>NC_141689.1:1073573820-1079026320 GCF_964263255.1 Lissotriton vulgaris | reverse complement strand
TTCCTTCTAGCCCAGCATGTTCCAGGAGTACAAAATACCATAGCGGATCTGTTAAGTCGTCAAACACAACAGACCCACGAGTGGGAACTTCATATGCGAGTTCTTAAGCCATTCTTTCAGATGTGGGGACAACCTCAGATAGATCTATTTGCCACCCACGAAAACGCCAGATTCCCAAGCTTCGCCGCCAGATATCCACACGCACTGTCCAAAGGCAATGCGATATGGATGAACTGGTCACACAGATTTGCGTACGCTTTTCCACCTCTACCACTCATGCCTCTAGTAGGACGCAAACTACAGCAGCATTCTCTCACCCTCATCCTAGTTGCTCCAACATGGGCCAGACAGCCGTGGTACACCACACTGCTACAACTGTCTGTAGTACCGCACCAAAAATTGCACTTCTATCCACACCTCTTAACACAGAACCGTTGAGAAATCAGACACCCATACCCAACTCAGCTCAACCTTTCGATCTGGTCCTTGAAATCTTAGAATTTGGATATCTGAACCTTCCTCCTGACTGCATGAATGTCATAAAAGAAGCTAGACGTCCAACCACTAGGGCATGTTATGCAGCCAAGTAGAAACGATTTGTAATATATTGTCACAACAACAATATTAATTGAATACTTACTGCATCTCCAAAGATGTAACTTAGCCTATACGTCTATTAGGCTACATCTTGCTGCAATAGCAGCATATCTGCAAAACAGACACCAGCTATCTCTATCTCTATTCAGAGTGCCTGCCATTAAAGCCTTTATGGAAGGCCTTAAAAGAATAATTCCTCCCAGAGTACCACCTTCACTTGTGTGGAATTTAAACGTTGTTCTCACACGGTTAATGGGACCTCCCTTCGAACCCTTACACAAATGTGAACTACAATTCTTAACGTGGAAGGTTGCCTTCCTAGTAGCTATTACTTCTGTGCGGAGAGTTAGTGAACTGCAAGCACTGGCCATTCAAGAACCCTTCTTGCAAATGCATCACAATAAGGTAGTTCTGCGTACAAAATTCTTGCCCAAAGTAATTTCTCCCTTCCATCTCAATCAATCTTTGGAACTGCCCGTTATCTTCTCGCAACCACAGACAGTAGTAGAAAGAGCTCTTCCCACACTAGATGTCAAAAGAGCATTGCTATACTACATAGAGAGGACACAACCCTTTCGTAAGACAAAACAACTTTTTGTGTCTTTCTCACCACCATACAAAGGTAATCCCATTTCAAAATCTGGGATAGCTAGATGGATTGTCAAATGCATACAGATTTGTTAGCACAAAGCTAAACGTACGTTATTTGTTCCTCTTAAAGCCCACTCTACAAGAAAAATAGAGGCTTCTATGCCATTTTTAGGGAACATTCCCCTAGATGACATCTGCAGTGCAGCTACATGGGCTACACCACACACATTCACAAAACACTATTGTGTAGATGTGCAAACCAAGCAACAAGCTAATGTCGGCCAGGCTGTTCTCAAAACATTATTCCAAACTACTGCAACAGATAGGGGTGGTCGCCGCTAAGAGTGGGTACTGCTATACAATCTATGCACAGTGTGCAATCTGCAGCTCATATGCCTCGAACGGAAAATGCTACTTACCAGTATGCATCTGTTCTTGGCATGTAGAACTGCAGAGTTGCACACGCCTACCCGCCTCCCCAGCTACCCTTGTCTGTTCCAGTATTATCTTAATTAGATACAAATTACATGGGCATACTTCTTGCAAAGCTCCATCATTTCCCTAATGGAAACAAAATACAATCTGGGGATGGAGCCTATGCCCATGCACAATGTGGTCCAAAGGAGGAGTCCCCTATCTCATGACTTCCAAAGAACTTTTCAAGGCAACAACAAACTGCAAACATTCGGGCCCAACTCTAGGTGGTGATCTATGCACTGTGTGCAGCTCTGCAGCTCTACATGAATGTAAAAGTCACCTTCACTAAAAGATGCATCTTTATAGTCTGAGTTCTGAAATACTAAATTTTATTTTTCTACCTAGTTCCCAGGGCCAGTTATGTTTATAAGATGTTATAAACCAACTCCCCATTCTGTCCTAGGGGAACAGGTAGCCTTGCAATAGTGAAAAACGAAATTGACAATAATTCACTATCAGGGCATGCCACATACACCAGGGCCTGTCCTACTTTTCACATACACTGCACCCTGCCCGCAGCAGTACTTTGGGCCTACCTTAGGGCTGACTAACATGTAGAAAAGGGAAGTTTTAAGGCCTGCCAAGTCGACATGGCAGTTACAAACTGCGTGCAGACTCTGCGGTGGCAGGTCTGAGTTACCTTTTTACCTGCTACTTCTGTGGGAGGCGCAACCCTTGCTGCGAGCCCACAGTAGCATTGGATTTACAGGCCCTGGCACCCTCGGTGCACTTTACTAGGGCCTTACCAGTAAATCCAATATGCCAATCATGGAAACACCAATCCATAACACAATTTACAAAAGGAGCACTTGCACTTTAACGCTGAACTGTAGTGAGAAAGTGCGCAGAGACACTAAACCAGCAAAAACAGTCAAAACCAGGAGGTCAGAAAGCAAAGAGACAGGGGAAACACGGCAAAATATGTCAAGTCTAACACAGCACCATACATGTTGTGAGTAGGGAGATTGAACGGTGAAGGGGTCACTGATCTTGCATGCTTGAATTCAACTCACAAAGTTCAGGTGCTCATTTTGATGTTCTGCCTTGGAATTCAGTACCTGAACTGTGAAGGTTACTTAGATTCGATTGATGTGCTATGGATTAATGAAACGGAACTGTTCGGTGGACAACAATGTCTGGTATAATAGTATTGCTGACCTGGAATGTGACTCTGCTATTGATTGTAGTAAGAGACCGGGTGAGATCATAGCTCCGTAGGCAGGGAGTACATTCAGCATGTGTCCAAGAGACCTATTTAAACCATAAGAGGTTTACAAGTTAAAACGTAAATGGAGAGATAGATTCCATCATACAGGATACAGTTGACATTCCAGAGGGGTGGGAATCAGGATAGCACCTCGAACAAAACAGAGATTGGGACACTATGTGATTGAAAGTGGTCAACTGTAGATATTTGACCATAATAGGTATATATTCACCAAATACAAACAAGTTATCTCGAATAATAGGTCAAAAGGTAGATCTGGCTAGGCGCTCTTAATTGTGTACTGGATGGCATTATGGACAATAATAATATAATCAAAGGATGGTGTTGTCGCTTGGGCAAGTCACTACCAATCTAGATTTACAGTTGTATGGAAAGCTCAGACCCCACATACTAGGGCTTACTCCCATCATGCCCAAGCATCCAGTGAACATTCAAGACTGGATTATGAACTAGTCGATAGAATAATCTCAGCTAGAGTACAGGATATCGTATACATCAGTAGAATCTTAGTCGTTCTCCTCTCATGTTCGGTAATCACTCTCAGAAATACAAGATGGCGGTACCTGCAGGGAGGTTGCCAGTGGCTATACTACTAGGCAGTACACTTATACTGACTGTTCGAGAGGGATTACCACAATACAGTGAGCAAAATGAAAACCCAGCAGGTGTGGGAAGAACAGAATGGAACTCAATGAAGGTGGTGTTGAGAGGACTGGTAAAATCTAATGTGGCCTATAAAAAGAAAAAAACAGAGAACGCTGAGAAACAACTTGAGTACTTAAACAGCAGCACTTAATAGATTACACCGCATAACACACTGCTGACAAGGAAATGAAATGTAGCACACAATACAGGCAACTGTTAAATAGAGATATGGATAGACCTGGTAGGTTACTAGCATGGCTTTTGGAACGTAAGAAAGCCCTGTCCACTATCGCTGCTATTAGGTACAACCAAGGATATGTTGTAAATACCCAATAATGTATTAATACAATCTTCCAGAACTATTATAAGCAATAATACGCAGCCAAAGGACCCCATTGATGATTTAGAGTATTCTGTAGAAGATATTCAGACGCTAAAGAAACAGATTCAGGACCAGTGTAGCCAATTGGAAATAACACAGCATCAGAAATGAAAGTGGACAAAGCGAACAAAAACCTCCAAAACACCAGGCCATTATGGCCTACCAACAAAATAGTTTCAGCGATACATGAAATTGTCATAAAAGCTGCTGCTTGTATACCAAGAATCGATTGAGAAGGCAAAACTCCTCAAGTCAGTAAGAAAAACAATAGTCTTTGTATTGCTTAAAACTGGGCAAAGACTCACTGGATTGCAGAGCAGCAGACTTTAGTCAGTGGTATACGTTGACCACAAAATACTGGGTAAAATACTATCCAAAAGGTTGAATGGGCTGGTTAAGTACATAGTACACATGGATCAATGTAGCTTCATTTCGGACAAATGAATGGCACTAAACATCAGGCAACGTCCTAAGTGAAGCCTGAAGTAGTGATACTGACATGGGTTAGTGTCATGAGGCACGTAAAAGACCTTTGATATGGCAAGTTGTGAGTACTTATTTGCAATGCTAAGAAAGATTCATTTTGGACCCTGCTAAATTCAGATGGTCTAGATGCTGTACACAAAGCCATTGGCTAAGTTTAGAACTAATAATGTTGACATATCAGTGGAACAGGGGCTCCAGAGAGGCAGTAGACTGGGGTGTCCTCGGTTGCCTCTGCTGTTTACCCTTGCTGTGCAATCCTTGGCTTGTAGACTACGTTATGTGTTGGATGCATGGGCAATTCCAACCTGGAGTCGAGAGTATACTGGACTGATCCCAAAAATTCCCTTGGGGAGTTGTTGGATAAGCTAAAACAGTTCAAGAGACCGACAGGGCTCACTGTTAGCAAACAGACGTCCACCATCTATTTATAGGGAGTGCTGTAACATACTCC
The DNA here is from genome assembly GCF_964263255.1 of Lissotriton vulgaris. NCBI lineage: Eukaryota > Metazoa > Chordata > Amphibia > Caudata > Salamandridae > Lissotriton > Lissotriton vulgaris. The sequence goes on along the minus strand of NC_141689.1, from coordinate 1,079,021,463 downwards.
CATGATGGGCTGCCACAAATGTTTGTTCCCCGGAATCCTGATTCATTCAAGTATTTGGGCATTGCAGTGACAAACTCAGAGGTTAGGTGGTTAAAACTACTCCTTCTCCTAATGGTTACTAACGGAAATACTGAGGATTACAGACTGCTAGCTGACACTCCCTTTATCAAAGACAGGCAGGATAGTGATTGCAAAGATGTTGGTACATCTGTAATGTCTGTACCTTTTCTAATGCATTACAAATCCTATCTCACGTAATCTTCTTAAAAAGCTAAAATATGTGTTGAAAACTATAATATGGGCACACAAAAAAGCAAGGTAATGTGGAAAACCTGCAGTGTACATATGATTTGGGTGCCAGATCTGGAGTTGTAGTTCAGGCAGTCCAATCACAGTTCTCAGCTGTATGCAATGACATGGCAAACAACATCAGACATGCTGTGATGATGTTAATCAATTTTGGTGGATCCTGCTGATAACCACATTTTACAAATTTTAACATTTATTATAAAAACATATATTCAAGGAAATGACAAATGTGTAGAACTGCTAAACTTAAGGACTTCAGTATTGCGGTTATCAGTGACTCATTACTTTCACTTCTAGGAATTGGAGTAAAAGTAGAAAGGAGCCCTAGGATTTATAGACCTGATCGAACGGTTGTGGCTGCTTCAAAAAATCAAATAGCCTATAGCAAATTTTATGTTCCATCCGTTGCCTTTCGTTTGATCTCTCTATGTTAAGGTAACTCCTTGTCTTCCCTCTTCCTGCTGCAGCAATGGTGGTTTGAAAAATGAGAATCCAAAACTGTGAAAAAGGTTGACAGGCAAAATAAATAAATGGCATGTCACAGAGACTAATATCAACTTTGTTTCCATGTGGAAAATAGGGATGATAACACAAAGAAATCTGCAGAGGTTTGCAAAATTCTTCTAGGCCCTAGGTAAGAGATTCGCCTTAGCAAAGCAGTATGTACAGCTGACATCAAACTCAAGAAAACTGAGTCAGCTGCAAAGGACTGTAAATCGGATAAAGTTTTAACACCATAAGTGCTGCCGTCAGCCAACGGTCGTCGCGAGCACTACCTTGCCAGTGCTGCGCACGACCGTTGGCCGACGGGCCAGCATACGTTTGTCGAACGTTCAGCACTGGGCGCTGAACGTTCGACGCTCTTAAGGTGTTAAGGGAAGGGGAAAATAAACAGAGGTCTGACAAAGGCCTTTATCCCCAAACACCAGAAGGGGTTAAGAAGGGAGAAATAACACAGATGTTAAGGAGTGGAGATGGCCAAATTGGTCAGTACATTCTGGAGCTCAGGGACCCATGGCTCAAAAGGGAAACTGACATGCTAATGGCTGTGTCAGCTCAAGCTGGGTAAGTGGAGTGTAAAGGAAGGATAGGAACGTATGCAAATAAGCGAATTGCAGGTACGAGAACGCACAAAAAGCAAGGCTTGTCAGAATCAGTAAAATATTGAACTTGGAGTAGATCCAAGCAGGTCATGCTCTGATTTTCAAAAATGCTAAATGGCTACTACAAATTAACAGAATAAGAAATTGAATGTCTGCAGAAATAAGGACAGTAGCCACCTTTTCACCTACACAGTGAAGAGACTAGTTTTCCAGCTCACTCATCATTTGAGGCCACTGCCAGTCCACCTTGCAAGGTCTACATATGCCCGAACCTGCTGAACCAGCACCCAGTGACTCCTATAAGATTCCTTCGTCTTAGGGAACTTATAAAAACCCACAACTTATGTTTAAACACTTGGAGTGCCTGGTGCGAAGGTGCATGCATGTGTATGAGGCTTCTCTCTAGGTCCTGACACTAGGCTGTATTCACCCTCCCTCCAAAAATTATGATGTGTTTCTTCCGTGTTAAAGATTCTGCGACTCTTCCTCTGTTTTTCCTCAGGCGGTGCCCTATGACAGAATGCTACAACAGTGCGTAGTATGAGGACTTGGCATTTATTTCTATTGATAGAGAATTAGGCCACTGATGATGATAACCTAGTGGCTTTTGATTAGACTACTTTGGGGGTTCTGCAAAGAGACTATATTTGTAGGTGGTTGGCGCAGTGCTTTTTTTTTGCTGTCAATTTGCAAACTATACCCGCATGTTGGAACTCACTTTGCCAAATTCAAACTACTAGTCACTGTTTTCATCAGGCTAGTTACATTTTAGGAAATGCTCTAAAATGACATTTGGTCTAGCATGACCTAATTTAATTTTTTCTGTGACAATTCGAATACTTACTACATTTCGTATCCTCCATTGATTTGTGTCACTGTTTTCGAATACGTAAATTTTTAAGCGTCACCATGAAAGATTCTACAGACCGTAGTTTGAAGTGGGTAACCAAAATAAAACCACTAATATGCAAATGTAAGCTTTATCTAAATCTTTACTGTACTTTATTGCACTTCCATTCTTCCCTTTGTTGTTGTGAGTTTTATTCACCATTTTGAGATAGGGTTGGGGAGTTGTTGAATGAAACTATTGAAGTGAAATATGATGTACTAATTGTAGGAAAGTGCCTCTTTTTGACATGGTCACCTCCACTTTTTACCTTGTATCGGATGCAATTTCGACAGAAGTGCACTGGGTTATTGCGATACAGGTCCCTAGTGCCAGATCTCTTGCCCTAAAACTGTACAATTGGTTCCACAATTGTCAATACCTTTGTCAACTCTTTTAAGTCCCTAGTGAATGGTACCCCTGGTACCTAGGGCAGGGCGGCTAAGTGCTACAGCATGTATTGTGCTAGTGTAAGGTACTCCTCAGCATCAACATTCCAACTACAATTGCAGGCTGTGTGCCTTGGTGCAGCGAATAGTGAAGACACGACATGGCACACATCCTTGGCCATGCCTTTTGACACTGCATGCAGTATAGGTAAGCCTCCATACAGCTGGCCTTTCAGCCTTAAGGCAGGGTGCACTATAATACATGTGTTGCAATATCGGCATGAGCATATATGCTCCTGTGAGGTCTAAGTGGATTCTTCGATATTTCAAGTGGCCAGGTAAGACATTTGAGGAACATGTGCTGAACACTGATGGTTATGAGTTCCCCAGTACTTGATGCCTTCACTGAAACTAGAGATGTTTTATAACAAACATCTCATATTAATAAACCCACGTTTATTCCAGTGATGGATTTATTAATATGTGCACCCAGTGGCACCTTAGAGGTACCACCTGAAAACCTACCTACTACTATTGTGCTGGCTGACTGGTGCAGACTAGCCTTCCACCACAGTCAAATTTCTGACCCTTTGCAGGTGAGCCAGCGCTCTCTGAGCGCAAAACCAAAGCCTGCTCCGGCCGGAGGTATTGTCACCTTCTCAAAGCAGGATGGGGCTAAGTGATCAGAATATCAAGGCAGGAGTCTTCAAAGGCCTCCACCGCCTTTGATATGTGACCTAGGCTTCCCCAGACTGGGGAAATGCCACCCCTGCCCTGTTTGGCATTAGGTGGGAAAATTAGCTAGTTAAGAAGAGTGCCCTCCTCTCAGGCTAGTAGCAGCTGAAGGTGTGCTATATGATTTGGACACGACTTGTAGAATTCCACCATCTTGAGTTTGGTGGAATAAGGCTCTCTGTGTCAGGGTTATGCCCACTTCCCACAGGAAGTAGTTATGTCAAGGGCATAGACACCTTGAAGGTAAAGGAAATTGACTTCTACCTGTGACTCCTCCCTAAATTGAGTATTTAGGTGGCACCCCTTACACAAGTGACTCCAATTAGTCGGATCAAGAAGAGAAGGACACTGAGAGCCGCAAAAAAAAGAGAGAACTGGAAACTGCTGTGGACTTTTGGCGCCAAGCCCTGCCTGCCACAATAGGTATCGACAATCTCGACCCAGTGACCCTCCCCGCAGCTGACCAGCTTCCAGGCACCCAGGGGGACTGCCAGTCCTGCACAAAAAGGCAAGCGATCGCCCAGAGAGTAGAGGCACAACCCCCTGCAGCCCACAGGCCCCGAAACACAACGTCTGTTTTAACATGTTGTGGCTACCGAGGCAGCCCGACGCAGCAGCCCCCCAGGAAGAGGATCCTGTGCTCCTGAAGGTCTGATCTGTACCCCCACCGAGCAAGAGGACACCAAGACTGGATGGAGCCGCACTTGACCAATACCCGGTGTATGGGATTCCTTGCTACAAGCAGAGACTGTGAAAGTCCATGTGGGACTCAAAGACAAAGCAGCTTTTGAGGGAAGTCCGAACCGCAGAGACCCACTTTGAGAGTGGCCCTGCCGTCCTGATTTTACACCCTCACCCAGCAAAACCGACGACTGCAAGGTTCCAAGGTGCACAGAGCCCAGCCGATCTTTCCACTCTGTACCCGAACGCCCCTGCCCTGGTACAGATGAACCGACTTTGCCCCCTAGACACTTGTGACCCGAGCCCCCCATTGGAAGCTTCCAGATTTGTCCCCAAATCCCACTCTGCAGCTTGTTTCTAGGTGCCCCTCCTTCCTTCTACCGGCATGGCACGCACAGCTACCAACCTGACCAGCACCTCTGCAACGGGATGTCCCAGGGCAGATAATGAGAAATTGCTAGTGGTACTTTGGACCTTGGCCCCCTATGATCCTAAGTCCAGAAGGAGACCCCCAGCAACCAAACTCAAATAACTGTACGCTATACTTGCCTTTTCTACCATGGTGAAATTATTGTGCTTAAAGATTCATTGTAATCGTGGGGTGTACGCGGACCGGAATAACAGGCGTGGAGGCCGTATATAGTGGGCTCTCTCTGAGCCGGTTTTATTGTCAATATAAAGGGTTCAGTAATAGTTCGGAGGAGGGGGGAAGAGAGCAGCGTAATGCAGAGAAGAAGGGTCTTGAAGTGGTGCTAGGCCAGACGTCGAGACAATGGTTCCTCGAGAAGGGGTGATTCTTGGCCGGAAGTCGGGTTGGGGCTTCTTCCACCGGGGTCTAGTCGGCTGGTCACCGGGATGATGGTCCCTCGGAGGTATGGGAAGGAGAGAGAGAAAAAGGGCTGTTAACCCGACTAGCTAGGATGCGTCGGTGCCGTATACCTTCACCAGGGGGTGCGGGATTTGAACAGAACGTGAGGAAACCAGGGGACGGGTCAAGAGGGGGAAAGAGGTAGATTAGGAGGGCAGAAGGGTGACGGAGTGACGGGCAAGTGCGGGGGTATTATATACAGTTGTGCGCGTGACTGAAAACAGGTACTATACACTATATACAGTGCTGGGTGCAAGGTGAGGGCGTGCCTATTTATGATACTGCTATTTACACTCGTAATATACAAGGGGGTCGTTACTCGCGTGCCCCGCCGCAACTCTCCCGCGAGTTGCGGCCGCTCTCCGGCCTCCTCCACCGGACTCAACCAGTTCTCAGTCCAGACTTCCTCGTCTTCTTCTGCTTCACCGCTCTTCTCCTCAGGTTCACCGCAAGCCGTCTCCTGCCACGAGTCCAACTCCTTGAACAAACTGCTGTCTTCGGTTCCGGCTTTTCCGCACTCCGCCTCCAGGTTGGGGGAGGGACTTCCGGGGTTACTGGGGAGTCCTTCCGGGTTTCCGTTTGTCGCGATTGGTTCCTGCAAAGAAGGGGAGAAGGGTGGAGTCCGGCTTGCTAGGGACGCCACAGGATCGGATGGCGAGGTCCGGGACTTTGAGGGAAGAAGCGGCTTTGGCGAGGTAGGGGACGCGGCCCGTTCACATCCATTTAAGTGAACATTTTACATACCTGCTAAAATCAATGTTAAAAAAAATACTTACTTGATAACGAAGTTCTCAGTATCAAAAGAATAGTTATTTTTCTAAATTGGTCTCGGATGTATTCTTGTGTGTGTTTCATTTATTGCATGTGTGTGTGTCAACAAATGCTTAATACTGCCCTCTGATAAGACTAACTGCACGCACCAGACTATCACAAAAGAGAGCATTTGGGTTATCATTTGTACCTCTGTAAACCAGCAGTGGTTTACCTGGACTCTTCTTTTTGGTCCACTATATAAAGAGCCAGCTTCCTACACTAATACACGTTTAAAGCCTCTTTGGAATGTTCTTATGCTTAGGCGGTGCATGCAGGTAGTTCTATATGGTCACAACAAGTGCAGTCATTATTGCTCAGAGTAATAACATTACAGAACAGTCAATTTCTATTCCTTTCTGTACTGCCTTCCATTAAGGGTAGAATGCATGATCAATCGCCTCATAAAAGCCACACCTATGTGTTTTTAAGGCAGGATTTTAAACTTCAGCATGTCAGACATTAAGGCATAAGAGTATGCAGTCGGAGGTTCTCATGCACTCTCTGGATCCTACATTTGTGAAAGACAAATTAAAATGCTTTGCCCTCTGTTTTTTATGGTCGGGGCTTTTCAACCATTATTAATAAGATTGAAGATGTTATTGCCATAACTGTGTTTTTTCTTTTTTGAGAAACATGTTAACATCTGCGTTTTTTCTTCCTTAGGGACTTTTGTTGCTTCAGCAGCTCACAAGAAGTAATGCAGCAATTCAAAAAATTGTTGCTTTTGAAAACGCTTTTGAGAGACTATTGGACATCGTAACGGATGAGGGCAACAGTGATGGAGGTATTATATGCACAAACATATTTGCTGAATGCCCAAGTTGCTTATGTAAAGGACATGGTGCAAGAAATTACAGATCTGGCTAATAATCAGTTTGTGCCCTGTAAGGTTTGTGCTAAAACTGCTAGATTACAAGTTGTAAAGATCATAAAGTTAATTGTAGGCAAAGATTGGCATTTTCAAACAATCTTAGACTCATTTCTTAGATTCATAACCCTAGCTCCTCAGCTGAACAGAGTACAGCACTTTAGGTGTAAAGCACTCAATGGATAAAACAAAATGAAATTAAACAATAATATCTCTAGGTCAGTGGAACAGAAAGTTCTGCCTGATTTCCTTAGATATCTCTGTTGAATGACTCATTCAAAATTTATTTTAATGAATTTGTCAACTTACTGAAAATGTGAGGGGCTTCCAAGTTTTAGAAACTTATTACACAATGATTGAGTGAACAGTAGATTTTCACTTATCATCCAGGCTATAAACTGTCCAAAAGTACAACAAATTTCCAGATTTTTCAGAAGGGTCTGCATCCTTGATTACTATACAAATTAAACTCACATTGACTATTCTTGCCAAACCATTTGTTTTATTGTTTGTTATGAAGTGCTTAGGACTGCCCTTTTGCCATTTTCAAGCACTGACTGAAACAAACATGCACCACATAAATACATAATTATTCAGATGAAAAACTGCAGTCCACTCAACATGATCTGCAACCAGCTCTAGACTGATTAATTGTGACGACTCAGTTTGGTATTGCTTGAATGTTTCAAAGGGCTCCATTTCCCTTTGAATCGTGGACAGGAAGTTCCAGTATTATGATCTATAAAAATTGAGTAATATGTTCTCTATATTTTTGACTTGAAACACTGGTAATTTTTTATTGCAGTGGGAGATGCAAATTGCCATTTTGTCCATGGCTTGTAGTAAGTGACCTGGCATTGAAGCACTATTGACTCAGTGTTCTAAAAGGAACTTTTCATGATGCACAAACTCTTACTCTGCATACAGTTCAAGATTTTGCGCCTTTTAGAAGACTTAACAGGAATATCGTAAATCCCATGTCTCAATACAAGCCATAGACAACATGGTTCTCTGCATCTGAGTTTTTCAATAGACATTCCTTATGCATCAACCCGACTTTGTGCCAGTGGACTGAGCTTGGCTACCACAAAGGACCTTTGTGGGGCAGCTCAACTGCCTGTCCCACAACCAGTTCATTTGGAATCGGTATGTAAAGCAAGATAACATTTGGTAGCAGCTTAAACTCCTCTCATTCAAATAAGTGCTGAGGGTGAGCCTACTTCCTTCATGACCCTCCTTGTTATGAGGGAAGTCCAAATCCTCCTCTCTAGTTGCCCTTGAAGTTTCCTTGACTTATTTAGCATCTGTCTTTCATAGATTCACATGCTGGGATCATTCCCATTGTTAGGCTGAGAATTTCCAATATTTTTGTATATTAAGAACAGTATTAATATACCAATAGGTAAAACAGTAGAGCGTGTTTAGTAGCACATTCACATTATTGCACAACTACAGTCAATGACCTGTATCTTCTAAGCAGTCCACTCTCCGTAGAGGCCAACATAGCTTATATTTCTATTGCACATTGATTTTGAGGAAGTGCACAGAAAGAGCTCTTTCCTTTTTCTCCCGTTAGTTCAATATTAGTTCAAGATTTCATCTCTTTGATTCCCCCGGATTATTAGGCCACGCTCTGCTCCAGTGAGAGATATCGGTTTCACCGTGGCAAACACACCAGATTTAAAGAAAAAACATTTTTAAGTGATGTTTTGTATAGTAGTTCAGTCAATTGCCTCCTTTCAAAAGTTTCAAGCAATCTTTCCTGATGCTGTGCTTCAAAAGAGCTTAAAAAGTAGGATATACCACACAGTATTTCGTTCTTTGCAGTTCTTCTGCCACAGTTCAATTCTTCTCAAGACCTTGTGAGTTAGTTATATATTTACTTAATATTACTTGTTGCACGCGACACAAACAGCTGAAAGTATTTTAATCTTGAAAGGCCTCCACTGGTGGCCATTTAATTTTCCAAGAATCGTCACTCCCTCCTCTACAATGCCTTCAATCAAGCCTAATTTCATAAGACGTCCAGTAAAGTGGAATCCTGTTCTGGCTTGTACTTTACATAAGAAGAGATTTTGGTTTGTCTCCTGATTTCTGTGGCATAGTCTCCAATACCGTCTAGTCTGAGATATGGATCTTAACCTATCTTAGCTCCCAACCAATTTGAAGACCCCTTCTCAACCTAAAAGCCAGCAGCAACATAGTCTGCTTACGTTGACAAGAAAAGTATTTGAGCTGAATATTAGGTGATGATAGTCACCACTTAGTGTCTTAGAGAGCTTTTTCCATACAAGACAACGCCCTCTATGGCTCCACTTTGTTGCTATTGAGCTTCCATTACTTTATTGCATTTCTCTCGGAATATATTCTCAAATAAAAAAGTAATTGTGATGGCTCAGTATGGTGTTGCTTGAGTGTTTGAAAGGGCTCAGTATCCCTTATGATCTTGGTCAGGAAGTTCCATTATTATGATCCACAAATGTGCAGGAATCTGTACTCCATATGTTAGACTGGAAACACTGGTAATTGTTTTTACAATGGCAAATGCACATTACCATGTTGTCATGGCTGGTAGTGAGGGACCTTTTTATTGAAGCAATAGTGAATCTTTGTTCTAAAAGGAACTGTTCATGATGCACAAAGTCTAACACTGTATAAATTTATTTATAATTATATGGTTCAAGGAAACTTGATCAATCCCAAGATACCTGCCTTTTTTGTTTTTAACAAGCAGATTAGTATTTGAGTTCCAAATCATCATCTGGATTTCTCAGTTTTAGATTTTTATGCCAAGACAGAGACAATCTTTTAAGTGTTCTGTCAAGGCAATGCTGGTCTCAAGACAGGATGTGTAAGTTTACTAGACCATCAGCGTAGAGTGCTAGAGGGGTTGATTTTTAGCTTAAGATGTTTGGTGTATTTTTTAGGACTGGGAACTCGGCAGCTGAGGTTTCTGCCCATGTATTTGTTCAGCTTGGTACCTGGAGCTGGTCCACATCAAGGACTTGGACAAAATCAAAGCATTCCTGAGGGGGTCATTGTACAGGTCAGAGGCCTGACACTTTAGGAAACTTCTGACATTCCTTAAGTGAGTCTGGCTAAAATAAACAAAAAGCAAATCTAGCAAACATCTTTAAGGAGCTAGAAATGCTTGTTGATTGACATTGTGACTCAAAATAAACTACCTCCATCTCCTCTTTGTCCCATTCATATTATTAAGTATTGTAAACTGGGTCATACTGTATCTGAATTTCTAACTTTGAATTTCAACTGTTACATGGAGTAATTTATGGCTCCTCTTCCTTGCTCATTAGTCAAGTGCACAGAGACAGTAATGTTGTTCATTTGCACTGCAATAGTATTGTTGATGCTAGCCAAATTAAGTACCCACCCACAATACTGCTTGGTAAGCTGGATATCCAGGGCCATAAGGAAATGCTTTGCACTCACCCTATTCCAACACTGCCAGCAACTCTCATATGCAAATTGAGAGAATAGGCAAAATGTATCTGTGCAGTGCCGGACTCTTCTATTTTGCGTGTTGATTTCTCTTTTTTGACCTGTTGAGGAAGAGCCTTTTTGTTTGAACCATGTTTCATGCCTTGTTTACACAAAAATATTTGTGTCTTTTTGAGAAGCATGGTTTTTTTGATTCAGTTGTTTCTAAGTGCATCCTCCTTAGTACATGTAGACAAATTGTTTAATTTCTGGACTTTATTGAAGATGGTACCGGCATATGCAAAGTTAATACGACTGTCTGACCTTTCAGGTATAGTGGTGGAGGACTGCCTGCTTTTATTACTGAATTTATTGAAAAACAACAATTCCAACCAAAACTTCTTTAAAGAGGGCTCCTATATCCAACGAATGAAAGCTTGGTTTGAGGTGGGAGATGACAACTCTGGATGGTCTGCGCAGAAAGTAACTAATCTTCATCTCATGCTGCAGGTAGGTTGTAAATTATATATTTGTTTGGTTGCAAGTTAACTACAAAGCATATGTGTATATGTAAGGCCTTTTAATCAAAGTATGAAAGAAATACAAAAACCATTGATAGATAACCAACGAGTCATAACTTACTGAGGAAACACTATGGTATGGACTTCTGAGACTGAAGGGAGAAGGAAGATGTTAACTGAAGATGACAATAAGAAAGGTGAACTATTCAGCAGGTAAGATGAAGTAATGTTAGCAAAGGAAGTATTTTATGGATGCTCATTTTTTAAATAGCAAATGTGTAATATGATGGAATAACTCCACAAGACTGCTTATGAAAGAGAACCATGCTAATGTTGGCAAACCTTATGTAATAAGACCAAAAAACAATTCTGCATAACTAACTCCATCTTGAATGTATTGGTGGTACCACTGACAACGTTATTCAAGAATATTCAAGTTATTCTCACATGTGGAAGCAGTGCGGAAGCAAACATGGGCTTGGATGCATGCTCTTGGCTTTGGGAAAATTAATGGAAATAACAGTTGTTTATCAAGTCATAGGAGCTAGACACAATCCGGTATCATTCCTGACAGATATGATATATAGTTCTTCTTTATTGTGTAGGAAAATTGATATATTTGGTCCTGCAGTTCTTCAAGATGTTGGATATATTTGTACACAAAAGACATTCATAAACAAGCTCAGTAATATTGGAAGAGTGGGCCCTGGTTTGTATTTGTTGATAAAGATGTGCTCAAGCAATTGGCTATTGGTAAATAGAGTTCTTATTGTTGAATGGTGTCACAAGCAGCAGTATTTATGCTCGCCTTTCCTTCCAGTTACCAATAACATTGAAGGAGGACTGAAGGTAAATATATAATAATGTAATAATGTTTTCAGCTATAGCTAACATTTGGAAAAAGCTGATAGTGGTGTGGAATCTATCAAGAGTGGTCCAAAATAAGGTAAAATTTAATGTGGAAATGTGAAAAGTCATGAATTTACTATGAAGAAACCTTGGGAATTATTACAATGATGAGAAAAAGGCAATGGAGTCAATGATACCGGAAAGAGCCCTTGTTTTGCCATCTACTGTAACTAGGAATTGGTGTTATTACCTAGCAGGAAAGTTACAAAATAATTCACAAATATTGGTAAGTAAGGGGTGGGTGAAATTCATGGAGGGAAATCGAGACATAGGAATTTCGCCTGTTTTTTACTCACTTGTGGAGTGGAATTGGACCTGATCAACTGCTCCTTGGGCAGAAAAAAAAAATCATTTACTTTTTAACACACTGAGTTTCTTGGAAATGTAAACTGTGTCATTCTAGACAGAGTCTTTCCTCATCTAAATCTATACTGACTATACTCGTCTTAAGAACAGTCCAGCTGAACAGCCCCTCTGAGGCACCCTCCAGAATATAACACACAAGCAAACCCACACTGATTTTGGCATAATTAGGCCTAGTCAGTGAGGTATGGCTTGGATCCTGTAACAATGCAATCAAGTGACTGATGCCTGGGCATACGCTACGCCAATTTGGGCTGTTCATCACACACTCAAAAGGTGATGGGAGGAGTGCCTGCAACCTGACTCAATTCACTAACAGCTTGTCTGTTGCCACAGTGACGATTGTGAAAGTGAATCACTTGTATGGTGTGAAATCGTTCGTGCTTTCACTAACCTTTGTCACGTTGATTTCATGCCACATACTGCCTTTTTATAATGAACTGAAAAAATAGGGTTGATTGCAGCAATCAGTGCATTATTTACTTGATGGGTTGTTGCCAAATTGTATGGTGTAGACTGGCGTTTAATGGTATTGAAATGAGAATTGTACTGAAGAAGGTTTGTGAAAATTTATGACCATTTGCAGCAATCTGAGGAGCAATTTAGAAGGAAAGCTCTGTAGTGTTGGAGGTAATGGCCACATTTGGGAGGCCCAGTCCTGAGGATTTTAATGAGTTGGTTTCAGATTCTAGAATGAGCAGACACTAATGTTGTTAGCCATCTTATGTCTTTGTAGTTGTTTGTATGCTGTAGTGGGCACCCTGTGCAAGATAGAAAGCCTTACTCTTTCATGATATACCTGGGGAAGAATGTATGCTTTATTTTAGAATAGTTTTATATCTTAAACCGGTGAAAGAACCAGGAATCTAAAATTACCCACATGCCTAGAAACATTTCTAAAGTTTAATTTATACATGCATTTAGTCGATCTATTACATTGTATAATTTCAAAAGTTAATTTTGATGTTCTCATCACCCCTTTACAAAAGATCAGAATTGCAATTTGTTTGCTGCCCAGCAGTAACTCAATAGATTTCTTTTCTATTTTTATGTACAGCTTGTCCGGGTTTTGGTGTCCCCTATGAATCCTCCCGGTGCCACAAGTACTTGTCAGAAGTCCATGTTCCAGTGTGGCCTATTGCAGCAGCTCTGCACCATCTTGATGGCAACTGGTGTACCTGCTGATATCCTGACTGAGGTAAAGTAATTATTTGACTAACGAGTACAAATGCACATGCCAACTGCATTCACCCTCAGAAAATTTCACTGTAGATTACAAGAGGTTTTATTTTCTTCTTGGATTCCCTATCCTGCTTGAGGTATACTTTTTTTTGTTTGTTTGTAAGACCTTTATTAACAGCAAAGCCATTGTCGTCACTGAAGCTCTTACAAATTCACATTGCATGGAAGTACATATCACAATAACATTGTGGCCAAAGAGAAAATAAAAACTGTACACAGCCATAGTAGCCGGCATCCCGGGGGCCCGGCGGTGTGATGTAGTGGCGCTAGTCCAGTATAACTAATAATGATACCTCTCCGGAGGTAGCGTGTGGTGCAGTGCGACAACTGGCCATCTCCTGATGTAAACTCGGTTGCAAGGTCTTATGTGGAGGAAAAGATCAAAGAAAACCACTCGAACTCCCATCCCAACTCCCCCCTCCCTCCCGTGAGTGTGTCTGTGGAATTTCTACACCCTCCCAATCGTGAGTAAAACATGGTGTGTCTGCAGTGCGCCCTGTCCTAACCCCAACCCCTGTATGATTGTCCCCCCTGTAGCCATCCCACATCGCCTCCGTGAGACCTCGGACTCCAAGTCTACCCACACCCACCCCATCGTCCCCTCCCCTCCTCGCCCCATGGGGAGAAACCCATGTGTGTCCAACCCACTACTCCAATACTTGGTCCTGGAGGTCTACCACCTCCGAGGTTTCTGAACCGACTTCCTCTCCCTTTTGAAGTGTTCTTTGTAGAGGTCCCAGAAGTTTTTCGGTCTGCTCCTAGGCGGAAGCAATTCGCTGTACAGCTCTGTTTGAGTACAGCAATACTGTAGATCCCTCGTCCACCTTGTCTTGGCAGGGAGAGGCCCTCGCATTCAACAGGCCGCCACCACTCTCCTGGCTATCAACAATGCCATATCGACCAGACGACGCAGAGATGGGGGGAGTGGCTTAGAGTAACCTAGGAGCGCCAGTTCTGGTGTTCGAGGCAGTGTCTCCCCCAATATCTGATCGAGTTCAGTAAATACCTCCCCCCAAAAAGCATGTACCCCCGGGCAGAGCCATGCCATGTGGAAAAAGTCGGCAACCGGCGTTCGGCAACGCTCACACTCCGCCGAGGGACGGAGGCCATATCGATATAATCGTTCAGGGGTGTAATACACCCGCTGAAGGAACTTGAAATGCACCAACCTGTGCCTGCCATTAAGGGAGATTTTGCGGGTGCTGGAGCAGCAGTATCACCTCATATTGTCATCGATGGGCGATTGCAGATCGTCCTGCCATGCTGCTCTAGCTTTAGAGTGTGGCAAGCGCTGATGCGTCACTCCCAACTTGTTGACTTGCGAGATTAATTTAGCAGGTGTTTTAGATTTAATGATATAGGTCAGTTCAGGAACCTCCTCAGGTTCCTCCATAGCAGAGCCCAGGACCTCCCGGAACGCCGAGCGGAGCCTGTGAAACTGGAATTTCTGAAGCAATGAGGGGCCCGATGCCGTGGGTGTGAGCTGATCCCAGGTTTTTAGTGTACCCTCGGTGAACAAATCCTCCATTTTCGCGATTCCGAGAGAGCGAAGAGCCTCGACGACGCCCTTTTCACCCAAGGGGTCCAGCCAGAGCGCCCAGTCTATCGGCATCAGTGGGGAGTACAATATAGTACAGCCACGAGCCCGCGCCAGGGCATGCCATGCATGGTTGGTTGCCTTAAGGGAATCCATCCGTCGGCCAGAGCGATCCACCGGAAGGCAGATCGTGGCAGGCAAGGGGAGCGGGTCCGCAAACTGTTTTTCTAAGATGAGATGCGGCGTGCGTGCGTCGCCGTGGACCCATGAGTGTAGATGAGCAGCTTGCGCCACTCGGTAGTAGCGCTCCAAGTCCGGGGCCCCCAGACCCCCCATCTCACAGGGGAGAATAAGTGTCGCTCGCTGTACTCTAGGTTGTTTGCCGCCCCAGGCCAGTCGGATCAAGACTTGTGTGAGCTGTCTAAAAAAGGACTTCGACAGCACCACTGGAATATTTATGAAAAGGAACAGGAACCGGGGCAGCACGATCATTTTCATGATGGCGATCCTGCCTAGGAGGGATAGCGGGAGTTTACACCAAGTGTCCACATCATCGACTAATTTATTGAAGGCTACGCCATAGTTATCCCGGACCAGGACCTCCGGGTCAGTGTGCAGTCGAATGCCCAAGTACCTGACTGAGTCTGTGGACCACTTCAGAGGGTACTCCATGTCGAAGGGATGTGTCACTGGAGTGAGAGGGAAAGCGATGGATTTGTCCCAATTCACCCGTAGACCTGAGAGTGAGCCAAAGCGGACCACCTCCCGGAGAACTGCGGTCAGATTCGACTCCGGGTTTCGGACGTATAGCAAGGTGTCATCAGCGTACGTCGATATCCCTATTTTGTAGGTGGGAAAGCTTATCCCCTCCAGACTGTGGTACTCCCTTATGGCACAAGCTAGGGGTTCCGCCACCAGCGCATAGAGTAAAGGCGATAGGGGGCAGCCCTGCCTAGTTCCCCTACCAATATAGATCGGTTCCGACACCCTGTCTCCCAATTTCAATCTGGCTGACGGGCGGTGGTACAGCGCCCCAATCCTCTGCAGAAACGGTTCGCCCAAGCTGAGCTTCCGCAGCACTCTGATCATGAAAGGCCAATCGACAGAGTCGAATGCCTTCTCCATGTCCAGGAATATCGCTAGCGCCCGGTTCTCCTGTCGGACATGTTGCATCGTACCCAGCACCGTGCGTATGTTGTATGTTAAATTTCTGCACGGACCGAATCCTGACAACCAGCTCCGGGACCAAGAGAGCCAGTCGATTGGCAAGTACTTTGGCGTAAATCTTTGCGTCCACATTTAGCAGACTAAGAGGCCTGTACGAACTGCAGAGGTCCGGGGGTTTCCCCGGCTTCGGTATAGTGACCAGCAACGCCTCACGCATGGTGAGGGGCATCTCACCGTCCTCACAGATCGTGTCGAAGAGGGTGATCAGGTGTGGGAGCAAGATGTCTTTGTAGGTCTTATAGAAGCCGACCGTGAGCCCGTCGGAACCCGGTGCACTACCTGCTCTCATGCCGGCAAGGGCCTCCAAAATTTCGTCCTCATGAAAGGGGGCCATCAAAAATTCCCTGTCCGAATTCCGCAGGAAAGGCATGGCGATATGGTCCAGGTAATCGTCCATTTCGCTCTCAACGCCCTGTGTTTTGGACTGGTAAAGTTTGGCATAGTAGCGTCTGAAAGTCAATAGAATTTGTTCCTCATCCGCGACCACGTCACCCTCTGGGGATCTCAACTCATCTATCACTAGAGGTCTCCGAGAGCCCTTAACCATACGAGCCAGAAGGGCGCCCGGCCTATCTCCCTCCCCGTAGACCCGGGCCGTGGCGTATTTACCCATATAGAGAATCTCCCTGTCTGCTAGTGACTGATACTCTGATAGTAAAGGGGTGAGCGCCGAGCCATTGTCAGTGCCAGGATCCAGTAGTTGTCGGCTCTCCAGGTCCGCCAGCTTAGCTTCTAATGCAGTCAGCTCCCGCCTAATGGTGCGCAGCATACTGGAGTGTTTTGACATAGCCATGCCTCTAATAAATACCTTGAATGTCTCCCAGACCGTGAAAAAGTTATCAACAGAGCCCAGATTAGTAGCAAAGAAATTTTCAATATCTTCCGCCAGTTCGCCCCGAAAGACATCATCCAACAGGGCGAAGGGGGGAAACCTCCAGGTGAAGGCCGGTATACCCTTCCTAGCAGTGGAAAGATGCAACAGAATGGGGGAGTGGTCCGAGAGGGTGCGCGGGAGAACCTCGCAAGTGACAATACTGCTCAGGACCGGAGGAGTCGCCAACCAATAATCTATTCTAGTGTGGACGTTATGGTAGGCCGAATAGTGTGTAAAGCCACCCTTCGAGGGGTGTTTGTCCCTCCAGACATCTATCAGGTCGAGTTTGATCAGCTCAGCTCTCATGTAGGCGGCGGAGGCCACCGGGCGCCGAGCAGGGCCCGCGGAGCGATCCCTCTCAGGGTCAAAGACAAAGTTAAAATCCCCTCCCCATAACATCCCAGGTTGTGCATAAGACCTACAGTGTGCGGACAGGGCAGCATAGAATTCAGGGTTATCATAATTGGGGCCATAAACGTTAACTATCAACAGGTCAAGTCCCTTACCCACACACCTAGCCAGGACATATCGACCCTCCGTATCTGCCATTACCGGGATCAATTTCAATTGTGAGGAAGGGCTGACCCAGATTAATACCCCCCGAGAATGTGTCGTGAAGCCAGCCGCTACAAATTGTCCCGCCAACCCACGAGACTGTAACATCCTACTGTTGATAGGCAAATGGGTTTCCTGCAATAACATCATATTATCATGCCAAATCAACATGATGTCTGTGTAGGTAGCTAAGGACCTTCCTCAACTTGCGGTAGTCGTTCAGGCCCCGCACGTTCCATGTCATCATTTTCAGAGTGTGTGGGGAATGTGTGGGAACATTCAAAGCAGCATTCGACATAGCAAGGACATTTGAACCATTGTATCACCAGGGATGGGGAGAACAAAACGCAGCAGTACACATTTCCCCGTTGTAGCCAGCCGGCATTTCAATTCGGGTACAGATCCACAGAGCAGTCCACTCAAAGCAATTTCAAATTCCCCAAACCCATTGAAACAAGAACCTCCGTCAGTAGCCAACCCCACCACCCGCTCCCCCACCCACCCACAGCCGACCACCCCCAACCAGGTCAGACAGGCCCCAAAAACTACCCCCATCAACCCAAAAATAGCAATTTGTAGGTCTTTTCGAAACTCGACTCCCCAGGGAGTCATTCAGCCAAAGGCACCGGGGCAGAGCACGCCTGTAAGGAACCGCACCACCAACTGCTCAATCGCATAAAGTCAGTTCGGCTCTCCAGCCCGGCCCCGCTATTTGTTCAGTGTCCATAGTAAATCACACCAATGCGCTCCCCAATCCCACCAACCCCCCAAGCATTGTACACTGGACTGTGCATACCCCCAAGCAGCGTTAGCTTCCCCCCTCTTCAACAACCGCCATAGCGCAAATCCACTCGATTCGTATGCTGCACCATCAAACAGTACTGACAGTCAAAGTGCAATCCAGACTTACCGCCCTCCAAGGGGGTGGTTCAGCTCCTCCATTTGAGAAATAGTGTCCCCTCCACGTTGAGGAGAGCTAAATACTCCATTAGGACCCATCTAGTCTTGCTCGTCCATGTGCGAGACTGAACCAGCATCGTCTTCCTGGTTCTTCCGAGCCTCCTTGCGCTCCCGAGTCCATTCCTTCAAGGACTTCTGAAGGTCTCTGGGATCCGTGAAAAAGTAGGAATGCCCCCCTGTGTTGATGCGGAGTTTGGCGGGGTACAGCATCGCGTAGTCCTGGCCCAGCATACGTAGTTGTTTTTTGTACGGCGCAAATTGTCTCCGTTCCTCCTGGACTTTAGCCGTGAAATCTGGGTAAAGGGAGATGTCCATGCCCTCATGTTGCAGCTTACCCTTGTCTCTCGCCAGGCTCAAAGCAGTGTCCCTATCGCGGTAATTGAGAAGCTTCGCGATGATGGGACGAGGAGGCGCGCCCGGCTGCGGTTGTGGGCCCAGCGTGCGGTGTGCCCGTTCCACGATAAACATGGGGGAAAAGGCCTCCTCCCCAAGCAAAATCTTCAACAGTTTCTCTACATAGAGTTCCATTTTGCCGGTCTGAGTGGTCTCCGCAACTCCCGTGATGCGGATATTGGACCTGCCCGAGCGCGCCTCCAAATCCTCTGCCTTATCTCGAATTACCTGAAGGAGTCTACCGAATTGTTTTCTGTCCTTGTCCCATTCGGTCTGCGCCTCCTCCGCCTCCATGAGACGCCGTTCCGCCATGTCAAGGCGCTCCGCGTGCTTATCGACGCGTTTCGCCATGCAGTCCATGCGGTACGACAGTGCGTCTATTTTAGAACCAACAGACGCAATACTGTCCTGTATGCCCTTTTCCATAGCAGCCAACATGTCCCGGAGCTCTGTGGACGCCGGGCCAGTCGCAGTGGCCCCCTTCGGGGATGTCTCCGGGGCCGTTGCATCCGTTCCCTTCGGTCGACGCCGATCGAAGGAGAGTTTTGCCTGTGTGGCGTCGTTCTTCCCCATGTTCTTCTCTGGCAGCAGGCGAACGCAGAAACAATGAGCACCTCACTGCCTCCAGTCGGCAAGGGTAGTGTGCGAGTCTCTCCTGACGGCGATCTGCTGCTGCTGGTCGCCGAGGTCTCTGGGCCTGTGTTGGCGGCGCGAGGCACCCAAGATGGCGCCCGTTAGTTTGGTCCAACAGTCTCCAACCACTCTAGCAAAGTCCGCACTCGTCACCGGGCGCTATCAGTGCAAAAGTCTCGGCGCCGGACCTACCACTCAGGTGTAGTGAAGGGCCGTGGGGACTCCAGGACACACCGGAGCTGATATGCGCCTGCGATCACTCCGTTGCTGCGGAGGCGCCACTATGTAGTTCGAATGCTCAGCTTCCGCACCACCAAGGACCCACTTCGTTCGAGGGCAAATGTTCACAAAGGGGGGTGGCAGCCAAGAAGGGAGGGGCGCTCCGGTCAAGTAAACGCTTGATTTCGGCCCGGCCGGTCACCACACCGCCTCTACCGTGCTCCGCGGCCGCACGTCCTCGGCCTGCTTTCCAGGATAGTCCGCGGCGTCAGGCCCAGTCCGCCGCCGCCAGATCGCCAAAGATCCTCGCCTCAATCCACTCGGAGGAACTCGCCAGCCAGGGTCTGGAAGCCACCCATTGTTGCCTTGGGGTGTCAGTGAGTGTAGTAGAGCCAAATATGGAAGATTGGACACTTCGAAGGATAAATTAGCAGGATTTTTCTGGGGCTAAGGCGAGGAGCCGAAGGCTCACTCGTCCGCCATCGACGCTGGCTAGCTCCGCCCCCCCTGCTTGGGGTATACTTATGGGATGTTAATCGTGCACAAGTTGTGTAATTTGTGGGTTTGCCCTCTTTTGTCCTAGGAACATTGATCTGAAATATCTCCACCACGTTTGTAGCATCCTTTAAACTGAATTAGGGAACATTCCTTGTAATGGTCTGTTTCACAGGAGTGACATTTACTGCTTCTTTGGCAACCAGAAAGTGTTGTGGCCGACCATGATTCCTTCATCTATAGGCTTTAGTTGCCAAAACAAAGCAAATGCCCAATCTAGACGATTGTTGAGGTCTCACTGAAGAATTGCCTTGCACATTCACACAGTTGGAATTACTTTGGATGCGGTGCGGGTGGGAGAGGAAACCAGAGTCAGCATCTCAGCTTGGGAAGCAGACATGAAGGATCTGTTTGATCCTTTAAGCCATCTTTCACAATTCATGTGTCTTGCTGCATCAGAAACTGGGTTTTAGAAAATATGACTAATATTTTATGGATAAGATAGTATAAACATGTTTCTACAAAACCCTTACACTATAAAGTTGTAATGCTACTACTTAAATTTCAATACATTTTATCTTTTACTGTTAGTATCCATAGTACTTGGCAAATTGTACATTTATTGATGCCCCTCATATTATGTCCACAAGATTGATAAAGGTCTAAATTCAACTTAAGTCGTTTAACTACTCCAGTGTTGCATCTTTAAGAGATTCATTCCCTATCAAATCCCCATCCCAGACTTATGAATGTAATTCTCACACCCTACTTCCATCCTTGAGTGTATTTTCAACTCCACTTCCATGCATTCAATAATCAAACCTACAAATGTGTCACCATTGATTTACGGAAGAAATAAATAAAATGATATACAATGCTAACATGTGCCTTAATTCTGGGCCAAATCAACATGCTCTGTGCCCAGAAAGCTTAATCCCAAGGGACATAAGACTTCCAACCAACCTGCTTCTGCATGTAGACTCTGCCATCTGTGAGTCTACCCTTCCAAGTGATGCTACCACAGTCCTGGACCCTTAGAAGTGGGCCTAAGATGTTTCTCCAGCCGAACCGATGCATCTACTGTTGAGCGATGCATCCCCAAGCAGAACTAATTAATCTCCTAGGCTGAGCGGCTCATCTTCGAGCAGCACCGATGCATTGCCGCTGTTGTGTGGATTGGAACGGTCTCCAAAGACTCAAACCGCCACTGCATCCCCCATATTGGCATGACACATCGCCTTCTAAACTGACACTGCCAACACTTTTCCTGGTGCAAACTCCTCACATACTTCGTCGACAGTAGCCTCGGTGATAAATTTCCCCATCACAGCTTAACGGTTAATCGGAATAGACGCATCATCTAGCCGCAGATTCCTTAACTTAGAATATCCCCAGGTGTCAGACTTGATCCGGTAAAATTTGCGCAGCCGCACCTCTGCGCACTGGGGGTGGCGCCATACGGCTCCGCACTGACGTCGTCCATGGACGTGACGTCAGTAGAGCCATATATGCCCCACCCCGGCACGCCGACATCTGTTTTCTTCTTTTCCGCGTCAAGACGCGGATCCTGGAAAGCAGCAGTTCCTGGCCTAGTTTTGGGCCTTCTCAGCACCGCTGGTGTCATACCGGAACAGTGTGCAATGCCCTCCGTGCTCAAAGCCTGTGAGGCCAGTGCGCGTCAGATGTCTGGCACTGGCCTGCACCGTATATGCATGTGGTGCCTTGGTGTGCACCACAAATCCAAAGAATGTGGCTAATATCAACAGATGAAGCCGAAGTCCCTACGGGAACGCCGTATGAAGCTGTTGGCCGCACGGCTGTCCGGCCCAGCCTCTTCTTGTTGCCGATCTCCCTCTCCAGAGGGGGCTCGTTCCCGAGGCCTCTCCCACGACCGGCGCCCTAAAAAGGTTAATTCGGGACCACAAGCGTCCTCTGAGATCCACCTCCCGTAGGCGTGCCGCTGGCGCCCACTCCCCTCTTAAGAGGTCAGCTAAGGGCGCCCGGAGGTCACCTCCTCCATGTCATCCTTTTACAGGAGTTGGAGCGACTCGGGCCCAAATAGAGGCCTATTCCCGGGCTCTTCAGGCCTACTTCAAGTCCCCCTCTCTCTCTGGCGCACCATCGGGCCCCACAGAGGCAGAGGGTACTCATGCTGGGTCCTCTTCGGCGGATCCTTCCCCGACCAGGGCTGTGTGCACCGACTCCGGAGCAGAGTAGACAAAGTTGGGTCATGGCCCAGACCGTCCTGGTCACTCTAGCACACACCGCCAGTCAACGCATAGCCCTGTGCAGCTTCCTGCGTGGACGACGGAAGCGGCATCGACAATGCCGGGCTCACAGCCGGGCTCCACGTCGGAAACAAAGCCGGGCTCGACTTCCAATCTGGCTCTAAGCCGGATTCCTCGCTTCTGACTCCTCAGCGGTGTCAGGTAGCACCGGTATCCGCTGCCACTTCCCCTGGTCGGGGGCCACTGGTGCAGGTCCCTAGTGTGGCATGGCCTTCGGGTCGTTCCAAGGCCCCGCTTTTTATGGCAACTGGGAGGTTTGTCTCCAACCGTCTCCTACAGACGGCCTCTTGTCCCCTCCTAAGGTGACTACTGAGCTAGGGGCCGCCTATGCGCAGACTATCAACAGGGCAGCTGCTATCCTCGGCTTTCAGCCTCCTGTAGTACCCCTCATTCTGGATCCCTTAATGGATCTGCTTAATCTCGAACCTGTTACCGTGAAGCCCTTGCTACCCCTTGGAGGTGCTTTATTAGAAGTCTTGCGTGGCACATCGGCACGGCCCTATTCCGGAGCCCCGGTTGATCGGGCCATTGCTAGTAGGCACTGTCCTGCCACGGGGGATCCACTTTGCCTGTCCCTCCACCCTACTGCTCAGGGCCTGGTAATTCAGGCGGCTTTTGGGTTACAAGACTCCTCCACTTTGCCTTTGTTTCCTCCCACCCGGGAACCCCGTTGGCTGGATGCATGTGGGAGACAGCTTTTTGCTTCTTCTAGCGTGGCCATCTGCGCTTTAAACCCTACATGCGTGTTTGCACGTTCGTCCTCTGCACTCTGGGACTCCGTGGCTAACCTTCTTCCTTTCCTTCCGGAGGAATTGCGCCCAGAGTTTCTCCGTCTTGTCCTTCACGGCAAGGAGATGGCACATTTTTCAATACGCTCCTCCCTGGATACCACAGACTCTGTGGGCCGTGCTCTTGAACTGTTGGTGGCTTTGCGCCGCCATGCCTGCATGTGCAACAGTCGCTTCCCTGATAATATTTGGGAGAGTGTCCAAGACATGCCATTTAATGGAATAGATTTTTTGGGTCCCATGCAGACTCTGCGATCTCCAGGCTTCTGTCCGGGCTACCGTAATTCTGCCGTGCCACTGACTGGCTTTCTTCCTGGTTGCAGGTCTTCCTTCACGGCCCGGTTTTTATCAGAGACAGGTTGGTGTGTCTGTAATGTCTGTACAGCCGTATGGCTGGGTTTTTTTTGTTTTCAGTCCGCTGACTGTCTGTTTTGCCAAGAGGACCCCCTTCTTGCCAGGGGCTGATCCTTGCCCTATGTGGGGGGCTGGTGGCAGGTATCTGCATTTGCCTTCGTATGCTCCTGTGGAGTTTTCATTGTGGGTATCCCTCTGGGACTCATATACTCCTTTACTGCGTCCCGCAGGGTCGTGTCGCTCTATTTCTGTAGTGGTTCGACTCCTGGTCTAGGCTGTGTAGTATCTACCTCGCATGGCCTGGCATCCTGCTTTTTGTCACATGGTTCTTCCTTTGGGTCAAGCCCCTTCTGGGTTGTTCTCGCCAGTAAGGAGTTGCCGTGGGCCTCGCTGTTGTACGTTGTTATTGCCTTTTGGCTTATTCCCCAGCAGTTTTCTCCACATCCCCGCTGCTTCCTCACAGGGATTTCTACGTTTTGCTGGCATTCTTACTGTGGCGGACTCGTGGAGCTGGTTCTCCTTGAACTCCGCTCTTTTCTGCACACTGTTCCCTTATTTTCACTGCTTTTGGTGGTGGCTCCGCCTTCTGATGCGGAAAAGTTTACTGACGAAAACTGATGTTGGCGAGCCGGTGCAGGACATATATGGCTCCACTGACGTCACGTTCATGGACGACGTCAGGGCGGAGCTGTACGGCGCAGGCCCTGGCGCGTAGAGGTGCGACTGCGCAAAATTTGCCAGATACAGTCTGACGCCTGGGGATATTCTAAGTTAAGGAATCTGCGGCTAGACTATGTCTCTACCAGATACATCGTTACCGAAGGTAAGTAACTTGTTCGTCAACAGGATCCTCAGCGCCGATGCATCAAGGCCTCGTACCGCAGTCTTGTCACATCTTTGATCTAACGCCTTGCCTCTGCTGCGTGACGCATCTTCAGCTCAGATGCACGCAAACGCCCTACAACCAGGATTTAAGGCACTTTAGTTATGCAGATCGAACTGCGTACCAGTTGCCAGCCCGCGATCAATCCCGGTTTGCCTTTGTCCCGGTCCAGCTTGACCAGATATCCTAGGTTGGCGTTTCCAGTTTCTAAGCCTTATTTGACAGTTTATTCTTTAAAAATTCATAACTCCAGTTCTACTTATTGGATTTTTTGTCATTTGAGTCTTGTTTGTTTGGTAAATTAAACTCTCAATCAGTGGGACAATACCTTATGGCCTCCCCAGTTAGGGGACTGTCCCCAACCTGTCACCTTAGTAGCCAATCTAGGCTCTGGTCAGACACCGACTATAACCCAGATCTTAACATTTTACGGTCAGACCCTCCTGTGTACATGAAATACTTGTCTTAAGCTGGATTTTTCCTGTCCTTAGTTTCTCTCATAAAATCAGAGTTGAAAATTATTTTGTTCAGTCCATCTTAACTACACCAAATGTGCTTTTTTGGGATTACCCCATAAAGCAGCCACTAAACTGCAAATGATCCACAATGCCCAGCTGGGAAAGTCTATGGCCTAAAAATTTTACTCGTGGCTTAAGCAACTTCATTGACCTCCATGCAAGGAAGTTTATAATCCTTAAAACCACCTGCTTAATGTATATGATCTATTACAACAAAACTCCTACTCTTTTCAACAATATATTAAAATAATACATTCTTTATTTTAATTTGAGATTGGGTTCTATACTAAACCTCCTAGTTCCCTGCTTAAAATAAAGGAAGTGGGACGACCACTCCGTTTGGGGTCTGGAAGCCTTGACTTGGAATGCTCGCTCCGTTTAAATATGCTGTCTTGTTTGGATGTATTTCGTAGCCATAAATTGCCCAATTCAGCAGACTTTTTCTGTTTTCGATGAGGATCTGGAACTGACTCAGACAGAAATTCTCTTCAAAGATAGCTCTTCTTTAATTAGATTTTTCAGTGATAGAATGTCATCTCCCAAGAGATCAGGGATTAAACCCCGTAGGGTATGTGGTAGAAAAATGTCCATAACCAACCCCCATGACACATACCTCTGGTGTCTGGGAGTCTGAGCACTATACTAAGTCTTGCTGATCATGCCAAAGTATACACCCAAAGGTTAATAAACAACTGGAGATTAAGCGGTTTATGGCCAGAGCCCATAAAGACCGTAGGGCAAGAAGAGCTAAACCTCTGACAATGTCGCAGTTGTTGAGGGAGAACCACAAATACTCAAAAAGAAACTGTAAGTGTCCTAGGCAATCCTTGTGTCCAGCGAGTTAGTCTTCTGATCCTGATTTAGTCCTTATTCCAACTAAAGTCCAGGCACCTGAGGGTCTAAAGGACCATGCGCAGGTCTTGATTCACTCCAAAGCTTCAGGAAGTCCACCTCAAAGGTCTCGGGCTCAACAGCCCTCCTAAAGTTCCAACATCTTGGTGCGACCTAGTGTTATTCCTTAATGTGATGTTTGTTTTTGAAGGGCAGTGGGCCCTTCTGGAGTACTTTTGGCACCTGTGACCTAGAAGGGGCACCCTCCAGTCCTCTTCCCCATTTGCCTTCTGCTACCAGTGCAACAGTGCCACTGGCACCAGCCCCAGCTCTGTTTTCCTTCTCTCTACCAAAGCTGTTCTTAGCTTGTGTACTTGGTCCTTCGGTGCCATCAATTCAGCTTAAGTTACTGACTACAGTGGTTCTGGTACAAAAGTCAAGTAGAAAATCACAGAGGATGTTAGAAGAACAGCACTATAAAGAAAGGATCCACACTTTTCTTGACAGACATTTACCCTTTAGAGGAATGTAAGCATGGCCCTGATGACAGAGGTGATATATGAAGTACATCCCTTCACATCAGGACTTTCTTGGACAAAGGAATTACATTGGTAGCAACACCTCTCTCAAGTTGGAAACTGGGGTCCTCTTCGCGACAGGAAGTACTTTCTATCATTCTGATTTAAGAAAAGCTGTTGAGGTTTTAGAACTGTTTCTGCCTTAAGGAAAGATGTCAAGGTAAACAGAAATTCTCCCCAACCACCATCACTTCAAAATATTTATGTTATAAAAGCACAAGAACAAATGTATTCAAGTGTCTGGATGTGTATTATTTTCACATATGTTTTGCAATTATTTGTTATAATTAACATTCAAAAAAAGACTTTAAGCAATGTATTTAAATTACACAAACAATGAGTTATAAACAAAAAGCATTACCACATCTAAAAGGATACTCTTAGACCAACACACATGAATAAACATATCACATATGAATTCTCGTAATTTCTTTTTTATCTACAGTGTCCATATATACAACAAATTGGCTGTGTTAATCAAAAACAAGGATATACAATATGAAAGTTCTTTTTTGTGATCCCCAAATGATGTTCAACAGCGGGGAAAATCAATTTTAATAGGATATACCACCACCAACATATAATGAAATTAATGCGCGTTTGTAAAAAGACAGACATAGGTGGATCTTCCACAGTGATCACTTTGAAATTCCTCCAAAGCCTCTCATGCTAGCTGACGACACGTTTTAACCTCTGTCACAGTGGGCCTTTATTAATATGAGATTATCATCAATGCATTTACAAACTTTATACTAAACACTGATTGGTCAAGAACATAAAAACTCTATAAGTGTACCGTGAAAAAAAGTTAAAACACTGTTCTATCTATCTTTTAGGGCATATCTTTCTAGTCCTGCAGATAGAGAACCTAGGAAATTCAAATTCTCTAAGGAAAAAGGTGTTTTCCTCTGGCATTCTGGCCCTTTGAATGTGAGTTGCCTTTTGTGTAAGTATGCACAAGCATTAGCGGGCATGACCCAATTAGTAACCTCAAATTTGCCTTACCATCTACAGACACATTTTTCAGATCTGCTCCATGATGCACAAGCAGCAGCTGGCCAGGTCATCAATTTTGGGGTGTAGATACAAAAGTCGTAATGGCAAGTGGCTATGTGCTCTTGTTGAGTGAATTGTACAGTCTTCCAGTGTCAGATTCTGTCAGACGCATGTCTTGCTGGGCTCGACACACCCTCTTTTCCCTTTAGCTCCTTTTACCCATAACTCTGCTGAAACAGTCAGTGCTGCTCCATTTTCAGGTGCATCACCTGGCATCTCCAGCCAGCATGGGTTAACTCAGAATCTTGAACATCCTCCTCTCTTTCTTGCCCACTGTTCAAGAACTTGCATATGCTTTTTCCATACTATGGGTACATAGCATGGGGAAAGAGTTCCTTTTCCTGGGGTTCTTCTGGTTTGGATTTCTTAGCCCCAACATCTTTTTTAAGTCACACAGAGGAAGGCATAAAATTGTCTGTCAAATTTGTGGCACAGCTCATTCTGTGGAGGGAGGGAAATGGAATAGGATGGCAGGATATTACAGCTATTTCTCTGTTCTTGTGGATGGAGCCAGGAAAGTGTCTTACACTCCCACACTGACTCTCTTGCTTTCAAACGTTTTCTGATCGGAGCTGTAAAGCTAGCACAGATTCACAAGCAGTTGGATCATCAAGCCTCTTTCTTACCTACAGTCATCCTCACAGGACCTGCGCTCTGGGTCTGTCTTTCCCTTTCTGCATTGCTTCTAGAGTCTGCTTGAAATGCCATGGATTGCAGTCATACTTCTCCTACTTGTGATTTCTCCCAGATCTACCTTCACACCCTATTGTAGGCTAGTGGGGCCGAATGTAGGCTGTTTCTGGCCAAGGGCAACATATTCTGTCAAAGAGAAATTGCTCCTGAGCCTACTTGAAGTCTGAACACATTTATTAAGCAAAACAAGCAAAATGTCATATTGCTATGCAAAGTGTCAAAGTTTCTCCCGTCCTCGCAGATGAGCATCTAGTGCTGCCTGCCCCCCTTACACATTTTTATAGGCAGTTTGCACTTAAAGATCAAAAGGAGGAGCAGACAACAGCAATTGAAATTTAGATAGCATAGTGCTGTAGGTTCATATTTTCTCATGTGAAGAGAGCAAAAGATCTTGGGATAAAGATAAGAGAATAGTAACTCTTAGGTGCTGAGTTGGAAAATCCTTAAGGTGCCAGGCATGAAAATGATGCTAAATGCTTGACAGGTGAAGCAGCCTGAGCAGTTATGTTTACTATAGGTGTGGAATATGGCACTAGGATGTCAGTCATTACTGTATTTTTAAAGCAGTTTTGTTCGGTTCTACAGATGCTTGTTGAATAAATAGTGTTCAAAGTATGTATTTTGGAGTAATTGGATTATTGAATTAGCTGTGTGTAGCCTATATTCAAAACATCCAGTTTTAGGTTGAACATAATATAAGTATTTAAGTTATCGTCTTGTATTTTCTATATCTTAGTGAGTGGAAAGATTGGTCTCTCAACATCATCTCCCGGGCTTACTTGAAGACAGAATGGGTTTATCAGAGGCTGTCCTTAAGTGGTTCGTCTCCTTCCTAGACTACTAAACTCAAAGAATCAAGTTTAACTAAACCGTGTCCATGACCACGCCGGTCACCCTGGGAGTCCCTCAAGGTTCTTCCTCATCACCTACCCTCATCAATCTATTCATAGAACCATATCTGAAATTCTGAAACTCCAATGTTCATTACCACATGTAAGCAAATTATACCCCACTAAACCTAAAAATATCATCCCTTGGTGATATCGGTCTACTCAACACAACTTTTCAAAAAAGCCACGAGTGGCTGACAAAAAACACCACAAACTGAATGCGCTCAAAACTGACTTTCTACTAAGTTACCCACCACAAAGACACTTCGACATAGAAAACTGGATGAAACACTTAACCGCCTTTAACTGCACGCCGCACATCATAGATTCCACAAGATCACTAGGAATAGCCCTCAACAAGAATCTCACCATGCAGGAACACATCAGCACAGCCACCAGAGGGGCAAACGTTCCTATGAATATTCTTAGAAAGCTTAAACCCTTTCTCAACGACGATGACCTAAAAACAGTTGTACAAGCTCTAGTGATACCCAGAATAGACTATGGGACTACAACCGTATGTGGTTTGCCAAGATCCAGACTGGCTCCACTAAAAGCCTCACTCAACGCAGCTGCAAGACTCGTCACCAGCTCTAAAAAGAACAACCACATCACCCCTGATCTAAAGGTCCTGAACTGGCTCCCTTATGAGGCAACATCTCAGCTGAAAAATTACCTGCATGACACACAAAGCCCTGCACTTCAACACACCCAAGTAACTAGTCAATAAACTGGAATTATCAGGAGATAGAAGAACTTTGAGAAGCACCAACACTGTGCTATTGAAACCTCAAAAATTTCGGAAAAATAAAACCTACAACCGCACCTTCTCAGGCCTAGCACCTAAGATCTGGAACACCCTGCCCCCGGCAATCGGAATAAACCCTTCAATCTCCTCCTTCAAAAAAGAAGTCAAACTATTACTAATGAGCAAAACTCTCCCCTGATCCCAGTTCTGGAGCGAGCTGGGAACCATCTAGACTCAGCTCACCTACAAGGATCTGCGCTGAATGAATTCTAAACGAGAATACTAAAGCACTCCTAAATTCCTCCAGACTATGCATATCTATGTTCCTAGTTCTCACTTTTCCTTTTGATGTAACATTTGTAAAGCGCTCTGATGCCCTCACTTGGTCTAGTTCGCGCTAAATACAACTTTATGAATAAAGAGCACTGTTTTATTGCATCTAATATTCTCTCCTCTAAGTGTTTCACCCCATATTTTACGTATTTTGCCTTCACAGTAGAAACATTCCAGTCATCAAATACAGGGAATGTGAGTGCCTTCCAGCTACTGATGTTCTTGGGTCTTTGTTTGTTTTTCTGATGTTCCTGCAGGAATTCAGTATATTCAACAATCCTTGTTCTGGGCAGATTAGTCTGTAAATATATTTTTATAGCCTGGTGATTGAATTGATGCATTTTCAGAAGTTATGAATGTTTGAAATTATTTTTATAATTCTGAAGGTGGTAGAATATCACTAATGTGTTGTAGCGTGTTTATGAAAGAAGCTACTGCAGTTGAAACTCAATTATGGCAGAACATATGTGGTTCTGCAGGACTATACTAAGTCCAGTGCTGAACAGGTGTTTCAGCATTTCAGCACTTTTTTTTTTACAAAATGTATGATTGATTTCTAAAGGTTAAGACAATATACAGGACTCACAGATGTCCATACCAAACAAACTCAGCTGACATTTTGGAACAACCAAAGTTTGGGTACCCCCAAATCCTCCATCCACTTTTCACCAGCAGATAATTGACTCCCCCTACGACCAGCCCTCCACCCCTCTTCCTGGTCCCTCCTATGCCTCCATCCTCCCCAGTCTGTCTGTCTGTCCCCAAGACCCACACCAACTCCAGGTTACGCTCATGTCCCCTAGACTTACACATTTTTGCGTATACACCCACAACCCACACAGCATTCTCCCCTTAACCCTGCAAAGTTCCATCCCCTCCTGACATTCTGCCATCCCTGGGCAGCGCAGGCTGGCCAGATGTCTTGCAATTTCCCTCTTAGCCACAATGTAGCCCAAATTGACGGAAAGCCTAGTGTACATTGTTGCCACTGAGTCTGTCCGGACCCCCAACAACACTCTTGACGTGGTAAGGGCACTCCTACAGCCTCTGTCAAGGACGCCGTTATTCCCTCTCAAACTGGCCAAAGCATTGAGGAACGCCAGAGCACATGAAAAAAGGTGCCCTGCTGACCACCCTGCCGAAGACCACGAATTTCCATGGCTCTACCTATTTTAATTAGCAGAACCCGGGTGTAATATGTTCTGTGCAGGATTTTCAATTGTATCAGATGTTTGTTTGCCTGATAGACCACCGTACGGTATCCCTCCAGTCCTCATCCGTTAGCTTCCCCACAACGGCCTACCAACGTTCCTGCAAGTGTGTGAGCTCCCCCTGCGTGTTCCTCATCACTGTAGCATACATGAGAAAGATAGCCTCAGTGGTCAAATGACCATCCAGCAGTCGTAACACCAGTGGGGAGTCTTCCTTCCTTTTCTCCTCTAGGGCTCCTAGCCTGCAACGTGTGCCTTAACTGCAAATATTTAAATATCTGAGAGGGGGGGCCATATCATATTCTGCTCACAAATGTACAAACCGAACAATATCATTGGCATCTCAGACGTTCTCCAGGACCAAAAGGCCGATCAAGTACCATTTCTGTAACCCTGATAAGTCCATAATGGGGTTGAGTCGCGTGCCCACCCACAACTGGGTGCTCTGCATAAAACACAACTTCCATCTCCTCTCCCTTATCAGTTTCAACTAGATCAGCATGACAGTGGCAGGGGGTATGTTCTGAGTTAACCATGCCCCATATAACTCATGTAGATAACCCCTTGGTCCCAGTACCTCCCGGTCCATACAGAACGTGAGGTCCCCCAGAGCCCAGATAAACGGAGACCAAATAGGTGAACTGAGGGTTAAAACCTTTGACGCACGTATAACTACAAGGCTGTCCACACTGCTATCCTTGAGATACCAGCTACTTCCCCGAATTGGGTGGAATTTTTTGTCTTATCCTGAAGAAAGGAGATAAGTATTCCCCCCCCCCCCCCCTTTTACTGAGCACGAAGGTTACAGTTATCTGTTCCTTCAACCACAATATATACAGTGAATCACTGTTCATGCCAGGGAGGGAGCCATTTGAGCACTGATGAAAGCCCTGGACCCTTGAGGCTAATTTTTGGGCTGAAACATGTTGGCAGATGAATAGGGTCATTGGACCATTAGTAAAAAAAAACCCCTTTTTTCTATTTTTAATATCCACTACGTCCCCGCGAATAAAAAGGATACCTGGGGAACGGAGTAGGATTTTTATCTTTAAGTCCCCCTGGCTTACATCTCCTAACAGCTCCCTGAAATATGGTCGAGCCCACCCTGATCTTTAGGAGTCAGGGTGAACCTGACGAGGAAACATGACACCAATAGGATGTGTGTGGGTTAAATAACAAAAGGATTTGTTGCCCTTTCCGCAATCTGCGGTGTTCACCATGTAAGGTTTTATTTATTTCTAGAGCGCAGTTCTGGATGGATATTTGTAAGATAGTGGATTTCTAGTTGGGAGGAGGTATCTAGTCCTTGACCTCTCTTACCCCTTAACGATCAGTGGACCACCTTCCATTGACACTTCTTTGGTTACAAGTAGAAAAACTACACTTTCTATAGAGCTTCTCCTCGCCCAAGGAGCTGAATGTAAAAATGTTGCATTCGTGAAACAAAGGCGTTGATATATGCAAGAGTCGAGGAGTGAGAGTCTAAGCTCAATTTTGTTAACAAAGGGAGGATATACTTTTTCCTTTCCGTTTTATAAAAATGACAGAAGAATAAAATATGGGCGTAGTTTGGATAGACAGACCATCACAAGGACATTGCAACAAATTGTTTAATGAGTGTTCATGTGCTGGGTATCCTACCATCAAAGGAAAAAAATGTAACCTCATCCTTGCTAGAAGATATTGATGCATATTATTGGTAACGTAGGAGAGATGGGAGTCACAACCCTTGGGGACTCTGGGCAGAGTATGGTAATGGGTAACAGTGACTTATTTTGGTTGGGTTGCCATCTTTCTAGCTCACAATTATTAAAGAAGGCCTCTCTCAGCTGAGTCTTGGGAAAAGTCAGACATTTATTTTGTGTTAGGTAAAAATCAGCTAAACCCAAATCGCCACAAAGCCAGCCACTCTGATGAGCATCCACCTGATCCATTCTGCCAGCGCCTCTATGGCGATGAGGTACATCATCGATGAGAGGGGTCGGACCTGGCGCATGCCCCTCCCAATAGGGAATTCACACTAGAGAATCCAGTTCACCTTCATCCTAGCCTTGGGGCGAGTGTACAGGAGACGGATCCACCTGAAAAACCTTGATCCGACTCGCATCGTCTCCGTAATGGCAAACAAGAAGGGTCAATTAATGGAATCTAAAGCCTTATCTAAAGCCTTACGTGTATCTAAGGACACTATTGCTAGAAGGGTCCCCAACCTGCTCAAAGCTGCAATGTTGATATTGAGGCCCCAAAGGTTAACCTGCTCAATGGATGAGGGATAAACCCATTCTGGCCTGGGTGGATAAGGTTGGTGATCATAGCCTACAGTCTATTTGCCAATGCCTTGGCAAGAACCTTGGCACCCACATTCAGTAGAGAGATCAGGCAGTCCCAGGGCTTACCCTCCTTGGGGATCAGAACAGTGGTGGCTGTGTGGAGATCCCTCTGCAGCTCCCCTCCTTCCATAGGCCGACATGGACATCTTATGGAGGGGCTCGGCTATTCCACTCGCCATCCTCTTAAAAATCTCTTCTAGGAGGGCATTCAGGCCCACAGATCTTCCAGTATAGAGCAGCATCAGTACCAGGAAAACTTCCTTCTGTGTGAGCTCAGCTTTTAACACCAAAGTCTCAACACCCCCTAACTGCCCATAAGACAGTTTTGTGCAAAGTCGAGTTTATCTGACCCTGAAGCCCCCCCCCCTCCCCAAGGTCCTCTTATAGTCAGCCATCATGTTTGCTATATCCTCATTCCCTGTGACAAGGGAGCCGTCTGGCGCTATGATACCTGTAATCTGTCTCCACTCCTGATCACCCTCACTCAGCCACGACTGCAGTTTCCCAGCCATAACCCCCAGTTCATAGATGCATTTTTGCTTAGCTATATGTTCCCTCTTAACCTCCTCTGTGACCAGGGAACAGAGTTCCTCCATTTTAGTCATGATGTCAACCGTCTTCGCCACAGACGTCTCTGCATGAAAGCCCAACTCTATGTCCATAATTTCCTGCTCCAGGTCTATATCGTGGTGCGCCTGCCTCCTCTTTTCCCCTGCCTCATCTGCGATAATGACCCCCCCCCCCGGACGTGTAGCCTTATATGCCTCCCATCGGATCAGCACGTTCGTCGCAGTCTCTGAGTTTTTCTTAAAGTCGTGCCCCATTGCCGTATCTAGATGGGACACCACTTCCTCATTTAACAGGGTCCAGAACGCCATCCTCCCTTTTGTTCTTACCCTCTGCCTGTCCTTTGTTAAGTTAGCACTCAGCGAGGAGTATTCCAAAATCCCTTGTGTCTGAAACTCCGCCACTTCAAATCTATGAAGGTTTGGTAGGGATGCTAAAAAGTAATCCAGTTGCGAGATGAGTTGTATGCGCTCCAGAATAATAAGAGTACCCATGGTCCAGTCCTCTAATCACATGCCCTTTACATATTCACCCGGTCTTCCCACTTGGGGGTTGCGGGACCACAAGGTATAAGACCCATCCAGTTGGGGATGCACCAAATAAAAGTCACCCCCTGCGGTAAATCCCAGAGTAGCTGGCCCAGGCCATGCAATGATTCCACCTGTAGCCCCGGAGCTACATATATATTAATGAACACTAAAGAATCTCCCTCCCTCGTGTCTGGGACCACTGTGTAATGGCTGAGACCATCTGAGCGGGTCCCGGTTTCCTAAAAAAGGGACGGATTTCGGTACCAAGGTCGCCACCCCTCTAGATGCCGCCAAGTAGCCAAAGTGTCCCATAACCACATATCATCCCTTACTCAGGAGGGGGTGCACTTGGACTAGTTTAAGTGCATTTCCTGGCGACACACAAGATCCGCCGCATAGCATGTGACAGCTTTTTTTCACTAGTCCCCTCTTGATTATGCTACCCAACCCATTGACATTCCATGTGAACAAACAAAGTGAATGCATCTGCATTGCTAGCTTTATCTGTGTGTCGCACATAGGAAAGCTGGTCTGCCAGGCCCAACACACACAAAAATACGGAGCAACATTAACTGCAATTCTCAGTCCCAGGACACTGCTGTGGGGTTGTCGAGTTGGCACATTCCAGCCCACCAGATAACCAGTCTTACAGGTCATCATTCTCCAACCCCCACCATATGACTCTGTTGATCGCTTCCGAGTCTCTCCTGTGCCTACTAACCCATTAACTCTCCCACCCAAATCCCCCAGCCATCACCATCACACTATTTCCTCGGATGTCATTGGGTGAACCTATGGGAGAGGGAGCAAGTTACCATCTGCATTGCATCACAAAGCAGATTCCCAGACGAGTACACTCTGAGGTCAGTCTCTAGGGCCTCTCACAGATTGGCAGTCTTCTGGCAGGTTTGCCGTAGGAGATCCGCCATCACCTTATCTCTGTCAGCACTTGCTCCTTTGGGGTGGTTGTTGACCTCATCTACCGTGCCTTCCGTAGTTGCTTCTATTCCTGCCTTTGCAGTACCTGGAAGCGTTGATCCTCCGCTGGAGGCTGGTGTTCCTTCCTCTTCAACTAGCCCCAGGTGGCATTCGCAGCCGTGAAGAATTGACTGTCTCCCCGATCCACGAACCAAAGCTTTACTGGGAATTGGAGAGCATACTGGATATCTTACTTGCGGAGATGTTGCTTAAACAACCAAAAGGATTCCAGCTGACTCTGGACTATCGTTGTGTACCCAGGGAAAATGTTCACATACGCGCTGTCTACCACCCATGGTCCATTTGATCTCGCCGTCTGCAGTATGTGGTCCTGATCCCGGAAGTTCAGCAACAAAGCCACCATTACCTGGGGGAGGTGGGGCCCTGGAGGGGCGGCCAGCTGGGCACTCCCTGGGCTCTCTCTTGACTGTGAACCTCTTCGAGGTTTCCCCCTGCAATACCTCCGAGATCCATTCCTTTAGGTAGAGTTAAGCACTGGAACCCTCCAACCTCTCTGGAACCCCACCACTTAGATATTGTTACAGCGGGATCAGTCCACAAAGTCATTCAGTTTGTCTGATAACGTTGCTACCACTCTCTCCAGGGCCCTCAAGCAGATACAGTTCAGTCACTGTCAGGCGTACCTTGATTACAGTGCTCTCGCTTTCCGCCACTGTCTTCCAGTTTGACGCCAAAGCAGTTGCTTCCGCCTCACTGGACCCTGCTCGAGCAGCCGGTCATTGTTCTGTGTGGTTGAGTCTCGACACCCTCAGCACCCCAAATTAACCAGAGGTGGCCCCCTGGGGAAGGAGGGGGTGGGGGTTAAGGATTCCTGTGACACGTGGGTCATTATTAGAGCTCAGTCTTCAGTAGACTGACGCCATCCCGCGTCATGCTTCGCTCCTGTTTTAGAATCTATTTGATAAAGGAAATCCTTGCCAGAATCCATTCCTCACTCTATAATATTGTTTGGTACTCGACTCAGAGTAATCAATCAACAGAAAGCAATCCATGACTGATAAGTAGCAAGAGACTATGCAGTAGTACATGGTACACTCTGCTTGGTCTTGTAGTGTGACTGTCCCTTTTCCCTCTGTGCAGAAACTATTGTAATTGAGC
Source organism: Lissotriton vulgaris (assembly GCF_964263255.1). NCBI lineage: Eukaryota > Metazoa > Chordata > Amphibia > Caudata > Salamandridae > Lissotriton > Lissotriton vulgaris. The sequence goes on along the minus strand of NC_141689.1, from coordinate 1,078,984,750 downwards.
TGTGACAGTACCCGGTAGCTTGCATTGGATATGCATCTTTGAACTTAAAAAATAAAAATGTATCATTTAGTTCCAATCAGCTGCAGCTGAAGGATGATATGTTTTAAAGTGATTGAACCAATAAAGTACATTACTTATCTATGGGTACTGGGTAAGACGTTGGTAATTAATATGAATTATTCTTTCCTCAACAGACTATCAACACAGTGTCAGAAGTCATTCGTGGCTGCCAAATTAACCAGGATTACTTTTCTTCTGTAAATGCACCTTCCAACCCACCACGGTAGGAGTTACAGCAATTTTGAAGTGTGCATTATGTTGAAACCCTAATAACTCTCTTAAGCACAAGCGTATTTGGTTTCCAATGAAGTTGTAGTTTTCAAGTGTTCGGTTCAACCCTGAGAACAAAAACTTCCAGAGTCATCTCTATTCACATATAGATTCACAGTATGAGAGTAGAGGGGACATTGGTGACATATTTCAGTGTATTGAAATATGTTTCTCTAGGTAAACTTTGTGACAAGACCCTGAATGCAATTAAAAGTTTAGGAGACAGCATGCAGACGTTTGAAAAATTAAACGGGTCCTAAAAAAAAAAAACCAAAAAAAGGTAAATAACTTTTAAAAATATTTGAGATGAAAAATTAACTGCGGATTCAAAATGATGCACGCTGGCGAAATAGAGATCTGGGCACACCTACCGGCTACCAGAACATTGAAAGCCGCTTGATTGATTAAATAGACTCTTCAGTTTTCCCCTAAAATATCTGCTCTTTAGATCACTTTAGATATGGAGCGATGGCATTTTCACTGATTTATTTATCTTAACATCCTTTTATTTAAAGAAAGCTAGGAACAAAATTGTAATTTGTTTGGCGCAATGTACTGAAGGAAAATGTATGTAATCAATTGCATTTATGTTAATTGTCTCTGTAACTGCAGAGCAAAGATAAATGTTTTAGTATGTTTTGACCAGGTATGTGCATAGCACATAGATGTATTGTGAACTTGAAATACATGTTTTATTTGCATGCTTCTTGTCCCGCATGTTTGACGATACACAATTTTCATCTGTAGGAATGCTCTAATGTCTGTCCCCAACTAGAACAGGCAAAATATTTGGGTAATTTCTGCAGCTAGATTATTCATGTGTCCTTTTTTACGGGCACATTTAACCAAGCATAGAGAGCATAGGCTCAACCAACCACTGGAGAAAAAGAGGAAGATGCACTAGATTTTGCTCTCGGTCTTGTTAGAATTAGACATAGGCCTACACAACTAAATGTATAATATTAGATATGTCAGCTCAACTTATCTGACACATTCAAGCGGGTCAGTTCTTATTCCATTTGTTACAGTTGCCTTTGCAGTACTTCTGCTAGAGAAAGTGCTTCTCTTTTTGATAGAAAAGATTGCGCACCTTCGGAAGGTGGCATACACCACTGGCACAAACCTCTCAGAATGTGTGATTACCTCTAGTAAATGTACAGCTGGCGAACACCAGATCCTCAACCCCCTGTGGGCTGCTTTGGTGTATTGCCAAGAGTCTGTGTTCTCTACATTCCTCATTATTATGTATTCTCTGCTTCCCCACCAGAAGGGCTAAGGTTGCTCAATGCTTGTCAATTGAAGGACAGATTAGACTGGCATTCTACTAGTGTACACCAGTTGCAAGAGAGTGCCTCGACCTACTGATGGATTGCATTCCCCTTCTCCTACACTGTGCAGATTGCAAGCAGAACAATCTACTTTCAGGCTTCTCCACGTGTAAACTACCGTCGGTCACAATTTGACCCGGAACATTTTTTTGTGTATTCAGATCTTTCAAACCAATACATTAAAATGTCATTTTTTAGTTGTTTCTCAGATTCATCTGTCCAACTGCCTTTTTCGGTCTACATTATTAACATAATAGATTACAAAACATGAGTGTTTGAAAAGTCACTATTGGAATACAATGCAAGGTAACTTTGGCTTACTGTTTTTTTCTGTACATTTATGTCAATCTTTTTGTGTATTCTAAATACAGGCCAGCAATTGTTGTACTGCTGATGTCCATGGTAAATGAAAGGCAACCATTTGTTTTGCGCTGTGCTGTTCTGTACTGCTTCCAGTGTTTCTTGTACAAAAACCAGAAAGGACAAGGAGAAATTGTGTCAACACTACTGCCGTCCACCATAGATGGTAAAAATCCTCAACTTTAAATAAAAAATAAGTTATTAAATTTCACAATCATCAAAGGCCATTAGTATATTAGCTGGTATTTTCCTCTTGCATAGAAATAACGTGTTATTCACAAGTTTTTACAGATACTACATGCACGTAATTGGTCAAAGAAGACTAGTTAATTAACTTCTTTGCATGGCGTTGAACTTCTTCAAGCAATGAAGTTGCATCATTTTTAATGTAGCGTAAAGCAGGGAACCCGAGAACTGTAGATTTGTGATGTTTTATGTGTGATGAGCAGGTTGCTGTGACTCTCTCTGGTTCTACTTTACTAATCAATTTGAAGTCCAACATCCATTTGATTGTGCATCACATTGGAAGCCAATTTTGTTTCTCAAAATCCAGTTGGTAATTAACGAAAGAAATCAATAAAAAAACATAAATTGAAGTTGCAATAAAATTGGGCGGTAAGATTCTAAAATAGCTTAGAATTTTCATTTCTCTTACTTTTTTGAGCTTGGTTTACCTGTTAATAAAGAACTGTTAGTGGGGCATGAGAGTCAGACAGAAAGATACTGTATCTCAAGTTGACTATGCTTGTTCACTGCCATAGTTTCTCAGCAGCCCCAGGTGCAAAGCTGGAAACTTGAGCACGCTTAAGCCCATGTGGCTAAGGATCCAAAAATGTGATCTACAAATCTTAATACATTGAAAGCTACCACCCAAAATAACCATGAATCCCACCCAAAGTGAAGTATGGTTTCAGTTCACAAAGGCTTGTGGCGCTGTTAGTTGTTTTGCAATGGGTTTTGTAATCAGTCTCCAGAATGGGTCATATTTCAGGAGCATGTCATTTGAGGTCTGAACTGGTTTTCTAGTTGAAGTTTAAAACTGAATGGAGTAGCTAATACTCCTGGAGATGAACTAGCAGCCGAGGTATGTGCCACTGGAGTACAGATATCTCAAAAGCCCACATTTTGAAACTGGCAAGTTGTAGCAACGACTTTTGGTTTTTAAAGTCATCCACTACATAAGTGAGTCACAGGCTCACCTGGTGGGACATAGAAAATGAGATGTAGATTTAACTCCACTAATGATTTCATAAATAATATAATTTTTGAAACTATAAACACTAGAGTTCATTCAAGTTATTCACTTCCTTGAGGCATGGGGTGAAAAGTGAAAATCCTACATGTTCTTGCATGTCTGGAAACGGGCAGCTAGAGGGTTTCCACAACATCAGTAAGGAGATGTTAGGAATTATGCAGGCTTACCACTTCAAGCAGACTCAATCCTGGATGCCTTACTTGTAGCCCTGGTCACACAGGTTCCCTTGGGGTGGTTTGAGCTAGCTGACATTAAGCTTTTATGATTTCTTGTTCCATTTCAGCACTGACCTTATTGGCAATATTAAAAGTGCCAACAAGTAGATTCAGTCTTTGAAGCACATTAACTTCACATTGCTACAAGGACCCATTATTCTTCCTGAAGACTAGCAAAACAGAAAACCTATCACCCGTGATTCTATCTGCAAGTATGTATGCTTTTTTGTTAATTGCCAGATTAGTACACTCCGCCCTCATTATCACTCTTGCAAATGACGTTTTATCAGTTACTTAATACATTGGCCGACTTGGTCTGTGGAATGTATCTGAACTAATAAGTAATGAATGGCTGTGGATCAAAATATTTAAATTCCCTTAAAATTCCTCAATTTATCTATTTTTTAACAATCGGGCATATTTAAACCAGAGGCAGCTACAGACCTTTCCCAACTCGTAAGTTGTATGTTCGTCAAATCCTGTAGATTCCACAAGCACAAGTAATATGTGTATACAGTGCGCTCAACTCCATAATGTCTGCGTACTGTGGTGCCAGTTTCCATCATGAGGAAAGTTGATCAAGCCATTGAACCTCTGATTGGTGGAAAATTCTGTCCTAAGTGAAGTTGACAGGTTGTTCTAGGGTTTTAGAGTTAAGGTGGGTGCAAAAGATCATTCTTACCATAGTGGCAAATTTGACAAGGAAGTCTGTACTGGGTCTGTACCTGAAGATCTAAACAGATTGGTAGTTTAGATTAGGAGGAGTTGATTAGGTATGTCTTCTGGGGCAGTTCCTGTCACAAAGTTATGGTAAAGACATAGGCATTTAAACTTAAGTTTGCCCTCCTCTTTCAGCCAGTGAAGTTTGATGCAAGCCTCTGACACTGTCCTGTTGTAACTATGAGTCGAACCCCTTAATTGTGAGGCACCTGTACTGTATGAATTATCATTTTGGCTATTCTCAGACTGTTAGCGTACTTCAAGCATGAATGTACTGCTTATACTATTAACCCCTTAAGCGCTGCCGTCGGCCAGCGGTCGTCGTGAGCACTACCTTGCCAGTGCTGCGCACGACCGTTGGCCGACGGGCCAGCACTCGTTATTTGAACGTTCAGCACTCGGTGCTGAACGTTCGACGCAGCTAAGAGGTTAACCACAATCTCATTCAAGTGGCAAAGGCAGATTACTTTACAAGTTGCATAGCAGGAAATTAATGTTTTTTAGGGTGCAGAAACTTGATGTTTCATTGTTAATTTTGGTTCTAAGAGAAGGCCAAGGTTTATTTAAAACCATTTCACAATATTTGTTTTTTTGTTCCAAAAAAAGAAGGGAATTCTGCCTTGTGTACTGTATTGATCAATTCCTGGTTTATTACTAATTACTACATCTTCAGATTTAGAACCGTTTAATTGTAGCCAACGTTCCTGCAATAAGGTTCTCTATTTTTGATAAACTAACAGGTTGTCATTTTGATTTGTTTTTGTGCCTTTTTACCAAACAGTTAACTGTAGTCTAGAAATTCAACACTGAGTAACAAGCATAAAGGTTTTTAAAGTGTAACTATTAAAATGGAGGTGGGGGAGACCTTGAAAACTCCTCGCACCAGCTTGGAGGGTGAGGTGGTGGTGCTGGAGAGGGAAGTCCAACCCCACCACCCCCATGGTAGAACAGCAGCCAGCAGTCCGTAAAGAAAGCAAACCAAGATATTTATAGCTTGGCTATGTTGGCTCCATCATAAAGCAGTCGGGAGTAAGGTCTTTGTCATTGTCCTAGAAACCATTGTGTCTCAGCTGTGCTGCTAGGGACAACCCCCCCCTTTACATGACATGATTGACATAGTAATCCTTGTTCCTGTGGAGAACACCCCATCTGTGAGAACCAAGGCTTTTGTTTTCTGTAGATCCATCTTATAATATTTAATTTGGCTTCTCATTAGTCTTAATTTGCTTTGCTTGATTCTTCTCTTTACCTCTGCCTTTACCAATGTTAGCAACATTGTTGTCAGGAATGGTCCATGTGGCATCAATTATTGTCCATTATCCCTCGCCTTACATCACATAGCAATTTTTTTACTATCACAGCTGTAGCTGCCTTCTTCAAAGCAGCCTAAATCTATGCAAACTACCAAAAGTTGACTGATATATCCAGAAACTTAAATGTTTGAAGGAAACAGTAAGGGGTTCCAGGCTTGGGACAACATAGGCATATCGGTAGTGGGAGACCTCTGGAAAAAGCGCAAGGTAGTAGACTTCACATTTCTACAAACCAAATATGATATTGCACAGTCTGAACACTATAGGTATATACAAATCCGACATGCACTGCAGACAGTCGTCCCGACGGGGACAAACCTACAGGAATCTACTCCTCTTGAGGATAGGTTATTGACAGAGCACATGCCCCGCAAAGCAACATCCTTCACGTATCGAAAGTTGGTCAACAACCTCCCTGACATGCTATCTAAGTTACGGTTGAGTTGGTCAAGAGATATTGGCGACCTCGACGATTCGGAATGGCAGGAGGCCCTCTCCACGCCGCGAGAGACAGCGATTCCCTCCAGACTTAAACTGGTTCAGCTGAAAATATTACACCGCACATATTATAACAGAACAGTCCTTCACAAGATAGGAAAGGCCTCCCACGAGTATTGTCTCCGTGGATGCGGAGAGAAGGGAACGTTCTATCACACCATCTGGGATTGGGGTCGGGTGGCTATGTACTGGGCTGCGGTGATGCGCACCATCTCCCAAACCACAGCTGTTTCCCTGCTATCCGACCCCGTCGTTGTCTGTTAAATATATGGGATGCAGCAGCCTTAACCCATCGTCAGCCGGACTGGGCCATGCTAGGGATGATGGTGGCAAAACGTAATATTGCTAGACTGTGGGGTTCTGATGTGCTACCTACGTTGAGGGACTGGTGCAGAGACATGGATGTAGCGATGGTGGCCGAGAAAGCGGTATTTGTCCATCGGGGGTGCCCTGGGAAATGGGAACAAATCTGGGGGGCATGGAACAAGTTCAGAGGGGATATATGTGAGCCACCACGGGTTGACTCGGATGAGGCCCTTTCAGATTAAGAGTTTGGCTTGAGTGTCTATATGCTGGGAGATGTATTTCTTTCCGTTCTAGAATTGCCCTATTGCTTTACAGATGATATAATGATATGGACTGGACTGTAATTGCACTGCATATGCTAAAAATACTGCAAGCATGTATGTATGTTTTTGTTGCCTTCCATGTTTGACGTAATAAAAATAAATTAAAAAAAATATGTTTGAAGGAAAATTGTCTTGTTTGTCCTGCACTATTAAACAACATAACAAAAGCTGACCAATGCATACACCTAATACAATAACAATCACTAGGTGTGGGATGTACTTCACAAAAGAAACATACAAAAGGTGAGGCAAGTCTAACCCAAAATATTGAACACCTGACTTGCTTGGCAAATACAATAAACTAAGGGAAGTTGCTGGCCCCCACACTTTGACTTTTTATCTCCAAAGTTAAGAGAAAACAAACAAAGACTAATCTTCTGTTTGTTGGGTATATTTATTTTTACCCTTTTAAATTTATCAATTCTGTTTCCAAGTTTTCATGAGTGAGAAAAACACTGTACATTAAATACACATTTACACATATATACACAACTACTTCACATTATACGTATATACATTTTGTAAACAATCTTCTTCTATAATGCTATGATTTTTATCCACAAATAATTACTCTTTGCAAGATAAATATCAGGTAAGATAACCACAAAAAGAATAAGCAAAAGAATTGCTTAGAGAAAGATCAAAATCAAACTTTGAAAACTGAATCAAAGTAGCAATCAATGAAATCCTGTTGTCTTTCTTTGGCAGGCATAAAAGAAAGACAACAGGATTTCATTGATTGCTACTTTGATTCAGTTTTCAAAGTTTGATTTTGATCTTTCTCTAAGCAATTCTTTTGCTTATTCTTTTTGTGGTTATCTTACCTGATATTTATCTTGCAAAGAGTAATTATTTGAGGATAAAAATCATAGCATTATAGAAGAAGATTGTTTACAAAATGTATATATGTATAATGTGAAGTGGTTGTGTATATATATGTAAATGTGTATTTAATGTACAGTGTTTTTCTCACTCATGAAAACGTGGAAACAGAATTGATAAATTTAAAAGGGTAAAAATAAATAGACCCAACAAACAGAAGATTAGTCTTTGTTTGTTTTCTCTTACCTTTGGAGATAAAAAGTCAACGTGTGGGGGCCAGCAACTTCCCTTAGTTTATTGCATTTATTGGTCCAGCTGCCCCTCCGTCCCAGGACCACACTCAGTTGTGTTGCTTGGCAAATACAGCGGTTGTGTCCCAATCCAAAAGAGACCTCATCTTGCAAGATTACAAAAATCCCAATGTCATTTCAATGCACTACACCAGGGACAATACTGGAAAGTCTTGCCTGCAGACCACACCTAACACTACCTGCAGCAATTAGCAGGCTTCATGAGAGGAAGTCTCAAAATGGATGTAAATGAAAAGCCACTGATGCAGAGTTGCACTCTGTAACCAGTGAAACGGTCAATGCCTTACCTTTTCTGAGGAAATATAATGAAAACAAAAAGTTAATCAAAAGTGACTTGCCTTGCATATTGGATACCAAAGAACTGTTCATTAAACCGGTACAAACGGACAAACCTAGGCCATGCACAGCTGACCTATGGTACAATATTCCCAAACATATCAACTTTTAATTTATTGTTATTATTTTTAATTACTGGCACTTGCTCCATCAGCAAAACAAAATACATACTTTGTTGTCTGAAGAGCAGCATGTGATAGGCAGTGTGCATAATATCAGTGGCTAATGCAGTAGTTCCATAGACATAATGTTGTTAATCCTTACTGTGGTTATTATAGGTGGTGCTGCTTTTAGAGGGACAATGAAGATTTTAATAAAAAGGCATGTTAGCTCAAATTGTCAATGAAATTTATCTTTCTTATATTATCCCCGGGATTTTATGCGCCTTTTGTACCATTGTGACTGAAGCTGAGAGTTTAACCACATATTTATGTTTTTCAGCAATCTCTAATTATGAAGGACAAGTCAGGTCTCAAAGTGGCCTATGTATTTAATAAGTGTAAAGGTAGTCTGAATGTATCTGTGAGGGTGTAGTGTAATGTTAAAATTGTTCTAAGCGTCTTTTACGTGTTTTTGAATGCTACAAAACGGTTCAGTAAACAGTGCTACACAGCCTGTTGGTGCTATTCCGTCCTCTGGTGGTTAACATTTTACCATGTTTAAAACATGCTGATATATATCTAGGATTAATCTGAAGGTCTTCATGAAATTTACAACTTCCTTAAGTTTAAAACCAATAATTCCAAATGTGATTTTCCTTAGACGGTTTCTGAAAGCAAGTTTACTGATGTAAATGGCTCTCTTTTATTAACCTCCGCAAGTTGTATCAATTAGTCCCATCTGAAAAAGATTACTAGATAGGCTGTCTTGCTTGAAATCACCCATCAAAAAATTATCTAGAGTAACCTGCAGTTGTGTGCAGGCTTTTGTACCGTTCAGTTCTTTCCTCTAGACTCATGAATAGCCATCTTGCAATGAAATGAGGCCTACAACTTACAGGATAGTAAAGAAACTTCTGTGAGGCCCAAGAGATTACTTCTGCAAAAGGGGCTTTGTGGAACTGTTACGCAGGTTTCTCTAGTGCCGGCTAGAAGTCTTGAAAATCATAATGTAAGCTTGTAAGTCCTTATTCTGATGGATACATCTAACTGAAAATTCCTCACCTTTTTTGGACTATTCGTTCCGCCAGCTTGGACTGGAAATTTTTTAATAGCTCTCCTATGACATTAGGTATACTAGGTCCTCTGGCCTATTCTTAGGGAGGAGTCCCAGTGACTTACTAACATACATCATTATATCATTGGCCAAGCTAAACTGGACGACTTCGGCATCTGCATTAAAAATGATGGTGCCGAGATTAACCACCTTTGCTGGTTCTGCCATCCTCCTCTGGAGTAGTTTCACTGGCACCGCAAGCGACTCCACTGATTCCACAACCAGCTCCTTCGGCACCACTGTCAAGACCTCCGCGAACATCAACCTTCACCAATGCCTATTCCAGAACCCACTCAGCCAGTTTATTCTTTACCAGTACACCATTCTCGGAGAGAAGCACAGAGACTTGCAGAAGATCAACAGTGATGATCCTCTGGAGCAGGAGGAAGATGTTGGTGAACTCTTCTCTATCGGCCCATACTTTGAAGGAATGAGAGAGGCTAATGGTCTAGACACATCCCCGGAGTGGGAACTACTATCCCCTATCGGTATTCCACCTCCAGTGGTGTATTCACACCATTCAGTGATGTGCAGGGCAGCAGAGATGGTAGGTTTTACCTTAGTAGATAGAAGAACTAAATCTAACATATTGACTGAGGTCCTACACTCCATAAACCTATGAACCTTTCCTATCCTTTACTCCATAAACATATGAATCTCTCCTTCTCTTTACTGAAAACTCCACTTAATCCATCCTAGCAATTTGGGAATTGCCAACAAGAGCCAGAGCAGTCTCAAGAACAATAGTAAGACGCTAAAAGCCTCTGCCAGGAGACCCATTCTTTCTGTCTTTCTGTCTAGTCCTTCTCCTCCAGAAAGTTTGGTAATACAAGTCTCTTGCACCTCAAAATTTATCCCTGGCTCTATTCCAACCACACAGTTGGACAAAGAATCTAAAAAGATGAATCAATTTGTAAAAAAGATCTTCTCTTCTGCCTGTGAGGCCCTAAAATCAACAAATGCTACCTTTTGTCTTAGGACGTTACATTCATGCTTTGCTAGATTCGGCACAAGAGGTCATCCCAAAACTGGCAACAGACATACAAGCTCACTTTACAGAACTTATTAATGATTGGCAGGTAGCAGCTTGTCCAGTCATTTAATCAGGACTTGATACAGCTGACTCAGTAGCAAGATCTTTGGGCACTTCAGTTTGAGCCCGCTGTCATGCTTGGCTTAGAAACAAAGGTTTTTCCCTTGATGTCAAAATTAATTCCAGACCTAATCGTTGATAGGTTACACCTATTTGGGACGAAAACGGATTCTGCACTGGAGTGATTCAGAGAGAGTAAAGAGACAGCCTGCTCCCTTGGCCTACAATCCTAGCCTAAAAACGATAGACCATTTAGAGGTGTTCAAGGCATTAGCAGGGGATTTTCATTTCAAGGACATCAACAATTTTCGGTGGTGCAGCTGCGGTCAAACCCTTTCTTTAAAGGCTGCAAAGAACGAGCTAGAGGAAGACAAACGGCTTTGCCACTTCCGCTCGCTTCTCTCTTTTCCAGTTCTTCCTCAGCCAGTGCAGGAAAGCAGCTGTAGTTTGCCCTTAAAAAACAATTTACCAGTAGGAGGACAGATATCCCACTTGCCTCATTGATGGAGGTTCAAAACATTGGACCAACAGGTATTAGAAATTGTGGGAAATGAGTATACCTGGCTCTTCCTTCCAGCCACATCCACTGCCTCAAGAGCATCTACAGCTCCTCCAGAACGAGGTCCAATCCCTCCTCTTAAAAGGTGCAGTGGAGTTGGTTCCAGTGCAGGAATTGGGGTCAAGGATGATACTCCATGTATTTTCTGATCCCCAAAAAGGATGGCTGTTTCCGCCCAATCCTAGACCTCAGGATGCTAAAATGGTTCCTCAAATAGGGAAATTTGAAAATGCTATCCCTAGCTCAGGTCTTTCTTACACTGGAAGCATAAGACTGTGTGGTTCCTGTCGACTTGCAGGATGCTTTGTTCCACATTCCTATCCTCCAGTCGCAATGGAAGTATCTTCACGTCCCTGTAGTATCCCAACACAGTTTGCAGTCCTTCCGTTTGACCTTTCATCTGCTCCTCGAGTATTCACTAAGGTGGTGGCGGTTGCAGCGGCCCATCTCGGAAGATCCCCTTACCTGGAGAATTGACTCATCAACGCAAGGTATCGGGCTTATCGAACAACTTGGCTGGAGACCTGGGCTTTTCATTTAACAGCCCAAATCTCACCTGCTGCCCTCTCAGCGCATCCTGTTATATAGAGGCACTACCGGACACTACTGTGAATTCAGTCTTTCATCCTTCTCAGTGGATTCACAGCATTTAGTCTAAGATTCTGATGTTTCAGGATGGAAAGATCATACCAGTCCTGAAGATCATACGCCTGCTTTTCCTGCTAGCCTCCTGCATACTGCTGGTCACTCATGTACGCTGGCACACGAGGGCCCTTCAGTGGTACCTCTGTAGGCAGTAGGTCCAAAAGAACTGAGATGTACAAGCATCTATCACGATCTCCAAAAACACTGCAGTGGATCTCCAGTGGTGGAGGGTGGAAAGCAACCTTTCTCAAGGATGGCAGTTTAAGCCTTTACCTCAGGTGGCAACATTCTTACAGATGCCTCCACTCTGGGGTGGGGTGCCCATCTTGCCGAACTGGAGAATCTGAGGCGCATGATCTCCAGAAGAACATTGTTTACACATCAGTCTTTTTGAATTGCAGGCATTACGTCTAGCTCTTAAGGTTTTTCTCCCTTTCCGTCGCTGTCAGTCTGTCCAGATCTTGACATACAACACAATCTCGATGTGGTACATCAACAAACAAAGGGTTGTAGGGTTGTTTCTTCTCTGCAGAAAAACTCCACAACACTGGTCCTGGGCCCAGAACCATCGGATTTGCATGATAGCAAATCACCTGTCTGGAGTGCTCAACATGTGTGCAGACAGTCTCAGGCGGCATTACTTTGCAGATCTCTAGTAGTCTCCTTTTAGAAGTAGTACAAAATATATTCCAAAATGGGGGATTACTCAGATAGACTTGTTTGCCACTCTCAAGAACACACACTGCCCACATATTGGAAACCCTCCAGTTTAAACAAAACAGGTTGCAATGGGCCAAGCATTTTGATTGAGCTGGATCTTGCAGCTTTTCTATGTGTTTTCCCCCATACCCTTGTTTACTCTGGTTTTGAGGAAGGTTCACCTTGAGCAGACCCAAATAATATTAATAGCCACGGACTGGCCACTATGGATGTGGTATACAGATCTTTCGCCTCTTCCTGTTCCCTCTGCTCAGTCTCCCTCATAGTGCAGACCTCCTCTCACCAATGCAGGGGCAGGTTCTGCACCCCCACCTTCAAAGCCTCCACTTATTTGCTTGCAGATTGAACGGGGCAACTTGAGTTCCTTTTCACTCCCGCTGAAGTGTTGGACTTTGTTATCTTCCAGAAGACACTCCACGAAATCCATTTATGCTAGCAGATGGGCTGAATTTGCTACATGGCATGAGTAGTATATGAGGGCCAGAGTAGGGGGACACCGTCCAGAGAACATAATAACCTGCCACACCCCCCAGACAGCTGGATGACGCCAGATTACTGATTGGCCTGAGGGTGAATGGTGGTGACGGTAAGGCTTCACAGGGTGCCTGCGGTCCCTAGCACCATTGTCAGTGGCTGCCCTGCACAGGTGCGCAATCTGGACCGCCCCTGGCAGACCCAGGGTGAAGGGACGAAGTGAGGGGCTCCGAGGGAGCAACGATAAGGGCTATAGAACTAGACGGCCCGATGTTGATGGAACTGCGGTGCAGGACCATGCCAGCCTTACTGGTGAGCGATTAGTGATGCAACAGTGGCATGGCTACAGGCATTGTGTGCCCCCAGGAACGTTTCCCCCCAGGGACATGGCCCGTGGCCACTGTTGTGTTGAACAAGGTGCAGTAAACATTTACTGTACCTGACTGATTTGGGGCGGCTATGGAGGGAAACATGGAGGCCTGATCTTAAACGAGCAAGCCCAAAGGGGATTATGGACGAAGTGTTGAACATTGCAAGCACTCACCCCCAGTCAACTGATCTGTGTTTAATCCATCAGCTCACACTGCCACCCCAGTTCAGACATGGCCATATGCAAATCAGTCTGACCCTGTGCCTCATGGGAACAGTCCAGCCCGAACTGCCAAGCCATGTCTTTCGTGGACCGGAAACAAGCATCATGGGATCGGTTTTCTGGCTAACCCTGTGCCTCATGGGAACAGTCCAGCATTAGGGCGAACAAAGCAAAACCAAAGGGAATTCAAGCTAGCCTGGCTGATGAAAGCTGATTAGCCAGAAACTGGTCCCAGGATGCCTGTTTCCGGTCCAGGCAAGACATGGCTTGGCAGTTCGGGCTGGACTGTTTCCATGGGTCACAGGGTCAGACTGATGTGCATATGGCCATGTCTGAACTGGGGTGGCGGAATGGGCTAAAGATTTTTTTTTTTTAACTCTTTATTTGTGACTGCATGTCTTATCACAATATACAATCAGGCATTTCCAATAGTGTACAGTCTTTTCTATTTTCACCCACATCAAACTTCAACAGACCTATTTGATAACGACTTCACAATATTACTTCAGAAAAGTACCAGAAAACATTTAGTCTTAATCAGTATAAGAGAGGTGCAATAATTATCTATGAGGAGAACTTTCCGTGTACTGCCGTATATTACACCCAAGTTGTATAGCATTGATCTCGGAGAACTTAAGTCTTAACATTTTCCCATCCCTCTTAACTCACCCACCCCATCTCGTACGTCTCCTGGTCTCTCCGTTTACAGGGCAACCTTTCCAGATACGGAAAACAATCTCACCTTGGATAGTGTGCTCGCACTCGACTGACTAACCTGTGCACTCTCTGCGCCTATTCCCTACAGGCATCCTCCCATCCCTCCCCCTTATGTTCGTAGCTATGGGTTGTCTGCCTGTGATGGCATCAGCTCCATTTCCTCCAGGGCAGGCAGCAATTGGGTATTTACGTTGCCCCTTCTCTTCCTCCCTACGTAAAACAGCACCCTCCGCTCTGCCCCACCGCAGTAGATCGGATCGCCATACCTCTAGGTCTGGAGGCCTAGCGGACTCCCACCTCATTGTCAAGGCTCTGATTGCCAACAGCAGTGATAAATCGAGGAGTTTCAACTGGGCTTTATGGCGTTTGGGGCGTTTCCGGTGCCCTGCCAGGCAATAGCACGCCTCCTCCGGTACCTGCAGGGCTGTGATTGTACGTAATATGTGACAAATATCCCCCCAGTATCTGCGTAATTGTGGACATGCCCATATCATGTGAAGGAGGCCGGCCTCGTCTGCCTTGCAACGGGGACAGCAATGGGGAGAGTCAGGAAACATTCTATGCAGCCTTCGAGGGGTGAGGTACGCCCTATGTAATACCATAACCTGTATAAATTTGAACTTAACATTCCGGGACACCTTCCTGGGATGTTCAAGGATACGGGCTAAAGAATGATGATGGATTAAACCCCGATCAGTTGACTGGGGGTGAGTGCTTGCAATGTTCAACACTCTGTCCATCATCCTCTTTGGTTTTGCTTTGATCTTTAAAGAGCGGCGCTACGCTACAGAGTTTGACGAGCCCAACATGTTCTGCAGCGTGCAGTGAGTTGAATTCCCGAGCCTACATTCGACAGATGAGCAGTGGCTGACAGGCAGGGAACGAGGCTTAGGGAAAGTGCGTGCCCCATGCTGCCTACATCTGAGCACTGCTTCACCCGAAACGTCTGCCTGACCTTGCTGGTACCACGCTACAGAGGATGATCAGGCTGCCATTTCCTGAAGCACACACTGAATGACACCCCTGGGCCCTACGTGAGACAAGCGAGTGATGGGGGACACTGCTTAGTCGAAGTGCATGAGTGAGTGAGTATTCACTTGTAAAGCGCATGGCTACCAAAAGCCTCCCAGCACTGGAGACAAAGCATAAATCGAAGACAAAGCAGCAGATTCAGAGGGACAGCAGAGTCTTTAGATGTTTGCGGAACCGTAGATGGTTGGGCTCGAGCCAAATAGGGTCTGGCAGTTGGGTCCAGCATTTTGCCGCAACGGCGGAGAAACCCGGCCCCCACTCCGCACCCGATTAAGTCTGGGAACAATTGCAAGATGTTTCTTCTCAGAGCGCAGGACCTTTCAGGAAGATCCCGGGGGATAATGGCACAAAGAATCAGGGGAGCGCTATCCGAGAGAGACTTTTGGGCAATACATAGATAGTGCCTTAAATTGAATTCTCTTGGCCACTGGCAACCAATGCAGAGAGGTAATGTAAGGTTTAGCGGATTCACGGTTGTGAGCCTGCATCAGAAGGCATGCAGTGCAGTTTTGGACTGTTTGAAGTGTTTTGATAGTAGTGACGGGGGCACCTAGATAGATCACATTAGCGTAATCAAGCCGAGAAAAAATCAAGGCTTGTACCAGCAGTTTCCTGGCGCTAAAGGGCCAGAGGGGTAGAATCTTTCTAATCATTTTGAGGATGCCATAACCGGTACCTGCTACCCTACGCGCCTGTACCCCAAGGACCAAAAACTAACTGCAACCGCATGCCTCTTTGCCTGCTGTCAGCCAGGTTCTGTGGAGGCATGTTCGAAGGCTTGCATTGGCAGGAGCCCGCAGCACACAATACCACGATGTACACTCCTGAGTGGGGACCTGTAGGAAGCTGGCTCTGTATATACTATACCAAAGTGAGGTATAGAGTCCAGTGGAACCCAAAAGGTAGGCAGAGGTAAAGTAGATAGCACCTCACTCTTCGTTTGTGGTATTGTGGTTGAGCAGTAAGGCTTTATTAGAGGACAGTATTAAGCATTTGTTGTACACTCTTAGTCAGCAAATGAATTCACACTCTCAAAGGCTGAACTTCAGACCAATCGTTTTTGTATAAAAATACTTTTATAGTTATTTATTTTCTAGAACCAAGTAAGCCTGGCACAGGTAAGCAATAAATACTTTACAGTAGTAATGCAGTTAGTAAATAGTTTGAATTGCAATTGTAAATGTATTTTGATTTGATTACAATAGTTTTTTTTTTGTGTGTGTTTTTTGTTTTGTTTTATATAGTGCGAACTAGACCCGAGACATCGAGTAACAGAGCGCTTTACATGAGCACCGGTTTTGTTACAGTGGACACATTCATTTTGGGAGGCACTGGGAGATTAAGTGATTTGCCCAGAATCACAGGATGTTGAGCGTGGTTGCCAAGCCTCGAACCTGGTTCCCCAGGTCAGAGTTCGACCGCTCTAGCCGCATGGCTACATTCTCTCCCCAGTAGTGTTTCTGATAATGCAGTTCTTTTCAGAACACAGTACAGATACTTTGTCTAGGATTTTTAGTAAAATTACAGGTAAGTTACTTATGAGATTACTTTTCTTACACAGTGCAGTATGCCTCGATACTGCACTGGACTTTAAACACAAGGGGGGTCTTGTCCATACGTTACCAGGAAGGACAATATAACTTTACAAATAAATGGAGACCTGGTCCCGGATTTGTTAAGCTGCTCTTTATTTTTATGGCAGACTTAGAACCTCGATTTATTAATTCTGAGGCTCCTATGCATTTAATCATATAACTGCTTCCATAATCGTTTTTGAAGAGTTGCAATTTTATAGCATTTCAGATGTGTAGAAAACACAATACAAATTTACGAACAAAATCAAATCATAATGAATTATAAGCATTCAATACTGTGACATGCATCAGAATCAATTATGACTGGTTATTCATCATTTAAAACATTACATACATTAGTACACCAGAACAATTTGAACATACATGATCCTAATCATGATACATTTACTAATTTTTAGGACCAATCCCTCACTAGGCTGTACATTGTCTACTTAAACTGCGTCTACTCATTGTAGACCATACTAAGTGCTTAGTCTTCGGTGGGTATAAGGAATTAATTCCAATGAGATGCATGTATGAAATGCTATAAAATTGCAACTCTTCAAAAACTAATATGGTGTAAACTAGTGATTAAATGTTTGTCCTGTCTCTTCTCTTTGTTTGTTATTGTCATTCCTCTCCACAGGTGCAACCCGGTTTTCTCAAATTGAGCAACCTTTTTTCTGTTTGCACGTTTTTTACACCTTTTCAATCTCAGGTCCTCAGGTTAGGGTGGGCCTTAGCGCGCCCATACCGCAGAGGTATATCTCTTAGGTCCTGACGAATGCCTTGTTACTGAAACCATGATGGCACAAACATGTTGACCCCACTCAAGAGGAAGCAGCTGAACAATTTATTTGGCTCCCTTCCCACAACTTGTTTTTAATATGTTTGATTGGCCACCCAATAAAAATTCTGTTGTGACACAATCCAGACATTTTTAAAGTAATCACACTATCACCCACTCACTCCTCACAATACAAACAAGCATTTACAATGCAACGGTCTCGCCTTTGCAAAACATAGAGCTATTGGCCTTGTAAATGACAACATTTTTATTTATGTGTTGGTTTTGAAAAGAGATAAATAAATGGCATTGTCATTTACAATGCCAATAGCTTAATCTCTCGCAAATGCCAGACCTATTGCATTTGCAACCACACACACACACACACAGAGCCACACACACACACACACACACACACACAGCCACACACACATACACATAGATGTGGATCTGGTGGTGTTGGATGTGGTGGGGGTGGATGATGTGGTGGGGGTGGATGATGTGGTGGGGGTGGATGATGTGGTGGGGGTGGATGATGTGGTGGTGGGTGTGGTGGATGTGGTGGTGGGTGTGGTGGATGTGGTGGTGGGTGTGGTGGATGTGGTGGTGGGTGTGGTGGATGTGGTGGTGGGTGTGGTGGATGTGGTGGTGGTGGTGGATGTGGTGGTGGTGGTGGATGTGGTGGTGGATGTGGTGGTGGTGGTGGATGTGGTGGTGGATGATGTGGTGGTGGATGATGTGGTGGTGGATGATGTGGTGGTGGATGATGTGGTGGTGGATGATGTGGTGGTGGATGATGTGGTGGTGGATGATGTGGTGGTGGTGGATGTGGTGGGTGTGGTGGATGTGGTGGTGGGTGTGGTGGATGTGGTGGTGGGTGTGGTGGATGTGGTGGTGGGTGTGGTGGATGTGGTGGTGGGTGTGGTGGATGTGGTGGTGGGTGTGGTGGATGTGGTGGTGGGTGTGGTGGATGTGGTGGTGGTGGTAGTGGATGTGGTGGTGGTGGTGGTGGATGTGGTGGTGGTGGTGGTGGATGTGGTGGTGGGTGTGGTGGATGTGGTGGTGGTGGTAGTGGATGTGGTGGTGGTGGTGGTGGATGTGGTGGTGGTGGTGGTGGATGTGGTGGTGGTGGTGGATGATGTGGTGGTGGATGATGTGGTGGTGGATGATGTGGTGGAGGTGGATGTGGTGGTGGTGGTGGATGTGGTGGATGTGGTGGTGGTGGATGCGGTGGTGGTGGATGCGGTGGTGGTGGTGGTGGATGTGGTGGTGGTGGTGGTGGATGTGGTGGTGGTGGTGGTGGATGTGGTGGTGGTGGTGGATGTGGTGGTGGTGGATGTGGTGGTGGATGATGTGGTGGTGGATGATGTCGTGGTGGATGATGTGGTGGTGGATGATGTGGTGGTGGATGATGTGGTGGTGGATGTTGTGGTGGAGGTGGATGTGGTGGTGGTGGTGGATGTGGTGGTGGTGGTGGTGGATGTGGTGGATGTGGTGGTGGTGGATGCGGTGGTGGTGGATGCGGTGGTGGTTGATGTGGTGGTGGTGGTGGTGGATGTGGTGGTGGATGTGGTGGTGGGTGTGGTGGTGGATGTGGTGGTGGGTGTGGTGGTGGATGTGGTGGTGGTGGATGTGGTGGTGGTGGTGGTGGATGTGGTGGTGGTGGTGGATGTGGTGGTGGTGGTGGATGTGGTGGTGGATGTGGTGGTGGATGTGGTGGTGGTGGATGTGGTGGTGGTGGTGGATGTGGTGGTGGTGGATGTGGTGGTGGTGGATGTGGTGGTGGTGGATGTGGTGGTGGTGGATGTGGTGGTGGTGGTGGTGGATGTGGTGGATGTGGTGGATGTGGTGGTGGATGTGGTGGATGTGGTGGTGGATGTGGTGGATGTGGTGGTGGATGTGGTAGTGGATGTGGTAGTGGATGTGGTGGTTGTGGTAGTGGATGTGGTGGCTGGGGTGGATGTGATGGTGGATGTGGTGGTGAATGTGGTGGTGTTGGATGTAGTGGATGTTGTAGTGGATGTGGTGGTGGTCTTTTAATTACTTAAAGTCCCGCCATACATTGACAACAACGTGAGTGTCGAGTGGGAAGTCCGCTGAAAGTTTACTTTCCAGACCATTAACAATAACAGAGCCTGTCTCCCTCATTGAAATAGGCACGTGCTGGTGGCAGTAACAAAGCCACCTGTCCGTAAACACTGAAAGCACCTGGTTTTAAACCCAACCCATATTTAACCTCCCAGACACCTACAGCCATTAAACGTGCAATATTTACAGCATTCTATTTTTCAATGATCTCAAGTGAGGGTTTGCCACAGAAAAGATTGTTTGTTTTCCCTATTGGTTTTCACTGGGTTGAGCAGTGAGCTAAGATGGGACAAACGAGAAATACAAACGTTTGACCCAAGGGGCCAAAACGGTGCTTGTGTTACGTTATGTTTTTATTCTGAATTGAGGAGAATAATTAGTTGGAGAATGCAATTTAAGAGATACCGTAGTATAAGCCCTCAGAGGACACGCCCATTCCCGTGAACTATTTTTATTAGCTATGGAAGTGTTCTCGTTTGATGACGCAGTAAATCACAGGCTCGTTTGTTGGCTGCGTGGCATACTCAGGATGAGCTTGTCACGGCAGCTGCGGAGAGGCACCCTTGCCAAGCAAGAGAGGTCTAGGGCGGGGACACACTCACCCTGCTGTACTACGGCGGTTCACTTTACACAAAGCGCACTACATAAACTTATCCTCTCGTTATGTGCCCACGACGGAATCGGGAGAGGCTGCCTCAGCTGTCCCTGCCTGGCGGGTGCGAGGCATCACCTGTCTTAGAGAATGCTGCCCACGGCAAGTGCGCAAACAGTTCCAGGCCCGATAGGCCTTTCTGTGGATTCCAGACGGGGGCATGCTGCTTTGCAGGCGCGGTTCGGGGGCGTGGTGTTCTTGTTAAATGTAGGGAGAAGGTTTATGCTTCAGGCCCTTCGAGCATGTTTGCACGTTTTTGTTGGGGCTAGATCAGCAAGTTTATGTACACGAAGTATACATGCTGTTAAACGCCTGTTAAAAAGACTACAGGGTTGTCGAGCCGCAAAGGATTTTGTAAACATGCCTTAATATGTCTTGAATACGTTACGGTGCAATGCAATGGGTGCTTTTTAATTAAAAGCTGAGTCAGCATTTTTCAACCGCCAACTCGTGACTCGGATGCTTACAAAGCTTCTGTCGTACCCTCTTCCATGTAGTTGCATATGCTAGCAGGGCCTGTTTAAACAGCGGGACTACAAGTCCTAGAATGCAATTTACTCATCATGGTGGAGCTATGCACACAAGGGGAAAGTCTAACGTTGGTTTAGCGGACCTTGCTCGCTTTGTTTTCTTTCAACCAGGGAACAGCTGGTTGTTGAAAAATAACTTCGCTCTGCAAAAAAAAACACGAGGAACATATTAATTCTATAGTAAACTCTTTAAAAAATATTAAACTTATTGACAGCTAATCATACATAATTCTATATGGTCCGCACCCAATCAAGGAAAAAATCAATAGATAATAAACGTGGTTAAAAAAAGCATTTGCAATGCAATAGGTCTCGCATTTGTGAAAGTTAGAGCTATTGGCGCTGTAAATGGCAATGTGCTTTTTTATGCAGTTTGGAGTGGATGTATGCGGTGTGGAGTGGAATTATGTGGGTTGGTTTGCAATTGTTAGTTGTGGAATTCTGTGTGGTGTAACAATCCGAATGAAAACAAAACAAGCAAGACCAGAGGGGTGGGGGCGAAGGAGTCAGCAACATGGAAAGTGGTGGGTGGGAGAGGAAAGCAACAACCCATGTACAAAAATTGCACTTCAATTAAATAGCACTTGAATGAAGGTGCAAGCGAATGGACACCAATTAAATGCAATGAATCTGTGCCTGGTCCCTGCGCCAGAGAAAGGGATGGAAATGACATGGGATCTGGTGGTCTTTTAGGATGCAGTAAAGTAGAATGACAGAGATTCCAACAAAGAGCTAAGCAATGGCTAGGTTGCCAGCCCTATATTATATACAATAGAGGTAATCATGTTCTGATATGTTACCAATTAATATAGGCCACACTCCCAGAGCTGACAACTTTGGAACTGAGAATCAGATTGATTCACAGCATTAGTTGAATATCCTGTGATTGTGGGCAAATAACTTAATCTCACAGGGCTCACTCAGATTATTATCCTCTTTACGGTGATAAAACCGGTACAGTTGAGAGTAGTAATAATATGTGCTTTTAAATGTGAAGAGTTCGGAATAGCTTTTAGTGAGCCTCTACTTACAAGGAGATAAAATATCCCTGACCTTCAACAAGTATTTTGCTGTAAATGTGTGCTCTAAGTAAACACATTTAAACTAAAGCATCCCTGCTACTCTACCTTTTCGTATATACAAGTGAAGGATTAGCGCATTATTTAGTTCAGCAGCAGGCCGCCCAGGGCTCCTATAATAAATGGGAAAGGTGGCGCTCCGGTTTGGTATAGTGCCCTGTGTAATGTCAAAAACACACGAAAAGAAGGTGGGGCACAATTTCAAGAAAAGAGGTGGGGTACAATTTCCATTGAGTAATGAAAAATATTTTACTGGCAGTGCTACAAAAAACAGATGAGACGTTAGCTTAACACCTTATGTTTCTGGGGCAAATCACATAATCTCTGTTACCCAAAAATATAAAATCTGACACTATGCAGTGCAATCTGGTACTCCTGTAAAGTGCTCTAATACCTTTGGTGCAGTTTTGCGCGATATAAAACTGTGATGACAAAAAAAAGGTAAAGAATGGACCGGAAAACTCAAGTGCTTTTAATTAAGATGCCAGCTACATGCATGCAATTTGTAGGTGGTTACGTAACATTTATAAAAATGTCTGAACTGCATCTATCTGTATCGAACCAGTACACTAGGGATGTTATATTGTAACACACAAGTTGTGCAATGGCATGATCTCTTGACTGGGTGAGAGCTTTCTGCTTAATTCAGAGACTCTGTCCCTCACCACCCCTTGTTGTAAATAATTTTGTCCACCCTAAGCGTGGAAGGGTATTCTCAGATGTGAGACCCTTGCTCATTGCACCATCAGGATTCAAGCAAACCGGGCCGAAGACGGCTGGAATGCCAGAAACCGGTCCCCGGGAGCTTGTTTCCTTCCCAGTGTAAGAATTGGCTTTTGTAGTTTGGTTTGCCCTGTTCCCATCATGCACTGGGACAGGAACAGACTAATTTGCATACAGCCAGGTTCTGAAACTGGGATGGTGCAGTGAGCTAAAAAACGGTGTTGGATCTAGCCCTGATCTCTTGACTGGGTGAGAGCTTTCTGCTTAATTCAGAGACTCTGTCCCTCACCACCCCTTGTTGTAAATAATTTTGTCCACCCTAAGCGTGGAAGGGTATTCTCAGATGTGAGACCCTTGCTCATTGCACCATCAGGATTCAAGCAAACCGGGCCGAAGACGGCTGGAATGCCAGAAACCGGCCCCCGGGAGCTTGTTTCCTTCCCAGTGTAAGAATTGGCTTTTGTAGTTTGGTTTGCCCTGTTCCCATCATGCACTGGGACAGGAACAGACTAATTTGCATACAGCCAGGTTCTGAAACTGGGATGGTGCAGTGAGCTAAAAAACGGTGTTGGATCTAGCCCTAATCTCTTGACTGGGTGAGAGCTTTCTGCTTAATTCAGAGACTCTGTCCCTCACCACCCCTTGTTGTAAATAATTTTGTCCACCCTAAGCGTGGAAGGGTATTCTCAGATGTGAGACCCTTGCTCATTGCACCATCAGGATTCAAGCAAACCGGGCCGAAGACGGCTGGAATGCCAGAAACCGGTCCCCGGGAGCTTGTTTCCTTCCCAGTGTAAGAATTGGCTTTTGTAGTTTGGTTTGCCCTGTTCCCATCATGCACTGGGACAGGAACAGACTAATTTGCATACAGCCAGGTTCTGAAACTGGGATGGTGCAGTGAGCTAAAAAACGGTGTTGGATCTAGCCCTGATCTCTTGACTGGGTGAGAGCTTTCTGCTTAATTCAGAGACTCTGTCCCTCACCACCCCTTGTTGTAAATAATTTTGTCCACCCTAAGCGTGGAAGGGTATTCTCAGATGTGAGACCCTTGCTCATTGCACCATCAGGATTCAAGCAAACCGGGCTGAAGACGGCTGGAATGCCAGAAACCGGTCCCCGGGAGCTTGTTTCCTTCCCAGTGTAAGAATTGGCTTTTGTAGTTTGGTTTGCCCTGTTCCCATCATGCACTGGGACAGGAACAGACTAATTTGCATACAGCCAGGTTCTGAAACTGGGATGGTGCAGTGAGCTAAAAAACGGTGTTGGATCTAGCCCTGATCTCTTGACTGGGTGAGAGCTTTCTGCTTAATTCAGAGACTCTGTCCCTCACCACCCCTTGTTGTAAATAATTTTGTCCACCCTAAGCGTGGAAGGGTATTCTCAGATGTGAGACTCTTGCTCATTGCACCATCAGGATTCAAGCAAACCGGGCCGAAGACGGCTGGAATGCCAGAAACCGGTCCCCGGGAGCTTGTTTCCTTCCCAGTGTAAGAATTGGCTTTTGTAGTTTGGTTTGCCCTGTTCCCATCATGCACTGGGACAGGAACAGACTAATTTGCATACAGCCAGGTTCTGAAACTGGGATGGTGCAGTGAGCTAAAAAACGGTGTTGGATCTAGCCCTGATCTCTTGACTGGGTGAGAGCTTTCTGCTTAATTCAGAGACTCTGTCCCTCACCACCCCTTGTTGTAAATAATTTTGTCCACCCTAAGCGTGGAAGGGTATTCTCAGATGTGAGACCCTTGCTCATTGCACCATCAGGATTCAAGCAAACCGGGCCGAAGACGGCTGGAATGCCAGAAACCGGTCCCCGGGAGCTTGTTTCCTTCCCAGTGTAAGAATTGGCTTTTGTAGTTTGGTTTGCCCTGTTCCCATCATGCACTGGGACAGGAACAGACTAATTTGCATACAGCCAGGTTCTGAAACTGGGATGGTGCAGTGAGCTAAAAAACGGTGTTGGATCTAGCCCTGATCTCTTGACTGGGTGAGAGCTTTCTGCTTAATTCAGAGACTCTGTCCCTCACCACCCCTTGTTGTAAATAATTTTGTCCACCCTAAGCGTGGAAGGGTATTCTCAGATGTGAGACCCTTGCTCATTGCACCATCAGGATTCAAGCAAACCGGGCCGAAGACGGCTGGAATGCCAGAAACCGGTCCCCGGGAGCTTGTTTCCTTCCCAGTGTAAGAATTGGCTTTTGTAGTTTGGTTTGCCCTGTTCCCATCATGCACTGGGACAGGAACAGACTAATTTGCATACAGCCAGGTTCTGAAACTGGGATGGTGCAGTGAGCTAAAAAACGGTGTTGGATCTAGCCCTGATCTCTTGACTGGGTGAGAGCTTTCTGCTTAATTCAGAGACTCTGTCCCTCACCACCCCTTGTTGTAAATAATTTTGTCCACCCTAAGCGTGGAAGGGTATTCTCAGATGTGAGACCCTTGCTCATTGCACCATCAGGATTCAAGCAAACCGGGCCGAAGACGGCTGGAATGCCAGAAACCGGTCCCCGGGAGCTTGTTTCCTTCCCAGTGTAAGAATTGGCTTTTGTAGTTTGGTTTGCCCTGTTCCCATCATGCACTGGGACAGGAACAGACTAATTTGCATACCGCCAGGTTCTGAAACTGGGATGGTGCAGTGAGCTAAAAAACGGTGTTGGATCTAGCCCTGATCTCTTGACTGGGTGAGAGCTTTCTGCTTAATTCAGAGACTCTGTCCCTCACCACCCCTTGTTGTAAATAATTTTGTCCACCCTAAGCGTGGAAGGGTATTCTCAGATGTGAGACCCTTGCTCATTGCACCATCAGGATTCAAGCAAACCGGGCCGAAGACGGCTGGAATGCCAGAAACCGGTCCCCGGGAGCTTGTTTCCTTCCCAGTGTAAGAATTGGCTTTTGTAGTTTGGTTTGCCCTGTTCCCATCATGCACTGGGACAGGAACAGACTAATTTGCATACAGCCAGGTTCTGAAACTGGGATGGTGCAGTGAGCTAAACAACGGTGTTGGATCTAGCCCTGATCTCTTGACTGGGTGAGAGCTTTCTGCTTAATTCAGAGACTCTGTCCCTCACCACCCCTTGTTGTAAATAATTTTGTCCACCCTAAGCGTGGAAGGGTATTCTCAGATGTGAGACCCTTGCTCATTGCACCATCAGGATTCAAGCAAACCGGGCCGAAGACGGCTGGAATGCCAGAAACCGGTCCCCGGGAGCTTGTTTCCTTCCCAGTGTAAGAATTGGCTTTTGTAGTTTGGTTTGCCCTGTTCCCATCATGCACTGGGACAGGAACAGACTAATTTGCATACAGCCAGGTTCTGAAACTGGGATGGTGCAGTGAGCTAAAAAACGGTGTTGGATCTAGCCCTGATCTCTTGACTGGGTGAGAGCTTTCTGCTTAATTCAGAGACTCTGTCCCTCACCACCCCTTGTTGTAAATAATAATGGCATGGGAAGTAGCACACATAAAAGGTGAATCAAATAATACAAAAGGCACTGCAGGCACCTGTCTTTTCGCTGAACTCATTACCGCGGTACTGTTGTGTTTTGCAGGCAGATAAACGAACATTTTCACTTCAAGTCAGTGATCAAATTATACTACTCGAGTCAACAGCAATTGTTTCCTGGTGGCACTTTTTGATAAAACTCTTCTGTAAGTAATGTCAAACGTGGCGCCGCCGTGGAGTGAAAGAAAACAAAGCGAGCAAGGTCCGCTAAACCAACGTTAGACTTTCCCCTTGTGTGCATAGCTCCACCATGATGAGTAAATTGCATTCTAGGACTTGTAGTCCCGCTGTTTAAACAGGCCCTGCTAGCATATGCAACTACATGGAAGAGGGTACGACAGAAGCTTTGTAAGCATCCGAGTCACGAGCCGGCGGTTGAAAAATGCTGACTCAGCTTTTAGTAAAAAAGCACCCATTGCATTGCACCATAACGTATTCAAGACATATTGGGGCATGTTTACAAAATTCTTTGTGGCTCGACAACCCTGTAGTCTTTTTAACAGGCGTTTAACAGCATGTATACTTCGTGTACATAAACTTGCTGATCTAGCCCCAACAAAAACGTGCAAACCTGCTCGAAGGGCCTGCAGCATAAACCTTCTCCCTACATTTAACAAGAACACCACGCCCCCGAACCGCGCCTGCAAAGCAGCATGCCCCCGTCTGGAATCCACAGAAAGGCCTATCGGGCCTGGAACTGTTTGCGCACTTGCCGTGGGCAGCATTCTCTAAGACAGGTGATGCCTCGCACCCGCCAGGCAGGGACAGCTGAGGCAGCCTCTCCCGATTCCGTCGTGGGCACATAACGAGAGGATACGTTTATATAGTGCGCTTTGTGTAAAGTGAACCGCCGTAGTACAGCAGGGTGAGTGTGTCCCCGCCCTAGACCTCTCTTGCTTGGCCAGGGTGCCTCTCCGCAGCTGCCGTGACAAGCTCATCCTGAGTATGCCACGCAGCCAACAAACGGGCCTGTGATTTACTGCGTCATCAAACGAGAACACTTCCATAGCTAATAAAAATAGTTCACAGGAATGGGCGTGTCCTCTGAGGGCTTATACTACGGTATCTCTTAAATTGCATTCTCCAACTAATTATTCTCCTCAATTCAGAATAAAAACATAACGTAACACAAGCACCGTTTCTACCCTACCTCCTCCACCTCCCAGGAACGTGCTGGAATGACGGCACTAACAAAACTAAAAAAACTAAAACGGGGCGGGAACAGGATACTGAATCCCGCCCCTCCAGGACTCCCTGCCCTGCCTCATGGTTGCCAAGGAAATATTTCTGAAAATACTGTAGTGCTACCGTAAGGCAGGTCATGGAGTCCTCGAGAGGTGGGATCCAGAGCAGACAAATCTGCTAAACAGGAGCTTTTTCCAATGGCAGGCCTCCGTTTCGAGAGGCCTGCCAATGGAAAAAGGGGGCGTGGTTTCACGCAGTATTGAAATTCTCCTGTTCACAATAGGTCTTTGCCTCCAGCAGGGCCATGCCCTGCAATGGAGGCTTCAACCTAAAAACCAGCTCCGCAGTAATTCTGGCATCGATGCACACTGGAGAGGCACTCGGCCTCTCCCGGTGGGGCCCAATGATGAAGCATGTCATCAACTAGGTTGGTGAGTTAGGGCCTTCTATACAAATATAAACAAGATTTATATATCTTTGTCCATCCTCTCTTCTTTTTTGTGCTGATTGCAGTAGCTAAACTATTTCGTTGTTTATACTAAGAATGCATTTAGACACTGTAGGGGTACGGGCTCATGCACCTGTACCCTCACCTCTGGTATAGTGCACCCAGCTAGAGGGGTGACTGATCTATGCCAGGGCAGTGGGTTGTAGGCATGGCACACAGGGATGTGTGCCATGTTTACTTTTCACTTTGTTCTGCACCAGAACACCCAGCCGGCACAGGCAGTGTGTGAGTGTAGTAGTACAGGGCCTCTAAGGGTGGCACAATAAGTGCTACAGCCTTTAGGGGACTACTCTACTCTACTCACAGTGCCCTGTGTACCTGTGGTACCATTACCAGGGACTGACCTGTGGTCAGGGATGCCAATTGGGTTTTGTTTGCAATGTAGTTTTAGGGAAAGAACATAGGCCCTGGGCACCTGATTGGTAGGAGCCATGGGCACTCCGTCAAAGCACACCAGTAGTTCATCAAAAAGTGGGGGCAAACGTGCAGAAAGAGAGCACTTTCTATCAGGACCTACCAAGACTTTGAAGTTTTTTTATGAGAATCTTTTCGCAATTAGCCTTCCTTGGAGGGGACCAGAGAGTGTTTGGCAGCGTCTGTGGCACTTCGGTCTGGAGAAGCTTTTCCCTGAGTTGAATATCAGTGGCCTGGGGGCACGCTCACATGGATAAAGCTTCCCCCTCAGCTAGGGAAAGCATAGGGTGTGTGTGCCCAATTTCTCCTTCGCCCCAAGAGCAATGATTATCCTCCTGGACTGGCAAGGTGATTACTGACCCACTGCATTCCTGAGGGTTGTGACCGCTTGAACCAGTCGAGAAGGGACTGAGGGGCTCGGGCTATTGCATCTCCGACTCTCTGCCGAACGCAATCCCAAGTGGTTTCAGCTGTGCCAGGAGATGCCACAACACTTCAGGCAAAACGCATAGCGGTAAAGCACTCGGTACATACTTGGGGAGTATGAGCAGTGTCCACCACTAGTTTAACATTGTTTTTAGATGATGTGCCTGCTGACTTTATGCTGCCTAAAAACTCCCAAGTAAATAGCTTCTCAAGCTACTTCTCTCCTTTGAGGTGTGGTAGGCCACCTCTGTGGAACGCTCAGAAGATACTATGGCACTCATGAAGGAGGACCTCCTGGTCTCAGCAAGACTTAAAACAGGAACTTCGGTAGGAGCTCAAGTCTGATCTGAACACTTTGCTGGAGGCCCTCTGAGCGGATGTTGAAGGCAAACTAACGTCGCTCCATCAATATGTTGACTCAGTGGGCACTAGTGCTTTGGACCTTGAAATGAAGGTCCAGGAGCTTGATTGCCGCACTAGCCAGGCAAAATATACCACAAAACTCCTCCACATGCAACTCCAAGCATCCATCCTGTAATGCAAAGATCTTGAAAACAGGTCCATGAGGGATAACCTTTGTCTTCGCAATCTGGAAGAGGGAGCAGAGGGTCCTAACTTGGAGGCATTTGTTACAGGCATTTTCTTGTAGCTTCTTGGTGCCTCAAGAATGAAAATTAAGATCGACATAATGGGCCCGCCATTGCCTGGGGGAGGCAAAGGCCCACGAGTTGTATTGACGAAACTCAACTCCTTTAAAATGAAGGAAGCAATCCTCCAAGCAGTCCAAAAGATCAAGGACATTTCCTTTCAGGGCTCCACTTGCTCTCTTTTTCAAAATATTTCTCCCCCCACCTTGGTAACACATGTACAATTTTGCTCCATCACAGACAATTTGAGGCAGAACCATATAAAAAATCGATTGATCTATCCCTTCAGACTCACTTTTGACTTCCACAACAAAAATCGTTATGTAATCACTCTCTCTGAGGCTACAAACATATTGGGGCTCCCACTTAGCTCAAGTTGACCTTTGGGATCTGCAGTGGAGAGTGGAGATCGGGGGCAATGGCTGTCTCAGAAACTCCCACGACCGCAAAGAAAACGCTGACATGGCGGGCCTGACAAGTCTTGCAACCAGAATTTTTCAGGATGAGTAGAAATTGATACAGAATAGAAAACTATAGCCTTTTTAAGGCTTTACTATGATTCAAAGCCAATATTTCTTTCTCTGAGGGGAGCCTGATTATGTTATTTTATGTGCATAGCTCCGGGTGACCCTTACATGGATTTTTTAAAATATTGCTATAGAATTGCAATGTGCCTTGATTTTGCTATGCTGTTTCAAGGAACATTAGTCCCTAACAAGTAATTGATAACTTGGAATAAATATAGATCAGAAATTAAGGTCTATATGACTGTCCAGCCGGACAGAGTTTAATAACACAATTGTAGAATTTGTCAATCAATTAAATACAATATCAAAAACTCGGTCCGGCTGGACAGTTCATATAGACCTTAATTTCTGATCTATATTTATTCCAGGTTATCAATTACTTGTTAGGGACCAATGTTCACCCAAGGTCCCTCACCTATCGCTCCTTTGGGTTTCCCTTGTACTGTAAAGTTGATTTTACTATGCTACATTTAGTTTGCTTTGGCGGATATTGACCAACACATCTGCTAGGATGTACTTTTCTGCTGAGAAGATGTGTTATTGGGGAATTAACTTCCCATATGTTCATGTTTTGAGGTTTGTGTATATCTGTTTGCTGGTACATGTGGGTCATTTTTAGGTCTCGCCTGAGCATGCGCTGCTCTGGCGAGACATTTAGTAAGCATCTTTTGAAAGTGCCACCATAGGCTTTTGGTGGCCTCAAGCTTGCTTGCACGCAAGCAGCCGCCATTTGTCTTTCCGATGACGATCACTTTCATGCCCAACTTTATTCAAGACTGCCAAAAGGCAAATTTACTCCTACAAAAGGCCCCTTAGTCCTTTCTACTCTTGAATAACCGACCTGTAAGCCTAAATTAGGTACCAAGAGTCCGCAGGTCACTGCATTACAAACCAAAAGCACGGGCCAACAAGTTTGGTGAGCTGCCAGGAACCGTAACCATTGACAGTAAGCACACGTATCTGAAACCAGGCCATATCATGTCAAGGATTCTTTGATTGGCTAGAGAAAAACCTTCAACACCAATCATTACTCACCCAAACATTAAGCTGTGGGGGGGCTACAGGCACAAAGGAGGACGAGAAACAAAAAAAGGCTTATTTAAAATAGTGTTGCACTGCATTATACTGGGGTATGTGGGGGAGTACTGCACAGCAGTGTCAAAATGAAAGCTCCATATTTTTCAGGTAAAGAGCTTATTGAAAACCCAAGCACAGGATAGAGTAACATGCTGGCTCCAGTCAAGCCCTGGACCGGCATTTGAAGTTGCGCGACTCTGAAAACAAGCAGAGGACAACACTCCAAGACATTTAAGTGGGGAACAGCAGTTTCGACAACATGACCGGCCTGCCTAACACGGTCAGCAATACATTTGACCACCAGAAGGTAATAATAGTCTGTCTTGCAAGCGGCGCACACTTCTTGGCTGCTCGGTAGCTCCTGCTGAAAAGGCTTGCATTCCCACGCTGCTAGTCTCCCCCAGTGCCAAAACCAATAAGGTGCAGTCATCATTTGCACCAACCTCTACCGGACGCGAAATTACTCTATCCTCCACTGAAGGTCAGCGTGGCAAAACTGTTTTTCTGGTTGAGTCCTAATCAGTAATGACCCCCTAATCAGCCGAGCCGGCAGAGGCATCAGAGAAAACAGTAGCATGGAGCAGAGGTTGGCTGTTTTTCCCAGGGGCCTTTCCACACAGCCGCATCTTCAGGATTTACTAACCCCCATTTCACTTTCGATGCTGGGGGGGTTTGTGAAGGAAGAGATTTTCCTGATGGGAGGCTTCAACCTCACCTGGGAGTCTGGGTTGGATAGGACGCACTCACACAGAGCTCACACGGGGACTTTCAGCAAGATACTGAAGCAAGAGGATATTCCGATGGGCCTCATGGACGCCTGCCAAACCTTCCACCCCATGAACCGTGACAACTTTTTTTTTTTCATTCACATCACACTCACTCTAGACTGGATTATGTGTTTATCAGTCAAGCCCTTACCCCGACGTTGCTAACGGCCTCATTCCACCCGATCACTATTTCTGACCATCTGCCTGTACTATTGACATTAGCCTGAGACGCACTGCCCCAGAAATATAGCCTTTGTTTTTTTCCTTGGTCCCTTGCTCGTGACAGACTTCTGCGTGAGAACTTGCGCAAAACCATTCAAGACATTTTCCTCATGAATGATCCACGTGATACCAACCACTTTAACAATTGGGACTCTTTTAAAGCTGTGCTCCGCAATAAATGAATTGCACTGACATTAACACTAAATAAGCAAAGAACACAAGAAAGAGTAACTCTGGAGGCTGAACAGGCATAATAAAGAGAGCCCAACCCTGCCCCGACCGATGAAAAGCCATTGCTATCAGAGGTAACCTAAATGTAATCTATACTAATAAAGCTGCAACTCATTCTTTTGTGACTCAAGCGCAGGGAACACGAACAGGGTAAAAAGTGTTTTTCTCAAGTGGTTGGGCAACTGCGGATCAAGAGGAAGAGGGATTACGTAGGGGACATTAAGCAGCAGTCGTGGGAGGAGGGAGGACGGCAGTCTCCATTTCAGAGGAGGACCAAACCTTTGTTTCTTTTTATAAGAGCCCGAATACTGCTAAGGAATCTAACAAAACAGTGCAACTCGAATATTTAGATGGGGTGGATCTCCCAAAAGGGACGGCAGCTCAGAATGAACTGCTGGCGGAACCCATCAGTAAGTAGGAAGTACATAATAGGCCTTAAACTTCATAAATCCCAATGCCCAGATGAGTCTACAGCACAATTTTACAAGACGTTTGGCTTGGAACTTATACCACATCTGGTGGCCCTCTTTAATTCCATGGCCTATTCAAGTGTGGTCAATCTATCAATGAGCGAAGCACTTAACTCGATCATCATCAACCAGGGAAGGATCCACTGTACTGTGGCTCATTCCGACCAATAGCACTTCTCAACCTAGATGCCAAGTTCTATGCGAAGATCATATCCTCTAGACTCGAAGATCTCATGCCGGATTTTATACTTCTGGATTCATTTGACTTTATCAAAGTCAGACAAACCCACAATAACTTACAAAGGATGTTCCATCTGGTCAAAAAAGCAACTAAAAAGATTGATGCCAGCACTCTTATGGCCGTTAGATGCTGATAAAGTTTTTGACCAGGTAGATTTGGCATTTTTATTCCACACCCTGAGGAGATTCCGTTTTTGCAACCAATTCATAGCCAAGATCAAAGTCCATAAAGTGCTGCCTAGAGCCAGAGTTCTTGTTAATAGAATGAGTTCTGGTTGTTTTCACTTAGGGAGTGGAACGAGACAGGGGTGTCTCCTCTCCACTTAGTTATTTGCCCGTTGTATTAAGCTCCTAGCCTAAAATGCATATGAGGCATTACTTTTGGTACGGAAGACCAAAAGATTTCCCTCTTTCTGATGATGTGCTGATGACCCTGAACTCCCCATAGTCTTCCTGGAAGCACTGCAGGTAGAACTGCAACAATTGAACAAGTGTTGGATTTTTGCATCAAATTAACCAAATCCTTCCTGCTCAATCTAAACCTGCCTCTACGTGACATGGAATCAAAGGTGGCGTCCGCCCCATTCCAATGGGTTACAAAAAAATCACTTGGCTCTGCATCAAGATTACTCCCAAAATCTCTGACCTTTTTAGAGTCAACTACCCGCTGCTCCTTCAACAATTAAAAGGCGGTTCTCTGAAGGTGGACGCACTTGTATATCTCATGGTTAGATCGTATATATGCCATTTAAAGGACTGTCTTACCTAAGCTCTAGTATCTTTTTCAGTGGCCCCCAATTGATCTGGATCTGGGGCTCTTGCCCAACTTACGCACAATGGTCAGATTTTTCATTTGGTCAGAACGAAAGGTCCGTCTTCCATACAAATAACTCCACTTCCCGAAAGTTTCTGGGGGGGTAGCATTGCCAGATTTCGATTTTTATTGCAAGGCAGCTCAAGTGAGGGTGATTTCTGAATAGTCCGCACATGAGTATGATGAACATTGGCTTAATATAGAAAGAGCGGTGGTGGGGGATACATCTGGGATCTCATGATGTGGGCATACTTCTGCAGAGCTTCAGTATGCCTCTCTTTCAGTACAGTTTCGATGTTTTCAAATGCTCTACATTTGCTGGAACAAGCTCATGTTTCCTGGTCATTGCAGCCTGCTCGCCCTGTGCCATCTCTCCCTACCCCTTCATCCCGCCCCACCAAGCCTTTGAGATCGCGTCTTGTATTTTACGTGATTTGCCTAAAATCACAGGATTTTGAGCCAACGCTTAGATTCATACTCCAGGGTCAGCAACTCTGACCGCATACCCTTTACAGCATGTTTGATGCCATTTTATTGCTGTTTTTCAAATGTTGCCAGATGGAGTCATTTATAAGCTCAAATGCTGTTCCAGTCTCAGTGCATGACGTCTCTCCCCACCCCCTCACCACTTTTATTTTAAGCATTGCATCTTGTTTCCTGCTTGCCCTGTCCTATCTCTCCCTACCCCTTCACCCAACAACCCTCCGAAATCACTGTTTGTATTTTAAGTGATTTGCCCAAATTCACAGGACACCGCTTGTTCATTAGTGACTCGGCACCCTGAAAGCTCTTGGACCTCACAATATGCTGCATTAATAAATCCTTATAAGGTCCCAAAGGCGACATCTATTGCACCTATTGCAATCAATTTCTGTAGCTATATATAAATACCAAACAAAATATTATGCATAAATGAAATGAGTAATGGGAAGATTGATCCCTATAGTGGAAATGGGACTGTGAATATATAGTTATCTTTCCTCATTCCTGACTCCTGGGACTAGCAAACATTATTTTCTTTGGGATGCTTTTGTTTTTCATGTTTCTGGATTACTTTTGTAGTCTCCATTTGATATAAACTGTGACATGTATGCATATTGTCTAAGGGGATTAGAGCTGAACTTTTGTTTGTTTATAGTATGAAGTTTTCTGTGTAAGGAAGTGATATAACAAACCAGTATCAAATAATATTGGATTTATTTCAACATATAGGATTCATAAGTTTGTTGTGTTACTTATTTTTTAATAAGAATGTGTTCATTGCGAGAGGCGGTTATTTGTTTTTTTGTGTACCTATTGATCCTTTTCCCATTGAAGCCTTATAGGATCAAACCCCATTAGGAATATGGAAGATCTAGTCTAAAGCATGAAGATTGTAGCTGTAGGATAACTCTGTAGGACCCGCCTCGGTTCTGCCTTGCTATCTCGCCTGTAAGTGCCCATTGCCCAGGGTGAGATTATGAAAAGCTCAAATATATTCAGTGCTGAGGTATCATAATCCTAAACACTAAATATATATTGGAGCTTTTTCAACGCTGTCTTACTTGAGGGTCTAGAGTTTTTTTCAGAGGCTCATTCATCTGTCCCGACTGAAAACTCACACAGGCGAATCTTGGTGCCAATTTCTACTACTATCATTGCAGGAAACATTATTGTTTTAGAATTTTCTCTTTTGTGAGTTCTCTTGTTATTTGTTGGGACCGCAATGGAGTGCAGGTCTTCTAAAGGGACCCAGTTACCTTAAATCCTTGTTTGCATTGCGTTGCAAGGTCCTTCCTTGAGGATTTGTCATGCAGCCGGGGTGATGCTTTGGTTCCATGGATCTGCGATGCAAGGTCCTGTGTCATTGACGAGGCCTTGCGATCCAAAGTCTGGCGGGCTTAGAGGATGTGTCACTGAGGCGAAGCATCGGTTTTGAAGGGCTACAAGGCTGCGATGCTAGAACGTGCGTCGTCATTGAGGCTGAAATCTACGAGAGATTTGCGATGTGAGGCCCTGCGTGGGTTAATCTTTGCGCAGCAGCAGATCTGATGTGGGCTATTCAGTCGATACAGAGTCATTGTGCTGGGAGAATCGTCGTAGCAAAGGCGATGCAGTGGTTCTGCTTAGAACTGCGCCGCACAGCAGAGGAGATGCATCATTCTGCTTGATCCACAGATGGGCTGGCTGAGCACCTTCAGGTCTACTTCCTAGGGTTCAAGACTAAGGAGGCACCACTTGGCAGGGTAGGACTCGCAGATGGCAGAGTCCAGGTGCTGGGTTTAAGGTTATGGAAGACTTCTGTACCTAGGGCTCTAGTTCAGAGACCAGCCAATTAGTCCTGGAGTCACATTTAAGTCACTCACTTTGGGGTCACATTTGAGTCACTTTGGGGTCACATTTGAGTCACTTTGGGGTCCTGGGTTCAACAGATGCAGGTCCATTCCGTCTTACCTAGGCAAGAGGGCAGCATTCCTTCAAAGCAACAGCCCAGGGTGACAGTCATTCTTCCTGGCAGAGTATCACTTCTGAATAGGTGGTGTCTGGGGCACAGTATTTAAACGTGTGCCTTTCCTATGAAGTGGGAGAAGCTTCTAGAGGTTTCCCTTTGAAGTAGCCGGACGGCCTGCCTCCCCTGCCTCCAGACAAACTACAGGGGGTACGCAGCTTTGTGGTGGAGGCCAAACACTGCTTATTCAAGTGTACTTGGGACTGTGCCCAGCTCCCACCTCCTATCCTGCCCTTGACGGCCCATCTAGTCACACCTAAGCTCTCTATTGTGTGTGATTGTCTAGGAGTAGTACACAACGCCCAACCGTCAGCTACACCCAGTCATGCGACCCAGAGACAGGTTGCAGGCACTACATGGCTAAGGAGGGAAAATGCAGACATTTTCAAAATTGTTAATTAAAATCCATCTTCACCATGAGAGAGGATTTTTCATTACTATTCCAAAGTCACCAAACATGACCTGTTTACCTATTCCCACTTGGAAATTACAGCTTATTAAATGAAATAAGGTAACTCCTGTTATCCTATTCGAAAGGCAGGCCTTGCAGTAGTGAAAAATGAATTTAAGAGTATTTCGCTACAAAGACATGGAAAACTAAGGAGAACACGTCCAACTTTTTAAATACATTGACCCTGCCATCTGGGCTCTCCAGTGCCTAGCCTATAGGTGACTTACTTGTATTAAAAAGAAACCTTTGGGACTGGCAAAACATTTATTTTTCCAGGTTGAAATGGCAGTTTAAATCTGCACACACAAACTGCTACAGCAGACCTGAGACATGTTTAAAGTACTACTTAAGTGGGTGGCACAATCAGTGCTGCAGGCTGCCTAGTAGCATTAGGTTTCAAGGCCCTGGGCACATCTAATGCCACTTTACTAAGGTCTTACCAGTAAATTAAATATGTGAATTAGGTACAGGCCAGTTCTACCATGTTTTAGTGGGAGAACACAAGCACTTTTACACTCGTTAGCAGTGGTAAAATGTGCAGAGTCCTAAAGCCAGCAAAAACAAAGTCAGCAAAACTAGATGTTGGAAGGCAAAAAGACAGGGTAAAAACCACACCAAGGATTCCAGGTCTGAAATCTAGTATTAGTAGGGGTTAGCACCCAGCACCTGTACAATGGTGGAACAGCAACAATTTGTTGCAGAATATGCCCTTCCTATACCCGATTCTACAAGTCACATTACCAAAGATGCCTTTGAAGCTGTGCGCTTCTCAACCACATGATCATACAAGGAGTATGGGCTCCTCGTCACCAGGGGAATCACGTCACCTACCTCGAGCTCCTTGCTGTACATGTTGCCCTCAAAGTCTACCTTCTCCTTATTCAGGGTTAGGTAGTACTAATAAAAACAGACATGTCAGCAATGTACTACACCAAGAAACTGAGTGGCACTCAGTTTTTGCCATGTCACATCTGGCTTTAAAGAGATGGGATTGGGCACTTTGCCACTGCATTCTCCTCATGTCCGGGGATGGCCAACAACTTGGCCAACCTACAGCAGGGTGCATCAGCAAGTCCATGACTGGGAACTCAACTTGCAGCTCCTTCGCCACTACTTACAGCACTGGGGCACTCCACACATAGACCTAATCTCAACTCCCAAATATGCAAAATGGCTAAACTTCACCTCTGGGTACCCGCACCGACAGTCGATAGGCAAAACACCGTGGATAAACTGGTCACAGACCTTTGCTTACACTTTTCTGCCTTTCCCACTCCTTTCATTCATGGTTTGGAACATGTGTCAAACTTCTTAGACCCTCATCCTCGTAGCATTCTCCTGAGCCAGACAGCCCTGCTACACAACTCTCCTTGAAATATCAGTCAGCCTCCACTAGAAACTTTCTAAGCGGCTAGGCCCTCTAACTGAGAATCCAAGCCAAACCAGACATCCAGACCCTAAACAGCTCACTGTAGCAATTTGGCAATCGAGTTCTTAAAGTTTGGCTGCCTACATCTTTCATTTTCCGGGTGTTTGGAGGCAGAGACAGCACATGCTGCAGATGAGGACGCCAATGCGCAAGCGCTACCGTCCTCATAGAATCCCCATCCCCCGATGAGGCTACTAGCTACAATTAAAGAGGTACAATGAAACCTCTCTACACTTGAAGAATCAGGTTAAAATTTACCTATTCTTTCACTTTTTCTTTATCACATTCACTCCCTGGTCCTGAAGAAAGCTGTCTGACAAATTGTCGCTTATAGTTGAAACATGTCGACCATTTTAGCAGACCATTAAGTGCACCAGAATTCATAATAAATTCCATAGCTGCACGAATTCACCCCTTTTTAACAATAGCCCGATGCCAAATCTAATTTCAACCTTGGATATCTGGACTATTTTTTAAACCACTTATCACCATTCTAATCACTTTTTTCCACGATCACTACTGCCTTAAAACTTAAGGTAAAACCTCCTGGTGGAGGGTGCACACAAATGACTTGACCCCGTGATTACGCACGCACGTGTGACACAAGCGGGGACACCTCATATACCGCTAACGAGAACAAACAAGAGAGAACCACACGTGTATGAGGGTCATTTTATTGGGAGACACCCAGTTGCCTACCTGCAGACCTGAGTTTTTCGCAGGACAAGTGATCCTTTTCCCCCTTTTTGATAAAATGCCTACATCTTCCACAAGAATGCATGAATATCTTAAGAGAGTCCTGCAGGCCTACCACATAAGGCTACTACACAGCAAAGTGGAAAGGATTTGTCCATTACTACATGCCCAAACATTTGGACCCCTTTAATGCCGACAGTCCAGGTCATTATCTGCTACTTCCTGCACCTGCAAAAGGGAGGTCTTGCCTACACTTCCGTAATGCTCCATTTAGCAGCCATAGGTGCTTATATGCAAAACAGAATATATTCATCCCTTTTCTGCATACCAGTGTGTTACACCCGTCATCCTTAGGGTGGTTTTCCCCCCCAAGTTTTTGCCTTATTGCCTCCAAATTTTTTTTCTGATTCTTTTTGTTGACCATAGGACTCTGAGCACTTTACCACTGCTAACCAGTGCTAAAGTGCATGTGCTTCTTCCCCAAACATGAAGACATTGGTGTATACCTGATTGTCATATTTGTTGTACTGGTAAGTCCCTTGTAAAGTGACATACCATGTTCCCATGGCCTGTATTTAAAATGGTACTAGTGGGCTGCAGCACTGATTTGTCCACCTACAGAAGTAGCCTGTCAAATGTGTCTCGGGCCTGCCACTGCAGTGTCCGTGTGTGCAGTTTACTACCACTTCAGCTTGGCATTTAAAACTACTTGCCAAGCCTTAAACTTCCCTTTTATTACATTTAAGTCACCCCTAAGGTAGGCCCTAAGTAACCCTAAGGGCAGGGTGCTACGTAAGTAACCAGTAGGACATGTACCTTTTGTTTTGCATGTCCTGGTAGTGACAAATAGCTTATTTAGTTTTTCACTACTGTGCGACCTAGCCCTCTCTTAGGCCAGCTTTGGGAATTCCTTAATATACTTAAGCTATAACTCTTGATCAGAGAGGAGTAGCTTTTACCTGTTTAATATGTTTGGAATGGTAATGATAAATCCTCCTTACTGATGAAGTTGGATTTAACATTACTATTCAGCTTGTAGAAAGTGGACAATTTTCCGTACTTGCTGCTCTTTGTCCCTAACAGGTGGTGGGTCTCCAATGCACCTCTGGGTTGGGTGACAGCTACACTCTGTACATTCCCTCTAGACAGCCACAAACACAGAAAGGTTAGGCTCGTCTGCATTTTGAGCACTCATCTGCATTCCGATGGGTCTTCCTGGCCAACTGGCAAGGAGAAAGGCTGACACTTACACTTCAATAGGTAGTATGCTGTCCACACACAAAGCACAGAATTATCCTCCACGGGCAGCCTGGCAGACAGGCGTGGGTTGAAAGGGATCCTTGTGCACTTTAGAGAATTCCTTTGTAGTCACCCTGTACATCAAAGGCACCTTTGGGTATAGGTCCTGGGTCTCTGTCCCCCTGAAATCAGACCCTTCTGCATCTTGAACTGAACCTTTATCAGAAGGACTGCTGTGCTGCTTAAAGGACTCCACTGGACTGCTTTTCTGGAAGGACTGCTTTTCAGCTTGTTTGCCTGCTGCTCATTGACTCTGCTGGAAGGACTTTACCTTCCCTCCAAGTGAGCTCCAAGGGCTTGCTGGCTTGCCTTGTATTCTTCTGAAGTCACAGGGATACAGAAGACTTCCTACGATTCTGCTGGTGCTGATGGACTCTGCATTCTGTTAGTCCTACCCTTTCCTTATGTGCTGCCTCCAAGCTCTGGGCCTTAGAAGTGGGTTCTGCAGCTGTTTTCGTCAAAAACAGACTCATTGTATTGACTGCTGGAGAAAATGTGCTACATCGCCCTTTGATGCAGAGGCTGCATGATGACAGCGGTTCCACAACCTGCAAAAATCGACGACAACCTATTGTATTCACTTCAGTGGAGCTCAATGAGGACACAAGACCACCTTTGTGCGGCTCGACGATGATGCAGTAGTTTCTCAAAGTTGACAAAAGCTCCATCCGAGGTATTGCTTCAGTGGGACCTGTTGGGTACTGTAGCTGGCCTGCCGTCGATCACAATCGGCCTGAACTTTGGATTTGCACTGGACCCTCGTGACCTTGAATAACCCTTTATCCGCTAGTGAATTTTAAGCACTATTTTTGATTTAATCTTTAAAAATTCATATCACGACTTCTACTGATGGTATTTTTGGCATTTTGGTCTCATTTTGTTTGGATAAATAATCGTGTGTGTGTGTCTCTCTGTCTGTCTCTCTCGGTCTCTCTGTCTGTCTCTCTCGGTCTCTCTGTGTCTCCCCGTCCTAAAGCTAGAGTGGGACTCAGGACTAACCCAGAGTTCCTTATAAAGTGGTTTCACCTTAATCAAACCATACAAATGCCAGTTTGTTTTGCCCAGTCGGACTCCCTAGCAGACAGAATTCTTTAAACTCTATACTTCAAACTGGCTCTTACGTACTCACCCCGCAAAAAATCTACTCCCCACTGTGAGTCAGATTTTATCAGGCGATCTATATTTAGGACCTAGTCGCCTGTTCTGGCAAGTTGACAAAGAAAATGGGTTCTGTTCAGTCAGAAAGTGAAGGAGCAATAAAGATGCCTTTAAATCTTGTTTTTTATCTTGTCACATTGGCTTGTATTTCAAAGATAGTTGTCAGTTTACAATTACTTTTCCTTCTCGTACTCAGAATTCCAGGATTTTATGAAGTGATCAGTCTCACCTGCTGTAGGAAGTGTGAAATAAAGGCTGTAGGGTATCAGGTTTTTCCTAACACATATTTAAATAGCTAATAAATCAACTGTACAAATAAATTAAAATATGTTTCAGTAGTTGCGACAACCAGTTTGTGTACTACTGTGTGATGAAAGAAATAACTTAATAGGATGTGAAAAAAATCAGAACACTATTTGGAGAAGTGCAAATGATAAATATTTTTTCTGAAACCCAATTTTCACAGATTATTGTTAATACACTACAGTTTTTATCAGTAAAGCTGCAAGGGAGTGGGAAGGGTTTTCGCCATTGTTTGTAAATTTACTGTCTTGGTAATATTTTTATTAAAAATGAGTGTTTAAACATGAACTGAGAAATACTCCTGCCCATGCCTGATTACAATGCTATTAGTAAACTGAGAGACACGTCAGGGGTTATATGAACCATATATGTAGGCTAGATTCTTATTACACATGAAGCTAACGTTTAGTCTATTTAATCTAACAAAAGAGTTTAGTTTTGTACAGCAGAAATGCTGAACTCACATATTTGAAGCTGCACTCGTGAAAATTACGAAAAAGGCGACTTTGTAAAATAAAATATTTGCCAATGATCACACAGTTTGTGACCAATTTATGGGTCAATTGCATTACGGTTAATCGAGTAGATTATTGAAGTTACTCAAACTGCAGGTCTAGTAAAGTTGTTATGAGTTTTTTAGGCCTGCTACTACATTGATGGGACCTGTAACGCAACTGGTGCTATGTAAAGCACTCTGATACCCGATTCGGGTCAAGTTTGCGCGATATAAAAACTCTGTAATTTTTTTTTAATACATGTTCTTTAACAAAGCTGATCAGTTGTTCATAGCCTTTGCTAAACCTTAACAGGGACATCCTGAAATTGAGCGTCCGCCAGATGGATAGTCGTGTGCATCTAGACGTGCTATCATGAAGCTGAAATCTCCAAAGCAGGCATCGCCAGATGGATAGTCATGTGCATCCAGACTTGCTGCCCTAAAGCTAAAAGAACCCTCCCTTTTATCCCCAGTGTGTGTGCACTATACTTGCGGAATATTTTACTTGCCCTGTAAGCATCTGTTCGTAAACTGCAGTGCTGTCAACTAAGGGAGCAGTCACACTGCACCCGTGAAAGACTTAAAAGACTTTAAAAAAAAATTACTTGCAAAT
Source organism: Lissotriton vulgaris (assembly GCF_964263255.1). Classification (NCBI taxonomy): domain Eukaryota; kingdom Metazoa; phylum Chordata; class Amphibia; order Caudata; family Salamandridae; genus Lissotriton; species Lissotriton vulgaris. Next base: position 1,078,942,196 of record NC_141689.1, on the reverse strand, counting down.
GTCTGAGCCCAACACTAGATGTTGGGAGAATGCAGAGCATGTGAATACACAGCACTACCCCCAACGAGTAGATATTTACATGGTAAGTAGCAATTTCCCTAAACTCCAATTAACTATGCAAAACACAGCAAGACTAACTGAAATGTGCTGTCCACCAAATATCTAGCAAAAGTTCTAGGCAATTCAGAAATTACCTTTTTAATCTGCGGAGATATCAATTAATTAACCTTTGAAAGGTGGCAAACTTTCGTTTTTTATTACAAGTATCTCGGAAACTAATGACCGATATGCTTTAAACCACCTGTTCCTTCAAGCCGAGGTTAGTGTAATTACGTTCAGCAGTTGTTGCAGTAATGGAGAGCAAATATGCAAATAAAAGCTAAAAAGGAAATCTTTTTTTTTTTTTACCCCCTCCCTTTAATTACCCTTCAACCTGTGCACCGCCCCACCTTCCAAGGTGGATCAGCAAAATGTAACATGACAAAGCTTACCTTGATAAACCAAGGGAGTGTTACTTTTCATAGCTGTATATCAGGATATGCTAAAGTTATTAGCACACAAAATACATGAATTTTCTGTAAAAATCCACTGCAGGGTGACTATCGCTAATTGTCCAGTACATGTACCATCAGTTTACGTGCCCTGCTATAGTTCTCCTGTGTGGGTTACATCGAGGCACCTTAAAGAAAAATCGCTAACAGACATGGCTAAGCTGTTTGCCAGCCTGGTTGGATGAATGTAGTATTCTCTTTATCTCTTGTGCAGACACAAGATCATAAAACGTGAGCTCATATGAAGTTTTAAATTGTACTTAATCCAAGAAAATGTTGTCCACCAACTAAATTGGATACTGCTTTGATAGATGTTGAAATGATTTCGTTTAAAGTGTGTAACCTCGACCATCCAGTTAATAACCAGTAATCATTAATCGTTCATCCTTGTTCTAAAAACGTAATTATTAATTTTACTCTTGCCCATTTGTAAATTTACTTTATGATGTTATTAAGTGTTGAAGCTGAAGATGGCCTTATTTGAAGTTCTTGATCTGAGAAATGTAAATGCGGGAGCAATGTACATTTTTCATTAGTTTCATTAGTTTCTTGGCATGCTGAGTGTAATAAAATGGCCTGAGCTCTAAAACTGTTAAGTGTTATGCCTGTGCGTTCACAACGGTGTTGCGAAGTCCAATGGTATATTTAAACTTGGAACTTTAAGGCAGTTTGTGGCGATTGCTAATATCAGAGAGCGGTATAGGTATGATCTGTATTTGGGTATCTATTTTAACTGATTTGAGCAGAAACTCCCAAGATGTCCAGCCTCTCTTTCCTTTTGTGCTTTTATGACATTCTCTCCAGCTAGGTAGAGTACTGGAGCTTATTTTTGTGCATTAAATAAATACATCCTATGGAAGCCCGCACACTTCCCACACTTTTAATAGTTGCCTTCCCTGTCCACAGGCAGTTTCCTTTTTTCTGAACAGGCGCAATACGTTTCTTTCCTATTGTGCAAATCTCTTCCAGCACTTGATGGCTTTTTAAATAGTTTTCTCACTTTACACTAGCGCTCTCAAAATAATTCATGGTTTGCCTTTTATGCTGTATGTCTCCAGTCGCAAGAAAGGCTAGTACCTAAAGTCATAACTGTTTATGCTTCGAGATTCTGAGGTCTAATCACTGTTTGCCATTTTCTGTAGGTTGTATTTCTTGGGTACCTAACTGAATTATCTGAAAGAGACACGTTAGTGATAGATTCCTTACCTTAGAATATCCCCAGGCGTCAGACTGGATCCGGAAACTTTTGCGTAGCAGTACCGTCTGCGGCTCCGCGTCCGTCGTCGGCGTCGTGGGCGCCGTGATGACGTCATCGGAGTATATAGACGCCGCCTCCGCGTGCTGACGTCAGTTCTTCTTTTTTCCGCGCCAGGTCGAGGGACAGGTCGTGGGGACAGGTCGTGGGGACGGAGCCGTCACAGCTCCGGGAGTCGGCGCCACTCCTCCGGGTCCAAGTCGTCAGGTAAGAAACACAAGAAGTCGAAGAGGCATCATCGCTCTTCTGACTCCCCCCGACGCTCGCGCGACGCGGCCAGGGGTTCGGGTGACACCGCTCACGCGGCTCCTCGGGAGTCGCGGGCGTCGCGTCGCGTCCGGCCCCATACCCTCCGGTCCTTGGGCTGAATGCGACGCCGGAGGAGATTGAGCATTTCCTCATGGCCATGAGGTCCCTTTCTTCTCCGGGTTCCGCGGTGCCTCCGGGCCCAGCGAACCCGTCTGGGGGCCCTAGTGGGTCGGGGGCTCCGACCCCGACGCCGTTGGGTGCTTTGGCCCCGACACCGCCGGCGCCTTCGGGCCCGGCGCCGCAGGGCCCCACGATCCCGACACCACCAGTGCCCTCGGGCCCGGCGCGGTGGGACACAGCGGCACCGGCGCCTTCGGGCCCGGCGCCACAGGATGTCGCTGGGTCTCCCTCGGGCTCTGGATCGTCACCGGTGGACCTTACGACCCCCCCGGCGTCGGTCCGTGTGGTGTCACCTCCGGCGCCGTCCTCAGGCGGCGCCGTCCCCGATACCTCCTTTGCTTCGCACCCGACGCCGTTTGGAGATTTTTACTTCTATGAACCGACCTCATACAATTACAACCCTGAGGAGATGGGTGATGAGGAGGATTGGGAGGGGTCTGAGGACACTCTGGCCAAAGATTGTCAGTCTGATATGGACTGGGCAGGAGACCTTGGGGAGGCCAGTGGCCTGGACACATCTCCAGACACTGGATTTGTCTCTCCGCCTACCGTGGCTTCGGAGGAGGGAGCGACCTATGGTGTGGTGTTGACGCGGGCTGCCAAGGCCTTGGGCCTTAAGCTCCCCGTCACGGCCGTGAGGACTAACCTCCTCACTGATGTCCTTAAGCCGCAGTCATGCTCCATGGAGCCTCTGCTGCCATTTAATGAGGCCTTGACCGACGTTCTTTTGGGCACCTGATCCAGGCCCACTACGGGTTTGCCCGTAGATAGGAACGTGGCCAGACGCCACCGCCCGGCTCCGGGCGACCCATGTTTCCTGTCCTCCCACGCCACCCCTGAGAGCCTGGTCATCCAGGCCTCTAACTCCCAGACCGCATTCCCGTCGGCCCCGCCGGACAGGGAATTCAAGAGGTACGAGAATTATGGAAAGAAGATATTCTCGTCCCTTAGTTTGGGACTGCGGTCTTCCAACACCGCATGCCTCTTGGGCCGCTACACCCACTCTCTGTGGGAGACGGTGGCGGAAGTGTTGCCAGAGTGCCCGTTGGAGGTACGGGCCAAACTCGGCCAAGCCCTTGTGGAGGGCCGGGATGCAGCCAAGTATTCAATCAGGTGTGGGCTGGATACTACTGACTCGCTAGGCAGAGCGATGGCTACGACAGTGGCGGTCAGACGACACGCCTGGCTGAGATCCGCCAATTTTTCGGCAGACGTCTAGAACACTCTGATGGACATGCCGTTCGATGGCTGTCGCCTCTTTGGCGACAAGGCAGACCACGCGCTTGAGCGCTTTAAGGACTCCAGGGCTACGGCCAAGTCCTTGGGCCTCTCGGCCCCGCGCCAGCAAAAGGGTGCCTTTCGCTCCTTTCGTGGCCAAGGAAGGGGCGTCCCCACACGTGCCGCCAGCCACTCGCCGCAAACTATCGTCCAGCGCGGCGGCGGCCGTGGAAACCGCCGCGGAGGCGGTCGGGGAAACAGGCGGAGTCCCCCGCGGCATCCACCTCTAAACCCTCCTAGTCTGTGCTTTTCGGCCCATGTGACGCCAGTGGGAGGCAGGGTTCGCCATCACCAATCTCACTGGTGCACTGTCACTTCGGACAGGTGGGTGCTGCAGATCGTCCAGAGGGGCTACTCCCTCCCCTTCGAGACGACTCCTCAAGCCATGCCACCGCAACACCACCGCGTAGCAGGGGATCACTTGCGGCTCCTGCAGGAGGAAGTTTCGGCCCTCTTGGCCAAGGGGGCCATCGAGCGCGTTCCTGGGCCATAAGTAGGACGTGGTTGCTACCCCCACTACTTTCTGGTACCCAAGAAGGGCAAAGGGGGCCTACGCCCTATCTTGGATCTGAGGAACGTCAACGGCTTCCTCCGGAAGGAGAAGTTCAAAATGCTGACTCTGGCTCAGGTCTTAGCTGCCCTAGACCCAGGAGACTGGATGGTAGCGTTGGACTTGCAGGACGCGTATTTCCATATCCCTGTCCTGCCGGCCCACCGGCGTTACCTGCGGTTCACGGTAGGCCACGAGCACTTTCAGTTTACTGTGCTCCCCTTCGGCCTTACCAGTGCCCCACGGGTGTTCACGAAGGTGATGGTGGTGGTCGCAACTCACCTGCGCAGGTTAGGGGTGTCAGTCTTCCTCTACCTAGACGACTGGTTGTTGAAGGCGGGCTCGCCCCAGACAGTCGTCAGCCACCTCCAGACTACGGCGGATCTCCTGCACAGGCTGGGATTTTCCATCAATGTGCCGAAGTCACACCTGTGCCCCTCTCAGAAACTCCTTTTCATCGGAGCGGTTCTCCACTCGGCGCAGTTTCGGGTTTACCCGCCCGAACAGCGGGTTCTGGATATACAGGCTCTGATTCCAATCTTCCGGCCTTTATCCCGGGTTTCGGTCAGGTTGACGCTGCGGCTTCTGGGGCTGATGGCCTCCTGCATCCTTCTGGTGCATCACGCACGGTGGCGGATGCGGGCTCTGCAGTGGGACCTGAAGTTTCAGTGGGCCCAGCATCAGGGCAACCTGTCCGACCATGTCCTGATCTCGGAGGGCACTGCGAGACAGCTGCAGTGGTGGCTCACGGACCGCGATTGGGTCAACGGCAGATTCCTCTCCCTTCCCCAACCGGAGCACGTAGTTGTGACGGACGCGTCCCTCTAGGGCTGGGAAGGCCACTTGGGAGAGGCGGAGATCAAAGGACTCTGGTCTCCGGCGAAGTCCCGGCTCCATATCAATCTGTTGGAGGTGCGGGCGATTCGTCTGGCACTGAAGGCATTCCTCCCGTCTGTCCGAGAGAGTGTAGTGCAAGTGTTCACGGACAACACCACCGCCATGTGGTACTGCAACAAACAGGGCGGAGTGGGGTCGTGGACCCTCTGCCAGGAGGCTCTGCCCTCTGGCAATGGCTGGAACATCAGGGCGTGACTCTGATGGTTCAACACCTGGCAGGTTCTCTGAACGCCAGGGCGGACGAACTCAGCCGTCGGTGCTCGATGGATCACGAATGGCGTCTGAACTCGGACGTGGCGCAAGGCCTCTTTCTGCAGTGGGGAGAGCCTTGGTTAGATCTATTCGCCACCGAAGAGAACGTGCAATGCCATCGGTTCTGCGCGTTGGAATTTCCAAGGCGGCACTCGCTCGGAGACGCTTTTCGTCGCGAGTGGAGTTGCGGTCTGTTGTACGCCTTTCCGCCTATACCACTTCTGCCCAGAGTGCTGAAGAAGATCAAGCGCGACCGGGCACAAGTCATCCTTGTGGCTCCGGACTGGGCACGAAGGTACTGGTATCCCGAGCTACTCAGTATGTCAGTCATCCCCCGGTTCATCTGCCTCTTCAGGAGGACCTTCTGTCGCAGCAGCAGGGGACGGTCCTCCACCGGAACCTGTCCAGTCTCCACCTCCATGCTTGAAGATTGAGCGGCGACAGTTGAGGCCATTTGACTTGCCTCCTGAAGTCTGTAACATCATTCTAGCAGCCATGCGTCCCTCCACAAAGTCGGTATACGCCTGCAGGTGGAACAGATTTGTGGCATGGTGCACAGCAAAGGCTGTAGATCCCCTCAATGCCCCTCTTTCTGAGGTTCTCCTCTTTCTTCTCTCTCTTGCCCAGCAGGGCTCTGCTCTGGGCACTGTCAAGGGCTACCTTTCAGCTCTTTCAGCCTTTCTGAGGCTGCCTGACCAACCTTCTTTGTTCAAGTCCCCTATCGTTAATTGATTCCTGAATGGCATCACTCATACCTTTCCTCCGGTTCCCTTCGTGATGCCTCAGTGGGACTTGAACCTGGTCCTTACGTTTCTGATGTGCGCTCCCTTTGAGCCACTTCACAACTGTCCTCTTCGCCTTCTTTCTTTAAAGACTGCCTTCCTGGTAGCCATCACCTCTGCCAGGAGAGTGAGTGAGCTCCAGGCTCTATCTTGTAAGCCTCCTTTCCTTTCAGTCCATCCGGACAAGGTTGTGTTACGGACAAGGCCCTCCTTCCTACCCAAGGTAGTCACGGCCTTCCACATTGGGCAATCCATCACGTTGCCCACCTTCTTTCCGCCTCCGCACCCCTCGAGAGAGGAGGAGAGGCTCCATCGTCTGGACCCAAAACGTGCGCTCTCATTTTATCTGAATCGCACACAACAGTTCCGGGTGGATGATCAACTCTTTGTGGGATACGCGGGCGCTAAGAAAGGGAAAGCTGTGCACAAGCTGACCATTTCCCGGTGGATTATCTTGTGCATCCAAGCGTGTTACTCCTTGGCTAAGAAGGAACCCCCTGTTGGGCTGAGGGCTCATTCCACTCGAGCCACGGCCACTACAACTGCCTTGGGCCAAGGTGTGCCCTTGCAGGACATTTGCCAGGCAGCTACGTGGGCCTCGCTGCACACGTTTGCAAGACACTATTGCCTGGACAGTCAAGCCCGGAGGGACGGCTACTTTGGCCGTTCCGTCCTCCAGGACTTTCTGGTGTGATTATTGGTTCGCAGACCCACCACCACGGGGATGGTATTGCTGGGGTATCTATTCTAAGGTAAGGAATCTATCACTAACGTGTCTCTTTCAGAGGCACAAGTTACTACTTGTGTAACGATATATCTGTAAGAGACATTAGTTAGTGATAGATTCCTTACCGACCCACCCATCCTCCCCGTTCTGCGAACCGATATCTAGGGTTAAGGTCATCCCCTTTAAGGGCCCTAGTTTTATGGCACCAGTGTTGGTATTTGTCATAGCTCTGCGCTTCTGGCGCGGAAAAGCTGTGGCTAAGAACTGACGTCAGCACGCGGAGGCGGCGTCTATATACTCCGACGATGTCATCACGGCGCCGACGACGGACGCGGAGCCGCAGACGACGCCTACCGACGCGCAAGGGTACTGCTACGCAAAAGTTTCCGGATCCAGTCTGACGCCTGGGGATATTCTAAGGTAAGGAATCTATCACTAACTAATGTCTCTTACAGATATATCGTTACACAAGTAGTAACTTGTGCATTACATTTGTGTCTTGTGCAACTCTGAAACATTTATGGCTGAGATGAGATGAGTGACATGCATGTCTTGGGCTGGACCTAGGACGCTTACTAACCAAAGGATTTTGTCTGTGCTCACACCTCTGAGCCTGCCCCCACCTCATCCAACCATTCTGGTAGCTTCATAGGAATTCCATGAGGTTGTGAATACTAAAAGTAGCGAGAACCACACTTTCTCCAACTCAGCGATTCGTTATTGGAAGTATTTCCTTTTACAGTAAAATCTCCTTGGTCTGCACCCTTTGTTCATTACTTGACGTTTGATGCTTGGCTCCGGTTGCTCTAACCACAATAACAGTGCCCAAACCAAGGCTTTGCACTGGTCTCTTGAAATTATTATTACCATAGGGTATCCTATGGACAAATATGGTAGCATTCATACTGTGGTTGTGGTCCTCAATCTGCCAAGTCTGGTATCCAGGTTGACCTTTCAAGATCATGCTGCCATTGACTGGCACATGCTTGAATTGAGAGCATTGGTTTACTTCTCTAAACAGTTTCTCCACTTACGACTGCTGTTAAAAGATCCCTTTTACTTTGGGGTTCATTTTGTGTTTTCTGTTCAGCACATACCGTTTTAGTGATGCATCTTTGTGACCTCCACTATGATAGGTATGCATCATTTCCTGCCGTTTGTCTGTCTCTATAGTATTATGTATAGAAATAATGTTCTTACCAGCATTCATCTTTTAATCTTTACTCACGTTCTCTTGGACTTGCACTCAACTACATGTGCTTTCTTATTTTCTTACATAATTGTCCTTCGAAAGATGAGAGGAACTTTTTGAACCTTATTTTCAGCAGAGCTTTCTGGTAGTTTCTATACTGCAGTCTTTATGACCCCCAAACAGAATATATTGAAGCATATTAATAAACTAAGCCTGATTAGGGTCTTCTTTGCCACATCTCTTTTGGTCCTGGAAGTTTGGAAACATTCTCATAGGTTTAAAGGAGAGGGTTTATTGCATTGTAGTAGTTCCTACTTATTACTCGTCTGTAGTCGATATTATGTAGTCTAGTACTTTTGCTTTATTTCTCGTGCTAAAACATCTGCCATCCACACACTCTGATCTTTGTTTTTATATAGTCGGTTTGAAACGAGAGAAAAGAATCTGATTGGTGGAGAAGTACACATGTACGTGCGCAGATCAATCCATACAAGCCTGATCTTTCGGTCCCCCGCCCAGTCCAGCTAGCAGAGTGAGAAATCTAGGCGTCATCTTCGATGCTGGCCTCAATTTTATGGCACATGCGAATAAAACTGCGGCTTCAGCTCATATGAAATTGAGAATGATTAGGAAAATACTACCTTTCCTACCGAACACGGCCGGGAAAACACTGGTCAGCTCACTAGTCCTGTCCTCCTTGGACTATTGTAACGCTCTATTCTTAAATGCCCAAGTCCGAGTGACAAATAAGATGCAGTCAATCCAAAATGCAGCCGCACGAATGCTGGCTGGGATCCCCAAGTTCGCACCAGTTACAAACATCATTAGGGATCTCCATTGGCTCCCGATACGCAGCCGTATCAAATTCAAATCGCTGTGTATTGTTTACAAGTCACTCAATAATCAAGGTCCCCACTTTCTCAAACAGAATCTTCTCCATCATGTCCCAACCCGATCTCTTCGTTCCTCTATTCAGAACTTCTTGGCTGTGCCTTGCACTAGAACAGTCACCTGGGGCGACAGGCGTTTCCTGGTTGCCGCCCCTAGACTCTGGAACACCCTTCCTGCACATATCCGAGCAAGTCCCTCCCTGTTCACATTCCGCAAACAGCTAAAGACGTGGTTATTTGACCAATAGCCTTGTATATCTTCTTTACCCCAGTTGCTGATCCATCACTTAACTAGCGCCGAGACGCCCACGGGTATTCGCCGCGCTCTACAAATGTCAATAAATAAATAAATAAATTTCAAATAAAAAATAGTGTTTTACATGTTGTACAAATAATGCTTTAGTGCCCTTATAGACCTACAAGAATGCTCAGCAGTATGTGGGAATATAGATGAGCAGCTCACACTAAGCCATTACTGTTTTTTTTCTAGCAAATTCAGTTTCTGCTGGCCAGCTGCTCTGTGGAGGTCTGTTTTCTACTGACTCACTCTCCAATTGGTGTGCTGCAGTGGCACTTGCTCATGCCCTACAGGAAAATTCTACACAAAAGGAGCAATTGCTGAGAGTTCAACTTGCAACTAGCATTGGAAACCCTCCGGTGTCTTTGCTTCAGCAGTGTACCAACATCCTTTCACAGGTACAGATTCACACTTGAGATTTATATTAAGTTGCTGCATACAATGGAATTGTAATTACCTGCCTTATCTCTGTAAAACTGTGTGTGTGGTAGGGGATGAGTTCTTCTCATAGAAGCATAGCAGTAAGAGTACTTTATACCCCTTATTTCCTAGGACATTGTTATGGACTAATAACACACTTTCCCCCCTCTACTCCACTTTCTTTGACATTTTCTGTTTGCACCAGTACAAAGAGGACAGCTTTGCTGCTTTCTCTAACTTACACCCAACCCTCTGACAGAAATCTGTCTCACAGACACTAGACACCAGATGGCCCCCTGCCTCTTAATGTTTTCGTAAATCATCTGATCCCACACCTCCGGGACCCCTTACTTTCCTTCCCCAGACCCTGTAACTCCCACGTTAGTTGTGGACCACATGGAACAGATCAGTTTTTGCCATTATCAGTGAGCCGTTTATGTCCTCCTTTGCCTCAGCTACTGTGTTATAACTGTAAACAGAAACAAGTGTCAGTGCCTTCATTTACTTTCCCTGTTAACCTGAAAGTCAAAACCCCCTCACTGTAAAAACTCACCTTTTAGTTTATAAGAGGGTAGTTGGCTCTCTCTGCTTATCTTCCCCCGAAACTATGCAGTCCTATAAGCGAGACTGCACACAGATTATAAGTATGTTTGTCGGATATTCTCTAAAGATAATTGTAGTGTCCCTGCTGTGTTCCACCACTCACCATGTCTGTCTCATGATACTTTTTATATGTAATCACCCTCCTGACAGTCATTGTTAAGTACTATTCCTATTGCAATGCAAAGCATTTATTGCAGACTGGCTCTCAAAGACAAAATATTTAACTATGTACTTTTTTCTTGTATCTTTAACCTAATACATTCCTGCTGTCACATGCCTCTCCCTGATTTCTCATAACACTACCTCTTTCGCCTATGTGTTTTTAACCGTTAATACCCTCTTTATCGTGTGGCAGTTGCTAATGTCAATATCATTTTTCCACACAAAACTACTTCCTTGAAAAGCAAATTCCACTCCTAAATAAGTATTTTTATCTAAAACATTCATGACCACATGAAAACTCTAACATTTCCAAAATTGTCACTTTGATTCCTTTAAGAAACAAATGAGTACTGCTGCTCTGCTGAGCTCTGTGGAGGGGTGTAGCTTTGGCATATCGCTCAAGCTATCTTTATGCCTCTGTCCACTACAATGCCAGCCTGCATTAAAGTCTTTGGACACCCATTTAACCCTCTTTGTAAGCAACATGAGGAGGAGCACTTACAATGTTGTACAAGGACAATAATGCTTCTTAACAGTGTGTCCATTTGGATATGTATGTCCATGATTTCCTGGAGTTATTATAACTCATCTTAATGCTGTGTCCTTACGGTTTCTTTGTATTGCCCAATTCAGCTTTTGGGTCTGATTTCATCCTTTCTTTCCAGTTACCAAGTCTCCACAGCTCTTGTGCTTTGTTGGTTTAGAAAGTGTGAACATCAAATTGGAGGGGTGAGGAGGGGGGGGGGGGGTGTTTTTTAAGCTGTCAGTCATTCTAGTTTGCTTTCAGTTAAGAACCGTTAAACTATAACAGTCTATCTGATGAATTCTTCTAACAGCAGATTCCTCACCTTTAGAATATTCACCAGTCGCCGGCTGGATCTGTAAAGTTTTTTTGAGCGGTTCTCCCACATACGGCCAGATAGGGCTGTGCAGCTGCCCTCGAAATAATGGCGTGGAGCTACATATAAGCAGTTTCTTCCTTTCTGTGCCTTCAAATGTGAATCTGTGCTTGTCTCCCACTTTTTAAGAGTCTTTTGAGAACTCCCAAAAGAAAACCCAGTGTACAAGGAATTGATGTGCTCTCCTAAAACTACCATCGTCCAGCCATGCAGTGGCTACAGAAAATAGAAGTCTGTCACAGAAATGCACAAAGTGTGTATTTGGTGTTTGGACTCGGGGCACAACTCCGAATTGTACTATGGGTGCACCCTCATGCACCCAAAGACAATCTGGGACTTCAAATCTGAGTGTCCCTGAACTTGGGAAGTTGTAATGACCTTGTCTAAATCTTGCTCTTGCTCCATGTCTTCACAGTCCGAGTCCTCCGATAAGTCGAAGCGAAAACATTAGAAAGCGAAGCAGGACTTAACCTCATCCCGCCACCCTCTATTAAAAAATAAGTTGCGAGGGCGTAAAGGTGACAGTCTGTCTCGCTTCGGATCTGTGTTTGAGGAGCAGATCCTTACTTTGATCTGGATGCTACCACAGTTTGTTGGGCCAATAGCGGTACTGTATCAGGTCAGTGCCATTAAGGACGTCCTGCTGTGTATCTTTGGCACTCTTCCGGATCCCTCTGGTGTGCCTTAGACCCCTAAGATCTGCAGTGGCCCTCAGTCAGATAACCCCGGGTGGTGCCATCCTTGGCGCCATCTGTACTCCTTGGACCCGTCACAGTTTCAGCATGGACTCTGCTGCAGACTTCCTCCATGGCTCCAAGACCGCATCGGTCTTGCCTTAATCGACGGCAGTGCTGATGCTGCCAGAGGAGAATCAGATTCAGACTCTGGATGTCTGATTCCGATCCAGCATCGGCTCAACTCTGATAGAGGACACTTACAATCCATTACACCACACCTGGTCCCCATACAAACTAAGTCTGATCCTATCTTCAACTACCGCAGAGCATCCCATGAGGCTTAGTTCTGTTTTTGGCTCTGACTCTGACCAGAGTTTGCCACTACCCAGAGATGGCGACGGTGGGGATGATTTGTTCGGTAGCAACTTGAGGTGAATTACAACAGCAAAAATTATTGACAAAGCTTTCAGGGGACAGCAAACAACCTATGCCTAGATGGTATGATTAGTGCTCAGATAGGAAAAACCCTAATCGACTCTTGGTGGTGACAGAGCAGAAAGTGGGTCCACACACGTGGGTCTGTAGAGAAAAATAGCTCTCACAAGGGAAAGCAGCTCTGCTTACCTACAACTGATTCTGACCAGGATCTAAATAGAGGATGGATAAATGGAAAACACATGAATGGCTGATTGGAAAAGTTTGGGGGGACATAATGCTAGAGGAAGGACAAGATGCAACTTAGAAGGAACTTTCCGGAATAGAAACTTACAATGACAATTAGAGTTCTAGGGCCTACAGTTAACAAATATATCCGTAGAGACACAGACTGGAATAGGGTGTGTCATCCTTCCCAAATGTGGGTGGCGGTACTGTAAACCGCAACTCACTCCTGAGTAAAGCCGGAGCGGAATTAGAATATTTCAATGGTGTGCGTGTGCTCTCAGTAATATATAGTTAAAAAACAAGTGTAGGTTGTACTCACTTGTTAGGTCCTGTGCCATATTGACAGAACTACATCTGGAATCTATGTTGGGTTATCTCCGCAACCCTCAAAATCTCCCTAGTGCCTTGCTCTGCGGAGGACACAGCAATCCCTTTGTGTCGTATCGCGTCAGATGCCAATGGATGGAGAGGAACTGATGTGCACCGGGTGACGGGAAGAGATGCTAGACTGCGTTCTGCTAATTAAGGCTGCTTGGGGCGCCTGCAATGTTGCAAGCTAATGGCTCGAAAAGGGTTTGGTGCTTAAAAAGTTTGCTGCTTTGGGTGCTAACAAATTATAATCTCTGCTGGTGCCTGGCATAAAGAGATATGATGGCTATGTCTAGAGCTAATGTACGGTATACTTAGGAAACCGTGGTTAACTGTGCTTCAATGACACGCAAAAAAACCTAATTACTTGCAGTTAGAGTAGCAGCAGACCTCTCTCCCTTCCCCACCTAAAGCTGACGGTGGTGACAGATGTGCCACTGCTTCAATGTGGGAGTCATCTGGGGCGGTACAGATCAGAGCATTCTGATCTCCGGTGTGAATTCAACCTCGTATTACTGTTGAAGTTGCAGGTCACTTAAGGCCTTCCTGCCGACCATCAGCAGGAAGTTGGTACAGGTTCTCACTGCAACACCACAGCCATGTGGTCCTTCAACTATCATCGTGGAGTGGAATCCTGTGCCAAGAGGCTCTATGGTTGACCGAAGCATCAGGGGTATACCCTGAATGCAAAGGTAGCTGGGTGCGCCTGGCTGATCACAAATAACGTCTGCATCCCGATGTAAAACAGGGCATCATCCGAAATTAGGGGGAAACCCTGCCTAAGTTTTCCCTCACCACACAGAATGCGTAATGTTAATGTCAAAACTGAATACAGTGGGCCCTCCTGTTAAAGCAGGATGGTAGATACTCACGCTAGTCAGTAAATAAACATCAAGTTTGTATCCAAAATAGGGTCCCAAAAAAATTATTGGAATGGCCAGTAGTCTAGCAGGTTCAAGTAGATACCTGCATGAGTTCTGACATTCTGAAGCCCTTTGCCTCAGTCTGAGTTTCCTGGGAATTGGTTTAGTACTTTATCAGCATAAGGAGTTTACAATGTGTAGACAGGATAAAGGGATCACCTCACACTGGAACGAATCCACCACACTGGAAAACAAGTCATTAGTGCTGGTCTATGAGATCAGTGTAGGAGTCAGAAGGACACCTTTCTCTGTCAGAGTATGTCTAACCCATGTTTATCTTTCATTTTGAAGGTAGAAATGTTTAAGCTTGGGCAATTATTAGTCTGATCACAGCAATCCTTATGTGGTGTAGGTAAGGCCAGATTACACATGCTGTGTCTCTGAATGCACACAGTTTTTCAAATCATTACAGGAATTTTGCAATGCATGCTGTGAAGGCGTTATTCTTAATGCGTAAATAGTCTATCTTTCATATTTATTTTTTGTTTCTGTTCTTTAAATGGCAAGCATAATATATGGTACATACATTCTCTCTGGGGTAATGATGCTTCTCACACAGACTTCAACTAATATATTAAAAGTGTTCATGAGCAACATTTATATCTTAGAAATACTTTGTGTGGGATTTCTACGTCTGTATTTACCCCATCTGTTTTTGATAACACCTTGCTTGAACTAGCGCTCTTATCGCACATATTTATTGCACCGTGGCTCCATCAAGCATGTAGAAATTTCACTCTCCTTTGAAAGAATTAGTTTAGACTTACAATTGTGAATTATCTGATGCATCTATATAATACAATAAATGGCAGATTTGGAAATTCCCTTTTATCATTGCATGCTCATATTCCATTGTATGCTGCAAAGATTAGTTCATTTGGTCTTTTCCAGAATATTGGGGGCAGGAAAGGGGGGGGGGGTTCAGCGCATGGTTCCATATAATCTGCGTGCAGTCATTTTAATATTCTACCATTGTGGATGTCTAAAATTGAACTTTTTGCTATGTAATTTACAGGGTGATAAAATCGACAGACGGGTATGTATTTTGCTGCTTAGGTGTTTCTTGCCACTTGAAGGGCTTTGTTTGGTATTTTTTTTATTGCCTTTGGTTTCACACATTTTTAACTGCTTTCATGTGATTTTACTGACACTGCGTTTCACTGCTACTGGTTCATCCCCCTCCGAAGTCTGTTTTTGGGTTAAAAGGGACTGGAGGCAAAAGGTTGGCCTCGCCGATCATACTGGCATTTCTTGCTTTCCACTGAGGGCAGCATTCCACTCTGGCGTTGAGTTTGAATGCATTGGTATTGGTTTCAAATCGCTTCATGTTACTATTCTTTGTGGGCTCATCTAGAAAGCTATGCTTATTCCTTTTTACATTCTTGAGCATTCATTTAGAAGTTTGTTAAAAGGAAACTTGCTTTATTCCAGAATACTTTGGCAATGGCTTTTTTGGAAAGTGTTCAACGATGGAGATAATGTTTGACTTTGATGGCCTGGCCAGCTTTGCCTGGCAGGGAACAAGTGTTCTCCAGTTCCTGCATTATAGCTATAAACTACTGAAATGTGGCTGCAAGTAACAGAAGACATGTTTGTATGGGGCCATCATTTTAAAGATGTAACTTCAGCGCTTTTAAAAATCTTTATTTAGAAGCAAAGTTCAGCTCTCCCTCTTAGTACTCTAGCGCACTCTTTTAAGACTCTTTCAAGTATTCCTCATCCTTAATCTGTCTAAAGTATTATGGTACCTTATTTGAGGCCATTACCTGCTTTAAAGGTGACATCCCCTGCAAGCATGTGCTTGATGCAAAGTCATAAATATTACCTAATGTGTAAAATGCTTTTCATAACAAATTCTTTAGAATGTTAATACTGCGCACATTTATTTTGTCTGTCCATGGTTTCAAGTACTGTTGAATTGGAGTTATTTTTGTGCAGATTGCCATTAGGAATCCTAATTTTGCAACAGGGTGGCACAGTGATTTCTACATGTATGTCCACTACAAGAAGATGTGAAAAACGTACATTGCATCAGAGACCATGCACCTCGAGGCTGTTCCGACTCTGACCATCTACATTACCTATATCTGCATCTTGAAGTCCGGTCCCATGTCTATAGGGTCCAGCCTCATTGTCTGACTTTAACTCCCATTCCTGTGGAGTGAGATTGAATTTGAATTAGATTTTCCTTCATTCATGACTTGCAGCTTATTGAGGAGGATAAATTAGACACTTTCCACTACTACTTGGCCAAATGTTATGTGGATGGCTTCACAGCTGGAATCACTAAATGTCACCTCTTTCCGTGTCTGTTAATCTCTCCAGTAGTGTGATTAGCATATTTGAGAAAGACATTCTTTGAGATGCCAGAAGAAAAGTTTCAACTTTAGATCAGTTGCTACTAAACACAAAATATTAATGTGAAGTATCTAAGTTTCCTTTCTCAAGGGCCCAAGAGTCTCTTGAAAACCTATTGAAGACACTGGCCAAAAATCTTGAGTGGGTGTTGGTCAAAGCCTTGTGCCTAGAACCACAAATTAAAATTCTTTAAAACATGCTTTCCTATTGTCCCTCGGATTCCACATGAGTGAAGGCTGATAGAAAAGATGATCCATTTGGAAATCAGTTTTGCCCCTAGGTCATATTTTTAGCATTGTATTACAGTGCATATCTCATATTGGGTGTTGCCAGTGGAAAACTGAATTGGCAGAAGCCTTGAGTTCGAGAGCACCCTTCGACAGCCGAGCCGATGTTGATGATCTGTTCTTGCCAATGGCTGAACACTGTCACTGCACATTAAATATGTCCTGCCTTGTTGCGCAAATTGTCCAGGGAAATTGTAATTTACCAATGACACTGTTATAGAAAATTCAGCAAATACATGCTACCATAGAATTGTTCCCGGTCTCTAGTGCTCCTGTATCTCCTCTGTAAGAGATTACGTATTCAAACCATGTCAAAAACACTTAGTGGATGCTCAGTACTTAACTCGATTCATCTTTTTGACATAGGCTCTGATAGGTATTTTATTGTGTTTTCTTTTGGGGGAATATTCCCGTTTACTTCCAGGAGAGCCTAAGCTGCCCATGAATAGAGAAAGACTGATGATTATCTACTTTAGGCCTAATGGTCTGATCTGCCATCATATTAACTACTAATCAATGCATATTTTCAAGGTCCTTTGAGTATGTCGAAGTCCACTACTGCAGGGTGTATCCTAATTTAACTCTAACACCTCAATGACTGGATTCAGGTCAATAAAGATGACCAGATATTGATGACTTTGGCATTTCTATAAACACATGTAACTTTTAGTGGCTGTCCAACATTAGGGCACGGAAATGCTTGTTGGCATCTATAGTCCAATTTGCATCTGTTTAGAGAATACTGTCCGGAGTGTTGTAAGTGGCTTCTTAAAAACTGGTTTATGAATTGGTGATTAAACCCCTGGGTTTTCTTGCTATGTTGCAGTGCCGAGAAAAGAAGCCCTGGTTTCTGAAATATACTACATAGATGGGTGTCCTGGCATGCTCAATTTAGCTTTGAGGAGTCAAGCTGTTGTGCACAGAAAATTGTGGTTAATAGTGATGATACCAAAGATGATGAGTAACCGGAGTTCAATAATGATTAGAAAAATAGTTTTTGCTCACACTTTAGTACAATTTTGCTTTGCTGAGATTACTAGCAGGGTCAGGAATTCCTCTTCAGCTTCTTCATGGATTTAGATAGGGGATCTTGCATTTGAAGTCCCTCTAACCCTTTCCTGAACTGGCTGGCCTGGGGTGTCAGGTCGACTCACTCTGTGGAAACCTGTTGTGGCGATAGTTGAGAACATGTTTGCAATAATCCAGTCTCTTGTTTTGTGTGGACTTATAATCATGATGAAAAAAAGGGAAACACATTGCCTATATGGAACCTGTTACATTTTGTCCATTATCCCTTGCTCATTACGAGCCTGTAAGCACTGCTCCACCAAATAGTGGGACTGGGGGAAATAAATGTGATAATGGTTTACGTGGAAATTTTCTCTCCTGTTGCCTACCACATACAGTAGCTTATGTCCTATCTGGTTTCCTTCTCATGCCCTGTGAGGGTGCATGCCATTCTCATTTTCTTTATTTTAAAGCGAACTCCGTCCTGTGTCACACATGTTCCTTTTTGAGTCATTACACGCCTTATAATTTGACTGCTTCAATCTGTTGCATGCACATCACTTCACATCTGGATTATGCCAATAGTTTGTATGTAGGGGCTCCTGCATACCTATGCCACCGACTACAAGTCATTCAGAATGCGGCGGCTAGATTGATTTGTCATGTCCGCTATCGGCATTCCATCTCCCCTTACCTGAAGAAGTTACACTGGCTTCAAATCACCTACCGCATACAGTTCAAAGCCCTGGTCCTAGCCTTCAGAGCGCTCAATGCCCTCGGGCCACGCTATCTTAGAGATAGACTGAAGCAGGTACACTCTGTCCGCTCTTTAACATCCAACCACCTCCGTCTCATACTACCTCCCTGTTTTCATCGTTCAAGAAGAGGTGGTAGAGCTTTTGCTGTAGTCACCGCCAAGCTGTGGAATTCTCTACCGCTTGACCTTAGACTTATCGAATCAGAATGTCTGTTTAGATCCTAGCTAAAAACATACCTGTTCTCACGCTGCTAGTTGTCTAATCCCTGCTGTCTCTGTTCTCAGCGCCAGGACACCCCCGGCGGGGGTAGCCGTGCGCTTTATCAAATTCCATAATAATAATAATAATAATAATAATGATGATTAAATAATGGTGTAAAAAATTAACCCAATGATTAATGTTAACTTGTCCTCCAGGAAGCTACATTTACAGAACCAGTAGATGTAACTAAATTGATTGCTACATGCTAGAATGCATCTCGAGCTAAGCTAAATCCTTCCACGTTAACTACAGGATGGGGCCCTGCTCTTGAAGTCTGTGTAACAGACAAACTGTCAATTCATTGCTATTGGCTGAATACTGTGTTGAAACCCAGAACAATAAGAAGTGACAGCCCCAAATGTATTACTTGTAAATTGGTTGCAAAACAAATTTCTGTTTGCCATGTGTTCATAGTAAAAAGTCAGTCCTTAAAGTTAAAGTATACATACATATTCTGGTGGGTTCTGGTGAAATCAGTCAGTCTAGCATTGTTCTTTGTTTTTTTGTATGGTTGTGTACTCATACCAATAATTGCATCAGTACTAATCTATGTATTCAGTTTTTTGATCCGCAATGATCTTAATTTCTTTACCTTGACTTGCAGTATGTTGTGGCTCATAGACTAACCATATATTTTGTATGGCTATTTCATAAGCAGTTGTCACGCAAAACATTATATTTTATTCATTCAGTGCCTGACTTTAAATTCTTAGGTCCATGAGTCTTATTTTAATGCACTCTGTAATACATTTATGCACATATTATTTTCACAGGGAAGCAAGGTACAGACAAGAGTTGGGCTATTAATGTTACTGTGTACCTGGTTAAGTAACTGTCCCATTGCAGTTGCACATTTTCTTCATAATCCAAGAAATGTTCCATTTGTATCCTTTTACTCCCATCATTAACTGTGGTGTATGTTTGAGCACTCCCATATTATTCATGGTTTATACATTGCCACTGTTCACAGCCTAATTGTTCTTTCTCTTTTATTTCAGCTTTAAACTCCAAATGTTAGCGCCTCATAATCTAATTATTTTCAAGTTTGAGTGTGTTGTTTTAAAGGGTTTAATTTTGTTTGAAAATATAGTGTGGGGTAATTTCTTTGGTCCTTGGGACATCAGTGATTGTTTGCATCCCTGGTTGGTTTATCACTGATGTTTCAGAACAACAGAAACCATAGAACTCCATTTGGGCAACCAAGCACCATCCTTTGTACTTGTATCTAATAGGCGTTGAAGTTGAGGAGTCATCAGCTTTGCTCCAGGTGGTGTTACAGGATTTAGAACACAGATGCTCTAAGACAGCAGAAAGTACTTTCAATCAAGTCATTGTCCAGCCAGCTTTAAAGAATGCCTTTATTTTTATGTTTTATGTTTTATTGTTCCACAGTAAAGCACTCCGACAATACAGCTTATAGCAATAACACATATTCATACTTGGTCAACAAAAGCACCCCAAATACTCAAACCAATCTTTTTTTTTTTTTACACCCTTAACAGAAAATAGGCTAAATTCTAAATTAAACAAATTATACACTTTAGCCCGTCATACCTCAGATGGAGGGGGTTCAATTTGAAGCCTCTTAGAAGCAATACACAATCGAGCGACGGTCATTGCTACAAAAATCAAATAGCGATATTCATATTGTATTGTAAAGGCTCTTCTACTGCGCATGGCTACTCGGGAGCATCCCAGCGCTTAGGACTGACCAAAGGGAAATGGATTGCAGAAGATGCGGAGGCCCAGACTCTAGATCCTGGGAAACAGGACAGTTTTTAGCTTCTTTCAAAATACAAGTAAGTTAGGCTCTTGTCGGAGGGATGGAGGAAGAGCATTCCATAACTTAGCCGCATTATACGAGAAAAGACGGCCCCCTGTGCGGGCCCTATTAATCCTGGGAATTGCTAAAAGGTTTTGCTGATTAGAGCGAAGATTCCTAGATGGTTTATATGGCCTAATCATGTCATCCAGGATGGGGGGGCCTCTCCCATAGAGTGCTTTGTGGACCGTACAAAGGGTTTTGAAGTGAACCCGCTCCCTTATCGGAAGCCAATGCAAAGTGCTCAACGCGGGTCTAGCTGATGTGCGGTAGCTAGCACCCGTAAGTAGCCTCGCTACAGAGTTCTGGGCGACCTGGAGTTGCCGAATAACCGAAACCGGGGCTCCTAGATAAAGCGCATTTCCATAGTCCAGCCTAGATAGAATAAGGGACTGGACTATGGTTTTCTTGGCTTTTTCGGGTAGCTGAAGAAGGATTTTGCGGATTGTCTTCAACAATCCAAAGCAAGTAGCTACTGTCTTCCTTGCCTGGGTTTTGAATGACAGCTCCGCGTCCAGCCAAAATCCAAGGCTCTTAATCGCCGTCTTTGGAGTGGGCCCAGGCCCCATGCAGGAAGGCCGAAGTGTCAAGTTATTAAATGTGGCTCGTTTCCCCAATAACATCAGCTCAGTTTCCCCCCCATTCAACTTAAGGTGGGATGAGTCCATCCATTTTGCAACTGCCTCCAGGCAGTTGCAAAGATTGGTCGGAAGAGGCTCTACCTGATTTAAGGAGACAACTAGCTGGGTGTCATCAGCGTAGCTTACTAATTGGATTCCAAAGTGTGCCACTACTTCTGCCAGAGGCGCCATGTACACATTGAACAGTGTGGGGCTAAGGGAGGAGCCCTGTGGCACCCCACACTGTAATGGTACTGGAAGGGAACAGCTGTTCTCCGAAAAGACCTTAAAAAAATCTATCACTAAGAAAAGACTCGAACCACATAAGGGCCTTGCCCGTGACCCCGATCCTTCCAAGGCGAGCTAGGAGGACACGGTGGTTAACCGTGTCAAAGGCGGCACTGAGGTTCAGAAGGATAATGGCCGTGCTGCCACCAGCGTTCAGAATCCTCCTGGAATCCTCAACCACCCTCAACAGTGCTGTCTCGGTTCCCTGTCCTCTCCGGAACCCTGTTTGAGTTGGGTGGAGCAAGTCGTGGGTCTCTAAAAAAGATGCCAGCTGTTTGTTCACCCATTTTTCGGTCAGCTTACTGATGCCAGGGAGAAGGGAAATGGGGAGATAGTTAGAAAAATCGTCAGGGTCAAGGTTTTTTTTTTTTAACAGAGCCCTGACCATGGCCAGCTTCCAATCTCGTGGCACAGTGCCTGACTCAATCGAAGTGTTGACTAGGTTGATGATGTGCGTACTGATGTGGCGCAGAGCCGAGTTTAAGATGGTCATAGGGGCAGGATTGAGCGGGGAGCCGCTCTTTATGGAATTAATGAGAGGGGGTAAAAGTTCTGCACTGAGGGGGAGAAGAGAGAAAGGTGAGGCGAGATGGAGTCAGTGCCACCTACCAGAGGGGAAGTTAATTCAGCCATGGGTAGGGGGGAAGGGAGAGGAGGATTTTTTGAATTTTGGCGGCAAAAAGATGTGCTAATTCGTCGCAACAAACACCAGATTCATCAGAGGATAATGATGATGATGGCGGGTCCGGGGCTTTTAACAAAGATTTGACTATCTTAAACATCTCTCTCGGGGCGTTGGCGGAAGCCTCAATTTTTTCTGCATAAAAGGTGGATTTGGCCATGTTAAGGGCAGATTTATATTTCTTTATGGTAGATCTGTATTTATTTTTCTTCTCCTCATCAAAATATTTCCGCCACTGCCTCTCCTCCCGTTTACATTCCTGTTTAAGGGACCTTAGGTCCGAATTAAACCAGGGTTGTTAAGTGGGGCCTTTCTTGTTTGTGATAAATTTTTTTGGGAGCACGGTATCCAACGACTGTTCAATCCATTGAGAGAAGTCTTTGTTTGCCCTATCTATGTCCTGATTACCCAGAGGCTCGCTCTTCTTCAGTATTTCTAGCCAATCATTTAGCTCTAATTTCGTCCAGCGCCTACCTAAGGCTTTGTGAGAAGGTTTAGTTTAACTGGATCTGTGTGCCTTCCATATGAAGGGAATAACCATATGGTCTGACCAAGGGATCGAATATGGCTCAGCTGAAATTAATTCCGCAATGTTTGAAAATATGGGATCTAAAAGGTTCCCTTTGGAGTGAGTGGGATGTGAAACTATTAAGCTCAATTCACAAGAGGCTAAATCCTTAGTCAGTTCCATTGCGGTGATATCTGAGAGATTATTAAATGGAGATTCAAGTCTCCCAGCACTATAAAATTAGAAACCGTACTAGCTAAATCTAGAGTAGTTTCGATTAGTCCTTCCAGAAATTGTCCTATCGGGCCAGGTGGACGATAGATCAAAAGACCTGAGAATGACAGTTCTGGAGATAGTGTGATAGAAAATTGCGCACTCTCACAATCTGGAGTAGAACTATCAGTCATACGACAGATTAGATGATCCCTATAAAGAATGGCGATCCCTCCTCCAACCTTGGACACTCTGTCCCTGTGTTGGATCAGGTATCCAGGGGGGAGAGCCTGGACGATATCTGGGCCAGAATTGGATCCAAGCCACGTTTCAGTTAAAAAAAGGATGTCGAGGTCCAGATCTTGAATTAAAAGGGAGATTTCGATTGCATGTTCTGGTAATGAACGGCAGTTTACCAATGCCATTTTCAGATCTACCTCTATTTTCCTTGTGTTATCAACCACCTCCGTCGCCCTAAAAGGACAATGTTGACATGAGAAGCGGTGGAGCGCAAGGTCCACAGAGTGACTGCAAGAAGATGGAAGTACCCCCTTTAGGGCAAGAAGTGTCGAGCGGGAGTATGTTTGTAGGGGGGCGGTTAGTGGGGCAGAGGTCCTGGTCCCTGGGCCCGACCGTGCGCGAACGGGCGAAAACGGGCTTACCTCTGGCGCACCTCCGGCGCGCCATCAGTGCGCCCACTGCGCGCCGTCATGGCCATTAAAATATATAGGTGGTGAAAACCCGGCCCAAAGACTAGAGCGCCTCCCAGCCTATGGCGGCCACTGGTGTAAGGCCTGCCTCACCAGCCAAGATGGAGCTGTTGTGTGGGGGGATTGAGTGTTCCCACTCAAGCGGCGGGTGCCCAAATCAAATTTTACAGTGCAGGTAAGTGGGGGATGTGAGCCTGATAAAAAGAGGCGATTTCCAAATATACGGTGATTTTTTTAAAAAGTGATCACAGTCACAGATGAATACTGCCTGCGTCCTTGTAGAGAGTTCCAGCAGGACAAGTAAAGGCTCCCGCTCAACGCGTTGCACAGAGTTCGTAATCGCCTCTGAAGTCCAATAACACTACCAAGCAGGCAGTGTAATTCCACTGGTCGTGAGCAAAACTAGAAACCAAAATGAACAATAAAGTTTCTTCAAGAAATCCAAAGAACAGTCCACTCGTGTAATTTGTCCAGTAGCCACACGAGTTCTAAATGCTGAGAAAGAGTCGATGTGGAATTTCCCAGCGTCTCACAAAAAACGGCATTTCAGGTAACAGAGGGTGCAGCGATATTAAAACGTTGTTCGTGGTCTGCCCATCGGTTTAAATAAAGTTGAAGTAGGCTGAGAGCAGACAAACAAAAAAAGACGGAACGCTTCAACCCATTTAAATGAAGACAGCACGGGGACACGGAAATTAAACTAAACTGAGAATTCTCCAAGAGCAAAAACACTCTTGCTCTCACAAATAAAAGGAACAAAACCGTGTCTGAGGCTAAATGCTTTACACACGGCGCGGTCTCCAGAAGCCGATAATCCAAGGCGGGGAACACGGGGAATTCATACAATGAAGTACCTTTATCAATTTCCGACCCCATCCCTAATAACATTATCGCAGGTGTAATCCTCAGCGGGCTGTCAATAATTATACTCATAAATTTCTCTCTTTCCATACTGAATCTGGACAAGTTGTGGCAGCTAAAAAAACATGTAAACTATCAGCATTATCTGCCTGGCAGCGAAAACATTTCCCATCATAAACTCCCCCCACTTAAACATATGAGCAGGGGTATAATACAAATCAAACACGGTCTTAAAGAATTTCACTTTCAAATTAGCAGACATTAACACAACCCTAGATCTAGCAATGGCCTCCTCAATATATATGTTCTGTTCTCCTAAAACCTTAGACCATTTGGCATTATTTTTCTCTAAATCATCTGATCTATATGATAACATTAACTTGTACAACATCCCTATTTGTTCATGCCGCTATACCGCTTCGATTCAGAAAAGGGGGTGGTGATGGACAGAGTATCTGAATTAAGCAGACAACTCCTACCCAGTCCAAAGATCAGGGCTTTATCCATCACCGTTTTTTTGCTCATTGCACCATCCCAGCTCAGAACCTGGCTACATGCAAATTAGTCTGTCCCTGGCCCAGTGCATCATGGGAACAGGGCAGACCAAACTACCAAGCCAATTCTTATACTGGAAAGGAAACAAGCTTCCGGGGACCGGTTTCTGGCATTACAGCCGTCTTCGGCCCGGCTTGCTTGAATCCTGATGGTGCATCTGTGTTTTTGTCACATTAAGTGTATAGCTAGATAACCTGGCCAAATGATATTGCTAATTGCTCAATCTCTTGGAGTGCAAGCATTGGATCAGCCGAAGTCACTGCGATGTCATCCGCATAGGCAAATACAGAAAAGGGGATATCATTACATAAAAAGGCTTAATACGAGGATTATTGGCTAACTGTTTAACAAAAGGATTAATGTACAAAGCAAACAAAAGTGGAGAACAGGGGCAACCTTGCCTGGTACCTCTAGTAATTTTAACAGCATCTGATAATAGCCCCATAGCAGCAATTCCACCAATCGGTTCAGTATATAATACCTGTAGGGCAGTCAGAAATCCCTGTCCAAAACCAATATCACGCATCAATTGCGATAAATACCCCCACACCACCCGATCTAATGCTTTCTCTGCATCCAATAAAACGAATCCTAAATCTCGTTTTTCCGTATGGGCAACATCAAACAATGTAATTACTTTATTTACATGGGTAGTAGTCCCACGAGAAGGTATAAACCCATGTTGGTTTACAGACACTAAGGAGCTAATAACCTTGGATAAACAATTTGCCAGTATCTTGGAGTATATTTTACTGTCAAAGTTCAGTAAAGAAATTGGGCGGTATGATCCAACCAGCTCCGGGTCTCTGCCCTTCTTACAAAACACCACTATAGTAGCTTCAGCCCATGATTTAGGGGCATCATCCTTCTGGCCAGAATGAAGCATATTTAACATTTCATCCTTTAAAGGATGAAAAAAAAGTTTGTAAACCTCGGTCGGGATCTTGTCAGGACCAGCCGCTTTTCCTACTGCAAGATCTTTTATTGCCACTTCTAACTCTGACATTGTGATTGGGCTTTCCAATTGTTCTTCTACTAATCTAGGAATAATATTCCCTCCTTCAGAAATACACTATAATTAACCCCCACCTTATCCTGTTGCGTATATAAATGGGTAGAGAACTGATGAAAAATAGATAAAATCTGTTGAGGATCCTGACATATTTGACCATGCTTATCCTTAATGGACATTATTGCTCGAGATGACTCTTTTATACGTAAGTGTAAGGCCAAGGATCTCCCCACTGTTTCTCCAAATTCATGATTTTCCTTTTTATAAACTAAATACTTTTTGGCACTCTCAATATTCCACAAGCCTTGAATTTTAGCCTGCGCACTTGCAACCGAGTTTTCTAACTCCATAATATTATTTCTTTGCTTTAAAATCCCACTGGTTAAATTACCCTCAGCTTCTCTCAAAGCATCATACATTCCTTGTAGCTTTAATCTGATTTTCCTTTGCTGGTGGAGTCCAAAATTAAAAACTTCACCACAAAAACAAGCTTTAAATGTATCCCAAATAACTGCAATATGAGTCGAATGCTAATTATTGTCAAAAAAATCCTTCATCCAATGACCCATATATTCTCTAAACTCATCATTAAAACAAAGTTTCCGGTCGAATGAAAATGTTTTAGGTGACATCTTCCCGCCTGATATACTCCATTCCAGAACAATTGGGGCATGGTCAGAAGAAATCCTGGGATATAATTGGACTGAGACCCCAACTAGAGAAGTAGTGGATGCAAAAAAATAATCTAAACGAACTAACTTTTTATGGGGAAAAGAGTAAAATGTATAGCCCGGATCTTTAGGATTCAACTTTCCCCATACATCAGTCAGTCCATGATCATCAACCAAATGATATAAAGCTTTAAATACACGTGGTTTACGCCCTTTATATCTTTGAGGCCCACCCAGTAACTCTGGATTAGCCAAGTTAATGCTTATATCCCACATATAACCAAGGGTCTTCCCCAAGTAGCCAACTCTAAATTCAATTCCTCCAAAATTTCTGCCTCATCTAAGTTACAGCCATAAATGGTGCAAACAGTAAGTTTACTCTCCCTGGATCCACATTCAACAATGGCCCAGCGCCCTAAGTTATCAGCCAACAACTTACAAACAGGCTGTATGTTTGATTTGGCCAAAATGGCCACACCCCGAGTCATATGAGGTTGCTTAGAGGCCGTCAGCAATGAAAAACCCAACTCTTTTAAGATATACCGTCTGGGCCAGGGTATATGCGTCTCTTGAAGACAAACCAATTCTGGCTGAATAACTCGCAGTTCAGCAGCTACCTTCTTCCTTTTAGATAAATCATTAAGACCGGAAACATTCAACAAACATCATTTTATCCCTTTAGGAATCATAATGACAATGTAATGATGGCATCTCCCTTATACACACATTGACAATAATACATTGTCTACACATACATGTTCCCATTATGACCAAATCAAGATTTTTATTTTTGATAATGTTCTTCAGAGTACTTTTAACTGTGGATTTTTTCCCATTTTTACCCCACCAAACTGCCCAACCCAATCCCCCCACTCCCCCCCCCCCTAAAGAATGCCTTAAAATAAAATATGGAAAAGTAAAGCAGTTAAAATGAAGATCAACACAAAAAGTAAGAGTTTTTAAGCACCTTCTAAGGCTGAAGTATCTCACCAAATACAAGTAATACACTCAATGTGATACAAGGCTACCAATCACAATAAGGGGCCCTCCTAGCTATTGTTATACCATACGTAATTGTTTGGATGTTCTCTGCAATCTTCAGGAACCTGTGATTGTTACTCAATAATTTCACTGCAGCCAAGATGCAGAACGACTAGACAGATGCTACACTGCATGAAGTTAGCTATGATATTCTGGTCTTGGTTTATCAGCAGCTATGGATGCACACCTGAACACTCACTGGTTTTGATCTTAGGTCGCATAATATCCAGGAAACACAGTTTTAGGGTTCAACCAATTGAGATCCATCATTGTTTAATATAAAGAGTTTGCTTGCACTGGAGTTGTGTTAGCACCCACATTAAGCTCTCTAGGTGCACCAAAACATGAAGTGGCCATAGCTTGTAACTGGACTATCCTGGTCAAGATTTTTGATTGATGAAAACTTACACAGAACCAGGAGTACTCACTAGACTCATAATCATTTCAGACCGGGATACAGGGTTGTGTTCCATCGCAAATCTCAAATGCCGGTCTCTGAATCTCTCACAATTTCCGAATCCGAGTTTTGAGCCTTTTTTAGACGAGATCGAACCGCAATTTGCAAAATCACTCTACTTGAAGTTTAAGTATGGGATAATCCAAGTCAATACCTTCCCAGCCAAATGGGTAAAATCTGACTTGACTGAAAGGGACTCTAGATGCACGTCGCGCCTATTAGGCGCTAACGAGGGTATTGCGCACATCTTGTTGGGTTTTTTTGCACAGCTTACGCAATACCTAGACGAAAGTGGATTAAGCCCCTCTGCAAAAGACTGAATAGTAGAAGTTATCTAGAGATACTAAGAATATTAAAATCTGATAGCTCCCAACTTGTGAGTCTGGGCGTTAGTAAATTTCTGTTGGCTGCCAGCTTTATAAGGAGTAAGAAAGGGCACCTTTTTTTAAATTTTCTTAAGCATTCAAAAGTTTTCTCTCGCACTTGAGACAGAATTGGAGTTGTGATAATTTAATAGTAATCTATGTACTGCATTTACAACATTCCTGAAAGAAGTAATGATCTCGGTATAACGCTTTAGCCCAGAGAAACGTATAATTTTTATATGTTTTGGTTTTAAATATTTTATCCTTGAAAATCTGTTTTATATATTTGTACTAGATGGATCAAAACTTAAATGTTTGAAAGGATGTGTTTGTATGCTCTAATGATTCTTTGAATCGAATAAAGAGATTTGATGTATGATGAATCTCTAAGGGCTTGTTGTATAGTTCTAACCTTAGGATCTGACTTTGAGTCCAATGGTAAAGAACAAAAACCTGTCTTCACCATTTTGTGCAAGCATTTGCTGTGTCCAAAGGCTGACCTTATTATCATAGCACACAGTCAGGCACATACATTCTTGTCACACATAACATATTGAATGCATACTATGGGGTAAAATTAAGGTGCCCAGTTACTGATGATGGCATCGATTTTACAGTGGCTGTAGCCTTTAGTGTGCCTTCCCACCAAGTGTTAAAGTTTTTTTTAAAAGACCTGTGCCTGCCAACTATGATTAGTAGTTACCTACCATTAGTCATGCGATTGCCTGGCTCAAGGGGAACAGTAATTAGCTTTGGTTAGCGATTACCTTACATGTTGTGAAGTTCACTGACACAAGACAAGTTACAAAAACGTTTTGTAGATTTTACGAAAAACACGCATTGCAGTCATGTAGTGGAATTTCGATCTAAATTTCAATGTATTTTTCACAGTTAGAATTTTTTTTTTACATATATCACTCTTCATTTTACCATGTGTTAGGTTATATTGTTTGACTCGCTTGTGTTTTGGAAATAACAGTAAATCATTTTTCTTTAAGAAAGAGTTGAACCTGGCTAGTGTGCCACAGCTTTTCTTGACATGCACATAATTTTGCCTCTACAACTAACAGTGAAGTACAAATATTGTGGTCTTCATTCAACAATTGATGTTTAATTTCAGCCTGTAGGCATCTGCTCTGGTGTACAATGAAAAGATGCACTGTAAAGCTTTAGGATACATTCATAATTATGTTAAAATGCTTTGGCACCATCATCACGTCTTCAATATGTAAATCATTGATTTCAGCACATTTTGCTTTATGTAGAAATTGCATTTTTTCAGAATTTTAACAGCAAAAAGTTACTGTGAAATTATTTTCATTGGTGTTTTGAAAGGTCTGTGCACAGACTGCAAAATGTTATAAGTTCCTTGACAAGTTTCGCAGCTCACCGGGCAAATCTCTGAGAATCTTGGAGAAGAGGAGCAGTTGGTTCAAGGCTTGTGCGCATTACTACTGGGGATTTCCATTTACTACAATGACAATTCATTAGAAGACAATACCAAGTAAGAGCAAAACCAATACTGTCTTTGATATAGCACTTAGAGCTTTATTGTGCACGTTTATTCCGTGAGTGAATGGAGTGGTCTCATAAACGCAAGCCATTGTTATTCGATTTTGGTTTGTTTAGTCCAAGAGAGTGTAAGAGATTACTTTTTTTTCATCCATACAAAAAAGTATTGCTGTTGGTTATGCAAGCGACTTCCGTTATCTATTCTGGAGCACTAAGGTATTCTTGTTCATTGTTCTCTGAGGAAGGGTTAACCAGGCCATCTCATGCTTAGGGTATTTACTAGGGTTCGGCAATAACTTTGCTTTATTTAAACACATTTTCACTGTTGGTTAAACTCAGTCTTTCTGCTCTTGAAATGCATTAATTGACTAAAGATGTGATTTTGTTTTTCTATCTACATGCTTTCTAGAGAAAAACTGAAACAGTTGATAGAGAAAAGAATTGGAAAAGAGAATTTCACAGAGAAATTGGGATTCATTTCAAAGCACGAACTGTATTCAAAAGCTGCTCAGAAACCTCAGCCAAATTTTTCAAGCCCTGATCACATGATATTCGATCACGAGTTTACCAAGCTGGTTAAAGAATTGGAGGGTAAGATCCACCGATGTTTTGCAATAGTGATGGGTGCTATTTTTATTTTGTATGTGTGAAAAATTATGAAATAGCCCCTGGCTCATCTGAAGAGGTACACATTTCACCCAAGTGAGTACTAATACATTGATTAGTAGTGTAACTGTTATTCAATTGTTATTTACAGACAGAAGTGGCAAATTGTGTTGGAAGTGACCTATAAAAACAAGTTTATTCTAAACATTCAAACATCTGTTTTTCAATAAAAAAAAATAATTCACTTGTCATTCAAATTTCCAAAGTAAAATGAGAATCTTTTCAGAATGAAAAGTGCTTTGTAGTCCCCTTCTTTAGGGAGGATATCCCAACATATTTTCATCAGATTGCAGCAGGAATTCCAAGCTCTGCTGAGGCGCTATACAGTAGAATCTCTGACCAGTGAGTCAGTTTTTCACCTTTCTAAACAGGAGGCGATTTTGTGCCTTTGCATACTCTTGCCATCTAGTGTTGGTCTCAGACATGTGCAGCTTGTCTTTGTTGGAAGAAGTCTTTTCGAGACGCAAGTTGTGGTGACTCCACCTATTATAGACAGCATGCATGGGCATCTGCTTCATGGTCAGATTGTTTTTCGCCGCCGTTGGGTTCAGGTGTATCTATGGAAGCTCCGGTTCGACAGCTCCTAGTGTTCTCACTGGGCCTTCATGCAGAGGTCCCTTCAGTACTTGCCCATGTTGAAGGACATGCTCAAACCTGCTGGCGGTATCTTTAAAGAGCCTGTAAATGCTACAGTTCTCACACTTAAAGTTGACAAGATGTTTATGGCTTCTCTCTCAGGTCCCCCCCCCCCCCCCCCCCCCACCCCCCCACCCCACCTACATAAGGCGGCAATTAACCCCTGATTCGCTAGTGGTCTATTTGACCAGAAAGAGAGGTAATTCCCAGACCACAGGGGATGCGACCTCTCTAGACCAGGAAAGCAAGAAAATAGATGCTGTGGGCAAGCATTTGGCTGCGCAATCTGCCACACAGTGGCACATCACCAACTAAGTGGGCGTGCTCTCCTGGTACATTCCCGCACACTGGGACCAGATGGAGGACCTTATACAACATCTCAGTGAGCAATATCGCAAGCTGGGGAATGATTTGATTGCAGAGTGGAAACTTATCTCCGAAACCAACATCCTGTGTGCTCTGGATGCCTCAGAACCCATTGTTCGCAGCATTAATTCTAGTCTCCTCCGCCTTGCATGGCTGCATGTCTCCGGTTTTAATCAACACCTTCTTACTGTGCCCTTGATGGTAAGCATCTTCTTTGCCATCAGATCAACCAGATGCTCAAAAAGATCAAGGACACAGATAATGCTCAATCCATAAGTGCTTCACAGACACCCAATTCCAGTAGCTCGTAACTCCTCCCTCAGTATAGCGGTGCAGGTAAAAACTGTTGCCACCACCAAGACTTCCACCACTTGAACCAGACGACAGCAGCAGACCCTTCACGGGGTTACCACATAGGAAGGTATGGGGGAGTAAGGGCAAGGGAGCCACTGCCTCAAAATAGTGACACTTCCCATCCAGCACACCATCTGTCTGACTGGGAGGCAATTACCTCCACCTAGCATCCCCTCAGGCGCATACAAGATGTCCACAGAACACCAACGCTTCTCCAAGAAAAGATGAATGCACTACTTGCCAAAGGGGCCATAGAGCCGGTGCCTCCACTACATCGCAGCAATGCTCCAGTACTTTATCATTCACAAGAACGATGGGTACCTCAGGTCTATACTCGACTCTGACCCCTCAACAAGTATACATCCTGTCAGAATATTTCCACATGGTCACTCTTGAAAATGTCGTCCCCCTGTTGTGACAAGGCAACTTCATGAGCGCTATCGACTTGAAGGACGCCTACTGCCATATTCCCATACGTCCCACCCATCGAAGATTCCTGTCGTTTGTGGTGAGTGGACAAAATTATCAGTCCAAGTTGCTGCTTTTCGTGGTCGCAACAGCCCACAGAGTCTATACCAAGTGTCTAGCTTTGGTATCCTCTCACCTCACGAGTGAAGGCATGCACGTGTTCCCTCACCGCGATGACTGGCTGATCAAGAGCGCCATGCAGCAGCAATGTCCGACGGACACATAGACAACCATAGACCTTCTCCACAAACTGGACTTCACACTAAATGTAGTCAAATCTTGCTTTTGAAGCCCTTTGAAATATAACCCTTCCTGGGGCTACCTTGGATTCAAGGATGGGGGAGGCAGATCTAAGCCTGGCTAGGGGCAACGTTTTCCCAAAACTGATACCTCTTTTTCATTGGGATTGTCCAGTACCGGAGCATAGGCGGATTACAGTGCAGGCGCTTATCGGGTCCCGGCTCGACTATGCCAATGCCCTCTTTCTTGGCCTCCCGGACTATCTGGTCCAACGCCTTCAGGTGGCACAAAACTCTGCTGCCCGTGCCATCTTTGGCCTGCATAGGCGGTCACGAGCCTCTGGGTTGCTGCAGAAGCTTCATTGGCTACCTATCCGTAAGCGGATTATGTTCAAATCCCTTACGTTGATGCATAAAGCCCTGTTTGGCTCAGGGGCTGGGTATCTACGGCGTAGATTGGCCTTCTATCGTCCTGCCCGCTCACTGCGGTCCGAATCTCTTTTTACTGCCGTGGTGCCACGTGTGCGGAAGGCGCGGACTGGGGGCCGTTCCTTCAGCTTTAAGGCACCCCAGTTGTGGAACTCTCTGCCACTGGCGCTACGCAGTACCTCTAATTTGCTTCAATTCAGGAAGAGCCTGAAGACTTGGCTTTTTAATGTTTAACTGTTTTCTTTGCTGGGTTCTTTCTTTCCTTTCTGTATTAGTTTTTTCTTGTTATGTTATTACACACGGAGCCGCCTGTGGAAAGCGCTGGGACACTCTTTTAGAGTAGCTGTGCGCTATATAAGTTTATTTTAACATAACATAACATAACATAACAGTAATTTGTTTGTTTGGCATGATGACATCTTGCATTGCAATAGTTCATCATGCAAGGTTACAGATGTATTCCTTACAGCAGTGCCTAGCAGTACAGTGGTCTCAGGCAGAGAGTTTAAGGGAGGATCTATTGTTGATTTTCGGCTGTACACATCATTCTCTGCAGTGGTAGAATGCCAACAACCTGTGGCAGGGACGGCACTTTCTAGACCCAGTTCCGCAGAAGACAGTCACCACAGATGTCTCGCTCATAGGATGGGGAGTGCATTTGCAACATCAAACAATACAGGGCTTGTGATCTCCCGCGCATCACAGCCTACACATCAACCACCTGGAATTGCTAGATATTGATTTTGCTGTTCGAACATTCCTTCCACTCATTCACAACAAGGTAATTTTAGTCTGCACAGACAACACCATGGCCATGTTATATCTACAAAAACAAGGGTGCACTCACTTGCCCCAGCTGTCTGCTCTAGTCCAGAGCATCAGGAGTTGGGCGATACATCACAAGGTGAAGTTGGTAATACAGTATTTACTGGGTCTAGACAATGGCATAGCAGATCTGCTCACCAGGACATATGAACAAGTGCACAAGTAGGGGCTGCACCCCCAGACCTTACCCATTTACCTCCTGTGCTGGGCGTATTCTCATATAGACCTAGTTGCCACCACTAAAAATGCTAAATGCCCAAACTTCACCACTGGGATAAGACACCCTCAATTCAAGGGCAATGCACTATGGATGAATTGGTCAAGGATATTTGTCCATTCTTTTCCGCCTCCTACCATTTGAAGTTAGCAAGTTGAGGCAAACATCTCTTACCCTCTTCCTAGTAGCCTCAACCTGGGCGCCCCAGCCTTTGTACTCTACTGGAACGTGCTTTAGTTCCTCTCAAGAAGCTCCCCAACATGCTGGACCTTCTCATTAAAAACCATGGAACTCTCAGACACCCCAATGCCAAGCAGCTCCATCTTACATTCTGGCTCCTGAGGTCCTAGAGTTTGGTTATCTTAAATTAACAGAGGAATGTATGCCCATTTTTCGTGAAGCATGCTGGCCTACTATTGGGGTCTGTTACGTGGCCAACTGGAAGCGTTTCCTACACTATTTAATCCCAACGCATATCAATCCTCTTGCACCGTCCATACAAGACATTGCCTATTTCCTTCAACACTTTCAGCAGTCAGGCCTTACCTACACCTCCTTTTGATTACATTTGGCTGCTGTGGCTTCTTACATACAGAATAGGCAGCACACTTTGCTCTTCAGGATACCAGCCATTAAGGCTTTCATGAAGGGTCTTAAGCGGGTTATCCCTCCCCGGGTGTCTTCTACCTCAGTGTAGAATCTCAATATCATCCTAACTAGGCTCATGGGCCCACCTTTTGAGCTCCTTTTTCATCATGCCCATTTCAGTTCATTTCATGAAAGGTAGCCTTCCTTGTAGCCATTACTTCCCTTAGGCGAGTCAGTGAGGTACAAGCTCTCACCTTAGAGGAGCCTTTCTTCCACGTTCATCCAGATAGGGTGGTCCTCAGACCCAACCCTAAATTTCTCCCCAAGGTGGTTTCCAGTTTTTAATCTCAATCAAACTATCTAGTTGTGAGTTTTCTTTCCACGTCAGAATCTCTAGCAGACGTCTGGGGTCAGTTGCAGATATTCTTACCTTAATTATTTACTTTGCATGGTCATTCCATCTGTATCTCTATGCTCCATCTACATCTTCACCTTGCAAGCGGTAAAAACAAGCGGACTGTGGAGCCAGTGCCCATGTGCATTGTCTACAACAGTTGGTCACCACACCTTGTGACTCAGTCTTCTCCGAACAAAAGCAAGTTGGACACATCTGAGCCCTACACTAGATGGCAGGAGTGTGCACAGCATGTTAATCTACAGCACTCCATGCCACAAAGAGATGCTTGCAGGGTAAGTAACACTTTCCCTCCAGGTTTTTTCTGCGGCCTGAGTCTGGTCAATTGTAGTGGATTCTCCCTTAAACTGTATTCCACATGATGGGGAAAAGGCCTATAACAAATAAAGGTTTGCTTTTTCCACAAGAACATACTTGTTTGGCAGCAATTCTGAGGGCTCCCTGTGAATGGAAAATCAGGATTCTGCTGCCTATAACAAGGAAACCAGATTGAATCTCACTTCCTTTTAACTACTGTTTTGAACCCAAACACCCATTTTTATGTGTAGTTTTTGTAAAATATTCTAGCAAGAATCAATAATTGCATCTCATGGGTTCTTAGATTCAGCCCACTTCTGTTTCTTCTTTTTACACAGCACTGAAACAGTCCTTGGGTGCAAAATAGTTCACATCTAGATTTAGGCATGAATCGCTTGCTTGTCTTGTTCGACCTGTTAATGAGTTTGTAGTAGGACTGAGTTTGGTTGCTATACCTGATATTACACAGCCACCTTGGGCCCCACCTTTGATTGTGACATAACACAGTTGATTTAGAAGGTTATTATAGGGTTTTAGGTGGTGTCGCCTGCATGCATTCCAATCAGAAAGTATGTTGTTGATGAGGTTCTTGTTGTCCTTTTAACGTCAAATCGTACAGATGTGATGTCAGCATGTGTACGTAACATTTGGGGACAGCTACAGAGATGGAGCAGTAACTGTCTACTGCTCAGCCCAGACCAGACTAAGGTGAAGCATGTTATATCTGAACCCAGGTTGAGTTGGAAACGACCATATGTCAAACACCCATTAGGTTACTGTGCCAAGACTGGGTAGGTTTGCTGACCCTGTGACAGGAGGCGCTACACCTCCTGAAATGGCTGGACCATCAGAGAATCTTCCTGGTGTTGAAGCACCTGACAGGATCTTTGAATGTCAGCGTCGATGAACTCAGCCGGCAATGCCTATGGAATCATGTCTGGGAGTTACACCTGGAGGTTGTGCAAGTTCTCTTCCGTGGATGGGAGAATGTGCAGTGTCAGCAACTTTGCCCGTTGGACTTGCCAAGGTGTCTTAAACTAGGAGATTATTTTTGCCTAGGGTGGAACTTGTAGCTCTGTTATGCATTTCCGCTGATACGTCTCCTACACAGATGTCTGAAGAAGACCAACTGGGACCAAGTCATCCTTGTGGCTCCAGATTGGGCATAGAGAGTATGGTATCCAGAGCTCCCCAGCATGAACATCTGCCCTCCTATCAATTTGCCCCTTTGGAAGGATCTTACACTCTTGCTTCCGCAATCTCCAGAAGCATGCTTGTATACTGAGCAGCAACAACTTAACACCTTCAACCTTCCTCCAGAGGTGGTTGATGTCATCTTGGCATCCAGGCATCTCTTGGTGACATCTGTATGAGAATGTCATTGAAACAAATGTGTGGTTCGTAGCAGCACGCGTCACACTGATCCCCCGCCAGGCAGAGTTATTGAATGCTTTATTTGTTCTTTCCTCTCACCCGGCAAGGCTTTGCTTTAGCGATGGTTGAAGGATAACTTTTGGATCTTTTTGCCTTTTACTGTTGCCAGACCAGCCCTTATTATTTAAATCACCAGTTATGATGCAATGTTTGAAAGGACTCAAGCATTTTTTTCCCATCTCCCTTTATTATGACACAGTGGGATCTTAATCTGGTCCTTTATTTGATGTGCACTCCCTTTGAGCTGCTTTATAGCTGTCCTTTGTGGCTTTTCACTCTCAATGCAATATTCTTCGTTGCCATAATATCTGCATGGCAGGTGAGTGAGCTCCAAGCTATGTGTCAACCCACCATATGCCACCTTCTTCCCAGGCCAAACTGGTTCTGTGAACTTGGGCATCCTTTCTTCCAAAAGTAGTGGTGCCATTCTACGGCTGTCAAATGATCACCTTGCGGTGTTCTATGCTCTGCCTCTTCTCTCTAAGAAGGAGGAAAGAGTCCATCGCCCAGACTCCAAAAGAGCGCTGAACCTTACATAGACTGTACCAGAGAATGCAAAGTGGACAATCTGGTCTTTGTTAGGTCTCGCCTAGAGTTGGAGCGCGCAAGCGCTCCTTGCTCTGCAAGGCGTCTTTTTATCAATAACATTTCTGTAGTAGGTTTGAAGCCACGCCCATATTTTTGATTGGCTGGCGTCACCGTTTATGCAAAATGCTGGCTTCCCATTGCAATTGAGGCTTTTTTGTTACCGTCCTGTTTCCTTCTGCGACGGTCCATCCAGACTCTATCTTTTACTTGTGGCATTACACAGTGGGCTTTATCTGGTTGCCGAGCACTCTTTTTCAGATGGACACTGATGGGGACAATAGCGGCTGCAGCGCTATGCGCTTTACGTTTATTATTACTCTAATGAGCGCTGCGCCCGCTAGGGACACCACGCTCACTTTATTTATTTATATTTTATATTTAGGTTAACCCCTTCGCTGCGGCGGCTATTCCGCCGCAGCGCTAAAGGGGCGGGGCGGCCGCGCGGCGGCCGCATGCTGGTGACGGAGCCGCTCCGTCACCAGCCGCGGTTGAGCTATGCTGGTGACGGAGCGGTTCCGTCATGACCCGCCCCGCTCATTAGAACGCCCGCGCAGGCGCGAAATCAGCGCCGCGCAGGCGCAGCGGCCGGGCCATGACGGAACCGCTCCGTCATCAGCACAGCTCAACTGTAGCTGATGACGGAGCGGTTCCGTCATCAGCATGGAAGGGGTTAAATAAATAAAGTCCTGGCTGGGCCGTGCTTACTCGACTCTCCTCACGCGTGGGAATTTTAAAGCGTCTGCGGGAACTTCTGTGAGCCCACTCAGTTGATCCTATCCCTCACCAAGGACTAAGCATGGGCTGAAAATTCGTTCCGCTCGCGGAATTTGCGGACTTTCTGCGATCCGCGAATCTCGCGAAATCACGGTAAAATCCGCGAATCAGCGGGGACGAATTTTCAGCCAAGCACTTACAGGGTTACAGCAGCAGGTGCAAAAGTTGAAGCTAATTTTTTGTAACCTTTTACAAAAGGGTTACAAAGAAATTAACTTCAACTTGGGCACCTGCTGCTGTAAGCCTGTAAGTGCTTCCTGGCGCCTTGTTGCCTGCTTGCAACTATTCTCTGACCCTGCTCTGACCCTTGAAGCAGGGTCAGAGAATAGTTACAAGTAGGCAATGAGGCGCCTGTCACGAAAATTAAACCTCAACAGGAAGCACTGACAGATATAAAAACAAGCATTTGCAATGCAAAAGGTCTCGCATTAGGAAAGTTTGAGCTATTGGTCTTGTAAATGACAATTTTTTTATTTGTGTTGGTTTTGAAAATAGCTAAATTAATAGCTTTGTCATTTACAATGCCAATAGTTATAACTTTCGCAAATGTGACACCTATAGCATTTGTAATGC
The DNA here is from genome assembly GCF_964263255.1 of Lissotriton vulgaris. Taxonomy (NCBI): domain Eukaryota; kingdom Metazoa; phylum Chordata; class Amphibia; order Caudata; family Salamandridae; genus Lissotriton; species Lissotriton vulgaris. Next base: position 1,078,903,521 of record NC_141689.1, on the reverse strand, counting down.
AACATGTTTTGTATTTACGTGACTTAGCTGTATTGATATTACAAATTACAATGGCTTTTAATTTTTTTAAATAATTAATACTTAAATAAAAGTGATTTTAATTTATAATGGCATTAGCTTAAACTTTTGTAAATAACTTTTGTGAAGATTATGTTTAGTGTATTTTATTGTGACGAAAATCCAAGAACAGAAGTGAAATATTAACCTCTTTTTGTGATATTTGTAATAAAGCTTGAAACATTGAGAGAACATATTTGAACCAGTTGTTGTTGAATGGTTGCGCAGATTGATGCTGGGGTGGCGCCGAGTGGTGCTGTGGTGGTGCTGAGTGGTGCTGGGGTGATGCTGAGTGGTGCTGAGTGATACTGGGATGGTGCAGAGTGATGCTGGGGTGGTGCTGAGTGGTGCTGTGGTGGTGCTGAGTGGTGCTGTGGTGGTGCTGAGTGATGCTGTGGTGGTGCCGAGTGATGCTGTGGTGGTGCCGAGTGATGCTGTGGTGGTGCGTGGTGGTGCTGAGTGGTGCTGTGGTGGTGCTGAGTGTTTCTGTGGTGGTGCTGAGTGTTTCTGTGGTGGTGCTGAGTGATTCTGTGGTGGTGCTGAGTGATTCTGTGGTGGTGCTGAGTGATGCTGTGGTGGCGCTGAGTGATGCTGTGGTGGCGCTGAGTGATGCTGTGGTGGCGCTGAGTGATGCTGTGGTGGCGCTGAGTGATGCTGTGGTGGCGCTGAGTGATGCTGTGGTGGCGCTGAGTGATGCTGTGGTGGCGCTGAGTGATGCTGTGGTGGCGCTGAGTGATGCTGTGGTGGCGCTGAGTGATGCTGTGGTGGCGCTGAGTGATGCTGTGGTGGCGCTGAGTGATGCTGTGGTGGCGCTGAGTGATGCTGTGGTGGCGCTGAGTGATGCTGTGGTGGAGCTGAGTGATGCTGTGGTGGAGCTGAGTGATGCTGTGGTGGAGCTGAGTGATGCTGTGGTGGCGCTGAGTGATGCTGTGGTGGCGCTGAGTGATGCTGTGGTGGCGCTGAGTGATGCTGTGGTGGCGCTGAGTGATGCTGTGGTGGCGCTGAGTGATGGTGTGGTGGCGCTGAGTGATGGTGTGGTGGCGCTGAGTGATGGTGTGGTGGCGCTGTGGTGGTACTGTGGTGGTGCTGTGGTGGTGCTGATTGGTGCTGTGGTGGTGCTGATGGGTGCTGTGGTGGTGCTGAGTGATGCTGTGGTGGTGCTGAGTGATGCTGTGGTGGTGTGGCGCTGAGTGATGCTATGGTGGTGCTGAGTGATGCTATGGTGGTGCTGAGTGATGCTATGGTGGTGCTGAGTGATGCTATGGTGGTGCTGAGTGATGCTATGGTGGTGCTGAGTGATGCTATGGTGGTGCTGAGTGATGCTATGGTGGTGCTGAGGTGTGCTGTGGTGGTGCCGAGTGATATGTGTGGCACTAAGTGATGCTCTGGTGGCGCTGAGTGATGCTCTGGTGGCGCTGAGTGATGCTGTGGTGGCGCTGAGTGATGCTGTGGTGGCGCTGAGTGATGCTGTGGTGGCGCTGAGTGATGCTGAGTGATGCTGTGGTGGTGCTGAGTGATGCTGTGGTGGTGCTGAGTGATGCTGTTGTGGTGCTGAGTGATGCTGTGGTGGTGCTGAGTGATGCTGTGGTGGCGCTGAGTGATGCTGTGGTGGCGCTGAGTGATGCTGTGGTGGCGCTGAGTGATGCTGTGGTGGCGCTGAGTGATGCTGTGGTGGCGCTGAGTGATGCTGTGGTGGCGTTGAGTGATGCTATGGTGGTGCTGAGGTGTGCTGTGGTGGTGCCGAGTGATATGTGTGGCACTAAGTGATGCTCTGGTGGCGCTGAGTGATGCTGTGGTGGCGTTGAGTGATGCTGTGGTGGCGTTGAGTGATAATGTGGTGGCGCTGAGTGATAATGTGGTGGCGCTGAGTGATAATGTGGTGGCGCTGAGTGATAATGTGGTGGCGCTGAGTGATAATGTGGTGGCGCTGAGTGATAATGTGGTGGTGCTGAGTGATAATGTGGTGGTGCTGAGTGATGCTATGGTGGTGCTGAGTGATGCTATGGTGGTGCTGAGTGATGCTATGGTGGTGCTGAGTGATGCTATGGTGGTGCTGAGTGATGCTATGGTGGTGCTGAGTGATGCTATGGTGGTGCTGAGTGATGCTATGGTGGTGCTGAGGTGTGCTGTCGTGGTGCCGAGTGATATGTGTGGCACTAAGTGATGCTGTGGTGGCGCTGAGTGATGCTGTGGTGGCGCTGAGTGATGCTGTGGTGGCGCTGAGTGATGCTGTGGTGGCGCTGAGTGATGCTGTGGTGGCGCTGAGTGATGCTGTGGTGGCGCTGAGTGATGCTGTGGTGGCGCTGAGTGATGCTGTGGTGGCTCTGAGTGATGCTGTGGTGACGCTGAGTGATAATGTGGTGGCGCTGAGTGATAATGTGGTGGCGCTGAGTGATAATGTGGTGGCGCTGAGTGATAATGTGGTGGTGCTGAGTGATAATGTGGTGGTGCTGAGTGATAATGTGGTGGTGCTGAGTGATAATGTGGTGGTGCTGAGTGATGCTGGGGCAGCGCTGAGTGATGTTGTGGTGATGCAGAGGGCAGAAAGGCACAAAAAGCAGTCTAACAAAGGGCAGAAGGGCACAAAAACAAGGGAATAACAGAGGGCAGAAGGGCAGAAAAACAAGCGAAAAATGAGTAACGGGGCAGAAGGGCAGAAAAACAAGGGAAAAACGAGTCTAACAGAGAGCAGAAGGGAAGAAAAACAAGGGCAAAACGAGTCTAACAGAGGGCAGAAGGGCACAAAAAACGAGTCGAACAGGGGGCAGAATGAATCCGGCCCTGCGTGTTTGTCCACGAAGATGCCACCTTTTTGTGCAATACCTCTACTCAACTGGAGTACTTTCTACTGTCTAATCAGTAAGTGCTCCCTCGTTGGCTAAATGTATAGGGGCAGATTTACAATAAAGTGGCGCATCCCCAGGGATGCGCCAATTATTGTGCGCCGCAGCTCCGCCACCCATGGTGCGCCGCATTTACAATGCTGCGCACCATGTGGCAAAAACAGCAGAGATGCGTCACGCATCTGTGCCGTAAAAGCAGCGCATTGCTGGAGCTGCGTCGAGCTTGCGACGCAGCTCCAGCAATGCTCTGGGTGGCCCTATCGCACCAATGCTGCATCAAGCCTTGCGCCTGCTTCAAGCAGGCGCAGGGTTTTGACGCAGCATTGGCCTAAAAGTGACTGAGTGAATTCTTGTAGATTTCACTCAGCCACTTTTAGGATGCGTTCCTGCGCAGGAACGCCCTCCCCTGCGCCGGACCGCCTCCTGATGGTGCAGGGCTTTACAACGTGACGCATCTCTCAGATGCGTCACGTTGTTAATACCCAGCACCATGGCACATCTTTTGTGCTGCCGCTGCGTCACAAAAGGTCTCGGTAGAGGGTGGGAGAGGTGAACCAGAGGGTGGCAGTGATGAACCAGAGGGTGACCGTGAAGAACCAGAGGGGGGCAGGGGTGAACCAGAGGATGACCGTGCTGAACCAGAGGGTGGCAGTGCTGAACCAGATGGTGGCAGTGCTGAACCAGATGGTGGCAGGGGTGAACCAGATGGTGGCAGGGGTGAACCAGAGGGTGCCAGTGGTGAACCAGAGGGTGACCGTGGTTAACCAGAGGGTGGCAGTGCTGAACCAGAGGGTGGCAGTGCTGAACCAGAGGGTGGCAGTGCTGAACCAGAGGGTGGCAGTGCTGAACCAGAGGGTGGCAGTGCTGAACCAGAGGTGCTGTGATGAACCAGAGGGTGGCAGTCGTGAACCAGAGGGTGCCAGTCGTGAACCAGAGGGTGACACTGAGAATTACAATGGGGCTCTGCGCACTTGATGGAATATAGATTTATGATGGGATGACACGAATATTGTTCTTAGTTTGTATATAGGCACATATTGTTTGAGGGATCGCATGCAAATGGCCCCGCGACAGATGAGGTGTTGTATAAGCTATGTATAGTAATTACGGATATTAAGCTTTAAGACTGGTGCAATGTAGTGTTAACAAGTGTAATGATGTAGGCTATGTGGCATACGATGCGAAATATTGTAATTTTGAGTATTGTGCAGATGAACCCAAACAGTCTTGTATTATGATGAAAGTTGGAATTGTAATTGTGTGTAACCTGAAACAATAAACAGAATGTAAAAAAAAAAGACTCCAATTCATTGGAGCAGTTTGGTCACAATTCAGAAAATGTTTTTCTGCTAGAAAAGGCATTATCGATCCAATTTGTCACTCATGTCCTCAAGTCACTGGACTTGCTAGTCCTTTGCTTTTCTGGCAAGTTGGCCTCCTGCACTTGTTGGTTCTTCAGGTGCACCCTACAAATTGGAGTCTAAAACACCACATAAACCATGTGTGAAGGAGGTGTTGACCTTGATAATGTTGATGCTGAAAATGTATATACTCTTACACTGATGGGCCATTTAGAGCACTTTGCTTGCAATGGGCCCTTCAGCCAACCATGGCTCCAGATCAGTGGTATTGAATGCCTTCCTTCCCAGTTGGCAGTTCATGTTGGGAACCTTTAGGTGAAGGCTTTCATTTGCATGCAGGGAGTCATTTTCATTTTGATTTACTACAACTTCGAGCATTACACCAGGTCTGGGTGGCCTCCCTTCCCTTGATGCAGGTCCAGACATTTATGTTCTAAGTGACAATATCACAGTCCTAAAGTATTTCAAAAAGATGGAAGCAAGCTGAGAAGAGGGAACGTATGAAACTCAACTTTTTTCCTCCCATTTAACTCAAAGGCCATGTATTATGTCCCAGTTAGAAGGGAGGGTGCTGTATCCCATCTTGCATGGACCCTGAGAGGCTTATATAAATTGTCTGATGTATGCCTCAAAATTTCTTCTCGCCATCTACCACTTGAAAAGCATTGTTTAAATAGAAATTACAGTTAAGATGTCAATTGAAAATGTTAAGTAAAAACCAGATACAATGTTCTAATAACTGTTGCATATTATTTTGCAGCTGTTATAATAAAAGCGATCTACAAGTCCAGTGAAGAGGACAAGAAGGAAGAGGAGGTGAAGAAGACTCTAGAGCAGCATGATAATATCATGTCACATTATAAGACTGTGATCAGAGAGCAGGTAAAACTGTGTGCTGTTAGTAAGTGTGCAAGAGGATATTGAGACATCCCCATGTGATTTTAAAATTGCTTTAAAATTGCTGCTTAACACAAGAAGCTATGGCATCATATGAACTTGCATTACATGACCGTCTTTAATCCGGTCTTATACTTTGATACTAAACAATTCTTGTCAGGTGGGCTTTAGGCATGTCACTCAGTTTTCCATTTAAACATTTGACAAACGTCTTTTATTAATACCGTGTTTTAAAAAGAACGGTTCTAGTTTGGTAATTTCAATGGGCTTGTTTTTCATTTTGTTTTCACAGTTCTTAATGTTTGCCAGTTTAAATCTGCTGATTATAGACTGTGTTTCTTAAATTTCCTGAACAGTTGCGATTTTTCTTGTCCTGGCCACAACACTATTTATGCCTTTTGCTGTATGTGGGATTGTCTAAATGTTGTTCTTTATTGTTTTTGTTAGTTATTACTTTTTTCCTGGAGTTTTATATAGTGCAAACTTGACCCAAAGGTATTCGAGTGCTTTACATGAGCACCAGTTATGTTACAAATGGACACATTTATTTTTGTTAGGCTCAGGGAGATTAAGTGAATTTCCGAGAATGTTGGGCGTCATTGCAGAGACTCTCAGCCGGTTCCCCAGATTTGTGGTCAACCACCATAGCTGTTAGGCCACATCCTCTCCAGCTTATTTAACATCTCATAGTTGGGAAGAGACCTTTCACCACCTGCTCTTTGACTTGGGATAAAATCTAAAACTGACCGTTCCAAAGTAATTTTCATTTCATTTAATGTTCACGGAACCATGTTTTGTGCACTGCTGCCTTCAAGAAATGGTGGTTGAAATCCTTTGAAAGATCAGTATGCTTATCATACAAGACGTTAATTTATTCCTGTTCTGTAAGCTCATATAAATAGACATGACCGAGCCAGTGGTATGCCCCTCATCTACCCATCCTCCTTCCCCTTACAAAATCTCCATGACATCCCGGGAGAAGAAGCAACAGGAGGACAAATGGAAAGCCCTTCTTGACAAAAGGCAAGCAACTCAGTGGTGCCTTATCAGTTACTTAGGTCTTCACACAGACTATGTGCTGGGATATTTCCCTGAAAAATGTGCATGTTTAGCATGCGATTTGATCTTGACTTAGATGGTCGGTCAGTCCTGATTCCATGCTGGCAATGGGGTAGACAGCAGAGCATAACTAGAGCAATTATTTTAAAAACATTGTATTTTATGGGGTAGACAACAGAGCAACACTAGAGCAATTGTTTTGAAAACTTGGTATTTTTTATGGTGTGTGGTTACCCCTATTCTGAAGGACACTTCTAGCTGCAGATTCCTTGCCTGTAGAACAATCCCTGGTGTCAGACTGGATCCAAAAACGTTAAAGCTCTTATGCCACTGGTAGGGGCGCTGGCTTCATATCAGTGCTAAAAGTGGCGCCTGGTGATGTCATTGAAGCTATAGAGAGCCGACCTAGTGCAACAACATTAGGTCCTCTTTTTTGTGCCTTTGATTCGGATCCAGAGCTGTGCTCTATGAGGGGAAATTTCCCTCACACAAAATTAAATTAGTGCAATACCATGTCCCCCTTAAAGAAAATTGTGATTTCAACCTTGTAGGGACTGCGAGGGACAGATATCCATCATGGACCCTACGCTGTTTGCCTCCTGTACTCAGGGTCAGTCCACAACTCCCGGCCTGTTCCTCATGTAGTAGCGTGCACTCCAAAAACAACGAGGAGTGTGAAGCTAAGCTCTCTATGGCTGAGCCAAGGAGGACAGGCCTAGTAAAAGGTTTTTCCAGGCACTGCTCCTGGTCACCATCTTCTTCATCTGGAAGCCAAAGGAAGAAGCATAAGACATCCAAGAAACATGCAAAAGGTAAGTCACCTGGTCGCTCTTCCACAGGACATCCGTCCTCTGAGCAGGAGTTAGTCGACTTACTTCAAAGACTTCCACTCCGAGTGGTCCCCACTGGTGACTCCACTGGACCCGTCCCTGTATCGACCTTGGACTCCACCAGTTCTTTTGACTGCAGGATTGGCGCCTCCCAGCCCCACACTAACACCAGTTTTCCCAGAATTTCTGACACCAGGACCAGACATTGCAAACAAAACAGGTGATGGACAGAATGTGAATCAATGTCACACATTCACCCCAGTCCAAAGATCTGGGCCCAAATCCATCGTTTTTTTGCACTCCACACCACCCTGGGTTAGACAATGGCGATATGCAAATCAGCTCTGACCCTGTGCCCCATGGGAACTGTCCAGTCCGAACTACAAAAGCCATGTCCTTCCCAGAACGGAATCAAGCATCCGAGGACCGGACCGGTTTCGAGGTAACACCTCTCATCAGCCCGACTAGCTTGACTCCAGTGGTGTGGAGTGCCTGGGACCCACGTCTGAGCATCCCCAGCGCACTTATGGCGGAAATTGCAAACAAAACAGGTGATGGACAGAATGTTGATCAATGTCACACATTCACCCCAGTCCAAAGATCTGGGCCCAAATCCATCGTTTTTTTGCACTCCACACCACCCTTGGTTAGACAATGGCGATATGCAAATCAGCTCTGACCCTGTGCCCCATGGGAACAGTCCAGTCCGAACTACAAAAGCCATGTCCTTCCCAGAACGGAATCAAGCATCCGAGGACCGGACCGGTTTCGAGGTAACACCTCTCATCAGCCCGGCTAGCTTGACTCCAGTGGTGTGGAGTGCCTGGGACCCACGTCTGAGCATCCCCAGCGCACTTATGGCGGAAATTGCAAACAAAACAGGTGATGGACAGAATGTGGATCAATGTCACACATTCACCCCAGTCCAAAGATCTGGGCCCAAATCCATCGTTTTTTTGCACTCCACACCACCCTGGGTTAGACAATGGCGATATGCAAATCAGCTCTGACCCTGTGCCCCATGGGAACAGTCCAGTCCGAACTACAAAAGCCATGTCCTTCCCAGAACGGAATCAAGCATCCGAGGACCGGACCGGTTTCGAGGTAACACCTCTCATCAGCCCGACTAGCTTGACTCCAGTGGTGTGGAGTGCCTGGGACCCACGTCTGAGCATCCCCAGCGCACTTATGGCGGAAATTGCAAACAAAACAGGTGATGGACAGAATGTTGATCAATGTCACACATTCACCCCAGTCCAAAGATCTGGGCCCAAATCCATCGTTTATTTGCACTCCACACCACCCTGGGTTAGAGAATGGCGATATGCAAATCAGCTCTGACCCTGTGCCCCATGGGAACAGTCCAGTCCGAACTACAAAAGCCATGTCCTTCCCAGAACGGAATCAAGCATCCGAGGACCGGACCGGTTTCGAGGTAACACCTCTCATCAGCCCGGCTAGCTTGACTCCAGTGGTGTGGAGTGCCTGGGACCCACGTCTGAGCATCCCCAGCGCATTTATGGCGGAAATTGCAAACAAAACAGGTGATGGACAGAATGTGGATCAATGTCACACATTCACCCCAGTCCAAAGATCTGGGCCCAAATCCATCATTTTTTTGCACTCCACACCACCCTGGGTTAGACAATGGCGATATGCAAATCAGCTCTGACCCTGTGCCCCATGGGTCCAGTCCGAACTACAAAAGCCATGCCCTTCCCAGAACGGAATCAAGCATCCGAGGACCGGACCAGTTTCGAGGTAACACCTCATCAGCCCTGCTAGCTTGACTCCAGTGGTGTGGAGTGCAAAAAACGATGGATTTAGGCCCAGATCATTGTACTGGGGTGAATGTAAGACATTGATCTACATTCTGTCCATCAAATTGTTTTTTGTAATTTTCTCCCTGAGTGTACTGGGGTAGCTCAGCCGTGGGTCCCAGAGCCTCCACACCACTGGAGTCAAGCTAGCCGGGCTGATGAGAGGTGTTACCTCGAAACCGGTCCGGTCCTCGGATGCTTGATTCCGGTCTCGGAAAGATATGGCTGTGTAGTTCGGACTGGACTGTTCCCATGGGGCACAGGGTCAGAGCTGATTTGCATAAAGCCATTATCTGACCCAGGGTGGTGTGGAGTGCAAAAAACGATGGATTTAGGCCCAGATCATTGTACTGGGGTGAATGTAAGACATTGATCTACATTCTGTCCATCAAATTGTTTTTTGTAATTTTCACCAGGACCAGACCCAGCAGCGTTCTAAAACACCATGTACTCTCTTTTTGAAAACATCTATGCCATCCTGAATTTCTGCAGGCCCATCAGCTCCATATGCATAATGAAGGTTCCTCTCTATATTTGCAACGCTGACCGGTGTCATACCATCGATCTCGATGCCGGCTCCGTATTGATTCAACCCCGTCCTCTTTTAAAGGACGCCCTTGACAGCATTTCTACCAACAACACCATGCCCAGCTGTACTTCTACCTCCGACACAGTTTTAGAGAACAGATCTCACAGCGAAACCCAACGTCTCATTGAGGAAGTGGAGTACCAAATAAACTTCATGACATTTTTGGAACTGATTTGGACCATCTGGATCTCTGCCCTGTTGGGGACACAGGCAAAGGTTTTCAGGGAGACTTCCAGGGTCTATCGTCTGCTCGTGGTTGGATGCCTCCCCCGAACTGGCCCTGGATTTCACCTCTGGCCTCCCAGCACTTGAAGTGGTCTCCATACATAGGATTATGCTGAAAGCTGCAGAGGTGTTGAACTTTTAGTTTCCAGCCACAGACACCAAAACAAATGTTCCTACAGAAGTCCTCTTGCAATCGACTCCAGCGCCAGAGCCCTTGTTTCCTTTTAATGAAGCAATACTAGAACCGGTCTGGCAGCATGTAAGAAACCATTTTCGGGTCCAGCAGTCAACAGATAAGTGGCCCATCAGTACCGCCCTGCACCAGGTAATCAACGATTACTTTCTATTCATCCTTCGCCAGATAATCTGGTAATACAAGCTTTTTGTTCTGGTCAGTCTTCCCAAAAAAACGCAGCTGACAGAGAATAAAAGTGGCTGCAAGGCTTAAGAAACTGACCGGGAATCATTGTGATTGGAGGCTTGAAGGAAGAAAGCCTTTTCTGCGGGGAGCATAGCTCTAAAATTTATGAATGTGAACTGTCTCTGGGCATGTTTCAGCCATGCTGTATGGGATATGGCTCAGATTATGGTCCCTTATTTACCGTAAGTGATGTGCTGCATTTCCAAGAGCTGATACAAGGCCGTTGAGCCTCCTAGCATATCAGAAAGTAAGGATTAGAAACAGCTAACTTGGTGGACCCTGCCATAGGCCCCTTGATCGCTATCCGCAGACATGACGGGCTTAGCACCTTAAACTTTTCACTAGACGTCCAGTAAACCTAGCTGACTTTCCATTTTCATTTGACTGGGGACGCTTGATTAGCGACGAAGCTGATTCAGCATTGGAGCATTTAAAGACCAGCAGTGCCGCTGCTCGTTCCCTGGGTCTACAATCATCGCCTCTGTTTCAAGGCTATTGTCAGTTTCAAAGTTTTTATGTTCCAAAAATGTTTTTCATTTTGCCAACACCTGCCACAAACCTAACAGCAACCAAAGCTACTGGCCCTCCTCTCACTGCCCTATTGTACAAGTACTACTGGCATTGGAACTCGGAGACTGGATGGTGTTACTCCACCCGCAGGATGCATACTTCCAAATCCTTTTCCTGCCGTTACATCTGAAGTACTTGAGATTTGTGGTGTTTCTACACACTACCAATGTGCAGTATTACCCTTTGGTTTCACGTCGGCACTACAGGTTTTTGTGAATTTGAAGTCAATGGTGACAGCTCATCTCAGAAAATGGGGAATTACCATATTTCCCTATCACGATGACTGGCTGATCAAAGCTGGTTTGCCAGAGGTAGTGTTGTGCGTTCGATGGCATCCCTGCTATTTGTGTATAACAACAAGGAGAGTAAGGGAAGTTTGCACAGTCTTATGTGTGGTGGGAACTCCTGGTCCCCTAAACTAGAATTAAACAAACAGTGGAGGAGTACCCCCTATGGGCCAAAAAGAATTAATACCAAGAAGAGATTCCTTCAGTATCAGGAGCTTAAGGCCTTGGTTTTAGCAAGAGATTGCCCCAACCTTTTTATATTGGACAGTCATAGTCCTTATAGAAGACCCCTCACTCACCAACCTAGTTGGTGACATGCTTCATCATCGGGGTCCCACCCCATAGGCCGAGTGCCTACAGGGTGTGCTGCGACACCTGGTTACAGTGGAGCGTTTTTTTTTGGTTTTTATATGTGCAAATGGTAATTATGAAAAGTGTGTTAAAAAGGGTTCGAGTCTACTCACACCAAGAATTTATTCTGGAGTGCTCGGACCCTATTAAAAATATGTGTTGCACCAGTGCCTATTTAGGAAGGGTTAGGTGCTACGAGACGTGTGAAAAAGGATAAATAGCGTAGTGTGCTATGTGAATTATTTACAAGTTAAAATAGGTCTACATGTTTCAACCATAGGTCGTATTAGGTGGTTTTCGTCAGGACTGTGTTGTTTGGAAGGGGTGGTACACCCACGCTAAGGAGTGTCCAGTCCTCATCCAAATACAGACCATAAATAGTGGTCTGGTGTTAAAAAAGTGTTTTTTCCTGAATTCAGGAGAAAAACCTGTGGGAATAAAAACATATAAAAAACATATAAAAGGTTGGGTAAACATACTGGGGATCACAATACAAAGGGTACTACTTTATGTAGTTATTGTGCTAGGTGAGTACTCAAGTGATAGTCAAACACCTCGCTTTTCAAGTCGTACCCGTGGGCTGTCTGTGGTGGTTGACAGAAGTGCTCAGGCGGAGTTTACCGGAGCATATATGTGTTGAGAGTAGATCCAACAGCTAGTTGAATACACTCGTTTTATAGTACACGTGACTGGGGAAAAGGGGGTGTGAGAGAGCAATCGCTATCTATGGTGCGGCGTTTCAACACGCCCAAGCATTTCTGACCGGTATCTAAGTTTTTGCATCAATTCACAACATCATTCATTTAAGGGGTTGTTTTGGCTTACACTTGAAGCTGCAATTTGCGCTTCATGGGCATCGAGTTGGCCAAGACTGCAGGTATCCGTTACCTAAAGAATTGCGGCAAATCGAAAAGTTTGTATCTCATGATACTGTAATAGCAGATGGGCGTGTACTGCTACGGGACGCGGTAATCGCGTCTCGGTTCTGTGAGGCAGGACACTTACTTGCGGTTTCTGCTCGTCAGGCTTCACAACCTACTTGGTTCTGCACTCGGAAATGCCCCGTGGAGTAACCCGTAGCGGTACCGGCGTCTAGAAGTAGACTGACCGTTACTTCCTGGGTAGGCGGTACTCCGTTCGGGGGGGGTGGTGTGAGCCAATCAGTGCGCGGCTCAGGGGTGGTGCCAGATGACGCTGTGTGTGACGTTTTCGGTCACGTTGCTTACAGCGTTATTTCGGTTACCTTGGTGATGCAAAACGCGGACGGCGCTCAAGGGCGGGTCGCGCATTCGGAAAGGGAAACAGGTTTTTTAGACTTCATAAACTCAAGGTTGAACGAGAAATATGTACCAAGAGGAACAGAGGTATCAGATTGTACAAGACATGTACCAATAATAGGTCCACATGCTTCAGTTATTGATTTGGATATTAAAATCGTAGTGTGAACTTGGGATTTTCATAATTTACAAGACAAGTTTGGGAACATAGTCAGGTTTACTTACACATCATATTGCTATTTTTAAATATGACATCATAGTGTGATCTTGGGATTGTCATAATTTATAAGACAAGTTTGGAAACATAATAAGGATTGCTTACAAGCCATATTCCAGGGGGTTATGTATTACTCCATTACTGAGTTCCATGGGATGTTATCGTTGAGCCCAGTTACGTGGGTGGCAAGCCTATAGACCCACCTTTGTTCTTTCTCAAAAAGGCGTTGGTTTATATTGTTTCCTGGTCTTATTTGTTCTATCACTGTCCAGCGAATGTCATCAGCATTATGGTTAGCCGACTGGAAATGTTCAGTAAGCCTAGTATTTGTTTTTTTGCACCTAATGGTGCTTCTATATTCACCAATGCGTGTCTTAATTTTTCTGCCAGTCATACCCACGTATCTGAGGTCACAAGGACATGTTAGTAGATAGACTACGTTTTCGCTGTTACAGTTTGTATGTCCCCTGAGTGTCCATACTTTGTTAGGTTCCAGTTGTAATGTTTTCACATTGTTGGTGAACGGGCATACACTGCAATTTCCGCATTTATAGTGTCCTGTCACTTTTGGCAGACCCCATATGTTCAAAACAGACTCAGTTTCTGTTGCGATTATTTTTGGTCTGGTATTCACAACTGCATCTCTAATGCTCCTCGCTCTTTTGTATGAAAAGAGGGGCTTTTCCCAATGTAAGTTTCCAGTATTGAGGATACTCCAGTTTTTTCCTATGATTTTTGTTACCTCATTGGAAATTGTATTGTATGTTGTGACACAAGTTAATGGAGGTTCCTCTTCTGTTCTGGTTGTATCCTCTAGGAGGGCCGCACGGTGTTGATTGCGGGCCCGTTTTTGGCTTTTGTTCAGGATTTTGTTGGGGTAACCCCGATTTTTCAATTTGTTTGTGAGATCCTGTGCCTTGTGCTTGTAATCATCAAGTTCGCTGCAGTTTCTGCGCAAACGTAGGTACTGCCCATATGGCAAGTTTTCACGGAGGGGTCTAGGGTGAAAGCTTTCAAAGCGGAGCAGATTGTTTTTGGCTGTGGGTTTGTAATGAGTGGCAGTTGTTAGTTTACCATTGGTTTTCGTTATAGTGAGGTCCAGGAAGATCAGTGAATTTGGATCTTTTACAATAGTGAATTTTAAATGTTCATCTCTTGTATTGATCCAATTGAAGAAGCTTAATAGCGTGTCTTCACTACCTTTCCAGATTTTCAGGACATCGTCTATATATCTTCTCCAGAGTAAGATATTAGAACTGTAGGGGTTTTGCTGACTCAGGATGTACTTCTCTTCAAAGTCGTAGACGTACAAACCCGCTACACTAGGAGCAAAAGTACTGCCCATAGAAGTCCCCCCTATTTGGAGAAAGATCTTATCCTCGTATTGGAAATAGTTTTTCTTTAGGGCCAGTCTTGCACATTCTAAGATAAATTCTCTTGGGGTTCTTGAGGTCCAGTCTTCTTTTTCCAGAGCCCTCTTGAGTACCTCTAACGTGGCGTCTTGAGGAATGCTTGTATATAAGCTCTCAATGTCAAAGCTAACCAAGATGGTGTCATCATCTATGGTTAGCTGATCAAGGAGGCGTAATACACTTTTTGTATCCTGCAAGTATGTGCTGGTTTTTTGTACCATAGTTTTGAAAAAGACGTCGCAAAAACAAGATAGGGGTTCAAGTAATGAGCCAATGCCAGAGACAATGGGTCTCCCTGGTGGTGGAATTTTGTTTTTGTGTAATTTGGGCAGCGTATAAAAGTATGGAATCTTGCCTTCACTTTTACAGAGAAAGTCCGCCTCTTGTTTGGAGAGGTAGCCTTCTGCTTCCCCATGTTCCACTAATGATATTATCTCTCCTCTGAGGTCATCTGTGGGGTCCATCGGTAGTCTTCGATAGTTCAAGGGATCATCCAGTAATCTAAGGCATTCTGTCTGGTAGGCCGATTTATCCTGGATGACTATCCCTCCGCCCTTATCAGCTGGTTTAATGATAATGGTGTCGGAGTTTTGTAGATTTTTCAGTGCAATATTTTCATTTCTGGTGAGATTCATGAAAGGTTTTTTGGGGGATGTTTTTTCTACCTCATTGAAAACGGCCTGTTCAAAAGTCGAAATTTCCACAGGAACCGTGTGAGGTGGTGGTGTAAATGTGGACTTGTTTCGAAGTCCTGTTTCATTTAGATCAGTGCTTTCCTCTGTTGGGGTTCTCTTTTCAAAAAAAGCTTTTAATCTTAGTTTCCTAAAGAAGGAAGCTAATTCACAATGAAGTTTAAATTTGTCCAGATTTGCGGTAGGTACAAAACCTAGCCCTTTGTTAAGTACTGATTCCTCATCTTTTGTGAGAGGTCTGTTAGACAGGTTAGTGATTAAGTTCTCCGGTTGCTCGGTCCTGGTTGTTGGGCCTTGTTCTTGCCCTGTTTGGTATTCGGATCTTCCGGTGCCCAATGGACTTGGTTGCCCTGATTGGCGTTTTTTCTCCTGCCTCGTCCTCTCCCGCCCCGGTTTAAAAAAGGCGGCATATAAGGGTTTTGGGGAAAGAACGGTTGATGGAAGGGTGGTTGCCATCCGTACATAGGAAAGTTAGGTTGGTTGTACACATCTTGAAAATGTGGCATTGGCATTGGATTGAATGTAGGCCAACTGTTTTTACCTCTCCCTCGTCCTCTGCCTCTCGTTTTTATACTCCCATTGCTGGAATTACTGCTGGAGTTAGAAGTGTTACTGGACGCATTGCTTGAAGCGTCAGAGTTGTCGTCCCCCTTGGATGGTGGTACATACTCTGGGTCCGAGTATGGATATGCTTTCACCATCGTAAATCTTTTTAGATCTTTTTGAAATTTTTGCACTTTTTGTTGCGTTAGGTTGTCTTTATAGTCTGTCATCTCTTTATTCAGTTCGTCTAGCTTTTTCTTAAAGCCAGTGATAGTTGTTTTCATGTTGCCTTCCGCTGTTTGTATTTCTACTAGAATTTTTTCAGATAGTCTTAGTGCTGTTTTTAAAATTAAGACTATCCAGTTGTGGGTACAATGCCACGCTATGGCAGCCCAATCTTTTCGAAACACTGCGTCTTCCAAGAAGATTCGTGGGGCATTAGATACCAGTAGCCCTTTGGGTGCCATGTTTTTGTCCAAATATTGTTTTAGGATAGTCCCATGCAGGATTGTCCTAATTCTGTTCCTCTTTAGCTCTGTTAGGTTTTCCCAATCCGTAGTTGCAGAAATGCTTTGAGCGATGCTGGGGTTCGCAAAGATAGAGAGATCACTCATCACCTCCTCGACCTCCTCAGAGGTGTAGGAGAGGCCTTGGTTGTCGGCCATGGTTAAATTAGATTACAATTATGTGTCGCTCTCGCAGCTGTGCGCTGCCTAGTATGTGTATAACAACAAGGAGAGTAAGGGAAGTTTGCACAGTCTTATGTGTGGTGGGAACTCCTGGTCCCCTAAACTAGAATTAAACAAACAGTGGAGGAGTACCCCCTATGGGCCAAAAAGAATTAATACCAAGAAGAGATTCCTTCAGTATCAGGAGCTTAAGGCCTTGGTTTTAGCAAGAGATTGCCCCAACCTTTTTATATTGGACAGTCATAGTCCTTATAGAAGACCCCTCACTCACCAACCTAGTTGGTGACATGCTTCATCATCGGGGTCCCACCCCATAGGCCGAGTGCCTACAGGGTGTGCTGCGACACCTGGTTACAGTGGAGCGGGTTTTTTTGGTTTTTATATGTGCGAATGGTAATTATGAAAAGTGTGTTAAAAAGGGTTCGAGTCTACTCACACCAAGAATTTATTCTGGAGTGCTCGGACCCTATTAAAAATATGTGTTGCACCAGTGCCTATTTAGGAAGGGTTAGGTGCTACGAGACGTGTGAAAAAGGATAAATAGCGTGGTGTGCTATGTGAATTATTTACAAGTTAAAATAGGTCTACATGTTTCAACCATAGGTCATATTAGGTGGTTTTCGTCAGGACCGTGTTGTTTGGAAGGGGTGGTACACCCACGCTAAGGAGTGTCCAGTCCTCATCCAAATACAGACCATAAATAGTGGTCTGGTGTTAAAAAAGTGCTTTTTCCTGAATTCAGGAGAAAAACCTGTGGGAATAAAAACATATAAAAAACATATAAAAGGTTAGGTAAACATACTGGGGATCACAATACAAAGGGTACTACTTTATGTAGTTATTGTGCTAGGTGAGTACTCAAGTGATAGTCAAACACCTCGCTTTTCAAGTCGTACCCGTGGGCTGTCTGTGGTGGTTGACAGAAGTGCTCAGGCGGAGTTTATTCCCACAGGTACCACCCCAGCACGCTGGCATCCGTCCTTTTCTTTCTGCGGCAGTCAGCGCAGATCCAGAGAGAGCTATCCCAGTCTATTTTTGCCTTACCCCTTCTTCGACATGCATTGAAGTCTAGAAATCTTCTCCTGATGTGGCAAGGATGCCCTCTACGAAGGCCACTTCAAACCCTGCAGTGCCCGACATCGATAGAAGTCTATGACGGACTGGCACCTTGTTTGCCTCTGGTGCCTGGAGAATGACCACGAAGCAAAGATCTGTGCCCATTGCCACGCCATACACCTCAAGGCTTTGATGCAGCAGTTCCTTGCGCTCATTGCCACTCGTTGTGCGACGTTGAGACATTCTTGATCCCTGTCGAGATGAAGGTCCTGGGATCAGCCGTGAAGATCCTTGTCGTACTCAGTCATCCGGGCATTCGGGTAAGTCCCACAATTGAAAGAAGAGTAAGAAATCAAAGAGGTCTTTGACTTTGCCCAATCCGTCGCGGTCTTCAGACGAGATGAGGGAGCATCGTCACTCGAGGCCTGGCTCCGCGTTTGTGCCTGTGCTGGCACAGTGGCTCCTCGAGTTTCTGGGAGCCAGTGTGACCCCTGCCCCACTTCAAGAGTTTTATGAGGTCATGCACCCATTATTTGTAGTAGGTAGTAGGCGCACCTTCAGGCCCTGCATGTTCGATAAGGGCCCCAACTGGTTCTCCGTCTGCGGATCCGCCCCCTACACCAGTCTGGTCCCTTGGATCCATAGATGAATCCGGACCAGCACCAGTTGTACCACCTAGACCTTACACGGTCCAGATGCTGAAGCTCCTCGTGTACTCCGGCGACCCCATCCTTGTTCTAATCCCCGATTCTGACATGGTGTGGATGGTTGTTGTCTGCCGCAGACTAGAGCTATGCCTTCCACGCCAGAGCCTGATCTTATTCCTGTGGGCTAGGACTTGGGGAGGATTGGGAGGGGTCACCGAACTTTGAAGAATACCAGCCCCTAGATCCCATCATGGATTGGTGTGAGGAATTGGCGGAGGACAGTGAACTGAACACGTCTGGCATGTTTTCTCCCCATGCCATGGCTGCAGAGGTAGGAGCATCTTTTGCTATGGTGGTGAGAAGGGCATCCAAGGTACTGGACATTAGCCTAACTTCAGTGGTTGACATCTTGACAGAGGTGCTTCAGCCGGGTTTCACCCCCTCAGAACCGCTTCTCCCATTTAATGAAGCTCTCACGGACGTCCTGCTTGGGACTTGGTCTAAACCCAGCTCAAGGGCTCCTGTGAACAGGATAGTTGCCCACTGCTATTGCCCCGTCCCACTCCAGGGGTCCCCCAGTTCCACATGCAACACTGTACCTCACAGAGCTTGGTCATCCAAACCTCTACTTCCTGTGTAAATCATGGCATGTTCCATAATGCCCCTCTGGATAGGGGATCCAAGAGACTGGACACCTTAGATAAGAAAATATTTTCTTCCACCAGCCTGGCACTGTTGTCTGTGAACACCGCATGCCTTTTGGCCATGCGCTATTGGATTCGGTTGTGTAGGTACTGCCCATGGTTCCGGAGGATGACTGGCAATACTTTCCCAAACTGCTGCTGATGATGACTGGCTTTTCAGGGCATCTCCAATCATCTCTGTCTCCCTTTGTTGGCTCCTGTCTCTTTGGAGACTAGATGGACTTCGCGCTGGAGCTCTTCAAGAATAGCAGGGCTACGGCCCAGTCCTTTGGCCCCTTCCCAACTCCAGTCCACCTTCCGCTCCTTTCGTGCTCACTGGAGAGGCTTTCAGTCGCGTCATTACCAGCCCAACCACTACCGCGCGCAAGCTTCCCAGTATCTGCATGACTCTGCATTGAGTACCCACAGACCCCGTTGGCTGGGCAGCCAGAGGTCAGGCCAGTCCACCACTACCCCAGCAGCCACAGTGTAGGAAGCTGGCTTTGTATATACTATACCAAAATGAGTTATAGTGTGCACAGAGTACAGTGGAACTCCCAAGGTAGGCAGAGGTAAAAGTAGATAGCACCTGTTGGACCCGGCCCGTTGGGCAGGTTCACCCCTAGGCTTTTTGCTTTTTCCTAGCCTGTTTATGGAACCTGGTGTTGGTGATTTTAGACCTCTGCGCACTTTTTCACTGTGGTACAATGTAAAGTGGTTGAGCTCTCTGTGAATGTGTGGTGAGTGACCTGCCCTCCCATAGGAATGAATGGGGAATATGTATGCCCATGGTAGTTCCTGATGTGCGGGGAGTGCAGGGGCGAGTTTGGTATGTATGAACTTGTGAGAGTGAATGCTGCAAAATGATGTATGCGGCATGACTGTGTCTAGTCTAGAAGTACTACTTTTAGAAGTTGGCATATTTGTGTAAGTTGTTGCTAGCGTGTGATTGGCTGGTGAGCCTGGCCCAGAGTGCCTGGGCCTGCTTGTGGATTGACTGTCTGGTTTGAGGATGACAGGGGCTGGAGAGCCCAGGAGGTTGTCTGAGTCAGCCCATGGAGGAAAGGCAGCATCTGCTGCCAGGGAAGTGGGAGGAGATGGCACCTGATAGTGAAGGGCTGTGCCTGCCTGACTACAAAGCTGGCTCCACCTCCCGCTGGGCGACTGGCACCTCTGTCCCTGATACTGAAGGGACTTCCCTATAACCAGTTCTGGCTGGTTCTCACACTGCCTGCTTCAAAGGACTTCCAAGGAATTCAAATGCTTTTCTGTGTATAAGAAGGGGCTGTGTCCCCTTCCAAAATGTTCTTGTTTCTGACTTGAATCTACCAGGGGCGGGCGCTGCCCAGCCCCTGGATGCCTGGAGGACTTCTGGCGGGACCCCTCTGCCTGGCCTGGGCTGAGGGGGGGACTTTGCTGGACTTTCTGCCCCCCTAAGCACCTGGAAGTGCTTTTTCTGTGCTGTAGCGCTTGGGAGCGCTGGATTTGTCCTTCTTAGCGCAGGGAGCGCTTTAAATTTTCTCTAGCGCTTAAGAGCGCTTTATTCCTGCTCCGTAGCGCTGTGGATCGTGTTTAGTGCTAGGAGCGCTTTATTGTTGGGAGCCGGTGCCCACCCGGCGTGGATTTGCCCCGCTAGATCTTTGTTTGGTCTACGAGTGCCCACCTCGCTTATGTGCCGTTTTTGGATCGGCTGCCCACACCGATATTTTCATTGCCTTGCCGCCTGCCTGTCTGAACACGGGCCGCCGCGGTGACCCAGAAGCGCTTGGCCGGCCGACCAATCCGGTCGCGGCCGGCCGGAAGTCCCGCCCCCGCAGCCCGGGGGAGGGAAAGCGAAGCGGAGCCCCGGAGGCTGTGAGGAGTAGCGGAGGAGAAATGCCAGCACCAGCCCGACCCGAGTCCCGGTGAGTGAAGGGAGGGGGCGAGAGACCTGGCCGGTGCTTCCTCTCCGGGCGGCCCCGATGGCAGTGGGCCTCCCCCACGGTTGGTGGATGGCCGGGTAGGGAGAGAGGCGTCTTCCTAAAGCCGGGCTCCTGTGTGTCCCGAGGAGCCCCGCGTGTGCAAGTGCTGCCGCCCAGGATCGGAGCCCGACCGCGGATGCCAGGTGACCAGAGCTCGGGTCCGAGGGTGCCTGGCAGATGCCGTATCCGGGGCCATGCCCTTTAAATGCTGAGTCCACCGAGAAGGACTCCAACAGTTGGGCATATTCGGGGGGCGCCAGGACACAGTCGGTGTCCGCCCCCCCCCAGGAGAGGGATATCGTGCTTGTTGCCGTAGAGTCCAGAGAGACTCCAACGATGGGCCAAGTTGCTTTTAGGGCCTGTTAGGCTCTGGGAGCATTGTAGCGATTTCGAGCCCCCCCAGAGAGGGGCTCCACCGACCCCCTATTTGCTGAAGAGCCTGTTAGGCTCAGGGGGGACATTTTGCTGAGGAGCCAGAGGGCTTCAGAGAGATATTTGTTTCAGAGCCTGTGTGGCTCAATGTGGCGCAGTTTGTGCTCAAGGGGCACCCCTTCATTTCAGAGCCCCTGCCACAGTGTCTGTGATGTTCCCAGTTGCCCAGCACTTTGTGGGCAGCTGCCACGTTTAGGCTTTTTGTACTGTGAAACTGGCGCTGCATGGCAGCGCACCCTGACTTTGGACTCAGGGCATCTTTGCCCCACAAGGCCAGTTGGCCTAGGGACTGTCACAGGTAGTGGCTTATGTAGTGTTGGCGCAATGTGATTTCTATGCTTTTTAGGTCTCGCCTGTCGATGCGCATGCGCATCGAGCAAGCGAGAGTATTGGGACTTATCCACTCTTTCCCCAACTTGCAAGGAATCGTGGCGATTCCTTGCAGTGCCCGTGACTTTTAAGCTCAATGCGCATGCACATTGAGCTTAAAAGCGCGTGCACATGGCCCCAGCCGCCTGCCTTGCCTACTCTCCCGCCCCCTCACTTCTTGATTGCACTGCTGCTAGGCCGTGCCTCCCCTACTCCTCCTCCTACTCTCCTCCCCTCCCGTCTGTTCCCGCATTCCTCCCACACCCCCGCTCCGCCCCCTCACTCTCTCTGCCCGCCCGCTCTCCACTCCATCAGGCAGCCAGCTTCAGGAGAGCAATCTGGAGAGCAATCTGCGGGGTGCCGCCATTTTGTATAGGGTAAAGGCTCAGGCGCCAGCATCTAAAAGTTATATTTAAACAGCCCCCTCTCGCAGCAATTGTGTCCCGCACTCCTCCCACACCCCCGCTCCGCCCCCTCACTCTCTCTGCCCGCCCGCTCTCCACTCTATCAGGCAGCCAGCCGCACTAATCCCACACCCCCGCTCCGCCCCCTCACTCTCTCTGCCCGCCCGCTCTCCACTCCATCAGGCAGCCAGCTTCAGGAGAGCAATCTGCGGGGTGCCGCAATTTTGTATAGGTTAAAGGCTCAGGCAGCCAGCTTCAGGAGAGCAATCTGCTGATGCATGCAATGTGTAGATCTGGCGCTCGAGGCAGCGCGGTCCGCCAGCCCCAGGCACCTTTGCGTGCTTTGGTTCGTTCTCCGCAGTTTCCCACAGCTGCGGCCTTCAGTCTCGCTTTCCGCCTCGGGCTCGATTTTAGCAGCGAGATAATGGTGCTCGCCTGCGGCAGGTTCAGTGTCTCCCAATCGGGTCCCACCTTCCTCCGGATCTCGCCCAGCGGGACACTTTTCGCTACGTTGTTTTTCGTTCGCGGGGCCACAAAAGCTTACCCCACCGTGTAGAGTGAACAGCACGCCAGTTACAGCTTGTATTGCAGGATAAATTAAGAGGATTAATCCCCCGGTCGGCGGAGCTCGCTCACATGGCGGCCATCTCGCAGCTCGGCTAGCCACGCACCCCCAATGAATCACCGAACTTAGTGGAGAATGAATCAAAATAGAGTGGGACATCACAAGAAAAACACACTCACACTCACGCAACGTCACACACCCGAAGCCTCACACCCCCTCACTCACACTCACCCGCACACCCCCTAACCCGCACACCGCTTAACGCTCACACCCCCTAACGCTCACACCCCCTAACAATCACCCCCTAACCCTCACCCCCTCACTCTCACCCCACACCCTCACCCCCCCACCCTCACCCTCCACCCTCACTCACCCTCAACCCCTCACCCTCACACCCTCAACCCTTCACCTTCAACCTCTCACTCACCCTCACTCACCCCAGCCTCACCCTCACTCACCCTCAACCCCTCACACTCACTCACCCTCAACTCCTCACCCTCACTCACCCTCAACTCCTCACCCTCACTCACCCTCACTCACTCACCCTCACCCTCCCTCAACCCCTCACCCCCACTCACCCTCAACCCCTCACCCTCACCCTCAAACCTTCACCCTCAACCCCTCACTCACCCTCACTCTCACTCACACTCACTCAGCCTCAGCTACTCTCACTCACCCTCAACCCCTCACCCTAACTCACCCTCACTCACCCTCAACACCTCACTCACCCTCACTCACCCTCAACACCTCACCCTCAACCTCAACCCCTCACCCTCACCCTCACTCACCCTCACTCTCACTCACCCTCAACCCCTCACCCTCACTCACCCTCACTCACCCTCAACCCCTCACCCTCACTCACCCTCACCCACCCTCACCCTCAACCCCTCACCCTCACACAGTGCAATAGGTCTCGGAGCATTTGAGTTAGAGCTTTTAGAATTGTTTATGGCTTTTTTTATTTGTAATTCTTTAGCATTGGCTACAGGAAACAAAAATGCTAAAGATTTACAAAAAAAACCCATAAACAATTCTAAAAGCACTAACTCTAATGCTGCGAGACCTATTGCATTTCCAATGCTTGTTAATAGTCATTGCTAATGTGAGTTTTTGCGCTATTGATTTATTATGCACCTCTGAATGTGTTACTGCATCATGTGTCTTTCTTTCCATGCGCTGCACCTCTGAATGTTTAGTCATCATGTGTCTTCTTGCGCTGCACCCCTGAATGTATTTTATTGCATCATGTGCTCTATTCTTAACACCTCTGAATGTTTAGCCATCATGTGTTCTTCTTTATTACTCCTCTGAATGTAGGTTTATTGCATCATGAGTAAGGTATTCTTTCTTAGACCCCTAAATGTTGAGTGATACTTAGGTGGTTGTCTTTTCTACTCCTCTGAATGTAGGTTTATTGCATCATGAGTAATGTATTCTTTCTTAGACCCCTAAATGCTGTGTGATACTTAGGTGGTTCTATTTTCTTAGTACAGGTGGTCCTAGTACGGTCCTGGTTCCTGTTACCAGTGGTTACTGGTTGTTATCTTTGATTATTATTTTATATTCTACATTTTATCTAGAAGTGCTATATCTGAATATGACAGTGGCCCTTGTGGCCCTGTCTTGTGTACATAATCCTTGTGAATATTGCCCGTGCCAGTTGGCACAATGTATATGTGTGATTTTATCTGATGTGTTTTTACAATACAAAAGTTATTTTTATAATAACCTTGTGTGGAGTCTCTTTTGTGGTGTGCCTAGTATGTTGTTGCTGTTGTGCGCTGGCGCAAATGCTTTACACATTGCCTCCGAGTTTAGCCTTACTGCTTGAGCCAAGCTACCAAGGGGGTGAGCAGAGGTTATCTTGGCGTGTGACTTCCTTGCCCAGACTAGAATGGTGGTTTCTGCCTGGCTTTGGCGTCAGCCTTAGCCTACCAGAAATAGCCAGTTCTAACAGCACCTTACTCTCTATTTGTGGTAGTGTGGGCGAGTAGTAAGGCTTTATCAGAGGGTAGTGTTAAGCATTTGTTGTACACACTCAATCAGCAAATGATGTCACACACTCAAAGACTGAACTTAGATCAATTTTGTTTGTATACAAATATTGAGTTATTTTATTTCTAGAACCAAGCCAAGCTTGAGACAGGTAAGTGAAATAAATGCTTTGCAAAATCTTATGCAATGTTTTACAATTGAATGCAGGTTCAAATACAATTGATTAAAATACAGGTAAGTTAAAATGTCGAAATTACTTTTCACATAACCTTTCAGTTACTTTTTAGATTACTTTACAAACTACTTTTTCTACTCTGTGTGATAAACCTAGATATTACACTGGGACATTTCCTAGAGAAAAGGTAAATAAAATCAGTTTTTAGGGCTCGGACTACGCCCCCGAAGGGGCGGAGCTTCGAGATCCTAATGTTAAAGAAAAAAAAAGGATATGTAGGGCTATGGCCAGGCACATTCCTTAAATTCCATAGTGTTTTATGGCATGTGCCTAGTGATTCGTCTTCGCTGTGCTGTCTATTTAGTAGCCTTGACGTGATAGGCTATATTGACTTTTCGTCCGTCATTGATGTTAGTTTCATGGCATATTCTGTACGTGAACGAGCACAGCAGAGGGATTAATCTTAATTAGGAGCTGTCAGAGTGCCCGTGTAATGCAATCCAGATGATGCGTGCACTTTCACAGCGGTGAGCGCGTTCAATGTAAAATGATGAGGCAGCAGGCGAGGCTCACAGAAGATGACTCATACATGCTCGTCCACACTGTAGTTCTTGTGTTTCCTGAATACTCTCATTTCCAAAGGTCATTTCCTTCTTTTCCTCGCACGCTGCGCTGCACTATTTTTGTCTGTGGTTTAAAAAACGGGGTTTAAAGGCGTTTTATTTTAAAAAATTTGGATTCTGGTTCTGTAAGCTTTGTTTCCGAATTTTAATAAGTGCTGAAATGCAGACTACTGGTTGAATAAATGATGAAGGTTAAAAGTGACCTTCGTGACACGTGCTGTTGAGCCTGACTCCCAGAGTTAACATGCAGTCATCATTATTTTAAAGTTTGTGGAAAAAACGCGAATACGCAATAATCATGGAAAACAGAGCCTTCCCGCTGTTACAATGGGAATTCACAAATGTCTTGTGTGTCTCACGTAATGCCAATGGCTATTTCATTAGGAAAAATTAGACTCATTGATACATGCACCACCACCAGCAGTACTACCAGTACTACAGCCACCAGTACTACCACTACCACCACCACCAGTAGTAACAGTACCACGACCACCAGTACTACCACTAACACCACCACCACCAGTACTACCACTAACACCACCACCAGTACTGCCAGTACCACCACCACCAGTACTACCACTACCATTACCACTACCACCACCACCAGTACCACCACCACCAGTACTACCACCACCCCCAGTACTACCAGTACTACAGCCACCAGTACTACAACTACCACCACCACCAGTACTAACAGTACCACGACCACCAGTACTACCACTACCAGTACTACCAATACCAGTACCACTACCACCACCAGTACTACCACCACCAGTACCACCATCACCAGTACCACCACCACCAGTACTACCACTACCAGTACTACGGGCAACAGTACCACCACCACCACTAGCACTAGCACTACCACTACCACTACCGGTACCACCACCAGTACTACCACTACCAGTACCACCACCAGCACCAGTACCACCACCACCAGTACTACCACTACCAGTACCACCAACACCCCCAGTACTACCAGTACTACAGCCACCAGTACTACAACTACCACCACCACCAGTACTAACAGTACCACGACCACCAGTACTACCAATACCAGTACCACTACCACCACCAGTACTACCACCACCAGTATCACCACCACCAGTACTACCACTACCAGTACTACGGGCAGCAGTACCAC
Organism: Lissotriton vulgaris; assembly: GCF_964263255.1. Lineage (NCBI taxonomy): Eukaryota > Metazoa > Chordata > Amphibia > Caudata > Salamandridae > Lissotriton > Lissotriton vulgaris. Next base: position 1,078,877,327 of record NC_141689.1, on the reverse strand, counting down.
CACCACTAGCACTACCACTACCGGTACCACCACCAGTACTACCACTACCAGTACCACCACCACCAGTACCACCACCACCAGTACCACCACTACCAGTACTACCACCAACAGTACTACCACTACCAGTAACACCACCTCAAGTACTACCACTACTACCAGTACCACCACCACCACCAGTACTACCAGTAACACCACCACCAGTACTACCACTACCAGTAGCACCACCACCACCAGTACTTCCAGTACTACCACCATCAGTACTGCCATTTCCACCACCATCAGTACTACCACTACCACCACCACCAGTACTACCACTACCACCAGTAATACCAGTACTACCACCATCAATACTACCACCACCAGTACTACCACTACCAGTACTACCATTACCATTACCACTACCACCACCACCAGTACCACCACCACCAGTACTACCACCACCCCCAGTACTACCAGTACTACAGCCACCAGTACTACAACTACCACCACCACCAGTACTAACAGTACCACGACCACCAGTACTACCACTACCAGTACTACCAATACCAGTACCACTACCACCACCAGTACCACCATCACCAGTACCACCACCACCAGTATTACCACTACCAGTACTACGGGCAGCAGTACCACCACCACCACTAGCACTACCACTACCGGTACCACCACCAGTACTACCACTACCAGTACCACCACCAGCACCAGTACTACCACTACCAGTACTACGGGCAGCAGTACCACCACCACCACTAGCACTACCACTACCGGTACCACCACCAGTACTACCACTACCAGTACCACCAACACCCCCAGTACTACCAGTACTACAGCCACCACTACTACAACTACCACCACCACCAGTACTAACAGTACCACGACCACCAGTACTACCACTACCAGTACTACCAATACCAGTACCACTACCACCACCAGTACTACCACCACCAGTATCACCACCACCAGTACTACCACTACCAGTACTACGGGCAGCAGTACCACCACCACTAGCACTACCACTACCAGTACCACCACCAGTACCACCAGTACCAGTACCACCACCACCAGTACCACCACCACCAGTACCACCACTACCAGTACTACCACCAACAGTATTACCACTACCAGTACTACCACCTCCAGTACTACCACTACTACCAGTACCACCACCACCACCAGCACTACCAGTAACTCCACCACCAGTACTACCACTACCAGTACCACCACCACCACCAGTACTTCCAGTACTACCACCATCAGTACTACCATTTCCACCACCACCAGTACTACAACTACCACCGCCACCAGTACTACCACTACCACCACCACCAGTACTACCACTACCACCAGTAATACCAGTGCTACCACCATCAATACTACCAGTACTACCACCACCAGTACTACCACTACTACAGCCACCAGTACTACCACTACTACAGCCACCAGTACTACCACCACCAGTACTACCAGTACCACCACTACCAGTACTACCACTACCAGTACTACCATTACCAGTACTAGCAGTACCACAACCACCACCACTACTACCAGTACTACCACCTCAGTACTACCAGCACTAACACCACCAGATTAGTGAGTAGAGTAGTGAGTAGAGTAGTGACAATACTACCAGTACTACCACCACCAGTACTACCACTACTACAGCCACCAGTACTACCACTACTACAGCCACCAGTACTACCACCACCACCAGTACTACCAGTACCACCACTACCAGTACTACCACTACCAGTACTACCATTACCAGTACTAGCAGTACCACAACCACTACCACTACTACCAGAACTACCACCTCAGTACTACCAGCACTAACACCACCAGATTAGTGAGTAGAGTAGTGAGTAGAGTAGAGTAGTGAGTGCAGAGTAGTGAGTGCAGAGTAGTGAGTGCAGAGTAGTGAGTGCAGAGTAGTGAGTGCAGAGTAGTGAGTGCAGAGTAGTGAGTGCAGAGTAGTGAGTGCAGAGTAGTGAGTGCAGAGTAGTGAGTGCAGAGTAGTGAGTGCAGAGTAGTGAGTGCAGAGTAGTGAGTGCAGAGTAGTGAGTGCAGAGTAGTGAGTAGAGTAGTGAGTAGAGTAGTGAGTAGAGTAGTGAGTAGAGTAGTGAGTAGAGTAGTGAGTAGAGTAGTGAGTAGAGTAGTGAGTAGAGTAGTGAGTAGTGATTGCAGAGTAGTGAGTAGTAAGTAGTCAGTAGTGAGTAAAGTAGTGAGTAGAGTAGTGAGTATAGTGAGTAGAGTAGTGAGTAGCAAGTAGAGTAGAGTAGTGAGTAGAGTAGTGAGTAGAGTAGTGAGTAGAGTAGTGAGTAGAGTAGTGAGTAGAGTAGTGAGTAGAGTAGTGAGTAGAGTAGTGAGTAGAGTAGTGAGTAGAGTAGTGAGTAGAGTAGTGAGTAGAGTAGTGAGTAGAGTAGTGAGTAGTGAGTAGAGTAGTGAGTAGTGAGTAGAGTAGTGAGTAGTGAGTAGAGTAGTGAGTAGTGAGTAGTGAGTAGAGTAGTGAGTAGAGTAGTGAGTAGAGTAGTGAGTAGAGTAGTGAGTAGAGTAGTGAGTAGAGTAGTGAGTAGTGAGTAGAGTAGTGAGTAGTGAGTAGAGTAGTGAGTAGTAAGTAGTCAGTAGTGAGTAGAGTAGTGAGTAGAGTAGAGTAGTGAGTAGAGTAGTGAGTAGTGAGTAGAGTAGTGAGTAGTGAGTAGAGTAGTGAGTAGTGAGTAGAGTAGTGAGTAGTGAGTAGAGTAGTGAGTAGTGAGTAGAGTAGTGAGTAGAGTAGTGAGTAGAGTAGTGAGTAGAGTAGTGAGTAGAGTAGTGAGTAGAGTAGTGAGTAGAGTAGTGAGTAGAGTAGTGAGTAGAGTAGTGAGTGCAGAGTAGTGAGTGCAGAGTAGTGAGTGCAGAGTAGTGAGTGCAGAGTAGTGAGTGCAGAGTAGTGAGTAGAGTAGTGAGTAGAGTAGTGAGTAGAGTAGTGAGTAGAGTAGTGAGTAGAGTAGTGAGTAGAGTAGTGAGTAGAGTAGTGAGTAGAGTAGTGAGTAGAGTAGTGAGTAGTGATTGCAGAGTAGTGAGTAGTAAGTAGTCAGTAGTGAGTAAAGTAGTGAGTAGAGTAGTGAGTAGAGTAGTGAGTAGAGTAGTGAGTATAGTGAGTAGAGTAGTGAGTAGCAAGTAGAGTAGAGTAGTGAGTAGAGTAGTGAGTAGTGAGTAGAGTAGTGAGTAGAGCAGTAGAGTAGTGAGTAGAGTAGTGAGTAGAGTAGTGAGTGCAGAGTAGTGAGTGCAGAGTAGTGAGTGCAGAGTAGTGAGTGCAGAGTAGTGAGTGCAGAGTAGTGAGTGCAGAGTAGTGAGTGCAGAGTAGTGAGTGCAGAGTAGTGAGTGCAGAGTAGTGAGTGCAGAGTAGTGAGTAGAGTAGAGAGTAGAGTAGAGAGTAGAGTAGAGAGTAGAGTAGAGAGTAGAGTAGAGAGTAGAGTAGAGAGTAGAGTAGAGAGTAGAGTAGTGAGTAGAGTAGTGAGTAGAGTAGTGAGTAGAGTAGTGAGTGCAGATTAGTGAGTAGAGTAGTGAGTAGAGTAGTGAGTAGAGTAGTGAGTGCAGAGTAGTGAGTAGAGTAGTGAGTGCAGATTAGTGAGTAGAGTAGTGAGTGCAAAGTAGTGAGTGCAAAGTAGTGAGTGCAGTAGTGAGTGCAGAGTAGTGAGTGCAGAGTAGTGAGTGCAGAGTAGTGAGTAGAGTAGTGAGTGCAGAGTAGTGAGTAGTGAGTAGAGTAGTGAGTGCAGAGTAGTGAGTAGTGAGTAGAGTAGTGAGTGCAGAGTAGTGAGTAGTGAGTAGAGTAGTGAGTGCAGAGTAGTGAGTAGTGAGTAGAGTAGTGAGTGCAGAGTAGTGAGTAGTGAGTAGAGTAGTGAGTGCAGAGTAGTGAGTAGTGAGTAGAGTAGTTAGTGCAGAGTAGTGAGTAGAGTAGTGCAGAGTAGTGAGTAGTGCAGAGTAGTGAGTAGTGCAGAGTAGTGAGTAGAGTAGTGAGTAGAGTAGTGAGTAGAGTAGTGAGTAGAGTAGTGAGGTGAGTAGTGAGTAGAGTAGTGAGTAGTGAGTAGAGTAGTGAGTAGTGAGTAGAGTAGTTAGTGCAGAGTAGTGAGTAGAGTAGTGCAGAGTAGTGAGTAGTGCAGAGTAGTGAGTAGTGCAGAGTAGTGAGTAGAGTAGTGAGTAGAGTAGTGAGTAGAGTAGTGAGTAGAGTAGTGAGGTGAGTAGTGAGTAGAGTAGTGAGTAGTGAGTAGAGTAGTGAGTAGTGAGTAGAGTAGTGAGTAGAGTAGTGAGTAGTGAGTAGAGTAGTGAGTAGAGTAGTGAGTAGAGTAGTGAGTAGAGTAGTGAGTAGAGTAGTGAGTAGAGTAGTGAGTAGAGTAGTGAGTAGTGAGTAGAGTAGTGAGTAGAGTAGTGAGTAGAGTAGTAAGTAGAGTAGTGAGTAGAGTAGTGAGTAGTGAGTAGAGTAGTGAGTAGAGTAGTGAGTAGTGAGTAGAGTAGTGAGTAGTGAGTAGAGTAGTGAGTAGAGTAGTGAGTAGAGTAGTGAGTAGAGTAGTGAGTAGAGTAGAGAGTAGAGTAGAGAGTAGAGTAGTGAGTAGAGTAGTGAGTAGAGTAGAGAGTAGAGTAGAGAGTAGAGTAGAGAGTAGAGTAGAGAGTAGAGTAGAGAGTAGAGTAGAGAGTAGAGTAGAGAGTAGAGTAGTGAGTAGAGTAGTGAGTAGAGTAGTGAGTAGAGTAGTGAGTGCAGATTAGTGAGTAGAGTAGTGAGTAGAGTAGTGAGTAGAGTAGTGAGTGCAGAGTAGTGAGTAGAGTAGTGAGTGCAGATTAGTGAGTAGAGTAGTGAGTGCAAAGTAGTGAGTGCAAAGTAGTGAGTGCAGTAGTGAGTGCAGAGTAGTGAGTGCAGAGTAGTGAGTGCAGAGTAGTGAGTAGAGTAGTGAGTGCAGAGTAGTGAGTAGTGAGTAGAGTAGTGAGTGCAGAGTAGTGAGTAGTGAGTAGAGTAGTGAGTGCAGAGTAGTGAGTAGTGAGTAGAGTAGTGAGTGCAGAGTAGTGAGTAGTGAGTAGAGTAGTGAGTGCAGAGTAGTGAGTAGTGAGTAGAGTAGTTAGTGCAGAGTAGTGAGTAGAGTAGTGCAGAGTAGTGAGTAGTGCAGAGTAGTGAGTAGTGCAGAGTAGTGAGTAGAGTAGTGCAGAGTAGTGAGTAGAGTAGTGAGTAGAGTAGTGAGTAGAGTAGTGAGTAGAGTAGTGAGTAGAGTAGTGAGTAGAGTAGTGAGTAGAGTAGTGAGTAGAGTAGTGAGTGCAGAGTAGTGAGTAGAGTAGTGAGTAGAGTAGTGAGTAGAGTAGTGAGTAGAGTAGTGAGTAGAGTAGTGAGTAGAGTAGTGAGTAGAGTAGTGAGTGCAGAGTAGTGAGTGCAGAGTAGTGAGTGCAGAGTAGTGAGTGCAGAGTAGTGAGTGCAGAGTAGTGAGTAGAGTAGTGAGTAGAGTAGCGAGTAGAGAGTAGAGAGTAGAGTAGTGAGTAGAGTAGTGAGTGCAGAGTAGTGAGTAGTGAGTAGAGTAGTGAGTGCAGAGTAGTGAGTAGTGAGTAGAGTAGTGAGTGCAGAGTAGTGAGTAGTGAGTAGAGTAGTGAGTGCAGAGTAGTGAGTAGTGAGTAGAGTAGTGAGTGCAGAGTAGTGAGTAGTGAGTAGAGTAGTGAGTAGTGCAGAGTAGTGAGTAGAGTAGTGAGTAGAGTAGTGAGTAGAGTAGTGAGTGCAGAGTAGTGAGTGCAGAGTAGTGAGTGCAGAGTAGTGAGTAGAGTAGTGAGTGCAGAGTAGTGAGTAGAGTAGTGAGTAGAGTAGTGAGTAGAGTAGTGAGTAGAGTAGTGAGTAGAGTAGTGAGTGCAGAGTAGTGAGTGCAGAGTAGTGAGTAGAGTAGTGAGTGCAGAGTAGTGAGTAGAGTAGTGAGTAGAGTAGTGAGTAGAGTAGTGAGTAGAGTAGTGAGTAGAGTAGTGAGTAGAGTAGTGAGTAGAGTAGTGAGTGCAGAGTAGTGAGTGCAGAGTAGTGAGTGCAGAGTAGTGAGTGCAGAGTAGTGAGTGCAGAGTAGTGAGTAGAGTAGTGAGTAGAGTAGCGAGTAGAGAGTAGAGAGTAGAGTAGTGAGTAGAGTAGTGAGTGCAGAGTAGTGAGTAGTGAGTAGAGTAGTGAGTGCAGAGTAGTGAGTAGTGAGTAGAGTAGTGAGTGCAGAGTAGTGAGTAGTGAGTAGAGTAGTGAGTGCAGAGTAGTGAGTAGTGAGTAGAGTAGTGAGTGCAGAGTAGTGAGTAGTGAGTAGAGTAGTGAGTAGTGCAGAGTAGTGAGTAGAGTAGTGAGTAGAGTAGTGAGTAGAGTAGTGAGTGCAGAGTAGTGAGTGCAGAGTAGTGAGTGCAGAGTAGTGAGTAGAGTAGTGAGTGCAGAGTAGTGAGTAGAGTAGTGAGTAGAGTAGTGAGTAGAGTAGTGAGTAGAGTAGTGAGTAGAGTAGTGAGTGCAGAGTAGTGAGTGCAGAGTAGTGAGTGCAGAGTAGTGAGTGCAGAGTAGTGAGTAGAGTAGTGAGTAGAGTAGTGAGTAGGACATCACAGGCAGCAGCTGTGCAAGCTTCTTACACTCACAAGGAGACCACAGGCAGCTGAGGTGCAATCTTCTCCCACTCACAAGAACGACATCACAGGCAGCAGCAGTGCAAGCTTCTTACACTCACAAGGAGACCACAGGCAGCAGAGGTGCAAGCTTCTGACACTCACAAGAAGGACATCACAGGCAGTAACGGTGCAATATTCTCACACTCACAAGGAGATCACTGGCAGTACACATCACATGAACACACTCCATAACACATAGCAACAATACATTGGCATTTACAATGCCATTAGCTCAAACTCAAATAAATCCGAGCCCGATTGCATTTCTAATGCTTGTTTACCGTTGTAGTTGTTCAGGTTTTCATACAAATCAACTCCACATTTTTCAAGGAAAAACAGTCGGTGTATTCCTATCGAAAGAAATTAAGTTATCGATTAACAGGTAAGTACTTTGTTGTGCGAGTTAGAACCAGGGTTCCCCCAGGGTCAAGGATGCATCATTAAAACACCCTCAACGGCACTAGTGCGGCCGGGTGCAGAGTGCTGAGGCCCAGTGTTATCCAATGGGGGATAGGTGGTCTCCGATTGATTGCTGCTCACGAGCAGGCCGCAAGGTTGTGGGAGCAAAGCTCCTGCTGTTAGGCTCATGGCAAAGGGGGATCCGAGTTTGCACACAAGGTGCACCTGCAGCGGCGCAGGGGTTGCTGGGTGCAGGTTGCTGTTTTGGCGTTGGGTGCCCTGTTGTTTTCAATGAGGATTCTCGGTTTTGTTTTTTAGCTGCAGGCTTGGTCCACAAAGACTTCCAGGAGAAACCAACAGCTGGGCAGGTAAGTTGGCGGGCTCTGGGACGTAGATGCATCTTGGGTTCTTTTCTCCAGGGCGCAGGGTTTCTGGATGCAGGGATTTCACCTTATCTGGTCACTCGCAGTTGGGGTGAGGTGGGGGAGGGGGGTCTCCATGCAGGGACTGCAGGCAATGTCGGGGAGTCCTGGAGGGGTCAACCCGTGGAGGACTCTGGATCGCTGGGACTGGACTCTAACTCTGCCCGTAGGCGTTGGGCGCAGTGGTGGTTCCAGGCATTTGGTATCTTTGTCCTCAGCAGGCTCGGAGTCTTTCTTGGCTGTTGCTTTTGAACAGAGCTGCTGTTCACAGGAGATCTGGTCTTTGTGGAAGGCAGTCAGTCCTCCCAGGGTTCTGGAGGTCACTGACTGCAGGACAGGGCGACTTCTGGCGCAGGATCTCTGGAAGCTGCAGACGGGCTTGTAGGGCTGGGGCCAAGTCAATTTTTCTCTGCAGTCTCCTGTCCTGGGCGTCGTCTTTTGTCCTTCTTCTTTGTAGGTTGCGGGAATCTGTCTTCTTGGCTCATGGCTGCCCCCTAAAGACTGTATTTAGGGGCTGTTTTAGGGGTCTTGAGGTCAGTAGGCAATGGGCTACAGACCTTAGGGTGACTACACCATTGGTGTGTTCACCCCACATGGAGGAGTGGGCACAATCCCTAATCCTGATTGGAGAGTGCCAGCCATCTGCAAGATGGCAGGCACTAAAGAGTGGACTTCACCTCGCCTCCCCCACATGAGGGGTGTGGTTGGCAGAGGTGGGCACACTTTCTGGGCTGGCAAATCGTTCCAGCCTGTCTTCCCGCCACAAAGGTAGGGAAACTGAAATTGGGCCTTCTCCTGAAAGCAGGAGAGGGTGGGGGTTGCTTTCCAAAAGCGGCAAGGCCTTTGAAGCTCCCCTGCCACATAGAACTCCTGTGGGAGGTGTGAACACCTCCGTCCAGGAAAGGCTTTGTTTCTGGGCTCAGGGAGCGAAAACTCTCACCCCATGGGTCCAGAAACATGTCTCATGGTGGAAGGCTTTTGCGTACCAGTCGGGGAACCCACCAGAGGCTGGTCGTTTTTTTTAGGGGGCATCTCTAAGATGCCCTCTGAGTGCATTTTTCATTAAATACCACACTGGCATCAGTGTGGATTTTATGTACTGAAAAGTTTGATACCAAACTTCCCAGTGTGGAGTTTGTATTGACAAACTCCCAGCACCATATACTCATAATGGCATTACTGCACTTACAATGTCTAAGGATTGGCTTAGACACTGTAGGGGCACAGGGCTCATGCACCTGTACCCTCACCACTGGTATAGTACATCCAGCTAGAGGGGTGACTCACCTATGCCATGGCAGTGGGTTGTGTGTTTTTGTGTGTTTTTGTGTGTGTGTGTGTGTGTGTGTGTGTGTGTGTGTGTGTGTGTGTGTGTGTGTATAAAGGTACACGGCCTCTACGGGTGGCACAATAAGTGCTGCAGCCCTTAGAGGCCCTCCCTGGCCAAAGTGCCCTTGGTACCCATGGTACCTTTTACAAGGGACTGACATGTGGTCAGAGACGTGCCAATAGGGGGTACAAGGTAACGTTTTGGGAAAGAACACGGGCCCTGGGTAGCTGATTGGCAGGGACCCAGGGCACATTAAGTCAGTGCATTAGTAGTCTGGCAACAAGTGTGTGTGTGTGTGTGTGTGTGTGGGGCAACAAAAACCCAGTTTTCTACACACAGCCTCCAAATCCCTTTAGTTTGCACTCTTACCATCATGGGCACCCATTGGCAGGCAGAATACGTCATTACTTGCCAAAACTGGAGGTCTATAACAGACAGATTGGCTCTTCAGTTTGTCTGAAGGGGCTACTCCTTCCCTTTGCGATGCGCCTCCACCTCTGCCCCCCACCTACCAAAGGCTGATGGAGGAACTTCTCTCCTTGCTGTGCCAGGAAGTGTCAGCTCTCTTTGCCAATGGAGCCATATAGAGGGTGTCAACAACAGAAGTAGGTAGTGATTTTAAATCCTTCTAATATTGGTGCCTAAGAATGACCGAGGCCTTTTTCTTATTCTAAGCCTGAGCCCTCTCAATTTCTTCCTCAATAAGGACAACTTCAAAATGCTTATGCTTGCTCAAGTACTGTTTGCCCTGGATCCGGGAGACTGAATGGTAGCGTTGGACTTGTAGGACGCATACTTCCACATCCCCGTCCTGCCTGCCCACAGGTGCGATCTTCGGTTCACACTTTTAGTTTGCTCTGATTCCTTTTGGGCTTACCACTGCCCCCGGGTGTTTACCAAGATGATAGCATTGGTTGCAGCTCATCTACTGAGATCAGGGGTGCCAGTCTTCCCCTTTATCGACGACTGGCTGTTGAAGGCGGGCCCACCTATGCTACTAAAGACCTGCTGCACTCTCTGGGGTTCACTATCAACCTACCGAAGAAACATCTGACTCCATCTCAGATGCTCCCTTTCAGCAGAGCAATTTTGGCCTTATCCTCCTGCAATTTCGGTGAGACTAACGGATAGGATGCTAGGCCTCATGGCCTCCTGCATCCTGCTTGTGACACGTGCCCCCTGGCATAGGCGGGATCTGCAGTGGGACTTGATTTTCCAGTTTGCGAAGCATCAGGGCAATTTGTCCGACATTGTGCAGATCTCGGAGGGAACTGCAAAAAAACTGCAATGGTGGTTAACAAACCATGACTGGGTCCACAAAAGACCCTTCTCCTTTCCCAACCATATCTGACCGTGGTGACAGATGCGTCACTTATGGGATGGGGTGGCCCCCTTCGAAAGGTGGAGATCAGAGGCCTCTGGTCTTAGGTCGAATCCAGTCTACATATCAACCTACTGGAGCCCCGGGAGATCGAGCTGGCCTTAAAAGCCTTTCTGCCCTTCATCACAGGAAGGCTAGTGCAGGTGTTCATTGACAACACCACTGCCATGTGGTACTGCAACAAACAAGCAGGATGGGGATGTGGACCTTCTGTCAAAAGTCCATGCGTCTGTGAACATGGCTGGAACGTCGGGGTATTTCCTTGGTGGCTCAACACCTAGCAGGCTCTCTGAACACCAAGGCAGACAAACTCAGCCAAATATGCCAAGCGAATCACAAATGGTGTTGCCATCCGGTGGTGGTGCAAGGTCTCTTTCAGCAGTGGGTAGAGTCTTGGTTAGATCTGTTCGCCATCGTTGAGAATGTGAAATATCAGCAGCTCTCATGCTGGAGTGTTCAAGGCGACTCTTGCTCTGAGATGCTTATCTTCGTGAGAGGAGCTCTGGCCTCCTGTAAGCCTTTCTGCCAATACCACTCCTGACCAGAGCGCTCAAAAAGATCAGGAACGACCAGACTTGTGGATCTGGACTGGTCTCGAAGAGTTTTGTATCTCGAGCTGTTGAGCATAGACATCTGTCCACCAGTCAGGCTGCCTCTTCGGGAGGATCTTCTGTCGCAGCAGCAGAGTATTGTTCTGCACCCGAACCTGTCAAAGGCGACGTAAGAGCTTTGACATTTTTGGATTCAGTTGGATGCCTAGGGTTGTTATACAAATGAGGAATCTGCAGATAGAGTACCCACAAAAAAGATTGTTACTGCAGGTAACTAACTGTGTCTTCAGGTCATTGACTTGAAAACATAGTGATATCAAACCCTGACACTCACATGCAAAGTTCCTTGTCCTTCTCTACATTTTTTTTTTAAAGTGTAGAATTTTCTTCTTTTTTTGTTCTGCTGTTATATTGTTTACCATAAAATTTAGCAATCGATAAGAACCCCACTGTAACATTCCATCCGATAGAGACATATTACTTACTTTCGAATCCTCCCCAGGCGCAAGACTTGATCCGGAATTCTTTTCCCACAGCACGTCTGTGCGCCAACAGAGGACGTCACGTGACTCTGTATCGACATCGTCCACCGGATGTGACGTAGACTGAGTCCATATAACTCCCTCCCCGACACGCTGACATCGGTTCCTTCTTTTCCGCTCTTGCAACGCGGATCCAGAGCCGTTAAGAGTACGTTTTTCAGGCCCCTCGCAAAGTCTTGTAGAGAGAACAGTGTGCTTTTTCAAGCAATGTCATCCGGTTTTAAACCCTGTGGATCTTGTGATAGACAAATGTCGATCACAGACCCGCAAACTGTCTATTTGTTGTGCCTCAGAGAACATCACGACTCCAAGGACTGTGGTTCCTACCAATGTCTTCGACCCTAGGCATTAAAAGAACGCTGTATGAAACTCCTGGCGACGTGCTTTTCTGAGAAACCACAGCATCATCACCGAATCCAAGGGATCGGTCGAGGAGTCGTTTGGGTGAGTGGGTCACCTCTGTCGATGTCGGAACCCGATCGGCAAGTGACGTCGGTGGTGAACGCTGATCTCATTCCTGTTTTCAACGTAGAGATGATGCCGCAATGGCGTCTGGCAGCGACGGGTGCAGCGTAGACAGTATTGTCTTCTTTGGATGACTCTTGTGTCAATCAGCCCTTGTCTGTTTTTCCTATGACAATGCACAGTTTGGTAACTGAAGAAGAGAATTTGAGGGTCAAAACACTTTGCATAATGCTGTCCAACCTCCTGTGGAGGAAAATTGGCTGACTGAACTGGGGAATGTTAGTGGATTAGAGTCCTCTCCAGTTTCAGATTTACTTTCTCCACCTGGTATGGCAATGGAGGAAAGTTCTTCTTTGGATGAAATATTGAAAAGGGCAGCTGTGGTGTTGGATTGCCAATTCCCCCCTGTGACATTGTCCACGTATCCTTTAGTGAATATAATTCATCAGGGCTAGACCAGAGTGGATCCTGTGCTCCCTTTTGTTGAGTCTCTTGAAGACTCAACAAAAGACAACAACTTGAAGACACTACTGTTTGCTAAATCTTTCGTGTCCTAATTCTTCCGTTCCTGGTAACTCCGCCTCAGCACAACTCAGCGCTTGGACGCCCCTGGGCAGCAATCGCGCTCAATAAATTTATTTTCATTTCATTTCATTCATTCATTCATTTCATTTCATTTCATTTCATTTCATTTCATTCATTTCATTCATTTCATTTCGTCTCTGTTTGACCTGTTATTAGGAGCTTGGGCAAAGCCTGTGATGGGAGCTCCAGTTGACCAGGCTGTGGGCCATAAGTTTCGACACGTCCCTGGGGACCCTCATTGCCTCCTGCAACACCCCACTACAATAGGGCTGGTGGTTAAAGTTGCTACAGCTCCTTTGGACTCTAATGACCTTCCCTTGGTTCCATCAGGCAAAGAATACAGATGGTTAGAAAGTTGTGGTAGGAATATATTTTCTTCTGTAAGCTCGGCTTTGAGGTCTTTAAACACTACATGTGTTATGGGCAGATTTTCTCACGCTTTATGGGACTTGTGGCACAGAGGCTACCTTTTCTGCCAGTGAAATACAGAAATTAGCTACTGCAGGTGGTGCAAGATGTCTGGGAGTCTGCAAGATTCACCATTAAATGTGGTATGGACATCACTGATTCTGTGGGTAGGGTATGGATCAGTTAGTTGCTCTGCGCAGGCATGCATGGCTGCGTCAGTCTGGATTTTCGGAACTTCTGCAAGAGGCTTTAAAAGATTTGCCATTTGATGGTGTCCATTTATTCGATGAACAGGCTGATTCAGTTTTAAGACTCATTAGAGCTGGTAGATCTGATAAGTCCACTTTGGTTAATTTTGTAAGCTTGAGTTTGGTTTTCGGTCTTGGGTAGAGGGCATCTACATGACTGAGTTATGTTTTATCGTGTATGTCCTGGATAGTGTTTGCTTAGTGCATAGGGTCATTTGATACCTGGTGTTTTTTCCCAGGCAATTGGGATTGCAGAAGTTGTTTTCCACGATAAGTCGTTTTCTTGGTTATTCTGCTAGCTGCAGAAGTGCTGGACTCCATCGATGACAGCTTTTCCGTGTTTAATTTGTGTTACGTTTTCTGTTTGAGTCCTGTTGCAGGTCTTACAGTTTGATTTACTCTGGAGAAGAGTTCAGGCTCAAGAATGATACCCTTATAGTATATACTATACTCTATGTGGAGTATTGTTTGTATGCTGCTGTGAGCATCATCAAATGTGCATTTATATATATGCATATATTTTCAAAACAGTAGAATACGCCACACTCAGTAATTCTTTACTTATTTCTTTTATTTTTCTCAGAGCATGTCCACTTAACCTTCGTGATTCTGTCTCACAGGGCCTTTGTCATGTGAGGTCGAAATGCGTTGGTGAAGTGAACATGCACTGAGAAAAATAAAGAAACAAGTAAAGGATTACTGAGTGCTAAGTATTCTATTGTTTAGAAAATGTAGTCCATGCCATTAGTTCAGCCTCACGTTGAGATATATATATATATATATATATATATATATATATATATATATATATATATATATATATCAGCAGCAGCAGCTCGCAACCTTTCACCCGCTTTACAGCGCAAAATCACGGGCGCAGACCAACTTTCGTGCAAGCAATATTTTATTTCCCTTACAACGTCAGGACGTGTTTCGGCCGTCCAAGCGGCCTTGATCACCTATCCCGTAGGTGCACCATGGCTTCAGGTGTCCCGGCTTCTTTCAGAGGATGAGGAATGTTTATATATAGATATATCTAGATATTACTTTTGATTTTGTACCCCAATGGAGTCATAGGGTATATGATGTGCCCTTTGATGAGAGGCTTATGTGCGAAGACCTTCGTAATGCGCTTGGGTAATATGATAAAGTGTCTATTATGTGTTTGCATGGTAAGGCTCTAGAGCGTCCAAAATTACTTCAGATATTTCTCAGGAGGTACATGGTAGCGTAAGTTATTATTTAAGTGGCTTCAGGTTTTTCCTTAATACTTGCCTTGCATTCAATTGATAGATGAGGTTCTCTACATCTGTTAGGTGTAGAACATTATCAACCAAACGCTCATCTTGTGATGGTTTATGACATTATAATGCTATTCAGGTTCTGTCTTATGGCCAGTGCTATTGAACATGTTCATGTTCTCTCAGCCTGATTGATTGCTTACTTTCCTGCCATTATATCATGTCATTATAGGTCTTCAGGCAGATATAGTATCTAAGGCGATTCTATTCCTTCTGATGGAAAAGGTTTATTTATTGTGTTGCCTTTTTCTGGATTGTGGTAGCTCTGTGCGTTATCACTTAAGATTTTCTTTGTTTCTGAAGATTTCCCTCTAATGGTGTACCATTTCTTCTCTATGAAGAATTAATGTAGCTTGATCCTTGAGGGAAAGAGTTGTGGGCCTCGTTGCTTCTACCTTTGCTAGAGGACTTTTATTCCTGATATTCAGGATCATTGCTCTCTTAGAGGTAAATTCTTTCATTATCTACTGTAGGAAACTGGCTCTATGTATACTACACCAAAATGAGGTATCGTTTGTATAGAGTCCAAGAGGTAGGCAGAGGTTAAAGTTAGATAGAACCTTACTCTCTATTTGTGGTAGAGTGGTCAAGCAGTAAGGCAGTATCAGAGGACAGTGGTAAGCATTTGATGTACACACTCAGTCAGCAAATGAATTCACACAATAACTGAACTATAGGCCAATTGTGTTTGTATAAACATTTGTACTGTTGTTTTATTTTTAGAACCAAGCAAGCCTGGCACAGGTAAGCATTACATACTTTTCAGTAATAAGTTACTTGATATAGAACAGTTTGAAAATAAAATAGAAATTGTACTTTGTTTGAGTTACAGGGGATGCAGTTGATTGCAACACTTAGCAAATACAGTATATTGAAATGAATAGACTTTTTCAGTAAATTACAGGTAAGTTACTTTTTATGTTACTTTTCTAACTCAGTGCTCGATACCTAAAGTCAGCACTGGGACATTTCCTGTAAACAGGTAAGTAATTACATTTTTGTCATTTTTGTTATTGTGGGAGTTAAGGTTCTGGGGTTAGACTCAGGGGTGCTCCAGGGTCAGTGATGCACTGTTGTTCCCTCAGCGGCACTAGGGCGGCCGGGTGCAGAGTGTTGAGGCCCAATGTTATCCAGTGGGGGTTAGGGGCCCTCCGGTTGGTGGCTGCTGGCAAGCAGACCACTAGATTGTGGGAGCAAAGCTCCTAGGGTTAAGGTCAGGGCAAATGGGGAAACAAAGTAGCACAAAAGGCGCACCCTCAGAGGCACTGGGGTGGCCGGGTGCAGAGTGCTGTTTCGAGGTCGGGTGCCCTGTTGTTTTCAGTGAAGAACCTCTGGTTTGCAAAAGCACTGCCGGCAGGGAGACGAAGGACTTCTGTGTGCAACCACCAAGTGGAGAGGTAAGTTGGGAAGTTACGGGTGGGTTAGGCACTGTAGGTTTGGGCATACAAGGCCGTGGGGTTTCTGGTGCAGGGGTGCCTTTTGGGGTCGGATCTTCTTACCAGCTCTAGGTCTCGGTCAGGGGAGCCTTCTGGATTTAGGCTGCAGGTGTCGGCTGGAGACTTGAGGCAGGTCAGGGGTTGCTATATCTCTGGTCAGGATCACCGGGGTGACCTCCTCGTGGTGTTTTTCCACTCTAGCTCGGGCCAGGTTCGGCAGGTGCAGAGTGGGCTGTATTTGCGGTTCCTGGGTGCTGCCAGAGGTTGCAGTGGAACAAATCCGGTGTTCACAGGAGAAGCAGTCTTTGGAAGTGAAGGCAGGCAGGTCCTCTAGGGGTTTTTGAGGTTGCAGGCTGCAGGACACACTGGAATTTCGCAGGAGCAAGTTCGAGTGGAGACAGGCTGGTAGGGCTGGGGCCAAGAAAGTGGGCGTCTTCCTCTTGTTAGCTGGCTGCCGGCTGTTTGGTCCTCCTCCTTCTTCTTTTCTTCTTGTTGTCAGGCTGGATCTGAGGAAGCAAGGTTCATGGTGCCCCCTAAATACTGTATTTAGGGGTGTTACAGGTAGGTAAAGGGCAGGGACCAATTGGTCCTATCCCTGGGGTGGGTACACCCCCTATCGTGCCTCACTCCAGTGGGAGGGGGGCAGGACCTTGTCCCTGGTTGGTTGTGTATCCCCATCCTCGTGATGGCAGGGACTGGGAGTTGTGCTTCACCTCGCCTCCCCCACCTGAGGGGTGGAGTTGACAGAGGTGGGCACTCCTCTTACCCTCCCTTGTTTTTCCCGCCGGCTCTCCCACTCAGTGTGGGGTAGAACCAGTGGGGACCAGTTGCTGAAAGCAGCAAATGGTCTGGAGAGGCTCACAAAGGCGGCATGCCTTTGAATCTTCCCCTTCGTGAACCCTGCCCATCCTGGGGGAGGAGACTTTGCACCTCGTCCCAGGATATGCATGGTTTCATGCCCCAGAGAGCAGCAGGCTCTCGACCCAGGGATCCAGAAACATGCCCAGGGAAGCTGAAAGCAGCCACTCATTCTGGACACTAGTGGTGTATTCGTTTTCAGGGGCCATCTCTGAGATGCCCTCTGTGTGCATTTTTCATTAAATCACATACTGGCATCAGTGTGGGTTTAATGTGCTGAGAAATTTGATACCAAACTTCTCAGTTTTCAGCGTAGCCATTATGGTGCTGTGGAGTACATAATGACAAGCTCCCAGCACCATATACTCTTAATGGCAGCACTGCACTTAAAATCTTTAAGAGTGGACTGTGACACTGTATGGGTACAGGGCTCATGCACCTATACCCTCACCACTGGCACAGCTAGAGGGGTGACTGATCTAGACCAGGGCAGTGGGTTGTAGGCATGACACACAGGGATGTGTGCCATGTCTACTCTACTTTGTTCTGCTCCAAAACATGCAGCCTGCAAAGGCAGTGTGTGTGTAAAGGTACAGGGCCTCTAAGGGTAGCACAATACATGCTGGAGCCCTCAGAGGTCTTTCCTGGTCACAGTAACTTGGGTACCTGTGGTACCATTCACCATGGGCTGACCTGTTGCCAGAGATGCCAATCGGGTTAGTTTTGGGGAAAGAACACCAGCCCTGGGAACCTGATTGGCAGGGACCCAGGGCCAAGAAAAAGTGCAACAGTAGTCTGGCAAAAAGTGGGGGGTTACTGCAGCAGAAACCCACTTTCCTATATCTACCTGTCTATAGTCATAATCATATAGTTGCTGGTAGACAACTCTTTACCTTCCTTCCTTCCTCTAGGGGCTGTAAGTTGGTGTCACACATTGCAAAGTGTGGTTCCTAGAGGATTGGACAAATTAATGTTAGTCTTTTTCAGTGGTAAGAATCTTTTAATTCGGAACTCTTTTTAAATTTGAATGTATTGGTCTTTCACCAGACCTTTAGTAGATGCTCTCTATTCATAAAGCAAGGTCTTGTGCAGCCCTTGGTTTAAGTTAGACTATCAGTATTTCTTTTTGTCTTGATATCTTATTCGATTTTATACTGCCATTGATTAAACTTGCATTACTCTGACAGGTTGGGTGCTGTTGCTTTTCTAAGGGTATGATTCTGCTATAGTCACATACTTTTATGTTACTGTTGCCTGCGGATTATTTGTGTCTATTATCTACTTTTTTTTTAAATAAATGTTTTTATTAAACAGACATTGGTTTAGATAATACAATACAGAGGATCAGACAACTTACACATTGCAATACGTACAGAGGGAGAGGTATACAATCATTACGTAAGAGAAGAACATCACAGGGAGGATGGGTCATCTTGTTCGGTACATCGAGGTCGAGCACAGATCTCTCCTCAATAAGTATTCCACGACCCCATATACGGGACCACTTTTTAAGGCACCTCTTTGCCAAGTATACTGTCTTCTCTCTAAACATGCACCAATCAAGATTTCTTTCCCTGGCTTCTAGTGTGGGTGCGGGAGTTGTCCCCCATAGTTGGGCGATGTTTCTTTTTACCAGCATGAACCCTAGGGTGGCCCATTGTGTCTGGTGAGTGTTTAAATCCGTGGGCTCCCAGATGTTTAGGAGGCATTGTCTTGCCTCCGGACGGAGACATATATGTAACACCTCATTGATCGTGTTGTGTATCTTGAGCCAGAATGAGCTAATATGTTTTCATTCCCAGATAGTGTGCATGAACGTTCCCATAAGGCCACAGTGCTGTCTGCATTCTCCAGTGTCTGACAACCCCATGCGTACTAATCGGGCCCGTAATGTAAATCCTATGAAGAATCTTAAGCTGGACCAACCGCAGGCGTCCCGAGATAGTCACCACCCTGGGGAAAGACACTGCTGCCTGCCAGTCCTCGTCATCTACCTCTATCCCATCTTGCGCCCACTCATCCCGTAATGTTTGGAGGGGGTCCGCCATGTGGTTGATTAATTTCTTGTAAATTAAGGAGATAGTTTTGTCGGGAAGGTGACCGTCTAAAATTTTGTCCTCCAGAGGAACAATCCCTTTAGGCAAAAAAGACTGGAGAGAGTGTAGGACCTGTATGAAGCGCTCTGTGCCTGCCAGCTCATATTCAATCTGAAGCGTGCTGAAAGACTTAATCCCTCCACCTCCCCAAACATCTTTAATATACGAGATCCCAATAAGGTCCAACTGTCAAACCCTTTCGATTTCCACAAATCACCCAGTTTTTCAGAGTCCCAAAGAGGGGTGGCTAATGTCAATCTTTGTCTCCATCCAAGAGAATTAGTGGCGTTGTGCCAAATTTGAACGGAATGTTTAGTGACGCCTGTTAAAATAAATCGTTTAAGTCGGGAATGCAATGCTCTATTGTAGTTGCCACCCAGAAGAAGCCATGGTTGACGGCTGCAAGATGGGAGGCCCAATAGTATTTCTTGATATCCGGGCGGCTAATGCCTTCGTCATACCAATTTAGCGTTGATTTACTCAGGGCGATTCGAGGTTTGCCGTCCCATAGTAGGTCCTTCTGCAGGCCTTCAATCTCCTTAAAATATTGTGCCGGAACTGGGTCTAGGGTGTTCTGCAGGAAAAAGAGGAACCTTGGTAAGTACATCATTTTGAACAGGGCGGTTCTGCCCAAGAGGGAGAGGGGAAGTGACTTCCAACTGGCAATATCACTTTTGAGTTTGCGGAGAGGGGGAAGGAGGTTTTGGGCATATTGGACCAAGGGCTCAAGTGAGATAAAAATCCCCAAATATATAAACCCCACAGTGTTTATTTGTATTGGGCAGTTTCTCGGAGGGACAGGTGGGTCTCCCCTAAAAAAAAAACCAGGGATTTTCCCCTATTGACGGAAACCCAGAGAATGTACCGAAAACTGCGAGAATGTCCAGTACCACTTAGGGGAGGCCAAATAAAGTAAATTGTTGTCTGCGTAAAGTGAGATGCAGTCCTCCCAGCCGGGGGAAGATTGCAATCCCCGTATCATTGGATCCCAACAGATCCAGGCTGCAATGGGTTCCAGGGCCAGAGAGAAAAGGAGAGGGGACAGCGGGCAACCTTGACGAGTTCCCCGACTAAGCAGAAATGTAGCTGTAACGTGGGTTGATTGAGGGGCCGGACACTTGTTATCTTAGGATAAGGCTTTATTAGAGATAGGGTCTTTCTTGTACGGGAAGACAGTCTTTTCTTAGGGAACTCCGCCGGTTTTACTGGGGAGGGTTCTTCTTCCTCGTCCTCGGTCTCCACTGTGCCTTTTCTCCGATGATTCCTCTCAGGGGAGTGGCTGAATGGAAAAGAGAAAGAGAGGATGCTGTCGGGTCTCTGGGTCGTATATAGGGGGTCACCAAGGGAAACCACGAGTGAAGGACACTGGTGCTAGTGCTATACACAACTTCAGGTGGTGTAACGTGGTGAGGATGGCGTGTCAGGGAAGGTAGGGGTTTGGACGAGGGAAACAGAGGAAGGATGGGCTTAATTACACTATGCACACTTCGCTACCGATTAAGGAGGAGAGCTGACCCGCCTCCCAACTCAGCCTGTAATGCGCGCCCGTACCTGTTTCAGCCACACTCCTCCCTCTGGAGTGTGGCACGGGGCTTCGTGGGGATGTTGGCCTCCTGGCTCGCCTTCCTGCTGCTCAGCTGGGCTCCGTTCTCCGCGCTCGTCTCTCCGCTCGAACCGCCGTTCTCCTTCACCGTCCTCCGGGGTGACGTCACACGCCGGCTCCTTCTCTTCCTGTCTCTACACCAACCGGGCGAAGCTGACGTCACGAGTGGGCGTGTCCTCGTCGTCCACATACGCCCAGTTAAAGGCGCCGTCCTCTTTAGTGTTCTCGTCGTCGTTTGTGAGTGGCCATGACGAGCAGTCACCCTGAGGGAAAGGAGTGGAAGGATTGTAAACGACCCACCAATCGTCCTTTGGGGTCCACGTTTCCTCCCTCAGACCCTCCTCCGCGTTACAGTAGCTGATAATGTGTTATTTACCACCACTTGAGCCAGTGGTTCAGTATATAAAAGACGCACCCATTGGATGTATTCCGGGCCGAATCCCATCTTTGCCAAAACTGCCCAGAGGGAGCGCCACTCAATGGTATTGAAGGCCATGGTCGTGTCTAAGGACACGATCACAGCTGGCTCTCGAAGGGTGTGGGCTTTATCTAGCACTCTGTGGACTCTGCGCAGATTGAGGGCCGTTTTCCTATGAGGCATAAAGCCAGATTGATCTGGATGCACTAAACCACTGATCACTTTTACCAAGCGATTAGCTAGGAGTTTGGCTAATATTTTAGGCTCAGCGTTTAGGAGAGAGATTGGCCTGTACGAGGCACAGCCTGTTTTGGGCTTTAATTCTTTATGAATTGTTACAATGGTAGCTATCCTCTGCTCCCTCGGCAATACTCCTGCTTCCCTAGACTCTTCAAACATAGATTTCAAATATGGGGCGAGTTTATCCGGTCTCAGTTTGTATAGGTCAGTGGAGAGGCCATTAGGACCCAGAGCTTTCCCCGAATTTAAGAGCGGATCGCTTGCGCTATCTCATCCGTTGTCAAAGTGCTATCCATATAGTCTCGGTCTTCAAGTGAGAGGCAGGGGAGCTTAATATCCCGCAGCAATTCCTGAGAATCCACCTCTGTGTGGGAAGTTACTGTCGTATAGACAGTCTGGAAATGACTAGCAAACCTGTCCACTATTTCCTGCGACTCCGTAATAGAGATGCCTCCTTCCACCTTAAGCTGTGGTACCAGCCTGCTTGCCCACTCCCTCCTGTCCAGCCACGCTATGAGCTTCCCTGCTTTATCTCCCAGGTCGTAGATCCTACCCTGTTGTTCCCTACACATGGTCTTGGCCCTATTGGAGACTAGAGCCTTGTAGTAGTGTTGCTTTAGGCTCAGTAGATGTAGTTTCTGTGGCGTCACCCAGATTCTAGGTCACTCTCTAGTCTATAAATGTCAGTTTTGAGTTTGGGAACTTCTTTCTGTTTATCTTTCTTGAAGCCAGAAATCAATGACAGGGCCGGCCCCCGAATTACAGTCTGAATGCTTCACACAGGGTCTGGGAAGAGGATACGGACCCCACATTGTCGGAGAAATAGTCCATGGCTTTGATAAGGTCTTTACAGATTTTAAGGTTACGGAGGTGCCAAGGGTTAATTAGGGCTAACCTCCCAATTTTACTCAGACTAAGGATCATGTGAACCCAAACGGGCGAGTTATCGGAGATGCCTCTAGCCAAGTGTGTGATTTTGTGTATGTAAGCGACTTGTGCAGCTGGTATAAGACAATAGTCTAAGCGGGAGAGGCTGTGATGCGCCCCAGAATAAAAGGTGTGTTGTATCAGGTCCAGATGATAGACTCTCCATCCGTCGACCAGTCTCATCGCTTCAAGGAAATCCGGCAGCCAACGGGCAGATTGCCCCACCTCCTGAGGGGGATATCTATCTAATGTGCCCGAGACCACTGCATTAAAGGATTAAAAGACCATCCGGAATGGAGAGTAGGACTGCACCTAAGTCAGCGAAAGTAGTTCCCTGCAGGCCTTGGGGTCTGTATACAGACATAAAGGTAATGAGACAACCCTCCCACATCCTGGAAACACCGACATATCTACCTCAATCATCTACCCATGTGGAGCTTATGGCAAGTGGGAGCGTGTTTTTTACCATGATACCCACACCTCTGGAACAAGAGAGAGGTAAACCCGCATGTGCAAACATCTTGTATCCCCTTCTATGCATTCCCCTACATAGATTTCCGATCAGGTGTGTCTCCTGGAACAGAACGATATCCAGTGCCTGCCTCTTAATGTATTGGAGAACCACACTACGTTTGATTTTGTCCCCCAGCCCATTGACATTCCAACTCAAAATGTTAACTTTTTTGTCCACCATCGCACTTGCCATTCGTAAGTCCCGGAATTTCTCCACCCTCCCTATCCCAAAGTAAATGAAAGGACCCCAAGGGAAAAAACACACAGCTAAGTCTTGGATTCCGTGGAGAAGTGCCTCTCAGATCATTGACAGCATGTCCACCCAATACCTTACACAGTTCCTTCCTGGGCCAAGAAAGCCAGGATTGGCATCTCCTCGCCGTCACAGTGTTTTCATCCCCTAGGCTGCAACACTTCACCGTTCCTGGAGCGTTGATCCTGTGGGCTCCGGGGCTTCCTGCTCTCGATCCAGTCTGCCGCCTCCTCAGAATGTTCGAAGAACCAGGTTCTCCCTTCTGCCTCAACCCGGAGACGTGCAGGAAGCAGCATAGAATACTTCAGGCCTCTTTCCCTAAGCTCTCTCTTCACTGCTAGGAACGTTTGTCTCTGTTTTTGCACCCTCCGCGTGAAGTCTGGGAGGAAGCAAATGTCTGCATTCTCATATTGGAGTGGGGCCCCCGCCCTAGCATTTTGAAGAATAACATCTCTGTTCCGGAAGTTTAACACTCTCGCTAGTATCGGTCGCAGAGGGGCCCTGGGCTTAGGACGCCCCCTCCTCCCCGGTACTCTGTTTGCCCGCTCGATGACAAAGAATCTGCTCAGCCCCTTGGGTTGGAGGTGCTTTAGGATCAAGTCTTCGACAGGAGACTGCCCCTCTGCCCGCTCCGGGACCCCCAAAATACGTAGGTTGTTGCGCCGAAGGCATCCTTCATTATCATCTAGCTTAATTTCGGTGAATTTGCGAAAGTTCTGTAGATCTATGACTTCCCCCTGAAGCTACGTGACATCTCCCATCAGACTGGTTGTAAAAATTTCCGCCTGCTTGACTTTCTCATTTCTCGCTCTGATCAGATTGACGTCGATAGCAATAGTGTCCATCTTGTGCTCGAGGGAGGTTTTAACACTTGGGATAGCGTCCATGACATCTTTAGTGGAAGTTACTGCTCCTCGTCACCCCCCAGGGATGCACATATAGACTGGCGTTTCTGTATCACGTCTTTGGGCACAGTGTAGCAGTCAAGTTTGTTGGTCTGCCCTACTTTAGGCCCTCTGGTGCTTGAGGGCTTATTCCTCTCCATTGCGGCCATTCCTTACTTTTTTAGGTTTTCGATAATACCTAGGTCTGACTGACGTGAGGGAGCTATGAGGGCAAAGGGCCACTCTCTTCCCAGACAAGCAAAGGAGGCCAGCAATTCTAGAAGAGAAGGGGGTAAGGGACGGTGGGCGAGTGCGCCTGATCGACTCACCCATGCCCAATCTTCTGCGCAAGAAGTGGTGTCGAGCAGTTAACCTGTCCAAGCAGAGGTCAAGGGCCAGACACAGACGGCTCTGGGTACTCGCAATCTCAGGGTATAGGGCAGGCTGACACACCCACTATCCTTGTCTGCTGGTCAAGGAACTTCAATTTCCGATCTTCAGGGGACCCCCGGCTTGTAGTGTGGGATGTTGATGTGCGTGGGAGGGGGCCACCGCCTCCTGCAGGGTAGCACCTTTGGCCCGATGAGAGCCACGCTGGTCCTGGATCCCGCCGGTGCCCCACCGCTCCTCTCGGGTCTCAGCACAGTCCAATGGGCCGACACCACTGAGCAATGGCAACCCAGCCAGTCGCTGCACACTCAACTTCTGTCTAGACTCCGGGCTGAGGTGGGCTTCACTTCTCAGGCTCCGCTGCAGGTATCAAACCCTTGTTGTTGCCGCACTAGCCGGCGCGAAACCCAGAGGGGCCGCTGTTCAAGCCCCAGGTTCCCACAGGGCTCAGACGGGTCCACCTCGCATCAGCTGCGGCGCCTATCTATACTGTGGGCCCAGGCTTCAGGACGCCACACAGTTCTCAGGCAGTCAACCCCGTTAAAGCAGTCTGTAGGGGTCAGCCGAGATCAGGGTTAACAGGAAACCACTCCACAGGACCTCCGGTGTGCTTCCGCCCCTCGGGGAGGCGGATCAGGGTGGCGGATAGACGCGGGGGGAGCAAGGATCACGGAGCTGCGGAACTAGGCGGCCATCACGGTTCGCTGCTAGGCCACCCCCCTATTGTCTACTTTTTAATATAAATTTTCTTTTGTTGATCGAATAGGCGTTTAATTATTTACATATATATATATATATATATATATATATATCTATCTATATACACATATATATATATATATATATCTATATACACACATATATATATATATATATATATATGTGTGTATATAGATATATATATATATATATATATGTGTATATAGATAGATATATATATATATGTATGTATATATGTATATATATATATATATATATATATATATATATATATATATGTATATATACATATGTATATATGTATATATATATATCCAAGAAATTCCTCAGACCTCCACTCGGCGTTGCGAAAGAAGAAGACGGACCCCACGGCTTCATGCAAGATATTTTTTTATTTTGAACCTCAAGCGACGCGTTTCGAGTACCATGTAATCTTGATCACACACCAGTTAACAGTTCACTTGCTTTTTTTAAATGCTGTGATTCCCCGACCCGACCTACGGGCCACACCTCCTAAAGTGCATCACATGACTTGTTCACGAACATAGAAATAGTGCATGTTTTAAATGGAAAATACTAAAAGACCGAAGTCTTCAATTAAAAGTATTTACATTTAGCCTGAATGAAAATGTACATGTTAATGAAATACAATGCACTTTCTTTCATTAAAAATTGAATGTACAATGTATTAGATATCACTCAATTGCACAAATTACATTAAAGTGCATCTTTTATCAATAATCATCGCTGCATGAATGCAAAGACTACCATTTGGTATGTAAAGTGACTAGTGCAGTATTCTATGTCACAACAATATATTCAATAAATTGTTGCTGCTTTTGTTTACCTTTTTTTTGTTCTCTTCACTGCGTGAATGCAGATACCACTAGGTATATAAAATCACTGATACTCCAGCAATCTAACTAGCACAATTTGAATAAATACTGTTTTGATCATGAAACAAGTCAATCATGTGATAAACATTTTTTTTTTCTTCTTTTGGTGAAAAGCAACCCCTTATATACATCAGAGCTTATATCCTATATACCTATTCAAAATTTAAAATATTAAATTTTGTACATCATAAATATTAAGACCTATATACATTGTTTAAATACAAGAAATTATAATCAAAAGTGCAAATCTGTACACATGCATTTTTAGTGATGAAAAAACTTTGAGTAAAAGGAGAGAACTGATATATAAAAAAGAATCTTTTTACAAAATTTTTTTTCTTCTTATAAAAAAGTTCTTAGCAAATTGAGCTGTACAAGATATTTACAAAAAAGAGAGATAATAGGAAGTTTATGTGTACACACAAGCATTTTGTATCTCGCTACGGTTGAGGTTGCCTTAGATATGCAGTGCACACTCAATATGTGCGTGTGTGTAGCTCTATGGGGTTTAATAGTCACTTATCAAAAATTAATAAAGTGCACATAGAGTGTCAAAGTGTTGCCGTATACTCATGAATTTATTTCGAACCAATACTGTCAATATAGGGGTCTTCATAAGAAATAGTGTAAATCTTCTGTTGCATTAAGACCGTGGGGCTGTTTGCTGTCCAATTCAATAATATATTTGGTTTCCAGCCTTCTCAGCAATTTATCCCTGTCTCCACCCCTTCTCAGTGCAGGTACCGCATCGATGACATAATAACTCAAGCACGACAGGTCCCTGTCATGCCTCAAGTTAAAATGCCGTGCCACCGGGTAGGCAGAATCATTGTCAACTACCGCACGCAGGTGCTGCAGGATCCTAACGTGCACCTGCGATCTCGTGCTTCCAACATAGCACAGACCGCAGGTGCACGTCAGGACATACACAGCAAACTCCGTGCGGCAGTTAAAATTGCCTCTAATTGCTGTCTTAATGCTAGAAAAAGGAGTCTCATAGTGCGTGGTATTTTGACCAAATTTGCATGCACGACATGAGGAACATTTAAAAAAGCCTCTTCTATTGAGCCAGGCACTGCCACTGCCTAGCTCAGGGCTGGTTTTAACCAATTTGCTGTGCATGCTATAGGCTCTTTTAAAGGTGAAAATGGGCCTATCAGGGACTCGTGAACATAATATACCGTCTGTTTTTACAATTGACCAATGTTTGTTGATGAAGGATTTGATTTGACGCTGTTGTTGGCTAAAAGTTATTATTAACCTGGGACCTTGTTCGATATTATTAGGTTCAGTAGATTTGGGCATTAGCAGAGATTCTCGCGTCCTTTCGTTAGTTTTTGACATTGCTTTGGAAAGGATGGATTCACTGTAACCCCTTGCTCTCAAGGGTCCCACCATCAATTTGGCACCCTCATCAAACTTCTCACTACTACTGCAAATTCTTTTTAATCGCAGCAATTCCCCCAAGGGTATGCTATTTATGACATGTTGGGGATGTCTGCTGCTGGCGTGCAGTATACTGTTGCCCGCCGTGGGCTTACGAAACATTGATGTTGTGATGTTTTACCACCGTCAATTGTGATCTGAACATCTAGAAACTCTGCTGTTTCCTTACTTATCTTGGAGGTAAAAAAAAGATTTCTAGTGTTATAGTTGAGGGCTTCAACAAACTGGTGTGCACTGGAGATGTCCCCTTCCCATATGCAAAAAATGTCATCTATGAATCGCATCCAATGAATGACACGATTGAAGCCGGGCACTTCGATGAGATCCCGCTCCTCCCACCAGCCCACATGTAAACATGCGTAGCTGGGGGAGAAGCAGGATCCCATCGCAACACCTCTAATTTGTTTCCACACTGTTTTATCATACATGAAAAAGTTGTTATTCAGACACCAATCTACTAAATCACATAACATCCGGTTATGACCGTAGTATTCACATGACTTCTGGCCCAAATAATATTTAATGGCCACTACCCCTTTGCAGTGTTCAATACAAGTGTACAATGACTCGATATCCAGTGTTATCATACTCCAATCAGTTTGCCACTGTATTGAGCCAAGCCTGAATAAAAAGTCACCGGTGTCTGAGCAATGGCGTCCCGGCCAGTCGCTGCGCACTCAACTTCTGTCTAGACTCCGGGCTGAGGTGGGCTTCACTTCTCAGGCTCCGCTGCAGGTATCAAACCCCTGATGTCGCCGCACTAGCAGGCGCGAAACCCAGAGGGGCCGCTGTTCAAGCCCCAGGTTCCCACAGGGCTCAGACGGGTCCACCTCGCATCAGCTGCGGCACCTATCTATACTGTGGGCCCAGGCTTCAGGACGCCACACAGTTCTCAGGCAGTCAACCCCGTTAAAGCAGTCTGTAGGGGTCAGCCGAGATCACGGTTAACGGGAAACCACTCCACAGGGCCTCCGGTGTGCTTCCGCCCCTCGGGGAGGCGGATCAGGGTGGCGGATAGACGCGGGGGAGCAAGGATCACGGAGCTGCGGAACTAGGCGGCCATCACGGTTCGCTGCTAGGCCACCCCCCTATTATCTACTTTTTAATATAAATTTTCTTTTGTTGATCGAATAGGTGTTTAATTATTTACATATATATATGTATATGTATGTGTGTATATATATATATATATATATATATATATGGTACTTGCACATCTCTAGTTATTTTTCCAAAGGAAGAACTGCTTCTATGTCATTAGGGACTAAGGTCTGACTTCTTTTTTTTATATGAGTATTTGTTTTCTCCATGGCAATGGATTTTCTCTGGGTGGTTTACAGAGCAATCCTGACCGTACATGGTTTACAGGTGTTGTTCAGTGGCACATCCAGCTGTTCTGAGTCTCACAGGTTTGAACATTTTGTTTGAACTTGAGTATATAACCAAATGGTTATGGATAAGGTCTTATTGGCATGGGTAATATCGTCCCTATGATTTTATTGTCTTATAATTGTTACGTTGGTTCTGTCCCCAATTATTGTGAGGTGAGAACTTCTAAAGCACTTATTCCCATAGTTTTAAATGTCTTGTGATCTTAATCACCTATGGTCCCTTCTGGGGGACTTTATATGGTGGGGTATGTTTCTGCTCACCTGAGTTATTATAAAATTCCTGTCTTTTCTCTTGTTCTGGACTGAGTTGGTCTCAGTAAGAAACTTTTGATGGTTGCAGATTGCAGACCCTCCTACGGGAATGGTATGGCTTTGGCATTTGATTCAAAGTAAGGAATCTGTGGCTAGATGTCTCTATCGGATGAACAAGTTACTTACCTGTGGTAACGCATTATCTGGTAGAGACAGGATCTGGCCGCAGATTCCTTAACGACCCTCCTGTCCACGCTCTGCCAACTGAGTCCTTTTGAGTCTCAAATAGTTTGTTTTGGTCTTGCACGTCGTAAAATAAAAGCAGGGAGAATTCTGTGATTGTTGGATATGAGTTCTCTTTCATCTTTAGGTTTTTGTTAGGATATTCATATATTAAATTAGGGTTAGAAATTCGGTAATTATTTGACACAAGAGTGTCTTTTGTTTTAGCACACAGTTCAGTAGACAGTTTCTATATGTGGCTCTGCGTTTATAGTGCGGAAGATAGCCATGGAAGAAACTGATGTCAGCAAGGGTGTTATATGGACTCCGCCAACGTTGCATCCGGTGACCGACATCGATCCTCCGCCAGCGCACAGACGTCTCGCACCATGGGAGCTTTCTAAAGTAAGAAAATATGCGGCTAGATCCTGTCCCTACCACATAATGCGTTACCAAACATAAGTAGCCTATTAATTGAGAAAGGCTCATGCTCCCAAAAAAATCCCAGTACTTGTCTATGTTACAGTCCAGTTGTTTTTCACCAAGGCAATCTCCCCTTCTGTCTTCTTGCTAAAGAGTGATTAGTATATCTGATTTCGACTTAGCCCCTGTCAGAGTCAGAAATCCATACTAAGGTACATCCCTGATAAAGAGGTTTTTGAAGCTTGCAATATTCTCTTGCATCAGTACAAAATTAATTCTTTACATATATTTTTTAATCTTTCCCAAAGCTTCAGATTTGTTCTCATAAGTTAGTAGAATAGGGAGAGCCGTTGCTTTGAGGGCCAATCTAGAGTGGTTGGTGTAGTATTGTTGCCATTAAGAGTGTGAGCACTGAAAATATTCATTATTTTGATGACTGCACTTATGCGTGATGTATTATGTTTAGCATTTCATTTTTTAATCATCCCACTTGCAGATCATATGACAAAGGATATGTCACACAAAAAAAGTTGACCTAAGTATATGTGCAATTCGCTGTGCATTTTGAACTGTTTTGCCTAATGCCTACTGTTGGTTGAACACAGGATATGCAGATCGAAGAATTAAAGCAAGAAGTTGCGTCTCTTAAGTGTCAGAATGAACAGTTCCAGACCACTGTCTCTCAGCAACTGATACAGATCCAGCAACACAAAGACCAGTACAACGTCCTTAAAATACAGTTAGGTATGGGTGCTAAATAAGAAAGTTATGAAACTGTTCAAGATTATTTCCAGGTGTTTTGAGGGCGGTGGGAGGGGGTTGGGCCCTTCTGACTTGTTAATGTGATCTCTGACACAGTTGTAGAGCTGCAAGCTTGAACTTAAAATCCTTTAAGAATGCAATCCTGATATTTTGCACTATTGAAACCTGCAATGTCATGTAGGTTAGCTTTGTGACACAGTATTTACAGTTGTCGTCCTACTCCGGGAAACCTGTGTATGTATTTTTCAGCAATTCTGTGTCCCTTATTTCTCCATGTTTATATTAAGACAGCTTTCCTTTTTCATAGAATAAAAAACGATTTTTGATATGCTTCAACAAACTGTGAGCTTAAAAATAATGTGCAGTTGCATATTACCCACATGGACCCTTGCTCACATTGGCTTCCAAGATATGCTGCTTTATATTGTTGGCTTCATTCTGGTGCAGTGTTTAAGGGAAGTGCAGTGCAGTGCAGTGTTTGTCCAGTCTTAGCTGATTCATTGTTTGGTGAGTTAAGAGAATTAGCCTTTATATTGCGATGGACAGTGAATGGCATACAAGACTTGGCTTAAAAACGTCACAACTCCTGCTCAGTCTCCAAGTGCCTCCAGGTAAACACAAAAGTGCAGAAATCCAAGAGCTATGTAAAGTTCCTGCTATATGAATTTCTATTTTGGACGCTTTTTAAATAAACATTTAACTTTAACATTTAGTACCAATGTTTAGTGAAGTTTAGATTTACTGGTTGAAAAGTGAAGACAACAAAAATACACTGTTTAACTCTTCAATTACAAAAGTGAGCACACAATTAAATGTATTATGGGTATTTCAGACTCCTATTTACTTATTTGAGTCATTGTTCAAATGTAAAGACTTTGCAAAACGTTCGGGTGTCAGCATTTCAGCAGCTAAAAAAGTATTTTTCCCTAGGCAAAGATACTCAGCATCACAGTTCTCCTAGTGATTCTTCACAGATGAATGGGTTTCAGTCAGAGGAGCTGAGTAGGTTGCGTGAAGAGATAGACGATTTGAAAAAACAGAAAGAAGCCTTTCAAGGACAGCTAGCAGAAAAGGATGGATTGATTGAAAGCATGGTAAGTACTTAATGGGAAGCTGTCACAGATTCAACAAAGTCACTTACCTGGGAGTCTTTCTGCGTTGTTCATATTTTGCAGTCCCTTAAGTTAAAAAAAAAAAATGTTTTGATCTTTCAAGATTACTTTTTGATTGATACTTCTAAAAACATGCTCCTCACCATACAATAACCCTAAAGCGCCACTTTGGTTCCATAGAATTAGTAAATGCGGTTCTGTGCAATAAGTGATGTCATGCAACTCTGCAGCAACTCTCTACCGCCGTGGAAGTGATAGCAGAGTTGCATAAAAGCACCACCCCTCCTGCGGATGACAGTTTCTTTCTTTCCACACCTTCCGATGCATATGCAACGCTCCACTTCTGATGACACCAAAACATTTTTCACAGTGTGCTAGGTAACAATCTCCCCACTGAAAATGCCACACATTCAAGCTGTGGCATGAATGCAGATGTTGGTTTCGATCTGCACAAGGTGTGCCCCTGGTTCCTTTGCTCTGGACACACTTTTACGTTGTGATAAATGTGCTCTAGTGCACCCGAAGGCGATTAGGGATGAAGTTGCTGAATACAAGAAGTTGTCGCAGTCCTCGTGGATTGCAATTCAACGCCCAAGTTGTGAGCTAGTCCTGATTTAACAGCTCTTCGAGCAAGCACTCCACTTCCCATTAGAAATCTTCGGGTAAGTCCAAATGAAGCTTAAAAAGAAACAGTTCAGTTCAATGACTCTATTTAGGTACTAAGAACCATAAATCATTAATGAATACAATTCATAGAAGATGAGCGGCCACAAGATGTATCTTAGTACTGCAATAAAAACAAAACTTATAAATTAATTGTCCAATAAAGCATAGTGCCTCTCCACCATAAAAAGTTCTGATAAACGTTTATAAAGTATATTCCAATGGATGCTAAGAACCAATTTAAAACTATTACCTCTGATAGAAATAAGACACTTTTTGAATAGCACACCCATAAGACGAATTTCCTGAGACAAAAACCCCCAGGAGAGCCTTTAACTAA
This sequence comes from Lissotriton vulgaris, assembly GCF_964263255.1. NCBI lineage: Eukaryota > Metazoa > Chordata > Amphibia > Caudata > Salamandridae > Lissotriton > Lissotriton vulgaris. The sequence goes on along the minus strand of NC_141689.1, from coordinate 1,078,845,229 downwards.
TTATAAAGGGGTCTGTTGTGTCTATCATATTGCATAGGGAATGGCATTTTTTGTGGACATTCAAGCCTTAACCTATTGCTTTATCTAAAGTGCACAGAGCTACAATAATTATTTTGAAAAATCACTAAAACATTGAGGCTAATATTTCACACGCATTTACTTTGATATCCCAGAGTAGGTGCGGAAGGATAGTTATACGTTTAATATGAATTATACATCCTCCTATAATTCTCAGAACGCACCAACAAATGCCGAGTACTAGGGCTCAAACTCTGCCCCATCAGGGTATACAGAACATTTCAAGGACCTTTTCTGCACACACCAGATTGAAAACAAATATTTAGAAACCGAAAAGACAGTAAGCTGGTGGTTGTCAGTTTTCAAAACCCTAAAAGCCTCTTGACAATGTGATGTGCATAGATTTCTACAATATTGAATCCGCCATTTGGACCTAAATGTCTTGTAGACTGAGCAGAAAAATAAGGCATGGACCTCTGAGTCCTCATCCATGCCACTGTAAGGACAATTAAACAATGAATCATGTTCCTCTCCCTCCAATGATTGGTGAACACACGCAAGGGAAGTGTTCCCTGCCTGAACTTAATGTACAGCTTCCTTGCTAGGGCCGGTTGAACAACATCTAGAAAATCCTCAAATCAATACGTTTTTTTAATCCCTATAAACCTTGTTGTTAAGGATCCTAGGGAAGCACTCGTCATGAGGTACGTTAATTTGGACCCCTCGTAGCATTCCAACTACTCCCCCTTGCACACTGCCAAGCAGGCCTCTGCAGGGTCAACCAACATGCTTGCTTTGCCAATACTTATATAGTTTCCCTGATGTAGTGGAGCCACAGTATTCTGCCCGTTCATTGAAGCCCTAAGATCTCTACCAGGGACAATCTATAAAAGATCAGCTCAGGAGTGGTCCATATTCTTCTCCAAAATAAGAGTGGCATAAATCAAGCCCCCTCCTCAATTGATCTCACACTTAGATCAAGTTGAAGGGGGATTAATAGGGTGCTAGCAGTAAGGCTCAATAGTTGCCTTAAAAAATTGTTCTCCACCTGCACAATATTCTTAACAGACTTGTGCCCCCATAGTTCAGCGCCATACAAGGAGGCACCTAAGGCCTGCATTTTTTTAAATATCAATAGTGGGTTTATTAAAAGATCCCCTATACACCCTTGCAAGCCCACCCCTATGTTGTACCAATTTAAGCCTTTGGCAATATGGAATAACCAATCCATGTACTCGCTACAGTCCTTAGTAATCCAAGATGGGAACCCTTTTAAGAGGAGTGCCGTTCAGGCTGGGATTTGGGCGTGTCGAATACAATGGGTTGAAAACAAACCATGAATTTGGTTTTGGTGACATTAATTTCTAAACCCCTTATTCTACAAACTTCATTTAAACTATCTAATATCCTTTGATTACCCATTGGAGTTTTTGATTAAAAGAAGGGTGTCAATGGCAAACATCAACACCAGTACTTTACAGGATCCAAGCCTGGGTGCATCATTATTGTTAGTAGTGTTAAAATAATCCATAAGGCCATTAATATATAAACAAAATAACGTTGAGGCTAGCACGCAGCCTTGTTGTACACCTCTTCCAATAGCAAAAGGTTCCCCAAATTTGCTGCATTGCACCCGTGCAAAGTTGTTCTTATGCAACCTCTTCATCTCATTACGCAGGTAAGAAGGAATCCCTATTTCAGCCAAAAGCGACCATAGTGAATCCCTCAGGACTAGGTCAAATGCCGATTTCAGGGCTACAAATATCAGATGGAGATTTCACCTTTAAGGATTACAGTTTTCCAATATAAGACTTGCAGCCTAAGAACTTGGTCTACAGTAGATATGCACTGTCTGAACCCTGCCTGGAAGGGGCTAAGGATCTTTTCGTCCTGAATCCACTCCTGCAGCGGTCTAATATCACCCAAGCAAATACTTTTTGCATTGTATCAAGTAAATGAATTGTCTGTAGTTGGCAGGCAACAATGGGGAACCTTTCATATGAACATGTATAGTCTCTGCCCCATTCTAAGAACCAGTCATTGGCATTCCTTCCATGATTGTGTTGAAGATTGTCCACAAGTAGGAACCCCAGATTTCTGGTTCTGAGGGATAAAGGTCCCTGGGAATTTTATCATTGCCCGAAGCCTTATGAGGGGGAATCTTACCATAAGCCCCAAGGACTTCCATTAAAGTGATCTCAGAATAGCTTGCCTGACCAGAGGAGGACAGTTCACTGTTTGGGGGGTCTTAACAATAGATTCAGCTGTATATATCTCCTGACCATCTAGGACACCATAAAGGGATTGATAATGTGTATTCATTAATTTTGCAGTGATGTTGTGCTCTATATTGTTTCTGCCTACACTGTTCCCAAAATGTACTATGTTTCAGAATTCCTTGGCGGTCTTACGCTTGACAGCGTAGAGCAAGGAATCCCAATTTACTTTCTCCCACTCTTTCTTCGCAGAACTAATACCACTTTTATAGAATACCCTTGCAGATCTTGTCATACAACTATCCTTGCTTTGTATTGCCACTATTGATGCTAGTTTGGCGGCTCTGCACTCTTTATTGAACAATAAGAGTCTGTTCTTCCTGGTGCCCCTTTACCTTGTTTCAATATAAAATAGATATTTTAATGCAACAACTAGTGAGACATGAATATCAGCTACTCTTACGATGCAGCCAACTTTACCATTAGGTGTAATAACTTTATCTAGTGTTGCTAGGGAATTACCCATCAACGTGTACAAATCATCAATTAAATCTGTGGGCTGCTGCATTGTGGACTAATATAGTCTTTGTCTAGACAAGCTCAATCTCAGTATGTCCTCTAGCATATTTATGAAAGTTATTGAGGTGCTTCTGTGGGGTAGGGCTAGGTCTTGGGATAAGACATTGTGATCACTGCTGTGTGTGGACAATATTTCCAAATCTAGAACTAAGGGCCATAGTTATGTGCCCACTAAAACATAATTGATTAAGGATTTAGTTCACCCATTACATGCCTCAATACAAAAGCGTTAATTTGGAGCGCCATAGGGGACCATTTTTTATTAGGGAGTATGGAGAGTGCTGGAATGGTACATAACGCAAAAACAACAGTTGATGGACAGAATGCAGAACAATGTCATACATTCACCCCAGTACAGAGATCTGGGCCTAAATCCATCGTTTTTTTGCTTACCATGCCATTCCAGTTTGAACCCAGCCATATGCAAATCAGTCTTGACCCTGTGCTCCATGGGAACAGTCCAACCCAAACTGCCAAGCCAGGTCTTCCTTGGACTTTTTTCCTCATCAGCCAGGATAGCTTGATTCCAGTGGCATGGAGAGCATGGGACTCACATCTTAGCATAAATGTCCCACTCGGGGTGGCAAATGCAAAAACAGTTGATGGACAGAATGCAGAACAATGTCATACATTCACTCCAGTACAGAGATTTGGGCCTAAATCCATCGTTTTTTTGCTCACCATGCCATTCCAGTTTGAACCCAGCCATATGCAAATCAGTCTTGACCCTGCGCCCAATGGAAACAGTCCAGCCCGAACTGCTAGGTGATGTCCTCCTTGGACTGGAAACAAGCATCCTAAGACCAGTTTTGGGCTTTCAGCCCTCATCAGCCAGGATAGCTTGACTCCAGTGGCATGAAGAGCACTGGACCCACGTCTGGGCATACCCATCCCACTCAGGGTGACAAATGCAAAAACAACAATTGATGGACAGAATGCAATACAATGTCATACATTCCCCCCAGTACAGAGATCTGGGCATAAATCCATCGTTTTTTTGCTCCCCATGCCATTCCAGTTTGTACTGGGTCCAAACTGGGGTGGTACAGTGGGCAAAAGAACGGTGGATTTAACCCAGATCTCTTGACTGGGGGAGAATGTTTTTATCATTCAGCATTCCGTCTGTCATTTGTTGCAGTTACACTTTTCGCCCTAAGTGGGATGGGTTTGCCCAGACGTGGGTCCCTTGCTCACTCTGCCACTGGGTTCAAGCTAGCCTGGCTGATGAAGGGTGACATACCCCGAAACCTGTCCCAGGATGCGTGTTTCCGGTCCAGGGAGGTCCTGGCTTTGCAGTTTGGTCTGGACTGTTCGATGAGGCACAGGGTCAAGACTGATTTGCATATGGCTGGGTGCAAACTGGGGTGGTGCAGTGGGCAAAAGAACAATGGATTTAACCAAGATCTCTTCGCCTGGGGAGAATGTTTGAATCATTCAGCATTCCGTCCATCATTTGTTGCAGTTACACTTTTCGCCCTAAATGGGATGGGTATGCCCAGACGTAGATCCCTTGCTCACTGTGCCTGATGTTTTGACTGGGTGAGAATGTTTGCATTGTCAGCATTCCTACCATCATTTGTTGCAGTTACACGTTTCCCCCGAAGTGGGATGGGTATGACCAGACATGGGTCCCTTGCTCACAGTGCCACTGGATTCAAGCTAGCCTGGCTGATGAAGGATGACATACCCTGAAACCGGTTCCAGGATGCTTGTTTCCGGTCCTGGGAGGACCTGGCCTGACAGTTCGGTCTGGACTGTTCCCATGGGGCACATACATGGTCAAGACTGATTTGCATATGGCCTGGGCCAACCTTGGGTGTCGTAGTGGGCAAAAGAACAATGGATTTAACCCAGATCTTTTGACTGGGGAGAATGGTTTCAATGTCAGCATGCCGTCCATCATGTGTTTGCTGTAACACTGGATTCAAGCCTGGCTGATGAAGGATCACCTACCACGAAACCGGTCTCAGGATGCTTGTTTCCGGTTCAGGGAAGACCTGGCTTAGCAGTTCGGTCTGGATTGTTTCCGTGAGGCACAGGGTCAAGACTGATTTGCATATGGCTGAGTCCAAACTGGGGTGGTACAGTGGGCAAAAGAACGATGGATTTAACCCAGATCTCTTGACTGGGATTGAATGTTTGAATCATTCAGCATTCCGTCCATCATTTGTTGCAGTTACACCTTCTATGATGAACAGAAAAAGGGCTGTTCGATGTAATACTGAGAGAGGTCTTTGGCTGTGTATGCTTGATGATCTTCCTTCCTAGCTTTTGAGAATAAGTTATGTGCTAAAAACGATTGCTTGTATTGCACTTAATACCTGTTTGGGTAGCTTTTGCATAATTAAGTAGGTCTGATCGTGACAGGCTAATGATGCTTTATGTCGGAAGGCATAATTCTGATCAGTTTATTATGAAAAGCTATGAAAAAGACATTAGCTCCAGCGTATAAAAAATGCTAGACGATGTTTAAGGCTGGATTAATATACTGTAATAATTCCTGTAGCAATTATTTTTTTACATGGATCTCACGAATTAAGGGTTTAAATATTGATTAACGTTTGGAGAAAAAGCTCGAGATAAAAGATTTGTTATGTGAGAATCTTTGCTAAACCTCTAATGAAAGGATGTTTTGGGTTGCCAACTGTAATTTTGTACCTGTCTATAATTTTAAGTGTAGTTTTAGTTGTGTCAGAAAATTCAGAAAAGTACAAATATATGCGTACATAGAGGGACATGTCAGTACTCTTGACTCACTGGTCTGTTAGAGAGTCATTCACATTCTGTTTCTGCCAGGTGACCGCATATAAGATGAGGCATAGGGTTTGCCTTCTTTAGCTACTAAGTTCATTGCCCTGTGAGTGACAGCATTTCGCTGGATCTGTATTTATTTTTTGGTGTCTCATGCATACAACACATCTGTTGATTTGCTTTAGGGTTGGCTTCTAGTTTGTTCAGCTGAGCTTGCAAAAAATATAAATTCCAGAGACTAAAGGTAGTCCTTTTCGGAGTGCCCAATTTATGCATGCATGCATTTTTAGGGCTCTCACCCTGCGTTGCACTGCGCAGCAGTGCTTGCGCAGGGGAGAGTCCTTTTGTGCGGGGTTCAGAACCTGAGCCTGGAATCGCACGCATGTGCTTCTCCTTTCACCTTCCACTTTTGGCCTTTCATTGCTTGTTTTTTTTTCAAACAGAGCACGCAATAGGCCAAAGGTGGGCACCTTGCTCCGCCCATGGCCTATTGGTGTCAGTTACGCGCACCACCGGCCATGTGGTTTCAATTATCGTGCCCAGACACAGGCGCGATAATGGAAGCCAGATGGCTCGCTGTGCCCTCTGGTGGGAGTGTTTTTTTTTTTTTATATACAATTTCATTTCACTGCCACTTGTTTACTGCGTGCTGTTGAGCGATCGCCCTCCCTTGTGTACAGAATAAAAAAATGCCTTAACCTGTAGGCAGAAGCACCTTATCTGGGGCACCATTTTCTAGAATTGGGCTTTCTTTAACAATCAATGACTTCTGGGCAGTGTAGTCTCTCTGCATTTCAACTTGAATTTGGATTGTCCTAGCACCCCTGAAGACATTAATTGGTGAAAGAAAAGCCCAGAAATGGAACCCGGTGTCATGGTGACCTGAACGAAGCAGGTAACCTTATGCATGTGGCTGTTTACTAATGGCAAAGGTTTAGCACCAGCAGTTCGTGGTCCAGAATGGAAACTGTTGAGCACTAATACAGCTAAAGGACACTGTGGTCAAAGAATGGTCGCCGCGTGAAGGACATAGGAGGGCAATCACTGTTTATAAAAAAAAATACTGGGTGCTTGGATAACAGAAAGGAATGTAAATAGAGACACAGTTTGCTTCACACTGCAAGCACTTGTACAGACAAGATCTTTGGTCCTTCTACGAGCTGTCTGATTCCGAAGATGTGAAAACAGCAAGGTGCTGCCAGAATAGTGATTATTTAATCGTGTGTATTACTCTTTACGGCCCATATAGTCACTAAGGATCACTAATGCCCCCTTTACACCTGCCAGGGGATTTCATATAAGCGCAGCTTTCAGATGAGGATATTTGGGGGTGGGTTTCTTCTTTCACACATCCTCTCCACTGCCTTTTGAAATCTAAACCTTAGAGGGAACGGGTCGTGCCTCTCAATAATGCATCAGGTGCAGTGATTTGAAGGCCCCACTGCACCTGATTTTACAACTACAACAGGGGTGTGGGGCACATTTCCCTCCGTTGCTTTAGGGCCCATGAAACCCTGCACATGCAAGTTTCCTTTGGCAGCGAAGGTGTTTTCACCTTCAACAACCTTGCACATAACTAGCCCAATGCAAACAGTAGAACTAACTGTCAAGGCGAAAAACACAATCTGCCCAAGAGCTCGATAAAAAGTCCTACTTAACCTGAATATGTATATTTTTTTATTGGTCGACTGGTAGAACCACTCCACCCGTTCTGGGAAGCTTTAGCAGCAGCAGCGGCGCTGAGGCCCTCCTGACGACACCTCCGTCCCCGGGAGGCAGGGTAGGGCCTCGGCAGAGGGGCAGGGCCGCGGTCAGGAGGTACACCCTAACATTTCGAGTTTCCCTAGGAACTTGACAATGAGGCGGAAGTATAGCCATGTTTACATTTCGATAACAGGACGCACGCGAGTCCTGCGCGCGCGCTGGGCTGCACTAAGCGGGGCGCGCGAGGCCCGGCCAATCTGATGGAAGAAAGGGCAGGGTCAAGGGTCACGGGGACACAGCGCTGCTGGGGTCAGTAAGGCTTCATGTCGCTTGATGTATGGTGCCAAATAGGGTGGGTATAAGGCCGACGTTCACTACAAGCTTGGGAGGATGTGAAGCACTCCTTGAAAATACTATTTATAAAGAGGTGCCGTGACTCACGAGAGGCGAAGCCTCCCGTGGGTGGGGCATGAATTATGCCCCTTCCCTCCCTCTACAATGGTAGTTCTAAGCATATTACACTCTATTCATCTGGTTTGCGCCTTTCTGTGTTTCTATATACATTAGATATAAACAGTTATTTAACTACAACCAGAGCACAAGAGATGTAAAATCGCCGATGTTTTGTTTTGTAAAGTGATTCCATAACGGAATCTGTGAGGCATTAAGTGTGCTGTAGTGATAACACGTGCTTCCCATTTGGCCTGCAGTAATACATCTGCTTTTATTAGAACAAGAGTTCAATAAAACGTGTTATTAGTATCACTGGCATTGCATATATGATACATGCTGATGAAAAAATATTGACAAATAACACATTCTTTGAAAGTAGTGTTCCAACGAACACATATTCACATATTTATTAAGAAACATAAACTCTTTGTTCAGGCTTTTGTAGAAGAAGTACACTCAATGCCTATTTATTGTGATTTGTTTCTCACTCAATGGGATTAACCCCTTTTGCTCAAGTTATGGGTAACACCTTTTTGACGTCTTTTATTTTGTTTGATAGCAAACTAATTTAAGAAACTGAACAGTGCTCTGATACAAATTGTGTTGTTGAAAAACAGTATACTAGGTAAATGCATCACTACATCCAGCAATTTGGATCCTTCATAAGCAGGCGGATAAAACATTTACATCCATACATATGCCACATTAAATACGCACTTCATGATCTACTTCCGGCAAAAGAAACAGGTTTCATTAGCAACATTCACCATAAGCTTAGTGCGCTTCAGTTGGTTGGCCAGTCTTTAATTTTAATTATTGATATATATTGGAGTGCCCAGCAGCTCCCCTGACAGTGCTAACTGGCCACTTGCTTGCTGCTGATTTAATCTGCTGTGTGTTGTAGCTCATGTGGCCACTACTCCTAAACCTAGCCTCCAACTTATAATGGTATTGTCCCTAGGGTATCCTTGTTGTATCAAAACAGGGTGGTTATCACATTGCATTTTAAACACCACTCACAATAGCCTTCCAAGATTGCCAGCCACTGATGTGTTTACATTTTTCTTAAGCATATTTTTATTTTGCAAGTACATGCCCCACATGATTATACTGCAGTATGTTTTCTTTTTTCTAGTTTTATTCTTTTAATTTGTCACATCTGTGCTTGTTGAGTTTGTGTGTGTGGGAGGGGATTTTATTGTGGATTTGTGAGAGTTTGCGTGCCCAAATTAGTCAGTGGTTGAAAGAATAGACCTATGATTGTAAAATAAGTAGGTGACCCTTCAATTCATTGATAACATTGTTAATATAGAAGTCAGTACTTGAGGCTGACCTAAAGAGGAAGAACAGGGACATCTGGAGAACATAAAACTTTACACTAATGTAACCCTTTTTCAAACACATTTTCCAAGAGAGTATTGAGCCCTTTGTAGCTGTAATGAAAAGTGTAAACGTGGCATGCCTTCCTTTTCAGTCTGCAACGGTCCTGACAGCCTCTGGTAGAGAGCTGGGCACTGTATCTCATGCTAACTACTTGATCAAATTCCAGATGCGTAGATGAGGGTTACAGTAGCATCACCAAAGTCTGCAACTTGTGTTTAGCAAATAAAGAATGAAAACTGTTTATTCAGGCATGTGGTACAGACTGCCCTCTTCACACCTGTGTGGAGTCTGAGACTGCTGTTTTTTTACTCCTTTTCTGGCATCCTGAAGATGTTATTCAGTGTTTTGGGTTAGTAGCAATAGTATTCAAATTGTAGTTTTTATCACTCATGTAGGATTCAAACCTCCATACAAAGGCAGAGCTTCAGTAGTGGCCTGAAGGCAGCCATTCACACAAGTACACAGTGAGCAGTGACATTCACGTATGTTGTGTCCTTAGGCATCCTCAATTCACACTCTTTTATTTTACATAGGTTAGGCAATATCTTGAAAGGTTGTTGCATTTCTTTTTCTGATTGTTTTCATATATTCAGTTGTTTTGTTTTACAGTATAGCTTGTTCTTACTGTTTATTCACATATCTTTGTATGTTGCTGACAGAAATCTGCCCAGTTGGAAGTTCGAAACCTCAAACAGTCTACAGAGGGTTCTGAAGTTGTTGGTCCAGGTCAACCAGAAGAATTACGTAGGGTGAGTAGTGTCTGGTCTAAGTCTGAAATATAGTTATATTTTACGTAAATAAATGAACAAATCTTGGAACATTTTATATTTGCATAGCCTGCACTTCTCATATTCATACGCTTTGCGATCACAGAGTGGATTATTTCTATAAACTAAACCTATTTTGCGATCCATTCCGAATAAAGGATAGCAAGGGGGTCATACTGCATTCCCGACCTAGTTGTAAATCATAAAGGTATCCATCAGTGGTTTGCAACAACAGTTGTGATTGCAATCCATTGATTATTTACTGACAACTCAGTGGAGGTGGTAAATGATTTGCAACTGAGAAGATGTCACTTTAAAACATCTTTCCTATTGTGAACAGGATTTTCCCAAGCCGTGGGTCGCCAGCCGATATTTGGTAATTGGCGAAAACCTTAGTATATTTATATTAAATTTCCTTTCCTTCAAAGACAGAGGTCAAATGTCCAGCTATGTCTTCTGTCAATTTGCTGCTTATTCTAGGCTGTAGGATGTAATTTTTTGTAACACTAAACAAAATGTACTAGTAAATGAACTATATGTGTCTGTGTGTGTGTGTGTGTGTGTGTGTATATATATATATGTGTGTGTGTGTGTGTATGAATGTGTATATATATATATAAACAAAATGTACCAGTAAATGAACTATGTGTCTGTGTGTGTGTGTATATATATATATATATGTGTGTGTGTGTGTGTGTGTGTATGAATGTGTGTATATATATATATATATATATATATATATATATATATATATATACTATATATACATATACACTATATATTCATTATATATCTGTGTATACATTTTGAGGCATTTTCAATGGAAAATGGGCTGTCTGTAAATGAATGTTTTTTAGTAGTATATTTGCAACAGTATGCTCCAAATGCCCTAACACGCTCACTGGCCTTTCAAGCCATCTCTGTCAGATTACTTAATTTGTTGATATCAAATTAGCTTGTCAACCCTACTTAAAAATCCTGTTTCATCTATTCCAGTCTCATCTTCAGTCTTTGAGACCTTGCCACCTCACACTGTATGAAAAATACCGAACCTTCAAGGCCAGACTTCTTGGAACCTGCTATGCAGAAATTTCTTATCGCTGCTTACGATGTGATGTGTCAGAATTTCAGCTCCTTCAGAGGATCAATTATCACTTGGAGATTGATCTGTGGTTATTTCAGTTTGTTTCTACAATAATATGAAAAGCTTTTTATTATTCATTAGGACACCTAGAGAGGAACGGTAAAAGTATATAATAAATAAAGTAAAGCTTTAACCACTAGTTCCTTAGCCTTGAGATCCTCAAGCTGTACTGCTAGGCCAGTACTACAGATGCCCTTTCTGTTTCAGAATTATGTCATTGTGTAAAGAAACACACTCTTGAAGGTTTCTTCAATGTTACAGGTCAAGTGATTGGAAAATCACTAGCTGGCAAGACTGTCTCTCTTGGGACCCAATCAGTGACAACTCCCTCCAAGGCTTTTAATTTCTATCTTATATAATGCTGCAGGTGACCAGATTAGTACTTATGGGGAGGGCTCCCACCAAGAACAATTATGTTGCCTTGTTAGATAAAATACAGCAGCAAGGCAATATCCCCAAACATTTGCCATTTTCCAGGCATCACTAGGGGTTTTGCCTACAGGCAGCGTCATGGCCCACCACAATGGGCAGCCGAGTCCTTTTGGGGTCTGAGTTGGGAAATCCAGCTACTTTTGAGCCTTTTCACCCTTGTCCTTTACAATTTCTAACTTGTAAGGTAGCGTTTCTCATCTCTATCACCTCAGGCATGTAAGCGAACTCCAGGCTTTCATATGGGAAGAGCATTTTTTCCAGGTTCACGCTGATAAAGTAGTTCTTAGAAATAACCTAAGTCTTCTACCCAAAGTAATATCTCCTTCTCAATCAAACCATTGAGCTCCTGGTGTTCTTCCCACAACCGGACTTGGTAGCAGAGAGACAGCCCTTCATAGACTAGACGTAAAGAGGGCCTTCATTTACTGCATTGATAGGACAAAACGTTTTCTTAAAACTCAACAACTGTTTGTTACCTACACTAAACCGCACAAAGGAAGCACCATTTCAGAAGCAGGGATAGCACGATGCGCCAGATGTATGACCCTAAATTGCATGCGCAAACGGGTTTCCGACCCGTTTGCGCATGCAAAATGGCCCAGAGCCATGTACAATTCCTAAATAGCGAGTCGCAATTTATTTGTGACTCGCTATTTAGGAATTGCAGGTCGCAATTTGGAAGGGGCGTTCCCTTCCTAATTGCGTCCACAAATCAACGGATGAATGTTTTATAACTGCAATTGCGGTCACAAAACACACTCAAATTACCGCCCTCTTCAAGAGGGTGGTAATGCAGTCAGAAACCTTCCCTAAAAATATTTTTTAAGGGCAGACAGTGGTTCCAGGGACTACTATCTGCCCTTGAAAAAATGTAATGAAAACGTACATTTTTAAAAAAAAATGCATCCCGTTTTCCTTTCAGGAAAACGGGCTACGTTCTTTCTTTTTTTAAACTGCTTTATTTAAAATCAGTCTGAGAAATGGTGATCTGCTGAGCCCAGCAGTCCACCATACCTGGGAGGGCCTGTCATTACCAATGGGCTCGCAAATTGCGAGAGGCTCATTAATATTAATAAGCTTCGCCATTGGCGACCCCATTGGGAATCACAAACAGTGTTAAACACACTGTTGTACATGGCAAATTGCACCTCACAACTTGAGACTCGCAATTGAGTCGTAGCTTGCGAGGCACAATTTTGCTGGTCGTACATCTGGCCCAATGACTAGTCTATGGCCTTTGTAGGTAATGTCCCCATGACATCTGTAGGGCAGCTATCTGGTCCATCTCACACTTTACACAAACACTACTATGTGGATGTGCTAGCACGCCAACAAGCTCAAGTGCTCTACGCTGTACTACTCTGGATAGCCACCGCTTACGGAAGAACTGATTTTTGATATGTTAAAAGTTATAGTAAAATGCTTGATACATAAAAGTAGAAGCAAAGAATTAAAATTAGGGCCATATATTTCCTGATAGCTAGTGGACATTTCTATGCATGTGAAAAGCACATCTAGGAACATAATCTTAATTGTTACAATTCAACGGGCTAGACCAGACATCCGCACCACTGTATTAACCGCATGCGCGCTAGCGGAATTCCGCTCCCACGCTGGGTTTTTCAAAAACACACTTTACGTGACGAGCTGGGCTCGTCATCAGCGTGCGAGGAGGCTACGCCATGACGAGCCCAGCTCGTCATCAGCGTCGAAGGGGTTAAGTCCCAGGAATGGAACGGGAATGATCTTATGCTTAAAGTCTGATTGGGTGTTATCCTTTTTTTCACACACTATTTGGTGTGGAATCGCCAAGACCGATGCCACTGACACATCCAACTGTCAAAAAAAGACCACATGGTCTACATGACACCAAAACTGTGCCTGATCAGTTTGGTATCAAGGAGACAAAGGGACAGAATGACAATCTAGGACAGTGCCACTTATTTTCAAAACAGAGTGCTGACAAAGGAAATCTTTGAGAGTTTTCTTGCCTAAGTAGAAAAACACGGCCTGCAGCAAAATAGAAAGCAGTGATGTTTGTTAGATTGGGTAGGATGGCAATACAGAAACAATAGATTAAGAGATATTGAATAACTTTTAAAAAACATCGAAGATTAATTTTTTTTTACTATATCCTGAGAGTTCATGAACAAGGAGAGAAGAAGTAAACGACTTACAGAACATCTTTCAAGCCTGTAAATAGTACAAATAATGAAGTAAAATGTTACCCTGTAAGGATCTGTTCATGGCATTCTAATTGTTCTGTAGATTCTCATGCTCTGCATACTCCTGCCATCTATTGTTGGGCTCGGACGTGTACATCTTGTTTTTCTTCAAATAAGTCTTTTGAGTCACAAGGTTTAGTGATTCCTCCTATGACTGGTAATTCGCATGGGCATTGGGTCTATTGATGATTGTTTTTTTTCCCTGCCGTCTCGTTTGGACGTGCATTTATTGAGTTCTGGGGTGATCACGCCTTGTGGTGTTAGTCATTGGTAGTTCTTGGTTCATCCACTCCCATTTTCGCAAACATTCATCGATTGCAGTACATTTCCTTATCATCGCAACCTTCGCCAGGCTCGCTACCAGGCTTTCTTTTGACACCCCTCTCATGGTCCCTGACCTTCCACTTCGTGTTCTTCAAGAATGAAGACTCTGTATTGGAAAGGACGCCTTTTCACTACTGTCCATAGTGTCATTTTAAATATCCCTGGACAGACCACTAACCGGTTTGCAACCTCTGTCTGTGGACCATGACAAGGCCTGCTTCTCTGCCTGTCTCGACTTCTACTCCAAGAAGGCTCACCAGTATCGACGACATCCTCAACAAACCATGGCAGAGTTCTTTTCGTAGGTGTTCGTTCAGACATGGTGCCAAAGCTACCTCCCCAAAGAATCTACTATCCAACTAGAGACTGCAACAACAGACACCACATTGCTTCTCCAGGTGAGCCAATAGGGGTGACAACATCAACGGGGGTAGAGGTAGAAGGGGTACAGCTAATCGAGGCACCCAATCTAAACAGTCTCTCTCCCTTCCCCTAATCACACTACACCTTTCTGGAGAAGACTACAGTGGTTTCTTTCACGGTGGAAAGATATCGCTTCCGATTAGTAGGTTCTCTTCATCATCAGGCAAGGTAACCCTTCGGACTTATTGCAACTCCACCAAACATTCCTCCTATGGCATACACACCTTCTCCCCAGAACGTCAGTGCAACTTTCAAGAGGAAGTAGAGGCACTCAGTCGCAAGGAAGTGGGGTGCAATAGAGGCAGTGCCGCAACACCAGCAAAGCAGTGTACTACCTGTAGTACTTTATCCTAAAGAAGGATGGGATACTCAGCCTATAATCTACCTCAGGCCCCTCAAAAATAGATCCTGTCAGAGCACTTCCTCGTGGTCATGCCAGGACGTCATTCCTCTACTGCAGCTAGGCAAATTGATGACCGCACTTGACCTAAAAGATTCCTATTTCCACATCCCAATCGATCCTGTACCCCACCAATAACTACAGTTTGTTGTAAGTGCCCAGCATTTTCATTTCTAAGTGCTAGCCTTCGGTGTCACCACAGCCCCCAGAATATTCACAAAATGTCTTGCCATTGTACCCGCTTATGTCAGGAGGGGCGGCAGCCACGTGTTGCCTTAATTGGACAACTGGACTGATCAAGAGCTCAAACAAACAATGCTTGGCCCATGTCTAAACCACCGTTGACCTGTTGCACAGTGAGGGGTTCACCAGCAACACAGTCAAGTCCCACCTTCAGCCCCTTTAGATGCATCCCTTCCTGGAGCAGTTATCAACTCTGTCACCGGGAAAGTGTACCCCAGTCAAGCGTACATTCAAGCTTACCCGGTGTAACTGAATTTTTTCTGATGGTTACATCTGCCTTTGGATTCCTCACCTTTTTGATTTATCCCAGTGCGCAGCATTCCACAGAAACTTTTCTCGTCACAATGGATTAACTCCTCATGCAACTCTGCGTGATGGCATCGGAGCCAAAAGAAGACCTCGCAGGCATGCTGACGTCAGTTCCACCCATTTTTTTTCTTCGTGCTTTCGAGGCGAAACGGTTGAACTAGCAATAACAACATTTCCACAAGTATATATAGTATACCAAACACAACCAAATAAGAAAATATCACACATATATATTTACCATAATCCAAATAACCTCATGATTTAAGCCAAAAAATCACATAAAACGTGTATGAAAAATAACACAGACCGTAAATCTTTGGTATAAGCAGACAGGCAATGGTGAGGCAGGTGGGTCAGTGAGGAATCCACGGGCAGATACTGTATCCACCAGAAAAAGCGTCACCAGAGGTAAGTAACTTGTTCTTTTGATGGACACATCTGCCTGTGGATTCCTCACATTTAGAATTGAGTCCTCAAGCAGTCCCACACCCAGAGGAGGGTGCCTGCCTGCACCAAAAAATTTAATAGCACAGAATGATCAAAATGGCCACCCTTCCTCACTTCTGAATCCAAGCAAAAATGCTTTGCAAAAGTGTGGAGGGAGGCCCAAGTTGCTGCTTTGCAGAGGTCAACCACAGGGACCCCTCTAGCCTAAGAAGAGACTACTTACCTCTGGTAAAATGAGCACGAAACCTTCAGGAGGCTCCTTCTTGGCCTTGGCATAGCAAATCTTGATGCACAGGATTACCCACCTGGACTGCGTTCTTTTGTGGACAGCCTTGCCCTTCATCTTGCCAACATATCCAATGAAGAGCTGATTATCCAGTCTTTATTCTTTGGTTCTATCCAAGTAGAAGCTCACTGTCCACTTGGGTACAAACGGTGCAGCCCTACACCCTGGGGTAGCGGACCTGCCCCCTCTCTCCCCGGCCTACCTGGACCCTAGATTTGCTAACCCCCATCGGTACTACCTGAGTAGGCCCCACACTGCTCATTAGGGTGGTCGTTGAGGACACCAGCCTGAAGGCTGTCCCACGTGACTGTGTGGGGCCCCATCCTGCCACCTGCTACTTCTGCATCCTGCTCCACTGTGGAGACCTTACCCTGGAGTTAGCCGTTGCCCCATCGGGCACCGTGCTGTAAAGGGCCTCTTGGTAGGCTAGATGAGGACCCACAATAGCAAGGTGAGCTGCAAGTGATAGGGCTGGGCCCGATGGAGGGGTTTCCTGGACGAGAACAGACAGAGCCCCCTCATATCAAACGCTTCACCTGCCTCCAGCTCCCCTCGTTTTGGTGGCATGGTTGGGCACTCGGGGGCAACTCTACCGTGGGCCCTACTGTGCAGGAGCCCTATGTCTTGTGGAGCACCACTACCACAATGCAGCATTGGCCCTGAACACCTCATCTTGGCGTTCTTCAACCTGGATCTTGAACCTCCAACTAAGTCACAGTACATTGCTTGCTCCCCTTTGCCAGGGCCTAGAAGTGGAGACATGTCACCTGCTGTGCACTGGCAAGTCCCTTCTGGCATGAGGCACCACCTTGCAGAAATGACTGAGGCCCCCTTAAGCACTTGCAAGCTCTCATACTCACTCTGGGAGTGACTTTTGATATCTCTCCCTAAAGAAGATAGAGACCCCACACATCTGACATCTTATACACCCATAGCCATTCTCGGGGAAGACTATAAAAGTTGGGTAAAATTCTTGCTAACTGATTTGCCCAAATCCTCCCGGATCATACACATACTGACTAAAATGGCTTTGTTCAGTGCCATAGCACCTCCCAGAACATCCGCCATCTTTTCCATATACAAGACCAAGTAAGAGGACAGTTGCCAGGAGAGGCTGGTCTGATTTTAGATCTGGAGAAGGCATTTGACACTCAAATGTGGCATTATCTTTTCATGGTTCTCACCCGTATGTGGATAGGGCCCAGGCTTATAGCATACACCTAAACATTGTACTCCAAACCAACCTCCTGGATCATCTGGGTCGCATCGTCACAGCCCCCTTCCTGGTTGGTCGGGTGCCCATTATCCCTGCTGCTATTTGTGCTTGCAAAGGGACCCCTTGTCATACGATTATGTGGGGAGGTCTGAGAGTGGGGCATCCCTCACGCAGACAGGACCCATTGTATCATTCTATGCAGATGACCTGCTTTTAAATCTGCTGGACGTAACAATCAACCTTACGACAATCCGAGATATCCTAGCTGAGTACGCCCCTGCCGATGGCTCAGTATTAACTAGGCAAAATCATCCATCTACCCTCTTTGTTCTGGCCAACAGCTATGAGAAGTTCATCTAGGCAACACCAGCACCAGCTGGCACGCTCAAGCGACTCGCTGCCTAGGGTTCAATCTCTATCATACTCCCCTGGACCTATACAAAGTGAACCTCCTCAAGGCCTTAGCGGTAATACGAACTTAAGTAAATTTCTGGCAGTCCCTCCACCTGGCCCCAATAGGCAAAATCACTTTGGCGAAGATTATCTTACCCCGTCTTCTGTATGATTTCACAAACCTCCTAGTCGTCCCACCACACTCCTTCTTTAAGGATCAAGATACCCTCCTGTGCACACTCATCTGGGACACCAAGCATCACAGAGTTGCCCTTGCAAAATTGCACTTGCCAATGGACCGAGGAGGCGTGGGCGCCTTCTCCTCCTTCAAGACATACTTCCTAGCAGCACAGCTCCGTTGGTTATCCAGCTGGACTGCTGAGTGCTACCTGCATGAAGCCTGCACCGAGCGAGGCCTCTGTCGCTGTGTTTCAATCAGGGGCTTCCTCTCTCTGAAAGCTTTGCTATCCTCTGCCTGGACCCTGCAAGTAACAGTAGTTCAGACATATATGGCCGAGATACAGCTCTTCTCTTGCGGGGCCCCACTGTGTGCCCAGACTCTACCCCTGATCAGTCTCCCCCTTACCCTGGGTTTTTGTTCTGTCGACTTGAGGGTCCGGATAGAACACTCGGTACTTACACTGGGTGATTTATTTTCCGAAGGCCACCTTCTCCCATTTGATAAACTGGCAGTGGAGTATGGCCTTCTGTCTGGACAATTCCTCCTACACAGACAGCTCAGTCATACTTGTCACACTCTTTGGGATATCTCAGAGGGAGAACCCGCCACAAATCCTGTTCTGCAGGTCATCCTTGCAATGGGTGACGTCCACCACCTTATCATCTGGCTCTATAAAGCCATCTACAAGCCATATGTGAGCTGGTGGTCACCCCCCTGCTGCCCTTCCAAAGTCATCTTCCAAAAATGGGAAGATGACTGTTAGACCTGACATCATTGGCTTGAGTCTCTCCTCCATTTTTTCTGTTTGCCTCTACTGTTTTACGATGTTTTGCTGGTATATGCTTTGGGCGCCGTGTCACTGCTGATCAGTGCCATAGCGCAAGTGCTCCCGATGTTAAATTGATGTGTCTATTGTATCCATGTTTGGCTTATTTGGTTTACTGTCAGTCCCTAGTCTAGTGCACCAGGAGTGCCGGGGCTTGTAAATACAAATGCCGCTCGTGGGCTTGCAGCACGTGTTGTGCCACCCACAGGAGCGGCTTCGTAAAAGAATGTCTACGGGTCGGTCATTGCGAGACCCACGTGCAGTCTTGTACTGTCACGCAGGCTGCGCAAGTATACCTACTTGCCAGTCCCTCCAACCTTCCCTTAACTTCATGTTAGTCACCCCTATGGTAGGCCCGCGGGCAGGGTGCATTGTAAGTGTAAGGTAGGACACGCCTGACCAAGTTGGCATGTCCTGATAGTGAAGTACCGCCATCTTCGTGCTTCACTATTGCGAGGTAGCCTGCTCTCCATTGCTTAGAATGGGCCACCGGGATTATTAATGCTATGATCCTAGCTGGCTCGGAGAGCACGGTGCAATGTCGAGTTTGGTATCCCTGAACTCGGGGTTCAATTACGCGTCCGTTGGTGTGGATGGTTTTTGGACTCTGGGTTCGAAAATAGCACTTTTAGAAAGTGTCTATTTTCTTGCCTAACCATATCTGGTTTCTGCTGGTCTTGCGTGTGTGTGACAGGAGCTGGGTGGCTCCACAGGTCTGGATGAGTCAGTATGGGATGAGTGGGACATTTACGTTGAGAGTAGGGGGAGAGTAGTTGTTGATAGCCTGCCTTGCCTGATACAATGCTGGCTCCACCTCCTGCTAAGCGACTGATGGCTCTGTGCCTGCCATGGACGATCCTAGCCCCACCTCCTGCCAGGAGGGCGATAGCTCTGCTCCTGCCAGTATCAATGCTGGCTCCACCTCCTGCGGGGCGTCTGAGGACTCAGCCCGGCTCAATGAATAGGCCAGGTGCTACTGCCTAGCTCCACCCACCACAGACCCAGGATGTTGGGAAATCCCCGGCATAGACAAAGGGATCAAAGACGAAAAGGGGTATAAGAGAAGGACCCCTGAACTAGGAAATCAGATCACTTCTGACAAGGAACCCTGTAACCAAGGACAAGAAGCCTGCTGATCTAAGGGACTGCCTACCCCTTCTGCCAAGTGTGCTGTTGTTGGGGGAATCCTGCAGTGCTTCTTTATTTTTGCCAAGGAACCAGGAGAGAGGAACTGTGTGTGTACTCTCACGCTTGCTAAGAAAATCTCCAAGGACTGGAAGAGTGCCAGTCTCCTGCTGAAGTCACAGGGCTAAAAGACTTCATCTGCTAAAAGTGCTATTGGCTGGAAGTGCGAATCCAGCACCTCTGAAAGAACCAGCAATCACGACGACCGGACGCTGGGCCCGACCGACGCCAGCAGCAACGCTAGTGAGTGGGAGTACGGCTCTAGCTCCAGAGGACCTCGTGTCTGCACCGCTGCTGATCGCATCACCTGTGTGCCCCTTCGACGCCGTGAGCGCTGCTCACTCTGTGCAACCGCATCATCGACGACGCCTGCTGAGGCCTGACCGACACCGAAGACGCGACGCCGGATTGCTCGACGCCGTTGATCATCGTGTGCTTCATTTTCCTAAGGTACTGTGTTGTTGGGGGTCCGTGTGACTCCAGGCCCGACGTAGCGCTCCTCGCGGTCGACGCCACACCTGTGGATTATCTTTGCCTCGACGTCGTGTAGCTCCCGTGTGAGTTACCCTGTTGCTAAGAACTGTGTTTCCAAGAAGAAGATTTGCTTGATACTAAAAGACTTTTGTGCTAAAGAAGAAACTACCTTTGAACTATCCTTTTTCCTTCCTGAACGTATTTATTCCGATTGTGTACAGTTTTGCCGTTATTTGGTCTTGTGCTAAGTCTTATATAAAAATACTTATTTTTATAATACTACGGTGTCGTGTCCATTTGTAGTGTATTCACTGTGTTACTGTATGTGGTCATAATTGCTTAACGCACCGCCTCTGAGATAAGCCTGTTCTGCTCTGCCAAGCTACCAAGGGGGTGAGCAGGGGTTATCAAAGGGTGTGATCCCCTTGCCCTGACTAGAAAAGGAGGGTCCCTATTTGTCAGAAGTGCATACCTCTGCCAACTAGAGACAGCCGGTTCTAACATTGGTGGGTCAGCGGTGAGGATTTGGACTTTGCATTTATGACCCATGTACAGTGATTAGTGTGCGCTACATAGTGAAAGCAAACCATAGCGCAGTCACAATCTGATTCGGAAGGATCCTATTTTTGTTCTCCGCTTTCCTGAAGCTTGATTTTTTTTTTGAACACTGCCAGTTTTAACCATGAGTGACAACTGAGTCACTGCCCCTGCTATCGTTGTTGTGGAGGAGTTCGAGAGGAGTAAGCTAAAGAAATACAAGAAAGATGAGCTGAAACACTTTTGCGACCAGTTTAAAGTTCCTACCACCGGCCTCTCGAGAAAAGATGATTTTTATAAAGCATTACAGGCCTGGTGGGAGTCCAGAAATCCCTCTGATGTGGTGGTGGTACCCACAGAGGAAGGGGATGAGGAGGTGCCAGTGAATGGACCTATGCCCTCTCCCGGAAGCAGTGTTTCCTCCAAAGGTCTTTCCCCTGAAGAAAGAGAAGAAAGGGCGAAAGAGCGAGCTTACAACATGGAGATGGCAAGGCTAAAAATAAATGGGCAGTTGGAGTTAGAAAATGCAAGAGGTAGAAGGGAAGCTGATTTAGAGATCAAAAAGTTGGAGTTTGAACGAGAGAAGTTAGCTTTGGAGCGTGAAGCCAGGTTGAGGGAACTGGATATCCAAGCTAAAAAGTTAGAGTTGAATCCCTCTGGTGGCAGCATTCCATCCGAGCCTGCAGAAAGTAAGTTTTACTTCCCGAAAGATGTGATCAAAGATTACAATAAGAATGAAGATATTGGTCAATGGTTTAAAGCATATGAGTTAGCATTGTTGGCCCACCAGGTCCCTGAGAAGAATTGGGGAGCGGGGTTGTGGGGTCGCTTTGTGAATGAGGGAAGAGATACCCTGTTAGACATGCCTGTTGCGGATAGGATGTCGTATGCTCATATGAAAGATGCTTTAATGCCGCGATATGGCTTAACCCCCGAGAAGTACAGACAAGCTTTTAGAGAATGTAAGAAGTTGCCTGGTACGACGTGGGTTGAATATGTGTCTTATTTTTGCAGAGCCATGGATGGTTGGGTAAAGGGCAGCAAAGTGGAAAGTTATGAAGCTCTTTATGATTTGTTTGCTTGGGAGCACTTGTCTAATAACTGTTTTCCAGAGCTGCGCCAGCACCTGATTGATAGCAAGATATCTAACTCTAGAAAACTTGCTGAGGAGGCGGACCGCTGGGTCAGTACCAGGGTCCACAAGGGTCCAGTGGGAGACTCAGCCAAAGGTGGGCAGGGTCCCCAGCAGAAGAGTGGGGGGGACAAGGGAAAACAGAAGGAGTCTCAGAAAGGGCCCCAAAGTAATCCCCAAGGGAACCAAGGGAAAGGTTCCCAGCCTCCCCCTGAGAAGAAGCCCGGGGCCCCGACGGGTAAACCTGTTCATAGGGGCCCCCTAACCTGCTATGGTTGTGGGCAGGTGGGACACCGGTTTTATGACCCCCAGTGTCCCAAAAAGGATTCGAATGCACCGCCGCGTGCACCCCCTCGTCAGCTGGCGAGTGTAGCCTTGGGAGGGGAGGAGATGGTTGTCCATGGTGGGAGGGGTCCCGCAGAGATGTCCCTGGTCTCGCTAGGAGACATGCAAATGGTCCCTCCACCCCCTCTGCCTAGTAACACTAGTAAATATAGGCAGTGGGTGACCATTAATGGCCATAGAGTGGAAGCTCTCAGAGACACCGGAGCGAGTGTGACAGCTGTCAGGTGTCACTTAGTGTCCAGAGAGCAGGTGGTTCCCCACGCATTCTACCCCGTGATAGCTGCCGACAACTCCCAGAAAGAGTGTGAGGTAGCTCAGGTTTCCTTTGAATGGGGGAAAGTTTCAGGTACTCTTCAGGTTGCTGTGAGGCCCGCCATGCCTGTCGATTGTCTCCTGGGCAATGATTTAGAAGACTCCCCTTGGGCTAAGGTGGAGAGAGCGGCGCACTTGAAAATGTTGGGTATGCCAGAGTGGGTGTGTGCAACCACTCGTTCGATGACAGCGAGTAAGGGTGTTGATGGGGTCCCGGAGCCTGAAAGTACGGCCCAGGACCCAGCTGTGAAGAGAAGAGGCAGGAGGCGCGGGAAACCGGCCCCCGTAGTTCCCGTGGTCCAGGAGGAGGTAGACCCTGAGGGGGATGCCCTGGAGCCCACAGGGGAACAAATTGCCGAACTGGGAGATCTGCCCGAGCTGACCCACTGGCAGCAGGATGGTGGTCCCTCCAGGGAGGAATTCTGTGCGGAACAGAAGGTGTGCCCTTCTCTTGTGGGCATGAGGCAGCAGGCCTCAGCCCAATCCTCAGGTGATCAGTCAGGGTCACATTTTGTGTACTGGGAGAACGACCTCCTGTATAGCGAGCCTAAGGCTGCTGAGCCTGGGTCAGCCCGTGTGCTGGTGGTACCCCAGCGCTTCAGAGCCTTCCTACTGGGTTTGGCTCATGACGTACCGTTAGCTGGACATCTGGGGCAGGACAAGACCTATGACAGGCTTGTCACCCATTTTTATTGGCCTCAGATGCGTAGGGATGTAGACATCCATTGCAAGACTTGTCGCACTTGCCAGGCAAGTGGGAAAAGCGGAAGGAAGCAGAAGGCTCCCCTCCAACCTTTTCCAGTGGTCAGCACCCCCTTTGACCGGGTGGGTATTGACATTGTTGGGCCCCTGGACCCCAAGACAGCCCTGGGCAACAGGTTCATCCTGGTCTTGGTGGACCATGCCACGAGGTACCCGGAAGCCATCCCTCTCAGAACAGTGACGGCCCCCGTAGTGGGACGGGCACTGATGGGTGTTTTCTCCCGGATGGGGTTCCCCAGAGAGGTGGTGTCCGACCGAGGCACCAACTTCATTTCGAACTATATGAAGTCTCTGTGGAAGGAGTGTGGGGTAACCTACAAGTTCACCACTCCTTACCACCCTCAAGGAAATGGGCTGGTTGAGAGATTCAACCGGACCCTGAAAGGCATGATTATGGGTCTTGAAGAACCAATGAGGCGGAAATGGGACGTCCTCTTGCCATGCCTGTTGTTTGCTTACCGTGAGGTGCCGCAGAAGTCTCTAGGGTTCAGCCCCTTTGAGCTCTTATACGGTCACCCGGTAAGAGGACCTTTGAGTCTGGTCAAGGAAGGCTGGGAGCAATCTCCCAGGAAACCTCCCCAGGATGTATACAGCTACATGCTGGCCTTTCGGAACCAGACTCGGCGCTTCAGAGAACTTGCTCAGGCAAATCTGGAGGCCAGCCAGGAGGAGATGAAGCGGTGGTACGACCGGAATGCCACTCTGGTAGAGCTTCAGCCTGGTCAGGAAGTGTGGGTCATGTCCCCTGTGGAACCTTGTGCGCTCAAGGACCGGTGGACCGGACCGTTTAAGGTTGTGGAGAAAAAGAGCGATGTCGCCTACCTAGTGGACTTGAAATCTCCCAGGAACCCCTTGCGGGTCCTACATGTCAACCGTTTGAAGCCCCACTTAGAAAGGTCCGAAGTGGGCATGCTCCTAGCTACAGATGATGGAATGGAGGAGGAGAGTGAACCTCTTCCTGACCTCCTGTGTGCTAAAGAGCAAGACGGGTCAGTGGATGGTGTGGTCCTCTCTGACACACTGACCCTTGAACAGAAACAGGATTGTCACCAACTGTTGGGACAATTCCCGGACCTGTTTTCCTTGGTTCCGGGTGTCACGCATTGGTGTGTCCATGACGTTGACACCGGAGACAGCCCTCCTGTGAAGCACAAGGCTTACAGGGTGACTGACAAGGTCAGAGCGTACATTAAGGAGGAGGTCTCCAAAATGTTCGCGTTAGGGGTGATTGAGTCCTCTAGCAGTCCTTGGGCCAGGCCAGTGGTCTTGGTCCCGAAGGCTGCAGCGCCTGGTGCTTCACCGGAACTCCGGTTCTGCGTGGACTACCGAGGGCTCAATTCAGTCACGAAGACTGGCGCGCACCCCATCCCCAGAGCTGATGAGCTCATAGATCGGTTGGGGGCTGCCCGGTACCTTAGTACGTTCGATTTAACGTCGGGGTACTGGCAGATCGCCTTGACTGATGGGGCAAAAGAGAGGTCAGCATTCTCCACACCAGATGGGCTATACCAGTTCCGGGTGATGCCCTTTGGGATGAAGAATGCCCCTGTCACCTTCCAGAGGTTGGTCAACCAGGTCTTGGCTGGACTGGAGGGCTTCAGTGCCGCCTACATGGACGACATTGCAGTGTTCAGCGCCAGCTGGGAGGAACACTTGCGCCACCTCCAGGAAGTGTTGTTGGCCCTGCGCGGAGCAGGCCTCACAATCAAAGCCAGTAAGTGCCAGATAGGGCAGGGTTCTGTGGTGTACTTGGGGCACCAAGTAGGGAGCGACAAGGTTGCCCCCCTGCAACCCAAGACTGATACCATCCTGGCTTGGGCACCGCCCAAAACCCAAACGCAGGTGAGAGCCTTCTTAGGACTCACGGGTTATTACAGGAGGTTTGTCAAGGATTACGGCAACATTGTGCACCCCTTGACGTCGCTGACTTCCAGGAAGCAGCCACGAAACGTGATCTGGACTGATGCCTGTCAAACGGCCTTTGACACCCTGAAAACTGCAATGTGCACAGCACCTATACTCCAAGCACCCGACTTTTCGAAAGAATTCATTGTTCAGACGGACGCTTCAGAGCATGGCGTGGGGGCTGTTCTAGCTCAGGTGAATCAAGAGGGCCGAGACTTGCCTGTAGCCTTCATCAGTAGGAGGTTACTTCCCAGGGAAACGAGGTGGAGTGCGATAGAGAGAGAAGCATTTGCTGTGGTCTGGGCGCTGAAGAAGCTAAGACCCTACCTGTTTGGGACTCACTTCCGGGTTCAGACAGACCACAGGCCCCTCAGATGGTTGATGCAAATGAGGGGTGAGAATCCGAAACTGTTGAGGTGGTCCATTTCTCTACAGGGGATGGACTTTACGGTGGAACACCGCCCTGGTACAGATCACGCCAATGCTGATGGTCTGTCCAGATTTTTCCGCCTTAGTGATGAGGACTCCCTAGGTCAAGGGTAGTTCTCCCCACATTTCAGCTGGAGGGGACACGTGTTAGACCTGACATCATTGGCTTGAGTCTCTCCTCCATTTTTTCTGTTTGCCTCTACTGTTTTACGATGTTTTGCTGGTATATGCTTTGGGCGCCGTGTCACTGCTGATCAGTGCCATAGCGCAAGTGCTCCCGATGTTAAGTTGATGTGTCTATTGTATCCATGTTTGGCTTATTTGGTTTACTGTCAGTCCCTAGTCTAGTGCACCAGGAGTGCCGGGGCTTGTAAATACAAATGCCGCTCGTGGGCTTGCAGCACGTGTTGTGCCACCCACAGGAGCGGCTTCGTAAAAGAATGTCTACGGGTCGGTCATTGCGAGACCCACGTGCAGTCTTGTACTGTCACGCAGGCTGCGCAAGTATACCTACTTGCCAGTCCCTCCAACCTTCCCTTAACTTCATGTTAGTCACCCCTATGGTAGGCCCGCGGGCAGGGTGCATTGTAAGTGTAAGGTAGGACACGCCTGACCAAGTTGGCATGTCCTGATAGTGAAGTACCGCCATCTTCGTGCTTCACTATTGCGAGGTAGCCTGCTCTCCATTGCTTAGAATGGGCCGCCGGGATTATTAATGCTATGATCCTAGCTGGCTCGGAGAGCACGGTGCAATGTCGAGTTTGGTATCCCTGAACTCGGGGTTCAATTACGCGTCCGTTGGTGTGGATGGTTTTTGGACTCTGGGTTCGAAAATAGCACTTTTAGAAAGTGTCTATTTTCTTGCCTAACCATATCTGGTTTCTGCTGGTCTTGCGTGTGTGTGACAGGAGCTGGGTGGCTCCACAGGTCTGGATGAGTCAGTATGGGATGAGTGGGACATTTACGTTGAGAGTAGGGGGAGAGTAGTTGTTGATAGCCTGCCTTGCCTGATACAATGCTGGCTCCACCTCCTGCTAAGCGACTGATGGCTCTGTGCCTGCCATGGACGATCCTAGCCCCACCTCCTGCCAGGAGGGCGATAGCTCTGCTCCTGCCAGTATCAATGCTGGCTCCACCTCCTGCGGGGCGTCTGAGGACTCAGCCCGGCTCAATGAATAGGCCAGGTGCTACTGCCTAGCTCCACCCACCACAGACCCAGGATGTTGGGAAATCCCCGGCATAGACAAAGGGATCAAAGACGAAAAGGGGTATAAGAGAAGGACCCCTGAACTAGGAAATCAGATCACTTCTGACAAGGAACCCTGTAACCAAGGACAAGAAGCCTGCTGATCTAAGGGACTGCCTACCCCTTCTGCCAAGTGTGCTGTTGTTGGGGGAATCCTGCAGTGCTTCTTTATTTTTGCCAAGGAACCAGGAGAGAGGAACTGTGTGTGTACTCTCACGCTTGCTAAGAAAATCTCCAAGGACTGGAAGAGTGCCAGTCTCCTGCTGAAGTCACAGGGCTAAAAGACTTCATCTGCTAAAAGTGCTATTGGCTGGAAGTGCGAATCCAGCACCTCTGAAAGAACCAGCAATCACGACGACCGGACGCTGGGCCCGACCGACGCCAGCAGCAACGCCAGTGAGTGGGAGTACGGCTCTAGCTCCAGAGGACCTTGTGTCTGCACCGCTGCTGATCGCATCACCTGTGTGCCCCTTCGACGCCGTGAGCGCTGCTCACTCTGTGCAACCGCATCATCGACGACGCCTGCTGAGGCCTGATCGACACCGAAGACGCGACGCCGGATTGCTCGACGCCGTTGATCATCGTGTGCTTCATTTTCCTAAGGTACTGTGTTGTTGGGGGTCCGTGTGACTCCAGGCCCGACGTAGCGCTCCTCGCGGTCGACGCCACACCTGTGGATTATCTTTGCCTCGACGTCGTGTAGCTCCCGTGTGAGTTACCCTGTTGCTAAGAACTGTGTTTCCAAGAAGAAGATTTGCTTGATACTAAAAGACTTTTGTGCTAAAGAAGAAACTACCTTTGAACTATCCTTTTTCCTTCCTGAACGTATTTATTCCGATTGTGTACAGTTTTGCCGTTATTTGGTCTTGTGCTAAGTCTTATATAAAAATACTTATTTTTATAATACTACGGTGTCGTGTCCATTTGTAGTGTATTCACTGTGTTACTGTATGTGGTCATAATTGCTTAACGCACCGCCTCTGAGATAAGCCTGTTCTGCTCTGCCAAGCTACCAAGGGGGTGAGCAGGGGTTATCAAAGGGTGTGATCCCCTTGCCCTGACTAGAAAAGGAGTGTCCCTATTTGTCAGAAGTGCATACCTCTGCCAACTAGAGACAGCCGGTTCTAACAATGACTTTGGAAGGGTCCTGCATGAAAAGGAATAGGAATGGGTGTTAGAATTTCCTTGAGTAGTTTCCCTCAATTCCCGTTTAAGGAATATACATTTTTTTTCTACTCCATATGGAATATTATTTAACCCTGTTTCAATTAAACTGTTACTTCCCATATGCACAGGTTGAATGGCCACGCTGTTGAGCCCCTGACATGGACCTCATGCGCATGTTGTGGGCCTGTCCTGCCCTACAGAGTTATTGGACCACGGTCCGCACCACCCTGCATGATGTCACAGAGCTACCAGATTTCCACACATGAGAAGCATGTTCCCTAGGCATATTTAAGCTTAAGAAATAACAAAAACTATGCGCTTTGCGGCCTTAGAACTCTATACCAAACGCACACACTCACTTAACTGGCGCTCCCCTATTGCCCCTGTGGCCGCATTGCATGGAGTGGTACGCAAATGGGGCACAGCAGAAGAAGATGCTCTCCGCTATGAGTAGGTACGCTGACTGCACAAACCATTTATCACCCCCAATAAGCCACCCTACTTAAGCACTTCCGGCAGGAGGTGGAAAACAATGATCCCCCACCCCATGATCGCAACATGCGATCCCCATATGCGCAACAACAGTCTTCTCGGTTGGGGCTCCCTGCACCAGCACTCACTCACAGCCCCACTCACCCATCTTCACATGGTAAAAACAGCTCCATGTGCCTGTCTGCCTCCCCATGCGACTATTCCTGCCTCGCTATCCACACACTGCTACAATTACCTAGCTTGCATGCCTGCCTCTCACCCCAGTTTACATGTTTGGTTCCAGTTTGCACCTTTGTGAGGGGAAATCCAGCCGTTTAAGTTCACTGTTTAACAAGGACACATCTCACCTCTGTACTCTCAGGTGCTTTACGCTGATATTGTTCCATACTTATTCAGGCAAGACCAGATTGTATTTCCTATACGGCTCTACTACCACACGCCGAAAGTTGTCACGAGCTAATGTTGTTAACAGTGTAAAAGCCAATAAATATATTTTTTTATTAAAGTAACTAAAACTCGCGCACCCGCCATGCACTGCTAATTATATCACATATTACATTACTCATAACATGTTATATGACTTCATTGATAACATCACTACAACATCTAAAATGGCATTATTGATGTCAACACTGTGCAGGGTAGGCCGCTAGTTATAGTTACTTTGGGGCACGAGTTATAGTTACTTGAGAAAACTACAACTGTTGAATTGCCGTCGTTTTTTTTCTTTTAAGTAGTATGTTTTAACTGACATTTTCACTAAGCTATAATTCCCCTTTAACCTTTGGTTTTTTTCAGTTACTTCTAAGGTTTTAAAAAAAATAAAGAAAAATATAATTACAGTTCCTAACTAAAACCTAATTTTAACCTTTGTGTTTTTTCTCCATGAAATAGTTACTAGGAGCAATATTTGTTAGATTCTATTCATTCACTCTGCCTCCTTACTGTAATGACCTTACTTAGATGTTTTCAGAAGTGTAAATCAATCTTAACATCTTGTGATTAACAGCAGCTAAGGGATGCACTGTGTTTGCTTCACAGGAGGTGGAAACATTTCGCGCACAAATGCAGACCCAGTCAATGGAAATCAACAGACTACAGACTGAAAGACAGGAACTCCTGCAAAAAATAGAAACTATGGTAAGACTTAGGAAATAGCCTAAGACACTCATTACGAGTTTGACGTTCCAACTGCCATTGCAGCGGTTGGGAGTATGCCGCCACGCTGGCGGCATCCTGACCATGGCATTATGAGAACACTGTCATGCTGACTGTATTGTCTGTGGTGCAACGGTGGCGGCATGATTCGGCTCATAGAAAGGCTGACGCATATGCTGCCACCGTGGCAGCGCCACTTGCACGTCAGTGCACTGTGTGCCATGCATCATGTTGTGCATGCCACACAGAGCATTCACAGCAGTGCAATACGAGGAGGGTATAACATGTTCCCCCATGCACTTTGCCCAATGGGCATGATCGTCCTGGGGCTGGGTTTGGTGCTCCTTCCCTTCCTTTCTACCAACCTTTTTGTGGCGGGGTCCCTGCCATAGAAAGGCTAGCCGAAAGGCTGGTCGTGATTGGGATAGTGGTGCTGGCATTGCCACCGCCTCCTTCACCACCGCTATCCTCAGCGCCACCCCAACGAGGATCCAGGATCCTGGTGGAGGTGGCGGTATTGTGTCAGGCTTTCTGGTGGTCTGACCTCCTCCCTCGTAATCGGCGGTTGAACCAATGAGGCGGCGGCGGTCAGACCACTGCACTTGTAATCAGGCCCCAAGTGTTTAGTGTTCTCTATTTTTGCACACACTTCAATGTAAGTGTTCCTATCATACCCAACCTAGGCCTCATCACTAAAGTTCTGTTATTTGTAAAAGGTAAATCACCAGTTAAGCTGTCATTTGTAGGAAAATAAATAATATGATGAAT
Source organism: Lissotriton vulgaris (assembly GCF_964263255.1). Taxonomy (NCBI): domain Eukaryota; kingdom Metazoa; phylum Chordata; class Amphibia; order Caudata; family Salamandridae; genus Lissotriton; species Lissotriton vulgaris. The sequence continues at coordinate 1,078,814,597 of NC_141689.1, read as the reverse complement.
TGTACTTATAGTCCCATTGTATAATCAAATGTCGTTTTTTTAATTTTGTGGTTGGGTAAGGAGTGGGATGTGTTGGGGGGATTTGCAATGCTGTGCTGTGCTGTGTTGTGTGTTAATGTTACATAGCTTTTCTCTTTTAATTCAAGTACAAAACTAGCTTACGTAAGTAGTGACCAAAAATCTGCTAGTCAGCTAGCAATTTGCCAAATGTCCTTTAATTGACAATCCTGAGAGCGTTTGTTCAGAAGCAAGCTGAGTTTCAGTTTTTGCATTTTTAACTGTTGTTTGTGTGGCTACAGAGATTTATTGTTTAAGTAAATTTGTATGCAGGGTTACTATTACTTGTTAACCATCTTTAAAGCTTTTCATTACATACAACACCAACCCGCTGCTTTGATATTCAGTGGTGGAAGGCTAGCTGGCTCTGACATAAAAGCAGAAAAGTAGGAGGAAAGAATTACATTGCTTTTTTAATGTTGCCTTGTTCCTCCAACTCTTGCTGTGAAAAGGTGTGCTATGCTATCACACTTTTCCTCAGTTAAATGGGCTACTTGATTAGTTAGTCATTTTGTTGAAATTCTGTAGTTGGGAATACTTTCTGTACATTACCTTTTACTGTGCTGATCACTCTACATGCCCTATATGCTGAAGGCTGTGGAAATCATGGTTTCTATTTCGAGCCACCTTGTGTAGTAGTGTGGTAGTGTAGATGTATCCTTTGTAACCCTTCTGCACAGCTCCAGGTCTTTACATGTTTCAGCTACTGGAGCTCACTGATAAACTGCTCCACTGTCAGCCTGTCTAAATTGGGCGTCTAATGAATTATTCTACCTGCAGATTCCTCACATTATGACTCTCCAGGTATCAGACTGGATCTGGCAAATTTGAAATAGTTCTCCTGTATGACAGACGGTCCCATGCCTCAGACTTAACTCTTAAACCCTCGGGATAGGATGCCACAGAGCCATATATGGTTCCACCCCGCTTTATGTCAGTTCTTTTTTTCTGTGCTGTTTGGCATGGATCCAATGTGCTCACTTCTGAAGTTTTCTACGGTGTTGCTTTATATTCTGTTTTACTGGATTCTCGAGCCACTCTTGGTATTTCTATGTTCTAATGTCTTCAGCTAGGTAAGTACAGGCACTGGGCCATTCCTGAGCCTCGTGTATTTCGGACCTTTAGTCACTGGTGGATAGCCAGTGGAACCTGTGGTGGACCTTGCAGAACTGAGAATGTGACGTCAGTCTAGGTCTTGCTCTGAATCCAGCTCCTGAAGTTTTATTTGAAGATCTGTCCTCTTTGCCCCTTTATTGGGCCTTGTATATTGATTCAGTTGACAGGTGTCCCTCCTGTCTGGCTTTGATAACTACCCAGTTTGGAAGGTTTTTTTTTGCCCTCAACTCAGTCTTCTTCTGGCTTGCCTCCTCCTTGGTTAGGTTGAGGCCTAGTGCCCAGTCGGCTTTGCACTTAGCCTGTTGCTTCCTGACCCTCTACTGGAATTTCCAGCAATTGGTGTTGACCAGGCCTAGGTGGTGACGTTCACCCAGGCCTACCTTCCCCTTCCTTCCTTCCATCCATCCGGCGGTGTCTACCACTGCACCAGGAAGCTTTTGTCAAATGATCAGAGCCTTATCCATTTTAGATTCCGTGCCAGCCCCCTAACTTTTGGTAAGTCGGTCTCTGGGGCTATTCTGTGACCATCTTGTTTCTCCTTTGAAAGGTGCCTAGCCAGTCATAGTTGAAGGTCACTGTGGTCTGTTGCAGTGGCTTTAAATAGGTATTTGCAAATTGTTTCTCCCGGGTTTGTTGATACTGGTGCTGCAGTCTGTTTGGGTCCACTGCCTTTGTTCTGTTATGATTCCTTCTAAATTAGGAGCAGGTGGCCTCAAATGTTTGTGATCCCTTGTGTGTTGTTTGCCTCACCTTGTTGAGGTGTAGTGTGATGGTTCTTTAAAGTTCGGACTGCTGCAGTTTGGAGCTAGGGGGATGGTTCCTTCCTCTGTTGGCTGCTTCTCTTTTTCAATTATTGTTGCTCTCGTCTTCGAGAAGGGCCTTACTTTAAGCTACATTGGTACTTTGGTGTTTGATTAGATGTTTCCAAATGGAAGAACTAGTGTTCTTTCTCTACTGTGGTTTGATGTCTGTTGCCATCCTTTGTGATCAAGTGTCTACCCAAGTCCCTTGCTTTTGCTTGACATCTGTTGATGTTTCTGTGGCTCTAGCTAAATTCTTCCCTCTGAAGTTGCCATTTTGACTATGAGGAAGAATTCATTTCATTGTTGTATCTGTTCTCCTATTCATCATTTGCTTGTGCAACATGGTGAGTTTATCTTGGTCCTGCCCCGTAGATGGTTTCAATTTCAAAGGGTTTTAGAATTATCTTCACATAATGATCTGCCAAACGCCACCAGCTGCTACTGAACACTTCAAGGCTGGCAATGTAGCCCTTCTGTCCCTTCTGCTGGTGTACTGTCACTTTTGCTCTATATTCAGTACTTGCCCGATATCCGGGGCTTCTTGGATTACAAGGACACTGTGATCACAGCTGGTTTCTGGCCTCCAATATTACTCCAATTCACCCTTCTGTATATGACTTTTTATCAGGAGGTAGTGCTTAATTTGTACTTGCTGCTTCAAGTTTGGGTGGCTGGGTTTGAATTGTAAATCCTTACCTTTGAGTGATTTTTATTTTTATTCTTGTTGCTAGTTTGTTAGTGTCTCCCATTTTGTTTTCTACTTTGGTTTGATGGGATTGGGCATTGCTTTGTCGTCATTATCCAACTTCTTGCTCCATAGTAGGGTTGTTGGCTAGTATGTTTCTTAGGTTAGACATACACCTTGCTTTTGTGCTGCTGCTGTTGAGGACGCAACCAATCTGACTTGTCTTTGGTCAAGGTATGCTTCCTGTACGCCAGTGCCAAGGGGTTGGATAGTAAACCTCTTGGCTGCAGTGAGTTATCCTTTGGCCGTTTCTGCTTTGGTAATGATTATTGAAGTAAGGAACGTGCAGTATGCATCAAAAGAAACCGTTTCTTACTTTGTCACAATCCTTCTGGTGGCTATTCTTTACCTGCAAATTCCTCACCAACCTGCCTTTCTCCCCGCTCTGAGGAGTGTTTTTGTGTTTGTATCTTGTCTTGTTTCCACCTCTAACAGGAAATAAAGTGAATTCTGGCACTAGTGGGCCTAGTGGTATTTTTGAAGATGTTGCAGATAACCAGAGGAGCCAGAAAAGTTCTTTGAGCGTAAAGATGAGCCACTCATGTTCAAAATGTTTATTGGCTATGCTGCAGCATGGATCGCACTTCTTAAATGGGTCATGTTGGGAACCTGGGACCCTAACATGCAGGAGCTTTGCCTCTAATCGGATGCAATAGGGACAGTTTTGAACAACACGTCTGAAGTTGTAATCTGTTAGAAACACATTTTACTCTGTAGAGCAGACATAGCTGGTGCTAGAAAAGCTGCATCTTCTTTTTGCTGTGTGTTTTGAAGCTTAGGCTGGTGTCCATGTGTGATCTTAGTGAATTGGATCTGACAGGCATTTGAGAGCCATTGCGTTTTCAATTTAGAGAACTAATCCAGAATTTGTTTTACCTTGCTGATGCTAGCATTGCAAGCAAATTAAGCCCGTATTTGTATCTTCTAGAGGTTTGATTCTCTCGGATAAAAACAGATTTAATTCACTCTTGTGCACAAGGAAGGCAAATTATGCTTAGATAAGCATGCGTCACATATATTTTTAAGGAAATCCATTGTTGTAGGAAGCTTGGTCTTACAGTTTACCAAAAAGAGAGAAACTGGGCAAAGAGTCCTTTTTTTCCTTATAAATGGACAGGGACTTGCTTTAACAATACCAAGGTGCTCCATTTGTGGTTATGTGGTCGAGCAGCCTAGGCTTATCAGCGGGAATATTAGACATTTGTGGCATACACAGAATCAATAATGATACACACACTCAATAAGGAGATCCACACCAATTTAGAAAAATAACACACTTTTATATATATTTCAACACCAAGAACTTCTTAATTGGGTAAGTACTTTACAGATTATGACTTTTGCAGTTTTTAGCAATGTTAGCCTTTTTTACATGGGAATGCTTTCCTATGGAGAGAAGAACATTTGCTGCATACATGTATTTGTAATAGGATTTCAAGGGTCCCCTTCAGGTCGTGAGGTATTAGGGGGCCAAGGTCCCAAGTTCCACAGCAGTTCGGTTTGCCTGCCCTGGAGTGTCCAGTTGCAAAAGTGTTGGACGGGTTAGTAGCCTGCATGCTCCACCATTGGCGGCCACCTAGAAATAGGCTTCTAAGGGGGACTTGGGGGCAATCTGGGAGCTCCCAATAGGGGCACAGTACGAGAGGGACCTGGTAGCAAGGGGAGCAGTCTGTGTTCGTGGACACGGGCAGGGAAGCTCGGGTGCAGAGTTATGGTATGCTGGCCCTCATGTGTCGTACTCGGCCAATGTTCTCGGTCAGGACCTGCAAAAGGAGACAAAACAGGACAGCTGGGCCACTCTAGATCCTGGCATCTGCAGAGCGGACTGCCCTTGTTGGCTGGTGGGTTTTCAGACTGTTGGATTCCGGATTGGACTCTAAACAAGTGTTGATCACGGCTAGACGTCTGGTACCCCAGGTATTGCTGCAGGGAGGCTCGTTGGGTCCTTGTGTCTCCAAACTTGACAAGCAGACGGATCTGACCTCTGAGTGTGCTGACCTCCTTCTGGGCAGCTTCTGTATTGGTGGACCCGGTGCTCAGCATCTTCTTTGAACTGGACGTCGTTGTCTGTGCCTTCAGAATGTAGGGGAGCGGCTCTTCCACTGCAAGGGAAATGCTGACTAGTTTTTGAAGTACTGGCAACCTTCCAAGGCTTGTGGAGGATACACAGCTGCAGGGCGGGTCGGGGCTTTGCAATTGTTGAGTCTGGAGCAGAAGGCAGGGTTTAGTGCCAGAAGTCCACAGCAGAAAACAGTTCTCATGTTGATTGGCTCATAAGTGTCCTCCTCTTCTTTAGTCAGGTCAGTCTGTAGTTCTAGTGTCAGGAGGCCGCCTAAATACTTAATTTAAGGCCATTAGGGGAGTGTATTATAGTAGCCAATGCTCTACTTACCCTTGCAGTTACCACGCCCCCTATATGACTACTTCATGTGGGAAGTGGGCATAACCCTGCCCCAGTGTTTCTAATTATGCCATCACCAAGATGGTGGAATTTTCCTAGAGTGGAGCATATCTGTCGGCTCACCTTAGGTCTGTGTATTTACCTGGGTGTGCTCCATGCCTCCTGCATTACTAATTTCCCACCTGTCCTGATGCAAAATGGGCCTCGGGGCAGGGGGTGGCATCTCTCAGGTATGAGGGAAGCCGGGGTTGCATATCAAAGGCGGCAGAGGCTTTGAAGCCTCTGGCTTTGCTGATTTACTAGCCATCCTGCTCGGGGAGTTGTAAACACCTCATGCCAGAGCAGTAATTGTTCCTGACCTTTGAGAGCGGTGCTCTCACCTGCTTGGGAGTCAGAAGTGCATCTGTGGTGTCAGGTTGAACAGTAGCTGTCAGCCAGCACACTAGAGGGCTAGTAGAATTCTGGAGAGTACACCTTAGGTGCCCTCTGGGTCCATGTATTAATAAATCCACCACTGGAATCAGTGTGGGTTTATTAATACGAGCTGTTTGATACTAAACACCTTTGGTTTCAGTGAAGCAATCACATAGCTGGGGAACTTGTAATTACTAGTGCCCAGTTCATATACTTTGATGACTTCCCTGTTCACTTGCAGTGTCCAAGAATTGATTTAGACATGAAAGGGACAAATCTGCTCATGCAGATATGTCCACTCGTGTGATATTATGCACTCTGCCTTGTGGCTGTAAGGCCTTCTGTAGGGGTAGCTTACATATTATTGCATATAGTGGCTGTAGGCATGTCCCACAGGTTGTGTGCTATGTTGTGTTTTCACTTTTGTCTGCACCATTTCACTGGTCTGCAAATGGTAATCTCCATGTGTGCGGTGAGGGGTTCCTTAGGGTGGCACAATACATGCTGCAGCCCTTTCCACTTTAGTACCCTGGCCCTAGGTACTAGTAGTAACATTCACTTGGGACTTACAGGGGTGCTAAACGTCTTGCCATTTGGGGAACAATTATACAGTTTTAGGAAAAGATCTCTGGCACTGGGGACTTGGATAGCAGGAACCCGGTGCACTTCTGTCAAAATTACATTAAATACCCAGCAAAAAGTGTGGGTGACCATTTAAACAAGCATTTACAATGCAACGGTCTCGGCTTTGCAAAAGTTAGAGGTATTGGCATTTTAAATGACAACATTTTTATTTATGTGTTGGTTTTGAAAAACAGATAAATAAATGGCATTGTCATTTACAATGTCAATACCTTAATCTCTCTCGCAAATGCGTGACCTATTGCATTTGCACCCACACACACACACACACACACACACACACACCGAGCCACACACACACACACAGAGCCACACACACACACACACAGAGCCACACACCCATACACAGAGCCACACACCCATACACAGCCACACACAGAGACACACACACACAGCCACACACACACACAGCCACACACACACAGCCACACAGCCACACACACAGCCACACAGCCACACACACAGCCACACACACACAGAGCCACACACACACACAGAGCCACACACACACACAGAGCCACACACACACACACAGAGCCACACACAACACAAAAACAGAACCGGCCCCACAGGAATGTGGAGCACTCCAGGAACTGCCCAACAACGGTGGAGCGGCCCACTGCCAGACGGGCCGCTCTGACTCTTCCTCCCCAACACGGACTATGTTGAGCCCCACTCACCGGCTCTCCTCAGGCTGCTCCTCCGGTGGGGGTTCAATCGCTGTCTGGGCTCTTGGGCGGCTGCACACGGGGCTGACATGCGGCAGGCCCCCTCTGCGTTACCTCTCCACCGGCTGCTGCACTTACGGGGCAGTATTTTATGACAAATTATTTGTACATCTGCCCCCTAATTCCTTTAACTGCATTTCTAGAGGGGTCACTGCACCCCCTTCTATTCACCTACCTCAGAGTAAAATGTTTCACTTGGGCCATCCAACTCGTGTGTGAATGGATCACCACTAGCTTCATTCAGGCAAAGTTTCCCTGGATCCCTTGTTACTACCACGTTTCACCTTCTCCCTGTCCGGTCTGACAAATGATGGGGAAATACTAAAAGTCCTTTCAAATGTAGTCAGTGGTACCCAGATTATTTTCCAGCAGAAGAATGTTTGAAACCGACTCATATGTCACCAAATGTCTTCGACATCATCTGCTATTGGATGAATGTGAATCCCTCTACCTAAGCTGAACAAAAACACATGAGATACTAATGCTAAGGGCACCCGTATCCGCAGCATTTCTGTTTTATTGTGCTGTCACTCAAGACAAAGAGTAATAGATAACCTAAAAGCAACTCAAGGAAAGTAAACAAAAAAATCTCTCAATCAGATTTAACGTGAACCTTTTATTTGCTCCCCCGATAAATGCATAGTTTAAGGCACAAATTACAAGCTGTTTGGGCTTCAGAAAACCCTGAAGATCTATAAGGGCCAAATAAAGGCAGAAGTACTTCTTCTACAGATATGTAAGGCGGAGGTGTGAAAACCGGTCTATAAGAGACAGGCGTCTTTGTCGAGACAGAAGAAAGCCAGCGGGGATACAGTCAAGTTTTGGCAGGACAGGTATATAGGAATGCTTCAGCAGCTTTCATATGTTAAAGGGCCATACGCAATGCTGATACACGAGTGTTTGGATGTAGGCGTCAAATATTTAGGTCATACCTACCTACAGAACGGGTGACAGGCAAGTCTACAGTAGTCCATTAACATGTCCATATGGGTCACAAGCATGTCAATCTGAGTCGCAAGCACGACACTAGCTCCTAGGGAGTCAAAAGCCCCTAAATACTAGAAAAGTAAAAGTGTCAAATATTGATCTTAGGTCCCCCAGAGTTAACAGGCAGCAATCGTGAGCCGGACAAAAAAAGAGTTTCACATAAGTAGGTCACCCTCATTACCAGTGAATCTAGAGCGATTAAAAACAAGTCTATGTCAGACTCACGCAGGTATAGGGCCAGACACAAATGTGCAAATTGTACTGGCGTCTTAAGTGAGTCTTTAGAGAAAGGTAGTGCTAAAAGTGCCGTAGACATGTATTTACATGGCATGAGCTGGTATACATATACAAAAAATACAATGGGTATGTTTCAGGTCCACGGGCGGTCCCAGGTTAGTGTGTGTTAAAAGCAAGATTATATGATCGCTAACGTATACAAGTGTCAAGCGCACATTTACTTCGCACTCATGTTTGTAGTCCACCACACATTTCTCAAGGAAGCTAGCTAGTTAATATCATTGTCAAAGATGAGTCGGCAGAGATGCGCTCCCTTCACAATGACCCTTGCCAGGACAGAGACGGTGGCAGCACCTACAACTGAGCCCGGATCACTGCGATCAGAGTTGGGCCAGCCTGCTGCACCTCCTCTGGCCCTCAGTGTTCCATGAGGGCTTCAGAGGAGTAATGTCGTGATCCCACCCCACCCTCCACAGCTCCTCGATACTCTGCCTGCGTCCAAAAACCACGATATTGCATTGTCCTCGTTCCGCCGCCAGAGTACAGCGAGGAAATGGACGACAGGAGTGGGACTTGCCACCTCCCTGTCCAGCCCCTGTTCCGCCTACCCTTCCAGCAACCAACGCCCTGCTTTGTGACGAATAATGCAATTGGTGCTCATGTTAAAGCACTCCAGTACCTCCAAATTGAGTTTGCGCTATATAAAAATGCACCTAACCCGCATTTGGTGGCAGTATTGGTTGCCCGACCCTGACTAGCGTGATGTTTCGCTGCACCCTCTGACCTCTATCTGTGCAGTGGATGTTTTCCTAGGGTGACCTCAATGGTTTCCTAGCCCTGATGGAGTTTGGTATCAGGGCGACTCCTGAGCTCAGCCTGCACAGTCCGAGCACCACGGCCATGGGCGCCCAGCGTTGCCTGCCCCCAGCTTGGCCCTGACTGGAGCGGCATGCCCGCGCTGCCTCTCCGTTCCCGCCTATTACGGCCACACGCTGCGGATGCTGACGTCACTGGCTGGGCATCGCGGTCTCTCTGTACTCTTGGCAGAGTATGCTTTTCTCCCATTCAGTGACGTGTGAGGAATGTCCTGCAATTGAATTCAACAAGGGTGTGGCGCCTCTTAGCGCTCTTCATTTCTTTGCATTCCCCAGCGACCTACAAATAAGCACATCCCCAGTTTAGCCATATTAAAGCCAGTGCAACACAAACTGCATATATTGCAACTGAAGTCAACTTTTTTTTGACTATCCACAAGGAAGAACAGGAGAGATGGGTTGCCCTCATTAATTTGGAAGAATCATAAACTCCTTTAGCAGCAAATTCTCAGTCTGATAAAGTATGTAAGATCATGGAACCATTAGTAGCTCTGTGGGTCAGGCTGTCCAACGTTCAAAAGGTCGTTAAACCAAGTCCAAGAGCGCAACTTCATCCAATGTATACGTAAATCGCTTTCACTAGAAATGGGCGCTACCAACTTTTCTGATCTGTTCTATTTTCACTGTAAGCCCCGTCCTTTTCAGACTGGGGGGCGTGTTTTTCTTTTGAGAAAGAAACGAAAAAAACATGCGCCTCAATCTGAAAAGGACGGGACTTACAGCAAAAAGAGATCGTCACAGAGACCTCTTCTCCAATGGCTGGCCGCCGTTTAGGAGGCCAGCCAATGAATGGAGAAGAGGGGCGGGTTTAAACCTCGCTACTCTGAGACATAGAATCTTGCCAGCGAGACTGCGCATGCGTAGCCGAGACCTAAAAAGGGGCACTTTCCTACAATCGATCTTTAAACCCAGATAATAAAGGTAAGCATATTAGTTGGGTAGTTGATCTTAAAACTACTTTTATTTTTGAATAACGCTATTGTGTTTAATGATATTGTGCTACTGATTAACTTTATTTTATGCTTTATCTCAGACGGCCTCTTCAAATTCTACACCAGGAGAGATTGATACTGCTGCTACAGCAAGAAATGCTGAGTTGGAAACCCGATTGACAGCTGCTTTGCAAGAGATAAAGGTGTTAAAGGTTAGTCTCTATATATCTTTCATATTTGAAAAGAAGAAAAAATAATTCAACAAGCTCAATGACATCTGAAACGACTAGGATGTGTTGCTATTGTCCTATTCTATGATATTGCAGCAGAACCATAGATTAGAAACAGTCTGCAGTTGTTTAGTCCAATATAAATATTGCTGTATATCATATCATTTTGTTTTTCACTTTCGACAAGTCTTGCTGGGCAACATAGTTTATCGTCTCCTGTTAAAGTTCTATTGGTGTTTGTTTTTCAGAAAATAGTATAAAAAATAAGAAGACAGTGATTTGTAACATTGGGTAAAGTAGCCACACTTCTGTTTGATTATTCCAAAGTATAGTTTTAGTCAATGGTTTCAAGCCAATGAAAAATACTCTATCACCCATGGAAGTTATAAAACTGACGCCCTTCGAGAAACCTGGGTACAGGTAGAAGATCAGGTTGTACACTATTATTAATGGCCTCAAAAGTAAATCTCTATATTTAGAAGTTTGCCTATTAGCCAAGACCTTGGTTCAAACACAAACATCAAATGATATTAATGTTTCTCTTGGTCACTGTTCGGGAGTCAATTTATAGCACACTCCAGAAGCAGCTGACATATTATTAGTTTTTGGGGCACAACTAACTGTCTTTCTAGTAAGATAGATATAACAAGAGTCCGTTTTTCAGACACAAATACTGACAGTCGGGTTTCTGCTTGGTTCACTAAAGGAATAACAACATAGCAATTGGGATGTGGACAGTGCTTAGAAGTAGTCCAGATGGGCATGTGTTACTTACCTCAATATTTGTGGTTTTCATTTCATCTGGACCTTTCGTAAAATAACTTGATAATGTGTAGTTGGTTGAAAATGCCATTTTGCAGGCATATTCTCAAAATTAAGTTGCTCGCTGATAGTGGCATGGTAACCTTTGTGGCATTGGCATTTTCCTGGAGGTTAGCAAGCCAGTTTTCACTTCTCAGTTACTGAAACATCGACTTCTATAAAATCTGTATGATTATATATACTGTTAGAGGTCACTATTAAATTCACTCACGAACAGTGACTAAGTAGGTGATAATTTATTTTGATTTTGATTGCTGATTATCTTGCTTACAATGCAAATTTGTCAACATATGGACTTATGATTGAAGTGAATATCAAGATTGTGGAACCAATACTTTTACTTAGAGCAGAACGTAGACTTGCTAATCTCCCGTTCATGTAACGTCTTTTTCTTCATCATATCGACTCAGGCGGAGATGTACGATTCACTATGACGTTGACAGTAAGCCCATGGTTTCCCTGTACATAATATCCATTAAAAAAAAATGGTTTCCATCATTGAAGTTTGGACTATTACATAAGAGATCCTGTGGAAAGATATTTTTTCATTGAAAATTCAACAGCAGCTTCAAAGGCAGAGTACAGCCCGAGTATACTGCTTGGACCAGGAGACATTTGTCCAGTCCGAACTGCCAGGCCATGTCCTCCCTGAAATGTATCACCAGCCACTAGAGACCAATTTTGCACTGATTAGGGCTGCTCAGTAAGGTGTAGCCTAGTTCCAGTGGCACAGTGAGCACGGGACCCATGTCCGGGCATTCTGTTGCACTTAGGCCATCAACTGCAACAACAATTAAGTGAAGGATGGAATACTTGAATGAATCTCAGCCACTGGCAGTTGCTCAGGCCGCATCCCAGCCCATCGTCATTCGCCCTCAAGGCCACTTCAGTTTGGACCTAGCCGTATGCAAATCTGTTTTGACTTTACTCCAATTGGAACAGTCCAGCAGAAACTGCCAAATAAGATTATTTTTGATTGAAAATTCAACAACCGGTTCAAAGGCAGAGTACAGCCTAGGTATATTGACGGCACCAGGAGATATTTGTTTCACTGATTGTTTTCAATTAGACTGTAAAATGTGAGCAAGGAGGAGTGTTGTATCTGAAGCCCTCAAAGCCATTTTCTTTTATGACCACGTCCATCAGGTTGTGTCTCAACTGTAACCGAACATTTGTCATAAACGGCAAAAACATGGTATTTAGAACTATGCTATGCCTTCCGAGACACCTGAAGTCGGAGGGTTGTAATACCTGCTCATCATTTAAGTCAAAAACATTGATTCAAAGCGAAACATTTATTTTGGCACATTGGTATAAAATCGATATTTCTCAATCAGTACTGGAAAAAACAGAAAAATCAAGGGCCATCCATATTTCAGAGGATCATTTAAGAAACATCACTGGGATCTTGAACTCTCAACATGGTTTCCGCTGAAAGATCAGAGGTACAGAAAACCCTTCCAGAGAAAATAATTCAAAAGCACAAAGACCCTAAGACATGGGACACCAACCTTTTCTTGTTGTGAGAACTACTTCTGATAAGTAAAAATTGTTTGAGCTATTGAAGGATCGGTTACTTGCTCATTGTTACTAGACAACTCATCATCCAGCTTCATTGACTTTAAACCATATGTCCGCAGAGCACGAAAATATGGTTTGAATAAAATATTGTGACTAGAGGAACTATGATAGGGCTGCCATGTGTGGTAGTGAGTGCATTGTCTGTGGGGGTGTATGAAGAGATGTATGAACATGTGTGTGAATTAATGGGATTTATGTGTATGGGTGACTGAGAGCCGGTGTCATATGTACTTGTGGCACAGGACATACCTTTTACCATATGTGGCACTGCTACATGTACAAACAGTTGATGGACAGAATGCAGAACAATGTCATACATTCACCCCAGTACAGAGATCTGGGTGTAAATCCATCATTTTTTGCTCCCCATGCCGTTCCAGTTTGTCCCCAGCCATATGCAAACCCCGTGCCTCTTGGGAACAGTCCAGCCCGAATTGCCAAGCCAGGTCCTCCCTGGACTGGAAACCAGCATCCTAGGACCAGTTTCGGGGTTTCACCCCTCTTCAGCCAGGATAGCTTGATTCCAGTGGCATGGAGAGCATGGGACCCACGTCTGGGCATACCCATCCCACTCGGGGTAACAAATGCTAAAACAACAGTTGATGGACAGAATGAAGAACAATGTCATACATTCACCCCTGTACAGAGATCCAGGCCTAAATCCATCGATTTATTTTGCTCACCATGCCGTTTCAGTTTGAACCAAGCCATATGCAAATCAGTCCTAACCCTGTGCCTCATGGGAACAGGCCAGCCCGAACTGCCAAGCCAGGTTCTCCCTGGACTTCTACATGTACAACACAAACATACAACCATTTTTTTAATTGGGCGAATTTAAAGTGCAGACAAATGTTCTGCAGAAATGTTCATAATAAGGAAAAACTTTCTGCATTTGAAATTTCTCCCATGGAAAAAATAAAGGGCTGTATTTTTCATTTATAAATATGGTGGCGTGTCTATCAGCCACAGGGAGCAACACGATTGCTGTGTATAAATGCAACACTTTGAAATGGGAGAAAATTCAATTGAAGAGTTACCTTTGTTAATATACATTACATAAAACATATCATTTAAATTTTCTCCCATGTTAAAAGGGTCTTTACGCTAGCAGCCAGATTGCTGCCAGTGACCTGTAGACATGATTCCATATTTATAACAGGAAAATAGTCATTTGTATAAATGTGAGGAATTTAAAGTAAAGAAACAAATTTCATAAAACGTTAGGACTTAATTGGCTTAATTTAAAGTAGAGAAAAACATGGACAGTTTCATAGAAACATTTTTCTTCACTTTAAATTCCTCCCATTTAAAGGATACTTACTAATTTTCAATTATAAATAGGGCAGTGTGCTCCCAGCCACTGGGAGCAAGCTGCCTGGTGTTTGTAAATGTGACTCTTTGAAAAGGGAGAACATTAAAATGAAGAGTTACATTAATAATCAAGGTAACTCATTTAAATGCTTTCTCTTTTAAAGATTTCAGAAATATCTTTTTGTTCTTGTGCTTCAATATTGAGTTGAAAACCATTTTTATTTGAGTCGAATAACTCAGTGCCTCTGTTCTGAACTTCTGTGACTCACATGAATCATACATCTGAGTGGAGCACTGCTCATCATCAGGCTCTACTGTCTGCAGTCTGGTGATAATGTATAATGAACATAGCCTTTCCTTAACTTTAAAAGGAAAACACAGCACTGTATTTATTGCAGTTCTTAGTTTAAAATGAAGGCTGGGAGCTACTATTAAGGTTTCTGCAAGCAATTTGTAGCTCGCAATCGACTGGTTGGAGACCTCTGCCCTAAGAACTCAGTGACTCCTGAAAGATAGTAAAAAGACCTCAAAAGACAAAATATGGAAGCTGACTGAATATAATTAGACAAATTTGCATGAAAGAGAGACACTATAAATAAAAGTGCTCAATACTAAGACAACTTTCCTTTAAAGAGGTTAATGACATACAAAAATCACATCTTTCCCAAACAAACTCAGAGTTACTGAGAAGGTTTCATGCCAGATAGGGAGATATAAATTGAGATCAGCAAGGAAGGTGTAAGTGTGACGACGAAACACACTCCAAGTTCAACAACATAAAAATAAACTTTCAGATTTGACTTTGTGGCATAATGAAACCCTAAGACATAGAAACAATCGACCCTTACTTTAAAGTACAGTCCAGTTCAGTTGAAAGGCAAATGTTGCATGATCTAGTTCGAAAACAAGGAAAAAACCTAAGTGCTGACAGTCCTTCAAAGAGCAGTGTGTCAATTCATGTTAGAAGCAAGAAAGATTAATTTGAAAAGCTAAATGAACTGAATCGCAAAAAAAGTTAATTGTCAGACCATAAAAATCCTGGACTATTACAGATAAGACCCACAGAAGATACTCAAGTTCTTAGAGGGAAAACATAACACCACCTGCACCATCTCACTTGCAACAGCGCAAGCATGTAGAGAACATAGAGTTAAACATGGAAACTTAGAATATGTTGCTGATGACCCAGAGTTGGTATTTGATATACAAAATAAAGAGAATTTAATGTGGCACATTCCTTACAGGAAGACCTAATATTACCCAATCTGACTGTACCTGCCACATTAACTATCACTTAGTTATGACATCTTTAAAAGGGCAAATGGATATTAAGAATGAGTACTCAAATTTATGACACAGAATTGCAGACTGCCTAGTTCATTGCTGTGGGGGTGCCATTTGGAACGGATACAGACATAGAACAGTACTATGTTTCAACTCCTTCCAAAAAAAAAAACAGTGGTTAGGGTTAACAAGATTGAAATGCACATAAAATATGTTGAAGAAAAAAAAAAGATTTCAAGCAGGAAATTTATTGTGCCATCCATATGTTCCTTTTTCCTTATAATTAAGTTATCCATAATGAACTAATTAGGTCTCGACTATTCTATCCCGTTAGGAATTGAATAGGCAAGATAATAGTAAGCAGTCCAATAAGTCTACCTAGCCTGCGATCGCGTACAGTTCATGTGAGGCAGGCGCGTGCACATCAAACACCATCGGCCTCTGCATCAGACTTCAAAGGAAGCCGCTCACACACCACCATTTGTCTGAGCCTCCTCTGCATCAGACTTCAAAGGAATCCGCTCCCCCGCCCCCCCATCAGACTTCAAAGGAATGCGCTCCCGTTCCCCCGCCACAGCAATGCCGAGAGCTTGTGGTTTTTTTTGCATCCATTTCGCGGGGAAGCCGTGTTCTGTTCGGCGTTCTCTGCACCTTTCTCATTTTTTTTCTGGACGGAAGTGAAAGCCTACCATGCATGTTTACAGTAGCCTTGCTCCTCAAATGCTGTTGCTGTGTTGCCATCTCTCTAGGGACACTCAGCTTGAAAACACTCGACTTGCTAGCTGCAATGCTATATCCGCTATGCTTTGCCTCTAGACACGTTGATCCCTTGCAGACTGTGCTGACTATGCCCCTCCTGATTCTGAAACTGACCAACGCAGTCACCAAGCAGTCTCTTCTCTCTGTCTTATGATGTCTGCCCTGCCACCATTTACTTCAGACCCTCACCCCTCCTCACCCTCTGACACCCTCACTCACCCTCACTCACCCTCACACACCCTCACTCACCCTCACCCTCACACACCCTCTCACCCTCACACACCCTCTCACCCTCACACACCCTCTCACCCTCACACACCCTCTCACCCTCACACACCCTCTCACCCTCACACACCCTCTCACCCTCACACATGCTCTCACCCTCACACACCCTCTCACCCTCACACACCCTCTTACCCCCTCACATCCCCTCACCCTCCCTCACACACCCCCTCATCCTCACACACCCCCTCACACACACCCTCACCCTCACTCACCCCCTCACTCACCCTCTCACCCACCCTCTCACCCACCCTCTCACCCACCCTCTCACCCACCCTCTCACCCACCCTCTCACCCACCCTCACCCACTCTCTCACCCACCCTCACCCACTCTCTCACCCACCCTCACCCACTCTCTCACCCACCCTCACCCACCCTCTCACCCTCACACACCCTCTCACCCTCACACACCCTCTCACCCTCACACACCCTCTCACCCTCACACACCCTCTCACCCTCACGCACCCTCTCACCCTCACGCACCCTCTCACCTTCACGCACCCTCTCACCTTCACGCACCCTCTCACCCTCACACACCCTCTCACCCACCCTCACCCTCCCTCACACACCCTCACACACCTCCTCACTCTCACATCCCCTCACCCTCACTCACCCCCACTCACCCCCACTCACTCCCACTCACACTCTCACCCCCACACACCCCCTCACCCCCACACGCCCCCTCACTCAGCCTCTCACCCTCCCTCACCCCCTCACACTACCCCACCCCCACACCCTCCCCCTCACACCCCCTCCCCCTCACACCCTCCCACCCCCTCACCCTCATACACCCCCTCACCCTCATACACCCCCTCACCCTCATACACCCCCTCACCCTCATACACCCCCTCACCCTCATACACCCCCTCACACACCCCCTCACACACCCTCTCACCCTCATACACCCCCTCAACCTCACACCCCCTCAACCTCATACACCCCCTCACACACCCTCTCACCCTCACCCTCACACCCCCCTCACAACCCCACACCCTCACCCTCACAACCCCACACCCCCTCACACTCACACCCTCGCACCCCTCACCCACCCTCACCCTCACACCCTTCACGCCCCCCTCACCCTCCCTAACCCCCTCACCCTCCCACCCTACCTCACCCCCTCACACACCCTCACTCACCCTCACCCCCACACACCCTCACCCCCACACACCCTCACCCCCACACACCCTCACCCCCACACACCCTCACACCCTCACACCCCCTCACCCTCACATCCCCTCACCCTCACACCCACTCACCCCCTCACCCCCCATACACCCCCTCTACACCCCCTCACCCCCTCACCCTCACTCACCCTCTCACACACTCGCACATCCTCACCAGCATAGCATAACAAAGCATAGCATAGCATCACAAAACACAGCGTAGCATAACAAAAAAAGCATAGGGTAGCAAAACATAGCATAGCATAACAAAACAAAGCATAGGATAGCAAAACAAAACATAGCATAGCAAAATAAGACATAGCATAGTATAACAAAACATAGCATAGCATAACAAAACACAACAAAACATAGCAGAACAAAACATAGCATAACAAAACATAGCATAACATAACAAAACATAGCATAACATAAAACTAAGCATAGCATAACAAAACATAGCATAACAAAACAGCAAAACATAGCATAACAAAACACAACACAACATAGCATAGCATAACAAAACAAACCTCAGCATAGCATAACAAAACATATCATAGCATAACAAAACACAACAAAACATAGCGTAGCATAACAAAACAAAGCATAGGATAGCAAAACTAAACATAGCATAGCTTAGCAAAACAAAACCTAGCATAACATAACAAAACATAGCATAACATAACATAAAACTAAGCATAGCATAACAAAACATAGCATAACAAAACAGCAAAACATAGCATAACAAAACACAACACAACATAGCATAGCATAGCATAACAAAACAAACCTCAGCATAGCATAACAAAACATATCATAGCATAACAAAACACAATAAAACATAGCGTAGCATAACAAAACAAAGCATAGGATAGCAAAGCAAAGCATAGCATAGCATAACAAAACATAGCATAACATAACAAAACATAGCATAACATAACAAAACATAGCATAACAAAACACAACACATAGCATAATAAAACATAGCAAAACACAACAAAACATAGCACAGCTTACCAAAACACAGCAAAACATAGCATCGCAAAACAAAACATATAATAGCGTAGCAAAACATAGCATACCAAACACAACAAAACATAGCATAGCATAACAAAACATAGCGTAGCAAAACAAAGCATAGCATTATAAAACAACACATAGTATAACATAACAAAACATAGCAAAACACAACAAAACATAGCATAGCATAACAAAACACAACAAAACAGCATACATAACAAAACATAGCATTGCAAAGCATAGCAAAACATAGCATAGCATAACAAAACACAACAAAACATAGCATAACAAAACACAACATAGTATAGCATAACAAAACAAACCTTAGCATAACAAAACATTGCATAGCATAACAAAACACAACAAAACATAGCATACATAACAAAACATAGCATACATAAGAAAACATAGCATTGCAAAGCATAGCAAAACATAGCATAACATAACAAAACACAACAAAACATAGCATAGCATAACAAAACAAAGCATAGGATAGCAAAACTAAACATAGCATAGCATAACAAAAAAAAGCATAGGATAGCAAAACAAAACGTAGCATAACATAACAAAACAGCATAACAAAACACAACACATAGCATAACAAAACATAGCAAAACACAACAAAACATAGCATAGCTTAACAAAACACAACAAAACATAGCATAGCAAAACATATAACGTAGCAAAACATAGCATACCAAACACAACACAACAAAACATAGCATAGCATAACAAAACACAACAAACCATAGCATAGCAAAACAAAACATATAATAGAGTAGCAAAACATAGCATAGCATAACAAAACATAGCGTAGCAAAACAAAACATAGCATAATAAAACACAACAAAACATAGCATAGCATAACAAAGCATAGCATAACAAAACATAGCATAGCATAACAAAGCATAGCATAGCAAAACATAGCATAGCATAACAAAACATAGCATGGCATAACAAAACACAGCATAGCATAACAATTCAAAGCATAGGATAGCAAAACATAGCATAGCATAACAAAACAAAACATAAGATAGCTAAAAAAAACTAGCATAGCATACAGCATCCCTCCGCACCACCACAGCATCACTCAGGAGCACCACAACATCACTATGCGCTACCACAGCATCACTGAACGCCACAGCATCACTCGTTCGCCATAACAACATCACTCAACGCCACCACAGCATCAATCTGTGCAACCATTCAAAAACACCTGGTTCAAATATGTTCTCTCAATGTTTCAAGCTTCATTACAATATTTCACTTCTGTTCTTGGATTTTCGTCACAATAAAATACACTGAACATAATATTCACAAAAGTTATTTACAAAACTTTAAGCTATTGCCATTATAAATTACAATAACTTTTATTTAAGTATTAATTGTTGAATAAAAATTAAGTCATTGTTATATGTAATATCAATATATGTAAGTCATGTAAATACAACACATATTGCATTACAAATGCTTATAGGTGTCACATTTGCGAAAGTTATAACTATTGGCATTGTAAATGACAAAGCTATTAATTTTTCTATTTTCAAAAACAAAACATAAATTAAAAAAATGTCATTTACAATACCAATAGTTAAAATGTTCTTAATGCAAGACCTATTGCATTGCAAATGTTTTTTTTTTAATGTTACTCTGTAAGACGTTGTGTGAAACTATATCTCACCCAGGTCTCAACCTTGTTTACTGGTCTGTTTTGTTTGCATTATTACATTTATGTCTGGCATCAGCTAGTGGGTGGTGGTGACTCCTGGACAATTCCTAACCAATTGGGTAAATATTCCTGGGGATAACCCTACCCATTTTCTTTCAGTAGATCCTGTTTGCCCTATTCCATGCAATCCCACAGTGCCCCTCGCTCTCAAAATCCATGATTGAGAAACACTTTGCCCCTTGTGCAGAGCATGTATGCCCATCCCTCAGTGATCACTCCAAACCGGTTCTGGAGATAGCTTTCCTCTCACTGAGTTTGGTGACAGCCTGACTAGGGGGCCAAAAGCCAAGGTGTCACCTCGCATTTGAATCGGCAGGGAAGGCCACTTCGAAGTAAATTAAGTTCCTGGGCCACCCCAGCTGGTTTTCTTTCCAGGGGAAGAAAATATGTGATCACTACCAATCATAGTCTCTGCTCTGACAAGTTTCCACATTTTATTTAGACCAAGTATTAGTCTAAGTAGTTGCTAGAGAGCTACTGCAAATTAGCCTCCAGCATTTTCAGGCAGGGCAAAAGTAACTTTCTGAAAGTTACATTTCCAATATATTTAATACAAATTTGACTAAACCATTAGATTGGATTTTTATTAAATCTACAAAGTCATCTATGTATGGAGTCTGTGTCTGGTACATGTCAAAAGATATAATTTCAACTGCATAATCTGTACTTGATTTATGCCCATTTACAGCTCACCTAGTGATGTCACTGTTTTGGGTCCTAGTCAGTGAGGGAGCATGTTAGTTTCTAATGTCACTTGTGTTCCACTCTTAAATATTATGTGGTCTACCTTCTGGATAGCAGGGTGTGCTTAGGGGTGACTTATTTAATGTTTAAAATCTGGTATTCCTGCCTGTCAAAAGGGTGATTTTGACGTGCCTGTGTAGCAGGGTTCAAGCTGCTGCTGGCAGGCTACACAGGGTACGCTTAAATCCAAGCTGTAGGGGACAGTACAGTGAGTGTGGTAGTCGACAAGTGGCATTTAATGCCATGCATTTACTTCTGCACCATGTACTACATCGTTTTAGGAAATTTAAATGTGCCAAACAGTTTTTATGCCAATTTCAATATGTTTTAGATGGCATAAAACATTGGGCACTGGATAAGAGTTTCCCAGTTTTAGAGTTGAAAATCACCAGCAGGCGAGTCCCAAAAATATGAAGAAACTGGCGGTGACCATTCAGAAAGGGGTTAAATTAAAACATAGTTATTAGACAATTTATTAAGAGGTCAAAATAGTTTTAACAACACTTGATACCATTGCGTAATGGGATTTAAATGTATTGTTAAATCGAGTAATGAAAGCACCACTTGAACCTAGGCACAAAGCTAATTCAAAACATCTTCCTTGAAGAACAACTTTTCTAATGGGGTTTGCCTCTCTAAGGAGGGAAAAGGTTAGTGAATTGCAAGTGCTAGTAATATAAACACCATTCTTACGGGTACACAAATGCGAAGCAGTTTTGAGAACAAATCCAGTTTCTACACCAAAGCTGGTATCACTTTACATACCCTGGGTGTTAGAAGAGCTGTATTGTACTATATTGATGAGACTCAATCCATTAAGAAATGCAAAAAAATGTTTTATAGCTCATGCCTCACAGATACTGGGCACAACTGTAATTAAAGGGACTATTGTGAGGTGGATATTGCAAATAATACAATTGCGAAATCAGCTATCAAATTAAAGTTAGAGGTTACGCCATGGTAACATGCCTCAAGTATGAAAGGAGAGAAATTTGTCTTTTTATTACAAGACCTCTGCAATGCGGTGAAATGGTGAGCATGACACCCATTTACCAAACATTGTGGAGAAGTGTGGCTCAATGATTAGAGCGGCAGACCCTGATGCAGAGGTCTAGCCCGGGACCAGGGTTCAATTCCCCGCCTCGGCGGGTCTTGGGCTCAAAAATTCCACGGACCTGATAATTCTCGCCTCGGTGCCTATTCCAATCATGGAGTCCCACTCTGCAACTCTGGGCAATAGCTTGCCTAATCTCCACAACGGCCCCCACAACGCTAAGGATGCCTGGCCTCCACCTTGGGGGTGCCCAGGAGTGGACGCCTCACAGGGAAAGCCAGGATGGGTTCCACAGCGGTATTCGTACAAGCGCCTTTAGACCCTTGCGGGTGAGTAGTGCGCTATACAAGTATCAATTTACATTTACATTTCCATTACATTTACATTTACATTGTGTAGACAGACACAAGAAGGTAGCATAGTAGATCCAACAATTTTATAATACTTATTTAGAATAACTCTCTGTTCAATCCTCCTCCTCCTCCTTTTGGGGGGGGAGGCTGTTGGTGTATAATTACTGTTTTGCAGGGGAGTTGATAAAATACATCTTAAAAGAAAGTCACATACGGGGGAGCATTGTAGGCGAATGGCTGATGTCCTAGTGAGTTATACTACTCTACTCAAGTCAACACCCACAGGAAAAAAATACTTTTAACACTGATGGAACAAACAACTAGATGGTAGAATGGTGAAAAGCATCTGAATCTAGATTTTCAAGCTGCAAAATCATATTTTCAGATATAGCATTTATTTTCTCTGTAAATTTATAAACCGTAGAAGATCTTGATACACATCCATATACAGTCTAGTGTTTATAGATTTCAGATGATGAAGTAAATAAAACGTTTGTTCGACATCTTGTAGTGTGAAACCTGGGTGAAGACATCACTGCCATTGTCAAATATTCCAGCCTAATGGGGATTAACGGATCAATAAGACTGGATTGTCACATTAAGACTGTGTAAAATAAAGACACATTCAGTACTGCTACCTCTGCATCCACAGAAACAAGATTATGCTGCTCTAGACTTCACTGTAGTAATAAAAACCGTTGCATGCACATGTCAATAACAAATTCATCTACATTATGTAAATGTTAAAATCATCATAAAATACATCGTAATAAAATTAAAATTGGGCCTTTTACAGTGCATTAAGCATTCCCAGATGCAGGCTGCCTGAGACTTTGGAATTAAGAGTAGGTATCTGAGTGACTGTTGCTAAGGTCTGAATAGTAAAAGATGTGGATAAATCTAGTCACACCTGTTGGAATAATCAAAATGCACGGACATGGTAGGAAACTTTGAACTGAGCTCAGTAGAAGTACTACAAAAGTGTAAATCTTTAATGCACATATAGGACTATTGACTTAAGTCTTTTATCCTCCTCAGAAATGAAGTGCAGCATTTCAACTTTGTGAACACCTCTTTTGGCTTACATGCCAAGGCAGTCCACAAATCTACCTCACATTGCTGACTCTGATGATGGGGCATGAGGAATCAGCTCATAACTGCGGTACTTGAGCATTGTAGCCATATTTTGGTGGACTGTCTGAAACTTTATCGAAAGCTTTTCTCAAAAAATGCCGTTCTAAGAATTGCCTCCATATATCCATGGCACCTGTAATGGCCAATACCCAAATACCATGGCTACCACCAAATTCCTGATTTGCTTTAAACAAGATCTCTTTTTCATTTGACAGGACCTCTCGATAATAAGTGCATTAAACATCACCCTCGGATGAAGAGGTGCTCATAGCGTATAGAGAAACAATACTGTCCTATGTCTCTTGGCCTTCATGAGTGGATCATAAGAGAAGGGGCAAGGGTGCGCATCTCTAGGGAGCTGAGGGTTACTCATGTTCAGCCATACACTACCATGAAGCTCCTCATACAGCACTACATTAACAGTGTTATTTAAAGACCAAGCAAATCGAAATAAAAGAACACCATGTTCTTCGGTTTCTGAACACAGTATTTCAGTCGTTGTGTACAGAGTGCCTGTTCTAGCAAGCCTCGAAATATCCACTCTTCATAGCAAACTCTGAATTAGTAGACTACAAATCTTGCATAAAACTTGTCTTTTTGGTTTTCAATAAAGATTCAAAAGGAAAAGACCCATTAACCTTAAAGGAAAGATGGTTGCTAACGCTTGTGTTCCTGACATCCTCCCGTACATTATAAATCTGAAATCCCAGTAGCGAAAAGTCATGGTACTAGGTTCATAAATTTAAATCGTGATCAGTCCTGATTCGCATCTTAGTAAGAAACCTCCCCTGTGTCAATTTCTCATTGGCCCTTTTGAAGCATGTTGTCTATTCTTGCTGCCTCTTCAGTTGACCTTTGATCGCTTATGACTTGGACAGAGCTGCTTCTTTGTTTTTATGAGACTCCTCTGCAGTGTTCAACACAATTGACAATATATTTCCCGTCCATCTCCTTTTTTGACTGATATAGGAAAGTGCCACTTTTTTGACATGGTCACCCCCACTTTTTACCTGGTATTTGATGTGATTTTGGCTGGAAGTGCACTGGATTCCTGCTATCGGGTCTCCAGTGCCAGATCTCTTTCCCAAAACTATGCAATTGTTTCCCCAATTGAAAATATCTTTAGTACCTTCTGTAAGTCCCTAGTAAATGGTACCCCTGGTACCTAGGTCCTGTGGTACTAAAGGGGGTCCCTAGGGGCTGCAGCACGAATAGTGCCACCCCGCACCAAACTCATGCAAGACTGCCATTGAAGGTTGTGTGTTTTGGTGCAGACAAAAGGGAAAACACAACATGGCACATATCCTGAGGTACATGCCTACAGCCTCTACATGCAGTATATGCAAGTCACCCCTACAACGTGCCTTACTGCCCTAATGTGTTATATTACATAAGAGGACATATCTGCTTGAGCAGATATGCCCCTGTGCAGGGCAGTTCCATTACTGCCAGTGTAAGTGAACATGGAAGCATTGTCAAGCATGTTCTGGACACTGGTGAAAAAGAGTTCCCTAGCTACATAATGGCTTCACTGAAAATAGGGATGTTTGGTATCTAACATCTCATATTAATGAACCCACACTGATGCCAGTGTTGGATTTATTTATACATGCACACAGTAAGGCTGCTCAAGCAGTGCGTTTTCACCCACTCCCACAGGATGACCTGCAGATTAGCATTCCAAGACACTGGTGCTTCAAAGAGCCCGAATTTGGCTTCCCTCACAGGAGGCGATGCCCCTTCTGTCCAGAGCTATTTGGCACCTGGACTGGTAGGCACGTTCACACTGAGGCGAGTGCCACTCCTAAGTTGGGCTGCCTGAGTGAAGGAAACTTTTCAAAGTTAGCCATCTTGGTGATGGCAAACTTAGGAACTCTGGGATAGGGTTATGCCAACTTCCCACAGGACGTGGTCATATAGGGGGCATAGTGACCCCAGGGGTCAGTAGCCCATTGGCTACTACACTGCACTGCCTTTATGCTCCTAAGTCCAGTACTTGGGGGAGCCCCTGGAACCAGATCCTTTCAACTTACGTAGTAGAAGACTGAAGAGCCACGAAAATAAAGACTGAAGAAGGAGCAACTGACTTGACCTTAGCCTGCCTACCTGTCCTCTGTTCCAGTTGAACTTTGCAAAAGTCATCTCGTCCTGCAAGCCGTCATGCCTCCCACAGCCTGGGAGGATTGCTTGCCTTCAACAAAGACCCAGGGACTGCCGTGGAGCAGAGAAGCTGCTCTCCTGCATCATGCAGGTATTACCCAAAAAGAACTGCCAAAACCCAACGGTTCCAAGCACCATTGCACTGAGCCCCCCAGCACGAGTTAAAGTGGGCCAATGGTGTCTATGTGGTCCCCAAGCTCTCAAGAGACAGAGTCCACCTTGTTTTTCACCCTCATGAACTCTCCAACACCACCTGCAGCCTCTGTGTGCAGCCCCCATCAAGCACGAGTGCTCCTTGATGAAGAAACCCGACACCTCAAAGACCCTCTGCACCCAGCTGTCCTGGTCAGAGGAGAAGAGGACCATCCTTGTCCCCACGTCCCATAGCTACTTAAGACTTAAACCCACTGGCTGATTCAGCCTGACTGGCCCCCAGTCCAAACCTGCAGCCTCTTTTCATGCAGACCGATCCCCATTGATTAACATTGGGCACTTGACACTGTATTGCACCACTGCACCCAACAGCTCTTGTGCCGCTGGAGGTGACCTGTTGGTGCTGCCTTGTACCCTGCCCCATACTCACCTTAAGTCCAGGAGATTGTTCCTGTAAGTCACTGTACTCTACCCGAATGCTGTACTTGTTTCTCCTCCCATAGGTTAACATTGCAGCTTCTAAAAAATGCACTTTTGACTTGTTAACGTAAAAGTATTTCTCTTGCAAAACAAACCTGATCACATTAATTCTGGAGCCCAAATATATATGAAGATATGTGCTATTTTTATAAATTGGTGTGGATCTCCTTCTTGAGTCATGTGGATTATTTACTCCAGTATTTGAACTTTCATAGATTCACATTCTTGAATCATTCCATCATTGAGATGGGATTCCCTGGTATATCAAAATAGAAATGCTAAACAAATACAAAGCAGAAACCAGGCCTAGGCCCTTTTCAGTTTTTTAACATAACTCTATCGTTTTGTGTAGAAGAGACCAAAAGAAATTCCTGAACCAATTAGGACCTCTAACTCTCTAGAACACTCCTGAGAGAAACGTAGACCCTCAGATTTTCTACCACACCTTGTGCTAGGGAGTCTCCTCTGATCTCTGTTCAGTTTCTTCTACTTCAGTGAATTTGGATAAAGTTCTTTACTTCAAATATGCATTTTACCACTACAGAACCATCTTCTTCAGTGCTGCTCTGCAAGATAGTGGCATAACCATGTCAGATAAGGAGAAAAAGAGTCATTTTAGAGCCTCTGCCACCTGCCCTAAGAAAAGGCTTCATACAGACGACCATCACAAAGACTGAATTTACTGCCTACATCCCAACCATAAGGCAAAGAAGTGTAAGGTATGTCATACCTTTTCTAATAAACCTTGAGGGATCGTGAGGGGTGCCTTATTATATGGCTCCAGAAGCTGAAAGCCAGAAAGGAAGTGATTTTGAGTGAGGACAGTGATGAGGCATCCTCTTCTTCATCCAGGAGGTCCCATAATAAGGGAAGATCACGTCACACCCATTCTTCTGATGAGCGTCCCAAAAATGCCCTTAAAAAGACTTCTCATGGGTGCAGTCCCTCAAAATCTTCTCACAAACATGAAAAGGATAGAAATGGACATGCTTCGGGGTACAAACAACCAAAAAAGGCAAGTACTGAGCCTACTAATACACCATATAAAAGGCAGGCACTCTTTCAAAAAGCTTTCTTCTGTGCCTCCTGAAGAAAAGCAGTCGCCAAAAACGCCATAGTTGACGGGACCGTCAACAACAAGCCTTCACCGCCGATGGCGGGTGCGGAGGTTCGCCAATCTTCGACATCTAAACAGAAGGCGAGTACTGCTCCTACATCGACTGCAGTGTCGTTGACTCTGTTGTTGATACTTTGTCACCGTCATGTAAACTGTAAACGATACCGTTGGCGATGCCTGGGGTAATGGCAACAACTACAGCGACCACAACAGTGCTGATGGCTATGACAACGGTAATGACGACATCTATAGCAGTTATAACGTCGCTTATGGTTTCCAAATCACAGTCGATATCTGCTTCTCCGACGATGGCGACGTCAGTGGTACCGTCGACGAGGGAAAAACCCTTAATAAACAGAAAAGGCCAGGACAAGGCGGATTACATCAGAAGTCACCTCACCCAGCAAGGTTACACCTCTGTTGCCTTCCCACCTGTTGGAAGAGCAGGATTCGAAAGAAGAGGATGACGGACCCTTTGGCTACGCAAGTAGCCCATCCCAGCTGCATTTTAAGTGCCAGGAGGATGATTTTGATGAGGAATATGGAGATGATCAATACAATATTCCTCAGCAGGAATACCATTTGTATTATCAGGAAGAGGTAGTCTGCATGCCTTCATCGTTGCTAACAGAACTACAATTTATGTTAGCTGACTATAGTAAAAGATTTCCTCCAACACCTGCACCTCAGGAACAGCCTACATTAGTGTCTTGCCCACATTCTGTCACCTCTACTCCAAAGAGGGTTCTAGCTTTGCAGTCGGAACCTCTACAGAAATCACTTTTATCAGCTCCTCAACAACATCCAGAAACTATGGATGATGACCAGGAAGAGGGAGAACTAGAGATCCGCATAGAGAGTAGGACGACTACCTCATTCCCACGCCATCCTCTCCTTCTCCAGTACCCGTTGACTCGCCACCAGAAGATATTGGTGGCTTTCACAACTTACTAGAAAGGGTAGCCAAGACTTGATCGACCAATGCCAACTTGCCAAACTGAATGCTTTTTATATAATTTTAAAAAGACATTTAGAAAATCAGTGAGGGATATCTCTATTATGAGTCATATATGGGGCTGGGGCATGGGGGACTGAAAACCCCGCTGTAATACAGGTGATGGAAAATAAATTCCTAAAGCGGGTTTTATCGATCCGAACTGGGTCGTCAAACAGTTTTTGCCACAGTGAAATGGGTATGACCAATGTGACTGATATTGTTCGTCTGTCGCCCCTATTACTGTGGGGAAAAATATGGTTATCCAACAAGCTCCAGCTCACCAAAGAAATTCTTCATGACTGTACGACCCTAGACAATGCAAAGCAGATCCCTTGGTTGTCATATGTCAATAATATGTTGCACAAGATAGGTCTGGGTCATCTTTATAATGACCCGAAAAAAATTCAGGGAAACATAAAAGCCCAAATAAAAGCAAGTTATTGGGAATTTTTAAACACACCATGCTTGGGTGATGTAACTGTTCATGTCAAGTCTCAGCATCAGTTCTATTTAACTTTTACAACCAATACGCAATGGCGGTTTTATCTTACAAGGTTTAGGCTAGATATCCTTCATTTTTTGTTTGCTTTTCCCAAACAAGGGGGATGGTGTGAGAGGCTGCTCCCTTGTCCTTGCAATAACAGAGTTAACCAAAGCACCATACACCTTGTCCTCTTCTGTTCTCTTTATCAGGAGCCAAGGATTAGATTTATTAAACCCATCCTGAAGGGGCGGCAGCCATGTACTTATAAAGAAGGTTACGACTATCTGTTATCGCTATCATCTGTTGAAGTTTGTTGTGCCATGTTAAACTTCATAAGAGTATCACTTCAGATCAGGAAACGCTACGGATAATTTAGCCATTGACCTGTATTCTGCCATGGGAATGTGTATATATGCTGTATGATTTGTAATTAACATTGTGTGTAAAATTACTTGCTAATAGTAGGGGACAAAATGTGGGTCCCACTATCAATTGTTCTTATATTCTGATAAGTGACAAATGGTCATTTAAAAAAAATAACTTTCAATTACTTTTTTTAAATGTATAACTATAGTGGTTCATTTTTAAATTGTGTATCATGCTTTTTACTTTGTACTTTTATGATTCATTGTATGAATCGAATAAAGATTTTGAACCGACAGAGTCATATATGGGAGGAAAGACTCAAGGTCATGAAGAAGACAGTGACACCAATCCTATCCAGATTGGAGAAGAAATGCAAGGCTCCAGAGGATGCTTCAGCCTGCTTGGTGGGTCATCCCAAACTGGACTCTGTATTCTCTCAGGTAGCACGGAAAAAATCTAAGGACCCTTCAGCGCCCTTTACCACACCTTCCGATAGGTAAAGCAGTTGCTTGGATAACGCTGGTAAGCGTTTTTCGTTAATGTCCGCTGTAATGGTCAGAGCAGCTAATGCTCTTGCCATTCTGTGTCGATATGATCGACAAATGTGGTGCGACCTGGCTCCGTATGTGGATCAACTTCCTTAAGAGAGCTAATCGGAAGTCAGGAAAATTCTCCAGGAGGGCGAAAGAGCATCTGCGAAGGTTATAAATTGTGCGATGGATATTGCTACTAAAGGATTCAGGTCGCTGGGAGGTTCAGCGATATTGCGCCGTCAAAGATTGCTCAGAGATACTTAATTTAGGCCCGAAGTGCAAAATAAGATTCTAGACCTTCCATCCAATGGAGAAGCTTTATTTGGAAAGCACATCGATGTTGCACTGCAAGATATAAAGAAAGATACTGACACGGCGATGGTGTTAAGGACGCTTCAATATTGAAAAATACCCTTTAGGGGAGCTAGAGCAAGAGGCCTTACTTCGTATATAGGTGGATATCAGTAGTGTAGGTATCCCTCATACGCTACATCTTCCCAGCCTTATCGATCGCAGTATGTTCAATGACAGCCACAGTCAGGGGCGTATTCTAAATCTACCCTCAGAGGAAGAGCAGAACGTCAGGGAAAAGATACCTCACAACGCCTATGACGAATTTCTGACTCTGGCTATTTTTGGTCCCACCTTTCAATAGATTCCCCTAGGGGGGGGGGGCACATTCTTTTCACCTTCATCAGTGGCAAAAAATAACTACGGGCAGATGAGTCCTCAATCTGATATAATTCAGCCATACTTTAAGTTCCTTCACATCCAACCTTGTACTCCTTCAGGAATGCCAGAGGTATCTTTTGCTTTTGAAAATTCTTGCAATGCTCCGAGGGAAGGGGTTCTATTCCCATTTCTTTCTGGTACGGAAAAACTTGATACAATCGCGTCCGATCCTGGATTTATTAACTCTCAACACCTATCTCAAGAAACAGTCCTTTCGCATGGTCTCCCTTCAGAACATTGTATTACTTCCATACCCAGGGGATCATATGACTGCCTTAGACTTACAAGATGCATATTTTCACGTCCCCAGCCATCCCTACCACAGGCAGTACCTACGATTTGTCATAGCCGGAATCCATTACCAATTCAAAGGACTACCGTTTGGCCTCAAACTGGCTCCAAGAATATTCATCAAATGTCTGGCTCCAGTAGCAGCCTTTTCTGAGGAAGCAAAGGCATCAGTTTTCCTTACCTGGATGACTGGCTAATCAAAGCGCCTTCACATGCAGCAGTATGTACAAGTCTGTTCACCTAGCTGGGCCTGGCCCTGAAAGAAGAAAAGTCATCTCTGCGCCCTTCCACAAGCATCACCTTCTTAGGAGCAATATTGACACCACTTCAAGTAAAGCGTCTCTCTCTCTCTCTCTCTCTCTCTCTCTCTCTCTCTCTCACTCTCACTCTCACTCTCACTCTCACTCTCACTCTCACTCTCACTCTCACTCTCACTCTCACTCTCACTCTCACTCTCACTCTCACTCTCACTCTCACTCTCACTCTCACTCTCACTCTCACTCTCACTCTCACTCTCTCTCACTCTCACTCTCACTCTCTCTCACTCTCTCTCACTCTCTCTCTCTCTCTCTCTCAGCGAAACTGATATCACTGGCCCGATCATTTGCAAAAAGAAAGTAACTTTCAGTTCGCCGTTACAAGTCGCTTCTTGGAACTATGTCATCTTGCATCCCTCTTATTCCCTTCTACCAATTAAGACTGCGTCCATTACAGAAAGAGCTGGTTTGGCAATGGCATCAGGCAGCAGGTTCCTTCGAGGATGTCATTACAATCATGCCAGGTATTCTAAACTGTACCAGCGTCTACAGAGCAGGCTTAGATGATGCCAATATTGTTGGCTACATCCAGTGCATCATAGTCTGGAGCTAGACACACATATGTCTTCATCTTGCCGTCTGACCTGATCAGTGTGTTGACCTTGGCAACATCAATATCGTAAAGCTTCTTTACAGCCTGTTTAATCTGGTGCGTGTTAGCCTTGGCATCAACAACGAAGACCAGCGTGTTGTTATCTTCAATGTTCTTCATGGCAAACTTAATAAATGCATACTGGTCAAGTTTGTTCCTACGAGGAGCACTCTTCCTGGGATACTTCGGTTGCATCCTTACCCTCAAGGTCCTTTGCCTCCTGAAAGTGGGGGCTGTCCTAATTTCTTCTTCTTGTGACTATGTACCCCCTTAAGAACAGCCTTTTTAGCTTTCAAAGCCTTGGACTTTGCTTCGGTTTTAACAGGGACAGCTTCCTTCTTGGCCTTCTGTGATATGTTGGGGGTAACTGGTATGAGCAACGCCGTGTATTGGTGGACCCGATGTCAAAATATTTCCATTGGTCTTTCCTTTCTCACCATGCCCGCTACGACGTGATCACCCAGGATGCCTCCCTGGAAGGATGGAGAGCCTTCCTGACAGATCTCCAGGTCAGTGGGCATTGGCAGTGTCAAGACCAGCATCTTCATATCAATTTGCTGGAGCTCAGGGCAGAGAGATTAGCATTGCAGGCATTCATGCCGAAGACAACAGCAATGCATTATCTCAAGAAGCAAGGCGGCACAAGGTTCTTTCCCCTCTCAGGAGGCTCATTGCATCTGGAAATGGGCGTTGTAGAACAGAATCTCTCTGAAGGTGGAAGACAGCAGAACACCTTCCGAGGTGGGGGGGTCAGAATATGACGGTAGACACATTAAGGAGGCTCAAATTGACCTGCCACAAGCGGATGATCCATCAACAAACTCTAGACAGCCTTTTGCTCAGATGGGGGACGCCAACAGTGGTCCTCTTTGCGACCACACAGAACAAGAAATGCTGGTACTTCGCAAGTTGGCATCACCAACCGGGATCCTAGGGGGAATGCATTTTTGATGGCATGGTCAGGCATCTTTGCCTACGCTTTTCCGCTGATTCTCCTCCTGCCACGGTTGCTCATAAAGATATAGCCAGAGCCCTGCAGGAGGATCCTAATAGTGCCATCCTGGCCTCGTCAACATTGGTTCACAGATCTTCTCCTTCTTTCATATTCACAACCTATTCAGCTGCGTCCCATTCCATCACTTCCCACGATGTCCCAGAGACAAGTGCTACATCCAGTTCCCAAATTGCTTCCATTAGCCGCATGTCTCCTGAACACTGTGAATTTCAGTATCTAGTAATCCCTTCTGAGTGTAGAGATGTTCTTTCAAATGCTCTGGCACAGAGCACTAATAAGACGTACAGGATGAAGTGGAAAAGAATATGTATATGGTGTCAGGATTCAAATGTTTATCCTCTACGGTCCTCTTCTCATGAGATCCTTTCTTACATACTGCTATTAGCAAAGTCTGGATTAGCACATGCCTTGATTAAAGTCCCGCTAGCTGCTTTATCCCACTTCAGAAAGACATCCTCAGGACCGTGTTCTGGTCAGAAAGGACCATTAAACAGTTCATGAGAGGCCTATTCCGTACCATTCCACAGGTTAAGCCTCCACCACCTATGTGGCATCTCAATATAGTATTGCTTATAACTCATGAAACATCCTTTGAAACCCATTCATAAGGCGTACCTTAAGTTCCTATTATGAAAGGTTGCCTTCTTGCGCTGACATCTGCCAGGAGAGAAATTCAAGCCCTGTCCATACAGGAACTGTTTCTACAGTTTACAGATGATCGAGTAGTCCTTCGTACTAATCCCAAGTTTATCCCTAAAGTTCCATCGGACTTTCATTTAAATGAGCCTCTTATCCTTAAAACCTTCTTTCCACTACCAACAACTGGGGCAGAAAGAGCTCTTCATTTGCTGGATATTCAACACTGTCTAAAATTTTATCTACAAATAACAAAGACATTTTGCAAATTGACCTAGCTTTTTGTATCCTTCAGGGCACCCAGGAAGGGCTATCCTCTATCCAAAAGGGGGATTGCCCATTGGATCTCGAGTACAATTCAGTATTGCCATTAAACGGCAGGAAAGCTCTTCGGGCACTGGTGTGTGCTCCTTCTACAAGAGAAATCTCTACATCTACTGCTTTTTGCTGGCGTACCTATCCAGGATATCTGCATGGCTGAAACCTAGAAGAGTACCCACTCCTTCACTAAACATTACTGCTTGGTTGCAGACGCTCACAATGATGTAACAGGAGGACAGGCAGTGCTGAGGAACCTTTTCCAGTGACTGTGATCTCTCTCCTTCCCCCCTCCTTACTTTCTGCTGTAAGACTCCGCACATTTTGTTCTGTATGTATTTTATGTATGTTCATAATATGACATATTGTCCGTATAAGTTCATATTATGGTGCATTTTAAGTATGCAATTGTTTATGTATGCAATATTTATCAGTTCGGGGACTGATGGCTTCAGTTAGATCTGCTTCTCTACAGATTGACAATTTGGAGCACACTCTTAGAATTAATTAAGGAAAAATGTGCTACTGACTGCTAGCTACTCTGATGAAAGCATGTGAATCTATGAAAGTTCCAATACTGGACTAAGAAAATAAGTTCCTTACCAGTAACTGTAGTTCTCCAGTATTTAAAGCGTTCATAGATTCATATGCAACCCACCCTCCTCCCATGAGATGCTCACCTTTGGATTTTTACAGGTGTATTTTTGTACATGTGCTGTGAAAATCTGAGGGTCTAAGGTTCCCTCAGGAGTTTTCTAGAGTATGAGAGGTACAGATTTGTTCAGGAATTACTTTTGATCTCTTTTACAAAACGATAGAGATATGTTACAAAACTGAAATAGGCCTAGACCCGGTTTCTGTTTTGTATTTGTATACCATTGCTATTTTGATGTACCGGGGACTCCCATCTCAACGATATGGAATGATTCAAGCATGTGAATCTATGAAAGCTTCCAGTACTGGAGAACTACAGATACAGGTAAGTTACTTATTTACTTATTTACTATTGTGTGTATTTGCAGATGTCTAACACTCCTCTCTGATAGGCTTAAAGTTGCTCGACCCCACTACCCCATAGAAGATCACCTTGGGCTTGTTCACTCATAAGGGATTCCCTGTGCTCTTTGCACAGTATTTCTCTTTTTGATATGCTTTATAAAGAGCCTGCTTCCTACAACTGCCCACTGTGTTCTGATCAGTTGCTTAACATTGTGGCAGATGTCGGACAGAAGCGCACAAAGATTCCACAATCACTGCAAAGAATTGTTTTCAGGTTTCATCTGATACAGGATTTCTGGCAGTGGTTACCATACTTTGAAGAAACATGAAGTTTGTTTAAGATCCCTGTGCTATCTGAATTTGTGAAGGGATTGGTGAACAAGTTTCCTCTTGCACTTAACATCACCGCTCAGTCGGTTATCAAATTGTTTTTTTCTCAATTGATGGCTGTGCCTTGTAGTATGTGATAGCCAACTGATACTAAGTGTAAAATGGACAGCCAAAATATGTAATGCATAAATATATATTTACAAAACGTGTACCACACTCCAACACACTATTGAGAACTTGCCCTCGTTTTTGCAAGGACTGTGTAAGAATAATAATCTCACCCAATGTCGCATAGTGCTACATTATGTGACATTCAAGAATTTAGAACTTCTAGGATAGCTGGTGCACAGCCTTTAACGTTCTTCAAATTTGATTTGAGTTATCTTGAGTAAATGTTTTGGGTACTCCACTGGCGGCGTCTTCCGTCCGTTTGACGTCTGTATATAATAAATGAATGCATTGCTTCCAAACTAGTTTGGTTGCATCCCCTTGGGCACACCTTAGGTGCCTATATAAAATGGACTCCACAGAGTTTTTGCACTTTTCAAGCAATGTTTTAATATTTCAATACTTCAATGTTCTTCAATGCGTGACAGAAATGTACTATGCTTTTTCAAAACCAATATGTTTTCCACATATGCTTAGATGGCTCCTATGCAATTCGGGCGGAGAGCCCTTCTTCAGGGAGAATCTCTGAAATATGAAATCATAGCACAAGTTTTTAATACATCCTTATGTCTTATATCTCTGTGGAGTCCATTTTATATAGGAACCAAAGGTGTGCCCAAGGGGATGCAACCAAACTAGTTTAGAAGCACAGCATACATTCAAGAATTTAAAACAAATACATTTCTGTAAGGAAACATTTCCACATGGTTAATATTTGGACAGTCTGTTCTTTCAGCCTCGTTTTTTTGTTTCTTTATATGATACACTTTTTGTGATAGTATGTAGTTGTGACTTTGCAATAGTGCCCTTAAAACAAATAAAATAGGGGCACTAACTTAATCCAGAACCTTCAGCGAGGTTTTGTTCCAAATTTGCCAGATATGGTCGTAGAGACGTGACTCAAGATGAAACTTTCTTTCGTCTCTTGTGTGGGTACTGAATTTAATTTAAACGAGTCCATTGTGCTGCCAGCCTTCTTTCTGTCACCTCCTCCATCTAAGGCAGAGGATACTCTGTAAGAGGACATGCTGATATTCCATTGAACGTACAGCTATTTGTTGTGCTTCCAAGGGTGTTGTGAAACATTGAGTGCTGTGAAGCAGTTAAGAGTTAGTGTATTGAAGGAATAATCATTTGTTTTCCAAAGTAGAACTCCTAATGCTTTTATTTTTAGGTATGTTCCGCTCCAAGAAATTTGTAAGGTGTCCATTTGTTTGTTGTTCTCTTCATCTAGTTGAGAAATGCTGTTGCCTGAACTCAAACGTCTTGTTTGAAAAATCTGTTCATCACCCTTTCAGTTTGATTTTTTTTCTTTTGTTACTTGTGGCCACTTCATCAAAATGTGTTAGGTATTCAAGAGTATCCTTTCTGCCAAACTGCCCTATTTAGGGTCTAGTGACCAGTCTAGTTTTCACTCTGTGCCCCTGCTGGGTACACCAAGGAAACCTTACACTAAGAGCCTGATGTACTTCGTCTGTGTAAATGCATCAGAATGTCTGCCCTATTTAGAGCAGAAAATATGATGCATTGTTTTTCTCTTATAGATTGCCAGAGAAGTAGTGGCAGACCCAAAGAGAAAACATTGAAAATTACCCTACATCCTGGGAGCAAACTCCCAGGTTGTCATGGCTTTTTTTTATTCTACAAAAACAACAGTTTTTTGTAATATAAAAAAGTTGCCACCCTCTGAAGCCTAAATGAGGGCCAATACCATATAGTCATCCTATAATAGTTGATTCACTGATAATTAATATTTTTGAAAGGTTAAACTACTGGAT
Organism: Lissotriton vulgaris; assembly: GCF_964263255.1. Classification (NCBI taxonomy): domain Eukaryota; kingdom Metazoa; phylum Chordata; class Amphibia; order Caudata; family Salamandridae; genus Lissotriton; species Lissotriton vulgaris. Next base: position 1,078,777,728 of record NC_141689.1, on the reverse strand, counting down.
GTAATACTAGTGAAAACCTTCGACAGTCCTTCTCCACTGTGGCATAGTGCCTAGAGCGTAGAACCATTGTGCCAGCACAAGTAGATTAAGCACTGCTTTATCTCATTTATTCATTCATCTGCTACCAACGTGTGTTATATTCTTCAAAGAAACAGAGACCACTTTTGTCATTAAATTGTATTTTCTATGGGAAGATGTTGATAGGCTGCTTTGTAATCAGACTTTGTAACCTAGCTCTTGTATTTTGTTTTATTACCAGGAAGAAGTTCAAGCCTTGTCAAATGAAAAAATATCTTTAAAGCAACAGTTGGACTCGTCAAACAGCACTGTTCTAATTTTACAAAATGAGAAAAGCAGACTACAACAAGAAGTTATGGATTCGAAAAAAGAACAAGATGACCTCTTGGTACTTCTTGCTGACCAGGATCAGAAAATATTTTCGTTGAAGAGCAAGCTCAAAGAATTGGGAGAACCAGTAAGATATACAAACATTTACATATGTCTCCTTGCATTACAATAAAAGCAAATTTTAAGGGGCGCATCACACATCACTTAATTTTGACCGTCGCATCTTAGAATTAAACCCAGGTGTTTTCGATGTTGTTGAGTTCTGAAAACCAGGGTGCTGCAGTGCTCATGTGGTTGGTAGCACCACATGTGGCACCGTGGATGGAACAGCACTCTGACCTCCATATCTCTTCCATTTCTTTAAATGTGTGGCATTGATAATATTGTCATCAAAGAGAGATGCTCAGGAAGTGTTGGTGTGATAGTCTTTCATTGCATTATGTCAGTGTTAAGGTTTCTGAATTTAAGGATTAAGAAAGTAAAATGAAAATGTTTTCAAATTTCTACACATCGAGGTATAAAGTTATGAACTATGAGAAATCTTGTTAATAAAGGTGAGGTTTTATTAAACGTTTTTAAGGCCAGTGTTTTCACCTTAGATACAGTCGTAGTACAGTTAAGAAACCGCGCATGAACCAAGTTTTGGTTGTTTTCCGAATGCTGAAAATGAAATAATTTTAAAAATACTTGAGTTGAAGATAAAAATACTAATTACTTTCATTCCATTTTCACGCCCCTAACTTTGTTGGACACCTAATACAGTGATTGCACATTGACCCCCTGCACATTTTACTCCGTTTCATGTTTTCCTTTTACCAGGCAGATCCTCGCAATGCTGTTTAGGCTTAGTGCTCCTGGCATGTTTCACTGTTGCAGCTCATTAAAAAAGGCTTTTAACCTCTTCTGATTTTCACCAATTGTTTCTTTAGCTGTTAATGGTCCTTCACTTAGCTGATTCTTTCCTGCCCTGCTTTAGAGCTCCTCCCTATGGAAATACTGCTTTATGCAGTTTAAAGAGAAGGATCTGTAAATCTCAGAGATGATCAATTGTTTTCTCGAGTGCCATTGACTATGTTTGGCTCTAAAGCCACTTTTGGCTTTTCAAGACTTCTCAGTGATCTTAGGTGGCAAGGTGGAGACAAACGTATAGCTAAATCTTCTGAACATTGGGTTAATGTGATGATTCTAAGAAGTAAATGTTGAGGTCTTGAGTTCCTCCGTGTTTAGTCAGTGATGCTTAGTACTAGCCTGAAAGTTAAGGAGTTAGTATTTTATACAACCTTGGTGGTTTTTCATTTTTCTTTTATTCTGTATGTGAAGGTATGGGCCCTCTATTATAATGTCTATTTAATAGTCTGAATATGTATGACCGGTGTGAATGTAAAAGTGCTCTGCCTTCAGGGGATCTTCATTGATAATTATAGCCCCACCCACATGTTGAATCCAGGAGCACTTTTTAAATGAAATATATCTTTTTTTTTATATTTAAAAAAATAATTTTCACCACCTAATAAAATGCCATGTTGGACTGTAACAAGGCCACTTAATTAACATAAGTTACAAGAAAAACGAACAAACCTTTTTTAATAGGAAAAGTGAAAGTTAAGGATGTAAGTGCTCCTAGATAGCTTTCGGCCTACAGACATTGGAAAACTGGCACTGCTCCTTTAAAGAAGCCCACTTCCCCAGTATGTAACCATGCCCCTTCAATGACTGTGTACCAGTTATTGTTTCCATGTTTTGATAAATCGTGGAGCACTGAGCTTGTCATTTTCAGGATTCTTTCCAAACCTTGGATTTCCATTTCTACTCTGCTGCCAAACGTTTTCTCAAAGAACCATGAATAGGATGGAGAATATGAACCTGAATGTGTAACAAGAGGGAGGGAGAGAGCGCCTAGAATTGATTTTCATTACGTATATTGAGCAAGTAGATTGATCTCACTGTACCTCAGCTGTCAACATTGTTTCTGAGGGCTTCCCCAAAGGGAAGTCTGAAAAAGATCTTAATGTGAAGAGCATGTCATCAAGGCCATGTACAGTGGCTACCTGTTCACCATGGAGGTCTGGCTCACTGTCAAAATGCTGCTTGAAGTACAAAGAAACTTAGGCTCTCAGTGCATACTGACTTCACAACTTCAAAGCAGCATTCTATATTTTGGAGGCGGAGCTTGCCAGTCTCAAAGATGGCTGCTGACTAAGCTCGCTCCGCAAGTCGCCTAACGCAACCCGGCAATTATCCGCCTTCCACCCAGGGCCCGCCATCTGAAAAGCAGCATAGAAACTATGGTGAAAGCAGAGCTTCCGGAGTCGTCCAGGTCGGACCGAGACTCGCTACCAGAGTGTAGATGTGAGCTGCCACGCCATGAGGTTTTCCGGGTCAGGGAGGTGAGGAGTGCTGAAGTGCAACGTGTCCGGGGACGCAAATGCGCCGTGCGGCCAGGCTCCCGGCCCACGTGTGCGAACCTGTGTTCCCCCTGCCGGCCTCATCATTGTGGTGTGTGTCGCCTGGGGGCTCGCCCAGCGTAGTCCAGAATAGACCAAGGCTCGTGCCGGGGGCGTGGATGCGAGCTGTGGCGTCATAGGACCTTCTGGCGCTGGGAGGTGACGAACACGAAGGCGCGGCCTGCCCCGGGGTTGTAAGAGCACTGTGCGGCCTGGTTCTCTGCCCACGGTGCGCGGATCAGAATTTCCCTACCCTCCCTCAACTTGGCGGTGAGTGGTACCTTGGAGCTCGCCTTGTGCCCTGCCTGGAATGCGGCCTGATAAAGGAGTTAAACCTATGCCAATCACCCATGGCCCTTCGACCGGCGATGTGCTGCAGAAAGCTCCCAACAACTACCGGTACCTGTGAGTGACTGTGCTCTCGCCGACTTTCGTGGGGGGCGGAAATTAACTCTGCGTGCTACAATCCTGCTGGAGTGGTGATATTCAGGGGTGGGGAGGGGCTGATTAGACCACTGCTTCATCCCTTGAGGTGCCTTCTATTGTCTGGCATGGCTGTGCCCTAGTTCCAAGGTCAGACAAGTGGAGCCTGAGGCCCGAGCTAGTAAAGGGCAGCTTGTTTGAGACCTGGTTGAATGTACCTCCTCGAGTTGTGATGGTTTGCGCCAAAGACTTCGGCTGTTGCCCATCTCTCCAAAAAGCCCTCAAAGAGTGGAATATGGCGGCAACACAAAAGAAGGCCCCGTTCTTAGAGGACGGGACAGGGGGTGTGGCTGGAAATCTGGATGATAATAGCTAATGCTTGACTGTTGTTTCTATCTAACCTTGCTTTGCTATCCTATTTTATCTTGGCTATTCGTAATTGTGGTGAGTGACAACTAGTTTGACAACCTGATCCGGGGGGTTCTACCAGTGGTGAATCCCCACAATAGACTTGTTTGCCACTGCAGAAAACTCAAAATGCAAAAGCTTCGTATCCAGACACCCACACCCGCAATTGAAGGTGAAGTACTATGGATGAACTGGGCCGGGATATTTTCTTATGCTTTTCTGCCTCTCCCACACATTCCATATGTTTACAGGAAACTGAGACAGACTTCATTAAGATTGATACTCATTGCTCCCACATGGGCTCTAAAACCATGGTACACAGCAGTAATAGAGCTAACCCTAGTACCTCACGTGAAGCAACCCAACTACCCAAACCTTCTCAGTCAGGATGAGACATTCAAATATTCAGCAGCTCAATCATGCAATCTGGGCCCTGAGGTCATAGAGCTTGACTACCCGAACCTCCCTCTAGAATGCATGGCTATTCTAAAAAAGGCCAGAAGACCAACCACAAAAGCTTGCTTGCAGCAAAATGGAAAAGTCTGTGCACTATTGCGCTTCCCTAAACATGAACTCTTCTTCTCCAACCTAACGACAACTAATCTATTACCTGTTAAACTTGCAGAAAGCGCATTTCGCATACACCTCCAGATGCCTTCATTTAGCAGCCATTGCAGCATACCTACAAAACAGGAAGCACCAATCCCTTTTCCGCATTCCTGTCATTAAAGTCTTCAAGGAAGGATTTAAACTAATCATTCCACCTCATACACTTCATTTACCAGCATGGAACGTGAACATTGTACTAACAAGATGACCATTTGAGCCACTACGTATCTGTGAAATTAAATATTTAACATGGAAGGTGGCTTTTATTGTAGCAATAACATCTCTACGAAGGGTTAGTGAAATACAAGTTATCACTATTGAAGAACCACACTGCCAAATGTTCCCAGATAAAGTGCCACCAAAGGTCATATCATCTTTCCATTTAAATCAAACTTTAGAGTTTGCAGTTTTTTTTCCCCGAAACCAGAAACTGTGACAAAACGTACTTTACATACACTTGATGTTAAGCGAGCACTTCTCTAATACTTGGAACGCACAAAACCCTTCAGAAAAGCACATCAATTGTTTTTCTTTCACAAACTCAGAGAAGGGAAATTCCATTTCCGAAACGGAAATAGCAAGATGGATTGTCATGTGCATCCATATTTGTTATGCCAATGCAAAACAAAATCTACCATCTATGCCAAGGGCTCATGCTACAAATGAAGTATTTTACTTACCCTGTAAGAATCTATTCATAGGGAGTAGAAATGCAGATTCACATGCACCCTCCTGCGTCCCCGGCAGGTATTAGATGGTGACAAAAATGCAGACTTTTACAATAAACTTTGGAAACTGCTTAAAAAACTGAGTTATGCTGGTCTCTGGGGAGAGGTGAAGATTAGGCAACATATGCCTTGTTAGTTAGAATACAGACATAAACAGTGTGGTTTATAGCTCATATGTATTGACAGTTGTCAGTTATACCAGAACAGCACCTGAAATAAAATTATCTTCTGGAATTCAAGGAAGAACTCTAATGCTCTTTGATGCCACATATTTTTGCTACCAAAACACCTGACTTTGGGTATGACATTGTTTAATCGATTGTAGAAAACACATTACTTTCCTCTTTTTTGAAAATGTGCCTTCAACACAACAGTGAAAGAACAGAGGCAGTGCCTTTCGGCAAAGCCCAGGACTTTTGGACCCCTGACTGGTAGCCCTCAGAACTGTGGGTAGATCCTTCCCCCACGCTCATTATTAAAAAATCTGGGTGTCAAACTAGATCAGGCCCTATCAATAAAAGATAAAAATTCCGCCACTTGCAGGGCGTGCTTTGCAACTATGCCGCTTTTGAGTAAAGTCTTCCCTTGGCTTCAATCTTCTGCAATACAGACTCTGGTTCAGGCCTTATTCATAAGCCACCTTGACTATGGCAATACCCCGCTCATGGCTGCAAATGATTCCCTGCTAGCCATACTCCAGGAAGTGCAAAATACTGCTGCACTCCTGGTTAGTGATCTCCCTGCTAGCTCCCCATCTGCGCCTACCTTTAGATCTATACACTGGCATCCGATTAGGAAGCACATTATCTTTAACATCTGCTGTCTCACCCATAAGTCTCTTATTGGTGGAACCCCCACATAACTAATACACAAACTGCAGTTCTGTTATCCTTCCCGAATGCTGAGATCAAGCGACAAGGTGCTCTTGATCATTCCCCGCAGAGGCGGAGGAGTTTTTTTTTCTTTACTACTCCGTCTACTTGGAATCAACTTCCACGTCCTCTCCCCTACTGCTCTGACTTTGCTAAATAAAAAACTCATTAAGACCTTGTTGTTTTAGGCTCAGTGTGATGTTTCTTTGCTGGTGAAGTGCCAAGATATACCTTTGGGTATAATTTGTGCTCCATATCAAGTTGTAACTTTCCATCTTGGACCACGCATAACTTTAAACATTGAGATTGTTTTTTTTGCCCTGATGAAGCAACGTATGCATTCAACGGTCCTGAAGATGTTGGCTTGAATAGCCCTAGAGAAAAACAATTAAACTTACTATTCAAGTAGCATTATGCTTAGGAATTCTTTAAATTAATGAGATTATTGTCTTATTTACTGCCTCAGAACCGCTCTTCCTCATTGTGACTAGGTAGTTAAGTGGACGAAGCTCTACAATCTCTGAGGTTATGCAGTTGGTCTTTTAGAGGTTCTCTTCCATTTACAGTCCAGTTGAAATGAGGTGTATGGGATAGTTAGTAGTGCATTAAACTTATGTATGTTAATACTGCATGTTCTTATAATGTACAGTTGGTTTGCCAGTCTTATGAAACAGAATTATTCAAACGCAACAATCTATAAAGGGTGCCAAAGTAAGTGATTAGTATTTCTTCAGAATTTCTCTGCTGTTTTTGTATATGGTTTAAGACTTCATTTTAAGGTATTTTTCTTGTTTTTTACGCTAGGTAGAGGATGAAGACGATTTAGAATCTGGAGACCAAGGTGATGATGATGATGATGATGATGAGGACGATGACGATTTGGGAGAGTAAAATCTCAAGTTATGCCCATGAGGGATGTCTTGTTTTTCAAAGAATTAAAACATCAGTGCTTACTTCAAATGCAACGAGTGCCGAAGCAGATGTTGGACTGTTTCATTGTTTCAGAGTGGATGCCATATTTCTATAGAGACTTTTATCATAGACAGAAAAAAAGATTCCCTACTCTATTTAAGTTATATTTCACCATCCCATGCATTTAAGATCGACTAGAACCTGCTTGAGCCCTTCAAAGACAAAGCTTGCGCTTGAGCTGACAGCGGCACTGTTGCTTCAGTACTTGCCATATACAGATGCTGTGCACAAGTCCATTTTAATTCTGCTCTTTTTGAACTGTCTTAACATGTTATTAAATACGTGTGTACTTCTCACTCGTTGAATGGACTAGATTTGTTTTTGTTCATTTTATGGCTGGGTTTTACACATGCCATGGAAAAACTTTAAAAAGGATCTGTTCTCTTCCAGTCAAGAGAATACTAATTGGGATTGCAAGTACTTCTACAGCTCTCAGATGCAATGAAGTACTGTTCAGATTTTTCAAATAAAAGTTCATTTAAATGGAAATGTGTGGTTATAGTGCCTTGGTTGCTGCAGTGGACTATTCCCAGAAGTAACAGTTCTGTACCACTAGACAGAGACAACGAACCTCAAATGTGTGCTAAATGTGTAGCAGCTTATCCTGGACATTTGCTACAATTGTGCAGGGTGTTTTGTAACAACATATTGATTTGTTTGCTGAAAACCCCATCAAAACAGCTGCGACCTCTACATCTACTAAAGGTTTACTTTAAATCAATGTTTTATTCTAATCTGAAATAAAGTCGAGGCACCCTTGGATTTATAGGCCTTTTCACTGGGAGAAAAGCAATGGATTTTAAAACAAAGGAAGAAATTTCATTTGTTTCAAGTTTTAGAAATAAAACAGACTTGTTTAGTATTCTTGTGCATGGGTGTTAATGTATTTGGTGGTGTCCCTGCTTGTTTTTCGGTTTCAGATATAATAATGAAGCTATTGCAAGTTTAGTTCAAAGGGCACACAGGATGTCAATGCACGGTTTATATACTGTTTATTATGGTACAAAGAGATGTGACCTCTGATCTTTTCAAGCTGTAATTTAAAAAAACATATACTCCTACCATCTGGTGCTGGGCCCGAACGTTTGGAACTTGTTTTTCTTCAACAAAGTTAGAGTCACAAAACCTACTATGACACCACAATGCACCAGGACATGAGTTTCAACTCAGATTGTTTTCTTCTTCCATCGGGCACCAGCGTTTGAGAATACAGATCTGGGAAATGTGTTCCTTGCTGGATTCTTTTGCAGCAGATGTGCGTTCTTTGATCCCTGGGACTGGAAAACACTACCATGCCCACCAAGAGGGCGTCCTCGATAGACACAGATTGTTAGCCTTCAAAGTCTTGTGCCTTAGAAGCTCATGCCTTTGGCAACCCTCAATCCTATTCTGGCCACAACTTTTAGAATGCACCTACGGCAATAGTATGTAAATACTCCTGAGGTGACCAACAGTGTGTCTGCAATCTGTGTGTTTCACCAACTGATGACAAAACTCTGTAATGCCTGTTGAGCTTTTTACTGCAAGAAGATCCTCCAGTATTTGAGCGAGTGGCTGTGGGCTCACAACTGGACACACTAACACTCTTTCCCTGAAACTTGCCATCTTACCCGAAGACCTCCCCTGACACTAAACAGGAGCAGGATAGTCCATCATGTATCCCAGTGGCTGAAGGATTTGGGACTCCAGAAGCGTTGTTCTCGGAGGGCACCGAGGCAGAGAAAGAAGAGCAAGAGCTCATGGTGAATCATAGCAGATTCCACCCCAGACCATGGTATAAATGACCATGCTAACTCCCCAGGCTTAGTACCCCAGGTGCCACAAGGTCAGTCTAGATCCCCAAAATCCCCTCCAACTGAGATAGAGTACTGCTTCCTGGCTTTGACACCTGAGTTGAGGCGAAAATGGCAAAACCTCTAGGTCGGTCTCCTCTGACTGGCATCCCTTGCAACGATAGACTGTGTCAATGCCCTCTAAAACTCCATTGAAAGCTGCTTCGCTGTGACACCTCCTCAACATCAAGACCCAAAACAGGTCCACTCGGAGCCGAAATTGACCACAAAATCAGCACCACCACTAGCATTGAATCTGGAGCTGACAAGTTCTGATACCCCCAAGTGCTCCTTCTTACAGAAACTCTTCTAAGCTCTGCACTTAAAACAGAAGAAACTGTTTCAACACCCATACACTGGAAATATCATTACCAAACCTCTATCCGTAGGACTCATGTAAATCCCGAAGAATCATAGGCTGGCCTGTGATGGAGAACTAGGCTATGAGCCCTCCACCTCACCTGTTCCAAAGAAGGTTAGGCATCTGCCACGAGCCCCTCCTCCTTTTCCACCTTTACATGCATCTTTACTTCCACCTCCCCATGATTCACAGGAGCATGGCAGCCCCACACGATGTGCTCTTTATGCCTTGGGAGTGTGAAGACCCATGGCAGACTATGTGGTCGATCAGTCAGCGTATCTGTTGTGTAGTTCCTGAGAAAATGCAGATGATCTAGGCATTTGTAGGTAGGCTTGGTGCCAAGACTGGTTCCAGGCACCCCAAAGGATATGTTAGCCTTTAGACCAGCTACTTTACAGTGCCGCCCTAAGCCCCCTAACCTTACCAAGGAGCGAATCCTTTCTGGCAACCATCGAACATGACAACCCCTGATCTGTCAGGGACCGTGGAAACCGTACAATACTTTCTGATGGATAGATCTGCCTGTGGATTCCTCATCTTTTGAATTACCCTATGCGCAGCATTCCACTGAAACCTTTCTCCATAGCTCTCCTGTGTCAACGAGGACATCAGAATGGACATCTCCGCATGACGTCATCGGAACCATAAGATCTCATCGGCGTGCCGACGCCAGTTTCCTTTTTTTCACACCGTCGACTTTTAACTGTTTTTCCAGGGCTCTCCATTTCTGGGAGTTTCTTTGTTGCAAGTACTTTGTGTAGCTGTAGCAGCGATCATGGCTACTCAGAAGCAGTCCTGTTTTAAGCCATGCAGGGAATGTGGGGGTCATATGTTGATTACTGACCCCCACGAAGATTGTTTATGGTGCCTCTCGTCCGACCACGACTTTGAGGAGTGTTCGTCTTGCAGAAGCGTGAATCCCAAAGCCTTAAAGGAGAGTGAGGCTAAGCTGTTTATTGTCAAGGTGAAAAAACAAAAAAGAGGTCGAAGGAAATGGAGATCTAGGTCCAAGTCAGTGCCTCCGCCTACCTTAGAGTCGTCGAGGAAACATAAAAAGAAGTGGCTCCATGGATCTCGATGTCGGTCATCAAAGGATGAAACACCGAAGTCGGGGTCTCTGGGTTCGAGGCATGTGGGCTGCTGAATTCATATCTGTGCATAGATCGCCACCTAGTGTTGGGTCCGGATGATTGCACATTGTTGTCCTGGAAGAGTCTTCGAAGTATCACGAGATAGGTGGCTCCTCCCCTGGACTACAGTGCGCATGGGCATCGCCTCCATCCCCAGATTGTTTTTTTCCGCCATTGGGTTCGGATGTGTTTCGGTTCCCTCTGTCGGAACCGATAGTTGTTCTATTTCTACTCGAGACCAAAAGGTCTTTAGGCTGGGCGTCGGTATAGTTGCGTGCGGGTTTTCTTTCTGACTCTCAGCTCCGATCTCTTGCTGCCCTTCCACGTGCCTTCGGCGCGGACGGGCCTACATTACACCTCTAGCCATGGAGCGGACTCCATTTAAAAAGTGTCCGCTGTGCCACTCAAAATATTCGCACCTCGACGTGCACCCTGTGTGCAATACCTGCTTGTCGCCGGATCACCGCGAGGACACCTGCATGGCGTGTTCGAGATTCCGGAGCAAGAAGACACTGAAAATTCGCCGGGCCAATCGACTCCAGGCTCAACTATCGGCTGCGGCGCCCCCTCCAGAAGACATTTTCCAGGAATCTGTCGAGGTAGAAGACGACGCGCAAGACTCGGACTCCGGTCCCGTGTACGATGAGGAGACCTACGACGCGGGTGAGGAGGACTTTGACGAAGTCTCCGACGAGGTAGGGGACGACGATCAGGCTTGTGCCACGATGGGGGATAGCTCAGAGGAGGAGCATCCCCAACCAGACTCAGGGGTTATACCCCTTCAAACGGCCCAGGTCGAGGGATCGCCTTCGGGCCTTACCCAAGATCTCACTATAAGTCCTACGTCCCCGCCTCCGGGCCCGGTCACGGACATTTCGGAACCATCACTTCGGTTGATAAAACCGAAAGTGAAGCCAACTGGTCACGCGCCATCGGATCCGAAACCGAAAACGAAAGTGGCGCAGGTGATGAAGGTTCTGGAGGCGTCAAATACAAAGGCATCCAAAATGGCCGACCAGAAGCGTCGCGCCAAAATGGCCGACCCGAAACCATCCGGGTCGGCGCCGAAGGCGAAGATCTCAGATGCGGCTGCATCGGCGCCGAAAGGGGTCGTGGACCCGAAGACGGCTCCGAAGAAACGTCAGGGCGACGACGCCGATGGGCATGGGCCGCCGGCACCGAAGAAAGTGCCCTCTGTCGTTGTGGATCTCGAGGATGAGGATTCGCTCGAGCCAGTCCAGCCCTCTCCAGCCTTCACAAAGAAGGTGGCGGAATCCTTGCAGCGGATTCGAAAAGCCGGGGTGGTTCCCGCCCAGGACACTGTGGCGCCTCAGACTACCACGGGCCACAAGCCTATCCGTTTCACTCTCCCGCCCAAGTCGGCGCCGAAGGCCTTCGCGCCGAAGCCGGGCGGACCCGCTACGGAACCATTGACACCCAAAGCTGCCTCAGCGGTGCCAAAGCCTCGACTCCAGTCACTTGCGGTCGAGGAACGTCGTGCGGTGTTCATCGACGCCAACACCGGAAAACTGTCGCTCCTCAAGAGGAAGATCACGACGGAGCCGGCGTTGGAACCCTTTAAGATCCCTCTTAAAAACAAAAAGGACTCTGCGGGATCTTCGGCTATGGTGGAACCTGTGTCCCCCCAGGCCCTGGGGCACTCGCCGGCGCATTCAGTCGCAGTCGATGCCGACGAGGAGGATCCCGAGTACACCTATCCGGCGTACTCGGATCCGGAGGAGGAGCCTGTGCCCTGGACCACCGGGGCCGACAACGAGGACCCGCAGTCGGGTCAGGACACTCAGCTTTTCGCCGCCAAGACGTCCCCTACAGAAGACTCGGCGGCCTTCAATGCACTGATAGAGAGAGCTGCGGCCAACCACGACGTCGAACTACACTCCGACCCCGTGGATGTGGACTTCTTGTTCGACACCTTCTCGGTGGCTGAAAAGTCGGTCAAAACGCTGCCGATGCTTAAGGGGGTGCTCAAGCATGCCGCAGAGGTCTTCAGGGAACCCACACGGGCGCGTGTGGTCAACCCTCGGATCGACAGGAAATATCGGGCAGCACCCACAGATCCAACGTATATCAAGGGACACTTGCCATTGGACTCCTTGGTCGTTTCCAACGCTCGGAAGAGGGCAAACTCTCAAACAACTGGTGACGCTCCTCCCCCAGATAAAGAGTCGAAAATCTTCGAAGCCTCAGGCAAAAGGATCGCTGCACAGGCAGCTAACATCTGGAAGATTTCTAACACCCAAGCCCTGCTCGCACGTTATGATAGGGCACATTATGACACACTTGAGGCCATCCTACAACACCTACCTGACCAGTACAAGGAGGCAGGGGAGATGCTTATTCAGGAGGGTAAACTCATTACTAACGCATCCATCAAATGTGCACTGGATGTGGCAGACACGGCCTCCAGGGCTATCAATACAAGCGTGTTGCTTAGACGCCATGCCTGGCTTAGGATTTCGGGGTTCAAACCCGACATCCAGACTACTATACTAAACCAAACAGTCAATCCAGACCATCTGTTTGGCCCTGAAGTGGATGCCTCCCTGGAAAAAATGAAAAAAGACCAGGAAACTGCCAAGTCAATGGGGGCTTTACAAAGTCAGCAGTTTCGGGGTGGCTCCTTTCGCCGCTCAAATTCAAAAGGCACCTCAAGAGGACAGGCATCCCAATCCACACAATATTACAAGGGTAACACCCAAGCCTCGTTTAACAACAAGGGCAGAGGTGGTTACAGAGGCAATAATGTCAAGGGCAGGGGACGTGGAAACAATGGCTCCAGGTCCACCACCACCAACAAGCAGTGACGTCTTGTCACTGCCCCCCGACCACACAACACCAGTCGGGGGGAGACTCCAGCAGTTCCTGCCGGCGTGGGAGTCCATCACCACAGACAGGTGGGTGAGGTCTCTTATCCAGTACGGGTACTGTCTAGAGCTTACGTCCATTCCACCGGACATACCGCCAAGAAACCGTCCTATGTCCAGCGAGCACTTGACCTTGTTGCAGCAAGAAGCTCTACTCATGCTGCAGAAAGGGGCGATAGAGCTCGTTCCATTGCAAGAACAGGGAACAGGGGTTTACTCCCTCTATTTTCTCATCCCCAAAAAGGACGGGTCCCTCAGACCGATCCTGGACCTCAGGCCCCTGAACTGGTACATCCTCTCGGAGCACTTCCATATGCTCACGTTGCAGCAGGTGCTTCCCCTGCTTCAACAGGGGGACTTCCTGGCTACACTGGATCTGAAGGATGCATATTTTCATATCCCCCTGCATCCTTCACACAGGAAGTATCTCAGATTCACAATCTTAAACCAGCATTACCAGTTCAAGGTTCTGCCGTTCGGGGTCACCACAGCACCAAGGGTATTTACAAAATGCCTGGCGACCGTGGCGGCGCATCTCCGTCGCCAGCACGTCCACGTCTTTCCCTACCTGGACGACTGGCTCATTCAAGCAAGGACAGAACAGCAGTGCGTCGACCACGTGTCACGCACCATTCATCTCCTGCACGATCTGGGATTCTCTCTGAACTACCCAAAGTCCCATCTCCAGCCCGCCCACGTGCGACAGTATCTGGGCGCGACAATCGACACTCTGGCAGCCACTGCGCAGCCAAATTCAGTGAGAATCGCCAGTATCCAGGCGCTGATCCAACGATTCAGACCCCAACACTCGCTTCCAGCGAGGGTGTTCATGCAGTTGATAGGCATGATGGCCTCCTGCATCTCCATTGTCCCGCACGCGAGACTACATATGCGTCCGCTTCAGGAGTGCCTGGCACGTCAGTGGACTCAGGCTCATGGGCAACTGACAGACCTAGTGTTGGTGAGCGGTCGGGCGTACAACTCTCTGCATTGGTGGAATCCACAAAACCTTTGCAAGGGCCGACCATTCCAGGAGCCTGTCCCACAGATTATACTGACAACGGACGCCTCTCTCCAGGGATGGGGAGCGCATGTACTCCACTACACGGTGCAGGGACTATGGACACTACAGCAAAGGAAGATGCACATCAATGTGTTGGAACTGATGGCAATCTTCATGGCCTTAAAGGCGTTCAAAGTACATCTGTGCAACAAAGTCGTGTTGATCCGGACGGACAACATGACAGCCATGTACTACATTCTGAAACAGGGAGGCACACACTCTCCACAGCTGTCTCATCTGGCTCAGAGCATGTGGAAGTGGGCCATTCAGAGGAACATCTTCCTCATGGCAGAGCATCTCCCGGGCAAAGACAATCAAATGGCGGACCTGCTCAGCAGGCACAGCCATCAGATGCACGAGTGGGAGATACATCCATCAGTACTCCAACCGTACTTCCAAAGGTGGGGTCATCCAGAGATAGACCTATTCGCCACAAAGGAGAACGCAAAATGCCAAAGCTTCGCCGCCAGGTTCCCACACCCGCAATCACAGGGCAATGCGATGTGGATGAACTGGTCAGGCAGATTTGCGTACGCTTTTCCCCCAGCACCTCTGATACCGCTGGTGGCACGCAAGCTCAGGCAGCACTCGATGACTCTCATCCTGGTTGCTCCAACGTGGGCTCGCCAACCATGGTACACCACGTTTCTCGAACTCTCCGTGGTACCTCATCAAAGGCTTCATCTCACTCCCAGCCTTCTGACGCAGAGCCATGGCGACATTCAGCACCCAGATCCGCAACAGCTCAACCTGGCGATCTGGCTCCTGAAGTCCTAGAGTTTGGCTACCTCAATCTTCCTCCCGATTGCATGGACATCATTCGGGAGGCAAGGAAGCCCACTACTAGAGCTTGTTATGCGGCTAAATGGAAGAGATTTGTCATCTACTGTGCTAACCACGATATTGACCCGCTAGATGCTTCCATTCAAAACATCATCTGTTACCTTTTCCACCTGTATCGATGCAATCTAGCGTACTCTTCCATCCGCATTCACCTGTCTGCTATGGCAGCATACCTCCAGAATAGGCAGCACCTGTCACTCTTTAAGGTCCCTGCTATCAAGGCCTTTCTGGAAGGACTCAAAAGGGTCATTCCACCAAGGACCCCACCAGCTCCAGAATGGAACCTCAATGTGGTTCTTACGAGGCTGATGGGTCCTCCCTTTGAGCCACTGCACTCTTGTGAGCTTCAGTTTCTGACTTGGAAGGTTGCGTTCTTAGTAGCAATTACATCGCTACGGAGGGTTAGCGAGCTGCAGGCGCTCACCATCCAAGAACCTTTCTTCCAAGTACATGCTAACAGGGTGGTGCTCCGCACTAACCCTAAATTCCTACCCAAAGTGGTATCACAATTCCACATGAATCAAACAATTGAATTGCCGGTGTTTTTCCAAAACCCAGAGACGCTGGCGGAGCGCATGCTCCATACCCTTGATGTGAAACGGGCTTTAATGTACTATGTAGACAGGACGAAAGATTTCCGCAAAACCAAACAACTTTTTGTTGCTTTTGCCACACACCACAAGGGAAACGCTATCTCCAAAGCGGGGATTGCTAGATGGATAGTAAAGTGCATTCAGATCTGTTATGCTAAAGCTAAGCGCACTCTCACTATCCCACCGAGGGCCCACTCCACCAGGAAGTTAGGGGCCTCTATGGCTTTCCTAGGTAACATTCCCTTAGAAGATATCTGTAGAGCAGCCACATGGTCTACCACACATACTTTCACTAAACACTACTGTGTAGACGTGCATTCCAAACAGCAGGCAGCTGTTGGTCAGGCTGTTCTAAAAACGCTTTTTCAAACTGCTGCAGCTGGCACGGGCGACCGCCGATAATGGAGGGACTGCTATGTATTCTATGCACAGATATGAATTCAGCAGCCCACATGCCTCGAACTGCAAATGCTACTTACCAGTATGCATCTGTTCTTGGCATGTAGGGCTGCTGACATTCATATCGCCCACCCTCCTCCCCGGCGCCCGTAGCAGCTGCAGTGTTCATTCATATATACACATATGCTCATAGCATGGCCATCACTCACATTCTTCACTCCATCTCTGCCAATGGCTAAAAACAATCTGGGGATGGAGGCGATGCCCATGCGCACTGTAGTCCAGGGGAGGAGCCACCTATCTCGTGATACTTCGAAGACTCTTCCAGGACAACAATGTGCAATCATCCGGACCCAACACTAGGTGGCGATCTATGCACAGATATGAATGTCAGCAGCCCTACATGCCAAGAACAGATGCATACTGGTAAGTAGCATTTGCATTCTTCAACGTCACTGCAAGGACTGAGTCTCTCCTTCCCCTTCTCACGTGGCTCCGGCTCCGAGAGTCTCACCGGCACCCAGAGAACCGACGCCTTCACTGCCGGACACTCCACCCCCGGCTCGAGGGTCTCCAGCGCCGCAACCGGAGACCGACAGCCTCCTCAAGCCGTCTCAGAATAAGTGGTACCAGATCCAGGATATCCAGCCTTTCCGGCTCCAGGTACAGATCCATCGTATTTCCTTAATGCGATGTTTGGCATGTATGCCAAATCGGCTAACCATGCTGGTGCACTGGCTGGCTCTTTGGGTCTGCTTGCCTATTCCCTTGGAGGCTTGCCACGCCACTTCTTTCAGGCACCTCTCATTCCTTTTAGGCCAATAGTTACAGGGAGTAGGGCTCCCCCACCGCCGAGGTTCTTGGCGTCGGTGCAGTCCCTGGAAGGAAGAGTGCAGTTGGATTGGATCTTCTCCAGCGCCGCCTGGCTCCAGTCCGGCGCCGCCTGGCTCCAGTCCGGCGCCGCCTGGCTCCAGTCCGGCGCCGCCTGGCTCCAGTCCGGCGCCGACACTACCTCGTCTAGCGTCTTCTACTGTCCCAGTGGAGATTCCACCGATGCCAGTCCTGAAGTCACCGGCACTATGTCTGATGCTGGTCCCAAGGATGAGACCCAGAAGGAAAGCGCAAAGGCTGATAGAAGAGGAGGAATATCAAGAGCAGTGGGAGGAGAATGAAGAGGGTGATATTGTTGACCCCATACAAGAGTTTGATGGCCTACAGGGGGCTAGTGGCATGGACACGTCTTCTGAATGGGAGCTCTCCTCACCGAATGGCCTTCCAATGCAGGAGGTATCTTCATATCATTGTGTGATAAGGAAGGCAGCGGATCTGCTGGATTTGTCATTTCCTACTGCAGAACTTAAATCAAACATCTTAACGGAGGTGCTTCATTCCCTTTCTTCTGTTTCGGAACCCCTGCTTCATTTTAATGAAGCATTAACTGAGCCTATCTTGGATGTGTGGCAGAAACCAATGACTGCTCCTGCGGTGTCCAGGTCTGTGACAAGGAGGTATAAGGTGGCCTGGGAGATCTTGATTTTCTTTCCACCCACCTGTCTCCTGAGAGTTTGGTAGCCCAGGCGTCATGCTCCTCTAAACAGTATGCAGGCTCATTCCCATATACGCCTACGGATGGAGCAATCGGCAAAGAAAGTATTTTCTTCGGCCAGTATGGCTCTAAAATCAACAAATGCGACATGCCTGTTGGGTCGCTATATCCATGCTCTGATGGACTCCGCTAGGGAGGTACTCCCGAAGCTTCCGGAGGGTGTACAGGGCCATTTCACAAAAGTACTTTCTGATACTCAAGCTGCGGCCCGTCAGGTCTTTCAATCAGGGTTGAATTCTGCGGACTTGTTGCCAGGGTAATGGGTTCCTCTGTTGCAACCAGGAGACACGCTTGGCTTAGGGAGGCTGGGTTATCACCGGATATACAGGCTTGCCTTTTGATGGTTCTTGTTTTTTTGGTGCCAAAGCAGACTCTGCGCTACAACGTTTTAAAGTTAGGAGAGCCACAGCTAGATCGTTGGGCTTTTAGTCCCAGTCCAGGGTTTTGGGATACCGCAGGTTTTGTGGTTTTGGCAGGACTTCATCCTTTCGAGCCATGCAGCAGGAGCTGCAACAGCAGCAACAGGCTAACACTCTGTACAGATCATACAGGGGAAAAGGTAGAGGTAATCTGTGAGGGACTGCTCGGCAGCAATGTCTCCGCCCCTCCTCCTCTGCCCCTCCAACTGGTACGGCAGGTAAGCTCCTCCATCCTAGAGCATGTTGGTCCCATGGAAGTATGTGCGTCTCATTTTATATGAAATTGGAGGTCTGTTACTTCAGATCTCAGGGTGTTGAATCTTGTGGAGGATGGGTATACCCTACCCTACCCTTCCGGTAGTTTTCCCCTCCTTTTCCCCCTCACCAGGGTTGGTGCTCAGAGAAGCACCTGTTGCTACTTTAGCAGGAGGTTCTATCTTTGCTGCAGAAAGGTGCGATAGAGGTGGTTCTGGAGCAGGATAGGGGTCAGGGATGCTACTCCGGTACTTTCTGATTCCCAAAAAGGACGGTCAATTGAGGCCGATCCTAGACCTCCGGATTTTGAATTTTTTCCTCAATCAGGAAAAGATCAATATGTAGACCCTAGATCAGGTTATTCTGGCTTTGCAGTAGGAAGACTGGATGGTGTTGATCGATTTGCAGGATGAGTATTTTCACATTCCCATTCTGAAGTTGCATCAGAAGTATCTCCGCTTTACGGTGGGGTCTAAATACTACCAGTTTGCAGTCCTTCCATTCGGGCTTACTACCGCACCTCTGGTCGTCACAAAGGTGATGGCGGTCGTAGCAGCAAATCTCAAAAGGTCAGGGATTCCTAAGTTTCCCTATCTGGACAACTGGCTGCTCAAAGCAAAGTGGCCAGGGATTGTGCTGCATCATTTGCAAGTAACAATGCGTCTGTTGTGTGACTTGGGTTTGTTGATAAACACACCCAAATCTCACTTGGTGCCCTCTCAGTAGAACTCGTTCATAGGGGCAGTACTGGACAGTACAGTAAGGTGTGCCTTCCCGCCTCTGCAAAGGATTAAAGACATCAAGCTATGATTCCACTTTTTCACAATGGGGTGGTTGTTCCAGTCCTGAAGATCTTTCGCCTGCTCGGTCTGTTCACTTCATACATACTGTTGGTCAACCATGCACGTTGGCAGATGAGGGCCCGCCAGTGGTTCCTCCGCAGGTAGAGGTTTCAACACAATGGAGATCTCAAGGAGGTGGTCTGAATCTTCAGAGACACTGCAGCGGGGCTGTTATGGTGGAGTGTTTCGAACAACCCGTTTCAACCTCCTTCTCCGGTTACCACAGTGATAACTGAAGCCTCCACTCTAGAGTGAGGAGGAGTTCATCTGGGGGATGTGGAGGTGAAAGGCCTTTGGTCTCCAGAGTAAAGATTGTTTCACATCAATCTTCGGGAATTGCAGGCAAGACGTTTGGCTCTCAAGGCTTTTCTTTCCTCCCTTCGCGTTCAGTCGATTCTGGTCTTCATGAACTACACTACCGTGATGTGGTAGATCAACAAACAGGGAGGAGTAGGGCCATATCGGCTCTGCAGAGAGACTCTGCGACTCTGGTCCTGGGCTCCGGACCATCAGATTTGTGTGACTGCAAATCATCTGGCTGGAGTGCTGAATGTGCATGCGGACAGTCTCAGTCGGCAGTACTCTGCCGATCACGAGTGGTGTCTCCATCTGGAGGTGGTCCATCACATTTTCAGATGTGGGCTTTTGCTTGGTTGCATCTGGTTGCCACTCATGAGAACGCACATTGCTCGACGTTCCGCACACTCCAGTATCCCATGCTGGGAGCGTTGGGGGACGTGTTTCAGTTATATTGGGGATCACAGCTTCTTTACGCTCTTCCTCCCATTCCCTTGATTCCTCAGGTTCTGAGGAAGATTCGCCAAGACTGGGCCCAAGTCATATTGATTGCCCCAGATTGGCCACAAAAGGTTTGGAACACAGAATTCCTTTACCACTCATTGCACCCTCCACTCCATCTCCCTCTCAGGACAGACCTTCTCTCGCAGTTGCAGGGGCAGCTTCTAAACCCATACCTCCTGAGCCTTCACCTTCATGCCTGAAGATTGAATGAGTCAAGCTGAGCTCTGTCTCTCTCCTGCCGGATGTGGTGGATGTTATTTTATTGGCCAGAAGACACTCCACCAAGTATGTCTATTCTAGTAGGTGGGCCAAGTTTGTTAAATGGTGGGGAGAGAGATCAATTGACCCTTTGCAGGCCCATTTGTCTGATATTCTGAGATTCTCTTTCCCTGGCTCAACAGGGTTGTGCAGTAGCTACTGTTAAAGGCTGCATGTCTGCCTTCTTTGCTTTTTTCCGTTTACCACATCAGCCCTCTTTATTTAAATCTCCCATAGTAATGCGGTTCATTAAGGCTCTCGCCAATAGGTTTCCTCCCACTCCCTTTATCAAGCCTCGGTTGGGTTTGGATTTGGTTCTCCCTTTCTTGATGGGGTCTCCCTTTGAACCATTGCATAGTTGTCCCTTGAGGTTCTTAGCATTTAAGACAATATTTCTGATTGCAGTCACTTCCGATAGGAGGGTGAGTGAGCTGCAGGCTCTTGGCTCCAAGTCTCCATTTACCTTGTTACATGTGGATAAGATGGTTCTTAGGACCAGAGCTACTTACCTGCCTAAGGTGGTCACTCTTTTCCACCTAGGGCAATTTATCACTCCACCCACTTTCTATCCTTCCCTCAGTCTTCTAAGGAGGAGGAGAGACTTAATTGCCTGGACCCAAAGAGGACGGTCAGCTTCTACCTGGACAGGACTAAGGGCTTCAGGTTGGATGACCAACTCTTCATCAAATATGTGGGCAAGATTAAGGGCAAGGTTGTCCACAAAAGAAACGCGTCCAGGTGGATCATCCTCTGGATCAAGATCTGCTACACCTTGGCCAAGAAGGAGCCGCCTGAAGGTATTCGAGTGCATTCCACCAGAACTAAGTCGCCTACTTCGGCTTTAGCTAGAGGTGTCCCTGTTGTAGACATCTGAAAGGCGGCAACTTGGGCCTCCCTCTACACTTTTACAAATTGCTTGTCGGAAGTGATAAGAGACAGCCATTTTGCACTTCCTCTGCTGCAAGGTTTTTTGGTATAGGTAGCCGGCACCCTCAGCCAGGAGTGGGACAGTTTGGGGATTCAATTCAAAAGGTGAGGAATCCACAGGCAGATGTATCCATCAGAAGAACAAGTTACTTACCTTCGGTAATGCTTTTTCTGGTGGAAACAGTATCTGCCTGTGGATTCCTCACTGACCCACCCGCCTCTTCGTAGCATGCCTGTTTATACTGAAATAAAATTAACATGTAATATTATGTTTTTTTATTATTGGGACTATTGGAATATTGTGATACTGGTCACTAACAAATGTCTGTTTTAGAATTTACAGTTTCATTTGGTGGTGTATACTTATGGAAATAATTTTAGTTCACCCATTCGCCTCAAAGGCACAGAATAAATGGGCGGAACTGACATCACCACGCCAATGAGGCCTTCTTATGGCTCCGATGACGTCATGCGGAGTCACATGCGGGGCTGTTTCATTCTGACGTCCTTGTCGATGTGTGAGAGCTATGGAGAAACGTTTCCATGGAATGCTGCGCAAGGGGTAATTCAAAAGGCGAGGAATCTAAAGGCAGATACTGTATCCACTAGAAAAAGCGTTACCAAAGGTAAGTAACTTGTTCTTTCGCTCATTCACTCTTGCTCACTTGGTCTCAGAGATGCACAGAATAAAAGTTGGGGATACTTTCAATACGCATTTATTGAACCAGCGTCATTGTAGTATAAAACATGTTTGCTGCGACAGTCAGTAGACACAAGCATTTGTATAACATTACAAGCACCAACATGGTAAATAGATGGTAGAATACTACCATGGTGCTAAAACCGTGTATATATGCAGGCATATATAAATCACAATCAAGCGTACTCCTACGATGCTGACCCTACCTAAGTGTGCCTGTAAATCCAAGAATACCCTAGGAAAGAGCCAACCGCCTTACCTGATGGGAGAGAATGAAGGAACCCTTCTAGGTCTCGAGTTGGACGGCCATGCTGGAGCTTCTTCAGGCTAGGACCCCAGTGTCTCTGTCTATCAGGTGAAGGTATGTTTTTTTATACCATAAAGATAGTCTTGGGGTTCCTAACACAATCTATATGTTGTGAGTACGATTATGTTAATGAGCCTAAATCAATACCTGCGATTATGCAAAGTAGTTTTCGCCCTAGAATTAAGAGGACCATGACTTTTATACAAAGTATGTTAATCATGTTATGTTAATCATGTGCAAGGGACTTTTCTAAGAATGCTCATGCATAATAAATGATGCTAGCTTCAAGGAAACAGATTGATATTTATTCAGCACATAACTGCGTAAAAGATCAGTGCTAGAACCGTTTTGCAGAGCAAGGTGGGACAAATGTAGGTGAAAGGTCGTCTAGCTATTTAGACCTAGATTAGGACACATAACAGTTCTTGAACTTTATCCCACAAGGGGCTCGCCTTCCAGTGATGCTTCCACCTATCACATTGTTATTCATGGGTTGACCAGCACGTCAAAGTGGATATGGTGAAGGATGAGAACAGCATCCTCTTGGAGACCCTGTTCATGACAGAGAGGACAGTTCAGTAGCTCTCCATGTTGATGTGAATATTGACATTGGCGAACAAAGCAAACACAAGTAGATGATGATGATGTAGGGTAAATTCTTGCCTGCAGCGGTGGTCACGGGTCACCTGATCACTGCTGGTCTAAAAATAATGAACACGGATGCGAAACAAAGGTCTTACGATGAAGTGGTACTTTTATTCATCAAATCATTAATACAGCAGAAATATATTAATCAATTCATTAGCTTAGAAAGAATATTCAAAACTACAATAGCGATCAGTCAGAAATGACAACACAGGAATACATATTTACAACGGGCAAGTCTAGAAGGCAAAACCTTAAATGAGAAAACTAATCATGCAAAAAATACAATTTCAAAGTACTTTTAAATGCAATGAATTGGGTGAGGATGAAAACCTGAATCTAAGAGAAGAGATCAAAAAAAGGTAAAAATGTTAATCTAGATTGGATCTACCATCTGAGAGTAGGCTCTTAAGACCCAATGTAGATATACGGCCGTCCGGGAACCCAGGCTGTGCATGTCACTGCAGAAGAGTTCTGGGGTCGACCTGGGGTGCAGGTCCTATATACCTGTTCAATGTAGGACAGTCTAACCACATTGACATAGGTGCTTGAATCACATTGACGCAGGTGCCTGACCACACGCCTACAGTTGTGTTGCTTAAACCCTGAGAACACAGAAGTGATATTACAGTGGACCAGGTGTTTGCTCGAGTTGTCGGCAATGCTTGACCGCAAATTATAAAGAAAGAACATTTTTAACGTAAGTTTCTCTGAAAATATATAAGAAAGCGGAACCTGAAACAGGTGTTATCATGGCAAGGTGCTGTCTTTGGTTTCGTTTGAGCAAGCTTGGAAAGTTTCATAATATAAAAAATGTAGCAAACAATACTTGTGAAATGTCGAGAATGTACTAGCTGGTCCTGTGTGTGGATGAGATAGGCTGTTCATGTAACTGGAAAGTTTCTGTGGTTTGCCAAGCTGCCTCGCAGTGTTGGGCACAATGCATGTTTGTGAATGTTTTGGCCTAGTAGATTTTATTATCGAAGAGGATAATATAAGGAAGTGGCCTTGGGCTTGGGCTTGCAATCAAACGTATCAAGTGATGTGTGAGCCAGTACTTAATAATTGTGGAGGTTAAAAATGGTCAAGATAGTACATTTTCCAGGTTTGAGCTGGTGGGGCCTATATAGGGACCTTCATGCTGCATGGGTAGAGCAGAATGTCATGTTGGAAATGTATATGGTAGAACGTGATCCTCCTTCATTTACGGAGCACTGAAACTTTTCAGACACTCACCCCCAGTCACAGATCTGGGTTAAATCCATCATCATTCTTTGGCTCACTTCGCCACCGCAGTTCTGACCCAGCTATATGCAAATCAGTCTTGATCCTTTGCCTCATGGGAACAGTCCAGCCCGAACTGTCAAGCCAGGTCTTTCGTGAACCAGAAACAAGCATCCTGGGACCGGTTTTTGGATAACACCCTTCTTCCACCAGGCTAGCTTGAATCTAGTGGCAAAGTGAGCAAGGGACCCACGTCTGGACATACCCTGCCAACTTAGGGCGAAAAAAGCAAACACAAGTAGATGATGGACGGAGCACTGAAACTTTTCAGACACTCTCCCCCAGTCACAGATCTGGGTTGAATCCATCATCATTCTTTAGCTCACTTCGCCACCTCAGGTCAGACCCAGCTATATGCAGTTCTGTCGGAGCAGCAGGGCGCGGTCCTTCTCCCGGGCCAGCGCTCGCTTCATCTCCTTGCTTGGAGATTGAACAACAACAGCTGACTGCATTTGACCTCTCTCCTGAAGTCATTGATGACTTTCTGGCTGCCACATGCCCCTCTGCGAAATCAGTATATGCCTGCCGTTGTTATAAGTGTGTGGCTTGGTACGATACTCAGCAGATTGAAGTTCACAAGCCCATCACCTGGTAGGTTCTGCTTTGGTATCTATTCAAAATGTGAGATATCTGCAATAAGAAGTATTCATCAGAAGAACAAGTATTTACATTTGGTAATGCTCTTTCCGGTAAATATTCTATCTAACTGCAGATTTCTCACTGGCCCTCCCACCTCCTCTTTCTGTGAACTGGACTCTTTCATTGAAAAATGTCCCAGGTCTATAGGTCTTGTCACTGGCCATGCCTACCTGCCAACGGGCTCTGCGTCTGAGGGCGTGGACAGCCTCAAATGTAATTGACATCAGCACACAAGGGTGGTGGTTATATGTCACTCTAGAAGCAGAAGGGTACTACTTACCAAACAATTATCTACCCCATACCCCAGTGTTGGTCTCACATGACTCATGTTTCCAACATCTGAACCCCTACTTGCGTGACCTACAGCTTGTAGGAGAGTAGGGTCTGCTTCCAATGGTCACCCCCACTTTTTGCTGTGATTCTCTGGTTTTTCGACTTTAGTGTGGCTGTGGGTCTACTAATCAGACCCACAGCCCAGCTGTTCTCTCTCTAAATGGATACCATGTACTTTAGGTACATACCAGATTGGTTACTGGGTCATCCTTGTGAGCCCCTGTATAGTGTACCATAAGTACCCAGGGCATAGGTGCGCCTTAGGCCTACCAGGGGCTCTAGCATGTATTGTGCCACCCTGGTTTGCCTTCCAAACTGACACCACAGATCTGTTCACACAGCCTGGGTCAGGTGGTGTACTCAACCCTTACTTAGATATAGTATCCCTATATCTACCTTTATATATAGACACATATACACCTATAAGCCACTCCTATGGTAGGCCTCGACAATCCTGGAGGCAGAGTTCTTGGTTTTATGTGAGAGGGTGCCCTAGCATGAGCTGAGCCTCTCTGCAGCTTCGGAACCATCTCCTTATAGCTGTTCTATAATATAGCCATACCATATACTCTTAAGTGCATTATAATCCTTGCGGTTAATGCTAACTTTAGTTTGGCTTTATCAATACATGTCGTGTAAGGTGTCAAACACTTTGGAATACTACCCCCTCTGCCAGTCCTGGCGGCGGGGGTAGCATTCCACCCTTCTAGAGGGAGAAAACATGTAGTTACTGCTTTACCCAGTTAAAGTTAAACAGAGCCTTAGCATCACAAAGTGGATGCTGCTGCCACAGACACGAGTCTGACCTGCTGCTGGACGAAACTCCAGTAGGGGAGGTCTGAACAATAGATTTCCTTTCCAGGGAGGTGCCAGCACCTCCCCAGAAAGGGTTTTGTGTATTGGGGTGGGGAGGGCTGCATCAGCAGATGCTTTTCCAGACACTGCCTGGGGCACACAAGGTGCTCCATGCATAGCCCGGTTCAAACCAGTTGCTGGGGCACTTAGCCCCAGCTCTGGCACGAAACGGGATAAAGGGAAGGGGGTGTAACCACCCCCTGCCCAGTTCCACCCATAGGAGGGATATAGCCAGGTAGTCCAGCCCCCATCCTTAGTATAAGTATAGGAGCTGTGTCCCTAGGCCTTTAGATTACCCTGGACTAATCTTTGAAAGACATATCCTGGACTTCGATGTTCCATTCTGAGTGGAAGACGGAAGATATCTCCCTTGTGGTCAAAGAGTGACCACCCTGTGCAAACAGGCACCAACAGCAGGTCTGCAGTTTCAAGAATCCCGTCGGAACCCGAAGACTCTGGGACAGAAGAACTGGACTTACAGACTTCTCTGACCCTGACCCACATCCACAGCAAAGCTGAGACCCATGGCGGACACGAGAGACGTCTAACCGGACATCTTGGACTTCCTGCATTTTGCTACCTGCTTTCCTGAAGCCTCAGTAAGTTGTGCTACGAGAAGCCCCAGCGCCGAACACCATTTGCACCAAAGCCCAGGCGCCCACACTCCGCGAGTGTCCCGTGGAACTAACTTGCTTTCCTGGTTGCTCCAGCTTCCCTGAAAAGGAGAAGCGCCACAGACCTTGCTAGTCTGCAACTGAGCCAATCTCAACATCCTGCGTGGGTTGCGGTTGCCAACGCTTGTTGGGTCCAATCCGGATACCGACACCGCAGTCATCTAGATCCATTGTGGGATAGCTCGAATCCAGCGCCTGGTCATCGTCGATGCTTCCTGGACCTCGAGGCTAAAGAAACAAACTCAGAAAAACCTAAGGGGGTGATGGACGGAGCGTTGACAATACAAACACTCACCCTCAGTCAACTGATCTGGGTTTAATCCATCACCGTTCTTTAGCTCACTCCGCCACCCCAGTTCAGACATGGCCATATGCAAATCAGTCTGACCCTTTGCCTCATGGGAACAGCCCAGCCCGTACTGCCAAGCCATGTCTTCCCTGGACTGGAATCAAGCTTCCCAGGACCGGTTTCTGGCATTACAGCCGTCTTCAGCCGGGCTTGCTTGAAACCAGTGCCAAAGTGATCAAGGGACTCACGTCTGAGCATACCCTGCCAACTTAGGGCGAACAAAGAAAAACCAAAGGGGGTGATGGACGGAGCGTTGACAATACAAACACTCACCCCCAACCTGCCAACTTAGGGGTGAGTGCTTGTATTGTCAACGCTCCGTCCATCATTTCCTTTGGTTTTTCTTTGTTCGCCATAAGTTGGCAGGGTATGCTCAGACGTGAGTCCCTTGCTCACTTTGCCACTGGACTCAAGCAAGCCGGGCTGAAGAAGGCTGGAATGCCAGAAACCGGTCCTCAGTAGCTTGTTTCCGGTCCAGGGAAGGCATGGCTCGGCAGTTCGGGCTGGACAGTTCCCATGAGGCCAGGGTCAGACTGATTTGCATATGGCCATGTCTGAACTGGGGTGGCAGAGTGGGCTAAAGAACGGTGATGGATTAAACCCAGATCAGTTGACTGGGGGTGAGGGCTTGTATTGTCAACGTTCCGTCCATCATTTCCTTTGGTTTTTCTTTGTTCGCCATAAGTTGGCAGGGTATGCTCAGAGGCGAGTCCCTTGCTCACTTTGCCACTGGATTCAAGCAAGCCGGGCTGAAAAAGGCTGGAATGCCAGAAACCGGTCCTCAGTAGCTTGTTTCCGGTCCAGGGAAGGCATAGCCTGGCAGTTCGGGCTGGACTGTTCCCATGAGGCACAGGGTCAGACTGATTTGCATATGGCCATGTCTGAACTGGGGTGGCAGAGTGGGGTAAAGAGCGGTGATGGATTAAACTCAGATCAGTTGACTGGGGGTGAGTGCTTGTATTGTCAACGCTCCGTCCATCATTTCCTTTGTTTTTTCTTTGTTCGCCATAAGTTAGCAGGGTATGCTCAGACGTGAGTCCCTTGCTCACTTTGCCACTGGATTCAAGCAAGCCGGGCTGAAGAAGGCTGGAATGCCAGAAACCGGTCCTCGGTAGCTTGTTTCCGGTCCAGGGAAGGCATGGCTTGGCAGTTCGGGCTGGACGGTTTCCATGAGGCACACGGTCAGACTGATTTGCATATGGCCATGTCTGAACTAGGGTGGCAGAGTGGGCTAAAGAATGGTGATGGATTAAGCCCAGATCAGTTGACTGGGGGTGAGTGCTTGTATTGTCAACGCCCCGTCCATCATTTCCTTTAGTTTTTCTTTAAAGAGACAAACTCACCTTCTTCACCTTCAAGCACCCGACATCGCCTGGTTCCTTCCTGGTTACTGGCTAGTGACCCAGACTCTGTCCCCTATGCTTTCAGGTTCTTCAGATCTCTGATCCACCCTTGGATCCACCCGGACACTTTTCCTCTGGTCGCTTGCAGCACTTCTTTGCAGCTCTCCATAGAAAACAACGACGAACTCCGACACAAAAAGACACCTATGCACCCAGCTTCCCTGGGTGAGGTAACACGAGTACTCCGGTGCTTCCGTGGGTCTTGACTCTCGAAGTGTCCTAGTCAAAAGGTTTCTATCCTAGTCCATCCGGAAGTTTCCTTAAATTGCATATTTGTAACTTTTACAAACTCAATAGAAAGTCAACGGTAACCCGCGCCTGTGTTTAGACACTGCACACGGCTCCCATGGGCCTCCTACTTCCTAACCTTTGGTCGATTAGTGTAGCCCCAGCGATTCCACTGGCCCTAGGCCTTCTTTCTAATTCTCTCATGGTACTTGTACCACTTTCTTAGTATTTGGTTTGTGAGGTCTCTAGGGCATAACGTATACTGTGCAACTTATCGTATATTAACTGTGTGACTTGTATTGTATTTTGACCTCTGACCTCATAAAGAGTGCAGAGGGGTTGTGTTTAGATTAAATACATATATACCTTTTGTGGTGTCCTTTCATTTGGTACTCAAGGGATTATAATTGGTAAAACAACTTGCTTAACTCGCCTACTGAAGTCTTAGCCTGAAGACTGCTGGTTCATGCTACCACTAGGATACCTTTCTATAAGGTTGACTTTAAAACCACCATCAATAAGGGTCGATTAGACGGGTGCAAGGTGCCCACTAAAACTAGTGGACATCATATGCCAGGCTAACTTCTCACATTGGTGTGCAGCGGTTGGGATAAGAGCTTGCAATTGTTTTACCAAATAATCTCGAGATATCATCTGAAAGATCATATCAAGGTACCTGTAGGTACATATAAATCTGAAAGAGACACGTTAGTGATAGATTCCTTACCTTAGAATATCCCCAGGCGTCAGACTGGATCCGGAAACTTTTGCGTAGCAGTACCCTTGCGCGTCGGTAGGCGTCGTCTGCGGCTCCGCGTCCGTCGTCGGCGTCATGGGCGCCATGATGACGTCGTCGGAGTACTTAGAAGCCGCCTCCGCGTGCTGACGTCAGTTCTTCTTTTTTCCGCGCCAGCCAGCACAGATCTGGAAAAAGCAGTAACCCAGTCAATTTTTGACTAACTTTTTGGTGATCTTTTGATCCTTCTCGAAGTCTTAATCGACTACGACGGTGCCGTAGGGATGCCCGGCTTCAAGCATTGTGAAGATTGCCACCACACCATGTCGGTCACGGATCCTCACCGCCAGTGCCTGACGTGTTTGGGCGTCGATCACGACGACGAGGCCTGCCCCGACTGTTGGGCCCTTTCGAGGAAGGCCAGGCGGGAGCGGTCCCGCAGGTGGCTCGAACTCGGGCAGTCGGCCCCGCGCCACGTGAGGTCCCGGTCCTACGGGAGGTCGAGGGACAGGTCGCGGGACAGAGCCGTCACAGCTCCGGGAGTCGGCACCACTCCTCCGGGTCCAAGTCGTCAGGTAAGAAACACAAGAAGTCGAAGAGGCATCATCGCTCTTCTGACTCCCCCCCGACGCTCGCGCGACGCGGCCGGGGGTTCGGGTGACACCGCCCACCCTGCTCCTCGGGAGTCGCGGGCGTCGCGTCCGGCCCCATACCCTCCGGTCCCTTGGCTGAACGCGACGCCGGAGGAGATTGAGCGTTTCCTCATGGCCATGAGGTCCCTTTCTCCTCCAACGGGTTCTGCGGCTCCTACGGGCCCAGCGAACCCGTCTGGAGGCCCAAGTGGGTCGGGGGCTCCGACCCCGACGCCGTTGGGTGCTTCGGCCCCGACGCCACCGGCGCCTTCGGGCCCGACGCCGCAGGGACCCACGATCCCGACACAGCCGGTGCCCTCAGGCCCGGCGCCGCAGAGCACAGCGGCTCAGGCACCGCCGGCGCCCTCGGGCCTGGCGCCGCGGGAAGCCGATGGGTCTTTCTCGGGCTCTGGACCGTCACCAGTGGACCTTACGACCCCCCCGGCGTCGGTCCGTGTGGTGTCACCTCCGGCGCCGTCCCCGATACCTCCTTTGTTTCGGTTCCCACGTCGGGACGGCGCCTATCATCGGCGCCGCACCCGACGCCGTTTGGAGATTTTTAAATCTATGAACCGACCTCATGCAATTACAACCCTGAATCTCAGGAGATGGGTGATGAGGAGGATTGGGAGGGATCTGAGGGCCCTCTGACCAAAGAATGTCAGTCTGACATGGACTGGGCAGGAGACCTTGGGGAGGCCAGTGGCCTGGACACCTCTCCAGACTTTGGATTTGTCTCTCCTCCTACCGTGGCTACGGAGGAGGGGGCTACCTATGGTGTGGTATTGACGAGAGCTGCCAAGGCCTTGGGCCTTAAGCTCCCCGTCGCGGCCGTGAGGACTAACCTCCTCACAGAGGTCCTTAAGCCGCAGTCATGCTCCATGGAGCCTCTGCTGCCGTTTAATGAGGCCTTGACCGACGTTCTTTTGGGCACTTGGTCCAGGCCTGCTACGGGTTCGCCCGTAGATAGGAACGTGGCCAGACTCCACCGCCCGGCTCCGGGCGACCCATGTTTCCTGTCCACCCACCCCACCCCCGAGAGTCTGGTCATCCAGGCCTCTAATTCCCAGACCGCATTCCCGTCGGCCCCGCCGGACAGGGAATCCAAGAGGTACGAGAATTATGGCAAGAAATTATTCTCGTCCCTTAGTTTGGGACTGCGGTCTTCCAACACCGCATGCCTCTTGGGCCGCTACACCCACTCTCTGTGGGAGACAGTGGCGGAAGTGCTGCCAGAGTGTCCGTTGGAGGTACGAGCCAAACTCGGCCAAGCCCTTGTGGAAGGCCGGGACGCAGCCAAGTATTCCATCAGGTGTGGACTGGATACTACTGACTCGCTGGGCAGAGCGATGGCTACGACGGTGGTGGTCAGACGCCACGCCTGGCTGAGATCCGCTAATTTTTCGGCAGACGTCCAGAACACTCTGATGGACATACCGTTCGATGGCCGTCGCCTCTTTGGCGACAAGGCAGACCACGTGCTTGAGCGCTGTAAGGACTCCAGGGCTACGGCCAAGTCCTTGGGCCTCTCGGCCCCGCACCAGCAAACGGGTGCCTTTCGCTCCTTTCGTGGCCAAGGAAGGGGCGTGCCCACACGCGCCGCCAGTCACTCGCCGCAAACTATCGTCCAGCGCGGCGGCGGCCGTGGAAACTGCCGCGGAGGCGATCGGGGAAACAGGCGGAGTCAGTCTACACCTGGCCCCGCGGCATCCACCTCTAAGCCCTCCTAGTTCGTGCTTTTAGGCCCATGTGACGCCAGTGGGGGGCAGGGTTCGCCATCACCAGTCTCACTGGTGCACTGTCACTTCGGACAGGTGGGTGCTGCAGATCGTCCGGAGGGGCTACTCCCTCCCCTTCGAGACGACTCCTCAAGCCATGCCACCGCAACACCACCGCGTATCGGGGGATCCCTTGCGGCTCCTGCTGGAGGAAGTTTCGGCCCTCATGGCCAAGGGGGCCATCAAGCGCGTTCCTGGGCCAGAAGTAGGACGTGGTTGCTACTCCCACTACTTTCTGGTACACAAGAAGGGCATAGGGGGCCTACGCCCTATCTTGGTTCTGAGGAACGTCAACGGCTTCCTCCGGAAGGAGAAGTTCAAAATGCTGACTCTGGCTCAGGTCTTAGCTACCCTAGACCCAGGAGACTGCATGGTAGCGTTGGACTTGCAGGACGCGTATTTCCACATCCCCGTCCTGCCGGCCCACCGGCGTTACCTGCGGTTCACGGTAGGCCATGAGCACTTTCAGTTTACCGTGCTCCCCTTCGTCCTTACCAGAGCCCCACGGGTGTTCACGAAGGTGATGGCGGTGGTCGCAGCTTATCTGCGCAGGTTGGGGGTCTCAGTCTTCCCCTACCTCGACGACTGGTTGTTGAAGGCGGGCTCGCCCCAGACAGTCGTCAGCCACCTCCAGACTACGGCGGATCTCCTACACCAGCTGGGATTTTCCATCAATGCGCCAAAGTCACACCTGTGCCCCTCTCAGAAGCTCCTTTTCATCGGAGCGGTTCTCGACTCGGCGCAGTTTTGGGTTTACCCACCCGAACAGCGGGTTCGGGATATACAGGCTCTGATTCCGATCTTCCGGCTTTATCCCGAGTTTTGGTCAGGTTGACGCTGCGGCTTCTGGGGCTGATGGCCTCCTGCATCCTTCTAGGGCATCACGCACGGTGGCGGATGCGGGCTCTGCAGTGGGACCTGAAGTTTCAGTGGGCCCAGCATCAGGGCAACCTGTCTGACCATGTCCTGATCTCGGAGGGCACTGCGAGACAGCCGCAGTGGTGGCTCACGGACCGCGATTGGGTCAACGGCAGATCCCTCTCACTTCCCCAACCGGAGCACGTAGTTGTGAGGGACGCGTCCCTCCAGGGCTGGGGAGGCCACTTGGGAGAGGCGGAGATCAGAGGACTCTGGTCTCCGGCGGAGTCCCGGCTCCATATCAATCTGTTGGAGCTGCGGGCGATTCGTCTGGCACTGAAGGCATTCCTCCCGTCTGTCCGAGGGAGTGTAGTGCAAGTGTTCACGGACAACACCACCGCCATGTGGTACTGCAACAAACAGGGCGGAGTGGGGTCGTGGACCCTCTGCCAGGAGGCTCTGCCCCTCTGGCAATGGCTGGAACATCAGGGCGTGACTCTGATGGTTCAACACCTGGCAGGTTCTCTGAACGCCAGGGCGGACGAACTCAGCCGTCGGTGCTCGATGGATCACGAATGGCGTCTGAACTCTGACGTGGCGCAAGGACTCTTTCTGCGATGGGGAGAGCCTTGGTTAGATCTATTCGCCACCGAAGAGAACGCGCAATGTCATCAGTTCTGCGCATTGGAATTTCCAAGGCGGCACTTGCTCGGAGACGCTTTTCGTCGCGAGTGGAGCTGCGGTCTGTTGTACGCCTTTCCGCCTATACCACTTCTGCCCAGAGTGCTGAAGAAGATCAAGCGCGACCGGGCACACGTCATCCTTGTGGCTCCGGACTGGGCACGAAGGTACTGGTATCCCGAGCTACTCAGTATGTCAGTCGATCCCCCGGTTCGTCTGCCTCTTCAGGAGGACCTTCTGTCGCAGCAGCAGGGGACGGTCCTCCACCCGAACCTGTCCAGTCTCCACCTCCATGCTTGGAGATTGAGCGGCGACAGTTGAGGCCATTTGACTTGCCTCCTGAAGTTTGCAACATCATTCTGGCAGCCAGGCGTCCCTCCACAAAGTCGGTATACGCCTGCAGGTGGAACAGATTTGTGGCATGGTGCACAGCAAAGGATGTGGATCCCCTCAATGCCCCTCTTTCTGAGGTTCTCCTTTTTCTTCTCTCTCTTGCCCAGCAGGGCTCTGCTCTGGGCACTGTCAAGGGCTATCTTTCAGCTCTTTCAGCCTTTCTGAGGCTGCCTTACCAACTGTCATGATTCGGCATGAAGCCACACCTGTAAGTGGCTAGATTTCTCAATCACTGTAAAAACCCACCCCTTTCCCGTGCACCAGCACTCCTTCGTTATGTATATGTGTGGTGTAGGGTGTGATAGGTGTACTTTATGATGTTGTAACATTATGACCTTGAATAACAGCTTACTGTGATAGCCGTTTATTTTCTACCGAGCGCATGTATACACTGGCAAGACGCACGCATGCGTAAGGTGCGGCTGGGTGCCGTCCGGTATTTAAACCGCACCCAGCCTTCTGGAAGGCGCTTTGACTTCCGCCTGCAAGGAGAAAGGACGTGCGAGCTCCCGGTTGGATGAAATCCGCAGACAAACCTGGTGAAAGCAATTTGAGGCCTTGAGTCAGATGGAGTTTAGTCCTGGCATTTCCTTTACCTTCGTGGGAACCTGCAAAGACAAAAGATAAGTGATTAGCATTTAAGGCGCCCTTCGCAAGAAAGGAAAAAGCTGAACAATTTTTGGAACATTTCTTACGTCAAGAAGAAAGTACAGAGCTTCAGGACTTTTAGCATTAGAATCCTAATTTGAGCGTTTTGAGTTTCAGAGTTTCACAAACTGAGTCCAGAGTAAGAGGAGATTTGGAAAGGAGTTATTTCCAAAAGTATGTTTTAGTTCCCATGTGTATTTGCTTATTTCTTCTTGTCTGTTTAAAAGGCTTTGTGTTTTAGATAAGGAATACAAGAGATTGGAGAAGAAACAGAATACTAATAATAAGTAAGTTAAGGAAAGAAAAGGTTTTGGTTAATTTAATTTAGAAGGAGGTTAAAATAAAAGAAAGAACAGAAGTTTTATTCTTTAATTGTCATTTACAGAAAAGCCTTAAAGACACGAAATCACGGCTCGTCAACACACGACAAGACGGGACAACTGAACTCCTCTCATCATCACTGCTCAACCGGACAAGAAAGACATACTGGACGAAAGACAGACAACTGCTGTTCGCAGGTAGGCGGGGTTAGAACTTATTGCAAGAAGGTTCAAACATAGTGAGTGAGGTGACTAAAAGATTCGAAAAGGCAACAGTGAGAAGTAATTTAGTTATTCATGTTGTTTCGCAGGTCGACAGCAGAACAACTACGTCCAGTACCGGCCCTCCTCCCCTTGGCCTAGCTCATATCTTGTAGTGTTTTAAACTTCCTCCAGGAAGGGGTTAGTCTTTAGGGAGGTTGGTCCCTTGCGTCCCTGCGAATTTTCTACGCGTCTCACAATCAAGACAAGGTAAGAGACGACGTTCTTAAGGATCTTGACACCAACCTTCTTTGTTCAAATCCCATATCGTTAATCGATTCCTGAAGGGCATCACTCATACCTATCCTCCTGTTCCCTTCGTGATGCCTCAGTGGGATTTGAACCTGGTTATTACGTTCTTGATGTGCGCTCCCTTTGAGCCACTTCACAACTGTCCTCTTCGCCGCCTTTCCTTGAAGACTGCCTTCCTGGTAGCCATCACCTCTGCCAGGAGAGTGAGTGAGCTCCAGGCTCTATGTTGTAAGCCTCCTTTCCTTTCAGTCCATCCGGACAAGGTTGTGTTACGGACAAGGCCCTCCTTCCTTCCCAAGGTAGTCACGGCCTTCCACTTTGGGCAATCCATCACGTTGCCCACCTTCTTTCCGCCTCCGCACCCCTCGAGAGAGAAGGAGAGGCTCCACCGTCTGGACCCAAAACGTGCACTCTCATTCTATCTGAATCGCACACAACAGTTCCGGGTGGATGATCCACTCTTTGTGGGATATGCGGGCGCTAAGAAAGGGAAAGCGGTGCACAAGCGGACCATCTCCCGGTGGATTATCTTGTGCATCCAAGCGTGTTACTCCATGGCTAAGAAGGAACCCCCTGTTGGGCTGAGGGCTCACTCCACTCGAGCCACGGCCACTACAACTGCCTTGGGCCGAGGTGTGCCCTTGCAGGACATTTGCCAGGCAGCTACGTGGGCCTCGCTGCACACGTTTGCAAGACACTATTGCCTGGACAGTCAAGCCCGGAGGGACGGCTACTTTGGCCGTTCCGTCCTCCAGGACTTTCTGGTGTAATTATTGGTTCGCAGACCCACCACCACGGGAATGGTATTGCTGGGGTATCTATTCTAAGGTAAGCAATCTATCACTAACGTGTATCTTTCAGATGCACAAGTTACTACTTGTGTAACGATATATCTGTAAGAGACATTAGTTAATGATAGATTCCTTATCGACCCACCCATCCTCCCCGTTCTGCGAACCGATATCTAGGGTTAAGGTCATCCCCTTTCAGGGCCCTAGTTTCATGGCACCAGTGTTGGTTTTTGTCATGGCTCTGCGCTTCTGGCGCGGAAAAGCTGTGGCTAAGAACTGATGTCAGCACGCGGAGGCGGCGTCTAAGTACTCCGACAACGTCATCACGACGCCGACGACGGACGCGGAGCCGCAGACGACGCCTACCGACGCACAAGGGTACTGCTACGCAAAAGTTTCCGGATCCAGTCTGACGCATGGGGATATTCTAAGGTAAGGAATCTATCACTAACTAATGTCTCTTACAGATATATCGTTACACAAGTAGTAACTTGTGCATCAAGTCTTGTATATACATAGGTTGAACTGAACTTAGTAGTTGTAGGGGGTAAGGGCTTTACACACCCTGACTACAACTCATAGAGAGGTTCTAGTAGGAAAACAAGTAGTGTAGGTAGGTGCACACACCACACCTCACTAGCAATGTCCTTGGAAGCAGGGCCTAGTAGGCCTCTGTCAGAAGACAACCAAAGGTTGCCTTCTCAGTATTACACATTCTCTTTTCAGGAAGTTTGTGTGTGGTCAGAAGACTGAGACAAGGACAGAGTCCAACCTTTAACAACCTGGTAGATATCTTAGTGGCTCATGATGTAGAGAATGCATCAGACCCAGGTAACCATGGTGGTAGAGAGGGGGGCCATCCCTCAACAGAAGAAAATACTGGGGAGAATCCAGTGGTCTCTAATGATTAAGTGGATGCTGACCAGGATGAGGTTGATGAACCTGACCTGGGCAACACCGGACTATCTGGAGGTGGAGAGGACCATGGTAGGCCCCCCTCTAACCTTCCAAATAGGCCTAACAGTGAAAACGGAAGGCACAGATCACTTTCCAGTGGTTCTGATCATTCTGATTCCTCAGTAGGGTCCAATGCCTCTGCTCTGAGGAGGATGCCTTCACCTCAGAGAAGAGAGCATAAAGCTAGGATGAAAGAGGCCAAGTTTAGGATTAAGAGGCAAGAAGTTGCCTTTGCAAAAGAGACCCTAGCTCTTGAAAGAGAGAATAATTTGTGTGGCTAGAACCCACTGATGGTAGCAAAATCCCTAGTGGTAGTGAAAGGTCTCATGACCATAGAAACCTGAACAAAAATGGTGCCTCCCTATCAGATAGGGGATGACATCCACAAGTTGATCACTGCTTTGGAGAGGTCCTGCAAAGTACAGCAGGTACCCCAGAGTCAGTGGGAAGTAATTTTATGGCTCTCCTTTTCAGATAAAGGCAGAGATAAGCTCCTAACAATTAATGAACAGGATGCTGATAACCACTATGTCCTGAAGTGTGCTCTGATACATGGGTTTGGCCTAACCACTGAGCAGTAAAGGTTGCTGCTCAGGGATACCCAAAAGACACAGACTCAGGACTGGACTGATTTTGTAGATTGTGCTACTAAGGCTCTGGAAGGCTGGTTGCTGGGCAGTAAAGTAAGTGACTGTACAGGATTGTATAACCCTATTATGAGAGAACAAATTCTTAACAACTGTCAAAACCAGTTATTGCATCAGCACTTGGTTGACTCTGATCTGACCTCTCCCCAAGAATTGGGAAAGAAGGCAGACAAATTGGTCAGAACCAGGATGAAGCAGAAGGTACAGAACCAAGGTGGTGATCAGAAGAAGCAAGACCAAAAGGGTGGGGAGAAAGCAAAAGACCAGAAGTCTTCTCAAGGTCCCCAAAAAGCTTCTAATGGTGGGGGTTCCCAACAATCTAAAAAGAAAGAAGGCCCAAAGAAACCCGGGTGCAAGTTTTGTAAAGTAAATACTCACTGGACCAGTGAATGCACCAAGAAGAAGGCAGCTCCAGCCACCATTGCCCTTAAGGCAACTGTTCCCTCTAGTTCAGCTCCAAGTGGTGGTGTCGCGTTCTAATCTAGGACCCCGATCAATACTGTGACCTTATGCCCCTATACGGCTAGAATTCCATTTATTCCCCTACAATGGCATAAACGATCAAGAGCAATATTCAGAAACTCGTCTCTGGCCTCACACGATCAGAGCCACATTTCAGAATCTCTTCCTCTGCAGCTCATTAGAGCAAATGACACAGCAGAAGGCACTATCTAAGATTCCTAGATTACACTCCGAGTTCTTCAACAAGATAAAAACTCAGCAACCTGGGAAAGCCCCGCTTGCTATGTTTTGATTAGTAATAGAACTCTAATGAGCAGTAAGAGATTATCACTTCCTAGTGACATCTTTATTGACGTCTTATGTCCAAAAACGTACGTCAAACCAGGCACCTTTCAGGTATAAATATTACCAACGTTGCCTTAAGCAAACGCTGATGCTATCGCTGCCTCAACAACATTGATGATAGCGATGGTGTGGTGAACATAGGAGCAGAACAGCTGTCCCCCTGCAGAGCCCAGCAGATACAAGCTGCCCACGGATGCTGCCCCTCCTCCTCTTCCTCGACGCGCTGAGAGAGATGCTGTCTTTTCTCTTGCCGAGAAAATCCAGCTCCGGCGTTTCCAGCCTCCAACATTCTATTCCAGAGGTATGGTGTTGACTAAACCCTTAGAGAGAATTCTTGAAGCAAACCTTGGCAAAACCAACTTAACTAAAACTGCTTCTTACTTACTCCCTCCCAAGTATTAGGCTTAGGTCAGGTACACTGGGGTAGGCGTAGTTAGAAGCACCAGTTGAGTACGTTAGCCTAATGTATATATGAATGTATATATGTTTTATTCATTTTAAACCATTGTATGGCTAAGAAACCATATCAATGCTTTTACAGTATTATTTCGCAATACTCATTTTACTGTACGCACTTTTTATAATAACTAGTCTTGCAATTGTGGCAATTCATTTCTCTTGCACGAGAAGAAAGACTGTTCAATAAATAATACCTTTTTATTGAAAACGCCCGTCTCTCTATTCTCAGCATATTGGTGAAAGTAATCTGCACAAAACTGACTGAGTAAAATAACTGTCTATTGTTTCACACGACGCTAGAGATTGACTCTTATTCTAAGGAGCAAAGTTGTCATGTTTATGCAGTTGTTGGAAAACTGAATCCCTTCTTGTCTGTTCCAGGGAAGCTGATCACTTCCTATTCAGTCAAGAAAGTTTCCAGTGACCTCTGAGCTAGTTGGTAACAAACCCAATTAAGTTTAGCATAGTCAGGGGAGACCTGGAAGATCCGCACTTCTACGTCTATACTACTGTTTATGTTATTCCAATGCGCAGGGCCTATTGGGAAAATAGGAACTACACTACATGGCGCCCAACGTTTGGTAAGGCGATAAAACTAACGCAAGACATTAGAGTAACTCAGTTGTGCATTTTTCACACAGACCCCTTTCTCCCGTAAATACTCCAATAGACGTCTGGAGTGGGTGAAAGGTTAAAATCCGCCCGACCTTAGTAGGAAGAGATTCCTATGTAAAGCTCTGGTTTATTCAACGTTGAAGGATACAGTGTTCCAAAATATTGTGCACCTAATCTTTGTCTCCTTGGAGACCTGCTCT
This sequence comes from Lissotriton vulgaris, assembly GCF_964263255.1. Taxonomy (NCBI): domain Eukaryota; kingdom Metazoa; phylum Chordata; class Amphibia; order Caudata; family Salamandridae; genus Lissotriton; species Lissotriton vulgaris. Next base: position 1,078,738,258 of record NC_141689.1, on the reverse strand, counting down.
GCAAAACCTTTCTGACAGTGAAATGTCAGGCACTGAAAACGGGACCGTTGAAACCGCAGTAAAGGCAAATCAACGGGACGCCGGTACTACTGAACCGGGTGCAATAATCATCCCGGCACATTTAAGAAAATCTAGAACGTCAAAACTTATAGAAAATGGACTGACCACACAAGGTGGCACAGTCGTCTTCGTGACAGAGGCACACGAATATCGGCAGACAGAGGTATTCTATTCATGGATAAAATTTCCAGCAGCAAACGCTGCAACACACGAGTTCCACTATTACAAAATACGGGATCCACCGGAAGAGTACGCTCCTTTCGAGGAGACTGAAATCCCATTAAAATTCCAAGAGCATTAGCTCTGGTTTAAAGGCGCCCTAAAACATAATGATCATATTACCAGGCTCGGTCCACTAGGTAGACCAGGAGCAACGTGGCCGGTTCTAGCCAGCTACACACCACATCCGGACATTGCAAAAATGTCTAGAGAAGAACTTTTAGCACAGCTAAAAACATTAATTAAAATACATAGACAATTAGTCCAATATGTAATGCGGACTGCTACAGTCCAAACAGCTGTTAATGTACCACAGCTGACCCCTCATCAGGGGAACACCAATAAAATTACACCACAGAACATAGTCATGTCTTGGTAAAACACCCATAAAACGGGAACAAATTCCTTTCTGGTTAGCGCAGAAAATCACTCAAATAGAGGCAGTATTTCCGAATACTACCCCTATTGAGTAACATAGAATCTTGACCATCTGCTTTCCTATGGGGGTCGCACCACACGTGGAGGACTGTGACACTTGGGGTACAGTCGTTGCTTCCATTTACACAAAAACACATGGTGTTCCGTCTATGGCGGTAATACCAGAAGTGCTAAAACAGATTCAGAATGAATACGGTCCAGAACCTGCTTTAACTCTTGGTATGAAATTACTGAAAGACTTCAAGCAGGTCTCGGCTATATTACTTGCCAATATAAAAGGAGAAGCAGCATCTGTGGCGATCCGCCAGAAGTTGAAGGAAACGGATATAAGAGATCAACCAATTGAGCTTGCCAGAATCATAGAAAAATGTTATGAAGAACTAGGTAGAGACAGCTTGGGTGGAAAACCAGTAAAGGCCCAACTGCTCGAAAATAATTCAAACACTCCTAAAAAGAGCTGGGATGGAAATAAACAATCCACTCCCAAAGAAAAAGTTTTCCAGTCCAGAGGAAGGTCTCCTCGACGGAGGGAAAGAACTCCGACTCGATATCACCAGTCTCCCCAGTGGGAGCCCTCTGAGAAAAGATATAACCTTAGAAATAGGGATAATTTGAAGAAGCCTGATAGATATCAAAGTATTGATACACGTCCCTCTCGATCTTTTTTGCAGAAATTGGAAAGAAGAGGACGGTCAGACCCAGGAGAGCACACCAAGTCCAAAGACAAGGAACCTGCTCAAAGTAAAAAGTTACAATTTCCAAAAAAAAAGGTAGCCAGTATTAGGGTAATCGAACATGCCAAGAATACTGAGGACACAGTTGAAAAACGGGGAGTGGGCACAGACAATGCTAGACAGTGCAGCAGAAATCAGTATAGCCCGCAAGATCCTGATGAGTCATCTGGGGACAGTGGACACGAATGAATACATTCAGGTTGAAACTGCCGACACCAGAGTTAGCGAGTCCCATAAGATATACGAAATAACATTGCGTATAGGGTGATAAGACTAGGAAAATAAGGGGTCTATTTTGGGATAAACTCTCAAAAGGCTATGACATTCTGTTAGCTGAAAAAGATTGGCCCCCAGAGTTTGTCAGGGAGTGCCCTCGTGGCGAAGAAATGATTATGGCTGCCTTCTCGAATCACATTCCGATTCACAAAAAATATACTTATGCAAGGAAATGAGCAGTAGCCCAGGCACCAGCATTATATAAAAATCATGTAGGATGGGATGAGGACTCTCCTCCTCACAAAATCCAGTTAAAAAGTCAACCGACGGGGGCGTGGCCAAGATGGCGGGGTGAGCGGACGCTTCTTCCCGCAGCTCCCCCGGCCCGACTAGGCCCGAGCCCTTTTTCGGCAGCTTCTCTCCCCCCGCTGGAGCTCAGCGGCCGTGGGAAGGGTGGCGGAGACCCTGGGGCACACATTGGTGCAACTTTGGTCCCGAACGCTCCGGCGGAGGCACGCTCAGAGACCGATAAACTACCTGCGGAGCGCCACGGAGGCGGAGTGGAGCAGAGCGCTGGCCGGGAGGCCTGAGTGGACCCTGCTGCTGGTATGTGGTGGCCTGGCACGGAGTTCGCTTGAATACTCGCATCAGATTGTGCCTGGTATGGTACGCCGGATGGGTAGCTACCACGAGATGTCGAGAAGGGGGATGCCTATTGTCTGATCGTGGAGGCACTTGGATCTGCAGAGGTGGCTTGATACATTGCGTGAGCCAGTTTGGGACAGTGCTCAGGGTCTGGGGCCGGGTCATCTGTCTCTTTTTCGGCTCAGCGATCCTGGATGGGGCTCAATTCAGGGGCACTGACTCTTGGCATAGCCTTGGCGGTGCCATCGGGCTCGGAGGGTCTGCCAGGCTACGCCCAGCCGCCATCTTATCTTCACGGCGACGGTGACGATGCCCTCCTACAGTGTCGCCCGGGGACAGCTCCTACACCCCTGGCCCTGCATAGCTCTTTCGTCCTGGGGGATGCCGCGGTCTGGGTCCCCCTTGTAGTGGCCAGCGCCTGAACTTTGGTTGGAGTGCGAGTCGGCCTCTGCGACAGAGCTGGCCCGCCATTTTGTCCTCTGTGGTGCAGGACCCGTGGTGCCCCTACTCCAACGGGCGTTCCCCCCGGCGGCGCTCTGCCAGCCGTTGGAGACTCATCGACGCCGATACTTGCTGCCAGCGCCCTGAGATCGCACATCTGATTGAGTGGAGTGCGGCAGTCTACAGAGCACGAATGTCGGGGAACCGAGGATCGAGGAAGGGGGACCGCACCCTGCCGGACATGCTCAGCAGAGCCCAGCAACAACGAGACAGGGCGCAACCGTCCCCAAGCTCTTCTAGAACTGCAGCGGACCCGGCCGTGGGTGAGCCCCCCGTCACAAGGTCTTTCATGGAAGACCTGTTCAATTCGCTTAAGGCTGACTTTCAGACGCTGAAGCAGGAGGTGGCCAGCGAAGTGCGCGAGGTCCGCAGGGAGGTGGAAGGCCTAGGGGAGCGGATGGAGACGGTGGAGGCAGCGGTTCAACGGAGGGACGAGGAGATTGTCCATTTACAGCAAGACGTTCTCCGTCTCAGGGAGCAGCATGTCGAACTCCAGGCACATAACGAAGACCTGGAGAACAGGTCGAGAAGAAACAACATTCGAGTCCGAGGTGTACCGTCCGCAGATGAAGGGACTGATTTGACGGGCTACCTGAATGACTTGTTCAGGGAGATTCTGGGTGAGCCCGCGGACTTCCCGATTCGAATCGACAGGGCCCACAGGGTCGGTCGACAGTCGACGGCACCTCCACCGGACATTTTGGCCTACCTCCCGGATTTCCCAGTGAAGGAGCGCATAATGGCTGAGGCCCGCAAGAAACAGCCGCTGACCTTCCGCGAACGGCCTGTGGCGTTGTTTCAGGACCTGTCTGCCATCACCCTACAGAAGCGCAGGTCCTTCAAAATCGCGACGGATTTCCTGAGAGAGAATGAGACGCCGTACTCTTGGGGGCATCCCTTTCGCCTAATATTCCGCTGGAATGGCATGCTGCACCAGCTGCGCTCCTTGCAAGATGTCTGTGGTGTCCTGGGTCTCACGGCCACGGAAGAGGGTGAAGCGACCCCGGGCTGGAGGCGTTCTGATCGAAGAGGGCGACGGCGGTCGGCGAGGAGGAGATCGACGGCGAGTGCTGGACCGCCGGACTCACCCACCATCAGGGCAGAAATGGCCAACGCTCTGAGAGAAGCGGCCAGGGACTCGGCCGCCACGAACGGAGTCGCCATGACGGGGTAGATTCACTCCGGGGGGAGATGGACATAGCTTCTGCAATGCCAGGTTTGGGGGTTGGAGGGAGGTCGGGGGAGAGGCGGGAGGAACGAGTGGCCGGACGTCCACTTTTTGTACTTTCCACAGACTTGTCCGTTTTGGGACATGACTGGGACAATGGGTTGTTTGAGTGTGGGTGGGGAGTTGGCTAGTTGCCATGGGTTTGGTTTGGAGGGGGTTGGGAGTTGTTCAGGGGTAGAAGGGGTACCGTCCAATATCTCAAATGTTATTGCTTGGTTTTACTTTGCTTGTCCTGCACTGCTGCCCCGGCCCCCCCCCCCCCGCTCATTGATTGCCCGCGGCTTGGCACTTATGGTCCCTTGGGGATATGTCGACACTGAAGGTAGTGACCCTTAATGTTAAGGGTCTGAACAACCCGGTGAAGCGAAGGGCGATCTTATCTCTGCTGGAGGGGACACAGGCAGATATATGCCTCCTGCAGGAGACCCATTTACTGCCACGGGATTGTCATAGGATGCGCTCTACTAAGTTCCTAACTCAGTTTTTCTCCTCTGCTGCATCTAAGACCGCAGGGGTGGCCAATAGTGAACAACGTTCACTATTGGTTCCTTATATAGCCCAAATGACCACCAAGAGCGCTTTCTAGACTCGGTGCTGGTAGACGTGACTGCCTCCCCTGATCGACATATCATTCTAGGGGTGATTTGAATATAGTCTTTGACTCTACACTCGACAGATCGGCGCAGCGATACCCGCAGACTGGGGAACTTTCACAGGCTGGGAAGGCTCGAATCACTGATATGGATCTGCATGACCTTTGGCGCACCCTCCACCCCACGGATGGGGACTATTCTTATTATTCACATGCGCACCGGGCCTACGCACGGCTAGACTACTTATTGGTTAGCGGACCGGTGTGTGCCGCTGCTACGGCGACGGACATTGGGGTCCTGTCGCTGTCGGATCATGCGCCAGTCGTGGGCACATTTGCGCTTCCGACGGCCTCCCCCTCTCTTGGGATGTGGCGTCTTAGGGACACCCTCCTGCATAAAAAAACGGTTGTGAAGCATATTGAGGAGGCGATCCGGGAATACCAGGCGCACAATGATAACTCGGACACCTCGCCAGCGACACAGTGGGCGGCGTTGAAGGCGGTTCTTAGGGGGGAGTTCATTTCCATCTCCTCAGCAGAAAACAGGGAGAGACAGCGCAAGAGGGAGGAGCTGACTTCCCAGGTCTGGGAATTGGAACAGGTCCATCGTCGTACCGGAGCTCCTAGGGTGTGGAGGCAGTTGAAGGCTGCCAGGATGCTCCTGTCGGCGTTGGACATGGATAGGGCAGAATACGCGGCGCTGCGTCTAAAACATGCGTTTTACACGGGTGGGGATAGGTGTAGCAAACTTTTGGCAAATAGGCTCCGAATCGCGCACCAGCGTAACGTAGTGAAGGAATTGCTCGGCGCTGATGGGGTGGCGGTCTCTGATGACGCCGCGGTGGCAGAAACGTTCTGTAGTTTCTATGAGGCGCTTTACATGGGGGAACCCCCCTCGTCGCAGGATACCGTGGATTATTTGGAGTCTGTAGCCCTTCCGGCGCTGGACTCAGTGCAGGCGGAACACCTCGAGCGCAGCATTCATGTGGAGGAGGTGATATCCGCGATAGCCAGGCTCAAACACGGGAAAGCTCCGGGCTCGGACGGTTACACGTCCCTGTTTTATAAAACCTTTTGCCCGGTCGTAGCCCCTATTCTCACCCGCCTATTTAACTCCTTTTCCGAGCCAGGAGCCATTCCACCGGACCTGTTAAGAGCAACGGTCTCAGTGATCCCGAAACCTGGGAAGGACCGGGCCCTCTGCGGCTCATACAGGCCTATCTCACTCCTGAATGTCGACCTTAAATTGTACACAGGGATTCTAGCATCCAGATTGGCCCTGCATCTGCCGGGCCTGGTTGAGGCTGATCAAGCTGGCTTTGTGCCTGGCAGACAAACCGTTGATAACACTAAGAGAGTAGCACACATTTTGGAGAAAGCCTCGCGGATCCCGGGTGAAAGGATGCTGCTAGCGGTAGATGCCGAGAAGGCATTCGATCGCGTTCACTGGCCTTATCTCGAGCAGGTGCTCCGGAAACTGGGTATTGGAGACAAATTCTGTTTGATGGTCTTCAATTGCTACAAATCCCCTTCGGCGACAGTGAGAGTTAATGGATGCAGCTCCCGTAGCTTTGCGATCGAAAGGGGTACTAGGCAGGGATGCCCGCTTTCCCCACTCCTCTTTGCTCTCTATATGGAGCCGTTTGCCCAGAGAATTCGCCACAACCCGGACGCGATTGGGATCAAGATGGGGCAGTATGTCCACACGATCAGTCTTTATGCGGACGACGTCCTGTTGACCTTGGATCGGACGATCCTAGACGGGCCCTCCCCGCTTGTATTCAGGAGCTAGACGCTTTTTCGAAAGTGGCTGGTTTTAAAATGAACATGGGCAAGTCGGTGGCTCTGGATGTGTCTTTGGCCGCGGATACCAGACAAGATCTGCAGCGGCTTTTCCCCATGCAGTGGTCATCATCCCTGGTGCCGTATCTGGGGATTCTGCTAGCACCAACGTTGCCAGCGATGGTAACGGCCAACTATGCCTCTCTTAGCAGGAAAATCAAGGAAGAGCTGGGCCGCTGGAGTAAAAGCTTGCTGTCCTGGCTCGGCAGGATTGCAGCGATCAAGATGACGGCCTTGCCGCTTCAGCCTCCGGTGGGCTGGATTAGACAGACACAAGCCGACATTGCGCGCTTCGTCTGGCAAGGCCGCAAGCCGAGGATGAAGAGGGTTCTTTCCACGCTGGCCCCGGAGGCGGGGGGCCTTGGTATCCCGGACCTCCGGAAATACTTCCAGGCGGCGCAGCTGCGCTACCTAGTGGAGTGGAGCAGGTGGGAATCCGACAAGCACTGGCTCTTTCAGGACCAGGCGGTGGCGGGGCGCACCCTCCAGGAAGTTCCATTCTTGCGTCGGATTCATCGCCCCCCCAACCTCTATGCTTCCTTCGTCACGCGAGTCCCCCTGAGGGTGTGGGATACAGTTAATGAAGTTCGTGAACTCACCACGTTCCCTTCGCCCTTCACGCCGATAGCGGATAACCCTGATTTCTCCCCCGGGATGGAACCAGGCGCTTTCTCCCACTGGAGGGCAGCGGGCTGCCGAGCGCTCTTCCAGATATATGGACCGGAGGGAGTGGTCCCTTTCCAGCAATTGAAACAGGAGTTCCAACTGCCTGAATCGGATAGATTGCGATACATGCAGGTTAGGCACTGGGCGCTTCAATCTCAGGTGCGGGGCACTGCTGATCGCCAGATAACGCCATACGAGCGGTGGTTAGTGACCCGCGCCTCTGATGCTAAGCTAATTACCGACCTTTACAAATTCTTGCAGCCCCCTCCGTTTCATTTCTATAACCCGGGTAGGGAACGCTGGAATAGGGAATTGGGAAGGACGCTTAGTCATAAAGAATGGGATCAAATTGCGCATCGGGCGAGACACTCTGCATATCATACAGGTCTCACGGAAACACTCATCAAGGTGTCCACGTATTGGTATTATACCCCGGAGAGGCTACACGAAATGAATAGGCATATTGAGAAGGAGTGCTGGAGGGGTTGTGGTCGGGTGGGGACCCTTACACATATACTTTGGGACTGTCCCTTGTTAGAGGCTTACTGGAAGGAGGTTCTCGACGAGATTGATGTTCATTTTGAAACTGAATTGCCACGCTTCCCGGCGTATGTATTGCTGGGCCTACCGAATGGCCTGATGTACCCGCTGAAGTCCCGCAGGGGCAGGCAAATTGCGATAGCGCTGGGTTCAGCGATTCAGAACATCTTGATTCACTGGCGTACTACCACGGTCCCCTCCATCACAGGCTGGCTGCACAGGCTATGGCATGTGCTGGGTATGGAGAAACTATCGCTTATGGTGGCGGGGGACGTGGACCAATTTGATGAGCTATGGCAACCCTTTCATGCGCTTTTAACTACAGAATTTAGGGAACTCACCTGTCCGAGGTACCTCAGACTTCTGAGACTAACACCACCGGTGATTTCAACTGACTAAGGGGACACAAGATCTGGGCTCACGGGGCGGGGGGCGTGGCGGGAGGGCAGGATGCGTTATGGCCGAGTACTGGATGGGGGGGAGGTGGGAGGGTGTTGGGGTGAGTTGGGGAGTTTGGAGGGAGGGGTTCTGGGGATTGGTGAGGTTGGTTTCTTGCATTATTGCCTTTCATTTTCTGATCTGCTTGATGGTGTCGACTGTATTCAGCCCTTATCATTTTACCATTTGATTTTTCCTTTGCAGTAGCCTCGTCCACCATCACACTCCTAGATTTATGCTCAGCTCTTTTCACCCGGATGTATGTAACCCTAACCCTCATGTTCCCCTACCTCCTATGTTTTTTTGCCTTAATAAAAATGCTTTAAACCTAAAAAGTCAACCGACTGCACAAAGGCAGTATCCCATTAAGCAAGAAGCTAAAAAACAGGTCAGGGAGATTTTAGATCAACTTGAATACCAAGGGATGATTGAAACATGCACCTCTCAAATGAACAATCCTTTGTTTCCTGTATCCAAACCAGACAATTCATATTGTCTAGTTTTGGACTACAGTCACCTTAACGCATGTTGCAAAACCTTTGCAGTACAAAATTTGCATAGTGCTGCACTGATGAACAACATAGTTAGGAAACAATATAAAACGATATTAGACATATCTAATGGTTTCTTTTGTCAAAACATTGCACCAGAAAGCAGATACTTGGCCGCTTTCTCAGTAATGGGGTCTCAGAAAAATTTCTGTAGGCTCCCACAGGGATTCAAGAACAGCCCAGGACTATTCTCAGCCAGAGTAACAGAGTTACTACAAAGATATGATGATGAGGCATTATCTTACGTAGATGATATCTATCTCACAGACGACGACTTGGAGACTCACTTAAAGAGTGAGCACCATTATACTTGGGTTCGCAGCAGAGGGTTACAAATTCAACTTCAAAAAGTCTCGAATTGCCCATCTGACAGTATTATTTTTAGGATACAAATTATCAAGTGAAGGAAGAAGCCTAGCGGACAACTTCTTAGAGAAGTGCGCTGTACTCCAAGCTCCAAAAACGCTGAAGAACTTACAATCGATTCTAGGCTTTCTGAATTTCGGAAGAACTTACATTCTAAATTACGCAGAGAGGGTTAAACCTCTCTACGAACTAATTAAACCTGATTTTAAACAAATCAACTGGACTCAAAAACACACAGAAATTTTGAGATCACTGCAAACAGACATCTTAGCAAAAACAAAATTAGATACACGTGACAACACACACAATCTTGTAATCCGAGTCATCCCAGGAAGATGCGGATTCACGTACCTGACCTCTAATGAGGGAGAAAAGGTACCAATAGCTAACAAATCACATTTGTACACAAAGGCTGAAATAAAATTCAGTTCAACAGAGAAAATTCTAACTGCGATTCAGACGGCTGTACCAAAAGAAAGGGCCCTAGCACAAGGTAAACTAATAATAATCGTTACACCTATACCGGCTTTAGAAGCGGTAACTAAAGCAAGCATTCCTAATGCTAAAGCTTTGCATCCGAGATGGATCCAGTGGGTTAATTCTCTTGCTGCAACAGACGTAGTTTACGAATTTGATCCTAACTTAAAGACACAGGAATTTTTACAATATGAATATGAATGTCCTCTGCCAATTGAAATCCTGCCTCTAGAAGAATACGGAAGTATTATATATACTGACGGATCAGCACAACCCGCAGTTGGGGGCAAACAAGCTTAGTGCTGCTTGCGCGATTGTTAAAGGTCGTTGGCACAAAGGAAAATTTAGACCAATGGTCACTAAAACACAATCTCTAGGTGATTGCTCAGCTCAACGAGCTGAATTGGTAGCATTTAAGATGGCGCTAGAAAATACTGATCGCGAATTCCCCACACTAATAGTGTGCGATTCTTATTATTGCGTACAATCTTATAATGAATACTTGCAGAATTAGGTGGAAAATGGTTTCAAAGATGCAAAAGGTGGCACAATTAAGCATAACATGCTTTGGGAACAAGTAGTTCTTTTACAGAAGGAACTACAAAAGACTCACGTGATACACACTCTGAGTCATCAACGTGATGGCGTTCACGTTGCAGGGAATTCATTGGCTGATGAAGCCGCGAAGGCAGCTGTGCAAACGACTTCCGTAGCTGCGATTACTCGGTCACAAACAAAAATAGACAGCGACATTCTACAAGCTGTCAATGCGTCAGTAAAAGATGATAAGAAAACACTCCCAAAAGGCTTTCCAGAAAAGTACTTATATTCAACAGATACGAATAATGTTCCTTTTGCTTGAATCCCTGGAGTGGGGGATAGAATAATTCCAAACATGGAACACAGGTTAGAACTAATAAAAGCGGCACACGAAGGGCTTGCTTCTGCACACGCTGGCGTTTCCGCAACAATATCACTATTAAAACAGAGATATTGGTGGCCTCGCATGAGAATACAAACTAAGAAGTATGTATTAGAATGCGAAATATGCCAAAGAATGAAAGTATCAACAGTAAAACGGCCAGCGCAGACACCCCTTCTCATCTCAGATAAACCATTTGCATGTGTTTACCTGGACCACTGTGGTCCCCTACAAAGGGACGGCAACTATAGATATATCATGGTCGCAGTGGATTCCTGTACGAGATTCATATGGATGTGGCCCCAGCGCTCGGCTGACGCCAGAACGGTTATAAAAGATCTGCGAGTCTTTATCGGCACATACGCAATTTCCATGTTCCATTCTGACCAGGGTCCTGCTTTCAGCTCTCAAGCTTATAAGGAGGCCATGGCCAGCATGGGCGTTGGCTTGCGGTATTCTTGTCCGTCACACCCCGAAGGGAACAGTGTGGTAGAAAGAAAAAACCGGGACATAAAGCAATCTATAACAGCGAAGGTATTAGGTTCGGGTGCTGGCTGGGTCAAACATTTAATAAGTGTCCAGTTAAGCCTAAACAACTTGCCAAGAAATTCTCTAAACGGTTTCAGCCCATACGAACTATTGTTCGGAACTAGAATGCAAATTCAGGACTTAGATAGTCCGGTATCAGTGGTAAAAGATAAGAAAACAGACTTTGACATCAAAGACCGTTTGGCTGTTTTACAGGACTTGAACGAAACAAGAAAATCCTTAAGCAACATAAAGTTAAAGCAACAGCCAGCTACCACTGACGAGGCACCACCAGCCCCAGCAAGGCCTGTCTGGATTCCAAAGATTGGGGATCTAGTCAGAGAAAAAATAGCGGTGAAGAAGGAATTTGGGCCTTCTTACAGAAAAGCAGTACCTGTCTTAGCAATCAACGGAACAAGATCAGTAGTACTACCGCCCCTTGCTGGTAAAAAGGAGAACAGAGTTGTATCAATCGACCTGGTAAAACCACAAGCATGTGGCCTATAATCAACAGTAGGCCCAGTGGACTCCCAAGAAACAACAGAATACCCAAACTTGCAACAATCCAAGAGGTTCAAACTGAAAGACTAATCACATTCGATAAGCCTGCAGTGCACAGAGAGGGACTACGCAATAATGCCATGGAACTCGTGCCTCTTGAAACACAGATTGAAACAGTTCGTCAAGAAACGCCAGTCTACAATGATGTGGCATCAGAATATGCTACCGAAAGACAAATTGAAAGAACAATTCCAACAATTGACAGAACTGCTTCTGGCTACTTCATCAACTTCGATAACTTTTCTGAGGATCAAAGCAACCCCGAAGTGATGACAGAAACAAAAAAGACTTTTAAAGAAAAAGCAACAGAACTTTTTCAACAAATCAAAGAAGTATATCTGGATGCACAGTTGATTGAGCATTGGATTATTTCAGGGGTATTCATACTCCTACTATGCCTAATTTTAGTTTTAATTTTAGGAAGGTTTATTACAATACAATGGACACAGCAAGTCAGAACATCAACTTAGTCCTCAAACCACACAGATCATCCCACGTGAAGAAAAGAGAACTATAAACAGTAAATGTCACAGCCATTCCAATACCCGGCGGGGTAGTATGGGACAAAACTGACTATAAAGTATATGGTCCGGTCGAAATCCTGAAGTATCCTCATCAATTCAAGGTTTCCTTAAGTGACTTTGTAAAACCTAGTACATTCTCTGATGACTGGGACTTTGAAAGTATTAATAATATGATGTCTGATTTAGTAATGTCAGCAAGATTTACAGATCATGATTATTTACAAGGTTTGTCTAGTTATGAACAGATATTCTGCTACACACACTATGGTGATCATTACTTGCATAAATCTGCACAACCTAGAAATGTTTTTAAGTATAACCAATGGGAACATTGTGCTACACCACCTAAAAGCAGTTCTAAAACATTCTATGAGAAATTTCAGTACTTCTCAGGGTTTAACACCAGTGATGCAGAAACGTTTTATTATAAACTGTTAGATAAAACAGGATTAAAAACAATGCTGACAAATACTAAATTGATATATTCAAAAGCATTTTATGAAAAAATGATGACATTTGGTTTTGATTATTGGAGAAATAACATTGAAACAAAAACCATCTGGAGTACAAAAGAGTGGCAGGTACAAGGCCTAGAAGCACTATTTCGAGCCTGCATGATCCCAGAACAAATAATGTTTTTAAATGAAACAATTCAACAAACTTCCTGTCTTGGCCTAGCTAAGATCAAAGACCTTAACAAACCGTCTCTTCCAAAGCCAATACCTGACAATGCAACCACAGATATTGAAATAGACGTATCAAAAATTTGACATCTAAACAGAACACATCCTGATTGGAAAAAGTGGTTAATCTGGCCTACTGACACAAACAACTGTCAAGATAGATTCCTGAACAAAACACAGGGGTTAACAATGACCAGACAAGACCCTAGATACTCCCAGAGACAACATCCAGGGATAGTAACAACATACAGTGTAGGGAAGCTGTGCCTTGAATGGCTAGAATCATCCACACTGGCTGAAATTAAGCAACACTTATCTTTACTTAAAGATGGTGCTGATTTGCGCGATTTTATTATGGGACCACGCAAACAGCGTCAAAAACGCTTCATAGCGGCCAGCATCTATGCGGCATACAACGAGGCTTGGAAAGTCACACAAATTGAAACAGCTGAAAAAATACGAGAAATTGATCGTATTCATTTGGAAAAATCACTTTCTGTAGTGGACAATGGGTTAATGACTCTGTCCTCCAGAATATATTCACTGGACAGTATTGTATCATCTGCCATAGATATAATAGACAAAGACTTGCTAATGTTACAGCATGGCCAGTCACAATTGCGTTCTATTGTACAGTTAGGCTGGACGCTGCAAAATCTTCGTTCAGGCTATGTGCCTTGGCGTTTAATCAACACAACGTCATTGTTTTCCATCTTTAACCTTACTGATAAACAAATCAGCTTGGCACAGAAAGGAGCAGACTATACAATCCTGAGCATCGAAAAACTTGAGAGATTACCTTTGACAATGTCAGAAAGTCCTGTCATTGAATGGATAATACACGGGATTATCAGAATTCCGATAACAACTTTCCAATTTAAAAAGTGCCTTGAATACATACCTACTGGCCAGTATGAATGATTGGGTAAAGGATACATTAAGTCAACATGGAAATTACCATATACACACACATGCTATAGTGACAGCAACAAAAATGTATTTCTTAGTGGTGAAAACTGTAAACATTCACTAAGCGGTATACTTTTGTGCCAGGGTATTAATTTGCACGGAGCCTGTGAAGGTAATTCAAACAACCTTTCATGCCACCAAGATGTGTCACCTGCAACGCAGATAGAGCCTTTCTTTATGCAACTCGCAAACTGGAGTTGCATTCTAATAACGGATCGCAGCTGTTGTGGCCTTTTGCCAGGAAAAGCCTATCTCGTAAGCGTAATATCCATGGTCAAATGCTGTATGCAAGCATTGTTTCCAAACGGCCCTGGAGACACTGAGACTCCCATATGGCCTCGTCTGAATTTCTCTTCTATACGAATTGATACTTTAAGCAAAATGAAGTCTGTGCTTTTACAGACAACAGTGCCCATCACGTCATCAAAAGAGACGTATGAACTCCAAGTTGCAAGGATAACATCAGAGATTCATGACCTTTTATCAACAAATTGCCCCGTGCATTTCACAGAAATGCTTAGCCAACTCCTTAACATGTCTAGTGCCACAGGCATCCCAGGCATATTTAAGACGATTTTTACGGGACTGCTAACACCATTTCAAGCAATTCTGGGAATCATTCCCAATTTTGTCCATTCAGTCTTTGGCGGCATACCCCTATTTTTGGGACTTGTAGCAGGCATTTTATTTTTGACCCTCCTGCTCCGATATGGCAAGCCAAAACTCAGACATGACTCCTACAAGGATGGAAGAAACAATCCTAGCAATCCGCTACCGGGACAGAATAACTAGAGTCCTTGGATTGGCCAGGCTGAGAGATCTAAACATGACCTGGTTCCTTTCATTCAGACCTATATGGCAATCCTGCATCTTACCTGAGCTTCGATGTATGCTATGCGGAGATGAGTGCGTAGTGGACATCTGTCTTGCACTTCCATCAGCAGTACCAATGGATATCGATACTTTGCTAAGTCCTATAACGGCTCACGCATTGTGTTGTCCCCAGCGGCTACCAATCCTGATGACGGCATTCGTTGAGACTCCTGTGCTACGACTAGGTGGTGACAGTGGAGCGAGAAACAAAAGCAACATCACCCAGGTACGACCATCTGTGAGCATTGCTGATCCAGACTTTGATGATAGCAATTATTCTCACACCTGCCAAGTTACAGCACTATCAAACTTGGTCGAACTGTCACCTGATTTTGTAGACCAATTTTTTGAGAGCCTGTCTGTTATGATGTTCTCCCCCGAACAGAAACAATAATTTGGAAAGGCATTCCGACACACAGCGTTCCCATGAACTCTGAATTCGGCCTTCAGTTTTGATCAACAAAAACTGCTGAAAATCGTTGGAACTCTATTCCCCCGTTCAACAAGAATTTTTTTTTTTTTTTATTGAACACTTTAAAAAAAATATTTACCTTTTTCTGGCACGAAATTCTTTGCTTAAAGTAGACCTATTCATAAAGAACAGAAGCTTCTATTTTTAGATAAATCTAGAGACATAATAACTTTACATCAGCCTCTAGCTCATTTTATAACAAATGCATTTCTATGTGATGAAATGATCTCTCATTTCTTTTCTGTATTAAGAGATATTTCATGTGTAATTTTTTTTCGCAAAATCGTTCATTGATTACATATGCTATAATTTTGAATGATTTCTATGCTTAAAGACGTACAGTACATTCCATGTATTTCAAATACGCCATTTCAAATGCATATATGTATTTTGGGGTGGGTAATGTTACACATGCATCTTTTGCTATAGTTTTAGTAAATTGATGGACATAAATTCGTGGAGTGGGTGTCGCGTTCTAATCTAGGACCCCTATCAATACTGTGACCTTATGCCCCTATACGGCTATAATCCATTTATTCCCCTATAATGGCATAAACGATCAATAGCAATATTCAGAAACTCGTCTCTGGCCTCACATGATCAGAGCCACATTCCAGAATCTCTTCCTCTGCAGCTTCCTCTGCAGCTCATTAGAGCAAATGACACAGCAGAAGCCACTATCTTAGATTCCTAGATTACACTCCGAGTTCTTCAACAAGATAAAAACTCAGCAACCTGGGAAAGCCCCGCTTGCTATGTTTTGATTAGTAATAGAACTCTAATGAGCACTAAGAGACGATCACTTCCTACTGACACGGACGCTGCCCCTCCTCCTCTTCCTCGACGCTCTGAGAGAGACGCTGTCTTTTCTCTTGCCGAGAAAATCCAGCTCCGGCGTTTCCAGCCTACTCTTGCGAGTGACTGGGATATCGAGTCCTGGAAGGAGATACAAGACCTCCAACATTCTATTCCAGAGGTATGGTGTTGACTAAACCCTTAGAGAGAATTCTTGAAGCAAACCTTGGCAAAACCAACTTAACTAAAACTGCTACTTACTTACTCCCTCCCAAGTATTAGGCTTAGGTCAGGTACACTGGGGTAGGCGTAGTTAGAAGCACCAGTTGAGTACGTTAGCCTAATGTATATATGAATGTATATATGTTTTATTCATTTTAAACCATTGTATGGCTAAGAAACCATATCAATGTTTTTACAGTATTATTTCGCAATACTCATTTTACTGTACGCACTTTTTATAATAACTAGTCTTGCAATTGTGGCAATTCATTTCTCTTGCACAAGAAGAAGACTGTTCAATAAATAATACCTTTTTATTGAAAACGCCCGTCTCTCTATTCTCTGCATATTGGTGAAAGTAATCTGCACAAAACTGACTGAGTAAAATAACTGTCTATTGTTTCACACGACTCTAGAGATTGACTCTAATTCTAAGGAGCAAAGTTGTCATGTTTATGCGGTTGTTGGAAAACTGAATCCCTTCTTGTCTGTACCAGGGAAGCTGATCACTTCCTATTCAGTCAAGAAAGTTTCCAGTGACCTCTGAGCTAGTTGGTAACAAACCCAATTAAGTTTAGCCTAGTCAGGGGAGACCTGGAACATCCGCACTTCTACGTCTATACTACTGTTTATGTTATTCCAATGCGCAGGGCCTATTGGGAAAATAGGAACTACACTACAGTGGTTCTCAACAGAAGGGTGTAGTAGAGTTAATCCTGGGAATGGAGATGGATTCTTGCCTAGTCAGAATACCAACTCAAGCTGTTTTGATCTGTGACGGGGACATCATTATGTCCTCTACTTTGAGTCTCAATAACTTGGACAAGTACAGACAAACTCCTTTAATTAATGGCAAAGTGGCTCATGCCTCCAGGGACACGTGCTTGTGTCACAATGGTGACGCCTGGCTTTGTGGACCCTGGACATATCATACTAGGTGAAAATTACCTAGTGACCAATGCTAGCAATGCCACTACCACTCACAGTATGGCAATTGTTAATTTCTCCTGGGGATGGGTAACTGGCCTCAAAAAGGTTGTGGTTAGCTCAGATCTCCCTGTAGAATGTTTGCTTGGAAATGACCTGGAGACTTCAGCTTGGGCTGAAGTGGAGTATAGGACCCATGCAGAAATGTTAGTGATATCAGCACATGTCTGTGCTGTGACTAGGTCACAGGTCAGAAATTGCAACACTGAACAGCACTGGATTCTGGAACAATGGACCAGTTGCCTACCAGGAGGAGAAGCAGTAGGGTTAAGGCAGCGCCTTCCCCCTTGTCTCAGGAAGAGGATCAGCCTTCTCAGGAAGCTGATTGTGAGACCCAGGAGGAAACTGTCCCAGAAGAGCTTGAGACTGATCAGGTTGATTTTCTTGGGACAGGGGGACCCTCCAGGGCAGATCGGAGGCAGGTGCAGTTGGACTGCCCTTCTCTTGAACCCTTCAGACAGCAAGCTGCTGCTGAGACTGCAGGGAATGCTAGTGGGACCCACAAAGTTTACTGGGATGATGGGCTCCTGTATTCAGAGGCTAGAGCCCTCAAGACTGGAGCTTCCAAGAGGTTGGTCATACCTTTGGCATTCAGGGGCTTCCTTCTCACACTAGCCCATGATATTCCCCTTGCAGGACATCTTGGCCAGAAAAAGACTTGGGACAGGCGTGTCCCTCACTTTCACTGGTCTCATATGTCAGAGGATACCAAGGAGTTTTGTCGCTCCTGTGTCACCTGCCAAGCCAGTGGCAAATCAGGTGGCACCACAATAGCCCCCCTTATACCACTACCTGTGGTGGGGGTTCCCTTTGAACGTGTAGGGATTGACATTGTTGGACCAATGGATCCCCAAACAGCCTCTGGGCACAGAATTATTCTAGTGGTAGTGGGTCATGCCACCAGATACCCAGAAGCCATTCCCCTGAGGACCACAACAGCACCTGTTGTGGCAAGAGCCCTCCCTGGAGTTTTCTCAAGAGTGAGTTTTCCGAAGGAGGTTGTCTCAGACAGAGGTGCAAACTTTATGTCTGGATATCTGACTGCAATGTGGAAGGAGTGTGGAGTGAACTACAAGTTCACCATACCGTATCATCCACAGTGCAATGGTCTATTTGAGAGATTCAACAAGACCTGAAAAGGCATGATTAAGGGTCTCCCTAAAAAGCTCAGGCGGAGATGGGACATCCGGCTGCCCTGCCTTTTGTTTGCTTACAGAGAGGTCCCACAGAAGGGGGTTGACTACAGCCCTTTTGATCTTCTGTTTGGGCATCCTATAAGAGGACCCCTTTGACTGGTGATGGGAGTTACCTCTCAAACCTCCCAAACAAGACATTGTGGACTATGTACTTGGTCTCTGCTCCAAGATGGCCAAGTACACGAAAAAGGCATCTAAAACCCTTGAGGCTAGACAGGAATTGCAAAAGGCCTGGCATGACCAAAAGGCTGTGCTGACTGTTTACCAGCCAGGACAGAAAGTGTGGGTGTTTGAGCCTGTGGCCCCAGCAGCTCTCCAAGACAAGTGGAGTGGACCCCACACTATTGTTGAGCAGAAGGGAGAAGTCACCGATTTGGTTGACCTTGGAACTCCCAGGAGCCCCCACAGGGTGCTTCATGTCAACAGACTGAAACCGTATGTTGACAGGGCAGACATGGGCTTGCTCATGGCTACCTATGAGGGACAGGAGGAAGAGAGTGACCCTCTCCAAGACCTGCTCTCTCAGAACCCTGATGATGGTTCAGTTGATGGTGTAGCCTTGGCAGGCAGCCTCACTGACCAACAGCAGCAGGACTGCAGACAAGTTCTACAGACATATGTTTTCACTGACTCCAAGTCAGACTACCTGGTGCACTCATGAATTGGACACTGGGGACAGTCTGCCTGTTAAAAGTAAGATTTACAGGCAACCTGATCATGTCAGGGAATGTATCAGGACAGAGGTCCAGAAAATGTTGGATTTGGGAGACATTGAGCCCTCAGAGAGCCCTTGGGCCAGTTCAGTAGTCCTGGTGCTTAAACCTCACACCCAAGATGGTACGAGAGAGATGAGGTTTTGCATGGATTACAGAGGCCTCAATGCTGTCACTACGACAGATGCCCATCCAATACCCAGGGCAGATGAACTCATTGCCAGATTGGCATCTGCCAAGTTTTTGACCTGCTACTGGCAGATCAGACTAGCTGAGGATGCAAAGCCAAAGACAGCATTTTCAACCCCGCATTTTCAACCCCGCAAGGACATTATCAATTTGTGGTAATGCCCTTTGGCCTGAAAAATGCACCTGCCACCACCAAAGGTTGGTGAACCAAGTCCTCTCAGGTCTGAATGACTACTGTGCAGCTTATCTAGATGATATTGCTGTCTTTAGCTCGACTTGGGAAAATCACCTGATCTACCTAAAGAATGTTTTGGATGCCCTGCAAAAGGCAGGCCTAACTATCAAGGCTACCAAGTGCCTTATAGTGCAGAGTCAGGTTGTATACCTGGGCCAGCTTGTAGGTGGAGGCCAGGTTCAACCATTTTAGAGCAAGATCCAGACCATAATGGACTGGACTGCTCCAACCACCCAGACTCAGGTCAGAGCTTTCTTGGGCCTGACTGGGTACTACAGCAAATTTGTCAAGGCGTATGGTTCCATAGTGACACCCCTTAATGACTTAACTTCCAAGAAAATGCCAAAGAAAGTTCAGTGGACAGTCAGCTGTCAAAAGGCATTTGATGACCTGAAGCAGGCTATGTGCACTGCACCAATTCTACAATGTCCAGACTACTCCAAATCATTCATTGTTCAAACAGATGCTTCTGAGTTGGGGTAGGTGCTGTGCTTTCACAACTGAATAAAGATGGTCAAGATCAGCCAGTAGCTTTTACTGGCAGTAGGCTGACCCCTAGAGAGAAACGTTGGTGAGCTATTGAGAGGGAGGCCTTTGCAGTGGTTTGGGCCCTGAAGAAGCTGAGACCATACTTGTTTGGTACTCACTTAAAGATTCAGACAGACCAGAAGCCCCTCTTGTGGCTAAATCAGATGAAGGGTGAGAATCCCAAACTGCTTAGGTGGTCCATTTCCCTACAGGGGATGGACTTTACAGTGGAACATAGACCTGGGACTGACCATGCCATGCAGATGGACTCTCCAGATATTTCCACTTAGAACATGAAGACTCAACTGGTCAAGGTTAGTTTACGGTCCCCAGGTTTGGGTGGGTGTAGGAAAGTAGGGTCTGCTTCCTATGGTCACCCCCACTTTTTGCTGGGATTCTCTGGGTTTTCGACTTGAGTGTGGCTGTGGGCCTGCTAATCAGACCCACAGCCCAGCTGTTCTCTCTCTAAATTGATACCATGTTCTTTAGGTGCATACCAGATTGGTTACTGGGTCACCCTTGTGAGCCCCTGTATAGTTTACCATAGGTACCCAGGGCATAGGTGCACCTTAGGCCTACCAGGGGCTGCAGCATGTATTGTGCCACTCCTGGTGTGTCTTCCAAACTGACCTCACAGGTCTGTTCACACAGCCTGGGTAAGGTGGTGTACTCACGCCTTACTTAGATAATGTATCCCTATATCTACCTTTATATATAGACACATATACACCTATAAGCCACTCCTATGGTAGGCACGACAATCCTGGACGCAGAGTCCTTGGTTTTATGTGAGAGGGTGCCCTAGCATGAGATGAGCCCCTCTGCAGCTTTCTGAACCCTCTCATTATAGCTGTTCTATGATATAGCCATACCATATACTCTTAAGTGCATTATAATCCTCGCGGTTAATGCTAACTTTGGTTTGGCTTTATCAAAACATGTCGTGTAAGGTGTCAAACACTTTGGAATACTACCCCCCTCCCACTGCCAGTCCTGGCGGCGGGGGTAGCATTCCACCCTTCTAGACTGAGAAGACATGTAGCTACTGCTTTACCCGTTTAAAGTTAAACAGAGCCTCAGCATCACAAAATGGATGCTGCTGCCACAGACACGAGTCTGACCTCCTGCTGCTGGACGATACTCCGGCTGGGGAGGTCTGAACAATAGGTTTCCTGTCCAGGGAGGTGCCAGCACCTCCCCAGATAGGGTTTTGTGTATTGGGGCAGGGAAGCCTGCCCAGGTCCACCCATAGGAGGAACCTAGCCAGGTAGTCCAGCCCCCATCCTTAGTATAAGTATAGGAGCTGTGTCCCTAGGACTTTAGATTACCCTGGATGAATCTTTGAAACCATATCCTTGACCTTTGACGTTCCTTTCTGACTAGAAGACGGAAGATATCTCCCTTGTGGTCAAGGAGTTACCACCCGGTGCAAACAGGCACCAACAGCAACTTTTCCGGTCTGCAGTTTCAAGGCTCCCGTCGGAACCCGAAGACTCTGCGACACAAGAACTGGACTTCCAGACTCCTCTAACCCCGACCCACAGCAAAGCTGAGACCCATGGCGGACACGAGAGACATGGGACTGGACATCTTGGACATCTTGCATTTTGCTACCTGCACTCCTTTCCTGAAGCCTCAGTAAGTTGTGCATTGGGGTACGAGAAGCCCCAGTGCCGAGAACCATTTGCACCGAAACCCAGGCCCCCACACTCTGCAAGTGGGCCCCGCCTTTGCATTTCAGCTCAGCGCGTCTTCCCGGTTCCTTGCCCATTGGTTAGTGAGCCCCCTGAAGACTCCCATTTTGAAACTAACTCGCTTTCCAGGTGTAAGGGAGGGGGTCGTATGAGGACTGATATGAGGGTAATAATGGCCAATAGTCATTCGAAGTTAGAGGATCGTTATTTATTTCACGATCAACAAAGTAAACAGCTAGTTCAGTCAGTCTTTAACTACACAAGGAAGGGAAAGAAGCGAGGTCCTCAAGTTTCTTTTCACTTGGTCCGGGACTTCTTGACTTGGTTCTGCGTCTCGGCGTCATGAAAAACAAGGAGAAGACAAACCGACCATTACCGACACATCCGAGTGCTTCGTAGATAAGGAGGGGGGAAAGGGGTAGTGAGGAGTCACCGGGGCCCGACACCAAACGTAAGCAATGTTTTCACTGCATTTTTGTCCCAAGGGAAACAGCATTACCGGGAGTGAGACACACAGTGGGTGTACCGGGTCCTCCCTCAGACCTCCCTTATCTGTTCCTACCCCGTGAGACAAACAAACCCTTCAAACGGCCCCGTACCTTGTCCAGCCACACTTCCCCAGAAGTGCGGCAGGGCGGCTCGTGGTGACGGTGGCCTCCAGGCGTACTCCTGGTCCCTTCGTCTACTTCTCATCCTGGCAGTGCGTCTGCTTCTCGTCCTTGCAACTCGTCTGCTTCTCGTCCTGGCAACTCGTATGCTTCTCGTCCTGGCAACAAATCCTGAACGGCGTTCAGCTCCCGACTCCCTTCTCCGGCTTTCGCGCTCTGCTGTTCCGGGCGCTCTTTCTTATCCGCCCCCACTGGTGCTGATAGGCCGGAATCGCCTGACGTCAGAGGAGCGGAGTCCACCTCCACCGGGGAGATCCAAGCTGCGTTAAAGGGACAGTAGGGTTCCTGAGGACGGGGCGGAAAGGAACAATAGTTAAGGTCCCCGCCTCGTTCCATGCTGACACTAGTGGCCCCGTGAAACCCGGTTACTCCAGGCTTGCTCCAGCTTCCCTTAAAAGGAAAAGCGCCACAGACCTTGCTGGTCTGCAACAGAGCCAATCTTGACATCTGGCGTGGGTTGCGGTTGCCAAGGCTTGTTAGGTCCAATCCGGATACCGACACCGCAGTCATCTAGATCCATCGTGGGACAGCTCGAATCCAGCGCCTGGTCAAGGTCGATGCATCCTGGACCTCGTGTCTGAAGAGACAAACTCACCTTCTTCACTTTCAAGCACCCGACATCGCCTGGTTCCTTCCTGGAACCTTCCTGGTCACTGACTAGTGACCCAGACTCTGTCTCCTCTGCTTTCAGGTTCTTCAGATCTCCGATCCACCCTTGGATCCACGCTGACACTTTTCCTCTGGTCGCCTGCAGCACTTCTTTACAGCTCTCCATAGAAAACTACGACGAAACCCGACACGAAAAGACACCTATGCACCGTCTTCCCTGGGTGAGGTAACACGAGTACTCCGGTGCTCCCGTGGGTCTTGACTCTCGAAGTGTCCTAGTTTAAAAGGGTTCCATCCTAGTCCATCCGTAATTGTCCTTAAATTCCATAGAAAGTCAATGATAACCCGCGCCTGTGTTTAGACACTGCACGCGTCTCGCGTGGGCCACCTACTTCCTAACCTTTTGTCGATTAGTGTAGCCCCAGTGATTCCACAGGCACTAGGCCTGCTTTCTAATTCTCTTGTGGTACTTATACCACTTTCTTAGTATATGGTTTGTGAGGCCCCTAGGGCATAACGTATACTGTGCAACTTATCGTATAATAACTGTGTGACTTGTATTGTATACAAGACTATATTTGTACCCAGAAGATGACTACCCCCGGCAGGAAAACAGGAGGTGCAGCTGGTCAGCCAAAGGGCAGTCACAGGACCAACAAGTCTTATTATCTGAAAGAAACAGTTAGTTATAGATTCCTTACCTTAGAATTACCCCCAGGCGTCAGACAGGATCCAGAAAGTTTTTTGACAGCTGTACCCATGCGCGTCAGAAGGTGGCGTTGGTCAACTCTGCGTTTGTCGTTGGCGTAGTGGTCACTGGGATGGCGCGGTAGCTACATCAACGCCGCTCTCGCATGCTGACGTCAGTTCTTTCTTATTCCGCGCCAGCAAGCACAGATAGGGAGAGAGCCGTACCCCCAGTCAATTTTATAACTTTTTATTTTTTTTAACTCTTTTTATTGAAATGAGAAAATAAACAAGGCAAGTACACAATACAGACAGATATCAGTCCAGAAGAGAGGAAGGAATTAGCAGATCCACCTCCCCTCCGAAACCAACACCCACATCAGATAATAAAACAATACGTTGCCTTGCAGTGAACTTAAACACACCCACTAAAACATCCCCCCACCCCCAAACCACGAACCCGTTACAACTCCCACCACCCTGCACCCCTGCTAAAATTCAAATAACCACCCCAACTTGCAGTGTGCCTGTCGCCCTTATATCAAACAAGTCTACAAAAGAAACCCCTAGGAGGAAGAGAGTCAACCCATCGCCCCGCCACTCCCAGACATGACACATTAAATCCTACATCCAATGTCATTGAGCCATTGCCGTGTCCTCAGTAAAGTTCAGTGGCCGGATACCATGTTCCTATTCCTGCTCCATCGGGCCGCCCTCCGCTCCTCTAGAATGTTCCTCTCGGTCACGTTGGTGTGGTACAGTGTCAAGCCATTCTCCCGCATTTTCTGGTCGATCAAAGAAATATGTACGTTCCTTGTATTCCACACGCAGTCTAGCCGGGAATAACATTGAATATTTCAGTTCCATGTCTCTCAATTGTCTTTTGATGCCCAGAAATCCAAGTCTTTGTTTTTGGACTGCCTGTGTAAAATCCGGGTAGAAACTCACAGTGGTGTTGTCATATTTTGTAGGTCCATTCAGCTGTGAGGCCTGCAGGATAGCGTCTCTACCCCGGAAATTAAAGATTCTGGCGATGAGGGTTCTCGGCGGGGCACCCACCTTTGGTTTACCGCCCGGAACTCTGTGGGCTCGCTCAACTGCGAAGAACTTGCTCAGGCCCCGGGGAGCGAGGTGTTTAGTAATAAGATCTTCCACAAACAGATCGGCAGCTGGATCTTCTGACTTTTCCGGGACCCCAATAATGCGTACGTTGTTACGCCGGGCCCTGCTTTCAAAGTCTTCCAACCGGCACGCAAAAAGATCATTGGAGGTCCGTAAGTTGCGAACCTCGGTTTGCAAGTCAGAGACGTCGCCCGTTAGGCTGGCCGTTTTCAGATCCAAAGATTTGACCTTTTCGTTAGTTTTTGATAAATCCGTGCGGATCAAATTCACATCGATCGAAACTGTGTCCAGCTTGTGGGCGAGAGTCTCAAATTGCTGGCCGATGGACGCCTTCATACCATCAATGGCGCCCATGACGTCTTGCAAAGTCAATTCCGCCGATGAGGAGGGATACTCCCTAGTACCATCCAGTGATCTGCTCGGTCCACCAGGGGATCCTTTAGAGTGGGCATACCGATCCATATTGTTTGCTTGGGTATAGGTACACCGCAGAGTGGTCTTCGATTTTGACTTGTCGCCATCAGGTTTGGTCGCCATTGCAGACAAGAAGGCCTTCCACAGTATGTTTACTCGAAAGAAATGGCTGTGATCAGAGCATCCGCAGCAACCAGAGGCCACAGTCCGTAAGGGCCCTGTATCCGATGTCAGGATAACGCCTTATGATTGTCAGACCATCAAAGAAGGCGTCCGCTGGTGTCAGGCTGCACTTTCAGAGAGGGTTTGTCTAGAGCCACGAAAAATGAAAGTGAAAGTACAAATCTGTGGTTCCTCGGGCCGCTGTTGTTTAACTACTGCCCGGGTAACATGCCAACTCAAGCTCCGGGCATCTCCGAGAGGCAGGCCGCAACCTTCAACTCGATGTTATTCCGGTTCCCGAAGTCCGTTTCAAATTTGGACAACGATGTCCACCTCAGCTATGGCTCGTCTTCAATTACCCGTCAATGTAATCAGGATAATTTTCAGGATAGATGCGGGAGGTAGCGAGGGTCTCTGGAGCCCTGTGCTCACGGTACCATCTTGGTTGCGCGCAAAGCTCCTCATCCCCCAGTCGATTTTTGACTGAACTTTTAACTCTACTTTTGTCGACTTCGTTGTAGTTAGTCCTTCGATTCCTGGTGCACAAGAGATGCCTGGCTTTAAGGCTTGCGATGTCTGTAACCGACTCATGTCGGTGACAGACCTGCACTGCATGTGCCTCAACTGCCTGTAGTGTGACCACGACCCCAAGTCGGTCTCTGACTGTGAGGCTATGGCCTGAAGTCTTTGCGGGAGTGGTCCAGAAAGCTACTTGAGCCCTAGCAGTCTGCTCTGTGCCGCTCTAGGTCACGGAGGAGGTCGAGGGACGGGTCACGGAGCCACCACCACTCTTCGTCGAAGTCTTCGCAGTCGGGGTCAGGTAAGTCGAAGCACAAAAAGAAATCTAAGAAGCATCGTCGCTCTTCGACTTCTCCCTGTCGGCCGACGCGTGGAGGGATGAGAATGGTGCCCCTCCCGTGGCTCCGCGTGCGGAGCCTGCTGGGTCGGCTCCGGATTTTTCTCCCTTCCCGGGACCCAAGTACAATCCCTGCCCAGCTTCGGAGTTTCTGCGAAGCGATACATGCCATCTTTGGGCAGCCCGACTGCACCGGTGCACCTTCGGACTCTACTGGGGGCCCTGGTCCTTTGGCGTCAGTGGCTTAGTCCTCAGTGCCGCAGGGTCCCCTTGGATCCAGCCTGGATCCGTATCGGTGCAGGTCGACCTCATTACGCCTCCCCCAGCGCCAATTCCACTGGCACCATGTCTGCCACCGGTGTCGGCTGAGTCCCCAGCCGTCATCGACCCCGGCCTCCACCTCGAGGTAGACACGGAGTCGGACCGGCGTCAACCGACGCCGGATCCAACGCCAATGGGTACTTTTGTGCCCCTGTTCTACCCTAGCACAGTCTGCCTTTCCCCTTTTCATGGCTAAGAAAGGGGTGCTCCACTACGTCATGCCCAGAGCCACAGGCCGGCGCAGACTGTTCAGCCCCAGCGCAGCCAGGAATGTGGGAACCACCGGCATTGTTCTGGGGGCTACTGAGGAGGCAATCCACCATAGCCCCCTCTGCAGCAGCCACCAAACTCTCCTATTCCCACCTTTCAGGGCACCAAACGCCAGTGGGCGGTAGGATCAGCCAAATCCTTCCTCCACTTGCACACCATCACGTCGGACAGGTGGGTTTTGCAAATAGTCCGAAGGGGCTATTCACTCCCCCTGTGCAATTGTACTCATACGAAAGCATTGCTGCCCGCACCATTGTAATCTATATACAATTGTACATGCAGAAAACTGTTTGCATGCACATAAAAAAAGAACCAGCAAAACAATATCCACAAGTTCTCCTGGAAACCTGCCTCTTGGCGGATGTCCTCTTCTTTGTGTCACACATCAATTCACCCTCACAGAAATCACCAATCAGAAGCCTAGCAGTTTAGTTTTACTTATCTCTATTTTTTTTATTTTTCTCCCCTCTTTTATTCCCTTGTAAATGTTGATACAGTAATGCGATATAGGCAAAAAATGTGAATAAGCTTAAGACAACAATTAACTATCCCTTGTCCTGAAGATGATGCTTTATATTGTTGTGAATAGCATCGAAACGTCGTCGACACTAAAAGCACCATATGCAATATGATTTTATAATATTGTAATGATCAATGGTATGAAAATGGATATTTAAGTCTGTCATAGTGATTACAAACAAACAGACAAAACCTTATACCCTGCCTTTGGCCATTCTGTTTTTCGTTGGTTTGTCTTGTGTTCTGTGGGTCACGACTGTGATCACTTGTCATTTAATGTTTTGAATCACAATCAACTGAAATTATATAAAAATAAATTCTTGTCCGGCTGGACGAAAGACATACGATCTATTTAAGCGTATGATTATTGTGGTTGTCCATTTTTCCTTCCAAAATAGGGACCACTGTTCTCTAAAACATGTTACTGCCCAAGGTCCCTATGGCATACCTTCTGGGTTTCCCTTGTTATGTATAACAGAGCCACAGGCCGGCACAGACTGTTCAGCCCCAGCGCGGCCAGGGATGGGGGAACCACTGGCATGGTTCTGGGGGCCAGTGAGGGGGCAATCCACCATAGCCCCCTCTGCAGCAGCCACCAAATGCTCCTATTCCCACCTTTCAGGGCCACCAAATGCCAGTGGGCGGCAGGATCAGCCAAATCCTTTTTTTTTTTTTTTTTGGTGCAAGACGTTTATTAAGTACTGTCAAGTTTACACAGCGTCACGCCTACAACCCTGAGGCCGGCCGCTATTTGTACGAATCATCAGGATGGTAAAATATATAATAAAAATTGCACACATACTGTTGCACAGTTGTTATATGAACATAATGACAGAGTGCATATTCAATATGAACAAATCAATTTGTCTCGCTTTTTACATTTTTTGTTAAACCTCAACATGTGCGGTATCCAATCTATAAGTTGGAGAAGCTCGTGCGCCAGTATAGTGGTGAGCCTACATCACGGCGTGGTACAACACACACAGTACATCTCAAGAGAACCATAATAGAGCCGGAACAGTCCATCTTTTCATGTAAGGCGACGATATGGTCCACCATAACTAAGGCACAGGGCAGTCAACTCTACAGCGCCATTCAATGATTTAAGGCACAACACTGGTGGCATGAGCGGTCCACAGGGCAAGGAAGGGGGGGAATAGTAATATCAGCAGCTGAGATCACATCCGCACACCACGTCTCTACACTCTCCCGTGACCATGTGAGTCCACATCAGCATACCATCAACATAACTCAGAAACCATTAATCACTGTTATCCTCTGAAGATACCTCTAGTAAATAGCATTGCAGCGGAGCCCATATGTCAGTAGTTCTGGAGGTGACCGGTAACAGTTCAGAGTAGGTATGCAATTGTTCTTGACAGTACACCATGTCCTGCATCCAATCCTTGAATTTGGGGGCCCTTCCCCTCCCCCACCTGCATGCCACTCTTCGCTTGGCCAATAGCATAACCAGTGCCACATACTTGCGGTGGGCTGCTTGAAGCGGTTCCACATAGCCCAGTAGCGCTACGATCGGGGATGGGTCCACCACCATGTGTATCATTTTGGATATGGCCTGAAAAACTTGATCCCAATAGCGGTGTACCTGATCACACCCCCATGCAAGGTGTAAGAAATTTGCCCCCGGGTCCCCACACCTGTCACAATTGTCAGTGGTTCTTAACTAGAATCTGTGCAGACGTGCCTGTGTTTGATATAATCTGTGTAGGAATTTGTAATGAATAATCCTATATCTACTGCTAGACGATATGCGCTCCGTCTGCTGCAGACAGAAATCCCACTGCCTATCAGTAAGTGTCATGGCCAACTCCTGGTCCCACTTCTTCCTGGCAGGTAAATCTTTATATTCCATATTGGCACGGACTGATTTATATAGCGTAGATACCAGTTTGTTGGGGTTATCATGCAAAAGCAGGTTCTGTAGTGGGACAAGTACAGGAGGCTCGTGTGGGAAGTCAGGTGTAACCGCCTGCAAACCGTGCCGGAGCCGGATATAGTAAAATACCTCTAGCGGTGTCGGTTGTATCCCTTCGTAGAGCTGTTCCTTGGTACGGAACGTGCCATCATGGTACAGGTCCCCCCATGTTCGAACATGTATTTTCGTCAATAGCTTCTGAAAGCCTGCTTCTTGTAAAAGCGGCAACTGCGGGTGATAAGCCAAAGGCAACAATGGGGCGTATAACAGTTGTAGATCGAGTCTCGAGCTTATATGTTGCCATGCAGTAACGGTGCTCAGTACTGTGTTGGGGGTTTTATCTCTACCTTCTACCGGGGAGTATAACGCACCTTCAATCGGAGCTGTGTGTGCCAGCCAGTGTTCAGCTGCCAACTGGAGCATGTACCTAGGTTGTCGTATCCAGAAGTAAGCAAAGTGGGCCTGGGTCGCGCGGTAATAAAGTTCAAAATCTGGAATCCCAAAGCCACCCTGCGAGTAAGGCCTGATAAGGATCTCCCATTTGAGTCTCGGTGATTTCCCGCCCCATACTAGTTTAAGCAGTTCTGAGCGCAGCAGCCGAAAAAAATAGGCTCCGGGATGAAATGGTATGTTCAGAAAGAGATATAGGAGCTGAGGGAGTATCACCATCTTAATTAATGAAGCTCTCCCAGACATGGACAGGGGAAGGGTTATCCATCTGGAGATATTGTCACTGATTTTATCCATTACTGTGCCATAATTAGCCCGAATCAATGCCTCCCTGTCTTTTTCTATGTGTATTCCCAGGTATTTAAAATCTCCCTCACACCAGGCAAGTGGGTACTCCAATGGAAACTTATGCGTCGAGGCGGTAAGTGGGAAAATACACGACTTGGTCCAGTTTATCTGGACACCGGAGAGAACTCCAAACCGTATGAATTCCCTAAGGATGGGGTGCAAGTTCTCACCCGGGTGGCGAACATAGAGTGTAATATCGTCTGCATACATCGAGATTAGTATCTGCCTTTGAAAACATCGCAATGCACTATCTCGATGATGTTGACGCAGTTTAGCTGCGAGGGGTTCTGTGGCTATGGCAAACAGGAGTGGGGAAAGGGGGCAACCCTGCCTAGTCCCTCTGGACACCGGGAAATCCGAAGATAATCTGCCGTTAATGAGTACCCTGGCCACCGGGCGCGTATACAATAATCTAATCCAGGAAATGAAGATAAGTGGAAAGCCCATGCGTTCGAGTACCTGGAATACATAATCCCACTCCAGCAAATCAAACGCCTTGGTGGCGTCTAAAAAAAATGGCCACCATTGGCAAGTCCTCGTGAACTGAATCATAGACAGAAAAAAAGGTGCGGAGGTTATGCGATGTCGCCCTGCCCGGGACAAATCCAGCCTGGTCAGGGAGTATCAGGTCAGGTAAGAGAAGGCTAATGCGCGCTGCTATTAACTTGGCGAGAATCTTCACATCGCAGTTCAGCAATGACAGGGGCCTATATGAATCGCAATGAGTAGCAGGCTTCCCTGGCTTGAGTAGGGACGTGATGAGAGCGATTCTCATGGAGGCAGGGAGGTGGCCAACCTCCAAAGCATCTTCATATACCTCGCGCAGTACCGGTGCCATGAAGTCTATGAATGTCTTGTAAAATTCAATAGGAATGCCGTCTAACCCAGTGGCCTTACCCGATTTCATGTGCATGATAGCCTCCCTCACTTCATCTAGTTCGAACGGGGCACTCAGGCTCTCTGTGAATCGCTCAGCCACCCCAATGACACATCTGCCAGGTAGTCATCTAGTGTCAGTTCCCCTGTTCTGTTTGAGGAATATAGCGTACTATAGTGTTCTACAAATTCATTCAATATGTGTGTGGTGTCCCTGAGTAGCATCCCTTCAGCAGTTTCCAACTCGAGTATGACAGTAGGTGAACGCATAAGTTTAATCGTTGCAGCTAAGGCCTTCCCAGGCCTCTCACCCTCCCCATATCTTCTGGCCACCCAGTGTTTGTTCCTGAACTTCACCTCCCGTGTAGCTTCATCAGTATATTCCAACAGTTTTTCTCATATTACAGCTAGTGTATCACTCCCGAACTAACTAGGAGGGCATCCTCCGCGTTTCTAAGGTCTGATTCCAGAGTCTTCAATCTATTCAGTATACTCTTGAGTATCCCTGAGCCCTTCGAAATGCAGAGAACCCTGAGTGTGACTTTAAAAGCATCCCATATAGTTTCGACATCCTGGACTGAGTCTTCATTACGTTTGAAAAATTCTAGGCATTCATCTCGAAGCTCTTCTTGGAATTCTGTGTCTAGTAGCATCGTGGGTTGCATACGCCATGCCGTAACAGGGGGGCCCAATTCAGTTCCCCTCAACGTGATGAGGACAGGCGAGTGATCTGAATATGTTCTGGGGAGATGTGTTGAGCGCTCTAGTGATGTGTAGCGTTGTGGCGTCAAGAGTATATAATCCAGTCTGGCCCATGACCTTGCCTGTGCAGTGAAATGTGTACCTTCCCCCCTCGCCCCATGCATAGATCTCCATGCATCTATGAGATTATTACCATCAATAATCGCACGGAGGACCTCCCTCCCATTGGTATAGTGATGGGGAGCGGTGTACGACCTGTCCAAGACAGGATTCAGGGTCGTGTTGAAATCACCCCCCCAGATGAGATGTAGTGGTCCAGTTCCCACTATCGCCGCCCACAAGTCAGTAAAGTATTGTGGATCGTCCACGTTAGGCCCGTAGCAGCAGGCCAGTGTCAGAGCCATACGACCCAATCTGCCCCACATTAAGCAAAATCTCCCCAGTGGGTCTGTAGTGGAGCCAGCTAGATGGAAAGGTGTATTTCTTTTTATCAAAATAGCTGTACCCTGTGCATATGATGAATATGAGGAGAATACTGTATACGAGGCCCACCTTTTTCCAAATGAGTGCGCTCCATGAGGCTTGAAATGTGTTTCCTGAAGGAAAGCAATATGAATTTTATGTCGATCAAGATAGCTCAGTATTTGCCTTCTTTTTCTAGGATCACCCAGCCCTCTCACATTCCATGCGATTATATTCAAGTTTGTGTCCCCCATGCTCGCAAGTGTATATATGAACCAGAAATAGAGGCATCCGGCATGGCGTATCCACCACCAGCAAGCAGCAGGCCTCGCTCAAGTCGTGCGTGCCCAGCACTCCCCAGGGAGAGTGGAGGACCTAGCCCACGGGCAGTGTTTCCGTCCCCAGTGATGTTTTGTTGCAACACATAGTCTACACATCTCACAATAGGCCCACTCACCCCCCCGACGCAATCAAAGATCCCCATATCTAGACATAGAAGCAATTCTTCGATACCCGTTGCACATGTTACGAACACAAACCAAACAGTCCTCCCAACTGTGTCCCCATCCCGCCCACCCCCAAGAATTCCCAGCAAGCACATAATGCGCGCAAAAAGAGCAGCAGCAACCGACTTCCATCCCCTCTCGTGCAATCTATACGGCTTCTCCAGAATGAGCCATGCTCTGCTGTCTGCATTCCTCCCATACAAAGCATCTTGCCCACCTCCCCCCACCCACTGAAGCATCCCCAACTTGCCAGCATCCCAAGCCCACCCCAAACCCAAATAGCAACCAAAACAACTTAACATCAACAGAAATGGAGTCAAGTTCCTTGGGGTATACACGCATTAGGGGTCATTAGAGGTGCACTTCCGTCCACCCCCATACCTCCCACTCCGTACAAGTTCGCCCCTGATGTCTCTATCCGGAGGGGAAAGGGAGTAGGGGGTGGGTGCCTGGCATACGTTACCGCCTGCAGTCCGGTACCCGTCCTTGGTACCCCAGGAGTCTGTCGCAGTCTCCAGTCGCAGTAGTAACACCGAACCATGCAGTGAGACA
Source organism: Lissotriton vulgaris (assembly GCF_964263255.1). Lineage (NCBI taxonomy): Eukaryota > Metazoa > Chordata > Amphibia > Caudata > Salamandridae > Lissotriton > Lissotriton vulgaris. The sequence goes on along the minus strand of NC_141689.1, from coordinate 1,078,705,194 downwards.
GGTAGCATGTTCCAGTAGTATGCGGAATACCAGCAACACAGGGCCGTCGGTTACCTATTCAGAACTCAAGTCATGCTGGCCCTCAGCTTCCGCAGGTCGTCTTCCCTGTTTAGGCAAAGTTTTAAAATAATCCTCGACTTGTTGCGGGTTGATAAAGAAATGTTGTGTGCCCTGGTGAGTCACTCGCAATTTGGCTGGGTATAAAAGGGCATAGTCAATGTTCAGGACCTAAGTTTCCTCTTAACAGCAAGGAATTTCCGCCGTTGTTCTTGCACCACTGGGGTAAAGTCAGGATAAATGGAGAATGTCACACCATCGTGCGTGAGGTTCTGGTTCGCCCGGGCCGCTTGTAGTGCCGCATCACGATCTCTATAGTTGAGCAGGCGCGCAATGATGGGTCTCGGCGGGGTTCCAGGCTTGGGCTGAGGTCCAAGGGAGCGATGAGCACGCTCCACAATAAATTGGTTCAAGAAGGCCTCCGCCCCCACTGCCGCTATAAGTATCTTCTCAATGTAGAGCTCCATCTTCCCCGTGTTGGTCGTCTCTGGTATGCCCGTGACGCGGATGTTATTCCTTCGACATCTCGCTTCCAACTCCTCATTTTTGGCGGCAATCACTCGCAACACATTGTCCATCCTCAAGAGTCTCGAGGTATGCGCCGCCGTGGTGTCGTCCTTCTCGGATATTCGGCGCTCCACTTCTGTAATGCGCTCCTCGTGGATATCCATCTTCTGGACTATGCCGTCCATTCTGGCTGAGGGTCTATCAACTTTATTGACAACAGTGGCAAAGCCCTGGCGCATCTCATGCAGCATCGTGGCAATGTCCGGCACCGTGGGGGCTGATGTGGATACTTCCGTAGACGGACTCCGAGGTTGCCCGCTGTCCACAGTATTCCTTGTCACTTTCTTTTGCACTGCGGGCTCAAATTGCAGCTTGGGCTGTTTGTTGTCTGGTTTCCCCATTGCGCCAAGGGCATAAAAGTGCTCTGCCCCAGGTGAATGCTGATCCCACCTGGTGCAGTATGAAGTTAAAATGGCACCCCTCTGTCAATGTGGTGCTGTTCAGCAGATGCGCTGCCCCTTCTGCGCCACTGGCCGGCAAGGAAAGTCTTGGTGGCGTCTATAGGGGAAACTCGTAGGGAAGCAAAGCTTGGCGCATGAGTTGGCGTAGGCAACAGGGCTCCGAGTGCTGGAGTCGACGTCTCTGTGGTCAGTGTCACAGCGCAGGGCAGCTGGCAGCGCCACCAGGCCCACTGTAGAAGCTCGGGGAATAGGAAAGCCCTCACGTGCACAAAACTGCTTTGTTGTCGTGCCCATAGGGGAGCTCGTGGGTGTAGCGCACTTCGATATTTATCCCACAGTCTAGGGTAAGGCACACACTGTGTGGAGGCAGCAATTCGGCCGCTACGGCGCTATGGCATTGCGCCAGCCGCGGTGATGAATGCAGAGCTCTTTAGAAGCGGAAGCGCTGCTATCGGTGCCCGACATCACACACAGTCGCAGCAATCAGTTTTTGCCCAGGGACTCTCACCAGTTCGCTTCCCGTTGTCAGGCGAGGCCAGGGGGGGGCGATGAGAGGAGCCTCCGCCCGCCTCCGCAAGCGAGACGAGGAACGCCGCCCGCCTCCGCTCTTCAGGCCCGCATGCCTCGTGGTGAGCCTCGGTGACTCGTAGTTCCACGAGCCGCCTCAGGGTTCCACTGCGGCAGGGTGCTTCCTGGGCTGGATATTCAAATGGCTCTAACTCCGTCACCCATGGAGGTAGAGCCGCCAAACTTGCACCGAGTGTCCAGCGACACTCACTGTTCCTGCGTGGGGAGTTTCGGACGGGTGGGAGCAGGGTAAAGAGGATAAAAGAAGGATGATAGTGCCAGGCTGCCGGAGCCTCACTGGAGTGCGGCCATACAGCTCGTGCGCCCTCTAGCGCCCCCAGGATCAGCCAAATCCTTCCTCCACTTGCACCTCATCACGTCGGACAGGTGGGTTTTGCAAATAGTCCGAAGGGGCTATTCACTCCCCCTGTGCAATTGTACTCATACGAAAGCATTGTTGCCCGCACCATTGTAATCTATATACAATTGTACATGCAAAAAACTGTTTGCATGCACATAAAAAAGCACCAGCAAAACAATATCCACAAGTTCTCCTGGAAACCTGCCTTTTGTGTATGTGTCCAGTCGTACTATTGGGGAAAGCTTTGTGAATTCCTGAAATTTGTGAATCTGCACCCATATAAAGGAGCAAACCTGTGGATCCAGATTGTAAAAAAAGTTGGGCTTTGCAGTCAAATGTGCTGATATTGCCTTGTATTTTAAGCGACCTTTGTGCTGATGATCTGGTCCGAACAATCATATTCACATGAGTAAATTCTAGTAGAGTCATCCTTTTATGACAGTGGTGATTGGGCCAGATTACAAAAACTACACAAATGGTGTTATTTTTGTGGTTGGTGCTAATTTGCATGACAGTGCCATTGGTGACGAAGTTACTATCACATATTTGTGCTTAATGACATGTTAATCTGTACCTGCAAAACCACTGCAAGCATTATTTACTGATGACTTATTCAATATTGCACACATTATTTAAGACATTATTCTACAAGTGGTTTTATATTTAGGCTTAGTAAACTTAATGAACCACCTGTTTTTGATTAACTTGAGTTAGCATGTGTGCAGCTTGACATTATTGTGAGTCGACCTCGGTGCCCTTACGCAATTTTTTAAATGGTCGTTGTATTTGCGCTTGCCGTGCATAACACATTTTCAGTTTCAGACACCAAAGTCATCCTGTTATAATTTACAAATGTTATTCGTTGTTAGTTTACAGTTTGGAGGCCATAGTGTAGCAAATAACTAGATTGTACAGTTATTTTCAGCACTTGTACAGGATGAGAACCTGAGAATACTCAAACGTGTATGGCTTATCCTGACTAAATCTCATGAGCAAACTGCTCATTAAAAATGTTGTCCCAGTGTTTTTGGAATATATATGTTGTGATGCCAATCATCTGCAGATCTTCAACTAGTAAGAACTGAATCAAGAAAGATGGGCATGGTGGTAGCCTTCAAATTGGTTCTGGTATGTTTTATTACACTGAGTCTAGCCTTTCTCATCACAGCTCTGCTTTTGCTCCCTGTGGGATCTAACTCTGGTACATGCCAGATGAGTGCCAGAAGAAAGGAATGCAGATATGCAGAAGAGATGGTGCTGTAGAGAAAATGTATTAAACAAGTACCATCTGAGATTTGAAGTAACCTGAAAGAAGGTACAACTATCCATATTGTTCTTAGGAACAAGAGAAAACTTTATTCATGTTTTGAGGGTGACACTCACTTCACAGTGTAAAGACTGTGAAGAGAATGACTGGGTTGGAGTGGGGAGTATTAATGGTCAGTAATCTGACCAATAACAACAGGAATCCCTACTTTTTCTCCCTGAATGTCATTAGTGCTTCTGAGCACAAATTTCACTCGCAGCATTTTCAATGTTTTATTAGGAATCTTACACAAATTTGTGCTTACAAGGTTGTTATAAAGTATTTTATAGAAATATTAGACTGTCACCAGAACATGTCATTTTCAAGTATAATATAGTTACACACGATATGATGAACTGATGCTTTTATAGACAACAACATGCAGCAAAGTGATTCTCCCCTGCCTTTGCTCCTCCCAGGTACCTTGAAAACCTTCTGCTATCTATTTAAACCCTACCTGCTCCAGTTTCAGCATCAAAGCCATGAATTCCTTTGACTCTCTCTTCCTGGGACCTCTTGCAGTTAGCAAGGGCCTACATACCTGAGGTTTGCCTCATTTTCCAATCTCACAGAATCTAGCTCCCTCTTCACATGCATTGTTGCTGTTCTCGTACCTCACCCATCCCACATTGTTTGTTTTCCACCTCCTCACCCTCTAACCGACTCTACCTTTAACTTTACTCCCTAGATTGACCTAGCCCTCTCAGTTCAGCTACTCTAAATGTTCTTCCTCATTTTGTTGATATTTTACCTCCTGGGTTGCTGTAGTCAATCTACTCCCGGTGAATCCTGACGCATATACTAATAGTGCTTGTTTTTGAGGATCATCCTGTCTAACAAGTGTTCTCTTTTTGTTTTTTCTTGATATTTCATGGGCTGGTTCCTTTCAAGGGTGTTTTGCAATTCTATTTTTGTAACTTTGTACAGTGATTTGAAACCTGTCTGATATAGCCGAGCTTTACAAAAAAATTACAAAATCAGCAAATAAATAAGTAAATATATGGGGTCTTGATTCTCATCTCTAATTGCATTACAAATACCAATATATTCACCATTGCGTGCCTACGCCATATTAAGTATAAGCTTTCCGAGGGCGCAAGATAATCGGCGCCAGGCAAAGGAGTACGCTGATCAATAGAGAATGATTGAGCCATCAAATGCAGCATCATAAATTAATAGACGTAAACAACGTTTACAGCCAGTGGTCACTCACCATATTTCCATACTGGGATCCATATCCCAGCAGACGTGACGATACTCCCTGTATATAGAATGCAACAAGAACAGATTAGCAATAGCAGAGCACATCACTTTCACTGCATTTTGTTTCTTATTCAACTATGGTGTCTTGGCTGGGTATATACATGTTTCTCACTGTGCATAACCTCTATAAATCTAAATGGCACTCCTATTTTAGTTTTTCCTGGTTTCTGTAGGCCTTATTATCCTGTTTTCCATCAATGAGGGGTCAATTCTGAAAGTTATTTACGCTTGTAAGTTTAACAACTAATACTTTTTTATGAGTCCGGCCTATAATAATATTCACAAAACATGATTTTACATTTGCCAGAAGATTTACCCCATGCAGATATGTTTGTGCGTAAACCCATTCCAAAGGGCAGCGAGCGGGTGTTTCAGGGCAGGAATACTTAGAACACATTACTAACTATCCCAGCTCATCATTTTTCTCTTGAACAAAGAAACCCTGTTAAGGTTCCACAAACGTCCTCCCTCAACACGAACAGCATTTCTAAACACTTAAATAACGCAAATGGGGTCTGGCCAAATGCTGCATCCTTTACCTTCTGGCCTAGACTCTTGAATACATACTACATCACCAACACACACTTCCTGCTTACTCATAGGTCCCTTTTTGCACCTCAAGTCTTGTTTCATTTTAGATTTATATTCTTCCATTTACTTCTGATACTTTTGAAATCCACTTCAGCACAATCAGAAATTTTGCATTGTTTCATTTTTAACTACCAAGGTGCCAATCTTGACCCCGGTTTGTGTCCCCTCAATAATTCAAATCGACTCATGTAAGTGACAGAATTAGGGGAAGTTCTAAATGCCAATAGCATAGTCTGCAAAGCATTCCTCCAATTAATACCTCCTTTGACAGCCAACTGAATTGCTTCTTTAACCACTCTATTGAACCTTCTTACCTGACCATTGGCTTCTGAATGGAAAAAAGTAATCCTCCTATGTGTTACTCCACTCCTGGCAATGTAATCCTCCATTCATTTGCTGATGGATTGTGAACCATTATCGGTAACCATTTCTTGGGGAATGCCCTCCCTGCAAAACATCTCATCCAAAAACTCGAGAAAGTTTGTAATTACCCACAAATCAAGAATGTTTGTTTCCTGGACCCATTCTCCCCATGATACGAGCCACAAGGGAAGATAAATCTGTTTCTAGGCTGAGAATGGGCAGTGAAATCCCCCCCAAACTGTAGGGAGTGTATGGAACGTGGTTTTACTTTCAGGACAAATATTATCGATTTTGAGGGGGAAAACATTAGAAGAAAAGTGCAATTGTACTCATACAAAAGCATTATTGCCCGCACCATTGTAGTCTATGTACAATTGTACATGCAGAAAGCTGTTGGCATGAACATAAAAAAGAACTCGCAAAACAATCTCCACAAGTTCTCCTGGAAACCTGCCTCTGCTGTATGTCTCTAGGCGTGCTATTGGGCAAAGCTTTCTGAATGACTGAAATTTGTAAATCTGCACATGTGAAGGAGCAACCCTGTGGATGCAATTTTTTATTTAAATGGGCTATGCAGTCAAATGTGCTGATATTGCCTTCCCTTTTGTGCTACCTATGTGGTGATGATGCTGTTGGAACAAGCATATTCACATGAGTACATTCTTGTAGTGTCATCCTTTTATGACAGTGGTGATTGGGCCAGATTAAAAATCTAAACAAATGGTGTTATTTTTGTGGTTAGTGCTAATTTGCATGACAGTGCTATTGGTCATGACATGTTAATCTGTAACCTGCATAACCACTGTACACATGATTTACACATTACTTATGCAATATTGCCCACATTATTTAAGGCATTATTCTACAAGTGGTTGTATATTTTAGCTTAATACACTGAATGAACCACATGTTTTTGATTAACTTGAGTTAGCATGATTGCAGCTTGACATTATTGTGAGTGGGCCTAGGTGCCCTTACTCAATTTTTTAAATGGATTTTGTATTTTTGCTTGCCGTGCATAACACATTTTCAGTTTCAGGTACTAGATTCATCCTGTTCTCATTTACAAATGTTATTCTTTGGTAGTTTACAGTTTGAAGACAGTAGAGTAGTAATTTTTATTGGTTCTGAGAGCACAGAAGTGCGTGATTTACACCTAACAGCTGACCTGGGCTTGCGTGGGGAACGAGGAGCATCGCTGAGCCATCCTTGCTGGACGAACAAGCCTTCCTGTCACCTCGCCAGCCGCAGCCTCTGCCGAGCAACATCGCGGCGGACCGGGGACTACATCCCCCAGCGGCCCTTGCGAGAGGAAGTCGCGCACGCCCCCGGAGGTGCTCTTAAAACAGAGAGAGCCCCGGGGGAGCGGGGGACACCTAACAGCTGACCTGGGCTTGCGTGGGGAACGAGGAGCATCGCGGAGCCATCCTTGCTGGACGAACAAGCCTTCCTGTCACCTCGCCAGCCGCCGCCTCTGCCGAGCAACATCGTGGCGGACCGGGGACTACATCCCCCAGCGGCCCTTGCGAGAGGAAGTCGCGCACGCCCTGTCTCCGCCCCCCGGAGGTGCTCTTAAGACAGCGAGAGCCCCCGCGTCGCGGGACGCGCACGGGCGACGCCAGGCTGAGCCTGGGCAGACCGAGGCAGGGCAGGGCCACATCTCTAACATCGCCACCTCTACGCCCATGGTAAGATAGACCTAAATATAAGTTTTGTGTGCAGGATTACATTGACTACAGGTGCACGTATACCTGGGCCATGGGGAAACGAAAGTCTATGAAGGCCGGGGGAGGAGACGGAAAACCCCCTAACAAGCATTTACAATGCAATGGTTTCGCCTTTGGAATAGTTAGAGCTATTGGCATTGTAAATGACAAAATTTGTATTTATGTGTTGGTTTTGAAAACAGATAAATAAATGGCATTGTTATTTACATTGCCATTTGCCTCTGCAGTCACTCAGCAGTCCCTAACACTCCATAGCACTCCCTAGTCACTCTGCACTCCCTAGCACTTCCTAGTCACTCTGCACTCCCTAGTCACTCTGCACACCCTAGTCACTCTGCACACCCTAGTCACTCTGCACTCCCTAGCACTCTGCACTCACTCTGCACTCCCTAGCACTCTGCAGTCACTCTGCACTCCCTAGCACTCTGCAGTCACTCTGCACTCCCTAGCACTCCCTAGCACTCTGCAGTCACTCTGCATTCCCTAGCACTCTGCAGTCACTCTGCACTCCCTAGCACACCCTAGCACTCTGCACTCCCTAGTCACTCTGCACTCCCTAGTACTGCCTAGTCACTCTCACTCCCTAGCACTCATTATTTGCATATTGTGTGCTTCAATATAAAAGATGGTTCCCACTCCTTGCAAAATGTTGTCCCGGGCATATTGATTGGAATTCTTAGCGTATTGATGGTTCCCACCTTTGGTATTGGTGGCCATGGCATACAGGTGGAAATGCTTTGCATAATGTGAGAATCAATTTCATGATGGCAACGGCTGGCAAATGCCACCTCTGACATATTGATGTCAATTTTTGAAATATTGGTTTCCACCACTGAATGATATTGCTCAACCTAGTATAGTGGTGGCCAAGGTATAACCGTGGCAATTACTTGCTTCTTGTTGTTGGCACACATGGCATCAGGATTCCCACCCTTGGTCTAATGTTGATCCAAGCATGATGATTCTTGGCATATTGTAGACCTCCATGGCATGAGATAGTGATACATGGCATTCATGTGTGGCAGTGATGTATGTGATGAAAATGACAAATTGAAGTTTGATTGTCAAATGTGTATTTACGAAAAATGAAAAGATATTTGTGGCAAAACAGGTTTTATTTTTTCTTAATAAGCTTTTGTCATTTCGTTTGCTCTTTTCAAAAAGAAAATGTGTATTTGATAGCAACATATGGCTATTTTCAAAAATTGATCAGCTGATGTTTGGGGATAACATGTCTGTTAGCCAGCTAGTTGAGTAAGAATCAGTAACACTTGGGCCAGGGAGACATCCAATTTGGATCCCGCACCCTCCAACTCAGCTGAGTCACTGACAATACTGAATATCTCTAATTTGGATACATCACACAGGTTGTGTTTATTCAAAACATTATTATCGAAAATCAGCTCTTAGCAAACAATACAATATCTGTACAAGATTTAAACCCAAAAAAATATTGCATCTTAAATCCTATACCAAACAACACTGCAGTATTTACACCTAAAGCGCCTCTACAGGAACAGAAAGTCACTAGCGCCCTCTCATTGCTGTATGCCTAAGTCTGTTTACAGTATTCTAGCCCAGCTGTTTGCAGCGCCCACGTGCACAGCTGTATCGTGTCACGGGATGCACTCCTGTCTCAGGTCCATAGGCCTTTTCTACCACATCTGCACCTCTCCTCCCACACAGGGCCCGCCTTTTAAAACAACACACTGGTTGCATGCGTCACTTTGTGGATGTTTGCACTGCCTGCACAACTGCATGGATTGGTTCCTGCACCTCTACTTCCTCGCAGGGCCTCAATTTAAAACGAAACAGTGTTTTCAACACTTTATGGCGGCTTGCATTACCTGCACAACTGCATGTAGTGATTCCTGCATCTCTCCTGCCTCGAAGGACTGCCTTCTGAAAACAATGCCTTGGTTGCATCACTTTGTGACGGCTTGCACTGCCTGCACAACTGCATGGATTGGTTCCTGCAGAATACCCCCCTTACTTTTCTTTCATGCGCACGTGCATCCCGCCCTCCAACCAGATGGTGCTGTTTGTATGTAGGGTGTTTCTGGCCGAGTCGGCGAATGGGTTCCGACTTGGTCTAGGAGAAAGCGACTGTCGGTCGGACCCTTTCCCCACAACATCGTAATCGGGCACTAAATGTAACTTACACGTCTCCCTCTCTATGGTATTTTTGTTGGAAGAGTGCAAAGGGCCCTAACGTAAGAAATCAAAATGAACCTTCCACCCCGTTTGCTAGTAAGTGACATCCATAATTAGTGTGAGTTCACTCCCTTAAACCCTCGGCCTTGCTGCCACTGCACCTGCTGCACCATGGGTAGCTATGCCTCTTTATTTCTCTCTTGTCTAGTTTTCTTTCGTTTTGTTGTTCCCAAATTTACACTTGAGCATGTCAAATTCGCTAACATCTCAGACATAGCGTTGCTTTAAGTTGATATTCCTGTTGTTCTCTTTAGGACTCGTGCTTAAAAACATTTGCATTGCATGTGGGTCAGACTATATGTCATGAAGAGTGTATTCGTGAGGTGAGAACAGAAAGGTAAAAAAAAAATAGTGTTGTTTGGTTGGTCGTTTTGAGAACTTCCTCATTTTGGTTTTCTTTACTAACAGGAAGTCAGTCGCCGCTCTGAGCGGGCCCCGGTAACCGCCAAGCCTGGCATGTAAACAATGAAAACCTCGGCCTGAACTTGAATGTTTGCCCTTGGACAAAAGCGCCCCCTGCAACGTATGTTCAGAGAAGGCAGCCACAGCACACGTCGTTTAGAAAAAGGAATTTAACAAAAAGACTGTGATGGGAAGCAGCAGCAACCGGTTCTGTATATAAGCTAAGGATGGCATTGCCTTTCCTTTTAATGATGTCACGCGCCATCGTGGAGGGAGGAAATCAAACAGGTGCTTCATTGGCGCGTGAGCTCAACCCTAACAGAAGCAAACACAGTGACCGAGAACAATACAATAAAAATACAGAAGAGGCACAACAAGTGACAGAGAGGGTCAGCGACCTAACAACAGCAGCAGCGGGCTGAGACACGCACACAAAACGTGATGCTGTGCGGCGTGGGGAGCGGCCTACCCTTAAAACATATGAACACAATATCCGTAAAATCAAAGTTACCATTTCAAAACGGTTTTTAGACCTATACACATTGAACAGAATTTGTCTAAAACTGACTCTGAAGCCATTCACTGACATTCACATGCCAACCTTTGTCTGTAGTCCACTCCGTTTACTTCTTCAAGGTTCTCCAAGAAGCAAACTCCTGGAGCCAAGCCTGTGTTATACCACAGCAGAGACAGGAGAATGTTAAATGAGAGTACTTAATTTCATTTTGTTTTAGACTTTGGTGTTTAGTACTGCTGGCTGTGAAAAAGGAATCTACAACTAATAAAATGTAAAGAATAAAGACATAATTATCAACAATCAAAATAGGTTTCCCTCAATTAAAACGTCACTCCTATATTAGGTATCTGCCTCTCTCGCTGTGACTGTGACATGATCGGGTCCTGAAACAGCAGAACTTTGACGAAGTAGGTAACATTAGAAATACAACACGCAGTCTTGCGGGGAACTCGCTGTGGCTCGTTGAGCTTCGACGCACAAACAGATCATGCATGCGCGCACGGACTCACCCAGTACCTGCAGGTGTGGCTGAGGGGGAACCTAGTTGGACTCCAGATACATCTACTTACTCCCCTTCTTAAGAGCAAGGGCCATTACCGCCAATGTCTCCAGTCCAAAAGCAGAGTCCTAAAACGAGAGCCAAGGACTGTGAAAAGAAGCCCCAACGAAACCAACCCACATAACGACAGAAGTTGACTATGCTAATGGACACTCACAAAACAAAGGGTCACAAAGATTAGGGACGCATAATGTGATATTAGGAAGAGCAAAGCGTCGAATAAGCTGACATTAACCCCACCTCGTCAGTCAGACAAGCTAAATTAAAAGTTAGGAAAGGCAGTTGACATTGCGGACTATAAAAGTAGTGTTTTAAGATATAATGTGACAACACCCAAACTTCTTAATGCAAGTAACCCCCGTGTAGCATCAGTTAAAGAAAACACAGTACCGCCTCCCCTCCACCATGGAAACTAACCAAATGAGTCAATTTGGAGTGCATTACGGAAAATAAAGTGCTCACACGGGGTGGGTGTTGGTGAGTGTCGACGCATGCATCTTTGTGCTGCAGCCTGATCCTATTTCATTTTCTGCTCTGTGTCACTGGCTGCCAAGCGCCATTACGCTGCTGGAGGCGGATAGCGGTCTGAAATCATGTTGCGCTACGGCGGGCGATACCAAGGGGGTAAGTGAACTCACAAACGAGAGCCAGGGCATCAGCCCGGGGTAAGCGAACTGACAAAAGAGAGCGAGGCTGGCAACTCCACACCAGTTTGAATGCTGCAGCAGACTCGCTACAGTTGGTGTTGCGCACGGGGGGGGCGGGAGAGGACACGGACGGCGGGAGGGGGGTGGGAGAGGACACGAACGGCGGGAGGGAGGCGGGAAACGTGCACAGGACAGCGAGGGGAGGGGGGGACGGCGGGAGGAGGGACACGGAGGAAGGCAGGACAGCAGCAAGCACGGCCCGGCCGGACCAGATTCGGGGGCGTTCCCGGCTTTTGGCTGACGTGGCATGACGTAGCCAAAAACCAAAAATTCTCGGGAACGCCCCCGAATCTGGTCCGGCCATGACGGACGCCTCTCTGTTCCAATGGCTAGCCTCCATTTATGGAGCTAGCCAATGGGACAGAGGGCGTATTCCAAGAGTCCCTACTGAAGACTAGAGATTTCTCTGGGGCGGAGCTTACGCTCCGTTCCCCAGTCGAAACCTAAAAAAAGGAAGGGAAAGAAATCTAGAAAAGTGGTCAGCCATGCATCCGAGGATGTTCTGGAGCGAATCAATGTTCTTGTCGATGAGTGTAGGGAGATCATCGACTCCGATCAGCGTCAGTGTAGCGGGGAGGTCCCAAGCGAGAAGGGGGGCACACAAGAACCACAAGAAGCCAACAACATTTTACCAATAATACCAGCAATGTTCCGGGCCAAAAGAAAACCTAAAACATTGGCCGATAATGACATTGAAAATAGGGACTGTGTGATCATACAAAACAACGACCAGGAACATGCATCCAAGGATCAACTGGAAAGCGCGACCAGTGATATTTTTCCAGCGGTTGTTGTCCCTCTAATACCCTGTCATAATAGGTTCACAGTCCTGGTTGACATTCATAATGTGCCCCCTGCCCATCAATCAATGTCACTAGAAACAGATACTACCCCAGCTGAAGGCGAGATAGCTATTTTGGACGCTGTCTTCAAACACAGCAGTAGAAAGGGAGTAGCTGTGAGCTAAGAAGTATCCAAATTAACAAATCTTGTCATCCTTCTCCGAGATGAAATAGAGTCACTAAAATCATTAGTGAAGAACCTAAGCATATTAGTAAGGGGTGAGGGCGAGGGAGGAAGAAAACCCCAAGCTAACGCAATAAAAAGCCTGCAAGATAGCCTCCCCCTGAAACGTAAAAGCAATCAAGCCTCAGCTAAGGGTAATGGTAGTGACTTAATCGTACCACACCCAATTGACCCGAGTAAGAGTAGACCTGCCATACAGACAAGACCACAAGAAGCACTTATATCTAATGCTCCTAGAGCCAAAACAAATGCCCAAAATACCCAACAGAAGTTAAGAAATACGAAAGAAGGAACAACCTTAATGCCTAGAGTCTGTGAAAAGAATAAAACACCAGCTGCTAGCATCCAGGGGAAAAGAGGGACTAGCGATACAAACAAAGGACACCCTCCAAATAAAATCTACATGACCAGTGTCCCCAAACTTTCTAAAGACAATAGGGAGTTTCCCGACTCTCTCACAAACAAAGCCATTCATTGGTTGCGTCACGTGAGAGGCTGTCGATCAGTGATAAGAGAAGATATCCTGCAGGAAAAACGGATTAGCGCCCCTAATCACAAATATGACTCCATAGAACTTACAATTAAGCAGGCCTCCCTTGCTAAAAACCTCTTTGCCCTAGAATTCAGAACTAGTGCCCCTGCACAATCTAAGATCCAGCGAAGAAAATCTTGCCCCCAGCTCCAAGAGCTCTCCTCTCGAGTCATGGGTGGAGTTCACGAGAGAAGCTGCTCAGGACTGGACTACAATGATTGACATCAGATATACCCAACTGACAGGATTGGGATCACTGAGGAGCTCATGGACCAAATAGAAATAATAGGGACCTTAGAAACAGAGAACACCTCAGACGTGAGTGCAGTTTACCCCCCAAAACCTAATATAGAGCTGGGTGTAACCTTCGGGGATCCTTCTGAGACTAGTCCAATAGTAAGACCTGTCAATGTAGAAGAGCTGGGTTTGTCTGCAATCCCTGTTGTATCTTGCGTTAATGGAATTTCAGAAGATATAAGGGGAGAAAATGGCACGCTATTCTCCTGGAATATAGCGGGTTTAGGCTCCAAGCATGACTCACAGGAATGGAGAAGTTTTGTAAACTCATATGATGTGTGTATCTTCCAGGAGACCTGGCTCTGTGAGCCATGCTTTAAAGAAGGCTTCCCGAATTATTACATCCCAGCAATAAAAGGTGTCAAGGGGAGTCCAATGGGTGGCCTTACTATTTGGGTACGCCAATGTCTAGCGCTTACTGTTAAAGTAATTGACACTAGAAGTAGAGACATTCAACTTATTAGAATCGATTCGGGTCCTACGGGTTGCCTTGACATTTATAATGTCTATGCCAGGGGTAACAGGGGAGGAAGGTCAGAAGTTTGTGCAGCTTTGGTTTCCCTCCTAGAAACTCACTCGCTTGACAACAGAATTGTGGTAGCGGGTGATTTAAACAGAACTTTTGAACCCCTGGCTATTCAAGATGACTGGGCTGGAGATGAGGAGGATAGGCAATGGGGTGTCCCAAAATTACATCTGAAACCTGTCACCCGATGGTCTGAGGATATCATTTCATTAAATGCAATATGCTATGAAAATAGCCTGAGGGCACTAAATGGAAGGACACAAAGTGACAGGTTAGGGGCTTGCACTTTTGACAACGGGAGACACAGTAGCCGAATAGACTACATTCTATGTAGTCTAAAGCTTTGGGGACAAGTGATCGATATGGAGGTCAAAACTAGAATAGAAAGCAATCACAATCCATTATGTGTTAAACACAAATGGTGGGCTCCACATAGTATGGGTGAGGCACGTGAGGTAGTTAATGCCCTTTTGATTGTCCCAACCAATGATATGCGCAGGCTGAAATGGTTGCATGTTAAGGCTAACCAGCAAACTATAAACAGCATTAATTCCCAGGTTGATGAAGCGGTAACACTTCTTGAACAATCAAACATTAAATATTCAGGGAGTGATAAAGCAACCAAAATCCGAGAGAACCTCTTCATAGCTATTAAGGACTATTTCCAGAAACCAGCAAAGAAAGGTGACATAAGAAATGTCAAACCAGAGAAGTGATATAATGCTGAGTGTAGGCAGACTAGAGTAGCCTTAGGAGTCGCGATCAGGGAAAGGGATATGGCGTCTATTCGTCTTGCCAGAACTGCGTACAGAAAAAGCATAGCCAATGCGAAGAAACTGTGGGATGAGCAGCATTGGCGAGAGCTAAAGGAGGCAAGCGACAAAAAAGACTCTAGACTATTCTGGAACATTGTCAAATGGGGCAAGGGGGGTTCACCAGAGCCCCCAGATAATAATGTATCCCAGGAGGACTGGATCAACTACTTCAAGCCGCAGTATGCAGACACCCAGTCCAATAACTTGATGACTGAACACAGACCTTCTTTTTATAAAGACAATTTATTCTGCAGTAATGAAGTTATGACGGCCTTGAGTACAGTTTCAAATGGCAGAGCCCCGGGTCTAGATGGGGTGCCGGCGGATCTTTTCATCAACGACAAGGAGCGCTGGTGTAAATACATCCTTCTCCTATTGAATGCGGTTGCTCAGGGCGCTAATATACCGGCGTCATGGCAATGTGCAATTATAATTCCCATCTATAAGAAAGAAGACCAATCACAACCAGGAAACTATAGGCCCATAAGCCTAATTGACACCATCCAAAAGGTGATAGGTAGGGTGGTTGTCAACAGACTTTTGGACTGGGCCGAGGAAAATAACGCCTTGTCACCATTTCAAGCAGGCTTTCGAAAATCTGTAAGCACGATGGACCAGGTCTTCCGTTTTTCCCTTCTACAATGGAAAACCGTGCTACTGAGGAAGGGTAGCCTGTACGCAGCCTTTGTAGATTTACGGGCCGCCTTCGACCTCGTTCCAAGGCCCAAACTGTGGCAAGTGTTGAAGAACCTGGGCATCCCTGAAGAACTTTTAACGATGTTAATGAGGCTCCATGAGGCAAATTACGCGAAGATTCAGTGGGGAGGGCATGGTAAGGTAACCTCTGACTTTCCAGTGGAGCGTGGGGTACGAAAAGGATGTTCTATGGCCCCCACCCTGTTCACACTGTATATTAATGGAGTTGTTTCCCGCATGTTGGCTGAGAATGTTGATGCCCCGTCACTGGCCGGTACCAAGATACCGATTTTAATGTTCGCCGACGACACTCTGATTCTATCCAAGACCCCAAGTGGTCTACAACGCGCTTTAATAATCTTTGATCAATTTTGCAAGGACCACGGACTAGAAATTAATGTGTCTAAAACGAAGTCAATGGTTTTTAACCCTTCTGGTGGTCGTAAACCTCATATTGTTATGAATGACTGCCCATTAGAGATTGTCAATGCTTTTACATATTTGGGAATCCACATATCAAACGATTTAAGTTGGACCAAACATATAGACACTGCAAGTATAAAGCATAGGCAAATAGTTGGTGCACTTGGCTCTGAGCACAGAAAATCCCTAACAAAACCAGTAAAACCTGTGCTCCAGGTATATGAGGCCAAAGCTTTAGTATCATCACTTTATGGTGCTGAGTTGTGGGGCTATGAGGACCTTGGGAAACTACAAACTTCGGAAAATAAGTTCTTTCAACTTATTACAAGTCTTCCCAAGAGAACCCCCCTGCTGCCACTAAGGTATGATCTAGGCAGAAAGGCATTAATTGACT
The DNA here is from genome assembly GCF_964263255.1 of Lissotriton vulgaris. Classification (NCBI taxonomy): domain Eukaryota; kingdom Metazoa; phylum Chordata; class Amphibia; order Caudata; family Salamandridae; genus Lissotriton; species Lissotriton vulgaris. Next base: position 1,078,688,883 of record NC_141689.1, on the reverse strand, counting down.
TAGCAAGATTAAGACCTATTATGTATTGGCATAGACTTTGGACTACACCTGAACTCTTACACTATGCGGAAGGATTTAAGGATATAATCAATGCAGATGAGTTCAACAAAATAGGATGGCGAAATGAACTAAGGAAAATGCTAGGCAAAATAGGCCTCTACATGTTATGGGAAAATCCGGAGGTGGCCTCTTTTCCTACAAAGACTAACCTTAAAGAGATCTATTGGGAGAAGGTGGCAGAACGGGCGTGGAATGAAATCAACCAAGAGACTATGGCTGGAAAATTTCTGCAAGCAAAGTTCCTCCCTAGCCTAGAACCATACTGGGACACTATCACTAGCCCAAGGGATAGGAAGTTGCTTTTCCAGATTAGAGCAGGTTCTCTCCCTCTTAAATCCCTAACAGGCAGGTGGGGAGGCCCTTCAAACAGTTCTTGCCCATCCTGTGGAGCACATGATGAAACAATCGGTCACTTTTTATTTGCATGCAAATCCTATGTAGAGCCCAGACATATCTGGCTTACTCCCATGTGTAAGAACTTAGGTACGACCAGCAGTGTAGTGGCATTAAGAATTATTTGTACTAGTTCTTCATTGTTTATACTAATAGCCACTTCTAAATTTCTCGGCTGGTCATGGTCCATTAGACAAAAGTTTTTAGATAAATGAACGAACTGGAGGCCATTAATCAGAGTGTACATATTTTATCTGTAAATTTTATGTGACAATGTATGTGATACATTTTTTTATTACTTTTCCAAAACTCTTTTTTAATCAATTTAAATGTTTTATAACAGCTTTTTAATGTTGTCTGTAAAGCTTTTATGAGTTCATTCTCGAATAAAGCAAAATTGAATTGAATTGATTTACAAGCTCTCATCTGATGGATCATTTTAAATTGACTGAGATGCAAGGACAGTTAACAGCAATAAAACAATGCGCCTTTCTTCAAGCCCATTTGCCCCCACAATAAGCACCAGGAATCGGTAATTGAAATTAAGTAGTTTGCGTGCCAATTAATAATCAGTCCAGTATTTATGCATATCAAGAGAGTAATAAAAAGATACAGGATTACAGCTGGCAAACTGAAATATTACAATAGGTTTAGTTTCAGTAGAATAAGATATGAAATAATCACATAAAAATAAAAATACTGAGAAATTGAGAATTGTTTCTTAAATAAACTTAGATTCTCTCTCCTAAACATGAATAAGTACTAAAGTCAAGGAAATACAGAAGTGCGAAAAGGTGTCAGTATAGTAAAGACTCCAGTAGACATGTTCCAGAATTGTAATAAGTGTTTAGCATGATGCTTTGCACTTCAAAGAATAAAGAAAGCAGAAAGGGCTGCACCCCTCAAAGTCTAAGGGAATCTGCCCTAACTTCTAACAGTGTGAACACTAATTAAAACCAATAAAACGTTTAGAACAATCATATCTATTCCCGCTCCACCAGTAACCAAACATTTCACTTCTCGTTGTATGCATTTGCAACATCACTTGAGTTTCTCATCCCACAGAACTTCAAGAGTTACTGCAACCTTGAACATTCTCCACTCCTGATACACGATGAATAGGAGGCTTTATCTGCTCATTAGGTCGTATTGTTTCTTGCCAATGTCTCTTCTAAGGCCCTACTACCAAGAAAATAATACAGACAACAATACTCCTTTCTATAGATAATGAAATCATGAGAGCACACCTTCAAAGGAAATTAACTGCCAAAGCAAAAATACATTTCAGTTAATGTCTGTAGTCAGTCTAACTTTAACTAAACATTTATTGTGCATTTCAAATACATGGTTATATGTGTGCACTCCGAAATAAATGCAAACGTGAGTAAAAACATATATGATTACACATTCAAAGGTAACTCAATAAATGCAAAGGTGACTTAAAGTGTAAATGCAAACGTAAATACAGAATGCATGTCTTCATGTTTACCTGAACATTTGTGCACACGTTTATAAAACTCTTGTTTCTACAATTAATCTGTATCTTTAATGTGTTTAACTATTTACACGTATTAATAAAGTTATAGCACACAGTAAATATAGTGTAACGTAGGTACATAAGGGCATTTCTGTGATGTGTAAGGGTGGAGTCTAAATTGCACTACTCCAGTTCCTACTCAGTGGGAGCCAGAAAAATGTACCACTTGGAATTGAATATCATTGTGTGAAGCTTGTTAGTGAGTGAGCTCATATTACCCTGTCCACCATTGCAGGCGGACATCTTTTCCCTTTCTTGCTCCTTATTTTTCTGCTCATAGAGTTACTCTCAAAAGCAAACAGATTCCTCATCATTCTAATTTTTACCTTCACTAGGTTCTTCTTTTAATGTTATATTTGCTGACACCTAGGGGTATATTTACTAGCCCCAATCACCACCACAACATCAATTTTAGTGACGTGTTGGCGATAGGGGCTTCGCCTTATTTACAAGGCAGCGTTAAGTCACTTAACGTGGCTTAACGCTGCCTTGTAAATAAGGCAACCTTTCACAATGTACTTAGCGTGAAAGGGGAGGGCAATGGGTGTTGTGTTGGGCGTTACACCACAACACCCACTGATGTTGAGGCTGCCCCGTATTTACAAGGGTGGTGTAAATAGGAGGCAGTGCAAAAATTAGGACCAGGGAAAAACTTGGCTTAAACAGGCAAAAATAGGAGAAGTGCTTTACAGCACACATAAAAATATCAAATTCTGTATGATTGTTTATGTGCAGGAAGGTGACCTTTCCTGCACATAAACAATCCCCCCAGAAATTATGTTTTGCAACTTCTATGTGTGCTGCATTAAGCAGCACACATAGAACTTTCAAAATGGCATGAATGATTGTTAATGTGCAGGAAGGGACACCTTCCTGCACATAAACAATAATTTTCCTCAACGCAGACAGCCTTGTGCTGCATTCTTGTGAATATGGCACATCCCTGCATTTTCAGAATGGAGAAGCGGGGCGTTAGCAATGTTTGCTTTACGCCATGCTTCTTCATTCTGTTGTTAATATGCCCCCTAGTTCTTCTGAATTTTCCAGACCTGCCCACAACCTCAGCCTAGCATAAGGGAGTTTCCTTTATGGAAACACGACTTTGGGCCTGATCACGATGTTGGTGAGTCCGACAGCTTGTTAGTGGCAGACCCACTGACATTGGCCCCTGTGGTTCGCACTCCGCATTACGATGCAGCGGGCAGAGGCATTCGGTAGAGGGACCTTCCGACGGGTTCAAGGAACATATTGGAAGGTCTGTAATTCCTACAATAGGGACAGTGCCTGCTCAGGCACCGTTTTAGGGATTACAATGTCCCTTTCTGCCATAAAAAGGCAGGCGGAAAGTGATTTGGGTCACCTAGCAGGCTTCCCATCCCCCTAGCCCTCCGATATGTTTCCCCCTAAACATCCCTGCATGGTGTGGCATGCATTGCACGGTGCCTGTCGCTGGGGGCAGTATAAGATAATGGTTGGTTCTGTCGAGCAAGACGGAATATCTTTAGTATTTGTATTGGTCCTGATCAGCAGGAAAGACAAATCAATGGTAAATAGTTACCACATCATACAAGCAAACTGACAACTTGAGACTGACCAAATAAACTCCAGCAAGTGGATGATATATTATTTGTGAAATACTGTATCTCATATTATATGTACAAGTGGAAAACCATAAAAAGGCATCACTATGTGAAATGTTGGTACGGGATGTCTTGTTCAGTAGGTCTGCTTATGTATCTAAATGTTTCTGTGTGGTTTTCTGCTTCTTTACTCTTACACTTGTGCATACAGATAGAACCAATCATTATCTTATACTGTTATAATACCACAGGTTCTGTGAGATACTGGGCCGCCCCATACATTTTTAATAGTGTCACAGGGTGCAGGGATGTTTACAAAGATACCTTCTAGCAATGAGGCTTGTGCTGCAACCCTTCCTGAGCCACTGCACAAGCCTCAATCCTAAGAAACATGCTTCTGAACGCCTCCATGGCAGTCGGATTGTAATTTTGCGTCTGGGACCACCGACCCCCTGTCGGCTGGTCTCGTTCCCGCAGCGATGGAAGTCCGACCGCCATCATATACAACCCCATTGTTTTGATAGGTTGTCTTTAATTTACATTAATAAATAGATTTTTAGGTGAATTTTGATGCATGTCAAATTGATTTGAATGGAGAAAGTAACTTTGCTAATTTGTTAATAAACCATTATGGTTTGCAACCTTTGGGCCATATGTACAAAACCTTTTTGGAGGTCGCAAGCTGCCTGATCTGCAGATATGGACCTGTTTGCGACAACTACAAAAGTTTTTTAAATGTACAAAAGCCAAATTGCGAATTGGTAACCTGTTCCGAAGTGCAATTTGGGTTTTGCGAATCTGTATTTGAAAGGGGCGTGTTTAGGGCGTGCATTCCTAATACCGATTCGCAGTGGTTTGTGTGAATGTTTTCTTCCAAATTACGATCACAAAAAATACCTTTTTTAACCAACACCTCAAAGGCGGTGGTAACCATATGCAAATGGGAAGGAGTCCCCATGGGACCCCTTCCCCTTTGTGAATGGTGATAAAAATATTTGTGAGCGCAGGCAGGGGTCCCACAGATCTCTGCCTACTCTTAAAAAATGAAACATAATCTTTTCATTTTTTTTCTTTTTAAACGCATTCTGTTTTCCTTTAAGGAAAAAGAGCTGCATAAAAAAATTTGCTTTATTAAAAAAACAATCAGACAGGGTGGTCTGCTGACCCAGGTAGGCTACCATCCCTGTGATGGCTGCAATACCTAATGAGTTGCACACTGCAACCTACCTCAATATTATTGATGAAATAGGTCTATTGTGACCCCATTAGGAATCGATGTTACTAACTGGTACTTTTTGTGCATTAGGAATTGCTATGTCCTAATAGTGAATTGCAAAGAATCACACTTAGGAACTCTCAATACTTAAATTCTGTACTTATGGCCCTCATTCCTCTCTGTCATTATAGTGGGGCGGAATCTGCTGTCATTGAAGTGTTCAAGTAAAGGTCCATCATGGTGGACATAGTGGAAATCTAAGTCTGCACCAAGTTAGTGCGGTACAAATACCATACCTATCTATCCTCTCATTAAATCCATTTAGCACATACTTGTAAAGATGTGCTATTTTGATCCCTTTTGTTTTGTGTCAATCACTGATATTTTAGTTCAACGAAAACTCAGTAGTCCCATTTTGTGTGCCACAAACCAGCACCGACTACCACAAAAGTAAATGGAGCACAGTTACCAATAGGTAAAATTATGCTGGGTATCGCATGCAAACTAGCACAATAAAAGATAATTGCACTACCAGCCAAAATGCAATGCGGCCCAATCTATGTCAGAAATCTACTGTATTCATATTAAGAACTATTCCTGCATTTCCTTGTAATCAAACAGAATTCAATTGGAATTAAACGTTGTGTACATTTGTCAAACAAATGAGGAAATCTGCACTTAAAAATAGTTTTCTGACAGTGCTCACTCTAATGCATTCAGTTTGTTGTTCTCTTATTGTACTTGCCTCATTACCCCTTTTCCCAGTTGTTTATGGTTCCTGTGTAGTATTATAGGACACATTTACAATCACGTCTTTAAATGCATAACGAGACAGAGGGAAAATGCTCTTGTGGGCTGTTATATAATTGTACTTTTATGGTAGTACACAAATATCTCCTTTACCACCTCGAGTTAATTGCACCTGGGGTAACATGTTAATGGAAATGTTCGAGAAGCACGAAAAAAAATCCCTTTTCGCCTGGGGCCAGGGTCTCCGGTCCAAGGCACAGAACTAGCTGATCGCAAATTGCCATGACAGATAACATTTGATCTTTCTTCATTTACAAAACTGCACAACAGTACTAGAAAAAAAGATTCTTTACTACCACGATATCCCCGTTTTAACTCCATACCAAGCTAAATAGCAGCAAAAATGTTGCCTGTCTTTTGTAATTAAAAACATTTTTTGCAATATTTGCTCCTTAATGAGAGTATACCACATTTGCATTCCTATTCTCGATCGGTACATGATCACCTATGTTTTCCTTAGGAAAACAAGACATTTAAAAAAGTTCCAGATCTTTCTCCTTCCACGTGCAGTGTGTGGACGGTGACATATACACGCAGTGCAGTTCATGCTCACATATGATATTTTATGCCAGATACATCTCCCATTACTTTCTAGCTATGCTAATTGCATTTTGTGAAAACTTTGCTCACTGTAGATTTGCATCATTGTGCTATTCATGACACACTAACATTTATAAGAAGTGAGGACAAATGTACCCTATCTTTCATTTTTAGGTCGAGCCTAGACGAAAGCAAAGCGAAGCTTTGCTGTCTAGGGATCGACAACTTATGCAATCACTTTTCAGGGAATGTGGACTGCAGACTGTCATGAGCTTCTCCTGCCGGAGATTGTAGCTTGTGAGCGCGCACGTCGCCCTCCCGCACGCATGCGCACATACACACACTGCATACACACACACACACGCACCCCCCCTTAAAGAAAGGCTCCCGCACGCATGCGCACATACACACACGCACCCCCCCTTAAAGAAAGGCTCACGCACGCATGCGCACATACACACACTGCATACACACACACACGCACCCCCCCTTAAACAGACACACGCGCAGACAGACGCACGCACAGACACACTACAACAGACACACGTGCGTACACCCCACCCCCACTCACCACTCCTCTCCCTCAACACACTCACCTGTTCTGGCGGTGTTCGGCGGCGGTTCTGCCTCTCGGGCGGCGGTAGCGCTTTGCGGGGCTCTCTCACCACATGAGAGCCCCGCCTTCCCCATGCGCCCGGCCGCTCTTCACCCGGTCCCCCATTTCGGGACCGGGACTCGATCAGGAGCCCTCGGGGCTCCTCGGACAGTGGCTTCCCTCTCGCGCCGCGATGGGGGCGGGACTTCCGGTTGGGGCCGCGCTGCGATTGGCCGGCTGCCCAACCGCTTCCGGGTCGTCGCAGGCAGCGCGGCGGGAACTTGTTTATTGAATCTTAGAAGCATCGAATACTGTGCTGCTCTCTGCACACTTAAATAAGAAAGAAAAAACAGAACTCCGTAAGCTACTCCAATTTAACATGAGCCTCTGTAAACATGTTTGCGCTTTTATATATGCATTGTGATTTTTCTGTGTATACTTAGTGAACAAGCGCAGAGTTGTTTTTCTTTGTTGACGAATGTCTTTGGCTGGGCAGTGTTTTTTTTATTGTTGATATAGGAAGAATTGTCATTTTTTAGTTTAAAATAAAAAATGTACTGTCATGCCCAAAAATTATTTATAAAAGATACTTTAGTATGATAGCTATTTAAGATCGGGGTATAACTTATTTGTCATTGGAGAATGGCTAAAAACAAGTGCCCACCCCCATATCAGCGAGGTGGGTTAAGTAGACCAGGCAGGATACAGCACCCCCTGTCCACACGGGTTATAATGGGGGCGGGGGGCCGCAGCTTCTGTGTTCACAAATGAATGGGAACAACAGTTCCAGCAAGGGACAAAGATCCCATCCTTGTTACAATAACAGAGCCGAACCCTCTCTCCAAGCTAACGCTTCCGGTGCATTAGAACTCAGTAAACACAACATGTGACATGGAAAACTGCAGGAACAAACCACGAGGAGAGTGGGCAGGTGCTTGGACCCAAGGATGTGTCCCCGTCATACGGCCAAGGCATGCATCCTGACGGCGTCAGCTGCAGAGGTAAGAGTCCTGGCGCGTGCAGCGAGATGCTCTTTGCGTATAAATACTACCAGCCTCAAAGGTTCATTAGTGACCTCCGATGAAAGATTTAAAAAAAAATTTGTCGAGCTTCAATTACCCGTCTTATTTTCCAGGGTGTCAAATTATTCTTTTATGAATGCATGGTCTAATTATTCATCATGATCCTTGTGTTATTTCGGTAAATAGACTTCTTTAGGATTGTTCAACAATGGACTTTTCTTTGGATGTTGCTGTCCCTTGTGATGTGGTAATATCCAAACTGTTTATTTCGGATTCTTGAGCCATAAAACAATTAAACAAATAAATACATACAGACATCTCATACATTTCACCGTTTTAAATAAAAAATATGTCACAAAATGGGAAAGTGATAAAAAGAATACCCTCCATTCGACTATAATTAATGGACGGCGGGGGTGGTGTGGAATTGGCAGCGTTATTGGTGACACCACTGGCATGCAGACACAGACACCACCACTGGCATGCAGACACAGACACCACCACTGGCATGCACACACAGACACCATCACTGGCATGCACACACAGACACCACCACTGGCATGCACCACCACTGCCATGCACACACGGACACCACCACTGGCATGCAGACATGGACACCACCACTGCCATGCACACACAGACACCACCACTGCCATGCACACACAGACACCACCACTGCCATGCACACACGGACACCACCACTGCCATGCACACACGGACACCACCACTGCCATGCACACACGGACACCACCACTGCCATGCACACACGGAAACCACCACTGCCATGCACACATGGAAACCACCACTGCCATGCACACACGGACATACCACTGCCATACACACAGGGAAACCACCACTGTCATTCACACACAGACACCACCACTGCCATGCACACACGGACACCACCACTGCCATGCACACACGGACACCACCACTGCCCTGCACACACGGACACCACCACTGCCATGCACACACGGACGCCACCACTGCCATGCACACACAGACACCACCACTGCCATGCACACACGGAAACCACCACTGCCATGCACACATGGAAACCACCACTGCCATGCACACACGGACATACCACTGCCATACACACAGGGAAACCACCACTGTCATTCACACACGGACACCACCACTGCCATACACACACACAGACACCACCACTGCCATGCACAAACGGACACCACCACTGCCATGCACACACGGACACCACCACTGCCATGCACACACGGACACCACCACTTCCATGCACAAACAGACACCACCACTGCCATTCACACACAGACACCACCACTGCCATTCACACACAGACACCACCACTGCCATGCACACATAGACACCACCAGTGGCATGCACACATAGACACCACCACTGCCATGCACACACGGACACCAAAAAAAATTTATGCAAAGCATTGTCATTTACAATGACAGTAACTCAAACTTTAATGCTGCGAGACCTATTGCATTGCAAATGCTTGTTACTTTTGTTATGTATCGCTCTCCTAGAGAGACTCTATAGTTTATTTAACTTTTTGAAAGTCATCACTCCTTGCTATGACATCACAACAGTTGGTAACAAAACTGTTTATCAACTGTTGTGATGTCATAGAGGCCTTCTAGGCCAGGCTGACAACCACCCCTGAGAGCCAATCCGCGCAGGAGAGGCAAGATATTTATATTTCACATTTGCATCAGGTAGGAGAGATATATAATTTATATCTCTCTCATTATCCTCTGCCCCTGCACAGTAGTTGAAGGCATGGGCAGATGCTTTTGAGGGCCATACATAACATACAATTATAAATTGGTAAATAGTGAATTACGGGGATGTTTTTCAACTCTGGGTTCTGAGTAACACCATAGACAACTGGAGCTTTGTTCTCGTTGTCGGTCTGATATCCTTCACAACCCCTAATCCCCATAATTAACTTAATGGTGCACCAGTGATGAAAAATGGCAGGAATTTGATATATTGTGATAAAGATGGTGCATTCCTGCCCTTTCCCTGTAACGCAGCGCAAGCCGACTTGCTGCACTGCTTTACAGTTTCAAAAATATGGCCCAGAGTGTACAGAGCATTGGATAAGGAGAGTTCCATTATTGTAAAGGGATATGGTAGCTTCGTACATATAAATAGGTGAGTGGACGACCGTGATTCTTAGACCATGGGGAGATTTTTGGGATGTGGTGATAATAAGCAAGGAATATAGAGTGTTCCTCCATTGGGAACGTCTTTTTGTATAGACGATTAGATCACATATGAAAAACTCCTCTTAATGCGGGAGAAAGGATCTGAGAGAAGGGTTTCTGAGTGGGATTTATGGAATCTATGTTTAAAGTTTTTAGATGCGTTCTTAGACAAGTTGGGAGGACATATAATTTTATGAGCATTAAGGACTGAAGGCTCCAAGTGAATAAGTATGGCTCTGGATACATTAGTATCCATAGTGAACTAGAGGAAGGTGGAAATATAATGTATCACTGTTAAGTTAATAGTGAGTGAAGTGTCCTAGAAAATGTGTTACATAAAGATGGAGCGCAAGTTGATGGTTCAGGGTGGAGCCAAAAAGTAACAGGAGAATGGTCGCGGGGTGGCCGTAGAGGATCTGGGAATGTAAGATGAGGAAGAACCAGAGTATCCAGGTGCCTGACTGCTGACTGAGCATGGCAATGAGGGGGGAGGGTAGTGACTGGCTTGCAGAGGAAATGGAAAGAAATAGTATGGAAATCAAACTGTGAGGATGTTATGATAGGCAGGACTCTGGGCCGCAATTCGAAATGATCTAGTGGCAGAAGAGGAGTAGATCTTATTGTAGAATAATGATAATATGTCAGGTCAAAAGCGGAAGCGTGAAAACTGCACTGATAGCGCGAAAGTAGATATGTGGGAAAGTCAGCCTCAGCAGAATTCTTCCAAGATGGCCGCTTTTTGTGACAGCGAGGTTCCAGACTTGAGTTCTTGGAATCCTTCTCTATTTTCATTAGAGGTCTAGACAGCTAAAGAGCCCTACTTCTCTTACAATGGAACTGCAGAAAAATAGTCCAATTTTTATTTTGCCAGACCACCATCTTAGCGAAGGGCTTTACTAATCAGGAGGGATACAACATTTTCTAGCTTTCGCGACAAGAATTTTAGATTCTATTAAGGACACGGAGGCGAGGATTATGCTTTCTCATTTCTTTACTGCACAAACAGCAGCCAATGAAAGTACAACTACAGTAATGAAAAACAACATTTCCCATGAGGCTTTGAACCACGCCTCCAGTAACATTAGCCAATCACAGCAGTCACAAGCATATAAGGAATAGAGACACTAATCTGGCCTCTTCTTTCTTTGCGCAAACAGTCTGTATATATTGAAACACAGTCTTAACTCTCAACGGAGAGAACAGTTCCAAAGGGGATTCTCAACAGAGAAGGTCCATAACCATGAGGTATCTTCTTCCAACAGGAAGGCAAGGCAGCACCATCCAAAGAAGGCAATCAACTCTTGTTGGAGTCATTTCCTGAAACAGAAAAAAGAAGTCTGAGAAAAGGAGCTCACCAACTGCATTTCTCACAGGGTGGGTACAAAGTTGTTAAACAACATCATATCAAAACAACTTTACAGTGATCAAACTGTCCCAACGGGTGGGATAATCTTCGCATCCGTGTCCTTAATAGAATCTAAAATTCTTGTCGCGAAAGCTAGAAAATTTTGTATTCTATGGCAGGACCGGAGGCTTCTGATTATGCTGGTTCAAAGCTCATCAAGTAAGCTCATCAATCACAGCATCAGAAACATGAGGAATAGGTTTATAGTAAAACACTTTAAACATTGAATCCGAAGACCAATCAGCTGCTTTAAGGATATCTTCCAATCGGGATCCCAATAAATAGGCTTCTGAAGCCATTGCACCTCTCGCTGAGTGAGCCCCATAAGCAGATACATCAATGCCTGCCTCAGACATGATCCAGCGAACCCACCTGGCTAAAGTAGCAGCCGCGACCGGCTTGAAGGGTTTTTGAACACTGATCAACAGTTGGCCTAAAGGATCAACCCTGTGAGCAATAGTACGTTCTTCATAACATTTGAGGCATTGCAACACACACAATTTGCTGTTATGCGGAAAAGCAGGGTACTCAACTGAACGAGACATGGTCTTAGTCCGTCGTGTGATAACAAATGATACACCCTGAGGAGAAAACATCCTACCAGCTAAATCCAACGCCCTAACATCTGAAACTCTGCGGCATGAGATGAGGCACAATAGCATAGTGAGCTTGGCAGAGAGCTGTTTCAATGACAAATCACCATTATTGGGCCAGGTTTCCAACAAATTAAGCACCTTAGTAACATCCCACATTGTGGAATACCTGGGCCGAGGAGGATTGGCCACCCGCACACCTTTAAGCAACTTACAAACCAGGGGATGCATCCCCACAGGCTTACCGTCTATGTGGTCGTGACCAGCAGAAATTGCAGACCTGAAGTTATTAACCGACCTGTAAGCCAGGCCAGAGGTCGCACGCTCGGATAAAAAATTCAGAACCTCAGTTACATTTGATCCCACGGGATCCACCTGTTTTGAAAGGCACCAACCCACCCACTTCTTCCAAGATGCAGAGTATCGTTTCCGGGTGGAAGGAGCCCACGCCTGCTGCATAAAGCTGGAAGCTTCTCGTGAAAGGCCCGCAAGGCATTCATGTTGCCTGAGAGCGTCCACACCATTAAGGTCAACTGGTTCTGCAGGACCAAGGGATGGCACGCACCCACTGGGTCCTGCAGAAGCGTCGGGAAGACTGGGAGCCGGAAGGGGAGATCCACAGATAACTCCAGCAGTGCGGGAAACCACGACTGAGTTGACCAGAACGGAGTCACCAACACTACTGTTGCCCTCTGCCGGCGCACTAGCGCCGCTACTCTCGGAATCATCGCAAACGGCGGAAACGCATAGTTCCTCCGATGCCCCCAATGGTGAAGGAACGCGTCCGTCCCCATCGCCATTGGGTCCGGTCTCCAGCTGTAGAAAAGAGGAAGATGGGTGTTGAGTCTAGAGGCAAAAAGGTCTATCTGACAGGGGCCTCGCATAGTCATGATCTGCGAGAACAGCGATGGGTGAAGTCTCCAGTCGCTGAAATCTTGGAGAAAACGGGAGTTCCAATCTGCCACCTGATTGAACTTGCCCGGGAGGTACTCCGCCACTACAGAGATCTTGCGATCCAGGCAAAAGTGCCAGAATTCCTTCGCAATGAGGACTAGCATTCGGGACTTCGTCCCCCCCAGTCTGTTGATGTATCTCACCGCTGAGACATTGTCCATCCGAAGGAGTATACAGCAATTGCTCTTCAGTGGTGAGATAGACCTGATGGCAAAAGACCCTGCCAACAACTTCAGACAATTTATGTGTAAGGACAGTTCGTCTGCTGACCATCGTCCTCCTGTGAAATAATCTCCACAGCGAGCGCCCCAGCCCCATTGACTGGCGTCCGACTCGATGATTACATCAGGGGCCGCCCCGAAGATAGCTCAACCATTCCAGGCCGACATGTGCTCCAGCCACCACTGGAGTTCCTCTCGAGCCTCGGGGAAAGAGGGATAAGGTGATCGTAATGAAACTTCCTCTGCAAGTAAAAGATTTTTAGCCTCTGCAGGGCCCTGTAATGCAAAGGGCCGGGAAAAATGGCTTGGATCGACGAGGCCAAAAGGCCCACGATCCTCGCCAGCACCCGTAAGGAGATCTTCTCCTTGGCCAAGGTGGATGTTATTTCCCTCTTGATTGACCTGATCTTGGGAAGGGGAAGAAACAATTGAGCCGAGACAGAATCTATCATGAAGCCCAGGAACTCCATCTGTTGATTCGGTATCATCACCGATTTCTTGGTATTGATCACGAATCCCAGATTCTCTAGTAAGGACGTCGTCCACTCTAAGTGGGAGAGGAGAAGGGACTGGTCTTGGGCTAGGATGAGCATGTCGTCCAAATAAATGATGAGACGCACTCCCATCTCTTGAAGGCGAGAGATCGCCGGTTTGAGAAGCTTGGTGAACACCCAAGGGGCTGAAGACAGTCCTAAGTGAAGAACTTTGTAGCGATACCAACACCCTTTCAAAGGGAATTGCAGGTACTTCTGATGAGCGGGGCAGATGGGGACTGTCAGATATGCATCTTTTAAGTCTAATCTGACCATCCAGTCGTTTTCCAACAGAAGGTCTCGCAAAAGATGGATGCCCTCCATCTTGAAGTGGCGATATGTTACAAAGGGGTTGAAGTCCCTCAGATTTAACACAAGGCATTGACCGCCACCCTTCTTTTGAACAAGAAAGACGTTGCTGCAGAAGCCCTCTGGAATGAAGGGTCCTACTGCAATCGCGTCTTTCGACAAAAGCTCTTCCAGTTCTGAGTCAATAAAACTCTGTTCGAGAAGGGAAAAAAGGAGAGGCCTGGGAGGGAATGGTTGTAGGGGACATTCCACTAACTCTATCTCGTAGCCCTGGACGGTCCGTAGGACCCAAGCATCTGCAGTAAGATTTGACCAGTTCATTGCAAAATTACGCTACCTTCCTCCCAGAGGGAACAAAGGACACATTTGACTTACCAGAGGACTGATTATCAAAGTTTTTGTAACCTCTGTTGACTCCTCGATTATATCGGCCTCGGAAGCCGCGTGATCTTGATGGATAGAAACCGGCCTGGTCCGGCTCTTGTGTGTAGCCTCTGCCCCGTCTAGGGGCATAACCTCTCTGAGGACTGGTATTCGAGTAGCGGCCGGTTGAGCGTCCTCTACCACGCCGGCCCTGTTAGAGACCTGGTGCAACACTCCCTTCAAAGAGGCCTGTGACTTATCAAGGGATGCAAAGGTATTAACGAACTTGGCAATGTCCTTTACAAAGTTGTCCCCAAACAACTGTCCTTCCGCCAAAGGACCCGGTTCGGAAGAGGCCAGTTCAACCAGCTGAGGGTCAATCTGGAGCAGGACTGACTTCCGCCTTTCCGATTCTAACGCACAGTTGGCGTTCCCCAACATACAGATGGCGTGTTGTGCCCAGCCCGCCAAGACTTCCGGATGGATCGCATCACCAGTCTCTTGAGCTTGAAGGGCAAGCTCTAGGATCTTGGCTAATGGCCCTGAAAGGTCAAGGACCTTATCTTGGCACGCTCTGAGCACGCGATCAATCCCTTTCTTGGGGTCTTTTTTATACTTTTTGAGGAACGTTGTCATAGAAGGGTCAATGTCGGGGGTAAGGGCCACCTTGTGGGCCAGGTCGGAGCGGGGGCACTCAGATCTAAGTCCGGCTCTCACCTCCTTATCGAAACCTTTCCGGAGGTGAGTTTCCAGGTACTCGGCCACAGCCGGGGGAGGGAGCCAGTCAGAGGATCTGGGATGCACAATGTCCGATGGGTCAAAGGAAAAGGGCGACGGGTACCAGCCGGAGAGGCATGCTTGCGTTTCTTAGAGCGCTTGCATGGAGCGGCGTCAGAAGAGTCAGTGCCCGTATCAGTGTCAGTGGTGGTGTCTTTCAGGAGGGGGGGGGGGGACGGCAAGGAAGTGTCACCAGAGGAGGACTCCTTGGATTTGTAAATCTTCTCATAGGAGCGGGCGTGGGGCCAGGAGGGATCAAGGGCCACTTTCTTAGGAGGGGGGGGGGGGGGGGGCAAGAGTGATCCTGTCCAGGAATGGGAAGTGTCTTACCATGGACCAACATCTCCAACTTTTTGGCTAGTGGAAGCAGGGCTGAGGAGAGAGCCTTATCAAGCTTGGCGTCCAGCTTTTTGTCAATGATATCCTCCATAGATTCTTCCCCGTAATATTCATCATTGCCCTGGTAGTCGCACGCAGCACCCTCCTCTTCGCAGTACTCAGTATCTGCCATCATCATTAAGGATTATAGGAAATCCCACTCCAAATCCCCAGAGGGAAGCCAAAAGCGTCAGCCCAAGCAAGGGCGTCAAGCAGGGGAAGTGCCAGGCGCAGGAGCCGGAAATACCAATGTCAGAAAGAGTAAAGTCCCAATCTAGGACTAATGGAGGGAGAAACAACCCCAAATCAATTGAAAAAGGGATTTCCAAAAATTACCCTGCTTCCTCTGTCACAGGGAAGCTAGGGGTTAATGCACCAGACCTTCGATCGTTGAAAGAGGTGAAAACGCTGCCTTTTTGATCAAAATAATGGCCCTCGGCTCCTGGGCAGAAACTGCGTGTATTCCCCTTTCAGCGGGGCTAGAGCGTCATGCACGGCACCACTCGAGGCTGCGCGCGCACACTGCGTGCGCGAGCCCCTGCAGACGCACGCCGGGCCTCGGCCCGGCTCCCGCGTGCGTCCTCTTCCCCGAGGGGGGGGGGCCCAAGTCCCTCCAAACCGCGGTGAAGCAGCAGCAGTCGCTGCGGGCAGCGAGAGAAGGGGTAAGCCTAGCAGCGCAACACGCGCTCTTGCAAAACTAACGGGACACAGAGCGAAGCTCCGAGATCGGAGGGGGGGGGGGGGACTAGCGGGACACGGAGCACCGCTCGGAAAACACAGGGGAGGGAGGGGGGAGGAGCGGGCAGGTAGCGCCGCACCGGGGATTCAACAAATGGAAGCTGACAGCGGCGTGAGCCCTCGGCGAGGAGGGGGGAGCGCCACAGCGCGATAGAAGCATTCAAATGCAAAGCAACTACAATCACGCACAACGTTATGAAAAAACAATCCTGAGTAGGAAATAAGCATACGCCAGAGGCAAAAAACACTTTCAGTCAAAGCATATAAGGATAGGGAGCACTTATCTGGGCTGCGGAGAAGCAAAGAAAGAGGAGGCCAGATTAGTGTCTCTATTCCTTATATGCTTGTGACTGCTGTGATTGTCTAATGTTACTGGAGGCGTGGTTCAAAGCCTCGTGGGAAATGTTGTTTTTCATTACTGTAGTTGTACTTTCATTGGCTGCTGTTTGTGCAGTAAAGAAATGAGAAAGCATAATCAGAAGCCTCCGGTCCTGCCATAGAATCTTGAAATGGGGTCTACAGACATTTGAATGGAGAGCAAGGGGCAGCTCTGGTGAAGCACTGTGGGACCAACCTACAGGAAGCTATTCCTCTGGGACCTTGCAACAATGTTGGGTATCTCGTCCAGCCATGGAATACCACCGACACAGACTCAGCCCAGACTAAAAAGACTTAAAATGCCTGAATTATGTGCCCCGTGTAGAAACCGAAACGGGATCATGACCTACATGAGCGCAGGCGGCAGATTGCGAATGGGCGTGTCAGTGGAGCTGGTGCCCGGTAGCACACAACATTCTCTCATCTTGAAAGCACACTGAGAACTCAGCCCCCTAAGCACACCATCTTTGAATGGCACCACAAACCAAAGCACTTTGGAGTCTGAGAGTCAGCATTACGGACCAGTGACAGGTCGTGAGTCCGTCAGATGCATCAATCATATGCTAATCGGGCCAGCAATGAACCACAACCAAGCACCTGTCAGCCAGCGGGAGCAGAGTCTGGGCAGGCGTAGCCAGCCAAACCCACCAGTGCACTCTGGCAATGCCAAGTTAGTCAGAGGGAGCTGAAACAGAGCGGGCGAGGCCATTAGGCACTCAGTCAGGTCAGTAGTCCGTGCCAGCCGCAGAGCCTAGCCTGTCCGCGAAAGCACCATTACAGGAGGTCCGGAGCAGAGCAAGAACACAATGAAATTTCAGAGAGTGGATCACTGCCCGCGCCACCCCGGCCCGCAGATCTGAAGAGAATTCAGTAACCAGGGACCCCGGATGATCAGTGGCTGGTGATCTGGCAGCGGAAGCAGCAGCAGTATCCACAGTGAAAGCCAAATAAGCAAATCACCACAAGCCCCCAGTGCCCAGCAGGCAGCTTGATGGACTGGTGTAGACAAAAGTGAAAGGTTCCGGTTACTCGTAAGGTAATGTGTGCAAGGGTCCATCGAAGGATAGCAGATGGTGGGGTATAAATAGGGATATTAAACTATTGTTGATCCTGTACCTAGGAGTTTCTTGCTGAGGCTCCATCCTGAAGGCCAGCTTTTCCAGTATCTTGATGAAATGCTGAAGGGTAGAGCCTGGAACTAAAGGTGCTTGTCTTCTGTTGTAAACCTCCAAAAGCCTTGGCTTTGTGGATGGGTCTGTACATAAAAATAGGCATCCTGCAAGTCCAAGGTTGCCAGAAAATCCCCTTCAGAAATTAAGTGAATAACAGTCTGCAAATACATTATTCTGAATGATCTGATCTGAATGTACTTGTTCAGATGTTTTAAGTCCAAAACTTTGTCTATTTTTTCAATGTTTTATATTTGAATAAAGATTTATACACAAATCTTCAAACAACATACACAGTGTTAATTTGTTAGTTCCCGATGCATTTCGGGACGCGGGTCCCTTTGTTAAGGGGCCGTTCTATCGATGTAAGATTTGGTTAGCAGATCAAGACCGACCAAGAATTTACTCAGAGTGGTGGTGGTCCCTAAAGTGATGGGGAACACACAGTGTTGTTTAAATGCCCCTCACACACCAACAGGCCCCTTGGTGTCATGCTTCATCATCGGGGCCTTCGCACCCCTCTACGGGATGCGGCGTGCTACGACTCACGACTACGCAGGAGCACTAAATCGTGAACTATGTGAGGGGGTGTGTTACTAAAGAGAAAGTGAGTGAGGTGAGGTGAAAGTGGATTATTAAAAAATACCTGGCACGTAGGTAAAAAATAATTTTATTAAGTCCTCGGCTGGTATTATTAAAAAAAAGTGCAGAGTGGGGTTGTAAATATACGTGTTAGGGTATTACAACCACTTCAAAGTGTCAACATGTTTCGGAGCGCAGGGGCTCCTTCTTTAGGACAAGGATAAGCACATATCCTCACCTTACTCACATGCAGATGTAAAAGTATTTAAAAATAATTACAACAATGTGTAATGTACCTAGCAATGTTTATATATAGGTGAGTTCAGTTGTGCCCAATTGGCGTTTGAAGAAAACCTGTAAAAAGAAAGCACAATAAACACAATGGTCTACAGTTCACAAACTAAGGGAACTGATTCTCTTAGTGCAAAAGGGTGAACCCAAAATGAGGTTCAGGAAACCCTGTAAAAAGGCATTCAAAAATAAAATTGGACAAACACAGCAACATAAAGACATACAATCACAGTGTAGAAATTCTCCCTACTAAGGTGGAAAGAGAGGGAAACAGGTTTAAAGGCTTACTTATTGTTCTCAATCTCATAACCTCATGAGCCTATGCGTGTTATTGGGGGGGTCCTTCCATACTGCTCAGTAAAGCAACCTAAAAGATATTAATTAGTGGGATTTAGTTTGTTTTTAAGCACAAACTATCTAAAGCACCAAAGTAGTACTTGTTGTTATAACCCTACTCACGGTTACTGCAAAGCTAGTCGCCTGCCTTCCCCTCAACGCTGCTCCGATGAAGTGAGCGTTAGGTTATGCCGGTATCCTATTTATACTCTCCTAATTGTTAATTAGGGGGGGGGAATTTGAATGATAAGACTCGGAAAATGCCCAAATACGGAGTTTCTTAAGCATTAAGATCCGGAATTGCGCACCCGACTGAGTCTAGAGTCAGTGCGAGCCGCGCATGCGTGCATCGAACAGTGCCACCGCTAAGAAACTTTACTAAGCTATACTGAATTTCCAGTGATAACGTGATAAAACGTGCTCATACTCTATTTGGAAGCAGTTTCCTTTTTAAACCAATGCACCAGAAAAACAAAAATGTTCTGTGACAGAGAACAGAATAATTCGCTTAAAAGTTTGAATGTGCCAGATGTAACAGGACTCCAACAAACATGCCTTCGTTATGAAGATTCAGGCAAGATGACAATTATTGCAGTTGCCACACGGATGGTGGCCCTGTATCCCCTGTAGTCTTGGCTGTTTTTCATTAATTGGAGGGGGTCTTGTATGGACAAGCATGTCTCTCAAGTTCGTACCCCGTCTGTGTGCAAACAGTGGTTTCTCCAGTGATAGAGTACCACTAGTTAATATACGCCAATGTTTGTTGACCTTAATGAAAAACAGCCAAGACTACAGGGGATACAGGGCCACCATCCGTGTGGCAACTGCAATAATTGTCATCTTACCAAAAAAAGCCAGGGGCCTCATTTATGAGGCCTTGCGTCAGTTTTGCGCTGCGGATGCGTCACTTTTTGTGACGCATCTGCAGCGTAAAACATGCGCCTTGTTGCGCCATATTTAAAAAGTGACGCATCTAGGTAGATGCGTCACTTTTTAAACCCCTGCGCCACATTATACCTGCGTCAGGTATAATGTATGCAGAGGGGCGTTCCCACGCAAAAAGCCTCGTAATAGTGACGCAGTGAAATCTATGAGATTTCACTGCGTCACTTTTAGGATGCGGTTGCGTCAAAATCTTGAGCCTGCCTCACAGCAGGCGTAAGACTGACGCAAGCCCTTTCACATGGGGCTTTCCCCATGTGAAAGGACGCATTGCTGGAGATGCGTCACTTTTGTGACACACTCCAGCAATGCGTCACTTTTGCGCCATACAGATACGTCAGAAATACTGACGTATCTGTAACTCCTTGCGACATGATGCGTCATACATTAAATATGACGCATCATTGGTGTCGCAAGGAGTACGCAGTGAAAAGTGACGCATGGCTGTTTTCACGCAGCGATGCGTCACTTTTCATAAATGAGGCCCCTGACTCTTACCTTTTCCAATGGAACTAATTGGGAACAACGTACATTTACCAACTGCAACAGCAAGAATGTTGTATATTTGATCACATGTCCATGCGAAAAAGAGTATGTGGAATGACAACAAGACCAGTGAAAGTAAGAATTAACGAGCACAAAAGCAACATTAGATGCAAGAAGTTAACAACAAAAATGTCAGCCCACTTTATTGAACATCAACACTGTGTCAATGAGTTACAGTGGACAGTGATCGAACAGTTGCCTTCTGAGGCAGGACTTTTGGAAAAAGAACAACGGTGGGTGTTCCGTCTAGGGACCGATACTGCCGGCCTCAATGACTCCATTCCATGGAATCTGCTAAGATGAATAACATCATGCCATCTCTTATAAACACTATATGGGATGGTCCTAGTTAATGAACCTTCTAAAAATGATCCTACTAATTATTAGGCTTATTTCTCTATTTAATTTTTAGCCTAGAGGGTCCGAATATGCCTGACGATAACGATAACTATAACCTTCATGCATTTCCTGCCCGTTACACCGCCTGTTTATTACAATTCTATTGTCTTATTCTTGAACAGCGCTTCCGATCAGTGTTAGAGCTGTGCACATGCGCATTTACATGGTATCTTGCGCTTTCCATCAGTGCAAGTGTTTCGCGCATGCGCGTCTTTACCCGCCTTCGCGCATGCGCATCACTAACGGTGGCACTGTTCGATGCACGCATACGCGGCTCGCACTGACTCTAGACTCAGTCGGGTGCGCAATTCCGAATCTTAATGCTTAAGAAACTCCGTATTTGGGCATTTTCCGAGTCTTATCATTCAAATTTCCCCCCACTAATTAACAATTAGGAGAGTATAAATAGGATACCGGCATAACCTAACGCTCACTTCATCGGAGCAGCGTTGAGGGGAAGGCAGGCGACTAGCTTTGCAGTAACCGTGAGTAGGGTTATAACAACAAGTACTACTTTGGTGCTTTAGATAGTTTGTGCTTAAAAACAAACTAAATCCAACTAATTAATATCTTTTAGGTTGCTTTACTGAGCAGTATGGAAGGATCCCCCCAATAACACGCATAGGCTCATGAGGTTATGAGATTGAGAACAATAAGTAAGCCTTTAAACCTGTTTCCCTCTCTTTCCACCTTAGTAGGGAGAATTTCTACACTGTGATTGTATGTCTTTATGTTGCTGTGTTTGTCCAATTTTATTTTTGAATGCCTTTTTACAGGGTTTCCTGAACCTCATTTTGGGTTCACCCTTTTGCACTAAGAGAATCAGTTCCCTTAGTTTGTGAACTGTAGACCATTGTGTTTATTGTGCTTTCTTTTTACAGGTTTTCTTCAAACGCCAATTGGGCGCAACTGAACTCACCTATATATAAACATTGCTAGGTACATTACACATTGTTGTAATTCTTTTTAAACACTTTTACATCTGCATGTGAGTAAGGTGAGGATATGTGCTTATCCTTGTCCTGTAGAAGGAGCCCCTGCGCTCCGAAACATGTTGACACTTTGAAGTGGTTGTAATACCCTAACACGTATATTTACAACCCCACTCTGCACTTTTTTTTAATAATACCAGCCGAGGACTTAATAAAATTATTTTTTACCTACGTGCCAGGTATTTTTTAATAATCCACTTTCACCTCACCTCACTCACTTTCTCTTTAGTAACACACCCCCTCACATAGTTCACTATTTAGTGCTCCTGCGTAGTCGTGAGTCGTAGCACGCCGCATCCCGTAGAGGGGTGCGAAGGCCCCGATGATGAAGCATGACACCAAGGGGCCTGTTGGTGTGTGAGGGGCATTTAAACAACACTGTGTGTTCCCCATCACTTTAGGGACCACCACCACTCTGAGTGGATTCTACTTTGTTTATTCGCATTACCAGGGAGACTGAATCCACTGACTCTCTCTCTCCCCTTTTCTGTTTGTATCGACCAAGAATTCATACATGAACTGGTCTCCATCAGACCAAAGTTGTTGAGTTGTTTGAGTGGTTTCCGGTTGCAGACTCTATTGTTTAATTTTTCCATTCGCTATTGGCTCCTGACAAACGGACCGATGTTCCCAAATGCATTGCCAATGCGGTTGTAAATTTCTCTTGGGGTGTTTAACTTCACTGCGTATTAGATTGTGTCCATTTGAAACTGTTCTATATCAAGTTATCTTCTTAATACTTTTTTCTTTTTTCCTTCCTTATTTCCCAATTCATTTCTTTCTTTCTTTAATTTCTTTTCTTTCTTTCCTTCTTTCTCTCACTCCTTGTTTCTCTTTCTTTTCTTTTGTTTTCTTTCTTTTTTCTTATTTTTCTTTCCCTTCTTTTTTATTTCTTTCTCCTTCGTTTCTTCTTTGTTCCTTCCTTCTTTCTCCCTGTCTTTATATCTTTTCTTTTTTCTTTCTCCGTTTCTTTCTCTTGCCTCTGTCTTTCTTGCCTTATTTTATTCTTCCTTTCCTTCGCTCTTACTTTCTCTCTTGCTTTTTTCTTTTCTTCTCTTCCATTGTCTTTCTTTCCTTCTTTGTTCTTCTTTCTTTCCTTTTTGCTATTTCTTTCTTTTTTCCTTCTCCCTTTCTGTTTTTCTTTCCTACTGTTTTTCTTCATTTCTCTTTCCTTTGTTCTTGCCTGTTTTTTTACTTGACTGCTTTCTTTTTTCTCTTTCTTTCTTTCTCAAAGGCAAGACGCTTGCAGCCAATGCCAGACCTATTGACTTTTTAAGTAGTTCCCTTCATTTCCAAGGAGAACTATGGTAATGTGCATTTTTTTGAAAACCAGAGATGTTTTTTGCCTGTAGCAAATGCTTTTTTAGGTCTCTCCTGAGCCAGCGCATGCGCTTGTCTGGCGAGACATTTAGGAGTGGGGGCTTTAGAAATGCGACCACAAGCTTTTGCTTGTGGCCTAAGGCTTGCTGTTACGTGTGCGTGCACGCGTGCAGCTGCCATCTGGCTTCCTATCTCTTCCTCATTAAGTGCACCCTTAAATACGTGTTTTTATTGCCTTTGTTTATGTGACGGAGATGCATTGCATTTGGCAGAACATTTCTGGGGCCGTACTGCATGAAATACACCAGGTGGCGCTATCGTGTTTTACAGAGCACCATACAGCATTGGACATAGTGTCATTCCAGCGGTATTCAGCGCTGCTTGTTTAGGACTAGTGCCTTGGTAGCTTGAAGTCATGAGGATCCAATAATGTCTGACTACACGCCACTCTTCTCGACTTCTGAACCAGTTTTAACTCCATCCAGGCTGGCGTGCAAAAATACAACTGGCTGAAAGATTCCCCAAGAGTCTTGCCTGCAGCTAACCTCGCATTCTGTCTATTTGAAGTCGTGTGTAATATAAAAAAATGGACTCCTTGCTCAGCGCAATAGGCCATGACTCTGTTTGCACAGGAATAATTGGCAAACAGTGATAGA
Organism: Lissotriton vulgaris; assembly: GCF_964263255.1. Classification (NCBI taxonomy): domain Eukaryota; kingdom Metazoa; phylum Chordata; class Amphibia; order Caudata; family Salamandridae; genus Lissotriton; species Lissotriton vulgaris. The sequence goes on along the minus strand of NC_141689.1, from coordinate 1,078,665,050 downwards.
TTCTAAATCTCCATTACAGCAAAAGATTTCAAGGAGTAAAGCGGTCAGAAAAATAATTGTTTTTCTTGCTTAAAAAAGTTCCACATGTGCAAGCTTTTGTCCTCTCGTCATCCTTCTGTTCCTAGGGATTTTTAAGAAAGAAAATACACGCAGAGTTTAACCAGCTATCTGAACGGTCGCAAGCAAGGTCATTGGTTCAAATCTAAGGAGAAGAGAACAGCATTTTCCAAGCCCTTCCTGGGATTACGGAAGAATGTCTGCTTTCAGGCTCAACGTACATAACAAAAATAGACATCTTCAATATACTGAAAGGCACTTCTAAAAATGCTAAGATAGCAGGCCTGGCTAAGAAAAATATGTAAGCTGAAGCACAATACCTTCAGCTCAGAGCATGGAAGAATCCCACAGCGGTACACTACCTGTCTGGAGCAGAGTAGTCTCTAGAAGTGAGCAGCGGGCTTTATTTGGCTTCCATTAATAATAGAAGGACCTTTAGAGGAATCTCGGGCTCCACACTGAAGCTGCAGAGACATTTGTTTGGGAATGGGCGGTGGGGAGGGGGTGGAGGTAATGCAGGTCACACAGCCTGAGGCAAACATACATTCGTCTGCTCTCAGTGGAAATAAAGAGCTTCCTTTTTCGTACAAATGTGTCTTTAAAAGGGGATGCAATGAATATTACTACAAGTGCAGTAAAGGGGGTGGAGGGCAGGAAATCCAGGTTCATCCCGGTTTTTGCAAGAGAGCTACAACCTACTGATGCTTAACCACAATCCACCACCAATTTATTGAATCTGTAACGGTTTTCTTTCTTTCCATCCTTCTGGGAGTGCTTGATAAAACGTGCTCATACTCTATTTCGAAGCAGTTTCCTTTTTAAACCAATACACCAGAAAAACGACAATGTTCTGTGACAGAGAACAGAATAATTGCTTGAACGTGCCAGATGTAACAGGACTCCAACAAACATGCCTTTGTTATGAGTTTTTGCCCTGCAGGAGGGACCCACAGAAGAACCAGGAAGTCCAGATAATATCTGGATTGTTAGTCCAGATCACTTTATAGAGCTTCAACACCCTTGTGGACTGGATCCTCCTGAAGCAGAAGTGCTTGCAACAAGTCTGCTACTTGGTTCCTGATGATGCACACCCCGTCTCCTTCAAAAGAAATGGCGCAAGAACTGGTGTGTCTTCTCCCAAGAATGCAAAGGCATAAATAAAGAGGAGAGCGCTCAGGAAACTAGATTGGAGAATACCATCACATCACATTGAGGTTTTACCAAGTAAATATAATTTACACATTAGAATGGGAGAGGACGTTCAATTTTGGTTGTCCCAGTCAATAGAATGCCATGTTTTCGGTCTTTTACATTCCATCAACACATAGTCCTCTAGGTTGTCCCTGGAGTAATTTTTTTACAGGCTATATTCGCGGTCCAAGTTAATTTTTCTCTGCTCTCTAGAGCTAAAATCAGACACAAGCAAAGTCTGTAGCAGAAGTCGGAATGAAAGTGAGATGCTGAATGAGTCTGAAAGAATGCTAACAATGTCTGGGACTGGCTGCTCATGCTCTCTTGGGGGAGTGGAGTTATGTTGAAAGGGGGACGTGGCAAAGAACAGAAGAGTGGGGGCAAATGCTCGGCTCCATAGAAGGCATGCAGAGCAATGGAGGCCAATTTGTCAACAAAGAGAAGAGCTTGACAAATTAGAGGCAGGTGATCACAATGCTGACCACAACATGTGAAAGCAGTCAATAATCTATAAACACCTAACTACAGGCCCACAGTTTGTGTTTATTTTGTTCACTAAACAAGTAGGCCCAATCCCCTGTAGTGCAAACCCTTTAGCTGCCAGTTCACAGGACCACAATACAGATCTGAAAATGAGGACTGCCTGCACTGAGGCTTGACTTCTATTCATATGTAAGACTGTTCAAACTTGTATATATGATTCACTAATGCAAAGCTTTTCCTTTTCAGTCGAGAGATCCAAGGAAATGGTGTGAACTGTGAACTCATCTTACCTTATCAACAGTAGTTTCAGTATAAACAAGCATTGGCATAGCCAATAGGTCTTGCCTTTGGGACCTTATAAGTGTTTAGCCATGCAACAGTTGATGTTGTTGCACCAAGGATATTGCGCTGCATAACTAAATACTTATAAGGTCCCAAAAGCGAGACCTATTGGCTACGCCAATGCTTGTTTTTATTAGATTGGTGAGGGCTTGACATATTCCAAAACAATAAAGTTTTGCAAAAGCCATAAAAAAAACAAGAATTGCCACAAGGCTAAAGGGCAACATTAGACCTATTCGCTTTGCTAATGTGTGTTTTCAATGTACTTCAATCTGAGTCTAAAAAGCAGTCTTATTGAAACACTTTGCTATTTGACGTCCCTCCCCATGCATCTTCATGCCCCACTCATGCGTCTTCAAAGGCCAAAGGCCCTCCCACTAATTAGGTGTCCCAGTGTAAGGCCTGCAGCACATGATTGTTCACAGATTCTGACCTTCTTAAAGCGACACGTGGAGAGAGAGAGCCTTAGTCGAAGTCAAAGGGATGTTTGTAGATGTAACAAAACAGATCTCAAAGCCTCCCATAAACTAGAAAATGATGGCATTCTGCTGGAAGCAGGGATGCGCCCCTCGTAGATGAGAGAACAAGATGTTACACTGCCTTTGGAAGTGTTTGTTTGGCAATTCTTTTTAAAGGCTTTTCCAGCACAATCAATTATTTGGTGTCATTAAACCATAAACATCAACCAAATTTGCTTAACAAATTACAGCTACTTATTTTGGCCATGCTAATATTATGTTTTTTGGAGATTTCTTGTGGCAAAATGTGTGGCTTTAATAACTTGAACAGAATAACACTCTTGCTTTGACACAGTAGAAGGAGAAAGTTAGGTTAACGTTTCGTTCAACCAGATAGATCTAAAATATAATCTTTCTTGCAAACACTGTATATATAAGATTGGAACTAAAAGTGGAACAGAGATGGTGCTACTGAATGTGTAAGTGTTGATAAAGAAACATTTTTAGAATCATCAAAACAAAGCAATATTGGTATATTGTGCGTGATGCATGCTGTTACGAGAAAGTGTATCCTCAAAGCTACCCCTCCCTGTGAAGTCCCGATGGTCACAAAAAGGAATAAATAGGCTTGGAGGCCTGACCTCTGGGTCAGTTAAACAACCAGGCCCGGTTCTAGCGGGTTGGCCAGGCCCACCCAAACATGAGCCTGGCCCACCCAAACCGGAGCCTTGGTCATTGCAGTGAGGGCTTGAAGGCAGGCGGCCAACGCCATTCGGCTCAAAGTGCTTCAAATCCCCCCCTCGTGCGTATCATCCCGGGCTGAGATAGCTTCCCGGGCGCAGACACACAGACAGTTTTTGAGATTATCGCAGCCGCACCCGAGTACTTCACAGGTCTTGAAAAGACCATTTACATGCTAACGAGGCTTATTTTATTTTTTCAGCCTCTCATCTGCACACGGCGAAAGGCAACAAATCCTTTCTTTGACAACGGTAACCTTTGCCTACTGTTCTGCTGCGTGGATATTTCTTTTTCGATGCAGAGCAGGAGAAAAGAAGTTTGTTTATTCCTATTCACCTTTCCTGACCCCTGCAGCTGCTTATCACATCAGGTTGTGACACAAAGTTTGACTAATGGAGACGGCGCATGCGCTATTTCTTCGAGACATTTAGTAAGTGGCTTTTAAAAGTGCAACCAGAGGCTTTTTTTTGGCCTACAGCTTGCATACATGAGCTTGTGCACGTCACAGCTGTCATCTGTGTTTTTATTGCTGTAATCAGGCTTTTCTGCTTGCACTACCCCCCTCCCTTTTTCCCCTCCCTCCTGGTCAGCTTCATTTGTGTCTTCTAGCTGTGAATTATGCTCCTCTTCTCGCACTTCCCCTCCTTTCTCCCCCTCCTCTTTGTCAAATTCATTTGTGTCTTCTATCACTGTGAATGTTCCTGCTTCCACCAGGCACACACACCATCAGTCGTCAGAGCACGCTTTCACCAGGCACACACACCACCAGCCATCAGTGCACGCTTCCACCAGGCACACACACCACCAGCCGTCAGTGCACGCTTCCACCAGGCACACACACCACCAGCTTTCTGTGCATGCTTCCACCGGGCACACACACCACCAGCCGTCAGTGCACGTTTCCACCTGGCACACACACCACCAGCCATCAGTGCACGCTTCCACCAGGTACACACACCACCAGCCGCCAGTGCACGCTTCCACCAGGCACACACACCACCAGCCATCAGTGCACTCTTCCACCAGGTACACACACCACCAGCGGTCAGTGCCTGCTTCCACCAGGCACACACCACCAGCCATCAGTGCACGCTTCCACCAGGCACACACACCACCAGCTGTCAGTGCACACATCTATCAGGCACCCGCACCACCAGCTGTCAGTGCACACTTCCACCAGGCACACGCACCACAGCCGTCAGTGCACGCTTCCACTGAGCACACACACCACCAGCCATCAGTGCACGCTTCCACCAAGCAAACACCATCAGTCGTCAGTGCGCGCTTTCAGCAGGCACACACACCACCAGCCATCAGTGCACGCTTCCACCAGGCACACACACCACCAGCCGTCAGTGCACGCTTCAAACAGACACACACACCACCAGCTGTCAGTGCATGCTTCCACCAGGCACACACCATCAGTCGTCAATGCACGCTTTCACCAGACACACCCACCATCAGTGCACGCTTCCACCAGGCACACACACCACCAGCTGTCAGTGCATGCTTCCACCAGGCACACACACCACCAGCCGTCAGTGCACGCTTTCACCAGGCACACACACCACCAGCCGTCAGTGCACTCTTCCACCAGGCACACGCACCACCAGCTGTCAGTGCATGCTTCTACCAGGCACACGCACCACAGCCGTCAGTGCACGCTTCCACTGGGCACACACACCACCAGCCGTCAGTGCACGCTTCCAGCAGGCACACACCATCAGTCGTCAGTGCGCGCTTTCAGCAGGCACACACACCACCAGCTGTCAGTGCACGCTTCCACCAGGCACACACAACACCAGCCGTCAGTGCACGCTTCAACCAGGCACACACACCACCAACTGTCAGTGCATGCTTCCACCAGGCACACACCACCAGCCATCAGTGCACGCTTCCACCAGGCACACACACCACCAGCTGTCATTGCACACATCTACCAGGCACCCGCACCACCAGCCGTCAGTGCACACTTCCACCAGGCACATGCACCACAGCCGTCAGTGCACGCTTCAACCAGGTACACACACCACCAGCGGTCAGTGCACGCTTCCACTAGGCACACACCATCAGTCGTCAGTGTGCGCTATCAGCAGGCACACACACCACCAGCCGTCAGTGCACGCTTCCACCAGGCACACACACCACCAGCAGTCAGTGCACGCTTCAACCAGGCACACATACCACCAGCTGTCAGTGCATGCTTCCACCAGGCACACTCCATCAGTCGTCAGTGCACGCTTGCACCAGGCACACACACCACCAGCCGCCAGTTCACGCTTCCACCAGGCACACACACCACCAGCCGTCAGAACACGCTTCCACATGCTACCATCCGTGGTGTGTGTGCCTGGTGGAAGCGTGCACTGACGGCTGGTGGTGTGTGTGCCTGGTGGAAGCATGCACTGACAGCTGGTGGTGTGTGTGTCTGGTGGAAGCCATCAGCTGTCAGAGCATGCTTCCACCAGGCACACACACCACCAGCCGTCATTGCACGCTTCCACCAGGCACACACAGAACCAGCCGTCAGTGCACGCTTCCACCAGGCACACACACCACCAGCCATCAGTGCACTCTTCCACCAGGCACACAGGCCACCAGTCATCAGTGCACGCTTCCACCAGGCACACGCACCACCAGCCTTCAGTGCACGCTTTCACCGCCCACACACCACCAGCCGTCAGTGCACGCTTCCACCAGGCACACACACCACAGCCGTCAGTGCACACTTTCACCAGGCACACACACTACCAGCCGTCACACACTACCAGCTGTCGGTGCATGCTTCCACCAGGCACACAGTACCAGCCATCGGTGCATGCTTTCACCAGGCACACACACCACCAGCCGGCAGTGCACACTTTCACCAGGCACACACACTACCAGCCGTCACACACTACCATTCGTCGGTGCATGCTTCCACCAGGCACACACTACCAGCCGTCAGTGCATGCTTTCACCAGGAACACACACCACCAGCCGTCAGTGCACACTTTCACCAGGCACACACACTACCAGCTGTCACACAGTACCAGCTGTCGATGCATGTTTCCACCAGACACACACACACACACACACACACACACACACACCACCAGCCGTCAGTGTACGCTTTCACCAGGCACACACACCACCAGCCGTCAGTGTACGCTTTCACCAGGCACACACACCACCAGCCATCAGTGCACGCTTTCACCAGGCACACACACCACCAGCCATCAGTGCAGCAGGCAGGCTCTTCTCAGAGTTTCTTGGTAAATATATGTTTAGTGCCTGGGAGGGAGTGGTCGAGTTTCCTTAAACCATGCTGAGTATGCAGGTGCAGTGCATGAACTCCTGTGTGAGTGAGTCATGCTGCCTGGGGCTCACTCACTCCACACTTGTATATTGCGCCTGCACCAGGCATTTTCTCATTTGCAAAGTTCGGCGCATGCGCACAGCTGTCCAGCCCCCAAACCCCCGGGAATGACTGCTTCCTACAACCAGAATGGAAACAACATTCAGAGCAATGAAAACAAGTTCATTTGATTCAAATAACTGTTAACAAAAACCATGTTCAGCTATTGTAGATCTGGCAACTTAAACAAAACAGCAACAAAAAACAAACAAGCATTGGCATACCCAACAGTTCTTGCTTTTTGGAGCCTATAAGTATTTAGTCATGATTCCACCAGGCACACACACCACCAGCTGTAATTGCACGCTTCCACCAGGCACACACAGAACAGGCCGTCGGTGCACGCTTCCACCAGGCACACACACCACCAGCCATCAGTGCACTCTTCTACCAGGCACACACGCCACCAGTCGTCAGTCCACGCTTCCACCAGGCACATGCACCACCAGCCTTCAGTGCACGCTTTCACCGCGCACACACCACCAGCCGTCAGTGCACGCTTCCACCAGGCACATACACCACAGCCGTCAGTGCACGCTTCCACCAGGCACACACACCACCAGCCGTCAGTGCACACTTTCACCAGGCACACACACTACCAGCTGTCACACACTACCAGCCGTCACACACTACCAGCCGTCGGTGCATGCTTCCACCAGGCACACACTACCAGCCGTCAGTGCATGCTTTCACCAGACACACACACCACCAGCCGTCAGTGCACACTTTCACCAGGCACACACACTTCCAGCCATCATACACTACCAGCCGTCGGTGCATGCTTCCACCAGGCACACACTACCAGCCGTCGGTGCATGCTTTCACCAGGCACACACACCACCAGCCGTCACTGCACACTTCCACCAGGCACACACACCACCAGCCGTCAGTGCACGCATCTACCAGGCACAAGCACCACCAGCCGTCAGTGCACGCTTCCACCAGGCACACGCACCACAGCCGCCAGTGCACGCTTCCACTGGGCAGACACACCACCAGCTGTCAGTGCATGCTTCCACCAGGCACACACACCACCAGCCGTCAGTGTACGCTTCCACCAGGCACACACACCACCAGCCATCAGTGCATGCTTCCACCAGGCACACACCATCAGTCGTCAATGCACGCTTTCACCAGGCACACCCACCACCAGCCGTCAGTGCACACTTCCACCAGGCACACACACCACCAGCTGTCAGTGCATGCTTCCACCAGGCACACACACCACCAGCCACCAGTGAACGCTTCCACCAGGCACACACACCACCAGCCGTCAGTGCACGCTTCCACCAGGCACACACACCACCAGCCATCAGGGCACCCTTCTACCAGGCACACGCACCACCAGCCGTCAGTGCACGCTTCTACCAGGCACACACACCACCAGCCGTCAGTGCACGCTTCCACCAGGCACACACCATCAGTCGTCAGTGCGCGCTTTCAGCAGGCACACACACCACCAGTCGTCAGTTCACGCTTCAACCAGGCACACACACCACCAGCGGTCAGTGCATGCTTCCACCAGGCACACACCATCAGTCATCAGTGCATGCTTGCACCAGGCACACACACCACCAGCCGTCAGTGCATGCTTCCACCAGGCACACACACCACCAGCCGTCAGTACACGCTTCCACCAGGCACACACACCATCAGATGTCAGAGCATGCTTCCACCAGGCACACACACCACCAGCCGTCATTGCACGCTTCCACCAGGCACACACACCACCAGCCATCAGTGCACTCTTCCACCAGGCACACACACCACCAGTCGTCAGTGCACGCTTCCACCAGGCACACGCAACACCAGCCTTCAGTGCACGCTTTCACCGCGCAAACACCACCAGCCGTCAGTGCACGCTTCCACCAGGCACACACACCACAGCCGTCAGTGCACACTTCCACTGGGCACACACACCACCAGCCATCAGTGCACACTTCCACCAGGCACACACCACCAGCCGTCAGTGCATACTTTCACCAGGCACACACACTACCAGCCGTTGGTGCATGCTTCCACCAGGCACACACCACCAGCCACCAGTGCACACTTTCACCAGGCACACACACTACCAGCCATCACACACTACCAGCCGTCGGTGCATGCTTCCACCAGGCACACACACCACAGCTGTCAGTGCACGCTTCCACTGGGCACACACACCACCAGCGGTCAGTGCACACTTTCACCAGGCCACAGACTACCAGCCGTCACACACTACCAGCCATCGGTGCATGCTTCCACCAGCACACACCACCAGCCGTCAGTGCACACTTTCACCAAGCACACACACTACCAGCCGTGATACACTACCAGCCGTCACACACTACCATCCGTCGATGCATGCTTCCACCAGGCACACACACTACCAGCTGTCACACACTACCAGCCGTCACACACTACCAGCCATCGGTGCATGCTTCCACCAGGCACACACTACCAGCCGTCGGTGCATGCTTTCACCAGGCACACACACTACCAGCCGTCATACACTACCAGCCGTCGGTGCATGCTTCCACCAGGCACACACTACCAGCCGTCGGTGCATACTTTCACCAGGCACACACACCACCAGCCGTCAGTGCACACTGTCACCAGGCACACACACTACCAGCCATCACACAGTCCCAGCCGTCGGTGCATGCTTCCACCAGGAACACACTACCAGACGTCGGTGCATGTTTTCACCAGGCACACACACTTCCAGCCATCACACAGTACCAGCCATCAGTGCACTCTTCCACCAGGCACACACACCACCAGCCGTCAGTGCCTGCTTCCACCAGGCACACACCACCAGCCATCAGTGCACACTTCCACCAGGCACACACACACCACCAGCCATCAGTGCACGCATCTACCAGGCACAAGCACCACCAGCCAACAGTGCACCCTTCCACCAGGCACACGCACCACAGCCGTCAGTGCACGCTTCAACTGGGCAGACACACTGCCAGCCATCATTGCACTCTTCCACCAGGCACACACACCACCAGCCTGCAGCAGGCAAGCTCTTCTCAGAGTTTCTTGGTAAATATGTGTTCGGTGCCTGGGAGGGAGTGGTCGAGTTTCCTTAAACCATGCTGAGTATGCAGGTGCAGTGCATGAACTCCTGTGTGAGTGAGTCCTACTGCCTGGGGCTCACTCACTCCACACTTGTATATTGCGCCTGCACCAGGCATTTTCTCTTTTGCAAAGTTCGGCGCATGCGCACAGCTGGGCAGCCCCCAAACCCCCGGGAATGACTGCTTCCTACAACCAGAATGGAAACAACATTCAGAGCCATGAAAACAAGTTCATTTGATGCAAACAACTGTTAACAAAAACCATGTTCAGCTATTGTAGATCTGGCAACTTAAACAAAATAGCAACAAAAAACAAACAAGCATTGGCATACCCAATAGGTCTCGCTTTTTGGAGCCTATAAGTATTTAGTCATGCTTCCACCAGGCACACACATCACCAGCCGTCATTGCACGCTTCCACCAGGCACACACAGAACCAGCCGTCAGTGCACGCTTCCACCAGGCACACACACCACCAGTCATCAGTGCACGCTTCCACCAGGCACATGCACCACCAGCCTTCAGTGCACACTTTCACCACGCACACACCACCAGCCGTCAGTGCACGCTTCCACCAAGCACACACACCACAGCCGTCAGTGCACGCTTCCACTGGGCACACACACCACCAGCCATCAGTGCACGCTTCCACCAGGCACACACACCACCAGCCGTCAGTGCACACTTTCACCAGGCACACATCCTACCAGCCGTCACACACTACCAGCCGTCAGTGCCTGCTTACACCAGGCACACACTACCAGCCGTAGGTGCATGCTTTCACCAGGCACACACACCACCAGCCGTCAGTGCACACTTTCACCAGGCACACACACTACCAGCCATCACACACTACCAGCCGTCGGTGCATGCTTCCACCAGGCACACACTACCAGCCGTCGGTGCATGCTTTCACCAGGCACACACACCACCAGCCGTCAGTGCACACTTTTACCAGGCACACACACACTACCAGCCATCACACAGTACCAGCCGTCGGTGCATGCTTCCACCAGGCACACACTACCAGACGTCGGTGCATGTTTTCACCAGGCACACACACCACCAGCCGTCATTGTACACTTTCACCAGGTACACACAACACCAGCCGTCAGTGTACGCTTTCACCAGGCACACACACCACCAGCCATCTGTGTACGCTTTCACCAGGCACACACACCACCAGCCGTCTGTGTACGCTTTCACCAGGCACACACACCACCAGCCGTCAGTGCAGCAGGCAGGCTCTTCTCAGAGTTTCTTGGTAAATATGTGTTCGGTGCCTGGGAGGGAGTGGTTGAGTTTCCGTAAACCATGCTGAGTATGCAGGTGCAGTGCATGAACTCCTGTGTAAATGAGTCATGCTGCCTGGGGCTCACTCCACATTTGTATATTGCGCCTGCACCAGGCATTTTCTCATTTGCAAAGTTCGGCGCATGCGCACAGCTGGGTAGCTCCCAAACCCCCGGGAATGACTGCTTCCTACAACCAGAATGGAAACAAAATTCAGAGCAATGAAAACAAGTTCGTTTGATGCAAAGAACTGTTAACAAAAACCATGTTCAGCTATTGTAGATCTGGCAACTTAAACAAAACAGCAACAAAAAACAAACATGCATTGGCATACCCAATAGGTCTCGCTTTTTGGAGCCTATAAGTATTTAGTTATGCAGCAGAATATCCTTGGTGCAATAACACCAACTGTTGCATGGCTAAACACTTATAAGGTCCCAAATGCGAGACTGATTGGCTATGCCAATGCTTGTCCTTTTTAAAATCTGCGCAGGCCCAGCAGGACACATACTTCCTGTGTGCTACATTGAAACAGTTTTTAGTTAGAACTTCACTTTTTTGTTTTGTGATCTAGTTGTAACTTCCTCAGTCTTTCATTACTCTAATGTTGCTAACAGGGCCGGAACCACAACTGGCTCTAGCGAAGTGCTCGGCTGCCCCCCCCCCCCTCCCCACCCCCACTCGGGGGGTGGGGGGGTGGGGGGGGGGGGTTTGGAGGTGCCGCCGAGCTCTTTGCCGGGGCCGGTGTTTGGCCGATTTTAGTACAGGGCCGATTTTGCAGCTATGCTGCAAAAACGGCCCTGTAACAAAAACGGCCCCCAGTGGCCCAAAACCTGCGCCCACCCATGCGGTGCCCCGGGGGATTGCCCGGTGCCCGCTATGGCCAGTCCGGCCCTGGTTGCTAAAGTGAGTATGTTTGGACAGGTATGCATTTTTATCAGTAAAGCTGACCCCCATGGAACCCTAAGTGTGTCTTTCCCAGACCAAACCCTCTTAAAATATACTGCCCACCGGTATGGATGACGTGATTCCTACACCTTGTAATCCTCATTGGCTTATGTGACATTCCCTGTAGACTGATTTACATACTTGTACGATTCATTGTCTCTGTATAATATGTGTGTGGCGTAAAGTACTGACACACACTACACTGATATGAGTAGCGCTATACAACAAATGAAACGCATATGAGAGAGGGGTTACTTAAAGATGAGGGCACTGTTGGAGGGTGGCAGTGAGGGAATCCGAAGAGGAGGTCAATGGGGGAGGGGCCATGGAGCGATGAGGGGCACTGTTGGAGGGTCGTAGTGAGGGAATCCGAGGAAGAGGTAATGAGGTGGAGGGAGGAGCTAGGGAGAGATGAGGGGCACTGGTGGAGGGTGGTAGTGAGGGAGTCTGAGGAGGAGGTCATGAGGGGGAGGGGCTACAGAGAGATGAGGGGCACTTGTGGCGTGTGGCAGTAAGGGAATTCGAGGAGGAGGTCAAAAGGGGGGCCATGGAGGGTTGAGGGGCACTGCTGGAAGGTGGTAGTAAAGGTATTTGCGGACAAACCGGTTATTGGTGCAGCGCCAAAAAAGACTTTCGCATCAGTGCTATAGCCGGCCCTGTCATGGCCTTTCTGTTTTGGTTTATTTAATTAGCAATCGGGTCATAAGGGCTACTGTGGAACATACTTTAAAGTGTGTGCTAATTATATTTACTGCTATATTAAATTTTTTACGTTTGAGGGTGATTTTACTAATGTTTTTACCGGGAAAAATGAAAGCGGAGCCCGATGGTGCCTGTTATGGGGCTGGGCCCAAGGTCAGCTGTGAGATAAGATGCACTGGAGAGGAGTAGCGGATAATCAAGCCTGTACGGGAGTGCATTGCAGAGTCCAGGGTAAGGTGGAGGTAATAATGAAGAGTGATTCTCCCTGAAGGCTTGCACAGAGGGAGCCCGAGAAGTGTCACTTGTCTGATACTCCCACCTCCGAAACCTCCTCTACCCATTAGAGGAACATTACATGAAAAAAAAAACTTTTTGAGAGTGATAATATTTATAAAGAGATTTGGAAAAGAATGCGTTTTACTGGGCCTTCTAAGACTAAGAAGAGATAAAGGAGAGCCCTGAAGCAGGCCTGCCTAGACATATATGCGACAAATCGAGCCCGCAGTGGCCCAACCAAATAAAAATTCCTGGAGTCGGGCCTATAAACCACCAGTACGAGTCCTTTGGTCATTGCCAGGTTTATAGCGCAATTCACCACGCCTCATTAGGCTACCCAGTGCCACACATAACAACTGGCGTCACAGAGGTTTGAACCTGCTGCCTCACCCCCTTATGCTCAGGTGCAATGTTTGCCTCTGCTTTCTGGAGTGACATGGGCTCGACCATCCTTGCCGCTGCTGGCATACGAGGTGCACTGAAATGAGCTTTGTGGCCGTGAGGCCATAAACGCTCCCAATCAAGGCTGGGGCTGAGCGGATGTCCGATTGGGCACTACACAAGAACTAGTCTCGGCCCGGGGGTGCGGAGGCGGCCCGCAAATGACACCATGAGTGAGTCTGGTGGGCTCCATTGCTTCCACCCAGCTTTGGACCGGTTGTCACACCGGATAAACTTGATGGAACTACGTGTTGGGGGAAGCTTGAGGGCATTGCCAGCATACACAGCTCCAGCGTTGGAAATACTAAAGTACGTAGCACGCAGAGACTGCACAACTTTGGGGGCCCGGACGTAGGGTCACCATTAGCTGCATTACTGGGTGAGGGATCTGTTGGGACACTATGTACAAGTGTTGCTGCCTCCCTCAAAGTGGCCTGTCTGACTCTCAGACACACCCAGCACGGAGAAGCCCAGAGGAGATTGGGAAGTCGTTCGGTTTGGGCAGGACCAAATCGGAACTGAGGTGTGGGCACAGACATAGTGAGTAGTGACAAGCGGCAGTGAACCACAACAGCAGCGGCGAAGAAGTGGGCTGTCAGGATCCACACGAGGGGTGAAGAAAACTTGGTGAACCTCGACAAGTGACACAGCGGGGCTCCTTGCCGAAAATAGGGGGTTGACCTGACAGCGCATATGCCCCGTTATAGCTGGAGGCCGAAACACCATGTCCACCATGCAGGCCAAATTAGACAAATACGCCTGGAGCAAGGGGCGTGGGCGCTAAAGAAAAAGAACTCGACAATGGGCCTGGGAAGAAGCAGGAAGTGCCTGAAGAGCCGGAACTAAGCCTTCACGACATAATGTCAGCCATTATGACGGTCAGGACGTCACTTGAGTCCAGAATATATCTACAGAATTCTCATTGATAATAGCCGACATGAGGTCAATGAACACTATACTCAAGGAAGTTGAATCAAGCTCCCTGGTTAAAGACACATCCACCCTCCTAGAGGCAGTGAGCGACCTAAAATCACGCAACACAGGATGGAAGCTCAGCTGGATGAGTATGACGGGTGACCAAGACGTAACAATGTGCGTATTCCTGGTGTCCCTGAAAAAGCAGAAGGACAAGCAACAGACTTATTTGTGGAAGAACTTGTTACAAACTATCTAAAGCCATCAAGGTTGTCAAAGTTATTTACGATCGAACGGGCGAAAAGAGTGCCTGGGGGTAGATTGAAACCCGGTGCCCCCGCGACCCATAGTAGCGAGAGTCTTCAATTATAGGGATAGAGACGTTATATTATAAACTGCTTGCACATCACCTCCAATTGAACTCGACAACAGTAAGGTGTCCTTCTTCCCAGACTTCACACTAAAGGTACAGCGGCAGCGACAAAGCTTTTTAGAAATAAAAAAAGCCTTGCGTGATAAAGACATTAAATACGCAATGCTCTTCCCGGCCAAGCTACGAGTGGAATTGGAGGGAAAGGCCTGGTTTTTTGCTACTCCGGAGGAGGCATGAGCCTGGCATGATGGCTGGTGCACAGCGGGAAAGAAGGGTCACCAAAGCCAATGAGACAGACCAGGGAAACCATGAGTGGAACAGAGAGCACGATCCTCCACAGAGGTAAGCGTAACGACTGATGGCGATAAAGAAGACTAGTCAAGATTCTTTACTTCTTTCATAGATATACAGTGACCCAGTGGAGAGCCCTGCACAAACTTGATTCCCCGACTTGTACGCCTTCAGGAGGAAGGTGAGATGAACTGGGCTGCCGGCTACGAGGGTCAGGAGAAGATGCAACTGGCAGTAAGATGGGGCAAATGGAGAAGTTAAGACACTGCACCAATGTTCCTATAATGTCATTGTTGAACAGATGTGGCGTTGACACACGCACCACAAGTGAAGGGGGTTAACAATAGGCACTCTGCAAGTTTGGGGTAACGGGAGGTTCTGATACCACCAAGCAGGGAAGGGGGTAGATTTTAAGCAACGGGGGTGGGTGGGTTTCCAAGCACTGAAAATCTCGGGCGAGCACTATGTTGCACGCCCAAATGATCAGTCAAACTTCATCAGTGAAAAGGAGTAGGTTGGGGAATGTTTAGTTAGAACATTAGATAGTTTAGACAAGGTAGGCATTACATGAAAAGCTGTAGTTAGTACAATCCACTGTATGTCAAAATAAATTCCCTTTGGGTTGTTTCATAAAAAGACACCAATTCTTACAGACTACTAAACAAATGTCATTCATTCATCGGGACCCATCAGTTGGAGCAATGCAAAATACAACAAAACAGTTCTATAAAAACAAATGGTGGTATATTTCTTATTTAGATACTGTGAGAAATGGACTTAACTCACGTGAAGAGTGGGAAAGAATAGTCAGTGGCAAATAGATCTCCCTTAGCAGCTCTATCTGTTAATATACCCTGTATACTCTTCTAAATTTATCCTTGGCGCTGAAAATGGCGCTTATTGTGACCGTATCTGAAAGAATCAATTATTTATTTACTCCCTCCATCTTTCCGGAATATAAGAAAGGAACCTTTTAGGTCTAGTATGAGCGTAATTCGTAATTCTGTGTTGAAAGCTCTCAATATTCTGTGATACTTAACTTTCTATTAGTCCTCTTTTCTCAAATATGTTTATCCCTTTGTTTTAGTGTTTTAGTGGATCAATATACAATAAGGGGAACATCTAGAACGACCATTGGACGTGTTGTTTGTTCCTTTGTGCTATTTCTTGTCTATCTTGACTATAAGCCATAACAAAAATTGAGAAAGCTTAGGTAACATCTGAGTATTATGGATAGTATCTCGGCTATATATGTATATATGTATATATTTTTTGCGATTCATATACTTTATATATATTTTCTGTTTCCAACATTAAAGACTAAGGATGATAGTTGTGGAAAGCTTCGGTAGTATTTCTTCTATATTTATCGCGAACGTTGAGAATCTTGCCCCCTGTTGTTGTCTTTGCAACTTTGATGTTAATATACGTGGGTGGCAATTGTATTTAAATGCGCGTACTTTTTGTATCGCCGCTATATTTATATTGGATATATTCAATATATATATTGTTTCCAACTTTAAAGACTAAGGAAACCATAGGTAGTACTTCTTCTATACTTATTGCGTACGCTGAGAACCTTGTCCCTTGTTGCTGTTGTTGCAACTCTGAGGTTAATATACGCGGGCGGCAACTGTTTCCGCTTGTATTTTTTTTTTTTTAAATCTTTATTAACATGAAGGCATATTAAGCATTTATTCTGTTACAGTCATTCAAGTATACTCTTCTACAAATTAATATCTCCGTATTATACATGTTATATCAGACAACATCCATCAGTGACCTTACCTACCCACATTAAATCTAACGTAATCATTTTTATATGTCCAAATACCAGTCATCGGAGTGTACCAAAGTGCCTCCCGCTGTATGTTGCTTAACATGAGCCTTCCCGTTATTGAACCTAAGAAAACTCCCCCCCCCCCCCCAAACATAAGTCATCATTTTCAAGTATACTGCCACACCATTCTCCCCATCAGCACGCCTCCAATTCCCTCCGGCACCGCCCAGTTACATTGTTTTAGAGCGCCCTTACATTTGGCCCGCTCAGGCAGCCATTCCCATTCCCATCCATCACTCCTCTTCCCCCTCGGAGTCCAGGTCATCTCCCTCCGGCAAAGGTTCACATATCTCTCCTCTATAGACATTCCATGCCGCCCACACCTTGTTCCACTTACGGGGGGAAGCTCGAAGGACATATACCGCCCTCTCCGTAACCATCAGTATATCCATATTTTTAGCCCATCTGTTCACAGTGGGTAGCTCCGGAGCCCCCCACCTCTGCGCGATATCTCGCTTAGCCACTGTCATGGCCAAAGTAGCCCAAATTAGTCCGTATCTGTCTAGGTCGTTTGGATCCCAGATGTTTAGGAGGCATTTGCGTGGTTCCGGCAAAACTGAGATCTTGAGTGTTTGGGAGATTGTACGCATTAATTGCCTCCAGAATTCCTGTATACGCGGGCAGTCCCACAATGTATGAAATAGTGTTCCCTCCTCCCCGCAGCCCCGTAGGCAGAAGGGATGTGGTGCTCTATGTATTTTGTGGAGCAGCGTTCTCGTATAGTAGATTCGGTGTAAAATTTTGAGTTGCACCAACCTGAACTTTGCCGAAAATCCCACCTCTCTTGGGGAGGCTAATGCCTCATTCCATTCAGATTTGTCCGCCTCTCCTATCTCCCCTTCCCATTTTTCCTTGAGTTGCAGTGTGGGGTCCTCCAAGTTGTTGATTAGTTTCTTGTATGTGAGGGAGGTCGCTTTATGTTGCATAAAGTCCGTCAGTAGTCTATCCTCCAGTGGCGAGGATTCTGGTATGGCAGTGCCCGCCGGAATCGCCCTGAGTAGTGCGTGTCTGATTTGTACGTATCTATATGTTTCAGTGGATCTAAGGCCATATTGCTGCTGTAGCTGTGGAAACGTTATTACCGTGTCTTTGTCCCAAAGGTCCCCCACCGTGGAAATGCCTATTTGATCCCATTGCGCAAATCTTTTACACAATCTAAGGGTCCCCAGCGACTTTGTATCCCACAGAGGTGTCATTTTAGTGATTTTCTCTTTCCAGCCCAGTCGTGCCTGCGCTAAATGCCACAGGGCCGCTGTGTGCCGCGTTGGACCGATCAGATGATTAAGCTGTGATTTATTATATAGCACTGAGAGCATACAGTCCGTTCCCAGCTGTGACCAGTCTGCCCGATATGCTGGGTCGTCTCTCGGGGCGTAGAGCCATTGGTTGATTATTTTAAGCTGAGCCGCCCAGTAATACAGCTGAATGTTGGGCAACGCAATCCCCCCCTCGTACCAACTTTTTACCAGTTTGTCGTATGCTATACGTGCCGGGCCATTATTCCAGAGCAGGTTGGAGACCAACGCCGCAATCTGTTTGAAATATCGCGGTGGGACGAGATTTGGCGTGTTTTCCAATACATAGAGGAACCTGGGGAGAGCCATCATTTTATATAAGGCCGCCCTCCCGAGGAGGGTCAGGGGCAGAGTTGCCCAGTGCTTAACGTCTGCACGTAGGCGTTCCATAGGTGGTTTCAAGTTATTCGTAAAGAAGGCTGCTTCATCCTGCGTGACGACAATGCCCAGGTACTTAAAGGAGGTCGTCGCCATTGCCAAAGGACAATCCGCCTGTAGCCTTGGTGCCGGGCCCTTCAGTGTGTATACCACCGATTTTGACCAGTTCAGGGTATAGCCTGAAGACCTCCCGTGCGTATTGCAGAGTTCCAGTAGGGCTGGAATTCCGACATCCGGGTCGACCATATAAACGAGCATGTCGTCCGCATATAGTGATATTTTATCTTCCCAGCCTTCCTCCCATTGAATCCCTCTGAATAAGGGCGTTGTCCGAAGCAGGATTGCCAAGGGTTCGAGTACCAACGCAAAGAGTAAGGGTGACAAGGGGCATCCCTGCCTAGTCCCCCTGCCCAACGGGAATGTCAGCGAGATGTGGCCGTTGGCCACCACCCGCGCAACCGGCTTCTTGTAAAGTAGTCATATCCAGGCTATGTATTTCGGCCCAAAGCCCATACGTGCAAGGACTTCAAAGAGATATTCCCATTCGACTAGGTCAAAGGCCATTTTGGCGTCGAGGGAGAGAATTACTGCCTTCTCCGAGAGGAGGTGCGAACGAGCCAGTACCCCATGAACCCTCCGGAGATTCAACGCCGTACTCCTGTGGGGCATAAAGCCTGGCTGATCAGGGTGGATCAGGGTGTGCAGGTGTGGCATCAAACGGTTGGCCAGTAGTTTGGCTAGTACCTTGGCCTCTACATTAAGCAGGGATATCGGACGATAGGAGGCACATCCGCCTGTATTTAAACGCGCAGATTCTTTGTATCGCATCTCTCCTTTGAAGAAAATTACTGGGACTGCACGCGGGACGCTTCAAGCTGCAACGTTAAAGGTATTTTCGAATCCTAGTCGAGTCTAGTTGGAAACTTTCAGCTCACTCTTTTAGTTTAAAAACCTCAGCATTTAATACTTATTTCTTGTAGAAGCTGAGGCTATAAACCAACACAGAATGCAGATAGTGGACTGAGTACTCGTCTATTGAAGCTCTCTGAACGTGAGTTAATCTATCGCTAGCCTATTGGACTAAAATCTCTATACTAATAGTAATATTTATCACTAAATCGTTATCGTTTTCTTGTATCTCTTAGTGATTCAAGAGTGGCTATCTTATGTACCGCGTGCTGAAACACTTTGATGTTTCTATATAAGTGAGTATGAATCTCTGTCCTATATATATAACGCACTTAAAGCTGGTGCCTTTATTAATTGGACATACATATTCTTTTATAGGTCCTGTTTTTATCGTCTAGCATTTGGATAGATATCCTTCACAAATACTGATTCCGTATTGCTGTTTAGCAAAGGATAATTAGATGTAAGTATTACATCTGTGAGCCATTAAAGAATAATAAATGTGGTGAGAATATATATTAATATCGCTCCCATTGTGACCCTAGATCCCTATATATATTCATCCACGGCTGACTCACCTGCAGCGTAGGTCTATTATTACAAGGAGGACGGCCTTTATACATGACCAATAAAGAAAAAAGTCAAATATGTAAGTAGTATACTTCCATGCTGTGAGGTGACTAGCTTCAATACTAGTGAGATTGCAAACTGATGCCGTTCTTGCTTTGTGACTTTAGATTTTAAATAATTGCGGATCACCCTCGTGTGGCTGACAATCGTTATCGAAAGAAGGACGGTCATCTTAATAAAGTAGACATCTAAATATCTCTTAAACTGCTTATGAGATTAGAGGTATATTGGGGGCAATGTGAATACCCCTATGTATGCGCGCCCTGTGTCTAATTATAGTGGATAATAACATGCTCTTATCTTTTTCCACCTACGAAGGTAATAATCCAATGGGTATTATACCACTAACCATTATGAACCATAATGAAATACCAATAATACATAGGTCTCTAGAAGATCATTGTCTAGAGTTATTAAGGTTGTAGGAGAATGTTGTTCCCTAGAACGAAAGGCCTTATATAATAGATTCTTTATGTCAGAAGAAGACATAAAAGTTTTTGTGATGCATGTATGTGTATTTATTTCACTGTCCGACTGGCAGTTTATGCCTTTTCATTACTGTTCAATTTATGTATGCCTCATAATGTATTTGTACCTTTGTTGTTCGACTAATAGGATATTTTTGGTTGATACTGCCCTAACAGGTTATGTCTGTAGATAACTGTTTTCCTGTTTTTTGGTATTAACTTGGTATGTATATGGACCTATCTTGGGGCACTGTCTCTGCAAACATTGTCATTTCTGTTTCTACTATGGATTTATTGTGATGTACAACATTGTTTTATCTTTTATTTTACAATGTGGTTGGAATCTAAAATACAATTTGTTTAAATTTCAGAAATTAATTTTGGGAAGACAGCCAATATACTCCTGATGAAGGCGGCTGTATTTTAATGTCAGTTGAAACGCGTTGAGCAAAGGGGAGAAGTGCAATACACACTGAGCAAGGATCACTCTGACTGTTGTAGAATTTTTACCTTGATTTTGCACCTCCCTTATTATTCTTAGGAAATGCTTAGGTTTAGAATGTGTATATGATTTGTTCCGTTCTCATACTGTCTGTTTTCCCAAATTTTATTTTATTCAATTTTACATTTGTTTGTTTTTAACTTGGTTTTTATATGAATAAATTGTCACATTGAATCCATTTGTTTTTATAGAACTGTTTTGTTGTATTTTGCATTGCTCCAACTGATGGGTCCCGATGAATGAAAGACATTTGCTTAGTAGTCTGTAAGAATTGGTGTCTTTTTATGAAACAACCCAAAGGGAATGTATTTTGACATACAGTCAGTTCTGGTACCCTATCCCTTTGGTGTGGGGTCCCTCTCTCTTTTATTAGAGAGTTAGTACAATCCATGCATTGGGAGAGTTGGTACTGACAACGGGCAGGCTGAGAGGGACGAAAAGCCCTCCGCCAAGTCTGGAGGAAGGTGGAGGTCTTCCCGCGCCAACACAGATTAACAACTCACACACACATGGTTACAGTATTAAAACAGGGGCTTAAATGAATGTGAATGGGTTAGGAGATAAGATTATAAGAGTTGTGCCACAATATATAAAATGTAATTCCCCTGACCTGATTCTACTCCAGGAGACCCATCTACTGGGTAATGCATGTAAAGCGCTGACGAGATGGGGATTCAACCTTGAGAAGCTTCAGCCACCTTTATATCTGAAGGTATATGTCTAACGTTTATCGGCTCTGACAATACTTAAATAATCCGTATAAAAGCGGCTCACTGATAAATGTCCGTTAGCATAGTTCAAGAAGCAACTTTATTGATATAAGGTATTTGTTTACGATTTTCTTTTTTTAGACGTAAATCTATGAAAACAATCAGACTTCCACATCGATTGAAGTATTGCTATTCAGAAAACTTTAGCAACTTGCATCCATATATACGAGGCGATTATTTTGCACCTATTCATTGCATAACGTATTAAAGACAATGAGAATTTGCACTATTTCACGCGTATCTTTTCCAGATACCGTATTCCTTTTCCCCACCCCTCCCTTCCCTCCCGCCCCCCCCCCTTTTCCTTCTTCCCGCCTCCCCCTTTTCCCCACTCCCCCGCCACCCGCGCCCCCTTTCTTCCCCCCCCCCTTCTTTCCCCCACTTGTTTCTTTTTTATCGATTTCTTATTTTTCTCTTCTTATCTTTAGCCGTATTCTTCTACTATGTACATCATCACTACTACCATATAAACAACCAACGTGTCTTCTCTTTGTGACATTTTTAACCAGGTAAATTTATGATTATATTATCACTTATCCCACTTTTATAGTCCTACATTAGTAACCAGTCACCATTTATATCTCTAATTTTGGATAATAGGCCAATACCTACTTATGTTATTGTGGATAACGCGTTGTTTTTATTTATGCACTTCATCTTCTTTTAAATATAATGAGTTTACAACTATAGTACGTAGATGCGCATCTTCGTATCTAATCCCTCCCTATGACGTAATACAAATATATCCTGTTTAAATGGCTGGTTGTAATATATAGACTGGTCAATATGAACTCCCAGTTACCTTTTTAACTATACCTACGTCATTTTGATCTTTCTATCTATCGCATGAAATTAGACAGACCGTATATAGTCAGTAATTAAATGGCTCTCTGTGTTCAAAGTGACGTTTTTTTCTCAATATCATGGCCATGAGTGCATATTTTATCTATCAGGAATTAGCCTCTATCAATCGTCTCTGACTAATCAAGAAGTTATCATCGATTGGTTGTGCTAGTGATTTGAAAGTCAATACTGCTCATGTAAGTTTATTGATTTGTACGACATATCTAACTATGATTTAAACTAATTCATCGCCATTTCTTCCTCTATGGGGGATTTACTTACAACATCTTCCCATAAAACGAATATTGTATTATCTATGAATTTTTGTATATCTGGTTCTTAGTCCTGCCTAGTACGACACTGTTTCTGTATGATTATCTGTCTATCATATGACAATATGTGACCAAATTGATAGTCTAGACCTACTAGATAGTAAGGTTTCTTGAATTTTGATTTGTAAAATATTTTGTTAGTACAGTTGATGATATGTATTAGTTATGTTATGCAAACTTTGTGATCTGATCTATATTTTCTTTTTAATAATGTTCTTTCAGAGTTTCATCTGTGACTCCTGAGGAAGGCGGATTTCTCTGCCGAAACGCGCGTCAAGTGTTTACAAATAATTCTACAATGTTCTTTATGTCATTGGTGATTTTGAATGTATTACTATTTGCTACCTGTGTGACCTATATGCAAGTTGATTTATATGCCCTGTATCCATCGTGTTTGAAGTCTGTTGATGAATTTAAATGTATTATATTTTTACTGATCATATAGTTTGACTTATGTGTCCGAGTCTCTATATGATTTTTATCTATGTTAATTAAAAATATATATTTTTTAATATACACTTCAATTTTTGATTTTCCTTTCCTCTACTGGTCTTAGATTAATTGCTCACATACTTAGCTGATGGCCTAGGAGTTTTTTCCACATTTGTTTGTACCCTGCCCTAGGAGTCTGTGTATTACTGATACCCAGGGGGTCCTTGTTTTCTCGCACCTGTTTACCCACAGCTTGTCTGTGTAGGGCCGTCTCTCTCCCCTGTACCATTACGTAATATATCAATAAGTGTCAGTACTTTTGTTCATGTGTTCTGCCAATCTTTGGCCAAACTAATACCATTCTATCTAAGATAAATCATGGCCCAATTACCAACATTCGGCTTTTCGGATGAAATATTTGCCTCCCTAGTGGGAGCTAGTGTCCCACCGACTAACAGAGGGGCAACCAGTATATCAAATAACGAAGATAGCCGCAAACTTATTGAATTAAAAAAGAAATTGACCCGCATGGAAGCACATGGGGAATTTATGTTGGCCTATCTCAAAAATGGCATCATCCCCATGGGTTTAAAAGTTCGTAATATTCCAGGACTTTTTGTGAACCACAGGCCATTTCTAGAGAAATTGAGTCTTATCGCGAATAGGTGTTCCAGGGATCTCATGATTCTCATCATTGAGACAGCTAAAGAACTAGCTATTGATATCAAGAAAGAAATTGAGACCCTAGAAACTAAACTTAAAGCTTCAGGCAGTATAGACGACGCCATGAAGAAAATTGAAGAAGCTAATAAAGAATTGGAGTCATTCAGTGCTTACCTAAATAAACGCAAAAATGATAAGCTAACAAAAGACAAACGCTTCTATACCTTAGAAGGCACCTATCCTTACTTGAGGCAAGACTTTTACAAACAGAACCATTATGTGGATGACATTAGATCAACACCACAAAGAGTAAATAATTTTACTGATTCCTCAGACTCTGAAAACGAAGGCCCTACCAACTATTATGAGGCAGAAAATTTTAACCAATATAATGGTCCTCGCCCCAAACAGGCTTTTTTGTCCAACAGAGGCCCACTACGAGGGAGACCCAGAGTCCATTTTCAGAATCAGACCAGAGGCAGTTTCCAACAAGCCCACCACCAACAACAACATCAACACCAACACCAACACCAACAACATCAACCACAGGAACCCCAATTCATTCGCGAGACACGCAATCGCCAGTATTGGGGACAAGGGATGTAATCCCGATCTTTAATCTGTCCTCAAGAAATATAGACTCCCACACTGAATCTCTTCTATCTAAGGGCCTTTCTTATGTCCCACATGCTCAACTAAATATCTTCGAACTCCAAAAAGATATCATCTCTTTCGTCCGAAAAATTAGGCTCAAAAAATTCTTTTCCCTACATACAGATAATAATGAAATAATCCATGATACTAGACAATTATCCCTGCCCTCTACTTTCAGTCCCTCATTAGACCAATTAGGCCCGGAGGTTGCCACATTTGAGCTAGTTGTTCTTCAACAACTAGAGAGAGTGCTCCGCTTTATACCAAAACCCATTTACAACCTCAGTAAAGAGGAATCAGACTCTCTTAAAAATCTGAGACAAGATAACACCATCGTTATTAAGAGTTGTGACAAAGGCGGTGGCATTGTCCTGTTAGACACCGATAAATATGATCTAAAAATGAAGACCATGCTCTCTGATACCGCCACTTACTCCTTAGTGAGAAGCAACCCTCTTATCTCTGTCTCTAAAAAAATCTGCAACCTTACCACCACAGCTCTCACCGCAGGAGACATTAGTCAAAAGGAATTTGAATTCCTTAACCATCACCAATACAAAACAGCATGTATCTATGGCATGCCGAAAATTCATAAAAGCACCATAGATCCTCCGTATAGACCCATTGTGTCTACAATAGGTACGAATACTGAACCACTTTCTAAATTCATTGACTCGTTTTTACGTCCACATATACCAAAGATTCCTTCATATATCAGGGATACAGGCTCTATGATAACTAAGATAGAAAACATGCCCTTTGATCCTTATACAGACCTGCTAGTGACAATGGATATCGAAGCATTATATAGTAACATTCCCCAGCAAGAAGCACTGACAGCCACCAGGTGGTTTATTGAAAATTTTATTATTTCATGCCCTAAAGAATTTCTACTAGACCTTCTTCATATTGTACTCTCTGAGAACATCGTAGAATTTGGCAATACCCTTTATCGCCAAATAAAAGGCGTCAGTATGGGGGCGTCGGTGGCTCCCTCCATTGCCAATATTTATATGGCAGCCTTCGAAACCAAGGTCATCCATAATGAAACAGCCCCATTTTTCGAATCCATTTCCCATTGGTCCAGATATATCGACGATATTTTCTTTATCTGGACCAATGGGAAAGACTCTCTCTGTGAATTCCTAGAATGGATCAATCTAGCAGACACCAACCTTAGATTCACAGCCCAATATAACAACAACCAAGTGGAATTTTTAGATATAGTCATTAAGCATCAGAACAACAAACTGGCTGTGGATCTTTTTGTCAAACCAACTGTGAGGAATACCCTCTTACATTTCAAACGTTTTCACCCCAGATGCCAAAGAGAAAGCATACCCTTCTCTCAGTTCCTTCGAGTGAGAAGGAACTGCTCTAATCTAGCTGACTACGACATTCAAGCAAATATCATGCGTCAGAAATTTTTAACCAGAGGCTACCCACATAGGTTAGTTAGAGATGCATACAAACAAGCAAGATACTACAATCGAGATTCATTGCTTCATCCAAAGCCAGCTGCAATGAATAACAAATTATTCTGCATTACAAAACACTCCACCCTAGATAATACAGTTCGCCACATCGTGAACTCTAACTGGCACATTCTGAACTCTAACCCGACCAATAGCAAACTAGAAAAACCCATGTTTGCACATAAAAGGAACAGAAACCTTAAAGACCTCATTGTGCATTCACGTTTCACGATCAAGGAGGCCCATTCAGAATTTGTTCAAAGGTCAATCGATGATAACTTTCCAGTCAGAGGCACGTTTAGATGCTCATCCTGCAAATCTTGTAGTAACATCATAACAGGAGAGTCTTTTGAACACAACGGTTGCCACTTTACTGCTACCGATATGTGGAACTGTAAAACAGCTAATTGTGTTTATTTGATCCTATGCCCCTGCCAACTTGGGTATGTTGGAGAAACTTTCAGACCGATTCAGACTAGACTCACTGAACACAGGTCAGCCATCCGCACCAACAAAACCTTAGCGCCGCTAGTGAAACATTTCATAGAAAACCAGCATGGTCCCGACGATTTCAAATGGCGCATTCTAGAAAAGATCAGACTCCCAGATAGCAAAGGCGGTGACAAAGTCAGAAGAAAAAGGGAAGTCTTCTGGATTTTCTCACTGGGTACTTTTAAGAAAGGATTAAATTCCGAGATCCCGTGGGAAAATGCTATTATATGATCTCCCTGAGTCTTTTCAGTCATAGTAATGAATCAAGTATCTGTTATTAGTTTCCTAGATAGGTACTAATTCAATAACAACTGTCCTTTATAGATACTGAATTCGACATTGCCCATATAATAAATATTAGGAATTCATATTATGGTGACTAATTTGGGATATTGGGAACCACATAGACTCCCCTATATCAGTAGACATACTATTATGTATTTCTTCTAATTCAGCATATACAGTCCTTAATAGGGATCAACATCTAATTCAGTATATTCAATCCTTAATATGGATCTATATGTATTATAAACTCTACCTAGTAAAAGAATTTAACGTTTTCACCTTTTCTTAGGATATCATCCCCCAGTTTCTCTTTTTTAGGCAAATATATGAATCATTGCGCGCTACTATCCACCTTTGAGCGCCATCTTGGAATGGGTTTTCTGCATTACAACTATAGTAGGAAGAGTCCGTTTTCACTTTCCATCATCTACCTATCGGACCTCCCTATCTTGCGCGGTATGTAAGCTTTAAATAGCTGGCGCCATCGTAATGTCCACTTTTTTACTGACGAGGCTTTCTATCAACTTCGTAGCTCCTGGAGCAGCACCATCTTGCTGTTCGTAAGGCGTCCCTCGCTTGTAGGTAAGAACTGTCGGCTGTTTGCAACTATCCTTAGCCGGTACGCATACTAGCTATATGCCGTTTTTTTTGAGTCATCCTACTTTCCCTTCCGTGTCAGTTACCTAGTATATCTTTTTCTTTCAGCTTTTAACTATCTTCTTTGAATCAGTATTATCATACTGCATTTAAGCTTTTAATTCTTAAGGTAAGATTTTTCTTTAATGCAGGTCTGTATCCACCGCTGCTACTCCTAATATATATGCGCTGGAGAATGTTAAAACAATCTCGCGTTTCCTCCTGCTTTCACGTAGCATCTCTTTATTTGCAGCTCTAACATACCCTTTCAATGCTGATTCACTGTGAATTAAAAAGTGTATAATTTCTACGACTTGAGAAGCTTCAGCCACCTTTATATCTGAAGGTATATGTTTAACGTTTATCGGCTCTGACAATACTTAAATAATCCGTATAAAAGCGGCTCACTGATAAATGTCTGTTAGCATAGTTCAAGAAGCAACTTTATTGATATAAGGTATTCGTGTACGATTTTCTTTTTTTAGACGTAAATCTATGAAAACAATCAGACTTCCACATCGATTGAAGTATTGCTATTCAGAAAACTTTAGCAACTTGCATCCATATATACGAGGCGATTATTTTGCACCTATTCATTGCATAACGTATTAAAGACAATGAGAATTTGCACTATTTCACGAGTATCTTTTCCAGATACTGTATTCCTTTTCCCCACCCCTCCCTCCCCTCCCGCCCTCCCCCCTTTTCCTTCTTCCCGCCTCCCCCTTTTCGCCACTCCCCCGCCCCGCCCCCCCTTTCTTCCCCCCCCTTCTTTCCCCCACTTGTTTCTTTTTTATCGATTTCTTATTCTTCTCTTCTTATCTTTAGCCGTATTCTTCTACTATGTACATCATCACTACTACCATATAAACAACCAACGTGTCTTCTCTTTGTGACATTTTTAACCAGGTAAATTTATGATTATATTATCACTTATCCCACTTTTATAGTCCTACATTAGTAACCAGTCACCATTTATATCTCTAATTTTGGATAATAGACCAATACCTACTTATGTTATTGTGGATAACGCGTTGTTTTTATTTATGCACTTCATCTTCTTTTAAATATAATGAGTTTACAACTATAGTACGTAGATGCGCATCTTCGTATCTAATCCCTCCCTATGACGTAATACAAATATATCCTGTTTAAATGGCTGGTTGTAATATATAGACTGGTCAATATGAACTCCCAGTTACCTTTTTAAGTATACCTACGTCATTTTGATCTTTCTAACTATCGCATGAAATTAGACAGACCGTATATAGTCAGTAATTAAATGGCTCTCTGTGTTCAAAGTGACGGTTTTTTCTCAATATCATGGTCATGAGTGCATATTTTATCTATCAGGAATTAGCCTCTATCAAGCGGCTCTGACTAATCAAGAAGTTATCATCGATTGGTTGTGCTAGTGATTTGAAAGTCAATACTGCTCATGTAAGTTTATTGATTTGTACGACATATCTAACTATGATTTAAACTAATTCATCGCCATTTCTTCCTCTATGGGGGATTTACTTACAACATCTTCCCATAAAACGAATATTGTATTATCTATGAATTTTTGTATATCTGGTTCTTAGTCCTGCCTAGTACGACACTGTTTCTGTATGATTATCTGTCTATCATATGACAATATATGACCAAATTGATAGTCTAGACCTACTAGATAGTAAGGTTTCTTGAATTTTGATTTGTAAAATATTTTGTTAGTACAGTTGATGATATGTATTAGTTATGTTATGCAAACTTTGTGATCTGATCTATATTTTCTTTTTAATAATGTTCTTTCAGAGTTTCATCTGTGACTCCTGAGGAAGGCGGATTTCTCTGCCGAAACGCGCGTCAAGTGTTTACAAATAATTCTACAATGTTCTTTATGTCATTGGTGATTTTGAATGTATTACTATTTGCTACCTGTGTGACCTATATGCAAGTTGATTTATATGCCCTGTATCCATCGTGTTTGAAGTCTGTTGATGAATTTAAATGTATTATATTTTTACTGATCATATAGTTTGACTTATGTGTCCGAGTCTCTATATGATTTTTATCTATGTTAATTAAAAATATATATTTTTTAATATACACTTCAATTTTTGATTTTCCTTTCCTCTACTGGTCTTAGATTAATTGCTCACATACTTAGCTGATGGCCTAGGAGTTTTTTCCACATTTGTTTGTACCCTGCCCTAGGAGTCTGTGTATTACTGATACCCAGAGGGTCCTTCTTTTCTCGCACCTGTTTACCCACAGCTTGTCTGTGTAGGGCCGTCTTTCTCCCCTGTACCATTACGTAATATATCAATAAGTGTCAGTACTTTTGTTCATGTGTTCTGCCAATCTTTGGCCAAACTAATACCATTCTATCTAAGATAAATCATGGCCCAATTACCAACATTCGGCTTTTCGGATGAAATGTTTGCCTCCCTAGTGGGAGCTAGTGTCCCACCGACTAACAGAGGGGCAACCAGTATATCAAATAACGAAGATAGCCGCAAACTTATTGAATTAAAAAAGAAATTGACCCGCATGGAAGCACATGGGGAATTTATGTTGGCCTATCTCAAAAATGGCATCATCCCCATGGGTTTAAAAGTTCGTAATATTCCAGGACTTTTTGTGAACCACAGGCCATTTCTAGAGAAATTGAGTCTTATCGCGAATAGGTGTTCCAGGGATCTCATGATTCTCATCATTGAGACAGCTAAAGAACTAGCTATTGATATCAAGAAAGAAATTGAGACCCTAGAAACTAAACTTAAAGCTTCAGGCAGTATAGACGACGCCATGAAGAAAATTGAAGAAGCTAATAAAGAATTGGAGTCATTCAGTGCTTACCTAAATAAACGCAAAAATGATAAGCTAACAAAAGACAAACGCTTCTATACCTTAGAAGGCACCTATCCTTACTTGAGGCAAGACTTTTACAAACAGAACCATTATGTGGATGACATTAGATCAACACCACAAAGAGTAAATAATTTTACTGATTCCTCAGACTCTGAAAACGAAGGCCCTACCAACTATTATGAGGCAGAAAATTTTAACCAATATAATGCTCCTCGCCCCAAACAGGCTTTTTTGTCCAACAGAGGCCCACTACGAGGGAGACCCAGAGTCCATTTTCAGAATCAGACCAGAGGCAGTTTCCAACAAGCCCACCACCAACAACAACATCAACACCAACACCAACACCAACAACATCAACCACAGGAACCCCAATTCATTCGCGAGACACGCAATCGCCAGTATTGGGGACAAGGGATGTAATCCCGATCTTTAATCTGTCCTCAAGAAATATAGACTCCCACACTGAATCTCTTCTATCTAAGGGCCTTTCTTATGTCCCACAT
Source organism: Lissotriton vulgaris (assembly GCF_964263255.1). Taxonomy (NCBI): domain Eukaryota; kingdom Metazoa; phylum Chordata; class Amphibia; order Caudata; family Salamandridae; genus Lissotriton; species Lissotriton vulgaris. The sequence goes on along the minus strand of NC_141689.1, from coordinate 1,078,634,112 downwards.
GCTCAACTAAATATCTTCGAACTCCAAAAAGATATCATCTCTTTCGTCCGAAAAATTAGGCTCAAAAAATTCTTTTCCCTACATACAGATAATAATGAAATAATCCATGATACTAGACAATTATCCCTGCCCTCTACTTTCAGTCCCTCATTAGACCAATTAGGCCCGGAGGTTGCCACATTTGAGCTAGTTGTTCTTCAACAACTAGAGAGAGTGCTCCGCTTTATACCAAAACCCATTTACAACCTCAGTAAAGAGGAATCAGACTCTCTTAAAAATCTGAGACAAGATAACACCATCGTTATTAAGAGTTGTGACAAAGGCGGTGGCATTGTCCTGTTAGACACCGATAAATATGATCTAAAAATGAAGGCCATGCTCTCTGATACCGCCACTTACTCCTTAGTGAGAAGCAACCCTCTTATCTCTGTCTCTAAAAAAATCCGCAACCTTACCACCACAGCTCTCACCGCAGGAGACATTAGTCAAAAGGAATTTGAATTCCTTAACCATCACCAATACAAAACAGCATGTATCTATGGCATGCCGAAAATTCATAAAAGCACCATAGATCCTCCGTATAGACCCATTGTGTCTACAATAGGCACGAATACTGAACCACTTTCTAAATTCATTGACTCGTTTTTACGTCCACATATACCAAAGATTCCTTCATATATCAGGGATACAGGCTCTATGATAACTAAGATAGAAAACATGCCCTTTGATCCTTATACAGACCTGCTAGTGACAATGGATATCGAAGCATTATATAGTAACATTCCCCAGCAAGAAGCACTGACAGCCACCAGGTGGTTTATTGAAAATGTTAATATTTCATGCCCTAAAGAATTTCTACTAGACCTTCTTCATATTGTACTCTCTGAGAACATCGTAGAATTTGGCAATACCCTTTATCGCCAAATAAAAGGCGTCAGTATGGGGGCGTCGGTGGCTCCATCCATTGCCAATATTTATATGGCAGCCTTCGAAACCAAGGTCATCCATAATGAAACAGCCCCATTTTTCGAATCCATTTCCCATTGGTCCAGATATATCGACGATATTTTCTTTATCTGGACCAATGGGAAAGACTCTCTCTGTGAATTCCTAGAATGGATCAATCTAGCAGACACCAACCTTAGATTCACAGCCCAATATAACAACAACCAAGTGGAATTTTTAGATATAGTCATTAAGCATCAGAACAACAAACTGGCTGTGGATCTTTTTGTCAAACCAACTGTGAGGAATACCCTCTTACATTTCAAACGTTTTCACCCCAGATGCCAAAGAGAAAGCATACCCTTCTCTCAGTTCCTTCGAGTGAGAAGGAACTGCTCTAATCTAGCTGACTACGACATTCAAGCAAATATCATGCGTCAGAAATTTTTAACCAGAGGCTACCCACATAGGTTAGTTAGAGATGCATACAAACAAGCAAGATACTACAATCGAGATTCATTGCTTCATCCAAAGCCAGCTGCAATGAATAACAAATTATTCTGCATTACAAAACACTCCACCCTAGATAATACAGTTCGCCACATCGTGAACTCTAACTGGCACATTCTGAACTCTAACCCGACCAATAGCAAACTAGAAAAACCCATGTTTGCACATAAAAGGAACAGAAACCTTAAAGACCTCATTGTGCATTCACGTTTCACGATCAAGGAGGCCCATTCAGAATTTGTTCAAAGGTCAATCGATGATAACTTTCCAGTCAGAGACACGTTTAGATGCTCATCCTGCAAATCTTGTAGTAACATCATAACAATAGAGTCTTTTGAACACAACGGTTGCCACTTTACTGCTACCGATATGTGGAACTGTAAAACAGCTAATTGTGTTTATTTGATCCTATGCCCCTGCCAACTTGGGTATGTTGGAGAAACTTCCAGACCGATTCAGACTAGACTCACTGAACACAGGTCAGCCATCCGCACCAACAAAACCTTAGCGCCGCTAGTGAAACATTTCATAGAAAACCAGCATGGTCCCGACGATTTCAAATGGCGCATTCTAGAAAAGATCAGACTCCCAGATAGCAAAGGCGGTGACAAAGTCAGAAGAAAAAGGGAAGTCTTCTGGATTTTCTCACTGGGTACTTTTAAGAAAGGATTAAATTCCGAGATCCCGTGGGAAAATGCTATTATATGATCTCCCTGAGTCTTTTCAGTCATAGTAATGAATCAAGTATCTGTTATTAGTTTCCTAGATAGGTACTAATTCAATAACAACTGTCCTTTATAGATACTGAATTCGACATTGCCCATATAATAAATATTAGGAATTCATATTATGGTGACTAATTTGGGATATTGGGAACCACATAGACTCCCCTATATCAGTAGACATACTATTATGTATTTCTTCTAATTCAGCATATACAGTCCTTAATAGGGATCAACATCTAATTCAGTATATTCAATCCTTAATATGGATCTATATGTATTATAAACTCTACCTATAAAAATAATTTAACGTTTTCACCTTTTCTTAGGATATCATCCCCCAGTTTCTCTTTTTTAGGCAAATATATGAATCATTGCGCGCTACTATCCACCTTTGAGCGCCATCTTGGAATGGGTTTTCTGCATTACAACTATAGTAGGAAGAGTCCGTTTTCACTTTCCATCATCTACCTATCGGACCTCCCTGTTGTATTGTGCGCGAGTCAGCGCGAGAGCATGTTGATGCGAGGTTCCCCTCGGTTGTTCATCACATGGACTCGCGCCGACTCGTGCCATTGTTTTCATTCAGTTTGGCCTCGAGTGATATTATTGTTCAATTGTGCATCACTGGAGACCATCTCCAGTTGCTTACTGTTACATTGCATGTCCTAACTGTATTGTGAGTTACTGGCTATCTGCGTCTGCTGCCGGAGCTGTATGCAGGGAGTGCTTCATTTCTTGGAATAAACTTGATTCTTCACTTTCAACTTGTTGGTATTTACTCAACACTCCCTATCTTGCGCGGTATGTAAGCTTTAAATAGCTGGCGCCATCGTAATGTCCACTCTTTTACTGACGAGGCTTTCTATCAACTTCGTAGCTCCTGGAGCAGCACCATCTTGCTGTTCGTAAGGCGTCCCTCGCTTGTAGGTAAGAACTGTCGGCTGTTTGCAACTATCCTTAGCCGGTACGCATACTAGCTATATGCCGGTTTTTTTGAGTCATCCTACTTTCCCTTCCGTGTCAGTTACCTAGTATATCTTTTTCTTTCAGCTTTTAACTATCTTCTTTGAATCAGTATTATCATACTGCATTTAAGCTTTTAATTCTTAAGGTAAGATTTTTCTTTAATGCAGGTCTGTATCCACCGCTGCTACTCCTAATATATATGCGCTGGAGAATGTTAAAACAATCTCGCGTTTCCTCCTGCTTTCACGTAGCATCTCTTTATTTGCAGCTCTAACATACCCTTTCAATGCTGATTCACTGTGAATTAAAAAGTGTATAATTTCTACGACTTGAGAAGCTTCAGCCACCTTTATATCTGAAGGTATATGTTTAACGTTTATCGGCTCTGACAATACTTAAATAATCCGTATAAAAGCGGCTCACTGATAAATGTCCGTTAGCATAGTTCAAGAAGCAACTTTATTGATATAAGGTATTTGTGTACGATTTTCTTTTTTTAGACGTAAATCTATGAAAACAATCAGACTTCCACATCGATTGAAGTATTGCTATTCAGAAAACTTTAGCAACTTGCATCCATATATACGAGGCGATTATTTTGCACCTATTCATTGCATAACGTATTAAAGACAATGAGAATTTGCACTATTTCACGAGTATCTTTTCCAGATACTGTATTCCTTTTCCCCACCCCTCCCTCCCCTCCCGCCCTCCCCCCTTTTCCTTCTTCCCGCCTCCCCCTTTTCGCCACTCCCCCGCCCCGCCCCCCCTTTCTTTCCCCCCCCTTCTTTCCCCCACTTGTTTCTTTTTTATCGATTTCTTATTCTTCTCTTCTTATCTTTAGCCGTATTCTTCTACTATGTACATCATCACTACTACCATATAAACAACCAACGTGTCTTCTCTTTGTGACATTTTTAACCAGGTAAATTTATGATTATATTATCACTTATCCCACTTTTATAGTCCTACATTAGTAACCAGTCACCATTTATATCTCTAATTTTGGATAATAGACCAATACCTACTTATGTTATTGTGGATAACGCGTTGTTTTTATTTATGCACTTCATCTTCTTTTAAATATAATGAGTTTACAACTATAGTACGTAGATGCGCATCTTCGTATCTAATCCCTCCCTATGACGTAATACAAATATATCCTGTTTAAATGGCTGGTTGTAATATATAGACTGGTCAATATGAACTCCCAGTTACCTTTTTAACTATACCTACGTCATTTTGATCTTTCTATCTATCGCATGAAATTAGACAGACCGTATATAGTCAGTAATTAAATGGCTCTCTGTGTTCAAAGTGACGGTTTTTTCTCAATATCATGGTCATGAGTGCATATTTTATCTATCAGGAATTAGCCTCTATCAAGCGGCTCTGACTAATCAAGAAGTTATCATCGATTGGTTGTGCTAGTGATTTGAAAGTCAATACTGCTCATGTAAGTTTATTGATTTGTACGACATATCTAACTATGATTTAAACTAATTCATCGCCATTTCTTCCTCTATGGGGGATTTACTTACAACATCTTCCCATAAAACGAATATTGTATTATCTATGAATTTTTGTATATCTGGTTCTTAGTCCTGCCTAGTACGACACTGTTTCTGTATGATTATCTGTCTATCATATGACAATATATGACCAAATTGATAGTCTAGACCTACTAGATAGTAAGGTTTCTTGAATTTTGATTTGTAAAAAATTTTGTTAGTACAGTTGATGATATGTATTAGTTATGTTATGCAAACTTTGTGATCTGATCTATATTTTCTTTTTAATAATGTTCTTTCAGAGTTTCATCTGTGACTCCTGAGGAAGGCGGATTTCTCTGCCGAAACGCGCGTCGAGTGTTTACAAATAATTCTACAATGTTCTTTATGTCATTGGTGATTTTGAATGTATTACTATTTGCTACCTGTCTGACCTATATGCAAGTATGATTTATATGCCCTGTATCCATCGTGTTTGAAGTCTGTTGATGAATTTTAATGTATTATATTTTTACTGTATCATATAGTTTGACTTATGTGTCCGAGTCTCTATATGATTTTTATCTATGTTAATTAAAAATATATATTTTTTAATATACACTTCAATTTTTGATTTTCTTTTCCTCTACTGGTCTTAGACTAATTGCTCACATACTTAGCTGATGGCCTAGGAGTTTTTTCCACATTGGTTTGTACCCTTCCCTAGGAGTCTGTGTATTACCGATACCCAGGGGGTCCTTGTTTTCTCGCAACCGATTCAACCTTGCAGCCCATTCAGCGTTCGGCTCCGGTTCCGGGGGGGGGAGAATAATGACTTGGAAGACATTCCAGATGACGCCTGAGCGCACATGGATAGATAACTTGGGTCGATTTGTGTCAGTCTCTGGGACGTGGGAGGGAAGGATGTTAAACTTGGTATCTGTATACCTACCACCGGACCTTCAGAACCCAGCATTTAGAGACATTGGTGATCGCCTGCTTACTTTACCAGAGGGTAGACTCCTAATTGGGGGCGACTTTAATTCAATAGTCTTTGATTCTTTAGATGGGTGGCTCCCGAAAACACTACCTCCCACTCGCATACAAATTCACAATTTTATGGAAGCTATGGGCCTAGGAGACGCCTGAAGGACACTCCACCCCAAGGAACAGCAGAACACATATTATTACGGGGCTCACCGCAGTATGTCCAGTATCGACTACATCATAACGCTAGCGCACCAGTTAGAAAACGTCAAAGAAGTGAGCCACCTTGCCAGGTGTATATCAGACTACTCACCCGTATGGGCCCAAATCGAGGTGGGAGCACCCAGAATTGGCAGAGTAGCACCTATTAATCCATGGTATTTCAAGAACCCTCAAATAAAGGTGAAAATTGTACAAGACCCAGAATTGTACTTTTTGGAAAACGAACGTTTGGTGAACTTGGCTCAGACAATTTGGGAAGCCTTTAAGGTAGTCATTCGAGGACCCGCTATCTCTCAAATATCTGGGGTTAAAAGACATAAACAGGAAGAATTAGTGAGTTTAGAAACAGAAATTCTGGCACTAGAAGGGAAGCTCCAAGAGGCGCACCTAGACGAGACAAGACATGCCTTAGCGTTAAAGACGAAGGAATATTCTGCAATGGCCACTGATGGGGCCAAGAAATTGCACAGGGCGACGCTCAGCAAGATCTACGACGTCAAGGACAAACTCTGGAAATTGCCCGCCTGGTTGGACCACAGGGGACGGGCAAGTAGAGTGGTGGCGGAGCTCGTACTGGAGTCCGGGGAAAGACTCACTGGGCCGCAGGAGATCGGGGAGGCCTTCGGCATCTACTATCATGGTATATATACATCTCAGATGCCATACGTTGAGGAAGACATGCACTCCTTTTTAGGGGATATAACCCTGCCTGCTCTCTCTGAGGAGGAGAATTTCAGACCTTAACCAGGAGCTGAATACCACAGAGGTCAAGAAAGCCATACACAACTTAAGGCTAGGAAAGGCGTTGGGCCCAAATGGTTTACCCATTGAACTGTACAAGTTGGCTTTGTGTAAGATCATACCCTATCTTGCCAAAATGTCTCGAGAGAGTGGGGAGGCAAGACTGCTTCCTGTCGAGCAGAGGTTGCCGATGATCGTGGTAATTCATAAGAGTGGCAAACATAAGAATATAAGCTTGTCTTACAGGCCGATAATGCTGCTCAACACAGAAGCCAAGATACTGGCGAAAGTCCTAGCCACTCTTTTTCTGCGCGTCCTGACGCAACTGGTACACCCGGACCAATTGGGCTTCATGCCACCTAAGAACACTTCTCTTAACTTGAGGAGACTACAGGGAGTAGTGGACCGAGCCAACACGATATCCGAAGACGCAGTAGTGGTGTCCCTGTACGCGGCCATGGCGTTTGACATGATAGAATTGTCTTACATGTTAGCAGTATTAAAAAAACTGGGGTTGGGCCCGGGCTACTTGAGGTGGGTCTGCCTCCTTAATGTTACACCGCTTGCCCATGTGGTGGTCAATAATAGGAAGTCTCCTTTGTTCAAACTTGGTAGGGGCACCAGGCAGGGTTGTCCCCTCTCCCCACTGCTCTTCGCTTTGGTGCTCCAACCACTGGCGATGTGGATACGGAAGGATCCCGTCATTAGGGGGCTAAAATGGACAGAGGAGTGGGAAGACCGTATTTCGTTATATGCCAACAACATCCTATTGTATTTGGCATCCCCCTCGGCCTCCCTAAATATAGTGCTTCATATTTTCATGGTATTTGAATGATTTGCCGGCTACACAAATAATTGGTCCACATTGGTCATCTATGTCCTTAGTGGAGAGATGCCTTCCCTGCCCAGAGGGTTCCACATAACTGAAGTAGAGACGGGGTTTAAATATCTGAGGATCCGAGTCTCTAAAGACCCGACTTACTTCTATGATCATAATCTTCTACCCCCGTTGCAGTGTCTCAAAAGTGGCGTTGAGCACTGGTGGTTGCTCCCTTTGACCCTGCTGGGGCATGCAGCCTTATTTAAAATGATATTCCTTCCGCTGGTTTTATATGTGTTACAGAACACTCTGCACCCTGTGGGGGCTGATTACTTACGAACCATAGATGATGCCCAGCAGGAACTCCTGTGGGATGGCAAACCTACTAGAATTGCCATACAAAAGATTACTCTGGGGGGGTATGATGGGAGAATTGGTCTCCCAGACATTAAGAAATATTACTGGGTGGTGCAACTAGCCACTTTAAATCAGTGCAAGTACAGACCACATGTAGACCCCGGATTTAACATTGACAGGTGGCTACTCCTGGGAGGGAGCTTTGCAGGGGCATTGTACACTAATCCAGCCAGGAAAAATTTGTCGGGCCCACTGGACACACAATACACATGTGGTGGGCGGCTCCAAGGAGTCTGGCGTGGGAGGGTAAGATCACACTGGCCACCCCACTCTGGGACACCGACCTACTTGGCAGCCTGCAGCACACTCGGGGATTCGTCCGCTGGGAATTAAAAGGAATCTCTAGGGTTGGGGATCTATGGAAGGCAGGAAAAGGTATTCCTTTTTCCAATTACAAGTAGAGTATGAATTGGCCAATACTGAGTACTGAGACATATCACAGGTCCGACATGCACTACTCGCGGAGATAGCACAGGGAGAGACGCGGCCAGACTTCACCCCACTAGAAGATCAGGTCCTGGATGGGAATCTTCTGGAAAAAGCCATATCGTTAATATATATAACTTGTCAATAACATGACAGACCCTCTTGTTTGACTATGGGCCAAATGGGATTACGATGTCGCCGGCCTGGAGAATGACAAATGGCTTGAGGCCTTGGTCTCTCTTAAAGAAATTGGTATATCCTCCAGGCTCCGACTCGTGCAGCTGAAAATACTCCATTGAATATACCTAGCGGGACCCATGTTAGTAAAGATGGGTTATAGTGAGGAGGCAGGATGCATGAGGGGATGTGGATAAGTCGGTACTTTTATACACACACTCTGGGAATGTACACTAATTCAGAAATACTGGTCGTCCTTGAAAAAAAGGATGGAACGCGTAATGCGGTACACATTCGACTGTAACATTAAACTATGTCTCCTAAGTATCTGGGGCCCCACTGATCTATCCAACAAAGACAGGACATGGGTGGCATTTGGGATGGCAACTGCCAAGAGAAATATCGCTATACGGTGGAGGGTGAAGGAACCACCAGTGCTGGTTGACTGGCAAAAAGATATGGACTGGTGTATGGTAACAGAGAAAGCTGTATACAAATCGAATCCAGGGGATGCCCCACTAAATGGACACAGATTTGGGGAAAGTGGAATGATTACAGGAGAGGGATATGTGATACCCTGGAGCATGGGCAGAGTGCTGCTTTGGGAAGGCTGGATTTTGGCGGCCCCAATGTTAATGGTTTGTAATGATTTAGGGACTTCAGATGTATAGCGAAGTCCGTGCTAGTACAAAATCAGGCATATGTAAATTCAAAATTGACCACGGTGTATGCTCCTTGTCCCAAATAAAGAGTTTTATAAAAAAACAAAACATGGGTAGGTCTAACGAACTGTGCAAAGTACGAGCGCTCACATGGAGGCTGCGCTACAACATCAAGTCAAAACACAACCTGTCAATGCTGTCGCCGTCTAGAACCCTGATAAGAGGAAGACGCATACCAAAATGACTTTGATGCCTAAGACCTGCTATGGATGCTGAGGTCCCTATCCACGCCTAGGGCCCTGCCCAGCACAAGGAAAACAGTGTGCGGCATGTAAGAAACTGAATCATTTTGCCAAAGTCTGTCGTTCTTCAGCAACCCCCAGCGGTCAGAGGCCTAAACCTGTCACTGCCCTGCACACATCAGATGTTCCAGAGGATGAAGGGGACATGGGCAATGATGATATTGAAGGGGGGGACTATGTAATACATGCTATGTAACTGGACAGACAACCCAAATACACATCCCGAAGTGCTGTGTGCTTCTAGGCAGTCATCAAGTACAGGCACTGGTCTATACTGGAGCATCCATTAACATCATGGCCTAGTCCATGATGCTTATACTTCCTAAATTGAGACTCACCACAATGAAAGTGTGCATATACAGATCTATTGCTCCGCTTCCTCTAGCAGGAGTATTCACAACGGAGATTGCCCATGAGTATTGCTCTATTCCCAAAAAGGTATACGTCACCACTCGTGGCTTTTACTTTCAGTATACACCAAGAAAATGTGGACGATCTTTTGACTCATTTCACATCGTTGTTTGAGGGCATTTAGTGCCTAAAGGATAGTTTGATATGCCTACATATAGACGACTCGATCCAGCTGGTGGCTCTGAAGCATCAACAAGTGGCCTTCCACCTCAGGCCAAAGGTGGAAGAGGAATTACTCAAGCTGGAACAGGCAGATATCATCGAGAAGGTCGATGGCCCAACTCCGTGGGTGTCCCCAATTGTTGTAGCCTGAAAACCTAAGCAGCCCGGAGAAATGAGGATATGTGTGGACATGCACTTACCTAATCTGGCTATCAAACAAGAGTTTGAAATCAAAAGAGAGAGCAAGGGATATTGTCACTCGAAAGTGAAAAGAGATACCTCCTTTTCCCCTGATAGGAATATTTATGCAAACAAAAGAAGGAGTATCCCCTACGTCAGGTTTTTTAAGAAAAACTTACGGAGGGTGAGTTGTTTGGCAAAAAAAGGAAAAAGTCAACCTTTTTTGATAGGAAACCCCTCACTCACCACCTAGTGGTGACTTGCTTCATCATCGGGGTCCACCCTGGTGACCTAGCGTCACCAGGATGTGCTTCGACACCTGGGTTACAGTGGAGCAGGTTGTGACTGTATGTGCAAAAAGAGTGTTAAAAATTGTCCTGGTTTAACTTAAAATCAATTTTTATTATAAAGTAATCAGAACAATGTTAAAAATTGCTGGCGAGATACTCCTTGGTGAGTTACGGCCAAGGTATCTCTATATGTGTCTGGGTGGCTTGGTCGACATGTTTCTACCATCAGGGCAGTAGCCCGGTATTCTTCAGGACCAAAAACAGGTGGATGGGAGGTGTGTGCCCCCTAAAAGGTACACCCTGTCCTGATCCCCTGTAAACCAACTGGAAAAATAACCAGTGGTAGATGTGCTCTTTTAAAATAAAGAGAGCCGTCTGGTTGCAAAAGAGACCTGTAGGGAAAAGCAAAAAAGTACTGATTTCAGTAAAATTTCTATACTTTCCTGTAACGTCGTGAAGTGTCTCTGTGATATGACTAATCATGCCAAGGGACGTGCCCTCCGAGTGATCAGGTATTGTGTTCAATACGGGTGGTTGGCAGGGAAGTATTATCCGAGTGTGCACTCTTATCAATAGGTGCTCGTGTTTGCCATGCAGTACATAATTGTCGCCTTCATAAAGATATATACGAGCATGCACTTCATTTCAAATGCATGCATACATGATTTATCATTCGTCTCATTCAACCACTTATTGTCTTTTGTGCCCAGTGAATTTCTATGGGCGTCTCTAGGTAGGTGTGGCAGGTTGTGGCGTGTCCTCGTATGTACAATAATGCTAGGTTGTGCCAAGAATTATACATAATAACAAACAAGACACACAAACATATAACATGTAGGAGTACGCGTAGATTCCATGGTTCGAACAGGGGGCTTACTTGTTATAAGCCTCTAGATTACTTCAACGGGCAGGGGGTAGGTTCTTCTAACCGCCAAACCAAGTTCTGAAATGGCGCGAAAGATAATAGTGGAGTGAGTAAGTCGAGCGAAATGCCCGGTAGGGATCAAAATAATTCTAGGTATAGGGTTCCATCTCTGTTTGGAAAAACGAGGGGCATTTTACTTACAGTTTGCGGGAGGATTAAACGGCCATTCACCTACTCCTATCCTCCTCTGCTCGGCTAGTGGTGCCGTGCGGGAGTTCGTCCGTTAAATGAAATTTCTCTTCCGGGAAGGGCGTGGTGCCGTGCGCCGGAGGGGGAGGAGTTACAGGGCGGGACCTGATGACGCGGTAAACGCGTATGTTGGTAAACAAAGCGCGTCCCGGTTGTTATGCATCGTGAGAGATGGTTTTGGGATTAGAGTCACTAGATACTGTTAATTGGTGGACATTAGTATCTTGATGTGAATCCCAGGACCTGGTGACGCGGTAAACGCGTATGTTGGTAAACAAAACGCGTGCCGGTTGTTATACATCATTAGAGATGGTTTTGGGATTAGGGTCAATAGATACTGTTGGTTAGTTGACATTAGTATGATGTTATTAACCCCAGGAGAGAAGTGCTTAGAATTTGTAAAGCGCATGAAAAAGGGGTATGATTAGGACCCACTAATAGCGGGTGGGGCTAGATGTGGGAAACCACCTTAAATTATGCAGGTTTTAGATCGTGATGTGGACGTCATTATATATTAATCCCAAGAGACAAGTGCGTGGGATCATAATGCACTTTGGAAAGAAGGTATGAATTAGCCCCACTAATAGTGGGTGGAGCTAGATGTAGGAACACAACTACAGTTGTGCAGGTTCTCATCGTGTGATGCAGGAACAGAGTTCATGGGTCATTTGAGCACACTGGCCCCCTACGGGAAAACCTTCCCTATGGACAGTATCTCCACCTCAGAAGGAATTGCAGTAAATTGTCTGATTACAAGAGCCAGGCAGATGACCTAACACAAAAACTTTCCTCACGTGGCTATCCCAAGAAAATTACTAACAAATGCCAGAAAAGAGCTCGTAACCAGCCACGACAAGCTCTATTGGAAGACACAACCAAAAACGAGAATGAGGTTCCACTAGCATGTGTCACGACATACAATGCTATATCCAATCAGGTGAGCAAAAGTATAAAGAAACACTGGTCCATACTCCATACAGGAAACTACAAATGGGAAAAACCTCTGTTTTCTTACAAAAAGGCACGCAGTCTAAAAGACACTCTGGTGAACACTAGACCAAAACCCACCTTGACCATTACTAACCCCACAATCACGGAAATATGGGGGCTCCCACGTGTCACAGGACATTCAAGATGTGGGGATTGCAGTGTCTGTCATTTGACCACCAACACCAAAACATTGAACCTTGAGGAAGGCAAAACTTGGGAACAGAGGGCACAAACAAACTGCAATAGCCAAAATGTTGTATACTTGATCAAATGTTCCTGTGATATACCATACATTGGAATGACCACCCGCAAAGTAAAACAACGGATATCTGAACATCGTAGCACAATCAGGTGCAAGAAAAACAACACAAGACTCACGGACCATTTTTTGGCAATGGGGCATACCCCAAACGACATGAGGTGGACTGTTATTGAGCAAATACAGCAGGGTCCCAACATACAGTCACGCCTCTATGAGAAAGAGCAGAGGTGGATATATAGACTTTCCACGCACAAGGTTGGACTCAATGATAACATTCCATGGGCCAGTGTGCTCAAATGACCCATGAACTCTGTTCCTGCATCACACGATGAGAACCTGCACAACTGTAGTTGTGTTCCTACATCTAGCTCCACCCACTATTAGTGGGGCTAATTCATACCTTCTTTCCAAAGTGCATTATGATCCCACGCACTTGTCTCTTGGGATTAATATATAATGACGTCCACATCACGATCTAAAACCTGCATAATTTAAGGTGGTTTCCCACATCTAGCCCCACCCGCTATTAGTGGGTCCTAATCATACCCCTTTTTCATGCGCTTTACAAATTCTAAGCACTTCTCTCCTGGGGTTAATAACATCATACTAATGTCAACTAACCAACAGTATCTATTGACCCTAATCCCAAAACCATCTCTAATGATGTATAACAACCGGCACGCGTTTTGTTTACCAACATACGCGTTTACCGCGTCACCAGGTCCTGGGATTCACATCAAGATACTAATGTCCACCAATTAACAGTATCTAGTGACTCTAATCCCAAAACCATCTCTCACGATGCATAACAACCGGGACGCGCTTTGTTTACCAACATACGCGTTTACCGCGTCATCAGGTCCCGCCCTGTAACTCCTCCCCCTCCGGCGCACGGCACCACGCCCTTCCCGGAAGAGAAATTTCATTTAACGGACGAACTCCCGCACGGCACCACTAGCCGAGCAGAGGAGGATAGGAGTAGGTGAATGGCCGTTTAATCCTCCCGCAAACTGTAAGTAAAATGCCCCTCGTTTTTCCAAACAGAGATGGAACCCTATACCTAGAATTATTTTGATCCCTACCGGGCATTTCGCTCGACTTACTCACTCCACTATTATCTTTCGCGCCATTTCAGAACTTGGTTTGGCGGTTAGAAGAACCTACCCCCTGCCCGTTGAAGTAATCTAGAGGCTTATAACAAGTAAGCCCCCTGTTCGAACCATGGAATCTACGCGTACTCCTACATGTTATATGTTTGTGTGTCTTGTTTGTTATTATGTATAATTCTTGGCACAACCTAGCATTATTGTACATACGAGGACACGCCACAACCTGCCACACCTACCTAGAGACGCCCATAGAAATTCACTGGGCACAAAAGACAATAAGTGGTTGAATGAGACGAATGATAAATCATGTATGCATGCATTTGAAATGAAGTGCATGCTCGTATATATCTTTATGAAGGCGACAATTATGTACTGCATGGCAAACACGAGCACCTATTGATAAGAGTGCACACTCGGATAATACTTCCCTGCCAACCACCCGTATTGAACACAATACCTGATCACTCGGAGGGCACGTCCCTTGGCATGATTAGTCATATCACAGAGACACTTCACGACGTTACAGGAAAGTATAGAAATTTTACTGAAATCAGTACTTTTTTGCTTTTCCCTACAGGTCTCTTTTGCAACCAGACGGCTCTCTTTATTTTAAAAGAGCACATCTACCACTGGTTATTTTTCCAGTTGGTTTACAGGGGATCAGGACAGGGTGTACCTTTTAGGGGGCACACACCTCCCATCCACCTGTTTTTGGTCCTGAAGAATACCGGGCTACTGCCCTGATGGTAGAAACATGTCGACCAAGCCACCCAGACACATATAGAGATACCTTGGCCGTAACTCACCAAGGAGTATCTCGCCAGCAATTTTTAACATTGTTCTGATTACTTTATAATAAAAATTGATTTTAAGTTAAACCAGGACAATTTTTAACACTCTTTTTGCACATACAGTCACAACCTGCTCCACTGTAACCCAGGTGTCGAAGCACATCCTGGTGACGCTAGGTCACCAGGGTGGACCCCGATGATGAAGCAAGTCACCACTAGGTGGTGAGTGAGGGGTTTCCTATCAAAAAAGGTTGACTTTTTCCTTTTTTTGCCAAACAACTCACCCTCCGTAAGTTTTTCTTAAAAAACCTGACGTAGGGGATACTCCTTCTTTTATCAAACAAGAGTGACATCTGACGCCCACTGTTGATGACATCCTGTCCAAAGTGAGTGGGACAAAATGGTTCTCGAAGATGGACTTAAGAGCTGGCTATCACAAGTTAATGTTGGAACCAGAATCTCCAGCCATTACCATTTTTTCCATCAATGTGGGCCTGAGAAGGTACAAGTGTCTTTGCTTTGGAATTGCTAGTGAGGCTAAGGTCTTCCAGGACACCATCAGAAGTGTACTTGCCGACTTGGAGCGAGTACTCAATGTTAGTGATGATATTTTGATCCATGCCCCTATGCTCGAAGAACACCTTAATTATTTGACAGCCAACTTTCAATGTCTCAAAGAGATCGGTCTAACACTTTGCAGAGAAAAGTGTGCTTTTCTCCAAAGGGATATATCGTTCTTTGGGTATCGCTTTTCACAGGATGGGGTGTTACCAGATGCCGTTAAAGTGCAAGACATCCAGGCAGCCCCAGCAACCACCACGATGACTGGTGTGAGAAGCTTCCTTGGTATAGTCACTTACTGGGACTGATTCATCCGCAACTTCACCGACCTTACTACCCTGTTGTGGGAGCTGACCAAGACCAATACAATCTGGAACTGGTGGCCTGATCAGGAGAAAGTATTTTAGGCCCCAAAATAGGCACTATCCACTGACACAACTTTGATTTACTTCGACCCGGCGAAGGAGTCTGAACTATCCTTTGATGCAAGCCCCACTCACCTTGGAGCCGTGTTGTCATAGAAGCAAAGCAATGGGGAATCCACTCCAGCAGTCTATGTGAGCCAGGCACTGATGGAGATGGAGCAATGATATTCCCACATAGAAAAGGAAGCCATTGCTGTCCACAGGGGATGTCGTCAATTCCATCTGTATCTCTACACCCAGCACTTTGTGGTCCATACTGATCATAAACCACTTATCCCTTTGTCCATGGGTCATCCTCCAAACCCCCACCCCGATTTGAAAAATGGATTTTGCAGTTGCAGAACTATAATTTGACAGGTATTTTTTGTCCCTGTGCTCAAAATCCAGCGGTCAAACTGTCTAGGCATGCTAGACCTGCCACTGAAAGCGAAGAGCGATATGGGGAAGAAGTGGAAGAATATGTTCGACTTGGGGTGGAACGTTCCTGACCACACCCTATTTCACTGGGGGAGATCATCAAAGCTACTGCTGCTAATAACTGTGTATCGAGTTGGGCATATCGGAGGTGCGGTGCGGTCCGGAAGATGGTGCACCTTGCTTGATAAAACCATGTATCACACAGACGACGCAAGGCTGACGTTACCCTCCTTACACAATGTTCGTGCGGAACTGGTTGCGTGCCCTGAAGGCTGCCTTATGAGAGGAACCTTACAACAACGATTTGTTGACCTCGCCCATCTGGCCGATCAAGGGGTGATCAAGATGAAGTCGACTGAGATGCAAGGTCTGGTTTCCCAGTTTGGACACCCTGGTGGAGCAGACTGTTCGATGGTGCAACCTGTGCCAAACTGCAGGCCTGCAGACTCACCAGCACCCATCATTACTGAAACCATCATGTCCTTCCCCTGGCAAATCGCCAGCGCCAATTTTGGCAGTCTCCCGGATGGTCGACACGTGATAATGGTCATCAATTATTTCTCAAAGTATTCCGAAGTTGAAGTCATGGATTCTACCACTGCCATTTAGACCATACCTTATCTGGAGAAAATCATGGCCACTCACGGACTCCTTAAGGAACTGCGTACTGACAATGGCCCACCATTCTCGAGGTAGGAATTTGTTGAATATTTGCAATCCCAAGGTATTTAACAGAGGAAAATTACACCCAGGTGACCGCAAGCAAATGGAGAAGCAGAATACTTCATCCACACTCTCAATAAAGTTCTCAGGATTGTGTTGGCCAAAGGCCAGAACATGGATTGTGCCCTTTATTGTTTTCTGAGAGAATATCGTCTGACTCCTCATTCCACAGCTCATGTCAGGCCAAGTTCTCTATGCATGAACCCCACTGTGGGAGATGTCATTCCTTTCATGAAGAGGCCATCAGCTGTACAACAACGAGTTGCGGAGAATCTACTGAGTCACTTGAGGTGAAAGAAAAGCATGTCCCCAACTCGCAGAGCAAAACACAGTTTCAACAAAGTGGGTGGTATGGTGCTGGTAAAGAATAGGCACTTTCAAGGGAAAGTCATGCTACTTTTTGAGCCTGATCCGTGGAAGGTGCAAACAATGAAAGGAACCATGTTTACTGTGGAGAGAGCTGGAGAGGCTATCGCAAGGAATGTCTTGTCTTCAAATGCTATTAAGCCCCTGTGAACAGATCTGTGATGGATTCGGATGCATTGTGGGAAGTAGCGGTACAAACTAGTGAAGAACTGCCGAGATTTGATAATCCTGCACCACTCGAGTCCCCAGGGGTGGTGCCCTCATTCCCTGAAGCAGACAGACACTGTCTCCCAGAATTGTGCTCAGGTGTGCCATCTTCTCTTGGCACGTGACTACTACCTTTCGTGCCAGATGACGCAAGGGAAATGCCAGTCAGCAAGGAATGGAGAGATATCATCTTTGACCCCACCCAACAAGATCATCTCATTTGAAGGAC
Source organism: Lissotriton vulgaris (assembly GCF_964263255.1). Classification (NCBI taxonomy): domain Eukaryota; kingdom Metazoa; phylum Chordata; class Amphibia; order Caudata; family Salamandridae; genus Lissotriton; species Lissotriton vulgaris. Next base: position 1,078,616,485 of record NC_141689.1, on the reverse strand, counting down.
TTTCTGTTGTACTGCATGTTGATCCTGTTTTTCTGCTTGTTCTCTTTTGTGGTGTTTTGACTCAGTGCTCATTGAATATCTTTTCTCTTTTTCTCTCCTACACTATCTTCTATCGTTGCGACATGTTGTAAATATGCTGCATCCATGTGCTTTGAAAGTGACTCAGTGCGTGCCACAAGCCATTTGGCTGCACCGCACGGAGTCACTTTCCTTGTAAATCTGCCCCCAGATGTTTAGTTGTGAGGTGACTGGCTAGAAAGGAAGGGCACAAGTGTCTGGGTATCAAATATAAAATAACTAAATACTTGAGTCCAGGTATTATCAAAAACAGAACTCTGATTGATTCTGCGTATGGCCAAGCGGATACCCTTGAGTATACCGAGCATTATCTAGAACATACCACTGGGTGAATCAATATGGATGTTTCAAAGGATAGTGCCCCTCCAACACTGAATAGTATGGACATATTTGCACTCTCTCTGAGGCTGCTTGGGATCAGTGTATGTGTAACTATGTATAAGTGCAGCGACTACAAGTCATGTGCTCACATGCCATTTGCCATTACTATAAGACTTACATAACCCCCCACGGTGAATAGTCCAATGTTCTGAATGCCCTGCGCTATAGGTCACAATAGGAGTGTTGGACAAAAATTAGTGTCCTTTACGACCGCTGGACACTGTTGAAGTAAACTTTAGATAACAGTTGTGTTTAATACCTGAACATGTGGTAGGTAGTTTTCCACTTACCACGTTGTGTAGATGGCATTTGTTCTGGTCCTGAAGAAGTGCCTTGATCCTCCTGACACCCATGGCACGAAACATGTTGACCGACTGAGAGTAAGGCATACTTAGCTAGATACATAGCCTCTAGTTCTTCGTCACTCTCCATTTTTAATAAGGCAGTTTACCTTCTTGAATAAAACAACTTCTAGGACTATCAGACCTGTTTTAATTCAAATTTTTTCACATCTACACACACTAGGCCCCTTACCCCCACTGCACCTAATGGCAGGAACAAAAGATCCCCGCTGAAGAGCCCCGTACTGGGTGCCCGTCGGGTATTGCAGCGCCGACCTGACAAGGGGCAGGCTCCTATGATGAAGCATGACACCTAGCTTACTAGGTGTGAGAGCCCTAGTTCCGAAGGGAGGAATTCCCCCCTTATCCTTAAAACTGTGGTACAATTTTGCCCCTTTTGGTTCCTACCAATTGTATCTCGCCTTTTCTGTTCACCTTGACTTAGAGGAACTTCATACCCATCTTTCTCACTGGGTCATGTGTGGCAATGCCATGTGGCGACGTTTAATCAGCCATATTGAAAGAGCTTCTTTTTACAATATCATCATTACGCCTGTTTGAGACCAAAGCCTTTAAAATTGCTGGTGACATATGGATATGTCTGCTCTCTGAACCTATATGATCCCTGTAGTTTGACAGGCAGCTATGGTATTTGAGCCAATGTTGAATGTCTATCCTCAGGGGAAACTAAGCTGTCATATAACTGAGATCATGAAGTCAGTGTAACTTTTAGTTTTTCCATCCTCTTACTTGCAAGTAAACTCTCAGTAAACATAGGGGAACGGTAAGGTGCATGATTGGACTATAAAAGGAGGTAAAAGTGAGGAACACACTTCTAGAAATATGACAAGAAGTTATGTCATATTGCACATACACATTTTTTAAGTAGATTTTAAATATAGATTTATTTTTAGGATTTTAATTAAAGAAATTTAAATTTTTCTTCCATTATTTGGTCGAGAATACAAGACCTGTTGTATACACTTTGTGGTCCCACTGCTTTTAGTTTGTTACCTAAATTGTCCTTCCAAAATGCTTGCTTGCTGGTGGTGAATCCTTCCTCTTTGTCTTTGTTTTCTACCATGGGGCAGGGACAAATGTATGTTTGGGGTCCAATTTTTTTCTTGATTTCCTGTTCGTGTTACTTTTGCCTGTGTTCAACTTTGACACATGTAGCTGCTTGCATTTTAATGTATCATTTGTCCCTCCCACCTCCTCCCATGTTGCTTCATGGCCGCCCCACCACCCCATGCATCGCATTTTTTAAAAAGCAATTGTTTCCAATGCTGGGCAGCCAGGTTTCTGCGGAGCGCATTTGGCATTGCAGCCCCCCCCCCCCCCCCTTGTGCCTGGTGCTTCCATTCCTATCCCTCACCACTCTTGCCATGTTACTTGTTTCATGTATATGGATGATCAGACCAATGCTGTAAGAGAGCTGTCTGTACTAAGATACACACAGATTACATGCTGGCTTCCAACTCAGCTCCTGCTGACCAAAGGGGACGGTGCCATTACCACTGGCAAGTTGGAGGCTGGCTCACATCCTGAGCAGGGGGACGTGCAGGGCGTGTGCCGCTGATTGGCTTTTGCAGTGGTGGGCTGTTCTCAGGTTGGAGGCTGGCTTGCGTCAGCATGTCTGGCACTTCTCACTGTGCCGTTGGCCTGGTCTTATACTTGTCATCAGTCTTGTGGTGAATATCGTGCTCCAAACGTGAAAGACACTCTAGCTGTGGAAAAATAGCGCTATGTTTAACACCGCCTAGTAGCCATGCAATTTTGGAGCACGATATTCACCACAAGACTGATGACAACAAGGAGTAATTCTAAATGTGTGTCTTGTCCTACCTGTGTGTCTCTGTCCCTTTATCTTCCAGGTGCAGAAACGATCAGTAGAAGCCTCCTAAACCAGGAGTAATTAGGAATTTATCAATCATTCCTAATTTTTTTGCACTTTTTTCACCATTTTTATAATTTTCACATTTCACGTCCCTAGGTAAGGGTGGGCCTTAGAGTGCCCATACCGCCAGGGTTTATCACACCCAGTCCTGACGAATTGCCGGGTAAATTAACACCGTTTCGATGGCAAGAAACATGTCGACTACCCTCTAGGATCCCACCACTCAATTAAAAGTGGACTGGGTCCTCACATATTTTTTTATACTTTTTGTCCTTAGTGATCATTTAATAAAGTTACTTCAGATACACTACTGACAATTTTAAATACCCTCATCACTCACTATATGTTCATTTCCACTCAACACGCCCTAAACTCACCAACCCGCTCCGCAGTAATCCTGGCGTTGCAGCACACCAAAGAGACACTCTGTCTCTTTGGTGGGGCCCGATGATGAAGCATGTCATCACTAGGTGGTGAGTGAGGGCCTTCTTAAACATCCCAGTGTGGTTGTTACTGTGCTCCCTAGAACGGCTTAGCCTCCTCCCAGACACTCTTCTTTTGTTTATTGTCATTACAACGCAGTCATTGCAAAGCATACCATTACAACGCATACCATCACAATGCAGAGTACCCTTACACTATCCAACACTTACCCTACTGTTGCACCCCATGGAGTTAGAATAGTAATGTTTACCCCTACACTATCCAACACTTACGCTACTGTTGCACCCCCCTGGAGTTAGAATAGTAATTTTTACCCCTACACTATCCAATACTTACCATACATGCAATGTAATGGTATGCGTTGTAATGGTATGCGTTGTAAAGGTAATATGCATTGTAATGGAATGCGTTGTAAAGGTAGTTTTTAAAAATTCGTTGTAATGGCATGCTTTGTAATGGAATGCGTTGTAATGGATGTTTCGTTGTAAAAAATGCGTTATAAAGGTATGCATTGTAAAAGTATGCGTTGTAACGTCATACATCCGATCTGGAAAAGGCCTTATGACTTGACCCTCTTCTTGTATAGTGATGCTCCTGCGTGAGAAGCCCGTCTGTATGTTGTTATTGCGTAGGTACCACTGGGTGTAGGTACCACCTCTTGGTGTAGTAAGATTCTGAAGCATGACTCTTTCCTCTTTGGTTTAGAGAGATAATGGAGAATGTGGGCCCTCTCCTGTGTAGTAAGCGTGTGGGTTAGATTTATTCCCAGTGTATTGATGCTGCAACGCCTGAAGCTCAAGTTGTATTGTGGGTGTGAACTCCCACATACAAAGTGGAACAGGAAAGTGTGAGTAGTGAGATGCTTTGTGGGAACATCCGTCATTGTAGCGAGCCTCTGATTTACGTAGCCCTAGTAGTATTGAGACCTTCGCTTGTGAGCACAAATTTGTGTAAGTGAAGCAGTGGAGTGTGAGACCCCTGGCAGCATAGTGAGGAACCCGGACATGAGATCCTTCTCAATGGGGGGAGTCCGGGGACATATGAGTACTCTACTCTGTTGTGATGTTTCGTGGTATGAGACCTCCTGAAGTAATGAGAGTCTGTGGTGTGAGATGTCCTGTGTAAGTGAGATGGCCAGGTTTAACAACTACCCTATACTGTGATGCTTTCGAGTGTGAGACCGCAAGTGATCTACAGACTGTACTGAAGTCAAATAGATGTTTCCCATATTGTGTGTGACTCTTCTAGTAAGTCCTGGAATTTTTTCTCCAATGAACAACACTCTTTTAACTCAATCTTACAATGCCTAAAACGATAGAATACAACATGCTTTTGGCTAAGTATTCAGGACTGACTGTGTCTTGCAGGTATTGTGGGTACTGAGTATACAGGTAATCCATGGTTGTGTGAAAACCCACTAGATTATTTGGGCGTTCCAATAGCACAGGGTTGCATTGTGAATTTTCCTGTCCAAGGTATAGCAGCCTTTCAAATGTACCTAACCTATTGGGCAATCTCTTGGTGTTTCTATTGTCCAGAAAGCTGCTACTTAGAATAGAAAGTGGTCTAGATGCTAATAGGTTGACTGATCTCGCCCGTTTCCCAACATTGGCTCTGTTAATTGTTTGATTCTGAGCACACCATTTTATTCACCGGCATCTGGTTTACCCCATATATCAACACTTCGGAGCATATGGAATGTGTTCACGTTTTAGGAAAGGGAAATGTTACAATTTCTGTTATACTTCATTCGGACTGTAATGTTTATTTGATCATGAGGTGTATCCGTTCTTTTGCAGAATATGTGTATTGCAAGGTTTTGTGGCTGATGTAGTTATGTTTTTTTTTTTTTTGAAAATCTTTATTGACATGAAGATATCATTGACACATACAATATTGCAGAAGGATGCAGTCCGATCTCATTAAACAGTATACTGGTATTACAATATGGAGATGCGTGGTCGAACATGTATTGGACACTGTTCCCTCAAGTATTTAGGTTTGTATCAGTAATCGGTCCCAATACAGTGTGTGGAACAACATTAATTCGTCGCAGTTCTAACTAATGCGCCCCCTCCGAAACTAATCTTCATGTTGAGCCATGTTTGCAGTTTTTGATTGTAAAAAATTTAACAAGAAAAAGCAAAGGTAAGGAAATCAACGTATTTGTCATCATATAACGTGTGTCATTTTTACACCCCCACATATAGCAGCCAGTGAAGTCCTTCACAATTCGGTACCTGAACAGACATAATTATGTGACAGCCCAGTGCATAAAAAGCAAAACACCCACCCTTTTAATCATCCTCCTCCTCAGATTCTAAATCTTCTTCCTCTGGCAAAGGTTCACAAATTTCTCCTCTATAAATGTTCCAGGGAGCCCAGATCTTGTTCCATTTCCTGGGGCTCGCCCTAAGCACATACACTGCCCTTTCCGTCACCATCAACAAGTCCATATTCTTAGCCCTTCGAGTCGCTGTAGGCAGGTCCGGAACACCCCATTTTTGCGCTATGTCTCTCTTGGCTACTGTAATGGCCAACGTGACCCACAACTGCCCATATCGGTCCAAATCATTGGGGTCCCAAATGTTCAATAAACATTTTCGAGGTTCAGGTAGGACTGATACCTTAACTGCTTGAGAAACTGTACGCATAATTTGTTTCCAAAACTCCTGTATCAGCGGGCATTCCCACAGGGTGTGGTACAGAGTTCCTTCCTCCCCGCATCCCCTGAGGCAAAATGGGTGAGGTGTTCGTTGTATCCTGTGCAGCAGTGTTCTTGTGTAATAGACTCGGTGTAGAATTTTGAGTTGTACTAGCCTGAATTTCGCCGATATGCCCACTTCCCTCGGTGAGGCGAGCGCCTCATTCCATTCTGTTTCATCAACCTCTCCTATGTCCCTTACCCATTTCTCCTGTAGCTGTAATGTGGGGACCACCAGGTTATTGACCAACTTTTTATAGGTAAGAGAGGTAGCACTCTGAGGCATATATTCCGTCAGTAGCCTGTCCTCTAATGGGGATGACTCTGGAAGATCTGTGCCCGGCGGAATCGCCTGGAGTAGTGCGTGGCTTATCTGCACGTATCTAAATGTCTCGGTAGGGCCCAAACCATACTGTTGTTGAAGTTGTGGTAATGCAATCACTGTGCCCTTTTCCCACAGGTCCCCCACCGTGGAGATTATTATGCGATCCCACTGTGCAAATCCTTTACATGATCTAAGGTTTCCCAACAATTTGGTATCCCACAGTGGTGTTAGTCTGGTAAGTTTGCCTGCCCAGCCCAGTCGCGCTTGTGCTTTGTGCCACAATGCAGCCGTGTGTTGCGTCGGGCCGATCAGTTGTCTGACCTGGGATTTGTTATACAAGACTGAAAGCATGCCGTCTGTTCCAAGCTGGGACCAATCAGCCTTATACGCCGGATCGTCACGTGGGGCATGCACCCAGTGATTAATTATCTTAAGTTGGGCCACCCAGTAATACAGTTGGACGTTGGGCAGTGCAATCCCTCCTCCGTACCAACTCCTCACTATTTTATCATGGGCGATACGCGCCGGGCCATTGTTCCAGAGTAAGCTGGAGACCAGCGCCGCAATTTGTTTAAAATAGTGTGGTGCTACCAAATGAGGGGTATTTTCCAAGACATATAAAAACCTGGGAAGCGCCATCATTTTGTATAAAGCCGCCCTTCCCAGCAGGGTCAGGGGCAGAGTCACCCAGTGTTTGACATCCGCTTTCAGACATTCTAGGGGAGGTTTTAAATTTGCATCATAGAAGTCGGCTGCGCTTCTCGTAATGTAAATACCCAAATATTTAAAGGAGGACGTCGTTAAGGCCAAGGGGCAGTCCTCCCGCAACAATGGCTATGGGCCCCGGAGCACATATACCACAGATTTTGACCATTTTAATGTGTAACCTGATGCCTCCCCGTGTGTGTTACAAAGTTGTAGTAAGGCAGGAATCCCGCTATCCGGGTCAACCATGTAGATGAGCATGTCGTCCGCATACAGGGAGATCTTATCTTCCCACCCCTCCTTCCACGTGATCCCTCGAAACAACGGCGTAGTTCTGATCAGGATTGCTAACGGTTCGAGTACCAGGGCGAAGAGCAAGGGAGACAATGGGCATCCCTGTCTCGTTCCCCGTCTCAGTGGGAATGACGCTGAAATGTGTCCATTTGCAACCACCTGTGCCACTGGCAGCGTGTACAGCAGGCGTATCCACGCCCTAAATTTAGGTCCGAAGCCCACATGAGTAAGCACTGCGAATAGGTATTCCCATTCCACTAGGTCGAAAGCCATTGTGGCATCGAGGGAAAGGATCACCGCTTGTTCATTGAGGAGGTGCGCGCGCGCCATCACCCCATGAACCCTCCTCAGATTCATTGCCGTGCTTCGGTGGGGCATAAAGCCCGATTGGTCAGGGTGAATCAGTGTGTGAAGATGTTGTGTAAGACGGCTGGCCAGGATCTTAGCTAGGATTTTCGCCTCTACATTAAGCAGGGAAATGGGACGGTAGGAGGTGCACGCAGTCGGTGGCTTACCTGGTTTAGGTATAGCCACTATGGTGGCAGTGCGTTGGTCAAGCGGCAAAATCGCCCTATCAAGGCTGTCATTGTACATGTTCAGCATTGGTTTACTGAGCACGGGGGCCACTGCCTTGTACCATTCCACAGGCAGGCCATTGGGGCCCAGCGCCTTACCAGACTGCAAATTTTGGATCGCCAATTGAATTTCTTCTTCCGAAAGATCAGTATCTAATTCTTGTTGTGTCTCTTGTGTGAGTGCCGGGATGACGATATTCTCTAGGGAAATCACCGCTGTCTGTGCAGTGACGTCACGGTCCGGTGTGTATATGTCCTGGAAGTGATCCGCCAGAGTATGTACGATTTGTTCAGAGTGTGTCTGCAGTTGACCATCGTGTGTGTACAGCCGCTGTATGCCTCTGTTGCTACCTCCTCTCTTGTCCAGCCATGCCAGCATTTTCCCGGCCTTATCCCCTATCTCATACACCCTATGGAGCGTGTTTGCCTGATGAGTTTGGACGGTCGTTTTAAGGTGATCATGGTATTGTTGTTGGTGGAGCTGCAGTAAGTGTGCCGTTTCCGGCGTGGGGTTCGACATGTGAGTGATATTTGCGTTGTGGAGTGTGAGTTCTAGTTCTGTAAGTTCCCGTCTAGAGTCCCGTTTATGACCCGTAATAGCTGCTATCGCCTCCCCCCTAAGGACGGTTTTATAGGCCTCCCAAAGGATAGAGGGCGAAGAGACGGTCCCCTCATTTTCGGTGAAGTATTGCACAGTCGCCCGCTTAAGCTTTTGATGTAGTTATGTTTGAGGTTTTGGTGTCCTAAGTAGCTGGTAAAGGAATAGGTGTAGTTGATAGTGTGGAGTGAGGAGTTACACATGCTTGGGAGTCTTTGAGGATCTGTGATACATGTAAGAGTTGGTGGCAATAAAATTAACTATCTTTCGTTCCTTTGTTTAGCATGTTATCTGAAGCCACTTTACAGAGATTTGTTTCGACTTTTCGAGAGGTCACAGTAACTGGTAAGATGTCTGTGAGTTCTGGGTAGGTTGAAGTTACGCTGAGCTCTCTTGCCAAGACCTGCCCTTCCTAAGTGTTATGGGGCAGGTCACATTGACGGGTAACATGTCTCTCAGTTGTGTGTAGGGGATAGCCATTTGACTCTCTTGGCAAGATCCCCACCCCTTCTAAGGGCTATGGAACAGCTCTGCTTGGCTGGTAGCTTAATCTATAATTAAATCAGTGTTTTTCCTCTGTGTCCTCTTAAATGCAGTTTGATTAGATAGTGCCAGTTATAGATGTGATACACATAATTAAAAAAACATTTGATCTATTCCCATCTTTCATTGAAAATCTTGATGTAACTGCTTACAGTCTATTTTGATTGTGTCTACAGTGAGGAAGTCCTTTTTTAGGTCGAGTCTAGGCAGCGCATGCACTGTCTATTCAAGACATGCTGTAATCACTCTATGGGATTACAGCCTGCCCATTGCCATTTTATCTGTCCCTTCGGTTGTCGTTACAAAATGCTTGCTTGCTAGTGGTTAATCTTTCCTCGCCTTTCTGTGTTTGGTTTCCTCCCATGCATCACTGCCCAGTTACTGTTAACATTATGATTCTGTGTTTGTGTTCATTTGGGGCAAAATTGTTTTCTTTTATACCTGCTAGTGTCATTGTTTGCCTGTCTTCGGTGTTTCAGCTTCAGTGCCCATCACTTAATCTCCCCATGCGGCACCCCAACTCCTTCCACCACAGTGCATCCCCCGCCCCCACCACCCCTCCAAGGTCACTACTTGCCCATCACAACTCCCCCCACATGCTGCTTATTCCTTCCTTCTCTACCCCATTGCTACTTGTTTTGAAGGCTATAGTCTAAGCAGCAAGGGCTATAGAAAGAACATGACAGGCACCTGAGTGATGGCCATAGATAGAGTCTCACTTTTTTGGAGGGGTACACGGAAACTCTGGATGGAAGAGTCACTGCCACCCCATTGGCCGACACCTGCTGCTCTCAACTGGGATCCCACGGTTCTGGAACTTTTTCTTTGTCTACTAGTCGAACTGCAGCATTTGTTCCTATGCGACTGCTGGCTCTTCTTCTCCAGGGTTGGCAGCAGCTGGGAAAGTTTGCTCGGTTGTTGTTGTAGCTAGGAGTTGGGACCCATGGTGGCTCTAGAGGCAGCAGTCTAAATAGGGAGGGCTGCTGCTGTGATTCACATACAGCTGAATGAATTCCCACATATGCCCTTTCCACCCACCAGTGAGGTTTACCACCACCTTGGTCAGTGCTGGGACCTTGTTTGGATACACTGCCTGCTCTGCTCTCCAGGATACGCTGTCACCTTTCTGTGAAGGAATTACTATCCCTGGCAGATTGCCTGCAAATCTGTTTTATTTGTTGTGGTTGAACAGTTCTAAATACGAGGAATATAATGGCTCATTATTTGACATTTGCCCTTCTGATTGGCAAGACCGTTGCAGGTAAGGGCCAACCCATTCAGTTTAAAAATGTTGTTCTAGTGCTTTCTTATTTGTGATCTTTATTGGTCGCATTTCAGGCCCATTGTACATATATGTTATTTTTGTAATGGTGTGTAAACTCTCCCTGTAAACTCTGCTATTATGCTGTAAGTTTGTGAGCTTGTAAGTATTGTTTTTGTCATGACATTTCTCATATAAAATGTTGCTTTTTTAATTAGTCATAATCGGAAGGTTGCTTCCCAGACCATTGATTTCTACTTAACGTAAAAGAAACCAAAACATTGTTCCTTCTGCTGTCAAAGATCTGACCTACTATTATTTCATTCTTTCATCCAACTCCTATAAATCACGCCTGTATGTATACATTTTACATCATTATTCTGAAATGAATTATTGAATCTTTACATGATTTAGTCAAATTGTTTTTATACTTGTTTTTTTTTTTAAAGAAAACATACTATACATTTGTGAACATCATGATAAGGGACAAAACTCTGTGTAGTGAGAAATACTACTACTAGACCCTATAATGGTTGGGGTCAGAGCACAAGTCTATAGTGGGATAGGATCCCAGATTCCATCTGTGGGAGTGCACTACTATTGTACACACAATGCGTCAACTTATGGTCGCTTTTGGCCCTATTCGTGTTTGCGCCGACGCATGGTGACCTTTGAGGATGGGCCTGTGTGTAATTCTGGGGAAGGTCTTCTTCAGGGTAGGCCGGGTGTAGGTTACACATCGCCTCGCAGTTCTTTTGTTGCGCTGATGGTGGGAGAAGTGTTTGGTAACGTGAACACTGCTTGAGCAGGTGCAGGTGTTGTGGGAGCCTTTGGGATGGCCACAGATGTGGTAAGCACAGCCATGGGACCATCAATATTCCTCCAAGGGACCACTGGCAGGCGAGGCATTGTTGGCAGTAGCACAGGAACTCTCACAACTGTTGGCGTGGCCTTTGCGGGTACCGACATCAGGGTAGGGCCTCTGAAGATGGTCGCTGGGTTTGGAGGGCTTTGGAACCCAATGATGTTTGGAGAGTTCATAGCTAGTATTTCAGGAAATTTGTTGTTGGGAATAACTGGATTCCTATTTGTTCCTTGGGTCGACTATTGGTTAAAACAAATGAACATGAAACAATTAGTCTCTCAAAATGTACTTTAAAATTTGTCTGTCTAACATTACTCACTTAAACTTTAAAATATTGATGAACAAAACACCTCAATCAAGCTGAAGTCATTACCAGTGCGCATGCGCAATTCCAATACCTGAATTTACAATATTCAATAATCTCTTTGTTTGTGTCTCACTTTTAAGCCGTTTCCAGTTTTGTCTTTACATGGTAAGCCATTGGGGACAAGTTCAGTCCAATTTAAAGAAAGTCAAAAGTCAGCCAATTGCATGCTTGTTGGAATGCCATCGCATAATACAAACGTTGAAGGGGCGGGGCCAAATGGGCAGAGCTTGTAGGTGATTTGGCATCTTTGCATACTCAGCAGCAATTAAGAGGAAGAACCGTAGACTCTGCCTTCAGACAGGAGATGACAAGAAAGAACTCACTTGTCTTTGACAGTCACTGCCAGGGCCGGACTGGCTACCGGGCGTTTTGGAATGCTGCTGAGCTAGGGGCTGATTTCGTTGATGGGGACCTGCGTGTTGAACGAAATTCGTTTTGCTTTGTTTATTTTGAAGCACATGCAGGTCCATCAACGAAATCAGCCCCCATCGCAGTGACATCAGCCCCCAGCTCGGCAGCATTCCAAAACGCCCGGTAGTCAGTCCGGCCCTGTTCACTGCAGATGTGATTGCGCTCCAATAAATCAGTGATGCATTTACCTTCAGCATGAATTTCAGATTGTTTTTGAATGTACAATTGTAGAGAAAACACACTGTCTATCAGCCTGGAAAATGGCTTGAAACAGCTCCCCACCCCAAACATATTATGGTCCAGGGACCCGATCTCCCGGAGTCTAGGTTCCCTGGGCACACACCAAGCACGTATTGGGCCTGTTGGGGGAGCCCTAGGATCTCTTGCGGCCCCAGCCAGAACCCCACAAGGAATAATCCCCATTCATTCCTATGGGCCTTTTGGCCCACAGGAATGAATGGGGAGTTATTCCTGATTTGCGATTAGCAATTTGCTAATCGCAAATAAGGAATATGTAGGAATCGCTTTTGTTTTTGCGATTCCTACATGAATGCCGTTTTGCGAGTCTGAAATAGCGATTCCTTATGATTCGCTATTTCAAACTCGCAAAACGGCACTATGATGAATCAGGCTGTAAGTGTTTGCACCTGTTTGGCATGAGTTTTAAAAATGCTTGCGCCAGGTCGAAGCAAACACAAGTTTTCCTGCCTGCTCCATTGCGGGCAGGGAATCTGCTGTGTCCCGGAGGTAAGCTCCCCGGGTAACAGCAGGCGAGCAGAGCTTGTAAGTGATTAAGCAATAAAGACCCCCTCCCCCCCGTTCACTTGTGTTTTCTCTCCCCTTCATTATTCATATGAATGACAGAAAGGAAACAGCACATCCTGTAAGATGGACACATAGTATACATCAATGCCACTATTCCTGGGAGAGGAGGGTTGGAAAGAATGACTGGTTCTCTTGACTGGAGTTCATGAGGGACGGTGTGAGCGGATCTGTTGAGCATTGAAAGTTATGACATGGACTGAATGAAAAAAAGCCGAACATGCTGACATTCAAACTTATTGGAATTAACAGTAAGTTAATTTTGGGTCATCAATTGGAAGTGAAGCTGTAAGGACAGTAATATACTGAAGGATTAGTGGCTTCAAAACATAAGATTACCTTATCAAGGCATCTGATTATATATAAATGATACCCCATAACTATGTCTTTTTTTATTTGACCCTGAAGAAGCAGTCAGTTTACCATGAAATACGTGCTGGAAGTGGCTGTTTCTGTTCTTCAAAAACTAATCTTTGGGACTTAAATACATGTGAAAATTTTTATGCATTAATCAGTTCAGTCTTGTAAAATTGAAGATGTTTTTGTATATTGGAAAGAATGCTAGAATGTTTAATATGTAGGATTGTGATGCAGAACTAAGACTTAAGAACACTCAAATTAAAAAATGTTCATGATTTGTGATTAAAACATTGAGATGAAAGTAAGTTTTGGTTCCCTATTGCTAATGAATTTGAATGTTGTATCTTAGGTGTCGGAGGATGGTCAGGCGGAGCCGGAATGTCTAGCCTTTACGTTGATCCTCCCTCCCTCCCTCCAACTCTACACTCCATGCTATGAGTGGGCACACAGATGGTGTGCAACAAGCAGGACGGCAGAGACATTGTGAATCAAACGTAGGGCTCCCGGTTTCATGGTATTTTTTTTTTTGACATTTCCATTTGTATTTATCCATATTTATTTTTTTCAAATTTTATCTGTATTTATCCATATTTATTTTCTGGGAAAATTAAGCTGAAATTAGTATATTGCCACATTTATTTTTAACTGGTAAATATGCACTCATTCTTGAATGCCTACCAGATGTCAGTGCTGTAAACACCCACAGAAGATAAAGCAATGCGCATATAAGAAAATATGCAAAATTCAGTATCAACCTTTTGCATATCTACTGCTGTTAAAGCCTCTTTCCTAAAATTCCTGTCTTTTTTAGCCCCCTTACCTATCAATCCACACAGCAATTGGCCTGGCAGTCATGGTAGACAGTATTTAGAATTACTCAAAAAGCAATCCAATTTCCGTTTTTATCCGCATTTAAAAATAAATACAGACAAGAAAAATAATTTTTTTCTGTATTTATCTGTAAAAATCAGTAATAACGGAAAATAGGGAGCCTTAATCACACCCCAGATTGCGAGCTCCCTGATTCAGATAGGGCCGCCTCACTGTTTGGCATCGAGAAAACAGCTTTCGGACCGTTGGTTTGTGCCAGCACCATAGTAGGAGCTATCAGCTTCTGACAACATTCCAGGCAGAATGGAGGGCGGCAATTAGTGCTGCAGAATGCACTTCCGTCTCAGCGGGGAACGCAATGCTAGTGTGTACATTGTTTGTTTTTCACTGGATCTCAAATGCTCTGCTGCACTCCTAACCCCCCTCTCACGGCAGGACTGTGGACTGCTCTTATTTTCTTTTCTCTTTGTCCAGCCTCTTGAGATCTATACAGGATAGCCTTTTAAGTGAGAGCAGAGAGGATTTCAATGGGTGGGGTGAGGGATACCGGCCATCTATAAAGTATTCCCGCTTGGTTGGTTTGGCTATTGAGCTGACACTAAAGCTGACTGTAGACTTAAAAAAGAGTAACCCACACCCCAAGACGAACAATCTTTAATATACTAAGGGCTAAGGAAGCAGAATTTTACTTCGAGACACGATTTACGCAGTCAATTAAGTATAGAGGGCATAGTCGGGGACCCCTCCATTAAAGAGATGGCTATCTTACACTGAGGCTAAGATCTAAGTATTATAAAAAGGCCACCTCTTCACAGAGAGAGAAAAAATGTGGAATCCAGGGAAAGCTGGTACAGGAAAAACTCGAGAAATGTCCCCTTGCTAAAGCTGCGAAACATATGATTGCTCTCATTAGAACAGACTTGGGTAAGGAGCAAGACAGCGTGGATAGCCCTGTCAGCACTGAAGTGGATTCCTCTTTGGATGAGTTGGTGGTCCACCCATTCCTACTGAACTGGTCACTGCATCAAGTGAAGTCCATCTCCAGGAGAGAGTTAGTAATCATGATATGAGGCCTGCTTTGCTGGAGAAAATACACCAATTCTTCAATTGATCGATTGAATCAGGCAACCTTGTCAAGGGGGAATCAAAAAAGTAGGTTGTTTTGAAGGATTACACTCTTTATTCAAAATTACAAAAGCTGTGACAAGAGAGAGAGGTCCTTAGCAGTCGCCGTGAATCTATTTCAGTATCTAATCAGGTTGCGAATGACGGAGTCTCAACTGAAGCTTCTTCGCTTGCATTGGCAGAAGGACTTGCATCCTTGAGTTCTGTTCACTACCTGATAAAGCAGCTTCCAAAATTGATTATAGATCCTGTTTCTGTAAGATCTGGTAGCTTAGGGCCTGATTATGATGGTGACTTTCATCCGACCTCCATCCTACTGGGAATAGGACCACCCGACTACTGTCAGTGGTCCCGCTATAGGGATTACCTTCAAGGCGGTCACAATGTATATGTTTTGTATTGCGGCATGTGCTGCTTGCTGCAAGCACACGCCTCAGTACAAAATATACACATTTTGCATATCCCAGCACTATGTGGAAGGTACAATGCAGTGCTTGACAAATGGTGCAAAATGGTGCAAGAATATGTAGTGGGGGCACAAAACCCAAGGCTGTGAGCAAGGGTGGAGAGGGGGGCCCACTAGGGCCCCCCCAAAGTCCTTTCCGCCTGCCTTTTCATTTTTTTTTTTTTGTTTTGTTTTTGGAAGACCTTTATTTCACATTTGTCCATCATCATACAGGGTGCATTGCATGGCCCACAGAGGGGCGAATCAAATAGTCAAGAAACAGAGTGATACGGCAGGGATGACACAGCCATTTAGCTGTCAACCCGGGGGTCCAGCGGCAGTATACATAATGGAATCCGCATTGTCATTTGGAATTGTCCATAAGAAATGATCAGTCTAATTTTCTCTTTTTTTTTTTGTAACAACAGTAGAAATGTGTCATTCAGGCAAGCATCGCAGTCGTTGCAGCTTGTTCCCCGGGACCTCACCTAGGTGTGTGTAGAGCTGTATAAGTGCATAGCAATGCGTGGGTCTCGGGGTGGTTGTGGGTATGGCTCGCATTTGCAATGCTCTACCGTGCATGACAATCAGTGTGTGGTATAGCTCACTGAGGCATAAAACTACCGGTGAAGGCTCGCGAGTCCAGGTCGCAGCCCTAAAAGCGATGTCCACATGTGCGGCAGCAGGGCGTGCACACTAATCCTCAGGTCCCAGGCTCAGCGGTCAGTCAGTGTTAGGACAGGTTCACTTCGCCTTGCTGCGTGTATGTTCACTGCGTGCGCCGGAGCCCTAAGCGTCAGTACCTCTTCGAACTCCAGGTGTAGCATGCGTTTCGTAGTGTGCTGCCGCCTAGTGTTCGCTCTATCCTCAGTGTCCATATCGAGAGCTAAGTGTAAATCTGGTCGGGGAACTTGACCAGCGGTTAAACTATCCCCCACGCGTCATAACGGCAGGGGAGAACTGGGGTCGGGTAATGTATCGCGGTCAGGGAGTGGGTGGAGGGGGGGCATGAAGGAGATCATCGTGTGATGTAGCGGGGGGGTAAGCAGCCAGAGGGACCAGGGCTAGGAGGACAGAAGCTGTGTGTGGGGGGGGGAGGGGAGATGGTGCACTTCCAGGCAAGGTCTCGGCATGTGAGTGCGCCCAGCGCGTCTATGAGGCAGGCGGTGGTCGCCTTAGGTCATCTCATGTTCCTGGCAGGCCTCCTGATACGTCTGGAGGAGATCGTCCCAGAGCTGGGCGATGGGGAACTTGCGTAGTCCCGCCGTTTCCTCCCTCAGGAGCACGGCACTTTCCGCTCGCGCCCAGTTAGTGAAGGACGTTCGCCAGTGCTGTGTGTGGGGAGGAGTAGCAGATTTCCAATGCTTGGTGAGCAGGCGTTTGGCTGTGATGAGGCCCATGTCCCAAAAGCGCGCTTGCACTTTGTTGGACTTAGTGCGTTTGTATAACCCGAGAACGCACGCTTCCCAGGTGTGTGGTAGCCTCTCTTCAGCTCCATGTGAGAGGAGTTTCAGGACTACTTCCCAGTATTCCCTCACCTCAGAGCAGTGCCACAGCATGTGTAGCAAGTCCGCTCCCGGTAGAGAGCAGCGCTGGCAGGCCGCATCCGCAAGCGGGAAGTACCTATTGATTTTATCCGGCGTGAGGTATGCGCGCTGGAGCAAATAGTACTGTATAATCTTAAAGCGGGGGTTTCTAGGGATGTTGGTCGGTCCCGCCAAGACCATCGCCCACTCCTTATCGGTCCAGTCCCGGCCCCTGTCCGCCGCCCATTTGTCACGCAGCGGCTGTGTAGAAGGTTGCGAGTGTGTCTGTAACGCCTGCGCCAGCCAGTGTATGATGTGCGATCCGTTGCCCATGACATGCAGGTACTGGATGTAGCAATGCCTCGGGAGTTCTTCCGTCACTTCACCCCAGGAGGCTGTGAGCGTGCGCAGTAGCGACGCGTGCTGCAAGAACTGCCCAGCCGGGAGATCTGCGCTGCTCAGCCAGGGCTGCGAAGGTAAGCAATTCGCCTTCAGCGTACAGGTCGCTCAGCGTGTCCACCCACGCCCGTGCCCATGCTTCCAAGCGCGTTTCCGTGAGGATCCCCGCCGGGGTCGGTGTTCCCAGCAGTGGTATGACCAGGGCATACGGCTTGGTCGCTCTGGTAAGGCGTAGGCACCTCAGGAAACATTTCCGCGCCACCGCCACGTGCAGCTGGGAGGGGCATCGTGCTTGGGTGAGCGGGTGAAACAGTGTATTAATCTGCGTTTGCGTCCATGCAGCCTCGTTTTCCGAGGCCGTATCCTTAAGATATTTGCCACTCAGCCAGTACGCCACCCATTGCGTCTGTGCCGCAAGGTAATACAGCTCTAGATTGGGAACTGACAATCCTCCCGAGTCAGTTGGCATGTACATCTTCGTCAGTGCTACTCGTGGGCGGCCGCTGTTCCATATAAGGTCGCGGAGTAGCACCTCTAGGTCTCTAAATATCCTGGTTGGGACATAAGTGGGTATGTTCGCGAAATAGTAGAGTAGCCGGGGCAACACAATCATTTTAGACAGAGCTATGCGGCTTGGGACATTAAGTGGGAGGGTATTCCAAAAGCGGACTTGCACCCGTATCGAGGCGATCGTCCTAACGAGGTTCCCCTCCAAGATATCCAGCGGGTTCCGATAAATCTGTATTCCCAGATAGCGAAAGGAGGTGGGGTACCACTGTAATCTGCCTCCGCCCAGTTGCACGTCGCACTCAGGCGTGTCTGGGCCAAAGTGGTAGGCCCCAGATTTGGACCAGTTGACCCTGAGGCCCGACATCTCCCCAAATGCAGCAAAGACGGCAGTGAGAGAGGTGGGGATTGCGGTTATGTCCCTGACGTATAGGAGCAGGTCGTCTGCATACAACGACACCGCATGTAGACCATCCGCCAGCGGGATGCCCCAGTCTGGCCCCTGTGCTCTAAGAATCGTGGCTAGAGGTTCCATGGCCAGGGAAAACAGCAGCGGGGACAATGGACAGCCCTGTCTAGTGCCTCTGCGCACCCGGATGGCATTGGAGTGTAGTTGGCCCGTGCGTACCCTGACCAATGGTTTGTCGTACAACAAGTCCACCATGGCCTCATATCCTTCTCCCAGTTGGAACTTCTCCGCGACCGCTCGCAGGTATGGCCACTCCACGGAGTCAAAGGCCTTCTCCAGATCGAGAACGAGGCAGCCCGCTCTGGGCCACTGCCGGATGGCATATTCCTGCACTCGGAAGAGGCGACGGATGTTGTGGGAGGTGTGGCGCTTTGGGACAAAGACATTCTGATCTTGATGCACCAAATGAGGCACATGGGGAGCCAGCCTTCGGGCCAGTGTGGAAGCCAGTATTTTGTAGTCCGTGTTAGGCAGCGCCAGGGGGCGGTATGAGCCCACTCTGGTACCGTCTTTGTCCGGCTTCAGGATGGAGATCAGATTAGCCTCGTTCAGCGTCGGGGGCAGGATGGAGTCCTCCGCTGCTGCATTGTACATCTTTAGAAGCTCTGGAATAAGAATATCCGAGCCGGCCTTGTAAAACTCCGCCGGGAGTCCATCAGGGCCCGGTGTTTTGCCATTGGACAGGTGGAAGATTGCCTCACAGAGTTCGTCCGCCGCAAGAGGGGCCCCTAGTGCGTTCTGTTGCGCCACTGTCAAGTGTGGCATCTGTAAAGGGGCAAGGTAGCCGGCAATGTCTGGGTGCGGGATTGGCAGTCTGGAGCGGTACAGCAAGGTATAATGCGCAACAAAGGTGTCGTGTATGCGGCGCTGTGTGTACACAGTAGTCCCGCCCGCCTCCTGTATGGCCGTCACAGGGGCCGCGCGGTCCTCCTGAGAAATCAGCCAGGCCAAGAGCCTACCAGGCCTGTCACTAAGGTGATGTGTCCTCGCCGAGTGTGCAGTATAATTGATGTGTTTGAGGCGTTCCAGCAGCGCCGCGTGCTCTGCGCGCGCCTCCAGCAGTGGAGCCTCGTCACCCTCCACTGCGTCTCCCTCCCTGGCAAGCAAGCCTGTTTCTAGTCCGGTAAGGTCATGTTCCAGTTGGTGCTTAATCTGGCCCTGTGTCCGCAGGCAGTGTCCGCGCACCACCACCTTAAAACGCATCCCATTCCACTTGGGGAGAGGAGGCCGTGCCTGTGTTGTCCTCAAAGTACTGAGCAGTGCATGTGAGTAGGGAGTCGCGGAAGGGTGCATCCATTAGCAGCGCGGGCTGCATTCGCCAGGTGGGCACAGGGGGCAGCGGCTGCTCCCAAGTGATAAATAGAAGGTGAGGGTTGTGGTCGGAGTGAGTGCGGCCCATGTAGTATGTGTCCGTCACGTGGGGCAGTATGTCAGTGGACGCCATGAACCTATCAAGGCGGACGTGGAGGCCATGCGCGCCTGAATAGTACGAGTACACCCTCGCGCCTGGGTTGCGTGTTCTCCAGATATCATGTAGGTCCCATCGCGTCGCCCACTCTAGTAGGTCTTTCGTGGCATTTCTCGTAGGGGCATGTAGTGGGGGGGCAGGGAGCGGTCCAATGTCGTGTCCAAGGTGCAGTTGTAGTCGCCACCCAACACCCATGAAGACTCCCGCCAGATCGCCATTGTTTGCTAGAGGCGGTCCAGGAAGCCACCCTGATCAACATTAGGGGAGTATAGAGATACCAGCGCTACCTGATGCCCATCTAGTACCGCCTCCCTTTTCATGGCGGGTTTACTACCATGAAACGGCCGGCGGAAAGGGACATTGTATTCCCTACGGCAGTGCTTGAGCTTGAGCACATTGGATGCATGGCGGTCGGTCTCTCCACCTGCCAACCATCCGCCCGCCATTGTAATGTGGTGGGCGGACCTCCACAGTCCAATGGCGGTGAGACTGCCACCAACGGGCTAATGGTGATGGTCCCACCTCCATCATAATCAGGACCTTAGTGACAGCAATTGTGGCTGAGAAGGGGTCAGGAGGCCCACAGAGGGATAAAATCAAGGTGAAGACTAAATACAGATTAACCCACAGGAACATTCTAAGGAATTAGTGCATCTACTGGAAGTCGCCCTTGAAAACAGTCTTAAAAAGAGGAGACTGCTATGCTTCATCAGCGATTGGCCAAGATAGGTCAAAACTTGACACATCTACCTATTAAATTTCAGGAGGCCAAAAAGAGAATTTCAGACTTGGAAGACAGTATGGTCAATCAAAATAAAGAGCTGGCGACCCCTTGAAGGAGATTCAGCTACTATCTTGCAAGATAGAAACCTAGGGAATGTGGCAGACTATATAATCTACGCTTTGTGGGATTGCCAGAAGGTGACGAAAATCTGTCTGGATCTACCAACCCAGCTCATCTATTTGAAAAACGGATTAAAATACATATTGCCTAGGTGCAACAATGATTTGACGATCTCGAGTGCACAAAGAATCCCAGCCCAACGTTTGCCCAAAATTAACTATCCGGGTACCGTTCTCATTAACTTTGCAGACTATTGGATCGAGGAACAGATACAATAAAACGCAAGTCATTTAACATACATGATTGGTCGCAATTTTGCATCTATTCTGATATGACGATAACAGCAGCCCGGCAACGAAGAGTTTGTGGGACTTCTGGGACAGTTTAAGTCCGGTGGTCTACAGGCCTCCCTGATCCAAAATCAAAACTCTAGGTCTTGGTTGAATGCCAGGTTCATACAATCTCTAAACTGGGTGAGGCATGGGATTGTTTGCGGAGGCATATTTGCTGCAGACATGCAGAGGGGCAGTGTTATTCAATCTTAACCCTGTTATACTATCTTTCAGCTATTTAACTGTTTTGTGATATGCTATGGGTGAATAATGGTGTAAACCAGTGAATATTAAAGTTGTGGAGTGGGAGGGATCCTTCTGTAGCTACGGAAGGAAAAGGCAAATACAGGCAGTTACCCTTTTGCTTGGGGTATCAGATGGCACCTTAGGGACTAGGTGGTATGCGGGTGGTAGGGGTTTGCATAAATCGGAAAAACAAGAGGAATAGAGGTGAATGTTAAGAAGACGTGTCAGCAAAAGAGGCAGAGATTGAATTAAGGGAATGGTGCTGGGTAGAGTGGTGGTGATTACTGTTTTAGTGTGACAAACTTTCCACATACAGTTTAATGGCTCACAATATAAAGATAATTACATGCAATAATATTGGCGTGTTAAACAAATTTAAATATAGAGCTATGATGAATTGGCTCTCCTCGTTCAAGCCCAAAGTGATTTTCTTTCAGGAAACGCATCTTAAGAATAATAGCCCTAAGATCACTATCACAGGGACTTTTTTTGCATGCATAATTTGCATCTACAGGAGCTGCAATGAGAGGTGTGGCAATTTATTTGGCCAATTCTATTGACTGGAATGTGGGGGATGAAAAAAGGAGATGGATTTGGGTTAAGGTCTCAGTTTGGGATCCTATTTTGAATTTGGTGAACTACGATGGTCCGCTTCCCAATGAGACCGCTACGATGAAACAACTTCACAATATTGCTATGGATACAGAAGATGTTTTTATTTTTGGGGGTACTTTAATCTCATCCAGGAAATTAAACTAGATCTGCCAAATAATGCAAAAAAGCATCTCAAACCCAAAATGATCGAATCTTGGCTTCTGGACCAACAAGATCTTCCCCATGCTACATGCTTTTCTCGTCAATTCCGTACTGCTTCTCGTTCGATTTTTTTGTTATTATCAAGTGCGATCAAGTTGACAACAGTCTCTATCTCAGCAAAAACATCTTCTGACCACTCGATAGTCACACTGTAATTTCAAATAGATATCCCGCAACAGAAAGGCCCAGGTGGTAATTTTATAAATGTTTACTATCAGACCAGGCTTAGAGGAAACAACATTTTTTTATGCAAGAATCCCTTTAAATGAATTGTGGCTCTACATCTGACTTTATAGTATGGGAGGCCTTCAAAGTTGCTATTAGCAGTTGAGCTCGTTACAAGTGACTATGTAGCTCTGCATGATAGACCTAGTCAGCTTTCTAGAAAGCATAAAAAGGAACAGCTTGCTAAAATGGTTCAGGATCTCAGAGATTTTTTGGGGACGAAATTAGTAATCACAGAGCATTTCAGATGAAAGTGTATGAAGAAAGTCAGCAAACTAGGTGGAAAAAAAGAAACAGATCAGGGAGATTCAGAACCAGATACCCAAGGATGAACAGTTGAGAATGAGGAGATTGGTGAAGTTCCTCCCCATCATTTTGTTGATCTGTACGAGCAAGCTGATTTAGTTCCCACATCCAGGTTTGAATAAAACTGTATTTCTCTTTCTCTGCCCCAAATGACAAGGCTAGTAAGTGATATATTGTTAGATAAAATAGAGCTTCCTAAAGTAGCAATGTCCCTAAAAAATATGGCTATTGCAAAGGCCTCTGGGAACGATGGCATCCCTATTGAGGTATATAAAATGTTTGCAAAGGATCTTTGTACATTTGCAACTGAGTTATTTAATCATCTTAGGGAGGGAGTCGATTAATTCCTAAATCTTTTAAAGAGTCGATCATAGTTAGCTTCCTCAAAAAGGATGTCACCCACGAATGTGAATTATTGTAGACCAATGAGAATTTTAAACTCACATTATAAATTTTTTACAAAAATGCATGCTTTCCGAATTATCCCTACTGCTCAAAGTATGGGGATCAGAAGGGCTTTTTGCCAAATAGGTCTATGACTGCGAATACAAATTTATTGATCCACGCAATTGATTATTTATATACTAATCAAGAGAAAACTGCTATACATATGATGGACACTGAAAAGGCTTTTGATTTAGTTAATTTACTAAACTGGGGGGACTAAGGGCCATATGTAGGTAGCTAAATACCGGTCGTTAACGGCCGAAATTCGTTAAATTTCCCATTACCGACCGGTATTTAGGCAATTGAGATGTAAGAGGCCAAAAGTAAGGATTCGGTAATTATGAATCTGTAAATACCGATTCATCATTACCGAATTCTAAATTACCGATTCGGTATTTACCGATTCGGTAATATTTACCTATTCGGAAAAAACGATCGGTATTGTTGATTCAGTAAATGTTTACCGATTTTTACTGAATTGGTAATATTTACCAAATTATTACAAACATGGGAAATACCGATTTCTAAATACCGATTTGGTAAAATTCGGTAATTAGTAATCAGTATTTCAAACTTACCTACATATGGCCCGAGGCTTTATTTTGACTACATTTAGATTTCCTGACCGATTTTTGAAAAATGCTTAAAAACCTTTTCATCACGCTTAAACCTAGAATTATTGTTAATTCAAATGATGTAGGCTCAGTTCGAATTAATAGAGGCACCTGTCAGAGATGCCTAATCTCCCCAATTTGCTTTACACTTTTTATTGAGCCATTGGCAGTAAAAATATGCAACCAAGATGCCATTTTTCCACAATTGGAAGGGATTTAAAAAATTTAACTTTTTGCTGATTATATTATTTTGTATCTAAAAGATGATAGGCGTAATACCCAAAAAATTAAATTCTAGAGAGCTAGATTCAAAGGTAATGAATTTCATCTGGAAAACTTTCAGTTTTGTAGTTGGATAAGGTTGCGGGAGGACTGGTGCTATCTCATTTTCAGATGGGTTATCAAGTTGCGATATTGGATAATGTGATTTGACTTTTTTTGGACACCATAGTTTTTGATAATTTTTTATTAGCACAAGAGCCTGCAATTGATTTACCAGCTTTTTTTTAAAAACAGCACAGCTTCAGAAAAATACCAGGTATGAAGTGCTCCATCCATTTGAAAGTCATATTGAGGCTTTTATTCTATTCAGGGCAGGTTCCAGCATGCCATGCATTCACGTCAATGCAAGATTGTAAATATTTAGGATTCACAGTCGAGATCCATTTTGGAATCCTGGAAGAGTAAGGGGTTTGACAGGATGGGCGATTTCATTATAGCCCAAAAATAAATCTCATGGGAGTAAATAAGAATGCATTTAGGGACAGAGAACTGCTGGTTATTGTATAGCGTTAATCAGATACCAGTTTTTTAAAAGTTAAGTTACCTGGAAATAAGTGATGAGCTCTTTGTAAAATGAGTTTGACAGGAGTCAGTAACTAGTACAGGGTGCTGAGTAAATACTGTAACCAGGCTCTGATTCCTGCATTTTTGGATACAATTTATAGGGAAATGAAACAGAATATTGAGTCAAAGATATGGAGTGCCAGTATTATCGAGTCGAACCACTTGTGGAATGGAAATATTGAGTGCAAGAATATCGTTTTCAAGAATACTGAGTTTAAGGTAAGTAATATCGATTTTTATTATTTGTTATGTATTTAGTTATATATGTTATATGTATATGATGTAGTTTATTTTTTTTCCAATATTGTAAAATCTTTTTTATGTATTTGTGATAGCAGGTTGTGGGTTTATAGGGGTATATGGTGGGGAGTAATTTAATTATAATATATTAATGTCTCATTACAATGGCGGTGGGACCACCACAGTCAAGCTGTCGGTGATGGTCCCACCACCATTGGACCATGCAACACCGTCCGCCACATTAGGATAGCGAGCGGATGGTCGGCGGGTGGAGAGACCGTCCGACACTAATTCGACAGGCTCAAGGAACTCGTCAGACGGACTGTAATACCTACAATGGTTGCGGTGCCTGCTCAGGCAAAGCATTAGGGATTACAATGTCGCTCTGCTGGGCGTTTCATGGTGGTTAACCCGCCATGAAAAGGCAGGCGGAAAGTGACTTGGGGGCCCATAGAGGGCAGTTCTTTCTCTCTGGGTCTTTGCCATGGGCCCTGTGGGGCACCTATGGTGCTCCCTTAAACACCCCTGCACCATGTGGCAGGCACCACATGGTGGACCGCCGACAGCTAGTTGGGCGGTCCAGTTCCTGCCAGGATGTCCAACCGCCATCATAGTGAGGCCCTTAATGTTTACTTATTGTAAAATATTATTTATTTATTTAATAATGAATAATTAATTTTGTTCAGTGTGTAATAATTTTTTTAAATTGTTAATTTATATTAATTACTTCATTGGTAATGAATTATGTTAATATTGAAAATAATGTTTTTTAAATTTATTTTTATATATGAGGTGTGAGGAATTGGGTACAGGGTGGGAAGTAATTTAATTTAATTTAAATGAATTGTTGATTAATGTTATTTATTTAATTGATTATTAATTACGGTAATAGTGTTAGTTAATTATTTTATTTTTTTATAAGTGGATTTTGGAATTCATGTGTGTACAGGGTTGGCAGGTATTTAATTGTAAATAATTGTTTTTTATTAATAAGATTTTTTTAATTAAACATTAATTAAGTTAATCGCTGTACGACCCTCACATTTTGCGACTTGCAAATTGCCTCGCTTTGCGACATGCAAAAGGCAATGTACAACAGTGTCACAGACACTGTTAGCGATTCCCAATGGGGGCGCAAATTGCATGCACAATTTGCGACCCCATTGGGAACAGTTAGCCTTCCCTGGGATGGTGGCCTGCTGGTGTCCCCAGACCACCATGTTTGGGACTGCTTTTTAAATAAAGCAGTTTGAAATTTTTTTTTTTAAATGCGCCTGTTTTCCTGAAAGGAAAACGGGATGCTTTTAAAAAAGAAAAATTAAACTTTTGAGTTAAATTTTTTAAGGACAAGCAGTGGTCCCTGTTTTCTCACACACTCACAAAGGGGAAGAGTTTCCCTGGGGACCTCTTCCCGTTTGCGAGTGGTTTACCACCAACAAATGCGGTTGCAAAACAATAGTACATGGCAGTGAGTCTCGCTGTTAGGAAGGGACGCCCCTTCCTAATAGCGAGAGTCGCAAACTCTATTTAGCGAGTCAGTGACTCACAAAATAGCGTCTGTACATGCCATGACCCTTTTTTACGGTCGCAAACGGGCCGATCCCCTGTTTGCGAGCTCAAAAAAGGGATGTACATCTGGCCCTTAATGTGTTAATTGCATATTAAATTTATTATTACATTTTAAGAGTATGGTGTATATTTTGTGGTGGTATGTTGTGGAAAGTTGAATAAATGTAACTGCATATTTAATTATTTTTTATTAAATATATATATATATATATATTTGCTAATACATATTTCTGTTAATATAGTAAAATATGTGTGTTTTTATTTTAGTGTTAGGTTTTGATTGTAAGTTTTGTAGGGGTAGATGGTGTGAGGAAATTATAGGAAAATTTATTTTATGGATTTAGTTGATTAATAAATACTTTTTTTAAAGAGAATTTATGTGTGAAATAATAATAGTGCATTTATTGTTTGTGATAATATTATGATGTTTTAATGTTCACAAATGTTTCAATTTTCATTGTCTGTTTACATTTAATA
This sequence comes from Lissotriton vulgaris, assembly GCF_964263255.1. NCBI lineage: Eukaryota > Metazoa > Chordata > Amphibia > Caudata > Salamandridae > Lissotriton > Lissotriton vulgaris. Next base: position 1,078,589,782 of record NC_141689.1, on the reverse strand, counting down.
TATTACATTTTAAATATTTATTAATATTTTTATTTTGTTTTTAACATTAGTTGTTGACTTTTTTGGTTTGTAATGTAGTACTAACTGTAGTGGGAATAATATTTTTTTTACATTTTAAAATCAAACACTTTCTCTACAGTTGCACAGACAGGCATGGGCATAGTACATTTTACCCCTCCGCAATTCAGCACTTTCCCTACTTTGGCACCGACTGCAGTGGGAATAGTAAATTTTACCTCTCCTCAATCCAACACTTTCTCTACTTTTGCTCTGAGCGGATTGGGAATAGTAAATTGTACTCCTCCGCAATCCAGCTCTTTACCTACTTTTGCACTGACTGGATAAATTGGGTGAGATGTTCCATTAAATCAGGTTTCAGGCAAAAACGTACAGTTCAAATCAAGAACAACACTCAAGTTTGACAACTCAGTTCAATGTTTGCCTACCACCCTACAGCTGAGACGTAGGTTGCTCAGAGTGGAGGTAGTTATCTACTCTTTAAAGAAGAAGAACCTCAAATGCATCTCATTGAGAGTTTTAGGTTCCACCTATCTTTTTAGAAAGATGACTTTGTGGATTGCCGTAAGAAGAGGAATGTTAAAATTCTCAGAATTTGCCTATATAGAAGGGGTCTTATTGCGGAGAAAAGCAGTAGTCAAAGTGACAGAAGGGATAGAAGAATGACAGTCTGAGAATGTATAAGCTGGGATAGACACATTATTTTACACAAGATTAGAGACTGTGGATGAGAGTGAGGGGGTGCAAATAGGCAATGTTAATTACATTTGATATAGTTCTCAAATCACCCATAGGCATCTTGCTGCTGCAAGTCAGTAACAGGCAGCATCTACCAGAAGGGGTCACTACTGGAAGAGGGAGGCTTTCAGTAATTTCCTAAATCAGCAACAGTTCGAACAGATATGGATATGCACAGGGAGCCTTTTCCAATATGCGGGAGCTAGATAAGAAATTAATTTTCCCCAATATCTAACCAACCAGCTTTGGGGGACACACAAAAGGGCTTTGGCCCACATGCATCAAGCATTTTTGGAGTCGCAAACAGTGCGATTCCTTAAAATCGTCTGTTTGCAATTCCAAAAATGCTTTTTGGAATGCATCAAGCATTTTTAGAAATCGCAACATTTTTGCGATTTCCAAAAATGCGATTGCTTTTAAGAAATCGCAAATTTGCGATTTCTTAAAAACAATGCATGAATACTTTTGAAATTGCGAATTCGCAATTAGAGGGACAAATTTACCGAGTAGTTGAATTACTCGGTAAATTTGCAAAAAGTGTAATTAACACAGAAAACGCATTTTAAAAGCATTCATGTTACGGACACACATGTCCTTAGGACATGTGTGTGTGCAACATGATGCGAAAAATACATTTCAGGTGTGCAGGGGGGGTTCATTTGAACCCCCCTCACCACCCTTGAAATGCAATCAGGATTTGCGATTTTGAAATCGCGAATTCGCAATTCCTATTCATTCCTATGGGCCTTTTGGCCCATAGGAATGAATGGGAATTGCGAATTCGCAATTTCAAAATCGCATTTTTTATGCGATTCGGTAGAAATAGCGATTTCCACCGAATCGCATACATTTTTAAAAAATAATCATGCATAGGCTTTTGCGATTTCTAAATTGCGAATCGCTTTTTATCGCAATTTAGAAATCGCAAAAGCCGAGATTGATGCATGTGGGCCAGAATCCTTAGATCTTAAACTTCTGATGGGAGCATTTGCTTTAACTCCAATTATGAAGATACCTGGAACCATTTCCCTTTTAAGGCCTTAGAGGTGAGACAGCATATCTTGAAAATGCTTCTTTTTCTTTCTGGCAGCCAATGCAGAGCTTTCAATGGGAGGCCAACGGGATGCCCGACTGAAGATTAAGGATAAGTCTGGCTGTCGTAGGTTAGCAACAGGTGTCTCATTAACTGCAGCGAGTAGAGCATTTCCATAGTCTAGTCTGCTCACTACCAGGGCTTGGAATAATGTTCTTCTGGCAGACATCGGAAGGTAGGGAAATATTCTGCGTAGGAGCTGCATATTGTTACAGCACGCCCCAGGGTAGTCAAAATATGATCTTTCATAGAGAGAGTCTAGCCAATTTTTATGCCAAGGTTCTTCACAGATAGTTTGGGAGATGGGATGGATCCTAATTGAGAGGGTCACCATTCACTTGACCACAGAGGGATAGTTTTGACAAACAGCATAATCTCTGTCCTATCTATGTTCAATTTAGGGTAATTGTCAGTCATCCAACACGAGATGGCTAGCATTCCCTTTGCAAAACATTCTTTGGTTAAATCTAGATCAGAAGTCAGCTGAGTATCTTCAGCGTAAGATATTATTCCAAAGCCAAAAGGCTCCATGATCTTGGCAAGGGGTGCCATATATATGTCGAACATAGTGGGGTTAAAGCATGAGCCCTGTGCTACCTCCTTGTCCAAGAAAATTTTGTGGGAGGTATAGGGGCAGAGAGTGATTGTTTGGAATCTATCGCCCAAGAAGGTGTGTAACTATTTGAGAGCAATTTCCTGAACACCTATCCCACGCAGTCTCTTCCTCATCAATTATTTGGTGAAGAGAAGGAACTGGATGAGTCTCAAATCTTTGATAAGGGCTATGTGGTGAAAACAATGGGTTAGAAATTGTGAGGAATGCATATTGCATTCACATTAATGTCTCAGTGTAACTATGTAATGTGTGGATCTAGCTGGGATATGAGTGCTCAAAGGTTCTTGTCCATGACATTATGGTAAGGAAGGTAAAATTGATTGTTTTTGATTAATTAAAACCATTACAAAAATACATTCTGATAAAACATTTTTGTTAATTAACTTTTCGGTCAGTACTCTATTAAAACTCTTAGGTTTTAAAACAAGAAGGAGTGATTAAAAAGTGCAAAGTGCCCATGATTCATTTTGCTCAGAGCCTCTGGAGTCTGTACACAGGTTACAGTTTGTGGAGATTTAAGGTAGTTGTTGCATCTGTGCTCCCTTGCTTAGATGCTACTAGAAGCAGGAACTTAACAAGCTTCCCATTTAGTTGTGGGTCCCTTGGGTTAAAGCAAGCAAATACTGCTTGTCTCCGGGTACGTATACCTCGTTCATTAAAATGAGTTTTTAGGAGGCCTACCCTTTACTCTTTTAGCTTAATGCATGAGCATATTATATGTTCAATGTCCTCATTTCGAACTCCGCATAGCCGGCATAAATTCCCACAATTCTTTCTCCGCCATGGTGGAAGATAAGGTATGGCTGGCAGGATTCCTAACCTGTTTATAGAAAGGCTTCTTTTGACTTCCTGGAGTACCCCAGTTCAAACTATGCCTGTGACCCAAATGGTTTGTAACTGCACAGAGTCATCCATGCATGGCTCCTGTGTGCAAAGGCGACTTTATCTTCTGTGAGAGAAAGTTTCTTAATAACCTTGTTTACGATGTGCTTAAAGTGCAGGTGCATTGTTGGGATTTCCCATAGGTCAGCTAGTCCAATGATGGCCAGTGATTCCTCCAGGTATGCTTTAGCCGGTGAGGTGGATGTGCTGCACAGTTCCTGCCAGAGCTGGTGATTCAGTGTATTCTTGGCCGAGTTCTTGATTTTGTTCCAGCACTTGATGTACGAGCCTCACCTTGTGAGGAGTTGCTTTGTTAAAACTCGAGCCGAATCTGTACTGGCGAGGTGTATGGCGGGAGGTTTAGCATTACTCTATATGCTTTGACCAAGGTGGTATCCAGCAGTGTAGCGTCCCTGCCTCTCAGTACTTCGCTGCCATAAGTAACTAACGTTGGAATATTTGATTGTGCAACAAAGAGAAATGGTGCAAATGTTGGTCCTGTCAGTTTTGTTTTAAGTTGCCTTAACGTTGTCGCAGTCGCCATTCCTTTCCTTTTGATGGCCTTAAGCTGGTTCGAGAATTGGCCCCCCTTATCAATCATGACACCTAAGTATTTATACTCAGCGCAGTTCGCAATTGCATTTTATCCAGAAGACCAAAAATTAGACCTTTTTTTCCATTAATTGTCAGAGTTTTAGTTTTGTCAATGTTAACTTCCAGATAGTTCTCGGCTACGTACCATGCAGTGTGTTAAGTAGCCGTTGTAGACCTACTTGGGTGTGGCTAGTTAAAACAACATCGTCTGCATAAGACATGCTGGAAATGGTTTTTCCTCCTATTCGAGGGGCATGCACATTGCAAGCAGTGAGGGCAGATGTCAAGTCTGCTGTGTAAAGGTTAAAAAGAATTGGTGCTAGGACCCACCCCTGCTTGAGGCCTTTAGCTTGTTGGTGTGCGCCTTGAGACCCTCGCGGGTATGTAGTGCACTTTACAAATGATTGATTGATTGATTGATTGATTGAAGGTGGAAGCCATTGTCAAGCTTAACCTGTATCCACGTGTTGGAGTGTAATTCTATTAGGAGATTCAAAAGGGATGGAGGAACCCTCCAGAGAGCCAATTTCTCCAGAGGTTAGCTTGGTTGACATTGTCGAATGCCGCTTTAAAATCCACAAAGCAAAAATATGATATGGCTTAAAGTTTGGTTGTTGTTCCAATCTCTCTATAGAACACTGTTTGGCTAGAGGGAATAATATTTTGCTCTGTTGCCCTTTCATGTAGCTCAGTCAATAAATTCCCCGCAAAGTATTTTGCCTCTACATCCAGTAATGCGATCAAACTGTAGTTTTTTTAGTAGGGGTTTATCTCCCGCTTTATAAATTGGTGAGATAATGGAGCCCTTCCATGATGCGGGCAAACACCCAGTCTGTCTAACAGAGCTGAAGAGAGAAGCTAGCGTTTCTGACCAGTTTTCAGGATCTTCTTTAAAAAGAGCTGGTGGAATCACATTTGGCCCAGGTGCTCCTTCTTTCCTCCCTTTGGATATTTGTTCAAATCCCTGATCATGATGGCATCGATTTCAATTTCCTTGACCTCCTCAGTCATCACAATTTGAGATTCATGTGCAGGTTTGTCGTCCTTGTTAGTATTTAATCCAGATACCTGTTGATTGAAATGAACTTCTAAAAAGGATGTCCAAGTGTTTTCTGTTATATGTGTTATTAAGCCACCATGTGCAGGTTGTAAGAATTTATTTATCATTGCCCAAAATCGGGCACTGTTACTTCCCCTAGAATCATGATGGAGTTTGGCCCGAAATTCGTTTTAATTGGATCTTTAAAATTTCCCATTTAAGTTTCCTAAGTTCGGCCTTACTCTTGCGGATCTGTTGGTATAAGTCCTTATCCCCCGGGCATATTCTCAATTACCTTAATGACTTGTTAATAGCTTTTTTAAGCCATTTCAAGGTAGACCTCTGTGCGCTCATGGCCTTCCCTGCAACCGTTAGGTAGTTGGGCAGGAAGTGTCGAACTACAGATGAATAAGAGTTTGAAAACTGGGCAGTGAAGGTTTCCCATATGTGTGTGTGATGTCCCTTGGGGTGGTTAAGCTCATTTAGTTGATGTTTTGCTGCCAAGAGCATCTCCCTTGAATTTGCTATAGATGACTTAATTCTTTTTTTTTTTTGTAAATTTTTTTTATTATGTAGATAAGAAAAATGAACATTAAACAAAAGGTACCACATATGGGAAAGCGTCAAGGTAAGATGAGGCAATGCTGCAACACCAGAAAGCCAGAGGAGTAGAGGCTTCGTCAGTTGTACGTGTCGGCAGTCCCGTTCCTATCCCCCAACATGGGGTCGCTCAGTTAGTGCAGCCGACAAGGAGTCCAGAATCGCCTTGTCCTCTAGGTGAGCCTCATCTCATCGATATAACTGTCCCAAAGTAGCACCCAACCCCAGCCCCCCACAACTCCCCCCCCCCCCCCCCCCCTCCCGTGCCGGTGCCGCTCACATCCCCCATTCATCCAACAGGCACACTCTAGAGCTGAAATAGATGTAAATTCCTCAGTGATGCCGGGCAAACTGCTGAAGGCAAACCATTTGAGAGAAAGGACACCAAGGGGCCCCACACGTGTTTGAAATTTTTGTAGTTGCCTAGGAATATGTCCGCCATTCTCTCGAGACTCAGGAGCCTCCACAGCCTCGCGTGCCAAAGGGAGATCGCCGGGGCCTCCTTCCGCTTCCAGGCCGAAGCCAACGTGAGTTTGGCCGCGCCGAGACACAGCCAAAGGATCTTTTTGTCAGCTCGTGTCTGGTGTTCAAGGCCAGGGTCTCTCAACCCCAGTAGCACGAACTCCGGGGAGTCGTCGACAGGGTACTTCAGGATGTCTTTAATATGGGACAAGATCTCGACCCAGAAGGGTTTGATGGTCGGGCAGTCCCACCAAATGTGGCGGAAGTCCCCCAGGAGGCCGCAGCCCCTCCAACACCTATCCGTGACTGCCGGGTAAATGCGATGAAGTCGAGCCGGGACCATGTACCACTGCGTAAGGGTTTTTAAATGCACCTCTCTCAGGAGTATGGAGTGATTAAATTGTGTCATGTCCTTCCAAAGTGCCGACCACTCTCCGTCAGTGATATCCCTCCCTACCATCTCCTCCCATTGCTCCATGTAACGCGGTCTGGGGGAAAGGGCCGAACGGAGCAGCAGTTTGTAGAGAAAGGAGATGGCCCCCTTCATGGCGGATGTCTTCAGGAGAAAGGCCTCAAAGTCGGACAGAGGTCTCGTCGCAGCCCCCCGTACACCCGGTGACGTTGCCCAGTGGAGCAATTGCAAATGCCTGTATCGTTCCACCGGCTGTACTTGGTAGTCCCGCATGCAGTTCTCAAACGTCAGGGGATCGGGGCCGTGGAACAGGTGAAGTAGTGCCCGGCATCCCCCCTCCCTCCAGGCGTCAAAGGGGCCCTCGGTGAGTGCCGGCGGAAACTCCGGATTGAAATGTAATGGAGTGAACGGGGACGGAAAGGTCGTCCACCTCTCATCACCCGCCAGGGTATCCCAGACTTTCAGCGTAGTCCCCGTGGGGGTACTAATATACGCGTTTGCCGGGCGGTCCCGCTTCGGCTTCCACGCCAGATCCCAGATGGACCGGCCCGCCACACTCCGGTCCATATGCAGCCAGTGTTTGTCGGAAAACTGCTGTGACCATTCCACCATGACTCTAAGTTGGGCCGCTTTGTAATAGAGGTGGAAATCCGGGAGGCCGACCCCCCCCGTCATTCTGCAGACGTCGCAGGAGTGTAAACGAAAGGCGCGCCCGACCTCCCTGCCAGACAAATTTCAACAGCATCGATTTAAGGTGGCTAAAAAAGGAGGAGTTCAGTGGGATCGGTAGGGCCTGGAACAGGTATAGATACTTGGGGAGAAGGACCATTTTGACAGCGTGCACCCGTCCCAGCCAGGATAGGAATTTTGGTTTCCACCTCTCCAGTTCCGCTCGCGACTTGGCCAAGAGGGGCGGGAAGTTGGCCGTGAATAAGCCGCCCACCGTAGGGGTGAGATGAACTCCCAGGTATAGAATGGAGCCTGAGGCCCAGGCCAGAGGTGTCGTCGCCCTCACCTGTGCCACCTCGGCCTGAGATAGGTTCAGGTTCAGGACGTGCGACTTGCCGTAATTAACCTTGAAGCCGGCCACTGTTTCAAATTCCAGCAAAATATCTCGAACACACGGAAGAGAGTTAGCGGGGTCGGCCACTGATAGCAGGACGTCATCTGCAAAAAGGGTGATTTTGTGCTGTTCCCCTGTGAATGGGATGCCCTTCACCCCCTCATGCTCCCGAACCGCCATCGCCAGGGGCTCAATGCTGAGCGCAAACAACAGGGGTGAGAGGGGGCACCCCTGTCTGGTGCCTCGTGAGTGCCGGAAGAAGGCCGACAGGTGGCCGTTCACTGCCACCCTCGAGCGTGGGCTGCAGAAGTTGGCTCTCACCATAGCGATGAATCGATCGGAGAAACAAACGCCTGTAACGTGTGGAATAAGAAGCCCCAGTCCACTCGGTCGAAGGCCTTCTCTGCGTCCAGACCCACCAAGACCGCCGGGATGCGGAACTTGTCCGCCTTCTCAATAAGGTGGATTACCCTCCTAGTATTATCGTGCGTCTGGCGGCCTTTAATGAAGCCGGATTGGTCTGCGTGGATAATCGTCGGCAGCAGATCCTGTAGACGACTTGCTAAAATAGCCGAGTAAAGCTTCGCGTCGATATTGAGTAAAGCTATGGGGCGGTATGAGGCACACTGCTCCGGGTCCTTCCCCGGCTTTGGCAGGACTGTGATCACTGCCTCCGCGAGGGTCCCGGAATTCACCCCAGGTCCAACCATATCGTTAAAGAGGGCGGTCAGGAAGTCACACACCTCAGTCGCATAGGTCTGATAGAAAACTGCAGTAAACCCATCGGGTCCGGGGGCTTTATGTAATTTCAAGTGTTTGATGGCAGAGAGGACCTCCTCCCTCGTGATCGGAGCATCGAGTAAGTCATTCCTGGCCCCGGAGACCTGCGGGAGCGATAAGCGCTGCAGGAACTCCCGTTGTTTAGCAGTATCCAGCTCTTCCCCCTTATACAGAGCGGCGTAAAAGCGGCCAAAGACGTCCGCCTTCGCCCCGTCGCAATGGTGGAGTGCTCCCGCGGGATCTCTAATCCCACCTATGTACTCACGCTCCCTCTTATCCCTCAGTTGTCGGGCCAAGTGCCTACCAATCTTGTTACCACTGGAGTAGGAGTGCCGTCCCAGCCTTAGGAGGGTGAGCTCGGCCCTATTCGTATAGTGTGCCTTCAGTTTGCCCCTAACCGCCGTCAGGGGACGCAGGGTTATTCTCGAGGGATTAGCTTTGTGCTCCCTCTCAAGCGTGAGCACCTCGGCCTCCAGCGCCTCCCTCTCCTTCCTACGTAGAGCGTTCAATTGCGAATTGAGGCCCAGGCAAGTCCCCCTGATCGTTGCCTTGAAGGCGTCCCACGTGGTCATCAAGCATGTGTCCGACGGGGGATTGCAATCAAAAAAGTCACGAATGGCCAAACGCAAGGCTTGATGGGACACCTCGTCCCTGACTACCGAAGCCGGGAAGTACCACTTCCGGTTCGCGGTGTCAGGGGGCGACCAACGAAGCGTGAGCACCATGAGGCTGTGGTCCGACACAGATATCGGGAGAATGGCGGCATCTAGAATGTTCCCTCTAAGGGATTGACTAAGGAAGACGTAATCCAAACGGGAGTAGGAGTGGTGCACATGGGAAAAGAACGTATAATCCTTCATATCAGGGTGAAAGAACCTCCAACCATCAACTAGACCCATCTCCTCTACCCCACGCTGCGTAGCCTCAGAAAAGACCCCCGTGTCCGCCCGCCGCCCCCCCGAGCTATCCATGTCTCTGTCCCAAACCAAGTTATAATCACCCAACATGAACACGAGACCTTCTGCAAAGTCCCCCACCTTAACCAGTAACTCCTGCAGGAACTTATTCTGACCTGCATTGGGCAGGTAGAGCACCACAAATGTACATAGCCTACCCTGAATGTGCCCTTTGACCATCAGCCACCGTCCCTCCCTGTCGCTGCGAACCCCCATTGGTTGAAAGTGCAACGCTGCCTTGAACATTAAAGCCACCCCCCGATGCTTCGTGATAGCTGAGGACCTGTACACAATGGGGTACGCCCTATGGCGGAGCCGCATTTCATCCTTTCGTGCCAAATGAGTTTCTTGCAACCCTACAACATCAAGGTGATGGTCTACAACATATTTCAGGACCTTCTGTCGCTTCTGAGGAGAGTTCAAGCCCTTGACATTCCATGTACCTATACTAATTGGCATGGCAAACACAAAACACAGACCCCGCTATCAGTAATACCAGTGGCGCCCATTCCGCATTCCTCCCCTCCCCCCGGCAGCGTGCACCCAAACGTCTCCAGAATAGCCGCTGGACCATCCCCACTGCAGCAAAGTACGCACTCCACCACACACACTCCGCATGCACCCCCAATGGCCTCCCGACACGGGTCCCCCCCCCATCCCCAAGAATCCCCAACCAAACCCCCCCCTAAGCAAAACAAAACACTGTACAAAATCAGAAAAAGAAGTGCAGTAACTATACTCATCGAGATCAGCGGGCCGAAGTCCGTAGGAGGCCCCCAATCAAGAGACAGGCCGGAGGAATGAACCCACTATTCCCCTTGGCCACAATCGAGGTCGTCTCCTACCAGAGTACTTTCAGAATCCTCGATCAGAAGGCCCGAGCCCCTCCGGCGCCGATCCGCCATTCCTCGGGGATGACGCCGCCCCAGAGCTATGCTGCGAGTCGGCCAACGTGACCGAGGCCACCGAAGCGACTGCTGCTCCCCGTTCCTGCAGGCTGGCAGAAAGGTCCGGGCGCTGTCTGGCAGGGGAACCGGCGGGGGATCGCCATACCCTGTGCCATGAGTTCGAACGGCGGCGCCGCCGAGACGGGGAGGCCGCCGCGGCCTGCGAGGACGGCACATCCTCCATTCCCAAAAGCTCTTTTGCAGCCTGGAGCGTGCGGATTTGAGCTAGGCGATTCTGCCACCTGAAGATGATTCTGAAAGGGTGCCCCCAGGAATAGGCGATGCCCCTCTCTCTCAGAAACAATGTGACAGGTCGGAATTCTCTCCTTTTTTGCAAGGTGGAAGCAGCCAAGTCTTGATACAGTTGTGGCCGATGACCCCTGAATTGCAGCGACTCGATGGTCCGGGCTTTCCGAAGAATCCTTTCCTTAAGCTGGAAATCGTGGACACACACCAGGATGTCAGGGGGAGGTCCCCCCCGTGCCGTGGCAGTCCCACCCGGTGCACTCTGTCCATCCGTATCTCTTTCGTGTCTGTCTCATCAAGGACCTGGAGAAACAGCTCCTGGACGTATCCCCGCAGATCCCCCGCCTCACCGTCCCACGGCACTGCCCGTATTCGGATGTTGTTTCTACGGGAGCGGTTTTCAAGGTCTTCCGTATGTAGTTGTAGTTCCAAATTTTGCTCGGTGAGGCGGATGATGTCTTGTTGGAGCATATGAATATCGGTGGCCACACTCAGATCCTTGTCTTCCAGGGTCGCCACTCTCTCGCCTATGCCGTCCACGTCTCTCCGCACCTCCCGCAAGTCGGAGGCGAGTTGCGCCCTGAGCTCGGATATGTCCTCCTTGATTGAGGCGAACAACTCCGACATGAAAGCCTTCGTCGCAGGGGCGTCTTCATCCGAGGGCTTCGATGACCCACTCGCTCCAGGGGAGGCCGGTTGTTGGGAGGATTTCGAGGCGTTGTCCTTCCCCTGATTCCGTTTGCGCGGCAAAGTAGACATGGCGACTCACAGCGCCTTGCGCCGGCGCCACGTGGCTATGGAAAGTAGCGGGGCCTGCAGGCGGTCCAAGTGCTCGGGAGGCCGCTCACCGGTGCCACCAAGTATGTCCAGTCCCCTGCGCACAGGGCCTCGATCCGTGGGTGTCTCCGGTGCCCAAGGCGGGAAACCCCGAGGGCCGGTGTCCGTATGCCTTAGCCCTCCGGGCCTCCACCCAGCACGTGTCGCACCCCCAGCCAGCGGGAGAGTCACTCCTTTGCTCCGTCGTAGTCACGGCTTTGCACAGCACCCAAGCCTCGCGCCTCGTGAAGCGGTGTAATGGCGGGCCTCGAAAGTCCAATCAGGCCGCATGCGCCAACCGCGAGAGGAGGGACGGGCGGCGTAGATAGTAGAGAATTGCTGCTCGTCCGAGCTCCACTGCAGTGCCAGGGGCCGGTGCTCCACCTCCCCCAGGTGTGGTGGGGTATGATCTGGGCTCCGCCGTCAGGACCTTCGTCGCCCAAGGCGCAGTTCCGATCAGCCTTCCGTCTACCCCAATGCCTGCAGGCGGATTTAGGGCCCCGCCCTTCGACCGCGCCGGGCCTCGATGTCCGGAGAGCCCTGGGGTCTCGCAGGCCGCGGGTTACGTTCGATCTCTGAGTCGCTGCCGGGGGCACCCCGCCTCCGCGACCCCACCAAAGTCTGCCGCTCCGTCAGGCGATCTTCCCCGCCGCTGTCGGGGCGCGTGGGCACCCCCAAGATCGTGCTTTTAGATGCTTTACTGGATCAGCGCCGGAGAGGCACGGAAAGGCGTCCTACTCCGCCGCCATCTTGGCCACGCCCAACTTAATTCTTTTAAGGTTTATTGTGTGGCATGCATGCATTCCAACTGGATTTGGAATTGATTTGTCTGGTAGTGCATAGATTGAGATTTCCTGAGGCCGATTGTCTCTGAGGCAATAGCCTATTATGTGTTGGAAACGTGAGAGAGACACTAGGTATAGTCAATTGTGTAGGTCACGTGACCTGAGTGAAATGAGGCGTCCAGTGGAGTGTCATCGACAAATCTTCTATTTAGCACCCTTAGGTCAATGTGCTCCAGGTCTTCTAGCAGCACTGAGCCGCCCTTAGATGTTCTTCCGTGGACGCTATAAGATTGAGTTGGAATATTCCAATGAAAAGACTGGGCACGAATGTCTTCATTTGGGGTGGTACCTAATATATGTTGATTAAAGTCACCTGACAAAATGAAGTTCGGAGTAGTGTGTGTGCTCATCAGTTGATACAGGTGTTCAATAAAAAAAATGAAATCCTGTTTTTTCTGTTTCGGATTTAGGTATATATTAATTAGCAACACCTCCTCCTTTTTACCCCTAAGATTTAGTTGAACCTTTGTGGTGTTTACAGCTGGGAGTAGAGGCGGTAATTCCTGTTCACTGTGGATTTTTGTTATTTTGATATAAGTAGCCAGGCCGCCTGATAGACGCCCATAATTACTTTTCCTTAGGGCGGGAGTGTGGAAACAAATATATCCCTCTACTAGCAATGGCTCCTCTTGCCATGTTTCCTGTAATAAGATGATGTCGAAAGATTTTAAATAATCAAGAAATTCAGCGTCTGCAGCCTTGTTGTTTTGCTCGTTAATATTCCATGAGAATATCCTCAGAGGTAGTATATTGGAGTTTCCACAATGCCTCTTTGAGTTTCTCTGTCACTGTGGGTGACTGGATGTGTTAATGGTTTTAGTGATCCGAAGATCATCAGGGGCAGCTGAGTTGTTAACTACTGTGCTCATTTGTGTATTCGGAGCCTGTTCTTTTTGTGGTGACCATCTTCGGGCTCCCCTAAGTACAGACAATGTTTTGTTGCTTTTGCGGTTTGTTCCTTCTCTTGCTCTGTCAAGCAGAGGGAATGGGTATCCTGTATTGTAAAACACAGTGGATTGTATCCCCCAAGCTTTAAAGGTTTCCTGCTCTTCCAGGACTTTATTTGCAATTTGGATGGTCCTCCAGTCGGCTTTGGTGGAGTCCATTCCTTGTGCTTTGTCCAACTTTACGAATTCTATTGAGAGGAGGTTAGTTGAACGTATACCTTTTTTTTTTTTCACAACCATTTTTATTGAATCATTAGGCAGAGCATAGGCACAGTACTCCACAATCAGGAGGTCACCATCCACATTAATCAAATAGCAGGATGAATAGAAGCCTAGATTTGAAGAACCCCCCCCCCCCCATCCCATGTCCCACCCATCCCAAAAAACACACCCCAACTCCCTGCCCGACTACCCGCCCCTTATCTCACCCTAACCCCGTGCACGTGTCCACATTTCACATATATACAAGCAAGGCAATGTATGTATCGGGTAACGGCCTAGGGCCCCAGGTCCCCATCCGGAGGCTGCACATCCTCTATATCAACTGGGGGTTCCAAGTCCAGTCCCCTGTACTCTGCCCACCGCTTCCAGATCTTATAATGTTTCCGCGGGCACCCCCTGGCCTCAAAGACAGGTAATTCTAGGCCCATAAGGAAGTCCAAGCCAGCCTTCCAGGCAGTAAGTGGGGAGGCACGATCACTCTTCCAGGCTCTCGCCAAATCCCGTTTAGCCGTAACTAACCCTAGCAACAGTAGGTGGCGTTTATATATGTTACCCCCGACATTTTCGAGAACATGGAGGAGGCCCAATCTGGGTGTACGGGGGAGATCCCACCCTAGCACATCCGATAGACAGTTCCACACCCCATTCCAAAAGCGAGTCAGACCCACACAGGACCACACTGTATGCAACAACGTCCCCCTCTCAGCTCCACAGCGCAAGCATTCCGGAGTGGCAATGAGGCCCGCCCTCCACAGTCTCTCCCGGGTGAAGTACGCCCTATGTAAGTATTTAAATTGTATGAACCTGAGACGCACAGCAATGGCAGCCCCACGGGGGGATTCAAGCGCCTCCCTCCAGTCATCCTCATCCAAAGGGCCAACATCCGTCTCCCAGGAGGCCTTCAGGGACAGGAGCGAGGAAGAGCAGTGGGTAACCAGCGTCTGGTAGATTTTTGAGACCTTCTTATCACCTAGGTCCCCCATGAAGAGCTTGGCCTCCACCGGACTGAATTCAGGGAGCTGATCCAGTCCTACTAGACTCGGCGCAAGCGCATGGCGAAATTGTAAATATCTGAAGAATTGGGATGCGGGCATATTGAATTCGGATCTGAGATCCTGGAAGGATTTGAGGGTGGTCCCGGCGAGCACATGGCCGAGGGAGGAAATCCCAATGGCGTCCCAGCCACCAAACCCCGACAACGAGGCCAGCGCCGGAAGCCGGCCGTTATTCCACAACGGAGTTTCGGCCGTCAGTCTGCCCCACCAACCCATTCGGCGCAGTGCCTGCCTCCAAATCGCGAACACCACCTGGGTGACCCGCGGCAGCATCCTTCTCCGTCTTGCCGAGTACAACAGAGTATGCAGCGTGGCATTGCCCATTAAAAAGTGTTCCAACGCGTACGCTGGGTCGCTGTGGTCGCCATACCACCACTCGTTGAGTACCAGTAGATGGGAAGCCTGGTAGTATGAAAGGAGATCAGAGGTTGCCAGACCGCCGCAATAGGTGGAAAGGAAGCAAGTCCGCAGCGCTACTCTAGAGGCACCCCCCGCCCACAGAAACCGGCCAAGCGTGGAGTTTACGCGACGGAACCACTGCGGGTCGATCTTGTACGGGTGGTTCTGTAGTTGGTAAAGGAGCCGGGGCAGGGCAACCATCTTAAAGATGGCAGATCTGCCATATATATTGAGGGGCATGCGAGACCAGACCTTGACATCCGATTGGACCTTATCCCACACCGGCAGCACGTTGCGCTCCCACGCGACCACAGCAGACTCCGATAGGAAGACACCTAGATATTTCAGGCCGCCGACCACTACCTGTAAGGCCGAGGCCCAAGGGTACGTCTCTGGCTCATCGCCCAGGACCCATAAGGTCGATTTACGTGGGTTGAGATGAAGTCCCGAAGCCTCTCCGAACACTTGCATCATATCTAGTATCCGGGGGCCAGAGCGTGGAAGATCGGTCATAAAGAAAAGGACATCATCCGCATATAATGCAATGCGGTCTGTGAAGCCCGTTCCCCACACAAAGCCACGATATTGGGCATCGAGGCGCACCCTTGCGGCCAGTGGCTCCATGGCCAGAGCGAAGAGGTAGGGGGAGAGGGGGCAACCCTGTCGGGTACCCCTAGCGATCGGGAACCTCTCTGAGATCGCTCCAGAGATGCGCACCGAGGCGGTAATATTTGTATACAGCAGCCTCACGTAGGAGACGAATACCGGCCCCAAGTTGAGAAGCGGTAGAAGGGCAAAGAGGTAAGTCCAACTGACTGAGTCGAACGCCCTATCAATGTCTGCTAGGAGCAAAGCCGCCCGATCCCCGGTCGCCCCCACTGCGTCCACCGCCGCCTGTGCACGCCTAATATTGTGTCGCGTCGCCCGGTGCGGTATAAAGCCTGCCTGATCCGGGTGCACCAGATCTGCGATGTACGGGAGCAGACGGTTAGCCAGGGCCTTGGCTAGCAGTTTGGCCTCGAAGTTGATCAAGGAAATGGGGCGATAGGATTCGTGACTATCGGGGGGCCTACCTGGCTTCTGAAAAACCACGATTTCGGCCTGACGCCAGTCCGGCGGCAGGCTGCCCCGCTCCCGCGCCAGCTCCAATGCCCGTCTATAGTGTGGCCCAAGCTGCAGGTGGAATTTCTTATAAAATTCACTGGGAAACCCACTCGGTCCCGGCGCCTTGCCCACATTAAGCTGGCCCAGCGCGTCCCCCAGTTCCTCCGCCGTCAGGGGGAGGTCAAGGGCCTCCCGCGCCTCGTCCGAGACCGTCCGGGGGGGAACCTCCACAAGGAACTCAGCGATCGCCTCCGGTTGGAGACACTCACGAGGGGCATACTGCGTTGCATAGTATCGCGCAAAGCTCGCCGCTAAGGTCCCAGGGTCAGTTATCGCGTTCCCCTCCTCGTCAGTAAGGCCAGGTAAGGTGATCGGTTGTAAAGTGTGTTGGCAGAGCCTATGGAGCATGGTGCAGGATTTATCCCCCCATTGGTAGACCCTGCTCCGCGTGGCTAGCCACGCTTGGCGAGCTTCGTCCAACAGTACCGAGGCGTAGGAGTGCTGCGCCTGCAGAAGCAGTCGTACCGCCTGGTCATCTCCCCCTCCCCGGCACTGTCCCTCTAGAACGTCCACCCGGTCAGCCGCCGCAGCAATGGCCTCCTGGCGAGCGCGACGGGTCGCTGCACACCAAGCAATGTCTATGCCTCGTATAGCGGGCTTCATGGCTTCCCACACAGTCACCGCGTCAACTCCCTCCGTTAAATTCTCCTGCCAGTAATGGGCGATCGCACCACGCATATGCTGTGTGTATTCCACTCGCTGTAGGTGCCACGAGGACATCCTCCACCGAAACGGCCGGCGGGACTTGCGCAAGTCGACCTGCACCGCAACCGGGGAGTGATCCGACAGCCCCCGAGGCCTAATCGCAGCTCCCTTCACCCTGTCCAGGAAGGCCCCCGGCACGAACACACAGTCCAGCCGGGAGAAGGAGCCGTGCACAGCCGATACATATGTGTATTCACGCGCTCTGGCATGCAAGTGTCTCCAGGCATCCGCCCAACCCAGTCCATCAATCATTGCTTTCAGCTTCGTAGGGGAAGCAGCTACCGCCAACCCCCGCGCACTCTGCCTGTCTAGGCCCACATCCACCACATCATTCCAGTCGCCACCGATCACAGCCAGGGAGTCGGGGATCTCAGCCCATATGTCAAACAGTTTCTCCGCCAGGGACCACTGCAGAGGGGGGGGGGCATACACACAGCCAAACACCACCGGCTCCGAGCCAATCGTCCCCTTCACAAACACATACCGACCCTGAGGATCGAGCCAGTGACGCTCGTGCGTGTAGGACAGCCGCCTATGGATGAGGATAGCCACCCCCCTCGAGCCCCTGGAGAACCCAGCATGGAACACCTGGTGGAATCCAAATCTCTGCAAGCTTAGGGTCTTCGTGCCTAACATGTGAGTTTCTTGAAGGAGCATCACATCTGCTGCGTGTCGTTTACCCCAGCGCAGCACCGCCCCACGTTTTATTTTGTCCAACATTCCCCGGACATTCCAGCTCACTATGCGCATAGAGTCATTAGGAAGTTCTTGCCCTGAAGTGTCAGCCATAGTCACAGTTAGCAAGTCTCCGAGGGCTCCAGAGCCCAGTCCAGGCCACCCATACCATACAAGCCAAATCAGCAACATTCACGTGCACCCCCTGAAGAACGCCCACCACCCCCCCAGTCCCAAACCACCCGCCCCGTCCCCCGAACAGCCAACTTCCCCACCCCCCAACCCTATACCTCATAAAACATTGAAGTACCTGTCGCGGCATGGGGAGTTTCAGACCCAAAACAGAGCGCCTAAAACCCACCATACCAATGGATCCCAACAATACCCCCCCCAACTATCAGAGCCGTTCCCTTAGGGCCACCCCCCAGTCGCGGGAGGAACAGGCAGCCCATAAGAAAGCACCCCAAACCCCAATGTACCAAGCATCCAAAGCACATGAGGAGCATGAAAGTCAGACGCCACCCATCAGGAGGCCCTCAAGCCCCACCATGGCCCAGGTCATACTGCACCGGTCGTCGTCCGCTTCGCCGTTCTAGTCTCCGGACAGGGCCCCCAACAGAATCCATCGGTGGAGCCGGGCAAAGCAGTGAAAGATGAATGCCCACTATAGTCAGTTTTCTTTTCCGGATTGGTCGGTATCAGGCTGCGTCTCGCTCAGCGGGCCACCCCTGGACAGGGAACGCCGTCGTGAGCGGGACTTCCGAGATCGTTTACCCCTTCCGGCGGAATCGGTCCGCTCCTGAGATGATCCACGCGATGGCCCAGAACTCAGACCCGGCTGGGGGTTCGGGCGAATTCTGACCGTCTCGTCCGTCCACTTGAAAACGTCCTCCGGGGAGTCGAAGAAATGCGTTTTAGAGTTGAAGACCACACGAAGCCGGGCTGGATAAAGTAATGAGTACTGGATCTTCAGGCCGCGCAGCTTAGCCTTCGCAGCTAGGAAGGAGTGCCGCTGCTGCTGTACCAGTCTGGTGTAATCCGGGAAAATCATGATTCTGTGGTTGTCGAACAGCAATGTCTCTTTGGCCCTTGCCTCCCGGAGGATAGTGTCCCTGTCGTGGAAGTTAAGGATTTTCGCAATGACCGGCCGAGGCCTTTCCCCCGCCGGCGGCTTCTGCGTCAACGCCCGATGGGCTCGCTCCACCACGAAGCAGCGCGACAAAGCGTCCGGGGGGAGCCAGCTCTCCAGCCACTCCGTCAGGAAGGCGTCCATGGGCCCTTTCTCGCAATCTTCCGGAAAGCCCACGAAACGCAGGTTATTTCGTCTTGCGCGCCCTTCCGCATCCTCCACGCGAAGGGCCAGTCCCTTCTGGATTCTCTCCATCTCCACCACCTTTCGTTTCAGCTCACCGACATCACCTTCCACTCCTGTGATCCTGGTCTCGGTTTCCGTGATGCGGGCGACAGCGTTGCGAAGGTCTTGGCGCAGGAGCATGACATCGGCCCCCACCGCACCAATCTTGGCATCTAACATGTCCCTGGATTGTGTGATGGCCGCCATTAGCGCCGCGATGTCCGGCCCGGCATTCTGGCCCCCCCCGGCAGTCCCCGACCTTCCACTGGGCCCGGTGAACTTATCAATCGGCCCCTGCTTGGCGGAGCCCGTGCCACCTCCACCTCTGGTCATTGTTCGGGCAGTTGTATGGGGCCTCTCCGTGTCCCGGCAGTCTCCCCTCCTCCGACGCCTCAGACCAGCCGCCACTCAGGGTAAGGCCAGGGACCTGGGATTCCTCACCGGATCTGTCTACCTCCACAGCTGCCCCCGTCCACAGCCAACGGCTCCTAACAGTGTCCAGAGCCCCCAGTAGCAAATGGGGCAGCCGGTCCGGCTCTTCACAGTCACGGGGCCCCTCCGGTATCCCGCGGGCACTGAGCACCCCACCTCCGCGGGCAGCGAGTACAGCCTGGCACCCGGACCGGGCCCCCTCTCCCGGGTCTGAGTAGGCGCCGAAACAGCACGGGCTGCACTGTCCTCAATGCGGGGGGGACGAGGCGCCCCCAACGGTGGCGCGGGTCAGGGCCCCGGGCCAACCACCTCACAGGGCTCACCACAACAAGATTGAACGCGGCGCCGAGGCCCTCAATCCGCCGCCACACTGACCTCGGTTGTCCAGACGATACCGGGATCCACAGGGCCCCTCAGCAGTGCCTCCTCCGTGCGGCCCCCAGCTGTGTTCATAGAGCGGCACCTGGCAGAATAATGCCCCGTCTGCACCTCGCTCCGCAGCGGAAGTGTCCTCCGGAGCCCCTGGACCCGCCGATGATCTGCGCCCGAGGTCCGGCGCCCGCAGTCCGGGTCCCACCAAAATCGAGGCCCCGGCCTCACTCGTGGTCAGTAGGCCCAGCAGGCTTCGCCGCAGACAGGGACCCTCGTTGGCGATCGGGTGACACAAAAGCACCACCGGAGGGTGCCCCCCAGCTCCAGCAGCCTCCGCCGATGTGTAGATGGCTAACACGGGTTTGGGGAAGGATAAGTGCACAAGGATAAAGGTCGGGCCGGCGGGAGCTCTACAGAGCCACGTCCGCCATCGTCGCCCTTCAAGCCACGCCCCCCGAACGTATACCTTTTAATGTTGGTTTTGTACATAGAAGTTGGAGAATATTCTCTCTGTTCAAGACGTCGAATGATCCTTTCTATTCGTATTCTGGGGTGAAGATAACAGTATGGGGTTTTTGTTTGGGGAAGAGCGGTTTACTCTTTGAATGTGTAATAGCACCTAAATGCAATTCAGTTTAACCTGTGGACGTCAGAAATACCTGCTATAACAGATTATAATTGTTTATTTTAATAAAGAATTAATCTAAGTGTACTGAAGGAAGGTACTCGTATGCTACATTCAAATAAAGTTGCCTCCATAAAAAGGCTTACAGCATTGTGATCATTTATAAACCAAAGCCTTACAGACGCTCTTAATATGAGTAACATAGAAATACCAACTTGGGTGCAAGCAGGGTTTTGTGTCCTTCAGGATTTTAAGTTATGCCCAAATTTTGTCTGTACTTGGACTTTTTCCCCGTCACAAATTTCAACCAGTAACATTTTTGTTAAGGAAAAAATTCAATATTCCATGTTTTGCAGTGCAGAAGAAGGAAATTGTGCTGTATTACCACACTACCCATGGAGTATTACCACATGATCACAGGCATGCCAACTTAATATTTTTCTCAGTGCCTGAGAAGGTTGGTCTTAAATGGGCTAGACATCACACAAAGAACTGCCTGAGTGGCACTTCTGCCCCCTGCTTCCACCAGCCCCTCCAAGCCCCCCCCCCGTCTAATCAAAAGCTTCTCCGGCTGCAACTGATACCGCTGCATTTTTTTCACACTCTTTAATGGACATCGACTACATAGAGCCACCAAAGATGAGATGGAAACTCCCTCAGTGGAAGGGTTTCCAGCTTGTCATTCCTGCCACTGTGTGAAATTGTCTCTTCACCATGTGACCGTGTGAAGAAAGCCAATATTGTGTGACTCAAGCTGGGACCATGCAACTTGATAGGTCTGTTCGCTCTCACTTCCTGTGGGCACTATCCTACTTCAAGGAATGATGACTAGAGCTGCTTAAGAAAAACCCCCAAAAAGGAAGCCCTATTTTCTTTTTATAACACAATCAAATGTTGCTTTATATGTCTTAAAGCGTATTTATGGCTTTCTATTACATAACCCCATAAACTTTCTTCAGGCAACAATTCATGACTTCAAGTGTCTGTTAAATTGTGGTCACACCCAAATCACAAGAGCACCACATGTTACTTACCAACATGTGAATCAGGCACAGAATGTTTCTCAACCTGCTGGCTTCTCCACTTTCACTTGAGGAAACTGCAACCACAGTCTGTAGAATAAGCAGCAGATTATTAGTGATAACATGGTTAGGCTTTTTTTCTTTTTTTTTTAATTGTATTTAATGTATGTAGCCATACAGACATAAATAAAGAAAATAAAAAAGAAACCAGTATAATGCAATTGTAATAGTACACAGTCCAAAATTCATCGTCAAGCTAGTAAAAAATAATCAGTGCGTAGAGAATTCAAAGTACATTGAAGAAGGACATAAAACCTAGTATATTACATTTCTGCTGATAAAACATAATTGCATATCTGATTCCCATTATTAAAGAGCTTGAGATAAGTTTCCCATTCTAAAAAAAAGAGCAAGGGATAGATGTTCCATAAAGTGAACAAATAGTTCAAATGCATATGATAGAATTATCATCTTAGTCTTTTAAAAGCATACCTTGCCCTGACTTCGAGGGACTCTTACGCCACGTAAAGAACTACATTTTCATTAAGAATGTAAGTAGTATCATCAATAAAGTGCCAAGTTCATAATAAAATTAGATATTAGCAGTACAAACAGAATTCATTGCAGTTGGTAAAATACCTAAATCAAACCTCACGTTATCATATGCCAATTGCTAAAATAGTTCACCTCCAGTATAATGCCAAGCTCATAATAAGAATAGATAATTAGATATTAACATTATGAAAGGTATTCTTTGAAATCACGAAAATACCCAAGTTTACCCTGGCTGAAGTATACATTATCATATGCAATTGCTAAACTAGTTCATTTCCAGTTCTGCCATATTCTATTTAGTTCAGCATAGAAAAAGGTACATATAACCTGATATATTTCACTTATACAAATAAAACATATTTGCATATCTGATTCTCAATAATAAGGTGCTGAGATAGTTTTTCCGTTATTTCTTCTAAAAAAGAAGAGCAAAGGATGGGTTTTCACAAACTTGCATACAAAAATCGGAAATTATAAGGCCGAAATCGTGGTACCTAAGCATGCATGCATATCTAATAGTACAGTGCTTAGGAGAGAATTATCATCTTTTTCTTCTAAGAGCAAGTACCTACATTAAACCTGGCCGATTCATAACTTATAGTGTGCCAATCGCTAAAATAGTTCACTTCCAGTTCAGGCATATTCTGTTAAGTTTGGCAACGGAGTCTACCCTTTTTGCATAGATGGTTTCCCGCTTGAAAACTCTTTGCATTTTAGTAAACCATTGGGAAATGGTCAGGATCACCTTGGATTTCCAATTAACTATAATAAGTGATCTTGCTACTAATGTTCAATGGAAATGAATCGGCTAAAGGACCAGGGAGCAGGTTAATCACAAATTTTGTACTAATTTCTGAAAAGTCATCTTGCCAGAAGTCCGTTAAGTGGCTACATGCACCCAATCCCTGGTTGCTAGTCCATATCTAAAGCTTCTAGGATTGACTGTGGGAAACATTTTATGAAGTCTATCAGGGGTATAGTAGATCGTCCATTTACTGAACCATGCCATCCTTCTTAAATTAGCAGCTCTTACTGTCTTGCAGCTCATTTTGTTGTAATTCCGCTATTGCTGAAGATTAAAGCTACAGCCCGTAGCAGAGCCCACTCTCTCCAGATGTTCTGAAACCACCTGCTTATTCTCCACAGATTTAAATATTCATTACCAATTGCCTAGCCCTTTAATTCTTGATACAAAATGTGCCTTTCCAAGGAGTGTGACATCACGGTCTTCTGTGCTGATTAAACCTAAGTAAAAACTGCTTAATCCTTGCATTACTAATCATCAGGAGCCTGTTTATATTACTCTTAATATTTAAAACTTCCTGCCAGGATAAAAAATTCTCGATTTTATAGAAGTCTTGTAATACATGAGACCCCAACTTTTCCCACTGGTCGCAGATCTGAGGAGAACATTGGAGCTCCAGAGGAATACATCCCTCTAGTTTCATCTAGGGATAGAGCCACAGGATCCCATTCTGATTTTTTTTTAAATTGAAAATGATAACTCTAGGGATCTTATAGTGTGACGTTTTGGGAAGTTTAGGTATGTGTGGGAAAGGAGCAAGGCCAATCTCGGATTCCTTGAGCATTTGGGTAAGAAAGAAATTGGCATCAAGCAAGTCCCCTGAATTATTATAGTTCAACCAATTAATAAGCAAGGCTTGATAGTATAGCTGTAGATCCGGTAGGGCAAAGCCTCGATCTTTCACTTCTAATTGTAGCACTTGTATTGTCATTCTTGTTATTTTTGCATGCCAAATAAATTGCCTAAATTCTGAATAAACAGAGTTGAAGAAGGATTTGGGAACCTTAATCATTATATTGGAAAACAGAAATAAAAATAACAGGAGAACATTCATCTTAATGAGAGCAACTTGTCCCATAATTGTTATAGGGATATTTTCCCATTGTTTAAACAAATTACATGTTTTATTTAATGTGGGAATAAAATATAGCAGATAAAAGTCCTCAAGTAGGGTGGTCACAAAAATCCCCAAGGTACCTTATCGACCTAGTTGTTGAACAGTGTTTCTGAATTGCAGGGCAGAATATCTAAGGAACAATGAAAAATTAGCACCTCAGATTAAAATGATTTATTTTATATCCCCCGATATCTGAAAAATCCCTTATTTTGGCAGAAGCTCTCGCTATATTATCTCTATCTGCTGCTAGATAGAGAGCCATATCGTCTGCAAATAGTTTGAGTTTAGTGGATCCACATGCCAGAGGCTGTATGAATAGGGAAAATAGCACGGGAGATAAGGGACAGCCTTGACGCATCCCCCGGCTAATGGATATTAGGCCAGCCGTGTTCCTATTGATAATTATAGAAGCTTTAGCATAGTGGTACAGGTTTCTCACCACCTGGCAGAATTCAACTGGGATCGCAAATTTGTTCAGAATTGCAAAAAGAACGTTCCATTGCACTCTGTTGAACACTTTTTCAAAGTATTATTATACTCAGAGACAGAATGACTATCATCTTATGCAGTGTGATAATGAAAGGACACAACTGCTGAGAAGTTTGGCATTCACCACCTACCAACACAGATTTACTGAGCCTGCCTCTCTTTCCAAATATAATATACATCACAACTTTCCACCACATGCCCTTTCCTAACTCTCTCATTCTTCCTCACCAACACATTCTGCTAACCAACAGGAATCTGTAAGGGTTTAATCTAACCGAGTTGCAGGTGAAGCAGAAGCGCCAAACAGCCCAGAGGTAGGCAGAATAGAGACCTACAGGAGACGGAACACCAAAAGAGCAAGCCCACCGACCAAAAGCCTCGATCAGAAAGCACATGCATGGCATGTACGAAGTTTAGGTCTGGGACCCAAGCCACAGTAAACATGGGGGCAAAGACCCACTTTCCCTTAACTTAATCTTCCCATCACCAGACAAGCTGATTTCAGCAAAGGGTTTATGGCTAATGTCCTATTTGTCTGGGGCCTCTGCACTGCAGATGTTCACATTCCTCAATATTAATATCACTAAGGAGGTGTTTTAGAGCTGTGTTATAGAGCTCTCCCTTTCTAAATGTTGGCTTCTTGGGAGTACCGCTGCAATGCAATGTTCGGTGTGCACGTGCCGCTCGAGGTTTCCCAGTTTGCTCTACCTGTGGTCTGTGATCAAAGATGGCAACTGCCACAGAGGACTAGCTTGGGTAGAATGGGGGAATAGTGCTCTTGTTAGCATGCCAAATTGGGTCTTGATGTATGAAAGTATATTTTCCGAAACTGTGACTCGAAATTTTCAGATGAAAATCAAGAAAATTATAAATTGAAACTCAAAAAACAGTGGCTCTCTGCAAAGACATTTAAAATATTATACACGCCTCGCTCTCGGATAAGGTAGGAGTTTGACAAAAAAAACTGTTTTACCATGGTTTGTGCAGATCAGCAGCCCACGGTCTGATATTTGTGCCTCACAGGCTTGAGAGAAGAAATAGCGAGAAACTTAAAACACATACCCTCGCTGTCATTAAAGTTGCAAACCAGAAACTGCTCGAGTCCTTGGTCTCGGCGGTGGAGCAGACTCTGTGAGGGGCAATACACCAGGCAGACCAGCCTCCAGTTTACGGGCAGAGCCAGCAGCACCCGCGAGCCGTGGAGAAGGAAACAAAAGCAGGCGGCAACCATACTAAAGTTAAAGTGCACTGTGCCACCCTGAAATTCATAAACAAAAAAATGCATCCAGAAACAACACCTAATGTGAAAACGTGCCGTGGAGATGGAAACAAAAGCTGCCGGCAGCCATACCCAAACTGAAAGTGTGCCATGCATTTACAAACCAAAGCGGGCTGCAGCTATACGAAAGTGAAAGTGCTCTGTGCCACACACTAGTGTGAAATTAAATAAACAAGTAGTCCCCAAAGAACACATAACACTTACGTAAGGAAATTGTATTAGGCCAGTGCTCCTCGCATAAAACCGGTAATGATGTATCAGAGCGCTAACCAATAAGGAGCCAGGAAATAAAAGCGGCGCAAGAGTGAACCAATTGCAAGCAGCAGGCAGGATTACACTCCATAGAGTCATTACAGCAGGTTTTGAAGGCAGGCATGCACGCTGATGTGCGTCCTAAAAACGAAGCAGCTCACACAAACTCTGAATAAAAGCTCATGAGTTTGCTCTATCTTTCCAGCCCTGTCTGTTTTCTATTTTTGTTTCTTTATTTGTTTGTTTCTTTCTTTGTTTCTTTCTTTTTCTATCTCTTTCTTTCCTGTTGTCTCTCTTTTCCTCTTTCTTGCCTTCTTTCTTTCCCCATTTTTTTCTTCCTCCTTTCTTTCCCCGTTTTATTTCCTTCCTTCTTTCTTACCTCGGTTGTTCCTTTTTCTTTCTTCCCTTCTCCCTTTTCTTGTTTCTTTCTTCCTTCTTCCTTTATCCTACTTTCTTCTTTCTTTTCAGTTTTCTTTCTTCTCCCTTCCTTCTTTCTTTTATCCTCCCTTCATTCTTTCTTATTTTTTCTTTCCTTTTTCCCCTCTTTATTTCTTGCCTTCATTCTTTTTTCTTTTTCTATTTTTGCTTTCCTTTTTTTTCTTATTGCCTTTACTCTTTCTTTCTTACTTTTTGTTCGTATCTCTCTTCCTTCTTCTTTTCTACCTTCCTTGTTCTTTTTAAATACTTTATTTCGACTATAAGCCATAAAAGTTTCACAATAAAATAATATTTTCAAATAGTCCACAATCAACTATATTATAAACATAAGTGGAAATATTATTTAGGTTTTAGCCAAGGAAATGCCAGTCCTTGATATTATCATTAAATCTTTAGAAAGCCATAATTTCTGGTCAGTAAAAGTGGACAATTTAAAATCATTAGTATCTAAGATCAGTTGAACCACATATACAGTATCACGATAAAACTATCTTCGGTCTCAGTACAAAGTCCATCGTGAGGAGAGCGTGCTATTCATTATAATGTTACAATCTAGACACCATCCTGCTGTCGTATGTAAGATTGTTAAAAACAATATAAAACGATAGAGTATTTACAATAAAAGTAACATCCTTCATAGTGCAAATTCCAAACAAGGGAATGCATTGTTTACTGTAACATCACAGCTTTAGCCCCTTCTTTCTTCGTATAAACCCTACTGTAAGCAGGAATTTAGATGTAGAAAATATTACATACGGTGCTGTGTAATATTTCAAAACCTTTAAGGCCTCTTGATGCTTCCTAAATCCCGGCCTATTGCACAAAAGACAGGTCCATTTCATTCTTGCCCTATAGTACGCTGGGCAAAAGAAGAGGAAATGCGCAGTGTTTTCAGTAAGGCCTAAAGTGCAAGTTCGTTCTCCCTGAGTTCCCCAAGTTGTGGTATAGCTTTTGATCTGGAGAACATCGTACCTTAATTTCAAGTACAAGATTCTTGCCAGATGCGGCTGGATATTGTCAAGGAACTCTTCAAAACATGGTTTAGGTTTAACATTAAGAAATTGCATTGTTAATCTGCACAAATTAGGGTCTCGATTAAGTGTTTTTAGGTCTGTAGTGCTACAACTACAGTATGTTTATTCAGCATGTTCTTACAACTTTGTGCTAACTTGTGTGGCTCTGTCCATTATGAGCAGAGACCAAGTTCTGTCAACTATTTCTTAACAAATCTAAGCCAGGGAAAAGTTAGGCATCTATTGATAGCTAGGGGTTCTTTGATGCCTTCTCTATAGGCCGCTGGTTCTAGCGTTCTCCATAGCCCTATCCAGTAAAGCAGCGTGCGTAGAGGTGCAATTTGCCCTATCCGTTTTTAAGATGTAAATCGTGAAACATTAGGGTAATTGGTGTTGCCAGGGGTAACTCCAAGATTCTCCTCACAAACTTATTCTCCCCATTTGCTATTTGCTTAATATGTAGAGCTGGTGTCGTTTGATTACTTGAGGATAGGCTATACTTCTTAACAATAGCCCCGGACCTCTGTGCGAGTGCCAGTGCAGAGTGATTTATCTATGATTTCCATGCCAACTTGGAATCGAGTGGTATACTCAAATAGATGAAGTTTTGGACATTCTCCAGTTTCCAATTATTCACCCTAAGATTGGTTCTGTAGTCCTTGTGGGGGTTTATGGCCATATACTTTGTTTTCCCAAATATTTTTTTCTAGGCCTTTTAGACTGCAGTACATGTTAAAATCATCCAATAAAGTTTGCAAGCCCTTCTGCATCTGGGAAATCAGGATAGTGTCGTCTGCAAATAATAGTACTGGGACCATGTTCTCACTGAGCTTTGGGGAATCATTTTTAGATGTTTTTAAATAATCAACCACGTCATTAATATAGATAGAGAACAGGGTGTGCGCGAGCACGCATCCCTGTCTCACTCCTCTGGCTATAGGGATTGGTTAAGTAAGCTTGCCATTCATACCCCATTGAACTCTTGCATAATTATCATGATGCAGCCTTGCCATCTGATCTAGCTGGACTGCAGGTACCTTTTGTTTTTGCAGTGAGTCCCACAGTAGACCTCTGGGTGCTAGATCGAATGCTGCCCTTAAATCTACAAATGCTATATTAATATGGCCTCCCTTTATCTTGGTGTATTTCCAAATGATGAACAGGAGCCTAAAGACTTGGTCTATCGTACTTGTACGGGCTCTAAATCTTGCTTGATATGGGCATAATATGTTGTTGTCATCTATCCATTAGTTTAGCCTATTTAAAAGTTGTCTTGCATATATTTTTTGTAGTACATCCATTAGGCTTATTGGCCTGTAGTTCTCTGGTGTTTGTTTGCTGCCTTTTTTATGAATAGGCACAATTTCAGCCCCTCTCCATGTGGCCGGTATTGGAGCACCTGAAGCTGTAGCACTACAGACCAAATTAACATATGCGACCCATACCTTTTTGTCATGTTTAAAAACATCTCCAGGAAGTCTATCTAATCATGGGGCTGTTCCCAGCTTGATGGTATCTATCGCATGAGCAAATTCTTCTAGGGTAAAGTGAATCCCATATCCCTTGCAGTTTTCGGGTCCATGGTATTCAATGGTGGTAGACTGATAACCTGAATATAGGTTGGGGAAATGTTCAGTCCAGGCTACAGGATCCAGGTGGTGCTTAGTATGCGCTACTTGGTCCTTGCCACTAAGCGCAACTGTTTAAAAATTCTGCTTGTTGTTGTTTTTTGCAGCCTGGGGGAGATCCATCCAACTGGCTTCCTCCCATTTATTTTTTACGATGGCCAGTATTTTCCTATGGTAATCCCTAGCTCTCCTTATTGATTGGACATTTCCTTGTTTTGTTTTCTCAAGTAAGGATTTTTTGTCTTTCCTGCAAGCAGAGGTATACCAAGGATAGTCTTTTGATATCGTCTTATGGTTTTGCTTATGCTTCTCTCTTGCAACTCCGGTGAGAACGAGTTCTAGCTTTATGATCAACAGTTGGTGCATTGCAATTGCAGTTGCTGAGGTTCCACTTGTTTCTGCAAAGGGGCCTACTATCTCAGTGAATGCCTTATAGATATTGGTCATAGTCTCTATGTTATCTGTAATACTGGGCCATTTATCCACTCTAAGGCTGTTTCCTATTATAGTCTGGGCTTTTGGCATGCTTATTTTAGAAAGCTGCTTCCATGTTTCGTAGCCTGTTACTTCTAGGCAAAGGGGACTATGGTCACTGTCGTCTCGTAAGTCTATCTTAAAGATCAAGATCCTGCTCCAGCTGTGAATGCTGTGAATCATGTAGTTTATTCTGGATTGTGAACTACCCTGCTTGAATGTATTTAGGGTGCAATTTTGTCTCCCATTATTGGACACCCTTCCATTGCATGCCCTTAAGTTGCGTTCGATAGTGAACTGCATTATCTGTACATCAGCATTAGTACACGGTTTTGACAGTCCGGCTTCTGGCTTGGGCAGGCCCTTGGCCAAATCCTCTTCCTCCGTTAGCATTTCTAAGCCATTTAATGGTTTGTATGTGCAACTGAAATCACTGCATATGATTGCTGTGTCAGGTGGATTTACAGAGTCCAGGGCGATACCTATTAATCAAAAATCTGGGAGTTTAAATTGTGCCTAGTGGGTCTATTGTAGACATTAAATACATACATATTTGTTTTATTGTAAATTTTTGTGTCTAGATGTACTGCAAGTATATCAGGGGAGTCTAGAGTATAAATGATAGTGCCTATTCCCACGGTTATTTTGACCAAAATTACGAGCCCCCCTGAGGCTCTGCCTCTATGTGATGGGATAGTGTTTTTGTAGTATGTTTTATATCCTAAGTTGAATGGGGGTGTCAATAGTCATTTCTCCTGGAAGAGGCAGAGATCAAATTTCTCAATGTAGTTATGCCAGTCTGGATCCTCTAATTTTTATTTTAAACCAGCAACATTCCATGAAACTAAGGCTAAACGTGTGTGTCCTTTTATCAGTACTATATGGGTTTTAGTAGATCCTTCTGGGTTTGGTTCTTCATCTCTGATTCCTTTTGTTTCATCATTTACTATGTTCTGTGTTAAATGCCCACATGCCGCTTCCTCATTCGAGATTGTGCTGCCCCTGTGTTTCCCTTCCTGATATGATTGCTTATCTATTCTCAAGTTTGCCTGTTATACCATACTCAGCCAATCTACTAATTCAAGGTCAGATGTTATCTGGCCATGTGATTCTTCATTAGCAGAACATGGTTTGCGCCTTATTCGTTGTGCTGAGGTGTTGAGTGGACTGTACAGTTTAGAGCGCAGGGTCACCCCGCTTGTACTCAGATCCATCGCAATTAATCCCTGTACTATTTCTATGTTGGCGGCCATTAGCTGAATTGTATCTAGACTTTCATTTCCACCCTACAAGCGCTCCGCCCTTCTTATATCTGAAGTGACAAGCATTGTCGCTTGTGTCTAATCCAATGGATGGTTTTATTTTTAAGTGAGTCTTCGTCCTCCCTAGCTCCTGTGGGAATTTTGGGTACCTTAGTTAAGTAGATTCTCTGGCCTATTTCCCTCTTTTGTGGTCCATCGCTGTGAACTAATGTGGGTTTATCACCCTCGTATTGCATTCTCATGCAGGGAGGCGTGCTTGGTTGTCATGGGGCATTCTTGTGGCGCCTCTCTGGATTAGGTGTGTCCATTCATAGGACTGTGTTGGCCAGATATATGGGCTCATTCTGGATATCTTACCTTATTCATGCTATTGCTTGTGTTACCTGGCCTATTCTCCCTGTACCATTGGGCCAGTTCCTCCCCTCTAGATCTCTCAGAAGTCATATTATGTTAAGGGTTATTTTGCGATCTGTTAGGTATTGGGTTAGCTACTACTTTGTGTTCAATTGGCGGTTTTACCGATCGTATTGATGGTTCTATGTGTCCTACATATGGATTAGTTGCATGCACTGCAACGGTGGCTGCCAGTTCCATCTTCAGGGAATTTACTACGGTTTTTAAATTCTCTACTTTTGACTAGGGTATGTACTTCTCAGCTAATGTCTGTATCTCCCCAATTTTGTCAGTGCATTTGCATCCGTTAGTGGGCTGTGTTGTCTCTTTGGCCACTACCGGCGCTTTGCGTGTGCAGCTGGAATGGCTCCTTGCACCCTCAGAGGTAGCATGTCAGGATTTTTCTCGTCTAGGGGAGCAGGTCCATTTGCGTGGACTATTCCTGTGTTTCCCCCTATGCCTGTGATGTTTGTAGTATGATCTATAGGTTCTTTGCCCGGGCTCTTTACTAGCTCCAACCCATGTGTGGAGTCATTAGGTGTTTTTTGTAATTTAGTCAATGCCACCAGTTGCGTTAGAGTGCTCTGTTGACTTGCTGTCTGTGCTGCATGCACTATGACATATCTTCAATGCGCTGGTGCCAGTTGGTGATGTACTGCCAGCCTTGTATAAAACGAAGTCATTTTTTCTTTGGATGGTACCTTCTGTTTCCTTGTCGCTCCCTCTAGCATTGTCTGGAACTCTTATATAAGGGTGTCTAGTCTGCTATTCCATCATTCTATCGATCAATCAGGGGGTGCCTCAGGGCTCTGCTCTAAGCCCCTTACTGTTTAACTTGTATGTTCAGCCTCTTGCAGCGGTTGCTAGGCACTGGGGCCTCACCATGGTCTCGTATGCAGATGATACGCAGCTGGTGGTGGCCCTGGCAGATGCTTCTACATCGGATGCCTCTAGGTTTAGAAGTGGCCTGGCTGCCGTTGCAGAATGGATGACAATAAATTGCCTGCAGCTGAACGCTAGCAAAACAGAGGTTCTGTTAGTGGGGAAGAACTCGAGCTTGTGGAGTGAACAATGGTGGCCGAACGCTCTTGGTAGCACCCCCACATGGAGTCCTCTCTTGGTTTTCAAGATCATACTAAAAAAACTGCCCGCACTTGCTTTGGCCTCCTTCGGGGTCTTAAGCCCCTTTTGAAGTTCTTTGATCTGTCCACGCGCCAGCTGATTGTTCATTCAGCTATTTTATCTAGACTAGACTATGCCAGTTCTCTCTTTTGCTTGGGGCCAACCAGGCTGAAGTTCTGCGGTTCCAGCGTGTTCTGAACGCTGCCGCCAGAACCTTGCTGGGACTCCTGCGGACCTGCCCCTCTGCTGGTGCTATCCGGAGACTGCATCGGCTACCTATGGCTAAGCGCATTCAATTTAAGACGCTGAGTCTATCTTTTAAGATCTTATAGCTTGCCTCGCCTGCTAACTAACCTGCTCACTCCGTATGTTCCTAAGCGTCAGCTGCGCTCCTTGGGGCAACACCTGGTTAGTGTTCCCCGTGTGAAATGCCTTCGGGCTCGGGGTCGCTCCTTTTGCTGCTTGGCAGCCAAGTTATGAAATTCCTTGCCTCTTCAGATCCGCAGGTTGGAACGTCTGCTGGACTTTAGGAAAGCTATCAAAACCTTCCTCTTTCCTTCAGTCTGGTCTTTTTCGGTCTTCTTTACTGCCTCTGGCGTCTTACTGTTCTGACTCCTAAGTCCATTATTTTGATGCTGCCAGCCGGGACGCCTCTTTGCTGGGGCAACTGCACGCTATACAAATCTAGATAACATAACATAACATATTGTACAATTCCCACCCACACCTTTTCTTTTTAGTTTAGGTGTTTTGCCCTGACCCATGGATGCCTCTGTTCCCTTTCATTTCCCCATGCTTTATAAGGGTATTACTACCTTGTGTATAAGGATTTGGTCTATTTTCTTTGTAAGGTGTTCAACCAAGGGGAGTACACTTGCTTAAAAACATAGATGAAAAGAAGGGAGAGGAAACACAAAAGGGAAAGTGAAATACGATATGTAATTGTTGACCTTTGTAATTGTCCCAGCCAGTCCAACCTTAGCGTTCTGCCTTATAGCACTTTCTTGTATTAAATTCCAGCACAATACCTTCTCACAGCTCCTATGTCCATTCAACTTGTTAACTGGTGTTGACATTAGGGGGAACAAGTAAGAACAGGAGTCGGTGTTAGCTCCGTCAGGGACAAGGTCCAAACTCACGTCAAATATAAAAGCCAAGAGAGTGGACCCAGCCCAGCCTCCTACGGGCCCACCCTTGGCCCAGGCTCTAACAGGCGTGTCCCGCGCACGTCCCGCAGCGCGGGGAATCGAGGCTGTGCTCTAAAGCACATTGGTCACACCTCCCTGGTGTGGCTTGTAAGGGCGTTGCACCCTGGGACTCCGAGTCCCACCAGGGTGATTCCAGAAGTGTCTCGGCAAAGGGGTTGTTATTGCTCTTGGTTTTATTCTCCTTTTTTTCTTTTAGGTTATGCTTTTGTTCATAGGGATTATATGTCTTATCCTTTTTCTTCTCTTCTGGGTTCCTTGGGTCTTCTCTCGATTTTACTCTTGGAGGACAGAGAAGAATGGGAAGGTAAGTGCTTTAACTATAGGATCTCTTTTTAGGGAGTGGGAGTGAGGGATCACCAAAAAGAACTCTATCTCGCACTGAGTGATTTAGGTTTGTGAGGGAAGGGTGGTCGGTTCATTGGAGGGCTACGTTAAGGGTTCCAAATTGCACTGACTCCTTCCCTCTTCCCAGCTGCACCTCTCTGGTCTCTGCTTTCCCAAACATGTTTGTCCTGAGCCAATTTTTTTCTTTTAGATGGATGAAAGCCCTGTAGCTTCTTGAATAATAATGTTTTGCAAAAACCATGACAAAACATGACAATAATTACCAAAACGGTGGTCGCCAATGCCAGACCTATTTGCATTGGCAAAGCTTGTTAATCTAGTATTTGGTACTAGGAGTTACCCTACTTCTAATTACTCCAAATATAGGCAAATAAGCTAATTCAGGTAAACCGAGATCCTGTTTTGAAGCAGGGATTAGACATCAGTTCTCTTTGTTTGAAAGTTCACAAGCTTGTTTGAAAGGTCACAAACCTAGACAATATTACATCCATGTTTATTACTGTTCACTCCAAAATTTACTTAAGCTTAATCTAATTTTTCAAGAGACCATTTTTATTCAGACTACGTCCGAGCACACAAGAAAGCATGTACGACTTTCCCTGGTCACAACTATGAAATATAAGCTTGAGCTCACCATACCACATTCACTGTTAGGCTTTCCTGTTTTCAGTTTCTATTTTTTTGTAAATTCTGGTGGGGTTTTTTCAGTGTTTTCAAGTGATTTCAATACCTTAAAAAACTGGTTATCAGTGGGTACACATTTTCACGCCATTAAAAACAAGAGAAACAGTGTTTTTCCGGTGTTTATGAAACTTTTTGCTTTTATTATTGCTTGCTTTCTGAACTGATAGTTCATGGCATATAGATAGTGTACATACAGTATAAATAAGGTCCAAATGCATATTTACAAATCAAACTTATCATAGTACACCATACAATACTTCTTCAGGGAGTCTTTGGTCATGCAAGCTTGCTCTTTGCTTCTCATCTAAACTTTTATCTGTGAAAAGGCCCTCTCAACATTGGCACTTGAGACAGGTAATGCCAAAATAGCCAGTGCACAATGTGCTAACTCTGGCCACTGGCATAGCTTTCCATGCAAATACTGGTGCACCTGACAATTGTGATTCTCTGCGACAGGTTCTGCAACATATGATTTAAACTGGGCGCATATGCACTTTTTAAACTCAGATAAAATTTCCCTTTATGGAAGGTATCTATAACTTGTTCAGAGTACCACAGTGAGGCTTCATTGACTTCAAATGCCATGATTGTTGAAGGGCTATTTCTCATACATTGTAAAATAAAAGATCCTGAATTGCTCTTTGTAAGAAAGTGGCTCTGAATATAGTGTGCACAGTCCCCACAGTCCCCAGAGGTTTGGCAGAGGTTAAAGTTAGATATGACCTTGCTCTCTAAAGTGGTAGCTTGGCCGAGCAGTAAGGCAGTATCAGAGGACAGTGCTGTAAAGCATTTGATGTACACAGCCAGCAAATGGTCTCACACGTTCAAGAACTGAACTCTAGGCCAATTGTTTTGTATAAAAAAATATTCTGTTGTTTTATTTCTAGAACCAAGCAAGCCTGATACAGTTACGCATAAAAATACTTTTCAGTAGAAAATTACTTGTATGAACACAGTTCAAAATAGCAGTGTAACCTGTACTGGTTTTGATTACAGTTTTAAGAAAGCAGTTTGCAACACATTAGCGGTATAGTACATTCAACTGAATGGGCTTTTTAAGTAAAATGCAGTTCATTACTTTTCAGATTACTTTTGCTACCACAGGACTGGATACTGGATTCAGTCCTGGGACATTTCCTGAAAACAGGTGAGTAAAAGCGTTTTGGTTAGAGGTACGATTTTTAAGGAATGTTATTGTATTTCAAAAGTTGACACTTAGAAACTTTTTCACATAGAATCACCAATGTTATCCTATGGGAGGAAATTCACTTAGCAGGTAAGTTATTTTTGCGTTACTTTTGTAATCCAGTGCTGGACTCCTATGTTCAGCACTGGGACATCTACTTAAAACAGGTAAGTAATTACAGTAAGTCAGTTAATAACTTTATTTCGGCCAACTCGGACCATAAAAGTGCATTATTACAATCATAAACCAACAAAGAGAAAGAGTAAAAAAATTAATAACGGTAGACAGTACAATCATATATCTACATTTGTTACAGTATAAAAATAATGGCTGACCATTGTCCTAAAATCGAATAAAAACAATTGTAAAATAATTTAGGGCTGGTAATTACTGGGATAAGATGAATAGTAAAATTGAGAAGTAGTGCAAATGTCCCCATTAAGTAAACCTAGATGAATTTGTTAAAAAGGGACATAGATAAAACTCTCCACACAGTCACTTCAAAAAGCCCCTGCGCTTATGCCACATACCATTCCGGAAGCGCGAAACAGCAAAAACAATAGGGGGATGGGTGTCGTATTTTAATATCCTATAGGCTTCTTGACAGTGCCTGAACCCTAGGTTTCTGCATATTGGGGTGAACCATCGTTTGCGTGATACAGAATATGCAGGGCAGAGAAAAAACACATGAATTTCAGACTCTACCCTATATTTACACACCGGGCATTCTTCCTTGTTTTCTATGTCCCATTTACTGGTGAGCGTCATTAGTGGAAGGGTCCCCATTCTAAATTGGATGTAGAGTTTCCTAGCCAGAGGGGGGTAGATCACATCCAGGCACTGTTCTTTTCTGTATTCGGCCTTTACTTGGAGAAACTCTAGTGTCAGCAGGCCACCGGTGGCCCTTTCTTGGAGGGTTATTAGATTATGGTGCCTATAAAGCTGCACAAGATCTAGCCTGGCTATTAGTGGGCACGCTAACTCGGGCGTTTTCCAAAGGTCCTGCCTACCTATCTTAGTCCAGAGATCCCTTATGTGGTTAAGCCACGGTATTTTCTTATTAATTAGGCTAGATTGGACCTCCATGAGTTCAGCTCTGTAGCAAGACAACTCTGGTGTCGTCCAAAGCCTACACCAGAATGTAATAGGCCTTATGGCGATCTCTTCATCAATGGGTTGCAAACCCAAATCCATATGGAGGGGGACTAAGGGGGTGCTACGAGGGAGGCCCAATAATTGCCTCATGAAATTAAGTTCTATTTTCATGAGGTTAGAGAGCCTACAGTGCCCCCACTGTTCAGCCCCATATAAGGTAGCCCCCCTGGCCTGAACTTTATATATTTCAATAACAGGGGCAGCTGGCTTGAACGTAGCTGTTCTATGCATTTTCATTAAGTATGGGTGAATTTTGCGGATCTGCGGACCGCAAATTTGCGCGAAATCACAAAAAAAGTCTGCGAATTCGCGGATTTTCCCGCAAACTCGCGGATTTTTTTGCGATTTCCATCTACTCAACTGGAGTTCTTTCTACTGGCTAATCAGTAAGTGCTACCTCGTTGGATTAATGTATAGTGCTTTTCCTACAGTGCAGCTGCGTAAAGGGCCAGAAGATTTGTCTCCACTGACCATGTGTGCCTGTAACTTTGCCACCGCGCCAAAAGGCGCCGAGGTCCCTTGAGTGAGCTGTCCATCATAGTTGGGAAAGGGCGGGAATACGTTTGATACCGCTAGTGTGTGGTCCGGGCCTTCTATGCGTGTTCACATGCCTCTTGTGTATAAGGTCAGAGAGCGAGCAGGGCAGCAGGTGAGGAGAAAGCAGCCTCCTGGTCACAGGAACTACACAGGGTTGCGCTTGATAAACTCAGGGATTCAAAGACCTCCCTCGAGTATTACTGCTAATTTCCGACAGCAGATATGGGGTTAAACCACACTTGCCCAGCCTCGACAGAGCTTACTAATGTTTTGGGCTGATTAAAATGTTACTGAATTTGAGCTTCAACTCCGGCACCTGATTTATTTATATCTGTAAGTGCTTCCTGTTGAGGTTTAATTTTTGTGACAGGAGCCTCGTGCCAGAATGAATCCTGCCCTGCATAGTTTTCCACGAAGATGCCACCGTTTTGTGCAATACCTCTACTCAACTGGAGTACTTTCTACTGGCTAATCAGTAAGTGCTACCTCGTTGGGTAAATGATAATGTTTTTCCTACACTGCAGCTGCGTAAAGGGCCAGAAGATTTGTCTCCACTGACCATGTGTGCCTGTAACTTGCCACCGCGCCAAAATGCACCGAGGTCCCTTGAGTGAGCTGTCCATCATAGTTGGGATTGGGAAAGGGCGGGAAGACGTTTGATACCGCTAGTGTGTGGTGCGGGGCTTCTATGCGTGTCACATGCCGCTTGTGTATAAGGTCAGAGACCGATTAGGGCAGCAGGTGAGGAGAAAGTAGCCTCCTGGTCACAGGAACTACACTGGGGTTGCCCTCGAGAAACTCAGGGATTCAAAGACCTCCCTCGAATATTACTGCTAATTTCCGACGGCAGATATGGCGTTAAAACACACTTGCCCAGCCTCGACCATGCTCACTAATGTTTTGGGCTGATTAAAACGTTACTGAATTTGAGCTTCAACTCGGGCACCTGCTTTATTTATATCTGTAAGCGCTTCCTGTTGAGGTTTAATTTTTGGCACACAGGAAGCACTTACAGAGTTAAGGCAGGTGCCCGAGTTGAAGCTAACTTTGTAACCATTTTAGAATGGCGCCAGCAAGCTGCCAGACTTGAAGTTGCAACTTAGAAGTAAGCAACTTCAACTCGGGCAGCGAGCGGATTTGCGGATTTTTCGGCAATTTCGCGCGATTCACGGATCGCGGAATTGCCGAAAATCCGCAAATTCCGCGAGCGGAACGGATTTTTGGCCCACACTTAATTTTCATGATCCCCCCCACTGTCTATATTAATGTAATTACGTTTTTGTAGTTTGTACGATTTTTAAAGAATATTTCAAAAGCTGACACTCAGAAACTTTTTCAGATAAAAGCACCAATGTTATCCTATGGAAGGAAATTCAATGTGCAGGTAAAGTACTTTATTGTTATTTTTCTTATTCAGTGCTGGATACCTAGATTCAGCACTGGGACACTTCCTGAAAACAATTGAGGGAAATCGTTTTTGTTATACAGGTGATTTTTAAGGAATATTTTCAGTTTTCAAAAGTCGACACTTGGAAACTTTTTGGGAGAAAAAGTTTCAATGTTACCCTATGATGAAAAATGTGTTATCGGTTTGAAGGTAAGTAACCGGTCTTTTGAGTTAGGGTTCTGGGGTTAGACTCGGGGGTCTCCCAGGGTCAGTGATGCACTGTTGTTGCATCTTCCGCGGCACTCGGGCGGCGGGGTGTAGAGTGTTGAGGCCCAATGTTATCCAATGGGGGATAGGGGGACTCCGGTTAGTGGCGGATGGCAGGCAGGCCACAGGGTTGTGGGAGCAAAGCTCCTAGGGTTAAGCTCAGGGCACGTTGGGGACCTGGTTAGCACCAAAGGGGAACCCTCAGCGACGCTAGGGCAGCCGGGTGCAGGGTGCAGTTTTGCAGTTGGGTGCCCTGTTGATTTCAATGGGATTTCTCCGGGACAAAGAAACACTGCAGGCTCGGGGATGAGGACCTTCCAGGAGTGACCACCACTTCAAGAGGTAAGTTGGGATGTTGAGGGATAGTTAGGCACCGCTGTGTTGGGCCCACAAGGCCGTGGAGTGTCGGGTGCAGGGGTTCCTTTGGACGTCGGAATTTCTTACCCGCTCTGGTTGCGGTAGGGGTGTGGTAAATTTAAATTACCTATACTTAATTTATGCGGTAAAGTTCAATAAGAATAACTCAGTCAAAAATAAGAGGCATGATCCGTGGTATTTGAGGTTTTAAAAGGGGTTTTATTCCTTAAAAAGGAATTGGTTATATGGTTCGAACCATGGCAAATCGTATTCCGTTGCCACGAAGGCTCGGGAAAGGATAGACAACACTTTATTGACAAGTTATCATATATATAGTCAATGCATTACAGTAAAGACAGATGCAGGAGGCGTAACAGCTGAGAGGAGAGATAAGAATACACATACGTAATGAAAGAGGCGTTACAATAGGCGTGCATGAGGGCATGTACTAGAAACGTCATTATGTGATGTCATAGGTGGGTGGATCCATAAGAGAATCCTGCAGTGTCAGCAGAAATATATGGCAGAGATGCGCGCGCAGCAGTAT
The DNA here is from genome assembly GCF_964263255.1 of Lissotriton vulgaris. Classification (NCBI taxonomy): domain Eukaryota; kingdom Metazoa; phylum Chordata; class Amphibia; order Caudata; family Salamandridae; genus Lissotriton; species Lissotriton vulgaris. Next base: position 1,078,550,203 of record NC_141689.1, on the reverse strand, counting down.
GACGTGTAATTGACGTGTAATTGGAGGGTGAAGGGGACTTGACATTTAGCCTTACATGAGGAGACAGAAGTCTGGGGTGTCAGAACAACCTAATCCCAAATCGTATCTAATATCTTGTGTTTAAGGAACTGTATTATCTGGAAGGAAAGGTCTCTCGGGCAAAAGGCTATTCTATACTGACTGCTAGTGCATGCATATGCGTCTACGTGTCTACATGAGATGCGAGGGGGCATGGGCCTACCATGGTAACAGGAGCTATGAATTACTTGCATGGAGACAGTGAGGCCGGGCCCTTTGCTCTGCAGCTGGAAGGATGTTTTCCTAAACTACTAGACAGGAATGTATTTTCGAGGAGCGGAGCAGATAACTTGAAGGCAAAATACCGTTTTGGCAGGCAACAGGCTGAGCCAGGCACCGTTAGCCGCGCAGGGAGTAAGACAAAGGTCATGGATACAGATGCTCATCCAGGCTGGAGCATTCAGAGGCAGAAAGCAGGAAAGGACTCGATGACAGAAATCAGGGCCTAACTCGCCTGAGCCAGGGAAAACGTGAGAAGTGCACCATGAAAAGACGTTGGCAAGGCACACTTAGGAACGGAATATCTGACCCATTCATGGTGGATCTGAAAGAGGACATGTTAACGTTGGACGCAAATGTATTTGCGTCTTCATAGCTGATACAGGAGGGAAGTTACATGCACTTTAAGCTCGTACATGGAGACGGTGGGGTACACGTTAGGGAACATTTCTGACCAAAAAATTTATATTTCCTCATTCCCTCCTTGTTCCCTAAGGACCCTTCATGAAATATCGATACTCATAAATCTATCAATCTGTTCACGTAGTATCATTTGCTCTTCTTTCTTCTTATGTCGTTTTGAATGAGAACTTGAATGAGGAATACATGATGTGGCGCACAAGCCGCAAATCGCTGGCCCACATTGTAGACATAGGCAACAACTGAATACTATGAGAAGGGCAATACCTAGGAAGGATAGGATCTTCCATCCCCAGGCTGACAACGTGGTCCAGAACCAACCGGACCAAGTCCAGGTGCCTGGATTCTGGTGTATCTGACTTGCAATTTTGTGAAGACGAGTAATGGCTCTATATACTGATGGCGCGTTTTCTGGAATGAAAACATAGCAACTCGATCCGATGACTCTACAGGCTCCGCCCCTATCGGCCAGGATGACGTCAAGGACGAGACGATTTTGAAGAACAACAATCCGCATCGCAGACTGCTCCTCTGTTAAGTTGCCTAGGGCAGAAGTAGTCTCATTCACTACTGCTTCGAGGGTTCTAGTTAACTTGCGTATCAGTTTACTATTAAAGACAGCACCTAAGTAGGGAAAGAAACCTTTATTGAAATCTGTGTATTGCTCCCATGCCGTTTCAGTATAGTCGACAATCGGGAGATCTCTCTGGGGTCTATTGTGCACTAGATGGGTATTCCTATGATAATCAGGAGGAGCTAGGAAAACAGGTGGCAGAAGGAATGCAATGTAACAGGTACCATCCCAATCTAGAGGTAAACGTATATATGCGGTATGACCACAAATGAAGTAGGAATGTCGTGAAGCTTTAAACGCAGACTTGCCCTTATCACTGAATTCGATCACAGTAGTACATTTACTATGACCCAGGTGTACTGAACCATTCTTTCTAACACATAGTTCACCTTTGACTGGTAATACTGACATAGCGGGCAAGACTGGCTCCGATTCGGATTCAACATTCAGGATCATGAGGTTAAGTGTAAAGTTACCTAGTCCATATACTTCATTTTCTAGATCAGTCCCTGTCCTTTTGGGGAGTCCCTCCTTGTCAGGGAAACATACTTTATGCAGAACTGTGTTCAGGTTTCCCCATACCCAGTTGCCCTGGTAAACTACTGTATTTGAATCTAAAGAATTAATCAAACTAAACCATGCGCCACAGGAACCATTATGTGTGAACGGGTACGGAAAAAGGGGCAGAACTCCCTTGTATTTCTGGTAGGGAGGGAGTCGGCCACATATCCAACAATTTGTAGCGTTGCTGGTCTGATGAGAGTGATGTAACATACTAATGAAGGTGTTGTTGCGTAGCGCAAGTCAAGAGGACAACTCATGCGGGGGTAATTCACTAAAAGAATGTTCGGCAGTGACGTTGAAAGCAGAATGTGCACGCTTGAAAATAGGGTAATAGATGTGCAATAGTATACTTGCAGCAATAATCAAAAGACTTAGAAAAAACATAATCAACAGTGTCACTATACAGTGACTACGAAGTGATTTACAATATTCATGTTTCTTGAGCTGTCTCTGTCTATCTCTCTCTCTATTTCGGTCTAGGGGATACATGTCAGAAACTAATTTAACCGATTCACCTAGGGGAGGACTTAAACAATTAAACTGTCTGACTTGCTAGACCTTAGTTTCAGTTTGTATTCTTGAGAAGCGGTTTTCTCAACCAGGGGGAGTTTTGAGTCAGTCTGTGGAGGAGGGCAGGGCTGAGAATTTACATCAGAAGGCAGTCCGTGAAATTTCTTGATGTGGCTCGAGTGCAGCCACCCCTTTCGGCCCTCAATTTTCACAGCAGTCCTCGTCGTCAAAAGTACCAATTTCGGCGTTTGCCAGCGGGCTCCAGCGGGCTCCGTCGGTCGAAGTTCCTTATAAAAACATAATCCCCAGGAACCACTTCATGGGGCTTCACGTCGGTGTTGTCGGGAAAGGCTGCAGCTACCTGTGAACGACAAGATTGTAGTGCAGACATCAAGGAGGCAAGGTAATCTGTCAGCATATTACAATCAACATCAGTTAATTTACGAGGTATAGGCGTCCCCCACATATTTGGTGGCCTACCGAAGACCACCTCATACGGGGATAGCCCTGATCGAGAATGCGCTATCATTCTCATGTAGAAGAGCGCAACTGGCAAAGCTACTATCCAGTCAACGCCTTTCTCTCTGCAGATTTTAGCAAGTCGAATTTTCAGAGTCTGATTATGGCGCTCCACGAGACCTGCTGCCTCGGGATGCCGGACACAGTGGAATTTCCACTGATAGCCTAACAGGAGTGTAACTTGTTTTACAAGCTCGGATGAGAATGGCTGGCCGTTATCTGAGTATACGATACGTGGCAAACCTTACCGTGGGAAGAATTCACGAACCAGCTGCTTGGCAGTGGTCGGAGCAGTGTAATCTGGGACTGGATATGCTTCTGTCCATCGGGAGAGTGCACATACAACTACGAGGACATATTTGAATCCTCGACAACGTTCCATCTGGATATAATCCATCTGGAGGACTTCAAAAGGGTGATCGGGAGGATGAAATCCACCTTGCTCTACAGGGATGCTTTTACCTGGATTGAACTGACAACAGATCATGCAAGTACGCACTTTCTGTTTGGCTGCTGCTCGTAAGTGTTTGTTGAACCAGATGTTTTGAATACTGTCTAGCATAGCTTTTTCTCCTAGATGTGCAGGACTGTGTACTGTGTTGATGATAACTTGAACCATAGAGTCGGGGAGAAACCATGTAGATTTTCCCTTCGTCATCCATCCCTGATCTGTTTGGATCCCTCCTAGTTCAGTCCATTTCTTTATTTCATCTGGTGTGGCATGTGTCTGTATGTCAATTACATCATGGGCGGGATCCCTAACTGTCATGCAGTGTGTCGGTGTCGGAACTATTGTCTTTGTCAGGTCAGTTGCGTGAGTCTGAGCTGTGTGCTTGGCTGTTCGGTCTGCCAGGTCGTTACCCTGGGAAACGATATCAGTGATTTTTGTATGTGCCTTGCACTTCATGATGGATATGGCAGTAGGCAGATGTATTGCGTCTAACAGAGCTTGAATGAGGGGACCGTGTTGAATGTTGGCACCGTGAGAAGTTAAGTAACCTCTCTCTCGCCATAATACGCCGAAGTCGTGCACAACTCCGAAAGCATAACGGGAATCTGTGTATATGTTAACTCTCTTGTTCTTGGCTTGGATACAGGCTTGTGTCAGAGCGATGAGCTCTGCAGCTTGAGCTGACAGGGTGTCAATACAGTTTGTTTCTATGACTTCAGTGTCTGTCGTGACTGCGTAGGCGGCCACTAACTCTCCTGTACTTGTTCTCATACATGAACCATCCACATAAAGTGTCAGGTCTGGATCTGGTAATGGAGTGTCTGTCAAGTCTTGTCTAGGCTTCGTCGTAATAGTAATGACTTCAATACAATCATGTGCCAATGGGTCTGTTCCACTTAACGGCAAAAGTGTGGTGGGATTTAATGTACTACAGCGTCTGATCTCTATGTGTGGCTGAAACAATGTCAATTCATAACCTGTCAGTCGTGCTATAGTCAAGTGCTGGGTCTGTGTTCGGTTTAAAAGAACTTCCACGGAGTGTGGAACTTGTACTGTCAACTGATGTCCTAACACTATAGAATCAATTTGTCTGATAGCTAGAGCTGTCGCTGCAACTGATTTCAAGCACGCAAGCAGGGCCTGGGCTACTGGATCTAATGTGCTAGAAAAGTAAGCACACGGTTTGTGTGAACCTGCTTGTTCCTGGGTGAGTACTGACAAGGCAGTACCTTCGCGTTCAGTAACAAAAAGTGTAAAAGGCTTATTGTAACATGGTGTTGCTAAAACAGGTGCTTGACATAAGGCTTTCTTTAAGTCTTCAAAAGCTTGTGTATGTTCCTGAGTCCAAGGGAGGACAGTCGAAGACGCTGCCTCCTGGGTTGTCAACTGAATGAGTGGCTTTGCTAGAAATGCATATTGGGGAATCCATTGTCTGCAGTAAGAAGTGAGGCCTATGAAGGCCCGTACCTCCTTTTGTGTCTTGGGTCGTGACATATGTACAATTAACTGGATGCGATCAGGTGTGAGCTGTCTCCCCCCTTTGGACAGCAAGTGCCCAAGGTACACAACTTGCTGAACACAGAATTGCAGCTTCGAAGGGGACACCTTGTGCCCCTTGTCGGCCAGGAAATGTAAAACCGTCAGTGATGCTTTTTCACATTCAGGTTCGCTTCGGGCGGTGATCAGCAGATCATCGACATACTGAAGCAGAGCATTGTTATTAGGCATGTGAATACTGTCGAGTTGTCTTTTCAGTGCTTGGCTATAGATGCTGGGGCTTTCTGTGAATCCTTGAGGTGCACGTGCAAATTTGAAGCTTCGTCCATTTAAACAGAATCCGAACAAGTATTGGCTTTCTGGGTCAATTGGAACACTAAAGAAAGCGTTCTTCAGGTCAATTACGGTAAAGAACGTTGCTTCTGGATCGATAGCTGTCAATAATGAAGAGATATCTGGGACCACGGGGTACTGTGGTACAATACATTTATTTAATTCGCGCAGATCAATAACTAATCGATAAACTGGTGGTGTATTGGGATCGGTGCGTTTAAGAATTGGAATGATAGGTGAATTACATACATTGGAGTCGGTTTCCACAACTACTCCTTGTGCAATGAGCTCGTCAATGATTTGCAGTAAAGCCACTACAGCATCTGGGGGTAACTTGTATTGTCGCATTCGGGGTAATACCACTCCTTGCTTGAGTGTAACTCGATATGGGGTGATGTGCATACAACCTACATCAGTGGGGCCTTGCGCCCATAAACGTGCAGGGACATTCTGTAATCTGGGATCCATATCTCTCAATACATTGTGACCTTTAAAGTCGCGCAGAAATAGTCGTACTCCTTCCGGAGAACAACATATTACAGCTCCTAGAGCTTTCAGTGTCTTTATACCTAGCAAGTTTTCTGGGCATGATTTTGTAAGTAGTAAGTCTGTAGTACGTGTCAAAGGACCAACTGCAAGGGGAAGTGGTTGCGATACTTCGTTAATAATAGGCTTTCCTGAAAATCCAAGGGAAACATTCTGTGAGCCTGAGAGGGGTGCCCCTGGAACCTCGTCGTGACTGATAGTTGTCCTGCTTGCCCCTGTATCAATTAAAAACTTTCTGTCTTTCCCTAATATTTGACTATGTACATAAGGACCCTCTTGATCTACAGGAACCTCAATAAGAGGCAAGCCAACCTCCCTCTCTAGGCTGTTTCATGTGTATCGCTGATAGTCAGGATAATCATTTTGCGCATACTGATACATCTGTTGTGTCGTGTTTTGTGTTGCGGTGATGGGCTGTGACTGTGGCACTGCTACGGTCTGTACTGTCTGTTGTGAGGCTTGCATGGGCTGGATATTCTGTGGTACCTGTTGTTGGACCTGGTCTTGTCTGGGTGGACGTGGTCTCTCTTTGGTTTTACCCGTAGAGATATTATGTTTCAAAACTGCACAATCGTTTATATAGTGACCTGGCTGCTTACAGTAGTTACATGTCCCTTTAACAGGACCTGCTGAATTATTGGACTGTGTTGTACCCTTTTTCTGGCCATCAACTGGAACTGACTGAGCAACTAGCATTTTCATTTTCGTGTCTTTCATACGTCTTTGTTCGTGTTCCTGTTCTTCTCTAATTCTATTCTGGTGGTACTGTAACATTTGTAACATTTGGGATGGGGAATTTGCTTGCCATGTACTCTCAACTTTATATACACGGTTCTTAACCTGGGGCAGGGAATTCTCGACTAATTTTGTTACAAAAAGGTGCGGGTATGACTCGCTACTTGGTTTCAGACCACTGTTAATAATAAAACATTTCTCGAATCTTGAATAATAGTCACTAGTGTCTTCATCGTGTTTCTGTTTACAGGCTGAGATTGCATCCCAGTCTTCCTTTTTCGTTGTCAATAATCTTGGCAGAACTTGCACAATTAATCCTGGTAATGCTTTAGCTTTGTCCCCAAGGCCTACCCCTGGAGTACGACCATTTTCTTCATCCTCTATCTCGGTCCAATTAATCTTTTTATCTCCCACCTCCCATTCTTTCTCTTTGAGTTTCTCGTAACTGCCGGCTGGCAACAGAACCTTTAACATTTTCATAATATCTGAATATGTGTAGTCTCCCATGAGTAGCATATCTTTAATTTCTCGGTGAAAACCTGCAGGGTCTTTATCATGACAGGGTACTAGTTTCTTCATCTCGAGCAATTCTATTTTTGTGAGGGGTGTATATACATACACACGTTCTAGTGTGTCATCATCTTTTCTTACTGGATGTACTTCTCATAAGGGATTCTGTCTGTCTATGTAATACGTTTTTCTTTCCATGAAGGGAGCTGGATCAAGCCGTGGACACAAGAAGGCACTGTACCTGTGCCGATGTTCTAGAATTACTTTAATTAAATCAGTACCTAGACCTCTCCATTTCCTCATGAGTAGTTCTATCAATATATCGGGTAGGGGACCTGGATCAGAGTGTTGGTTTTTATACAATATAAGAAGATGTTGTATCATGTACATACCAGCTAAACGCTGTTCGTGTGGTGAAAGATTCAAAAACATGTGTGCTAGCGCATCATCACTATATTTATCAGAACTGTCAGCCCATTGTACTGCTGACCTGGCTAATTCTTGTTCATCCATAGAATCGAGTACATGGTACCCCATTCGTTCTCGAAGTATTTTATCCGTAGCCTGAAATAAGTGTTCAGGCGTCTTCGGATTTGACATGGCAGCTTGATAAAGTCTCTTACTTTCTGGACGCACCGGACGTATTGAATTATTCAAGGGTCTTCCCTTACCTACATAAGCTATCATTTCTTTAGTTGGTAATTGTAATTGTAATTGTCCTGTTGTCGTTCCTGGTTGATCGTCCTCCTCCGAGGATTCAGTCTTATCTGCATCATTCTCTATTTCAGGCTGTTCTCTTTCATGTATCTGTACTACTGTTTTTCGGATCCTTTTGTACATATTTTCTATACAACTTTGTCTATCATGTTTTCCGTCTGCTATATTCTGACCCCATTTGTTAAGTGCTTTCATTTCTTCCTGGTCTACACCAGGCCTATCTCTGTTTCTTATCAAGCAGTTTATGAAGAAACGTAACAACAGTTTTTGAGTATCGACTTTCTGGTATGCCATGGCCTCGCCAATGCTTTCAGGACCTTGCCCTGTTTGGACAAAGTGATATATTTTGTCTAGATGATCAACCATTCCTGGTAGTAACAGTAAGTAGTTTGAGACTCGTCGTAGACGTACTGAGGATAGCATCATTCTGTCGTCATCTTTACCGGGCACTGGATCATATCTACAGTCTGTAAGAGGCTCATTAAGTATGTCGTAATTCGCTGATTGTGGTGTACGTTGGTGTGCTAAATCCCTAAAAGTCAGTCTATGTGCTTGTGGTGGGGTCTGAAAACCTCCTGTGGCACCTCCTGAGGTGCCAGGTCCAAAAGGATTTGTTGAGTGGAAGATAGGGAGAATAGGTGCAGGAAGAGGTGGTGGAACGGGCGGAAGGTGTTGACCGGCAGGAGGAGTTTGTTGCTGTAGAAGTGGGGGCGGATTGTTTCGGGGCGGAGTGCCATCAGCGGGTGGCGCCTGGACACGTGGATCTGTATATGCGGGAGCTACATCGTCTAAGTAGGATGAAAGGAAAATGTCCTTTGCGGTCTTGTGGTGTAATTTAGTCGGGAGCAATGGAGGTGGCAGATTTTTTGGTACTTCCGGGGTGGCCTTAGGTAAACCCTCGGTCAGAAGAGGATACATACCATTCATAAGAGTGTTTTGTTGTCTGTCTACTTGTTCTGCTTTTACTCGTATACCTTCCTCAACTAATACGTTTTCTCGGGCTTTGTCAGACTCCTCTCTACTCTTCTCTTCTTTTCTGAGCGCTTTCTCTGTGCGTCTATGCGATTCTTTACGCCATAATTCGATGGCATCTTTTTGTGACTGTCTGGCTTTCTTTTTCCATAATGCTTCTTCTACTCTCATGATGCAATCAGCATCCCATGTCCCAGCAGCGGGCCATCTCTGATTCTCTGTTAAATCTTTAGTATAATCTACCCACAAATCGAGATATAATACGGCATCTAAGCCATGTTTGTGGTACATAAAGTACCCTGGAGTGTCCCTAGGTGGAATAGGAACAGCTTCCTCGAGTACCCCTTTTCTCGTTTTTATCTGTCTTAATTTGGAGAACAGCGGCATCTTTCAGCCGTGCTGCTTGATACTTGATACTTACTCGAACTTGAACACAGATAATACAATAAACACAGTAATGAAAATCGAACAATCACTCATACCACGACATTTAAAACCACATTAAAAACATTCTCAAAACGAACAATAATAATTATAATAAAACTAGCTAACTGCATGATACAGGATGTACTGCTAAACAGTACAGATACACCGCTAAAACAGTGCAGACCGGATATACTGCTAAACAGTACAGATACACCGCTAAAAACAGTGCATACCGGGTCTGTGTACCCAAACCCGTCTTGACCGGCACAAACTAATGCGCACGTCTAGATGCGTCCCCAGCAACGGTACTCACCGGGAAGCACTGAACAGAAGGCCTCGGAAACTCGACACTGGACTGGACTCGACTCGACTCGTGACGCAGATACTTCGGAACTTCGGAACCTGGTGGGCCTCCGTATACCTCGGATCTTGCTCTCTCAGCTAGGCTCTGGTCGGGATCCTCCGCACTCCTCACCGCCTCGTCTGGGTGTTGATCGCAGCCTCAGTCACCTCCGTTGGCCTGAGGGAGATACAGGAAATCCTGCGGGTACGCGTAGTTGTCCGTCCGGCTGTGGCAGGGGACCGGGCCTGCAACGCACCTCCGGCGCGTAAGGTGGGGGAGGGGTCCCTATTCGGGCGCCAATTATGTGGTAAATTTAAATTACCTATACTTAATTTATGCGGTAAAGTTCAATAAGAATAACTCAGTCAAAAATAAGAGGCATGATCCGTGGTATTTGAGGTTTTAAAAGGGGTTTTATTCCTTAAAAAGGAATTGGTTATATGGTTCGAACCATGGCAAATCGTATTCCGTTGCCACGAAGGCTCGGGAAAGGATAGACAACACTTTATTGACAAATTATCATATATATAGTCAATGCATTACAGTAAAGACAGATGCAGGAGGCGTAACAGCTGAGAGGAGAGATAAGAATACACATACGTAATGAAAGAGGCGTTACAATAGGCGTGCATGAGGGCATGTACTAGAAACATCATTATGTGATGTCATAGGTGGGTGGATCCATAAGAGAATCCTGCAGTGTCAGCAGAAATATATGGCAGAGATGCGCGCGCAGCAGTATGACGTGTAATTGACGTGTAATTGGAGGGTGAAGGGGACTTGACATTTAGCCTTACATGAGGAGACAGAAGTCTGGGGTGTCAGAACAACCTAATCCCAAATCGTATCTAATATCTTGTGTTTAAGGAACTGTATTATCTGGAAGGAAAGGTCTCTCGGGCAAAAGGCTATTCTATACTGACTGCTAGTGCATGCATATGCGTCTACGTGTCTACATGAGATGCGAGGGGGCATGGGCCTACCATGGTAACAGGAGCTATGAATTACTTGCATGGAGACAGTGAGGCCGGGCCCTTTGCTCTGCAGCTGGAAGGATGTTTTCCTAAACTACTAGACAGGAATGTATTTTCGAGGAGCGGAGCAGATAACTTGAAGGCAAAATACCGTTTTGGCAGGCAACAGGCTGAGCCAGGCACCGTTAGCCGCGCAGGGAGTAAGACAAAGGTCATGGATACAGATGCTCATCCAGGCTGGAGCATTCAGAGGCAGAAAGCAGGAAAGGACTCGATGACAGAAATCAGGGCCTAACTCGCCTGAGCCAGGGAAAACGTGAGAAGTGCACCATGAAAAGACGTTGGCAAGGAACACTTAGGAACGGAATATCTGACCCATTCATGGTGGATCTGAAAGAGGACATGTTAACGTTGGACGCAAATGTATTTGCGTCTTCATAGCTGATACAGGAGGGAAGTTACATGCACTTTAAGCTCGTACATGGAGACGGTGGGGTACACGTTAGGGAACATTTCTGACCAAAAAATTTATATTTCCTCAGGGGGGGTCCTCTAGATTGAGGCTGCAGGCGTCGTCTGGAGGCAGGTCAGGGGTCGCCGGATCTCGGGTCAGGATCGCCGCGGAGGGACCTCCTAGTGGTGTTTGTTCACTCAAACACAGGCCAGCCTCGGCGGGTGCAAAGTGTGCTGGATTCGCGGTTCCTGGGTGGCATCAGAATCTGCAGTTCAAACACGTCCGGTGTTCACGGGAGAAACAGCTTGGGAAGTGAATGCAGGCAGGTCCTCCGGGGTTTGTGAGATTGCTGGCCGCTGGACACACCGGGATGTCGCAGGAGCAGGTTCGAAGGGAGACAGGCCTGTAGGGCTGTGGCCAAATCAGTGGGCGTCGTCCTCTTGTTAGCTCTGCAGGGTTTCTAGTCCTTCTTCTTTTCTTGTTGTTGTTGGATCTAAGGAAGGAAGGTTCAGAGTGCCCCTTAATACTAAATTTAAGGGCGTTACAGGTAGGTAAATGTCAGGGACCAATGGGTCCCTTCCCTGGGATGGGTACACCCCCTATTCTGCCACTCTCCAGTGGGAGGGGGGCAAGAGTCTGTCCCTGGTTGGCTGGGTCCCCCCATCCCCAAGATGACGGGGACTCGAGGTTGTGCTTCACCTCGCCTCCCCCACCTTAGGGGTGGAGTTGGAAGAGGTGAGCACACCTCTCTTCCTCGCTAGTTCTTCCCACCGGTTCTCCCACCCGAAGTGTGGGGTAGAACCAGTGGGGGCCAGTTGCTGAAAGCAGCAAATGGTCTGGAGAGGCTCACAAGGTGGCATGCCTTTGAAGCTTCCCCTTCGTGAACCCTGCCCATCCTGGGGGAGGGGGCTTGGCACCTAGTCCCAGGATGTGCAATGTTTCAGGCCCCCGAGAGCAGCAAGCTCTCGACCCAAGGGTCCAGAAACATGTCTGGTGGTGGCAGCCTAGGCAGCCACTCAGTCAGGTAACTTGGAGTTGGTCGAGTTTCAGGGAGCATCTCTAAGATGCCCTCTGTCGTGCATTTTACATTAAATCCCACACTGGCATCAGTGTGGGTTTAATGTGCTGAGAAGTTTGATACCAAACTTCCCATTCTTTTGTGCAGCCATTATGGTGTTGTGGAGTTCGTAAGGACAAACTCCCAGCATCTAATACTCTTAATGGCAGCACTGCACTTACAGTGTCCAGGAATGGACCTGGGTACTGTAGGGGTACAGGGCTCATGCACCTGTACCCTCATCACTGGCATAGGGCACCCAGCTAAAGGGGTGACTTATGTATGCCAGGGCAGTGTTTTGTGGGCATGGCACACAGGGATGTGTGCCATGTCGACTCTTCACTTTGTTTTGCACCAAGACACGCAGCCTGCCAAGGCAGTGTCAGGGTACAGGGCCTCTAAGGGTGGCACAATAAGTGCTGCAGCCCTTAGAGGTCTTCCCTGGTCACAGTGCCCTGGGTACCTGTGGTACCATTTACCAGGGGCTGACCTGTGGCCAGAGATGCCAATTGGGTTAGGTTTGGGGAAGAACACAGGCCCTGGGATCCTGATTGGCAGGAACCCAGGGCACACCAAGGAAAAGTGCATCAGTAGTCTGGCAAAAAGTGGGGGGGGGGTTACTGACAGCGTGTAAGGAAGTGGGTTTCTGTTGCAGTAACGCCCCCACTTTTTGCCTGATACCTGATGCACTTTTCCTTGGTGTGCCCTGGGTCCCTCCCAATCAGGTAACGAGGGCCTGTATTCCTTCCCTAAAAACTGTAGTAAAGCCTAAACCCAATTGGCATCTCTGGCCACATGTCAGCCCCTGGTAAATGGTACCCTAGGTACCCAGGGCATTGTGAGTAGAGAAGATCCCTAAGGGCTGCAGCACTTATTGTGCCACCCTTAGGGGCCCTGTACCCTGACACACACGCACACTGCCTTTGCAGGCTGAGTGTCCTGGTGCAGAACTAAACTAAGAGTCTACATGGCACACATCCCTGTGTGCCATGCCCACTAACCCACTGCCCTGCCCTACATCAGCCACCCCTCTAGCTGGGTGCTCTGTGCCAGAGGTTGGGCACAGGTGCATGCGCCCTGTGCCCCTACAGTAACCAGGGCCATTCCTGGGCACTGTAAGTGCAGTGATGCCATTAAGAGTATATGATGCTGGAAGGTAGGCATTAGGAACTCCACAGCACCATAATGGCTACACTGAAGACTGACAAGTTTGATATCAAACTTCTCAGCACATTAAACCTACACTGATGCCAGTGTGGAATTTAATGTAAAATGCACTACAGAGGGCATCTTAGAGATGCCCCCTGAAACCTAACCTACAATCCATGTCTTGTCTGAGAGGCTGCCTAGGGTGCCACACAGCAGACATGTTGCTGGACCCCTGGGTGGAGAGCCCCCGCTCTCCTGGGCCTGCAACAATGCACATCCTGGGACGAGGTGCCAAGCCTCCTCCCCCAGGATGGGCAGGGGAAGCTTCAATGGCATTCCGCTTTTGTGAGCTTCTCCAGACCACTTGTTGTACTCAGCAACTGGCCCCACCAGTTCTGACCCCCACTCTGGCGGGAAGACTGGCGGGAAAACGTACGTCAGGAAAGAGGGTGTGCTAGCCTGTGCCAACTCCACCCCTCAGGTGGGAGAGGCGAGGTGAAGCACGCCTCCGGGCTACCGCCATCTTGAGGATGGGGAGCCCTACCCAGTCACAGCTAGGCTCCTGCCCCCCTCCCACAGGAGAGGAGCAAGTTAGGGGGTGTACCCACCGCAGGACAGGGACCTATTGGTCCCTGCCCTCACCCTACCTGTAATGCCCCTAAATGTAGTATTTAGGGGCACCCTGAACCTTCCTTCCAGAGATCCAGATTCTGAAACATGAAAGAAGAACAAGGAACAAGAAAACCTGCAGTGCAGCTGCTAAAAAGATGAAGACACCAACTGATTTGGCCGCAGCCCTACCGGCCTGTCGACCCTCGAACCTGCTCCTGCTAAACCCCGGCGACTCCAGTGGTCAGCAACCTCAAAAACCCCGGAGGACCTGACTGCCTTGTGACTCTGGCTACCTGGGTCTCTCACGAGCAGTGATACTGCTCGCAGCAAGTAACAAGCCTTGGCATCAGCCTGGAACCGCAAACCCTGCACACTCTGCACCCGCCAAGCCTGGCCTGTGCCGGAGTGAATCAAGACCACAAGGACGTCCCCCCGGTGAATGGGACCCGAAGTCCAGTGCCCAAAGACCCCCCTCAATTAACCAGACGATGCCTTCAGCCTCAGAATCAGGGACCCCCTACCGCGACCAGCTGAGGGTAAGATTTCCCGATGCCAAAAGACACCCCTGCACCTGGCGCCCCACGGCCTCCTGTGCCCAACTCCTGGGTGTCCACCCCTCCTCCAGCTTCCCAACTTACGTCTCGAAGTGGTAGTTGCACCTGAAGAATCTCCGTCCCTGAGCCTGCAGCCTTTGTTCACTTTCCAGGATCTCCATTGAATTACATTGAGCGTCCAACGGCTCAAAAGCACCCTGCACCCAGCCGCCCGAGGGCCCCTGGGAGTGCAACCTCTATCCTATCTCCCTTCCCCACTTGCCCTGAGTAAGTGACCAGGAGCCCAGCTCCCACAGCCGTGTTGCCCTACTAGCCAGCAGTCACCAACCAAGGGACACTGCCTTCCATAGGATAACATTGGGCCTAACTACCTCTGCACCCGGCTGCCCCTGTGCCACTGAGGGTGTAACAACTGTACTTACCTGACCCTTGGAAACCCCTGAGTCTATGCCCAGAACCTTAACTCTGCCAGTCGAGTACTTACCCAACAGCCGATAACTCACTTTTCTTCCATAGGGTAACATGGACTGGTTTCACTTGAAAATTCTTCTTAGTGTGGAGTTTTGAAACTTTAAAATATTCGTCTAATATCAGCCGAACAACGAATTCCAACTTACTCACCCCAGTGCTGGATCTTGGTGCCCAGAACTGACCCTGAAAAGTAATTACAACCGTACTTACTGCAAACTCAATTTTCTTCCATAGGAAACCATTGACTGTTTTTCTGTGAAATTCCTTCTGTCGATTTTTGCTAAGTACAAATATTCCTTAAAAATCGTCCAAACTACAAAAACGTAATTACTTACCTGTTTAAGATAGATGTCCCAGTGCTGGACCTAGGAGCCCAGCACTGGATTACAAATGTACCGCAAACATTCTTTACCTGCAATCTGAATTTCCTTCCATAGGAAATCATTGACTGTTTTTCTGTGAAATTTCTTCTGTCAACTTTTAAAATACCAAAATATTACTTAAAAATCACTACTGTGACTTAACCGATTTTGCTCAACTGTTTACAGTACCTGTCTCAGGACTGAATCTAGGATCCAGTCCTGAAGTTAGAAAAGTAATCCTGGAAGTAATCTATTGCCTCCTTTTAGAAATTCCCATTGAGCTCAATGTGTTATTGGATTTGAAATTGTGTTGCCCATTGCAACAAATGGTAACTATTGCATTCCAAAAGTCTATTGCTTATTTGCAAAGTATTTAACTAAAGTAACTCATTCTGAGAAAGTATATTTTGATACCTTGTTGGTTCTAAAATAAAACAACTATATCTTTTGATATAAAACCATTGGCCTAGAGTTCAGTTCTTGAGTGTGTGAGACCATTTGCTGACTGAGGGTGTACAAAAAATGCTTTACACTGCCCTCTGATACTGCCTTTCAGGTCGACCAAGCTACCACTTTAGAGAGTAAGGTTATATATAACTTTAGCCTTTGCCAAACCTCTGGAGTCTGTGGACTCTGTGCACACTGTACCTATTTGGGAACAGTATATACAGAGCCACTTTCTCACACAACAGAATCCCACTTTCATACACTCCTAAACATTTCTTTGTTTACCAAGTGGCAAGCACTCTCACATAGAACATGTTGCGGTGCCAAAGTCACTAAAAGTGTCACCTAGCTTACTCTCAAGGAGATGTTTCACTTCTACACTAATTATGCTGAACACTTGGCAGACAAGGATGTTTTCAGACTCTAGTTTTTTAGGTCTCGCGACCTATCGATGTGCGCAAGCGCATCGAGCGGAGCGAGAATTCAAGTGGCGAAAACATCTTCAAACCAAAGGGCTTTCAGCCCCGCGGTTTTCATGTAGTTCACGTGAACCACGTGATTAAACACGCACGCGCATCAGACCCATTTGCTTCCCAATCTCCTCCCACGGCCGTCATTTCTGCTAATCTCCTCCCACGGCCGTCCTTTCTGCCCGCCAGCACTTCAGTTCCGTCCCTCCCCACATTACATCAGACCCATTTGCTCCTCCTCCCACGGTCGTCCTTTCTCCCAATCTCCTCCCACGGCCGTCCTTTCTGCCCGCCAGCACTTCAGTTCCATCCCTCCCCACATTACATCACACCCATTTGCTCCTCCTCCCACGGCCGTCCTTTCTCCCAATCTCCTCCCACGGCCGTCCTTTCTGCCCGCCAGCACTTCAGTTCCGTCCCTCCCCACATTACATCAGACCCATTTGCTCCTCCTCCCACGGCCGTCCTTTCTCCCAATCTCCTCCCACGGCCGTCCTTTCTGCCCGCCAGCACTTCAGTTCCGTCCCTCCTCACCTGTGAGTATTTTGAGACGAACGCTGTAACGCTGCTACTTTGCACAACCATTCTTGCTGCTATTCTGACGCTGCTAGCGGAGCTGTATCAATTGTTCTTAGCTGTTTGACATTAATTGCATATTTTAATATTTTTTAAAACTTCCCGACCCTTTCCCTTATTGTGCACTGGCTCCGCTTCATATCGTTGCACTTTACAGCCAGTGGGGTGTTTTCTCTGCCTATCTAGCAGTGGTATTGCTTATTTGCACACGCCCTTTTCTGGTGCCGGCCTCAGCGCTCGACCCCAGCGGTTTCCCGGAAGTGAGGCGGGACCGCATTGCACCGGGGTTGACGCTCTAGTCGGCAGATCGCACGTCCGTTTATAATCGGCAGAGGCGGCGTTTTCGGGCTGTGAGTATTTTGAGACGAACGCTGTAACGCTGCTACTTTGCATAACCATTCTTGCTGCTATTCTGACGCTGCTAGCGGAGCTGTATCAATTGTTCTTAGCTGTTTGACATTAATTGCATATTTTAATATTTTTTAAAACTTCCCGACCCTTTCCCTTATTGTGCACTGGCTCCGCTTCATATCTTTGCACTTTACAGCCAGTGGGGTGTTTTCTCTGCCTATCTAGCAGTGGTATTGCTTATTTGCACACGCCCTTTTCTGGTGCCGGCCTCAGCGCTCGACCCCAGCAGTTTCCCGGAAGTGAGGCGGGACCGCATTGCACCGGGGTTGACGCTCTAGTCGGCAGATCGCACGTCCGTTTATAATCGGCAGAGGCAGCGTTTTCGGGCTGTGAGTATTTTGAGACGAACGCTGTAACGCTGCTACTTTGCACAACCATTCTTGCTGCTATTATGACGCTGCTAGCGGAGCTGTATCAATTGTTCTTAGCTGTTTGACATTAATTGCATATTTTAATATTTTTTAAAACTTCCCGACCCTTTCCCTTATTGTGCACTGGCTCCGCTTCATATTGTTGCACTTTACAGCCAGTGGGGTGTTTTCTCTGCCTATCTAGCAGTGGTATTGCTTATTTGCACACGCCCTTTTCTGGTGCCGGCCTCAGCGCTCGACCCCAGCGGTTTCCCGGAAGTGAGGCGGGACCGCATTGCACCGGGGTTGACGCTCTAGTCGGCAGATCGCACGTCCGTTTATAACGCCATGTGTCAGCGACCGCGCAGCGGACGCGCGCAGCGGGCGCGCCGTCTGCGCGCCGAAGGAGCGCCAAAGGAGGGCCCGTCTGTGCCCGTCCGTGCTCTGGCCGGGCACAGGGCCCCGACCCCTGGCCGTCTTCCTACCACCTCTGTCCCTCCCACACCACTTCGGTATACCGCTGCCGACCTTAGGGCCCTTAAGCTCCCACCATGTGAGGCGGCGCATTCCTGGGCGCTTTCTGATAATCAGCTCCGATCATGCCCCTTCTGTAACTATCATCTTCCTAGTCCTGTCCCCCCGCCAACCCAACCCTGCAATGGGATTAAGATCATACAGGCGGGCCTGATCAATGCCAGATCTTTGGTATGCCACACGGCTGAGGTCTTTGACCTATTAGCTGACAATGATTTCGACCTACTCTTTGTTACTGAGACCTGGATGACTGACTCCTGCTCGCCGGTAGTTGAGTTAGCTATCCCTCGTGGTTTCAGAATTTGCAGAGTAGATCGCGCTGCAGAAGTGGGAAGAGGAGGGGGGGTTGCCGTAATCTATCGGGATCACTGGACTCTCATCTGCGAGCATCTGGACAAAATTAAAGAGGCGGAACTTCTCCATTTCTGTTTGGACATTAGTCCGCATTTTACCTTAGGCGGCACACTACTGTACCGACCGCCAGGTTACGTCGGAAACTTTATTGGATCTTTGGAGGAGGTTATCGTGCCACGAGCCCTACGCTTCTCTCGTTTCCTACTGCTGGGCGATTTTAATATACATGTGGATTCTGCGAACACCACTGAAGCTACTCGTCTCAGTGAGACTTTCTGCATGGCTCACCTCTCTCAATGGGTTGACTCCCCCACACATGTGGGAGGTCATGTTCTTGACTTGATCTGTACTAATTTTGATATCAGTCTGTCCCCCCCAATGCCTATGGTGTGGTCCGACCATTACATGATCAAGTTTGCCTGGCAGCTAGATGAGGGTTTGAGGAAAACTCCTTCTATGGTACACCACCCCCGGATTAATTTGATGTCCTTATCTGAGTCCCTTTCCGACACCCGTCCGGCTCCTATGATGGAGCTAGAAGCGACTGTTGACGCATTCAATTCTTGGATAGCGAATGGTGTCGCTACTTCCACTAATGTGGGGGGTGTCCGGCGAATGCGGTCAAGACCCTCCCAACCATGGTTCACTCATGCCCTGCGTGAACAGAAGCTGGTCTGCAAGAAATTAGAGCGAGCATGGAGACAAGCTTACCTGCCTGCCGCAAAGAAATCCTTACGAGCAGCCCAAATGGATTATTATGCTGCGATGAAGACAGCTAAAAGCAGTTACTACTCGGACAGAATTGAGAAGGCGGAAAACAACAGTAAAGAGATCTTCTCAATTGTCCAAAATTTCTTATCTCCATGTGCTGCCCAACTCCCTTCTTCCGCTCAATGGTGTGAAGAACTGTCCTGCTATTTTACGGACAAAATTGCAAAAATTCAATTGGACCTAGAGGTGGCTCACCGACTCCACCTGTCCTTTTCGGATCGGATAGACAATGTCTAAAGGACCAGTTTGCTGCCTTCCTCCCAGCCTCGGAACTGGATATACGCCAAATCCTGACGGCTTTAAAGTCTGGATCTCCCTCAGACCCCTGCCCAGCCAGGGTCCTGGGTGGGATAGCGGACACTATTAATCAGGAGGTGACGTATATCATTAACCTCTCCCTTTCCATGGCCTCGATCCCGAGATGTTGGAAGGAGGCAAAGTTGCTCCCTTTGTTAAAAAAGGCCGGCTCAGACCCAGCATCACCATCGAGCTATCGGCCCATTTCACTGTTGCCAGCTCTGGCGAAGGTGTGCGAAAAGGTGGCCTTCAAACAACTGGACAACTTCATTGAGTCCTCTCACGCCCTACACCCTGCTCAGTCAGGATTCAGAGCTGCCTACAGCACTGAGACAGCTCTAGTTGAGGTTTCGGAGGCAGTTCGTGAGTGCCTGGACGGAGGTGGCAGAGCGGTCCTGATTTTATTGGACCTCTCTGCCGCCTTCGATACGGTCCCACATGCCTTGCTGATTGCCAGACTGTGTGCCGTCGGCATCTCTGGGTTGGCCCTTGACTGGCTGTCATCATTTCTGAGCGATAGAACGCAACAGGTCTGGATGCCCCCCTATTCGTCGGCCCCCAAGAGACTGTCAACTGGAGTCCCGCAGGGTTCTACGTTAAGCCCTTTACTGTTTAACGTTTATATGACCCCTCTACTATATCTGGCGGAACATCTGGGAGCCAAGATAATAGCCTACGCTGACGACACTCAGCTGCTATTCACATGGCCTAAGGGTGTGTCCGATCCATCAGCAGTCCAGCATTGTCTGTCGGAAGTATTCAGGTGGCTTGCACAAGTCCAACTTAAGTGCAACGAAGACAAGTCCGAGGTTTTATTCTTCGGCTCTTTTCCTGACAATTTTAAGGACCAGATTTGGCCCCCGGACCTGCCCTGTCCCAGTGTGACGGGAGGCCCAGCTAAGAACCTGGGGGTCTGGTTCGGTCAGGATCTAAAGTTTGCGGATCACATAAAAAAATTGACCGGCATTTGCTTTGGTACCTTGCGAGCCCTGAGGAAATTTTTTCCTCTTCTGCCTAGGGCAGCCAAGGAGTCTGTTCTTCGAGCTCTGATCTTATCTCGGCTCGACTACGCCAATGCCTTATTCAGTGGTCTACCTGCGTACATGGTTCATCGCCTACAGGTGATACAAAACGCTGCAGTACGTTTGCTCTTCTGCCTCCCTAGGAGGTCGAGCGTGCGTAGCCACCTACGTAGCTTACACTGGCTACCAGTACCACATCGAATTCTGTTCAAAATTCTTGTGTTGGCATTCAGAGCAGTTCATGGCCAGGGACCAACATATCTGCAGAAACGGTTTTCATTCTACACTCCCAACCGTGCCCTACGATCGGCCAATCTATGTTTACTAGCCACCCCTAAATTCAAATATGCCCGTTTGGGAGGTCAATCCATTTCAGTTAAAGCAGCTTCTGCCTGGAATGCTCTCCCCTTCTCCCTCAGAGCCTCGCCAACCATTACTGTGTTTAAAAAGGATCTCAAGACCCATTTGTTCAATGCCCCTCTCGTATAGTTCATCCAGGTCCTGCTCCAGCACTTTTGTTCTCAATTCACTCACCGCGCCAGGATACCCCGTGGTAACAGAGCGCGCTATAAAAGTTTTCATAAACATAAACATAAACATAAACACATTACATCAGACCCATTTGCTCCTCAATCTCCTCCCACCTCCCACGGCCGTCCTTTCTGCCCGCCAGCACTTCAGTTCCGTCCCTCCTCCCCCCTAATTACATCACTGTTCACGGCCCTCGTCTTTGCCTCCGCATCATCCTTTTTGCCCGCCAGCACTTCAGTTCCGGACCCGGATAGCCCTGGCTCTCTACTTCCCTGGCTCTGCCTTTTCTGCTCCCACTTTCCACTAACCCCGCTCTCGTCTTCTCCTGCCCCCAGCGTCTCCCCACCACCGAAGCCCAAGTTTTCCCCTCACCCTCCAACGCTACTACTCACAGCCTACCCACGACTACCACAGCCATCTCAACAGCGCCACAGTCTCTGACCGCAATATCTAAACCATGCCTCCTTTCTCGTCGCCGACCCTCTCCCCTACCATTCCTAGCTACTCACTTTCGCTCTCCTCGCACACCCCACCACTTCTCCAACCCCTAACCCAAAACCACCGCTCCCACTTTCCACTAACCCCGCTCTCGTCTTCTCCTGCCCCCAGCGTCTCCCCACCACCGAAGCACAAGTTCTCCCCTCACCCTCCAACGCTACTACTCACAGCCTACCCACGACTACCACAGCCATCTCAACAGCGCCACAGTCTCCGCCGCAATATCTAAACCATGCCTCCATTCTCGTCGCCGACCCCCTCCCCTACCATTCCTAGCTACCCCACTTTCGCTCTCCTCGCACACCCCACCACTTCTCCAACCCCTGCCCCAAAACCACCGCTCCCACTTTCCACTAACCCCGCTCTCGTCTTCTCCTGCCCCCAGCGTCTCCCCACCACCGAAGCCCAAGTTCTCCCCTCACCCTCCAACGCTACTACTCACAGCCTACCCACGACTACCACAGCCATCTCAACAGCGCCACAGTCTCTGCCCCCAATACTCTAAAGTGAACAATTAGATGAAGATTTTCGATTGTACATTCTCCTAATTATCATGTAAATAATTTATGTAATAACAAGTACAATGACCCCTGATGCCTGAATTATTTAAAAATGATCAAGTATTTATAAGATGGCACTTGGTCGGCATTTGTCTGTTGTAAATGGAAGGACACGTATGACTCAGCTTCTCACTTGTGTGGCAGGGCGTAGCTGCATGCGATGCGTTGGTAATCTGTTGTGAAGGCGAAGGCCTGCAGAATACTACATAAAGTCGTTTTGTTTGTGTAGCATTTTAAATCTGTTTGATATTACACCTTTATCATATCAAGCAAACTCGCATTGCATCAGGATTTTTTTTTAAAGTAAGCATGGATTGCAAAGAATAAAATAAAGGCCACTTTGTAGGTATTCACGTTAATTTAATAAATTCACTTTAAAACCGGAGATTTAAGTTGTTTACAATTTTTTTAACCCATCCATGCCAACACGAGGAAGAATCTTCCTCTCTCTGCGTTCCTCAAAAGGTCCGAATCACAGCCTTAAACGTGACTTTTAGTCTGCTCTCCCAATGAATTTCCACTGTTTAACTTCGTCATGGGGGGGGGTGTTTAATATCGCCACATCAAAGGCATCAATCACCCTCCCACAGGCTTCCCCAGCGCTGCCCCTCCCCCTGCTTCACGGCCAGGCCATCTGTTCCCAGCAGCAGCATTTCTCCTGCGCCAGGCCACATCAAAGGCTCTGTGCCACTTTCACCCACACAGCACCACTTTCAGACACGCAACGCCACTCACACCCACGCAAGCCCACTATCACCCATGCAACACCACACTCACCCAAGCAACACCACTCACACACGCAACGCAACTCATCCACGCAACGCAACTCATCCACTCAACCCCACTCATCCATGCAACACCACTCATCCACGCAACGCCACTCATCCACGCAACGCCACTCATCCACGCAACGCCACTCATCCACGCAACGCCACTCATCCACGCAACGCCACTCACCCATGCAACACCACTCACACATGCAACGCCACTCACCCACGCAACGCCACTCACTCACGCAACGCCACTCACTCACTCACGCAAAGCCACTCACACCCACGCAGTGCCACTTTCACCCACACAGCACCACTTTCAGACACGCAACACCACTCACACCCACGCAAGCCCACTATCACCCACGCAACGCCACTCACACCCACGCAGTGCCACTTTCACCCACACTGTGCAGTGCACAATAGGTCTCGCAGTAGGAAAGTTGGAGCTATTGCTTTTGTAAATGACAAAGCCCTTTATGTTTTTAAAATGAAAACAAAAATAAAAGGCAATGTTATTTGCAATTGTAATAGCTCCAACTTTCCTACTGCGAGACCTATTGGCAACGCCAGTGCTTGTTTATTATGTCCACTACAACAGTCATGCTTTCCTGTAAAAATCTAAGAATGAAGTAGAGTGTACTCTTTTTAAAATCACTATCAATATGTGACCAAAGATCCTCACATTTCTTGCCGTTTGCATCATCACTCAGCAAACGTTCTGTAAAAAGATTGCCACATGGATAATAAAGCATTCATGGCCTCTAGGACTGAGAACCACCAGCTAAGTGACACCGTTGGGATGACTCTTTCTTTGATGTCACACAAACCACAAAATGAGAAATATTTGTGTTTTAGTTCTCACGAATAACAAAACAGTGCACCAGAATGGACTAAAAAGTCAATAACATTCTTTATTAACTCTGCAGATTGTAAAGATGCTTTCAGATTGCCATCTTACAAGTGGCAAGGATCTATTACAGGGAAGCAATTCAGCTCAGGTATCGATTTTGACAGGTCATCAAACATCTTTTTCCTATACGTAGCTGAATCACTGCAAATACAAACAATATCACTCCAATCTTTATTCAACTTGGTAAGAACTTTTTGCAGCAGCATTCCAAGTGACACTGCATTCCATGTTTTCCAAAAGTCTGCTGTCATGTGTTCACCAGTATCCCAGATGCTTTGTGACTGCACTCTTTTCACATATACCTGTCACTATACCTTGCATTGAATGTTTAAAGCCTGGGGTGTTTGGCAATTCCCCTACCCTCAATATAGACTAGAAAAGGGGGCTGATGTATCAAGGGTTTTTACCCATTCTCTGTGGGTAAATGTGATGGTACATATTGTGAAAGATTTTTATGAAACCTACATGTTTTCTGCCAGTGAAAGACTCAAAAGTAGCCAAAAAATCAAATATGACTTAGATATTTCCTGATTCTCTACAGTTTTTTTAAAAAATTGTATTTATTAAAGATTGCATAGTAAAAACGCAGCATTTGCATATTATAATAACATGTGTACATCAGATGAAGCAATCAGTGTGACGTTGCTGCTGCACATTTCAAAAGGATACAATTTTTTGTTTTTACATAACTAACCAGAAAACAGGTAACCGTCAGTAAAGTTATAAATCAAATCCGACATTACAGCATTTGAGTATCAATAGTATGATGAGTAAACATACTCCATGGAGTCAATAAGCAGCATCCGGACCAAACTTATACCTCTATATACAAAGACAAGTGGGCGACTATATCTTCCTTTATCTGTTACTCGTCGGGGCTGGGAGTGAAGCACTCCTGGGCCATCTGCATCTTATCATCCACACATTTTTGTAAGTACGTCATATTCATGCAAACAAATTTAGGGTAATCACATAACATCAGTTCGGGATTACGCAGTCGGGTTCGGAGGTGTAGCCATGGGGGAGACCATCCTATCACGTGACCACTGCAAGAATGGCTCCCAAATGTCTCTAGGACGTGAGGTAGTTGGCATCAGGTCCCAATAGGCTCCCAGTTGCGTGTGACCATATGTAACATCTGCCAGCCAGTCATTAAATTTAGGCTTGGTTTTACGCCCCCAGTTCATGGCCCCTCGCCTCTTGGCATACAGTAACAATAGTACATGTAGCTTCCGACCTTTGGGCTCAGTGTTTTCTACCCAGCCCAGGATGCCTAGGAGTGGAGATGGGGCATCCTCTCTATTCAGGATTTGATTGATAGCAACAAAAATTTCAGACCAGTAATCAAATAAAGCCGGGTAGTGCCAAGCCACGTGTAAAAAAGAAGCACCCTCCTCTCCACATTTCCAAAAACTGTCATCGTCCCTAATGCCCATGTGATGGAGAGCTAGCGGGGTGCAGTAGAATCTATGGAGGAACTTGAAGTGTATAAGTCGGAGTTTGTAATTTGGGGAGAGTTCCAATAGCTGCCTACAGCAGAACGACCACTGTTCATCAGTCAGGGGTGTCTCCAGTTCATTGCTCCATAGTTGCTATGACTTGGGCACCACTATGGGGGATTGTTCTTGCATGGAGTTGTATAGACGCGACACAAGTTTCTTCCGGGACGCCCTAGCTAATATGTTTTGTAGAGCCTGTAGGTGTGGCGGCTACTAAGGGAACCGGTCCCAAATCCCCTTGCATGCAGATTTGAGCTTGTGATGCGTGAATCTGTCTCTAAATGTCAGTGGGTTGTCTTCGTCTACAGCTGGCAGATCCAGAAATGTACCTGCAGGGTATATGTCCGCGAAAGTGCGCAATGTGGAACCAGCAATGGCAACCTCGCCTCCACCGTCTTCCAGGCACGGAAACATAGGAATTTGTTTAAGGGGTATCGCAGGCTCATATAACAGAGATAGGGCAGCTCGTGTTAGCAGTTCGCGCCAAGTCCAGCGGAGCATATTGGCTGAGTCTATGTTTAGCGAAGGCCTGGGAGTTTTGAGGTAGAGGGCCACACTCAGGGGAGGGGAGCAACCATGTCAGTCTCCACTGCCACATGGGGTTGGTAAGGTGTAGGGTAAGCCCAAAAGTGTAGGTATTGGGCTTGTGCTCAAAGTGCGTACAAGTGCATGTCCTGAGCTCCCATGCCACTCTGTCTAAGTGGAAGTGTTAGCAATGCCCATGAAAGTCTAGCCTGACTCCCAGCCCAAACCAGCGCCAACAAATGTGAGCGCAGACATGTGAAGAAGTGTTGTGTCAGTGGAATCGGTATGTTTGTAAATAGATAGAGGAATTTAGGCAGCACAATAATTTTTATTAGTGCAATTCTACCTGCTAAAGAGAGGGGGAGTTTCGCCCATATCGCCACCTTGCTTTCCAGCCAGGACATGGCTCTGCCAAAATTCAGATTCCAGATCTCTTGCATGTTTCGGCTAATCCAAATACCCAGGTATTTTACCTCGTCTTCTTCCCATCTTAGAGCGTAGTCAGAATGTACCTCGGAGGTGCTGTCAGTTAGAGGGAATATAACTGACTTGGACCAGTTTATGGAAACTCCAGACAACCCCCCCAAACCTAACAAATTCTCGCAATAATGGGTTTAGGTTTTCAGTTGGGTTGTTCACATACAGAGTGACATCGTCAGCGTATAAGGAGATAAGCAAACTCCGAGTACTGAATCCAATACCCCTAGCAGTATGGTGTTGCCTAATTCTGGCAGCAAGTGGCTCCATGGCAATGGCGAACAGTAGTGGGGACAGTGGACACCCCTGTCTAGTGCCTCTGGAGATTGGAAACGGGTCTGACACCATGCCGTTAATTCTAACCCTGGCTCTAGGGGCAGTGTAGAGTAAGCGGATCAAATTTACAAATAACGGGCTAAACCCCATACACTCCAAAATAGTGAATAGATACGACCACTCAAGTGAATCGAATGCTTTTGTGGCATCGAGAAATACCACTGCCGCTTGTGTATCAGAGTGTAGATAATGCAGTGTAGAAAAAAACGTTCTTAGGTTATGAGTGGTAGCACGGCCAAGTATGAACCCTGATTGGTCCGGGAGGGCCACGATTGGGAGCAAGGGTTGGAGGCAGTCAGCTATTATCTTCGCGTAGATTTTTACATCCACATTAATCAATGAAATGGGTCTGTAAGAGTCCACATTCTGGCCATCCTTACCAGCTTTCAGCAATGTAATGATAAGGGCATCTCTCATCGAGTCTGGCAACACTCCCACCTCCTGCGCCTCAGCGAAAACAGCATGTAATCGCGGAGCAAGCTCCTCCACATAGGTCTTGTAAAAGGCTGCCGTGAGGCCATCAGGTCCCGGAGCTTTATTAAGCGGAAGGGCCTTTTTAGTAGTGGCAATTTCATGCACTTTCACGGGTCGATCCATATACTGCCTGTGTGTATTGTTAAACCATACAAGTGCTATGGATTCTAAAAAGGTCTCAAGGGCATCCTTAGATTCAGCATGTGTGGACTTGTATAACTTAGAATAGTAAGTGGTAAATGCCTGCAATATTTCTTGTTGGCCCGTTGTCATTTCCCCTGCAGCATCTATGATCGTGTGCACATGTGTAGGTGGAGGGGTAGTGTTGATCATCCTGGCTAGTGTGCGACTGGGTCTGTCTCCCTCCCCGTATCTGCGAGCCTCAGCCTGTTTACCAAGGAACTTCAGCTCACGTTGCGCTTCCTCTGCAAAGTCTAGTAGTTTGGTTTTAATCTGGGATGCCAATTCTGGCGTAGGATCTACACAGAATAATTGTTCAAGAGCCTTAAGTGCCCTCTCAGTCTCCGCCAAGGAATTTCTTATGGCTTTCAGAACCCCTGCCTTACGTGCTATGCATTGCCCAAGTATAACAACCTTAAAGGCGTCCCAGAGAACATCCTCAGTGGTAAACGAGCCTGTGCTGGTGACGAAGTAATCTACAATGTCCCGCCTAATTTCCTCCGTAAAGGCAGCATCTTGGAGCGTATCAGGCGGAAGGCGCCAGGTAAAGGCCCTAGCAGGGACTCCCGGAATATCCAGTTCCAAGAGACAGGGAGCATGATCTGACAGGGATCGGGCCAAAATGTCAACTTTAACAGTCCAGGTGGCCACATCCTGAGATACCAACCAGTAGTCCAGTCTGGACCAGGCCGCATGGTGTGCAGATATGCAAGTGCCCACTCTAGCCCCCACATTACGGGACCTCCATATGTCTATAAGTGAGCCTTCATTCATTATGTCTCTCAGAGCCTGGCTGGCGTGTGGATGCAATTGTCTGGATGTGCCCTTTCTATCTAGGGAGTCTTCATTGACAACATTGAAGTCTCCGCTCCATATAACTGTGGAGCAGTCTATAATAGTGACCCGAGCCCATACCTCCCTGAAAAATTCCGGGTCGTCAGTGTTTGGTCCATACACAGCCACCAGTAACACGTTTTTGCCGAGCAGGGCGCCATGTAATACAACATATCTGCCTTCAGCATCACTAAACGCAGAGTGCTCCTTCCAATCCATACCCCGGCGCAAAAGGATAGTTACACCTCTAATATATAGCCGAGTATATGGATCCCCACCTTGAGTGCTTAAGTTTGGGCGAGCACGTGGAATTAATGTGCGTTTCTTGCAAGAAGCAAATATCTATGCTATGTCTGAGCAAGTAGCTGTGCATAAGTCTTGACTTTCTGTTGTCGTTTAGGCCCCTTATATTCCATGTTAAAACTTTAGTCACCCCCATTGTCTGTGTTGTTCTCCAGTGCACCCGTACTCCGCCCGACTCCCACAGAGTACGTGTAAATCACAAAAAACATGCAGATACATATATAGTTGACGATATACCAAACATCCCATTACCCAAATCCACTCCCCACCCACACCAACCCCCCAATCAGGTTGTGTCAGTAACCCCCCTACTATGCCAAAGGCGCACAAACAATAGAACAGTTTAATTGTGGGAGACACCCCTCGGAGGCGTGGCATCTCAAGTGTACACCCCTGCCCGCACAGGGTGGCTGCATTAGTTCAGGCTATTTCTCTAATGGATAAAATCAGGATAAAAGTATAACACAACCTTGCGACCAGACATCTTTGGCATCTTATAGTACCATAAAGGGAGCATAGTGGCATTTGCGGAATTGCAAGGACAATGACATCATTGACATTATATGCAAGCCCTACGATATGGCAGCAGCAGGATGTTTGGTGGTCAGTCATTGTCACTCATTTGGCTTTCTGCTTCGGCCCCAGTTTGAGTCTTCCTCCTGGATCTGGGTTTACATATGTGCTTCGCAAATTTCAAAGCGGACCCCGCATCAAGAAAATGGTGCGTCGTGCCATCGTGCACGACCCTTAGTTTAGCAGGGTACATAAGAGAATATGGGACTTCCGCCTGGAGCAGCAGTTTTTTGGCAGGCAAGAACTCCTTGCGCGTAGCCTGCACCAGCGGCGTGAAGTCTGGAAAGAAGGATATGTTGTTCCCTTTGTGTGTTATCCTCCTTTTCTCACTTGCCAAACGCAGTATTAGGTCCCTGTCCTGGTAATTGAGCAGTTTAGCTAGGATCGGTCTTGGCGGAGTACCCAAGGGCGGCTTTTTCCCAAGTGTTCTGTGCGCCCGCTCCACAGTAAAGACCGGGGAGAGGTTGGGGTCGAAAATCTCGTGCAACAGTTCAGTTACAAAAACCTCCATTTTCCCCATCGCCGTAGTTTCCGGAATGCCTGTGATTCGAACGTTGCATCTTCGAGAACGCGCTTCCAGATCATCAGCCTTGGCGCAGAGTGCCTCAATTTTCTTTTCCATGTTGGTGATGTGCGTCTTGGTGCTTTGCTGAAACTCACAGCATTCCGTGTGTCTGTTTTCCAGGCTATCTTGGCGTGTTTCATGTGTGGCCACCTGGGATCGCACATTTTCGAGCTGGGCCGTCATGTTATCCAGTTTTGCATCGATACTTTTCAGGCTGGAGCGCACCTCAAGCATTAGTGCACTTACATCGATTTCTTGAGGGACTTCCTGCGATGTCCCCCCGGCAGCCCCGGAGTCCTGCTCAGCCTGTTTGGACAGTCTTGTTTGCTCAAACGTGAGCTTCGGCTGGCGAGGGTCGCCCTTCCCCATGGTCAAGGGCCCGAGGTCAGCTTTTCCTGCAGTATAGAGCGTTCTAGTTGGCTATACCTAAGATGAACTTATTTCACAGGCAGTACAATGCAGGGCAGTGAAAATCGCAGGAGAGTGAGATAGTCAGGCAACGTCTCTCCACTCCTGTTGGCGGCCACCCAGACCCTAAGGATAGACAGACAAGGGGCTCTGCCCGCACAGCACCGCAGCGATATAATGGGTCCCACAGGAGAGGCAGGGCCAGCAAATGCCAAGTACCACCAGGGCCCCGCAGCTCAAAGTCCCAGTAAACAGGCCTCTCAAGGTTCGGTGCACTCAGAATGCAGTAGACCCAACGAGTATATCTGGCACTAAGAATAGGCAAACCAGAGCAAGATCTAAGCAGTGTATTCCCGCAGCAATTCTGTAGGCCTCCTCACCCAACCGACTCGCCACCGTAGTCAGCCCCCACATCCGCCATGTGCGCGGTGCATCGAGCGAGGATGCACCACAGTATGCGGTCGAAGCACCAGACAATCGTTACCTTAGTGTGGCAGCGGTCAGCGGGTATTCCGATATTCCTGCTCAGAGCTCGGAGCCAGTAAGATCAGTCCCGCATATGGATCCAAACACGCCGACACAGCCCAATCCAAAATGGCTTTTGTAGTTTGGTTTGCCCTGTTCCCATCATGCACTGGGACAGGAACAGACTAACTTGCATACAGTCAGGTTCTGAAACTGGGATGGTGCAGTGAGCTAAAAAACGGTGTTGGATCTAGCCCTGATCTCTTGACTGGGTGAGAGTATTCTGTTTAATTCAGAGACTCTGTCCCTCACCACCCCTTGTTGTAAATATTTTTGTCCACCCTAAGCGTGGAAGGGTATACTCAGATGTGAGTCCCTTGCTCATTGCACCATCAGGATTCAAGCAAGCCGGGCCGAAGAGGCTGAACTGCCAGAAACCGGTCCCCGGTAGCTTGTTTCCTTCCCAGTGTAAGAATTGGCTTTTGTAGTTTGGTTTGCCCTGTTCCCATCATGCACTGGGACAGGAACAGACTAATTTGCATACAGTCAGGTTCTGAAACTGGGATGGTGCAGTGAGCTAAAAAACGGTGTTGGATCTAGCCCTGATCTCTTGACTGGGTGAGAGTATTCTGTTTAATTCAGAGACTCTGTCCCTCACCACCCCTTGTTGTAAATATTTTTGTCCACCCTAAGCGTGGAAGGGTATACTCAGATGTGAGTCCCTTGCTCATTGCACCATCAGGATTCAAGCAAGCCGGGCCGAAGAGGCTGAAATGCCAGAAACCGGTCCCCGGTAGCTTGTTTCCTTCCCAGTGTAAGAATTGGCTTTTGTAGTTTGGTTTGCCCTGTTCCCATCATGCACTGGGACAGGAACAGACTAATTTGCATACAGTCAGGTTCTGAAACTGGGATGGTGCAGTGAGCTAAAAAACTGTGTTGGATCTAGCCCTGATCTCTTGACTGGGTGAGAGTATTCTGTTTAATTCAGAGACTCTGTCCCTCACCACCCCTTGTTGTAAATATTTTTGTCCACCCTAAGCGTGGAAGGGTATACTCAGATGTGAGTCCCTTGCTCATTGCACCATCAGGATTCAAGCAAGCCGGGCCGAAGAGGCTGAAATGCCAGAAACCGGTCCCCGGTAGCTTGTTTCCTTCCCAGTGTAAGAATTGGCTTTTGTAGTTTGGTTTGCCCTGTTCCCATCATGCACTGGGACAGGAACAGACTAATTTGCATACAGTCAGGTTCTGAAACTGGGATGGTGCAGTGAGCTAAAAAACGGTGTTGGATCTAGCCCTGATCTCTTGACTGGGTGAGAGTATTCTGTTTAATTCAGAGACTCTGTCCCTCACCACCCCTTGTTGTAAATATTTTTCAATCCAAAATGGCGGCAGCACACCTCGCCGATTTTAAAATCTAATTCCGCGGTCGCCGGAGGTTCAGTGGGCTCACATAGAGGTTTATTACATGCTAGTCACTCTCTGCTTATCCAGAGCTTTACCCCACTTCCACACGTACGTGTCCAGGGCCGCCACACAATGCAACGCTTCTCACTCGGTCAGGCCTGTGGGGCCGCGCCCTGCATTAGCGCTCCACGCCCGCTCAGGCCTCCAGCGTCGCCGGGTCCTGCCGCGGGGCTCAGTCGGCCAAAGTTTCCGGGTCCGTTCCAAGAGGTTCTAGACGACCCAGGGCGCCGGCACTGCGGTCGATTGTGCCACAGGTCATCCGCTGCCGTTAGATACTGGTTCAGAGTGTATCCGATTAAGAATAGCCAGGATTATAAAAAGGATTTCTCTTGCAGCCGGCGGAGCTCGCTGGTTAAGTGGCCATCTCGCTGCTCGTCCGGCCACACCCCCCTGATTCTCTACAGTTAACAAAATAAATAAACAACACCTACAATATGCTTCTAACCCCTGAATCTTTAGACCAAAGACCACACAACTGAAATAAGGAAGAAGAAACAATATTTTAGTCCCTAAACAACATAACCCAAGCAGAATAATGTTAGCCCAGTCTTTCTTACTGATACCTTATAAAAGCCCTTTGTTTGTTTCTTGGTTTTTCCCTTTCTACTTATTGTGTGTTAAGCTGGGTACAGGCTTGTGCTCCGCCTTGTATATTGTATGTATAAGCTACCTGACATTGTTTGAAAAGTAAATATTTGACCTCTGCCCGGCTGGGCATGTCACCTCAATATAGATACGATTTAATGAATTGTTTGATTGCTGACACAGGTGCATGAAGTTGCCTGTGCCATGCCAGCACTTTGAGCATGTCTGTGTGACTATGTGTGTGAGTTAAAATGAGAGTGAGTCAGTGAAGGAGTAAGTCAGAGTGAGGGAGAATGAGTGACAGTACGTATGAGTATATGTGAGAATGAATGTGAGTGAGTGAGGGAAAATGACAGTGAGTGTTACTGTGTGTGAGGCACAGTAAGACTGAGTAATTCAGAATGAGTGATACAGGGTGGATCAAAGTAGAATGAGTGAGTTCTGTGTGAATTAGTGAGATAGAGTGAGACTGAATGAGTCAAAGTGAGACAGTAAAAGTAGGGGGTTATTTTCAAGAGGCCTGCACCACTGTAGCGGTACTTTTTTAGATGTTCCAGTGGTTCAGGCCTATCAATCATATCTATGAGGTAACGCAAAGCCATTGTACGTGGCTTTGCATAGCCTCTCAGATATGGAGTAATATATGGCAGTTCAAAGCGCTGCGTGCCTTACTCTGTGTTAAAGAGGCATTCCATGGGCATTGCGGTGGGTGTTCCCATGCAACACCCATGAATTTTGAAGCTGCACCACATTTACAAAATCAGTAAACCTGGTGCAGCACCAAAACCTTACTCTTCCCGAGAACCGGTAGTGTCCATGTACCTCTCATTGATTCTGAGCTTGCTACAGTCAGGTCACCGGTGCATCCTCAACTCCATTTACCTCACCCATATCTCTGGTAGCTCCTAAGTTCACTGCAGTCACTAGTGCAACCATGTTTCTCTCACTCCAGCTGTCCAAAAAGCTCATTTGCTAGTGTCTGGGACCTGAGACACAAACCACATACTTAGCGCTGCACCTGGCTTTGATCTGCCATCTGTTCTGATCCCTCGTTTGTGAGGCTCTGCAAGTCATGGCACCGTTAGGTTCTTTTAATACAGGAGAGCACCCAAGGAAAGAGGTTGAAAACAATCAGAAACCAAGACGGAGAATGGACTTTTGACATCTATCCATCACAAAGTTAAGGTGCAGGCGAAATGTACCTGCAGGAGGACCTTAGTAATCTAGAGAAGAAATTAGGTTGGCCTCAGGAAAGGAGGCAATGGAGGATCTAGACAAAGAAACTTTCAAAGGAAGAAGTTTGAAGCTCCAAGTTAAGGGGACTTTGAAAAAAAGGGATGATAGTAGAGAAGAGTAACTGGAACACACTCCCTGTCTTCTCCTTTCCTTTCGGCAAGTGAGAGAGCGTTGAGATTGCAGAGAAACATTCTTTCCACCCACGACACCAAGACCACATCCCAATACTAGGTGAAGGACCCTGCTGACAGGGGCCTGATGACTGACAACGAAGGCATGTCCTTGTCACCCACCTGGTCTGAGTAAAGAACTGAGCGGTGGTGAAAAGTACTATGTAACTAAAGAAATCTCCACTAAACCACCCATATCTCTACCTGTCGCTGTGAATTAGTTATCGTTTGAAGGCACTTGAATCGTTCTCCTCACGGCGCTACTCTTAAGCACAGATGTTGATGGGCGGGTTGCCATTTCATGGTAAAGGCTGTGACGAGGAAGAGTGGTACTTAAGTGATATCAGGATTACCAGTATAGAATTGGGGCATTCAAATCATATTCACATCTAAGAATTTATGAGTTTAGTGAACAAAATAAGACCACAATTACAGCTAACTAAGTAGTTACTTACGCAGAGGTGATGTGGAGGAATTTCCTAAGGAATCAAGCACAAACACAGTATTATTGAAATGTGAGGGAAATGCAGCTAGCTATAAAATACATTGCACTCAGAAAGTATGAAATATGTACACAGAGACTGTATCATATGCCATGACACAACTAGAGTTGTGTGAACTAACATTCAACATTCATTAATTACAAAATATCTGATTAAGACCTAAACACTATTGCACTAACATACTCTATAACAAGCATTGACAAAGCCATTAGGTCTCACTTATGGGAGCTACTGGCTTTGGTAATGTTTTGTAGTAAGGCTGTACCGCTTGCTAAACTAATTTTAAAAAGTGCTATGATGCTGCCAAGTCTAATGTCCTTTTTTTATTCACATGTTTTTAAGTACATTAGCGCTGAATGATTTATAATCCTTTTTTATTATTATTTTTAGCCATGCTGCACAGCAGCCATGTTGCCATACAGCAAGGCAACAAATCATTGACAAAGTGGGCAATGCCCGTGCTGTACAGCATGAACAAAAGGCAATGGCAGAGCAAATAGTCTCAACAACGAGAACTATTGGCTTTGCCAATGCTTTTTAGGTCTCAACACAACACCCTTGTGATCCTGAGCAAGTCAATTAATCTCCCCATGCCTGAAAAAGTGAAAAAGTGACACTTGTCAAAAAATCCTTGCACATAAAAAAAACAACTGTGCCCCTGCCCATGTGTTAGTGAAAATACATTTGTAAGCAGATAACATTTATTGTCACAATAAAAGCAGATAACATCTTATGTCATAAAAACCTCCATTACAAAGGAGAAAAGGCAGCTATGAAGTTGGCGTGGCATAGTAAAACATAATTACAAATGGCAAGAGGTTCAACAGGGCAGAGAGGGAGAAAGAAAACATAAAATTAGTACCACAATCAAAGCACGATCAGTGGAAGGACAGCAATCAGTACTTGGTCCATGGTCCAGCCAAATGAAGCGGGAGTGAAGCCAGCACACACTGACCAATTAAAAAGCAGCAAATAAAAATGACAATGAAGCCAATGAATGGTAAGCAATGGGCGGGCTATAAGCCACCTGTATACAAAATCTCTCGCAAGTGTGTGTGAATGCAGTAAGTACATGCAGTGCATGCGTTGTTGCAGGCGACCCCCTAAAGAAGATTTATAAAAAGAAACTCCAGGTCTAAATGTTTGTTGTTCAGTGTACATGGAGTGATTTGGAACCGTATACATGTGCGTTGTCTTAGGTCCAGAGAAATTTGATAAAGTACAGTGGTACTTATATTTCATTACTGTGGGAGGTCAATTTTGTAATGGCCATACAAGGAAAGCATGCATTGAATGGGTGTGAAGGCTGACGATTTCCATCACACAGTAGAAGTACTCTCGCCAAGAAGCAACTATGGATTGAATAGGAATTGACGCAAAACTGCTTTATCCATCTTTAATATGATTTCCACTTCAGAGGGGCTAAATACTAAGTGGACATGAGGCGTGAATTTTTATAACACTAATTAAGCACTCAGTTTTCTTGTTACCTATTCATTTCTGTAGGAGATACAAATCAGAATCCGCAGAATGCAACAGCAATGGCTGCAGACAGGGATCAAACACCACATGCAAATCCTTCTTATCCTTGCCCCAAGAGGGAAAGTCCAGTCTGCACTTCCATGACATATCTCCTCTGACTAGGAACTCAAGTAACCTCAGACCTTCTTGGCCTAATCGGTGGGTTGCAGCTTGAGTCGTAGGTACAGCAAGTTAAGGACACACACCTTGGCCTACAAGACCCACTTAAGGATACTCAGACAGCAAAAAGTGATAAAAGGAAATCCTTAAAAATAGTTTGAAGACTAGTAGTTACAATGGGCACGCATAGTCCCATTGTATTATCTCTTCTGTGCCACTACTGACATGGACCAACAGTATGCAAATCAGTTTTGGTATTCTCGGAGGAGGAACAGTCCAGCCAGAACTGCTAGACTATATCTTCGCTATTCCGAGATCTAGATATGAGAGATGTTTTGATTTTGAATGTAACTAATTATTTGGCTGCCTATAACTTCCCACAGTTTCCCTAATGTGTGATTAACACTACTGAGCTTCAGCCAGTAACTTGTGTTTAGGTGGATTTTGAGAAGTAGGCCCAGCCTCCACCTTCACAAAGATATGCTTTACCAGGTACTTGGTCTACTAACAAGTCTCAGACTCTGGCAGAAGCTGTGCTAGGGTGTCTTGACTTGGAAGAAGGGGAGTACAATGTGTCCAGTGATGGTGAGGAGAAGGCCCCAGGCAAAGGGCACAATGAGCAAGGTCAAAGTAGTTTAAGCCTATCTGCAGGATGCCTCTAGTAGTACCGGAGTCACCAAGGAGCCAAAAGGAGTTTGCAGTCAAACAGGCAAAGGTGTTCATATAATTGCAGCATCAGAGACCAAGGAACTCCAGAGATACATTTGAGGACTGCAAGGGTAGAAATCCTGGAGTGTCCCTTCTCTGTATCTTAGGGGCACTCACACCGGGCCCAGTGCAACACAGGTTTATGCATTTCTACAGTTATTGTGATAATGTAGTGTTTGCTCCACTTAATGTGCTGACAATATAACCATTTGACTCTCATGACTAATCCGACCTTTTATCCACATTTGTCATACCGTGCTCCACATAACGGTTCTGGCGCTGACCTTTTACCTAGTTAGGTGCTGAATAAATGTCATGTGGTTTTCTATTAAAACTAGCCTCATTTATTATGCATGAGGATTCTTAGTAACACAGCAGGATTACCATCATCTGCATAATACCTCTGTACAAGGGTCACCACTATCATCATCCTTGGCCGACATGCCCAAAGTGCAATGACACATCTAGGTAGAACCCCTAAGGGTTTTGGGTATATAAGTATCACCTCTTCACTGGGTAAACCAGAGGAGAGCTTTCATGCTGACACACTGACACAAGATGCTAAAGTCCCTGAACGGAAACACTCCAGCAAGCAGTGGTCTCACATCCCTTGTCGGGTGTTCAAATTGAGACCAAGACAGGTTGTTGTTTGTTCTCTCACTTCCGGTAATGGGGTTGGCTCTATCCTAGGGGGATTCTTGGCTATACACCTTCATACAGGCTAGTTGCGCTTTGGTACATCTAGTTAGGGTTTGCATCGTATTCATGATTACTGCCATGTATCTATATGCCTGCATATATTCACTGTTTTAGCACCATGGTAGGATTCTATATTCTCTTTACTCTGTTGGTGCTTGTAATCGTATATATCTGTTTTTTGTCTAATGGTTATTGCAGCACACATATTTTATACTAGAATGATGCTGGTTCAATAAATACTTATTGAAAACATCCCCACCGTTTATTCTGTGTATTTCTCTGAGACAAAGTGAGCATGAATGGCTGAGCGAAAAGTACTGTACTGTTTCCACGATCTCTGAGGGGTCAGGGTTGTCATGCTCGATAGTTGCCGGGTTGTATGTTCGATAGTTGCCAGAAAAGAATTACTCATTGGTTAGGTTGAGGGCTTATAGTGGCACATGAGCTAGCTGATTTATAGACTAACATTTCCTTTGGGGGTGTCTGGAATCAGTCTGAACACCAATCCCTTAGTTTATGTTGTCTAAACACGCAGATGCTATATAGATTTGTAGGAACTACATGACACCAGTTGATATGATGAAACTTGGACCTACTAAGAGTGTTGCCCTATTAAATGAGCCTATCAGTGAATTGCCAGGACACCTAAAGAAAGCAACGATAAGTGCAAATATTAACATCTGTAGTGTTGTGGGACTGGGTGTTTGTTATTTAATGGTTCTTCCTCTAGATCGCTGTGCGTGAGAAGAGAGTTGAGACCACAAGAAAGGTTCACCACAAAAGCTGGATTGCCATTGAGGTGAAAGTTGCCTTAGAGGATGTACCTGCAGACCCACTGAAATTATTATCCTTAAAGGCAGATATCATGAGTATGGGATGGTATTCCAAATGAATAGGTTTGTGATGGGAGTAAAACTCAGAAAAGAGACATTAGATTTACTAGGATGGTGCAAAAGTGGAATTTACCACAGCAACAAAGGTGGATTTTCCAGATTTCCCAACCTGCATAGGGAAGGCTCAGCTGGGGAAAGAGATCAACTTTCATGTTTAAGCCTCCTGCTTTTGCTTTCTTCGCACGTCTGAATTCTGGATACTCGTTATGTATTTTGACTTGATTGTCTCTGACGCCTGCTGTACAAGCCCTGAGAAGTGTGTTGTTTCTAAAATTCCAACTTTTCTCCCCTTAGACAACCCATTTTTAAATGGACTTTACTAAACCATTTTGCTAGGCGAAAAGGCTGGCACTAAAGATAACAAATCACACAAAGGCAATGGACCTGGCCACTAATGTATCAGTTATGATGTGGACAAAGAAAACAAGTTGTCTTTAGAAATGATACACAATTAGGGTTATCTGTGAGAAAGATGGATGAATGTCAAACTGCACCAGTCTATCCTCAACGTTTGGCATGTAGCTGTTACTCACACTATTCCTACTTTTACACTCCACTTTGGGCTGGGTGGCATTTACAGCTCTATCTTACGTCTTAGAGAAAAAGTCCTAGAGCTTAATTTAGAGTTTAATAGAGCATGAACATTGCTGTAAATTGATGGCGTTCCCACCCTGGCACATACATGGTTTCCTTCTCAAATGACAGTCAAGGAAGTGTCAGGTTTACACTGGCTTAGCATCCACTGGCCTCCACCAACCTGGTATACTTGCAAACCATTCACCAGTGTCTAAAGGACCTACATAATAATAAATGTCCAAATGATTTAAGTCAATCAGTCAGTCAATGATGTTTATTTCACAGTATTTCAACTGCATATAAAGTGCTTAGAGTAATAAGACAGACATTAAAAATAATCTAAAATCAATTACATTAATAAATAAATAGTACAATAGGTTTAACATACATTGAAAACTACTACTAGGGGCCATATGTATCATAGTTCCGTTTTGCGAATTCCAAATAGCGAATTTTAAGGAATCGCTATTTGGAATTCGCAAAACGGTATGTATGTACAAAATCGCTTTTTTATAGCGATTCCTTACCATTCCTAATTTGCGATTAGCAAATTGCTAATCGCAAATTACCCATTCATTTCTATGGGCCAGGAGGCCCATAGGAATCAAGGGGCAATTTGCGATTAGCAATTAGCTAATCGCAAATTAGGAATTTTTTCAAGGGTGCAGGGGTGTCTCAAGAACACCCTGCTGCACCCCTGAAAAAGACATTTGGGGGCATATGGCGCACATACATGCCCTAAGGGCATGTATGGGCGTCATATGGCACCTTTGGTTTGTTTGAAAAAAGCATTATTAAAAGAATTCGCAACTTACCACCAACTAGAAGTTGGTGGTAATTTGCAATTCCTTAATGGCATTTTTTGCATTTTTTTTCTTTGATACATTGCATTTAAGGAATCGCAAAATTTGCGATTCCTTAAGTGCAATCGCAAAATAAGGAATAGCAATTTTTGCGATTCCTTATTTTGATGCAAAAATGTTTCATACATACCATTTAGGTATTTAGCATTCGCAAAGGCCGAAATTCGCAGAATTTAGGCCTTTGCGAATGCTAAATCGCTTGATACATATGGCCCTAGTTCCTTTAACATTCCAAATAAATGTTATAATATTTCACCCCTAGGAACCTGGCAAGAAAGGTGTTATAAAGTGCTGAATGATGACTAATATAAATACTTCACATCTTAAGTGGACTCAGGGTTCCCAAGCTAAGCAAGCTCTCCTCCATTTCATGCAGGACTAAGTCAACCTTGACCTTTCCCAAGAAAAACTCATCAAACTTAACAAACGTTCAAGAGAAGAGAAGTATGCCAAGAAGTTATGCATTTCCCCTAAACACTGGTAGCTACTTTTTTCCTGTCTGTTCCATCAATGCAGAAGGCCAGAGTTCAACCACATATATTCACCTGCAGCACGGGAGTGATGGCACTGAGTTGTAGGTGTTACCTGTATCAGGTACCTGGGAATATTAAAGAGAGAGGGGGTTCTTGAGACCTGGAAGAAGCTCTCACCCTAAGGAATTTTTCCCTACAAAGTTGGACTTTAGAAGCACAAAAGCCCTTGGAGGCTTTCAGCTACAAGCGGGCTGAGCTCAGGGTGTTGAAAAGAGCCTACTAGTCCCCACAATGTGGTATGGCCTTCCACTGTTAGGAATATTGGCCAGTACCAGTGAGGCAGATCTTGACAATTTAAAATACTTTGGAATGTTCCATCAGTTCGAAACATCTTCAGCACCCAGAAGACCTGAAAACACATCAGAAGGTTGAGCCCCATGAACTTACACATTTCAATCCAGTCATGTTCAGATTGATGGCTTCTGCAAAAGATTCAACATGATACCTTGTGTCTGCTGCCTGCTGAGTGCCACTACCTATTTGAACACCGGTTCAACAATTTAAGGTGACTCTTACTATCGATTAATCTTGTTTGTGTTTCAAACACGTGATTTGCCACACAGTTTATTTCCTTCAGGCAGATTTTGCTGAATAAGCACTCTTGGGTCTCTTATACAATTTGGATTGCCTTTGCTTCTGAATAATATAGGGAATCACTCTTTAACTAAACTTGGTTTGGGCTTTTCTATATTTTGATTGTAATTTTGTTTAAATTGTGACACCCATACAACTTCCACTTTTCCAAAAGTGAGGCCTTGCTGCTCAAGCATGTTATCCAAAGATGAGCCATGGGTACCTTACAGGAAAATGTGGTAACCCTTTGGGACAGTTCTGTGGGGCAAAGCCTAGATGGGTAGTTCCAGAAACTGATTACTGGAGCCCCTGGTAATTCCATTAAAGATGGATACCAAGAATTGTTGAACTTGTGTATGGCTCTGAGATATTTTTGGAACACTTGTGGGTCTCTGCTCTAGCTTGGGTGGGGAGCTTTTAGGTCTTGACTGTGTTGTGGGGATTATATAAATAAATGTATACTTACCAATATAATTAGCTTGGAAGCGTTTTGGTAGTCAGAATTTTGGCTATGATATTTTTGTAGCCCATTAGTTAGTGCTTGATATTCTGACAAACAACCATCGGGCATTTTCAGATTATTGACTCAATCTTCGATTGAATTATGACGCTTTTTTGAAGGAAGTGCCAACTCATGTAAAAGATGTTTGTCTGTATCCTGGCGTAGTAATCTGAGCCTAATGCCCATAGCTAACCCGTAGCCCTTTCGATCTCTTCCAATCTGCATTTATTTTGTTTTTACAACATAAAAATGGTTTTCTGATTTAATATAGAGGTAGAAGCACATTAAAGGAGCATGGAAATGGGCACACCCATCTAAAGTAAAAGAAGTAATAAGGGTCGGTCCCTTCCAGAGCTACAATTTAATTAAGTGATATACAGGGTATATAGACAGGCTGGTCTGGTCAAAAGCAATTTACCATCACATTTAATTGATCTGCTTTTGCTTGATGGTTATAATGTTCAATAGTTTATATGTTTAAGAATACTAAATTGTTGTATATGGACATCTTGAGCATTTTTGGTCAAACATTATGTGGAGGTGTGCCTTTTCTAAAATACATTAAAAAACACAGATTGGATCTAATGTTAATCTTCTGAAAACATTTATGGCTGAATGAGATGACTGAGGTGACAGCATGGCATTATGGCCTTAGGTCAGTTTATGATGCAACAGCATGGCATTATGACCATGGGCCAGCTTTGGAAGGGGAGTCCTTCAAATATTTATCTGATCTTACAACCCAATTTAATCCTGCCGAATAGGGTTCTGTAATTAAATTAGGACATTTTCCACAAATTACATAAATGCTGCATTTACAGTAGACATACCTGTATGTTTCCTGTAGATCAAGTGAATAGTAGGAATCTTTGCAATGGTTTTTTATATTTAATTCCCATAGTTACCCAGAGATATGCTGTTAAATGGAATCTGTGTGTACGATTCTGTAACCGCATCTATGTTTTTTAAAGGGACTTGCATATTTCTAGCCACTGTTGAGTGTTCAAGGACATGCACAACATAGATCTTATCAGTTGATATTATCTCACTACAAAACTTTTTCCAAACTAGCTGAGATCAAGACCAAAGCTAGACAGAAGTCTGTCTTTCTTATAGGCATTTTGACAGCATGTAGATCCCATTCAAATGTTTAAGGCTTATTCCCGATTATCTCTCATTAGCAAACTGTCCCTTAACATTTTTGTCCCAGTGTTTTTGGAATATATATGTTGTGATGCCAATCATCTGCAGATCTTCAGCTCGTAAGAAATGAATCAAGTAAGATGGACAAGGTGGTAGGGTATGCACCTGTTACAACGCATTTTTTACAACGCACTACCACTACAACGCAGGCATTACAACGCATACCATTACAACGCATTGCGCTGGGGGGCGCTCTAGGATAAGAGGTAAGTTTAATTTACTATCCAACACCTTCCCTAGGGTCCACGGGGACTGAAGTTAGAATAGTAAATTATACTTACCACTATCCAGCACCCCAAAGCGCTATGCGTTGTAATGGTATGCGTTGTGAATACCGCGTTGTAATGGTATGCGGAGTAAAAGTATGCGTTGTAACGTCATACATCCAGGTGGTAGCCTTCATATTGGTTCTGGTATGTTTAATTGCTCTGAGTCTAG
The DNA here is from genome assembly GCF_964263255.1 of Lissotriton vulgaris. Lineage (NCBI taxonomy): Eukaryota > Metazoa > Chordata > Amphibia > Caudata > Salamandridae > Lissotriton > Lissotriton vulgaris. Next base: position 1,078,507,426 of record NC_141689.1, on the reverse strand, counting down.
CCTTTCACAACACAGCCCTGCTTTCCCTCCCTGTGAGATCTAACTCTGGTACATGCCAGATGAGTGCCGGAAGAAAGGAATGCAGATAACCAGAAGAGATGGTGCAGTAAAGCAAATGTATTAAACAAGTACCATCTGAGATTTGGAGTAACCTGAAAGAAGTTACAACTATGAATATTGTTTTTAGGAACCAGTGAAAACGTTATTCATGTTTTGAGGGTGACAGCTCACTTCACAGTGTAAAGACTGTGAGGAGAATGACTGGGTTGGAGTGGGGAGTATTAATGGTCAGTAATTTGACAAACAACAGCAGGAATCCCTACTTTTTCTACCTGAATGTCATTAGTGCTTCTGAGTACACATCTCACCGACCACGTTGTCAATGTTTTATTAGGAATCTTACACAAATTACTGTTTACAAGGTTTATATAAAGTATTTTACATAAATATTAGAATGTCACCAGAACATTCAATTTTCAAGTGTAATATAGTTACACCAGATATGATGAACTGATGCTTTTATAGCACACAGCGTGTTAAGAGTGATTCTTCCCTGCCCTTGCTCCTCCCAGGTGCCTTGAAAACGTTCTGCTATCTATTTAAACCCTACCTGGTCCAGTTACAGCATCAAAGCCATGAATTCGTTGACTCTCTCTTCCTGGGACCTCTTACAGTGAACAAGGGCCTACATACCTGAGGTTTACCTAATTTTCTAATTCACCAAATCTACCTCCCCTTTCTCTTGAATTGTCGCTGTTCTCGCACCTCACCCATCCCACATTGTTTGCTTTCCATCTCCTCACCCTCTAACCGACTCTACCTTTAACTTTACTCCCTAGAACGCCCTAGCCCTCTCAGTTCAGCTACTCTATATGTTATTCCTCATTTTGTTAATACTCTCCCTCCTGGGCTGCTGTAGTCAATTTACTCCAGGTGAATTCTGAAACATATACTAATAGCGCTTATTTTTGAGGATGATGCTGTCTAACCAGAGTTTTCTTTTTGTTTTTACTTGATAATTCATGTGCTGGTTCCTTTCAAGAGTGTTTTGCATTTCCATTCTTGTAACTTTGCACAGTGCATTGACACCTGTCTGGTATAACTAACCTTTACAATAAATACAAAATGAACAAATAAATAAGTAAATATATGGGGTCTCGATTCTCATCTCTGATTGCATTGTAAATGCCAATATATTCACCATTATGTGCATATGCCATATTAAGTATAAGGTTTCAGAGGGGCACACGACCACCAGCACAAGGCAAAGGAGTATGCTGATCAATAGAGAATGACTTAGCCACCAAATGCAGCATCATAAATTAATAGACGTAAAAAACGTTTACAGCCAGTGGCCACTCACCATTAATCCATAATGGGATCCATATCCCAGAGGAAGTGATGAAACTCCCTGTGTATAGAATGCAACAAGAACAGATTAGCAATATCAAAACACATCACTTTCACTACATTTTGTTTCTTATTTACTATGGTGTCTAGGCAGGATGTATACACGTTTCTCACTGTGCATAACCTCTAGAACTCTAAATGGCACTCTTATTTTTGTTTGTTCTGGTTTCTGTAGGCTTTAGTATCTTTGTATTCGGTTTCCAATCAATAAAGGGTCAATTCTGGAAGTAATTTTTAATAATGAATTATTATTATTATTATTATTTATGAGGAGTCCAGCCTACATCAATATTCACAAAACATGATTTTACATTTGCCAGAAAATTTACCCCATGTAGATTTTTGTGTGTGTGAACCCATTCCAAAGGGCAGGGAGTGGGTGTTTCAGGGCAGTAATACTTTGAAAGTTTGTGATTACCCACAAACAAGTATGTTTGTTTTCCGGACCCGTTCTTCCCATGATCCCAGCCACAAGGCAGGGTAAATCAGTTTCTAGGGTGAGAATGGGCTGTGAAATTTCCCAAACTGTAGGAAGTGTACAGAAAGGAGTTACCATCTGGTCAAACATTATCAATTTTGAAGAGAAAAAAAGAGAACAACATTTGCAATGCAATAGGTCTCGCATTAGGAAAGTTTGAGCTATTGGTATTGTAAATGACACATTTTTTATTTATGTGTTTATTTTGAAAATAGCGAAATTAATAGCTTTGTCATTTACAATGCCAATACGTTTAACTTTTGCAAATGTGACACCTATAGCATTTGTAATGTAAGATGTTTTGTATTTACGTGACTTAGATGTATTGATATTACAAATAACAATGGCTTTTAATTATTTTTAAAACAATTAATACTTAAATAAAAGTTATTGTAATTTATAATAGCTATAGCTTAAACTTGAGTGAAAGTGAAATATTAACATCTTTTTGTGACATTTGTAATAAAGCTTGAATAATTGAGAGAACATATTTGAACCAGTTGTTGTTGATTGGTTGCACAGATTGAAGCTGTGGTGGCGCTGAGTGATGTTGTGGTGGCGACAAGTGATAATGTGGCGTTCAGTGATGCTGTGGTAGTGCATAGTGATTCTGTGGTGCCCCTGAGTGATGCTGTAGTGGTGTGATAGATAGATATAGTGAGGGCGATAGATAGATAGAGGGAGGGTGATAGATAGAAAAATAGAGTAAGTGCGATAGATAGAGTGATGGCGATAGAGTGAGCGCGATAGATAGACAGATATAGTGAGGGCGATAGATAGACAGATGGATAGAGTGAGTGGGATAGATAGATAGAGTGAGGGCGATAGGACAAAGTGATCATATGGCAAGAGTGTCTCTGTGCCTACTCAGGACAAAGTGATCATATGGTATGAGTGTCTGTGCCTACACTTCGGGACGCAGTGGTCATGTGGCATGAGTGCCCCTGTGTCTACTCTTTAGGACACAGTGGTCTTGTAGCATGAAAGCTTATGCAGGGTATTCCTAGTTAGGGTACCTCTGCGGCCTAGTCTCCAAGATACAGCAGTCACAAAGCATGAGTTAAAGTGTGTCTACTCTTTGGGACACAGTGGTGTGACATGGAGTGGGTGCTTCTGTAGCCTACACTAACCTTGGAGCCAAAACTGGATTGCAACAAAGTTGTATTTCTCCCCTCTGAAAAGCAACTTGATGGTACTGAGATAAAGTGCTTCTTTAAATGTCAAAACTTTAACAGAAAACACCCTTTAATAGAGTGCTGACTCACCAAAGAGTGAAAACACGGATTACAGACAGTAGTAATAGTCAATGAGTGGAGTTCATTCGATCAACTTCAAAAGGGAGCTGTGTGCAGCAGCAACAATCCACGGGCCAGCTGCCTTAGTTCCCTCCTGTGCATTGGAACATCCAAACCCAATTTCCAGTTCTTGGAAGTTCCAATCAGGTGGCTCAATCAGTATTAAAAAATTGCAATAAATATTTGAAGATCAGTTGTCAATCCCTGTGGCCACCACAAGATTTGGCTTGAAAATAAAAAAAATAAACACGTCCAAGTTACAATAAAATGACCCAAACACTCTTTCTGTGTTCCATACTGCAAAGGAAGTCCCTCTTCTCTACTGAAATCATGTAGTTGGCCGGGAAATCATGAAAATTAGCCTTACAAAGAGAGCACAAAATTGAAAGTGTATACTCTGTCTCCAATAGTAATGTTTTTCCAGTCAGTAGGGTCATCAGGGTATGAGGTAAACACTGGCTTCTGAGAAATGTAGTGATCTGTCTGTCATGATTTACAACCCCGGCAAGACTAACTCAGGCTTTCATCCTTCCGAAATTATTATATAGCGTTACATCAGCTTGGGTAATAAGTGTTATTTACAGTGCATAGGCATAGCGGAAGCACAGTATGAAGAGCTATCTAAAAACAAGTTATCATTACTATTCCCTGTTTCAGCTTCTCTCGTGCACTTCGCATTTTTCTTCAAGCACACCCCCAACTTGAGCATGGACGAATACGTTGTTTGAGCGATTGTTTTTCTGCAAACCACAAAAAATAAATAGAAAACTATACTGCAAAGTTTCTACCCGTTTTAGGCATCAGGATTAAAACTCCCGGGAGCAGTTTAGCACGGGAAACGGCGCAGTAGAGTTATTTATTTAATGAAAGCGCCACAACTACGTTGCAGAATACTATTAGAAACAAGACCAAACCAGTGGGGTCTTTGTTTGGGTGAGAGCTGAGGTGCTAGCCCCCTCAATTGTCCAGAGAATGTCCCTTTCATCCTCTTGCACCGCACTCCGTTGCATTACACCTAGGTTTGCACTAGACCTTTTTATACCGAACAACGAGCATCTTACATATACACATCAGCATAACTCACATCACAAACAGCAGCGTTTTTCATAAAATATGGTATTATTTCCCCACACCAGGAAATCTGTAAAGGTCGGTTGACTATGCTGTGGCCTGAACCTGTGATTGCAGATTGAAGAATGACTTTTGCAACAGCCACTCAACCCACAGAGCTAACTGCAAGGACAAAGCAGCGCATCAGTGCAAACAGAGCAGCACAGCATCATTAATTGGTCGAACGGATTTTACCCCTTAGCTCCTACTGCAGCCTTTTGAGAATGTCTTCGAATCACTTTTCTGACTTGCCAAAACAATGATTGGCTGCTGCCATCCATTGTGCCTGATGTACAGTCTCCACGCCGCAATCAGTCACTTACTTCGGGATGTGTCAGACACAGCGGGGAGGAGGCCCGCCGCCTCCCTCCGGGCACACGAACCGGGATACAGTATCCCGCTCCACCAATCCCCTGCGTCCTCCGGAGGATCCCGGCGCAGCCACCGACGCCCCGGCCCGTACCCCTGGCCCGCCGCTGCCGCACCCGCCCGCTCGCCGGCTCTCCCCGGCTCCGTCTGAGAGTCCTGCCCGCTGCCGCGGGATGCGTTAATCACCGGGTTTGTATTCATTACGCTCGGTGCCGTAATTATACAACTCGCTCGCCATCCCCTGCCGTCCCCTCCCTCCAGCAGCAGCTGTCGCCCTGGCAACCGGATTAGCGATTCTGCAAGCGCTGGAGCTGCACACACTGAGCCACGCCAGGTGGGGGGCATACATTTTGGGGGTGCGACGGGAAGCGGACTTTCAATGACAAAAGCCTGAACAAAAACATATTGACCAGGTTCAAAGAGGTTCAAAGAGCGCACCACAGAGAAGTATTAATTAATCATCCCCATATTCCCCCCATCCCCATTTCAAGAGCCCAGAGTTTGAACCGGAAGTTCGGCAGGGTGAAGCCGGTCGTGGGGTGGGACTTCCGCCTTCTGCGTGAAGCCCGCATCCACGGAGTGCCAGAGAGCAGCATTGGTGACGCGGGCGGGGCTCCCATGCTTGAGGGAGAGCCCCGCGGTGGCTGCCGAAGTCAGGAGTGGCGGCGATGTGGTGAGTAGGGCTTAGTTGTAAGGGGGGGCGGGGGTGTGTGTCTGTGTGCAGGGGCGGGGGGTTGGGGGCTGCGGCGGGTGTATGCGTGCGTGTGTATGCGTGCGTGTCTGTGTGTGCGTGTCTGTATGTGTGTGTGCAGGGGGGGCGGCAGCGTGTGTATGTGCGTGCGCGCCTGTGTGTGTGTGCGCCGTGTTTGCATGCAAGCCAAGCGAAAGCAGGGGCTGTGTGTGTGTGTCTGCGCAAGCGTGTCTGAGAGGCGCGCTCCTGCTGTGAAAACTGGAAAGGAAAAGCGCGTGGCACATTGCTGTCCACATTCCCAGATACGGGCAACAAAAGGTCTCGAGCAGACTACGCTGCTCGACCTAAAAAAGGGCAATTTTACTCTTGTGAAAGCATCGTTGCCTGCACCACTGTAGTCTCCGTACAACTGAACATGCAGAAAGCTGTTTGCATGCAAAAAGAAGGAACTCGCAAAACAATGTCCACGAGTTCTCCTGGAAATCTGCCTCTGGTGTTTGTGTCCAGGCGTACTATTGGGGAAAGCTTTGTGAATTCCTGAAATTTGTAATTCTGCACGCATGTGAAGGAACAAAACAGTGTATGCAGATTTAAAAAACAACTGGGCTATGCATGCAAATGTGTTGACATTGCCTTGCCTTTTGTGCTACCTATTGTGGTGATGATTCGGTCTGAACGAGCATATTCACATAAGTGAATTCTGATAGTGTCATCCATTTATGACAGTGGTGATTGGGCCAGATTTAAAAAACTACACAAATGGTGTTATTTTTGTGGTTGGTGCTAATTTGCATGACAGTGCTATTGGTCATGGCATGTTAATCTGTAACCTGCATAATCACTGCACGCATGATTTACACATGACTTATTCAATATTGCACACAATATTTAAGGCATTATTCTGCACGTTTTTATATTTAGGCTTAGTAAACTGAATGAACCACATGTTTTTATTAACTTTAGTTAGCATGTGTGCATCTTGACATTATTGTAAGTAGGCCTAGGTGCCTTACTCAATTTTTTTAAATGGACTTTGTATTTTTGCTTGCTGTGCATAACACATTTTCTGTTTCAAGCACCAGAGTCATCCTGTTCTCAATTAAAAATGTTATTCTTTGTTAGTTTACAGTTTGAAGGCCATTGAGTAGCAACTAACTAGATTGTACAGTGATTTTCAGCAGTTGTGCAGGATGAGAAACTGAGGAGGAGAATACTCCTTTGTGAGATATCGTGAAAGTCACAGATATGGAAAAAGTTTGCGTCGTATTATCCATCAGAAGGAGACCCACACCAAGTATGAAGAGAACACTGTTTTTTTATTGGTTCTGAGAGCACACATGTGCGTGATTTACAAGTGCTCATCTGATGAATCTTTTTAAATTGACAGACGCAAAGGGAGTTAGCAATAATAAAACAATGCAACTTTCTTGAAGTCCATTTGGGTCCACAAGGACCAGGAATCAGTAATTGAAGTTAAGTAGTGTATGTGCCAATTAATAATCAGTCCAGTATATATGCATATCAGGAGAATATTAAAAAGATACAGGATTACAGCTGGTAAACTGAAATATTGCATTAGGTTTAGTCTCAGTAGAATAGGATATGAAATAATCACAACCAAAGCAATAAAAACAAGCATTTGCAATGCAATAGGTCTTGCATTGCTGAAAGTTTGTGCTATCGGCGTTGTATTAATATTTAAAAATGCCAATAGCTCAAACTTTCAGTAATGTGTGACCTATTGCATTGCAAATGCTTGTTTAGTCTTGATTATGGGGGAAGAAGCATTTTTGCATGTGGGAAGGGTCTATGTTTTAAGAGCAGCAAGGCTGCTTCATGATGGCCCTTTTCCTCCCTCAATTATAGTAACAAAGAGTGTACTGCTGGGCACAGGTCTTCATATATGGCTCTTACCATACACTTTGATCATGTACAGCAATTAATAAACAAACATTGGTAACTTAAATCCGTTCTGCAAGATAAATGTCAATAAATACGCCTTATGAGTAGGGACTCCGTAGTTTCCTGTGTAAAGTGATTGCAACATGAATCTGTGAGGCAGTAAGTATTGATATTCCAAGTTATTAAATCAGCACTATGGTAAAAATATGGAATTTGATGCTTTCACTGTAGAAAGAAGCCTGAGCACACTTGTTCTACATACCACGTTTTATTGGGCACTGACATGGTTTGAACTTTATGCTTTTAGATTTATGTCTCAGGCTGTCTACTAGCATCTATAACCTGTCACGTCACTACAGTTCAGATTAACATGATAATTAAAAGTTCCTTTCTAGCACTCACATAGCTCATCTTTCAAGCACTTAGTGACACTGGCCGCCGAAACAATGAAAGCGGCAGGATGGGGTCTCTCCTAGGATCCTTCAATAGACACAGTAATAGTCTAGAGTTCGGCAGTTCAGCAGCGGTGAAGGAGAGTAAGCAAGCGCGGCCGTGAACGCCGTGAGCGCGAACGCGAGCACCGTGAAGAAAAAAGCAGCGAGAAATCACGGAGAAAGCTGCGGGTGTAATCGCTAGAGAAAACCGGGAGGAAACTGGGAGACCCTGGGCGAGGCCGGGAAACGTCGCCCGTCCCGAGCCCGAACCCGGGCCGTGCCTTTACTCGCTTGAAACTGCCTCAACTGGAACCATATATTTACAACAAGGGGTGGTGAGGGACAGAGTCTCTGAATTAAACAGAATACTCTCACCCAGTCAAGAGATCAGGGCTAGATCCAACACCGTTTTTTAGCTCACTGCACCATCCCAGTTTCAGAACCTGGCTGTATGCAAATTAGTCTGTTCCTGTCCCAGTGCATGATGGGAACAGGGCAAACCAAACTACATAAGCCAATTCTTACACTGGGAAGGAAACAAGCTACCGGGGACCGGTTTCTGGCATTTCAGCCTCTTCGGCCCGGCTTGCTTGAATCCTGATGGTGCAATGAGCAAGGGACTCACATCTGAGTATACCCTTCCACGCTTAGGGTGGACAAAAATATTTACAACAAGGGGTGGTGAGGGACAGAGTCTCTGAATTAAACAGAATACTCTCACCCAGTCAAGAGATCAGGGCTAGATCCAACACCGTTTTTTAGCTCACTGCACCATCCCAGTTTCAGAACCTGGCTGTATGCAAATTAGTCTGTTCCTGTCCCAGTGCATGATGGGAACAGGGCAAACCAAACTACATAAGCCAATTCTTACACTGGGAAGGAAACAAGCTACCGGGGACCGGTTTCTGGCATTTCAGCCTCTTCGGCCCGGCTTGCTTGAATCCTGATGGTGCAATGAGCAAGGGACTCACATCTGAGTATACCCTTCCACGCTTAGGGTGGACAAAAATATTTACAACAAGGGGTGGTGAGGGACAGAGTCTCTGAATTAAACAGAATACTCTCACCCAGTCAAGAGATCAGGGCTAGATCCAACACCGTTTTTTAGCTCACTGCACCATCCCAGTTTCAGAACCTGGCTGTATGCAAATTAGTCTGTTCCTGTCCCAGTGCATGATGGGAACAGGGCAAACCAAACTACATAAGCCAATTCTTACACTGGGAAGGAAACAAGCTACCGGGGACCGGTTTCTGGCATTTCAGCCTCTTCGGCCCGGCTTGCTTGAATCCTGATGGTGCAATGAGCAAGGGACTCACATCTGAGTATACCCTTCCACGCTTGGGGTGGACAAAAATATTTACAACAAGGGGTGGTGAGGGACAGAGTCTCTGAATTAAACAGAATACTCTCACCCAGTCAAGAGATCAGGGCTAGATCCAACACCGTTTTTTAGCTCACTGCACCATCCCAGTTTCAGAACCTGGCTGTATGCAAATTAGTCTGTTCCTGTCCCAGTGCATGATGGGAACAGGGCAAACCAAACTACATAAGCCAATTCTTACACTGGGAAGGAAACAAGCTACCGGGGACCGGTTTCTGGCATTTCAGCCTCTTCGGCCCGGCTTGCTTGAATCCTGATGGTGCAATGAGCAAGGGACTCACATCTGAGTATACCCTTCCACGCTTTGCATATAGCCAGGTTCTGAGCTGGGATGGGGCAGTGAGATAAATAACGGTGATGGATCAAGCCCTGATCTTTGGACTGGGTAAGAGTGGTCTGCTCAATTCAGACACTCTGTTCATCACCACCCCCTTTTGTAAATCGATTTTGGCCACTATAGGTGTGGCAGGGTATACTCAGACATGAGTCCCTTTCTCACTGCTCCATCAGGATTCAAGCAAGCCGGGCCGAAGAGGCTGAAATGCCAGAAACCGGTCCCCGGTAGCTTGTCTCCTTTCTGGTAAAGAATTGGCTTGGTAGTTTAGTCTGCCCTGTTCCCATGATGCACTGGGCCAGGGACAGACTGATTTGCATATAGCCAGGTTCTGAGCTGGGATGGGGCAGTGAGATAAATAACGGTGATGGATCAAGCCCTGATCTTTGGACTGGGTAAGAGTGGTCTGCTCAATTCAGACACTCTGTTCATCACCACCCCCTTTTGTAAATCGATTTTGGCCACTATAGGTGTGGCAGGGTATACTCAGACATGAGTCCCTTTCTCACTGCTCCATCAGGATTCAAGCAAGCCGGGCCGAAGAGGCTGAAATGCCAGAAACCGGTCCCCGGTAGCTTGTCTCCTTTCTGGTAAAGAATTGGCTTGGTAGTTTAGTCTGCCCTGTTCCCATGATGCACTGGGCCAGGGACAGACTGATTTGCATATAGCCAGGTTCTGAGCTGGGATGGGGCAGTGAGATAAATAACGGTGATGGATCAAGCCCTGATCTTTGGACTGGGTAAGAGTGGTCTGCTCAATTCAGACACTCTGTTCATCACCACCCCCTTTTGTAAATCGATTTTGGCCACTATAGGTGTGGCAGGGTATACTCAGACATGAGTCCCTTTCTCACTGCTCCATCAGGATTCAAGCAAGCCGGGCCGAAGAGGCTGAAATGCCAGAAACCGGTCCCCGGTAGCTTGTCTCCTTTCTGGTAAAGAATTGGCTTGGTAGTTTAGTCTGCCCTGTTCCCATGATGCACTGGGCCAGGGACAGACTGATTTGCATATAGCCAGGTTCTGAGCTGGGATGGGGCAGTGAGATAAATAACGGTGATGGATCAAGCCCTGATCTTTGGACTGGGTAAGAGTGGTCTGCTCAATTCAGACACTCTGTTCATCACCACCCCCTTTTGTAAATCGATTTTGGCCACTATAGGTGTGGCAGGGTATACTCAGACATGAGTCCCTTTCTCACTGCTCCATCAGGATTCAAGCAAGCCGGGCCGAAGAGGCTGAAATGCCAGAAACCGGTCCCCGGTAGCTTGTCTCCTTTCTGGTAAAGAATTGGCTTGGTAGTTTAGTCTGCCCTGTTCCCATGATGCACTGGGCCAGGGACAGACTGATTTGCATATAGCCAGGTTCTGAGCTGGGATGGGGCAGTGAGATAAATAACGGTGATGGATCAAGCCCTGATCTTTGGACTGGGTAAGAGTGGTCTGCTCAATTCAGACACTCTGTTCATCACCACCCCCTTTTGTAAATCGATTTTGGCCACTATAGGTGTGGCAGGGTATACTCAGACATGAGTCCCTTTCTCACTGCTCCATCAGGATTCAAGCAAGCCGGGCCGAAGAGGCTGAAATGCCTGAAACCGGTCCCCGGTAGCTTGTCTCCTTTCTGGTAAAGAATTGGCTTGGTAGTTTAGTCTGCCCTGTTCCCATGATGCACTGGGCCAGGGACAGACTGATTTGCATATAGCCAGGTTCTGAGCTGGGATGGGGCAGTGAGATAAATAACGGTGATGGATCAAGCCCTGATCTTTGGACTGGGTAAGAGTGGTCTGCTCAATTCAGACACTCTGTTCATCACCACCCCCTTTTGTAAATCGATTTTGGCCACTATAGGTGTGGCAGGGTATACTCAGACATGAGTCCCTTTCTCACTGCTCCATCAGGATTCAAGCAAGCCGGGCCGAAGAGGCTGAAATGCCAGAAACCGGTCCCCGGTAGCTTGTCTCCTTTCTGGTAAAGAATTGGCTTGGTAGTTTAGTCTGCCCTGTTCCCATGATGCACTGGGCCAGGGACAGACTGATTTGCATATAGCCAGGTTCTGAGCTGGGATGGGGCAGTGAGATAAATAACGGTGATGGATCAAGCCCTGATCTTTGGACTGGGTAAGAGTGGTCTGCTCAATTCAGACACTCTGTTCATCACCACCCCCTTTTGTAAATCGATTTTGGCCACTATAGGTGTGGCAGGGTATACTCAGACATGAGTCCCTTTCTCACTGCTCCATCAGGATTCAAGCAAGCCGGGCCGAAGAGGCTGAAATGCCAGAAACCGGTCCCCGGTAGCTTGTCTCCTTTCTGGTAAAGAATTGGCTTGGTAGTTTAGTCTGCCCTGTTCCCATGATGCACTGGGCCAGGGACAGACTGATTTGCATATAGCCAGGTTCTGAGCTGGGATGGGGCAGTGAGATAAATAACGGTGATGGATCAAGCCCTGATCTTTGGACTGGGTAAGAGTGGTCTGCTCAATTCAGACACTCTGTTCATCACCACCCCCTTTTGTAAATCGATTTTGGCCACTATAGGTGTGGCAGGGTATACTCAGACATGAGTCCCTTTCTCACTGCTCCATCAGGATTCAAGCAAGCCGGGCCGAAGAGGCTGAAATGCCAGAAACCGGTCCCCGGTAGCTTGTCTCCTTTCTGGTAAAGAATTGGCTTGGTAGTTTAGTCTGCCCTGTTCCCATGATGCACTGGGCCAGGGACAGACTGATTTGCATATAGCCAGGTTCTGAGCTGGGATGGGGCAGTGAGATAAATAACGGTGATGGATCAAGCCCTGATCTTTGGACTGGGTAAGAGTGGTCTGCTCAATTCAGACACTCTGTTCATCACCACCCCCTTTTGTAAATCGATTTTGGCCACTATAGGTGTGGCAGGGTATACTCAGACATGAGTCCCTTTCTCACTGCTCCATCAGGATTCAAGCAAGCCGGGCCGAAGAGGCTGAAATGCCAGAAACCGGTCCCCGGTAGCTTGTCTCCTTTCTGGTAAAGAATTGGCTTGGTAGTTTAGTCTGCCCTGTTCCCATGATGCACTGGGCCAGGGACAGACTGATTTGCATATAGCCAGGTTCTGAGCTGGGATGGGGCAGTGAGATAAATAACGGTGATGGATCAAGCCCTGATCTTTGGACTGGGTAAGAGTGGTCTGCTCAATTCAGACACTCTGTTCATCACCACCCCCTTTTGTAAATCGATTTTGGCCACTATAGGTGTGGCAGGGTATACTCAGACATGAGTCCCTTTCTCACTGCTCCATCAGGATTCAAGCAAGCCGGGCCGAAGAGGCTGAAATGCCAGAAACCGGTCCCCGGTAGCTTGTCTCCTTTCTGGTAAAGAATTGGCTTGGTAGTTTAGTCTGCCCTGTTCCCATGATGCACTGGGCCAGGGACAGACTGATTTGCATATAGCCAGGTTCTGAGCTGGGATGGGGCAGTGAGATAAATAACGGTGATGGATCAAGCCCTGATCTTTGGACTGGGTAAGAGTGGTCTGCTCAATTCAGACACTCTGTTCATCACCACCCCCTTTTGTAAATCGATTTTGGCCACTATAGGTGTGGCAGGGTATACTCAGACATGAGTCCCTTTCTCACTGCTCCATCAGGATTCAAGCAAGCCGGGCCGAAGAGGCTGAAATGCCAGAAACCGGTCCCCGGTAGCTTGTCTCCTTTCTGGTAAAGAATTGGCTTGGTAGTTTAGTCTGCCCTGTTCCCATGATGCACTGGGCCAGGGACAGACTGATTTGCATATAGCCAGGTTCTGAGCTGGGATGGGGCAGTGAGATAAATAACGGTGATGGATCAAGCCCTGATCTTTGGACTGGGTAAGAGTGGTCTGCTCAATTCAGACACTCTGTTCATCACCACCCCCTTTTGTAAATCGATTTTGGCCACTATAGGTGTGGCAGGGTATACTCAGACATGAGTCCCTTTCTCACTGCTCCATCAGGATTCAAGCAAGCCGGGCCGAAGAGGCTGAAATGCCAGAAACCGGTCCCCGGTAGCTTGTCTCCTTTCTGGTAAAGAATTGGCTTGGTAGTTTAGTCTGCCCTGTTCCCATGATGCACTGGGCCAGGGACAGACTGATTTGCATATAGCCAGGTTCTGAGCTGGGATGGGGCAGTGAGATAAATAACGGTGATGGATCAAGCCCTGATCTTTGGACTGGGTAAGAGTGGTCTGCTCAATTCAGACACTCTGTTCATCACCACCCCCTTTTGTAAATAGATTTTGGCCACTATAGGTGTGGCAGGGTATACTCAGACATGAGTCCCTTTCTCACTGCTCCATCAGGATTCAAGCAAGCCGGGCCGAAGAGGCTGAAATGCCAGAAACCGGTCCCCGGTAGCTTGTCTCCTTTCTGGTAAAGAATTGGCTTGGTAGTTTAGTCTGCCCTGTTCCCATGATGCACTGGGCCAGGGACAGACTGATTTGCATATAGCCAGGTTCTGAGCTGGGATGGGGCAGTGAGATAAATAACGGTGATGGATCAAGCCCTGATCTTTGGACTGGGTAAGAGTGGTCTGCTCAATTCAGACACTCTGTTCATCACCACCCCCTTTTGTAAATCAACTGGAACCAGACCTGGATCCAAAAACAAGCACCCCAGACCCCCCCCCCTGAATAGGGGGTGGAGCAGTGGCGGCGGCGCGTTAACTGGCTCAAGGACACACGGGCACCCAGGCACCCAGGCACCTAGGTATTCGGAGCTCAGCATCCAACCGGGATCCTCAGCGACCCTCAGCGGAGGAGTGAGGAGCGGAGAGCCGTGGCAAGCAGTGAAGCAGCGGGCGCGAAGCAACGAAAGGAGCGAGGTGAGAGCGCAGCCCCCGTAAAGGTCCCGCAACGGTCTGGACTCATTTGACTCATTTGTATTCACTTGCACTCACCTTGGACTGCTAGCACTGCTGACAGACTATAGTAGCCCCCTAGTAGCCCCCTCCAGCAGCCACCACTACTTAGTGAGGGTTAGAGGGGGGGAGCAAGTAACAGTCAAGACAACAGGCGACGCCACCCTTGCGCTACGAGGGCGATAAGGGTACGAACAGTGGATGGTAGCCCGTAGCCCGGCAAGATAAGCAGATAAGCAGACAGTCAGCAAGAAAACTGAAGAGCCAGGCTCATGGACGAAGATATTCTTCGGGAGGAGAGAGAGCCCAGTTCTGCTATCTGCTGGCTCACAAACCCAAAAACCCGCATTTCATCCTCCACATACTGCTGTGTAGGTCTGTATTGGACCACGCCAACAACCCAGTACCCCTCTATCAAGGCACACAGGGGGACAAGGAGGGGATAAAGAGTCACCAGGAAGAGCATAAGGAGGTGACAGGAACATATCCCCAGCGTAACTCCAGTTCCAGTTGTGGAAATGAGATCTGGGAAAATGCGTCTACCAGTGGAAAGTAAAAAGCCCCCCCAAAAAAACATTGAGGAAGACAAACAAGGAGGACAAACTGACAGGGGTCCTACTGAGCCCAAGGGAGTGGGAGAGGTTGGTTTCAGCACCAACCCCAGAAACCACATCGAATCCCACACGAAAAACTGGGCTCTTAAAATTCTTTTACTTAAAGGATCCAATTGCTGCGATCTGCGCACCAACAGCCGAAGCCAGCAAACTGCCAAACCCCATATCCCCAATTAACGCATCTTCCCCACCTCTCAAAAGCCCGTCTAACAGGTCCAATGAGCAACAAGGGTCAAATCCCTCTCCGCAGCCCATGGGCCCTCTACCCCAGGGAAAACCAACGGCTGTCACTGCCCAAGTGCATCACCCAAACCCCTATTCAGGGGCAAAAGACTATACTGAATTTTCAAAGGACACTGCGGATGTTCCCCTTGCAAATGATTCCCGTCGGAATGCGAACAATAGCGCAACATCGACAGAACTGGTTGAAGAAACGGCTTTTAAGGGCTCAAGAAGCCCAAAGGAGGGAACCGCAAGACACAGCAATTCATCCTCTTCATCCCCTCGTGAAGGGGATCCATGGCTAAAACCGCTGTTTTTATCAAATGACTCCGAATTGGAGGAACTTACGGAGAGAATATCCACGTACTTAGATGCTCAAGGCAGAGCCCTAAGAACTGAACCAAGTTCCAACAATCATCAGCTGAGTCCTGGCATGGTGATGTCCACTCCACGCTGCCCAGCGGAAAAAAGAGACCAACAAATCCTTACAATAAACGACAGCCATATTATGTCAATAAATTACTGCCACCCAAATCAATCTGCACCGATAACCATTTCATCAGGCAGCATGACGGACTCAGATCTTAAAGATTTAAGTACTCAAGGTGATCAGCCAGCCACATCATGGACCAGGACCTTACTAAGCTCTTTAGATCAAGCCAGTAAGGTCCTGAACTACCAATCGAATAAAATGGAGGTACAGATTGACCTTATTACTTTAGTGGCGGGCCACATTGCGGGTATAAACTCAAAATTGGACTCAATTTCGTCACTAGTAATAAATCAGGGTAAATCAGACGCCAACACCTGCTTTAACAAACAACAGTGCAACTGTGGATGCGGAATTATAATCGAAAAGCTAGCAAGTTTTCCGGCCATCCTGTCGGACATCTTAGGGGAGGTAAAACAGCCCCGCAACCCGGTCAAAAAAGAAACTGACTTTATATTGGGAAATTCACCTTCAGTTAACACGACGAGCAGAAACGAGCTCCTAAGCAGTAATCCACAAATGGATATAGAATACAACCTAAGGGAAGCGGGGCAAGAAAAGTCAGCATTAGACCTGGAACTAACACAGTCCACTCAAAAATCCTTCACGGTGGAAAAACCAACCAAGAGACAAAAGAAAAAAGCCAGGAAGGCTAGATTAAAGTATAAAAAGCAACAAAACACAGACCTAGCCAATTTTTTCACGATTTTCAAAACAAATACCGCGCAGGAACCCAACGCTTCATTGCTGATTATGCCACAGGGTGGAAAAGAGGGACTAATACACTCGCCAGACAAGTTGGGCATACAAATCTCCAAGAGGGATGGAGAACCAAGTCAGGGAGTCATAACAATACCCTCCAAACAACACAGTATCAAATGTTTCTCATCAACCACTGCCAATAGTCTTAATAGAGAAACTAGACCAGCCCTAACAAAAGTTCATAAACTGCTGCAAGGATTTATAAACCCTACCAATATTATTGACAACGGAGGCCCAGAGCAAACAAAGGTAAAACGAGCTGTGGGAGAAAATATAGCCACACAAAGTTCGCCCAAAATAGACATCAACCAAGGCCCAGTGTTTACCAGCATGCAGAATACATCTGCAAAATTGGGCATAATCTCAAACGAAAAACTAGGTGAATTATCAGAACCAAGTCTAAATTGGTAAAAACCCGCATGTGCGTTACAGTTTCAGAAAACGAACGTAGCTGCGCGCTATTTCAAAGGGAATCGATACCCTCTCCAAACGAGCAATATAATTCCTTACAAAACCAAAGAACAGCAAACTCATCGAAGGTAGCGAAAATGGACCAGGAATGAGAAGCCTCCCCCAAAAGAAGCCATGTTAATGAATCCATCGAGTCTATATCGTCTAAAGCAGGCTTTTCACAACCGTCTAAAGAACTCTTCCATCATCCTGAGTCATCAGATCACAAAATAATATTTATCCCAGAATATCCAACAAAGGGTCCACAGGACACCCTCAATCGTGGCAACCTGTTAAAACTGTTTTATGCAACTCCAGCACTAAGAGAGATAACAACACAGGACCTTCTGGCCGTCGAATTTAAAAAAAATTGACATAACGCAGATAACGAAGACACAGTTACAACTTGGGCCTCAAAGGCCATCGCAGATAAGATATTCTCCACAAAACCCCATTTCGAAACATGGGGTATATCAATTGCCCGACAAACGTCCAAGATATCCTTATCCCTTACAAAACAATTCCTGCAACGCAACAAAGGGGAATGGAAAAATAGGCCCTCCCTTCTGCTGTTTACTAGGTGCTCGTGCCATTTCACCGGTTGCATCAAGTATAAGGGACGGGGTACCCCCAAATGAAAATGAGCAAAGAACTAGTCAGTATGGCAGGGAAAAAATGGATTGGTCTTGGATCCCCTTGGTATTGAGCAATAAGGCTACCTAACCCAGAGCAAAAATCCTCTAGGGAATCCTGCACAAGGAAGGAAATGCAGAGTGTAAATAAACCAACAAGTCTCTCATTTCGTTCTTGGAATGTGCACGGCTTTCAAGAAATGGAGTTAGATCATGACACACAAGCCTTTTTCTATCAACAAGATGTAATCATGATTCAGGAGTCATGGAAATTATCACCCACAGCAATATCAGGATTTAAGGACCACCACATCTTGGCAGAAAGACTCTCAAACTTCGGGCACCCACAGGGGGGGGGGTTATCAACTTATATAGCCCTAAAATACAACTGGGATTCGGAAGAGCTGGATGTGGGATTAAATTGGGCTCAAGTGATGAGAATTTCTGAAACTCTGACAGCTGGGCTCGAACAGTGGCAAATCCTAATTATCAACGTTTACATTCACCCAGATAGGAAGTTACATCAAGAAAAACATGCAAGCTTAACGTCTCTGATAAAATTGATGCAAAGAACGTACTCAGGATGTCCATTGTTCATCTCTGGGGATTTTAACTGCGATCTAATTGGCAAAAAGAGGGCAAAAGGAAACGCGCCATTCTCCAGCGGCGGACTCAGGCTTTCAACCAACATAAGAGAACTAGGTATGACGATTTTAAATAGCAACATAAGGGGGGACAGGCCGGCAGGCATAACATATCTGAGTGGAAGGGTCCACTCCACAATTGATTATACCATAGTAAGCGATGAGCTAATCCCAGGCAAATGGCTCAACGGTCAGAAAGTGATCATTTCCCCCAAATAACCATATTGACCTCCAAGCCCAGCCTGGCACCGAATATGCCCTGCCTTTTACATCATGCCTCAAAATTCAACTTAAAGAAATTAAAACGGCGAGGAGAAGGGTTGGAAAAAATTCAGTCCTCCGCAAAAGCGCGAATATCTGATCTGGGGTCACAAAAAGACGACATCCTTGTAAGAAATTGGGAGGAATTGATCTCGGACTTGCTTCACAAGTTCCCAAAAACACCAGGGAAACAGAGTAAGTTTATATTCAAGAAGGAGTCTTGGTTTAATACAGAATTAAGAACAAAAAAAAGAAGGGTAGCTAAAGAGGTTCGAGCACTAGCCCTTCAAAATAAACTGGGGTTACAGACAAATAAGGGGAATCTGGTTGAAGCCAGAAGCTCTTACAGAAAGTAACTGGGTGTTGCAAAGTCTTCCTTTAAGGAAAAGTTGTGGAATAAACTTCTAAGTGCCGGAAAACACCCTAACAGTCGGGACTTTTGGGGCATTATTAATGATCTAAATAAAGGATCAAAACTTCATCAGGAAGCAGGTGTGGGAGCCGATTCTTGGGTCCAGCACGTACGATCCTTATATTGCACAACAGCTGCAGGCCTTACAAATGGTCTACGGGCAATAAACACAAATGAGGAAGAACCAATAGATACAAATAACATTGATACCAAAGGCTTGGAGACGGAGGTGGTTTTAAAAGGGGCGACCATAACTCCGGAATTAACCACCAAAGGGGAACTGTGTAAATTAATATCAAGACTAAAGGCAGAAGGTGCAGCAGGCCCAAATGGGCTGCCAAATGCTATCTTCAGACATGACCCGGCCTTTTGGGCAGAGACTCCATCACCACTTTTCAATCACATCTACAAAGAAGACCAGGTCCCTGCGTCGTGGAAGGGCAACATTATTCACCCAATATAAAAGCATGGTGACCATCGTAAACCAACAAATTACAGGCTTATATCTTTAATAGATGTGGAGGCAAAGCTCTATGCCTCTTGCATTCTTTTAAACCTGCAAGATTGGATTGAAGAAACTAACAGAATTCCCCGGTTCCAAACAGGCTTTAGGCGGAAAATGGGAACAATCACCAATTTGACATGCCTTTCATTACTAATAGACAGATCAGTAGCAAAGGGAGCACGGCTGTATGCCTGTTTTGTCGACATCAAATCGGCATTCGACCGGGTTAACAGAGAGCGTCTATGGGGAAAATTAAAGACCTGGTATATGCAGACCAAACCTTTAGAGGCAATAAAAGCTCTATATTAAAATACCTGGGCAAGAGTGAAATTGGAAAATGGAGGTTGTACAACGAGGAGTATACCAACGCACCAAGGACTAAAACAAGGCTGCGTTTTAGCTCCTACTCTCTTCAATCTTTTCCTTTCCGACCTTTCAATCGTATTGGAGTCGGACGAAGTTCACCCACCTTCACTGTCTAATTATCGAATTCCTTGTTTGCAATATGCAGACAATATAGTTTTGCTGAGTAAAACGCCAATTTGATTACAAAGAGCATTAAATAAATTAGCAGCATACTTGAAACAGGAAGGCCTGGACCTAAATAAAGAAAAAACAAAAGTGGTCCGCCTAGTAGACCCCCAAAAAATTAAGTACACATGGATGGCGAATGGGGCAAAGGTGGACGAACAAGGGTCTTATAAGTATCTTGGAATTACAATATCCCAGGGAGCAAAATTAATAGAGCATAAAACAGCAATACTTGCAAAAGCCCAAACTCTAACTTTTGCTTACCGTTTACTAAAAACAAAAATGGACTGTCCAAATTATAAGCACCTGTTGGAAGTCATGTCGGCCCAAATTTTACCCACCCTGTCCTACGGTTTGGTCACCTGGTGCGGCAAAGAAGCCGACTTACTAAATGATCTACAAACAAAAATCTACAAAGCTGTTTTTAATCTTCCAAAATTTGCCTCAGCTTCGCAAATCAGGCTTGAATTTGGTCTGCAAAACCAGAAATACAGGAGCATGAGCGGCTTTGTAAAACTGTGTTACAAACTGAGATCTGCAGATCCGAATTCCTTGGACTGGCTAAGCTGGGAAGAAATAAAAAATCAAGGGGAGACCGGATCCCCGTGCTCCTGGGGAAAGTATTTGAAAGTTTGTGTGAAATAGCTGGAGCTGGAAGCTGCATGGGAATCTGGAATGGACAAAGCAGGCTTAACCAGATCGGCCAACATGGCAGCAAAAAATAAATCTTTTCAAGAAGATAAAGGTACATTCATAAAACGGCGGCATGGTTGGACAATTATCAACTCTTTTATAGCAGGAAAACCACATGCTTACTTAACTTCCCACTTCAATAAGTATCTAAAAAAAGCTTTTATTGATTATAGGATGGGTATGCACATCTCGAAGGACTTACAACCATCCCTGAAAGGCGCCCACCAGACGGAGCAATGTCGACTATGTGGTTACAAAACAGAATCTTTAGCCCATTTTCTGTGTGTCTGCCTGGAACTTATGGAACAGAGACAACGACTTTTAAAATTCACCTTTAATGAACTAAAGATCCGTACCTGCAGACAAGCTGTGACATGTTGGTTGGGAGGGAATTCTATTATCATGGCATGCCGGGGAACCAAATTTTTGGCCGAAGTGAAAAAATGCCTGAGTCAAATTGAACAGGGGGTAGGCCAAAAAGCGGGACATTATGGCCACCTTAATGCTAGGGCTTGTAAAAGATCTTAAGAATTTGCAAAATCACGCTGAGAACCCAAGATAGGGGGGAGTATCGCAGGAAAAAAGTTTTTAAACAACATTTTTATAATTTTTCTTAACTGTGGAGGAGTAAGAATTTTAGTAAAACGTATTACATTTTGTACTATTATTTTATAATGTGAAAATTGGAATACTTGTAATTAATTATGCAATAAACCTTTTTTGTGTCAGTAATAGTCTATAAATGAAGCAGGCTCGCTAGAGTAGAGCTGTGAGCAAGGACAAGGTGTGTGTGCCTTCAACAGACCAAGTACACAAAAGATCTGAGACAGGAGTGTGAGGGTTCCACTGCACCCCAATTAAGCAATTGTTTTACTACTCTACCAGCCAGTGGAGTAACAAGAAATGATGGGGACTCTCTGCCTCTCATATGTCCTGTATATTTAAAGGCCTTGTGTTGAAAGGGGCCTCCTGAATGGTGTTAACATCAGAAGGGCCTGCGTCACACACACCCCTGCTACCATTGAAACTTGCGTACATAAGGGTTCAATTGCACCTTGTTACGTCACTGCGAAGCAATCAAGTTTAAACACAGCACGCGGGAAGCAGAGGAAGGGCTTCTTGGCTAAAGGAGCAATAAATATATTTTCTATACCTAGCTATTTCTTGTGAAGTCTATTTTGAAGGCTGCTATGAATGACTGGAATGTGCAAATCGAAATATGAAATGCTAGCAGCTGCGACCTCAAGATGTCCAGGATTATGTTTGGAATTTTATATGAAAAATCAGTGGTGGCTTGTGACATTTGAAAGTGGTGAGCCGTAAAAGTGACGCCTGAGTGCACCACAGCCAGCGAGCACAGAGAGCAAGCCCGAGCGACATAAGGGGGTTTTGGAGAGAATCTCTCCAGAGAAATTGTTTTTAAAAGATTGGGCAAATGGTGCATTTTCAAGCAAATTTGAGAAAGCAAGAAGGTTAATAAAGCAATTGTGAAAGAGTAGTTAGTACATTGCACTTCCCCATTCTGGAACAGACCCCAAGGCAATGGTAGTAATGTGCAGAGAGTTAATATACCTACTGCAAAGAACATATAGCATGCAGATCACAAAAAGGTCATATAATGTAAATAGTTCAGAGGATTACTGCTTTTGTTAGAGTCATGCTTTTGTTACTTGCAGTTTAAAAGTTACAAGCCTAAGTTAGTGGATAGAGCTACTAACTGTCATCTGAGAGCTGCATAAAAATTGCAAGGCATAGGTTAGAGCGTTATGATATTTGTTTCTCCAGTCATTCCTTATCCTAATATTGCAAAAAATGGTGCATTTGGCTAGAAATTAATTCTTATTTGTATAGTCAACACAACCATGGTGTTACAACTGGTTTTAAATTATACATTTGTGCTGCTCCAGAGCAAACAGCCAGTCTTAAACTATACTGCCTATCAATATGGATGACATGTGACACCTGCTCTATGTAGTCCACGTTTGTTTTATGTAACATTCCCTATGCAATGATTTACACACGTATGCCATTGTCTCTGTATAATGTGTGTGTGTATGAGGTGTACATGGCTCTGAAATCCAACACTACACAGCACTATAAAACAAAAGAAATTCATGTGAGAGAGGGGCTATGGGGAGATGAGGGAGGAGGCTATGTAGGAGCATAGTAGATGCATAGGGACAAGAGAGTCCCAGAAGGATTCGCCTTACAATGATTGCATGTAAAGATGAAGCTTGTCTTAGCTCACTATAATTCAGTTTATGCCTTGTATAATGATGATGATGCATAACACAATTACACACTGTGCCATCCGTGGCTTGGAATTTGTTACCATGTAAGTTTTGCTGGTTTTAGTTTATACCCTGATTACTAGCTTGAATTTTACTGCTAGGGTTTGGAAGCGGCTGCTTTCAGCACAAACCAGTGTGCTTATCACTTTCAAACGCAAGTAGTAAAATGCAAGCCATTTCGCATCCAACATAAGCCATTTGTCATGCCCCCCCACCCCTCCCCTTCCCAGCAGGCCACTCGTGACAGCTGAGTGATTAGCCAGGAAGTACGTCATCATCATGCACATAGCAATTTGGGGAAGCCAAAATCTTCATACTAGGAGGAAAAACCCATAAAAACAGCATCATCATCCGACTTGTGTAATGTATCTTGAGGTTGGATTGGGATTGAAAATCGGCCCGGGCAAGCCCCCCAAAAAATCGGCTCACATTTGCATATTCACTCCTCAGATCACTGCTTTGGCATAATCTTAATAAAAAACTTTAGGAGTGGAGGGGGGGGGGGGCGGTTAAAAAAATGCACACGTTAGTTTACACTGGTGAAACAAGTGAGGCCACTTCTACCTACGCCCCCTGCCCCTGCTCAGTATGTGCACACATTAATGGGCCGTACAGTGAGACAAAGAGTGTGAAACCTCTGCCTGTTGCTAAACGGAGTTAATGAGCTCCCATCTGCACCCAGAAAGGCCACTCAGACACCCACTGAGCCACTGGCTGTATTCGAACAAAAGAGACAGCGCCCAAATAGCCCCCCAGACTGCTCAAAAAAGCAGCTCACAGCTGGACTCGGACACCGGCCCCTCGAGCATTGCCCGAATGCCCGCGTTACCAATCCGACGCTGTGACTTGAGTTCGTGCAGGCAATGTGCTCGAGTAAAGCGCTCCAAGATTTCGCGCTAGATAAAAAACTGCAAAAAAACACATACAAACGCAGATTAACAAGAAAAATACTTAATAATTAAGGAAGCTCGATTGTTTAAATAAATACTAAAAGCACTCTACTTTAAAGCACTAACACATAATTCCACTGTTAAACATCCATGTGCAAATTTGATTACTCGGTCATGAGAATGGCCTTTTTTGGAGTCCCTCATCTGGTCAACCGATTGCTGGTGCATCGGCCCTCGCCCTCGCTATATAATCGCATCAGATTTCCACTGTCTGGACCAATGCTCTGCCGCTAATTCTTTATTAAAATTCTGAACATTGTTTCCCACCCAGCCCTTTTCACAGAGCCTGATGTAGGCAGTAAACTTGCTGCGTCACGCCAATCTTCTTCTCGCTGCTGCTGTCTGGCCAAGACGGGCTCCGGCTGAAATGCTGCATGAGTCAGAGCAGGAACAATAAATAGCAGACACAAATACAGGCCTGCAGGAAGCATATTTATGATTTTTTATTAAATCACTGCCGGCTCTTCTATCCATTTTACATATGGATTGGTAAAGCACATTTAAAACATTCTTTTAGGCACGAATGTGTATCCAAAACACTTTACACTGTGGCTCCAAACTAGCAGGGGGCATCAAATGTGTAAAAAGTTACTTAATATGGATAGTAATAGATTGTGACAGAATTCTTAATAATTATTACCGGTTCTCGCGGTGGGATTAAAAAGGAATTACTTTCACTACACAAACAAAAGCTTCTGCAAGCCAGGCAATCTATTCCGATCCATCGGCGGAGTATTCGGACTACAGTAGTCAACCCCAAATACATAGGAGCGGCCGGATGCTCGAGGGAGGTAGGGGGGGTCACGGGTGGGGAATAATAAAACAATTGAAATAAAACATACCTGAGTGCTGGGGTACCGCACACCGACTCTGCTCCAGGCCGGTCAAGCTGTACTGGTGGGTCTGCGTGTTCCTGCTGCAGGAGGCAGCCAGCAGGCAGCTTCCCTCCCCTACGCAACGCAAGCCAATCCCAACGCTGGTAGGCGCAGAAGGAGTGCCCCCAGCCGGGTCATTTTCTCTGCATAGAGAAAAAGGGAGAGTGGGCGGTCCTGCCCGAGGGCAGGGAGGGAGTGGCTTACCCACTGTTGTGGGTACTGACTGTTTGGTCGGCTCCAGGGCAGACCAAACAATCAGTACCAACAACAGTGGGCAAGCCACTCCCCCCTGCCCTCAGGCAGGACCGCCCACCTGCCTGCCCCCAACCAGGCACCAAGACACTTCTGCTTTCTCGCAATGCGAGAAGGCAGAAACATAAATGGTCGTTTTTACCGTTTATGTTTCTGCCTTCTCCCACTGCGAGAAAGCAGTGGGGCGACGCACCCACACCCCAATGGGGAGCCGCCGACTGTGTAAAATGGCTTGTGGTAAAAACGGCTTTAAAAAGAATTTATTGCATTGCTGTTACATGCATCCTATCTCACATATACACACACATGTTGCCAGTGGACACTTCTATGTAGAAACTGTGATAATTCTGGAAAGAATGATCCCATGAGGGGATAACACTGGAGCATGCAGGGGTGGCCGTGTGCTGCTGCATTTATAAGGTCTGCAAGGGGCGTTATAAAATGTGAGGGTAAAGAAGCAGTAACACTGCAGCCGCATTACTGCATACTTTAGCATACATTATCTTGCATTAACATACAGTATGTGCATTATCATACATTATAATGAATCTTGTGAGAATATACACAGCGTCACAGGAGGACCACTACAATTGTAACGCCTCACTTGTCCTGAACTTCATTATTGGCAAAATGTTACTGCATGTGACGTGGGCAGTGTCTGTTGGTTTTAATGATGCAAGTGTTCACCACCTGCTTCTCGGTCATGTTTTTTAAGTGGTACTTTAGTCAGTTTTAGGGTTAGTTGGACAACTTTAAACTTGACAAACTAACACATGAGGTGTTACTTCACATGGGATAGTAGTGGTTGAATTGTGGGATATGCTATGCGATCATTTCTGGTGGTAACTCACGAAACTTGACTTACCATCGTACTGTAAACAAGACAAGCATTTCTGTCAGTGATTGGCACGCTTTAGCAACTTTCCACACTTCCCATACACTCACCCAGAGAGCTAATCTGGTCTTTGGATAGGATTTCAAATGTAATCTATATAATTATAAGGAAATGTATGTTCTGGCTGGGGATACTAAGGGACATCACCTACCAAGGTCTGAACCCACCACGAAGCAAAGCTACCAAATGAACATACAGCTGAACATTCAAGTGTAATACCAACCAACACATACAGGACTAACCAAAGAAAGACGGACTGAGTGAGAGGCTCTTCGAGAACTGGGTGAAATAGTAGCGCCCATCATAGACTATGTGGAATTAATTTCAATGCAGGCAATTCAGTAACGTAAATGAGATTTCATGGTCAAAAATAATTTAAATGCTTCTTATGAAGGTACCAGAAAAATAAATACGAGCATGCAACAAAACAACGCATTTATTGCATGCCCAAAACTGAAGCCAGTAAGTCGGCAACCAAAACTACAATAGGTGCCGACCATAAGTGTTAAGAAGGAACTAAAGCAACGCATTGCCTGACTTGAACTTGTGCGAGCAAAATGCTACTGACCTGTGTGCATATACTTCGTAATAGACAGCCTGTCCTAGCGGGTAAAACCAGCAAGCACAGTGAGAACCTAGGGTGGCGCTATTTGAGGCTGCAACACGCAGAACCGACATCCTACACAGTTAAGCTAAGACACACAAACAGATTTCAAAGAGGAAGGCAAAACAGAATATATGTCCTTGTGTAGCGCAACTGGTGCTCATGTAAAGCGCTCCAATAACCAATACCTTCGGGTGAAGTTCGTGCTATTAAAAAAAATACTGAAACCAGCCCACCGTTCCTCTAGGAATTACACTTTTCGTGTTTGCAGCCCGACCTCCGTCACAATACCTTTCAGAAGAAATGGGTGAAGCTGAGCTGAAGTTTGGGCCAAAGCGCTGGTTAGAGGAGTCCCGCCACTGCAAACAGGCGGTCGAGGCACGAAGCCAGTCGGGCATAGACAGGAAGGAGAAGATGTGCACAATCTGCTTCCTGAGCAGCAACGCGGCACCCATCTCCCGTCAATGTGGGCCCATGGTCACCCCGTGACTGTCACACACCATCAGCCCTGCTAAAAAGGTATTGTGACTGAGGTCAGTCTACTCAGTAAACACAAAAAAAAATTAGACTTACCACGCATCTCTTACGAATTGGGATTTCATTTTTAGCCTCTGCTTATAGCCACAAAAGAGGCTTCACAACCCCAAAATATGGCTGCCAAAGATATAGAGAGGAACATTAAAATGGGGCAGAACAGGGAAAAGTGCACGCATGAAGAAGAACTAGAGACTGCGAACAATTATAAACATATAATGTTTGTTATTGTCACAACTAATATTGCAGATTAGATAAGGGAAAAAGATCAGAGAAATGTTGAGCTGATCATTATCAATAGTCCGTAATACATTAAAAAGCTTCCCCCTTAATTTTGCAAAGATTTGTACTGTAAAGGCCCAAAGATTTTTTGCTGGGAATACTAAAGTTTGTTACTTAGAATTGAATTCTTCATGTAGTTGGACTACAGTAGTAGATAAAACCCTGGATAAGCATATAGTGATAGTATTCTTTTGCGTCCTCTTATTTCCACGCAGATCTCTATCACATCGGGCTATCTGACCTGAATGACCCTGGTTGTGAAAAAAGAAGTGTCCTTTACTCGAAAAGAGAAGGTATGCTATTGGCTTTAAATGTTGCCCTGACAACATAACCTCCTTTAAAAGACTTTGAAAAATATTGAGGTTATAATTTTTCATTTTAGAAATTTCAATTTTAACAGTCTTTGTCTGGATGGAAGAATACATTGAAATTTAATCGCAGGAAGAATTCATTCTATTTGGTAAGCCCACTTTCTAGATGTACTTTCTCTTAACAATTCATGATTCCCAGGTATAGAACTGTCTAATCATTATCATTAAAACATTCTTAAACCCACCATGAAACAACATTAAAACATCCAAGTTCACTATGAAATGTTTAAACAACAAGGTTGTATAGGCCCACAACTGGTTGTTTGTCCTACTGAAATCATGATTCCACTGTTTAAAGGTGTCCAACAAGACAAGCGAGTAGAAGAATTGAGTAAAACAAGATAGTAAAGGATGTTACTTGATGAAGGCGTTCTTTTTGTGTATATGTAAATTTTGAAATAATTGTTGTATAGTAATGGCTTGTAATTAGATGTGCATAGGAAATTTCTTAGAGTCCAACATTTGGAGTGTCTGTTTTTAATAGATTGTAATGTAACCAAATGTGCTTTTAAATTGTAAAATAGTGTATATATTGTACATATAATAATTGTGTGTATATATATATATATATATATATATTATTTGTAGCCCTGAAGAAGTCCGTGGAGGACGAAACGCGTTGGCTACAATTGTGAAGAACCAAAATAAAGATTGAACTTCCAAAAATATCCAAGATTCTGCTACCGAATGTTTTTTCATTGTGATACATTAACTCTGATTACTATTGTACATGTTCATAAAATAATAGTTTGTGTGCTGGATCAGCTTTGCTAAAAACAAAAAAAAATTACAAGCGACCAATGAGGGGTGGACCACCATTCATCTCTGCCCTGTCGGCGCAACCAATCTGAGCCGAAGCAGCAACAAGCAGGAGCTGGCAGTGGTGGAAGGGAGGGAGAGTACAACACAGGGAGATGCAGCACAAAGCTGCAAGTTACACGAGAACGTTATTGTGAAAACACGAAACCAGGCGCCATGGTAGGCGCCGTGGTGGCACACTTAAAAGTAGTCCCTAAAGAGTACAAATGACTACTTCCAGCACAGCAAAACTGTAGTTGGTCAGTGCTCCTTACGATACAACAGAAGTGATGTATCGGGAGCACCAACCAGTCAGGAGCAAGCAAATAAGACTGATGCAGGAGTCAGCCTATTCTATGCAGCAGGCGGGATTACACGCAGTAATCCCGCCTGCAAGACTACAAGAGGTCTTGCAGACAGGGCATGTGTGTTGATGCTTGACCTAAAAACTGAGAAATCAGAAAAGGTGTATCTTAAATACACTCTGATTCTCTCTCCTAAACAGGAATAACTACTGAAGTCATCTAATCAAGGCTCTCAGTTTAGCATTAGGATGGTTCATAGAATAGGGTCTCCAGGAAATTCAGAAGTGCAAAACGGTGTCTGTATAGTAAAGACTCCAGTTGACGTCTTCCAGAATTGGAATAAGTGTTTATCATGACGCTTTGCACTTGCAAGAATAAAGGAAGCAGAGAGGTCTGTACCCCTCAAGGTCTAAGGCAATCTGTTCTAACTTCTAACAGTGTGAACACTAATTAAAACCAATAAACGTTAACAACAATCATATCTCTTCTCGTTCCACCAGGAACCAAACATTTCACTTCTCGTGGTATGCATTTGCAATATCTCTCGAATTTCTCATCTCACAGAACTTGGAGAGTTACTGCAACATTGAGCATTCTCCGCTCCTGATACACGATAAATAGGAGCCTTTATCTGCTCATTAGATTTTCTTATTTCTTGCCAAGATGTCTCTTCTCAGGCCTTACAACCAAGAAACTAATACAGACAAAAATATTTGTTTCTCTAGCTAATGAAATCATGAGACCACACCTTTAAAGGAAATGAACTGGCAAAGCAAATTACATTTCGGTTAAGGTCTGTAATCAGTCTAACTTTTACTAAATATTTAATGTGCATTTGAAATACATGGTTATACTTGTGCACTTGTAACTCAGAAATAAATGCAAACGTGAGTAAAAACATATATAATTACACATTCAAAGGTAACTCAATAAATGCAAATGTGAATACAGGATACATGTCTTCATGTTTAACTGAACATTTGTGCACACATTTATAAAACTATTGTTTCTACAGTGAATATGTATGTTTAATGTGTTTAAATATTCACACATATTAATAAAGGTATAGCACAAAGTAAATACAGTGTAACATGTATGTACATAAGGGCATTTCTGTGACGTGTAAGGGTGGAGGCTAAATTGCGCTACTCCAGTTCCTACTCCGTGGGTTCCTGAAGAATGTACCACTAAGAATTGAATTTCATGTTTTAATTGTGTGAGGCTTGTTAGTTAGCGAGCTCACATTCCCCTGTCCACCATTGCAGGCAGACATATTTCCCCATTATTTCTCCATATTTTTCTGCTCATATCATTTTAATTTTAACCTTCACTTGGTTCTTATTTTAATGTTATATTTGCTGACATCTAGGGGTATATCTACTAACCCCTACTGCCACCACAATGTCACTTTTAGTGACGTTGTGTTGGCGATAGGGGCTTTGCCTTATTTACAAGGCAGCGGCTTGAAGATAAGGCAACCTTTCACGCTGTACTTACAGTGAAAGGGGAGGGCGTTGTGGTGGGCGTTCCACCGCGACACCCATTGATTTTGACGCTGCCCCCAATTTACAAGGGTGGGGTAAATAGGAGGCAGCGCCAAAATAAAAACCAAGGAAAACCTGGTTTTAAACAGGTGAAATTTGGAGAAATTCTTTATTTCAGCTCGTTTTTGCTGATTCCATGTGTGCTGCCTTGTGCAGCACACATAACATCGTTAAAATGCATATGATTGTTTATGTGCAGGAATGTGACCCTTACGCACATAAATAATAAAAAAATGAAGTTTTGCAACTTTTATGTGTGCTGCTTAATGCCATGAATGATTGTTTATGTGTTATGTTATATGTTATGTTATATAATTTGTAGCGTGCATGGCTGCCCCAGCAAAGGGGCGTCCCGGAGCTAATTGCAGACAGGCAAAAGGAAGATCAGCGAAGGCAACGCCACAATCCTTTAATTTAGAAACAGGTAGTTTTTCTTTAGCTTTGCGGAAAGCTATGTGATAATGAATCCCTCTAAAATTCACTAGAAGGGAATTCCTAAGTTTAGGAGCTAAAACTCGAAATGAACGTCCTCCGGCTCTAGCTTTCTTGACTCGTGGTATAACCGCGAGGTATTGATTTGCAAGAGCGCAAGAGACGTGATGGCGTGTAAAATGTAAGAAGGTCCGCAAGGATTTCTGGGGATTGAGAATAGAAAATTTGGTGAGTAATACATAGAGTTTTAAAATTAAAACACTTTTCCACAGGGAGCCAATGGAGTCTATTAATACATTCAATAGGTTCTGGGAAGCCCAAACAACAGACGTGCAGCCGCAATCTGTATTCTCTGGAGACCCTGCATAGTCCAGCCTAGACAATATGGTAGCCTGTATGATGATCTGCCGGATCTTGGACTCGAAAAAGCCTAACAGAGGTTTCAGACCTCGGAGAAGACATTTATGTGCAGGAAGGTCTCCCTTCCTGAACATGAACAATCATTTCCCCCAAAGCAGACACCCTTGCACTTTGGTGAAAGGGTACCTGCGTTGGCGCTTACTTGTGAATACGGCACATCCCTGCATTTTCAGAATGGAGAAGCGTGGTGTTAGCAATGTTTGCTTAACGCCACACTTTGCCATTCTGTTGAAAATGTGCCTCCTAGTTCTGAATTTTCCGGACCTGCCCACAAACTCAGTCTTTCCTTTATGGAAACAAGACTTTGGGCCTGATCACGATGTTGGTGAATCAGACGGCTCGTCAGTGACGGACCCACTGACATCGGCCCCTGCTGTCCGCCTTCCGCATTACGATGTGGCTGGTGGAGGCATTCGGTCAAGGGACTGTCTGCCGTGCTTCTAACGGACTCAAGGAGCATATCGGAGGGTGAGTAATTCCTACAATTAGGGCGTGCCAGCTCAGGCACCGGCTTTGGGATTACAATGTCCGTTTCTGCCATGAAAAGGCAGGCGGAAGGTGACTTTGGGGTCCCCTAGTGGGCCTCCCTTCCCGTTTGCCCTCCGATATGGGGCCTGGGGGGTACCTATGGTGGCCCCGTAAGCATCCCTGCACGGTGTGGCAGGCAATGCACAGTGCCTGTCACAGAGTGCAGTATAAGATAATGGCTGGTTCTGTAGAGCAAGACAGAATTTCTTTAGTATTTGTATTGGTCCTGATCAGTAGGAAAGACCAATCAATGGTATATAGTTAGGATACCATACAGGCAAACTTACAAACTGAGACTGACAAAATAAACTCCAGAAAGCAGACGGTATATTATTTGTCCTATAACGTATCTCACATTATATGTACAGGTGTAAACAAGCGGAAAACCATAAAGGCATCACTATGTGAAATGTTGGTACAGGATGTCTTGTTCAGTACGTCTTCTTATGTATCTAAATGTGTCTGTATGGTTTTCCACTTGTTTACACTTACACAAGTGCATAGAGACAGAACCAACCATTATCTTATACCGTTATAGTACCCCAGGTTCTGTGAGATACTGGACCGGCCCTGTTGGACCTGGGCCTCTTGGCAGGGTCATCCCTAAACTTTTTGCCTTCCTCCAATACTCTCTCTGACCTATTTTGTTTGGTTTAATGACTCTGGGCACTTTACCACTGCTGACCAGTGCTAAAGTGCATATGCTCTCCCTACTGAAAAGTGTACATGTGATTGATGTCCATGATTGGTTCATTGGATTTACTGTTAGTCCCTAGTAGAGTGCACCAGGAGTGTCAGGGCTTGTAAATGCCAATACTGCTAGTGGGCCTGCAGCGCTGGTTGCGCCACCCACAGAAGCAGCCTTAAAATGTGTCTAGGGTCTGCCATTGCAGAACCTGCGTGCAGTCTGGTACTGTCATGCTAGCTGGGCAAGTGCACCCACTTGCCAGCCCCTAAACCTTCCCTTAACTTCATATTAGTCACCCCTATGGTAGGCCCTAGGGCAGGGTGCATTGTAAGTGTAAGGTAGGACAAGCCCTGATGTGTGTGGCATGTCCTAGTAGTGAATTACACCGCAACGCCAACCTCCGAGCTCGAGCCGAGCCGCCGCTCGCTCCAACCCCGGGAGGAAGACACCGCGACGTGGACCACCGCGCTGACCGGTGACCGGACTGCCTCGACCCTGTTCAAGGAAGACAAAGGTACTGTTGTTGCCCCCGCGGTGCGAGCATCTGGCCTGCCCGCTCGCACCGCCCTCTGATCAGCCAAGCCCTCGGAGCCGCGTGTGGAGCGCTCCCAGGGCCCCCGCTCTCTCCCCCGCCAGCCGCGCACAGCCGTGCGGCTCGCACAGAGAGGCGGACTCGAGCCAGCCTGCCGCCGCTCCTGCTAGAAGCGTGAGCCCGGGCCGGTCGGGCCCATTCAGTCCTCGGAGGTGCGCCAAGGCCCCCAGCAGGCAACTCCGCCTTTGTTTTTGATAGACTTGAACAGAAAAGCCCCAAACAATATCGTATTTGGGGAATTAGAAAGACAAGCTGATAAAGAACTGTGACATTGCTAAGAACAACTGGAACCTGACATTTTGAAAGTGCCTAAAACTGTATTTACAAGCCTGCTGCTGAACAAAAAATAAAGAGAATATATTTTTACTACAATACAGTTTGGTGTCATTGTGTGGTGGGTTGGTTGTGATGGTGTAATATTGCAGATGTTTAACCCTATGTGCCCCAGAGATTAGCCTAGACTGCTTGTGCCACACTACCTAGAGGGGAAGCAGAGGTTGTTCTTGGAGGTAACCCTCAGCCCTGACGAGGAAGAGAGAGTCCCTGCTTGTCGCCAGTGCTGCACTGCGCCAACTAGAGACTCCCCCTTCCTACAGGCCCATTAATTTTTAATAGTGTCACAGGGTGCAGGGATGTTTACAAACATGCCTCTTAGCAATTAGGCTTGTGCTGCAGCCCTTCCTGGGCAGCTGCACAAGCCTCAATGCTGAGAAACATGTGTCTGACTGCCTCCATGGTGGTTGGATCATAAGTTGGCAGGCGGGAACGCCGACCCCCTGTCGGACGGTCCTTTTCCCTCAACGATGGAAGTCGGACACTCCTCCGACCGCAATCATAACCATTATGGTTTACAAACTTTGGGCCATATATACAAAACCTTTTTGGAGGCCACAAGCTGCCTGATCTGCAGATTTGGACTGTTTGCGACAACAAAAAAGGTTTTTAAAATGTACAAAAGCCAAATGGCAAATTGGTAACCTGCTTGGAAGGGGCGTGTATTCCTAATACCAATTCGCAGTGGCATGTATGAATGTTTTCCATCCAAATTACGGTTACAAAAAAAATTTTTTTAACCAACACCTCAAGGGCGGTGGCAACCATTTGTAAATAGGAAGGAGTTCACATGGGTCTCCTTCCCCTTTGTGAATGGTGATACACATTTTTAGGGAGCGCAGGCAGCGGTTCCGCAGACCTCTGCCCACTCAAAAAGTTAAAGATAATCGTTTATTTTTTTTATTTTTAAACACATTCTGTTTTTCTTTAAGGAAAAAGAGTTGTATAAAAAAAGATTGCTTTACTAAACAAGCATTGGCATAGCCAATAGGTCTCGCTTTTGAGACCTTATAAGTATTTAGGTATGCAGCACAATATCTTCAGGGCAACAACACCAACTGTTGCATGGCGAAACACTTATTAGGTCCCAAAGGCGAGACCTATTAGCTATGCCAATGCTTGAGCTCTTTGATCCTGTATGGCTTAGTGAGCTAAACACTTCCAGCTGGCACCTACTGTCGTCTGTGGTCAGATGTTTGAAAAAATTAGAAAGGGTATGTAAAAAGGATATATCTGTGGGCTCAGTTTCAATTATGTGTCATCTAGGAGTCGATTAGTTCCATGGTGAGGAAGGAATATGGGATTTTACCTGCTAATGAGACAATGAGATATAGGTGAATATCGTCATTATACTGGTGGCATGAAATTTCCCAATAAAAGCCTGCAAGGTGTTGAAAGTGAAGCTTGAGGAGCATGGAGGCAAGGAAGGAACACAGAGCCACGGAAGGAACATGGAGCCAAGGAAGGACCCTTAGGGTATGCCTTGCAGAGAGAGCCCTTACAATTGACCTTGTTTGGTTAGGTTGGCCTGATAGGATTATAACCAATTGAGAACACTACCACAAATATACTATAGAAGACTCAAAGAATCAATCAATACCCCAATATGGACAATACCAAAGGCATCAGACAATCTCTGGTGATCTCCAACTTGGAGATCACCAGAGATTGCACAGCAGATTTGAAGTCGTTGGGGGGGAGAAAAGGGTTTTTTTTCCTTAGGATGCTCATTTGTAGGTTCGCTCCCTTGGTGAGGGCAGTTTTATGCTTCTGCATGTTCAGGCTTTTGTCTAGCATTATACCAAAGAAATCATGGAGTCAATGAAGTGTGGTATTCAGTTAAGAGCTGTTAGCTGATTCATTCATTCACTGATGACAGATGAATGATTAAGTGGGGGCGATTAAAAACAATTCTATTTTCAGAGAATTGAGTTTAAGATGATTTGGAGTCTGCCAGATTTTGGCTTTCAGTAGAGTGATGTTGAGGGAACTGAGATCATCTGGGGAGGAGACTTTCAGGCACAGTTGGGTGTCATCAGCATACATGTGATAATATACATTGGATAGTTTCAAGATTTCAGTTAAAGGCTCCATAAAAAGGTTGACGAGAGATGGAGAGAGTATGGACCCTTGTAGATACCCTAGATTAACTGAGGAGGGATTAGAAAGAGATTGATTAACCTTGAATCTTTGAGTTCTATTGTGGAAAAAAGATGCAAACTAATTTAGGATGGGCCATGAAAGCCCCATGTATGTTCCATTAAGTCGAATAAGCAGTCATGTTTAACTATATCGAAAGCTGATGATAGGTCGAGGAGGATCAGAAGGCAGGAGTCGTTCTGATCCAGCATTTTGAACACATCATCAACATTGTGGGTGATAGCGGATTCTGTACTATGACCTTGACGGAAGCCAGATTGGAATTGGTCAAGTAGTTAGAAACGTACTATGTGATTACAAAGCAGAACGTGGACACATTTCTCCATTAGCTTGGCCAAGGTCGAAATGTTGGAGATTGGGCAGAAGTTTTTTAGGTCGGTGTGATCCGCCGTCGGTTTTTTCAGAATAGGGTAACTTGTTGAGCCTTAAGACAGTCTCGGATAGAGCCTTAAATCAGTGAGGCATTGACAATTTTGGCCCATAGTGGGAGTAGGGATTGTTTGATCTCGAAGAAATTCGATGGTAGAGAGTCACTGAAGTGGTTGGGAGGTTTCAGTGCTGTGGGAGTTTTTAGAATGGTGATATCATCCAAGATTTTGAATGAGCTCCAAGATGCGTTGTACTTGTGGGTAAAACCTGGAGTGAGTGACGGTGCCAAAGATGGGGGGGGGGGGGGGGGGGGGGGGGGGGGGGGTAACTGATAGGGGTAAGATTGGCAGGAGCTCCAATGCAGTCTGCAGAACAAATTTCATCTTAGTTGTCTTTCCGATGAAGAAAGTGGAAAAATCTTTGCAATTTGACAATAGGCATGGTCCAATCTGGGGGAGATTGAGTTTGCTATTTGATTGAAGCTTAAAAATTTCGAACAGTTTTTTGAGTCAATTTTTAGCTACGTTCAGTTGATTTGTGAAAAAGTTAGCTGTGCAGATATTCTAATGCATTTGTTATAGATGTTCCTTAGTGATCTCAGATGTTTGAGATGATCAAGGGACGGCGGGGATCTCCGCAATCTTTCAGCTTGTCTCAGATTTCTTCTCTAAGCATTTAGACTACCGTTGTGCCTGGGTTTGGAGATTTTGGAAGGCATTCTTTTTAACTGTAAAGGAACAACCGTGTCTACAATGTTTGTCATGGACCAATTGTAGTGCCTAGTCAGGTTGTGGAATTCAGACATAGCCTCGTGAGGGGGGGGGGGGTTATACTGTTATCACTGAGGGTTGTCAAAACATTAAGGTTAATTTTTTGCAGTGTTCTTTGCCAATGTTTGGTTTTTTTTGGGTTGCATTTTGATGGTACTTACAGATTCTGAGTTGAGGAAGGTGATGCAGTGGTGGTCCGTCCAGTCACAAGTGAAGATAGAATCAAGTTTAACGGATTTCAGAATGCCAATGATTTGGTCTAAGGTTTCTCCCTTGATGTGCGAAGGCTGTCACATATCTGGGTCAGATCAAAGTCCTTCAGGAAAGATTTCAAACTATTTATGGAAAGGTCATTCATGTCAATCCAGTGGAGGTTGAACTCTCCAAGGAAGATCTGAGTGCTATGATGACCTGGTTATTTGAGATAATTTCTGTAATCTGTTCGATGAAGGAAAGGTTGTCTCATGGGGGATGGTAGAACAGGTGGAGTTTGCAGACTTGCCTGATATTACAAGCAACCTCAATGCATAGGTAATCACACGCTGGGAGAGCAGCAGAATGAAGTTGTTTGACCACAAGATTGCTACGGTAAATGCAGGTAATACCTCCCCCTGGCCCACTAGGTCTGTCTAACCTAACAATGTCATAACTAGGAGGGACTAGTTGGTCAAGGATAGGAGCAGAGGAGACATTTTGCCTGGTTTCGGTCAGCATTAAGAGAGCTGGCTCATGGTCGAGAATGAGGGCAGCGATATCAGCTGCATGTTTTACAGCAGATCTGCAATTGAGAAGGATGAATTTAAGCTTTGAGTTGGCTTTGGCAGGAGACTTGTGTGAGGTGCTGACTAGTGTGAGGTTGTTTTTATTTAAGGCTCTGGGATTAGTCATGGGTTCTCTGTGCGGGTCCGCTTGAATTGTTTCAATTTAACAGTTATTGAGCATATTGTCGGCGTATGTTGGGTCATAGGAGCAAGAGAATATGCTTGTCAGTCAGCGTATCATTTAGTCTAATGGGTCGGGTAGGGTCATTGGGGAGGGGTAAGGTCTTCCATTTGAAGTGAGGGGGTAAGCTTTGTAGAGAGCATTGAGAATGGATGACGTGACGGAGGCCTAGTGCAGTGGTATGTGGGAAAGGAGTGATTCTGAATGTTTGTATCGAAAGAATTGCTTAGTTGCCACTTCTTTGTCCGCTCAGAGGTGAGGAGTAAAATGCTTTGAACATTAGATTTCAGTTGTTGGATGGCTAGGTTGATCTCATCCAGCTTGGATCCAAGTGAGGTGTTGGTGTGGGGATCTGAGACTTGAGGCCAGGAGTTGGGGGGGGGGGGTTTAAGGCTGATAGTTCTGGAGACAAGTTGGCCAGTGAGATCCATCTGGGCGAGGAAGGGTTATGTGTGGAGCGAGTTTTTATGGGCAATGGGGTGGGGGCATATATGGCTACATAAGAATTCTGCACTGAGAGGGGTCTGATTGTTAGCATGGGGTTGGAAGTTCTGTATCAAGCTTTGAGGACAATTAGTCTATGGGGAGGGTTTTGGGAACATTGGTAGAATTAACAATAGTGTTGTAATAGGTCAGGGTAAAAAAGGGGTGATTATTTGAATATTGAGGTTGTGTACCTCAGGGCTGGCTACTCTGGGAGAGTGGGGAGTGAGAAGACTGGTTTGGCGAATTATGGGGAGGGGCTGGGACCCACTAGGTGGCGGTGATGGGTTAGTATTGTATATGCAGATATCATTGGTCGAGGTGGGGGGTGGAGAGGTAAGGGTCAAAACAGTCATCTTGGTTGGGAATCGACCTGGAGTGAGGGACCATGGGATTGGCCCAGGGGCTAGGATGGATTAGGGAAAGGGTAGATTTCGTGTTGGTCACCAAGTTTTTGATGGTGGGGAAACAATCTTCTAACATTTCAAGGTTGTGTGCAGAGGATTGGATAAGGATAGTTCCATTATTGTAAAGGGAGATGGTAGCTTCAAACATATAAATAGGTGAGTGGACGACCGTGATTCTTAGACCATGGAAACATTTTTTTGGATGTGGTTATAATGAGCAAGGAATATAGAGCTATCCTCCATTGGGTGCGTCTTTTTGTATAGAAGATAAGATCACAGATTAAAAGCTCCTCTTTTTATGCAGAAGAAAGGATCTGAGAGAAGGGTTTCTGGGTGAGATTTAAGGAATCTATGTTTAAAGTTTTTAGATGCGTTCTTAGACAAGTTGGGAGGATATATGATTTTATAAGCATTAGGACTGAAGACTCCAAGTGAGTAAGTATGGTTCTGGATAAATTAATATCCATAGTGAACTAGATGAAGCTGGAGGAAGGTGGAAATATGAAGAGTCGCTGTTAAGTTAATTTTGAGTGAAGTGTCCTAAGAAAAATGTGTTACATAAAGATGGAGCGCAAGTTGATGATTCAGGGTGGCGCCAAAAGATAACAGGAGAATGGTCGAGGGGTGGCCCTAGAGGAACTGGGAAGATAAGATGAGGAAGAACCAGACTATCCAGGCGTCTGACTGCTGACTGATCATGGAGATGAGAGGGGGAGGGGTAGTGACTGGGTTGCATAGGGAAGGGAAAGAAATAGAATGGAAATCAAATTGTGAGGATGTTACGAAAGGCAGATTTCTTGGCCATAATACAAAATGATCTAGCGGCAGAAGAGGAGTAGATCCTATTTTAGAATATTAATAATATGTCAGGTCAAATGTGGAAGCATAAAAATTGCACTGAAAGTAGATGTATGGTAAAGTCAGTGTCATCAGAATTCTTCCAAGACGGCTGCTTTTTGAGACAATGGAGGTTCCAGACTTGAGTTGTTGGAATCCATCCTTACTTTCAATTCGAGCTGTAGGAAGATGAAGAGTTCTACTCCTCTTACAATGGGACTATAGAAAAATAGTAATTTTACAATTTATATTTCGCTGAGACCACCATATTAGCGAAGGGCTTTAATAATTAGGAGGGATCTTTAAATGGCGTCCATAGACATTTGAATGGAGGGCAAGGGGCAGCTCCGGTGCAGCACTGTGGGACAAACCTACCAGAACCTATTTCTCTGAGACCGTGCAACAATGTTGGGTATCTCGTCCAGCCATTGAACACAACAGACGCAGACTCAGTCCAGACAAAAAACACTGCAAATGCCTGGATTATGTGCCCAGTATATACAAACCTACAAACTGAAATTGAAAGTGGATCATGACCTACATGAGTGCAGGCGGCAAATTGCGAACGGGCGTGTCAGCGGAGCAGGAGCAGGGGAGCGCACATTATCCGTTCACCTTGGAAGAGCACTGGGAACTCACACCCCTAAGCACAAAATCTTCGAATGGCACCACAAACAGAAGCACTCTCGAGTCCGCCAATCAGCATAACAGGACAGACCTGTGCCAGGTTGTCAGTCCGCCAGATGCATCAATCACATGCCAATCGGGGTAGAAATGAACCGCAGCCAAGCCCCAGTCAGCCAACGGGAGTGGAGTTGGGGCACACAAAGCCAGCCAGGCCCCGCAGAGCACTC
This sequence comes from Lissotriton vulgaris, assembly GCF_964263255.1. Classification (NCBI taxonomy): domain Eukaryota; kingdom Metazoa; phylum Chordata; class Amphibia; order Caudata; family Salamandridae; genus Lissotriton; species Lissotriton vulgaris. The sequence continues at coordinate 1,078,467,428 of NC_141689.1, read as the reverse complement.
TGGCAATGCTAAGTCGGTCAGCTGGAGCGAGCGAGGCCAATCAAGCCCTACAGTGCACTCAGCTCAGGAGTAAGTGTCAGCCGCAAAGCATATACTGTACGCAAAGGCTCCATTACAGGAAGTCCGGAGCAGAGCAAGAACACCATGAAATTTCTGAGAATGGATCACTGCCCGCGCCATCCCTGGGCCCGCAGATCTGAAGAGAATTCAGTTACCAGTAACCCGGATGATCGGTGGCTGGTGATCTGGCAGCGGAAGCGGCAGCAGCATCCACAGTGAAAGCCAAAGAAGCAAATTGCCACAAGCCCCCAATGCATACCAGGCAGCAGGCAGCTCGATGGAGTGGGGTAGACGAAATTGAAAGGTTCCGGTGACTCATAACGTAAGGTGTGCAAGGGCCCGTCGAAGGAGAGCACATTGTGGGTTATAGATAAGGACATTCAATGATTGCTGATCCCGTACCCAGGTGCTTCTCACTGAGGCTCCATCCTGGCAGCCATCTTTTCCAGCATCTTAATGAAATGCTGACGGGGAAGAGCCTAGAACTAAAAGTGCGTGTCTTCTATAGTAAATCTCAAAAAGCCTTGGCTTTGTGGATGGGTCTTCACATAAAAATTAGCATTCTTCAAGTCCAAGGATGCCAGAAAATCCCCTTTAGAAATTAAGGGAATAACAATCTGCAAATAAATTATTCTGAAAGATCTGATAAGAATGTACTTGTTTAGATGTTTTAAGTCCAAAACTTTACGTAATTTTCCATTTGCTTTCAGAACAAATAACAAAATGAAACAAATACCTTTTCACCTCTGGTTTTAAGGTACAGAACTGTTGCTCTTTTTTAAATTAATTAATTGTAGAACTGCCTTTCTCTTCACCTTGTCTTTTGGTAAGGTGTGGATTTTAAATAGTCCTGGCCAGGCAGCTGCTTGACCGTTATAAATTAACCCTCCTTGATGATATAAAACACCCATTTGTGCTGTACCTATCGAATGCGTTGAATAAAATAAATGTAAATGTTGTCTTCCACCAACTTCTTGGGCCATATAGTCAAGACATTTGGTGCTCATCCTGAGGCTTTGATGGTTGCAGCTGGGATTTGGTGGCAAACAGAGCCCCACTGGCCATAGGCCCGACTGCGAAAGGGAAGCATACTCTCTTGCAGATCTTGCACTGGGCATTTGGGATAAATGATTTTTTCCTCACAAGATATTAATGGTTGCAAAATCCTTTTTCTTCCCACTTATGCTTCAGCCAATTCTTCAGCTCCAAACCAAAAAGAAAGGGTAATTCTTGAATCAGCGATCTCTAGTGGCATAACTACAGTGGGGTGGAAGGGATACTGGTGGGGTCAGAGCCCCCCCTGTAAATGTCCTGGCCCCTTCTTGGGCCAATTGTAATCATATATGGAGCCCATGTTTGGGTTTAACTCTGGTGAAATTTCCAACAGTGAAGATACAACCGCAAAGTCAAAGGTCATTACACCAGAAGAACTTCTCCCAAACTTACCAATTTTCACTCCGGACTCTGTCTCCTTCTCCCTCCCTTGCCATTTTGTAAGTATTACTTTCTAACAGCAACATTTACTTAGCAAATTTATAATAAGAGTGGTCCATGGAGGGCTAGCCTGAAGCACAGGGACGCCACTGCTTAGAGAGAACCTGTCTTTTGCCTTAGGTAGATGTAGATGACTCCATTCTTTAGGTACAATTCTCAGGACAATCAAGAATCTGCCGGGAAAGTGAGCTTACACTAACTGCATTGCAAAGAAGGAAAGGACTTGTCCCCAGCCTGTTTCAAAATCTCTCTCGATGTCTTTCACTAATGCCAATACTGTGTCCATTGTTAAAATCTGTCAAGGTCTATGTAGCAAGCCTTCTGGTGAAGGAAGCCCTTCCTTTCTTCAGAGTGGTGTTATGCCCTCTTTGAGAAGTTGAGTAATCTGTTTATCGGGCCTGGAGCACAATGAGAAGCACCTGGGGACTAAGCATCCCAATGGAAAAACCTTGGGTTGTATAGGTAGCATTACGTCAAAAATCTGATTAAGCTTGCCAAACACTTTAAGGAATTATAGTTACCCATGTGCAATTCAAGTAATTTGCGGAATTTTGTGTTACATATTTTATGTGAAATTCCCCAAATTATGCCGACACACCACATCACACAATTATTCTGCATTCACTACAAAATCATTGCGTGGGAGCAAAAAGAATGACCACAATGCCAGTGGCTATTGTGAGGATTTGAGTGTATTATATGACATGGCTGTGCGGCCTTATTGTGTAATACACTTCCAAACAAGGTATTGGGTACAGTCAAGCTCATCTGTAAACCGTAAGCTCAACCATGGGTAGACTGCCTTTGAGCATCAAGGCTTGACAAAGGAACTTAGTGTAAAGCATTTAACAGTACCAAACAATGAAACAAGAAAGTCAAGCAACAAGAAAAAGACACGACAATAATTTATACAAATAAGAGCGTTTTTTATGAATCTTTAGAGACGATTATCAAAATCCACTGGAGAGTTCCGGATATAGAGATTTTTCAACTTTTAGATACTTTTAAATGCAACTGCAAACAAGCCTTAGTCAATATAAAGTTTGTAAACTTTTTAAAAGTTTGAAAGAGTTAGTTTGGCAAGTCTCGTCCTGCTTGGACAACCAAATCCAACAAGATGGAGGTCTAAGGGGCCAGAGAGGATACTTTGAGCAGTTACCTGGCCACCAGAGCATGGCAAGCTCCAAGCCCTACAGGATGACCACCATAGACTACAACAGAGTGGTCCTGATTAGGGGTGAGATGAAGAACTCTGCACGAGTCTGTGTAGTTTCCCCCATCCATGGTTGGGACCACGCTTCCTGGCTCTCCTTCCCTCTATTTGTGGGCAGCTGCGTGCCCTGCCTCTCCAGCCTTGGGATGGGAGTATTGATCTCCATGTCCCTGTATCCTACCCTTCTCCTGATACCTTCAGATACATCTGGGCTCGGAGACACTCTTTCCGTCTGCTCATCTCCCATCTATTCACCCATACTTCATTGTTATTACAGGGATGATGTGCTGGGAGGCTTTCCGATATTGAACAGGGCTACTGAATCGCTGCCATTTAAATGAACTGCTGCTTGTCAGAGGCACAGCCCTTTGAATTGATGCCACAGCTGTGTAGAAGGGGCACCTGAACCCATATTGCATGCCACACTGCCAATGCACCCTTTACGAGACTTCTCCATTGAGTGAAGAAGTTGCTGGATATAATGGCTGTCTATGCAATGACCCATCTCCATTTCACCAGCATTAGGAAGATGCACAGAAAATGACGTCTGCATCCACAACTAATAAGCCTGAGGGCAGGGCTTTCCGAGTGAGTTACTTTCTGCGCACTTCATAGGGGGAAGAGCAGGCTGGCCTGGGTGAAGGGTCAAACGGGCTCAAGTTTACTGTAGGGCTGCGTGGTCAGGCGGCTAGGGAGGGTGCAACTGTAGGGGAGATGTGAGTGTTTCTGGGGTTAGGTGAGTGTAGCTAAGGGGACAGTGAGGCTGTGAGTCCACAACTGGATAGCTGCACCAGTACAGTGGGGGTGAGTTCTGTGCAGGAGCACTTACCTGAGACCGGGGAGAGTGGAAGCAGACACTGGAAGACACAGCTCAACATAGTGAGAATGGTGACAGTGATGAGAGAGCCGCTAGAGAAGCAGAGCCCACAGAGGAATAGGGTTGGTAGTTTAAGCCCAAACAGAGGCTACAGACCAGGCCGCATGGGAGGAAGAGAGACGTGATTATTCTGGGATGCCACTTCGGGGGTGAGGCATTTTCTTTTCAGTTGTGCCTACCTGGCTCCACAGCTCATTCTCCACCTTTACAACCTTCGTTGGAAGAACCCGAAGTCCATCAAACTACTTTTGGCCATCTCAGATTTGTCCTTTTGTGCACCTTGTGGCTGGTAGCTGCAAATCATCTGTGGCGACTACCAACGTTTTGATGTGGGCTCTTTTAGCTACTGTGTCACTGGAGCTGGATAAAGTCACTGATGTGAGATTAAGCTGTGAGTCAACTTTTCCCTGGATCAAGAGATGCAGGCACAGTCCAAACTTTATGAGACCATAATGCAGCAGGTGCAATTCTTCCCACGGTGCAGCCTCTCTCTATGAAGTTTGAAGGGTAGCAGGGCAGTCCTCTCTTCAAGTCAAAAGAGATCTTGTGAATGGGGTAACAGGGGTGTCATATTTAGTCATGAAAAGTTCCCTGAGGGGACCATGCATTTGGGCTGCACGCCTATGGAAAACCCAGTTTGGGGACGGGGTTTCCCTCCCTGTTCTTGTCTCCAACTTGTCTGCAGGAACAAAAGGCATCCTGCCCGGAAGTGTTTTTGCAGGCAGCTCTTTAAAAGCAGCTTTCCCTTGGATGCTCACCTTGGAAGCTAACACCCCGAGTGGCCTTCCTGGGCGAGGAGGTAACACCTCACTCTGTGGCAACTGCCTTTGGTCTATAGCTTGGGAGCCATTCACATGTCTCCCCGGCGGCCAGATTGTTGACTGTGGTCTAAGACCTTTGTGGGGCCACTGATCTAGCTGGACACAGGGTGTCAACTTTCTAAAAGTTGTTTAACTTTGAAAGTGACATACATTTCGACTTGGGCATTAAGTTGGATTAAATGCCACAATTAATTTGATACCTTACCGTACCCAGTTAGGTAGTCCCGTTCAGAAGTTACCCAGTCTTGGATGTCAGCCAGTAACCCTGAATTAGCCAACAGGGCTACTAACCTTTCCCCAGCAAAACTAACATTTTGAAGTGTTGCTGTTAAGGCAATTACAAATATATATGTCTTACTTAACAATATACAGCTCCCTGCCATAGGACTTCATGGGCCTTCCTTAGAGGAGTCTTACATATAAGGTTAAGGGAGTGATGGCTTTGCCATTAGTTTTAATGGCAAAGTTGAACAAGCAGTGCACACACTGCCCTTCCAGTCTGCAAAGGCAGGCTGGGAGCCATATTGACCTTTGTCACACTCTGGGTGGCACAACCAGTGCTGCAGCGCTGTGTGGACACTCTACCTTACACACCCTGGGTACCATATACTAGGGACCTATAAGAAAGTCAGTACTTGCCATTAGGGTATGGCCAATTTGACATACTTTTGTTAAGGGTTAAGACACTGGCACTGAGGTCTTGTTAGCAGGCCTCAGTGCACTCTCAGAGTAAAAACAACAGCAACATCAGTCCAAAAATATGGGGGTGAACATGCAAAAAGAGGCATTATCTTGCATCTATTGCTTGGGTCACTGTTTTTGATGCTTTTATTTTAGTGCAAAATGCACTCTCACATCCAAACTAGATGCAAGAATGTATTTTACACATCAATATAGCGCTAAATGCCTGATTTACTCTGAGCACAATTTCATTTAGTTTTACATAATTTTCACAAACTTTCACATATTTACGTGTAAGCAGCTACATGAATTTTGCATACCCCTACTATAGATATAAAGCCACCTATCTGCCGTCATGTCCCATTCCAATTCCCTCTCCCACCCCTGTTGATCCACTATTTTGGCATGCCCATTAGGCAAAGAATGGTAGTTAAAGATGTAAGCTATCAACTTAGAGGAGAGGAATCTTCCCTGCTACTACTGGTTTCTATAGAATGGTATTAAACCCACTGCCACACTTGGCTATGACAATAACTTTACCTTTTATCTAAGCTGTATGGTTGTTTCATTTGCTCAAATGTCTTTATTTTGATCTCCATAAACATATGACCAGTTTGGTGCACCTCTTATTCTTCCATTTCTCAAAACGCCTATCCTGCAATGATGTGGAACAGACACATTTACAAGCAGCTGGAGTCTAAGCGATTTGTTGGCACCTACCCAATCCTAAGTCAGTAACTCCACCCGAGTAATTAGAAGAGAGATATAATCACCTAACCACAAGGGCTACAAGAGCCATAGAACTGTTAGCAGGGGGCAATTCGGAATGGTGTGGTCAAGAAAGCACCATTGATACTTGCTCTCAGCTCAACATCACTGGTGATGGACTTGCACTGCATTTTAATAGTGAAAATAGTGCACTATGTCAGAATTCACCCCCTTTTCAAAGTCTTGTGCAATACTAGCAGTCTCCAAGATATCCTGACAGAAAAGTGATTTAAAATCCTCTCAAGCAGGATATTATAAATGTAGCTTATATCTTTATAATGCAGGAATGATGGAATTAACTCCTATGGGCACTCCAGAGCTTGTTATTTTGGTAAATGTATATGTTCATGTTAACAACTCAAACATTTGTAGTAATGACAGATTAATCATGAACGTGAATAGCCCTTGGTATTGCCTCCAAGTCTTGGCTGTCCCTTAAATTACCAACTAATTGTACTTTTCTTCTAAATGTAAATCAAACAATCTATGTTAGGTTTAACAAGTTTTTTGTTTAAATAATTTTTAATAGAAAAGCTATAGGTCCAGTTAATTCGATCCCACAATAGTTATAAACAGTGTAAGATTCCATCCTTGTAACTGCAGACCCGCCTAGCCATGAGCCATCATTTCGCCATCCGTACTTTTTAAAAATAAGATCAAATGTCATAAATACAGCCCGTGGAGAGCAAAACTGATGAAAAAAAGTGGATGAAACAGAAAAAGGGATAAGGTACCTGAGTGGAACAAGGGTTGAAGAGAGGGCAGGGATGCAGAGGGGATACATGGTATAATTAAACCACCATTGGAAAAACACCCTAAAGGTAAACCTAACATAGAGAGATTTTCATTTGTCCATGTCACATCTAACCCTGCCCATCAGGATGGACATGGGACAAACCTTCCATGCGCAACTTAGGTCAAACCCACAAATGACAGTCCATTAGTCTGAAGGGTATTCAGGTAAGACTGTGCTACCACCACCTCTGAGAAATCATATTCCTTGCAGTCGTGCCACACCTTCACTCTTGCAGCATTCCACCTTAAAGCTTTTGTGCTTATATTTTGGAACTACTGGGTGCGTATTTCCATGAGGGTGCACTTTCCTTGTTTGCGCCACGGCGCACCTTGAAACAGGTGAGCTGGGCAGAAACAGGGAACGTTTGCCCTATTATGGTGAATGCATGGGCACCAGGGCAGACGCAAAGTCATGCTGCCCCAGGGGCAGCAAATTCAAGTGAAAGACAGAGTCACTGCTGCAAAGCCACTCTGTGTTTCACTGTGCAGGCAGAAACCCACGTGCACTTTCAAAGGGGAGAGAGATCCCCTTGCAGGCAAGTACAGTAAGTGACTGCACCCACCTGCAAGGAGATGTCTGGAGGGTCCAGGGGACCCTCTTTCTCCCCTCCAAAGGGCTGTCTTTAGGAGGCGCCCTTTCAGTGTGCCACCTTTTTGTGGACGCACTTTCAGTGCGCCTCCTAATGGCATGTTTGCCTCTGCGCTTGCGTCCATAGGATCCGAGGCAAAGTGATTCCCTCATTTGCTTTGGCCACGCCCCCATGGAAATGAAGGAATGCACTCTAATAACATTGCTTGCGCAACATGGCACCAGAGCTATCTGTATTACAGAAGGGGGCTGCACAAGCATCTGCATTCCCTTCTGTAATACCAAAGTGCCCCGGGGAACACAAAGCAAGGGCACATGCTTGTCGCATCCCAGGGCACTCTCTGTGATAGGGCCCCTGGTATACCACCTGGAGTCGCTCGTAGCTTGTGATGTGTTTTTTTTTTTTTGATTTCTGTATTTATTATTGTATATAAAAAAATATATATTTACATGGAGCATACATGAGTGGCGGAAAGAAAGAGGAGAAAAAGAAAAAAAAGAAAAAGAAAAAGAAGGCGCCGGGGGGGGGGGGGGTACAGCAAATATAGTCCTGCAATAGTTCGTTCCTTGCCATGGTGCGTGGGACGGGTAGTTCGACTAGTCCCAGAAAAGAAGAAGTCCGTATTCCGAGTCTTGCTTGGCGTTGTCTTCTTTCCCCCCTTTGCGCTGCCTGGTGAGTATAACGCCCCGGACGATAGAGAGGATAGAGAGGGATAGAGGTAGGAATGGAGATAGGAGAGTGTTCTTCCTCGCAGGTTTCTTTTATTAGAGTGTGGGTCCCTATAGTGTGTCCCTTGATGGCTGTCTGGTGTCTAGTGTCTGCGCCTAGGGGGGTTTATGTGATGAAAGGTAGAGGTCTAGGGGCCTCCATATGTTTGATTGTCTGTGTGTTTTCGGTGAGTGTTTCGCTGTAATGTTATCTGCCCCTCTTAGGAAAGTGACCCAGTTGAGCCACTCCTGTGGTGTGGCTTTTGTGGTGTCTTTCCAGTTGCTTAGGATTATTTTGACTGCAGCCGTTAACAGTAGGTCAATGAGGTCACGGTCTTCTGTTGTTGTGATGGACGGGGCTGCAAAGCCCAGGACTAGACTTGGGAAATCTATGTGTAAGGCTACTCCAGTTATGTCATTGATAAGCTTCCCCGTTCTTTCCCAGAAATCCTTGATCTGAGGACAGGTGAGTAGGAGATGCTCTAAATCCCCCCTTCCACTGTCACAATTCCAGCATGTGTCGCTCTCTCGGATCCCCAGGATGGATAGGCGGGCCGGTGTCCAGTATGCCTTGTGCACTAACCAGTATTTGGTCTGATTTAGTGAAGCAGTTATTTTTTTCCTAGTGGTCGATCTCCACAATTCTGCCTTTTCGGTCTCGCTTAGTTCCTTCCCTGCTAAAGTCCCCCAGAAGTTTGTGACCTTATCATTGAGTTTGGTGTTTTGGGGACGTAGGGCTCTGTATAGGTGTGCTATTTGGTGTCCTGTTATGTTGAGATTGGCTGCAAGCTGTAAGAGCGAAGGTGTCTGGCTTGTAAGGTTTGCCTTCCTAATTGCTACTTTTATTTTCAGGAAGTTGTATAGTTCTATGTTTTGTAGGTTGTGCGCTTCCTTGAGTGTATCGAAAGTTGTGTTCTCGCCCTGTCTTTGAAGGTCATGGGCCGTGGATATGCCATGTCTGTACCACTCAGGCATGTCTAGAACCTTATCTCTGTATTTTAAAATGGGGTTGTGCCAGAGGGATTCAAATTGGCCTCCTCTGATGCTTGTTGACAGTAGTTTGTCGACGCTCAGAAGAGCTGTCTTTGTGTTCTTGAGGACGGGGTTATCCTTCACTGCTGGGTGTCGTGTGGCTGTCAGGAGGGTAATAGGGTTCATGCCTTTTAGTAGTCCGCGCTCAAATGATAGCCATGCTGGGGTGTATTCCTGTCTTGGGTCTAGCCAGTGTAGTCCCTGTCTAGCTATGCAAGCCGTCTGGAATCGCTTGAAATTCGTTATGTTCAGGCCACCCTGTTCTTTTGAAAGCCTTAGCTTGTGTAGGCTTATTCTGGGTTTTTTTCCCCGCCATAGGAAGCTGTTCAGTATCTTGTCAAGTGTCTTGTGGAAGCTCTCTGTGTTAGTGAGTGGGAGCATGGTTAGCATGTAGTTGACCATCGGTGTCAGCATCATTTTTATTGCTTCTATCCTCCCCCACCATGTTGTGAACTTGGGGGACCACCCTTCTACTTTGTCCTTGATTTTCTGTATTGTTGCGTGTTCGTTGTGTTCCAGTGTCATTCTTAGGTCTCTCTCGAAGAGGATACCCAGATATTTTATAGGTTTTGGTTGCCATGTTAGTCCTGATGTTCCTAATACTGTTCTTGTTGCGTGGATGTTTAAAGGTTTGCATTCAGATTTGTCTCTGTTGAGTTTGTACCCCGAGACCTGGGCGTAGTTGTCAATGGTGTCAGTCAGTGCTTTTATGGATCTCTCTGGGTCTTCTGTGACTATTAGTACGTCATCCGCGTACGCCACTAGTTTGAAAGTCTCTCCCCCTATTGGTATCCCTACAATGTCCACATTAGTTCTGATCATCGTAAGGAGCGGTTCTATGGCTAGTAGGAATAGGGCTGGTGACAGGGGGCAACCTTGTCTAGTTCCCCTTCCCAGGTTGAGTATGTTTGATGTGCCTCCGTTGACCACCACCCTTGCTTTGGGGTCCTCGTATAGGGCCATCACCATCTTCCTATAGTTTGGACCTAGCCCAAATTTCCCCATACACTGGTCTAAGAAGGGCCATGAGACTCTATCAAAGGCTTTCTCAGCGTCTAGGGCTATCATGACTGCTGCATTGTCGCTACGGGAGGAGTGGTTAATTACGTGGCATAGAAGTCTCGTGTTATCGTGTGACATGCGGTTTTTAAGATAGCCTACTTGCGAGTTGTGTATGAGTTTCGGCAGGTATGCGTTGAGTCTGTTGGCTAGTATTTTTGCGTAGATCTTGCAGTCTACGTTAATGAGGGAGATCGGTCTAAAGTTCTTCGCCTCTGTTGTGTCTTTCCCTTCCTTGGGTATCACTATTATATTTGCCTCAGCCATTGAGGGTGTCATGTGTCCGCTCTGGGCGCATGCTGTGAATACCTCCTTCATTCTTTCACATGCACATGTAGAAATCCTTTGAGGGCAGCCTCCTTGTTTTGAATCAAGTCCCAGAGGTCAGAATAGCAAGTACTACAATCATGTTACAGCCCATAGAGGTCTCAGGACCTGCTTTCTTTGAAGCTGTATGCACCAGGCCATGTTGCCATTCTGTGAATGCACTAGATGATCATGAAAGAAACAATATAAAGCGTTGGCAGTTGAAGTTCAAGGGTCAATGAGAAGTTATCCCAAAGAAAGGACATTAGCTGCTTTCATCCAATTGTCTAAAGCTCCCATTCTTTCCTCCAGCCTTATCACAGCAAATTTACATCCTTCTTTGGGTTCCCTCTTGAATCCACTGACCCAACCCTTGGAGTACAGTTTGCCACTCTCCACCAACCGCACTAATGCCTGAGGCCCCATCACCTTGGACTCCAGCTTCTCGAAGCGAGCCTCAACAGCTGATGTTGACTTTTCTACCTTATCCAACTTTTTCATAAATTAGTGTATGGCACTCTGTGTCTTCCTCTCTCCCTTCACTAGATTACTTGTTGCTGTGCTTTTCCACTCCTCTACAGAAAAATCATTCCTGTGTGGGTAAAAAAAACCTGTTTGTTTCTCTTTTATTTGTCTGTAACCTTGGATAACTCACTGTCATGCTCGTCCCTCATGTGTCAGTGGGACTCCAACTGAGCTCGCTTGATAAGCCTAACTCTGTCACTTAAATCTCTCTCTCTACCACTAAAATCACCCTCAGCGCCTGGGAAGGTGAGGGTCCTGGATTCCACCCCCCCCGCTTCTACTAGATATTTCTGCAAAAGCCAAAGAAGTAGGGCTTTGTGTTGTTCCTCCCTCAGATCCAGTCTGTCAGCAGATTCCAAGGAGAGCTCAGAATTCCCCTCTCACTTGTAATACCTCTTCTCCAAGGGAAGACCAGCCCAATTGTCTGTTATTGTGGATCCTCTAACATGTCCAGGAGCTGCACCCCAGTCTCCTTTTACAAGGTGTTGCTTGCCTAAAAGGTGTGACCATTCACCCATCAGCTTCTCTAAATATCAGTGTCAAGTTATGGTGGCCTAGAGCCCTCAAACCGGGTCCCAATGACAAAGCGTGAGCAAAGGAGAAGGGCAGTCATCGCGCCTGTCGCTCTGCACAGCCCTCTATTTAATAAGTTGATGAGATCTGAGAAATATCCCGGACAAACTTTGTTTCATAGGTGCTCCAAGCTGACAAGCGAATATTTTGTGGTGATATTTGGCTGTATTATGCAAATAGTAAAAACGTTGTCATGTGTATACTTTTTTTAATGCTACTTACATTTTGCAGGAGCACAATTATCAAAATGAAGATCAGCACAATCTTCGCCATGGTTAGGTTCCTACAAATACAAAGTATCACATTAGGACAGCTGCAGATTATTAGTGGATACTAAGTCTGTCTTTTTGATTATCTTTAATTAAACCATTTATCCTCTTTGTCTTGTTTACGGTATTGGCTAGAAAAGCATGTGGCCTATTGTTCATACCTCAGAACAATGTTAAATGGTGAACATTTTTGCAACACTTCCTAATGGTTAAGATTTTCCTCTCATAATAGGTCCCTCAGTTTCTTTCTTGTTTTAATACAGTAGCCAAATGAAAACAGAATATGCCACATATAAACACGTTTCTATTTAATTTATTTTGATTGTTTTCGAAAATGTTTAATTGGTTCATTTTTTTGTACTTTTCCTAATCCCTTGACTACCTAGCATTTTTTTTTCAAGAAATTTGTGAAGATTTCTAGAACGCTGAGCAGTGGCGGACGGTAATGTTACCAGGTGTAGTGTGTTCCCCAGTACAGAAGCATGCAGATGAGTTACACCACACAGGAGCTGCAGTCAAGCATTACTTTATTCTTCAGAATACACTCACACACTGCATGTTACCTCATACTTTCCATTAACCACACCCTAACACCTTTCCGCATATTATGCACAACCTGGTCAGAGTCCGCCCAGGACCCGAGGTTCCTAGTGGGCATAATATCAATATAATACATCTCCCCCTTTGTTAAATAAGGGTCAGACATCACTAAACAGGTCTGGCTCTAGGGTGGTGCAATCTGTGCCACCGCACCAGGTGCTGACTTCTGGGGGTGCTGTGTTGTCAAATATAGAGTGGATTTAAAAGCACCTGCTGCAGCTTTCCTTGCCGCCGGCAACTTTCAGGCAACAATAAAAATGTCAATATAACTCTGGTGATTAATGGATCTGCTGGGGAGCGATCGAGTTTTGTCTACTGGTAGTTTTGACTCATCACAAAGTAGCCCAGATAGTTAAGGTGCCTGCTGCAAAGCATGTGTATCAAGCAGATCACAAAAGTGCATATCATGTAAATTGTTTAGTAGGTTACTGCTATTGTCGGAGAGATCCTTTTGTTACTTTCAATTTATAAATTAAAATCCTAATATAGAACAGTGCGCTATTAACTTTCACCAAAGAGCTGCGTGGAAACTGCAAGGTATAGGCTAGAGAGTTATGATTTTTTTCCCCAGTGTTTGATTATCATAATGTTACAAAAAGAGTTAATTTAAGTAGAAATCAATTCTTATTACTAAAGACAGCCCCCAACTAACTCATGCACCCTGAAACTATCCTGTCTACAAGTATGGATGACAAGTGACTCAAAACATTGTAGTCCTCTTTCATATACATCATTTCCTATACACTGATTTGCATACCTATGATTTATTGTAACGTGTGTGATGTAAACTGCTGTGATGCCCTATACTAGGAGAAGTAGCACTATAAAACAAAAGAAAAACATCTGAGAGAATGGTTATGGGGTTGAGGGCCACGGTTAAAAGGTGGTAGTGAGGGACTTGATGGAGAAGGAGGTTATTGGGTGGCACCAACAAAAATAGTCGAACTGGGCGCCACCAGTGCTAAAGCTGGCCCTGTCACTAAAATTACATTTTGTCAATTAGTCAGCATGCTGCTTGTACTTGTCTGCCAGCTCAGGTGATCCGAGGAGATCTAGGTCCATCCTGATCGGGCAACGGTGACATAGGCTCAGGCACTTGAGCTGTTTAAGCTGGGGGTTGCTCTACGTGTGGTTTCAGGATTCAACAAGTGTTTCGGTAGGTGTTTAAAATGGGGTGTGTCCCAAGTGATGGATTGTCCAGGACAATTTACTGTCATCATATACCCCTTGCACATCACGACCAGTAAAGGATCTGCAGCAAAAGGAGTGTCTATTTACCATTTTCGTTTCTGCTTAGCCAGTACCCAGTCTCCTTTGTCAAAGACTGTCTCCTGGGCATGGCGATACTAATCTACCTACACTTTCATTTTCTTTTTCCAAGTTGCATCAGTGTCTCGAAAATTGTCAGTATTCATTGGTCAAACCGAGGTCCATAGAGGTAGTTTTGTTCTGATGGTTCTCTCAAATATCAGTGTGGCTGGACTCACACGTGTTTTAGAATGAGGAGTTGATTGATAGGCCCCAAGGCCCTGGCACACAGCTTCATACAGTACAATTCCCTCCATGGATGCTCATAGAATGACATTCTTGAGGGTGCCCATGACTTGTTCAGCTACACTATTGGCTTGCGGCCAGTGGGGTGTACTCTTTAGGTGTTCAATGTCGAGTCGGAGAAGAAGTTCTTTCAATTTGTTACTGTTAAAGTGCAAGCCAGTATCAGATGTTGCAATGATGTCATCAAGCCGTTCTACGACTTTATCATGAATGTGAATATTCATCTATGGCGACCATGAGATGGTTTCAATTTTCAAAGGCCCACAAAAGTCAACTGCAACCCTCTCCCAAGCATTGGAGGAAGGTCAGACATTGTTGATGCGTGCTGTGCCCCCTTGGGGGATAAACAATTTCAAATGTGGCACGCCTTCTGCTCCTTCTTGACTTGCTCATTTATCCGAGGGAACCATGCTCAATCTCTTAAGGGCCCTTTGGTAGCTAGGATACCATGGTGTCCTTCGTGGTCCTGTTCGAAGATCCTCTGTCTTAGCCATCCAGGTATGACGAGTCTCATAGTATTACTCCTTCTTGGCTAACTCATCCTGTACATTTCTGAACTTTTGGAATTCAACATCTCCCGCAATGGGCCGGGTTACTTCTCGTCTATGATTGCATGGTAATACGTTTTTTGATTATGGTCATGTCTTTTTCTGCAATGGTGGCAGCAATGATTTTTCCACCGACAGAGCTGCTAGTATGCTTGATCTCAAAATAAAGTTGAGATATGCTTCCGCTGTCTGGGATGTCAGACTGTGACGATGTAGGGGCACTGGTGAAAAGCAATCTGCTGGGTTATGATCCTTCCAAGGCTTATGCACAATTTTCATAGTATTACTCTTGCAGTCTTAAACCCCACCGCTCGATGTGTGGGGGCATCTTAGCCTTAAGGTGTCCAGAAATTGTAAGCAACGCCTGGTGACCTGTGATGACAGTGTATCATTTTCTGTAGAGGAATGCATGAAAATGTTCACAGGCCAACACCATAGCCAGACTCTCCTTCTCCGGCTGAGAATAGGCACATTCTGTTTCAGACAGGCTTCGACTGCCATAGGCCACAACGTGTCTCCGAGCATTTGGATGGCCATTGTGTTGAGCAAGAATCCCCGCTAGCCCTACCAAGCTTTCATCAACTGTTATTTCAGTATGTGTCTTGGGGTCAAAGTAGGCCATTTCAGTTGCACTGTCAATTGCATGTTTAATGTTTCCAAAACTCTGGTCGCATTCCAGAGACCACTGAATCAGTACATTTTGTTTTGTCACGTCTCTCAACGGAGGACTCACTGTAGCACAGTTGTGAATGTATCTTTAGCAATAACTGGCCTAGCCTAGAAAGGTTCGTAGCATGGTAACATCCTGTGGGGGGCAAGTGGATGACAGTGCTTGCTCTATGGCTGAAGACATTCCCCCATCAGAAGATATTTGCCTTAAAAAAATGTTGGTTTTGTGAAACTCACACTTTGCGGCGTTCAGAGTGAGACTTGTACCAGCAAGTAACTGGCATGCTTGGGTATGGAATTTGTCATGTTCATTCTGTGTTCTCCCAAAAACCAGTATGTCATCACTGTAATTGAAAGCATGTGTAACAGGTTGGATTACTGGGTGGGTACCATCCTGAAATATCTCAGTAGCCAAAGATACTCACAAACTCACTCTCTTGTATCTGAATAAATCAACATGAGGCGAAAAGGTGGTAATGTACCTGAAGTTCTCCTTCAACTTGAGTTGATGGTATCCCTTATTCAGGTCAAGGCGGGAAAACACTTTGGCTCCGTTCAATTGCATGATCTTGTCCGCTATGTGTGGACCAGGGTTTGTTTGCCTGGCGCATATCAACGCAAATGCGCACCGCTCCACTACTGTCCTTTGTTGGTACTACTACTACTATGGGTGAAACCCATGGCGTGGAGACTGTTGAGGGTTCAATGATGTTATATTTTATTCGGTTATTCCGTTGAGATTTGGGCAGTAGCCCAACAAGTACCTGCAAGAAAAAAGATAAATCAGGAGTACTGACGTTTTTAAATAATTGCAATGCCTGGGAAACATGCATTTTACGAATCTATGACAAAATATCGAATACACAAATATCGAGATACAAAATTATCACCACAAAATTATCGATGGCAAAAATATCGGAATCCTATCCCTAACAAGGTAAGTACAAATATATCTAAAAAAATATATAGAATGTCAAAAATATCGTTTTTTGTAAAATATTGTTTTATTTTAATAAAATAAAAATGTAATATTAACAAAATAATACTTATGAATGTAATAAACATATTTAAAAATATAGTATAATATTTAAAATTAATACATAATGTAATACAAATTTATAATAATAAAGATATACTACATTATATATTTTTCATTAATAATAACTCTAAATTAATTATTTTCATAACTTATAAATAAATAAAAATATAATAAATTACTAATACATTTATATGCATAAAATAATGATATAAATAACAATTATTAACAACATAAAACTAATAAAAAAGCTAAATACATTTTAGATAGCGTATGAGTAAAAATTACTATTCCCACTCCAGAGAGTGCAACAGTAGGGAAAGTGTTGGATAGCGTAGGGGTAACAATTACTTTTCCCACTCCAGAGAGTGCAAAAGTAGGGAAAGTGTTGGATAGCGTAGGGGTAAAAATTACTATTCCCACTCCAGAGAGTGCAACAGTAGGGAAAGTGTTGGATAGCGTAGGGGTAACAATTACTATTCCAACTCCAGAGAGTGCAACAGTAGGGAAAGTGTTGGATAGCGTAGGGGTAAAAATTAGTATTCCATCTCCAGAGAGTGCAACAGTAGGGAAAGTGTTGGATAGCGTAGGGGTAACAATAACTATTCCCACTCCAGAGAGTGCAACAGTAGGGAAAGTGTTGGATAGCGTAGGAGTAAAAACTTACTATTCCAACTCCAGAGAGTGCAACAGTAGGGAAAGTGTTGGATAGCGTAGGGGTAACAATTACTATTCCAACTCCAGAGAGTGCAACAGTAGGGAAAGTGTTGGATAGCGTAGGGGTAACAATTACTATTCCAATGCCAGAGAGTGCAACAGTAGGGAAAGTGTTAGATAGCGTAGGGGTAAAAATGACTATTCCCACTCCAGAGAGTGCAACAGTAGGGAAAGTGTTGGATAGCGTAGGGGTAAAAATTACTATTCCCACTCCAGAGAGTGCAATAGTAGGGAAAGTGTTGGATAGCGTAGGGGTAACAATTACTATTCCCACTCCAGAGAGTGCAAAAGTAAGGAAAGTGTTGGATAGCGTAGGGGTAAAAATTACTATTCCAACTCCAGAGAGTGCAACAGTAGGGAAAGTGTTGGATAGCGTAGGGGTAAAAATTACTATTCCAACTCCAGAGAGTGCAACAGTAGGGAAAGTGTTGGATAGCGTAGGGGTAACAATTACTATTCCCACTCCAGAGAGTGCAACAGTAGGGAAAGTGTTGGATAGTGTAGGGGTAACAATTACTATTCCCACTCCAGAGAGTGCAACAGTAGGGAAAGTGTTGGGTAGCTTAGGGGTTAAAATTACTATTCCCACTCCAGAGAGTGCAACAGTAAGGAAAGTGTTGGATAGCGTAGGGGTAAAAATTACTATTCCAACTCCAGAGAGTGCAACGGTAGGGAAAGTGTTGGATAGCGTAGGGGTAACAATTACTATTCCCACTCCAGAGAGTGCAACAGTAGGTAAAGTGTTGGATAGCGTAGGGGTAAAAATTACTATTCCCACTCCAGAGAGTGCAACAGTAGAGAAAGTGTTGGATAGCGTAGGGGTAACAATTACTATTCCCACTCCAGAGAGTGCAACAGTAGGGAAAATGTTGGATAGCATAGGGGTTAAAATGACATACTTATAAAAAAAGCTTTTCTTTTATAATAAAAATATGAACTATTAAATTAATATAAACCATTTGCAATACATATACATAATTAATAAAAACATGATTAGCAAAATATATGTTACCAAAAAGAATTATTAAAAAATACCATTTTATAATATTTAATTACCAATTAATAAATAATTAACAATTATATAATTAACTTAACAATGAATTTAAAATCATTATTACTTAATTGCATTTAAATTACTTCCCACCATATTCCCCTATAAACACACAACCCGCAACAGAACACATTTATCAATTAATGAATTAATTAAAATTAATTACCAATTAATTAAAATTATTTACCAATTAATTAAAATTAATTTATTATTCCTACTAATTAATAATTAATTCTACATAAATAAATTACTTCCCACCCTATTCCCCTATAAACCCATAACCCGCTACAGAACATATTAATCAATTAATTAAAATTAATTAAAAATAATTACCAATTAATTAAATTAATTAATAATTCCTACTAATTAATAATTAATTCAACATAATTAAATTACTTCCCACCCTATTCCCCTATAAACCCACAACCCGCTACAGAACTAAAATACAACATTTAATTAAATTACATTAAAATAAATTAAAAAACAAATTAATGAAATTTAATTACCAATTATTTAAAATTAATTTATAATAACTACTAATTAATAATTAATTTAACATAATTAAATTACTTCCCACCCTATTCCCTATTCCCCTATAAACCCATAACCCGCTACAGAACATATTTATCAATTTATCAATTAATTAAAATTAATTAAAAATAATTACCAAATAATTTAATTAATTAATAATTCCTACTAATTAATAATTATTTAACATAATTAAATTACTTCCCACCCTATTCCCCTATTAACCCACAACCCGCTACAGAACTAAAATACAACATTTAATTAAATTACATTAAAATAAATTAAAAAACATAATAAATACAATAAAAACACACAAAATTTATTAAAAAATCGATATTAGTAACATCGAAATTATTACATCGATATTACTGACATCGATATTTAAAACTTCGATATTAGTAGTATCGATATTAAGAGTGTTGATATTACTTACCTTCTATATTATGTCTCTTCGATATTTAAACTTCGATATAATTGTATATCGATATTTAAACTTCGATATTTTGTCTGTGCACCGCATGTTACATCACATAAACAAAATGCAGACTGTGGTAAATTCTAGTAATTGTACAAATGATACATTCATACAATGATGGGCTGTTACATAATATGGAACGATTTGGTCAGTGGATGTGTGCATAGGTAGTTATTCCTGTCAGGGGTCTAAAGAGGATAGGGGGAAAATCAATTGCACGATACATCGCCCAACGGGTCCAACTTTTCCTATGTTTTTGGGGGAGCCACAGGCCAGAAACACAGCAATCTCTGCACCCATACATCTGTCTAGTTCGGGCTTCCATTCGCCTATAGTTGGGGGGAAGTCCCCTTCCACATCTGGGCAATATCATGCTTGGTGATAGTGAGGGCTAAGAATAGCAGATTTTGTTTGTACTTATTTCCCCCGTTGGTACTATGCAAGAGGAAGAGCTGTAGGTTTAGTGGGAGTTCCCATGATAATACATTGCTTAAACAAGAAGATACCTTGTGCCAAAAGGGATGCAATGCAGTGCAGCTTCAGACTGTATGCAAAAATATCCCATCTTCCCTCTCACATCGTAAGCATGTAGGGGACTGGATAACACCCATCTTCCAGAGTCTGGCCTGTGCGTAGTATGCACAGTGAAAATACTTGAACTGTATAATTCGGTATTGTGTGGACTAAGCAGCGCCTGAGACTGGCAATGGCCTCAGCCGAGTACTCGTCTGTCAAGTAAGAAATATCTTCTGGCCACGCTCTTCTACTTTTATTAAGTGTCGTCCGTGTATGAGTCATCAATGTTGGATATATTTGCCTGATTTTATGTAAGCCCAAATCCCCCATCAGTATTCGACGCCCAAGAGGGTGAAATTTCGGTAGGGTCTCCAAGGCATGAATCAAGGGGCTCAAAGCATGGCTAAATTGGAGATATTTGTAAAATTGTGTCTTATGTAGTTGGAATTCTACTTGTAGTTGTTGAAAAGATTTCAATGTAGTGCCTCGCATTACATACCCCAGGGTCGATATCCCTACTAAGTCCCGCCCATGGAATCCCCTCAGAGCCGCCATTGGACGGAGGTATGTACATTGCCACAAAGGATTTGTTGGGTTAGCGTCCCGCACCACCCCATCTGTTGGACCCTATTACGCCAGAGCTGTATACCCACACTACTCTGCGGGTGTAAAATATCTAGGTTCCTAGCGCTATAGAGGAGCTTTAGAAGGGGAGCCCCCTCCAGTGCAGGGTGTTCTCTCGCAAACGCCAAGTCGGTTGGGGAGTTATACCACCATTTGTTTATTATCAGTATATGGGAGGCTACATAGTTTGCATATATATCCGCTGCTGCAATACCCCCATAGTACCTGGACTGTGCGCAGGTATGCAGCGCTACCCTGATTATCCCTCCATTCCAGGAAAATTTATTATGTATGGCATTTACTTGTGCGAACCAAGATTGCAGAATTTAGTAGGGGAAGTTTTGTAGTCTTTAGAGAATTCTGGATAGAGAAACCATCTTAAAGATGGCAGACCGTCCATATAGTGATAGTGGAAGGGAAGACCATAGTGTTGTTTCGCTATTTAGACTTGTAATCAATGAGTTGATATTATTTGCCCATGAGATCTTAGAGCATGGCGACACAAAGATGCCCACATATTTAAAACCTCATGTTGCGTGCGACAGCTGTGTCACCCAAGTGCCCCACCCCTGGTTACAGCATACTGGGAAAAACACAGATTTAGCAGGGTTGGTGTGCAGACCAGTAGATTTCCCAAACACTCTGAGGATTTGTAAGATACAGGGCCCCGAAAACCATGGGTCTGTCATAAAGAAAAAGACATCATCCGCATATAGCGAGATGCAGTCTGATCTCGACTGGGACCATTCAAATCCACGGTGCACCGGGTCGCTCCAAACCCATGCCACCAAAGGTTCCACTGCTAGGGCAAAAAATGTTGGGACAGGGGGCAGCCCGGTCTCGTGCCCCTATGAATTGATAAGGGGTTGGAGTGATGTTCGGCTATACGAACAGATGCTGTTAAGTTAGTGTAGTAAACGGACATATGCTATAAAGCGAGGACCAAAATTTATTGCCTCAAGTAATTGAAAAAGATAGACCTAGCTGTTCGAATTGAATGCTTTATCTATGTCAGCTAATAGTATAGCTCCTGGGTGCCCCAACGCTTGGGCCATCGCTATGGCATTATGTACTCTTCGTATGTTGTGGCGAGTAGCCAAGTGAGGCATAATTGGTCCGGGTGAATTAGGTCTGACACACATGTCCGTAGGAAATCAGCCAGGACCTTCCCTAGTAGTTTGGCTCAAAATTGATGAGAGAGATAGGGCGGTATGATGAAGGGTCCTCCGGAGGGCGACCTGGTTTAAGGAATAAGACTATCTCGGCATGCCGCCAATCTAGGGGGAATATACTTTGTTCTTGGGCATCATGTATGGCTGCTAATAAGTGGGGGCCTAACATTTGCATATTCGGCCTCAGGAATTCCATAGGGAATCCATTGGGTCCGGGGGCCCCCTGGACATAGAGCATGCAAGGCCCCGCTCAGCTCTTCTATTGTCATAGGGGCCCCAGTTGGTCTCGTATGTGGTCTGTGAGCTTTCGAGGTGGGATATCTACTAAGAATTCCACTATTTGGGCCGCTGAGAGCTGCTCGCGATGCCCGTATAGTGAGGAAAAATGCCGAGCAAATTCCCGAGCCACACGTGCCGGCGATGAGCATAAGACCCCGTCAGCATCATGTATGGTAGGGACCATGACGGGGGATTTGTCTACCTTGCAGAGCCTGTAGAGAATTTTACTTGACTTATCGTCCCATTGGTATATCCGATGTTGCGATGCCTCCCAAATCTCTTTGGGTTCCCCCCATTACATATTGCTGTATTGTTTGTTGCACTTGCCACAAGTTGCGCTGGAGAGAGGGGAATGATGTTATGTTTTAAACGCGCAACCAACTCTTTCTCTACAGCTTCTTGCAGATGAAAAGCAACTTCACGGTGCCACTGAGCAACAGGGTGAATGTCTTCATTGATATGAAGCACTACTTTCATTTTCTTGAGTTTTCCAAGGCCATGTTACAATGACGGGAATCTGCTCATAATCTCAGACTGAGCACAGAGGTTGTATTTGAGGGATATCAACCCCATGTCAGCAACAGTGGCAAAACTGAGCAAACAGGCACTTGACTAGTTCCCTTGTAGAACATGCATTGATGTCTTTTTGTGTCCCATTGTCGCTGTGAATGACCCTTGGCTTTGCAATGGCTCAGAAGTGGCCAAGGTATATACCTTCATGGTTGGTGGAGTGAGGTTAGGCAGAGGTGATAGGCTGTTAATCTTTTCCACTGGTTTGATTTTAATTGGCACATCACTATCTATTATTAAAGTTATTAGGTGATCGTTCACTTTCAATGCGATTTTGGGACAGTGTCCAAATGCAGTTTGTCGCTTTGTTTGGTGAGTTTTCTTTAAACTGTGATCTTATTTATGGGCAGCTAAACCCACATGTGCCTGCCGTCCTTTGGTAGATATCATCAGTGCACACCCATCTTCTTCGCTGGTACTTGTGACGTTGAAGAACCTTTGTACGAAGAGTTAGACGATGATTGAATTTGCCTGGTTTCTACTTGTCATAGCGGATGTTGTTTTTTTGTTTTAGGGTGCATGGCGAAAATGCTTCTGGAACATTCTCATGTCCATCTTTTCTTGCCATTGTGACACATTTGATTTTTCTATAGCTCGGCACACATTTATGTAATGGTACTCTTTCCCATAACCCTTGGAGACTTGTCCTATGACTAAACATTTACCTTCATGGGAAAACTAAAATCTGCATCAGAAGGATAGCTTTATTTTCTTTGACGTGTCGACTTATGGGTATCTTGCTTATGATTGTGCTTGCTTTTCCCTGTCTACTCTGATTTATTGTCTGCTGTTCCTGCTTCCATGTCAGCAGCTTGTCAGTCTACTCATTCTTCTGCTCTTGCACGCATCAGCATTTTCTCTGTACTGTGTGTTTCTCTCAGCAGGCGCCTTCTAACCAAACCTGAAAGGCAGCCATCAATGATTCTGAGACTAATGGCTTCTTCATCAGTAAAGTCACAGAACTTGCAATGTTTTCGAGTGCATCAAGTCTTTCAACAAACATTGTTTCACCAACCTGTTATTGTGCTTGGTTGAAGATATACACTTCATAGTCGACATTCAGCATTAAACTTGGCCTCCATTGCTTCTTTTGGTACAATTTTACATCAATCTGCAAGATGTTATTTAGCACTTCTTTCACTCCACCACCTGCAAGGTTTTTCAAATATGTGATGATCTTCTTGTTATCTTCTTCCTCTAGGGCATCTATGAAATCATCAAATGTTTTGATCCATGCAGCAAACCTGGCACCAATGTTCTGTTTCTTAAAAGTGTGGAAAGGCAGTAGTGGCGTCAGGAACACTGATACAGTTTATTTTTCACTCCCTTCTGCCGCCATTGAGAGCACATGCTGTTCAGACGGCTTTCGTCGAGCAGGGTGGCACCAACAACGTCTGCAAGCATTAGCCTTGTGCTTGAAACTGTGTCGCAAAATTCTTCAATTGCCCTTGATGGTGAGTTGTTCTTTGTTTCTCGTATTTTGTTTTCGCTATTGTTATCTTTTTTTTACTTTGTTTAACTAATTGTTCTATATTTGCAGCACAGCGCAGCGTCTCTGTCAACCACCTCGTTGGTAGTTTTGAAGGGTGTTTTGACTATGCTTCCCTACAGCGCCTTAAATCTCTTCTGCAGCCAAATCTGCATTGATTTTGGGCACATGTGACACACACGAGCAGTAAACTTGCAGGGAGAGCAGTCTTGTCTTATCAAGCATGCATCCCCTACTTGTTGCCAGTTGTAGGGTCTTCACCTGCCCAGTAGCATGCAGATAAATTGTGCTACATGGGAGCTGCGGCCAAGCATTACTTTATTCTTCAGCATACTCTCACACCCTACACATTACATCATACTTTCCTTTAACTACACCCAAACAGCTCCCCACATATTACGCATGTCCTGTTCAGGGTCCTCCCAGGACAACAAGGGTCCTAGTGTGCATAATAGCAATATACAACACCAGGGAGGGGGGCCACCACACATGCACACATACACACCTGACTCACACCCTTTCATTCAGGCTGCAGTCCCAAAATCATCACAGAGTGGGATGTGGTCAGTGAGACTACTGACCCCACCCACTGTGTGATGAGGTGTCACAGATTGACACTCATCCATGGGCACTTCAGGGCTTAAAACTGAAGTGCCAAGGTATGAGGTAATCATTGACACTTCCCCTCGTCACGAGAGGGAGGGCCTCAAGGCACTTTTGCCTAGCTGGGGAGGTTACTCCCAGAGGACTGCGGAATCCTCAGCCTTGCAAAGTTCAGCTCAGGCAACCAGGAGCATGCACATTTAATGCATGTCTAGCTCCTGGCTGCCTGGCCTGAACCAGAAGAGTGTCTGTCAGGCTGACTTTTATTCAGCCAGAAAAACACTCATCTTGCCTGGAAAAGGTGGAGTCATGGCCCCTCAGCCTCTAGGGAAGGACCGCTGCAGCCCCTGAGCCATAAACCTTGTATGAATTTTATTAGCAGCAAACGACAAACCCAGTCACCAGCAGCATATTACATACAACTTCTGTGATCTAAGGTCTATGCTACACCAATCTGGGTGATTATATGTGCAAAGTAACGTGCATCCTAAAACACAATATACCTTTTGTCTTAGTGTGTTTTTCCAGTGTTTCTTACAACAGTGACTCTGTAATGCAGGATAGTGTTTATCATGTTCATTGATACCCTTACCGTAAACTTTCAGAATCGTTGAGTGCATCAACTACACTCATCTATTCATTCATTCACTCAGTCAGTCACCTGCTCATTCTTTTAACCATTCAAGCTTTGGATGTTACTGTGCCTCTCACTGTGTAAGTTAACATAACATCATTCTCCTTCTCCACTAGCTGCTTTAGATCCAACATATCTACAATCAAATGGGCAGTGGCCTAATCCCGGCAACCTTCTTCTTTTGCATCCACATTTGCATATTGAGTCAGTACAATACACTGCCCTACAATCACTCTCTCACCTAGTAAGTTAACATAATTCTTCCTCAGTTCCCTTACACCATGGAATTGCACAGCCAAGCGTGCAGATATCTGTATCTGCCGTCCTTCTATGCATCCTGAACACACCTAAACCAGAGGATTAATCACAGGTTAATTTAGAGACTTTTTGTGATTCACCATGACAAGGATTGTGTTTGCTGCTTGAGTGGGGATACCACCCCCTCAACCAATAATCCAGTTTCAATAGCTATTAACTATTCTTGAGTACCAGGAACTGAATCCACTTCTTTAAAGTATAGTGTAATCACCCCCTCATATACAAGCATTGGAAAAGAGAATATTTCAAACTTTGTTGCCAACTGACTATGGCAATGTTTTTTGTCAATGCTGAGCAGCATCAGCAAAAAAAAAAAAAAAGAAGAAAGGTGTGCCTCACCCTTCAATATGTGCAAACACGTTCTGGCTTACTTCACTCATACGTGTGCCTACAGAATGGTGTGCGTGCAATTTTTTCTTTACTGATCCAAGATGGCTGACACCACCTGAATTAGTGAATAAAAAACAAATGTTGCTAGTGTTTGAATGCTTTTGGCAAGGTGGAGCAACTTAGCAGCAAATGGAAACTTTTGGACAATTCACAAAAAAATTATTTAACAAAATTTAAAGGGCCATAACATAACGGTGGTGGAAGAAAGGGTGAGGAGAAGTACAGGGGACAAAATCGCTCTTTGTAAGGAGTTGCCTGTCTTCAAATGGCAGCTGCAGTGCCATCAAAAATAATTCAAACAAAAGCATTTTTATATGGCCCATGACAGGTGAGGGTAGCAATGGAGAAGCAGCTGTAGGGGTAGATGAAGGGAAACAATGGGGGTAACTGAGGGGAGGGGAAGCAGCACACAAAGAGCCCAAGAAAATACATGCATTCTCATGGAGAGGATCCTGTGGGAACCTATATTTTAATAGACATACCTGTGAAGAGAGCAGCTCTTCCGTAATGGAGGAGCAGCACCCCACTGCCCAGGGCCAGTAGATGATAAGTAAAATGAGAATAATACAATTTTATTATAATTTTATTTATTGCTGTTCTGAGCTGCGTTATAAGTATAGGACAGAACGGGCGGGCATGGCTTGGAGGAGGAGTAGTGTGAACTTATAAGTGCTCATGAATGTTTGGCTGACTGACAGCACAGATTCCCAGGCGCTGTCTGATTGGCAAATTAGGCCGCTCAGACAAATCCTGGTGCTGCTCTCATAGCATGACAGCAACATCTGAATTGGGTGGGAAGCCTGTGCTTTGGGGCCCATCAAATTACGATGAGCTACGAGGTGGCCAGCAGCGGGAGCGGGGAGGCAGGTACGTTTTTAAATATTTTTATTTTATTATCCCCACCCCTCCCCCATCTCCTCCCACCCGGTTTCCTCCCAACCCTGCCATACCCCTTTACATAGGTAGTGGCGGCCACTGTACTGTGGCTCTCAACCCTATAAAACACACTGCAATTACTTTACGTATTGGCTGAGTGTGGAGTAAAGCATATTGCAGTTGCCTAGTCCGAATTCCTTATTTCAGGAAGACGAAGGCAATTGAACCTGGCACCTATACTTTGCTTGCTTGTAGTGATCTATGAGGGTGGGGGTAATGGGTGTGACATGTTTGGTGCATATCTTCAAAATCTACCTCATCACTCTGATGACATTGTTTAAATAATGGAACTTCTGGTTCTACAAAAATAAATCCCAGAAAAATAGGAATCCTGTTGGTTGGCAGGCTCCCAAAAACTGACTTTAGGAAATTTGGCCAGAGACATTGAGGGACATATTTGCTATAGGTTTTGCATTGCACTGTGCCACACAAGACAACGCAAAACTTACAATGAGCTCTATCAAGTCACGCAATGCCATGCTGCCTGGCCCTGTGTGGCTTGGTAAATTTTGTTAACAAAAGGCAGTGCAAGTCGCTGCCTTGCAACACACTGTGTGGAGCGTGGGTGCTCCCACACATTCACCCATGTATTCTGATTAATTTCCAGATGTACCAAGAGTGGTAGTCCTGGGAATTTGTCAGAATTGTAAGCCTCCCAAGAGAGGCAGAACGAGGAGAAATATCTTCATTTCTCCTTGTTGTTTACTCTTCCTATGTGTGCTGCATTATGCAGCACATGTAGAAAGAGATATATGCCTCTTATGATTATTTTTGTGCAGGAAGGTATTCCTTCCTGCGCAGACATAATCCTGCTTACAAAGCAGGCACCCTTGCACCAAGATGCCTGCATTGGCACTAGGCACCACATTGTAATCCAGTGCAAGGAAAGGGCAGACATGCGCAGTGCAAAGTAAAGTACAGTTCATTCTTGCAGTTTCCCTATTACACAGAGCAGCACTGCATGATTTGTTAATAAATATGCCCCATAATGATTGTCCCACTGCCTCTCACAGGGTCAGAAATATGGGATTTATGAAGGGCAATGAGTTGTCCATAACTTGCAATGAAATGCCCATAAGCTGACAAAGTCAAATTATGCTTTATTCGATTTTAGTAGAAATACAAAATCATAAAAGCAGCAGTTAAAATAATAATCAAATTCATGCAGAGTCCTCCTTAAAAATACATCATTCAATACAAACAATAAATAAAAACTGTACATCTGCAATATATAATAGAATATGCCGTACAAAATGGCACTTATTTCTTTCCATGCTATGGCTAACAAGTTATTACATTCCGCTTCTTCAATATGCTCCTTAAAAGACCAGTCATAATTACAGTGCAATATTCATTATCCAATTGTTGTAAAGATAAATAAGCTGGGCGATATTGCCGCCATGCACCCTGTTTCAAGTGTTGCTTAATCCACCTTACACGTTCTTGAATGTAGTACTTACAAAATTATACCACGTGGATTGTCGTTTGCTGGGAGACATTGTCACAAGGGCAGAGTGCCAAATCCCTAGACCAGTCATTTTTATTTGGAAACGTCACTAGGCGATGAAAAGATTTAAATCTAAACCTTGTTAGGATATATCTATCAAAACCCCTCAGGCAATAACACAAATAGGGTTGAATCCTATAACAGGCCAGGGTCATCTGATGTTGGATAACAGATTTTTTATTAATTTCCACAGTTAATCTTAACAGTTCAAAGTGACTCATGCACAATTGGTTTAATGCCTTTTTGGATATTGCACATACCTCCTCATAAGCTGTCAAATATCAACAGGCCTGAGTTCACGTTTCTACCATCGGAATCTTCTAAAGAAATTCTTTAGGTTCTTGAGGACTTGTTCAGAAGCCCCTTGCGTCACGGGTGAGTCACTTTTAATATGGGAAAAGGTGATGTACCAGCAGCACAAGGGCTTGTAAATAAACCCCTTTGGCTCTTCTCCAAATGTTCAGGTCTTTTATAGCATTCATTAGATCTAGACTAGACTGTGCCAATCGTGCTTACTCAGGAGCATTTCGTTGCCTATTAGATAAAGTACATCTTCAAAATGTGGCAGTGCATGCTCCTTGCAGCCCTCATTGAGAGACCGCAGACATCAATAGGGCTCACAAACCCAAAGTCCAGCAACAGGAAACATCATAATGAATCTGCACCCATAATGTTCGATCATATACCACAGATAAATATGTCAACACAAAGTGATCTATAACAGCCTGACATGGAGGATTAAAATCACTGAGACCTAATAATGAAGGAGCATATATCTGTGGGCACTAGACTGCCCGGCGTGACAGAGGTTGTGGTTGTGTCCCCCATACAAAGGGAAAGGCAACCACAAACATTAATGATCCTTTTTAAATGTTTTCGTAAACACAATGACGCCACAGGCGTAACTGCGACGCCACAAGCATAACTCTGCATGGCATGATTGTTGTCTTGTAAACCAATAGAACATGTGCAAAATGCCTTTTCTCACAGCATTTATACAATCTATGGATAGTGGAGGCCACGGGCAAAGCCTTACTTTTACAATGGTTTATATAATCTTTATTTAGGTAATCACTTGAAAACATCCTACCAAGATAAGGATAAAAATGCACTACTTCTATGTAAGCTCTCCACAAGAACCAGCTAAAGTTTTGCCTGACGCTGACTCCCTCCTTACTAAAGGTCATAAATTTACTCTTAGAAGTTTTTATTTTTAAAAGGTTTATTAAAGCATGTTTTAAGTTTATTGATGCATATATTAAAACATATACCAGGTGCACCAGATACCCTAAGCCTAAGGTCTCCAGAGCGAGTGTAGGAGGACTGCACTTCCATGATTGTAAGCCAGTCTAGAAAAACAGTGACGAAAGCAGACAAGGAAGAACCAAATAACATCAATTATAAATTAAATTAACAAATCAAGTTTAAGAGAAGAAAAGGTTTCTTAAATAACCAATCATAAACCTATCAATTGCACTGATAATATTAGTACAGATGCTCTGGTTGGGGGCGAGAACAGATCATAACCCATTAACAGAAAAAATAAGTCAATTAAGTATTTGTTATCAAAGTGAAGATTTTCATGGCATTCTCAAAAGGGGGGCTTTGCTAAGTCTTTTAGCCTCAATCCTGGAATTATCCAACATTAATTCAAAAGATATTGAATCTATAGAATTCATCTCTCTGTACGCTATATCTAATATATGTAAGATGGGACCAACAAGAATGTATAGCTATTCCTTATCCATGATTTCACAACTTTTGTCAGAAAGGAAATCCTTCTTGGAATGGGGCATTGAGTTGGAGTCTCTCACTGACCACAAGTATCCTCTCCTACTGCACGGTGCCAGCAATAAAAGGGTGGCACGGCATGAAGGAATACTGAACAACAGCCTAAATCAATCATTTGGAGTTCACAGATTTAACCTGCCAAAATGATATCACAATTTAAAGCCACGGTAAGGATGGATGGACATGTAAAGTAAAACAGCCTCAGTATCAGGTAGAAAGGAGATGGCTTCCAGGGTCATTGGCAGCATTAAAGAAAGAACAATAGCCAACTCAAAAACAATTACGGAGGTTCAAAATGCTTAACATATCAACAAATATTTAAATCTAATATCCTAAAATATTGCAGGGATTAATAAATTAAGTACATCACAAGAGCTAGGTATTTTTGTATGTGGATATTACATACTCTGTTGAAAACTCTTAGTGGAGGCTTGCCCGTAGGAGGGATTAACAATCCTTGTTTCAACCACATTGGGAATCTCCCATTCTGAGATCTAAATAGAGAGTATCAACATATTGGCCTTAACATTAAGTGGGGTTGGCCCTAATAATCAACGGGCAATCTCTCTCTACAACATATATGCACCCCCAGACTGGTTTAGTAAGCTTAGCAATCAAACATCACTCTTTGGCCAAATGACAAAGCTACAGGAAGAATGGGGGAATGTGGTCTTGATCTTTAGTGACCTCAACAAAATCTTGGATCCCTCGAGCATCGTCCCAGACCCACTGAATGAGTAGAAACATTTTTGGAATATTCTAAATACGGTGCCATCAGCTAAACCATCTTAGAAGACAAATGTAGTTTTCTGGAGGGGGTTGTTTAAACTCCCAGTAGTCAATCTTAATGGTAGAATTTCTCTTGACATTCCTGCATCCACCACACATTCTAGAGGCAAGGAGAATGTGCTGGATTACGCTTTAGTCTTTCCATTCCTACTTCATTACATCCGGGCATTTAAAACCATTCAAAGGCAAGAGAGTGATAATTTTTAGCAAGTAACAGAATTTTTTCTGTCTCCAAAAATGAATTACCAGCTAGTAGTGATATCTGAAGAAGAGAACACCTGTTATCGGAAAATATGATGGAAATAACATAGTGATTCCAAGTTATAAGAGTTGGCTAGAAACTGTAGGATATTAGAGGGGAGCATATGGTTTCAAATTTGTACTTTAAATTATTTTTCTTCTCCACCTGCTCTTTAACTTGAACGTGTGTTACCCTCTACAGTTGTGCTTGCTATGGCAGCTGTTTTGGGACGGAGAACAGCTTGCAGAAGCGAAATGGGTTATATTCAAGAAAATGTTCATAGCATGAAAGAAGGAAGTGTACTTGATTATACATACGCAAAAGTATTGGAAATATTCGAGATTGTTCAGAGTGGAGATTTGCCATTTCCCAAACCTTTATTAATAAGTTTGATAAAAAAAACACTGTACATAGTGAGTAGGAAAAGGGTATCTCAA
Organism: Lissotriton vulgaris; assembly: GCF_964263255.1. Classification (NCBI taxonomy): domain Eukaryota; kingdom Metazoa; phylum Chordata; class Amphibia; order Caudata; family Salamandridae; genus Lissotriton; species Lissotriton vulgaris. The sequence goes on along the minus strand of NC_141689.1, from coordinate 1,078,436,184 downwards.
AGAAAGACCAATGCCACACGTCCATCACTTCACAGGCATAACTCAGTGTGGCGGGATTTTTGTCTTGTAAACCAATAGAACATGTGGAAAATGCCTTTTCCCACAGCAATTATACAATTTATGGATAGTGAAGGCCTGGGATAAAGCTTTACTTTTATAATGGTTTATTTGATCTTTATTCAGGTAATTACTTAAAAAGATGCTACCAAGATAAGAATAAAAATGCACTAATTCTATCTTAGCACTCCACAAGATCCAGTTAAAGTTTTGCCTGACTCTGACCCCCTTCTTTCTAAAGGTCATAACTTTACTCTTAGAAGTATTTTTTGTAAAGTTTTCCTCTGCATATTTTTCTAAAAGACAAAGACGTTTTTGAAGGCCTATTGGAGTTAGTTCCAACAAGATAACATCGTTGGCGTAAAGAAGACAACCAACATTCATTAGACCAAGTTTGGGAGGATTTCGCTTTATCAGACCAACGCTCCAAGGCAAATCATGAGTATAGATCAAGAAGAGAAGCACTGGGGGGTGCCGCCTACCTAAACTGGTAGGATGGCTACGTGTGGAGAGGGCTGTGGGTTGGGTAAGGGGAAGAAATAAAATATAAGTATTAAAAGAAGACTTATCTGCAGCTCTGCTCCAGCACTGCTGACGCCTGCTCGCTGCTCTTCTCGTCAGCCGACGGGTGGAAGGGGATGTCCCCTCAGGGCACAGACTACGCACCCAAACCTTGCGCTGCTCTCAAAAGAGAGCAGCACCAGGATTGGTCTGAGCGACCTTGTTTGCCACTCAGATGGTGCGTTTGAGTCTGTGCTGTTTCTCCAGCCCGGCTGTGTAACACAGCCAGGTTGGAGAAACATAAGTGCACATGTGTTTGGCCGGCTTTGGACGGCTGGCAAAACACACATGCGCACTTATGAGTGCACTCTACTCCTCCCTGGAATGACCTATACTTTTGTATTGCGAAGCTCAGACTGCATAAATAAAATGATAATACCATTGCGCTATTATCATTTTATTTATGGTCTGCCGGAACGGGCTGTGGGGCGACACTTATCCACCATTACAGAGGAGTCGCGAATGAAGGGAAGTGGTGCCAGCAGGCACCCCTGCTTTAAGCCAGCTGCATCAGCTCTCTTCTCAACAAACCTTGGTTCCCTCCGGTCAAATCCTGAGTCCAGGTGGAGATGTGAAAGGCACTTATTAGCCTCAAAAGGTGAGCAGGAATCCCTAACGCTGGCAGTTTTCTCCACAGCGTCCCCCGGTCAACCCTGTTGCTGTGTAGGAATCAATGAAAGCATAATACATGGACATGCCCCTGGACTGAGGGCACTTTTCTATTAGAGTTTGTAGGGCTGTAATGTTATCAAGGGTATTACAATTCTTACGAAATCACACCTGCTCAATGGGTATAAAGTTATTACCAAATGCCCATTCTTGGAGGTGCAGTAAAATGCTTTTAGCAAATAATTACCCAGTTGCATTCAGAAGGGCAATTTGTCTATAGCTGGTGGGGGAAGTCTTCGATCCTTTTTAAGTCGAGCCTAGAGCAGTGCATGCGCTGCTGCTCAACTTTCAGTAAGGGGATTTTCAAAAGGCCTAGCGAACAACCGATATACATGCATTTTTGATACTGTTGTTCTGCTTTACATATAAAAATTACAAGCCTTTGGATCTACTCATCAGTAGTGGCAAGGACAACTAGAGGCCACAGATAATTGAGGGGGTTTCTTTTTCTTTCGTGTCAGGTTATTGTATATCTGTTTTCATGTGTCACCCTTGATTTTACAATATGTCATTTATATATCTCTCCATGTTTTTTAACTTGACTTTGATAACATGTGCTATGAAATATAATAATTAACTGCTGTATTTTATTCTTTTTCAAAGAAAATTTTCTTTGAATCATTTTAACTGTGTTGCTAAGTGTAAATTTTTTTTTATATGTAATGTGTTTATGATTAAAATTAGACTGTGAACGTTCAAATTTTTGTTGTGGAAATTTATATTTAGTCTTCTTAAATCTTTCCTGTATTCCCTGTTTTAGTCTGGTAGTGAACCTACAGTGGTGTGAAAGGATAGTGAGCGTGTGCCCAGGGATTTCAATTTGACCTGATTTTCAAAATGCTACCTGTAACGGTCTAGTGTTTGTGTCCCCTCTGGACAGAGTCCTGGAAGCACCACCACACAATGTAGCACTCTCTGGCCAGGCGTGGCCAGAGAGCTGAAATAAAGGGACCGGAGTCGCTCGGGACTTCCGGTCCATACGAGTAAGCCAGCGTGTGGTCGTCATTCATTGAACAGTGTGCTTGTTCTACTTGTTCCCCCATACCAATTATGTCCTGCACCCTGACACTGGCGACGAGGGTGGGATACAGTGGATCGCGTCGCGAAGAAACTGCACGCTCTGGAGAAAAGGAAAGCCGTGTCTGCACTGCCTGACGACAGCGGCGGTATGCGCAGAGGACACCTGAATGCGGCATCGGACATCTGGTGAGCAGCGCGAAAAGGGGGGCCAACGTAGAATACCTGATACAAGTTTGGAGTGCCTGCACGCACCAAGGAAAGGCCCGCGACATGTCCCCGAGCAACCCACATTGCCGAAGCAAGTGCGCGCATGCGCAGAAGCACCAGAGGCCCAGCATACTCCCGTCACAGCGCGAAGGAAGCGCGCAAAAACACAGAGCAGCCGGCAAGCTGCCTCACAGTAAAAGGATTATATACAAGGAACAATATCCCAACCGGTATTGTTTGCAGACAATTATTGAGGATATCTATACAGTATTATCCAGACAGAAAAAGGAGACTCAGTTTGATTTTCATATGTGCTCAAGGCATCATTTTTATAAGTATTCTGAGAGGTATAGGACAATTGTAATTAACAGTTAATATCAACACTGCAATTATTAAATAATACGTGACAGCCCAAGGTTGTACAAGGTGCACAAGTGCAAAGGTGAGTGACACTACTGCGACACAAGTGACAGTGAGAGCAGCGTGGACGGCGCAAGGTGTATAGTGAGCAATTATGTACAGTGAATAAAAGCAACAAAGTGGTTTCAAAATAGTTCAAGAAGATTGTTATTCATTTTTTAATTTTTTTGCGAAAACCACTGTGTGAGGGGCGCCTAGAATCTCGCTGGAGAGTCAACTGCGCTTCAATCCGTAAGAATTGGGATCATCATCAGGACAAAGCCCCCTTTGTCCTCCAGCCCCCTTTGTCCTGATGATGATCCCAATTCTTACGGATCAAAATGCCGTTGACTCTCCAACGAGATTCTAGGCGCTTCCCCTTGCAGTTGTGGGTAGAGTGACGCTGTTCAAAATGGTGGCCCTGCTGAGATTCCTGTATTACTTCACCAATCTGCCACCTCCTTCTTAACCATGCTGGAAAAGATGACCAGAGACTTCATCTGGGGCCTCAATTGACATAGGGTGGCGGTTCAAAAACTATATTTACTCACAAACCAGGGAGGCCTGGCAGCGCATTGCTTCAGGCACTACTACTTGGCGGCCCAACTTCAATGGATCGCCAGAAGGATGGCAGACCATCAGCGCAATTACACGGCGACCACACGCCCATTGTATACGCTCCCCCAGATCCTTGCGCTCTTCCACCCCAGCACATTGGTGCGACCTCCTAAGCCCCAATTCCTGAACGTGGCTTACAGGTGCTACCGCAGAAGCCTCTACTTAACCTGTGGCACAACGCACTATGCCCCCGTTCTCCCCTTGGAGGGTGCCCCTAGGAAACAGGCAACACGTACAGCTGCCAAAAGGCAACACTGGCACGATGCGGGTATACGAACCCTTGGAGCTCTTTATCATGAAGGCTCGCTTATTCCCTACATTACACTAGTGGACTACGAGGGACTCCCTCCAGGGCAATTCCTCCTACATCGGTCATTGGTGACTACACTCTCAGTGAAATGGGGAGACCTTGCCACTGAGCCCCAAAAGCACCTCACTGTGCAATACATACATGTCATGGGACGAGGTAGGCACCTGATGCAGTGGTTTGTAGCCTTGTTGCGACGTCATGCAGGGGTAAATCTAGACCCCCTCAGACACAAATGGGAGCAGGATCTGGGCCGACAATTTACAGACAAAGAATGGGAGCGGGCGCTGGCGCTGGCCAGTCCAGTTTCGATCCCCAGGAAAGCAAAATTTAGACAGATCCAATACTATATCACACAGAGGGCATACCTCATGCCAGCCAACATCAACAGATACTTTCACTGCACCGACTCAGCCTGCCCCAGATCTCTGCTGTAGATGCAGACTTGTTGCACATGCTCTGGGGTTGCGCCAGCCTGAGCGCGTATTTGGGTGGGGGAGCGAACAAGCTTCGCATCTGCACCGAGAGAGAGATACCTTTTGACTGGCCAACATATCTACTGCACATATTCCGTAGGACACATTAACACTAAAGTCACCTCCAGGTTCCTAGACCTGGGCACAGTGACAGTTAAGAGGCTAATCACAAAAAGGTGGAATGCACCTGATCACCCGCACATACAAGCATGGAGGCCCTCTAGTCTTGCATCTTGTCAGAGCTGAAGGTATAGCGATTCGACATGAGTAAACCATGGGCCTCAGGAAAATACCTATATCCACAGGTTGGGAAGCGATCCTGGCAGCGCTACAGCAGAGCGCGGACCAGCCTGATCAGCCCCTGCAAACACCTGACCTGGTGGAGTAATTCCACGCATGCGTCCAACATCCTTAGGCCATTCATAGACACTAGACCCATTGTCCCTAGCCATGCAATGGCAATCCGATGCTCTCACACACCAGACACCAACCATCAAGGCAATGGACGGGGCGCATTAAGCGACACACATGCGCACAAACACTGGCAGACACATGGGGTTGTTCCAGCTCACTTTCAAGTTTTATACCCCATCTACTTATTCCCCCCAGTATCCCTGGTGGGGACCGTGCAACCGCAACCCCTGTGCATTGTGTACTTTTGCAGCAGCACATGCTTTTTTTGGCAATCCCGGAGGATGTGCTTTGGGCTACATGTAGTGCTGACCCCGAGCAGTAATTGCACAGAAGATTTCCGGCCTACACTCCACGAGTGTTCCGTGGGTTGGTATTTTGTGATTCAGCTTGTCTTCCCTTTGCGATCCCTGGTTCGTTGGCCTGTGGGTCCCTGTGAAGGGGTTGTATGTTCTTACAACACACTCCGTTGTAACGTATGCCTTTACCACACATGTGTTACAACGGAATGGTATTTCAACGCTTATCCTTCTCCACGAATTCTTCCGTGGTGAAGTTGTATGTCGTAAAGAGGAAGCGGAAGTTTCTTTCCGTTTCCTCTTATACGACGCCGATTGCCTGCACATCTCGACTTCAGGTGCGGTTTTTTTTGGGGGGGGGGGGAGCCCCCTCCAATCCCCCTTTTTTTAATTGTACCCTTTACCACACATGCCTTTACTACATACCTCGTAGTAAACGTATGCGTGGTAAAGGCTTTCGTTGTAACCACGCATGCGTTGTAATGTATGCATGGTTAAGGTTTTAGTGGAAACGGCTGCATTGTAGTGGCCGTTTCCCCTGTGAAGGTAACTTTGATTTCTTTTGGGCTTCCCTGGTTGCTCCAGACGTGCCTTGACTCCCATAGTTTGGAGAGTCTCCAGAACCTTGCTGGCCCTCACTGTGACTGGTTTCCTCCGCCCGCGTGGATTGCATTTGCCAAGGCTTGTTGGTGTTCAATCCGGACACTGACCCCTCAGTACTCTACATCCTTTGTGGGACAGCTCACCGCCAGACTTTGGTTGTCGTAGACTTCTCCTGGTCCCCGTGGCTGCAGAGTCAAGCATCTCGTCATCTCACCTGAAGCACCCGACATCGGTGGGCATTCGTCTACCAAGCCCCTGGTCACCCTGAAGTGACCCAGACTCTGACCCTCTGCTTTCAGGTTCTTCTCACCTCGGATCCACGAGTCACGCCATTGAAAATGACGAAGGTTTCCGAAACCACTTGACCCCTATGCACCCGGCTCCCCCTGGAGCCCGCTGTGTATTGTGCTATTTACTGTTGTTCTATTGATTAAGTATTGTGTGCCTTGTGCTCTAATCTCGTACAGAGGTCAGAGTGTTTAGTAATAAATACAGATATTTTATATATCTTCTGTGTGGTTCTCCTTTCATTTGGTTATTCAGGAGGTTCTGATATGGTAAAACAAGCTGCTTTACATTCCTTCGAGACTTAGCCTGAAGGCTGCTCTCCACAGCTACCACTAGGATAGCTTTCTATAAAGGTTGTCTTTGACCTAATCATCAATAAGGGTCATTTGGACTGGGGCAAGGTGCCCACTTTAATTAGTGGACAGCATATACCAGGCCAACTTCTCACACATTAGTTTAGACATACTTTAGAAATAAAGATTCAGTCTCATGTCTAAATTATCTTACAGAAATGTGCAGGGGAGTCGAAAATCCTTCTTGAAGGTCAAAAGGAAGCTAAAAAAGTATGGGACTAAGATACACGCTCTTGTATCCTGCCAGACTACACGTGATCTCAGAGGGCAGGTCTCAATTCATTGACTCACCAAAGCTGGCGGTAGTTGGAGATGTGGGACAAGGTGTCACGGGATTGAGAGGGTACCTGGAGAAATGAGGCTCGCAACAAGGTGGAGCCGCACAGCCCAGATTAGAGGGTGAGCGACGAGCCTGTGCAAAGGAATCCTCGGGACATGAAGGTAGGGAATCCTCGAGGATTGTAGTTCAGGGTCATTGTACCATGGCGCTGGATTTCTCTGCGACTGTGCCGGGGACGGACGGGGCTTGACCACCCCGATGATGGACATGGAGATCAGTGACACTTCTTCCAATTGACATGGGGACCCTGTGCTACTTGTGTATTCCTTTGTGGGGGAAGGCCAGCGGGTGGTGGAATGATCCTACCAGGGGTGTGGATGGAGCTAAGGTTGATCTGCTTCCTGAACTTTCTTTTAAAACATTTTTTTTATTTTATTTGAGTTTTATATAGCGATGGCTAAACCCGGAGGTATCAGAGCACTTTACATAAGGTTCCACAAAGTTACAAAGTTACATCCATTACCAGTTACATCAGTTAATAGAAAAACATTTCAAGAGCGTAAAGACTAGATAAATGGAGCTTAGAAGGGAGAGGGGGTAGGGTCAAGCGGTAGGCAGGAAATAAGAGGGAGAGACGAGGGAGAGTCTGCCCAAAGTTCGGCTGGGTAGTTGACAGCCGATCTCCTCTACAGCTATCAGGTAGCACCACCGGGCATCCACCAAATAGCTAGGTCTCAGCGGAAAAAACATTTAGGAAGCATAGGGAACGAGAAAATGTAGCATAGAGGTGGAAAGGGGGTAGGGTAAAGGGGTGGGAGGGAGAATGCGAAGGCGAGACGAATGAAAGTCTGCCCAAATTACGGCTGGGTAGGTGACGGCCAAGGGGGCCATCTCCTCTATAGCTAACCGGAAGCTCCACCGGGCATCGGCCAAAAAAACTTGGTCTACCGCTTTAACATAAGGAAACATTGTGTTACAAATGATAAAATAATCACATTAATTGCAGAGAGGTTAATAATTCGATACAGGAGTTATTAGCGACCATTGGAAACAGGATCCACAGAAAAAAGGAAAATTGTACTGTACAGTAAAAAAAAATCAGAGTTGTAAGAATTTGTAATAGGGAAGGGGGAAGGAGCCACAGCAGGGAGATGACGAGGAACTGTGTCTAACGTCCGGCTGGGTAGGTGACGGTCGAGGGGGAACCAGGGCCAATCTCCTCAATAGCTGTCTAGCAGCTCCACCGGGTATCAGCCAAGTTGCTCAAGTCTCAGTGTTCAGGAGGCAGTTTAGAATCGAAGCATAGTCAGGTAGTGGAGGAACAAGACCCCAATGGGGGGCAGCGGTAAGAAGGAATGGGGTGGGGGTGGGTCAGTAATTCAGAGACGGAGCTGAGGTTGCCGTTTAGGCTGCCGAGGGAACGAAGGCAGAGGCGGCCGCCACATTAAAGTCAGGCAAAACTTTGTATTGGTCTGTTTCATTATATGACATTTGTATGGCTTCACACCACTGCAAAGGGGTTCTGGGGAGTCCTCTCCACATAAAGGTGGTAGGCCATGTTTGAGGGGGTAGCTTTAGGCTGTGGGTCCTCACAGCATCGAGGAAAATGGGCAAACATAATTGTTTGTTGTTGTGTTGTTGTCCGGTGTGGACGGAGTTTGGCAGGTTTTAATGATTCAACCCCTAGCTCTTGAGGGAGTTTGGTTTGTTTTTACAGTGCAGGTGCTAGTCCAAGGGGCTGAGTTTCTTATGGGGAGAGTTTCTGGCTTGATTTGCTGTTTGGAAGTGGACCGGTCTAGGCTTCGGAAATGGACAGAAACTTTTAATGGCTGACTGTACAAATATTGTCAACTGGAATGTCAGGGGGCTGAAGCACTAGACTAAATGGTACAAAGTTCACAAGTATCTGAGGTGCAATCAGGTCCAGATTGCGTTTGCAGGAAACACATCTAATGGGTAGTGAGGCTCAGTGCTGCCTTTAGCACTGGTGGCGCCCTGCGCGACCGTCAATTTTTGGAGCCCCAAAACCCCATGACTGCCTCCTCAGATTCTCTCACTACCACCGGGCAAAATTGCCCCTCATCTTTCCAATCATATGTTATTGCAAAACACAGCGCCAACCCCCCTGAGGTCAGAGCCCCCTTCACAGGTCAGTGCCCAGTGCAGCCGCACCAGTCGCACTGCCCTAAAGCAGGCCCTGGTGAGGCTCAGAAGTTGGTAAAAAAGTGTTGGGGACAATTTTTTCCAGCTACTTACTCCTCTTATGCTAGAGCGGCGGCAATTTGGATCACACCTGGGTGCAGTTTAGTCATACATACTTGCATAACAAACTCACATGTGCACCACTGAAATTAATTTTATTTTCCCCTATACTAATTCCACACCAATACTGTTTGCATTCTGGAGTAGCGTGCTACCCAATGAAAAGCGCTTCAACACCTAATCTGGGGCAGCAAGCACTATATAAACACAATTACAATTTCAATACATATATCAAAACAGATGTAGAAGGGCGGTACCTGTTGCTCCAGGTAGCGCCCCTCCAGAAGCTAAAGATATTAATATTCTGAGCACTTATGCCCCCAATGTAGATGATGGGAAGTATTATGAGGTGATACAGGAGCTGCTCCCCAATAACCTGGGCGGGGATGTTGGTTGTGTCCTGGATGGGAACACGGACCGCCACCTGCCTAGGCAAGGTACGAAGCTCCTAATGACAGTGTAACTCTCTTGGGTCGTGCGGAATCTGGGGTTACTGGATGGCTTGCGCAGACTCCACCCGCAGGAATACACATGCCACTTGCAGCTGCTCAATTGGGGTGGTTCTTCTCAGACCATGTAGTGGTGCTGCTTCGTTTACGGTGGGAGTCGGGATGCGCGCCCTGTCCGATGTTGGCATGCCTACCGAGCTTCTGACAGATGCGGTTTATAGAGTCACTGGAGAACACGTTCAAGGAATACTTAGCAAACAATTTGGGCTCCACCGCCACTAAAGCCACTGAGTGGGAGGCACTTAAGGAGGTACTGAGGGGGGGTCTGCATAGAGACCACCTGCAGCGTCTGGAGGTAATTGGAAGCAAACATTAAGGTTCAAGGACAGCAGTTAGTAGAACTCCACAAGGGGGAGGTGAGCTCTGCGGATGTGCATGGGGAGTTGTGCGGACTCAGAGAATCTCACAGGCGTTGTGGCAAACCCTGGCCAAATATACCCTTAAGGCTTACCGACATTGGCTAGGTAGAGAGGGTGGTAAGTCAGGCAGGCTCTTAGCCTGGATAATAAAATGTGAACAGGAGAACCCGCCTATACTTCATCTTGGAACACCGGGGGGAGGGGGGAATTTGGTGACAAGCCAGCAAGATATATCCTGAATACCCTTGGGGCCGACTTTCGAGATGTCTATCAAGCAAGTGAGGTCTGTCAGCGGGGTGCGGTAGAGACATTCCTTATGGGGTAGACCTGCTTTGCCTATCACCAGATTGTGTACCCGACTTGGATGGGGCCACCACAGTGGAGGAATTAAGGTTGGCCTTACGAGATCTTAACAAAGCTAAGGCCCCAGGTTGGGATGGATACCCTGTGCAATTATTTCAGATCTATTCTGCATTGCTCATGGACAAGCTCCTGGAGGTCTTTCTGGAGGAGAAGGAAATGATCCTCTCCCTCACTAGGTGTAAGGGCATTATCTGCCTCCCGTTAAAGTCGGGGGGATCCTGAGGACCCCTCCTTGTATAGACCACTCACTAAGATCTAGTCCGATATCAAGATCATCTGCAAATTGTTGGCGACAAGGTTGTGAGTAGTAGTGCAGGAATTGCTGCACAAGGATCATTGTGGGTTTATACCATCTCATAGCACGGCCCCAATCTCTGTCAGCTGACCCTTGTACTGCATGAGCCTGCGGGGGTAGTTCGAGATATGGCGCTTGTATCTATATATTTGGAGAAAGCATTTAATACACTCAATTGGAGCTATCTGATCTCAGTATTGAAGGGGATGGGATTCGGCTAATCTTTACAGACTGGTACAACTACTAAACACTGATCCTCTGGTTCGTATCAGAGTGGGGGGTGCAGATTCAGAGGTCTGGATAGTCAGGAGAGGCACTCATCAGCGTTGTCCTCTTTCACCACTCTTATTTGCCTTGGCGCATGAGCCTTTGGTGATCCTACTACGTAGGGAGCTGGAACACTTGAGCACACGGTGAAAGAGTCCAACCATATATTTTCATTATGCGCAGATGATGCGTTGATCCATGTTCATTACACAAAGGAGGATGTGCCGCTTTTGATGAATCACATGGCAACTTTCAGAGGGATTTCTGTCTTGCAAGTTAATATTAGGAAGACACTGTTATTTCCAATGGGGAGGTTAGTGGTGACACTCCATGAGCGGTTGCCTGACCTTGGGATCGAGTGGGAAACTGACAGCTTTCGATACCTGGGAATTATGGTTACCCTCACGGAGGCTATCCATCAATGTTTGAACATAGATAGAGTTCTGAAGGGCCTTACCAGGTCAATTGGGTTATAGAACACATTGCCCCTGACGGTTATGGGTAGGGCGGCCATTCATAAGAGGGTTTTGCTCCCCTGATGCCTGTATCTGGTACAGAATTTGATGTTCCTGCTTGGCCCACGAATTAGCCAGCTGATTTTGTTTGTGTGGGTTGGAAGGGGGAGCATGGCCACCTTGTCAATCCTTAAAAGGGACATGGAGTAGAAAGGCCTGGCTCTCCCTGATATGCAACTCCATTTGTTTGTGGTACAGTTGCAACAACACCACCCGGTGCCTCATGGAGTCCGATAACTGGGAAGAAAGGCTCTTACCAGACATGATTGGGGGACAAATGCTGGCATGTCTGCTGATGAGAGGGGGCCTTTCAGAGATTTTGATTCTGTATCTGGTGAGGCACACAGTGCAATATAGGAAGCAGTGGTTAAAAAGGTACATTGTAGGGCTCCATTTGACACAGAGCTATACCTTTAGGTTCTTGAGCCATATCATTTTATTGACCTTGATATGTCCATTGAATGTTGAAGGGCTGGCGGTTGTCTCCTATCTGTAACCTGTACCCAGGTGAGGTAATTCTTACTTTCTGGGATGCGTAGGAGATGTTTAAACTTTAAAGTGGGTCCGGGACACTTTCAGCAGTATGTTAAATTGGAAAACACAGCGAAGGAAGTATGGTGCAGCTTCCCGAAGGTGCCACTGCCTTTCAAGATATTGGGTGGGTTAATTCGGTAGGGGGAGGGCAGATACCTCATTACCGTTTTTATAAGGCACTTAAAGGGGACACCCATTCAAACCAAGGCTAGCGTGGGAAACTGAATTGGGGGAGCCCCTCACAGATGAGGATTGGGGCAGTGCCTGTCGGCTGGTGTGGATGGTCTCCTGTAACAGCAGGTTTAAGTTATTACATTTCAACTACCTGCATCGCTTGTATGTGACACCTTTCCAGCTGGATACATCTCACCAGGGCAGTATAATGTGCATACTGTGGAGCAGAGGGTGCCACATTTTTACATCTCGCTTTGGCTCTGTTATGAGGTTAATGGGGTTTGGAGGGGGTGGTGCTAGAGTTGTGATGGCTATGGGTGTTGCAATACCCCTTACCAGGGCCGGACTGGCTGTAGCGGGCACCGGGCATTTCTCCGGTGGGCCGCCAGGTTTAGGGGTGGTTTTGGGCCCCTGGGGCCTGATTTTGTTACAGGGCCGTTTTTGCAGCATAGCTGCAATATCGGCCGCTGTAACAAAAGCGGCCGAAACCAGAGGGCTTGTCTGCTATGGGTGGTGGCGAAACCCAGGAGACGGAGGATCCCCTATATGTTTTCACAACTTGCACTTTTTTTAGCTAAATGGCGAGTGACTATTGGGTGGATGGGACTTGTGTGCCACAGGCAGCACTCTGGATCAAGGAAGTGCTTGAATGGGGGGTCGCAGAGGAAAAACGTTTGCGTTTATCTCGCTTTGATGAGAAAGCTGCTGAAGATGTGGTAGCTTGGGGGCTATTACTGGACAGATTTAATGAACATGGGAACCTCAATACTGAATTGGAATCGGGATAAGTGGGGAGGTAGATTCGCAATAAGTCACATTGTGTGCTGGAGCCGTGGTCACCAGGTGTAGTTATGACATGTATATGTTTGAATAGGCTTCCGAACTTGGTCAGTACTGTCTACCTTGCATTGTCCCTTAATGTTGGGAAAGTCTGATATGTCATGGAGCACTTGTAACTGGAGAATTGCACTGGTTGATATGTTTAGTTGGTTGTAAGAAATGGAGAAATACAATTTGTAAAAAATAAAAGGAGGGGCGTGGCTTGAACACCGCACAAGATGGCGGCTTAGCGTCGGAGCTCCGCTAAACGAGCACCGGCACCGGCGGATTCCTGCGCATTCACCGGACTTCTACGATTGAAAAGCCCTGAATTGCGTGTGGGAGCATGAGGTGAGCAAATGGCTCTGCTCCTTATCTACTAAATCCAGCGATATGCGCTGCTTTTCGCTGTGACGCGGTCCGCTTTTGCCGCGGCCGCCGTTTTCTTTTTTGCCGCGATTTTCTACGAGTGGAAACTGCTTCATAACTGCCTCGTTTTAACTATTTACAATGCTTTCGTTGTCTGCTTCATCTTTCATCAATCTCCAAATCACTGCGGAATGCATCTTCAGTCGCAGTTTTCTTCTTTTCACATTTTGACCTACAGACGTCTTTTTCACTAACTCTGCTTCTTCTCTTCAATTTTTCATATTCCTGGTTGGCGCCTTTTTCGACCGCATTTATTATGCGCTTTGTTTAATGGTTTGCCACAGTGTTTTTCTTTGCGCAATGATGCTACAGCGGTTTTCTTAAGGAACATGGTTCTAATGTGCTTTTACCATATTGGATGAACTGCGTGTCCTCGACGTTGCTATCTCTGTCTGACACCTTTTTCTACCGCTTGTAATGCACATACATTGCTTGTTGATTTGCCACAGTGTTTTCTTTGCGCAATACGTCTACGGAGGTTTTCCAGAAGATGGAGATTGTGATGCACAGCCGCAATATTGAATAATCCTGTGTCTTCTCAGCTTTGATGTTCCTGTTTGGCGCCTTTTTTGACCGCATTTTCTGTACGCATTCACTATTGCTGTGCCACAGTGTTTTTCCATTGCACACTATTTCTACAGAGATTTACCTGAAGTCTGTAGTGGTACTATTATCTGTCCTCCTCTTTTTACATGGGGAAATTGTGTACCCTCAAGCTTACTTCTTCTACTGTCAAACCTCGTCATTCCTCGGATTCTGACTCTACGACTCCAACTATGGAAGATCCTGCTTCTCATAAGCCTGACTTAGGTCCTGGGGCAATCCCAAAAACAATTTCCTCAAGTAAAATTTTGCAACCTGCTTCGACAAAACGCCTGAAAAAGGATCCACCCTCCCCAGGCTCCTCATCGCATTCTGCGTCTATGGATCTTATTCTTGAGGAAATTTGTGCACTCAAACCCTTCATGGCTGAGACTACTAAGACAATGCAATTTCTCCACGACAAATGGTCCACTCTTGAATCGCGTGTTCTTTTAGTGGAACAATCCATGGAGTCCCTTCAGGCCTCATGTTCTAGGATTTCACTTTTGGAAAAAGATGTATCTCTCCTGAGGAGGCAGACAGAGGAGTTGGAAAATCGTAATCGCAGAAATAACCTACGAATTTATGGACTTCCTGAACATACAGAGGGATCTAATCCAACTGCATTTTTCAAACCTTTCTGCCGAAAATTTTGGACCTTCCTCCATCCCCTTCACTTAACATACAACGTGCGCATAGACTTGGTCCTAAAGTTTCCACCAAACCCCGCGGAGTCATTCTGCTGTTCCTACAATATACTGATCTCCTGCAGGTTCTTTCAGCAGCAAAAGCTAAAAAACAAGTTATGTGGGAAGGCCATCGGTTATATCTATCCCAGGATGTGGCTAAAGTGACAGCGGATCGTCGAAAACAGTTCCTTGATTTGAGACCACAACTACGAGCTCTTAATGCCAGGTTCGGTCTGCTTCACCCATGTCTCTTCAAGGTGACCTATAAGGATAAGACAACAACTTTTGATGACCCACAAGTCCTTCAAGAATTTCTTCGTCAGCAAGGAGCCGACGTCATGGACACTGCAAGAGCTGTTTAATTTCGCATGACTGAGCTATTTGCTTTTTCGTTATCCTATTGTGTCTTATTTTTGTTCCTTCTTCTCTGCTGATTTTGTCATGCCCTAGTATTTTGTATTTTGTATTTTGTATTTCGTACGTATCTCTAATATTCTTATTTTTCATTTTATTACAGATGCTCTTCCCTTTTCTTCACCCCGGTGTTATTCATCCGTCCAATTCAGTCCTATGCTGGTTCCTCAGGTGTTCGGTGGCGTCTGTTCCGTTGTCGATGTCGTCATCTTCTGGCGTCGTCACCCCCATTCTTCGTTCTGTATCTGTTGGTATGTTTCTATGTTCTTCTTATATTACTCTGTTCTTTCTACTGTTTTCGTTTACTATCTCTTTTCTTTGCTCTTTTCTCTCGTTCTTTCTTCTTGCATTCTCGCTGTTTTCTCTTTGTTTATTTCTCTTACCTACTCTTTATCTACTTTTCCTTCATCATTATCTTATTTCATCATCTCATTTTCTCTATTCTATCTCCTTTTCCATATCATTCTATTTTTGATTTACATTCCGAGTAGTCACTTGGAACGTTAAGGGGTTAAATAACCCCATTAAACGTCAACGAGTTCTGACGCATTTGACTAGGCTTAAAGCTGATGTAGCCCTCCTCCAAGAATCCCACCTTTTGGAAAAGGAGGCTTTAAAACTCAAACGTTTATTTATTTATTTATAGAAACATTTGTAAAGCGCGAAACGAAGGCCCGTGGGCATCTCGGCGCTAAATAACTGCAATGTTTGGCCAACAAGGGGACTAGGAGATCATTGATTAAAAAGCCAGATTTTGAGGTTTTTTCGGAAAGACCAAAGGGAAGTGCTTGATCGAATGAGGCAGTGTGTTCCATAGTTTTGGAGCAGCCACAAGGAATCTTCTGTCACCCCAGTTGACAGATTTAGTTCGGGAGATCACCAGGTCCAGGGAGCTGGAGGAGCGCAGTGCTCTAGATGGACAGTAGGGGGTAAGGTTCTGAGTGAAGAACGCTGGGCCAGCGTTGTGTAAAGCCTTGTATACCAGGCACAAGGTTTTGAACTTAATCCTCTTCCTCACCGGAAGCCAATGAAGTTGTTTCAAAGTGGGTGAAACCGGATGGAATTTGGGGATTCGCCCTATGAGCCTGGCGGCCGCGTTCTGTATAGACTGCATTTTCGTTAACACTCTCTCCTGGGCCCCTAGAAACAGAGCGTTACAATAGTCTAGGGTGGAGAGCACCAGGGAGCTTACCAGCGTTTTCGCAGTGTTTTCAGGTAAGAAGGGCAGAATTTTTTTGATGAGCCTAAGTTTATGAAAGGCTGAAGAGGATATCTGGTTGGCATGTGGTAAAAAGTTCAGACGGTTGTCGAACATGACTCCCAGGTTCCTCACTTTGTCAACCGGGACTGGGGGCTGGCCCATGGATGACGGCCACCAAAGGGGGAACCACTCCGGTGAGAGATTGCCGAAAATTACAACCTCCGATTTGTCGGAGTTTAGCTTCAGACAATTGTGTGACATCCAGTTCCCGATAGCCGACATGCCCTGGTTGAACATGTTGGCTTTCTGAAGCCCGTCATTTTTGACGGCAAGGACCAGTTGAGTGTCATCAGCGTATGAAGTGAGGCTCATCCCGTATGCCCTGATGACATTGGCAAGGTCCGACACATAAATGTTAAATAGTGTCAGACTAAGGGATGAGCCTTGGGGAACTCCACATGGTAGTGACAAGGGGGAGGATTCAAAAGGTCCCACAGTGACGCCCTGGGTCCTGTTGGCCAGGAAGGAGGCAAGAAGATTTTTGGCATTACCTTGAATGCCTATGCTCTCGACACGGTCGACCAAGGTGGTATGGTCGACCGTGTCAAAGGCCGCCGACAGGTCTAGTAATATCAGGACGGCAGTGCCTCCCGCATCCCGGATAGATCTAATGTCATCCGCCGCTTTGACCAAGGCCGTCTCGGTTCCGTAGAAGCGACGGAAGCCAAACTGTGATTCATCTAGGCATTTGTTTTCCTCGATGAAGGAAGAGAGTTGGGCATTCATGATTTTTTCCACTATTTTTGCTAATAGTGGGAGACTGGCGATGGGGCGGTAGCTTTTGAGTTCTTCTTTATCAAGGGTGGGTTTTTTGAGCAACGGTTTTATTAGGGTTTTCTTTAGTGTCTCGGGATAGATGCCAGTGCTAAACATGGAGTTGCAGATATTGGTTATAGAGGGTAAGACTGCATCCATAATAGGTCTCAAGACCTTCAAGGGACAAGGGTCAAGGGCCGATCCAGATTTGATGGTGGATATAGTTTTTAGCACCTGCGGACACGTGACCTCGCTGAACTGCGAGAGAATGGGTCCTTCAGGTTGAATTGATGGCCTGTGGGAGAGAGTAACGTTATTGGCGAAAACCCTGTAAATGTCATCAACTTTGCTGAAGAAGAACTTTGATAGAGCGTCGCAAAGGGTTTGGGACGGGGGAGGTGTGAGATCCACAGAGAGACCCGCTAATTGTTTGGTGGTCTCATATAGGCATTTATTGGAGTTTTGTGCGGTTTCAATTTTATTGCAATAATACTTTTTTTTTGCGTCCAAGATAAGATGTTTGTATTTTGCTACCGACTCCTTATATAGGAGTTTGGTTTCGGGTGTGTAGTCCTTCCGCCAGTGTCTCTCTCTATTTCGGCACTGTTGCTTTTGGGTACGCAGTTCCTCTGAGTACCACGGGGCCGAGGGGGTAGATCTATTGCGTGACCGTTGTTTAACTGGGACCAGGTCTTTTGCTGCTGAGCTCACCCAGTTGTAAAATTGGGACGTGGCGTTATTAGGGTCAGGAGATAACGTAGGGAGGGTATCATTAAGCAAGGTTTCCAGCCTACGTACATCTAAGTCATCCCATGCCAAGTAGGGGAGACAGGGATTAGGGTGGGGTTTGTCGACCAGAGGGTCGTCCACTGGAAGTGAAGCCAGGATGAGATGATGATCCGACCAAATTAAGGGAAGTATTTCTGTGAGTTTGAGGCCCGAGGCATTAGAAAAAATGCCGTCTAGTGTGTGACCTCCTTCATGCGTAGGGGAATGAACCAAAGGGGATAGACCAAAAGTGGACATGTCGGCTAAAAGCGCGGCTGTGTCGGGATTGTCGGGCACATCAAAATGAAAATTAAAATCACCTAGAATGGTGAAGGAGTTCTCCAGCGCGGAAGTTTCCAGAAAGGACCTGTGAGCCCCCAGGAAGTCGCTCCTGGGTCCCGGTGGTCGATAAAGGAGGATCCCTTTGAAGGTGTAGGAAGGGGTCAGTTTTATTGCGAATTCTAAGGCTTCGCAGGAAGTCTGGGGAATTAGCGTGTGCCTTACGATATAGGTGTCACGGGCAATGATAGCAATACCGCCGCCTTTTTTCTTGGTTTGCCTGTCCAGTCTGTAAGTGGTAAACCCAGCAGGAACGGCTGTAACAAGATCCGGATCGGATGCTTGGCCCATCCATGTTTCCGTCATGAACAGGATATCTATTTTATGGTCCTGTATCAGTTCATGGATGTCATGGCTGTGTTTGCCAAGCGAGCGGACATTTGTGAGCGCAATGGTGTAAGATTCCGTAGGATGGTGTTTGCCACTCTGAAGAGATTTGCGGGTGGATGGTAACATAGCGTGACAGCCAGGGCAGTATGCTGCTAGCTTTGTGGGCAGAGCATTAGGGTGGGATATACGACATGAATGACTGGTCGTGGGGCGAAGAGACTGTAGCTGAGCAGCTGTATAACAGATACGGGGGGAAGGATGGGACGGACCAGGGGGGATGGTCCTGGGCCCGGGCCAGGCGCAGACGGGCTTGCCTTTGGCGCGCCTTCGGCGCGCCGCTGGCGCGCCCGCTGCGCGGTCGGGCGGCTCTGTTGTTAATATACATAGTAGGGCGGGGCGGGAGGAGGGTGGGAGGGGCGCAGAGCAAACCGGGCAGCCTTCCCAACTCAGGATGGCGCCCAAAGTCAAGCTGATAGCTTCCCAGCGCGTGAACAGCGTCGCTGAGGGAAGATAATGAACCAGAGCCTCGGCGAATTAGTCTCGCCTTGAGGTGGGGGGGGCGGGAATATAACACAGTACCTGTTTAAAATATTTTACAGAAGTTAAAACGAATATAGTAAATCAATCGTTTTTAAAATCATCAAGAGTACACAGAGCAAACCTCCGGCTTCCGCCTCAGAGGGAAAACATTGTCAATTACTGGATGAGCGAGGGAACACCTTTTAAATACCCTGGGAGGGCGGGAGGGGCGCAGAGCAAACCGGGCAGCCTTCCCAACTCAAGATGGCGCCCAAAGTCAAGCTGATAGCTTCCCAGCGCGTGAACAGCGTCGCTGAGGGAAGATAATGAACCAGAGCCTCGGCGAATTAGTCTCGCCTTGAGGTGGGGGGGCGGGAATATAAAACAGTACCTGTTTAAAATATTTTACAGAAGTTAAAACGAATATAGTAAATCAATCGTTTTTAAAATCATCAAGAGTACACAGAGCAAACCTCCGGCTTCCGCCTCAGAGGGAAAACATTGTCAATTACTGGATGAGCGAGGGAACGCCTTTTAAATACCCTGGGAGGGCGGGAGGGGCGCAGAGCAAACCGGGCAGCCTTCCCAACTCAAGATGGCGCCCAAAGTCAAGCTGATAGCTTCCCAGCGCGTGAACAGCGTCGCTGAGGGAAGATAATGAACCAGAGCCTCAGCGAATTAGTCTCGCCTTGAGGTGGGGGGGCGGGAATATAAAACAGTACCTGTTTAAAATATTTTACAGAAGTTAAAACAAATATAGTAAATCAATCGTTTTTAAAATCATCAAGAGTACACAGAGCAAACCTCCGGCTTCCGCCTCAGAGGGAAAACATTGTTGCTGGGTGGGACATGTTTTTCACTCTCCTGCCTTGGGTAAGAAAAATGGTTCTGTTATATTGTGTCAAAAAAAGTTAACTGTTGCTGTTATATCCCAAGAATGTGATGTTAATGGTCGTTGGGTTCTTGTAAATCTACTCATAGACAAGATACCAATAGTTATTTTTAATGTTTATGCTCCCACAGGTGTTGATAAATTGTTTTGGCCTGCTATTTCTGAAAAACTTGTTACGCTTGATGAACAATATGTTATTTTCGGTGATGACTGCAATCAAGTACTAGACCCCATTTTAGACAGGAATTCTAAGGTTAAATGTGTTACCTCCAAAATGCACTCTCAATTTACTGCATCTATTCAGAATAACGCATTAGTAGACATTTGGAGACTTTGTAACCCCGACCTTAGAGAATACACTTTTAATTCCCCTACCCACCACTCCCAATCTCGTATTGATTACCTTTTTCTTAGCAAATCCTTAGCTCAACTTGTCCTTCACTCAGACATTGGTTCTATTTTAATTTCAGATCACGCTCCCGTTTTTGTTGATATTGACCTTATCCCCTTCTCTCCTCTCTCAGGACGTTGGAGATTTAATAATTCTTTACTCCTTGACTCTGACTTTTGTACTCAATTCACTGTTTTTGCCACTGAATTTTTTACACTTAATCATCTCCCTGACTCTTCCTTTGTAATGGTGTGGGATTCTTTTAAAGCAGCTGTTAGGGGTTTTGTCATTAATTATGTTTCTCAAAAGGAAAAGAAGTCGATTTCTAAGTCAACTCAACTTTTGGATAAAATTAAGAAGTTAGAATATGCTTATTATAATTCTGGCTCTGAAAACTCCCTTCGCGAGCTCATTTGAGCCAAATTCGATTTTAATAAATTTACCACAAATGCTGCCTCTAATTTTCTACTTAAATGCAACTCTCGTTATCATGGAGGTCAAAACAAAATGGGTAAATTACTAGCTAACTATCTTAAAATACGAAAAGAAAGGACAAAGATTGAATCTCTACAAGGCCCGGCTGGAATTTCTCTGTTTAAAGATAAGCATATATTAAATGAATTTGTTTCTTTCTATCAAAATGTATATACTCCTGAATCCAGTCCTGATCCCACTGATCGTCTTACTTATTTTCAAGACATCCCTTCCCCTCTCTCTTCTCATGTTGATTTTTACTCACTTGATTCGGATATCACCCTCTCTGAAATTTCACATGCTGTTTCTGTCCTATGTCATGGTAAGGCGCCTAGACCTGACGGTTTCACTATTGAATTCTACAATCATTTTTCCTCCCTTCTCCTTCCTAAACTACTCCTGTTATTTCAATCTTTTGTCGATTCTGGATCTTCCCGGGGATCCTTTCAGGAAGCACTAATTTGTTTAATTCCCAAACCAGACAAGGACCATACCTTATGTAAAAATTTTCGCCTCATTTCCCTTGTAAATACAGATTATAAAATTTTCGCCAAAATTTTAGCTCTCAGATTAGATCCCCTATTACCAGAAATTATTGGCCCAGAACAATCGGGTTTCGTTAAAGGTCGTTTATCGTCAGATAACTCTCGTGTTTTCTTTGATATTTTAAGTAAAGCTCCCTCACTTTCTTATCCATTGGCTGCCATCTCTCTTGACGCCGAAAAGGCTTTCGATAGAATAGGATGGGACTTCATGTTTCAAGCTCTTCGTTGGATCGGTTTTTCATCTAAATTCATTTCTCTTATTTCTTTACTTTATTCTAGCCCTCATGCTTCAATCTTTGCAAATGGTATGGCTTCCGATTATTTTCCTCTTCAAAGGGGTGTACGTCAAGGTTGCCACTTATCCCCTCTTTTGTTTGTTTTAGCTTTAGAACCCTTTTTGACAAAGATCAGACTTGATGAAAACATTTCTGGTTTTCATTTTGGCTCCCAACAACAAGTTAAATTATCAGTCTATGCTGATGATATTTTGTTATACTGTTCGGATCCACAATCCACTTTACCTTTCTTTTTAAATCAAGTTTCCTCTTTTTCTAATGTTTCTGGTTACCGTCTGAATATTGATAAATGTGAAATCTTACCCTTAAATCCTCTCTGTCAAAAACATCTCTTTGATACTTCTGGCTTCTCTTGGCAACCTTCTAAGATTAAATATTTGGGTGTTTGGTTTGCTCCATGTCTCTCAGATACTCTTAAGTTTAATTTCGATTCACTTTCTGCAAAACTAAATGCGGCAATTACTCGCTGGAATCCTCTTTTCCTTTCATGGTGAGGCCGTCTTGATTCCATCAAAATGATGTTGGCACCTCTAGTACTCTATTCCATCTCAATGATTCCCATTCACATTCCAAACTATTACTTCAAGTCGATAGACTCTATTCTGCTCAAGTTTTTGTGGAAGGGTAAAAAATCTCGAATAGCTCTTTCTGCATTAAAAAAAGATAAATCACTAGGAGGGGTTAAATTTCCTAATTTCAAATCTTATCATAACGCTTTTTCATTAAAGCAAGCTTTGCGTTGGCTCTCTTCTGACCTCCCTTTTTATCCTCCTCTTTGGCTAAAGTTAGAATCTTGCTTCCTTCATCCTTTTGATTTTAGCGAGGTTCTTTCCTTCACTTCTAACGTAGCGTCTCTTCGCTCCCCCATCATCTCCCGTTCTCGTTCTCTTCTTCAACCATACTTACCATCCTCTTACCCATCTGCTTCCTCCACCCATATCCAACCTATTTGGCATAATAAACACCTCAAAATCCGTAATCGTTCATTATATTGGAAAACCTGGCATTCTCTTGGTTTAAAATGGATCTCTCAACTTCTTTCGGGTAATCAACCTCTTCCTTTTCAGGACCTCCAAAACCAATTCTCGTTACCCTCCTCTTCTCGTACACAATATATATCACTTCTTCCCTCTCTTACCCAATATCTTTCTTCACTCCCCGCTACAAATTCTATCCCTATTGCTTATCTTCCTGTGTCCAACGCGCTTGATCACTCCCCTTCTGCTTCTTTTCTCTATAAATCGATTCAATCTTCTACTGATCATATCAAATCTAAGGTTGAGTTGGCTTGGGAAAAAGATTTTTCTCAAGTTTGGTCTTTCACTTTATGGGATAAAATTTGGTCAAAAATCCATAGTACCTCCAGAGCTGCTAACACTACTCAAACCATATTTTTTGTTTATAATCGTACATTATTTACTCCATTACTTTTGTCATCGTTTTCCTCAGACACTCCCTCCACTTGTTGGTCCTGTCCCTGCTCTTCAGCTGATTTGAAGCATATGTTGTTCGATTGTCCTCCCATTTTTCGTTTTTGGCAATTGGTTTGGTCCCAGTTTTAAAAGATTTTCAATTTTTATTTTTCCTTCTCCATTGTTAACATTGTTCTAGGTTCTCTTTCTCCTATTTTTGCCGACTCGTCCCACAACCATAAATTAATTGACCTTTTGATAGCCATTGCCTTACACCATATTACATCTCATTGGAAACAAGCTAATGACGTTTCCTTTAGTGCTTGGTGGAATGCAGTCTGTTTTAACCACCGTCTAGATACTAATTTTGTTTCCCCCATTTCCCTTGCAATCAAAAGTGATCTTTTATGGCTGCCCCTTACTGAGTATTTATCCAGAGTTGTTACATTCCCACCTGCTTCTCAAGTTCGCACTGTTGAGGTCCAAAAACCACTGTGATTGCATTTTCTTAATTGCATTTAATGTTTTTTCATATTACTTATGTGTTTTATTCTACAGGTTATACCTCATTCCTTCTGTTTTCATACGCATTATTGCTTACTATATTTTTCTGTATCGTTTCATCAATCAGATTTACTTTTCTGTAAGAGAGATTTCTTGTTTTTTATAACTTATGATTGTTTCTTCATTTTCTGTCTTTGCTTCTTTATACTTTAATAAAATTCAAACAAAAAAAAAATAAAAAAAATAAAAGGAGGCTAAACTGTACTACAGTGTGACCCCTAAGTCTAGAATAAAAGTTTTCACCCTTAGTAAGACTTCACATATCAGTCACCAGCTCATGATTTTGAAGACAAAGTTTCAGTGGGCTAATGCTGACAAGGTGCAGTCCTTCAGCATACAAAGTCATAATACAGGGAAGAAACCATAAGCCACCAAAGTTGTAGTCCATTTAAGAAATATACTTGGACCTGACAACAAACATCAGAGTGGAGGTACTATTTTACTGGTTTAAGTCCAAAAGGACACAGTAATTCAAGTATGTGATTCAAATCTGTGAGAGGAGTACAGGGGCAGGGTCCGAATCATAGGTACAAACATGTACCTCTCCTTCAACTCAGGACAGTTCATGTATCATACTTTTCTTATAGTGAAGAGAAAGACAATGGGGTGGGTTTGTGCTGAAATGATATGCAGCTACAGCAAGATTAAACCTGGAAATGGAACATAACTTGTTTACTTACAAGCCTACTCTGAAGGGATTGATTTGTGCAGGCCTCCAAAGTTTAGGCATTTTAGTAATAGATTTGTGGGAACTGTAACATGCAAGAGATGTGTAATAAACCAGAGGTCAAAAGGCTCGCCTTGCCACAGAAGAGAGGGACTTGTCGCTCAGACTGTGCAGATACCTTTTAAGTATCATCCTAGGCCCGGATTTTCTAAACTTTCAATCAACGCAACACAGCAAGGGAACTTGGTGCACTGCTTTGCATACAAAAGAGCAGAAATGCACCATATTTACAAATCTATGGCATACTTCTGCTTCCTTTGCGCTGTTGCACTTGTGGCAGCCTAGTTCTCAGCTATGCACCTTTGGGCCATGACTCAGGGGCGCCTGCATTGTTGGTTAGACTAGTTCTTGTAGAGGACAGGATATCTTCCTGCACAAAAACTATTTCTAGAAGCTTATTACTTCCTGTATTTGTGCTGTGGAATGCAGAACACATGAAAAGAGGAAGTAATAAGGACAAATAAAGCTATTTCTCCTTATAACACCAGTCTTGGGTAGGCGCACCTTTTTGTCGGAAACTCTGGTTTACAGACTTCAGTAAATCTGGGTTTGCATCAAAATCCATGGTCAGATGCATGGGAACACCCATGCTCTACCCATTGAGTGCTTCTCTGACATAGGAAATACAATGCTTCTCTATGCACCTGGCTACATTCCTTTTTTTTTTACTAAGCCAAACAAAGCCACACAAATCGGCCTTTGAATCTGGGACCTAGAGTTTTTGCTCTTCTTAGCAAAAATATCCAAGATGCCCATGTCACACATTCCAATTCATACCATACACACACAAATCCAAGCTTGCTTACACCACGTGCACAAGCAAGTCAGCAAGTTATGTATTTAACATACACATTGCAGCTGAAATTTAGGCCACTGTCAATAATGTATATGTGATCATATAATGTGTCTTTTTGTGCTCTAAGACAGCCTCCTGACTGCTTGTACACTACATTAAATTAATGTCTACAATAAATAGTATCACCCCTCTAAATGTGTAAAGAACTTTATATCTAATTTTCACCTATTGCTAGTCACATGTTTGTCTTTCACACAAAAAGGGATCATTGAGCTTAGAACCCACCCAGAGGGAACATATTTTAAAATAATTAGGAACTTTCCCTTAGTTTGCACATTTAAAATCTGTACTTTTCACCAAACTTAGTAAGTAAATACAACTTGTGGTGTGTTTGTTGTTTGAACATGGTATTACATTGTATAGTAATAGTCAGTGTTTGCTATAGCTTGGAGCCATGTATGTGTAGCAGTCTTTCACTTCTAAATGTTTGAGACAAGGCACCAATGTAAAAAAGCAACCAACCTGGATTTAATTGGTTTCCTGTAGTGTAAGATGTTTTCCTCTGCGTCTCTCCTGCCACTCTGGGGTAATTATGATTCCCTATTAAGATACTGTAGGAGTGAGTCATAATCATGAGTAGTTAGCACTCTAAAATGTTCTGTGTGATTAAATTACTAAAAAAAGATGGAGTACCAGATATTTAAAGTGCTCCACGTTTAACAGATACGATTTAAAAATGGTGTGTTTAAGAAATATGACTAATAGAGAAGTTGGATGTACTTATTCATTAATATTTTAAGGGAAAATGCAAGTCATTAATGTTACTTGTTTTGAGAGCGAAATGTATGTGCAAATTAATGTTTAGAGATTCAAGTGTAACATAACATTATATTCACTTGAGAGTATTTTATTAATATTTCTTATTAATCTTTTGCATTATTCATGTGTTAAGAAATTTACCTTGCTAAACATTTATAACTATACGCACATATGTAACACAGTGCAACGTTAAGTTGACTTAAATTTGAGGCCTCACATATAATTTCAGTGCAAGTTCATGTTCTAGTCTAACATTTAATTTGTATTCAGCCTTCAAGGTGGAACGTTTTCATTCGCATCTTGTTTCCACTGCAGGTGTGGACAAAGCCCTATTAATTAACATAGAAGAATGTTAGTTTTCATTAGATAGCAAGGTATGAGAAGATGAAGTTTGACAAGGAGAAGTGCGGTAATAAGCAAGGAGACGAGTTCTCATGGAGGAGAAGAATGACAAGGACGGATTAAGGTGCAATTTATCGACGTGGGAAAGGTAGTGCTAGCATCCAATTTGTTTTAGAATCATGAAAGAATACTGGAGGAAGTTGTGTGGGATTGTCTACCTTGAATGCAAATAATACTTTATGCTGTAACTTAGTGAGGTTCAAAGAGCCATCTTAGGACTTCTTGGGGTACAGACCTCTTCTGCTTTATGTAGTTTCGGGCTACATGACCCTTGGTTAAAGTACCTTCTACTGAAGACTCTGACAGCTGACACCTTTCTATTTTAATTCCTAATTTCTGATGCTCTTTGTGCAGGTGGTCCTGTTAAAATAGCATAGGGAAATATAGGATTCATGCTTACCTTTGAAAATCAACTGATGCAGCTTAATATACAATTCATTTTCCTGATTTCTTATATAGTTATACTCTAATTAGTCGTACTCATTCTGTTGTATAAAGTGAATCTCTTAAGGAGCTTTAGACGCATTTTATGAATTTTGTATTTCTATCTCATTATGCTGAGATTGGTCTACGTCAATCTATTTTGAATTTATAATTAAACCCTACTAATCTCATGTTTGGTTGTGGGCTGAAGTCTTGTGTGACAAAATTGATTACACTATAGTGAAATATAATTTGGGATTGTGTTCTCGCTCTTACCTTTCATGCAGCTACAAAGACTATCTGGTAATGGATAAATGTTTAAAGGGGCCCAAACTTTCTCACTAATATATGCAAAATTTACCAGCAGCGATAATTTCAGTATATTAAACATGGCTGCTAGCATTAATGTAAAAATGATTTGTCAACGTGGAATGATTCTAAATCGAGAATACATAACAGCAATAGCTGCATGTCCTCTAGCACCAATTTAATAATACTAGTAATGTCTCCTCAACACTATTTGATTTGTACTATTCAAATATTGTAATGATGTTGGTAGGTCCTACATACAGCACTCTGAGTCAGCTGGACTTTGATAACACATTTATTCAGCATTAATACAAGTGAAACGCAAATAGAGCGCCGAGCGTTTAACTGTCCTCCGCTCCGGTCGCCAACTCCGTTCTCGCCTTCGCGCTCTTAGTTTTCCCTCATCTGCGCCTGCGCGCGCCCTACGCTCTCGTTTACCACGTGACGCGTCATCGCGTACACGTCGGTAAACTAGAGCGCAACACCACATATCTCCCCCCTTTAACACCAAACTTTAAGTAGAGCTCTAGTCCTTATCTAATGTCCATTCATCTCAAAGTCTCTATATTTAGTAGGCAAGGTGACAGCTCTGCCTGAGCGTGTACGTCTTACCAGGTTGCTCTCCTCACCCTCGCTCCCTCCGGAAAAGTTCTCATTGTCTCTCGGACTTTCTTCCCTTCCGTCGGTGGCGGTGGTCGAGTGCTTGCCCGCAATTTCAGCTGTCTGTGTCTCTCCTGCTTCTCCTTCTTCTCGGTTTCCTGATGATTCTCTAGGATTCTCTCCTTCGGTGAACCTCTCTTCTTCTCCTCCTATGCGTGTCTCTTCTTCCTCGGACTTGGGCCTTCGTACGATCTTGTTGACTTTCGCCATGCGGTCTTGGGACCACACCTTGCCGTCGCTGAGTAGGGCAGCCCTGCCCCGTACTTCCTTGACTTGTAGGGGTTGGCTATACTTGCTCTCTCCCTTCTTTTGCAGGGTGGGAAGTTTGACTCTGACCCATTCTCCCTCCTCCAGCGCAGTTTCTTTGGTGTTACGCCGCCGGTCGTAATGGGCCGCATACACCTTCTGTGCCTTCTCTAGGTTGTGCTGCACCACTGCTGGGGATCATTTGCTGGTCACAGATTTCTCTCTCCACACCACGTTATCCCGGGTGTACGGGAGACAGCCTCTCAAAATTTGGAAGGGGCTGTACCCCACCCCAGTGGGCGTGATCCTGTATGCCCACACCATACTCTGTACTTCAGTCTCCCAGTCCTTGCCCTGCATGATCGCCGCTTGTATCGAGCCCATGAGCACACGGTTAAACCGTTCCACTTGGCCGTTGCATGCGGGGTGATAAATGGCAGTGTGTTTGGTTTTAATACCATTCCTCTTCATGAACCTTGTCCATTTATCGGAGACAAACTGAGGTCCATTATCACTGAGTATGGTCTTTGGTATTCCTTCCCTTACGAACAAGGCTGTCAGGAACTTCAGCACTGTTTCTGTGTCCATGGACTCTTGTACATCGACTTCCGGCCATTTAGAATATTTGTCGACGACCACACACAAGTATTTATTTATTCCTCGGTTGTCCAACACTGGTCCTAAGAGATCAATGGCCAAGTCTTCCCACGGGTTCTGCGGGTTCTCAAATTTCCCCAGTGCTGGCCTGAGGGGACGAAGTATCTTGTCAGCTCCTTGGCATTGTTCGCATTCTCTCACCTGCCTTTCAATCTGAGCGTCCATGCCTGGCCACCAATACATTTGTTTCACTCGGGCTTTTGTTTTTACGATGCCCAGGTGTCCCTCGTGCAATTGGTTTAATAACGTCGGTACCAGGGTTTCCGGAGGAATAACTCTCTCACCTCTGTACAGGAAGACTCCTGTGTTGCTCAACGACAGTTCCTCCCGAATTTCATAGAACTTCCGCATCTCCTCTGTGAGTCTCCGTTTGTCAGGCCATCCTGATGTGAGGTGATGTTTGACTTCTGACTTCACCACGTCCTGCTCGTATGCTGCTGCCCAGTCTTGCCTGCTTATTGTCATCTCGTTGTCGGCCATGCATGCTACCATCTCCTCAATGTCCGGCGCCACTACTGGAGCATCCTCCATGGCGGAAGCTCTACTGAGGTAGTCGGCTATCCTGTTCTGGGTACCTGGTAGGTATTCAACATCGTAAGTGTAATCCAGTAGTTTGAGCGTCATTTTTGCAATGCGCGGGGTAGCGGTGTCATGGCCTGAGGACGTCAGGACTTTGACCAACGGCTTGTGGTCGGTTTGGAGTTTAAACCTGGTGCCCCAGATGAATTGTCGGAATTTGCCCATTGCCCAGGTGACCGCTAGCATCTCTTTCTCTATGACACTGTACCTTTGTTCTGTGGGAGAGAGAGCACGTGAGGCGAAGCTGATAGTCTCTATGGAGCCATCCGCCCTCTCCTGTGCGAGCACCGCACCCAGGCCTTTGTCGCTGGCGTCAGTTGTTAGGATCGTGCTGCTCGCGGGGTCGTATCCCTGCAAGGGGATGGCTTCACTGATGTCCGTTTTGACGGCTTCAAATTCACTCTGTGCTTCTGAGTCCCAGTCAAACCTGGACTTGTCTCGGATGAGCTGGCGCATCCTGTGCGTTTTTGTGGCAAAGTGTCTCACGAATTTACTATAATACTCGGCCATGCCGAGGAACGATCGGACCTCCTCTTTGGTTTTCGGAGCTTGGGCTTCCTTGATGGCTTTCACATTCCTTTCCTTGGGGGATATGCCGTGTGTACCGATCTCGTGTCCCAAGTAGGTGACTGATGACATCCCAATCTTGCATTTGTCCCATTCCACCGTGAGTCCCCTGTCTTGCAGTACAGTGAGGACCTTGGTTAGCTTTTCGTCGTGATCTTCTTGGGAGGACCCCATTACCATGATGTCGTCCTGGAAATACTGGACACCTGGTATTTCCTTGAACAACCGGTGCATCAACTTTTGGAAGACCGCGGCCGCCGACGCCAGGCCAAATGGCATACGGCGGAATTGGTAGCACCCAAACGGCGTGATGAAGGAGGTGTACTTCCTACTGTTGGGATGCAGGTCGATTTGGTGGTACGCCGACGTGAGATCGATGGTGGAGAAGTGAGTGACCCCTTTAGTTTTTGACAGCATTTCCTCAATTCTAGGAAGGGGGAACTTTTCCACCACGAGGCACTTATTGAGTTCGCGTAAGTCCACACATAGACGGACCTTGCCGTTGGGCTTCTTGGCTACGACCAAGGGGGCCAACCATTCGGAACTGCCTATGGGCTCTATGATGCCCTGTCTTTCCAGCCTTTGGAGTTCTTGTTGTACCACCTCGATGGTGGAAAGTGGGATGTTCCTAACTTTGTGGGACACTGGAGTAGCCCCCTCCTTGAGTATCATCTTGTGGACAAATTTGTCCAGCTTCCCTACTGTTCCATCAAACACCTTGGGGTAGGCTGACTTCCACTCCTCACCGTTGGTGGTGCGTTGTTCATCATTTAGGAGGATTTGTTCTTTGCCGCCAGGATCCAATTTGATTCCTAGGTCTCCTGCGTCTCTCCACCCCAGTATGGAGGGTCCTCTTTCGGCCACATATAGTTTGCAGGTTGCTGTTCTCCTCCTGAACTCGAACTTTAGTGGACGATAGCCTATCATGGGAATCGTGTTTTCCGTGTATGATATGGCTCGGATGTCCGGTGGGCGTAGTTCAGGCCCTACTACAGGTACGAAGTCACCATCCCAAATGGATCGTTGCACGATCGTCCAGGGAGACCCCGAGTCGACGGCCACGTGCACCTTCACTCCACCTATGAACATGTCCGTGCGTGGTTTGTCCGTGCGTTTCCCATTGACGTCCAGTACCTGACCTTCTATACACAGCACCATGTCGTCGTCCTCCAGATCATCTTCACCTCCATATTCTGACGGTGCCGATTCCACGCATTTTACTGTGGACCTTTTTCCCTTTTTGCAGCATACTTTTTCAAAATGGCCGACCAGGCCGCAGAACGCGCATCTGGCGCGAAAAGCCGGGCAACGTTTGTCTTGGGCTGAGTGAGCAGTGCTCCCGCACCTGTAACATGAGAACTTGCTGTCCGCAAACTGCCGTCCTGTCTGCTTCGCTGCCCCTTTTGGATCATGCTTCTGGTCACCCTGTGATCCTTTGGGTTTGTACGTGATCGGGGCCTCATCGATCTTGTTGATCATCTGTTTTTGTGTGCTTTCACGTTTGGCGACATCCGCACAGCGTTTGGACATCTCGGCTTTCTTCACCATGGCTATGACGTCCTTGAGTGATGTTTCGCTCTGTGCCCAAAGTTTGTCCTGGACCGATTTGTTGGTAGTATGCATGACAATTTTATCATTTATGTACTCATCTTGCAGTGTTCCATACTTGCACGTGATGGCCAGACGTCGCAGTGCGGCCACATAGTCATCAATCGACTCACCAGCCTCTTGTTTCCTTTGCTGGAAATTGTAGCGGTCTATGGACACACACACTGCTGGTCGGAAGTTGTTGTCTAGATCTTCTAGTGCATTCTTGAAAACGTCGTCCTCTGTTGCTTCCCGCTCCTTGGGCACTATGTTGGCAAAGACTCTCACCCCTTCAGGGCCTAGGTTGTGGAGCAACAACCTCTTCTTCCTTGCTGGAGCATACGGTTCCCCATTCTCGTCCTCTAATGCCTCAATGTAGTTCCTGAAGTACTCCCTCCAGTCTTCCCATTTCATTTGTGGTTCCCCTGGTCGGGGTAGGAAAGGGATAGGAGCCATCAACGCTGAGGACTGGTTCGCCATCTTCGGTTCGCCCCTGGGTGCTTCTGCTTGGGCCCTGGGGCTGCTGGGCGCGCTGGAGGTCTCCGCTACACTTGCGGTGTCTCCTCGGTTTCTGGGGCTGCCCGGGGTGTTGTCCCCTGTCTCCCGTTGAGGATTGGTTAATTGCTCGCCCTTCTCTGGATCTTGGTTGTCGCTTTTAGTTGCCAGTGTGCTGGCTGAGGAAACTCCCTCTTGCGGGCTGCACTGACCTGGGGAGTATCTGTGACTGCGCCTCTGCCGGGTGGAGGGGGTCGTGCTGCTGCCACGCTCTATGCTTCCACAATGTGCTGCTGTGTTCACTGCTCTCCATGTCTGGAGTGGGCTCTAGAGCTCAGGCTCCGCTCTCCGCCGGCTGCGTGTGGACCGTGGGGTGATCCCAGTCCTCGTCGCCACTGTAATGATGTTGGTAGGTCCTACATACAGCACTCTGAGTCAGCTGGACTTTGATAACACATTTATTCAGCATTAATACAAGTGAAACGCAAATAGAGCGCCGAGCGTTTAACTGTCCTCCGCTCCGGTCGCCAACTCCGTTCTCGCCTTTGCGCTCTTAGTTTTCCCTCATCTGCGCCTGCGCGCGCCCTACGCTCTCGTTTACCACGTGACGCGTCATCGCGTACACGTCGGTAAACTAGAGCGCAACACCACAAATATCAGCTTTAAATATTTGCGAAGTGTAACCATTTTTCTCCAAAGGACAGCTTATGAGTTACGAAAATGCACACTCTTTCTTCCTCGAATACATGCTTTATAATTTGGTTTACATTACCACACGGTCTACATACACAGTGTCTGCACATGCACAATCTGAGCTCTTGGTGGCGCTCTGGCGCCATTTACAGAGACATCAGGAAAGAAACTCAACTCTTTGGACAGGCATAGCAACCTCGGAAAACGAATTAAAACGATGCCTTTCACGCCTGCCACAGAAGAATGAAATCCTAGGGAAAACACATTAATAGACATTCACGTACACATTCAAACGACTCAAGAGAACTAGTACATATATAAATGCTATTAAATATTATAATACTTAATGGACACCGACATAGGGTGACCAGATCTTGAGAACCAACAACCGGACATTTTGGGAAAATAGAAGAAGGACTGCAATTTTTCATCAACGGAATGGCGCAAAATGACATAACTCATCAACAAAGGATCACAGAAGAGGCATAAAGAAAATAAATAAAATGCAATTTCTACAACCAACATCATACCTATTATTACATTTCTTACTTATAATGCTGCTAACTATCACAGCTTTAGCACCCCCAAAAAAGTTCTACTCACTTTTCACATAGCTGCCAAGGTTTCAGATTGCCATGTGTGACATTTTAAAAATTTGAGTGAAATTATCAGTGACATTTCAACGACTATGAGTGACACTTTCTCGCGAGCAAAAATCATGCATTTGAGACGAGGGAAACTTTTAAATATCAGAAATTACAGCCAATTGAGCAACAAGAAACTCCAAGAACTACTTGAAACTGTTGCAGAGCTCCAGCAATGGGAGGAGACTAATCCTATTGCTCCCTCCTGTAACCGGGCTGTACTGTAAACAAAAGCATAACCATGAAATTACACAAGTTACGTTTTTCAGCAGCAGTACTTTATTAAAGTTCTGTGTACATATGCTGACACATGCACAGTTAAATTACATTTAATTGTTTGCTTTAGACACTTGCACGAGTGCCACCATTGCCTACGTAGCGTTTGTTCTTGTGCTGTTGAGTGTGTCTGCCATTTATTGCAGTATTATCCTTCTACCAGTGTCCAGGTACTCTTTTGTAACATGCACACGTCACTTTTCCCTTGTAATACACTTTGCTACCTCGTACATTTTGTTTGCTCCAGATTGCACAAGTCAAGTGCCACCATTGCCGCGTTGACTTCTTTGTGTTTGAGTGCTTGCTGTCTGCCATTTAGAGCAGTATTATAGGCTCTACTTGTTACTTTACACGGTTTTATTACTTGCACGCATGCCACTTTTTCTCCTGTAATGCACCGCGTTTCGGTTTGCTGTGTATTTTTGTTTGCTCACGATTGTCACTTTTAGTTTTGCCTCATGTAATAAATTGCTTTTGTGTAATATGTTATATTGTAATTTTCTCCTCAGTCAGAGTCACTCAGTACTGTTCCTATTGTAGCGCTGACGGCGCCCCGGGGTAAAGTCCGGGCTAAATGCACTAACATGATTATAAAATAATAAAATAAAACCATTACCAATACACCAGCGCTGCGTGGACACTAGTGAACTCAACTGACACTTACTTATAGTTAAGTTGGTAGTCTGAGCTGCTGCTCCCCACGGACGGCCACCCAGCCACGGTCACTCACTCGGCGAGTCGACGCCGCCGGGCTGGGCTCTGCTGCAGCCCCGGCCCCCCCCCGGGCCCGGCGCGGCCGCGCTCGCAGTTTTTCCTCATCCTGGTGTGGCCAGAGCTGTGTCGCCGGCTCAGCTGAGCTGCCACAGTGGTGGTCAAGGTGCGCTGCAGTCTGCAGCTGTGTTTTAGCTGGGGGCCTGCACAGGGGGCCGCGGCGGGTGGCCATGATGCTTGAGAGTGCGTGCTGCGCAACCTGCCTGCACTCTAATCACCCGCCGCTTCTGAACTTCCTGCTTCTTCCGGACGTAACGGCCCATCCCAAACTGGCACATCCGGATTTATAATCCTGTCCCCTGTGGTGCGCCACCGTGATTGACAGCTCTGAGGCTGTATCGACTGAGCGGGCAGCACGGGCGCCGGCCGGCCCCCCTGCAGACTGCACCAAATTGCTGCATTCTCTAGTTTCCAGGGCAACAGTGAACACAGAGCACAAGAGAGATACATTGTAGCGCGGCGCCGCTCACGAGCAGCTCAGAGAGCTCAGCTGCCAGTGTCTGGTTAACTGTTAGGCACTAGTCGGCAAAGCTGCAGCACTCTCAGAACTGTAGAGAGAGCCCGGGCACAGGAGCTGTTGGCGCGCTGGCACAGGTGGCAAAAATGCGTGACAAATGCATTCAGTGCGGTGATGTGGATCACCGCACTGAAATGCGTGAGTGTCACACCTGTTGCGTAACGCTTAGCAGGACTGTTTTCAGTCGACCCCCTCTAAAAACCTGAGCCAAATTTGACGAAATCTGCTGGGACAGCTGGTGAAAACCCGGGGCTGGCCGGGCAAATCCAGAACATCTGGTCACCCTACAGCGACAGCGTCGTCTTGCAAACTCTCTTTGTTTCCCTTTCTCTCCCGAACCGTCCATACTCGCAACAAAAAGCGTAGGGGTTGTTTGTTTATTTGCAGCAATTTGGGAAAGAGCACATAGATAACTTTGTATGAACTCGGATAAGATTGCTCCTGCCCGTCTTTTTAACTAACCTTCTTCGTACTCATACATCTGGACTTCCTCGAAGGCAGACGATCCTTGTTTTAATTTCAACCTCTGGGAACCGTTCAGATAGCCCCTTCTGCACGAGTATCTCTTGCGTCCTTTTTTTATTTTTATGTTATATTGCACAACTATTTAATTTTAATAAGGTGCTTTAGGGGAACCACCCTATACTTTCAATAAATGCTAATAGTAATTCATGGTTGGGTGATAGGTGGATAGACTATCATGTATTTTGTTTATTGCTTCTTGTTCTATTCAATTCAATACAATGTTTACATCTTTAAAACAGAGACAAAGGGGAAAATATAGTTTTGCTGCTTGTGTTCTATAATGAGACCTTACTAAATTAAAAATGGCAACACAGGTCACGATTTGATCATCAAAAACCATTTCAAGTTGCACCTAGTTTGTCTAGCTATACGTATAATAATATAGAATGTGAGACTGAATTGTAAACTCAGTTGTCTGAGGTATAAAAAATTGTAATATGCGTTCTGTGCATGCCCACAGCTATTGTCATGTTTATAGAATGTTGCTGTATTTGAAAGATCAGGAGTAACTGACCATTCTTGTTGAAAGCTGTGGGGGATGTACAGTGAATAGAGTGTAGTGGGTATCCACTCGCCTGTGTCCGAGTGATCACTACAAAAATATTGCGTTGAGATGGGAAAAGGTCGGACTCGGACAGCAAATCGGCCTCAAAGTGGCAAAAAAAAAAAAAATTCTGAAATCAAAAACAGGTTTTGGCTAAATCAATCACACTTAAGGAGACTCATGAGGAGCGAAAGTCACAATTGCAGGTCTCTACATCGTGGCAAGGCGGCTGAGGCTCCAGGCTGCAGCACAGAACAGACACAGGATCCATGAACGCATCTTCCGGCTGCGGATTACACTACTGGGACAGACTGAAGATGAGATCTTCTCCAAATACAGGCTCAATGGGGCTATGATCCTGAAGCTCATCAGATACCTTGAGCCCTGATGCAGCCCCCAACACGGAGGACCAATGCCCTGCCCACCCATGTCCAGGTCCTATGCTCCCTGCACCTCCTGGCCTCCGGAAGCTTCCAAGGGTTAGTCGCAGTTGCAGGGGGTGTATCCCAGAGTACACTTTCACGCTGCCTACAGAGCTTCCTGGACGCCATGCTGAGCGAGATCCATCACCACATCACCTTCCCAACAACCCAACAGGACTTAATGCAAACCAAACAGGACTTCTATCAAACCGCCCATTTACCCCATGTAATTGGCTGCATTGACTGCACCCACATACACATCTGTCCACCCGCAGAGACTGAATACATGTACCGGGACCACAAGTCATATCACTCCCTCAACATTCAGGTGGTCTGCAGTTTGAAAACCATCATCACAGACATTGTGGCACAATACCCAGGGAGCACGCATGATTAATTTATCTTCAGGCACAGCGGCATATAAACCCGCTTGGTCAGGGGTGAATTTGGCGAGGGACATGCCCACATACAGAATGTTAAGACCATGTTGCCGCGCATAACAGTCAGTGACCCTCTGCTCCTCCCTTCAGGTGACAGCGCCTACGCCCTCCGTGAATACCTCCTCACCCCATACCTCAACCCAGCAACACCACAGGAACGGCGGTACAATTTTGCGCATATACACACCAGAAATGTGATACAGCGAACATTTGACATGTTAAAGAGCAGATTCCGCATCCTCCACAAGACTGGTGGGGCCCTCAAATACCGGCCCGAGATCGGCTGCTGCATCGTTGCTGTGCGCGCCATGCTGCACAATATTGCCACCAAGCATAGGATACCTGTTGAGGTGTCTGGTAGTGAGTCGGAGGGGGATGACCTGCCACCTGCACATGTGCATCATGCACACGGGGAGAATCCTGCTGAAGGTCACATGCGCCGCGCGCACATCACACAGAACTATTTCTAGTGCATCCATACCCCTCACACAAAACTACACTCATGCAAGCCACAACAATGATTGAGGAAGATTTGTTTTAAAAAATAAAGCTCTTGTTTAATTCACAAGGTCTCGATGTGCTTTCATCAGCAAAAAATTGGAGTACTGTTTTCAGAAATCCAAGCTCATGTAACCTGAGCTGGCGTGCCTGGTTACCTCACCACGGCACTGCTGGAAATGTTAAGTTACTAGCACCTCCTGCCAGACGCACCCTGTCGCCTCTCACCCTCCACGTTAGGCTGGTCATGTCGGGATGCAGTGTTGGCCCGGGCACTGCGCCGCCTTTCTGTTTGCACCGGCACAGACAGGCTGCTGAGGCTAGATGTCCCTTCGCTGGCATCATTCCCCCTCCCCGTATTGCTGTGGTCTGCCACCTATTGGTGCTCCACAGCGTTGGTGACCTGCTCCAGGGCCCTTGCAACGTCAGCACAGCATTGGACCATCTGGATTTGCATGGCCAATGATCTGCGCGAGAGCTGGGAAGTGGCGTTCCCAATCAGGTGATTGGAACGTGTGTAGGCTGACAGCCGTGTGAGCAGCTGCCTGTGGCGTCTGCGGGTGATGTCCTGCTGTGCTACCATCAGCTGGTTGCTCTCCTTCACCGCCGTGATCAGTTCCTGCACACTCTCTGTGAGGAGACTAATGTTGCCTGCTGTTTTATATAGCTGCAGCTGCATTGCTGCCATGTGCTGCGCCTGTTTACGGTGAACAGCAAGCATCTGAACCTCAATGCCCAGGCCCACGTTGTGTGCTTGTTGCTCCATGTCTGCTGTGGTGGGCACGGAGCACTGCTGCCTTAACCTGCTGCTGGCGTGGGCCCGCACACTTGATGTGCGTCGTGTCTGACTCCTGGTGGGGGTGGGGTCTGCTCCACTGCCTTACGCGCCGAGAGGTGAGGTTGTGCTCCACCTTTAGCTGCAGGCGGGCCTTGGGTCTCGGTGTAGGTGCAGGTGCAGGTGCAGGTGCAGGCTGGCTCTCCCCCTCCATCTCTTCAGGTGTCTCCGCAATGTGGAGTATCTCACTGTCAGAGGTGTCAGCATCCGCAGCACCAGCTATGTGGATGAGTGCATGATTAATGATATGATTCAGGCACCTGGGATGTAGCAACATGCATGCAGGCTCGCTATTGCTTGATGTCTGCATTCCCTGACTGGCTTTAGGGGTCTGTGTTACTTGACTAATCTGGCTGTGTGTGGCTATCAGAGCACATTTACACACTACAGGTTCCACAATGCATTTGGGCGTTTGGGAGGAGCAGGGACTGGAAAACTGTGGTTACAAATATGGATTGTACTGGGGGCATGGGCATTGTTAGGGTACAGGGTCGCAGTAGCATGGCTCTTACCTTGAGATTGGTGTGTGGCACGGGAGGTGTCCAGTTGAGTGACGCCCACGCAGGCTTCAGGGTGGATGGTGTCCTCCAATAGGTCCTCCATGGGTGTGTTTTCAGGGACTGTGGGGTGTCCCCCTCTCATGGCCCTTGTCTCCCCCAGTCTCTCTGCTATCCACTCCTTGGCACGGCCTCTGAGGTCGTACCACCTCTTTTTTAAGTCATCGATGGACCGGTTTGTATCTCCCACTGCATTCACCTTGGCCTTGATGCACACCCAGATGTGCCTCTTGGTAGCCTCGGGCATCTTCCGGGACAGCTTCTCAAACAGTTGGTCATGGTCCCTGCTCACTCCTTCTATCAGGTACTCCAGTTCTTTTTCACTAAATTTTATTTTGCGCTAACTGGGTTTATCACTTGGTCCTGCAGCTTCCTGGGACATTATTTATTTATTTATTTTAATTTTATTTATTTAGAAAGTTTTATATAGCGCTACTGGACCTGAGGGTATCAGAGCGCTTTACAAGGTCGGTATACATACAAGAAATAGTTCACCGTGTGCATTAATCATGAAAGATACAAAACATTACATTCACATGGATAGGAGGTAGCCATATAAGACGACATAAGCCGCATGCAAATAATCATGGAGGATAAAAAAAACATAGCTTTTAGATGAGTGAGTTGGGAGGAGAGAAAGGGAGATCAAAAAGAGGATGGAGAGTATAGAGAATCGGAGAAATAGGGGTGTAAAACAGGAGGAGAGGAGGTAAGAGAGGTGGGAAAGGGGGTGGGGTGAGGGGATAGCAGGGGAGCAGGAGTGGACAGTACTCAAATCAGTGACATTAGGTGCCCCAATATTTTTTAAGAAGAAGTGATTTGAGCCTTTTTTTTAAGAGAGGGTAGGAGGGGTTGCAATGGAGATCTTTGGGGAGAGAGTTCCAATCGTAGGGGCATTACCAGAGAATGCACAGGATTGGGCTTTTTTGAATTTGAGTTTGGGTGGGATTAGGACAAGGGAGTTAGTGCTCCTAAGGGACCTAGAGCACACAGCTTTTTGTAATTTGTCAGCAAGATAGGAGGGGGTGTTTAGGTGGAGGGCTTTGTAAGTGATACATGCAATCTTGTATGTGGATCTTCCTTTGATTGGGAGTCAGTTGAGACAGGAGAGATGTGGTCGAATTTTTTACAATCGGAGTTAAGTCTGGCGGCGAGGTTGAGAACACATTTAATCAGTGCCAAGTGGATTTTAGGGGTGCCAGCTAGTGTTGCATTACCATAATCAATTTTAGACAGGACAAGTGATTGGACAACGATTCTAAAGTCATCGGCTGGAATAAGAGGTTTCAGTTTTTTGAGGTGAAGAAGGGTGAAAAGGGCACTTTTGGCAGCATTTTTACTGTGTGGGATGAGATTCAGGTTTAGATCAATGCTGATGCCTAGGGATTTGACAGAGTTCGAGGCGGAGAGGGGGCATTTGAGAGCTGTGATATCGTTGACCCAGAGTTAAATAGGGAGAGAGTTGCTCTTGGGACTAAATAGGATGATTTCAGTTTTTTTAGGGTTCAGTTTGAGATGATTGAGGTAGAACCAGGCTTGAAATTTATTCAATGTGTCGTTGAGGTGAAGGATGTCATTGTGGGATTTGATCTTGTAGTAAAGTTGGGTGTCGTCGGCATAGAGGTGGTAGCATATTTTGGCTTGTTTGAGAATGAGGGTGAGTGGTTCCATGAATAGATTAAATAGGGTGGGGGAGAGGATAGAGCCATGTGGATCGCCAAGTGAGACCGGTTGGGGTTTGGAGAGGCATTGACTGAGCTTAATTTGTTGGAATCTGTTTTGAAGGAATGAGGAGAACCATTTGAGTACGGTGCCTTTAAGACCAAAGCGAACTTTAAGGGTGTTAAGAAGGGTGGGATGGTGGACAGTATTGAATGCCGCCGAAAGATCAAGGAGGATTAGAAGAGAGGATTCACCTCTGTCTAGAGAGCGGTGAATGCCGTCTGTAATATTGAGCATGGCCGTTTCAGTACTGCATCCTTTTCTGAATCCCGATTGGAACATGTTAAGGAGATTGAAAGAGACGATATGGTTATCTAGTTGGGAAAGGAAACATTTTTCCAGGGCTTTTGAGAGGAAGGGAAGGTTAGAGATGGGGTGTAGGTTGTTGAGGTCATTGGGATCGGCTGAGGAGTTTTTGAGGATGGAGGAGATTTGACCTATCTGAAGGGAGGCGGGAACACAGCCCATGGAAAGAGAGGAGTTGATGATATTGGTCCAAAGCGGGGCAACAATGTGCTTCAGTTCTTGGACCAAGTGAGAGGGAAGAGGGTCTTTAGTGTGAGAGGATGGTTTGAGTTTCAAGATGATGTTGATAATAGCTGTTTCAGAGACATGGGAGAATTCGCTCCAGGAGGCATTATTTTTAGTTTGATGGTGTATGAGAGTGGAGACTGGGAGGGGGGAACTAAGAGTGGTTGGGAGTTGTCTTGAAACGTGGGAGAGGGGGGCGAGCTGGTGCTACGAATGTTAGGGAGGGGGTGATGTTTGAGGTGAGGTTGAGGTGAGAGGGGGTGGGGGCGTAGGAAAGTTCGATCGTGTTGACTTTGTTGGAAAAGAAGCTGGCTATTTCTTCACATCTTTCAATAGTGGCTAGTATTTTGGGAGGGCCAGAGGAGGTTTGTTTTTTAACAATGTTAAAGAGTTCTCTGGGGTGGTTTCTGGCATGATCTAGCTGCGCTCGAAGATAGGAGGCTTTTTCATTGAAGATGTTTTTTTTGTATTGGGCCCTAGCATTTCTCAGAAGCACCAAATTGTCAGTGGTGGGATGATTCCTCCAGGTACGTTCTGATTGCCTGAGTGCCCGTCTTTCCTTGTTAAGGTCCGAGTTGAACCAGGATTTTGGTGGGATGTTTTTTTCTTGTTTATATTTTTTTTCACAACCAAGTTTATTGAGCAAAAGAATGACAAGCATGAGGCACCTTCCCACACCAAGGTCACCACATCAAGATCAATGTATGGATCACATACACAAGAAATACTAAGCAAGTATCAATGAAGCTCAGCTTTAAAATCCCAACTACCCATCCCAACCCCAACTACACCCCCACCCGTACCCACTATCCCCCCCCCCCCTTTCCACACATGTACAGAGGCAACACAGAGATGGTTCATATAAGAGAAGCAGGCATGAAGCAACCTGGGATGTGCCTTTAGGGCCAGAGACAGCGCTGCGATCAAATGTCCTCCTCCGGTTCCGCTGGGGGTTCCAAGGATAGGCCACGATAGTCAGCCCACCGCTTCCAGATCTTGAAGTGCTTGCGCGGGCAGCCCCGCGCCTCAAAAATTGGTTTCTCAAGACCCATAAAATAGTCCAGTCCCGCCTTCCATGCCGACAGGGGGGGGGCCCTCACAGATTTCCAGGCCCGAGCCAAGTCGCGCTTAGCCACCACCAGGCCCAGAAGCAATAGGTGACGTTTATAGATGTTGCCCCCAACCCCGTCCATGACGTGCAGCAGGCCCAGCCGGTGGGTACGGGGAAGATCCCAGCCCAGGACCTCAGCCAGGCAATTCCATACACCCCTCCAGAAGCCAGCCAGGCGACCACATGACCATACTGTGTGCAACAAGGTGCCAGGCACTTCCCCACATCGCAGGCACTCCGATGACTCAATCAAACCAGCCCTCCACAGTCGTTCACGTGTGTAATAGGCACGATGTAGATACTTGAATTGTATGAGACGGAGCCGAACCGCGATAGCGGTGCCACGGGGAGACTCCAGGGCCTCCCTCCAGTCGTCCTCGTCCAGGGTGCCCACGTCCACTTCCCAGGCTTCCCGGAGGGAGCTGAGAGTAGACGAGCAGTGAATAACCAGAGTCTGGTAGATCCTGGAAACCTTCTTGTCTCCCAGGTCGCCCATAAAGACTTTCGCCTCAATTGGGCTAAACTCCGGAAGGGAGTCAAGGCCGGCAATGCTTGGGGCGAGGGCATGTCGCAGCTGTAGGTAACGGAAAAACTGGGACTGAGGCATTTGGAATTCCACTCGGAGGTCTGCAAAGGACTTGAGGGTTGCGCCGGACACGACGTGACCCAGTTGAGTAATCCCAATAGTCTCCCAACCCTCGAACCCAGCCAGAGTCGCCAGCTCTGGAAGCAGACCGTTGTGCCACAGCGGCGTTTCCGCCGTCAACTTGCCCCACCAGCCCATGCGGCGCAAGGACTGCCGCCACACTGCAAAGACCACCCTTGTCACCGATGGCAACCCACGGCGTATACGCGCCGAGTATAGAACTGTGTGGAGCGTATGGTCACCCATAAGATGCCTTTCCAGGGCATATGCCGGATCACTCCTATCCCCATACCACCAATCGTTAAGAACAAGCAGATGCGATGCTTGGTAGTAGGAGAGGAGATCAGACGTGGCCAAGCCACCACAGTAGGTGGATAGAAAACATGTCTTGAGGGCCACCCTGGCTGCTCCGCCCTCCCACAGGAAGCGGCCCAGCACAGAGTTCACCTGGCGAAACCACTCCATGCCGATAGGGTGCGGGAAATTTTGGAGTTGGTACAGCAGTCTCGGCAGCGCCACCATCTTAAAGATGGCCGACCTCCCAAAGATCGTAAGCGGCATCCTGGACCACGTTTTGACATCCGTCTGGACCCGTTCCCACACCGGTAGGACACTACGCGTCCAGGCCACGGCCCGCGAAGTCGAGAGGAAAACACCCAAGTATTTCAGGCCGTCCGTCGCCACTCGTAGATCAGCAGCCCAATCGTCGGCCACCGCTCCGCCATGCAGAACCCACAGGGTCGACTTAGATAGGTTAAGGGTAAGCCCGGAGACTTCGCCAAACCCCCGCATGATCTCCAGGATTCGAGGGCCAGAGCGCCGCAGATCCGTAAGGAACAGGAGGACATCGTCCGCGTAGAGTGCAATTCTATCTGTAAGAGTATCGTTCCAGACAAAGCCACGCAGCTGGGCATCGAGCCGCACCCGCGCCGCGAGGGGCTCCATGGCCAGGGCAAATAGGTATGGGGACAACGGGCAACCCTGGCGCGTACCGCGGCCGATTGGGAAGCGTCCTGAGACCGCGCCTGCCACCCGGACCGACGCCGTGACATTGGTATACAGGAGGCGGATATAGGACAGAAAGACCGGCCCGAGGTTTAGGCGGGCCAATAAGGTGAAGAGATAGGCCCAGCTCACCGAATCAAAGGCCCGGTCCATGTCCGCAAGGAGAAGTGCGGCCTGTTCATCCCTAGCACTCATGGCGTCGATCGCTGCCTGCGCCCGCCGGATATTGTGTCGGGTGGCTCTGTGCGGCATGAACCCGGCCTGGTCGGGGTGGACCAGGTCGGCTATAAGGGGCAGAAGGCGGTTCGCCAGGGCTTTCGCCAAGATCTTGGCCTCGATGTTGAGGAGGGAGATAGGCCTGTATGAATCATGACGGTCAGGCGCCCTACCAGGCTTCAAAAAGACCACAATCTCAGCATGGCGCCAGTCAGGTGGCAGCTCGCCCCTAGACCGCGCTGCCTCTAGCGCATTACGAAAGTGGGGTCCCAGCTGGACGTGGAATTTTTTATAAAATTCTGCAGGGTAGCCACTAGGGCCGGGCGCCTTCCCAGTGTTCAGTTGGCCAAGGGCCTCCCCTAGCTCCTCGGACGTAAGTGGGACCTCTAGGGCCGTTCTAGTCTCCTCCGGGACTGCCTGCGGGAGTAAAGCATCCAAGTACGGGGCAATCCCGCTCTCCCTCAGCGGATCGCGAGGGGCATATTGTGCCTCGTAGTAGCGGGCAAAGCTGGCCGCCAATTGGTCCGGGTCGGTCATGACTGAGCCATCCCCCGCCGTGAGACCGGGTAGCTCCAGGGGCTGGAAGGTCGCCTGGCAAAGTCTATGCAACATGGTGCAGGACTTATCGCCCCACTGATATACCCTACTGCGCGTGGCGAGCCACGCCTGCCGGGCCTCCTCATGGAGGACCGAGGAGTAAGTCTGCTGGGCCTGCAGGAGCTGGCGCACCACGCCCTCCTCACCTCCAAGTCGACCACGCTGCTCCAACTCCTCCACGCGGGCCGCGGCAGCCACAATGGCCTCCCGGTGCTTCCGCCGAGCGGCCGCACACCAAGTTATGTCAATGCCCCGGATCGTGGGCTTCAGCGCCTCCCACACTACAACAGCGTCGGCTCCCCCCACCAAGTTCTCGCGCCAAAAGTGGTCGATCGCCTCCCGTAGGTGCGCCACATAGTCCGGCCGCTGCAACTGCCAGGCGGACATACGCCAGCGAAAAGGTTGCCGTTTAACGGGGAGGGTCAGAGTGGCCAGGACAGGGGAATGATC
Source organism: Lissotriton vulgaris (assembly GCF_964263255.1). Classification (NCBI taxonomy): domain Eukaryota; kingdom Metazoa; phylum Chordata; class Amphibia; order Caudata; family Salamandridae; genus Lissotriton; species Lissotriton vulgaris. The sequence continues at coordinate 1,078,391,611 of NC_141689.1, read as the reverse complement.
CGAAAGGCCCCTGGGGAGTATCGAGGCGTCCCTAACACGGCTCAGGCAGGCCCCGGGTACAAACAAGTAATCAAGCCTCGAGAATGACCCATGCACCGCCGATACATACGTGAAGGCCTGTACTGCGGGATGAAAATGCCGCCACACATCGACCCAGCCCATACTGCGCGCCGTTGCACTCAACCGGGTGGGGGCAGCCGCGGGGGGGGGGTTAGGTACCACACACGCTCGCCGCTGGCGGTCCAAGCCCACATCCATGACTTCATTCCAATCACCCCCCACCACAGTCAGGACCTCGGGGATTTCGTCCCACAACGCAAACAGCCGTTCAGACAGTGCCCATTGCAGGGGGGGAGGGGCATAGACACTACCAAAAACCACCGGCTCGGAACCCAGTAGGCCTTTAACAAAAACAAATCTGCCCTGGGGGTCAATCCATTGCTTCTCGTGGACATAGGCCACCCTACGATGAATCAGTATGGCCACCCCCCTCGAGCCCCTCGTAAAGCCAGCATGATAGACCTGGTGGTAGCCGAACCTCTGGAGGCTAAGGGCTTTGGATCCCAGCATGTGCGTTTCCTGAAGCAAAAGAACATCCACCATCTCCCTTTTCCCCCACCGCAGCACAGCCCCCCGCTTAATCTTATCCAGGACACCCCGCACATTCCACGTTACCACCCGCAGGGTCTTCGAAGGAGTCACACTCGCAGCACTAGCCATTATCGACACACAGTTCAAGATCTGGCCCACCCTCCCACCCAGGTGCTACCCGCAAAACGACAAAAAGCACAGCCCCCGACACGTGTGGACCCACCCCCCCAGCCCGCAAACACAACTCCCCCGTTCCAGCCCAGAGCCCCCCCAACAACAAGTGCAACACCAAAACACCCCCCCGTACCCCACTCCCCCCACCCCAATACCTCAGAAAACAGTGAAGTACCTGTCGCGGCATGGAGAGACCCGAGCCCAAAACAGAGGACTCAGGGCCCGCCATACCAATGGATCCCCAAAACCCCACCAAGACGCACACACACCACCCCCCCAACAACACTCACATCCGTGAGGGTCTGAGGCCCGTATAAGGTACCCTTCGAGCCACACAGTGTCCCCATGTCTATAGCTGGTGTCTCCACATGGGAGCCGGCTGGCACATCAAGGACAAAGTAAAACAGTCTCACCAGCCAAGGCAGAGCAAGTCCATATGCCGCCGACAGAATGTATGGAGGCCCAACAGTGTTCAGCTGCCCGCATCGGAGTGTTCAGAGTCCCTGGTGCCACCTGATTGCGACGCACAGGCGGAAGCCGATCTTTTCTTGGAGCGAGACCTCCGATGTCGGCCCTTCTTGGGCTGGCGTTGTGTCCGCTCCGGCGACGAACCTGGAGACCTGCCCGGGTCCAGTCCCGGTTGGGCGTGGGGACGTAGTCGCACTGCCTCATCCGTCCAGCGAAACACCTCCTCTGGCGAGTCAAAGAAGTGGGTACGAGACTGGTATACGACCCGCAAGCGAGCTGGATACAGGAGCGAATACTGGAGCTTGAGGCCCCGGAGCTTGGCCTTAGCGTCCATGAAGGAGTGCCGCTGTTGTTGCACCATTTTTGTGTAGTCCGGGAAAATCATAATGGTATGATTCTCAAAGGTGAGGGAGCCCTTATTCCTCGCCTCCCGCAGGATAACATCCCGGTCATGATAGTTCAGCAGGCGGGCTATAACCGGCCGCGGGCGCTCACCCTCCGGCGGCCGCTGGGTCAGGGCCCTGTGGGCCCTCTCGATCACGAAACACCTAGATAACGCCCCTTCAGGGAGCCAGCTCTCCAGCCACCCGGTCAGGAACCTCTCCATGCTGTCCTTCTCGCACCGCTCCGGAAAACCAATGAAGCGGAGGTTGTTGCGCCGCGCGCGCCCTTCTGCATCCTCCACTCGGGCCGCCCGTGTCTTCTGGACGCTTTCCACCTCCGCAAGGCGCTTCTTTAGGCCACTAATGTCCGCCTCAGTCTCCGTGACACGGGTTTCGACCCCAGCAATCCGCTCCACTGCATTGCGAAGGTCCTGGCGTAGGAGCGTGACATCCGCCCCAACCGCGCCAATCTTGGCATCGAGCATGTCCCGAGACTGGGTTATGGCCGCTAGGATAGCCGCGTTGTCTGGCCCGGGGCCGCCGCTGCCACCGGTCGCCCCAGCGCCACCACTCGGCCCTGTGAATTTATCTATGGGTCCATGTTTGGGCGGGCCACCTCCTCTGTCCCTGGTCATGGCAAGCGGGCACTGTCGCAAAACTGGAACGGGGCTGCCCAGATGAGGCCCCGGGGAGGGACGCTGCGATCGGATGTCGCGAAAATCGAGGCCCCGGCGTCACCCCGGCAGGACAGGCCGCACCCACACTCGTCCCCACGGGCAGCCGTCCAGGATATGTCAGGAGGAATCAGCGGGTCCGCGGTCCATGGGTCGCCGTATCCAGTGGGCCTAGCCAGGGGAGGCGGATCAGGGGGGCCAGCCGACCACCAGTCCAGCCCCGGTCGCCCCCGCCACCAGACTGTCGCAGGGCCCGGCCACGCCGCCACCACTCGCCGGTCGTGCAGGGGAAGAACCGATGGGTAGGAGTCGCTGGTTCCGCCTCAAACTCCAGGCGATCGCCGGCGGAGAGATAAGCCCAGGACGGCGTGGCGGATGCCACCCGCACCCGCCAGGTCACAGCTGCCACCAGGCGTCGCGAAACTCGAGGACCCCGGTTCCGGCCGGCCACCAGGCCGCACTCTGCCGCCGGCTCCCCTCGATCACAGGAAGGGAGGAATCACAGGATCTATACACCAATGCAGACTTGAAGCTTCACCGGATCGAGTACAGGTACTGGGCACCAACAGTGGGCTCGGGGGTCAGGATAAATGATCGGATTCAGTCCGGGCCGGCGGGAGCTCTACAAGGCTGCGACCGCCATCTTCGCCCGCCAAGCCACGCCTTTCTTGTTTATATTTGATGGGGCAATTTGATCAAGGGCTTCAAGAATAGAATTGTTGTAGTGTTCGGTTAGGTCGTTGGTGCTATGGGAGAGTGGGGGAGAAGTAAGTGAGATTTAATAGTGGATTCCAATTCGCAAGGTGAAGTTTACGAGTAGGTTTCAAAGGTAAACTGCCTATGGGGGTCGGGTGTATAATGGAGCCATTTAAGTTGAAGAGGATAAGGTGATGGTCGGACCAGTCTACTGGAAGGATCTTTGAGAGGGAGGCGAGATCCTTGCTAGTCAGGATAGCATCAAGGGTGGCATCTTTGGTGTGAGTTGGGAGTTGGCAGAGTTGGTTAAGGTCGGTAATGTCCATGATATCGTTAAACCGGGAGACAGCAGGGTCTTCATTTTTATTCCAGTGGATGTTGTAGTCCCCTAGAAAGATGTTTTTAGAGTGGGAGAGTGACGCTAGAGTAATAAGATCGGACATCTTTTCAGTAAAGGAGATAGAGTTTCCAGGGGGTGGTAGATAGTGTGAAGCATAATGGCGGGAAGCCTGGGGTATTGATATCTGCGAAGAGGTACTCAAATGTGGATGGGTCTTGAAGTTGGACAAGCGAGAGATAAAGATTATCTCTGAAGATAATGGCAAAGCCCCCTCCTATTTGTTCACTTCTATCTTTTTTAATGATGAGATAACCAGGGGGGATCAGCAAGTCTAGAATAGGAGTGGAATGGGGGTTAAGCCAGGTTTCAGTAAGGAATGCTATGTCTATGTTTTCACTGAGAATAGTTTCCGCAATCTCAGTTGCGTGGCAGGAGGCGAATCGGCAGTTAATCAGCATATATTACAGGTGGGTGGGGTTGGGTAATTGGGATGGGACAGGGGGTACAGGTTTTAGTTGTTGTGGGAGTCTAGGTGATGTCGGAAGAAGGGGAAGTCTGCTTGTACCCATGAGAACTGGGATAGTGGACTGAAGGCTAGGGGGAGTAGAAGGGAAGAATTCTGGGGGAGATGCAAAAGAGCTAGTAAGGGAGTTGATTTCCACAGATGGAGGGCATGTGTTATGTCGTAGAGGCACTGCAGTGCCATCCATTGCAGGGTGTGTCTCTTGGAGCTCAGTGCTCTGCCTCCTCCTGTATCCAGCTCTGTGATCCAAATGATGCATGGAGCAGGCTACTTCCTGGTAGTGATGTCATCATTGTGCTCAAAATACGACTTCACGTTTTTGCGATCTCGCAATCTGCGAGATCGCTATTTGCAAAATCGGTAATTGCGGTTTCGCTATTAGGGGGTTTGAAACAGCCAATTCTGAGATTTTGTAGGGATTTTTGCGGATTCGCTTTTCTCAATTGCAGGCGGTTGTGATTCGCAGACATTTAGCGATTTGGATGCTGCATCCCATTCTGTGAATTCTAAATAGTGATTTGTTATTTTTCGCTATTTGGGAATCGCAGAATGGAGGCTTGATGCATCTATATGTTAATCTCCCCATGCCTACCAAAAAAAAGAAAAATGTGCCCTTGTGTAACCTAACTGGTGCTCATTTAAAGTGCTCCAACACTTTCGGGTCGAGTTTGCGCTATATAAATTTGCAAAAAACCACAAAAAAACTACGCCAATAGGTGTTTGCTAAATACCTGCTCAAGGTACCATAATTAACCAGTATACAGATATACCAACCCCTAATTCTCTACATCACACAGTTCGCTTTTGCTTCACTCCAGCACTGCCTATCTCTTCTGTCTGCGGTTGTAACAGTGAATGAGGTATTACAGCCTTTTTGCTGGCAGTTAAAACTGTCTGCGGTCTCTGAGGTTACCTCACTCTTAGATAATGAAAGATTTCCAAAGGTTCCACCTTTGCTTTGTATTTTGCAAAACTGTGAAGCCACCACGTATTTCTGCACTCCAAGCCTTTTTCGCTCAATTAATGAATGCCTTAGTCACAGATCCACAATTTCGCTCTGTGATCAAGTATTTTGGGCACGATTACAATGGCCTCGCAATCCCTGGTGCAGATTACACACTCGCTAATTACTCTTTGTGTAGGGGTGTGGAAAGAAGTGAATGTGCATTTTGCATGAGAATTTCAGTTGTTGAACTTGAAATGAGGGATAGTGCACAAGGAGAAAGAATTGTCAACACTTTGAGTCGGTGCAGAGTCACAAAAAGTGCAGCAAACTCATGGAACGTGTCGATAAAATATTTACTTTCCAGCGCAAAACATTTTTCTGTGCAGGAACAGAGTTGTAAAATTAACACCCTGCGGTCAGCCCTGCCGTAAAACTCCTAGCTGCGGAGGCTCTCGCATAGGCCCCGGAAGGAGTGCCGGTGGCCAGATTGCCTGCTGCCAGGACATTTGGAGGAGCAAGCCTGCCAGGCCCGGTCGGCTGCCCTGAGACCAGAATGGGGTGTTGGAGCCCTCGACCTGATTATGTGTGCTTGAGCCAGGCGGAAAACCTGACTTTGTGGCATGGATCCGCCTGCCCTGAGTGTCCTCCCCCTTCCCGCAGCTGGAGCTCAGCACTGTAGAGAGCCACCCGGGTCTCTCTATACTTTGTAACAACATCAACACGCATCCCCACACCCCCGGGGCGGGCTCGCTCCAGGGTATATAATAAAGAAGCGGAAGACCGCTCGAGGTCTTTCCGGCACCCAGTAACATAGTGTACCTGTTGTCTTTGTGTCTGCTGTTCTGCCCACGTGCAAGGCCCAGTCCTCGCACTTCACAAGCACCAGCTCAAGATCAGCCCCAGGATCCAACATGCTGCCTCCGCCCACTACCACCCGGCCTTCTACCCCTACGGCCATCATCAGCTCGGGGATCCCTCCGGGCCCATGAGCAGCGCCGTTGAGTTGAAAAGCACCCGAAAGGCCTGTCTGAACCATGGCGAGAAGTTCATGCTCTGTAAATATATGATGTATAACTGACCAACCCTAATAGCTTCTTAAAATCTAATCTTGAGTGAATTTGCAACTTCTATATATATAACTCTCACCACTAGTATCTGTAGTAGATTTTTGTACTTACTACCATTTTATGTGAGTTTATAGTTTATCTGTTTGTATCTTTTATGTTATTCATGTACTCTGACGTCCTTATATAATGTAACTGGTTCTTTTGTAAAGTGCTCTGATACCTTCAGGTAAGGTTCACGCTATATAAAAATGCATAAATAAATAAACACAAAAAGCCCTTTGCAATACTTTACATTACTTTGCCCCACAGGAGCATTTCATGGGTGGTGGAGGGGTGTTCCAATGCTACCACTAATAGTTTTCGACACAAAGACCTTTCTGGTACCTGGCTCTTCCTTTCATTCACTTTATTTTGCACACATTTTGTTCTCTCTGTGCCTGTGCTGTACTACTCCCAGATGCCCCCACCCCCTTTTCCGCTAGTCTCCAGTACTCCCCTGGGCTTTGCACCAAGAAATAACGCATCATCGAGGCAGGCACAACCAAGCAAAATAGTTTTATTTCTCCTATCTTTTCACACACTGCTTCTGTGCTGCTTCTGTGCTATACTGTACAGGAAACATACAATGTGGGAAGTTTTAAAGTTAGTTAAAGCATAGTATTTAGTACTAGAAGAGCGCCCTGTTAGCATAAAACCTATGTTAAGTTGGATTTAGATGCACAACAAAGTATGTATATAAGGTTGTTTGTGAGCACAATAGAAGTGTGTACATGATGTGGTACAATGGACAGAAATGGGGCTATGTGAACGCAGGTGAGTAGAGGGATCTCTGGCTCCTAAGGCTTCGGCTGAAAACAGACTAAAAGCATATTATGGAGGGACTAGTGGGAAGAGTGCACAAAGGCTGCATTAGGGGAGGAAGCATTGACCCAGAACACTTCATATGCAATAAGCAGAGCAGGGGAGTACTGGAGACTAGGGGGCATCTGGGAGTAGTACAGCACAGGCACAGAGAGAACAAAATGTGTGCAAAATAAAGTGAATGAAAAGAAGAGCCAGGTACCAGAGCAGAGAATGCAGTGGAGGGAGTAGAAATCCGGAGGAGGAAGAGAATAAAGGAGAGGCAGGACGAACACTTATTGGAAAGCACAAAATCAGAAAGTTGAGTAGGACGAGACGTGAAATGAGGAGGAGAGAGAATTGGGAACAGAGGAGACAGTGAAGAGAGATGGATGAGCTCTAAAGGTAGCAATGAGAGAGCATCAAATTATTTAAAAAATCAGTTCACAGAAGATGGTGTTGCCGAGTAGTAGCAGGGATCAAAGGAATGTGAAGATGTTTAATAAATCTGGAAGGTAGTTGCAGCTGAGGGTGAAGCAAGATGAATGGGGTCAGAGGTAGATGTTTGAAGGTACAAGAAAGACTTGGGTTCATATGGAGTGGAATGTATAAAGAATGGGAGAATGTTCGGCTGTTGTGGGTAGCAAAACCACACTATTATGTGATATTAAACTTATAATGCTGTCCTACACTCCAAAAAGGATCTGTTATAAACATATGTTATAACCATCTGACCCCTAAGGGAAATATGTAAATATCTTGAATAAATCCATTACGGATCAGTAGTGTGTACTGTACAGTTTTGATCTGAGCTTTGAGTGAGCTTTCACAAGCCCCAAATGGTTCAATTTACAAAAGTGAACTGTTTTCTGAGGGTGCCCCCTTGCTCATCCTTTAGGCATTGGAATTTTGTCCAGCAGCAAAGTGCTAGGAAAAGATGCGGTAGGTTTAGATGGGAAATATATGCCCTTCCATCTAGCACCCAATATCTGCACTTTGTTCACTGGCAATTGACTCGTCGGAGTGTCAGACAGGGCAATTTAAAAATTAAAATGGATGTCCATTTAAGTTGAAATCTTTTTATTAATTTGAAAGACAGAAAGGACAAGAAACAATGTATAAGACAATTATGCCTATAGTGTGGGCCATGGGCAATTAAAACGCTTCATAGTGCAATCAGAACAAACAAAAAGGGAATAACCCGACTTCCCACCTCCCCTTGATCCCTCCCTGCCATCCAGGACTTGTGTCCAGTAGGGCTTCAGAATGGGACATTCCCACAAAATATGCAACAAAGTGCAAACAGCTCTGCATCGCCTCCAGCAACTCGGAGAGCGACCAGGGTCCCTCTTGTGCGGCCTATGAGGGGTAATGTACCAGTATGTTGCTATCTAAGTAGCAGACTCTAGACTAGAGATGTTGCGTGCTGAGTGTCTGGGCCTATAGTGCATGCCGCTCCACTCTTTCTGAGTCAGTGTCTGCCCCAACTCTGCCTCCCACCTTTTCTGCCCTGCTGATTTGATCTCTTGTTCCGGGGGGCATAAGATGTGATAGAGTTCTGTGATGAATCGTTTGGTGGATTGTTTGGATAGTAACCATCGTTCAACAGACATGGGTCCCTTCTCGTTAAAAAAAGTGTCCTGTAGGCCTGCGGCCTTCCTTCTCCCAATGGGAAAAAGCTGTCTGATCCAGACCCGGGGTGAAGTCAGGGTTGCTAGTGATAGGAGTGAGGGTCGATGGGAATGTGGTAAGACCATTGCGAGTAGCCGTAGAGTCCCAAGCATTAAGCGTGGCTCGTCCTATTGGGAACTCATAGAGACCTAAGGGTCTGGAAGCTTTACAGAGAAAGGGGATTTTTCACAGAGGCTGCCCAGCCAGTAGTCGCTCCATAAAGAGCCAATGCTTCTCAGACTCTGGCTGAGCCCACTCCAGCAAGCAGCGGATCTGAGATGCCTAGTAGTAATAGTCCAGGTTGGGCATTCCCAAACCCCCCTCCCCAGGGATCTGAAACTCATGTCTCTGCTCATACGTGGTTTCCGGTCTGCCCAGACAAAAGAGGAGAACTCTGCTTGGAGCTGCTTCAACATGCCCGGGGCGGCTCCACTGGCAGTAGAGAATTTTGGGGAGTATATTCAATTTAAGAGCTGCTATCCGACCCAACGACGAGAGGACACATGGGTGCCAGCACTGCAGGTCGCGCCTTATCTATGCTTGTATACGCGTATAGTTTAATGAGATTGTTTCCGTGGTTGTGAATGCCAACGTTAAACCCAGTTCGGGGATGTTTTTTTGATCCCATCTAATGGGACGTACCAGGACAAGGGCATCCACAGTCGAAGGCTGCAAGGAGAAACCCAATGCCTGCAATTTAGAGACATTTACACGGAAGCCAGAAGAGGTGGAGAACTCCTCCAGCTCCGCAAGGAAGGCCGGGACGGATGCCCTGGGAGATTCAAGCATGGCGATGATATCATCTGCGTAGAGGCTGATGGTGTGTCTCTCCCGCCCAAAAGAACCCTACTGATTCTCTGGTTTTCCCGAATCCTCTGAGCCAGCGGCTCCATATAGAGGTTGAATCAATTTCCTATTCCAAACCACTCCATCATGGTCTCTAGGAAGGGCCAGTTAACCCTGTTGACAGAAAGTGCCACTCTTTCCACTGCTTGACGGTGCGCCTTGTCTAGGGGGTGAAGCAGCTTCCTCGTGTTATCGCTGCACTGCCTCGACGCCACAAATCCGACTTGGTCTGCTTCTATTACTCCAGGCATCACCAGGCCCAGGCTATTCGCCAATATCCCAGTGAAGATCTTGAGGTCAATTTTCAACAGGGAGATAGGCCTGTACAAGGCACAGTATATGCCATCCTTACCGGGCTTCGGCAGAACTACCACTGATGCCATGAGCATCATAGGGGGCCTCACTGAAAACTCTCTGATCGCGTTTAATAGCCGTGTCAGTATTGGGCCTAGGACTGAGCTGAAAGTTTTATAAAAAATGGCTGTGAACCCATCCGGGTCGGGATATTTGAGGACTTTAAGACTTGTAATAGCTGAGATTACCTCCTCGATTCAGATCAGACTGTCTAATGCGGCGGCAGGGTCGAGTGATAAGCAGGAATGTGTTTTGTCCTTAAAATATGCCGAGGGGTTTTGCTCCTGAATTTGTTGTGCCGAGTATAGATTGACATAAAAGTCCCTGAAGGCGCGAGAAATGTATGCCTCCCGGGAGAGTTCAGAGCTCTTCTCGTCTATTATCCTAGAAACTGCCACTGCATGACATTGCGCACGGAGTTTGTGCACCAATAAGTGACCACATCTTACCCCCCCAGTGTTCCCATAGGGACACTATAGACGTTTCAGGAGTATGATTCATAGATAGATAGTCTTGTAGTGTCTTAGTGAGGCAGGCAATGACTTTGGGGCGATGAAGGAGTGTGTCCCTAAGTCTCCATGAGAAAGACGGGAGAGAGGCAGGGGGAGGTAGCAGAGGCATAGTCAATGCTGCGAGGTTTGACAGCAACTGCGGTTCAATAACAGAGTCTTGTACTGAGGGGAGGAGAGATTGGGACCCCAAAATTTTTTTTTATCTAGCATAAGTTCCATGAGAGTGGGAGTAAAAAGCGTAATCATTTGAGTGGGGGTGAAAGTGGCGCCACACATCGAATGACCCCAGATTGTGAAACCACTACCACATGCTGTCCGATAGAGCAACAGTCTTCCCCTGCCGCTGCGCTGAACGGTCTCGCTGGGCATCAAAGACAATATTCAGGTCGCCCCCCCAGAAGTATTTGCCTATTAGAGGAGGATGTCAAGTTGGCCATCGCCTCGCCTATGAACGCCTCCTGACCTTCATTGGGAGCATTGATGGTAGCTAGTGTGATCATGTGTGACCCCCATAGTGAGGGAAAGCACCAAGAGTCTGCCCTGAATCTCCAGGATATTTGCCCCCACCACCCTAGGGAAAGAGCAGGAAATGAGAATGGCAACCCCAGCCCTTTTGGTTGGGAGAGAGGAAAAGTATTGCTGGGGAAAGGCCTTTGAACCCAGCCTATGTGTATCGCTGGGTCTCCTGTAGCAAGTAGATGTGAGCTTTGGAGTTCTCCAGGTACGACAAGATGGCTTTGTGTTTGATAGAGTTATTAAGCCCTTTCACATTAAGGGGCAAGATTTTAATAATCATCCCAGTAGGTAGGGAGGGCGCGTTGTGGTATCTCGGCTATGGGGTGTGTTGTGCATACCCTGTTCAGACCCGTGTGAGGCGTCGACCCTGGGGCTCTAACTAAGCAAGAGTTGCGAACATGCAAGCAGACAAAGAAATGTGTTTTGGGGGGGGGGGTCCCATTACAAACAAGAAAACACCCCAACAAAGTGATAACATTGAGGACGAAAAATTACAAACAGTCAATGTCTAGAGTGTACTGCTCCCAGGAGAACAGCCTTAGGGTAAACATGACCAGCAGCTTCCCGCTTCCCCCAGGCAGTCCACACCACTAAGTAAGCTATACCCAGCGGCCGGCCAAAGTGATAGCCGCAAATGTCTTAGCTTCTGCTGTGGTGTGCTTACTCACTCCGAGTGCGTCCCCGATATGGACGCCAGGACAGCCTGGCCTTCTCTGGCCATAGTGTCACAATCAGGGTTTGCTGATGGGCAGGGAGGTTTAATAGTGGTCCACCCATGTCCACTGCTGAGGTTGAGCGGGAGGTTATTCGTAGACGATGTTCCTGCTGTAGGATCCTCGATGCTCAAAAGGTTACATGCTGCAGACATAGATCGGATTTGTCTTAGTTCTCCCTTGAATTGATAGATCAGTCTAAAGGGGTGTCCCTCTGAATATTTGATACCAGCGTCTCTGAGAAAGGATGTTATCGGGTGGAAAGTTTTGTGTTTGAGGAAGGTGGAGGCCGCCAAGTCCTGGTATAGTGTAGGCTTCCAACCTTCATAGGTGAAATCCGAGCAACGCCGGGCCTCCCTGAGGATCTGCTCCTTTAGTTGAAAATCATGAACGGACGTCAGTATATCCGCTGGTGGGGCCTGCGCCTTTCTCCTGGGACCCACTCTGTGAGTGCGATCCAGCTTGATGGGGAACTTTGGGATCTCCCCCAAAATGGAGCGAAAGAGGCCCGCCACCAAAGCCTCGATGTCACCTCCGCCTTCGCCTTGAGCCATGCCGCGGATACGGATGTTTATACGGCGGGAGAGGTTCTGTAGGTCCTCTGTGAGGGCCTGGAGTTCCAGGTTCTGTTCTTCTAGTTTAAGGACTTCTTGCTGGAGGTGCTCAAGTTCTTTGTCCAGGCCTGCCTCGCGTTCCTCCAATGTGTTGATCCATTCCCCCAGAGAGTCCACATGGCGCCGGATTTCCCTCATGTCCGCTGAGAGCTCACGTTTCATGGTGGACAGGTCCTCGCGAAGCGAGAAAAATAGCGACTGCATGAAGGATCGGCTGATCGGGTCCTCCGGTGCCCCACCACCTTCAGCCTAGTCTGGTTGCTTTGCCAGTGGTGGGCCTTCTGTATGCTGAGGCTCCGGCTTGAGGAGCAGATCTTTAACCAGCCCATTTTTGCTTTTTGAGGCCACCATTGCGCAGTCTCTGTAGGACCATACAGTATGGGCAAAGGCCCGGGGTAGGAGGCCCACCAGGCGGGCCAGTGCAAGTGGACTCAAGGGTGCAGAGGTGCCGGTGCGCTAGGCTATCCCCTCCTCCTCCTCTACGATTGGCAGGGGAGGCGAACTCGCTACACCACCGGGGCTCTGTTTCGCAGTCTCTCCGCATCAGGACCGATGAGGGCAATTGCAAGGGTGTCCGGCTAGCAGCTGACCTAGGGGCCCAGCGGGCTGTGTGGGGTCGGGCCCTTCAGCTGATATGTGTTTGCTCGTGCCCTAGTGGAAGTCCTCTCAGGCTAAATAATATCCGTGGGGCGCAGGCCTCTGACTTCTCAGCTGAGCACAGACGTTAGGGAGGTTCCATCAGGCCAGCCCACCGAAGCTCCCCGCTGAAGGCGCAGCGCGGACTCACCGCTGAGGCCTCTGATGCATGCTTGTTCTGTTGCTGCTGGAGGCGCTGTCAGGTGCAGTAATATATGGCAGTGGCGTACCCCGTTTGCACCCCCAGGGGGAACCGCATGCAGGCCCTTACTGTCCAATGGGGGAGAGTCTATTCACAGCGGGTCCCCTGTCTACCAAATGCTAATGGCTACCTCCTTGGGCTCGTTCTGCCGCAGATGAGGCCCAACCGGGCCGACCAGGCTGCAGGCCTCAGAAATGGCACGCAAACCGGGCTCTCCTCTTTAGACTCATATGCGTGCCCGAGTCAGCGCTTCCTGGAGCGTTGTTAGAGGGCAGGCAACATATGCTGGCGGCGGCACCACTCCGAGGGCCTGCCAGAAAGTCAACTGAGGTTTCGGGCGGGGCCTGCTCAGGGCAGTCTGCAGCGCGGGCTCTCCCTGCTGAGCTGTGCTTGCTGCTGTTTTCCCAACAGTTGTTGGCCCAAGAGAGGCCCAACCAGGCCAGCCGAGCTGGGGCCCTGCTTAGGTCGTGCCTCCCGGACTCCTGCCAGCAGCCTCCAGCGTTAGCTCCCCGGTTGCTGCCCGGGCCTCTGTCAGATGGCAGGTAAATGTGGTGCCGGCGAACCCCTAATACTGCTCCGGGGGACAGCTCTGGGCCCACACAGGGATTCGGAGATACAGGCTCACTGCCACGACCTCTCCCGGAGCCCCGGCACTCTCCCGGCCACTCCGCCACTGGCTCTCTGAAGCTTCTCTCCCGGGGGATCAGGACACGGCTACATACCCGGGTGTGTTGCAGCTTTCCCTCGATCATTCGGGCAGACTCTAGCACACCTACGGCCACTGGAAGTGCAGTGAAAGGCCCAGTGGAAGTGGAGAGGTGAATGGCTGTGTCCTATTGAGACGCCCTCTTGGCCATGCCCCCTCATGGGTGTCCATTTAAACAGAAGACGTTAGCATGCCCATTTACCAAGCCACATCCGCTGCTGAGGTCAAAACGCCAAAGGTCCAAAGTATAAAATGTTATGAGTACATCCAAAACATTATGGCAAAATATAAAAGGTTAATTTAAGAGGTTGAACAGTACACACTGGATTGCATTGGTTGGATAAGGAGTGAGGTCTGCAAGAACAAAGTATAAATGTATATCGAGAAGAGATTGCACTTCCACAATAGAGATAAAGTGGACCATCGACCAAACATATCGGATGGAACGAAGAGCAATTTGAGCTGAAAATGATAAAACAGTTCAAAGAGAGCACATGGGAGAGTGCAGAATATAGCCTGCAAGTGAAGAGGAATATTTTACATGGCAGAGCGCCTGTGCATTGAAGGAATCAGGTAGCGACAGAGAGGTGAGAAGAAATCCTCTGCCCTACAGTGCACACACTTGTCCCTGCACCCATGGCTAGAGCAACACCGTGTTCAGTGACTAATTTCACCACCCCCACCCCAAGGTGGTATCTGCCACACTCTCTCTGATCACATTTCTGGCCAGTACAAGGTCCACCAAATCTCCAAAACACACTGAGTATTCACTAAATCCCCTTCAAGCATGAATGAAGTTCAGATCTCCGCATCATTAAATTACATGACCTAGCTGATAAGATTGCGTTAAAGGCAGAATACCTCGGAGAGTCATGGGCTCCTGGCAACCACTACAGATATAACAACACTTGGAGAAAATGGGTACGTTGGTGCCTGGAGAGGAACGTGGATTCCGTTGAGGCTCCCATTGTACACATAGTAAATTTCCTTGTAGAACAATTTGAAAGAGGTCTCAGTGACAGATCAATTGACTGCTACAGATCAGCTATTTCTGCAGGTCACACCCTAATCAATGGAAAAACAACAGGTAAGAACGTTATAGTATGTAGAGTCTTAAAAAGTATTACACTAAGGAGACTCACAAAACCTAAATACAAAACTCTGAGGGAAGTTAAATGAATATTGGACCTATTCCCCTTCAAGCATGCATCAAGTTCAGATTTTAGCACCATTAAATTAGATGACATAGGGCCATATGTATCATCAAACTATTTAGCATTTCCTAAATAGCGAATTTTAAGGAATCGCTATTTAGGAAATTTAAAATGGTATGTATGAACAAAATCGCATTTAATTTGCGATTCCTTAAGCTTCCTTAAATGCGAATTCACATTTTGCGAATTTGCAATTAAGGAATATTTTCCAATGCATTCCTATGGGCCAGGAGGCCCATAGGAATGATTTCCAAATAATTCTCAAATTGCGAATTCGCAAATTGCTAATCGCAATTTGAGAATTTTTGCAAGGGTGCAGGGGTGTCTCAAGGACACCCTGCTGCACCCCTGTAAATTACATGTGTGTGCATATTGCGCACATACATGCCCAATGGGCATGTATGTGCGTCATATGCCACCCTCACAAATGCACAATTGTGCATATTTACAAGAAATCGCAAATTACCACCAACTACAAGTTGGTGGTAATTTGCGATTCCTTAACCAAAATTCGCTAGCCAAAAATGCTACATACATAGCATTTAAGGAATCGCAAAATTGCGATTCCCTAAATGCTATGGCAAAATAAGGAATCGCACAAGTTTGCAATTCCTTATTTTGGGAATGTTTCATACATCCCAAAACATGCAAAAAGGCCGTTTGTGATTCGCAAAGGCTGAAATTCTGCGAATTTCGGCCTTTGCGAATCACAAAAGGCTTGATACATATGGCCCTTTGTTGATATATTCTCCTCATGTGCTCACTCTCAGTTCACCCATAACATGAACCTGGCGGAGCTGAAAAGAAAAAATACAAGAGGCCTTCTCTTCTAATGCTCCGAATGATCTCCCTGTTTATGTGAGACTGACGCATCACTCATGACCTTGAGGAAACAATTAAAAATTTGGGGGTGGGGGGTTCCCTATGTAATTAAAAGCATGGCTTAAACATGTGAACACATTTATGTGATTTCCATTGTGTGCCACCCGACCTGTATTTTATTGCCTTGCTGACCTTTCAGTTATTGCATTCATATATATACCGCAACAGTAGACATGCACCAAATACCAGTCAGGTCTACTGGCTTTGTCAATTGTTGTTAGCTTTTTAAGATAAATTAGAAACAACAATGATTGTGTTGTAAATAATTGATATTGACAAGGTCTTCATTCGAAATTATGAGACTGTAACTTAATTATTACCAAGGCCTGTGAAAGGGTTAGTGTCTTCAGAACGCCTCATTCACTCCTGTTATGATCACACAATGTTAGACATATACACCCTTTTTCTCTCCATATCACTACCATCTGCATATCTTACACCTCATCTCGTTCCTCTCCAGCACCCTCTTTTCCGAATCCACTTCCTCGCATCTCCCTTATTTCACCACCCCCAAACACACAACACACCCACTCAACTGTAAACCACTGCATTTTCTTTTTCTTTCGCCTTGTCACTAATTTAATTTAAAAACAGTGTACCTCCTTCACACACATTTACACAGAACCACAATTGCTAGTGGAATATGAGGTAATTGTAATGTGCTCTCTCCAGAGACACCAAACATTGCCTGACCCTGTATTCTGAAGACCTTTTCTGACCCACTGACAGGCGCTGTGAGAAACTCTAGCGCTCTCAATCGTGGCCCGATATAAACACCTGAGGGCGACTCAGTTCATGGTATGCCCAGTACAAGAGTAATATGCCACACAGCAAAAAACACAGATACACAACATCCTGGAAAGAGCTAGCTATTTAAGGGAACGCAAGACTGCGTAAAACTTGAAACATTATCAGCAATTAAATTGCTGCCATGGATTACCTTAATGTTTGTTACATTAATTGTTCTGAAATCGATCAGCGATTTTGCCTGCACTGTTAAGAACATGAATATAGGGCCCGACAGGGTCCTGTTTCCATATCTGTTTTTTAATTGCTACTTGGGCTGAGACCCATAGCGACCCGTCCCACTTAAAGCCATGGGACCCTGTCTAAACTCTGCTGTTTCACACACCAACAACAGACTCGCACTTTGCAAATATGAATAATGTAGTATAAAACAACATTAAAACCATTACAGACTAATAATAATGACATGGTAAAAAAATCATAATAGTTAGTATGTTGTTGGCACCCAGAGTGGATGACATTGCATACTCTGAGTTATTCCATGCCATAACGATGGCCCTACATGAGTGACAGCTGTCAATCATATAAGTGAAGGGAACCACATGCCTGTGGTATCAAGGGGCTCCTGACAGAACATTCAAAAGTGTGCAGTGGTGGACTGGGATCTAAAAGCAGCCCTGGAAAATGTGCTCAAGGATTTGTGTTGGGGGAGAAAATAATATGTTCATGTCTGTAAGCAAATTGTGTGTGTTTCCTCGGGGCTGTTGTCCAGGCTGGATAGATGATAAGCCCTCCATCCATCATGCTTAAAATCAGCTCAATGATTCTCAGTAAACTGTGGGTTTCTCCTGTATTCCATATAGCCAGGGCCAGTGGAATTATACAGCAGGGGTGAACTCAATTATGTGGCGACTAAATTAAGCTGCAAGAAAAGACATAACAATAGGGCGGCTCCTCTGCTATAGCGGAGGAGTGTCGCCCCACTACTTATAAGCAGTGTAAAGAAGAGAAATATAAAATTATAATAACTTTTAAGTTATTATCATTTTATGCTTCCTGACGTGTCCTGCTTCATTGCGGTGGGCGGGTGGGCGGAGCTGCTCTGCTCTCCGAGCAGGGCAGGGGAGGAGTGGCTTGCCCACTCCAAAGTGCGTAATGACTGTTTGGTCGGACCTGTCGGGCCGGCCAAATCACGCACCCTCATGTGACACCACCTGCGACCCCCCCCCCCCCCAAACCCTGTATCCCCACCCCCTGCGAACCCCGCTCCTGCTTCCCCGCTTGTGAGCCATGCCGGCCGCTGCTGCAAAACATGCTGCGTAATGTGGCACATTTTGTGATACTATCACTTCTTTATTTTACCATGTTTACACAGGTTAACACTGGGTAACTAAAGGTTCTAACTAATTCGTACCAAAACAACACTCGTGTGCAGTTAGAAGCAACAGAACAGTGACCAGTCAAACTTTGCGAAGGAACTTTCACTGCCCAGCAACATTTTTAGTAACGTTTGGTCCAAATGAGCTAGGATTTTAGTTTTTTTTATCTGCAGATTATGTTGCAGATGATGGATTATGTGGTAAATGCTTTGAATTCATAATTATGCGGAAATAGCTGCAGCCGCAAAATCACATCGTTCCAGTGGCCCTGCATATAATAGCCCAGCAAGGGAGTGAATTTAGGAGGGGGAAATTAACTGATCTCAGGAACTGCGGGGAAGATTTATAAGCCTCTTACGACACTTTTATACCGCTGTCGCGTCACTTTTGTGACGCAGCGGCGGAGTAAACAATGTGCCACTATGCGACATATTTACAACATGGCGCATCTAGTAAGATGTGTCACGTTGTAAAGCCCTGCGCTACATTATACCTGCGTCAGGTATAATGTATGCAGGGTGGGCATTCCATCACAAGGAAACCCCGTAAAAGTGACACAGTGAAATCTATAAGATTTCACTGAGTCACTTTTACGTCCCCGCTGCGTCAAAACCTTAAGCCTGCTTGTAGCAGGCATAAGCAGTGATGCAGCACAGCAAGTATAGGGCACCCCATAGCAGTGCTGGAGTTGCGTCGCGTTTGCGACACAACTCCAGCACTGCGTCACCTTTATAACATCATATGCGTCACGCATCTCTCTATACTTGCGCCACGGTGCGCCGCACTGTAAATGCGGCGCATCAATGCTTGCGCAAGGGGTTTCAACCGTCATGTAAAATAACTGGTGCATCCCTGCTGATATGCAGGGATGCACCATTTATTCTAAATCTGCCCCAGTCTCTGGAGCAGAACCTGTGAAAACAGTTTTCAGGTAACAAGAAAATATGTGTGCATAAAAACAAACCTCAAATTCCACTCGAAAACTCCTGTATCAGGTTTGTCCTATACCTCACCATCTTCATTTCACCCACTGGAAATTTAAATGGGCTGCAAGAGCGGGAAGGGTATTGCTTTAGTTAGCATGCAGATTTATGGAGATTCCTGTGTGAAAGCTGAGCGACAGGAGCAGAAAAGGCAGGGTTTTTATACCTACAAAGTATAAAGCTACAAAACGCCCAGTCCGAGCGCGTGCAAACTCTGCGATGCAGTGACATCTCTAGAGGAGGGCCAGGTGGGGCACGCGCCCCAGCTCTCTTTTCCCTGGAACTCTTTTAGGCCCCACCACCAAATCTGTTGAATGTGCCTGGAGGTGGAGCACAAAAAGGACAGTGCACTTTGCCACACACATTCATTTATCCAACAACGTTTCACGGCAAAGCTGCCTTGTTTGTTTAAGTGTTTAATATTGACCTTGTATGAGATATATATACACGCACAGGAAGTCAGATTTAGGCATTTTAAGCAAAGGTACACATGTGCATTTTATTCTCTCTCTGTCCCTCGTGGCCCCATCAGTTGTTTGCGGTAAGATGTGTGGAGCACATTTTCCCAGTGTCTAGAAGGGAAAGTACTTTCCTTTTTTTCTCATTACAGATAGTCAGCAATGTCTTTTCTCAGCTGCTCCCCCTTACAGACTCTTTGTTTTCATCACTCCTTCCGGTAGTAATCAACACATCATGCAGTATCATGCATTGACTTTCATTGACGAAGTACCCAGATAGATTTTCAGCCCAAAATGAATGTTGCAAAAATGCCTCCATAGTTATACGTCTTTGTAAACATTCTGATAGATTGAATCTATGTCGCTAAATACTGCACGTCTGCCTTTTTTAAGCGCTGTAACTGACGTTATTGCCAATTCATGGTATTTACTCAACCTCTCTTGGAAGGATGGAAGTCTAAGTCTTCCTTGTTCGGGTTTCAGCTCTTCATTTTGAGAACACTACATTTGTAAAAGGCAAACGTTTAGTTCCCTGAGCAATATTACTGCATGTAGAGACTTTCTGAAATCACAATGTGAATCAGATCAGGATGCTTTCGCTCACAATCCCTTTACTTGCTGTCAAACTTAGCTGCGTCATGATACTGCAAAGTTTATATAAGGAATAAAGTACCCCTGCTTTACATTATAAGGATGTTGCGAGTCACCAAGAAGTTCCATAACCATGTAGAGGAACAAGGTTATAGAACTTTGAGGTGACTTTCAATATCCTTATACTGTACGGCAAGAGGTACTTTATTCCATATAATATATGGTCACACCATCAAGTTTTCCACAAACCACTTAGCCTCATCGATGCTGCAGATATTCTTCTCCGGTGCTGGGCCATAATAGAACTGGGTGTGGTCATGACGAGCTCAGCTCGTCATGAGCACACGAGCACCGTGCCTCATGACGAGCTCAGCTCGTCATGAGCATTGAAGGGGTTAAAACCTTGGTGCGTCCATGTATAGCTCTTTCATATGATAGAGAGAGTATGGATGGAAACATGAAGAATAAAAATCAAACTTCCAGTGCAAAATTAAAAACATCAAAAATCTGTTAGATATTTGTTGCAAAAATATATTAGAAACAGTTAAATACAAGTCTTTTTAGGTCGAGCGTATGCGTACGACCTCCTGTATACTTTAGTATACATATATCTCTGTGGGCCACATACCATTTCTTGCTTCTCATTTGTTTGTTTCAATGTCCATTAAAAATCCTTGCTTACTAGGGGCCAGTCCTGCCTCTTTGTCCCTCCTTTTTCCTCCAAGGAGCAGGAACTTAGTACAATATCGTTACACTTTGTTCTGTTGATCTGTTCATGGGGAGGACTATTTTATTATATTTTCAACCTCTTGTTACACTGTGGGTGCTCAGACGTAACTGCATACATTTTATTGTAGCATTCATGTCTTGTCCTTCCTTTATAAGCCAGCAGCAGCCAGACATGCTTTCTGGCTACTGCAGCTTTAAAGCATGTAAAAGGTTAAACCCAAACTTAAACACAGCTTGAAATGATACTTTAATATGCATGCTGCGTGTTTTTTTCCCTCCCCTCCAGGACTTGTGCTTGACTGCTGGCTGAAGAGTTGGAAGATTCTCCTCATCAGTTTTGCCCTGAGGCCAAAATGTTTCCTTTTTTTTTTTTTTTAACTTCATTTTTATTGCATCACCAATATAAATGTACAGACAATATACTTAGCATTAACAACACATCATGTACAGGCTTGGTTAGATCCAATCGATCGCCGGCAGGAGGTTTCATCTCGAGCTTGGCGCGGGTGACCTCAACTCTGCCCATTTCTTGTGACTCCTTACAGTGTCCGACCGCTTCATCAAGCAAATAACCCTGGGACGCTTTTGTGGTTTTCTCCCCTCCCCCTCCCCAAATTTCGGTACCCCAATTCCCCTCCAAAACAGCCTCCTACCCACCCACCCCCGTGGTCGCTCTGCGCTGGGTTAACAGTGTAAAAGCGTCTGGTGTGTTGCAGGAGGAAGTAAACTTTCGTTAAGGTGTGTTCTCCTGTGTAGTGTTAGGGTCTGCTCCATCTAGTGCACTCTCGCCATCCTGCCCCTCATCGTCCACATCCCGGAGTGCCTGCACCATCACCTCCCATGCCGTCGCCCTCTCCAGCGCCTTCTCATCATTCAACCTCCAGGCCAGCTGGTATCTTAGGGTACTTTCACACGCGGCCCATCTCAGACATTCTCCATACCATCTTTTATACGTGGGCCCCACTCTGGACTTCCAGTTTCTCGTGATCTCCCGCTTGGCCAGGATGAGCCCCAAGTCTATAAATTTACTAGTCATCTTAGTCCTAGGTGTATGCGGGAACCAATGTAGGACGCCAACCGCTTTAGTAAACTGGATATCCCTGTCTGTCGCTGCGTTAAGGGCCCGCCCAACTTCCTGCCAATAATCTCCCAAGGAGGGGCAATCCCACAGCATATGGCACAAATCCGCCCCAGCTGTGTTACATCTGGGGCAAGCAGCGTCAGTCGCCCCAAAATACTGTTGGATTTTCCCAGGGGTGAGGTATGCCCTGTGAATTACATAAAAGTGAATCAATTGGAACCTGGCGTTCCTCGAGCTCTTCCTTGCCCGTCCTAGTAACTGACCCCAGGTCGTGTCTGGTATCTCCATTTGGAGGTCCAGCTCCCACTTGGCCTTCAGGGCTGCCAAAGGTTGCAAGGCCTCCCGCTGCATCCTGGAGTAGAGGCACGTGACAGCCTTAAAGGTTCCCGCCGCCATCATGGCGTACTGGCAGGCCTTCGAGGTGCCAGGTTCCTGCAGCCCTTCCCCCCAGTGGGCTCGCATAGCGCCCGTGACTGCTGCGTGCAGCAAGTAGTCGCCCCTCGGAAGGTCAAATCGCTCCTGCAGGTCCCGAAACGGCAGCAACACCCCATCTTCGTAGTGGTCACCCAGCATTAGTATTCCCGCCTCCTCCCATCCCAGCAAGCGCGACCAGTCACCCCCATGTGGGAGGGCGGTGACCATCCCCAGCGGAATTTCGGGGGCATACATACGGCGGACACCCGCCCGCTTACGGGCCCGGTCCCAGGAAAGCCGGAACGTCTGCTCCTCGAGCGTCAGATCTCCCACCCGGAGTTTCTGGTGCAGCGTAATATATGCCAGAACGTGTCGTGGGGTGCCTTCTACTCTCGCGTCCTCGGGGCCTCTATACACTCTCGCCACCTCCTGAGTAAAGGTCTGCAGCTGCGCAGCTAGGTAATACCCTTCAAAATCCGGCACTGCCATACCTCCTTCATCTTTAGGGCGCAACAGCGTGTCGAGCGCTATGCGCCTCCTACCCGTACCCCACAAGAACGCTATGACCAGTGACCTCAGGCGTTTGAAAACCGAGCTCGGTACCCACACCGGTAGTGTCCTAAAATAATACAAAAGCCTGGGCAGGGCTATCATTTTAAGCAGGGAAATTCTACCAGCTAGGGAGAGCGGCAGGGTTGCCCAGAAGTCCATGGACCCCCGCAAGGCGTTAATACAGCGAGTGATGTTACCATCCAGCAGGTCGGACGGGGCGTGGTAAACATAGACCCCCAAATAATGCAGGCAGCTCGGCTCCCACCGGAGTTCCTGAGCAGTGAGTGGGCACGGTTCTCCCGGCCTCAGGGGAAACAGACAGGATTTAGGCCAGTTGACCCTCAGGCCCGACAACCTACCGAATCGTCCCAGTAGCTGTCGCGCCCCCTGAAGCTCGGGGCCCGCGTCGGCCAAAAACATCAGCAAGTCATCCGCGTACAGGGAGATGAAGTGCGGTCTCCCCCTAAATGACAAACCTGCGTAGTGGCGGCCCAGTCTGGCTTCCGCAGCGAAGGGTTCCATCGCCAACGCGAATAAGAGCGGGGATAGGGAGCAGCCCTGTCTAGTGCCACGCCTAATTGGGTATTGACTCGAGATCAGTGTGCCCACTCGGACCCTCGCTACCGCCTCGGTGTAGAGGACCTTGGTCCATTTTATATAACCGTCCCCCAGCCCGAAGCGACGCATCACCTCATATAAGTATCCCCATTCAAGACTGTCAAATGCCTTCTCAATATCAATGGAAAGGACAAATGGGGAGACAGCGTCCGGCCAGTCCGCACCCATCAGTCTCGTGAGTCTACGAATGTTATGGGTGGTGTTGCGTGTCGGTATGAAACCGCACTGGTCACCGTGAACCAGGCCCGTCATGTGTACCAGCAGTCTGTTGGCCAGAATTTTACTGAGGATCTTGTAGTCCGTCGTCAACATAGACAACGGACGATACGAGGACAGCGCCGCACTCTCTCTGCCCGGCTTCAAGAGCGGGATCATGAGGGCCTCGCACATGGAGCCCGGGAATCGGCCCCTCTCCTGCGCCTCGTTGTATACTTCGCGCAGCCGTGGTGCAAGGTACTCTAGGTATTTGCCATAAAATTCGATCGGCAGTCCGTCAAGGCCCGGGGTCTTATTTCTAGCCATCTGTTTTATAGCACCACCTATTTCTCCGAGAGAGATGGGCCGACCTAGTTCTTCTGCCTCCGAGTCCTCCACTCGCGGCAACTGCAATCCGTCCAAGAACTCCTCAAGCTCCTCTGCCCCTCCTGTTCCCCCACTCTCATAGAGCCCCTCATAATAAGCACAAAACTTATTCAGGATCCCGGGTTGAGTGTGGCAGGGCTCCTCCCCTGGCTCCTGGATCCCCATGATCGGCACTCCCCCCCCCGGATTGGGTTAGCAAGCCAAGCCAACATTGACCCCGCCTTATCACCTTCCGCATGCGCCCTTGTCATGTACGCTTTGTGATCGAAGCTACGCAGCCGCTCCAGCTCTACCGCCAGCCCCTCCCGCGCCCCGCTAAGCCCCTCCTGCAGTTCAGGGTGATTCGGGCGCCTCTTCTCTAGTACTCTCAGCCGTGTCTCAGCCTTATCTAAGTCATCCAACAAAGTCTTCCGAGCCCCTGCCGTGTGTCCAATACAGTGTCCCCGCACCACCACCTTGAACGCATCCCATTCAACCGCCCTCGTGGAGGCTGAGCCACTGTTCTCCTCAAAATACCTCTCAATACGCTCACTTAGGGCCTCCCTGAACAACAAATCGTCCAGGGTATCAGGTTGCAGGCGCCATGTTGGCACGCAGTTAACAGTCACCATCCATTCCAGAGATAACAACAAGGGGTTGTGGTCCGATATCGTCCTAGCCAAATATTCCGCCCCTCCCACCGCGGGGAGCACACATGCCGAACAAAGAAACGCATCCAGCCGCACATGCAAATCATGCAGGTGTGAGTGAAAGGAATAGTCCCTAGCGGTGGGGTGCAACGCCCTCCATGCATCCGTAAGGGCCCAGCTCTCCTGCCATTCCAACCTACGCTTAACGACCCTATGTACTGGGGACGCGCGCAGCGGAGGATGGGACCTATCTAGTAACACATCCTCAACCGAGTTGAAGTCCCCCCCCAAGAGGACCGGCCCTGCCAGGTAACCCGCCAATTTGCCCGAGATAGTAGACAAGAAGGCGGGCAGGTCTACATTAGGAGCATACACATTACAGAGAGATATCACCCTGCCTCTTAGCTTCCCCTCCACCGCCACATATCTGCCCTCAGGGTCCACCAATGACTTTGAGACCTGGAAGGGGACCCCCGCCCGTATCCAAATCAGTGCCCCCCTTGCAAAAGCCGAAAATGTAGTGTAGAATAGCTGCCCCCTCCAGCGCCTTTGCAGGGCCGCCCCTTCCTGCTTATTAAGATGTGTCTCCTGCAGGAACGCTACATGAACCCCCCTACGCTTGAGGTACGCCTGGACTTTATGTCTGCGCGCCATGGACTGCATACCCCGCACATTCCAGGTCACACATTTCAAAGCCCCAGTGCTAGCCATCTCCCCCTACACAACCGGACCATACAGCAAAGAACAATGTCCGCACAAGTCCCGCGACCACGGGCCCACCCACCCACCCTCTCCAAACAGGAAGCTGAACCCCACCAACAACAACTGCCCCCCGAGCAACCCCAACTGCTCGCAACTCCCACCCCCCCAGGACAGGCCCCCCCGCAACTGGAAGTACCCCCATCCAAACCAACACTCCCGACCACCCCTCAAGGAGAGGTGGTAATGCTCGCAGTCCCCACTGCGATGACCTTAGGGGCCAGTAGGGCGCGGCTCAATGCGATAGAACCTCAAAACAAATCAGCCCCGCGCGCTCAACCCCGCAATCCCCTCATTACAACTCCCCAAAACCTCAATCAATAATGTTCCACTGCTGCGGGCCCAGTGCCCCGGTGTCCAACCAACGAGCTCACTCCACCAGTTCAGTTCAACACGCCT
Organism: Lissotriton vulgaris; assembly: GCF_964263255.1. Taxonomy (NCBI): domain Eukaryota; kingdom Metazoa; phylum Chordata; class Amphibia; order Caudata; family Salamandridae; genus Lissotriton; species Lissotriton vulgaris. The sequence continues at coordinate 1,078,366,122 of NC_141689.1, read as the reverse complement.
CCAATATCTCCTCCGAAGTCTGCGGCGTCACAATAGGGCCCCGGGCTCCACCAAATTCCGATTGTCCCGTCTCTGAGCCCGTGCCCGGGTCCTCCGATTCCGTGCCCTTCCCGGACCGAGTCCTGGCGGTCCTAGATAAGTCCACTACCGCCTGTAGTGCCGCCTGCCTCTCCGCCTCCGTCTGTGACACCGATGGTTTCCCGGTTCTCTTGCGGTTCCTCCTGATCCGTTGGGACTGCCTCACTGGCTTCGCCACCTTGGCCTCCTCCTCCCTGGCCTTGGCACCGTCCGTACCCGCTTTATAAGTGTCCCACCAGTCCCAAGCGTCCGCGGAGGTTGTGAAGAATAGTGTTTTCTCATCCACCACCACTCTTAGCTTGGCAGGGAACAGCAGGGAGTACTTGATGCCTTCCTGGCGGAGCTCCCGCTTGAGGGACAGGAAGTTTGCCCGGAGTCGCTGCGTCTCATACGTATAGTCCGGGAACATGGTGACTCTATTGTTCTCCACTTGAAAGGGCCCTGCTTCTCTCGCCCTCTGTAAGAGCCAATCTCTGTCCCGATAATGGAGCAACTTGAACACCACCGGGCGAGGAGGAAGGCCCAAGGCTGGCGGGCGCGCTGGAACTCTATGTGCCCGTTCCAGGGAGAAGAAGGGGGACAGACCTTCCGGTGCCACCTCCGTCCGCAACCAGTTATCAAGGTATCCCACCATGTCGTCGCCTTCAATTTTCTCCGGCAGGCCCACTAGGCGTACGTTGTTGCGCCTGTTTCTGTTTTCGGCATCCTCGGCCCTCCTTTCCAGCACCTTCAGGCGGTCCATCACGTCTACCATTTGGGCCTTCATCGTTTCATGGCCCGGGGCTAATTCCTTAACCGTGATCTCCACGGTTTTCACCCTGTCTTTAAGTTTGTCGTGGTCGGCCTTCAGGAGGCCCAAGCCCGTCGCCACCTGAGCGATATCTTGCTGCAGGGCGTCCTTAGTGGTGGCGATGGCCTCCAGGATACGATCCTGCATCCGCTGCAATGCCGCTTGGTCTCGCTCCGCTCCCTCCGCTGCCTCAGTGTCGGGCGCGCCATCTCCCTTCCCCTTTGGTTTCCCCATCTGGGCCGGTTTGGGCGGCGGTCTCCGAGTTTATTCCTGGTCACCCTCCGAGTGCTGTCGGGTTTCGTTCTTCGGCAGGGTTCCCGGGCCCAGTTTTGTCACCAAGTAGTAGGAAACACTGAGCGATCGCGGCCCGGCCTGCGCCAGACGTGCCAGGGGCTCTCGTCACTGGGCCACTGCCGCACTGCCGTCGCCCCCACTAGGGGGGCGGTCCTCAGCCACCGCCCAAAAGTGCTCCCAAAGTCCACTCGGCACCCGGGGAGAGGCGCGATGTGGCCGCCAACACCCTTGAGTCGTCAGGGAGCAGTCCTCAGTGGGTCTCCGGGCAGATGTCTCCGTCGTGTCTGCTCTCATGCCCTTGCCGCCATTTTGGGGTCCGCAACTTCTTGCCTAGGTTCCACTTTCAAAGTCGAAATACTGCTGTGGGATGGCTCGGTGTCGTCCTCCGTGGGCCTCGGACCCTCCGCAGTAACGTCCAGTATCGGATGATATCGGTTACCTCGGGGTTCGATCAGATTTTCAGGATATTTTCCGGGATCGGGCACGGAGCTCCGAGCTCACGCTGCCTACCTCCTCGGCATCCAAGCCACGCCCCCAGGCCAAAATGTTTCCTTCTGTAAAAATGTCCCCTTTAAAATGTGCATTTGAATGTATTACATTAATTAAAAGCAGGAGAGGAACACCGGTCCAGCACAAGGGGTATGTGATTACACTGGATACTGACTTCTGAGGGGCAATGTTTCTGAGTTTATTTTGCTTTTAAAAGCACTCCACACATTCCTGGCCTCTTGCAATTTCCAGAAAATAAAAATGTCAAGGTAACGCCGGTGATTGATGTTCTTGCTGGAGAGATCAGAGTTGTCTAGTGGAAGAAGTTTTAACTCATTGCAAGGTAGCCAGAGGGTTAATATGCCTGATGTGAGGAAAGTGTACCATGCAGATTACAAAGTGCATAAAATGTAAATGGGTCAATGGCTACTGCTCTTCTGTTACTTGCAACTTATAAGCTAATATCCTAAAAGAACAGTGAATTTATAACTGTCATCAAAGAACTGCATGCACTGCAAACTAAAGATTAGAGGAGATATTAAAGTTGCAAAAAGGGTTCATCTGGATGGAAATGGATTCTTTTTATTTAAGAGAACCCGCAACCAAGGTGTTCTGTTTTCAATTCTGAGTTTGTGCTTCTGGAGCCAAAGCACTCTTTAGCAATGCTGCCACCAATATGCATGACTGTGACTCCTGCACCCTGTAGTCCTCTGTGTTAAGCAAAATTTCCCTTACACTAATGTATAAACTTATGATTGATTGTCTCTGTAATTTGTGTGTAATGCAAAGGGCTCTGACACACTACACTGGTATGTGTGACACTATAACTAATTAAATGCATCTGAACATTAGTGGTTATGGAGCCTTAAGGGACCCTGTTAAAGAGTGGTGGTGAGGGAAATCCGCATCACTCAGCCTTACCTCAACACCACCAACTCAGCATCATTGCAGCACCACCTCAGCACCAGCACAACATAAACATCAGCACAGCACCATTGATACACACCACATACATCCAGTACAATCCATAACACATAGGTAAGAGACATTTACATTTACAATGCCAATAGCTCCAACTCTTTCCTTTTTTTAAACTCATAGATCTGATGCCTAGCTCCGACCTATTCCTACCTATTTGTTCTTTTCTGTCACCAAAAATGCAAAGCTATACACTAAGTTAATGCCACACAATTCAGCTCCACATATTTCCAATCCACACCACATAATTTAACACCAAACCACATAATACAACTCAACAACACAATAACACAACACCACATACATCCAATCCAAACCGAACCACACAATTTCACATGATGCTGCTAAATTCAACTGTACATCACATAATTAAACTGTACAAGGTACCACTCCACACAATCCCACTACACATAATGCCCCTACACTGAATGCAACAACATTGCTAACCATATATTTCCACAGCACACCATGCCACATAATGCCACTACACAAATCCACTCCACACCACACAACTACTCTCCACACAATTACACAACTAACTAATCCAATCCAACCCACATAGTTCCACTACACACCACATCCATACACTCCATAATACATAAGTAAAATACATTGCTATTTACAATGCCAATAGCTTAAACACAAATGCGAGACCGATTGCATTTCCAATGCTTGTTTTTTTATGCCGCAGAAGCTCGGAATATGTAGAAACATGCAGAAAGATTCAAATCTTTCTATAATTACCCAAGGAGAGCAAGAAATAAACATGTTCTTTTTGCTTATTGTAAGCTAGATAAATAGAGCAGAAGAAAGAAAAGCAAAGGAACATTTTCTGTGCTTTAAACAGGTGCTTTAATTATGCTCTGTGACCTGACCTGCTTTCAGTTCAGCTGCTGGCTCTTATAGAAGGCATTGTAAAGTCATAACTAGAGTGTAATCACTTATTACAGTTGAGTGTTGAACTCTTTTCCTTATATTCGGCGACTAGGTGCATCACAATTCGCTAAATATAAAGAAATTATAGGCGGGTGTTATATGCAGTGATTGCTGTTTCCCATGTTTTATAGCACTATAACATCATGTCTAACTTGATCATGACAAACATATGTCCAAGTTGAAATTCTTGTGTAATCTTCAAATGCTACTTGCTGTATAATGAAGGTCACCAATTCCTCTCTAGTCACCTAAGATGGGTTGCCAGTCAAACATTTTCACACAGAAATATCTTCAGCCATAGATATCTTGTCCTTAATATTGTTTACAAAAGTACCGTCCAGTTGGGTGTAGATTTTCTTCTATTAACTCCAATGGTGAAATATGTTGTAAACCATATTTATGACATAGCGTACTCTGACAACAATATGCTGGTACCATACCCCTCAGGGCAGTCATCACTGATCAGGACCACTGGAATTATGGGGCGGGAGATCAAATTATGCAGCAGGTTGACTAAATTATGTGGCAAGAAAAGCTAAATTATGCCTTGTAATGTGGGATATTTTATGACAGTATTACTTGATTATGTTCTCACGTTTACATGTTAACACTGTCTGAGAGACGGTTTGCCCTCATTAGTACCCTTTAACACACAAAAATAGCATTAAGCAACAGAAATGTGACCAGTCAAACCTTTCTCTGCGCTGCAAAATGTTTCACTCCGTTTTTGGTAACTTTTATTCCATTTAAGCTAAAAATATTTTTTGGGTTAAATGTGGCCGAGTATGAAGCAGATGATGGATTATGTGGCAAATTCATAATTATGCGGAAAGCACTGTGGCAGTAAATTCTCATAATTCCAGTGGCCCCGACTATACCCACCATTCAGCCCTCACAAACGATCACCTCACCCTGCCCCAGCTACCTCCATGAATATATGAGGCATCAGAGCTCCTCTCAGTGAATTACAGGCATGGCGTGGCACTGTAAGTAAGACTGTTAGAGAGTTACATAGAATCATTGTGACATGGTTTGCAGGAGCAGTTACAGAAGAAAAAGACTGGGGGTTGTAATAGTTACAACACAACATATTTCAGGAATTATCCAGGGCTGGAATGTTTTCAAATGAAGCTTCTTTGAAATAATCTACCAAGATCTGCTAACTGGCTATCAGAAACATATGAAGCCTTTTAGAAGTTCCCTAGTTACACTGGGGAGGCATGAGTTATCGAGGGGCAATGTCATCACCCCTACCAAGCTCCACATGAAGGCAGCCTTCTTCATCAGACTTCAAGGCAGCCGATAGCCCCCAAATCTCATCTGCCAGGCATCACCCCTCTTGAAAAGCACCTCAGGCAGGTACCACCCCACCCCACTACCCAACCTTTCCCGGCATGCATCACCTCTTCACCACCCAGGCAGGCTGGTGCTTCACTTACCTAAGGCTCCCAGGCCTCAGTGAAAGCCAGCTGAGCTGGCAGGACCAGCCACCCTCAGGTCACTCTGCCGCTGCTGCCTCAGCAACCCAAAGGGCTTCACTGGCTGCTTGCCACGGGATCAGAGCTGTATTCAGAGCCACGCCCAGTGTTGAGCTGTAGCTCTTTACCGGCCCCTCCTCTGCTACAGAGAGCAAGACTAACCCCTGCTAAGCCACACTACTCTTTCTTCACTGGCTCCAGCAACTGGCAGCATAGGGGCCTGGCTGATGCACACTGTGACAGGCGGTAAACATCGTTTACCACAAAGTTTTTACAACGCGGTACCTTTACCACGCATCCCTTACAACGCAAGTTGTTACCACGACTTGCGCTGGAGGGCGCTAAAGGATTACAAATAGTAAATTTACTATCCCAACACCTTCCCATGGGTCCACGGGGACTGGTGTTAGAATAGTAAATTATACTATTCGAAATCCGCACCCCCAACGCAAGTCGTGGTAACGACTTGCGTTGTACCACGACTTGCGTTGTAAGGGATGCGTGGTAAAGGGATGCGTTGTGACGGTACACGTTGTACCGTCATACATCCTGGCAGGCTGCACTGTTGTCACTAGTCCCCCACTGTGACAGAGCAAACACCAGACAGTGACGCTCTTGCCAGTTAAGGTCGCTCCCTCACCCTCGGCTGCACTACACAGAAGGGGCCCTGAAAGAAGAGTAAGGGAAACTACGATCTCACCTCAGCTTTTGGTGCACGTGGTCTGGTCCAAGACAGTGAAGCCCAGGCTGCTCCCGGATTGGCCCTTTGGTCTGTCAGGCAGAGTCGAGGGGGACGTTTACTCTTTTGCCTTCCCCAAGGTCATGGGTACACACATCTCAATCTTCCCTCCCATAAATTGTGGTAGTTTATGGGATCAATTTTACAGAGTTGTTTCCTTCTGTTAATGGCAGTAATGGCGGGGATGGAAGATGGGAGGTGAGTCTGGATTTGTGAAGTCTAGCAGGACCGGAACTGGATTCCAAAGGCAGCTCTGGCAAAAACGTTCTACCCAGTCCTACTCTGCAGGAGGCCATAACTAAAATGAAGCATGGGGGGCGTGGTTGGGTCATGACAGCCAATCAGTTCTGGAAGCAGCCCCCCCACCCACCCACCCAGGTGCCCGTGGTGTCCATAGGGCTCTTAAATCGAGTAGAGATGCTACATTGATGAGAACCTCTGGCTATAGAGAGCCAAGAAAATGGGAAAGGCCTTAAGGGATGGGCGTGCAGATAGACCCAAGTGGGCGGTGCTCGTGGGGAGCCAAAATAAAGAAGCACATTAAGTGCGTAAGTAAGATGGCATATGGAGGAAGCATAGATCGCAAGGAGGGGAGGAAAAGGCAGAACTACAGAATGTGTGAAAAAGAGGGATGTAAGAGAGGGGTGATAGAGGCTGAGATTTTTTGCAAGAGGAGGGAAAGGGAAGGTAAGTGCAGAATGAAGGTGAGGGAGGTAAAACGCACACAATACATGTAAGGGAGTGGTGAGAAAAGTGCAGAATGTAGGTGAGGGCGGTGGGGCGAAGTGCAGTTTGCGTAGAAAGGAGAGGGAAAGGGAAGAGAGAAGCATGTAATAAATGCAATGGGAGGGGGGGTGGGGAAGGAACAAGGGTGCATTTGAGAGGCTAGAAGGGAGTAAAAAAAAGCATGCAGTACAGGGAAAAGGAAGACAGAAGAGATAAGCACGGCGTGTAGGTGATGAGAAGGGAGAGGACTGGGATAAGCAGTAAATGCAAATACATCTTCATGCATGCTGAAAAGGACACAAGTCATGATCAAAACATCCAATCCCCCCCCCAAAAAAAAGAAAACAGACCTGTATATCAAGTGTCCAGTTAGAAACACTGGCTCGCTTGGGCCTCCATGGCTCCAAGGACTGAGATGACAGTGGACAGATTAGTGCACCACAGATGCAGGCAAGGTTGAATGCCTGACTGTTCATTCACCAACAACAACACTATGAAGGAAATTGAAATTACTCACCGTAGCTCCAACGCAAAGGGCCTAGCAGTGACATCAAGGGCAGTAGATAATTATACAGTCCTGTCTCCAGAACGGAAATGAAGATTCATTCCTAAAACCCCAGGTCATCTCAAGCAGTGTCTGTTCATTGCAGTGTTAATCACGCCAGCTATGCTTTCCAGGAGGCTGTGGGGCAGCCGCTGCAGTTCCTAGCCATCCGGGCGGGGTGTGGGTAATAAGGCTGTCACCGGAGAAGCTGTAATTAATTCCGTCTACCTGCGCATTTTTGTTTACCGAAGAGCGCCTTGATTCCCTCGACACCTGCAGCAGATGAGAGCGAGGCGGACAGTCTCAGACTGACGTCTGCAAGCAAGGCTTCATTTCTGGCAGTCAGTCCTTCTTTGTGAAACACCCCCATCCCTTTAAGAACGTCACTTCAAGGCGCTTCTTGTTCCTCTCTGCCTGGGTTCAGCTTCCTGGGCTCAGCTTCCTGGGCTAGGTGTAGACTGAAGTAGTGCCCAGTGTCCCAAACGCTTTAAAGCGCTGCTAAGTGTAGTTGTTTAATGGCGGAACCCCTCGAAACAGGACCCTGTAGGGTTCTATCAGTGTGGCGGGAGGACAGGAGGGGGTGGCGCAGCACCAGAGAGTGCAGGGGTCAGCTCAATAGGGCTGCATTGAAGTCCTTAGGGTCTTCCCCTGCTGGTTCATGTTCCCTTCGTGTTCCTTATTAGCATCTCTAAAGGTAAAACGTGTTTTTCACGCTTAGTTTTGCAGGACACTTTCTGTGCTGTGACTCCTCCCTCTTTGTCTGCCTCCTTGCACAGAAATATTGGTTTCTCCCAGGGCCTCTCCCGGTCAGAGGCGCAGCTATCAGTTGTGAAGCCGGTGCAGTGGGCCGAGGCTGGAGAGGCCTACCACGCCGCTGCTTCATTTAGTCCTCGAAGTGCTGTCATTCGGTGCCCGTTCACCCTGCACTCAGTGTAAAACACCTCCAGGGCTGGGCTCCCTCTGGTTTAGAGGCCTGCTCTGTGGCTGGGCACACCTGCTTGCTTGCTCCCTGACTATGCTGAGAAGCCGCGTGACAGGCTGTGATACGCATGCTTACGTTTTTTTTGTGAAAAGGCCATGCACTTCGCTGGCTACCTGACTCAGGCATTGGAGAGTAAACTTGCCTTTTTGGAAATGGGTGGAGGTCACTCTTCCAGGTCGAGAAGGGCACACGGTCAGTGAAAATCAGGTAGTTCACAGCAAAAGTGTGCAAGAACATTTTTTTGTTAGGGCTCGCCTGCTGTGCGCATGCGCACAGCTGGAAGCTCTATAGGGGCTTATCCAGTGTTTAACCACCACTGGCGATTTCACTGGCGATTGCTTTGAGTGCATGTGCTTTTTAGGTCATTGCGCAAGCGCAAGCCCTAAAAAGCACGTACACAATGCCACCAGCCATCTGCCTGCCTGCCTCGCATTACCACATCAAAGGCAGCCGTCCCAGGTCATTTGTCACCTCCTAATTATTCACTGCCTGCCGGCCGTATTTTCAGTTTCGTCTCCTAATCTTCCCGCCCCTTGCTGCAACAACTGTTTATGCTCTGCTTGAAAAGAAACATGGAATGCATGCTGTATCCTTTTCTGTAAAGATAAATGGCGCTCTGTCAGTAAAACCATTTTTTGAGTGAATCAGTGTGCCGTCTTTTGGGAACACATCTCCCCCAAAAATGTGCTTTAACAAAACCTTCTCCCAATGCAGATGTTAACAAACAAACCTCTCTCATTTACGGTTCGTACTCTTTTCTTTTCTGTGATTTAGTTTTCCTTCCAGAATAACGTCCTACATATTTTTCTGCATGTATCTGTTGGAACAGTAGCAAGCACTTGTCATAATTAATCCAGCATCGTTAAAGGATAGATTTTTTTTGTTTTGAGAGTTGTAATTTCCGTTAAGGCTCCCACCACACAGCTTCACCTACACAGCTCCACCAAGGCACCCACCACACAGCTCCACCGATGCACCCACCACACAGCTCCACTCATACACCCACCACACAGCTCCACCGACACAGCTCCACCGATGCACCAACCACCCAACTCCACCTACACAGCTCCACCGATGCACCCACCACACAGCTCCACCGATGCACCCACCATACAGCTCCACCGTTGCACCCATCATACAGCTCCACCAATGCACCCACCACACAGCTCCGCCGAGGCACCCACCACACGGCTCCGCCGAGGCACCCACCACACAGCTCCGCCGAGGCACCCACCACACAGCTCCGCCGATGCACCCACCACACAGCTCCGCAGATGCACCCACCACACAGCTCCACCGATGCACCCACCACACAGCTCCACCGATGCACCCACCACACAGCTCCACCGATGCACCCACCACACAGCTCCACCGATGCACCCACCTCCACAGATGCACCCACCACCCAGCTCCACAGATGCACCCACCACCCAGCTCCACAGATGCACCCACCACCCAGCTCCATCGATGCTCCAACTAAGCTCCACCAATGCACCCACCACACAGCTCCACCAATGCATCCACTAAGCTTCACCGATGCACCCACCACACAGCTCCACCGATGCACCCACCACACAGCTCCACAGATGCACCCACCACACAGCTCCACTGATGCATCCACCACACAGCTCCACCGATGCATCCACCACACAGCTCCACCGATGCACCCACCACCTAACTTCACCGATGCACCCACCACCTAACTCCACCGATGCACCCACCACACAGCTCCACGGACACAGCTCCACCGACGCACCCACCACACAGCTCCACCTACACAGCTCCACCGATGCACCCACCACACAGCTCCACTGATGCACCCACCACACAGCTCCACCGACACAGCTCCACCGATACACCCACACCCAACTCCACCGATGCACCCACCACACAGCTCCACCGACACAGCTCCACCGACGCACCCACCACACAGCTCCACCGACACAGCTCCACCGATGCACCTACCACACAGCTCCACCGATGCACCTACCACACAGCTCCACCGATGCACCCACCACACAGCTCCACCGATGCACCCACCACACAGCTACACCTACACAGCTGCAGCGATGCACCCATCACACAGCTCCAGCGATGCAGCCACCACACAGCTCCACCGACACAGCTCCACCGATGCACCACCACACAGCTCCACCAATGCACCCACCACACAGCTCCACCGATGCACCCACCACACAGCTCCACCGATGCATCCACCACACAGCTCCACTGATGCATCCACCACACAGCTCCACCGATGCACCCACCACCCAACTCCACCGATGCACCCACCACACAGCTCCACCGACACAGCTCCACCGACGCACCCACCACACAGCTCCACCGACACAGCTCCACCGATGCACCCACCACACAGCTCCACTGATGCACCCACCACACAGCTCCACCGACACAGCTCCACCGATGCACCCACCACACAGCTCCACCGACACAGCTCCACCGATGCACCCACCACACAGCTCCACCGATGCACCCACCACACAGCTCCACCGATGCACCCACCACACAGCTCCACCGACACAGCTCCAACGATGCACCCACCACCAAACTCCACCGATGCACCCACCACACAGTTCCACCGACACAGCTCCACCGACGCACCCACCACACAGCTCCACCGACACAGCTCCACCGATGCACCGACCACACAGCTCCATCGATGCACCCACCACACAGCTCCACCGATGCACCCACCACACAGCTCCACCTACACAGCTCCAACGATGCACCCACCACCAAACTCCACCGATGCACCCACCACACAGCTCCACCGACACAGCTCCACCGACGCACCCACCACACAGCTCCACCGAGACAGCTCCACCGATGCACCACCACACAGCTCCACCAATGCACCCACCACACAGCTCCACCGATGCACCCACCACACAGCTCCACCTACACAGCTGCAGCGATGCACCCATCATACAGCTCCAGTGATGCAGCCACCACACAGCTCCACCGACACAGCTCCACCGATGCACCCACCACACAGCTCCACCGATGCACCCACCACACAGCTCCACCGATGCACCCACCACACAGCTCCACCGATGCATCCACCACACAGCTCCACCGATGCATCCACCACACAGCTCCACCGATGCACCCACCACCCAACTCCACCAATGCACCCACCACACAGCTCCACCGACACAGCTCCACCGACGCACCCACCACACAGCTCCTCATACACAGCTCCACCGATGCACCCACCACACAGCTCCACCGATGCACCCACCACACAGCTCCACCGATGCACCCACCACACAGCTCCACCTACACAGCTGCAGCAATGCACCCATCACACAGCTCCACCGATGCAGCCACCACACAGCTCCTCCCACACAGCTCCACCGATGCACCCACCACCCAACTCCACCGATGCACCCACCACACAGCTCCACCGACACAGCTCCACCGATGCAACCACCACACAGCTTCACCTACACAGCTCCACCGAGGCACCCACCACACAGCTCCACTGATGCACACAGCTCCACCGACACAGCTCCACCGATGCACCCACCACACAGCTCCACCTACACAGCTCCACCGATGCACCCACCACCCAACTCCACCGATGCACCCACCACACAGCTCACCGACACAGCTCCACCGATGCACCCACCACACAGATCTACCTACACAGCTCCACTGATGCAACCACCACACAGCTCCACCGATGCAACCACCACACAGCTCCACCGATGCAACCAACACACAGCTCCACCGATGCAACCACCACACAGCTCCACCGATGCAACCACCACACAGCTCCACCGATGCAACCACCACACAGCTCCACCGAGGCACCCACCACACAGCTCCACCGAGGCACCCACCACACAGCTCTACTGAGGCACCCACTACACAGCTCCACAGATGTACCCACCACACAGCTCCACCGATGCACCCACCACACAGCTCCACAGATGCACCCACCACACAGCTCCACCAATGCACCCACTACACAGCTCCACCAATGCACCCACCACACACCTCCACCGATGCACCCACCACACACCTCCACCGATGCACCCACAACACACCTCCACTGATGCACCCACCACACACCTCCACCGATGCATCCACCACACATGCCCCACCACACAGCTCCACAGATGCCCCACCACACAGCTCCACCGATGCACCCACCACACAGCTCCACCGATGCACCCACCACACAGCTCCACCGATGCACCCACCACACAGCTCCACCGATGCACCCACCACACAGCTCCACCGATGCACCTACCACACAGCTCCACCGATGCACCCACCACACAGCTCCACCGATGCACCCACCACACAGCTCCACCGATGCACCCTCCACACAGCTCCACCTACACAGCTCTACCGATGCACCCACCACACAGCTCCACCGATGCACCCACCATACAGCTCCAACTACACAGCTCCACCGATGCATCCACCACACCGCTCCACCGATGCACCCACCACACAGCTCCACCTACACAGCTCCAGCGATGCACCCACCACACAGCTCCACCTACACAGCTCCACCGATGCACCCTCCACCCAACTCCACCGCTGCACCCACCACACAGCTCCACCGACACAGCTCCACCGATGCACCCACCACACAGCTCCACCTACACAGCTCCACTGATGCACCCACCACACAGCTCCACTGATGCACCCACCACACAGCTCCACCGACACAGCTCCACCGATACACCCACCACACAGCTCCACCTACACAGCTCCAGCAATGCACCCATCACACAGCTCCAGCGATGCAGCCACCACACAGCTCCACCGACACAGCTCCACTGATGCACCCACCACACAGCTCCGCCAATGCACCCACCACACAGCTCCGCCGAGGCACCCACCACACAGCTCCGCCGAGGCACCCACCACACAGCTCCGCCGAGGCACCCCCAACACAGCTCCGCCGAGGCACCCACCACACAGCTCTGCCGATGCTCCAACTAAGCTCCACCAATGCACCCACCACACAGCTCCACCAATGCACCCATCACACAGCTCCGCCGTGGCACCCACCACACAGCTCCGCCGTGGCACCCACCATACAGCTCCACCGATGCTCCAACTAAGCTCCACCAATGCACCCACCAAACAGCTACACCGATGCACACACCACTCAGCGCAACCACAGCATCACTGGTTCAAATACGTTCTTTCAATTTTTCAAGCTTTCACGCTTTATTACAAATTTCAAAAAGATGTTAATATTTCACTTCTGTTCTTGGATTTTCGTCACAATAAAAAACACTGAACATAATCTTCACAAATGTTATTTACAAAAGTTTAAGCTATTGCCATTACAAATTAAATAAATAATTACGTATTAATTATTTAAAAAAATTAAAAGCCATTGTTATTTGTAATATCAATACATCTAAGTCACGTAAATACAAAACATGTTGCATTGCAAATGCTATAGGTGTCACATTTGCGAAAGTTATAACTATTGGCATTGTAAATGATAAAGCTATTAATTTAGCTATTTTAAAAAAACACATAAATAAAAATAATTCATTTATAACACCAATAGCTCAAACTTTCCTAATGCGAGCCCTATTGCATTTCCAATGCTTGTTTCTTACATGCCCCACTGTTTGCTAGCATGTATGGTGCATGCAAAGCAAACACATGGCATTAGTCGTTTGTGCAATGAAAACAAAAGCTAGATAGATGGATGCGAGTTTATTTTCGACTCCATAGTAACCTAGTACCATACATACTAGGTACAATACTAGGCGAGTCATGAAGGTCAGAGGCGGTGACGCGAAGGGATATTATGTACCTGAGCTTACCCTACCCATGAACCCCTCCCCACCCCTTTATTCAGCAACGTTTTTTTTTTTAAATAACAGTAAAACGACATACTTCATTAATAAAAAAGCAACTTCTGTGTCTCGACCACTAAATGGCTCTAGACGCCATGTTTTGTCTTCCCCTGAAGAACATTTTATTTCAATACGTAAACAAGCATTACCATAGCCAATAGGTCACGCCTTAGGACCTTTTAAGTGTTGAGCCATGCAGCATATTATCCTGAGTGGTTCAATTATATCTTAATTCCTGAATATGTGTAGTTTTGTTAAGTTGTTTATAGTGTAGTGTTATGACTTGCGTGTAGTTTAGTAGTGTAGGTAGGCTGCAGAAATGGTATGCATGCACTTTGGTGAGGAAGGGGCAAAATTGGTGTGGTTCATTACATCTCAAATGTGTGCTTATTCGTAACTATGAAAGACCCAACTGGGATTTACGATTATTTTTGATTCGTATGGTGGGTAGTTTGCGTTTGTTTATGTTATTATAGACCTGCCTCGCTCTGGGAACATCACCCACATCCAAACAGAAAACTAGCCCTGAAATGTTAACTAGGCCAGAAGCGTAGGACGGATGAAGCACGTGTGCGAAGTTTATTGTCAGTCTGTGTTTGTTACGTGCTTTTGTGCGCAGTGGAACACTGAACGTTTTTTGTTGTTGGTTTATTTGTAATATGCTTGGCAGCATATTAAAGACAGCGTGGTTTTGCTGTGTTTTAAGTATATTTTTGTCTCTTTAAAGTAAATAGTTAAGTGTTTTTTGGGGGAAAATGTGCTAAATGTGCTTAGAGCATCTAAAAGGCAGCGTGTGTTTTAGTTGTATCTGTATTTTTGAATTGCAAACGCTGTATACATTGGCAAGCGCGTTCTTCGAACAGTATGCCTATATATTCGACATTTTCAATTAAAAAACATAGGGGCAGATTTACAAGCCCCTTGCGCCTCTTTTACGCCGCCGTTGCATCACTTTTGTGACGCAGCGGCGGAGCAAAAAATGCGCCATGATGCGGGGTACTTACAACGTGACGCATCTGGGACATGCGTCACGTTTTAAAGCCCTGCACCAGAAGGAGGCGTTCCTGCGCAGGGTGGGCGTTCCGGCGCAGGAACGTCTCCTAAAAGTGGCTGAGTGAAATCTACAAGATTTCACTTAGTCACTTTGGGGCCCATGCTGCGTCAAAACCCTGCGCCTGCTTGAAGCTGGCGTAAGGATTGACGCAGCATTAACAAGATAGGGCCCCCCAGAGCCTTGCTGGAGCTGCATCGCGCTTGCGACGCAAATCCATTAATGCGTGCCCTTACGGCACACATGTGCCACGCATCTGTGCCGTTTTTGCCCATTGGTGCGCCACATTGTAAATGCGGCGCATCAATGGTGGCGGAGGCATGGCGCACAATAAGTGGCGGATCCCTGCTAGTATGCAGGAATGCACCACTTATTGTAAATCTGCCCCATAGAGCCTTATTTATGAAGGTCTTGCGCCGCCGGTGCGTCACTTTTAAAATGGGAAAAAGTGACTTACCAGTGGCGCAAGGCCTTCATAAATGAGGCCCATAAATGTTAAGGGAAAGACACGCTACTTTTCAGATGCCCCTGAAGCCCATTACCAAAAAGCAATTGGAAAATAGACACATAGCCTTTCAAATCGCAAAAATGGCATGCACCGATAAATGTAAAAGTTTGAGTAAATAAGCACATACTTTTTTACAAACCATTAACACTATCTAGAATGAAATTAGTGTAGTAGTTTAGCAAACGAGAGAAAGAGACGCTGCTTTTCTATTCGCACATGCTGAGGTTCTGCGATTTCAGATTTCGTCCCGTATCTAGCCGCCATTTTGTGTTCTGTCGAAATTTTGTGTTGCCCTCACTCAGGCGGCACGGCGAACGCGATGCTTTTGCTTTTCCAGCTGCTACGTGTCCTTTCAGTTAAAAAGAAACTCCATTGTCCTTGTTCATGAAACCCGATGTCAGGGTCTGGCCGAGTTCCTTAATCCATGTCTGGCTCGATTGATCCCTGTCTCAGCCGACTATTTGCCCTCTCCTATTCTTCCCTTATACTATCTTATCCGACTGGCCATCGCTATTCTCTCCTTGTATGCTCCTACTACACAACTATCCATTGAAACACACCAGCATGTCCTGCCACCTGCGAGAGGGGATTGTGAACACCATCACTGATTAATTTGTTGGGAGGGGTAACACACGGGGTCCGAGAAAGAGGCGTTTACTAGGATACCTGATAGCTTGTTTTCCAACTTTTCCTATTGG
Source organism: Lissotriton vulgaris (assembly GCF_964263255.1). NCBI lineage: Eukaryota > Metazoa > Chordata > Amphibia > Caudata > Salamandridae > Lissotriton > Lissotriton vulgaris. Next base: position 1,078,349,970 of record NC_141689.1, on the reverse strand, counting down.
TTCGTTTTGTGTGTGCGGGGAGTGAGATATCGTAAATATGTTTAGTATAAGAGATTGTACGCCACGGATTGAAGTGGCAGTCTCCTTAGAATATACACTTTGCATGTACTTCTGGGATAACTGTGCTTAGCTGCAGCTAATAAACCTGGCTTCCACGCTCAACGGAGTGTCTTGTGTCTCTGTTAGTAACAAGGCAGGTGAGCCCGCGGATTAAGGCGTGCCCTGCGCCGCCCGGCCCATAAGGCCCGGTTCTCCAACTGGCGCCCAACGTAGGGCGGTTTCAGTGGTAGCGGTTCAGCCCGAGGGTCGTGAGAAGCCCCGCAAGAAAATTCCGGAGGATTCGCGAGCCACACCAAGCGACACCTGCATGTCGAAGTGGACCGAAGATCTTTTGCAGCGTGGCTGCTCCTTCTCGACAGCTGCTGATGACTGCTTCCCTGACTACCGCCCTGCCTTGGACCCTTTGGTGATGATTGGTATCGCGAGACGTTAGACGGACCTCCGTTTGCGTGAGAAGACCATCTAGTTAAGTATTCGTGGGTAGCGCCCACTTTTTTGTTTTGTTTTTGTTTTTTGTTATTCGCCTGTTGCAATAGTCGAAGCTGAGGGGTGAGTACTTTTGTACTGTGTTCTTTGCTTTCACTCCTTGAAGCTAGTGAATGGATCAGAGTGCTTGAAATGCCTGGTCTGAGCGGACTTGGGAAACTTTGTTGTTGTTGTTGTTCTAGGGATTCCCGGTTTGAGGAATCATGTCCGATTCCTCCGGTTGGAACTCCCACTTATGAGCTTTATTCTAAGCATGGTGTTGGTCCTATTGCTTTTAACGATGCATGGATTCGATACACAAGAAAGATGGTATCTTACGGTGGCCACAAAATAGTAGTTTTGAGCCTGACATATTAGATAATTTGGAATCGATTCTGTTTAAAAGAAAAGCCCGTCGGGCAATGTTTGACTCTTTCCGCCTTTGCCGTAAGGAAGCCAAACAGAAAGAAATTAAGCAAGCAAAACGAGATAGGAAAATGAAAGATATGATGGTTCTACAGGCTGCCCAGCAATTTAAAGACGAGGAGACAAATTGAGTGATTGAAGTCTCAGATAGGCAGCATCGGATGGCAATAGATAGGTGCTATCCTGTGTTACCCCCGCAACGTAAAGATCTTGAAGAAGATCCTTTAATGTCTCATTTACTGAAATTGCCTCCGCCTTATGCGCCAAGCACTGATGCACCTGTATTATTGCCACCTGCGCAACAACCTGTTGTTCAGCCGGGAGCTCCGGCTCCTGCACATCCGGCTCTTCCAGTAATACCACCAGCACCTCCTTTGCCACAATCTTCTTCTGTACCTCAGTCTCCTTTGCCTTTTGTATCTGTTGGAACAGATAGCCCTTCTCTACCTTTGTTTAATACTTCATCTCCAGTTTTACTCCCCACTTCCTCACTGATGCGTAATAGGCTAGTTAATACTGTTTCTGTTTTTTTCTTCCCTATCTTTGGTTCGTTTAATAGGACTCCTGCTTTCTCTCGAAGATAATCTCGTAACCAACTCCCAGATTCTGAGGAACGGGTTGTGTTTGACTCCCTTGCTCAAAAATGGATGATGAATGGTCCATTATATAGTGTACCCAATATCTTGAGTACCTTTCTTCAATGGAATGCACCTACACAAAGATACGTTTTTTATGTTATGTGTGATGCGCTCATTAAAGGTTGGGAGGATATGGAGTTGGACCTAACTCCTCAGGGTTTGCTGGAGATACAGAATAAGTTCGATAAGGGACTTATAGTGGGTCCTGATGTTCAGGATTTCATACAGACACTTGTTGCTTTTAGGACCTTGTAATCTTCTCGGACTATTCCCGAACCTGATCCTGGAGTTAGACAGAAAACGAAGAATTATCCTATGAGGGAAGTTCCTCCAGTATGGAGGGAAGCGGTTCCCCAAGCAGGTGCTAATCCACCTATCCCTGCTCATTTTCAGCGTGTATGGGTACATGTTCCTTGGAAGAGAGCTGAAGTTTTAGCACTTAAGCAGACTTTGCCGGACCCTCGTAAAAATCCAGCTGGCTATTATAAAGAGTTGTCCCAGAATGTTGATGCATGTCTTATGAATTTGGCCGATATTGATCTGCTGATGGGGAATGTGGTTCCACAAGCGTTAAGGGCTCGGATTCGTAGAGAGGATCACGACCAAGCTTTAGGTGGTAGTTGGAATGATATAGTTGCCGCGGATGCAGCACAAGTGGGTGGTGCTAAACCAGATGATTTGATGACACAGTTGCCTGGTAGAATAATAACTTTAATGAAGACGATGATGCCTGCTTTACGTGTCAATTGGGAAAAGCTGGCTGCGTGCAAGCAGAAAAAGGATGAGTGTGTTTCCGATTTCTTTACTCGATTCGAGGAGACGTTTATCGACCATAGTGGTCAGGACTTGAGTACTGAAGGGGGACAGCGATTATTTGTGGATACATTTGTTTTTAATTCACTTCCTGAATTATAAAGATTCGGAAAGCTCTTGGGCTGTTTCTTCACCTGCTCAAATATTGGCTACTGCTCAATATTACGAGAATAGGGACAAGGAGGAAAAAAGATAAAGCTGAGAAGAAGACTAAGGATTTAAAAACGAAAGTTCTTCTTCAGCAGGCTTATCCGCCTCGTTCCGGTCAGCGTCAGTTCCAGCAACCTATTCAGTCTCGAAGGTTGCTGCAGACACCTGAGCCTTTTGTTCCGCGACCTTTTCTGGGTCCTAATCAGTGCGCCTATTGTAAAGAGGAAGGCCTTTTTAAGAATAGTTGTCCGGTTTTATTGCAGCGTAATGGTGGATTTCAAGGGTCGCGTGGCCGTGATAGTTTTTAATCAGCACCTAGAGGTAGAGGGCGAGGTACGTTGCCTCAGGGGCAGCGTTCCTTTACCCCTCAGAACTCTTCAAATTATTTTGATCAGCAGAATACTCAGTCTGCGCAGTATTATAATGATGATTATTGTGTGGAAGGTGAGGTTCAGGATTTTCATTCTAGTTAGGACTGCCATGGACAAAGAAAGGGAGTCGTATCAGTTCCAGTGGATCAAAATGGGCCTTATGTTGAGGTTGTTGCTTTGGGTGTTGCAGAGCCATTTCTTTTGGATACTGGTGCAATGAGAAGTTCTATGATTCATTCAAAACCACATGGGGCACCTTTGTCTGGCTTAACAAACGTTTCTGTAGGATTTTCTGGCGCCCCAGTTTCTAACCCAGTTTCTTGTCCTTTGCCTCTTTCAATTGGTCCTTATGATCTGGAAGCTCCACTTATTTTGACGACTGGCTGTGGAGAGAATTTGTTGGGTCTGGATTTGTTGAAGTGTCTTCATGCAACGTTGTACTGTTCCCCCTCTGGTGTGCGTCTTACTTTGGGTGAGAAATTAGTTTCTCCCATATATCCATCAAAGGATAGTTTGCCACCTGAGTTGCAGTCTCTTCCTTCCACACTCTGGGCTACAGGTCCGAACGATGTTGGTTTACTACAAATTCCTCCTTATGTGGTTACCATCAAGTCGCCAAGTATTCCACAATACAAGATCTCTAATGATGGTGAGCGAGCCTTGATGGCTATTATTTATGATCTGGTTCAGAAGGGTGTGGTTGAGGAAACAAGAGGTAACGTTTGCAACAGTACTGTTCTCCCTGTTCTTAAACGTAGCGGTCCTTCTCAACTACCTGTGTATTGTTTTGTGATTGATCTTCGAGAGGTCAACAAGATTGTTGTCCCCCAGTTTCCTGTTGTTCCCGATATTACTGCTTTACTTACCATGATACCCGCTTCAGCGGCATGGTTTTCTGTTATCGATCTGAAGAATGCTTTCTTTAGTATTCCCATTGCTGAGGAAAGCAGAGATATTTTTGGCTTCTCTCTTGGAGGCCGAAGCTTCCGGTTCAAGCGTGCTTCTCAAGGTTATTGTGAGAGTCCCTCTATCTACAGTCAAGCTTTGAAATCTCAGCTTGATGCTTTTGCTTTGCCTTCAGGTGCTACTTTGATACAATATGTTGATGACTTGCTGATTGCTGCCGATTCGGAGGATATTTGTAGGATGTGACGGTTTCTTTGTTGCGTCATTTGTCTGACTTACATCATAAAGTGTCTCCTAAATTGCAATATTGTCGCCAAGAGGTTACCTACTTAGGTCATCTCTTGTCGAACGATGGAAGGCGATTGACCCCAGAGCGAATTCAAGCGATTGCACAAATGTCTGAACCAACCACACAAAGGGAGGTACGTGCCTTTCTGGGTATTACCTCATATTGTAGGCAATGGATTCCAAATTTTTCTTTGTTAGCTAAGCCCTTGCTGGCGCTTACGTTGAAAGATACGCCACAATCCTTCCCTTGGACCGATGAATGTCAAAAGAGTTTTTCTGATATACGTGATGCTTTGTGTTCTGCACCTGTGTTAGGTACTCCGGATTACAGTAAGCCTTTTACACTCTATGTGCATGAAAGAGAAGCTTGTGCATTGTCAGTTTTAACACAACAATTTGCAGACAAACAACGGCCATGTGCCTATTTTTCGGCTATGTTGGATCCAGTAGCCAAGGCATTACCTAGTTGTCTCAGAGCCACAGCAGCGGCAGCAATTTCTATTCGACAGTCTGCTGGATTGGTATTGGACAACACCCTTGTTGTCATGGTACCACATACAGTAGATACTCTTTTGAACAGAACTAAGACACAACATTTGACGAGTGCTCGCTTGTCTGGATATGAGCTAACACTTTTGGCTAGTCATATACATATCAAGCGGTGCAATACTCTGAATCCAGCGACATTGTTGCCCATACCAGATGAGAAAGACATTCAGGAACAGCATGATTTTTTACTCCGAACAGAGGAGGAGACGAAAGGCAGAATAGATCTAAAAGATACACCACTCGTGGATCCGGATGGGATGCTATGGGTGGATGGATCTTGTTTTAAGCTTCCGAATGGAGAGACAACTGCAGCTTATGCTGTTACTACTTTGCATACTGTAGTGGAGCAGCACATATCACACAGAATTCAGCCCAAGCAGCTGAGTTAATTGCTTTAACAAGGGCATGTGTTTTGGCGGAAGGAAGGAGGGTAAACATCTACACCGATAGCCAATATGCTTTTGGTGTAGCTCATAGGTTTGGTCGCTTGTGGAAGGAAAGAGGATTCTTTACTTCACATGGGACTACAATACAGCATGGTCAGTTGGTGACTGACCTTCTTGATTCACTTGCTTTGCCTAAACAAATAGCAATAATCAAATGTAGTGCTCACAAAAAGATTGTCGACGATATGGGTCGTGGGAATGCTTTTGCAGACGAGGTAGCAAAAGAGACAGCAAGAGATGTTACGAGTCGAATGTATGTTGCGGGTCCTGTGAGATGGATCAGAGAAGGAGGAATGTGTGAGGACACAATAGAAAGTGTGAGAATGATTCAAGAAGAGGCCACTGAGAAAGAGTTGAGTAAGTGGAAAGAAAGCACTGGAATGTTGAACGCGACTGGGTGTTGGACGTAGTTGTCGGGGCATCAACGATGGCTGTTACCAGACGCCTATGTAATACCTGTAGTTACTATGGCGCATGGCCCAGCCCATATTAATGCGAAGGGCATTTGTAAAGTTTTGGCCCCAGTATGGCAGAATGAAGGAATTCCGAAATGTGCAGAAAACGTAGTAAAGCATTGCATTGTCTGTCTAATGCATAATCCAGGAAAGGGAATTCCGACTCCAGCAGGTCATTTTGCTCCCACTACGTATCCGTTTGAGGTATTGCAAATTGATTTCAATCATATGGATCGTTGCAATAACCTCAAATATGTTCTGGTGGTGGTTTGTGCCTTTTCCAGATAGATAGAGGCCTACCCCCTAAAGGACAATACTGCTCTATCTACTGCTAAAGTTCTTTTGAAGGAGTTTTTCCGGAGGTTTGGTTTGCCGCGCATTGTCTGGTCTGACAATGGAAGTGAATTTGTGGGCGAGATCATGCAGAAAGTATGTGCAGGTCTCGGTATCAAACAGAAATTTCAAGCGGCAAACCACCCTCAGTCAGCGGGATTGGTAGAGTGTTATAATGGTATTTTGCTGTTGACACGAAGGGTCCGTGAAGTGAACGCCTGACCCTGGAGACTTGCCTGCACTTCATCCTGTCTCCCACCGACCAGAGCTGCTCACCTTACCCTGCCGAGTCCTCCTGCTGCCGCACCGCATTAACAACAGCGGCCGCAGTTGGGAGGAACTCGGCTTCCCAGGGGGCATCGCTACCGCGCCTCGGAGCGCGTCATCATCGAGCGCCTGGCGGCGCTACAAAGCGGAGGCACGCCCGCAACGCGGGACGCCCGGACGAAGCCCGGACCAAGGGCGGGCCCGTCTAAGCCCATCCAGGACCGGACCGGGCTACCACCCTAACAGCTGCTCTACAAACAGTAAGGACTCTTATCTTTTTGTACTTGCTGACTGTTTCATCTATCCTTCTGCTCGTTTTCGTTATCACCTTGCTTACACGATAACTACCACTGGATGGACGTTCTATATTAAACATTGAACTGTCCGCTTTGCCATCGCCTATCAATCTGCATCATGGCCACGCCTTGCAAGGGTGCTCTTAACCCATTAACCCCACTGGGGAGGACAAATACGAAAGGACCTCTTGATGCCTACCTAATAAAGAGGGTTGCAGCTATTGACCAAGAGATTGCTCTTGTGGAAAGACGTTTGTCTTTCGACTCGCAGAGAAGCAAACACTCCCCTATAGACACCAGCACTCAACTCATACCCTCTCCTACACATCTAGGTTCATCATCGACATACTTAGATGTCCCACTCATATTTCAAGAGAGCTTACCCCCACCAATTACAGTAAATAGCCCTTCTCCTAGTGATGTACCTCTGGAACTCTCTTCAGATCTATCATTAATAGAACCCTCATTGCTACAATACCCATACCAACACCTAAGAGTGCTCCCGATAAGCCTGATAAGCTACCATCTGATAAACCGCCAACAAGGGCATACTCTAAGAGGAAAAAGGGGTTCGCCACTGAAGGGGAGAATCTCGAAAGTACCCAGAATTTCGAGAACATCTATTCCAAGAAAACACCCTCAAAATAATACTAGGAAAGCTCCTGCACGCCCTGAGTCTCTTAATAATTTATACACTCCAGCAAAGGTAGATGGGTCTTTCTCTTGCACCCTTGAAAACATAGAGCATCTTATGAAAACACTAGTTATGCCACTGGTAGAAAGAGTAAAAAGACTGGGCAATGATCTGACTAACCTGTCAGCTGTAACAAACGAAAACACCAAACTGTTGAGTGAAAATAATAAACTTTTGACAGAACTATCACTCAACACAAAAGCTTCTAGTCTAAAGGTCCCCCCACCTACAGCAGGCCAGCAGCCCGATATTATGCCCCCTGTACTAAGTACAGCTACATTACATCCAACATTACATCATAACCCGAAGGATACCCCAACTAATAGAAAGGCTAAAGCACCTGCGCCACCTAAAAGCGCTAGGTAGGACCTACCTAAAACAACTTTGAACACTACAGTGACTAACCCCTCAGAGACAGTGGGACCTAAACCAACAGAAAAAGAAGCTGAGGGAACTCCCGCCTTACACAAAATCATTCCTTCCAATAGGACCAACTCATCCAGGGAACTAAATAACGACCGATCTTACAAGAGAAAGAACACCAATATTTCCAAGCATATTGATCTACCCCCTGATTCTGCCCCTTTTGTCATCATACTCACAGGTGTGCCTGAGCTCGTAAAGGGCAGACGGGAAGGTTATTATGATTTGTCCGGCATTTGTTTTGTTTGTTCAATAAGAGTGGTCCAGCCGGTCAGGGACAGGACCCAGCCTTTCCCCTTTTTCCCTTGAGCTCGTAAAGGGCAGACGGGAAGGTTATTATGATTTAAAAAATAAAGTCACACATTGGCTTAGAAATAATAGACCTCTACCACCGCATTTGGATGGGGAAATAGTGAATGTAAGGCGTCTGTGGTGGGTGGGGAAGAGGCCAAAAGATATCTCGGGAGACGTGATTGTGATTAACTTTAGAGATCACAGGGTGGTGACACACATCACAGACTGGTATGATACCCGGGGGGCAAATGGCATCTCCTCAAGGGATCTAAGCTATTTTTACCCTCAACCCATAGTTGCTCCCCGGTATAATGGGACCTCTTTCGACAACCCCTCACACCGCCCCTTTGTTCCCTCGCTATTGGACATGCATATTGGACCTAGGAGGCCTTTGTGGAGTATCCCGAGACCCAGATTGCCCAGACCAAACCATAGTGCCTGGGGGAGACCAGGCGATTTCATCCCGCGCCTTTCATACGTACCACACTGGCAAATCCCTTTGGATAACAGATACGATGCTCTGTCAGGACTTGAAGACCTAGACTGACAGGCAACTTACTCTGCAAAGGAGGAGACACCACCTCCAATCAATACACTACAACCAGTACTCTTCTGTCACCTACCATCGGAAGAGCCAGACTTGAAAACAAAGGATAGTCCAAGGCCACTTCTAACGGCCTTAAACGTGAGGGAAGGCTCTGTGCCGCCATTAACTGGGGAAAATATAAAGAGAACTTCTTTAGATCTCAATCCTGTTTTACATCAATTCCAGCTATCCCTAAATGATTATAACCTTGTCACCCCCACGTTAACAGTGGACCCACTACATGCATCCCCCTCGCATACTCTTAACTCAAATGGGAGACCCGGACACAACCGAGAGGATCTTAATAAGACTCCTCACACACTGCTCTCATGGAATGTGACGGGCCTTGGAAGTAAAACTACCTATAAGCCCTGGTTAGATATCATCCAAAAACATGGCATACTGTGCTTTCAGGAGACATGGCTCCTGGAGGAAGTACACCTGTTAGGATACCAGACTTTTCATTCACTGGCGATTCCATCCACCCAGGGACGCAACAAGGGGGGACTTTGCATTTATGTTTCAACCACTGAGGATGTTAAAGTCCATAAATTTTACTCTAGCCAACACTTCCAAATATTATCATTTAAGTGGGGTTTTACTCATAACATTATCATAGTAAACTTTTATAACAACATGTCAAGTAACGAGATGGAGCCTACTATGGCAAAAATGTTGAGTTGCATCAATCAACTGGCTGAAGAACTTGTAGGGGAAAAAACGATAGTGTGAGTGGGGGATTTTAATTGTACCATCTGCCCGTTTAACGAAACAGATTTGTGCGGTCTGTCAGACTACGGGGAGGATGGTCCCATACACTTTTCCCACACTAAGATGGGGTCTCTCCTTAATGATATTGTTTTCCATCTTGATTTTTCATTTGTTAACCGGATTTGTTCACCACCTGTCCCATTCGAGCCAACCTTCAATGGCCGAGGTTGCAATTCGACAATAGATTTTGTCTTAATCACACCCGTTACCCCGGGATTCATAACCTTCTGGGAAGTTGGGAAAGACCTATCAAGTGATCATTACCCACTGACCATTGGTGTAAATGTTACAGGGCCTCACTGCAAGAGATCGACCATATACACTTATCCACATAAGATCAACGTATCCAAAACCAATGGATATGTTGTTAAATGGGAAAAGATCGTGCCTCGAGTGTTCCTCCAAAATGTGCTTACATCATGTGCTGCCGACGTTTCTGTATGCTTAGAAGACCATAATGATTCAAAGAACGTAATGGCTGCTTTTTCAAAAATACAGCATCACATTAAAAATCTGCTGGTCCGAGTGCCTAAAGGAAACACAAAAAGGCCCCAAGGGTGGTTCAACAGCAAGTGCACTAAGGCACTGAAAGATCTCAAAAGAGCCCTGTCTTTAAAACCTAAAAATCCAGACCTAATACGCGAGACCAGGAGAGCATATAAATCATCTATTAAAGAAAGAAAGTTGACTCTGAAAAAGGAGGCATGGGAATCATTAATGGAGGCATTGAGGCAGAAGAACAGCTCTGCTTTCTGGAGGGTGGTAAAATCTTTATACCAGTCAAGGGATAATGATAACACCATGGACCTAGCCATAACGGGTGAAACATGGGTAAGCCACTTTAGACAACTGTATAATCCATTAATCCCTGGAGAAAGCACAACACCATCAGGGGTATGGCCATCAATAGAAACGGGACGACATAATCGTGCTACGGAGTATCTTCCAGTCCACCCATTCCCTATCGATCTATTATTCACTGTTGAGGAAGTTCATGACGCCATCAGGGAAAGTGCACCAGGCAAAGCCCCAGGACCTGACTGCACGCCGGTGGATGTTTATAAAGCAGAAGCGCACTTTTGGGCTCCCCTGCTCACAAATGTCTTAAATAAGGGAAACCAGAGTGGGTTTATTGATACCTTGACTGACGCTATCGTGGTCCCTATATTTAAAAAAGGTAACAGGGACGACCTTACCTGCTATAGGCCGATATCCCTTTTGGATGGCCTAATGAAAGTGGTTGGAAGAATAATTCTAAAGAGAATGCAACTCTGGGAAGAAGACCATAATGTAGTTTCCCATTTACAGTACGGGTTTAGAAAAGGAATAGGGACAATTGAACAGTGCCTAAATTTGTCCCTCCTTATCTCCAAGTACACTCATGCCAAACGCGGAGCACTTTTTATAACCTTTATTGACCTTAGCTCCGCGTTTGATTGTGTTGATCATGATTTTTTGTGGGCAACACTAGGAGATATGGGCATTGATAACCGCATCATTAGCTCTACAAAGATGCAGGGGCAAGAGTTAGGTATGGGAAACACGGGGAATGTACGGAGAAATTCCCGATTACTAGAGGGGTGAGACAAGGCTGCATACTGGCCCCGTTGCTTTTTACATACTATATTAACTCAATTGGCCAGCACCTTTCAACCCTACCTAATGATTACCCAACTGTTAAAGGCTTCCCGGTCCCAATTTTATTATATGCCGACGATGCGGCTATAATGTCCCAGACTAAAGTCGGTTTACAACGGGCGGTAAATACGTTTACGTGTTACATGAGGGATAGAGGCCTCAGAGTTAACATCTCGAAAACCTTCACGATGCCCTGTACCCGGAGGATTAACAGAATTCCTTGTACCATATTCCTAGATAATCAAAAAATTGCAACAACAGATACATTTTGTTATCTAGGAATTTTGTTTGATAGACGGTGTCGCTGGCAGGCAGCAATAGCTGCTAGGAAGCTGGCCTATAGTCGAACCATAGGTGCCTTGCGTGTTTTTTTCCGATAAAACTGGTCGCAAGCCTGTTAAGGAGCTGATTCAGATTTACCGGGCTAAATGCGTATCTACGGCTACCTATGGCGCTGGCATATGGGGAATTGAGAAAGATCACTCCCTACAGAGTTGCGAAAACCAATTCATCTGCCACCTTTTGGGTGTGGCAAAAAGCACCTGTACTTATATGTCACACATTGAAGTAGGAGTTACATATCTTAATGACATCATTAAGATGTCCCCCATTTTGCTATGGCACAAAGTGTGGGTCACACATGAAGCCAGTTTTAACAGAGACCTTAACGAAGACTGTCTAGCCCTAGAGGGGGCAGCTAATGTTGGATGGTTATCCTATGTGAGATCCACACTTACTGATTTATGCCATCCAGAGTATTTTGACAACCCTACAACTCTAGATGGGTTGTCAAGATTAGCTTTGAAAAAAATGATAACTACCCACCTAGAAACTGCCAGATGGAACAGCGAAAAATTAAGACGCACAGTGCTAAATTACCAGGAAATTACACCAACTGAGGGTTTGCAAACCTACCTCGTCCTGGTACAGAGCCCTTATCTCCGCATGTTGTTGACTCGCTTGCGCCTGGGCTCCTTCTTCCGCATGGTCACTCTACCTAACGTTAATGACTGGTCCTCTAATAAACTAATATGCTCTTGTGATCACACTTCTGTGCAGTCTAACATTCATATTATGTTTTTTTGTAATATATATACGAACCCCAGAAAAAAATTCCTGATACCGCTATTAAAACTATGGGGGTTACGAAAATGTAGACCAGCATATCAGAAATTGTTACAGTTAGAAGGAGATCATGTCATTTATGCCGTCTAATGTTTTTTAAAAATGGTAATAACGTATAGAAAATCATTGTATTAAATCATCTTCTCGTGGTACATTGTTGTTTGTCACCAATGAAATGCTTGTATTTTATGGTTTTTATGAATTTTATGAAATGTTTCTTAATGATCAAGTAAGCGTCTATTTCGTATTGATTATGCACAAGTCACTTTAAATGTTGTATCTATAAATGTTTTTTACAGTGCTTTTATGATTTTAACTGAAAAATCGAATAAAGCTTATTTGAATTTGAATTTGATATAATGGTACTCTCAAGCTTAAATTGGCAAAGATTCAGGTGAGCACAGGTCTCGCCTGGCCTGATGCCTCACCATTAGCACTTCTGTCTACAAGAACCACTGCTCATTCCCGCTAAGGTCTAAGTCCGTACGAGGTCGTCTTTGGGCGACCAGCAAATGTTTGGGGAGGGCCTCCGCCTAAAAAATACTCTGATATTCCATACCCACTGTTGATTGACTACTTGCATGACCTCACCACTAAATTGCGTGTTCTTCAGCAACAGGCTCAAAACGCTTTGCCCGAGGCCTCCGCAGACCCAGGTTATTCCATCCAACCTGGCGACTGGGTCTGCATTAAAAACTTTCAGCGAAAGCGGAATCTGGAACCTCTTTGGGGCCCGCTGCGTCAAGTACTGTTAACTACAAGGACAGCTGTGAAGGTTTCTGGGAAGAAGAATTGGATCCACGGCATGCACTGCAAGAAGATACCCCAGCCTTTGCCTTTAGACCAATGGGTTCGAAGGGTATAGCGGACACCGAAAGTGAGACAGTACCCAGATTTGTACCATTCAGTCGTGCACGCCTGGACCATACGACCTGCGAGAAAGAGGACGACGATGTGTTACAGGATGCCGTCCCAACACATCTGCGTTTGAACACTGTGAATCCAGAAACCTTGTTTAAGGACCAGACAATTCCCAACAAGACTCGATATAATTTACGACCAAGAAGGGTCGAGAACAATTGAATTTTTTATGATTTTTCTGGTCATACCTTTTATAAAACAAATACATTTTGTGTATGTATTTTTCTTCCACCATCCATCAAGTTGCAGGGTCACGGTATGAGTCTTAAGCTGTGACCTGAGTAGTGACCTAGGTTCCACAGGACTTGCAGTGTCATAGGACGGCTAACAACCACAGCTAAGTGATCTAGGAAGATTACCGTGAGCAACGCCTTTAAAGTAATGGATGTTGAAATGGAAGTTAATGATCAGACTGTAAATATGAAACACCGATTTAAGAAGCTTATGGTAGCCCTATGTATTTTAATATGCTTATTTACTCTATTAGCATGTGGAAGCTGGATCCTTTATTTTTTGCAGCCTTTACCTGTTCCTACTTCTGTCCCCATATCTTTTTCTGCTACTGCCTCCCCACACCGGTTCTATACATTTTCACCACACGAGCAGATCAGGAGGACCGAATATTTCAACAATTCGTTCATCCAGTTATTACATCAACACCAGTTATTAATGAATACTACTGATTGTTGGGTATGTGGGCTCATGCCTCATAATACAGAAAGAGGCATGCCATACTTGGTTTTTCCATTCTCATATGAAGGTTCCGCTTGGGCATATCTGGCTATGTTTTCTAATCTTTACCAGAATCAGTTGCAATACCCTCCTGGCAGTCCATGTGGTGGTGGAGCAGACTTTAGTCATAGCACTTTAATTAAGGGAATTGTGACTATGGCTAAGATTGCTCAGATTAGTAAGATTCCTGCAGATGAAAAGAGAGCATACGATGGATGGAACATAACCCGGTATGTTACCACCCTTACTGAAAAAGCCTAATTGAGGAGCTCTCCACCAATTTGGACTGTGCCTCATCGAGGTAATTTCTGTTTACAAATCAATGGTCAGAACGTTAAGAATCAGCCAGAAAGGAGTATCTGTTCCTATACCTATGTCTATACACCCCAGATTCCCTCACCGTTAGTGCCATCACAAGGCACATATTTCATCTGTCATGATAGAGCCTATACATGGCTTCCCACTTATTTCTCGGGAACATGTTATGTGGCTTTTCTACTTCCTCCAACCTATACCGCTCCTTCAAATCATCACAAAAAGAGGTTTGGTAGAGGAGTCTTTGATCAAAAGGACACAGCAGGACAGGAGGCAGCAGATTTCATCAAAGGGTTGCTTCCTTTCTGGGGCCCAATGGCCAATAGCAGAGACATCAGACACTTAGCTCGTGTTGTTGAGGCTACCATAAATGAAACTTCTGGAGCCTTGAGTAATGTAACAGCCGAGCTTCAGGCGGATCGTCTTATGACGTTACAAAATCGGTTAGTTTTCAATATTATCTTTGTAGATATGGGTGGAGTCTGTAAATTGATCGGTCTAGTAGCTGTGCTTATATTCCTGATAATGCCCCTACGGTATACCAAGCTATTTCTAAGCCACATACCTTCTCTGAGTCTATACATCGGGACATGGGAGATTGGTCTGTGAAGGGATTGTTTTGGGGACTACTGTCCACATGGGGATGGAAGATATTAACTTTCCTGGGAATGATTTTGGCTATTATCTTCTCTTGTTGCCTTTGTGTGCAGTGTGGACCTGTAATATGTGGCCTGTGTGCTACTATGTGTGTCCCGAAGCCTGCCTCACGAAAAACTGAGAACATAAGAATGATGATACAGCAACAGCTCGAAGACCTCATGGCCATTGATATCGATTCAGATTGACTTGAATCCTTGGTTAATTGCCTGAGTAATGGCAAAAGGAGGGTCTGAGGTTCTGCGATTTCAGATTTTGTCCCGTATCTAGCCGCCATTATGTGTCCTGTCGCCATTTTGTGTTGCCCTCACTCAGGCGGCACGGCGAAAGCGATGCTTTTGCTTTTCCAGCTGCTACGTGTCCTTTCAGTTAAAAATTAACTCCATTGTCCTTGTTCATGAAACCAGATGTCAGGGTCTGGCCGAGTTCGTTAATCCATGTCTGGATCGTTTGATCCCTGTCTCAGCCGACTATTTGCCCTCTCCTATTCTTCCCTTATACTATCTTATCCGACTGGCCTTCGCTATTCTCTCCTTGTATGCTCCTATTACACAACTATCCATTGAAACACACCAGCATGTCCTGCCACAGGGGATTGTGAACACCATGACTGATTAATTTGTTGGGAGGGGTAACACACGGGGTCCAAGAAAGAGGCATTTACTAGGATACCTGATAGCTTGTTTTCCAACTTTTCCTATTGGTTCGTTTTGTGTGTGCAGGGAGTGGGATATTGTAAATGTGTTTAGTATAAGAGATTGTACGCCACGGATTGAAGTGGCAGTCTCCTAAGAATATACACTTTGCATGTACTTTTGAGATAACTGTGCTTAGCTGCAGCTAATGAACCTGGCTTCCACGCTCAACGGAGTGTCTTGTGTCTCTGTTAGTAACAAGGCAGGTGAGCCCGGGGATTAAGGCGTGCCCTGCGCCGCCCGGCCCATAAGGCCCGGTTCTCCAATGCTTTGTGCGAATCATCTCGTTTGCTAAACCGCTATAGTATTTTAATGCTGCATCACGTTTAAACCTAATAAAAAGTTTGGGCTTTTTGTTCCAGATATTCACATTTGTGGGTGCCTTGGAGCAAACTGATAGAGAAGGGTAGTTGCACTGCAGGCAGTGCTTTAAACAGGGAAAAATACGTGCAGGTACTCATTAAAATGAGTCTCTTCCCTGCCTCCTTGTCAACTATTACACTTCTGTTTACAACCACTAGCATCTGCCACAAAAACAAGATGGCGGACAACACTTCCTCATTTCGACTGACTGGAATGTTGACAGACATCCAACAGCCAATCAGAATTCCGTGCACGCACGCTAAGGTCCGCTCACGTGCAAGGACAGTGCAAGGATGGTGCACGCCTGTACGCGCACCGTGTCCATCTTGTAGATATATAATTTGATGAAAGTCGATTTTCTCAACAATTACTGAAGGGATTTTCACCAAATATACAAAAGGCACTTCTGCATACTAAGCTCTATCATTTTGCCAAGTTTGCAGTAATTCCATTCAGCCGCCGGGCTGTAGCTGTGTCTAAAGGTCCTATGGAAAATTGCATTGGACTCAATTTCACATTCAATTTTTTCAAAAACTACTGAAGGGATTCATACCAAACATACAAAAGGCACTGCTGCCTTTAGTCCCTACCATTTTGCCAAATCTGGTGTAATTCCGTTCAGCCGTTCGAGCTGTAGCCTTGTCAGAATGTCCCTATGGAAATTAACATGGGGTAAAACACGTTTTGAGACCACCCTTTTTTCTCAGCCCCCGATTGACAAATCCCCCCGAAACTTTCAGGGAAGGAGCGGAGCGCAGCGAGGCAAATTTAAGGAAAATTACAGGCAGATCCCTGAATCGGCCCCAAAGTTATTCCCAATAGAATGTTCAGAATTTCCTATGGTAACTAACTATATATACCTACTGGCAACCGCCAGTAGGTAATATATATATATATATATACATATACATATACATATATATATAGAAGAAAGACTCGTCCGAAACTCCAACACTGCCAAATGCCACGCAGTCTCGAAAAGACGAAGAGAGGAACCCAAGGATGGTGCCAAACAAAGTGCGTTTTATTTAAGCTCAATTTTGCTCAGCATGCCCGCCATATATATATATATCCACACAGTTACAGTGCAAGCTAACATTAAAGAACATGAGCTCTACTTTGAAACCTTCTGTGGTCTCTCCGCTTTGGGCAAACCTGTGTTGTGAGGAGATATATATATATATATATATATATATTCAATGAAAAAACCATAGGTTATAGACCATATATAGTTAGGAATTCGCATTTACAAAACCTTATTTTACTCGCACAAAACCATTGAAATTCCATATATAGTTAGTTGCACTAACTATATATCGCGCACCCGCAATCCACTGCTGATGATGTCACATATTACATCATTCATGACATGGTCAGTGACATCACTGATGACATCACTGATGACATCTCAAATGATATCACTGATAACATCACTGATGACATCTCATTTGACATTACTGATCATATCACTGATGATATCATTCATGTGATAATACGATGAACCTCTTCAGACTCTAATATAACCTTAGATACAATCAGTGTAAACAGACACTCACAGACTGTCACTCATCCATGGAGTTACTCACACACCTAGTCAGTCATGCAAAGAATCAATCACACCTCCATTTCCTCAACTATACAGTTAGACAAACTTTACTTATTCAAACATATACTAACACATATTTACTCTCTTATACAATCCCTGATACAAGTTCACAATGATCCATACAGCCACTCACACATTCACTGGCTCTTATGCACAGTTATTTATATATGTCAACTCTCACATGTACTGTGCTTTACATATGTACTTACTTTGACATGTAGCACTGAGATATCCATTCACTCACCAATACACTCATGCACACAGTCAACCGCCCATACAGTTGTTTCCACATGCACTTTTGAAACCATACATCTAGTGAATCAACTGCTCACACATCTATGCACAGAGTCATACACCTCCCAGCCACCCACAAACACACACAGTCTCCCATACAAATACTTGGGCAACCAATCAATAACCCATATAGTTACTCATATAGCTACTTATCAACACATGCAACAGTTTACAGAACAACAGACATAATGATGCACAAATTAAGACAGTTTAGTCACTAACCCATGCACTCAGTGAGACACATTTAATAGCTCACTCATACAGTCAGTCATGCACCTACTAAATCCTTCATCCAGACACTTATACATCCACTCATTCTTCAATATGTAAGACATATTTTAACTTTACAGAAACATACAGTCACTGGATGTTGTCATCAGTCATGTCATTTGAGATGTCATCAGTGATGTCACTGACCATGTCATGAATGATGTAATATGTGACATCATCAGCAGTGGATTGCGGGTGCGCGATATATAGTTAGTGCAACTAACTATATATGGAATTTCAATGGTTTTGTGCGAGTAAAATAAGGTTTTGTAAATGCGAATTCCTAACTATATATGGTCTATAACCTATGGTTTTTTCATTGAATTTCAATGGTTTTTTAAATGTAAATTTCTAACTATATATGGTCTATAACCTATGGTTTTTTCAGTGAATTTCATTGGTTTTTTAAAAGCTAACATCTGTAGCTGTAAAATGTATTATTCTTTAAATCCCAAAATATATATAGATATTTATTGATAATTTTTTTAAAATATTTTTTTCTTCGCTTCTAGTTCGCGAACCGGGAAGCTTTCCGTTAGCTCATCTTGATGCCGCGATCTAGTCCGCGAACCGGTCAACGTTACGTTAGCGGAACAGTGACGCGTCGCGGAAGCGCGACATATCACGTTATCGCGTAATGCGTCTAATGACGCGTCGCGTTAGCGCTCCCGGAAGTGCTCCGGACCGCGGTCCAGAAGCGATCTGGGACGCGGCGCGCGCCGCGTAACGTAAGCGGAACAGGTCATGTGACTTGTTTATCAAACTTCTCATTGGTTCATTTCACTTTTGGTTTCCAAATGATGTATGACTAGGTCATGTGACCTAAAAATAACACTTTTCATTGGCTCAGAACTTTTGTTTTCCCCAAATCATGTAAACCCCTCCTTATTTCCTCACTCTGACTTTCATCTTGGTGAGAGAAAGACCATTTATCTGAAGATCCACAATGGCTTCCATTCTTGCTGCAGCTGGTGCACCCCCACCACCACCTCCACCTCCTCATAAGAAGAGAGGACCACCTACACAAATTATGACTAACAGAGAGGAGGAAGATGAGGAAGAAGAAGAAGAGGAGACAGAGGAACAACAATTTGTTGAT
Organism: Lissotriton vulgaris; assembly: GCF_964263255.1. NCBI lineage: Eukaryota > Metazoa > Chordata > Amphibia > Caudata > Salamandridae > Lissotriton > Lissotriton vulgaris. The sequence continues at coordinate 1,078,331,024 of NC_141689.1, read as the reverse complement.
GAGTTGCCCCGGGTTTCCAAACGAAAATCCAGTTTCATATGGCAGTTTTTCACCATCCCTCCTGGAACAAAGAAAGTGAATGCAAAATATGCCACCTGCCTCATCTGTGATCACAGATTGTCGAGAGGCACAGAAAAGAAGTACAGTATGGGGAACTATACAATGCATCGTCACATGAGCAGGTGGCATCCCTTGAACTACAGCCGGGCTGAGTTAAGGGATCTTGTAGACAATCCGACGGCAACTCCTGTGGCAAGATCTACATCCACATTGTCTTTGACGGGAAGAGAGGCACAAGAGACTGTGCCAAACATCCAACCTAACTTCCAGCACATAAAGTTATCTTGTGTTTACTGTGGTGAAATGCTGTCATATGGCAACATGAGTGTCAACCTCATGAACATTGCATATGAAAATCATAAATGCCCTAATGCACCCAAAAAGTAATTTTCTTTTTTTTGCTCCAGTTGAGCCGTTTTGAAAGCCTGTTTTTTGTTGTCTCCCCTCCATAAAAAAAACAAAAAAAACATAAAACAGTTCTAAAAATACAAAAAAATCAAAAAATGTTCAAAAAATAAAAAAAAAAATATAAAACACCAAAAACAAAAAAAAACAGTTCTTTTCAGAACTACCTCCCCTTTCAAACAAAATTGCTAGAATGTTTATCACTCTGGCAAGCTCTATTTCTTTTGGTTCGCTTCAAGTTCGCTGACCGGTTCGCGAACTTTAAGCGAACTAAAAAAATATTTTTTTAAAAAAAAGAAGAGTTAGTATAAGGGAAGTAATCAGAGAATAATGTAAAAAGAAAGACAGCTAGAGAGAGTAAATGAGAGATAGTGTCAATGACATCATCAGCAGTGCATTGCGGGTAAAAAGAGTGGAAAACATTTACCTTATAATTCTTGTTACCTTTTTTAAATATTTTTTCATACTTTCAATCTGTAAAACAAAGAACAAACATTTCAAAAAATATTAAAACATGTATTTAAAAATTAGAAAAGACAAGGGAAAAGGTTCAAAAACAAACAGTTTTTCAACAACTTTGACATTTACAGAAGTCTCTGCTTCTCTACGTTCACTACACAATCCTAAAGATATATATTCGAAAGAAACTGTATCTTGATGTTGCTGAACTGAGGCCTATTTTGGAACATGATGTTTTTCTTGCACTGCTAATGTCTCACAATAGTGATGCAATAGCAGCGCAAAAAAGATGTAAAGCCATAAAAAAATTGTGTCTAACATTGTAAATGATTGTTTTAGGATGCAAATAAGATGTGTGCTTTCAAGAGCTTTCTTTGAGGTGAGGCCTCTTTTTTTTTATAAAAAAAAAAACACTACCCAGAAGTACAGCACTCTAAGCATTAAAATTGATATTTACAGAACTCAGCTTACCCATATGTACCACACATTTCTAAATGTATATCATAAGGACAAAAAGCATAACATTAATTATACATGTTAAATGGTTTATTTTTGCTGTTCTCAGAATGTATCAAATTTCACTTAAATCAGTGACTTGAAGGTATTCATCATGTAACAGCGGGGAAAAAAAAACACAATCAAAATGACTGTGTTTAAAAAACCCATACAACCTAAGAAATCTGATTTCAAAACTTCTTAAAATTAACTTACTTTCAATGACGTCGAAGGATCTTCTATAAACAGCATCCACTCTGTTGTGCTTTAAATATTTTCAGCCCGCCACTTTCTGAAAGAAAACCTCCATCGATACGTGAAATATGTTACATAGAAAAAAAACTTCTCTCATTATATCACATGTTTCCACTAGGCCAAATCATGTTGCCGCGATTCGCAAATCTTGTAATTCTTCCAATCAAATCCCGACATTTTCTATTTTCGCAACTTTCAAAAATAAAATATTTGAGATTATTTTCACAATCCTGGACTACTAATATCTTACTCTTCTTTGTCACTCATGTTCTCCTTTTCCTATGACACTGATACTGCTTACTATGAAGCAGACTTACTTGCATCAGGTTTATATAGTTGAATTTTTAATCGAGACAGCATTGCAGACTTACATTCCCTCTACTTAAAATTTTGGTTTTAAAAACACCAGGTAAGAATTTTTAAGGTCAAACGGCAATTTTTTTTTGAACGTTACAACAGAATCATTACAGAATGACCAGCCGTTTCCAGACTTTAAGTAAGCTGTATAATGTCCTGATGTAGTTGATGAACCATCGTGATAGATAATTGCTACAGTAACAAAAGTCCTCCCTGATATTGACAGCTGAGAAGCCACAAAATTTTTTATTAAAGTTGACAATTTTGTTCCATCAGGCCTACATCGTTGCATCATTAAAATGACATACTGGCCATATCTACGTATAAATAATGTTGACATCATATCACATTTACATTGGCTACACTCCATGTTGTGATCCGCTGCATTTACTAGCTTATTAAAGGAGACTGATTTACTGTCTGGCAAAGTTAAATATATAAATCTTTCTGAGTCTACACTAGTAGTACTTGATACCATACAGTTCTCGCAGTCATGCTGCCATTGATAAGAAAGCCCAAACAGGTGATCTACATCTACACCCTCAACTTGCAATATATCAAGCATATACATTAAAAACTCCTGACAATCTTGCTGATTATTTTCAGAGAAGTCTGTTTGACCTGAACATTCATCTAACAGATAACGAACTTCAGACACACTTTCTACTTTTGTTCGATCAGTGCTACATTTCTCGAAAACAGAATTCAACAAACAGCATAAAATTTGTTCAGAATTCAACAGAATCTGTTCTTTTAAACTCTCTAGTGAAAAGAGAACATTAACCACTACATTTGCATAGCAGTTGACACCAGAACTGTTTTCAAATTGAAAACCGACAACATCTTCAACAGAATCCACTTTCTTTCTGCTAACAACTTTCGGTTCATTGACTTTTAGTCTTTTTGCAACAACCTCCCTACTATTACTACTATTTCTACGTTTCCGGCCTACCACACGTTTCTCAAACAAAGGATATTGAGGCAAATGTGGCGCATACTCTCTTCTTAACCTATTGTATTCCTTAACACAATCTAGATCCGCACAAATGTTTGTGACATCACAGTCAATCAAGTACAATCCCGATAAAGTTCTAACTCGCGACAATGCCACATATGCCATACCCTCCTTGAACACTGAACTGCCAATATTCACCAATGCACAGTCTACACTTAAACCTTGCGATTTATGGATTGTCACCGCATATGCCAAGCAAACAGGAAACTGTTTACGGCGAACATATAAGTCTTTAACAAGCAAAAACCTAGCAGAACAACGAGCAATTTTCTGTACTTCCTCAATGCCATCAAATTCAATTCGTAAAAATTCTATTCCATCTCTATTTCTGTATTTCTCAAAATCAACAACATTACCCATTGATCCATTTACCAGACCTCTTTCTACATGTAAATTCCGTCTCAAAATGATTCGGCAATTTAAACACACATTCAGAGTCTTTTCAAAACCCGCTGTCTTAGATATAGTCTTCTCTAATGAATCCAATTTTGATTTCAAATTATCTGACAAAATAATTGTTGATCCCATATGCTCTAATTTGTCGATAGCTTCAAGTTTCACAATCTCTTGCTTTTCTAAATTCAACATTTTGTTGTTGAAGATGGCACATTCTGCAAGAGTTGGCATGAGACATATCCCGGATTTCTTCTCAGTAATTTTCTGAAAAATATTCTCAGGCACAATCTCTTGTTTGGGATACAAATTTGACAGTAACCGTGCATTTAAAGCTTCTTTCCCATACTCGGTCACTTTTCCAATTCTAATATCTTGTAGAATATTCTTGTAATCTTCATCCTTTGCCTGACGCATATTTTGATGCAGTTCTGCATAATTGAAGTTTAACCATATATTGACGTTGCCAATGCTCCCTAGGCACTTCCTGGTATCTTCATGCGTGAGTATTTTGAACACAGGTTGACCTTTTACTGGTGTCAGCTGTAGAAGATCTCCGAAAACAATAATGTGTTTCCCACCAAATAAGACATCATATTCAGTTTTAAGTACTTCTTGCATTCTCAAATGCACAAAGGCAAGCATGACATTGGAAACCATGCTTACTTCGTCAATGATAAGTAGTTTCATTTTCCTCAAGACTCTTGAAACTTCACAGCAAGCATCTCCAGATAACTTGTTGTATTGTAATTTGTTGTCATGCTCCACCGGCAGCATCAATAGACGATGCAAAGTAATACCTTTAATATTATGTGCTGCCAGTCCAGTAGGAGCGGTGACAACACAAGACAGCGATGACTCAGTCCTTTCCTGCAAATAACAAGAGATTGCTTTAATGAGGAAACTTTTTCCAGTTCCCGCTTCTCCACTCACGTACAGTCGGACAGGCTTCAACGACGTACACGAGCACTCTTTCTTCTCATGACTTAATCCGTGCTCAATTTCCTTGGTAACTTCATCATATATTTTCCTCTGCTCAACGTTGAGTTGTTTTTCCAAGTCTTGTAAGTTAACTGAATCCTCCTGAGCATGTGCCATGGCTCTTTCTACTTCATTCATAGCAGTGGCAGCTTCATTTTCGATAATAGGTCCTCCAAGTGGATCTTGACTCAATGAAACAGAACTCTGACTGTCCTGAGAACTGTCTCTGGCAATCTCGGCTGCAATCGTTGCTTCCTGCTCAATTTCCAAAGTTAGCATTTCTTGATATTTAGAAAAAGCAGGACATTCTATGGACTCCTTGGCTGCATTGAAAGAGTCTTCGTAACAGAGGAAATCTCCAAGCAGTTCCTCTTCTGCACGCCAAGGCTTGAAAAGTTGCAAAAGTGCTAAATAGAAAAACTCCTTTTTTTCTGGAGATTCGCCACTTAATTTTCGATGGTTTACTAATTGGCATTTTCTTTGCTTGACCAGGCATCCCTCACTTCCAATTACAGCATACACTCCTTTCTCAATATCTTCTTTGATGTTCCTCTTGAATATATAATTTTGGAGAACCTCATATAGACAAACATTCTCAAGGTGACTGCTTCGATTTGGATAATATGTATCCAACATGTTGGTCTTCAAAATGTCGGTACTGTTTGGTTCCTTTACTGCCAAATACTCAATTTCCCGAACAGGTTTTAGAACTCGATTTCGCGTTGCAGCAAGACCAAGACTCGCCCAAACGAGACTCCTGGATTTGGCATAGAGACTTGCTGAAGACAATCGATCAGAACATTCGTAAGCTCCGATTTCTCGATGCGACAACATCTTCAGACTGAAACTGTACAACTTCTTGCTGAGGCTCTTTTCATGGGAAATGTCCTCCCACATATCCTTCAGTTCGGTCTTTTCTTTTTTGGTGATGTAAGATGTCACATACCGAGCCACTGCCATACAGTTGTCAGCCACAAACTGTATATCCATGTTCGCATTCCACATGGACAAAATCACTGGGTTGTAGTCATTGATGTACTTGGACTCTTCGTTCCTTTTCAAATTGTATGTATTCTTGGGTGATTTCCTCGTCACATTATGTCGCAGCGAAGACATCAAACTGTTCACTCTTCCTTTAGAAATCACCGGTCGTGGAAAGTTGAAACGACATTTGGTGTAGAACTTGTCCTTGTTTCTGAATTTACGACGACAGTACTTCCCACAACGATGGCTTTGGAAACGTAGAACTTGTTCTCTTAGACTTTTCTTCTCCGTTGCGTTTGGAACAGCACATGTAGAATACTGTTCGATGAAATTCATCACTAAGTCATCCGGATCTGTTCCAAATTTAGGTGCATCCTTGATCCACAGCAACATATGTATATGAGGGGCACCTCTTGCTTGATACTCCTTTCTCCAGAAGAAATCCAACACCTCTCCAAGAGGTGGATTCTTTTTATTTGTGATGAAAGACATCATAGCTTCAAATCTATGATTGAAGTACCTGCATACATTCACAGGATCCAAAGAACACAGTTCTCCAGGTGTCTTGAATTCAATGTTTTCAATATTTCCATTTGCCTCTCGTAGAAATTCAAGTAAGTCATCCCAGCCATACTCAGCACAGCTCAGAGTGAGGAACCATGTCGGAGTTCCTAAGTTCCTCAGCATACATTTTAAATCACCATGACGACGGTACCAGTACTCATTAGTACCACGCTGACACGCCATGAGATTAATTAAGTGAGAATCCAAAATACTGTCTTGGACATTGACTTTATGCATAAAGTCACTTGCCGAGATGTTTCGCATCTGTATACCACTTTTTAAGATATGGTTCACTGCATATGAAAGTCCAGACAGATCGCTTTCAAACAGGAGATGAAACAAATAGGGAATGCATTGCCGAAACCTAGGATCTTCTGCATACAATCGTAAAGTCCGGTATTCAGACGCAGGAATTTCACGAGGTCGCTCATCATATCTTCCTCCTTGACCTGTGGGAAATAGCTGTGGGAAACACCGAGCTTCCAAACTTTCCTCCCAAACACTAATGGGACTCCCTTTGGCTTGTTTCATTTGAAACAACTCAATAGCATTCCCCATGACTTCCTTGGAATGCAAAGGATGAACACTATAATGTTCATATATTTCTTCACTTTTAGAGGCCTCTAGTTTCTCAATTTGGCCAGCACACAAATCGCTATCCTCTTCATCACTTACTTCCTCTTCTGCAACATATACATTCTTATAGTACTTATTATTTTTCTTCAAATACACTGTTGCCTTTTTGACTTTCCTAACATCCACTAAATCTTGCCATATTTTCTTATTCTTTGTTGGAACCCCATTAACCAAGATAACCAGAGGTTCCTCTTCCACTTTTTCTATTCCAATTGTGTTAATGTTTTTGTTCAAATCTAGAGGCAAATAAACAACTCTTCCCTTTAATCCTCTCTGTAAATCTGCTGGAGGCAACTTCCCTGTCTTTGGCTCCATTCTTACAATAGCCTGAAAGGGATGGATACTTTGAATCAAAATAGATTCATAAGTATTTAAATCCTTCAATTCAGAAGGAATCTCAACCAATTCCAGATTATTATGAACTGCCCTAGCAGGCATCTGGTTTTGGTTTAATTTATTACAACAATAAGTACACACACGTTGATCCGATCCCAAATCAAAATAATTTTCTACCATCAAGTATGTGGCTAAATCCTTCCATTCACTATTATTTTCCCTTTCACTTTTTGCATATAAATCCACTACCTTAGTCTGATTCTTATAATAAGTGCGTCGACAACATACACAAGTGAAATTAGGCCTCTCACTTGATTTCATCTGAAACGTGGCAATTTCCTTCTGAAAATTATCTGTACTGGAAACCTGTACATTATCTTCCACATTACCCTCTACTTCAGGGTCAATTTGAACATTCTCATCTTTACTACCAAAGTAACAAAACTCAATTTCTTCACAAAGATTCTTCACATCTATTTCAGAACCATGCAAAAGAGCAGCACATAACTGTTTAAGCATAATTGCTGGACTCTTAGCATAATACAACATTCTCACTAAATTTCTCACTTTATTATGATGCACTGCTAGCATCCTGAAATGATGAAAAACACTCTGGCATACTCTCCTGGAAAGACAAGCCAGTGAATGACCACGCAAACCTGTCATTTGTCTCACTCTGCAAGGATCTAAATTTTGCAACAACTTCATTTTCTGCTTCAAACTTTTCTTATTAAATGTCCGTATAAAATCACAAAGCAAATTGATGGAAACCTGTCGCACACTGCAAATAGAACTACACTTCCAAATGTACACAGGACCCTTAGGACGTCTTCCTAAAACCTCATCACTTAGCGCCTCTTCTGTCTCTGTTGTCACAAGTTGTTCTTTTTCAACTGGACAACCATCCTTCACTTCATAAGCTCGACCATTGATGTCAACTGCATGCACCAAATCATTATCCTGAAAATAAGTCTCTTCATTAAAAAATGCCTCAGAACTTGAACTATGCATCCATTCTCCAGAAAAAACTTCACAAAAGTTAGTACGATTTACTACTCTCTTCCATCTACTTTTTGTTTTGAAATCAGAAATTACCTTGCTTAGTTTCCTAATTCTATTAATTACCAAAATAAACAACTTTCGCTTGATTTCAAAAGCATGATCAATAATTTTCTCTACATTTTTCTTCTTCCTATAAAATGCCGCTTTCTGTTGGCCTTTCTTTTTAATATTTTTCAATAAATTAACTAATATCCTATTACGGAACATTCGTTGTCGAATGTCCCTAAACTGTTGTTTCCTTCTACTATCATGCACAGAGTTATCTCTTCCTCTACCAGTAACATTTGTGATGTGTCTCTCCTTTCCATTTAAATTACTTTTTTTTTGGTGAACAGACACATTTTTTTGTGCAAAATTTTTTTTACTACAAATATTTCTTAAGAATGATTTCGTGCTCTTACCCGGCCCTTTCTTGGTGTTTTGACAAGTATTTGGGGAAGAGGACTGCTGCAATAAAACATCATCCTGCTGTCTTTGACGTTTTCTAGCCTTTCGTATTCGACTTCTGGAAGGCATTTTCCAAACTATGAAAGAATCTGCAGTTGAATCTGTGAAAAAATATAATATAAAATGTTATTAACCACTATTACCAAACAGTAAATAAATAACAGTCATCTAAAACTTAATGCCGTACTAATTATTTAACATAGCAAATATTTTCCACCAGCACTGCATCACAAAAATGACACTCAATGGTACAAAACAGGCATACAACACTCATAAATCACTCCCTAATATTTTAAATCATTAATTCAGGATGACGATAAGATGTAGCCTATCTAAAGGTTTGTTTAGGCCCAGATCTTTGGACTGGGGTGAATGTGTGTCATTGATCCACATTCAGTCCATCACCTGTTTTGTTTATTTGAGGTGAGGCCAACACATGGTTGCAGATAAGATTTTCACTGAAAAAAAACCAAGGTAAAAAAACATGTGAAGGCCTACCAATGAAGTAAATCATTAAATGAAAACCAATACATTTCTGGGAATATGCACTACTAGTGCTTCATAAGATGTTTTGGGTCATATTTATAAGTTATTTGAGTATCTAGTATGCTATTTTACATTCTTCATGGTGCAAATTTATTGTAAATACGCTCCCACCTGCGGGTGGCAAATTTAGATTTTGATTATGGGAGTTAGATAGGCATGTTAATAATTTCCCAAAAATGGTATATAACCCCAAACAACCTTTGTAGCAAATGCTCTTAGCCATGTTATCCACCTCCCATTGGATAACATGGCTAAGAAGTGCTTGCAAATGTGATAAAAAAAGGCCTGCAATGCATGAATATCGCAGAAAAATCAGCGATATTCATGCATTTTCCAGCAAATGCTCTTAGCCATGTTATCCACTTCCTATTAAATAACATGGCTAAGAACTGCTCAGGGCACCATGAGGAACGCTTTCCATTTAAAAAGGGAAAAATAACATCAAAGACACTAAAATGCCTTCTAAATATGAACCCAAACAACCTATGAAGCAATGTGGAAAAAACTGCCGCAATGCATGAATATAGCAGAAAAATCAGCGACATTCATGCATTTTCCAGCAAATGCTCTTAGCCATGTTATCCACTTCCTATTAAATAACATGGCTAAGAACTGCTCAGGGCACCATGAGGAACGCTTTCCATTTAAAAAGGGAAAAATAACATCAAAGACACTAAAATGCCTCCTAAATATGAACCCAAACAACCTATGAAGCAATGTGAAAAAAAACGGCCACAATGCATGAATATAGCAAAAAAATCAGCGATATTCATGCATTTTCCAGCAAATGCTCTTAGCCATGTTATCCACTTCCTATTAAATAACATGGCTAAGAACTGCTCAGGGCCCCATGAGGAACGCTTTCCATTTAAAAAGGGAAAAATAACATCAAAGACACTAAAATGCCTTCTAAATATGAACCCAAACAACCTATGAAGCAATGTGAAAAAAAACGGCCACAATGCAAGAATATAGCAGAAAAATCAGCGATATTCATGCATTTTCCAGCAAATGCTATTAGCCATGTTATCCACTTCCTATTAAATAACATGGCTAAGAACTGCTCAGGGCCCCATGAGGAACGCTTTCCATTTAAAAAGGGAAAAATAACTTCAAAGACACTAAAATGCCTTCTAAATATGACCCCAAACAACCTATGAAGCTCTAACAGTACATATCCTGAAATTTAATTCATTTCAAAATTCGTTTTTAAACACAGCATATAAATCAATTGTATACCTGCATTCATGAAGAAATAACTAAAAATGTCCTTGAGACACATGAAAGTGTTTTCTGGAATGCCCTAGCACCATTTTTGGGACACTATTAACATGGCTAGGTAACTCCCATAATCAAAATCTAAATTTGCCAAGCACAAGTGGGAGCGTATTTACAAGACACTTGCCCCATGAGGAACACTTTACATTTTAAAAGGCGAACACAACATCTTAGACACTCAAATACCTTATAAATATGGCCCAAAACAACCTATAAAGCTCTAGCAGTACATATCCAGAAATGTAATTGATTTCTTAAATCGTTTTTAAAAGCAACATATCTGTTTCAGCTTACATAACAGACCATGAAATGGCCTCCATGTATTACAATATCTTGTGTTACTGCATGCCAGAATGTTACACCAAATATGCAATTATAATTTCTCTATGAAACTAATTCTATTAGTATATCACTAGAGACAAAACCACATTTTAAAAACACAGCTTTCTTCATCATTTTCTCCTTAAATCATACTATTCTCTATCTAAATTAAATAAATCTTTTCTCACCTTAGCAAATATTTTTTGAGTTTTGAAAACAGTCTCAGAAATACACCAAATTGTCTTCAGCAGAAGAAAAAGGATGCACTCCAAAGGCTGCAGCTATTGAAAGCACAGAAATACAGATATTCTTTTCACATATCTCTCATATTAGCCAATCATACCTCTTCCCTCACTTTTTTCAAATCAAAACCCTTCCCCCCTCTGCCCTGTCTGCCTTGTTTCCATAGCAACCACCTCCTGGAAGACCTCTCATGTTTGCAAATTCACAAAACAATGTTTCAATTGAACTCTGAACTCTCAGTGCACCTGCGTATCCAGTGCAATCTTTCATTAATTGTTTCTTCCTTGACCATTCAAATTACATCTTTCAAAGAACACATCCATGCACCCTAACTTTCTGTTTTCCGAAATGGAAATGCACCAATCACTGCTAATGAATCATTAGCATAGTAAAACCACAGTTTTTTTTCTTTAGAAACTCCTACTGTTTCAACTGCCCTTTCATTACCACACTTCATCTGACTGCAGAACAACCTTCTTCCACCATGTTTAACGTCTGGATTGTTGGACATAGTTACATCCACTGGGCTCAAAGGTATGCTGAGAGCAGAAATTTACACAACCTCAATTTACAAGATGTGGAAATTAACTGGTTGGGCCAAAGAGGATTAAAATGTCACCAATTGATTCCATTGGTGAAAACCTTTATGCATTTGCCAAAACCTGACCTGTTAATAGTGCACTGTGGAGGTAATGATTTGGGCACTTTGACAGGGGTAGGTCTGGAAATGCTTTTAAAGGACACCTTGGCGCAATTAATGGCACTTTTTCCTCAAACTGCCTTGGTATATTCCAATATATGCCAAAGACAGAAATGGAGGTGGTCCAACCAATTTTGTCCACAAATTGAGAAAGCGAGGAAGCATGTAAACAAATCTGTTTCAGCTTACATGAGAGACCATGGAATGGGCTCTCTGTACAACAACAACTTGCGTTACTACATGCAAGATATCTACAGAGGAGATGGAGTTCACTTCTCAGATGAGGGCAACAGAATTTTCATTCTGAATTTAAGACTGTGCATTGGTACCTACTTATAAGTACCTAAATGTACCATAAACCCAAAAGCTCTTCTCAGAGCTACCCTACATCTGATCACTCACAATTATTATTTTTCTCTAACTTTTTTCACTAATTTTCCACAAAATTCGCTCCCCGGAGCGCTACCCGGTTCGCTAACCGAAAGCTAACCTCGCGGAATTTTTTTAAAAAACATTTTTTTTCCCGCACATATAAGCCTCCTCAGCCACGCTCAGAAAACCTAGGGGGTCAAGATAAGTCTACCATGACCCCTTCTACCCATTCTAAACATTATTTGCCCTCCATCTTGTATCTTAATGCGAACGAAACACAAAATGGTGGACTCCCGTGACGCTTAAGGTTCGCTAACCGGGCAGCTTCCCGGAAAGCGGTCCTAAAAAAAGGCGGGAAAGTAATTTACAGAAAAACGACTAGAGACACTCTCACCAAATATAGATTAGCTCATACTACATAACAATCCCTTCCATTCTCACAAATTTCATTGAAATTCCATTTAGCCATTTAGCCTGTAGACCTCTCCAAGTACCGTGAGGTAAATTACTTCACAAAACACATCTGAATTGTTGGAATTGACAACCAATGAAAATGTTACTTTCATTTTCTACTTTTATTACCTGACATTTGATTGGTTATATACCTGTATATATATAAAGGGAGAGAAGGAAACACAGCCATTTTGACTACTACTTCTTGTTGTACCTCCTATTTCAAAAGCTTCAAAAAACTTCAACTTCTTTGTGAAGGTAAGTTATAATTTAATATATTGTGCACTATGACTTAATATAGTAGACTTTTTCTGCTAGATATACACTATCCCTCTGTAGTAGTAATGTATTTAGATAGACTTCTCTGTTATAGTTATCAATGGAGTAAGGCTTGTCTTGGTTAAATCACATACACTTTTTTATAGTCCTATTTCCACTCTCATACTATACACTGCCAAAAGATAAATTCACTGATAAAAACTGCCTATCTAAAATTAATCCCAACAGTGCCCTATCTCTACTAATATATATTTTCTTATTCAAAATTTCAGGCAAAATGGAAGGCGAACAACAAGTTTCATTTTCGATTGAACTGAAGGAGAACAGCCAAGACAAACTTGATGACTTTATGGATGACAGTAGAGACCACGAACTTCTACAATGTGTTGAAGCAGTAGACAACTTGCTTCAAAATGAAAAACAATTACACCCTATAATAAATTATGACATTTCTGACAATGAAATGTTAGAAAATTTAATAAAATATGAAACACAATCATAATAAAAAAAAAATAAACAAAGAAAACAAAAAAAAACAAGAAAAACAACAAACAATTAACATACAGTATTAGAAAAGTCTTTCATTCTTTTATCCATAAAGTTCGCTGCCCAGAAAGCTATCCGGTTCGCGAACTTGGCGCTTACCACGCAAAAAAAAATTTTTTTTTTTGGACCCTCTAGGCCCTTTTAAAACCTCCACATAAAACCTAGGGGGTCAACGAGGATCTACTATGCCCCCTTATGGTAATTTCCCCCTTTGTTTTGGCCTCCTCTTGTCTCTCGATCCTACCGAGAGACAAGATGGCGGCCGCTCCGGACTGTTTAGAATGTTGACAGACACCGGAGGGCCAATCAGCTTCTCATCGCAAAGTTCCGTTACGCGAAAGGTTCGCTAACCAGATAGCTGCCCGGAGCGCTGTTACAGATATATATCTTGATTTAAACGTTAATTTCTCAAAATCCATTGAAGCACATATATTGAGACCTAGCAAAGGCACATCGGGCTAACAGTCCCTACAATTTTGCCAAATTTCGTGAAAATCCATTCAGCCGTTCGGGCTAAAAGTGAGTCCCACCGCCCTATGGAAAATAACATGGGAAAAACGCGTTTTGGGACCCCCCTTTTTTCTCGGCCCCCCCTTGACGAACCCCCCCCAAATTTCCAGGTGCTGCTCAGAAACAAAATGTGCCATTTTCCTGAAAATTTCAGCCAATTCCGTCCACAAACGCCAAAGTTATTAGGCATAGAATTTTCAAAAGTCCCATAGAGAAAAAATCCTAACTATATATACCTACTGGCGACCGCCAGTAGGTAATATATATATATATATATATATATATATATATATATATTCACTGAAAAAACCATAGGTTTCACACCAGTTATAGTTAGGAATTAGCATTTAAAAAACCTATTAAATTCACTAAAAAAACCATAGGTTTCACATCAGTTATAGTTAGCTGGAAATGTTACTGTCATAAAACCATTGAAATTCAACGTTATAGTTAGTTGGACTCACTATAACTTGCGCGTGTAATGCACTGCTGATGACGTCACATATTACATCACTCATGACATGGTCAGTGACATCACTCATGACATCACTGATGACACCATCCAGTGAATGTGTGTCTTTCTGAAAAATAAATAAATAAGAATAAATGTTTAAATAAGTGTGTAAATGGATGTTGTTTTTTAAAAAAAATGATTGGTTAATATGTATCAGTGTTTCACTTTGTTTATAAATGGCTGCATGGATTGGTGAGTAGCTACATGTGTGTGTATATGGGTTATTAGATGTTTTTTTAGTATCAGTATGAGTGTCTCTATGGTTTGGTGGGAGTGTTACTTAGCACATAGATGCATCAATGACTGACTCACTGTTTGTAAGTGTTTTGAAGACGGCATATGTGCAGGACTGTTTGGGTGGATTAGTGTGTATATGCGTGTGTTAGTGAGTGAATGACTGTCTCACTAGTGTCTTTATCAGTAACAAGATATGTTTAAATCTAGTATATGTGAATATTGATGTATATGAGTGATTATATGTGAGTGTGAGAGATTGAAAGACTTCTTGTTTAAATAAGTATGTGTTTCTATAAGTGATTGTTTAAGAGAGTAAGTATGTGTAAGTTTCCTTAGAAGTAAGGTGGTAGTGTGTGTATAGCTGTATATGCAAATAAATGGGTGTTCAATAGTTTATTTGCATGTGTGAGTATGTGTGTGAGTAACTTTTGGATGACTGTCGGTGTGTAACAGGATGTATAGATGTATCACTACATATGATGAGTGAGTATATGTATGAATGACTATATAAAACTGTTGATGAATGAGTAAATGTGTATATAGATGGTGGAATTATTGAATTGGTTGTTGTAACTGGTATGGGTATCTCCATTTTACTGAAAATGTTAGTTTCTTTTTTTGAATATGTGTTTCAAGGGTTACATTACAGTGAAAGGAGGTCTGTCACGCTGTCACAAGGATGATGTCATCAGTGATGTCATGAGTGATGTCACTGACCATGTCATGAGTGATGTAATATGTGACGTCATCAGCAGTGCATTACACGCACAAGTTATAGTGAGTCCAACTAACTATAACGTTGAATTTCAATGGTTTTATGACAGTAAAATTTCCAGCTAACTATAACTGATGTGAAACCTATGGTTTTTTTAGTGAATTTAATAGGTTTTTTAAATGCTAATTCCTAACTATAACTGGTGTGAAACCTATGGTTTTTTCAGTGAATTTCAAAGGTTTTTTAAATGCTAATTCCTAAATATAACTGGTGTGAAACCTATGGTTTTTTCAGTGAATTTCATAGGTTTTTTTAATGCTAATTCCTAACTATAAGTCTCACTTTATAAGTAAGACTGTTAGCGCTCTAGTTGTTTAGAACACTCTGGTACATTCTGTCATTGGGCTACAGTTGTGCTACATCTGGCTGAAGCTAGGGAGACATGCTCCATCATTCAAACCAACTTTTCAAATTTTAAAATAGTTTGTAAATTTTGTGGTCAAACGATTTGCTATGGTGAGCATTGCATCACTCTTATTAATCGTGCTTGGGAAAACCACAAGTGCCAAAGGAAATATCAATTTGTTTCCCTTTTTTTTCTCCTGTTGAGCCCTTTTGAAATGCCTGGTTTTTGTTTCTCTCCTTAAAAAATACAAAAAAACTAAAAATGTTCAGAAAAACCAAAAAAATCAAAAAAAGTTTAAAAACTCCCCCAGAAAAATATAAAACAACAAAAAGAACAAAAAAACAGTTCTTTTCAGAACTACCTCCCATTTATATAAAATGACTTAAATTTTAAAACTCTGCCATTCTCTTTTCTCCCTGGTGCTTTCCCGGGTGCGCTCCCCGGTGCGCGTACCAGGCGCGCCCCCGCGAAAATCGAAAAAAAAAAATTCTTTTTTGACCCCGCGGGGCCCTTTTACGGCCCCCACATTAAACCTAGGTGGTCAGGGGGGGTCTACCCTGCCCCCTTATGGTCAATTCCCCCCTTTGTTTTTGACACCTCTTGTGTCTCGATTTTACCGAGAGACAAGATGGCGGCCGCTCCGGACTGTTTCGAATGTTTACAGACACCCGAGAGCCAATCAGCTTTCCGCGCGCAAGTCGCGTGGCGCGACCGGAGCGCTCGCCGGTGCGCGTACCGGGGCGCGCTTACAGGCACGCCCCGGGGCGCGTAGCGTAAGCGCGTCGGGTCATGTGCCCTGAAAATAACACTTTTCATTGGTTCATAACAGTTTTGGTTTCATAATGATGAAACCCCTGGTCATGTGACCTAAAATTAACACTTCTCATTGGTTCAGGATATTTTTTTTTCCAAATGATGAAAGCCCCCACCTTTTTTCCTTATTCTACCTTTTTGCTTTGAGAGAGGAAGACCTTTACTTTTATCTATAGAAAATGGCTACATTAGCTGCAGCTGCTGGATCTTCTGGACCACCACCACCACCACCACCACAAGGACCTCCACAACTTCACAGTGGTGGAGATCCAGAACAGGAGGAGGATGAGGACGAAGAGGAGAGTAGATTCGTCCGAGAGGACAACATAACATACAAGCCAAAAGAGCACATCATTTGGCAATTTTTTTCTATCCCGAGTGACAAAAAAAAGTGAATGCACCTAAAGCAACCTGCCAAATCTGTCATCAGGAGATGTCAAGGGGGAATCCCAACAAGAAGTACTCCTTCGGCAACTACACAATGATTCGGCATATGCTTAGAAAACATCCCAACAACTATTCTAGGGCAGAGGTCAGGGAACTGGCCAAAAACCCTGCACAATCTTCTGCCAGCACCTCCAAAACTACTGTTTCCACCCCATCAGGACCAGAAGCTAGGGAGACATGCTCCATCATTCAAACCAACTTTTCAAATTTTAAAATAGTTTGTAAATTTTGTGGTCAAACGATTTGCTATGGTGAGCATTGCATCACTCTTATTAATCGTGCTTGGGAAAACCACAAGTGCCAAAGGAAATATTAATTTGTTGCCCTTTTTTTTTTCTCCTGTTGAGCCCTTTTGAAATGCCTGGTTTTTGTTTCTCTCCTTAAAAAATACAAAAAAAACAAAAAATGTTCAGAAAAACCAAAAATATCAAAAAAAGTTTAAAAACTCCCCCAAAAAAATATAAAACAACAAAAAGAATAAAAAGCCAGTTCTTTTCAGAACTACCTCCCATTTATATAAAATGACTTACATTTTAAAACTCTGCCATTCTCTTTTCTCCCTGGTGCGCTCCCGGGTGCGCTCCCCGGTGCGCGTACCAGGCGCGCCCCCGCGAAAATCGAAAATTTTTTATTAAACTTTTATGGCCCCCACATTAAACCTAGGGTGTCAGGGGGGGTCTACCCTTCCCCCTTATGGTCAATTCCCCCCTTTGTTTTTGACACCTCTTGTGTCTCGATTTTACCGAGAGGCAAGATGGCGGCCGCTCCGGACTGTTTCGAATGTTTACAGACACCCGAAAGCCAATCAGCTTTCCGCGCGCAAGTCGCGTGGCGCGACCGGAGCGCTCGCCGGTGCGCGTACCGGGGCGCGCTTACAGATATATATATTTTTTGGAACCTAAATTACTCAAAATCCACTGCAACACATATCTTGAGACATAGCAAAGGCACATCGGGCTACCAGTCCCTACAATTTTGCCAAGTTTGGTGGAAATCCATTCATCCGTTCGGGCTAAAAGTGAAATCGACTGCCCTATGGAAATTAACATGGAGAAAACGCGTTTTGGGACCCCCCTTTTATCTCGGCCCCCGCTTGACGACCCCCCCCCCCAAACTTTCAGGGAAGGACCGGGGCGCCGCGAGGCCATTTTGAGGAAATTTTCAGGCAGATTCGTCAACCGAAGCCAAAGTTATTCCAAATAGAATTTTGAGATTTAACATTGAAAAAAATCCTAACTATAACTACCTACTGGCGACCGCCAGTAGGTAATATGTATATATATATATATATATATATATATATATATATATATATATATATGTATATATTACCTACTTGTGTCGCCAGTAGGTAGTTATAGTTAGGATTTTTTTCAATGTTAAATCTCAAAATTCTATTTGGAATAACTTTGGCTTCGGTTGACGAATCTGCCTGAAAATTTCCTCAAAATGGCCATCGCGGCGCCCCGGTCCTTCCCTGAAAGTTTGGGGGGGGATTTGTCAAGCGGGGGCCGAGATAAAAGGGGGGTCCCAAAACGTGTTTTCTCCATGTTAATTTCCATAGGGCGGTCAACCTCACTTTTAGCCCGAACGGCTGAATGGATTTACACCAAACTTGGCAAAATTTATGGGACTGGTAGCCCGATGTGCCTTTGCTATGTCTCAAGATATGTGCTCCAGTGGTTTTTGAGTAATTTAGGTTCTAAACAATATATATATCTATGGCAGCGCCCCGGTACGCGCTCCGGGGAGCGCACCGGGCGCGCCACGCGACTTGCGCACAGAAAGCTGATTGGCTCTTGGGTGTCTGTAAACATTCGAAACAGTCCGGAGCGGCCGCCATCTTGTGTCTAAAACAAAGGGGGAAATGACCATAAGGGGGCAGAGTAGACCTCCTCTGACCCCCTAGGTTTGATGTGGGCGCACAAAAATGATGTGCGTGGGGGGAGCGCCCGGTACGCTCACCGGCGAGCGCACTGGGGAGCCTACCATGGGGAAAAAAAAGAATGAGAATGACAGATTAAAAAAAAAAATAGCATTTTTAAGAAATTGGAGGTAGTTCTAAAAAGAACTGTTTTTTTATTCTTTTTGTTGTTTTATATTTTTTTATTGGTTTTTTAACATTTTTTTCTTTTTTTGGCTTTTCTGAACATTTTTTGTTTTTTTGTATTTTTTAAGGGGAGAAACAAAAAACAGGGAATTCTAAAGGGCTCAACAGGAGCAAAAAAAAAGCGGAACACATTAATGTTTCCTTGGGCACTTGTGGTTATCCCAAGCACGATTAATAAGTGTGATGCATTGCTCTCCGTAGCATTTGTTTGTCCACAAAAAATACAAACAATTTTAAAATTGGAAAATTTGGTTTGTATGGTGGAGCATATCTCCCTATTTTCTGGTCCTGATGGGGTGGAAACATTAGTTTGGGTGGTGCTGGCAGAAGATTGGACAGGGTTTCTGGCCAGTTCCCAGACCTCTGCCCTAGCATAGTTATTTGGATGCTTTCTAAGCATATGTCTGATCATCGTGTGGTTGCCGAAGGAGTATTTTTTGTTGGGATTCCCCCTTGACAGCTCCTGATGACCGATTAAGCAGGTTGCATTGACTTTTTTTTTGTCATTGGGGATTGAAAAAAATTGCCAGATGATGTGCTCTTTTTTTTTATAGGTAATATTGTCCTCTGGGACGAATCTCCTCTCCTCCTCCTCCTCATCCTCCTCCTGTTCTTGATCTCCACCACTGTGAAGTTGTGGAGGTCCTTGTGGTGGTGGTGGTGGTGGTCCAGAAGATCCAGCAGCTGCAGCTAATGTAGCCATTTTCGACTGATATAAATGCAGGTCTACCTCTCTCAAAGCACAATGGTAGAATAAGGAAAAAAGGTGGGGGGTTTCATCATTTGGAAAAAAAAAGATCCTGAACCAATGAAAAGTGTTATTTTCAGGTCACATGACAAGGGGTTTCATCATTATGAAACCAAAGCTGTTATGAATCAATAAAAAGTGTTATTTTCAGGTCACATGACCCAACGCGCTTACGCTACGCGCTCCGGCGCGCTTACGTTACGCGCTCCGGGCCGCGCCGCGGAGCGCTTCCGGGTGCGTTTACGCAGCGCATTATAAGACACATCGCGCGGCTACGCGATACGTCACGCTTAGGCGACGTTGTTTTCGATCGCGACCTTGGCGCTAAAGGGACGCTTCCCGGTTCGCGCACCGGGGCGCTTCAAAATACTACGCTTTCCCGGGCGCTCACCGGGGCTCGCACCGGGAGTGCTCCAGGTCCAAAAAAAAAATACTAAAAAAAAGTACAACATTTTTTTTTTTTAAATTGTAAGGACTGGTAGCCCGATGTGCGTTTGCTATGTCTCAAGATATATGCTCCAGTTGTTTTGTTGTTTTTAAGAAAATGTACTTTTAAAAAATATATATTGGGCTATATATATGTTAGAGCCCAAATGTAGCCCAATGTAGCCGGATGTAGCCCAAAGATGGCCACCAGAGACAAAAAAATACAAATGTAGCCCAAATATCAGCCAGATGTAGCGTAACTATAGCCCAATGATAGTATGTACCAGAGTGTTCTAAAGAACAACTAGAGCGCTAACAGTCTTACTTATAAAGTGAGACTTTTAGTTAGGAATTAGCATTAAAAAAAAACTATGAAATTCACTGAAAAAACCATAGGTTTCACACCAGTTATAGTTAGGAATTAGCATTTAAAAAACCTATTAAATTCACTGAAAAAACCATAGGTTTCACACCAGTTATAGTTACCTGGAAATTTTACTGACATAAAACCATTGAAATTCCCACGTTATAGTTAGTTGGACTCACTATAACTTGCGCGTGTAATGCACTGCTGATGACATCACACATTACATCACTCATGACATGGTCAGTGACATCACTCATGACATCACTGATGACACCATCCTTGTGACAGAGTGACTGACCTCCTTTCACTATAAAGTAACCCTTGAAAAAAAAAATAGAAACTAACATTTTCAAAAAAGTGGAGATAGCTATACCAGTTACACCAACCAATTCAGTAATTCCACCATCTATATACACATCCTCTCATTCAGCAACAGTTATATAGTCACTCATACATGTACTCACTCATCATATGTAGTGATACACATATACATCTTGTTACACACCGACAGTCATCCAAAAGTTACTCACATACATACTCACACATGCAAATAAACTATTGAACATCCATTTATTTGCATATACAGCTAGACACACACTAGTACATTACTTCTAAGGAAACTTACACTTACTTACTCCCTTAAACAATCACTTATAGAAACACATACTTATTTAAACAGGAACTCTTCCAATCTCTCACTCTCACATATACTCACTTATATACATCAATACTCACATATACTAGATTAAAACATATGTAGTTACTCATAAAAACACTAGTGAGGCAGGCATTCACTCACTAACACACACATATTCACACTCATCCACCCATACAGTCCTGCACATACGCTGTCTTAAAAAACACATACAAACAGTGAGTCAGTCACCAACCCATGCAGCCACTTATACACAAAGTGAACCACTGATACATATATTTAAAATATTTAAAAATGACTCGCTAATATATGTATTCACTAAGATACACTTTATAAGGCAGTTAACCAATCAATATTTTATTAAAAATAAACATCCATTTACACACTTATTTAAACATTTATTCGTCCATCGACCTTTACAAATACATATATAAACATATTTATGTTTCAGAAAGACACACATTCACTGGATGGTGTCATCAGTGATGTCATGAGTGATGTCACTGACCATGTCATGAGTGATGTAATATGTGATGTCATCAGCAGTGCATTACACGCACAAGTTATAGTGAGTCCAACTAACTATAACGTGGGAATTTCAATGGTTTTATGTCAGTAAAATTTCCAGGTAACTATAACTGGTGTGAAACCTATGGTTTTTTCAGTGAATTTGATAGTTTTTTTAAATGCTAATTCCTAACTATAACTGGTGTGAAACCTATGGTTTTTTCAGTGAATATATATATATATATATATATATATATATATATATATATATATATATATATATATATTCTTTAAGCCAAGATCGGACCCAGCTGAGCTCCAGTATGCAGCAGCCAAGCAGTCCAGATACACCACAGCACAAACAGGGTCCAAAACACGATGTTTTCAGGTAAGAGTAATTTTATTTTCACAACACCATTTCGTGCAGACAAGGAGGACGGTCGACGTGTTTCGGCTATTGCCTTCAACTGGACCATAGAGTCCCCAATATATATATATATACATTTATATATAAAATATTCTTACATTTTTAGAAACACTCATACTTTCTAGATGATGTCATCAGTTACGTCATTTTAGATGTCATGAGTGATGTCCCTGAGCAAGTCATGGGTGATGTAATATGTGATGTCATCAGCAGTGCATTGCGGGGCATGATTTATAGTTAGTTCAGCTAACTATAACAGCTGAATTTCTCTGGTTTTGTATGTGTAAAATGTCAGCCTAACTATAACGTAACTGAAACCTCTGGTTTTGTCAGTGAATACATATATATCTTTTTTTTACGCAAAACAGAAATATTATAACAATAAAATTCCAAAATTTTACATAAATTACTAAACAATTAAACTAAATTAAAAAAAACTATTTACAAAAAATATTCAATAAAATTATAAACAAATAAGATTATAAACTAATACCATAAAATTAAAGTTATAGGCAAATACTTTCTTTTTAATTAATCAATATAAGGAAATCTATTGGTGTTTTGGAATACTAGATATACTGTTCTCACTCCACTTTTTTCAACAGTAGGGCAATTGTAGGACTTCAGAAGGGTTAAATGTATTATTTCCACTCCTAACAGTGCAACAGCAGGGAAAACGTTGGTCTTAGGAGGGGTGATATTTACTATTCCTACTCCATTCTGTGCAACAGTATGAAAAATGTTAGACTTTGGAGGGGTACGATATACTATTTCCACTCCTGTCTGCAACAGTAGGGAAAGTGTTGGACTCAGGAGGGGGTAAGAGTTACTATTTAGATCCAGTCCCAGCAACAGTAGGGAAAGAGTTGGACTTTGAACAGGTTACATTTACTATTCCCACACTAGTCTGCGCAACAGTAGAGAAAGCATTGGACTTCAGAAGGGTTCAATGTACTATTCCCACTTCAGTTTGTGCAACAGTTGGGAAAGCACTGGGCTTCAGAGGGGTAAGAGTTACAATTCCCCCTCCAGTCTGTGCAACAGTAGGGAAAGCATAGGACTTCTGACGGGTAAGATTTACAATTGCCAATGCAGTGTAAGCAACAGTAGGTAAACGACTTCACTTTAAACACATTACATACTTGATTAACCCTATTATTTTAGAAAACATACAAAACTCTAATTATAAAAATTATTTCTTAACATAAAATATATATAAGAATTAAAAAAACGTTTATTCAATTTACAAAATTCCTAAATGATGTAATAATTTATTTTCAAATTAAAAAATAATACTTATTTGAATATTACTTAATTACCTTTTCACCCTAAAACCCTACAATCCTCGCAACCCACACCTGAATTGTAATGAAAATAAATAGGTATAACACAATTTACGTAATTTAGAAACAATTGCATACTCAATTTACAATTAACAGTTGATTGCTAATTAATTATTACCTAATTAACTTCCCACCCTACAAACCCAGCAGCCCACGCCTAATATACAATTAAAATCAGGGCCAGCTTTAGCGCTGGTGGTGGCCAATGCAACAATCTTTTTTGCCGTCTCCCCTCCCCTCCCCCGTGACCTCCTCCTCGGATTCCCTCACTACCACTCTGCAAAAGTGCCCCTCATACCTCCTGTTTCTAAATCACCTAAAATAACAAACTATATTTAAAAAAAATTCTAACAATTATACAAACAATGCTAACAGATAACATTAATATAAAATAAAGCACATTAAATTAATTAAAAAACAATATTCTTTACAACTATATTATTGATAACGATATTTAGAACGATATTCTTAACAACAATATTACCTGAAAAAATGATATTCTTTTGACAATGATATTACTGCATCATGACATTTTGACATCACAATTTTTTTTCGATATTTCTGTCTCCTGATATTTACAACTCAATATTTTGTCCAAATACCTAAAATAGCAGACGCCTAATAAAAATGTGCACAATTTATTCAATGTGTCACGGTATCAGTGTTCTCGTCCACAACCTGCCCTCCTAAGTATTAGTGTTTATGCATTACTTTTTTAAGCTTCTCTGTTAGGAACACTGTTTAGTACAGCCATGTTGCTCTCTGCAAAGTCTGGCCAGTGCTGCAGTCTTAGAGCTCCTTGGCTAATGTTTGTATCCCTTTCCATCTTAGAACATTCTTTGCTCAGTCACTCATTTGTGAGTGTGGAGAAACTTGCTCGTCTGAGCAATTTAAATGTGGAAGGCCTGTAAGTGTTACCAACTTCAGGAGTGAGAGAGGTTTGCGTTGGTGCTGCCAATGGCTGTACTTGTTCCGGTAAACATCGTTTACCACAAAGTTTTTACAACGCGGTACCTTTACCACGCATCCCTTACAACGCAAGTCGTTACCACGACTTGCGCTGGAGGGCGCTAAAGGATTAAAAATAGTTAATTTACTATCCCAACACCTTCCCTAGGGTCCACGGGGACTGGTGTTAGAATAGTAAATTATACTATTCGAAATCCGCACCCCCAACGCAAGTCGTGGAAACGACTTGCGTTGTAAGGGATGCGTGGTAAAGGGATGCGTTGTGACGGTACGCGTTGTACCGTCATACATCCACTTGTTCCATATGTATGAGGGAGGCTGGTGCTGATGCTGCTTAGTTGATATTTGTTCCAAGTGCGAGAAGGAGATTTGCACAGGTCCTGCCAAGTTTGACACTTTGTTCAGTGTGTGTGTGTTGGAGCTTGCACGAGGAAAAACAATGCTAAAACAAGGCCAAAAGAGACCTTAATTCTCTCAACCTCCCTGTCTTTTCTAAGATTTATGGTTTTAACTTGCATGCCTGCAGGGCATGGAGACAGAATAAAATAAAGCAGAGCAGGCTGATGGTGCTAATTATGTTTATTTTTGTTGTTGCAGTTTTATATAGAGCAAACTTGAGCCGAAAGTATTGGAGCACTTTACATGAACACCAGTTAGGCTGCACAAGGACATATACATTTTAGGTAGGCAGGGGTAGATTAAGGGGCCCATTAGGATCAGGGGCGGCTCGTCACCACCATGCGCCTGCGATCTAACCCCGCCCGCCAACCATTTCCCCCCGCCATATTACTATGGCGGGGGACCGTGATGGACAGAAAGACCGCCCGCCGTTGACCGGGCGGAAAAGGCTTTAATATGGTGGCGTGTCTGCCCCACTGTAATATGGCTGGTGGTGTCTAGCAGACACCGCCACCATATTAAACCCTTTTTCGCCAGGTCAACGAGTAATATGGCTGGCGGTGTCTAGCAGACACCGCCACCATATTAAACCCTTTCCCGCCCGGTCAACGGCGGGCGGTCTTTCCGGCATAGTAATATTGCGGGGGGACTGTGGTAGACGGAAATACCGCCCGCCGCTTTTCCGCCCGGTCAACTCGTTGACCGGGCGGAAAAGGGTTTAATATGGTGGCGGTGTCTGTTAGACACCGCCAGCTATATTACCATGGGTGCGGTAACATACCTGACTTATAGCACGTGTACCCAACTGTTTAATACATACTACATTTTTTAGGGGGGTGTAACACCCCAAACACCCCCACCCACTAAAGCTATGCCCTTGAATACACGCCACCCTCTGTGAGGAGTTGTCCCATTGTTTATAGCTGCTTTTGCGTAATTTGGGTTTCAAGCTGTCTCGTGGCATGAGAGAATACAACCTCCTGCCAGATGCAGACAAGTGCTGTTGACGATCATCATTCTGAACAGCTCTGAGTACCCCCTATTTGTTGAGTGCTATTTCTGTGATATATAACTCCCGCACTGTGCCCATTCCAGAAACAGTACCATACTTATGCATCTGCATTACTAAACACAGCCAACAGACATTGTCTTTGGTGGTCATTGTTGGCCGCAGTTTATTACTTATTACATGCGTCATACAGATGCAACTCCCCTGGACGCCTTATTGGGGCCGGGGTCATAAATCATCCTCACACGTCATTGCAAATTGGGAATCATACAGTGTCAGTTGGACATCATAAATCATGGGTCATAAATCCTCTCAGTATCATAAATCATTCTGTCACAATCGGTCATCATTTGTTGTCATAAATCATTCTTTATGATCATCATAAATCATCAGCCATAAATCACTTGTTTGTCTTTAGCTCATTTGCATCTCCTAGGGTCGTAAATCACCCTGACAGTACGTAGGTTGTTCTTATTGTTCTCCACCCCCCTTTGCCTGTGGAGTTAGGCCCCAACTCGCTACCTTGCTAATCTCTTTTGTCCCCTACCATCTTGCGTGTGCTGGGCTGCAAGCGCCATTTCCGTTTGCTACCCCATTTTTGTCAGGCCTACTCACCCTGCTGTAAGGCAAAGGTAATGGGGTGTTTGGAGTGTTACACCCCCATAAAAAATGTAGTAAACAGTTGGGTACAAGTGCTATAAGTTAGGTATGGTGAGTGAGGTTTATTGGATTTCACTTGGTATTTTTACATACACCCGCAGACATAAACACACACACGCACCCCCCTTGTCTCTGTTGTAAAGGGCTTAAAATTTCATTTTTTACAAAATATGGATATAAGTACCCCTCACAATCCACATTCCTCTCCCTTCCTTCTGCTCATTAGGGACCCCCTCCTGCCCTGCATCTCGTATAATGTATATGGATGTGATTGTTGGAGAATCTGACACTCACTCCCCCCAATCAGAATGACCAAACTACACCCCTACATGTATTTGTCAAAAGCCCACATCAGCATACCAACAGCTTCAGTAAAATAATCATAGACTATAACCAGATCTCTGATGCAGACGAGTAGCGTTGACGAACACTGACAAAAACGTGGAAGGCAATTTGAGTGTGAAGGTTGTGCTCAAAGAAATCATTGGAATATCTACTTTATATTCATTATTTGCCCTGAAGAAGGTGGTCTATATATTTTCATCCATCGAAATGTGTGAACGATTAAAAGAGGTGGATCTCTTGCCACACTGGAGTTTAGAAAGCCTTAGACATATATCTGGATCTAATATCTGATGTTGTGTGATATAAGAGGCTAACTAAATCATTTTCGAAATATTTTTGTTTTGTAAAATCATTTTTATTGGCATTTCTGATTTCCACACAGTGCATACTTTACAATTTATTCGGGGATAAACAACATTCAAATTATACATCATGTCATTTGGTATTGCCTCACATCAGTATTCGACAAACATATCATATACTTAAGTGCCATTGCCGGCGTGGGAAGGAATACTGGTGTGAAGTGTGAGTCTGTGGGAGATTGCCAATAGTATGTCCTGTGAGCTAAGCACTAGGGTGCAATGCAAGCCCTACGATTTACTTTTTGCTATACTGGGGATAAGGATCTGAACTCTTCAAACGGGGTGACTATAACTCGGGTACACTGTGCTTGAGGTAATATCGCACGATTGGGACTGGTAAGCTGATGCATCCGAATTAAGCTGTGACTTGCGTGTGCGTTGGGAGGAGGAGATTGGGTTGTTGGTCTGGGGGTGCTATATGTACTGTATATCCTCGACTTCTAACCCCGCCTCACTGGTCATCAACTCTGCGGAGGGACGGCATCGGGCAACTACGTGGTGCGCCTCTGCTGTGGGGGATCGATTAGTCGGCAAAAATG
Organism: Lissotriton vulgaris; assembly: GCF_964263255.1. Classification (NCBI taxonomy): domain Eukaryota; kingdom Metazoa; phylum Chordata; class Amphibia; order Caudata; family Salamandridae; genus Lissotriton; species Lissotriton vulgaris. Next base: position 1,078,303,329 of record NC_141689.1, on the reverse strand, counting down.
GCTCCTCCACTATTTCCTGCTTCAACAAATGTAATAGGATAGCCCACTGCATGGATATGGCGTGTTTGCGGATACCTTTAATTTCTTCAGACCGGAGCACCTCTTCCTCCGCAGCACCCCATTTGTTGACCGCCCACACCCAGGCCTCTAGTGGTGCCCCTTCGGGCATTTACATTTTTACATTGATGGATTGTTTTGGCGTTTATTTATATGTTTTGAATCATGATGTGCATATTAAATTAGTTTTTGTATATGTGTTTATCATTTTTTTATATTTTTTATATTTAATGAATGATATATGTTTGTATGTTTGCGTATTGCATCTTAGTTTATGCCCCGGGGAACTTTTACAGTGTGCCTGTCTGTGTGACCCTATCTCATGGTTTTGAAGGAGTCCCTCTCTTTCTTTGTTTCTGTTCAAAATGTAGTTTAAACATTTTCTAGGGAAACACAAAGAGTCTCATTCTGCAGTGACCATTATTTGATGCTGTAATACTCCTCCCAGTAATTATCAGTTGAGAGCAGTGACAGATTTAGCTACTTTCAGGAAGCGTCTCAAAACTCTGTTTTTCAACCAATAAATGCGAGTATTCGGCCCTCTCTTTCTGTTGTCCCCTCTTCCAATTGTAGCTGGTAGGGGAGGTCTACTCCATTGGGCTTTGATGTGCTGGGACACTCTTTTGAGTAGCTGTGCGCTATAGAAATGCCTTTATTCGTTATTCATACTATTATTGCTCTATACTGGATTACAAAGCTCAAATGGGGAATAACACAATAAGGAAATATTCCTTCAGGTATTACCTGGTGATATGTGTGCAGGTAAACAGCTGTGAAATGTGCGCAATGCACAATGCCCGGAATGCAAAAAGGTCATAACTTCTGGTGCATGCATTTTGGGTTTTTTCTTTAGTTAATATTTTGTATTTGCACACTACTCATATTCCGTTTGGCACTAAAAATCCAGTTTGTGCCCAAATCACGACTATAATTTTTATTATTTATTCTTGTATAGTGAATAGCTACCTGTAAGGTTTCCTAGTGCTGGAGGACAGAGGCCAGTAACCTAAATGCTTGACCTAAAAATAGCCAGGTTTTTAATATTTTACTGAATCAGATCAGGAATGGTGTCAAGGCTGTTCCCGCTCTGTTGGCTTGATGAAGACCCAGCTTTTAAGTATACATACATGGGTCGAAACGTCAACATTAAAATAGAACATGACCTTCATGCTAGCTGACTGTTTAAGGGCAAAATAATGAGTTGATTGTTTGTCCTTTGGTTGTGGATACAATACATTACAAGCTCATATTATGTAATACAAGTTCACCATCTGTTTTGTTGTGACCTCACTTTCATGGGCACCACGCTGTTTTTCACCTTTATGGAACACCCATATGTGATTCATTTTTTGCCTTACATTTCTAAATATAGTTTGTTTCTATTAAGTGGTGTGTTGTTTGCCAATACAGTCAATACATAACTTGTTTTAACTTGTTAAGAGGATTCCTTGAACCCCTCATCAAGAAGAAAAACTCTGCTTCCGACAGATTCACATGGTAAATGTATATGGTTCAGACTCAGATCTTGAGGGTTACCAGGTTTACTCTGTGTATATTTAACTGCCCACCATACCACCCCTTTCGGATGTTTTGAAGCTGCAATTGGGATTGCAAATCACTGATACCTTCCTCATTGAATTGCAAAAAGGAGAGGCCACCCTTTGATGCCCCCTTTTCTTTGCGATTTTGTAGTAGGTCGCAAAGTGTACTTTGTGTGTTGGAAAGACATTTCTAATTTGGTTAATATCTTTAGTAGTTTGCAACTTTCTTTTTGTGGCCAAAATGACTGTGGTTATGCAAATAGGAGGCTTTGTGAGTGCAAAAACTCTTCCTACTTCAGGTCTAAAGTCTCTAAACTTGCTCAATTGGGAAAGTGGCCCATAACATGAACTTGAGTATTCTCTTGGAGCAGGTTTTAAATATCTAGTGGCTCTGAGTGAAGGAACAGGCTTGGACCAAATTTAAGGACAGCTCCTTCTCTTTGCACTGTATAATGTTTGCATGATATCAGTGCCACAGACAAACACTCTCCTTAGAATGTTCTAAACATACTTTGCTCAATACCTGACAAGCAAGTTATTAAATACAGAAGAAACATTAAATTGTGTAAGAGTTTTGCCAAAATATAGACACTAAACAGATTGAGTAAAAATATCAAATCCTGAGTGCCCCCACCAGGGCCAGGAGATGGAATCGAAGAGCTGGTGACAGATTAACTGAGGCCGGGTCCAGGAGACAGTGGTTAAACTATACTAGTAGTATGCCCTACATACCCATCTGTGCTTCCAGTATTAAAGGGAGCATTTCATCAGCTATGCTTTGAAAAACCAGTGAGATGTAAGAGCAAGATTGACGCCACTAGTCCTTTGGCCATCATACTCAAACGATCACCATTCACTGCACTGTAGATTGTCCTATGCTGCACTATTTCCATTCCGATGTCCAATAGGTTCTTAATAGAGAATCAGGGGTATATTTACAAGCCCCTTTTGCCACCGGAGTGTCACTTTTTTTGATGCTCCGGTTGTGTTGCGATATTCCCCATATTTAGAAGATGGCCCTAAGCTACCTAACATGGCTTAACATCACCTTGTAAATATGCCACGCTCCACAGCAGTCTGCTGTGTCAAAGGGGCGGGCAATGGGTGTTGATGTGGGCGTTCCAACACAAGACCCATTGCTTTTTTACGCTGCCCCAGATTTCCAAGACTGGGGCAGCGCCAAAAACTAAGACCAGGTACTATCTGGTCCCAGAATGGCGATATAAGGATAATTATTAATTTCTCCTGGTTTTCTCCTCTTTCTGTGTGCTGCATTCTGCAGCACACATAGAAAGAGCAAATCGCTGTGAACACTGGTTTATGTACAGGAAGATGTCCCTTCCTGCACATAAACAATCGCCCCTGCAGCGCAGACACCCTTGCAACATGGTTGCAGGGTGCCTTCGCTGGTGCTAGGCAGCTTTTTTTGCACCAGTGCTAGGGGAAACACAGGGATGCGCTGTAGTTTTGTAAATAGGCGCATCTCTGCATTTTAAAAATGTTGGAGGGCAGTGTTGACATTTGTTTGTAAATTTGCCCCTAAGTTTCTATGCAGTGAATTCGTTGGTTTGTCTCATACTTCTCGCTCATTTTGCTCACGAGGGAAGTGTTTGATTGAAGGCTTTCTGAGCCATTTATGTCTAGTTTTGGTGTTTTCAACAGGCATAATAGTTCACCAACTTTAAAGAAACTTCTAAATTCTTCTCCATCTACTAGACATTCTCGGCAGGAAGCCATTTTGTTCCCAATAATTCTAAGCATCAATTGATTCAAATTGCTAGACAAACATATTGACAACATTTAGAAAACTCAACAACGACTAAACATTATTTCATTTTAATAACAGACATAAACACGAAGTCTATAAACAGCATTGCAGCAACAATCAGCAGCGGCAAGATTCAAAGATGCAATAAAGGCACGGAAACACGTCATCCTAGAGCAGACGACACAACGGATCTCACACATGCACTTGAGCTGTTTGGTGCTCCGGGATGAATTAAATTAAGCACATTGTAGAAGAAGAGCGTATATTCCCAGTTCTTTATCTAAATGCAGGGAATACTGGTGTCAGTGTTGCTTTAGCTTGTCCTACCAGGTGAAATAATTTTTTAGAGAAAGTAGCTGCTTGATCAAGTCTGTAAATAGAATAAATAATCCAGCCTAGGCCTGCGGAATATATATTTTTACAGCTGTCCAATGTTTGTGTAATCCCATGTATTAGAACAGATTGCCACATTCTCACCAGTTTATCAAGATTGTCTTAAACCTGACTGTGGCGTGGGATTAAGTTCTTGCTACACATCCCCCCTGTTGGCGGTTGTCGTACTTTGAGTTGTTGTTGCAGTTGTGCTTGTTGTTGAGACTGTACTTGTTGCTGGCGTGGAGCTTGTTGTTGACGTGGTGCTTGTTGTTGATGTTGTACTTGTTGTTGATGTTGTACTTGGTGTTGATGTTGAAGCTGTACTTGGCACTGTGGATGTACTCGCTGTTGAAGCTGTTGTTGATGTGCTTCTCGATGACGTGCTTGGAGTTGACGATGAAGCTGTTGTTGGTGATGTAACTGTGGTTGGAATTGTCCTTGTTGTTGTAGTTGTCTTTTCAATTGTGGTTGTAGTCACCACTGGTGTTGTTGGCCTCTGTGTAGTTGTTGGGATGGTCGGTACTGGTGGTTTTATCTGTAAAATAATAAATTTGAACGAAAATGTTCATAAAATATTTTGCTTCTTATTTCTTTTAGGTTCTTTAAGCATTATGACTATTCCACCATCTAAAGATAATATATAAAAGGTGAAATACATTGGATATTGCAGTAAATATTATTGCATCATACATTGATAGATTGTCCAGCGTAGATCTAGGAGGCTGCTACATACATGACAGAGTCTCAGGATATCCACATAAGATACATTTAAATACCCCAAATCCAAATGAAGCTCGATTAAATAACTAGTGGCAATCCTAAAAAATAGACGTGGCTAGCCCTCCTGGGCCTATTCTGGACACCACAAAATATACAGCTGCACTGAAAGTAATATTGCATTCATTGCCATTGTTAAATGTGGCAAGGGGCGTGTCTCATGAGATTTAGGGGGCCATTAGGATGTCCGCCCGCCACCCTAGCGGAGCTGGGACCGACCACCTGTGGTGCTGCGACCCCACCCCGACGATTAGGATGCCACCGCCACCGTGGCGGTGAGTCCTCCATTCCCAGCATTGTGGTGGATGGTGCTCTCAGCGCCGCCCGCCACAATGTTGGGACGGCACTGCATGCATTGTATTGCACAAGTGACTGCCACCATGCCCATGATAATGCAGAGGGATACCATAGGTACCCCCCATGTGCACCCCCCACCCCCCAGAGTCCCTGCGGGCCTGCAACGGCCCCCCGTAAGAAAACTCTGCATGCCTTTCCGTGGCGGCATTGGCATGTTTCCGACCCCACTGTAATATGGCTGGCGGTGTCTAGCAGAGACCGCCACATATTAAACCCTTTTCCGCCCGATTGACATGTCGATCGGGCAGAAAGGCGGCGGACAGTCTTTCTGTCCGCCATGGACCCCACAGCCATCATAATATGGTAGGGGGTCTTTGCTGTGTGGCCGCCCGCCATCCTAATGGGCCCCTAAGTGTCTGGATTAATTGACAATGCCTCTCCCCTCTATTAGTGGGAATGGTTTTATATAAAGTATTTGGCTGCTGCGTTATTTGCAAAGAAAAAAACACAATTTCAAGATAATGGCTCACTTCATAAGTAACAGTCGAGTGAAAGCATTATTGCTCGAGGATAAAGCGTGGGTCAGCACAATATTCTACACTCATTGCATAGTTGAAAAAGAGATATATTGTGCTAAAGGGAGTAATTTTTCAATTTGTCAGATTCAGAAATTATCATATCTGTTGTAAGCCCTTACATTTTAATTGTACCAACTAAGGAAAAAAAGGGTGAGATTATGCCTCATATGGTGCAGCATTGTGGGGTTATGCCAATCTGGACAGTATGCAGAGGGTAGAAAACAAGCTTATTAGAAGAATCTTGTCGGTTCCAAACTCTACACCTACCTACTCCATACATGAAGAAGTTGGCCTACCCTATATTATAGATGGTTTGAAATTGGCCCCTTTACTTTTTTGGGCCAATACCTGGTTAAATACTGAGTTGTCTCTAAACCACACAATTCTTAAAGATGTGACTGCAAGGGAGGGGGCAATGAAAATAGCCTGGTTGAGATACATAAAGTCATCATTCACTGCCCTCGGGAGACCTGACCTATATACAACACCGTCAATAATTAGGAAAGCGGATATTGCATGGATTAAGAAGGAATTCCAGGGGAGGACACGCTTAGAGAGAGAGGAGTTTGAAGTTAATAAACCACTAGTAAGAGCACACTTGGTTTTGTCCTCTTCCCCCTCGATGGAACCATACCTGCAATATGTTTCTAAACCCTTGCACAGATTTTTGCTAACTAGATTTAGACTGAATTTGATCCATTATTCACTAGGCACCTTCCCTACGTGGGGTAAACCGGAGCATGCACCACCCTGTGAGTGTGACCAGTTTTCCAATCAGGACACTCTCCATTTTCTGTTTTTTTGTGCATTTTACAACACGGAGAGGAGAAAATATCTAATTCCCCTCCTGAAAACTCTTGGCTTCATACAAGTGAGACCAGCCTTGCTCTATCTTCAAAGATTACCGGATGCATACGTCACTTTTTGTGTAGCAAGTTTTCTAACAGCCGCATACAGAGGAAGAAACAAAATCCCTAGAACTGTACTGTTTTTAAACTAAAAACCAATATATCAATTGTAATTCCATTTTATATATCATGGTGATTAATTAAGTGACTCTTTTTACGGACAATGTGTAAAAACAAAATGAATTGTGGGTATTTTTTAATGTTTTTCAATGTATGTATTTCTCTTGCCTTTTATGATTTTAACAAAAATCGAATAAAGTGTATTTTGACTGACTGACTGACTGACTGGGTGAGATTATGCACTTTTTACTAAAATATTTTTAAATATGTATTTTCTCTACCTGTATAAAAATCATCACCTTAATCTGAATATGGCTCAAAAAGTATAAATATTGCATGGGCCCTTCAGAAAGGAAAATGCCCAAAAATCACACGCGACCACAGCACTTTACCCTGAAGACAACTTTGCGAGATTTCAGTATGAGGTGTTCCCAAGCCTGCAGACTGGTAAAAGGGACGAGTTAGAGGTGTAGGGCTAACATTATGATATTATTTATTATAATGAGGGTGAAAGCATGGCTGTGGTTTGGAGTAAGCGTAGGCTTGTCAACTCCCCCAAATAGTAAAATCTATTCTTGTTTTCGGAATGAGCAGTACATATGCGAATAAACTGCGTCGAAATTCATCATATGTGTACATTTACTGCATTTATAATCTTCGTGGATATTCAGAAAATCTGACTGAATTTTATTATTGAGAATTCACGTTTTTGAAGGTAACAATCATGTCCTTGTCTTTTCCTCTAATAAAATAAAAATATCTACTTACACATGGGCGTCGTCTCCGGTGATGGCTGGTGCTGTGGATCTAAAAAACAAAGCAGGACAAAAGTCAGTCAGCTTTTGAATTATTTTATTTTTATTGTGTGACATTCGCGTCAATCCCTCTATGCTCTTCAATCTTCCTTTGCTTTGGGCGGCCACTCCCAAAACCAGGTCTTGCATCATTTTTCGGTAAGCATAAACCAATAATGCCATATTGAATAAAAAGGGGAGACCCCAACCCACACGCTATTAATTCAATGATGTTGCTGTCTCTATTTGACGTCTTTCCTGCACAAAATGGCTCTTCCTTTAACCACCAAGTTTTACCCTTGACTCTATAAATGGCTGCCCTTGGGATAGAACTGTCTTTCAAGCAGAGATTGAAGTGCAATCAGCGGATTTGGGGGTAACGCCACAAGAAATTTGGAAAATATTAGTGTAAAATTAAAGAAGATTGGGCACATACAGCCTGATTCATGAAAGGTAATTGCGCTCGCAAAGGGCCAGATTCTCAGAATCTGGCCTTTGCAAGAGCAATTTTTGCATTTGGGTTTAATCATCCCAAATGCAAAAGTCGCTATTTAAGAACTCTCAAATTTGCGAGGAATAGCATTTAAGGAATCTCTATTAGAGATTCCTTAAATGCTATTCTTGAAACATTTAAAAATTGCGAATTCGCAATTTTGGGCCGCTATTTACCGCGAGGTCAAACCTCGTGGTAAATAGCGAAAACTTAGAAAAATGCTTTTAAAAGCATTTTTCTAAGTTGCATGTTACACACACACATGTCCTTTGGACATGTGTGTGTGTAACATCTGTGTAATTTAACATTTATGGGGTGTTACAGGGTGTCCTTTGGACACCCCTGCACCCTTGAAATCGCAATCTCATTTGCGATTAGCTAATTGCTAATCGCAAATAAGGAATGACTCCCCATGCACTCCTATGGGCCTTTAGGCCCATAGGAATGAATGGGGAGTTATTCCTTATTTGCGATTAGCAATTAGCTAATCGCAAATAAGGAATCTGTAGGAATCGCAAAAAATATTGCTATTCTTACATGAATCCCGTTTTGCGAGTCTGGAATAGCGATTCCTTATGAATCGCTATTTCAGACTTGCAAAACTTCCCAATGATGAATCAGGCTGATAATTCCCAATAGATCCCACCCACAGTATCCTTAGACTAAAACCTTCAGCATGCCCTTGACACCCTTGCTATGCCACCGCTTAATACTCTTGTACTGTGAGGCTGTGGAGGGCAAACATGCCTGCAAAGTTTGGCAGACATGTTTTAAGATGGTGCAGAACCGGATAGCTAGCCAGCGAAGAGCGCTTTGGGCCTCAAGTCACAATTGGTTTTGTTAAGTCCTCAGGTGAGTAAAGTGTTGGATTGGTCAAAGTGAGGGGATCGAGTCAAATCCAAAAGGGGTAATCCACCCCTGTGTCCAAGAGAAAGGTTTCTTCATCGGCTGTGTTTAGCTGTAGCCAGCTTCACTTCAACCGAAGATCAATGCCAGTGTGGATGGGGCTGATGCTGGAAGGAATGGGACTGGATGGTCATATGCAAATGCAACTGCGTGTCTTTGTTGTAGTAGTGACTTTCCCAGAGACAGTGGCATAAGTTGGGGGGCAGCAGCCTCACCCCCCCCCGCTCAGTTGGGAAATGTATCTTTTGAAGAAGAGATGTTAGAACCAGGTAAGAGCTGTCTAGTTGATCTTGGTTGCAGAAGCAGGCCCCTCCAGAAGAACCGGGTAGTAAACTGAGCTAAATAGTATGAAACCATCAGGAAGAAGTAACACAGTTGTATGCCTATTAGATGCCCAATGCATCAGGTTGAGCCAAACTTCACGTGGACTTTGTAGTAGACTTTTTAACCAAGTAAGTGAGTGTTTTTTTAATACATACCATTACATGGACATATGTGACCAAAGGGGAGATGTTTGATACAATATATATGTAGATGTTCCTTATATGAAGAGTATTGAATGCTGGATTGTATCTTGTTTAATGGACTATGAAACACTTGGCAGATAATGGAACTATGGCACAGGGAGATGCAGTGATTTGCCCAAGAGCACACAATTTGTTTAATTGTAGGCATTACGATAAGATATCAAGTCACATGGTTACAGGCCTGAGCATTTATCTACTAGACCATTTTTAAATGAAGTTCTCTGCCTGTGAATGAGATGATATAGAGGCAAGGGTGCCCACAAAGCCCTTTGGGATAATTAGAGCTAGGGTGCGGTCTGCAGCGTTAGACTGGTCTCCACTTATCCCAACCACAGGCACATCACTGTCAGCCACAAAAACGTCAAGCCACCTCTTGCCTAACACCAGCCTCATTATAGAACATTGCACGACACTTTGTAATTGTTACATGTGCATAAGTATTTCAAGCATATTTACCTGTGTGCAATGCAGGGCAATCAAAAGAAGAGCGAGGGCACAGGAGAGATGCATCTTCATATGGTGAACTGCCTGAAACAAAAATGAAGTATTTAGAAACACGTTTGGATTAACCGGCATTCGACTACAGCTGTCCTTCATTATGGACTGTGAAACACCCACCGTGCACCGTAGGAATTAAGTACATTTATTTTCATCACAAAAAACAAATACCCTCCCGAAGGTTGTTCTCTGCGTTCTTACAGCGACTAATGTGTCACCTTACGAACTGATCTCCCTGGAAACACCTATCCGGATTTTTTGTCGTCGGGATTGCTGGGAACAGATTTCCCAGGATTCCGGAGTACAGACGGCTCACAGTGCTGCTCCCTTTTAGTTACTATATTCCAAGATAGCCTGAGGCGCGAAAAAGTATTACTTTGGGCGCCATCTTGTTTTGGTGACATCGCATATTTTACTGAGAGAATTAATTTGCCCGGTGTCGGAAGCCATATCAGAACGTGCTGACATTAGGGCTGCTATGGGCATACCCAGCATTGAAGTGAAGTTAAATGAATCGATTTTAGCTGCAGAGGCAGAGCCATAACAATACTACCTACAATATTAGGGTGTGAGGCAATTTATGAACCCCCTCCCCTAAATAAGCATTTTTTCCTAAATTATAACTAGTTCCTTCCATTTACCTGCTTCACAAAACAGCCCCTTTTCCTTGTGGGATCGAACTGTGGTACTGGGAGCTCTTCCAGAAAATCTTCCAGAGCTCCGTGAAGAGTGTGTAGAGAGCCTGGGTGAAATAAGCGCTTTTTGACACTGCGCTCCTGGTCCTGCCTGCGTCACTCGTGATACAGAGACTTAGGGCTCCGACGGAAACAGGTCCAAGCGATGCCAGTTGGAATCAAGTTTGGATTAGGGCTGATTCACCAATGCTTAGTGGAACGTGCTGGTAAGCAGGAGCGGCTAGGCTCACTCTACGTGAATCATAGAAGCAGGATTGGGAGGGATTTGACTGAAATGACACATCTGCAGCAAACAGAAAATTAAAGTGATATCCCTACTCAGGAACTCAAGGGAACGCCGATCAAAAATGATATCCGCCCTCACACAAGCAGAACAATAGAGGAAGTTCAATTGTCTGTGGAAAATGTATTTCATATGGAACTATGGGCCTAATTACGGGTCTGGCCGTCCTCGGACCTTCAGACTCATGGTGGGGCGGCAATGGCAGTCTTTCGACCACCACATTATGATCATGGCGCTCGTGCTGCTTAGGACAGCCGTCTCTCCCAGGGAGCTTCTGTTCCCTGTCGTTGGTGCGGCGGTCTGAGGCAGTAATATGCTTTGCTAGACCGCCACGGTCCCATCAAGCATATTACGACTTTCCTCACTGCCACTGATTTCATAGGGGTTTTTCATCCATGAAAACAGTGACCGTGAGAAAAAAAAGGGGGGTGGGCTACAGGGCCTCACTGCCTTGTGCCCCCTGTGTGCATGCACTCCCAGTTCCAGCACATCATGGACTTCACAGTCCATTCTGTGCTGGAACTTCCTTTGACGTTCCCATTGCGGTGCCTGTTTATAGACACAGCCATGGGAACACCGAAGGAACCGCCCACCACTGACTAAAAAGCCATAATACGGCGGGCCACTTCTCTTGCTGGTTTGGCGGTGGGGCGGTCACGCCGCAGTACCGCCAGACTCCTAATTGGGCCCTGTGTATCTTGTCAAGCTATAGCCAAAAGCACTCCTTTGGGTAATACAATCACAACACTGGAGAGGTTTGTTGAAAAGGCTCAAAAGACATTATAAACCCTAAAGGGGGTATACACTTTAACATTAAAGAAAATCAAAATATTGCTGATGAACTGTCAAGATAGCCAACAGTCAAAATTTCTCAGGCAGAACGGTTTTAGCAATCTTAGAAGAGGCAAAGTCAGCATCAAGCTTCAAGAGGGATCATAATTTAATTTTGAAAGCCAGATACCAGGGTTAAGGTGTATATATATGTACCTTTGCGTTATATATATATATATATATATATATATATATATATATATATATATATATATATATATATATATATATATATATATATATATATATATATATATATATATATATATATATATATATATATATATATATATATATAACCTGTTCATGGAGTATTGAACAGGCGCTGACACAGGATGCAGGATGCAGGTTTAAACCACAATGTTTTTATTCTAGTATAAAACCAATGTAATGCATTTCAGTCGAGGACCAGACTTTCTCACACATCTATATATATGTATATCGCCAAGGTATATATATATATCTATATCTCCATATCTTTTTATATATATATATATATATATATATATATATATATATATATATATATATATATATATATATATATATATATATATATACATACATACACACATACACACATACATACATACACACATATATATATATATAGTGGAGAAGTGTGGCTCAATGGTTAGAGCGGCAGACCTTGATGCAGAGTGCTGGCCAGGGACCAGGGTTCGATTCCCACCTCGGCGGGATCGGGCTTAAATTCCTCTGACTGGATATTCTCGCCTCAGTGCTGAATCTAAGCATGGGCCCCACGCTGCAACTCTGGGCAATAGCTTGCTTAGTCTCCACAACGGCCCCCGATACACAAGGGATGCCTGGTTTCACCATGGGATGCCCAGGAGTGGACACCTCACAAGGAAAAGCGCCAGGAGGGGTTCCCTTGTGGTAGGAGTACAAGCGCCGGGATACTTACGGGTGACTGTTCGCGCTATACAAATACAATACATTTACATACATACACACATATATATATATATATATATATATATCATATATCTTCAGGGTACATAGATGGGGAGTTAGCATAGTAAATCTATACTTCCCTATATACATTTAGGTTTCGATATTTCTCCTTTGATATTCTGTCTTCGATATTCTTAATATTCTTATACCATAGTATTCCGGTGGTCAATATTCAGTAGTGCCAATGTCTTTTGATTGCCAGAATTTGTCTATTTCTTCATGGTGGGTAAAAAAAAAAAGAAAACAGAATCATTCATTTTGTTTTTGAGGAACCATATACAATGCAAATAAAGGAGAAATTCTTGCTCACCCCATAATCCTGGGGTCACTGCTTAAGCTGTTCCCAAGTCTGCAGCATATTTCACTGCCATGTGCCCATACCATTTTATTAGGCATTGAAACTCAGGGGCGGTTCTTCCATTTGAGCGGAGGAGCGTCGCCCTACAAAGAAAAGTCCAGAGCTGAAAACAAATGATAATAACGTTTATTTATTACCATTGTATTTTACAGCAACCGACCTGTCCCAAACTGAGTAACAGGAATGGGTGGGGACAGTGCTAACAAGTAGCAGCAGGGAGATGTGCGCTTTAAAATGCACTTGTCTATCTGGCCGGCTGTCTTACCACAGGCAGTCAGACATGCGCTTTTTAAACTTCTCTAACCTAGCTGTCTTAGACAGCTGGGTTAGAGAAAGTGCAGGCCTTCAGTGCTCTTGAGAGCGCTGAGTGAGGACACTCCTCCAGTCCTACCACTACTCTCATGCTGGTGGAAGCAGCCCCAGGATTGGGTAGGGACGTTGGTTGGGTCCTGCGTTGGAACCTGCCTGGAAGAGAGGCAACCAGTAGAGGAGGACATTGCGTCTGAAGTGAAGTGTATTTTATTTATTTAATTTTTTTTGCACCCCCGCCTCACTACTCTCAGCACATGCCAGCCGCCACTGTTGACACTGGCAACAAACAAGACTCAGTCAGGAATTTGTCCTGGTCCAGGGCAAATAAAAGTTTTACTACTACACTGAAAAGTGTCTGATCGCTGTTTTCACGCAGAGATGCAACACTTTTCATAAATGAGGCCCGTAGTTTGTGAATTTCAAAAAGTAGTAAAGTTACTTCAACAAATCTAAACTTACACATAAGTGTACCTTTGTGAATCAGAAACATAATTTTCTGAGTTCATCCCTCTCCCAGGTAACGGATCATAGACTGCCCCAACCTTTTATCTCACAAGTGTTTACAAAAATCTTTTTTAAAGCATTTTGCTCAGATGTTGTGGAATCTATTAGCAAATTTTTCACTTCAACGTCCTGTGACGCTTAAATCAGTAGGGTATGTTGTCAGCATTCGTTTCTTATTTTATATGCAACTTGCTTATTTCACTGTGTTGCTGAATGTAGGTCCAGATGAAAGAACAGACTGGTTGTAAAAAAGTGGTCGCATATTTCACGCCAACGTTTTCCAACAAATCTTTAATTTTGCAATAAAACCTATGAACAAATAGACGACCTCACAACAAAAATTCCAATCACAGGGGGTCTCAGAATTATTTGCCTAATAAATGTTAATTAAGCAGGTCACTATTTGTAATCCTTGTGATTGACAACAAGCTCAGGGATGATGACTTGCAAGGAATAGCAGACTACCTTCTCTATGATTACATTCCCAAACAGTAAACCTTTTCTTTTTAAAAAGCTCAGTTTTCTTAGAGAAATCAATACTGCTTAAAAAGCATAACATTCTGTTTGGTAAGACAAAAGACCCTGGACCATACCTCCCCCTCCCCATAACCCCCACACCGATGAAGCACAACGCTATTTTAGTAAACTTTCCCACAGCTTCAGTTTCCCCTTTAGAAATCAGTTGCCACCTCCTTTGAAAAGGCAGTACCATTGGAATGGTTTACAACTGCAAGCGCAATCACAAACCATTATTTCATCACATTCTGAATTGCAAATAGGAGGGGACTGGCTTTTCACAACCCTTTGTGGTTTGAAATGAGCCATTAAACCCATTTTCAGATTTAGAAAGGCTTTACTGAATCACAAAAAGATTTTAATTCACGGCAAAACATAATTTTCTTTCATAAACCCTGTGATGTGAATCACTACGTTTGCAACCAAAAATGTATCTGGCACATCTGGAGCTATATAGGCCCCCTGGCAAAGCAGTGCACTAGGCCCTGCCTACACAACTATTCACAGAAATAAAATTGTTCAACAGAAAATGTATGTTAAATTCTGGTCTGCTTGGGGTTCCTATGCTCATGGGGCCCCCGGGCAACTGCCCAGCGTGCCCATGTGTTAAGACGGCACTGCCCTTGGTACATAACTCATCTTGTATCAGAAATGGAGCTTACAAAGGGTTAAGCAAACATAGATCACCCCAGGGTTAAAGCTCGGAATGTTGACAGTAAAGACTTTGGAAATGACTGGTCCAGATTTCGTCTACTTTTCACCGGGAAACAATGGAACTGAATAAGCGACATCCTACATCGCAAGGCTTCAGCGATGTAGACAAATAAATTGGAGTTTCTTTTATGACATAGATAATCTCCTAAACACAAGTATCAACGGTCAAGTGGCAGCATAGGTGATCCTTTGCCTGTCCGCTCTTGTGGTGGTCAACCACATCCAAGTTCTACAGAGTCTCAACACGTACCTCTGTATTACAGACGTCAAACCAAGGGGCAGATTTACAAGCCCCATGCAACACTTTGCCCCACCCTTGCATGACTTTTGTGATGCAGCACCGGTGTAAAAAATGCGGCCAATTTGCAACGTGACGCATCTAGGGAGATGCATCATGTTGTAAAGCCCTGCGTCACATTATACCTGCTTCAGGTATAATGTATGGATGGTGGGTCTGCCCACACAGGAAAGCCTCGTAAAAGGGATGTAGTGAAATCTTCCAGGAAGCCACTGCATCAAAACCTTACGCCTGCTTGAAGCAGGTGCAAGGAGTGACGCAGTGTAGTGGGATTAGGCCTCAAAATGTATTACTGGAGTTGCCTCGTGCTTGTGACATGACTCCAGCAATGCATGACTTTTTCCCCAACAGATGCGTCAGAATTCCTGATGTATCTGTCACTCCTTGCGCCATGGTGCCCACTATTGTAAATACGGCTGATCCATGGTGGCGCAAGGTTTTCTTAGGGTGGCGCAGGGAAAGTGAGGCATCTCTACAGATGCGACACTTTCTTGTAAATCTGCACCTAAGTTTTTTCCTTAGTGACAGCCCCTGAACTTCACATTTCTGAATGTATTCTTATATAAGGTGATGGGTGCATGAGAGCTTCCTTTATCTGGATGTGTCAATGCTTGCGTGATCTTCCTATAAAAAAAGAGAATGGCATGCAGTGGCATAGGAAGGGGTTGTGGTGGGTGTGATTCACCGCGGGTGCCATCACTGAGGGGGGGGGGGGTGACAAAATGGCAAAATATGTGTTTTAAACACATATTTCTGCCATTTTAACAAGCCGGGGGTGACAAGAAATTTTCTGCACCAGGTACCACCTGACCTTGCTACGCCACTGATGGCATGGTACAGACTCCCACTTGTCACATATTTAAGTTATTTCGCCAATAAATTGGCTAGCAAAATGGAAGTTTGTTGTGCTTCTCTCTCTCAAAACCTATTTTTGGTCACTTGCTACTTGATTAAAAAAATCTATATTCCATGAAAGTTCATGAAATTTGTGAATTTTTTTCAGTTGTTCAAAAATCTGCGGTAGCAAGGTCATGTTTGTGCATACACCTATTCCACTACACACAGCTTCTATATCATGTGTACGCATAATTTGTTGTTCAATGCCTTCTACGTCATGTTTTGAGTCTGTAGGGCTAATTCTGAGTTGAGGTAATGGAATTCATTAGTTTCCCTGAGAAAATGCTAAACGTACAGTCAAAGGCAAATTCAATTGTTGAGGATCCTACTCCATGCTATCCTACTGGAACTAATTCTCCTCATTACCCAGTGTGGAGTATTTACAAGGACCAAGAAATGCCGCCTATACTGAATTTTGCGTGGAAAAATTAGACATTACTCCAAATTACAATCTCTCCAAAAACTCTAGTCTGTGGAGAGATCAGAATTTACAAAAACAAATGAAGGAGTATCCCCAGGACACAGCGTCCTAGTGATTAAATTGGAGAGAAAGAGATGCAAGTAACGATAAACATTATTTTCTTTATACACCCCTCACTCACCAACCTGGTTGGTGACATGCTTCATCATCGGGATCCACCCGAGTGACCGAGTGCCACTCAGGTGTGCTGCGACGCCTGCAACTGCAGAAGAGCTGGTGATTTTGTGAGTTGTGAAGGTGATAGTGGATTAAAAGTGCACTACATGTACTCCCTAACTATTATTATTCTCGAGTCATGTGTCTCATTTAAAAAACAGGTGAAGGACTCGTACTGGTGTGTATTGACCGGAAAGTACCAAAGTTAAAATGTGAATATGGTCAACATGTTTAAACCTTTCTGCTCTTTGTTAGGTTTTCGTCAGGACCAAAGTGGATTGAGTCAGGAGGTCTGCACTCGCTAAGGTGCACCCGTCCCAGACTCAACTAAGTTCCAGACTGTGAACTTACGGTTTAGTGTGCTTACATCCTTCTGAGTAAGACAAAATTTTAGCTAATTCCAGCTAGACCCCATGAATACCGTGGGGCGGCCTGTTAGTGAGCGTTTTGTCACTTAATGGCGGCCCGCCGGAAACCTGTCGAGAGTCCACACGGAGTCCCGAGGACTGCTCTTGTCATCCTCCTTCTTTTTTATCCCTTTCCCACCGTTTGCACAAATTAAACACTTGGGCCAGATATAAAAAATTTCCATTTCCAAAAAGTTGTTGCGAATTGCACACCAACTTTTTGCGAATGGAAAATGATTTTGCAAATTAACATATGTTCTAATAGGTCGAGTCTCAAAATTCTGAATTGTAGTGGGTCTCAATCTGACCTAACTTATCAATATTTATTGAGGTAGGTAGCAAACTGCAACCCATTACAATTGGATGCCATTATAGGGATGATGATCTGCTTGGGTCAGCAAACCACCATGACTGTGATGCCATTTAAATTAATGTTTTTAAATGCCGCTTGCTTTCCTGATTGGAAACGGGGTTGCTTTTAAGAAGATTGTTTTTAAAGTTTGTTTGAGAGTTTTCTGTGGTCCCCTGGACCACTGCCTGCTCCCAAGCAAGCCTTTTTTTACATTCTCAAACAGGAAGTTTTCTCTTAGCGACTCCCTACCTTTTGCAAATGTTTTACCACCCCACCTCAGGATTTGGTAAATGTTCAATGTTTTGCACTTGGATTTTAGTTGTAAACCATTTTGATACATACCACAACGATTTGCTATTTTGAAGGGACGTTCTAAAGACGCCCCTACAAATAGCGATTTGTTCTGCCCTTCCAAACCCATTATGCGATTCAGTCTCATGTTACTGAATCCCAAAAAGGGCTTTATACATTAAAGAAAGCTGTTTGGGAGCCGCAAACCTGTTGATTTTGCGCAAGGCAGATTACGTGTCTGCAAAATGGCTGTGTACATATGGTCCCATGTCCTCAATATAAATCCATAAAACAAAATGTATAAATAGATATACTTCTGTGAATGAACAACGTATTTACAATCTAGGTAATCATGCCCCCATGTTTTTCTAAAGTAAATAACCCAATGTTCATGATCACATTAAAGTAGCCAGCGTCCAGTTATATATATTATGTGCACCAGTTGAACATTTTGTGAATAGAGATCTAATAAGTTTAGAAATCTTCTTACCTTAAATCAAGTCAACTAACCTTTAAATGATGCCAAACCCCAGAGAAATTCATGCACCATATACAGGGCCAGGGAGCAACAGTCTGACATGACCATATGGGTATAGCTATCATAGGTGCAGCAGGTGCAGTGATGCCAGGGCCTAGAACTGAAATTATTGCTGTCTTCTACCATCCGAGCAAAAGACAGGGAGGCTATTTGCCTTGCTTTTATTAGGGCCCATGACATCCTTTAAGAGCCAGAGCATGACAGAGATGGTGAAGGTTTTCGATCTAGTTTTTTAAAAACCTTCTCAATCATTCTTTGTAGTAGGGTTTTATTCTGTGTTCAGTATTGTCAGCGGGAGAAGCTGTTGTGTATGTGGACTTGGCACTTTGGATAGGCTTCATTATTGTGCAGAACATATCTGATGCCTCCAATGGTTACATGGAGTGTAACATGAGTACCAGGGCTCTCGACAGGCGGCAGCTTGCACCAGCCCATTTCTCCTGTTAGTGCCGCCTAAAACAGAACCAACTACTAACGGTGAAAATGGGGAGAGGATGGGGTGTAATGGCTAGAGCTGCCGACTTCAGAGCTGGGGAACCAGGTTTGAGTCTCAGCGTCGGCTCAACACCCTGGGAAAATCACTTAATCTCCTGTGTCTACCATCAATGAATGTGTCCTTAACTGGTGCTCATGAAAAGTGCTGGAGTTGGTGATTAAGTGCCGGTGCTGAGCACCAGAAACCACTGGCTCAAATTAATCACTTGATGCCTCACCACAAGTAGGCCAGTGCTTGCAAGTCCATTCCTCCACTGTGAAAATCTTGACAAAATATGCTCCATACCCAGAATCTGACTCGTAAATCCGACGTTCATGTCAGGGCACTTTCACGTTTATATGCGTCAACTGGACAAAGACACTTTTCTTCTCTGCTTCAGGTATACAGCGCCACGATTCCGCCAGTGCTGTCATACGCTCTTGAAGACATCCCAATAAGCCAATGGAACTTTCTAGACCTAAAAGAAGGGAAGATCTTACGGAAGCTAACAAAGGTGTCTCAAGCTGTACAGGTACAAGCTCTCCACCTCGAGTTCTCATTAACCAGCTCCTATGCCAGAGGAATTAGTAATATCATTAGATGGGCATACAGCCTCCTCCATGCGGAAGAAGGAACGCTTCGATCTCTACTTAAAATAGAAACATTTGAAAAAGAATCTTCAAAACATGTATTCTCAAGGAATGTTTTAACTGCTTTTAAGTTATCTAAATGTTAATATTAATTTGTTACAGTCATTGACACCTGCCTAGCTGAAGCTCCTTTTAAAACATCTTACTCCAAGACTCAGCTTTGATCTTGACTCTCAACACTGCACTAAATTGTCTATATATAAAACTTTCGCAGAAATTATAGTCTTTAAGAAAACACAACAGTATATCAATTTTAATCTAAAGCAAGGGGTCAGGAGATCGATTGTGCTGCTCCGATTTGGGATACTTCCTTTAAAAACAGTTACATACAGGTGGCTACCAAAAGAAAAAACAAGTATTATCTGTAAATTGTGTGGGGAGCAGGACTTGGAACATTTGTTGTTCACTTGCCCAAATGCGACAGTGGTAAACGCAAGAAAAAGGTTTTTACAACCAATTTATACAAAATGTAGAATTAACTCTGTACAGGAATTGATCATACTATGTAAGGCTCTGCTAAATGAGTTTGTCTGCTACAATTTATACACATTTTTAAAACCTATTTTAATTTTGTATGAGAATGAAAACCTTTCTTTTTTAACAAAACTGTTTAAAATGTTATATCATGTACTGAATATTTGTGGTTCTCAGTGGAGATCTAAATCAAATAAATTAACTTGAACTTGACAATGGGAGCTATTCTTCGTTTAAAAAAATCTTTACGCCCCTTATCTGTTCTGGGTTTCTGACTGGTTTAATAAAACTCATGCAGTCACTTGAGAAGTGGTGGTGTTTTTCTTGGGAATGTCAGGTCTCAGGTTCACACACAGAAGTGGGGTCTAGCCAATGATGCCTTTGTGGCTTTGGCATTTCTTGCTGTTTGCTTTTTTGTTTCAGATTGTTTTTCGTTTAGACCCTTGACTCTTTTTGTTTCAGAGCTGGTGGGCACCCAAAGCTGGGGGACTTTTGAACCTTTTGGCTAAGCCTTGGTAAGTTTTTGGTGAGTATTTAAGAGGCTGCTTTTATGTGGTGAATTAATTTTGGAGTTTTGGTCTGCTTTTTAAATTCCCTATCTTGGATTCCCCTTTGGATATAGATATTGCTGTGAAAGTCAAGGTGTGAACCCTGAATCGAGGGAGCACAATATCGAGGACAGACTATCGGAAAAAAATAACGACAGGTAAGTACGCCTAGATTTTCTGGGTCCGATTCCCAGAATGAACTTAAGACTCAATCCTATACTCACTACTATTTTGGTATTCACATAATGCACTTACTACTTTTGGTATTCACAGAATGAACTTACTACTTTTGGTATTCACAGAAGTTAGAATTTTGTCTTAAGTTTGTCTTAAGTTTGTCTTAAGACAGACTTAAGACAGACTTAAGACAAACTTAAGACAGACTTAAGACAGACTTAAGACAGACTTAAGACAAAATCCTAACTTAAGCCTGTCTTAAGTCTGTCTTAAGTCTGTCTTAAGTTTGTCTTAAGACAAACTTAAGACAAAATCCTAACTTCTGTGAATACCAAAAGTAGTAAGTTCATTCTGTGAATGCCAAAAGTAGTAAGTACATTCGGTGAATACCAAAATAGTAGTAAGTTTAGGATTGAGTCTTAGGTTCATTCTGTGAATCGGGCCCTCTGTGTCTAACTCCACATAGATGTACCTACACAGTACATATGTCTTAGTAATATCAAATCTATACTTTCCTATGTGCACTTACCTTTCAATATTTTGCGCCTCGATATTCTGTCCTCAATATTTTTCTATCTCGATATTGTCAGTGTCGAGGTTCAGTAGTACAATCAGAGTCAAGAGGTAGACATCATAGAAGCAAGGGCTGTTCGTTGTCCAATTATTTTTTTCTGGACTTGATTAAAAGCGAGCCAGATAATTATGGCCCCTGCCCGAGCCCTGTTTGCGCGATAATCAGAATCACAGGTTGCACAGAGTTTGCCCCATCCAATGATTACCATTTGTGATAAGCTGCACACCCTCAGAATTTTGCAAATATATCAAACTGTCAAGATGTACTACCGAAGAAGCATGGAAATACTGCGGCGCATGGATTTTGGTGTGGAAAGCACCAACATCTGCATAGCAAATTGAGTATTTATCGCGGCCAATGAATTCTGAACTGAGTATTGGATCTCACCAGGGATAATAATTATCTCACCCCCCTCTCTGGGGTGCTGGAGTTTATGGCTTCTGTCAGTATCCACCAGTATCCGCCAGCAGTTTATTGCAACAGACTTTCCTGCCACAACGTTCCACCTTGTGGTTGTGGGGCTTTTGGGGACTGTTCATGGTCAGTGAATAAATCTTTCAGCGTGTGTGTGTGTGATTGTGTGGCACAGGGGTGGTGAGTAAAACGCAGTGGCATAACGCAGGCCCTTGCAGCCCCTATGGTGCGGTGTTGGAGGGGCAACCATTGGGAGCGTCCCAACCCTTGGGGGGGGGAGCCCATTGAGCCCAAGGCCAATGAATATTTGTGAGATATGGCAGACCCACGGGCCCTTCATCAAATTTTTCAGGGGACCCAATAATTTAGGGTCTGGCCACACATACCTTTAAGCATTTGTAACTGATGCATTAAGGTGGGAAGGTGTCTGCTCTGTCCCAGTGGTGTTCGCCTCTCGACTACCTCATGCCGCCCAAACCCCTCCCCTCGTCCGGCTTGTATCGCCCATTTCCAAAACCACATAACAACTGAGCGGCCAGATCTGACACTGTTCCAAATAACCAACATCTACTTAACAGCTGAGAGCATTTTTACACCTTAAAATTAAAGACGTGCAGTAGATGCAGAGAAAAAAACCAGAGAGGCAAACTATTAATATTAAGAAAAATAATCTCTGAAATTAATTTGAATGTATGTTTCAATCCACTTACCTTGAATGGCCCTGATGAAATTTAATCTCAGCTGCGCTGTCTCTTGATCACCTTGTGACTAGAGTGCTCACCTTGACCTACAGTGACTGTCTCAGCCTTCCAATATTTATACTGTGCAGTGAAACCTGCATTCCAACAGGGACACTATTATCACCGACAGAAACACTGGTTCGATACCACATCCTGGAAACATGCTATTGTTATGGTTATAGGTGTCTGTCCTCAGCACCCACACTTGATGATCTGCAGCAGTTTTGCATCCGGTGTGACTAACTCTTACAAACCACTGCTCAGTTTCGTTCAGGATGCACGATTCGATTTAATTCTTTATTCGGCAGATAAAGCAGCCATAAAAGTACACACCACCATATAAAAATACAGTATAAAAGAAGACGCTCACAAAATAAAAGCATAACCATAGAGGTACAGTAAAAAGTATTCTAGGTGCCACCTAAACCATACCTTTCCTAAGATTAATTGCCCGTTTGATATAAAAAGTGACATTAAAACAAAAACGAGGGTCTTGGAGTGCACGTAAATAACTCAATGCTGATTTAAAATCTTTAAATTCTGTGCTAGGAGGTCTAGCTTAGTCTCCTTAAGTACTTGTGATGGACACAGAACAATAAAAAGTGCTGGGTGCTTTGCTTAGATTGCCCATCACTGGGGCAAGGAAATGAGTCTAGCGGGTGGGCCCCCATTTTAGGGAAAGCCGACTTGCTGATGAGCTGTGTCTGCACGTAATCTAGTCAAAAAAAAAAAAGGTTGATAAGTATTATTAACAAATGACAGATAATGATGGTAGCCTTTCAGGTTACACATTAAAAAAGTATTAAATAAAAATGTCTCTTTAACTCTATATCAGAAAATACCCTCAACATTCCACGGATGGCCATTGAGGGAAACGAGATCCTCCAGTTCCAATCAGGTGATTAATGCTTTGGTACTCAAAGTTTAAAGGCAATTTATGCTGCATAGCAGCTATGGGGATTATTTATGAGAAACTAACGCAGCGCCGTGCCATAAGTTACTTTGCTGCACCACGCTACGTTAATTTCGAGGCACAGGGATGCGACATATTTACAGGAACATGTTGCATCTCTATGCCGTTCCCTGCGCTGGCGCACAAACTTCTGCCATGCGGCGACGACACTGCACCATAATGAAAGGATGCCTGAATTGTGGAGAGATTGTTTTTGTGCAGGAAGGGGCACCTTCCTGCACAAAAGCAATCACTTGAGGTGATTTCCTCTTCCAATGCGTGCTGTAGAATGCAGCACCATTGAAAGACAAAAAAACGAGGAGAAATCAAAAAACTTCTCCTCGTTGCACCTTGTTACTCCACGCCTGGGGGTGGCGTACCATTCTGATGCATTTCCATTGCTTGTAAATCTGGAAATGCATCAGTGGACATGGGCGTTGGGTGGGAACACCAACAGCAAACACCCATGTCACACCCCTAACAGGAAACGTGTTGCGTGAAATGGGGTGATATTTACGAGCACAGGTAAAGCCACGCAGGTTGGTTCTACATGTGATTTTAAATTTCACGCAGTAGGTTGCGCCACCGGTGACACTCCGACAGCGCAAGGGGCTCATAAATAAGCCCCGTGTATGTGCAAAGGTATGAGGCTTTATAAAGGTATAGGAATCCTTGCAATCTTCACAAAATTTAGATTTGTTTTGCACAACCTAGTTTTATGGTTGTAAAAATGTGTCTAGTGGGACAAAATGGTGAATAGGGCCATAGTCGTTTCACAGATACGTGCCCATAAAAAATCCTTCAAAAACATTTTCCCTCATAAAATAATCTCATTTTAGGTAGTGCGGATTCTTTGTAAAGAATAGTTTTTGCAGAGAATAAAATCAGCCTAGATGCAATTAGGGAGAGTTTCTGCAATTGTATGTGCGCAACAGGCTGCCTCCTTGCTGCAGCGAGCTGCTCTGTTTATTCCTCAGACCCGCTCTGTTTATTTCAGGGTCAAGGAATGGACCCTTTGCAATATTACATCTGACACTGGAGTGCATCTGATACTGATCTATGCTGGACTACAAGGATATCAGATGAGAGTACCCTTAATATGATTATTTTATTTATTTGTTGGTTGCCTTACCTTTTGTGTTTGGAACCTGAGGATGTCTGGCACTGGGTCAGGATGGTCTCGGATGCCTCATCCTGTGTGTATATATATATATATATATATATATATATATATATATATATATATATATATATATATATATATATATATATATATATATATATATATATATATATATATATATATATATATATATATATATATATATATATATATATATATATATATATATATATATATATATATATATATATATATATATATATATATATATATATATGTAGATCCATTGGCAGGACACAAAGGTCCTCATTTAGAAGCCCATTGTGCCGCTGGTGAATCACTTTTTAAGACTCACCGGCAGCCCAGTGTGCTTGCCCATATTTACAAGGCCATGTAATGTCACCCTGCATGACTTTTCATGGCCTTGTAAATATGTGCGGTACAAAAGGGGGGTGGTGATGGACGGAGCATCTGAATCAATCAAACACTCACACCCAGTCAAAAGATCTGGGTTTAATCCATCACCGTTCTTTAGCCCACTCTGCCACCCCAGTTCAGACATGGCTATATGCAAATCAGTCTGACCCTGTGCCTCATGGGAATAGTCCAGCTCGAACTGCCAAGCCATGTCTTCCCTGGACCGGAACACCATGTGTTTCTGTGTAGATAGAAGCAAAAACCGTGCCCCAAGTGTCACAGTCCTCCACATGTGGTGCGACCCCCATTGGGAGGCAGATAGTCAGAATTCTGTGTTTTTCATGAGGTGTAGTATTAGGAAATACTGCCTCTATTTGAGTTATTTTTTGAGCTAACCAAAATGGAATTTGTTCCCGTTTTACGGGTGTTTTACCCAGACATGATTGTATGTTCTGTGGTGTAATTTTGTTTGTATTCCCCTGATGAGGGGTCAGCTGTGGGATGTTAATTGCTGGTTGGACTGTTGCAGTCCGCATGACATATTGGACCCATTGTCTATGTATTTTAATTAAAAGTTTTAGCTGAGCTAAAAGTTCCCGGTCCGACATTTTATCAATGTCTGGATGTGGTGTGTAGCTGGCTAGAACCGGCCACGTGGCTCCTGGTCTACCTAGTGGACCGTGCCTGGTGATGTGATTTTGATGTTTTAGGGCGCCATTAAACCAGAGCAGGTGCTCTTGGTAAGTTAGTGGGATTTCAACGTCCTCAAAAGGAGTGTATATATCCGGAGGTTCCACTATTTTGTAATAGTGATAATCTTTTGTCACAGCGTGTGCTGCTGTAAAATGTATCCATGTGTAGAACACCTCTGTCTGCCGAAACTCATGTGCCTCTAGCACGAATATGACTGTACCACCTCTTGGTGATAGTCCGTTTTCTATAAGTTTAAGAGTTATAGTTCTTCTTGTATTGACCGGAATGATTATAGCATTCGGGTCATTTTCTCCGATGGTTGTGTCATCTGCTATCAGTTGAGCTGCTATTCTAGCTTGCTCCCTTTCGTCTTCACTTTCTCCCATTTTACTGACAGAAAGTTTTGTTGCAGATCAAGTTTCAAAGAGTTCAAAGATTAGGTGCTCAATATTTTGGAACACAGTATCCTTTAACGTTGACTAAACCAGAAACTATTACATAGGATTCTCATCCTACTAAGTTCCGACGGATATTAACCTTTCACCCACTCCAGACGTCTATTGGAGTTTTTACGGGAAAAAGGGGTCTGTGTGAAAAGCACGACTGAGTTACTCTAGTGTCTTGGGTTAGATTATCGCCTTACCAAACGTTGGGCGCCTTGTAAATATGTGTCCCTTTCACACATTACTCTGCATGAAAGAGGAGTTCCATGGGTGTTTCTGTGGGTTTTCCCACGCAACACCCATGGAATCTGACACATTCCCAGATTTGCAAAGTGTCGTAAACCTGGGACTGCGTCTGAATCCTACGCCTCCTCAGGGGAAGTGTAGGAGTAGCGCAACGAGGAGAAATACTTTTATTTATCCTTGTTTTTTGCTCTTTTGATGTGTGCTGCATTCTACAGCACACATAGAAGGTGCAATTAGCCTTTAATGATTGTTTATGTGTTGGAAGGTGCCCCTTCCTGCACGGAAACGATCATCCCTGCAACACAGGCACCGTTTCACCATGGAGCAAGGGTGCCTGCATTGTATTTGTATTTGTATTTGTAGGTACACTTATAGAGCGCAGACCTGTCACCCAAAGGGCATCCTGGCGCTTATAATTCGGACAACCACACTTTACGCTGCTCAAACATTTCTAGGGAAAAGATGCGTTTTTAGGGCTTTCCTAAACAGGAGGTAATCCCTATGGCTTCTCAGAGAGAGTGGCAGGGAGTTCCAAAGTTTGGCCGCTGCTACACTAAATGAGCGGCCCCCCATCCTGACTCTCTGGAACCTCGGGACCACAAGCAGTTGTGCCGAAGAAGAGCGAAGGAGCCGCGGGGCCGAGTACCAGGCGAACATATTCTGTAAGGGCACTGGGCCCTGTTGATGTACCGCCTTAAACACCAGGCACGCCACTTTATACAGTACACGCAAATGCACCAGCAACCAGTGTAGGTCCATTAAAGCTAGAGTGGAGGAGCTAAAGTGAGGGCGAGAAAGAGCCAACTTGGCGGCCATATTCTGCACCCGTTGTAACTTCCCCAACAGATTTTTTGGCGCCTCCAGACGTAGCGCATTGCAGTAGTCTAAACGACTCAGTATGGTCCTGCGAACTACTTCTGGCCTGGCCTGGGCAGGGAGGAGGGGCAGAACTTTACGCAGCATGCGTAGCAGCACCATGCACGAAGGGATGGTCTTATTGACGTGCCTGTCAAGTTGTAAATTTGGGCCGAAAATCACCCCCAAATTGCGAGCTGACTCCGCAGCCGACACTGGCTCAGGAAAAGTGGCAGGCCAAAAATTCTCTGGGAGTGTCCGCGGGATCCGGTCCATGGAGCAGTAAAGCACCTCGGTCTTTGTGCTATTAAATTGTAGGGAATTGGCCCGCAGCCAATCCGCTGTGGCTGCCATACAACAATGAAATGTCTCCAGCGGGGCCGCGTTCTTACCTTCCAGGGAAAAGACCAGCTGGGTGTCATCGGCTTAATTAAAAGCCGAGATCCCGAAAGATTTTATAAGCTGGACCAAAGGGCGGAGATACAGATTAAAAAGTATAGGGCTGATGGCCGAGCCCTGTGGAACCCCCTGCCCTACTTTCCGTGGCTCCGATCGAAATGGAGGAAACGCTACCAGCTGCTGCCGGTTGCTAAGATAAGATACAAGCCAGTCTCTTGCCCCCTCTGTGACCCCGCACTCTTCAAGCCTCCTAATGAGGGTCCGATGGCAGACCGTATCGAACGCGGCCGACATGTCGAACAGCACTAAAAAGGCTGCCCGACCACTGTCGACACGCAAACGGAGATTGTCCAATACGGTCACCAGTGCGGATTCCGTCCCATGCCCAGGACGGAAGCCAAACTGTGTCTCATCGAACCATCCGATTTCTTCCAGTAATGCCTGACAGGGAGCGGGTCACCCATTTTTCCATGATCTTAATAGGAAAAGGGAGCAAAGAGATAGGCCTGTAATTGGAGAGACAGGCAGGGTCCAGCGTTGATTTCTTCAGCAGTGGTGACACGACTGCCAGCTTCCAGCACTCGGGAACAATTGCCAACTCTAGAGACTGGAGGTAGATGGAATACAAAGGCTGGAAAAGTTCCGCCTGAAAGGCCTTCCAGAATTTGGGTGGCAATGGGTCAAGCGGAGAGCCCGATGACACTGTGTGTGCCATGCTGCAAAATTCCTCAAAGGAGGGACTGGGAAAAAGTCTTAGTTGGGGTCGACTGGAAGGAGTATCCGGAGCTCCCAAACTAAGGACTGGATCACTCGGCTGGGGTCGACTGGGTGACCGGTCCGGAGCTCCCAAACCGGGGCCAGAGACAGCCGGCCGGGGTCGACTGGACAGGCTAACCGGAGCTCCCAAGCCGAGAACAGGAGGGATTGGGTTTTTTAAGCCATCCAAGATCTTAGCGGTCTTCTCCGCAAAGGCACCTGCCAGGGAGTCACACAGAGCCTGCGACGTAAGGACCGTATTGGCCATGCACGCAGGATGGGCCAGCTCCCTGACAATTTTAAACAGGGCTTGGGACTTATTGGGCGCCTGATTCAAAGTGGTTTCTAGGAAGACCGCCTTAGCCAGCTTAATCTGCGCCTTATAGCCCTGCAGAGCCAGCCTAAACAAGGCCCTCACTGAGGGCGAATACTGCTTCCTCCAAGCTCTCTCGGCGCGTTTGCAGCTCAACTTCCCCGGCCTAAGAAGCCGACACCTAAGTAAGCAGCGCGAATTTAATGAGCTCTAACAGCTCTGTAGCGCGATGACCAGCAGCGCGAGTAAGTTTTAAAATAAGCACAGTTGGGGCATGGCTGCTGTTTGTACACCAGTGCAAGCGAAAAGGACAGGAATGCACGCTATCTTCTAGATACAGCTCATTCCTGCCCTTTTATTTTGACACACAGCAGCGCAGCAGGAAGGCTTGCTGCGATGCTGTGCATCAAAATATAGTACATGAGACGCTGAATGTGGAAGCATGATTTTTCCCATTCCGGAATGACAAAACTTTGCGAAAGACAAAACTAATAAGATGGAGAGCAGCACTCAAGAGTGGCATACCATCAAACAAGCATTGCACTGATGGAATGGCACGGTGAGCTGGACCTACTCAAAGCCCTCCTTTTGGTGGTGAGGAGAAAACCTTTCCCTAAAGTAGAAAATTGCCAATGGTTAATAATGTTTTTTTTTTGTGTGGAGTTTTATATTGCTCGAACTAGACCTGAAGGTATCAGAGCTCTTTACATGAGCACCAGTTACGTTGCCCGGAATCACAGAATGTCGAGCGTCCCTGCTGAGACTCGAACCCGGTTCCCTAGCTCTAAGATCGACCACCCTAGCCGTTAGGGCACATTCTATACTTTCATAATACACTGGGTCTTGGGTTTTGGAATCAATTATTTCAAGAATCTGGTCAACAAAAGCACATCTAGCTACTTGGGGTATTGTGCTCTAAAAAACAAATCCACAAAATACCCACAAATACTAAGGAAAAAAATAAGATCATCAAAAACTTTTCAGTCTCATCACCCTATCAATGGTACATTGCCTGCTGAGACCACAAAAGTCATCTAAATCTGATAATCTATATATCACTATCAGTAAAACCTTGGGCAACGACCGGAAGATTAAGTTAATAAAACTTTGACAAAGAATCTCCACATCAGTATTCCGAACTATAATTCACCCCTCGGTGAGACGGAAAACATTCTAACAATAAATTCCGGGAACATCTCTGGGATAGATCATCATATTAAATCTATTAATAACATCCTTATGAAATTTGTGGTTAATCACAATATTGTCTGTATGCAAAAATTGTGAAAGAGTAATCCTTTTAAATTTATGAATAATCATACATAAGAAGTATTGGCAAAAAAAATCCAATGAGACGCCCAAGCAGAGGCCTTTTGATACTTATCCTCAATGACCTCGCTGCACGCACCCGCAAAGTCAAATTAAATACGCATTACATTTTAGGAGGTCTAATTCGACATAAGTTTCAAAATCAATTATTACTTGTGAACATTTATTTCCCTTCAATGGTACATTACCAGAAATTGAGCTCTCCGCAGTTCTAGGCACAATTGAAGATACCTTGGAGGAATACATTTCATATCCTGTCATCATCGCTGGGTATTTCAATGACAACCTTCTTTGTCTTTTGGGCAACTCTCCTTCTAACTATCATCTTGATACATGTTTCAATGTGGGTGCCCACCTGAATGGGCTGAAAAGAGGCATTAAGCATCCAGTCAAGTGTCTAAACTATTTGTCGAGCTGGGTTATCACACGTTGAATGGCTGAACTCAATGAGATCAACTGGTGCAACCAAAATTTGCTACAGCCAACTCAAATAGCATTAATTGACTACTCTTTGCTTAATTTTTCAGATTTTCTCTATGTAAGGAGTTTGAAATTCACTCCAAGGGAAGAGAGTCATCACAATCCCCAAATAATTATTCTCACATTGAATGATCAGTTTTAACATACGATCAATAAGTCCAACGATGATTCCCTCATACAGATGAACCAAAAAACAATTTGGTGTGACAGTATGCCTTAAATTCAGAAACTTCCTCGTTAAAATGCCAAAGATCTACCACTTTTTGGTTCAATTTAGCTCATTCAGAGCCCATCCTTCTTTAGACTGGTTTATGGACTGGGAACACCTCTTGAGCTCAGTATTCAAGTCAAGTCAAGTCAAGTCAAATAGGCTTTATTTCGACATAAAAAATATCTTAAAAAGCATACATACATAGTAAATTCAATTTTTAATCATTGCTAGATAAAAAGCATAAAAAACCCCTTACGTACTAGGAATCAGCGTTTTTTCCTACAATTTCTGGAGGGGGAATTATATAAATTACCTAAAAGAGATAGGCCGAAAACAGACCATAAGTTTAAAATCATGATTAAACAATTTGCCTAAGTCTTTTTGACCGAATCCGCCATGCCCACCCAAGGTATTTCGAGGTGGCGCATGCAAAAAATGTGCGAGTGTCCGTAAGTAGTATTCTTAGTGCCACGTTGCAATGTCTGGTGCCCAAGGAGAGACACATTGGTTTAATCCATTTCATACGAGGAACCTTGTAGGCAGGGCACTCGAATAACAAGTGGGGGACAGATTCACGGCGCTGAGGGCAGAAGGGGCACCATGGAGCAGTCTGATAAGGAATTTTCCAGTGGCATGTGAGCTCCATTACAGGGAGAAGACCTATTCTGAATTTAAAGTACAGGGATCTTTCCCATGGGGCGGAGATAATGTCCAAATACAATTCTCTGATAGGGACATCTTTGAACTCCACAAAGTTTCTAGTCGATTTGCAGGTCGTTGCCGAAGAGTTTCTTTTGTTTGCCACCCATGTCCAATAGAGTTGTTTTAACGTAGATTTGGGCGGGGCTGACTGTTGATGCCATGCTTCTTCCAGCCCCAGGTTGGCAAGTAGGGCCTTGGTGTCCCTTAGCCATTTTATTTTTGCCCAACCTGTGGATTTGATTATCTCCCGAAGGCCATCCGCATAACTTGAGAGCTCTGGCACTCTCCAGATGCGGGCCCACAGTAGCAGGGGGCGCAACTTTGCTTGGTCTTCAATCGCCCGACAGCCCATGTCCAGTTGCAATGGTAGGATGGGGACAGATGGACCGAGAGACATTAGACTTCTCAAGAAGGTGTTCTCAGCTCGAGTTAGCTCTTTCATATTTGACATCCCCCAGAGCTCTGCCCCATAAAGTGCTGCACTTACTCCTCTGGCCGAGTAAATGTCCATTACTGCTGCTATTGGTTTTGTGGAAGCTGCTCTCTGCTCTTTCAGCAGGACCCCAGTCACTCTTTTCAGGCTCAACAACATTTTGGTCAAGTGACAGTCCCATTTCATGGAGTCCACCAGCCGGATGCCCAGGTAGTCGAACATCTTGGTCCTTTCCAATGCAACGGACCCCAGTGTTGGAGGGGGGCCGAGTTTTTGCGGGGGGTTCAAAATGAGATACTTTGTTTTATCTGTATTGATATAGAGACCTCTCTGCTTGCAGAAATAGTCAAAGCCAGAGAGAAGCTGCTGGAGGCCCATTGGAGATTTTGACAGTAGTAAAGTATCGTCAGCAAAGAGCAAGGTAGGGATTAGACGGCCTGCCAGACGGGGCGCGTCTGCTGGTAACTTGGTCAGGAAGTCCACCACCCCATTTACATAGAGGGAGAATAGGGTTGGGACAAGTACGCAACCTTGCCGCACACCTCTATTCACCTCAATTCTTGGGGTCTTTTGACCATTTGGCCCCCAGCGTATTTGGGCGTAGTTCTTTTCATGGAACCTCATGATCAAATGAAGCAAGTAGGGTGGCATACCAAGGTCACACAGTACCTTCCATAGGTTGTTTCTGGGTACCAAATCAAAAGCCGTCCGGAGGTCGATGAAGGCCAGGTATAAGGTACCCTTCCCAATCGTGACGACCTTCCAGTGGATCATGAGCAGCCTTAGCGATTGTTCTATTGTTCCTGTGCCAGCTCTGAACCCAGCCTGGAAGTCCGAGAGTATCTTGTTTTCATCTGCCCACTGCTGAACTCTGGATAAGAGGACCTTGCCCGCTACTTTTTGGGAACAATCTATCAGGCTGATCGGCCTGTAATTAGCTGGGTCGTCTCTTGAGCCTTTCTTGTGCAGGGGGACCACCTCGGCGGCCATCCATGAAGCAGGGAGGGGGGCCCCTGCCATAGCAGCGTTTAGTAACGATGCGATTAGCATACCCCAATCACCTGTGTCTGCGCGAAGAAGGTCGCCAGGAAGGCCATCAGGACCAGCTGCTTTGCGAGGGACCAGAGATTTTATAGCGATTTCAGCTTCTTTCCTGGTAAACAGACTTTCCTCATAGCTCCCATCACCTCGAAGGATCTGTGGTAGTGGGAAGTCCGTCGCTTCTACTGCAGATGCTGTGTACAGTTTTGAGAAGTGTGAATACCACAGATCTTCGGTTATATTGCATGTGATGACAGTGTCTAGGGGTCTGTTTTTCTTTCGCAATAAGTCCCAAAAACCTTTAGCATTTTTTTCTACACTGGCGACACGGAGTTCCTGCCAGAAGGCATCTTCCCAGTCTCTCCTTGCTGCCTTTAGCACAGATTTGTAGCACTTGCGTTTGGTAGCTATTGATGTTGCATCACCGCTCTTTACTGCCAGTATTAAGGCTCTCTTTCCAGCACGGCACTCCGACGAGTACCAGCCTGATTTGCCCTGTCGCTTGTCAAGGTTTTTGTTTCCCTTTTTTAGTTTAACCATGAACAAATCCCCAATCGACGTCGAAACCTCGCTAAACATGGCTGAAATCTTGTGCGGGCTGGGAGGCTGACTTTCCAGAAGTTCACAAGCTGCAGCAGTAACGGCTTTGATGCAGGATAGTTTTTCTTCATCGACAGCCACTTTGTCCCATTTTAAGCGTCTGAGGCAATTTGAGGGGACCACCCCCCCGATGACCTTAGCTCAGAAACGTCACGGTCTCCACAAGATGAGCCACTGTCCCTCCACCAGTATGTTAGGGATAATGAGAGTGCATTATGATCACTATCCACGGAGGGTAGAACTATCATATCCTTCATGTGGGCCCACAAAGGAAAGTTTAAAAGGATGTAATCTATCCTAGATGAGTGACCCACCCTATTGTACGTGTGTGCCCCCGCTAGGTCTGAGCGTGTTCTCCCGTTGGCTGCTCTCAAGCCGTACTCTAGTGTGAGGGAGTTTAATTGAACAATTCTAGGGGTCCATCTTTTGACGATTGGAAGATCAAGGGACGGGACGCCTCTCCTTGAATCTTCGTCGTACAGGTCCAAGGATTCGTCGGTCAACAGGGGCTCAAATGTGCAATTAAAGTCCCCCATAACCAAAATTAGGGAGTCTCCACGGCACTCCCCTAAGGCTGCCTCCAAAGCCATGAGGGTTGGTGACGAGGCCCTCCCTGAAACCCCGCGTGTGTAAATGTTAAAAATCTCCAGCTTTTCAGCTTTCCTTGGGCATTTTACAGTGAGCCGCATCAGGTCTGGAGATTTTTGGGGATGATGGTGTACTCTCCAACCTAAAGATATATCTACCCAGACTAGGAGGCCTCCAAATGGGCGCCCTCTTCCCGATGCTGGAATACCTGCCGGGACAGTGAAGGTAGCATAACCTACTCTATGCCTTGGTTCCACACACCACGTTTCTTGGAATGCACAGACTGCGTGGGGCTCAGTGAGCGCCACCCAGTCCGGGGCATCCAACTTGTTATTTAAGCCTGCCACATTCCAGCTGATGGCTTTCAGGGTAGGGCAATTTGAAAACTCAGCACGTCCAGCTTCCCCACCCTGTGCACCCAAAATTTGTACTCCATCCACGGACTCAGTGGACTCAGTCCGATAGCCTGAGGAAGAGGGAATGGGGGGGTTGGGCGTGGGTTGGGGCACAGGGATGTTAGCTAGTGACGGGGAGGCCCTCCCAGCTATGCATGGTGTAATAACCCTAGGTGGGGGGGCGTTTATTACCACTTTATCACCAAGTCACCAACCCCAACCCTGTGATGGGGCTGCTTGAGTCGGTGTCCATGCCCTTGCTCTAACGTCCAAAGTTGGGTAATGCGGGAACCATGCGCCTCTGCCCCCATCCGGCAAAAACTTCTTGTGCCCCGATGAAGGGGGGGGACGGTAAAAGTACCCCAAGTCCCTAGTTTGAATGTCGCAAAAGTTGTGATGCGACTGCTGGCTGCAGATCATACCTGCTGCTCTAGGATCGCTAAAATTGATCAGCACGCAGTCCCCAGTTAGATCCTTACGTCTATTGCCGATCCACCCCACACGACGAACATAGGCTATTCTGCCATCAATGTGCCCTGGGAGGGGTCTATTTGCTTTGAGCCAGGAGAGCGTCTTGTGTTTAAGATCAGAATACAGCTCACAAGAACCCTCTTCGAGCTCCGGAACTCCCGTTAGAATTACCACATACGGTTTACAACCAGGGGGGAGGCTAGCATTGGGTGTGTGCCTTTTTGCCCTATCTGTTGGTGTTTTAGCCGGGGATTTAGCTAAGGGTTTGGCTAGGGGTTTAGGCGCAGCCTTATTGCCAGGAGTGGAAGGGGATGGAGTTATGTTTCCATTCGACGTGGTCGGCAAATTTCCTGCTGCTTTAGAGTTGGACGCTATAGGCTTGGGATTTGGAGCAAAGTTAACCTTGGGGGCCTTAAGCGCTTGGGTACTGGGTTTTTTCTTTTGGCGGCCCGAGCTGGGCTCAAGAGTAGGAGTTTGTGGGGCAGGGCTGGTTCCAGTGTTGGATTGATGTGACTGAGTGGCCTCCCCCGGTGCAGGCGTTTTTTGGCGAGACATTGACACAGAGGGAACTAAGGTGACAGCACCACTCCTTGACCCGCCATTTTCTTCGCCCTGCGCCTTGGCGTGGAATTTAACCAGTGATTTCACAGCGTAAAAGTTATCCAGCATTGACTGCTCAAGAGTAGCTAGTTTACGTGTGAGACTGTCAATCTTGTCTACAAGGGGCATCACCACAGACCTGATTATATTCTCGACATCTAGATCAGTATGCACAGCCTTGGGGAGTGTGGTGGTACCTAGAGAAGCCAACGGGCCTGGTATGCCCTCAGGTACCATATCTCTA
Organism: Lissotriton vulgaris; assembly: GCF_964263255.1. Classification (NCBI taxonomy): domain Eukaryota; kingdom Metazoa; phylum Chordata; class Amphibia; order Caudata; family Salamandridae; genus Lissotriton; species Lissotriton vulgaris. Next base: position 1,078,267,799 of record NC_141689.1, on the reverse strand, counting down.
GTGTGGATGGTAGAGGTTTTTGGGTGTGGGACATGGTTTGTAGTGGTACCCCCTTTGGTCACATTGTGCCTACTTACTTTACTGTGCGGCTTTTGAGAGCCCCCCCTGCGAGGACTGGCAGGACGCTTTCTCTTCTTTTGTGCAACTAGTCCTGGAGCTAGTTTCCCTAATGGGGTAGTTTCATGAGCCACTGCTAGGGAAGTGTTAGCTTCGATAGGTACGACTGTGAGGGGAGGATTTGGGGCTTCGTTGGGCAACGCAGAGGGGCTAAGGGCATTGTTGATCTCGAAATCAAGATCATAATTTTGAGCCCCCGGCGAAGGGTCAGTTTGGTCGAGTGGATTAGGGTGTATTGAGTCATGAGCAATGACTGGTGCAGTGGTAGTTACCCTTTCTAGGCTTGCCCTAATCCGACTCACTCTCTCATCAATGTCCGGGGAGTCAATTACCACCAATGGTGTTGTAGGTACATTTACAGGGCTGGGGGCTAGGGCAAGGGCGCCCAGAGATGAGCGCTTGTAAGATAGGCCCCTGGAGTCCCGGGATAATCTTCGTTCAGCAAGGATTATCTCCTTTTCTACAATGGAGACAGCCCGAGTTATAAATTGGTCCATTGTGCCTTTGACAACGTCACCCGCAGCTTTCCTTGATTTGCTTGCTCTAGTGCCTGTGGCCATGCTCTTGCGATTCACGTGCCTGCTTAGCAGAGCCAAGAGATGTGGCCCGGCCCGGCCTCTTCTGGCCCCTGATGGCCAAAGATGGTCCCGCCCTTGTCCCGGGCTTCTCCCGCGTGCTCCCGCACAGCGGGATAGAGGCGTTCCTTTGTGGAGGCGTGAAGCGAGGGGTGGGAGGGGCAAGAGGTCAGCAGGTGTGCCGGAACGCAGGGGCTCCTGGTTATTTGAGTCCCTGCAGCGGCAGCGCTGGTGGATAGAGCGTGGCCCTGCTCCCTCGAGTCCTTCCTAAGGGCTGTGAGCAAACGTGCTCCCAACAGCCTCACGAACCAAAACTGCGACGCGGCACCCGCGGAGCGGGTGCGGCTAGTTGTAGCAAAGGGCAGCAACAGCTACAGCAATGTCGACAGCGATCGTAGGAAGACGCCGGTAAGCCCTCGGCGTGTGAGTGTGGTTCAATTTAGCTCATTCAGAGCCCATCCTTCTTTAGACTGGTTTATGGACTGGGAACACCTCTTGAGCTCAGTATTCAAAATCCTCTCCTCAAATGTTCAAGTCTGAGGTGACCTGCATTGGCATACTGAAAATAAATCAATACAAACTGGGAAAATATTGCACTGGAAACAGATGAGCTCTTTTATGAAAAATGCACTTTCCAAGAAACGTGACATTTTGATCAAGAATGAGAGAAAATGGTATAAAATGAAAATAAAAGAATTATGGACAAGTTGTGTTGTAAAGTGCCCTTTCTGGAAGGTCAGACCCCACTTTTTGCTGCTAGATGCTATGGTAATTGATCTGAAAGTGTGCTTGGCCCTACTAACCAGGCCAGAGCATCAGTTAATTTTCCCTTAAACTGTAAAAAAGAATTGGTACACCTAACTGACAAAGTACTTTAACACCCCTGTAAGGCCCTAGTATATGGTACCAGTGGTACCCAGGGCAGGGATGTAAAAGCAGCACCAGGGCAGAAGCATTTATTGTGCCCCCGAGTAAAACCAAAGGCTGCAAGCCTGCCATGTAAGCCCTATATGAGCGACTTGCCAGCTCAAGGTCGACCCTGCACACATCATGTGTGACAGGGTCACCTCACTACATTCTTTATGTGACAGTCACAGTGACAGTATGCCTCCTATAGCTCCGGAGCCAGGGTGCATTATGTTATATGTATGTGGGGAAATATGTGCAAGCATATATTGCTCTGTGGTAGCATTCTAATGGTAATTCTACCGCAGTGACCGATCCTCCGTAGGATAACATGCGCTGGACACTGGACATCTCCAGATGTCCAGCTCAATTATGGAACAGTTGATTTCACAGATGTGCAACTCAATTATGGAACGGTTGATTTCCTTTTTGTTTAGTGTCAAACACCATGCTTTTTAACCCCTGACACAATGGTGGTGTCGATGTTTAACCAGCGTGCAGCTAGATGGCACTTTAGACAGTGCCTACCAAGTTAACTTAGTGTTCTTGTGCATTGTCAGGCTTTTTCTATGGTTTTCCGCCAAGACAGAGTTCTGACCTCATGCTGGGTGTGTGTGCAGCTCCCAGAGGCTAGAAACAAAGACTTGTGTGTGCTAGAGGTAACACCTCCACCCACACAGGATGGCTAGTGAATGGGCCTTCATGACAGTGATCCTCAAAGGCTTTACCGGCACTGCTGGACAAAGGAACTTGTCCTCCACTCAGTGGTGGCTGCTGCTGATATGAAGTGGGGGAGGGGAAGCGAGGGGGGAAATGGCAATAAAAAATGTAATAAAAGTACACTTACCTTCCTGCTACTGGACACACAGCCTCTGTGGTCCTCTGCTCCTGTGCCTCAGTGCTCCTCTGCTCCAGGAAGTGCTGCCGCCATGAGCACAAGCTCCCCGACTCCCCTATGGCCAAACCCAGTGCGTCTTTCATGCATGAGAGGAGTGTTGGGATTGGCCTGAGCTTGCTTGTTTACTGTTACAAAGGCGACTAGAAGCCTGCACCTGCTTTTCTCTCCACCCGGCAATGCAGCTCGGGTTGGAAATGGACACTGCACATGTTGGTGTGACCATTCTGAGACGTCTGACCAAACCGACACCACACTGATAGCAGTGCCTTGTGCCCACCAATCCTGCTGCTGATGGCCCGGCCCCTAGACCCAGCTGATGGCTACTACAGGTAAAATAAAATGATAATGAAGCAGTTTAAATAATTGCTTTTTTATCATTTTATTTTAAGCTTTGATATGCTCCTTCTAGTAGTGGGGCGACTCTCCTACACCACAACCGAGGAGCCACCCTGCCCTCATTCAAGGAGAAAGCCCCCTCTGCCAAAGGCACTGTTTTTCACAGGCAGGCAGTGAAATGAGCTATTCAGGAGGCATGCAACTCCACAAGGCTGACCAAACCTCGAGGGTGCTGCTGTTGAAGTGTACAGCTGAGGATGGTTTTGGCCTTCTCGAATGTAGTCCTAAAAGGTGGGTTCTGAATAGTTTAGGGACATACATCCACCGGATGTGGTCACTAAAGGAGCCGCAGAACTAGTGGCCTATTGGCTACTAGTCCACTCACCCACTAACTCCCCCAAAATCAAAGATTTAAGTGGCACCAGATCATTACATTCAACGTGTTACCAAGAAGAGACCTGTTTCCACCTCAAGGCAGGACTCCACTAAGAGAGGAGCTAAGCTCTGCACCTGTGGCAGCCACTCTGCACCGCTGCATTTTGACTCAACAAAGGAAAGCAACTGGTTCAAAAAGGAAGGTGAACCACTGTGCAAACTCAAGACTTCACAAGAATTCCCTTGGGCTAGAGGAACTAGTCCCCTACAGATGGCAGGCACAAACCGCTAAGTCCATGACATTGAAGAACTATCCACTGAGCCGTCTGAGCTCAAAAGTCATTGGGCAGGTGGCTTCTGGGAACTGTAGTCCAGACCCTCAGTAAGGCTCAGCTTTCTACAATGTTCCCCTGGTCCACTGGAAGAAGATTCCCTCAACAGCAGTGCTTGCAGGTACCAAGGCTTGTTGGTTGTCCATCCGACTACTACCTGTCTTATTCGACCCTTCAAGAGAAGGGATTCTCCTGCATGAATGGCCAACCACTCCTGTGGCTCCATCACAAAGATCCTGCATTTGTTTTTACCCTCTCTACCTGAACCAGTTGCCACTGATCCTGTTCAGCAACAAGGCTAGACAGAATGTCCTCTGCACCCATGTCCTCTGAGCGAGGTAGATCCAATCTGCCTGGAGACTCCTGGTCCAAGGCCAGCTCCTTGCTTAAGTTCCAAAGGGTTTTGCTTAACTCGCCCGCAAGTACCTTTTTGCTGATGTAGCCATGGAAAGACCACGGGCCTGATTGACGGCTCTATTTGCCAGCTCCATTTGCCAGCTAAAGTGCACCTCTGCACCCTGCTCTCCGGAGCCAGGTAAAATTGTGCTAGCTGTTGTGAACTAGTCTAGGGACTTACAAGACCTTAATTCCGAGTAGGTTCCACTGAACTTACTCTCTAAATGCCCGATTGCATGTAGGTATTTTACCTATTGACCGCAATGTTAGTGTTTTACATTGCAAAGTACTTATTTTTCTAATGCTTGAAAATTGATAACTCTGGTTATCCTTTATGTATCAACTTTGTTTTGGGGTCTAAAAATATATAAAAATCAGAGCTATTTTTTTTATAAATTGGTGTTGGATTTCTCTCTCGTTGTTTCAATTACTTATCATCCAAGTTGCTGATGTAAAATGTATAACACACCTTCCTCTGAGTAGCCTGTCTGCTCTTTGCTGCTCTTTGCCACTCTATCAGTACTGAGAGACACAGTACAAGAGTACCCATGGTCCAACTTTGTGCATTATGCTAGTGTTACATGGTAATGCACCCATGCCATACCACATACTACTTTCACCTTGCAACAAGTTGTCAAGATGCATTGTCTGCACTTTGGCTTTTATGAAAATGAGTTACAGGATACCACAAGGCTCAGCAAAGATCCCAATATTATTAAAAATGTATCTGGCACCTTTGGGTAAGATAGTAGACAGGTGGGGTGTCAATCTTGTTTTGTTTTTGATGACACCCAGCCGATGCTATCCTTTGTGCAAAGTGATAGTCCAGTGGTGGAAAATACTGACAGTTGTCTGACAAATCTGACTTTTATTATTTGGATTGACTGTCTCCTGATGTGAGGCGGCATGGGCGGATGATATGGGGCCTCCTACAGTACCTAAATGTGAGGTGAGGAATTTGGCTATAAAATTTGACAATTACCTTTCATTTAAACCACAGATAAGAGCTATTACCACTGTCTGTTTTGCCGTTTTAAAACCATCAAAGAAGATCTTTACATTTCTACCTGGCTACACAGGTAAATCTGTGGTTCATGCTATGATTACCTAGAGGATGGATTATGCAAACGCTATTTTTCTTGGACTACTGGCAGGGACTCTTAACAAGTTACAACTGGTCCAAAATTTTGCCACACGCTTAATTTTGAATTGTTTCAAGAAGACAATCTACCAGGAAAAATCTTAGGACCCTTCATTGACTTCCGATTAAACAGAAGGTGATGATTAATACTTTGACAATTACCTATGGGGCTCTGCATCAAGCAGAACCTCTTTACAGTCCAAGAAAATATAAGGAATATGACCCCAGTAGAGCTTTGCTCTCCTCCAACTGGGGGTTGGTCGGTATCCCAAGGATACCTAAAAAGGCTAGGTGGGCGGTCCTTTGCCTGTTTGGCAGCTAAAAACTGGAATTCTCTCCCTAAAGCTTTAAGAGATCTAAATGCGGAGAAGGCTTTTAAGGCAACACTAAAAACACACCTTTTCAGGGAATGCTAAAGTTTTATTTTGCTCTGCTCTACCAGCCTTAGTCAGTGCAAGGCCGCATCTTGGGAAGCAGCTGTGTGCTTTACAAATGGCATTCATTCATTCATTCGCTCATGTCACTTGGAATGCCAAAATCAATGAAAAAAATTAAATTCAGAAGAAAAATCAAACATGGACACATTGATCATGTAAACATTTATGATTATCTTGGCCTGACTGCGGATAATAAACTTGTGTGGGCTGATCAAATCATAAACAAGAGACAGAAAGCAATCATCGTGGTGAACTTGATTAAAAGATTCATGAAGGTCAAACTTGGGATGCGTGGCTTGGAGCCGAGTGATGGTGGATGCGTGAGCCTGCAGCTCTGCGCCGGCCTGACTGTTCTCCTGCATTCACTAGTCAAGGGTAGCTTCCAACGGACCACAGAACTTACCTCGAACCTGGGGGCATCCACACACTTTGTCACTGAGGACGATAGCAGTGCAGTCCCTGAGGGAGCCGGGAAGTGGCGAGGTTCGGTCTGTTCGAGGATAATGGCGGCCACCTTTTGGAATTGAAAATGTTATTGACCCCTTGTTCATGCTTTAACTGTGTTAAGTTAGCATTCATGACGCCATTTTATAAGTAGCCGCCATTTTGCTCTATGATTAAAACTAAGCTTCTGTCTCATGTTGCTTGCTTCAGCAGAAAGCTGCTGGGCTGCATTTGCATCTCCAAGGTTAGGCCTCACTGAAGTATGAGAAAGTCACTTGTTAACACATACCTTTCCATAAAATTGAGGTTCGCTCCCACTATTCCAGCTGCAGGCAGAGACTGAATGACCTTGCCAGAGAGATAGTGTGTGCCTGGTGCCAGACAGCTCATCTTTCTGTGCCCTTTTGTTCCTTGTTGCTGTCTGTGGAAAGTTACTGGATTGGTGTGTCTTGTACTCATGCTGAAACCTATAAATGTTACCTTGATGCTTGTGAAAATCAGTCCCTTGGCAGCTATCTCATGAGGCTGGTCAGACTGGACTCCTCTGCAGCCCATTTACTAATAAATTACTTGGTTTGTATTCTCTTCTGTCTTACCGACTATTCATTTTTTGGAAGGCAGAGAGGTGGTCGCGAATGACCCTGGTGGCCCGATTTGGGTTACTTCCTTCACGCCCTTGAGTGATATATCCAGGACGGGACCAGCAACTTGCGGCGGGCCCCTAGGGGGGGGGGGGGGGGGCTGGGACAGCACCCAGAGCACCGAAACACAGTACTGAGAGCGGTGGGCGGATCCCAGTGGCTCCCCACTGTGGTTGAAGCAAATGAGACACCATCGGTGCTAAGGGCATGCCAGCCCGCAGCCAGGGGTGGAGTCCTGAGGCTCTTCTGGTAATGACAGGAGAAGGATGACTGTGGCAGTATTCTAGGCTGTGCCTTGTATAGCTCCTGCTGGAGAGTGAGAAGACTGATGCAGCCTAGCTGGAACTGGCCGCTGACGCCATGCAGCATGGGAAGGCCCGGCACCAACTGCTCACATAGTCAGTGGGGAAGGGGTGACACTGGAGCACAACAGCAGGAGACTGGTAAGTGGGACCTGGGGCGGACGTGGGCCGGCTGCAGATAGTAATGTCTGCTCCCACCTGCCCCCTGAAGAATAAGCTTGGGCCCATATTGGGGCCAGAGGGTGGAACCAAAGAGATTTGAACCTAATATAGAGAGACAGGCCTGTGATCAACACTGCATTGGGAAGTGGTGAATCCCTGTGGACTTACTATCTCCTGAGAGGCTCGCACTAGCAGATACACCCTGGGGAATAGGACATGGCTGCCCCTGTAGGTCTTGCTGGACATGACTGAAGTGAGAGGGGTGGCACCTGGTGGTCAAGAGCTCTCCGGCCAGGGACTCAATGCCTAGATCGGACCCGAAGAAATAAGGTTACGCCTAACCAGCACTGGTCGATAATCTCATTGTGCGACGTCATAGACCCTGAGAGCCAGCAGTGGGGCCGAGGGATAGCTGGCTGTGTTGGTTCTTTTAATGCTAAGGTAGGGACTGGAATGGAGTGAGCCTCACACAGAAAATCCAACACTATGACACTACATCCGTGCCTTGGCTGGAGGATGCTACTGGTGCCTCGCCTCCTTCGGTCCCGCACTCAGGAGTTTATCCTAGGGGCTAGAGATTAGGGAGACACTGGGGAGATTGAATTGCCCCTTGGCTGACACTGTGGGACACACCCAGGAACTAGAATCCGAGTGGTGAGGCAGCTGAGAGACAAGAGTTACTTGAACTGTAGAGACTGAAAACAATAGAAACCTCACCCGTTGGGCAATATGGGCAAAACTCGAGGAAAACTCAAGGAAAACCAACAGGAATACCCCCTGAGGGTTACGATGCCCTGCACAACCGGAGAAGTCAAGCTCTGAAACCCTGGAAGACCCTATCCAGTCACAACTCAATTAAATCTGAAGCAATAGCAGACACTAAGGCTACTCTACATCAAGTCATCAGCACAGTATCAGTGGAGTTTGGCCCTCTGAGAGTGAAGCATAAACAATTCGTGGACTGAGTCAGAGCTGTTGAAACCTCACTCTCAGATCTCCAGCCCACACAACTGTCAATGACCCAGCAGATCAAAGAACTAACTGATAGAGTACAAACATTAGAGTATCGGGTGGAAGATGTGGAAGGGCATAATAGATGGAACAATGTGCGAGTGGTGGGACTCCCTGAGGGGTTTAAGGAGGCAGTATGATCGACTACCTTGAATCTTGATTCAAATCTGTGGTCATGCCAGAGGGTCTATCAACTTTTTATACATTCAAAGGTGCGCGTCGTGGCCCGGTTCGCTGGCCAGCAAAAGGCCGACATCCCCGTCCAGTGGTGGTAAAACTCCTTCGCTATGAGGATAGAGATGTAATCTTATAGATGGCATGCTCTGAGGGACCGTTTACACTGGATAACTGCAAAGTTTCCATGTTACCGGAATACACAGCCGAGGTTAATCAAAATCGTGCGTCCCTCCAAGAAGTCAAAAGGGCCCATTGTACGGAAGGTCTCCAATACTCTTTAATATTCCCAGCCAGGTTACAGATAATCTTAGATGGAACCACACATTTCTGTGAAGACCCACAGCAAACCTGGTACTGGTTGGAAGCATGCAGAACCGGTCAGCCGCTTTCACGGTCCAGTCTGGCTCCTGACCCACAGGGACGGAAGATGAGGAAAAGAGCCCAGAGAGGGCTCCGCGGAAGGGTCCCTAAGAAACAGAACCCCTCCCAAACTGAACAGAAAAGAACTGATGCCATTCATGCAGTGGCGGAGATTGTGAGATCTCCAGACAATGTCTCAGGGGCTGGTTCCCCTTCTGCATAGACAATGGAGGGGTCATACTCAGATTCCTCAAGGGCAAATAGTCTAAACTTGCCACGGGTAACACCAAACTCCTTTGAATTAATTTGCTGTGAAGACACCGGAGCAGATGGAGAATCCAGAGTCACTGGGCAAGGTCGGGCGCTGCACCTGGAGGTTGTGGACATAACAGGCCGGTGCGGAATGAGCGTGTACTGGTTGCCCCATGTCTTTTGCCTAGCCCTTTCGGATAATCTCACCCCTGATAGGTGGAGAATTTCCGTTACTAATGTTGATGGGTCTTCAGTTTGTGCAGTTAACCTTTGCTGAACCGCACTTGGGCTGGGGAGTTTCGTTTTTATGGACTGTTTGTTAATAACTGTTATGATGTTGTTTTTCAGGGCAGTATGGATATTTTCTGATGGTGGAAGCTGGTGGGGAGGGGAGAGAACCTAGCTTATATTACCTTGCAAGGCGACTACTCCTTACATACTGAAATTCTTATCATGGAACATTAGTGGGATGGAATCTGCCGTAAAACGCTACAAGTTACATAGCTATTTACGCAGATGAGTAATGCAGGTGGCCATGTTACAGGAAATCCACCTCATACAAAGTGAAGTAGTGACATTTTGCAGCAGATGGAGAGGACAGCTATTTGCTACCTCCTATTCAGCTTATGCATGCGGAGTGCTGATCTTGATTAAAGCAGGTGTCCCATGCAAGCCCTTACACACCATCGTAGCTAAAGAGGGCCGAAACGTCCTGCTGATGGGGAGGCTGTTGGGTCGTGACATTACCCTGGGAACGATTTATGCACCAAATCGGAAACAGGTTTCATTCTTAAATTCCCTTTCAACATCATTAGCATCCCTGAGTCCCAACTCCCTCCTTCTTGGGGGAGATTTTAATTGTGTGGCGGATATCACTATGGACTGCTCCTTCCCTCTGTTGCCTAGTGCTTCTACACATAAAACATCGGGTTTACATTTGTCTTAAGTTTCATTTAAGACAAAATCCTAATTTAAGACAAAATCCTAATTTAGGACAAAATCCTAACTCAAAACAAAATCTTAATTTAAGACAAAATCCTAATTTAGGAAAAAATCCTAATTTAAGACAAAATTCTAATTAAGAACAACATCCTAATTTAAGACCAAATCCTAATTTAAGACAAAATCCTAATTTAGGGCAAAATCCTAATTTAGGACAAAATCCTAATTTAGGACAAAATCCTAATTTAAGAATGCTAAATGCCTTCTGTGAATACCAAAAGTAGTAAGTTCAGGATTTTTTCGTAAGTTAGTTCTGTGAATCGGGCCCTTTGTCATACACAACCTGCTTTGCCTGTAGCTCTCTGCCCCGTTCACTTGTTTTCTCCAGTGACCTACAACTCCTTGCCCTGGTGAGACATTGTGACTTTTGTAAATTCTGTTAGCTGTCCCTTCAAAAATATTACTTTACTTCAATTTCTTAACTGCAACCTATTTCCATTGTCATCTTAAAATTGGATTTACTTTAGATTTTTTTTCTTTCAAATCCGCTCTGGTTTTCTCTACTTTTTTTTACAACATGAATGTGAACTATTTTTATATTAAACTGAAGTTGCATGTTGCCTTCCTTCGGGATGGACTGAAGACCCTGAGCTGGAGGATACTTCAGTCTTCCGGCAGATGAAATACCCCCAACGTGTGTTGGTTTTATTCCCATTTCCAAGTTAGTGTCTACCCGCTTTCATGATTGTTTTTCCCTTCACATCACCATTGTATTGTGTCTCCAAATGCCAGTGTTTCCCAGATAGTTTGCAGTATTTTTAATGTCTCCTAACGATCTTCGCAAACCTTGTATGTCTATTCTAAATAGAAAACAGACATTACAACTTGCTTCAACTTTTACCTGTTACATTTTAAACATTAAATTAACTTTTAAGATCCTTGGGTCATAGGTAGTTATTTATGGTTGCAAAATACTGACCGCAATTTGCAATTAGTATTTTTGAGACCAGTAAAGATTTTTTAGGAAAGACCCATGTACTAATAGGTCAGTTCTTAAACATCTGAATAGTTAGAGTTAGAATCTGACCTAACTCATGCATATTATTGTAAAACTTTGTACCTTAGCCTGGAAACATTCAGCCTGCGGTGGCTCCTAAGAGTTTTTCGATAGATGAGAGTGCCTGTGCCTGCATCACATGTGCCTGTGCAGTATCATTTGGCTATGACTTCATACCCACATGCGTTTGTCCTCAGAACGCCCTATATTTCACTGTCTAAGTGAGATTTGATGCCATCCTTTCCTTCTCTTAACAACCCTTCCAAACCCTGTATTCTTCTAAGCTAAACATGATCCGAAATCCAGACTTTTTTTTACTTCAACTCTTAACTCTTTGATTTGTAAATCAGTTCTAATTTTTCTCACTTACATTTTTCTAACTTATAAATGAAATACAACTAAGAATAGCCTTGCATTAAACATTGACCTTTTTACTTTTTCTTCAAGTGGGAATACACATTTTAGCTAGAAAAAACTCAGCACATCCTTGTCTCCTTTTTCCAAGTCTGTGTGTCTTAGGCGCTCTGTGGTTGTGTTGGTGCCCCAATGCCTTTTCCATCTTTCTCCTTTCATGTAGTTCTCTGCTCTGTGCCTTTGTCTCCAGGCCCATATGACTTTGTGACTGCTCGTCCTCTATTGTCTTACTGTTAAAATGAACTCTGGTGTCATCTTTAACTACTCTTAACAAGCCTCCTGTTAGACCAAGCGGTTTTGGACTGGCTGGGATGCAACAAAGCCAAACAGAATCCACCGTCCTAGTTAGCATGAGTATGATACACTTGTCCGATAACCCATACTCACCCTTGAATAGCTTAGCAAAAAGCAGTCAGGCTTATCCTCAGGGTCAGAGTGTAAAGTTTTGGTGTAATACCACCCTCACAACACACACCGTACACTACGAAAGAGACTCCACACAGAATGTATAAAACACTGGCCATTGTATTACACACACATTGGAATCAAGACAATATACACATTGGATATATACTTTACTTTACAGTTATATGCAAGTGTAGAACTCTCCCATTAGCATCAAACAGCACCAACATATGTACACATTTCAGAGATATCCATAAAATCTGGCATTCCCCATACCACATACCCCATACAGTTGCAATGGTCAAGAAAGCGCAGGTTTTTACTATGCATTGTGACCCAGCCCCTCAGTCACTCAAACGGCACCAGTAAACAATACACATTGCCCCTGCTGGCAACACTTTGATGAGGTTATTGGACCACCTAATGCTGAAGAAAACAGTTACTGGGTTTTGTCCCTCCAGATTAGGCCTTCAGGTGCCCATCACCACCTTTACAAGTGTGGGGTCAGTAGCCCCTCTGCAGGCAAAAGACTGTGACACGGGAAGCTAGTACGCTTCTTAATTGGAGAAATGTTTCCCCTCCAGTGGAGGTGCAAGCTGCAGCTGCTCTAGGCAGCCAGCCATGGGTCCCCAAAGGGCACAATGAGACCCCTTGGGTCCAGTCATGATAGCCTCCACAACAGAGTACCTTGTGGCGTGTATCCGGAAAAAGGGAGTCAGCGACCTTGGACTGAGGCTGCAATGTCAGGCACAGTCGTCCTCCCGATCTGGAGGTCAGAAACTGTTTAGGCTGCCAGCTCGGTCCCATGGACTCGGCAAACTTCCCCAGCACTCCTCAAACTCCTCTCACTCTGTCACCTTACGTGGCCCACTGATCTTTACAAGGCCACTTCTCAGCACAATGTCATTATGGCATACGTCAGGATGCTCCTTGACCCAACTGACGATCACTTCCACCCGCTTTAGCCACTCCGTGCAAGGTCCTTATGATCTTGTGGAAATGGGGAGATCTTTTCTGTCCCTGGGATCTCACAGACAGAAGCCCAGCCAACCAGACTTTGGAGAGTGCTGAGGGACCCGGGCCACAACATTTGGCAATTGGGCCAGCAACATCCAGGCAAAATCCACCAAGTGATAGTCCTCTTCCTAGAGCACAACAAGCCCCAGGTCACCACAAGTCTGTGGATAGTCCAGTTGCAGTAACTCTTTCCCCAGGATTTCCTTTTGTCGATGTCCTAGCATCGAACCAGCATAGTATGGTTCCAAACCCTCAAGCGTCTCTAACTCCTGAGTGCAGAGTCCCTGTAGTTATACCTACAATGGCCTTTGAAATGCACGGGCCCTCTCTAAATTCTATTCTGTCTGCCATCCTACCTTGAGCAGTTTTATCAGTATCTTCAGTGGGGCCAAGACCCTACCCCTCAGAATGTAGGTGCCAACTCCACCCCACCTATCCCTTCCGGTAAGCCCCTCAGAGTCAAAGGTCTGCAGTTTCCCTTGAGCCCTTAGTTTATGGCTGGAATGCACAGATGTAGTTGTCCCCCTAGCACCCAGATATGGATTGGAGATAGGCTGACAGGCACACAGAGCCACAAGCACAGAAATGCTCATTTTCCAAAGTGGTATTTCCACCATAGTAATGTTGAATCCCTACGCACCACAGGAGAGGAATTGCCATTACCAACCCATCCATATCAAGCAACATACTGCTACTCTTCTGCCTGTAGGAAGTACTGCTAAATACCCTTCCCACAAATCACTCATGCCAATCCAAAGCAAGAAGCAGGCCCTACCATACTGAGCCCATCATCTGGTGTCATTCACTACCAGGGCATGTAGCGCACATGCTCACATGCCCTACCTCTTCACAACACAGCACCCTGTCCCCAGCGAGTACTCCGATATAGGAAGAGACATGCAGAACCTTGGCAAGTAGCTTTTTAAATGCTACGCCGAGTATCAGTAACTTGCACTCACAGGCCCCATCACGGGAACTCTGAGCACATTTGAAGAGCTACCTGAGCTACCTCAGTGGGTGGCACAACCCATGCTGCAAGCCCACGGAGGCCCATTTGAGTTACATGCCTCATGTATATGTCTTACCCCTAGACAATGGACTAACAGTTAACTCAAATCAGCCAATCATGTATACACCATTTTCCCTTGACAAGGGACTTGTTAAATGAAATCATCCAATCATGTTTACACCAATCACCAGTATGTATATGACATACACATCACTTCGGCACTGAATGGCAGTGTCATCTGCGATCAAAGTCCTAATGCTAGCAGGTAGATCAGTTGAAAACCAGGAGAAACAAAAGCATAAAGATTGCCACCAACAGAAAGGCCATTTCCAACACCTCCCAAATCATGTAACCCATAGATAATCATAACTCTACATTTGTATTTATTTCAATGAATTAACTGCAATATTTTTGCAATTTGAACTTAAAAAAACCAAACTATTTCTGAACATTTTACCTTTTTTTAAACTTGAAATTAAACTAACTTTTCTAACTATAATCTTTTCAGATTTAACATCAATGATACTAACTCTTGATCAAAGTTTGATAAAAGTTAGTACCCCTTCTGTCTTTCATTAGGTTTGATTAGAAACATTGAGCTCGATGATGCCACCTTTATTTGTGTCTCCTTTGACCTTGTTTCAGTGTCTCCCAGTTCCTACCCTCATTTTATGGTCTCCCTGCCCTTGAATCCTTGAATTTCTCTCTCTCGGCTCTATGCCCTTGTGTCTCCGTATTCACATATATTAGTGACATTCTGTGACGTTTTCCTAACAATTCTTTCAAACTTTAGACTTTTAATCTAAAACGAAGGGATATCGTAATCATTAAGTCACGCTGTGCAGCACAGTGCAGCAAGCCAACATGCTGTGCGGCGTGGCAGGTAAAGGGCAGAAATACGCTGTATTTACCATAATATGGCACATTCCAGTCTTTTTCCAGCACTGCCGCACAATGTGATGCCCAGCACCAACGCAGGCACCCCTGCACCATGGTGGAAGGGTGCCTGTGTTGTTAGCAGGGTTGTTTTTGTACAGGAAGGGTCTCATTCCTGTGCCAAAACAATACCCTGAGGCATTTTCTTCTTTTTATGTGTGCTGCAGAATGCAGGACACATATAAAGAGGGAAAAAAGGGAGAAATAGAGAAATTTCTCCTTGTTATCCTCCCCTGGGGTTGCGTAGCATTTGGACGCATTCCCAGGTCTACCAGTTATGGTAACTATGGGAATGCACCAAAATCCAAGGGTGTTGCCTGGGAAAACCCACACGCCACCAGTGGAACGCCTCCCTGGATCAGAATAACCCATTGCAGCAATTTGATCTGCGTTGTGTTACTCTGGATTTATCAAACCACTCAGAATCTCGCAAGGGGGCCTTTCATGGCTTCATAAATCTGACATAAGGGTTGCATCGCTTTTGCACCCCATTGCATGGGACAAAAGCGATGCAACCCTATGATTAATATACCCCCTAATTCTAACTAGACCCTTCTTATTAATTCAACTGTTTTCTGTTCCCAAGTGTAATAATGCTGTTGATAAGTACTTTGCTTAAAAGTCCTCATTTTCCAGGAAGAGTGTTTTCCTATTTGATTTCCCCACACTAGGTTTTTTCCATTTCATGACTCTCATTTGGGGTCATTCTCCACACAGCTCATCTACACATGTTGATATATATATACATATTCAACGAAAAAAAGGTTGAAACCTAGTTATGGTTAGGAAAACGTTATTTATTCAGTCCATACCAGTAGTTCCCAAACTGTGGTCCACGGACCCGCCTGTGACACATTCCCAGGAGGTCCACAGGCAGCAGTTTTAACAATATTGCAAAGCTCCTTGTATAAGCAGCAGTTTTCAGGCAACAATAAAAGTGTCAAGAGAACTTGGTGATTAATGTACCTCATGGGGAGAGATGGGAGTTTTGTCCAAAGGCAGCTTTGACTCATCTAAGATAGAGCAAGGGGTTAATATTCGTGCTGCAAAGAACAAGTCCCATGCATTTAAGAAAGCTGCATTTTATGTGTAGAGCTCAGTGGGTTAGTGCTTTTGTCACAGAGATTTATTTGTTACAGTGCAGTTCATAAATTAAAATCGTAATCTAGCACAGTGAGCTATGAACTGATATCAGAGAGCTGCATGCATACTGCATGGTACAAGTTAGTAAGTTGAGGGGCATATTTACAAGCCCCTATCACCACCACAACGTCACTTTTTCTGATGTCGTGGTGGCGATAAGGTGTTTGCTTTATTTACAAGGCAATGTTAAGTCACTTAATGTGGCTTAACACCGCCTTGTAAATAAGGCTCCCTTTCACGCTAAACTTAGCGTGAAAGGGGAGGGCAATGGGTGCTGTGTTGGGTGTTCCACCGCAATATCCATTGATTTTGATTCTGACCCATATTTATAGGAGTGGCGTAAATATGGGACTGCTCCAAAATGAAGACCAAAAAAAACCTGGTCTTACCGTGGCGAAACGAGGAGAAATGTTCAATTTCTCCTTGTTTTTGCTGTTTCTATTTGTGTAGTGTTGGGCAGCCCACATAGAAACAGCAAAATGCCATTGATTGTTTATGTGCAGGAAGGGTCACCTTCCTGAACATAAACAATCAATAAATAATTATGTTTTGCAACTTCCATGTGTGCTACATTAAGCAGCACACATAAAGGTTACAAAACGCCATTTAAAATTGTTTATGTGCAGGAAGGGACACCTTCCAGCACATAAACAATTTTCCCCTGCAACGCAGGCACCCTTACACTATGGTGCAAGGGTGCCTGTGTTGGCACTAGGTAGCTAAATTTAGGCCAGCGCAGGGGGAAACCTAGGGCTGCACCACATGTAAATATGGTGCCGCCCTGCGTTTCAGAAGTGGCGCAGCACAGCGTTAGGCCAAGGAGGCAAACGCCATGCTCCGCCACTTCTATTGTACACATCCCCCTTTGTTTCTTCCCAGTCTTTCATGAATCTGATGCTGCTAAAAAAATGGTTTGTTTGGATAGAAATACATTCTTATTATTTAAGTCAATGCTAACCACTGTGTATGTTCTGAATCCAGAGTATGTGCTTCTCCAGACCGAGCACTTTAAAAAAATGCCTACCAGTATGGATGACATGTGAATTCTACACCTTGTAGTCCCCTTTGCCTTATGGAACATTTTCTATACACTCATTTACACATGTATGATTAATTGTCTCTATATGTGTGTGATGTAAAGGGCTCTAACACCCTACTCTGGTATGAGAGGTGCTGTAAAATTAATGAAATACATGTGACGGAGGGGCTATGGAAAGATAAGAGGCACTATTGGAGGGTGATATTGAGGGAATCATTGAATAGCCCCAACATAGATTGTTGTATGCTGGTGCACAGTAAGGTCATAATTTACTATGCTTCAAAAGCGAATACAATTAATTATATAATGACAAATGTGTTGTAGAATGCACAATTATTCCCCTAATTTTCTTGGGGCAAACCCCCCAAATCCGGCTTTGTAGTGGTCGGGCTCACTCACTGCACTTGGTGTTCACCGTATGGGGTCTGGTCTGACCACATTTGCCAGGTCTGCTTTGGGTTTCCAGTTGGGCCCTGGCAGGAGCAAGAGCCTCGTACCTAGAAATAAAACCAATCATTGAAAAGTTAGTCGGCGAGATGCAGCAGCATCCTTTCCATTAAAAGTTTGTGATTTGTGCAAATTTTTTCAATATAAACTAATAAAATCTTTAGTATTTCGAGTATTTGCTTGGTGTGCACTTGTTTGCGTATTTTTTGCAAATTACTGTTTTAATGTTCGAAATTCAAATAGTACAAATTGAATGTGGGCCCCTAGCTTCCAGTAGTGACTCATTGGGGGTCCTCAAGAGTCAAAGGTTTGGGAACCACTGTTCTATACCAACAAAACGTACACTACATAAACATTATAAGTTCTAAAGTCAAAGTAATGCCATGTGTTTATAATTTACACACTGCACCACCTCCAAATTACTATACTCAAGCACCTCCGAAAACAGTGTTGTCAACTCCCTAGCTACACTACATTAAATATAACTGACCCTTCTACAACGCACACTGCTCTAAGCAATGATCTCATTTGAGTCATGTGTTATTATGAAAGCCATAATTTTATATAGGTTTTGCAATATAAAAGAGTATAATCTGTGCATAGGGAAGGCACAAGTTACAGTATATATTTGTGGAAGCAAACGCCTTGTTGAAGAATAATCAGCCATAGCAGCAGTAGGAAATTAAGAACCAGCTACAATCGCAGCATCACACTCTAAAGTCACAACAATGGTACCTGTTGTAATAGCAATAGAGCTAACTACAACATTGAGTAAAGAATCACAAGCAACTTTGATTTGCCCATTACCTGCCGGATGTGAGTGGGGGATTACTGAGCAGAGTGAGGGGAAGCTTATAATGAAAGAAGTATATACATTAGGAAAAGATAGGTAGGAATATTGAAGTTTGCTGACCATAGGTCAGACATTCGAAAGATCATACGTATGACAATAGAGTCAGTTTGGGAGTGCCCGAGATGTTTGGACAAAGAAGAAATCAAAGTTTTTTGGACAAACGCAAGAGTAAAATAGGACATTGATAAGATGGTCTGGTATTCTATCTGTTGGACCTGGTCCTCTCTGCATGTCAAACTCAAACTTGACGTCATTTGAATAAATTATTAAACATCAAAACAACAAAAATCCAATTGGTTGAACCGAAGCTCTGAATTTTTTACGTTTTAGATGAAATCAAGTCCCTAATGGTCAAACCACAAATTACTGACATCTGGTCGCGCAAGACCGGGTCCAAGTCGAAAGTGAAGGCTGAGTGCGGTACGGATATAAGAAGTCGATTGTGCCTAGTCAGCATTTACCATTTGTAGATGTTTAGCCCTACAACCAAGGGTCCAAGACTGGCGGGCTCCTTACCTCAAGCTGTGTGAATTTAACATGTAACAGGAAGAACTTTGCGTGTTACCTTACAAATGAGGAATCATTGGGGAAATCTATAATTGTTGCCCAGTTCTCACAGGAATTCCTCAGGCTAATCCGGACATTCCCCCCAAGAAATTTCAACTGCTTTTTGAAACCTAAATGCTTTTATGAAAATAGATTTATCAGCGATTTCCTGCAGCTACTGTTAGCTGCACCACAGAAATTAAAAGGGACCTCGCAAATGCAGCGTTTAGTGCAATAATCTCACTGCTGGACTTACAAGATACATAGTGTGCTCAGTGTGTTCTGTCATTAAATTTGTATAAATTTATTTATGTGGTATTTGTATTGGGGGAACCCGGTAAAAAGTCAGCTGAGTACTGTCCAAGGTCAAAGGCAAGCATTCAGTCACTGAGGAGGGGAAGCTGAGTTCTGAGAGCCAATGTGTAGTGTCCATTCACATTACCTACATGCTATTTTACACACATCTATTAGTCACTGTATCCCAGGCTACGTGCCCGGTAAAGTTCCTTGTAAGCTTGGGGGAGCTGTAATCCTTGTTTTCACAGTCAACGCCGCATGGAGATCAACAGTAACCCTTGAGAAGCTGGAAGTAAACTCTAAAAATCCGAGTGTGGCTCCCAGCTTACATCTATTTATAGAAAGAACATCCTTTTTCTGAGGCTGGTTTAGGAAGGCCATTGTTGTATCAGACCCTGGGCTCACTTGGATTTCTCCTCATCATGTAATCATTTTTTATTCATGTATTTTGAAGATTGAGTGGCATTTCGGATCAGAAATTATGTTCTTTAGGCTTCGTATATATATTACGGAACAGCTGATTATAGAAAAATTGAGTAGAGTTTAAAAAAATGAAGTTATTAGTTGAAGTTGTTCATACGCTGTTTTATGAAAAGCAACAACAGCAAAGTTGATTTTGGTTCTTTGGGGTCTACTGATGGGACCCCCTTTGCTATCCTTAGAGACCCCCTATCCTTGACTGTGCGACCCTTGATGCACTTAGTTTTAGATTCATCTTCGCTGGACTCTCTACACTATTAAAAGCAGACAATAGGGGCTTCTGATCGTTACCATTCATAAAGTAACAAGGTAAAGCAATAATGTAGGAGCAAGGCACAATCTCTCCTGCAGCACACACATTTGTCTGGTGTGCCCACATTGCTCTATCCAGGTAGACAATTTTGTGATGTAAACATTAATGTGTTTGCTGCTATCAAGGAATGATCTTAGTCACAGATGTTATTGATTAATTCTTGACATTATTTATTTATTGTCTATAAAAACTGTGGATTTTAATCTGTATAACTGGAGAAACAAGTTTAAAAACACATTTTTACACAGTTTTTAAAAATATCTGCCTAGGCTCATGCCTGGAGCCTGGTACTGGCAGTAGTATCTATAACATATAGATGCTTCTTTCTATTGATGTGCTTTGCAAATATAAAAGTCACCATCATCATCATCAGAAAAAGATTAGGGACCACATGTACAGAATTTGGGGATTGAGAGTTCCTAATTACAACTCTTTGCAAATTGTAATTAGGAAATCGCAATTTCTAATGTACAAAAATGTGCAAGTTGGTAATGGCGATTCCTTATGGGGCTGCAATAGACCTACCTGATGAATATTAATGAGGTGGGTAGGAATTCGTGACCCATTAGGAATTGCAGCCATCACAGGGATGGTGGCCTGCTGGGGTCAGTTGACCACCATGTTTGTGATTGCTTTTTAATAAGCCAATCTTTTTCATTTTTTTTTATTGCAGCCTGTTTTTCTTAAAGGAAAACAGGATGCATTTAAAAAAATAAAATGACATTGTCTGCTCTTAAAAATGATTTGTTTCATCAGTCACAAATAGGAAGGGGTCCCAATGGTAACCACGACCATTGAGGTGTCAGTAAAAAAATGTATGTTTTGCGACCGTAAACTGGTCACAAAACAATCATACATAGCACTGCAATTCGGTATTTGGAAGGGACGCTCCAAGCAAGCCCCTCCAAATACTGACTCTCTAATCACAAACTGTGATTCGGTAGGATGTTACCAGATAGTAGTTTTTGCTCTGTACATATGTAAAAGCATTTTTGTGGTCAGAAACTGCCTGATTCACAGAATCGTGCTGTTTTCTAACCACAAAAATGCTTTTGTACATATGACCCTAGGTTCTATTTTAGGCCTCGCTAGCCAGTGAATTGAGAATATAAGGTTGCAGTATGAGTGCATTGAATGGTGAGCAGGTAGCCGGTAGCATAGACAGAAAACTAATGAGGGAAACTGTGCCAGGGTTAATAGAAGACCAAGTTTGAGGTGGAAACTAATAGCATTCAACCAATCAATCAATCAGGAATGTTATACAGCATGACTACTCACCCGTGAGGGCCTCAAGCCGCTAAGTGGGGGGTGGGTCTTCAGTTCAGTCAAAGAGCCAGGTCTTCAGGTCCTTCCTGAATTTTGGCAGCAATAATGATTGCCTGAGGTACAGAGGCAGGCAATTCCAGGTCTTCGCAGAGAGGTAGGAGAAGGATCTTCATCAAGCTGTGGTCTTGCGGATCATGGGGTGGTGGCCAGGTCCAGTTGGGCGGAGTGGCGATGTCTGGTGGAGAGTGTAGAAGGAGAGGCGGTGGTTGGGGTATCGAGGTCTGGCATTGTGGAGGGCTATGTAGGCGTGTGTGAGAAGCTTGAAGGTGATTCTTTTATTGACAGGTAAGCAGTGATGGTCTCTCAGGTGGCCAGGGATGTAGTTGCGGCTTGGGGTGTTCAGAATGAGTCTGGCGGAGGCATACTGGACGGTCTGCAGTTTGTTTTTGGAGTTTCTGGGTGGTGTCAGCATACAGTCCAGGATGATGCAGAGGTTTTGTGCATGGCCCATGGGTGTGGGGGGGTTATGAGCGCTATGGGCCACAAAGAGTCATCCCAGGTGGAGGGGTAGGAGCCCAGGATGAGGATTTTGGTCTTGTCTGAGTTAAGCTGGAGGCAGCTGTCCTTCATCCAGGTGGTGACTGCCTTCAACCCATTGTATAAGTTGCTCTTGGCGGCTGTGGGTTCATCTGTGAAAGAGATATTTCGTTGGGTGTCGCTGGGCAAAGCAGACAATGCAGAGTCTGGGGCTTCTGATGATGGTTTAAAGTGGGGCCATGCAGATGTTGAAGAGGGTGGGGCTCAGGGATGATCCCTGAGATACTCTGCAGCTGATTTCTGTGGGTTCTGAGTTGAACTAGGGAAGTCTGACTCTCTGCATTCGGCCGGTGAGGAAGGAGCGAATCCATTTTAGGGTTTTGCCACAGATGTCGGCGTCATGGAGTCTTGCGCAGGGGGTGTGGTGGGAGATGGGGTCGAAGGTGGCTGAGAGGCAGAGGCACAACTAGAGTCAAATTTCGGGGGGGGGGCGGCTAAGAAAATCTTTCAGGGGGTGCTGATTCTTCATGCAAAAGACAGAGTGGGGCTGCAGGGGCTCTAAGCAGGGGGGGACATCAAAGCCTAATTAACAAGCAAAAGGTCTTTAAAAGACCTGTGAAGTACTTGGGTGCGGCTGTGTGTGTGCCCGGAAAGCTGTCTCATCCTGGGTTGACACACACGACGGGGGGCTGAAGCCCTTTGAGTCCAATGGGTGCCATGCACCTGCCGAGAGCTCCAGGAAGATGAGGGCAGCAGTCTTGCCTCAGTCAAGGAGGCTGTAGATGTCGTCTGTAGCAGCGAGGAGAGGGGTCTTGGTGCTGTGGTTGCTTATGAAGTCCAATTGGGAGAGGTCCAGGATTTTGTTCATTTAGATGAGCTCAGAGATTTGGGCGTTGAAGGCTTTCTTGAAGACTTTGGCTGGAAAGGGGAGCAGAGAGATGGACCTGTAGTTCTTGAGGTCAGTCGGGTCAACAGAGGGCTTCTTTAGCAGGGGGTTGATCTTTGTGTGCTTCCATTCTTCTGGGAAGGTTGTGTATTCGATGGAGCAGTTGATGGTGCAGCAGAGTTTGGGTGCGATGGAGGTGCCAACTCTGTTGAAGATGTGGTGAGGGCAGGGATCCGAGAGCGCTCCGGAGTGGATGCTCTTCATGATTCTGAGGCGGTCGTCAGAGGTGTGGTAGTCCAGTTGTTCAAGGTCTGCTGGGGGCAGGAACCACTGGGTGGGGTGGTTGCAGGTTGGATGGGTGAGTCATGGGTTGCGTAGATGTCATAGATTTCCTTGGTCTTGCGGTGGAAGAAGGTGGCAAGGTTGTTGTAGAGATCTTGAGACGGGGTCGTCTGCTGTCTCTGTGCTGGATTTTGCAAATTCTTTGACCACGGTGAAGGGTTCTTTGCTGTTGTTTGCTTTGGTATTGAAGCTTTCCTCGATGACTGCTTTCTTTGTTGTTCTGATAAGGCCGTGGTGTGCAGTGATGGTGGATTTGAAGGCTGAGTGGTCTGCCATGATCTTGCTTCTCCATTTTTTCATGATCTGTCTGCAGGTGCGTCTGGACTCTTGGAGGATGGGAGACAACCAGCTGGCTTTCTTGGAGGGCTGCTTGCCTGAGAGTTTCCTGAAGGGCGGTTCAGTGTGTTGGCGCAGCTAGAGATCCAGTGATGGGGGCGGTGTGCTGAGGTGTTGGAGTCCATGGTGGGGTCTTGCAGAGGGAGGTGGTGATCTGATCTTCGGCGACCTTGTTCCAGCTTCTGAAAGGTTTGCAATGGGCCTGGTGACGTACAGTGGGTTTGGTGAAGGAGAAGTGGACGCTGTGGTGGTCAGTCCAGTGTGGCTCAGAGGCGCGGCTGACGGAGATATTGTTGCTTGTGGAGAAGATGGGTTCGAGCATGTGTCCTGCTGGGTGGGTTGGCCAATGTTTTGATTTTTCAGGTAGTTGTGCCACAGAGGCCCTGGAGAAGTGAGCATCTCTTTTACCATCAATGACTGTAACTCAAAATGTTAGGTGGTGGTTATTTGATCTTGCAGAAAAGTTCCTAGATGGTCAATAACCAACTGGTGCCGTGCTGAGGTAATGGCTAAGCCCTGGGGTAATGGGATGAGTAACTTTATAACAATTAGAAAATGTCAGGCCCACCAAAAGAAAAGGGTGGCAGACTTTATGCAGATTTTGAATAATAATGTTAAAAAATATGAAGGAGAGCTGTTATGTGTGATCAAACTTGAATAGGGATTAAGGGTCTGATTTAATATTTGAAGGATGGAGTGGGTTCTCCATCCGCCAAATTTAGAGATGTCCAGTGCCCCTGCAGATACATCTAGCACTTCCATGAATCATCGTCACAGCGGTTATTTTTTTTTTGATAATCAACTTTATTAAAATTTTGATCAAACCACAAATTCATATTGGCATCAAAATCAAGCATAGTAGCATAATGTAGAGCCACATATAAAGCGACAGAGATGTGTGAGTCAATTTTCAGGGTAAAATCATACATTCGGGGATCCTGAAGCATAGAATACATGCTGAACCACTTGCCCCATATCTTTCAGAAGAGTTCGGCGCAACTCCGGGCTTCAAAGAGGGGCTCCTCCTGCATTCCACACCAGTCCACCCCCGTCTCCACCTCTGCACAGATGGGGGCTTGGCCTGGGACCATAGTGCCGCTATATATCGCTTCGCCACCGCCACCGCTGTCCCTAGGAAACGCTTGTCGGCCCGAGAGCCATCCAAGGCCCACCCCAGGGTCTGTGAAAGCTCCAATTCCACCCCCACCCAGAACGGAGTAAGGACAGCGCACTGCCAGACCATATGATAGAAGGCTGCGGGGGCATGGTCGCAGCACGTGCAGGTCGGGGAAGGGCGCAGATGGGCCCTATATAAGCGCGCCGGGGTAAGGTACGCCACATGTAAATAATAGAGTTGGACTGAACGCAGCTTGGATGAGGTTGTCAGGGTCTTGGGGGCCATGAGGTCCCTCCAATCTGCCTCCTCCAAGGGACCCAACCAACCCTCCCAACGGACTAGCAGCGCGTCCAAAGGTTGCAGGACTATTGTTCACAAGGGAACGACATACACGGGAAACCCCACCCATACCTAAATTCCCCATCATCACCTGGGCTGCAGGGGGGCTAAACTCGGGAAGGGAGGTAGAGGAGGAGAGGTGGACCCCCAGGGCATGCCTAAGCTGCAGATATTTGTAAAATTGGGAAGAGTGGAGTGAATAGCGCTGCTGCAGGTCCGCAAAGGTTCTGATATGGACCCTCACCCAAACGTCCCCCACTAGCGAGATCCCTATGTGGTCCCCCCGTTGGAAGCCCCGGAGGGATGAGGTCTCTTGCAGCCACGTGCCACACCACAGAGGTGTCTGCCTGGTAAGTCTCCGATCCCACCATGTATGCCGTAAAGCTGTGCGCCAAGCTAGGAGGACCGACCGAGTGATGGGGGGTAGGTCCCTTGGTACGGAGGTTCCGTATAAGTAGGCCTGAAGCTGCAGGAAGTCCATCACCTGGAGTTCCACCTGGTACGCTGTGTCGGATCAGCCGCCCGTGAACCAATCGTGGACCCCAATAGGTTTTGTGGCAAGATAGTAGAGATGAAGGTTGGTGACTCCCATACCCCCGTCATAAGGAGGTATGCGGCAGTGCACCATGGACATCCGTAATCATCTGCGATCTTCTGCCCCCCCCATAAAAAACGGGTGAAACCAGCTTGCCGGAGGTGAAAGGAAAGATTCTGCAGGATATACAAGAACCGGGGGAGAACCATCATTTTAAAAGGGGCACTTCTACCCAGGGGGTTAAGAGGGAAAGATTGCCATTTTCTGAGATCCGCACTGGCCTTGGTGAGTAGGGGTGTAATGTTCTGTGCCCATTCGAGCTCTGGAAGCAGGGCAACCCAGATCCCCAGGTACTTGAAAGATTATCTGCACAGGAGGATGGTTGTCCGCCAATCAAAACATGAATGGGATGGGTGTAGGGGGACCAGAGTGGAATTCGCCAGGTTGAGCCGAAGGCCCGAAACCCGTTCGAAAGTGGAGAGGACCTCAAAGCAGTGCAGGCAGAAGTCTCAGGGTCCACCAAGAAAAGGAGGATGTCATTAGCATATAGGGCAATCTTATTGACCTGCCGTGGGTCCCACGCCCATCCCCAGATTCAGGGATCTTGGTGTATAAGGGAGGCCAGGGGCTCCCTCTGTAGCAGGAATAAGAGCGTCGAGAGCGGCCAACCCTGGCGAGTGCACCTCCGGATAGGAAACGCCCCAGACAGCACGCCGTTGATCAGGACCCTCACTTTAGGGCAGGAGTACAGAGCATGAATGAGGCCCCGAAAAATCAGGCCGAACCCCATCACCTCTAGCACCTCATCCAAATAGGTCCAATCCACCGTATCAAATTATTTTTCAACATCAATGAAAAGCAGGGCTAAGTATGGAGTAAGACGGTGGCGGTGTGCAAGTACGAGGTGGAGACTGCGAATACAGTGCCACGTACCCCGGGCAGGCATGAAACTGCATTGGTCCAGATGGACCAAATCCCATAAGAGAGGGCGGAGGCGTTGGGCTAAAACAGTAGCATAGATTTCCACCTTGGTATTGATTAGGGAAATAGGGCGATAGTCCACACAAGCAACGGAGGGCGGCTGTATCTTCGGGAGAACCACAATAGTGGCCATGTCCATTTGGGGGGAAAGGGCCCTTTCTCCACCAAGTGGTGAAACAAATCCACTAAGTTTGGGACCAGCAACTTGTGATAGGTCACGTAGAATTCCTGCGGATAGCCATCTTGTCTCTGCGTCTTACCGGAGTGCAAGTGAGTAATGGCCTTATTAATTTCCTCCGGAGTGAGCGGGAGATCAAGAATCTCCAGATCGTTTGGGAAAGACGCTGCAGATGGGTCCCTGTCTCCGACAACTTTGCTGTCAGGGAGGCCTCGGGGGCCGGCCCGTATAGAGATTGGCATAGTACTCTGCAAAGGCATGGGTGATAGCCAAAGAGGTGCAATGTGCAATGGTGGATACCATTCCGTCGCAGACCTCGGGAATGATGCGAGTGGCCTTGGGGTATGAAATTAGGTTAGGGGGTTAAGAGGGAAAGATTGTCATTTTCTGAGATCCGCCCTGGCCTTGGTGAGTAGGGGTGTAATGTTCTGGGCCCAATCGAGCTCATGAAGCAGGGCAACCCAGATTCCCAGGTACTTGAAAGATTATCTGCACAGGGGATGGTTGTCTGCCTTCCAAAACAGGCATTGGACAGGTGGAGGGGGACCAGAGTTGACCTCGCCCTGTTGAGCCAAAGGCCCGTAACCTGTGCGAAAGCGGAGAGGACCTCCAAGCAGTGCGGGCGAGAAGTCTCGGGGTCCGCCAAGAAAAGGAGGATGTCATCGGCATATAGAGCTATCTTATCGACCTGTCGTGGGTCCCACGCCCATCCCCAGATGTAGGGATCTTGCCATATAAGGGAGGCCAGGGCCTCTATCGCTAGCGGGTATAAGAGCGGCAAGAGCGCCAACCCTGGCGAGTGCCCCTCCAGATAGGAAACTCCCCAGACAGCATGCCGTTGACCAGGACCCTCTCTTTAGGGCAGGAGTACAGAACATGAAGGAGGCCCCAGAAAGTCAGGCCAAACCCCATCACCTCTAGCACCTCATCCAAATAGGTCCAATCCACGTATCAAAGGCTTTTTCAAAATCAATGAAAAACAGGGCCAAGTACGGAGTGAGACGGTGGCGGTGTGCAAGTGCGAGGTGGAGACTGCGAAAACAGTGCCGCGTATCCCTTACAGGCAGGAAACCGCATTGGTCCTAGATGGACCAAATCCTGTAAGAGAGGGCAGAGGTGGTGGGCTAAAACAGTAGCAAAGATTTTCACCTTGGTATTGATGAGGGAAATAGGGCGATAGTCCACACAAGCAATGGAGGGCACCTGTATCTTTGTGAGCACCACAATAGTAGCAATGTCCATTTCGGGGGAAAAGGACCCTTTCTCCACCACCTGGTGAAACAAATCCACTAAGTTCTGGACCAGCAACTCGCTATAGGTCACGTAGAATTCCTGCGGATAGCCATCTTGTCCCGGCGTCTTACCAGAGTGCAAGTGAGAAATGGCCTCATTAATTTCCTCCGTAGTGAGCGGGAGATGAAGAGTCTCCCAGATCGTTTGCGAAAGACGCGGCAGATGAGTCCCTGTCTCCGACAACAGTGCAGTAGGGAGGCCTGGGGGGGTCGGCCCATATAGAGATTGGCATAGTACTCCGCAAAGGCCTGGGCGATAGCCCGAGAGGTGCAATGGCGGATACCATTCCCGTCGCAGACCTCGGGAATGATGCGAGTGGCCTTGGGGTATGAAATTAGGTTATGAAGTAATTTGCAGTTTTTATCTCCCCAGCCATATACCCGAGCCACCGAAGAGCACCAGAGCATTGTAGCGGCTTCCATGGAGATCTGGTAGATCTCCACCCAAAGCAGTGCGAGCGGTCGGGTGGAATCAGCATCCCTAGCAGACCCCTGAGTTGTCTCAAACCGGGAAGCATGAGCCTCCAACTGTGTAAAACGGATGACCTGAGCTGTGTGCTTCGCATGGACTGAGCCTCTGGCCACACCTCTAATGGTGGCCTTGGCAGCCTCCCACAGAGTACCCGGCAAGGGTACAGACCCTGTATTGAGCACAATGTATTGCTTCAGTTCCCGTCCGAGCGATTCAACAAATTCCTCATCTTGCAAACTTTAAAAAACAGGCGTTCATTCTCCAAGTCGTACAAAAGCCATTGGGGCGTTCCCAAGCTGGAGGGAGACAGGAGAGTGATCCGAAATGCCCCTGGGCATAATAGTGGCTCCGGATACCAATCAGTAATCAAGGGCAGGCATTAGGAGCAGATCAATACGCGAATGAGTGTGATTGGCCGCGGAAGTGTGAGTGTATTGTTCCCGCCGGGGATTCCACACCCACCACGCGTTGCAGAGACCCAGGGCGGAGGACCAATCAGAAAGGCGCTTAGCAGAGGAAAGGCGGGACCAGCGGGAGCACCTGTTGCGTCACAAGAGGGGTGCATAAAAGCATTAAAGTCACCTCGGATGACCGTCTGGCCCTGGAGAAGGGTGGAGATTAGGAGCGAGAGTCGCCGAATGGCAGTGGTTATAGCGGCGGGGGTAATGTAAAGAGACACAAGATTAAGAAGATGCCCCTCGATCTTACCAACCAGGGCTACATAATGGCCTTGTGCGTCTGTCTCAACCTGGGACAAAGTAAAGGGGAGAGCCTTACGGAGCAGTATGGCCACCCCCGGCGACCCCATGTAAAACCTGAGTGCCAGACCCTGTCGAACCCATAACGGGCAAGAAAAGAGCATTGAGTGCCTAAAAAGGTGCGTTTCCTGTAGAAAGAGGATGTCGGGTGCATGGCTTTGGGCACTGTGTAGGACTGCAGTACGCTTTATACGGTCCAGCAGGCCGATGACGTTCCACGACACAATGTGGAGGGGTCTATATAAGGTGGACATCATCCGGGTGGGTATTGTGTGTAGGGTACTAATACAAGTATATCTGGGTCCCGGGGGGAGGGCCGGGACAGTGGGATACATTTGGCGCAGTGTGTTAATCGCCATGTCAAGAGCGGTGCTGCGTATACATTTATTAATGCCAATTAAAACCAAAAAACAGCGGCCCATATGCGGCCAAAACCAAAAAACCATAGGGAGACAACGGTCTGCCCACCCTCCCTCTCTCCCCAACACCCCCCACCCTACACGTCTGAACGTGAAGCATCTGTTGCCCTGAAAGGAAACAACAACAAAACAGCAACACAGCTGTATTGGAGTGCGAAACTAAAACGGTTAGCAAAACATGAGCGTGGCAGAGATGGACTCCTCCATATATATGGACGAAAAAACCGTTAATAGCTCGAGAAAAGATTAACAACTAAACCGTAAGGCCAAGGCCTATAATGGAGACAAAATATTCAGGTGGTACGAGTAGTAGAGCTTGGTCAGATGGTGGCCGCCCCTACATGTTTACGGACTTGGAAAGGGAGGCGCCACTGTAAGGGTTGCTAGTGGAACAGCTTACGAATGTCTACCAAGCGGCCTATTGAGTTAAGCTCTCGCCGTCGTCCTCGGTACCTTGGAGAACAGGACTCTGCGATAAGTCTGAGTCAGAAATGGCCTGGCGCAGAGCCCCAGAGGGTTCCAGGGTGCAGTTCAAATCGATCCGGGAGCCAGTTCAGTTGGGAGATACAGGTCTTGCAGGTGATGCATGAGGAAGGGACACTTCCTGTGGGACCTATTGCGGCGTCTCTGCGACTTAGGTAGGGGCGGGTGAGGTTGCTTAGGTTCCCGCCTGGCGAGGGAGGGGGCCAAGGTGGTCCGGAGGGGGCGCTCCTCTGTGAGCCAGGTCTATGCTGCCTGGGGCCTACGTTACCGACCGGTATTAGGGCTTCTACATCTGGCCCCAAGTCTTTTGAAAAAACTCCAACTGCATAGCTCACACCTCATCTCCTTCCTTTATGATAATGTTCTTTTCACTCTGTCCTTCATTATGTCACTCCACCATCACCATGCGCCCTCTCTTACATATATATATATATATATATATATATATATATATATATATATATATATATATATATATATATATGTATATGTATATGTATATATATATATATATATATATATATATATATATATATATATATTCCAACAAGAATGATCTGTTCATGCACGAGAGCGCTCCACAGCGTGTGCTCAACCCAAGGGCTGGATCGAAGCCCCGATTTTCAATTTTGAAACACAAAGAGGGCGGCACAACCGGGTACTAGTTAGAAGTTCTTTATTTCACCAACACTCCACCGACGCGTTTCAGCCTCACGGCTTTTCTCACGGTCAGTGAGTCCTTTTTTGCTTTCCTCTTATATACTGCCCCACTTGAGCCTTAAAGTGGCATTGTGGGATACGTAGTTTTTAAAGCAAAATTTGTTAAAAAAATATATGACAGGCAAAGGACTGGTGTGTTTAAATTATAAGTATAGTACTTAACGTCCCAAGTTTTGTTCACTCTAGGGCATATCGAATTACAGTAGTTACAGTGATTGATTAGTTTTCAAGTATCGGGTATAGTACCCAAGTTCATATATTGTTGTTTTGCTGAGTTCATATTTTACTCCAGATGTATGTGGAGATCTTCTCCAAAGTTCATGCCTCTGGGCTGTTTGGTGCGGAATCGGACAATGAAGCGTGATTCCATTTGCCGAAGAAGACGGACCGTGTTACCTCCTCTCTCTGATTTGGTCAGCATCTTTAAGCCATAGAAATTCATAGCTCGCCAATCCCCATTTTGGCAGGTACTCAAATGTTTAGCTGTTGCATATAACAAGTTCAGATTCTTTACAGCTCGAATGTGTTCCAATATTCTTTTCTTTAACATGCATGTGGTAGATCCTATATATTTCATTCCACATTTGCACTCTACCACATACACCACATTTTTAGATGTACAAGTGATGTATTGTTTGATAGGCATGTATTTTCCATCCGGTTCCAAATGAAGACTGTGTTGGAACCGGATGGAAAATACATGCCTATCAAACAATGGACGCCATGTCTATGCACGACATCCTAGCCCTGGGGCGGTCTAAAGAACTTTCCAAGGCCCGTGCTGCCCACATGGAGCCGAAACCAGTGGTCACAGTCAAGACGGAACCTGTGTGCGCCATCAAATCGCAACCTACAGACAACCGGATGAGACCTCCCAGAAAAGGGCGGCCGAAGCAGGCCCAATCCACCCACGATCAAGCCTGTATGTGGTGCGGAGGTGCCATTCCCCACAAAGGCGCCTGCCCAGCCCATGGCAAAATCTGCAGCGCGTGCGGCAAAGCCAATCACTTTGCGAGCATCTGCTTATCGTCGCAAAGGAAGAAGCAGAGTGGCCACCCAGGAGGGTGCGACAGATGGCGCCACTACCGAACACGTCAAACAGCAGCGACATGGACGACGACGAAGAAGACGCTGCGTCAGTCCACGTGGTGCGCATGCTCAATACCCTAGCAGCCATGTCCTCGACCGAGCCAATGTGCACCGTCCAAGTGCATGGCCAAGCAGTCAGAGCCCTCATCGACACCGGCGCGACGATAAACCTCATGGCCGCCAGCGTGCACCAATGCCTCGAAAATGCCCCCACACTTCACCCCACAAGAGTGCAAGTGTTTGCCTACGGAACCCGGCACCCGTTGCGCCTGTGCGGAGTATTCCGGACGGCTGTGTCCCACGACTCAACGCAGCTACAGACAAAAATCTACGTATCCCATGAAGGATCAGGGTTCCTTCTTGGTTGCAGGACAGCACGGGAGCTCGGGCTCATACACTTTGCCCTAACAGTACAGGCCCAAGGATTGGAACATCTGGTTTCAGAACACTCCTCGCTGTTCGGGGGATCGGATGCTTACGGGGCCCCCCCGTCCGACTCCACATTGACCACTCGGTGGCCCCAGTAGCCCTCTGGCACAGACGGATCGCTTTTCACCTCCGGCCCAAAGTTGAAGCCGAGCTGAAGATGCTTGAACAAGCTGGCATCATCGAACGAGTGACTGGACCCACACCGTGGGTATCCCCCATTGTAGTGGCCAAAAAGCCGAAGCAACCCGAGGAAGTAAGAATATGCGTGGATATGCGCCTCCCCAACCTAGCAATTAAAAGAGAACGTCACCTGACGCCGACCATTGACGACATCATTGGGGAGCTCGCAGGGTCCAAGTGGTTCTCCAAGATGGACCTGAGGTCGGGATACCATCAGATTCCCCTTCACCCAGACTCGCGCCCAATCACGACCTTCTCCACCCACGCAGGCCTGTGGAGATACACGAGGCTAAACTTCGGCATATCAAGCGCAGCGGAGGTGTTTCAAAACATCATTCACAACGTCCTACAAGGCCTCGACGGAGTGCTCAATGTGAGCGATGATATTCTGGTACATGCCCCGACCTTGGAAGAACACATCAGACGCCTCCAAGCAGTATTCAACCGGCTGAAGGAGAGAGGACTAACTCTCCACAAGGACAAATGTGAATTTCTACGCAAAGACATCAGTTTCTTTGGATACAGGTTCTCCGATCAAGGAGTGGGCCCAGACCCAGAGAAAGTCAAGGACATCCACAACGCGCCAGCCCCCACATCTGTGACGGCCGTCCGCAGCTTTCTGGGTATGGTGACATACTGCGGGCGTTTCATCAAGGATCTGTCGGACCTGACAGGGCCCCTACGCGACCTCACAAAGTCAAATGCCGCCTGGACGTGGGGCCCGGAACAGCAAGAATCATTCACAAACACCAAAGCAGCTCTGTCGGCTGACACAACCCTAGCCTATTTCAACCCACAACACGAATCACAACTGCTAGTTGATGCCAGCCCCACCGGCCTTGGAGCCGTCCTATCGCAACGACAGGCATGCGGAGAGTGGGCCCCTGTAGCGTACGCCAGCCGCACACTGACGCCTACTGAACAACGCTATTCGCAAATTGAACGTGAGGCCTTCGCCATTCTATGGGGGTGCCGCCATTTCCATATTTACCTCTATGGACATCCCTTCTCAGTGATCACCGATCACAAGCCTCTCATACCACTCTTCCAAGGCTCTTCCTCTCGCCCACCTCCGAGAATCGAGAAATGGGTGCTGCAGTTGCAGGAGTTCCAATTCACAGTGGAATACCGGCCCGGCACGCGGAACCCCGCGGATTATCTGTCAAGGCACGCCCGTCCAGTTACCGAAGCTGAGGCAGCCGAAGCAGCAGCCACAGAAGAATACGTCCGGCTAATCGTCGAACGGTCAAGACCACGTCCGATGTCCCTGGAGGAAGTAGCGAGGGCCACTAAGGATGATGACTGCCTCCAGATCGCAATCCATGCCATAGAACCGGCGACTGGAAGGCGCTGCAGAGCCCGGCATCTTTTCGCACTCCAGACCCCCAAGCCGTCCTGAAGGCCCTGTATCAAGTCAGACACGAACTATCCATCTCAGCCGAAGGATGCCTCCTGAGAGGCCCTCGCCTTGTATTGCCCAGCAGCCTCGCCCAACAAGCTGCCTTGTTAGCACACGGGTCACACCAAGGGATCGTCAAGTCTAAAAACAGACTCCGAAGCAAGTTGTGGTTCCCAGGACTCGCAGAGCAGTCAAAGAAGTGGTTCATAGTTGTCCAGTGTGCCTAGCGACGAGCCTACCAAACCCTCCAGCACCTGTGATTACCGAAGAAGGGCCAACGTCCCCGTGGGTATGAGTGAGTGCAGACTTCGGCAGCCTCCCCGGGGGCAAGTACATGCTCGTCGTACCCCGAAGTAGAAATTGTGACATCGACAGCGGCATCTGAAGTGTTTGAAAAAATCATCGCCACCCACGGGCTCATGGATGAGGTCCGCACTGACAATGGACCCCCGTTCAATGGCAGCGAGTTTACAGAGTACCTGCAGAGCCATAGCATCAAACACAAACGGATAACACCCAGATGGCCGCAGGCCAACGGAAAGGTCAAAAGGCTAATGAGAACTTTGAACAAAACAATCCAAATTGCAGTTGCCGATGGCCACTGTCTGGAGCTAGCCATCTACCAATTTCTCCGAGAATATCGCCTGACCCCACATTGCACAACAGGAGTCTCCCCAAGCCGACTCTCCTTCAACCGGGCTGTCGCTGACACCATCCCACACCACCCCACGTGGGAGCTAGCCCCTAACCCCAGGAACCGGTCCATGGAACAGCGCGCCAAGAACAACCAGGAAGCATCTCGAAGACGGAGGGCAGCAGACAGCCCAATCCAAGTCGGGGACAGGGTTCTTGTAAAGGACCGCCATCCCGGCGGGAAATTCCGTCTGCCGTTCGAGCTGGACCCCTTGAGAGTAACAGAGGTAACCGGGACAATGGTCACGGCTGTCAGGAACGGAGAAGTGGTCACAAGGAACATTTCGTTTTTCAAACAAATACCCAAGAAAGGAGAGGACCCGGAACCGGATGACTGGCACCTGACCCCCCAGCACAGACCATCAGAACCAACCGGAACAGACACCACGACACACCAAACAGGTGACATCACCCCGAGCGACAAGGAGCCAGAGAGACCGGCAGAAGACCCCAGCGTCAACGAGACTAGAGAATCAGAAGAACCACCCCAGTCACAGCGGAAGGTCAAAGCCAAGCAAGATACAGTTTGCGTCCGTGCCCCAAACCTTCCCAGAGATACCGAGACTTTGTGGCCCAGTGCTGGCGTTGAACTGACCGAGATGGCTGACCCCGCCGAGAGTAAAGTAAGACTGTTCTGTTTTATATCCTATATGTTGCGGGGAATTAGATTTTAATATCTTTTATGATCAATTTGATAACTTATCCCATTCGTCAATTTTGGATCGCTTATTTTCTGTCATTGAGTAAAAGACAGCCCCTGCATAGGTTAGATAAACCCCATTAACTGACGCCACTCTGAAGAACCACTTACAACTGATAAAGTTTAAAAGGTTTAATATAAAATTAAGAAAAGTTGGAAATACAATCCTCTCAGGATCAAATTCAACAAATATACAGGAACTAGAAGGAACATATATTCCCTAAAGAACCTCAGTCTACAAACGAATACAATTAAAGTCAGTTCCAAAATCAACAAATTAAAAAGCATCGATATGAAGTGGTTCTTCTGCGTCATCTACAGAAAGAGAAAAATAATTAAGTTAAATCTGTCCCTACTCTGTACTAAGTGACATCCCTACTTCGCAAGTTTCTAGAACCCTAAAAAGGTGTCAGCAGTTGACTCCCTAAGAAGTTCAACTCTCTTAGCCTCTAAAGGTAACTTAAGTTTAAGAAGCAGTACCCTCTCTGCCTACCCATCCGCTCTCTAAGGGTCCTCGGCCTACTGCTCTCTTGCGCTCTGATCTTTCTCAGCGCATCTGCTCAAGTCATCTGCTCTTTCTAACTTGCCTTCGCTCTGAGCAATTCGCTATCTTCTCCCCGGGGTGCTGTCCCTAAAATACACAATCACAGTGTGGGTGGAACGCCCCTTCGACGCCCACCACGGACTTTCCCCGTGAGGTCATCTTCTAGCTTTTTCCATAGCTTCGTCTCTTCGCGTCGTCCATTAAGTTGACCTTTCTCCTTAGACGCCATCTTCGTCTTCTTGCTGGTGACTTCATTCAACTTTACCTTTGACACTTTCGGAGCAAAATCTATCACCTTATCAGAACTTTATTCTTTACGGCTATGATTGTAACCCTTCTTGGTCCTGTGAATGGTCATTTCAAAACAAGACTCAAATTCCAATTGTCTCCCCTCATGTTTAGGCAATAAACTTCGTCCGACATTTGTCACCTTAAATCTAACAAGAACTAGACTCTTTGGCTCGCACATTCAAGTGAAGGCTATTCACGACTCCTGTGAGCCCACTAAATTACCAACAGCGGACTACACTCCTGCGAACCCTTGGTCAGTCAGGTTATAATCACAAATGACCTAAAACTCTTCTAGCATTCCTACAAACTTCTTCTACACAGTATAACCTTTAACATACATTTATATATGATCGCATTTAGCAAATCCCTTTGCTTATAAGTGAATACATTTTACATAGAATACAAATTACATAGAATATAAACCTTAATACATAGAATATAATTTTATATTCTCATTTGTTACATCGTTATATATATGCTCTCTGCACATTTCTCCATGTTACATTTCTCGCCGTTTCTGCATTTAAAGTTACACACGTACATGAATTTCACTTTGCACGTTCTTCTGTTCGTGAGCATTTCTACACATTACTACATTAGCCCACTACGTATTCGGCCTTCTAAATCTAATGCATTTTCAAGAGTAAATACAGTTACATTTCCTATATTACTTTGGTTACGCCTGTTAACTTTTATGCTATAAGCATCAACTTCACGTTCGATATACATTTCATTTCTACGTTTATACAATATACTTCTTAAATATGACTCGGATATACGTTTTATTCAAATTGCGCTCTCTCAGTTCCCCCCTTTGATGACTTTTAGGAGTCATCACTAAATGCAATTTGAATAGTACCTTTACACAGAACTAGTTACATCATTTCCTCTTTTCATCATTTCAAGTGCTCTTAAACTTTTATACTGTTGATCTTGTAAAGCAGCTAATCTCCTTTCTTGTTCTCTCATAGACCTTTGTAACCGGTTCGTCCTATACCATTTATATAGTTTCACAAATCCTAACAATGTAATTATACAAATTAATACTATTAACACAGGTTTTAATATATACCATACTATGCTTTTACCAAGATTGGCAAACCAACTTCCAACCTTTCCTACTCCATGACCTACTTTTTCCCAAACATTTATTTTTGTTAAATCTTCGATTTCTTGATGAATCTGTGTAATGTTTCTTATGACCTTCTCAAGTGGTTTTGAATTATCAGGAATATAAGTACAACATTCCTGAACCTTCAAAGCCTTGCAAACTCCGCCTTCTTTTGCTAATAGCACATCAAGAGCAAGTCGATTCTGAAGAGCCATTGCTCTAATCGATTGCATCTCACCTTCTATTAGCATTAATGACCTTGCAGTACTTGCAGATATTCTATCTACAACTGTAGCTAGTCTCCTGATCTTAACATCGTTAAGTATTAAACCTAACATAGGAAACATCGCTCCAAATACGTCTCCTACTACTTCTGCATCTCCTACTTCTCTTTTCATTCTTGTCGAAGCCTTTCCTTCTATAATCGCTAAATCCTTTGCATGGTATATTTTGGGGAAGACAATTGCCAAGTAACACGAACCATACCAATTGTCAGGCAGTTTTACATAGGCATTTCTTCCGCATACAAAATATACGTTAGGAATCACTTGCATCTCCTTCATGAAATCTTTCGTGTAGTACTCTAATCGAAAAGCATGTTCGCAATTAACTTCACCTACAAATACACTCTCATAATATGTCTTGCTTCGAGTTAAACATAACTTTCCTTTCTGCGTTCTATCCAAAGCTATTGGACCATTGCTACCTTTCTTTTTATGTGCCTTCTCTTCTTCGGTCCAATCAGTTTTCCACTGTCCTGACATTTTTAGAATCTTCTGCCTTCTGTATCGGTCATCTACTTGTCCTATGAACTTTTTCTCAATTTCCGACACTTTGCAAGTCAGATTATTTCTGCGTGCGTATGATGTATCTAATGTATCCCAAGGAAGGAAGAATTTGGCTAGTCTATCCTCCTTTTTATAATAGTCCCACTTATTCATTTGTTTATAATTCGGAACTTCAGGCAGTACCGAATCATAATTTGAAAAGTAGTACTCAAACCCTTCTCTACCATAAAATATACTAAGCAGTAAACTACATGTTATCCCATAAGTCAATGGGAGATGATGATATCGGATGCCCTCATCTACAGAAGCCGGCAATTGCATACAAACGTAGCAATCTTTGGCCTCCATGGCATCGATATACTCATATAATAATTTGGCATATGCATTTGACCTAAAGTTTCCCTGTGACTCGTCTACGTGTAATCTACGAGCTTCATCTGCCAGTAACGCTTTTTCACGGATAACATTGCTCTCCTCCTTCTTCCCATCAAGAGCAGGTTTCAAAGTCGTTACAGGCTTTACATCTGCTATTTCTTTATCACTTTCATGTCCTACTATGTATGATATTGTCACTACTGTAATTATGAGAAAAATTACTACTGCTATAAGTGTACCTATTATACATTTAGCTTTTCGGTTTGGGTTGCCGTTCTCCATGTTGTCAAAACAGCGTGACTCCTTCCTTTGCGAAAAAGTTTTTCAGTTCAGTCTTTGGGTTGCTTTATTTTCTTCTCAGTTTGTAAAGTGCTCTTTATCAACAAAGTCTCTTTTTCGCAACAATGTCTCTTTATTTTTAACAACAGACAACCCTAACCCTTCTCCGTCCTCTAAATGTAATCCCTAAATTTATTCTTCTTTCCACTCGGCGCTAGGTTATCTTCTTCTTTATGGCTTATATACAAAAGTCTTTATGCATCAACAATTATTCTCGTACCTGCAGCTCTCGCAACAAGTTCCAATAGTTCGAAACGAATGACTTTTTCTTCTTCTTCCGGAATTTGATGACCAAATGTTGGAAATTGTAATCTGTTTAGCACTAAATCTTTGATCCGACTCAAATATGGGGGTATGGGAAGTGTGAAAGTCAGTAATCCCTCAGTCTCGAGTCCAGGCGTCAACATCCATATTTCCACTGCCACAAATGGATCGTGATCGATTACTTTCACGTTCTTCACTCTCCCAGATTTCTGTCCCCAAGACATCTGCTAGATAAGTCCACTCTGGGGTGGCGTACCTTCTGCAGGGCACACGTACCCTTCTCGATCTTCTTGGACTCTCAGTGCCTGAGTCTGTAGTTTCCTCTTCTTGGTCTGATTCTTCAGAGATTGGGACAAGAGTTTTCTCCTGTTGTGCCTTTAAGCTTGGCCTCCTTCTTCTCTCTGGCCAACTATCTTCGTCACTCCTTGTCCTCCTGCTCCTTGTTCTTGGACCCGTCTCTTGGTCACTCTCAGCTTGTTCAGTATCCGATTCAATCTCCCAGTTACTTTCTTCTCCTGAGGCGACTTCGGTCTCACTGGTGTCCTGACCTTCGTCGACCTGTTCTGTCACAGTCTCAGCCTCTTCGATCACCTCTACAGCTTGGCTTTCCCCCTCTGTGGCTTCTCCGCTTTCTGCTGGATTCTCATCCGAGAGAGGAGCTGTTTCTTCTAGAGGTGTTGGCACTCTTCGAGTGTGTGAAGCGTGTATCCAATTTGGCAGGCCTCCACACTTCACTGCAGTGTTCGTAACAAGTATGACTTGAAATGGTCCTCGCCAACGCACGTCTAAGCAGTTCTTCCTGACATGCTTTTTCACCAAGACCCAGTCCCCCGGACTCAGGTCATGGCACAAGTCTTGTGCTGATGGAACCTCTGCAGCCTGGACCTGGAGGGACACAGAATTATTGGCATCAGATAGTCCCTTGCAGTAGTCCAAGATCAAGTCGTCTGTGATGTTCAATAACGCTGCAGTCGGAACCGATGGCAATCTCATAGCTCTCCCCATTAGCACTTCATGTGGAGAGAGACCTGTTTTTCTATCTGGTGTGCTACGTATGCTCATAAGAACCACTGGTAGTGCGTCTGGCCAACTCAGGGATGTTGATGAACAAACTTTGGCAAGTCTGGACTTAATTGTGCTGTTGATTTGCTCTACAATCCCTGAAGCTTCTGGTCGATAACTGCAATGGAGCTTCTGATCGATACTCAAAGCTGAGCATAGCATCTTCACTATTTCGCTGTTGAAATGAGTTCCTCTGTCCGATTCCAAAGAGGATGGCACCCCAAACCTCGGTATTAATTCTCTAAGTAATAGTTTTGCTACTGTAAGTGTATCGCATCTACGTGTAGGGTAAGCTTCAACCCATCTAGAAAATATACAGACAATCACTAAAACGTATCTGAGTCTGTTGCATTTAGGCATTTCTATAAAATCGAGCTGCATTCTATTGAAAGGCCCCCCAGACCTCCCAATGTGACTCAATGTAACTGGTGTTCTTTTTCCTACATTTAGTTGCTGACAGATCGCACATCGCTGACATACTGCTTCTGCCGCTACTCTAAATTTAGGGTTAAACCACGTTTGTCTGAATACTCTCACCATGGCATCTCTACCTATGTGTGCTGATCCATGCAGTTTCCTTGCCATTGGACTAACAAGTTCATTTGGTAAAACTGCTCTCCCATCGGCAGAGATCCAAAAGTTCATCTCGCTTCTAGTACAACCAGCTGTTTCCCAGCCCTTTTTCTCATCATCTGGTGCATTCTCCTGAACACTCCTTAGCTCATCCCACGTATCTACAGTATCTAACAACATTGTCAATTCAGTTCTTTCTTGGATTCCCCCCACTTTCACATCCGTGTGAGAATACCCTTGTTCTGCGCAGTAACGCGCTACTTCATCCGCATAGCGGTTACCTTGTGACACAAAATCTACATTTTTTGTATGCGCAGCACATTTAACTACTGCAATAGCTGTCGGGCCTTGCAATGCCTCTAACAATAGTCTCACGAATTCTCCATTCCTAATGGGAGAACCCGAGGAGGTCATGTAACCTCTTTGAGACCATAACTGCCCGTAATCATGAACTACCCCGAAACCATACTGGCTATCGGTGTATATGGTGACTCGAATTTTGTTACCTGCTAAACAGGCACGCGTCAAAGCAATAATTTCAGCTACCTGAGCGGAGTGTA
Organism: Lissotriton vulgaris; assembly: GCF_964263255.1. Lineage (NCBI taxonomy): Eukaryota > Metazoa > Chordata > Amphibia > Caudata > Salamandridae > Lissotriton > Lissotriton vulgaris. The sequence goes on along the minus strand of NC_141689.1, from coordinate 1,078,226,981 downwards.
CTCCTTCCAGGCAAGCGGCTTCTACAACTCTGGTAATCGTGCAAACTGCATAAGCTGCTCTCAGCTGACCAATATCGTCTCTTACGCATGAACCATCAACAAAGAAAATTTCATCAGGGTCAGTCAATGGCTCATCTACGATATCTGGTCTCGGTTTGGTGCATAGTTCAGTCACATCAAGGCAATCATGATCTGTACAAATTTCATCATCCACATCATTTGGAAGTGGCATCAAAGTTGCAGGATTCAAGACGGAGCATCTCTTTAGGGTCACATTCTCGGCAGCCAATATGACCTGCTCGTAGCGTGTGAGCCTGCTATTCGTCAGATGCTGAGTCTTAGTCCTGGTCATTAACAATTCCACAGAATGTGGTACATACACCACTAACTGATGTCCCATTACCACGCTTTCAGAACGTTCAATGCTGACACCCGTTGCAGCAACGGATTTGAGACATCCGGGCAACGCTGCGGCTACTGGATCTAATGTAGCCGAAAAATACGCTACTGGCCTACGCGCATCTCCATGAATCTGGGCCAAAACTGCTAAAGCGCATCCCTCTCTTTCGCAGCAGTAAAGCAAAAATGGTTTTGTGTAATCAGGCATTCCTAAAGCCGGGGCGCGACATAAGTCCTCCCTCAGCTGCAAAAACGCCATCAAACAATCTTTGTCCCATGGTACCGGATCACTCACTCCTTTGTGCGTCAGCTGTAATAACGGTTTTGCCTTCAGTGAGAAGTTGGCTATCCACTGTCGACAATAACCAACCATGCCTAGAAACATCCTGACCTCTCTCTGTGTTTTAGGCGCGTTCATTTTCATAATCGCCTCTATTCTGTCTGGAGACACCTTCCGTTTCCCCTTTTCAATCCTGTGGCCCAAGTATTGCACTTCGGTAAGACAATATTGCAATTTACTTGGAGACACCTTGTGCCCGTTCTCGGCCAAATGATTTAACAAGGTGATGGTGTCTACTCTGCAAGCTTCCTCAGTTTCTGACGCAACTAGGAGGTCGTCTATGTACTGGACTAGAACCGAGTTCTTGGGCAGTACTAGACTTTCAAGATTTCTCTTTAATAGCTGGTTAAAAATCGATGGGCTTTCTGTATACCCCTGAGGGATACGACACCATGTTAAAACGCGATTTTCCAGCTTAAAAGCGAAAAGATACTGGCTATCTTCATCCAAAGGAATCGAAAAGAAAGCCTGGCACAAATCTATCACGGTGAACCATTCAGCTTGGAACGGTATCTGAAACAATATCACTGATGGATTCGGTACCACTGGACAACATGAGACAACAATATTATTAATCTTTCGAAGATCCTGCACTATTCTGTATTTTCCACTAGGCTTCTGCAAACCCATAATCGGGGAGTTACATGGACTACCCACGATCTCCTTCAGTATTCCCTGTTTGATCATGGATTCGATCACAGGCTTTATTCCTGCAATCGTCTCCGGTGTCAACTTGTATTGTGGTGTTCTTGGGTACTCGGCATTGGGTCTTACCATGATCTTTACTGGTTCTACCCCTTTAATCAGTCCTATTTCCTCTCCAGTAAAATCCCACACCTCAGCTGACACTTTCTCCCTCAAGTCCTGTGGAAGTTCCTCCACTGTTAAGGTAGGATATAGTTCCACGCATTCCTGCGAATTTACAACCTTGAAATCGGCATCTTCATCATTGGTCTGCACTTCTACTCCTTCAGGTGTGCAATGTATTGTGCAATTCAGTTTACACAACAGATCTCTTCCTAGCAAACACACCGGACTAGAATCACAGATCACAAACTGATGTTCGTCACTGTAATTCCCTATCTTCACTGACACTGGTTCCGTCAGAGGATTCGTCATCCTCTTATTTGCTACTCCTACCACCTGAATCATTTCTCCTGATATTGGCAGACCTGGGACTACCGCTGATCTCAACGTGGATCTAGTGGCTCCTGTATCCACCAAAAAGGTCGTAGGACATCCAGCTACTTCAGCCTCTACGTATGGTCCTCTCTGATCTACTTCCAGGGCTGCTCCTAAAGTACAGTCTTCGTCCCTATTTACTCGTTGCCCTGTAAGAGGATCAACGTAGTAGCATTCTTCTCCTCCTACGAACAATGGCATTTGTCTATAGGTTTTCCCTCCATTCGTAATGCGAGGCGGTTGAGGAAACGGGGCTCGAGGAGTCTGAGTCCCCCCTTTGATAAACTTTCCCTTCGGGACTGTTGCTCCCTTAACCACGTTGTTCTGTACCTCTTCCTCCTCCTGTTCTAATTCCCCTGTCTCAACATTATAAGGACACTCGCGTCTCCAATGTCCTACCTCGTTACACTGATGACACCTGGTTGTCCTTTTCAGTGTTGCGATATCCATTCTCGGTCTCGGTCTTTCTTCCTCATCTCTGCTCTGATTATTCTGTTTCTTTGCTGGCGTTCCTGTTCCCTGCTGCCGCTGTCCACCCTTTCCAGCTGATTGCATCTGTACCAACATCAACTTTTCCTTGAGCTTCTTTGCCTTCGAATCTATCTCATCGCTACAATATCTTGCATACCTCAGAATCTCGTCTAAAGGTTTGTTCTGCCAGCAAATTAAATGTTGTTGAATCATCAGGCTTATGTCTGGTCTCAATCCGAGAACAAACTTCGACACAAACTGTCCTATGTCTTTAGGATCCATTACGTCCAACCCACTGTACTGCTTGAATGCTTTCAGTAACCTCTCATAAAACTCGTGAACTGTCTCTTTAGGCTCCTGAGTTGTTCGATCTATCTTAACCCAGTCTATATCCTGCACCGGCACTTTCTCTTTTAGCCATGTTATTACCCTCTCGTATTTTTCCATGACTCTGTCTGACGGACCGCCTGTCTGTGCATTCCTCGGAGGCTCACAAGCGGGCCATTCAATACTAAGTTTGCATGCCGTCCACAAATCTCCGGGTACTACGATATCGAACAAAGTGTTCAAATCGATCCACAGTACCTTAGAGATTTTCACGAATCTCTCTACCTGCTTGTACCACTCTACGGGATTTTCTCTCAGCTTCGGGAAGGAATTAGTGAATGCCGCTAAATCCCCCCTACTCCAGGGTACATGAACGTAGTTTCCGTTCGCGATTTCTCGCAGTGGGAAAGCTTCCATTCGCATTAAGTCTGTATCTTGAGACTTCACAAGTGTACTCCGTCTGACAGATCCCTTCTTGGACCATCTTTCCTCCCATCTATCCAGATCTCTCCATATTCTAATACACATGACCAATTCCCTTATGTGTACTCTTAGCCCAATCGTTCTGCGCTCATCTAGATCTTGATCCGTGCAATTCAGCCTATTGTTGGCCTGTAAGGCTTTTGTTCGGGATATGTCTATCATGTACTTTTCTGCCAATTCAGATAACTTTTCATGAGCTGCTCTCGCTTTCCGAGTAACGTCCTTAGATAAAAACAGTATCTCATCTGGTGCGTACAGCTCTAACCTCTCGAATGCCACTGTGCCGTCAATTATTTCATCCAAGTCTGATTTTAAACTCATTACATCTATGCGTCTTGCTTTTATTTCAGCTCTCAGTACGTCAGTCCTAGGTTGTTCTCTTACATCCCTCTCACCTCCACTATGCCCCCTACGCCTAAGCACAGGTGAGTTATGAGGAATTTTTCTTCCATCTCTTTGTTCCCACCTCTCTAGATCCCAAGCCTTTCCATCTTCCCTTGGGGTATGGTGAAACAATGCTCCATCCCTCAATCCTACATTCTGTCTTTTCGGCTCAGTTTCTCCAGAGACGAGATAGGATCCTCCATGCTGTTCTAAACCACTGTAGCTTGCTTGCTGTCTAGTGTCACTCAACAAACGATAAGGACCTTCATGGCTCTCCATGCTCCCGCGATCTCGTTCGTGATCACCGGATGTATGGGGAGACGTTTCGCGACTCCCTATATTCTCGTGACTTCGTTCTTGATCACCGGACGCATGGCGAGACCCTTCGCGACTCTCCATGTACCCGTGATTCCGTCCGTAATCACCGGAGGCATGTCGAGACGTTTCACGACTCTCCATGTTCCCGTGATTCCAATGTTTCACATTTTCATCCGGGGTATGGTGTGTGCATCTGAAAGTATTTCGGTACTCCTGCGTCCTTCGTTCTCCCTCACTAAAGGTGACGCGAGGCACTTCCCCACACCCTGCACTCCTGTTGTTACACGTTTGCCTATTGCCACTAATAGTAGGGCGAGTATCTCCCCTGCTTCCTTGGCTCCCTCTCTCCCACTCCGGGCTGCTTTCGCCAGCTCCACAATGAGAGAGGATCTTGTTATCCTGGTCTCTCCACTCTGCTCCTGTTTCTAAACTTTTATTCCGAGCCTCTTCGGCAGCATCCCATTCTTTCAGATATTCCCTTAATTCCTTATAGGATTTCGGTTTTGGTCCCCTCAAATCCATTGATCCTCTTTGACCCCCTTGTTCTATCCAGGGACCCGTTACGGAATCTAATGGGGTACTCCGACTCACTGGTGCTAGTATCTGCCTCTGAGGATTCATCGTGTTATTCCTATTATCTATCTCTGCCCTTTCCCTGTCCCATCTTGCCTGTTCCTCCTGCTGGACCCCCTCTGGGTTGTAGATTGACACAATAGGGCCTATGGTGACAGGTACTTGTAAAGCGTCTGGCATTTGTACGACCTTACACATTGCGTCTCTGGCACCTTCTGGACCACGAATCTTCCCACTACTCTCTGTTCGGAACTAGCTTGGGGTATTTCCTCACTCTTGTTGGAGTCCCACTCTGTTACTGGGATCGATTTATATTCCCCCCATCTAGCTCCGTCCCCTTGCTGTAGTATGGGACTTGCGGTTTCGCTGTTATACGGAGGTGGTCTATCTGTTAATAGCCTCTCTATCAGATCCTCCTCCGTCTCGCTTTCCTCATCTTCTTCCTCTAGAGGTTTCTTTTCTCCCGTAGCTTCTATCATGGTGAACAGTTTGTCTGCTTCTATCTTTTGCACTCTCCACTTCTTAGCTTCCTCATCCCATTTCGCATCCTGCACTGCCTTTACTGATCGTCTCACTCTTTCTTGGCGCCTCTTTACGCTCTTTTCGTGTGCCGCTCTAAACCATGCACTAAGTGCTTCGAACTGTGTTGGCCTCGGTAGAGGTCTCGCTGCAAGCATTACTGCTTTCAGCTGGTTCAATACATCTAACTTAAATGTTCCGAATCTCGGAAACGTCAGTTCCTTTTCCCCTTCTGTTAGCCTATTCCACTCGGAGATCCACGTTATCGAGTGTAAGCCTACATTTACTGCCATATGATAAGCTGGTGTGCCTTCTGGTGGAGCTTCTTCTCCAGCATATAAGTTTCTTCTATTCCTCCTAAAGATTTTTCTTAAACCCTTAAAGCACTTCATTTTTATAATCTACGATTTTCTCTTATTAATTCTCTTCCTTGTTTATGTCCCGATGACAAACCACCAATCCCTGTGCGATTCCCGCTAATCAGCCTATCCCAACGCTGTTCTACGCTAACCGACCAATCTCAGCGCGGCTCTACGCTGACGTCACTTGTTCCCTCTGCAGCAGTTTCCTTCGTTTCTCAACTCGTCTCGCGGTCTTACATGCGTTTCATTCATACGCCGAAAAATGACTACTTCCGTCCAAGCGATCACTTTTCTCTGACTGTACGGCCACAGTCTAACTGTAATTGTCACCTCAACTAGCGAAACGTCTTCCTCTTACGGTCAGACGCTCACCTTAACTGATAGGTTACTTACACACAGTAAACGTACGACCAGCATGCGTTTACTCATACACTCACTCAACCGCTCCCCCTATCATCGGTCTGCGGGCGATCAATGGTACCTCATGACCCCCTTTAAATGGTAAACAAATTACTCTGGGTGTTCGATACACCCGAACCACTTAAGCCCTCTCTGGACATAAGATTTTATCCGGTTGCGCGCGCTCACAACCTTACCTCAATCACACTACAGGCATTCAACTCCGCTTGACATTACAACACAGGAACAACATAAAACACCGCAATCTTACAACGCATGACCCTTATACTCACTCTCGACCGACTCTGCTGCTTTTCTCTCGACGCACCGTCAGCACCTTCTTCGGCAGGGATTCTTCTTCTGGTCGTCGATGACTAGGGACCTTGGGGTAAACTAAACCTGACCTAGGTTGTCTTCCTCAAGAAGAAAACCATCCTCTGCTACCAACTGCGGGGAATGAGATTTTAATATCTTTTATGATCAATTTGATAACTTATCCCATTCGTCAATTTTGGATCGCTTATTTTCTGTCATTGAGTAAAAGACAGCCCCTGCATAGGTTAGATAAACCCCATTAACTGACGCCACTCTGAAGAACCACTTACAACTGATAAAGTTTAAAAGGTTTAATATAAAATTAAGAAAAGTTGGAAATACAATCCTCTCAGGATCAAATTCAACAGATATACAGGAACTAGAAGGAACATATATTCCCTAAAGAACCTCAGTCTACAAACGAATACAATTAAAGTCAGTTCCAAAATCAACAAATTAAAAAGCATCAATATGAAGTGGTTCTTCTGCGTCATCTACAGAAAGAGAAAAATAATCAAGTTAAATCTGTCCCTACTCTGTACTAAGTGACATCCCTACTTCGCAAGTTTCTAGAACCCTAAAAAGGTGTCAGCAGTTGACTCCCTAAGAAGTTCAACTCTCTTAGCCTCTAAAGGTAACTTAAGTTTAAGAAGCAGTACCCTCTCTGCCTACCCATCCGCTCTCTAAGGGTCCTCGGCCTACTGCTCTCTTGCGCTCTGATCTTTCTCAGCGCATCTGCTCAAGTCATCTGCTCTTTCTAACTTGCCTTCGCTCTGAGCAATTCGCTATCTTCTCCCCGGGGTGCTGTCCCTAAAATACACAATCACAGTGTGGGTGGAACGCCCCTTCGACGCCCACCACGGACTTTCCCCGTGAGGTCATCTTCTAGCTTTTTCCATAGCTTCGTCTCTTCGCGTCGTCCATTAAGTTGACCTTTCTCCTTAGACGCCATCTTCGTCTTCTTGCTGGTGACTTCATTCAACTTTACCTTTGACACTTTCGGAGCAAAATCTATCACCTTATCAGAACTTTATTCTTTACGGCTATGATTGTAACCCTTCTTGGTCCTGTGAATGGTCATTTCAAAACAAGACTCAAATTCCAATCGTCTCCCCTCATGTTTAGGCAATAAACTTCGTCCGACATTTGTCACCTTAAATCTAACAAGAACTAGACTCTTTGGCTCGCACATTCAAGTGAAGGCTATTCACGACTCCTGTGAGCCCACTAAATTACCAACAGCGGACTACACTCCTGCGAACCCTTGGTCAGTCAGGTTATAATCACAAATGACCTAAAACTCTTCTAGCATTCCTACAAACTTCTTCTACACAGTATAACCTTTAACATACATGTATATATGATCGCATTTAGCAAATCCCTTTGCTTATAAGTGAATACATTTTACATAGAATACAAATTACATAGAATATAAACCTTAATACATAGAATATAATTTTATATTCTCATTTGTTACATCGTTATATATATGCTCTCTGCACATTTCTCCATGTTACATTTCTCGCCGTTTCTGCATTTAAAGTTACACACGTACATGAATTTCACTTTGCACGTTCTTCTGTTCGTGAGCATTTCTACACATTACTACATTAGCCCACTACGTATTCGGCCTTCTAAATCTAATGCATTTTCAAGAGTAAATACAGTTACATTTCCTATATTACTTTGGTTACGCCTGTTAACTTTTATGCTATAAGCATCAACTTCACGTTCGATATACATTTCATTTCTACGTTTATACAATATACTTCTAAATATGACTCGGATATACGTTTTATTCAAATTGCGCTCTCTCAATGTTATGGATTTCTCAGTAAATTCAGAGACTGCACCAGAGACAGTTTGGTGAACTTTGTTGAATGAAGCAGCTATAATGGTTAAAGCACACCCACTGACCAGAGAGACATTTGTGTGCCATTGTGTTTTTCCAGTTTGTTTTTATCCCTAGGTAAAGGAGGAATGTAGTGTTGCTGACAGTGGGGTGTACCACTGCAGCACACGCCCCTCTCACTGTTCCTGTCTAGTTTGCCCCTCGGGTGTGAGGGGACTTTGGTTGAGTCCAGACGTAAGCGTGGACACGCACGTCAGTTAATAAAAGGCCCAGGGCTCTGGGCGTGTTCAGGTTAGATACCCGCCACCAACAGTACCACACGTGTCCGGCGTCCTTCATTTCCTAGGCCCAGACTAGGACATTACAGCACTGAAAGGCACTGGGAGGAACTCGCCCTGCCTTCAGCCTCATCTTCAGGGCTCTCAATAGTGCCCGCCATGAACACCCAGGTGCAACCTGAACTCACCAATGCTTCTTGGCGCCACTCAGCTCACAATATTTTCTATACAATAGCCATATGTTGTATAAAAAATAAACTACATAAGCACAGCGTGCGGAAAAAACAAATACTCTTAAGGAATTCAAGTTGAAGTAAAACGTGTAATTCAAAGAGGGATTGCCTTGCTTACCTAGATTATTATAAGAGTTTTTAAAGTTACTCTATAAAAATCTATGCGTATTTTTGTATGTAGGGTTAAATGCATGAATATAAGGGACCAACATCAATTTTCAAATACTTCCGGGTCTGAGACCTGGCATGACCCACCCCACGTAACATCCTGCCTTATCCCCGCGACCTCTTCCTCCTGGAAGCACAAGTATGCGGTTCTTGAAGTTCGCCTAGCTGTGCAGTGGTAGCCAGCTTCCGGGGAGCCAGAGGTTACTCTTCACGGGTAGTTTCCAGCACCCTTGAACCGCCCAGGGCATGGAGAACAGGCCGACAAACTGCTACACTTTTGCGTTTGTTGTAGACATGTTGTCCTTGGTACATTCGATCCATACATCATGAGGATATGATTTTTAAAGATTGCTAAACAGAAAAAGCATAAAGCAGTCAAAGAAAACAGTAATGTCAGCCTAAATGTTTAATGACAGTGTTTACAGTTTGTTTACCTTTCAAGGGTGCTTTCTGCTTCTCTGCCAGAAGTTGAAAAAGCTGCCACAGCGTGTGGGAGCACAGTTCAGGTCTACATCTTAAATATATGCTCCAACAGCAAGGCACTACATCTGCATGAAGCAAATACAGGTTCTGACAGTAAAGTGAGGGCTTGCGTTGTGCTGAATCTAGAAAAGCATAAGTAATGCTCTTACGTTGTCATTAACAGGGTGGTTGTTGAAAGCAACACACATTTTTATTTTTATTTGGTTGTGTGCTTGGATCTGTTTTTGACAGTGTGCCAGGGCGTGCACCGTGTTAATCCTAATTTCTGAGGCCTAGGTTGTATTTCTTTTGCAGTGATGGTCAAACTGACAATTGTGAGTAGTTGTTTTACTATTTAGAAAAAATAGAGCACAGATTTTTCTAATAGTGCAAGCAACGTGAGTGTGTGAGAGTGAGAGTGTGTGTATACCAGGCCTTTCCGAATTCAACAGCAGTGAATGCAGATTTTTCTTTGGTTACTAACAAATCTCTTATAGGATGTGCTTGAAAAGTAGATGTTATGGTTTGCCAGCTACTTTCACACACATCATATGATTGCCAGTCGCTGGACCTGCAGTGTTCCTACCTTTCTGTGATATCTAGTCCTTAACAAAAGGTGAGCATGATATTCCAAAGTGGTGCTTACAACAAAATATTGAGGGCCAGCACTGCGAGCCCTTTGGCTGCACCATGCTGCAGCACTTTCAAAGCACATGGATGCGTCATATCTACAAGGATATGACGGATCCCTTTGCTCTCCCCTGCGCTGGTGCACAATTTGCTGCCATGCGCCCACGCAGGCTTCCTTGCACTATGGTGCAAGGATGCCTGCGTCACGGGGATGATTGCTTATGGGCAGGAGGGTGTCCCTTCCTGCACATAAACAATCTGAAATGGTGTTTTTCAACTTGTATGTGAGCTGCATTAGCGTACATAGAAGGGACACCTTCCTGCACATAAACAATCATAAGAGGTGATTTCATCGTTCGATGTGTCACGCAGGGTGGCTTTTCCTGTCCTTGTAAATATGGAGCAGCAAAAAGTGACACACTAGGGGCGCAAGTGGCTTGTAAATAAGCCCCTTAGAATGGATTTACATGCCTTCCTGGTTGCCTGCTGATGTGTTTGTTCTTCATTTTCCTAAATGGATCAATGATTTCTGCACAGGTACTGTTTACACGACTTTGAACTGCTTGTTTGTGTAATACTATATTATGCTACCAATAATAAACAATATATAGGAATCAGTACATAGGTTGTCAATATTCACAAAATTATGGGGATTCTATTGTTCCGTAGGACTTTATTTGAAGGTTGCCTCTAAATGCTATTTGAAGAGTTTGAGTATAGGTTAATGCTCTCTTCCAATCTCGTTCTAAAGACATTTATCAATTCTATATTTACAGATTTTCTCATTCAATATGTGGTAAGATACCTGGACAGCAACTTGATTTTATCTCTAGACCCTTTATCTTCAGTACCCAAAGGGTCTCATTCATGAGAAATGACGCATCGCTGCGTGAAAGCAGCGATGTGTCACTTCTCAGTGCGCACTTCTTGCAACATACCTGATGCGTCATATTTAATGTATGACACATCATGTCGCAAGGAGTTACAGATATGTCAGTATTTGTGATGTTTCTGTAAGTGCAAAAGTGACGTATTGCTGGAGTGAGTCACAAAAGTGATGCAACTCCAGCAATGCGTCCTTTCACATGGGGCAAGCCCCATGCGAAAGGGCCTGTGTCAGTCTTACGCCTGCTGTGAGGCAGGCGCAAGATTTTGACGCAGCGACGTCCCAAGTGACGCAGTGAAATCTTATAGGCTTACGAGGCTTTTTGCGGGTGAACGCCGCCATACATACATTATACTTGATGCAGGGCTAATGTAGCCAGGAATTTACAAAGTGACGCATCTGCTTAGATGTGTCACTTTGTAAATAGTGCGCAACAGGAGGCTTGTTTTATGCCACCGATGCGTCACAAAAAGTGACGCATCGGAAGCGCAAAACTGACACACGGCCTCATAAATGAGGCCCAAAGTATTCTACCTTCTAAGGAATATCCATTAAGCTTGACCTGTTGCTTGAACTGTGAACCTGAAAGTTGAGTGAAGTGTGCCAGGGTCCAATGTCTTAGCTGAGTTCTGCATAGGCAGACACAAACAATAATTTCCTGCCACAGAGGAGTAAAAACTTCAGCCACATTCATAAAGTGTGCTTCAGATTACTTATTTCAGAGTTTTTTTAAAAATGAATGTATTTTGTGGTCTAAAAGAAATTTGACGGCCGTCCAATCCTTAATCTGTGCTTCTGGTTGCCGCTACCGGTGCTTTTTACTGGGATTCGGGGCTCTTGCTAGATGGTTTCACAGAAAGTTGCGATCCTCAAGAAACGAATGTCCTGGTTTGTCACAGGTGCTTCCTGTCTCTGTCCCATTGGAGGCCCATGCCTTCACTTGTTGTCAGCTGGAGTGACTACTAAAATCCCTGGAAGGTGGGTGGTGCAAAGGAGACTACCAGGAGGCAGCATTGGCTTGCACCACTCTTCTATTTCTGAGTCCTACTTCCCATTGCAGGTGGAAATGGGACATGATCACAGTCTTGGCAGGGAGAAGCCGCTTCGATGAAATCCAAATATCCTACACGGTACTGCGACTCCCCGACATCTTATCATGGATCCTCAGCTCCAAGCCGCTGTTCCGCAGAGAGCATCCTTCATCCAATGGTTGAAGACCATGGGCACTTCAGTACACCTTGGAGTAGGTTGTATAATGGAACCCCACAGGCATTTACCCTTCATGCCTTTACCACGCAGGCAGTACCCCACGTGCAACGTTACCATATGTTACTTTAGCACGCAAGTCTCTACAACAACTTGTTTAGGGGGCGCTGGACTTTGGAATAGTATAAATTACTATTCCAACTTTAGTCTACGCAACAGTAGGGAAGGTGTTGGACTTAAAAATCCAACACCAGTCCAACAACTCGCAACTACAGCAAGTCGTTGTAACGACTTGAGTCCTAAAGTAACACAGGGTAACATTACATGTGGGTTAAAACCTCGTTGGAAAGGCTGGTCATTGTAAATACTGTGCAGTAAATGATGTTTCCCCGTGGAGTGAGGGAAAAAGAGGTTCCCCATGGTGTGCCCCTGCAGTCCACCTCTTGATCTACAGCAGTGACAATCTCGTTTGGCATGTTTCCCTTCTGTGCTGCACAACTGTGCCAAACCCTTTTCACTGTGTTTCTCGGGTCTCAACCTAGAAAAAGGGGCACCAGTGGCTCTTGAAAGGAGTCAGAGGAAGTTTGGGGGCACTGGTGAAGCAGGAGCAAATGTTAGAGCACCCCACTACAAGAGCCCAGACTCTACCACAGGGCAACTACAGCCGGTAACTTACTGGCCACAAAGCTGTGGGCAGTGGTGCTTGAACTAGAGATGCAGGAAGTGCTGCGGTACCCCAGACACCCTTGAAGAAGTTCATATTGAAAACTAACAATAAAGAGGTCTTTGCATATTTGCATAGCATCATTTAATAATTTTTAGAGGACAGATTACAAAATGTAACAGTAACATGTAACAATGTAACAATGTTACAGGAGGTTCGCCCAACCCTTGAGCTCTAGTTTCTCGCCCCCTTCCCTTGGCCCCCCTCCCTGTCCTGTCAATACGGTGAAGAGCCTTGGTGTCATCATCTCTAGTGATCTATCTATGAGGCCTCAAATTAATGCTGTCACCTCTTCCTGTTTTTTCCACCTGCGCAGGATAACTGCAAAATTTGCAAGTTTCTTACTACTGAGGCTCTCACACTTGTCATCATGGCCCTCGTCACCTCCCGTATTGACTATGCCAACTCCCTGTATGCTGGGATTCCTGCTTACCATCTTCATCGGCTTCAGCTGGTACAAAACCAGGCGTCCAGATTGGTCTTTCAACAGCCTAAGCACCAACATGTCTCGCCCCTGCTGAGGAGATTGCACTGGCTCCCAGTAGCCTCTCGATGCATTTTCAAACTGGGCTGTACTGTTTTCAAGGCACTCCTTGCTCTCGCCCCTGCCTTCACTTCCCTCAGCCTCAAGCGTCACATTCCCTCAAGAAATCTCCGGCCCTCTACACACAACCTCCTAACTGTCCCCAGGTTTAAACGTAAAAAGCACGGAGGCTCCTGCTTCTCTTTTCTTGCCCCCACATTTTGGAACTCCCTCCCGACTACAATCCGACACTGTCCTAATTACACCTGTTTTCGTAAATTACTCAAAACGCATCTCTTCCAGTTAGCTTACGAGTACCACGCTGACTTCCCCCTCTGCTTTTGTCAATGAGCGCCATGAAACCGACTGGTGACCGTGCGCGGTAGAAGTGATTTTAACATAACATAACATGTCAGTTTCCTTCTTCCGAACAGCTGGTGATAATTCTTGTAAGACGGTATTTACTTTTCATTTTGCTAACTTGAAGGCATTTTTAAATGACCCTATAGCCACTCTTGCTGGGGTACATGAGAATGTGAAAGGAGAAAACTGCAAGTTTTTAAAGTAAACATGTAAAATAAAAACATCTGCATGCTTTACAATGAACCGTTGTAAACAATTTTTAAAAATGCCAGCAACATTGAAAGCCTATGGTGATCACTGTAAATATAGCTGTGGATCCAAATTTGCCAGGTGTAGTGTTACCTACCCATTCTGAGTAAGCATGGGCGAATTTTGCGAATCTCGCGTTCGTGAATTTTGCGGATTTGCGAACTCGCAATCCGCAAAATCCGCGAATTCTCGCGAATTTGCGGATTTTTTTTTGTGTTTGCGCGGGTTTCTGCCAGTTTGCGAGGGTTTTGTACAATGTCGCAAATTGCGAACTTACCTGTCGGGTCGCAAGTTTCGCGAACTTGTTGTTTCTACGTGTCCAGCCTGTTTGGGACACTCTTCTTCATCACTGCCACTCTCTGTCACCACTGCCACTCTCTGACTACTCATGCCACCCACTGGCCCACCCATGCCACCCTCTGTTTCATCACAGCACCCTCTGGTTGTCCAGTCAGTGTACATTATTATGGCAACGCAAGCACACCTTCCCTGCCTCAAGTGACCTGAATTAATTTGGGGCTGATTAATGTGTCACAGAATATTTTTTTAGCTGGCACCTGCTTCCTTAGTGCTTCCTGATTAGTGATCTTTTGCACTTGCTAAGTGCTTTCATTGTTGCAATATTAGTTACAACACCTGCCCTGCCCCAACTGACAATAATGAATTAGGGGCTGATTAATGGATTTGAACTTCCAGCCTGGCTCCTGCTTGTCTCCCTTAGCTGTAATTCAGGACCTTTGTGGCATATGTGTAACTATTCTGAGGTTCAGAGCAGGGTCACATAATAGTTGCAACTGGCAACTGAACTCTGGAGGGGCCCCTCAGGAAGCACTACAGGAAATGGCTACTAATGATGAGCCTGAACTTTTGAACCTGGTAAGTAGTTTCAGTTTTGCTAAGATCGTATTTCTGCAATTTTGCACTTATTCGCGGGGCGCGAACTCACGCGAACAGTGCGAACAGTGCGAGCAAAATCCGCTGCTCGCGGATTTGCGGATTTTGCGGGAGATTCGCAAATCTCGCGGATTGCGAATTTACCGAAAATGCGCAAAATCCGCGAGCGAAACGGATTTTCCGCCCATGCTTAATTCTGAGTCCTACACATCATAATAAGGGATAACATTATCCCCTGTTCTGAACTGCTATATTCAAATTATGTGGGAGTTTCACCTACAAATAAATTCTGGCAGGTTTAACCTGATAACATGTGTGTACAATCAATCAATTAGTAGATTTGTAAAGCGCTTCTTTTCACCCAAGAGGCTATCCAGGTGCTGGGAAAATGTGGTATTTTCCCGCAAGTTGGAATTCTGGTCCAAACAAACTTTTCAGGGCAGTAGAATATTGTAGTGAAGAGGTCCACGCAGTAAGGTTGTAATTCAGGAAGCTTTATTCAAGCAGGTAACAAGTTGAATAGTTCTAGACAACATGTAGTTAAGTTGTGAAGTAGAGCCATGCTCAACTGTCACTTCACCTCTCTGTGTCTCAACACTCCGAGGCTCAGCAAGATTCCAACATTCTATTGAGTACAGAGCACAGGCACTGGCTGAGCAGGAGGAGTAACATACATTACATTACAAATGCAGGATACTACACATATACTTAACATTTTAGCCATATATGTGTTAACATGTGATAGAAAAATGTACTATTGAACCTCACACTGCATCCCCCACCCCTGCACTAAAATGAAATCCCTCAATAATTTTACTATTCAAGTAGCATTTTGAATGTTTGCAACTCAATGCCATTAGTGTGTTAATATCTACGGCCAGAACGTCCACTCTCACAACAGTCCCAGCACCATTAGCTAAGGAGGCCCGGCTGATCTGCACCTTGATTTGACTTCACATGAGCCGCTTCACCATCTGAGTCCGCAAGTACTGGGACTTAAATTTGATTAGATTTTGACATTATGTACAAGTAGTGCGGATCAATCCAGACCATCTACCGGTCGCCGGAAAGCAGTGAATGTTTGAAACAGGCCTCCACCAGCCTACATTTAAGAAATATGAAATTCAGCACACAACTGTAGGGCGAAAAAAACTAACTAAGGAATATAAACTTAGCTTTAGGAAGTGACGCATTGCTTCCTTCATATTTAACCCTCATCAAGTTATCGTGTCCGTGAGGACGGCGTATCACGGCAATTCACATGTTATTTTTGATGCATTATGGAAACTGTGCAATGGGCACTATGAGTACAATTTTATATGCAGGAACCTCAATGATTTTTCAAAAGCAAGGCATATTTTTTATTTTGTTTTTGTGATAATGCTTTGATAAGGGCAATTGTTTCTGTTTGCGGATGTGTTTGCAGATACCCTACTTTGCTGGCAGACTTAAATAAAACACTATTTTACACCAGTATTACACAAAGTTGGCACTAAATACTGTCTTGGATAGATCGGGCCAGAATTAAAACGTGACAGTCCATGGCCTAACCTTTGGTCTACTAACATGAATTACTGGTTGGGCTAAGAGAGCCACAAGCTTTTAGTACATAGTATTGTGCTGTAAAATGCACTCTTTGACCCCTTTTGTTCCAGTTTTTTTAAGGGGAGAGAGGGCCTTTTGAGCTTGCCTTGAGGAAGACAGGCTGAGTTTGATCACTGCAACTAAGTTCAGACATTACACCCCACAGCTTTTAAATTTCACCTGTCACCACGGCTCTAGGGCCAGATGTAAAAAGGTAAGTGTTTGCGTTTACCAGATAGCACATTTTTGCGATTCGCTATTTTTTAAACTCAAACAGCAATGTACGAATGTGTGTTTAACACATTTTACTAATACCAGTGGGTCGCAAGTAGACCTACCTCATGAACATTAATAAGGTAGGTTTCGGTTCGCGGCCAATTGGGAATTGCAGAAATCACAGGGTTGGTGGCCTGCTAGCGTCATCTGACCATCATATGTGTAATGACTTTCAATAAAGCAATTTTTTTCTTTCACAATTTGGACATTTTCCTGCCTGCTCTTAAATGTTTTTTTACCAAACATTCAGAAAGGGTAAGGGATCCCCATTCCCATTTGCGAATGGGTTACCATTCTTACTTGATGTTAATTCACAAAACATTCACACATAACACTTTGATTCCGTATTAGGAAGGGATGCTCTAAACACCCACCCTTCCTATTACTGAATCACAACCCCAAATTGCGATTAAGTAGCAGGTAACCAAATTGAAAATTGGGCTTTTGTACATTAAAAAAGGCTTTTTGCGTTTGCAAATGATAAACGCTTTGTACATCTGGCCCTTACAATGCAAGATTTTGCACAGTTTACTTGACTAGAGCATATTTATACCCTTTGAGTTAATTTTTGTCAGATATGTAAGGGGTTAATATGTTGTGTCAACTAACAGCACAACATTTCAGACTCCTGGCCATAGAGTAAAGCTCCCATTCATGCACACCCTGGATCAGACAGCAAAAACAAAGAACAGCTGGTTTGGTGGAAAGAGGGCCAAATGCTTTGGGTAGTTTCTATCCAGGAAGTGGTCCAAGCCAATGATGAAAGTAGGCAGCAACCTCCTGTAGGAAGCTGGGTTTCTGTTGCAGTAACCCCCCCCCCCCCACTTTTTGCCAGATTTCTGAGGCACTTTAATTTAGATGTGCCTTGGTCCCTGCCAATTAGGTCCCCAGGGCCTGTGTTCTTTCCCAAAACTGTACCTATTTACCCCCAACTAGCACCTCTCTGGCTACATCTAAGTCCCATGTAAAAGGTACCATGGGTTCCAAGGGCACTGTGCAATGAGAACAGAATACCTTTCCAAACAAATTCATATATGAGGCTATAATATGAACATGATATACAGAATACAATGCACCCGACCAATGATTTTCAAATTTTATTTTACAAAAAAACAAAAATATATATTCAGCAATTTTGTATCTTTTTTTATCTTAATAAATATGCACTTACGTCATACAGAAACAAAGCCTTTCTTGGGCTGAGGTGTTAACACTTCCCACAGGTCAGGAAAAGCCATCTTTGGCAGGGGAGCTTCAAAGGCTTTGCCTCCTTTGTTACATGGCCCCCAGCCTCTCCTTCTATCAGGAGCAGGACCCCTTCCTGTCTCCCCTCCTTTTCGGCGGGAAGAAATAGAACAGCCCAGAAGGTGTGCCTACCTCTGCCAACCCCATAGCTCAGGTGGGGGAGGTGAGGTGAAGCCCAATCTTCAGTGCCCGCCATCTTGTAGATGGTAGGCACTCTGCAATCAGGAATAGGGGTTGTCCCCAAACCCCCACATGGGGTGAGCACAGCAAGGGTGTAGTCACCCTAAGGTCAGTAGTCCATTGGCTACTGACCTAGAGACCCCTTAAACGCACCCTAAATACAGGATTTTGGGGGGTGCCCTGAACCATGAAGGCAGATTCTTACAACCGGCGAAAAAGAAGGATGAAAGAAGATGCCCAGCAGTGGAGACTGCAGAGAAGAACTGACTTGGCCCCAGCTCTACCGGTCCGTCTGCAGTTTCCAGAGATCCTGCACCAAAAGTCGCCGTGTCCTGCAGCCAGCGACCTTCAGAACCCCTTGGAGGACTGACTGCCTTCAACAAAGACCGTATCTCCTGTGAACAGCAGCTCTGTTCAAAAGAAACAGCCAAGAAGGACCTCAAGCCTGCTGAGGACAAAGAAACCCAACGCCTGGAACCACCACTGCACCGACTCCTACAGCCTTAGTGGGCCACCGGTCCCAGAGAGGTCCCCCAGTGCTCCAGAGTCAGAGAGTCAGAGTCCACCCTGGGTTGACCTCTTCAGGACTCCCCAATGTTGCCTGTCGCCTCTGCACAGAAACCCCCCTAACTAAGAGGAGCTCGGTAATTTGAAATCCACCCTCAAAAGACACCCCTGCTTCTAGCCGCCCTGCATACTGGAGAAGAGCACCTGAGGTGCACCTACATTCCAGAGCCCTCCAACTTACCTGTCCTGCTGTTGGTTCCTCTCGGAAGTCTTCCTGGACAGAGCCTACAGCCAAAATCCAAAACCGGCAACTTTCTTTGAAAACAACTCGACACACAGCAACCCCTGTGCCACAGTGGGTGCACCTTGTGTGCTAATTCATAACCCCCTTTGCACTGAGCTAATCCCCAGGAGCTTTGCTCCCACAACGTTGTGGCCTGCTCGTGAGCACCCACCAACTGGAGGCCCCCTATTCCCGATTGGATAACATTGGGCCTCAGCACTCTGCCCCCTGCCGTCCTGGTGCCACTGAGGGTGTTTTGAGAGTGCATCCTCGACCCTGGGGGGACCCTGGTTCTAAGCCCAGAATACCAACTTCAAATAGCATTTTGCATTTATAATGTGACTGTCTATGTATCTGTAATAACGCAGATACAATGTGTGCAGAGTTGCTTCCTATGGTAAAGTTGTCCAAACGCATTAAGCATTTGGATTTCGTAATGTTTAAACCTGCAATGTGACTGTTTGCTTCAGGTACAATGCTGCTCTCCTCTGCAGGTGCAGTGCATGAACTAATGAATAGAGAAAGGCACATTGTGCAAACAAGATAGGGAAGCTCAAAGGGAATACTCTTAGCGGGGACGATAAGCCTACCAAGCATCATTCCTGAGCCCTTCCCTCTCTCCCTGGTTTGGGTTTTTCTTTGGGTGATTGTCTGTTTTTTCGTTCTGGTTTTCTTTGGTATTCTCAGGATGATTATTGGGTGCACTTCCCCCTTTATAGTCACGTGATGGTGATGTCATCATAGGGGAAGTGCAAACAGCTCAGCTAGGTAGGGGTTTCTGTAGAGCAGACTAGCTGCTCACTTGTCAGGAATGGGACGGGGAGACCAGGACTCGGAGTAATGGATATTACCAGTGAGCAACCGGGCATTCCTTGATCTGGGGCAGAAAGGGCAGGATAGGTCTAGGTTAGTATCATGTTGCCCTTATTTATCAGTAAAGGGGTGCAACTGGAAGGTCCCAAATCGAAATTTAATGTACAAGGTTTTTGCCAAAGGGGGTTAGATGGAACCCATAAATTCTTCCATGAGGAAAGAATATTTGAATTCCAGGAAGGATAGTGTCCAGGTACCCACAATTCTGTTCCTGTTCAATTCTCAGTCTATGTAATTCTAATAAATCCCCTTAAATGCTGCCTTAGACACACCAGAAATGGCTCCTGGGTTAGTCCAGAAATGTTTCCATCTCAATTTTATCAAGTAAGTCTTAATGTGCTCAAATCAGGGAATCCTAGAAAATCCTGGCTGCCTGAGTAGCTCATTCAAACCCGCCTGATACAGAGCAAGGCCCACTGAGGCCTATTGCCATCTCCAATAGAGCAGAGGTGTAAGGGCTGCTTTATGAGTGATGGACCTATGGCCCAAATCCAACCGTAATGGCAGGAGTGGGGTACTAGTTGGAAGATTCGCCAAAGATCAGGAAAATTGGTTCTCGCCGGCCTCCAATGTGGTAGTCCTCTTGTGTCTCCATAGTTCTCCCCCGTGCAAGGCCCCGCCTGTTGCTTGTAGGTTGAAGATTTGGATGGCCAGAGATGCTGGTCGGAAGCTAGAACACTTAAAACCCCTCAGGATGCCCCCTGCATAATGTTCAAGCTTCAACGTAATCTTATGGATCGGGGCAGACCAGTCAAAATTCTCTGTCACGTTGAGGTCCAAGTTATCAAAGGAGCTGACACTTTACAGGGGGAACACCATTCAGAGACGGGTTAGGGTGGGTTGTGTGGCTGTAATTGAAAACCATGTACTTGATTTTTTGAAGGTTGATCTCAAGCCATCTCTGCTCACAGAAGACACCAAACTGGTCCAGGAGATTTAAAATACCCATAGGGGTAGAATGTTTCGAAAGGACAGTCCCTCGAGGCATTGGGTATTTTCCACTATCTTACTCAATCCATCCATCCCTGGGGACCACAAGACCTACCAGAGACCGTAAGCACCGTCGACTCCAGGAGTCGATCCTGGTTACCTGTTCCACCTCCACTGCCCTGGCAGGAGGTGGTCTGTGCCAAGTCAGACATTGGCAAATATATAACCACTGCCTATATAATCCTTTGAATGAGCTGCAATGCGTTTAATGAATGGGTCTGGCCTATAGAAAACTGGAAAGTTGCACAAAGCCGCATTCTACGCCCATCGATGCAAGCCTCAAACTGAAATGAGACAAGAGAACCTGCGCCAATTACCCTGGGCGTTCACCCACAACAAACAACGATCAAAAGGCTGGTCCAACTTAACCACTAGCGACCTCACCCAAAGTGCTACCCACGAAGCATGCCAAGGACCAGAGTCTTAAAAGGTGGACAGATGTGCTGTATTTCTCCTTGGGCTAGCTGGTAAACAAACCAAAAGCTGTTTCCTCGTGTACACATCATGATGGGACAACGAGAGGTGTAACCCCTGTGCCGGTAATGTTGGCAGATGCCCAGGCAGAGAAGATGGCTGTCCACAAGTACAACCTACCTCCGGTCCACCAATCAATGTGAAGGGCATGTTCAGAACAAGCCTCCGAGTAGGATCCAACCATACACACTCCATCTCATCGAAAGCATGGGGCACATTCTCATGAAGCAGGAGGAAAACTACCGACACACCATCCCTACCCCAGCCACATTCACCAAAAGAGAAATAAGCCCAATAACATTCATTTCCAAATCCACTGCTGTAACCCTATGGCTGGCGACTCCCATTCTACCATGGCCAAGCTGAGTACAATCTTCCGCGCCCCAAAGCTGCAACACAAAACCTGTGCTGCAAAGAACATCGACAAACCAAAGTGTGCATCCACAGGACCCAAGGCCAGACTGACTTTGGGTGAAGGAACCTTTGTTTGTGTGCCCAGGACAAAAGTTGGGACCCAGCACTGGGACCCGAACCTGGTCCCACACTCCAAACACCCACACACCTCCTGGGAGATCAGGACTCATGGCATTGTTCTCTCCACCACTCTCGCAAGCTATTCACTGCGGTTATCTAGGTTGCCCGTCTCAGAAGTTTTCAGTCTGTCATAGCGCCAAGACGCCTCCGGGCATTCGCGCGCTTTACAAATGGATAAATCAAATCAAATCAATCAATCAAGAAAGGACACGGCCATTCATCTTCAGTTCTGGGAGACTCCGATGCACCAAGCATCACAAGATGTCCAGCTGATGCCGAGACTGGCTCCCGTTCAGCTGCAGTGACCCCCAAGCTGCATCCTCTCCCCTCTCCACCCACAGTTGCCCGTCAAGCAAGCCAGACACAAAACAGAGATCCCATAATTGCCGATGGCACACCACAAACCTCTACGGAGCATCCAGCTTGAACAGACTGTGCTTCCAATCAAACCATTGGCCTTCTAGAATACGTTTTGCCCACTAAGAATGCACCTCTAGCAAACATACAAACACACCATATCCCATATGGGTTTCCAGAATGGAAAATAGGGCAACCAGGGAAAGGGTTCTGAGCAGCCAATGAAAACCTGAATCCAAAATGCAACCACACCAAAAGGCCAATCAGCCTTGCTTGACGGCAGACCAGGCAATGCCTTGAAAAGAGAGAACCTTATTTGAAGTTCTTTATTAAAGCAAGAGCTTTTGGGGTGCCATAATGCGCTAGACCACATGGTTGCACAGCGTCGAAGTGTTACTATAAAAGTGCAGGAGGACTATTGGAAGAATGCGTGTTTACCATACTTGAATGTCTATCATGCCTCAGGAGAGGGGACTGGGTGATAATAGTTGATACTGCTCTTTTAAGTCTTTGGGCATGGTGTTTTCTGAATTACTATCTTGTTTCAGATAGAAGGGATGAGTTGCCTGAGATTTTGACGCCCTCTTTTTATATCCGTTGAGTTGGAAACTTGGTCATGCCCAGCTTGTGCAGTTAAGCGAGACTAGTTACAGAATTCCCTGTAATTTATCCTTCGAATGGATATGTTTTATGTCTCAAATACGAGAGTAGACTGGCATGCTTCTATGGCCCCAATATTGTAATAGATATGCGGTATTCGTAAAGCGGAACTAGAATTGTGCCACCAGCAGAATTGTGGTTTAGAGTTGATACTCCGCTGGTATGAGGTCCTTTTGAATGGCAGCATATAAATTAAAATCTATGAGCCTAACAAAGAACAGCGACCTATTGTTTGTCATCAGGAGCTAGGTGCAAACTACAACGTATAGATTAGAGTTTGATTACATTTTCCCCAGCCTTACCTCACCCCCCCTGGGGGCCTACAACGGGCCCCCAAAGGCATTTTCTGCCTGTCTTTTTGCGACGGGAGCTCCGCCCCAAAAGACAGGTATCATAATGCCCACGGCAGTGCCGGCACGGCACCGCCACCATAGCCCTATTGTACCTGGTCCCGCAAGGCGGGCGGAAAAGGCCAGCCTTGCGGGACCACGGCGGACGGTCTTTCCATCCCCCGAGGTACCTTCCCCTTCCCACCTCCATCCTAATTTGGCAGTGGGAATTTTAAGGGTGATGGTGGGAAGTCTGACACCGCCGTGCCAGGGGTCCTCACCGCTGGCCCAGCAATGGCGGACTTCCCACCAATGTAATCTACCCCTATATGAGGTGCAGTGATGTGGAGTGGAAGGAAAATCAATCTTAACAATAACTCACTAGTGAGCTATTATTTTGTTCCCGCCCCTAGCTGGTATAGTTAAAATCAGGGTGTAATACCAGGGAGAAACCTGACCTTAATGAGTTTGGTTCCCCTAGTATTGCGTCGGTGTCAACATGTTTTGAGCTGTCCCTCACAAGCTCTTCATCAGGACTACACTGGGTCCAGTCCAGTGCGTACCACTCCTAATAAATCCTATAATGAGGATAAAGTGAAGTGCACATCTAGGGGCCGATTCCGATTCGGTAAAATCCCGTCCGAATCGTTGTACAGAGCCTTTTTCTCGTACAAATCGTACAGAGAACCAAACCTGTACGTACGATGTAGTACGATGTGTACCCAATGCAGTTCTCCGTACGATTCGTACCAAAGACCGTACGACTCAATGATCCGTACGAATCGGATTCGGAACATGCAGTCTGCAACGTCCGTCTGGTTCGAAGCAGCTTTTTCCGACCCAGCAAGTACGATTCGTGTCGACAGCACACCATACGACGCTTTTGATACGGGAGTTTAAAATGTCCAGAAAACCAGATTTCGGCTCGAAATGCATTTGGGACAGACCCCCCCGTGTACACCCCATCATTGCAGGGGTACGGTGCATCGGGGTACGGTGCGTACACCCCTGGATTACAGGGGTACGGTGTGTATGTCCCCGTGCGTACCCCCATGAATGTAGGTGTACGGTACGTAGGGGTACGGTCTGTACCCCCCAAGGTCGTACGTGTACGGTGCATAAACCCTCTGCGTACTCCCCTTGAATTTAGGGGTACGGTGCTTATGAGATAGTGTAGATCTACATACGAATTGCTCATACCGGACGTATCCGTACGAATCGCGTCCTCATTCCCCGGTCCAAATCGTACTTGGCAGGTCATACGGCATTTATACGATTCGTACGGTTTACTGTGCGGGTCTATGTCGTACGGACCCACCCTTGACTTTCCTACGGTTCGTGACGATTTGTATGTATTTTGAGCCAACGTAGTACGCGATTCGGACGGATTACTACGATTCGTACAGAAACGGCACCGAATACGAATCGTCGTATGGATTCGTTTCCCGAATCGGAATCGGCCCTTTGGTATTTCTTGTTAGGCAATACTATTGCCTCATGCTCAACAACAGGGTAGGAGGGGCTTGTAGTCACACAACTCTTGGATCGTTAACTTCTTCTGTCCCTGGAGACCACATATTAATTAATATAGGTCTCCAGGGACAGAAGTAAGTAACGAACCGAGAGGCGTGCTTTGATGAAGGTGTGACTATAAGACCCCCTACCCCTGTTGTTGACCATGAGGCAATACTAGGGGAACTAAACTCATTATGGTGTTGGCCACAAACAATAACTTGTTAACAAATATATTGATGGCCTTGGAGGCGACCTCCATTATGCTTACCACCGAAACCTGAAATCAGGAACTGGGTGGTGAGGGGTAAATACATGATTCTTGCAACCGCCAACCAGAAGGCCCTTATTGGCACAGGGCTTGGTTCAACTCAAGTTCAAATCAAATGAGAAGGGCTTGGTCAATTAGGCGTGCCCTCTTGTGGGCCAAACCCACACGGCACCCCAATAAGGTCGGGACACACCTATCAGAGGTAGATAGGGAAATGGTCCAGCTAGAAGGACTGGGAACTGCAGGGGCAGGTGGTTATTGAGCCTGCAATAACACAAAGGATAATCATTCTGGAGTTAAAGAAAAGAACAGCAGATCCCCCTTCCGGCGAGGCCATCACATTCCTACAGAAAGGAAATGAGCCATGTACAAGCCCACTAAGCAGGAGGGCATGGTTAAACTCAAAATCAATATAAAATAAGAAGGGCTGGGTAAATTAGGCATGGCCTTTTTCGTGTAACAGCACATGGTACCCCGATAGGGACGGAGCACACCTGTCTTAGGTAGATAGGGTAATGTTCTACCTAGAAGGACTAACAGCAGGTTGCAGGTGGTTATGGACATGCCATGTGAGGGCTCTGGATATGACAGTGGCCACATCCTGGGCATTAATGGAGTTACAGGGTAATCCGGGGGCTGATTGGTAAAAAGGGGTACCATTTTAGGATCACAGAGTGGTGCCTTATGACAAACCCCAGGAGTCTGTATGGCACGAGCCTGGATGAAAAAGTTGGCGCCCCGCTAGTCCTTTGGGCGGTTGTAAACCTGAGCAACCGGGGGCGGGCCTTGCAACGCTCCGTCCTCAAAATACATGAGTAAAGTTATGGACTGGTGGTCCATGGTATGTAAGGGGGATAATCCCCACATAAATGTGTGCACCAATTGAGTTGTTCTACACAAATGAGATGGTGTGTTATGTGTATGTCAGTGTAGGCATCTCACAAAAAGTTTAGGGCTGGCCTCACACACCAACTGGTGTCATGCTTCATCATCGTCCGTCCTCGCCCTCTAAAAACTTGGTTTGATAGAGGACGGGCATACATTTGACGACAGGGATGCACTTCTAAGCTAAGTGGGCCCAAAACAAGTGAGTGAGATTAAAAACCATTACAGTTGCCTCATTTAGTTTTAATGGATTAGGTAACTGTATGGTGTCTGAAAACAAGTGAACGTCGACATAGGTAAGGTTATTAACCCCTCGCCGTGAGGTATTTGGTTGACATGTTTTTGCCTAGTGTCAACAGTGGTACATGGCATTCATCAGGACCTATTTCTATTTTTATAATGGTGCTCCACTCTTACCAACACTGTGGTTTCAAAATCAAAAAGTGGGGTGACCTCTGTCACTCTCCACTACCTGTGGGTCCTCAGTACCCTGTGAAGGAGAAGAGAAAAGAAAAGAAAACACACGAGAGCACCATCAGGATACTTGGGTCATTCATATGAGAAAAACCGACCACACCACCCTTTTTAAGCATGCCTGGTATATGTGTGAAACACATGACTGTCATACGTGAACACACATGTGATAAAATCAAAGGGAGAAAATTAACTCCAATATCTTACCTACAGCCTTCACCCTACGTACTCCATGGGAGGGGGGATAAAGGAAAGCCCCTGTAGTCAAACCCTAGAATACTTAAGAAAAAGATAGCCATGTTACAAAATCAAGAGGCCTGAGGGCCTGTTAAACAAGTGTAATTATGTCTGCACTACTATCTAACACTCTTTTTACACACAAATGTCTTTCTTCATCAAGGTGCACTCTCCGCTGCTTCACCTACTTGTATCCAGCTCGCCTCCTCTGTGATAAATGAGACCAGTAGGGTTGGCCACAGTGCAGTTTGGCTCATCAGGCAGGCAGGGCAGATTAGGTTAGTCTCCGCTGCCTGCCCTTGGATCGCCCGTAAGTTAACCCACCACATTGGCATACTTCTTGAATGAAATAAAACTGCAGCAAAACTGTTTTCCAACGAAAATTGTGTGGACTGATTATTTTGTGCAGCGGGACAAAAATACTGCTATGCGAGGGGTGCTGATATCGGCACTAGGTGAGATTCCTGATACCACTTATTATGAAGGGTGAGCAGTCAAAATATCGAAAATAAAATATCAATCTACAATAATATAGAGGTGATAATCTTGAAGGGACAGAATATCGAAGGTAAGTAATATAGATTTTTTTAATATCGATATAAGTAATATCGAAGTTAGTAATATCGATATCAAATATATCGATGTTACTAATATCGATGTTACTAATATCAATATTTATATGATTGTTATGTATTTTATTATGTATTTAATATGTATGTGTTATATATTTTTTGTCGTGTTCTACTGGTTTTAACATACATGTACACAATTTTTATATGTTAATAATTTCATTTTAAGTTAATTTTGTATTTTAGTACCGTAGCGGGTTGTGGGTTTATAGGTGAATAGGGTGGGAAGTAATTTAATTATACTAAATTAATTCTTAATTTTTAGGAATTATAAATTATTTTAATACATTTTTGCATGTAAGTTCTTTAGTGGGTTGTAGGTTTATAGGGGAATAGGGTGAGAAGTTATTTAAATGTAATTATTTAATAATTTATTTTCATTAATTGGATTGATAATTATAGTATTGTTAATTTATTATTGATTAGTAATTAATTTGTATTAATTGGTAAATAATTTGTATTAATTGATTAACTGATAATTATGTTAAATGTATTATTTTATTATTGGAGTGTGCTGTGCATTTATAGGGGAATAGTGTGTAAAGTAATTGATATCTAAGTAATTATTAAATTTATAGTTCGGTATTGATAATTAATTTATTGGACAGTAATCATTAATTGGGAATTATTTAAAAGTATAATATTTTGGTTATGAAAATTCATTTATTGTTGTTTAATCATTAATTGGTAATTAAATATTACTAAATATTATTTATTGATATCTTTAATCAATATAATATTAAGTAATTATTAATTGGTAATTAATGTTTGATAATTAATATTTTGGTATAAAAAAGTATTTACTTGTTCAATATTTGTTAATTGGTAATTACTTTTTTAATAATACATATGTTTTTGTTATAAAAGTATTTTATTGTTCAAAATGTATTAATTGGTATGTAATATTTATTAATCAATTTTAATTGGCATTTATTATTTATTGTTAATTAATTATTCATTGATAATTAGGTTTTTAATTATTATTTATTGGTATTTGTAAATAGTTTAGATTTATTTAATAATTAATTAATTACTTATTTTAAAACATTAATTTATTTATAAGTATGTTATTTTTAACTTCTACGCTATCCAACACTTTCCCTACTGTTGCACTCTCTGGAGTGGGAACAGTAATTTTTACCCCTACGCTATCCAACATTTTCCCTACTGTTGCACTCTCTGGAGTTGGAATAGTAATTTTTACCCCTATGCTATACAACACTTTCCCTACTGTTGCACTCTTTGGAGTGGGAATAGTAATGTTTACCCCTACGCTATCCAACGCTTTTCCTACTGTTGCACTCTCTGGAGTTGGAATAGTGATTTTTCCCCCTACGCTATCCAACACTTTCCCTACTGCTGCACTCTCTGGAGTGGGAATAGTAACTTTTACCCCTACGCTATCGAACACTTTCCCTACTGTTGCACTCTCTGGAGTTGGAATAGTAATTTGTACCCCTACGCTATCCAACACTTTCCCTACTGTTGCACTCTTTGGAGTGAAAATAGTAATTTTTATCACTATACTATTCAACACTTTCCCTACTGTTGCACTCTCTGGAGTTGGAATAGTAATTTTGACCCCTATGCTATTCAACACTTTCCCTACTGTTGCACTCTTTGGAGTTGGAATAGTAATTTTTACCACTACGCTATCCAACACTTTCCCTACTGTTGCACTCTCTGGAGTTGGATTAGTAATTTTTACCCCTATGCTATTCAACACTTTCCCTACTGTTGCACTCTCTGGA
The DNA here is from genome assembly GCF_964263255.1 of Lissotriton vulgaris. Taxonomy (NCBI): domain Eukaryota; kingdom Metazoa; phylum Chordata; class Amphibia; order Caudata; family Salamandridae; genus Lissotriton; species Lissotriton vulgaris. The sequence goes on along the minus strand of NC_141689.1, from coordinate 1,078,198,390 downwards.
GTTGGAATAGTAATTTTTACCCCTACAGTGTCCAACACTTTCCCTACTGTTGCTGTCTCTGGAGTTGGAATAGTAATTTTTACCCCTACGCTATCCAGCACTTTCGCTACTGTTGCACTCTCTGGAGTTGGAATAGTAATTTTTACCACTTCGCTATCCAACACTTTCCCTATTGTTGCACTCTCTGGAGTTGGAATAGTAATTTTTACCCATACGCTATCCAACAATTCTCTACTGTTGCACTCTCTGGAGCGGGAATAGTCATTTTTACCCCTACGCTATCTAATATTTTCCTTACTGTTGTTTTTTTTGGAGTTGGAATAGTAGTTTTATTCCCTCTGCTATTTAATATGTTTTGTATTAAATTAAATTTTTTAAATTAGTTTTACATGATTATTTAATTATTATGTATGGTATTATTTTATGTGTATAGATGTATTTTCTAATGTATAATTTTTTTACTTTTTATAAGTTATTAAAATAATTATTAAAACGGATTATTAAGTAAGTATATATATTATATGTGTATATATATATATATGTTTAATACATTTTTTATTTAATTATACATATTACTTATTAATGTAAACATTATAAAATATTTTTAACTATGTTTATTATATTTCTAAGTATTATTTAGTTTATTTTACATGGATCCTTATGTTCATCATCATCACCATGCTTTGAATTTTTCGTCCCAACAACAAGATTTATGGGTTCTTCAGAGTATGAAGATACAACAAGATTTATGGGTTCTTCAGAGTATGAAGATACAGCAGAAAGAGAGGTAAGAAATGAGTTCCAAACTTTGGGATAACTTCTCAACGCAGTTTTTCGTCAAGTCCAGAGCTGGCAAGGAGCACGTATATATAAGATTTTATATTTGTCATTAGCCATTTTATTCATTGACCTAGTTTCAATGGGTAGCCATTGTTTTGACAGTTAAATTGGAGTAATTTGATTAAATTTAAGAGCAAAGGTTGCACCACCTTAGCATTCTGGCGAGTCTCGTGGGCAATGGTTACAAAAGGGGTTAGGATACCTGCATCACAAACTAAACTCGAGCTCTTATGCAGAATGAAAATAACGGCAAAATAATTAACAAGCCAATAAAAAATTGGGGGGCAGATTTACAAGACCCTTCCGCTGCCGTTGCAGCATTTTTTTTTGACGCAACAGCAGCTGAAACGATGCGGCCAATTTGCAACATGACGCATCTAGGGAGTTGCGTCACGCTGTAAAGCCCTGTGTCACATTATACCTGTGTCAGGTACAATGTATGCAGGGTGGGCCTTCCTATGCAGCAAGGCCTCTTAAAAGTGACCCCGTGAAATCTACAAGATTTCACTGCGCAACTTTTAGGACGCCACTGCATCAAAACCTTACACCTGCTTCAAGCCGGCGTAAGTAGTGACGCAGTACAGTAGGTATAGGCCTCGAAATGCATTGCTGGAGTTGCCTCATGCTTGCAACACAACTCCAGCAATGCATGCATTTAAGCCAACAGATGCGTCAGAATTTCTGACGCATCTGTCAATCCTTGCGCCATGGTGTGTCGTATTGTAAATACTGCACATCCATGGTGGCGCAAGGGTATCGCAGGCTGGTGCAGGCAAAACTGACACATCTCTTCAGATGCGTCAGTTTCTTATAAATCTGCCCGTAGTTAATTAATTTATGCGTTTTACAAAGCATTGTAACACGTAGCCTTCTTACTACTACAGAGCTCATGGAATCTATAAAACTATTATATTGAATGTATTTAAATTTTTTTCTCATATCTAAGATTCTTTATGTAAGTGAAACACACATGCCTAATCCCTCCGATAAAATAACAATGTACATGTGTCATACTGCAAGGCAAGATATGAAGCTACATGTAAGCTGGACAGTGTTTCATGTGGCGCACGTTTTCCACGTTAGCAGGCAGAAAAGAACAGACCTTTAGCTTTTGGGAGACAGCTTTTGTTCCAAGCTGGGGTGTGTAAAAAAAAAAAAGACCGCGACATTACATATGTAGCAGCTGTTAAGACATCTCAAGATTGCTCAGCGCATCCAATGCAAAGACCACATTTAAGTTTATTTATAATGCCACGGCTGGCGCGCAAGCAATTGGCTGTTGTCAGACGACTTACCATAATGTCCTAAACGGTGTTTGAAGCTGTTTGCGGAACACTCAGGGCTTTTTCTTGTGCTAATTAGCAGATGTGATGCATGCTACGTTAACCCTTGATCTTAGTGGGTAGGTGTGCCCATTTGTCTAGACACATAATATGGATTCTTACTGTGGCTTTTTGTCTAGACAAATAATATGAATTTCACGTCATATTATAGTTATAAATGTGTGGTTGTTAGTATTACTGTCTTCAGTCTCATTACCTCCGGGGTTTCTACATCATCAACTTCCTTACTTCTGGGGGGGTGAACCAGGGCAGAAGTCGAGGGTACACGTGGGTGGACGGCGCCAACCCACTATTTTCAAAGGCAGCTGCGGCTCATGGAGGGAGTTGCGGTGGGGCAGAGAGGCGGGGCGGGGGAGGGGCAGGGTGGGGGGTGCTAAAAACCGTAATATGGATAATTGGAGGTAAGTAAACAATTTATTTAATAAAACGAATTTTGTAGCGCGCGCTGCATCGCATTTTGTGATGCAGGGCACGCTACGAAATTCATTTTATATTTAATTGTTTACTTACCTCCAATTATCCATATGTCGGCTTTTAGCATACCCCACCGCGCCCCTCCCCCACCCCGCCTCTCTGCTCCACCGCAACTCCCTCCACGGGCCGCAGCTGTTCAAAGGGTGGACGCTGTCCGCCCTGCCAAGAAGTGGGACCCCACTGAAAAATATGCAGAATTCGTCCCAGTTGTAATTTGCAAACACCGGGACACATTCAGCAGCGCCTGCACGTTGTTGTCTGCTTTTGAAAAGCAACAACGTGCAGGCGGGGAGGGGGTTTTCTTGTTCTTGTTTTATGCTGAGCCGAATCTGAGGGGTCATCAGGCCTCCTTTTGTTGGGAGCAGTCAGGAGCCTCACACCTTGAAGCAAATGCAGCAGAGGGGAAACAAAGGCTCACACCTTGTTAGCACTTCACACATACTCAAGAGAGGCAGCTTTTCACTTAGTTCAGGCTCTGATGTGCATGCACTGTAAGAATGTCAGATGTATTGGTCTTTCTCAGTAATTACACAAAATAAATAGCATTTATATAGTGCTTACTACCCCTGAGGAGGCGTTGTTATAATTTAAATATCACAATTTTTTCTTGTAAAGCACTATGAGTAGAAAAAGTTTGCATTGACAAAAGGCAACATTGTTTTATGTGTAGGTTACAAAAGTGTGAATCTGCTGACTAAATCGGGAGGGTTTCCCTGTATGCTCGAAATGTGCTCCAATGTAATCATGATAGACATGTTAGGGCTTAAGATCTGATGTCACTTCTTATGATGCCACTTCCTGTGATGTCCCCCGTTTTGCTGTCACGCGGCATGATGTCACGAGGCATGATGTCACTTGCATACTGATTAACTAGGTTAGTCCCCCGACTTCTTTTTTTAGGATTTGTGCCCTGGGGTGAATCAACTCCAATCCAGCAAACTCCTACCTCCTCCCTCCCCAACAGTCACAATCTCTAATATTCTAGCTTTTCCTTTAGCTCTCAGGGAATAGCTTTAGTTGGGCTCCATAGCCATTCTGCCTTCTGTTTACTTTTATGACTCTGTTGGAGAGAGGTATTGCTACCTGAGTTCTCGGGTGTTAGCTTAACTCATCTCCTCTCTGGAGCCTTAGTTTTCATCAGCAGTTGAGCGTGCCTTGACCCTACACCAGGGCTTTAAGTGGGCTGGGTCTCACCGGGTCTGAGCACCGGCAGATTTTTAAAGGGGGGCTCAAACCGGGTCTCTATCAGGCTCTGTTTTGTGCCCTGGCACAGGCGGTTTCCTTTTTTACAGACTGCAGTGACAACAAGCACATCGATGAGCGTGTGCTCACACTGCTCACTTCTAAATAGTGGAGAATTTACGGCATGACGTCACGCCAGGTGAGCGTTGTAGGGGAAGGGAAATCCTTTAAAGAGATTCATTTTCTCTCTGGATTTCCTTTATCTTTGTGAAACTCAGGAGCAGCAAAATTGTTGCGGTGTCACCAAGTCGTTAAGTGGAAGCTTTTTCAATATTATATATAAGCCATAGTTGCTTCTTATTTATCTTAAGCAACTAACGACCATTGACAAAGCCAATAGTCCTGAGTTGTTGTAGGTATGATGTTACTTGTTGTACCATATATCTGGATGCAATGACAGAAAAAGCTAAATACAAGTCGGGCGGCACACTATGCTAAGCACAGATTTTCATCTTACGTAATTTTAAGCCACGCCCTTAATTACATTGGCAGCGCCCCTTTGAGAGACCCCCAGTTTTGTCATCCCACTTAAAGCCCTGACCTACACCATCCTCTTCACAGCAATGCGGGATGCTTACAGGTGATGTTGGCATCTCCCATTCAAAGGTTTGGAGCAATGGTACATACGTTTTGGGAGACAGCTGGAATTTGCCACTCTTCTACTCCCTCACTTCCATGCCAGGTCTGCTTTTCTCCTTCTTGTTGAAGCTGCTTAGTGATTCTGACCCTGGTGATCCCCGGCTCATCCCTTGCAACAAGGTCCTTGTCTGAGAGGGTGTTATGGATGGATCTCTCTTTAGGCCCTTATGAAGGAAAGTCTGAAAATGCTTTTGTTTTCTTCTGGAAGAAAGCAGAAGGCCTCCAGTAGATGCAAAAACTATTCTTCCTTACTTTCATCCAATCGTGAAGAGTTAACTATGGATGACTTGTAGGGCAAATACTTTCTCAAAGAGGACGTAGAGAAGGTTTATGTTTATTTCAGTCAGACCCTGGGATTTCCTCTGGAAAAGTCTGCTCTTAGAAGCAGCTGAGGTGTTTTTGCTCAGTTTTCTGAACATCCTGCCTCTGCCTTCACCGACTGATATAGAAATTGGTCTATCCAGGATCCGCATAGAGTGGCAACCTCGAGGATGCCATGCGACCTCCAGGGTACAGCTATAGAAAGGCCTCACACGAGTAAGGTGCATTTTTTGGAGACTAATCTGAAGAGGATGTGTCTAGGTTGGGGATAATGATAGCTCTTCGCAGCTAGTGTATCATAAGCATGGTTCCTACAGAAAGACTATATGGGTCTGAACATGGCCATAGGGACCACGACATAGGACACTAATTCATCCCACTGCTTTATCAAGGACTTTGAAAACTTTGATTGGCCTTTCTGACACCTATAGAGATGCAGGGCAAGTTGTTCTCAGATATCTTGTTTGAGAATGCCAAGGCATTGCCTCTGCTTTCTGGAGTAACAATTGCAGAAATAATACTTGTTATGTTACCACGCTCTGGTCAGTACCTCATTGACCTTAATTTGAAAGATATAGTCTCCAAAATATTCAAGGACTGTAATCACCTCCTAGTTTCTGACAAGCCAAAGTCTGATTTCAAGAGGTTTTGCTCTTTTGCCAGTCCAATAGTGCTTTCAGGTTTACTCCTTCTTCATACAAAGATCGCTACCAGGACAAACACTGGACCCAGAATGGTGCCTATACGCCTCCATCTGGTTCCTCACCTGTTGCGTTCTAATCTAGGACCCTGATCGATACTGTGACCTTATGCCCCTATTCGGCTATAAATCCATTTATTCCCTATATTGGCATAACCGTTCAAGTGCAATATTCAGAAACTCGTCTCTGGCCTCACACGAACAGAGCCACATTCCAGAATAGCTTTCTCTGCCACTTCCTTTGCAACCAATTAGTGCAATGACATAGCAGAAGTTACTATCTGAGATTCCTAGATTAACACTCTGAGTTCTTCAACAAGATAAAAACTCAGCAAACCTGGAAATCCCCGCTTGCTGTGTTTTGATTAGTAATAGAACTCTAATGAGCACTGATAAACGATCACTTCCTAGTGACATCTTTATTGACGTCTTATGTCCAAAAACTTACGTCAAACAAGGCACCTTTCAGGTATAAATATTACCAACGTTGCCTTAAACAAACGCTGCGCTGAAGCTATCAATGCCATAGCTGCTGTGTTGCTGTCTGCCGTTGTTTCGCTGAAGCTGATGCTGCAAGCTATCTCGCTGCTGCTGAAGAAGCTGTCATGCTGATGATACCATAGCTGCTATCGCTACTGCTATCGCTGCTAACTAGCGAACGATGGTGTGGTGAACTTAGGAGCTGAACAGCCGTCCCCTGCAAAGAGCCCAGCAGATGCAAGCTGCCCGCGGACGCTGTCCCCCCTCCTCCTCCTCGACGAGCTGAAGAAGAGACGCTGTCTTTCTCCTGCAGAGAAATCCAGCTCCGGCGTTTCTAGTCTACCCTTGCGGGTGACTGGGATATCGAGCCCTGAGGGAGATACCAGACCTCCATCATTCTATTCCAGAGGTATGGTGTTGACTAAACCCTTGAGAGAGAATTCTTGAAGCAAACCTTGGCAAAACCAACTTAACTTAAAGCTACTTACTTACTCCCCTCCCAAATATTAGGCTTAGGTCAGGTACACTGGGGTAGGCGTAGTTAGAAGCACCAGTTGAGTATTTTAGCCTAATGTATATATGAATGTATATATGTTTTATTCTTTTTAAACCATTGTATGGCTAAGAAACCATATCAATGCTTTTACAGTATTATTTCGCAATACTTATCTTACTGTACGTACTTTTTATAATAACAAGTCTTGCAATTGTGGCAATTCATTTCTCTTGTACGAGAAGAAAGACTGTTCAATAAATGTTACCTTTTATTGACAACGCCCGTCTCTCTATTCTCTACATATTGTGAAAGTAATCTGCACCAACCTGACTGAGTAAAATAACTGTCTATTGTTTCACACGACCCTAGAGATTGACTCTTGATCTGAGGAGCAAAGTTGTCATGTTGCACGGTTGTTGGGAAGCTGATCACTTCCTATTCAGTCAAGAAAGTTTCCAGTGACCTCTGAGCTAGTTGGTAACAAACCTAATTAAGTTTAGCATAGTCAGTAGAGGCCTGGAAGATCCGCACTTCTACGTCGATACTACTGTTTATGTTATTCCAATGCGCAGGGCCTATTGGGAAAATAGGAACTACACTACATGGCGCCCAACGTTTGGTAAGGCGATAAACTAACGCAAGACGTTAGAGTAACTCAGTCGTGCGTATTTCACACAGACCCCTTTCTCCCGTAAATACTCCAATAGAAGTCTGGAGTGGGTGAAAGGTTAAAATCCGCCCGAACTCAGTAGGAAGAGATTCCTATGTAAAGCTCTGGTTTATTCAATGTTGAAGGATACAGTGTTCCAAAATATTGTGCACCTAATCTTTGTCTCCTTGGAGACCTACTCTGCAAACCTTGCATTTATACAATGCCAGGAGAAAACGGAACCACTGGGGCCGCAGCAGATGCGACTCCGCAGGGTCCCGAAGATACTGACCCGGATGCAATTATCATCCCGGTACATTTAAGAAAGTCTATAACTTTAAAACTTATAGAGAATGGACTGACACCACAAGGTGGTACAGTAATTTTCGTGATAGAGGCACACGAATATCGGCAGACAGAAGTATTCTATTCATGGATAAACTTTCCAGCGGCAAACGCTAGAACAAAAGAGTTTCACTATTACAAAATAGAGAAACCACCGGATGAGTACGCTCCTTTCGAGGAGACTGAAATCCCACTAAAATTCCAAGAGCACCTGCTCTGGTTTAATGGCGCCCTAAAACATAATGATCATATTACCAGGCTCGGTCCACTAGGTAGACCAGGAGCAATGTGGCCGGTTCTAGCCAGCTACACACCACACCCGGACATTGCAAAAATGTCTAAAGAAGAGCTGTTAGTACAGCTAAAAACATTAATTAAAATACATAGGCAATTAGTCCAATATGTAATGCGGACTGCAACAGTCCAACCAGCTGTTAATGTACCACAGCTGACCCCTCATCAGGGGAACACTAATAAAATTACACCACAGAACATACAGTCATGTCTTGGTAAAACACCCGTAAAACGGGAACAAATTCCTTTCTGGTTAGCACAGAAAATCACTCAAATAGAGGCAGTATTTCCGGATACTACTCCTATCGAGAAACACAGAATCTTGACAATCTGCCTTCCTATGGGAATCGCACCACACGTGGAGGACTGCGACACTTGGGGTACAGTCTTTGCTTCCATTTACACAAAAACACATGGTGTTCCGTCTATGGCGGTAATACCACATGTGCTAAAACAGATTCAGAATGAATACGGTCCAGAGCCCGCTTTAACTCTTGGTATGAAATTACTGAAAGACTTCAAGCAGGTCTCGGCTATATTATTAGCCAACATAAAGGGAGAAGCAGCATCTGTGGCGATCCGCCAGACGTTGAAGGAAACAGATATAACAGATCAGCCAATTGAGCTTGCCAGAATCATAGAAAAGTGCTATGAAGAATTAGGTAGAGACAGCTTGGGTGGGAAACCAGTAAAGCCCCAACTGCTCGAAAATCCTGAAAAATTATTTATTAAAAATAATTTAAACACTCCTAAAAAGAGCTGGGATGGAAATAAACAATCCACTCCCAAGGAAAAAGTTTTCCAGTCTAGAGGAAGGTCTCCTCGACGGAGGGAAAGAACTCCGACTCGAGAACACCAGTCTCCCCAGAGGGAGCCCTCTGAGAAAAGATATAACCTTAGAAATAGGGATAACTTGAGGTACACGTCCCTCTCGATCTTTTTCGCAGAAATCGGAAAGAAGAGGACGGTCAGACCCAGGAGAGCACACCAAGTCCAAAGACAAGGAACATGCTCAGAGTAAAAAATCTCAATTTCCAAAAAAGAAGGTAGCCAGTATTAGAGTAATCAACCATGCCGAGAATACTGAGGACACAGTTGAAAAACGGGGAGTGGGCATTGACAATGTTAGACAGTGCAGCAGAAATCAGTATAGCCCGCAAGATCTTGATGAGTCATCTGGAGACAGTGGACATGAATGAATACATTCAGGTTGAAACTGCCGACACCAGACTTAGCGAGCCCCATAAAATATACAAAATAACATTGCGTATAGAGGGTGATAAGACTAGGAAAATAAAGGGTCTATTTTGGGATAAACTCTCAAAAGGCTATGATATTCTGTTAGCTGAAAAAGATTGGCCCCCAGAGTTTGTCAGGGAGTGCCCTCCTGGCGAAGAAATGATTATGCCTGCCTTCTCGAATCACATTCCGATTCACAAAAAATATACTTATGCAAGGAAATGGGCAGTAGCCCAGGCACCGGCATTATATAAAAATCATGTAGGATGGGATGAGGACTCTCCTCCCCACAAAATCCAGTTAAAAAGTGAACCAACTGCCCAACAGCAGTATCCCATTAAGCAAGAAGCTAGAAAACAAGTCAGGGAGATCTTAGATCAACTTGAATACCAGGGGGTGATTGAAACATGCACCTCTCAAATGAACAATCCTTTGTTTCCTGTCTCCAAGCCAGACAATTCATATCGTCTCGTTTTGGACTACAGACACCTTAATGCATGTTGCAAAACATTTGCAGTACAAAACTCGCATAGTGCAGCCCTAATGAATAACATAGTTAGGAAAAAATATAAAATGACATTAGACATATCTAATGGTTTCCTTTGTCAAAACATTGCACCAGAAAGCAGATACTTGACCGCTTTCTCAGCATTTGGGTCGCAGAAAAAATTCTGTCGACTCCCACAGGGGTTCAAGAACAGCCCAGGACTATTCTCAGCTAGGGTAACAGAGTTACTACAAATATATGATGATGAGGCATTATCTTACGTAGATGATATTTATCTCACAGACGACGACTTGGATACTCACTTGAAAAGAGTGAACACCAGTATACTTGGGTTCGCAGTAGAGGGTTACAAATTCAACTTTAAAAAGTCTCGAATTGCCCATCTGACAGTATTATTTTTAGGATACGAATTATCAAGTGAAGGAAAAAGCCTAGCGGACAACTTCTTAGAGAAGTGCGCTGTACTCCAAGCTCCAAAAACGCTGAAGAATTTACAATCAATACTAGGTTTTCTGAATTTCGGAAGAACATACATTCTAAATTACGCAGAGAGGGTTAAACCTCTCTACGAACTAATTAAACCTGATTTTAAACAAATCAATTGGACTCAAAAACACACAGAAATTTTGAGATCACTGCAAACAGACATGTTAGCTAAAACAAAATTAGATACACGTGACAACACACACGATCTTGTAATCCGAGTCATCCCAGGAAGATGCAGATTCACGTACCTGACCTCTAATGAGGGAGAAAAGGTATCAATTTCAATTAAATCTCACTTGTACACACAAGTAGAAAAAACATTCAGTCACACAGAAAGAACTGTGAAAGCAGTGCAAATTGCATTAGCAAATGAACGAGAACTAGCACATGGTAAAAGGATTAATATCCTCACAGCGGAATCCGCCCTCGAGGCGCTATTCAGCCCAGTAAACCTGCCTACAGTGTCACTGGATCCGAAATGGATACAGTGTGTAGATTCTCTAGGAGCGGAAGATGTGAAATACTATTTCGCCCCGCAATTCGAAGAACTGAATGATTTAGAATATGAAGAAGAATATCCTCTGCCAATCGAAATTCTGCCTCTCCCACAGTACGCCTGTATAATCTATACAGATAGATTTGTACAGCATTTCAACGTAGAGAGCAAATCCTACGATGCAGCCTGTGCGATTGTTAAAGGTCGTTGGCTGTGCGGTAAATTCAGACCGAAAATAACAAAATCTGAATCAGTAAGAAACTGTTCGGCTCAGAGAGCTGAAATCAGATGTTTAAAGATGGCGCTTGAAAATGCAGAACGTGAATTCCCCACACTTATCGTGTGCAATTCTCATTTTTGCGTCAACTCTTACAATAATAAACTGCAGAGTTGGATTGAAAACGATTACAAAGATGACACAGGTGCCACAATAAAGCATAAATTGCTCTGGAAACAGGTAGCTCTTTTACAGAAAGAACTGCAAAAGACTCACGTGATACACGCACAGAGTCTTCAACGTGATGGCGTTCACGTTGCAGGGAATTCATTGGCTAATACAGGCACAGCGGAAGCAACTAAACCGGCTTCCGTAGCCACAAAAAAGCGTACAGAAAAATACATAGACGGGGAAACCATGCTGGCAGTAAAAACGACCGTAAAAGGCGACTGCAGCACTACCCGTGAACTATCCACTCAATTATGCATACGTAATCGATGCAAACTCCGTTCCTTTTGCTCGAATCCCTGGAGTGGGGGATAGGGTAATTCCAAACACGAACAGGAGAATATTTTTAATAGCAGACGTACACATGGGTTTGGGTCCTAGGCACAGAGAGATCAAGGAATCCTTGACTGAATTACAATCAGTATACTGGTGGCCGGAAATGAGTGTACAACACCAAATATATGCAAACAACTGTGAAAACTGCAACAGGGATCGCGGTAGTGAACCATGCTACCGGCTACCAATCAGAAACAGCGTAACGCTGTCTACACCCCATCCTGCGTCCTATTAATTATTAAGGCTAAACACACTTAAAAAAAGTGGCCTCCAGCGCTCGGATGACGCTAGAACGGTTATAAAAGATCTGCGAGTCTTTATCGGCACATACGCAATTACCACGTTCCGTTCTGACCAGGGTCCTGCTTTCAGCTCTCGAGCTTATAAGGAGGCCATGGCCAGCATGGGAATTGGGTTGCGGTATTCTTGTCCGTCGCACCCCGAAGGGAATAGTGTGGTAGAAAGAAAAAACCGGGACATAAAGCGATCTATAACAGCGAAGGTATTAGGTTCAGGCGCTGGGTGGGTCAAACATTTAATAAGTGTCCAGACCAGTCTTAACAATTTGCCAAGAAAATCTCTAAAAGGTTTCAGCCCATACGAACTATTGTTCGGAATTAGAATGAGAATTCAGGACTTAGATAGTCAGGTATCAGTGGTACAAGATAAGAAAACAGACTTTGACATCAAAGATCGTTTGGCTGTTTTACAGGAACTGAATGAAACAAGAAAATCCTTAAGCAACATAAAGTTAAAGCAACAGCCAGATACCACTGACGAGGCACCACAAGCAACAGCCCCAGCAAGGCCTGTCTGGATTCCAAAGATTGGGGATCTAGTCAGAGAAAAAATCGCGGTGATGAAGGAATTTGGGCCTTCTTACAGAAAAGCAGTACCTGTCTTGGCAGTCACCGGAACAAGATCAGTAGTACTACCGCCCCTTGCTGGTAAAAAGGAGAACAGAGTCGTATCTATCGACCTGGTAAAACCACAAGCATGTGGCCTATAGTCAACAGTAGGCCCAGTGGACACCCAAGAAACAACAGAATACCCAAACTTGCAACAATCCAAGAGGTTCAAACTGAAAGACTAATCACATTCCATCAGCCTGCAGCGCACAGAGAAGGACTATGCAATAATGCCGTGGAACTCGTGCCTCTTGAGACACAGATTGAAACAGTTCGTCAAGAAACACCAGTCTACAATAATGTGGCATCAGAAAGTGCTACCGAAAGACAATTTAAAAGAACAATCCCAACAATTGACAGAACTGCCTCTGGTTATTTCATCGACTTCGACAACTTTTCCGAGGATCAAAGTAACTCCGAAGTGATGCCAGAAATAAAAATGACTTTTAAAGAAAAAGCAACAGAACTCTTTCATCAACTGAAGGAAATCTACCTTATTTCCCCTTGGTTAGAGTTCTGGTTCGGTCTAGGTGTATTTTTCCTCCTGCTTTGGCTCATCATGGTACTTTGTTTGGGAAAATTCATTGAGGGAAAATATAGTACAATGGACACAGCAAGTCAGAACATCAACCTAGTCCTCAAACCACACAGATCATCCCACGTGAAGAAAAGAGAACTGTCAACAGTAAATGTCACAGCCATTCCAATACCTGGTGGGGTAGTATGGGAGAAAACTGACTATGAGATCTATGGTCCGGTCGAGTTCCTGAAGTATCCTCATCAACTGAAGGTTTCCTTAAGTGACTTTGTAAAACCTAGTACATTCTCTGATGATTGGGACTTTAACAGTATTAATGACATGATGTCTGATTTAGTAATGTCAGCTAGATTTACAGAACATGATTATTTACAAGGTTCGTCTAGTTATGAACAGTTATTCTGTTTTACACATTATGGCGATCATTATTTGCATAAATCTGCACAGCCTAGAAATGTTTTTAAGTATAATCAATGGGAACATTGTGCTACACCACCTTAAAGCAGTTCTAAAACATTCTTTGAGAAATTCAAATACTTCTCAGGGTTTAACACCAGTGATGCAGAAACGTTTTATTACAAACTGTTAGATAAAACAGGAATGAAAACAATGCTGACAAATTCTAAATTGATATATTCAGAAGCATTTTATGACAAAATGATGACATTTGGTTTTGATTATTGGAAAAATAACATTGAAACAAAAACCATTTGGGGTACAAAAGATTGGCAGGTACAAGGTCTTGAAGCACTATTCAGAACCTGCATGATACCAGAACAAATGATGTTTTTAAATGACACAATTCACCAAACATCCTGTCTTGGCCTAGCTAAGATCAAAGACCGTAACAAACCGTCTATTCCGAAGCCAATACCTGATAATGCAACAACAGATATTGAGATAGACGTAACTAAAATTTTACATCTTAACAGAACACATCCTGATTGGAAAAAGTGGTTAATCTAGCCTACTGACACAAACAGCTGTCAAGATAGATTCCTGAACAAAACACAGGGGTTAAAAATGACCAGACAAGACCCTAGATACTCCCAGAGACAACATCCAGGGATAGTAACAACATACAGTGTAGGGAAACTCTGCCTCGAATGGCTAGGATCATCCACACTGGCTGAAATTAAGCAACACTTGTCTTTACTAAAAGATGGTGCTGATTTGCGCGATTTCATTCTTGGACCACGCAAACAGCGTCAAAAGCGTTTCATAGCGGCCAGCATTTATGCTGCGTACAACGAGGCTTGGAAAGTCACACAAATTGAAACAGCAGAAAAAATACGAGAAATTGATCGTATTAATTTGGAAAAATCACTTTCTGTAGTGGACAATGGGTTAATGACTCTGTCCTCCAGAATATATTCGTTGGACAATATTGTATCTTCTGCCTTTGACCTAATAGACAGAGACTTGCTAATGTTAAAGCATGGCCAGTCACAATTACGTTCTATTGTACAATTAGGCTGGACGCTGCAAAATCTTCGTTCAGGCTATGTGCCTTGGCGTTTAATCAACACAACGTCATTATTTTCCATTTTTAACCTTACTGATAAACAAATCAGTTTGGCACAGAAAGGAGCAGACTATACAATCCTGAGCATCGAAAAACTTGAGAGATTACCATTGACAATGTCAGAGAGTCCTGTCATTGAATGGATAATACACGAAATTATCACTATTCCGATAACAACTTTCCGATTTAAAAAGTGCCTTGAATACATACCTACTGGCCAGTATGAACGATTGGGTAAAGGATATGTTAAATCAGCATGGAAATTACCATACACACATTCATGCTACAGTGACAGCGACAAAAATGTATTTCTTAGTGGTGAAAACTGTAAACGTTCACTAAGCGGTATACTTTTGTGCCAGGGTATTAATTTACACGGCGCCTGTGAAGGTAATTCTAACAACCTTTCATGCCACCAGCTTCTCACACCTGCAACTCAGATAGAGCCCTTCTTTATGCAACTTTCGAATGGGAGTTACATTCTAAGAACGGATCACAGATGTTGTGGCCTTGTCCCAGGGAGAAGTTATCTTGTAAGCGTAACTTCCACGGTCAAATGCTGTATGCAAGCATTGTTCCCGAGCGGGCCTGGAGACACAGAGACTCCCATCTGGCCTCGTCTGCATTTCTCTTCTATAGGAATTGATACTTTAAGCAAAATGAAGTCTGTGCTTTTACAGACAACAGTGCCCATAACGTCATCAAAAGAGACGTATGATCTTCTAGTTGCAAGGACAGCTACGGAGGTTCATGACCTTTTATCAACAAATTGCCCCGTGCATTTCGTAGAAATGTTGAGCCAACTCCTTAACATGTCTAGTGCCACAGGCATCCCAGGCATATTTAAGACGATTTTTACGGGACTGCTAACACCATTTCATGCAATTCTGGGAATCGTTCCAAATTTTGTCCACTCTTTTTTTGGCGGCATACCCCTATTTTTGGGACTTGTAGCAGGGATTTTATTTTTGACCCTCCTGCTTCGTTATGGCAAGCCACAGCTCAAACATGACTCCTATGGGAATGGAAGAAACAATCCTAGCAATTCGCTACCGGGACAGAATAACTAGAGTCCTTGGATTGGCCAGGCTGAGAGATCTAAACATGACCTGGTTCCTTTCATTCTGACCGATATGGCAAAATTGCATCTTACCTGTACTACGATGTATGCTATGCGGAGATGAGTGCGTGTTGGACATCTGTCTTTCACTTCCATCAGCAGTACCAATGGATATCGATACTTTGCTAAGTCCGATAACGGCTCACGCATTGTGTTGTCCCCAGCGGCTACCAATCCTGATGACGGCATTCGTTGAGACTCCTGTGCTATGACTAGGTGGTAACAGTGGAGCGAGTGACAAAAGCAACATCACCCAGGTACGACCTTCTGTGAGCATTGCTGATCCCGACTTTGATGACAGCAATCATTCTCACACCTGCCAAGTTACAGCACTATCGAATTTGGTCAAACTGTCACCTGATTTTGTAGACCAATTCTTTGAGAGCCTGTCTGATATGATGTTCTCACCCGAACAGAAACAATAACTTTGGAGAAGCATTCCGACACACAGCGTTCCCATGAACTCTGAATTCGGCCTTCAGTTTTGAACAACAAAAACTGCTAAATGCGTTGGAACTCTAATTTCCCCGTTTAAGCAATAATTCTTTTGAATTGAACACTTTTTAATATTCACCCTTTTTGGCACGAAAAATTATTTGCTTAAAGTAAAACTATTCATAGAGAACAGAAGCTTCAACTTCTATTTCTAAATACATCTAGAGACATAATAACCTTACACCAGCCTCTAGCACATTTTATTGCAATGCATTTATATGTGATGAAATTATCTCGCCCTTCTTCTGTTTCAGAGATATTTCATGTGTAATTCTTTTTGCATAATCGTTCATTGATTTCATATGCTATAATTTTTGAATGATTTCTATGCTTCAAAAACGTACAGTACCTAAATTTTCACGTATTACTAATACGCCTATTTCAAATGCATATATGTATTTTGGGGTGGGCAATGTTACACATGCGTCTTATTGCTCTGGTTTTAGTAATTTGATGGACATGAATTCGTGGAGTGGGTGTTGCGTTCTAATCTAGGACCCTGATCGATACTGTGACCTTATGCCCCTATTCGGCTATAAATCCATTTATTCCCTATATTGGCATAACCGTTCAAGTGCAATATTCAGAAACTCGTCTCTGGCTTCACACGAACAGAGCCACATTCCAGAATAGCTTTCTCTGCCACTTCCTTTGCAACCAATTAGTGCAATGACATAGCAGAAGTTACTATCTGAGATTCCTAGATTAACACTCCGAGTTCTTCAACAAGATAAAAACTCAGCAAACCTGGAAATCCCCGCTTGCTGTGTTTTGATTAGTAATAGAACTCTAATGAGCACTGATAAACGATCACTTCCTAGTGCCATCTTTATTGACGTCTTATGTCCAAAAACTTACGTCAAACAAGGCACCTTTCAGGTATAAATATTACCAACGTTGCCTTAAACAAACGCTGTGCTGAAGCTATCAATGCCATAGCTGCTGTGTTGCTGTCTGCCGTTGTTTCGCTGAAGCTGATGCTGCCAGCTATCTCGCTGCTGCTGAAGAAGCTGTCATGCTGATGATACCATAGCTGCTATCGCTACTGCTATCGCTGCTAACTAGCGAACGATGGTGTGGTGAACTTAGGAGCTGAACTGCCGTCCCCTGCAAAGAGCCCAGCAGATGCAAGCTGCCCGCGGACGCTGTCCCCCCTCCTCCTCCTCGACGCGCTGAAGAAGAGACGCTGTCTTTCTCCTGCAGAGAAATCCAGCTCCGGCGTTTCTAGTCTACCCTTGCGGGTGACTGGGATATCAAGCCCTGAGGGAGATACCAGACCTCCATCATTCTATTCCAGAGGTATAGTGTTGACTAAACCCTTGAGAGAGAATTCTTGAAGCAAACCTTGGCAAAACCAACTTAACTTAAAGCTACTTACTTACTCCCCTCCCAAGTATTAGGCTTAAGTCAGGTACACTGGGGTAGGCGTAGTTAGAAGCACCAGTTGAGTATTTTAGCCTAATGTATATATGAATGTATATATGTTTTATTCCTTTTAAACCATTGTATGGCTAAGAAACCATATCAATGCTTTTACAGTATTATTTCGCAATACTTATCTTACTGTACGTACTTTTTATAATAACAAGTCTTGCAATTGTGGCAATTCATTTCTCTTGTACGAGAAGAAAGACTGTTCAATAAATGTTACCTTTTATTGACAACGCCCGTCTCTCTATTCTCTACATATTGTGAAAGTAATCTGCACCAACCTGACTGAGTAAAATAACTGTCTATTGTTTCACACGACCCTAGAGATTGACTCTTGATCTGAGGAGCAAAGTTGTCATGTTGCACGGTTGTTGGAAAACTGAATCCCTTCTTGGCTGTGCCAGGGAAGCTGATCACTTCCTATTCAGTCAAGAAAGTTTCCAGTGATCTCTGAGCTAGTTGGTAACAAACCTAATTAAGTTTAGCATAGTCAGTAGAGGCCTGGAAGATCCGCACTTCTACGTCGATACTACTGTTTATGTTATTCCAATGCGCAGGGCCTATTGGGAAAATAGGAACTTCACTACACACCCTCCAAAACCCCAAAACCCGACTATGCCAGAGAGCTAATGATGGTGAGAGGAAGGCTTTGTCACTTATACAGCACTTGGCTTTGTGCAATTTCAGGTCACTGGTACTAAATGGCCTCAGATGAGGCTAAGAGAAGGAGTTATTTTCCATTCCACCAGAATCAGATGTGTTAGCAACCAAGGGCCAGGTGTAGGTAAAATAGATTTACCGATTTTTAATTACCGAATTTTACCGATTCGGTAATTAAAAATCGGTAAATCTAAGGGGTGGATATGTAGGTATTCCAGATGTGCTGGAATACTGTTTCGGAAGAAGTCGGTATTTACCGATTCGGTAAATACCGATCGGTAATGCCCATTCATTCCTATGGGCTTTGAAGCCCATAGGAATGAATGGGCATTACCGATTTGGTATTTACCGACCGAATCGGTAAATGCCGATTTTCACAAGGGTGCAGGGGGTGTCACTTTGACACCCTATGGCACCCCCAAAACAGGCTCGGGTGCCATGTGGCAGGCATACATGCCCTAAGAGCAGGTCTGCCTGTCACATGGCATAGGTGTGCATGCACACATGTCCATGCACACCGGAATCAGTATTTTACCATCAAATTGGATTTGATGGTAAAATACCGATTCGGTAAGGCCTCTGGGACTCTGAAGAGTCCCACCTACATCTGGGTGCCTCAGAATCGGTAAAATTACAGAATTTCTATTTTACCGAATCGGTAATTTTACCGATTCGGTAAAATAATGCCCCCTACATACCTGTCACCCATTTACCGAACGGTAACGGCCAAAATCGGCCGTTACCGCTCGGTAAATGGCCTCAAACGGCCACCTACATCTGGCCCCAAATGTTTAACTAAAAACAACAGAGAAATGTTAACCTTCATTCACATGTCCAGAAACTCTTGACCAAGTGACACTCGATGCCGTTTACAGAGGAGGAGAGAGAGCTTGGTGTATATTCAATTCTTTTCTTGGTGGAGAAACCCAGACTCAAACCCTTTCTAATGGTCCTCACAACGGTGCACGCTCATCTTGTGGTGGTTCTTCACGACAAAGCGAAAATGGTGCACCCATATTTCGACAGCCTGACGGTGAATACTCCAACCAAAGAAAAGAAGTCATGAAACATGTCTCTTGTTTCCCAGCCTAACTTAGTCCCAATCTAGTACTGGTGGACTGGGAAAGTTGGAGAAAACCTCACTCACCATTAACACTAGCTAAACCACTCCGTGAGACAGATATCTTTTTTCATCCTTTTCATCCACTACACACCGTGCATCCAGTTTACCTCCACCTCTGCATACCCTGCAGAAGTGGTCACATCTGGCAGAGCCCCTGCTTCCCCACCCCACTGTGGAGCCATTTTTTGGTATTTGACATATTTGCTAAGGCTTTACAATAATAATTTGTTGGTTTTTCCCCATTTTTACACATTGCTAGGCAAGGGATAATCACTGGGGCTCTGTTCCAACCCTTGATGCAACCGGAGCTAGTAAAGACATGCCAAGATGCTTAATTTCCTTCTAAGATTTTTTTTAATTAATCCAGTAATGAAGCTTCACATGCCAAGAAGAGTTCTTGCACCTTTTCAAACTACACCTTGCAACTAGTAGGTCCCAGATTAACTGTAAAGTTGACTGTCAGGAGTTTTAAAAATGTTCTAAAGTGTTCAAATGTTCATCTTGCCATTGGACGAGTGAAAAAAAAGGGTCTGTAAACAAACAAGCACATTCTTTTGTCCTTCAAAATAGTTTTGAGGCAGTTTTACAGCAATGTGAAATTCATTATAATCTTCTTCCCGTTGCAGCGCGTAGTTGAGAAAGTGCTGAAAGACATTCTAGCCTCTACTCTCGAATAAAAAACAGCAAATTACTTTTTCAGCTTGGCCTTGGTCCAGCACCACCAATTGCCCGAAACTTGACATTAAAAGATCCGAAATCTCCATTTCATTGTAGACTCCCTCGGGTCTTCTGCAATGATGTGATGTTCTGCACATGGGCAATCTGTAAACACTAAGGGGCCCATTAGGATGTCGGGCGGATTGCCCCCGCCAGGCTGGCAGGGGCACTCCGCCCGACATACTTCCCTGAATTCCCCCCCCACCCCCCCCGCCATATTACAATGGCGGGGGGGACCGCAGAGGAGAAAAACACGTCCCTGGTGGCTACACGGAAAACGGTGGTTTACACTTTGGTAACCTCCCATTTAGACCAAGCTATCAGTCTTTGTTGCAGCCTCCGTGCTTTTCTAAGTCAAAGACTCCAGATTGTTCAAAACGCAGAAGTAGGACTGATCTGGAAAGTTCCTCTTCTGCACTATATAATGCCTCATCTGAAGCAGCTTCATTGGTAGGCAGCCGCGTCTGGCAGTGGGAGTACCTGCAGGGCGGTGACATGGGGAGGGGGAGGGGCAGGGTGGGGGGTAGTAATGTATGGATTACGGAGTTGTACAGGTTAGTAAACATTTAGAGAAATAAAACGAATTTCGTTGCGCGCACTGCATCGCATTTGGGGATGCAGTGCACTCAACGAAATTAGTTTTATTTATTTAAATGTTTACTTACCTTGGAAGCTCCGTAATCCATACATTACTACCCCCCACCCTGCCCCTCCCCATGTCACCGCCCTGCAGGTACTCCTCATGACACCACCTGTACACTCCAAGATTCAATCAGCTGGGCCAGTGGTGCTAAATATAGGTTGAAGATTTTAGGACTCAAAGCTGAGTTCTGAGAGACTCCATATAGAAGGGAATTGGGGGGCGAAAAAGGAAGGAGATGAGCCAGTTGTGATTTATTCTATAAGAAAGATTTCAACCAACAGAGTGCCCTGCCTTGGATGCCTTCCATTCTACATCTGTCTAAAGGGTGGCATGCAAGACAGTACCAAACGCCACAGGTAGGTCAAGAAGAACCACAATAGTTGAATGTCCACAGTCCAGGTCCTCTTTGATGTACTCTATAACCCCCAGTTTCTCCAGGATTTAGCAGCCGCTGGCAGAAGGGAGATGAGTCTAAAATTGTTCAGTATGGTGGGGTCTACATTAGGTTCCTTAAGTAGAGGCAAAAGGAAATCTAGTTTCCAGTCAGAGGTAAAAAGACCTACTTCTAAAGAGGTGCTTCAAAAATGTATAAAGCACAGTGTTGATGGTGGGGGAAATCATCCTTAGGATTCGAGGTGGGCAGGGGTCTGCCTTGGATCCTACTTTACTTTTCTCTAGTTCCTTCTGAGAAACTTTCTCTGGAATTGTGAAAAAAAGCGAGAGACGAGGACTTTGAATTGGCATGGTTAAATCATTACAGAGTTTACAGGAAGGACTAAAATTGCTTTGTGTATCCTCAGGAGAAAGAAACAAGTGAACAATTTTAGATACTTTGCATGACGAATTTGCAGGCGCCAAGATCTGAGAAGAGAAATACTCTCTCTAAGCTCTACAGATGATTTCTGACCATGTCTAAGTGCTTCTCTATATCTAACCTTGGTTTCTGGGCAGTAGGTCTTTCTCCAAATTTGTTCCAACTTTTTACATTGACCCTTCTCTTCCCTTAATGAGGAGGAGAACCAAGGGGCTGAAGGCTTAGTCCTATTCGCCAACTGAGGTTTAGTGGCGCTGTTAGACCTGGCATCTTTTGGCATGGTCTTCCCTGATCTTTTTGACTACTGACCTCATGTTTGGATCTTGTTTTGCTGGCTTAGGACTTTGAGCCCATTTGATGCTGTGCTTGTCAAATACATACTGGTGATTGGTGTATACATGATTGGCGGATTCGAGTTACCTTTAAGTCCTTTGTCAAAGGGCAAGGCATTTACCCAGGGCATGTACCTCAAATGCTCCTTTGTGGACCTGTAGCACTGGTTGGGCCATCCAAGGAGGTAGTTCATAGATGTTGCCACAGGTCTGGCCTGGTGGGGCCTTTGTGCGCAGGTTACTGTATTTGGCTTGCCATTTATTAGCATGGGGGAATTTGAGGAAAGGTTATTGAGCAGTATTTCCTATGTACAGAATAGCTGCAGAATAGTGTTTGATATCGATCATTCTTAATAGCGAATCCTCTCTGGTAGTATGAGTTGATCCGACATTATGCATGTGGAAATGTCACTTTGGGAAAGTGGGCATTTCGATGCTTGTGGCTCCGTGTGCCTGTCGGCCTGTCTCCAATTCAAATCTGGGTTCTCGGGGGTAGCTACATCTGTGCATTCCTGATATAAGGCCATAAACTAGGGGCTCAAGAGAAACTGCATACCTCTGGCTCTGAGAGGTCATTCTGACACAATTACGTGGGGGTGAAATTGGCACATGCATTCCAAGAAGCAGTGTCTTGGCCCCATTAAAGATAGTAATCAAATCTGCTTGGGGAGGATGGTCGACAGGACAAAATTTAGAGAAGGACTATGCATTTGGAAGGTGGCCTTTTGAAATGAGTGTGCCTTGAATAGCTATTGTGGGTATAACTACTGGAGCTCTTGCCTCCGAAAGTAGAGGTGCTTTTGGATTTGGAACTATACTACGCTGGTTCGACGCTGGGACATAGACAAGAGGGATCATTAGGGCAGGATGGACTGCAACTGGGATTAGCCACAAACATGTGGTGGACTGGAACTTGTTGTGCTCATGGAAGGGGACTATCACTTGGTGGATTTTGTCTGGACGTTGCTGGCTTGCCACTAAGTGCCAGCTGTCATGGCCCAGGACACTAGGTACTCTCTAAAGGCTGCTTGGCTGGCCTTCTGTCTATGAGATCCCAGGGACTGTTTCTATGAGATCGTAAGGACCAGGCAGGGTGTGGCGGAAATGGGTGAAAGTGACCATTGTTTGGGACAAGGACCGTCCTGACGTATAGGGGAACAGTCAGAACTTGGGCAGAGCCACGTGTGTTCAGACAACGCAAGCGCAACCACGCTTGCCTTAACCACACATATGCATGGTTAAGGCTGTGTGTACTCTAGCAACTGGCTGCTGCTGGCGGAACCCGGAACCAGGTAGACCTTGGGCCTTGGCGGAGGAGGCGTGAGGTAAGTGGGTCTGGGTTTGGGGGTAATTTGTATGGTTTGGGGAGATAGTTACAGGTCTGGGGGATCAAAGCGTTGCTTTCAGGGCTTGGGAGGGGGTTATTTTCAGTGATGGGGAGGGGTACAGGGTCGTTTTTAGGGCTGGGTGGCTGGAGTAGAATTCAGGGCTGGAGCGGAGGGTCGGGTGAGAGCGGGTCAGTGTAGTGTTAACTAAGGTTCAACTTTTTAGGCCTTAGGGCAAGGGAAGGGAATTAGTAGTCAGACAGTTTTTAGGGATTAGGGAATAGCGGGGTCCTTTTTAGGCCTCAGGGTCTGGTAGTTAACAGGACTGGTGGAGGATTGGGGTAGTTTAGAGGGCTGGGAGAGGTTTGTAGTAATTCTTTTAATTAGAGGTTAGGGTGTTAGGCTTAAGGACAGTGGAAGGTGTTAGAGTAGTCTTAGGGACAGTGCGGGGGTGGGAGCAGGTCAGTGTAGTGTCAGCTAAGGGTTAGGGTTTTAGGCCTTAGGGCAGGGGAGGGTAATAGGTAGTCAGGACAGTTTTTAGGGCTATGGGGAAGGCAGGAGGTTTTTAGGGCTGGGGGGTCGGGAGTAGTTTTAAAAAATAGGGTTTATGGTTTTAGGCTTAAGGGCAGGGGAAGGGGTTGGGGTAGTGTTTAGGACACTGCGGGGTGGGAGGGAGTTGGGTAGTTTAAGCTAAGAGTTAGGGACAGCATGCAGGGTGGGAGGGGGTCGGGGTTTTCAAACCTCAGGGCCGGGAGGGCATGTAGGGAGTTTGTAGTTTAGGGCGGGAGGGGAGAGGTCTCAACTTTAGCCACGTATACCCTTTTACCATTCATGCCTTTACCATAAAGTTGTGTGGTAAAGGCATTCGATACAGAAGAATGCATGGGTAAGATGCATTTATGGTTCAGGCTGCGTGGGAGAGACGCACGTATTTGAGCCAGACCTGTCTCCATCATAAAATCTGAGGTACACCATCATCATACTGTGCGAAGGAGTGTGCTCGTAAAGATCAGCAGTGCACCTGAAGTCCTGGGTTGTCAGGAGTTTAAGGAGTGTGTGGGAAGCTTGCAGAGTCTGAGGGACCCATGCATGTAGCCAGGGGACCTGTGCTTGCTTGCACTCTGGAGTGTAAGGTGTACGGGGGTTGTTAGGGGGCCTGAGCTGAGACTGTCTTAGACCTCCAGATCAGGAGAACAACAGTGCCTGACATCGCAGCCTCCATTCAAGGTCGCCGGCTCCCTCTCCCTGGACCCACGCCACAACGTACTTTGTTGTGGAGAACATCGTGACAAGGCCCGAGGGGTTTGGTTGTGCCTTGTGGGCACTTATGGCTGGCTGCGAATAGCTACAGAAGTTTGCACCCCCGCATAAGGTTAAAAATGTCTCCTTTAAGTGTAAGCACACCAGCTTCCTGGGTCACAATCTTTTGTCTACAAGGGGGATAGTGAACCTGCACTTGTGCAGGAGCTGCTGGGCGCATGGTGGTCTAATCTGGAGGGACAAAACTAAGTAACTGTTTATTTTCATTATAGGTGGTTCCTAAAAAATCTCATCAACATGGCGCCAGGAGGGGCAACGTGTATTGTTGGCTGGTGTAGTTGAGTGACTGAGGGGCTGGATCCGAAAGCATAGTACAAGACCTGTAATTGCTTGACAATTGCAACTGTTGCGGGTATGCGATATTGGGGAATGTTGTTTTGGATGAATACCTCTGATTAGGGCATATATGTTCATGTCATTCTACTGCTAACAGGAAATTTTGATAATTGCATATAACAGTTAAGTGTATATACAATGTGTATCTCGTTTTGATTTCAATGTGTATGAAATACAAAGACCAGTGCTTTATACATACGGTGTGGAGTCTTTTTGTGGCATACGCAGTTTGTTGCAAGGGTGGAGTTATGCCAATACTTTATACTTGGGCCCTGAGGATAAGCCTGAATGCTCAATGCCAAGTTACCAAAGGATGAGCACAGGTTATCGAACACGTGAATCTTACTCATCTTATCTGGGACGGTGAATTCTGACTTGCTACGATGTATGCCAGCCAGAAACCACTGGGTCTAACAGGCCCCATTAGGTCAAGGGTATTGGTGATCCATTTGTTAAAGTTAGCCACTTCGATATCAAGAATGCCCAATATCCTCTGGTGTAGGGATATTATTGTGGAGGAAATACAGCAGGTGGATTTTACTCTGTATTTACAGTTTACTTTAGAAATTTGAGGATTTTATGTCTCTACTGTTCAATTTACATTCATCTACAGGTTTTCTTGCTGGGTTGCCAGACAAACTCTAGTGGCCACATTGAATTACATGTGAAGTGCTGTGATGTGCTGGTGAAGCAATGTCATGTCAATCACAGCTCCAGACCTGTGAATTCTTACTACGCACAATCCCTATACTGAAGACTAGACAAACTGAGAGGGTAAGTGTGCAAGCAAATAGATGCATCACTGGCTGTCTCTGCTTGGGGAACTCTTGTGTGTAGCCATGGGCTGAACATTTCCCAAAACAGGCACACGCCTCATTCTATGTTGAAGCAGTGGAAAGTCTACCTCAGGTTGAAGCACATGTCAAAGTGGCCAACTGCAAATCCCTACTGCACAGCACCAGTACAGAGTAGAACGAGTAGGCATAGAGGCAGTGCAACCTTAATGCTACCGTTTAGGTCAGCCAGAGAGTTAAAACAAAATTAAGACATTTCAACACATGACTCTCAGGTAGTGAGGGCAAGCAGTCAGAGCCTTTGCAAGGAAAAAAGTGTGAGGGGCAAGAGTTCAGAACTCAACAGTCAACCAACAGACACAAGAATACATTTTTCAGCCCAGTGCTATTCTTCTGAATTACAAGAATGTTCTTTAATCATACAGCATAATATAATACTATACAGAGCAATTAGTGTAATGAGACATAGGGCGGTGATCCTGTTTACAGCTTCCTTGAGGAGTTACATTCTTCAACACTCTCCTTCTACTAATGGAGCCCCCACCAGCATCTATTATCCCTGGCATTTCACTTGGGACAAGGCATCCATAAGGCACAGTTACAGTTCACTCAAATCACCCTTAAGTTGTAGTTGAGTCCAATAGTTCAGTTTGCTTTCACCTCTTACTTAACATATATCATAAGTTCTTCCGCAGACCTCGGACTCTGTCTCTCATGCCACTCTCAGTTTTTCAACCCTGTGGTTGCCTGCAATTAGTTTTTGCAATGGGGTAGTGCAGGACAGGTGCATGCAGTGGTCTAGTCCCAGTGACAGTGGCTCTTGACTTGAAGAGACTGAGGCCTCCCTGAGAACAAGATCACTTGAAGGTTTCAGGACAATGGCACACCTGACCGCTTTCATAATAGGGAGCAGTAGCTCCTCTAGGCTGGGTGCAGAAGGCATACTGGGGTGGGCTGTGTGACCGTTGGCCGATCTTGATCTTGTGGATGTCTTTCACGCCAATCAGGTCTCCCACCTTGACTACATAGTGTTCTGCCTTTAATGTGGGCAGCCAGAGCAACCAGTCCCTCAATCACAGCAGCCTGCTGATTACATACAATGCTTGATACTAGCAGAAGTGTTGACGTGGTTCACACCTTGAACCAGTCAAGAAGTCCGGGGAAACCCTTACACACATGGGTCCACCTGGACTTTACTCTCTGATAGGATTTATTCAACAAGCTGCAAACATTCTGGAGAAGTGTGGCTCAACGGTTAGAGGAGGCAGACCCTGATGCAGAGGTCAGACCTGGGACCATGGTTTAATTCCCAACGCGGCAGGGTCTTGAGCTCATAATGTCCACGGACTTGATAATTCTCACCTCGGTGCCTACTCGAATCGTGGGTTCACACTCTGCAACTCTGGGAAATAGCTTGCTTAATCTCCACTACGGCCCCACCGCGATGGGATGCCTGGTCTTCACCTTGGGGATGCCCAGTAGGGGAAATCTCGCAGGGAAAGACCAGGACGGGTTCCCAAAGCAAGCGCCTTGAGACCTTACGGTGATAAGGCGCTATACAAGAGCGTATGATTACGATTACGATTACACTCTGAGCTTTTTGTTCTGGATGGCTTCTTTCTCCTCAAGGGTCAGGGCATCTCTCATAAGGAAGGGAGGCTTCTAGGCTTTCTCAGAAAGTGCAGCCTTTAGGTGATGTGCCCTAGGAGACTGGCTCTCATGCATACACCAGGCCTAGTTACAATACGATCCTTCAGGTATTATACGGAGCACTGTAAGCGATACACATAAACATAAACCTCTTAAATCTCAGTAAAACAATAGATCTACTTAATTTCAAATTGTTTGCGACTAATGCTAAGCTTCACTTACAACTATTAGCTTTGCCCTTGCACTGTCAGCACATTTTATTGGTCATTTATTGTTTTATGATTGGATACTTCTTGCTTGCAGGCTCAGGTCAAGGATACATTTTGCTTGCGCTATAGTCTGATGTCCTTTCCTTTGACGGTGGTATTTTCCCATAAAGTGGGTTTCTAGAAGGAGGAATGTCTTGTTTTATCAGAGTTGGAAGGATGTTCCCCCTTGTTGTTGGACTTGGCCTCACTGTTGGCTTTCCTTTGGGTAGTGCCTGTTCAGCAGGCAAGGGGTTTACCGTTGGATCAAGAGCTGAAGTATTTTTGATGCCAATTGACATAGAACTTGACTTGCCTTTGAAGCATGGCACCCTTCGTAAGTTCTGCTTGGATAATTGTTTCATATAATTGATGGTACTTACATATTTCTTTTTGTTTCCTTCAGGGGATGCTCCTCTACTGATGTCATGTCGAGCAGTAGCAGGACCTGCACAAACCTTTCTGGTAATAGAGATAATCACCTTGTTTCTCCTGGCAAGCTTGTTTTCCTGAAGCTGGTGAGCAGTAGCATTGTGCATATGGCTGCCAACTTTCTGCCTTGAAAAATTTCCACTTTCCAGCTTAGTTTCACCAGTTTCAGTATTTGAAGGAGTTTCATCCCTTCGTAATGAGTGGTTGCTGCAGCATGCCCCAACCTCTTCTTTGGTTAGCTTTTCTACTTTCAGAGGCAACATCATTTCTTCCTTGCCAATCATTTGCCCTTCAGGTAAAGAAGAGTTGTTTCCTTGACTGGCCCCAATTCCACTGGCGTCGCCCACATGCCTGACATGCTTTGAATGGCTGTTCCCTTGATAAGAGACATGCTCTTGTTTTTCCCACAGGGGCAGATTGATATATGGAGAGTCATAATTTTTTGGAAATGTATTTTCGCTTTTGACTGGAGAGTTGCCTTTGCAGCATAATGGATCCATTGAAGGGTCTTCTGCACCTTCGCTGTAGACCATAGGGTTGCCCCTAGTACCAGACACAGCCTTGCCACGATATCTCTGCTCTAGAGAACTAAATCCTGCAATTTGTTCTCCATAGCTCCGCATGACCCCCTTGGAATGAGACGGGACTCTCCTCTGGTCATCTGGATACCCTCCAGGTTGCGGAGAGATTTCTGTTTGACCTCTTACGAGTGTATCTACATTATTGCCCCATAACTGCGTCTTTGCATGATTTTCTGAGTCCCTGTGACCATGGATATGGTTGCCTGAATCCCAGGAGTTTCCTGTAGGATAAAGTAAAGCTTCCCTTTGAACAAATGGAGCACCAGAATGGTACCTTGTGTTTTCATAGTTCCTTGGCTGCTCCTTGCCATACACCAGGTCATTATCGTTTGGATACCATGGGTTTGCATCTTGATACAGATTGATCTGATGACTGTATGTATTCCTTATAGGACCATTTGAAGGATAAGGTGAGTTTACCTCATTTCTTGGTGGCTCAAGATTGATAACTGGGGAGCGATTGCCTTGATTCCATGGCAGGAGTTCATCATACGGGGAATGTTCTCCTTCATTGTACAACCTGTCCACAGAATAATACACATTTCCCTGCTGATCTGGCGGGTTGTAAGGGGTGTACTTTGAGTTTGCTTCTCTGTATGTGGAAAATTCAACATGTTCTTCATTATAGGGGCTATCGTTTGTTTTCCCTGGACCATATGGGGAATGGTTTTGATCTTCTATTGTGTAGGATGGGTACTTTGTATTTTCTCCTTTGTATGAGGGATTGTTTTGATTTTCTCCTGGACTTGAAGAATAAATTGAATATTCTCCTTTACGTGGGTTATAGTTTTGTGATTCTCCTTCGTATGGATGCATTGGATTTTCTTCTTTGTAAGAAGAATATTTATTATACTTATCTTGTTTTGACTGGCTCACTTCAAATGCTTGATAGTTCCTCCTTTGATCCCAAGAATGACGATCAGGGTAAAACACACCATCTGCCTGGCCAAAAGGGTAATTTTCAGAATGCCAATTTCCTTGTCTTTGTGCTGAGGGAATGTTTTGAAGATGTAGCATGTTATGATGATTTCCTAAAGGACTTAGTTCAGTGCCTGTGTATTCCCATGTACCACGACGGAGAAGAGGTGAGCGCCCCATTAGATCATTGTGATCATTTCCTGTGTAAAAATCTCTTTCCTGCTCATGGAAATGGTTGTCCACTGAAATTGGGGATGTGTTATGTGGATACAGAGGCCTGGGCTCAAAGACTCTGGCACTGTCTTCTTGGTTCATGTTATTGTTTCTGGGCGCTGGTTCCTGCTGTCTTTCAACCGGCAGATCCAGGTCTTGATGTAGTGAATGTTCTCTTTGGATGGGCATCCCTGCTCTTGGTGAGAGCAAATGTTCTCTGTTGACCATGTTGTTCTCTGTAGGAATGTGTTTGTTTACATTATCATCTAATGGCTGTTCCTCTGCATGTGTTGCATCCTTTCTTTGATTTATAGAAATTCCTTCTGGGAATGGTTGCTCTTCTGCATTTTGAATTTTAGCAGTTTCTTCTCTTTGGAAGTGCGAATTTTCATTGTATCTGAAGGAGTTTAATCTTGGCGTGAGATTGCTTCTTTGGGGAAAGCGTATCCTGTAACCAGCCAAGTTATTTTTTTGAAAAGGTGAATTTCTTTTCTGGCCTATTAAATTGCTACTGGGAAATTCTGGCTTTTCAGGTTGTCCAGAGAAGCCTTTTCTTGGAATACAAGGTAGATGATCAAAGTTAGATGGATTAAACCTGGAATGTGCTGGCCCGGTGTTGCTTGAGTATGGGTTAGAGACCCGTTGCAGGCTTTCTTGTTGGCCTGCTGAATTTATTGCACTGCCTTTAGGAGCAAAAGTATTGCTTTGGGTGTTTCCTTGACGTGGCTGAATCTGAAATAAAGGTGAGAGTTCTCTAGGCCCTGATGTTCTGACATCTTTTGTTGGCTGTTTTCTCTGAACAATAGGAAGATTATGGTCAGAATTCGGAGGAAGGATTCTGTTGCTTGACTCAAAAAGTTCATGATGAGGCTTGATACTCCTCTGAACAGGGACATTAACAATGGGGATAGTTGTAGAGGAAATCACACTTTGCCCTGCTGAGTTGACTTCAGGATTCTGGGAATTGACTTCCTTCATATTTTGGCTTGTAATGCTAGTGCCATTGATATCTTGCTCTCCACCTTGACCTGGTTGACTTTCTGCTGTTGAATTTGTGTTAGCTGTTGTTGTGTTGACAGCAGGTTCTGATTTTGGGCTATCAACCTCAGTTTTGGCAGCTTCCTCTGGTTCAAATTCCTCAGAAACATATGGTGGACGTCCTCCAAAACCATAATAACCAAAGTATGGGGACTGAACCTAAATTGAGACAAAGAAAACAAGCAGAAAAATATGTTTACGTTTCCAAATAATTTCAAAGTTTATCTATTATCTCATTTAGTACATTAGTATTTTACTTTATTCTACTATTTACACTTTTTAAATGTATGCTAAACAACCAAATGCACTAATGACTTTATTAAGTCTGTAGTGTTTTTTCTACTAATAGCTAGCTCAAGCCAAGCATTTGAAACCATAATTTTGTTGTTTCATAATGTTGTTAATTGCATGTGTCACTAATACTCAAACAAATAGTACTCATTTTAGCAATCAAGGAAGGACGACAATGTAAGATACTTCTGCCAGGATTTAAAGGGAAGACCTAGAGATTACACTGATTTCCCTTTCAGGATTCCAACTTACTCTAACATTTCATCAATTCAAAAAATATTTATTTCTATAAGTTTCAGCTAGTAGGTCCCCAGAAGTGAGAACAGTTGTAAAGTCAAATCTAGCTACCCGGAGCTGGATAGACCAGGCATTATGCCATGACTAATGGATCAAACCGCTAAACTTCCTGACTACGCTAATAGCCGGGACCATAAGATTGTATCGATACTGCCCTGAAGAAGCCCCAGGCCTGCTGGCCGTTTAGGGGTGAAACACGTGTTGGCTGTTCACTTGATGTGCCAATAAATACGCTTTGCACAAACTAATGTGATTTTATTGGAATTACTCCAAAGAAAGAACATTTAAATCTTCAAGCCCCAGCACAACTCTTCTAATCTCTACTCAAACAAGGGGGTGAGGGGTGTTCCCCTGCTGAGGGCGGAAGCGTAAACAGATTGGAAGCTCATTAAACTGGCTAGTGAGGGTTTGTGATCTTGTTACCCCTTCAACCTGTGTAAAGTCAAATTTCATCTGTAAAAGGACCATACGCACTAATTTATAAGGTCAAATGCCTTTGGTAAAAAAAGGTCGATAGGAAATATGACTGTCTCCAAGTCTCTTTCCAGAGCGGCAGCAAAATCGTGAACCTTCTAAAGAAACATTTGGAATTTAAACCTTTCATGTTGTTGATGGAAGAGTTGATAGCTCCTATTGGTGGCTGTCCGATGACAATAGGCCCCCACGCGACTGTGATGACAGGAGGCGCAGGTACATATTAGGACTGGGCTAACCCAGTGATTTCATCTATTTGTACACTCTAAAGGTGGAATGGGAGGGCTCTTTCTATGCCAAAGGAAATGCATACCTCTCAACTCTAGTTTTCTTAGAGGGTGCCACCCTTCTTCAGCCCATGTATGGTCACCATTACGCCAGCTCACATTCTTAGGGTTAAGTAAGATTATCCTTCCTGAAAATATTTTTCTCCTTTGATGGAGCGGACGTCTCATTTCCTTTGTAGGGGTGCATCATAATCATGTGCCCTGCATATAATCTTGTATTGTGAAAACGTGAGGTGCTAGAATGGTGAAAAGTATTAACGTAACTACTTGACATATTTTAGCTTACTGACAAAAAGTTTGAAGGATTAACGTAGGGAATGAATGTAACTAGCAGGAACTGTTAACATGAAGAACTCGTGTTGTGAAGTCTGACACCACTCATGTACTAAATGTGTTTAGCAATGACATTTCTATAATTTGGTAAATGTGTTAGTAGAAATGCATTAGAGTTATGCAAATCCATAGTGCTTAAAGTGATGCCTTCTTATGTAAAGTGTAGGTCTGAAATGCAAGCCCCTTACAAACTCTCACTTTAGAATAATGTTCTGAATTTCATGTGCACTGTGGAAGCTGTTCTTTCTCACGTTTTCCGTTGCCGGTGGAGAAACATTCTTTTTTTTTTTTTTTTAAATATATTTTTTATTTTCCAATTAAACACAATACATAGACAGTGCAACACAATTTCCTATATAATTAGTAAACATAAAAGATAACTGAGTATTAAACAAAACCTTGAAAAAAAAAAAAAAGAACATTACATCACTTCGTATAATAATCCTAAATAATAAAATTTAAGAAAAAAGAGAGCTTAAAAGAGAAAGACAATCAAAATTACTGCTATAATTAATACACATTACAGTACTTCAGACCATACACAGTCCTCCTGCAGTTTCCCAACATATCATATCCCAAATCCAGCCCGCCACCTACTAATTGGTTCCCATATTCTTAACCCCAATTGCCTTCCTCTCCTACCTTTCCTTGCATATATAGATTTTTCCAAATTATACACTGACAATAAGTTAGCAAGCCATACTTGCATACCAGGTGGGTTCTTATCCAGCCAAGCCCTTGCTATACAAAGTCTATATACAGCCATGGCAACAAAAATAAAGTCTCTCTCTCCAAAGGTATCCTCCCCTACTATTCCCAATAATATCTGGGCAGGTGTAAGGATAATTTTCACATCGAGGGAAGATTCCAAAAATCTCTCTATGTCCTTAATTAAAGAATGAAGCTGAGGACATAGGGCAAACATATGTACTATGTCAGCGTCTAGCGAGTTACAGCGTGGGCAAGAGATCCCGTAGTACCACCCCATTTCGCTATTCTGGCTGGAGTATGATAGAGTAAGTACAAAGTTTTGTATTGTTGTGACTGCAGTGGCGCAGAGCAAAGGATCGTTCTTCCTAAGTCCAATGCCTCCTGAACCCCACTCCCGCAAACACAACATTTCACCTTCTCCGAGTAAGGAAATTACTGCCACCCAGACTGATTTCACTCTCTTCAACCTTAATTGCAGGTCACTCCCAAAGCACAAAGGAGATATTCTTGACCTCCTCGCTGACACCCAACCTGATGCCATTTTCCTCAAGGAGACTTGGTTAAATGATAGCTCTGGTCCCGATATTGCTCACGCACTTCCCTCTCATTACACGTACCGTGGAAAGAATCGTGCTGATAAGGGTGGAGGAGGCATAGCGATAATTTTTAAAACCTCCTACACATGTAAATGGGATGACTTATGCTTCAAAGACTGTGAAGCTGACTAACTTCACCCTTTCTGGGACTTTAATCTAGACAAATGGACCCCACTTGATATTTCTTCCTTCGGTAGTATTCTCCCTAGCATTAAATCTGGCTCCACCAAAGATCAGTTTCCCTCCTCTATACTTCAAAACTTGACCTACCTATACTCAACATTGTCATGAAACTACTTAACACATCATTATGCGAGGCAAAGGTTCCGGCGGCCTGAAAACACTCTATGGTTCTCCCCTGCTAAAAAAGGCCAACTCTGACCCTGAGGTCCGCTCCATCTCCCTACTTCCTGTCCTCTCCAAAGTTCTAGAAAAACACATCAACATCCAGCTTACAAATTTTGTTGAGGCACAAAACATCCTGCATCCTTTATGTTGTATGTTATGTTATGTTATTGTGCTTTTGTATAGCGCTTGATTCACCCGGGGGCATCCCAGCGCTAGTGAGACAAAGAGGCCAGAGAAAGACAGGAACATCAGTAGTCGAGAGGTTAGAATAGGAAGACTTTGAGTTGTTTCCTGAAAATCAAGTATCTGGAACATTTACGTATGGGCTCTGGTAATGAGTTCCAGTATTTAGGAGCGATATATGAAAAGGCTCTGCCCCTTGATCGAGTACGGCGGAACCGGGGTGTCTTTAACAGAGCCCTCGTGTTAGATCTCAGATTGCGGGAGGAAGATTGCGTACAGAGTTTCTTTCGTAGATAGCCAGGACCTGCACCATTAATTGCTTTGAAGGTAAGACAGCATATCTTAAAGAATGATCTCTTTTTCACTGAAAGCCAGTGAAGTTCTCTAAGCAGTGGAAGGGAAGGGAAACCTGGGGGTTGATTTAAGACCATCCTGGCCATGGTGTTTTGGATGACCTGAAGTTTTGCTATCAGAGTTTCACCCACTTCTGTCAGTAGGGCGTCGCCGTAGTCCAAGCGACTCATCACCATCGCCGGGACCACTGTTCTACGATGGTTCACCGGCAGATATGGGATGATTCTGCAAAGGAGGCGCAGGCTATAATAGCAAGAGCCAATGATGTTTTTTACATTATCCTTCATGGTTAGCTTGTCGTCCAATTGTATTCCCAAACTCTTCACTGAGGGAGATGGTTTGGGGGCCTTCCCAGCTGATCAGGCCACCAGTCTGCGATGTTGAGATTATTCATTCTTCCCAGAATCATGAACTCCGTTTTCCCAGGGTTCAACTGGAGAAAGCTTTCTGTCATCCAGCTTGAGATGGCCATCATGCCAGCCGAAAAACGTGCTCTCTCCTCGTTCAAATTTGAACCCATGGGGAAGATCAGCTGGGTGTCGTTGGAGTAAGACATAATCTCAAACCCAAAAGGTCGAATAATTTTGGCCAAAGGAGCAGTGTATATATTAACGAGGGTGGGGCTCAGCCCTGTGGTAGTCCCTTATCTAACCGATACTTTTTGGACCTATAGGGGCCCAACATGATGGTTTGCCCTCTATCTGTCAAAAAGCTTTTTAGCCACTTCAGGGCAATATCCTCAACACCACATTCCCCTAGCCTCTCCAGCAGCAGTCGATGGGAAACAGTGTTGAATGCTGCGGAGAGGTCTAGGAGGATGAGAATCGCAGATCCGCCTTGATCTAAAGTTTGTTTAATTGAGTCTGAGACAGCTAATAAGGCGGTTTCGGTGCTAAAGCCTGGCCTAAAGCCTGACTGCGAGGGATCCAGGATGTTGTTGGTCTCCAGATAATTGCTCAGTTGTTTGTTTATGTGTCTTTCCAGTAGCTTCCCTAGTAGGGGTAACAAGGATATTGGCCTATAGTTGTTAAGAATTAACGAATCTTCTGTCGGTTTTTTAAGAATTGGTCGGACAAATGCTTCCTTCCAGACTGTTGGAATAGAGCCCATGTTGATAGAGGAGTTGAGAATTTCCAGGATTGGCGGAGCACAGATGGGGGAGAGAAGGGCCATAGTACTAGGGAAGCAAATGTCACTTGGAGATCCTGATTTAGCTGTCTGAATTAAAAGTTTAAGGTCTTCCAATGAGATTGTTTCAAAATGCCTAAGATGACAACCAAGCACTGCCCTTAAGATATCAGTGTCCCCTCTGGCTCTAATATGATCAGGGCAGCAGGTAAGAAAACTATCATAAATGACTGAGATTTTGTTTTGGAAGTATGTCGCTAAGGAGTCACATAGCTCCTGTGTTTCAGAAGATAGTTGTTTACAGGCAGGAGGAGAGACAAAATCTTTCACAATGTCGAACAGTGCCTGAGATGAATTTCCTGCTTGTTCTATTTGTGACTGTATATATGTACATCTGGCCATTTTTATTTTGTGATGATAGCAGGATAAAGCTGCTTTATATCTTCTTTTATCCCCCTCATCTTTAGTTCTTCTCCATCGACGCTCTAAGATTTTACATGAGGATTTATCCCTTTTTAAATCCCCTGAGTACCATGGGGCTGATTTCCGTCGAGTAGAGAGATTCTTTTTACACTCCGGAATGACCACATCAAGGGTCTGTACTGCAGCCAGGTTGAAACTAGCCAGCCTGGCTGAAGTATCCTGCAGACTCGGTTCAGGGTCATTGTTAAAGAGTGGAAAGGTCTCCTTGAATGCTTCCAGTGTAAGCCTCTGCCACGGTCTCCCCATTTGTGGGTTTCGGGGGTAGGGAGACTTTCGCTTGGAGCATTCGATGTTAGGCGTGCTTGAAAAGAGAATTAGGTGATGATCAGTCCATGTCAGAGGGCGTGAGGAGTGACATTTTAAATGTTCCATGTTTGTAAAAATCATATCCAGCATATGGCCTGCACTATGGGTAGGGCCAAGGACCTGTTGTGATAGACCCATATCATGTAGGCTTGAAGTCAACTGAGTAGTATCTAAGTTAGAAATATCTTCTCCGTGAAAGTTGAAGTATCCCAGTAAAATGAAGTTACTGGAGGCTAAGGCCTGCGTAGCTATGAATTCCGTCAAAATGATGATGAAGTAGATCTTCGGTCCTGGCGGGCGATAGAGTAAAGCCTTGTCCCATGTCGCAGTTGGCGACATGGAGACCCTAAAAATGCCGATTTCTGCAGTATCATTGCAGGATGTAGCCACCCATTGGGCTTTAAGATGGTCTTTAAAAGCTAGCCCAATTCCACCTCCCATCTTTCCTCGTCTGTCCAAATGAATACATTTGTAGTTATCAGGAATTGCCCGATTTATTACGGGGCGATTATAAGCGGTTAGCCATGTTTCTGATAAGAAACATATGTCCGGGATTAGGTGGACAGCATATCCCAGATTTCAATAGAGTGTTTTGCCAGAAATCTGACATTACATAGGATGTAACTTGGCCCCGTTGGGGTTTGCAGGTTATCAGCAGAGTTTTCAGTCAGACCGACCCCTACTGAACAGCATTGGTACTTACAGGTGTTGCAAGTTACGGGTCCCTCCAGGTTTCCTGGAAATTTAGTGGGGCAAACAACTATCCCTCCTTTGTCATTCAGCGCAGAGGCTCTGATCTCCAACAATGCTTTGCTTGTGTAAGAAAGAGTGTCAGCAAACAAAGGTTTCAGAGCGAATTGGGCAGCATTTCCTGCCTCCCGACTCGAACTGGTGCGGATGGGCGCAGACGAGCTTGCCTTTGGCGCGCCTTCGGCACGCCCGCTGCGCGCCCTCTGCACGCGTCTGCTGCGCGTACCAGCTGATGGAGTCATTTTATACACCGTGGAGGAGGTAATGTGACAAGAAATTAGCCAGCTGCCTGAGTTTCCCCCCAAGATGGCGGCTAAGGCGCCGGGAAATCCGTCCCAATCGGGCTTTAGAGCAGGCTTTTCAACAGAAGCGACACTACTGGGAGTCACTGAGAACATTCGTCAACAGGTCGACAAAGGAGAGACGTTGGCACTATTATTGGATATAAGTGCAGCGTTCGACACTTTTTCTCACACTTCTCTCTTGAAAAATCCTCCTATCAAGTGGCATAACCAGCACAGCACTCAAATGGCTGTCCAGTTTTCTGTCAAACAGGACCTTTCCTGTATTTTCCTCAAGTGCTCATTCCAAGACTCAGGTTTCCCAGTATGGAGTCCCCTAGGGCTCCATACTAAGTCTATTGCTCTTCAACATCTACGTTAGTCCCCTGGATACGATTGCTGAGTAAGCTGGGCTAACAATATACTCCTATGCAGATGGCATCCAGCTCATCTTCTCTTTTTCCTCCAAGGAGACCTCAAAGACATTCTCTCTCCAGCTGGGACTAAAAAAGATTGAAGACAGGATGCACGAAAACAAACTAAAAGTAAATGGTGGGAAAACTGAACTCCTCATTTTCGGTAAAAATAAAACTCTCTGGGGCCCCCATAATTGGCCTCCACAAATGGGCGATCCTCCCCTTCCATCACTATCGGCTCATAACCTGGGCATTATCATAGACGACCAATTGTCGATGAAGCAGCAAGTGATTAAAGTTGCCTCCATCTGCTTTGCTATTCTTAAGTGGCTTAGGAAAATTCTTTGGATGCTTCCTTCCTCCACACAAAAAAACTGTCATCCAGGCCTTAGTAGTGTCCAGATTGGACTACGGCACTGTACTTTATCTGGGGGCAAGCAAGGATGTGCTCTGCAAGCTGCAAGTAGTCCAGAACTCTGCAGCTAGACTGCTTTGCCAACTTCCCAGAATGGCTTCCACTTCAGCCTCATTTTTGGAGCTACACTGGCTAAGAATTGACAATCGTGCCAAATTCAAAGCCCTCTACAATAGGCACAGAATACATTTGGGTTCAACCCCCCCCACTGTCTTCGTGCTGTGGTGCACCATTACCATTCCCCACACCTACTATGATCCTCTAATCAATCCAAATTCCAGGTTCCCAGGATCAGACGAGCCAAAATGGGAGGACGGTCCTTTGCTTATCTGGCTCCCTCCCTTTGGAACTCTCTACCAATTCATTTACGTCTTGAAAAGCACTACCTTAAATTTTGCAAACGTTAAAAAACTTGGCTTTTTAATCAGTCGATCCGTTTTTGGTTTTTTTAAATTTTATTTACTATAGCGTCCTGCTTATACCTCTTGTCTTGCATGCTCGTAGGCGTTGGGAAACGTCCGGGTAGCTGTGCGCCATATAAATTTAATAAATAAATAAAAAAATAGCTATCTTGGCTACTCAAATCCTAGATGGGTAAACACTTGTGAATGCCACAAACCGGGGATGCTTGTCTCATGCTGGCAGCAGTTAGGCATTATTTTGTTTTGAATTTTCTGTGTTTGGTGTACTCCAGAGGTACCAAAATGAGGCACAGGGAAGGGGATGATTTGTGTTTACCAACTACAGATTCTAGAGTTGTTTTTCTTCTCCTCTCATTTTGGGTAAACCAGCTATCTTTGTGAAGGCAAGGAGTTGAGCCTCTCCTGTCTCGCCATCTCAGAAGGGGCAAGAAGTCTCCTCATATAAACATGGGCAGTTTTGGAGATTGGAGGGAGATCTCACTCTCCAATGAGATGCTGATCTATTACCCTACCTGTTTTCAAATCTCTAACCCAACCTCTTACCCAAGGGTGCACCATCCAGATATGCACCAGTTTCTTTTTAAATATGTTTTCCCCAACAAGCAGTAAAAGACGAGGTCAGGGCACTTGGTAGGCCTGGAGTACTGAAAGTATGGAATCTTCTAATCTTGCTTGTGATACCATTGCTGGTGATACCACTCCCAAACTCAGCTGGCCGTAATTTGCTTAGGTTTTTGTATCCTTCATGAAGTTATTTTTATCAGAATTGTTTATCTGATCCCTATCCCTCATTGAAAATATGTCACTATTTTGTGAGAATTTTCTTCTACCATAGTTTCTGCTCTCTACTTTGATATTCCCTTGGTTGGAGAATCCACTTGTTGTCTTTCTACTGGCCATAGACAACTGACTATTTGCCTCTCCTAGGTATATTTTTATCTGACCAGGATATGAAGGTAGCTGGTTTAGGTCTATTTGGTGGTTCTTCATTGGTCTAATTACCTGTCTATGGGACTGGCGTAGTATCTTCCACATTCTAACACTTGCTTGGCTTTTCCCCTTCTGGCTTCTCATACACAAGCTCAGGTCTTTCTCTGACACCTCATGTTGCTAGCTCTTCACAACCAAGGGCTTTCCAGTGAAGTTGGCTGTTTATTTTTAATGTTACACTTTAACACCTTAGGAGCGTCGAACGTTCAGCGCCCAGTGCTGAACATTCGAATAACGGGTGCGGCCCCGTCGGCCAACGGTCGTGCGCAGCACTGGCAAGGAAGTGCCTTGCGACGGCCGCTGGCCGACGGCAGCACTTAAAGGATTAAGCATCTCTCCATGCTGTATATATATATATACACACACACACACATGCGCACACACACACACATTACTTTTATACATTTTGTAAGCTGTCGTTATTGGTGCACAGCCTAAGTAACAGCTGATCCATCATTGGTTTCTTCAATATTGTGTGCTCCAGGCATTCATCACTAGCTCTCTTATCCTCTTAATGTACGGAGGTCGCAACCATTCATTTTTCATCAGGCAACCTGATAGGCTTTGTGGGCCACTACATGAGTCATAAAGACCTATTTTTCATATTGAGAACCCTAGTCTCCTCCATCTAGGTCTATATTACGGGTTGGATGCACTTTTCCTGTTTGTGCCACGGCTCACCTCTAAACTGGTGCACCAGTCTCAAACAGGAACAGTGTATCCTATTACAATAAATGGAATATATGTCGAAATCCCGCATACAATCATCCCGCATACCATCATCCCGCATTTTTCATCCCGCATATACTATAAGGCCGCAAACTAAAAGAACTAAAACTTTTAGAACGAATATGCCTTTAGCACGCATGCCTTTACAATGTAAAAGCATGCATGTTAAAGGTATACTCGTTGTAAAAGTTTTAAAGGTAAGTGAAAGTACACTACCCTACCATACACTACCAAACACTACCCTACACTACCCTACGCTACAGTCCTTTTACTACATTTACACTACCCAGCACGACCCCCCAACGCTACCATTAATCACTTTACTTCCCTACACAAACACTACAACAGTACCTTAATACACTACCCCCAGCATGACCCTACACAACACTACAATACTACACTAAACCACTACACCCCAGCATTACCCTACACTACACAAACACTACACCACTACCCTAAACCCTAAAACACAACCCCCAGCATGACCCTACACTACACAAACACTACAACACTACCCTAAACCCTATAACACTACCCCCAGCATGATCCTACACTATGCAAACACTACAACACTACCCTAAACCCTAAAACACTACCCCCAGCATGACCCTACACTACGCAAACATTACAACACAACCCTAAACCCTAAAACACTACCCCCAGCATGACCCTACACTACGCAAACACTACAACACTACCCTAAACCCTAAAACACTACCCCCAGCATGACCCTACACTACGCAAACACTACAATACTACCCTGAACCCTAAAACACTACCCCCAGCATGACCCTACATTACGCAAACACTACAACACTACCCTAAACCCTAAAACACTACCCCCAGCATGACCCTACACTACGCAAACACTACAACACTACCCTAAACCCTAAAACACTACCCCCAGCATGACCCTACACTACGCAAACACTACAACACTACCCTAAACCCTAAAACACTACCCCCAGCATGACCCTACACTACGCAAACACTACAACACTACCCTAAACCCTAAAACACTACCCCCAGCATGACCCTACACTACTCAAACACTACAACACTACCCTAAACCCTAAAACACTACCCCCAGCATGACCTTACAATACGCAAACACTACAACACTACCCTAAACCCTAAAACACTACCCCCAGCATGACCCTACACTACGCAAACACTACAACACTACCCTACCCCCTAAAACACTACCCCCAACCCCTATTACACTTTCCCCAGCACGACCCTACACTAAACAACCACCACAACTCAACACTACACTAACACAACTCTACCGTACACAATCACTACCCCAGCACGACCCTCTCCCTTAAAAATTAACCCAAACCCACTTACCTCTCTCATCGGCGTGGTTTACAACGCAAATACATTTACCATACATGCCTGCACAACGTAATTAGTTGTAAAGGCATGCGTGATAAAAGCACATGCGTTATAAAAAAATGCGGTATAATGGTATGCGGGCTGAAAGCAATTGCGGGATTATAGTATGCGGGCTAATGGTATGCGGGATAAAAAATGCGGGATAAGGGTTGATTACCCAATAAATGTGCTGCCTTCAGGGCAACCGTGACCCTGCTCCTGCTCTGCTGTCAGAACTTTCAGTGACATACGGAGCAGTTGTTTACAAGATGCTCCATGTTTCACAGTGCAGGTGGCATGGTGTCTGCACTTTAAGGATGAAAGAGATCCCCTTGCAGGCAGCTGCAGTGATGTACTGTACCTGCCTGCAGGGAGATGTCTGCAGGTCCATGGGATACCCTTTGCCCCCTCCTGATGTGTGGCTCAAGAAGGCGCATTGCCAAAGAGTTCTCTTTTTGTCAGGCACCGTCAGTGCCACTCCAAAGGGCTTGTTTGTCTCTGTGCTGGCATAGATAATACAGCACAAAGTGATTCCCTCATTTGCGTGGG
Source organism: Lissotriton vulgaris (assembly GCF_964263255.1). NCBI lineage: Eukaryota > Metazoa > Chordata > Amphibia > Caudata > Salamandridae > Lissotriton > Lissotriton vulgaris. The sequence continues at coordinate 1,078,156,179 of NC_141689.1, read as the reverse complement.
GCCACGCCAACATACAAATGAGGGAATGCCCTCTGAAGATAGCATTGGCACTACATGTGCACCAGTGCTGTCAGTGTTTTAGAAGGGGGCACACAAGCATCTGCAGCTACTTCTGTAATACCATAGTGCTCTAGGGGCGCACAAAGCAGGCGCACACGCACATTGTGCCCCTGGGGCTCAATGTGTAATATGGCCCCCTAGTCTTAGTTTCACCATTTCCATGAGTCCTTGCTTCCTTTTAGATGAGTTTCCACACCTCCCCATTCAGTGGAAAATTGGATACAGAGATAGCTTTATGCTACTAACTACCTATACCCTTTCCTTCCTTTTTTGTCTTACTTGTCCCTCCTATCATGTTCATGTTCATTCAGGTTTCCAGTTTTTCACCGCTAATCCGGGTGGACACTTGTATTTTTGTGATTTCTAAAGCATATTCCCGGGGCAAGGTTAATTTATGGCCTAGCGGTCTAACAGTAGCCCGTAAAGGTGTTTCATGCTATATGGACTGTATGGAGCAGGACTCATGCGACGATAATAAATACACCAGTAATCCTCATTGCTCCCAGTTTTCCTTTTCCTTGTCTCTGGTCTCACACCATCTTGTCCTTTCCTGTCATTGGTCCTTAGACATGAGATTTCGGGCTTTGTTTACCTATTAGAAAGAAAAGCCTCCCACAGTAAGTTATGAGGCCTACACTGAGATGAGGGGCGAACAGACTGAGTGACCTCAGAAGCTGCCAATCATACGTGGTTCTCTTTTGCTCAGACAAGTCTCCTCTCTGAACTTAAACAACAATGTTGTTAGGGGGACCAAATGCAGTTTATCCCAATAGCCAATTAATTAAAAGCCAGATTAAAATCTATAATTGTGGAAATATAGTCAGGAAGATTGTTGATGAGAAATTTAAATGGGCCTGAAATGATGGCTGATATGAAGGAGTTACCTAACTGACATGATATAGCTATTGGGCCTTTACCATTGGTCTCTTTTCTGAAGCTCAATTGTCTTTCGAAGAGACAGTATGAAAAAAAGCCTCATCAATTCTCAATTTCTTTGAATCAGCTCAACAGCTCCTCATGAGAAGATTTGAGTTTAAGAAAAGTCTCCCAGTTTAAAGACTTCTACACACAGGCCGAAACACCATCCAAAGTCTTCTTATTGACACAACTGAGGACTGTGGTCTGTTCTTGTGATTATTTTAGCTTGAAGCGAAGTTTTCTCAGGTGGGAGTGGGTCACATTTGGAGTTTGATCAAATTTCTCCATTGACTGAGTGGAGTGACAGCTTCTCCTGAAAAACGATTAAGGTGATGGCAATGTAGCAAACACTGCCAGAGACCAAATTAGGATGAAGTGTTCTTAGATCATTGTGGAGTTTGTTCTTGGTCAGTAGTTTTTATAGTGCTATAGAGAGAGTCTAACAAAATCGCAGACTCTGTACCTGAGACCCACAATGAATTAGCTTAATTTTATTGCTTCAAATTAATATGCACTTTCAGACTTTGTTTTTAGGTACACTTGTCCTCGAACCAAGAAAGCGTAGTAAAAGCTTGGAGCCACTGTGTGCTTGTGATCCTCCACATTGAGACCACTGACAGAGGGATTCATGGAGCACTGCAAAGACACCCACCCCTTTGACACCCACTATTTGAGCATGTAAACTCCAACCACTTGTCAACTTGAGTAGCTGTGGTGTCACAGAGGTTTTTTTCCATAATATGATATTCGTAGGAGACCGTTCAGTTGTGTAGCTCCAAGGTTGCTGCATTGAAGGCCATACTGTTCCTGGTGACAAAATCAGGCAATAGTTATGTCTTCTTCAGTGATCTTTTCTTGTCTTTTCAAGGAGCGTTTGCAAATCAAGCAACTAACTTTACTAACAAAAGCAGGTTGGCAAACTATAATGCTTTACATTTTTAAACCCACGGCTGTCATTCGTATACAGGGAGAGTGTTAGATGATTGCTTCTGGTTCGAGCCCCTAAAGGAGCTAATGGCAGGATGCCCTGGCAAGTACTAAATGATGTGCCCGTCACAAGTTAGTGTGTTTGTCTTACTGGCTTCCAGGCAGGACAGATGCTGTTCTGCCGTTTGTGAAATGTATTGCCATGCTTCTTTCCTCTCCCTAGTAATAGCAAAGATATTTTTTGTCCGTTTTGAAAACAAGTGCCTCCAAATGCCGACCTGTAATTTTGACTCCAATGTCAGAAAGATTTGTTGTGAATAGCCTTTACTCTAGACATTACAGAGATTCCTCTCTCTTCCCTGTCAGTACATTCCAAGCCATCCCTGGCATTAACATGTTGGATAGATTCATAAGTCTAATTTTGAAATATACTGTACTAAGAATCACAACTCGGTGTGTCCTGAGATACATTTGTTCTGCTGTCACCTTCACATATTTTTATGTGATACAGATCGTCCACAGTTGCCCTTTGTCTGTAGCCAGATTTGGCAGCAGCTCCGCTTAACTTGCCCAGATCTCTGGGTCACATGGGTCGAAGCATGAAATTAAATGAATGTGTATAGATCTTCCTGGGTCTTCCCAGGAGGTTAGTCTCTACACAAACACTAAGATACAGCAAGGTGAACATCTGGACTAGTCCATCTCATTCTAGGGTGTACAAAAACCATGGACTTATTTGTAGGTAGACAGTCAAAATATCGAGTTGTAAATATCGACTTACCATAATATCGAGTCTGTAATATCGAAGGAGCATAATATCGAAGGCAAGAATATCGTAGGACAGAATATCGACCCAAGGTAAGTAATATCGAAATACTTAATATCGATGTAAGTAATATCGAAGTTAGTAATATCGATAGCATATATATCGATGTTAATAATTTCGATGACACTAATATCGATATTTGTATTATTTTATAGTTTTTTATTATGTATGTGTTATATGTTTAATTTAAGTATTTAAAATAATTACTATTATATGTGTATACATTTTCTATAATAATATAGAAATTTATAAGTAAATTTGATGTTTTAGTACCGGAGCGGGTTGTGGGTTTATAGGGGAATAGGGTGGGAAGTAATTTAATTATGGTAAGTTGATTAATAATTAGTAGGATTAATTAATTAATTATAATTATTTGCTAATTAATATTGATTAATTGGGAAATAATTAATTGATTAATTGATATATATTTTCTGTAGCGGGATGTGGGTTTATAGGGGAATAGGGTGGGGAGTAATTTAATATTAATTAATTAATTAATATATGTTTATAAATATTTATAACTAATTAATTGGCAAATAATTAATATTAATTAGTTAATTAATTAATATAATTTGGTACATATTCTAAATTAGTAATTAATTGGTAATTAAATAATATTAGTTAGTTAATTACATTATTAGAGTTATTTATTTATATATAATTTTTTGTTACTGTTAATTAATTAATTGGGGAAAAATGATAATAATTATTAAATTATATTAATTACAGCTTATGTGCTAATATATTTAGTTTATTGTTATTGTTAATTAATTATTAATTGCTAATTAAAAAATATTATTTTACTTTGGGTTAAGGAGTATTTTTAGGGTTCAGGGTCATTTTTGGGTTTTTGGGTAAAGGGGTATTTTGAGTGTTTAGGGGCAGTTTTCAGTTTTTGGGTAAAGGGGTGTTTTTAGGGTTCAGGGTCAGTTTTCAGTTCATGGGTAAAGGGGTATTTTTAGTGTTCAGGGTCAGTTTTCAGTTCATGGGTAAAGGGGTATTTTTAGTGTTCAGGGTCAGTTTTCAGTTCATGGGTAAAGGGGTATTTTTAGGGTTCAGGGTCAGTTTTCAGTTCATGGGTAAAGGGGTATTTTTAGGGTTCAGGGTCAGTTTTCAGTTCATGGGTAAAGGGGTATTTTTAGTGTTCAGGGTCAGTTTTCAGTTCATGGGTAAAGGGGTATTTTTAGGGTTCAGGGTCAGTTTTCAGTTCATGGGTAAAGGGGTATTTTTAGTGTTCAGGGTCAGTTTTCAGTTCATGGGTAAAGGGGTATTTTTAGGGTTCAGGGTCAGTTTTCAGTTCATGGGTAAAGGGGTATTTTTAGGGTTCAGGGTCAGTTTTCAGTTTTTGGGTAAAGGGGTGTTTTTTTAGGGTTCAGGGTCAGTTTTCAGTTCATGGGTAAAGGGGTATTTTTAGGGTTCAGGGTCAGTTTTCAGTTCATGGGTAAAGGGGTATTTTTAGGGTTCAGGGTCAGTTTTCAGTTCATGGGGAAAGGGGTATTTTTAGGGTTCAGGGTCAGTTTTCAGTTCATGGGTAAAGGGGTATTTTTAGGGTTCAGGGTCAGTTTTCAGTTCTTGCGTAAAGGGGTATTTTTAGGGTTCAGGGTCAGTTTTCAGTTCTTGGATAAAGAGGTATTTTTAGGGTTCAGGGTCAGTTTTCAGTTTTTGGGTAAAGGGGTATTTTTAGTAAATTAATTATTAATACTTATTGTTTAGTACATATATATTATATCTTTACTGTATATATTTTTATTTATTAATTTTAAACATTATTAGATACTTTTAAATATGTTTATTTTATTTATTAGTGTTATATACTTACTTTTACATTTATATATATTTAAAAAAAAAATCGATATTTTTAACATCGATATTTTTTACAACAATATTATTTTTTCGATATTTTTGTACTTACCATGTTGTAGATAGGATGTCGATATTTTTGCCCTCGATATTGTTGACTCGATATTCTTGTAGGTCGATATTTTTGTAGTCGATATTCTGTCATAGATCCTTATTTGTAATTTGGAGAAGCAAAGAGCATGGCCGTAAATCTTTAATGAACTAGCCCAGCCAGACGGATGGATCTTCCACTCTCTGTAGAGACAGTGGAATTGCTGGGTTTATAATATAATGGTGGGACTGAACAGGCTCTGGCCATGGAAGCCCATCAGAAACACGTCAAAGATGGCCGTCGCTTAGCAAATCTTCCTTGTGTTCTGTTGAGTCGTCGCTCTCTCTCTTGAAGGCACAGAGATCTGTGCCCAGAGGAAGCGCTATTTTTATTTTTTGTGGATTTATATAGCGCAAACCAATGACCCGAAGGTATTGGAGCGCTTTACATAAGCACCAGTTACGTTACACAAGGACACATTCATTTTTGGTAGTCACGGGGAGATTAAGGGATTTCCCCAGAAACACAGGCTGCTGAGCCGACGCTGAGCCTCGAACCTGGTTCCCCAACTCCAAAGTCAGCAGCTCTGGCTGGTAAGGCTGCATCCTCTCAGCTGGAGTGATCAGTCTTTAGGGGCCTGCGCTTTACTCTAAATGAGTCCACATGGGTTTCGTTATTCTGTGCACTTTGTAGAAATAATTTAAACATAATCTCCTTGTAGAAATTATCACAAAGCAATCTTAGTGTATAAGGAACTACCACACGTATTCCTACAGAACAATCTAATGAGAGGGTGGAGTCAAAACTATTCCCTACTGACAACACTCTCGTCTGCAGGAATACCTGTGGAGCTAGCTTCTTAATTGAGTTTTTACTTTAACTTTATTATCGCATTTTGCTTGTTTCATTCTTCCATTCTATTCTCTTTTTTCCTGAATTCCAAAAGGAGGTCCCTACAATATGTATTTCAATGGCTGCTACTTACAGGTATGTTCTAGGGATGCTAATGGATGACCATGGGGTTTGTATTATTGTAATACCTTTTGTCAGTTCTGAAGTGCTTTTTTTGTTGCTTTCCGACAGTCTGCTTTTTAGTGACACAGTGGAATCTGCCATTACCCTTTTCTGAAATCGCTATTCTCTCATATTGTAAATAATTGTTCTATTGGAATACTAGAAATGAATCCTGCTTAATATAGCATTATAATCCCCTGCAGAGGGATATATTACATTGATTACGAAAGGCCCTGAATCAGTGTTATAAGTTAGGGCCAGCCGCGGTTGATGGGCGATGAAGGGGGAAATTAAGTAAATAATTAATTTAAGTTTCCCTCTGCATCGTCCCTCGAAATCCCCCCTCCCTAACGCGGCTCCGCTGCTGTTACTTGCATGGACTGCGGCTGGCTAGGGCCTATTATGGAGGAAGTGGCCTTTATCAACTGGTATACTCTGAGGCACAAGTGCTACAATGCTATTAGAAAATTTCACACCCACTGAGGATATGATGTTCTAAATTACCAAGGGAGAAACAGAAAGGCAAACATTGGAATGCCTGCGTAGAAGGTCTATACCAGTCATTAGTGGCCCTGAACTATTACATTGTCTTAAATGGAAGGCTTAACATTCCAGTGTTTTAACACCTGTTATGTCTGGTTCAACGTTGCAAAGGATTTAATTAAGAATTTCATGTATTTGTAACTGTTTATACTAGATTGTAACCAATCGATTACGGCATTTATTTTTAAAACTGTTGTAAATAAATCGATTTTTATTCCATAGGCCTGAAACATTTACGGTTGTTTCGCTTCTGGTAAGAGGGGCCGGGAAGATGGGATCCAGTCCAGATGGGACCCAGTCCAGATCCCACCACCAGCAGAATAGAATAGACTAGAATAAGCACTTATATAGCGTATAGCTACCCTAAGACATCCCAGCGCTATCTGTGGACGCGGAACCGAGGAGGCACCTTTACAGGCTGTTAACTTGGAACAGCCATGTTTTTAGTAGTTTACAGAAGGGTAAGTGGTTAGACTCCCTACGTGGTTGGAGGGGGAATTTTAAATCTTACTTGCTGCTATTTGTGAATATCTTTTGCTGCTATTTCTTTTTTCTGTCACCGCATGTGGAGTGTGTTAAATTCCTTTAATATAATTCTTTATCGGGACTCGTTTCATCCCTGGCAGCCATTTTGGGCTCCCCATGCGCTGAGTGTGGTCAGCGCTACACTCGTTGCACGCCGCCTGCCCACTGCCTTTATTTAATGGACATAGCCGGGCCACGCAGCCGACGCACACTTCGGGCGCGCCGAAGGCACGCAAAAGGCAAGCCCGTCTGTGCCCGTCCGAGACCGACCAGGACCAGGAGCCACAAATTATGCCCAAATTTTACCTCCCTCGACACATCTAATTCAATATTCCTTTGACCAACTGCTGAGGTTACGCGGTAAGAACCTTATTGACTGCAACCTACTCTGTCCCATAGAGGATACTACCACTTGCTCCTGCTGTAATTATAATTTTTCTAATGAATCTAATAGTTCTATCATAGACAGCACTCGCTCTCAGCGAAATTATGGCCTTCCATCGAATAAAGTTTTTAACTTTTGGAATATTAATTGTCGATCCCTCCCAAAATATAAGGAGGACATTTTTAACTTATTGCGCAGTGAACAACCTGATGCAATTTTTTTAACAGGAACATGGTTACACACTAGTTCAGGACCAGATGTGGCCACTGCTTTACTTGACAATTATGCCATAGTCAGAAAAGATAGAAACTCTAGGATAGGAGGAGGCATTGCAGTAATTAAAAAAAATGTTATTTATGCAAGTTTGAGGATCTCCCTCTTGCCGACTGCGAGGCAGCTCTTTTCAAACTTACCCTGACTGCCCAGTTTACTCTTTCTGGTGTCTTGATTTATCATCCCCCAGGACCGGCTGGTCTCTGGGCCTCATCACTCCCAGACCTCATTGCCCCTCATTTACTCAAGATGGCTAATTTCACCATTTTGGGTGATTTAAATCTCTCTCATACAACAATGGCCTGCTCCTGAGCAGCTCAACGGCTAAAAAAGGAAGAATTTACTCTTGTGGTAGAGGGAGTATCTATCTTCTATCCACAGTACTACACACCGTTGTAATTTGCAGTCTGGCAATGTTGCCAAGACGTGTGTATGTATATCGGTACCACCACCGCGCTACATATATGTCCTCCCTTCCATACGTGAAAAAAGGGGAGGGGAGGTTGACAGTGCCTCACGGAAGCAACACCAAGGAGAGGATTGTATCAGACTGGTACTCGCCTGATTCCTCACTTCTCATCATCGGCTACTGTCAACCTTAAAGAAATGGGAGAAAAAACAAACATAAAGAAAGTGCATATAGGTCAAGCAACCGTGAGGTGTTGTGAGTGCTGAGGACCCAGTGTGATATATCCGTGCCCAATTAAGTGAAAAAACAACAAATATACCACTATAAAAAGAGTAAGACTAACTGGCAACTCATGACTTTATTCTGTGCTGTTAGCTCACTCTGATTAAAAGTCAACCGACATGTTTCATCACTTTGCCTTACAGCGATTTCTTCAGGGTTTCTTGGTGGGTCAGCGTTTAACATGCACCTTTCAAAGTCTTCCCTTATTGTACCAGGTGGCCTTCTGTGATGAGCCTACCCGGCCCCCGTGGAAGACTGCTTCACGTGTATCGTTCCCTGTCTCTGTACTGGGACGCTTTGAACCGCCAAAAGGTCGGTATCGCATACGCGTGCAGGTGTGGTCTCGGCTCACCCCTCGTGTCGTTTTTTTTTTTTTTTTTTTTTTTGCTGACACTCACCGGCTCCAGGAGGGGTCGTTCTCGCCATCAGAGCACAGCGCGACTGGGTCCCTGACGTTGTGGCCGCCCCCGCCGCTGTGCAGCGCCATCGCACGGCCGCGGAGCGGAGCGGACCACAACTCCCAGCGTGCTTTGGGAAATCCACCGCCCACTTCCGGCATTAGCGCGCCAGGAGGCGCAACAAAAGGCGGCAGCACCCGGAGAGCGGGGTTCTTTTTGCTGACACTCACCGGCTCCAGGAGGGGTCGTTCTCGCCATCAGAGCACAGCGCGACTGGGTCCCTGACGTTGTGGCCGCCCCCGCCGCTGTGCAGCGCCATCGCACGGCCGCGGAGCGGAGCGGACCACAACTCCCAGCGTGCTTTGGGAAATCCACCGCCCACTTCCGGCATTAGCGCGCCAGGAGGCGCAACAAAAGGCGACAGCCCCCTCCGCCTCGCGGACGCGCGCGGGCGGCACCGGGCGGAGCCCGGGCAGAGGGCGGGCCGTCTGTGGCCGTCCGTGGACGACTGTGGTCGGGCGGGCCACCCCCCTAAGATCTGCTCAAAAGTACGTATTACACCCAGGCACTAATATGGGTGATCATACTGATACTACTACTCATATTGACATATCATCCCAGGGCGCTGATACCCCTGCCTCTCTAATCACATCCTTTGAAACCTTGATTGAGACTGCTTTCAATGAGATAGTAGAGACAGAGAGGAGGTTCTCAATGGGCTCTTTCGCCACTAACAACATATCGAGCGCTATTAACTGTGTAAATGGGAATACACATCTTATCCCAGAGGTTACTGTGGTTAAGACCCTACAACCGCTTGTTGACGTGCCCATTATTGTGGAGGACGAAAATACCGTTACCTACATAGCTGCAGATTCGGCCTCTCCAACAACTGTTGTTGTTAGCCAACAGTCGGTACCTTTAATAACACCGTCGGTACCGACACAAGTAGAATCTATCCAAATCAATACAACTGTTCCCCAGGGAGATGTTATCACTTTGGATATCACAGACTCGAGTAATAATAAATTGGGAGGGGAAAAAAGAAAAAGAGGCACTACCAAACAAAGCGCCAATAAAAGGAAACAACCTTTATTGAATAAAAGTCAGCCCACCCCGCAAAGCCTGTGGAACAAACAAAAATCCTTGGGGGCGGCTTCGGCTCCAACGGAAGACAAAGACTTAGTTGATATGGATAGTACTTCCTCTTCACCCAGCATCCAGCCCAGTGGCAATGGTAACACTATATGGACCCAAACAACATTAATGGGAGAAAATTTTATTCTCTCCAAACAAAATGGGAACCTTATAGATACTATAGTTGACACCATTTTTAATCGATTGGAAAAACTTATGATCAACCAGTTTAATAATGTTTTTAAAAGACTCGACAGACTAGACAATCTGGTTAAGAACGATGTAGCCAAAAAGAAGGGGTCTATTATTCTGGATCAAATCAGAGCTGACCGTTTACTAAAAGACCTTGATTCCCTAAGCAGCACCTTGTCACTAAAAGCACAGGACACTTGCATTATATTGGATGAGGGCACGAATAAACCGGGAATAACACCATCATCTTCCAACGTACCACCGACCATCCAACCTCGATCTGTTAATACAGGGGCTAAGTGTGCAAAAACCAGCAAAGCTACTAAAATCATCCCAACCCCTGCACCTAGGAAAACTACCCCCTTGATAACCAACAATAAAAACACCACCAGTAAGGGCGATGACTTTACCCAACCGATCACAGCAGTAGCCTCAGCTGTGGACAACAACAAAGGTACTGATCAAGTCGGGTCTAATAAGCCTCACAAACGCGAAGGGCGCGTTTTACCCTTACACCTGCCACCGGATGCTTGTCCGTTCGTCCTGGTTTTGGCAGGAGTACCGGTGCTGAGGGAGGATCAGGGGGAAACATGGGTACAATTACGAAATAAGTGCATAGATTGGCTAACTAAACACAAGGGGGTTGGATATGACATATCAAGAGAAATCATATCGGTTCGCAGGGTGCCCTGGATCGGACCATTACCCAAAGATAAGGACGGAGATTGCATAGTTCTTAACTTTAAAAATCCAGGCACCGTAAGGCATTTGCTCAACATAAATGGTAACTGTTCGGCCATTTCTACGGTTGCTACTATGCTACCCTTAAGCTATTTCTACAGACAACCCCCTATGCATTTCCAACCACCTTTTTTGCAATTCCATCCACCATCTAGGAATTTCCAGCCACTTGCTATGCAATTTCAGCCAGTAGCTTTCCCTTTTAACACCTACAATAGATTTGCACCTTTAACAGGTATGGATATGTTAGATTGACCCTCCCCAATAAAGCAAGTTGACCCAGCTGTTCCATCACCAATTTTGATGATCGGAAATCAGGAAGCTTCGCGTCCCTTGGCAGAGACTCCCGGAAGAGGCAAAACTATGAACAATAATCATGTGGATTCTGTCCTCTCCCTAGTAAGTTGGAACATAGCGGGTCTTAATTCCAAACTGAAAATTAAAGAATGGCTGGAGTGGGTCAACAACAACTGTGACATCTTGTTGCTTCAAGAGACTTGGTGTACAGCAAGCCCCACAGTGGAGGGCTTTTGCTGTTATAACTTAAAGGCCTCCGCTTCATCCATGGGACGCCCCAGTGGGGGGCTATCAATTTGGTCTAAGATAAAACCTGGGGTACAAACCAAACTGATCCCAACACCAGGCAAATGTTTTATGGCTGTGAAATACATCAACAGGATGATTTTATGTGTAATTAATTTTTATAATAACGACTTTGTTAACCATCCCAATGGAAACTTTTTGTCTTTATTTAACTTTATTGACGATATCGTGGAGGGTAGGAAATATGGGTCTTTTGACGGTATTTGTATTGGTGGTGATTTCAATGCTCATATGTTTCGCACTAGTGTCCCATGTCGCAATGGGGAAGAGCTTAGGAATTTACTAGCATCCCGTAACCTAGTTAATTCTATGGAAATTGCTGGAACTAATGCTGAAAACAAATCCGCACCAACTTACATAGGTCAAGGCTGTGCTTCCACGATAGATTATATATTCCTTTGTTCTTCCCTATGTGATATTATCCAAAAAGCTGAGGTCATCTGCTCTGCATATAGTGACCATTACCCACTTAGAATTTATCTAGACAACCCTCAATCCACAAAGGCTGCACTGAGAATTGAGAATGGGCTACATGATTTGGTACTGTCTACTGACAGGTTAAAACTAATATGGAAAGGGGTGGATAATAAAGCTATCCTGGCAAAGGTAATTAAAAAGCACCCTCTGATTATAGAGACCTGCTTGTCGCTTGATAGTACTGGTGAAGTATTAACTGTTGCTTTCAGTAATCTATGTGGGGCCATTAAAAGGGAATCCTCCAAACCATTCAGGCCCAATATAGACCATAGCCCCCGCTGGTTTGACTCTGCGTGCTCAAAGGCCAACAGGGAATTGAGGGTAGCTTTACAACAAAATCCTAGGGACTTTAACCTAGTGAGAGAATTAAGATCTAAATACAAACTCGCCCTGCGGATAAGATCCGAGGCCTTAGTGGTCAACCATTGGGAGCTACTTACACGGACTGCCTCGCTAAAAGACACTGCGGGTTTTTGGAGAGAAGTTAAATCTCTCAGGTCCTTTGGGTCAAACATCCAACCTATTAATTGTAACATAAATGGTGAGGTTTGGGTGGAGCATTTCTCCAAAATCTATACTGTAGCAGCCCCTATTATAGATCCAGCATCCCTATCAAACAATGTTAAACAACTGAACTTTTTAATATCTGAGGTGGAGGATGCAATCTTGGAGAGCGCCAGTAATAAAGCCCCTGGCCCTGATGGTCTATCTATTGACCAGATTAAATCGGAAGTTAACTTCTGGGCCCCTTTATTATGTAATCTATTCAATAATCTGTCCGACAGCTCAATCCCTGAATCCTGGTCGAACAGTGTCATCGTACCGATATTCAAGAAAGGTGACAGGTCTGATCCGGCCTGCTACCGTCCGATTTCACTGATCGACAACACACTAAAAGTCCTGGGTAGGGTACTTTTTAAGAGGATAAGGGGATGGGCTGAGGATAATAATGTGCTTCACTGCAGCCAATTGGGGTTCAGAAGCCATGTGGGCACGGTTGAGCAGTGTCTCAACTTAAATCTGATCATGGCCAAATATATTACTGTTAAAAAATCCCCACTTTATTTAGGTTTTATGGATTTGAGTTCTGCTTTTGATTTTGTCAACCGTTCTAGGTTATGGTCACAATTACTTGATTATGGTTTAGATGATGCATTAGTATATTTTTTGTCATATCTACATAGGGATCTTAAGGCAAGAGTACGCATTAACAATGATGGTGAACTATCGGATGATATTCTTATTAGAAGAGGTGTCCGACAGGGCTGTGTACTCGCCCCTTTGCTTTTCATTTTATATATTAATGGTTTGAGCCCTGCCCTGTGTAAAAATACCAAGGACGTTCCAATCATTAATGGCTCCCCCATTACCACCCTACTTTACGCGGATGACGCTGTACTAATGGGGCGTACCCCTAATGCTTTGCGTTCATTAATTACAGGGTTTGTTGTTTTTATGTCGGATTTAGGTCTAAATACCAATTTTAAAAAATCGTTTATCATGAACTGTGGACCAAAAAGATACAACATTCTTTCAATTAAAAGTGGTGATAATGAATTAAAATGCACCAGCACTTTCCCCTACTTAGGGTTATTATTCTCCAATACAGGTTCATGGCAGCATCACACTGCTTACGCAAGAAATAAGATAGGTAAATCCATTAATTCAGTCTTGTCTCTTCGTCAACCAAGAACAGCTGATGTGATTACGCCCCTGTTAAACATCTACCGTACCCAATGTCAGCCAACTGGGACATATGGCGCAGAAGTGTGGGGCTATTGTAACAGTCTGCCATTGCAGGTGGAGGAAAATAGATTTTGCAGGAAAGTGTTGGGTGGCACCTCATGTGCGCCAACTTTCATTTGTCACCAAGAACTCATGTTGCCATATATAGCGGATTTCATTAGGTCAAGGCCCACGCTTTTTTGGATTAAATTATGGACGAATCCAGCGGCTTCCTTGACCCGCAGTATAATTACAGATTGTCTCTTACATGAACGATCTTACCTCATACCCTGGCTAAACGCAGTCAATACCAGCCTGTTGAGCGTGGGACTCGGCTCTTTGTTTAGCTCCCCAAATACCATCGTCCCTGCTCATAAGAATATTGTTAAACGGGCACTGTTTAAATCATATAAAGAGGAACGCATGAGAACTGTGCTAATGAAACCTGCTATTATTAAATATCTTCCACTAACTGAGACAGGAAACGATATTTTAAACAAACCTTGCAAACCCTGTAGATATTTGTTGAAACCAATAGGAAGATGGAACCGGAGCCTTCTATTTAGGTTCCGAGATGGTAGTATTGTAAATTTATTGAGTTTTCCACTTGGCTATAATAAGAATTTAGAACAACTTGATTGTCCCTGCTCTGCCGGTGGGAAACAAAGTTTATTGCATTATTTTATTTTCTGTGGCCATTACAAATTGTATATTCATCACTATTTAATGCCGATATTTAGAAAATATACTCTGAGAGATTTTAAATTGGCATTTAAATTTCTGCAAATGTTACCAACTGATGATATTATATACACTGTAAGCTGTTTTATAAAAGCCTGTGTGAAATCGAGGGCTAGTATGGAACATGCATAATGGCCTATGCACGTATAATGCACTTTAAATTTAAATACAACCAGTATAGATGATTAACTATATGTACGGAATAAGTGACTATTGGTATTGGCAATACAGTAATTCATGAATGCATTTTTTAATTGTATGTCATTTTATATTCTTTGTATCATGCACTTTATACAATATGCTGCTTATGACCATTGGGTTGTGCGTTTTTTAACTTTTTATATGTTTTTAAAGTATTTTATAATGTTTCATTCTGTATGTACTTTTATGGATTTATTATAATCCGAATAAAGATCATTTCCATTCCATTCCACACCTGCACGCGTATGCGATACCGACCTTTTGGCGGTTCAAAGCGTCCCAGTACAGAGACAGGGAACGATACACGTGAAGCAGTCTTCCACGGGGGCCGGGTAGGCTCATCACAGAAGGCCACCTGGTACAATAAGGGAAGACTTTGAAAGGTGCATGTTAAACGCTGACCCACCAAGAAACCCTGAAGAAATCACTGTAAGGCAAAGTGAGGAAACATGTCGGTTGACTTTTAATCAGAGTGAGCTAACAGCACAGAATAAAGTCATGAGTTGCCAGTTAGTCTTACTCTTTTTATAGTGGTATATTTGTTGTTTTTTCACTTAATTGGGCACGGATATATCACACTGGGTCCTCAGCACTCACAACACCTCACGGTTGCTTGACCTATATGCACTTTCTTTATGTTTGTTTTTTCTCCCATTTCTTTAAGGTTGACAGTAGCCGATGATGAGAAGTGAGGAATCAGGCGAGTACCAGTCTGATACAATCCTCTCCTTGGTGTTGCTTCCGTGAGGCACTGTCAACCTCCCCTCCCCTTTTTTCACGTATGGAAGGGAGGACATATATGTAGCGCGGTGGTGGTACCGATATACATACACACGTCTTGGCAACATTGCCAGACTGCAAATTACAACGGTGTGTAGTACTGTGGATAGAAGATAGATACTCCCTCTACCACAAGAGTAAATTCTTCCTTTTTTAGCCGTTGAGCTGCTCAGGAGCAGGCCATTGTTGTATGAGAGATATTTGAGTGGGGGGCGGCCTGCTTCTGTTTCCCCCTAGGCTCCTGTTTTTTTGAGAGTGATTTAAATCTCTATCTTGATAATAATGAATGTACTACGAGCAGTGCATTGATCGTGGACCTCTCTGCAATGAATCTACTACTCTGTAATAGTGGCCCGACGCATACAGCTGGCCACCTATTTGATCCCATCTTTACCAACCTATCCCACATTAAAAGCCCACCCGCTCTCCCCCTATGTTGGTCAGATCATTTTGCTGTTAAGTTTCAATGTACAGCCCCATTGAACTTGGCTTCACCGATACGTGGAACACAATCACAATCCAGAAACTGGGAAAAACTGGATATAGAAGCTTTTAATCGAACCCTGTCCAATAATGCCCCTAGTATTGATTCAAAATCGTTATCATCTTTGGAAAGTATTTACAATTGGATCTCTAATGCAACCCAATGATTGTCTTCCACTTTCCGTGAAATGAATATACATCGTCCTCCTGCTCCTTGGTTTACAGAGCAATAAAAAAATCGAAAAAAGTAAATGCAAAGCCATGGAAAGATGTTGGAGGAAAAATGATTCCTCTGAATCTAAAATTACATATAAAATTGTTCTAAATAAATACCAAGTTTTATGTAATTTAGCACGAGCGGAGCATGTTTCCTCCACTATTTCAAAGGCACAGAATTGCTCACGCACTCTGTTTTCCATGGTTAAGAAATTAGTGGGCTCGGAAACTCAACCCAGCTCGCCTATTTTGGATGACCTACAATATAACACTCTTGCTAATCTTTTCATAAATAAAGTGGAGCAAATATATTTGACACTAGATAAAACCAGTTCAAGGGCGCCGACTCAGTCAACTCTCCCTCCTGAGCCCACTGCTGTTGCTGAACCTTATACAAATCTGGAGAAGTGGCCGCTTCTTAACATCAACTCTTTAATGAAATTATTTAGGCCGCACTAAATCTGGATCTCCCTGTGATCTTCTCCCTGCTTCTGTAGTCCTGCAATTTGAACAGCCATCCTTGAAAATTGTTATGGAACTACTTAACGCCTCGCTCGAAGAGGCCAATGTGTCGCCTGATTGGAAACAAGCCATGGTCCTCCCATTGTTGAAAAAGGCAAATGCTGATCCTACCCAGCCAACCAATTTTAGGCCCATTTTCTTACTTCCTGTTTCTTCCAAAATTCTGGAAAAACATGTAAATTCACAACTTACCATGCTTATTGAATCTTCTAATTTCTTACAGCCCTCTCAGTCCGGCTTCGGAGCGGGTTTTCAACCGAGACAACTCTCCTTGGTGTTACCGAAACGCTACGACGTTTAGATGCAGGTAACACAGTCACCCTCATATTATTAGACCTGAGTGACGCATTTGATACGGTTTCTCATACCGTGTTAATTAAATCCTTACAGTCTCTTGGCATTATATTGACAGCACTTGGTTGGCTGTCTTCTTTCTTATCTAAGTGGACCTTTCACGTTTTTTTCAGCCAGGGCCACCTCTAATGTCCACTCCCTTCCGTGTAGGGTACCACAGGGATCGATTTTAAGTCCTCTCCTGTTCAACGTATATGTACAACCTTTGGCAGCAATTGCAGAAGAGGCGGGGTTGTCGCTCTTTTCTTATGCCGATGAAACCCAAATCATTTTTTCCCTTTCTGCGGAGAAGCTGCCAGGACCTTCAACCCTTCAACTGGGCTTGAGTAACATTGCATCTTGGGTTCAATCCAATCTACTCAAGCTCAACAGGGAGAAAACTGAGGTCCTTATTATCGGTAAAAATATAGACCTCTGTGGTCCCCAACACTGGCCCACTGTAATGGAGCCTTTACCCTTGCCCTCCACTCAGGTTCTGTGCTACATGTTCAAGATCAAGACTCGCACTGCGCCTCAATACCTACAAAATCTTGTCCGTCCCAATCAGCCTTCCCGCTTGTTATGTTCCTCTACTCAAGAAACATTTGTGATTCCTAGGATCAATCTTACAAGAATGGGTGGCCGTTCCTTCTCTTATCTCAGTCCACTCTTGTGGAACTCTCTCCCCACTGTAATCCGCAAGGAAACACTGTACTCTAATTTTCGTAAACAATTAAAAACCTGGCTGTTTATTCAATAACCTTTATTTCTCACACTTCATGGCTCCTTCAGGCTTGCGCTGGGAAACCCTTTTTGGGTAGCTGTGCGCATTATAAAATTAATTTAACACAACATAACATAACATAACATAACAGAGTGAGGGAGTTCCAAAGCTTAGCAGCGTTATAGGAGAAAGAGCGGCCGCCACCTCTTGCTCTATTTTATTTTGGGACAACAGTGAGCAGGAGGTTAACCGAGGGGAGGCTCCTGTTACGGCAGTATGGGACAGCGATGGAATGATAAATGGGTGGGCCTTTCCCCCAGAAGAACCTGTGGGTGACGCAAAGGGGCTTAAATTTGACTCTCCCTGGAATGGGCAACCAGCACTGAGTGTTTAGTGCAGATTTGGAGGATTGCCGATAGGGAATTTTGAGAAGCAGCTGCACAGTTTGAAAGACCTGTAGTTTGGAGATGGTAGATTGGGGTGCTCCCAGATAGAAGGCATTCCTGTAGTATAAGCGTGATAAAATCAGAGCTTGGACCATTATCCGCCTAGCAAGGAATGGGAGAAGAGGAAGAATTTTTATCAGCATCCTCAGAATACAATAGCATGTAGCCCACAGCTTCATTTTGTTAAACGTCAGGTATTGGTCCAGTCATATGCTAGACTCTTGATCTGTGTTTTTGGTATTTGCGGGGCCCAAGACAGCTTGGCCACAGTAGCCCAAGATTGAAAGTTGGCAGATTGCCTAGAAACATGGTCTGTCTCCATTTAGTTTTAGGCAGTAGTGCTCCATCCATTTCGCTACCTTCTCCAGACAGGGTCCTAAGCTAGAGGTCAGGGTTCCTGGGTGGTTTAAGGATACAACAAGTTGTGTGTCATCAGCATAGGTGACTATTTCTAAGCCAAAAGCACAGACTATCTCTACTAGCAGACTCATATATACATTGAATAATGTCGGGCTCGGAGAGAACCCCTGAGGCACACCGCAGCTAAGTGGCATACTTTTAGAGCTGACATTCCCCTCAAAACCTGAAGGAACCTGTTTTCAAGAAATGACTGCAGCCAGGTGATGATGCCTCCAGTCATGCCAAGATTCATGAGTCTGAGGATTAAGATGTCATGGTTGATGGTGTCGAATGCGGCGCTGAGGTCCACCTAGGTCCAGTATTCGCCTGGATTCTTCAGCCACCGCTAACAGTGCTGTTTCCGTTCCTTGTTGGGGCCGGAAACCAGTCTGTGAGGGGTGAAGCAGGTGATTTGTTTCTAAAAAGCCTGATAGAAGTGAATTGACGTGCCTCTCTAGGATTTTGCTGATGGTGAGGAGGAGGGAGATAGGCCGATAGTTCCCCAGCTGTTCTGGGTCAAGGTTGGGCTTTTTGAGCAGCGCTTTGACCATGGCACATTTTCAAGGAGGGGGGACCACTCCAGAGGAAATGGAAGAGTTGACCAGTTCACAAATCACCGGGAGGATTGTTTCTGTAGCTAAAGTCAGAGCATTAGGGGGAGCGGGGTCCCTAGGGGAGCCTGATCTTACGCGACCCAGGATAGTTCTAAAGATTTAATTTCCAACAGAGGGATATGTTCCAGTAGCACACTCGTGGATGATGTGGACATGACCATAGGGGACAGATCTATGTGAGCCGCAGTGTTGGGAAACGTAAGATATATGCCCTGTATCTTCTTGTGGAAAAACTCCACTAGCTTGTTACAGTGATCGAGGGCGCCCTCAGCAGTGGTTTGTGGGGTTGGAAGCTTGATTAGAGTTTTGGCAATACGGAAAATCTCATGTGGAGAATTAAAAGCAAGCCAGCTTGTGTAGATTTCATTTCAGCTTGGTAGGTTTGTTCTGATAGCCTCTCCGTATTTTTGTTCGCTAGATTCTGCGTAGTCCCTCCTCCATTTTCTTTCTAGCTGCTTTCAGTGATGTGATCCACACATGCACAACTGAATCATAGCTGCCAAGGTTTTACATTGCCTGTGTGTGACATTTTCATATTTCAATCCAATTGTGAGTGACATGTCAATGACTGTGAGTGACACTTTCGTGCAAGCAAAATCAAGCGACGAAGACGAGGGAAGCATATATAAATATCAGAAATTACACACATTTGAGCAACGAGAAACTCTAAGAAGATCTTCAAACTGCTGCAATTGACCTATGGCGTTGCTGCTACTCAATATTAGTGACTGCTGTCATTTCTACTGTAATGCTCTGTGTCTATCATATTTGGCCCAACACCATCGTGGCTGTGAACGGGTGAGCAGAAAAAAGATATCAACGTCACTTGAAAAAGAATTCCACAGAACAATCTATGCTAAGTGGATAGTGCTGTTCAATACAACAATCGAAATATCTATTTGGGTAATTTCTGTTGAAAATACGTGCAACCGCATTAGCATATCACTGCTAATATGTATGTTGATGGCTGATTATGCCTTGTGAGAGTGCGTTCATGTGCGTCTTTCTGATAATGAAGAAATAAAAGGATGTATCTAGAAGTTCCACGGAGGCTCCCAGAGTTGTTCTGTGCAGCAGCCATTACCGTAACTCCACGGACATTTATGTAAGATTTTCGTCCTTTACGTTTGAGAGTTTACCGGGCCTCAAGGTTTGCTGGCAACAGGTGTGAGTACCTGCTTCAAGGAGACAGAGGTGACTTGTGGGTAAACCAGGGGGCAGATTTACAATTGCTGGCGCATCCCTGCATATCTCCAGGGATGCACCAGTAACTGTGCGCCGCAGCTCCACCACCCTTGATGCGCCACATTTACAATGAGGCGCACCATGGGGCAAAAATGGCGCCACGCATCTGTGCCGTAAAAGCGGCGCTTTGCTGGAGTTGCGTCGCAAGCGCAACGCAGCTCCAGCAATGATCAGGGGGGCCCTATGTGCACAATGCTGCGTCAATCCTTACGCCTGCTTCAAGCAGGCGCAGGGTTCTGACGCAGCATGGGCCCAAAAGTGACTGAGTGAAATCTTGTAGATTTCACTTAGCCACTTTTGGGAGGTGTTCCTGCGCCGGAACACCTCCCCCTGCGATGGTACACCTCTTCTGGCACAGGGCTTTACAACGTAACGCATCTGGGAGATGCGTCACGTTGTAAATAGCCTCGCACCATGGCGCATCTTTTGCACCGCAGCTGCGTCACAAAAATGACGCAACAGCGCCGTAAAAGCGGCGCAAGGGGCTTGTAAATATGCCCCCAGAAGTTTCAATGTGTATAAAACCCGTCTCTAATTTTCGTCTAGCAGTCCAGCTGCGACAGCTCTAGTCACCTGTAATAAGAACATGTGTGTCTACTTTCCTGTACTAAGTAAGTGCATTTGAGTTGTGATGTTCCAATGCCTGTTGCCAGAGTCAGGAGACAATGTGAAAGGTAGGTCACAGAGCATAAATACAACGACGTTTAAACAATCAACTAGGGAACTACCTTTTGTCATTCTTACCTATGTTTTACAGCAAATTAAGTCATTAAGAAAGAGATGTTTGTTGCAGTATGTTAATTAATATTACTTCTGAGGTCAGTAAATGAAAGCAGGAACCGATCCGCTTGATGCCATACATTCTAAACTACGAGTTTTTTAAAGTGACAATATATTTTTACAGCAAATTACTAGCTGTGTATTGGTGGGTTTATTTCCACACTACATATTTCCCAATGTACTCTACAAATGGATCCACAATGTCTCTTTTGTTGAGTAGACTATCTCTTCTATAGGTCTAAAAATCTGTCTACTGTATGTTAAAAGGATATTGCAAGTTACATAGGACCCATTTATTTGCATGCTCACCTCTTTGGTGAAATGTAATTTCCTTATAATGTATGTTTGAGTATACTTTTATCCTGATTGTGCTGAATGATCAGTTCAAATGAAACCAGAGAAAGGAAGAATACAACATCCTCAGTCACATCTGAAGTCTTACCACAAGGGGGCAGAAGGTAATAACATATAAACTTTGAACACGGCTGTTCAGCCCCCTAAGAAGCTTTTATTTCCAAAGTTCTGTATATTGTTCTCTCTCATTTCAGCCCACAAATTAACTTGCTTTCAGCATAACACATCTAAATTGTACCTTTTAATATACCCATGGCAAATGATTTATTAATGTAGAACTTTAATGTGGGCTGTGCCTAAGAAATGTATACCACACATCTAAGCATATATAGGATCGCTCATAAAATGAAATCATAAAATCTATAACGTCCTTAAGACCTGTATTGTACATTGTTGTAGACTTTGCCTACATGTGTTTTTGTATGTCATATCGTTTGACATTATCGTTTCAAAAAATCATCAACTGAGTGTAAATGTCCTTTATAAAGTCCTGTGGGGTGATATCCTTGTAGGGAATATTTAGGACAAGAAGTGTGTCAAATAATATTTCTTGTGTGGGAACTCCCCCCCTGCATACATTATACCTGACACAGGTGTATTGTGGCGCAGGGCTTTACAACGTGGCGCATCTCCCTAGATGCGTTACGTTGTAAACGTGTTGCAACGTGGAGCATTGTTTACACCGCTGCTGCGTCACAAAAGTGACAAAGTGTTGCAAGGGGCTTGTAAATCTGCCCCTAGGTTTTGAATCTTGGGATTGGACCATCTGCCATCATATGTTCACTCTGGGATCCAAGAAAAAAGAAGCTCCATAGTTTATGCAACAGTGTGATCCTTCGAAGATTGGTGGCGACGATTAAAGTTAAATAGTGGTATTCCACCCAAAAGGACTGAGCTTATGCACAGAGAGGGACAAGCTAATACCCCTAGTGATAGAAGCCAATAAACTCATAAAAGGAAGCTAACACAAATATGGAGCAAAGCTAAGACTCCTAGAGGTCAATGTTATTACACCTCCAGGGAGACCCAAACCACTCATAGGTTGAAGCTATGGTGACACAGTGCTATTATTTTTCGTTTGGATTTGAAAGACATACTGATGTTTAACACACATAATCGTTTAGTACATATATTCATCTATAATTTCACGTTTAAACTGACCACAATGTGTGACTTTTACACTAATAGTTAACCAAAGTTAGTGTATAGTCAAGTTAAGTTAGCATCAGTTATTGTAGGCATCACATCGAGATGCTCCATATATCAATGAAAATATTGTATTTCCGCTTGCCGATTCTAATTTTTTTCCCGTTCCAGGCACGTAGGGTGCTCTTGTTAATTGTATTGTTATTGATAGAATTTCATGTGACGGGCATTATTGTTGCATATCAATTAGTTGGTCTGTGATTCTCAGCACTTGTGCAAGAAGTGAGACCAAGACAAAGATTCTCCCTTGTGTGTAGGGCCAGACTGGCCATAGCGGGCACCGGGCATTTTCCCAGGAGGCTGAAAGGGTGGGCGCTGGTTTTGCAGCGGTGCAATATCGACCCAGAGTAACAAAAGCAGCAGTACTTCACACTTTCTCATCGTGAAAATGACTTTTGATTGGTTATTTCCTTCATGGGAGTGTAAGAGTTGTATCTTTATTTTGGAGTTCATGATTAAATCGTGTATTCTGGTATTAGACAGACTATCTTCTGCTGCCCCCCCCCCCCCCCCCGCCATCCCCCAGTCCCCCCCCCCCCGTTTGCTTATGAATTCTCCGACTTTGCCTGCAACTTTACTTTAGTATTTTGGTGTGTTGGGTTTCCCATGAAACGTAATTTACTAATGTAGTAATAACCATTTATGGTTAACAAATGTACTTCTCTCTATCTTTACTGTGGAACAAATTATACTTCACTGTCATTGTTATATTGTTATATGTGATTCTTTAGGCCTTACTTCAAGATAAAGGCCCATCTAAGTAGGCATAGCGGGTTTATAATTTGCACCAAATTAGCACACTGCAAACGCCATCCTTTCATCCCGCTATTGGCCATTACTCCCATAGAGAAACACTAATACACCCATTAGTAAAAGTTAATGCACTCGTAGGTGCAAACTAATACACGCACAGTCAGAAGCGAAAAAACTAGTCGCTGAAAGCTAATACTCCCATAGGGAGAAAGCTAGCACACTCATAAATTGAAGCACGTCCATAGAAGCTAATACTCAGAATTAGAAGATGAAAGCATTCACAGGCTGGAGCTGATACACTCCTAGGGATAAGCTAACAGTCTCCGAGGTAGAAGCTAATGGACACAGTGGTGGAAGCGAATACGCCCAGTGACAGCAATGAATATAACCTTAGGCAGATGATAATACACCTATGGGCAGCAGCAAATGCACACATATTTAAAGTTAATACACTCACTGGCAGATGCAATGACATCATCAGGCAGAAGTTAATGCACAGAGAATAAGAAAAGAAATCACCCCAAAGGCTTTGGTTATTTTACTGAATTTAAGATGTGCAGGTGTACAAAACCTGTGGGTCACATATTTAATTACTCGGAAGGCAAACTCAGATTTGTACCCTTTAGTAATTGAGTGCTGTCAGGTTGAGTAATAATAACAGTTGCAGTTTACAGTTACATAAAACATCAACACAGTAAAGTATACCTTAAGACCACCCTGGTTTGACAAAAGAGGTGTAAGCTTACTACTCCCTAGATATTTTATTTATTTATTTATTTTATTTATTTTATTTAGGTTTCTTGTAGAGCGCTAACAATCATCCCAAAGGGATATCACGGCGCTAAGTTCGCTAAAGTACGGGTGCAGTGGGCATCGTTGCTTGATTTAGTCGAAGTGGGGGAAAAGAAAAGTTTTTAATTTTTTCCTAAATGCCAGGTGGCATTCTGTGAGTCGGAGGGCCACAGGTAGTTCGTTCCACTTCCTTGCTGCGACGTGGGAAAAGGCTCGTTCACCCATCCTGGCTCTTTTAACCCGGGGGATGCTAGCCAGCGCCGCAAGTTGAGAGCGGAGGTTTCTGGTAGGAGTGTAGAAGTGAATCTTGTTTCTCAGTATGAGAGGTCCTGTCTGATGCAGTGCTCTATGAGTGATGCATAACATTTTAAAAGTTGCTCTTTGCTTCATCGGAAGCCAGTGCAGATCACGCAGACAGTTTGAGGCCGAATCGTATTTCCTTTTCATGCAGATGGCTTTGGCTGCTGCGTTCTGCACCAATTGAAGTTTGGTGAATAGGTACTCCGCCATGCCTACGAACAAGGAGTTTCCATAGTCCAGCCTACTCATCAAGAGAGACTGAACTAGGATCCTTCTGCACTCTATTGGGACCCATGGAAAGACTCTTTTGAGTATTTTCAGGGTTGCAAAGCCTTTGCCGCATATAGTGGCTACATGAGTTTTCATGGAGAGGGAGGTGTCAATAGTTATTCCAAGGTTCTTCGCTGTTGATGTCGGGGCAGGAGGGATACCCAGGGCTTCCGGCCACCAGGTGTCGTTCCACAGTTCAGTATGGCCTCCGAACAACAGTATCTCTGATTTGTCTGCATTTAGCTTAAGATAGTGCTTGTGCATCCAGTCAGCCAAATCAGAGAGACAGTTTATAAGCCTATCCTTGGGGTTATCTTCCTCATCCAAAATTACAGTAAGTTGGGTGTCATCAGCATAGGAACAGATTTCAACACCCCATCTTCTGCCAACTTCAGCGAGGGAGGACACGAAAACATTAAACATGGTAGGGCTTAACGAGGCCCCTTGTGGGACCCCGCATTTGATAATCCGGCGAGGGGATGAGAAATTGCCCAGGTGCACTGATTGTGATCTTTCCGATAGGAAAGACCGCAGCCATCCAAGTGCTCTGTCCCTGATGCCCCTGGATGCCAAGGTTTCCAGGAGCAGATTGTGGGGGACAGTGTCGAATGCTGCCGAGAGGTCTAACAGGATAAGGGCAACTGTTTTCCCCTGGTCCACATGCATTCTGATGTTGTCCAGCACAGCAAGGAGAGTAGTTTCAGTGCTGTTGTTGGCCCTAAATCCTGTTTGTGTAATGTCTAGGAGGTTGTTTGTTTCGAGAAAACTGACCAGCTGCCTGTTGACCAGTTTCTCCAGGACTTTCGACAGATAGGGAAGTTGGGAGATGGGTCTATAATTGGCCGGGTTGTTGATATCAAGACCTGCTTTTTTTAGAAGGGGGGTGACTGTGGCGTTCTTCCAGCTGGATGGAAATTCTGCTGTTTCTAGTGAATGATTCAGAAGCTGGGTTACTGCAGGGCAAATCAGAGGAATGAGTTGCCGGAAAATATGGTGGGGGCAAGGGTCCAAAGGGGAGCCGGATTTAGTTTCGAGCATTGCTTTACCTACTTCCTCTTCGGAGAATGGGCCGAAGCTAGTGCAGAGGGCATGGGAGGTAGGTGGCTCGTGTTCCTCCGGGAGGCCCGTCTCAGGATTGGGGAAGGAGGAATAGATCTTGTCTATCTTTTCGCAAAAGAAGTTGTTCATTTTGTCGCAGCTGATTTGCGAGGGAACCAGATTAGATGATAAGCTGGGCGGGCAGCATAGCTCTTTGACAATTTTAAAGAGCTCTTTGGAGGAGTCTTTCTTCTCTAGAATTCTATTGGAAAGGTAGTCCTTTTTAGCCTTCCTAATGGCTTTAGTATATTGCGACAGTTCTTTTTTGTAAATTGACCTGGTCTCTTGGGATCTCGTTAGCCTCCATTTATGTTCGAGCATAGTGCATTTCCTTTTTAGTGATTTCAGTTCCTGGCCGTACCACTTTTCAGACAAAGTGCGCCTGGGTTTAGGATTCCGACACTGCCGAGTACAGTGCTCTAGAGCCGTTGCGATGTGGTCCTGAAGTCTATCTGTTGCTTCATCAACACTTGTTTCTCCGGAAGGTGGATGTACAAAATATTTCTTAAAAGTTTCGACCTTGAAGTTCGCAAAACTTCGTTTATGGGTTGCTATCTGATGAGAAGGCCTGGTATTTTTGACTGGTAGGTGAATATCAAATTCAACCATAAAGTGGTCTGTCCACGTTAATGGTCTTATCCCTGAGATGGAGATAGGGTTAATATTGGAGAAAATCAGGTCGAGGGTATGTCCGGCCCGGTGGGTTGGTTGCTTAATTCGCTGAAACAGCTGCAGTATCTCCATATTTTCAGTTAATTGTTTAGTAAGGGTGTTATTACTATCATCATAGTGGATATTAAAATCCCCTAGGAGTAATATGTTTTTGTTCTGAAGACAAATAGGCATAACTTGTGCTAAAAGATGAGAGTTGAATTCCGCGGTGCAGCCCGGGGGGTTATAGATGATGGCTCCACCAAATAGTGGTGTTAGTGGATAGGGAAAATGCCATGACTTCGTGGATGCCGACCTGAGTGATCATTTCCTGTCTACAAGTAAATGAGTCTTTAAACAGTAGTGCTACCCCCCTCCCTTCTTTTTCTTCCTATTAAGGTTGAGAATTTTGTAGTTGTCTGGGAGGGCTGTGGCAATATCCGGAGTATTATGGGTATCTAACCAAGTCTCAGTGAGAAAGGCTAGGTCTGGTTGGTCATTTTCTAGAATATCCCATACTTCGATTGCATGTTTAGGGAGGGACCTTACATTAAGGTGGATACATTTTAGAGTCACTTCGAGGGAGGCGGGATTGGTGGGGCAGTGCCAGGGGTTGCTCAGCCAGTGGCAGTTTCGACAGCTGACTGGTCCCACGGTGTTTAAGGGTTCCAGTTGTGCACATGATGCTTGGGTCTGAGAGTAAGCGGTGTTGAATTTTCTAAGCTCGCTCCCTGAGTAAGTAATGAAGCGTTCGCTCAGAGGCCGTGGGTGGCTGGCGGGTGGAACAGGGATTGTGGCCCCGGGTCCTGGTCTGTCGCGGACGGGCGCAGACGGGCTTGCCTTAGGCGCGCCTTCGGCGCGCTGACGGCGCGCCCGCTGCGCCCGTCCGCTGCGCTTCCGGCGTGGTGGCTCCATTTTGTAGTTGCGAGGGGCGGGAGGGTGGGAGGGGCTGAGCACTCGCCTGCTCGCCCTGCTCCTGCCCTCACCCAAGATGGCGGGGACCCCGGCAGCGTTTACTCGGCTGCACTGGGGAACATCAGGGGCACATCGTGGTGAGTGGCAAAGCTAAATTGGGCTCTCAAGTATTGTCAGACTTATTAAATCAGTCGAACAATTTTTAAACACATAAAACAATTTCGCCAAAGTTTTTAAAAATCGCTAGTACAATGTGCAAAATAGCAAATTAAAAGTCCCGGCTTTCCGCCTCAGGACGCTTTTGACTTACACTCCCCGTTCAGTAGCAAACACTGAGGGAATGCGCGCTTGATCTTTTGTAGTGGCGAGGGGCGGGAGGGTGGGAGGGGCTGAGCACTCGCCTGCTCGCCCTGCTCCTGCCCTCACCCAAGATGGCGGGGACCCCGGCAGCGTTTACTCGGCTGCACTGGGGAACATCAGGGGCACATCGTGGTGAGTGGCAAAGCTAAATTGGGCTCTCAAGTATTGTCAGACTTATTAAATCAGTCGAACAATTTTTAAACACATAAAACAATTTCGCCAAAGTTTTTAAAAATCGCTAGTACAATGTGCAAAATAGCAAATTAAAAGTCCCGGCTTTCCGCCTCAGGACGCTTTTGACTTACACTCCCCGTTCAGTAGCAAACACTGAGGGAATGCGCGCTTGATCTTTTGTAGTGGCGAGGGGCGGGAGGGTGGGAGGGGCTGAGCACTCGCCTGCTCGCCCTGCTCCTGCCCTCACCCAAGATGGCGGGGATCCTTATTTTAATCTTACCTAAGACATCCAATAAGGAAGGTAAACTGTGATGGTCTTAAGGTAGTTTTATCTTTCAATCATTGTTCTAAAAACAAATAAAAGAATAAGATAGCTCCCTAGAATACGGCCAAGCCCATTCAGGTATATAGGGTCCAGTATGAGACCTGCTGATGACGTGTGCCACTAACAGAGTGAATGAGGGTCTAATAAAAAAAGCAAAACAGTTGTCCCTGGGATTTATCAGTTGTGTTGTGGATATTGCAACAAGGATAGATTATAGGCACATGATACTCTAGCTTGTCAGTGATATCAAATAGCACCTCTGCAGTTGCAAGGTCCATATTAAAACAGGTTCTTATTTTGTAAACCCATATGAAAGATAACCCCAGACAGCTGGTTGGATCTTTGGATACTCATCAGACACAAATCTAGATAAGCATGACTTAAGACTTTCAGATTTAGGGGAACGTGGTTTAACTAAGCTGCTTTAGCAAACGTTCTTGTTGCTCCAAGTTGTGTTTGTACACTTACACCTGTTATAAGACATTTACCTCACTCAACCCTAAACTTATGAAAATAGATGTCTTCTTGGCAACACATTCTCACAAACTAGCCATAAAATGCTTCAAAACACAGCTGCATTGTATGCAAACATGTAACATTGGAAATGCTTACTCCTTCTTCATTGCTGCTTGCTGGCCTTCCAAACGCACGAGGCATCTGCTGAAAGATAAAGAAGGGATTATAAGCAGGATGCCTGCTTCAAGGTTGTCCAATGATTAAGGGACAAACACAGAATATTTCACAGATTCAGGCTTAATTGAGAATGCTTTGTTTCTCAAAATAAGATTACTCTCTAGTTACAAATACATTTATTTATTTATTATATGTGTTGCGTATTGTTTTTTAAAGATGTTTTTATTATTTTGAAGGACATATCAGTCACAAATAGATCAGCATTTAAAACATCACATCACCATTATTCCACACATTGCATAAGTAACAAAATTTCCCTTCTGTTCAGCTATCTACATTTTATCTGTTCCATCGTTTCTCTTTCTGTGTTGCGTATTTTAATTCAATAAAATACATAGATAATACAGTAGATTGAAGATGCTTTACTGAGATTTCACTGAACATTTTTAATAACACACAATCTATTTCCAAAAGGCAAAATATAGTACGTTACGAAATAGTGTATAATATTGTTAAAGAGGTTGTTGATAAAAATACACTTTTAAGAACATTATTACATTTCTGAATGATGCATTATGTTCCTTTGCCAAATCAATAAGCTTCAAAGGCCAATAAATAAAGGCACAGGCTGTATAACGATTAATAGACGAAGGCTTACTTTTAAACTTTGGCTGTGGGAGGCAGTAGACACATCTACCAACAAGCATTTACAATGCAATGGTTTCGCCTTTGGAAAAGTTAGAGCTATTGGCATTGTAAACGACAAAATTTGTATTTATATGTTAGTTTTGAAAACAGATAAATAAATGGCATTGTCATTTACATTGCCATTAGCTAAATCTCTCGCAAATGTGAGACCTATTGCATTTGCACCCACACATACACACAGAGCCACACACACACACACACACACACACACACACACACACACAAAGGAACACACACAGAGCCAGCTGCACACACAGAGCCAGCCGCACACACACCCACACACACAGAGCCAGCCACACACACACACAGCCAGCCACACACACACAGATCCATCCGCACTCAGAGCCAACCGCGCACACACAAACACACACAGAGCCAGCCGCGCACACACACACACACACACACAGCCGCACACACACACACACAGAGCCAGCCAAGGCTGCAAAGAAGATAAAAAGTAACTGGGTAATATAAAGGAGGTACAGGAATATGAGTAGTAGAGATTGAAATGGTGTGTGGCACATGAAGAGGTCCGGCAACAGGTTATGAGGTAAAAAGGCTGAGTGGGTTTTAAGGAATGGGTGGGATCTGCAGAGTGGGAATGAAAGTTGTCATGGGTGGAAGCAAGGAGCCCAGGCTGGGGTTCAGGATGAAGGGAAGAATAGCAAGCGACACAGAAGGCAAGGAGCAGCATTAGCACTCCATGTGACCTCACACTGGACAACCGGACAGAAACCGCAAGATTTCCAGCCCACAGATTTACATATTCTGCGCACTAATGCACCCATCACTGGAGAGACTAAATTGCATGCATCCTAGCATCATAGCGCAGACAGCAATGGGGAGGGGCAAATGGAGCAAAGAGGCGGGAAATATTACCTGTAGCAATGGAGGAGGGGGCACAACTGGGTGCCCTGGGCCATTACCTAGAGCAAAATGCGAGCGGGTGCATCGCCTGCAGCAACGGGGGAAGTGGTGACGTAGCAGGGGCAGACGGAACTGTAGTAAAAGGAGATAATGTTTGGGGGCGTGGAGTCACTGAACCTGCTGCACTATTGGGTGCTACGCACCTGACCTGATGACGTATTCCGATACTTCAGATTGTGGTCGAGTGCTAAGTGCCTGTTTCTTGGCAGCAACACGTTGTGGGTGTTGGGCACTCAGCAGCTGTATGCTGCCCTCACCATGCACTGCTGGCGTGGTATGGGCGGGGCCTTCTTCCTACGCACCCCTCTCCAGGAGGGTGACACTTTTCCAACGAGAGGGTTGATAGATGGCTGACGTCAGTCTATGAGGGGTGCTGATTAGCAGGCCTCTACAGAAAATGTTGTGTGTTTTGTTGAGATGTTCCGTGGCTTATGCAACAAAATGAACAGTTAAAAGAAAGGAAAGTAAGGGTGCATTGGGACAGACCCCCAAAGTAAGCACTCCAGGTGGCAGGGGGTGGTGGGGGGGGGCGAGGGGTATCACAGGTGGAGGGGAGAACACACAAGCAGGCGGAGGAATCTAGGGGGAAAGAGCAAATGCCCACCAACTAACCGTGACGTAAAGGGGGAAACATTCATAAGTGGGGTTCCAGGTGGGCGTACACAACAGCCCTTTAGCAGAAAAGTTTGGGGTGGGTTCCAGTACTCTAAAAAGAGGGGAGTGGGAATACATGCACGACTAAAGAGAGCACTATTCGGCGGGGGGGGCTCTCACAGAGGGGCGTCGAGCGGATACACTTGTGCCAATGAAACTGCATTGTACGGCAGGGGGTGTAGGCAATAGGGCCTGCGTGACCCCACTGCCATAATAACATTACAGGAATCCATCACCACCTCAAATTGGAGACATCCTGTTACACATAAAAACGCATGCGGTTTTTCTGCGGCACTGCCCCCAAAGGGTCCCTCGAATCAGTGCGCCCGGAAGGTCCCTGCAGACCAGAGGTGATTGCAGTCAACAGAAGGGAGCAGGGGAGGAAAGTGCACCACACGGGAGCAAACATCTACCATACAGTGCAGAAAAGCAGAGAATGGGGCCTGTGAGCACATACACCACGATGGGAGTGGAACTGGCAAAAATCAAGGGCCGAGCAAAAAACTATTTCCAAGCTTCTGACACCCCCCCCCCCCCCCCCACACACACACAGACAAACATTCACTCAAAGGAATGCGACACCGCCCCAAGGAAACATCACACCCTCCAGCTAGGTAGCACCCACACATGCTCACGTAAAGAGGTCCCTCGACAGCACGCCCTATGCACCCAAAAGTAAAGAAGAGCAGTTTTGCAGCATAGACGTCTTCTAGATTCACCAGGTGCTCTTTGGGGCGGGTACGATGGGTGGAGGGAGGTGTTGGTGGGGGAGATGCAGAAGAGTGGGGGGCCGTGTCCGGGAAGAGGTGCAATGCAGGGGATATGTGCAGCTGCAAGGGACCTCCGATGGTGCCACTCAGCAGGGAAAGACGCGGAAGCTGCTGCACCCACCCTCTAGAGAGGGGGGCTTGGGGGGACATGACATTACAGAAGGACGAAAAACCGGGTGTCGTCACAGTTCAATCTGTCTCTCTGCCGATGACGTCACAAATGAGGCTTGATTACTGCAGCAAGATATCTGCCTGCGGATTACACCACAGCGGGCAACGTCTCCACTAGTTTGTTTTACTTTAAAATGCTTATTTTAGGGATGTAGAACGCAAACATCACGATATCACTGTCTAGCAGCCGTTCTGCAGTTTGGCGTCATTGCGGTCAAACTAAAGCAGCATTCATTGGACTCTCTCTCTCGGGGTGTGTTAGAGGTCACCTTTCACCTCTGGTCCCAGGCGCCGCCGGGCACTGGTCACACATTCATTATTAAAGGGGGTCAGGGTTGTGCCCTGTGTGAAGTGCTGGACAGGTATGTGCCTGGGGCACCCGTCCCTCACCCTGCCCGCTTTCACGATCTCACGCCCCGCTCCTGGGCGGCGCAAGCCTTCAATCTGCTCTCTCCCTGTGCAGGATTCAAATGTGAAATCATTAACCCAGGCCTGTGCTATCTCCCGGAGATGAGTTCTAAAACTCCCTGCACAGGAGCCGGGCTGTGAATGAGTGACAGTCAGTTTCGACCCAACTCTCAAAATGGCAGGCCTCGGAAGGGGCTGTGGGTGGACAGCAGACATCTGTGCGGGACACCGGCCAGGAGCAGCGGAGCAGGGGATATGCAAGGCCCAGCCAGAGAACACGCCACACGGCTCACGTCACTGAGGACAGAAGCAACCCTCAGTGAGTGGGGGAGCAAGCTCTGGCGGAGCAAGGGTGGCACGGACCCACTAGACTGACACATAACATCTCCAGTCAGAGTTCAGTGGGCCACGGTTTCGCTGCACCTGCCGTACCTTTGAGTTCTGCTCACCTGGAAGCAAGTCACTTCACCGTAGCATGCAGGTCACCTGCGTTTCCGAAACATATCTTGCACCAATGTTAACATCCGCAGCTCCTCACAATAATCTTTACCGATGTTTCTGTCGTCATCCTGTTAGAAGAATGTGACCCTTATATAATGATACTTACTGTACGGTACAGGCTAATGTCGCGCTGCCTAAGGCCTTGTTCTTGCTTAAGAAAATTTCCCACTACTGGCTTAGTCCCCTTCGCTGCAGAAATGCAGGTCTGGCTCAACAGACGTTAAATGTGAATGAATTACACCCCGGCAGGAAGGGCTGGGGAGGTGCAGAAGGCTCGGGCCTTTAAAGATAGCGCTGCGTTTCCAGAGAACCAGTAGTGATAACGGAGCTCTAATCACCGACAGCGGGAGGGGGGGCGGGAACTGGCAAACGGACAGCGGGAGGGGGGCAGGAAAGGCACGGACAGCGGGAGGGCAGCGGGAGGGGGGGCGGGAACGGAACACGGTCAGCGGGAGGGGAGGCGGGAACGGGCACTCACCTGGACTTCTTCCAGCGGCGGTCAGCCTGCAATGAACAAAACACACCTAAAAAAAAAAAAAAATGCCCACCGCCAAAGATGACGCGCACAGAGGGTCGGAGAGGGAAGAAATCGCGGAAACGCCCACGAATCTGGTCCGGCCATGACGGGCAGATCTCTGTTCCAATGGCTAGCCTCCATTTATGGAGCTAGCCAATTGGAAACAGAGGCGGGGACCAAAGCACTCTACTCTTCTCATAAGGTTTTCCCTGCAGCTGCGCAGTGCGCAGCTCGCCAGGCAAAACCTAAAAAACGTATCATCCAAGCACAGATTGCTGATAACTGGACTGAATGGAGGCAGGGTTTCTGGCATTTTCCTCGTGGCCTTTCTGGACCTGACAGAGATCTGTAAGCACCCCTTCTTGTTAAAATCAGGTGGGCGAAATCCCCACACAGTTTCAACATCCCAGCATCGAAAGTAAGAATGTTAAGGGGGACGGAGGCATGGCAGCTCTCAGATGATTAAAGGCCCCAAGTTCCAAGTTCTCCAGGCATCCCTAGGGCTCCTGTGATCTTCCATGCATGTATGGCCAGCCTTTGAACAGCACAGATATCACTGATGACAGGGGATGGGGGTAGGAAGGATGGATCGATTATCAGCATGCCCCTTGGACAAGGGTGATTGCTAGCCTCCCTACCCCCAGGGTGCACATAAAACAATTTTTACAACTTTTTATTTTTATTTAATTTCCATATACTTCACCATTGGGAGACTTCACATTTGGGACAGAGCTCTCCGTATGGTAAAGCATATGGAAAAGTAGTACATTTAAACTTGGAAAAAGTTAGTAAAAATGTTTTATGTTATTCAGTAATGTACATTAATATTATATATTTATTTTGAATGCAGAACAACATTTTAAAATATGCTACACCACTATTGCCTTAATTTTTAATCTACATTTTAATTAATTTAAATGCTTCAAATTGCATTAAAATTATTTCCTGAAGTTTAAATAAAAAATACATTCCCACCTAAAGTTTAAAAAAACAATAATCATTTATCTTATGCATTAATAATAATTAAAAGTGAAGTAGAGAATTATGAAAAATTAATGTAATTGTATTCCAGTAAAACAATATTTTATACATTTTTAAATGTTAATAAATTAGTTTATATTTAAATAATAAATATGCTATGACAGTTTTAACATTAAACTAAATGAACTACTTTTTAAAAATATTTTAAATATGTTAATTTAATTTTACATTATTTACTATAGGGTATTATTTTAAGACCATACCTTCAGTATTTTCTATGGGAGGGTGTTGCAGTATGAGTGTCGGTCATGTGTTGTGCTGGAATTACTACTGTTTCTTTCTTTGACAGTGATAACTTACACTTGTTCATTTGGCTCCCTTCCTCTTTGGGGTGGTGGAGACATGTAAGCCTACAGCTTTAAGTTAATTTTACACTCTGATTTTGTGAGTAGCCCAAAGTAGTACAGTTAGTCCTGAATAAAAGAGTAAATTAGATGTATAAATTACTCACAAAAGTGTAAGGTACCTTTGTAAATAGCCACATCAGTGTTGGAATCTGGTTCAGGGGCTCAGGGAATGCAAAGGTTACTGGTCTCCACTTGTGAGGATTGGGCAATATTATCTCTGATGTCCTGGGGCCTAGCCAACCTCTGGTCCAAACAACTGCACACCAAGTACATACCTGTACCATAATGAAGCAAAGCAGTCCAAGGCTTACTCTGGAGGTGGTGTGGCATGAGGGACTGTGGGGCATATTTACAAAGCCCTATCGCCACAGGTACTTCACTTTTAAAGGCGTTTACGCTGCCTTGTTAATAAGGCACCCATTCATGCTATACCTAGCCTGAAAGGGTGGGCAGTGGGTGTTGAGGTGGGTATTCTGTCACATCCGCCATTGATTTTAACGCTGCCCCCTATTTACAAGGGCGGAGGCAGCGCCAAAATTAAGAAAAAAAAACCCTTCTCTCAACATGGCAAAACGAACAGAAATGCTTTATGTCTCCTCGTTTTTGCTGTTTCGGTGTGTGCTGTATTGTGTAGCACACATAAAAACAACAAAACGCCATGCATGATTGTTTATGTGCAGGAAGGTGTCCCTTCCTGCACATAAACAATCATTTCAAAAATGACCAGTTGCAACTTTTATGTGAGCTGCACAAACAGCACACATATGGTGCATCCCTGCATTTCAGAAGTGGTGGAGCCCGGCATTGAGCCAAGAAGGCTAACACCACATTCAGGCCCAGATGTAGGTCACCAAATACCGGTTGGTAACGGCCGATTTCGGCCGTTACCGACCGGTATTTGGGATTGGACATGTAGGTGGCCTTATATTCACAGAATCAGTATATTTACCGATTCGGTAAATTTACAGATTCTGTAAAATACCGAATCGGTAAATTTACCGAATCGGTATATCCAGATGTAGGTGGCACTTCAAACAGTGCCACATGCCATTACCGATTCGTTATTTACCATGTAATACTATTGCATGGTAAATAACAAATTCCTGTGTACAAGCACATCTGTGCATGTACACCTGTGCCATGTGGCACACATACATGCCCTAAGGGCATGTATGTGTGTGACATGGCAGACAAGGCAAAATCAGGGGTGCAACAGGGTGTCAAAGTGACACCCTGTTCCCCTTGACAATTCGGTATGATTCGGTAGTCGACATTGATTCCTATGGGCCTCAAGGCCACAATCCCATCAGACTTCTGCTCACCTGGAAGCAAGTCACTTCACCGTAGCATGCAGGTCGCCTGCGTTTCTGAAACATATCTTGCACCAATGTTAACATCCGCAGCTCCTCACAATAATCTTTACCGATGTTTCTGTCGTCATCCTGTTAGAAGAATGTGACCCTTATATAATGATACTTACTGTACGGTACAGGCTAATGTCGCGCTGCCTAAGGCCTTGTTCTCGCTTAAGAAAATTTCCCACTACTGGCTTAGTTCCCTTCGCTGCAGAAATACAGGTCTGGCTCAACAGACGTTGAATGTGAATGAATTACACCCCGGCAGGAAGGGCTGGGGAGGTGCAGAAGGCTCGGGCCTTTAAAGATAGCGCTGCGTTTCCAGAGAACCAGTAGTGATAACGGAGCTCTAATCATGGACAGCGGGAGGGGGGGCGGGAACTGGCAAACGGACAGCAGGAGGGGGGCGGGAAAAGCACGGACAGCGGGAGGGGGGGCGGGAAAGGCATGGACAGCAGGAGGGGGGGCGGGAACGGCACACGGTCAGGAACGGGGGGGAATGGGCACTCACCTGGACTTCTTCCGGCGGCGGTCGGCCTGGAATGAACAAAACACACCTAAAAAAAAAAGAAAAAACACCCACCGCCGAGATGACGCGCACAGAGGGGCGGAGAGGGAAGAAATCGCTGGAACGCCCACGAATCTGGTCCGGCCATGATGGACAGATCTCTGTTCCAATGGCTAGCCTCCATTTATGGAGCTAGCCAATGGAAACAGAGGTGGGGACCAAAGCACTCTACTCTTCTCATAAGGTTTTCCCTGCAGCTGCGCAATGCGCAGCTCGCCAGGCAAAACCTAAAAAAACGTATCATCCAAGCACAGATTGCTGATAACTGGACTGAATGGAGGCATGGTTTCTGGCATTTTCTTTGTGGCCTTTCTGGACCTGACAGAGATGTGTAAGCACACCTTCTTGTTAAAATCAGGTGGGAGAAATCCCCACACAGTTTCAACATCCCAGCATTGAAAGTAAGAATGTTAAGGTGGACGGAGGCATGACAGCTCTCAGATGATTAAAGGCCCCAAGTTCCAAGTTCTCCAGGCATCCCTAGGGCTCCTGTGATCTTCCATGCATGTATGGCCAGCCTTTGAACAGCACAGATATCACTGATGACAGGGGATGGGGGTAGGAAGGATGGATCGATTATCAGCATGCCCCTTGGACAAGGGTGATTGCTACACTCCCTACCCCCAGAGTGCACATAAAACAATTCTTACAACTTTTTTTATGTAATTTCCCTATACTCCACCATTGGGAGAGTTCACAGTTGGGACAGAGCTCTCCGTATGGTAAAGCATAAGGAAAAGTAGTACATTTAAACTTGGAAAAAGTTAGTAAACATATTTTATGGTATACAGTAATGTACATTAATATTATATATTTATTTTGAATGCAGAACAAAATTTAAAAATATGCTACACCCCTATTGCCTTAATTTTTAATCCAAATGTTAATTAATTTAAATGCATCAAATTGCATTAATATTATTTCCTGAAGTTTAAATAAAAAATACATTCCCACCTAAAGTTTAAAAAAAACAATAATCATTTCTCTTATGCATTAATAATAATTAATAGTGAGGTAGAGAATGATGATAAATTAATGTAATTGTATTCTAGTAAAACAATATTTTATACATTTTTAAATGTTATTAAATTAGTTTATATTTAAATAATAAATATGCTATGACAGTTTTAACATTAAACTAAATTAATTATTTTTTAAATTCATTTTAAATATGTTAATTTAATTTTACATTATTTACTATAGGGTATTATTTTAAGACCATACCTTCAGTATTTTCTATGGGAGGGTGTTGTAGTATGAGTGTCGATCATGTGTGGTGCTGGAATTACTACTGTTTCTTCCTTTGACAGTGGTAACTTACACTTGTTCATTTGTCTCCCTTCCTTCTTTGGGTGGTGGAGACATGTAAGCCTACACTTTTAAGTAACTTTACACTATGATTTTGTGAATAGCCCACAGTACTAAAGTTAGTCCTAAATATAAGAGTAAATTAGATGTGTAGATTACTTACAAAAGTGTAAGTTACCTTTGTAAATAGCCACATCAGTGTTGGAATCCGGTTCAGGGGCTCAGGGAATGCAAGGGTTACTGGTCTCCACTTGTGATGATTGGGTAATTTTATCTCTGATGTCCTGGGGCCTAGCCAACTACTGGTCCAAAAAACTGCACACCAAGTACATATCTGTACTATAGTGAAGCAAAGCAGTCCAAGGCTTACTCTGGAAGGTGGTGTGGCATTAGAGACTGAGGGGCATATTTACAAGGCTCTATCGCCACAGGAACATCACTTTTAACACCTTGGCTGCTAAGGGGTTTTCCCCTGCTGCGCTGAATTTTATGAATACTATAGCTTCGTGACAAGGTCAGCTCGTCATAAGCACAGCGCAGGTAACACCCATGACGAGCTGACCTTGTCATCAGCATGGAAGGGGTTAAAGGTGTTTACGCTGCCTTGTAAATAAGGCACCCTATCATGCTATGGGTGTTGAGGTGGGCATTCTGTCACATCGCCCATTGATTTTGACGCTGCCCCCTATTTTCAAGGGTGGAGGCAGTGCCAAAATTAAGAAAAAAAACCTCTTGTCTTAACATGGCAAAATGAACAGAAATGCTTGATTTCTTCTCATTTTTGCTGTTTTGGTGTGTGATGTATTGTGTAGCACACATAAAAGCAACAAAACGCCATGCATGATTGTTTATTGTCCCTTCCTGCCCATAAACAATCATTTAAAAAATGACGAGTTGCAACTTTTATGTGAGCTGCACAAACAGCACACATTCGGTGTAGCCCTGCATTTCAGAAGTGGTGGAGCCCGGTGTTGAGCCAAGAAGGCTAACACCACGCTCTGTCACTTCTTTGTAATTATGCCCCTGAGAGCTTAGTATAAAGCAGCAGTGTTCCATCTTTATTGCTTGATTATTAAAACCATTGCAATACAGTACACAATAAATGAGTTTAAGAAAAAAACACATATGCATAAAACAGGCACGGTTCCTGCACTATAGCTTTAACTTAGTCTGCCTCCAAGCAATGTGTAGCAGGTATCTTGACTGCCGGGATATGTATAAATGAGGCACGCCAATAGAATATTGACAATTTCCAAGCATATTAAAATCAATAAAACCATAAAAAGTGCAGGAGCGGCAAGTAAAGTGCAATAAACCTTGTTGGCATTCCATCTAGTGATCGACATAAATGAAAACAGAGTCAAGTGCAATGTGAATGAGGTGCAAGGAATGTTGTCAGTACAGTGCAAGTGCAGCGGTCAAGGCATCTAAAAGCTTTATCTGGCCCATGAACCATCACACATGAAGTAAAGCAGGGGCAGACTCATTGTTGGAGCTACAAGTAATGAAGGAATGCACACGTTTGGGAGCGGCGGCCAAGGACAGGGTATGTAGAGTGCATTGGCAACTAATTACGTTCCCTAGCTATGAAGCCTACAAACCCCTAAAGAGTCAGGGGCAGGATTTAACCTGATTAGTAGGCCACTGTACGCATGTTTCATCGACCTTAAAGCGGCCTATGACAAAGTCTCGAGAGCCACGCTATGGCAAAAATGCATAATTGGAGAGTTCCAGCTAAGTTGCTGGAGGTCATAATAAACTTTTACTCTCAGACGTGGGTCCAGATCAGGAAAGGAGACAGGCACAGTATAACTAACAAGATCACAACTCTTAATGGGTTAAAAATAAGGGTGGGTGCTGGTGCCCTGCCCTTTTAATATTAACAAGGCTGCCTGGACAAGCACCTTCGGCCAATTTAATCTGACCCTCCAAAACTTGGCAAAATACCTACACCTAGCCTTCAATATGCGGACGATATCGTTCTACTAGCGCAAACACCAATAGGTTTGCAACAACTAATCACCAAACTAGGAGCTTATATCACCTTGGCTCAATTAACCATCAACCACCAAAAAACGAAGTTGATGCGCTTTGCCAAACAACCCAATGCAGTGAAAGATCGTAAATTTATCTGGACCTTGGACAAGCAACCCATGACCCAGGTGGACTCGAACAAATACCTAGGCTTTCAAATTGACTGCAACCTCAACTTCAAGATACATCAGGACCAAGGTCACACAAAAGCCAAACACTGCAGTTCACTTTCAAAATCTTAAAAAACAAGCTCACAGGCTGCTCTACCGGACATTTGCTAAAAGTTATTGCAGCAAAATTCCTTCCCTCCATCTCATATGGCACAGAAATCTTGAACGTCAAAGATGCCACAGGTCTAAACCTAGCACAATCAATTCTCTTCAAGAACCTGTTTGCAATCCCCCGCCATATTTAACAAGCCTAAATTTTACTAGAATGTGTTCTAAGAAATCAGATCCCCGACAGACAAGGTGCACTAGTCAAGAAAATCGAAAACCAAGCCAGGCTAAATAATTCAATCTTCAAAGTTTTGAAGGCTTCCCTCTCAGCACTGCAGCATGGCTTACTGTCCCTACCTACTCTGGTTTTAAATCTGTCGTCAACAAAGCTATTAAACGGACTTCCTTACTAATAGACAAAACAGCCCTAGCGAAATGGAAATACTTATAGCAATCAAAGGAATGTCGCCTATGCAGAGTAGGGGACGAGTATTTACTGCATCTAATAAGTATCTGCCCCTTCCTAGCAGAAACTCGAAAAATGGTCCATCAGGAAGTCTTTAGGAAGGAACAAATAAGAACTTGCAGAGCAGCAGTTATCCAATGTCTAGGAGGTTCATCAACTCAATTGTCCTGTAGTGCCATAAACTAAATTGCGGCAAAAGAACTGGACAAATTAGAAACTGCCAACCAACTCAAGTAGTTTTAGACTAATCAGCCTCAAAACATTTCCATTGCACTGCCTGTATGTTTTAATATTTTTGACTTAAACTGCCGCCACTTGTCTTCCTATTGTCTTCATCGTGCTTTTCAATTTTTGTTTTACGTTTTCAAAATACACACTTTATGTATCCCTTACCTATGGTGGTTTTTCCACCCTTTTAAGTTTTTTTAATGAAATCAAATAAAAGTTTGTTTGACTGATAACCTGATTAGTAAACAATATATTATCTCATCACCCCTCTTCTCTTACACTCCTTGAACCTTATGCTCAACCTTTTTCTGGAATCTCTGGCGGACTTCACCAATTAGCACTTTAGCTTGATGTCAAATGGTTAAAAACTGGCCATCACTGTCTCACTGCAGGACCTGATGCCTTGTTCTTTCCATATTCTTTGAAGGAGATCTCGCCAATAACCCATAAGTGTGGGGCACAAACAAAGTACATGAGCAATGTTTTCTTGCCCCTGAGTTCATAGCTAACAAGACTGCTGCGCTTCCTGTCTTTTTTTCCATTCCGGCCAGTGATTTAGGATCGGTAATAACCCCATCCTGTATTTCATGAACAGTACCTTAATCCAGTCGTTGAATGTTTCACTTAGGTACCTCTGTGGGTTCAGTCTCATGTAGCTTTTGAGTGTCTGTGTCTTTGTTGAGACAAGGAGCGAAATAAGATGTTTACCTACTTTTGCCAGGCTTTTAAACTCCTGATGGCTGATAGGAAGGTCCCAATGCTCGTTAATCCAAGGGTGTTCAGATCCTGCAACAGGTCCTGAGCACCTGGCTGGGGAGCTAGTTTGTTTGTAGTTCAGGCCAAAGAAAATGACCCAGTGAGCCTTCCTTTGCTAGCTTGAGTTTACAGCAGCACATTGTGAAGTCCGCCTTCCATGCAAGTGATTGCTTAACAATGTCAAACTCTACCCTAATCTGGGGATGAGTGGAAGGGTAGCTTAAAAATAGATCTTTAGGTCTTAAGTAACATTTTGTCCAGTACATTGCTGATCCGTCCCCTGAGAACCTCACTTCCATAGGCTAAGGTTGGTTGAACCTTTGCTTGGGCCACCTGCAGGAGCCGTATGAGTTTAGGGCCTTTCAGTTGGTGTACAGAGACCTCAACCAGAAAGCCAAGGTGTTGCCCATCTTTCTTTGGTCACTGTACCACCCGTTATTATTAAAAAAAAACCTCAAAGGTACTGCAAACTTTTGATTGACCCTAACTTTTTCCTGATCCATAAACCACGTGGGCACTTTAAAGCAAATGGTATGTCATAAAGCAATGATTTGTCTTATAAAAAGAAAAATTACTTTATTCTCTCTAAATTGATACCATAATCATTCAATAAACATAGATAAAGGTGTCTCCATAATTTAAGAGCAAGGCTTTGGTTAATGGCAGTGGCATAATCCTGACTATATAATGAAACCCTGCCTCTTTGTGAGAGTCTCTTTCAGCTTCAATTGGGATTCCAACCAGTGGACACTGGGACTTGTAGTTAGAACAATGTCAAGACGTCCTTCCTGGTCCACCCTGAGAGATTTAGGTGCCATGGTACTCTTTTTATACTTAGAGGGACATTTACGAGATGCAGGGCAGAGCAGCAAGTCACAGAGAAAGGGCAGGAATGCACTGTATTTATCCAATATGGAGCATTCGTATACTTTCCCTCTGTACTGGAGCCATTTTGGCAGCAATGTGCTCATGCAGACACCATTGTACCATGGCACAAGGGTTCCTGTGTTGTAGGGAGCATTGTTTTTGTGCAGGAAGGGGCATCATCCTCGACAAAAACAATCATGAGAGGTGTTCCAATACTTTTGCACCAAATTAGCAGCAAGTTCCTACAAGGCTGACTGTCCCAAAACCAGTCTTAACAGCACCGGCAGGTGTAAAGCTTTTGGGGTTCCTGAGTGCAGCCTGTCTACAGCCACTCATAGCGGCTGTAGTCAAGTTCAGGTAAGTTGGCCACACGCGGCCCAGGAGGCTGCACTCAGAAGGTGCAAACTCTCCTACTCGGGAGTGCACTCCTGAAGTAACCAGAGGCTTTCAGTGGCTTCACCTGAGGGGTAAGTTTTTGTTCACCTCCTGATAGGAGGTGGCTACGACGCTCCTGTTTTGGGTCATTCACATTGGTGGTGGTGCGCAGGTGATCGCACGGCGTCCACACTTCTCCGGTGGGAGAGAGGGCAGAACAAGTTGCAGTCCTGGTGCACATATTGACCCCCTCTGACATACGGAGTCATCGCAGCATACTGTCCATGGGCTCCGGCCGGATTAGCACAGTGAAAATGTTCATGGCAGCCCCTCCTGGCATAGGGGGTCGCCGCCTCGCTACTCCACAGGCCTTTATCGCATGGCAGTCTTTTCCCCACAGTCCCTCCTGGCAGATGGGGTTGCCGCCTTGCTACTCCGGCCCGATCCGTGCAGAACAACACTGTGCATTATGGATCCAGACATCGCTACAGCTGGGCAGTCAGGGCAGGGCTGCATGACTGTTACCATGCATAGGACTTTTCTGTCCAAACATCCTAAATAAATTCCTTTTTTTCTGCAGCCAAAAGTAGAATACACACATCGCCCTCACACAGTTTCATACTTTCAAAGCGAACATACAAGCACGATCCATGTGCCACATTAATGGAGAGAAGAATGTAGCTGAAAGGTACTGGCACATCTTTTAAAACATGACATGTCTGTCGGCAACTCTACCACTAAAGGTCACAGGCAAAAATACTTGTTCTTCTGACTAACATAATTTGCTGCCTCCAGTGCCAACTGTCATCCCCAAAAAAGGAATGGTGCAAGTGAGCCCCTTTGGAAAATTCTAAAACACACAGAGACTTTCTATCCCAGGTACTCCAGACAGGGGTAGGTGCACTCTCCACTGAGCCAGGACTGGGGTATTCCTATCCCAACACTCAGTCTGATGAGGTTGTTTTGTATGACTA
Organism: Lissotriton vulgaris; assembly: GCF_964263255.1. NCBI lineage: Eukaryota > Metazoa > Chordata > Amphibia > Caudata > Salamandridae > Lissotriton > Lissotriton vulgaris. Next base: position 1,078,112,345 of record NC_141689.1, on the reverse strand, counting down.
GTACTATTTGGGTTACAATCACTCAATTTCACAAATAAAGTTTCACATCCAGCGTGTTGGTCTACCTCAGACAATTCTTTTGCCATGCCATCTCAATAGCATTGAAATCAATTGCAGTGTGTTGAGTTACAATGTAGTTAGTCTCAACCGTCACACTGGCCTAATTTGTGCCAGTATTTGCCGGTGCTGGGCTAGTTTACTCTTTTACTCTTTTTACTCAACACACTCTTTTTTAGCAAACATTTTAGTCTAAACTCAGTCCTACAGCTGAGCCACATTTGGACTTAAACCGCACTTAAACTGTCCATCACCTTTCCCACACATACGATCAACAGTAGCAGGCAGGGCTCACGTTATATTCCAGCCAATTACAAGTTCATACATGTGAGAACAAGCTTAGCTGGGCCCAAAGAGTGCACAGAGCTCTGGCTGAAGCAGCATTCGCTGCTAAAGGAGCCCACATGAGCTGCTTTTTGAGTGGCTGCTACTGAGTGGGCCACGTGGCCATAGGTGCGGCATAGCCAGGACTTACTGAATGAACCGCGTGTGATGAGAATGAGGGCGCTTTCAACTGTCTTAGCTTGTGCCCTGTCGCTTCTATCTTTGAGGTGCTGTTAATAACGCTGCTGAGTCATCAATCCCAGGAGATTGGTGGGTGGGAGCAAGGAATGGCTGGGGAACCAGAATAACAGCAACGCAGAGAACCCTTGCCTTACCCCTGTTCAGATGAACAAAGCAAATATGTTTACCTCAAGCCTCCCAACATTGTCCTTTTTTTGTCAAAACACATTCATTACAAGCATTGGCAATGCCAATATTCTGGTTTTGTTGTCAACCAATTGAAACAACAGGAGAGAAAGGGTTTCTAGGACCACTCTTTTACCCCTTACAGATACATTTATATCAATCAACATAAGAGTGTCAAACAAAGGAGACAGACATCAAGAAAAGAGAACGCGAAGCCAGATGTGCAGGTAGTCAGTGTAGAGGTTTACACCGACTATAGGTTCCCAATTAGTAAAGAAATAGAGTGCACGTGCTTAGTGTGGAAAAAGGACCCTCAGGCCCCAACTAAAAGTTGGTAGCCAGTTGTCTTCATTGGGTCCCTGATAGTTTGAAAGGAACATGAAATAGTGATGGGAAAAGTGCTTTAAAAAGAGTGTAGGCTACTCATCAAGCAATTCGCTTTATTGAGAAGGTAGCTCTGACTCTATTAAAAACGGTGAAAAAAAGGATGGACTGGTGATTGGTTGAGTTAGTTTGAACCAATAATCCTCACAGTAGTGACAAGTAAACAAAGATGGTCAACATGTTTCTGCTTTAGAGCCTAAAGTCAGCTCAGCATTCATCAGGACCAGAACATTCATTCATACTCCTTGGTGGACACTCACTAAGGTATCTTAACCTTTGTTTGACACTCATTTGTTGTCAACCAGCCTTTGGCAATTCTTGCTTTGCCATTGATTTTGCAAAACTTAATGTCTTGGAAGCTGCCATATGGTTGCCAATCTAAAAAAAAAAGACATTGACTAAAGGACCAAAATGTTTTTTGGTCTCAAAATAGCACACATTACCATAGTCCTCCCTGGCACTGAATGAAACCGATTTGTGTGTGGATGTTCTCAATGTGAAAGGGCGGCATGGCATAACTCATAGTGAAGTCAGCCAGTGGGCTGAAGCATTGCCCTTTGATGCATGCTCGAGCGTGTTGGAGAAAAATGTGAATAACGCACCACAGACAAATGGATGAAGTGTGAACAAAAAACCCCTATAAGTAACTCTGTCATACATATAATTTTAGTAACGTTTAAAGGGTTGGCTAACACAGTCCTAAACAAAAACAATTGTTCTGCCATTGTCTGCTAGCGTAAAGAAAGAAAGAAAGAAAGAAAGAAAGAAAGAAAGAAAGAAAGAAAGAAAGAAAGAAAGAAAGAAAGAAAGAAAGAAAGAAAGAAAACAAAGGAAAAGAAAAGAAAGAAGAAGGGAAGAACGATAACAAGAAAGAAGTAAAGAAAGCAAGAAAGATGAAATGAAAGAAAGGATGGAAAACGAAGGAAAATAAAGAAAGAAAGAAAGGAAAAAAACAAACAAAGAAGGAAAGCAAGAAAGAGGAATGAAAGAAGGAAAGAAAGAAAGAAAAAAGAAAGAAGACAAAATAAAAAAGAAAGAAAAGGAAAGCAAGACCAAAGGAAATAATCAAAGAAAGAATAGTTGTAAAAAGAGAGAGAGGAAGAGAGAGAAAGAAGGAAAGAAAGACAGAAAGAAGAAGGAATAAAAGAAAGAAAGAAAACATAAAAAGAATTCAAGTTGGATAGGAGGCTAGAAAGAAAAAGAAAGGAAGAAGAATAGAAGAAAAAAGAAGAAGAAACGAAAGGAAGCAAGAAGGAACAAAAGAGGAAAAGAAAGAAAGATATAAATAAAAAATGTGTACAAGTGCAGCAAAATTAACACAATAATGTTTTCCTTGGCAAAGTTTATTAAAGAACCATTCGTTAAATTTAGTCCAGAATAAACGTTCTTTGAAGAATTGTATGCTTAAGAATTCACACGTATAATGAAGCTTTCAGTTTGAGTAATGCATACATAGTAAATAGTGTATGTAATTCTAAAGAACAGTTTCAAACGGATGCAGTCTGTTATGCTGTGTAATACTACTAATCAGATAAACAAAGGATACTTCAAAATGAATTTACAACTGCATTGGCAGGAAACAGTAACTATTAAAGCGTGGAATGCGAGCTGTGGTCACATCTGATAGAGAGGTCTTCCTTTCCCCTCAGGCCCTAAACACAAATGCAACACTAAACTAACTATAAAGTAAAAACACTGGCACTGAAGGGAGCTACCTTGTGTGCAGAAGTGCTTATTGATAGAGGGTAAAATGTAGCCACTCAAAGTGATGTTAACCAGTTGCTGAAAGTAGGCTGATCCATTTGCCCCATGCTTTATGCTGTAATGGCCGGAAACAGAATGTGAATGACACAACAACAGACCAATGGATGAAGAGAGCTGGCTGAAACCCCTTCAAGTAAGTATATCATACATAATATTCTAATAAAATCAAAAGGTATTGGCTAACACCAGACCTAAAACCAGGCCTGCATTTACTGAGGATTCTGTGGGCCCTCGCACAGCGCTGTGCAGTTTTGCTCTGCACATGTGAGTCTTTTTAATGTAAAGTAATTGTTGCAGTGTTTTGTGTCACTTCACCCTATGCGCCTACACATGCAAAATATTAGTATATACCCCCACAGGACTACCCCACACCCCCACCGCCTAGTTTCCTTAAAATGTAACTGAAGCTTGCACCGTTGTGGCACTCTGCAGGGATTTAAAGTATCTGTTTGACACACAAGGCACAACTACACCACACAAGCTTATCTACCAGAGCTCTACTGATCCAGTTCATTCACAAACATCCGAAATCCAAGCATTTTGCCTGCATTTCACACAAGATGTCAGGTGATATACTGTTATGTTTGATATCATTAAAAAGTCCTTTTTGTGAGTAATATTTGTAACAAATAAAGTTCCTGAATCCAGTAAGTATAAGTAGGTATGATTTATTGTAGGTTAATCCAAGTTAAGTTAACAATTAAAATGATCCATAGATGTAATAATAAAAACCCCACCAGGAGCAGTTCTTCTCTCGCTCAGCCTGTCTGCCATCAACTGCCTCTACTCAGAGCAGTCAGGTACCAAACATTCTAAGATGTCATCATACATTCTACCAGATGCAGTGGCTAAGCAAGGGGAAAGTCTATGCTAGGGAAATGCAATAAATAAGCAAGATGTAACAATTACACTTTTCACACATACACTTCTTATGGGATGTACTACACTACATGTTCCAGAGTGTAGACTGCTGTTGGCAAAAATAAAGGTGCCAGTGTTCATAGAATGCGAGCAGCAACTATCATGAATATATTTATTTCAGTCCAATATCACCTAACCCAGCCCTAAGGCCACCCCTCCAAGCGACCTTTGTGCATATTTGTTGCTTTCTAATTATTCAAAGACTTTGCTGCTGCTGAACCATCAACCAGTTACACCCCCTCAGTTTGATTCAGGCCTACTGGGACTCTTTACTGAGAGAGAGGTTCTGGCCAACCGCCAGTTCCTCAGACCCTAAGATTTAAAAGCAGGAAGGTTGTGACATTTTGAAAATATCATAGAGTCATGCACCCCGCTGCAGTTGTTTTCCAATTAAACATTATTGCACAGTATCTTTCCATTTTCATGTGCACAAATTCTTCAAAAATCCTTTTAGCCAGTCCAGAACATATAATACAGGCTGGGTGCAAGCGTATGAAATAAACAATGTTTTGTATTTGTGATTTACACTACTGGAAATTTACATTGCAAACTCTAAAACTCTCCCAGGGCTTCCATGTATACTTAGAGCAACAGGTCACTAGTTGCGCGTTGTCTTTGTACATTTGTACTTTGAGGTTAGACACTTGGACAGTGGCTACTAGTGGTCACATGTAGCTGTAAGGGGAAAATTAATATTCCCAGGGAGCTCTGGCCATACATTGATTAAGCGAGTAATATGAGCCTATATTGACTTATTCTGAGTGACTGGAGGAAAACATTCAATCTATCTAGATTTACATTGGAGATATTAAACCAGATCTTTATGCTGTTTGTGTGAAAAGCTGCTGATTGATTAAGCCGGATGAGGATGGAATGGAGGCAAAATGTCCAATGCATTCTCTGATGTCTAGCAGAAAGGAATTGGTGTGGTGCTCTAGCTGGGTCAATATCTAGATTGGTGATTGCCAAATAGGCTGTTGCTTTTTACAAAGCCTTCTTATAAGTTATGGCTACTTCTTTCAGTATTTTGGTGACAAGAGGAAAACTGGATAATGGTTAGAACTTAGCTAGCAAGACAGTTAACTCACCAGTGAAACCTTGGCTGAGTATATATCTACTGCATTTTTGAAGTGACTGAAGACCTTAATAAGTTCTGTAACTGCAGACATGTCTATGGGAGTCTATTTAGAAAATATAGTACTTGATTGTTGATTTGGAGCCAGTTGGAAAAATGAGAGAGTGAGCGTGGTGCTGATTTTGCTTTTGTGAGTGACATATTTGTCCAAAAAGATGGCCCAAAAACAGTTCTGAAGATCTTCTGAAGGAGGTGCTTGGGTTTAGTAGCATAAAGAATTAGTTATGGTGTGACAAATTTTGGAATTAAAGATAAAACATGTAAATAGGCTAATTAAAAGACTATGAGTATCCATTGAATTGCCTGATGTTCATTCCTAAAATTGCAGTCAGGTCTGGGAGAAGCTTTTCGGAGTCTGGGGTTCATATTGTAGAAATTTACCAAAGATACCTGTGAGAAATTGGGTTGTTAGTTGAAGGGAGTGAAACACTACTGAAGAAAAAGCCACCATCCTTGTTAGGGTGAACCACAAAAGTCACAACATTAACTTGTGCTTAATCCTCTGATAGCTTGGCACAAAAGCAATCAGGCTTAACTTAAAGACAATGTGTAAAGCATGTATGCAGCTCACAAATAAAGTGAAAACACACACTAAAGAAATCCTACAGTAAAAATAAAGTAACATTGAAAAAAATGTGAATACCAAAACAACAAAAATCCAATCAGTAGAACCAGAGATATGCAATATTGAAGATTTTAGGTAAGTATATCGCCTAAAGGCACAAATCGCCACTTGCGGCCATCTAGTTGTGTGAGACCGAGTGAAAGTCACAAGTTCAGGCTGACTTCAAAGGCGTGCAAGCCGCTTACAGGGACCAGGTTAGTCCTGCTGGAAGAGTTGTCTGCTAAAGTCCTGTGCAAAGATTTCCATTAGCAGTGGAGGAGGTCGTGAGGAGCAGGGAGAGCTTAGTGGATTGTCATCGCTGTAGCACGAAGACCATGCCGGACATCGTGGACGGCCATTGCAGGAGATTTCCGTTGGCAGTCACCATGGGCTGTCAATGCTGTAGCGCGAAATGCAGATCTCGTGTTCCTGGTCGTCATTGGCAGTCGCTGTAGCGTGAAGAGCATGGTTCACCAGAGCTTTGCATTGGTGGTTGGTGTGGGCGTCAATATATTGGTGCGAACTGATCTGTTTGCTTTTGCAAAGGGCCCAAAACATCAGGAGTGTCTGAAATTTCCTGCCTTCCTTCCCTAGTGCCAATTTGTTTGGGGGCACAAAAGGTGAGGGTGAAGTCCTTAGTGTCTAAGCTGAACCAGTGCCTTTGAAACTCAAGTGTGGTATCAAGTCAGAGATGGCCCATTCTGCCAACACCCTGATCCTCCATTGTGAAACAATCTGGGAGAATATAGTAAGATTCCAATTTGAAAGAATTTCAAAGATTGATAAGGACTGAACAAACCTAAAAGCACAGCGTAAGGAAAATGTGGTCCAGATTCACAAATCCTTTTATGTAACAAGCATTGACAAGACAAATAGGTCTGGCTTTAAAGGATTGTTGTATTGTTGAAGCATTACAAGTAAATAGCATGGGAGTAGATATGTATTTGTGTGGAAGCAAAGAGCTTTAGAATAAAACGGGTGCAGGTTAAAGTGTCAGGTGACAAATAAAATGTCAAACTAAATTTAAACATCCATGCAGCTTAATGGCTGCCCTCCTCCCAACTGTGCTGCTGCCATAGAAAACAGTATACATTGTCTAGTTATCTAAGGCACTGTAATAGCATTACATTGTCATGCCTGTGTCCCTGAAAGTACATGCTCAGCAAGTTGGATATATAAATCAAATGTTCACAGCTGTGGGGAGGGCAAGAATGTTTTTGTAGAAGCACATGACTTCTGTCCAATCAAAACATGTACTCCTGGTTCCCAACAGGTGGGAGGAGCCAAAGAGCCTCTTTAATGATGTTCAAATAACAACAAAAGAGTGATGTAATCAGAGAGTCAAGGTAAATTCCCTCTCATACAATGCCAGGTAGAGCATTATTAGAAAAAATTCATAAAAGACAACAAATCACTAAACCGAGTGAAAGATACAACACATATTAGTTGTAACACTCACCACCTAGTGGTGACATGCTTCATCATGGGGTTACCACTGGAAGGACCTAATGTCCTCCCAGTGTGCTACTACGCCTTTTTACAGCAGAGCTGGTTCTTTTGTGTGTTGAGACAGTGAAAAAAAAGTGTTAAATGTGTGAAAATTTAAAAAAATGCAATGTTGTGACTATCAACTACTTTATTAAGAGTCCAACTTGCATTGATTAAAAACAAGTGAAATTTGGACTTTAAAGAAGTGGCCCGATTGCATCCAGATATGTTGTCCACGGGGAGCTGCCGGCTAGAAAGTTGCACGGCGTGAAGTAAACCCCTGCCGTGCCTGCCCATGACATGCGGAAATAATACCATTGACAGAATGGGCCCCAGTAAGTACTGAGTGTGCCCCCACGGGTAAAGCCGTGAGTAACTCAATATCGTTTTTTATAAAAATTCTTTTCACACTAATATCTTCACGGTTGAGTGCGCTTTAGCACGTGCACACCACCGGAAGATTCATCTCAAGGTTCTGACGAATGCTGAGCGGGTTTTGACTCCCAAGCAGAAACATGTTGACCGGCTTTTCAAAGGACTAGAGGTTTTCAATTATAAAACTTTCTTTAAAGCCCAAATTTCACTTGTTTTAAATCAATGCAAGTTGGACTCTTAATAAAGTATTTGATAGTCACAACTTTGCATTTTTTTAATTTTTCACACATTTAACACTTTTTTTTCCACTGTCTCAACACACAAAAGAACCAGCTCCGCTGTAAACAGGCGTAGTAGCACACTGCGAGGACATTAGGTCCTTCCAGTGGTAACCCCATGATGAAGCATGTCACCACTAGGTGGTGAGTGAGGGTTCTTTTTACAACTAATTTGTGTTGTATCTTTCACTCGGTTTAGTGGTTTGTTGTCTTGTTCTAATTTTTCTAATGATTCTCTACCTGGCATTGTATGAGAGGGAATTTACCTTGACTCTCTGATTACATCACTCTTTTGTTGTTATTTGAATATTGACCTAAGGGGTAGAAGAGTGTTTTGTATACCCTGACTCACTTGTTGTTTGAAGTAGTGCCTCTTTAATGATGGCCACATAATTGTCTGGTGACAGCAGCAGTGCCAAGCCACCCCAGAAAAATAACTCCACTTACCCGTTCCCATAAGAATACAACTCCGCATAAGAATACAAATAAGGGGTCAATGTTTTTTCTGCTGTACAATTAAATGCCACAACTATGTACAATCAGACAGTAGTCAATTCAATACAGATGTTCAAGAGTTAGAGGATCAAAGGGTGTGTTTTTAGTTTATTGCCTTAATAAAATTATACCCACCCCTTTGTACTCTGGAAATGACCAGAGATGTACTCTAGAAATAGCTGGAGTAACTCCCCTTCCTTTCATTGTGGCAAACAGAATAATCTCAAACTTTGTGGTGGTGCTCTCGAAGGGGTTTCTCCAAAGAAAAAAAAATGCTTTCCCACTGAGTAAAAAAACATAAAAAGAAAAAAAAAGAAGTGTAATTGCACGAAGGGTTGAATTTCTCTAGTAGAGGGTTATACCATCCGTAAAACCCTAACTTTCCAAGCATAGTACCGTGAATGATTGTTCATTCTCAAAAGTAATAGATTTACAGCCTTACATAGGAATATGCCTACTGGTGTACATGTATGATTTCGTGAATCAAGTATGGATTGCAAGACTTTAGGTTGCTTTCGTTAAGAATCCTACAGCTGAAACCAAAAGGGTCATAGAGTAAAACGTTTGGGCCTGCTCATGATACGTATAGTGTATACCTCTATGTGTGCTTAATTGTAAAAGGTTTTGAGTGTTCAGATACATTTCTCCCAAACGTATGTGTTTCACGTGAGCAATTTGCAGTTTTTATTTCTAACATCATTGCATTCACAAACATAGGCAATTTATGTAATTTTCCCTTGCCCCAGAGTAGTAGCAGTGCATGCATTTACAAACCTCTGTGCTATTAGTCTTTGAAAATGTCCTAATTCCGAACTTATTTTTGGAGCAATTACTTTCTTCCAAAAAATTGATTTTTATATACATTCAGCAGCGGCCTACACACGAATGGCAAAACCAGTTGAGAAGGGTGCCCTGTGTTTTCTATCAATTTAATGTGTATTTTACTGGGAGGGGTAGGGTCACAGATACGCGTAGTAAATGCATGCCAGAAGTTACATCCACATAATTCATCTTACTTCTTTGTGGATTTTCATCTAAGTTGTGTCCGTGTCCATAGACAGTCTGTGGAGATTTCCCTGGAAACGCCCACTCCAGTACATAACATGTTGCGGTTACAAGTACATAATTCATGCAGACCTCAGATTAATTACCAAAATCTCGGACATACATTTGCAAGAGCCAAAATGTTCCATACAAATGTGCTGCTTATAATCAAAGTCTGTAGGTCCACATTCGTAAGTGGAGTTTGAGCCCAGGGGAAGCAAGCATGGAGGGGTTATGAACACACATACCACTTCCACCATTTTACCGTGGTCGACCATCAGGGGTGGCTCTAGGCTCATGGTGGCCCTGGGCAGGGAGCATAGGTAGGGGGCTCCAGAAGAGGGGGTCCGGGCAGGGCGTAGCCACCCAGATGGGGGAGGGGTCAGGGTGTGTGGAAGTGGAACAGAGCGGGAGGCCGCCAAATCCCTGCCAGGGGCCACCACGCAAATATGTATCCATCCTCAGATGATTATTATGTTAAGGATATATATTGGCGTGGTGGCCCCTGGGGTTTGGTGGCCCTGTGCAGGTGCACAGCTTGCACATGCCTAAGGCCGCCCCTGCGACCATTCTTCAACTGAGGTAAACATTGGCTCCCATGAGCCTCGTGGGCATGGTAGTGGGGCCTGCTGATGTCAGAATAATCTCGGCCCTGGGCTTTCCTGATGCTCATTGATGTCAGATCAAATTGCATACATACAGCTGAATTTGCTTATGGAAAATTCATGTTGTGAATTCACAAGTATACAAAATGCTTCTTGTGCAGAGAGAGACATACATGTAGTGGCTCTGTTACTTTTTTTTAAGTTAATCACCTCGAAATTACAAATCCGCATGAAAATTGTTGCTTTGCAAATTGCTAGAATTTTGTGCTAGCATAATGTACCACTTTTCCATATGCAAGTCATATTAACACACAGAATACTGACTGTGAATTGGACACTACAATACATAGTTACTGTCGAACGAACGAGTTGAACAAATGTTAGAAGAGGGACTCACGTTGTGATAGGGGTTGAATGGAAATCCTCCTGGGAGGTGCATCTGCAATTAAGAAGAAAAGATAAAACATGTTCAAGTTAGTCTGATGATTGATCCCATGTCAAATGCCTAAGCTTTATAAGACAAAGGATATACCATCTATTCATTAATATCCAGAATCAATTCATCAGCATCTTCCCTTGGAAGGATGAAAGCTTTGTTGTTCGAATCCCTGCTTCGTCTTGTGACCTTACACTAGGATCTGACATGTGAACCTTGGATGCTTGAGTGAGATGTCCCTCATAATCCCATGAAATAATTAATTGATCACAAGGCCATTTTGTAGAATGTAATCGTCACTGGAAAGTTCAAAGATGAAGGTCACATGGAGGTCATACTGGGATGCGGTAATGTTATCGGTTAGTTTTTATCCCCACTCTCATTCCCTCCATGTCACTGTCTATCACGGTGAGAGTCACTCATGGCCCAGTGAGAGGTGTTTCAAATCCCTGTGAGCTGATATTCTTTTACCACTGGGTCTAATGACAGTTATTTCCAGTTGTGGGGCGAATTGTGCCACACAGGTGGATGCTAATGTGCCTGATTCATTTAATGCACTGTTCCTAATAATCTACCAGGATCCAATCAGAATGTTCCCTATGCTTTCCTCAAGGCAGGGCTTTATGCTTACTGTCAACTAATGAATGACTAAATATTTATGAGTCATCAGCATTATTATGTTTAATATGATCGGAAAATGTATTCGAAATCACTCAAAATCGGAAAGGTATTCACATTTCAGAGGTGTGGAGAGAGAATTCAGGAGATTTTATTGAAATTCGGAAATCAATAAAGCTTGCCTTTCTGTTTCAAGTGCATCAATAACCACGTTTTTGGATTTTTTACTTTAGATACTTGAAATTGCATCGTAATGTTTTTAAAACCGAAATTCCTCATAAAACATTACACTTATGAGCATAAAACCCATGTATGGGTGTTCTGTTCCTCTCCTATCCCCAGCCTTCAATCCCAAACCCTCCATGCAATAACGCGCCATCAACTCACAGACAATATGGCTGACTCTCATTTAGAAATCACACTGCTGGTCCACTGTTTGTTCATGTTTCCTGTATACAGAGCAACCTGACAGTATCAATGCCGTTCTTGATCCTAAGCATTGTGTAAAGTTGTGGTAATATATTATGCTATTGACTGGATACATGTAAAGTGTTCAACTCAAGATGGCCAACGGGTTAGAGAGCTTGTAAACAGCATCGGAGCCTGGTGTATAATGACGCAATTCACACAGTCTGTCCAGCGTCGTGACATAGGTGCTATGGGCCCTAATGCACGCAAGAACAAGCATTGACAAAGCCAATAAGTCTGGTTATGAGATTCAATACTGTTTGATTGAGTACAGTAGTGTAATGTTTTAATGGACAAGAGGAATGACACCAGGTATTACAAGTTGAGGGGTAGGAATATGGTAATATTTGCAGCATGATAATCAGAAACTCAGGAGCTTATTTACAAGACCCTTGTACTGCAGGTAAGTCACTTTTTCCCATATTAAAAGTGACGCACCTGCGGCGCAATGGGCTTGTAAATAAACCCCTCATCATCTGTGTATTTCTCGTAGCAAGTTCACAATTCGTATTCCATGGCATATATGTTTTCCCCTTGAGGCATGATTAAATCAAGTATTGAGTGGTATATGTCAGGTTTGTATAATGCTGAAGCTAGAATTAGGCTGTATGTACCAGGTGGAAGACAGTACATAGGCGTAATGGCCTTGACAACAAAGTTCTGAAAGGATGTGCATATTTCTATCAAACTTGAAGGAGCGCATTAAAAATAATTATATAGGCAGGCACCCAACTGTGAAGGAGAGCCAAACCCTGGATTACAACCCAAGCAATGAGGATAATAACCTAATTGCAAAAACTTTAGAAAACAAGATTTGGAAAAGCCAATAGGCTTTGCCAATGTCTTTTAGCCATGTTGGAGAGCAGTGTGGCTGCTGTTCAGCATTGCTAACAGTTATTGACATGGCATAAAGTAACACAGAGTAGAGAAGTGTAGAGTAGAGCGGCATAGACGAGAGTGGCATAGAGTGGAGTGGCGTAGAGTGGAGTGAAGTGGCATAGAGCAGCATCCAGTGGAGTGGCGTGGAATGGAGTGGTGTAGAGTGGCATAGAGTGGAGTGCTATAGAGTTTAGTGGCGTATCATGGAGTGACATAGAGTAGAGTGGAGTGGCCAAGAGTGGAGTAACATAGAGTAAAGTGTTGTAGAGTAGTTAATTTGTGGGTGTAAGTACCTTAAACAAGGAGCTAAACTTAAAATCACTGCAGCGGTATGAGACATAAAATGGACGAATGGTTGAAAGGCAATGAAAATAGTTGTGTGGCGGTAAGCACCAAGGTGTAAATGTGTTGTTAGTGTGGTATTTTTTCATTATAGTGGCTTAATCCTACCCACGAGTAAGCCAAAAGTTACAGGCATATACATGTCCAAAAATGCATTTGAAAACAGAACACATGGAGAAAGTGAAAACAGCACGAGAATGGAAAGGGGCGACCACTCGGTCCCCCCGAACGTATGGCGGAGTGCCTCGATCCCCCCGGGAAGCCATTTTTGGGCAGGAGGCGCGTCTCGGCTGGTATGCCCGAAGCGGCGTAGCCGGGGCGCGCCTGTTCCCGCCCTAGAATGGGCTGGCCTAGACACTGACGCAGCCAGCCACGCCCTCGGGACGGGCAGGGGCGGGTTTACGCCCGCCCTGAAGACGGATAAAAGGAGACGCAAGGCCAGAAGACGTCCTCTTGTTCTTGTGCTCCGAAGCTGCACCTCCTCGCTACACGTGAGCTCGGGACAGAACAAAGAGCCAATTTTGAGCGTTTTTGATCTTTTTCTTTGTCTTCCAGATACTTCGTCGAAGAAGATGCCCAGGAAAGGCGAAAAGAGAATGACGACTGACCAGATGGTTCGGGCACTCTTTAAAGATATGTCCGACATAAAGAAACGGTTGGCGGAGCGAGATGGGGAGGAGGGTTCGGGCCCTTCGCCGGCTGGAGGGAGACCTAAGAGACCGAGAAAGGTTCCAGCCGGTGGGGACGTCCCGGTTCCCTCTGCCCCTCCCGAGGCGCCGACCCCAGTACCGATAGAGGGGAATCCAATCCCGGGGGTCGTCTCCCCGACATCCAAGGAAGACATGCCCCCCGAGCTGGCAGCACAGCTAGCAGAGTGGTTGGGGGATAGTGGTGATGGCGCCACGGCTGCCGAGGCACAGGCGCTGATAAAAGGGCTTCGTGAGAAGAAAGAGGCAGCTAGAGTGGCGGGGATAGACAAGCCGCAAGCGGCAGAAGCTGCGTCCGGTGCAGGTAAGCGGCCATTGCCGATTGCAAGGGACGAGTCAGCACCCTCTCGTAGAGAGAGATTGGGACAACATGTGCCGTTAGCTATAAAAGAAAAGATCTGGGCGGGAGAGTACGTGAATATTTTTTCCCTGCTTGTTGATCATTATGATGTGGAGCATGTGAAAAGTCAGAAGGACTTGATGCATCCGAGTGTTTGGCGCGCAAAAATGGCCGCCTTTAAGGTTAATGAGAACATTGGCAACTGGGGCAATGCATGGGGTATTTTCACATCGATTTTGGGGGAACGTAGGCCCGAGTTGCTCCCTGAGTTTCCCGTTTACCAATCACGAATTATGGGTTACTCGACAACGTATCAAGGTAACCATTGGTTTTGTTATGACAATCTGTTCAGAAAGGAAAAGGAACATAACAAGAGTTTGACTTGGGATTGTTACGATTCGTTAACTTGGGACAAAATGAAAGAATCAGGAATGTTAAGAATGCCATTGGTCGGGAGCAATGTTGTTGATTACTCCCGCCAAAATGTGGGGACGCCCTTTCGACCAAGTACGAGCACCGACGACCAGTCAAGGCCCGCAGGCAATACAGGGAAAAAGGGTTTCTGTTTTAATTTCAACAAGGGGAAATGTACCAGGCCTCCGGGATCGTGTAAGTTCAAACATGAGTGTAGTACGTGTGGGTCGTCCCATCCTGAGTCATCGTGCAGAGCCAGAACGGGTGAGAATGGGGGTAAGGGGGGCGCCAAACAGGTCTAAGCTAGGCCGAGGGGCGCCTTTACCAACCCCGATTGATACCTTGGCAATGATTCCCTGGCTCAGCGAATACCCGGATCGTACTTCTGCCGGGGTGCTACGGAACGGTTTTACACATGGTTTCCGCATCCCGGTAGGGGACTTTCAGGGTGTAGGGACGTGCAAAAATCAACTTTCCGTTTTACAACATACATCGGTAGTGCAAGAGAAAATTCAGAAAGAGGTTAGCCGGGGACGGGTCGCCGGCCCGTTTAGTGAACCCCCGGTACCAGGTTTCGTTTGTTCTCCGTTAGGGGTGGTCCCCAAGAAGGACCCGGGTGAGTTCCGTTTGATCCATAATCTGTCTGCTCCACGAGGTCTTTCGGTGAACGACGCAATTGATCCAGAAGTTTGTTCGGTGCGATACGCATCTTTTGATGAGGCAGTAGCCATCTTGAATCGCCTGGGGCACGGGACGTTGATGGCGAAATCTGATATCGAGTCAGCGTTCCGGTTGCTCCCGGTACACCCAGACGATCAGCGTCTTTTGGGATTCGGGTTCCAGGGGTCATTTTACATGGATAGGTGTATGCCAATGGGTTGCTCTATTTCATGTGCTTACTTTGAGCAATTCAGTACTTTCCTGCAGTGGGTGTTCACTGAGACAGCGGGTTTCCGAAATGTAATGCATTACCTTGACGACTTTCTGTTCCTTGGCCCCGCCGGTAGTCCCGAATGTGCCCAGGCTTTAGACGAATTCTGTGTGTTAATGGGTCATCTCGGCGTGCCGTTGGCACCGGGTAAAACTATGGGTCCCACGACTTGCCTCGAGTTTCTGGGGATCGAGTTGGACTCAAGGGAGGGGTGCTTCCGTTTACCAGCTAGCAAGGTATCGAAATTCAGGGCAGCCCTCCAAGTATGTTTAACTGCATCCAAGGTTACACTGCATCAGTTGCAACAGTTAGTGGGAAAGTTGAACTTTGCCTTGAGAGTGATACCAATGGCTCGCCCCTTTTCCCGCTCAATTGCCCAAGCGATGGTTGGCCTGAAGGAGGGTCATCATCGCACAAGGTTATCGACTGAGGTCCGCCAGGACATGCGGATTTGGTTAGCATTCTTGGCGGACTTCAATGGCCGAGTTGTCTGGAACAAGCCAGTCATGTCCTCCGATGAGCTTGGGCTATGGACAGATTCAGCAGGAAGCGTAGGTTTTGGCGCCATCTTCGGCACAAAATGGTCGGCACAGAAGTGGCCCCTATGGTGGCACGAGAAGGGGCTGACAAGTAACATCGCTTTCCTCGAATTATTTCCCATTCTGGTGGCCCTGAGAACCTGGCCAGAAGGGTTCAGAGATCATTCTGTTGTGTTCTGGTCCGACAATATGACCGTGGTAGAATGCATCAATAGTCAGGCAGCCCGTTGTAAATTGATTTTGAGGCTGCTCAAAGAAATTGTCTTACTGTGTATGCAACTGAACGTGGTATTCAGAGCAAAACATGTCCCTGGGGTGATGAATCAGGCCGCTGATGCACTGTCTCGTTTTCACATGCAGGCTTTCTCGGGTTTCCTTCCTTCAGCGGACCCGGAGCCGGCACCCTTCCCCGAAGCTCTCTGGTCTCTCGGTGCCCCGAACTTCGTCACCTCGTGGGAGAGAGTCTAGCACCCAGGACAAGGAAGGCATATGAAGGGGCGTTCCAGGCCTATTTAGCCTTTTTGGGGGCAGAGAGAGGGGGACTTTGGGGGCAGGAGGAGTTGGTAGTACTTTTCCTGATGTCCTTACGTAGGGCTGGGAAATCGGTGGCCACGGCCCAAAGGCATCGTGCCGCCATTTCCTTTGTTGCCAGGGCCCATGGCATCCTGGACCCGACAGCGTCTTTTACGGTACAGAAAGCGCTGCGTGGGTGGCAACGTCTGGAGGGTCGCAGAGTAGACGTAAGACGACCGATAGGTCTAGACAGGTTGTCCCAGTTGCTGACCACACTCCCTAACACATGCTCGTCCCCGTTCGAGACCTGTTTGTTCCGGACTGCATTTATGCTGGCATTTCACGGGGCTATGAGAGTTAGTGAGCTAGTTGCAAGGAACAAACGGGATGTGACGGGGGGCTTGTGCAGGGAGCAGGTTCAGATCAGGGGTGATGCGATGATTGTCTCCTTTCTCAGGTCCAAGACTGACCAAGATGGGAGGGGGGACTGCACGATCATTCGCAGGATCCCCGAGTCATCCATGTGTCCGGTTCAGTGCTTAGAAGATTACCTAGCACGAAGGGTGGCATCATGGGGGGGGACATTGTTGAGGCATGTAGACGCCACCCCGCTGACGAGGTTTCAGTTTCAGCGGGTGCTTGCAATGGCCATTGCCGCAGCGGGCTTGGACCCGGGTGAATTTGGGACCCATTCCTTTCGTATAGGGGCTGCCACGGAAGCTACAGCCAGGGGTCTTAATGTAGAACAAGTGAAACGGGTGGGGCGTTGGTCCTCCAATTGTTATAAGAGGTATGTGCGATTGCACATGTTGTGAAGCTGTAATCATGTACTCACGCTTCTTGTCTTTTGTTTGTTTTCAGTTGCGCAAGCCTACGCGGCAGGGCGGACTGTGCAGTTGACCCAACACCAGGCCAGCGGTCACACATCACCGGCTGAGAGAAAGGAGGTGTGGGTTGTAGGCCACTCATACGTGAGACGGGCCGCAGACGTATTCAAAGCAGGTGATATGATTCACGTACCTGGGGAATACGGGTACAGAGTGTCCTTCTACGGAAGGGGCGGTCTCTGTATTGACCAGTTTCAGGCATTTTTTGAGGGTTTGTTAGAGCGGATGAGGTCACCGCCGTCCATAGTCATAGTACATTTGGGGGGCAATGATCTAGTCACCACCGGTAGACGACTTCTCCTGGAGGCTATGCTTTCCACGGTAAGTTGGTTAGCAAGGAGAGTTCCGGGGTGTACAATTGCGTGGTCTCATATGATCCCACGAAAAGTGTGGCGGGGGGCTATCTCGATCCCTGCTTTGAATCATTCCGTTAAAAAATTGAATAACAAAGTGAGTCGGTTGTTCCGTTCCAAGACATTGCATTCGATCTCGCATAGTTGTATTAATGATGACAGTATGTATTTGGGGGATGGTGTGCATTTGTCGAGGGTGGGCAATGAGTTACTCATAGGTGACTTCCTAGCTTGGTTAAAATCGTTAAAACATGACCTTTAGGTAGGAGTTTGGTGGGGGGTCCGGATAGCCGGTCAACTATCCGGACCTGTGGCGGTAAGGTCATGATCGGTGAGCACTAATTGGTAGATCCCTATGAGTGGGCGTCACCCAACACGGATGGGAGCGCTCGGGGGAGGTGGCCATTGGCCCCTCAATGGGGAGGCGGTCCCGTCTAAGGGCGGGTCGCCGGAAGTTAAGGAAAGGCGGTCAAGGCCCCTTCCTGTGTAGGAGGGGTTACAGCCCCCTCCTGAGGAATTTCCCGGGGCCAGGGTCATCTGCGACGGCAGATGCGGTAAGTTGTGTGGGGTGGGGGGAGGTCCACGATACCTTCTAGATACCACACACAAGTATTCGAACGACCTTTAAATGGCGTCGAGTCTTAAGTGCCCCCGACAAGTCAAGGGAAATTGTTAGTAGTTGCACTTGAGGTAAGCCTCTGTGCTGTCGCCCTTCCCAAGTGGGAGGGGTAAGTCTGGTTAGGGATCTTGACACCGGTTATGACCTTGCCGTTGGCCCTTAAACGTTAGGATGTACAATTTCAGTGTTTATAGAGAATGTTTCTGTAGGATGCTAGTTCGGCTAGGAGAACCTCTGTATTAGAGAATATGTTAAGATTAGCCAAACATCGCAAATGTGATAATGAAATTGTACATAATATGAAACGTTTAATGTTTAATTTTTTGTTTTAATAAATACGGCCGCGGGAGGGTCACTCCCTCCCACATCCAAAAACTTTGAAGAACTGTTTCCGGTTTCCCTTCTTTTGGGGATCGTGTTGAGAGGGGGTGGCGGGTATCTCAGCCATATGGAAAGGGGCGACCACTCGGTCCCCCCGAACGTATGGCGGAGTGCCTCGATCCCCCCGGGAAGCCATTTTTGGGCAGGAGGCGCGTCTCGGCTGGTATGCCCGAAGCGGCGTAGCCGGGGCGCGCCTGTTCCCGCCCTAGAATGGGCTGGCCTAGACACTGACGCAGCCAGCCACGCCCTCGGGACGGGCAGGGGCGGGTTTACGCCCGCCCTGAAGACGGATAAAAGGAGACGCAAGGCCAGAAGACGTCCTCTTGTTCTTGTGCTCCGAAGCTGCACCTCCTCGCTACACGTGAGCTCGGGACAGAACAAAGAGCCAATTTTGACCCACCCACCAGCCCCTGAGGACAGCAAGTTGTTGTGCAATAAAGTGGATTTTCTAAGTATGTTCTTCCTTTTTCGTTTACAGGTTGTGAAAGTATCAGTTTTGTTGTTTTTCATAATAAAGTATGGTGAATATCATTTAGGTTGTTACGATTAAAAGGACTTGATGTAGTGTTACTTTTGAGCATGCTCTTTCGGTCGTAGCGACCAATGTTTTCATAAGTTCGAATTGTCGTATTTATTTTTGGTAGGCGGTAAGGTCATGATCGGTGAGCACTAATTGGTAGATCCCTATGAGTGGGCGTCACCCAACACGGATGGGAGCGCTCGGGGGAGGTGGCCATTGGCCCCTCAATGGGGAGGCGGTCCCGTCTAAGGGCGGGTCGCCGGAAGTTAAGGAAAGGCGGTCAAGGCCCCTTCCTGTGTAGGAGGGGTTACAGCCCCCTCCTGAGGAATTTCCCGGGGCCAGGGTCATCTGCGACGGCAGATGCGGTAAGTTGTGTGGGGTGGGGGGAGGTCCACGATACCTTCTAGATACCACACACAAGTATTCGAACGACCTTTAAATGGCGTCGAGTCTTAAGTGCCCCCGACAAGTCAAGGGAAATTGTTAGTAGTTGCACTTGAGGTAAGCCTCTGTGCTGTCGCCCTTCCCAAGTGGGAGGGGTAAGTCTGGTTAGGGATCTTGACACCGGTTATGACCTTGCCGTTGGCCCTTAAACGTTAGGATGTACAATTTCAGTGTTTATAGAGAATGTTTCTGTAGGATGCTAGTTCGGCTAGGAGAACCTCTGTATTAGAGAATATGTTAAGATTAGCCAAACATCGCAAATGTGATAATGAAATTGTACATAATATGAAACGTTTAATGTTTAATTTTTTGTTTTAATAAATACGGCCGCGGGAGGGTCACTCCCTCCCACATCCAAAAACTTTGAAGAACTGTTTCCGGTTTCCCTTCTTTTGGGGATCGTGTTGAGAGGGGGTGGCGGGTATCTCAGCCATATAGGAAACAGAGGAAGTGTCCTAAAATGTACGTGTAGGGTGATAAGCAATATACATTTTTTTTTAAAGTATATAAAAAGTGCCGCGGTGAACGAAATAGCACCTGGATCACAGAACGAGCAGCAGATGAATACTAATTGAAATGAATCAATCTGTGCTTGGTCCATGCTCCACAGAAATAAAAGGGAGTGATGCCCAGCATGCGCTGCACACTTAGGAGGCAGCAAAAAGAGTAGCAATGAAGCCAACAGGTTGTAAGCAATGGGTGGGCTCCAAGCGCTTTATTGTAAACAATACCCCTTGCATGTAAGAGCACATGTAACACATACTCTGTCACAGGTGAGTCCTAAAAAGCAACGTAAGAAGCTCCATATTCATTCAGAAGAGCAGTCAAAACTAAGGGTAGCGGAATAGCAACCTTTTAAGTCACAGCAGGAAGCTGAAAGGCACAGTTTGCATATAAAATTACTCCAAGCAAGTTCAACATTTCATGTGAGTAAATCCTTTTATGAATGTAAAATTGCGTTTTTGAAATTCAAATTTTTTTATTTACAGGTTTAAAACATGTCAGTCCAATTTATGTTTGCACATGGATTTATATATCAGGAGTTGAAGAATTTGTAAGGCAGCCTCATGTCTGTTACTTTGCAACAAGCTATTTTTAATTCCCATTTTGAACACCTTAGTTCAGTATGAAATTTACAAGTCACTTTTGTTTCTTATCGCATATTACACTATTAGTTTAAAACAAGAGGCCAGATTGCCTGCACTTCACTGACATTGTAGTGGGAAAATATTAGGTGACAATTATAATTATAGGTGCAAAATTGCTGCAAATTCATTACATTTGTGAAAAAGCCTCTTCCAAGTCCGTGAGTTGCAGTGGGACAGTAAAGGGTAAGGTATTTACTGCATCCAGAAAATAATGATACCTAGTGTGGCAAAAACCTATTACGCTCAATTAGAAATTGGGGAAATACATTCGGAATTGGTGTTTACAGCAACAAACCTCGGTATGTACCAACATTCTTTTACACATTTTCCTTCCAAAGTCAAAATCAAGGCCTAAGTCAGATTAAAATGAATCATATAAGAATATATGTAAATTTACCTTTAAACATAAGCCAAAACTAGTTCTTCATTATAAATCTATAAATCGAACAATAGTAAAACATTTCAAATGACCTGCAATTGCAAAGTGAAGCTGTATTTTGGCTTAGGAGGTGAATGAGAGACACAATTGCCCAACAACCGCTGATGAATAATTATGCATTATTACCTAAATGCAACCTTGCTCGTTTGGGAGATGACGCAGCTCATTTTTTTTTAATAAACTGCAATGATTTTCTGAGAAGAGCACATTATATTGAGTTAGATATATATATATATATTTTTTTTTTTTTGAAAACCTTTATTATATCGTTCAGCAAAAAATTACAGAAGTAGCCCTACAACCACAGGGGCCGGTCACCACATGTAGGCGATACGTATCAGAAGTTCCAATAACACAGCTCTTCAGCCGGCAACCCTGAGGTCCGGCAGCGGTAAAGGATATACGGTGCATTGAAACTAGTACAGATCAAAGGATATTCATAAGGTTTTATTTTACATTTAACCCCCCTCCCCCCCCCCCGAGCCAAGATAAAGAAGAAGATACAGGATATCCGGAGCCACACATTCGAAGGTATGAGAAAGGCGGGCAGGTGTAAGAAGGTAGTCGCGGACCAAGTTAAAGAAAGAGTAAAGGCGCAAGCGCTAGTAAGCTCAATAAGAGTGAAGAACACAACAACCGATCTCCCATCGTAGCCGCCCACCCCAGACCCCCCCGCCCACTCGTATACTTCAGGATGAAACGGATAGCACTGCTACCGGACACTGCAAGAAGAAAAATAATGGGCCATAGAACAAAACAAAGGCAAAATAACAAAACCCCCACTCACCCCCACCCTGCACCCCTGCAATGGCTACGGCCTATCCTACTAGCAGCGTGCCTGTCGCCCAGAAGAATACCCTAAAAAGAGAGAGAAAGAAAGAAAAAGGGGCCATAGAACAAAACAAAGGCAAAATAACAAACGCCTCCCCCACCCTGCACCCCTGCAATGGCTACGGCCTAACCCACTAGCAGCGTGCCTGTCGCCCAGAAACACCCCTAAAAGAGAAGAGAAGCGGAGGAGGAGAGATAAAAACACACTCCCAGACTCCCTTACCCCCACCAGATGCGACCACCCCGAAACACAGTCAAAATAGAATGCAGCGAAATATACAATCAATCCGGGGAGGTATGATACACACCACCCGACTCCCGTACATTACAGGTCACAATCCCAGCAGCAAATTTAATTATTTTGCCGAACCCTAAAAACCCAAGTTAACCCTGGCCGGTACGATTCTTCACTAGAGCACTTATAACCCAGACCACAACAACAGTGAGAGAAGCAAAGCTTACATAAAAGTTCAAGTCAGTACGAGCGAATCGGAGAAAGGATAAAAGTTCACGATATCCACAGAGCAAGCGAGGAAAAGCGTGGAAGGATAATGAGACTCTCCGATAGCCACTGGTGACCTTGTTGAGGCACTCAAGGTTGTCCATAGCGATGTTTAGCAGGATATGGCTCAAGCAGGGGAAGCTAACAATGTTCACGGGCGCGCGATCTGTCCTGTAGGGATCAGCAGCGCACACAGAATCCGGCTTCCGCACAGGGTCCTCAAAGTTGAGCATACAACGTTCCTTGGGTAGTACAGCTGGTTGAGATGATGCCGAAAAGTCGCCGTCCGGTCTCCGGCAGAGATTGTCCACTGTTGCCGACGGTACCTGGTAGTTGGCGATGATCTGTGAGTGGAGCGCTCCAATGGCCGCCATTACGGCATGTAGTGGAGGTGTGCCTTCTGTCCCCTCCATCTCCTCTCACGAAGTGACAGAGCAGGATATGAACCCCGGAGGTCGACTACTCCGGGGTAGCAGGCACAACCGGAGCAGACAACAACAATGGGCGCCCTCACCTCACAATTTCTACACCTTCGGCGCTGGCCAGGGCTACCGTCCGTCACCCCCGGGAGGCTTACGGTGTCTCCGGGCGTCGGATACAGGGCCACAGCAACTGAAGAGTCACGCTGCAGCGTCTGCGGTGTAGACAGGATACCAAATCGGCGTTAAAAACAAGTAAAGTGTGTCTCCGTTCGGGAGACCGGACGAAGGCCAAAGTCCACAGCCGATGTTGTTCAACTCCAGCCCGGATGGGTTGGAAATCGAGGCCCCGGCTTCCACGCTGAGTTAGGCCGAGAATGAAACATGGCGTATCTTCGTCACCCGATGAGTTAAAAAGTTCGGGATTGCACCTTCAGAGTAAGTCACTCCTCGTGTACACGGGAGTCCGGTGTGGAAACAGGATAACTTGCAGGATATACGAGCTGCTAGCGGAGGTCGGCGGAGCCGGGAGCTTATGCGGCCATCTTGCTTGCTAGCGTAGCTCCTCCCCCGAGTTAGATATTTTTAAATATTAAAAATGTACTAAGAATATGTACAAAGGACACACATTCGCAGAAGCACAGTATTGTGATGGCAGAAAGTCAACAGAGTGATATTTGGTCCACCCACGAGTCATCACAATCCTAACTCATAAGGTACATCCCAAACGTGTATTTTCCTTGAAGAGCAAGAAGGAACCGATGTTGATTATTAGCATTCTGTTATAAATTATAGATTTTTAAACATCTTTAAATCACACAAAATAGGAAAGGCTCTGTATTCATGTTGATGTAGATGTTGAAGTTGTCATTATTGCTAGTTAACACAGAGATTACCTCAATACTTCTAAATTTACTACAGTCACCGGACAGAGAACATTTGGACACTTGGACAACATTTAGATAATTAGACAACATTTTTGAAGCAATAATAAATTTTGAAAGCACAATTTTGCTACCTCGTGTAGGAAGACTTTATCTGATTGTGATCCCTTTTGTATTAAAAAAGTATGTTTTTAAATTAGAAACAATATTTACAACTTCAAGTATTTCTGCTCTTGCATCTGGGTGGTGGCAATGCTTCGCTTCACTTTGGCCCTGCTTCTGAGCATCCTACATGCTGCGGCAGGCCTCATCAAGGCCTTGAAGAAATATGGGAGCATGATCCCCACCCTGGTGGAATTCCACTGGCCCAGCTTCCTGATATGTATCATCTTCAAAGGCAGCTGCATCACCTAAGCCATCACCACCGGTACCACTGCCTGTCTGACTGACAAGCTCTCTAACTCCAGTGGCTATCGGTATATCTACAGCCACACACATCAGATTGGAGACAAAGAAGTGAGAAAAAACACAAGACAACTGGTCTTCTCCATCTATGCACCAAGGATCTGGAACACCATTTTCTATTATGGCTGCCCTAACTCTTCTCCAGTTTAGGGACTAGCTGAAGATACTCCTCTTTAAAAAACGCCACCTTGTGATTCAGTAACAGTTCACTTTCACTCTTCAACTGAGTTACCCCTACAACCACTTATTAGCTGTGCCTGCCCTTGACCGTGTAATGTGCTTTGCTGCCTTTTGTCTAGGTTCACACTATATAATTACCAGAGGGCATGATTTAAACTGAATAATTTATAAATAGTACCTGTGTTTGATTACCTTAGGTTTGGTATCAGTGGGCAAATAACTATGGGTGTGTCTATATTATCAACCTCATCTCAGTTACTTTCACTCTGTACCATGAAGAGGCTCTTAACAACTGTTTTAGAGACTTTTAGATCTAATTCTGAAGACAGGGCACTTGTACAGAACTTGATTGTGAGGCTTTGTGAACATAAAGACACCGGTTGTATGTGTCATAAAAGAAGCGGATGGTGAATACCATCTTCATCAGGTATTCCATCCAGATAATTTGGATTATATGTGGGGCACAGGGGCACCCTCTGATTCTGTTAATTGATAAGGGCTGAAATGGCACTATAATTGTTAGACCCGGTGGTTTCTGGCTGGATGGGACACATCGAAGCCAGACAGAATCAACCATCCTAGATAGGATGGGTAGGATACACCTGTGCTCACTCTTGGGTAGCTTGGCACAGAGCAACCAGGCTTATCCTTAGGGTCAAAGAGTAAAGTGTTAAGTATTGGCACTACACCATCTTCCACAACACACTGAGTACACTACAAAAAGACTCCACCCTGTATGTATAAAATATTGGTCTTTGTATTACACATACATTTAAATAAAAATGACATACACATTGGCTATATGCTTCACAGTGATATGCAATTGTCAATCTCTCCCATTAAGCAGCAGAACGGCGTGAACATATATGTACTAGTCATAGGTATACACTTGCCCCATTATCCCCTCAGCCTTGTAAGCAACAGAAACCCATGTCCATAATTCTCTGAGGTGTTACCGATCCAAGCAATCCCTCCCACATCAAAAGCAACAGAAAGGTATATGCAGGCCGTTCAGAGGTATTCCATTTTCCTGCTAATACAATAGCATAAAACACAACCTTCTCATATTGCATACCCCATACTGTTGTAATGGTCAAGAAATCTGAATCTTTGACTAAGTGATGTGACCTAGACCCTCAGCCACTCAAACTACATCACCCAACCATGCACGTTGCACCCGCTGGTGACACTTTGATTAGATTGTCTGAACCACCTAAAGTGGAAGGAAACAGTTACTTGGTTTCGGTGCTCCAGATTAGGCTTTCAGACACCCACTGGCACCTTCAAGAGTGCAGGATCCCTCTCCTCCCGTAGGCAAAAGACTGTGACACTAGAAGTTGGTGTGCTTCCAAATTGGAGAAATGTTTCACCTTCCGGCAAAAGTGCAATGTGCAGTTGCTCCAGGTAGCCATGCATGGGTGCACACAAGGCACAGACGGGAAGGCAGAAGACAGGAAAGAGCTTGGAGACAACACTTTGAAGCCCCGGAAAAAGCTAAATACAAAGCATTACTCACTGACTTTAAAAAATAAAGTCATCTTTGGAAAAAGCCAGTATTTTACCTCTCGGATTGAAAAAGCTGGTCACTGCAGTGAGGAACTTTTTCAAACAGTTACACTTTTAACATCCAATAGTAATAATGATTCTGTTAATCACAATCAAGACTTTTGCCATGTACTTGCTCACACTTTTAGAGGCAAGGTGGACAAAATCTTTAATCAATTCACTTCCTCTAATTCTAAGGAGAAGTTAGGACAGCAAGATGCGGCCAAATATTTTCTCCTTAATTTTACCCCCACCTCAGATTGCCAAATAGTCACCTCTATTTCTATGGCTAAATCAGGATCACCAGAAGACCCTTGCCCTCCCGGAATCCTAAAAAGTATTGGACGCTTTATAGGTCCTTATATGTCAAAACTGTTTAATCAAATGCTGGCTCAAGGATGCTTCCCTTCGGTTTGGAAACGGAACTGCATCCTCCCTTCGCTGAAGAAACCCAATCTTAATGTCACTGATCCCAATAACTATCGTCCTATTGCCAGAATCCCCCTACCAGCAAGAATAATAGAGAAAATCATCAACAAAGAACTCTCTACTTTCATCTCCGATATTGAAGTCCTAGATCATAGTCAATTTGGCTTTAGGTCCAGTCATAGTATGGAAATGGCGTTGATTAAAACCACAGCAGAAATCCGTTCGTCTCTTGACAGCGGTGGGTCAGCAGCTCTCATACTGCTAGACCTATCCGCTGCATTTGACACGGTAGACCACAATCTTCTGCTGCAACGGTTAAAATCAATAGAAGTCGGAGGAGCTGCTCTTTCTCTTCTTACCTCCTTTTTGACTGACAGAACGCAATTGGTTCAGCTTGGCAATTTTAAATCAGCCCCTTTCTCCCTGCCTTGTCCCACAGGGCTCTTCGTTGAGCCCCACACTTTTTAACATTTATGTTGCAGAATTGACCCCTCTTATCAGGAGTTTTAATCTTATTCCTACTTCCTATGCCGATGATACCCAATTGGTTATCTCGACAGTGGACAAGGGTATCAACTTCTCCACTAAGCTTCATGACTGTATGACCAAACTTAGCTCGTGGATGAGCAATCACTGCCTGAAATTAAATTCCACTAAAACAGAGGTGTTCATGTTTGGGAATCTTTTTCCTCCCTGGTCCCCAGACTGGTGGCCGAACAATCTTGACCCCCCCCAAGCCTGTGACCAAAGCTAAACATTTGGGAGTTATTATCGACGATAAATTGACTCTCAAGTATCTAAAGTGGTATCCTCTGCCTACTTTATGATAAAGACGCTAAGAAAAATCTGTCCTTTCATTCCGCCTAGATCTAGAAAGACGGTGGTGACTTCGCTGGTTCTACCCAAAATAGATTACTGTAATGGGCTCTACATCAACATTCAAGCTACCCTACTGAAAAAACTTCAAACAGCTCAAAATGCTGCAGCAAGACATACTGGATTTGCCAAAATATCAATCAGTTAGAACTGGTATTCAGGATCTTCATTGGTTGCCAGTTGCCCAAAGGGTAAAATTTAAAGCCTTATGCATCGCCCACAAAGCTCTTCATAAGGAATGCCCTATTTTTCTACGGGATCTTTTTAAATAGTATACCCCGATTAGGTCCTTGAGATCCTCCAACTCTCATCTGATACCTATGACCAGTATAAGAAAGGTGAATTGGGGAGGACGTAGCTTTAGTTACAACACCTTAAAAAAATGGAACTCCCTCCCTCGTTATTTGAGGGAAATACCTACGCACCTTTAGTTTAGGAAGCAACTGAAGACATGGCTCTTCTAAGCTCCTGTAGTGGTCTGAAACATAGTAAGGAGTCCCGGAAGCGCCAAGACAGCTACGGGTATTCGCGCACTATACAAATTGCATATAACATAACATAACATAACATAACATAACATAACAAAAAGACTTCTCGGGTCCAGTCACGATATCCTCAACAACAGAGTTCCTTATGGCTTGGGTCTGGGAAAGGGAACCAGCGACCTTGGACAGAGGCTCTGATGCTAGGCACTCTCGTCCTCCTGATCTGGAGGTTGTAGACAGTCTAGGCTTCCAGCTTGGGTCCTGCGGACTAGGCAAATGTCTCCCAACACCCTCAGAGTCGGAGGTCTGCAGTTTCCCTTGAGCCCCTAGTTTATGACCATCTATCAGGAATGCGCAGATGTAGCTGTCCTCCCAGTACCTAGATGTGGTTTGTAGACAGACTGACAGGCACACAGATCCACGAGCACAGAAATGCCCACTTTGTGGCATTTACTCATTTGTAATGTCTAATCCACTTGCACGACAGGAGAGTATTTGCCATATCTAACTTTTCGATTTCAAACATATACTGTTACTCTTCTTGTTATAGGAAATACTGCTCAATAGTCTATCCATTGATCACCCATGTTAAGCAAAGTGAGAAGCAGGCCCCACCGTACCAAACACACCCTCTGGTGCCATTCACTACCAGTGCATGTTACGTACACGTGCACATGCCTTACCTCTTCCCGACACTGCAACCTGCCCCCAGGGAGTACTCCAATGTAGCGAGAGACATGGAGAACCTTGGCAAGTAGCTTTTTAAAGGCCAACTGAGTAACAGTAACCTGCACACACAGTCCCCACCAGGGCAAACCTGTCCTACTTTTGAAGAGCTACCTCTGTGGGTGGAACAATCATGGCTGCAGGCCCACGTTGGAGCTTTTGAGTTGCATGCCCTAGATCTAGGTCTTACCCCATAGACAAGGGACTTACAGCTAACTTAAATCAACCAATCATGTATACACCAATAAATCAGCATTATATATATATATATGACAAACACAGCGCTTTGGCATTGAATAGCGGTGTCAAAGCACTCAAAGTCCTATGCCAGGAAAGCAAGGTCCAAGCAGAAGGTTAGAAGCCAAAAGGTCAGGGGAGACCACACTTAAAGATGCTATATCTAACACTATTGTAAGTCTTAGTACATAAGATGAGGTCAGTTGTTGTAGATTGTATCTGTGTTTTAAAGATATCAAAACTTGCATCATGAAATATTTAGTTGACCACCCATTTTTATAGTCAATGGATGGAGTTTCATAAAATTCTATGCGTAACGTGATATATTACTTTGTATGAAAATTTGATGATTTGTGCGCTTTAAGGACAGCGTTTTTTTTTGCTGAAATGTACAAATTAATTGTTTGACAGTTATACTGAAAGTTACAAAGGCCCAGAAGATAGGAATGACAGAAATTGAAGGTGGTAGGCATGGGTGAGTCATGAATTTTTCCAAAAATATTATAGAGTGTACCACAGAGAGAAGAGCAAATATTCTGCACGAGTCGACATGCGCTACTTTAGTGACTTTGTCACTAAATCTAATTTTAAAGTCAATACATTATTTGGAAAAGGTTTACTTGTTATCTTATGCTTAAGTGTGTATACTCTGGAAAATGTTTAACAAGTGGATACTAGGCTATATGATGCACTATATAAGAAATTGGGTTACTGGTTAAAGGGGGTGAAACCCTACTCAAGCAGTAACCACAATCCTTGTCAGGGTAAGATGCAAGAAAACCCCATATTAACGTCTGCTCAAACTTCTAGTAGATTGGCACAGAGCAGTCAGGCTTGACTTATAGGCAATGTGTAAAGTAACCACGAGAGCAGCAGGATAGTAGTAATACAGACCTAGGGGGAGATGATATGTTACGCTTTTGAAGTTGGTGTCAACACATTTTTGACAATTAATTAGTTGGGACTGGTCTTGCAGACTGTTTTGCAAGCAGGATGTTTTTAACGTAAAGTAAATAAAGTTAAGCCACAAAGGAGTTATTAAGTACCAAGTGTCATTAAAGCATGATGATGTAATCTACCGAATATTGCAAGGATGTTAATGAATGTGTTTCTGTATTGATTCCAGCGTACCCTGACGAAGAGCACTTGATGCTCGAAATGCATTGGTTTTTTTAATAAACGCTGTTTTTGAAGAACCCCTGCATCTGTCGTGTTTGTGCAAGAGGCCTGGATGGGCACAGCATTCTCATTAGAAAACTGAAAAAGGCATAAAGATCCCGTGTGTGGACTGTAGTTAAAGATGAGAAAACTTTTGGACAAATGGATTAATTATGGATGATGGTAAAATATTGGTGAAATTATGAAGTTATTGCCAGATGGCATCAAGCAATTGTGCGGCCGGCGGGGCAATGTTGCCCCCTTTATTCGTTAAAGTATACATGCAGCACTTCAAAGTTGCAATAAGGTGAAAACACAACACAAGAAAAATCCCACAACAATTTAGAAAAATAAAGTAATGTTTCATAAATAAAACAATCAGTAGAAGTGGAGATAAGCAATTTTAAAGATTTAAGTGAAAATAGCTCCAAATAGTGGATATCTGGTCGTGCCAGACAAGGTCAAAGTCACATGTTCAGGCAGACTGTGATGGAGTGCAGGCTGGTTGCAGGTAACAGTTTAGGCCAGCTGAAAAAGACTACCCAAAATTCTGGTTGTGGAGCATTGCTAGGTCCTGAGTCAAGAATGCACAGCCGAGGTGATGTGTTGGTTCCAAGGGGCTGCAATGTGAGGTCCTGCATTATGTAGCCGATGATCCCGCAGTCAAGTCGATCCATCTATTCCTAATAGATGGGAGGCTGAGATGTGAGAACCCATGTCATCGTTGAGGTTGCTGTCAATGGGGGATTTGCCTTACGAGAGGCTGCGTGATTGAAGCTTTCCGATATGGGCCGTAACGGCGATGAAGAGTCCTTGTGCTGCAAGAGCCCTCGCACCAGAGGCGATGCGTCAGTTCTGCTTGGATTGCACTGCACAGCAGAAGAGATGCTTTGGATCTGCAGGATTCAAAGATGGGCTGACCGAGCACCTCCAGGTCCACTTCAAATGGTCCAGGACTGGGGCAGCACCACTTGGCAGGGTAGGAATCACAGATGGAAGAGTCCATGTGCTGGGTTCAAGGTTGTTGGAGTCTTCTGTCTCTGAGGCTCAAGTCATGTGGCTGATCAACTAGTCTATGAAGGCAGGTTCAGTCCTTCTGATCTAGGCAAGAGATCAGCAGTTCAGCATAGGAGGGCAGTAGTCCTTCAGAGCAGCAGCCCAGCAGCCCAGCTGAGAGGCAGTGTTCTCAACAGCACAGCTGTCCTTCTTCCTTGTAGAGTATCCACTGATCCAGAAGTGTCCTGCTGTGATGTCAGGCATCCCCTTAGTCCCAGCCCTGACCCCAGTATGTCTGGGGTCACAATAGCCTAGTTAGTGGCAAACTGTTTGTGAGAGTGTTCAGGCAGAGCCTTTATGATGTATAAGTGTGGTAGGTGACAACTCTTCCCCTGCGTTAGCTCAGAGTGGCCCACCCTGTCAACACCAGCCTAAAAGCAATACACAAAGACCAACAGCCAGCCACATCTAGTCCTGTGCCCAAGGATCAGGCTGCTGGTACCAAATGGGTAGGATAAAAAAATGCTGACCTTCTAAAAGTGGTATTTGCAGAATTGTGATTACAAGTTCATCTTTACAATCAAATCGGGCTTTTAATTACAATGCTTTAGACACCAAATTCGACTTGTCTACCTGCTCCCAACTGGCAGTTACAACTTGTTAAATGTAACACGATAACTTCAATGTTATCCTATTGGAGAGGTAGGCCTTGCAGTAGTGAAAAACACATTTAAAATGTAAAGAGTTTTTAAACACCAGGACATGTAAAACTTAAAGTACATATCCTACTTTTTAAATTCACTGCAATTTACCCTCTGGGCTATCCTGGGCCTCTCACAGGGTTGACTTATATGTATTCAAAAAGAAGGTTTGGGCCTGGCAAATTCTTTATTTTGCCAGGTCAATGTGGCATTTTAAAACTACACATACAGCCTGCAATAGTATGCCTGAGACATATTTCAAAGGGCTACTTAAGTGAGTGCACAATCAGTGCTACAGTCCCACTAGTAGTATTTAATTTACAGACTCTGGGAATTGGTAGTGCCACACTACAAGGAACTTACAGGTACATTTAATGCTGCACTTGTGTATAAGCCAATTCTACAATGTTTTAAGGTGAGAGCACAAGTACTTTAGCACTGGTTAGCAGGGGCAAACTGAGTCCTAAAGGTGAAAAAAATGTGATGAGAAAAAAGAAGGGTGGACTTAAAAGGTTTGGGGATGACCATGCAGAAAGGGCCAAGTGCAACACACTACTAGATGGTCTAAGACACATCCTAGCTCACTGCCAACACCAAGGTGCCATATTTTGGCCCTGGCAGACTCCCTACCCTGTTGCTGGGAGGTAGGTGGGGACTTCTTTAAAGTTATTCACCACTTCTAAGGACCTTATTGCCAAACATGCAACCGCCTGCATGTCCAAAGCACTTTTGTTAAATGTTAAATGCTGGATTTTTATTGTTTTTAGAAACAACCCAGAGTTAAAGAGGCTTGATTTTAGAAAATAAAATACACATGTTCTGTTGCACAGGGAATTTATGTCTACGGTGCCCGTAAACCAGTTGCCTACTTTTCTGCTACTCTAGATATGGTAGCATCTTGTTGCGATGATGTCTCAAGTCTTTTACTGCAACAGGTGTCAGCTTGGAGAGGTGTGAAAGCATTGTGATGGATCATTTGCTCACGGTGTATGTTCCTCTTTCAGTAGAGTTGATGCTCACTGGATAGAACATGCATGCCACACCCCACAAACAATAGGCTTGCTCGTTATGAGTAGGTCATACTTGCTGTTGAGAATGTCACAATGAATGTGCTGTTCTACACCGAATCCTGCTACTTTGTTGCTATTGCCAGAAGGTGAAGAGGGTGAGCCCGAAGGAGAACATGACTGTCTTGATGTCACAGAGTTACTTACCCACCAAGCCCCGTCCTGACATTGTTGACAAACCTCTAGTCGAGGCTGACCAAACCTTGTTTGTAGATGGTTTGTGCTTAAGAGATCGTGAAGGGAATCCGAGGGTTGCTTATACTGTCTGTACTGTTGCAGGGGTAGAGGAGGCTGCCTGTTTACAGGGAGTATTTTCCACACAGGTAGCTGAATTGATTGCCTTAACACGCGCATGCTGTGATTCTGACCAATTGAGGGAGACCATCTTCACTGACAGACAGTATGGCTTCGGCGTGGTGCATGACTTCGGACAGTTGTGCTCTCAAAGGGTTTAATAATTTCATCTGGATCACCCATTGTAGGAAGCTGGCTCTGTATATACTATACCAAAGTAAGGTATAGTGTGCACAGAGTACAGTGGAACCCCAAAGGAAGGCTGAGGTAAAAGTAGATAATACCTTACTCTCTATTTGTAGTAGTGTGGGCGAGCAGTAAGGCTTTATCAAAGGATAGTGTTAAGCATTTATTGTACACACTCAACAAAGAAAGGATGTCACACACTCAAAGACTGATCTCTGACCAATTTGTTTTGTATAAAAATATTATTTAGTTATTTTATTTCTAGAACCAAGCCAGGCCTGGTGCAGGTAAATAAAATAATACTTTGCAAGATGTATGCAGTGTATTACTGTTGAATATAGGTTCAAATGCATTTGGTTGATTTATAGATAAGTAAATACTCAAAATTACTTTTCAGTTACTTTGTAGATTACTGTTACTTCTTGAATTACTTTTTAAGTTACTTTTGCTAATCAGTGTGATATGCCTAGATATCACACTGAGACATTTCCTAGACAAAAGGTAAGCAATTCAGTTTTTACACATATGCAGTTTTTCAAGGTTTCATACAAACCAACTCCACACAAAATAATTTTCAAAGAAAAGCACTCAATGCAATCCTATGGGAGGATATGAAGTTATTGGTTTGCAGGTAAGTCCTTGGTTGTTGGAGTTGGGTTTCTGGGGTTAGAACCAGGATTCTCCCAGGGTCAAGGATGCACTCTCAGAACACCCTCAGTGGGACTAGGGTGGCCGGGTGCAGAGTGCTGAGGCCAAATGTTATCCAATGGGGGATGAGGGGCCTCCATTTGGTGGCTGCTTACGAGTAGGCCACAAAGTTGTGGGAGCAAAGCTCCTGGTGTTAGGCTCAGGGCAAAGGGGGATCCGATTTAGCACACAAGGTATACCCACAGTGGCAGCCAGGTGCAGAGTGCTGAATTGGCGTTTGGTGCCCTGTTGTTTTCAATGGGAGCTGCCGGTTTTGGATTTTGGCTGCAGGCTCGGTTCAGGAAGACTTCTGGGAGGAACCAACAGCTGGGCATGAAAGTTGGAGGGATAGGGGACATAGATAGGTGCACCTCAGGTTCTTTTCTCCAGTGTACAAGGCGGCTGGATGCAGAGGTGTGTTTTAGGTCGGATTTCACCTTACAGGGCCACTTACGGTTTGGGAGCTGCAGGTGATGTCGGGGAGTCCTGGAGGGGTCAGCCCACAGTGGACTTGGACTCTGGAGTGCTGGGAGACCTCGCTGGGACCGGTGGGTCACCCGTATTTGGGTCGTAGGTGTTGGGTGCAGTGGTGGTTCCAGGCCTTGGGTTTATTTGTCCTCAATAGGCTTGGAGTCTTTCTTTGGTGTTTCTCTTGAACAGAACTGCTGTTCACAGGAGATCTGGTCTTTGTTGAAGGCATGAAATATCAAGGAGAGAGGTAGGGAGAGTATATGACACTCTTGTTCCCCGGTCAACAGTCAATAAACAAAAGAAGAGTGTCTTGTGAGACAAAGAACCAAAAAAATGAACCAAAAAAATGATGGAGCTCAATAACAACCATACTAGGATGTTTTGGAAGGCCCTCACTCACCACCTAGTGATGACATGCTTCATCATCGGGCCCCACCAAAGAGACCGAATGTCTCTTTGGTGTGCTGCAACGCCAGGATTACTGCGGAGCTGGTTGGTGGGTATAGGGCGTGTTGAGTGAAATGGAAGATTAGTGAGTGATGAGGGTATTTTTAAAAAAATTTTGTCAGTAGTGTATCTGAAGCAATTTTTATTAAAGATCACTAAGGACAACAAGTATAAAATATGTGAGGATCCAGTCCACTTTTAATTGAATGGTGGGATCCTAGAGAGTAGTAGTCAACATGTTTCTTGCCATCGAAACGGTGTCAATTTACCGGGCAATTCTTCAGGACTGGGTGTGGTAAACCCTGGCAGTATGGGCACTCTAAGGCCCACCCTTACCTAGGGATGTGATATGTGAAAATTATAAAAAGTGAAAAAAGTGCGAAAAAATTAGGAATATTGGATTAATTCCTAATTACTCCTGGTTTAGGAGGCTTCTACTTATCGTTTTCTGCACTTTTGAGGTGTTAAGGATAAACACCATGGGTCTCAGGAGGGGGGTGGGAGCGTATTTGGCACACCGCCCTCGACGCTCGGCACCCGTGGTGTACCTACATCGCCCTCGTACCGGACCCCGACGAGTCAGTCATCCCAGGGTTCTGGAGGTCGCTAACTGCAGGACAAGGCGATGGGCTAGTAGGGCTGGGGCCAAGTCAGTTCTTCTCTGCAGTCTCCTCTGCTGGGTGTTTTCTTTTGTCCTTCTTCTTCTTCGTAGGTTGCAAGAATCAGTTTTCTTGGTTCAGGGCTGCCCCATAAGTTTTGTATTTTGGGGGCATTTTAGTGGTCTTGAGGTTAGTAGCAAATGGGATACTGACCATACTGTGACTACACCCTTGGTGTGCTCACACAACGTGGCGGAGTGGGCACAATCCCTAATCCTAATTGGAGATTGCCTGCCATCTGCAAGATGGTGGGCACTGACGAGTGGGCTTCAGAATTCAGTAAAGCCATTATTGTGCTGTGGCATTCGAAATGACAAACTTCCAGACCATAGACTCTTTTATGGCTTTACTGCAGTTAGAATGTCTAAGAATGGACTTATACACTGTAGGGGCAGTGCTCTTGCAACTGCACCCTCACCGGTGGTATAGTACACCCATCTAGAGGGATGTCTTACATATACTATAGGCAGTGGGTTGTAGGCATGGCACACAGATACGTGTCATGTCGACTCTTGACTTTTCTCTGCAGCAAACCACGCAGCATGCAATAGAAGTGTGAGTGTGTGTTAAGGCACAGGCCTCTAAGGGTTGCACAATATGTGCTGCAGCCCTGACTACAGTGCCCTTGTTATCCCTGGTACCTTTTACAAGGGACTTACATGTGGCCAGAGAGGTGCTAATTGGGGTACAAAGGTACAGTTTTGGAAAAGAACACAGGCCTTCGAAAGCTGAGTGGCAGGGCCCGAGGGCACATCATGTCAAAGTGCAACAGAAGCCAGGCCAAAAGTGGTGGTGGTGATGTGGGGGGGGGGGGTTACCGCATCAACAACTCAGCTTCCTACAAACATCAGGAAAGGAGAAATGGTGTAAAGATTGGTAGAAGCTCTTTAATTGCCTTGAGAAGTGGCTGCAGTCAAGTGTCCTGCTCATTGTGAGGGGAATGACTTTGTTACCATCGAAAACAGATATTCGAATGAGGTTGCACGCTACTGTGCTCGGAACGCTTGTACCTTCAATGGGTAAAATGTAAATGAAGAAGTTAAGGATACCAATCTCAACCTGGTGTTGACAGTTGCACAAACCTCGGATGAGGTGAAATGTTGAAAGAGGAGGTTTCTGAGGAAGAGCACGCTGGATGGATAAGGGCCAGATGTGTGAAAGGGAAAATGACAAATGGGCTTTTGGTGATGGAAGACCATTGTTGCCAAATAGCTTGTTACACCCAATGGCGGCACATATCCATGGGGAGAGGCGCAACGGTAAGAGTGTTCAGGCAAACCTGGTTTCATCCCCCATTTCGAGTGATTGGTGAACCTCTGTGCAACAGATACGTGATGTGTCAGCAGATAAACGTTGGGAAACGAACAGCAGTTACCCCATAGTCATATTGGAAGGTCAGAGGACCCCTTTAATAAAATGCAGTTGGATTTTGTTGAAATGCCTTTCTGTAATGGGCTGAGATACATTCTGGTGGTGGTGTGCATTTTCTCTCATTGGGTGGAGGGCTACCCTGCTAGAAGATGTGGTAGTCTGACAGTAGCAAAGTTATTGTTGAGGGAGCTCATTCTGAGCATCAGATTCCCAACCACTTTGGAATCAGAACGAGGATTTCATTTTAATAATGAGATTATGAAATTGTTGCGTGCAGCTTTACAAGGGGAGCAGAGGTTTCATTGCAGTTACCAGCCAGAGGCGTCTTGCATTGTGGAGCAGATTAATGGTACTTTGAAATCCAGGCTGGCCAAAGTGCGTTCTTCAACCTCTCTAAAAGGGCTTCATGCCTTGCTGCTTGTACTTATAAGCCTCCGCAACATTCTGAACAGACAGACTGGCCTTTCGCTGCATGAGATCCTCTTAGGGAGCATTATGAGGCTACCTGCTGTGCCTGCTAACATACTTGTGTATATCTCGGACGATCTAGTGCTCGACTATTGCAAAGGACTCGCTGATGTAGTTTATTCTGTGTCTCACCAGGTCGAGTTAGGAAACTTTGGGAATTTTCCTTTAAAGAGCTTGATGCAATCTAACTTACATTTTTGTCTTCTAATATCTTTTGTGGCAATAATTGAATTGGCATTTTTTTTTTTTATATGGGTAAATCGGTTCTGGAGATTTGGATTCATCCTATTTTCTTTGTATTTTTATACTATCATGCTAAGATTGATATGCCTGAATATATTTCAAAGTTTGCAATAAACAGAGTAACCTGAACCCAGTCGTGGACCTAAGTTTACTGAGAAATTTCGGTTATGGGGTGGCAAGATGATTTTTCATATATATATATATTTATATATATGTATATTTGTATATATAAATATATATTTGTATAAACAAACATATACATGTATACAGCTGTGTATTTAAATATATGCTTATATATACATAACTATGTATGCAAAAAAGAACCAGAGAACTCTCGTATTTCTCAAGTTTAGGTGAAACACTCCCAGCACGATTAGTCCCATCAAAGCTTCAACAGTAAGCAAGGACCACCACAACCTTTAATGTGCCCTTTGGTACACACTTATGCCTCCTAATAAATTCAGAGTTATGGCCACATGCCACTGCATGGGCGAGGTTCTACCAAAGGAGATATCAGCTAGGGTCATTTCTATAGTGAGGTTAATGGTGAATAGGGTGTCC
This sequence comes from Lissotriton vulgaris, assembly GCF_964263255.1. Taxonomy (NCBI): domain Eukaryota; kingdom Metazoa; phylum Chordata; class Amphibia; order Caudata; family Salamandridae; genus Lissotriton; species Lissotriton vulgaris. The sequence continues at coordinate 1,078,074,639 of NC_141689.1, read as the reverse complement.
AGTTGTGGCGTAAGGTTTCATAAGTTGGAGAAAGGTGTGAGTGAGCTCCTCATCTTGACCACTAGTTCCAGTTCCTCTCGTCAACAGGAATAATGCCCAGGAAGTCATAGAAAGAATTCCTGAGCTATACAGCATCCACAACTCTTAATCAAATGTGGCATGTGTGAACCTTGAGTAGCTCTGCTGCCGACAATCTCAGTCCTAAATTTTGGTCATAGCCCTCATGAAACACAGAGGAATGGAAATTTTCTCCACAGCCCACCATCTCCCCTGTTTTCCAGTATAGGCGCATTATTTCTTCCTCTAAGCCTTATGCCAATAATATGGAGAACTGCAACGGTTATAAAAAAAAGGGTCATTGTGCCATGTTTGCATGAAATCTGAATTGAGGGGTCGAGGGGTCCTCTCTTTAAAGTGGCCTCAGAATGTAAAGTGTATTGTACATACCTATTAGACTGCTGCAATAGGTTGCTTCTACTAACTTTTCCCATCCACTCTTTTTGTACTATATAACTCTACCTGCTATCCAAAAAACTAAAAATGGTGTGTTCCAACTTTTCTAAGATACATGACCATGTCATAAAGTAAAATAATTTTTTGTACATTTGAAAGTCATTTTAGTTTGAAGCTACACACAACAATTATTGCTCCAATCCATTGCCATTTCTTGAAACTGAACAATGAAAGAATGTAAAGTTGTGTTGTTTTGCTACTGTAAATGATCTTGAAAAAAATAAAAAAAATATTTGCTGACCTGTGGGAAGAGCCATGGAATTTGATATGGATTTAATACATTTCCAAATTGAGGAAAAATCTGAAAAGCAAGTAAAGGAAAATTAAACACATTTTCCCATCTACATCAATACTATAGAGAGGTATGTATCAATGGCTCTGTTTTAAGTATTGAAACTCAAAATACTTACTTTTGGTAAAAATGGGTGGTATAGTGGTGTTTGTACATGTCTTAAGTTACCCAAGAAATGCACAAAAAATTTGGTTTGCAGAGTCTGGGGAAAATATGTTTGTTTTTATGTTTATATGTGCAACCTTGTGAGGTGTACTCTTCAAGATATATGTAATCGAAATAAAGTTCTTACTATCATGAAAGTCATCTTTTCTTTCAGAAAAACTATTGGCCTCATTCACAAACCTTTTTCTCAGAGTAATTGTTTCTTACTTGTGATATACTTACCCACTGAAAAAAACTATTTTTTAATCTAATCATGTCAGTGAACAAGTACATTTTAGGGCATCATTTAGAGTTGTGAGGAAAATTGAAAATCCTCTAATGTCTGGAGACAACTCTAAATTTGGAGTAGCATCACCAACTGTTGAGAAAATACAGCTTGTGGATTTTACTCCGTTGCTCCTGCAAATTCATGAGTAAGTCACATCTACTTTTGGAATTTGACATAATTACTCACAGGCAAAGATTTGAGAACTGGAACCTGACTGTTCAACATCAACCAAGTACCCCTTTTATGTTTAAGATTACAAACAGAGCATTAAGGTGAAGCCTGTGATGTACAACGCTGCCGGAGATCTCCAGAACATTCCTTACCCCTACACACACACTTCGAGCTTCTTATGGTGAAAGCACAGTTATAAAGTCTTAGTGACTAATTACGAGTTTGGTGGTCCTTAGGACTGTCAAACTGATGGTAGAGGTGCGGTGGCGGTATGGGATGCTGCACCAGCAGTCTGACCACCGTATTAAGAGTACGGCGGTCGGAGCACTTTCGAACCATTCAACAGACAGGGATCCGCGATTCCTGGCAGTGGCATGGTGGTCTGAGGAAGCAATATTCATGGCGGTGCTGCTGCGGCACTGCCATACATATTATGAGTTTCCCTACTAGTACCCTTTTCATTGAGGTGACCCCTTGCGCATGGGGGTACATGGCCCCTCTGTGTGCATGTGACCCTATTCCTGCACAGCATAGGCTGCTTAGTCCATGCCATGGAGGAACGTTCATTGGCGGTCCTGCGGTGATGAAGTTCTAAGGCTCATTTATTAAAATTTACTACCATGGGACTGCCGCACCTTCCGCAAGGCACATCACAAAAATAGTTATAATCTAACAGGCAGGTGTTAGTTGACTTTGGCCGTCCTGGAGGTGGGTGCTTGAGTGGCGGCCCACTCCAGGACCGCCAAAGTTGCAATCAGGCCCTTAGGGGACCACCAACCCCCAGGGCCTGGCCAGTAGTAAACAATGGGATGGGAGCTGCACCGCCACATCCCTCTGGCCTATTTTGAAACTGGAGAACCTATCTCCCAGGTCCCGGATATCCAGAGCCATTCATGGCCCTGGGGACTCCATCCACCCGGGCCAAGGTCCTGCTATATCCTGGGGTTCCCACTCCCAGGACATAGCGGGTTCCCTGCCCACACTAGTCTAGGCTGGGAAAACTCAGTTTGCTCTTGCTTGGCGGGAGCAATTTAAACTACAGTAACTTCACTACCAGCGGACAGGAGAAGGAAAAATGCGTTTTCCGGCTGGGAGCAGGCTTTTCATTTGTTTATCTGATTGCTGTGAACCGGGCTGGGACACAGATGAAAAAATTGCTGCTCCCTGCGTGAGGGAGCAATACTGGCTCCCGGTGGAGGCGGGGAGACAGCAGGGACCGCAGGGGGCACTGTGACCCTCTGCTGCCCCCAACAAAATACATTTGGTGCCCTGAGTGGGTGGGTGTTCTCTGTGAGAATCATCCAACCTCTATCTTTCAGCTGCCAGGATTACCAACATACACATTTTCTCAATCAACTAAGGGTAACCCTTGTGACAAATGCAGCACTCGTGATTGTAAAGCATCTTTTGCATGTAAGTTTTAAGGTTCACAGTCAATATTGCGAAAAACTAGGCACATCATGTTTGTATATATTTCTAACAACAGTTACATGGGGAGACCGGTAGGTGCCACCCTTTGATGTAACTACTTCCCTAGAACAAAAATATCTGGCCACAGCCAGGGCCTGTAAGGCCTACAGGGTGTCAAGTGCAGAACAGTGGATGTCCTTTTCAGGGCACATCAGAGGGAGGACTATCATATTTGAGGGAGAGGAATCCCTGAGGATCAGAGACCCCACAAAGTATTACAAAACTCAATGGGTTCTCCTGTTTCCACCACAATACACCATTGACAATACATGTCACAACTCTGTAAATCACTGCCCTCTCTTTAGTGCACTATGTTCAGTATCACACACGAGGCAGGTCTGTCTGTGTATAGATTTAATGACTTACTTGGGATTGCATGATGTCTGTTGGTAGGTGGCCTGGTTGTGGTTTCTTCGCTGGTGCACTAGGTGTGGGCTGTTTGGCCAGATGCTGTACTGGGTTAGATGGTTGCTTCAGGTGCTGTGTTTGTTGTGTATTTATAAGCGGTGTGTTAAACTGTGGAACCATTGGCATTTGTCCAGGTTTCTGCTGAGTTTGTGGTGGCCAAAGCTGTGCTTGATGTTGAGGCCACGATGGCTGTTGTTGTTGCGGTTGAAACAACTGTAAGTACAGTGGGCTATACCCATACATGGTAGCCATGTGTGGCACCTGAAAGAGAATATACTTTGTCTTTAGTAATACAATGGCAGATGCTATAATAGATCCATACTTCACTTATCATCTGTCTTCCTTTCATCAACCCTCTCCTCGTTATGTGTCCATTCATTTTCCCAAATTTACATTCCTACTTTTGTGAATCTTTCTTCAGCTCAGTGTTAGATGACCTCCCTCCTTCTTGTAAATCCTACCCTCCCGTGCCCAACTCTCCCTTTATTTCTGATACTCTCTGCTGCCTATCACACACTCATATGTACATATTTAGATCTTACTGTAACTCTTCACTGTCCCTTCTATCATAGGGTCCGTTGAGAAGGAAAACCTTTGAGGGGAAGGGGAGCTGAGTGTGAATCAAAATCTGAATTTGGAGAGCCACTTCCAATTCTAGCAGGTACTTTTTTGGATTTCAGGTAATTTTTATTTTATGAAAAGAGAAGATAAAATAATCATGTAACAAAGGAATATCAAATATATAAAGTGCGAGAAGCAAAGAAAAAAATGAGTACAATGGGCAGTACATTGTGAGGATCCACGAAGCCGGACATCATGAGCAACAATGAATTGGTACATTCTGTTGGGTTGAGTGGGAGAAACATCAGGGTGGTTTTACAGTCTGTGTGGCTCGGATAAATAAAAGATAGGGTACATTGCCAAGGAACAATAATTAGATGGGCGGAACAAAGTTTAAGTGCAACTGCTTGGGGATAGATTATAAACCTATAGGTTGGATTGTACTTTATTCAACTGGTCAGAGAAAGAGGAAGGAAGGAGAGAGAGAGTAACAAATGGAAAGAAAGGCAGAGGTGGGTTGGCTCCTCCGGGCAGCAGTGAACTGTTCACTTGATATGGCACTGGGCAAGATCATAAGCAGAGGAGTGACGGTGGGTATGGCCTATGGGGTTAGTGACTTTGACAAGTGTTAGAACTTACTTTGTACAATTAGTAGTGTGGATAAAGAACTACACTCCAAAACACACGGCTCCTCAAGTCCAGGAAGATACTGGGTTACATTCCATACATTTCTACAAGAACACAGTTCTAGCAAGTTCTTAAGACATGACTTATAGTTCTGGCCAGAGCGTTCACATGTTCATTGCTAAGAAGCCATTCATATGGATAGTGCACTCAAGAAGGAAACCCTGACACAACATTTCCTGTGGACCATCCCACATTTTCCCTCTCCTTCATCCTGAAATCTTCCCCTTTCTGGCTTGTTCCTTCCAAGGGGCCAATTACGATGTTGGTATGAAACTCTTCTGACAAATTATTTTGGAATCATTGCTGCCTGAATCGATTTCTGTAAGTCCTTTCAACCGATTACTTTGCTTCCTAACATCGTTCGGTCAGATTCAGATTGATTTCAACGGAAGCCTGTGTTCCGAACGAGAACACAGGCTCCCATGGAAAAGAAGGGTGGTTGGTGAAAACCTTGCACCATGTGGTGGGCACCCCATGGTGCATGCCACACTGTGCATGGTTTAACAGTGGGGGTCCCTTGGGTACACACACGGGCCCCAACTGTAGACTTCATGGTTAAGGGGGGCCTGCCATCAGATTCCCACAGCTGTTTCATGCCGGGCAGACCAAATCAGAACGGCTGCACAAGTCAGCTCCGAAAGATTCAGGCTGTCCAAATGCCTTTCGGAACCGATTCGGACAGCCCAAACAGTTTCCGTGCATCGCAAACGGTTGGTTGGAAATGTGTATGATTCGGTCAGAAACATAAGTTCAGAATCTGATTCTGAGATTCCTAATCTCACTCGAAGCCTTTATGAACAAAGTCATAATTGGCCCCCAAGTGTTGAATATTCCAACTTCTAAAACTTTGTAAGAATCACAAATTAATTACCTACACTGCTATTAAACATCTTATTCACACTTTCCTGTTTGATGCCAAGAATACTGCTCCTCTCTTTCCTCCAACACCTATTCCGTTTTCGGACATCCTTCCAATATATTTAGATTGCAAGGTTTTTCTTCTCTTTTAGCTTGCACGTGTTTCCACAAGTTTCCCCTGTCTCCTCCATCACCAGATGGTTTGTTCTTAATCTCGTCTTTTCAAATTCTCATTTCTCTCCTAGTTCTTTCCAGTATATTTGTGTGAGCTGGTGAAGACCTGGTTTCTTTTGTGGCATCTATTCCTCTCCCCTCTATTTATCTCTTTCTCTATGTTATCTTTCAATCAAACAACATTTTCTGCTGTTAGATTTATCTTTAACTTGAGTATCTAGAAGATTAATTTAACCTACATGAACCTGTTTAGAAACATACTCATGGTAAAAACTAGTAGAAGCAGTGAATTAGTATGCTTTAGTGTGTGTTCCCTTTTTGAAAGCTCTTGACAAAGTTTAAATTTTACGCCATATTCAATTACATTTTTAGGGTTGGGGCTTACTTTCTAATGACCAACCCTGAAAATAATATTAGCAACCAGGACAATTATACCAATGCAGGACCTTATTTATGAAAAGTGTTGCATCGCTGCAACAAAGAAGTGATGCAACACTTCTCAGTGTGCCCTCCTTGCAACATCATAGATGCATCATATTTACTGTATAATGCATCATGTCGCAAGGAATGACTGAGATGTCAGTATTACTGATGTATCTGTCGGCACAAAACTGACGCATTGCTGAAGTTGTGTCGGAAGCGTGACGCAACTCCAGCAATGTTTCTTTCACATGGGCCTGTGGCAGTCTAACGCCTGCCATGAGGCGTGAGGTGTTCACACAATGGCGTCCTAGAAGTAGTGCACTGAAATCTTATAGATTGCAATGCGCCACTTCTATGAGGCTTTGATGGGGGGAACACCCACCCTGCATACATTATACCTGACACAGGTATAATGTAGCACAGGGGATTGCAAAGTGACGCATCTGCCTAGATGAGTCACTTTGTAAACAGGGCGCAACGTGGCACATTTTTTATGCCGCTGGTGTGTCACAAAAAGTGAGGCACCAGCGGCGCAAAAGTGTCACAAGGGCTCATAAATAAGTCCCGCAATGTTTACAGCAATTTCCTAGGAGTGGTACCAACCCGTGGGATGCTATGCCATTATTGTGGCAGATTGCCTCTCTATACTGAACATCATTTGAAGCAGGGAAGAATATTTTTACGCTTACCTCCTCACTTTTACTTGCATAACCAGCTCTTCGTGGTAAACGCATCTGAAAAAGAAAAAGGAGGGACTTTTAGTGAGATTCTTTACTATACAAGAAAAGCTCTGTGTTGGCCTGCAGTTTCACACTTACCGGCAGAACTAAAGAAGTGCCACCAAGAAGGGAGAACAGCAGAATGAATTGGTTCATGCTGGACACCAGGGGGATCTGAAAAAAGAAAGGTGGTCAAGAGAGAATAACTAAAATGTATGACCTGAACAGGAAATTGTTTTCATGAGGTATTGGGTTCAGCCAGGCTAAGGCTTGATTTAGATTTTAATAGGCATGTTACTCTGCCATGAATGTGACGGACATCCTGTCCGCCTTATTACAAGCGCTTTACATTCTATGGCACTTGTAATAAGTCAAACAGGATATTTGTCACATTTGTGACAGTCACCTGTCCATCAAACTCCAAACCAGGCCTTAAGTTAAGTCAATTCACAACATGAGAAGCATACATGTGGTAAGCTGGACAGAATCAAAAGCACCTCTGTTTATATATTTTTGAATTAAATATTTTTGTCAATAATTTCTTAGTATTTATTAGGTGATCCTGTTTATAACGACCTATCGTTTTTGCGATCCTTTCTACTGGTTTCTCTCTCCCTTGTTATTATTTTGCTCTTTCTTCTGCTCTACTATTCTGCGTATGATCCCTTTTTCTCACATTGTCTCATTTTTATGACTTACTCGTTATTTTTGGTAAATCTGTAAACTAAGTAGCTAATTAGGATGGACTTGCCGTAGCAAATACAATAATTCCCAATCCTTCTGACCAGATCAGGTGCTCTGGAAGATGCCATTTCTCAGACGAAGTCCCTCGAAAAGGGGGTACTGAAAGTTTCAACAAAGTTTCATAAGAATGCATGAAACACAACATGTTTGAAGTGAGTCTCCAACACACAGACACATCATTCCAAAGTGTATGCTTGAGAATAGAAGAGCTGCATTTTTGGCTTTTAGACCACCTAAATGTGGAGATCTGCCTATAAATCCAGACACCAAGGGCTACATGTATCAAAATTGTATATTGTGAATATATAATTGCGCATTTCTGAGAATCGCAATTAGGTAATCACAATATACAATGTATGAAAGCCAGAGAGTTTCATATAGTGATTCTTAGGGGGTTGCAAATCGCTCTACCTCATTCATATTAATGAGGTAGATCGCAATTTGCAACCCCTAGGAATCGCTAAAATCAGGGGGATGGTGGCCTGCTGGGGTCAGCAGACCACCATGTCCATGATTGCTTTTAAATAAAACAATTTTTGTCTTTGAAATGCAGCCTGTTTTCCTTAAAGGAAAACAGGATGCGTTTCAAAAACAAAATTGAAACAGGTTTTCTTTTCATTTTTTAAGAGTAGGCAGTGGTCGGTGGGACCACTGCCTGCTCTTAAAAAATGTTGTAACAAACATTTACAAAGGGGAAGGGGTCCCCTGGGGACCCCTGCCCATTTGCGAATGGGATACCACCTATTTGAAGTAGGTGGTAATATGTGAATGTTTTGCGACTGCATTTCGGTCACAAAACATTCCTACATACTGATGCGAATCGGTATTTGGAAAAGACGCCCTAAACATGCCCCTTACTAATAGCGAATGGCAAACCCATTTTGCGATTTGGTAACAGGTTACCAAATCGTAAAATGGGTTTTGATACATGTAAAAAGGCTTTTTTGAGTTTGCATACGGGCCGACTCTGCAAATCTGCCCGTTTGCGAACACGAAATAGCTTGATACCCTTTGACTGCTCTAAGGTTAGCCCCTTCGCCGTGGGGGTGATTGCCGCGCTGTGCTGGGGGGAGGGGGAGCGCGCACAGCGCCCCAGTGCCCGTGATGAGCTTGCTTGTTACGCAGCATGGTGGCGCTGTGCTCATGACGAGCTGAGCTCGTCACGGCCACACCCTTTTCCTCAGAACGTTCAGCACAGCGGGGGAATTATCCCCGCGTGCGAGCGTTGCGGCCGTTATGACGAGCTCAGCTTGTCATGAGCACAGCGCAACCGTGCCTCATGACGAGCTGAGCTCGTCATGAGCACGCATGAGGTTAGTAAAACACAGCAATATACAGCGTTCAATAAACCCTGGTGCACTGCACCTGCAGCACCAATGATAGCTACGCCCCTGGTTTAACTACTGTCTGCATTGATAGGAGTCTTGTTTTCATGGCTGAGGCACATGCAGGCGTCTCACTCAGGGCAGACTTCGGAGGAGTGATTCAGGAGTTTAAGGTTAAGTGGGGATATTGATTTGAGAAAGTATTTATTGGTGAACAGGTAGGACTAGTTCCACAACTTGCTCCGTATAGATGAAGTAATTCTGTTAGCCGTACTGGAATGCAAAGAATAATGTGTGCCGAGTTTTTTTTTCTTGTAACAGAGGCAGTATTTGACATGTTTTCAGTGCAACGATAATAAAAAGCATACAAGGATAATCTTAAATTCTACTGATGTCTCCCTACTTAATCCACCGAGTTTGTGTAGCTACTTCTTAACCTTCAACTCTAAATGGTATAATGTTCTCCATGGACGTGCTGTTCCTCTCCCTCTCTCTCCCGATTGTGTGGACCATGAGTAAAGAGACCTCTGCTGACAAATAGGAGTGGGCTTCCCCTGGAAAAGTGTGGCTATTGACATCAGTAGCCAATACATTTTACTTCTTTGTCGTAAGTTTTACCACTGCAGGAACTTTCACCCCAATTAGATCAGACTTGATTACTATGGGGCAAACTCTTTTTTGGGGGGGGGGGAGGGGGGGGTTATACAATAATCAGATGTTGCAGTATCATAGAGAGCCGGTGTTTAGTCACACAACGTGAGCAATTTCATTGGGTAGTAAGCATCCATACCACACTAGCTGCTTTAGAAATATGGATTATTTTAAGTGGCACAATGGAATTTTCCTTTAGCGACCTAAGGGGCATATTAGCAACAACCTCGTTAAAATTATTGTGCAACACATCTAAACTGGGCTTCTATTGGAATTCTATAACGCATATTAGCAAGCCCATTATCGCCGGTTTAGCAGCAGTTTCCTGCCCCTAAAACGTCGATAATTTTAATGAGGTTGTTGCTAATATGCACCTAAGGGCCATATTATCAAGAACAACGTTATAATTATCGCCGCTTTAGCGGCAGGAAACGGCAGCTAAAGCGGCGATAATGGGTCTGATAAATGCCCTTGTGAATTCCCATAGAAGCCAAGGTTCACACCAGAACCTGGGCTGCTATGGGAATTCACAAGGGCGTATTATCAAGCCCATTATCGCCGCTTTAGCTGCAGTTTTCTGCCGCTACAGCAGTGATCATTTTATCTATAGCAATTTCTTTATTGGCGTACAAGTAGCATATTCTGCTAGGCCTGGGTCCAACATAAACCCATGACTTGGTATGAGACTGCTAGTGCCCAGAACCCCTGCATAGCATCTGACGCACATCATTTCCCCTGGAGCATGAGGTACTGTCACTGATTAATCTGAGCAACCTGGAAACATTAGCCAATATCTCATGATGGGTCCACTGCCCTACTGCCCTACCCTTCTCTGGATCCATTCCCAGGCTGTGGGGGACCCTTGCACATTGAGCCCCCAAGAGATGTGCACCCCTGGAGGAGCTGAGCATCAGCATCTTTGAAGGATTCCACTTCTTCCAAACGTGTACAGATGTCAGGTTCACTGTCACAGAAGACCCTGGTTCTGGCAGACTTCAGCCACTCTCACCATCCATCTGGGAAAGCAGGCTCTCACCTCATGCACGATGGCATGCAGTCCCTGCTCAATTAACTTACACTGAAAGGATTACTACAATTATTCTAATGCCACTAGGCTACGGGAATCACTGCTGCTTCAAGGGGCCAGTATGACACAAGTCACCCAGCACCCCCCACTCCCAGTGCTTTTCACGTCTGTGATCTATTCACAGTACTGCCCAGAACCCTCGACCTGAATAGGGGGATATACATTTACATAAACTCATTTAAAATAATGTTTTTTGCTCAGAATCTGATGGAAATGTACGTCTATGTCTTTGTGGAGAAGTGTGGCTCAGGGGGTTAGAGGCGGCAGACCCGGAAGCTGAGATCGGCCCTGGACCAGGGTTAATTTCCCCGCCTCGGCGGGTCTTGGGCTAAAAATTCCACGGACTCGATAATTCTCGCTCCGGTGCCTTCTCGACTCACGGGTTCACACTCTGCGACTCTGGGCAATAGCTTGCCTAATCTCCACAACGTCCCCTCGCGGCGGGATGCCTGGCTTTCACCTTGTGGATACCCTGCCGGGGTTATCTCACAGGGGAATACCAGGACGGGTTCCCTAAGCAAGCGCCGGGAAACCCACTGCGGGTAGCTGTGCGCTATATAAGCTCAAATACAAAATACATTTCAGTTAAACGTTTGCATTAAACTCAGATTTGCACATGTTTACATTATGATTGTATATTTAATGAGTTTGTGGTACATTTTGGTTGGAATTACCCAGTTGTCCATTGATGCTGGCAACTCAGTTTCACAGTGAAGCAGCATAAGTATTGTGGAGTACAAGTTTTCCCCTCATTTTTTAGTACTCAGGCCGCACTTACACTTCATTTCACTAACATGGTGCAGCAAATACAGGGATAAACAGCAAAATATAATTTATTTTATAATTGCTAGCCCTTCCTTGTTGGGTTCCCCTGCATACCAGTGGACTTATGCTGTCTTTTTCAGGACTCGCTGCTGCACCAATTGACACATGAAGTGGAAATTAGCATTACCGTCTTAGCTACCCTGTTGTACTCCCCCACAATTTGATGGGTTCCTTTCCACATGAAAAAAGGGTTGCAACTGTTTTCCTTTCTGAAATGTTATTAAACATGCTTCTAATCTTTGTTGTACATTTTGAACATCATGGTATAACATAGCTACTTTCCCTTCCAAAACCAATTTTAGTGAATAAACAACTGGTGTAGCCCCAACATTTGCTAATGCTTCCATTATTATTTTGAAACAAGTTACATTTTACAAACTAAAATACTACAGTTGACTTGGTATTGATAGAGCGCCATGTTATTCTAAAAAATTGTAGGGGTGCATCATAATCGCAGATAGTCAGCACCCGCATATCTAAAGGAATGTATTAATGTGTGGTCATTAGAAATGTTGGGCCCGATTCACAGAACTAACTTAAGACAAAATCCTAAACTTACTACCATTTTGGTATTCACAGAAGGCACTTACTCATTACGGTATTCACAGAAGTTAGGAGTCTTAACTTTTGGACTCCTAAATGCCTTCTGTGAATACCGAAAGCATTAAAGTTAGGATTCTTCTCAATTTAGGAGTAGTAAAGTTAGGACTCCTAACTTTAGGACTCCTCACTGCCTTCTGTGAATACCGAAAGTATTAAAGTTAGGATTTTTTTAATTTAGGAGTCCTAAAGTTAGGAGTCCTAACTTTACAACTCCTAAACTGATATCCTAACTTTAAGACTTTCGGTATTCACAGAAGGCATGTAGGAGTCCTAAAGTTAGGACTCTTAACTTCTGTGAATACCGAAATGACTAAGTGCCTTCTGTGAATACCAAAATGAGTAAGTGCCTTCTGTGAATACCAAAATGGTAGTAAGTGTTTAGGATTCTGTCTTAAGTTAGTTCTGTGAATCGGGCCCATAGTACTAAAGCTGCATATATTAGTGCGAATAGAAATGTAACTATGTCATTTATGGAGATCAATGTATTGTTTTATTGTAAATGTATTTTAGATGATGCATAATGAATTAGGTCACGTATAACGTGATGCCTAAGGGGTAAATGTGCACCATAATAAAGTTTGCATGTGTAGTTTGCTTATTCATGTATGCAGTGTAATGAAATGAATGCTTATAATGTGATTTTGGGGAGATATGTTTAAACTTGTAAAGACCTAGATGATTTTCTACGCTTTACGATGAGAAGGGTATTTGTGATTTCTTATGTTAGCGAAATATTGCAGGCCCGAAATGTATTTTCCTTGGGAAGGCTCTCAGTTGAAGGTAGTCAGCAGATTTTGTGTGCGTGCAAGATTGCTTCGCTCACATGCTTTTTGTTGCAGGTGCAAGGACACACATCTCGTTAGGCAGAATAACCCTTTGTTTTAGGAGTTAGGATGGTAGTAGAAGCTACCATGGGAGTGTAAAGGAATGCAGATATGATACTTTCAGCGGAGAAGGTGCCTGGGACCCAATGACACATCAACGGTTTCTGGATAAAGTCAGAGTTTCAATGGAAAAGTACAGGAAAGAAGACCTGTCCAAAGGGTCGTGTAAAGGGGGTGTTTTACTGTTTTGTAATTTTGTATTAGGGTTAGTGCCCCAGAGAGTGGCGCAGTTGAGGACTAGAGGGGACGCTAGAAGAAGCATCTTAGAACGAGCTCTGTAGCTTTGGCTACTTACCAATGCAAAGTGAGTGTACTTCTAAGGAAGTCCTCACTACTGACACCTTTTTCTCTCTTGCCGGGCGGGGGATGATGCTAAGTAGGGATGTCACTTTAGCGACAGTGTAGGGACAGATGAATTGCTTTTCTTTTCAAGGCTAATTAATACTAAAATAGAGGTTGGAGCAGTCATTGCATGTCTGATGTTTTTAGAATTAACTATTCTCCTTATTCTGAGTCATATGAGACTCTTGCGTAGGATTATGTTTGTAATAGTGCCCAATTATTTTCTTAATCTCGTGCTGAGATGTTTGTATGTTCAGTTATTTTTGGCTTTGTAATAAACGCCTTAACGTTTGATTTTGAAGTCAGTGGTCCTGTAGAGTTACACTTCTTAGCAGATAATAAACATCTAGTCGAGAGAGGATTCTTAACAATTGGTAAGACTAGATAAACGATAAGATAAGAATCTGGCATTATCAGAAACATTGATACATATACTCTGTCTTTAGAATCTGGCATGGAAATGAGCAGGGCATTTTAACATTCTACAAGTACCTAAAAAGGTAACATCAAATATCAAACTTACAATAACTGTAGGGAATACAAGAGTTCATTATTTGGATTAAGAAGTCAGTTATTGACAACAATTTGTATAAAACATGCTGGTCGAGTTAGGTATCAAGACCCTACCAATCATCATCCAAGGGAAATAACTGAGTGGTTGTTTTACAGTGTAATGGTACAATGTATGTATCAGAGAAAAAGGAAATTTGGACAAGAACAAATAAGATGGATGGATATAAAGAGTTAATCCTGGAGAGGCATACCACTGTTAACACTGAAACTATAAGAATAGTCTATAGATAGGTTTATACATATTAACAAATATACTACAGATTTTCTGAAAATTAAGAAAGATATTACAAATCTGGTAAATAATACAACTGCATCCAACATTACAATACTAGTTTACAGAGAAAATTGGGACTGAAACAATGAATATGTTGCCCTATCCTCTAGGACCCTAAGTCTCTCCCTCTCCAAGTCCTGGGGAGGAGCTGGTGACAAAAACCTTAGTCCATCTTTGCCGAGTATCAGGTGGCTTCACTTTCTAGCTCGGCATACTTTCCATAGTCATCGCCTTGCATGTCCAGGGTTCTCTCAACTGTCTCTCCCCTGTGCAGGTTTTTTTTTTTAGTGAAGGTGGAAAGTTGTAGATGCCAGGAACCCCTGGATAATCTTGGATGCCACATCATCCCTCCACCCCTTTCCCAACTCACTTGTCCAGCATTCTGTGACAGTCCATTGTGGCTACTTCAAGTTTTCTCAGGAAAGAGCTCTTCTTTCACGTCTTTTTATTACAAGATTATCAAAATAACACACAGGGGATAGTTCAATGCATTCCATTTATTTGGCAGAAGATATGATTAAATTTAGATTTCTCATAGACATGTACACATTCACGAGGGCTAGATGTGTTCCTATTGAGTAAGTTTGTATATAAAATTTTGGTGCAAATTGAAAATGTGTTGCTTGCTTATGTCACATCTGAGTAAGGGGTTGTCTCCAGACATGCTTTCAGGGGCCCCCAAATATCTCTTGTTTGTAAGTGTGGGACCTGCAGTTCAGTGTATGTATCTGCTGTTTCACTGCAGTATGCAGCATCTTTAAGCCAAGCTTTTGTGTGGGGAATGGGCCTTACATCCAGACCAGAAGTAATTAGAGTTTCACTAGTAGTATTACTACTGTTATAATTCTTCTGATGGAGTTTGGTAGCTGTTTGATGCAGCATAACAACATAAGTCTTGGGGATCAGTCTACGTGTGTCTCTGTGATCAATCCTATGATTTCGACAACCTTGATCCATAAAGTTCTCACCAGTAAAATAAACCTGCAGGTTCAATAGAACAGCAAGCATAAAGCGCTGGAGAATTAGGATCAATAGCATGTTAAAGTTTCGGAGAACTGTAGATTCTGTTCAGAAATGTTAAATGCAATAATGTCTGTCTATAATTAATTGAGATGAGCTCTGTTTAGACTGTGTCACTGATTTTTTCACCTGGGTCTTGCTCCCATTTACCTGGTGCTGTGTTGTTGGTTTTAAGTAGGCAGTTTGGGTGTAGGCTTTATAGTCTGGGGATCCAGCTGTGTGTGGTTGAAGTTGTAAGAAGTTGTGTCGGAGGAGGAAACTCACAGCTGTCTGCAGGGAATATTGGCCACAGTTTTTAAATTGAATGTCATATTCGGCAATGTGCAAATACATCTAGGGCATTAATCAGTCTTTCTACCCTGAACTGTTCAAGGGATAAGAAATTCCCATCCAAACATAAATGTCCGACCAGAGTGATCCCAGCCTCCCGCGTACTATCGTGACTCCAATTTCGGGCATAGGTGTTATGGTAGGTTTGTTGGGCAGTTTTATAGCTGGTGAATACAGACAACCTAGGTTCGCTTTGTTGGCCATGCTCCAGGTGGACCAGCAAAAACATTTCATTGTCTGTATTAGTTGCAAGGTTCTGGTGGGATGACTACTGATGACAGCTCGACCTGGTCTCCTTTAATATGGAGATGTAGAGCTTTGCTCTTATGGTTGAGACAGTAAATATCATAGTGGGATTGTGCAACGTGGTAATAGCATTGCAAACCAGGTACAGTGAAGTCCCCTCTCTTGCCTGGCAAGGTGCAATTGTCCCGTTTTATTCTGTGGTTTTGTCTTCATATGTCAGTGCACTGAGACAGATGGTAGCAGAAAAGTTTTTATTTAGTGGGATGGGGAGATTTTTGAACAGTTATAACATTTTAGGGAGGACAATCATTTTGATAAGATCAACTCATCCAGCCAGCCACAGTGGAAGAGAAATACATCTGTCTACTTGATCAGATCATTTGGCTACAGCAGCACTGTAATTATCAGGTATCAGTGCCTGCCTGTTTGTGGATACTAGAATCCAGAGGTATCTGACTGGACCAACACTCCAATTAGGTGGGTATTGTGCATCGAACATCTTGGCTGCACTGGTGAGAGCCGTCATTTCAGATTTTTCCCAGTTAATATGTATGCCTGATAATCTTCCAAATCACACCACTTCTCTAAGGATGGGGATGAGGTTGATTGAAGGGACTTTAGCAAAGAGTATACTGCTATTGTCATACACCGACAGCAACCCACGTTGCTGAGGGAACGTGATACCTCTGTAGAAATGATGGGCCTGCAACCTGGCCACAAAAGGCTCAAGAGAGGGAGCAAACAAGAGAGGGTGAAGCAGGAAACCTTGGGTGGTACCCCAGTGTATCAGCAAAAGAATCAGAAGTGTAGCCAATCACATGCACCCGGGAAGTGGGTCTGGTGTATGGTACGCAAATTAAGTTCGGTATGTTATTGCTAAGGCCCACTCTCAGCAGTACAATAAATAAGAATGGCTACTCTATTGAATAGAATGCATGTTCTTCACCTATGAAGACTGAGATGGCAGATATATATGACTGGATCTGATGTATCAGTGAGAGGAAGGATATTAGATGTTGCCCTACCAGTTATAAATCCTGATTGGTCTGGTAGCATTAAGGCATTCACAAGTAGGTTTAATCTGTTGGTGATTATATGGGCCATAATTTTATTGTTGACCTTTAGGAGGGTTAACGGAGAGTGAGTTTTACAATTCTTATCTTCTTTTTCTGAATTTAGTAGGGCAGATATTACCGCCTCTCTTGTTCGCAGAGGTGAAACATTCAGCTGGAGGACCTCTTGATATAGATCAGCCAGTGGTGGTGGTAGTACTACTGTACATTCTTTTTAAAACTCTGATTTAAGTCCATCATAGCCTGGGGCTTTACCACTTGGCATGCCTCCTATTGCAGTAGTGATTTCTTATACACTGGTTCTAGAAGGTAGTTGTGCATTCCACTTTCAATCCAGGCCAGCACCACACCATCTAGGCATTACTTTATATCAGTTGTGCTGATTGTGTCTGAGTATGTGTAGACATCAAAGTTGGATTTATTGAAATGAGTGGAGTATATTTTTAGATCTGACTATGGCATCCACGAGTTAGTCATCAACATGTGTTCTGTACTTTGGTTATGGGTATGTGTAGGAAGCCGTCTCTTTATAAGGGGTACCAAACAGTGATACACCATGCAAAGAGTCCGAGGGTCCCATTTCTAGTGGACAGGGACTTGCTATACCAATTCCAGATCATCTAGGGGGTAGTGCAGTCGAGCAGCCTTAGGCTTATCAAAGAGGAGTGTTAGACATCCGCTGCACACACACAGTCAATAAATGATACGAATCAATAAGGAGATCCACTCCAATTTATAAAAAATGATATCTATCATTATATAACTTGAGGCACCAAGATAATCAAAATCTGGTAAGTACTTTTTAAAATAGCAGGTTTGTAGAAAACAGATTTGTGAAACATTAAATGGTGATTGGAGCACTTCACAGCAATTACAAAGAAAGAAAAGAAGGATTTGCTATAATTGATCTGCACATCAACATTTGTCTCCTTGTTATTTAAAAACAATATCTATGCAGATACTCTAATTTCTCTGAAGTGCAACTATGATATGAAAAATGCTTATCCTTCTACAGCATTAACCAATGACAATCCGGTCACCAAAGGTGTTATGGAATGTCACAATCATGAAAGCAGGAAATCATATCAGTGCACATTATCAATAGTTTCTTTCATCCATGTGCAATTTGTGCACCCAAGTATAATTTCTCAATCCGAAAGGAATCACGTGGTGTAGATACAAATCAATCTTTATTTCTTTTTTTAAAACCAGGTTCTTCACAGTCGACGCGCGAATCGCCCCATGTGGGCTTTTTTAAGGCTAAGAAAACACAATATCTACCGAACTTTTTGTCTCCCAAAATTCCTTCTATTCCCAGTTCCTTTGCAAGTAAGCTGTACAATGTATGTCCAAGTCTTAATTTACTGTAGTCAAGATGAATAGTCGTCCTTCTATATAGCAATTATGGAGCCATGATAAGTTCCAGCATCGAGCCGTAAGCGTGTATCCTAAACGATGAATACGCGTGACCACTTCACGGCAATGTTAACCTAGGAGGAGAACATACACTGCATACAGTCACTTAGCAGCCACGTATGTGACCCATCCCCGGGACTTAAGGTGAGTAGGGGGCAAGGTCCAAGGGAGCACACACAGGTCATCTTGGGAGGCATTGGGGCATATGGGGTACAGAGGTGTGCATTTCAGCATTGGTGGACGTTGATCATTTAAATAGTGATTGAAGAACTTCTTGGTTAAGTTAACCTCTGCAGGAAAAACATATTTTGCATTCGGGCACTCAACAGCAACTTACAGGACCAATATTCTGGACTTAAGGTGAGTATGGGGCAAGGTCCAAGGCCACACAAGCAGGACACTAGCAGCTGCACTGTGGTGGCCATGTGCAGTGGTGCAAACAGTGTTGGGTGCCCAGTGTTATCCAATATGGATCGATCCAGTCACAAAGAGGCTGCAGGTGGGGACTGAGAGGTCAGTTAGGCTGAACCAATGAGTGGGTTCAGGTCTTGTGGTGTTGGGGCACGTGGGGACACCTTTGGGCCTCTTCTCCTCAGTTCAGGGAGGCCGGGTGCAGAGGGTCTTTGGGGGCTGCAGACAGAGGTTACAGGTGGCGTTGTTGAGTTCACAAGTGGCAAAACCAAAGAGGGCTCTGTCTCTTGAGGGCTTGGGGACCACGCTGATGGCATCAGGTTTTTGCAGTTCCGGAGTCTCTCCGCTTCTTTGGGGTGCTTGCAGGATGCAGGGAAGCAACTCTGCTGATCCATGGGAGACCTTAAGTCTTTTTTTAAGGCAGGCAGTCCTCCCTGGTTTTGAAGGCATGACAGCTTGCAGTATGAGACGACTTTAGAGCAAGTCGATGGTAAAGCAGCAGACAGGCTGACAGTGCTGGAGCCAAGTCGGTTGCTCTTCCTCAATCTTTGTTTTTGCGACTCTTCAGGGTCTGTCTTCTTCGAAGGTCATAAGGATCTGATTTTCTGGTGCCAGGGTTCCCCAAAATACAGAATTTAGGGGTGATAGGGGAGTGTAGGACAGTAGCAATGGTATATCTACTTTTGGGGTCACTACTCCCCCATGTAACCCTGTCCCAGAAATCCCGATTTTACCATCACAAATATGGCTACCTTTAAAAAGTTGTGTCCACTTTAGGTTGCTCATGTTAGTGGTGGCACTAGCCTGAGGGTGGATATGCTTATTTTACTAGATAATATCCCCGCCTGTCCAGGTGCCAAATGGTTCTGGACAAAGGGGGTCGGCCTCTTCTCCTGTGAGAGAAACTAGATTCACATACCAAAGGTGGTAGGAGCTTTGAAGCACCCCTGCCTTGGGATGTTAATCTGCAGGTCATTCTGTGGGAGTAGGAGAAAGCACCCCCTTCCCAAGCCGGCTTAGTTTATAGCCCCTGGAAAGCCAAGGCCCTCATCCTTGGGGATCAGACACTCGTCTCTTGTGTCAGTCTGATGAAAACCAGTCAGTCAGCACCAGGGGCTGTTAGGTTTTCAGGGGGCACCTCTAAGGCACCCTCTGTGTGCATGTATTACTAAATCCAACACTGGCATCATTGTTGGTTTATTAATAGGAGATATTTGATACCAAGCATCCCTCTTATCAGTGAAGCCATCATGTGGCAGGGGCACTTGTTTTTACCAGTGTCCAGCACATGTTTTTTAAACGGCTTCCTTGATCACTTGTACTGGCAGCAATGAACCTGACCAGTACAGGGGCATATCTGCTCACGCAGTTATGCCCTCACATGCAGCATAGTTCACCCTGCCTAATGGCGGTAAGGCCTGCTGTAGGGGTGAGTACCTATACTGCACGCAGTGTCTGCAGGCATGGCACACAGGTTGTGTGCCATGCTAAGTTTTCACTTTTGTCTGCACCAAGTCATGCATCCTGCAGTAGAAGTTTGCTTGAGGTTGATGAGGGTTCCCCTAGGGTGGCACAATTCGTGATACAATCCTCAAGGATCCTTTTTAGTACTTCAGGCCCTCAGTACCAGGGGGTACCATTTACTAGGGACTTACAGAGGGTGCTTACGGTTTTGTCAGTTGGAAAAAACCATTGCCCAATTTTCTGAAGGAGATTTAGTATTGGGGACCTCGTTAGCAGGTACCCAGTGTACTTCCAGGTGAAATCAAATCATATATCATGCAAAAAGTGGGGGTGACCATGTAAAAAAATGCACTTGCCTACATAATGTCTCATCAGTCATGCCAGGGTTTTGCTCAGGCTTGTGCCCTCTCAATACCTGCACTCATTAGATTCTTTATTGAGAAGGTTGCATTCACTGTCAGCAACCTCCCTGTAGCTAATGATCGTTCAGTGTTTTGAGTTTAGGATCTTGGTTCTTGGTATAGCTATTCCCAGGCATTGTATTCTCAAGACTTTATCATCAGGTTTTGATGGATTGTAGCACATTGTATTCTTTGCATAAAGTGCAGCCTCTTATCATGTAAACTTGAACGTTTCCCAAACTGTGGGACTGAGCCTGTGTTGATCTCAAAGAATTCTACAATAGCAGCACAGAGATCTCATCAAAACGGTACATCCCTAAGAGCTTTGGAACTGAAACGACATGTAGAAATGCATAGAAGACACTCAGGTATTTCTGAGGAGAATAAGTGCAGGGCCCTAACCAGACAGTGTGCATGGTAGGTATAATATGCCAATATCTAGAGAAAGGTTTTCATTGAGGTGAGCCAAAAGTTTAGTCGTGAGTGGGTTTTGTGACCAGAGAAGTAGTATAAGTATTGCCTCATGTCTCTCCTCTTTTCCCGCCAGATATTCCATTTTCCACACATGTCAATTGTAGTAAGGAATAGCTTGGCTGTGTGTGTGTGGTCTATCCTGATGGGGTTGAAGCTATCTAAAGTTGGATGCATTGTAAGTTAAATACTCCTCCCCAAATAATACTCTCGAAGTACAGAAGGTCCATTCTGGAAACTGGAACTAATCTGAGCTTAGTGAATCCTGCATTTACAACATTCTTCTCCCCTCATCCCCTTCCCACACTGATGTTCAATGCTTCAGTGTACATACTCCTAAACTGGTTTGTACAACCGGTAAAAAAACAATGCATTGACAACAAGTTAATGAGTGGGTCAAGTCGTGCAATTCCTGAACTCAAGGTTGGATTTGTAGCACAGACTGATGATTGTAATGGACATAGAGCCGTCAGAGGTAGAGGGAAATTATTAGATGCAGAGTTTTTAACTGTCCAAAGAGTCTGTAGGAGATGCTCTGAGTCTTATGTGCAGAACCCTCAGCCAGAACTGATTTCTTTATGTGTGTAATCGACACGATCAGTCAGTATCTGAACCAAAGCCCATGATGGCCTATGCTAAGGTGTTGGTAATTCGTTTTTTCTTTTCGGTGGTGGCCTTTACGAGCTTTATTGCTTCTTTTGATATCTGACAAATTTTGCATTATCTTTCATGGTAAACTAGAAGCCATGCTGGATAAAGCATTGCAATACTTAGGGCATATGTACAAGTCACCACAATGTCACTTTTATCGAGGTTGCGGTGGCGATAGGGGCTTAGCCTTTTTTACAAGGCAGCGTTAAGCCACTTTTGGCTGGGGCCAAAAACAGCCCAAGGAGGGGGGCTGCCTGCGCCCCTCCTTATATTATAAATATGAAAATCCCCCTGGGATCTGGCCTACCTTGGAGACCGCAAATACATATATATAGTGATGTTTTACCAAGCCTCCTAAACACCTTAGGCGCTGATGAAGGCCGACCACATATATATATATATAATTCACTGAAAAAACCATAGGTTATAGATCATATATAGTTAGGAATTAGCATTTACAAAACCTTATTGTACTCACACAAAACCATTGAAATTCGCATATATAGTTAGTTGCACTAACTATATATCGCGCACCCGCAATCCACTGCTGATCATGTCACATATTACATCATTCATGACATGGTCAGTGACATCACTGATGACATCACTGATGACATCTCAAATGACATCACTGATGACATCTCAAATGACATCACTGATGACATCACTGATGACATCTCAAATGACATCACTGATGACATCACTGATGACATCTCATTTGACATTACTGATCACATCACTGATGACATCATTCATGTGATAATACGATGAACCTCTTCAGACTCTAATATAACCTTAGATACACTCAGTGTAAACAGACACTCACAGACTGTCACTCATCCATGGAGTTACTCACACACCTAGTCAGTCATGCAAAGAATCAATCACACCTCCATTTCCTCAACTATACAGTTATACACACCTTACTTATTCAAACATATACTAACATATATTTACTCTCTTATACAATCCCTGATACAAGTTCACAATGATCCATACAGCCACTCACACATTCACTGGCTCTTATGCACAGTTATTTATATATGTCAACTCTCACATGTACTGTGTTTTACATATGTACTTACTTTGACATGTAGCACTGAGATATCCATTCACTCACCAATACACTCATGCACAAAGTTAACCGCCCATACAGCTGTTTCCACATGCACTTTTGAACCCATACATCTAGTGAATCAACTGCTCACACATCTATGCACAGAGTCATACACCTCCCAGCCACCCACACACACACACTCAGTCTCCCATACAAATACTTGGGCAACCAATCAATAACCCATATAGTTACTTATATAGCTACTGATCAACACATGCAGCAGTTTACAGAACAACAGACATAATGATGCACAAATTAAGACAGTTTAGTCACTAACCCATGCACTCAGTGAGACACATTTAATCACTCACTCATACAGTCAGTCATGCACCTACTAAATCCTTCATCCAGACACTTATACATCCACTCATTCTTCAATATGTAAGACATATTTTAACTTTACAGAAACATACAGTCACTGGATGTTGTCATCAGTGATGTCATCAGTGATGTCATTTGAGATGTCATCAGTGATGTCACTGACCATGTCATGAATGATGTAATATGTGACATGATCAGCAGTGGATTGCGGGTGCGCGATATATAGTTAGTGCAACTAACTATATATGCGAATTTCAATGGTTTTGTGTGAGTACAATAAGGTTTTGTAAATGCTAATTCCTAACTATATATGGTCTATAACCTATGGTTTTTTTCAGTGAATTTTCAAGGTTTTGTAAATGCTAATTCCTAACTACATATGGTCTATAACCTATGGTTTTTTCAGTGAATTTCAATGGTTTTTTAATAGCAAATATCAAAAGCTGTAAAATGTATTCTTCTTTTAAAGGAAAAATATATTTTATATGTATTTAATATAATTTTTTTATGTATATAAATTTTTTGAGGGAACGAATTTATCAACTATCATGCTGAAGAAGAGTGTGGGGAAAAAAACCCAAAGAGGAGGACTAAGAGGAAAGAACAATCAGTTCAAAAATACAATTGCTTTAAAGCATGAAGTGCTTTTCCACACATTTACATTTAAATAACCCATATTAGAACATACAAAATATCTACAGAGGAGACGGTGTACATTGAATTTTAGACTCTTCATTGGTACCTACATGTTGGTACTTACATCACCCACACAACACAACAGCTCTATTCAGAGCTACCCTACCTCAAAGCACTCTAAAATATTATTTTCCTATTTCCCTTGGTTTTCCCCTTGTTACGCTTTCCGGAATGCTACCCGGTGCGCGGACCGGGCGCTAACCGTGCGAAAATTTGAAAAAAAAAGGTTGTTTTTTTTTACATATATGGGCCTCCTCATCCACCCTCAGAAAACCTAGGGGGTCAGGATATGTCTCCCGTGCCCCCTTATACCCATTCCCAACATTGTTTATCCTCCATCTTGTGACTAAATTTGTCCGAAACACAAGATGGCGGACTCCCGTTACGCTACCGGTGAGCTACCCGGTTCGCGTACCGGGTAGCGCTTCCACCGCGAAAAACCCCCACATCAATCCTAGGGGGTCAGGAGGGGTCTACCTTGCCCCTTTCATTCATTTCCCCCTTCGTTTATTTCCACCTCTTGTCTCTCGATCCTACCGAGAGACAAGATAGCGGCCGCTCCGGACTGTTTAGAATGCTGAGAGTCACCGGAGAGCCAATCCGCTTCTCCTCGCGAAGTTCCGTTACACGTCTGGTACACGAACCGGGGCGCTAACCGGGACGCTGTCACAGATATATATATTTTTTTGAAAGTTATTTTCTCAAAATCCACTGGAGCACATATCTTGAGACCTAGCAAAGGCACATCGGGCAAACAGTCTCTACAATATTTGCCAAGTTTCATAGAAATCCATTCAGCCGTACGAGCTAAAAGTGAGTCCAACCGCCCTATGGAAAACTCAATGTTAAAAACACGTTTTGGGACCCCCCTTTTTTCTCGGCTCCCGCTTGACGAAACCCCCCCAAACTTTCAGGGGACGCTCAGAAACAAAATGTGCCATTTTCCTGAAAATTTCAGCCAATTCCGTCCATCAACGCCAAAGTTATTCAACATAGAATTTTCAGAAATCCCTATTCAAAAAAATCCTCACTATATGTACCTACTGGCGACCGCCAGTAGGTTATATATAAATACATATATGTATATATATATATATATATATATATATATATATATATATATATATATATATATATATATATATATATATATATATATATATATATATATATATATATATATATATATATATATATATATATATATATATAAAACATTTCTATGGCAAAATGAAACCCCTCATTTTGTTCCTTTGCAAATTAAATGTTTTAAGTGTTAACACTTTATTCCAATCAAGATGACTTCAGGTGTGCCATACTTTTGTCATAAGTAAGACTGTTAGCGCTCTAGTTGTTCTTTAGAACACTCTGGGACATTCTGTCACTGGGCTATAGTTGGGCTACATCTGGCTGATATTTGGGCTACATTTGTTTTTTTTGTCTCTGGTGGCCATGTTTGGGCTACATTGGGCTACATTGGGCTACATTTGGGCTCTAACATATATATAGCCCAATGTAGCCCAATATATATTTTTCAAAGTTAATTTTCGTAAAAACCACTGGAGCATATATCTTGAGACATAGCAAAGGCACATCGGGCTACCAGTCCCTACAATTTTGCCAAGTTTTGTGGAAATCCATTCAGCCGTTCGAGCTAAAAGTGAGTCCAACCGCCCTATGGAAAACTCAATGTTAAAAACATGTTTTGGGACCCCCTTTTTTCTTGGCCCCCGCTTGACGAAACCCCCCCAAACTTTCAGGGGACGCTCAGGAACAAGATGTGCCATTTTCCTGAAAATTTCAGCCAATTCCGTCCATCAACGCCAAAGTTATTCAACATAGAATTTTCAGAAATCCCTATTCAAAAAAATCCTAACTATATATACCTACTGGCGACCACCAGTAGGTAATATATATATATATATATATATATATATATATATATATATATATATATATATATATATATATATATATATATATATATATATATATATATATATATATATATATGTATATATATATTCACTGAAAAAAACATAGGTTTCACACCAGTTATAGTTAGCTGCAAATTTTACTGACATAAAACCATTGAAATTACACGTTATAGTTAGTTGGACTCTGTCCCAGCTCTACCGTAATTTCAGATGCGCTGATCTGACCTTGCTATTCTCTAGATCCGCTAGAGTGTGCTAGAGAGCTGAGAGAGACACTCTTCTGCTGCAAACGCCATTCCGCCGGAGTTGGACGTCGGAGCGGGTTGCTGCTGCCCACCCGGCCTGGTTCTCAGGAGACGCGGAGGTGACCGGTGGAGACGCGGCTAAGTGGCTGCCTTTGAGAGGTACTACCCACGGCTTCGGAGTCACGCTGCCAACGAGCCTGCAAGGTGGCGTTTCAATTACAGCGGAGCTACTGAAGCTGTTGAAGCTCCCGCCGCTGCCTCACGGAAGCCCGCGGTAGCTCTCGAAAAGAAGTGACCTGCAGAAGTCCCTCACCTGGCACCCTCACCTCACCCTCACCTGTGTGGCGTTCATCCCCAGCGTCCGTCTGGCTCCACATCACTCTGCTCTGCAGGTGTTGCTGCGTATCTGCAGTACAGCTGTTCACGGGAGGAGCACAGCTGAGTGACGGGCCGAAGGAGAGCCTCGCTTGGGAGCCGGTGAGTAGGTGAGCGACGTAGCGTTGGGAGGGAGCTCCAATGTGCAAGAAGTGAGCGGCTTGCTGGTAGTTAGCTGAGTTATAGCTTTCTGCTTCGCTTTTACAGCTGATACGCTGCAACCTTACCTACCCGTCTGCCTGCATCCTGCACTGCCACTGCCTTGCTGTGACCTTCCGCCGCCTCCCGCTGCCCGTGTGCTCGCAAGACATCTGAGCTGGGCTGCAGTGAGGAGCGCGGTGAGGGGCTGCGACTTCAGCTACCAGCAGCCCTTGGGTCCCACACCAGCGTGACACCGCCTCCAAGCGCCAGGAGGCGCTTTAAAAACAGCCCGGAGGACGGGACGGGCCACATCACTTGGCTGTTTAAAACCTTGCATTACCCTCCAACCAAGCAAGCAAGGTAAAATCTAAATCATCACACTGCATCCTGTCAGCCTAAGCTCAATTGTTGACCAGGGCATACAACGAAATAACAACTGTGATACAAAACAGTCAGTAATCAAACAGGTTATTACATATTACATACCATACAGATCTTCCATGGCCCTGAAAAAATTAAGATCAAGAACAATATTTTTAAAAAGAATTGGAACGGAGGAGGCCATTAGGAAATCATTTGATAAAGCGTTATCACAGGGTCGGTTATCAGTCACTCCGGCTATAACCAATTATTTTTCAGGTCTTTCATCTAAGCAAACAGTAATACCTTTTGAGCCAAAGCCAGAGATGCACTCAGAATCACTGCAACCGAGTGGTAAAGTCTTATTTACACCTAACAATTCACCACTGGTTGAAAATTTGAGTACTCAAAGATCAGAAAGCGATTCAAAGGGAATTTCTACTCCCCAAGATTCTCTAAAAACAAATATCGAAGAGTCGAAATCTAATCCTGAAACTCTTGCAATTAACATAGCTCGATTCGTGGACGCAGAAGAAATTGAAGGCCATAGAAACAAAGCAGTAACTAAACCCCAAGAAGCACTACTAAATACAGGCAACTTGTCAATTATCTTAATGGAAGAATCTCCTGAAACTGAAACTGATCATGATCTAGAAATTACCCCAGATCCTTTTATCATGGATAACATGAGTCTACCAATACCAGTAACACCTATGTCCAAAGCCCTCTTTTCTCTACAGGAAATCCTGGAGTCAGTTTTAACCTTCCTGGGCCACATATTAGAAAATTCGGACCAAACCTTGGATGTACTGATTGGCTTACTCAAACATTTAATAGGAGAAAAAAGAAAGAAAGAAAGCTCGGATGGGAAAAACACACAACAAACATTTGGCAACAACCAAAACAACAAGAGTGAGAACACAATGACTAAAGGCACAAAAAAAGACGCAACTACTCAAACGCCTGAACATGAGTCACGAGAATCACTTATGAATGAACCCCGAAAAAAACAGGAAAACGAGGCCATCTATTCATTGAAAAAACTTTTCAAAGAACCAAAAACAATTAGACAATATCCAATGTTTTCAAACACAAAGGATAACAACTCTATATCTAAACCTGATGAAGGAAAAGGAGATAATAATTCACAAACAACAAATGAAAATTCAGAAGAGGAAAATATGGGAAAAATTATAGAAGAGCAATCATGCCAAAATGGGGCTAAGAATCGAAGAAGAAAACCGCAAAGAAGAATACAAAAGAAAAAAGCCCGTAAATTAAGATTTCAAAACCCCAAAATTTATTCCAAAACTGAGGATAAACAAACAAAGGAACCAATCATCGGCGCCCCTCTTAATAAGGGTAAGGAGGATAACACAATTAATCAAAATTACTCACTATTAAATCCTAATGCGGGGGAATATCTACCAGTTAAATCTTATACACGAATATGTTCAAGAAACCAAGAAGTAACTCAAAATTCTGAAACAAATTCCTTATGTATGGAAGGCCTATCCTCAAAATATCTCCTGTTTGAAGAACTTTTTCCAAATGACAACGAGCCTTTAAACCGAGGGAGAATTGTTAACCTATTACAACAGATATCATCACTACGATCTCTGACTAGCAGAGAAATTGCACTGGTGTCCTTTCCAAATAAATGTCAAAACAAAATAGCTATGGTTACTTTCTGGTCACCTACCTTGCCAGGGATCATTCTAGGAGACAAGGAAGTTATATACAAATGTGGGTTTGACGTAAGAGAAATATCTGATCCTAATGAAGTCAAACCTACGGAAAGACAACCAGGGAATACAGTACGAAATCTGAATATGTTAAGTGGTAATGGGAGTATAATCCAGCAAAAAAACTCAACTTCTCATGGAAAAGAGTCTCTAAAAGTACAAGTACATAAAGGTGCGAGAATAGTGTGGACTCAAGATTTACAAGCGCAAGAACCTTTAGCAAACATTCAATCCTGGGCATGGATCTCAGAAACATTAAATAGCAAAACTAATTCTTGCCATCATCAACCTATGGTTTAACCCTGGCTCTAAATTTAATATAGTATCTTGGAATATGGCTGGAAAAACTGACAGTAAAATGACCGATGCTATAAAAAATCAACCAGACATTTTAGCTCTACAAGAAACTTGGTCTACAAATTCCTTCAGTATAAATGGCTACTACGTATACGACACTCCAGCAAAGGAATCAAAGAATGGACATGCCAAAGGGGGGTTGGCAATACTCCTGAGTGAGGAAGATCAATGGGATCAAGAGATCATTGAGACCAACTCTGTTCATGTACAATGTATTAAGGTCCTAATGTATACCAACGACTCAGACAATCGAAGATCATTATTATTATTGTTTAACGCATACTTTCCCCCTGGTTCCAAGGGAGACAGTATCTTTTTAGAGAATATGGAAACTATGTTACAGATACTTGAAAGTCTACAATATCCGCAGTATCTAATAATGGGTGATTTAAATGCAAAAATTTCAAACAAAGATATCAGTAATTGGGCAAAAATGTACAAAGAGGAATCAGTAGAAGTGCCCATTCCTACATTTCCAATAGGAAATCGCTCAGACTCGAGAGGCAAAAGTCTATTATCGACCTTACCCAGTCTAAATGGGACTATATTAAACGGCAATGTGGAAGGCGACATTCCGGCAACAACAACCAGGCAGGGAAATGGTACCAAGTCAACACTGGACTATTTCATCTGTGAATTTGATCTCTTTGAATCATTTGATCATTTACACACAATTTTTACAGAGGAGAGTGATCACGCTCAGTTACATCTAACCTCTAATTGGATAGCTTCTCCTACCCCGACCTGTCACATAATTCACCAAGAAAGCTGTGTCAATATCAATCCCACCCACCGGCGCATATTCTGGAATTCTCAAGCCCTAGATCTAATCAGCTCTTTAATTCCTATCTTGCCAGTATTAACTGATGCTTATTCCTTAGATCCAATTACCAACTTTGAATACACAATTAATAAACTAAAAAATATTCTCCTAGATGGATTAACAAAAAAGGCCAATGCAAATAACAACAGAAAACACATAGGAAACAGAGTGTGTAATTCATCATTGGCAAAAAAACTAAACAAGCTAATCAGAGCACAATTCCTGAAGTTCTCTCTATCCACCAAGTCGGACATAAATAGACTAAAGAACAAACTAAGAAGAGAGAAAAATGGCAAGAAAAAGAAATTTCATGATAAAAACTGGATTGATATCCAGACAGCCTCAAAGAGCCATAATCAAAAAGACTACTGGGCGTTAATTGCTACTATATCAGGGACAAAAAAGAAACTACAACCAATCCCTGTTACACCCCAAGACTGGGAAATCTATTTGACAGATCTATACAAAACCAATTTGAGCGTCACAGAAGTGTCTGATGCTGCTACGAGTCGAGTTGAAAGAATAAGCTTGATTGATAACACCACACCATTTTCAATTGAATTGCACATAAAGAACGCAAGAGCTACAGGTGCATCAGGTCCTGATCAAATTCCCATTAAAGTACTGCAAGCCAATCCAAAAGAATGGAGCCAAATGTTGTGCCCCCTCTTCAATCATCTGTTTAAAATACAGCAAGTTCCAAAATCTTGGCAGGGGAGCATTATCATCCCAATCTTTAAGAAAGGAAACAAGAACGTTGCAGGCAATTACCGCCAGATAGCATTGATGGATGCTACGGGAAAGATCTTTGCAGCTGAAGTACTGGATCGTTTAAAAACATGGGCATTTTCTGAAGGTATTATACCGATGGTACAAGCTGGATTCCGGCCCAATCATTCAGTAATTGATAACATCGCAATTTTGCAGACCTTATTGGATAAGTACACAAGAAGGAGATCTCAAACTGTGTATGCAGCATACATAGACTATTCAACAGCTTTCGATCGGGTTGATCGACCCACATTATGGAAAAAGCTAAGAATCCTTGGAATTCCGGAACAACTGTTACAAATAATAATTAGTCTTCACTCTAAAACGTGGTGTCAAGTACAAATGGGAGGAAAAAAAGGCTATACTAAACAAATCACAACAGGTAATGGACTTAAGCAAGGCTGCTTGCTGGCACCAATACTTTTTTCACTATATCTGAGTGATTTACCAAGTTTTCTCCAAAAAAGCTCCAGTTTTCCGCCGAAAATAGCTGCACAGAGCATACATGCGCTACTCTATGCTGACGACATAGTGATGTTCGATCTCACCCCCTTCGGCCTTCAAGAACTTCTATGTATTTTATACAACTATTCTAGGAACAACTACTTAATTCCCAACTTAACCAAAACGAAAATCGTGGCTTTCACTGGTCGAAATAAAAAAGGGGTTAGGTATTGCTGGAAGTTGGGAAATGAGAAAGTCGAACAGGTAGAGGAATATACCTATTTAGGTAGAATTTTTGCAAAATCACTAAAGAATTCAAATCAAATAACTAACTTAAAAAGAAAGTCGCAAATGCATGCTGGAGCACTGGCAAGACTATATTCGGCAACCGGGACAAAACACTTTGCATCAATGATAAAGGTTTTTAAAGTAAAAATTCCATCAGTCCTATCATATTCCACGGAATATATACCAATGAAGCAATGGTCGTTCATGGACCAGGAAGAGGGAAAAATCTTAAAGAAAATGATGAAAGTCTCTGCCTCAATCCCAGTACAAGCTCTAAGGCTGGAGTTTTCAATCACTAGCTCATATGCGACTGCAGTTGCAAATGTGATACGGTGGACCTTCAACCTCCTTCATGCAAAAAGTGATACTTTACGAGCATTGCTCAAGAAAGAGATATTTGAAACTGAGTCCTCTTATCAGACCTTCTCTCGAAATATGGTTAAAGCGCTTGATCTTGCACAAATTAATTTGGATATTTTACGATCTTGGACAGCTGCTCAGTTGAAATTGTTTTTAAAATGTTTTACACCCAAATTTAGTTATGAGACTGATTTTGCACATTGTAATACGCTATCACTATATAAACCATTTACAGCAATTATTGAATATAAAAAGGAACCAGTATACGTAGGTCTTACATTAACTCACGGGGCAAGACGGGCAATAATGATGCTTCGCCTGGGCATCCTTCCTTTACAGACTTTTACCTACAAATGGACTCTAGGAGGCACAACGATGTGCTCTTTGTGTCTGGGGGGAGATCAGACAATTGAACATTTATTGTTTGTATGTCCCAACTCAATAGTAGTATCGGCAAGATCCAGATACCTAAGACCGATTTACTGCAAATGTAGAATAGTTACTGTAAAAGAATTGCTCGTATTATGTAAGCATTCACCTAATGAATTTGTGTGCTATAATCTTTTTAAATTTCTCAAAGCAACCTTGAACATGTTTTAACTTTATGAATTTTAAATCAGATCGTTGAAGTGTATTTTATTTTTGTAAAATTATTTTAAAAATTTGTGGTCCTCGGTTGAGTACCAAAACAAATAAACATACTTTGACTTGACTTGACTCACTATAACTTGCGCGTGTAATGCACTGCTGATGACGTCACATATTACATCACTCATGACATGGTCAGTGACATCACTCATGACATCACTGATGACACCATCCAGTGAATATGTATCTTTCTGAAAAATAAATATCTTTTATATATGTATATGTAAAGGTCGATGGAAGAAAAAATGTTTAAATAAATGTTTTAATGAATGTTTTTTTTTTTTAAATTGATTGGTTAACTGGCTTATTAAGTGTATCTTAGTGAATACATATATTACCGAGTAATGTTAAAATATTTAAATATATGTATCAGTTTTTCACTTTGTGTATAAATAGCTACATGGGTTGGTGAGTAGCTACATGTGTGTGTATATGGGTTATTAGATGTTTTTTTAGTATCAGTATGAGTGTCTGTATGGTTTGGTGGGGGTATTACTTAGCACGTAGATGCGTGAGTTTAACTTTAACTTTATTGTACAGTTAATAAAAACCATTACAAAAACCGACAGAAATAAAAAGTTAAGAACATTTTTGAGACAAGAGCTTCATTTTTGATAATAGTAAAAATTGGATTAAAATTTGTTAAAAACACAAGAAAAGGAAGTGTTTGTCTGCCACTGGGAACTTCTGCGTTTCCTCAGAGAAGGTTCCTTTTGTCAGTCCTTGCCTCCTTTCCCGTTCAAGGGCCTATTTGAGGTCCGCATTCCTTATGGAAGTAAGCCCATCCTTTTCCCTGTGTGCTCGTAACTTCTAGTGATCCGCAGTTGTTTAGTTTTGTTAGCCGGTTATGACTCTATGCAGTCTTAATGTTTTGTTTCTAGGAGTGTGGAGGGGGCACTGTCTTTGTCCGTTTGTTCTTTCCTTGCATTAATTCTGGTTTCTACGGCTTTGAAGTATTTTACCAGTCGGCAGACCAATTGGACATCATCACCCGAGAAGCAAGCCAGGGATGCCTGTCTACATGACCTGATTCCTTTTTTATTGAATAGGGGTCTCAACAGGTTCCTGCGGTCTTGCTGCAGATCTTTACAGATTGTGATGAGGTGTACAATATTTTCTTCGTGGTTCCCGCACAGGCGGCATTTTGCTGGCTTTGGTGGGCGTAGCCAAGGGGCCATGTGGTCTGCTGAGGGCAATACTCCTAGCCGGTGTTTTAGGAATGACTCTTTTATTTTTTTGGTAAAACTGGTCAAAAGGTATGTCTGTGGTGTGAGTTTTTTGTACGTTTGTATAGTTAACCAGCCGTGTGCTCGCTCCGTTAGTGAAGCTTTGTCTTTTAGGAGAGATTCTTTCCTGACAGTGTTATTTACTGCTTTTTTGAAGCTTGCCAGATTCCCTTGCAGATCCCACAGTTGTTGCGCCCCCAGTTGTGTTATTGCCTCCTCCAGAAAAAGCCTTGCTGGGCTGTGGTCTTTTCTTTGTAGGTCTCTCCATAGGAGTGCGTTGAGGGTGTTTGCCTCTCCCCTACTGATTTTATACCAGCTTTTGAGGTATGCTCCCTTGCGTGCAAGCTCTTCCTTTACCAACCCAAACTCGAGTCGGATCTGCGCCGGGGAAGTGTACTTCGGGAGGCCAAACAACATCCGCAACGCTCTTGTTATTACTCCTTCTAATGTTCCAGCATCCCTGCCTCTCATTGCTTCACTTCCGTATGTAATGGATGGTATCAGTTTTGCTTGGATCAGTTTTAGTAGTGGGGTGAAGTTTGGACCAGTGATCTTGTTTTTCAGATTCCTTAGAGAAACAGCTGTCATTAGGCCTCTCTTTTTTATCGCCTCTCGCTGTGGTGTGAAGCTCCCCCTATGATCTATAATCACTCCCAGGTAACGGTATTTGTTTGTAACTTCCAATTTCATTGCGTCCCAATACCAGCTGAATGTTGATGTCTTTTTGTGGGAGTTAAGGCACATGACTTTTGTTTTGTTGTAGTTGATGCTGAGTTTGTTTGTTTTGGAGTATTGCGAGGTAATGTCAAGGAGCCGCTGTAAGCCAATCGGGGTCCGGCTGATTAGCACCAGATCATCTGCATAAAATAGATTAGACAGCTGAGTGCCCCCTAATTTTGGTGCGTGTGAGTTGTTTTCATTTAGTACAGTTGACAGTTCGGCCATGAAAAGGTTAAATAAAGTTGGCGCTAGCACGCATCCTTGCTTTACTCCAGTGCTGGTTGGAATTTTCTTAGTTAAAAAGTCGCCATTTCCTAGTTTGACTTGGACCCACGTGTCACTGTGTAGGAGGATTAGTTGATTCAGCAGAGTTGAAGGGATTTTCATTCTCTCTAGTTTTTGCCACAGCAGATTTCTATTTACGCGATCAAAGGCCGAGCTATAATCGATGTAGCACAGGTATAGGGGCTGTTTTCCCTCTAGCGCTGAGTCAATCAGAAGTGACAAGGCTAGAATATTTGTAGTCGTTCCCATGTTTTTCCTAAAGCCGGTTTGGTTGAATGGGATTGCTGATGTTTCTTCCGCCCACGATGTCAGCTCTTGAAGTAAGAGGCCTGCATAGTACTTTGCCTCGTTGTCCAGTAAGGCTATTAACCGGTAACTTCTAGGGTCTCTTCTGTCACCTTTTTTAAATATTGGTGAAATTATTGCCCCCCTCCATGATTGTGGAATTATTGAGGTCTGCCATATTTTTTCAAACATAGGTTTGAAGGCAATAGCCCAGTATTCTGGTTCTAGCTTAAATATGATCGGTGGTATGCCATTTGGGCCAGGGGCTCCCTCTGTTCTCCCTTTCGAGATTCTGTTGGTTATTTGTAGCTTTGTGATTGGTAAATCCCTGTTACTTCTGGGGGTTTCTTTGTGAGGGAGCATGTGTTCTTTATTTTCTTTTGGCAGTTCTTGGGTGTCACTAAAGTGTGTGCTGATATAAGTTATCCAGGCCTCTTCCGTCACATTGGAGTCTATCCCCTGGCTTTGCTCATTAATCACACTATTAATCGTTTGCCAAAACTGTGCGCTGTTGTTGGTTTTCGCATCATGTAGGAGTTTTCCCCAAAGGGACTCATCTGCGTCCTTTTTTAGTTGCCATATTATTTTCCTGCGGTTGCCTTTTAGCTTTCTCAGCGCTTGGCAGGCGGTGGGATCTGTTTTTACTCTTCGCAGTGTGTGGTTGATCTGAGTCTTCAGCCTTTTTAGCCTGCTGTCCTTTCTGAAATCATAATGACTCTTATGTGTCACGGTGCTGCCCTGGCCATCGGACTTTGTGTGCCCCCTTCTTTCAGCTATGTCTCTCATTTTTTTTGTAAATACCTCCCAGCGTATAATTAGGTTTGGAGATATGGATTGTGCCTTCGCCAGAGCTTGTTTAGCTTGCGCTAAGAGGTTTTGTGGGTCGCTAGTTTTGCACTTTACCCGTCTTTCGTTTATTGTGAAGTCCAAGCCCAGTTTGCTGGCGCATGGTGGACTTGGTATTTCCGATGTTTCTATCTTTGTTTCCTGGGGCAGATGGTCGCTGTAGTCCATCGGGCAAATTTGAAAGTCTTTTACCCTGTGGTACAAACTGCGGGAGAGGAATGTAAAATCAATTGTAGAGCTTGCCAGTGTACTGTGGAATGTTGCGGATTGTGGTCTGTCACCTGGGAATCTGCCGTTAAGTGCCCTGAGGCCCAGCTCTTCAAATTTGGCCAGCAGGCTCCTCGCTGTTTTTGTGCTTCTACCTCCCGAAGTACAGTCTTGACGGTTTTGCTCCCAGGCAAACGGATCCTCCTCATCTGTGTTTTCCTGGGCCGATAGGCTGAGCATATTTAGGTTGAAATCCCCTGTGACAATTATGTTGTTCGTGTTCTCGATTTTGAGCAGTTTTACTAGTTCTTCCTTCAGCTGTTGTGCTCCCTTCCTTTTCTCCCTGGGATGCAAATAGAGGTTTATTAAAATGATATCCTCTTTTGTTTCTTGCTCACGGAGCGACAAGCGTAATGCTTGTATTGCGTTTGGGGCGGCTAAGTTGTAAACTAATGGGACTACTTTTGTTATCGTTGATAGCGCGCTGTAGGTGGCCAGACCACCTTTCTTATGGCCAAACAATGAGCTCTGGGATGACGGTAGGAAATTCAAATTGAATCCCGGCAGCGCTGGGGGAGAGTCAGACCAGGTTTCTTGCAAAGAGATAATTGTGTACTTTTTCAGGTAGGTGTTTAGGCCCATATCTGAGAATTTATCTCCTAAGCCGTTAATGTTCCATGAGCATAAGCTTAGGGTACTGATTGTGTTTGTTGGTTTTGTGTTGCTTTGTCAATGGTTTGACTCTTTCACATTTAGGGTCCTAGAGAGCCAGCTCCAGTTAGGCGAGGGCAGACTGTCGTTAACCGTTGTTCTGTTGTCGTGCTGGTCTCTGAGCACTAGGTTCTCTGGGGTTTTGCTTCGAGCTCCTCTTAGGACTGTTTTTTTGGTGGATGGTTCTTTTGTTTTTTCCCTTTGTTGAATGTCGTACAGTTCTTTTGTCTTGTCCCTTTGTTGGCTATCATACAGTAGAGGATCTGGGTATCTTGTTTGGTAAAAAGGCTGTAGTTTTATTCCCCAGGAGTCGAACTTTGCTTTTTCTTTTAAAAGTCTCTCCGGGAATTCTGTAGTGACCCATGTAGTTTTTGTTGATTCTGCTCCGGGGTACTCCAGGGGTTCCAAAAATTCTACTGATTCCAAGTCAGTTGTTGATATGGTGTTAAGGCTATCTATGGTTTTCAGTAGCCGTAGTATGTTCCCCCTGTTTAGGATATCCATTGGGCCTCTTGATCGATATTCTGGGTGAAACAGTACTATGGTTGTACCGACTTGCCCCCTATCGCATGTCTGGATATTGCCGGTGTTATTGATTGTGGCTTCCCCTCGGTTCAGAGGTTCCTCAGTTCCTGCCGCATTGCTTTTGTCTATCATTTTGCTGCTTTTCTTCAGTTCTTGTCTAGTGGTAATTACCCTGGTTGTCTTGGCCCACTGGTTGCTTGTTCGATATTGTTTAACTTCCATTATCTGAGGGGAATTTTTGGTATGCCTTTGCTCGCACAGTTGGGTTCTATCTGAGTTTTCCCTGTCAGTTGGGTCAGTGGCTACTTGTGGATTGGGCCCCTTTTGCGTATCTTCTTTGCCGATCTTCTTCAATGCTTGTGGCAAGTTTGGTGTAGCTGTCTCGCTTTCGGTAGGGGGGCTATTGGTAGGCCTTGTCTCTACTGACTGGTATGTATCAACTTTTTTCCCTGTTCCCTCTTTGTTTTCTGTGTTGGTACACTCATTATCTTGTGTGTCTCTAGTTCCTATCGGGCTGGGTTGTATTGGGTTTGCCGCTGGGTTCTCATTGGAGGTGCCCTTGCACCATGCTATAACCCCTGTTGTTTTCTTTTGATTTCTTCCCTTCCTTTTCTGTTTTCTTCCCACTTTTCCTTGTTGGGGAGGGGTTGATGCTCCATCTTTTTGGCGGGTTTTTTCAGAGTGCGCTATGCTCTCTGTGGGGGGAGTTTCAGCTCCTTCAGGTTGTTGTTTGTTATTGGCCGATGTGGTCTTATCATTTAATTTTCTCCTAGGCGGGGGTGGGTCTAAGGTTATCTTTAGGTTCTCCTGGTTTAGAGATTGTGGTTCTGCTTGCGAAGACAGGGCAGGTTCTTGTCTGCTCCCGACGTGCTTACATGGATAGTTGTTTTTAACTGCGACCTTGATGTCAGAGAGGAGATTGTCCAGCGCTGTTGGAAGTGTTACCAATTTGTCCACTATTGCAATGCAAGAGCAGTTCGGCCCTATTAATTGTGTCTCACCTTGCACCCTTTTTATCATGCCGTTCAGCTCTGCTAACTTACCGTCAATATTAGCAACAAATATTGACAGGGAATTAAGGACAGAGAGTTGTAAGTCCATCTTATCAGACTGATATTGGATGGCGTTTGCTGTTAGTTGCATTGTGTGTAGGAGGGATGCCCAGATGTCTTCCTTGGCGTTTGGTCTTACCATCTCTGGATTTTCGCAGATGGACTCACCTGCCAGTTCCTGCTTCGATTCCACGGGGTAGGATGCTACCAGTTCTTCCCACTCCTCCGGGGTGAGGTACGAGGTTTCATGGTCGTTTGACCTGGGTATTGTAAATCCTGTGCTGGGTTGTGTGTTGGGGGCAGTTAATTGACTCAGGATTTTTATTCCAGTAGATATTGGAGCATGGCCATGCTCAGTGCCGCCATTTTGCAGCTCAAGTTTGTTGAGAGCCTCGTGTGATTGGTCATTAACTTGGAAAGAGCTCTGGCACTGATCTCTTGTTTCCTGTGTTAGTGTGGTGGTTGATTGCCCTACTGCGACAGAGTCTGCCATTGTTGTTGAATCTCTCGTGTCCCCGGATGGTGACATTACTTGTGTGTCCGCTGGCATGGTCACTGCATATTTGCCGGTTGATGTTTCTTTTTGTGTTGTTTGGTCTGTGTTCTGCGTGATTTCACTCATCTGCGTGTCATCCTTCAAGGGGAGATCCCGGAGCCCCCGGTTTGTTGACCTGTCTGGTCCACCGTAGCCCACAGGGGTTCTTGGTATGCCTTGCGTTCTCCACTGTGGTGCTGGAGCTGGGCATTCATGGTATGCCCCCTCAGTGCCAGTCTGTGTTGCATTTTGTCTCATAATGCTTATGGGGGATATGGGGCACATCTCCCAGCTTGCTTTTGATGGAAGGTTTGGTGGGAGGTTGGGGGATGGGTTCACCCTTAGGTATGCTGTTATAATTTCTTTTGATTGGTCTTGCGCTGTGCCTTTTGCTGTTTTTTCTGCATTTAAATCAACCCACTCCTGTCTTTTGCCATATGCCTGTGATGATAGGACCCCCAGAGACCCATTGTTCATTTCTCCGCTGATTGCGGATGCGCCCTCGTCAAAGGTGTGTGTCCTCTTTTTGGGATCCACTAGGTTCATTTCCTCCTTCGCCGCTTGTTCTAGCCCCTGCTCTACAGGATTTGACCTGTTTGTTGTGATTGGTTGGAGTGGTGTTGGTAAGTCGCTAGTGCTGGCGTTATTTAAGTAGAGAACTGAATTGGGATCTTTAATGAATGTGAATTTTGTATAAATTTTGGGTTGAAAACTCAGTTTTTTGCTGGTAGGGTTATGTGTGTGGTCACCGGCTTTAGAGCCTCCGGGGCTGGTGAGCAGGGGGGATATCAGGGAGGATGCTCCTTCCTCACATTCGTTCGTTCCCTTGTCCTTTCCATTTCCATTTCCAGTGCCTTCATTACACATATCCATTAGATCCCTCTTAAGGTTCTTCTTAGCTTTTCTTAATCTTTTTGGGGGATTTGTAGGTGCCACGTTGTTCCTTGGCTTCCCAGACCTCATTCCGCGTTTTTTCTCTTCTCTTCTCTTTATCCCTGGTCCTTTGTCCTTTGTCCTTTGTCTATTTCGTGTCCTTCTCTCCTTCTCTCCTTATGCCTTAGGTCTCCTTGTGTTATCTTCTTATGTCTCCTTTTGCCTCTCTTTTCCTCTCCACTCTTGGCTGCTTTCGGATTAGTAAAGAGGTGTTAATGGGGGTTGACAGGGGTTTTAGGAGAGGTTCCCCAAGAGTTCGAGAGGGTTAGTTGGCGAAGGTTGGTGGCCCCCTGCTGCAGCTGCAGCGTGTGCTGTCACCGCCGGTGCAGCAGTTTCACCCCTTTTATTTTGGCCCCTCAGCCACTCTAGGTTTTTTCTTTTTTCCTTAAGCAGCTCCTGACTCGACTCGAGTCCCGAGCCTCTCACTCCTGTGTCACTGCGTGGCGGAGAGGTGTGGATGAGTTGGAAGGGCAGGGGGTGCTTAGGGAGATCTCCGTTCTCAGGTTGTTTTTTTCCCCTCTAGTGGCAATACCTGGGTGCAGGAGATGGCAGGAGCGCGATGGCAGCCTACCGATTGCAGGCACTGCAGACACTGGGAGAGTTCTGCTCCGGCAAGTGAAGGTCAGTGTAGGGCAGGATCTGGGGGTATCCTCCGTTGCCTCCCGTTACTTTAGCAGCCACTCCGTGCTCCGTGCAGCTCTAGGCTATCCCACCGCGCCCCCTGCCGAATACCACGGGCGGGTGCAGTTGAAGCCAGTTGAAGCCGGAGGGGGTCAGCACCGCACACTGCCCGCAGCCCACGGTCCTGGTGCCTCCGCCTTATTTTCTGCAGTTTTCACCTCGCTGATAGCAGGTGCTGTGCAGCAAGTGAAGCTTCGGGCTTCAGGCTGACATAGCAAGCGGGAGAAGGCACAGAGACTTCGATGGTTCCGTGTCTCGGGAGTGACGGTAAACCGGCAAGCCAGCGCCTCCCGCCCACCAGCCTGCCTGTCCACCGTGCCTACCGCGCCTTGGTAGGTCCCGCTGTTCGTCAGTTTTTTGGAAGTCAGCAAAGCCTCGGAAGTCTGTGGGGTAGGGCTGCGGGTTGCTGGCGTACTCTTCCTTCCTCACGCTCACACTGACCAGCTGGAATGCTGCTGTAAAACACGGAACGGAATCCGATGTGAGTCAATCTCCCTCTAGTCTCGGAGCCGATTCAGGGCGGTGAGTGCTGCGCATACAATGTAGATGCATCAATGACTGACTCACTGTTTGTATGTGTTTTGAAGACAGCATATGTGCAGGACTATATGGGTGGATGAGTGTGTATATATGTGTGTTAGTGAGTGAATGACTGTCTCACTAGTGTCTTTATCAGTAACAACATATGTTTTAATCTAGTATATGTGAGTATTGATGTTTATAAGTGAGTATATGTGAGATTGTAAGAGTTCCTGTTTAAATAAGTATGTGTTTCTATAAGTGATTGTTTAAGAGAGTAAGTATGTGTAAGTTTCCTTAGAAGTAAGGTGGTAGTGTGTGTATAGTTGTAAATGCAAATAAATGGATGTTCAATAGTTTATTTGCATGTGTGAGTATGTGTGTGAGTAACGTTTGGATGACTGTCGGTGTGTAACAGGATGTATTGGTGTATCACTACATATGATGAGTGAGTATATGTATGAGTGACTATATAGAACTGTTGGTGAATGAGTGGATGTGTATATAGATGGTGGTATTACTGAATTGGTTGTTGTAACTGGTATGGATATCTCCATTTTTTTGAAAATGTTAATTTCTATTTTTGAATATGTGTTTCAAGGGTGTTTCAAGGGTTACATTACACTGAAAGGAGGTCTGTCACTCTGTCACAAAGATGGTGTAATCAGTGATGTCATGAGTGATGTCACTGACCATGTCATGAGTGATTTAATATGTGACGTCATCAGCAGAGTATTACACGCGCAAGTTATAGTGAGTCCAACTAACTATAACGTGGAATTTCAATGGTTTTATGTCAGTAAAATTTGCAGCTAACTATAACTGGTGTGAAACCTATGGTTTTTTCAGTGAATTTAATAGGTTTTTTATATGCTAATTCCTAACTATAACTGGTGTGAATCCTATGGTTTTTTCAGTGAATTTCATAGGTTTTTTAAATGCTAATTCCTAACTATATATAAGGCCCCAAACCTATGTTTTTTTCTTTGAAGTTCAAAATTT
This sequence comes from Lissotriton vulgaris, assembly GCF_964263255.1. Classification (NCBI taxonomy): domain Eukaryota; kingdom Metazoa; phylum Chordata; class Amphibia; order Caudata; family Salamandridae; genus Lissotriton; species Lissotriton vulgaris. The sequence goes on along the minus strand of NC_141689.1, from coordinate 1,078,032,984 downwards.
GGTTAATAGCAAATGTCTATAGCTATGAAATATAATATTTTTGAAAATGAATGAATCCTATATTTTAATTGTATTTTAAACAATTTTTTATTTTTTTCATTTTTGACCCTGGAGCGCTCCCGGGGCACGCCCCGGTGAGCGCCCCGGAGAGCGTAGTCGTTTGAAGAGCCCCGGTGCACGAACCGGGAAGCGTCCCGTTAGCGCCAATGTCGCGAACGAAAACATGATTGTGACGTATCGCGTAGCCGCGTCCGCGTGATACGCACGGCGTAAGCGCACCCGGAAGCACTCGAGCGAATACGATCGCGCAACGTAAACTTCCGACGCGCTCACCCGACGCGACCCGGGGCGCGTCGCTCATGTGACCTGAAAATAACACTTTTAATTGGTGCAGAACAGTTTTACTTTCATAATGATGAAATCCCTGGTCTTGTGACCTGAAAATAACACTTCTCATTGGTTCAGGCCTTTTTTTTTCCAAATGATGAAAGATCCCACCTTTTTTCCTTATACTGACTTTGTCCTTTGACTGAGGAAGACCTGTTTCAGTAATAGAGAGAGAACTATTTTATACTTTCTAATGGCTACTGTAGCTGCATCAGCTGGAACATAGGTTTCACACCAGTTATAGTTAGCTGCAAATTTTACTGACATAAAACCATTGAAATTACATGTTATAGTTAGTTGGACTCACTATAACTTGCGCGTGTAATGCACTGCTGATGACGTCACATATTACATCACTCATGACATGGTCAGTGACATCACTCATGACATCACTGATGACACCATCCAGTGAATATGTATCTTTCTGAAAAATAAATATTTTTTATATATGTATATGTAAAGGTCGATGGAAGAAAAAATGTTTAAATAAATGTTTTAATGAATGTTTTTTTTAAAAAAAATTGATTGGTTAACTGGCTTATTAAGTGTATCTTAGTGAATACATATATTAGCGAGTAATGTTAAAATATTTAAATATATGTATCAGTGTTTCACTTTGTGTATAAATAGCTACATGGGTTGGTGAGTAGCTACATGTGTGTGTATATGGGTTATTAGATGTTTTTTTAGTATCAGTATGAGTGTCTGTATGGTTTGGTGGGGGTATTACTTAGCACGTAGATGCATCAATGACTGACTCACTGTTTGTATGTGTTTTGAAGACAGCATATGTGCAGGACTATATGGGTGGATGAGTGTGTATATATGTGTGTTAGTGAGTGAATGACTGTCTCACTAGTGTCTTTATCAGTAACAACATATGTTTTAATCTAGTATATGTGAGTATTGATGTTTATAAGTGAGTATATGTGAGATTGTAAGAATTCCTGTTTAAATAAGTATGTGTTTCTATAAGTGATTGTTTAAGAGAGTAAGTATGTGTAAGTTTCCTTAGAAGTAAGGTGGTAGTGTGTGTATAGTTGTAAATGCAAATAAATGGATGTTCAATAGTTTATTTGCATGTGTGAGTATGTGTGTGAGTAACGTTTGGATGACTGTCGGTGTGTAACAGGATGTATTGGTGTATCACTACATATGATGAGTGAGTATATGTATGAGTGACTATATAGAACTGTTGGTGAATGAGTGGATGTGTATATAGATGGTGGTATTACTGAATTGGTTGTTGTAACTGGTATGGATATCTCCATTTTTTTGAAAATGTTAATTTCTATTTTTGAATATGTGTTTCAAGGGTTACATTACACTGAAAGGAGGTCTGTCACTCTGTCACAAAGATGGTGTCATCAGTGATGTCATGAGTGATGTCACTGACCATGTCATGAGTGATGTAATATGTGACGTCATCAGCAGAGTATTACACGCGCAAGTTATAGTGAGTCCAACTAACTATAACGTGGAATTTCAATGGTTTTATGTCAGTAAAATTTGCAGCTAACTATAACTGGTGTGAAACCTATGGTTTTTTCAGTGAATTTAATAGGTTTTTTATATGCTAATTCCTAACTATAACTGGTGTGAATCCTATGGTTTTTTCAGTGAATTTCATAGGTTTTTTAAATGCTAATTCCTAACTATATATAAGGCCCCAAACCTATGTTTTTTTCTTTGAAGTTCAAAATTTGGTTAATAGCAAATGTCTATAGCTATGAAATATAATATTTTTGAAAATGAATGAATCCTATATTTTAATTGTATTTTAAACAATTTTTTTTTTTTTTTATTTTTGACCCTGGAGCGCTCCCGGGGCACGCCCCGGTGAGCGCCCCGGAGAGCGTAGTCGTTTGAAGAGCCCCGGTGCACGAATCGGGAAGCGTCCCGTTAGCGCCAATGTCGCGAACGAAAACATGATTGTGACGTATCGCGTAGCCGAGTCCGCGTGATACGCACGGCGTAAGCGCACCCGGAAGCACTCGAGCGAATACGATCGCGCAACGTAAACTTCCGACGCGCTCACCCGACGCGACCCGGGGCGCGTCGCTCATGTGACCTGAAAATAACACTTTTAATTGGTGCAGAACAGTTTTACTTTCATAATGATGAAATCCCTGGTCTTGTGACCTGAAAATAACACTTCTCATTGGTTCAGGCCTTTTTTTTTCCAAATGATGAAAGATCCCACCTTTTTTCCTTATACTGACTTGTCCTTTGACTGAGGAAGACCTGTTTCAGTAATAGAGAGAGAACTATTTTATACTTTCTAATGGCTACTGTAGCTGCATCAGCTGGAGCATCTGCACCACCACCAAGAGGACCACCACAACAGTACATTGGTGGTCAAGAAGAGGAGGAGGAGGAAGAGGAAGAGGAGGATGGGAGAAGATTGCTGCCTGAACAAAATACCCCATACAAGCCCAAGTCACACATTGTATGGGAGTTTTTTTCACTCACAGAGGGAAAGAAAAAAGTGAATGCGGCCAAGGTAACTTGCCTAATCTGTAAGGAACAACTCTCAAGGGGCAACCCAAACAAAAAGTATTCCTTTGGTAACAATACCATGATTCGACATATGATCCGTAAGCACCCTAACAACTATTCTCGTGCAGAGCTCAGGGAACTGGCCAGTAACCTCCCCCAGTCATCAAGGACCACCTCCCAAAGAAACAAACCCACTTCATCGGGACCAGAAACATCAGAGATGATGCCTTATATTCAGCAACGATTTGCTGATTTTAAAATCACTTGTACTGCATGTGGCAAGCTTATCGCCTATGGTGAAAAGAGCGTAAAGCTCATCGTCCTTGCAGGTGACAATCACAAGTGCCCCAAAAAGAAGTAATTTTTTTCTTTTTTTGTTTTTTGCTCCAGTTGAGCCAGTTTCAATTCCCTTTTTTTTGTTTCTCTCCCTAAAAAAATACAAAAAAAATATAAAACTGTTTTGAAAAGCCAAAAAAAGTACAAAATGTTCAAAAAAGAATAAAAAAATATAAAACAACAAAAAGAAGAAAAAAACAGTTCTTTTCAGAACTACCTCCAATTTATAAAAAAAGGCTTCATTTTTAAAAAACTCTGTCATTCTTTTTTCCTCATGGTACGCTCCCCGGTCCGCTCCCCGGTGCGCGTACCGGGCGCTCCCCCCGCGCAAAACGAAAAAAAAAAAAAATGTTATGCCCCGCGGGGCCCTTTTATAGCCCCCACATCAAACCTAGGGGGTCAGGGGGTTCTACCCTGCCCCCTTATGGTCATTTCCCCCTTTGTTTTGGCCACCTCTTGTGTCTCGATCCTACCGAGACACAAGATGGCGGCCGCTCCGGACTGTTTCGAATGTTTACAGACACCCGAAAGCCAATCAGCTTTCCTTGCGCACGTCGCGGGTCGCGCCCGATGCGTGTACCGGGGCGCTGCCATAGATATATATATTTGTTTGAACCTAAATTACTCAAAATCCACTGGAGCACATATCTTGAGACATAGCAAAGGCACATCGGGCTACCAGCCCCTACAATTTTGCCAAGTTTGGTGCAAATCCATTCAGCCGTTCGGGCTAAAAGTGAGTTCGACCGCCCAATGGAAATTAACATGGGGAAAACACGTTTTGGGACCCCCCCTTTTATCTCGGCCCCCGCTTGACGAATCCCCCCAAAACTTTCAAGGAAGGACCGGAGCTCCGCGAGGCAAATTTGAGGAAGTTTTCAGGCAGATTCGTCAACCGGCGCCAAAGTTATTCCAAATAGAATTTTGAGATTTTGCATTGAAAAAAATCCTAACTATAACTACCTACTGGCGTCCGCCAGTAGGTAATATATACATATAAATATGTATATATATAAATATATATATATATATATATATATATATATATATATATATATATATATATATATATATATATATATATATATATATATACACATATTACCTACTGGCGGTCGCCAGTAGGTATATATAGTTAGGATTTTTTCTCTATGGGACTTTTGAAAATTCTATGTCTAATAACTTTGGCGTTTATAGACGGAATTGGCTGAAATTTTCAGGAAAATGGCACATTTTGTTTCTGAGCAGCCCCTGAAAATTTAGGGGGGTTTCGTCAAGGGGGGGCCGAGAAAAAAGGGGGGTCCCAAAACGCGTTTTTCCCATTCATTTTTCCATAGGGCGGTTGGCCTCACTTTTAGCTGGAACGGCTGAATGGATTTGCACGAAACTTGGCAAAATTGTAGGGACTGTTAGCCCGATGTGCCTTTGCTAGGTCTCAATATATGTGCTCCAGTGGATTTTGAGAAAATAACGTTTTAAAAAACAGATATATCTGTGACAGCGTCCCGGGTAGCGCTCCGGTTCGCGTACTTTTCGCGTAACGGAACTTTGCGAAGCGAAGCTGATTGGCTCTCCGGTGTCTGTCAACATTCTAAACAGTCCGGAACGGCCGCCATCTTGTCTCTCGGTAGGATCGAGAGACAAGAGGAGGAGAAAAACGAAGGGGGAATTTAATGAAAGGGGGCAAGGTAGACCCCTCTTAACCCCCTAGGAATGATGTTGGGGTTATTAAAAGGTCCCATGGGGCAAATTAAAAAAATTTGATTTTTCGCGGTAGAAGCGCTTCCCGGTTCGCGAACCGGGTCGCGAACCGGTAGCGAAACGGGAATTCACCATTTTGTGTTTCGTTTCAATTAAATTACACGTATCCTGACCCCCTATGTTTTTTGAGGGTGGCTGAGGATGCTCATATATGTTGATACATGTCTTCCAGCGGCTGCGCGATTTTTTTTTTTTGTTGCTGCGTGACGTCTGTTAACGTTCGATTCGAAGGAAATCAGGAAGTGTTGACCGCCATTTTGTCACTGCGAGTAAATATATTGTTAAAAATAATTGTTATAAATTAATCCGTATTGATAAACATTGTCTGCGCCATCTTGCCTTTTTTCCAATGCCACACTTTTGTCGTGCACGGCAGCCATTTTAGATGCCTTGACTAGACCCACTCTCTGCACGCCGCCGATCCTCAGCATGGCTCCCCACCCTCGCAAGCATCTCCCCCACGCACTGGTCACCCACGCTCTCTCTCTCATGCATGGGCCATAAACCTCCCCCCATCTGCGCTGCTCTTCCCTGAGAATCACACCCTGTGCCCGCCCGACACCTCCCTTTCACCCTATTCACTACCGCACCCTCTGACACTCCTCTTCCTCTGTGTCCGATTGTCCAGGCCGGTCCCAGGCTATCACCTAGCCCTGCGGATGTAGTTTATGGCCCCAACTGTAAAGAATCACCCCTCTTCAAAGGAGTTACAGTAGATCAAGGCCCCCACCCCATGAGATCCGTCACACCACACGCGTTCCTACTATCTGATAACGATCCTGTATTGTGATTGGGGAGGGGATTCTCACTGTAAGGGTGTGTGGGACCGAGCCTGAAGCGGAAGATTCCAGGGATGCCTTTCTGTACATCAAAGTCTTCACAAGAATGTGTCACATTACAAATATATAGCACTCCAACAAAGTAGTAGGATTATAACACTTTAATAACTTATAAATATATACAACGCTCCAACAAAGTAAACACGTTAAAAAAAAATTTTAAACAACTATTTACATGGCAGCCTGCTGCAACATCCATCTCAAAGCATTCACCGTCCGCTTGGTACTGTCCTTGCCCCTCCTTCCCCGGAGTAGCAACAATGGGCTGCTTTGGTCTGTCTTTTAGTCGGCTTTGGGTTATAAAAAGCCTACAAAATCCGTCGGCCTGTGAGGTGGCGTCAGTAGCGGACCGTTGTGCGAATAGGCCGAAGGCGGCACAACGCGCCGAAATCCGGACGGCAACCAGGTGGTGTCCAGCAAGTTGTCGCACTGGTCTGGCCATCCTACAATGCTGCGCCGAAAAACGGCGTGGGGCGCCCCCGGGGGGGGGGGGAGGCGGCGCGAACGGGCCTCCCCCGCCTCCCCAGGTGGAGGCTCCTCAGCTGCAGTGGGGCGCCACTTGGCATCCAACTGAGTTGCGCCCGCTCTTGCGACACAGTGCCTCGCTCGGCCAGCTGAATTGCGCCTGCTCTTGCTATTACAGCGCCTCACCCGCCATCCAGCTGAGTTGCGCCCACTCTTGCGGTGCAGCGATAGGCGGCTGCCACAGGACTCTCAAAATGGCGGCCGGCTCTTCGGATTTGGGCCTGGTCCACTAAAATGGCCCTGGGACACATTTGAACTCGGACATTTGCCTGCTAGGGCATGGGCCCCATTCCCGAAAGCGTCCTCTCAGCCTTGAAGATTCTACAAAAGTCCTCGGGCCCCCGACTCCCGCAGGCTTCCGGTGGGGAGCGGCTGCCATGATTGCTTGCGGAATGGCCACGACGGAGCCACGAGATGGTGGTGCTCTCATGCTGACGCCAGCTTCAGTCTGAAACATCCAGAAACACTGTAGACTACCAATTCGATGACTTCCGGTGGAGCCCCAACGTGACCCGGAAGAACTTGCCCTCCCCTCTTTTGACTGATGGTTCTTGTTGCCTGTCCCCTCTGTTGTCATCTAACGGAAAAAATGTTCTAAACCAATGAAAAGTGTTATTTTTAGGTCATATGATCAAGCCTTCCATCATTAGGAAACCAAAAGTAAAATGAACCAATGAAAAGTTTTATAAACAAGTCACATGACCTGTTATGCGGCTTTGGGCTATAAAAAGCCTACAAAATCCGTTAGCCTGTGAGGCGGCGTCAGTAGCGGACTGATGTGCGAATAGGCCGAAGGCAGCACAACGCGCCGAGATCCGGATGGCACCGACGTGGTGTCCAGCAAGTTGCACTGGTGTGGCCATCCTACAATGCTGCGCCGAAAGACGGCGTGGGGCGCTCCGGGGGGGGGGGAGGCGGCGCGAACGGGCCTCTCCCGCCTCCCCAGGTGGAGGCTCCTCAGCTGCAGTTGGGCGCCCCTTGGCGTTTCACTCGCTATCTAGCTGAGTTGCGCCCGCTCTTGCGGCACAGTGCTTCACCCGCCATCCAGCTGAGTTCCGCCCGCTCTTGCGGCACAGTGCCTCACCCGCCATCCAGCTGAGTTCCGCCCGCTCTTGCGGCACAGTGCCTCACCCGCCATCCAGCTGAGTTCCGCCCGCTCTTGCGGCACAGTGCCTCACCCACCATCCAGCTGAATTGCGCCCGCTCTTGCGGCACAGTGCCTCACCCGCCATCCAGCTGCATTGCACCCGCTCTTGCGGCACAGCGTCTTGCCCTCCATCCAGCTGAGTTGCGCCCGCTCTTGCGGCACAGCGTCTCGCCCTCCATCCAGCTGAATTGCGCCCACTCTTGCGGTGCAGCGATAGGTGGCTGCAACAGGACTCTCAAAATGGCGGCCGGCTCTTTGGATTTGGGCCTGGTCCACTAAAATGGCCCTGGGACACCTTGGAACTCGGACGCTTGCCTGCTAGGGCATGGGCCCCATTCCCGAAAGCATCCCCTCAGCCGTGAAGATTCTACAAAAGTCACCGGGGCCCCCGACTCCCGCAGGCTTCCGATGGGGAGGGGCTGCCATGATTGCTTGCGGAATGGCCACGACGGAGCCACGAGATGGTGGTGTTCTCATGCTGACGCCAGCTTCAGTCTGAAACATCCAGAAACACTGTAGACTACCAATTCGATCAGTTCCGATGGAGCCCCAACGTGACCCGGTAGGGAAGAACTTGCCCTCCCCTCTTTTGACTGATTGTTCTTGTTGCCTATCTATTCTGTTGTCATTTAGCGGAACCTTTTTTGACTGCCGAAAGGTGTTCTGGTCCGACCGCTGGTTGGTGGAGACATTTTGACTATATCCTGGACCTGCCCGGCCTCGTCCAAAATGGCGCCGGTATAAATGGGACTCGTAACTCCTTGTTGTGTACTGGTTGCCCAGCCTTGATATCACGAGATACGTATGCAGTTTTGAAGCACATGGCGGGCGGGAACGAGTACTGATTGAACATTTGGACATCCCTATTGATATTAAGTTCTGATGTGTTATTGATTACTGTACTATTGAAAGTTCGAATTAATGTCACCCATGGTACTTGCCCGCAAATGTATATCTAGATAATTTTATCGTAACTGGCCCTGTCGTACTTTAATTATAAAATGTACGTCCACCGATTCCGCAACTGTTAGACACCTTAGTTCTTGCAACCTAATGGCCCGCCCGTTACGTTCTTCTACAGTGTAAATGTCCCCTCATCATATACGATTACAGTTTGCTCCGTGGCCGGCCCACGTGGTTATAGGCCCGTATTTGTATACTGACATTTTCACAATAAAGGTTTTTAAAACAAAACATGGTAGTAGTACCTAGATTGGTAAAGTTTTGAATAATAGCCACTGTTTTCGAATCAGTAAAAGGCAAGTGAAATAAAGCAGCCCGATTACATGACGGTTAAAAGGTATACTACGCAGGTAAGCAGTAAAGATAAATGGTCAAGGGCTGTTGTGTTTTCCACTCCTGCAACATAAAGTGATCGATAAGAATCCGATATTCAGGCCTATCAGCGACTAAGACAGCAGGCCGAGCCTCTTTTGCTCAACGGCTCCCTCATGGGACGAAGGAGCGCCCTTTTTTCTCGAAATAGGAATATTTTACTTGCAGGACAGTTGTAAATTTCCCGGGAAAATACATTAGCCTGGAACATTGTTAGTGATAAACTGTAAATGCATCTGGGTCCTTTGCTTTACAAGTCAAAGTGAGAAAAAAAGGTGGGGCTTTCATCATTTGGGAAAAAAAAATGTTCTAAACCAATGAAAAGTGTTATTTTTAGGTCATATGACCAAGCCTTCCATCATTAGGAAACCAAAAGTAAAAGGAACCAATGAAAAGTTTTATTAACAAGTCACATGACCTGTTATGCTTACGTTACGCGCGCCGCGCCCCGGATCGCTTCCGGGAAGCTGCGCTTCGCGCCTCGCGCACCGGAGCACTTCCGGGTGCGTTAACGCGGCGCGTCATATGACGCATTACGCGACAATGCAGGTCCAGAATATAGTCAAAATGTCTCCACCAACCAGCGGTCGGAACAGAACCCCTTTCAGCAGTCAAAAAAGTTCTGTTAAATGACAACAGAAGGGACAGGCAACAAGTCTGTGGAGCCGACCGCCATTTTGTGAGCTCTGTGGCAGCCGCCTGTCGCTGTACCGCAAGATTGGGTGCAATTCCGTTGGATGGCGGGTGAGACGCTGTAATAGCAAGAGCAGGCGCAATTCAGCTGGCCGAGCGAGGCACTGTGTCGCAAGAGCAGGCGCAAGTCAGCTGGTCGAGTGAAGCGCTGGGGTGTAGCTGAGAAACGTCCACCTGGGGAGGTGGGGGAGGCTAGTTCGCGCCGCCTCTCCCTTCTAGTGCACCCCACGCCGTCTCCTGGCACAGGTATATGTGATGGTCGGACCAGAGCACCACAGGATGTGTCTTCAGGTCAAACGGATTGTGGGACAAGGTCCAGAATGGAAGAGTCACCAAAAGGCAAAAAGTTCCGCCTGACCCCGGGAGCCGGCCGCCTATGTCGGGCGCGATCTCAGGCCACACCAGGGCAACAAGACTTGGGGAGGGGGCAGGAGCCAAGCGCTCCCTCCGAGTCCGCGCCACCACACCGCCCCTCGGGGGCCTCCGTCAAGCGGTTCAGGGAGGCCCCGCATCACATTGCTTTCCAATGCAGTCAGGTCATCAAACAGCCCCCACTTACTTTGAGAATAGTGAAGCTGCAGCAGGTGCAAATGAGCAACAGACAGTGTTACAAGCGCTGCTCGGAACCCTCAACTATGGCACCCAACATCCAGGACTTATGCCATTTGTGCAAGGCAGTGACATCGAAGCATCTCAGGGACCAAGCAACATACCATATCCAGAGTCCTTCCTACAGCCTCTGCCTTCCTTCTTACCTAGTTATCGTTCTTTCAGTCCCACTCCAGGCTTTTAGTCTGTGGATGGAAAACCATGAACCTACACTCATCTATGAAAATCTTACTTTTGATGCTTGACTGAGGCCAAGGAGATCAGAGTGCATGTCTGTGTAAGGTGATGAACCTTTGGGGAGATGATGTTACGTTTAAACGTAGCCCCTGAGTGTTTAGTTCGCTTCTGTTCTCTGTCACTGTTGTTGATTTTGAGCCCCAAATACAAAGGCTTGTTGTTGCTTGTGAATCCCCAAGTGTATATTTGCCCATACTGATCCATCTCGTAGGCCACAGAGTAGTCGGGGAGAAATCCCGGGAATGGCGGCATGCATTTGGATCGATGTTGCAGCAGGCTGCCATGTAAATAGTTATTTAATAAATCATTTTACCCTGTTACTTTGCTGGTGTGTTGTATATATTTATAATATTTGCATAGGGTTTTTCGTTATTTTGGGCGGGGTGGGCGGCGGAGCCGAGCTGTCTTGCAGCCATCATGGCGTCGAGCTCAGTTCCTCTCACTAGTTTCATATTTCTCATGAGGTGTTGTTCCTAATGTTTCTATTTTAGCGAGGTCAAAAAGAGATCCCATTAGTGGCCTACTGATTTTGCTTGATTCCTTTTGTTTTTTCTAACGATTTTTCACTATCTGCAAAGACTAAACAGAGTATTGCGACTCTGTGCTTGTTTGCAAATAGAGAATGAACCAAAGAGAACCAATTCCAAAACAGTAAATGCTTGGATAACAATCAATCAAATGGAGAGGGAAGCAGGCACGACGGATTACAACAGGGGCAAAGGCCTGCGTTACCTATCCTTCACTATCTGCAATGAGAGAATACTCCTTAAAAAAAAGAGGGGGCGCGGGGAGGGGTGGCAGCGTTCAAAGCACATCAGCGTGCATAAACACGAAAATGTTTTTACCTACCACGTACTTCACATTTTACAGCTTTTGATATTTGCTATTAAAAAAACCATTAAAATTCACTGAAAAAAACATAGGTTATAGACCATATATAGTTAGGAATTAGCATTTACAAAACCTTGAAAATTCACTGAAAAAACCATAGGTTATAGACCATATATAGTTAGGAATTAGCATTTACAAAACCTTGAGAATTCACTGGAAAAACCATAGGTTATAGACCATATATAGTTAGGAATTAGCATTTACAAAACCTTATTTTACTCACACAAAACCATTGAAATTCGCATATATAGTTAGTTGCACTAACTATATATCGCGCACCCGCAATCCACTGCTGATCATGTCATCAGTGATGTGATCAGTGATGTCAAATGAGATGTCATCAGTGATGTCATCAGTGATGTCATTGGAGATGTCACCAGTGATGTCACTGACCATGTCATAAATGATGTAATATGTGACATCATCAGCAGTGGATTGCGGGTGCGCGAAATATAGTTAGTACAACTAACTATATAGGAGCAATTTCAATGGTTTTTTAAATGCTAATTCCTAACTATAAAAGGCCTGAAACCTATGGTTTTTTAAGTGAATTTATATATATATTTATATATATATATATATATATATATATATATATTACCTACTGGCTATCACCAGTAGGTATATATAGTTAGGATTAATTCCCTATGGGATTTCTGAAAATTCTATGTCTAATGACTTTGGCGTTTGTGGACGGAATCGGCTGAAATTTTCAGGTAAATGGCACATTTTGTTTCTGAGCAGCCCCTGAAAATTTGGTGGGGTTTCGTCAAGGGGGGGCTGAGAAAAAAGGGGGGTCCCAAAACGCGTTTTTTGCATTGAGTTTTCCATAGGGCGGTTGGACTCACTTTTAGCTCGAACGGCTGAATGGATTTGCACGAAACTTGGCAAAATTGTAGGGACTGTTAGCCCGATGTGCCTTTGCTAGGTCTCAATATATGTGCTTCAGTGGATTTTGAGAAATTAACGTTTAAATCAAGATATATATCTGTAACAGCGCTCCGGGCAGCGATCCGGTCCGCTTACTTTTCGCGTTTCGGAACTTTGCGCGCAGAAAGCTGATTGGCTCTCCGGTGTCTGTCAACATTCTAAACAGTCCGGAGCGGCCGCCATCTTGTCTCTCGGTAGGATCGAGAGAGAAGAAGAGGTGAAAAACGAAAGGGGAATTTAATGAAAGGGGGCAAGGTATCCCCCTCTTGACCCCCTAGGAATGTTGTTGGGGTTATTAAAGGGTCCCGTGGGGAAAAGAAAAAAAAATGATTTTTCACGGTAGAAGCGCTTCACGGGCCACGAACTGGGCCGCAAACTGGTAGCGAAACGGGAATTCGCCATTTTGTGCTTCGTTAATTAAATTACTAGGTATAAGGGGGTGCGGGAGACGTATCCTAATCCCCTATGTTTCCTGAGGGTGGCTGAGGAGGCTGATATATGTTGATACATCTCTTCCAGCGGCTGCGCCATCTTGCCTTTTTTCCAATGCCACAATTTTGTCGTGCACGGCAGCCATTTTAGATGCCAGGCTGGTCCCAGGCTATCACCTACCCCTGCGGATGTAGTTTATGGCCCCAGCTGTAGAGAATTCAGACATGCCAACCCTCCCGATCCAGGCGTGTGACTACTGATTTCAGTGCTAGTCTCCCGCCTCCCGATTTTTGCAAGCAAAAACCCGGGGGCATATTACGAACAACTAGCGATAATTTTTGTCTCTAACTTGTTTAGAGACAAAAATTATCGCCGCACATCGGCGATTTTTATCGCAGATAAACCTTGCTATTATCGCAGAAAAGTCAGCGATATTCATGTATTATCGAGCAAATGCTGTTAGCCATGTTATCCACCTCCCATTGGATAACATGGCTAAGAACTGCTCAGGGCAGGTGTTAGATTTTGGAGATATTCGCGCTTAGCGCGAATATCTCCAAAAGTTGGTAATAGAAGATAGCGATGTTAGGGACTGTTTCCAGTCGCTAACATCTTGGCACGCCACTTTGCATGTCATTAGTGATAAGTATCACTGACATGCAAAGCGGGGCCCAAGATGGTCGCTATCTCCTTTTAGCTGTCACTAACTGGTGTTAGCGACAGCTTGGTAATAGGGAGATAATTTTATCTCCGCTTTCATGGCTTTTAAAGCCAAAAAAGCAGAGATAAACCCCCTTGATAATATGCCCCACGATTCCTTGGGGGTTTCAGCTGACAGGGCTTGGTATTGTGTTACATGGTAATTTTTCCAGGAAACGTCAGAGGGTCGATGCAGGGGTTCTAGAAGAGGTGATAAACCATTTAAGCCTCATGAACAAGCGCATGGTCTTTTAAAGATTTGTGAAGTACTCAGGGCGGCGGTGTGTGTGTGCCCTCTTTCAGGAGCGGGCGGGGGGGCACTGCCAGCAACTTGCCAGGTCAGGTAGTGTTCAACACGTGCATCACCCTTTCTCTGCCTGCTATTGCGCTCCATGCTTCGGAAAGGTAAGAAAAAGAACGTGCATTTGAGTTTGAAATGTCCGATCCTGCAGCAGCACACTTCCAAAGCCCACACATGACAATAACCCGATTCAAGGCCCCATTCACCCGTTTTAAAAAAAATAGATAACACTCCAACAAAGTAAGATTATAAAACTTTATTAACTATTAACTATAACGAACGGAACAAAAACTAAAAACATTTAAACATTTTTCAACACAAAAAGCAACAATGGTTAGAAGCTGTCTTTTGTGCGAATAGTCCCAAGGCAGCACAACGTGCAGAGTTCTGGACGGCACCCAGGTGATGTCGCCTGGGTGCCGTACTGGTTTTGGGATCCTACAATGCAGCACAGAAAAACAGCGTGGGGCGTCCCGGGTGGTGCGGGGGGAGGCCTCGTCAGTAGCGGTCTGTGTCCAGTGTCACATGGCTGACACAACATGTACGACAGGCACCCAGGTGATGTCCAGTAAACTGCCGCACTGGTTTTGGTATCCTACAATGCTGCTCCGAAAATTGGCGTGCGGCGGCCCGGGGGTGGGGGAGGCGGCGTGAACGGGCCTCCCCAGGTGGCGGCCATCTAGCTGAGTTGCGCCCGCTCTTGCGGCTACAGCGTCTCGCTCACCATGTTGTTGAGTTGCTCCCACTCTTGCAGTGCAGCGATAGGCGGCTGCCACATGGCTCTCAAAATGGCGGACGGCTCCTCGGTTTTGGGCCTGGTCCACTGAAATGGCCCTGGGACACCTTGGAACTCGGACGCTTGCCTGCTAGGGCTTGGGCTCCATTCTCGAAAAGCGTCCCCTCAGCCGTGAAGATTCTACAAAAGTCTTGGGGGCCCCCGACTCCCGCAGGCTTCCGGTGGGGAGCGGCTGCCATGATTGCTCGTGGAATGACCACGACGGAGCCACGAGATGGTGGTGCTCTCATGCTGACGCCAGCTTCAGTCTGAATGATCCAGAAACAAGGTGGGGCTTTCATCGTTTGGGAAAAAAAAAATGTTCTAAACCAATGAAAAGTGTTATTTTTAGGTCATATGACCAAGCCTTCCATCTTTAGGAAACCAAAAGTAAAATGAACCAATGAAAAGTTTTATAAACAAGTCACATGACCTGTTATGCGGCATAGGGCTACAAAAAGCGTAGAAAATCCGTTGGCACGTGAGGCGGCGTCAGTAGCGGACCGATGTGCGAATAGGCCGAAGGCAGCACAACGGGCCGAGATCCGGATGGTACCGAGGTGGTGTCCAGCAAATTGCCGCACTGGTGTGGCCATCCTACAATGCTGCGCCGAAAGACGGCGTGTCCAGCTGAGTTGCGGTCACTGTTGCGGTACAGTGACTCGAACGCGCCGAGATCCGGATGGCACCGAGGTGGTGTCCAGCAAATTGCCGCACTGGTGTGGCCATCCTACAATGCTGCGCCGAAAGACGGCGTGTCCAGCTGAGTTGCGGTCACTGTTGCGGTACAGTGACTCGAACGCGCCGAGATCCGGATGGCACCGAGGTGGTGTCCAGCAAATTGCCGCACTGGTGTGGCCATCCTACAATGCTGCGCCGAAAGACGGCGTGTCCAGCTGAGTTGCGGTCACTGTTGCGGTACAGTGAGTCGAACGCGCCGAGATCTGGATGGCCCCGATGTTGTGTCCAGCAAGTTGCCGCACTGGTGTGGCCATCCTACAATGCTGCGCCGAAAGTCGGCGTGGGGTGCCCCGTTGGCTTATGAGGTGATGTCAGTAGTGGACCGATGTGTGAATAGGTCGGAACCAGCACAAGGCGCCAAGATCCGAATGGCAAGTCCTGGATGTTGAGTGCCTCAGTTGAGAGTTCTGAGCAGTGCTTGTAAGACTGTCTGAAGCTTATTTGCACCTGCTGCAGCTTCACTATTGCCCTGGTGTGGCCAAAGGTCGCACATGACATGGGCGGCCGGCTCCCGAGGTCCGGCGGAACTTTTTTCCTTTTCCTTTCTGCTTCTTTTCCTACAATCCGTTTCATCTGAAGACACGACCAGGTCCCTAAATGTGTGCAGGGGGACGCTATTGATTGAATGAAAATGGCGGCTTGACACAAAGCTGACTCAAGCGTTACTGTTGATGCTATACAGACAAAAATTGGTTTTCAGTTTGTACATTCTTCATGTTTTTTTTTTCCATCCAAGTCTGATTGAGAGTTTGTAGAAAAATGGCTTCAGATTTTCCACATACTACTCTTCAACATTCTTCCTAAATGTAACAATGTGAAACTCACTAGGAGAACGGCTGTTTCTGTTTCCTTTCAAAATGCTGCCAACAATATTTTCTGAATGGAAGACACCATCTTGTAGCATAAAGGGCCGAAAGGGGTTCTGGTCTGGCCGATGGTTGGTGGAGACATTTTGACTATATCTTGGACCTGCCCGGCCTCGCCCAAAATGGCGCCGGTATAAATGGGACTCGTAACTCCTTGCCCGCAAATGTATATCTAGAAAATGTTATTGTAAGTGGCCCTGTCCTATTTTAATTACAAAATGTATGTCCACCGATTCCGCAACTGTTAGACACCTTAGTTCTTGCAACCTAATGGTCCGCTCGTTACGTTCCTCTACAGTGTAAATGTCTCCTCATCATATACGATTTCAGTTTGCTCCGTGGCCGGCCCACGTGGTTATAGGCCCGTATTTGTATACTGACATTTTCACAATAAAGGTTTTTAAAACAAAACACGGTAGTAGTATTTACATTGGTAAAGTTTTTACTTTTAGTCACTGTTTTCGAATCAGTAAAAGGCAAGTGAAATAAAGCAGTCCAATTACATGACGGATAAAAGGTATAATATGTAGGAACGCAGTAAAGATAAATGGTCAAGGGCAGTTGTGTTTTTCATGTCTGCAACATAAAGTGATCGATAAGAATCTGATAATCAGGCGTATCGGCGACTAAGACAGCAGGCCGAATCTCTTTTACTCAACGGCTCCGTCATGGAAGGAAGAAACGCCCTTTTTCTCGAAAAAGGAATATATTTTACTTGCAAGACAGTTGTAAATTTTCCGGGAAAGTACATTAGCCTGGAATATTATAACATATGTTTGAAAAAAAAATATTGTTCGAAAACAATAAAAAGCGTAATTTTTAGGTCATATGACCAAGCTTTTCATCATTAAATTAACAAAAGTAAAATGAACCAATGAAAAGTTTTATTAACAAGTCACATGACCTGTTATGCTTACGTTACGCGCTGCGCGCCGCGCCTCGGATCACTTCCGGGTGCGCTAACGCGGCGTGTCATATAACGCATTACGCGACAACGTAGGTCAAGAATATAGTCAAAATGTCTCCACCAACCAGCGTTCAGAACACAACCCCTTTCAGCAGTCCAAAAAGTTCTGTTAAATGACAACAGAGGGGACAGGCAACAAGAACCATCAGTCAAAGAGGGGAGGGCAAGTTCTTCTCTTCCGGGTCATGTTGGGGCGCTACCGGAACTGATCGAATTGGTAGTCTACAGTGTTTCTGGATGTTTCAGACTAAAGCTGGCGTCAGCATGAGACCACTACCATCTCGTAGCTCCGTCGTGGCCATTCCACGAGCAATCATGGCAGCCGCTCCCCACCAGAAGCCTGCGGGAGTCGGAGGCCCCCAAGACTTTTGTAGAATCTTCACGGCTGAGGGGACGCTTTTCGAGAATGGGACCCAAGCCCTATCAGGGAAGCGTCCGAGTTCCAAGGTGTCCCAGGGCCATTTTAGTGGACCAGGCCCAAAACCGAAGAGCCGGCCGCCATTTTGAGAGTCCTGTGGCAGCCGCCTATCGCTGCACCGCAAGAGCGGGAGCAACTCAACTACATGGTGAGCGAGACGCTGTAGTCGCAAGAGCGGGCGGTAAACAGCTGAATGGCGGAAGAGGCACAGTGTAGCAGAAGCGGGCGGAATGGCAACTAAAACGGTAAAGGGGCGCCCCACTACAGCTTGTCTTCAGGTCAAACGGATTGTGGGACAAGGTCCAGAATTGAAGAGTCATCAAAAGGCAAAAAGTTCCGCCGGACCCCGGGAGCCGGCCGCCTATGTCGGGGGCGATCTCAGGCTACACCAGTGCTATAAGACTTGGGGAGGGTGTCGGAGCCAAGCGTCTTCTCCGAGTCCATGGCCATCACACCGCCCCTCAGGGGCCTCCGTCAAGCTGTTTAGGAAGCTAACATATCACATTGTTTTCTAATGCAGTCAGGTCCACAAACGACACTCACTTACTTTGAGAATAGTGAAGCTGCAGTAGGTGGAAATAAGCTTCAGACAGTGTTACAAGCACTGCTCAGAACTCTTAACTATGGCACCCAACATCTAGAACTTATGCTATTTGAGAATGGCAGTGACATCGAAGCATCTCAGGGACCAAAACCATTAACGTACTTTCACGTATGAAAATCTTACTTGGGGAGGGGGCAGGAGCGAAGCGCCCCCTCCCAGTCAGCGCCACCACACCGTATGTTGAAAATTTGAAGCCATCGTTCTACAAAGTCAACCAAACTTGGATTGAAAAATCTAGAAAAATGTACAAACTGAAAACCAGTTTTGGTCTGCATAGCATCAGTAGCAACGCTTG
The DNA here is from genome assembly GCF_964263255.1 of Lissotriton vulgaris. Classification (NCBI taxonomy): domain Eukaryota; kingdom Metazoa; phylum Chordata; class Amphibia; order Caudata; family Salamandridae; genus Lissotriton; species Lissotriton vulgaris. Next base: position 1,078,014,697 of record NC_141689.1, on the reverse strand, counting down.
AGTCAGCTTTGTGTCAAGCCGCCATTTTGATTCAACAAAGCACAGGCATTGAAAAAGGCTCAAATTCAGAACTCTAAACTATGGCACCCAACATCCAGGAGCTTGCCATCCGGATCTTGGAGCCTTGTGCTGCTTTCGATCTATTCACACATCGGTCCACTACTGACATCATCTTATAAACCAACGTTATGTAAATAGTTTTTTAATAAAATGTTTTACCCTGTTTCTTTGCTGGTGTGTTGTCTATATTTATAATATTTGCATAGGGTTTGTCGTTATTTTGGGCGGGGTGGGTGACGGAGTCGAGCTGTCTTGCAGCCCTCATGGTGTGGAGCTCAGTTTATCTCACTATTTTCGTATTTCTCATGAAGGGTTGTTCCTAATATTTCTACTTTAGCGAGGTCAAAAAGAGATCCAATTAGTGGCCTACTGATTTTGCTCGATTACTTTTATTTTTTTACACGATTTTTCACTATCTGCAAAGACTAAACAGAGTATTGCGACTTTGTGCTTGTTTGTAAATAGAGAATGATCCAAAGAGAACCAATTCTAAAACAGTAAATGCTTGGACAACAATCAATCAAATGGAGAGACAAGCAGGCACGACGGATTACAACGGGGGCAAAGGCTTGCGTTAACTACCGTTCACTATCTGCAAAGAGAGAGTACTACTAAGACAAAAGAGGGGAGGGGGTGGGGGTGCAGCGTTCAAAGCACATCAGCGTGCATAAATACGAAAATGTTTTTATCTATCACGTACTTGACATTTTAAAGCTTTTCATATTTGCTATTAAAAAACCAATGAAATTCATAGAAAAAACCATAGGTTATAGTGGATATATAGTTAGGAATTTGCATTTACAAAACCTTGAAAATTCAATGAAAAAACCATTGGTTTTAGGCCATATATAGTTAGGGATTTGCATTTACAAAACCTTATTTTACTCGCATAAAACCATTGAAATTCCATATATAGTTATAAGCGCTAACTATATATCGCGCACCCGCAATCCACTGCTGATGATGTCACATATTACATCATTCATGACATGGTTAGTGACATCACTGATGACATCACTGATGACATCTCAAATGACATCACTGATGACATCACTGAAAACATCTCATTTGACATGACTGATAACATCACTGATGATATCATTCATGTGATAATACGATGAACCTCTTCAGACTCTAATATAACCTTAGATACAATCAGTGTAAACAGACACTCACAGACTGTCACTCATCCATGGAGTTACTCACACACCTAGTCAGTCATGCAAAGAATCAATCACACCTCCATTTCCTCAACTATACAGTTATACAAACTTTACTTATTCAAACATATACTAACACATATTTACTCTATTATACAATCCCTGATACAAGTTCACAATGATCCATACAGCCACTCACACATTCACTGGCTCTTATGCACAGTTATTTATATATGTCAACTCTCACATGTACTGTGTTTTACATATGTACTTACTTTGACATGTAGCACTGAGATATCTATTCACTCACCAATACACTGATGCACACAGTCAACCGCCCATACAGCTGTTTGCACATGCACTTTTGAATCTATACATATAGTGAATTAACTACTCACACATCTATGTACAGAGTCACACACCTCCCAGCCACCCATACACACACACTCAGTCTCCCATACAAATACTTGGACAACCAATCAATAACCCATACAGTTACTCATATAGCTACTGATCAACATATGCAGCAGTTTGTAGAACAACAGATATAATGATGCACAAATTAAAACAGTTTAGTCACTAACCCATGCACTCAGTGAGACACATTTAATCACTCACTCAATCAGTCAGTCATGCACCTAGTAAATCCTTCATCCAGACACTTATACATCCACTCATTCTTCAATATGTAAAACATATTTTAACTTTACAGAAACATACAGTCACTGGATGTTGTCATCAGTGATGTCATCAGTGATGTCATTTGAGATGTCATCAGTGATGTCATCAGTGATGTCACTAACCATGTCATGAATGATGTAATATGTGACATCATCAGCAGTGGATTGCGGGTGCGCGATATATAGTTAGCGCTTATAACTATATATGGAATTTCAATGGTTTTATGCGAGTAAAATAAGGTTTTGTAAATGCAAATCCCTAACTATATATGGCCTAAAACCAATGGTTTTTTCATTGAATTTTCAAGGTTTTGTAAATGCAAATTCCTAACTATATATCCACTATAACCTATGGTTTTTTCTATGAATATATATATATATATATATATATATATATATATATATATATATATATATATATATATATATATATATATATATATATATATATATATATTCAATATATATATATATATATATATATATATATATATATATATATATATTCACTGAAAAAAACATAGGTTTCAGCCACGTTATAGTTAGGAATTAGCATTTAAAAAACCTTAGAAATTCACTGAAAAAAACATAGGTTTCACACATGTTATAGTTAGCTGGACATTTCACTCATACAAAACCATTGAAATTCCCCCGTTATAGTTAGTTCAGCTAACTATAACTCGCGCGCCCGCAATGCACTGCTGATTACGTCATATATTACATCACTCATGACATGGTCAGTGACTTCACACATGACATCACTGATGACATCTCAAATGACATCACTGATGACATCATCCAGTAAATGTGTGTCTTTCTGAAAAATAAATATTTTTTAAATATCTATATCTAAAGGTCTACGGAAGAATAAATGGGTAAATAAGTGTCTAAATGTATGTTTTTATTGTAAAATTGAATGAATAACTGACTTATTAAGTGTATCTTAGTGGATACATGTATTAACGAGTAATGTTTAAATATTTAAATATCTGTATCAGTGTCTCACTTTGTTTATAAGTGGCTGCATGGGCTGCTGAGTAGCTACATGAGTGTGTGAATATGGGTTATTAGTTTGTTTTTTGAGTATCAGTATGAGTGTCTGTATGGTTCGGTGGGAGATATTACTTAGTGTATAGATGCATGAATGAGTGACTCACTGTTTGTATGTTTTTTGAAGACAGAATGTGTGCAGGACTGTATGGGTGGATGAGTGTGTGTATGGGTGTGTTAATGAGTGAATGGCTGTCTCAATAATGTTTTTATGAGTAAGTACATATGTTTTAAACTAGTATATGTGAGTATTGATGTTAATAAGTGAGTATATGTGAGAGTGAGAGATTTGAAGAGTTCCTGTATAAATAAGTATGCGTTTCTATAAGTGATTTTTTAAGAGAGTAAGTATGTGAACGTTTCTGTAGAATTAAGTGTAGTGGTGTGTGTATAGCTGTATATGCAAGTAAATGGATGTTTGATAGTTTATTTGCATGTGTGAGTATGTGTGTGTGTTACTCTATGGATGAGTGTTGGTGTGTAACAGGATGTATAGGTGTATGAGTACATATGACGAGTGAGTACATGTATGAGTGACTATATAGAACTGTGAATGAGTGGATGTGTATGTAGATTTTGGAATTACTGAATAGGTGGTTGTAACTGGTATTGGTATCTCCATTGTTTTGAACATTTTAGTTTCTATTTTTGAATGTGTGTATCAAAGTTTATATTACGCTGAGAGGAGGTCTGCCACTCTTTCACAAGGATAATGTCATCAGTGATGTTATCAGTAATGTAATTTGAGATGCCATCAGCGATGTCATGAGTGATCTCACTGACCATATCATGAGTGATATAATATGTGACGTCATCAGCAGTGCATTGTGGGCACACGAGTTAGCTGAACTAACTATAACGGGGGAAATTCAATGGTTTTGTATAAGTAAAATGTCCAGATAACTATAACATGTGTGAAACCTATGGTTTTTTCAGTGAATTTCTAAGGTTTTTTAAATGCTAATTCCTAACTATAACGTGGCTAAAACCTATGTTTTTTTCAGTGAATTTCAAAGGTTTTGTAAATGATAATCTTTAAATGTATTAATTGTTATATTTTTTTATACTAATTTACTACATTGTTTTAAAGTATTTATTTTTAGATAATTTATTTTTTTTAATTACATTTCATATTTTTATTATAAATTGAAAACAAATGTTTTGAAAAATATTGTAATTGTAATATTAATTTTTTTAATTTTATATTTTTTTAATTCAAATATATTTTATATAGCAGGCAATGATATCCTATGGAAGGAAATTCAAGTCACTGGTAAGTACAGTTAAATTCACTTTTCAGGAACAGTAGTGAGCTGAAAGAAGCAGCACTGAGGTCTCTCCAGATAACAGGTGAGTAAATCGGAATTCCAAAACTCCACACTTAGAAGAATTTCCAAGTGAAACCAGTCACTTTTAGCCTATGGAAGGAAATTCAAGTTACTGTAAGTATGGTTAGAATTACTTTTCAGGATCAGTAGTGGGCTGAAAGATGCAGCGCTGAGGTCTCTCCTGATTACAGGTGAGTAAATCAGAATTCGTAGTTCGGCTGATTTTTGAGGAATTTTTTAAAGTTCCAAAACTTCACACTTAGAAAAATTTCCAAGTGAAACCAGGCAATGTTAGCCCACGGCTGATTTTAGAGGAATATTTGTACGTTTCAAAAATAGACACAGAAACTTTTCTGGTGAAAACCACACAATAAATTCCTATGGAAGGAAATACAAGTTACTGGTAAGTATGCTTAGATTTACTTTTCAGAGTCCGTACTGCGCTCAAAGATGCAGCACTGACGTCTCTCGTGATAACAGGTGAGTAAATCGGAATTCGTATTTCGGCTTATTTTAGAGGAATATTTTGCTCAATAGTGAAGGAAGGGGGCGGGGCCTGAGGTAACATGTGTGCAAACACGCCCTGTGGCGCGTTTTAGGTTGAGGAATTAATTCCTCTTCAATTCTGAGGTCCCCTGTGAGCCAAATAGCCCACTAGGTACCTCCAGTATGTGCCAGGGAGCTGTGTTGCAGAGAGGTGTAATGAGACCACGCCCCTTTTTACACCTCTCTGCAATGCAGCCCCCAGGCCCATACTGGAGGCTCCTCGTGGGCTAGTTGTCCCCCAGGGACCCCCAGTATGCAAGGGAAATTAGTTACCCCCCTGCAAACGCGCCAGGGGTCACGTTTGCAGAGAAGTGCAGGGAGGGGGCGTAGCCTCCTCCCGATCCCGTTTTTAAAAAAAATCTACTTTTCAGAGGGGGGCTATGCAGCCCCCCCTCCTTTTCTGTTGTTTTTGGGCCCTGGGGACCCCATCCTCCAGGGCCTGCCCCCAATTCTTATTTTTTTTTTTATGGAAGGGGCCGAGTGGCCCCCCTCCCGTTACCAATTCCGGCCCGGGGACTCCATCCCCCGGGGCATGGTCAACTTTTCTATTATTTTTTTGTGGAGGGGGGCTGCATAGCCCCCCTCCTATGCCCCTTTAAGGCCCTGGGGACCCCATCCCCCGGGGCCTGCCAACCTTTTTTTTAAATTCTTTAATGGTCGAGGGGGGCCGCGTGGCCCCCCTCCTGGGCAACTTATGGCCCCGAGGACCACATCCCTCGGTGCCTGCCCTCTCCGTTGGGGACCGTGGGGGGTCCCCAAGCCCCACCACGGTCCCTACCGGCTCTTCGCATCCTGCGGGAGCCGGCATTACTTTTTTGCTGGGGAGCAGCTAACATGCTGCTCCACATGCAGAAAAGCAATCCGCTTTGATTTTTGAAAGAGAGTTCAGGTTTCCTGCTCTCTCTTTCAAAAGCCAAAGCAGTTTGCTATGGTAGGGCGGGAGCAGAGAGGCTCCCGCCCTACCATAGCAACCAGCAGTGTCCCGGGGGTAGGCTCCCCGGGACACTGCAGGAGCCGGCCCTGGGGGGTGGCGGTCCCCAGGGCCATCAAGGGCTCCAGGAGGGGGGCCTCCTCCCACCAGTTAAAAGCCCCAGGGGCTGGGGGGTCCGTCACGGACCCCCTATTTTAAATATTAGACCTCCGGGGAGGTGGCGGTCCAGGGGCGTGTGGGGCGGCTTGAGCCCCCCTACACAGTTTTTTTGTTTTGTTTTGTTTTTTGGCGTTCAAACTGCTTTTATTGAATGTTATAGATAGTACACCTCTTTCTGTGCCTACAACCCGGAGGCCGGCAGCATTGTATGTATCGGAACAACAATAGTATAGCAGGAAGAACACAGCTGTGTAACCGGCATCCCGGGGGCCCGGCAGCGTCAACTCTGTACCATACAGTAAATGTCCGACAGTCAGTACAGAAGACATGTACCATAGTAGGTACCGCAGCAGAACAGGGTTTTTTGTTTTTGTTTATTTGTAGTCCTTTTAAACAGTTCCCAACTTTAGAACAAAATTCAGAGGGTCCACGGCCACACTCAAGAGCAGAATGCTGGGACGCATATGTGGTAGTACATGTCAAGGGTCTTCCAAAGCAGTGCAATAACACATTACAGTCACAATGGTACATGTTTATCTAGAGGTTAGAGGTGATGTGCAGCACCACAGAGCGGTGCCGGATCCAGTAATGTGGGTGTATGGAATCGCCAGGACAGTGGGGTGTGAGCGTAAGGCAAGGGTCCGACGGCAACCCCCGTGTGTGTAGCGTCAGTGGACAATCTGCAGGGAATGCGCTATGCAGGCGAACGGCCAGCGAGGCACAACTCGGGGCAGTGTGGCAATGTGAGAAGCTGAAAGTGATGTACGCTACTGTAGATAGCTGTCGAATGCCCCAGACACCCCCGTGTCAGCTAATCACCCACAGACCCCCCCCGCAGGGACATCGCCGTCATCCGCCCGAGCAAGCAGATAACCGACCAACGGGCTCCAGATATCTTTGGGCTGGCTAGAGATCGGCAGTAGCTCGGTAAAGGTGTTGTGTTGTTCCTGACAATAAGTTAAGTCAGTCAGCCACTCTTTGAATTTGGGGGGCTCTGCCTCTTCCCCAGCGACACGCCACTCAGCGCTTCGCCAAGAGCAAGGCCATGTCCACAAATTTCCTACAGGTTTTAGAGATGTGGGCCGTGTGCCCAAGTAGTGCAATGATCGGCTCCGCAGCAATGGTTTCCGTGGTCATTGCTGTAAGGGCGTTTGTCACCTGCTGCCAGTATAAGCGGACAGGAGGGCATTCCCAAGCCAGATGCAGGAAGCCTGCACGCTCAGTGTGACAGCGCTCGCACCGGTCGTCATCGGCCAGGTGAAACCGGTGTTTCTTCACCGGGGTATAATATAATTGGTGCAGGAATTTGTAGTGGATCATTTTGAATCTGCTGCTAGCAGATATTCGAGCTGTCAGGGCACAGCAGGATTGCCAGTGGTCATCAGTGAGGTCCGTGGCTAGATCAGTACTCCAGCGCGCTCGGGCCCCCGCCTCAGGCGGCGCGGCGACAGATCTAAGCTGGCAATAGAGTCCGGCGACCAAGTGTTTCCCCTCCTGCGAGCATAACAGAAAGTGGAGGGGGAGAAAGATCTCAGGCTCCCCGGGGAAGTCAGGCAATATGTCCTTCATGCCCTGACGAAGGCGCAGGTAGTAAAAGATATCCAACGGGGTGCGAGCAGTGGAGGCAAAAAAATCATCTGCAGATTTAAACGTACCGTTTACGAAGAGCTCACCCCAGGAGGTAAGTCGCAGGCGCTCGCAGAGTAACCGGAATCCTCGCTCTTGTAGAAGGGGAAGGTGAGGATGAAACGTCAACGGTAGTCTGGGGGAGTACGGCAGGGGGCAAGACATTTTCTTTGCGATGCGATGCCACGCATCAAGAGTACAAGAGACTGAGGTATTTGGTGTCTGTATCAGTGCCTCTGGGCAGAGAAGTAGACCATTAAGGGGAATGGGATGCACGATCCAATCCTCTACCGCCAGCTGAGGCATAAAGGGCGTCGGGACTAGCCAGTGATATGCGTAATGTGCTTGTGCGCACAGGTAATAGGCTTCAAAGTCAGGGACGTCGAAGCCCCCGACCTCACAAGGTAGAGTTAGCGTGGACCACCTCAGTCGTGGGTTCTTACCCCCCAGAACAACCGACACAGCTCCGACCTCAATGTTTCAAAGAAGAACGCACCTGGGTGGTATGGAATGTTGAGAAAAACTGGGGTAGGACCACCATTTTGATAAGGGAAGCTCGGCCCGCCATGGAGAGCGGCAGAGCAATCCAACGGTCAACTATGGCTGTGAGTTTCGTGATGGCCACCCCGTAATTAGCACGGAGCGTTTCATCCCTGTCACAGGATATTTGAATACCTAGGTAACGGAGATCTGTCCTACACCACTCAAGCGGGTAATCGAGGGGGAAGTCAATCACTGCATCGGTCAAAGGGAAGAATTGTGACTTGGACCAATTTATGTGTATTCCCGACATCCTACCAAAAACTACGAATTCTCGTAATAAAGGATTGAGGTGGAGGCCCGGGTTTTTGACATAGAGGGTGATGTCGGCGTAAAAGGACACATCAATTTGGCGCTGGAGGCACTGTACCGTGCCAGCTCGATGCAGCTGACGTAATCTGCAGGCTAGGGGCTCGACCGCGATGGCAAAAAGGAGAGGGGACAGGGGGTACCCCTGATGCATACCCCTGGTAATGGCGATGGAGTGTGAGAGGCGTCCATTGATGAGGACCTTCGCAGTGGGTTGTGTGTAGAGTAGTCTGATCCAGGAGATAAAAAGTTTAGGAAACCCCATACTCCCCAGGACAGAAAACAGATAGGGCCATTCGACAGAGTCGAATGCCTTGGTGGCATCCAGGAAGACAGCCGCAACTGGTAAGTCGGGGTGAACTGTGTGAAGCAGGGAAAACAAGGTGCAGAGGTTGTGCGATGTCGAGCGACCAGGAACGAATCCGGCCTGGTCAGGTAGAACGATCCTAGTCATAAGGAGGGACAGTCGGGTGGCCAGGACCTTTGCTAGTATCTTAACGTCGCAGTTCAGTAGGGAGAGTGGGCGGTACGAGCCGCAAGAAGCAGGATCTTTACCCAGTTTCAAGAGTGAGGTAATGACTACTTCCCGCATAGAGCGAGGGAGAATGCCATCGGCCAGCGATTCCTCGTACACCTCGCGAAGGACAGAGGCCATGATGTCAATATAAGCCTTGTAGAACTCAGCGGGGATGCCGTCAAGGCCTGGCGCCTTACCATTCTGCAATGACATAATGGCATCCCGGATTTCATCAGTTTCGAAGGGAGCGGCCAGAAAAGCCCTATCTCCATCGCTAAGCCAGCACAGTGCCACTTCTCAGAGGACATCAGAATAGGGTACATCAACCGTGGTAGCAGTGGTGTAGAGCTCGTGATAATGAGTGGTAAAGGCTTCTAGTAGTGCATCTGAGTCCCTGAGGATGTGGCCCTGGTCGTCAGTGAGTTCTAGGACGGTATTGTGGTCACGTGGGGAGCGTGTGAGGATCGCGAGTGCCCTCCCTGGTCTGTCCCCCTCGCGATATCTTCTGGCCTGCCAATATTTCCCCCGGAATTTTGCCTCCCTGGTAGCCTCCTCCTCGTACTTCGACAGCTTGTCCCTAAATTCTGCATGAAGATCAGGATTAGCCTCCTCAGCCATGCGAAGTTCTAGTGCCCTAAGTTCCTTGTGTAGTGATTGGATAGTGTTTCGTATGTCCCGCAGGACCCCAAAGCTCTTGGATATACAGTACCCCCTTATGGTGACCTTGAAGGCCTCCCAGATGCAATCGACTGAGTCCACAGACCCCCTGTTCCTGGGAAAAAATCGGCGAATTCCTCCGCCAGCTCCGCTCGGAACAAACTATCCAGCAGTGCCGCCGGCTGTAATCTCCAACTCGGCCTAGGGTTATCCCATCCAGGAATGCGTGTACGTAGTAGGACTGGGCTATGATCATAGTACGTCCTCGGTAAATGTGTAATCCCCAGAACTTCCGAGGTGACCCCTTTGGAGATGAGGAAGTAGTCCAACCGTGACCATGTGCCCAAGTGCGAAGTGAAGTGTGTGCCTTCTCGCTGTGTCGAGTGTAGGTGTTGCCATACGTCTACTAGGTTGCCCTCAGCAATGACACCCTCCAATGCCTCTCTGGCCCTTGGTTTGTAATGATGTGCTCCATCAGATCGATCTAAATGAGGTATTAGCGCCAGGTTAAAGTCTCCCCCCATATAACATGACGGGATCCGACATCCACTACCTTACCCCAAAGTGTGGTAAAGACGGAAGGCATATCTGAATTGGGGGCATAGCAGTTTATGAATGTAATTGTGTCGTGGCCCATACGTCCCCATAATAATGCATAGCGACCTTCCCCGTCCAGTAACTCTCCGTATTTGTGGAACGGCACTGCACGTTTGAATAGAATTGTTACACCTCTAGCATATGTGGAGTATGAAAAAAATGCCCGGAGTCCAGCCCACTTGCCGGCAAAAGTAGCTCTGACCCTTGGCGACAGGTGAGTCTCCTGTAGCATGGCAACATGGACATTATGTCTGTTAAGATAAGCAATCACATCACAACATTTTCTAGCATTGTTCAGTCCCCTAACATTCCACGAGATACAGTTCAATTGCGTATCAGAACCTAGGCCCGCCATAGGAAGCCCACCATCACCACACCCCACCCCTGTAGCGGTGAGACAGCAGGTATTGTACCATTGACAGCATGCAGTCGACTATTGTGCTTTGTGCCTTGAGTACCTCCCCCGTGTGTGAACCGTGTGTCCCGAAACAATCCTGCCCCCCCTCCCACTACTGCATCCCAATCATGCCAGCAGCCACCTGTCCCCACCCTCTTCCTCCCCCCTCCCCCCTTCCCGCAACTTTGACCTTTCAACATTGTGCATGGGGGACACCCGATAGGGAAACAACAACAAGGGCGCACAGCCACTGCTCCCGCCAACCGGCCTCCCGATCTGTACCGCCCTCTGTGGAGGTCGGGGCAGGGAGAGTGGTCCCTGGGATACGTTACCATCGGTGAGTTCTAGTAGTCCAGTTCGGTAGTGCAGGTATTGCATCTCCCCACCTCCCGAAGCGGGAGCAGTTGGTCATAGTTCAGGTCAGTGATCAGTTAGGGCAAGATGTGACCACGTGCTCATTGCTCCTCCGCTGCTGAGGAGGGATCTTCCGCTTCCAGATCTGCCTCAGCATTACGACCATTGCGCCGGGCCTTGCTGACTGACTTTAGGAAGTCCTCAGCTTTTTGAGGGTTTGTGAAGATGCGATGCTTCCTCCGGTAGGCGACTCACAGCCTCGCTGGGTAGAGGAGGGCGTATTCCAGCTGAGCCTCCCGTAGCTTCTTTTTGACAGGAAGGAACTTTCGTCTTTCTTCTTGCACTAAAGGGGTGAAGTCAGGATATATGGAAAATTTTACTTCATCATACTGCAGAGTTTGTTGGGTCCGAGCTGCTCGTAGTGCGACATCGCGGTCGCAATAGTTTAGCAATTTGGCAATGATCGCCCGGGGCGGCAGTCCGGGCTTAGTGGTGGGGGCCAGCGATCGGTGCGCCCACTCTACAATAAATTGCGGCGAGAAGGCGTCTTCTCCTATTGAGCCTTTGAGGAGTTTCTCAATGTATATTTCCATTCTGCCTGTGATTGTGGACTCTAGAACGCCCGTAACGCGTATGTTGTTGTGTCGGCTACGAGCTTCTAAGTCCTCGTTCTTAGCCACTATGAGACGCAGCAAGTTGTCCATGCCGGCCAGTTGAGTGGTATGGGACGTGGTGATGTCGTCGTTATCCGAAATGCGTTGTTCCGTGGCGGTGATGCGTTCCTCATGCCGATCAACATTGTGGACTAGTGCATCGAGTCTTGCAGTCATACCGTCCACCTTCTCCACCACCGTGGCAAACCCCTGTCTCATCTCCTGGAAAACGATTCAGTAAAGGGGGTGGTGATGAACAGAGTGTCTGAATTAAGCAGACCACGCTTACCCAGTCCAAAGATCAGGGCTTGATCCATCACCGTTTTTTAGCTCACTGCACCATCCCAGCTCAGAACCTGGCTATATGCAAATTAGTCTGTCCCTGGCCCAGTGCATCATGGGAACAGGGCAGACCAAACTACCAAGCCAATTCTTGTACTGGGAAGGAAACAAGCTTCCGGGGACCGGTTTCTGGCATTTCAGCCGTCTTCGGCCCGGCTTGCTTGAATCCTGATGGTGCAATGAGCAAGGGACTCACATCTGAGTATACCCTTCCACGCTCATGGTGGACAAAAACGATTCAGAAAAGGGGGTGGTGATGAACAGAGTGTCTGAATTAGGCAGACCACTCTTACCCAGTCCAAAGATCAGGGCTTGATCCATCACCGTTTTTTAGCTCACTGCACCATCCCAGCTCAGAACCTGGCTATATGCAAATTAGTCTGTCCCTGGCCCAGTGCATCATGGGAACAGGGCGAACCAAACTACCAAGCCAATTCTTGTACTGGGAAGGAAACAAGCTTCCGGGGACCGGTTTCTGGCATTTCAGCCGTCTTCGGCCCGGCTTGCTTGAATCCTGATGGTGCAATGAGCAAGGGACTCACATCTGAGTATACCCTTCCACGCTTATGGTGGACAAAAACGATTCAGAAAAGGGGGTGATGATGAACAGAGTGTCTGAAATAAGCAGACCACTCTCACCCAGTCCAAAGATCAGGGCTTGATCCATTACCGTTTTTTAGCTCACTGCACCATCCCAGCTCAGAACCTGGCTATATGCTAATTAGTCTGTCCCTGGCCCAGTGCATCATGGGAACAGGGCAGATCAAACTACCAAGCCAATTCTTGTACTGGGAAGGAAACAAGCTTCCGGGGACCGGTTTCTGGCATTTCAGCCGTATTCGGTCTGGCTTGCTTGAATACTGATGGTGCAATGAGCAAGGGACTCACATCTGAGTATACCCTTCCACGCTTATGGTGGACAAAAACGATTCAGAAAAGGGGGTGGTGATGAATAGAGTGTCTGAATTAAGCAGACCACTCTTACCCAGTCCAAAGATCAGGGCTTGATCCATCACCGTTTTTTAGCTCACTGCACCATCCCAGCTCAGAACCTGGCTATATGCAAATTAGTCTGTCCCTGGCCCAGTGCATCATGGGAACAGGGCAGACCAAACTACCAAGCCAATTCTTGTACTGGGAAGGAAACAAGCTTCCGGGGACCGGTTTCTGGCATTTCAGCCGTCTTCGGCCCGGCTTGCTTGAATCCTGATGGTGCAATGAGCAAGGGACTCGCATCTGAGTATACCCTTCCACGCTTATGGTGGACAAATGAGGCACTGGGTCAGACTAATTTGCATATAGCCAGGTTCTGAACTGGGGTGATGCAGTGAGCTAAATAACGGTGATGGATCAAGCCCTGATCTCTTGACTGGGTAAGAGTGGTCTGCTTAATTCAGACACTCTGTTCATCACCACCCCCTTTTTGAATCATCTCCTGGAAAAGGTGGGGCAGATCGATATCTCTGGCGGGGGAGGCAGCGGTTGATGCGGCAGCGTCACTGGGCCCCGAGTCAGCGGCCGTGGTCTTTGTCCCCCTCTTGGCGCCATCAAAGCTGATTTTAGATTGTCGATTTTCTGGGCGCACCATTGTGGCCACCGATCGCGGTAGCGTCGTTACTCTGTGTATCACCACCCCAGCCCCCCATGAGACTGAGGCCGCGGGGCGAACTGTCGTCGTCCAGAGGCAGGCAGATTAAACGGTGGGGGGACCCAGCACCCGAACCCCCGGCGCCCACAGGAGATCCCACAAAGAGGGTACAGTCTTCTCGGCCCCAGTCCACACCGCCAAGGTAAAGAGGGTATCCGTTCAGAGGCAGGGCGACCGGGCCCTGCGGCGGAGGGCACGGCTCACAGCTCCTCCGTAAGCCGGCTGGCTTATGATAGCCTGATATGCGCAGATGTCTGGATCCCTTCTCGGGGGTGCGTCCGCTACAAGCACCAGAGCAGACCGCCCATCCCCCGCACCAGCCGACCACAACCCCAGAGCACTGCAGAGATAGGCCTCGGGGAACGCTCTAGTACCGTGGCTTCTACAGGGTCACCCTCGCGGCGAGGCAATCTTCAATGCTTAAGCGTGGACAGTGTCCACATCTAGTGCCCCTGCCGCTCATTCCACCAGACGTCCAGAATGTGGCCCTCAGCAGCACTCTCGATAGGGGGGGACAGCTCAGTCAGCACAGGGACAGACGCTCCTCACCTTGTACAGAGGCGCAGCGGGCGCAATGTCAGTCCGGCAATTCCTGACCGCTGCGGTCGCCGCAGCGATGCTCACAGTGCCCCAACGCAGGACTCTCCGCTCCCAGACCGTGTGTGGAGGGCGGCAGTATCCGCTGGCCTCAGCAGCCCCAGGCGGTGCAGCAGTCTTTCAAAGCCGAGCTGGTAGGCTGGGCAACGCACCGCTGGCCGTAGTCGCCGAGTTTGGCACCCCAGGGGTCCCGGTGCAAGCACGCCCCGGGCCCCGAGACAGAAGCGCCGATCAGGCCCGCCGCCTCGTGGCAAGCCCCGGTCTGGCGTAGGTTTCCGCAGCCGGCTCCCTTCAGGGGCGCGCTCCGAAGGCTCAACCGGACGATTTCACAATGCCGATATCAGCGTTGCCTGCCACCCCAGAGGATCAAGCTTCGGGTCGGGTGTTAGGGATCATCTGCCGCTGCAAACCGTGGTGTTTTTTGCGAGATTACTCGCCGATGTCAGCAAATTATGAAAGGATTAATGCCCAAGGGACGGGAGCTGCATAGCTAAGCAGCCATTCCGTTTGCGCGCCCTCTAGCGTCCCCTACACAGGTTTTTTTTTATAAAAAAAAAAAAGAAGCACCGTAATGGCAGTCCCCGGGGCTGGCCCCCTGCATACTTCATAATAGAGCCTTAGAGGTCCCCCATCATTCATTTCCAAGCCCCGGGGGGTGGCGGTCACCGGGGCTGTGGGGGCCGTGTGCCCCCTGCAATTATACTTACTTTGACCCGGGGGGTGGCAGTCCCCGGGGCAGTGTGGGGGGATTGGGGCCCCCCCACACTTTTTTTATAAAGCCCCCAGGATTGATTTAAAAAAAAAAAATTGGGGGCCTTGGGGTCCTTGTGGAACCCCTTGAACAGGCCTAGGGGGTCAGGGTGTTTCTACCCTGCCCCCTTTGCGTGTTTTTTGCGTTTCTTTTGCTGCTTTCTTCTACCGAGGCACAAGATGGCTGCCAACACTTCCTGGTTTGGCGTTTTGACAGCCAAATAGCATAAAGCTTGTGCTCGGGAAGGTACGCCTAACGTATGCGTACCGTACTTCGTCTATAGATATATCTATGATTTTACTTTTGATTTTCTAAGAAACTACTGAACGGATTTGCACCATTTGACAAAAAGCGTAATCTGCTAACCGAACTCTATCTTTTTGCCAAATTTGGTGTAATTCCGTTCAGCAGTTCGGGCTGTAGGCTCACTTAATGGTCCCTATGGAAAATTGCACGGGGAAATCACGTTTTGGGACCCCCCTTTTTTCTCTGCCCCCACTTGACGAATCACCCCCAAACTTTCAGGGAAGGATTGGAGCAGAGCTGGCCATTTTCTTGGAGAATTTCACGAAGATTTGTCCACCGGTGCCAAAGTTATTTCAAATCGAATGTTGCTGATTTCCTATGGAAACTAGTTCCTAACTATAAGTACCTACTGGCGACCGCCAGGAAGGAACTTTGGTGCTATTTTATGAATCTTTAGGACATTTTCAAAATTTGTTTGCCACTCACTTGATAAATTAATCAGAAACCTAATCAACATAGCTATAGGCATGAATACTTTGTGAATAGTTTGCGATGCTTTGCAAATCCATGCACCAACAGCAATGCTCTGATTGGTCCGCTGCAACTTGAGTAGAAAGTTGCAGCTGCCATTTATTTGTAACGGGACACAGTCCCGGGGTTAAAAATAAATGTTTAAAGTAATATACGGGGTCAGGTAGAGGTACGTGAACTCATTGGTGGATTATGGGAGTCTTTTTGGGACCCCTTTTGTGTACAAGAGGTCGCAAAACATTTTATTCTATCGTACGAAATTTCAAATCTGTTACAATGCTCAGTGCGGTCACCCTTGTAACTTTGCAACAGATTCATGTATATTTCCCAAAAACTACATATATATTCACACACTCACTCAGATACTAATGCACTCATTCACATACCCACTCACACTCTTTTAGACCAACTTACACACCCACTGAGACACTCAGACTCCCACTCACAGACATATTCTGAGACTAACGTACTGACTCACAGACATGCTCAGAGACTCACGCACCCACTCATAGACCCACCCAGAAACTCATACACCACCTCACAAGCCCATTTGGAGATTCACACATCACTCACAGACACACTTAGAGACACGTACACTCACTCATACACCAAGTCAGACACTTATGCACCCACTCAGGACCCATTCAGACACGCCCAGTCCCACTCACAGAGCCACTCAGAGATTCGCACAACCATTAAGGGTGCTACTCTGACTCAGACACTCATGCACCCACTCACAAACACTCACATTCCCACTCACAAAGGCACTCATACACTCATGGAAACCCTCAAAGAACTACTTAGAGACTCATGAACCTTCTCACACCCTTACAGAGACTCAATGCATTGAATCACAACCCCACTTAGACAGTCATGCAGCCACTCACGGGCCACTCAGATACTCCCACTCATAGATCATAGAGCCACTCAGAGACACACACATCCACTCAGAGAGCCACTCAGACACTCATACACGTACCTTATAGACCTACTCAGACACTAAAACACCCACTCTCAGACCCACTCAGACACTCACTCACCAATTCACAGACCAACTCAGACACTCATAGACCCACTCAGACACTCATGCAACCACTCACAGACCCACTCAGAGACTTATGCACCCACTCACAAACCCAAATAAAGACGCATGCACCCACTCACAGACCCACTCAGAGACTAATGCACCCACTCACAGGCTCACATACCTAGTGACAAACCCACTCAGAAACTCACAAATCCACTCACAGTCCCACTCAGACACTCTTTGAATCAGTGAATGAGTTGCAGGAGCTCTGCGATGATATCGCAGGCTTCTTCCACTCCAACATTTCTGACATTCATACTTCCCTCAAATCCCTCAATACCGAACTGGATTCCAACAGGGCACTCTTGCCCCCCCTCCTTCTTTTCACACATTGAGACCCTCGAACTGGGCTCCTCGTCTAATTTTTCCAGCTTCCCTCATCTTACGCAGGACAAATTAAATCGCCTTCTTAATGCCACTAAATCATGTTCGCCTCTTCATCCCTGCCCTCTAAAAATCTTGAAGTCCTGCAGAGAGACCGTCCTCCCTCCTCTCTTGCAAGTTATGAACATGGCCATTAATGAGGGGTCTTTTCCAACTCCTTGGGAATCGGCAGTTGTTAAGCCTCTTCTAAAGAAGCCTTCCCTAAATCCTGAAGTCTTAAAAAACTTCCGGCCAATATCTCTGCTTCCAGCCCCGGCAAAGATACTCGAGGCCCACCTTAATTCTCATCTGACTACATATTTAGAAAAGATGGGTCTTCTTGACATCTCCCAGCATGGGTTTCGTGCTGCTCACAGCACTGAGTCCGCCCTCACTGTCGTAGTTAACAACATCCGCTCTGAGGTGGACAGAGGGTAGACCACTTTATTGGTGCTACTTGATCTCACGGCAGTATTTGATACCCTGTCCCCTTCAATCCTGGTAGACCGGCTGAAGGGGATAGGGGTGGGGGGCAGTTCCCTGAGTCTCCTATCTTCCTTCCTCTCTCAGATACAGAAAAGGGTCATGCTCAGTAGTTTTCTGTCTCCCTCCCAGGCCATGCAATGTGGGGTTCCTCAGGGCTCCTCCCTGAGTCCTTTGTTATTTAACATCTATGTAACCCCACTTGCCAAGGTAATAAGATATTTTGGGTACCAAATATTGTCCTATGCAGACGATACCCAAATTATCATTTCCACCACCTCACCAACCAAAGGGGCTGCCTCCAAATTTGGATGGTGCGTAACTACTTAAAGCTCAAAGGGGAGTAGACGGAGGTCCTAGTCTTTGGAGGAAACCATGATATCTGGTCGGAAGATTGGTGGCCCCCCTCTTTGGGAGACTGCCCCCAACCCACCAATGCGCCAGGAACCTTGGCGTTCTCATAGATTCGGCCCTCTCCTTTGACCTTCAGGTTAACAGAACAGTATCCACCTGCTGTAATACCATCCGCATGTTGAAAAAGATTGCCCCCTACTTGTCATCTGACGCCCGCAAGCAGTCAACAGTTGCCCTGGTATCTTCCAGGCCTGACTATTGCAATGCGCTGTATGGGGGCATAAACAAGAAATCTCTCCATCGCCTTCAGATGGTTCACAATTCTGCTGCTAGGATGGTCCTAAATCTACCCAGGCTATCATCTGCAACTCAGGCCAGGTTCTCCATTGGCTACCTATACATGCCAGGATTTCCTTGAAGCTCATCTGTTTGGTCCACAGGGCTGTGTTTGGCTCTGGCCCTGAAGGTATAAAGACTCTTGTTAGTCCCTATTCTCCCAAGAGAACCCTCCGTTCATCCTCAAGAAATCTGCTTGCTGTCCCCAGATTTAAAAAGGCGAAATGGGGAGGAAGAGCCTTCTCTACTCTGGCCCCAAAAATGTGGAATAACCTCCCCCCGAACTTTCCAACCAACCCTCTTTGGTGACTTTCCGGAAGCTCCTGAAGACTTGGCTCTTCTCTCAGGCTTACTAACTTACTAATTTATTTTCTTCCTGTATTTTCATATACTTTTATGTGTGGACAGCGCCTTGATGCCCTTTGGGCTAAGTTCTCGCAATATAAATAAACTTTCATCATCATCATTATCTTTCACACATTCACAGACCCACTCAGACACTCATGCACACATTTACAGACCCACTCAGATACTCATATACAGCCCTCATCAGTCAGGATAGCTTGACTACAGTGGCATGGAGAGCACGGGACTCACGTCTGAGCATACCCATCCCACTCGGGGGACAAATGTAAAAAGAACAAGTGTTGGACAGAATGCAGAACAATGTCATACATTCACCCCAGTAAAGAGATCTGGACCAAAATCCATAATTTCTTTGCTCACCATGGCATTCCAGTTTGGACCCAGCCTAGAAACCGGCCCTAGGATGCTTGTTTCCAGTCCAGGGAGGACCTGGCTTGGCAGTTCAGGCTGGACTGTTCCCATGAGGCACCGGGTCAAGACTGCTTTTCATAGGACCAGGTCTAAACTGGGGTGGCATGGTGAGCAAAAGAATGATGGATTTAACCCAGATCTCTTGACTGTGGGCGAATGTTTTGATTTGTTCTGCATTCTGTCCATCAATTGTGTGTCTTTTGCTTTCTCACCCTAAGTGCACCAAGTATGCCCAGATGTGAGCCCTGGGCTCACTGTGCCCCTGAAATCAAGCTATTCTGGCTGAAGAGGGGTAAAACCCCGAAACCAGTCCTAGGATGCTTGTTTCCGGTCCAGAGAGGACCTGGCTTGGCACTTCGGGCTGGACTGTTCCCACGAGGCGCAGGGTCAAGGCTGATTTGCATATGACCAGGTCTAAACTGGGGTGGCATGGTGAGCAAAAGAATGATGGATTTAACCCAGATCTCTTGACTGGGGGTGAATGTTTTGATTTGTTCTGCATTCTGTCCATCAAATGTGTGTCTTTTGCTTTCTTGCCCTAAATGCACCAAGTATGCCCAGACGTGGGTCCGGGGCTCACTGTGCCACTGGAATCAAGCTATTATGGCTGAAGAGGGGTGAAACCCCAAAACTGATCCTAGGATGCTTGTTTCCCATACAAGGAGGATCTGGCTTGGCAGTTCGGGCTGGACTGTTCCGATGAGGCACAGGGTCAAGACTGATTTGCATATGGCCAGGTCTATACTGGGGTGGCATGGTGAGCAAAAGAATGATGGATTTAACCCAGATCTCTTGACTGGGGGTGAATATTGATTTGTTCTGCGTTCTGTCCATCAATTGTGAGTCTTTGGCTTCCGGATGAAGGCATTACAGCCGAAACACGCGTAGTGTCATTACATCGTCAGCTACACAAAACCTAAGCCTTTCACATTATAAACTAAAATGATATTTCTTGTTGGTCTTGATGGGTGCAGCTTCCACTATGCACCAACACCCTGGTGGGACACCAGTCCCAGGGTGCAACCTTTGCTGCTTTTTCCACGTTGCCAGCCTGCTGAACACCCTGGTGGAACCTCAAGTCCCAGGGTGCCATTTGCCTCACTCTTACTGCACGAGGTGGAGGAACCTACATCGCGCCTAAAGCGCGGCCTCATCACTCGCGGTGCGGGACGCTTTTCTTATTGGTCTTGCTGGGGCACCTTCCACTCTGCACCAATACCCTGGTGGGACACCAATCCTAGGGTGCTACCTTTTCTGATTTTCCCTAGCTGCCAGCCTGGTGAACACCCTGGTGGGACCTCAAGTCCTAGGGGGCAACTCCACTCACTCCCGCTGACGAGGTAGAGGCACCTACATCACGCTTAAAGCGATGCCTCAAGCCCTGTGTTGCAGGAAGCGCATGGGCTTTGCTTGGGTGAAGCCCGGGCCAAGGGCAGGACCGTCCTTACCCATCATTTCCAGGAAGAGGCAGGGCAGGGCCACCCCCCTTGTGTTTGGTTTCCTGATGGTTTTTTCCTGATGGTTTCCTGATGGCTTCACAAGGTACTCTAACTCTTCTGTTTGTTTGTTTTGCTGGGCTAGGAACACGTTCTGTGGTTGTATCCCCTTCAGCCCAACCATTTCTGCTTCTGATTTCTCCTCAGCCATTTTAGTTAACTGTTATCAATTATCCTTTCAAGCTCTCACACCCGTTTTTTTGGGAGAGGTTTATCTCTGGTATTTGTCATCTTGTGATTAAAGAAGTGACTACTGTTTGGTGCTCTAGATCTGCCTTGGGATGATGGTCAAAGTCTCTTGGTGGCATAAAATCTTTTGTCAGTCCAAGCGTCCATAATCATTCTTGCTCAGTAACTGCTCTGCAGCGTGTTGACAAGGTGTGAGCCCTTGAATTTCATCCTGCCCTGGGCTGACCCCTTTAAGGGATGGGGATGAGGAAAGCTGTGGAGGGTACTGGAGGTGGGTCAGCAGGGAAGAGGAAAAAAGTTTAAAAAATCATTAAAGCATCCATTTATTGCCTGTTGAATGAATGTGAAGGCATCTTAGATGCAGAGCCAGCCACCACTTCATGTACTGCTGCTAGCCAACCTTCTATCAGCATCACCTCCCTTGAGTGATCAGGGGGCAGTACTTCACACCGCAGGGTTCATCCACCCCCACTAATTCCATTAGCTGTCTCATAAGCCAGCCTGAACCAGTTCTCCAATGTACCAACAGGTTTACCCGCCTTTTGGACCTGATCGATGACTCAAAGGGTGATACCATTTATCAGTCTCCTGGCGTCCCAGGTGAACAGACATCTGCACCCAATCTAGATTGTCAGAATCAGTGCACTCACCAGCTCATCAATGACAGAAGTAGGGGGTATGAGATCTATGATTGATGCCTTACAACGCTAGTCAAGCAACGAATACAGGACGGATCACGACCTCTATTGCCCACCGAGTGTGCCCAGGGAATAGATAACCAACCTACTTATGCCCAACCCATTTTGCATTTACCCAGGAACCCAAAAAGGGACCTACCCTCTCATAGGTACCCTTACTTATACCACACCACTATCGCACGCATCCACGTACCACCCGAATTCAATGTTAGTCAAGCAAACTATCCCCCTTATGTAATGGCAGAGAATAGCTCCTTTATAGATACCAGGGAAAGAAGTACATTTTTGAATCAGGGGCTAGTACCGCCAAAACAAGGCAGGATATTGTTAACACCATCAGTTCCCCCCCATCTGCGATCTGTTCAGAAAATGTATATGTTCAATGTCCTAAACTTAGAGGGAGATCGGGGTACGAGGGGGAAGCTGCATTGACTATCAAAGCGATCCACTGGATCCGCCATGTCAGGGGAATGCCTCTCCGTGATTCGTGATGCCATCGCAAGGGCAAGAAGATGCACATCTCTCGGCCAGCCCTTTGATTGCATTGAACTAACACTCGAGGGGGAAGAGTTGGCTGAGAAACTCCTTGCCCTGGAAAACAGAACCTGCTCCCTTGATACATCTTTAATTCAATTTAAACACTATATTCACCAAGCACAAAGAAACTCTAATTTACCCTCCCCCCAGGTGGGCCATTCAGAGGCTCTCAATTAGGACCAACAATTGAGATTCGGGGGAGATTTATCTGCATGTCAGGCCTCTCCTTACATATTCCATGAACACAACCACCAGTGCTAGTCCACTGGAATTACAGAGGTTGACTTATAAGAGGGGGATGCAAAGCCATAAGAAACGGAAGTGGGTGGTTGACTAATTTTAGAGGGTCAGAGTTTAGCACGAACATTAACCCTCAAGAATTGACCAAGGCTCCTATCAGCCATTGCCCTGTCAACTCAATCACTGTATGGCGCTCCTGCCCAGAATCCCACCAACATCTTAGAATAGTTTCTTGGAATGTGGCAGGGCTAAGTAGAAAAATACCACTCCCTCACTGGTATAACTTAATCGAAGGATTTGACATCTGCATCTTTCAGGAGACCTGGAGCTGGGTCTCCTTACATAAATCTGGGTATGCATGTTACTGCTCACCAGCAACCACTAGAGGAGGAGGGTGTCTCGCAAGGGGACTGATAAATTGGGTTGGAATCACACTGGGATGTCAGATCACCCTTCTTCCAAATACTAGCCCAGACATTCTGGGGATTCAGGGCCTTTGGGTGAATCTATTGATGTGCTTAATATTTACGTGAGGGGTACTGAAGGCGGGAGACCTTCACCAACACTCACGTATTTGGAAGAGAGTCTTGTCAGGTGCCCAGCACACTCAAGAACAATAGTAGCAGGCGACCTTAACACCACTTTTGAGCCCCTTGATAAAGGAGATATAACTGGCACCTACAAAGACGACCTCGAATGGGTTTTCCCTTCCTTAGATCTCCCCCAGTTAAAAAATAAACACAGCTGGTGGTCCAGTCTTTGGCTACAAGTACTGGTGGAGCAGTCGAAGTAGTTATAGGCTACACCTGTATCTTTGACCGACTCAGCTCTTATTTTATAGTCTCGAGGACAGACCGAAGGTCCAGCACCCCAAAAGGGGGAACATCCTTGTGGTACACAAGGGATTGTAGACGTGAGCGTCTAATTGAAGCCTCAGCTATTAAAGCCAAAGATAGCTGCCTAATCAAAGCATCTAGGAAGTGTTATAAAGCAACTTTGCATCACGCAATAAGGGCGTGGGATAAATACTGATGACAGCAACTAAAGGAAGCATGTACTGAGAAAAATGGGAAATCCTTCTGGTCCTTAGTTACTTGGGGCAATAGTTCAGGGTCCCAATCAACCCCAACCACATTACAGGTCAGGCGTGGTATGACCACTTTTTGAAGCTTTATTTAGATCCTGTGGACGCACTTTCAAAGGAGGATATTGTTTTCCCCTGCCAGCCTCCGAATAACAAATTCTTTAATTTTAGTGAGTTCAAGGCCTCCCTCAGCCGAATACTACAGTCTGAAGCTGCAGGACCTGATGACATCCCAGGGGATTTATTCGTATCTGATATCACAAGCTGGGCTTGCTACATTTTACTTTTGTCAAACGCTATTGCTAGCGGTGCCACAGTCCCAAGGTCATGGAAGGAGGCAGAGGGGGTCCCAATTTACAGAAAAGGAGACAGAGAAGAGCCTTCCAACTATAGGCCTATTACCTGATGGATGCCCTTCAAAAGGTTTTCTGTAGAGCCCTCTGGCAGAAGGTTCAGACGTGGGTAGAAGATAACGCTATTTTATTTCAATTTCAAGCTGGTTTTAGGGAAGAGACTGGGACAATCGATC
This sequence comes from Lissotriton vulgaris, assembly GCF_964263255.1. NCBI lineage: Eukaryota > Metazoa > Chordata > Amphibia > Caudata > Salamandridae > Lissotriton > Lissotriton vulgaris. Next base: position 1,077,990,845 of record NC_141689.1, on the reverse strand, counting down.
AGGTATTTCACCTCCTGCTTCTTTATTGGAAAGTCGTAGTGATTGGGCAGGGCAGTCTTTATTTAGCTTTTATTGATTTAAAGACTGCCTTTAATTTAGTCCCCAGGCACAAACTATGGCAAGTGCTCTGTGAAATGGGCTGTCCTGTTACCTATCCTTACCTTGGTAGTTTGATTGCACGAAAGCAATTATGCACAGATCAGATGGGGGTTGCAGGGGCAACTTACAGAACGCATTCCAGTTAGTAGGGGAGTCTGCCAAGGTTGTGTTTTGGCACCCACCCTATTCTCTCTGTATATGAACGGAGTGGTTAGATTTTTGCAACAAGAACCAGCTGACACACCAGGGGGGGGGGGGTGGAGGGTAGCACCCTTTTTTTTGCAGATGACACCCTGCTGGTGTCGGAGACTCCGTCGGGGCTACAGCTTCTGCTCAACAGATTCCATCACTTCTTTGACACTAGGGGCTTGCTTATTAACACCACAAACACCAAATGTATGGCCTTTAACCACCACAAGTCTTACAAAGGTAATCCCACGTTAGCAGTGTTCCCCTTGGGAAGAGTCAGCACTTTTGATTATCTAGGTGTTTATCTCTCAGATAAAGTGACATGGAAGCCCAACCTAACTAAGATGCTACTGGGCCATAAGCGTGTCACGGGCCCTTGGGAAAGAACATAGCTCCTCACATAGTAGACCTGTTGCTGCCGCCCTGCAAGTCTTCGATTTGAAAGCTGTCAGAACAGCCCTGTCCGTTGCAGAGTTGTGGGGATTTAACAAGATGCCTGAGCTCAGGAGATCAAAGCACAAATTCCTCAGGAACCCTGAGCCCCTAAGCACCCCGCTTATTCTCCTAATGCTTGATATGGGTAGACGCTCTATTGGTGATATAGTGAAGCTCCCTCCATTGCTATATTGGGCTCGCATTCGTAGGACCCCGGAGCAACTGCCCTATGTGGAAGCCCTATCAGAGGTCATCCGTTTACATACATATAACAAGGTAGGGTGTATCAAAAATGTTAGAAAACTGGTGTCTGATGTAGGGCTTCAGGCCATATGGGAAAAATTAGACCCACCCTTGCCCCAAAAAGAGGTACTAAAGCAACTTTTTTGGGAATGGGTTGAGCAACAAGAGTCCACCAAGCCCAACCAAGGGGAAATTACCGTAGAATTTCATCTGCATAAACAGGACAGATTACTGGAACCCTATGTAGACCTAATTCAGGCTCCCCAGCATAGGATTCTAAACATTCAATTTAGGTTTGGCAGCTTTCCATGGTACAGGTAACAGCTAACTGGTACTCAAATGACTCAAGCCCAGTAATTGCCCAGGATGCAAGGCATCAGTAGAGTCCGTTGCCCATGGTCTATATGCATGACCTGCTTATGTGCTGCCTAAATGGTAAAAACTGATCTGCCAGCAATTGGGCACACAGAACCATCGGGTAGCCCTGCGTATTTTAAAATCGGATCCTAGACCCCTCTTTACTTGTACAGTGGCCAAGTTTCTAAGCCGTGTGTATGTGGGGTATTAGACCGAAGGCCCGAACGAAAGACCTACTCAGAGACATACTCATCCACTCAAAGACCCAGTCAGACACCGATGAACCCACTCACAGACCCATTCAGACAATCCCACTTCCAGAGGCAGACATATATACACACACTCATTCACTGTGCTGCTCAGACACTCATGCACCATCTTACAGACCCACTCAGACATGCCTGCACCCACTCGCAGCCCTCGTCAGAGACACAATCACCCACTCAAAGACCTGCTGAGACACTCATGCTCCCACTGACAGTGGTACTTAGACACTCATGGATACACTCACAGAGCCACTCAGATAATTATGCAACTACTCACAGGCACACTCAGAGACTCATGCTTTAATGCACAAACCCACTCAGACAGTCATGCAGCCACTCACAGACCTACTCCCACTCCCACTCCCACTCAGAGATCCACTCAGAGACACGCATATCCAGTCAAATAACTACTCAGATGGTCATGGACGTACTCACAGACCCACTCAGGCACACATGCACCTACTCACAGATACACACTGACACAAATCCATTACCTTACCCACTCAGTCATGCACCCACTCACAGGCCCATTCAGACACTCCTGCACCCACTCCCATACTCACTCAGAGATTCACACACTGACTCACAGATTCAGTTAGAAACGTATGTACCCACTCAAAGAATCTCTAAGACACTCATGCACCCATCTAAAAACCCACTCAGAAACACATGCACACTTACATACCCATTCAGACTCATGAACTCACTCACAGACTCAACCAGACACTCATGCACCTACTCACAGACCCAGTCACACACTCACACACGGAGTTGCATACCCATTTAGACACTCATGGACCCACTCACAGACCTACTCAGACACTCACACACCCAGTCACAAACTCACTTAGACACTCATGAACCCACTCACAGCCCCCCTCAGACACTAATTCACCCACTCACAGTCTCACTCAGACACTCATGTATGCACTCACATACCTACTCGGGGTCTCATGTGTTGTATCTCAGACCCACTCAGACACTTATGCACCTACTCATAAACCCCCTCAGACACTCATGCTTCCACTCACTGAGCCACTCAGTGATACACACACCCATTCACAGTGCCACTCAGATACTAATGCACCCATTCACAGACCCACTCAGGCACTCATGCACCCACTCAAAGACCCACTCAGAGACTTATGCAGTGACTCACAGATCTACTCATACAACCATGCATCCACTCACAGACCCATTCAGAGAAATATACACCCACTCACAGACCCTGTGAGACACTCAAAGACTCCCACTCCCACTCACAGAGCTACTGGGAGGCTTATGCACACACTAAGACATTCATACAGGCATTCACAGAGACACTGACAGGTGAACAGAGTCAAGCCAGAGTTAGGAATCATAAATGTGCAGTTGTGTGTTCAATGTGTGTTTTTGCTTTGCGAATTCATGATGATTTCACTAATGACAACAAAATATTTTTTTTAAAGGATTTAAAAAGTAAATGTAGCAGTGTTTGGAACAAGAAGAGGCTCTGAAAAGAGTCTGTTTATTGTGTATTGAATATAACTGCACATAAAAAAGGATTTAGTATTTCAAGTTGTTACAGAAAGTTCTGTTGCCTTTCTCTGTGAAGTGAACTCCATCACTTCTATATATAGCCTCAATGTCAAAGCGTAAATTGTTGTTGTAGATGGAGCTCCTGGTATAGTCACTGAGGAATGCAGTGGCTTTGTCTCTCTAAAATTGATAAAATTGTAAATTGATACTTGTATAGCACACTACTCACCCGCAAGGGTCTCAAGGCACTTGTACGAATACCGCTGTGGAACCCATCCTGGATTTCCCTGTGAGGCGTCCACTTCTGGGCACCCCCAAGGTGGAGGCCAGGCATCCTTAGCGTTGTGGGGGCCGTTGTGGAGATTAAGCAAGCTATTGCCCAGAGTTGCAGAGTGGGACTTGATGATTGGAATAGGCACTGAGGTGAGAATGACCAAGTCTGTGAAATTTTTGAGCCCAAGACCCGCCGAGGCAGGGAATTGAACCCTGGTCCCGGACTAGACCTCTGCATCAGGGTCTGCTGCTCTAATCATTGATATAGTCACACAAAATTGCCCCCTCTCCAATTATTTTTAAATAGAGGACCAAATAAACTCTTATTTAAATCCGGTCCGGTATATTTATTTATACCTTTTGATCATATTCTTTCAAATTTTTAAATGGCAGAAAGAGAAAACACTAATCAAACAATTACTGACAAAACATATTACAGAAACAATTGACAAAAAAGCATATTCACGAAGTTATCAAAAAATAAATAAATATAAACATTACATCCAACAATCGATATAACTTACAATGCAGAAATAAGCAATGTATGAGGTCAATTCACTGATCAAAATTCTTTACATAAACAAGAATGCAACTAATACATTCAAAGAGCAAATAAAGACATGTATCACTATTATCCTGAAAACACTTTAGTTGTTTTAATTCGCTCTTGCTGGGGTAGCCGACGCTTTTCAAGTTTGAACCATGAGTGTCCAAACCATCTTCAGGGCTTTGTATTGTTCTGTGTGATACTATGTGGTTCAGCTTCTTATCACTGGGCACAAATCTTTTCTTTAACTGTACAGCTGGGCACTTTGTTCCACAAGACAGTCTTGAACTGCGCTGTCTTGCGTTGCACCGGGGGGGGCAGGAAAATGTCTTGTTCTTTGTTCATATGGTCCTTCAAATCCTAGAGTGGTGCCAATCAAAAACCTTTGTTATTTCTTATTTTCTATTTCGATCTTAGAGTCCTTCCACGTCTACCTGTGTGTTTGGTGAACCAGGGACGTCTCCTCTCGCCTCCCAGCTACCGCCCCGTCCGGGGCTGCAGTTAAAACGGCCTCGCCTTGTGTTTAGTGCTTGGCGGGTTCCGCTTGAGAAAACAATTCTCTCGTTCTGCACACGCAGTCAACTCGGTTCCTGTTATGCTCCTCAGTTGCTCCTAGCTCAAGTGTGGAGCTAGGAGCATAACAGGAACCGAGTTGACTGCGTGTGCAGAACGAGAGAATTGTTTTCTCAAGCGGAACCCGCCAAGCACTAAACACAAGGCGAGGCCGTTTTAACTGCAGCCCCGGACGGGCAGTAGCTGGGAGGCGAGAGGAGACGTCCCTGGTTCACCAAACACACAGGTAGACGTGGAAGGACTCTAAGATCGAAAAAGAAAATAAGAAATAACAAAGGCTTTTGATTGGCACCACTCTAGGATTTGAAGGACCATATGAACAAAGAACAAGACATTTTCCTGCCCCCCCGGTGCAACGCAAGACAGCGCAGTTCAAGACTGTCACTTGTGGAACAAAGTGCCCAGCTGTACAGTTAAAGAAAAGATTTGTGCCCAGTGATAAGAAGCTGAACCACATAGTATCACACAGAACAATACAAAGCCCTGAAGATGGTTTGGACACTCATGGTTTAAACTTGAAACGCGTCGGCTACCCCAGCAAGAGCGAATTAAAACAACTAAAGTGTTTTCAGGATAATAGTGATACATGTCTTTATTTGCTCTTTGAATGTATTAGTTGCATTCTTGTTTATGTAAAGAATTTTGATCAGTGAATTGACCTCATACATTGCTTATTTCTGCATTGTAAGTTATATCGATTGTTGGATGTAATGTTTATATTTATTTATTTTTTGATAACTTCGTGAATATGCTTTTTTGTCAATTGTTTCTGTAATATGTTTTGTCAGTAATTGTTTGGTTAGTGTTTTCTCTTTCTGCCATTTAAAAATGTGAAAGTATATGATCAAAAGGTATAAATAAATATACCGGACCGGATTTAAATAAGAGTTTATTTGGTCCTCTATTTAAAAATAATTGGAGAGGGGGCAATTTTGTGTGACTATAGTTATAATAGGGCCCAGCCCTCCTTCAGCCCCACCAAGGGTCTACCTCCTTTTTGTGCTCTAATCATTGAGCCACACTTCTCCACCTGTGGACAGAATTCATTTGACCACTTCAATTCTGCCTTTAGAAAATATTGGACAACACCAAGGCAGTATAAGGGAAAAGTGCCATTAATTGACCAAAGTATCCTACATTAGGATTTCCACTCTTTCCCCAGTAAATGTGCCTAGGTCATTGCCACCACAGTTCACAATCATGAGGCCAGGATGTTGGCAATCTGGAATGCTTTTAACCAATGGCAGCAATTGGTGCCACTTTAACTCTCTCTGGCCAATTCAAGTAATGTCCACATCAGGTAAACCCAACTCCCTGTTAATGTCACTCTTTCTATGACACTCTCTGGAACAGGGGTCTCCAACCAGTAGCTCATGGGCTACTGTAGCTCTTGAGCTAACTCTGAGTAGCTCACCTGTGTGCAGCCCAGCTCAATAAATTAGAAAGATTTTGCTTGGTTGAATTAATATACATATAAAGAAATTGAAATTATACTGCACTAATAATATTAGTAGCTGTTATTGTGTTTTATTAAAGATAAGTAGCTTTCAAAACAGAAAAAGTTGGAGACCCCTGCTCTGGAACATAACATAAAAAGCTATGACCCACAATCCACACTCTAACCATTTTGTAGGCAAAGAGAAGCAGCACAAAGGAGAAGGCTGGAGCTGAATGACATATATTTGAAAAGGTAAGGCAGTTCAATTGGAGGATGGGGATCTTGTTCAAAAATGGACATATTTGATTGGGTATTGTAAATATGCAGGTTGCTAACATTAGTAAATTATTTTTATTGATCTATGATTGGCTCTGGTACAAATAAAAACAATTAAATGCAATCTTAGATAGTCTTTTAATTCCAAACAGTCAACCACGCCTGCTGCTGGTAATTTTGAGCTAGTATGGTGGTTCTAGAATGTGTTGTGAACTTCTGACCTATCAATCAATCAGGGAGTTTAAAGTGCGCTACTCACCCATGAGGGTCTCAAGGCATTGGGGAGGGGGGGGAGGGTGCAGCTCTGATTCAGCCAAAAAGCCAGGTCTTGAGGCTCTTCCTAAAGGTGTGCAGAGTAGGGGAGCTTCTGATGTTTACTGGGAGTTCATTCTAGGCTTTGGCTGTGATGTAGGATAAGGCTCTTCTACCCTCTCTGGTTCTGAGAATGCACAGGGTTTCTGCTAGGGAGAGGTCGGCGGAGCGGAGGTTCCTTATGGGTAGGTGGAAGGAGACTCTTTTATTGAGGTATTTGGGTCCGGTGTTGTAGAGGGATTTGTATGCATAGGTGAGTAGCTTGTAGGGAGCCAGTGGAGGTCTCGTAAGTGTTGGGTGATGTGCTCATGTCATGGGATGCCAAGGACAAGTCTGGCTGTGATTTTCTGAATGGTCGGGAGTTTGCGTAGCAGGGATTTGTTGTTTCCAGCGTAGAGGGCGTTTCCATAGTCCAGTCTGCTTGTTATGAATGCCTGGGTGATGGTATTTCCGGCTTCCTTGCGGAGGATGTGGAGGGTGTTGAAGCAGGTGGAGGTTATGGCATTGATCTGTCGGGTCATAGTGAGGGAGGAGTTGAGTATGATGCTGAGGTTCCAGGCATGGTCTGTGGAGGTGGGGGGGGGGGGGTTGATGAGGGCAGTGGGCCACCAGGAGTGTCCCAATTTGGGGGTAGGTCACAGGACGAGGATTTCTGTCTTCTCCGAGTTGAGTTTCAGACAGCTGCTGCTCATCCAAGCTGCGACGTCTTTCATTTCTTCTAGGAAACTGAGTCTGGTGGTTTCAGGGTCCTTTGTGAGGGAGAGGATGAGCTGGGTGTCGTCGGCGTAGGATACAATGCTGGGTCCATGCTGTCTGACAATGGCAGTGAGGAGGTCATGTAGATGTTGAAGAGCGTGGGACTGAGCGATGATCTTTGGGGTACTCCGATGTTGATCTCTGTGGGTTCGGAGGGGAAAGGGGGGACTCTGATCATTTGAGATCAGCTGGCGAGGAAGGAGCAGAGCCAGTCGAGGGCAGTTCCCTGTATGCTGGCGTCGTAGAGTCTGCCTGTGAGAGTGCAGTGGGATATGGTTTCAAAGGCTGCGGAGAGGTCGAGTCGGATGAGGGCCGTGGTGTGGCATTGGTCAAGGAGCGTGTGGATGTCGTCTGTGGTGGCGAGAAGGGCAGTCTTGGTGCTGGGGTTACTGTGCAATCCAGATTGAGAGGAGTAGAGGATGACGTTCTCTTCGATGAAGTTTGTCAGCTGGGCATTGACGATCTTCTCAGTGACTTTGGCTGTGAAGGGAAGGAGTGAGGTCAGTAGTTCTTCAGGTCCGTTGGGTCTGCAGAGGGTTTCTTGAGGAGGGGCTTAACTTCTGCGTGTTTCCAGTTGTCAGGGAAAGTGCCAGATTCGAAGTAGGCATTGATGGCGTGTCGTAGCTCGGGTGCTATGGTGGCGGCTCTGTGGAAGATGTGCGGCGGGCAAAGGGGGCTCCTGACTGAGTGCTTTTCACGGTCGTGGTGTTATCTTCGGTGGTGAACGGGGTCCAGGCGGTGATGGTGTGCTGGATGCCATAGCTGGAGAGCGGGGCAGTTTCTGGAGTCTGTTCATTGAAGTTATCGTAGAGGGCCTTCATTTTCAGGTGGAAGTAGGAGCCTAGGTAATTGCAGAGGTCTTGGGAGGAAGTGACGTCCGTGGCTTTGCTGGGGGGTTTGGTGAATTGTTGGACGATGTTGAAGAGTTCCTTTCAGTTAATTAATTAATTTTGGGTTTGTAATGCGCTAGAATCGACTCCCGAAGGAGTATCTCTGCGCAGTAGACCACTGGGGAACCCGTCCTGGCTTTCCCTGTGAGATGGTCCCTACTGGGTATCTCCAAGGTGAAACCAGGCATCCCCGGCGTATGTGGGGGGCCGTTGTGGAGATGAGGCAAGCTAATGCCCAGAGTTGCCGAGTGTGATCCCTGGTTAGAGTAGGCACCGAGATGAGAATTATCGAGTCCGCTGACCCTGGTCCACGACCCTGCCGCGTCGGGAATTGAACCCTGGTCCCAGGCCGTCCTCTGCTCTCGGGTCTGCCGCCTCTAACTAGTGAGCCACACCACTCCACTCCAGTTGCTGGAGTTGGTGAGGATTTTGTTCCGGATGAAGATCTTCATGGTAGATATTATGACAGACTAAATACGAGGGTGGTTATGCGTATAGGTATTAGGTTAGATTTACACTAAATCTTTGTTAGTTCAAGAATTTGTTATTCGGTGGTCAAAGGAATGGAGAACCACTAAACTCCACTGGCCACGAAAACTTCTCAAAACATAATTTTTACTCCCAAGCGCCCGTTCATAGTCAAACAGGTTTCCCCTTTTAAGAGGTTGAAAATACAGAGAGAAAATGATATAAATCAACAGTATTGATTCCAATTTGATTCTTTGTCTCACGGAACAAGAAAGAAGCAGGAAGTGAGAACGGCATTGCAGTACTCTGTTTTGCGATATAGAAAGGATGAGAATCTTTGATTGGATATGTATGTAGTGTATTTTGTAAAGCGCACAGCTGCCCCAACGGGACGTCCCGGCGCTGTATAATGCTGTGGAACCCTTCCTGGCTCTCCCTGTGAGATACCTCTCCTGGGCACCCCCAAGGTGAAGCCAGGCATCCCAGTGTTGTAGGGGCCGTTGTGGAGATTAAGCAAGCTATTGCCCAGAGTTGCAGCGTGGGACCCATGATTAGAGTAGGCGCCGATGCGAGAATTATCGAGTCCGCGGACATTGAGCCCAAGACCCTGCCGCGTCAGGACTTGAACCCTGGTCCCGGGCCTGATCTCTGCTTCAGAGTCTGCCGCTCTAACCAGTGAGCCACACTTCTCCTTCACACTAATAAGAAGTGGCGCATATTTAGCATTTTCCACGCTCACCGGAACCCCTGTGTGGGTTGGAAATATCACTGCACTGACAAGAATCTGATCAGGAGTGTATAGCCTTGAGAAAGTCGCAGGATTACAACTTGTTGCAATGAAACGCGTTGGCTGTTGCTGGATGTTTTGGAAAAGATCCGAATAAAATGAGACAAAGAATCAAATTGGAATCAATACTGTTGATTTATATCATTTTCTCTCAGTATTTTCAACCTCTTAAAAGGGGAAACCTGTTTGAATATGAACGTGTGCTTGGGAGTAAAAAATAAAATTGGTAGATCTTATGAGTTGGTGGTATTCTGTCATGGCATTCTTGTAGGTTATCAGGTCGTCCGTGGATTTGCTGTTTCTCCATAATTTTTTGAGATGTCTGCAGAAGCTTCTGGCTTCTTGGAGGTCAGTGGTGAACCAGGTAGCCTTCAGGGGGAGTTGTCTGTCAGTGGTGCGGAGGAGTGCAAGCTTGTCTGTGCAGTTGGTGATCCAGGAGTGTAGTTCCTTAGCTGCAGAGTTGGTGTCAGTTGAGGTGGGGGTTCGTGGATGAGGGTGGAATTGCGGTGCTCCTCTGTGACCTTGCTCCACTTCCTTGGCGGAGGGCATGGAATGGGTTTGTGGGTGGTGGCAGTGTTGAAGGAGAAATGTCCAGAGGGGCTGTGTGGTGATGTTGAAGGGGATGTTGTTCCCACCTGCGAAGATGGGGTTGAGGGTGTGTCCTGCTTTATGGGTAGGGGTGGGGCCGAGCTGTTTCAGTCCGATGTTGTCCAGGTTGTCCAGGAGGAAGGTGGAGTTAGGGTAGCTGAGGTTGTTGAGGTGGAAGTTCAGGTCTCCGATGAATATGTAGTCCATGGAGGCGATGACATGGGGTGCAATGTCAGCAAGCAATGGTAGTGGTGAATGAAGCACGAGGTCCATGGCGTTTGTAGTGTGGGTGCCATGAAGTGTTGTTCTAGGGCTGGTCTGGATCTGGAAGTGGAGGTGTTCGTTAGTGGTGGAGATGGAGAGTCGGAGGAAGCTCGTTTGTGCAATGGCGAGTCCTCCTCCTGTGCGGTTGGGGCAATCCTTCCTCTAGATATTGTAACCGTCAGGAATGTTAGTGGCAATGTGGGGATGAAGGAGGCGTTGGTCCAGGTTTCCATAAAGGAGGCGACATCTGGCAAGAGAGTGTCAAGGCGGTCCCAGATCTCAATGCCATGTCTGTGCAGTGAGCGAGTGTTGAGGGCGAAACACTTCAGGGTTTTGGTGGTGCTAGCGTCAAGCGTGGGTGCGTCAGTCGTGGGGATGCGGAGTATGGTGAAGCAGTGTAGGCAGGAGAACTGGCCGTGGGTAGTGTTTGGCGTAGATAGCTGGCAGTTGTTTTTTCCAGGTTTGAGTGCATGGAGGGCAGCTGGGTCATAGCGGAGGAAGGTCAGAGATCCAGGGTCCCTGGCGCTGGTCGGGGTCGGGCCATGGACGGGCGCAGACAGGCTTGCCTTTGGCACACCTTTGGCGCACCAGTGGCGTGCCTGCTGCACGCGGCAACCATTAAATAGGGAAGGGAAAGGGAAGTGCAGCTGGGAGCGAGAATCGGTAGGGGGGAGGGGCACAGGGGCTGCAGCAGCAGGAAAGGGCTGGGAGCGGGCACTGAGGACAACACCAGGGAAAAAGCAGGTACAAAGAAAAAAATCTACTGGTTCAAGAGAGTGTTTCAAAACGGGTTGCCATGTAAACTCAACTAAAATACTGAGGGAGAAGGGTATTAAATACACTGTAGTGTCTTAGTAGCTTAAACTAATTGCTTATTAGGGAGGGTTTATTTTCTAATTCAGAACTATCTTGTAAATACATTGCAGTTGTAAAGATTTAACAGTACAATACTAAATACTTTTTCGGACTCTTGTTGATACTCACGAATCTGCCCAAAAATGCTACCAGATTGGGGTTCTTGAGAGAATTGCAAGAAAGAGTTAGGAAACACTGACCATTGAGAAGTGAAATAAAAAGAAGTAAAATATGAAATGGACGTTATGATTTGCTTACTATGTTGGTATCATTGAGAGCAAATTTGAAAAGGTTGCTATTAATTGTTGCTTTGTATGAGATTGGTATACCATTCTTATGGTTAGATTTGACATTCTCTGTGAGAGAAGAGTGTAACTGAAACTCAGTTAACAGGTGTGTGAGTTAGAGTGTAGTTTAAACAAAAGTTATTGAAAAGGTATGTGTTTACATGAAGTGGACTAAAGTGTGTATGATGCAACTAAAACTATTGAAAATGTCTGTGGGGAACTGTGAGTGAATGTGTGAGTGCTTTTGTGGGTTTATGTATGGGTGTGTAAGTGTATCTGTGGGCATGTGATTGACTGTATAAGTGTCTGTCTGGGTCTGAGAGTGGGTATGTGAGTAGTTCTTTAAACATGTGTTGGACTTGCTACTGTAGAGTGTGTTTGTGTGTGTGTTTAGTTCTATTGCCAAGTTGAGTTGGCATTTGAAATTACTTGTCAAGCTTTAAGTTTCCTTTGTACTACATACTTGTGCCCCTAAGTTGCATTCACAGTTATAAAACACAATACTCAGTAGTAGAGGCAGTAAGTAATATATATTGCCAGATACATTCACATATAGAGACCCATAAAGATACTAAGACATCTAGTCATATACCGCTTTAATTACTTACACAACCAGTGACACACTCAGAGAGGGACTGATATACTTATTTAGGTATGTATTAACGTGCTGATACTCCTAGTCAGCCAGCCTGGCTAGTAGTCCTATAAACATGTGTTGAACCTGCTGCTGCAGAAATTGTGTGTGTAATTTCACTGTCAGATTGAGTTGGCATTTATCATTCTACGACAGGTGTAAACTTTCCTTCTACTACATACAAGTCACCCCTAAGGTAGAGTATATGTAGGCCATAGGGCAGGGTGATTTTTTAAAAAAGGTAGATATGTTCTTTGAAGTTTTAGTGAATTACATGAGCATTGACAAATCCATACACACCGTTATACATCCAGTTTCCCACCCATATGGCAACTCAGATACCTTTTTACAAAAGGTTAGAGCCACTCACACATCCAGTCAGACAGCAGCACTTAGACATTCACTCACACACTCACATCGCACCTATGTATCCAGCAGTAACAAAGCCATTTGCACACACTGTTACATACCCCAACACTCACTAACACAGCCAGTAAGGTATACATACAGCCACTTGCATTCAAATTGACAGACCCATAGAGTTACTAAAAGAGCCACTCATACACTAATATAGTTACTTACTCATACGCTCACACACCCATGGAGGGACTGATACACTCACTTAGATATGTACTCAAGTACTGACACAATCAAGTCACCCATCCACATGAGTGGTCCTTTAAACATGTCTTCTACTGCAGAGCCTGCACATGCGGGTTTACTGCCAGGCTGGCTTCCTATTTTAAACTCTTTCAAAGCCTTAAACTCCCCTTTCTCAATATATAATTCAGCCCAAAGGTAAGCCATAGGTAGGCCATAGGACAGGGTGCTATGTGCTTAACAGGTCAGATATGCACTTTTAGGTTTCTTTGAGTTTCACGCCCATTTACAAATTTTCCAATTATACATCTAGTCTCCCACCCATACTATGAATCACTTACCTATTAACAAAAGGATAGAGCCTGTAACACATCCAGTCAGGTAGCGACAGAGGGACTTAGACATTCACTCACACAGCACGTATGTATCCAGCAGTAACAGAGCCATTTCTACACACAGTTACATACCCCTACAGTCACTAATTTACCTAGTAAGCAATCCATACAGTCAGTTACATATACATACACAGACAGCCAGTGACACACCTACATAGTTACTTACACATCCAGTGACACACATAGAGAGGGACTGCTACACTTATTTAGGTATGTACTCAAGTAGTGACACTCCCATTCAACTATATCGACAAGTAGCCCTTTAAACATGTCTTGGGTCTGCTACTGCACAGCTTGTGTCTGGAGTTTAACTGTCAGGTTGAATAGACATCTAAAATCGCTTGCCACGCCTATAACACCTATTTTTATACGTATAAGTCACTGCTAAGATAGGCCGTAGGTAGGCATACACTGATGCATAGACTTACACACTTATGCATACATTGACATACCTAAGAACACACTCATGCCTACATTGATGCACCCAGGGACACATTCATGGCTACACTGACACATTCAGGTACACTTACATGCATCCACTAACAGAGGCAGGCACATACTGATGCATACACTAAAACACCTATGCACAGACTGATGCCTATACTGACACACCCAGGCACACACTTATGCATTCACTGACACGTGGGCATGTACCATTCAATAAGTAATCAAGACAGACACTGATTGATATACTGACACACCCAGGTTGACAATGATGCTGATACTAACACACCCAGATGCACTCTGATGCATACAGTAGTACACCAAGGCACACACTGATATATACACATACACACCCAAACAGACAGGGATGGATACATTGACATACCCAGGCAAACACTGATGTATATTTTCAGACTGCCAGGGTCACACTAATTTAAACATGAAAAGTAACAAGCTCTGGGCCATATTTACAATATTTTGCTGCACTGCACTGCCACAAGCTTTCCTGCTGTGCTGCCCTACAGAAAGGGCAGGAATGTGTCTTAGTTATCAGATACGGCACATTCCTGTCCTCTTTCCCTGGCTGGCTCTAAATTGCCTGCCATGCGCCAACACAGACACCCTTGCATCATGGTGCAAGGGTGTCTGCATTGTAAGGATGATAGCTTGTGCAGGATGGGACACCTTCCTAATCAAAAACAATAAATTAAGTTGGTTTCCTCTTTCTATGAGTGCTGCAGCACACATAGTAAGTGGAAAAAGCGAGGAGAAATAATAATATTTCTCCTCGCTGCGCGTACACTATGCCACCAGTGGGGAGGCAAAGGGTTTTGAAGCATACCCAGGTTTACAGCTTGCTGTAAATCTGGGAATGTGTCAAATGCCATGGGCGTTACGTCAGAACGCCCTCCATAACACCCAAGGCACTCCTCTCCATCATAGTGTGAAGTAATGCAGCGACTTGCGCTGAATTGCATCACTCCATATTTACAAGCCCATTAAAAGCCACACAGGATGGATTTACATGGCTTTGTAGATTTGGCAATACCCTGTGCACCACCGGAACACGCTTAAAATATCTAATTTAATAATATATAATGAAAACCTAAATGGATTGATTTCATTTTTCTTTCCAGACATCTACTTCTCCTTACTAGCATAGAGTTATAATGATAAAAACAACTGGAACTGAGGAAATGATACTATCCCCTCACAACAGAGAAAGGAAAAGGGACACAGTGTGGACAATGTAGTTAAATAGAAGAGATCTGCTAGTAAGAAAACTAAGAAGTGTTTTAAAAAAGAATGTGGAAAAATGCAAAGTGAGCAAGACCATGCAAAGTCAGCTAAGAAAGGAGACAAACTAAGTGATATGAAGAGTAATAAATCAGATAAGAAAGCAGATAGAGGCAATTCAAGGAAATGAGAGTCAGATTTTTTTGTAGTAGGTAATTGGAAATTTGGTACAAACTATGAGGCAGTATAAAAAGAGAAGAGAAGCAGTCAAACAAAACAACATATTGAGGCATTTGCTCTAAAGAAGAAACTATTTATTTTGATTCTGAACAAATGAGAACACTTGATAAAACAGTGTTGTGTATGAAGAGAAGAAGCCATGAAAAGACACTTTTTCAGACATTTTCAGAGGTGAATGGAAGCATCTGAGACTTTCTTTAATGAAGAAAGCTTCTTCCAAGAGAACACATTAGTAAATTCAGTTGAAACAACCAGTTGATGTTATGAAATTAAATATGGTAGTTCCATTGCAAAAGAGGAGATGGTTCTTAGGAATGCAGTGGAAGTGATAACTCAAGAGGTACAAAGAAGGAGTAGAAGGCCCCTGCACACAAATCAAACTGTAGCAGTATTTGCAATGTTAGGCAGAAATCAATTGACATATCAATAATTTTTTATGTCTATTTCCAGATAGAAGTGTTAAACGGAAAATTGCAATTTTGCTAGGACTAGATCCATGCAAATGTAAGAATCATAGAAATTATAAGGATATTCACTAGCATGTCTATCAAAGAAAGCGTGCACAAGCACCTTTCATCACTTCAGAATGTTAGCTGTTCCTCACTCTAAAATGCGAAATTTAGTTAGGAGACTACCTTGTAAAAACCTCTGAGTTATGTTTAGGAGAAATGAATTGAGCTCTATTGCATGGTACATAAGAGAGGTAGAAAAAGTTTGTGAAGTTGTTCAGTTTTGTTTCTTTAGCCTGGAACAGCAGTCTAGGGAAAATAGGTTTTGGTATGTGCAGGTGTAGAGAACGAGATACAGGTATTAGTATTGATAACTTTGAACAAGAGATTGCCAAGTTTAACACAGTTTCTTCTTAGAACCCAAACTGTGTTCGTATTTGTTGCCAATGCACTCAGTACAAAAGCCAAACTCACGATGTTCTTTTGTTCTCAAAAACTAAACAAGAGAACAGAAATGTGAACAAGAATTTGCTATATATTTATTTGTAGATGAACACTTTGATTTGTCAACATGTCAAATTATATGTAAGTATTGCTCTGACAAGTTAGAGGATAACAAAATGCCAGGATCAATTCCAGAACCACTTAGAGAATTACATGTTTATTAATCAGTTCTCATTCAATATATATAGTTAATATGCCAAACCAAAGACCAGGAAGCTGCCGCCAACTGAGCTACATAAAGGTCTTAAAGGAAGAGTTGCCTACTCATCTTTAGATTTTAAATGGAACATTGAAACTGTAGGGGTAGAGAGATATAATGGTGAACCTCTTATTCTAGTAAATGGTGTCCCTACCAAGTAAAAAAATCTGGCAAGAGTTAGTGGATGTTAATAAAGTAAGTCAAAGTGACATTATACCTTGTAGAAAATAATATTTATTACAAAACTGTTGAATTAGTTTTTGGGAGATTTAACTAGTATGGAGGATGAAACATTATCATGAAGTGGACAGATTGAAAACGTGTATTGATCCAAATCAGCAGAAATGTATGAACACTAAAGCACCCATCCACTGTATTCTAAAGAAATGATTTGTGATGCTATTGATCTCTTTCAAATGAAACAAGCATAAGGTGCTCCCATGAGTGTGTGGGAGATAAGTTTAGAGGCTCACTGTTTTCCACAACTATTTTCCCCTGGAGCAGGTGGCAGGCATAAAGACTGCCCTGTACTAATACCAGCAGCAGAATACATGTCAACCAGATTATATTCAGGGGATACCAGATGTCTCCATTGTATTCCATATTTATTCCATCTTCTATTTGAGAGTGGAGTTTTGGGCCTATCATATGCTGTAAAAACAAACTGAAAACAGGAGTTAACCTACAAAATCACTCTACAAAGGACTTAGGACTTTGTTGAAAAAGTTAATAGGAAGAATGATAAGTTGGAATACAACTTGACTAATTTGATTACGTGCCATTTTGGCACCAATAAGTATTGGTATCTTAATCAAGGAGTACTGAAATGTATGTTGAGAAACCTAGGAGCACCTTTTTCATTTGTGGCACTGAGTTGTGCAGAGTATGTGTGGGATGACTTGCTTGAACGTTTGAGAGTACGAAACTCAAACATTAAGGACATCAATGTGAAGACAGCAGGAGAACTTTGCTCTTCAGATCCTGCTAATGTTTGTAGCTATTTGAACCACTGGTTTCAAGCAATGCTGCCTTTCATCAGCAACAAAATAAATCCTTCTCTTGGTGAAGTTACTGATTTTTTTTTGTCTTACAGAGTACCAAGCAAGAGGAGCTGCTCATATTCACATGCTGTTATGGAGAAAATATGCATCAAAGTTTGGAACAGACAGTGATGATTCTGTACTCTCAAAAACAGGTTTTGCACTTTCAAACACATATATGTGTCAAATACTGTAGTTCAAAATACAGCTATAAAGGAACATTTTACATACAATGTAGTTTTGGATTTCCACAACCTGTCATTTACCAAGGAAGAGTGAACAGCTTTTTATCTGCAGTCAGACATACTATGACACAAAATCACCCAAAAACACATACAACCTGAGTAGAACAGACGTCTCCAAGTATATTAATGACTATAAACCCGTGATTCTGACAGCGTGGAATGAAAAAATGGATATACAATGTGTTGCTGACAACACCATTGCTGTTGCTTGGTATTCCACTTTGCTCATTACAAAATCAGAGAAGACAGAGGAAAAGGAGATGTGGGAGGAGACGTCTGTAGAAAAGACTGCAACCAAGAAACTGTACAGCTTCAACTTCAAAATGCTTTCCCATTGAATCATGTGATCGATTAAGCTGAGCTACTTTGTACTCAAAGTCAAGGGGAATTGTTTGGGTAAGTCTAGGCCTTAAAAGCATGCAAAATAGAGTGTTGAAATATTTTCCAGAAATTTAGGGGAAGATTTACAATAACTGGCACATCCCTGCATATCAGCAGGGATGATTTTAAAAACACACAAGAACCTCTCCTAGAACATTAAATAACTGTAGGTAATATATCCATTAATTTTCACATACCATCATTGTCCCACAACGCAAACGTTATTAGAAAAACATATGGTTTTAATATTTAAAGTCAATCCGTAATTGTTTCACAGAAAACACTCCATATATATATATATATACAATGCAATTTAATCAAAAGAAACACATCAAATAGCCCCCAACCAAACTCATACATTCAAAAATCCTCTCAGTCAACCACAACGTCATACACCAAAACACAAAAACAATACAATATTAACAAAACCAAAAATTACAAGAAAAGAACAAGAACAAGAATAATACAAGCAAAAACATGTCGCCGACGCGCGTTTCAGAAAGGACAAATATCCACAGTTCCTTCGTCAGGGCGCAAGGAAAATCATATAAGTCTCTTCACAGTCGTGGATCTCTTGAGTTTTCAATAAATCAATCTTTTTAAGACAAGATACCAAATGTCACAGGGGCTCTATCTTGAAGCTGGGGATAGCGAATATAAATATTGTCTGTGGGGACAATGAGAAGGGATATTAGACCTGATGCTAATGAGAATCATAAAATACTGCTGGAGAAACCACCACCAATAACCAAAGAAAAAAAGGTTCAGACAAACAAACGTGGGAAAAAAGAAGAAATTAGTGTAAATAGGATAAATGAAGGAACCAAGAATCTAGAGGAGTTCAGGTACAAGCCTGTAAGGACACCCATACAAATACATATCACCACCAGGAAAATGAGAGCAGAATCAAAGTAAAAAAATAACTCTTCCAACAATTCCCAACGCACCCTTCGAAATACAGCCTACCTGAAGCATTGGGGTAGTACACGCCGCTCTGTTCAGTATAGTCGATCGCTATCTGTAATCCAGAAGGCG
This sequence comes from Lissotriton vulgaris, assembly GCF_964263255.1. NCBI lineage: Eukaryota > Metazoa > Chordata > Amphibia > Caudata > Salamandridae > Lissotriton > Lissotriton vulgaris. The sequence goes on along the minus strand of NC_141689.1, from coordinate 1,077,972,022 downwards.
AAGCCTAATGCAAAAAAACAACAAGCACAACATACACAGACTCCTTAAGGTGCTGTCTGAGCTCTGTCTGAGCTTAAGAGCCAGGCTAGGTCACTAGGGGTACAGTGAATTGAAAGCTAAAAGCTAGATCCAGGTGTCTCCGACTGGTTTTAAGATGCTGAAAACTAGACCCAGGTCATATAGTAGAACATGGCTCCTGACACTATTCTGCCCCGCAACGGCGAAAGAAAACTAAAAACTAGAACCAGGTGTATCCGAATGGTGTTACTACACTAAAAACTAGACCCAGGTCCTATAATAGAGCATGGCTCCTGACACTAATCCGCCCGCATCGGTAAAAGAGTACTTACCCTCACGAGCGATCTCGGAGGAACACAGAAGGTACCAAATGTCTTTAAATATGTTGGATAATTGAAGCGGATGACAGAGCTGGGAAAAGAAAAAGAAGAAGGACTGAGAATCATCTCCCAAAGCAAAAATTGCGTAGATAAAAGGTTCTGGTAACCATGAAAGAAACTATCCCACAGAGTACCTACCCAAGAATAACTTGTAGATATATGAGAAAAAAATAATTTCACGGGGGTCCAAAGACGGTACAGCAACCTTCCAAGCACAACAAGCGGTCCCAGATGGTAGAGGACAAGTGATTCCTCTCATTTGAATTACGGGGGCTGAAAGAAAAGAAAAGAAGGGGGACACTAGTTGATACATGACAGAATATAGGGGCATATTATCAAGAAAGCTCGATAAATTACTATCGAAGCCCATGTTAGATGTCTTCACATCTAACATGGGCATAGAGCATATTATAGAGCATATTAGCAAGCCCATTATCGCCGCTTTATCTGCAGTTTCCTGCCGATAAAATCGGTGATAATGTATTGAGCTTTCTTGATAATATGCCCCTATGTCCCTTCACCGAATAGTACCCCAACCCATTACAGGCGCCCCCCCCTGGCGTAGAGAATTACCTGTAGATACAGCTAAGATTCCCGAAGCAAACGCCTGTGCAAAGTCCCGGCGCAGCAGCACGTCTCTCTGTGGTACGCCGTCGCGTATCAACACCAGTCAGTTGCACTCTTATAAAAAACAAGCCGCGAGGACGGCTAATCAGCAACACCTGGGCCCAAGTGAGCACAGAAAGAGGACTGGTCAGATAAGGAAGCAGGTGGGCACCAAGATAGAAGGTAACCCATTCCGCTGACACCCGATGAGGACTAAAAAGTGAAAACGAACTCCTCAGGGATAATAGCGCGGCCATGATGGAGCGGTCATAAACGGGGACAAAACCTAAACCTACATTTCAAAAGGTAGCGTAGATAAAGAATAGTGGCAATCCAGTGTAGGAGAACCTATGTACAAGACTGGAGGAGAAAAAAACAAGGAATATAGTCCTGTTGGGTCAAAAGGTAGTACCAGACAGAAATGAGGCAGTCCAGTGTAGAGGAACCTATGCACGAGACTTGGGGAGATAAATACACGAGACATAGTCCTAATAAGCAGGACTACCTCCTACCATACGCAAGGTAGCCCCAACACAAATTTGCTTAACAAAGATGCCTGCAATCAAAACTCAAGGCAATAAACAATGGAACCAAGTCCTGTACAGCAAACAGTTATATCTTAAGTTTCCCAGGTTAGAAGAACCTGAGGGGAGCTCACCACAATATACAGAAGTAACCTATGACATCGCATGGTTACAGAAATGACTTACAGTATAGCATTATGCCAAGGTATAGATTCATTGAGCCCTGTTACAGCCCTCTGGAGGGTAAAAATCCAATATACCTCTCTTTTGGCATTTAGGCCATTGATATTATTTTCCTGTAGCTTATGTACCTTTTCAAGAAGTCTCCATTTGAGATCGCTGAGTGAATGTTTATGCTCATGCCAGTGTGTCACTAGGGGAGCTCCACTTTTGTTGCTCTTGATCGCTGACTTGTGTTCGCTGAGTCGAACTCTAAGCTCGCGACTCGTTTCACCTACACACCCGGCCGGGCAAGGACACAGTATCAGATAGATCACATTGGCTGATCTACAATTCGTCTTTTCTCTCATGGTGAACTTTCTCGTACCCCATACCAATACATCTGACACTATCGCATAGCCACAGGCATGGCAGTTTCCACACCTGTGGGTACCAAGGATGGGATTATCTCCAGTCATAGATTTCTGGAGCGGTAAGATAGTGTTGTTGAATTTGGAATGAACTAAATGATTCCGAAGATTCTTGTTCCTCCGGAATGCAAAAACTGGTTTGGGGAGGGCAATTCCTGAAGATCCTAATTTCAAAATATGCCACTGTGAGCAGATAACCTGACGCAACTGGTTATTAAACCTCGAATGGCGGGTAACGCAGACAAGTTTAGGGGCATTTGTCTCCTTTTTATTTTCCAGGAGGGCATCTCTATTATAATATTTTGCCCTCTTGTATGACTCTTTAAGTAGCCTTGGAGGGTAACCCCGTCTTAGCAACTTATTCCTTAGTTCTTCCCCATGAGTCTCAAAATTTTGCATACTGGTACAGTTAAGTCTCAGCCTCAAAAATTGGCTAAATGGTATGCCATCCTTCTGGCTGCGAGGGTGAAAGCTCTGGTATAGTAAGAGCGTATTGCGCGCAGTGGGTTTAACATAGAGTGAGACTTCAATCACTCCATCCAAGGCTTGAATGCAAATGTCCAGAAATTCAATACGATTTCTGCTAGTATTGATGCTAAATTTGAGATGGGGGTCACATAAGTTAAACCATTGAGTGAATTCCTCTAGCTGTTCTTTCCGGTCCCCTTCAAATAAATAAAATATCATCAATGAAACGATACCAGTAAAAAATGTTTTCGAAAAAAGGGGCAATTTCGTTAAAAATAAACCTATTCTCAAATTCCCCCATGTAAATGTTGGCCACATTCGGGGCGCAAGCTGCACCCATACTAACACCCTGAACTTGTTTAAAAAAAGATTTATTGAACTCGAAGTAATTTTCTTGTAGGACAATCCCTAAACATTCCAGGATAAAAAGATTATCCAAATGAATACCACTCTGTTCAAGAGCTTTTTTGGCTGATTCTAATGCGCCCCTTTGGGGGATCGCAGTATACAGTGCCTCTATGTCCATAGAGACAAGAATGTCTGAGTGGTGATTAAATGGAAGTCCCTCAATAATGCTGATTAGGTGCCCAGTATCCCTGATGTAGGCTGGGAGTGCCTGGGCAATGGGTCCAAGAAATGTATCTACATACTTCGACTATGGTTCGGTAATCGAACCAATTGTCGAGACAATAGGCCTATAGGGGAGATGAAGAAGACTCTTGGGTGTTTTCGGTAGACCGTAAAAAACAGGTTTACTCGTGTAGGGCTTGTTAAGATAATCGAATTCTTGTTGACAAATGGTGCCTCTACTCAATGCTCCTTGTGTAAAATGGAGAATGTCATCCTTAATTCTTTTCCCTGGATATGACGTTACTCGTTGGTAGTGTTCTGGGATGCAGAGCATCGCGTCTATTTGAGTTGCATAGTCCAGTGTTAAGTGCCACAATGCCCCGTCCCTTATCACAGGGCTTAAAGGTAATAGCATGATTACTCAATAAGGTTTTAAGGGTCTTATATTCTTCATAGTCAAGATTAAAAATAGGTTTAGGTACAAACTTGGTAAGGTCCTGAATCTTAGAACAGACCACCCTCTCAAAGATTCCAACTTCCGGGCCCACCTCATCAAGGGTGGGAGTAAAGCTGGAATCAGGTCGAAGGCCTGATCGGTTGATAGCTGATGGTGGGTCATGATTTTCAAAATATTTTTTAAGTCTGATTTTTCAGAAAAATGACTGAATGTCCCGATTAAGTTCAAATTTGTCTAGGCCAGTACTCGGAGCAAAAGATAGACCTTTCCACAGGAGGCTCAGGGTACATGAATCAAAGGTGGACTTGGATATATTAAAGATGGGAACCCTAAGGAGTCTATGTATTTTGTGCTTGTAGTTTGTTTGCATTAGGCTTCGCCTTCTGGATTACAGATAGCGACCAGCTATACTGAACAGAGCGGCGAGTACTACCCCAATACTTCGGGTAGGCTATATTGCGAAGGGTGTGTTGGGAATTGTTGGAAGAGCTATTTTTACTTTGATCCTGCTCTCATTTTCCTGGTGGTGATATGTGTTTGTATGGGTGTCCTTACAGGCTTGTACCTGAACTCGTCTAGATTCTTGGTTCCTTCATTTATCCTATTTACACTCATTTCTTCTTTTTTCCCACGTTTATTAGTCTGAACCATTTTTTCTTTGGTTATTGGTGGTAGTTTCTCCAGCAGTATTTTATGATTCTCATTAGCATCATGTCTAATATCCCTTCTCATTGTCCCCACAGGCTATATTTATATTCGCTATCCCCAGCTTCAAGATAGAGCCCCTGTGACATTTGGTATCTTGTCTTAAAAAGATTGATTTATTGAAAACTCAAGAGATCCACGACTGTGAAGAAACTTTGTAGTAATCTGCTTCTTATGTAATGCATCTCCCTGACCCTGGTTCTCTGCCTGATGCTCTAGTTATATGATGTCATTTGGAATGTTATGGATGTTTGTACTTGAAGGTGGAGCTGTTGGAGAAGATGGGCTGAGCAGCCAGGAGGCTGCTCCTGGTGGGGCTTATGTTAAGACTTACATTGGAATTTACCAAGATGTAACTTGAAGAATATACTACAACTACAAGAGCTGTCTACTAGACTTCATTGATTTCTACATTGGCGACGATTTAAAAGGAAAAGAACTTACGCGTGGAGAAAAGAAGGCTATTTGATGGCTACTTGAACTGAAGGTACTAAAATTACTAAAGACATTGAACTATTTAAGCTTTCTGGCACCCGCCCCACCAGTGACCCTGACAACGGTCGCCCTAAATAATTTTAGGTGCCAGATCCACCTGTGTATGAAACTGTAAAGTGTATCTGCAGTCCTGTTTTAAAACTGCGAAGCCCAATGAAGAGGTATGTGCTAAATCAACCTCAAAGTGTTGAAATGGACTGCGATGTAGTGATGTCGGGGGCACACATCGAGCCCCGGTAGGGGCGAAGGTCATGCCCCGGTGTTGAATGCTGACAAGGCTCCGGTGTGCCTGCATGAGAAGTGGCTGCACATGGTAGAAAATAATCGGGGCAGATTTTGATCACATGCTTTAAAAGAATCATCAAGCCCCACTGTTAAAAATGTGACCGAGAACAAATGTGGAGAAAACTTTGGATTGTAGTCTACAGGACTTTGCACAGTCTATTGTAACTGTGCAGTGTTTGCCAACCACGACTGGTGTCTCCATGGTATTAAAAATGGAATTGCAAGAAGGCCCCAGTTTGTTGTTGTGTCTCTGTGCTCTGTAGCTGACCTGGATTGCCATCAGAGTTAATTTTCGTGAGTCAAGTACTGGTGATAAAGATGATTTTAAAGTGAGGGTTGCCATGAGCATTGCTGCCTGAAGATAGTCACAGGTACTGTCATTTACACTAATTGAAAACTACATATTACTGAGAATGTCGCTTTGGAAAACTTAGAACTAGTGCAACAGCGCCATCTTCTGGCTATGGAGCGCAATTGCACCAAGAAAAGGAATTACTGGTTCACTCAGAGAAAGGAGGATTCAAAACTGGAACAGTAATGAAATATTGCTATAAGGAGTTAGAGTATGGGTCAAAGGAAATAAGAAACCCAGAACTGTACTGTGTGAGATGATTGTTAAGTATTAAGTCACTCACTCATTTGTTGTGGTGCGTGTGATGACGGCTAAGTCACTTAGTGACACTGCATTGAATTTGGTGATATATGCCAATGTTATGTACATCTGCTTTTGATTTGCAATGTGTCATTCTAAATTGATACTCTATGTGATTTTCATTTTACATTATTATTATAGGGAGGTGAATTCCCCCTTTACAACTATTTGGGAGGTTACTGCGAGTTTGTGGTTTATAGGGAGGTGGATTCCCCATTTACAATTATTTGGGAGGTTACTGCAAGTGTGTGGCAATAGGGAGGTGGATTCCCCCTTGGGAGGTTACTGTGTGTGGTGGTTTATAGGGAGGTGGATTCCCCCTTGGGTTACTGTGTGGTGGTTTATAGGGAGGTGGATTCCCCCTTTACAAAGAGGTATGTGTTCTCTTATTGGGAGGTTACTGTGTATTAATGCGTGTGTGGTCCTGCATTAGTATGCAGACGGAACATTATAGTATGTGCATTAGAGGATATGTAAATTTCCCTGGTCCTGCAATAGTATGCAGTAGAGGATGTTCTTGGTAAGTGGACGGTATATTATAGTGTGTGCAGTAGAGGGTGTATGGTATTCCCTGGTCCTGCCATTTGTTTAAGTTTACGACTTCTATATTACTACTTTATTACTTACATTACTACATTTACTAGGTTATTATTATTATCATTATTATTACATAGAGAAGGCTGTCTTACTGTTTAATACTTACATTATTACTATTGCATTACTATTATTACATTGGGAAGGCTATTTTATTACTTACATTACTATTTTCTCATTATTGCATTGCTTTTACATTATTATTATTATTATTATTATTATTATTATTATTATTATTACATAAGGAGAGTTTGGCTCATGTTATTATGGTGTTCTTTTACATTTACTTCTTGAGTGTTTATCTTCTCTTCCTATGTTTATATATGTGTATACGATTTCATTTTGTTAAAATATTATAAAGGGGAAGATGTGTAGTAATCTGCTTCTTATGTAATGCATCTCCCTGACCCTGGTTCTCTGCCTGATGCTCTAGTTATATGATGTCATTTGGAATGTTATGGATGTTTGTACTTGAAGGTGGAGCTGTTGGAGAAGATGGGCTGAGCAGCCAGGAGGCTGCTCCTGGTGGGGCTTATGTTAAGACTTACATTGGAATTTACCAAGATGTAACTTGAAGAATATACTACAACTACAAGAGCTGTCTACTAGACTTCATTGATTTCTCCAAACTTATATGATTTTCCTTTCGCCCTGATGAAGGAACTGTGGATATTTGTCTTTTCCGAAACGCACGTCGGTGCCATGTTTTTGCTTGTATTATTCTTGTTTTTGTTCTTTTCTTGGAATTTTTGGTTTTGTTAATATTGTATTGTTTTTGTGTTTTGGTGTATGACGGTGTGGTTGACTGAGAGGATGTTTGAATGTATGAGTTTGGTTGGGGGCTATTTGATGTGTTTCTTTTGATTAAATTGCATTGTATATATATATATATATATTCAGAATAAGATTCCAGATTCCACAGTTTCTGCCACTGAAAGCATCCAGGCACTCACGAACAGGTTTTATCAAAAAGCTTATTTATTTAAGCATATTTCATCAACGCGTTTCGGGAGTCACGCTCCCTTGCTCACGATGTTTATGCGTTGGTCTGAGCTTTCCTTTTCACATACATGCAGGGTGATAAAAACAGAAAAGGTTCTCAAAGGGAAGCACTGTTAGGTAAAACACAGCGGCCATCTTGACACTTTCTGAATACATAGATATCCAAGTGAATACCTTATTACAGGACCTCTCACACCACAGCATTAATACAGGGGTAATTGTAAAAATGCTCAAAATAGAGGAGATATATACATGTGTGTATCTCTATCTATTAAATGTAACATTTATAATTTTCAAAGTGCAAGTGCATATATCATTCAACATAAGCATGTTGACTATATATATGGAGTGTTTTCTATGAAACAATTACGGATTGACTTTAAATAATAAAACCATATTTTTTTCTAATAACGTTTGCTGTAATGGACAATGATGGTATGTGAAAATTAATGGATATATCACCTACAGTTATTTAATGTTCTAGGAGAGGTTCTTCTGTGTTTTTTGAATTTCTTTCCTGCCTCCTCTCCCTAGTATAAATTTTTTCAGGGACCCTCTTTTGTTATTGATCTTATCAGCAGGGATGAGACAGTTATTTTGCGTGATGTTAGAAACTCCTTGCGCCACCATTACAATGCGGTGCACCGTGGCGCAAGGATACACAGATGCATGATGCATCTGTCAGCTTATAGGTGACGCAGTGCTGGAGTTGTGTCGCAAGCATGACGCAACTCCAGTACTGCTCAGGGGCGCCCTATACTTGCTGTGCTGCGTCAATCCTTACGCCTGCTACTAGCAGGCATAAGGTTTTGATGCAGTGGGGACGTAAAAATGACTAAGAGAAATCTTGTAGATTTCACTGTGTCACTTTTACGGGGCTTCCTTGCGATGGAACGCAGGTATAATGTAGTACAGGGCTTTACAACATGATGCATCTCAATAGAAGCTTCACGTTGTAAATAAATCGCATAGTGGCGCATTGTTTACGATGCTGTTGCGTCACAGAAGTGATGCAATGGTGTTGGAAAGATGTTGCCGGGGCTTGTAAATCCGCCTCTTAGTACTTATCAGAATTTGACCCAAAATGTATGGACATTGCAATATCAAATATGTTGGGCACATACTATCCAAGAAGGAGTCTACATCTCAAAAAAGTTCTTAATAAAATACTTCAACACTACAGATACAGAAGCAATGTAACAGAAAACAGATGAAAGGAAATATGCAGTGGTTGGTTACGACAGTTGTTTGGTCTACACACAAAATGAAATGTTACTAACCACAGAAAACTTAAGGGCTTTGTTAAAATCCCCTTGTGCTGCTGGTACATCACATTTTCCCAAATTAAAATTGAAGCACCGGTGGCACAAGGAGCTTGTAAATAATCCATTAGTTGCTAAACTCCAGACAAAAGAGAGTTTTCTATTTGGCACTTCTACAACTCTTCAAACCTTGATATTCTGAATCAGAATTTCTCGGAGACTTGACTGCTACGAAGATTCTTTCAGAATTGTGAAAGACAGCATTCACGGCTCAGAGTGTCCAATCTATTTGAAAATTCTAAATGAAGAGATTGAACAGGAACAAATAATCGCTGCTGAGATAGCTAAGGAGGGTTCACAAAGGAGCCAAAGTTCAGGACCACTGAGTCAAGATCCTCTTGGACAAACAATTATTAAAATTGAAGCTGGAGTAACCATGAATGATGTGGAAAGTGCAATGCAACAAGCGAGACAGGAACGTGTTGATTTAGAAGAGTTAGGTGGACAACGGAATGAATTTATATGGAGGTAATAGAGAAAATGAGCATGATTTCCTCCACGTGAAGAATGAATGTAAATGCTCATCATTTAAGTCAATACTATCAAACGTCAGTGGTCAAGTTGGCACTGGGAAAACATTTTAAAACAATGAGGCAGAATTACAAGCCCCTTGTGCCATTTAGCGTCACTTTTCCCATGTTAAAAGTGACGCAAAAGTGGCATAAGGAGCTTGTAAATCTGCCCCAAAATATTCATCTGTTATCTACATAGGACGACAGTCTCAAATTTGTTGTGTGTAGCAACAACATTAACTGTGTTAGCTGCACTCAATTAAAAGAATTACTTTACATCAACTACTTATGCTACCTATAGAACATTACAACAACCTGGAGTAGTGCCAAAAGTTATGCGGTTAAGCTTGTCATGAAATCTCAAGAGTACTGAAGAAACTAAAACTTTCAATCATTGATGAGGTGATCATGGTCTCAAACTTAATGCTTGCCTTTATACACTTGCGAATACAACAGATTTTAAAAACAGAGTATGATGTGCTGTTTGCATTTAGTTGTGTTTTGTGACCTACTACAACTTACCGCGGTCAAAGGACAGAGTTTGTTCAAGACACTTTTTCGTAATGAAACTGGGACGTATTGGAAAAGTATCAATTTGGCTAAACCTCCAATACAAGGAACTACTTAAGAATATATGCCAATCATCTGAATTGGATTATGGAAATATATGAAGGATATTAGAGTAGGAGTTCTAACAAAGGAGGGAAATGTTGCTTAGAAAGTTGACTTATCAAGAAACTATTTTCCTCAAACAAGATAGACGAACATTTGGGGGGCGATTCCGATCCGGTAAAATAACCGTCCGTACGATTCGCATCCGGAGCCGTCTCCGTACGACTCGTACACACGCCGTACGACCCGACGAGTACGATCCAGACCGGGGAATCAGGACGCGATTCGTACGGTCCACGTCAGGTAAGGGCGATTCGTACAGAAAAGCACACAATCACATACACACCGTACGGCGCGCACACCCCATGATCGCCGTACACCCAGCGTACATGGGGTATGCACCATACACCCAGCGTACATGGCGTACGGTGCGTACCCCATGTACGCTGGGTGTACGGTGCGTACTCTCCATGATCACAGGGGTACAGCGCATACCCCTGCGATCATGGGGTGTACGCGTCATACCCGGGGCGGGGCGTTCCGTACCTGTTTTGGTGCAAACTCTGCTTTTACGGCTGTTTTCAGCTCCCGTTGAGAAAGGGTCGTACGGTGCGTACCCGACACATATCGTACTTGCTAAGTCGTATAAACCAGCCGCGAACTGTACAGATGTCGCGTACAGCGGGTTCCGAGTGAGAATCATACGGAGATTAGAGTCATACGGTCTCTGTATGATTTGTACGGAGTCCAGCTCCTGGTACGAATCGTACTTCGTCGTACGTACGGGGGAAATTGCAGGGTACGAATCGTAGGGGAAAAACGCTCCGAACGGCTATTCGGAGTGGTTTTTACCGGATCGGAATCGACCCCCTAATGTACAGTTTTATTGAAGAAAGGCAATCCATAGTCTGCCTAATACCTACACTTCAGGAGTGCTGCAGTTCTAACAAAGAATTGCTAAAACTGGAGGAAAGACATTTTGGAGATTACAACAATTGACAAAATGGGACACTAGGGAGTGACAGTACTGCTAAGTGAAAAACTACAAACAGAATTCGATTTATTGGAGAAATCTGTTTTCAGGACAGCAGGGGTAGAAAAATGGTTCCTCAAATGCAAAAACTGAAGAGTAATTTTGCAACACAATTTCAATGTTGTTGGAAGCATTAGTAAATGGTTCTATGGGTAAAGTGATCGAATTCATTCATTTTCCAAATAGTATTGAGATTGAATACTTAGCAATACAATTTTATTAGATTGATGTCGTGAAACAGATTAGCAAGTGTATTATGCATTTTTTGCTTGGTAGTACTGTGTTCAAAGAACGTATATCATATGTAGCATTATCTTGAGTTCGAAGATTGTTCAGTTTGTTGTTTGTTGGTTTGATAAAAGCAAAATAAATGCAGATGCAAATTGTGTCAAAGAGTACACTATGTCAGGAGGTGTATATGCTCCTCATTTAGGTCAGTATCCCATTTATGAAAAATTGATACTCTGTTCAAAGCGAAAGCTTACATCAGAATCTACAGATGTTGCTGAAAAGATGGAAAAGAAGGAGAACAAGGTAGGTGTTAAGAAGAAAAAGCTAGAGAATGAGGGAGATATTGTATGTTATCAGTTGACAAACACTTCTGGTGTTAACTGCTATGCTCTTTTACATCGACCACTCAAATAATTTCTGAGCAATTTCCATACTTAACACTCCCAGATTCCAAAACTGTATCTTTACAGATTGATCCAAAAGGCTAACCAAAATATGACCTGCCCAAATTGTAGATCAGATGTTATGTCTACATTGCATATAAGAGGAGGTAAAAAATACCTTACATTAATCCTATGATGCAAAGCAGATGGATCTAAATTAGAAACAGAAATTACAAACTTCAAAGCTGGACAAATATCAATTTCTGGAAGAACTTCTACTAATTTGGCTATCATCTTTCACAAACAACTTACTACAACATCTGGACAATATACTTTCTATTTAAAGAGTGAAACAGAATAGATGGAATGCAATGACAGCAACCTTAAATTTGGACAGAAACTGCCAAACTACCAAATTCTTACCTTATGTTTCTTCAACCAAGGTTCTAAGAGGGTTACTGTTTAAAAATTGGTATACGGATCGTCAGTGTTTAAAACATCATTCAGCCTACCAAGGGGGATTATTTCAAAAGGGTCTACAAAATTCAATTGTGCTTTATATCTATTAGTAGTATTGTACAATTTCTAATATGAATAGATTTATTTTTAAGATATGTTTGTTGAGATTAGTTCAGTAGCTATAGGTAAAACAATTGGTTAAAAAAGTTGTAGTGAGTGCAATGCATAGTGTCACTTATTTGTAGTGATATACTGTGCAGTTCTTTTTTTTTTACAACGTTTGTGATTGTTTTTTCCCACTGTTCAAGAATGAATTTTATACACTACATTGTTTATGGTGTACAAGTATAAAAGCAAAGAACAGAAAAAATACAATACTTTACTATAATATTAAATGCATTACAGCATAAGCAATGTGTGCTGTCTTGTTGCTGGAATTTTGTGAATGTAATATTAACTTATATTTATGTTCTTTTTCAACAGATTAATGACACCATCTTTTGGAGTAATGTAATTTCCTATTTACTTCTTTCATTGTCATGGTGTGCACCAAGGGAGACTCTCATATAGCCACTGAGACAGCAACTCATACACTGAGTCCCTCATCTATACAGCTACTCACACATCCACTTACTCACCCATACAGTCAGTAACACACTGACTTATTTACCAATACAGCTGCTACATACACTCACTTACCCATACATATATTCATACACCCACTCACTTACTCATTCAGAAAGTAACACACACCCTCACACACCTATACAGTCACTGACACAGACACTGACTAACCCACACAACTACTCAAACGACCTATAATTCACCTATATAATTACTAACACACTCAATCAATTTGCATGCAACCACTGATGCACCCAACTACTCATCCATGTAGCTTCTTAAATACCCACTTACACACCCACACATTCACTGACGCAGCCACTGACTCACCTATACAGGTACTAACACAGGCAGTCAGTCACCTATACACCTACTTGCACACACACACAGCCTTCCATACAGTCACTGACACAGCCACTCACTCACCAATACAGCTACTCATGCATCCAGTCACTATCCCCAAAAAGCTACTCATTCACTCATTCTCTCACCAATACCACCACTTACAGAGACACTCACTCATCCATACAACACTAATGCAGACACTCATGTACCCCTTTACTCACCCACATAGGTACTCACTCGCCCACATACTCACCCCTACACCTATTCACACATTCACTCACTCACCAATGCAGCAACTCACATACCCACCACTCACTCATACAGCTAGTAACACATACACTCACTCATCAATACACCCACTGGCACACCCACTCACTCACCCATACAGCCACTCACACAGCCTTTCGCTCACCCATATACCTACTCACAAATTCAGTCACTCATTCATATAGCTACTACTCATACACACACTGACACACCCATTGACTCACCCATACAGCCACTATCACACGCAGTCACTCACTCATAGAGCCAATCACTCAACAACTGACACACACACATATACACACATTTACTCACTCATGCATCCACTAACATAGGAACTTACTCTTTCTTATGCATATAGTTGTTTTTTTTTTAACCAAGAATGGTGGTTCTAATGAGAATGATTGCTTTTCGTATATATTTTTTTACAGATCTCTTTTTTCCTTTTTTTAACATTTGGCATTTTTTGACATTTTTTACAAAGAGAATGGCAACTGGAATAGGTTTTAACACAAAAAACTGAAAACTGGGGAAACAAGTGTCATTAACAAAAATCACTTGTGTAGCTTTGCTGCTTCCTGAACTGCAACAACAGAAGGCATTCCTACAGTTAGAACTTTCTTCCAGTCCAAGCAAAAAGTGCCAATTCTTTGGAGCTCTGATGACTTCTCTGGGAGCTGTTGATGAACCTCAGATGGTAGGTGGTTCCCAGGAGCAATTGGGGTTGCAGCAGAGGTAGATAGATCCCCTGCTCTGCCTCTCTACTGTGCTGAGTAGGTTGTTTCTTGTCCTCTCCTGGTGACAGGAGAATACACAGGGGCATATTACCAACAACTAACGATAATTATCGCTATGTTGGTTTAGCGGCGATATTTTTATTGCAGAGGTGCGGCGATTTTTATCGCTTAGGAACCTTGCTATTATCAAGGTATATCTCCTAAGCGATAAAAATCGGCCGAAATGCATGAATATCGCTGAAAAGTCAGCGATATTCATGCATTACCGAGCTAATGCTCTTAGCCATGTTATCCACCTACCATTGGATAACATGGCTAAGAACTGCTCAGGGGCAGGTGTTAGATTTTGGAGATATTCGCGCTTAGCGCGAATATCTCCAAAAGTTGGTAATAGGAGATAGCGATGTTAGCGACTGTTTCCAGTCGCTAACATCTTGGCACCCCCACTTTGCATGTCATTAGTGATAAATATCACTGACATGCAAAGCAGGGCCCAAGATGGTCGCTATCTCCTACTAGCTGTCGCTAACTCGTGTTAGCGACAGCTAGGTAATAGGGAGATAATTTTATCTCCGCTTTCTTGGCTTTTAAAGCCAAAAAAGCAGAGATAAACCCCCTTGATAATATGCCCCACAGTTCTCTCTTTTTATTTTTGAAAGTATGTAAATATGGAAAATCACCAGAAGGCATCACCCATTTGGCCCCGCCCCGCCCAACTTAGTAGTATGGGAAATTCTTCCCAATTTTTTGCCAGGATGATGTACTGCTAAACAAACAGCACTTTGCACATTTTATTTAGATATTTTTGATGCGTCTTTGATGCTGAAGAATATGACAACATCTCTACCAAACAAAGATGCACTTACTTTATGTAGTTCAGGGGAATTACCCTTGTTTGGGGAGAAACACCTCTTTCTACTCTTGTTGTCTTCTCTATAGGAGAATTCATGTAATTACACATTTCAGGATAACAATGCATGAAGAGCAATCACATTGCTGAAATGCACACAATTCGCAGTAGACATTCCATCCTGGTCCATTACACAGCAGTACTGTAGAATATGCACAACACATTTACTCAACCAACAGTGGTGACTGGGGATCTTTGAAAGAGGTGGTGCGTACATATGTACCTGGAATTAGAACAAGTCTGACAGTCTACAGGAGACTTCAGGTAGTTCTGTCTTGCAAGAACATTTTGAAAAAAGAAGGTCAAATGTGGTATTTTACAGTATATTTTTTACGTAAATTGGCTAAAAATCCAAAATGCTGAAAAAAATAGTCCTGTGGTTTTTGTGGTGTTCCAAGCAAGGGCAACTCCCTGCCAGCATGTTGGAGCTCAACTTCCCCAAGACAATTGTAAAAAACTTGGTGGCAAAATTGTAGGCTTTTCATCACACTTTTCCTTAAAAACGGATAAAGAGCTGTGTATAATATAAGGAGTAGAAAATGGCTTTTCACATCACATGACCCATAATGTTTCAAAATGCCCACTTTTCCATCTTGATAACTCACAATGGGAATGTGAGTTATATGTTATATGTATGGGCTTAGCCAGAATGCCTGAGCAAGCACTCCTACAAGCACACCTTGAAGTCAACAGCAACATAAATGCAGGTAAAATGTACTGCAGGCAAGTTCACAAGGTCCTAGTGCAGCAATGAAATATTACAATAATAGTAAACAATAGTCAGCAGTGGAATGCATTTTCAGTGACTGTTGGAAGTCACCCAAGGATCACAAACATTCTAAAAATAATTATCAGTGCTCAAGAGGCTGTGTGTGGTGACAGAAATAGTGGTCACCCACCTGCAAATGATCTCAGACCTATAACCTGATTCTTCTAGTCTTTTTTGCTGTTTAACCATGCCAACATTGGAGGCTGAAGCATAGGTTTATCTATAGCATGCATGAATATCGTGGCACCATGCAGGATTAGAAAGTGGGAATACTGGTTGGTCAGTTCAGAATATCAGCTGTGTAAAAACCTATTGTTTGATTTTATAGACTATAATGTTTCTCTATATTAATCTAGATTACTACAGGGTTTTGCGTGCCAACTGTCTCCCCTCTAAATTAAATAAAGGTTCATGTTTAAAAACTATCACTTTTAATAAGCATTTTGCAGTGCTACAATGCAGCATATTAATAATGTCCAAACGTCCATATGTTAAAGAAATATAAGTGCTTCCATTTTCAGGACACTTTAGCATATTTACTTGATGTTTGTTGTGTGCGCTGACTGTTTGGTCTGCCCTCTGGTGCTGACCAAACCAGTTAAGCGCACTCTGCCATTTTCTCCATGTATGCTGCATGCAGCCTACATGGAGAAAATGGCCTCCCAATAGGTGCCTGGCTGGGCGCCATCTGGACCAATCACAACGCTGCCATTGCAACATTATGATTATCTTAGGGGAGGGGAGGGAGGCTGCCTGCAGCTGCTTTCTGTTGCAGAGAAGACGACACTTGACAGACGATTTGGGATCTGCAGGCAAAGGTAAGTTAATTTTTATTTTAAATTAAACCTCCCCCCGCTCGACCCCCCATCCGCGAGTCATGCCAGCTGCGACTGTCTCTGACACTCACCACGCCTGCAATCAAACATACATTATCCATACTTGCATGCATACATTCAGAAGTCCACACATTCCAGTTTTAAACTTACCTTATCCAAGCTGCTGTCCCTGCTTGGCTGGTCCTGACAATCATGAATTTGTGCCCCCTGCTTCAAAGTTCTGAAAGCTGACACAAAGACATTTGCTTTTTTAATTCATATGCTCAAGCTTCTGCCTGATCAAAATTCAGGATAGGGTTGGATGTCGACCCTCCTTCTCTAACCTGGTTTCTGATAGGCACATGAGAGTCTGATAGATAAACCTCACCAAAGTTCCATTAGCTGACATGCTGCATAGTCGGCGGTATGTGAAACATGTCAGCTATGGAAAATGAATGTGTGGGGTCAGGCTGGGCGAACCAAAGCCCTCACGAACTCCCACCAATGTGCACCATGGAGCTCCCTCTGGTGCTAACATGATAGTGCAGCTTTTCACATAAAAACAAACGATCAGTAAGTTGGTTTGTTTTCATGTAAAAAGTAAACCACATGTAGCAAGTATTGAAAGAGGTGGGGGCACTGCCCTGGTGCCGCCTATTGGGAAGCCACCACTGCCAACCAGGTAGCTCTTACTAATTAACCTGTAGAAAGCACTCCAGTTGGGTAGACATTTTGTGCAAAACTGTGGCCTCTTGTTGGAAAAAGGAACAGGTAAGATTCCATTCTGACCCAATCACTCACAGAGCTCTACACCCAGACAGACGCTAAGACAGTCACTTATCCACACATTCTGCTCTGTCACATCCAATCACAGGCCACACAGCCACTCACAAATGCACTCAGCTACCCATACAGCAAGTCACATACCTACTGTCAAATTTTACAGGTCATAGTTAGGAACTAAATCTTAAAAAACCTTCAAAAATAACTTTAAAAGATAGTTTGCATGGATGTTATAGTCCGGAAATAGAATTAGAAAAACCTTAGAATTTCACTTAAAAAAGCAAAGGTTACTTGGATGGTATAGTTAGGAAATATCAAATCAAATCAGATTCATGTTTGGACTGTGCCTTTCACTCTTTGTTAGAAATTGTCTGGATATGGAATAACCGTGGTGTTAACTCTTTGATCTTCGAGGTGACTGATCGGTCAGACGCTACCCAAAATTGGATACTAAGAGCACAGCTTGAAACATTTTCAAGCTATCTTCTTAGTATCAGAGAACTCAATAAAATCCCATATTCCATCTTCTTGGTTAAGGAAGTCATAATAACACTTATGAAGGAGATGTTCACATAATTGAAATCCAAAAGAAACCACTGGGTGTATCACATAAAGTGAGACTTATTTAATTGGTGTCTTAAATAGTAGGAAAACCATTGCAGTGTTATTTTAACAACTTAGACAGGGATAAATGGTGGTTTGTCGCTGGAAGTTTAAAGAAGTGCATTTTTGGAAATGTAGCAGCATTTGTTGACTTAACTTAAGTAAACAACAGACGATAACACAATAACATACACAAAGAAACTTACCAACACAATTAAAATATAACATGGAACAGCACGACAAAATACTAAAAACATGAGGCAACACAACCACAACACAACAACATCACATTACAATCATGATGCACAAAAATACAGTACCACAAAAGCAATAGACCCAAAACATCACCTCCACAACAAAATGTCACACAATAAATATGCACATTCTTGTGACATATTAGCACATCCCAAAACCTACTTTCAGAATATGGTGGTGAAAGGTGTTAGCACTAAGCACATCCTGCACTTACTACCAAGGACATGAAATACCGGCAATAAGAAATGGTTTGTGATCCAACCACAAGTATTACAATGTGGTTATACAGGGTCCACACAATTCACTGCACTGAATGGAATACATTGTCGTTTAATGTTGCTAAAGTAAATTTTTTCTACAAAATAGAAAATGGAATCATTTAGATGACTGTCCATACATTTAGTGCAAGAAAACCACACAGACAAATCCAAAAGTACTAAATATGTACACCTCAAGCACTATTTGGAGAGAAATGGTAGAAACATAGTAATTGAAGAAGGCCTTTCCCTTAATTGCTCCTTGATTATGGAACATTACTGCATGTGTTGGAACTCCGTGAATGGAGAATCTCAGGTGTGGTGAAGGTTTTGGTTGCAACTCTTGTACCGAGACGGAGTACCGACGGGGATAGCGGGCCCCCTTCCCCAGAGCTGTTGCCAGGTAGAGGTGAGGCCACTTATCCAATATTTTTAGATTGCTGCAGTGATACCAAATCAACAAAACAAAATTACTGGTTGTGTAACTTTTTCTCTCTTTACATATTTCTGTCACTTTTATCACGAGCAGCAGCTTTACCCTTTTAGTCTGGTCCTGAAGAAAGCCTTGATACTTGGTTTAGATCACTTAGGCTGAAACATGTCGACAGTTTATGATATATAGCAGTTTTAAATCCATACTGCTAATTGCACTGCTTTTTAATCCTACCAGTGCGAGCAAGTCAATTCAATAACAAGTTTTTTGGCCCCGCTAGGTTGTTTTAATCTTACCACTGCACATTGACACATTTGCTTCTTTTGCACTGCGCCTTCACCACACCTGAGATTCACATATGGGATTTTGGCATCCAGAGAAGTTTTCTACCACTCGAACTAAAACATCCTAGAGCTCCTTCCTCACACTGAGGGGGTTGTAGCCCTCAGTGGGACTAGGATTCCCACTGGGAGGAGAAACTCATATGATGAAGCATGCCACCTATGGTGGGTGAGGGTTTTTGTCTTGAAAGGGATTTACCCCTGTCCGAGGATATAATGAGACTATAATCTTCTAATCCTTCACAATTTCTAGCATATAATATTGCGCGTTCATAAAGACCCGAGGAGGTTTTGTGGTATCATCCTAAGAAAACATAGCACCAGTTCCAGGTTGTACTATACTCTACCTGTTCTGTGCCCCTGTCAGACATTTCCACTGAGGCTGGCTATGCCATATCTTTTTCTGTGTGTGAGAGAAGCCTGCACTGCTGCTGCCTATGTCTTTTTTCTGTGTACAACTGGCTGCACCGTGCATACTTTGGGCCAGACTCACAAAGGTGAATTTACATTTTGGGTAAGTTAAAGTCGTTTTGGAATTCACAAAACTGCATTTTAACAGTAAGTTTACGAATGAGGAGACTCCACAATTGAGGCAGAGAACGCCACACGTAAAAAGATAGGCATGTCATACCTTTGTGTGTAGAGTGCTCCGTCTCGACTGCGGAGTGTTCACACTTGTAAACTTGCTATTAAAATGCAGTCATGTGAGTTCCGAAACAAATGTAAACTTACATAAAAGTGCAAGTTTACCTTTGTACATCAGGCCCAAAGTGTTTGCTTGGGAGTTTACACGGTTGCTGGCTACGCTGCAGCTTTTAGCATTACACTATACAAATGCCAAAAGTATAAGCTTTGTCAATGTGGGTCTGTAACAGTAACCAGCACAGCACCACATTACCTCACTGGACAAGTGAAGCGACTAATAATAAACGTTGCACCCTCCTCATTAAAATCTGCCTTCCAGCTAAGCAGTGCTAACTGTTTATATACAGAACATTGGCTGAATATACTGTAAGACAAATCATAATATGCCAACAATATATTCTACTTTCTCATGGAGTGAAAGTTCCCATAAACTACTTCATTGCAGAAAGCAACAGAGAATTTTGAAGCAAGTGAAGAAAGATTCGGATAAATAAGCATCATTTATCCCCAGAGTTCCTGGAAGTTGTGTTCTTCCAGATTTATTAAACAATTAAACATAGGCAAAGCAATTGACAAAAAATAGAATTTTGGATGAAGAAGGCATGTTTATCAATTATAAACGCCCCGAGGAGAGCCTCCTTGCTTGATATCATATAGTCTGGTACTCCATGCCTCTTTCAAGGCAGCGATGCTCATGTTATTGCTTGCCTGCTCTCTGGAGAGAACCCTAAAACATTATGTAAGAGAACAAAACAATTGCCATGGATAAGAAGTGAACAGTAACAGCAGGGCCCGCTTTAGCACTGGTGGTGTCCAGTGCGACAATCTTTGTAGGCACCCCCCAGTGACCCCCTCTCACTACCACCTTCCAACAGTGCCCCTTATCTCTTCATAGCTCCTCTCAAATGTTCATTTGTTTTATAGCGCTACGCATCCCAGTATAGGGTGTTAGAGCACCTTAATTCACACACATTATCCAAAAACAATGAATAATACATATAAAAATCACTTTGTAGGAATTGTTACATAAGACAATGAGGATTACAAGGTGTAGGCATCACATATCATCCCTACGTGACGCGCAGTATGTTAAGAGTACTTGGCTGGAGTAACACATACTCAAGATTTAAAGAGTAACCGAGGTTGGGGTTTGCTTTACTAGCAAGAATTTATTTCTACCCAAACAAATCCTTTTTAGCAACAGGATAATGAAAAACTGGTATAAAAACATAACGTTCTAACCTATAGGTTGCAGTTTTCATGCAGCTCTTTGATGGCAATTCATAGCACACTGTGCTGCATTAGGATTGTACTTCTGAACCGCAAATAACAAAAGGATCTCTGTGACAAAAGCAGTAACCTACAAAACTATCTAAATAAAATACAATTCTCACTGAGCTATCAACATAAAATACAAACCCCTCTACAATACTTTATGACGAGTCAAAACTGCCACTAGACAAAACTCCAATCTTTCTCCGCAAGGAACATAAAGCACCAGAGCTATCTTGAAATGTGTGTTGTTGCCTGAAAATTGCTGGACACTCAAGGAACTCTGCAGCAGGTGGTTTTAACTTAATAAGTTATTTTAAAACACAGCGGCCAGATCTCCCTCCCACCCCCCCAGGGCTCAGCACTAACAGCCACATGCATCAAAAGAAAAACCGGTCGCAAACGGGCAGATTCTCAGAATCTGCCCCTTTGCGAAAGGTATTTTTGCATTTGGGATGCATCATCCCAAATGCAAAAATTGCAATTTAAGTAATCTCTGGATTGCGATTACTTAAATTGCGATTGCATTTAAGGAATCGCAAATTGAGATTCCTTAAATGCAATTCACTAAAGTAAAAAAATCTGCGATTTCGTTAATAGGGGAGACAAATTACCATGAAGTTGAACTTCATGGTAATTTTTAAAAACTTTGAAAAATGCACTTTTGTGCATTTCAAAGTTTCATGTTGTGCACACAGATGCCCTTAGGGCATCTGTGTGCGCAACATATGTGCACAGAACAAATTTAAGGGTGCAACAGGGTCTCCTTTTGACACCCTGGCACCCTTGAAATTGCATTCTCAATTTGCGATTCTCTAATTGAGAATCACAAATTGATAATGTCTTCCCAGTCATTCCTCTGGGCCTCTAGGCCCAGAGGAATGAATGCTAATTGGGACTCGCAATTTGCGCGTCACAATTAAAGAATGTTTAGAAATTGTTATTTTTAAAGCAATTTCTACATGCATAGGCTTCTGCGATTCCTAAATTGCGATTCCTTAAAAATCGCAATTAAGAAATCGCAAAAGCCAACATTGATGCATGTGCCTGTTAGTGTGGTGGCACCAGTTCCACCACCCTAAAGCCAGCACTAAGTACCAGGCACATACCTGAAATGTGCCATTAAAACTCCTAATGCACCTGAATAGGGCTATGTTACTTTTCCAACAATTCCAAGCGGGTATCCCAAGAGCGCCTAGTGTTACAGTTTTCCCTAAACAACTTTTTTTTAAATGTATGTTCTGAAACATCTTTTGCAACAAACTTAGTTTTCTATGCATGCTACTACTTTGATCAAAACATTTATTCTTCTGAATTTCGATCTGCCCTTCACATTTTTTTAAATTTTAGTTTATTAAATTATACCTGGATAAAACAATAATGCATATGGTTTCTCTTGCATAAAAGTCAATAGCTAACAACTTTATCAAGGGAGAAAACTCTGCACCCAAGTGCCCTTTTCTTCACATAGATCACGCCAAATACATATCCTTTAAATTGCATACATTTTCTCCACTTATTTAAAATGTATTTATATTGTAGAAATATTTGCATTGTTTTGAATTGTATTTGTTATTGTGTATTCAATTTTCAAATTGCATGGAAATGTTATTATAGTTTTTAAATCACTATCTTAAATATTTTTCAGAGTTTAACTAACAGACAACTTCCAAATGTAAGTAATGAATCGGCATTGTCCAAAGAGAAAAAAATAGGTTATTGCAATTTTTTTGCTTATCATGCCATAAAATGCAGTGTTACAATTAGTCTCAGCTGCTATGGAGGTCGACGGTTTTGTAAAAGATGTAGAAAATGCGATTTAGGAAAATCCGGTTTGGAAAAACTGTGGGCCAGATGTATTATTTAATGATCACAAAATACTGGTCGCAGGTCGCCTACTCACCAGCAAGTTTTTTCGCTTTTACAAAGGGGAAGGGGTCTTTGCAAATGGTTTACCACCAAAGAAACACATTAATGAGCATCAATTCTTCACACAAATGTTTTTAATGAAGTACATGTTGAAGTGTGACTCTTATTACGACTTACACATGCAAAAAAGTTGTATTTTGCCTAAACAATTCAGCTTCAACGACTATTGCCCTGCAACGCATACAGGAGCATATACTGTAATGCATGCACAATTCACCAATTCACAGTACAGCACAACCAGTTGCCAACACATCTGCACCACTTTGAACAGAAGAAAACATTTTGAGAAATCTACCCCGAGTGTTCAGTGCATAATTGAGACAGGCACAACCAATGTTCTTTTTCTAGGCGACAGAACATACATTGTAAATAGAATCCTACAGTTATCATGCCCAAAGAAAGCAGTGCTCCCCAATGAATGATTTACAAACTTTTGGGTGACTTGATATTAAGCCATTGCTGTGGGTTAGAAATGGCGCCTGCTCTAAGAGTTAATTAAACATTACCTTAGGTTTACACCGCGTTGGAAGAGCATCAGTTCTGATGGAATCCAGCTATAGCGTGAAGGGCAGTGAATTTATTATCTAATTCCGTCAGTTAAATGCTCCCCCCAAAATGGACAGGACCAATCACCGTTCTCTAATCAGCTCCTGCTTCTGTTTGTGTTTTGTACCTTGCCTTACAATGTATTTAGCCAACTTTCCAGCCCGAGTCTCTCATTACGTTTAATAACAAGGTTGGCCAATGAGCTCAGAGAACGCGGGCTGTGAAATGTGTATATTCAACAGCTCACGCGGCTGTGATCTCCCCGCCAAGGACAGGTTTATGTAATCTGCCAAACAGTACATACCTATGGAAATACTAGTATAGCAACTTAAGGAAGTAAACTTACTGTGTTTTATACGCATCATGTAGAAAGTGCCTTTGAAAGAAAACCCCCCAAAAAGCAGGAAAAGCAAGACAACGTCTGCCTGCCTGCCTGGCCTTTTTATTTATTGCAAAGCTGCACTTTTTGCAACCTTCGTGAAATTCTACGGAGTTTGCAGCTTTGTGAAGGCTCAATGCCACTTCAATGCTTGCTTCTTGTTTCTTTCTGGTTGGTGCCTGGCTTCTGGCTCTTTAAACGCCCAGCACCACAGGTGCTCTTCATTACTGCGAGTTCAAGCCTTCCTCGTCACACTCCTACAATACTTTCTTGCCTGGTTTTGCAGTCAAGTGGCAGGATTGAGACCAGACACAGCCCCAGGCACCTACAAATAGACTCAAATTTGGAAAATCGAAATTTCCGTGCAATATTGCTTGTGTAGTTCCTGGGAGAGGACAAGGCAGGGGCACTGCATGACCAAAGAGTGTACATAGCACAGCAACTGTTGGGATGGAAATGTCTTCTGCATGATATACGTGTTCACATGTCCTGAGTGCCTGACCTTCTGTATATCTGGTATCCTGATTTTGATCTTGGTCTCCGAGCATCACACTAATCTAAGCGAGTTTGAAGAGGCCTCTGATTGGCCCTGACTGTGAGGTACTGGACCTGTTTTTGACCAATAAGGGTGCACCAAGGGCCCCCTCTTTTTGGACGGAGGATAACTCGTTCTGTCCTTGGTATAGCTCAAAATGTGGCGGTGGCAGTATATGGTGTTTCTGGAAATCAATAGTGACCAGAAATGTTCCTATTGGACCCTCTTCTGTAAGAGGCATGCCCAGAACCTTGCGCTGGCATCCTGTGTTTGTTGGGTGCAAATGTGTGTGTAGTGTGAGACTAGCACATGTACAGTAATAGGACACTGTGTTTGAATGAGCCTGGTTACTAAGGCCAATGGAATCCATGTTGGATACGGTGGTTTGGCATGGCACAAGATGGAGGATATGGACAGCTTCCCCAGACAGTGGAAGTGCATTGCCTGCATTCTTGTGGCTCCAAGGTAGCGAGATGGACACTGAAGTGAGGTAGGTGGAGGCAGGGCTTCCTTCCTTAGCACTGCCATTTGGTTGAGGGTGGGGGTGGTAAGCATGGGCGGAAAATCCGTTTCGCTCGCGGATTTTGCGGATTTTCGGTAAATTCGCAATCCGCGAGATTCGCGAATCTCCCGCAAAATCCGCAAATCCGCGAGCAGCGGATTTTGCTCGCACTGCTCGCACTGTTCGCGTGAGTTCGCGTCTTCCCAGTACAACTTCGCGCCCCGCGAATAAGTGCAAAATTGCAGAAATACGATCTTAGC
This sequence comes from Lissotriton vulgaris, assembly GCF_964263255.1. Lineage (NCBI taxonomy): Eukaryota > Metazoa > Chordata > Amphibia > Caudata > Salamandridae > Lissotriton > Lissotriton vulgaris. Next base: position 1,077,946,920 of record NC_141689.1, on the reverse strand, counting down.
AAAACTGAAACTACTTACCAGGTTCAAAAGTTCAGGCTCATCATTAGTAGCCATTTCCTGTAGTGCTTCCTGAGGGGCCCCTCCAGAGTTCAGTTGCCAGTTGCAACTATTATGTGACCCTGCTCTGAACCTCAGAATAGTTACACATATGCCACAAAGGTCCTGAATTACAGCTAAGGGAGACAAGCAGGAGCCAGGCTGGAAGTTCAAATCCATTAATCAGCCCCTAATTCATTATTGTCAGTTGGGGCAGGGCAGGTGTTGTAACTAATTTTGCAACAATGAAAGCACTTAGCAAGTGCAAAAGATCACTAATCAGGAAGCACTAAGGAAGCAGGTGCCAGCTAAAAAAATATTCTGTGACACATTAATCAGCCCCAAATTAATTCAGGTCACTTGAGGCAGGGAAGGTGTGCTTGCGTTGCCACAATAATGTACACTGACTGGACAACCAGAGGGTGCTGTGATGAAACAGAGGGTGGCATGGGTGGGCCAGAGGTTGGCATGAGTAGTCAGAGAGTGGCAGTGGTGACAGAGAGTGGCAGTGATGAAGAAGAGTGTCCCAAACAGGCTGGACACGTAGAAACAACAAGTTCGCAAAACTTGCGACCCGACAGGTAAGTTTGCAATTTGCGAAAGTGTACAAACCCTCGCGAACTGGCAGAAACCCGCGCAAACACACAAAAAAAAAATCCGCAAATTCGCGAGAATTCGCGGATTTTGCGGATTGCGAGTTCGCAAATCCGCAAAATTCGCGAACGCGAGATTCGCAAAATTCGCCCATGCTTAGGGGGTGGGACTGTAGTTTCTTGCCATTGCAAAGTAAGGGAGTATCTAGGTCAGGCCTTTTTGTCTATCCCTGATTACTGCTTCGGAGAAACTGATGTCAGCCAGTGCACAACCCTCACACTTCATTGTGCCTGTGCTATGGATGCTCCAAGTTTAAGTAAGTCCCAGTGTTACCTGCTTTGAGAAGCATCATTCTACACAAAAGGTGAGTGTAGAGAGAGACCTGTAGAGGAGACTTGAAAGAAAAACTACTCAAACCAGCTATGAATTTTAAACTGTGAGACCAAATCCTCTGACTAGAGAATGTGTATAATGGTGGGACCCAAACCAGCCCAATTGTGTTCTAGAATGATGTAATTCAAGATCTGGGAAGTGAGTGCTCTGCAGAGTACTTGAGGGACCGCCGGGCAATCAGAGCTGGTGTCTGCTTAACCCCTCCCTGCTGGTGACGGAACCACTCCATCATTAGCCGCGGTCACGCTGTGCTGATGACGGAGCGGTTCCGTCACTGCCCGCTCGGCACGCCTGCACGGCGTGGATTCCGCGCCTGCGCGGCACGGATTCCGCACCTGCGCTGAGCGTTCCATTGAGCGGGCGGGGCCGTGACGGAACCGCTCCGTCATGAGCACAGCGCAACCGCGGCTGGTGACGGAGCGATTCCGCCACCAGCATGGACCCGCCGCGCGGCCTCCCCGCCCCCTTAGCACTGAGGCGGAATAGCCACCGCAGTGAAGGGGTTAAGAGTCAGTGTCCAAGAGCTGAGGTGTTCTCACCTGAACTCTGCACCTTCTGCTAGAGAAGCCGAGGAACGGGCAAAGTGCCTACAAGCCTGTCTGACTGCTTGTCCTGCAGGAGGAGAGACTGTCAAGGAGCAGTAATCCAACAGGTAACCTGGCACTGAGGGACATCCTGAGGAAGCGGACTACTTGTGAGGAAACTAGAAGTGACCCTTGCTGTGGAGGGCCTATCTAGTCTATTAAAATGAGCTCCTTGCGGGAACCGCTTCATGCTTTTTACCTGTATTGGCCAAATTGGGACTGCACCTACCATGTACATGCCGAATCGGCTTGCACTTGGCTTTACCAGCCTGGTGGGGGTTTGCACATGTCATCTGGACTACATCAAGCCTTATAGGGCTGCAACTGCCTGTACCGGCCTAGTCAACTTTTCATGTTGACGATGTCAAAACTACTGGGATTGAAACTATTAGTGTTGGGGCTGCATCTGCTGTAATGACTGGTACAGCCTGGACATGCTTCAACCAGTTGACCCAGTAGGGGCCGACCTCATCCTGTGGTCATCCGGAAGCTGTAATATATAGGTCGGCACCTGTACTCCAGCACTAGAGCCACTGCAACGTGAAGTGAAGTCAGACAGTGACACGTATGATGATGCTGGCCAGACCTGGCCTAATTTTTGACCTCTGAGATTTCCTTTGATTGCTGTTGACCCATGCCTGAGAAAGGACTACAAGGGTGTCAGATTTGCACCAAAGTCAGCATAAAGGACTCTCACATATCCCAGTACACAAACAACACAAGCGATTTAAAAAACACATGCACTATGCACATTTTTGGCTTGTGGGAACATGTGAGACTGCACCTGAGCCTGATTCATGCTTCTGTTCTAACTACTGGGTGGACCAGCCATCAAAGGGTAATCTGGGGATCATTGAGAAGCACTAGGAGAGACACTGTGTCTGGCTGTTGGCTGGTTGTTGAGTTATGAGCTTGTGCACACTACTTCCCAGAAAGCCTTGTGTCTGTTCCCCCTTGCTACCCTACAGGGCAGGACTAGGAACCACAACTGGCCCTGGCAAAGTGCCCGGCCGGCCCACCCTCCCCGCTCTTTGCCGGGGCCGGTTTTCGGACGATTTTGGTACAGGACCGATTTTGCAGCTATGCTGCAAAAACGGCCCTGTAACAAAAACGGCCCGCAGGGGCCCAAAACCGGCCCCCACCCGTGCGGCGCACCGGGGGATTGCCCGGTGCCTGCTATGGTCAGTCCGGCCCTGCTACCCTAACAGTCTAGTAAGGAAATAATTGTACTTTTCACAATTTTCCAAGCCGTATTAAGGTGGGCCGTTGGACCCTAGTGGCAAACCTCAACCATAATGGTTGGGCCCTATTAGCCCATGCCTGCCCTGTGGCTCACTGAACGGAATCTGTCAGCAACCAAAGGTGTTATGCAGCGATTCTGTGAATGTACAGCGCCTGGCCTATTGTGTGCCGCTTATGTAGAGGGCGTGGAGAGTATATGTGTTTCAGGTTTTTTTATCATCATCATCGTAACTTTATTCAACACTTTTCAGTATCATAAAATTGCAATACAAACCCAATTAAAAAGCATTAAAATATTAAAAACATAACTCTTCATGTAAACAATTTAGTTAAAAACAATTGGGAAAGTGACCAATTAAAATCAAAACCAATTTCATCCATTCACATAACTCATTTAAAGTGCAACGGTTGACCTGTGGTGTGCGTTACTTATGGAAGGACCTCTGCAGACTTTTCCTTATTTTCAATACCGGCCACAAGTAAGAGGACATAACACAGCACACATAAGGGGTATGTCATTGTTGTAAAAATAAAAGTGCTGTTCTGCACTACCTAAATTAAGTGTTTTGAGTGCAGGTAAGATATAGCTCCTCCTAGGGATTTAATACAATTTCAAAAAAATAGTATGTGTAAATTGGTTATGGGTGTCACAGTGTCGCACGGACACAAGGCTAATTCTGACAGGGAGTGACAGTTATTAGGGAACCCAACCATCAGCTGGAGCATATTTGTCCTGAATCGGGTCAGAATAAACCTTTGTTGGTCGTTGCAAACCAGGTTCAGATATAGCTTCAACCCCTTCTGTGCAACTTGTCTGTTGTAAGTGACTATGGACAATTTTGCACCCATGCCCACCCTTTTCTTTGCCATGAACATTTTCTGGGTACGCTATTTCAACTGATCCTTGGCTAATGTTTTACATGTTTCAGGATTTGTGAAAGGTTTTGGGAGGCCGATCCCCTCGCGTATAGATTTGACATATATCAGCCAAGTGATTTGCAACACGTGGTCTACATTCATTGCATCACTTAGAATTAATTTGTTCAATCCCATTTCATCTCGCGACCAGATCATGTGCCAGAGCACTAAAGGGACCATCTTTAATGTATCGGAGATGTGCAGAGTTTCTAGTTCAGCGTGAGCTATGTAGTACGAGCAACTAAAGGGGAGGGAAAGGGTATGTTTAATAACGAAATCCTTAATCCTTTGGATGCTGTGTGTGTTAACCATTCAAACAGAAAACAATTTCGGATGGGTGCACAGCTTTTTATCTTAGTTCATCAAGTTTGGGTTCTCCATGGGTGGCGTTTATACCCCTAAAAACGCCAGTGAACAAACGTGAAGATGTGATACCAGTGGGTCACTGGGACCATCCCCTTGGGAACACCTTTTACTCCTCTTAGCAACAGAGGATTCCACACAGTTAGTTTGTATATATCAAATGTTTTTCATTTATTTGTCAAAGTTCACTGAATATTAATATGTAGCATATTCAATAGATGAAACTTTATCCACATTAGTGTACATATATGGTTCAATCATTCATGAGGCATCATTATTTTTTGAAATGTCCAATGCATTTCGGGCTACTAGATGAGCCCTTCATCAGGGAATAACGCTATGGAAAGAAACATAAAACAATGCATTCAAAAAAAGCAATCATCCTGGGTTAGAGTTATGAATGTGTACATGCTGTTCTCACTGAGATAAAATGAAAAGTAAATGCAAACGGTAACTTACATGCCTTTAGCATTTGGATAGATCAAAAAGCTCGCTTGTTACGTTACACTGAAATAAAAGGAAAACGCGGGTATTGTTAAGTATGGCAACGCTATTTGAAATGGATAGACCGAGCGTGAGGGTATGTTCTGACAAACTGACCTGTTGTGCGGTGAGTTGGATTTTCGAAAAAATCAAGCGTGACAGCTTCTGTATGGTTTAGCGTCTCATCTGCAACAATGTTGCCATTTAGTTTGTAACTTCAAACCACGGACGCGTGAACAAAACACAGAACCAACCGTTACCATTCAAACCCAACAGAGTCATTTTTTAGAACAGGGTCAAGCACAAAGAGGAGACCCAGGAGAGGACAAAACAAGAGAACCAGAGAAAGAAAGAGAAAAGGAGAAAGAAGCACCAGTCACCAGGAGTGCAACAGGCTCCAACAAAGAGAAGAAAAAAACCCCAAAGACCAACTAGTAATCAACATTAGTCATCACCCAATAAGCCAGTATGTAATACAACTACTACAGAAAGGTACATCATTTGTACCAACCCACACAACAGACCAATTGGAACTGGAGGTTAGTTTTTACAAATTAATGCGTAAACTACGACTACGTCATTTCTTTGACAACATTCTACCCAAACCATCCACTCCAGAAACAGACCAATTACTAGGACTACGACCCAGCAGTTCCTTTCAAGCCCCTGTCAGTCACAAAACGATTGATCTCTTCGAGAAAATGGTCAAGCAAGATCTAACCAAATTCAAATATCAAAGAAACACCAACAAAAATATTACTCAGAAAGATCTGGATACCCTCAAAAAACTCTCCTACAATGAGAAAATTATATGTACCAAAGCGGATAAGGGAGGTGCCATAGTAATAATGGATCGAGAACAATACGAACGAAAAGTGATGGAACATGTGAATGACACCAACACATACATGAGGCTTGAACATAACCCCACTAGCGAATTCTCACAAAATTTGAAACAAATTGTGGAAAAAGCTTATGGAATGGGAGTAATCAATGACAGAACAAAAAAATTCCTACTTAAAGACCACCCAAAAAGCCCTACCCTGAATATGGTTCCCAAGATCCACAAGAACCTAACTGATCCTCCCCTAAGACCGATAGTATCTACTCGCAACAGCATGCACGAACCTATTGGTCAACTACTAGACAAGTATCTACAACCAATAGTCAAGAATATGACAACATATGTGAAGGATACCACAGACTTTCTATTGAAGTTGGAGACCATCCAAATAAATCCTGGAGAAAGAATAATTCTGTGCACAGCAGATGTAAAATCACTATATACTAGTATTCCACACTCTTTGGGCATTGAAGCAATTGAGAACGCACTTACCAACACAGATCTCGATGTGAATTTTCAAACATTCCTGATGGAACTCATGCTTTTTTCACTTTACCAAAGCTACTTTAAACATAAAGACAACTGGTACCTACAACTGGTTGGTACAGCCATGGGCAATTCGGCTGCGCCGGTCTATGCGAATCTCTTTATGAAGTTTTACGAGGAGAAACACATACTTTCTAAAACACAATGGCAAAACAATCTGAAAACATTCATCCGATATATAGATGACATCTTCTTAATTTGGTCTAGCACAAAAGAAGAATTGCAGGAAATGCTCACACAATTCAATCAAGTGGACGAAAGGATCCAACTCACTTGGGAAATATCTGACACAACCATCACCTTTCTTGACGTCAGAATTAATCTTACCAATAAAGGCCTTGAAACTGACCTACATATCAAAAGCACGGACCGTAATAACATGCTTCACTATAGCAGTTTTCATGAACAGAATCTAAAGCGATTCTTACCGTTCTCTCAGATGGCAAGAGTAAAGAGAATCACATCAGAACCCAATTTGTTGAAAAAAAGAATAATGGAGATGGAAAACAAATTTGAACAAAGAGGATATCCACAGAATATCTTGCAAGAATCTAAGCAAAAACTCGAACAAAAAGACAGAAGAGCTTTACTACAACCAAGTCAAACAAAAGAGCAAACTAGGATAGTTGCCATATCCAAATTTTCAACAACGAGTCACAAATTCAAAAAGACCATACTCAAGCATTGGCAAGTACTCACTTTAGAACCAGATTTCAACGATTGCTTTAAAGACCCACCTCTATTTGCTTTCACTAGATCAAGAAACATAGGTGAAATAATCCAACCTCGGACACCCACCTCCGAAATTTACCATGGAACCAAACCATGCTACAACTGCGGACATTGCAATAACATTATCAGAGGCAACAAAATCAATCACCCCATGAGAGGTCAGGAGATTAAACTAAGGGTCAATGCCACGTGTGATTCTTCCAATATCATATATGCTCTGAAATGCCCATGTGGCAAACTATATATTGGTAAGACTGAACGAAAAATCAAAGTTCGACTTACAGAACACAAGTCGAACATACGCTTGAGGAATGAAAAATCCACCGTCGCAATGCACTTTCATGAAGCCAAACACAGCATTGCTCAACTCAAATTTTTGATCTTAGAAACAGTCCAAAGAACAGAAGGAAGAGATAACACCAAGTATATGCTTCAGAAAGAGAACTTTTGGATGTATAAATTATGTACTCACAGACCTTTCGGACTTAATGAAAGGAGTGAATTTTCATGCTACCTATAAATCGTGTTTTTGAATTATGAAATTGCCCCTTGTGCTTACAGATTGGTACCCCTGTGTATGATTACAATACATTCAGAAAAGAAATCCATTAGCTCAGTACGATAGCTCAACACATTAGAGCTCTTGCCATAAGGATTAGTTTTCCCAGACCCCGGTTCACGACCCAGGGCCGCCCGTATTTACTTTCATTCTTTAACCCCATTTTTACCGTTTTTTCAACACTCTTTATTTACCCTTATTTTCACCACCATTCACTGATACTTACACCAGCTTATAGCGAGCACATTATGCTAATTAAAGTGAATGTTTACCGACAGGGAACTATTTCCCCATAGTCTTTCTTTAACCTCCATTAGACACGTGACCGCGTCCGTGGTTTGAAGTTACAAACTAAATGGCAACATTGTTGCAGATGAGACGCTAAACCATACAGAAGCTGTCACGCTTGATTTTTTCGAAAATCCAACTCACCGCACAACAGGTCAGTTTGTCAGAACATACCCTCACGCTCGGTCTATCCATTTCAAATAGCGTTGCCATACTTAACAATACCCGCGTTTTCCTTTTATTTCAGTGTAACGTAACAAGCGAGCTTTTTGATCTATCCAAATGCTAAAGGCATGTAAGTTACCGTTTGCATTTACTTTTCATTTTATCTCAGTGAGAACAGCATGTACACATTCATAACTCTAACCCAGGATGATTGCTTTTTTTGAATGCATTGTTTTATGTTTCTTTCCATAGCGTTATTCCCTGATGAAGGGCTCATCTAGTAGCCCGAAATGCATTGGACATTTCAAAAAATAATGATGCCTCATGAATGATTGAACCATATATGTACACTAATGTGGATAAAGTTTCATCTATTGAATATGCTACATATTAATATTCAGTGAACTTTGACAAATAAATGAAAAACATTTGATATATACAAACTAACTGTGTGGAATCCTCTGTTGCTAAGAGGAGTAAAAGGTGTTCCCAAGGGGATGGTCCCAGTGACCCACTGGTATCACATCTTCACGTGTGTTAACCATTCCCCAGACCCCTGCACCGTAGGAGGCCACTGCCACTGTTTTACTTGTGTATATAGTGAGGAGTTCCCTTTATGCCTTAAACCCCAATTTCTTTGTAAATGATGATATCCCATTAATGGATTTCTCCATTTGTGCACATCTATTAGTTACCATCGGGGAACACGTGCTCTTATAATCAAAAGGTATCCCTAGGTATGAAAAAGTAGATGATTCGCTCAGTTTATGCCCTTCTGCATGGAAAACAGGTTTCGGCCTGGGTTTGGCCCCATAGGTCATGAAGTAGGTTTTGGAGCCATTTACCGTCAAGTCCAGGTCTGCCATAAAGGTAATATAATCATCAATTAGGCCCTGTAATTCCCTCCCAGTTCTAGCGATAAAAAACAGCATTGCCTGCATACAGACGAACTGGGGAGGGGCGCATGCCTAGCTTGGCCGTGTCCCTGGTGGGTGAGATTAGGGCTGACTCTACCCTGTTTGTATAGAGGGAAAATAGGAAGGGAGCTAAAACGCAGACCTGCCTGACCCCTTTTTTGATGTTAAAGCTTGCAGAGCATTCGCCCTCCCTTCCAAAATGCAAACAAGCACTTGCGCCCATATACAATTGGCTAATATAGTTGGTAATTCTTGCCTCAATCCCCATCTCATCCATAACCTTCCACAGTTGTGACTGTGAAACTCAATCAAAAGCTGCAGACAAGTCCATGCATGAACGGTATAATGTCCCCTTTTTTACTGTGGTATACTACTTTCCTGTGATGATGTTTAGGTTCAAGCATTGATGGACTGTACTCAAGCCCTTTTTAACCCCTTCGCTGCTGATGACGAGCTGAGCTTGTCATCAGCCACGGTGGTCGTGTGCGGATGACGAGCTGAGCTCGTCATGTAACGCGGCTTTTTAAAAATTGCCGCACACAGCGGGAAAAGCCGCCGCAGCGATGCGGTTAAAGCCAAATTGAGTGTCCACCATGATGTTATGTGCTACTTCCCATTCTTCCAATCTGTTAAGGAAAATGCGTCCCATAACCTTTGCGGTGGTATCCAGTGATGAAATTGGCAGATAATTTGGGGGTAGGGATTTGTCAACCTTTTTTTAGATTGGAATATTAATTTACGTTTTCCATGGGGGGGACCGGTCGGTATAGTAGCGTTGTAGACATTTGTGAGCAGGGGTGCCCAGCGTTCTTGTTGTTCCCTCTACATATCTAAAGGGGTCCCACCAGGATCTGGGCCTTTCCTCTGCTGCTCTCATCTAGGGCTCTTTTTACCTCAGCCAGGATCACAAGCTGGAGGATGTGCTGTAAAATAGCTCCATCGTATGTCTCAGGGTTCCTGGAAGATTTGTATGCCACTTGGTCTACTCCTTTTAGCGGAGGGTCTTCATATATTGTTGAAATGAGATGGACCCAGGCTTCCCCTGCAATGTGGACCTCGGGTGATAGCTCACGGGACCCATTAAAGTAATTATTATTAATTACCTTCTAGAAGGATTTTCCATCCTTAAGTGCCCTTGCGTGTACCAGGTCCTCACACGCTGATTTGATGAGGTGTTTTTTACTACAGGCAATAGTCTGTTTAAAGTGCACACAAGCTAACCTAATACATTGCAGTTCCTTTGGTTTCTGATTCAGTGCTAAAGGTAGCTGTTTTCTTGCTAATGGGCACTCAGTGTCAAACCAGCCTCTCTCACGGGCTTGTGTTGGTTGCGTCCTATGGGTCTGCGCTTGTTTTCTGCAGCGTGTGATGGCCCAGAACAAGGTGATGGTCTCTACTGGCTTATCCTTGGGATCCAGACATCGAACAATCTCTGTCATAGTATGCCTAATAATAGCTGCCTGGTCTACTTTCTCCCATTTAATGGAGAACCCATTTGTCGATGCCAAAATTGGATGAAAACTCACCTTTGTTCTACCTTTCATTTTGGTGAGAAGTGCCATCCTTATCTCTAACATGTCATGATCACTATATCCTGTGAGGGTGGCATCAAATCCATTAATGTCTGGATCTAGGTATTCAGATGTCAATATGTTGCCTAGCGTAGACTAACAATCATTTCTGAAGAATGTAGGCTCTAGAATATTAAACTCACTTAACACACTATTTTGGATCCTCATGCTTAGTTTCATCATGAGACTATTAAGCATTAGATCATATATATCATGTTTAAAATGGGTGAGGACAACGACCTGCGTATCACTGATACCGCATATTGATTTGACTACATGTGAGCAGCAGTGTATGTTAAAATCACCCACCCATATGATATTTACAGGCTTGTGATGGGAGTATGAAACTCTCTGAATAACGCATTCCAGATCCGTTACAACCTGGGTTCTAGTGCTGTCAAAGCAGTAATTATAAAAATTAATTAAAATAATAGCCCGTGCCACTTCTGCTTTGCATAATAATAAGTGAAAATAAGGAGATTCATAAAACAATTCCAGGATTTTCCATGGTGTAGTGTTCAGGATATAGGTCGCAAGACCCCCCTTTGCCCTTCCCCTTTCAGAGGGTTCAGCCGGGGTAAAGAAGCCTACGTATCCATCAACCTGATGGGCCGATGTCTCCAGTGTTTCTTGCAGGTAAAGTATATGGGCGTTTGATATCAATCTATGCCAGTCAGGAATACCAATCTTGCTTTTGAGTCCTGAGATGTTCTATGAAGTGAGCTCCACCCCGTGGTCTATAGGTCCTGGTGCATCATTACTTTGGCCTGTGCTTTTCTTCACCCCTGGGTGGACTGCCTCTTGGGATAACTTTTTACGGTCCTCAATTGGTCCTTCACAGACACAGGCTCTGGGGTTCCTCTCCCCAATGGAAACATTTCAGTTGGTTTATCCAGGCCTGGTCCAAGTAAATCCTGCTCATTTAACCCAGAGAGAGATTTAAATCTTTTGCCAACTCACCAGGGCCCCCTTTGGGTTCTAGAGGCCTATGACTGTGGTCCTAGGTGGTTTTCTGTCCGACTTTTAGCCGCTTCAGAGGATTCTGTAGATCTGGATCAGCCTCTGCTGGCCTATCAAAGAAGCCAAGGGGGACTGCAGAAATATTAGATATCTCCGGGACACTTGAGCCACATGCATTCAGAACCCTCGTTGCTAAAAAGGGGGAACAAAAGTTCATGATCACGCAATCACCTGCAATAGTTTGTCTACGTCTACCCACCCAACAAACTTGCCTGACCATTATTATATTGTTGTAAACTTCGCTGACCCATTTAACACTCATCCTTCCTCCTATCCAGTGCGTGCATTTGTTTTGTAAAGAGCCCCTGGTTTCCCCCTTGTCCTCGGGCAAGGGGATATACCCACAAAGGCAACCACATATTGTGCACAATCAGGTGGGAGGTCTTTAGTCCTTAGGGGAGGTGAGCTAGTTTCCTGATCTTGGTGTAATATTGGGGAGGTGCAACATTTTTCAATTTGGTTGTGTGGCTTATTGTCTTGTGGTGCTCCAGGCCATTACTAATACTGATGCCATTGTTCTCCGGGCTCTTCTCTAGTTCATTTACTCTTTTAATTTTTAATGCTGTTTGATTTGAATCCAACCTGTTACAGGCAAGGTTCTTCTTAGACTGATCTGGCACAATAGGGCACATGCCTAGGGGCTCGACCGCAATCAGACAATTGGTCATTGATAGAATCATGGTAGTCATTCTCTGTTCCATAGCCAACAAGTATTTGATGTCTTTGAGGGTTGCCATCGTAGGGTCATGCTCCCCTTGTACTGCTTCACTGGGGTTAAACGTTCTGTCTGTCCCACCAGCCTGCCTATTTCCTACCTTAATGCCTGAGAGAAGCTGGCCTGGTATATGATGTCCACTTGTGTAAGTAGGTACCCTGCACCAGTCCAGGCAACCCTAATGGTGATTTAAGAGGTCTTAGACAACCTTAGAAAGCTCTTTAAGTGGTAACTGTAGAAAGCAGCCTTCAGGCTTGGTATGCACCTGTTACAACGCATTTTTTACAACGCACTACCACTACAACGCAGGCATTACAACGCATACCATTACAACGGATAGCGCTGGGGGGCGCTCTAGGATAAGAGGTAAGTTTAATTTACTATCCAACACCTTCCCTAGGGTCCACGGGGACTGGAGTTAGAATAGTAAATTATACTTACCACTATCCAGCACCCCAAAGCGCTATGCGTTGTAACGGTATGCGTTGTAAATACCGCGTTGTAATGGTATGCGGAGTAAAAGTATGCATTGTAACGTCATACATCCTTCAGGCTTAGTCCAGAAGGAGTGTAAAGCAGCTTGTTCTACCCGAATGTAATCTTATATGTGTAGAATAAGTGAAAAAGAACCACAGAAGGTATTTTAAAAAATATGTATTTATTATATAAAACTCTCTAACACATACAAATATCTCCTACCCGGAGATAAACACAAACCACACAATATTTTGCATAGGAATCATGTAAATAGCATGAAATACACAGTGGACCCCAGGGGCAACCAAACCATATACTAAGAAAGTGGTATAAGAACCACAACTCGGGTCAAGACAATGTCGAGAGGACATAGAAGTGCTGGCGACCCAAGGAACCTCCCACGGTGAGTGACTAGGAACCCCACAGAGAGCATCTGTAGCATGGGTTGGGATTTTAAAGATTAAGGACCCTTCCCAGAGGACCCTGAAGAAACCCAGTGGAAGACAGAAGGTTGGGAAGCCACCCCACCCATGGATACCCTAGTACCCAGTTTACCTACACCATGGAAGCCGGGTGCATAGGGGTGAAGTGGTGTCGGACACAGCAGTCGAAACCAATTGAGGACTTCAGATAAGTGCAGCTGCTGAAGAAGGATAACGCGTCCGGTGGAATCAGAAGGTAGATTCTAGTTGAGATGTACCTGCAAACAGAGGGGAGAGAGTCTATGTCACTCAGGAATGACCAGAAGATCTGGAAGACAAATTCCCACTAATGTCGGGAGTTGCAGGAGGGTTGACGGGGATATTGACTCAGCAGCTGTGAGGACCAAGTGATGCTGAGGAAGACTAGGAGCTGTACACGAGCAGTCCCACGTCAGATGTTGAGGGCTGAGGGCTTGGTGTCTGGCGGAGGCACCAACAAGCCCTGGCAAATGCAACCAACGCAGAAGTCGAAGAAGTTACAATGTCAGGACCAGCAAGTCCAGGGGACTCACCACCAGCAGGGGAGTCAGGGAAGGCCGGAGCAATAAGGGGAGCCAAACAGAAGCAAAGAGGACCCTCAACAGGACCCACAGGCCAGAGACACTGGAGTTGCAAGAGGACCTCGAGATGCTCACCAAAAGTTGCAGGCCACGGTACAAACGATGCGATGTGGATGAAGCCTTTGGTCACTGGAGATGATTGTGGTTGGGGCTACTCAGAGCCCGAAGATCTTGGTGGAAGAAAGTCAGCAAGCGTTTGCAACTGCAAGTCGACATGGTGTGCAGGGGTTCAGAACTGAGGTTCCCACAAGGGATACTGGCCTCAAACTTGATGAGAGTGCAGGGCAGGCCTTGAGGTTTGTGGAAAACCACCACCTGTGTTGCAGAACCTTTTGGAGTCCGTAGTTGCAGTGTCTGCGAATGCAGGAAGCGACTCTTACACTTCAAGGGAGATTTCTTCAGATGTCTTGGATGCCCACAGACCTTGGAAGGTCTCTGAATGGTGCACAGGCACAGACGATGTAGCAGACTGACAGGGGGATGAAGTTCAGCCCAAACAAAGTCCAGCGAAGTCCAGAGTTCCCAGACGATGTGGTGTCTGAATTGAATCTTGTCCCACAACGAATCTAGGGACCTTCAACCAGGTAAGCCCTTAAGTACCCTAAGGAAAGGGTTGGGACGATTCAGGGGATCGTCATAGGGGAGGGTCTGGACAGGGGGGAAATTACTCCCATGCCCTTTGTCCAGTTGCGCACCAGAGCAGGAGCCAACGGTTCCCAAAACTGGTTTGAATTGTACTATGCATGGGGACACCAAATGTGCCCCTCATGCAGACTGAGTGGTGCTGGCAAGGACACCCACCCGGCCCCAATACACTAAATCGTGTGTGGGAGGTGGCCACCCTCCCTATGACAGGATGCCTAATATTCTGCCTTCCCCTGCTCAAGCTTGTCTCAGCAGCAGGAGGGCAGAACCTGTCTCTGGTGGACAGCAACCATTTTGTGCTGTCCGGGAACACTGAGAGCTGGTAAACGTCGTTTACAATGCAGTGTTTACACCGCATGACCTTTACCACGCTGCCATTACAACGCAAGTCGTTACTACGAATTGCGCGGGATGGCGCTGTTGGTTAAGGAATATTGTAGTTTTATATTCCAACACCTTCCCTACTGTTACGTGCCCTGGTGTTGGAATATAAAATTATAATATTCCTCAATCCGCGCCCTCCAACGCAAGCTGTTGTAACGACTTGCATTGTAATAACCGCGTTGTAAAGTACCGCAATCTAAAAGATTGCGTTGTACTGATGTACATCCCTGAGTGCCTAATGGAGGGCTCTTCCAGTGCTTGGAATCATACCTTCCATACGTTTACTGTGTGGGGGTATGATTCCAACATGCTTGAACCAAACATGATAGGATTCGTTGCAGATGATTTCGAGATGGTCATCACGTAATTATGCGGTGCCCCTCTACATAGTATATGCTTGCTTCCATTGCAACCCAGGAGACTGGACTCCATAGGCTGTAGGGGTGTTCTGCTCATGCAGGGGCACCATCACTCTTAGAACCAAGCACCCTGCCTTCAGGATTGCAAAGGCCTGCTATAGGGGTGATGTATAGGTTTTAAGTGCAGTGACCCTAGATATAGGAAACCTATATCTTAAGTAAGTGGTGTTAGCACCAGCTTACACAGGCTGCAATGTCAGGCCTGTAGTTCCATTTTAAATGGTCTCCCATGGGTGGCATAATGCACGCTTCAGCCCATGGGGTGCCTATGCCCTGAGTACCTTAGTACCATAAACTAGGGACTGATAAGGGTCCCCCTTTATCCAATCTGGAATGTACCTAAGTACTGAATACCACAATTTAAGGGAGAAAGCAGAGAGACTGGTGTCCTGATTAGCAGGATCCCAGTCAGACTAGTCAACAGCAGTTTAGCACCAGGCAAAAAGTAGAGGTAGCCATGAAAGCAGATCCTACTTTCCTACAATGCCCATTTGCGGGGGAGGAGCTTTGAATGGGCCACTTATATGCCCTTTTGCTTCAGTTTTTCCTTTTGTGGGGATGTTTTGTTTGACTTTGGGGATGCAGTTTTTATGTGGGCAGGGTACAAAGCTTCCCCTTGTGATCTAAATAAGGGCAGAATCTTTTTCTTGAGGGTGGAATCCCCATTTCCATTGAGGCCTTGGGAGCTGGTGACTCAGCTAGTATAGGGGACATTTTTAGAGTGGCTTTAAGAGTTGCCTCAAGTTTAGTCTCAGTGGGCCATATGTATCATACTATCGTTTTGCGAATTACAAATAGCGAATTTTAAGGAATTGCTATTTGGAAATCGCAAAACGGTATGTATGTAAATAATCGCTATTTTTTAGCGATTTCCAATAATTCCTTATTTGCGAATTCGCAAGTTGCAAATTCGCAAATAAGGAATACATCCCATTAATTTCTAAGGGCCTCTTGGCCCATAGAAATGAAAGGCAAAATTGCGATTAGCACGTTGCTAATCGCAAATTTTGCGAATTTTTCAGGGTGCAGGGGTGTCTCAAGAACACCCTGCTGCACCCCTGAAAATGACATGTGTGCGCATGTGGCGCACATACATGCCCAAAGGGCATGTAGGAGCGTCACATGGCACCTTTTGTTTTTTAAAAAAATGCTTTTTTAAAAGAATTCGCAATTTACCACCAACTACAAGTTGGTGGTAATTTGCGACATCTTATTCCAAAATCGCAATTTTTAAATATTTCATACATATCATTTAGGAAATAGCATTTTGCGATTTCCTAAATGCTTGTGCAATGTTAAGGAATCGCAACATTTGCGATTCCTTAACATTTGCGATGCGATAATTTCATACATCGCATTTCACTTTTTTCTTGTCGCTGCGAATTTCCGGTTCGCAGCGTTTGCGTCAAGAAAAACGCTTCATACATATGGCCCAGTGTCTTTTATCTCGTTATTCAGTACCCCCATAGCACCTGTTAAGAATTTCTCAAGAGGGGCAGTCGTGACACCCCTCTGCCATGTGAAGTTTCCTTTTCGTCATGACTGAAGCAGGGTACCTGAGCTTGCCTTTTTGTGCCGTTAGGATGGAAAAGGTACAGATGAACTCCAAAGTCACCTCAATGTGTATTCAGCTGGAAAAACCACGGGGGTGGCCCAGCCCAGTCTCTTCCAGTCAATGACAGGCAAGGATGGGC
This sequence comes from Lissotriton vulgaris, assembly GCF_964263255.1. Lineage (NCBI taxonomy): Eukaryota > Metazoa > Chordata > Amphibia > Caudata > Salamandridae > Lissotriton > Lissotriton vulgaris. The sequence goes on along the minus strand of NC_141689.1, from coordinate 1,077,930,289 downwards.
CCGTCCTTGGACCGCGTTGGGGAAGATAGCGTGGGGGTGCTTTGTGGCACCCTTCTATCAGCGCTCTTCCCCATCTGGTGCAGCTAGGTGAAAGACTCCTGGGACCTGGAGTCCCTCTGTTCGATTGTGCCAGATTCTGTCCAATTCCACCATTGCGGAGAGCAGGCCCGGTTCTAGGAATTTTTATTTGGGTGGGCCAAGGGTGCATTTGGGTGGGCCACTGCGAGCTCGATTTTTCGCATATATGTCTGGGCAGGCCTGTTTCAGAGCCCTCCTTTATCTCTTCTTAGTCTAACAAGGCCCAGTAAAACGCACTTTCCCAAATCTCTTTCTAAATGTGATCACTCTCAAAAAGTGTTTTTTCCACGTAATGTCCCTTTGATGGGAAGAGGAGATTTCGGAGGTGGGAGTATCAGGCAAGTGACACTTCAAGGGGTCCCTCTGTGCGAGCCTTCAGGGAGAATCCCTCTTCATTACTCCCTCCACCTGACCCCGGACTCTGCAAAGCACTCCCTTACAGGCTTGATTATCCCCTACTCCTCTCCAGTGCACCTCATCTCAAAGCTGACCTTGGGTCCCAGCCCCATATCAGGCACTATCGGGCTCCACTTTAATTTTTCCCGGTAAAAACATTAGGAAAATCACCTTCAAACTTAAAACATTGAATATAGCAGTAAATATAATTAGCACCCACTTTAAAGTATTTTCCACAGTAGCCCTTATGACCCTACTTCTAATTAAATAAACAAAAACAGAAAGGCTGGCTTCGGTGCTGATGCGAAAGTCTTTCTTGGGGCTGCGCCAATAACCTCTTTCTCCGTAAATACCTTTACTCCCACCTTCCAACAGTGCCCCTCATCTCCCAATGCCCCCCTCTATTGACCTCCTCCTCTGATTCCCTCAAAGCCACACGCCACAAGTGCCCCTCCTCTCCCCACAGCCCCTCCCCGTATTGACCTCCTCGGATTCCTTCAATGCGACCCTCCACCAGTGCCCCTCATCGCTCCATAGCCCCTCCCACTACCTCCTCCTCAGATTCCCTCACTGCCACCCTCCAACAGTGCCCCTTATCTTTACGTAGCCCCTCTCTCATATGCATTTCATTTGTCGCATAGAGCTACTCATATCAGTATAGTGTGCGTCAGTACTTTACACAACGCACACATTATACAGATACAATGAATCATACAAGTATGAAAATCAGTCTATAGGGAATGTCACATAAGCCAATGAGGATTACAAGGTGTATAAATCACATGTCATCCATACTGGTGGGCGGGATATTTTAAGAGGATTTGGTCTGGAGAAACACAACCTTAGAATTTAAAGAGTATTCCATGGGGGTCAGCTTTACTGATAAATGTATATCTGCCCAAACATACCCATTTTAACAACATTAGAATAATGAAAGACTGGGGAAGTGCTAACTATATCACAAAACCAAAAAAGTGAAGTTCTAACTATACCATTCATGTTTGTATGCAGCTCTTAGATGACAGTTCATTTGTTACTGTCCTATGTTAGGATTGTAACTTCTGAACTGCAAGTAACACAAGGATCTCTGTGACAAAGGCAGTAGGCCACTGAGCTATCCAGGGCTTTAAGTGGGCCGGGTCTCACTGGGTCTGAGCACCAGCATTTTTTTAAAGGGGCCTCGAAGCGGGTCTCTATCTGGCTCTGTTTTGTGCGCTGGTCACAGGTAGTCCGTTTTCTTCCGAACTGCAGTGACAGCAGTCACTGCAGTCCGGAAAAACGTGCCAGAGCACAAAACAGAGCCCAATAGAGATCTGTTTCACGACAGCAGGCACGTCGGTGTACCCTGCTCACACTATTCACAAGTGGAATGTTACGGCATGACATCATGCCAGGTGAGCGTTGTAGGGGGAAGGGAAATCCTTTTAAAGAGAGTAATTTTCTCACTGGATTCCCCTTCTCTTTTTGAAACTCAGGAGCAGCAACATTGTTTTGATGTCACGAGTGCTTTAAGTGGAAGCTTTTGCAATTATATACAAGCCATAGTTGCTGTTATTTATCTTATGCAACTAACAACCATTGACAAAGCCAATAGTCCTGACTTGTAGGTATGATGTTACTTGTTGTATCAAACACCTGGATGCAATGACAGAAACAGCAAAATACAAGTCTGGGCGCACACTGCTAAACACAGATTTTTAATGTACTGTTTTTAAGCCACGTCCTCAATTACATTGGCCACGCCCCTTTGAAAGAACCCCCAGTTTTTTCCTCCCACTCAAAGCCCTGGAGCTATCCACATAAAATACAGTGCATCTGCATTTGAAAGCTACTAACAGACAAGTGATTGCTCTCCAGCAGGATTATTGATCACCAGCGTTATCTGGGCATTTTGTATTCTTATTGTTGTCCTGCATCGGCCATGACAATGATAAAAACTGTTTAAATGAAGCACACACACACACACACGTATGTGTCCTGCTGGGCCTGTGCAAATTTTAAAAATAAAAATATATAGTAGCACATTCTTTTACCTACTCAATTAGTCAAACCTTGTCACAGCCTTATGTGATAAGCCACTGCAGGGGTCAGGAAAGGTGAATAGGAATAAAGAAACGTTTCTCCTGCGCTGCATATAAAAATAAATATCAATGCAGCAGGACAGTAAGCAAAGGTTACCATTGTCAAAGAAAGGGTCTGTCGCCTTTCGCCATGCGGAGATGAACGGGTGAAAAATAAACAAAGCCTCGTTAACATATACATGGTCTTTAATGACCTGTGAAGTACTCGGGTGCGGCTGCGATCATCTCTAAAACAGTCTGTGTGTGTGCGCCCCTCGCCCTGGCTGACACACGCGACGGGGGAGGGTTGAAGCACTTAGATCCCAAGGAAAAGAAGCCTGCCTTCAAGCCCTCACTGCGAGGGCCAAAGATCCTGTTTGGGTGGGCCAGGCTCATGTTTGGGTGGGCCTGGCCCACCCGGCCCACCCGCTAGAACCGGGCCTGGCGGAGAGAGCACAGCACTTTGTGGTGCCCTGTTGTCTGCTCGCCTCCCCCTCTAGTGCAGTCAGGTGAAAGGCTCCTGGGATCCGGAGTCCCTCTGTTAGTTTGTGCCAGTCTGTTCGATTCCCGCATTGTGGGAGAGAGCGCAGCACTTTGTGGCGCCCTGCTGTCATTGCTCCTCCCCCTCTAGTGCAGGTAGGTGAAAGGCTCCTGGTACCTGGACTCCCTCTTTTCGATTTGTTTATCGATGTTCAGAACCACGTTGGAACAAGTGTTATTTTATATGAAAAAGTCCTAATTAATTGATTTGAACGTATACAGACTATAATTAGGAACAGCAAAGGAACAAATAACTTGTTTAACGCATACCAAATGCTTAACAAGACATGAAAGTACTGGTCCTACTTTTGATGGAAGGGATCATTTGGAGATTCGTAGCAGATAAATTGCATTTTTATTTTTATTAAACAAGAGTGTAAACTGATGATCAGAACAAGAACTTTACTCACAGTTTTGCTACAAAATAAAGTGTTTTTTATGCACGACCTTCCAACTTACTTTCAGAGAGGGTATTACATTCTGGTTGGAAGCCCCAAACAAGTTCTGACAAGCAGACTGCGAGCATTTTGCATTTTTTCATTCTTTTTCAGAAAGGCCAATCCTCCACCTTTCAATTTAGTCAGCCACTATTGTTTCCTTAATGGTACAGAAAGGTTAGGAGGAGGATTAGGAGTGAGAAGGTGACTAAGAGACTCAGCCACCTCTGGTCTACTGACCAAATATTCCCCACTGGATCTCTTAGCCAGACACCACGTTCCTTTACCAGGGCTACGTTCATGTAGAGGCAGGTGATGAGGACTCCTTTATTTAGAACAAAACCTGGCCTACAGACACCTATTATTTGAAAAAGTAACACACCATCATATATGGGTGTGCACAGCCACACATTTGTAGCTGTTTGTACATATCAGTTTCGTCCATAGTTCTGCAATTAAGCAACTCTGTAATAATATTATTAATATTTAAGTCAGTGATACATATTTTATCATACTTGGAAGGATGAAAAGCTGAGTTGACCATAATGAGGTTTCGTACTATGACCTTTAGGTTGCCCACATATTCCAAAATAATTAAATTAAACTCACTGAGTTTCCTTAATCACTATGTGTCCTGGCCAATTGCATTAGCTAGTAAGATAACTCGGTGGGTGTTGGACCTGGCCCTCTTTGCAGGGTCACTCCCAAACTCTTCCCCCTTACCTTGATTTTTTGCTAATTTCGATGTTGTTGTCCTAAGGACTCTGTGCACTTTATCACTGCTAACCAGTACTAAAGTGTTTGTGCTCTCTGTCTAAAACATGGTTTGATTAGTGTACACCTGATTTGCATATTTTATTTATTTTAAGCCCATTGTAGAGTGGTATACCATATACCCAGGGCTTATAAATTAAATGCTACTAGTGGGCCTGGAGCACTCATTGTGCCACCCACTTAAGTAGCCCTTTAAAACATGTCCTAGACCTGCAATTATAGCCTGAAAGCAGTGTCATACTACCATAACGACTTGGCATTAAACCCCCTTTGCTAAGCCCAAAACTCCCCTTTTATTACATACGTCACCCTTAAGGTAGGCCCTAGGTAGCCCATAGGGCATGGTGATGGACAATTAAAATGTTGTCCATGTTTTTTAAGTTTAACATGTCCTGGTAGTGAAAAACGACTACATTTGTTTTTTTACTACTGTGAGGCCTACCCATCCCATAGGATAACATTGGGGGTTCCTTATTATATTTAAGTTGTAATTTCAAATTGAGAGCTGGTAGATATGTCATGTTTGGGGTCTTTGGAGTTGTGGTGAAGAGCCCTATTTAATGGCAAAGTCTGGTTTTTGATCACAGTTGTAAAATTGCAACTTTTAGATAGTTGTAATAGCAACAAGGGGTTTGGCCCTAGGCGGCTGAACGGGCCGTATTGAACTAAGAGCAAGAAGTGTCCTAGTCGTCCTCTTTCAAATGCGGCTACATTAATTTAAGAGGCTATGAACAAACAATTCAATTGGTATTGGCTTGAGGCATTTATTTGCTGCTCATTTCTATGTACTTTTGATTCCCAGGGTGGCTTATGGGATTCTCTTCAGGGCACGGACTGGTTTATCTGATCGATTTGAGTAAGCAACAAAAAAACGGACTGCATTGTGTCTCTTTGTATTCAGCTAAGCGAGTCTTCTAGTGGTGCCTCATTCCCAATTTTAATCACTTTGTGAACTTTAAAGCAATCTGAGCCACCACTGACAAAACAAACAGTGGAAAGGCCTCAAACAAAATATCCAACATCCCCGGCATGGCAAAAATTGTCCCATGAAAGCTCAACTAAGCTTCTATTTACTGCCACCAAGCATAACTACTGCATTTGTAGAAGTATCGCCTGATAGGCGCAAGACATGATACTTACATTTTAACTTGCATCTTTTCGCCTGCAACACACAAATTGCTTACTCAAATAGATCAGATAAGCCAGTCCACGCCATGAAGAGAATTACATAAGCCACCCTGGGAATCAAAACGCATTGGCATTACACAACACAGGGACTGATGTATTTGATTACATTTTTCTGCCCAGTGGAAATGCTTTTTGAATTGTCTCACTACTGGGTTTGATTGTTTTGTTCCCCGTGATAGCAGCTACGGTTATACAATGCAGATGTTAAAGGATATCCAATTAGCTGTTTTGTTTGTTAATTAAGACTGGTGACATAATGTTTATATTATTTGTTGTTTTGTATCACTTGTTCATGTATTGTTTTTTACATCACACTACTACACCACAAAGTTTGTATGTTTTTGTTTGCTCGGTGGCATAAATAAGTGTAATTTGTTCTAGACTGAAACTTATCTAACTTCTCTGACCCATGATTTAAATGTGGAGGAAAGTATATAGAAATGAGCAGCAAATAAATGCCTCAACCCAGCATCAATTGAATTGTTGGTTCATAGTCTGTTAAATTATTGTAGCAGCATTTGAAAGGTGACAGCTAGGACAAGTATTGCTCTTACTTTTAGATAGTTGGCATTTTTCTGCTCTAAGCCCTTCTATTCCTATATCCGGGATGGTTCACATGACTGGGTGTAACTGACAATTTTTGTGAATTCCTCCCAGACAGTCGCACTTTAGAAAACTCAGCGTTAGCCACCGCCAACCCATCTCTTCACACAGAAAACACTGATCACCCATGGAGGACCACCACCATGAAGTTCCAGACTGCCCATCCGCGATGCTTGGCCTGGTCTTCACACCACTCTGACCACCACCAGGACTTGCTCCTTGCAACCCTCTCCAATGAAAACAGACTCTTTGCTCAAAAGTTTAGAAAGTAAAACTTCTGCAGAACTAATCTAGGACTGTAACTGACGCACACTCCATCGTGGTGAGCCAGAACTTTTGACTTTATTTATTTATTTATATATAGTTTAATATACCAGGAACATGACCGAGGCGGGTATCAGAGCACTTTGCAAATGATCAAATACCCAAAAAAGCCAAGACAAGTGTGTCAATAACAACAGCAGTAGTATGCAAAATACTGCTATATACAATAGGAACAATATATTGCAACACCGCAAAGAGTATATAAATGAGCATATAAGAGCAAAAAGAAATGGGGATGTTGGAAACAGTCAGAAGATCAGGTGGGAAACACATTGCTGCAGCGGCACTCTGGGCGAGGAAGTCTATACAGGAGGAGAGAAATAAGCTTGTTGAAGAACCAACATCAAATGGTACCGAGTGGGAGTAGGTACATTTCACATTAGAGAGTATTCATCAGTAGTGCTTTTACTTCTTTTCTGAAAGATGCCGTTGAAGGATTCTGTCTGATTTCCAGATACAGACCGACACAGACAGGAGTTTCAGATTCTTGGGGCAATACTCAAGAAAGTTTGATTATAGGTTTCCTTTCTTTGGAATTTTAGAGGTTTTGGGACTTTGACCAGGATCAGTGCAACCAGATAGTCACATTTGGCGCTTTATGCTTTATTCTTTAAAAATGTATAATGCTGAACTACTAACTGGATTTTAGTCTTTTTGGTCTTGTTCTATTTATTAAATTCTGCTCTAGTTTTTTAACCTGATGTTGGATCTTTTTGTGTGGTGTTTTCCCTGTTTTACTGTTTGAAGTGTTGCACAAATACTTTACACATTGCCTCTAAATTAAGCTTAATTGCTCTGTGCCAAACTACAATGGGATGAGCTCAGGTTAGTATCGGGTTTGCGTGTGCCGTACCCTGACTAAAATTGTGGTTGTTGCTTGACCAGCTTTCACACCCCCATCAACCAGTAACCACATTTCTAACAGTGGTTAAAGGCATAAAATGCAGAGGTCTCTTTATATTAATCAGGTTGCATCTTCCAACACTTATAAAATAGCTCAAGTGATTAATGTGCCTGCAATGGAGCATTTCATGTGTGAAATCAGTAGGGCACACATTCACGCAGTTGATGGAGATATGTATATGTAGCGTATAGGTCACATGCTACAATCCTGCATAGTTAACTCAGTGGGTTATTCACCTTCTATAAAAGCTGTTATGGGGTGTCCACTGTATAACTTAGGATACAGCAGTCAGGATGGCCTAGAGAGCTGAATGCCCAGTGCTTATATATGTGGCAATGTTCAGGCTGAAAGATATGTTCATTATTAAATGTTATGTGCACATAAAAATCAACAGTAACATGTCACATTCAATCGTATTTCTGCATATTTTTAACGTTTACATTGATTCTAGTTAATGCAGGCTTGCATTTTTAGGTCTCGGCGTCAACGCGCGGAAGCGCGTCTCCGCCGGAGATCTTTTGTCAGGGACTATGCTTCCCAGGAGACAGTCCCGGCCACGCGCATCCTTCCAGGCGATTTGTAACTGGAACGCGCGCTGTGGCCAGGCGCTGTCTCCTGGGAAGCGCAAGCACCACACACGCATGCGCATACACACACACACAAGCGCCCATGCACGCACGCACATACATACATACAGAGACACCACCCCTGACACATACACACACGCGCACACACACACAAGTGCACCGAGGCCCCCCTCCCCCCCCCGCCGTCACCTTCGCACACATACATACACACACACACACACGAGCATACACACAAGTGCACCAATCCCGCTCCAGCCTTTAGGAACTTACCTTACCTCAGCACGCGGCGCCCAACCTCCTGCTGGCGCGGCCCCGGGGCTCTACACCGCTCACAGGAGCCCCGGGCCGCGAGACGCAAATACTCCGCCTGCCTCCTCTTCAGTTCCGGTCTGAACGTGGCCCCGCCCCCGTCACAGGCGACCGTGCCTGACTTCCGGGGCGGCCGCGATACTAAGAGACTGCTGGGGAAATTATGCACAAGGTAAACTATTTTGTTCTGCAGTGCCCGTAATATTAATTAAGTTGTAATTTTATCAACATTGCTTTTATTTACCAAGTAAAAGCAAATATTATTTACCGTTCTTTGAAATGAACAAAATTGGGGACCTCAGTAAAACCATCTGCAGTTCCTACAATTAATTTAAAGCCAAGGGTGTAACTGTCATCTTTAAAGGGTAATTGTGCATTATAATTTATTGATGTGGGTTCTACTGGATCTAATTACAGTTCTAATGTGTTAACATTTCCGGGTTCACATACGCCTTTAGGTCTAACGCTGTTGTTTTGCGAGCATGGTCCGATCAGTTTTCTCATGTGATAACAGTTAGTGACTGAATAACCTAAAATGAATTTCCATCAGTCTGATGCCCGCTCTTCCTCATTGCATCCATCGTGACCCTTGTCTCAATTCATCCACCCAGCTATTACGATTGCAGTATTCCAAAGCATGGCGTACAGCCTTTGATCCACACAAACCTCACAATGCTGCTAAACCCAATGACCTCTAGTGTCAGAGCCCAGAAAAAAAGTAATTGCTACTGAATCAAAGAACCCCAACACCAACAGTTTTCCATCCTTGTGCAGCACCTGGTGCTTTTAATGGCGGACACAAGTATGAGATGAAGCTCAATTAGCTGCTCCACATATCCCTGTCTCTGGATTGTTTTAATCCCAGGGCATTAGGTGGAAAGAAAAACGAGGGGGGTCTCTCAAAGAGGAGTGGTCAGCGGATTAAAGGCATGGCTTAAAAATATGCAAGCTAAAAATCTTTGCTTAGCATGGTGTGCCGCCCCACTGACATTTTGCTGATCTGTCATTGCATACATATATATAATACAACAAGTAACATTACACCTACAACAAGTCAGGGCTATTGGCTTTGCAAATGGTTCTTAATTGTGGAAGCTAAATAAGCGACAACTATTGCTTTGTTGTAGAATATTGAAAATGCTTCAGTTCTGAAATGATGAGACTGTGAAAGTACTCTAGCGAGTCTCTTTGAAATGACCTCAAAGGCATTAAAGGGTGGCACTGCTGCAGAGTTAAGATGTTTTTCATCCCGAAGGTGAGAGCAAAAATGTAGACACTCATAGGGACCCGTCTCAGCACCTGCTTTTTAGAACTGCTGGTGTTGAGCGCCAGGAGGACCCAGAACGCTTACAGCCCTGCTTATTTCTGAATAGTATAGTACGGACTGGGATTAGGAAGAGGGATATGAGGGTAAAATGCCGTATAAGGAGACATAGGGTGCACACAGTTTTTAAGGAACTTTAAAACAGGACGGATGTGTTGTATGGTGCACCAAATGAATTCTATGGCGCACTATCTGAGTTACCTCAGAATATTGAGCCTGGCTTCACTTCTGCCCATTGCAAAACATGAAAGCATCGCTTTTGTTTTATTTTCAAGAGCTTCTTTAAGTTTAAACAGGAATCCTATAACCCTGCTTATTTCTATTTCATGGTATGTGTATATATGTATCTCCTTGTACAGAATGCATCAAAGTACTGAGGTCAGAAAATGGCAGCCTCTGTGTTTCCCAAAAAATATACATTTTTACTTCATTTGCAAGTTTATACAATACCAAGGGGAAAGATGTATGGTTATAGTTTAATGTGAAATATTTAAAAGAAAAAAGGTATATACTTTCCTTAGCTCAACCCTCCTCTTTGACAGGTCATGGTCTTGTGGATGTCCAGCAGAGACAAGATTATACAAGCTTTTCTTTAACTACCTTAACAATCCAGAGGCCTGGTCCTCTGAGAACTCAATACCCCTTTTCATTCCTTTGGCCTGAACGTGTCTTTAATTGATTCTTTATTTCAATAAGGGTATTTTAGGAGCTTTAGGTGTATGGGACCTTGAGACATTCTTTTTTAGGTCTCGGCGTCAACGCGCGGAAGCGCGTCTCCGCCGAGATCTTTTGTCAGCGACTATGCTTCCCAGGAGACAGTCCCGGCCGCGCGCATCCTTCGAGGCGATTTGTAACTGGAACGCGCGCTGTGGCCAGGCGCTGTCTCCTGGGAAGCGCAAGCACCACACACGCATGCGCTTACACACACACACAAGCGCCCATGCACGCACGCACATACATACATACAGAGACACCACCCCTGACACATACACACACGCGCGCACACACACAAGTGCACCGAGGCCCCCCCTCCCCCTCCCCGCCGTCACCGTCGCACACATACATACACACACACACACGAGCATACACACACACACACACGTGCACCAATCCCGCTCCAGCCTTTTGGAACTTACCTTACCTCAGCACGCGGCGCCCAACCTCCTGCTGGCGCGGCCCCGGGGCTCTACACCGCTCACAGGAGCCCCGGGCCGCGAGACGCAACGACTCCGCCTGCCTCCTCTTCCGGTCTGAACGTGGCCCCGCCCCCGTCACAGGCGACCGTGCCTGACTTCCGGGGCGGCCGCGATACTAAGAGACTGCTGGGGTCAAAGTGTGGTCTGTGGAGTTACAATGGCTGCAAGCAAGGGGTGAGTGTGAAAGTGCCGACCTTATTTATGTTTAATGATAAAAACAAGGTTAAACTTAAAAATCTGAGTATCTATCACACAGAGAAGATGGGATGGGCGGATCTACAGCACAAAACTCCTAAAATGCAAACGTGTTAAAGAAGACCCATAGAAAGCAACAGGCTGTTCACATACACTGAACATCTGCCTGTGATAAATGCAATATAAACTGTGATAAAACTGCATTGGCGACACCCCAATATGTGATGGGGTTGAATTCCCGAACTGGGGGCCATGAGTCGAGGAGGTTCTACCCCATTGAGGCCGAGTTCGTGTCAGTGGGACACTACCATCTCATGGCCTAGGGTTCGGAGGTTCCTGCTTTTAATGTACATTTTCTTCCCTTGTACACTATCAGGATGGAATTTAGCTATCGTGCATCCCAGTTAAGTGATAAGTGAGTTATGTATGCATACCTTAATTACTGGGTTATTTGGGAGGGTGCGCGCGCCTGTGAGTGTGTGTGTGTGTGTGTAGTATGTGTGTGTCTTGTTTTCTGGAGACGGATCAGCATTGAGCGAAAACGCTGATGCAGTGATTTATCTGAGCCCTTTGTCACACCCGAGAGGCCTTTCTCGCTCTCGGGGTGTGCAGTGTGCACAGCGGTGATGGTCACACGCGCGGCTCCGCCAGGGGGCGTCGTGCGGCGCAGCCAGCTGTAGCATTTGATTAGTGCCTAAACAATAGCGATGCGGGCCACGAGCGGTTATTTCGCAGAACAAAGATGCATTGCAGATTGCTTTATGTCGCGTCCATTGGCGCTTATTATGAGAAGTGTACGGGCCTGACGGAAAGTAATTGCTTTCCGCCGGTGTTTTGGTTGGCTGCCGTAAATCAGGTAGCCTGTGTTCTCTTTGTATTCACGGGCGGCTTGTACAAGAGAATGGGCTGATTTCCCACAAGGGCATTCACGCTAATTAATTTAGTTATCTCAAGAGCTTAACAAGTTGGAGCCCATGCTGGCCGAGTAGCGGCGTTCTTCCACAGTACAATCACTTCATGGTATTTAAGATTAAGCGATGTTCCTTCCCCATGCGAACGAGCTCACGTGGTCATCTCTGGGCGCGTCTTCGCTTCCCTCGGATTCTAACAGGGAGGTGTCCGCTTTCTGTATTTTTAGTGGTGAGTGGTGAGGGCAGAGTGGTGAGTGGTGAGTGCAGAGTGGTGAGTGGTGAGTGCAGAGTGGTGAGTGGTGAGTGCAGAGTGGTGAGTGGTGAGTGCAGAATGTTGAGTGCAGAGTGGTGAGTGCAGAGTGGTGAGTGCAGAGTGCAGAGTGGTGAGTGCAGAGTGGTGAGTGCAGAGTGGTGAGTGCAGAGTGGTGAGTGCAGAGTGGTGAGTGGTGAGGGCAGAGTGGTGAGGGCAGAGTGGTGAGGGCAGAGTGGTGAGTGCAGAGTGGTGAGGGCAGAGTGCAGAGTGGTGAGTGCAGAGTGCAGAGTGCAGAGTGCAGAGTGGTGAGTGCAGAGTGGTGAGTGCAGAGTGGTGAGTGCAGGGTGCAGAGTGCAGAGTGGTGAGTGCAGAGTGGTGAGTGCAGAGTGCAGAGTGGTGAGTGCAGAGTGGTGAGTGCAGAGTGGTGAGTGCAGAGTGGTGAGTGCAGAGTGGTGAGTGTGCAGAGTAGTGAGTGTGCAGAGTAGTGAGTGTGCAGAGTAGTGAGTGTGCAGAGTAGTGAGTGTGCAGAGTAGTGAGTGTGCAGAGTGAGTGTGCAGAGCAGTGAGTGCAGAGCAAGTGTGCAGAGCATTGTGTGCTGTTGAGTGCAGAGTGCTGTGTATTGGCAATGTTAATGACAATGCCCATTTATTTTTGATTTAAAGAAAAAAAATGTCATGAGCAATGCCAATAGCTCTACCTTTAATGATGCCGAGACCATTGCATTGCAAATGCTTGTTAAAAATGGCACATGTTATTTGATTACTGTTCCTGTAAAACGTGACAGTTATTTTTTTGGCTACAAGCTGAAGAAACATTTAAAACGTGCAATGCTTATTTCTCTCGTTTCCTGTGCAGTAAAAAATGTTTTGTTCTTCGAGACTGTGATGGAATTTCTTAATTGAAAGGAACATTTCAGCTGCACATTTGGGTGAACAATTGCAGAGATGTATTGGTTCCAGCAAATTATTTTCTATTTACAACCCCCACCCCCTGTGGGAACTTTGGCAACTCGTGTCATCAGCATCTATTTAAGGAAAGCTTCACCTCTAACAGAGGGATGGAAAATACATGGAGTTGGAGTTTATTACCAATTACACAACACCGGGGCACCGCATAATGCATCGTCCCTGCCAGATTGTCTGCCAGCAGGTAAAACCACCATCCATAATTCTACTCCAGGCAACTCAAGGTGGGGCTGAACGGTCCAGGGCCACCAGCAGGCCAGTCTCCCTCCAGCCAGCTCCGTGCCCAGAAAGATCACACCCATACAGGGGGACAAAACCAGGACATTTTCCAGTTTCTCAAGTAGTCCAATTATCTTCCACTCACACTTCTGCCTTTTCTTAGTGTGGGTGGGTGAGTTTTAAGTTTTCTTCACCGCTTACTTTACTCCATGTCTGTAGGTCTGGGGAGTTCTCCGGGGCATTTGTAGTGAGTGGAAAAGGCTGAACTCACAACCAGTAGTGCTGAGGACTGAGGGGCAGATTTACAAGACCCTTGCGCCACGTTTGCGTCACTTTTCCCATGTTAAAAGTGACGCAAAAGTGGTGCAAGGGGCTTCTGCCCCTGAGTCCTCAGCACCTCCAAATGGCGCCACAATGCCCCCACCCTGCAAGCACGACACGAACCCCTAGCCACCACCATGCCACTCCTGCCAGTGGATTAACTAATTGTGACCCACTGCTATGTATGTGCAAGGTACACCTAGCCAGGAGTACTTGTTTACGTCCTCTTACATGTTTTTGCAAACCCGCCCCAAAATATCCAACTACACATTGGTAAAAGCACAAAGAGGGCTCAGTCCTTTCTATTTGTAACAATTGTATATGAATGTTCCCATTTTAACCCCATTGTATAGGCATGGGGCAATTCACAGGCAAACAATACTTCGTATAAGGAATGGTATAACCCAAAACAAATAAGCCCCCCCTCCCCCGCAGAATGTGAAAGGGGCCCTTTAGTGTCCCACATCTCACAGAAATTAAATGGTTTTGAGCTGAATGTGCCCCCTGAAATGCTGGTGGGCACCTAAAAGTTTGGGGGTCGTCCTGCGCCTCAGGGACTGCAGGGGCCTCCGTCACAGCCTGGCGTAAACGAGCAATGCAGGAGTACTACATTGTGTATTTCATAATGCATTGGTGAATAGATCCCCTAGTGTTGACTATCAACAGCTGTTGTGAGACTGATTTTAAAGGGAGGCATACTAAATGAAACGTTCATAAGTAACGCGGTCAACTCTAATGTTATATTTATTTACTTAAACATTATACCCTGTTCCACAGCAGAATTTATGTCCATCTACTTTTTCCATTAAAATGATATTCATCCTTTTTCCTTTGAACTTCAACCGCTAAAGATTTAATTATTCGACTCCAGCTGCAGGGAAGAGAAGTGTGCTGAGCCGCTTCAAAAGCCCATAGGAGAAAAACTTGAAAACGTCAGCAAAAGGCTCGCAACACCCTTGGCGAGCAGGTTTTATAATTTGTAGTTCTGAAATCATGCGTCTGACTTTTATGCTTAGCCTCTTCATTTATCGGTGTCTTCGGGTAAGCAAAACAGACACACTTCTTTGGCATCGACAGGCTATGCTTGCTAGATGTAGTTTTCAGTGTCTGTGAAATAATGTGTCCTGGTATCTGAAGACGGTGTCTTTTGAGGGTGGGATGCTTTCTTAGTAAATGATGAAATCTGTGGGTGGGTATGTTTTATTCAGCCTTTGAGAAAGTGTAAGGACCCTGGCCACATTAGGTTGAATACGATGTTCCATTTTGGGTGCCAATCACACTGTCTTTGCACATCTAAAATGGAAGTCGCATTTGGCATTGGGGCAATGCCAAACTGTCTACCCTCAAGTGCACATGAATCCTAAGTGATGCTGCACATTCCAATAGTGCCCACACCGCCAGCGCTTGCTCCACCTTGCGCCCCATACACTTACATACCAAGGAGACTCATGAGACATAATTGTGGGAAAACGGTGGTGCAGGTTTATTTTGCATAACAAGTAGCAGATAAGGTGGGTCATCTTACAGGTGATCCAATGCGGCAGCCCCTCGCTGACCCGCATGCCTAATTAGCCATCTTGCACGGTAAGTCGATGCTCTTGACGGTGCAATACGTTGATATTTTATCTCGTTTACTCCCGCCCCCCCTGTCAGGGCGGAGCGATGAGGCACACCCCCGGTCGGTTCAGGCCCCCCGACCGCCCGAAGGACTAACGGGGCGCCAACGCTGTTTCCTGGAACCCCCTCGGCTCCAGGTTCTTGGCTCAGGCACCCCTACTGTGCCAGGCAGAGGTATTGCTGTCTCCTTCTGCCGCAGAGGTACCCTTACTGTCCATCTGCTTCCAGATCGCCCTGTGACTCCGCCTGCAACACAAAACAGACCATTAATTGCTCACACCAACCTGCTGCTCTGCTGCTGGGTCAGGGCCAGGGTGGGAACAGCGCAGAGCAGTCAGGAAGAAACGTGGCGGGAAGAGGCCGGACAAAGCCACGCTGTCCCAGATAAAGGCCCTGGGTCCGCCTCCCACCCTACGCGCTCACCCTTCATTGGCCGCTACCTAAAGGGGGCGGCACCCTGGCCGGCGCGCTGCTGACGTTCTACTCGCACGGCATGTGGCACTAGGACGCTGTCTCGCGTTATCTCCCCTTCGCGTCGCGCGGCCAGCGGCATAGTGCCCACAACGCCAGCGCTCGCTCCACCTTGCGCCCCATACACTTACATACCAAGGAGACTCATGAGACATAATTGTGGGAAAACGGTGGTGCAGGTTTATTTTGCATAACAAGTAGCAGATAAGGTGGGTCATCTTACAGGTGATCCAATGCGGCAGCCCCTCGCTGACCCGCATGCCTAATTAGCCATCTTGCACGGTAAGTCGATGCTCTTGACGGTGCAATACGTTGATATTTTATCTCGTTTACTCCCGCCCCCCCTGTCAGGGCGGAGCGATGAGGCACACCCCTGGTCGGTTCAGGCCCCCCGACCGCCCGAAGGACTAACGGGGCGCCGACGCTGTTTCCTGGAACCCCCTCGGCTCCAGGTTCTTGGCTCAGGCACCCCTACTGTGCCAGGCAGAGGTATTGCTGTCTCCTTCTGCCGCAGAGGTACCCTTACTGTCCATCTGCTTCCAGATCGCCCTGTACTCCGCCACAGCTCTGGATGAGGCCCCCGTCGATGACAGAGCCCCCCACCACCTAGCCACCTTTATACCTTTAAACCTAGCACCCTCCAATCATAGGCACCCTGCTGCTGCCAGCGCTTCCTGTAAGTCAAGGAGAAAAACATCCATACCAATCCCAGACAAGTGAACCCCATCCTTTTCATAGTAGCCCACTGTCCTGTCCTGTATCAGCGCATGCCTAATAAACCCCAGACCCCTCTTCTCCATGAATTTTTGCATGGCCCTGTTCACCCTTCTCCTGCCTTGCTCGATGGCAAGGGGTGACCGTGCTCCCCTCCATGTCCTGCGTGGGACAATCTCCGACCATACCAATTCAGTAGCCCCCAGTTCGTTCGCCATCGCCGTGACATCCCGCTGCATGGCATCCACTAATGCTCGCCTCCCCATTGTCACCAGATCATTCCCACCCAGGTGGATCACGAGGATGTTGGGAGGCCCCCCCCGGGCTGACACACCTTGCTCCAGTCTGCGCCTCAGCTGACCCCATCTCATTCCCGGTGAGCCCATCCACACTATTCGTGTCTTTGCAAAGGCCAACTCCCACTTCCTGTATGACGCCCATTGTTCGAGTCTGGTAACATACGAATGTCCCATCACCCACACGCAACAGTCAACTGCAAGAAAAGACACCGTTGGCATTATTATTTTATTCAAAACACACTGCACTGCAAACGAAATTCACACGGTAAAGCAATCCAGAATTGGCTTCGCATAGAACACAAGATTCCAAGGTAAAATGAATCAGAATTGGCATTGCATAGAACAGCAAATGGTTCCACCCCTTTATTCAGAACACCCTTCCCTGCAAAGACACTCAACAGTAATAGCCCTGCCAAAGTTGCATTATAAAAGCACACAAAGCTCACTCCATTGTGCCCTATTGTATTCACGGGCGGACATATCTCTGATAACATGCTGACGACCATCTCCCCACTCTTTTGACCCCTTCTTCACCCAGTCCCGCCCTATAAGCTGCAGTAGCTGCCCCTATTCTAAAAGAATGGCTGGAAAATTTCTTGCCTTCCCCAGCAGCTGACAAGCCTGCCTTTGCCAATACCCTCTCCATCACCCGTTCAAATTGAAACTTAGTCAATGGCATGCCGTCTGCGTGGATCAGGAAGGGGCCCGCCAGCAGGGGTCTGATTTTTAAGTATTCCCGTACCAAGGTCACCGGGCAGTATCTGGGGTCCTCGAAAGCATGCAATGTTATGGCCACTCCTTTCCCGGCCTGATCAGTTTTAGATTTGCGCAACCACAGAACCAGAGAATCCCTGGCACACACGTCTAACATGTCCAGTTCTCTCCCAGACCTGTCGTTTTTAGACCTTACCACCAACTCACTGGCCCGGAAGGCTCCGAAGAAGGCCAGGCAGAAGGCTGTTGCAAAGAGTTGAGCCTCAAACGCCGAGTTGGCAACAGCAGGCACTGTGTCCATCATACACTTCAGGGCAGGGAACTCTATTCCAGCTCTCTTATCAGGGCTCCTGACCTCATCCCGTGCCCACCCTTTCAGTGCCGCCCTAATCCTGAACGCCCCCGTTGGGTCGTCCTCGCCATTCAGCCTAGTTTCGTGCTTGAGCGCGGCCAGGTGGCTGCACACCCAAGAATGGGACTTGCCGGATTCGTTCGCCCAAACAACAAACCCCTCCACTTGCTCCTTCAAGCTCCAAGTCGGTGCACCAAGGGACTTTGTCACTGCTCGGAAAGTGTCCAGCTGGGACGCATATCTCCTCCTGGTTGACTGTGCCAGGGAACGCTGGCCCATCTGTTTCAAACGCTCCCCCACCGAAGGAGTCGCCAAAGTGCTGCCGGAAACGTGACAGCTGAAAGCGAGAGAGAGCGTCAGCTGCCACATTCTTGACACCCTCCACATGTCTAGCCCTGAACCCGATGTTGTGACGTAACCCCGCCCTTACTAGCTCTCTCAGCAGACTAAGAACCAACGGGCAGTTTGCGCTCAGGCCGTTAATTGCCTGGACCACAGCAAGGTTGTCAGACCAGAACACCACCTTTTTGTTGCCCAGCCCTTCCGGCCATAGGTGCAATGCCACTACGATGGGAAACAGCTCCAGAACAGTGATATTGGCCTTGGGCCACAGGGATGCACTGAATTTGAGATCAGCTAGGGAATTACCTCAAGTGGTCAGCGAGAAAATAAAGAAGGAGGTTGACTTGGGGAGGGTGGCGGGGCCATACCCTTCTCCACCTCTCCCGAATTTCTTAGTTTCCCCGCTAGGTGTAGTCCCGAAAAAGCAACAGGGTTCCTACAGACTGATCCATCTCCTTTCATACCCAGAGGGCAATTCGGTTAACCACTGGCTGGATGAGGGGGCGTGTACGGTTTCTTACTGCTCTCTAGACATGGCCATCGATTTGATCAGGAGGACAGGCAGGGGAGCGTGGTTAGCGAAAGCAGATATAGAGTCAGCGTTCCGCCTCTTGCCAGTTCACCCCGACAGTCAGCACTTGCTGGGTTTCAGTTGGGGAGGGGCATTATATTTTGACCGTTGCATGCCGATGGGTTGCGCAGTCTCGTGCGCCCTTTTTGAGGCTTTCAGCTCTTTCCTGCAGTGGGCCCTCATGCACAGGCATGGCATCTCACAGGTCACCCACTACCTGGACGACTTTCTCTTTTTTGGCCAGGACGGTTCTCAGGAGTGCGAGGAAGCCTTGCGGGCCTTTGAGGCCTTGTCAAAGCATCTGGGGGTCCCCCTGGCACCAGGGAAAACTGAGGGGCCCGCGCAGGTGCTAACATTCCTGGGTATTGAGCTAGATACCGTCAAAGGGCAATCCAGACTCCCGGCGGAGAAGGTGTGTGACTTGAGACAAGAGATTAGCGCACTGTTGGGTAGGGGCAGCGCAACACTGGAACGGGTGCAGAGCTTGTTAGGCAAGCTGAACTTCGCCGCAAGAGTTATCCCAGCTGGTAAGGTGTTCTCCCGCAGGTTGGCTAAGGCTACGGCGGGGATGGCAAAGAAGCATCACCTGGTGCGTCTGGGACCGGGTTTGAGAGCAGACCTGATCATGTGGGATGAGTTCCTAAAAAATTTCAATGGTACAGTAATTTGGAGGGCCCCCTGGGAGAGCAGCCAAGGCACATACCTCGATCGACGAGTCCCACGACGAACAGCGCAGAGCAGTCAGGAAGAAAAGTGGCGGGAAGAGGCCGGACAAAGCCACGCTGTCCCAGATAAAGGCCCTGGGTCCGCCTCCGACCCTACGCGCTCACCCTTCATTGGCTGCTACCTAAAGGGGGCGGCACCCTGGCCGGCGCGCTGCTGACGTTCTACTCGCGCGGCATGTGGCACTAGGACGCTGTCTCGCGTTATCTCCCCTTCGCGTCGCGCGGCCAGCGGCATAGTTCACTTTATGGGGCTTATTTACAAGTCCCTTGCACCACTTTTGCGTCACTTTTCCCATGTTGAAAATTACGCAAAAGTGGCGCAAGGGCTTTGTAAATAAACCCCTTTGTTTTTATTGCCTTCTGGATGTCTGTTTTTCTGTTGCCGTTCCTTGATGGTGATACATTAATGTAGAATGAGTGACCTAGGAGCAGTCAATAATGCTGGTTATTGGCCATAACCAGACTTACAAACCTGATGCCCTGGTCATGGTATTTAGTGCTACTGACTGGCTCTAAAGTCAATGGGCCTCATTTATGAGGCCCCTTACGCCATTGGAACGTCACTTTTTGTGACATTCCGTGGCGCAGAAGCCTGCGTGATATTTATCAGGCAGCACTAAGCCACTTTTTTTACGCAGTCTTCTGCGTTAAAGGGGCATGTAATGGGTGTTGCTGGGGGCGTTCCCAGCAACATCCATGCCCTTTTGACACTGCCCCAGATTTACGAGAAATCGTAAATCCAAGGCAGTGCCAAAAGCTTAAGCCTCCCTAGGGGAGGCATAAGGGAGGCACAATGGGGAGAAATATCTTTATTTCTCCTCGTTTTTCTTTTTTCTATGTGCGCTGCTGCAGCACACATAGAAAGAGAAAAAGCCTCTTGTGATTATTTTTGTACAGAAAGGTTTTCCTGGTACCCGCCAGGGGCGCCTACTGTTGACTATATTGTACGACATAGCTATGGAGCAGCTGGCGGTCCGGTTGCGACATCATCACTCATACTGGGGCATGTCATTCACACCTCATAGGATACTTGAGTCTCTGTATGCAGATGACATTACCCTGTATATGAGAAATCCTCTGAATAATTTGGAACAATCAATTGAAGATATTTGGTGACATATCAGGTATCTCAATCAATTGGTCCAAGTCGATCTTGTACCCTCTGACAAAAGCGAGCGTTCTCTCTCCACTGGGCGCGAGGATCTGCGAGATACCTAGGGATTTGGTTAAGTAGAAAACTGGATGACTTGTTGAGAGCCAATTATAGATGCTTAATGACATGGCTGGAGGGGCATGTGGAGGGTTCGATGAAGCTCCAATTAACCTTAAATGATAGGTTGGCCATCGTAAAGATAGTGGTACTTACCAAGTTACTCTGTTTATTAATCTGCCATTCCTGCTGCCACTGTCTTTCCACCGACTGTTCTGACCATGCATGGTGGCTCTCACATGAGCGGGTAGGCAACCTCATATAGCTTGAGGTATTCTGATGCTCCTGTTTGAGCAGGGGCAGCTGGGGGCTCCAGATAAGGATTTATATTACTACAGTGCTCAGGCGCAGTTAGTACATTACTGGCCCCATCACATGCAGTTCCTGGCACACACAGCACCAGAGCATGACTGTGTTGCACCATGCCCCCTCCAGATGGCATTGTACTTGACCCCCAAGCGCCTGCGGGCATGGATAGACACCTTGAGTTGCACAATGCGGGAATGAAATGAACTTCGACGGCAAGCTCGGCTGCGCTCCCTGTTTGCTCCCTCAGGGCCGCTAATTGGCCACCCTTCTTTCCCACTCACACTCAACGCTGGCACTCGCACTCAGCTGCACACCTTACAGCTGAAGTTCATGGGAGCTATATACCCAGAGGGTACCTTTGTCATGCCACAGCAGGCCCTGCAGGGCCCCAACATGACATTGTTGGACATGTTTTCATGCTACCAACTGCAGGTTGCCATACTGGCGATTCATGACTCTGTGGATTCTCCTAAATTTCAGATACTTAAAAAGAATATCACATCCCCTTTCTGGAGCTGGCTAGTTACCCAGCTTTACACTGAGATGCAGGAGACTGCACTGGTGCGTGTCCCCATTTTCGGTGGACGTGGGAGGCAGAACTGGCAGCCCCTCTCACTGGCAATCAGTGGATGTATTGCTGCACTCAATCTCTGGCCCTTTCTCCTAACTATTTACTACATTTAGTGCACTTCAAATGTCTGCATAGGTTATACCACACCCCAGAAAAGTTTTATAGAATGGGTCTGATTGAGGATGCACGTTGCTTGCACTGTACCTCATTTATTATGAAAAACAGTGGTCCATAGGATTAGGTTACAAAAACAAGGGGAACCCAATCAGTACCTAGGGACCTTGGGCAGTCAATTATTATGAAAAACAGTGGACTGTACCTCATGTCAACTTCCTCCCCCCTAGAGTGGGACTTCCCTGGAGTGCAGCACTTCTGGCTTGCTGTCCTTGACACTGTTGATTATAACACTGGGTACACTCTAGAGCACTTGTTGCAAGTTGCACTCTATGTGAAGGATGCCCCCAGAACATGTGTAAATTGATGGCAAAGCTTCTTTTACTAGTGGAGTGCCAGGTGGTCATGCATTGGGAACATGTCTGATGTCGCAAAAAGGTGGGTGGCTTCGAGACGTGGCCTTCTGCCAGGAACATTTGACTGCCTACTGGTAGTTGACACCTGCGATATCCCGCCCCAAAGATATTTGGTCCCTCTTGGAGTTATACCTAGGCACAAAACTGGTGAGAGGATACTGTGGCTGCTGCCGATCTAGGGGAGGATGCTCCAAAGGGGATTACTACCTCTTTGAGTCCAGCTTCTTACAGACATAGATGGGTATGATATGAAATGAGACGGCTGGCATGCATCCAGACGCATATGCTTTAGATCCTTTTGTGGCAATCCGCATCTGTTTTCCCTTGGCTGAGTGGCTTTCCCTCTCCCTGTCCTAGTCATGGAACCAATCAGTGCAATGAACTGAGTTGTTGTTGTTTTGAACTATTGTGTTGAGCTAATGGAAATTACATGACAATGTACTATGAACTCTTTTGTTTTTAGTCTGAAAACTTCAGTTTGAATTAGGGGTCTCTAGTTGGCAGTGATAAGTCCCTGTCCAAGTAGGAACCCTTCTTTCTAGTCAGAATAAAGAAGTTATACACCTAGATAACCCCTGCTCCCCCCTTTTAGCTTGGCACGAGCAGACAGTTTATCTCAGAGGCAATATGTAAAGCATTTGTCCAAAACATGCACAGTAATACAGTGAAAGCTCTAAAAATAGACACGACACCAGTTTAGAAAAATAAAGTATCTTTATCTGAACTAAACAAGACCAAAACGACAAACATCCAACATACACAACTCAAAACGCGACTTTAAATGTTTCAAGCAATCCTAACCATAGAAAACTATGGATGCGTGATTTCTACACAAAGTACCTCAAATCATCTGTTATGCCATGTGGATTTTGATGCATTTGAGTCAAATGCATTAAAATCCACATGGCATAACAGCCGCAGAAGAGGGAAGCATCGGAAAACACTTGGGGAGGTGGTGCAACAGTTCTGCTGCACACAGGAGAAGTGATGCATCAAATCTAGACTGTAAGGAGAAGTGATGCGCCAAATCCAAGATGGTTCTAGTCTGTCGGTGCTGCATCTGAAAAACTTGCCACACAGGTGGGATGCTTGGAAATCCAGATGTGCTGGAAGTCGATGTGGTGGTGGCAAACAGGCGATGTGACAATTTCTTTAGTTGGTGCCCCACGATGCATCATTTCTTTTAGATGCACAGCTGGGCCTGCGTCAGAGTCTGGGTGGTGGCCTCAGATATCAGGGAGCAGTCCGCGGGACTCGGTGTGAGGTGATTCTTCAGACCGTTGGCAGGCACTGCGTGACTTTCTTTGGCTGCACAGGCTGTGCATTGTGAATTTCTCCCACAAGGCAGTGTTGTGTTGGAAAATTCAGCCACAAGAAAGGCAAAGTGGCAATTTTGACGTTCCTTCATGTTTCTGGCAGTTCTTTGCAGCAGGAACAACATCCAATGGCCCAGAACTGGATTTGGCACCACAAGGCAGGTCAAACCTCCCAGCAGTGGAGTTCCAGCATGCTGCAGATGAAGTCTTTGTGTCCCTGACACTTCTTAACAGGAGAAAAGCTCTACAATCAGCCCTTGGAAATCTTCTTCAGAAGGATGCCAAAGCAGGACAAATGTTCAGTCCTTTCCACAGCCCACGGACAGAAGCAGCAACTGCAGGTCCACCCAACAAAGCAACACAAAGCAAAGGGGGCAGCACACCTCCTAGCAGCTCTTCAGCTCTTCTTCTTTGCAGGGTCCTTTTAGTCCAAAAGTAATCTAGAATTTGGGGTTTTTAGGCCTAATGCTTATTCGCCTTTTCCTTTTGAAGACTTTGTTCAGAAAGTCTCTCTTGCTCACTAAAACCAATTCTGTCCTCCCTGGTGCAGTTTCACTACAGGAGGTGAAGACAGCATTGTTAAGAGCAGCCACAGACTATTCAGGTGTCAGTGACAACTCCTCCCACCACTCTAGCCCAGGATGGCCCATCAGCATATGCAGGGCACACCACAGCTCCCTTTGTGTGAGTGTCTGGAGTGAATTCACAAACACCCTCTATCAGTCTAAATCCAGATGCTGAATCCACAAGCAGGTAAAGGTACACAGGATGGTTATGCAAGAAAATGCCCACTTTCTAAAAGTGGCATTTTCAAACACACAATTTAAAAAACACCTTTACTAAAAGGTGTGTTATTTAATTCTGATTTCAGAGAGAACCAAAGTTCCAATCTCTAGCTGTCCAAATTAAAAGCTACACTTGTAAAATGTTACAAGGAAGCTCCAATGATAGCCTATGGGAGAGCTAGTCCTTGCAATAGTGAAAAACAAAGGGCAGATCTACAAGAAAGTGCAGCAGTGTGGCACCGCAAGCCCTTTGGCCACGCCACGCTCCAGCACTTTCAGAGCACAGGAATGCGGCATATTTACAAGAATATGTTGCATTCCTGTGCTCTCCCCTGTGCTGGCGCACAAACAGCCTCTAAGCGTCAGCGCATGCACCTTTGCACCATGGTGCAAGGATGCCTGTGCCATGGGGAGATTGGTTTTGTGCAGGAAGGGGCACCTTCCTGCACAAAAACAATCACTAAAAGGCTTTTTCCTCTTTCAATGCGTGCTGTAGAATGCAGCACGCATTGAAAGAGGAGAAAACTAGGAGAAATTAAAACATTCCTCCTCGGTGCGCCTCCCTACGCTACCTCTAGGGTGGCGTAGCATTCAGACGCATATCCAAATTTACGATTTCTCGTTAATCTGGAAATGTGTCGTGTTCCATGGGTGTTGCGTGGGAACACCCACAGCAACACCCATGGAACTCACCTACAACGCAAACTGCTGCGTGTGAAGGGGCCGTATTTACAAGGAGAGGAAAAGTCACGCAGATTGGCTTTTCCTGTCCTTGTAAATATGGAGTAGCCCCCTGCGCCACCAGTAAGTCATGAAAAGTGACGTACTGGTGACGCAGGGGGCTTCTAAATCTGCCCCCAAATTGGCAGTCTTTCACTATCAGGACATGTACAACACACCAGTACATATCCTACCTTTCACATACACTGCACTCTGTCCATGGGGTTACCTTGGGCCTACCTTAGAGGTCACTTGCATGTAAGAAAAGTGAAGGTTTGGGGCTGGCAAGTGGGTGCAATTGGGAAGAGTTACCTGAGAATTTATCAGGTACCTATGCACTGCGCATTCACTCAAATGAGTGTAAACAGTTAGTTTTCAAACAGTTCTATTGAATTAATCAAACAGATTCCAATTTAACATAATAAACATATAGTCGTAACAATTCAATAAACTTTACAAATAGCAATGATTAGTTGTTACTCGGTATTGATTTAATGAATATTCTTGTAAAGATGTTATATAATCACAAATTACAGAATATCAGCAACAATATTTGTTAAGGCGTCCCAATGCATTTTGGGCTTAACAATGAGCCCTTCTTCAGGGGAATCTACAAAATGATAATTTATACATTAATAAACATTGTTGGCAGAGAAATATGTAACACATCATACTAAGAGATCAAGAATTTAAGTGATGTTCAACACTGGCTGAAAGGTAAGTGCAGAGAAACGGACCGTAATCCCATAGATTGCTAGGGGTGAGAGAACCGAAAATTAGGTGAGTTACATAGGTTGCAGAGAAACCGTGCTCCAGTCCGTGAAACAGAGTCAGAAGGGAGGGTGAAATAGAAAGTGGTAATGTGGGTGAAATGCTCGGTAAACACGATCCCAACGAAAACATGCACTACTTCTGAAACAAAAGTTTAGGAAATGACGATAAAAAACAAGGGCTTACATATTTATCCAGGAACAAGTGCCCAATTCGATATTTCGTCAAAGAAAAGAGCTGTGGGAAAGGTGGAGATGTTAAAAACAAAGGGTGATGTATGAACGCGGATAGTACAAGAAGCATGGAGAGAGAGTCTCGCTCACCCGTAGGTGGAACACGCAGCTTAAACGTGTCGCGTAGGTGTAGCACGGAGATTAACCGTGTCTCGAAATCACGTATCTGTCAAAGTAAAAGAACAACCGGCGGGATACGGACTGTGGTATGATCAAAAAGCTGGGTTTGCAAGTGCATTCGTAAAACGGGAAGAGCCTTACCGTTAGAAGATGCAAAAGTGCTCAACAAGCAATTCGACGGAGGCGGCGTGTGTGTAAAGAGCATGTGCGGAAGTGCTCGGTAAAAATGACAAGAAGTGAAGATAGAAAGGGGACTGTGTGCGTGTGCGCCATCTTAGGGTTAGAACAAGATGTGTAAGGAAAAAAATAAAATCCAGTGTTAAGAACTATGTAGATATAAATATGAACATTGCGCTTCAGGGTAAGTCCAAAGTCTATTAATGAGAATACAATCACAACATATTAGAAATGGACTACTTGAGCAAAACAGTGTCAATTGTCAATATTAAAGAACCACAATGAAAAATTGCTGCCACTAAATGTGTGCACAATCTTACTTGAAAGGATGAAAAAAGTGCTGGAGTAAGTCTACAATGGTGGGTGAGCCCTGACTGAACCTGCTACATAAAACATGCAAGTTCAAACTTATCATTTAACCCTGTGGGAGTCAAGGTTTGCAAGTACCAGATCCAATGTGATTCTCGCTGTGAGAGTATTTGGGCGCAATCTCGTTCAGGGTTAGGTGCAATAACCTGTAAGATGCCAAATTTTAGTTAGACTATGTTGTGTCTGTGCGTAAGCCAATGTTGAGCTAGTGGGGAGTTTGCATTCTGTGTGCATATTCTGCTCTTATGTTCTGTTATTCTGGTGCGTAGACTCCGCTCAGTTTTGCCTATATACAAAAGGTCACAAGGACATTTTATATAGTACACAGCAAAATTGGTATTGCAGGTAGCTGTGTATGCCAAAGTGATAGGTTTGCCTGATCTTGGGTGGTTCATGGTTTTCCCTGTGATTGCGTTATTGCAGTTGGGGCAAAGCCCACTAATAGCATTTTATTTACAGGCCCTGGGCACACCAAGTGCACTTTACTAAGGGCTTGCCAGTAAATCAGATATGACAATCATGGTCAACCAATCATAATCACAATTTACACTGGGAGCACTTGCACCTTGGCACTGATCAGTAGTGGCAAAGTGCCCAGAGTTTCTAAACCAGCAAAAACAAAATCCAGCACATAGTCAAAAATACAGGAGGGAGAGGCAAAAAGTCAAAGAAAATCATACCAAGGATGCCAGGTCTGACAACCTCAATAAATAGACATTTTTTGGGGAAAAAGCATGAGACGGTGATGGCATTAGCGGATCACTGAAATAATATCGAGGGACAAAATATCGACTTGCAAAAATATCGTGGACAAAATATCGACAGACAGAATATCGAGTTTGTATCTACAAACAGGTAAGTACAAAAATATCGAGTACAAAATATCGTTTACAAAAATATAGTTTAAAAAAAAATCGACTTTATTAAAAACAGTGTTAAATTAAATTAATATTAACATTTAATTACTAAAATATACTTAAAATACTTAAATTAACTTATAATAATTAAATAATAAATGAAATTAATAAAAATAAATTTTTACAATCATATTTGTTAAAACATATATATATAGTAACATACTATAATTAAATAAGATACTATTATATTACCGTACGATAGCAGAAGTGTAAAAAATACTATTCCCACTCCAAAGAGTGCAAGCGTAGGGAATGCATTGGATAGCGTAGGGGTTAAAATTACTATTCCCACTCCAGTGGGTACAACAGTAGGGAAAGAGTTGGATAGCGTAGGGGTTAAAATTACTATTCCCACTCCAGTGAGTGCAACAGTAGGGAAAGTGTTGGATAGCGTAGGGGTTTAAAATACTATTCCCACTCCAGTGGGTGCAACAGTAGGGAAAGCGTTGGATAGCGTAGGGGTTTAAATTTCTATTCCCACTCCAGTGAGTGCAACAGTAGGGAAAGGGTTGGATAGCGTAGGGGTTTAAATTACTATTCCCACTCCAGTGGGTGCAATAGTAGGGAAAGCGTTGGATAGCGTAGAGGTTAAAATTACTATTCCCACTCCAAAGAGTGCAACAGTAGGGAAAGCGTTGGATAGCGTAGGGGTAAAAATTACTATTCCCACTCCAGTGGGTGCAACAGTAGGGAAAGCGTTGGATAGCGTAGGGGTAAAAATTACTATTCCCACTCCAGTGGGTGCAACAGTTGGGAAAGCGTTGGATAGCGTAGGGGTTAAAATTACTATTCCCACTCCAGTGCGTGCAACAGTAGGGAAAGTGTTGGATAGCGTAGGGGTTAAAATTACTATTCCCACTCCAGTGGGTGCAACAGTAGGGAAAGCGTTGGATAGCGTAGGGGTAAAAATTACTATTCACACTCCAGTGGGTGCAACAGTAGGGAAAGCGTTGGATAGCGTAGGGGTTAAAATTACTATTCCCACTCCAGTGGGTGCAACAGTAGGGAAAGTGTTGGATAGCGTAGAGGTTAAAATTACTATTCCGACTCCAGTGGGTGCAACAGTAGGGAAAACGTTGGATAGCGTAGGGGTTAAAATTACTATTCCCACTCCAGTGAGTGCAACAGTAGGGAAAGTGTTGGATAGCGTAGGGGTTTAAATTACTATTCCCACTCCAGTGGGTGCAACAGTAGGGAAAGCGTTGGATAGCGTAGGGGTTTAAATTTCTATTCCCACTCCAGTGAGTGCAACAGTAGGGAAAGGGTTGGATAGCGTAGGGGTTAAAATTACTATTCCCACTCCAGTGGGTGCAACAGTAGGGAAAGCGTTGGATAGCGTAGGGGTTAAAATTACTAGTCCCACTCCAGAGAATACAACATTAGGGAAAGTAAATACTTCATAAATAATTAAAAAATGTATTTTTGAATATCTATTAATAATTATTTAAAAATAAATAATATTTGTATACAATATAATAATTAATATATTACATTTACTAATTAACAATAATTATTTCTATTGATCACCTATTAATACTAATTAATAATTATATTTACAATTAATTATTTAATAATGAAAAAGTATTTAACAATTATTTGAAATTAAATAAATATAAATAAATGTAATTAATTAATTATTTATAATTTAATCACTTCCCACCCAATTCCCCTATAAACTCACAACCCGCTACAAAAATAATTTAGTAAAATTTACATCATTACCAATTAATCAATTAATTAAAATTAATTACCAATTAAAATTTAATTAATTAACTATTATAAATTAATTAACTATTAATTTAAAATTTCTATCAATAAATACATTTAAATATTTAATTAATTATAATTAAAATACTTCCCACCCTATTCCCCTATAAACCCACAACCCGCTACAGAATTAAATTACGCAATAATTATAAAAACGAAAATCATTAATAAGAATTAATTATAACATAAATACACACTTTTCACACATATTATACCATAAAAATACACTATAAAAAATTACATATTATTAAAAAATCGATATTTTTTACTATCTATATTTTTAACAGTCGATATTATATCACTTACCTTAAAAACGATATTTTGGTCATCTATATTCTGTCCTGTCGATATTTTGTCCAGTCTATATTTAAAAGTCGATATTATGTCCAGTCGATATTTTGGAGTCGATATTATGTCTGTGCACCGGCATTAGCATGGGCGGTTACGTCGAGTTTGCTGCCGAAGATGATTCTGAGGTTCTTAGCTT
Organism: Lissotriton vulgaris; assembly: GCF_964263255.1. Lineage (NCBI taxonomy): Eukaryota > Metazoa > Chordata > Amphibia > Caudata > Salamandridae > Lissotriton > Lissotriton vulgaris. The sequence goes on along the minus strand of NC_141689.1, from coordinate 1,077,900,618 downwards.
TGTCGGTCCTAACTCTGTTGGCCCATCAAGTTGCATCCCATGATGAAGTGCTCTTCCCAAAGACAAGATTTTGGTCTTGTCAATGTGCAGCTTCAGACACTTGGGGGTTGATTAGTATGGCGGGTAGATCACCACCGCAGTGGCAATCCGCCCGCCATCGCAACCTGATTTACCCCCGCCTATTATAATGGCCGGGGTATCGCGGCGAGCGCAAAGTGCATCCGCCGGCAATCGTTTCGATTGCCGACCGGTTAGACTTGGGCCACAATATGGTGGCGGTGCCTAGCAGGCACCGCCATCCATATTAGGCTGGTGGGGATTTATTTTGGGGGTGGAGGCTGCACTTGGGGGGGTACCTATTGCCATGCACAAGGTGACATGCACCGCACGATGCCTGCCACATTGTGCATGGCAATGCACATCATGGCATTTCACCATTTAGGTGGGTGCTGCAGCCATCAGCGCCTGCCGCAATGTTGAAATGCCTGATGTGACCGCTGCGGTGGCGGTCGCATCATGATTGGGGTGGCAGGATCGCCATATGGCTGGCGGGCGGTCCAGTTATCGCTAGGGTGGTGGGCAGACTTAAGTCCTCCCGCAATCCTAATCACCCCCTTGGTCTTCATACAGTGGGTAATTTCAGTCATGCAGGCATTGAACTTCATCTGGATACTAGCCATTTTGTCCATGACAGAGAGTATGAGCTGTGTGTCATTGCTGTAGGAGAGGACATTGATATTGTGAGAGCAGCTATCCTGGCTAGAGGTAACATGAATATACTGAAGGGTGTACAGCTCAGGGAGGATCCTTGTGGACCTCCACAGATGCAGATTTAATCCTCCAAAGAGTATGGTGGCAAGCTAACTGACTGGATCCATCCAGTCAGGAAGGATCAGTGCCTGTCCTTTGATTCCAAAATTCTGTAGGCATTGGATGACGATGGGGTGGGAGACTGTATCAAATGCTGTGGAGAAGTCCAAGGGGATGAAGGATGTGTCTCCTTCATCCAGAGTAATTCAGATGGTAAAGATGGCAGCAATTAGGGCAGTTTCCATGCTGTGGTTTGGTCTGAAACCAGACTAATTGGTGTCGAAGAGTTGGTGGTCGCAGAGGTATTTGATGAGGTGTCTGTTGATGATTTTCTCTAACACCTTGGCTGGGAATTGTCGCTGGGAGATTGGTCTGTAATTGGCATTGATGAAGTGTTGGCGGAAAGTTTCTTTAACAATTGGAGAACAATTGCATGTTTCCAAACTTTGCGATTGTTTCTTAGGCAGGGACAGCATTATTGGATCTAATATTGTATCCCAATACTTTCCTATAAAACAGATAACCCTGCTACAGTAAAAATAGCTTTTGGGACTTAGTGACTGTGGGCCCGATTCACAGAATGAACTTACTACTTTTGGCATTCACAGAATGCACTTACTACTTTTGGTATTCACAGAATGTACTTACTCATTTCGGTATTCACAGAAGTTAGGACTACTAACTTTAGGACTCCTAAATGCCTTCTGTGAATACCGAAAGTCTTAAAATTAGGATTTTTCTCAATTTAGTAGTAGTAAAGTTAGGACTCCTAACTTTAGGACTCCTAAATGCCTTCTGTGAATACCGAAAGTCTTAAAATTAGGATTTTTCTCAATTTAGTAGTAGTAAAGTTAGGACTCCTAACTTTACTACTACTAAATTAAGAAAAATCGTAATTTTAAGACTTTCGGTATTCACAGAAGGCATTTAGGCGTCCAAAAGTTATTAGTCCTAACTTTACTACTACTAAATTGAGAAAAATCCTAATTTTAAGACTTTCGGTATTCACAGAAGGCATTTAGGCGTCCTAAAGTTAGTAGTCCTAACTTTACTACTACTAAATTGAGAAAAATCCTAATTTTAAGACTTTCGGTATTCACAGAAGGCATTTAGGCGTCCTAAAGTTAGTAGTCCTAACTTTACTACTACTAAATTGAGAAAAATCCTAATTTTAAGACTTTCGGTATTCACAGAAGGCATTTAGGAGTCCTAAAGTTAGTAGTCCTAACTTCTGTGAATACCGAAATGAGTAAGTTCATTCTGTGAATACCAAAAGTAGTAAGTGCATTCTGTGAATGCCAAAAGTAGTAAGTTAATTCTGTGAATCGGGCCCTGTAAGTACATGTTTATCATTTAACTTTCACATGCCCTACTTTTAAATATCATGTACTCGGTCTTATGGATGTTAAGGCTTACTTAGGAGTGGCATATTAATTTTTAAAAGGAAGGTTTAAGGCTGTCAAAATAGGTTATTTTGACACGTCAAATTGGTGGTTTTAAATCTGCACAGACAGGCAACTGTGGCAGGCCTGCAGTCATGTTTACACTGCCATTGTAGTGGGCGGCACAATGGCTGCTGCAGTCCACTAGTGAAATTTAATTTATAGGCCCTTGGTACACTACCATATGTTAGGGTAAATTAAATAGGCCAATTAGTAGCACAGCCAATTTCAATACGTTTTAGGCGTTGGATCACGTGCACTGCTGCCAAGCAGAGTCCTAGTGCACAGAGTAAAAAAACCAGCAGCATCAGTCCCAAAAGCATTTGATGATTGGTCAAAAAGATGCATTTGCCTACAGCAATTCTGCATGCTTTGTCTCATTTTAAAGTTCAGAACTCGGAGTAAGAAGTATATACCACACTTTACAAATATCTCACATCTCACCTTGCACCAATACCCAGTGTCTTTAATTAATGTCAAATAGTTTTAAACAGACACTACTGATTCCAACATCTCGAGCCCAGAGTCTGAAGAAACATCTCTACCAACACAAAGTCTCTTACGAGTCAGAAATACATGGGGCATAAACCAAATAGCTGCCGCTTGTATGTCCTCCATGGAAGCCCCTTTCAAAAAAGCCCATGACGTTGACAAACCACAAGTTAATCTACCCAGCATAAACCCCGGAAGACCTGTTCTGTCCTTCTCATAGGCCAGGGTAATAATGGGGCATGTTTACGAGAACTGGCGCATCAATGCGTCAGATTTCTTGCGCCTGGCGCAAATGCCCTAATGATGCCATGGAAGTAATGTATTTACAATATAATGCTCAATGGCGCAAGGATTCATGGATGTGCAAGTAATTCTAACACATCCTTTGGTGCTAAAGTGATGCATTGCTGGAGTTGGTCTTATGGCTGACACAATTCCAGCAATGCGCCAGGACATAAAGGCGAGTTCCATGTAAAATCCCTAAATCTATCCTTAAGCCTGGTTTTAAAAGGTGTAGGGATTTTGACGCAGTCAAGACGCAGTAAAAAGTTGTACATTTCACTGTGTTAGTTCTACGTGGCTTTAAACGTGGGAACACCTAACCTCCATACATTATACCTGGTGCAGGTATAATGTGACGCAGGCATCTACATACTGATGCATTGGGTCAAATGCGTCATTTTGTAAATATGGAGCAGTGTGAGCACTAGTTGCACTGCAGCTGCATAAAAAAAGGACGCTGCAGCAATGCTAGCTCCTTGTAAATATGCCCCATTGTTTTCAGCCACCAAACTAAAGTGCATGTCGAGGGATTCAGACATTGCCCACCAAATGCATACAGCAGATCCAGAGGCCACACAATGGATGGTTGTCCACTGACCATGCTCTTGGGAAATGGACTAGACTACAAAAGTAAGGACGTAGGGAATTCTGCTCAGTTGCGAAAATGCCCATCCATGGGGTTCTGAATCTCTGTGTCGTCATTTCGATCACTGGTTACCAAAGGCATCATGCTGATGAGGACGGAAAAAATTGTCTCAAATGATCTGTCTGAAGATTCTCTCTTCCCGGCAGATATATAGCGCTTAGATCAATCATATTGTTTACTGCCAACAATCAGATTTCCTGGGCTATGGATGACAACTCTAGAAATATTGTCCATTCCTGTCTGTTCAGGTAAGATCTAGGTACAAAATTCCCGACCTGGATGAGGACAGCATGGCCTTCAGAGCCTGGGAAAAATGTTGAAGACTACAAATCCTGCCCCTAGGTCTTTTCATTTGAAAGATCTGCCCTGATTCTGAGGATACCATCATCCCTGAAGCTCCACTAGGTCCAATGTCACTTCCCACCACAGGCCTCTCACATCCGTAGTCACTATCTTGGTGAAGGAAAGATGAAAAGAGGTCTCTTTGTCAAGATCTCCGGTGAACCACCACTGCAGACTATAAGAAATCTGGGTTGAAACTGGCATTAGAACCTTGTACACTTACAATGATGGTCTCCAAAACCTTAACAAATGAAGAATTAGGGGGTAAAAGTGAAGGAAGGACAAATGCAAAAAAGCTACGTTGAAAGTCATATCCTCTCACCCTTCAACCACTCAAAAGCTGGGGTCCGTAACTTGGATAGGAGTGATTGAAGTTGTAGTCTCAATTTACCGCAACCTCCCCTGCATCCATTTTGAATTGGAACCTAGTGGGACTTGGCAGAATTTATGAGAAATCCATGCCTTATTAATGTATTGATTATTGTCTAACATCCTTTGAAATATTAAAAGGAGCTGCAATCAGCAAGTTCTCTAGATAGGAAAATACCTCTTTCCCCATGGAATGAATTCTACCTGCCACTGGGCCAAGAATTTGGTAAAGACCTTTGGAACAGATGGTAGGTCAAATGGAAGGGCTTGAAATTGAAAATGTTCCTCCTCGATACAGAAGTGTAGGACTCCTTGTGAAGACGTGTGTATCAGCAAAAGAAGATAGGCATCGTTAAGGTTGTGAGAGTCTAAAAAATATTCTACGTTCATGACTAACGATCCACCACTTTCCATTCATTAGACAGGACTCTCCGAATTAAATGGTACATTTCCGTCTCTCACTGCTGGTAGTGACTAAAGAAATAATTTTCATCTAAATTCTCTGAGAATTTTGGAGATGCAAGATTTTTCCCTATATTCTGTAAATGATCATCCATTCATGTGCTTGCACAAGGCAGCCTCTGACCTCCCTCTCCTTGGAATAGCCAGCCACTTAATTTATGTGGTTCATTTGATGCCCTCTGGAACCATAGCAGGAGGTAGGCATTTCGCTGGTCACAAAAGCTGTTTCCACTACCTCCTGTATCAGGAGGAGGTGATGGCTCACTGGTTAGAGCGGCAGACGCTGAAGCAGAGATCGGGCCTGGGACCAGGGTTCAAGTCCCGAAGAGGCAGGGTATTGCGCTCAATGTCTGCGGACTCGGTAATTCTCGCCTCGCGCCTATTCTAATCATGGGTCCCACGCTGCAACTCTGGGCAATAGCTTGCTTAATCTCCACAACGGCCCCTACAACACTGGGATGCCTTGATTCACCTTGGGGGTGCCCAGGAGGGGCATCTCACAGGGAGAGCCAGGAAGGGTTCCACAGTGTTATACAGCGCCGGGACGCCCCGTTGGGGCAGCTGTGCGCTTTACAAAATACACTACATTTACATCCTCTGGATGGAAGACAGTATAATCATCTTTGGGGCGGCATCCTGAACCTCCTCAGCAGGCCATGCGGCTGATTGGTGGTGTTTTATTTCAGGCTGAGATCCCATACTAGCATAAACAGAATAGCCATTACAGGAGAATATAAACATGCTCATGCCCGACAACAGACTTCCTGTAGTGTTGCCGGGCAACAAGATCACGGGAGGCCTCATGCTCTCATGAGCGCCCTCTTTTACTAAGAATGCTGCCATAAAAACGTTCACGTGATGACCACCCCAGTTACCACCGAGATTCTTTCATATAGATCCAGGAGCTGTAAGTTCCATTTCATGTATTCTGAATACTGGGGCAAGTCAAATAACTAATCTCCCAGCACACTTTCTATAGCAAAACGAATTTGCTAGAGAAGCATTTACACAGGGGAAAGTTAGGATAAGTTTAAAATGCAGACTTGTTTATCGTTCCATGTTGACCGTTATGAGCATACACTGTACTGAGGCCGGGCTGCAGCTGCGCACCAGGAGGAGGACCTTCAACTTCTTCGTCTCCCACGCCATCAGCTTTGCTGTTTCCCATGGTATCTTCTTTGAGGTGTCTCGCACTCGTCCTTCCTGTTGGGTGCGGGTCGCAAGAGCATTATCGTCTGTATGGTTTGCCTTCCTCCTACAGGTGGGCTAAGCTGCATTGCTTGAGTTTGCCTGTACAATGGAGAAGGTACGGCCTTTCTATGCAATGAATCCTGTGGCAAGAAGTTTCGTCAATCAAATAAACAGACTCCACAGTGCTTCAAACTTCATTTTTTGGGTACTGGCGCCATTTTGTTTACTCAACAAAAAAATAAATACTTCCATTCCAGAAGGATGAGCAGCCATTTTATAGAAGTCTGTTCTCCATATGAATACTAAGCTTAGACCATAGACTTTTTTACACACTTACAAAAAAGTAAGTGAAGTGATCATATCATAACTCAAACGTATTATTCAGCTACAATTCTGTCATATTCAAAAACATGTGTGTGGAAAGAAAAAGGGGTATCTTGTTGCACTCCTTGGGGAGATAGGGAGAAGATATATTCAGATCACTTCCTAAGATTGAAACTTCTGAAGTGGAGGATGATTATGATGAATTTGAGGAGGCTCTGTTAAGGTTACAGGCAATATCTAAGCCCACTATCAGTAAGACTTTGAAAAGATACCCCTTTGACCCCCGTAGGCAGAAGGAAGGAAAGATTTTTGCAAGATATTTCTGCTTTAAGAAGTTTATCTAGCACTTGCAATTTTGGCAACACATCAAATGAAAATGATATGAGACCAACTCATACAACAATCGTATTCAGGAAAGATTACGGATTTTGGGAGGTTCTACACTTGCTAAATTAATTACATCAGCTAAGGTAGGGTGCGGGCCCGCAGCCATGATGGCCACTCAGAGTTGAAGCTCTGTGATGAATCCACACACTGACTTCTAGAGCTAGGTTTCGCCACGTCCTAATCCCGCCAAATTTGACCATTCTGCAATCGGAGCACTGGCGGATCATTTTGAGTGCTAAACCGCCTCCCTGTGTTCCCACCTCGCCGAGATATGATCTGCAACATCCCCACATGTAAACGAACCAAGATGGCACCCGGAGAATTGTGAGAAAACACCCGGGGGCCAAGAGAAGTTGACCGTCATGTCGCCGGTTGCCGCTTTAACATCCAATAGCGGCCTCCCCACCGCCCTCTTCTCGAAGCAGGGTTCTGCCAGCTGACTCCCCTGGGGGAAAGAACTCCTTGATGGGAAACCCACTTATCTGCATCATCAGCGAGGTATGAATGCGGCCGGAGGGGGAGGGGCCCGCAAAATTGAGTATGCTGCCCTCCGCGACCAGGCCCAACCGGAGCCTAGGCCAGGGAATATAGTGTTACCGGCACTAACTGCGCACCATCCCATTGCTGGCGAAACATCCCCCTTTTAGTGAGCGGAAGCTCTACATAAGGGGGGTGCACATCTGTGAGCACGTAGTTCTTTTGAAACGTATACTGCGAGCTGCATGACGCGCATCTGAGGGAGCCTGTAACAAGTCTCTTTATCTCCACTACAGAAATATTAGCAAGGAAAGAGAAATACCTTGTGGTAAGGGGCATATTATTATTATGTTTTCTTTTTTACTGTTCATGGTTCAAGAAGTTTTTACTGGTGAACAGCCTGACTTCAAAATGGCCTCCAATACACGCCCAATGGCTTAATCATTATTACTGGTCTGCCTGACCTTAAGATGGCAAATAGCAACTGAGTGTTGGTAACAAAGCCACGAATCCCAAGGCAACGAGCCTTAACAAGATCTCCAGTTCAGACAGATATCTCGCAGTAACACCTTAACCCATGATCTCGCTGAACTTTTGGCGATGCCCCCTGAGTGGAAACCTTAACTTGTCTTTACTTACCGGAGTGCCCAGCAACCTTGGCTGATACCCGGGGAGATGTCCTATGCAGCTTTAGAGGAGTTTGGCTCTGGGTCACCTCTCTAGCCGGCACCTACCCAGCCGGACATCGGACATTGTTTTCCTCGCATCCCCGTCGTGTTTCCTACCTGCATTCCTTATCCTGACTACCTTTTCCCCCTCTACCTTTCCTCTCCTCATAATACCTGTGTACGTGCTAAAACTCACATTATGGTGTTATCTCATTTTTTTCTCTCCTATGTCTATACTTGGCTGTGTATTTTGGAACCTGTAACTCGTTGATCCTCATGTAAAGCGCTCTGATACCTACGGGCCTAGCCAGCGCCGTATAAAACTTTGCAAATTAAGGCTATTGGGAAATTTATGAGCTGGGTAAAGGAATTGAATGAGACTTGCTCTAATAAGAATGAAGGTGAGGTTTGTTATATGAATAGCAAGCAAAGCTGATCTGAAGGAATAAATAAAATGGTTTAATGAGAGTAAAGTGTATTGGTATACATGTGGTGATCCCTCTTATGTAGTTTTTCCAAAGAGTTGCTGAGTTAGTAATAAGGAGTACAGAAATTGTAAAAGAAGAGGACATTTTACAAGAATGCGCAGGGAATCTAAGAAGCAAAGCAATAACGTATTGCTCAAGTTACAAAAGAGACACCTAATGAACAAGAAATATTGACATGGAGAGCATGCTTAAAAGAAATATGGTACTCATGGTTCGTTAAGAGAAAAACGGATGCTGAGGAGGAAGTTAAACCTCCTACTTGTTCAATTCAGGTGTATGGTAAAGAATTGTCGGTCATGGCTGATTAGAGATCCCCTGTTTCAATTCTTTCCAAATCATACTTTGAAGCAAAATTAGGGAGGATTTTGAAACATTTATTACCACCTGACATATGTGCAGTCATATTTGATGGTTGCCAGGTTGATTTCTGGAATTTGTTAAAAACTCAGATGTGAAGGAACAAATCATATCTGCATTCCTGGAAGTCTTTTGCAGTATATTTGGAAAGCTTTGTGGATTCAAGCACAATATAAGACTCAAAATGGATGTAGCATCTGTCAGACAAAATATGAGGGATGTTCAGTACGGAATTGCAGGATCTATCGAGCAGTTGCAATCGGTTGATGTCATTGAGGAAACAGTCATCCAATTGGATTTCTCCTATTGTTTTGGCTAAAAGAGCAATGGCAATCTCAGGCTATATGTCAACCCGAGAGCTCTTAACAGCTACATCAAAATTCACAGACATCCTTTACCTAAAATCAACAAAATATTATCCACATTGGAAGGAGTGGATTCTCCACTTTCGATCTATGTAGTGCATATCATCAAGTGGGGAAAGACTCTAGGACTTTGGCGGCATTTATTATGCCATTTGGCGTGTTTCAGTTCAAATGAATGCTGTTTGGTCTGGCTTTGGTCTCTTCAGTGTTTCAAAGGATAATGTTACACATGTTCAGTTGTATGGAAGAGCATGTGAGATGTTTCCAGGATGGGGGCAAAGATTAGCATTTAGCAATATTGATGGAAGTATACAAAACATCTGATGTTAGTGGCACAGCTAACAAGTTCCGACTGCGACAAGGTCATAAGAGTGATCAGGGAAAACGCTTCAGGAAAAGCGCCAGGCCCGGATGGTGTTCCGATTGATGTCTATAAATTTGAATTAGACTTATAGGCACCTCTGCTAACTAATGTGTTAAATTGTTCTAACAGCACTGGATTTATTTCAACTTGGCCAGAAGCCATCGTGATACCAATTTTTAAAAAGGGGGACAGAAACAACTCAACCTGTTATCGCCCCATATCCCTACTAGATGCCTTAATGAAGGTGGCAGGTAGGATAATTTTAAATAGGCTACAAGAATGGGCGAAGGAGAAGGATGTTATCTCTCACTTACAGTATGGGTTTCGGACAGGTAGAGGTACAATTGAACAGGGCCTCAATCTAGCGTTGCTAATAGCTAAATACATGCAGGCTAGGAAAGGAAATCTCTTTGTGACGTTTGTAGAGTTAAGCTCCGCTTTTGACTGCGTGGACCATGATGAATTATGGAAGATACTTAGCAACATGGGTGTAGATCGGCAGATCCTCTTGTTTATCAAGGAACCATATAGGGGGTGGGGGCTAGGGTACGGTATGGCAGGAGGGGAGAATGCTCCGCTAAATTCAATATAAGAAGAGGAGTGAGGCAGGGGTGCATCTTAGCACCCCTTCTCTTCACATTGTACATCAATAGTATAGGACAACATCTAAGCGAATTTCAGCTTGACTACCAAACCGTGAAGGCACCCCCACCCGATCCTTTTGTATGCGGATGACGCTGTAATCCTGTCACGGACCACGATCGGTCTTCAAAGGGCGGTAACCAAATTTGCAGAATATATGAATGCCAGAGGGTTAAAAGTCAACGTTTCAAAAACTTATTCTATGATCTGTGGAAACACAATAAAGACTAGCAGAGTAACCTGTTTGGGCAAGAATAGGATTGAGAGCACCAACAGATTCTCCTACCTAGGAATCAATTTTGATAGAAAGGGAACATGGCAGGCAGCGGTGACTGCAAGGAAATTAGCTTTCTCTAGGGCTAATGGAGCCGTGATAAATTTTGCAAATAAAACTGGGTGGCAGACCGGTACGAGAACTTTTACAAATCTATAAATCTAAATGTGTTTCTACCGGTACCTACGGGGCTGGGATTTGGGGGATTGAACAGGTAGAGCAGATTTAACACTGTGAAAACCACTTCATCCGCTACTTACTAGCAGGTCCCAAATCTACGGCTACTTATATTTGCTATAGTGAAGTTGGTTTTCCATATATTTCCGATATCATCAAACCCTCTCCTTTACTCCCATGGCATAAAATCTGGGTAACGCCCGAAACAAGTTTAAACAGAGACATTGTTATAGACTGCCTCAAATTAGATGGAGTGGCTAATATAAAATGGTTAAAGTATGTAAAAACTATGATGTATGAGATTGGGCACCCAGAATTCTTTGATACTCCAATAAGTATTGAAGCAGTGCCAAGAAGTACACTTAAAAACTGGTCTTGGAGCACCTAGACAACATAAGGTGGATCTCGGAAAAGGGTAAATGTACTGTTATGGAAAACCAGCTACTCATTACCCATGTAGGGATCCAGCCTTACTTGCTATTAGAACCAAGTTGTCATTCTCGCATGTTGTTGACCCGTTTTCATACTGATTCATTTTTCAGACTGGTAACTTTTCCAGAATGTAATGATTGGTCAAAGGATCTGGTAATGTGCCCATGTGACGATACCTCCGACCAATCTAATATTCACTGTATTTTGTTCTGCAAATTCTATCTGATTTCTAGGAAAAGGTTTCTGAAACCCATATTTAAAAATTGGGGGATAAGGAGCTGTAGAGCGGCGCTCTTCAAATTAAAACAACTAGAGACTGAATATGTTATCAGGCAGTATCTTCCTTCTTAAAGATACTTATCAGCTTCCGGAACACCATATGACATATGTACATGTCTTTCTTTTTTAACTGGAACGCTACCTGATCAAATGTATATAGTGTATACTGTAACACTCTGAATTGAACATGTATATACAATACAATACTTCTCCGCCCTTACCTTGAGACTGCCCAAATGAAATTAATTGTTTAGAGCAATGATTTTAACGATCCATGGGCTTTGTATGAACTGTATATTAGCATTTTAACATTGTCTTGTATTTTAACTTTGCATAGATCTTTTAACATTGTCTTAACATGTGCTTTTATGATTTTGCAATCCAAAAATCGAATAAAGCTTATTTGATTGACTGATTGATTGATACAAAAGATTATTAATAAGTGGACTTTCTTTATGTGGAGAAAAATGCAAATAGCTTGAAACACAAGTAAGCCACCTAGGGCACACAATATCTGCTGATGGTATTGAACCCAAGGAAAATGTTATGAAAGCTCTAAAAAATGCACCTGCATCAGACAACGAGGAGAAATTGATGCCAGTCAAAGGTCTCTGTAAAATATTATGGAAGATTTGTACAATATTTTGCCAACGATATGGAACCAGTACCAATGTTGTTGAACAAAGGTTGTGATTTTGCATGGAAGAAGGAACCATAGCATGCATTTGATCCCATTAAAATGCAAATCATCAATGCTCCTACTTTGCAGTCCTTCTCAAACAATAAAAGGTGCATCATATTAGTGGATGTGAGAACATATGGACTGGGTGCAGTGTTACTGAATCAAAGACTCTGCATGATACTGAATGGAGATACTCAGTTATTGAGAAGGATCTCCTGGCATCTGCATAAGCAACAAACCATCTCATACATTTTGGCGGGAGAACCAAATTCACATTATTAGTGGAACACAAGACACTAATTCACATTTTCTCTCCTGGTGGTGGTAGAAATACAACTGCTCACATTGCAAGACTGAGTTCTAAATTGTAAGAGTTTAATTTTGTAGTTGGCTTTATTCCAGGCCACAGGAATCAAGAAGTTGACTGTCTTTCTAGTCTTCCTTGTACAAATGATAAGAGGAAAGTATATGATTAATGTTGTGGGAGTAGTGAGTGATGTATGTACTGTGCAAGGCACAAAGATGCATGAGAATGTATGGCTGTCTGAATATGATAAGGCTGCAGAAATTAAATTAGTTAAAAAACATATGCGTGAATGTTGGCCAAATTGTAAAAATCTTGAAGGTTTGCTTCATTCTTTTGCCCTAGTAGCACCAGAATTGAGTGTTAATGGAGAGTTTATCTTTCGTAATGACAAGTGTGTGTCTCCAAGTGGGATTCCGCACTAATTGCTAAAAATAGGTTATGAGAAACACAGGTTTATGTCTGTGTTAAAAAATCTACTAAGTAGCCAATATTGGTAATCAGGAATGGATGCTGAGGCTGGCTGTTTAGTCCGACAGTGTCCAGTATGTACAGCAGAAGTCAAGAATTGTAAGACCCATACCCAACCAATGCAAAATACACAATGGTCAGTGTTCGCTACGCAAAAATTGGGTTTAGGCATAATAGGCCTGTTTAGGAATTTGCCTTGTAATTTGCAATTTACCCTGTTCCTTATTAATTATCCTTCAAAGTGACCTGAGGTGATGACCACAGAGACATAAACCACAAATGTGGTGCTAAAATTTCTGATGGAAGTGTTCAGCAGGGAGGACTTCCCTGAGATTTCAGTAACAGATAATGGTGTGCAGTGTTCCTTGTGTGTTGGCTGTGCACAAGTATAGAAAAAGGTTTCTGTTGCAGTAGCCTGGCTTTTGCCAGATTTCTGATGTATTTTAACTGAGTGTGCCCTGTGTCCCTGCCAATCAGGTTTCCATGGGCTGTGCTCTTTCCCTGAACTGTACAATTGGTTCCACAATTGGAACACCTCTGTGCCACATATAAGTCCCTTGTAAAAGGTACCAGTGGTACCAAGGTTCTTGTGATCAGAGGTCCCTTAAGGATGCAGCATGTATTGTGACACTCTAAAGGGCCCCACACCGAAACACATACACCCTGCCATTGCATGCTATGGGTTGTAGTGTGACTAAACTAAAAGAGTCAAACTCGAAAAACTAACTGGGTGCCTGGCCGCCCCACCACAGCCTGTGGCATAGGTAAGTCACCCCTCGGGCAGGCCTATCAACCCTAAGGCAGGGTGCATTATACCACAAGTGAGGGCATAGCTGCATAAGCAGTACGCCCCTACAGTACCTGAGTTCATTCTTGGACACTGTAAGTGCAGTGAAGCCACTGGTAGCCATGTGACACATGGGCTGGAAGTTTATCAACACAAACTCCACCGCTCCATGATATGGCTTTACTGAAGTCTGGGAAGTTTGGAATGAAACCTCTCAGCATAATAACCTCACACTGATGCCAGTGATGGATTTATTATACAATGCACTCAGAGGGATCTTAGAGATGAAAAGTGACCAACTACTAGTGTATTGGCTGACTGGTCCCTGTCAGCCAGCACCAACAGACAGGTTTCTGGCCACATGGGGTGAGAGCCTTTGTGCTCTCAGAGGTCAGAAACAAAGCCTGCTCCGGTTAGAGGTGCTTCACAACTCCCGCTTGCAGGCACAGCAACACTTGGTGGTGAGCCTCAAAGACCCTCACCTTGTTTTATACTGATTTGGGCAGCTCCAACTAGTGCCCTTGCCCCACTTTGGCAGAAGTACAGGTGAGAAAATTAGTAAGCAGGGTAGGTGTGTCCACCTTAGCCGGGTGCACCCCTAGGGTGGCCAGGAGCTCAGATGAACCCCTCTCTTAAAAATTCTCCAACTTGAATTGGATAATTAGACCCAATATGAATAGGGAAGTGCCCCTCTCCCCAAAGGGAGGTGGCTCACAAAGATGGTATCACCCTATGGGACAGTAGCCATTGGCTATTGCTCCCCAACCCCTGAAACGCCATTACATTTAGTTTTTAAGGGCTTCCCTGAACCATGTTTCTCAGATTCAACAACCAAAGAAGAAGAAGGATCAAAGAGCCGTTCTACAGAGAAGAGGAAGACAACAACTGCTGTTGGCCCAGCCCTACCAGCCTGGTTCCTGCTTCAGAATCCCTGCGAACTGAAACCGGCGAGTCCTGCAGCCAGCAGTCTCCACGAACCCCAGCGACCTGACTTGCCCTGCCTTCAAGAAAGACTCTTGTCTCCCACGGACATGGATTGTCCAACAAAGAAACTCCAACTTCAAGGACACCGGACCCTGGCAGATCGGTGTCCCCAGCACACTCTGCACCCCATGCCCACAGCCTGAGTTTGAGTGCCCCACCTATCCTGTGAAGTCTTCCCAGCAATCCTGACCTCTTTCCCATCAGTGGGTGACCTCTCTATGACCCCTCCTCGCGCCAGCAGCCTCTGTTCAAAGGGTCCCCTTGACTGGATCCAGCTGCAGAAACCTGACTCCAAAAGGCACCCCTGCATCCTCCGCTCCCCGACTTTGGGGAGCATAAGTGACAGTGCCCAGGTGTTCCCCAGCTATACAGCTTACCTGTCCATCCCTTTGTCATCTTCGTCCTGCCTCCTGGTCCAAGTCTGCAGCCTCTTTCCAAAACAGATTACCTCCATTGGAAAACATTGGGTGCTCAATGCTGATTTGCACACTGTGCCCTCCACCCCTGCGCTGCTGGTGGTGTAGCTTTGGTGCTGCTTTGTGGCCCCCCCCTGTCGGGCATTTGCCCTAAAACCATTGGTGCCTACCTGCAAACTGCACCTCTTTGAGGTACCTGCCAGGTCTATTGGATAATATAGAGCCCAGTGACCTCTGCACCAGACTGCCCCAGTGCGGCTGGTGGTGCAGTACCTACTTGGTCTTCAACTTTGCGCTGTGCTGTCCTAAACCCCCAAAGCCTGAGGAAGTAAGTTGAGTACTTACCTGCCAACTGTTTAACATTGTTTTCCGCCATAGGCTTGCATTCTAAGTACTATCTACTGCATTGAACTGTCAAACCTTATCACTGCAAAAGCATACAACTGTATTTGATTGACATCTACAGAAAACATTCGTAATACTGTAAATTAGTACACTGGAATGTGGAGCACTCTTTGGAAGACAATGGAGTGGTCTGTGCTTCTACGGGCCGGTAAAGGCCTGCAAAGCAACATTCCTACAAAGACCTCTCAGAGCCCGAGGGGTTTTAAATCCCCCTTGGGCTCCGAGAGGCCTTTGTTTTATTTGTTAGAACATTCTGCCCTCTAGTGGCAGAATGTTCTAATAGCCGTATAGCCCATTGTAGCTGGGCTATACCGGCTATTAATGTCCAGTTCCCTTGTTAAATGCCCTTGCTGCTGGAGAAGGTCTTTAATAGTCGGTATAACCCACTACGTCGGGCTATAAGGCTATAGTATAGAACTGTATTTAGAAAACATTACTGCATTCATGAAAAGCATTACTAATACAAACTGTAAAACTTACTTACACTTACTGATTCTTGGTTCTAGTAATAAAATAAAATAACTTTTTGTACATCCATTTGGTCTGAATTCAGTCTTTGAGTGTGTGACATAATTTTTTGCCTGAGTGTGTGTAATAAATGCTTAACACTACCCTCTGATAAGCCTAACTGCTCAGCCAAACTACCACTAAATTGAGAGTACGGTATTATCTACTTTAACTTCTGCCACACCTTTGGGGACCCACTGGACCCTGTGCATGCTATGCTTCTTAGTGGTATACTATATACAGAGCCAACTTCCTATAGCAAAGAATTGTGGGCCTACCGCATCACACCTCATACAGTCACTGGCGTTTCTCCTTTCTCATTGTTAAAAGGGAGACAACCCACATCATTAATCAGTCCATGGTGGCTAAAGATTAAGTGAAGTAGAGCTGATCAAAGCCTTTCTCAAAAAAAGAACTTGAAGATATCTGGACGAAAGTGAGGGTTAAACAACAAATTACTAAAGAAAGGTATGATTTGTTGTATAAGCCTATAGATCTAGGGCCTCATTTATGAGACTGTGCGTCACTTTTACGCCGCCGGTGCGTCACTTTTTGTGACGCACCAGTGGCGTAAAAAATGCGCCTTATTGCGCCATATTTACAAAGTGACGCATCTAAGTAGATGGGTCACTCTGTAAACCCCTGCGCCACATTATACCTGCGCCGGGTATAATGTATGCAAGGGGGGGCGTTTTGACGCAAGAAAGGGTCATGGAAGTGACTCAGTGAAATCTATAAGATTTCACTGCGCCATTTCTTGGCCGCTAGTGCGTCAAAATCTTACGCCTGCTTCATGGCAGGTGTAAGACTGACGCAGGCACTAACGACATGGGACTTGCCCATGTGAAAGTACACATTGCTGGAGTTGCGTCATTTTTGTGACACACTCCAATAATGCGTCACTTTTGTGCCTACAGATACGTCAGAAATACTGACGTATCTGTAATTCCTTGCGACATGATGAGTCATATTATAAATATGACGCATCAATCATGTCGCAAGGAGTGTGCACTGAGAAGTGATGCATCGCTGCTTTCGCGCAGCAATGCGCCATTTCTCATAAATGAGGCCCCTAGTATTTGTTGGTGAATATGTCGAGATTCACTCAGCTAGGCGTGTTGAGAAAGGTAAAAGCCATTTCTGCAAACCTTTTTAGATGGTCAAGGTGAACATAGTAAGTGTAGTCACTCAAGATGCGAAGTATTAAGCATTTAAGAGATTATTTAAGTACAAAAATGATGACATGCATAGTGTAATCCAGCAATGTCAAAATGAAAATTACCCTGCTGGTGATGATGATGTTATCAGTGTTTCTCTGGTGTGTCATTCAGCATTGTTGATGACACAGATAGTAATCGATCCAAGAACGTAGTTGAACCTTGTGACTCACTGGAAATCCACTAACATGAACCTTGAAATTCCTTTAGATGGTCCCAGTGAGTCTGAAAATGTGGGTGACGGGTCTGTGGCAGAAAGAGCGAGAAACTTTCCTAGATCAAGAGTTCCATCTAGAAAAGTTTTAATTGATGACTAACTTTAACCTTTCTCTTTCTGCTGTTTTGGAAAGCTGATGTGATGTATTTAATATCATATGTTCTTGGTTTGATCAATTACTTAATTTGTTTGTCCTTCAGTCCCCCACCTCCTGTTTTATTGTAGCCATTTGCCTGACCCCGTTTAGAATGTGGACTTGTTGAACATGCCATGCTGAACCCTAGGAGCATAAACGGTACTGCGGACTTGATCAACTTTGGATATTGACATTCTAATATATCTCTCCAGTAATCGCGACATATTTGCGGATTGGTAATTTTTAGGTCTCGCCTGATCCAGCGCATGCGGTGGTCTGGCCAAGGCATTTAGTAGGTGAGTTTTCAAAGTGCTACTGGCGTGCTACACACTTGCGTTCACGCGAGTGTGCACGCGCGCAGCCACCATCAGTCTCCTCCGTCACAGGTCATTAAGTTCCTTGTTTTCATTTCCCGTTCTTTCCCCTTTGCCTCCGTCCGATCACTTTCACTTTCGTTTGAATCCAAATTTAAATGACCATGGTTTGCAAACTTTTTCGAGTTGCATCAAAATAGTCTTATTATTATTAGTCTTTTGAATAAACTTATTGGTCTCAAACGTTGTAGTCTCTTCCGTTCAAGACCATATATTTACTCTGCTCATCAATGCGTATCAACTATACAAATTGGTACTGGGACTAATTTAATTGCTCCAACATGGAACTTGAATGGATTACAATATGCACACACACACAACCATACACTCACACAACCACACACACACAACCACACACACACACAACCACACACACCCACACACACAACCACACCCACACAAAACCACACACACAACCACACACACACACAACCATACACACAATCACACACACACAACCACACACAACTAAACCCACAACCACACACACACAACCAAGCACAACCACACAAAACCATGCACACACACACACACACACCCACACACACAACCACACACACAACCATGCACTCAGCCACACACATACAACCACACACACAACCACACACACATAGACAACCACACCCAACCACACACACACAATCACCCACACAACCACACCCACAACCACACACACACACAACTACACACACACACAACCACACACACACAACCACACACACAACCACACACAACCACACAAACAACCACACACACAAAGCCGCCCACACACACAACCACACACACACAACTAAACAACCACACACACAACCACACTCAACCACACAAACAACCACACACACAAAACCGCACACACACAACCACACACACAACCGCACAACCACACCGAACCACACAACTGCACACACAACCACACACACACCCGCAACCATGCCCAACCACACACACAACCACACACACACAACCACGCCCAACCACACACACAACCACGCCCAACCACAAACACACAACCACACACACACACAACCACACACACAAAACCACACACACACAACAACACACAACACCTAGCCCAACCACACACACAGACACAACCACACACACACAGCCACACACACACACACACACACAACTACACAACCACACACACAATCACACACAATCACACAACGATACACAACCACACACAGCGACACACAGCCACACAACCACACACAACCACACACACATCCACACAACCACACACACATCCACACAACCACACACACAACCATACACACACAACCACACACAACCACACACACAACCACACACAACCACACACACAACCACACACATAACCACAACCACACACACAACCACAACCACACACCCACAACCACACGCCCACAACCACACACACACAACCACACACACAACCACACACACAACCACACACACACAACCACACACAACCACCCACAAACACACACAACCACACACAACCACAACCGAGATGGGGCGAGATGGGGCGGTAGTTCTTGAGGTCGGTGGGGTCGGCTGATGGCTTCTTTAGTAGAGCGCTGAGTTCGGCGTGTTTCCAACTCTCCGGGAAGGTAGCGGTGTCGAAGGAGGTGTTGATGATGTCCCGCAGGTGGGGTGCGATGACAGCGTCGGCCTGTTGAAGACGTGGTGAGGGCAGGGGTCGGTCGGAGATCCGGAGTGGATGGAGTTCATCGTGCGGATGGTGTCTTCGGTGCTGATCGGGGTCCAGGTGCGGAGGGTGGTGGTGGGGGGCGGTGGTTCAGTCGTGGCGTGCGTCGGTTGGGTGCTGAAGCTGTTGTGTATGTCCGCGATCTTGTTGTGGAAGTAGGAGTCGAGGGAGTTGCAGAGGTCTTGCGAAGGGGTGATGTCGTTGTTTCCGGCGTTGGGGTTGGAGAGTTCTTTGAAGATGTTGAAGAGTTCCTTGCTGTTGTGTGCGTTGTTGTCCAGTCGTTTCTTGAATGCAGTTTTCTTGGTGGCGTGGATCAGTTGGTGGTGTTTTCCGGTGGCGAGCTTGAGGGCGGTCATGTTGTTCGGTGTTGGGTCTCTGCGCCAGGCTTTCTCGAGTGCTCGGCAGTTCTTCTTGCCCCAGCCCCAGCCCCAATGTTACCAAGCACCTGGCCCACCGGCCCATTGGCTGCTGAAGTCTGAATATGGGCCTCACAAGGGGCAGCCGCCTCTTCACCTCCAAATCACATTCGGGAGAACTTCTCCCTATCTCAGGGTGTCCCACATCCAGCCGGGTGATCTTAACATGGGTGTCCCCCAAGGCATTGTAAAGGGCAGCCTTCTGTATGTTTGGCACTACAGGTCTGGGATGCAACAACTATCCTCTCTCAGCCTCAACCGGGTCTTGCCATGCTCCAACTGATTGCTCAATAAGTAGGCAGCCACAGATCACTCACCTGGGGCCCACTCCTCTCCATCAGCTACTCCTCGCAGCGAGGAGAGCGCTACACGTCCCAGGTGTTCACCACTACAGGCAATCAAACGGGACAGACCACAGTCTGCCACAGGCAGACCTCTGTTCGTGTTCAGCTGTAAGCTAGCCTGTCTCAGCCACACCTCTGCCAATCCACATACAGGCAAGCAACGCACTGGCCCATAGTCTTTCACCCGGGTTTGTCATGAGCGCCACTGCCTGTCCATTTGCACTTCTCTAGAGCGCTTCACTCCCCAAGCGTTCACTGCCCACCGTATGTGTCCACACATGGGCCCCATGCACGAGTCAGGTCAGATGCAGGCGGCAGCCAGCTCCACTGCACAGATTTACCACATATAAGCTCCATAATTATAAATTCTGTTTTTTTGTACAGCAGCAAGGCGAAAGGCACAAAGGCACCTCTGGACATACCCCAATGCCCCCATCTAGGGCGGATAAATTATGGATAAAATACTCCGGCCGGTAGAGCCTCACTAAGTGGCGGCTATCTTGTGTCTGGGCTCTCTAGTGCCCCCCACCGCATCATGCTTCAATTCCATGAAGATACTGATGAAGATTTTCAAATGACTGAATTTGAGTCAATTGCCACCCGGAAACCATCACACACGTCATTGTCAAAAGCAAGCTGGACTGCGGGAACACCTTTGAAGCCGCTATAAA
Organism: Lissotriton vulgaris; assembly: GCF_964263255.1. Lineage (NCBI taxonomy): Eukaryota > Metazoa > Chordata > Amphibia > Caudata > Salamandridae > Lissotriton > Lissotriton vulgaris. Next base: position 1,077,879,724 of record NC_141689.1, on the reverse strand, counting down.
CAAAAAACTCACCCAAAGCCTGCAAATCATTCAGACCTTGGCAGCCAGAATCACTCTCAACCGACCATTCTGCACTCACATTACGCCACACCGGAAGGAGTTCCACCAGCTCATCATGCACAAAAGAGAATCCATTCAAACTCCTCACCCACACTTTCAAGGCACTACACAACCCTGGCCCTGCATAAATCAACAATCGCATTTGCTTTGACAAAACTTCCAGACACTTCCCTCGTTTAGACTGTTACTTGCACACATACCAGGAATAAGGAAAACCAGATACCGTGGTCTAACCTTCTCTTACATTGCTTCTAAGCGTGGAACAACATGCCACTATTCATAAAAGCCTCCGGCTCACTTCCTGAATTATGCAAGAACCTGAAATTCTGGCTTTTTGAGTCATCCCACTAGGCCCTTGGTTTGGCTAAACTTACACCAGCTCAGTGGCATTATACCAACCTGGGTGATAGTGCACTCTACAAATCTGAATAATATGATGTAACAGAAAAAAAGTTTGTACTAGGCCTGAACTCACAATGTAATAACACATCTTTCTATGAAGGTGGTTATTGCATTGTGTGTTTATAAGCCACTCTTTGTGTGCGTGCTTTGTGCAGCATTTGACCCTCGTCAGGTGTGCAATGTGATCGTGGCACTTGGAGTCCAAGCAAGGATCAGCGACACTGTGTGCATGTGCTTTTTGCAGCCTGAACCTTTTGTGAGGATTGTCCAGTTATCGTGTGCAGCGGAATCCAAGTGAGTCTCATCGATGCTGTGTGCCTGTGTTTTGTGCAGCATGAGACCTTCGTGAGGATTGCCTTGTTATTGTGCACACCCGGAATCCAAGTGAGTCTCATCAACGCTGTGTGCATGTGCTTTGTGCAGCGTGAGACCTTCGGCAGGATTGCCTTGTTATTGTGCACCCGGAGTCCAAGTGAGTCTCCTCGACGCTGTGTGCATGTGCTTTGTGCAGTTTGAGACCTTCAAGAGGATCGCCTCGTTACCGTGCACCTGGAGTTAAAGTGAGTCTCAGCGGAGTGTTCTCCGTGCAGCTGAGACCTTCGTGTGGAGTGCCTGGTGATCATGCACCCCGAAGCTTAAGGAAGTCTCAGTGGCGCTGGGTGTGTGTGCCCTGTGGCAGCCTGAGATCTTAGTAGCAGTAGTGGCCCAGACCAGCAGCCCCGGAGGCCCAAACCGCAGGTCGAGGAGAGTGAGTTTGCGCCCCCCAGATAACCTGTGTCAACTCCTGGGGCAGGTGTGGGCTCAGAGGGACATGCGCTTAGCCTCTCTCTCATTCTAGCAGGGCAAGCCTCTGCTTCGGCTCATATAGCAGCCCGTATTGCCAACAGCATGGCAGCACCGGGGCTAAAGTGTGGAGCTGCAGTTCTTGTTACACCATACCCGTGTTGGTGGTAACTGTTGACAGTAACTGACTGCAAGTTAGGAGAAGTGGCGGAGAGACCACCAAAGGCACAGTGATTGGTGCTAGAGTGTATTACGCATTATCTGATTTCTGCATAACGGAGCACCTGATTATCGTATACACATTGCATCATTTCTGCAAAACAAACTACCTGATTAGTGTATTACACATTGCATTATTTCAGCATATCGAAGTACCTGATTGTTGCGTTACGCATTGCATTGTTTTTACATTGCACAGTGCTCGATTGTTGCGTTATGCATTGCATTATTTTTCTATTGCAAAGTGCCTGATTCTAGCATTACAAACTGCATAGCATGGTATTAGGACTACAGTGGAATGTTTAGAAGTGCTCATTATTATCACAAGAACTGACAAGGGTTTGCTGGCCTAACGACCAGCCAGGAGGAATATTACCCATACTCATATGTTGGATTTATATTGTGTGTTCTTATCATATATTGTTTTAAATAAAATATATACTCGTTTTTATAAAACTCATGTGGAGTCCATTTGTGGTGTCATCATTGGATTGCTGTGAGCGTGGTTGCAAATACTTTACCCATTTGCCTTGAATGTAAGCCTGGCTGCTTGTGCCAAGCTACCAAGGGGGTGTGTGGGGGCTATCTCAGAAGGTGTCCTTCCTTTCCCTGACGTGGAAACGAGGGTCCCTGATTGGCCTAAGATACCTACCTCAGCCAACCAGGGATCCCGGGTCTAACAGAAACAGTGAATCAGTTCATGTTTGATATCTTTGAAATTGTACTGAAAAATCTCTTCTTATGGTAAAGTCATATTTTAAATTACAATTTTAAAAATTCCACTTTTACTAAGTTGGCTTTTACCTGTCTTAGTCAATTAATGCCCGCAGTCTGTGACTGGGTCACATGACTCGGTGTAGCTAACAGTTGGGCTTTTTGTATTCATCCTGGACAGCCGCACACAATAGAGAGTTTAGGTGTGCCTGGATGGGCCATCACAGGCAGGATGGGAGGGGAGAGGTGGTCACAGCCCAACGTACACTTGAATAGGCTGTATCCTGCCTCAACACAAAAGGCTGCATACCCCCTGTTGTTAGTCTGGAGCCAGGGCAGGGAAGACAGGAACTATGTGAACTTCAAAGGGAAACCTCTAGAAGCTTCTCCCACTGCAAAGATACACCTGGGATCAATATTGGGTCTCAGACACCAACTCTTCAGCACACTTCTGGGCATATGAAGACTCTGGCAGGATAAAGGACTTCTGTGATGCTGAAAGGACTGCCCCCTGCTGGACTGCATATGTGCTGGATTGCTGTCCTGCTGCTCTCCTGCCTGAGTCAGAGGGATTGTAACTGCACCTGACCCCAGGACCTCCAGAGTGAATCCCATAGGCTAGCCTTCCGGCTTCCTGTTACGAGCCTCAGGGACATAACAGGCTCCCAATCCCCCAAACCAGCACTCAGATCGAGCTAGAGCCAGCCCCTGACACTCAGGTGGTGCCCTACATCTCCTGAACCGTTAGTGTGGCGTCAGTGGAGCTGAAATGAAGTTTTTGGGTTCTTCACAACTGCGAACAAGCCAGTTGACACAAAAACCTTGTTGCTTGCACTACCCGCCAATGCAAAGTTACGTCAACCTGACTCTGTTCTATAGCATCGGTGGCTCACGGGGAGAATAACCACGAAGTCCCAGCCCAACTGTTTGCAATGACAACAGGATCTTCGTGCTACAGCTGTGACCATCCATGACACCAGGCCTGATCTTCACGCTACAGCAATGACCTGCTTCTCGCAGCCCCCTCCACCGCGAACGGGACTCTTTGTGGCGGACCGAAAAGGTAACATTTCAGAGGGACTAGTCTGGCCCCTATATCCGACCCGCACTACATCACAGTCGGCCTGAACCTGTGACTTTCTCTTGATCTTGCGCAAGCAGATAGCTGTGAGTGGCGCTTTTGGCTTTTTGGTGCTATGTTCACTTACATCTTCAAGATTGCCTATTTCTGGTTATACTGACAGGATGTTTCTCATTTTGAACTTGATTTATTTATTACATTTTGCTCTATTTTTCAAAATTGGTATGGGATTTTCTTTAGTTGTGTTTACACTTTGTTGTTGTTTGAAGAGCTGCATAAATAATGTATACATTGCCTCTAAGTTAAGCCTGACTCCTCTGTGTCAAGCTATCAGAGGGCTGAGTGCAGGATATTTTGGGGTTTGCTTATGTCTCACTCTGACTAGGATTTTAGCTGCTGCTTGAGTAGGGTTTCACCCCACTCAACCAGTAACCCAATTTCTTAAAGAAGTCCTATGGAATTGTATTGTGTCCCTGTAGCTCACACATTAGGTCAGCCAACTGAACCTTGGAGTCACTCCGGGAAGCCTGAGTTCAAAGCAAGCAGGTCCAATCTTCCTTCCAGCAGTAGGACAGTACTCCTGGTAGCATGGCAGTCCTTCTTCTGATTCTTCCACGGGTCCAGGTGTGCTCTGATTAGCTGTTCTAAAGATGTGACATTTTTATTACTAGTGCCAGCTTTTGTGTGTGGGAATTCCATAACCTACCCCAAAACTGGTTCTGGTTAGTTCTTCCCCTTCCCCTGGTCGTGGCTCCCAACAATCTACAGTGACAAAAAAGCAAAGCAGGCCTGGTGTTTTGTTCCTTTATGTGTGCTGTAGGCAGAGCCCTTTGAAGTGTGATCAGGGCAGGGGACAGCTCCTCAGTCCACTCACAACTAAGCCTTATTTGTTCCCATGTCTAGAAGCAAGATACAAATCACCAAAGCTGAGTCATTCACATTCTGGGAGCTAGTACACTGGCTGAAAGGCACAGTTGTTTTGGTAAAGAAAATAACATCTTTCTAAAAGTGGAATTTTCAAATACAGCTTCACAATTAAAATTGATTTTACAGTTCATTTGAGTGTAAACCACATACCTCTATCTGCTCCCAATCTGAGATTACCCTGCAACCCTGCACCCTATTGTATTAACTTTTAGGGCCTACTTTAACTGTGCTTATAAGTACCAACAAAAAGAAAGGGTTGGGTATGGCAAAATGCTTATTTGCCTTGTCGAAATGGCAGTTATGAAACTGCATGATAGGCTGCAGTGGCAGACCTAAGACATGCTTTGCAGTGCTACTTTAAATGGTGGCACAATGCGTGTTGCAGGACATCTAGTAGTATTTAATGTATAAGCCCCGGGTACATGTAATACCAATAACCAGGGACTTACATGCAAATTAAATGTGCCAAATAGGCATAAGCCAATTTACAGTTGTTTTAAAGGAGAGAGTACAAACACTTTAGTCCTGGTTAGAAGGGGTAAAATGCACAGAGTCCTAATGCCAACAAAAAGGAGCTCAGCAAAGTAAGGGGGTGAATGCACACATTTTGGGCAAATACCACACCAAGATATCAGGTTTAACAGAGGATGCATGCAGAAGGTGTGGGTCTGTCTGAGTGGGTGTGTGTGGCTACTAGTGCCCAGACAGCCGGTCAGTGAAGTCAAGGGACCCTGGAGTTTGGAGCAATGGATCTGGTTTCCATAATCAAGGGAAAGGGCAAGAAGTGTGAAAAACCAGACCCAAAACATAATTCAGGCCAGAAGAAATCTGATCTCTTGGGAAAGATCTGGAACCTAAAGGAGAAGAAGAACCTACCCTGAAAAACCTGACAGAACTCTTTTAGTTGCATGGGACAGGGGGGCACTAGAATTCAGCCAAGTGCAGAGATAGTACCCAACCTTTGAAGGCCTTTGGCACCAGGCTAGCAGCATGGGGATACTGGTGGAACCCAAATAATCTACTGAGAAGAGGCTGTCTTTTACAGCGAGGCTAGGGACCAAAAACGTGGAGCAACCAGGAGATTGGTGGTCGCCCAGTAGTCCAGGGCATTCCTTTTAAGTGTAGCCCATGATTTCACATTGGTTGGGCATTTTGGGGCAGACCACAACCTGGGACATGTTGGTCAACCACTTTTCCTGATCTCAGATGTCCGAGAAGGAGTAGGAGATTTGTCGCTCCTGAACCGCCTATCAAGCCAGTGGAAAATATTGAGGTTCCACCAACTTGTAGTTTTCAAAATGGATAAGGATATAAAGGTTTCCTGATTACATACTGCAGGTCATGTCATGCATTATTATTTGGTGTGGGCTAGAAAAAGAGTCACTGGCTGCACCAGTCTATGTTCAAATCGTAGTACAGTGGTATACGTACCATGCAAGTATGTGCCCTGAGTCCTGTGGTATGCCTCTGAAGCAACAGACACCTGAGCAGATGACCCACGGGTTTCAATCAGAAGTGAGGGGGAGTAGAAATGGTGACTGAATGTAGGGTCACAGTGATGGGGCAAACCAAGGAAAATTGTACACTTCTCAGAAGAGGCGGCAAACCAAGAAGTTATATGATTCTCTGTAGCTGTTCTTTAACGTCAACCCCGAAGCAGTGATGAGTTAGCCAATATATTTCTGACAACTCAGAAGAGGACCTTTGGAGGCCACCAAAAGATGATGTAGTTGGGATGTAGGAGTATTCAGGCCCCTCAGAGAGTATACTGCCCTCTGTTGAGGACCTGTGGGATTCACCCAGAAGTGGTAAGTGATGCAACTAGGATATTGAATATATACCTCAGAAGAAGGTGTGCGGGGTCCACCCTAACGTGGCTATGGGCAAGCCTATAAAATTGTAAATCTCTCAGTAGCTGCTCTATGGGATCAATCCAGAGGGATAAGGCATAAACCAATTTCCGGACTTCATTCGAGGTTCTAAGGTGTCCAACAGGTGGTGCGCTTATGAACTTGCAGTTGGTAGTCCCGTCAGTGGTTTTCGAAGCACTTCAGTAGAGAGACGATAGACTCCATCCAGAGGTTGTATGGTTATGATCTGGAAATTTTCTGGTATCTCAAGAAGCTCCAAGGCAATTCTTGAGGAGGTCTAATGATGAGGTGTACACCCAGAAATTTCAGAGGCACCTCAGTAGGGAATCAATGGGTTCTTCTCAGAACCAGCGAGGTAAATGAAGAAATTCCACAGGCAACTCAGTAGAGGGTCTATTTGATCCATCAAGAATCGGCGAAGAGTAAACCCAGAAATTTCAAAGAGCCTCACTAGATGTGTGTGGGATATACTCAGAACACTGTGGGTGAAAGTGCTGCCTGAAAAGGTCTGGAGCTGCAAACTGGTTATGTAGCTGCAACATTGATTAAGCTATGGGTTTAGGTTAGGGAAAGGGAGGGAGTTATGAGGGAGACATAGGATAATGTGAAGCAGTTCAAGTGGCAACATCCCTGGCTCAATATGCTTTCTGGGCCCTTACAGACCCAAACAAGGAAGAGATGTATTAGCCCTTGACATTCTGCCATTTACCCTGGCACCCAAGCTTGACTTTCTCGCTGAAGTGGTAAAGTACTATTTCCAGTGGTCAGATGACCAGTATTGTGTCGAATCACAAGCTCTTTGACCATCTACTCCTGTGTCCCTTCAATCCTGCATCAATGAGGTGGGGAGCTCTGTCGTGGCTCTGCAGTTCTACCTGTGTGTCCCCCTGACAAGCCATTGGTATTTGTTAAAGATAATTGATATACACAATTTGAAATGAAACCATCACAACGCCATATTGAGCGCTACTTGAATCTTTCTCTTGATGTGTTACCATGCAGTATTGTTTTGGGATTGGCCTTGCCTTGATCAGAATTGGGACTTTAGTCCCAGTCTTGCACTGATTATTAGGCTTACATAATTTCAATTGATTGCTTATTCTGGCGAAGACCTTCTTATCAGTATGGGTTGAAACATCATCTATGTTACCAATTATGTACCATAAGCGATTGACCCTTGATCTGCTTGTAATTACAAATTCTTATGGTACAAGATTATTACGTAATTTTACTTTGTGATATAAATATAACTCGTGTACACATACCACGTACTTATGCAACATGTTGATAAAGAGAAGGATGAGAAGTGAATGTATGCAAGAGTAATGTATGTTATGTACATAGTATATATTTTTTCTGTTAATAATTATGCTGAAAGATACAGTGACAATGCTATTTATAAGATTAAAAGGATTTTCCTATTTCTGTGTCAATAAGACTATTTTGCAGTGTGTTTTTTATTGTGCCTTCTACCCTATTCTATCATCATTTGCCTGAGATCTTTTTTTGAAACTCACTATCATGGGATGAGTCACCAGACGCAAAATCTGTATACAGGTGAATTACTTTAATCCTTGGTGCGATGAGTTGTACAGGCTCTACAGGTCCAGGGTCACCTGTGGAAATAAAACTGTAAGGTATATAGCGAGAGGTAGCTGGGAGTACAGTAGAAGTGTGATGACATTCGTATTTTAATAATGCATATATGTTTTCATTTCGACTTCCAGCTCATTAACACATGAGTTACTGATTCCTAAGTCATTCACATCTTTCGGCAAATGTTGGTACAGAAAGTGAAAGTGTTGCACAACTTTTTAGGTCTTACTTGACGGCACAGCTGTTCCTTAACTTAATGTGATTAAAAAACAGAGCTTTCAGGAGCACTATGGAGAGAGACTGTTGCTCTGCCAGGATGGTTGTTCACCTGAGTACAGCTTTTGATTTCACAAAAGCTGTGCGCTTCCACAGAAAAAGTGCTTATCCTCGAAGCAGGTGTGATAATTTATTTATCAAGCTGAGTGATGCAGCAGAAGTATGGCCGGCTTTTTATCACATCACGCTACCTTTAACTGAACTCTACAAACTTCTTATTCCCCCTTAATATTACCCATCCCTGAATCTTGAAAACCATTGACTCATTACTGTTACCAGCACCATGAAACCCTTACCATTCCTAGACCAACCCTTCCCCGCACCCTCATATACCCTTAGCACTCCTTAATGCTACCCATCCACGAATCATATCAATCCCTTAGTACCCCTTGAAGCTTAAACATAAAACCATAGACAAACATTAAATTAATTTCATTACATATTAACATTAATCATTATTGGTACATTAAAACCAGAGATATTTTGTTAGCCAATACTTGTTTACCAATCTGCCATGGGTGCCTTAACTAAACACTTAATCCAGAACAAAATTTCTATTTCCAATGCAAGTTTCAATAGTTACTCTGCTCTTCCAGGTGATGCCAACCCTGTTGTTTACTAAAGTCCATGTGTTAGAATAGAAAAATATGCTTTTGCATAGTTTTTTGTAAAGTTAGCATTCGGGGCTTCATTTTATGTATGGCCGACATTTTGAATTATAATCGAAATTAATCCTGTACCATTTCTGAGAAACGGCGTTCTCTAGGTTATGTTTTTTCGGAGCAGAGTTTTGCTACACTAATGAAAGCACTGTTCTTTTTAGCGCATATCTTTTCTCTAGACGTTTGCCTTCTCCCACTTGTCTAGTGTTGGGTACAGGCAGAGTGACCTTGAATAGTAAATAATGTGTGCCCAGCCTCAGAATCGAAACTTACTCCGTTTTAATTTACTGTATAGCTGCATCTCCTTGGAAAATTCGGTGGTTGGCGTGCTTTCATTGATTTCGAAGTGTACATAATGTATTGTTATGCTTGCTGATACCGGTCCCAGTGCTGCACTCATAAGCGACTGGCCAGATTGGGCTCCACTCTGAGTGTATTTTGATAAACAAGTGTTGGTTTGTATTCTCTACTGTCTGACTGCCTCTTCATTTGGAATGGAAGGCTGAGAGGTGGTCGCGAGTGACCCGTGTGACCTTATTTGGGTCTTTTCCTTCACATGTATTTCAAGTTAAGGGGCCTATTTTCTAATAGATACAATATTTGTTACAAATAAAGAGGCAGTGGGTATTTTCAACAAAATGGATTGCCTATCCTCTCCCAGATTTCTTGACACTTAATTTCTGTTTATTTTATTTATTTCAGACTCGCCAACTGACATGGTGCCACTGTGTGTCAAACGATATTAGCAGTCTTCAGACAGTCTTCCTGGGAAATGTCTGTAGGACACGTAGGGGTGTTCAAACATTGGTGTAGTTTGCTATCATGTAATTATAGCGAGAATTTGCAAAAATTACGCATAATTATGCAAAATGCAAATCAGTCATTGTGCACTATGTTTTAGTGTGATTTACGTCCTTGAATCCATCTTCAATGCAAAGATGCATGTAAACAAAAGCAAAGCTCGCATTCAGTCCTTCCTGTGGCGCCTGAGCATTTATTTTACAAATTAGGCACTGCTTTTCACATATTGCAAGTATGCTGTATTGTGGGAGAAGTTTTAAAGTATGACTAACCATAGTAGTTTGAACTGAAAGGTTACACTTCCAGTACAAACCTTTGTCATCCATCAAGCAAATGCCTTTGCACTGAAGTGCAAAGGTGTGCACATAGTGCCAGGCAGCATTAAAGAGCACAAGCTCTGGGGAGGGGGGCAGCAGGGGCATAATCCTATTATATATAGCACTGCTCTGCTTTCTCCTCCTACTACAATGCTAAACAGATACTTTGGTTGTTGCTCTGTGTTGCACTGTGTTGCACTGCGAATTAATGCTACTTTCATTTGGAACTGAAACATTTTCAATGTCACTTATTCGCAATTAAAATCATTGTTGTTATTCATTTATCTAACACTGCTAATAATCATTGGCAAACCCAATGGGTCAGGTTTGTTTTAGGCTTTTGTCCATTGCTGTGTTATATGTATGTGCGCAATAACAGAACACTCACAGAGATTCACTCGAATATTGGCACACTGTGTGAAGACCAGGATTGCACTTTCCATGTTTTCAACCACGCCCTTAATTACATAGGCCAGGCCTCATGGAAAGGTTTCCTAGTTGTGCTTTGTTGGCCTCGAGTCTTTTAGCGACGCCTCACCTTTTTCATCTTACTTAAAGCACTGGGCAGACGCGATATTCTTATTGTGCAAATCCTTGTTAGCGATAAGGACGTTGTAATTACTTTTCTATTGCTTATATTAGCTCCATTGAGAGATCATCAGTGGCAGGCAGAACATAAGCCCTCTGTGGTGTGCGTGGGCCCCCCGTGCTCCAGGGGGCCCCCTCTACAAAAGTGGTAGGTGATGGGCCAGGTCCTCCGTGAACTTTGCGGGGGAGCCCTCAAGTTATGTTACGCCAATGGAGGGCATTCCACTTTCTTGGGCCTATCACAGCTCTCTTTCCATTGTAGGCCTTCTGATTCACTAGAGGTGTGAGGTTGGCTGATCTGAGAGCATGCATAGCACTGATTTTTATTGTTTTTCTTTTCAAGATATTTTGGCGCCCAGTCGTTGAGGAATTTAGAGGTTACCAGAGGGAACAGAGGCAGGAGGGAAAGGCAGAGCCCGGCCTCACCTGCTCTCACCTACACCACAGGAGAAGTAAAAAATGTTCAGCCCAACCAGGCCATATTTTGTGCTACCCTTCCACACCCATCTGCTCCCACTCTGCTACCCGTTGTGCCCTGCTGCTGACATGCAAGCGGATCTGTCCCCGAAATTGGAGATAAACATTGGAAAAGGGCCGGCATTTCTGAGCCTGCATGGTTCCCAATTCCGAGGACAAATACTGAAAAATGGCTGGATTTTGCACAGGAGGTTCCAACTGGAATCCTAAATTCCGACTTGAGCATCTCTCCATGGTATATCTGCCCTTCTGGCAATGAAGCCCTTTGTTGTGTGTTGTTTCAATGTAGGGCTCAGCTGGAGCTGCCTCAGATTGAAACCACTTATGCAATTCATTGCTTTTATTTGTTGTAGTGTTTTACATGATTTTAAAAATGGATTCTGGCTTCCCTGTTTACCTGTTTTACTCTTTGCTTGTGTGGGAGCAGATTTTAAAATATTCAGCCATATTCATGAACCTGAATTGCGCTCGCAAATGGCCAGATTCTGAGAATCTGGGCGTTTGCGAGTGCGATTTTTGCATTTGGGATTCATCATCCCAAATGCAAAAATCGCTATTAGCGAACTCGCATATTTGCGAGGAATTGGATTTAAGGAATCTCTAATAGAGATTCCTTAAATGCAATTCATCACCCTATTAGAAATTGCGAATTCGCAATATTTGGTCGCAATTTACCACGAAATCTGACTTTGTGGTAAATTGCGATAAACGAGTAAAAAGCACTTTTGTGCATTTTATACTTTTGCATGTTGCACACACACATGTCCTCTGGACATGTGTGTGCGCAACACCTGTTCAAATGTACATTTGAGGGGTGCTACAGGGTGTCCTTTGGACACCCCTGGCACCCTTCAAATCGCAATCTTATTTGCGATTAGCAAATTGCTAATCGCAAATAAGGAATACTCCCCATTCATTCCTATGGGCCTTTTGAATGGGGAGTTTTTCCTTATTTGCGATTAGCAATTTGCTAATCGCAAATAAGGAATCAGTAGGAATCGCAATAATTTTTGCTAATCCTACATGAATCCTGTTTTGCGAGTCCTTAATAGCGAATCGCTATAATTCGCTATTAGGGCCTCGCAAAACGGGAGATTGATGAATATGGCTGTAAATTCTTAATTTAGTTGTCTTTAGTTAGCTTGACTAGACCACATTAGACTGCAGCATTTCAAGGATTGTTTGTTTATTAGCATGTAGAAACCTGCACATTCATGTTTTCATTCTGTTTCAGATAATCATTTAAATTCAGCTGCAGTTTATGCTGTCCAATAGAAATCCCACGGAAGTGGTTGTAAATAAGTTAGCAGTTTGATTGGTTCCTATGCTTGTAACATTTCCGTGCAGCCTATGAATGTAATGTTATGCTATGAAAGTTGTGTGCATTCTTTGTCTATAACATAAAAAACATGCTATTTTGGGAACAGCCAAAAGGCATTTGTATGAATTTTACATTTAGCTTCAGGAAAGTGAGAGATGGAAACAGACCTTATCTCAGTTTGCTGGACACTTAGACAGAGCTAGCTTATGATGTTGTTTATAATTTCATTGTGCTATTTTCCCTCATTCATTAAATAACATGTCGCCTTCTGTAATGATTATTCTGATATTTGAATACATTAAAAGAACTGAGATTAGTGTCTGAAGTCTGTTCTTCGGTATTATTTGCTAATTGTATGACACAAGGATACTCCCTTTCGTTCCACTTGTCCCTCATAAAATTGAATGCGTGAGGACATCAGCATGTGTATTGGCCCCATGCTTGCCTTTCTCCAATCCTCAAATCTTTATGTCTAGATCATCACTCACTTTTGAGCATATAGTCACACTTAAAAATAACCATTAAAATTAAAGTCTGCACATAGGTTTCTCTTTGGAATTTTTATTTGTTTTTTTTTCTGCAGGTCCGGCAAGCAGCTTCATATACAAAGGTACACCAGTGAATGCAAGACATGACTTAAGGCCTATGCGTACTGCACTTTCAAAATACTGAAAAATAATTAAAAAAATAATTTAAACATACTTGTAACATACACATAACATATTAATACAATTTGATGTGCACTTATAGCAACTCATAAAATACCATGCACACATTTTACACATAAATCTTCACATAGAATCACTAACCATCTACTATGCAAAATAATACATGACAGCAAAATTGGGAGCTTGAGGCAGGTCATCTCTGTTGCAGTTGCATGTGCCAATTCAATGCAGTGTCGTTTTTCGCTAGAAGCGTTAAGAGGCCTATATATGTTAATATGTATATTGCGCCTGTAAGACAAGTGCAGTTGACTGTTCTAAAAGTGATAAGCCCTGTCATGGTTCCTGAAAATACCATTTGTTTTCTGACTGTAGGCCCATGTCTGCCCCTGCGATTGTGCTTTCTGCCATGATTGTAGTGACTGGGCCTGCAACAGTAGGTGGCGCTTCCTTCTGAACCCCAACAGGAGCTGTGCCATCATTCCCCAATGGAACGCTATTGTTAGATATTGCCTGCACCACTGTTGAAGCCTGAGTTGAAGTCACGCCTAGCGGCATCTTGCTTTGCCCTGCGGGGTCTGGTCCTAGATTTGGAATGTTATTGTTGAGGTTTGGGAGTATACTGCCCTGGCCGGTTGGGCTTCCCTCAGGTATAAGGGCAGTGTTACCAGGAAGGGAGGGATCAGCAATAGAGGTGCCAGATCCAACAACAGGTGGGTTAGGTGCAACAACAGGGGTGTTTCCATTCTGCACTACTACCACCCCTCCCTGCCCCACTGGGGAGCCTCTTGCAAGAGGTGTGTCATCTTCTGTAGTGAAGTCTCCTTGGACAGCAGAGTTTTGCGTCATTCCTCCTCCGCTGTGACCAGCACCCATGCCCACATAACCTGGATACAAAGCACCGAAGGCATGTGCACCACCACCTGGGCTTCCCTGTAACCCACAGAACACAAAGTGATTATAAGACATGGGAACAGCATATAAATAACTTTTACAATACCACATCTCTGAAGACCATAAAAAACAAGAAAAACATACACTTATTAATCAAGCTATATGAAGAGCATTTATGGTTAAATGCAATAAAATTGCGTACCATGTCTAAACACACACTTTAACTACCTGTTAGACCTGGCATCCGTGGCGTGGTTTCCCCTGCGCCCTGTAACCTGTTTGTGCCACTGACCGGGAGCCCACGAGTGAGGACTCCAACACCAAGAGAACCGCGGGGCCGTCAGGAGAATGCCCCGCCCCTCCTCTCTGTACCGGAAGTACTTTGGGAAGCAATTGACTCTGCAGCACGGACGCGCGCCGGGCGATGCCTGGGCCAAGGGCGGGCCCGTTTTAGCCCGTTCTAGCCCAGTCGAGGACGGGATGGGCCACCCCCTTAACATCAATTTTCAAGGTTAGTGAGTGGATGTAACCTTGTGTTGGTTGGTACAGATTGGGCATCACCTGATATTATAAAGAGGAGTTGGATCTATTCCGTTTATAATCATGTCTACATCTACAGGTGGGATGTATGTTGTTACAACGCATGCTTTTTCCACGCATGCCTTTACAACGCAGGTTTTACAATGCAAGTCGTTACAACAACTTGCGTTGGGGGGCGCTGGATAGTGAATAGTTTAATTTACTATTCCAACTCCAGTCCCTGTGGATAGTAGGAATGGTTTTGGATAGTAAATTAAACTATTCCCTATCCTACAGCACCCACCAGCGCAAGTTGTTGTAACGACTTGCATTGTAATTCCTGCATTGTAAAGGTACTGCGTGGAAAAAGTTTCGTTGTAAAGGATGTTCCTCTACAGGTGGGAATGCTATAAAATCTACCATTGGAGGGTCATTAATAGGCACCCTGGATAATTTCCTTGTAAGAGCGTCTTCTGTCTTAGCTCATGAAATTGAGCTGAAAGAAAAGATATTATCGATTGATATAGCTCTTGATAAGAGATCCTCAATGGGAAGTTTGGCTAAGGCCTGGTCACCAATCCCCCAACAGCCTGCTACTCACGATATATTGTCTAACTCGGAGGAGGGCGAGGGAAATCAGCTATTGCAACCTGCTGTGCTCCGCACTCCCCTTGGCAAGTGCCGCTATTTCGCTGGACACTAGACCTATTACCGATACTAATAACACTTTGAGAAGATTACCTTCACCCAGAATCAAGACCCGGTCAGCCTATAGTTCCAAATTGAGGACATCCCAACCAATGCTAGGCCTGACGTCTAAAATGAAGCGGAATGGGGCCCAAGCACAAGAGATTGGGAGGAAAACAAAAATGATGAAAACCACCCCGTCTAATGAGAATCCGACTCCATCATCTCCCCACAGTATGCTACATCTCAAACTATTAATGAAGGGGAAAATGTATCGTCAAGCCCTGGGGATGTAGCACCTGCCGAGTTGGGACCGATTTTCTGGACAAAGCTGGAATATATTTTCAAAAAGACTTGCCTCCCAATATATGATAGATTGGACTCTATAGAAAGTAGACTTGTGTGCCTAGAACTATCATTTGCCTCAGCTCAGGCGCGGGTGGGAAACCGGGCCAATGGGGCAAATAGCACACAGACGAATATGCCTGGGCAAAATAAACCTAATGTAGTTGTTGACCTCACAGCACCTCCAAAAGGCAATGATAAAGTTGTTGTTCCTGCCCTTATTAGGCTTCCAGTGCCCTGCCCTGCACACCTTCCCAGTAATTTAGCACTGCTACCCATGCACCGCAGAGGGCTAGGTCTCAGCAAGTGGAAGACAGTAGACCTGTAACTCAACAGCAAGTAATGACCAATCCCCCCTCTGTTCAATCTATAATTAGCCTACCAAGCATAGATCTTCCACCAGAATCGGCCCCTTATGTGGTGGTTCTGGTGGGGGTTCCTTCACTGAACCAGGGCAAAAGGGAGACGTGCATGGAGCTTAAGAACAAGTGTATTTTTTGGTTTAAGGCTAACCGACCATTGCCAAACCATGTATGTGCAGAAATCTTGTTTTCTGGAAGAGTGGGTTGGGTGGGGAAGCGGTTAAAGGCTGTGGAGGGGGATTATGTAATCATTAACTTCAGGGATAGGAGGGCCGTTGAATACATCTGTAACTGAACCCAAGTAGATCCAGCATCCTTAATTCAACCATTACCCTTGGTCTACTTTTATCCACCAGCATACACTGCCCCTAGGGAAATATTACCAAAAGGGGAGACAAAGAATTGGTGTACCACAGGGAGCATAAGGATGTCTAATAGATACAATGTTTGGTTCGGGTTGGAAGATTGCGACTGACGGCGAACACCGGAATGCTGCCCGTGGTCTAGGACAGCGGCTTTCTTTGAGGATAACTCAGATAAGAGCACAAATCTATCTATCGATAATGTTAGCTCTCAGGGTGGGGCACCTGGCCTTAAGCCAAATGTAATCAGATCAAATGTAGAGAGTGTAGCCTCAAACCTGAAGGGCCGTGAGGTATCACCCATTCATGTTTTGAGTGGGACAAATTTACTGCCACCTGCCGAGCCGAATATAGTGTATCGGCGAGATTTTCTAATTGATGGGGCTGAGAATGTTGATAGATTTTCCAACGTAAACTGCTTGACATCCCTGATATCATGGAACCTGGCGGGCCTGGGGCCGAAACTAGCCTCGCCCGATTGGTCGGATTTTATTGATAAATTTGATATTTGTCTCTTTCAAGAGACTTGGTCTGTAGATTCTGTATTCAGGCTGGATTATCTCAATTTCTATGTCCCTGCTGTGAAAAAGAAAAAGGGACACCCAGTAGGAGGATTGGAGATCTGGGTTAAGCAAAACTTAAATTGTAATATACAACTACTTCCTGTCTCAAATTATGACATTCTCACAGTGAGACTCAGCTTTCCCTCTGGTGCAAACATTTATATCTTCAATGTCTATGCAAGGGGCCTACCGGGAGGGAAAAAGTCTGAGGTAATATCAGCCTTAGACGTTTTTATTGAGATCCTGCCAAGCAATACATTGCCTCTGATAGCGGGAGATTTTAATACGACCTTTGAGCCGCTAGGGTATGATGACCTGAGCTTAACGGAGGAGGAAGACTCAAGATGGGGGATTTCTCAACTCGAGTTGAAACCTATAAGAAAATGGACTGAGGCTGCAATACAACTGAAGGGTTATGTATGTGGAATCAATTAAGGGCTGCTAACGGCCGAATGTCATCAGATAGACAGGGCAATAGAACGTATGAGAATGGCCACAGGTCTAGTTGCATAGAATATTTGCTTGTCCACCTAAAATTGTGGCATTGCCTTGTGGATATGGAGGTAAAGGCTCGCATAGAGAGTGATCACAACCCCCTTACCTCTCTATTTAGGCTGGGAATAGATGGAGTGGTAGTAGCAACCCAGGGTATAACAGCCCCTGATATTGTTTTAGCAAATGACGAGCGCCACCTTAAGTGGAGTAAAGTTATCGAGCACCCTGATACCTTGATTTCTATTAAGAACGATGTAAATAAGGTATTAGTAAATCTGGGGCTTAGTGCCATCAATGGGGCCTCAAATTCTTCCATTATTGAAGCCCATACTAATCTTTTTGCCCAACTTAAAACATACTTCTGTAAGCCGAGCTCAGGTAGAAATAAGTTCAGGAAAAAACCAGACAGCTGGTACAATGTAGCTTGCCGGCAAGCATGGGCCGAGCTGGGTGTAGCATTAAAAACCAAGGACCCCAGTATGGTTATAGAGGCACGAGGTTGCTAAAGGAAAGTACAGATTGAGGCAAAAAAGATATGGGACTAGTGCAAGTGGCAGGAGCTTAAGGAAGCCTGTGCATCTAAAAACTCGAAATTATTCTGGGACACATTCAAATGGGATAGGGGTGGGTGTCCGGCTCGCCCGCAGAATAATGTTGCTCAAGACTCATGGATTGATTATTTTAAGCCACAATAAGCTCGTAGTGGTAGTGATGAGAGCGATCGTTTATTTGTCTTTACATTTTACGAAGAAGCTGCTTTTACCTTAGAGGAAGTTGATAGGGCGCTAGAGACAGTAACTGAGGGAAGAGCCCCGGGCATTGATTGCGTCCCCGCTGACGTGTTTCTAAATGACAAACAAGCTTGGCGATTATATATTGTCCATTTGGCAAATGCTATAGCCCAAGGAGTGGCTGTCCCTCTTTCTTGGAAGGGAGCAGAAATCGTTCCTGTATATAAAAAAGGGGACAAGTCTGTAGCAGGCAACTATAGGCCTATTAGTCTAATCAACTCTATTCAGAAAATCATGGGTCCATTAGTTTTGGGAAAAATACAGACTTGGATGGACGAAAACAACATCTTAAGTCCATTACAGGCCGGTTTTCGCCCCAAAACAAGCACGATCGACCAAGTTTTTCGTTTTATTACTCTCTGATGGCGGACGGTGGTCCTGGGAAAAGGGGCTTTGTATGCTGTGTTCGTTGATCTGAGGGCAGCTTTTGATCTAGTACCGCGTTGTAAATTATGGCGAGTCTTGGAGGGTTTGGAGATGGCCCCGGAGTTGCTGACATTGGTCGTGCGCTTGCATGAGGAATCAGAATCAGAAATGCTTTATTCGATTTTACCAAAGTATAAAACCATAAAAGCGTCGCAATAAATACACATTACATCATACACTCAAACATTCTACTTTAAAAACCGAATTTAAAAAGACATTGAATTAATAACTTTTCGATATAAAGCAGATCCTTATAGGCATTACTTTTCAAATGAGGTCATTAATCAGTCAGTTACCATCATTAATTTACGTTTTTTAAAAATACTTTTTAAAAAACAAGTCATAACCATAATGCATTTCTCATTACCTATTTGCAGGAGGCTTAGATACGCCGGTCTGCATTGGCGCCAATGACCTTGTCTTAAATACTGTCTAATCCATCTTTTACGTTCCCTGTCATAATGTTTGCAAAATAAAATCAGATGGAAAGTAGATTGATTTGACAGGTCATCACAAGTACAGGGTTCCAAATCCCTGGACCAGTCATTCCTTGTCGGAAAAGTTACCATGCGAAAGAATAACTCAAATCTGAACCGCGTTAAGAGAAAACGGTCAAAACCCACACTGCAAATAGATAGATATGGTTGGATCATCTGGCATAGCAGGGTCATTTGATGCTTTAAGACGGTACGTTTCGGAAGTTCACAAGCACTTCTTAACATTCCAAAATGAACGTACATAATAGTTTCTAGTCTTTCTTGGATATCCCAATGATATTTTCCGGGTCACTGTATAATTCTGGTCTTTGCAGATCCGTAAAGATATTTTTAACATACATTAGGCACGGGATACAATTTACATTGTCGAGGGCATTGCATCCTTTATGATGTCCCGATTTAAGTCCAAAGATTCACCGGTCCATACCCTATGCCAGAGTAAGATTGGTTGGATTTTTATAAGGTCAGAAATATACTCTAGACCTAATTCCTCATGGCAACTAAACATCGCTGTACCCTGTGGCAATGCCAATAGATATCTTAGAAAACAATTCTCAGCTACCTGAATAGTCGGAGCATTCTGAATTCCCCAGATTCCAGCCCCATATAAGGCGATACTCCTGCATTTTGCCTTATATATTTTTAGAAGAATTTCCGGGGTCTTTTACCCAACTGCTTCGAGAAGTTCATATGTACCGCTATAGAGAGCTTAAATAACAAAGTCCTACTTTTTATGGCAGCTCCCCACTGCCCCGTACCATCAAGCAGAACCCCTAGGTAAGAAAACGTTTCTGTACATTCGAGTGTAAGGCCATCCACCCTTAATCCCTTTGCTTTGGCCCGCCCCTTCCCACACATCTTGCCTTAGACACGAGTGGTCGCTCCCCTCGCCTCCTCCTCACCTGATACTTCTGGTATCGTAGCGCTTAACTCTGCTTTTGCAATTTGAACCGCTAGCGCGCACCTCTGGGCATTATCTTTGGCTGTGCATTATTTTGTATTACTTTTCATAGCGCTTTGACTGTGTGTATTTGGCTGTGCATTACCTTGTATTGTATTGACTATTAGCATAGCGCTTTGACTCCGCGCTTCAATCCACTCCCACTGTGGCAGTATCTTTAACTATATCTCGCCCTCATAGCGCCCCATTGCTCCCACTGCCTGTGCCCCAGTCTCGCCCTGACTTGCAGCGTTTGTTGTTGTTGCTGCCATTTTGTTTGTTGACCCAAGCCCTCCCTCCACCTCGCTCCCGCCTCCCAGGTGACCCTCCCACACTCCGCCCCCTCCACTATCCATTTAAGACAGATGCCCCAACGTGCAGCGTCCACGCGCTGCGGCCGCGCCGAAGGTGCGCCAAAGGTAAGCCCGTCTACGCCCGTCCGCGCCTGGACCACGCCCAGCGCCAGACCCCCTGGTCCCCGCATCACCCACCCCTCCCGCATTACTTACGACGCCTCCACCCTCCTAGCACTTAACCCCGGCCGACTACCTAACTGCGCCCAAGCAGCACCAGGACACACCCATGGACCCTTCACCTGCCACTCATGCAAATTCACCTGCATCAAGACCCACACCAAACCCACAAACACCAAACAGAGATCCAACACCAACCACCTTGAATGCATCCTCCTCAACACCCGCTCAGTTCCCAAACACGCCATTGACCTTTGGAATCTACTCGACACCACTTCTCCGGACATCGCCTTCCTAACGGAAACCTGGATGAATCCCTCTTCAGCCCCAGACATCACCATAGCCATCCCGGACGGCTACAAGATCATCCGTAAGGACCGCACCATCCAAACAGGAGGAGGCATCGCCATCGTCCACAAGAACACCACCCGCGTCTCAACCAGCTCAGAAGACAACCTAGCTATCGCCGAACACCTTCATTTCCAGATCCACACCGATCCCAAGACCCACTCAGAGGCACCCTCCTCTACAGGCCACCAGGACCCCGTACAAAATTCAGCGAAGACATCACTGACTTCATCACCCCATCCGCCCTCCCCTCGGAAGAATACATTCTACTGGGAGACCTCAATTTCCATCTGGAAAAGAGCAACGACAGTAACACTACCACCCTTCTGGACAATCTCGCCAATCTCGGACTCAAACAACTTGTCAACACCCCCACACACTATGCAGGACACACACTCGACCCGATCTTCACTTCCAGCAAGCATATCTCCTTCACTCACACCACACCCCTCCACTGGACGGACTACAGTTGCATCCACTTCATTTACAACAAGACCACGATCTACAACCACCCTCAACCAACTCTGCTAAGAAATTGGAACAAAATCACCATCGACCAGATCTCCACATCGCTTCTTCAAAAACCCCCTGCCTATTCAACGAACCCTAACCAAGCCGCCATCAACCTCACACAATGGCTAACCCAAACCGCCGACAAACTAGCACCCTTGAAAAAACATCAAATCAAGCAAGGAAGCAAGAACACCCCCTGGTTCAACGATGACCTTAAGAAATCCAAGAAGCTCTGTCGCTCCCTAGAGAAAACTTGAAAAAAAGACCCAAACACTATCACTCAAGCCGCCTTTAAAAACGCCACCCGCAAACACCACCAACTAATCCGGACAGCCAAGAAATCAGCACTAAAAGACCGACTAGACAACAACGCTCTCAACAGCAAGGAACTTTTCAACATCATCAAAGAATTCACCAACCCCACCGCCAGCTCAAACAACATCACCCCCTCTCAAGTCCTCTGCGACTCCCTCGCCTCATTCTTCCATGACAAAATCGCCGACATTCATAACAGCTTTGACAACCAACCCGTAAACCAGTCCACCCCACTCACCTCCGAACCTGTACCTCCTCCGAATAACCTTTTCAACTGGAACCCAATCACCACAGAAGACACCATTCACCTGATGAACTCCATCCACTCAGGATCCCCTACAGACCCATGCCCCCATCACATCTTCAACAAAGCAAACTCCGTTATCGCACCCCATCTCCGAGACGTCATCAACTGCTCCCTCAACTCTGCCACATTCCCAGAAAGCTGGAAACACGCCGAACTCAGCGCCCTTCTGAAGAAACCCACAGCTGACCCCACCGAACTCAAAAACTACCGCCCCATCTCGCTCCTCCCATTCCCTGCCAAGGTCATTGAGAAAGCCATCAACAATCAGCTCGCCGCCTTCCTCGAAACCAACAAATCACTCGACTCCTCACAGTCTGGCTTCCGAGCCAAACACAGCACCGAGACCACCCTCATCGCAGCAACAGACGACATTCGAACACTACTGGACAACGGAGACACAGTCGCCCTCATCCTCCTTGACCTCTCCGCAGCCTTCGACACAGTCTGCCATAGCACCCTAATACAACGCCTCAGAAACATCGGAATTCAAGGAAAAGCATTGGACTGGATCATCTCGTTCCTCGCTGGAAGAACTCAGAGAGTCCGCCTCCCCCCTTTTAAGTCAGAGGCCTCCGAAGTCATCTGCGGCGTCCCGCAAGGATCATCACTTAGCCCCACCCTCTTCAACGTCTACATGAGCCCCCTCGCAACCATCACACGTCAACACAACCTCAACATCATCTCCTACGCTGATGACACTCAGCTGATCCTCTCACTCACCAAAGACCCAATCACCGCCAAAACCACCCTACATGAAGGGATGAAAGAAGTAGCCGAGTGGATGAAGTACAGCCATCTGAAACTGAACTCGGACAAAACGGAAGTCCTCATCTTAGGTGCATCCCCTTCCGCCTGGGACGACTCTTGGTGGCCAACGGCCCTAGGAAAAGCCCCCATACCGACGGACCACGCACGGAACCTGGGCATCATCCTGGACTCCTCACTCTCGATGACCAGACAAGTCAACGCCGTCTCATCATCATGCTTCAACATCCTACGCATGCTCAAAAAAACATTTCGCTGGATCCCCACCGAAACCAGAAAAACGGTCACCCACGCACTGATTACAAGCCGTCTGGACTATGGAAACACCCTTTACGCCGGTACCACTGCAAAACTGCAGAAAAACTCCAACGCATCCAAAATGCTTCAGCCAGACTCATACTAGACATCCCTCGCAAAGACCACATTTCCGGTCACCTGAAAGACCTGCACTGGCTCCCCGTTAACAAAAGGATAAAGTTCCGTCTCCTCACCCACGCACACAAAGCCCTCTAAGAACTTGGACCGGATTGTCTCAACATGCGCCTTTTCTTTTACACCCCCACCCGCCAGCTGCGTTTGTCCAACCAAGCCCTCGCCGCCGTCCCGCGCATCCACAAAGCAAGCCACCATGGGGGAAGATCCTTCTCCTACTTAGCGGCCAAAACATGGAATTCCCTTCCCATCCACCTCCGCCTCACTCAAAACCACCTAGCCTTCAGAAAACAGCCTAAAACCTGGATATTCGATAAGTAAACCTCCCCCCCCCTTCCTCAAGCGCCTTGAGACCCTCTGGGTATGTAGCGCGCTATATAAATTCTGACTTGACTTGACACCATCATAAACGATTTCTTGGCGTTAATTCTTTGCCGTCTTGAAGCCATAAAGTAATTATATTTTGCTAAAGCCCTCTTGGCTCCTATCTTAGTACGGGCCATAAACACTGCGTCATCCGCATAAAGGAGTGATACAGCTTGTTTCTTACCAAATCTTGGGCAATCAATGTTGCTGGCCTCCAATTCTTTCTCCAGAGCATTAGTATAAATGGAAAATAAGAATGGGGCCAGCACACAGCCCTGGCTGACACCCTTCTCTATGGGAAAAGGCCCAGTGCATTCTCCCTTGGTCCCGTGCCGTACCCTAGCTGGTGCCCCAGAATACAGCTGGTGGAGGAATGAGACTAGGGCTGGTTCCACTCCTATTTCCTCAAGGGTCTGCCATAACTTCGCATGATCCACACAGTCAAACGCGGCTGTGAGATCAACGAAGATGGCATATAGGCGTTCTTTCTTTGCCCGAGCGTATTTCCCCTGAATAATTATGAAATTGAGGACCTGCTCCACAGTACCCATCCCCTCTCTGGAGCCATATTGCACCGGACTCAAAATATTGTTGTCATTTGTCCAGGTTTGTAGTTTGCTTAGGACCACCCTTCCTGCTAGCTTCATGAGGGAGTCCAATAAGGATATTGGCCTATAATTAGATGGGCTCTCTCTATCCCCCTTCTTGTATATCGGTATTAGCACCGATTCAGCCCAGGTTTTTATGAATCCTATAGCACAGCATGATTGTATGACACACGTACATATTGGGGCCCAGAGGTCCGGGGTTTGTTTAAAAACATCATTTGGTACCCCGTCAGGGCCTGGAGCTTTATTTCCTTTACTAGTGTTTATGGCCATTAAAACCTCATCAAGGCGAATTTCTAGGCCTATTGGTGAGTGGGTAGAATATAGTTCATCCTTATCCTTAATAGGGCACAGGCTTTCCCCATCCCTTTTATAAACATTAGAGAAAAAGTCAATCCATGCGTTTTCATCAATGGCAACCTCAACTTTTGACATGTTCTCTTTAGTAAAATAAGGTGCTTTCACTGCTTGCCAAAATAACTTAGGGTTTCTGCTTTCAGAGGCTTGGAGTAAATTTTGCCATGCTTGTTCTTTTAAATCCCTTCTACGTTGTGCCCTAGCTTGATTATATAGCCTTCTACAAGACCTTACTAGTTCGGCGTCTCTGGGTTTAGCACTAAGCGTAGTTTTTAATTTGGTATAAGCTTTAGTGCATTGGGTATAAAACCACCCTGCAGTTTTTGGGCGCCTTTTGACATTTCTTCTAAGAGTCTCCTGGATTATCGTTGTAATGCTACCAAAGGCATCCAATATCTCTTTACTTGAAGCCATTTCATCTAAACAGGTCTGAATATATAACTGGGCTTTGGTAACAATCCCCTTATTTGTTTCAATGGGGTCTAACGCACTCCACTTTAGGGAAAAACCATTTTGCCGAGACAAAGTTATATTCTGTACCCATGCCAGAGACTCTATTGTGGAGGTTTTAGTGGAAGATGGTAAAGATAGCTGAAGACTTATAGGCAGATGGTCGCTAAGGCCATTTGAGTGGATCTCAAACTTCTCCACCCAGTTATGAAACTTATTGGGTACTAATATAAAATCTATGACTGATTCTAGGCCCCTAGATATAAAGGTTGGGCTAAATTCCACCCGTGGGGAGCTCATCATGTTTGCAAATTCCAATTCGAGGGTAGCCATAATGTCATTTAATTTATCCCCTTTTCCTGAGTGCCTAAAATGGTTTGTACTGCTGTTTCCTACCCACTCTACCTCACTCGCGGTACAAACATTCAAGTTGCAAATGCTAACATTAAAATCCCCTCCCCACACAGCAATTATATCATTAACGTTTGCAAGGTACAAGTGTTTTAGGTCATCCATTAAATTATTCAGTACTTCCTCAAACCCTTCTTTTATGTTATTATAAAAATTCACCACCAACAAAACTATGTAAAATAAATCGCCACCATTTGATAAAAAGGGGAGCTCTTCAACATTTCTATCCTCCGCACACTTAACAAGTTGGATACATACACACATATACCCCCCTTGTGCCTACCATGTGCAGAGTGTACAGCCGCGGTATGAAATAATTTGTAACCATCCAAATGTTTTTCCCCAATTAGCCATGTTTCCTGAATGCACAGGATGTCAAATTCATCTATAAAGTCTCTCCACACTGGATTAGAAACCTTATTCTCCAAACCACAAATGTTCCAAAAGACAATCTTAACTGAGTTTCGTTGTTCCACTGCCTTAGGTGGCGGTAACTTGACATTGCCTTTAATTATTGGGACAGCTATCTTTTCCGAGATCGCCACCGCACGGGCTAACCTCCTGTTATCTTTATCTTCACATGCATTCAGCCTCCCTTCAATTCTCTTCACCACATTGTGGTCTCTTCCCACATTACTGGGTATACAGTTGGCTACTTTAATGTGATCCTCTGTAGTTACGTTAGTTCTCAATGGTAAGACATGTACATTTGGGGTTCCATTAGAGCACCTGCTGTTTTACGGGACTTTAAGTGGATCCCAAATTGGTCTTGCATAGAGGTTACCTTCAGTTGATCACCCTCATTGGCCACCAATGTATTTTCTGTTGTGTTTTCTGTAACCAAGCTAGAGATAGCGGCAACTTCAGTAGGTGGGCGCCAGTCGACTCCTTCCAGCCCGCTCAAAGCTGAATAGCGATTGACCCCTTCAAACCTTCCTGCTTGCCCATCAATTCTTCTCCGTGGCCGGTTAGGATAAAACTTTCTAGGATATTCCCAACCTTGCCCGGTTGGAATATGATAATTTCCCCTGCCACCCTGGTCAATTTCCCTACTAAAGTTGAGTCTATTCATTTCCCTGTAAAAATAGTCAAGCGGGAGGATCTCAATGCCCTTCCTTTGTGATTTGGATTTGAACCTAGACTCATTAATAATACCTCTGACTGGATCAGGTCTTCTAAAATTTAGTATGATACAATCCCCCGCTTTATTTTTACGGGTTCTGCCTATCCAGGACACTCTGCAGGCCATAATGATATCTTGCCAAATCATATTACCCTCTAATGTATTATTTGTGATCCAATGGGACACCTTATTTTTTAATTGGCCAAAATTCTCCCTTGTGCCTTTATTCAGTACAGGAACGTTCGCAAGCACTACTACTAGAGGTGAGGACTCAGGCGGGAGGTTAATTACTGGCAGGGTGTCCCGCTCCTCATGACTCGCTTGCACTATCTCCCCCCCAGTATTCTTACTTGGTTCCGGTAGTGGCATAGTAGGAGTAGTAGATTCAACAGGTTTATTTACTGACGGATTTGACAATTGGATGGTGATATTACATCCTGTAGGGGCCGTATTGGCGGAATTAACTACAGCTATAGGGTCTTTATTATTACCACAGAATATCTCTTTATCAGTATTGAGCTAAGGTTGTGCTAGTATGTCAAGCCTGCGTGAATTATCGTTAGCTAATTCACACAGGGCGTCAAGCTTCCCGTTAAGGACTTTCAGTCTCTCAATCAGCGGGAGGGTAAAAAATCTTAACAAATGCGTCATATTGGAAAACGACATCACTAGCGCCTCCTTGTTTCCCTTGATTATTGCCCTTTTATTTGAATTTGTGTGGCTTTAGCACTTGGATCTATCGGGCCTCTCGTATACCTATTAGATATCTTGGTAGGTTTATTTGGCAATGAAGCAATCTGGTTACGTAAAAACTTTGTTACTTTCGGTGACCTGCCTACTTGACGACCCCCAACCCTCTTCCTTTTACCGTTTAATTTTGGACGAAACTGCACTTTTTCTGGACTAACTTGAAAATCTATAGGCTGTAAGCTTTTCCTAGCCTCAATCGGATAGAAGCCCTCAGAGGATGTACTACTACTAGACAAAATATTCAAGAAGAAGAAGGAGCAACTTCATCCCCAGACAAGTAATCAAACTGTAAATCAAGTTTTTCTAGGTCAATGGGGCTACATGTGAGTACGGTCTTAGGTTGTACATTAGCCGGGGAAACAGCTTTAATTAGGTCACCTGAAGAAGAACGTCTAACGCTCAAAAGCTCCATCGACAATCGCTCTTCAGTCAATGCGATCTCTCTGCCCACTACGCCGACTGCTCTCGTGAAAAAATCATCAAGTGTTCCTGTAAGTCTTTCCCCCACAGTGGCTGGTGTCAGGCAGCATTTCCCCTCAGATCCAGGAATAGGGAACATAGTCAGTCTGTACCACAATACCAGAGCCTAAGTTAGAAAGATCTTACCAACGACTAGAAGACTTTAGGGGGGTGGCCCAGCCCAGCCTCCCGCGCGCTCCCGCGCAGCGGTGAAGTGTCCCAGTTATGTAGAGGAAGTGGTGGCCAGGGGGCGGGGCTTGTCAGGGGGCGCAGACCAGGTGACAGAGGTCACGCAGGGACTCCTGGGAAGGCGAGTCCCTGCAGCGCTCTAGCCCCGAGTCTGCCTCTCTCCACAAGCACACAGGACACTCAAGAATTCCCCTCACAGCAGCCCAGCACAAACGGCGCCACGAAGCGTGTCTCTGCAAATCCAGGCAGCACAGGTGGGCAAAATCAGCAACGGTGTCCCCTGCAAGGTCCGTTTCCACTTTTGGACAGTGTTAGCAGTTGCATGAGGATAATTTAGCTCGGGTTCGGTGGGGGCAGCAGGGATAGGTTACGGAAACCTTCCCCATTGAGCGGGGAGTGCGACAGGGTTGCGTCATGGCGCCTACCCTGTTTAAGCTCTTTGTCAATGGGGTGGCGGACTACCTTTCCCTGGTCCCCAAGGATGCCCCTGTGTTGGCAGGTATCCGTGTCCCAATCCTCATGTTTGTGGACGATACCCTGATTATTTCCAAAACACCGAGTGGCCTCCAGCGGGCCCTCCAGCGGTTCGGAGACTTTTGCCTTTTGCACGGACTAGAAATAAATACTGCCAAAACAAAATTGATGTCCTTCAACGAACACAAATCTTTTAGAGGAAGTATACATATGAATAATTGTCCACTAGAGCAGGTTGACGCCTTTACTTATTTGGGTGTCACCCTGCAGAGAGATATGCGCTGGAATAGCCAACTTGATTTGGCTGTACTAAAGCACCAGCAGCAGTCAGGACTTCTTTTAAAAAATGTAAAACCTCGCTAACTAAACCAATTAGTCCAGCCCTTGATATATATGGGATAAAGGTAAAAGTTCGGTCCTTTATGGATCTGAACTGTGGGGGTTCGAAAACCTAAAGCGCCTGTCACTGGCGGAAAATGAGTTCCT
The DNA here is from genome assembly GCF_964263255.1 of Lissotriton vulgaris. Classification (NCBI taxonomy): domain Eukaryota; kingdom Metazoa; phylum Chordata; class Amphibia; order Caudata; family Salamandridae; genus Lissotriton; species Lissotriton vulgaris. The sequence goes on along the minus strand of NC_141689.1, from coordinate 1,077,851,257 downwards.
GCCTAAAGTTATCAGCGTCCCGCAAAGCACTCCATTAATACCACTTTTTTGGGACCTTGGTCGGAAAACAGTTAAGGATCTGGCTATTCTATGCCCATTATTGTATTGGCGTACAATATGGACCACAGAGGAACTTTCGCATTATGCTCAGGGTCTAAAGGACATTATTGAAAAGGATTCCTTCCATAAAGTTAGTTGGTTGAATGAAATTAGATCCCTGCTAGTGAGGTTGGGAATGTTTGAACTGTGGGATGACCCTTCAAATGCAGTCTTTCCCTCTAAAAAAATCCTGAAGGGTAGATACTGGGAGATGGTTTTCTCATCAACATGCTTAAATGGTCTCTCGTCTCACCTCACTGGTCGATTCCTTCAATTTAAGTTTTTTCCAGTGCTAGAAAGGTATTGGGATGTTATAGAAAAGCCTTTTGATCGTAAACTGTACTTCCAATTTAGGGCAGGTACCCTTCCAACAAGGCTATTTATCACAAAATTGGCTGGGACAACTGGTGACAGATGCTTTAGGTGCACGGATCAACAAGAATCTGTAATAATATTTTGTTCTCCCATCCTTTATATATAGCACCTCGCCAAAAGTGGATAAAACCAATCTGTCGCCTAATTGGTATTCGAAGACATGAGGAGGCCTTGAGAATTCTATGTACAGACCCCAGCCCCCTATTGCTATAGCTGTAGCAAAGTTCTTGAAATGGGCTTGGACAATTTGTTCGGAACAGATGTTATTGTCAAGCGAATAGTGCCCTATTCTGACCTTCCTTACCCCAGTAAAATTAATTCTTAGGAAATTTATGGTGTTGGGTTTCCCGCTTGAGTGTTGGGCACTGTGCGATTACTGAATTACTCCCTAACCCATATAATAAATTAGCGAATACGTGAGCAACGTATGTTTGTAAATTTGATACATTTTAAAAATAATTTTATCTTGTATATTTAAAAAATTATTATATTTGATAGTTGTCGCATTGAGTTTAATTACATCTTAATTATTTATATAAATAATTTTACCATAACTGTTTTATTCTGTATTTGTTGAATGTTTTATGATATGCTTTTATGACTTAACTGTTGAAAAAAGATTATGATGAGGTTTCCCCTGACTTTTTGCCTCTACCACCTGTATTTTTGACACTGTGCTGGATTTCGTTTTTGCTCTTTTCGATGCTTTGGGCACTTTGCCACTGCTGATCAGTGCCAAAGTGCAAGTGCTCCCTGGTTAAATTGTTACTGTAATTGGCTATCCATGTTTGACATATTTGTTTTACCTGTAAGGTCCCTAGTAATGTGCACTGAGTGTGCCAGGACTGGTAATTCAAATGCTACTAGTGGGCCTGCAGCACTGATTGTGCCACTCACATGAGTAGACCTAAGATGGTGTCTCAGGCCTCCCACCGCAGTGCCTGTGTGCAGTTGCTAACTGCCATGTTGTCCTGGTCAGTGTACACACTTGCCAGGCCTGACCCTTCCCCTTTCTTGCACATTAGACACCCATATGGGAGGCCCAATGTACCCCCATGGGGAGGGTGCACTGTAAGGTGTAATCCAGGACATGTACTAGTGTGGGTAACATGTCATGGTAGTGAAATACAGCCATTTTCGTTTTTCACTATGGCAAGGCTATCTTGCCCATAGTCTAGAATGGTGAATACTGTGTACATTGTTTACCTGCATATCTTCCCATAGGAGCAAGATAGAAAATTGAAATCTGGTATCCCTGAACTCAGAATGTAATAACGTATCTTTAAGGGAGGATGGTTTTTAAATTCTGTGTTTGAAAATAGCACTCAAAGTGAATGAAAGTCCATGTAGGCTTAGAAAGGGATTCTTAATGAGGTGTTTAGGTGAGCACATCTATTTGGAATAGTGACAATCCCTGTGATTTGAAGACCAAGTAGGTGATAAATATAGTTATAAGCATGCAGAGTGTGTGAAGTTACTATGCGTCAATTATATTATTAAATCAAGAGTGTAATCTGGGAGTTCATTTCTTGCTTCTTAACAAAAGCCATGGGAAATGGCTTGAAATGTGTAGGCCTGTAGGAAGAAAGAGTCATTACATCCATTCTGTCTATTTTTGTCCCCTTTTTTAACCATACCGTTGGTGGACGGATTATAGCATTGCCCTCCTATCCGGAAGGTATTTTTAATTTTCACAAAAAAACCTTCCTACTCCTATTCTATGAACATCTAGAGCATACCATTCAGTGCTCCCACGTAATTTGCAAGTAGTAGCACTCCCTGTTCCATAGCAGAACGAGAGGAACCATATGAAGAGGCATCCCACCAAGGGGCAATCCTAGTGGTCGAGGGTTATATCTTGCACTTTTTTACTTCCTGCAGGAGGTTAGCATACACTACAAAGACAGGCTCTTTTTTCTTGAGATCCATTAAAAAGCAAACAGCGTGTTGTGAAAGAATAATACTGCTATGTGCGAAGCCAAATTTCATTTTATGTCTATTTTAAAGAATTGGGAACAATGGACCTGGTACAGATTTGATCAATCTGAAGGTTTGCGACAGCTGAAACACTTTTTTTGACCCTTGACCTTGCCAGGTAGGTTGCTCCCCCCACCGCTGCAGCTCCACCAACGCTTCTGCCTTGCACCCTTTGTTCGTTCCTGCCTATCCCTAGGCGCTGTTCTCCCTGCTCCGTGCCCTCTGCACTCTTTCCCACCGCTGCTGCCCCTGCGGCCTCGCCCCGCACCCATTCACGAGCCCCTGCCTCCCACCTCCCAGCTGCTCCTTCCTCCCTGCTCCCCTTAAGATGGCGGCAGCTGTGTGGCCGCGCCGCTGGTGCGCCGAAGTCCACGCCTGAAATGCGCCCAGCGCCAGAACCTCTGGACCCCTTGAACGCCAGGACACCAGACTCCACTACAACGCCAGCAGCTCCACGCACTCAACGCCGGCCGAAACCACACCTGCTTCCAGGCCACCCCGAAACGGACCCATGGACCCTTCTCTTGCCGCACCTGCCACAGAACCACCAAACCTCCAAGGACTAGACCCAACCACCTCCGCTGCATACTCCTCAACACCCGCTCCGCACGCAAACACGCCATCAAGCTCTGGGATCTGCTTGACACCTCTGCCCCAGATGTGGCCTTCTTGACCGAGACCTGGTGGAACGACTCCTCGGCGCCCGACATCGCCATCCTAGACGAGATCACCCGCAGGGATCGCGTCAACGGAACCGGAGGAGGAATAGCCATCGTCCACAAGCTCACCCTCAAGGTCGCCACCCACGCAGACAACACCCTCAACACCGCCAAACACCTGCACTTCGGGATCCACACTGACCCCAACACCACCCTCAGAGGAACACTCATCTACAGACCCCCAGGACCACGAGCTCAGTTCAGCGACTCCATCGCTGACCTCGCCAGCACCTACGCACTTGCCTTCATGGACTACATCCTCCTCGGGGACCTGAGCTTCCACCTCGAGAGCAACAACGTCGCCAACTCCGCCACCCTGATCAACAACCATGCCAACCTTGGACTCAGAACAACTTACCATCACACCCACCCACGCCACCGGCCACACACTGGACCCCGTCTTCTCCACAGGCACCCACCTCGCCTTCAACCACACCACCGAACTCCACTGGACCACCGCTGCATTCATTTCACCTTCAAAAAACCAACCACGCACCACCGCACCCAAGAGCTGCCTCGCACCTGCTGGAGCAAAGTCACCAAAGAACGGCTGATCACCACCCTCGCCCAAAACCCACCCACTGACCCCACCAACTCAGACGCCGCAGCCCGCAACTTCAGACAGTGGATCGATGACTGCGCCAACACCCTCGCCCTGCTCAAGAAACCCTACAACTGCCACGCCAGCAAGATTGCCACCTAGTTCACCAACGAGCTCCAGACCTCCAAACGTGCATGCCGGAAACGAGAGAAAATATGGCTCCATGAACGCACACTGACAACCACACAGCCCACAAGGACGCCACCAGCGGACACGACCACCTCATCAGATTAGCCAAGAGATCCTCCTTCAAAGACCGCTTGGACAACAACGCACACAACAGCAAAGAGCTCTTCAGCATCGTAAAGGAACTCTCCAACCCCAGCGCCAACGACATCCCACCCTCACAAGATCTGTGCGACTCACTAGCCATCTTCTTCCACCGCAAGATCCCTGACATCAATGACAGCTTCAACACCACAACCGCCCGACTACGCCAGGCTCCACCTCCCCTGTGAACACCACCAGCGCCATCCGCCTGCCCTCCTGGTCCAACGTCAATGACGACGAGACACGCAAGATCATGAACTGCCTCCACTCCGAATCTTCGTCAGACCCGTGCCCACACCACGTATTCAACAAAGCAGCCCATCGCACCCCAACTACGGAAGGTCATCAACATCTCCTTCAAAACAGCGATATTCCCAGAAAGCTGGAAGCACGCCGAAATCAACGCCCTCCTCAAGAAGCCCAAGGACCTCAAGAACTTCGGGCCTGTCTCCCTGCTCCCGTTCCCGGCAAAGGTCATCGAGAAAATTGTCACCAGGCAATTGGCCCGCCTTTTGGAAGACAACAACATCTTGGACCCGTCCCAGTCGGGATTCAGACAAAACCAAAGCACTGAGACAGCCCTCATTGCCGCCACAGACGACATCAGGCACCAACTAGGCAATGGCGAAACCTCAGCCCTCATCCTCCTGGACCTGTCAGCCGCCTTCGACGCGGTCTGCCATCACACTCTAAAGACACGCCTCCTAGAAGCCGGAATCCAAGAGAGGGCCCTTGACTGGACCACTTCCTTCCTCTACGGCAGAACCCAGAGCGTCCACCTCCCACCCTTCCGATCCAAAGCCTCCGATATCGTCTGCGGCGTCCCCCAGGGCTCATCCCTCAGCACCAAGGCTGTTCAACATCTACATGGCCCCCCTCGCACAAGTGGCCCGCCATCACGACCTCAACATCATCTCCTACGTCGACGACACCCAGCACATCCTCTCCCTCACCAAGGACCCAGACACCGCCAAAACCAAGCCCCACGAGGGAATGAAGGTCGTCGCCGACTGGATGAGGAGCAACAGTCTGAAGCCGAACTCAGACAAGACGGAGGTACTCATCCTCTGACCCACCTCCTCAGCCTGGGATGACTTCTGGTGGCCGACCACACTGGGAACAGCACCAACACCCATTGAACATGCACGCAACCTAAGATTCATTCTCAACTCCTCCCTCTCCATGGCTAAGCAGGTCAATGCTGTCTCCTCCTCCTGCTACAACACCCTCCGCATGCTCCACAGGATCTACAAGTGGATCCCGACCAAAAGAAGAAGAACGGTGACACAGGCCCTCGTCAGCAGCAGACTGGACTACGGTATCGCACTCTACGCAGGAATCCCAGCCAAACACCTACAACGACTACAACACATCCAAAACGCCTCCGCCCGACTGATCGTCAACGTCCCCCACCGCAGCTACATCAGCCCCCACCTGAGAGGCCTACACTGGCTGCCATCAACAAGAGGATCACCTTCAAGCTCCTCACCCACGCACACAAAGCACTCCACAATGACGGACCAGCCTACCTTAACAGCAGACTCAGCTTCTACACCCCACCCGCCAGCACCGCTCTGCCAGCCTCGCCCTCGCCACAGTTCCCTGCATCCAACGAACGACCTCTGGCGGCAGATCCTTCTCCTACCTCGCCGCCAAGACCTGGAACACCCTCCCAACCCACATACGGCAGACCCAAGACCTACCCGCCTTCAGAAGACTCCTCAAGACCTGTCTCTTCGAGTAGTAGCAGCACCCCCCCCTCCCCTCAGCGCCTTAGTGCCCTCAGACCCTCACGGGTAAGTAGCGCGCTCTACAAGTACTCTGATTGATTGATTGATTGATTGATTGATTGATTATACTAAACCCAATTAACAATTTAGTAACGGTTTTCTGAATCGTTAAATAGGATAAGTGAACGTTAAGGATTTGCAATTTGGACGGTGCGTGTTGAGGGCAGACCGAATTTCGGTTTCAAAACACTAATATTTTCTATCATTTCAAAATTGATTGCAAGCCATTTGCAAGCAGGAAAGGTTCCCCATAGGGACCTTTTTCCTCTTGAGAATGTTGATAACACGTTTTTTACGAGATGGCAGTAATCCATCTTACCACTGCCTCCTCCTAAAAAAAGTTTGTTTAACTTTACAGTTCTTAAAAAGCATTACATTTTAATTTCAGGACAATGAGCTGCATTAAAAAAAAAGATTAATTGAATTAAAACAATCACAGGCATGGTGGTCTACTGACCCTATCAGGCCACCATGCCTATATCTCTAGCCAATCATCGTGGGTCTCAATTTGCGTCCTCCCTCATGCACATTATGAGGTGAGTTGAATTGAAACCCATTACGATTCTGAATTTTGTGAACCAACCTATTTGTACATAGGCCACTTCGCAAAATTCCTTTCCATTCGTAAAACATCAGTGCACCATTTGCATCCACTTTTTGTGAATTGAAATTTCGTACACCAGGCCCTATATATCTTGCAGATAACTGTGCTGTTTAGCCAGACGTATCCAGGCTTTCGGCATCTGCACTTACATAACACTACTTGTATAATCAATCCAACCTGTAATGTGTAAGCTTGTGAGACTAACACAAACCACTCAAAACCCCCTGGATTTATGTCAGCTATTAAGCTCAAGTAAGCTCCAACTTCTTCTTTTTCTACTATTTAAACGCTTTTAATTATTGTGACAAGAAGCATTATTGTAGTATTGATGCTATGCATATGTTGTTTTCTAACTGTCAGGATGCATGTGGATAGTTGGGGCAGGAATGTGCTTCTTCTTGCTTACAGGCTGCAATTGTTAAGCTACAATCCTAAATAAACTCACACAGAGAAAAACAAGTCATCAAAGTTCATCTTTAAGTGGTTTGCCCAGAAGGGTAAAATAATTCAGAACTTCACCCCATCTGATCCAGACCAAGTAGTCATTGCTGAGGAGTTCCTGCTTGCGTTTTAGTGTTAATTTCTGAAAGAATGGGCAGCTAATTTGTGCTATTTGAAATATTTTACATATTTCTATGCAGCTGACACTAACCAGTTGTGGGACTGAGGCTTAGTTGCTTACCTGCATTTCTTCTGAGCTTACAATGCCAACCTTTGCAGGCGATCCCTGTGAGAAAACAAATGACATATTCCTAATGTTAATCACAAATCTCCCTCACACAACAACATTACTTTTCCTTGTAGAACACTTTCATAGACATTAAAAATCAGACTTACTGCTGGGTCTGTTGCATATTGCATATAATAGAGTCCAGGGTATGGCTGCAATCAAATAGAAGAATAAAGTAAATAAAAATGCATTGAAGACTAAAAGTAGGGAGAAACATCAAAAAGACTAATAAAATAAACTTACATGCATCGGCCCCTGATGGAGTTGCGGATAGATTGGTGGCATTGAGCCTTGGTGATGGTGGACAGGTTGCACTGGACCTTGGTGAAAGTGAGGATGGACAGGCTGCACTGGTCCATGGTGAAAGGGAGGATGCACAGGTTGCATGGGTCCTTGATGAAGTTGCGGATGAAACGGGTGCATGGGTCCTTGATGAAGTTGTGGAGGAACAGGCTGCATGGGTACCTGGTTAAGCTGTGGAACCACGGGCTGCACTGATCCTTGCTCGAGGTGTGGATGAACTGGCTGCATCGACCCTTGGTGAAGATGGGGTTGGATGTTCTGAGCCGGTCCTTGGTGAAGCTGAGGTTGCACTGGTTGCACTGGTCCTTGCTCAAGTTGTGGTTGGAGTGGTTGCATTGATCCGTACTGAAGCCATTTTTGTATTACAGGGAAGAGCTTTAAAAAAAGAAAGATTTGCTTAAATGATTAATTATTTTATTTGTCTGTAGAATTTCAACAATGAGCTTCACAGGTTATCAAAGAAAGGTACCTACATACATGATAACAAAAATAAATGGCACCCTCCCTATCTAATAAATTCGTCCTTTGCTCTCCCTAACACATTATTGCTCTCCATCCCTTCCCATAATGCTCTTCACCACCCACAGTCTTTGCGCTAAACTGCTGCCTTGTCCTTTCTCTACTTCACTTACCCGCGCATCCTTCCATGTCTACTTTAAAACGTCAGACATCTTGTTAGTGGTTTAAGATCACCCAGACTTATTACTACTCACTGAAAGTTTGTTTGTGACTATTTTATATTAATTAACTACAAGTTATCTAACTGCAACAGGAGAGCTACTTCCGGCTCTTAATTTGTAAGCTTATTGTCTGACCATGTTACAAAAGTGCCTCATTTTTGGCTGATAGAATGAACTGCAGGTTAGATGAGATTTATATACAATTCTATTTTAATAATATTGCTAGCACATGTTTACCAGATGCTAAGTGCCATTCCTTTTTGCACGTTGTTGTTTAAAAGGCCCATAATAAATAATAATGACTGAGAATAATTTGATCTTCACACCCTCAGTCCTTCAAACAGCCAGGGCGTGGTTGATCAAGTTCCAAGAGAACTATTTTTCAATCTATATTCTGCAGAATACTTCAGGTCTTCCTTTAACAAAGCCTCAAGTGTTTACATGCTTTTCTAGCATGTTCAATGCTAATGTTCACAAATGATAGATATTTGAATGCAAATGCCTTCATCTAAATGCTTCCTTGGTACATGAGCACACTTGATTTTTCCCACCATGGACAGAGACTGCTTCCTTCTTGTTCAAGACTTTCCCTCACAGATTTCCATGAATAATTTTATATTAGTGCATGATAAGGAACATGGCAAGTAAATTAACACTGAAGCGTTATTGTGTAGGGCTTCCTAAGTGAACCTCTGCTGCGGTCCCCCATCTCTAACTTGTTCCCAAGCTGTTGTCTCTGCAGGAGTCTTTCACCAACTGTAATAGGATCATGCCACAACCCAGCAATGACAAGTCTGGTTATTAAAGGGGGCACCCATTCCTTTAATGATCCACCCTCCTAACCCATCAAGGAATTCCGTCAAGAAATATAAACGTAGACTACTCAAATACTTTACTGAAACTCTAATGCAACTGCTCAGCAGAGGATGCCAGAAACCTGACCTCTTTTTCACTTCCAATTACATCACTTGCTGTTCTGAGTTTTTCTTCAACTACTTAGTGCCCATGAAACATGCCACCGACTCCAAAACATTCAACTTATTTCTTCACCCTTCCACCATCTGCTTTCTCGCCAGAGTCGCTTCCACCACCAGATAACTTAATTCATCTCTCTCTTTCACCTTCAGATAATCCCCAGTCCCAGGACAGCCCATGATTCCTGAGTCTGAGATGTATGCCTGTAACACTCATCGGCCAGCTACCCTGATGCTGCTGGTCGAAACCTCTGATCCACACTGAGTATCTCTAGTCAGTCCCTGAAGACACTTGTCTAACACCTCCCGCTGTGGTGATGGTCTCAAACGCTCATAGACCCATACTTCACATTATTTACTTGCTGTGCAAACTGGGCCACATAAGCCTCACAGAAAATGACAATAAAGTCAGGATTGGAATTGAAGAAGTCCACTAAAAATTAATAGATTAAAAAATAGGACAAATGCCTATGGCGCCAAAACCCCTCTTTGAAGAACCATGAAACCCTACGGGAATAATACACAGAACAGCAAAACTCATTATGAGGTCCAAATCCATATTCATCGAGCACTGTGCTCTAGTGCTGTGAAGGGAGATATGAGTTCCTAAACGTTAGGCACCTGCTTGGCAAAGATTTTTGGTATGAGGAAAATATTTGTAAAGCAGTATGTTTTCAGTGAACATAAAACAAGTGGCCCAAATGCAAGGCAGTGTAGTGTCGCTTCTTCCCACAGAATATACGCAGACTCAGATCAGTGTATCAGCTCCTTTATTTCCTTCCTTCTTCATCCAGGGCTACAGGCTAACTGACCCTTTGGTCTCCCAGCTCCTCCCTTTCCGCCCGCCCTCGTCCCTCACTCGGGCCGGTCCTAGTGACTGACCAGTTAGGTCACTGGGCACTTGCATCAACATCATTACATCTCTCCCCTCTGTGAATAAAAGAAAACAAAATAGTGTACACCACGGCAAAACAGGAAATTGTCTTTCTTTAGAATTCTTCGATGAAGCGATACGGTTTCGTGATCACACGCCTGGGGCGTGACTGGAGGTTGGGACTGTCGGGCTCATTCTCAGCGGCAGTCTCCATCAATGCCTGACTGTCAGTTGGCAGTGTCTCAGGGTCTCTCTGTTCCAGTTTCGTTTCGGTTTCACGTTGCGGTTGAGTCGTCTTCTGTCAGCCTCCGCAGTGATTATAGTTCCGTTTTGTTGAAACGCTAGACTGCATCCCACTATTACATCTCCCCCTTGTTAACGAAATAAACTTAGCGTCCAACATGTTTAATAGTTCCTCAGTCAGCCACATGGGTCTGCAGGCCGCCTATTTAAGCTACGGAGGTGCATCTCCATTTCTTTTGTATGGCTTTCTGTTGCTTTGACGAGAACATCTTTTATTACAGGAGTGCATCTTTGGAATTGCAAGACGTCTCGCATGGTCTTCTTGTGCTCTGGTTCCTGGTGGTTTCCAATCAGCTTCTGGGTGATCCACTCATCTTCAGTTTCTGAGGTGACTGTGAAAAGCTCAGCTTGATGTCGGCAGTCAGTCTTCCTATGGGGCTCTTGTTTGATTGACGCTCGATTTCCTTCATGAGGGGATGTTGTTCGGGTTCTCTTCCGAGCACCCGCATGGGACTTTACTTCTTTTCGTCTTGTCCGGTCGAGGGCAACACTGCCCTCCTGTTCAAAGTCATGTATACCAGACGGCAAGGCGCTATCTGAAAAGACCATCTTGGTTTGGTTCGGGGACTCGTTCGCTGCCCCTGGTTGCCTCACCCACTCCCACTCATGTTTGGGACTGGTGAACTCTTTGACTGTCTGGGCCTGTGCATGTTTCTCTCTCATCTGATGATGATCTGTCTCTGTTAACGCGTCTGGTTTTCCTTGTAGAGTGACTGGATGGTCATTTCCCATCCGGTCGGTAATGTCCACTATCTCTATTTTCTTTCTGTAGGCCCTTTGCGTCAGCCTCGCAGACCCTATCAGGGGTGAAGGTATATTATTTACATCTTGATGTACCTGCGACTGACATGACAGGTTGTCTTGTGGAGTGATTGAGTACTCAGGGACATTGGTGTGAGATACGTTACTCTTGATGTGACTAGTGTCCTCTTGTTCTGAGGTGTGTTCAGGTGGTTGACGCCATGGCCGTCGTCGGGACCATGACTCGGTTGACTCGAGGGATCGAACAGACGTGCTCTCTGAATCAGAGGAGTCTTCTGTCGATGTCCTTTGATACCGTTCCCTTGAGTGTGTCTTGAATAGATGATTTTTGAAACAGGTAGGCCATGACAAGCTGCTCCTAGAGTCGGAGTTCTCTTTGGCATATTTCTCCGGGTACCTTTCTCGAAGTGACTTCGGTGTCATCTTACTGGAGAGGTTGTTTGATGACCACATATTTATTTCTTGTGTTTGATCTCTTGGTATTTTATCTCGACCCCACTCGTGTGATGATAATGGCTCCTCTCAGTTTCTTCATTGTCTCGGATGTCGTGGATGCGTTTGTCTTCCTCTTCCCGGTGTCCGAGTGGGTCAGTCCGTCTTATCCGGTTTGCTTCTTCTTCCCGCTTGTTTTGTGCACTGACATCTGTGTTACGGGTGTGATCATGTACCGATTTCGAGTGCTGGCGTAACTGGTCCAGTCTTCTGTAGTTTGCTTTTCTTGCACATTTGTTGGGCAGGCTGTCATCTGATCCATTGGTGCGATCTGTCCCACTTGATGCTTCATCTGTTTCATAATCACTTGCACTACACGTTGAATTTGAGGTTGAATTAGTGAAGCTGTCGTACTCCTGGATCATCCCGGTCTTTTGTGTTGTTGACTCAGAGTACTTCATGTTACTTGGTCTCTCCCGTTGTCTTATCTCTGATCTGTCTTCACCCTCCCCGTTTCTGTTTGTGTTTATTTCTTGGGCTTTATTCACCGACCTTGGAGATGTCTCTTTCCTGGTATCTTGGTGTCTTGCACATAGGTGCAGGTCTTTTGATAGTTCTCTTGCTTTGACCCGCTCTCCACCTTCGGCCTTCCTGATTATTTCCTTTAGCGACCAATGCCCTCGAAGAATCTTGTGCTTTGTACTAGACCTTGAACAGCCTTCGATTACCCGGAGTAGAACTGCGTCCTCATTTGTAAATGTGTTGAAGTGGCAGCGTTGTACCAGACTTTGCAACCAGGTGATGAAGTTTGGCAATGATACTACTGGTTCCTGCCGTGCAGTGTTGAAAGCGATGCGTTCATGATCCACGTCATCCTTTGCGTTGAAATGGGTGCGTGGCGTCTCTTGTAGTCTTTCATAAGTCTCTGTGTCCTTTTCAGAAAATGTTCTAATTAAGCGTCGGCCTTCATGACCCACCAGCTGGAGCAGTAATGTCAGACATTTTCCATCTCTTCGCTCACCGGTGGCGTCAAGAAAGTCGTCCAGTGATTCCAGCCACCGGTTCCATTTAGGACCCAAACTCTGAATGTCAGTCTGTGTCACTGGGGGTGGCACTTCAATGTAGGGATTTGATCGTTGTGTTGCTTTTCCCACCGCCATGAGGGAGATTTTGATCTGCTACGGTCACAGGACTGTTTCCTTTTAGGTTGGTAATATCCGCAGCTATCTCGGTATTATTCTGGACCATTTATTTTCTCACCTTTATTTTAATTCTTCTCTTTGCGTGGCGTTAATGGTTTACTTTGGTACTTGCCTTTGCTCGTGCTTGTGTGTTCCAGACCTGGATTTGCTTGTGTTTGTCGCATTCGGGATTTGCACTGTCTGGTGCTTGCTATGTTTCCTTATCGCTTGCTCGTCGTTATTTGCTGTTGTCTTCATTTATGTCTTGTATTTGCTTGTGCTTGTTTGTTATCTCAGTCGTACTTGCCAGTGCTTGTTTGTTATTTTCTTTGCGCTTGCCAGTGTTTGTTTGTTACTTCTGTTGCATTTGCCAATGTTTGTTTTTACTTCTGTTGCATTTGCCAAGGCTTGTTTGTTACTTCTGCTGCATTTACCAATGCTTGTTTGTTACTCCTGTTGCATTTACCAATGCTTGTTTGTTACATTTGTCGTATTTACCAATGTTTATTTGTTGTTTTGTTGCACTCGCCAGTGCTTTTTAGCTGTTTTAGGCTCTTTGCCTGACTTCAAAAAGGCAGCCGACGATGCCTCGCAGGGGATTGATCAATGCTGCCTGACTCAAAGATGGCCACGCGGGAATCTCGTTTCTGGCGAGATTTTGGCCGATTTTCTTTATTTCTTCAACGGGGACCCAGTTAGTCGGCGCTTTCACTCACCGCAAGCAGCCGGGGTACACCGCTTGAGTCACAAACTGGTAGGGTAGCTTCCTTTCCTCTTTTTCACCACCGAGGTGGGCTCTCGTGTGGACTTTGGGCCTCTCTGCACGAGGCGGGACCCACTGTTTCCGCCGCCGAGGTGGGCACTCGGTGGGCGCTTTTCTTGTCACGCGCTTCCGCCGCCGAGGTGGGCTCTCGGTGGGCGCTTGTTGTAGCGCGCTTCCGCCGCCGAGGTGGGCTCTCGGTGGGCTCTTGTGGGGATGCGCTTCCGCCGCCGAGGTGGGCTCTCGGTGGGCGCTGTGGGCACCGCGCTCAAACCTCCGAACGTGGGGTGAGCTCCAGGCAGGTCAGTAACCGCTGGGTTCCGAGTTAGCCTTCTTCAGGCACGCGTGGGGACAGGATACCTTTGTCTCCAGTTGTAGTGTTGCTTCTTCCCACAGAATATACGCAGACTCAGATCAGTGTATCAGCTCCTTTATTTCCTTCCTTCCTCATCCAGGGCTACAGGCTAACTGACCCTTTGGTCTCCCAGCTCCTCCCTTTCCGCCCGCCCTCGTCCCTCTCTCGGGCCGGTCCTAGTGCCTGACCAGTTAGGTCACTGGGCACTTGCATCAACATCATTACAGGCAGTATTCTGGTGGTTTCAAAGAAAATTGAAAAAATTGAAATGGAGGGAAGAGGAAGAATAGGGTCCATTCATTTCCCCTTTCTAAGTAACTAGTGATCAAAAGAGAATGGACACTGGTATCCGCAAAAAAACCAATAGTTTTTTGTATCGCAAACCCTCATAGACTTCCTGGGAAATGTCAAAGCGGTATATCTTTTCTCCGCCCCATCAGGAGTCTTGGCATAGTCATCGGGTCTACGATTAACGTGCAAATGCCTGCCTCACCCGAGGCTACTTCTGGTATTCTGCAGAAGTGTCCAGAGATGAAAAAAAGGAATTTTTTAAAAAAAAGGTAATGGCTAGATCAAAAAAATGAAAAAATTTAATAAGTGCAAAGAAATAGCCACTCTTAGTAAAAATTCAATGTTGATATGTAAGTAGCTGAGTTATGAGGCTACTATATCTTTCCAGAGGTGTCGACATGTTTCAGCTCTCAGGGCCCACAGGGGTCAGGGGAGCTTTCGTCAGGACAAAAAACAAACATAGAACAAAAAAGAGAGAATCGCTATGTCTAACGCACACCCCTTATGTGTGAGTTACATTACAGAAAAGCTGGAATTTCCAAACTGTAAAGGAAGAAAAAAGCCGACAGATACTACTATCAGATGATGCAGTGGTCAAGCTTCGCAAGCATAAGCACACAATAATCAAGCATTCATTATTTGCTAGTACGGACTAACCAAAGTTTTAAGGCTAATCCGTGTTTATTTTAAAAACAGAGAGGGAATAGGAGAAACAAAGGAGGGCTGGTCAGGGAGTAGTCATATGGTACTGCCCATGATGTTGTGTGTCCGACTCGATAATGAATGGAAGCTCTAGGTAGTGAATGGATATACCTATAAGCTATCAATAGAAGTGTTATCTTTGAAACTGAAGACTACAATATAACTGTTGTTTCCACCGTGAACTCGCGTGCTCAATTTTAAGGAATCCGAACTACGAGAGTTTCAAAGAAAGTCAGAGGTGATCGCCCCTCCCTCATTGAGCAGGGGGCAACCTGCATTGTGACTTGGTGGCCCCTTGGTGTATGGGTCACCTGGCTAGAGGCTTTCACTGGCAAACTAGTGCTGTCCTAACTCTAAAGAGAGCTGGGTAAATGCAGGTTTGGTGGGGAGGAGCACTGCAGATTTGCAGATGCATCCCTCCGTGCCAAATTCTACGTAAGGCTCCATGATAGTAGTTAAGGACATTAAAACCACAGGCTCCGGTGGATTTCTGACTGGCACATTATTTTGAGCAAATCATCTTTTTTTCAATCATGCCCATTCCTACACCCACTAGAAACGCCTCTACATGTCTGGGGCAGTTCCACCTTACTTGAAAATAACATTATAATCCTGCTAAAAAAAGTCACACACAGATCCTCTGATCCTGCTTAACTTTAGATCAATATCTTCCTCCCCTGTGAATCTAGACTTCTAGAACAAACAGCCAAGGCACAATTCAAGTCATGTATAGATTCCCATAATTTTCCTGATGATTAACAGACAGGCTTTCTATCCTTGCGATTCAGGGAGGCAGTTACTACTTTGCATAATTGCTGATGGTGACACCCTGACCTTATTGGATTTATCATCTGCCTTTAACTTCATCAATCATAACATCCTTCCTGATAGACTCTGGGAATGCAGTACTAGAGGTTCAGCTTTGGCATTAGTGGTGTCTCAAGGGTCCCATGGACCCTACAGCAACCTGGGTAAATGGGCGCCCTGTCTGCTCTTTGTGTAGCAAACAACAGCAATAATCAGGGTTTCAGTGGGATCTCTAGGCCTCTGGATCCCAATGCCACTGAATCTGTGCACCATTGATAGCTTCACCCCTTTGTATCATGAACCACTAAAACGACAGAGTCCCCCAAGGTGCCGCCTTATCACCTTTATTAATTAACCTGTACATTCTCTTACTGATGAAGGTGCTAAACCCCTGCAATCTGATAGATTACAATCACGCAGATGATTCCAAATTAATCTTTAAATTCCTGCCTGCATTGACAAAGGAAAATAAAAGATCTGGAAACACTCAGCTTGGTATTGAGCAGCGGATATGCTCTAAAAATGTAACGCGGGGAACATCCTTTTCGACGCGGATTTTACTCCGCAGTACTTTTACGACGCATCCGTTACAACGCAAGTCATAACCACGACTTGCGCTGGAGGGCGCTAGAGGATAAAGAATAGTATATTTACTATTCCAACACCTTCCCTAGTATCCACGGGGACTGGTGTTAGAATAGTAAATTATACTATTCACTATCAGCGCCCCCCAACGCAAGTCGTTGTAACGACTTTCGTTGTTAAAGACGCTTTGTAAAAGCACGCGTTGTGACGGTACGCGTCGTACCGTCATACATCCATGAAACGCTCTTTGCCAGTAAAGAGAAAACATGCTTATTGGAGCACGACATGCCACTTGTCTCTGCATGATAGGACCACTTGACTGACGTTCTTGGCTGCCACTATCCGCGAATGTTAAAAACATTGGCATCTGGATGGAGTGTGATTTAACCTTAGAGATTCAAGTCAAGTGGTCAGTACAGGTTTTCTCATCATCACCTTTCAAAGAAAATTCTTTGCTGTCTGAATTTTTCTGAAACGATACAAATCCCCATATCTGTAGTCCGACTAGAATTGACTTCACATACAGTGCATACCACAGCTGTCTGCATGCAGGCAGGGTTAGACTAGAATAGCTTTACATTGGCTAACATTAGACAACCATACACAGTTGAAATGCAAAGAGGGTCTCGCTTCTTTAGAGGTCAATTTGCAATGGATTTGCCAAGGAAAACAATAAGGTCAGCAGACAAAATTATTTGATCTTTCCCTTGATACAGAAAGAACAAGTTGGGAGGCCAAGCCTTACCACTAGAGACTGCTGAAGTTTAGAATTCTCATCCATTAACACAAGAAAAACTGTAAATGTTGGACAATTCAGGTATGTCTTGAATATCCATCTCTCCTGTTAAAAATGTTCCTTGTCCTTACTGTGTCAGGTACATTTTCAGCTGTTAACCCAGATCTAAACCACCCAGTGCCGCAATACCAATTCTGCAGTGCATGTGGAGCGCCACAAAAAACATTTACTATACATAACGTAATGTTGCGAAACGTGACATTACCATAACATAACATACCACAAAAAGCATAACATAAGTAACATAGCAGCATCTGATAGAGTCGTTCTTCCCTCTTTGCTAACATTTTTAGAAAAACGGATCAAGTAAATGGCATAGTTCTGAAATGGTTCTCTTCTAGTCCGGATAATCACTATCAGCAAATTCGAATAGCAAAGTCTCTCTCCAGCTCCTGCTGTCTCCAAAAAGGAGCCCCTCCCTAAGATTCTGTCCTATTAGTGACTCTATTTAATCTCTACAAGCAACCCAAGTTCTCTTTGCAGGAAATAAAAGGCCTTCCATCATGTATACATTGACACAGCTGTTTATGAATGCATCTAGTCACAGGGTTTTGGCATCATTAACATAGTAATAGGCACTTAGAGACATTCAGTCATGAATGCCACACTGGTAACTCAAATTGAACCTGCTAAAAATAGAATTCCTACTGGTCTCCCCGACACTCCTGATCCTCGCCCAACATTGTTCCTTTCCAGTAGAATCCAAGCTAGATTCAATAAATCTGTCTGATTGCAAGCAGTCCATTGTTAAATATTGCAATCCTTATGCATCATCCAAGACAAAAATCTGAGGACCTCATTACAAGTTTGACTGGCCATAGGAACGCCAAACGCATGGTGGCATGGCGGCTACCACCGCTCTGGTGGTCTGACCACTGTATTACAACTACGGTGGTCGGACCATCATGGGACCGCAGCAACCGCTGGGGATCTGCGATCCCTCGTCATTGATGCAGCGGTCTGGTGCAGTAATTTGCTGGCTGTAACGCTACTGCACCGCAAAGCATATTTTGGCTTTCCTGACCTCCACATTTTTCATGGCAGTGATACTGCCAAGACAAGTGAGGCGGACAGGAAAGTAAGGTGGCCCGGTGCCTAGATATATATGCAAGGGAGCACATGGTGTGCCCCCCTGTGTGCATGCACCCCATATCCTGCATGATATGAACTGCAAAGTCCATCCTGTGCAGGAATGTGCATTGGTGTTCCCTCGGGCTGCAGTTCACAGGCTCACATATGAGCCTTTAAGCTGCACCCCGCAGGACTGTCATGCCACCCACCCGCAAGACCATGAAATGACTCGTAACATGGCGGTTGAGTTTGGAAGTCTAGGAGCGGAGCACTGACATGGCGGCCAGCACCAATTCCACCAAACTCATAATCAGGCCCAAAATCTGCATGTCCATATAAACTTCTGGGCCAGATGAGTACTATAGTACATCAGGCTCCTCCTTGAATTAAAATACCTTATTGGAACAGAGGACTTTAAAGCAGTGATTCAATCTCTAGCCCTATCAAGACTTGAAAATGGAAATAGCCTATTCGTGTTCATCCTCAAAATTCACCTAGCCCCTATCAAGACAGCTGTTCATGCTGCCTCCATGCTTGCCTCAGGAACTGGAAGACCAGAAAACATCACTCTGATCACTTCTAATGTTTTCTAATAAAAGCCAGAAGTTTGTTGAAGCTGGCCAGTATAGTTAACACAATATTTCTCTCGGGCTACATGCTACCTATCGCAAAAGCTGGCTATCTTCTAACTCGCTTACTCTCTTTGGAGTAGGGATACTCTTCGCCTTTGCTCAGAAAATCAAGAACTTTAGGACAATTCTTTTTAAGGAATGCATCTAATGGGTGGAGTTCCATTCCTCCATCATGACGAATCTGTCCTTTGATATGGTTTAAAAGGAACTAAAAGGCCTCCTTTTCAAAGGCCATTTTTCAATTTTCAATTTGATGTTATGACAACGGCTTTTGACACCCTTTTGGAAACAGTAGATATATCTGACTCTGCAAATATTTATACAGCTTATACCTGCTCTGTTACTATGTTTTCCTATTTTTGTCTGTTAAAGTAAATATTCTACAATGCATTATTTGCAGCTAGTGTGAGCCCCATTGTAATCATCTGAACTACATTTTATTGTGAGACTGCATGTTTATATTTTCATCTATACTCTTTTTTAACTACATGGACTTATCAGGAGGGTTTTTGGGCATAATATCCATTAAAAAATATCTGGAGACAGAAATATCGAAATCCAAATAGTGTGACACAAAAATATCATGATGCACAAATAGTGTTGACAAGAATATTGTTTTTTGATGTAAGTAATATCGTTGTATATGATATTGAAGTTGTTAATCTTTTTGACTAATATAGTGGTTAAAAGTATTCTTTTTTTATTAATTGTAATGTGTTTAGTTATATTAATGGCATGTTTTATTAGTGGTTATATAAATGTTCTTAATTGTTTAAAAAAAAGGTTTTATACATTTTTAACTGTGTCATAGCATGTTGTTGGGTTTGTAGGGGGTTAGGGGAGGAAGTTAATTAAGTAACAATTTATTAAGACATTTTTAAGACATTTGATTTAATTATATGTTTGATATTCATGTAATGCTGATTTATTTTTGTTATATATCTTTGGCAGGCTGTTAGATTTGTATGGTTATAGTGTAGAAAGTAAATTAAGTAATAATTAATTAATAAGTAATTATTCATTGTTAATTGTTGTTAACTAATGTTTTAATTAATTTAATTTATGAAATATTTTGCTTATATTTTAGTTGCACACTTCTATACTTGTGGGGTTGTAGGGTGGTAAGTGTATTAAGTAAAAATCAATTATCATTGATTATAATAATTATTTAATTGATTTTTAATTATGTAAAATACGGAATACTTTATTATTTTACTTATAGTTTAGTTGCAGCATGCTATTTTTGTAAGGGTATAATGTGGGAAGGTAATTAACAATAATTAACTAACTATTAATTATTACCTGTAAATGAATTGTTTAAGTGAAATTTAAATAAGTAAATTCTGAAACACTTGTTTATTTTCATTTTATTTTAGTTGTGGGATGCTACGTTTGTAGGGGTCAAGGGTGGTAAGTTAATTAGATAATAATTATTTGACAATGTATTGTTAAATAATTTATTTTAACTATTTAAGTTATGAAATAGTTATATTTTAGGTGTGAGCTGCTAGGTGTGTAGGGGTACAAGCTGGAAAGTTATAGTTAGGAACATGTTTTCATAGGACAAATTGTCACAAAATGTTCCCATAAAAGTGTCAAGTTGGGTCTTGTTCTGCATGGAAATTTTCCGGGCAATCCGTCAAGTGAGGGCTGAGAAAAAGAGTGGGTCAAAAAAATGGAATTTCACATGTTAATTCCCACAGGGGTTTTGAACACAAATACAGACCGAACTGCTGAACAGAATTATACCAAAATGGGCAGAAAGGTAGATTTTGTTTCCTATCACACTTTTTATTTGGTGCAAATCCATTCAGTAGTTGTCAAAAATTTAAAGAAAATCTAAATTTGGATGTCTAGGGATGCAGAACCTCCGAGGTTCCGACATTCCCCATGCTGAAAGATGATTAGCTGCCAACATTTCAACAAGGAACTGTTGGCAGTCATCCAGATCTAGGCTTCAAACAGAAAAAACTTTTTAAAAAAGGAAAGGGGCAGGGTAGGAATAACCTGACCCCTTAGATTTGGTCCTGGGGTCCCAAAGGGACCCCACCATGGCAAAAAAAAGCACTTTAAAAAAAGCCAACAAACATGCGGGTAGAGAAAGGGATGAAGGATTGCTCTTGCATGCATTTTTAGGAAAAAAGAGGGACCCCTAACAAACAAATGTACTTGCTACATGTAGGGACAGTAAGAATTTGTATGTAAAAAGGCCAATAGAAAGCTTCTTTTTATCTAGACATGATCTAGGTGCAGATAGCCAGTAACCACAGAATATGCTATTGATAGAAATAGAGAACACCACAAAACTTTACAGCTATACACAGATAAAAGTTACAAAATATATTGAGAATATATATTAGCTTTTTTTAATATATATAAATCATTTGTTAATAACATTTTGATTCAAGGCACAGTTAAGGATTTTGTGATTACCATTTTAAGTGACAATAACAGTACATACAATTAAATATAATCAAACAAAAAATTGTTATCTGATATATCTTTTCCTTGATCATTTATGATGGTTGTCAATTAATTTGAAAGGACACACAGAAGGTGATAGCTTGATGAGGGCAAGCAGTAGATGGCAACTATGCGTGTTTCGGCACTACTGCCTTCATCAGGGAACCTTCTTCTTTCAAAGAAATCTGATAGTTGGAAACTCTAAAGATGATGCTCTATCCTAAACTGTTGCTCGAGAGGATATTCAAACAAATTTGACGAGGAGAGTTGTAAAGGTCCTCTTCAAGACAGTTTTATCAATCCTGAGTGAAGATCGGAATTCAAATTGCTTGAGGTCACCCAGGCACTCGTCACCTGCCGACTGGACTACGGGAACACCCTCTACGAAGGAACCACTGCCAAACTACAGAAAAGACTCCAGCGCATACAGAACAGCTTCGCACGACGCATCCTGGACATCCCCCGCCACAACCACATCCACCTACGGCTGACCCACGACCATCTCTCCTTCAGGAAGCAACTCAAACCTGGCTTTTCGAGCAGTAAAGGAACCCTCCCTCCCAGCGCCTTGAGACCCTTCTGGGAGAGTAGCGCGCTATATAAATCTTTTGATTGATTGATTGATTGATTGATTGAAATAACCCTAGAGAACAAGGTCTCGCTATCTCATGTCAAGCACTCTAAATACTAGTTATCAGCCTAGATACTGTTCCTTATACCATGAACTACGGAACAGGAGATTTTGTGGTGAATTGTAAGGATACTCCCACAAACAGAATATATGATCTGGGTAAGTGCTACATAGAGGGGATGGTCATCACCAGAGCCAAAAATACTTCCTGATGCTTCATATAATGCGGAAAGTGCATTATACAAAAGATGATGAAATGCTCTTCACCGCGGCTCAGAAAGTGCGTCTTGATGCTGAAAGTTTATTCTTTAGTTGAAAATCCAAACTGTGGTGTCAAAGATACGCTCCTAAATTCCACATCACCTGATGAAGGCACTAGTGCCAAAACGCGCGTGAAGTTCCCATTTACCGCTTGCCCTCATCAAGCTATCATCTTCTGTGGGTCCTATCAAATTAATTGAGAACCATCATATATGATCAAGGAAAAGATATATCAGATAAAAATGTTTTGTTTGGCTATATTTAATTGTATGCACTGTTATTGTCACTTAAAATGGAAATCACAAAATCCTTAACTGTGTCTTGAATCAAAATGTTATGAACAAATGATTTATATATATATATTTAAAAAACTTTACACAGATAAAAGTTAAAAAATAAATTGAGAATATATTTTTCTAATGTTTTGTGGTCTTCCCTATTTCTATCAATAGTATATTCTGTGGTTACTGGCTATCTGCACCCAGATCATGTCTAGATAAAAAGAAGCTTGCTATTTGCCTTGTTACATAAAAATTGCTCTTGCGTGCAGCCAGCAGCATTTCAAGCAGCTCCCTGTGTGTGTGAGCAATGCTGGCTCCTACCTCACGGAAGCCTTTACGAATATAAACATAGCAGTTTCCCCCTATCAAGTTCTACTTCTGTAAAGGACAAATAATCATAACTTCGGGGCTTGGTAAAGCCAAAGCAAGTGTGTTCTCTTGCCAGTTCATATTGAAAGACAATCTGAAAATCTTTGTGGAAGTGACTGCATCGTTGATCTATTGGAACACAATCTGTATGTGACTGTGAAGAGTGGGTTATTTCTTATCCTGTCATGGTGAGAGCAAAGTACATGGTTCACCCTTTAAATCACTACAATGTGCTTAATCACATGAAAGCTTTATCTGTTTAGTCCTGCCCACCTTAGTAGCATGCAAAGGTCTTACTGCCTTTTTTGCCAGGATGATGGACAGCTTAACAAGCGACACCGCTGTGTGTTTCCCACTGATTTTAGTGAGGAGTTCTTGATGCCGAGCAATATAATGACATCTACATCAAACAAAGCACTTACTTCATATAGTCAAGAGAAAAGACCCTTGTTTGGTGAAGATGTACCTTTTTGTAGTCTTGTTGTCTTGATTCATGTTATCACATATTTCTGGATAAAATAGCACCAGGAACAACCACATTGGCAAAATGCACACACTGTCACTGGAGATATTTCCCTATGGTCCATTACGCAGCTGTAGTGTAGAATGTGTACTAGGCATTTACCCAACATGGTAGCTCTTACTAATTAACTAGTAGAAAGTACTCCAGTTGGGTAGACATTTTGTGCAAAACTAGACTTTTGTGGGATAACTGGACAGGTGTGGTTCAGTTATGGCACAGTCACTCACACAGCTTTTGACACACCCACACAGACACTTAGATACCCACTCCCACTCAGGCACTCACTCACCCACTGATAGACCCACTCAGACACTGATACATCTGCTCACAGACCAACTCAGACACTCACACACCCACTCACAGGCATACTCAGACACTTATGTGCCCACTTACAGAGCTATACAGCCACTCACAGACCATTCTAACACTCATTCACCCACCCACTCAGACACGTACACCCACTCAGAGACTCATACACCCACTCACAGACCTACTCAGAGACTAATGCATCTACTCATAAACCCATTCAGACACTCATGCACTCACTCCCAGACTGGCTCACACACTATTGGAGGCACTCGCAGACCCACTGAGACACTCTTACACCCACTCACAGACCCACTGAGAAACTCACTCACATACTCACACTCAAAGGATACAGGTTATAGTCAGGAAATACATTTATAAAACCATAGCAATTCACTTAAAACACCAAAGGTTACAGGGACGTTACAGTTTGGAAACAACATTAAAAAACTTCAGAAGTTCACTGAAAAAAACAAAGGTCACATAGACTTTATAGCTTGACTCAGATTTCACTCGTACAAAACCATAGAAATTCAGCAGTTATCATTACCTGAGATAACTATAACTTACATTCCGGCAATGCACTGCTTATGACCTCACATATTACATCACTCATGACATGGTCAGTGACATCACATAAGACAGCACTGGAAAAATCAGAAAATGGTGATTTCTCCACCTACTCATGTTTGCATATGATTGTCTGCATGTGGTTTCAATCACTGGTGCACAGGTCAGCACATAAGTAATTTGAAAATAAGTAGACATCTTGATTAGCAAATTTACAATGAGGCATGCATGAGGTGCACAGGTCAAAAACATAAATAATTTGAAAATAAGTATACATCTTGATTAACAAATTTACAGTCAGACATGTATGAGAAGGATCTACTTACCGATCGTCCATTCTGATCAGTGTAATCCCACATAGGAAGCTGAAATAAGCAATGAAAATATGATTATTTTAAAGATGGCCTGGTGCTGGTAGAATAAAAGTGAGATGAGAAAAACATTTTAGGAGGCAATCCAAGAGTAGCAGGAACTTTCATGAATAGTTTGGAACTTTCATGAATAGTTTCTGAGGCAGTAATTAGATAGCTGAGAGGAATATGAGATTCTGCCATGGATGTTAAAGCTACTGAGAAGCTGACCGTGCTCCAGTGCCACACATGTATTAATACGCCTAGAAAATACCACACCATTGCCTTTCCACCACATAATTTAAAGATACAACTTTAGTCAAGTAAACAGTAAATTTCACTTATTATTTAAGCAGCACAGTGTTTTGTTTATGTATCTAGTGCCAATATCGACAAAAACATTAAGACTGCGCTCATGAATCAATA
The DNA here is from genome assembly GCF_964263255.1 of Lissotriton vulgaris. Lineage (NCBI taxonomy): Eukaryota > Metazoa > Chordata > Amphibia > Caudata > Salamandridae > Lissotriton > Lissotriton vulgaris. The sequence goes on along the minus strand of NC_141689.1, from coordinate 1,077,826,404 downwards.
TAGCATTGTTGCAGACACAAAGGAAATTATTGTCACAAAATGGTATTTTGTCAATGTCCTACGTCTTAAAATATGGCAAGATGCTGAGAGTAAAGGCCATAAAGAGGATGTGAAACTAGTTAAGAGTTTAAAATGTTTCAAAGAAAAGCACTTCCAAGCCAGCCTAATTAATATATAAGCCAGAATGGAAAATGTAATGAAAGGACAATATATATATTTTCTTTGTCAATAGACAAATATGCAACCAGTTTTATATACTATGGGGCTGATTACAATGTCAGGCGGGGTTCCTTCCGCCAGACATTGTCTCGACCAATCAACACCCGGTCAGCAGTCCCGACCGACTAGTTAGGATGCGACCAAACAGTGTTTATATACTTTCCAATTAGAGCACATATTCTGCCCATAAACCAGCTGGAATGCATGCTCCCATTGTAAAATTGGAGGTGCAGTTTATTCCTGCACTTTCTGGCAGGCACCTCAAGGTGCCTGCCACGGGGTGCAGGGATAAACAGGGGGACACCATAGGTGCCCCCTCGGCCTCCAATAGGAGGTCGTGCATCGAGGGGAGCGCTGCCGGGGCCCCCAAAGTCAAGTTGCGACAACCTTTCTGTGTCGGAAAGACCGTCACAGAAAGGCTGACTTAACCTGACATAGTAATCCCAAGGGCTTACTGGCAGATGGAGCCTGGCGGAAGACAATCAGAATGACAGTTCGGATTCCTTTCTGACCGCCTCCATCATTATGAGGCGGTCGGAAAGGAATCCAAATAGCATATTATGATGTGGTCGGAAAGGCACTGACCGACGGTTGGAGCCTTTTCTGACCGCATCGTAATCGGTACCTAAATGTATAATTTTTTATTAATGTAAATCATCTATTATTTCATCCATATAAAAACATGTCGCAAATGAAATAACAACCCCGCCCAACACTGGGTGCGTATTATTCAGGAGAGGTCCAGTGTGATAGTTTGGTTCTCCCCTTTAGTGGGGGAGGGGGTGCTGCTTGGTTTTCCTCCACAACTAGTGAGTAGCACAGACTGAGAAAGCAGATAATTGCACCTCGATGGTTGGAGTACCTGTGACACATTTCTTTGTGCTTTCCTCTTGTTGCAAACATTTGAGCCCTAATGCTGGTTGCGTTTGCCGAATGGAAAAGGTATTAACAACTGCGGAGCCTGAAATATTTCATAAATATGGTCCTAGCTTGTCATTGTTTGGAATCCATAACTAAAGACTTCAAGTGTATGTGTGAAATCATTGAACTAGGTTTTCATGTGCTATTGTTTGTGACTCTTTGAAAATAAGTAAGACATTGGTGCATGACTGTTCAAAGTGGACAACACTGTGCAAAGAAGAGAAGTTGTAAACGTTCTGAATAAAAAAAAGACTTTGGTGCCCCAGAGATGTTGATTTAAAGCTTACAGAGAAAAATAATAATTTTGAGCACTTTGTCAGTAACTCTAGAGTTGTGGCTTAAATAATTGAGACTGCTGGAAGCTATGAACATTGTTGCTTTGTGTACTAATTATTACAGAGATCATCTCTCATTCAACTTATTGTTGGTTGTGATCCATGCAATTTCCATTTCATTCAATGATGAATTAGATGAACAGGAATTTTAATTCCTGTCTAGCTTGTGATAGCAAGATTTTATACTTATTAAATTGTATTTACACAATGTGATTAACATATAGCGAAATCAGGATATTCTGTTGAGGAAATTTGTTTATGCTAACATTAGCTTTGTTTATGCTTACATTAGCTAATGTGGTGGGCCTTGTCCGCAACTATGTTTTTAGCATGTAATTATTTTCTTAATTATGTCTTACTCTGCACACATATGATTCATGACCAAGCAAGTTTGTTTACTCAGCTCTGAGATGTACTGTCACTTTCCCAGGTATATAATGATGATGTATTAGGACTCTGTGACACACTGCTCTTTTGAGTGGAATCGTTCCCTAGGCCTCACGTATCTAGACCATGGTGTGATTCTCATGAGAATTTGTCTTTGTATATTACATAACAGTATTTGAACCGACTATTTAGTTGCCTGAAGAGCATCAGGGGTGGGAACAGCTTTATGTGAACCTCTGGCAAAGTGCCGACTGTATCTTCTTCCTATAACCTGATTGGTCCAATTCATGTGATTTTAATATATTTATATTTAGGCTTGGTTTTTCACTGTACTTTGCATTGTAAAAGAAATCTCTTCTTGAGGGGGTGGGGATCATTATCCCCTGATATTTAGGAGGACACATGATGTTGGTCTAAACTCTGATTTGTGACTCCTTTTATTGGAGCTCAACCGTAGTTTGTTCTGAGGCTATATTATTTGCATTTGATTTGGAATTCCTGCTATTGATTAATTGGCCGACTTTCTGCAATGATCTGAATCCTTTAATAAACTTTCATGTTTTAACTTTAAAAAATTGCAAATGCCTGACGTCTTTATAGTTGGCGTTTAAATTTTACTCTACCAGGTCCATTTGAGGAGCAACAAAATTACTGCTCCCGCTCCATCAGAAGTGCTTTAAAATTGACATATTAGAATAAAAAAGTGGCATCATTTGTATTTCTTTCACAGTGTCTTAAACTCACATGATTAGCACATAACCTTGATTCGGATTACCGTAAAACCTTGACCTATCCTGGGGGTAGAGTGAATACTTAAGGGGATGTTAGTATATCTGTAATATTTTGTAATATGGTTGATGTGATATACATTACTGTAACCGCTGTACCCCTTGAAATTCTAGATCTAATTCCTGGCTGTGCTCATTTACAAACTGTTTCCCAATATTTGGTTATTCTGAACTTATGTATTGTAATGTAATTGTATTTATATAACGTTTACTACCCCTGACAAGGCATTGAAGTGCTTTATGCTGGGCAATATGCTGCTCTGGAAACCAAGGATCGTCGTTAATCCAGTGATTATTTTTGGTGATTATTTGTGTTTTTTCTACAGATTTGATATAGTGCAAAATTGGCCCAGAGGCTGATGTTGTGTGATTTTGTGCTCTATTAACAAGGAGCTTTGGAACTGCCTGCAGATGGACCTTTCTGAACATCAAGCAGCTTTTGAGGAATTGTAGGATCTAACATTTACTTACAAATCACATCTATCTTGGTGCCGGTAAATTAAAACTACAATAAGGGTGTTAGTCTGAGACATAGCACAAAATGCTTTCACATCAACATAGAAAGCAAGGATGCTAACTATTTTCAGAACTTAAGGTGATGATTATCACCACTCAAATCACTTGACAGGGGGTTGGTTCTACCACTGAAAGTTCTACCTCAAAATTCTGCAGATACAATATTCAATATGCAAAACTGAATCGTGATGATGAAAAATAGAGAGGTCAATATTTCCTGAGATATTTATGCTGAAAAAACAGTTATTCTATGCTACAGCAATGTATGGGCCTGGAACGTTTCTGATTCTATTGTTTCCGAGATTTCTGATCGCTGAGATGCCTTCGGGTCATTGACCTTCTATGATGAGCTCCTGGGAGAGCTTTCATGTCAGCAGAATTTCAGAATTGCTGAGATTTTATTTCAGAAAGTTTGCAAACCTACACCAATGAGTTTCTGTCAAATGTGATCGAAAAGCAGATGAACTGGCAGCAGTTCTGTTACATGGAATTGTCAACATACATGAAAAATATTGCTGACAGACTGGAGTAACATATCTTTGCATCTAAAATGATATTTAAAAAAATAAGGGTTAGAGCACAGAGCCCTGGTGTACTCACCCCTTTACATTTTGCTACTAATTGAGTCCAAGATGACAGGACCAAATTCAGTTCAATGCTATGCCCCAGACTCTGACCTGAGATAGTCAGTACAAAAAAAGTGAATGACCAGCTCTGCTGAAAGTGACTGATAGATCCAATGGCACCATTGCTCCAAACTCTACTGCCTTCTTCATCCAAACACAGTCCTTCAGTACTGAGGAAAGAACTGAGGGCCCAGTTTACAAAGTAATATTGCACTTTTGAGTAAGTGTAAGCTTTTAAGTACGTCAACTACTTTTCGGTAGTGGGTAAACTGCAGTTTTGTAGTAACATTCCCTCTTGTAGTAACTTACACTTTTGTAGTAAGTCCAGCACTACCCATGACCAACCATTGGTACTGCAACATCCTCCCATAGAAAATAATGGTGGTAGGGCCTTAAAATTAAACCTCATAGGAAATAAGGTTAAATGAAATTCAATATTTTAAAATAATTAAAAATATAAATAATTATAACCTAATGACAAACATGTATCAAAAAGCAAATATTTATTGTTTAGTTATAAAATTAATTAAAATAAAATTCTATAGGAAACAGTGTTACTTTAAATTATAATAAATTGTACAAAATACAATAAATATAAATTGATGTTAAACATCTGTAAAACATAAATAGTAAATATGCACTATGTTTATGTAGTTATAATTTTATTTATTTATTTAACAATAATTTACATTTATAATATTTCAAATTATTTTGAATAATTTGATTTAATTGAAAACGATTTCAGGCTGGATTCTAATTTAAGTCTCTACCTCGATTATTTTGAACAGGAGTGTGTTGCACTACCTGTGGTTGGCCATGTGTAGTGCTTGGTTTACTATTAAAGTGTAAGTTACTGCAAAACTGCAGTTTGTGAATATCAAAAAGTAGTAAACTTACCCGAAGGTTTATAAATCAGGTCCTGTGTGGTTACTTCTGGACATAAGTCTAACACTTGAGAGTCCACACATTATTTTGTTAACCTAACCCCTACATGATATCAAACGAGACAGAGTTATGATTCACAATCTGAACAAAGTGGTCCATAAAAGTGGGAGTAGCCCATGGAGCAGATCTTTGGGGACAATTGCCAAGCTACAACAGTACTACTAGAACAAGACAATACTTGTTAAACATTGATCTTCATAATATATAACAGTAATACTGCAAAGTTGTGCTAATTTGAATGCTCCCAAAGAAAGCAAGGAGTAAAAAGAAACAGAAGAACCAGCAATCTGCAAGCAGAAGAAAACAATGCATATAAACACAATGATAAAGGCAAAATAAAAGGCATTTTAAAAATAAGTTAATTAACATAAAAAAGGACGAGGACTCCAGTAACTACAAGGAACGAAGCAGAATGAGACTGCAATTTAAAGAATAGACAGAAGCTACAATTTGGTTAAAACTATCCCTAACTGAAGAGGGAGGCAGTTACAAAGAACCTAATAATAACTAGGGCGAACAAAGGAATGAAATTATCAAAGCTTTTGATAACCAAAATAAAACAAAATTAACTGAGGAAAAGGATCAACAATGTCATGGGATTATAATACTTATACATTTGTGCTTTTTGTTTTAATGGTTATTAAAACAGAAAAAAGCCAAAATGTAAAAGTATTATAATATACCTCTGGTAAACGGTTCTACACTTCTGGTTGATATTTATGTAGGGGACCAACTTTTGATAGAGAAAAATATTAATATTATACAGAAGTGGGAAAGAAATGGCTATTCCACGATTTTTGATTTTATTAATAAATATGCCTAGAAAAACTGGAGAGGGTTTGAGCATGGTATTTGATATTTTAAAGCTACAATACAATGGTCCTATTCTCAGATCAGACATTTCCTAAAATATATAAATCCTACTCTGTTCATTTCAAGGTTGGATCTGAAAGAATTGAATCTACTACAAGTGGCTGCATTTACTTCCTTAGAAGTAATATTTTTAACACCTTGGCTGCTAGCGGGTTTTCCCCTTCTGTGCTGATCCTGGATGAATCCCATTGTTCATGACAAGGCCAACTCGCCAAACGCTAAGCGCAGGTAACACCCATGACGAGGTGACCTTGTCATGAGCATGGAAGGTGTTAACACAAAGTTTGAGAAGGCTCGGGATAAGTGGCAGGCTAAAAAGAATCTTCATCTCTTGTTGGGATTTTGGAATAACATTAACAAGTTCAATACTTCAATGCCACTTTTTTTGAAAGGGGCTCATTTGAGAAGAATGCAACTTTATGCTAAATTGCTACTATATAGAACTCCAGCGTTCTTGCATAAAACATGCCCCAGATACCAGATACTTGCTTTAGATGCTCAGTAGGAGGTAGGGGCAATTGAATTCATACTGTTGGATTGCCCGAAAACTAAACAGTTTTGGGACGACATTGAGAAATATTTTATTCACAAACTAGCACTGGGGTGGTTATAAATACCCAGACTGCTGTCTAGGATACTTTGCCGATATAATCATTAGCCCCGTAGAGGAGAGACAGTTATTTATCATTACATTAGCCGGATCTTTGATATTGCAGAATTGGTGGTGTGAAATTACCCCTTTTCAGCAGTGGTTGAGCAAAATGTATAGAGTTGGGGATTTGGAAAAAAGATACGCTTTAAGGTCAGGTTCTTACTCTAAGTATAAACTGATATGGGAGTTTCTTTGATAAGCATGGAGGAAAGGAATTTGAATGAAATGTAAGTGTGCTAGTCTTGGAAATTTGGAAGGCCACAGTTGAATGTGCATTTTTTGTGTGTGTCAGTGCTACTTATTATCTATTAATCAGACTTGCTAAGAGCATGGTATTGCTATTCTACTTCTAAAATGTAATTTCCTATCTCCTTTAATTTTAATTGTATAACTATGAATATTATTTATTATATATTTAACACCTATTATTTACGATGTTAATTATGATGATATTCTGACTACTGAACCCTCCAAAATAAAAATAGTTTTAAAAAATCAATGGCATGGGATGAACACCGCTCACTTCCCGAGAGGGGCATGCATGCTGTGGCTGCTAGTTTGAACCCTACTAAATGGTTCAGTAACACAGTCAGCTGTGGAACAGGGATCCCCTGCAGACAGCAGGCAAAGGAATAGACTAAGGGCCTGATTACGACTACAGAGGTCCTTAGGACTGCCATACACTGGTGGTCCAACCGCTGCATTCTGAGTGTGCCGATCCCACCAACACAAACCACCGAACTGCCGGGTATCCGTGAACACTTGGTGGTGGTGCAGTGGTCTGACCAGCATTATGCTGGCGGTGCCGCTGCATTACCGCCACGCATATTCTGAGTTTCCTCATCGCAACGGTTTTCATGGCAGGAAGCCCAACATGAAAACTGTGGAAGTGAAGAAAGTAAGGGGCCCTACATGGCCCCATGTTTCCTCAGGGCCAGGGAATGCATGCAGGGAGGCACATGTTGCGCCCCTTGTGTTCATGCAACCCTTGTTCCGGTACGGCATGGGCTTCACAGTCCATGCCATGTTGGAAAGTGCAGTGGCAGTCCCACGGAGCTGCATTTCTAAGGCTCTCCTATGAGCCTTTAAGAAAGACAGTGCCTTGTACCAGGCGTAGCAGGACTGCCTGCCCTGTATTCCACTTGGAATAAGGCAGGCGGTCTTAGTGCGGGTTTGGTGCGGTGGCAGTGGGGCGCTGATGTGGCGGCCCGTTGCCGCACTGCTAAACTCGTAATCAGGCCCTAAATCTAGGAAAAGATTATACCATCAACACAACAGGTAACCAATGATATAGTTAACATTAAAAATGTTGACACCTTCGTGAAAAAGTTTGAATTATATTTTTGGGTTCTTAAAAGAGGTTTAAGGGATTATAATATTCAGAACTGTTAGCTATGCAGTTATGAACAATTATTAAAAAGTATAAATGAAAAACGAAATTTTATTCAAACGTTTTAAATAATTTTAGTTGGAAGGATTACAGTGAAAGACAGAAATACTACACATTGCACCCAAAGTAGGCAAACTATGAATTATTACCTTAGAATTCTTAATTTGATGACAATGAATGATATTGTAACACTGAGCTGTAATTTTTAAACTTTTCTAGACAGAACTTCACTGCTACAATATGAGGGTGAGTATTTACCTGCTGGGGCTGCCCTTCTGGTGCTGCCACTTGCTGCTGCACAAGTGTCTGCTCTCCTTGCTGCAATGCTGGCAGACTCCCCTGAGCCGGAAGCTGCTGCCCTGGCTGGTGGGGTTCCTGGCGGACAGGTGTTTCGAGCGGCGGCTGCTGAGGAAGACTTTTCGCTTGCAGTCCTGGTTCTGGCGGCTGGAGTGGGATGAGTTGCGCAGGCAACGGTGGAGGATGAACTGGCAGAGCATATTCATACTGCACAAAAGAAGCCAAAAACCAGAACAGCAGCAGTTAGGATGCCAATATAGAGACAAAAAAGTATTTAAACGGTTTTAAAATAACTAAAGCTTCTCCGTTGCAACAAGAAGTTCCTAAACCTCCATGACTTCCTTTAGATTATTCTATATGCTTATCTTATTTTACATTTTTTATTTATATTGTATATTTCCTATGTATTTTACTGTTATATAATTTACCAGCTGCTGGTTATGCTTACAGTCATTTTCAACCTTTGGATTTCTCTATTTTTATTGTTATTATCACTTGTTTTGTTGTATGATCTTATTTAACATCTTCTTTGTCCTATTTTGTAAACTTTTATTTTATTTGTTTTAATAAAACTTTTTCTGAACTGAAAAAACAAACCATTATCATTATAAAATGTATTCAGACAGTTTCACTGTTGCTATAAATTGACATATGTCTCAATAAAAAAAATCCACAACTCTAAAATAACTAAAGATTCTACCTTTTAAGAGAAATACGTCATTTTGATAATACTTCCAATGCCATTTTACACAGTGACAAGGGAGAGAGTTGGGATTAAAAGAACCCCAGGAAACGTCTGCTGGAGGATTAAAGAGGCAAATGGTGAAATCAATACTACGCAACCTTGGTATTCAACACTGTGATCTTTGATAGTGCTGTTTGTAGGCTTCTGAACAAAATGTTGGACCCCGGCACTTATTCCTTTAACTATATTTCAATTAAATATTAGCAGGCCATAACGTATAACAGGGCAGTCCTCACAGACCTGAATTGTTTGTATGAGGCCTGATAGATTGAGGGGTATATTTATAAGAAAATGCTAGAAAGCGGTGTTACGCTAAATTTGCCAATGCCGCGCTTTGATATTTTCAAAACGCAGGGATGTGTTGTATTTACAAAAATATGGCAAACTCCTGCGTTTTTCCCTAGAGTGGGCGCCATTATAAGACCAGATATTAACTGGCAATTGTTTGTGGCACTGCACTAGCCTTGTAAATCTGGGGCAGCATCAAAAAACAATGGGCGTTGCAGTGGAACGCCCACAGCAACACCCAGTGCCCACCCCTTTGAAGTAGCAGACTGCAGCAGAAAGGGGCATATTTGCAAGGTGGCATTAAGGTACGTCGCCTTGTAAATTAGCGCCACCTTGTAAATATGAGGACTGGCGCAACACCACCGGAGCATCAGAAAAAGTTACGCTTCAATGGAGTTAGGGGCTTGTAAATATGCTCCTAAATGTCATGGTTTTTTTTCAAGCCCGTAGGCAGTTGTTTGTTACTGAGAAGTATAAATGTTGGTTACTGTCAAGTGACACTGGTATGCATGCCTAGGATACTATTGCCCTCTCATTCGATAACTAGGTTACTCCCTTTGCACACTTTAGTCTCTAAGGGTGAGGGGGTCAATCCGCCAAGGATCCTGATCCGTCAGCCTCATGATGTCATTTTTCAACAGCCCTTCCATGTCTGCCTTTCCAACATGGAAAGGCTGTTGGAATAGGACTTTAGGGTCCCCTAACAGGGACCCCTTCCCCCCTGACCCTCCTCTATGGGGAATGGACCCTCCTAAACATTCCTGCCCAGTGTTGCAGGCAGCGCATGGAGCCTGCCACACAGTGCAGGGATGTTACATTGGAAATTGGACGTTTGCCACCACCTTATGGACAGTCACATCCTAATCCAGAGGTCAGAACAGCTGACCTAATATCGCGCGGTTCTAGAGCGATATGGTGCCGTGTGGACTCAAATCCGCCTGACATCGTAATCAGCCCCCATGTTAAGGCTTGTAACTTCCTAGAAAATGCTTAGCTCAGTTCCAGTCCATGAGGGATGAGTCAGGCTCATCATATTTGGCCCCATTGGATAACTTCAATAACCAAGAATCAGAAACTGAATGTGTCTGCTGCCCTTCCTGAATTGCTTTTTAGATGATTACTCATCAACCCTTCTCTACATCATTTTGACAGTGGGCTGCAAGGCAACCCCTTCAATAGCGTATATTTTTCTCATCATGTGACCTCCAGATCATTATGACTCTACATTTCTACTCGTCCTCTAAACACTGGCATGCCACCTCAGACCACTTTCCTTTCTGATTGAATATTTCATTTGACCTGTTTAGCTATGCTGACAACCTGTAGGTACAGATGAAACTAGTTCCAAAACCATTGCTCACTAAAACAGAAATCATGTCAGCTGGATCCCAACTTAGTAGGATGACAACTAAGAAGGGTGCCCAACCCACCCCTGAACATTAGGTGAAAAACAAATTAACAATTTTTCATTTGGACTTCAGCTTTCCACAACAATAACTCCTGGGGTTCAGGTGATAATTTCTCTTATTTGGATTTTCTAATATTTTATTTCCCTTTCTGGAAAGACCATTACATTTATGTGTGTCCTAGGCTAGGTCCTAGCTTTTGGGAACAATCAACCACTCAAAACTCCTGTAAAAACTAAATGTTCCAGGTGGCACAGCACAGGATCTTCTGAAGTCAAGACAAATCCAGGGAACTGTTATGTGGACAATCACTTTTTATTTAATTCAAAGGAAGCAGTGTCAGAGAATGCAGTGTTAATGAAAAGGTGTCTTCATAGATCAATATTCCTCATCCAACCACCAATGGGCACTACTTTTTTAGAAGGAGGAACAAGGGTAGCAGCAAATGTTCGAAAGGCTGTTGATTAGAGGGACATAGTGCAGTCTGCCGTGTTTCCAGACAGGTCTAGGCCAAACATCATGGCACCTTTTTGCTGCTTCTTTGATCTTCAAAATGTGCCCCATAACTTGCAAAACAGCCATTTTCAACATGCATTACTATTTGGCATAAACAATCAATATCTGGATGGTCAAGCAATAAATCAGCTGTATAGACCCTTGACCCTTGTCAGTGTAAATCTCTATTGATGGCTAAGGCATTAATATGTCCTTCCATTACTCATATGTTAGGCAGCTTTTTTGGGCATGGGGTATGTGCCTATTGTTATTGAAACAAAATACCATTCTGTCCCTTCTTTAAAATGTATCATTGAACCCCTCTGGCCCTCTAAACTGTAATCACATTACTCGGTTGCCACACCCTGGACATCTATTCGAATATGTAGTGGCTAAACAGCTGTAGTAGGTTATGGAGTGGACCTTCAGTGTTAATCCTTTCCACACCGGTTTTGGCCCTTGCATGAGCAAATGGGCTGGTGGCCACCTCTGTCCTAGATGAATTGCACTGAATGGTTTATCAGGACAGTGACATATATTATTGGATTTATCCGCAGACTTCAAGACAATTGATCATCCAATTCTTCTGCTGCGACTAAGAACGCTCCAGATGGGGGTACTGCACCTGAATTGTTCTGTTCCTTTTTATCAGGTTGTTTGAAAACAGTTCAAGTTGGTTATTTTACCTCAACGTCTAGAAGGTTGCTTGTATGTAGGAATATTGAGAACAAAAATATCATCTGATGTGAATATTGTTCCCTAAATTTTGTTTGTAAAAGTATTGACCTCTTGGATGCATACTTTCTATTACTAACTCCAGTAGGACAATATTTTTGTAATGTATTATAGCTGTAATTTATTTTATTTATAATTTATTATTTTGCAGTTTATGTAGGACACACTCTTTTTCCAGGAATTCTTTATGCCATCATATTCTGGTACCATACTCTTGGGGGTCGCAGAGATGTAATCTCTCTCCACATGTATACTGCATGAAGCAGATTTTTTGTTCTTTATGTCTACAGGCGGTCCACAGATTTTATTGAAGATTGGTGGAGAGAGGGGTCCTCTGAAGGCTTTAAAGGACAAAAAGGAGGATTCCCTATCTCTCCAACTGTCTGGCAGTCATCGCTAATGGTAACTATTTACTGCTGTCTTAAGTTGAATCCGAAAGAAACAAAGTGAGAACGAGTTATCTACCTATTTGTAATCCGGTTACTTCCAGTCTTCTTCCTTCTATCCCTCCTGATGTACTTCAAAAGGCTTGGAACCTACTGGGTGTTCTGAAAGAACCCTCACTCATCTACCTTGTAGGTGACATGCTTTATCATTGGGTTCCCACCCTGGTTTTCAAATGCCAAGAGGGTGTGCTGCGACTTCAGATTGCTGCTGTGCGATCCCTTGGGAATCCCTGTGATCCTTTGTATCATATTTTGTATTTGAATATTTTAGGTGTTCCACGTCAATATTAAAAATAGTGATGGATATGCATGGGATAATTAGTTGGTCCCAATTATCCTTACTATGTGGTCTACATGTTTCAGCCACTTTAGGTAGAGGGTCAATGTGGCTTTCTTCAGGACCGAATAATTGTTGAATATGCATGTGTACTAAAGCATGCAAAAGCGTGGATGTCTGTAGTCAATACTTACAACTCCCTGTGTTTCTTCGCCGACAATACGTCTTGTATTGTCTCCGTTACTAGTAGTTGTGAAAGTCTTCATGGGGTGCTGCTTCAGACGTGGACCCTCTCTAATCAACCTTTTTGATGTTTAGCCTGGTCCTGCATAGCACCTGGATCAGTCCTCGCATCTCTGTGTCTATAAGTTGAATCCAACCAAACAGAGATTTTTCTGGCGGAGCATGGGGTAGCTCAAAAATTGCTAACGCCACGTTCCCTCACTTTAGAAACACAGGGATGTGCGATATATACAATAACATGGTGCACCTCTACGTTTCTCCCTGCACAGGCTATAAATACAGCTGCCTAGTGCTAACGCAGGCACCCTTAGCCTAGTGCTAACGCAGGAACCCTTGCACTATAGTGCAAGGGTTCCCTTAACGCAGGCACCCTTGCACTATAGTGCAAGGGTGCCTGCGTTAAGGGAATTATTGTTTATGTGCAGGAAGGTGTTCCTTCCTATACCTTAGCAATCTAAAATGATGATTTGTACCTTCTAAGTGTGCTGCATTGTGCTTATCGTCACCTAGTAAATAAGACTCAGGGTTTGTTGCCACAGGAACGCCACTAAAAGTGAGTTCCTGTGGCGATAGGAGCTTGTAAATATGCCCCACTATCCACAATGTTTGTGATATCAGTTTGTGGTCCTGTTCTATGAGTACTTACTTGACTCCCTATGAAGAATGTAGGTGACATAATGGATTTTAGCCTTCTATGGTCAGCCAAATCACGGCAGTTTCTAAAATGTGCTTTTTATTTGTGGTTGCTGCTGAGGGTTCTTTCGTTCTTGACCATTTCTCACAAAATATTAGTGAGGAATGCCTTGGTGCATTCAGGATTGGACCTCCAAACTGAAACTAACGTGTCCTCTCTAAAAAATCCCTTTCTGTGATTCAACATATTCAAACAAAATCTGTGTAATCCTCTCGGGACTAAGGATATTGAAGCTGTCTTCAGCCATAAAGTGTAAAAAAAAAAAAAGTCATCGTTCACCAACTGCATTGACTACCAGTCAGAAAAAGAATTATCCACAAATCTCTTTGCATCATGCATACAATCTTTTACCATACACATGCCTTTGTCATAGTAAAGTGGATGGCCTTATTTGAATCCTCATAATAACTTGCACTTATATCTCATATTTACAGTTCCCAAGTGCCAGCGGACAAACATTGAGTCCACAGTCGTGAACTGTGGGTTTTCAGCCCACTTCCTCTAAAACTGACTGAGAAGCAGCTCGTTTTCAGGAACACGACTGAAATGTGTTTATTTGGCAAGTATGGTATAAATTCAGAGTTGTGTGCCAACTACTCCTGTTGGCACTTCATGAATGCACCAAGAGAGCCCTGGGGTGAAAACATGCATTCAATAAATACACGTCTGGGTATATTGAGGAAATATAGCCACTCCACAAATAGTACTGACTGTAGGTGATGTGGCAATGCCCTTTTCCCCTATGAAAACACCCAACTGCGTGCCAGCTAAGGGGCTCGCAACTCTGAAAGAGGACGAGCTTTTGCATTGTCAATCAACAAAAAGTTACCTATGGTAGCCAACTGATTATTAAATATAATCAGGTAGATTAGGTAAACATGTATTTTCTATTATATGGATTGCCATGCCAAGAGTGGCTTTCTTATTTGAAGTTCCTTGGAATCCTCCCATATGTGCATAAAGCAGAATGTAATCTGGCATGAGGCTGAAAACAATTTTGAACAAAACAATTATGTCGTAGAAACAGAATTGTGATTGAGGCAGGAGATATTTACTTGCTGTGCCACGAATTTCGCATGATCTTCAAAAATACAGAGGCCACCACAGGAGATATTCAGTAGGAAGGTGAGACTGAAGGTGATGTCTGGGCCAATGTCAGGGTATGGCAGATATGTTGATAAAAGTAATGGCAATATTGTCAGGAGCAGGAGTTATTATGAGGCATCTGCACAAGAGACCTTTCTGAGGGAGAAGCCACATTCTATGATTCAATAACTCATCAGCATTGTTTGGTCCAAAAATGATTGCACTGAGGATTGGATTCTTTTTTATTCCGCTTTAATGCAGGCCCATTTGAAGTTAGGAGGAATGATTCTGCCATGCATTAAACATTTTAGGATCTGATATACATACGCGTGCCACACATTTCCAGAAATTGACAGGCAACCACCGCCAGTCTAAAACTTTACCTGAAATAGACATTTGTGATGGCTCTCCATTTATCAAACGCAAATCATTCTTGTCCAAAATGGACACGTTTGAAAATAAGACTTAAATCCAGTAGGGAAGTTCTGTACTATTTTTATTTCAGAGCTTTCGTAAATGTTTTTGATGATACCTATATAATTGCTGCTAACCCTTGCTTGTCAAGTAAAAAGGTATGACTCTGCAGTTCTGCCCTGTTTAAACTTATGGTGATCCCTAATATTCTGCATTAAGGGGGGAGCACATTCCAGTACTCGAAACTAAGTAGGATAAGGCTTGCCCCCACCTAAAGGGGCCTTCCTGCAGTGCTTAGTTTGTGCATGTTGTTGCAGGTACTATGCACCAGCAACTCTTTTTAGGACCAGGACTTAAAATCTAACCTTAGAATTTTACCCAGATCAGCAGGAGGTGTTGGGCGGTGGAAGAATGAGGCATGCAACATGGGGTGAAACCAAGACTAGGATGCCTTGGTGTTCTGCAGCTCCTTCATTTGGTAGCCCAGGGAGCAGGCTCATAAACACCTTTGGGCCCTCCTATTTATTTTTCTTACAATTGGCACTGCCTTCTTGTACATAGGAATACAAGCTGTATTTTCGATTTAACCAGATCAGTTTTATCTTCAGAAGTTTTGAAGAAGCCCCACTAACCTGTTGTGTTTCATGCTCACGTGGTCTTAGGGGCATCCACGGATAGGCAGCAGAAGGCCCGTGCATCCACCATGAGGGAAACCGGTCACCAAATCCATACTTGTGGTAAAAGCAAAAGAATAACGAAGAGTTAGAAACATAGAGCAGATAGACATGTAACCCCAGAAGTTGCGACAATTTGTCACATACAATTTGCCAGTGTTGTATATTATCAAGCCCATTATCGCCACTTTAGCGGCAGTTTCCTGCCGATAAAGCGGCGATAATTTTATCGCCCAATAGGGCCCGAAATTTTTAATTTGGACAAACGGAGTAATAAGATGTTAGTGTCTACAGTGAAATCTTGTACCTAGCCCCTCACACACATCTTAAGTGTGTTTCCTTTGTTTATCAGCGGGATAACCGGCAGACGATAATTAACAGTGAAGCAAATTGAGTTATTTTATTTCTGAAAATAATATTTCGTTTATGGAACGTTACACATTCGTTTCATATCAACTAAGAATCTGCAAATGTTCAAATCAAACATCCAAATTTTGGTCATTATAATAGTTCCTATTTATACTTAGACAACAGATTAACACGTGGGAAAAAATCGCCGGCAGAGGAAGAGGTCCTTCGCGATACTGAATGCGCTTTTAAGATATTATTTGCTAGAGGCAAATCTTCATGCAAATGAGCTCCGGGCAAATTAAATCCTGCTCCTGGCCAATTGCTTATTGCAAAAATGTTCTGGTACCTGCTGGTGAAGGCAAACAAGAGCATCGGAGGTACCACTAGTACGGTGATGTATACATGTTTTCCCCCTGGGAGAGATTTCACACTCCTTGAAAGCTCCAACACTGAGAAGGTGCAGAAGAGATTAAACCGCTCCCTCAGATGTAGTATACTTGTAAAGCGCACAGCTGCCCCAGCAACGGGGCGTCCTGGCGCTGTATAACACTGTGGAACCCTTCCTGGCTCTCCCTATGAGATGCCCCTCCTGGGCACCCCCAAGGTGAAGCCAGGCATCCCAGCGTTGTAGGGCCCGTTGCGGTGATTAAGCAAGCTATTACCCAGAGTTGCAGCGTGGGACCCATGATTAGAGTAGGCGCGGAGGCGAGAGAATTATCGAGTCCGTGGACATTGAGCCCAAGACCCTGCCACGTCGGGAATTGAACCCTGGTCCCAGACCTGATCTCTGCTTCAGGGTCTGCCGCTTCTAACCAGTGAGCCACACTTTTCCAGATGGGACCACTAGCTGGTGCCTTTGGCTGTGCTTGAGGATGGAGGTTGAGTTATATCTAGTTTAGACACTTTAGAGTTTGCTTTGGTGGAGAACGGATGTGAGACAACTGTAAGGAGTGTGTTTATATTATTCTAACCACCTAGGAGATGCTCGCTGTTGGCTACCAGAGCTGCCTATTGATTTTGCTGTTTTAAGATTACATGTTAACTAAATTCTGAACTGTTACGCAATATACAACGCATGTGTTCTGGCATGGCATAGGCTGGTGAACTTTGCCTAATAATTTACCATGTACACCCAGACCCTCACTGTAGTGCAACACAGTGACGGATGCTGTCATGGCAGTGTTCCTTTTGCTGTTGATAATTATTCATCATAGGTGGAATTTTAGCAGGTTCTCCCATCTTTTTTCCTTCCCTTGCAAATAGTGCGAGTACCAATCATTTATAATAAAGATATCTTAAGGCATCAGTGCATTGCCCAGCCTGTATTAAGTGAGCAATTGCTGAGTCTCCAAATCATACATTCCAGTAGGTTCAGCTTAAATAGTAATTCATCTATGTCAAAGTCTGCATTGAAGCTATTCATAAAGAAGTCTGCAAGCTCTATTAGCATGGCAAGAGATATTGCTCTAAGTAAATCTAAGTCTCAAAATGAGTTGGTTTGTGGTAGTGCCTTGGGGAAAAGGCAACAACCTTATTTGATTTGGAATCGTCCACATGGGATTAGAAGACTGATGCTTCTTTTGAGAATTCATCTGTTGCCTTTAAGAGATGTTACTGGCATGTGGTATAAAATCCCGAAAGAGGAGAGAATTTGCGAATTATGTTATACTCAAATCCAGGATCTTAATCATGTCTTATTTGTGTGTCCGGAACTACAAAGGGCAAGGCGTTTGTTTTTAAGACCATCATTTATTAAATTTAATATTCATTCAGACCAGGAGGCCAGAATATTTGTTGTATTCCCACCAAATAAAATGGTCTGTTATAGGATATTCCAATTTTTCAAAACTTTTCTGGCTATTTATTAGAGATTACTTAAAATGTTGCTATTAGTTGCTATTACTGTATAAAAAGCATATTCACCCTTCCACTGTACTTTTTAATCTATTGTTGTATTTTAGGGAAAAAAGGGAAATATTCTTTGTATTGTATTTAAAATTGTCTCTTTTACTGTATTGATGCATTTTGTGGACCTCCGAAGGAGTTCCTTAACAAATAAAACTTTTTGAATTTGAATTTGAAATTCCAGTAGGCTTTCAGGATATCCAGAATGATTATGCCTGAGGCCATTTTGTATATGATGAATGTAATTGGAGATATCTGTGTATTTAAACTAATCGGTCTGAATACTTGACTTAATTTTACTATCCACTGGCTTAAAGCGCCCAATCTTAATCAGGATGGTGATGTCTTGAGTTGTTTTTTTCAGGATGAAATAAGCACGCACCCTACAGATCTAACTGGACTGTCCGTAGCAAGGACACCTCCAAACTGACTCCTTCCATATACCCTCGGTATTTCTTGAAATGAGGAGCACACAACCAATGATATCTATACTCATTCAATGCAGAGGCAAGCTACAAACTTGACACAAAGTACCCCCCTCCTCAAGCTGTAACCAATACACCAGAAACACAACATGAGGGATACAGGATACTCTAGGGAACTACACAGAGAGAACAGAAGCACACAACATCCATCAGGTAATTAATGTCTGGTGGCACCACCCTCCATATTCTCACAAGGTACCAAGCAATCTTTCATGGAATTCACACTCTGGCCTCAAGGGCTCTCCCAGCATTCCCCACATCTTCAATAATTTCATAAGGTTTGCAAAACATAGCATATCCAATCCTCCTCTTCATGTATTCTCGCTCTCAACAAGTAACCCTTATCTGCACACACATTTTCTGCTGCCTAGCAGTGATAATGCTACAATCGTGTTTTATTCTGTAGGGTCTCGGGTCTCTTTCTCATTTTAGCATCCTTCATCGAGAAAACCAATGCGTACCCTACCATATTGTTAGTTGCCACTCCAAACTTTTAAAGCGGGATTTCCCTGTAAAGTAATAGGACGTTGCACTAATGGGTAACCTCCAGTTTTCCATGATGGTGTGATTCTGTCTTTCAGTCATTGTGTTTCTTATGTGTATAGTCCAATTTGATTTTAACATTCTCGCCTTTAGTGATGTTGCTTAAGACAGAGGGATATCCCTTTTTACTAAACACCTCCGAGATGGATCTGGCCACAGATCTCACGGATACATCACTTGCATAACAAAACTCTGCCACTTTTAAAACCGATTAAATACACTCTCAATGCTTGGAGTCTAACTATCCACGAAGACAGGTCTTAACACATGCAAACTCACACACTTTCAGGGTAGATCAGGAAGCAATTCAACACATAGGGCCCAATTACGTCTACAGCTGTCCTATGGATTGTCGTAGCTGCGGTGGCAGTGCGGGCACCACTGCACTAGCGGTCTAACTGCCCTATTACTACAAGGGCGGTCGGACTGCCATTGCACTACCGCAACCGTCAGAGATCAGAGTGCACTGGCAGTGGTGCAGTGGTCTTGAGTCCGCAATATGTTTGGTGGACCACCTGGATCTAACAGGACCTCCAAGCTGCACATAGTGGACGTACGTAATATACAAAAAGTAAGTTGAGCAAAGATGGATGCTTCATCATGTCACTAACCAGTTTAGTTTATGTTCCTAAGTGTCAAGTAAGATCAATGTAAATTAGATTTTAATTACGAAGGCACGTAGACCTATTAGTGAGAAATGGTTACCTGTGGCCTCATGTTCATTCCATGTATGTTTATCCCATTTGGACTCCCGTATGGTTTCATTCTCTAAAAACAAATCATAGATCAGTCTTAAATAGCAGGGAAGCCATTTGCACTTATTCTGAGACAACCATAAATTCACAGTCATCATGTTTTACCCTCTCCTGACACAGAAGTTGTGAACCAGCTACAATCACTATTATATCTCTCTGATGTTGAGGCTTCTCTCACTCCTCATGAGGGGTGAAGCTGTCGTTTGCGCCGCGCGAGTGGTGGGACAGTGGCCCAGGGATGTGAGGTGCCCTCTGCACCCTAGCTTCAGCTGCATTTTCCCAGCCAACTGAGGAGCAAGAGGGCTCATTTTCCGTCCTTGCATTAGGGTCCATGCCACCGTTGCCACGCCGCTGCTCCTCAAAAATATGATTCAGAAAAGGGGGTGGTGATGAACAGAGTGTCTGAATTAAGCAGACCACTCTTACCCAGTCCAAAGATCAGGGCTTGATCCATCACCGTTTTTCAGCTCACTGCACCATCCCAGCTCAGAACCTGGCTACATGCAAATTAGTCTGTTCCTGTCCCAGTGCATGATGGGAACAGGGCAAACCAAACTACCAAGCCAATTCTTATACTGGGAAGGAAACAAGCTACCGGGGACCGGTTTCTGGCATTTCAGCCGTCGTCAGCCCGGCTTGCTTGAATCCTGATGGTGCAATGAACAAGGGACTCACATCTGAGTATACCCTTCCATGCTAATGGTGGACAAATTGATTCAGAAAAGGGGGTGGTGATGAACAGAGTGTCTGAATTAAGCAGACCACTCTTACCCAGTCCAAAGATCAGGGCTTGATCCATCACCGTTTTTCAGCTCACTGCACCATCCCAGCTCAGAACCTGGCTACATGCAAATTAGCCTGTTCCTGTCCCAGTGCATGATGGGAACAGGGCAAACCAAACTACCAAGCCAATTCTTATACTGGGAAGGAAACAAGCTACCGGGGACCGGTTTCTGGCATTTCAGCCGTCGTCGGCCCGGCTTGCTTGAATCCTGATGGTGCAATGAGCAAGGGACTCACATCTGAGTATACCCTTCCACGCTTATGGTGGACAAATTGATTCAGAAAAGGGGGTGGTGATGAACAGATTGTCTGAATTAAGCAGACCACTCTTACCCAGTCTAGGGTGACCAGATTCTCAAAACAAAAAACCGGGACAGGTCATAGACAGAAGTAGGACTACGGTTTGCAGTAACCATTGACCTAAAAGTAGGATTATTTGACAGCTGTCATAGACATAGAAAAGGGACAACAACGACAGCTCCCTCCACAGACCGAGATGAAGCATTACAGACAACATATCTGAGGTCTTTTATTGGCAACCCTCTCCTTTACACAGCAGCATTGGTACTTCTTATTACATTTATACTTTTAAGGACTACAGCATATATTTGCCAAAAATCAATAAAACATGAGAGGCTAGCAAATGCCAGTGCAAAGAGAGCATGCGCGCGCATGCTCTACCTGATCAATGAAAAACAGGGACTTTTCTGTGTTTACCTGGGACACTGGTTGAAAACTGGGACATTTGAGTCACTTGGAGAAAAGTGTTGGGACACGGGGGCACTTCTCCAAAAACGGGGACCGTCATGGGAAAACGGGGACGTCTGGTCACCCTAACCCAGTCCAAAGATCAGGGCTTGATCCATCACCGTTTTTCAGCTCACTACACCATCCCAGCTCCGAACCTGGCTACATGCAAATTAGTCTGTTCCTGTCCCAGTGCATGATGGGAACAGGGCAAACCAAACTACCAAGCCAATTCTTATACTGGGAAGGAAACAAGCTACCGGGGACCGGTTTCTGGCATTTCAGCCGTCGTCGGCCCGGCTTGCTTGAATCCTGATGGTGCAATGAGCAAGGGACTCACATCTGAGTATACCCTTCCACGCTTATGGTGGACAAATTGATTCAGAAAAGGGGGTGGTGATGACCAGAGTGTCTGAATTAAGCAGACCACTCTTACCCAGTCCAAAGATCAGGGCTTGATCCATCACCGTTTTTCAGCTCACTGCACCATCCCAGCTCAGAACCTGGCTACATGCAAATTAGTCTGTTCCTGTCCCAGTGCATGATGGGAACAGGGCAAACCAAACTACCAAGCCAATTCTTATACTGGGAAGGAAACAAGCTACCGGGGACCGGTTTCTGGCATTTCAGCCGTCGTCGGCCCGGCTTGCTTGAATCCTGATGGTGCAATGAGCAAGGGACTCACATCTGAGTATACCCTTCCACGCTTATGGTGGACAAATTGATTCAGAAAAGGGGGTGGTGATGAACAGAGTGTCTGAATTAAGCAGACCACTCTTACCCAGTCCAAAGATCAGGGCTTGATCCATCACTGTTTTTCAGCTCACTGCACCATCCCAGCTCAGAACCTGGCTACATGCAAATTAGTCTGTTCCTGTCCCAGTGCATGATGGGAACAGGGCAAACCAAACTACCAAGCCAATTCTTATACTGGGAAGGAAACAAGCTACCGGGGACCGGTTTCTGGCATTTCAGCCTTCGTCGGCCCGGCTTGCTTGAATCCTGATGGTGCAATGAGCAAGGGACTCACATCTGAGTATACCCTTCCACGCTTATGGTGGACAAATTGATTCAGAAAAGGGGGTGGTGATGAACAGAGTGTCTGAATTAAGCAGACCACTCTTACCCAGTCCAAAGATCAGGGCTTGATCCATCACCGTTTTTCAGCTCACTGCACCATCCCAGCTCAGAACCTGGCTACATGCAAATTAGTCTGTTCCTGTCCCAGTGCATGATGGGAACAGGGCAAACCAAACTACCAAGCCAATTCTTATACTGGGAAGGAAACAAGCTACCGGGGACCGGTTTCTGGCATTTCAGCCGTCGTCGGCCCGGCTTGCTTGAATCCTGATGGTGCAATGAGCAAGGGACTCACATCTGAGTATACCCTTCCACGCTTGTGGTGGACAAATTGATTCAGAAAAGGGGGTGGTGATGAACAGAGTGTCTGAATTAAGCAGACTACTCTTACCCAGTCCAAAGATCAGGGCTTGATCCATCACCGTTTTTCAGCTCACTGCACCATCCCAGCTCAGAACCTGGTTACATGCAAATTAGTCTGTTCCTGTCCCAGTGCATGATGGGAACAGGGCAAACCAAACTACCAAGCCAATTCTTATACTGGGAAGGAAACAAGCTACCGGGGACCGGTTTCTGGCATTTCAACCGTCGTCGGCCCGGCTTGCTTGAATCCTGATGGTGCAATGAGCAAGGGACTCACATCTGAGTAAACCCTTCCACGCTTATGGTGGACAAATTGATTCAGAAAAGGGGGTGGTGATGAACAGAGTGTCTGAATTAAGCAGACCACTCTTACCCAGTCCAAAGATCAGGGCTTGATCCATCACCGACATTTTCAGCTCACTGCACCATCCCAGCTCAGAACCTGGCTACATGCAAATTAGTCTGTTCCTGTCCCAGTGCATGATGGGAACAGGGCAAACCAAACTACCAAGCCAATTCTTATACTGGGAAGGAAACAAGCTACCAGGGACCGGTTTCTGGTATTTCAGCCGTCGTCGGCCCGGCTTGCTTGAATCCTGATGGTGCAATGAGCAAGGGACTCACATCTGAGTATACCCTTCCACGCTTATGGTGGACAAATTGATTCAGAAAAGGGGGTGGTGATGAACAGAGTGTCTGAATTAAGGACTGGGTAAGAGTGGTCTGCTTAATTCAGACACTCTACTCAGCGCCACCCCCTTTTCTGAATCGTTTTTGGCCACTATAGGTGTGGCAGGGTATACTCAGACATGAGTCCCTTTCTCACTGCACCATCAGGATTCAAGCAAGCCGGGCCGAAGACGGCTGAAATGCCAGAAACCGGTCCCCGGTAGCTTGTCTCCTTTCTGGTGAAGAATTGGCTTGGTAGTTTAGTCTGCCCTGTTCCCATGATGCACTGGGCCAGGGACAGACTGATTTGCATATAGCCAGGTTCTAAACTGGGATGGCGCAGTGAAATAAATAACGGTGATGGATCAAGCCCTGATCTTCGGACTGGGTAAGAGTGGTCTGCTTAATTCAGACACTCTGTTCATCACCACCCCCTTTTCTGAATCGTTTTTGGCCACTATAGGTGTGGCAGGGTATACTCAGACAGGAGTCCCTTTCTCACTGCACCATCAGGATTCAAGCAAGCCGGGCCGAAGACGGCTGAAATGCCAGAAACCGGTCCCTGGTAGCTTGTCTCCTTTCTGGTGAAGAATTGGCTTGGTAGTTTAGTCTGCCCTGTTCCCATGATGCACTGGGCCAGGGACAGACTGATTTTCATATAGCCAGGTTCTGAACTGGGATGGCGCAGTGAGATAAATAACGGTGATGGATCAAGCCCTGATCTTTGGACTCGGTAAGAGTGGTCTGCTTAATTCAGACACTCTGGTCATCACCACCCCCTTTTCTGAATCGTTTTTGGCCACTATAGGTGTGGCAGGGTATACTCAGACATGAGTCCCTTTCTCACTGCACCATCAGGATTCAAGCAAGCCGGGACGAAGACGGCTGAAATGCCAGAAACCGGTCCCCGGTAGCTTGTCTCCTTTCTGGTGAAGAATTGGCTTGGTAGTTTAGTCTGCCCTGTTCCCATGATGCACTGGGCCAGGGACAGACTGATTTGCATATAGCCAGGTTCTAAACTGGGATGGCGCAGTGAAATAAATAACGGTGATGGATCAAGCCCTGATCTTCGGACTGGGTAAGAGTGGTCTGCTTAATTCAGACACTCTGTTCATCACCACCCCCTTTTCTGAATCGTTTTTGGCCACTATAGGTGTGGCGGGGTATACTCAGACATGAGTCCCTTTCTCACTGCACCATCAGGATTCAAGCAAGCCGGGCCGAAGACGGCTGAAATGCCAGAAACCGGTCCCCGGTAGCTTGTCTCCTTTCTGGTGAAGAATTGGCTTGGTAGTTTAGTTTGCCCTGTTCCCATGATGCACTGGGCCAGGGACAGACTGATTTGCATATAGCCAGGTTCTGAACTGGGATGGCGCAGTGAGATAAATAACGGTGATGGATCAAGCCCTGATCTTTGGACTGGGTAAGAGTGGTTTGCTTAATTCAGACACTCTGTTCATCACCACCCCCTTTTCTGAATCGTTTTTGGCCACTATAGGTGTGGCAGGGTATACTCAGACATGAGTCCCTTTCTCACTGCACCATCAGGATTCAAGCAAGCCGGGCCGAAGACGGCTGAAATGCCAGAAACCGGTCCCCGGTAGCTTGTCTCCTTTCTGGTGAAGAATTGGCTTGGTAGTTTAGTCTGCCCTGTTCCCATGATGCACTGGGCCAGGGACAGACTGATTTGCATATAGCCAGGTTCTGAACTGGGATGGCGCAGTGAGATAAATAACGGTGATGGATCAAGCCCTGATCTTTGGACTGGGTAAGAGTGGTCTGCTTAATTCAGACACTCTGGTCATCACCACCCCCTTTTCTGAATCGTTTTTGGCCACTATAGGTGTGGCAGGGTATACTCAGACATGAGTCCCTTTCTCACTGCACCATGAGGATTCAAGCAAGCCGGGCCGAAGACGGCTGAAATGCCAGAAACCGGTCCCGGTAGCTTGTCTCCTTTCTGGTGAAGAATTGGCTTGGTAGTTTAGTCTGCCCTGTTCCCATGATGCACTGGGCCAGGGACAGACTGATTTGCATATAGCCAGGTTATGAACTGGGATGGCGCAGTGAGATAAATAACGGTGATGGATCAAGCCCTGATCTTTGGACTGGGTAAGAGTGGTCTGCTTAATTCAGACACTCTGTTCATCACCACCCCCTTTTCTGAATCGTTTTTGGCCACTATAGGTGTGGCAGGGTATACTCAGACATGAGTCCCTTTCTCCCTGCACCATCAGGATTCAAGCAAGCCTGGCCGAAGACGGCTGAAATGCCAGAAACCGGTCCCCGGTAGCTTGTCTCCTTTTTGGTGAAGAATTGGCTTGGTAGTTTAGTCTGCCCTGTTCCCATGATGCACTGGGCCAGGGACAGACTGATATGCATATAGCCAGGTTCTGAACTGGGATGGCGCAGTGAGATAAATAACGGTGATGGATCAAGCCCTGATCTTTGGACTGGGTAAGAGTGGTCTGCTTAATTCAGACACTCTGTTCATCACCACCCCCTTTTCTGAATCGTTTTTGGCCACTATAGGTGTGGCAGGGTATACTCAGACATGAGTCCCTTTCTCACTGCACCATCAGGATTCAAGCAAGCCGGGCCGAAGACGGCTGAAATGCCAGAAACCGGTCCCCGGTAGCTTGTCTCCTTTCTGGTGAAGAATTGGCTTGGTAGTTTAGTCTGCCCTGTTCCCATGATGCACTGGGCCAGGGACAGACTGATTTGCATATAGCCAGGTTCTAAACTGGGATGGCGCAGTGAAATAAATAACGGTGATGGATCAAGCCCTGATCTTCGGACTGGGTAAGAGTGGTCTGCTTAATTCAGACACTCTGTTCATCACCACCCCCTTTTCTGAATCGTTTTTGGCCACTATAGGTGTGGCAGGGTATACTCAGACAGGAGTCCCTTTCTCACTGCACCATCAGGATTCAAGCAAGCCGGGCCGAAGACGGCTGAAATGCCAGAAACCGGTCCCTGGTAGCTTGTCTCCTTTCTGGTGAAGAATTGGCTTGGTAGTTTAGTCTGCCCTGTTCCCATGATGCACTGGGCCAGGGACAGACTGATTTGCATATAGCCAGGTTCTGAACTGGGATGGCGCAGTGAGATAAATAACGGTGATGGATCAAGCCCTGATCTTTGGACTCGGTAAGAGTGGTCTGCTTAATTCAGACACTCTGGTCATCACCACCCCCTTTTCTGAATCGTTTTTGGCCACTATAGGTGTGGCAGGGTATACTCAGACATGAGTCCCTTTCTCACTGCACCATCAGGATTCAAGCAAGCCGGGACGAAGACGGCTGAAATGCCAGAAACCGGTCCCCGGTAGCTTGTCTCCTTTCTGGTGAAGAATTGGCTTGGTAGTTTAGTCTGCCCTGTTCCCATGATGCACTGGGCCAGGGACAGACTGATTTGCATATAGCCAGGCTCTGAACTGGGATGGCGCAGTGAGATAAATAACGGTGATGGGTCAAGCCCTGATCTTTGGACTGGGTAAGAGTGGTCTGCTTAATTCAGACACTCTGTTCATCACCACCCCCTTTTCTGAATCGTTTTTGGCCACTATAGGTGTGGCTGCGGCAGGGTATACTCAGACATGAGTCCCTTTCTCACTGCACCATCAGGATTCAAGCAAGCCGGGCCGAAGACGGCTGAAATGCCAGAAACCGGTCCCCGGTAGCTTGTCTCCTTTCTGGTGAAGAATTGGCTTGGTAGTTTAGTCTGCCCTGTTCCCATGATGCACTGGGCCAGGGACAGACTGATTTGCATATAGCCAGGTTCTGAACTGGGATGGGGCAGTGAGATAAATAAGGGTGATGGATCAAGCCCTGATCTTTGGACTGGGTAAGAGTGGTCTGCTTAATTCAGACACTCTGTTCATCACCACCCCCTTTTCTGAATCGTTTTTGGCCACTATAGGTGTGGCAGGGTATACTCAGACATGAGTCCCTTTCTCACTGCACCATCAGGATTCAAGCAAGCCGGGCCGAAGACGGCTGAAATGCCAGAAACCGGTCCCCGGTAGCTTGTCTCCTTTCTGGTGAAGAATTGGCTTGGTAGTTTAGTCTTCCCTGTTCCCATGATGCACTGGGCCAGGGACAGACTGATTTGCATATAGCCAGGTTCTGAACTGGGATGGCGCAGTGAGATAAATAACGGTGATGGATCAAGCCCTGATCTTTGGACTGGGTAAGAGTGGTCTGCTTAATTCAGACACTCTGTTCATCACCACCCCCTTTTCTGAATCGTTTTTGGCAACTATAGGTGTGGCAGGGTATACTCAGACATGAGTCCCTTTCTCACTGCACCATCAGGATTCAAGCAAGCCGGGCCGAAGACGGCTGAAATGCCAGAAACCGGTCCCCGGTAGCTTGTCTCCTTTCTGGTGAAGAATTGGCTTGGTAGTTTAGTCTGCCCTGTTCCCATGATGCACTGGGCCAGGGACAGACTGATTTGCATATAGCCAGGTTCTGAACTGGGATGGCGCAGTGAGATAAATAACGGTGATGGATCAAGCCCTGATCTTTGGACTGGGTAAGAGTGGTCTGCTTAATTCAGACACTCTGGTCATCACCACCCCCTTTTCTGAATCGTTTTTGGCCACTATAGGTGTGGCAGGGTATACTCAGACATGAGTCCCTTTCTCACTGCACCATCAGGATTCAAGCAAGCCGGGCCGAAGACGGCTGAAATGCCAGAAACCGGTCCCGGTAGCTTGTCTCCTTTCTGGTGAAGAATTGGCTTGGTAGTTTAGTCTGCCCTGTTCCCATGATGCACTGGGCCAGGGACAGACTGATTTGCATATAGCCAGGTTATGAACTGGGATGGCGCAGTGAGATAAATAACGGTGATGGATCAAGCCCTGATCTTTGGACTGGGTAAGAGTGGTCTGCTTAATTCAGACACTCTGTTCATCACCACCCCCTTTTCTGAATCGTTTTTGGCCACTATAGGTGTGGCAGGGTATACTCAGACATGAGTCCCTTTCTCCCTGCACCATCAGGATTCAAGCAAGCCTGGCCGAAGACGGCTGAAATGCCAGAAACCGGTCCCCGGTAGCTTGTCTCCTTTCTGGTGAAGAATTGGCTTGGTAGTTTAGTCTGCCCTGTTCCCATGATGCACTGGGCCAGGGACAGACTGATTTGCATATAGCCAGGTTCTGAACTGGGATGGCGCAGTGAGATAAATAACGGTGATGGATCAAGCCCTGATCTTTGGACTGGGTAAGAGTGGTCTGCTTAATTCAGACACTCTGTTCATCACCACCCCCTTTTCTGAATCGTTTTTGGCCACTATAGGTGTGGCAGGGTATACTCAGACATGAGTCCCTTTCTCACTGCACCATCAGGATTCAAGCAAGCCGGGCCGAAGACGGCTGAAATGCCAGAAACCGGTCCCCGGTAGCTTGTCTCCTTTCTGGTGAAGAATTGG
The DNA here is from genome assembly GCF_964263255.1 of Lissotriton vulgaris. Classification (NCBI taxonomy): domain Eukaryota; kingdom Metazoa; phylum Chordata; class Amphibia; order Caudata; family Salamandridae; genus Lissotriton; species Lissotriton vulgaris. Next base: position 1,077,797,841 of record NC_141689.1, on the reverse strand, counting down.
CTTGGTAGTTTAGTCTGCCCTGTTCCCATGATGCACTGGGCCAGGGACAGACTGATTTGCATATAGCCAGGTTCTAAACTGGGATGGCGCAGTGAAATAAATAACGGTGATGGATCAAGCCCTGATCTTCGGACTGGGTAAGAGTGGTCTGCTTAGTTCAGACACTCTGTTCATCACCACCCCCTTTTCTGAATCGTTTTTGGCCACTATAGGTGTGGCAGGGTATACTCAGACAGGAGTCCCTTTCTCACTGCACCATCAGGATTCAAGCAAGCCGGGCCGAAGACGGCTGAAATGCCAGAAACCGGTCCCCGGTAGCTTGTCTCCTTTCTGGTGAAGAATTGGCTTGGTAGTTTAGTCTGCCCTGTTCCCATGATGCACTGGGCCAGGGACAGACTGATTTGCATATAGCCAGGTTCTGAACTGGGATGGCGCAGTGAGATAAATAACGGTGATGGATCAAGCCCTGATCTTTGGACTGGGTAAGAGTGGTCTGCTTAATTCAGACACTCTGGTCATCACCACCCCATTTTCTGAATCGTTTTTGGCCACTATAGGTGTGGCAGGGTATACTCAGACATGAGTCCCTTTCTCACTGCACCATCAGGATTCAAGCAAGCCGGGACGAAGACGGCTGAAATGCCAGAAACCGGTCCCCGGTAGCTTGTCTCCTTTCTGGTGAAGAATTGGCTTGGTAGTTTAGTCTGCCCTGTTCCCATGATGCACTGGGCCAGGGACAGACTGATTTGCATATAGCCAGGCTCTGAACTGGGATGGCGCAGTGAGATAAATAACGGTGATGGGTCAAGCCCTGATCTTTGGACTGGGTAAGAGTGGTCTGCTTAATTCAGACACTCTGTTCATCACCACCCCCTTTTCTGAATCGTTTTTGGCCACTATAGGTGTGGCTGCGGCAGGGTATACTCAGACATGAGTCCCTTTCTCACTGCACCATCAGGATTCAAGCAAGCCGGGCCGAAGACGGCTGAAATGCCAGAAACCGGTCCCCGGTAGCTTGTCTCCTTTCTGGTGAAGAATTGGCTTGGTAGTTTAGTCTGCCCTGTTCCCATGATGCACTGGGCCAGGGACAGACTGATTTGCATATAGCCAGGTTCTGAACTGGGATGGGGCAGTGAGATAAATAAGGGTGATGGATCAAGCCCTGATCTTTGGACTGGGTAAGAGTGGTCTGCTTAATTCAGACACTCTGTTCATCACCACCCCCTTTTCTGAATCGTTTTTGGCCACTATAGGTGTGGCAGGGTATACTCAGACATGAGTCCCTTTCTCACTGCACCATCAGGATTCAAGCAAGCCGGGCCGAAGACGGCTGAAATGCCAGAAACCGGTCCCCGGTAGCTTGTCTCCTTTCTGGTGAAGAATTGGCTTGGTAGTTTAGTCTGCCCTGTTCCCATGATGCACTGGGCCAGGGACAGACTGATTTGCATATAGCCAGGTTCTGAACTGGGATGGCGCAGTGAGATAAATAACGGTGATGGATCAAGCCCTGATCTTTGGACTGGGTAAGAGTGGTCTGCTTAATTCAGACACTCTGTTCATCACCACCCCCTTTTCTGAATCGTTTTTGGCAACTATAGGTGTGGCAGGGTATACTCAGACATGAGTCCCTTTCTCACTGCACCATCAGGATTCAAGCAAGCCGGGCCGAAGACGGCTGAAATGCCAGAAACTGGTCCCCGGTAGCTTGTCTCCTTTCTGGTGAAGAATTGGCTTGGTCGTTTAGTCTGCCCTGTTCCCATGATGCACTGGGCCAGGGACAGACTGATTTGCATATAGCCAGGTTCTGAACTGGGATGGCGCAGTGAGATAAATAACGGTGATGGATCAAGCCCTGATCTTTGGACTGGGTAAGAGTGGTCTGCTTAATTCAGACACTCTGTTCATCACCACCCCCTTTTCTGAATCGCTCCTCAAAAATATGTCAGCTGTCTGTGGGCAGGCTGCTGTTATACAATTTCTGCCTACGGATACCATTAAAAGAGGTGAGTTCTGTAGAGCGCTTGTACAGTAGCCGAGCAGGGCCATGGCCTCAGAGACTGATGCTCTTGTCACTAGAGGCCAATAGTCAGCACCACTGAAATTATACAGCAGCCAGGGGCGTATCAAATTCAGCGGCAGGGTTGATTAAATTATGCAACACGAAAAGCAAATTCCTCTGCGTAATACGGCACAGTTTCTGATAGCATTACTTGATTATTTCGACATTTTTATACAGGCTAAAACGGTCTGAACGAAGGTTTTACCTCTTTCATACCATTTATCACCCAAATAAAGCAATATGCAACAGAACGGCGGTCAGTTAACATTTGCAAAGGGTCTTCCCTGTGTGGCTGCATTTTCAAATCGTTTTTTAGTAACTTTTGATCAGTTAAAGCTAGAAACACGTTTTTTTGTTAAAATCTGCAGATTATGCAGCAGCAGCAAATGATGGATTATGTGGCAAATGCAGCACATCTATGTTTATGTGGAAATCGCACAATTCCAGTGGCCCTAACTGTGGGACAATGATATTAAGCAGATGACAAAATGCCCCAGAAGGTATTTTGAGTAATTGCTTAGCCAATGGACAGGGAATCTGGACATTTTTATTGTCTAAGACCTGTTGTGAGGTATTAAGCTGCACTCACCGTTTTACAGCAGCACTTTGGATTTGATGGAAAGAATGTCTAAAGCTGCTCAAGACCTAACTCCCCGGGATCAACAGGGCTATCGACCCTGTCTGGAGAGGGTGAAGCCGTGGGAAGCGGGGGTGGGGTGGGGTGGGGTGCTTTGCGACTTCTCGTGTCTTTTGTTCGGTCTATTTTGCATAAGAGATTTAGGGCCTCATTAGGATCGCAGACGGACGCAAGTCCGTCCGCGACCCCAGAGCAAGAGGGAACCTCCGCATGGCATGCGGAGTTCCCTCCTGTGCAATTAGGATGTGACCGCCACCCTAGCGGTCACATCCTCTATTTTTAACATTGCGGCGGGTGCGGCTTCAAGCTGAACCCGCGGCAATGTTAAAAATGCACGCATTGCATTTGCATGCAGTGAGAGGCAGGCACCGCGCGGTGCCTGCCGCTTTCTGCATGCAAATGCAGGGGGGTACCATAGGTACCCCCCATGTGCACCCCCCACTCCCCCTTCACCTAGGGGGCCCGCAACGGGCACCCGCAGTGAAGTTCCGTATGCTTTTCCACGGCGGAAAACCCGCCGCGGAAAAGCATAATTTACAGGCCATCCTAATATGGTGGACGGTGTCTGGAAGACACCGTCACCATATTAGAGCTTTTCCGCCGCGGTTGTAAGCCGACCGCGGCGGAAATGCTGCGGACGGAAACCAGAACCCACCAGCCATCCTAATGTGGCGGTGGGTCTTTGGTCAGTCCGCTGCGGTTTTTCCGCATCCTCTGGGCCGGCGGTGGCTTCCGCCGGCCCAGAGGATGCGGAAAAACCGCAATCATAATGACCCCCTAAGTCTTACTATACAGGTCGCTTGCACCAGCCTTAGCCACTAGAAAGCCGCCTGGCTTGCTTCCTTAGCACAGCTACACTCATTCCATTCATAGGGCCAGATTTAACAAAATGTCACGCAACACAAAACAGCAAGACGACTTGCTGAGCTGTGGGACAGCGAGAGAGCAGGAATGCGCAATATCTACTAAGATATGACACATTCCTGCTCTCTCCCTGCATTCGTGCACTGAATTCTGGATCAACAAGCATACAATTAATTTCGCACCAGTGGAGCGCTCGCCCGATGGCACGGAAGTACCGTGAAAGTATTGGCACAGATAAAAAGTCGACAATTGACAAAGGAATAGACCCACTACGCTGACCCGAAAAAGAAGAAACAAAAGAAAAGGCAAAGAAAGATAAGAAGAAAAAAGGGCCATAGAAACAAATAGTAAAAACAAAATCCCCCCCCTCCAACCCCCCACCCTGCACCCCTGCAGATGACTACGGCCTACCCCCCTAGCAGCGTGCCTGTCGCCCCGTAAATGAACCCGAAATATAGAAGAACAAAAGGGAAAAAAAGGAAAAGGGAAAGAAAGAAGGGACTAAAACCCTGCCCAAAAAGGAGAAATGGAGGAAGGCTGTGTCATACGCATTCCCGGACTCTCCCCCCGTCCTAACGAAGAATCCCCCGCAATGTTAACACAATCAAGCGGACCACCATAAAACAGTACATCAGAGGAAACCAGAAATCCCGCCCCGGACTCCAGTAACCAAATAAAGCAGTCCTGTTACCGATAGATCAATATTGTGAAGCCTCAAACAACAGTCTCAGCTTTGGCCCCGTAGATCAAATTTGCTGATCCCCTCCGATAAAGAGCGCCCCACCTTAAAATTGTCAACGGTCAAACAGAAGTTGTTGAGACATAGTCTATTAGTCGAAGAAAGGATGGCAAGTCCCAAAGTAGACGCTTGAGTCCATCGATGCCCCTTCCCGACTCTAAGACCAGGCGCTATCCCATCCGCCATCGTGATGGACCAGCTGGGAATGGGGTGCAACACAGTCCCACACAGATCACAATTACGAGCAAATGTCTCTAAATCGGGAAAAACAGTGAAATGTTCCACCAATTGCAGTTCCAAAGATTCCGACTTTGTAGGTGCATCGCCAATCTCCACATATTCGAACCGTTCCACTTCTGTAGGGTCATAGAAAGCTCCAAGCACCGGGTCAAATGGCATCGCTGGGGTAGCAATAGGGAAAGGAACAGGCCACCGGGTCTCGGGCAGCAAGTCAGAGTCCGGTCCCGATCCTCTAAGTCCGTCCACAACCAACATCAGATTCCAAGCCTGGGTCTTCATAGTCGCCTGAAGTGCCTCAAGGGCCGCCATCACTGACCGCAATGACGGGCCGCACAGGACCCGCTCTGCCGGGTTTCGCATAGCATCAAGCATATTGATCCCCACGCAGAGGCGCCTTCCCCGGGGTAAGATTAGGCGGAGCAGGAATGAACCGTGAGGGACTGATCGTCAGTAGGTGTTAGTGCGCACCAAGTCTCCGATCCAACGGCACCGGCGCTACGAACGCCAGGCTTCCGGGTCTCGGACCCCCACACACACCACCTCGGGCATCACTCGTCTCCGCACCTCCGGTACAGTTCCAGGCAGCAGATCGGCAGCAAATCAATCATAAAGATGTCAGAAGTTCCGTGGACCGGACCCTGCCGCTCTCTCCGGTCCGCTGTTGTTCAACTAGGACCTAGCTAGACCAACACTTGAGACCCCGGCTTCCAGACTGGGCTAGGCCTCAAATTAAACCTCGACATAACTCCACTCCACCATGTCGGAAAATCCTCGGGTTTGCGGCATCAGTTCGCAGAGTAATTCATGCACCCAGATATGGGGCGAGAAACCAGGATATACGACAGGATCTTCGAGCGAGAGACGGGGGTCAGCGGAGCCGGGAAGCTATGTGGCCATCTTGCTTGCTGTCGTAGCTCCTCCCCGCTATTGTTATTTTTTTAACCCCTTCCCTGCTCATGACGAGCTCAGCTCATCATGAGGCACAGTGGAGCTGTGCTGATGACGAGCTGAGCTCGCCATGAATAAGGTGAAATAGCAATTTCCAGCACAGGCTGGAAATTGCCTTAGCAGCCAAGGTGTTAATCCATTTCCTCCATACACCCTCCGGTCCCACTACTCCCGTTCCAAGGTAGCTGCCACTGGGTGCAAGGGTGCCTGCATTGCAGAGAGCATTTTTTGTGCAGTAAGGACACCTTCCTGCAAAAAAGCAATCCTTAGAGGCATTTTCCTCTTTCTAGTGTTTTGCAGATACATGTGTAGAAAGAGATAATAACAGGGATACATGAAGATATTTCTCCTCGTTACGTCTCTGTTGGGAAGGCATACCATTCTTATGTAATCCCAGGTTTACTACCCTTTGTAAATCTGAGGTTGGGTTAAAATCCATGGGTGAATGCATGGAATCGTGGACACTTCATCTATGGAATGCCTTCTCAACACAGAGAAACGCAAGGCAGAGATTTGTGCTGCCCAGGGTACTCTGAATTTACTAAATCATGCAGAGCTGAGTGGGTTAGTAAATCACACTGTGTTCCCTTGCATCGCCTTGTGAAATGGAAGGGCAATGCAGACTCTTAGTATATCTTTCCCATAGTTTTACTATTGAGAGAGCGCCATGTTATTCTTGAAAATTGTAGGGGTGCACCATAATCCAGAGTAGTCAGCACCCACATATTTAATGGGCTTATTAATGTAGTTAGAAATGTAACGTTAGGCTGGGAATCAGCATGATATGTAGTGATGTGCTTATTAATCAGAGACTAATGCAGTGTTCTAATCGAAATGTAGTGTTGCCTAATGTAGAAAATAATCATATGTGAAATATCGTATTACCAAAGAAGTGCTTTTGAAATATATACGTGCTAATTAATGAGTGAATTAATGTAGGTTTTAATATGAAAGGTAGTGCTTACATTAAAAGTAGAATTAATGCTTTGTAGTGGTGAAATGTAATGGCATGTTGTATTAAAAATGTCTTTAAAACGTGCAAAGGCCTGTGACATGCTAAAGCCAGTAGAAGCATAACTGTATTTTTCTTTTGTTAGATATAGTCGAGAAGGAAAGATTTTCTCTCTTCGGGGGAAAAGCTGTCCTCAGCAAATCCTAAGTTGTAACTTCGAATGTTTGCAGAGATGTTGCCATGCATTTCAGCTTGCAGGTGCAAGGCTGAAGGCTCGTTAGGTAGAAGGGTTAATTGTTTAGGAGTTAGGATAGTAGGCGCGAGAGCAGAGGAGCTGCCAAAGAATTTGGGAGTGCAACATTTAGTGAGGAAGGTGCCTGGGACCCAAGGACACACAAACGGAAGCTTGATGGAGAGGTGCCATACTGGAAAAGTCCAAAGATCTTCACCTGCCAGAGGGGCGTACCTCTGGGCGTGTCAACTATTATTGGGATTTTGGATTAGGGACAGCACCCGAGGGTGAAGAGCAGAATTTAGTTAGGGGATTGACAGAGCAGGATGAAGGCAGCTGTAAAGAGAGAGCTTGGAGAAGGTAGGGCAGAGTCGGGTGTCAAAAGGAGCATCTTAGAATGAGCTTGATAGTTAAACTATCTGCTTAAGAAAGTGAATGTACTTCTTTGGAAGTCTTCACTGCTGACACCTTTATTCTGGTCTGAAGGGAATGTTAAGTAGGGATGTCACTTTAGAATAGTGTAGGGACAGACTAACCATTTTCTTTCCTTTTGTAAATGCAGTCCAAACTTAGTGTTACTCTAATTGACTTGCTTCTGAGTCGTCTGAGAATCTTGCGTAGAATTATGTTTGTATTACTGCCAGTCTATTTTCTGAACCTCTTTCTGAGATGTTTGTATGTTCACTATTCTTGGCTTTGTAATAAATCTTTGAAATTTCAGTCGTAGTCAGTGGTCCTTTGAGTTTAATTCGGATTTGATGGTGAAGTTGTTCAAAAGCTGTTGTAAAATCTTTCCTTTATTCTTCTAGGGCAGGGAAGAAGGTCCAGTCGACCTGGTTTGGGATTCTAGAGATGAGTAAGAAAATCTAGAGATAAATCCCAGCTTCCCCACTATCTGGACTTTAGTAATTTAATGCACCAAATAGCTACAGTGAATGATTGCAATAAAGACATTCGATTTGTATTCTGATTAATACCCTTCAAAACTGCTTTCATGGTTTGCGTAGACTTGATATCTGCCTCGTGCAGGGCAAAGGAAGGCCAGTCCTCATGCGTCATAGCCCAGAAGAGGCTGGGCCACCACCCTAACATCTGTTGTCGTCCAGCAGGATTTTCTCATGAGCCAGACAAGTAGAGTTAAAGGCTGTATTTGCTGCTGAGACATTTCTATTTCTATTTGTTCTGGCTTTTGTTCTGGATCATAAGCTTATTATCATTGTAGCCAACGTAGTCATGGGGAAGAGGAAAGTGGTTTCAACAAATGTTGCTGATAAAAGGCCAAGGACAAAAAAAAAACTTTTATCTTTTCTCAGTTATGCAGTGGGGATCCTCACGGAGGAGATTTAGAGTGTGAAAGACCAGCTGGTCCTAAACTGCTGCAAGGTCAACTCTTTAAGGAACTCAGCAGAACCTTTATCCATTGAAGCATTAATTGAGGGTACTTCCAATTTACGTCCCTCACCTCACAATACTAACAATGAGGTTGCGCCTGTAAACCTTACTCTGGACCCCTAATGCGGGGCAAACTCTAAACTGATCTGAGCATGTAGGGAAGGGGCCAGGTCAAAAGCAAAAATATTGTAATGTCAAGCAAGTCCCTCTCTTGAAGCAAATTAGGAAGGGAGTGAAAAGGGGAACCCTGCCTAGAATCATGGTTTATCTATGGGACCTTACAGTCATCAAGACCTTATTTTAAAATGGTAAATGCAAATATAGACTGGTTTGATGCACTCAATATACAAATTGTTAAAATGAAGGAAGTGGTGGGGAAATTGGGAGAAACTGTAGGGTTCATCCACATGCAAATGGTAAATCTCTTGTGTATATAGGCTCCTTTGACCATCACTGCCCATAATGTTCCCCTACAAGGCCACCTTAGCAGGCATTAACCATTCAGTTTGTTAGAGACCAACATGGGGCCAGGGACTTCTGGCAATATAGCTGATAACACAGCTAATGTTACTTTATTACCACTGAATGTTTTGTCAGCTTCCCATGCAGCTCAGCCCAGTGATCCTACTGATAGGAATAATCCCCTTAATAACACTCAGAGTGTAGACCATGGGCAACCAGGGAGGCAACACCATCATCCTGTTGAGGTTTTTTCGGGGGATAAGCCATGTGATATGGTCATTCAGTTGCCACAAGCTTATACTCCTATGTATTATTGATGACTGATGCTCGCCCCTTGAGGTCAAGGAAACTGAAAGTTATCTGCAGCTCAAAAACGAAGTCACACATTGGCTGACGGCCAAGGTAAACCTTCATCCATCCTCATTTGAAGAGATTATCATGCTCCAGAGAGTGGGCTGGTTAAGGAATTCCCATTCTCAGACGACTGTACAATCATAAACCTTTGCAATGCCATGAGGGTGGGTTATATCCTTCACAATCTTAGGACCAGTACTGCTCCGAGAAGTAGAATCGCAGTATTCCCCCTTTGCCTTATCTACAAAAAAGCATAGGGGGAGTCTCGACCAGAGTGGGCACTCAATCTGAATGTGCCCTCAGGGGTAGGATCCTGGTGTGCACCTTAGCATTCACTTTGAATCACTGATTCAGTTAGATGACCCAGACTGACTGGCCCCCATTTTAAATTCCTTCACATTTACAGAATGCTTTAACATTTTCAATTATACATTTTGCTTTTTCATTTATATAAACAATATTAATCTGCTAATATTGTTTAATTTTCTTAGCAGTCGCTGACCCACTGAGTAAGCTTTGCAGACCCCCAGGAGTCCACGGACAACCGGTTACGAACCACTGAACTAGAGCATTAAATACTTAAGTTGTGCAGAGCAATTATGAATTAAATTAAACATTAGACCTTAGAAATACCTAACAGACGTATATCTTGGACATCTGCCTTTGAAGAATTCATTTCTACATTTAACCCAATTAAAGCCAGGTTTTCTGCTTTCATGATTTATCACCGTAGACTAGAGTATCTTGGTTTACCGTCCGTCTTGCTCATTGCTGCAGTGACTTATCCTAAACTGTTTAATGCAAAAAGTGAAAACTGGAAAATCCAGCAGTGAAGCAAGCTTTAGCTTTACTTTTACCCAGTGACAATTCATTTATGCTCTCAGAATTCCAAGATTTTATTTTCCCCCAAAAGAATACAGCTGTTTAAAGCAGCCAACTCTCCCTCTAAAACACTGGGGAGAAACAAGAAGAAATCGTCTCAGAAACATATACTTCTGCATGTTATTCCCCAAAACCTTGTAATTCCAGTAATTTACACCCCCCTATACTTATGGGACCTCCCATTAATGGTAACTTCGGAGCAAGAAAAAAACAGGAATTTTGAGGCAATCATGAACGAGGGTTTAGAGCTGAATACTGTCCCACAATCCCGAAAATGTGTAACCGATACATGGGAGCAACATACCTCATAGCTCATGCTGGCCATTCCTGGCATCCCACCTTGTTGAGGGTAAATCTAAAACAGAGAAAAAATGTCATATTTGTCCATCTTTTTTCAAGTCAACAAGTAACTATTCACTTTCACCCACTATTCAATGTAGCAGTTAAAGCTCTAGCTTTGGAATCACCCATCTATTTCATTACTTTTTACGTTGATGTTGAATTCTGATTCTGGGAGCTACTTACATTCCACACTTCTCAATGTTAAAAACCACTAGGGCAGAAACATTTGTTTGCCAGAATTTCGTAATACTGCAAAGAAAAAAAAAATGTTTTGTAGTTGGAAAATGTGGCAGTCCTTTTTTTGTAGGTTGGTGGGACACACAGGGCCCGATTCACAAAGGTATACCTGGAACTGTGGTCTAAGTTTAGGCCTGAAGTCCAAGTTTAGACTTTAGGCCTAAAGTTAGATTTCAGGTCTACACAAGACTTCAGGTCTAAACTAAGACGTCAGGTCTAAGTTTACTTTTGTGAGTATTCTGTCTGCTTGGTCATATGTTGAATTTGACAGATTGGGCCTCATTTAAAGTACCCTGGTAATACCAATGCTAGTTGAAATTGTGCCGAGATTGAGATTGCAATGATTCCAATGTTTGAAAAATAAAGACAGGAGGGGAGGAAAGACAAGAGGAAGTGATTCACCAAGGTAAGCAATCACATTTCAAATGACCACCATCTGTCCAATAAAGGTGCCAACCTCATCCTGATTTTGAATATGCAGTGAATAGCAGATATTGTTGTAGATCCCTTTAAACCTGTTTCGCTGTTCAGGCAAAACATAGGGCAAACGCATTTCTAGAGTGGCATTGAATGTTGTAAGTCGCAAAGTTGCTTTTCTGCACTGCACAAATCTTAGGTGATACAAACCCTGCGTCCTTGCCGTGCTCGCGTTTCGGCCTGTAGAGTTCCTCGGGGCAGTTGATCCAATGTGTCTCAAGTCTCACCTATCCAGCTGTGATTCCAAGAACAAATGCTTGCAGTTTTTAGGGGCATGACTCTTGATAAATTATGTGTTCCTGATCAACCTTATCCAATATTAGATAAACTGTCAGGACTCATGGTTCACTGAACCATGTCTGATGCAACAATCTGCTCCATTGTAGGCAAAGTGAGATTTTGCTGCTATGAAATGCTGCCTGTACATGCAGATGTAAATTGGTCTTGTTAGTGGTCTGATCTGGATTACATTACTAAGTAATCTAGTAGGTATCAGATGGTTCAATACTTACTGGTAAAGCAAAACTTGTGCCAATGAGGCACCAAACCACAGCCCAGAGTCCCATTTTGCATAGATGTATCTGTAACACAAACAACCAGAGCATTAGAGAACCAATTAACCATTCAGAGTGCTGAAAAGATGCCAGATAAGGCAGACGTCATTTTAACAATATTATGAACGTTTCCCGGCAGCCGAAAACCTACAATTATGCCCTATCCTGGAAACCCCCGATTCATGAGAGTTCTTAAAAATTGTTAATTTTGCTAAAAATGTATTTGTTGTTGAAAACAAATAATTATTTGTTATTGTGTATTTCTTTTTCCTTATTTTCCTTTCTGCTCCCTCTTGATCCTGTCGTCTCTCCTTTTAGAGCACCCTGTGCCATGTTTTTGACTTTCAGAGTATGTGTAATAAAGGGTGCCCATAAAATGCATATTTTTAACTTACATTTTTCTAGAATAATTCCAAAACATGGCTCTGTATTTCAGTATGCTATGAAATACATGTATATGGCTTTCATGTGTAACTATAAACAGGCTTTTAGAGTTAAATACAAATAAAAATAGTCAATATAATTAATAATTCCCTTTGATTTATTTACCATTATTGTGACTAGTGCACAAGGGGCATTTATGTCCATAAATCTATGCTTAAAGCTAAAAATACCTCTCTTTACCATGCCAGGAATTCACAAAGGGAATTTTATCAGAGTGAATGGGGTTACTATTGCAGACATCTCCACCAAGCCTGTGGGACAACCAACAGCAGTAACTCCCCACAAGAGATCGGAAGAGGCCAGAATAAGGTGGGATTAGTGTTGCAAATATATGAACGCCCACAAACATTTGTGCGCATTGCCAGACTCGATCTAACCTTTTTCCACCCTCGACACGGTTGAAATTTTACTCCAGCCAAGGGCTGAAGTAACTTCCCTTCCAGACTGCGAAGGGGAGCAGCTCACCTATAAACTTTACAGCAGATGTATGGGAAGGGGGTTTTCCCTATGGAATTAAAAGAAAATATATGTATACATCGGGCGCCATTTCTTAGTGCCTAACGGTCTGATTAAGAGTTTGGCTGATGGGTACTCTTGCAAAAATGACAAATATCCCTTCCGCCTTATTACAATGCATACAAACAGAGAGATATCCTGTCTGCTTTATTAGAAGTGCATTAGCGTGTAGTGCACTTGAAGAATGGTGTAGGGAATATCCATCACGGTTGTGACAGGGTACATGTCTGCCAAAAACAAGGCCCTGATACTACATTGTGTGGAACTATACATTTAGGAAATGGAAGCTAGGGGAATATGCCACATGGCATTCCCAGTGGTATGCCTGGAAACCTGTGCATGAGGCAACTTTGCAGGGGTACAACTGGGAATGTTTTTGAATTACAAAAATGTAATAAATACATATGTTCTTAGGAGTACTTTTTCAGGCGCAGATTTGCCACTTTTCTGTGACTTAACCAACTATAACTTTGATCTCTTTTAATTGTTTTTTTTACTGACTTCTGCCTTACACTGCCCTGCATCCACACACGTGCAAGCTTCTAAGAAGTGGAAAAGCCCATTAATATTTGCTCTGCCTTTTCCTGCTCTACCCTTAATGCTCAGTGGCGTAACATAGGCCCCTGCTGCCTCTGTGGTGCGGGGAGCCCCGAGCTCCAGAGGACCCCTCAGGTCAGTACCCCGGCCTGGGAGCTCTTGGCTGAGTCCGGGTGGAGGGGGGCTCCATGTACTTTGCAGGCCTCTCCCCCTCAAGTTTTGTTATGCCACTGCATATGCTTCCAATGTTTTCCCCACTTACTTCCTCTATCTCCATGCAGCCTTCTCAATGACACGTCATCACGGTCTAGTAAGGGTCTGAATTTCCAATAGTCTCTGCAATATGAGCTTAGGATCAATATTAATCTAATTTCACTTCCCTCTCAAGCAAGCCCCACATTTTGTGTGCGTGTTTGTGTACCAATATGACACCAGTGTCAATATTTGACATCATGGAGTTGGACCACTGTGGCATTTTAGAAAACATGCGGTGGGAGGTAGATTACCCTGATGTTTTTGAGGGATCGGATTGCATGAAGATACATTTCAGAAAATGTAGGCTCCATTATTCCAGAGCAGCACAAGCCACCTTATTGTAGAGACAAATGAAATAGCAGACAATACAGATGCAATTCAGGAAATGTGAGGGAAGATAAGAGGAATCCACAATTTGAGAAGAGTACCCTTCAAGAGTGCTGCACTAATCCAAGTGAGTACCCATGGCGGGTCACGAAATTGCCGCCTGGCCCATTGTCCTATTTGAGAGCACTCCGCTCTTTTACATTAAAGTGCACCAGATTCTTTAGAGGCACAAAAACTGCAGAGGCAGGTTTAATAGCAGTATTTTTAAATTTACATGGAGAGTTCTCCAGGGCTTAGCCTTCGCTTTAACTTTGCTCCTTTTCTACATAATTCAACTAGCAATTTGATAGAGTGACACTATCTGTAACTCCACACCTACACTCATTAATCATAGATCTAGCGTTGGCAGGAGATTACAGGATCATCCCAATCAAGAATACCTTCTACTGGCTGAAAGGGATCTACTGTATCCTAAAGATTTCAAGCAGAGTGGTTGATCTTAGGTGAGTTAAGCAAACATTCCTGCATCCCCACTTGCCAACTCCTTTGGTAATGTTCCATCATCTGCACAGAAAGTCAGAGACCTCGGGTCATATCTGATGTTGGTAAATCATTAATCACTGGGACAAATTCCAACATGAAGGTAGCCAACTTTCATATCAGCATGCTTAGGAAGGTGACGTGGACTAACAAGTAGAACTTATCAAATTTTTGGTGTTGTCGAAAATGGACTCCTGTAAGATTACCTACATGTGCCAGCTAAAAACTACTAAGAATCCTGAAACTGGCAGACAAAATCTGCTTGGGATAGAAGAAGTCCAACCAAGTAACACACACACACACTAAAGTCAATACTAACATACAGTTGAATGCAAAATCAAGATCAATATTGTGCACCACGCACAAAGCCTACTGAGGTAGAGCTCCAGAGAATGTCCAGTTCATTTTCCAAAAATGTATTGGTAATGGAAGGAGGAGAGGCCCTGCAACCGATCTCATATGACTGAACAAGTCTCTCCTGGTCCTCTTTCTACGGCGAGGCATAGGACAGACAAAACCAACTATGTCCTACTTTTAATTTCTTAATGTAACCAAAATAAAGGTTTCAACACTTTTTGGAATGTATCCTTTCGGCCATAGCATGTATCCAAAATATTAAAAGTTAGAGCTTGAAGCGCAGCAAAAATGAACAAAAAGAGTGAATTAAAAAAACAAAGAATATTAATAATGAAAACTCTTATACACTGGTGTTGCTAAATGTGCCCTTTTTAATGGGGTATTCGTGTTTTTCAATGAAGTGTAATTAGACACTCCCCTCCAAATTCATAGTTCTTAAATTGAGTGGTTGTTTGTCAGAAAAATGGCTTGCTAAAATGGAGGTCCTTCAGGTTACCTCGAGGGAAACACAAGTTAAGCACTGGCGACATCTAACAGAATTTACCGTCCTCGTTCTCAACTCAACTACCTGTCAAATAGTGAACTGTTATCCATTCTTTCGTCATATTGACCCACTCCTACTGCACTCAATAAGACAGGAGAAAATCACAACCAAACAATCGAAACAATCATAACGAATGAAGACAGAACTTCTCAATCCAAAGATAGAGGGCTTAATACCAACAACCTTTAGAATGTGACATTAATGCCTGAAGAATCTGTCTCGCTAGGATAAATGATCATGATCACATGCAGTGTATACTACTCAACTGTAGATCAGCAAATAAACACGCGGCTGACATAGCAGACATCATACTAAGCCAGGAAATAGATGTTATCATCTTAACTGAAACATGGCCATCAGACTCATCCTCGCCATGTTTAGACCTTTTAGTCCCACAGAACTACTAGATTATGAGACAGGACAGAAATGAAGGAAAGAGTGGAGGTATTGCCTGTATTCAAAGATCAAACATTTCCATCACAAAAATTCACACTGACCCATTAGAGTCTTGTGAATATATGGGCATGTCACTTAGATGATAACCAAAACTGTAAACTCCACGCACTCTACCAACCCCCAGGTACGAAGACCAAATTCATAGACCACTTAATAGTTATCATTACCACCTACTCTAACCCGCAATCTAATGATATCCTCTTAGGAGACTTTAATATCCATTGGGAAGATCAAGTAGATAGTCAAATTACCATCCTTAAAACCTTCCTGGTAGAGCAATCGTTAGTCCAAGGATGTCATCTCCCCACCCACTCTAAAGTATCCACCCTAGATTGGATCATAGCTAAAGAGAAAGCGATAGAGAACATTGTAATCACACCATGTGACTGGTCCGATCACCATATAATCACATTTGAAATTCCCTTCAAGAAAACAAAATCGTCCTCACAATCTGTTAAACCAAAAAAATGGATCAGGGACACTCGAGGAACTAATATGGAAAAATTAGCCGCACGCTGTTCATTAGATTTACAAGTACCCAAGAGTATGGTTGACGTCAACAACCTCACTTTGCACTATAACAAGACAATGTCAATTATTCTCGAGGACATAGCCCCTCTAAAACTGAAAAGGGTCACTGACAAAATCAAAAACCCATGGTTCAATGATGCTCTTAATAAAGAAAGAAGATCAATGAGACTACAAGAACGCAAATGGCGACAACATCCTTTCTCACCCCACTTAACCCTACTAAGACAATCGAGGAAGGCTTACAACAAAAGCATTATTAAATCTACAAAAGACTTTATCAGGAAAGAACTGAACAATGCAGTAAATAGACCCAGGAAACTTTTTGATCTTCTTAAAGAACAATCTAATAAATCTGCTAAAGTAGCACCAGCCATCAACATTAATAGCCTAAATAGTGAAGATTTCTTGGTCTTCTTTACAGATAAAGCTGACTCTTTGGAGACGGAATTAAAAAAAGCAGCCGAAGACATTGAAAGCAGGAAGGATACGGAGGACGAAGAACTGGTTCAACAAGAAGTAAAGAAACCTAAAAACAATGCCAGATGGTCAGATTTTAAAGTGGTCAGTGAATTAGACATCTCAAAGATCATGTCGACCACTAAACCTAACAACCACTATAATGATTCCCTACCAGCAAAGTGCTGGTCCTCCTTAAACCACCTGTTAATCCCATTTTGGACAAAGATCAAAAATACCTCTATATCACAAGGACAAATCCCAGCCTGCCTTAAAACAGGACAAGTCATTCCTTTGCTAAAAAAACCTTCAGAGAACCCTTCTGTTCCAAACAATTTCAGACCTGTAACTAACATCCCATGCTAGTCAAAGTTCTGGAAAAATTTGTCCAACAACAATTGAGTCTATACATTTCTGAGTTCAACCTGCTAAATGTTTATCAATCGGGCTTCCGTCCAAACTATAGCACAGAAACTGCAATTTTGCACATCCTAGATGACGCACTGCTGGCTCTTGACCACAATAAAACCTACCTCCTAATCTTGCTGGACCAGTCATCCGCGTTCGACACTGTGAACCATGAAAAAATTATAGATCGGATGAAAAACAGAATGGGCCTAGAGGGTACAGTCCTTAATTGGTTCAGCTCCTTTCTTGAGAACAGATCCCAAAAATTCATGGTCAACCAAACCCTTTCTGTCTCAACCAATAATACAATCGGAGTTCCACAGGGAGCAACGCTCTCACCGGCGCTATTCATTCTATACGTTGAATCACTCACAGAAATATTACAAAAAGCAAACATCGCTTTCCACATGTATGCGGATGACACTCAGTTGTACATCAAGGTCGCATCAACAGAAGAGATTAAGACCATGAACCATGCACTATCAAGAACCCTCCAATGGCTAACCAAGAATCACCTGAAGCTAAACCCTCAGAAAACCGAATTCCTACTGATCACAGCACATAAAAGCAAACTAAAGTCAACAGAATGGGCCAACCTTATCACTGCTCTAAACTGTACTCCAAAGATTGTATATTCCACCAAATCACTGAGAATTACCCTAGATAAAAACCTGAACATGTTAGCACATATTATTACAATGGCAAAAAACGCCAGGTTCCACTTAAGCTATTTGCGAGAACTTAAACCTTTCCTGAACAAAACAGATCTAAAAACTGCACTTCAAGCGCTGGTCATATCAAGGATCGAATACAGGTGCACTACCCTGGCTGGGCTCCCCAAGATCCCAACTGCCCCATTGAAAGCTTGTCTTAAAACAGCCACAAGGCTGATTGCGTGATCCAAAAAATTCAACCATATCTCCCCTCACCTGAAAATGCTAAACTGGCTTCCTTTCAAGGCAAGAATTCAATTCAAGTTGCCATGCATCACTCATAATGCAATACACCTCAAAACTCCAGGTTACCTGGCCCAGAAACTTACGCTCTCCGGAGGTAACCGACCCTCTAGGAGCAAATCAGACTTTCTTCTGAAACCGGCTCGCTTCTGCAAGAAAAAGACGCATGACTCAGGAGCAGCACCAAGAATTTGGAATGCACTCCCACCAAACGTCAGAAGAATTACATCCATCGGAACCTTTAAAAAGGAAGCAAAATCGTACTATATGAGCAAATTTCTTCCATAAGACTATATTGGAGGTCTGCTGTCTATAAACTGCTCAATTTTATTACTGAATGTATATATGTTTATATGCTAAACTAAAGTGTAAATCATTATGACGGATGAAACGCTATTTTAAAGCGCTCTGCTACCCCACACTGGGTCATGTTAAAAAGATGATCCTGTTTTTTAACTGCGTCATGGCAATTTTATTACTGAATGTATATATGTTTATATGCTAAACTGAAGTGTAAAACATTAATGACTGATGAAACGCCACTGTAAAGCGCTCTGATACCCTACACTCGGTCATGTTCGCGCTATAGAAAACACTAAATAAATAAATAAATAAATGTCCCATTCAGGTATGGCCACCGTCTTTCCAATTGTAGGTTTATGTGATCAAGTTTGGTCTGCCATTGCAACACTTGCAAAGTGATTCTTGTTGTATCATTCAGCAATGTAGGACTGGCTCACTGGACTGGTGACAGCTGATGCTAGTAGAATTCCTATTAAATCCCTTCAGTAAGGCATAACTCATCCCCCTCATTTTCCAATTATATGTATTGTATTGTATTGTAATTGCATTTGTATGGCGCTTACTACCCCTGACGAGGTGTCGAAGCGCGCTACTCCGGGACCCATAGAGGATTAGTGTTGAATTTGTATAGTGATAGTGAAACATGCAGGTAAATATTAAGTGTTGGATATGTTAGTCAATTATTTGGATTCGGAAGGATAGAAGAGGATATGTTGTACAATCTGGTGTGTATGTCAGAAATGTGAGGTAGAATACCCAAGATGGGTCACCCTTCTCTGTTAGTGATGCCCTAAAGATGGTAGGGTGGAACATGAACTTAGTGGTGTCAGAGGTACAGTACACCCTGCACATTACCCAGTTCAGCTCCTTTACATTTCCCACTCCTTGAATTCTTTGCAACGCCAATTATGCTGTCTTGCTTTTAGTAGACTTTCCCAGGAATTACATTTTATGCTGTGGCAGACCAGTTACTGATGGCTGGGAGAAACACTGAGAAAAAAAGGTGTTTGCTTTGAGGATTGGCCAATGGCGGACACTGCACTGCATAGAAGAGACTAGGCTGATGCCCCACGTCTGCATCCTGTGCTTTGTGTTGTGAACAGAATCTATTTGCCTGGATTACATAAGTGTCATGGTTGCAACTTCACTTCCTAAATGGTTTCCATGGAGATGTGGCTACATGAAAAAGCAATCCATTCTGAAACAATAGGTTCATCCTAAAGGTTTGGGATACATTTGAATTCATTTGGACTCTTGGAAATGCTTGGTGTGTCTAGGATTGGTTAGAAACAAGTCCATCTTATCTATCCAGTGCTCACCTTTTGACTTGCTGAAGTTCTGCTCTTTGACTGCACAGAAAGGACTGGACCAGAAAAAGAATCCATAATTGTTTTTTTTAAGAGATTTCGGCCAACAGTGCAGGGCTGGGCAGAAGATCTATACGGCAGGGCCTTGCTGAGAAGGATGTAGACTGACTTGTGTGCCTAGAACTGTAATTTCACCACTTGATCATGAGATTAAATTCATGGTAAATTATTTGAACTCCTGGCTCTCTGAATCAGTTTGTTGCAAGGATTTGCTCCATCCTAGGTAAAACGGCAACATGTGCTGCCAAGAGGCACTTGACACTGCTTAGCCTGAGACCGCAGACAATGTTCCCAGGCCAAGACTGACAGACGTAGTACTATCAAGCAGTCTGCTTAATGAACTACTGCAGGAACCATGCTGGCATGTGACCCTAAAAGAGACAACCCCTGAGGTTGCCTGTCAATGCAGTGAGCACCTGCACTGTGAGCCCAAAGTGTGGCCCATTGACAGTGGTGTAACGAAACTTGAGGGGGCTCCCTGCAAGGTACATAGAGGGGCTCCCCTCTGTACTCAATCAGGAGCTCTCAGGCCAGGGTACTGTGCTGAGGGTGCCCTCTGGAGTTCGCCCCCCCCACACCGTGGGGCTGCAGGGGCCTATGTTACACTACTACCCTGCGAGAGAGGCACTCTGTGAGGTGGCACGTAACTGTCTAAAGCCTCATCCTCTCTGCAGATGTGAGGCTATGTATGACACTGCTAGCAGCCCGTCGCCCTAAAGTGCAACTAATTCCAAAGTGGTACCAGAGAGCCCGCATCCTCAAAGTGATGATCACAAACTGCACAGAAAACATCATGTTCCCTGCCCATCCATGGTGTCATCAAGGCCAGCACAACTCTCCGACTTCAGCTGTACTCTGCAATCCTCTGGTCCCATCTGTTAAAGCATGAATGTGAATGCTTGCACTGCCAAGCCTGCCCTCCAACACTGAAGGACTGTGCTCCTGCGGCAGCAACGCTCCAATCTCTACAGGTTCAGTGGGCTTCCAGCACAACAGACACTTTGAGCTTCTCCTAATAGCCATAAACTCTGGAAAGAGACTACAAACACTAAGGTACCCGTGCATCAGTTCAAATAGAGTACGTGCTCTGTGTGCTTGGTTACATGCTACGTTAAATTTGTATAACTGAAACCTTGATTTACCTCTTTGATTTCTCTGCTGTTTGGCATAGACATTCGTAGAGCTTTATTTACTGTGAAAACCACAAGTAGTCTGATGCAATTTAACTTCATAAATTTATTGCACATTTCCTTAATCTCATAAAAGTGTCATTCATTTTCACAAAAAGACTAAACTACTTGCTCAATCTGTTTTTGTGAAGGATACGTGTGCTTCCTGAACTAGGCATTCTGGGGCATATTAGCAAGGGCTTTATTGCCGCTTTAGCGGAACTTTTTGCCGCTAAAGCTGCAATTTCTTTGTCACCCTATCAGCAAGCTGTCGCTAACAGGCGTTAGTGACAGCTTTCTGGTGATAGCGGCCGGATTTCCTATCGCCTTGCATGCCAGCGATGATTATCACTAATGACATGCAAGGTGGGCGTTCCTAACTAGAAGCGAATGAAAACAGTCGCTAACACTAGTTCCCCTATTACCAACGCAGGCGAAGTGATAAAAAAAGTCGCGCTAAGCGCGATTATCGCTAGTATTTAACACCTGCTGAAAACCTGACTTACCTGTATTCCTCAATGGGAGGTGGATTTTCAGACTAAGCCCACCATAGCATTAATGTGTGAATATCGCTGGATTTCCAGCGATATTCAGGCATTTTGCCGCTATCGCTGGATATTTTATCACATAAATGATATGAATGAGAATGAGATAAATGTTGCTAATAGCATGTTTTCTCCGCTAATATATCCAGCTATAGGCAGCGATAAAAATAAATGCTCTAAGCACGTTTTGTGATAAATATCGCAAGTTCCTGCTAATATGCCCTTCTTTTCCCTTAGCAACCTCTTAGAGTAAGCCTTGACAGTTCAACACCAGCTCCCCAGAAAGTCAAGGCCTTTCGGAGTCCCTTGCCATTTCATTAGGCTCGCAGTAGAATCTGGTTCCTGCATTTCTAAGGATAGTAGCAATATGTGTCACAAAGAGCACCTTATTGCCTGTGAAATGTGCAGTTCATTGGAAACTGGATGATACTTGGAACTATTAAGGATCAACCCATTTCTGAGTGCTTCTTGGGTGAAAGAAATGCAAACTGTAATGCATGTGTTAATATTTCTACAGTGCCGCACACTATAAGCACTGCATATACTGAATTGTACATATCAGTACTGTACACATCAACATTGAATGTGAGATCCATGAAATATGCATTATACTGGTAGAATACTGAGGGCATTTGCTTCATAAACCCTAATAAAAGTAAACATTCTGGTTGAAACAGATCTACAGTTTGAGAGTGTAAAACACCTACAACAAAATGCAAAAGGTCGTTGTTAGAAAAGGGATTCCTGGTTGGCTGAGGTTTGCACCCAGGCCAGGCAGGTACCACCACTCTAGTCAGGGTGAGCTACGTACACACAATAACATAACCCGTGCTCAGCCTCTGGTACCTTGGCACAGAACAGTCAGGCTATTTTAAAGAGGCAATGTGTAAAGTATTTGTGCAAACCACCCACACAGTAACACAATAAATACACCACGAAAAGATTCCACAGAGGTTTATAAACATAGACTATTGTATTGTAAACAAAACAAGACCAAAACAACAAAAATACAATGCATAGATGTTGAGATATTGAATTTTAATGGAACACATGCAGTAGAGCGCTTAGAAGCAATTGGAGTTAAAAAGGTTACTGCACGCTGGGCAAAGTCAAAGTTTGGGCCGACCATTCTACACCTCACTGAAGCCAGTTGGATCTCTTTGTCCATGCTGTCTGGTGCCACTGAACTGTCCCATGGGGAACCCTTGTCCTCATCTGTGGACCCAGCTGTGCAGCACCTAACTTTAATCTGCTCACAGACGCATCCCAGTACGCAGATAGTGCCACCATGGCCAACAAAGTGATGTGGCCCATTCCACCTCTTGAGTCTGACTTCTGTCCCCAACCCAAGGAAAAGTATGTCCATAAAGGACAGCAACCAACAGATGACATTGACAGTTGTCAGTGTCAAGAGCCAGGCCCCAGGCCATCCTGGGGTCTCTGTCCTCTGAGGTTTGTTAGAGTGGGGGGTAGTAGCCCCAGGTGTCTTGCATCCTTTTTCCACTCCCTCTCCAACCAGATCATGAGTGATATCCTGCAACTGGTCCTCTAACCTAGGGTCTGTACCCTTGGGTTGGACAGGAGTCAGGGTTGAGTCCTTCCTCCCCTGTGCCTACCTCTGGAGTACTGTACATTCAGTTTGGAAGTGGTACCCTCAGAAAATTGGACTGTCAGGGCGCATGTGGTGGCCTCCCCTCCCTGTTCTCCTGACACTTGGGGCAGCTCATTCCCCAGAATGCAGCCAATAGGCATCTGGGGACTAATTATGATCCTTCTCTGGGTCACCTCCCCACCCAATTGTAGGGACGCCAGCATCATAGGGTTCAAAAAGTCCTGCCCATGGGCTGTAGTCACTCTGCCCTCCTTGCCAGTGTACTGCTCTGGGGAGACTAACTCTTCCAGAGGCATGGGCCTGGTAGGCCTAGTATCCGTCAGAGAAATGGTTGGGACCCCATTCACTCCCACCTGGTGGAAGTGAAGACTGCCACCCTCAGCGATCACCAACTCACCCTCTGAGTCAATCTCCCAGCTAAGGGAGATCATGGCATGTTCTATGACCTGCCCCTAGGCAGTACTTTCTCCTAAGTCCACATTGGCCACAGCTGTAGAGTTCCCACCAGTGGGTAGTTTCTTTTGACAGAGACTCCCTGCTTGTGTCCTACTTGAGAACAATCAAAGCAACGAGTTTGGAAATGGGGCACCCTGGGCCACCGACCACCAGAATATCTCTCCCTCTTGTCAGAAGGGACATGGAAACCCTTTCCTTCCCTCTTACCCTGAGACCTGTCTGGGTCTCTCTGGACCTCCCTCTCACTCTGGTGGGAGAACCTCAACCACCCTTTTTGGAGTCACCCGCAGATACCTTGCTGTACACTCTGGTGTTGACCCAGATGTCTGCCTCCTCAGCAAGCTGCCTTGAGTCAGAAAGCTTGCTATCAACCAGGTGTTGGAACAGCTCTGCAAAACAAGTATCAAGAATGTGATCTTTTACAAAACATTGTACATCCCTTCATAATCATTAACTTTTCTGCCCCTCACCAAGCCCTTCAGGGCCTTACCAGCATAGTCCAAGAAATCCACCCATGTTTGTGTAGAGAGTTTGTCACTGGCTCTGAACTGTTGCCTGTTCTTCTCAAGGGTCAGTTCAAATCTGCTGACTAAAATGGCCTTTGTGGCAGTGTAGTTGGTCTGTTTCCCCACATCTAATGTATGGAGTGTGTCCCTCCCTAATGTGGGCATGTACCACCATAAACTACCCCCAGAACTCATCTGGGACCCTGTGCACTTTCAAAACCACTTTATAGGATGCCAACCAATTATCTACATCATCCCCCACTCGATAACTGGGCACCATGTCTTTTGAGATAAGAAATCTGGACTCATGTGAAGACACTGCAAGTATGCTGCCACCAATATTGTTGTTGCTTGACCCCACTTGGAGTGCTCTAATATCCAGTTCTCTAAGGGGAAGCTCATGGGCTATGTTTCTTACCTCCATGATTAGATTCTTCTCTTCTAGGGCTTGCTACTTCTTAAGCTTAGAAAGGGCAACTTCCTGTTCCTCAGCCTTCTCCCTCTCGGCAACCTCTAGCTTTATTTTCTTCCCACCCTCCGGTCCTCCAACTCCTCTGGTGATAGATTATTTGAGGACACGCTGCTCCCTGGTCTAGAGCGGACTTCCAGTACTGGGAGAAAATTGTTACCCCCCTCAGTAGGCTGCATGACAACACAATCTGTCAGGTCCCTGCTCTGATCCTTCTTCAGACTCAGATCCCTCCTCCTTGTCCACTGCTCCTTCTGAGTAGGCTACTTCCCTTGCTTTTAGGGCTATCTGAAGCTCTGCCTTTTTGGCACTTCCCTTATGGAACACCCTCCTCTCCTGGCTGGGTCTCAGTGTATGCCTCCAGGTTGGCCAGACCGAATTCGAAATTGGCAGGTATGACCACAGATATTGCAGAAAAAATGCGACTTGGGCAAAAGGACTTTGGAAAAATCAAAAGATGTCAGAACTGGGAGAATTGAAAAAGGCTCAAGTTGTTCTAAGTATGAGTTACAATATGGTATTGCACAAACACAAGTTCTACCGTCACCGCTGATCACCAATGTTAGAAATGAGATTCCTTGTTGACCGAGGTATGCACCCAGGCCATGCAGGAACCACCACTATAGTCAGGTTAAGCTAAGTACACACTAAAAGATAACCTGTGCTCACCCTCTGGTAGCTTGGCACCGAGCAATCAAGCTTATCTAAAGAGGCAATGGGGAGAGAATGCGGCCAAAGGGCTAGGGTGGTCGACCTCGGTGTTGGGGAACTGGGTTCGAGTCTCGGCAGGAACGTTCAACATTCTGTGATTCTGGGCAAATCACTTAATCTCCCCGTGCCTAACAAAAATGAATGTGTGTCTGTATGTAACGTTACTGGTGCTCATGTAAAGCGCTCTGATACCTCCCGGTCTAGTTAGCGCTATATAAAACTCTCAACAAACAAAAAAGTATTTATGCAACACACACACAGAAAAACAATGCATACACCAAAAAAAGACTCCAAATAGGTTTGTAAAAATAGATTATTATTTTGTAAACAAAACAAGACCAACATGATAAAAATCCAATTCATAGAAGTAAAAATATTGAATTTAAAGGATTAAATGCAGTAAATCGCTTAGAAGGAAGTAGCGCAAAAAAGGATACTTTTGGTCATGCTAGACTGGGACAAAGTCAAAGTTCAGGCTGACGCAATGAAATGCCAGCTGGCTACGGGACCCATGCAGGCCCAGGTGAAGAAAGTACATTTCCTGGTTGGAAACAATGAAATGGCTGATGTCGAATCCCACAGGTGCAGGAGGAGTCATCCTTCGCCATGCAGTGAAGGTGATGCATCAGTTCCGAATATAGGTGCCGTAGTTGAAAGGCGTTAAGAGATGCACCGGATTTTGTCACACAGTCGAGTGGATGTGTCGATCTCACCAAGCTGCAGTGTCGGTCATATGCTGTCTGATGCATCGATCTTTGGAGGTAAATCGCTGGTTCCGAGGTGATGCACCGATTCTACTCCCGCAACCAAGTTGGTGGCTGGTTCTGCTGCACGCAGACAGGAGAAGCAACGAAATATGTGTTGCCAGTATCTTGGCCACTTCCAGTTAGCCAGGCATATGAGCAGAGGTAGAGACTTTGACAACCTTGAGTCTCAAGATACAGAAGGCACACCAACAAGCCCTTGGAGATCATTTGAAGTGAAGGCGGAGTTCAGCTCTCTTTCAGCAAAGTCAGAGAGTAGCAGGCATCAGGGCAACTTGCAGAAAAGCAGGCCTTCTAGATAAGCAGTCCAGTTGAGTCCTTTAAGCAGCACAGCATTCTTCTGGCAGAACTTCAGTTACAAGTCCAGTAGTGCCTGTCTTGGTATGGTCAGAGTCCCAGTGCTTATAACCAAATTTTCCTTTGATGTGGGGATGACTTCAAAGCAGTTCTCTGAAGTACACAAGTATCCCTTTCATCCCAGTCCTTACTGCCAGACTACCTGTGGGGGTTAATCTGTTATTTGTATGGGACAGGACACTGCCTATTCAAGTGATGTGTTAGCTCCTCCCTGCCTGCCCAGGCTAGGCCATAAGAGAGCAGATGTATGTCGAGGGGTACTCAGACACACCTATCCTTCCAGTGTTGTGGCTGTCTAGCGGAAATGCACAAAGTGTAGCTGTCACCCACCCAAGACGTGTATTGGAGACAGGCTGCAAGGCACACAGAGCAGTAAGAGCAGAGAAATGTCCACTTTCTAAAATTGCCATTTTCAAACAAGTAATGTGAAATTCAGCTTTATCATTAAAGAGGATTTATCATTAACATTCCTAAGATATGAGACAAGATACAGCTGCTCTTTTCCAATCAGGAATTACAGCTTAAAAGTGTATTAAGGAATTTCTAATGCTAACGTACGAGAGGAGTTGGCCTCACTGTAGTGAAAAACAACATTGTGTGTTTGTCACTACCAGGACATACAAAACTTAAAAGTACATGTCCTACCTTTACTTACATAGCACCCTGTCCTTAGGGCTAAGTAGTGGCTACCTTAGGGGTCAGTTATGGGTTAAAAAAAAAAGAAGTTTAAGACTTGGAAACTCGTTTTAAATGCCAAGTCGAAGTGGCAGTAAATTGCTCACACAAGTCCTGCAATGGCAGGTCTGGGAGAGGTTTGAAAGGCTACTTGTGTGGGTGGCACAATCAGTGCTGCAAGCCCAGTAGTAGCATTTAGGTTACAAGCCCTGAATATATGGTACACCACTTTACAAGGGACTTACAAGTAAACTAAATAGGTTAATTGTGTATACACCAATGTTACCATGTTTAATGGAGACCATTTGTTCATAGTTTAATTGATACCCCAGGTCCTTGGTTACCTAGTGGGTTCCCTTGTTTTTTATAAAAGTATGTTTAATGGAGAAGCACATGCACTTTAGCACTGGTCAGCAGTGGTAAGGTGCTCAGAGTCCTAAGGCCAATACAAAGGTCAGAAAAATAAGAGGAGGAAGGCAAAACATTTGGGTTGCCCCTTCCGAGAGGTCCATTTTCCAACAATCATGTACTTGAAAGAGCTCCTGCTCAACTTTAATATAATCAGGAATTTCCATTCCCAGGAACCATTTCTGACCTCCCCCTAAAGCTTTTGCACATCAAGAAGAACCTGCAAATTACAGTCCTTGGGCTTGCCTTGAAGCTCCAGGTCCTTCAAATGATGATAGGAACTAATCAAAATCAGACTTAACAACATCACTGAACAACGCACGAAGCCCAGGAGAACGCATTCATAGCAGGCATGCTTCCCACTGCTTACAAAACTAGCTCAGAAGTGACGTGCTGGTGTGGTGCCAAACAATTAAATAAATACATCGATATTGAACTTGTACATTTCTTATAGGGCAGCGTGAGGTCAGGAGGTTTTAAATTGAAGGGAGGTTTCTTTCTTTCCCTCAGGCAGACCTGCACGTTAGCATCTATTCCACTGAGCTCACCTTTGGGGACACGGGCCGGTAATGCTAGGCGGCTTGCACTAAAGATCAACGCTTTTAGATTTCATTCTATTCTAAATGTGGGAACAATTTCCTTTTTCTAACTATCATCGGTAAACTTTGCATCCTCGACCTTGGAGCAAAATGGAAAAATGTATGTAAAAACAAATTCTCTCGCCATGGGTTAGTGTCTAGAAACCCTCACGGGTGATTAGGCACGTTCTACAACTTCACATAACATAACATAACATAACATAACATAACATGGGAGGAGTTTTTCCTTTCAGTAGTTAGACAAAAAAAATGTATGCATTCATAGCATAAAAAAGTTGCTTGTTTCTTAAACTGTTTCAAAAGGGAATTACTCAAATAAACTAAACTTGGAATTTAAAGAAACACAGTTGGGCTTGGTTTCTATCTTTTTACCTTTGAAATAATTTGGAAAAGTGATGATAAACTTACAAACGTATCATATCAGGTTATCAAACACTCCAACTATTTTTAAGTTCTTATATTTTAGTAAGAACTTATGTAAAATAGTTGGACAAGGCTTCTAACTTAAAAAAGAATCATTCATGATAACCAAACAGTTCTGAGCCACAGAAACATAACACTTCTAAAAAGTTTGAACGAGAGATGCTTATCAAGCCAGTTGGGGAACAATATAGTTTCCTTATTGGCAATATGGAACCGTAAAATTTTCTTGGCTCTATTCTGTCAGACTACTATGATAAAAATCATATGTATTTACAATACTAAGCTGTAGAAAATAGATTGTATTCTAACAATGCCACCTGCTAATGTCCAACTCGTGTTCTCCCCTTTCTGAACTCTGCCACCATGGTACCCACCACTCACCAGCATCCAATGATGTAACACAAAATGATGGGGTCCCTCTGTAGAATGTGGTGAGAGCCCCCGAGCCTTCCGAATCTAACAGGTATTCATTGGTCTTAGGCCGAATGGGGCACCCCTTGAATACTTGGTAGCCCACTGGAGGTTGTGGTCCCCACCTGAGCTGCACGGCCCTACCAGCACCATGTAACCTTACAAAAAACAAAACATACACCGCACGTGAAACCAGTGAAAGTACCTCGTGAGCCTACTCTTCCTCCAAGGGTCCGGCGCGGACTTCAGAAGACTCCCAGCATAGCAGAGGTGGGTTGTTCAGTCTGTTAACTTTCCTTCCCCTTGTAGGTTTTAAACCCTTTCGGATTTGCTGATCCGTCAATTGTCATTAAAGAGGAACATGTCTGTGCAACTTAATTAGTTCCGAGGTTTCCTTTATGGCACAGAAACGTGCACATACCGCTTCATTACTTGTAATTGCACACTCCAACCTGTGTTTAGAGGATACGCTTCCCTCCAAGTGAAGAAATGCAGCAAGTTGACACAATCACGCCAGACAGCTACGTCACTGGCTCGTGATGGACCTGTCCTCAGTTCCACAGAGCAGCCCCCTCCCCGTGGCGCGTACTTGTGGGGAGGCAACGCACAATAGACGGCGTAATAGAGGCCCAGATTCTGAACGACCACCTAGCCATATCATGGCCGTGTGCCATGATATGGCTAGGAGCTGCAGCAGGACGTGACCACTGTGAGCGGAGGGGACAATTAGGCTCTACATACATACATGCATACATACATACATACATACATACATAAGTAAATAAGTAAATATATAAATAAATAAATAAATAAATAAATAAATAAATAAATAAAACAAACAATAACAAATAAACAGGCTCAAAGCTTTTCCTTGGAGCCCGCTCCCCCTTGTCGAATGCAAATGTTGCTAAATAGTGACAAAAGGCTGCAAATGCCAGGGGTGCCTGGTTTAGAAGCCAATTAAAGCCTCTTTTTTCCACCACCATACACTTCCTAGCTCTTTAATTTACTGGTGTAGGTTCTTTTTTATCCCTGCTTTCTCCCTTGGCCATGTTTTCCACTCTTTCCCTTACTCTTTATTTGCTCCTTTTCTGCTTTTCTCTCTCTTGCTGTGGGGCAAAATAGGATAATGAAAAATAAACGCTTGCCCTCAAAAATGTGCACAAGTTCTGCACTTGGGAGCATATTTACAAGGGCTTAATGCCACAGGAACATCACTTAATGACGCTCCTCTGTCGATAAACCCTTCACCTTATTTACAAGACTGCGTTAATGTCCCTTTGTGAATAAGGCCCCCTTTCACGCAGCACTTAACGTGAAACGGGTGGGCAATAGGTGTTGTGGTGGGCATTCCACCACAACACCCATTGCTTTTTGGTGCTGC
This sequence comes from Lissotriton vulgaris, assembly GCF_964263255.1. Taxonomy (NCBI): domain Eukaryota; kingdom Metazoa; phylum Chordata; class Amphibia; order Caudata; family Salamandridae; genus Lissotriton; species Lissotriton vulgaris. Next base: position 1,077,767,984 of record NC_141689.1, on the reverse strand, counting down.
CCCCTATTTACAAGGCTGGCGTAAATATGGGCCAGCACCAAAAACAAGACCAGGGAAAACCTAGAATTAAACTGATGATTCATTACTCCTATTTTTTTGCTGTTTCTATGTGCGCTCTCTTTGGCCGGTTTGCCAGCACGTCTACCGGAATTTAATCCACAACCGAAGGAACAGATGAGCCTGATGACACCGCCGGGCCGTCTCTGTAGGTTGATCCATGTAATACAAGAATTACGAACACGTCTAAAAACCTGGATGAGTGTGGGAGTATTAATGAGCATTTAGGCTAGAGAAATTAGATCATAGATCTGAGTGCAACTAGTTTTTAAAGTAAATTTGCAGAGATATTTCTGGTTTGAATGTATTTATTGATTATATATAGATTAAGTATTTCTACTAATAAATGATTTGCATATGAATTTCTATCTGGGCTTTGCATTTTTCTTCTTTTTTTCATAGGCCACATTTCTAACGGTTACCCAAGTGTTCCTTTCTACAATTATTCTATGTGTGCTTCATTCTACAGCACATATAGAATTTTCAAATCGCCATTAGTGATTGTTTATGTGCAGGAAGGGACACCTTCCTGCATTTAAACACTCACTCCCTGCAGCGCAGGAACCCTTGCACTATGGTGCAAGGGTGCCTGTGTTGGTGCTAGGCAGCTAAAATAAGCACCAGCACGAGGGGAAATGCATGAGTGTGCCGTATTATTGTAAATACTGCGCATCCCTGCGTTTTCACAATGTCGGGGTGCGGCGTTATCAATCATGGCATGACTAGGCACTCTGCCATTCCATTTTTTTTAATATGCCACAAGGTCTCTGTTGGGGGGGCGAGGTAACCTTAGTCTATTGAGTTTCAAATTACTGGAATGTCTTGACCTCTTCCATGCAGAATATTGAGGATCATCATAGTGCTAGACGGACTGTATCCAGGGCTGTCATACCTTTGTACATGAGGAGCAAAGCCTTGCGGAAATAATGTATTTATATTTAAAAATATTTTAGAAATCAATAATTAAAAAAAGCATTGGCCATGACAATATGTTTGACTTTCATTTTTAGACCCAGCTAACATTAAACAAGCATTGGCAAATGCAATAGGTTTAGCCTATGTGATTAATAATATTTAGTTTTTGTACGTTTTAGCTCAGTGAGCAGTTGTGCAATATAAGTTAAAGAAACACTATAAAAGTGTTATGGTTTGTTTATTGAGAAAGGCAATATATTGTGCTGTAAACTCTCCTGTACCTTTGAGTGATGTAGGCGCATATGAAACTGACCCCAAAATGAAATTGTGAAAAGTAGATTTGAATGTGAAGGCAATTTGGGGGGTGTAGGGCATCTATGCAAGTGTTGTTTCCCCAGTGTAAACTTCAAAGTGCAGTATGTAAGCGATCAACATATAACAAATGCGAGTAGCCACACACTCTGCTGTAAAAATGCGGAAGACAATACTAAACGTTAGTGAGTTTACCAAATACAACATCATAACAACCACATGTTTCTCGCCCATGTACTGCCCAGGGGAAAACCACAGCAATTGTGTGCATTACCGCTTCAAAATAAAATGCTTCAAAAGCCACAAAACTTGTTCTAAGGGTTAATGTTGAATTACAGGCATAATAGTGGTCCATCCATATTGTATTATGTGCCTTCCTGTGACATTCAGGGGCCGCATTGCATAAAGTTCCCAGGGGGGCGCAACAGTCATTCCCAGACGCTCCTCGGCCACCGCAGCCAGGAAAACGCTGCATTGGCTGCCGGTTGAACACCGGATTCGGTTCAAGGTTCTTTGTATGACCTACAGAGCCATTGTCAAAAACAGCGACACAGGAATCGGATCCATTATTTCCCACTATACTCCCGGAAGGAACTTGCGTTCCTCTGGAAAATTGCGTCTGACCACCCCCCGTGTACGAAGAGCCAAATGGGGTGGTAGAGCTTTTTCCACTCTTGCTCCCAAGTGGTGGAATGACCTTCCCCTAGATCTGAGATCTCTCCCTTCTTTACAGCACTTCCGCTCTGCGCTAAAAACTCTTCTTTTTCGGCAAGCATATATGTAATGTCCCCTGGTTCTTTTCTTCCCTTTTTCTGATTATCTTGCTAGGCGCCTTGATACCTACGGGTCATTGTTATGCGCATTATAAATTGCCATTCATTCATTCATTCATTCATTCATATGTGTGACCCTGGCGCACTTTGGTATTACAGAAGGGGCCCAGACGCTGTCTCCAAGGGGCTTTCCCTTATTTGCATTACCAATGTGGACACAGAGGCATAGAAGCTCTCAGAAGGTGCACTGACAGTGCCCTACCTAAAGGGTGGCACATTGTCAGTGCGCCCCTGTAAGAAGTCCTCTGCAGGGGCTAATGTGGGTCCTACGGACCCCCCAGACATCCACTTGCAGGCTGGTGCACTCACTGTCTGCACCCACTTGCAAGGGGATCTCTATTCCCCTTTAAAAGTGCAGGCAGGTTGCCGCCTGCACAGTGAAACACAGAGTGGCTGTAAAGCAGCAACTCTGTATTTCACGTGAATGCGCTGCTCCCAGGGCAGCACGAGTTAGCGTCCGCCCTGGGTGCATCGCATTCCCCATAATGCAGTGCACTTTACTTCATTGCACAGGGCACACCTTTTTAACCCCTTCGATGCGGATGACAAAGCCAGCTCGTCATGGGCGTTACCTGCGCTGCGCGCATGACGAGCTGGCTTTGTCACGAAAGCCGCGATTGTTAAATTTCAGCGCGCACCGGGAAAACCCGTTAGCGCGCATGCGGTTAAATGAAGAATAGTGTGCAGCATGTGTAATGCGATCCCTGGTGTGATAATAGGTGCCAATGCATTAAATACTTTGGACAAGTTTGATGCATTCTGACAATCGAGCAGACCTTGATTTGATATTATTTCTGTCCAAAATGATAGACGGAATGCTGAACAATGTCCATGAGGAGCAGGGTCAAGACTGATTTGCAAATGTCTGGGTCCAAATTGAGGTGGCGTGGTGAGCAAAAGAACGATCGATTCAACCCAGATCTTTGTGACTGGGGGTGAATGTTTGCATTGTTCAGCATGTTCTCCATCCTTTGTTACTTTTACTTTTGTTGCCTTAAACGGTAAGGTTATGCCCAGATATGGTAAAAAGCGAGTTTTCCCTTGGCTGACACACTTATATTCTCATGCCCACTCGCATGTATTTCTATACAGATAACAGGCCACATACATTGCAATCTATCCACACAATTATTTCATAATTTAAAACATTTATTCTTAAAAAACATTTTTTTTACTTTAGTACAAATTTGTTACACAGTATTAAAATGAGTATTTCACAGTCACAAAGCACATTCACAATATGACATTTTACAATATGGCTTTAAAAAAACATTTCATTAACACAATATCATACACTTCAATGATTAAAAGGAGCAATAGTAAATATTTTGCACTGAGTTATAAACAGAAGAAAATCACATCAAGGGAGAGACATACAAAAGACATAAACAATTAGTCATAAAGGTTACACATCTGAGAACCTAATATTGTCAAGATCTAAACCTAGGGCCTAGGTTTTAAGTAGGTTTCAAGTATTCCAATCCCCTGGTACATAAGGGGGCTCTCTCAAAAATTTAAGCAATGCCCAGATGTGGGCCCATGCTTCATGTGCTACTGCATTTAAGCTAGCCTGGTTGATTAGGGGTGATACCCCAAAACTGGTCCCAGGATACTTGTTTACAGTCCAGGGATGACCTGGCTTGGCAGTTCGGTCTGGACTGTTCTCATGAGGAACAGGGTCAAGACTGATTTGCATATAGCTGGGTCCAAATTGGGGTGCGTGGTGAGCAAAAAAACAAAGGATTCAAACCAGATCTTTGTGACTGGGGGTGAATGTTTGCATTGTTCAGCATTCTGTCCATCATTTGTTCCTTTCGCATCTCTCTTGTGCAACACGCCGATTGCGTGCTCAGTGCATGTGGTGTCCAATTCACAAGTTGTGCAGTTCCTAAGTGGGGGTGTAACCATGGCAGTACCTCATTCTACCTCATGTGGCATTGCAAAACTTGCACCAGTGTGTGTGACCGGAATTGTCTGGTTAAACCAATATCAACATGCATTGGACATCTTGCCTCATTTCCTGGGAGATGAAGAATTTATAACTCTTCTTTGTGTGTGTCCGGACCTGTCTGGTGAGACCCATATCAATGTGCATCGGACGTTATGCCTCCTTTCCAGGGTTGTGTGGAATTTTCATCACTTCATTGTGTGACCGGTACAGTCTGGTGCGATCTGTATCAACTTGTACCAGACGTTGTGCCAGGATTGCCTGTGCGTGCTTCTTATGGACGTGTATGAGACAGGGTGCCTCCTTCTTCCGTGAGGCCCCCCGCTTCATTCTCAATTCATCGCTTGTTCCCTTTTTTTCCGTAAATGTGGCAGAACAACTGCCCTCTCCTCACCTGTCCCCCGATGACCTTGTGTTACCAAGTAGTATTGCATTGTTTGGGCCTCGATGGTGATAGTGATTGACTGGGTTGGAGGCATGCTTTCAAGAATGATTGGAAGCAGCTCCAGAGACTGCGAGATCCCCTGGGCTTCACAGAACTGGGCTGGTGCCAGAAGACCCTTGTGGAACCCTATTTTGTGATCAAATATTGCCTTTAGCCCGCTGCTGCTCCACATCCTATTGGTGAACTTCCTGGGTGGTGGCCAAGCCCCATTTGATAGCTGCCTCCTAATTAGGCCTTCTACCTACCCCATCTGCTTACCCGGGACCCTGACTAAGTGTGACATAGGCCATGTGCAGCCTAGTGTCTGGGGGAGGACGTGTTATCTCCAATTTGTCAGTGTTGGATTGATCGGGTGAGTTGGAGGGTGGATGGAGGCCTAGGTCATGGGTTCTGCAGCATGTTCTCAATTGACCTGCTGAGTATCATTGCACTGCATCAGGGTACTGAGTGCTTATGTGTGCAAGCACTTTCCGTATGGATCTGCCTGATACCGGTTGCGCCTTGTATTGTTATGGAGTGAGTGTGTGTAGGGGAGTGACAGTGTGTGGACCGCCTGTGATTCACCACACTGGCAGGCGGTGTTGCCTTACATGTTGATTTCTTGCTAGAAATGCATTATATTTGACATTGGATTTACCCGAGTGGCCTTGGCCCGTGGTGCTGCTAAAAAGTGTTATAATTTCTTGTATGTACATATTTCTTTTTTCCTTGTTACCCGGGGTGCACCCTATAACTGTGGTATTGAATTATTAGAATTTGTAGGGTGGGCCTTGGGTGGACAATGTGTTGCACTGCATAAGGATGCTGGAGGGGGGTGGGTTGTAGAATAGGATCTTTCCCAAGTGTGCATATTATTGATGTCATTTAACACGGTTGGCCCTAGTACTGCTGGTAATAATTAAGTGTGAATTATGCCCAGAAACACATGATGTTGATGTTGTGTTGATTATTGTGTGTGTTGAATATACAAGTTATTTACATACATCACATGTGACCTCTCTTTTGTGAAGATCAGTGTATTTATCGTAAGTGCTCTGACAATGCTTTACACATTGCCTCTGTGATAAGCCTGACAGCTCAGTGCCAAGCTACCCAAGAGTGAGCGCAGGTTATACAGTATGTGTAATCACCCGTCCCTGATGGGAGTGGTGGGTTCTGCTGGACTGGGGCCATGCCTTAGCCAACGAGAAAGTGGCAGTTTCAACAGTACCAGTGTTTTTCTAAACACTGGCATTTAGTTTTGACATTTCTCCGTGTGGTGGCAATATGTCTACCTATATTTGAGCAGAGCTCATCAACAAAGTGTTCAATAGCCTTTAAAAATATTAATACCACTGGATTCAGGCCACACTTACATCTTGAGGTGACTACTAACACCAATTTCTCGCGAGATCAACCTATCGCTAAGGCCCATGCAGTTGTTTTCCTGTTGCTTTACATGTTAAATTAAGTGAAACAACATCATTAAATGCTACACTTTTGTGCAACCAGACTCTATGGAGTACTGCTGAACATCTACCACACAGCCCGAAGACACAAATCCAGCGCTATAGCCATGCCTCACCATCTAAAATACCCAGGACTAAACTTAGCCAAAACATTTCAAATCCACAAATTCTACAAATCTCTATTCCCAATACTAGCATGGAAATCTTTCAAACATTTCCACAAAGTATACCACCCTATACTTACTTAGAGGACCTAGAAGTTCCACACCTTTTTCTGCTGATGAATCTTTGCCACCGTTTTCGAATGGAGTATTACACATCAAAAGAGTTCAATAATTACATTTGATGTTCAGTCAGTTAAGAGAGATTTGGTGAAGTTTTAAAAGTTTATTCTCTCATTTAGTCGACAAGTCTGTATTTCTGTTCCTTTATTCAAATTAGTGGCAAATTAATTACAGAAATAATAAGAAATAAAATTGGTTAGAACATGCAGAGAGGAATAAAAACAGTGTATTCCATTCAGAGTGTCGACCTTATTCTAAACTAAAGGACCTATTGTATCGTAACAAAACCCATGAAGAGTTCTTTCTGGAAAAGAGCAGGTTGATTTTGGAGCAGATTTATATAACAAAGAGGAAGAATTAATTCCCCATAAAGGGTTGTTCTAGAGACTCAACAGAGTTTTCCTGACAATTGCAGGTGCAGCTGTCTATAAAGAGAGAGAAGGAAGGAATTACAACAGTAGCTATGATCAGAATAAAACAGAAAATCTCCTCACAAAGCATAAGAAAACCAAAGAAATCACCTTAAGCATCATTTTATCATTTTATGGCAAGTCAGGCTAGCACAGCAAAAAGCCAAAGGGTATGGCAGGGTAGGGATACATGGAAAGAATCTTTAACTCTAGCTAGGAACACGTCCTATATAGAAAGCAGCTAAACAGTTGCAAAATCAGGGGAATGTCATCATCATTGTCCAATGGTGAGAGGTCTTCCAAAGGTCCATCAACATGTAGTCAGTTAGAAATGGCTACAACGTAATGCAGAAAGTTACATCTACAAAGGTTCTTGTGAGAACCTTTTGCAAGCCTACTCTGCTACCTGTCTACTTTCTCACTGTTTAACAAAGCTGTTCTAAGAAATTAAACATTCAAATCCTGGTATGTCCTGTTTATCTCTCCAAAATTAAGCTAAGACAAGCATTTGCTTTTTTATTAATATACTTGTTCATTATGCATATGTGGTGAAGAAAACATTCTAAGTACAGTGAAATCATATGTCTAAGTACAGTGAAATCATAAGGTGTGAGGAAAGAAGGACTACATTTTCCCAGGACTCAGCACACTTCTCAAAAAGTCAAGCTCAAGAGTTTGATTTTAACATTAAATCCCTATTTTATGAAAATAATTTATTTTCTTAAAGAGACGCAGGAAAATAAACAAATAGTGCGGCCTTGTAAATGGAGAGCAATAGGAAGAGCAATAGGGTTGCCCTTTTATTTACCGGTAGTCTTCATTACTCCTGGTTCCGTTGTTCTTGTCTCAATCATAGACAAAGTGAGATAAACCTATAGCACCAGCAGAAAAAAAGAACAAACGAATGCTGGCTGTCCCCCACCCCCTCCCCCTGGGAGTACATAAGCATACCTATCCCAGCATTACTCCTAAAATAGCAAGCCTCAGATGTTAGCCGGCAAGTCCTGGACGGAGGGAGGGTTGTAATGGATGGGAAGAGAACAACGGGACCAGGAGTAATGGAGATTATCAGTAAGTATTAGGACATTACCCCCAGGTCCCTCCTGTCCTTGTTCCATTCACAGACAAAGTGAGAATACACAAGCAATTACTGCCATCCATTCACAACAAACCACCAGGACACCAAAAAAAAGCAAAACCCAGTGATTTATTGAAACAGCAGAACAAGAAAGTCAGGATTACACAGCCCATAGTACCCTCAAACCGAAATTAGCATCATCCCCCAGCAAATTCTTGATCCGATAATGCCTCACATGAGCAATAGAGGATGCCCAAGTGGCTGCCCTGCAGATCTCCAACAGGGAAACCCCCCGAACCTCAGCCCAGGAAGCCGCTACCCCCCTCGGTTGACTGACCCAGAACCCCCACCGGAGGAGGAGACCCCGAAAGAGAGTAAACCAAAATAATGACCTGCTTAAGCCAACAACCAATGGAAGAAGAGGAAGCCTTATCACGCTGAGAGGCACCACCAAAAGAGACAAACAGGCAATCTGACCTCCAAAAGGGACTTGTGCGATCAAGATAGACATGCAAAGCCCTGCGACAAATCCTGAAGTGGGTAAAGTTTAGTCATAAACCTTGTAAGCTTGATACGATTGGGATCCTTCCATTGCCGCTTCAGGACCTCAAGGATGGACAGGTCATCGACCGCAGCAGAACATTTAAACTGCCGCAACAATGAACCACCAGACGCACTGGGAGGCTCATCATCAGGAAAGCCCATGTTGGATTTGGCATGTTTAACCCCTTTGCCCCAGGGCTAATTCCCCGCGACACGGGGGTGGAGGGGGGCCGCTCACGGCGCCGCGGTGCTCATGACGAGCTCGGCTTGTCATGCAGCACAGTGGTGCTGTGCTCATGACGAGATGAGATCGTCATGACCACTCCCGCTTTCGTGGAAAATTCAGCACAGCAGGAGAATTATCCCCGCGTGGACGTTCCGCGGTGGTCATGACGAGCTCAGCTTGTCATGAGCACAGCGCCACTGTGCCTCATGACGAGCTGAGCTCGTCATGAGCACCGATGGTGTTATGCAATTCAGGCAACATATCCTTGTCAATGTACTTTCCCTTATGCTCCACACCCCTTATTCAATCCTCCTTAGAATCAGAAGAATGAGAGGAATGAACCGGCAGAGAGCCCTTGGGATGTGCCCCCCTCCCCTCAACTCAGTCTCCTTGATCAATCTTTTGATTTGAGCATCATCTACCTGCCTGTGGTGCGTACACAGGTCGGAGAAGGGGAAGAAGAGGATGAGGAGGATGAGAGCTCCCTATGGTGGCTCTTCCTTGAATATTTCCCCATGACAGGAAACAGAAGCCACCTGGTACCAAACAGTGATAGGAATCACAGTCAGATAGTTCGCTGACAAGCACTCCAGGAAGGTAATGACTCAGTTAAAACCCCACAGGACAGGAAACCCAGAGAACCCAAATGTCAGAAGCAGCAACAGCTCCAGCAAATCCAGATAGAGAAATCAAGAACTATACACGATCAACAACACAAGGGCACCAAACCAGCCCACCCGCCAGATCACCGATAAAGCCACTTCCCAAAGGCAATGATAAGAAAACAAAAACCGCTATGCGGTACTCACAGAAGCTGGCTCCTAAATACAACCTTCGAGTGGGAGACCGGCAATGCAGTGCCTGACTTCCGGTCCCACCTGCCATTGGGAAGTCAGGCCGCTCCACCGAGAAGCAGAGACTCCCCGGGAATCAACACAATGCGGGAGAGTGAAGCTGTACCTTCTGACGAGCCGGGCAACCCGGATGGCGCAGACCAGGACTCCTGTGAAGATCAGAAGTCCAGCAGGAAGAACCAACCCCAACTCCTCCCAAGCCCAGCATGGAAGGAGAAGATTTAGCACCAGAATGATCCCATTGCCTGGCAGCAAAACCGTAAGTATACCCAGGAGCTCCCCAGCTCCTGCTTCTTCTCATTCTGTCGGCAGACAAAAAAAAAGAGCAGGAGGAATGCTCAGATAGGTACGCTTATGCAAATCTGAAAGGTTTCAGAGCTCCGTCCATCATCTCCTTGTCTTTGTTTTGTTCGACCTAAGTTGGCAGGGTATGCCCAGACGTGGGTCCCTTGCTCACTTTGCCACTGAATTCAAGCTAGCCTGGCTGATGAAGCGTGTTACCCAGAAACCGGTCCCAGGATGCTTGTTTCCGGTTCAGGTAAGACCTGGCTTGGCAGTTCGGGCTGGACCGTTCCCATGAGGCACAGGGTCAAGACTGATTTGCTTATATCTGGGTCTGAACTGAGGTGGTGAAGTGAGCTAAAGAATGATGATGGATTCAACTCAGATCTCTGACTGGGGGTGAGTGTCTGAAAAGTTTCAGTGCTCCGTCCATCATCTCCTTGTGTTTGCTTTGTTCGCCCTAAGTTGTCAGGGTATGCCCAGACATGGGTCCTAAACTCACTTCGCCACTGGATTCAAGCTAGCCTGGCAGATGAAGGGTGTTACCCAGAAACCAGTCCCAGGATGCTTGTTTCCAGTTCAGGTAAGACCTGGCTTGGCAGTTCGGGCTGGAATGTTCCCATGAGGCACAGGGTCAAGACTGATTTGCATATATCTGGGTCTGAACTGAGGTAGTGAAGTGAGCCAAAGAATGATGATGGATTCAACCCAGATCTGTGTCTGCGGATGAATGTCTGAAAAGTTTCAGTGCTCCGTCCATCATCTTCTTGTGTTTGTTTTGTTTGCCCTAAGTTGGCAGGGTATGCCCAGACGTGGGTCCTAAGCTCACTTTGCTACTGGATTCAAGCTAGCCTGGCTGATGATGGGTGTTACCCAGAAACCAGTCCCAGGATGCTTGTTTCCAGTTCAGGGAAAACCTGGTGTGGCAGTTCGGAATGGACTGTTCTCATGAGGCACAGGGTCAAGACTGATTTGCATATAGCTGGGTCTGAACTGAGGTGGTGAAGTGAGCTAAAAAATGATGATGGTTTTGACCCAGATTTGTGACTGGGTGTGAGTGTCTGAAAAGTTTCAGCACTCCATCCATCATCTCCTTGTGTTTGCTTTGACTTACAGTATGACCTACAATATAGACCATGGAGTAAAGATGAGCCTACTGGCTGTGGAGGTTATGATTAATACAGGATGACACAGAAAACTGTAATGCATTTGTTGAAGCATTTTTTAAAAAAAGCCTATTTTTATTTTCCATGAAGTATCATATTTAGATGATCTGGCATGAGCTAAGGCCGGCAAAAAATAAAAAGAAGCTGCAAGATGCCAATAACAAAATCATATTATGATAATAAAAGTTAATAGAAGCTAAGCGTGCCTGCAGTAGAACACTGCTTGTAACCTGCAGGTCACATGTTTGATTTCTAATACATGTTTGATTTCTAATACATGTTTGATTTCTAATACATGTTTGATTTCTAATAAAATGCTGCAGTAGATTTCAGTCTTTCTTTGCATTAGATCTACCATCACCAACAGCCTTTCTTCATTTACACATGGAAATTAGCATTTTTTGCACATTTGTGGGCATTCACAAATTCCCTTTCCACCCTTTATCACTTGTCAACCTGGAGAATATAAAAAATGTACTCTTGTTAAGGATAGGTGTAAATATATTTTGCGGGTGGGATGTGGTATTCCTACCTACTCCCAAACTAGAATTATCACTTATTATATGTAAAAAGGTAAGCCAACGTTATCCCATGAGAAAGGTGGGACTTACAATAGTAAAAAACAAATTTGAGAGTTTCCCACTACCGGAACATGTAAAACTTAAAAGTATATGTCCAACGTTTTAAATACAATGCACCCAGCACTATGGGCTGTTTAGGCCCTATGCTAGGGGTGGGCTGTATGCATTAAATTAGAAGGTTTATAACTGGCAAAAAGCTTTATTTTGCCAGGTTGCAATCACAGTTTAAAGCTGCGCACATAGGCTGCAATGGCAGGTCTGAGACAGGTTTAGGAGACTACTTAAGTGGGTGGCACAATATAGGCAGCAAACCCACTAGTAGAATTTAATTTATAGGCCCTGGGTACATATAGCACCACCTTACTAGGGTCTTATAAGTAAATTAAATGTGTTAATTGGGTGCAAGCCAATATTCACCATATTTAAAGAGGAGAACACAAGCACTGGTTAGAAGTGATAAAGTGTGCAGTTTTAAGGCCAACAAAAACAAATTTAGGAAAACAGGAGTGAAGGCAAACTTTTTGGGTGAAAACCACACTAAGGCTGACAGGTGTAATAATTAGTAAGCCCACTTTCATTTGCTCAGCAGATTATCGTATGAAAATAATAGAAATAAATTGTACATTTGGTGTGAGGAAATAGAATTTTCAAATGTTTTCCAGGAGTATGGCTGGAAACCTGTGAATGTTCCTTGTTTCCAAGTGTACTTCTGAAAACGTTTGAGGACACATGAAAATTAGACTTCCCAGATATTTAACGAAAATTACTCCATTTTATAATAAACTAACGTACCCGTCGCGCGTTGCTGCGATCTCAGAAGAAAGGAAATTTAAGGAAACTTGTTTTTTGTTTTTCCGTCTGGTGCGAACACGAATTAATCAGAAGGTTTTCCGACGCGTGAACTGGCCACATACAGTTGTCCATGTGAGAAACACGGATTCTCCAAATCTAGTCCACACACTTGCACCGATTGTCCTTGTGCTTTGTTGATGGTCATTGCAAAGATTATGAGGGACCTGGGGGTCCCGGGGGCCGATATTTAACAATTATTATTATTTTTGTTTTGCCAGAAACCTTCGCGGGAGTGTACTCAACAACTTCCCAAAGTTTCATGTCGATCGGATGAATGGTGTAGTAATGCATAATGGAAAAACTGACATACTTTCGTTTTTATATACATATATAGATAGATGGAGTGCAGGCATGAATAAAACTATTTATGCCTTTCCTTGTATTACAGGAAATATTAGGTCTTCTTTCAACTAAGTGACAATTTGGCATTCTTCCTAATCTACATGAATTTTCCAATACGGACTAAAACTAAACTGATTTAGAGTTTGCTGATGGGCACACCATCAAAAACATAACAGAGTACCCATGATGTTTAGCATAGGATTTGTACTGGAAGAGTGCTCTTCCAGTACATGATCCTATACTTAGACATAGTTTAATGAATTTCCAGATTTGAACGCATGCTAAACAGTGCAGCACATATGCAACATTGGATATGTTTACTCTCTGTAGATGCCTAGCTAATCCCTTCCCTGAGTTTAGCAATGTGTGCTGTTCAATTACGAGTATCTCAGCTTCGATAGAATAAGGATGGTGGGAATCCGGAGTGAAGACAATAATGTAGCTCATTTCTTTCAGGGGGTCATCTATGGGAAGCACCTACTTGTCACAATTCCCAATGCAAAGATGGAAAATTGCTGCTGGAAATTAAGTAGACAGTTTTGATCACTGTAATAGTGAAGGTATATATCCTGGACATATGGTTGGACAACCAGCAGCTAATACCTGATACTCAACCAGGATTTGTTAAGGACCATTCCCTGAGTGGCCAGGCGTTAGTACTGCATACATTGTTACTAAATACACTTGTAAATTGTCAGAGTAATTTTCTCTATGATTTAACACCACTTTTGACTATGCTATTTGTAACTAATGTATTCTTATTCTGCACAATATAAGAATAGGTTTGTTCATTTATTGATTGGTTTCATAGTGACACCTGGATACAGGTGCACAATTCTAGGGATGGCATCCTCTTTAAGACCATCCATCATACAGGATGACTTAAAACAGGGTGGTGTATTAGCACACACTCTCTCAAATCTTTATCCGGCTGACTTTATCTATACATTCTATAATAGAGAAATATACAGCACAATATATTGAAGAGATGTACTCAATATGTCTGCAGATGACTTTGTCATTCACATCAAATCCTCTGTTGGCTTATAGTATTTATTGAATGCATTCACAAGCTACTTAGATCCAAAGGTTGTGACAAATAGCCTGTGCAACAGAAACAATGAGGTATTTTGTCGGGGTAAAATTGATAAGAAGAAATGACGGCTGGGTCAGGGGCATTCCCAATAAGTTTGTTGATGACATATGGATTGAGCTTGGACTTAGTCCAAAGACTAAAATTTGAAACCATTCAATTGTCTTATCTCTTAAAGACTCTAATTGAAGCAACATCTAACTGAATGCAGAAGTTCTTCTTGAACAATTTGGAATAATAAAGGGTTATTTTCAATCAAGTCTTTGGGTCAATTCGAGGATTCTCATCGATCTAGTATGAAGGCATATTGACTAATTGTCAGGATACTTGAATGTACTTGGAATCAAGGAACCAAGACAATTGTAAATACCTGAGAATAGTCTGTAGCCTAGGTTTATGCTCCATTTGGTTAATTTCTGCCAATATAATGTTGATGTATTTTTACCCAAATATTCTCTCAGGATGAAGTACTTCCTTCAGAAATTTGGGGATTTTCTATTATTATCCATATTTGCAGCAGGCCTTCAATTAATTTAAAGCATTCTTGAAATTTTCCTTCAGTTTCTGCTGGCACACTGGTATTTGTCAATATGCATGGTGGAAAGGGGAAGCATTCTACGAGAGTGAAGGATTATCCACTTAATTTCAACTTCTTGAACAGTTTGGTTGAAAGGCTAGCCTCATTCATGGCCTTAAAGTCTTTTTTTAATTTTTATTAATTTTTTTAATGCAATGAACAAACAGGTTACAGAGAAAACAAATACATAAGACCCCACAAGTAATAAGTACAAAACCATATGAGCAATATAGTACAGTATAATATACCATATGAGCACATGAGGAAAAAAAAGGGCAGCATGAAAGCAATGTATCCAACATTCCGTTGACATGAGAAAAGCCGGGAGAATAATCAGAGAATAATCAGAACAGAGACAGTCCACTCATTATATCCATTCGGTAATAGAGTTCCAAATGTTTTGCCCTATACCCCTCTTACGAATGCCCTTTGTTTTATATATTGCAACCTCAAGATTGTACACAGATAATAACTGGGCCCTCCACAAAGAAAATGAAGGAGGGTCGGGAGATATCCACTCTTTGGAGATACAACCCCTTAATACTGACATACAAATGAAAAGAAAAGAGGCCCGATCCTTAGGTGTAGTCAAAACTGTGGAGTCTGTACCGAACAACACCAGCTCAGCATTAATACATATGGGTGAGCCTAGTATCAAGAAATGTTGAATAGAGCTGAGTAGGGGTCCAATTTTAGGACATGAAAAAAACATGTGTTGCGCATCAGCCGCAAAACAGCCACATCTACTACAACTGGCACCAGGACCAGTACTCCATTTGGAGACTTTCATAGGAGAATAGTACAGATCATATAGAACCATGTAATGTTGGGCCAGCATCTTACCCGAGATCAAAACCTCATTGGCAAGACAAATAGAGGAATAAAGATCAATAGTTGCAATATTTAATTTAGTTCTCCATTTCTCCTGACACTGATCCAGATCCTCTGGAAGTAACAGAATTAAACTAGAATAAAAGAAACGAATGGGAAACCCTTTTCCCATCCCTTCTAACAATGGGAATTGTTTGAAACGCGTTTCGTATTGCCCAAGCTGAACATAGTAACTGCGGATCTGAAGAAATTAAAAAAAATCATTTTTATGTACTCCATATTTGCGTTGTAAGTCATTAAAAAGTAGTGGCTGCAGGTCATGAAACATATCACCTAAATTGCTTATACCCAGCCGATACCATTTCCTAGCTGTTACATCTCGAAATAAATTAGGAAAAATTCCTGCCGCCTCAAACGGGGTATAACGGTTTATTTGAGGAAGCCCTATATACCGCCTAATTTGTCTCCACACTGAAAATGCTGCAATCAGCACCTTAAACTTGTTGTTTTATAGTAGCTAGGCTCCAGTATTTTCAGAAGACAGCCATTGGCCTTCTCCCCAATAAAGAATTCATAGACTACAGGTGTATGGCACTGCAATAGATTGCATTTTTTACCAATGACTAAAGGGGAAATAAATTGCAAAACAGATGCCCAATAATAAAATACGAAATACGGAATACCCCACCCACCCCTTGATCTAGGAAGTGCCATTTTTTAAAATGCCCTTCTATTTCGTTTGTACCCCCAAAGAAATCTTGAAGAAATATTTTCAAGTTTTTTAAGACAGGCTAAGGGAAATTCTAATGGTACAGATCTAAATAAATAAAGACATTTTGGGAGAACCAACATTTTTAAAACATTTGCTCTTCCATACAGAGATAAATGCAGATGATTAAGGCGTTCTAAAGTAGAACTAACTCCGTCTAAGACTGGATTACAATTAATCTCAGGGATCCTGCTAATAGGTGATGTAATTTTAATCCCTAAATACGTAGCCTCTGTAACAACGGTTAGATTCCTTGGGACATCATCCCCCACATACAGTATCTGAGTTTTATTTATGTTAAGCTTGTATTCCGAGAAATGACCGAATTGATTAGCCAATGTATCTACTGTCATTAAAGCAGGCACCAAATCTGTGGTTAAAATCACAATGTCATCCACATAGGCGAGAGCTCTATATTCCATCCCTTTTATACTAACAGGTTTGATCTGTATTGATTCAACTAAATTGACCAAAACAAAATCTACATATAACGCAAATAATAAAGGGGACGTGGGGCAGCCTTGTCTGGTACCACGTAAAATAGGAAAGAGGTCCGATTCTTTACTTGATAGACGAATAGATGCTTCAGGGGCCAGATACAAAGTCCTGATAGCCTGAAGCATGCGTGGTCCGAATCCCTTCAAGCGTAACACCTCCCACAAATATGGACAGGCAACCCTGTCGAATGCCTTTTCGGCATCCAACAGGGTCACACCTATAGGTGTTTTAGTCACCTCTGCCCAGTCCATTAAGGAGATAACACGCCTCACATGGTCTGTTGTATCGCGGCCAGGGTTAAATCCGTGCTGAAAGGGTGAAACTAAAGAGGAAATCATAGAGGAAAGTCTAGTGGCTAAAATTTTGGAGTACAGCTTACTGTCGGCGTTTATTAAAGATATTGGTCTGTAAGATGATGGCAACAGGCCAGGTTTATCTTTCTTTAAAAACATAGTTATTATAGTTTATGCCAGGAGGCCGGGGGTGTCCCACTTTGTGCACTGACACACACTTCCAGCAGCTGTTTCTTCAGACTAGGAAAAAAAGTTTGAAAAAATTCCAGAGGAATCTTGTCAGGACCTACTGCTTTTCCTAAAGCTAGCGATGATATCGCCAGCTCTAATTCCTGCTCTGTATACTCAAACTCTAAGGCTTCCCTCTGGATATCAGCAAGTTTTGAGAATTCCTGATCATCCAAAAACAACGCTAGTTCACCTTCTGTATCTGTATCCGAAGAGTCCTCACTAGAGTAAAGTTTAAAGTAGAACTCTCTAAATACTTCCAAGATTTTGCCCGGCTTAGTGTGTATTAAACCATTGGCATCCTGTATTGCGTCCACTTTACTAGCCACTACTTTCTGCCTTATTCGTTTGGCTAATAATCGGCCAGATTTTTCCCCAGCCTCAAACATATCAGAGCGAAAAATCGCGATTTGAGCCGCTAATTTCTCAGCATAGCATTCGTAGATTTTCATTCTCTGAATAGTGAGATCTCGCACCCTCTGTTCAAATTCTACTTGATTAGAATTTGAAGTTTGCATCAGCGCCAGCTCTAAATCACGCAGTTTAGTTATCTCTAATTTTTGTTTGGCCCTGATACATCGCTGTTTATTTATGGTAAAGCTTAGTGTTTCCCCACGCACTCCAGCTTTAAATGCGTCCCAGACTATACCCACTTCAGCAGAGCCAGTATTAAATTAAAAAAAGTCAGGAATCCACCTGGCCATATGCTGGCGATATCCTTGATCAGCCAATAGCTGGCGATCGAAGGTCCATGAGCTCCTGGTGTTAGGGGGCAAAGAGGTATCTACTACTAATTCAAGACTAACCGGATTATGATCAGATATGATTTTTGGAAAAATATCTATTTTGGCATTGATTAACAGGTCTACTGGGGCAAAAAAATAATCAATACGAACATGTTTTTGGTGAGGGGCAGAGAAAAAAGTAAAACCAGGAATAGCTGAGCACATAAAACCCCATACATCGACTAGCCCAAATTTGTTCAAAATATCCTTTATTGCTTTAAAGACTTTAGGCTTTCTACCTATATAGGAGGAATTAAGATGGGGACCAAAATCTCCTGGTAAATGCACATTTAAATCTCACAAGGGGAAAAAGCCATTGAGCCAACTCAATACTAATCAGATTAAGCATTTCAGGATCATCTAGATTGGGGGCATATATGGTACACAGAGTGAAAAAAAGAGCTATCAATCCTAATTTCCACAATTGCCCACCTTCCATATGGGTCGGCTTTGGCACGTTTACACTCTCCCCACCCGTATTTTTTTTTAATTGCTACCCCTTTAGTTGTTGTACCTTGACGTGTGCATACCAAGATTTCAAAGCCCAGATCTTTCAGGCACATCCTGTTATTCCACACAAGATGAGTTTCTTGAATACAAAGTATCTGTGCCCCCATACTCTTAAGAATCTGTGCGCCATCACCCCCCTTTTCTTTCTATTATTCAACCCACAAACATTCCAGGAGCAAATAGAAAATTTAGCCATTATCCCAAAAAATGTTGAAGATCAGTGCGGACAATTTATTGTTACATTTTCTCTGCTGCAGTGGCCATTGTTGTAAAAGTTGTTGGTGACAATGTTGTGATCTATTAGCCCAAGGCTTTACAGCACCTTTTCTTAGACCATGTTGTAGTGTCTAGCGGGAAGAAGAGGACTACTCTGATCAGAACAATTTCCAGGCTTGCTGTTAGAAAATGGTTTAGAAGTTTTCTTGCCTCAGATATGCAGCAATCTGTCTATCAAAAAGCTTGGCTAGCACGTGTTAAGAAGGTTTTGCTTTTATACCCCAATGTGTGCAAGATTAGCTTAGTGAAAACAGTGACTTTTCATTGTGAGCACTGTTCTTGGGTGAAAGGGTGTTAAATGCTGTGCTCTCTGCAGCCTTTTTGATAATGAGCAGGTAGTATCAACAGCATTAAGGTGATTTGATCATGCATTATACTGTACAACCCAAGGTGGAGGACCCACAAAACAAATAAGTAATGTGTGGAAAGTGATGGCTTAAGGGACATGCCACTGTGTATTGAGCTTTAGCCATCACAACGAATTCCATGTCTCGTAATGTGGAATAACCATAAAGAAAGAATGTCACATGCTCCTTGGCAAGTCCTGCCCAGTTATTCTGACTTTTGAACAGCTTCTTGTGATGATATATGTCAAAGCCTGCTTGCTGATCCAGAAGGAGTCAGCATGCTAGCTTCCTGTGGTCAGTGACCCAGTGTACTTCGTCACAGAAGCCCAGGACTTCTGACTTTGTGTAATAGGTGAGATTGAAGACTGGCTAGTGTTTGATTATCCATGAGCCCAATTCCATACGTGTAGATAAATTCCGATCCCTATGCAAAAAGCAGTTTGTGATTTGACTGAATTTCTGAGTAGTGCTATAATTATCAGACACCTTCAGTTTTCACATGACAGAGGTTTTGGCAACAAGCAACTGGCAAAAGGGATAAATAGGGAATTTGTTGTAGTAAATAAAAGTGATGTTATTCTTTATTCCAGCTAGGAAACCTCAAACGGGAAGTATTTCCACAACCCTGAAAATACCCTTCCAAGATGTTAACAGTATTTACTTAGTGAAGTAAATGCCACCTTCTATTCTGAAGTGTTTGAAATTGCGCTTTAAGGGACATATTTAAATACATTTCATGCAACGCAGGACAGAAAGCAAAGTTGCTGCACTGCATTGTAGTGTAGTTCCTATATCCCTAATAGGCTCTGCGCATTGGAATAATATACACTATAGATTTGACATAGGACTGAGGTCAGTATGTCTCTATCGAGTACATTAAACTTAATTGTGTGTGCCAGCTGACTCAGAGGGCACTAGAAACTTTCTCAAATGAGCAAGAAGGGATTAGTCTCTGACAACCGCATAAACATGACAACTTTGTTTCCCTTAGAGTCAGAACAATATCTTCAGAGTCATGGAAACAATAGATAACCGTCTCACTCAGTCAATCGTGCAAGCTTCGTTTCTACAGAGTTGCACAGAAATAGTGAGACAGGTGTTTCAATAAAAAGGGTTTATTGAATAGTCTTCTTTCTCATGCAAGAGATATGAACTGCTACAATCGTAAGACAGAATGCAAAGTATAATGTGTACAGAGTAAACAGTAATATAAAATAATAATGTAATAGCATGGTCTGTTGCTATGACATATATAACAATGCACACATAAATAACACAGGGTAAAATACTCAACTGGTGCTTCTAAAATACGCCTACCCCAATGTACCTAACCTAGGTCTAGTACAAGGGAAGAAGTTGGTGCTGGTTTAGCTATAGTTTACATTTGCCAAGAATTGCAAAGGTTTCTCTAGGTTCTAATCAGCTCCATACCTGTGAATGAGAGAGGTTGGTATCTCTTTCCCAGGACTCGATTTCCCAACACCCTGCAAGGGGAGTCAGAAACACTGGAGCTGGATTTTAGGCACGAGGATGACAGCTTCTGGTCAGTGCGTCAGCTGGGGAGTTGGCTTCCTTTGGTACTTGCTGTGGTGAGCTGCGTCATGCAAGTAGGTAGTCGAACTTCACCGAACCACACTGTGCTTTGCCATAGCAAGTGAAGGTATATTTATACCTTGAAGGTGTTTAGGAATGCCAGTATTGACGCAAGAGTTGGGCATATGAATGTCATGAATGAACCTCCAAGGAATAGATGTTTATGCATAATAATGAGTTTTTTGAGAAATCAATATTCAAGCAAGGGGATGTACCTAACGGCTTAAGAGTCTGGTTTTCCAAGAAATCATTGTGACGTAGATGAACGGATGTAAGTAGCCTTGCCTGCATGTGGGTAGCATGGGCTATGCCTAAATAAGGACTGGATTTCTATGCCTATATAATGGCATGTAAATTGTACCTATATAAGGGCATGAATCTGGAAATTCATACGGAATCTAAATCAATACACACCACCCACTCCACTTTCGTATGTACGACGTTACTAAATTCTAAACATGATAACCTATCTAAAAATGTTTCTACACACAAAGTGCGTAAAGCATGTTACAAACACATTGTAAATGGAAAGGGGCGACCAACTCGGTCCCCCCGAACGTATGGCCGAGTGCCTCGATCCCCCCGGGAAGCCATTTTTGGGCGGGAGGCGCGCCTCAGCTGGTATGCCCGAAGCGGCGTAGCTGGGGCGCGCTCGTTCCCGCCCTAGAGTGGGCTGGCCTAGACACCGACGCAGCCAGCCACGCCCTCGGGGCAGGCAGGGGCGGGTATACGCCCGCCCTGAAGACGGATAAAAAGGGACGCAAGACCAGAAGACATCCTCTTGTTCTTGTGCTCTGAAGCTGCACCTCCTCGCTGCACGTGAGCTCGGGACAGAACGAAGAGCCAATTTTGAGCGTTTTGATCTTTCTTTTTGTCTTCCAGATACTTTGTCGGTGAGATGCCCAAGAAAGGCGCGAAGAGAATGTCGACTGACCAGTTGGTTCGGGCCCTCATGAAGGACATGTCCGAAATCAAGAAACAGTTGGCGGAGCGAGACGGCGAGGAGGGATCGGGGCGTCCACCGGCCGGAGGGAAGCCAAAGAGGCCGAGAAGGGGGCCCGTCGGGGGAGACGTCCCGGTTCCCTGTTCCCCGCTCGAGGCGCCAGCCCCAGTACCGAACGAGGGGAATCCGATCCCCGTAGTAGTCACCCCGACATCCACTGGAGATATGCCTCCCGAGTTGGCGGCACAGTTAGCAGCGTGGTTGGGGGACAGTAGCGAGGGCGCCATGGCTGCCGAAGCGCAATTACTCATTAAACAGTTGCGCGAGAAACGTGATACAGCCAAGGTGCCCGCGTCGGATGCGGTGATAGACAAGCCACGAGTGGCGGAGGCAGCGTCCGGTGCAGGTAAGCGGCCATTGCCGATCGCAAGGGATGAGTCAACACCCTCTCGTAGAGAAAAGTTGGGGCAACACGTTCCTTTGGCAATAAAGGAAAAGATTTGGGCGGGGGAATATGTAAACATTTTCTCCTTGCTCGTTGATCATTATGAGGTTGAAACTGTTAAGGGCCAAAAGGATCTGATGCACCCAAGTGTTTGGCGCGCAAAAATGGCCGCCTTTAAAGTGAATGAGAATATTGGCAACTGGGGTAATGCTTGGGGAATTTTTACGTCTATTTTGGGGGAACGTAGGCCTGAATTGCTCCCTGAATTCCCGGTATATCAGTCACGAATTATGGGGTACTCGACATCGCACCAAGGTAACCAATGGTTCTGTTATGACAACCTTTTCAGGAAAGCGATGGAGCATAACAAAAGTTTAACCTGGGACTGTTACGATTCTTTGACATGGAATAAAATGAAAGAGTCGGGGATGTTGAAAGTGCCGTTGGTGGGGAGTACTGTTGGTGAATCCTCCCGCCAAAATGTGGGGACGCCCTTTCGGTCGGGTACGGGTACAGACGATTACCCGAGACCCGCCGGCAATACAGGGAAGAGGGGTTTCTGTTTCAATTTCAACAGAAGTAAATGTACTAGGCCCCCGGGATCTTGTAAATTCAAACACGAATGTAGCGGTTGTGGGGCACCCCATCCTGAGTCCTCGTGCAGAGCCAAATCGGGTGAAAATGGGGGTCGAGGGGGCGCCAAACAGGTCTAATATAGTCCGAGGGGCGCCTTTACCGACCCCGATTGATACCCTGGCGATGATTCCCTGGCTCAGCGAATACCCAGATCGTACTTCAGCTGGGGTGCTACGAAACGGTTTTTCATATGGTTTCCGCATCCCGGTGGGGAACTTTCAGGGTGTCGGGACGTGCAAAAACCAACTTTCCGTCTTGCAGCATACGACTGTAGTACAGGATAAGATCCGGAAAGAGATTACCCGAGGTCGGGTTGCCGGCCCGTTTAGTGTTCCCCCGGTTCAGAATTTTGTTTGTTCTCCTTTAGGGGTGGTCCCCAAGAAGGACCCAGGTGAGTTTCGATTGATTCACAATTTATCAGCGCCTCATGGCCTTTCGGTAAACGACGCAATTGATCCAGAGATATGTTCGGTGCGGTACGCATCATTCGATGAGGCCGTAGCCATTTTGAATCGCCTGGGGCCCGGGACGCTGATGGCAAAATCAGATATCGAGTCAGCGTTCCGTTTGCTCCCGGTATACCCGGAAGACCAACGTCTTTTGGGATTCATGTTTCAAGGTTCGTTTTACATGGATAGGTGTATGCCGATGGGGTGCTCTATATCTTGTGCATATTTCGAGAAATTCAGTAGTTTTCTACAATGGGTTTACACGAAGAAAACGGGTTTTCGGAATGTGATGCATTACCTCGATGACTTTCTGTTCCTTGGGGCCGCTGGGGATGATGAATGTGCCCGGGCCTTGACTGAATTTTGTGTTTTAATGAATCAATTTGGCGTGCCATTAGCACCAGGTAAAACGGTGGGTCCCACGACTTGCCTCGAGTTTCTCGGGATCGAGTTGGACTCTAGTGAGGGTTGTTTTCGTTTACCAGCTGCCAAAGTGTCGAAATTCAGGGCAGCCCTGCAAATGTGTATTATTGCATCTAAAGTTACGCTGCATCAATTGCAGCAATTGGTGGGGAAGTTGAATTTTGCCCTAAGGGTGATCCCGATGGCCCGCCCCTTCTCCCGTTCAATTGCCCAGGCGATGGTTGGCCTAAAAGAGGGTCATCATCGCACGAGATTATCGGCCGAGGTCCGCCAAGACATGCGTATTTGGTTAGCATTTTTGGCGGATTTCAATGGTCGAGTCGTCTGGAACAAACCGGCCTTGTCCTCTGAAGAGCTTGGTCTATGGACGGATTCAGCGGGAAGCATGGGTTTCGGCGCCATCTTCGGCACAAAATGGTCGGCACAAAGGTGGCCAACATGGTGGCATGAAGAGGGGCTGACGAGCAATATTGCTTTCCTTGAACTGTTTCCCATTTTGGTGGCCCTCAGAACCTGGCCCGATGGATTCAAAAATCACTCTGTCATATTTTGGTCTGACAATATGACCGTTGTAGAATGCATCAATAGTCAGGCAGCACGTTGTAAAATGATTTTAAGGCTGCTTAAAGAAATTGTCTTACTGTGTATGCAACTGAACGTGGTATTCAGAGCAAAACATGTCCCAGGGGTGATGAATCAGGCTGCTGATGCACTGTCTCGTTTTCAAATGCAGGCTTTCTTGGGTTTCCTTCCCTCAGCGGACCCAGAGCCAGCACCCTTTCCCGAAGCTCTCTGGTCTCTCGGTGCCCCGAACTTCGTTACCTCGTGGGAGAGAGTCTAGCACCAAGGACGAGGAAGGCATACGAAGGGGCGTTTCGGGCTTATTTAGCCTTTTTGGGGACTGAGAGAGGGGGGCTTTGGGGGCATGAGGATTGGGTAGTACATTTTCTGATGTCCTTGCGTAAGGCTGGGAAGTCGGTGGCTACAGCCCAGAGGCATCGTGCTGCCATTTCCTTTGTTGCCAGGGCACATAATATCCAGGACCCGACAGCGTCTTTTGTGGTACAGAAAGCGCTGCGTGGGTGGCAACGCCTTGAGGGTCGCAAAGTAGATGAGAGGCGCCCGATAGGTCTGGATAGGTTGTCCCAGTTGCTGGCCACACTCCCCGCCACATGCTCGTCTCAGTTCGAGGCCTGTTTGTTCCGAGCTGCTTTTACGCTTGCATTTCACGGGGCAATGAGGATAAGTGAGCTGGTAGCAAGGAACAAGCGGGATGTGGTGGGGGGTTTGTGCCGGGAACACGTTCAGATCAGGGGCGAGACGATGACTGTATCCTTTGTCAAGTCAAAAACCGATCAAGGTGGGGTGGGTGACTGCAAAGTCATTCGCAGGATTTCAGGGTCTTCCATGTGTCCGGTGAAGTGTTTAGAAGATTACCTAGCACGAAGGGTGGCATCATGGGGGGGGACATTGTTGAGACACGCGGACGCCACCCCACTGACGAAGTTTCAGTTTCAGCGGGTGCTCGCGATGTCAATTACCGCAGCGGGCTTGGACCCGGGTGAGTTCGGGACCCATTCCTTTCGGATAGGGGCTGCCACTGAAGCTACAGCCAGGGGTCTTAATGTGGAACAAGTAAAACGAGTGGGGCGTTGGTCCTCCAATTGTTATAAGAGGTATGTGCGGTTGCACATGTTGTGAAGCTGTAATAATGTACTCACGCTTCTTGTCTTTTGTTTGGTTTTCAGTTACGCAAGCCTTCGAGGCGGGGCGGACTATGCAGTCGACCCAACACCAGGCCAGCGGTCAGACATCACCGGCTGTGAGAAAGGAGGTGTGGGTCGTGGGCCACTCATACGTGAGGCGTGCCGCGGACGTATTCGAAGCAGGTGACATGATTCACCTAGCTGGGGAATACGGGTACAGAATGTCCTTCTACGGAAGGGGCGGTCTCTGTATTGACCAGTTTCAGGCATTCTTTGAGGGTTTGTTAGGGCGGACGAGGTCACCGCCGTCTATAGTCATAGTACATTTAGGGGGCAATGATTTGGTCACCACCGGTAGACGACTTCTCCTGGAGGCAATGCTTTCCACTGTAAGTTGGTTGGCGAGGAAAGTTCCGGGGTGCATAATTGCGTGGTCTCATATGATCCCACGAAAAGTGTGGCGGGGGGCGGTTTCGATCCCTGCTTTGAACCATTCTGTTAGAAAACTTAATAACAAAGTGAGTAGGTTGTTTCGTTCCAGGACTTTGCATTCTATCTCGCACGGTTGTATTAATGATGACAGTATGTATCTAGGGGATGGTGTGCATTTGTCTCGGGCGGGAAATGAGTTACTCATAGGGGACTTCTTAGCATGGTTAAAAACGTTGGAACATGACCTTTAGCTAGGAGTTTTGTGGGGGGCCCGGATAGCCGGTCAACTATCCGGGCCTGTGGCGGTAAGGTCATGATCGGTGAGCACTAATTAGTAGATCCCTATGAGTGGGCGTCACCCAACACGGATGGGAGCGCTCGGGAGAGGTGGCCATTGGCCCCTCAATGGGGAGGCGGTCCCTTCTAAGGATGGGTCGCCGGAAGTAAAGGAAAGGCGGTCAAGGCCCCTTCCTTTGTAGGAGGGGTTACAGCCCCCTCCTGGGGAATTTCCCGGGGCCAGTGACATCTGCGACGGCAGATGCGGTAAGTAGTGTGGGGTTGGGATAAGGTCTACGGTACCTTCTAGATACCTCACACGAGTATTCGAACGACCTTTAACTGGCGTCGAGTCTTTAGGTGCCCCCGTCAAGTCAAGGGAAATTGGTAATAGTTGCACTTGAGGTACGCCTCCGTGCTGTCGCCCAGCCCAAGTGGGAGGGGTAAGTCTGGTTAGGGATCTTGACACCGGTTATGATCTTGCCGTTGGCCCTTAAACGTTAGGTTGTACAATTTCAATATGTCAAGAAATGTTTTGTAGGATGCTAGTTCGGCTAGGAGAACCTCTGTATTAGAGAATCTGTTAAGGTTAGCCAAACATCGTAATATGGTAATGAAATTGTACATAACATGAACGTTTAATGTTTTAATTTTGTTTTAATAAATACGGCCGGGATGGTCACTCCATCCCACTTCCAAAAACTTCAAGAACTGTTTCCGGTTTCCCTCCTTTTGGGGATTGTGTTGAGAGGGGGTGGCGGGTATCTCGGCCATATGGAAAGGGGCGACCAACTCGGTCCCCCCGAACGTATGGCCGAGTGCCTCGATCCCCCCGGGAAGCCATTTTTGGGCGGGAGGCGCGCCTCAGCTGGTATGCCCGAAGCGGCGTAGCTGGGGCGCGCTCGTTCCCGCCCTAGAGTGGGCTGGCCTAGACACCGACGCAGCCAGCCACGCCCTCGGGGCAGGCAGGGGCGGGTATACGCCCGCCCTGAAGACGGATAAAAAGGGACGCAAGACCAGAAGACATCCTCTTGTTCTTGTGCTCTGAAGCTGCACCTCCTCGCTGCACGTGAGCTCGGGACAGAACGAAGAGCCAATTTTGACCCACCCACCAGCCCCTGAAGACAGCCAGTTGTGTATAATAAAGTTGATTAATTTTGCTTCGGTTTTCGTATACAGGTTGTAGTGCCATGTTGATGAGTTAATAAAGAATGGTTGTTTGGAGTATGTTTGCCATTAAAGATATTCAGTTTAATGTTGAATTTTTAATGCATGCTCCTTCGGTCATAGTGGCCAATGTATTCGTAGGTTAATTTGCACTGTCGTATTTATTTTGGTAGGCGGTAAGGTCATGATCGGTGAGCACTAATTAGTAGATCCCTATGAGTGGGCGTCACCCAACACGGATGGGAGCGCTCGGGAGAGGTGGCCATTGGCCCCTCAATGGGGAGGCGGTCCCTTCTAAGGATGGGTCGCCGGAAGTAAAGGAAAGGCGGTCAAGGCCCCTTCCTTTGTAGGAGGGGTTACAGCCCCCTCCTGGGGAATTTCCCGGGGCCAGTGACATCTGCGACGGCAGATGCGGTAAGTAGTGTGGGGTTGGGATAAGGTCTACGGTACCTTCTAGATACCTCACACGAGTATTCGAACGACCTTTAACTGGCGTCGAGTCTTTAGGTGCCCCCGTCAAGTCAAGGGAAATTGGTAATAGTTGCACTTGAGGTACGCCTCCGTGCTGTCGCCCAGCCCAAGTGGGAGGGGTAAGTCTGGTTAGGGATCTTGACACCGGTTATGATCTTGCCGTTGGCCCTTAAACGTTAGGTTGTACAATTTCAATATGTCAAGAAATGTTTTGTAGGATGCTAGTTCGGCTAGGAGAACCTCTGTATTAGAGAATCTGTTAAGGTTAGCCAAACATCGTAATATGGTAATGAAATTGTACATAACATGAACGTTTAATGTTTTAATTTTGTTTTAATAAATACGGCCGGGATGGTCACTCCATCCCACTTCCAAAAACTTCAAGAACTGTTTCCGGTTTCCCTCCTTTTGGGGATTGTGTTGAGAGGGGGTGGCGGGTATCTCGGCCATATGATGTATTCAACTATTGCATTGGTGCTGTACACATTAATGCAAGTATTCATTCATGGCATATTTTCAACGTTGTAAAATGCAAACGTAAATGAATCATAAAATATACATTTATGAAATGGCTCATGAAAAATGGCCGAAACCATTTCATGTCAGATTAAATAAAACTGTTTGTTTTTGGACAAGGTCACATATTGTCTCTGTAAGTATTCAAATTATTCTGTTCTCTATGAATAGTTCTATTATAAGCAGATTACTTTGTGCCAAAAAATAAAAAAATCTAAGTCTCTCAGAACACTGTGTGCCAAAATCAAAAGTCAGTGTTAAGGCTTGGAGAAAACTTGAAATCTTCTATGTATGTAGACAAAATGTCATCTACAATTGTAGGCGAAAGTTGGATTACCTCATTTAGAAGATTAACCGCACATAGATGTGAAGCATTGCCTTCAGCATTGGTCACATCAGTATTGTTCGAATTGGATAGGACCTGCGTGCCCATTATTTCCTCTTGTACCTCAGCATCAGCATTTTGCGTCTATGAGATCTCAATGAATGCCGTCATCAGAATTGGTAGCCGCTGGGGACAACACAGAGGATGGGTCGTTACCATTTCAGGCAAAGTATCAACATCCGTTGGCATGACTGATGGGAGTGTGGGACAGGTGTCTAGCACGCATTTTTCTCTGCATAGCAGGCAGCATAGAACAGGTAAGATGTAATCTTGCCAGATTGGTCTGAATGACAGAAACCATGTGGTACTTAATTCTTGTAGATGAGGTAACCCCAAAAATTTGGACAATGCGCTCACGACACTTAATCGCCAATAGAGTTGTCTCAATGAAGAACTGGATGTCGCGGGTGATTTGGCTTGCCATATCGTAGCAGTAGGAGCAAAAATAGTATCCCTGCAACTAGTCATAAAAGGAGGGGCCGTCTGTCAAGCACAGAGTGCTAGAAATTGGGAAATATTCCGAGGACTGCTTCAAAAGGTGCTAACAGTCCGTAAAATATGTTCTTAAATAGATGTAAAATACAGCTCGTATCAGACATGTTTAAGATACGACTTAACATTTCTGAGAAATGTATAGGGCAGTTTGTATTTAAAAGGGCATGTATCTCAGCTGAAGTCCTTGTGACACGTAGATCATAGGTTTCTTTTGCCAAGGTCAGTGGCACAGTTTTTTGCAAAAGAATGGCTTTCATTCTGCTTAGAATATCGATTTGTATAGAAGAGATGTTCAGTGAAGGCCATAGAGGCGACTCCCTGACTGTCTTAGTGTTTGGAAACAATACTTGCATACATAAGTGACCCTGGATGACACAGTTACTGGATATGGTATACCTGGCAACATGCCACAGCAGCTGTGATCGTTCAACATGAGGTAACTCCCATTCGAAAGTTGTCCAAAAATTGGATCAATCACTGCAGCTGGTGAACCTTGCAGGTGACAGGATAGGTTGTTAGAGGAACCATCACAGGCCCGTGTAAATTAATACACTGACAAAGAAGGGAACCGCTTAGTGCATTTTCACAGTTAGAACCGCTAAGAAACACTTCACGCCCCCACGCCAACATCTTTGTGTGTATGTTATGTTATGTTATGTTATGTTATAGGTTGTTTTGTAGCGCGCTCTGCTACTGGGGAGTATCCTGGCGCGTTGCGGAGGTGACCAAACATAACACAGAGAGACAGCCTAGACCTAACAAACAAACAGATGGGTCTTGAGATCCTTCTTAAACTTGGATAGACACTGGGCGGTACGCAAATGAAGAGGGAGAGCATTCCAAGCCTTCGCAGTTACCACAGAAATAGATTGGCCGCCCAGCCTAGCCCGCTTATAGCGGGGAAGAGTCCGTTTGGCCAGCGAGGCTGACCTGAGACAGCGAGAGGGAGTGTAGAAAGAGAAGCGCTTCCTCAGGTAGCCGGGGCCAAGCTCGTGGACAGCTCTAAATGACAGCACGAGAGATTTGAACATAATTCTCTGAGCTACAGGAAGCCAGTGAAGTGCGCGCATGTGTGACCGAACACTCTGCCATTTCGGAATGCTAAACAAAAGGCGGACCGCGGCGTTCTGGACAACCTGCAGTCGTTTGACCAGATACGCCGGGATACCACAAAACAAAGCATTAGCATAGTCCAATCTGGACAAGATGAGGGCACGCGCAACCGATTCCCTAGCTTCTCTGGGCAGCAGAGGGAAGAATTTTCTTAAAGCCCTTAGCGCAGCAAAACAGGTCCCTGACAGCTTCTTGATATGGTTCTCAAATCTGAGGTCTTCTCCAAACCAAATTCCGAGGTTCTTAGCCGGGCCTCCCATCATCTTGGGACTAGGAAAATCAGGGGGCCACAACTCATTCTTAAAGTTGGAGGGGAAGGACCCATAGAAGAGGACCTCTGACTTATCCTCGTTGCATTTAAGCTGGGCCATCGCCAGCCAATGAAACACCGAGGAAAGACAGAGGTGAACAGCCGTTGTATCCAGCTGGTCATCCGGCCAGGTAAAGAGCAGCTGGGTGTCATCAGCGTATCCGATGACCTTAGCCCCAAGCTGTTCGGCCAGGTATATCACAGGGGTGATGTAGGCGTTAAACATCAACGGGCTCAAAGTGAAGCCCTGAGGGACCCCTGTGCAGAGTGGTTTGGCCTTTGAGGCAAACGGCGGCATCCATACTTGCTGCGTCCTATCAGAAAGGAAGGATGACAACCAAGCCAGTACCCTGCCGCCAATGCCAATCTCAGACAGTCTAGCAAGGAGGAGATTATGGGGGACGGTATCGAACGCGGCAGAGAGGTCTAAAAGAATCAGGACCGCTCTGCCGCCACCATCCAAGGACTCTCGAATGGCCTCCGTCACCTCCACCAAAGCTGTCTCTGTGCTAAAGGCCGCTCTGAACCCTGACTGCGCCGGGTGCAGGGCATTGGATTTTTCGATAAAGCTGTCCAGTTGGCGAAAAGCCACCTTCTCACAGATCTTCGCCAGGGCAGGTAGCAAAGATATAGGACGATAATTCCCCGGTACCGTAGCCTCAAGCCCTGACTTCTTCAGTAAAGGGAGCAGCATAGCTTGCTTCCAGCATCCCGGAACCGTGGCAGAAGACAGTGAAAGGTTCACAATCTGGGTGACCTCAGTACATACAGTAGACGCCACTCCAGAGAGAACCCGGGCAGGGCAAGGGTCAGAAGGTGAGCCCGATTTCAGGGACTGAAGGAGAGCCTGGACATCAGGCTCCTCTGCCACTGAAAAATCCAGAAACTGCTGTGCGGGGCAGTGGACTGTTTGAGAGGCAGTAGTCATCAGAATATTGCCTATGGGCAAGGCAGCGAGCAAATCCCTTTGAATTTTTTCATTTTTTTCACTGAAAAAACAGGATAGCTCCTCGCACCATTGAGAGGAAGAGGGAAGCAGTGGTGAGTCTGCCACAGGGGATAAAAAGCTTTTGACAATAGAAAATATCTCACGGCTATTGTTACTAGCTTTAGCAATCCTCCCAGCATAGTAACCGCCCTTAGCTAATCTGATGGCGGCATGATATTCCCTCTGGGCAGTTCTCAGGATTGCTTTAGCCTCTGGCTGATAGTCTCGTCTCCAAGCCCGCTCTAATTTCTTACAGCCACGTTTCAAATCCCTTAGATCGGGCGAAAACCATGGCTGAGAAGGGATGCAGCGAGGTCGGGACGGGGCATTAGGCTTTGTGGATTCTTTGACCGCACATTCCAACCACCCATTAAAGCCACTAACCGCCTCTACCAGCTCCCCGCTGTATGGTAATTCCCAGGATGTCGTTACCCAGCCTTTCATATTTGCCTGCTGAATGTGTTTTAGGCAATACGGAATATGGAAAATTGTAACAGGCAGAGTGATTGTTCCATTTATAATCCATTCAGTAGCTGGTTTTTCTGCCACTGTAAATGGTAATCTTTCCAGTTTTTCAATGCTCAGCACTGTATAGTCTGCTCCCCTTTGTGCCAATTTGATCTGTTTATCAGTGAAATTAAATTCTGAAAACAGTGACGTAGTATTGATTAAACTCCAAGGCACATAGCCTAAACAAATGTTTTGTAACGTCCAGCCTAATAGCATGATAGAACGTAGTTGCGACTGACCATGTTGCAACATGACCAAGTCCTGTTCCATGATGTCTATGGCAGAAAACATTATGCTATCCCATGAATATATCCTGGATGACAGAGTCGTTAACCCATTGTCAACCACAGAGAGAGATTTCTCTAAATTAATACGATCAATATCTCATATTCGTTCTGCAGTCTCTGCTTGTGTAATCTTCTATACTTCGTTATGTGCAGCATATATACCGGCATATATGAAACGTTTTTGACGTGATTTTCTTGGTCCTGGCAAGAATTCCATAAGGTCTGCACCATATTTAAGTAACAGATAAGTGTTACTTTACATCCTTCAGTGTAGATCTTTGTAGCCAATCAAGGCAGAGCTTCCCTACACTGTATGTTGTTACTATTCCATGATGCTGTCTTTGAACATATCTTGGGTCTGGCCTACTGATTGTAAACACTTGTGTTTTGTTCAGGAATCTATCTTGACAGTTGTTTGTGTCAGGGGGCCAGATCAACCATTTATTCCAATCTGGATCTGTTCTGTTGTGATGCAAAATAGTATGTACATCGACCTCCCCCATCTGAAGTGTTATCACTCTCAGGTGTAGGTGTAGGTATGGACGGATTGTTCACGTCTTTGATCTTGGCTAACCCAAGGCACAACGTCTGTTGGACAGTGTCATTCAAAAACATAATTTGCTCAGGGATGATACAGGCTCTAAGCATAGCTTCTACACCCTGTACCTGCCAAACTTTCGTACCCCAGACAGTTTTTGTCTCAATGTTGTCTTTCCAAAAGTCGAAACCTAGTCCAGACAGTTGGGCAAAAAAGGCTGCAGAATAAACCTGTTTGGTATTGGTCAATATACTTTTCCTTCCTGTTTTGTTCACATTTCTAAAGTAAAATGTTTCTGGATTGGATACATTGAAGCCTGAAAAGTATGAAAAGTTCATTGCAAATGTTTTTGAGCTACCCTTTTGTGGCGTAGTACAATGTTCCCATTGGTTATACATTAATACATTTCTAAGATTTGCAGATTTGTGCAAGGAATGATGACCATAATGGTTATAACAATACATTTGTTAATAGTCTGAAGAACCTTCCAAATATTCATGATTTGTGAATACTGCAGATATTTCTAAATCTGACATCATATTATTAACAGTCTCGAAGTTCCAATCATCAGAAAAGGTACTAGATGAAACACAGTCACTCAATGAAATCTTGAAATGGTGTGAATCTTCAGTAGCTCCGATGGGCCAAAAATGTCATATTCTGTTTTGTCCCAAGCTATACCATCAGGTATAGGAACGGCTGTGATGTTCTCGGCTGGCAAGTCTCTTTGTTCACAATGGGATGATTTGTGTGGCTTGAGGAATACGTTGACTTTCTTACTTGCTGTGTCCATTTTGACCTATCTTCCATTCATCAGCATACCCAGAGTTATTATTAGTGTCAACCAAAGTAGAAGAAAAAATATTCCCAACACAATCTAAGGTTCAATCCATGGTGAAACCAGATAAGTCTTTCCCAGGTGATGAAAAAGTTCAGTTGCTTGTTCTTTGAAAGTTCTTTTCCCTGGCCTCCTTTCAGGTTCGCTGGGATCCTCAGAAAATGTATCAAACTTCATGAAAGAGCTGAGGCAGTTCTGTCAATAGTTGGGATAGCTTCCTGTTAGACCTGACATCATTGGCTTGAGTCTCTCCTCCATTTTTTCTGTTCGCCTCCACTGTTTTTCGATGTTTTGCTGGTATATGCTTTGGGCGCAGTGTCACTGCTGATCAGTGCCACAGCGCAAGTGCTCCCTATGGTAAATTGATGTATCTATTGTATCCATGTTTGGCTTATTTGGTTTACTATCAGTCCCTAGTCTAGTGCACCAGGAGTGCCGGGGCTTGTAAATACAAATGCCGCTCGTGGGCTTGCAGCACGTGTTGTGCCACCCACAGGAGCGGCCTCGTAAAAGAACGTCTACGGGTCGGTCATTGCGAGACCCACGTGCAGCCTAGTGCTGTCACGCAGGCTGCGCAAGTATACCTACTTGCCAGCCCCTCAAACCTTCCCTTGACTTCATGTTAGTCACCCCTATGGTAGGCCCGCGGGCAGGGTGCATTGGAAGTATAAGGTAGGACACGCCTGACCAAGTTGTCATGTCCTAATAGTGAATTACCGCCATCTTCGGTCTTCACTATTGCAAGGTAGCCTGCTCTCCATTGATTAGAATGGGCCGCCGGGATTATTAATGCTATGATCCTAGCTGGCTCGGGGAGCATGGTGCAATGTCAAGTTTGGTATCCCTGAACTCGGGGTTTAATTACGCATCCGTTGGTGTGGATGGTTTTTGGACTCTGGGTTCGAAAATAGCACTTTTAGAAAGTGTCTATTTTCTTGTCTAACCATATCTGGTTTCTGCTGGTCTTGCGTGTGTGTGACAGGAGCTGGGTGGCTCCGCAGGTCTGGATGAGTCAGTGTGGGATGAGTGGGACATTTGCGTTGAGAGTAGGGGGAGAGTAGTTGTTGATAGCCTGCCCTGCCTGATACAATGCTGGCTCCACCTCCTGCCAAGCGGCTGATGGCTCTGTGCCTGCCATGGACGATCCTAGCCCCACCTCCTGCCAGGAGGCCGATAGCTCTGCTCCTGCCAGTGTCAATGCTGGCTCCACCTCCTGCTGGGCGTCTGAGGACCCAGCCCTGCTCAGTGAATAGGCCAGGTGCTTCTGCCTGGCTCCACCCACAACAGACCCAGGATGTTGGGAAATTCCCCGGCATGGACAAAGGGATCAAAGCCGGAAAGGGGTATAAGAGAAGGACCCCTGAACCAAGAATTTAGATCACTTCTGACAAGGAACCCTGTAACCAAGGATAAGAGGCCTGCTGATCTGAGGACTCGCCTACCCCTTCTGCCAGTGTGCTGTTGTTGGGGGAATCCTGCAGTGCTTCTTTATTTTTGCCATGGAACCAGGAGAGAGGAACTGGGTGTGTACTCTCACGCTTGCTAAGAAAATCTCCAAGGACTGGAAGAGTGCCAGTCTCCTGCTGAAGTCACAGGGCTAAAGGACTTCATCTGCTAAAGTGCTATTTGCTGGAATCGTGAATCCAGCACCTCTGAAGGAACCAGCAATCTCGACGCCGACGGACGTCGCCGAATCCAGCTCGACGCAGTGGGTAACGGCCCCAGTGTCCTGCTTCCTCGACGACCGGCCGCCGGGCCCGACCGACGCCAGCAGCAACGCCAGTGAGTGGGAGTACGGCTCTAGCTCCAGAGGACCTCGTGTCTGCACCGCTGCTGATCGCATCAACTGTGTGCCCCCTCGACGCCGTGAGCGCTGCTCACTCTGTGCAACCGCATCATCGACGACGCCTGCTGAGGCCTGATTGACACCGAAGACGCAACGCCGGATTGCTCGACGCCGCTGATCATCGTGTGCTTCATTTTCCTAAAGGTACTGTGTTGTTGGGGGTCCGTGTGACTCCAGGCTCGACGTAGCGTTCCTCGCGGTCGACGCCGAACCTTTGGAATAACTTTGCCTCGACGTCGTGTAGCCCCCGTGTGGGTTACCCTGTTGCTAAGAACTGTATTGCCAAGAAGAAGATTGCTTGATACTAAAGACTTTTGTGCTACAGAAGAACCCCTACCTTGAGCTATTTTTCCCTTCCCAGAGTATTTATTAAGATTGTGTACATTTTTGTCGTTATTTGGTCTTGTGCTAAGCCTTATATAAAAATACTTATTTTTATAATACTACTGTGTCGTGTCCATTTGTAGTGTATTCACTGTATTACTGTATGTGGTCATAATTGCTTAACACACAGCCTCTGAGATAAGCCTGTCTGCTCTGCCAAGCTACCAAGGGGGTGAGCAGGGGTTATCGAAGGGTGTGATCCCCTTGCCCTGACTAGAAAATGTGTGTCCCTATTTGTCAGACGTGTATACCTATGCCAACTAGAGACAGCCGGTTCTAACACTTCCGGATTTGTTGAAATCACTGGAACCACTTGTTACTTCGTTGTAAACAGGTGTTTCATGACAAACTGTTATTTGGGTCTCAAGAGGTACGAGTTCCATGGCTTTATTGCATAGTCCTTCTTTTCTCACTGCAGATTCTTCAAAGGTGATGAGTCTCTCAGTTTGAATCTCTTGTATTGTAGCTAGAGGAGTGCATCTGCTACTTGGTTGGAGCCCACATGGCCTACTGCTTAGTATCGGCCACATAGTGTGGTTTGATCAGGTCGATAGACACAAACCTGTTCTCCTTTTTACCAGCAAGGGACGGCAGAAAAACTGTTCTTGATCCGTGGATTGCTGGGACAGATACTGGTTGTCCGTAAGAAGGCCCGAATTCCTTCTTGTCTGCAATCTTTTCTCTGACTAGATCACCAAGATTTGGGATCCAGGCAGGCCTTGCTGGGACGGTTGTTTTTTCCCCAGTGGTGTTTGGCTTCAGGAACACGTTGCTTAGTTTCGTTCTTAGTTCATTTAAGTCCTGTAAACAGCCAAACGATCTTTGATATCACATTTATTTTGTTCCACCACTGATGTGTGACAATCAAGGTCCGAGACCAACATTCTTGTCCCAAAAAGGACGTCATACGGATGATGCCCCCTAGGGCACTTCTCGGCAAGTTGTTAAGATTACGTTGGACACTTATTAGATGTTTGACCCACCCGTCACCCGAACCTAATACCCTAGCTGTTATAGATTGCTTAATGTCCCGGTTTTTTCTCTCCACAACCGAATTTACCTCAGGATGGAATGGACTATAACATCGCAATGCAACGCCCAAACTGGCCATGGCCTCTTTGTAAGCTTGAGAGCTAAATGCAGGACCCTGGTCAGAATGTAGCGTGCCAATTGCGTATGTGCCAATAAAGACTCGGCAATCTTTTATAACAGTTCGAGCGTCAGCCGAGCGCTGAGGCCACAACCTAAGAAACCTTGAACCCGAGTCCACTGCGATCATGATATATTTATAGTTACCATCCCTTTGTAAGGGACCGCAGTGGTCCAGGTAAACACAAGCTAATGGTTTATCTGAAATTAACAGGAGCATCTATGCAGGACGTTTCACAGTAGAGACTTTCATCTTTTGGCATATTTCACAGTCCAAGACGTAATTTCTGGTCTATTTCCTCATGCCAGGCCACTAGTATTGTTGTTTTAATAATGATACTGTGGCGGAAACACCTGCATGAGCAGAGGCGAGCCCTTCATGTGCTGCTAGGATTAGCCCTAATCTATGTTCCATGTTTGGAATTGCTCTATCCCCCACTCCAGGGATTTGAGAAAATGGAATATTGTTTTTATCAGTTATACATGAGTATTTGAGTGGAAACCCTTTAGGTAACACTGCACCCCTGCCTTTGCTTGTAGCATTGACAGCCAGCATTATTTCACTGTTCATTTTAATTTTTGAATGAGTGATTGCAGCTACGGAAGCCGATTGCACAGCCCCTTTAGCGGCTTCATCAGCAAATAAATTCTCTTCAACGTGAACGCCATCACGTTAATGACTCAGCGAGTGTATCACATGAGTGTTTTGTAGTCCTTCTCGGAATTGAACTACTTGTTCCCAAAGAGTTTTATGCTTGATAGTGCCACCTTTTGCATCTTTGAAACAGTTCTGAAGCCAATTCTGTAAATATTTATTGTAAGATTGGACACAATAGAAAGAATCGCACACTAGGAGTGTGGGGAATTCGCGATCCGTATTTTCAAGTGCCATTTTGAATGCTTGTAGTTCAGCTCACTAAGCTGTACAATCTCCTAGAGATTGCGTTTTTGTGACCATAGGTCTGAATTTGCCATCACGCATTCGACCTTTAACGATCGCGCTTGCAGCACTATAAGCTTGTTTACCCTCTGTAGCGGGTTGTGCTGATCTGTCAGTATAAATTATACATTCATACTGGTCTAGATGCAGAATTTCAGTAGACAGAGGACATTCTTGTTCGATTTGTAGAAATGCTTGTGTTTTTAAATGTGGATCAAAAACATATTCAACATCAGTTGCAGTAAGAGAATTAACCCATTATATCCTTCTTGGACGTAAAGCTTTAGCATTTGGAATGCTCGCTTTTGTCACTGCCTCTAAGGCTGGTACAGGAGTCATGACCATAATGCGTTTCCCCTGTGCTAGAATTCTTTCTCTTGCTACAGCGGTTTGAACAGCTGTCAGAATTTTTTTGGTAGAAGTGAATTTCATTTCTGCTTGCGTGTACAAATGTTAATTGTATGCTATTGGTACTTTTTCACCTTTGTTAAAAGTTAAATAGGTGAATCCACATTGACCCGGAATCACTAGATTGCGTACGTTTAAGCGTGTTTGTAAATGTTTGATTGGTAACATATCTGTTTAGAGGGAATGCAAAATTTCTGTGTGTTCTTTTTTCCAATGAATGATTTTGAACTCAGGTTTGATTAATTTGTAGCGAGGTTTAACCCTTTCTGCGTTGTTTAGAATGTAAATTCTTCCGAAATTCATGAAACCTAGAATCGACTGTAAGTTTTTCAGCGTTTTTGGAGGTTGGAGCAGCGCACACTTTTCTAAAAAGTTGGCTGCCAGGCTTTTGCCTTCACTTGATAGTTTATATCCTAGAAAGAGGACTCTTAGGTGGACAATTCTCAATTTTTTTATTTGAATTTGTACCCTTCAGAGGCGAAGCCCAGTATAATGGTGTTCACCCTGTTCAAGTGCCTAGCCAGGTTATCGTATGTCAGATATATATCGTCGACATATGACAATGCCTCTTCATCATAAGTTTGTAGTAACTCTGTTACCCTTGCTGAGAATAACCCAGGACTACTCTTGAATCCTTGAGGGAGACGACAGAAGTGACGCTGTGTCCCCATTATTGAGAAAGCGGTCAAATACCTACTTTCTGTTGCAATGTTTTGACAAAAGAAACCATTTGAAATATCTAATGTGGTTTTATATTTTCTTACGCACAATGTTATTCATTAATGCTGTACTGTGTGCATTTTGCACTGCAAATGTTTTGCAACAAAAGTTTAGATGTCTGTAATCCAATACTAGACAATATGTATTGTTTGGTTTGGAGACATGAAACAAAGGAATGTTCATTGATGAGTCGCATGTTTCAATCACCCCTTGATATTCAAGTTGATCTAAGATCTCTCTGACTTGTTTTTTACCTTCTTGCTTAACTGGGTACTGCCTTTGTGCAGTTGGTTGATTTTTCAACTGGATTTCATGGTGTGGCGAGTCCTCATCCCTTATTCATGATTTTTATATAATGCTGGGGCCAGGACAACTGCCTATATCCTGGCATAAGTATATTTTAAATGTATTGGAATATGATTAGAGAAAGCTGGCATAAAGATGTCTTCGCCATGTAGGCACTCCCTGACAAATTCTGGTGGCCAGTCTTGTTCAGCTAGAAGTATATCATAGCCTCTAGAAAGTCGCTCCCAAAAGAGTGCTTTCACTTTTCTTGGTATGTCTACCTCCATCTGGAGTGTTATTTCATATAGCCAATGTGGAGAACTAACCCTGGTATCTGCAGTTTCAACTTCAATGTCCTCATTCAAGTCCACTGCCTCCAGAAGTCCCTTTAGGTTCTGGCGAGCTATTGTTACTTCTGCTGCGCTGTCCAACATTGTCTGAGACCATTCTCCGTTCTGGAGTTGTGTTCTCAAGATCCTCTGCATGTATGATTTTTAGACCTGCTACCTTCTTTTTGGTGAATTGAGTTTTTTTGTTTTTCTGAACGTGTTGATCATCTTTAGACTTCATGCGCTCTTCCTTGTTTTCTGACCGTCCTCTTCTTTCGGATCTCTGTGACAAAGTCTGAAAGGTACGAGAGGAACGTGTATCAGTATCTTGATACCTGTCAGGTTTTCTCAACTTATCCCTATTCCTGAGGCTATACCTCCTTTCAGAGGGCTCCCTTTGAGAAGACCTACCTCGGGAATGAGAACGCTTCTCTTTGGAAGTTTGTTTGCTATTTTCCCACTTCTTTTTAGAAGATGTAGGATGGTTTTTAGAAAAGACCTTTTCAGGACTTTCGGACAGTTGTGGTTTAACTGTATAATTCTACTAATCTTTGTATATTACTATGTAATTACTATATAATTCATCGACTGACATTGCTTCAATGTCTGGGTCTGGTGTATAGCCATCTAAAATCAGCCATGTTGTTCTTGGTCTACCTAGTGGATCGAACCTGGTAACGTGATTTAAATGTTTTAGGGCGCCGTTAAACCAGAGCCCATGCTCCTAGTATGTGAGTGGAATTTCAATATCCGCGAAAGGAATATATTCCTCCAATGGATCATCTTCTTTGTAGGAGTGAAACATACGTGTTACTGGATTAGCTTCAGGGAAGACTATCCATGAATAGAATACCTCTGTCTGGTGATATTCATAGGCCTCTATCACAAAAGCTGCCCTACCACCTCTTGATGTTAGGCCATGTTTTATGGGTTTTATAAGGATGGCTTTCCTTAAATTTGGTGGAATTATTACAGCATTCGCATCGGTTTCTTGGAACCCTGTGAGCTGTTACGGCGTTGTTGCCTGTAGCTGCAGTCGAGGCGTTATCCTCGTCAGCCATTTTAATGAAAGTTTGCAGAACAAGTTTCAAGGAAAAAAAGATAAGGAGCACAATATTTTGGAACACTGTATCCTTCAACGTTGCACACACCAAAAAGCTAATACATAGGATTTTTCGTCCTACTCAGCTATGGCGGATATTATGCCTTACCCACTCCAGACGTCTATTGGAGTATCATGAGTAGGGGGTCTCTGAGAAAAGCACGACTGAGTTACTGCAGTATCTAGCTTTAAATTAGTGCCTTACCAAACATTGGGCACCATGTAGTGTAGTTCATATATCCCTAATAAGCTCTGCGCATTGGAATAGTATACACTCGAGATTTGACATAGGACTGAGGTCAGTATGTCTCTATTGAGTACATTAAACTTAATTGTGTGTGCCAGCTAACTTAGAGGTCACTAGAAACTTTCTTGAATGAACAAGAAGAGTCAGAACTATATCTTCAGAGTTGTGGAAACAATAGATAACCGTTTCACTCAGTCAATCGGGCATGCTTCGTTTCTACAGAGTTGCACATAAATAGAGAGACAGGAGGGTTTATTGTACAGTCTTCTTTCTCATGCAAGAGATATGAACTGCTACATTTGGAAGACAGAATGCAAAGTATAATGCGTACAGCGTAAACAGTAATATAAAATAATACTGTAATAGCATGGTCTTTTGCTATGACATATATAAAAATACATACATAAATAACACAGGCTAAAATACTCAACTGATGCTTCTAAAATACGCCTACCCCAGTGTACCTAACCTAGATCTAGTACGAGGGAAGAAGTAGGTGCTGGTTTAGCTATAGTCTAGTTTTGCCAAGAATTGCCAAATGTTTCTCTAGGTTCTAATCAGCTCCATACCTTAGAATGAGAGAGGTTGGTATCTCTTTTCTGGGACTCGATTTCCCAACACCCCACAAGGGGAGTCAGAAACACTGTAGCTGGATTCTCGGCAGGAGGATGACAGCTTCTGGTCAGTGCATCAGCTGGGGAGTTGGCTTCCTTCAGTACTTGCTGTGGCGAGCTGCGTCGTGCAAGTAGGTAGTCGAACTGCACTGAACCACACCGTCCTTTGCCATAGCAAGTGAAGGTATATTTATACCTTGAAGGTGTTTAGGAATACCAGTATTGACGTAAGAGTCGGGCATATGAACATCATGAATGAACCTCTAAGGAATAGATGTTCATGCATAATAACGAGTTTCTTGGAGAAATCAATATTCAAGCAAGGGGATGTCCCTAATGGCTTAAAAGTCTGGTTTTCCAAGAAATCATTGTGACGTAGATGAACTGATG
Organism: Lissotriton vulgaris; assembly: GCF_964263255.1. Lineage (NCBI taxonomy): Eukaryota > Metazoa > Chordata > Amphibia > Caudata > Salamandridae > Lissotriton > Lissotriton vulgaris. Next base: position 1,077,726,266 of record NC_141689.1, on the reverse strand, counting down.
TAAGTAGCCATGTCTGTATTTGGATTGCATGGGCTATGCCTAAATAAGGACTGGATTTCTATGCCTATATAAGGGCAATGTGAATTGTACCTATATAAGGCCATGAATCGGGAAATTCATACAGAATCTAAATCGATACACAACAGCATTGCGTGAAAAGGGAGACAGCGGAAAGCGCAATACCTACTAAGTTATGGGACTAGGGGCTACAAACTCTGCCTCACCGGCTAGTGATAGGTCAGATACACCGCGACTGACCTATTCTAAAGACAATCTTGTGTTACTCAATACCAAATCCCTACAGGGCTATCCTCAATGTGCCAAAGTGGAGCCTGCTAACATCATGGGCCCCTTTGGCTGTCGGACATGCAGATGGGATAATAAACCTACAGACGATCCAACACTAAGAAATTCCCCTAACCTTGAAATATCCTGTATTTATCTGAATACAAGATCTCTCCCTAAACATTCGATTGAACTATGGGACACATTACATCAAATACAACCGGATCTTGTGTTCCTTACGGAGACCTGGCTCGACAACCACAGTACTCCAGATATTGCAACAGCGCTCCCCATAGGGTATAAAATCTTAAATCTTAATAGATCCAAAAAGAAGGGTGGCGGGGTAGCCTTGCTATTCAAAGAGAAGTTCACTTGCATCCAAGAAGTGCCTATACAGGATAGCAAACATGAAGTAATGATTTACTCATTCTTCTTAGGCACCTATCTATTGATGGGAGGAGCTATTATCTATAACCCTCCAGGGAGCACAGTAGAATTTAGTACTCAGCTTCTCTCTCAGATTCTCCCCGCTTGTCTAAAACATAAAAACATTTTAGTATTAGGAAACTTCGATGTACATTTTGAGTTACATACCAATTCACTTACTAAGCATCTTGCAGACAACATGGAAATTCTGCAATTAACACAAATAGTCAACCAGGACACACATAGAGCGGGACACAGACTGGACCTGATATTCACGAATATCGAGACCACAATTATTAACAATATTGTGCCTCTTACATGGATTGATCATTATAGGATTGAATTCAACATTAGCCTACCCATAAAAAATACGAGACCAACGATACAGACCCCAGTTACAGCTAGAAACTGGAAAAAATTCTCACTGGAGAAATTCCAACAGCACTTTCATTTTAACACTAACTTGGGCTCCTCTACTGAACAAGAAATATATCATCTACAAAAAAGTATTGGGGACGCACTTGAACACTGTTCAATAAAAGCTACTAAATGTAAATCCAGACGAACGGTGTCGGAGAAGTGGTACGGCCCAGATCTCAAGATTCTGAAAAGAAAATGCACTATGCTGGAACATAAATGGAGGTTAAGTAAAACCATGAATGACAGATCCATTTATAAAAAGGAATTGAAAGCCTATAATGCAGCCATACGGAAAGCAAAAAAAGATTACTTTTCACGGCAGATATTAGAACATAAACACTCCTCTAAAGAACTTTTTAAAATTGTTAGAGAACTCTGTAACCCCCCTAGTCTCACAACAAACCTGTCACCTTCACAGGAGGGATGCAATAAAATCAGCAATTTCTTCTGTGAAAAAATAGATAAAATCTATTCATCCTTCTCCAATAATGACCAGAAAACGACTGAGCATCACGTTGATGCAGAGCCTTTTTCATTGGCCAGCTGTCCTGTCTTTGGCCCTTTTTCAGAGGAAGAAGTAAACAAAGTTATGTCGGAAATTAAATCGGGCTACCCATTGGACCCATGTCCACACTACATTTTCTTACAATTAATTCCTCTAATTGGTCCAATAGTGACGCAAGTATTAAACCAGTCACTAGACCAAGCGGAATTTCCAGCTATTTGGAAAATGGCAGTAGTGACTCCCTTACTAAAAAAAGTGGGTGCGGACATAAACAATCCTGCCAATTACCGGCCCATTTCGCAGTTGCCATATTTTTCAAAAGTGTTGGAGAAACTAGTGAACAAACAGCTGTCCAATTTTTTGGAAACTAACAACTCGCTTGACGATTCGCAGACAGGCTTTAGGACTAACAACAGTACTGAGACAACTCTCCTGGCAGTATTGGACGACATCAGAAGTCAGGTTGATGCGGGTAAAACGGTTGCCCTGATATTGTTAGATTTATCAGCGGCTTTTGATACCGTATCCCATAACCTTTTATTACGAATGTTAGCCGCAAAAGGAGTACAGGGAAAAGCCCTGACTTGGTTGAACTCTTTTTTGTCCGACAGATCGCAATCTGCCCGACAGTGAAGAAGACTCCAAAAACAGACTGCTCAGCTGCCTTACTGAATTATCTAGTTGGATGCATAATCATTGTCTGAAATTAAATGCCGATAAATCGGAGATTCTATTGTTCGGCGGTTCCCAACAGCTTTGGGATGACACCTGGTGGCCCAACACGCTTGGTACACCCCCTAAACCAACTCAGACGGCGAGGAATTTGGGAGTCCATATTGACAATGCATTGTCAATGAAAAACCACGTAACAACAGTTTATGGTAAAGGGTTCGCGTTATTGAAAATGCTACGAAGAGTGTTTCCCTGGATTCCCCTGGAATGTAGAAAGATCTTAGTCCAGTCACTATTAATTAGTAGACTTGACCACGGGAATTCCCTATTCGTTGGCATGGCGGATTATTTATTTTCAAAGTTACAGCTCGTTCAGAATGCGGCAGCAAAAGCCGTATGTAACAAAAGAAAATATGACTCCGCTACAAGTTGTTTGAGAGCCTTACACTGGCTGCCAATGAGGGAAAGAGCCTCTTTCAAAATGCTGTGCATCACCCACAGAGTACTGCATTATACTGGCCCGACTATCCTAAAAAATAGAATCAACTTCTATGTACCGAATAGAAATCTTCGCTCCCAATTCACTGCAAGAGCGGTAACCACCCGAATACAGAAGGCTCCGACGGGTGGCCGTGCCTTCTCACATTTAGCTGCAAATCTGTGGAATAACTTACCGACAGACTTAAGACTTACTGATGGTTACCTTACTTTTAGAAAAAAACTTAAAACCACGCTGTTCCCTAATACTCTTTAAAATTATCATCAACCTGTGTCAGTTCTCTGTACATTGTTTAATCTTAGCGCCATGATATCCTTTTAGGATGAATGTTAGCACTTTAAAAATACTTTTACCATTACCATTACCATTACCTATGGTGCATTTCTGCAGTCTCCCAACGCTGGCGCATTGTGTGCAGCCTAGCGCCATCCCAGACACCCTGGCACCACATATTTCTGTGCTTGAAGGTAGCGTTACAGGCTACCTTTATGGACAAAACAATTGAAGAATTAAAAAGGAGAAAAAAAGATAGTCCTCCTCGTTATTCTTCCTTCAGGGAGGCATAGCTTTGTGACAGACTCCCAGGTTTACTAACTTTAGTAGATCTGGAATGGCCCACAATTCATGGGTGAATGCATGAGAATTCCCATGGTCCCACTCATGGGACCCCTCTCTATTGCAAACTAAGCTATTCGCTGGCTTGTGTTTCTTTTTGGGAAAATCCCTATGCATAGCCACACAAAACTAAATAACGTGGCATTGTAAATCACAAATAAGATTTTGTGTCATGGCTGTGCCAAAACAGTAGCACATCCATGATGAAAAATGTTAGTAAATCTACCCTTTAGAGTCAAGTATAGCACCCTGTCCAGACCAATCTGAAAAGTCCACCAATAGTTTTTAGATTTGGGAAGACCATCAAGTTTTTGCTGGTGGAGCCACCACTAACTCTGCTGTTGAAATCTTTCAAAGAAGGCCAAAAGGGCTTGTGGATTTTTGTCTATGTACATCAGATCATCTTTACTAATTAAGGCAGACATTCTGATATACTTCTCTCTTCAAGCAGGCTTAGATACCTAAAAATGGTAGACTTTAATCTGCCATTTTCTAAATAAACCCATATGTGTTTGTTATGCAACAAGTTAGCCTTAAGGTGGAAGGCGATAATTCTTGATGAGAAAATTGAGATTGGCTTATAGTGGGTACAATGTAGAGGGATTGCATTGTGCTTCTTAAGATGCACTGTTGCACTTTTCAGATATGAAGGGGACTGGTGTTGTAGCAATGATAGATTGATTATACTGGTTACTAACTGATGAGTCTGTTTAAGCCATAGTGATATTAATCAGAAAGATTGCTATATAGAGGAATATGAGCCCACAGCGAGATTATTTTCCTGATTTTGGAATTAGGGACTGATTTAAAGTTAAGATATGTCAGGGAGCATATTTTTTAGCTGAGTTGTATTTGGCACTGAGAAGAATCACGTTTTATCTCTAAAATCAGCAATTACTTTTCAGAATATAGCCAAAGAGTTTATTGTCTACCTAATATATGGATAAGTCTCTTTATTCCTTTATTGTGGAGACTTCTGAGGTTCTCCATGTCCCCTTTTGGTTAATGCAGAGCTGATTTGATCTGGTATTTAAACATCCTATGTAGGCAGCTATTTGACTGTCTCCATCATTTACTAGATTTGGGTAGTAGTTCTTGATGAAGTCAAATGCACTCTGGGTTGACTGATGGTACATTAGGTGCATGTTCATGCCTCTTTCCAAAACTCACCCTTTTGTGTTCAGCTGTAAAAGACTGCAGTGAACGAGGTTTAATTTTTTTTATAATTATGTATGTTAACCCAAGGTAGTTATATTTAGGATCATGCTTTCATTAGGGAAGCATTTTTTTGGTTTGCTAAAACCTTTGGTGCAGTTTGATGAATCTTCACTAGACTCAATTTTCTCTCAAAAAGTCTCATTCACCTCAGCTCATTCCTGCAAAGTCTTGGTGTGATTCGTCAAGCGAGGGCCTAGAAAAGGGGGGTCTCTAAACATGTTTTCCACATTGATTGTTACATAGGAAAATTGATACCTCAAAACCTTCTGAACGGATTTACCCCAAATATGGCAAAAAGCTAGATCTTGCTCCAGAAAGCGTGTTTGTGATTTGGTGTAAATCTGTTCAGGATTTGTAGATAAATGAAGTTAATTTTTTTTATAATTCACACCACAGAGGACCCACGGATCAAAAAGATAAGATTTGATTGGCTGCCACCACATCAACAAATATGTGACAGCAGCTATTTTAGGACTTGGGGACAGAGTGCCCTCACCTAAAATGAAGGAATAAAAACATAGGTGGACAGAGTAGGACACACTACCCCACTAGTCATGGTGGGGGGCCAAAAGCTGTATCTTTTTTTATGAGACTGCAGATCCTTAGTTCCCCCTTCCCTGAGCCTCTTTAATGCTCCAAGGACCCGATCCATGCTCTTGCCAGCACCCAGCACGGGTGCTGACTGGGGAGTGGGCAGGAGCCTCTGGGGCCCTGAGGCTCCACCCCTGTAGCCTCAAGCTTATAAAAATAAGGATTTAAAAAGTGTAGTTGCCCTGGGTGGGCACTGGGGCACCCAAAATGTTAAAAAAAATACAGGTTTTTTTGGGCACATGTTTTAATTTTTTACCCGGTGGTGCCCCTAGAATGGCAAGGCACCACCAAGCATTCTGTTAATGTACTGAAGGGCTGCAGGGAGCACAGCAGCCCTCCATCAAGATGAAAAATACACAGTAAGTCACTTGAATCGTTGACCTTGGAGAGCTTGCCATATTCTTTTTAAAGTGCTCCAAACTGAAGCCGCATGTTTTTCTGCAGGAGTAAAGGGACCCCATTTTGATGGTTTGGTGGCCTGAAAAATGTTGAAAAAGACTTAAAAACGTTTAATGTTTTTATTTAAAAAATGTTTTATTGAAAACGTGTTGAGGCAATCACTATTATTAAACATTGCAATGCCTGAATTTTTGAAATATACATTTGATCATAGTTAGTGGTGAATTTTTGACAAAGGTGTGCTTTATGTACATGGATGTGCTGCCCCCTTGATGAAATGGCACACTGGCACGTTGATGGTTGGTGGATGAAGTCCCCTTGGCTTCAGAGGTTCCTTGGGGTTCAACGAGCTCTCCTGTTACCTTCAGTAAGTCATGCACAGGGGGATTGCTGAGAAATCTTTGGAGGCCATACTTTCTTTCTCTACCATTCTGCAAACACGTCTTGTGGCGCGCTGCTGGTTTGGGGATGAAGTCCCCGTGGCTCCTGTGGGTCCTTGGCAGCCAACAAGCCCTTCTGTTACCTCTAGTCCCACAAAGCGGAATTGGTGAGAGGTTTTGGAGGCTACGCCCCCTTCCTTCACCACTCTGAAAACACGCCTCCTGGCACACTACTGGTTGGGGGATGAAGTCCTCTTGGATCTTGTTTGTTCTTGGGGGCCCAGAAGCCCTCCTGTTACCTCAAGTAAGTCCTACACAGCGGTATTCCTGAGAGCTGGTCGGAGGACGCGCCCCCTTTCGCCACCACTCTGCAAATTCAACTACTACTTAAAAACCCAAGGAAATTCACTGAAAAAAAATCAAAGGTCACAAGGATGGTAAAGTTAGGCCTTCGCTGAAAAAAACTAAGTTACATGGACTTTATATTAAGGAAATGGAATATAAAAAAACTTTGAAAATCACTGAAAAAAACAAGGGTTACAGGGATATTATAGTTCGGCTCAGGTTTCTCTCATACAAAACCAATGAAATTCAGAAGTTATAGTTAGCTGAGCTAACTATAACTCACTCCCCTGCAATGCACTGCTTATGGCCTCACATATTACATCACTCATGACAAGGTCAGTGACATCACTGATGACATCTCAAATGATGTCACTGATTACATCATACAGTGACTGTGAGTGTTTTTAAAAGGTTTATGAGTGTTATATATACCAAGGTGTTGGTGAATCAGTGGGTGTATGAGTGCCTGTATTGATTATTCAGTGGGAGCATGGCTGACTGTATAAGTGAGTGATTTGGTGTCTCGGTGAATGTATGGGTGAGTGACTCGTTGTGTGAATGTCTGTATCAGTCTGTCATGTGAGTGGCTGTATGGGTGAGTGATTGGTTGTCTGAGTACCTGTATGGCTGTATGCATGTCTGGTGAGTGGGTGAGGGGGTGTGTGACTGCCTGTTTGGATGAGTGAGAGTGTGTCTCGGAGGGTGTATGAGTTAGTGAGTGCCTGTGTGAGGGTCTGTATGAATGAGTGAGTGTGTGTATAGCTATGTGGGTGAGTGAGCGGATGTGTCAGTGGTATATGGGTGAGTAACTGAGTATGTGAAAGGCAGTGTAGGTAAGTGATGAAGTATATGAGTGACTATGGGTGAGTGAGTGAATGTGAAAGTGGCTGTATGGGTGAGGGTGCTCTTGTGTCAGTGACTGTATAGGTGAGTGAGTACATGTTAGCATCTGTATGAGTAAACAAGTGTGTGTGTAATTGTATGGGTGAGTAAATAGCTGTGTGATTGATTGTACGGGTGAGTGAGTAGGTGTGTGAGTAGCTCTATGGGTGACTGGCTCAGTGTGTGAGTGGCTATATGGATGTATGAGTGGATATGTCAGTGGCTGTATCAATGAATGAGTGGGTGTATGAGTGACTGTATGTATATATATGTTCCAATCCTCTGCCCAAATTGGACCGAAAGAGGCTGTGATTTGCGGCGGTGTGTTTTCCTCCCTCGGCAGAGCCTAGTCTGTAATATTTCCCAACGTCTGGCTTTAGGGCACAGGAAGGAGGGAGCGCACTCACGATCAAGTTTGGTTTCCTTTTTATTAGCAATATGAGTACAGAAAATACCAAACACGTTTAGGTCTGCCTTCGGACCTTGATCACAGGTTGTTTTTTTCTTTTTTTGCCATAATGCCTTTTATTTCCTGTTGTGTTACATGTTATCCTTTTTATGTTGCCACAATGCAATCTAGTTCTAGTAGTCAACTGAATCTAAGGACAATGTATTTATAAAGTGCAAACGTGCTAATGTGTAAACCATGCTCTTGTTCAGCGATTCAGTAACTAGTGCAAATAGGCTTTTGTTAAAAAAATAATATAAGTAAGTCGTTACAGTGGGAGGAATTGGATATTATTAATTAATTCATGTTATTATTGTGTTATAAACACAAATTCTTATCTGTTCATATTTATTTCTGTCATAACATTAATTTCTTTCCTGTAATGTTTGTTTTGTTCCAAATTAACGTCCATGTATGCCTTTCGGTGGGCTGAGCTATCCACATAAGGTTTATGCCATGAATTAATGTATTATATTTTATTGTGCATCCACTGGAATTTTCACACTTGATTCATTCCTTTGCCTCATTTACAGCTGCACCTACCCATTCCATCAACACTGGATGTATTTTCTTGCCAATTTTACTTCCTTTGCTTGGATAATGATTTTTGAATCTTGATTAAGCGAATACCCTCCTTTTCAAGCTTCTCATGGGAGAACATGTATATATATATATATATATATACACACACATATAGACATAGGGGAATAGGGTGTATGGACATTCCTTTTACTACTTGTATTCTGAACTCCATGTGCAGTTCATGACACTTACAAAGCGCTCCTGTGATATAATCACAAAGAGAACAAATGCACTAAGCAGACCTCACTTCCTCGCTCTAAATTCTAAAATAAATGTGATCTTTTGTCGTGTTCCATAATGCAAGGAAAGGACATGAGCATGTGCCCACATACCTGGATACTAAAAAACAGTCATATTCGAAAGTTAACAGGAAATTAAGTTTCATTTATTGTAGGGCAGTCCACTATTGTATTTGCATTCATCAGCCATGCTGCATCATGTGACTGCAGGCACACACAGATGAGGTTTTGTACAGACATAGCAGCTGCAGGCAATGTAAACCTGCTCTGCCCCTGTGGCTGGGGTATCTAGCTCACCACCTCTGGCAGATCTTGGCACATCCACATTCAGTGAACATCAGACTGGTCATGAAGTGATGCAAAATAGAAAAAAACAAGACAACAGACCTTGTCAATCTTTGCTCTCAGGATGTCAAAGGACATCCATTTATCCATAATGACCACCTCAAATCTGCTTCAATTTACAAAAGAGCTGAAGACACTCTTCTTTAAGGAACTCTGTAACCTTCTGTTTCATCTCCCAGAACCCAGATACCACTCAAATCATGCACTGACTGTATATTTGCATATGACCTTCTGCAGTGCTCTGCTGCTGCTCTCCTAGGTACATGAAATAGAAATACTACATACACACAAACTCACAACTACATATGAAATAATTGACAGACTGCTGCAGATGAACATACATCTACCTGGAGATGATTTCTCAAAGTGCTCTGAGGGTGCAATGGCCTGTGCACCCGCTATGTGCACCACAACGGGCACTTTGGTATTATAGAAGGGGCTCCTGTGCTTGTCCGGCCCCTTCTTTAATCCTGAAAGCACTGGAACACATTTAGTACCAGCGATAGCTCAAGAGGGCATTTCCTCATTTGCATGGGGGCGTGGTCCCATGCTAATGAAGGAATCTGTCTCTGCGTCCGTGTCGTATTATGGACATGGGCGCAAAGGCTAAGATGGCTTCAGAAGGTGCACTGATATTGTGCCACAAAACGGTGGTCCACTGCCAGTGCCCCTCTGTGGGCAGCCCTCTGGGGGGACAAAGGGGGTCTCATGGAGCCCAAGAATCTCCCTGCTGGCTAGTGCAATCACTCACTGCACCTGCCTGCCAGGGGATCTCTGTTCTATTAATAAAATTCAGGTGGGTGCCACCTGCCCTATGAAACACGGAGTGGCTGATTAAAGCAGTCACACTATAGTTTACTGACTGTGCTGCCCCCAGGGCATCATATTCAATGTAATAAGGTGCACTATTCATGTTTGCTCAGGGTCGGATTGGTAAGGCAGGCACTCAGGTGTTATGTTCCTGAAGGTCCGCCCCGAGGTCCGGAGGGACGGACAAGTTGGTCATGTGACCGCCCTATAATAAAAAGAGGTCGAGCACGTGCGAGGGCGTTCAGAGAGAGACGCGCCGACCGAACAAGCAACTTTATTCCCAGTGTCTGGCTGAGTTTATTCTAGGGCCACGTGTTAGGCCTAGTCAGGGTTAGATGCCCCTTGAGTGTAGATCACCCGACACAACAATTGGCGACGAGGGTGGTGATCGATCCCCCGCTCGGGGTGCGTGTGTGTGTCCCTCTTGAGGTGAGGCGGTTGCGGGCACTACCACGTGTCCGCGGTGCTCGTGCCTTGCCACCACACACCCCCCGCTCTGCCTGCCTGGTGGAAATACTCTGATCCCTGGCTCTCATCAGGTGAGCGGCGCTGGCTCACATTTTCCTGCGGCGCACAGGAGTCTGATTGGTCGCGCGAGGTGCTTCCCCCGTGGACCCTCCACGCCTCGGTGCCACGCCGCACTGGGCTGCACGGGTGTAATCCGCACCAAGACACAACTGGACGGGCGCTCCGGCTGCCGCTGGATCACATCCCGGCTGCCCACGGACATCCTCCCGGGCGTCTAGAGCGATGGCAAACATTCCGCCCATTGAGCCGTTTGTGGTGGAGGGTGCGCCATCCACTCTCGCACCGAAGTGGAAAGAATGGGTGGACAGGCTCTTCATATTCTTCGAGGCCACCAAGGTCCATAAGGAGCAGAAGCGTGCCATGATCCTCCATCTTGGTGGCAAGGACATTCATTCCATCGCCCGCACCCTTACGGAAGCAACTCCCAAAACCCACCACACGCTCATAAACGCGCTCAATGCGCATTTTGAACCCATGGCCAACCAAGACTATGAACGGTTCATTTTCAGACAAGCGCGGCAACTGCCAGATGAATCGCTGGACGCCTATCACTCTCGGTTGAAGAAACTGGCACTAACGTGTGGGTTTCAGGATGTCACGGAGGAAATCAAAGGCCAGATTATTCAGGGTTGCTCTTCCGCTAAACTACGCGAGAGAATTCTGGAGGAGTCGGGGAAACCCCTCCCAGACATTCTCACGCTGGGCCGCACGAAGGAGCTGTCCAAGGCCAGGGCAGCCCACATGGAAGCAGCTCTACAGGCCAACATGAAAGTGGAACCGGTGAACAAACTGCAAGTCCGCCCACAGCCCAAATGGGTGAAGCGAACAACAACTCCGCAGGGCGGAGCTTCGGCGCAATCATGTGGGTACTGTGGAGGCCCGAGACACCCGGCGCCAGAATGTCCAGCACGGGGCAAGATATGCTCCGGGTGCGGAAAAATGAATCATTTTGAAAAGGTGTGCCGGTCCAAGAAGTTTAGCAAGCCCCGCCAGACAGTACACACGGTGGCGGAGCCCGAAGGCACGGAAGGAGGACCCAGCAACAGTGATATGGATGACGACGAGGAGGAGCGGTCCGTCCACAAGGTGCACATGATCGGCACAGCCACCCGACGCACAAGGACACTACCACAATGTGCGATACAAGTAGCTGATCAGGACATCATGGCAACTGTGGACACGGGCGCCTCGATAAATCTTATGAGTGCGTCCCTCTACGGAAGCATGGCTAATTCCCCCAGCCTCCGCTCCACTCCGATCACCGTTTTTGCCTACGGCCAGGACGTGCCCCTCCGCATTCGAGGAAAGTTTAAAGCAGCAGTCCGGCACGGAGACAAGATAACGCATGCCAACATCTTCGTGTCGGAGGAAGGTCAAGGCATGCTCCTGAGTTGTCGGACGGCAGAAGACTTGGGAGTGGTCTCTTTTGCATTTGGGGTGCACGAGGAATCGGTGCAGCAACTGATTGCAGACTTTTCGGACTTGTTCGAAGGGATTGGCCGCTTCAGGGGTCGGGAAATTCACCTGCATGTGGACCCCACTGTTCAACCGGTAGCCCTGCGACACCGGCGGGTTGCGTTTCATTTAAGGCCACTGGTTGAGGAAGAACTACGGAAGCTGGAAGCCGCGGGCATCATTGAGAAGGTGTCCGGACCCACCCCCTGGGTATCGCCCATTGTGGTTACCAGGAAGCCAAAGCAGCCGGGAGCAGTCCGGATATGTGTGGACATGCGCCTCCCCAATGCGGCCATCAAAAGGGAACGACATATCACCCCTACGATCGACGACCTGATCGGAGAGATGGCCGGGGCCCGGTGGTTTTCCAAGCTGGATCTCTGGGCGGGGTACCATCAGCTCTTGCTGGATAAAGAATCCCGGAACATTACGACGTTCTCCACCCACATCGGACTGCGCAGGTACACCAGGCTGAGCTTCGGGATATCCAGTGCTGCCGAGGTGTTCCAGAATGTTATCCAAGAGCTCATTACTGGCATACCGGGGGTGATCAATGTCAGTGATGACATCATGGTGCACGCAAGGACAATTCCCGAGCACAACCAACGCTTGGCACAGGTGTTCCGTAGGCTCCGTAGCGCTGGACTCACTCTGCACCGAGACAAATGCGAGTTTCTTCAGACCAAATTAGGATTCTTCGGCTACATATTCTCGGCCGATGGCGTCAATCCTGATCCCGACAAGGTCAAGGACATCAAGGATGCACCTCCTCCCACGACTGTCACGGAAGTCCGAAGCTTTCTCGGGATGGTGAATTACTGTGGGCGTTTCATAAGGGACCTAGCCAACCTGACCCTCCCTCTACGTGATCTAACCAAAGACTCCACACCATGGAACTGGGGAACGGAGCAGGAAAGGGCATTCCAGAATATCAAGAGTGCGCTGTCCAGCAACACCACGCTGGCATTTTTTGATCCAAGACATTCCACTCTCATTGAGGTAGATGCCGGACCGGCGGGATTGGGGGCTGTTCTGATGCAGAGAGCCCGAGACGAGATAGACTGGGCCCCTGTCGCTTTTGCCAGCCGGTCCCTCACGGACACAGAACAAAGGTACTCCCAAATCGAAAAGGAGGCCATCGCGATTCATTGGGGATGCCGGCACTTCCACTTGTATGTATATGGCAAGCCCTTCACAGTAGTGACGGACCACAAGCTGCTGCTGTCGCTGTTCTCAGGCACTTCATCCAAGCCACCCCCTAGAATTGAAAAGTGGATTTTGCAATTGCAAGAGTACAACTGTGCCATCGAGTACCAGCCAGGGGCAAAGAATCCGGCGGATTATCTGTCACGACACCCCCGGGCGGCCACCCCAGAGGAGATGGACGAAGCTGAAGAGACGGAGGCCTATGTGCGATGGGTCGTGGCCAGATCATGCCCGCGCCCCATATCCCTGGAAGAGGTTGTGAGCGCCACGGCTCAGGATGCCTGTATACAGCGGGCCAAGGATCTGCTCCGGACGGCTAACTGGCAGAAAGCCAAGGAGAGCTGGAAGGTACTCACACCAGAGGCCCAGAAAATCATGGACGGCCTGTACCACGTGAGGGCTGAACTGAATGAGGACGCGGCGGGGTGCCTCCTGCGAGGGCATCGCCTGGTGATCCCGACGGCTTTGACAGGCCGAGTAGTTCAACTGGCGCACGTGGGGCACCAGGGAATGGTTAAGACAAAGGCCCGGCTGCGGACAAAGGTGTGGTTCCCGCTCATGGACGATATGGTGGAAACTGTGGTGCGCACCTGCACGGCCTGCCAAACTACGGGCGACAGCCCCGCGAAGCCCCCATCATTGTGGAACCCAGGCCCCGAGGCCCCTGGGAAAGGGTCAGCATGGATTTTGGCAGCCTTCCGGATGGACGGCACACGCTAGTGATGATCGACGACCATTCCAAATATCCTGAGGTCGAAATCGTCACCGGCACCAGTGCAGACTGTGTGATTCCCAAGATCGAGAAAATCATTGCCACCCATGGAGCCATGAGAGAACTCAGAACGGACAATGGACCGCCCTTCCAGGGTCAAGACTTTGCGGAATATCTCTCGTCCCTAGGAACCCGTCACAGGCGCATCACCCCGAGGTGGCCTCAAGCCAATGGGGAGGCCGAGAGGTTGATGAGAACTTTAAACAAGGTAATTCGCATTGCGCATGATAAGGGACAGTCAGTGGAAATGGCTATTTTCACTTTCCTTCGTAGCTATCGACAGACCCCACACTCCACAACGGGGGTAGCTCCTGCACACCTTCTCCTGGGGCGGGTAATAACGGACTCCATTCCCCATCACCCCCAGTGGGCACCTGAACTGATAGATGAACATACAGTGGAAATGAGGAGACGTTCCGCATGTGACAAGATCAGCAAGAAACGTAGGGCCGTGGCCCCCCACTTCAAAAGAGGTGACCTAGTGCTCATCAAGAATCGGGCCACTGGTGGCAAATTCAAACTCAGTTACGAAAAACGACCATGGCGAGTCAGTGGTGTGAAGGACACCCGCATCACGGCCACTCGAGGACGAGACAGGGTGACTCGCAACGTGTCTCACTTCAAACTCTACCACCCTTCGAGCAGCGAGCCAAGGCGCCAGCAAGGTGACAGAGAAACCGAAACTGCAACTACGTTGCCGCCTGGTGAATCAACATCTCAGCCCGAGGTCAGGCCACGTGACGAGCAGCAGGTTTCTAGTGAGGAAATGGGTGGAGACACGGAGGCCCTGGATGAGGCCCCAGATCCGGAGGGGGCCGACAGTGAGGCGCCAGGTCCTGAGGTGGAGGCTGGAACAGAGCTGATGACTCATCGGGGGTCCCAACGCCAACTACGTGCCAACCCCACCCCCTCCGGCTGGCTGAGGGACTACTTTACGTAAGACTGTTCTCATTTACATATACGCCCGTAATGTTTGAACTGAGTGCACTGGCATTTTGAAAGACGCTGAAGGTTTCGGTCCTGATAGTATTAAGACAATGAGTATGATCAGACCATGTTTAAGGTTTTGCAGTTTGTTCTTGGTTTTTGTTTTGTTTCCTTGTTTTAGGAGGAATGTTATGTTCCTGAAGGTCCGCCCCGAGGTCCGGAGGGACGGACAAGTTGGTCATGTGACCGCCCTATAATAAAAAGAGGTCGAGCACGTGCGAGGGCGTTCAGAGAGAGACGCGCCGACCGAACAAGCAACTTTATTCCCAGTGTCTGACTGAGTTTATTCTAGGGCCACGTGTTAGGCCTAGTCAGGGTTAGATGCCCCTTGAGTGTAGATCACCCGACACAACATCAGGCAAGGGCCGAGGGGCCGGTATCGAAGTTCCAGCTTGGGCTGCTTTTTTGGCAGCATGGGGGCTGATTTGGGCTGCGTCTGGTGTGTTTAGATTTCACCAACTGCCCAGTGGGGCCGTGAGTGTCGTTTCTGAAAGCAGCTGGGCATCCATTACCTCCCTTTTATCAACGGGCAGAGGTGTCACTCCCTTTTTCTCGGTGGGCCGGCCAATTAATGTGTGCATCGTGAGCGGGGGCAGGGTGCCTAAGCAGAAGTGGCCTCACTTGTTTTCAAGTGTTTACACAACTTCGCCGCTGAAGCAGTGCTTTGACAAAAAGCAACATGCAAATGTGGGCCACTTTTTTTTAGCGTGCCCGTTTTCATTTTAATCCCAATCCAAAACTGTGTTTGCTACTTGCACACCTGTTTAAAGGAGCGCTGTAGCACAAACATAAACAGAGCACCTGATACGAAATCTGACCTCCTCTATCTTCCTCCCTTTTTAGTTTAGCCCCCTCTGCCTTACTCCATCTTGTCACTTCCTAATGCCAGTCCTGCAGGGACGGGGCCCTAGTAGCCTTCCATCATGTAGTTATGGCTCTTTTAGCTAGAAGGAGCGCAAGATTGGCAAATCAAGAGGCGGGATTACCCTTCTTTTCACGGGGCCCTAGTCCCAGTATGCAGTATTACAAGGTGTCATTATGGCGCACCGGGGCTATATCCGCCAGTATTTCACAGACTGTTGCCCAGTAGTGTCCCAGCCAAGGGAAATCCCATACCATGTGTATCAACCCCGCATTGGGTGCGCGGCAGCGAGGGCAGGCGTTATTTGCTCCCGGAAACATAGTGCTCCGTCTGCATGGGGTTAAATAAGCTCTGTGTAGCAGCATCAATTGAATAAATTTAAATTTAGGATTACGAGACAGCTTCTTGGGGTATCCCAGTATAGTGTCCCATTCCTTGACTGTAAATTCACGGCCTACATCTCCTTCCCACCTGTTGTGTAACAGTCGTAATGATATCGCCGTCTCAGTCCGAATTCCGTAAGCTAGCCATTTTGTCAGGCATGCCCCATTTCCCATTAGGTATTGCATGGTGAGTAGTGTATTCGTGGTCGGTTCAATGTCCTCCAGTGACCATGTAGTGCGTATATATCTGGATATATGTGCGTGTAGTAGGAACATCATATCGGGGGCACCATGTACACCCACAAATGTTTCATGTGTCATTAATTTACGCTCTGTAAAGAACTCTCCTATCGTGGTGATGCCCGCTCCAGTTCATGCTTGAATAGCACGGTTTGTGGTCATTCCCGATCGTGTAGGGATACCCAGTAGCAGAATAGTGGGGGCATACGGTGCCGTCAGTCCAGTGTATCTCACTACCCTCCTCCAGTAAGTAATGGCTCTTTAATAAGTGGAGTGTTGATGCCGGTAAGGGGTTCTGAGGTAGTAAGAGCCTGTGGATGACCCCCTTGTCCCTATCCCGTGATGCCATATCTAACTCATACAAATTACGTCCTGCAAGCCAATATGCTAGCCACTACTGCAATTGGCTAGCGTAGCAATACACATGTAAATCCAGCACTCCCATCCCCCCTTGTTTTGTGGTTATCTGTAATTTCGCTAGGCTGATACATCTGCGCCCTGTGCCCCATAATAGGTCTGTTAACCGAGAGTTCAACACTTTAAAGATCCTTGAGGGGAAAAGTACAGGTAAATTGGTGAAATAGTAAAGTAGCCGCGGCAGCAGTACTATTTTTGTGATGGCTATTCTGCCCGCCACCGATAGGGGCAGTGAAACCCAGAATTGGTCTTGAGATTTGAGAGCAGTGATAGTGCGCGCGTCACGTTGCCATCTAGAAGGTCCGTGGCATTGCGATAAATCTGTATTCCGAGATATTTAAAAGTAACAGGCGCTATGTGGAAGGTCCAGGGGCCAAACGTAAAGTGACGCTTCTCGCAGAGCTATCAAAGAAATATGCATACGACTTGGCAGCATTAATAGCCAGGCCAGAAAGTTCTTGGAATACCTTGAAGATGAAGGGCATTGGGTGTGGATCTGCGTCCATGTCTTTGATATAAAGGATGAGATCATCTGCGTATGCTGAGACAGTGTGTGATGCATGACCTTGCGTTATTACCTTACAGGTTGCAAAAGCACAGAGTCTGTGCAGGAGAGGCTCCAGTGCCAGGATAAACAGCAACAGCAATAAGGGGCAGCCATGACTACTTCCCCGAGCCACCGCGTGTTGCCCTGAAATATGCTGACCCGTGCACGCCCATGCTGAGGGGTCCGTATATAGTAAGCGCACCCACACTATAAATTCCTCAGGTATACCAAATCGTGCGAGTGCATAAAACATATAGGGCCAGATGTAGGTGGCCATTTACCGGCCGGTAACGGCCGATTTCGGCCGTTACCGACCGGTAAATGGGTTTTTGGGATGTAGGGGGCCAATTTGACTGAATCTGTAAATTTACCGAATCGGTAAATTTACCGATTCAGTAAAATACCGAATCGTTATTTTTACCGATTCGGTAACTTCTAGATGTAGGTGGGACTCTTCTGAGTCCCAAAGGCCTTTCAGAATCGGTATTTTACCACCCAATCCAATTGGGTGGTAAAATACCGAATCCAGGTGTGCATGCACATGTGTGCATGCCTACCTATGCCATGTGACAGACAGATATGCCCTTAGGGCATGTCTGTGTGCCACATGGCACACATGCCTATATTTGGGGTGCTAGAGGGTGTCAAAGTGACACCCCCTGCACCCTTGCTGGAATCGGTATTTACCGAATCGGTAAATACCGATTCGGTAATGCCCATTGATTCCTATGGGCTTCAATGCCCATAGGAATCAATGGGCATTACTGAATCGGTATTTACAAAATCGGTAAATACCGAATCTCAACTATTCGGTATTTACCGATTCTGTAATACCTACATCCCCCCCCTCTATTTTACCACTTCTTAAATACTGAATCGGTAAAATTCGTTATTTAAGAAGTGGTGAAATAAAATTACCAACATCTAGGCCATAGTCCCATCGCAAGGAATCAAATGCCTGCCTCAGATCAAGTGATATGCAGCCTTCCTTAGTACCCGTGTCGAATGTGCCCAACATGACCTGATGGAGGTGTCTGATGTTTAGTGCCGTGTTCCTACCAGGCACAAACCCACATTGATCGGTGGGTATTGGTGTGGGGATAAACTGACCAAGGCGAGCAACCAACAACTTACTCAGGATCCTATAATCCGTATTAAGGAGCAATAAAGGTCTGTACCTTAAAATGAGCAAACCAGCCCTAGCCGGCTTTAATAAAGAAACCACTAACGCTTGCAATGTAGTAGCAGGGAGTCCACCTTCTTCCAACGACTCGTGGTATATGCATTGTAAACGAGGAATCAGCAAGTCGGCATATACCACATAAAATTCTACCGGTAGGCCATCATTCCCTGGGGTTTTATTACGTGGTAAAGCCATAATCACCTGACGGATTTCCATCCCTGTTATTGGTTATGTTAATTCGTCACGTTGTTGCTGTGTGAGTTGTGGTAAGCAGAACCCGTCAAAGAAGGTACATTAATCCTCTTCTCTGAGCTAACGTTTACAGTTTTGTTCAGTTCATTAACTCTAAATGTATGTCTTGCACAATTTATAAAGGCTAGACAGTACTTCAGCTGCAACCCTAAGATCTTTCAACACAGTAGGGTATTGCTGGTATTGCTAGACATAAACGGTTTAGGATACCTCACACCACGAGTCATTTCCATGTAGACTTAGGTAGTCATTTTGGGAGGTCTAATTACCAGTCTCAGAACACAACAAATCATAAGGAAGAGAAAAAATTGATTTCCACACAGTGAAGAAACGCAAAAGTGAAACTATCAGCAGAAAATCTTAAAACTCTTTTTTTCCGCCTACACTATACCAAAGGTGCATTATAAAATGCTGAATTAAGCAGACTGAAGGAGCATTAACACAGGTAGTATAACAACAGCAAGAAAAACAAATCTGTATTGGCAAAAGCCAATAGGCCTGGCTTTAACATTCTAATGCACGAAAGAACAAGCATTCACAAATGCAGAAAGTCTATTTGTCCAACCCTTCTGTGCAGCCTGGCTCTTTTAATATTTCTGTATCCTGTATCCCCTCAAGCACCAGGGTGTTGCTGTGTTCACCACTGAGCAGGCACTAGCCCGAGCCTGGTGAATTGTTGATGCAATTTTCTAGCTGGAATGCAAGGTCTACAACAATTTATGCTAAAATGTGCACAACGGGATTTCAATTTCCCAAACGTTTTCTATGCTTTTCAGAGGCAGAATCTACACATTGTTACTGTTGATTCTTTTTTTAGAACACTCGATAATGTCATTTAAATGTAACTTGGTGTTTTTGTCTCTGAATTCTGTTTTATATTATGTGGTAAACTATTTAAAACTGATATTTCTCTCACATTTCATAATGTTTTCTTGAGGTCTAAGGCTGGCTCAGGAAATATTTGTTTACGAATGCTGAATATTGTTTATCTATTTATTGTTATAGCATTTAAACAGATGTCAACCTGCTAAAAAAGACTTTTCTAAATTTTCTGTCCACTCATTAGTGGAATACTGTTAAGAATAATAAGGATATTATTACATTACCTTTGTAAATTTTTAGACTGTATGATCTTCTAATACCAGTGATGTACAATAATTACATTTTTACATTTCCTTTTAGATGCACTTCAATATTGTACTTTTACACTACTTTTAAATTGTTTAATGATGGTCACAGGGGGATTATTGCTTACTTTCAATACATTGTAACAATCTTTGTTTTCTTTCTTTCTTTTATTTTCACCTTCTGCTTTTCTCTGTTTGCTCTCTTTCATCATCATTACTCATGTGACTTATATTATTTCCATTTTAAATGCGTTATTTTATTTTATAGTATTTAGTCCTAGTTGTGTCTTTTTGCTTTATGTTTTATAATGTCACCAAATATTGAGAAAATGCTTACATTTCGGTAAAACTCTTCTTAAACACAAAAGTTCAAATTCCTCCTCCAATCCTGAATATTTGTACTATTTTGATCAGTTTAGACTGAACTGGTCAAAGTATTTTGTGTTCTCAGACAGCATTGAACTGCTGCCAAATGGCAGCCACTAACACAGGAAGTGGGGAAAGTTGGCGTTCACTGTGCAGACAAGAAACCTATTCCAGCAGTGAAAGAAATGAAGATTATGCCTTCCACTCGGAAACAACTCAAGCTTCACGAAGGGCCCTAAACAAGGGGACAGGGGGGGCGTGGCCAAGATGGCGGGGTAGGAGGACGTGTTCTCCGGAGCTCCCGTGTCCACCC
Source organism: Lissotriton vulgaris (assembly GCF_964263255.1). NCBI lineage: Eukaryota > Metazoa > Chordata > Amphibia > Caudata > Salamandridae > Lissotriton > Lissotriton vulgaris. The sequence goes on along the minus strand of NC_141689.1, from coordinate 1,077,705,967 downwards.
AGGCCCCAAGCCCTGATATAAGCTAATTCTCCCCCCCGGAATTGCTGTGGGGAGCGGGGAAAGCAGAGGAAGCGGCCGGATTGCTATCAGCCGGTGACCGAGGCTCACAGTGCGCGGAAACGCCGACATTGGGGAGCCGGGTGTCTGGGCGTAGGCGTCCGGGGCCGGAGCAGTTGCGTAGGCCGGACGCCGAAGCGCACTGCGAGGAGGCGGAGGATCGAGGGTCCGGAAGGGCCGGAGTGGAGCTGCACGGGACTGAACTGGCGGCCCGTGGCGACGATTGACGGTGTCCGGAGCAGGACCGCGCCGCACCGGAGAGGCACCCGCCCCCCCCCGGAGGCCGGACTGGCGGCAAACAGAATCTGCGGCTTTGGCCTGGGCTGAGGAGGGACGCGAGGCCCGAGCCGCGGGAAGGCGGACTGACGGAGGAGCTCGCTGGACACAGGTCAGTGCACTCGGCAGGGGTGCAGGCCTTGGCCCGAGGCAGCGGACTTGGTTGGTGGGACTCCTGGGAGCATTTCAGCTCCGGTGCGCAGGAACCAGCAGGGGGCGGGACATCGCGGGCGCCCGGAGGAGACACCGGGGCCCCTTGGGAGAGCGGCTCACTGACGGGAGACGCCGGGAGCGGCGAAGCGCAACACCCACACCTTAGGAGCGCCGGAGAGACCCCCCCGAGCATTGCCGGCCGAAGTAGTGCCTGACCCTCGGAAGCTGTGGAGGCCCATCGCAACCACCCGGGTGGCATTCAGGAGGACGGCCGCGAGGGTGGAGATCGCGGCTGGGGGCTGAGCAAAGGGGAAGCCCCTCTGGGCTGCCACAGAGAGACATTGGCAATCAGGGGCGGGGTGGCAAGGCCTGGAGCACGACTGCCTGCCTGGAGGGTTTGCAGGGAAAGACCTGAAAACTGGCAGTGGCTGATGCGGAGGAGCGGCTTGGGGCCCGCTGGATAGGCTGTACAGGGAGAATCGGATCCTGCCCGGCCATAGACGTCGGCCGGGTGATTGCTGCAGCATTGCTGACCCAGCCCGCCTGCACCGGATATTTGAACCTCTCACTGCAGCAGAGGCCGGGGGCCTGGACCTGCCTGGTCTTGCGACACGCCGCCGGAGCGTGGAACGGGGGTGCGGAAGGAGAGGTGCCGGACTTGGGGCCTCCTGCTGCGCGTGGCCGTGGCCTCGGCCTGCGCCCCGGGCCTCAGAGACGCTGCACAGCTGTGGCCCCTCGGCCCCCTGGTAGACATTGCGGAACACGGAGCGGCACTCCTGGGCAGAAGCAGTGCCCTGTGGTGAGTTAGGCAGCTGGGGAACAACGGAGAGGACTGTGGCGGCCATCACCCCTCGAGGACTCGGGGGACCGGGAACTGGGCTCCTGTGTTTCTTCCCGCCTTTGCACTTGGCCACCGGGGTGGAACTGGGACGGACCCCTTCCTCAGGGGGACCCCTGGTGGCATTCTGAGCCTGATCGTGGAAAACGGGAAGGTCCGCCCGGACATTACTGCAACCCCCACGTGGCCCCTGAGGGCCTGCTGTGGCCTAGCTTGGAGGGCGATCCCTCAGTGCCGTGAGTGACGCCGTGCCCGAGGCCGCGAGGCTTGCGCAGCGAGAGAGGAGAGCAGGGCCGGGCGGACTGGTGCTGGAGGCCCGGGGGGGTGGTCTATCATCGAGGACACCGACCACTGGTGGGAGTCCGGCAGCTCGCTTCCGAAGTTGCACCTAGGACTGGGCTGTTGGACTTTCAGGAGAGCTCCTCGGCTGCCAACATGTCGAACAACAAGGGGACCCGGAAGGGGGACCGCACACTGCCAGAGATGCTGAGCCGGGGCAGTGCGAGACAGGACCGAGGTCACCCATCCCCACTCCACTCGAGCGGTGCCCAGGGAGCGAGTGGAGGAGAACCCCCGGTTACGAGGTCCTTCCTAGAGTCCCTCTTCAGCTCATTGAGGGACGATTTTCAGACGCTTAAGCAAGAGGTCGCAGGTGAGGTCCGTGAGATACGGAGAGAGGTGGACGGTCTCGGTGACAGAGTGTCCACGGTGGAAGAAGCGGGCCACGCTAGGGACGAAGAAATTACACAGTTGCAACAGGAGGTCATCCGACTCCGGGAACAGCACCTTGACCTGCAGTCACACACTGAGGACCTTGAGAATCGCTCCAGGAGAAACAACATCCGCGTCCGGGGTGTGCCGTCCCGGGAAGAGGGGGAAGATGTGGCGACTTACCTCGGGGAGCTGTTCAGAGAGGTGCTGGGGGAACCGGCTGACTTCACCATTCGGATTGACAGGGCGCACAGGGTAGGCCCGCAACGCCGAAATTCAGCGCCTCCTCCTGACATCTTGGCCTTCCTGCCTGACTATCCTCTTAAGGAGCGGATACTGAGGGAGGCCCGGAGGAGACCCTCCCTGGAATTCAGAGGCCACCGGATAGCTCTCTATCAAGACCTGGCCGCATCTACTCTGCAAAAACGCAAAGCTTTTAAAATTGCGACTGACTTTCTCAGGGAGCATGGCACTCAATATTCATGGGGACATCCCTTCCGGCTCATTTTCAGGTGGAACGGAACTTTGCACCAGCTGCGTTCTCTTCAGGACACATGTAGCGTGCTGGGGATCACAGCCACTGAGGACGGAGCTCACACTCCGCGCCGGAGCCGTGTTACCAGAGACGGTTGGCAGACAGCCCCCGGCCGGCGATCATCTACTTCCTTGTCACGTCCGGACTCTCCTACGGCCCAGGCGGAGTCGGACGCCACAGTGCAGGGAAGAGCTGGAGCTGATGTTGCGACTGTGGTGGCGCTGACAGCATAAGTGAACTCTGGGGGGAGATCAACATCGCCGTGGTGGAGCTGCAGGTTTGAGGGTCTGGGGGGGTGGGGGAATGGGGGGTGCGAGGTGGCTGGACGTCCACTTTTCCTGACTTTCCGCAGGCTTGTCCGACAAGGACCGGACTGGGACAATGGGTCTACAAGTTTTTTTGGGGGTAGAGAAGGGGGTGTTTGGAGTTGTTGATCTGGTCCCAGTTGCGGGAGGGGGCCGGGAACGAGAGGGGGGGTGGGGCAGACGGGGAACAGTTGGGGGGAGCGAGGGGAGTTGGGGAATGGAGTGGGAAATGGGGTTTGGGGGTTTGGGATGGGGAGGGAGGGTTGTTCAGTGCACGCAAGGGTTCCTGGTCATTTTGACATTGTTTGTGCTTTTTGATCTGCTTCTGTTTGGCTATGGCTTCAACGGGGCGATCTGCCTCTCTGCTTGGCATGGATGTTGGGGAGAGGAAGGAGGGGTTGTCGGATGTTTCTTGAGGGCGGGGAGCTGCGGGTTAGTTGGCCTGCCTTATGGTTTGCCTGGAACTGTCTGCTTTTTGTGTCAATGCTCTAGGCATGGTACTCTGCTGCACCACGGGCTGAATGACGCTCTTGTCCTCCTGTTTTTGCGGAGGGTCCTGGTTGCTTTCTACTACTACACCACTCATGCCTCCAACCACTTGTAAGGTAGTGACCCTGAATGTCCGGGGTCTGAATAATCCCGTGAAGAGGCGGGCCGTCCTTTCACTTTTAGAGAACACACAGGCAGATATCTGTCTCCTCCAGGAGACGCACTTACTGTCACAGGACACTCATAGACTCCGCTCACACAAATTCCCCTCACAATTCTTTTCCTCATGCACCACTAAAACAGCTGGGGTGGCGATTCTGGTGGCGCGGCGTTTCCAGGGGGAGGTTCTCCACAAATTTGCTGAACAAAAGGGTAGGTTACTGGCTTATTGATTTCGGATGGGGGGTCTTTTCTTCACGATAGGATCCCTCTATAGTCCTAATGACCGTCAGGACCGCTTTCTTCAGGCGGCGATCGAGGAGGTCACATCTTCCCAGGATAGACATGTCATACTCGGGGGAGACTTCAATATTGTCTTCGACTCTGCACTGGATAGGTCGGCGCAGCGCTCCCCCCAGGTTGGAGAACTCTCGGCGGACCGTAAGGCTCAGCTGGACGAGGTGGACTTACTTGATATATGGCGACATTTGCACCCGACGGATAGGGACTACTCGTACTATTCCCATGCCCACAAAACGTACGCACGGTTAGATCATCTGTTGGTTACCTCCCCAGTGAAAACGTTAGCATCTGGATCTGAAATGGGTGTGATCTCCCTATCGGACCATGCCCCGGTCGAGGTCCTGTTAACTATGCCCCCGACGGCGCTCCGCCCACGGACGTGGCGCCTTCGGGATACGCTGCTGCATAGGGCGGAAGTGGTGGCTCGCATTGAGAAGTCGATTCAGGAATTTCAATCCCATAACGATAATGCAGACACTAGTCGAGCCACGCAATGGGCGGCATTGAAGGCAGTCATCAGAGGGGAATTTATAGCGATTTCCTCAGCGGACAATAGGGAGCGGCAGGCCAAGAGAGATGAGCTTACAGATCGTGTTCGGGAACTGGAACAGATCCATCGCAGGACCGGGGCCCCCCGAATTTGGCGGCAGCTCAAGGAAGCCAGGAAGCTCCTGGCGGCCCTGGACCTCGACCGGGCGGAGTATGCAGCTCTGCGGCTGCGTCACGCCTTTTATACTGGAGGGGACCGCTGTGGCAAATTGTTGGCAAACAGGCTCCGCGTGGCGCGGCAGAGCCAGCTGGTCAAGGAGATCTCTGGCCCGATGGGCATGCCGGAAACTGAAGACGAGCGGATAGCTGCAGTCTTTCGGGGCTTTTACAAAGACCTCTATACTGGGGACCCTCAAGATGAGGAGGCGATGGACACTTATCTGGCCTCGATCACGCTTCCCTCTCTGGACCCCGTGCAGGCGGACTACCTGGACAGGGACATTAGGATCGAAGAAGTAGTTTCTGCCATTGCCTGACTCAAGCACGGAAAGGCACCGGGCCCAGACGGCTATATTGCGCTGTATTATAAAACGTTTTGCATGACACTGGCGCCCATCCTGACGCGTCTCTTCAACTCCTTTGCGGAAGCAGGGGCCATTCCGCCTGATCTGCTCAGGGCCTCGATCTCGGTTATCCCTAAGCCAGGTAAGGACCCAAAGCAATGTGGATCCTACCGGCCGATCTCCCTCCTGAATATTGATTTAAAACTGTATACGGGGATCCTTGCTGCTAGACTAGCTCTCCACCTGCCCGGCCTTATCGATCCTGACCAGGCGGGTTTTGTCCCGGGGCGACAGACGGTGGACAATACGAAACGAATTGTTCATTTGCTAGAGAAGGCCTCTCGGACTCCGGGGGAGCGATTGATGTTGGCGGTGGACGCAGAGAAAGCGTTTGACCGAGTCCACTGGCCTTACCTGGAGCGGGTGCTCATGAAAGCGGGTATAGGTGAGAAATTCCGCACCATGATCCTTAATTGCTACGTTCGTCCATCGGCAGTGGTCCGCGTTAATGGGCACGCTTCTACCTCCTTCGACATTGAACGGGGCACCAGGCAAGGTTGCCCGCTTTCACCTTTGCTTTTTGCGCTTTACATGGAGCCCTTTGCCCAGCGGGTGCGGGATAACCCGCGAGTGACCGGCATCCGGATGGGGGCCTTCACACACGCTGTTAGCCTCTACGCTGACGACGTTATCTTGTCCATTGACAGGCCCGCTGTGGCTCTCCCGGCGTGCATGGAGGAAATATCCTCTTTTGGCGCGGTGTCTGGATTTCGGATGAACATGGGGAAATCAGTGGCACTGGATATCTCCCTTGACCCGGTCACTAGGGCATGTCTGCAGCAGCGGTTTCCCATGGTATGGTCCTCGGGAGCAGTGCCCTATTTGGGCATCCAGATTGCACCTACCGTGGCGGCGATGGTGTCCACAAACTATCGAGCCCTGGGGGCCAAGATCAAGGAAGAATTGGGCCGATGGAATCGAGGCGCTTTTTCCTGGCTTGGCAGGATAGCTGCTGTCAAAATGACGATTCTGCCTCAAGTGTTATACCTCTTTCGGGCCTTGCCGCTCCAACCACCCGGGGGATGGATCTCGCAATTACAGGCCGACGTTTCTCGGTTTGTCTGGCAGGGGAAGAAGCCTAGATTGCGTAGGGCCCTTTCGCTGCTGGCCCCTGAAGCAGGTGGACTGGGTATCCCAGACTTTCGCAAATACTTCCAGGCAGCACAGCTGCGATTCCTGGTGGAATGGAGTAGGTGGGAGTCTGATAAGCACTGGCTCTTCCAGGACCAGGCGGTGGCTGGGAGACCGCTGCAGGAAATCCCCTTCCTGCGTCACCCACATCGGCCCCGAAATCTCTATGCCTCCTTTGTTACGAGGGTGCCACTGCGGGTGTGGAACGCTACGAGCGTTCTACGTGACCTCACCACGTTCCCGTCCCCGCTTACTCCACTGGTGGATAATCCGGACTTCGCCCCGGGGATGGAGAGGGGAGCGTTTGCGAGGTGGCAACAGGCGGGGTGCAGAGCCTTGTGTCATCTTTATGGCCCAGAGGGGGTGGTTCCTTTTCCCCAACTTCGCCAGGAGTTTTCACTTCCAGAAACGGAGCGACTTCATTACATGCAGGCCCGCCACTGGACCCTCCACCCGCAGGTAAGAGAGACGGCCGACCGGCCTTTTCTCCCTTATGAACACTGGCTCATGACACGGACTTCGGACTCCAAACTGATCACTGACTTGTACAAGCTGCTGCAGCCCCCGACAACACACTTTTATCACCCTGGGAGAGAGCGTTGGGAGAGGGAGCTGGGGAGGACATTGAGCCCTAAGGAATGGGAACACATAGCTTATAGGGCGCGGCATTCTGCCTACCACATGGGACTCACTGATACCTTGACTAAAATCTCTACCTATTGGTATTACACACCGGAACGAGTGCATGAGTTTGACCGTAGTAAAGCGGATGCATGTTGGCGAGGGTGTGGACATAAGGGTACTCTTACGCATATACTGTGGGATTGCCCGCTCCTAGAACCTTACTGGAAGGAAGTGTTGGATGAAATTGATTCTGCTTTTGAAATTGAACTGCCACGTTTCCCTGCCTATACCCTGCTGGGACTTCCGAATGATCTGATGTATCCCCTTCGTTCCCGTAGAGGAAGACAAATAGCTATAGCTCTGGGCTCCGCGGTCCAGAACATCCTGATTCATTGGCACACTGCTACAGCCCCGTCTATTACTGGCTGGCTCCACAGGTTGTGGCATGTGTTGGGTATGGAGAAGCTGTCCCTCACGGTGGCGGGGGATGTGGACCAGTTTAGGGAGCTCTGGCAACCATTTCACTCCCTATTGCTTACTGAATTTAAGGAACTTACCTGTCCCAAATATCCCCTCCTTTTGAGGCTTCCAGCCCAGGTGGAGTCTGCCCCTTGATCTTTCTGTGAGTTTCTCTACATCGTATTGTAGCGCTGATGTCTGTTGAGCTCGGGGACTGTGCACTGGACGGGGGTGGGAGTGGGAGGGGGGGATGGGAGTTTGGGTGTTTGGGGGGCATGTTGGGTGGGGGGGTTTCATGGGTAATGTCATAACATGTTGAGGCGACTGGTGCCTTCTATCACAGCGCTGGCGGAGTTAACGGATGGCTATTCATTAACGGTACTTTTGGACACTTGCTTTTCCGCCCTGCTGCATTCTCTTGAAATGTTTGTTCGTCCTTACATGTTGTCATGAATAAAATACTTTAAACCTAAACAAGGGGACAGGCGGTCAAGTCAAAAATATACAGATGACATCCTACAGGGAAATCCCCATTTTGGGGCAGCCATACACAGCAATGGAGATTCACCACCCTCCTACAATGAGCATTTTATTTTACTTAGCTAATCATTTATTTTCTTGAGCATTTTGAATCTTTTAAATATCTCCTACCTGCACCCGCTGACTCTCCTGAGCCTCTCTCCACGGTCCACCGCGGGATATCCTGTTCGCGTGGAAGGAGGTACTTCCGGCAAAAAGGAGGTCAGCGCTCTAGACACCACTACCACACTACTACATAAACTCATGGTCACCGGAGCGTGCAGGGGACGCACCAATGGTGCGCCGAAGGCAAGCCCGTCTGCGCCCGTCCGCACCAGACCGCCGTCAGCCGCCAGAGATGCTGGCCAATTATGCCCAGACTTCCCTGCACTCTCCAAACTCTTGTATTCCAGGTCAGAGCTCACCCTTGATGGAGAACGCTGCCACCTCTTTCCTCAACACCGCCACACTAAGGGCCCGCCCCGCCTCCAAGACCTCGAATGGTTCTTCTCATGCCCACACTGTAGATACCAGAGCTCGAATCACACCCCCACACAGAAAGAATTATGGCCCCCCAGACCTCCGCCCAAAGCAGACCCCAAAGAGAATAACACAAGGAAACCCGACCCTGGTTCTCCCCTTAAGCTCACCCTGAAAGGCTTCCTAAGTAACTTTAGATCCTAACCTAAACACGCAAACGAGATGTGGAACCTGCTAGACACCGACCTCCCAGATGTGGGTTTCATAAGTGAGACCTGGCTCAACCCCTCTAACTCCCCAGCCATCACCATTGCTCTCACAGAAGGGTATTTCCCTAGACCAGAATCAGCCTACCCTTTTAGTGTTATTGCACCTATCCGCCGCCTTTGACATGGTGGACTACCAGACTTTGCTCACAAGAATCAGGGAAGCAGGAGTCGGAGGGGCAGCCCTGAAATGGATAATCAGCTTTCTCTCTAACCGCTCCCAAACCATAAATTTAGGCCCCTTCCGATCCACTCCCCAGGTACTCTCTAAGGGGGTGCCACAATTTAAGGCTCATGCCTGAGTCCTTCTATGTTCAACATATACATAGCCCCTCTGGCAACCCTCTTGAGAAAACATGGGTTCGTTCCGATATCCTACGCAGATGACACCCAGCTCACCTTCGCTTTCAATAAAACTTCTCCATCTGCCTAATCTACCTTCTCCTCAGGTATGCTGGCAATCTCAAACTGGATGGAAAGCAACTTCCTCCAACTGAATGCCGGGAAGACGGAGGTCCTGCTCTTTGGAGATGCCCCCCACCTTTGGTCACCTTCCTGGTGGTCCCCAGAATTAGGCAAACCCCCAATTCCGGCAACCACAGTCAAAAACCTCTGTGTCCATCTTGAACAGTCCCTAAACATGAAGAAACACGTTACACACACAGTCGGCTCTTGCTTCCACACCCTTGGCCTACTAAGGAAAGCTTTTCCTTATCTCCCCGAGACAATAAGAAAGACCCTAACACAGGCCCTGATACTTAGCAAGTTGGACTATTGCAACGCCCTATTGATCGCAGCAACTGAGTCCTCCTTAAACCGATTGCAAATGATACAGAACACAGCCGCCAGCACGGTTCTGAATGCTCCCCCCAGATCAGCCTCCGCTCCCCTCCTCCTCCAGCTACACTGGCTGCCCATACAAAAACGTGTGAAATTTAAGATCTGCTGCCTCAAACACAAAGCTATCCCAGGCAATGGCCCACCCTATCTAGTAGAGAGACTTCACCACCATTACCCGGCCTGGACTCAACGCTCCAGCTCCCAATCTCTCCTCAAAATCCCCAAAATAAAAAAGGCTAGATCCGGAGGCAGGTCCTTCTCGTACCAAGCCCCTTTCATCTGGAATCGACTACCGCTCCCGCTAAGACATTGTCAGGATCACCTAAAATTCAGAAGACTCCTGAAAACTGCCCTATTCTAACCTCCCTTTCACTGCTAATGCTGCGTTTCCAAGCGCTGAGATACCCCCCGGGGGTGATTCAAGTGCTATACAAAAAATTAAATCAAATCAAATCAAATCATGGGTGTGTATAAAACGAATGAAATTTTTATCTTCAGACTTCATAAAGGGTACTCAAATAGAACAATTACAGTCAACTGGAAGGAAACATTCAATTATTTGTGCCTTTACGATTATATACACTTTTTCACAATTACAGTTGATGATCTTTCAAGGAAAAAAGTGTGCAAGTCGACGTTTCGGTCTTTAGACTTCCGTTGGTAAGACCATCTTCAGGACTAGAAACTACAGCTAAAACGGCGATAATGGGCTTGCTAATATGCGTTATAGAATTCCATATAGAAGCCCAGGTTAGATGTCCTGCATATCTAACCTGGGCTTCTATTGGAATTACATAACGCATATTAGCAAGCCCATTATCGCCATTTTAGCGGCAGTTTCCTGCCGCTAAAACGGCGATAATTTTAACGATGTTCTTGCTAATATGACCCTTACTCTTGTAATCTTCTTTCAGTAGTAGGGAGTGGTTGTTCGAGGGATGGAATGCCCTGTGAATTTATTCCCATCCACAAACTAAAACATTTGTCGGTATTCAGAACTTTTTCTCTTACCTATTTCAGCTCTAGAAAAACTCATATATGTACTCATAAGAGTAACAAGAGTAAACCTGTTTCAAAAGTGACAAGCTGCGTTAAGAAATACGTAAAGTTGGAGGAAGTGTAGGGGAAAGGAAATTATCTATGAAAAAATAATCAAAATATTATATTGTATGCTCAGTTGCTCATACGATTTTCACATAAGCAAATATGCAAATGCATACTTGATTATGCAAGTGGTAAGTTTCAAGATGCTCTTCTGGAATCCTTTGTGAAGTCCTAAAAGTTGTAACTCCATAACAGTTCAAAAACTTCCTTGTCCAGATTTATTGCTTTTGTAGAGAATGCAGCCTTCATTGTGGAAACCCCAATGTTAGAGAAATTCATTTCTCATGTACTTCATGGTGCAAACATATGTTACCCGATTCACAAATTTTTCACCCTGAGTAGATTTGCCTTAATTCTTAAAACTCAGGGGAGGGTCACCTATGACAAGAGTAAGACTAAACTATGCAGAGAAAAGGCTTTGTGACATGCCTCTTTTTTCCATGGGAGGAAACTCTATTAATAACAGTATATTCCAATTCTAATATTTATGTTGTATGAACTTTATTCGATACAAAAGTTATCATAAAAGCATGTACATTCTGAGTTCATAATTTTTTTTAATCATTATTCCATACAACTAGTGGATAAAATTCATCAAATCATTTCCCTTATACATATATATACATTAAAAACAATATAATTAAATAGAATAAGAACAGATAAAAAGGTGCATCACAGAGCAACACTGTACAGAGCCTAACTCATGTTTTTCGCTAGGAGCTTCGAGCGTGTTAACCATGCACAGCCCAAGTATTTTGCTACCCCACAGACCATGGTAAGGGAGGTAGTATCGGTTTTTAAAATGCGTAGGGCCACCCGATAGTGATTTATTCAGTCACTTTTGATGCCGGAAACAACAAAAAAATGTCTAGTTAGTTAAAAAAAATGAAGATTTTGGGCACTTTGTTAGAGTCCTCCGTTCAGTTGTTACTTTAAGGCCTTCATTCCATTTTTCACACTAATCTGTGTTAGAGTATGGTGTTACTAATAAAGAGAACGTTGTTTTTGGATGGGCATGAAGAAGTAAACATGATTTATAAATATTGTGTAGTCGGTTAAATGTTTCAGGCTCTGTTGACATGTTTCAGTCTGTCACACTGTAAGACTAGCATTTAGGCTCAGGGATGTAACCATTTAATTACTTTAGATTACGCACTGCAATTACAAGAGGGAAAGATCCAGCGCCTGAAAAGTTAGCACTTTCCTGCATTAAAGTCAGCAGTTTGTTTCAGTACATTTGTGCAGTTTGTGGTTAGACAAATGGGCAGACAGGGCTTGAGTGTGTTGTAAAAATATTCCCCTTGCTAAAACTAAAGAAGGTTGTGGACATTCTATGCCCTTGCAGGTCATGCACAGTAAAGAACTATTACAGCTCATTTAAATTTCTATTAGAACATTGGAATGTTGGGAGCTCCATTGAAAACAATGGAGTGCTCCAGGCTCAGAATGGCTGGTATAAGCCTGGAACTCCAACATTCCAATGTTTCTTTGTTCACAGCTCTGGCTGTGAACAAAGGCTTCAGGGAGCCTGAGGGGATTCCAATCCCCTCACGCTCCCATAAGGCTTTGTTTTTTTTGTTAGAACATTCTGCCCTCATGTGGCAGAATGTTCTAATAGCCTTATAGCCCTTCGTAGTTGGGCTATACTGGCTATTAAAGTCCCTCTCCCTTGTTAAAGGCCCTGGCCTTCGGCTCGGGCCTTTAACGCTGGAGAGGGAATTTAATAGCCGGTATAGCCCTCTACGGCGGGCTATAAGGCTATAATATAAATAAGACTAACTTCTTTGACTGCGATTCAATTACCTTCGACAAAAATAGCACAATATTGATAAACAGTGGGGCATATTCTCAAGGACTTATCGCCGAGTTTACAGCACATTATTGCAGCCAAAGTGGCGATAAATTTAGCGCCCCTTTCACAAGCTGGTACTAACAGCCCATATCACCAGTTTACCTGCGATAGCAGCCGCAAACTAGATGACCCCCGCAACTATAGCTAATGAGATGCAGAGTAGGTATTCCTGTGCAAAAAGCCGCAACAACACCACTCCGCAACATTCTCAACAACCAGCCAGATTGGCGATAAGATCACAAAACACACTATAAAGCGCGTTAGCAATAGGAAATCAACACCAGCTCTGACCTGGTGTAAAGCCGGACAACAACCTGCACCACAAAAGGGAGCCCAGGCCAGAGCAGCACCTGAAGGGCAACTGAAGCCATGGAGCCAACGATCATTCAGCTGGGAGCCCCAACAGGGCCACAACACCCACCGCCACCACCCCCAGGACCACACCGCCCCCGCCCCCCCGGCACCCCTCCCTCCGGGCAAAGACATGTCACATCAACTCCACAAAATCATGTACAAAAAATCTGAATGATGTCGCACAATCCCATGTAACATGCATGGGTCATCACAAAAAGGAGCATCACACATTCACATTCACCTTCGAAGTACCAGAAAAGATTTATTCAAAATAACTCAAAAGAACATCAATGACGACTCATGGCAGTTCTCCTCGGGACAATCTGTGGGACACAGCCTGCAAGACAAAATTCCAGATGAGAAGGTGTGTAATGCGGCCATCAAAGGACAGAGAGAGAGTAAAGGAGAGAAAAAGATACACAGAGAGAGAAAGAAAGGTCGAGAGAGAGGAAGACGGAAAGAGAGGGAGAGAGAGAGAAAGACGGAAAGACAGGGAGAGAGAGAGAGGAAGATGGAAAGAGAGGGAGAGAGAGAGGAAGACGGAAAGAGAGGGAGAGAGAGGAATACAGAAAAAGAGGGAGAGAGAGCCACAGAGAAAAGACGAGAGACAGGAAGAGAGTGTGCAGACACTGCGCACCGGGCCTCACTGCTCACGTGCTGCCACCAGTGTGTCCGCAACCACATGCCTGTATGTAGTGCAGTTCACCAGGTCCCTCATCTGAAACAGATCCATCATCTGAGTCAAGATACAAGAATGGCAAAGTACATACAAAAGCACATGACAACATCACCTGTCCAACCCTGCGCACCCAGGCAGCTGCATCCGAGCCCCTCATGCCACCCAGCGGTGCATGCCTGCCCCTGCGCACCCAGGCTTCACTGAAGCTGAAACAGGCCTTTTGGCAAAGATCATTGCTACTGTGTCCTTCTTACCAAAAAGGCAGAATCATCCGCCTCCTCGTCCACTGCTGTTTCATGTGCCTCACCTGTGGCTGGTGCTGGCATTTCTGGAGTAGTGGTAGCAGCAGCATGCATCAGCGCCAGGCCTTGTGGCAGCAGTGCCATAAAGATGGTCTTGAGGTCATTGTAGAACCCAACTACCACTTGCAGGTGTGCAGCCGTGGCAGCCGCTCTTTCCGCATACGTCCGCTTCATGGTCTCCATTAACCTCTGCATGTTTCCCAACTCCCGTGCGACATCGCTAGAGCCACTCTGACTGGACAGTTGTTCTATTCTCTGAGTCAGGCCTCCAGCGATGTCAGCCATGGTCCATTGGAGAGCATGGAGCTTACTGTGGGTGTCTATTAGGGACTGTGAGGGGTCCCTGATGGAACTTAGACACCCACATATGGCATCTAGTTTGGCTGCCATGCGGTCGAAGCCCACTAGCACCTGTTCAGCCAGATTCTCCTGGCACCCCAACATACAGGGTTGGAAGGCCATGTGTTGGTCGTAGGGGTCCTGGGAGGCAGCCATGGTGGTGGGTGCTGCCTGCTCTGTGGTATGTCCAGGGGATGGGGTCTCCTCGTAGCAGCTGGGCTGGCCTGCTACTGGAGGTGGGCTGCGGAGGCTCTCCACGAGCTGTTGGAGGGCATCGAAGTCAAAGCTGTGGTGGTTCTCTTCGTCATCAGAGAAGAGAGGGTCGGGCTGCTCTGCTGGAGGCGTTGATTCTCCCTCTGCAAGGGGTGATGCAGTTTAACATTGTGTTGACATGTATGTTGTCGCATTGTACATGCTTTACTACAGACTGCATGACTATATACATTGTGGCTGTTTGGGAGGAGCTGCCTATGTGATGGGGGTCAGTGGACATTTCGAGGACTTCACAGATTATTTATTTGCACTTGTACATTAACCCCTCACATGTCCCTGCAATGCCAAATGTGATTAGCCAGTGTCTACACACAAGCAGAACCAGTTGTGTCCTGTATTCTGTTATGGACGTGTTGCGGTTTGTACCACATTGCTGTCAGTGTTGATGTGCGTTGCGTGGTTTTGTGTGTGCTGCATGTCGGGGAAGTCGCCCCTGTAGCTCTGATTTTGTTGCACCTTCTCTATTTCATGTGATGTCCCTTTGAGTTTTTTGCTTATGCTGTGCTGAGATGTTGCATACTTGGGTACATAGGTATCTTGGTGGGAGTTAGGGGCTGGGGCATGGTTTGTCTGTAGATGTGCTCAGCTCAATTGTACATGTGTGCCATTGTGCCCATCTCCCCCCGTCCCCCAAGTCCTTGGTCGTTACTCTCCCTGGTGCTGTTGTGTCCAGTCATGTTGAGTAGTGTCCGGTCCCCCAAATCCTGCAACCGTCTCCCCACTGATGATTGTGAACACCATTTCCTCCATCTCGTCCAGCTCCTCCTGTGGCGCAGGACTGCCACCTCCAGTCTGCATTGCTGCCTTCCAGTTTTTTGCGAGTTTCAGCTTGGTTATGCGCTTGATATCATTCCAGCGCCTCTTGACCTCTTCCATTGTCCTCTTCAGCACTCCCACCGCATTCACCTTGTCCACGACGGACTGCCATAGTCCAGTTTTGGTTGCCAATGACACAGTGGAGGTGACGAACAGGAGTTGATGGTGTTCTACCACCTCGGTTATCAGGATCCTGTTTTCCTGCGGACTGAACTGCTTCTTCCTACTCTTCCTCTCTTTGGCCTTCCCTGACCCCGAGGTCCAGGGGGGGGGGCTTGTGGGGTTCTGGTTGTCCTACATACTTGCTCCGGTAACATCCGTTGTGCTTGACTGTTGTTTGGCATTTTTTTCCCTACTTTTATGGTGCTTTTTCACATGTGTGAATTGCAGGCCTGTCGCTGGTTTTGACAGATTTTAGTATTGCGATTGACCTCACCGAAGCTTTTTTTACATTTTCGGTTCGCATTTTTGCAGTGCAGCGTTGCTTTTAACGTGGTCATTTGACACACTATTGTGAGACTATCGCATAGTACCGCCGTGTTGTGAATACTTAGTCATCACATCATAATTTTGCCCGCAATAGACTGCGATTTTGAAAGTTGCATTAAGTTAATTTTGCGATGGTTATCACATGTTTTTGAGAATATCCCCCAGGATGTCGAGTAG
The DNA here is from genome assembly GCF_964263255.1 of Lissotriton vulgaris. NCBI lineage: Eukaryota > Metazoa > Chordata > Amphibia > Caudata > Salamandridae > Lissotriton > Lissotriton vulgaris. The sequence goes on along the minus strand of NC_141689.1, from coordinate 1,077,690,325 downwards.
AGTTGAGGTGGTGAGGATAGATTGAAACATGGAATCGTCAAATCACAGTTCTGTAAATTCCGCCATCTCAATAGCGAGCTTTTATAGCCAGCATTTCTTCTTTTGACCCAGGCAACTTTGTTTCGTTGACCAGATTCACAATTTCCATGTAATTTACCCCACAGTACAGATTTTGGATCTGTCCTAAGTGCATGACCGAGTCTTTACACAGAACTTGCATCATTCTTTTAACCAATTTTCTTTCGTCCGCACATGACATGGTACAGTCAGGCTGTTGTTTGCAGTCACTTAGCAGGACAGTGTTGGCTGTGTCTGTACCAAGGAGCTTTGCCTTTTTATCAATGTAATATTTCCCTATGTCCCTCCATATAGGACAGTGTGCACCCTAAGGCCTATGCCAGAGTCCCTCAAGTTGAGGATTGACACTCGATGATTGCATGTAGGCTTAAGTGCCTTGTACAAATGCCACAACTGCATCTATGTTAACCACACACTCATATGGTGGATACATCATACCAGTGTTTGGGTTGTTGGTGGCACTATATTGGTAAGCATTACTAACACTGTTGCAGTAACCTATTTTTTTTATTTATGAAATTTTATATAGCGCAAACTTAATCTCGAAGGATATCAGAGTGCTTAAAATGCAACCGCTGTTGAAACATTTGTGGACCACTACTTTTAATTCTGTATGTTTCCTATATATGCACGTTTTTGTGAGCTAAAGCAATACCATAAGGTCCTGATGAATGCCAATACACCTCTCATGAGGGTCAATCTGTCAGAAACATGTTGCCCAATGATCAATGACACACAGAATCAGGGTCAGTTGAATGCTGCAGTGTCGCTTCACTGTTTTTTAATCCCGACCCAGGCATGCAAAGATAAAATTGTACGCTTGCTCTGGAGTCAGTTTTAATTATCGCCATCACCTTTTTTCAAGTATTGCATGATCTGCTAGCCTCACCACCCTTTAGATCTCAATAGGGCTTCTACCATATATAAAAACAACCAAAGACCTCCTCCTTCTTAGATAGGGAATTGTATTTTGCACTAAGATCTGCTGTTATGGTGCAAGGTGAATCCCAACGAGGAAACATGCCACCTCTGGTGGGTGAGGGAATTCGTCCTACAGAAGGAACACTTTTTTCAGGTGAGTTTCTTATTATTTCTTATTTTTTATCTTAGACCCGGACTTTTCTTTGTAGTGAAGATATATTGATTTGGGAGAGAACATCCATAGGTCTTTAGACCTTCCCTGGTCCTCCGTTTGTGTTTACCATTGCATGTTTGCCATGACTTTTTTGTTAGTTTTACTAACAGCACACTATGGTCTGTTATTTAGTGGCTAAAGCAAAGTGCAGGACCATTGTCCCATGCAATGGGGACACTGACACTTGGCGACACCTAATTATAGTCGAGAGACATGGGCCTTTGTGACTTTAGTGGGGCTATGGCATGCCAGCATTTCCCTGGAATATCTGCACAGTTTCCATTAACTGGGTTTCTTACCTCTCACCTGTCTTTTGTAGTTATGCCATGTATTTTAGAGGTATGTTACATGTGTCTCATATGATTAGAAAATCATGCGCAAGTTGAATATTGTCCTATGAAATACAGTGAAGACAGAGGGTTTTCCTCTTCATCCTTGATCATATACTAGAGTTCTATTGACTGATTTCCTTCGCATTTGAAATGTTCCTTATGTCTTTGAGGTTGTTGTCTTTGTGTGTAAATTCAATTTCTGTGTATAACCATCCTTGTGAATCATAACATGTAAATGTGCACTTCATATAAAGACTAATTGTCATGCTTTTTCATGTAAGCAACCCTTCTCCCTGGGATCAGGAGAATGGAATATGCTGGAAAATGAGCACTCACAAGTGTACTTCCTTGTGTGCATTAGAAAACGTTTCAGCTGACTTTTCTGGGTCTGAAAATATGTTGAAAGTCTTCAAGGTAAATCACAATTCCAGGGTGGGAATAGTAATGAAATACTCCTGGGGCAAGTGAGAAATAGGGAAACGTGTTTGTCCAAGGGAAAAATATTTTCTCTCTCAAGGGCGTGCAGAGGTTCAAAATGCAATTCCACCAATGGGATTTTTTCCACATGTTAAATGTAAGATAAGTGCACATCGACAAGTGGGAATGCCTTCTCAGTATCTAAGGTGGGAATCCACATACATACATTTTACCGGAGTACACCTTATAACCAACATCTGTCTCAGATTTATAACTTATCCTAAAGATGATTTTTGCTTGAAACATAGGATGAAACATATAAGAATAAATTTCGGATTTGTTTGTGAATCAGACCCATGATCCTTTAAAGTCTCCATTCCATGTTTATATTCCTAGTCCTAAGTGGTGGGGCCTATTCATGGCTCCAATTCCTTAGGTACCCAACAACATACCAAAATCTTGACTGCAGCATTGAAATTTCGAGATGTGGCCTCCAATGGGACCCCTTTCACTTTGTAAATGTTTGTTTTTCTTTCATGAAAACGGGTTAAATTTAAAGAAATTTAGGGGAATATCCACTAGGAAGTGGCGGAGCATGGTGTTAGGCTCCTTGGCTTAACACCGTGCTCCGCCACTTCTGAAATGCAGGGCTGCACCGTATTTACAAGGATACAGTGCAGCCCTGCATTTCCCCTTGCACTTTCGCTAGTTTTAGCTGCCGAGCTCCAACGCAGACACCCTTGCACCATAGTGCAAGGGTGCCTGCATTGTAGGGAAAGATTCTTTATGTGCAGGAAAGTGTCCCTCCATGCACATCTGACATAGCATTTTGAAACTTCTATTTGTGATGCTTGATGCAGCACACATATAATTTGGAAAACGTCATTTTTTTATTGATTGTTTATGTGCATGAAGGGTCACCTTCCTGCACATAAATAATCAATGCCCTTTTGCTGTTTCTATGTGAGCTGCACAGTACAGCTCACATAGAAACAGTAACAAGCATTTACAATGCAATGGTTTTGCCTTTGTTAAAGTTAGAGCTATTGGCATTGCTCTTGACATTATTTGTATTTGTTTATGTTTTTTTAACATAAATAAATGGCATTGTCATTTACAATGCCACTAGCTTTATCTCTTGCCTTGCAAATGACACACACAAACACACAGAGCCCCCCCCACACACACACAGCCCCCCACACACACAGCCACACAGAGCCCCCCACACACACAGCAACGCAAAGCCCCCCCCCACACACAGCCACACAAAGCTTCCTACACACACAGCCACACAAAGCTTCCCACACACACAGCCACACAAAGCTTCCCACACACACAGCCACACAGAGCCCTCCACACAAACCCACACAGCACAAGCAGGCAACAGGGGCACACAGAGGCACAAGCAGGCAACAGGGGCACACGGAGGCACAAGCAGGCAACAGGGGCACACGGAGGCACAAGCAGGCAACGGGGGCACACGGAGGCACAAGCAGGCAACGGAGGCACACGGAGGTACAAGCAGGCAACGGGGCACACGGAGGCACAAGCAGGCAACAGGGGCACACGGAGGCACAAGCAGGCAACAGGGGCACACAGAGGCACAAGCAGGCAACAGGGGCACACGGAGGCACAAGCAGGCAACAGGGGCACGAAAACGGAGGCACAAGCAGGCAACAGGGGCACACGGAGGCACAAGCAGGCAACAGGGGCACACAGGCACAAGCAGGCAACAGGGGCACACAGAGGCACAAGCAGGCAACAGGGGCACACGGAGGCACAAGCAGGCAACAGGGGCACACGGAGGTACAAGCAGGCAACAGGGGCACACGGAGGCACACGCAGGCAACAGGGGCACACGATTACTGGTGGCTGACATTATTTCATGAAGTCGACCCATCACTTGTTTTGCTTTCCTTAAACAGAACAGGGTAGGAATCGAGTTCCTGCAGGAAACACATTAAAATGCACATGGAGTATTCCAAGCTAGCAGAGAAATGGGGTGGACAGTGATATTATTCTGTGTCTTCTACCGTCAACAGAGGGGTGGCTATCTACCAAGGATCTAGGTATCCGTAAAGTCACATGCTAATGATCCGAGAGGCTATGACGATGAGTGCTTTGCATGTGTCTAAAATGCAGTTAACGGTTTTATAGTTTAACAGACCGAGTCCTTTGGTCCGAGCGTTTGTTACGCCAACGGGGTGATTTGCTTGTATATCAAGCTTACAGCTGGCATACCGATATCAAACGCATATATCAGCCAGATTGCATATAAAGTCAAAGCTATCGAGTACTGCACTATGGGCACATTAACAGATTAGTGTAGGCAGGAGAACAATTAACGCAGTCCAACGAGAACGCTCACCACAGTTGCGGAGCAAAGTTTACGCAAACCACCCCCATGTCTGGCCACAGCAGACTGCACGTTTAAGCTTCGATTCAGTATGCAGGTTAACACCTGCTCCGAGATGGAATCTTAAAGGCGTGCTTTTAACGAATACGATAGGACTTATGGCACTGGCTGGATTACTACTTATGGTGATGAACAGATGTAATGCCTTCGAATACAAACCTACCTCTCCCTCCCATTCCACCACTGCTGCGGATTGGTCCTGAAGGTGCAGACCTTTTAGGTGGAGGACCGCCACTTCGTGGTGGTGGGCCCCTCTTCATAGGCCGCTGTCCTCTAGAAGAAGAACCCCCTGTGGTACACAAGGACATTTTAAACTCTGGTAGGTGTATCAAATCATCACCAAATTTGATGCAGAACAATACTATTAATAGGAATCTTAGCCATTGTGCCAAACTAGTTGCTAAAGCACGCCCAACCTAATTAATGCAAACTGGAGAAGAGTACTCAACATGTAAGTTTCTACCCACTGCAAACCGGAACGGAAACCGAGGCAGCGGTAGGGGGGCGGGAACGGGGCCGGGGAGACACGGAGAGCAAGGCAGCGGTAGGGGGCGGGAACGGGAGCCGAGGCAGCGGTAGGGGGGCGGGAACGGGGCCGGGGACGGGGCCGGGGAGATACAGAGAGCGAGGCAGCGGTAGGGGGTGGGAACTGGGAGCCAAGGCAGTGGTAGGGGGGCGGGAACGGGGGCGGGAACGGGGCCGGGGAAACACGGAGAGCGAGGCAGCGGTGACTGCGTCACATAATAAAAGTAGCGGTCACTTTTGAAAAAAGAAGAACTCACAGCGCAAGGAGGCATAGAAAATCACACCCACCTCAATCACGGTGTGCCTCCTCCGACCCCCTCTCCTACCTTCCAAAACATACCAATAAAACTGTACAATAGTTTTTTCTCTCCCTTTCTAGTAAGCGTGCCCAGTCACTGAGCAGCAGAACTCCTCTCCACCCCTCGGTCAACAACTTCCGCTTTCCCTCTGAGGCTTGGGGCATGCGCACGGAGCAGGAAGGCGAGTGCCCTCAATCCCGGACCAGATTCGGGGGCGTTGACGAGAAGAGGCTTTCGGCTGACGTAGCCAAAAGCCAAAAATTCTCGGGAACGCCCCCGAATCTGGTCAGAGATTGACGGACAGATCCCTCTCCCAATGGCTAGCCTCCATTTATGGAGCTAGCCAATGGGAGGAGGGGGCGTATTCCCGACCCCACACACACACATCATAAGGTTTTTTGGCGCATGCGCACTACGTGCGCATCGCCAGTCAAAACCTAAAAACGAGGGGAAATGCCCTTGTAAATATGGGGCAGCATCAAAATCAATGAGTGTTGCAGTGGAACGCCCACCACAACGCCCATTGCCTACCCCTTTCACGCTAAGTATAGCGTGAAAGGTGCCCTTATTCACAAGGCGGTGTTAAGCCACGTTAAATGGCTTACTACTGCCTTGTGAATAAGGTGAAACCCCTATCAACACCACAACATCAGATAAAGTGATGTGGTGGTGATAGGGGCTTGTAAATATGCCCCAAAATTCTTTATTTAAAAGCAATCACAGACATGGTGGTCTGCTGACCTCAGCAGGCCACCATCCCTGTGATTGTTGCGATTCCTAGTGGGTCACATTTTGTAACCTAACTCATTAATATTCATGAGTTAGGTCGAGTGCGACCCACTATGAATCGGTAATTTGCAAATCAACATATTATTACAACCTATTCAACCTTTATATTAACAGTATAGGAGACATACTGACAAGTAAATGTGCAGTTCTACCACAGGTGGGACAATGGCCTATTTATTCCAGCATTATTTTATGCAGACGACGCGGTGTTAATGGCCCGTACTCCTATTGCCCTGCAGCGTCTGGTGGATGAATTTGCTCAGTATATGCGTAATCTAGGGTTAAAAATCAACGTTGGCAAATCCTTCGCCATGAAGATTGGGAAGAAGGCCACCCACTGTCGCGACTTTTTCATTGAGGGTTCTACCATTCAGTTTACAGAATCTTTTTTCATATTTGGGCATTGTTTTTAATCAATCAGGGCATTGGCAAGGGGCCAATTTGTCACACCATGTCTTAATATGTCTCCATAGTTGTTAAGTGATAGACAACTGTAGGCTGACAATTGACACCCATCACCACAATTTCAACATTGGTACGCAAACATCAGATGGTTGTAGATCAGAGCTCACAGATGTATTACTACTTGTGTGGTGGTAGTGGAAGATTTCCTGGTTTGTTGGGCAGTTTATTTAATTATTTGTTTAGTAGGGTCTTTATCACTTCAATACACTTGAATCTGAGACAGAATCACGTATATTTTGGGTCATTTGTCGTGTTTGGAAATTGAATATTCCACAGTCACAGATCCTGGGCTCCTGTGATCATTCTTTGCGTGGACTCAAAACTCTCTCTGTATGACAGGTGCACTGTCAAAAGCAAGACCTGACAAACCCTGGTAATGCCAATTGGCCTCGCTTGTGCGCAAAGGTAAGAAGTGGATTGGTAACATAGTAGTGACAAAAGCCACAAGTGAAGCCTTGGGTCTAGCCAAGACAGATCATTTTAGGAATAAAAGCACCTGTGGCCTTTATCACTACTACATGCATACATGTCAACATTTTATGACAGAAAAGTGGGAGATCTGGGAAAAGAAGTGGGGAAATATATTTCCCTATTGACTTCTATTGAAGCAAAAGCAGATTCTGCCTGAATGGGGTCTGTAGGCATTTACGCATATTCTCATACCACTCCTTACCTTTAAATACACGTAACACCTGTTGGCATTGCCAATACTTGTAATCCTACTGTATTTAGAACAGTTTTTCAATTTATCTATAGGAGCAGATTAGGTCCTTCTGTTATTGTATCTGCCCCAGGAAAAAAGACTTTGAACATGGTGAGCTGCCTGTGATTTGTGTGCCTGTTATGTACTGTGTAATATGATTTCTAGTTTATGACATAATTAGCTGTCTATATGGTGAGGATGAATCTTGGTTAATGTTGTACTCAAAAGGAAGATGGATACTTCATGTAAAGTAGGTCAAGTTACTTTATAATCTATATGACATACATACTAGCTGAGCAGCAGGGAACACAAGTTATAACAGTTAACTTGCTTCTCTAATATTGTTAATATATACTGTCGTTTTGTTGCGTTTTCTATACCGCCTGGATATGGTTGCGTGGAAACTGCATGATAGCACCTTGAGACTGACTTGTCTGCAGTTAACCCTCGAGAATGTCAACAAGCAAACCCTTCAAGAGCAAAAAGCACAGTCCATATTTGCTCACCAACAGTGCACTGAGACCCTTACGGGTGAGTAGCCACACTTTTCAAAAACACTGATTGATTGATAGAGAAGTTTTAAGACATGGACAAAGTGGACAATTGCCAAGGACAAGCTCACTTTCCAAGGTCCCCTTTGGGAAAGTCCTCTTTCTCTGTTTGAGGTATGTCTACTTCCATGTCTAAACCTTTCTCCTTCTCTCTGCCTACCTCTACCTTTCATTCAGTCTGTTTGCTCAGGGTTAGCTTAATGGATTTTAGGGTTCCATGCAAGGCAGATTTCTTATTTTCCTAAACACATTTTTGTTGGTTTAAAGGTATTGACAATACACATAGTAAGCATGTTCATCCTTATACAGGCAAAGCATATTTAAAAACCCTTGGATTGACCCCATTTCAGAAACTTAGTTTGACATAATGCAGGCTTGAATGAGCAGAAACTGAGTAATAAAATTCAAAGTTGTTCAGAACAAGGGCCACCAAAATATGTCTTGACTGAGGCCCCCAGATTCTGTCAGACAACACTGCTCACCATTCCAAGATGGCTTTTGAGATTGCAAGTCCCTACATGGCAACCATCAGGCCATCTGCTGCTCCAGTGTCACAGGATACCAAATTGCTGTCAAAGGGGAAGTAGACAGTGTCTGCTGACCGGTACCGAGGGTGGTGTGGCACAAAAATAGATAAAAACGATTTACCTTTCTTGCTTGCAGCACAATGTCCTCCTCCCTCAGGTGGTTTTTCCTGCACCAGGTAACTGCACTACCCAATCCGAGTGCTGCTCTCACAGCATGAGAACAATTTCAAGATTGGAGGGAGTTGTTTTACTTTCTCTAACCCAGCTGTCTTAGACAGCTAGGTTGGAGAAGTTGAAAATGAGCATGTCAGGGGGCGTGGCTACGCAGCGTAGCGCAATGGCCGCTGCTTGCTAGAGCTTCGGTGGACTCATCCCACAACCATATCTCTGCCTCACTAATCCTGAAATTCTGTGACAGAAACCAAAGGTCAGAAGGCACACAGACACCGACGCAACAATAAAGAAGCTCGGAGATCCCCCCAGAGTCAAGATATCTCCGTCTGCAGTGCGAGGCCTGTAAGGCCAGGAAAGCCGGGAGCCCGATTGAAGAACAATGAGGCGTGCGTGCTGAAGCACGGAGCAGGTCTCTGCACCTCACGCCGGTCCAACCATCTCTTGCTGGCCGTTTAAGCGGCACATCTCCGCAGCACCCCTGACCGAGCAGACTGCTTCTGGGGCTGCGGAGTGTGTGTTGGGAATCGAGAACGTGGTGTCTGGAGCACCCACTTGGAGGATGCTGAAAATCCTGCAGTGGCGGTCAGGCCCGGTGTAGGGTTGCGCAGCCATTGTAGTGAGACCCTGGTTTCCCTCACCGGCGCAGCTTTGCTCGTGGCGCAGGCCTTTGGATGCGGACCTATAGCAGATGAGCCCGGGGCTGAAGCTGGACACCCGGGAGTGAAGATCTGGGCCTTTCGACACCTCACAGAGACGGGCGAACTTTGTGCCAAGGCCTAAAGGTGAGGGCGGCTCTGCACTGAACACTCCAGCGGGGTGGAACTAACTTGGCCCCATATTACACAGGCCTCATCGCCTAGCAGCTCCTGACCGGGTCTTCAGGGTGGCGCCTATCAGATAACAGGAGCGCCCACGGTCCCCCTCAGTCTGACTGCTTTGGGACAACCTTAGGCCCAGATATACTGGAGGGATTTTCAGTTGAGGCACTAAATAGCGAGGTGCTCTCCTCGGCTGGCCTAGAGGGATCACTCACTGCGGGGTGTGTAGGGGGTCTTCCCCCCTCTGAAGAACATATCATAGCATCCTCGAGGGGCTTTAAATCATCTCAGGCCAATAAACTGGAAAAATACTCCTTCACCAGGGAGAGTGTGCCGGAGCAGTCACCCAAGCACAAGAGTGTCGGTGACCAGGAGAACCCAGACACAGACCCTACTCTTAAGGACGTTATGGCGGCCATTGCGGAGATAAAAACCTCCCTCAAGCACAAAATGGACACCATAACTGTCGAGGTAAACCTTATCCGGGCAGATCTCAACAAGAATAATGAAAAACGTAAGCAAATAGTGCTCAAGACTGGTAGCTTAATAGAGGACACCTCCCAGAAGCAAGCTGATATTAGCGAACTACAATCCTTTTGAAAATTTGCAGAGCCTAAAATGGACGATTATGAAGGATGTGTCAGACGCAACAATGCATATTAGGAGTGTCGGAAAAGGCGGAGGGGGAGGCAGCAGATCTGTTTGTAGGAGACCTCATCTTTCACCACCCCAAACCCAAGGGATTAGGCAACTTATTTGTAATAGAACAGGCCCAGTGGGTCCAGGGAGGGCGTCCTAAGCCCGGGCCCCCCCCACGCCCGATCCTGACCCGGATCCTCAACTATAAAAGCCGTGACGCCATACTCCAGTGGGCCAGAACGGGACCTCCAATCCGACTTGAAAATGCTGATGTCACCTTTTTCCCTGATTTCACGCAGATGGTTCAGAAACAGCGTAGATCCTTTTTGGGCATTAAGAAAGTCCTTAGAGACAAGGGCCTCAAGTACGCAATGCTTTTCCCGGCTAAACTTTTAGTGGAAGCAGATGGGATAGAGTGGTTCCTTGATCACCCAGAGGTGGCGGTAAACTGGTTGGAGTCCCGCAAGGCGTGAGTTCAGAACGACAGAGCTGAGGTAACAGATTTAGTGACATTGGGGGAGGATCATGCACTTTTGATCACCCAAGAGTTTCAATGGACAAATGAGTACCCAGAGCGAAACCTCTGATGGATGATATGGTACACAGCTGCTATGGGGACATTTGTGAGGCTGCCTGACCGTTGGACCATCTAATGACAGTTTGTTTTCCCTCAGAGACATATGTGGTACCGATAGGGATGGGGGAGACACTGGGGGCATCGCATACCCCAATGTTCTTCATTTAGTATAACAGTTGGGGACAGGCACTCTGCCATTCCAGAATGGGCAGTTTTAAGTCCAGTGGGCAGGGAAGCAGGGTAGGGGGTTGAGGGAGAAGAATGTTGCTGCTTTGTAAATTCAAGAAGCAGGGCAGCATGGAGGGGGGTTGTTGGGACGGGGATTTGTGTTTGATTTTTGTTATGGTTATTACATCGACAAGCAATGCAATAGGCATGACTGAGGCCCTGGATTTCACTACCAGATTCAATGCATACACAGTGGGATAGGAGTGCCAGAATTTTGAGCTGGAACGTCAATGGGCTAGGGGACAAGGTTAAGGGCAGTATAGTCCTTCAAATATATTAGGAGGCAAGCCCCTGACGTAGTTCTTCTTCAGGAAACTCACTTGATGGGCAGCTCAGGCAAAGCACTGTGCAGGTTGGGATATGAACTTGTGGTGCATGCTGGGTTCACAACAAGTTCGAGAAGAGTGGGTATTATGCTGAAAAACACATTCCCCCTCAGCGTGGATTCCACTTGGATTGATGACAGGGGCCGGTATGTAGGTTTCACTGGGTCCTGGGAGGGGCGTACTGTTACACTAGTGTCTGTCTATGTCCCTCCAGGACTCTAAACCACTAAGTTTCAGGACCAACACACTACTCTCCTTTCATTACCATAAGGGCTGTTATTACTAGGAGGTGATTTTTATTCTGTGGGGTCAGGCAGACTCAATCGTCATCCCCCGCGGGAGTTGGGGCCTTCTACTAGATTGTTGCCGGACTTCCTTGAAGTCATGAGGTTGGTGGACTGCTAGCGCGCCTACAACCCTGAAGGGATTCAACACACATTCCACTCCGGTGCCCACGGCAGCCTATCCAAGCTGGACTATATCTTGGTTGCCAGCCCCCACATTTCCTATATTCACGAATCAGACACCTAGCTCGGGGCTTATCTGGCCACTCACTGGTATGGGTACATTTACTTCTCGATCAGGTAGGATTGTCCCAATTAATCCCTGGTACCTTTGTAACTCCAAAATCCGCAAAGACCTCACCAAGGTAATGGACACCTTTTTTTGATGAAAATGCAGGTACGGTAGAATCCTCCCAAACACTCTGGGAAGCCTTCAAGGCTGTAGTTAGAGGGGAAGCTCTGTCACTGATAGTCGGACAAAAGAGGGAACAGCGGAGGGAAGTATCTGATATAGAGAACGAGATCTACCAACTAGAGCGAGACGTGGCAACAACAACAATGCCAACCTCGCTCCACCTGATGCGTCTTAAGCGGGAGGAGTATGGGGCATTGGATACCGAAAAAGCTAGGGGAGGGAGAAACTTGATAGGATTTACAACCTGGGGGATAAGGCCGGAAAACTGATAGCTTGGCTTGACAAATGGAAGTAGACAAATAGATTGGTCTCGGTTCTGCAGGATACTAATAATCTTCACATCACTGACCCCCATGACATAGCAGACCACTTTGCTAGACACTTTGAAGTGATGTGCACCTCAGTAGCACCCTATACAGAGGAAGATTTGGCTGACTTACTAAGAGACACCGTACTCCCCTCCCTCTCCCCGGCAGACCAACAATTAATGGATAGCCCTTTGTCAACAGACGAAATTGGCAACTTGGATTCGTTGGGATCCAGTTATCCGAAGTATGCGCTGGTCGCATGAATGGAAGGACCGTATATCGCTCTTTGTAGACGATATATTACTCTATCCCACCTCCCCCAAAAAATCTCTAATCGCAGTACTGGACATATTGATGATATTCGGCAAATATTCTGGTTTTACTATTATTCGAACTAAATCCCACCTGTATCCCCTATAAGGAGGCCTACCCAACCTGCCCTGTAATTGACCAATTCAGATCAGCACCACGGGATTCAAATATTTGGGTATATTCATCTCCTTAGATCCCACACTTCGATACAAAAAAACCTCCTTCCCCCTATGCTCCGCCTGAAGAGGGACATAGCTAGCTGGAAGTCTCTTCCTCTCTCCCTTCTAGGCAAGGCAGCTCTTTTTAAAATTATGTCACTTCCCTGCTTCCTTTATGCCCTGCAGAACTCGCTCGACCCTGTCCCCCTGAAAAAAGTTTAAGAAATTGATCACCTTCAGAGGGACCTATTATGGATAGCCTCGGTAAACTTACACTAAAATGGTATGATGGTGGCATTAGTCTTCCAGACATTAAAAAATGCTGTTGGGTGGCGCACCTGGCGGCTATCAATCACGGCACGTACGATGGCCCTGATGATCCAGGCTATCGTATGGATAGGTGGCTCCTCCCGGGAGGGAGTTATAACAGATCACTTATTTCAAAAGCTGGCCAACCTCGGCTGACAGGCCCCACCGGTCACTCAGTTGTTGTAAGGCACGCTGCAACTAAATTTCTAGGAAGGTAACGTAAATTGACATTAGCTACTCCGTTGTGGCACTCTAAACAATTGGGCAATCTTTGGACATCGAAAGGATTTGATAAGTGGGACCTGATTGGTATCTCACAAATAAAAGATATATGGGCCAGGGGTGAGGAGAAGCCGTTTGCCGCTCTCCAGGTTCAGCACGAGCTGGGTGACACTGAGATCTTCCGATACAGACAGGTTAGCCAAGCACTATATTCCCTCCTCCCAAAGGGCTCTTCCCTCCCTGAATCATCCCCTTTGGAGGATAGAATACTGGACGGCCACATACCGGACAAGGCTATCTCTTTAAGCTATAACAAACCAAAAAATATTATGGAGGATCCTCTCTCACTATTGCGACAGAAATGGGGAGTGGATGGCATAGAAATAGATGATGAGGAGTGGCAGGAGGCGATATCCTCTCCTCAAGTGGTGGCTATTCCGGCCCGATTAAGGTTAGTACAGCTGAAAATCCTGCAACAACAGTTGATGGACAGAATGCAGAACAATGTCATACATTCAACCGAGTACAGAGATCTGGGCCTAAATCTATCGTTATTTTGCTCACCACACCACCCCAGTTCAGACATGGCCATATGCAAATCAGCCTTGACCCTGTGCCTCATGGGAACAGTCCAGCCCAAACTGCCAAGCCATGTCTTCCCTAGACTGGAATCAAGCATCCTAGGACTGGTTTCTGGCTATCAGCCGTCATCAGCCAGGATAGCTTGACTCCAGTGTCGTGGAGAGCACAGGACTCACGTCTGAGCATACCCGTCCCACTCGGAATGATAAATGCAAAAACAACAGTTGATGGACAGAATGCAGAACAATGTCATACATTCAACCCAGTACAGAGATCTGGGCCTAAATCCATCGTTTTTTGCTCACCACACCACTCCAGTTCATACATGCCCATATGCAAATCAGCATTGACCCTCTGCCTCATGGGAACAGTCCAGCCCGAACTGCCAAGCCATGTCTTACCTGGACCGGAATCAAGCATCCTTGGACCGGTTTCTGGCTATCAGCCATCATCAGCCAGGATAGCTTGACTCCAGTGGCGTGGAGAGCACGGGACTCACGTCTGAGCATACCCATCCCACTTGGGGTGACAAATGCAAAAACAACAGTTGATGGACAGAATCCAGAATAATGGCATACATTCAACCCAGTACAGAGATCTGGGCCTAAATCCATCATTTTATTTGCTCGCCACACCACCCCAGTTCAGACATGGCCATATGCAAATCAGCCTTGACCCTGTGCCTCATGGGAACAGTCCAGTCCGAACTGCCAAGCCATATCTTCCCTGGACTTCTATGGTGGCGAAAGGGTTTTTCACGCAGACTCAGGGAAACCGTTGCATCTACACAGATGTGTCAGTTTCTTGTATATCTGACCCTAAGTATTCGTTTATAGGGGAAAATGTAGAATTGTACCATTGTTGCTTTGCCACTGAATATGGACATACAAAGCGCTAGCTTGACACAAAGTATAAATTAAGATGAGATGTTTTTTAGAATAAATTAAATGTATCCCACTGGTAAGTTATTTGGTCTAGCGTTTTTCAAGCTCGATGTTTGACTAATGCAGAACAACTAAGCAGGGTTGACAAAGAGTGTACCAAATATCTGATTGTTAGTAGCTGATTGTAGAGGGAGAGAGCTGAATTTGCCAAGTCAAAAATCCATGCTCATCTGCTTTTCGTGTATTTTAAATTGGACGCCGTACATCTGCGATTCAACCGGTTAGGTAGGAGGGCTCTCAGGCCCATGCTCACTTGATTCTTTGTACTGCTATAGTTTAAAACACAGACAATGCCAGCAATTGGTGCCAATACGGATAGGAGTGGCATACATGTTTCCTAGGAAGTTGATGCAAAAATGAAAGAAAAGGCCGAGAATATGGCACGGTTTATTGAACCGATGGGCGCAGGCGTAAAAGACTTCAACATGGAGCGCCTCACTAGTAACCCTGGTACGTGTACGTGGTCCATTCATTTTCTGTGAATATATTCAATATTTTGTAATGCACACACAAGTACAATTGTTCCACCTTCTGCCCGCAAGCTGTCATAAACACGTAGAAGGAGAACCACCTGAAATTACTATAAACATACTTTAAACAGAAATGTTGGCAAAGAGAAGTAATAATTAAAAGGGGACACCAAAAAAATGTTCAAATTAAAGGAGATGAGACAATTGTGACAGGTGCGTAGAAATTTGAGGCTTTGGGTGGAATGACAGCTGAGTTCCTTCTATTTGTTTCAAACCACAATTTTTTTGGGCTAATTGGTTCATTAGTTTAATGTCCTTGGATCGATTGTTCCATAGAGTGTGTATGTGTGTGTGTATTTATATATATATTCAATTAAAAAACATAGGTTTTCAGGCCTTATATAGTTAGGAATTCTATGTCAGGACGGAGGCGAGGATTATGCAGTCCTTTCTTCTCTTTATTATAATAGCAGATTCAAAGAAAATAACATAAAACTTTCTGGAACTACAACTCCCATGAGCACATGGGGCACAGTGTCCATAGTAACCGCCAGCCAATGGTGATGGTGTCCTTGGTATAACTGGCTGTGACGTCCCTTCCGCTTCCTCTTTCTTCTCTGCTCGTCAGATAAGTCACTTTCATATCTTTCTGACTTGTGTGGTATTTTTTATTGTTTGAGATTCGTTAAGCGATTTGATCTAAGCATTTAGGCTATGTTTCTTGAAGTGTGCTTCCTAGCGCTGTTGAGCTTTAATACCTTTTTGACTTGTGTGGTATTTTTTATTGTTTGAGATTCTTTAGGCGATTTGACATAGGCTTTTATACTATGTTTCTTGAAGTGCGCTTACTAGCGCTGTTGAACCGGCAGAGTGACGCGCGCCAGGCGCTGCTTGCACCGTTACTGCCGCTTCCATCGCGGACCGTGTGAGGCGCGCCCTCGCGTTTTCCCCGGCTCTGTGGGGCGCCGTAGTGTGCGGAGAAGCTGCGCTCGCGGTCTTCTTCCCATCCTTGCGGCGCGCTGAGGCGGTCTACCTTTCGCCTCACCAACCCTCGCCTGACACCCTCTGTGGTGATCCTTGACTGCGCGTTGCGCGAGACGCCATTTGGTGGCGGAAACAGGTACTGCACCTGCATTTCGAGCAGTTAGGCTGCAAGAGCATCGGCGAGGGGGCTGCCCTATTGTATTTTAGGATAAGGGCGTTTGGTGCTCACACCCTCACAGTATCCAACCTCAGTGCAGGCAATAAACCCCTTTCAGAAGGTAAAAATGTATGCATCTCCCAACGCTTGCCGCCGGCGGTGGGTCGCGCGTTTTTTTTTCACAGGCTCTGTCACGGTGCTGGCGCCCTGGTGGGAAGGAGTGGACACTATTGCCCATAAGTTTTCCGGGGGTGTCTGGTACCGCAGGGCACATCAATCGCGGACCTAGAGGCGCGCAGGGTGGGGGCAGGAATGCTGCTAAACCAGTAGCGGTCGGCAGTAGGTGTTTCTATAGGGCGGTGACGTGGGCAGGAGGAGGGGCAGGGTGGGGGGAAATAATGTATGGATTACGGAGTTTTACAGGTAAGTAAACATTTAAATACATAAAACGAATTTCGTTGCGCGCACTGCATCACATTTGGTGATGCAGTGCGCGCAACGAAATTCGTTTTATGTATTTAAATGTTTACTTACCTGTAAAACTCCGTAATCCATACATTATTTCCCCCCACCCTGCCCCTCCTCCTGCCCACGTCACCGCCCTATAGAAACACCTACTGCCGACCGCTACTGTGCTAAACGTCACGCAGGGCACCTGGGGGCGGAGTTGACCGCTTGAGAGACTGCTCCAGTAAGAGTGCGCGGACGCTAACACATATACCCTGCCGGGAGGGGTTCTTCCCCGGAGAAGATGACGACGAGGTCGCCCCGGAAACGAACCATGTGGATGGTTTCCCCTTGGAGGGAGAGGGTGTTATGGATGAGGACTCCTCGGAGGATGAGGAGGAGCTTTTTCCGACGGCCTCTGGGGGCCCGGGAGGGTGATGAGTGTTACCACCCTCGAGTGTCGGAATGGATCCTGGATCCTAAGCTGGCGGCGTATGTCGCGGGTAACGTTCGCCAACCTCTGGACCAGGAGGCTTGGGCGCGCATGCGGGGCGCATGCCCTCGCCCGCAATGGAGGACAGGTTGGCTGTCACCCAGGAGATTAACAGCAAGGCGAAATGTTCTGCGCGTTCTTTGCGGAGTTCTTTACGGCTCCTAAGAAGGGCATAGATCGTTTATGGCTCAACTGTCAGGATGAGCTCCAGGACGCGGTGGACCCCGGGACTCAGATCATCCAGTTGGCCGGAAGGGCCAGGGAACCGGGGACGTTGATGTCCACGGAGGTCGTGGCAGGTTGGGCACGGCGAGCCCTGTGCTTCTTGGGTACGGCGAACTGTGCATTGGCGGCGGAGCAGAGGAGGTCTCTCCTCATTGCAATAGATTCTAGGCTTGGGGACCTGGCCTATTCAAATGTAGGGCCTATTGCATAAGGCAAGTTGTCTGGCGAACCTTGTTAATGGAATTAGACAAACCCGTCCTCACTTTCTCTGCTCTGGACAGAGCACGGACGTCAGCTAAAAAGATATTCTTGGATGGGTTTCTGCTGGGACCGTAAGGGGTCCTAATACTAACAATACCAGCAGAGTCGTACAACGACCGGAAAGACGGCCGACAGGCAAATTTCTACCCCGGTACAAGCGCCGGCAAAGGGGTGTGGAAGGGGCTTCCGTGGCGGAGCTGTAGTGTAGTTCCTAGTTTCCCACTAGGCCCTGCGCATTGGAATAACATAAACAGTAGTATCGACGTGGAACTGCTTATATTCCAGGCCTCCACTGACTATGCTAAACTTAATTGGGTTGTGTTACCAACTAGCTCAGAGGTCACTGGAAACTTTCTTCTCTGCATAGGAAGGGATCAGCTTCCTTGGCACAGACAAGAAGGGATTCAGTTTTCCAACAACCGTGCAACATGACAACTTTGCTCCTCAGATCAAGAGTCAATCTCTAGGGTCGTGTGAAACAATAGACATGTATTTCACTCAGTCAGTCTAGTGCAGTTTACTTTCACGAGATGTAGAGAATAGAGAGACGGGCGTTTGTCAATAAAGGGTTAACATTTATTGAACAGTCTTTCTTCTCGTACAAGAGAAATGTATTGCCACAATTGCAATAATTGTTATTATAAAAAGTACGTACAGTAAGATAAGTATTGCGAAATAGAACTGTAAAAGCATTGATATGGTTTCTTAGCCATACAATGGTTAAAAAGTAATAAAACATATATACAGTCATATATACATTAGGCTAACATACTCAACTGGTGCTTCTAACTAAGCCTACCCCAGTGTGCCTGACCTAAGCCTAACACGTGAAAAGGGGAGTAAGTAAGTAGCTTTAGTTAAGTTGGTTTTGCCAAGGTTTGTTTCAAGAATTCTCGTCTAAGGGTTTAGTCAACACCATACCTCTGAATAGAATGATGGAGGATTGGTATCTCCTTCAGGGGTCTCTCTCGATATCCCAGTCACCCGCGAGGGTAAACCGGAAGCGCCGGGACTGGATTTCTCTGCACGAGAAAGGCAGCGGCTTCTCTTCAGCGCGTCGAGGAAGGAGGGGGGACAGCGTCCGCGGGCAGCTGGAATCTGCTGGATGTCTTCGCAGAGGGACGGCTGTTCAGCTCCTTAAGCGTACTGCACCATAGGTCGCGCTTTAGCGGCGATAATGGTATCAGCAGCTTCACCACCACAGGATAGCAGGCTGCAGCGACAGAGTGCTAGATTTACCAACACAGGGTCATGCAGGCAGCTGGCATCAGCAACAGGCAACGAACGTTGCTTAAGGCAACGTTGGTAATATTTATTCCTGACAGGTGCCGGGTTTGACGCAAGTTTGCTGGACATAAGACGTCAATTAAAGATGTCACTAGGAAGTGATAGTTATCAGTTGCTCATTAGAGTTCCATTACTAATCAAAACATAGCAAGCGGGGATTTCCAGGTTTGCTAAGTTTTTATCTTGTTGAAGAACTCGGAGTGTTATCTAGGAATATCAGATAGTGACTGCTGCTCTGTCATTGCACTAATTGGTCGCAAAGGAAGTAGCAGAGAGTCATGCTGGAATGTGGCTCTGTTCGTGTGAGGCCAGAGATGACTTTTCAGAAAATCGCACTTGAACGGTTATGCCAATATAGGGAATAAATGGGTTTATAACCGAATAGGGGCATAAGGTCACAGTATCGATCAGGAACCTAGATTAACACGCAACACCCACTCCACGGGTTAATGTCCATCAAAATTACTAAAACTAAGCAATTAGATGCATGTGTAACATTGCCCACCCCAAAATACATAAATGCATTCGAAATAGGCGTACTTGTAATACATGGAATATAGGTACTGTACGTTTTTTTAAAAGCATAGAAATCATTCAAAAAATTATTGCATATGAAATCATTGAACGATTATGCATAAAGAATTACACATGAAGTATCTCTGACAGAAGAAATGCGAGATAAATCATCACATAAAAATGCATTGTAATAACATGTGTGCTAGAGGCTGGTGTAACTTTGTTATGTCTCTAGATGTGATTTAGAAATAGAAGTGTGAAGCTTCTGTTCTCTAAGAATAGTTTTTACGTTAAGCAAAGAATTGTTCGTGCCAAAAAGGGTCAATATTAGAAAAATTGTCCAATTCAAAGAAAAAAAAAATTTTTTAATGCTTGAGCGGGGAAACATAGAGTTCCAAAGCTTATTGCAGTTTTTGTTGATCAAAACTGAAGGCCGAATTCAGAGTTCATGGGAACACTGTGTGTCGGAAAGCTTCTAAAAGTTATTATTTCTCTGTGGGTGAGAACATCGTATCAGACAGGCTCTCAAAGAATTGGTCTACAAATTCAGGTGATAGTTCAACCAAATTAGATAGCGCTGTAACTTGGCAGGTGTGAGAATGATTGCTGTCATCATATTCGGGAGCAGCAATGCTCACAGCTCGCTGTACCTGGGTGATGTTGCTTTTGTCACTCGCTCCACTGTTACCACTTGGCTGTAGTACAGGAGTCTCCACAAATGCCGTCATCAGGATTGGTAGCCGCTGGGGACAACACAATGCGTGAGCCGTTATTGGACTGAGCAAAGTATCGACGTCCATTGGTACTGCTGATGGAAGTGAAAGACAGATGTCCAACACGCATTCATCGCCGCATAGCATACATCTTAGTACCGGTAAGATACAGTTCTGCCATATAGGTCTGAATGAAAGGAACCAGGTCATGTTTAGATCTCTCAGCCTGGCCAATCCAAGGACGTTAGTTATCCTGTCCCGGTAGCGCATTGCTAGGATTGTCTCTTCCATTCCCATGGGAGCTATGTCTGAGTCGAGGCTTGCCATAACGAAGCAGGAGGGTCAAAAATAGAATCCCTGCGACGAGTCCCAAAAATAATGGTATGCCGCCACAAATGGAGTGCACAAAATTAGGAAAGATTCCCAAAATTGCCTGGAAGGGTGTTAGCAGTCCCGTAAAGACTGTCTTAAATATGCCTGGGATGCTTGTTGCACTAGACATGTTAAGGAGTTGGCTGAACATTTCTACGAAATGCACGGGGCAATTTGTTGATAAAAGGTCATGAACCTCAGTAGCCGTCCTTGCGACTAGAAGATCATACGTCTCTTTAGATGACGTTATAGGCACTGTTGTCTGTAAAAGTACAGATTTCACTTTGCTTAATGTATCAATTCATATAGAATAGAGATTCAGACGAGGCCAGAGGGGAGTCACTATGTCTGGAGGCCCGCTCGGGAACAATGCTTGCATACAACATTTGACCATGGACGTTACTTCTATTAGATAACTTTTCCCTGGCGTCAGGCCACAACATCTGTGATCTGTTCTAAGAATGTAACTCCCGTTTGCGAGTTGCATAAAGAAGGGCTCTATCTGAGTTGCAGGTGTGACTAGCTGGTGGCATGAAAGGTTGTTTGAATTTCCATCACATGCTCCGTGTAAATTAATACCCTGACACAAAAGTATACCGCTTAGTGAGTGTTTACAGTTATCACCACTAAGAAATACATTTTTGTCACTGTCACTATAGCAAGAATGAGTGTATGGTAATTTCCATATAGATTTTACATATCCTTTACCCAATTGTTCATATTGGCCAGCAGGTATGTATTCAAGGCACTTTTTAAATCGGAAAGTTGTTATCGGAATTGTGATAATCCTGTGTATTATCCATTCAATGACAGGACTCTCTGACATTGTCAATGGTAATCTCTCGAGTTTTTCGATGCTCAGGATTGTATAGTCTGCTCCTTTCTGTGCCAAACTGATCTGTTTATCAGTAAGGTTAAAACTGGAAAATAATGACGTTGTGTTGATTAAACGCCAAGGCACATAGCCTGAACGAAGATTTTGCAGCGTCCAGCCTAATTCTATAATAGAGCGTAATTGAGACTGGCCATGTTGTAACATTAGCAAATCTCTGTCTATCACATCAAAGGCAGAGGATACAATATTGTCCAACGAATATATTCTGGAAGACAGAGTCGTTAACCCATTGTCTACCACAGAAAGTGATTTCTCCAAATTAATACGATCAATTTCTCGTATTTTTTCAGCAGTTTCTATTTGCTTTACTTTCCAAGCCTCGTTGTAAGCAGCATAGATACTGGTCGCTATGAAACGCTTTTGACACTGTTTGCGTGGTCCAAGAATGAAGTCGCGCAAATCAGCACCATCTTTTAATAAAGACAAGTGTTGCTTAATTTCAGCCAGTGTGGATGTAGCTAGCCATTCGAGGCAGAGTTTCCCTACACTGTATGTTGTTATAATCCCTGGATGTTGTCTCTGGGAGTATCTAGGGTCTAATCTGGTCATTTTTAAACCCTGTGTTTTATTCAGGAATCTATCATGACAGCTATTTGTGTCTGTAGGCCAGATTAACCACTTTTTCCAATCAGGATGTGTTCTGTTGAAATGTAAAATTTGTGACACGTCTACCTCAATATCTGTGGTTGTATTCTCAGCTATTGGCTTTGGTATAGACAGTGTTTTAAGGTCTTTGATCTTAGCTAGGCCAAGACAAGATGTTTGGTGTATTGTGTCATTTAAAAACAACATTTGTTCTGGTATCATGCAGGTTCTAAATAGTGCTTCTATGCCTTGCACCTGCCAACCTTTTGTACCCCAGATTGTTTTCGTTTCAATATTATTTTTCCAATAATCAAAACCAAATGTCATCATTTTGTCATAAAATGCTTCTGAATATATCAATTTAGAATTTGTCAGCATTGTTTTCATTCCTGTTTTATCTAACAGTTTATAATAAAACGTTTCTGCATCACTGGTGTTAAACCCTGAAAAATATTTGAATTTCTCAAAAAATGCTTTAGAACTGCTTTTAGGTGGTGTAGAACAATGTTCCCATTGATTGTACATAAAAACATTTCTAGGCTGTGCAGATTTATGCAAGTAATGATCCCCATAGTGGGTGTAACAGAATAACTGCTCATAACTAGATGAACCTTGTAGATAATCATGATCTGTGAATCTAGCTGACATTACTAAATCAGACATCATGTCATTAATACTGTTAAAGTCCCAATCATCAGAGAATGTACTCGGTTTTACAAAGTCACTTAAGGAAACCTTTAGTTGATGAGGATACTTCAGGATTTCGACCGGACCATAGATCTCATAGTCTGTTTTCTCCCATACTACCCCACCAGGTATTGGAATTGCTGTGACATTTACTGTTGACAGTTCTCTTTTCTTCACGTGGGATGATCTGTGTGGTTTCAGGACTAGGTTGATGTTCTGACTTGCTGTGTCCATTCAATTGTAATGAACTTTCCTAAAATTAAAACTAAAATTAGGCAGAGTAGGAGTATGAATACCCCTGAAATAATCCAATGCTCAATCAACGGTGAATCCAGATATAGTTCTTTGATTTGTTGAAGGAGTCCTGTTGTATTTTCTTTAGAATACTTTTTTGTTTCTGGCATCACTTCGGGGTCGTTTAAATCTTCAGAGAAGTTGTCGAAGTTGATGAAATAACCAGAGGCAGTTCTGTCAATTGATGGGATTGTTCTTTCAATCTGTCTCTCGGTAGCACTTTCTGATGCCACATCATTGTAGACTGGTGTTGTTTCTTGACGAACTGTTTCAATCTGTGTTTCAAGAGGCACGAGTTCCATGGCATTATTGCATAGTCCTTCATTGTGCACTGCAGGCTGATTGAATGTGATGAGTCTTTCAGTTTGAACCTCTTGGATTGTTGCAAGTTTGGGTATTCTGTTGTTTCTTGGGAGTCCACTGGGCCTACTGTTGATTATAGGCCACATACTTGTGGTTTTACCAGATCGATAGACACAACTCTGTTCTCCTTTTTACCAGCAAGGGGCGGTAGCACAACTGATCTTGTTCCGGTGACTGCCAAGACAGGTACTGCTTTTCTGTAAGAAGGCCCAAATTCCTTCTTAACCGCGATCTTTTCTCTGACTAGATCCCCAATCTTTGGAATCCAGACAGGCCTTGCTGGGGCTGTTGCGGGTGGTGCCTCGTCAGTGGTACTTGGCTGTTGCTTTAACTTTATGTTGCTTAATGATTTTCTTGTTTCATTCAGTTCCTGTAAAACAGCCAAACGATCCTTTACATCAAAGTGCGTTGTTTCTTCTTGTACCACTGACATCTGACTATCGAGGTCCTGAACGCGCATTCTAATTCCGAACAATAGTTCGTATGGGCTGAAACCTTTTAGAGAATTTCTTGGCATGTTATTAAGACTAGTCTGGACACTTATTAAATGTTTGACCCACCCAGCGCCTGAACCTAATACCTTCGCTGTTATAGATTGCTTTATGTCACGGTTTTTTCTTTCTACCACACTGTTCCCTTCCGGGGTATGACGGACAAGAATACCGCAACCCAATTCCCATGCTAGCCATGGCCTCCTTATAGGCTCGAGAGCTGAAAGCAGGACCCTGGTCAGAATGGAACGTGGTAATTGCGTATGTGCCGATAAAGACTCGCAAATCTTTTATAACCGTTCTAGCGTCAGCCGAGCGCTGGGGGCCTCATTTTTTTAAGTGTTTTTCGTCTTAATGGTGTACACTGGGACATGCTTCTCTTCTTTGATTGCGCAGATAGACCGCCTTATGCTGTCTAGAAGGGATCCTGAAACTACCCTGGCTTGTTCATTACTGCGATCTCTGTTGCAGTCTTCACAATTTTGAGCAAAACATTGAATATCTATACTCATTCCTGGCCACCAGTACTCTGATTGCAATTCTTTCAGAGAGGCTTTGATTGTTTGGTGTTTCAGACCCAACCCCATGTGTGCTTCCAGTAAGAGGAAGCTCCTCCTGCTCCTGTTTGGAATTACTCTGTCCCCCACTCCAGGGATTCGAGCAAAAGGAACGGAGTTTGCATCGATTATGTATGCATAATTGAGTGGATAGTTTATGGGTAGTGCTGCACAGTCGCCTTTTACGGTCGTTTTTACTGCCAGCATGGTTTCCCCGTCTATGTATTTATCTGTACGCTTTTTTGTGGCTACGGAAGCCGGGTTAGTTGCTTCCGCGGTGGCTGTATTAGCCAATGAATTCCCTGCAACGTGAACGCCATCACGTTGAAGACTCTGTGCGTGAATCACGTGAGTCTTTTGTAGTTCTTTGTGTAAAAGAGCTACCTGTTTCCAGAGCATTTTATGCTTTATTGTGGCACCAGTGTCATCTTTGTAGTCGTTTTCGATCCAACTCTGCAGTTTATTGTTGTAAGAATTGACGCAATAATGAGAATCGCACACTATAAGTGTGGGGAATTCGCGTTCTGCATTTTCGAGCGCCATCTTTAAACATCTGATTTCAGTTCTTTGAGCCGAACAGTACTTTACTGATTCAGTTTTTGTTATTTTCGGTTTGATTTTACCGCACCGCCAACGACATTTAATGATCGCACATGCTGCGTCGTAGGATTTTCTCTCTACGTTGAAATGCTGTACAGAGCTATCTGTATAGATTATACAGGCATATAGTGGGAGAGGCAGAATTTCGATTGGCAGAGGATATTCTTCTTCATACTCTAAATCATTCAGTTCTTCGTATTGCGAGGCGAAATAGTATTTCACGTCTTCCGCTCCTAGAGAATCTATGCACTGTATCCATTTTGGATCCAGTGACACTGTAGGCAGGTTTACTGGGCTGAATAGCGCCTCGAAGGCGGATTCCGCTGTGAGGATGTTAATTATTTTTCCGTGTGCTAGTTCTCGTTCATTTGCTAATGCGATTTGCACCGCGTTCACAGTTCTTTCTGTGTGACTGAATGTTTTTTCTGCTTGTGTGTACAAGTGAGTTTTAATTGAAATCGGTACCTTTTCTCCCTCATTAGAGGTTAGGTATGTGAATCCGCATCTTCCTGGGATGACTCGGATTACAAGATCGATCGTGTTGTCACGTGTATCTAATTTTGTTTTTGCTAACATGTCTGTTTGCAGTGATCTCAAAATTTCTGTGTGTTTTTGAGTCCAATTGATTTGTTTAAAATCAGGTTTAATTAGTTCGTAGAGAGGTTTAACCCTCTCTGCGTAATTTATAATGTAAGTTCTTCCGAAATTCAGAAAACCTAGAATGGATTGTAAATTCTTCAGCGTTTTTGGAGCTTGGAGTACAGCGCACTTCTCTAAGAAGTTGTCCGCTAGGCTTTTCCCTTCACTTGATAATTCGTACCCTAAAAACAGTACTGTCAGATGGGCAATTCGGGACTTTTTAAAGTTGAATTTGTAACCCTCTGCTGCGAACCCAAGTATAATGGTGTTCACTCTTTTCAAGTGAGTATCCAAGTCATCATCTGTGAGATAAATATCATCTACGTAAGATAATGCTTCATCATCATAGATTTGTAGTAACTCTGTTACCCTAGCTGAGAATAGTCCTGGGCTGTTCTTGAACCCCTGTGGGAGTCGACAGAATTTTTCTGCGACCCAAATGCGGAGAAAGCGGTCAAATATCTGCTTTCTGGTGCAATGTTTTGACAAAAGAAACCATTAGATATGTCTAATGTCGTTTTATATTTTTTCCTAACTATGTTATTCATTAGGGCTGCACTATGCGAGTTTTGTACTGCAAAAGTTTTGCAACATGTATTAAGGTGTCTGTAGTCCAAAACTAGACGATATGAATTGTCTGGCTTGGAGACAGGAAACAAAGGATTGTTCATTTGAGAGGTGCATGTTTCAATCACCCCCTGGTATTCAAGTTGATCTAAGATCTCCCTGACCTGTTTTTTAGCTTCTTGCTTTATGGGATACTGCCGTTGGGCAGTTGGTTCACCTTTTAGTTGGATTTTGTGAGGAGGAGAGTCCTCATCCCATCCTACATGATTTTTATACAATGCAGGTGCCTGGGCTACTGCCCATTTCCGTGCATATGTATATTTTTTGTGAATCGGTATGTGATTCGAGAAGGCAGGCATAATTACTTCTTCGCCACGAGGGCACTCCCTGATAAACTCTGGGGGGCAATCTTTTTCAGCTAACAGAATATCATAGCCTTTTGAGAGCTTATCCCAAAATAGACCCTTAATTTTCCTAGTCTTATCACCCTCCATACGCAATGTTATTTCGTATATTTTATGGGGCTCGCTAAGTCTGGTGTCGGCAGTTTCAACCTGAATGTATTCATTCGTGTCCACTGTCTCCAGATGACTCATCAAGTTCTTGCGCGATATACTGATTTCTGCTGCACTGTCCAACATTGTCAATGCCCACTCCCCGTTTTTCAACTGTGTCCTCAGTATTCTCGGCATGGTTGATTACTCTAATACTGGCTACCTTCTTTTTAGGAAATTTAGATTTTTTACTCTGAGCAGGTTCCTTGTCTTTGGACTTGGTGTGCTCTCCTGGGTCTGACCGTCCTCTTCTTTCCGAATTCTGTGGAAGAGATCGAGAGGGACGTGTATCAATACTTTGATATCTATCAGGTTTTTTTATATTATCCCTATTTCTAAGGTTATATCTTTTCTCAGAGGGCTCCCGCTGGGGAGACTGGCGTTCTCGAGTCGGAGTTCTTTCCCTCCGTCGAGGAGACCTTCCTCTGGACTGGAAAACTTTTTCCTTGGGAGTGGATTGTTTATTTCCATCCCAGTTCTTTTTAGGAGTGTTTAAATTATTTTTAATAAATAATTTTTCAGGGCTTTCGAGCAGTTGGGGTTTTACTGGTTTCCCACCCAAGCTGTCTCTACCTAATTCTTCATAGCATTTTTCTATGATTTTTGCAAACTCAACAGGATCTTTTATATCTGTTTCCCTCAACTTCTGGCGAATCGCCACAGATGCTGCTTCTCCTCTAATGTTGGCTAATAATATAGCCGAGACCTGCTTGAAGTCTTTCAGTAATTTCATACCTAGATTTAAAGCGGGCTCTGGACCGAATTCATTTTGAATCTGTTTTAGCACTTCTGGTATTACCGCCATAGACGGAACACCGTGTGTTTTTGTATAAATGGAAGCAAAGACTGTACCCCAAGTGTCGCAGTCCTCCACGTGTGGTGCGATTCCCATAGGAAGGCAGATGGTCAAGATTCTGTGCTTCTCAATAGGGGTAGTATTAGGAAATACTGCCTCTATTTGAGTGATTTTCTGTGCTAACCAGAAAGGAATTTGTTCCCGTTTTACGGGTGTTTTACCAAGACATGACTGTATGTTCTGTGGTGTAATTTTATTTGTGTTCCCCTGATGAGGGGTCAGCTGGTGTGAATTAACAGCTGGCTGGACTGTTGCAGTCCGCATTACATATTGGACTAATTGCCTATGTATTTTTGTTAATGTGTTCAGCTGTACTAACAGCTCTTCTCTTGACATTCTTGCAATGTCAGGATGTGGTGTGTAGCTGGCTAGAACCGGCCACGTGGCTCCTGGTCTACCTAGAGGACCGAGCCTAGTTATGTGATTATTGTGTTTTAGGGCGCCATTAAACCAGAGCAGGTGCTCTTGAAATTTAAGTGGGATTTCAATCTCCTCGAAGGGAGCGTACTCTCCCGGAGGTTCCTCTATTTTGTAATAGTGAAACTCTTGTGTTGCAGCGTTTGCCGCTGGAAAGTTTATCCATGAATAGAATACCTCTGTCTGCCGATACTCGTGAGCCTCTATCACGAAAATTACTGTACCACCTTGAGGTGTCAGTCCGTTCTCTATAAGTTTTAACGTTATAGATCTTCTTAAGTGAACCGGGATGATAATAGCATCCGGGTCTGCTTGTTCGGGACCTTGCTGAGTCGCGTCTACTGCGGCCCCAGAGGTTCCGTTGTTTTCTCCTGGCATTGTTAAAATGCAAGGTTTGCAGAGTAGGTCTCCAAGGAGACAAAGATTAGGTGCACAATATTTTGGAGCACTGTATCCTTCAACGTTGAATAAACCAGAGCTTTACATAGGAATCTCTTCCTACTAAGGTCGGGCGGATTTTAACCTTTCACCCACTCCAGACGTCTATTGGAGTATTTACGGGAGAAAGGGGTCTGTGTGAAATATGCACGACTGAGTTACTCTACTGTCTTGCGTTAGTTTATCGCCTTACCAAATGTTGGGCGCCATGTAGTGTAGTTCCTAGTTTCCCACTAGGCCCTGCGCATTGGAATAACATAAACAGTAGTATCGACGTAGAACTGCTTATATTCCAGGCCTCCACTGACTATGCTAAACTTAATTGGGTTGTGTTACCAACTAGCTCAGAGGTCACTGGAAACTTTCTTCTCTGCATAGGAAGTGATCAGCTTCCTTGGCACAGACAAGAAGGGATTCAGTTTTCCAACAACCGTGCAACATGACAACTTTGCTCCTCAGATCAAGAGTCAATCTCTAGGGTCGTGTGAAACAATAGACATGTATTTCACTCAGTCAGTCTAGTGCAGTTTACTTTCACGAGATGTAGAGAATAGAGAGACTGGCGTTTGTCAATAAAGGGTTAACATTTATTGAACAGTCTTTCTTCTCGTACAAGAGAAATGTATTGCCACAATTGCAATAATTGTTATTATAAAAAGTACGTACAGTAAGATAAGTATTGCGAAATAGAACTGTAAAAGCATTGATATGGTTTCTTAGCCATACAATGGTTAAAAAGTAATAAAACATATATACAGTCATATATACATTAGGCTAACATACTCAACTGGTGCTTCTAACTAAGCCTACCCCAGTGTGCCTGACCTAAGCCTAACACGTGAAAAGGGGAGTAAGTAAGTAGCTTTAGTTAAGTTGGTTTTGCCAAGGTTTGTTTCAAGAATTCTCGTCTAAGGGTTTAGTCAACACCATACCTCTGAATAGAATGATGGAGGATTGGTATCTCCTTCAGGGGTCTCTCTCGATATCCCAGTCACCCGCGAGGGTAAACCGGAAGCGCCGGGACTGGATTTCTCTGCACGAGAAAGGCAGCGGCTTCTCTTCAGCGTGTCGAGGAAGGAGGGGGGACAGCGTCCGCGGGCAGCTGGAATCTGCTGGATGTCTTCGCAGAGGGACGGCTGTTCAGCTCCTTAAGCGTACTGCACCATAGGTCGCGCTTTAGCGGCGATAATGGTATCAGCAGCTTCACCACCACAGGATAGCAGGCTGCAGCGACAGAGTGCTAGATTTACCAACACAGGGTCATGCAGGCAGCTGGCATCAGCAACAGGCAACGAACGTTGCTTAAGGCAACGTTGGTAATATTTATACCTGACAGGTGCCGGGTTTGACGCAAGTTTGCTGGACATAAGACGTCAATTAAAGATGTCACTAGGAAGTGATAGTTATCAGTTGCTCATTAGAGTTCCATTACTAATCAAAACATAGCAAGCGGGGATTTCCAGGTTTGCTAAGTTTTTATCTTGTTGAAGAACTCGGAGTGTTATCTAGGAATATCAGATAGTGACTGCTGCTCTGTCATTGCACTAATTGGTCGCAAAGGAAGTAGCAGAGAGTCATGCTGGAATGTGGCTCTGTTCGTGTGAGGCCAGAGATGACTTTTCAGAAAATCGCACTTGAACGGTTATGCCAATATAGGGAATAAATGGGTTTATAGCCGAATAGGGGCATAAGGTCACAGTATCGATCAGGAACCTAGATTAACACGCAACCAGGAGGTTCCTCCCCCTGTTTTTCCCCCGCCCTGGGGGGGGGAGGCTACGGGACCGTCTCAACAACCGGTGCACAATTACTTCAGACCCGTGGGCTCTCCAAACAGTCCGGTTTTCCGGACAGAGTTCTACGGTTCACCCCGTCAGGGTGCAATCCCTCGCCCTCTAGTTTTCCTCCGAGGGCAGGGTTCTGTTCGACAGCGAAGCTACATTTTTGGTCCGGAAGGGGGACAAAGGATTTCGCCCGGTCATGACCTGCTGCACTTCGTCAAATGGCCGATCTACTGCCACTTCAAATGGAGGGGATTCATCCCCCGAGCGGTACCTTCCTCGGAGGGGGATTGGATGATACGTCTGGACCTGACAGACGTCTACCGCTCAGTCCCCATCTTCCCGCCTCATCTGCGTTTTTCCCTATTCCTATGTGGCGGGGAGGTTTATCGAGTTTCTAGCGCTCCCCCGGCCTCTCTTCGGCCCCTTGGTGCTTTACGAAGCTCCTGCGATCAGTGGTTTGGACACTGCGCGAGAGGGGCGTACAATGGATCACATATTTCGCCGATATACTACTTCTCGATCAATCGCGGAACCGGTTGCGCTGTAACTTGACTATTCTCTGCCCCAGGAGCTGGGGTTGGTAGTGACTTCCCTGAAGGCTGTCCTAATTTCGATGAGACAATTCTCTTTCTGGGGTTCCACATGGCCTCGGAGTCGGCCTCCCTCATAGGGGCGCAGCTTCGCAGGAGCTCTCCCAAGTCCTACGGAAAGACGGAACCTCCCTTCGACGGCTAGCTTGACTCAGTAGCCTCCTTCCAGGCTCATTTCAGTAGCGAGATAGATGGCTCACGGGCAGTTCAATGGGACTGTGAGTGCTCTTTCACTGCGGCTATATAACGATGGGGGGCCGCTGGTCGGAGGAGGAATTCCAGCTCCATGTCAATTACTTGGCGGTCCTCCAGCTTCACATCACTTGTTATGAATCCCTAATGGGTTTCCGCGCGAGGAAGTCTCTGACTCAGAGGCAGAGATAGGGCTGCCTCTTGCTGCGCATAGACAGGGTGTCAGCGGGACAGTACATCAATCGCCAGTGCGAGCCTCGGCATCGGGCCTTGGCAGACCTGACGTAGGACTTCGGCCACTATTGGTCGAAGAGGCTTATTTTGGTGTCGGCGGAGTATCTTCCGGGCACACAGAATTCAATTGCGGATTGGCATTCCAAGAACTTCCCCGACTTCAACAATTGGCGACTGCATCAGGCGGTCTTCCAGGCCTTGATGGACTGGCGGGGGCCGTGCTCTGCGGACTTTTCGCGTCCCGCCTCAACCGTCAACTCCCGAGGTTTGTGAATCGGAGGCCGGGCCCGGAAGCAACAGCAGTTCATACATTCTTGCAGGACTGTACACTGGAACAGGCTTATGCGTTCCCTTTTTTCTCATGGTCTCTCGAGTGGCGGCTCAAGTTCGCCGACAACTAGCGTCCCGGATCCTAGTGATCCTTTTTCTGGCGGGCCCAGGCCTGGTTCCCTCTATTGGACCTGTCTCGAGTCTGCCCGATTCGACTGCCCTGTTCCCTCTATTGCTACCGGGCTCTTCTGGAAGAACCTCACCCGCGGGTGCTTCTGATGATCTTGCACCTCCTGGCTTGGCGGTTTTTCTTCAGGGGACGTTTGAAAGGCGGACGCCTTTCGGCGGAGGCTGAGGACCTCGTCTATAGAGCCTGGGCTCCGGGAACTGTCAAGAGGTGCCGCTAGGCTTAGCAACGGTGGTGTAGTTGGTGTCTGGGTAGACACGTAGGTCCTGTGGGGCAGGCGCTAGCCACTTCCTGTTTTCTGGCCGTATGGGCCTACTCTGGACTAACCTACCGGACTACTAATTTTGTCAGATTCGGCATGTCGGTGGGACATGCCCACATCGACGGTAAACCGGCGGGGGAACACCTTTGGGTATGCAAACTTAGGTGGGGTCCAGACCCTCTAAGCCCCCGGAACCCAGGTACGAGTCCCTTTGGGACGTCAATTCCGTACTACGGTTCCTTTGCTCCTGGCGGGATAATCTTTACCTTACCAGGAAGGAGTCGTCGATCGAACTGGCGATCCTGCTGTGTCTGGTTTCGTGTAAACGCTTCTCGGACGTGAGGGCACTGGTTACTATGGCACGTATTCTCACCCTAGATGGAGTCACTTTAACGGTAGACCGACGCATGCTGTGTGTGGTGCGAGGCCTCAGGCGTCTGTGGATATGACGGTGGAATGTCGCCCCGGGAGAGCGTCAGCTCCTTATTGCTCTGCGGAACCCTTTCGGGCCGTCACGGCTCCATCCATCGCCCGGTGGGTCTGTTGGATCATGACGGAAGCGGGGGTGGATGTCACCAGGTTCGATGCTCACTCCGCGAGAGGAGCAATGGCCTCCAAGGCCGTGCAGGCGGGCGGTCGTCTGGAGGATATTATGGCTATGGCGGACTAGTTCTCCGAGTCCACATTTAAGTAGTTTACTTACCGTATTTTCCGGCGTATAGGACGACCCGGCGTATAAGACGACCCCCTACTTTTCATGATGAAATGTAGGTTTCGTCCTATACTCGCCGTATAAGACGACCCCCACTTCCAAGGTACTGCATTGCCGGCTGGAACCTTCTGCAGTCCCCTTTCCATGTCCATGAACTGAGTAGATGACGTGCGCTAGTGACGCTCCTCTACTTCCGATGAACGTGAGGATTATGGCGCCAGATCAGCGCATATACCGCTGTGTCTCTAGGCTCAAGACGCAGGAAGAAAATACCGAAATGCCCCGTGAGACCCTCTCCCAGCACTACGGGACTGTAAGTAACTGTGCACTATTTTCAAATCATGTGCAATTTTCGATTAATGTACCGGTAAACGTGTACTTGTCTTCATGTATCATTACCGGTCCTATTGTGAAGCGGGCAGACACCTTCGGATAAAGTCCTCATACGGCACAGGGAGTGTGAACGCGCGAGTAAGAGCCCAGGTCATATTGGAGGGTTCGTGGGGGCAAATTCATAGTCGGTAGAGCGTTGCTTGCACTCATGAAAATTTGGTGTCCGGCGTATAAGACGACCCCCGACTTTTGAGAACATTTTAAGGGGTTAAAAAGTCGTCTTATACGCCGGAAAATACGGTAAGCCCGTCTATGGCGCGGCAGAACTGGTGGTGGATAGGCTTTAAACCTGCATAATCCTCGCCTCCGTCCTGACATAGAATGAAAAATTTCCTAGCTTACGTAACGGAAAGTTTCAATTCTATTAAGGACTAGGAGGCGAGGATTATCCCTCCCGAGACTTCTGGTCTCGACCCACCCGTAATCCTCGTATTTCGGTAAGTAGTGCCTTAATGTTTACTTTAATGTGTTATGAAGTAGTAACTCAACGTTACCATAATGTGTTATGATGCTGTCTGGCCTACGTTGGCATACAGTTACGGTATGTTCAAATGGATTGTGTTCTCCCTGACCTGGTTTCAATGGGGGGATGGATTCTTGGATGTGCGGTAGACTGCCTTTATATGCTTTCTTCCACGGAAGAAGAACAAGATAACGGTTGTCTTGTGTTGATTTAGGGCAAGACCAGACGGATTGATGAACGTTCCCGGGAGTTTTTCCTCACAGAGAAGAAGAGGAAGCGGAAGGGACGTCACAGCCAGTTATACCAAGGACACCATCACCATTGGCTGGCGGTTACTATGGACACTGTGCCCCATGTGCTCATGGGAGTTGTAGTTCCAGAAAGTTTTATGTTATTTTCTTTGAATCTGCTATTATAATAAAGAGAAGAAAGGACTGCATAATCCTCGCCTCCTAGTCCTTAATAGAATTGAAACTTTCCGTTACGTAAGCTAGGAAATTTTTCATTAGCATTTAAAAAACCATTGAAATTGCTCCTATATAGTTAATTGTACTAACTATATTTTGCGCACCTGCAATCCACTGCTGATGATGTCACATATTACATCATTCATGACATGGTCAGTGACATCACTGATGACATCTCAAATGACATCACTGATGACATCACTGATGACATCTCATTTGACATCACTGATGACATCACTGATGACATCATCCAGTGACTGTGTGTTTCTGTAAAGTTTAAATATGTTTTACATATTGAAGAATGAGTGGATGTATAAGTGTCTGGATGAAGGATTTAGTAGGTGCGTGACTGACTGTATGAGTGAGTGTTTAAATGTGTCTTACTAAATGCATGGGTTAGTGACTTAACTGTCTGAATGTGTGCATCAGTATGTCTGTTGTGTAAGCTGCTGCATGTGTTGATCAGTAGCTATAGGAGTGGCTATATGGGTTATTGATTGGTTGCCCAAGTATGTCAATGGGAGACTGAGTGTGTGTGTGGGTGGCTGGGAGGTGTGTGACTCTGTGCATAGATGTGTGAGCAGTTGATTCTCTAGGTGTATGAGTTCAAGAGTGCAGGTGGAAACAGCGGTATGGGCGGTTGACTGTGTGCATGGGTGTGTTGGTGAGTAAATGGATATCTCAGTGCTACATGTCCAAGTAACTACATATGTAAAACACAGTGCATGTGAGTATTGGCATATATAAATGACTATACATGAGAGCCAGTGAATGTGCGAGTGGCTGTATGGATCATTGTTTTTTAAAATCGCGGGGTACGCGCACGGTACGCGTAGGGTGCGCGTACCCTGCGATTTTTTCGCTTTTTTTTTTTTTTGCCCTTGGGGGTCCTTTTGGGACCCCCTGAGAAGGGCTAGAGGGTTGGGGGGTCTCTACCCTGCCCCCTTTTCGTGTTTTCCACTCTTGTTTTGGGCTCTCTTGTGCCTCAGTTCTCCTGTTCCCTCTATTGCTACCGGGCTCTTCTGGAAGAACCTCACCCGCGGGTGCTTCTGATGATCTTGCACCTCCTGGCTTGGCGGTTTTTCTTCAGGGGACGTTTGAAAGGCGGACGCCTTTCGGCGGAGGCTGAGGACCTCGTCTATAGAGCCTGGGCTCCGGGAACTGTCAAGAGGTGCCGCTAGGCTTAGCAACGGTGGCGTAGTTGGTGTCTGGGTAGACACGTAGGTCCTGTGGGGCAGGCGCTAGCCACTTCCTGTTTTCTGGCCGTATGGGCCTACTCTGGACTAACCTACCGGACTACTAATTTTGTCAGATTCGGCATGTCGGTGGGACATGCCCACATCGACGGTAAACCGGCGGGGGAACACCCTTGGGTATGCAAACTTAGGTGGGGTCCAGACCCTCTAAGCCCCCGGAACCCAGGTACGAGTCCCTTTGGGACGTCAATTCCGTACTACGGTTCCTTTGCTCCTGGCGGGATAATCTTTACCTTACCAGGAAGGAGTCGTCGATCGAACTGGCGATCCTGCTGTGTCTGGTTTCGTGTAAACGCTTCTCGGACGTGAGGGCACTGGTTACTATGGCACGTATTCTCACCCTAGATGGAGTCACTTTAACGGTAGACCGACGCATGCTGTGTGTGGTGCGAGGCCTCAGGCGTCTGTGGATATGACGGTGGAATGTCGCCCCGGGAGAGCGTCAGCTCCTTATTGCTCTGCGGAACCCTTTCGGGCCGTCACAGCTCCATCCATCCCCCGGTGGGTCTGTTGGATCATGACGGAAGCGGGGGTGGATGTCACCAGGTTCGATGCTCACTCCGCGAGAGGAGCAATGGCCTCCAAGGCCGTGCAGGCGGGCGGTCGTCTGGAGGATATTATGGCTATGGCGGACTAGTTCTCCGAGTCCACATTTAAGTAGTTTACTTAAGCCGTCTATGGCGCGGCAGAACTGGTGGTGGATAGGCTTTAAACATGCATAATCCTCGCCTCCGTCCTGACATAGAATGAAAAATTTCCTAGCTTACGTAACGGAAAGTTTCAATTCTATTAAGGACTAGGAGGCGAGGATTATCCCTCCCGAGACTTCTGGTCTCGACCCACCCGTAATCCTCGTATTTCGGTAAGTAGTGCCTTAATGTTTACTTTAATGTGTTATGAAGTAGTAACTCAACGTTACCTTAATGTGTTATGATGCTGTCTGGCCTACGTTGGCATACAGTTACGGTATGTTCAAATAGATTGTGTTCTCCCTGACCTGGTTTTTAATGGGGGGATGGATTCTTGGATGTGCGGTAGACTGCCTTTATATGCTTTCTTCCACGGAAGAAGAACAAGATAACGGTTGTCTTGTGTTGATTTAGGGCAAGACCAGACGGATTGATGAACGTTCCCGGGAGTTTTTCCTCACAGAGAAGAAGAGGAAGCGGAAGGGACGTCACAGCCAGTTATACCAAGGACACCATCACCATTGGCTGGCGGTTACTATGGACACTGTGCCCCATGTGCTCATGGGAGTTGTAGTTCCAGAAAGTTTTATGTTATTTTCTTTGAATCTGCTATTATAATAAAGAGAAGAAAGGACTGCATAATCCTCGCCTCCTAGTCCTTAATAGAATTGAAACTTTCCGTTACGTAAGCTAGGAAATTTTTCATTAGCATTTAAAAAACCATTGAAATTGCTCCTATATAGTTAATTGTACTAACTATATTTTGCGCACCTGCAATCCACTGCTGATGATGTCACATATTACATCATTCATGACATGGTCAGTGACATCACTGATGACATCTCAAATGACATCACTGATGACATCACTGATGACATCTCATTTGACATCACTGATGACATCACGGATGACATCATCCAGTGACTGTGTGTTTCTGTAAAGTTTAAATATGTTTTACATATTGAAGAATGAGTGGATGTATAAGTGTCTGGATGAAGGATTTAGTAGGTGCGTGACTGACTGTATGAGTGAGTGTTTAAATGTGTCTTACTAAATGCATGGGTTAGTGACTAAACTGTCTGAATGTGTGCATCAGTATGTCTGTTGTGTAAGCTGCTGCATGTGTTGATCAGTAGCTATATGAGTGGCTATATGGGTTATTGATTGGTTGCCCAAGTATGTCAATGGGAGACTGAGTGTGTGTGTGGGTGGCTGGGAGGTGTGTGACTCTGTGCATAGATGTGTGAGCAGTTGATTCACTAGGTGTATGAGTTCAAGAGTGCAGGTGGAAACAGCGGTATGGGCGGTTGACTGTGTGCATGGGTGTGTTGGTGAGTGAATGGATATCTCAGTGCTACATGTCCAAGTAACTACATATGTAAAACACAGTGCATGTGAGTATTGGCATATATAAATGACTATACATGAGAGCCAGTGAATGTGCGAGTGGCTGTATGGATCATTGTTTTTTAAAATCGCGGGGTACGCGCACGGTGCGCGTACCCTGCGATTTTTTCTTTTTTTTTTTTTTTTTTGCCCTTGGGGGTCCTTTTGGGACCCCCTGAGAAGGGCTAGAGGGTTGGGGGGTCTCTACCCTGCCCCCTTTTCGTGTTTTCCACTCTTGTTTTGGGCTCTCTTGTGCCTCAGTTCTCCTGAAAAATAAGATGGTGGCCAACACTTCCTGGTTTGGACAGTTTGGAATGTTGACAGTCGACTGCCAGCCAATCGGAAACTCGCTCGCGCACGTAAGGGTTCGCGCACGTACGCGTACGGTACGCGTACAATGCGCGTACGGTGAGCACATATAGATATATAATTTGCTCAAATTCAATTTTCTCAACACCTACTGGAGGGATTTTCACCAAATATAGAAAAGGCACTACTGCATACCTGTCCCTACCATTTTGCCAAGTTTGGTGTAATTCCGTTCAGCCGTTTGGGCTGTAGCCGTGTCTAAAGGTCCCATAGAAAATGCCATTTGAAAAATTTCAAATTCAATTTTCTCAAGAACTACTGGAGGGATTTTCACCAAACATAGCAAAGGCACATCTGCATACCAGGCCCTACCATTTTGCCACGTTTGGTGTAATTCCAATCAGCCGTTCAGGCTGTAGCCGTGTCTAAAGGTCCCTATGGAAATTAACATTGGAAAACACATTTTGGGACCCCCCTTTCGGCCCCCGCTTGATGAATCCTCCCAAAACTTTCAGGGAAGACGCGGAGCGGCGCTGGCCAAAATTCTGGAAAATTACACTCAGATTCCTCAAGCCAAAGTTATTCCCAATAGAATGTTGAGCGCATATAGATATATAATTTGCTCAGATTTAATTTTCTCAACAACTACTGGAGGGATTTTCACCAAATATAGAAAAGGCACTACTGCACACCTGTCCCTACCATTTTGTCAAGGTTGGTGTAATTCCGTTCAGCCGTTCGGGCTGCAGCTGTGTCTAAAGGTCCCATAGAAAATGGCGTTTGAAAAATTTCAAATCCAATTTTCTCAAGAACTACTGGAGGGATTTTCACCAAACATAGCAAAGGCACATCTGCATACCAGGCCCTACCATTTTGCCAAGTTTGGTGTAATTCCATTCAGCCGTTCGGGCTGTAGCCGTGTCTAAAGGTCCATATGGAAATTAACATGGGGAAAACACGTTTTGGGACCCCCCTTTTTTCTCAGCCCCCGCTTGACGAATTCCCCCGAAACTTTCAGGGAAGGAGCGGAGCGGAGCGGAGCGAAGCAATTTTAAGGAACATTACACGCAGATTCCTCAATCGGCGCCAACGTTATTCCCAATAGAATGTTGGGGATTTCCTATGGTAACTAGGTCCTAACTATATACCGCCAGTAGGTACTATATATATATATTTATTGCTTTTATGCTTTTATGCTTTTCAATATTAGCATGTGCTTTATTCTGTTGTAGAGGCTATTCAATGTTACTAGACCATTTTAGGGCAGTCTATTAGTATTTTAGAATGTAGATTTGGGTCCTCACAGTGTCCCTAACTGACTCCTTTGTAAATGCTGCTTTTCTGTCAAAAGTGCAAAGGCCACTTCTGGCTCAAGGTTCAGCATTAGCACTGTGCTATTTGACCTTTACTGTGAATTATATTTTTCAATTTTAATATTGAGCCAATCTGGGGTGGGGGGTGCATTGATTACGTCATCTTCTCTTTATATGTGCTAATGTAATGTGTGAATTTTAATCTGAGTTTTTGTTTTGTATTGTATGGCTTACACTTGTGGGAAACAACAAAATAAATTCACTGGCTTTGTTACATTCCACTAAATCTAGATATTAAGTTTGCTTTCGGTTAGAGCACACGTGTGGCAGGTTGATGGACTTGGTCTGACACGAAAGCAGCAAATGATCTAGTGTTTAATTTGCCTTCCATCAAATTCCATACTTCTGGGGAGGGTGCTATTAGGAAGAAAACAATACAGGGGCATGGTTATTGTAATTTTCTTCATGGTCGGTGTCAATTTATCGGACATAATATGGTTACCACTGTAACTTAGCCATGGATCTAGGTTTAAGCAGAGACCTTTGTCTGAGTCACACACTTCATTCAATTGTAATCGCCTCTATGTACCATAGATTGACAATATCTCTTCTTCTGCCTCAGTGCAGTTAATTTCATCTCAGTACACTTGTGTACTGCAGCTGCTCTACCCCAGCTAAGTCATCTCTTCTCTAAACGGCACACGTTCTAGGTTATGACTCCTTCCCCTTTAGCTGGCTCTCCAACACCTTCATCTGGTATCTTGGAGGGTGAGATCTGATAGACCAAATACCTAAAAGGCCTTTCCACATTTCTACCCTGTCTCCTGAAGAAGGGTGCTACACAATCGCTTCCAAGAAAATATTTTTTCTGGACTTCAAACACAAACTCGCCATCCTACACAAACTTCAATGTTTTCACTTTCAATGACCTTGTTTTACAAATACTTGTCCGCAAAATTCTGCCTAGAGTTAGGTGCATCTAAGCTCTAAATCACTGTAGACCCTCCAATGTCAGTTTCTTTGATTATTATAATGCACAACCTAAAGTTTCTACTCGTCCTCTTCCAAGATTGGTATCTTTGTTTGAGTCAATGGCTCAAGGGACAAACTCCCCACTCAGTCAAAATTGTTGCACACTAATCTGCAAGGGATGCAGTTTCCTTCGCAAGATTTCCTAATCCCCTCCAAGTGGTCACTGGACTTTGTCTGAAGTAAAATAGAGCAGCAGTTTGAACCGCCACTCTTAGTTTCACTGCTGAACTGCGTCCCCAGTATGCGCTATATCAACAAGTTACCGCTTGCTCTATATATCTTTTATGTAATCTAATACATAGGGGTTTGTTTACAAGCCCTTTGTGCCACCTGTGCGTCACTTTTTTTTGTGTTTAAGAATTTCTTATTAAGTTTTCAAGAAAAAACAATACAAACAGCAAAGTGAAAGGCGAATATATAAAATGCAATATGTGAAAAGAAGAGTAGTAGGAAGACAGTAGAAAGAAAAGGAAGAAAAAGAAAAAGAAAAAGAAAAAGGGGAAAAGAAAAGAAAAGATTGAAGCAAGAAATATATTATTCAAATAGTTGAAAGATAGAAGACAGAAAAAGAGAGTTAATGCAAAGATGCATGGGAAGAGAGATACGTTGTAAAAGGTAGCCAGAGGAGATCAGATTTAATTTTTTGCGAGAGAGTGAGAGAACAGTAGCAATTTTATGTTCATCACAAATAAAATTCTACCCAGTCAATGAGAACATTTTAGAATTATCTTTCCAAGATGATAAAATACCTTTGAATGCTAAAGCAATACAAAGATCAAATAGCAAGGAGATAGAGGAGGAGTCATCAACATCAGGAGAGGAAGAGCCTAGAAAAATATTTTGTAAAGATAAAGTAAAATCACAATTAAAAATGTTCATACAAATGGCCCAAACAGATTTTCAAAATATTAATACATTTGAAAAGCCATAAAGTTCATCACACAAAGAGCCAGTAGAACTAGAACAAGAGCAACATAAAGGAGAAGAGGATGGGGAAAACTTGGAAATAGAAACAGGTGTAATAATAGCTCTATTGTAAATAAAATATAAGGATTGAGTTATACGAGAAGCAGCAGAAACTTTAAATAACTTAGACCAAAATGTGTCCCATTTCGAAACAGAAAGAGAAACGGACAAGTCTGTTTCCCACGTAACTTCAATGTGAGATTTAGCTCTTTCAGTAATGGGTAACAACAATAATTTGTATACAATAGCAACTTTAGGTCTTTGTGTCTGAAATAAACTATATAACGGAGTAGGTGGAGTGAGAGAGGGTGTGTTATCAGGAAGGTCAAAAGTGGCAAGCTGTAATTTCAAAGCATCTGAAATTGCAGTATATTCATTAGAGCACGAACTAGGTAACTGAAATCGGGATTACAATTCAACAAATGGAATAACAGAGTTTTGTTGAATTAATTGGTGCACAAAGATAATTCCCTTCTCCTTAAAATAATTGTAGTTGAATGATTTACCCTTATATTTGATAACTGTATTATACCAGATGGTAGAGGATAAAAAATGATGTAAAGGTACAATTTGACATATATACAACAGTCTGAAAAGAGAAGTCTTTTAGTAAAGAACGCTCAAAAACAATCCATCTAGGGATAGGAATATCAGCAAAATCCTAGGCTAAAGCAAGTGATTGTTTATTTAAGAAGGCTGATTGATAAGCTTTAAAATTAGGAAAACGTACACCACCTTCAGATTTAGGACATATATGTTTTGCAAGTGCAATACATGTGTGTTTCTTGTTCCATAAAAATTGGGAACAAATAGAGTTAATTTGGGAAAAATATGATATGGGAATACGCATAGGCAACATAGATATTGTATATAGTACATGCGATACAATCATCATTTTGATGGTGTCTAACCTTCCCCACCAGGAGAGAAATAGTGGAGACAAGTATGAAGGAGTGATGGGATTTTAGTGATTAATGAACAAATATTTTATTGTGTTGGACAAGGAAGCAGAAAACCAAATACCAAGGTATTTGATTTTAATGGGGTACCAAGCGAAATTAGTTTCAGAAAACATATATTGGTAGCACAGCGAATTCAGAGGTACAACTTCAGTCTTAGAGAGGTTTAACTCATAACCAGAAATACTGGACTACAACCGAACATCATCCATAAAAGGAGGCAAGGAAGTAAGGGGATTAGACATATAAACTAATATATCATCAGCATATGCAGAGATTTATGTTTCTATAGAGTTATATGAGAAGCCAAAAATATGAGTATTAATGTGAATGCATTCAAGAAAGGGTTCGAGGCATAAAACAAATAACAGGGGAGAAAGGGGACAGCCCTGGCGTGTACCTCTATATAAGGGAAAAAAAATTGAAAATCGGGTATATACAAAAATACTAGCTCCTGCACAGGAGTGCAAAAGTTTGACATATGAAATGAATGTAGGTCCAAAACCAAACCATTAAAGAGTTTTGAACATAAATTGCCAATTAATACGGTCAAAAGCCTTTTCGGCATCCAAGGACAACGCTGCAAGAGGGAATTTGAATTTCTTGCCGTGGGAAATTATATTTGCAAACATTCTAGCATTGTCCGAAGCTAACCTGCCCTTCACAAAACCAACTTGATCAGTCTTTATTAACAATTGAATAATATGCTCGAGACGAGATAACAGAATCTTTGCAAGTATTTTACAATCATAGTTAATCAATGATATAGGTCTGAAATTTTTACAAAG
Organism: Lissotriton vulgaris; assembly: GCF_964263255.1. NCBI lineage: Eukaryota > Metazoa > Chordata > Amphibia > Caudata > Salamandridae > Lissotriton > Lissotriton vulgaris. Next base: position 1,077,647,672 of record NC_141689.1, on the reverse strand, counting down.
GGAATGCTCCTTGTCTGGTTTAGGGATAAGGATTATTAAAGCATCCATAAAGGACCCAGATGCTTTAGCATTATCAATAAAGGAATTAAAAAGCTGTAAGAGTTTGCTGACAAAAATGGAGGCAAAAATAGAATAAAATTCAACGGAGAAACCATCAGGTCCTGGTGCTTTTGATTTTTTCAGAGAGTTAATAGCATTAGTAATCTCCTGAGAAGTAATTTTACCCTCCAATAAGCTGAATTAATTAGGCAAGGACGGGGGAGATGGGATGCCCCTAAAAAAAGTATCCCGATTTTGATTAGAAGGATGAGTATCATCAGTATGAAGTGATTGATAATAGTCATGGAAAACATCAGCAATATCATCATCTGATGTCACTAAGGGCCTCATTAGGATGGCGGACGGACCTGCATCCGTCCGCCACCCCCGAGGTGGAGGGACCAGCCGCAGGGGCATCGGCGGTCCCTCCGTGCGAATTAGGATGTGACCGCCACCCTGCGTCACATCCTGTATATTTACCATTGCGGTGGGTGCTGTTCGAAGCAGCACCCGTCGCAAGGTTAAATATGCATGCCTTCCATTTGCATGCACAAATCGGCTGGCACCGCCTTGTACATGCAAATGCTGGGGGGTACCATAGGCCCTTCAAAACACCCACCCCCAGATTGGATGGCGGTGGGATCAGAAGCGGACGGCAGATCCGTCCGCCGCTGATCCGCGGGGTGTTGGCCAATACCTCGCGGATCAGCGGCGGACGGATCTGCCATCCACTGCTGATCCCACCGCAATCCTAATCTGGCGGTGGGTGTTTTGAAGGGCCGCAGCGGTGATTCCGCATTCTCCGGGCCGGCGGTGGCTTCTGCCGGCCCGGAGGTTGCAGAATCACCGCAATCCTAATCGGCCCCTTGGTTTTTAGTGGAGTCATTCAAGATGGGCCCAATACTTTTACGCTCAGATTTGACTTTCAAATAATAGTCTAACAATTTACCTGCATTATTCTGTCCTTCATGATACTTAGATTTAATTTTAAGAAGAATATTACAAGCTTCGACTGTTGCAAGTTTATTAAGTTCGGATTTGGCTTTCATCAACTCATGGACAGTTTTGGGGGATTTGGATGTAAAATAAGTATGTTTCAATAATTTAAGGTGTTGTAATTGATCTGCATACTTTTTCCGATTAGTTTTCTTTTTCTTTGAAACAAACGAAATAGTAAAGGCACAAAAAGAAGCCTTAAAAGCATCCCAATTATTGGGAAAGGAAGTGTCTGATGGGTTATTGAGCATAAAATATTAATTAATAAAAGTAGTGGCTTCTTTAATAAAAAAATAGTGTCAGATAATAAAAAGTTATTAAGTTTCCAACGGCTGAATTCTCTGGTAGTAATGGATAAGTCTGAAACAGATTAGACTGGTGCATGGTCGGAAATTCAAATAGACCCAATTTCCGATGATTGAATGGATGGAAGTAGGGATTTGCTAACCAAAATAGAATTAATCCTAGAATCGATTTGATGAACATTGGAAAAAAAAGTATACTCAAAAGAATCAGGGTTACAAGTTTTCCATACATCATATAATGATCAAGAGGCAATGGCCGACTGGAATGCTATGTGGGATTTATCAGGATTACATTTACATTTAGATTGTCTGTCAGAAAAGGGGTCAATCCATTGGTTAAAATCACCTGCAATAATAATGTTAGGACAATCGATGGAGGAGAGTAAAATTTTAATGTCATCCCAAAATTTAGAGTCTGATTTTACTGGGCCATAAATATTCAGCAAAACCAGAGTTTTGTTTTGGATAACAACCTTGGCCATTACCCAACGACCATCCTCATCATTTTGAGTAGACACAATTTGTACAGATAACGACTTATGAAATAATATCGCAACACCCCCTTTCTTGCTAGAAGCAGGAGAATAAACAACATGGCCCACCCATTGTCTTTTTAATTTCAGCGATTCCGCTTCAGAGCAATGCTTCTCTTGAAGAAAGGACACCTGAGAATTAAGTTTGGATAAGTGAGAGAGTACCTTTCGTCTCTTGACGGGATGTCCAAGGCCACGCACATTCCACGTTACAAATTTACACATGAAGGAAGGATGGGAGGGTTATACATTAAAAGTTGATACACATCAGGGGTCCATCTAAAAAGGAAATGACACCACATATGAGAATCATAACGGAAATATATTATATAGAAACAAATCCCACTGATAAGCACATGCACCATATAATAAAATACATTTAAAAAAATACCATATATTAGATGAAAATAGATATGTTACAAAACAATAAACATTGCTAAGTGATCCATGCAACAAATTAAATAACACAGAGCAAAGGAAATAGAAGAACATACAAAAGGAAGAAGAAAAAAAAAGGGAATAGAGATAGAAGAAAAAGAAGATAGATCAAGGAAAGAAATCCAGATCTATGAGAAAAGAACAACACCTGAAACTGAAACATGGAGCGTAACTGCACCAACAAGAGATGAAGCAACAGAGAAAAAGAAGAAACTGATAGAATTACAAACAGAATATAATACATAAGGTAAACTTACCCGTAAGTAAATCTGCATGTGTAAGTTTACTCTTACATATTTAAGTAATGTTACTGTGTCAGAGGTCCACAGAAGCCTGATGATGCTCTCTCAACTCATTTCAGTAGAAATCTGTGTAAACATGGTTTACTCACAGTGGGATCCCGCAGACGAGGTGCTGTATCTGTCAATTGTGGCTCCAACACACTTGCACTTCACCTGCCCAAGATTACTGCAGTGTTTGATCTTGGGCAAGTTACTATTTCCATGTGACTTTTTACCTTTTTTTTGTCCTCATATTTGCCACCAGATGGAATGACTCTAGATGGAAACTCTCAATTCTGCCAACATAATGCCTAACTGTGCGCCCTGGAATATTTTATTTTATTTTTAGCTTTCGAGAAGTCTCCCAGAGGTAGGTTTTCTACTAGTCCAACTCCCCTGATCGATGTCTCTATACCTTGTCTTGGGGAGGACCAGACCACAAACCCCTGGCATAATCATTGGACGTTTGTTGTCTAACTATCCGACCATTTTATCAACGGAGCCCAAATCTTTGCCGCCTCCTCTCCTCCACACAAGAGGTCTATTTTACTAATAGCCATGATGTTTTTTAGGCAGTCTGCAAACCTAGGGGGGGGTTGAAGATTTCCATTCTCTACAGATCTCCCTCCTGGTAATAACAATCACATAGAATATAAAGTGGGTGATGCTGTCTCTAGTATCCTATTCCTCTAGCAAACCCATAAAGATCAGTCTGGGGCTACACGTGACTGATCTAGACAGTACCTCCTCTAAAAAGATGCAGACCGATGACCAGTAGTTTTTAATCTCTATACAGTCTGCAAAAATATGTAAATCGTCTGCCTCTGTATTTTTGCATCTGGGGAAGAACTGTGGTGTTCCCAATATTTTTGAGAGCTTGGAGGGAGTCCAATAGACCCTGTGTGCCGTGTAAAGAAGGTTTCTTCTGAGGTTGGCAGGTTTTACTGTTTTTTTAGATATTCCAAATGAATCTAACCAAACCTCCGATTGTTTCTCCGGATCATCTCCTATTATATCCCCCCAAAGTTTCGAGATCTCTTCCTCCTGCCTGTCCTTTGCCCCAATTAGTATGTTATACCATGCTGAGACCTCACCCTTCCACCCTTCTTGTCTGTTAGCTAAATCTAAGAATTCGCAGCCCGCTCTTTCTGACACCCAATTTTGACTTCCCCACCATGATGATAAAGGCTCAATAGTGTTAATTAATGAGCACAGGAATACACCTCTGGAGTAAAAAACGTGTCTTTTATTAATTTTCACAATTTTTTTTTAAAAAACGCCAATTTGAGTGTTTGTGGTATATTGACTTAATGAGGTGCAATAGTAGCAGGCAATGGCAGGCAGGCTACAAGAGAAGTAGGCAGGCTACAAGAGAATGTAGACTTATAGCTTATGAAAAAATGTACAATTCAAACTGTAGAATAGCACATTGAATGCCCATGATATTTTAAGGTTTACGCTATTTTATCCCCTGCAGCAAAATTTATCGAAGGGAGCATAAGGGGACTCACAGTTGGAGTCGTCTAGAAACACAGGAGGGTTTCGCCCTCTCGGCTGGTAGGAGTCCAGTTGGCCGATTGAGGGTAAATAGTATGGAATTGTGTACATTTGAGATCACTCACAATATTTAAAAAAAAAACTTTTTATTGCTCTTTATAAAGCGGGTGTATATGTGTTTGTCTTTTTACAGTTGTGAAGACTACGTTTGTCCAGTGCAGTGGCTTAAAAATGTGTGAAGCCCTGAAGAAATTGCCAAAAATTTATATGGCAATGAAACATGTCGGCAAGTAGAGTATGGTTGGATAAGGAGTAGCCATACCCACTTTTTTAGATTCCACAACCAACACAGAAGAGACAGAATAAAGGCATATATCTGTGTTGTTTGTGGGTTGTATGTTGTTTTGACACTATTTGTGTTGTCCGTGGTTTATTCACACTGCACAATTTTCACAAACACATTGTCTTGTTTGTTATCTGGACACATTTTCCCTTTGAGCTTGATGGTGCCAATGATGAGATCAGGGCAATCCTGGTGAGTACCTGCCAGGTTCCCCTTGGTGGTGCGCCCGTGAGGCGCCATCTCACTCTCACACACTTTTTCTTATGTTTGTCTGAGTTTGACACTAAGGTGTGTGATATTCGTCGTCTCACAACTGTTGTTTTATTTTAAGGGCTTGGGCAATTTTTAAGATGGCACAACATGGTTGTACCTCCTACCTCAATAATTAAAATAGAGGAGTCAGTTGCAAAAGCTTTGTAACAATTTGTACAACATGAAAATAATGAATTTCTAAGTGTCTTGGTGGTTTGGGTCATTTTTGTGATATCAGTAGTTTCTTTACAATAGTCGTAATAGAGAACTGAGATTTACATAAATATAGTTATTACAATTTAATGTATTTATATGTCATTGTAATGTATACGGGACTATTTTATTTTTGAAAGGTATATTTTTCATCATGCTTTTTTGTCACATTCAATCCTTTAACATATATATATATTCTATACAGAGAACAGTTCTTTTTGGTAATTTATCAATGTAACAGACATTCTTTAAGCTTTCCTTAGGTTTTTGTTAGAAATTGCAAGTCTAACACATCCTATTGTCAAAGACAAAAGCAATTGACCAGTTAGCCATTTGCTAAACATTATATCAATGAGGCCTCCCTTTCAACAAACACCTTTTCGACCAACAGCCAAAGAGCTCTTTAGCGTACATAATAGCAGTACTTTTTAAGTGCCAGTGTTGATGATATCTTTATATATTGGGTATCCTCACCTACTACAGAAAATACATTAGGTGGAGTTGTGATGTGAATATCACAGAATTATTATTCTAGCATGGACCCTTCTGCCAACAGTGATGACCTCTTTGTGGACCTTGGCGCTCTGTGGGAAGCCTGCGCACCTCTGCACGTGAGGATTTACCTAGCGCCTCGCCGGACCCGCTTCGCAGGTCCCGCAGCGCTTTTACTGACTGTGGAAGCTGCTGGTTGTTTGCACAAGCTTGTGGGGAGCGCGGGGCAGGCGAGTGTGTCAGCGGGGCTGCGAGCGTTGAGGCAGGGACTCCAGCGTCCAGGAGTCCCTGCGCGCCCAACCGGTTACACCTGGGCTGCTCTGCCCGCTGGCCACGCCCCCCGCCAACGGAGTAAAAGCGGATCAAGCACTCGACCCACTGGGACCCTTCTGCCAACAGTGACGACCTCTTTGTGGACCTTGGCGCTCTGTGGGAAGCCTGCCCACCTCTGCACGTGAGGATTTACCTAGCGCTTCGCCGGACCCGCTTCGCGGGTCCCGCAGCGCTTTTACTGACTGTGGAAGCTGCTGGTTGTTTGTACAAGCTTGTGGGGAGCGCGGGGCAGGCGAGTGTGTCAGCGGGGCTGCGAGCGTTGAGGCAGGGACTCCAGCGTCCAGGAGTCCCTGCGCGCCCAACCGGTTACACCTGGGCTGCTATCCCCGCTGGCCACGCCCCCCGCCAACGGAGTAAAAGCGGATCAAGCACTCGACCCACTGGGACCCTTCTGCCAACAGTGACGACCTCTTTGTGGACCTTGGCGCTCTGTGGGAAGCCTGCGCACCTCTGCACGTGAGGATTTACCTAGCGCCTCGCCGGACCCGCTTTGCGGGTCCCGCAGCGCTTTTACTGACTGTGGAAGCTGCTGGTTGTTTGTACAAGCTTGTGGGGAGCGCGAGGCAGGCGAGTGTGTCAGCGGGGCTGCGAGCATTGAGGCAGGGACTCCAGCGTCCAGGAGTCCCTGCGCGCCCAACCGGTTACACCTGGGCTGCTCTCCCCGCTGGCCACGCCCCCCGCCAACGGAGTAAAAGCGGATCAAGCACTCGACTCACTGGGACCCTTCTGCCAACAGTGACGACCTCTTTGTGGACCTTGGCGCTCTGTGGGAAGCCTGCGCACCTCTGCACGTGAGGATTTACTTAGCGCCTCGCCGGACCCGCTTTGCGGGTCCCGCAGCGCTTTTACTGACTGTGGAAGCTGCTGGTTGTTTGCACAAGCTTGTGGGGAGCGCGGGGCAGGCGAGTGTGTCAGCGGGGCTGCGAGCGTTGAGGCAGGGACTCCAGCGTTCAGGAGTCCCTGCGCGCCCAACCGGTTACACCTGGGCTGCTCTCCCCGCTGGCCACGCCCCTGCCAACGGAGTAAAAGCGGATCAAGCACTCGACCCACTGGGACCCTCCTGCCAACAGTGACGACCTCTTTGTGGACCTTGGCGCTCTGTGGGAAGCCTGCGCACCTCTGCACGTGAGGATTTACCTAGCGCCTCGCCGGACCCGCTTCGCGGGTCCCGCAGCGCTTTTACTGACTGTGGAAGCTGCTGGTTGTTTGCACAAGCTTGTGGGGAGCGCAGGGCAGGCGAGTGTGTCAGCGGGGCTGCAAGCGTTGAGGCAGGGACTCCAGCGTCCAGGAGTCCCTGCGCGCCCAACCGGTTACACCTGGGCTGCTCTCCCCGCTGGCCACGCCCCCGCCTATCTGCCCTCCAAGTGGGTGTGGCAGTGTACAAAGGTGAATAGAGCTTCCGCTTCGTGGGAGCGAGCTGGAGCGCGCCGGGAGAAGCCCGGGACAAGGGCGGGACCGTCTAAGGCCGTCATAGGCCGGAGTAGGCTGGGCTGGGCCTACCCTCTTGTGTTGGTCATTTGAACCCTGGTCCAATTTGCTGTTACAGCCCCCGCTGAATATAATCGATTATCTATTGTCATGACGTCCCCGGCAAGGGAGAGTACCCCATTGAAGCAGGGAGGAGTTAAAAACAGGACCTTAGAGAACTATTTCTCCCGGGCTGTGGGGGAGGGGGACAAGGAGAGTAACTTAACCCGGCTAAGGGCAGAGCGGAGACGCTCAATAGATAACCTGAAAAACAGACCCCTTGGAGAATACCCCACTACGCCTAGGGAGAAGTTGACCCCAATAGATGATGTCCCACTCCTGTTGAGGGATTGTACGAATACCCCACCAGTTCCAATCATGAGTCTAGCCCCAGCTATTAGCCCAAGCCCTACTAGGGTGACCATTGATCTAGTCTCCCAACCCCCTCCAGCCCCGATAGCTAGGAAAGCCAAACCCAAGCCAGCCACCACGCAAGGAGTACATGGGCCTCCTCCTAACAAACGCAGGAGGAAGTCGAAGGGAGTCCAGGGGAAAAGTAAACCCAAAATCTCTCACTCCGATTTTGGGAGGTCTTCAAAACCCCCCACATCGGCGGTGAAACTACCGGACGAACCACACCCTAAACCTACGGCCCAAGATGCCTTGGCTCCCGCACCGATAAAAGATACAGGAACTAATATTGCTAATGTCTCCCTTTCTGTTGTCCCGCTTGGTAATTTGGAATTCCTGCTAAGGTCTCTATTACTCCCAATCAGTGAGAGTATAAAAAAGGTCGAGATTAGACTTACCATTCTGGAGGCTACATTAAGTAGCATGAAAATCCCGGCTGGTCACCAAGGAAGGCAATCAGAGCCCATTCCTACCCCATTGGTCCCTCATCAGCCCTTAAACAGTGTAGCGAATCCAGCCCCACCACAGGCCGCGAATGCGGCGGCCCCCAAACAACCCCTGAGGACCAAGCCTGCACCAACTAAGTCCCTCAACTCTAATATGCCCATTCCTTCTGCAGACTCTGTTCCCCTGGCACAGCCTGTAGATAGCACCACATTGACTCCTCTAATGAAGCTTCCCCCTAGACCACGTAGGCCTAATCTTCCCCCTGAGACAAATGATTTCACTGTAGTTATGGCGGGCGTCCCTCCACTTGAAGTAGGTGAAACTGAGGATTTTTGTTCCCTAAAAAGCAGGGTAATCAAGTGGCTAAACATAAACAGACCCCTCCCGGTACACCTTAATAATGAAATCATAATGGTAAGAAAGGTGCCATGGGTGGGGAGAACATACAAATCTATAATAGGGGACTGCAAATTGGTGAGCTTCAGGGACGCTGGCACTGTGTCTTACATATGCCAAGGAAAGAATAGATCTAGGGAATCCACCATCCAAACCCTTCGTGTGTCTTTCTTTTTTCCCCTTATCCCTGCTCCATTGCAACCGCCCCAAAATCATGATAATTGGGAGAGGGTTGGCCGGAGGGGGAGACATCATGAATTTAACCCCAGGCCATTATTTGGCCGACCAGAACCACCCTTTCACACCTTCAACCGGTTCAACTATTTGAATGGTCTCGAGGGGGTGGATTGACAAACGGATAATGCTCCCCTGGGTGACGGGGAAAAGGGTGCTTTGGCAGAGGAGATGGTGGAGCAAAGCCTTCGGGCTCAGCAAACTCCATCGAGTGGTGTTGGGAAGTCTGTGTATGCTGAACCTAGGGTCACAGACATAGAATGTATAGGAGGGGGATATGGGCTGGGCCCGCAAGGGTTAGAGCAGGAGATACAAACAAGGCCTCAGGGGGGATTAGAGCAGAGTGGGGAGGCACTGAGACTGATCTCTTGGAATACAGCAGGCTTGGCAGGCAAATTTAATAATAAAGAGTGGCTTGATTACATTAGAAAATTCCATGTAATCTGTGTGCAGGAGACATGGGCCCCGGTGAATAATTATCACTTACAGGGGTACAAGTGTTTTTTTGTGCCCGCGCGAAAAACCAGATCAGGGAGAGCAATGGGTGGATTATCCATTTACGTAGATTTAGACCTCGCGGGTAGCTGGTCCTCCCCAGATTGGAACTCATATGGGATTCAGGCAGTCCGGTTCCTCGGGAAGGGGTTAAGATTTACTGTTTTCAACATCTATAATAACGAGATAGCGGACAATCATATCCCACTAGTAGCTGAATTGGATTACAGTCTGGGTCAAGAAACAACATTCCAGAAAAAGGGGCAGTCATACGCGCTGCTACTAATGGGAGACTTTAACTGCCATCTTTGTCCGGCACTGGTCCAGGCTAACACTGACTGGTCCCAATGCCCTAAGGAGAAGGGGCCGCATTTTTCTCATACGCCCACGGTGTCGGCTCTCAGTATGCTTCGGCTTAAGTATGACCTAGAGCATACCATTAACATGATAGGCACACAGATGGATGGCACACTCCCACCCACATTTAAGGGCAGGGGATGCTCATCTGTCAGAGACTATATTCTGGCCTCGAGATCCTTGCTAAATAAGATAATTAGCGTGGGGATAGAATGGAGCAGTTTCAGCGACCATAACCCTCTCGTTTTGGAGCTGATATATAGGGCGGGTGCTAGAATTAGAGTCCAGCGCACAATCACGGACAGGGTCACAGACCAAGGCAGGAGACTAAAATGGTCCAAAATAGACGGGGAAAAATTTTATAAAGCCCTGGTGGACATGGGCAATTCGGCCATTAATGATTGCTTAGACTTAGAAGTCCACGGATCAAGGTTACTGGAAGCATTCGATCAGATTGCTAACCTGATCGATGGCCTACTCAAAACAAGTGTGCCCACACGGAACCATGACAATCCCCGGTGGTTTGACAAAGATTGTTCTAAAGCACTGAGGGAGGTGAAAAGCTGCCTTAAATTAAAACCAAGGGACCCTCAAAAAATTAAGGTGTGCAGAGAAAAATACAAAAAAGAGACCAAGAGGAGGAAACTTGCCTTGCAGGCAGAAGCATGGGCAGAACTAAGAGAGGCAGGGGAAAGAAAGGATTTAGCGGGTTTCTGGAGAATCATTAATAAACCGACTTTCCAAGAAAATGACTCCCCGGAGATAGGGGCTAACATCCTCCCAGAGCACTGGGTCACCCATTATAGGGGTCTATATAACCATGAGCCTGGTACCCCTGTAGAGTTACCGGTAACCTCAACTCAGGCTTCACCGGTAGTATTTACTATTAAGGAGATTACTGCTGGGATGGAGGGTCTGACTAAAAATAAAGCCCCGGGCCCGGATGGAATTCCCCCCGACCTGTTTCTGAGCAGCATAGAACTATGGGCCCCTTTAATGACCAGGGTTATAAATACTGCAATCACCTGTGGCCTGCCACCGTCTTGGTCCAAAGCGATCATCGTGCCGATTTTCAAGAAGGGCAATAGGGACGATCCCAAGTGTTATCGGCCTATCTCCCTGATTGACGTATCGGCCAAACTCTTGGGTAGGGCAATCCTCAACAGACTGTCCGAGTGGACCGAAGAAAATAACACCTTCTCGGACACCCAATACGGTTTCAGGACAGGGAGGTCTACCAGTGATCAATGCCTGAACCTGTATATGCTGACTGCCAAATATACTCTGGCCAGCGATGAATCGATTTATATGGGATTCATGGATTTGGCAGCAGCATTCGACCACGTTAATAGGGAGAAACTGTGGGATATGATGTCAAGTATGGGGATCGAGAGCGGTTTAATTACCATACTAAGGGAATTGCACAGTGACACCACGGCCAAGGTCCGATTTAATAGGGAGGGGGGATTGTCCGACTCTTTTCCCTGTATGAGCGGAGTCCGACAAGGCTGCATTCTCGCCCCTTTTTTGTTTTCGCTTTATATCAATAACTTGGAGCAGTTTCTGTTGGGTTTAAAGGTAGATTCCCCAAGGGTGGGGTCGCGTCATATTCCTGTTCTGCTTTACGCAGATGACGCGGTCTTGATCGCACGTACACCCCGGAGCTTACAAATCCTGATTGACGGATTTGCTAAGTTCATGGGTGCCTTAGATCTCTCTGTTAACCTGGGTAAATCGTATGTGCTCCTGGCTGGTAAAAGAACTTCTTCTAAATTCACTTATACAATAGGCAGCCATATTTTAGAAGAGGTTAAGACGTTTTCTTATCTTGGAGTAACTTTTGACGGTGCCTTGCAGTTTAATTCCCTGGTGGAGGAACGTTGTAGTAAAATGATTGCCTCCAACGGGGCAATAGCTAGCTATGGCAGAAGGCTAGGCAGATGGAGCCTGGAGCAGGTGATGAACTTGTACAGCTCCGTATCATGCTCCAAAGTAATTTATGGGGCAGAAGTATGGGGCTTTGTGAACACCACTAGAATCCAACAGGAAGAAAATAAATATTTGAAATCCATCCTGAGGGCACCACCTAGCACTGCTGGAATTGTAGCACACAGGGAATTAGGGAGGCCATACTTGGATGACCTGGTAAAACTTAGGCCAATTGTGCCCTGGCTAAAAATCTGGGTTAATCCTGATGCGTCTCTCAGCAGAGAAATTTTATTGGACTGCTTAGAGAGGGCTAAATGTATGCGCATTCCCTGGCTCAAATACGTAAAGAATACCCTAGAGGAACTAGGCTTTGGAAACCTCTTCAATAACCCTGCAACAATTCTAGCCCAGCATAAGAAACAAGTAGGGGAAATTTTCCTAGAGCGGAAAAGCCAATGCAGAGCTGAGGCTGAAGGGGTTAAAAGGACAGTGAGGGCCCATAACCTGGTGAAGAGTGTGGAGGGTATGGAGCCTTATCTGTACCTTATGCACAACGCACAGGACAGATTCCTGATGTGCCGTTTCAGATTGAATTTACTCCCATTTATGTTGGCTTCACCAGCAGGTTTTACCACATCAATTGAGCAGAAGGGACCCTGCGGCTGCGACAACGTGTCTCCGCAGGACTCCCTTCACTTTGTTTTGCTCTGTCCTTTTTTTTACTATGCCCAGGCGCAGATTTCTTGTAAATGTTTTAAAAAAAGCCAAACAGGAACATGCCAGGGAGGCATTAGTCTTTTTACAAAAAGCTTCGGACCCCTTAACTTTATGTTGTATAATGAATTTTATTAAGGTAGCGGTCCGTTTAAGGCTAACCAGGGGAGAGGAATGAAATGTCTTGGATTTTACATTTTAAAATTGTTGGACTTGCCTGTCGGTATTTCTATTTTTACTAATACTTTGTATAAGGATCTTGAATAATGTTTAATGACTTTTTATCTATGTATATATATGTGTGCTTTTATGGTGTTTTTTAATCACCGAATAAAGATTCTTTGAATTGAATTGAATATTCTAGCATTGGCCGATTCAACCCCACCATAAAAAACAAGAATGAATCATCAGACAAAATATGTGGATATGTAGATTAATATTTTGAATATGTCCCATGTCGGTGTTCTGCTGTACTCATAACAAAACCACACTTAGGTGTTTAAAATTGTTCTGTTTCACTTTCAACAAAACGACAAATGTTCTCTTCATACTCCTGTGATACCCTGAGATTGAAAGGCAGCATGGGCACTTCTGGGACCTCTAGCAACAACTTAAGGCACTGCAACCTGGTAAAACACAGATATAAGAAATTCGATTACTGATTAACTGGGGTGTGAGCCCTGGTCAAGTAGCAACCACAATTCTAGTCAGGGAAAGGCACAAGCAAACCTCAAAATAATCTGTGCTCACCCCCTGGTAGCTTGGCACAGAACAGTCAGGCTTAATTCAGAGGCAAAGTGTAAAGTATTTGTGTAATACTTCAAACAGTAAAACAGTGACAACACCACACACACATATCCCACACATGTTTAGAGATTTAGGGCTTAATTCAATAAAACAAGGCCAAAATGACAGAAATAGGATCAGTAGACCCAGAGTTAAAGAATAAACAGTAAAAGCAGAAAGCACCAACCGGGGCTATCTAGTTGTGCCAGACCAGGTCAAAGCCAAAAGCTCAGACCTACTGCTCAGTTGGAGCACAGGTCAGATATAATCCCAGAATAGTCCCACTGAAGCTTTACCTTCTCAAGTTTTGTGCCAAGAGTCCCATTTGCATTGGAGAGGGTCGCGAGGAGCACGGAGACTGTCATAGGCAGCAGTTGGCGTGGTGCGAAGAGCAGGCTGTGCATCGACGACGGGTGGACTGGAGCTTTGTGCTGGTGGTCTCCCGTGTGCTGTCAATGCTACTGTGTGAAGAGATGAACTGGCAGTGACTTGCTGTGATTTTGCGAGCTAGTGGTGCGGTTTCAGTGTGAATGAGCATAATTGCTGCTACAAAGAGCCCAGAAGCCTATTTCAAAAGCTCAAGAGCCACAGCAAGTATCCAGGACCTGAGAGGCACCCCTTGGTTTTCAGAAACTTGCTGAAGACGGGTCCAGGAGCTGTTGGGGAGCCTTTTATGTCATGAGGCTCAGATCAGGAGGCAAGCAGTCTAGAACTTTAAGTCAATCTGGGATCTCAAGTTCAAGACTTTTGAACAAGCACATGGACCCCCTAGCGCTCTTAGCTGAGGACTATGTCGCAAAAATAGTATCTTACCCTGATGACACACAACTGTTGTTCACCTGTGAGAGGGGTGTCAATTTTAGAGGCAGTGAGATCAATGCTTGTTTGTCGGAGGTGTTTTCCTGGCTTAGATGTAATCAACTAAAATGCAATCCGGAATAGTCGGAGATCATTTTCTTTGGCTTCAACCCCTGCGAAGCATGGCATAATTGGTGGCCACAGGACATGTCCCCCCCCCTGCAACCTCAGTAGGCATTGTGAAGAATCGTGGGGTTAAGATGGACGCTGACCTGTCTATGAAGGCTCAGATCAAAACTGTGGCCGGCACCTGCTTTGGATTATTGAAGTTGTTAAAGAATTTCCTTCCCCTGCTGCCAGTCTCACACAGGAAGAATGTAGTCCAGGCCCTGATTGTATCAAGTCTGGACTACGCCAATGCCCTTTATTTGGGCCTCCATGATTATCTGCTGGGCCGCCTGCAAGTGGTACAGAATGCGGCGGCCATAGCTATTCTTTTGGAATGCCCCAGGGCCTAAATGACCCCCCACCTGATATCCCTGAACTGGCTACCGGTCCGGAAGAGGATTCTTTTTCAAGTCCTAGTTTTGACTGTTAAGGCCCTCCATAATACAGGGACACCTTACATTAGGAAATGGATTCAACATTATGGCCCACAACGGACCCTGAGGTCCTCAGTTCAGCTTTTGACGACCCTCCCAAAGTTTTCCGACTCCCGCATGGGTGATCGTTCTTTTCAAGTGGTGACATCTTGGCTATGGAGCAGCTTACCACTCTTCCTTAGACAGATGCAGGATCTCTTCGCCTTTTGGAGGAAACTAAAAACATGGTTATTCCAACATTAGTTCTTGCTGGCCGGCATTTGTGCATACTGCCTATCTCGTGGACCTTTAAATGCCGAGACACTCTGTGGAGTAGCTGTGCACTTTACAGGGACCTAGTTACATTACATTACAAGATGAAGTTGCATGTCCAGTTCTTCTTCCCCAGGCAAGAGTATAGCAGGTCAGCACAGCAGGGCAGCAGTTCATTTAGAGCAGCAGTCCAGCAGAGTGGCAATCCTTGTGGCAGCACAGCAGTCCTCCTTCCTGGCAGGGTATCCACAGGTCCAGAGGTGTGCTGAAGTGGTGGTGTGTGTGGTCGTTCTATTATACATAGTTGTGCTTTAGAAGTGGCGAGAAGCTTCTAGAGGCATGACTTTGAAGTTCACAGAAGCCCTGCCTTCCCTGCCCTGGGTCCAGACTCACTATAAATGGCATGCAGCCCTTTGTTTGGAGATGTAACAGAGCCTATTCAAGTGTAAGTGGGGCTGTGCCCAGCTCCACCTCCCATCCTGCCAGTGATGGCCCATCCAGTCATACCTAAGCTCCCATTGTGTGTGGCTGTTTAGGAGTAATACACAAAGCCCAACTGCCAACTACACCCAGTTATGTGATCAGACATAGTCTACAGACACAAAATGGCTAAGGCAAGAAAAAGCCAACGTTCTAAAAGCTGCATTTTCAGAATTGGAATTTAAAATACAACTTCACCATTAGTTGCTTTTAATTTAGCATTCTAGAGACACCAAACATGATCCTATTATCTCTTCCTATGTGAAATTACACTTTTAAAATGTAATAAGGCAACTCCAATGGTATCCTAAGGTCTAAATATGCCTTGCAGTAGTGAAAAACAAATTGAAGAGTTTTTCCCTACCAGGACATGTGAAACTTAGAAGTACATGTCCAACTTTCTAAAATACACTGCACCTTACCCTTGGGGCAGTCAAGGGCCTACCTTAGGGGTAACTTATATGCATTAAAAAGGAGGGTCTGGGCCTAGCAAAAGCTTTATTTTGCCAGATTAACATGTCAGTGTAAAACTGCTCACACAAGCTCTGCAAAGGAAGGCCTGAGACATGTCTAAAGTAAAGGGTCACTTAAGTGGGTGGCACAATCAGTGCTGCAGGCCCACTAGTAGCATTTCATTTATAGGCCCTGGGCACATGTAGTGCACTTTACTAGGGACTTATAAGTAAACTAAACATGTCAATTGGGTATAGCCAATATTACCATGTTTTAGGGAAAGAGGACAAGCACTTTGAATGTTGTCCATTTCGATCAAACTCAGCTCTGCAGCCTTATTCAGTGTCTTCTTCTTCTAGCAAGAAACAAAAAAAAGGTGGTTCTTGATTTCTTTTATGAAGTGAGTTTCTGAAATAGGCCTTTCCTGTGTGCTTTATAGCATATTCTGTGAGTTTATGGTTTTTAGTAATACTAGTTTCAAAATATTTTCCCAGATTCATAGATGGAGACAGTGCTCTATTTTCTTATACAAATTAGTTCACTCTGGAGCAACCAAAAACAGAGAAATGGACATCAAGACTGTGGACACAGTATACAATGTGGAAATCTGCAATTGCTGTTTTATGATCATATATGGGTGTAGATTTTGGAGTGTTGAAATTCACAAAGAGTTTGCTGAAAAGAAATCAAATTGTTTGGTTTCCCCAAATTCAATTGGACCCTACATGAGCTGCAATTGTGATAGTACAGACAAAAAAAATTACTCCAGCTACAGCGCTATATCTCAATTAGGTTTGTCATTCACTGACTCCAGCCAGTCCCTGTGCTGGTGACACTTGCATCAATGTGCTACCGAACCTGAGCCTGAATCTAAGGTAGATGAATCATTCATTACAATCTATCCCGTATGGCTGAATTTAGTGCATTAACAGGACGACACCATCTGTAACCAGGCCCATCATCTCCACATCAATTTGACCATCAAAATGGCCACATGTAGCTGATTTGAAGATATGGAATCTTGTTCCAAAAAGACTGCTTGAGTGCATTGCAATCAGATGAAATGTGAGTCAAACACCATCTGGAGGTCGGTCACCTCAGTTTTGCATTTACTTGCTCCAGAGGTAATGTTCAAACCTTGGAGAGACCAGAAATCTAGATCAGGAGTAACCAAGGGAGATACTGTTTACAATGTGTTGATTGTCCTGGTCAACTTGAAAGGTTATATCTCACCACTTTAGATTTTAATTATTCCTAAAACAAATGCTTCATGTTTCTGAGCTGCACTGTAAGCAGCTTATGCATCAGTGCTTAATTTGTAAAAAAACAAAAAGTGACAGGACCCTCATCTGGTGGCCAGTGCAGCTTATCCTTTGCCCATGCCAGCGCTGCCAGTAACATTACCAGCACAACTACTAACCATTGCACTCCTGAAAGTGTAGATGTTCAGAATATTTCAGTCCCCCAAAACTATAATAATTGCTTGGTCAGCATGAAGTATTCATTTTTAATGTATAGTGAATTAATAAACAACTGTTGCTATCATCATCTCTAAATTAGACAATCTGTTCCGCCATGTGGAAGACTGCCATAGTGCTAGTGTTGACAGTAAAGTACTGGTGATTCGCACAGGTAACCACTGGCTCAAATTATGCACAGTGGATGCACAGGGGTGCTCAGCCTTATTGCAATGTATTACTGTCTGGAGCTCCTGATGCCAATTACGTCCTGGGGACACTAATGTACATAACTGTTAGGAGGCATTGATTTTTAGTACTGATATTGGTCATTGATGATCATTTCTGCCTGTACCATTGAACTCATTGTTGCTTTGGATCATTGACATCATTAGTACTGCGGGAAATTGGTGCTTGGGCCCAGTACTCATGCTCACTACTGCCTGAGCAATTTATGCTCATTACTGACTGGAACAATTGATTTTCATTCATGTCAAGCAACAAAGAGCAGAATGTGGGGAATAGCCCTCAATTGATTAATACAGGAATTTGCCATCACCGCCACCTGAAAGGCAAGCGAGAGAACTCTGAAGTGGACGGTCTCTCTCCTATTCAGAGGAAGCTTCTTTTTGCTTAATAAATTGAACATCGGCTGAGTGTCATCTGTGTACATGTAGCACACTTATAAAGAGCACAGAAGATATATTACAGCCATTGAGCAATAAAATCACCCCTTGAAGATCACCCTACTACGAATCTATGTGACGGAGTAGCACAGGGGGTAAGGCAACTATGATCTGCAAGAAAAGATTTTAGTCAGTCTCATACATCAGAACATCACTGTCAAGGAGCCCCTTGGCAAAGACAGACCTGTCAGTTGTGTGAAAGATGCTGTTACATTCAGAATAAACAAGGCAATTATAACATTTACTTTCACCGCTGGCCACTGATCTTTCTTTATTTTTTTTTTATATTTTTTGTTTTGGATACACGTTTATTCGTTTCTCTTCAATGTACATAGGTTATAAGTTCAATTTCACAAAACACAGCAGTACATGACATTATCTTCATTTGAAATTCTAAATTATAACAGTGTAATACGATTGCAACAGTGTCCTATTGAGTGTAATATGTATTCACTGGTGTTCATGATCAAGAGTGTTGATTTGGCCACTGGTCTTTCAAGACTAAGAAGACCACTACTACAGAACCCCTTCTGATCAGAATCTTTTCTCAAAGGGATTTAACAAAAAAACTATTTCTCAGCAAAATCCTGTTTCTTGAATCAAGATCTTGATAAAAGGGAGTACATTGTAGAAAATTAGTAAGAAATTTAGGGTTCCAATTGTTTATTTTGAAGACTGGAGATAGAGTGGCTGTTTTACAGGGTGAGAGGACAATGCCTGGGGCCAAAAAGGTGTTGACTGGCAGTGCAAAGTACAACAGATCATACCATGTTCTCTCTAAATGATCTGAGTAGAGATTAATAGGAGATCCTAAGGGGTGAGTAGAATTCAATGTGTTTCGTTACATTTTTTGTGCCTTTCAAATTGCATTGTGCTTTTAGAAAATGTCATTTTAGTCATATTTCTATTTAGGCTACTGTCTCGTGAATGTTATGAGAATGTTCAGTACTGTTCAACAGGCAGGGTTTCTTGAACCGTGTCCATTGCCTGCACAGCCAGCACTCTTGATCCCTAGTCAATGGCTTGACCTCAAGGTTCAGGCAGAGCTCTGTGTGTTCTAAGCTCACGCACCTATATATATGTTTCTCACTCAAGTGCAGAATGGCAGCTTGCCTAGGGAATGATGGATTATTTTAATATATCAATGTTGTTGCGTGAAGGAAATATTCAGAACTCTAGACGACATTGACCTCCCAGGCAGGATACTATGACTGTGAAAGTCTAAGAGGAGAGACAGACAGGCTAGGATATGGAACTTAGTAATCTGAAGGATTTTATCGGCACCCAGTAGAACCTCTGGTCTCTGTGGTAGGTAACAGGATAGGTTGTGACTAGGCCCCAGGTACCGGGATCCAGCTGGAGAACTAAAAAGCATTGAGCTGGGTGCATCTTCAAACCTTGCCCGGGATCATGGCTTGCTGCTGGAAGGAGTGTTTGAACAAAGTATCTGAAGCAATTGATGGTAACTGCAGGAGCACAGAGCAGGAAGGTAAAACATCTAGAGTACTGCCTAATGGGACCCAATTCCTGGGCTGGGGCACCCAGAGAAAGAACAAACCTTCTTATTGTAAATCGTTCCATTTGTGTGGAAGATGCCTTAGACCACAAGGTAGTGACTTGCATCTCTTAGGATTGTAAGCAAACCATAGCACTAGTATTCTTGACAATGGAGAACTCTTGCGTAGAAGCAGGTATAAACCCCTCTGGTAATGATTTTGGAGCAATCACGACTGAAAGGTCCAAGAAAGCCAGGTTGCAAATGGTAATTTTGACTCAAATGTCATTCTGATATTGGCCCCTTTCTGCCATAAGAATTGCAAAAGGCCATTATGCAGTACTTGAGATGGCTGAAGAGAGAAGTGCGGTGCACAAGGTTTGAACAATTCGTTATGTAGTCTAGAAGTACTTTGGCAACATTATTCTCAAGATTCAGACTTAGCTGTGAAACATGGTGTTCACTGCTGACTGGCTGGGTTCTCTATCATCACACAAAGTGCTTTTTGGACTATTTGTAATAGAAAACTAATAGGCTTGGTAGCAGTGTAAGGTTCCAACAATTTGGCTCAACAAACACTGCAATTAGATTTACTGCACCTCTCTGCCAAAAAAAACTGGTATTCTTACTAAAAGTGCACAGACGTTGCTGTCTCTAGGACATTCATCTGATGAAAGCTGAGATTTCTGGTACAAGGAGAACCCTGTCGGGACAGCAGGTCTGATCAGCTCATTGTCATAGTGGTGTCCCCTGGGATGCCCCCTTCATAAGTTCGGGGAGAGAGTGGGTTAGAGTGGAGGGAGATGGTCTGCTCCTTTATGAGCGGTGTCCATTGGATTCATGGTTCTCACCCACCCTCTGATAGGTATAATACTAACTCAGCCATGGATTAAGTATTATTGATAGATGTTCTTATGGTAGTAAATCATACTTTGTGCATATTCATTTACTAGAAGAGGTCGTGGGCATAGCACAAAAGCTGCCTTGCAGCGCAAAGGGTGTGTGTCTTCTTTCTGCGCCCTAGGGTACTTTAGTAATAGAGAAGGGGCAGTAAATGCTTGTGCAAGGCCTTCTGTAATACAGATCGTACTGGTGCATGTGTAGCACGGCTGGATCTTAAAGGGGCATTTCTTCAAATTACATGGGGTTGTGGCCCCATGCAAAGGAAAGGGCATGTTTCCCCTGAAAGTGCACCATGCCATATTATAGACGTGAGCCCAGAGGCAAAGGAGCTGTTAGTAAGTGTACCCGCCAGTAGATCTTTGAAGAGAGAAACTGCAGATCACTTTGTATTCTTAGTGTTCTAGTACTGTTTTACTGTCAAAGATGTCAAAGTGTCATCCTGTCTATTTGTAACCCTACTTAGGAGAACATGAACCATGCGTGGAAACTGATGTCCAGGTCCGGTGGGTTAGCTGATTAATGTGTCAACTGTAGGGGCCTGTGTTTAACCTCATGATCACAGGTTCAAATCCCAGCTGGTACATTCAGCCTTTCATCCTTCTGGGGCTGATAAAATGAGCACCATTGAGTTGGGTAACATCTATTATTCGGCACAAGATACCTACGAGGGAACATGCGCTTTACAAATGTATATGGTATGTTATGATGTATTCTTAGAATTCGGGGATCACTAGAGGTTTAATAATTAAACCTGCTGTGTTCGGTACAATAGAAAGTGTTTCTTTTGTACAGCTTCATTACAAACTGTAAGAAGAAAGTGAGACGAGCGAGAAGATAGAGCCAGATGCAATGTTGACAATTTTGAGAGGAGAAATAAAAGCGATCACACTGCTGAAGGAGCTCCCACACTTGTATTAACAAAGAAGACAAAAGCATTTGTACAGGCATTTTATTGAAACACTATTGCTGATTCTTTGTCAAAAATGGGCATCAGGTCACAACATTTTCATAATTAGGATCTTGTAAAAAGTTCAACTAGGAACACGCAGCGCTGTAAATAATCAAACACCCTTTATTCCAAGCATCAACCAGACTGTAAGGGACATATGAATTTAGCTGCCATCCATTTTACATATTCACAGAAATATGCCCAGAACAGTGGTCCAGCACTAATATTAGCAATAATAGGATGCTCGTGAGAGGAGATAAAATGGATGACGTAGAGAAAGTACTTTTAGATCACTGCCGAGTACCCTTCGGCACTATTACTACTACCAACTGGCGAAGTTTACTACTTATTGGCCTCCCTATGATTTATAATTTGTGTGTTGATCTAATTTTTGGATATTTTAGTCTTTAACAGCTTAATTGTATCTACTTCATTTCATGTCTCTTGTTTAAAAGAATTGTCTTAAATTGGATTTTGCTGTGAAACTTGAAACCAAACAAAATTGTGTTCAGGAGGACAATCTGTTTCTTAGTTCCCCAACGTGGAATTGTGCACCTTCGCCTTTTGTTCTTTTAACTGTTTTTTATTGAATTTGATTGAGTGGATCCTCTAGGATCAGGACGAATGTGAATGAGAGAGTATGTGTATAATTGTTTGTTTGAATGATTGTTATTTGTGGGGATCTGTATATATTTGTGTTGTATTTATTTGTTTTTCTGATTCTGCATTTACTGAAATTAATGGATTGCGCATATATGAATTTTGATTAAAAACGTAATTCTGGATTTGCGCTTACATTACGTTGTTTGATCCTTTCTTTTGGGAGGGAGATTGTACTTTTGGTGACTTTATTAGCACTTTTTTCTATAGTTCGGGTGGAGACTCCTCTGTTCCATATATTGCCCTTTCCCCTGCGTCTCCACCTTCATCGAATTTCAGGGCCCCCTTGATTTATTGGGAGTACCCTTTGGTACCAATGTCTGATTGTGCGCTACACAAGTTTGCAAAATAAGTGATAAATAACAATCAATTACACTTATGTATTGACACATTTTGTTACATGCCATTTGAATCAGTGCTATTCGTAGTTAAACATAAGAACTGACAAACAAAAGTGGTTCCAAAAGTGAGCATGACTACTAATAGAAAAATGTTTTGTGAATTGGGATCAGAGGGCTTGTTGCATAAACAAATTGCTATGAGCACATGTAACTTACTTTCGTAACAGCGTTTACTTCTAGAATTTAGGCGTAAGCCATAAGAATCGCAAAAGTAAGTTACATTAAAAATGGCCAGATTCAGAATGATGTTGCTGTAACTTACTCTTGGAGTACTGTTGGCTTACTCCTGAATTCCAGGAGAAAGCCTGTAGTAAGCCACGAGTATCCTTGGAATTCAATTATAAACCAGGGGTACTACTAGAGTTATATCTACTCATAGCACAATTTTTGTGACTCGTTCACAAAAGGTTTGTGAATCTCCTACCAAACGCATACTACACGGTTTGGTGCTTTTTATTACTCAAATGGAAAATCCAATGCCACCATTGCGGTCAGCATTAGCTTTAGAAGTCACCAAGAATCCTATGTATGCCATTCATGCAATGCATTGTGCCATTAACATTTGAAGAAAGAGTCCGTGCCCCCCCATAAGTTCATGCATTGCATCACTGATGCATTTAATTTTTAGCTTATCAAATTAATGGTATTACAGTCTGAGGTTTTGGGCTTGCAGAAGGCAAGACAAGCGATTTATATTCCAAATGTTCTCTTTTTTCTTTCACGAGTAGTACTAGTACTCCTATGAAGATGTGCAATGCTCTAATCATGATCCGGGCAAATATCGGGATTAAATTATGTGACTGCTAAATATTAATTGTTGAGGATTTGTTTTTTGCTGAGAAAGCTACTTGCACTCGATTCCAAGCATCAGACCTCCGAATGGGGCTTACTTAACACATGTGTAGCTTTTTCTGTTACTTTTCCGCATAATTAAGTTACATTTTACCTAAGAAAATTGTGCAGGCAAAATCTCTGGAGTGCAAAAGCTGCACCAGAGTTGTATTCCTGTTAAAGAGGCAAATTTATGTTTGTGCCCGAAATTGGATTTTTGGCCAGATTGTGATCAAGACATTAGAATTTGGTTCACTTTTGATGAACATTAAGGTACCACAGTTCAATTTAACGTCCTCCTCATTTAGAACATGCGTATTTTAGGCCCGTCTTTTCTTGTGCTTCCTCAGAGGCTTGAGGTCAGGCACGGCCATTGCCAGATTTTGGTCACCTCTCCCCAAGCTGTTGAACCCTTGGTTCTGTGGCCTGTATGAATGTGGATGTCTCTCATCTACTGCATCTGGTGACGTTTCGGCTACCACAACAGTGGGTTCCACGAACATGACCTCGGTTGTGCTCTCAGTAGGAAATTGCCTCAAGCCAGCGGGTGGTGTGAACGTTTGCAAGAACTCGCCAGTGCCTGCTCCTGCCAGGCTACCTTCAGTCACTCCCTTCCTGACTCCCGCAGGTACTGTGACTGCAAGAACTTCTCCGGTGTCTTGGGCTGGTGAGACACCAGGCGCAGCGCTTGACGTCTCTCCCCGTCTGTTGAGGTTGGACCCTGCTTGGCCCATTGGAACAGCTGCTTGTTCATCTAGGCTGATTCCAGCCTCAGCTGCAGGACGCGCTGCCCCTTGCAACAGTGGTGGTAATACTGATAATCCTGGAAATGCAGACATTCCTGGTAATACTGGGAATGCTGGTAAAACAGACCCATAGGGTGGCATAATCACTCCAGCGAAGACCTGTGGCACAAGTGGCTGAAGGGAAATGAGAAAAGTGTTAGTAATGATCGAACACAGTGATACATTGAAAGCAATATAATAGCTTATATAGAGGACCGCTAGGATTATGCAGCAGTGCAGGACTAAATTGTGCAGCAGGTGACTAAATTATGTGGCACAAAAGAGCTAATTGTGTGGCATTATTTTGTGGCTGAATTATCTTGATGTTCTTTCATTCTGATACCAAAGGGAGCCCAAATGCAATGCAAAACAACATAGGTTTCTTTAGAGCGAAAACGAGTCATTCATTAGATATTTCTATCTACATTGTTTTTTCACCCACAATTAATGAGTTAATTTTGTATGGAAAACTGATATATTATCATTAATATATTAACTCTGCCCTTGTAATGCCAAGAGCCAAATATAGTGAGTTACAGGAAGTGTGCAAGTGTAGTCTTGCTTTCTGCTGAGCATAGCATGCTGCATTTAGCAAAATATATGTTTACATGCAATTGCATTCAGCAGAAAATAGCCAACATGCATAAAGTTCTTGTAATAAAAGGCATGACTCATTTATTCCACCAATTACACTGACATTGCAGACCTGAGCAAGTATTACAGAGTGCCCCAGGGGCGCAACGTTCATGTGCACCCCCAGGGCACTTCTTTATTACAGAAGGGGCCACAGGCACTTGTGCGGAACCTTCTGTAGTACAGATAGACTGGCACACATGTTGTGCCAGCACTATCTCAGGAGAGAATCCCCTCATTTGTATGGGGGCATGTCCCAATGCAAATGAGGGAATCTTTTTACCTCTGCACCCATCCACCTCCGGCTGACCCAGGACCATCTCGCCTTCAGGAGACAACTCAAGAACTGGCTGTCCGAGCAGTAGCGGACCCCTTCCCCCAAGCGCCTTGAGACCCTTCCGGGTGAGTAGTGTGCTATACAAATGCTGTGATTGATTGATTGATTGATTGCACCCGCGCCCATTATGGACGTGTGTGCAGAGGGGGAGAAGCTGTAAAGAGGCGCACTGGCAGTGCACCACAAAAAATGGCAAACTCTCAGTGCTCCCCCTTATAGCAGCCCTCTGGGGAGGGTCAACGAGGGGGGTCAAATGGATCCCCCCAGACATCCCCTTGTAGGCGGGTTCAGTCAATCAGTGAATCCGCCTGCCAGAGGATCTCTCTACCCTCTTTAACTTTAAAATGCAGGGGGGTGCTGCCTGCACAGTGAAACACAGAGTGACTTTGAAGCAACCGTTCCTTATTTCACTTGGATGCCATGCCCCCAGGGCAGTAAACCTTTGCAGCTTCCCTGAGGCAGCGCATTCAACCTAATATGGCGCAATTTCTTTGTTTTCGCACGGCACCTGTTTGTAGGTGGTCCATGGGGCAAACAGGGAAAGTGTGCCCTGTATGTAAGAGAGCCCCTGGGCTTTAGTTTTGCATGTATTTTGTGTGCACACTTGAGCCATTAGAAGCACGGTTTTTCATTAAGGAGGAGCTCTGCAGAATACTATTGTATGTTGCATAAGTAAAATGTAAGTACCTGGCTATGGAGCAAAGCGACATGCAGACCTTAAAAAGAGGAGTAAAATGCTTGATATTTTTCTGTACTTTGAGAACCCCATTGAAATAATTGCTGCTTTATGAATAGTGTCTGCTGCAAAAGAAACTTGACTAAATAATGAA
This sequence comes from Lissotriton vulgaris, assembly GCF_964263255.1. Lineage (NCBI taxonomy): Eukaryota > Metazoa > Chordata > Amphibia > Caudata > Salamandridae > Lissotriton > Lissotriton vulgaris. The sequence continues at coordinate 1,077,622,162 of NC_141689.1, read as the reverse complement.
ACAAAATATCTTAATGATAAAGAACATATTATTCCTTTCCTCTATAAATAACATTCAAATATGTGAGGATTTTTTCATGCTGCAGACAAAGCCCTTCCTTTGCCCATCAATTAGGGATGTTGACAAAGATAAAAATATCTTTATTTGATTATTAAAAATAATAAAAAAAGAAGCACAGTTATAAAAACAGGTGCAGCCTTCTACATAATGATGGAGGAAGCTTCGCCAATGGTCAACCGCTTTTCATTAAAAAGGCAAGGATTTGAGGTAATTTATTGCAGACCTTAAAAATCTCCCAACTGCTTTACATTCCAGAAGGGTACTTAACACCTAGGCCTAGATGTAGGTAATAGCAATTTACCGAATGGTAAATACCGAATTTTACAGATTCGGTATTCACTATTCGGTAATTGCTATGTAGGTAAAATATTCGGTAAAAATACCGAATCTGTAAGATTCGGTAATTACCGATTCTGTAATTACAGAATCGGTATTTGCCATTGATTCCTATGGGCCTTCAAGCCCATAGGAATCAATGGCAAATACCGATTCTGTAATTACAGAATCTGTAAAATTACCGATTTTGCAAGGGTGACAGGGTGTCACTTTGACACCCTGTTGCACCCCTGTTTCTGGCTTGTGTGCCAGGTGACACACAGACATGCCCTTAGGGCATGTCTGTGTGCCACATGGCACAGGTGTACATGCACAGATGTGCATGTACACTGGAATTTGTTATTTACCATGGAATAGTATTCCATGGTAAATAACGATTCTGTAAGGGCCTGTGGCACTGATTACAGTGCCACCTAAATCTTGATTTACAGAATCGGTAAATTTACAGATTCGGTATTTTACCGATTCTGTATATTTACCGAATCGGTAAATATACCGATTCTGTAAATAAATGCCCCCCTACATCTCAAAAGCCAAATACCGGTCGGAAACTGCCAAAATCGGCCGTTTCCGACCGGTATTAAGGCTCCTACATCTGGCCCCAAGTCTGTCTACTAGAAATGTTAATACTGCATGAGCAACAGTTTCACTTCCTTGGGACCAGGTTAACTCAGGGACCAGGTTAACTCAAGATGACCAGTTGACTTTTTTTACGAGTCTGCTACTGCGTTGTACCATAAATTGTGATGTTTGAGCTATAAATACATTTTGGGTGAAATCTGAAACTTTTGCAGCAGATGGTGGAATATAAGGCAAAGACATAATTACTTGGTAAGAGCCAGGGCTACCTAATTGCATGATTTCTGTAGCTTTCCCTGTGAAATTATAATTAGGGCTCCCGGTTTTATGGTATTTATTTTTTTGACATTACCATCTGTATTAATCCATATATATTTTTTGCTCATTTTTTCAGTATTTATCCGTTTTTATTTTGTGTTTTCTGTATAAAGGAAGCTGCAATTGGTATTTTCCACATTTATTTCACTAATCGAATGCCAATTGATTTTAATGTGGAGAATGTTTCTGCAGTATACAGTGCAATTGCGTTAGCCGAAATGCTTGCATTGTAGAATAACATAAATAACTGAAGATCTGCACTTAATTAAACTTAATTAGGAAATCTATTGTTTTTTCATCTACCCTTCCTCTCAATCTGTACACCTACTGACTTGGCGCTCATGATTCACAGTAGAAAACAACCATCCAAGAATACCTATTATCTGTATTTTTCTGTATTTAAAAATAAATACAGACAGGAAAATTAATAGTTTTCGGTCTGTATTTATCTGTAAAAATCAGTAAAAACGGAAAACTGGGAGCCCTAATTATAATAATATTAATGATTAACAGCATTAACACAGATGCATTATATTGGTATGGACATGCATTTTATTGGTATGGACATGCATTTTGTTTATCGCTTTGTATCTGATTCCAATTCTCCATGGCCCATTCACGTAGCATTCCTCCAGCATTATCACTAAGACAAGAGTAAGTCATAGTCACTCATAAAAATTCTTTTATAAACCATGTCCCCTAATTTTAGATTTCTGAATAGTTTTGAAGTTAAAACATTGAAAGATGATAAATATTTTTCATGTGCTATATGTTTGGAAGGAGTTGTCCTTTCAGTATAACACTTGGGCCTGGAGCAGCATAATTCTATCTCCACCCTTTAGAGATTGTTTAGGCCTAATATAGGTTTACTTATGACCTTATGTATCCACGTGATCTAAATGAATAATGAGGTGTAGTGCCCTTGAACCAATATAGAAAGTGCATTTACCATGTAACCTCAACATTTTATGTGAGTGTACATTAACGATGCCTTATAACAATGAATTGCAGTTCTCATATATATCTACACATGTGTGGTTAAAATAACAATATTGATCTTCTTGTATCCATGTACTCATTTAAATAATATCTTGCATTTATCATATAACAGGAATTCTTCCGAGGATGATAAGACAAACGAGCACAGGGAGGACTATTGCAGGGGTGGCTGCTCTGAAATAGCAGAGGAACATCGCCCCACCAGCTCAGAGCCAGCAGGTAAAAAAGAAAATGATATTCCATCATCGTTTTATTTTTCACCTACTGGCTGAGCCAGAGTGTGTATGGAGGGGTGGGCCGGGGCCATGGGAATGAGGAGGAGGACTGGTTTGTGCACTTCTGAGGGCACATGTTTGTTTGGCCAGCCGTCTTAGGCAGGCTGAACACACATGCGCACTTAGGTTTTTCCAACCAGCCCGCGCTGTTGGAGAAACAGCACATGCTCCCTGTCTTGAGTGGAGTGTCAAACCAGTCCACTCAGGCCAATTCACACGCTGCTCTTACAGCATGAGAGCAGCACATGGATTGCACAGGGAGTGAGTGATGCTGTCCCAGTGTCTTCTGCTCGGGCCAAGAAAAACACCTAGGTGCAATGTGACGGACGTGGCAGGTACTTCAGGTAAGTTCCTTTCATAAAAACTATTATTAATCCCTCTACTCCCCTTTCCTTGATCCCTGTCCATGCCCACTCCACCCGGCCCACCACTTTTTGTTTGTTACGGTCACCACTGGACTACTGTCTGTGTAGAATGAGTAGATGGAATAGATGGACGTTTCAAATATGTGGATCAAAGAAAAGAGTTACAGGTGTGAATGCCAAAGAGTATAATTTGAAGGCGGACACTAATGAGACCTTTTGATAGGGGATTCTAGAATCTTCTTTCTGTGGGTATATATCTAGGCAATCATCTTTAGCTTTGTTCAGATTCCTTTCAGACTAGGAGAGGTGTAGACCTCTGTGCGCTACTCTTGTTGTGACATTTTCGTTCCTTGTAGAACTTCTACAGAGGTTCTGCTATGCTAACCCCTTTCTATTATATTGGCTCTATTTAGGGTCTCTTTCCAGTCTTAATTAGTGTAGGTTAGTTAAATAGAATTAGCATTTCAATCTTGTGTTATAAACAGGAGGACCAAAGCTTTCAATCTAGCCATCAAGTAGTTTGTGCCAACATTGCTCAACCAGTATTGTTTAAAGGTCACGGAGGTTGTTTGAGATATATATATATATATACATACACACACACACATCTTGTTTATCAAATATAGTTACCATTTCCTCCGAGCTCATTAGCATCCCCTAAAAGAGAAACAAGAGAATAAATTAGTTGGTGATGATCGCGTGTAAAGTGCAGGTGGCTAAAGCAGACTTCTAATTCCCTTTAGAAAAACATATCCTTTTAGAATGTGTACTTTTGGCATACCTAAAAACAACACATGAAGCTCATTTGTTGCCACAACATGTTTAAAGGTGATCTTCATAGACAATGAATGCCATGAAATTGGCCATGGGTGAACATTTGGGGAACTGTGCTATAGATCCCTGGATTTGTTCTAACCAACCCTGTATCCATTCGCTGTGAAGAATGGGTAATCATGTGATGTATTAGGCAGACACAAAAATATTATCCGGCGTGTCTATTGCCTACAGTACATCTGTAACACCCTATGATTTTGGGGGTAAATATGAGTCAGGGGTGTAGCTACCATTGGTTCATCAAGGGCACCAGGGCCCAGAGCCCACTGAACCCTAATGATTGTTATATTTTACTATTGCAACATAAGGTAAAATGGATATTTTCCTTGCTTGCACCAGGGCCCATGGCATACTCTCTACAGTTTATATTTAGTGCACATGCGATTAGTTGTTTAACTACGACTACTGAATCAGGTATTGTGAATGTATAGAATGAAGTGTGACTATCATACACAAACAGGTGGTATCGCATAAAAAGTGAACACGCGACAGATGTAGGTAAGAGTTGCACTGGCTGTGTTTGATTGTCTGAGACAATTAAGAGTTCATGTGACTTATCAATTTTCAGAGGAGTGTGAGTAAGAAACTAGTGAGAAAACAGAACATGTTCGCAAATTAACGATTTAATCAGCTGAGATTCTTGTTTTAAGAAATCCACAGAGGAATCTGCTAACAAAAACACGTTGTAGCAAAGTCAATAGGTCTGACGTTTTGTTAACTAAAAGGTATGTAATGGATGGGAGACTTTGTATGTGTTGAACCAAACTGTCTTAAAAATCCTATAATAAAACCACATCATGGGCTACAAAACTATGGAAGCTAGTTATAGGGCCCTCTGAACAGACTGCATTAACAGAGGTACCATGTACCTTCAAGGAACAGTATCCAGAAATGGACTTGGAACATAAAGGCCCAGACTTACTAAGGCTGTGTGCCAGATCTAGAATGACACAGATCGATGCAAAGTGGCACAAAATGGTAGAAGTGATTTATTTTCTTGCACTAAAGGTGTTTCACACTGGTGAGATGCCCTTTTCGCAGCACCAAATTGCTTTGCTCAGCTTTGCATCAAGGGGTGTTACTGGTGGCGGATCAGCGCAAACATCCATACGTTTTGATGCAGAACCCCATCAACTAAGGCGGTCACCATCTGCCGGATTACGACTTTCAACATTGTACCATGGTGGACTGCCGCCTGCACAAGGGAACAGTCATTCCCTGGCAGTGGCATAGCTGTGCCACAATGTAACATGCTCAGCGGGACTGGTGCAGTCCGGCCTAGCATATTACGAGTTCCTGCACCGCCACCCATTTTATGGCAGTAGCCCCACCATGAAAAGGCTGGCGGTGCAGAAACAAAGAGATCCCCAAAGAATGCACATACCCTCCACCATAGGGATGCATTCAGGCGGGGCACAACATATGCTCCCTGTATTCTTGCAACCCCAGTTCATGTCACCGTCTATGCAGTGCCGGAACATTTTTGCTGTTAACATTGCGGTGCCTGTTTTTCTTGCACCGATGTGGGAAAGGCAAAAGATAGTCCAACGTGCATGAGTTCAACTCCTAATAAGGCAGGCGTTCTTGGTGCATCTTTGGTGCACCAGCGCAATTGTGTCTCTTTGGAGAGTAAGCGCAACGGTGCCAAAGTCGTAATCAGGCTCTAAGGTTTTTTAGTTGTTCATTGCTAAGAATATTGGCAAATGTAATATTCTGAGGCAATGCCATTTACAAAAACGTTAATATTTTGCCTACTCATTTCAAGTTCAGATGTTTTTATTTTTTTGAGGATTGTTAGAAAAAATAATATGCCTAGACTATATTACAGTTCCTATTATGTCGAAGGGGAATAAGGACTATTTCAAGATGGCTGCCATCATAACAACGGAGACCTTTCTTCTGGTTTCATATTTGAAATGTCCAGTCAGCTGAAACCACATTCATTCAACAGAAACTCCCACATTACCTTTGAATTTCCTTAACGCCTGCACCCATGAGGACCAATATCTTATTTTCATAATGGCATTGGTATGAAAGCAACACTATACTTTTACTTTTTGAATGCTTACTGTAAAATCACTCTTGCATTATTCAAGGAACCAAGACTCTTTACATCACCTATCATAGTTTCGAAGATGGAAAATTCCAATAGGCTGGCTCATCAAGTGAATTGACACTGCACATTAAATTTTCTGTCACATTTCTTACCTGTTGTCCCATTTGTGTTATTATTAGTGGGAAAAGCTGTAAAATAAATGATATATTAATGCATCAATGGGGTTGCACATTTGGAACATATGAAAAATGTAGTTTTCGGTTATATATGAAATACAATCATACTTTTCATAAACCAATGGCATATTTAAATCCTACAGTTATTAAACAATTTTGATCATCTTTAGGTACCCATTGTATTACAATATGTAGGAAAATGCCTAGTTTTGCGTAGTCACCTCCATTGTCTTGCTAGATTTTGTTCCTTTTTTTGACTCTGTTCACAGGGCCACTGCTGTCCAGTGCCCAATGCATGTGACCTGACTAGAAAGAAGGTCATGTTAACTTTGATATACTCAAATTTGGCACATTTAACTTACTTACAAGGTCTCTAGTACATGGCACCAAGTGTACTCTGAGCTTGTGATTTAAATGCCACTGGTGGACTGCAGCACTCATTGTGCCACCACTAAAGTGACAATGCAAATACTTGACTGCAAACCTGCTAATACTAACTCGGTTGTGCAGTTTAAACTGCAAATTCAACCAGACAAAAAAACGTCTTTTGACAAGGCTTAATCTCCGTTTAAATAATAATAAAACACCCTAACAAGGCCTTAAATTCCATAATGCAGGGTGCATAATATGTAAAAATAAGGCACTTACATGTTTAATACTAAACAATTCCTTACAGTGACAATGCCATAAGAGTTAATTTCACTGTAACCTGGTTAGCTGTTCCATGGGGAAAGAATTGGGATACTTTTTTAAAGCTCTGCCTCAGAACCAGATAAAGAGTTAATTCTTGGACTTTTTAAAATTTTTATTACAAATGAAATTCATTGGTAAAGTCGGATTTGTAACAAACATTCTACAAAAGATACTTTTGATAAACCACCCTTAGCATGCCTAAAACCTCTAGAAGTCTATCTGCCAGTGCTACTAACTGTCACCCAGGAGCTAATTATCTCCTCGGTTATGTGTGAAATTGCTCCCAAGCCGAGGCAAAGGCCTTGAGTTGGGGAGAAATTGACCTTTCCCTGACAGGATGGCACTGGGGCTGTGCCCAGTCCCATGCATAGCTTCAAAGTTGGCCTACCCTATTATGGGCAAATATATCTCACACTGGAGCCTGTCTCTCTTTCATCTAACTAGCCAGCCAGGCACGGATACCACTGGGAGAGGAGCTGCCCCCAGAATCAGTTTTGAGTGATCACAGGTAGGGGGCTGAATGATACTATTCTTGGCCAGACCTCTAGTATTGGCACAGGAGTTCTGAACAAGGGAAAAAAGGTTCTGCCATGTTGGATTCAGGCAGAGATGGGCAATGTGGGATTGCTTGCAATAGGGCACATGGAGTTCGAACTGCTGCAAAAGTGGTCATGGTTAAATCTACGAACTTTTCCTTTTTCCTTATTGGCAAGGAAGGGGCCAGTAGTCACCCCCACCAACAGGTAAGTGCCAGGAATAAATGTGGCACCCCTGGACACCCTCCACAGAAAATACTGGACCTTTGAAAGACAGAAGAAGGCTTGCATTTGCTATTGTGACCAGTGAGGAGAAACCCAAGGGTTGGACTTCAAAACTTTTTGCCAACTTTACCCTGAAGAAACTACAGAGAATGGCTTCACTGTGAAGCCACAGCCCCCAAAGTTGAATTACCAGTCAGCCCCAGCTTGCTGCTTTGTCCCACTGAAGGAAATCTGACTTCAATAAATGTTTAAGTCTGAATGTAGAGGACCTCGAGGGTCCAATGTCAAGGAGCCTCTGACATTTAGGCCTTCTTAGGAATGGACTTCGGACTTTGCCAGATTGGAGTTCTCCCACCTTTATCAATGACTAGGACCCTGTGCTTCAGCAACTTGCCATTGTTGAGGTCTGCTTCCGATTCAGCTTGCCTCGCTGAGACTCGTCGACAACAAATTTTTCTTCATGAATGTTTTTAAGTCAGAATGTAAATTTCCTACAGAGATGAACCTGATCCCTGTATCTGACCAGTGATCCATCGAGTTGAGCCTTAACTTTTGATTTGACCATGTCTGGCATGACCAGATACCCCTAGCTGGGGCTTTGTGCTTTTTGGTGATATTTTTTAGTTTTTTATTTAAAACTTTGAATATTCATCTCTCCGATACTCTTTGTTGGATTGTCATTTTTGTGTCATTTTGTTCATCAAGTTATTCTCTACTTTCATAAATTTGAGTGGGTTTTTATTGTGTTGTGCTATCAACTTTATAACTGTTTTGCTACTTCAAGTGCTTTACATATTTTTTAAGTTAAGCCTCTCTGATGTGTGCTATACCTACGACGGGTTAAGCTCAGGTGGGAATTACTGAAAACTTCACTGGACTGAACATGAATAGTGACATTATTGCTTGTGGTGGACCAGCATCCATTCCAACTAAAAATCCAGCCTCTCACACAATTGTTTTTGGACACAGAGCAATATTTTAAACACTTCTGAACACAACAAAAGCATATGGAAAAGTAGAGACTCTGTGTATACAACAATCAAGATGACGCTGACCTGGGAAGCTCTTCTATATAATCATATATATATACATTTCTAAGGTTGGTAAGGAGCACCAAGCTGATCTAGTTTGCACCATCGTGGGCTACAAGGTTTTCCGTTCAGATTGTGCACTACGTAAATTAAAATTGTGCATGGTTACCAGGTACTCAATATGCACCCTCATTCTTCATTGCACACCTTGGAATGGGGAATAACATACTAATAGTATATGTTACTCCCCATACCTAGATGTGGAAGCAGCACTTGATCTGAGCCTAGTTTTAGGGTATGCAATTTTAGCCCAGGCTGTAAAGTCGAGTTTGGACACTTCAGTATTAATGCACCAATTTGAATCTTGTACAAAGTGCCAAATAAGTGGTTGGTTTATGACTGACATAAATTACAACAAGAAAAGAGGGACATGCATACATGATGGGGGTGTGGAAACATTGGATGGTGGACTGTCATTTCTCCCACATTCATCGGAAGGGCTTGTGGGTATGGCATGGCTCCTGGTTGTTGGTTACCCTGTGAAAGAAGAAAACATCTTAGAGACATATTTGTCAACATAACTTAACCTTACAGGAAATGTATGTTGTCATTCATTCATGTAGTTACTTTGTTTTGCTTGTAAGTATATTTATATTTTTATGATTCCAATATTTAACATAGCATTACGCATGTTGCTGTGAGGCCACTTAACCTGAATGTTGTTTTTAAGATACATCTGGATGAGATTCATAAGGGGTCTTGTGATGTATTCAAGAAACCTGAGTTGCAAAATGTGAAACTTCAGTGTCATATTCTGGATTAAATTGAGCTATTCCATCCATGTCCTTCAGTGTTGGGTTGTTATGTGTAATGGTTTTGGAGGAATAATAATAAGAACATAGCTTAAGATTGATCATCCCAGAGAGTTGTGAATCCCACTTTTTGGAGTGGTTTGACCATCTTCTGGTTTGCTCTAGATCACAGTTCTCAGTAAACTGCTTATTCATAGAGTTCCATTGAAAATGTTCAATTCTTATGGGTATGATTAATCCATTCAGGAAGTCCTGAAGGGCTTTCTATATGATAAGGAACCTGAACAACAGAGAACAACCCGTAGCTGCCCCTTTCGATTTCAGAAGTGTGCTCAACTTGCAAAACCAGTAAGGAATACTTTGGAAAAAGGTATACAAACCTTTGGAAAGAAACCTTCCTTTTCTGGCAATAATGGTTTATTTCCTGAAAAGCATCAAATGTAGATCTTCTGAAGGATGTCACCTTAATTAACCACAATTACTACAAGCAGGTTTTCCCTAAATAACATTCCCCATGTTTAGTGAGCATTTCCAATTTTGTACAATGGTGAAATAAAGCTAAAGGTAAGCCACTGGGTGTGTGTGTGTGTATATGTTTGTGCGTGCTACTTTTACATGTGTTTCTCCATAGTGTATCTTCTAAGGAATGGCTTGTGAAAAAATCTGTAAAAAATATCAACCTATAAGAATATCGACTGTAGAACACTTAACCATTCATCAATGTCTAGAATGGGAGCGAACAACCCACATATATAGGTAGCAATCGATAAACTGATTCAGAGCAGAAATTAAAAGCAGTCCTAGCCCTTTGAACACCTTCACTAGACATGGATTGAATGATGAGCTAGAGTATTTGCTTTAGTAGAGCAGAAGCACAAAAATGTGATTAGGATAAGAGGACAGATGTGAGTCAACTAAAACATTATGTAATACATGGGATTCTGCAAACATTTGTCTCTAATCGCTTTTTAATGGGCGACTTGTGATGCACCCAGTTGCGGCTTATAAAGTAAAGACATCAAAACTCGACTGTAATAAGTTCTTGTAGGCAAGTTCCAATGTCACATTGCCTACTGCCAAAGCCAGAACTCAGGTGAAAGGCAGGTCACGGAGCAGCTGTTTAAAGCAACAAAAATCTAATTTAGCTTTTCTTTATTCTGCTCTATTTCTCTAGCTTAATGTGCCCAACAGAAAGAACATGATTATATTTTGCATTCCCTAAATAATTATAGAACATTTCAATTTTTCGGCATGTTTCTACACTTTGTAAACTACTGCTTCTTTTTTTTCAAGTGACCTGAATTAAACAGCTTCTAATATCTTTTTGCAACAAGTATTTAACAGGTACTTGAAGTGCTTAATTTATCACTAGAGGTTCTATTTTTATTCTTCTTGTTTGCAAACACGCTTTCTTGTTCATAAGAAAGATCTACACACCAAGGTTGTAAGTGATTTGTGGGAAAGTTGATGTTGTAACATTGTATTGTATGGGATAAAGTACCCCCTGCAATACATGATAAAGATATTGCAAGCCACCTCAAAGTTCCATAATCTTATAAAGCCAATCGGCCTTTGGCCTTGTTCCTCTATATGGTTATGGAACTCCTTGTGGCTTGCAATATCCTTCAATATGGCAGGGGGTATTTTACTCTTATACTATTAGGGATATCAAGCAAACCACTGAGCTCCTCTATTGCTAGTTCTTTTTTAAAAATGTTCACATTACATACACAACAGTTTTGTTTTATTTAAAATAAAAACTGCGGTCATGCCCTGCCACATGCCTGAAGGAAGACAGCCTGCAATGTGTGTTCTTGTTGCCATACAGTCCTTACTTGGACTTATTAAAGTTACGATTGAGTAGGAGCTTTCCAGACCCTCGTAGTTTTCCTCACAAAAAACTCTGATTATCACACCACTCATAATTCCTGTCCCAGCAGAAAACTTCTGTTTGCATATAGATCAAACCTGACAAATGTTACCAGATGAAAAGGCTTGATGAATACCAAGACGTGCATTTTGGTGGGAAAAGAATTAAAAAAGTCACCCCATGCCTCATGTTTGAAGGCTCAACTTGGAATAGGCGCTATTTGTCACACATGTTAAATTCCAAACCCCAGGAATTTGGAAGCAAAGGAGTAGAAATATTTCATGAATTCATAGAAATGACACTGGACCCATGCGTGCAGTCATATATGAAAGTAGCACAGAGCATGCCCAGTAAAGGAATAAACATCTACTTACTGGTGACTGTGGAAAACCTGGCGTCATTGAAAGTGGTGGTAACATTGGCAGATTCCCAAACACATTTTCAAATGGTTGAAACTGATAAAGAAAGTAGATACAGTTAAACAGGAGAAAGAAAATGTTCCTAATAATGGACAAAGCATCTCTTTTATGAACGCCTATAGTTTGAGCACCTTATAAAAGGCAACATTCGAATGATGCACCTGCAAACACCAGTTATGCATAGTATTAGGACTTGATTATATGTGCAAGCACGTTCGTCCATCAGTACAGGAGTAAAAGAGACAGGATTTCCAAATATATGTCCCTACAATAGTTTTTGATTTAGGTTAATGCTGCCAAGTATGTCATATTAAGTTCCGTTCTATAGCATCCTAATTACAAAGTACCAATGGTTGTGTGTTGGTGGGCCAACAATTGGATGTAGGGCCTAGTCTATAAGTAGCCTTGTCGTGTCTTTTTAAACAGTATGAGCCAGATTGACTAATTTTTTATTTTTCACAAAACACTGCTCTGCTTTGTGCAAAGGGGAAAACACAGAGCAGAGCCAAATCTTTTACGTTTCGCCTGTTGCTGATGCAACCTCCCTCGCATGGGACAAAAACTGACTGTCTTACAAGACACTCCACCTTATACAATAGGTAAGTGGGTGAGAGTGTGCTGCCTAGCATAGGATTTGTACTGGAAGCATGTTCTTCCTGTACAAATTCCTATGTCTAGCACAAAATCAGAAGGATTCCACAAATCGACACTCCTGAGAACTACCCCACTAATGACAATATACTATTATATCTTAGCACAGCGACGGCTCGTGGAGGGAGTTACGGTGGGGCAGGAGGGTGGGGAGGGGGAGGGGCAGGGTGGAGGTTGCTAAAAACCGGCATATGGATAATTGCAGGTAAGTAAACAATTTAATTAATAAAACGAATTTCGTAGTGCGCCTTGCATCGCAAAATGCAATGTAGTGCGAGCTACGAAATTCGTTTTATTAATTAAATTGTTTACTTACCTGCAATTATCCATATGCCGGTTTTTAGCAACCTCCACCCTGCCCCTCCCCCTCCCCACCCTCCTGCCCCACCGTAACTCCCTCCACGAGCCGTCGCTGTCTTAGCACTAACATGAACAATCAACAAGATAACAAAGGTGTTAGACAATTGAGCTCTAAGATCACAGCCACCAAAATAAAATCTGCAATCGCCTCTCTTCCATTGGATAAGGCAGCTGGGGAGGACTTACTTCCTATTGAATTATACAAGATCTGCATTCAAGAATTACTTCCTTTTTTTGGGCTACTTATAGAATCAATTGGAGAAACTGGGAAGACCCCTCTGTCCTGGAAAACTGCTAAAATTGTATTCTTTCTTTAAAAAAAAAAGCCATTGGATGATTGTGGGTCATATAGACCAATTTCATTGATCAACGCTGATGCCAAGGCTTTTGCTAAAATTCTGGCAAATCGATTAGCTCCCCTTATGCCCGAATTAGTCAACATTCAACAACATGGATTTGTTATGGGGAGAGATACCACTGTCCATATCAATATGGCTATAACATATGTAGCGTCAACAGAACTCATCCCACTTGGAATGGTCATGCTAGATGCTGAAAAAGCATTTGACCGAGTGGGTTGGGACTATTTATGGGCTATTCTTAAAGCCTTTGGCATTCAGGGGCAATATCTTGGATGGATTTAGTCACTGTACGATCATCCGATGGCTAAGATAAGTTATGCAGGAATGAACTCTTCCAATTTTCCGATAGAGAGGGGAACAAGGCAAGGGTGCCCATTATCTCCCCTGTTGTTCGCCCTCTCCATGGAACCATTTTTAAATTCACTTCTTGCTCAAAGCGCTATTATCCCTTCCCAACATCTTGGGAATAGCTTAAAAATAACTGCATACGCGGATGATATTGCGATATTCACCACTGATGTAGCTAAGGCCATCCCAGGGATAACAGCGGAAGCGAAAAGATGGAGGGATGTATCAGGTTATAAATTAAATATAAATAAAGCTCAGGTCATTCTCAAATATAAACCTGCGGTTGTGATACAAGGTATGTGCTCAAATGCTACTTATTTGGGCGTAAAAGTAACTGCAAATATCGATGAAATAATAGCATTGAATTATGATTCATTATTGAAGGAATTAACTCACTCACTAAAAAGTTGGCATAAGATACCACTTAGCCTAATTGGACGTATTAATTTAATTTAAATGAAAATTGTGCCTCAATTTCTTTACTTATTTAGATCAATCCCATTGCAACCAACTCAATAACCTGTTTTTTTAAAAATTGGATGGAATCTGTAGCAGTTTCATATGGGGATACAAAAAAGCTCGTAGATCTGTTCAGGTACTGAAACTCCCAATCGAAAAAGGAGGTTTAACTTTCCCCGATTTTAGATAATATTTCTTTGCAACTTTTTTTGGTCGGATCTATAGCCTTCTTAAAAATGAAAGCTCGTTATTTTTTCATCAGCTAATGTTAGGACCTGATTGTAAACAATTTGTGGCTCGAGGCCACGATCCAAATGATTTTAAACGAGTCAAGTTTAAGACTGCTAGACATATAACTAAAATCTGGAACCAAATTATGATTTTTGACAAGATTTCCTTCTTTAATGCAGAACTACAACTAAGGGGGAATCCAGGACTGCCTGGAATTTTTTCAGATGGTACAGGGATTTCATGGGCAAGGTGCGGTATTAAAACTTTGGGAGATCTCTATAGCTCTAATGGATTACTAGGATTTAAATCACTTAAACTTCTATATAAATTGAACGATGGTATGCATTTTGAATATATGCAAATTCAGGATTTTTTAATTCGGAAAATGAAAATTAATGAGGTTTGTTACTCAGATACTTTAAAATGTTTGTATTCGGACCGGACTAAATGACTTATAAGCGAAAGTTATGACTATTTAAACCAAGGCAAGATGGATGATTGCGGAAAGATAGCATCTAAATGTTCGAACAGACTGAACTTAAACATCACTTCTAGTCAGATATCTGCCTCTCTATGCCAAATAAATCATGTGGTTCAGTCCTCTAATGTAAGATTACAACTTTACAGAACTATTTGTCAATTATACTATACTCCTCAAAGAATCTCTAGTTGGTCACTAAATAATCGAAATAATGAACACACAAAGTGTCCTAAATGTGATCTGGAAGCCGCTGATATAGAACATATGCTTTTTTCTTGCCCTGCGTTATCTCAGTTTTTGAAGGGAATAGAAGGCGTTGTAAATAAGAAACAAATTATATTCCCGACTCTTTCAGCTCATTTGATCTTACTTGATCTACAGGATATAAATAGTATACATAAAGATCTGAACTCTATCTTATTTGCCTGTGCAAGATTAATAATAGCTAGATCATGGACCTCTTCAGAACCTCCACATGTTATGGAGTGGTGGGCTTTAGTCAATGAAATCCACACAATGGAAATAGCACTAGCCAGGCTAAGGGGGATGCGCTTACTGAGAAAAAGGGAGAACATTTGGGGAAATTTTATCTGATTTGCCAAATATTGCTTAATTTTTAAAAAGACTGATGAGACAATTTCTTTATATGTTTATTTCTTATCTATAAACTTATTCTGTCTGAATGAATTCCTCTGTAGTAATAATTTGGGGTAAAATCTGTTTGTTATAATGTTATGTTTTGACCATAATGTATTTGTTTTTTTCTTTTTAAGCTCTTGCAATATTAATAAAAATATATATTTTTTTTTAAAAGTATTCCACAAATCGATAGGGTGCAATGCACTATAGCGTACTTGTAATGGGTGGGTCTTTTGGAGCAATAAATACAATTCCCCTTGGTAAGGCCTTTGGTAATTTTTTATGCAAAGCCTGGTTCTAGCTCTATTAGTAGGTTTGAACTTTGTGTCAAAGTCCATGGGTATTTGCACTTAACTGCCCCAGTCATGTTCCCAAAGCCTCTTAAAACAAAGCAATGGGAAGCTCCTCAAAACGGTTTTTGAGCTGAGAAATGGACACCTTTGGAGTGAAAAACACTTTTTGTCCTGGATAGTATATACCCTTGCAAGACTTTGCATTGCTTGCACCAATTCGCATTGCTTTGCACAAGAGCAAAGCCTTACTTCTTTCTTGGCCGACAAAGACCTTGTTTATTTGAAGGCATCCAGAAATAGGAGTTCCATCCATCCACTAGGGGAGATCCATCTTCTTGGCTTTCTACTGAATTTCTCTCAAGAGGACTCTAATGACCTGGATTCTAACCATACAGGTTTTCCGCCTCTACTTCTGCCTCATCACTAGTCCTTCATAGAACTCCCTGTGGGCTAACTATAACAGTAGCATGGAAGTCTGGGTGGGACAGAGCATACACATACACCAAGTTAAAATGCAGTATTAAGAAATGCAGGCTTTGGGATTACAGATAGGTTAATTTCATAGATATGATAAATCAGAAACATCCACTATCCAGGCGAAAGGAAACCCATCCACAGGCTTGGAGGTTCCTATAAACCTATTGTCTTTAAGCCATATAGTCCCACCCATGCCTCCTAATAAAGGTAGGATCCCCGGTCTAAACCTCCTTCTATTGCTGACCTGGAACACTCCGGTTTCTTAGCTAAGGACCCTAAAACTGTTGTAAATTTGGAGGAGTACTACTGTTATTTTTTTTAACTCTACAAAAATTGGAAATGTACTCCGAAACCTAGAGGAGTAGATATTTCACACAAACATTATGAGGCACTGTATAAGCATTTGTAAACTGTGAAAACAGACCTGTAACTGGTTGCAGTGTTTTACATGTACATTTTACATGTAGATAGTCTTATTCAGGTGTTCAAATTAGGTATTTTTCAAAATGGTCAACTTTCTCAATTTCTACAACACTTCATTATTTTTAAAAATGCCTTAGTACTATTTCACACATGCAGCCCAATTTTTAAAGCTATAGACATAAGGGGGTCAGTATACAGTAAGGAAAACTATGCATGCTATCATGGTTGCTTACTTGGTTGAGCTGCTGTGTTTGTTGTGCTGTCATATCCGGTATGAGTTGGGCTGGCGGAAGTCCATGGCCAGGGTTGACCTGTTGCTATATTAAGTGGGCATATTAGCATAATGTGCAAGACGGTGAAGTTTAACATAGAACGTTGACTGGTGGTGCTTTTCTTATGTATGAACAGTTTCACATGTCGCATTCACAATGAACCTCAGAAATGTACTCGATTAGTGCTACAGCATAGTTAGGAGCAAACTGTAAACTTCATCGGAATTAATTAAGAATTCAAAGATCCCTTTCGGAAGGCTGTGACTGTCACCGCATTCCTGAGGAAATAACTGACGTGATCATTTACGCAAACGGAAGTGTGGCAAGTGCATATTTCCGAATGGCTTAATGTTGTGCATAAATGCATTTTCATTTTATTAAAAAAACAAATCACCACGTGGAAATCACTTTTCCTTGCGGAAACGCCTCTTCTAAACGCTTCACAATTTTGGGTGCGTTTCATTCCCCCCTGGAAAGTGGTTTTGCTCCTGTCCTTAGGTGGAAAAAGATCTGTAAAAGGTTTGAGAATAGACGCACACTTGAGTGCTTGTTGGTGTTCGGCAATTTTTGTAGCTGTCTCTCTTTCGGGGCATCCATAAACCTGTCCCCGTTAACATTACTGAAATGCAATAGGACACCATTATTGAGTCATTTTACATGTGAACAAAGCTATTTATGAGTGCAAATTCTCATTTTGTGAAAAACAAAGTGAATATGCAACATGCATTTGATATTCGAGGATCACAAATATCTTTCTGAATTTGCCTAGGAGCTGTTTTGCTCGTTCTCAAAACCTATCCGCTGAACTAAGGCAGGCAAGTCTTAATTGTTAAGACGGTTGTACTTCATGCTGTTATCACATCTTTAGGCAATTTGGATTTTTTTATTTTATATAGCGCAAACTAGTCCCGAAGAGCGTTTTACATAGCATCATTTCGTTACACAAGGACACATTCATTTTTGTTAGGCACAGGAAGATTAAGTGATTTGCTAAGAATCACAGGATGTTGAGTGTCGTTGCCGAGATACGAACCCAGTTTCCCAGCATCAACGTCGACAGCTCTAGCCGTAAGGCCACATCCTCTTTCAATAATTGTAATCTGAGAATCTGCTGAAAGATGCACACAAAAAATGGTGAAAAGGCAAGGATAGATTAAACGGTACATCAGACTATGGGCCCTGTGGATGCCCTGGGTGCGGTAGGGCTAATTGGAATGAAAAAATTTTTTGACCTTGAGAAGGTCTACCTTAGTTAGGGGCATATTTATAAAGAAGTGATGGAGCATGGCGTTAGACTGCTTGGATTAACGACGTGCTCCGCCACTTCAGAAACGCAACTGTATGTGTGCTGCTTGGTGCAGCACTCATAGAAGTTGCAACTCGTCATTTCTTATTCATGATTGTTTATGTGCAGGAAAGGTCACCTTCCTGCACATAATCAATGGCATTTTGCTGTAGAAACAGCAAAATCGAGAAGAAATAAAGCATTTCTCCTCGTTTTGCCATGGAAAGACCCATTTTTTCGGGTCTTAATTAAGGCACTGCCTCATATTAACGCCACCCTTGTAAATATGGGGCAGCATCAAAATCAATCAGTGTCGCCGTGGAACGCCCACCGCAGCACCCAGTTCCCTCCCCCTTTCATGCTAAGGGTCCGATTCCGACCGAAAGGTCAGTGCCGGACGAAATCCTTCCCGACCGAGTCATTCCGATGGGCTCAGCCGGGAAGGACTCCGACTTGGATTTCTGGAATGCAGACAACAGGCTCGGAGAGCCTGTCCGCAGTTTGGAAATCCTCCAGTACTCCCCCGGCCACCTCTGTGCGACTGAGGGAGTACGATGGCAGCTTTTCACTGCCTTTTCATGCTGGTCTGTCCGGCACAAAAAGGCAGTCGGAAGCTGTCTCTGGGGGCCCCCAGCAGGGCCCCCTTGGGTGTGAGGCCGCCGGACGGCAGCCAGGGGGCACCTATGGTGCCCCTCCGTTGATCCCTGCACCCGGTGGCAGGCACCTTGGGGTGCCGGCCAAAGGGTGCAGGGATGAACTACACCCCAGCTTTCTACATTGCAAGCATGCTTTCCGGTCGGAAAGCATGCTTTCATTGTAAGGTATACGAAAGCGACCAAACCCTGTTCGGTCGTATCGTACTAGCAGGGCTGTAACCGACGACAGCAGGTCGGTCGGTTACAGCTCCAGCCTGATGTCGGACATACTTAGGTCCGTCCGACATCGGAATAGGCCCCTAGGTGTAGCGTGAAAGGGTGCCTTATTTACAAGGCAGCGCTAAGCCATGTTAAGTGGCTTAATGCTGCCTTGTAAATAAGGAGAAGACTGTATTGCCACCACAATGTAAAACATAGTGACTTATGGTGCAGATAGGGGCTTGTAAATATTCCCCTTCGTTTCTTGGCACCATTTCAGTGATACTGCAGGTGTAAACCACAAGTAGTTATTAGTAAAGCATACTACCTAGGTGATGGGTAGCATCAACCCTACTGGTATTCCAGAAGCTGAGATAACTCTGCTTGTGCAATGGTGAAAAACATCTGCAAGATTGTTTTGATAAAACACAACCAGGGTCTAGAAGACTTGCAAAGTGATAAATGCCAGCCTTTCAGATATTTAAGGCTATATTTCCCACATTTTGTGGACTTTTTTGTGGAATTTGTGGGGGTATTTATAAAGCGTAGCGTTCGCTCCGGAAGGAGCATCTTGGCACTGAATTTCCAGGTAGAGGATCGAAAACACATCGTAGTAGCTGTGGGAGTTAGATGGCTGCCTTGGTGTAGTCATCCGGAAGGTTAAAAATCCAAGATTTTAGCAGTTTTCTGAAGGGCTTTTCTTGAGTTTGATGTCTCAGATTTTTGGGCATGAGGTTCCAGGCTTTTGCGGCCAGGAAGCTTAGGGTTTTTCCACCTTTAGTCTTCAAATTGAACCTGGCTGGGAGGATGAGGTTGTCATGGGAGGAGCGGAGGGATCTACTCAGGTTGTAGTGGGGGAAGCGCCTGGTAAGGTATTTAGGGCCGGATTTGTTAAACGCCCGAAAGGCGACAATCAGCATCTTAAAAAATATTCTTTTGTGGAGTGGGAGCCATTGCAGGGATCTTAGAGCTACGGATATTGATGATTTTCTGGGCAGCTTTAGGACCAGTCGGGCTGCTGTGTGAAGTACACTTTGGAGCTTGGTCAGTGTAGCCTTTTTTGCTCCAGCAAGGAGACTGTTACAGTAGTCCGAGCGTGAGATTATTAGGGCCACTGTTACTGTTTTCCTGGAATCTAGCGGTAGAAAGTCGAAGAATTTTTTTAGAGATTTTATCATTCCGAAGCATCGGCCCGCTACAATCCTGACGTGTTGGTCGAAGGATAAGTCTGAGTCGAATAGGACGCCAAGATTCCTTCAGTTGTTACGGTCTGGGGGGGGGCAGCTGAGTTTTCCGGCCACCAGAGGGCTGGGCAGAAGATGGTGTTTCTTCCAATGGGGAGGATCTCCGTTTTGCTGGAGTTGCATTTGAGATGGTTAGTATCCATCCATTGGAAGACCGCCGTCAGACAGTTTTTGAGGTTTAGCTCTGCCTTGGTCAAGTTTTCCTCTAAGGGTACGATGAGTTGCGTGTCATCGGCATACGATGTTACAGGTATGCCGAATGACTCAATCAGGGATAAGAGTGGGATAAGGTAAATGTTAAAAAGGCGGGGGCTCAAGATTGAGCCCTGGGATACACCAGAGGAAACCCTCTTCTCTTTGGAGTGGAAAGGGCCAAGAGCGACAGTTTGGGACCTGTCGGTTAAAAATGATTTTATCCAAGATAGAGCCACTTCCGAAATCCCTATGTCCGTAAGTCTATTAATCAGGATGGAGTGGGAGATAGTATCGAACGCCGCGGTGAGGTCGAGAAGAATGAGGATGGCATTCTTCATCTGGTCTTGCAGCATCTTTATTGAGTCTGAAAGTTCGATCAGTGCTGTTTCGGTCGAATGATTGGGGCGAAAACCCAATTGTTGCGGATGGAGTACATTGTGAGCTTCAAGATATCGTTTGAGTTCTCTGTAAACCATTTGTTCGGTGATTTTTCCCAAAGCTGGGAGGAGCGAGATCGGACGAAGATTGGTGAGGTCTGACGGGGATATTACTAGAGCGCAGCAAAGCTCTGTGCACTGCCCGGTCCGCCTGCCCCAGGGCATTCCGTAAACAATACAATTCCAAGTGAATCTCCCAACTAAAGAAAAGGTGTGTGTGTGACACTGCTTTTTCTTATTATCACTACTTTCCTAACTGCTTAAATACATCTTTTATCAGATCATTATTACTCCTTTGTTTGAATAAATGTATTACAAATCCGTCCTGTGACACCTTCTCCCTGAGGGTGCCCTTTACTCTACCCTATCATTAACAACTGACATGGTTGTGGGTATTCAGCAGAAACAATGCTGCAATCAGAAAACGTTGACTGTCAAGGTCTCAATAACACCCTTGGATTCCCAATGACAGTGTGTCTCATAACCTGCTTGTACTCTGCTGAAACTGCAGCTCTTTTACATGCATGTTTCACTTCTAAAACAATGTCAGACATGAATCAATTTTCCCACCATAAGTGGACATTTATATAACTTAACATTTGGCTTTAATCAAGAGCATGGCTTTTTAAAAGCTGTTACTAACAGTGTACGGGCAATATGGCTTTTTGCGCCCACCCCATGCTCACCCAACAGATGTCTAGACAAATGCTTGCCATCCGTGTCTGCTTCATGCCCCTGTTTCACATTGTCACGGACCATGAAGTGCAGGTAAATAACAGGGGTTATTAATATGGCATTATAGGCCTCTGTTAAGAACTTTCCCAGTTGTTAAAGGCCATCTATAATGAGGAGAGGTCCGGTAACAAACGGTACACGTTGAGAAAGGAAGGTCATAATTTCATTGGAACATGCTTCCTATTGAGGGTAGGTTGTTCTAAATTAAACAGGGAGAAACAAAGACAAACATTGGAATGCTGAAACTGATGGACAACCAGTGGCGTAGCTAGAGCTCATGCCACCCAGTGACGGCCGGCGCAGGTAAGAGGGGGGGGGGGGGGGGGAGGAGTCGACAGACCAAGACGAGGGAAAAGAAAGTTAAAGAAAAACACTTACCTTGTGCTTACAGAAATTGCTCTTCTCTCGTGAATGGACCCCCAAGCTAAGCCACTGTAATCTACACCAACTATTATTGATTTACTGCCACAACATTGTCTTCAATTGAGTTCTTATTATTGCAATGATATGACTTTAATTTACACATTATCCCCAACTATTCTACAACTTCAATGTTATGAATGTAGTGCCCAGCAGCTGTACACAGAGAATAGGTGCATCAAAGCAGTTCATAGTTTCACACATACCTGAGTTTGCTCTGGAGTATTTCCTAACATATTATACATTTGCATCAGTTGCAGCATCTGTGAAATGAAAAATATGGGAGAATAATTTAGACTTGGACAGTTTTCAAAACAATTCATGCATCCAGGTTCAATGTAATCTCAGACTTTTGCATGCAGTTAAACCAATTATTGATTATGTAAAGCAACGTTCATAAACGGGTTAAGAAACAAGTATTTTTTTTAATTAACTTTAGAAGGACAGAGGGACAGGGAAATCAACATCACAGCAGAATACTGGTGTATTTCTCGAAACATTAGACTGAAGGTCAAAATTATAAAGCTCTGGAACAGATTTGCAAGAGTCATCAACAAGTTAGGTTCCAGCCCTGCCATGGCATCCATATAAAGAGACTTGTAGATTCTCTTGTTTTAGAATGAATCATAAGCCAATTTTTCTTGTTGTTGTGCCTCTTCAGAATGCACAATGAACCCCAAATGGTGTTTAACATCTCCAAAATGTGCTCTGAGGAAAATATTTGCGAAAGAGGGCTTCTCTAACCCCCAGATGCATCAACAACCCAATTTGCGATTCCTTAATAGCGAAAAATACCGAATCGCTATTAAGGAATTGCAAAATGGAATGCATCAAGAAATCACTTAAAAAATAGCGATTTCTTAGAATTCCTTAATTGCGACTCGCAATTAAGGAATACCTCCCCATTCATTCCTATGGGCCTAGAGGCCCATAGTAATGAATGGGAAGACAATCTCAATTTGCGAATCGCAATTTAGCGATTTCTAAAATTGCGATTTTTGCATTTGGGATATGCATCCCAAATGCAAAAATACCGATAGCAAAGGGGCAGATTCTGACAATCTGCCCCTTTGCGAGCGGATTTTAGTTTGATGAATCTGGGCCTTAATCTCACATAAAGGCCTGATTAGAAGTTGCAGCATCATTTATCACTCCTGATAAATAATTATACCAGAGGATACGTTATTTATCAGGTGTGATAACTACCACTTATTAAAAGTTCGTGGGGAATAACATGCAGATTTTGGTGTTTAATGCACCATAATCCGTATAATATGGTAAATACCTGTTTTTGCAGGTATGACCTGCCGAAATGCAATGACGGATTAGTTATTAATCCATCTGATCATTATGGCATGCATTAAATATTTTCAAACTCATAATTAGTCAGAATATTACGAGGAACTCGTAATCAGGCCCTAATTCTCCACATTAGTAATCCACACCTATCCTCTGTTAAGGGAACCCCAGTGTCCCTCCATTCTAATGCCTTTTTATTCCTTTACACAGAAGAGTAAACGCAGATGGAAATATCCCACTAACAGTGTTTGCAGCGATTCACCTGTAGCTAGGGCCACTGAAACTATTCTAATCTGTAGCGGCTTAGTTTTTTGCATAATTATGGATTAGCAGCACTTGCTACATACTCTTACATTTCCTTCAGAATTAGAGGGTACATTATTTGCTGATGCAGTGCAATCATGAGTAACACTTCTTCAAAATATGCTGCCTTCAGCCACGTAATTTACTTTCCCTTGCCGCATATTTTAATCAACATTGTTGCATAATTTGATTTCTTCCCTGCAGCATAATTCTAGTGGCCCTGCCTGTAGTGCGCTCTTTCAATTTCACTCTGAAAACACTACCTGCACATATCATGGATTATTCTCTGCACATGTCACAAGGACCTTAGAGGGGAACAAGGCCTAATTTATAAATTAATTCTTAACTGAAACTGAGCTGATGTGCTTGATATACACTATCACAAAGTCTGGACAGTTCTTTTGAATTGATTAGTTACCTCGCCACTGTTGCTTGCGGAGAGGATTCTTTCGGCTTCTCTTACCTGCAAGGCAAAGGGAAATTGATGACTTATGATTTGGGGAGATAATTCTACAATTGGTACTCAACAGTGAATTCTACGCATGTTTAACAGATAAATGTAAAGGTCATTTGGCTATCACGGACAGTGGATGTTCAGATACATAAATGCAGCCCAGAATATATGTTTAGCTATGGTGATCTTCACACCCCACACACGCACACACTCATTGTATCTTGAAGACCTGAGTTTTAGCCGAGGTTGGTTTACTTGATCAAAAAATATTTCTTTTCCAGTAAATCAACAATTACTTATTTGTTTTTACTCTTTACCCTCTCACTTTGATTGCATTTATTGAAAGGAAGTATAAAATGCAAATAAAAATTGATTAATTGAAATTGATAGGCTGAGCGAAATGGTGGAGAATATCACAGGATATGGACAACCAATGGGATGCAAGGAAGAAGAAATGCAAATAGGTATGGGCAAATCCAATAGGTTTCGCCTTTGTGATTTGGAATTCATTTTTTTATTGTAAATTTTAGCTTGGTGATCAGTTGGGCAATTTAAGTTAAAGAAACTCCATAAAAGAATGTGTTAGTGCGTTAGTGATTTAAGGGGTGGGAGTAATCTGCGCAACAATAATTTTGCAGTGGAAATCTGCAAAGTAAGAGAGTTCAGCAGCAGACATACAGTAAATATCAGCTAACACAGGTAAATTAGTTAAAGGGCCAAGTTCTGAAAAAAATGAATATGTAGGAGACACTGTTCACCAACCATATCCTGTCTTCAGAAAGATGGGCCCGACTCACAGAACTAACTAAAGACAAAATCCTAAACTTACTACCATTTTGGTATTCACAGAAGGCACTTACTCATTTTGGTATTCACAGAAGGCACTTACTCATTTCGGTATTCAAAGAAGTTAGGTGTCTTAACTTTTGGACCCCTAAATGCCTTCTGTGAATACCGAAAGTCTTAAAGTTAAGATTTTTCTCTCTTTAGGAGTAGTAAAGTTAGGACTCCTAACTTTAGGACTCGTAAATGCGTTCTGTGAATACCGAAAGTCTTAAAGTTAGGATTTTTCTCTCTTTAGGAATAGTAAAGTTAGGACTCCTAACTTTAGGACTCCTAAATGCCTTCTGTGAATACCAAAAGTCTTAAAGTTAGGATTTTTCTCAATTTAGGAGTCCTAAAAATACAACTCCTAACTTTAAGACTTTCGGTATTCACAAAAGGCATTAAGGAGTCCTAAAGATAGGACTCCTAACTTCTGGGAATACCGAAATGAGTAAGTGCCTTCTGTGAATACCAAAATGGTAGTAAGTTTAGGATTTTGTACAGACTTTTAATTACAATGCATCCTGCCCTATGGACTAACTATGGTCTACATTGGGGTGGTATGTGCAATAGAAGAGGAGTTTAACCCCTTAAGCACTGCCGTCGGCCAATGGCCGACGGCAGCGCTACCTCGCCAGTGCTGCCATCGGCCATTGGCCATTGGCCGACGGCATTCCACCCACGATCAAAAACGGCCACACCGCGGCGGGAATTACTGCCGCGGTAAACGGGTTAACCCCCTTGCAATTTTGGCAAGGGGGTTATATTGCCAAATCAAACTGGCGGTTTAAAACTGCATTAAGGCTGCAATGGAGCCCTGAGACATGCTTTAAAGGGCTACTTAAGTTGGGGGCACAATAAGTGCCGCCGACCCACTCGTAGCATTTCATTTAGAGGCCCTGGGTGTATGGAAGAGAACTCTACAAGGGACTTATAAGTAAATTAAAGATGCCAATCAGGTGTAAACCAATTCAAGCATATTTAGGTGAGTGAGCTCAAGCACTTTAGCACTGGTCAGCAGTGGTAAAGTGCACAGAGTCCCAAGGCCAACATAAAATAATTGCAGCAAAAAAATTTAAGTAACTAGGCAAAAAGGTTGGGGGAAGACCCCCAAAAAGCTGACAAGTCTAACACAGACATGTGAATTTGTAAAGTTTGAATTAAACATAGAGCCAAAAATCACAAAGTGCCAACTTCTGTCTCTCTAGACTGGGTCAAAGTAAAAAGTTAAGGCTGACTGCAATGGATCGCAGGTTGTATATGGGGACCAGGTTCATCCCTTGGGAAAGTTTTTATTCTCAATTAGAAATTTTTATGAAGAAAAGGGAGCCATTGATGAGTTGGTGGGTGGGGGTGTAAGCTTCAACCTGGATCTGAAGCCAGGCTCAACCACAACAGGCTGCTGAAGATTGGGATTCCGTACGGTTGTCGACCTTAAAAGGCCAGGAATGGGGCTGGTCAGCCCCCAGGCCACGCTGTCAAGGGAGAAGTCACCCTCCTCACTTCTACAGCACCTTGTTGACTGGGAGCAATACATATCTCATCACTGGGGAGGCATCAGGGATAAGGTTACAGATGGACACTGGCATGAAAGCCTTCTTGTTTTGAGCAGGAAAACTGCAACTTTAAAAAGTGTAATTTCTAAAATAGTAATACAAAATCTGACCGGACCATTAAGTTGGATTTTAAATTACTTTCAAAAGGAGTCCCTGAACCATTTTTCTAGCTACTCTCAAACTGAATTTAGCACTTATTAATTGTAATAGTGTAAACCAGTGTTAGCTTAAGGGAGAACCAGCCTTGTCACAGTGAAAAATGACTTTGAAGGTTTTTTTCCTGCAAGAACATGTAAAATATTACGTTTAGATACCCTACTTTTTAAATAATATGCATGCTGCTGTATGGGTATTTAGGGTAAGCATGAGCGGATTTTGCGGATTGGCAATCCGCGAATTTTGCGGATTTGCGGATTCGCAATCCGCAAAATCCGCGAATTCCCGCGAATTTGCGGATTTTTTTTTTTTTGTGTTCGCCCGTGTTTCTGCCAGTTCGCGAGGGTTTTTACAATTTCGCAATTTGCGAACTTACCTGTCGGGTCGCAAGTTTTGCGAACTTGTTGTTTCTACGTGTCCAGCCTGTTTGGGACACTCTTCTTCATCACTGCCACTCTCTGTCACCACTGCCACTCTCTGACTACTCATGCCACCCTCTGGCCCACCCATGCCACCCTCTGTTTCATCACCACACCCTCTGGTTGTCCAGTGTACATTATTTTCGGCAAAGCAAAGCACACCTTCCCTGCCTCAAGTGACCTGAATTAATTTGGGGCTGATTAATGTGTCACAGAATATTTTTTTAGCTGGCACCTGCTTCCTTAGTGCGCCCTGATTAGTAATCTTTTGCACTTGCTAAGTGCTTTCATTGTTGCAAAATTAGTTACAACACCTGCCCTGCCCCAACTGACAATAATGAATTAGGGGCTGATTAATGGATTTTAACTTCCAGCCTGGCTCCTGCTTGTCTCCCTTAGCTGTAATTCAGGACCTTTGTGGCATATGTGTAACTATTCTGAGGTTCAGAGCAGGGTCACATAATAGTTTCAACTGGCAACTGAACTCTGGAGGGGCCCCTCAGGAAGCACTACAGGAAATGGCTACTAATGATGTGCCTGAACTTTTGAACCTGGTAAGTAGTTACTTTCAGTTTTGCTAAGATCGTATTTCTGCAATTTTGCACTTATTCGCGGGGCGCGAACTCACGCGAACAGTGCGAGCAGCGCGAGCAAAATCCGCTGCTCGCGGATTTGCGGATTTTGCGGGAAATTCGCAAATCTCGCGGATTGCGGATTTCCCGAAAATCCGCAAAATCCGCGAGCGTAACGGATTTTCCGCCCATGCTTAATTTAGGGCCCACCTTAGGCATTATTTATAAGCATTATAAAAAAAGATTTAGGCCTGGCACAACAGTTATTTTGTCAGGTTGAAATGACGGTTCACATCTGCACACCTAGGCTGCAGTGGCAGGCCTGAGACAGGTTTTTACAGAGCTACTTTTGTGGGTGGCACAATGAGTGTTGCAACCCTCTAGTAGTAGTTAATGTACCCGCCTTGGGTACAAGTAATAATATATACGACGTTCTTATAAGTAAATGAAATGGGCCAATTAGGTGTATGCCAATATTAACATGTTTGTAAGGGATGGCACACACATTTTCCCCCTGGTTAGCTACAGTCAACAAAAACCAGTCCAGCAACAGAAGGCAAAATCTGGGATGAACTAGCAGAAAGAGCAAATTTACAACAGGTGCACTTGTGTTTTTGGTGCAAATTTTCGAGTACAATGTATCCTCAAGCCAAAATGGACACAAGGACACATTTGGTGCTGAAAGATCGCAAAGTGACAATTTTTTATTTTGCATCTTTTTGTGCAATTTCAAGTCATTTTTGTAAAATCTAGCGTTAAAGGCTAAGGCACGTAGCATGAATTTCCCACATCCCAAGCAAATACTTTAACCACAACATCTATTTTCTGGAGTGTGGGCCATTTTCTAGGAGAACAATGCCAGTATTTAAAGAAAACGATTCATCTCATAAACAATGTCACAATCTTGAAGTGCTTACTACCAAAGACTTCCAAACTGGAAACACTATAACATGTTTAACCATTGTTTTACAAAAGAGGTCTGGGATTTAATACCGCACTTATTTGTGTTTCGGGAAATTAGGTAACAACATATGGTGCAGAGATCAAAGGAAACAAGACCCCATAGTTATACAGAGAGCACAGTGGAACAGAGCTTAAAAGGATGTATTAAATACTAGTCTGTTAGAACTGTATGTTGCTCTCCCCCACATACATGAGACACACATTTGGAATATGAAAGAATTTAAGCATATGTACATAACCCGAAATGAGAAGGAATATAACAGGATGTTTGCACTGTAGCAAAGAAACGGGGAGGGACATTTCCACCCCAGGTACATAAGTCTAAAGCAGGGGGCATAGGTTGCCCTGATGCAAAAAAAAAATACCTATATTATTTTGTTGATTTTAAAGTATAGAATTCGAGAAAAATGTATGTTCCAGTCAATTTTACAGGAATATTTTTAAATAGATGTCAAAATAGTGGCGACTGATTGTGTATATTGTATCTATCTAATCTATCTATCTATCTATATATATACACACACACACACACACACAGCACAGTTATTATTCATTTAATATGTGTATCGAAAACTGATTCTAGTGAAGATATGTTGGGCGAAAAATAAATTAAGACAGCTGATTTTGCAGCATTTTTGTTAGGGATCTAAAACAAACACATGCTCTACTGAACTTTCCTCAAGTCAGTCTGATCTTTCACATGTTAAAAGTCAAGAACATGTATTTTCACTATTTCTTCTATGTATATACAACCAGGGCACAAGTCCTAAACAAAGAAGTGGGGGGGACGCTGTCACCGGAAGTGACGTCACGACAGGAAGTGACATCACGAAAGGTGCCGAGCTCCTCGTCCCAGAGAGGCCAAAGAGTGAAGTCCAGCTGTTTGGCAGGGGGGGGGGGGCGACATCCGCCCAGTAAAATAAGTGGGGGGACGCCGTCCACCCGCGTGGTACCCCGACTCGAGCTCTGTATACAACACAAATATAATGACACCAGTTTCCTTCATGTTTTGCCTTGGTGTAAAACCTTACTTTGCTGTTATTCATGTTGCTTATGTGTACTTGAATATGCATTTTTAGGTTAAAGTACAGAACCAGGAAAGGTGAGTCCACATGAGTAAGTATGATCTTACTGCGCTACCTGCAAGGGGCAGCAAATGGCACCATGTGGCTGGTGGTGGGTGGACGCCCACAGATAAAAAATACATCCTTTAATTTCCTATTCTGCCAATAATCCTCAGACCCTTCCAATAGAGTCGTGAACGCGACAAATCATATATTTTGACACTGATTGCAGATTGTTTCATTTCTGACATGGACTTTTTACACGGAGACTTAAAAGTGTGCGACACAGCACAGGTGCACAAGTTTGCAAACTTCAGTCAGTCCAGAGAGACCGCTTTAGCGATGTTATAGCTAAGCACAACTGTCGTTTTTGTCACACTTTGCCCTTACAGAACCAACAGAAGCCAGTAAGAAGCAGCGAGAATATAGTAATAAATGCATACTTACTGGAAAAGCAATACTCGTTCCCAGGAGACAGAGGAGCAGACTTGCGGTTCTCATGTTTGAAATTGCTACCTGCATCGAACAACAACCAGGTGTTATCTTTGGGTGTCGGATTTTCATCCATGGAAACCTAGCACTTAAAAAGTTACTTCAGTCCCTACACGGGTTAATTACCTTCAGATGGTGATATAAATAAAAACGTCAAGCGCGTGCCACCACTCTCGAACTTTCTCTCATGGAACCCTCGGCGATTTGCGATGTCCTTCACCCAGTCCCACATTTTAAACGCGGCTTCTTCCAACAAGTGACCAATCAGAGCACAGACTTAACTCTGAAGTCATTGGGCTTCTCCAGTGCCCACCGTCCAATTAGCCTTTTAATAGGCGCAGACACGGTTATACCACAGGGCGCCCGTCTCCTTTAATAGGAGGTAGTTAAAGAAACCTTTCGTAATCTGAAAACACAAGCCATGACCTACCTTAAACCGCAGCTCCAGCATACACACCCGCGCGCGGGCATGGGAGACACCATGTTATCACACAAAACACCTGACACTCGATAAACTATTTCACACCGAAAATGATGTGAGATGTTGCAATAAAGTCACCAAACGTCTGTGATCTGGTCTAAGTAGAACAAGCAAGTAAAAGAAGCGTACTACAAAGAGAAGAATTGCAAAAAAGGAGTGAGCCTAAGTGGCCACATCACGTTTTCGTTAGAAGATATTGTTGTAAAATCAGTCAGTACAAAATAGATAATTTCGTTTAAAAAAAACCTTCAAAACATCCAGTTCTTATAACGCACTTCAAATTATCAAACAATCCTCTGGTGCTTCAGAGTTTGGCAGAGCAATGGACCCACCGTGAACCAGCAGCTGCCCTGTTCCATCAAACTAAAGGCTGCCTCATCCATTTAGAGGTGAAGCTTAGAGCTGGGTTTTTAAATGTGGAGCCTTTTAAGGTCTTATTAATAGTTTAGCTGCAAGGGGGGAGGGACCGCCAGCACCCCCAAACCCATGTAGGAACCGCCGCCAGATGAGTTTTCCCTGTTTGGCGGGTGATTCTTTGGCATACCCAGGGCAGCGCCTATGAAATAGGGAACATCAAAGGCAATACCTGCACTGAATGGACTTCTGCAGTCCATGCCATGCAGGTACTGGGGGGCATGCACACAGAAGACAACATTTTGTTCTCCCTGTGTGCATCCACATGGCGTGAGGTGTTTTCTCACCGCCACACTTTTCAGTGTGGCGTTGAGGACATTTGTATTATGCTTGGCGGCGCTGCGATGGCCCCTCCAAGCATATTTCGGCCACTGGATCGCTGCGCAATCGTCAGGGAACTGTGGTTCTCTGGCAATTGCAGTGGATGCGGTGGTCCCAGGGCAGCCAGACTGCCCTAGTCGTAATAGGGCAATCGGGAGACCGCCACCATGAGTCTGGCAGTCCGTGGACCACCAGGCTCATAATAAGCCCCTTAGCCAACTTATCTAGAAGACTGCTGTCAAAGGACAATAGTGCGTGGTACTCACCCAGGCCTAGATAGGTGAGACATCCACCCCTTGTTTTCCCAGCCCAAAATTGCCATGCGCAGCATGGTGGCATAGGGCATGAAAATCCACAATAGACTCTAAGTACACAGAGAAAACTCCCTATGCACCTGGCCATTGTTATTTTTGTTCTGCAAGGAAGAAGAGAAAAGTACTTTGCAGACCCAGTGCATTAAACATGGTTCCCACTCAGCAGAGAAATGGTGCAGCAGCAGCTCCACTGAAGACCCAGAGACCCCTGCCAGGCAGGCTTTCCAAATATGGAGACCATGACCTCCTCTGATCTGGCAGGCTGACAAGTCACTTGCCAGACCTAAAATGAGACCCCACAACTTATGAGAATTATAAAGTTATTTCCTCCAATTTATAAAGCTATTTTTCCAATTTAATTGTATTGATTTTTTTAAGGAATAGTGGCTTTTTTATGGACATGTACAACATTCGTCTATTCAAGCAGTGTAAGAAAGAGAACATGTTAGCTTGAATTATACATCATGATTGTTTTCAGCATGTTTCTTTTACACATATTCAGTAGCAGACCTTCTACTTACTGTGCTTGCTTTTGTACACTTCAAAAATTAATTGTGTGAACAGGCCACTCTGCCACTCAGGTAAATGAAAACCAAAGTACAAAAAATACACCTGCAAGAGATATGCTTAAATACAACCTTAAGTCATGAAAACATCTATTTATTCTGTTTCAAGCATTTGCAATCGTAAGGAAACAGAACATGCAATTAAAGGAGACTAACTAACTTAAAAATTGCCAAAGGTTCCAAAAAGCTAAATAAGCAGAAAATGGGCATAGTGTTGAAAAATAGATTTGCCACAGCTTAGCAAGGCAGAGACGATTTGTGTCTTCTGATCCAAAAGTGTGTCAGAAAGTTTGAAAGAATTCCTTTCGTCTACTCTTTAAATTCCAGACTGTTTCTTATTTATGTTATAGAACTAAAGAGCGCTGTATAAAATTGGAGTACGTAAAGTAAGGGGCTCATTTATTATATTTTAGCATAGGGCAGAGCAGCAAGGCACCTTGCTGCGCTTCCCTATAGCCAAGTGAAAGGGCAGGAATACACCATATTTAAGCAATACATTGCATTCCTGTCCTTTCTTCCTTCGCTGTTGCCATTTTGGCAGCCTAGCGCCAACGTAGGCACCCTTGCACTAAGGTTCCATCTATTGCATGCAGGCTTGTTTCTGTGCAGAAAGGGGCAGGGTTGTTTTTGTACAGGAAGAGGAATTTTCCTCTTTCTATCAACATACAGCACACATAGGAAGAGGAATAAATGAGGAGAAATAAAAATATTTCTCCTCGTTACACCTCACGTGGCATACGGATTGGGCACTTCCCCAGGTTTACATGACTGCAATTCTGGGGCAGCATCAAATACCATGGGAGTTGCATGGAAAAACCCACTGCAACGCCCATGGAGCACCTCCTAAGTATAGAGTAAGGCGAAGTGTGTGACTTTGCCTACCTGCCGGGGAACCGAGGATTGGACATTCGGCTGCAGACTCCTTTCTTTGCCCGCTAGCCAGCTGCTCGCTGGACCCACTCCGCGGGTCCCACTTCGTGGCTCCGTTTGTGGGAGTTGCTCATAGCAAGGGGCTGAGACTCGGGAGACTGTTGGGGTGTGCGTTGTAGTGCAGCAGGGCTGCGAGCGGTGAAAGCAGGGACTCCATCTCCCAGGAGTCCCTGCAGCCTGACCCGAAACACCTGGGCCGCTCTCCCTGCTTGCCCCGCCCCCCTCCACGGACCTAAAAACCCCTTTGTTTGGACCCTCTCTGGGACACAGTGTGTGACTTTGCCTACCTGCCGGGGAACCGAGGATTGGACATTCGGCTGCTGACTCCTGTCTTTGCCCGCTAGCCAGCTGCTCGCCGGACCCGCTCCACGGGTCCTGCTTCGCAGCTCCGTTTGTGGGAGTTGCTCATAGCAAGAGGCTGAGACTCGGGAGACTGTTGGGGTGTGCGTTGTAGTGCAGCAGGGCTGCGAGCGGTGAAAGCAGGGACTCCATCTCCCAGGAGTCCCTGCAGCCTGACCCGAAACACCTGGGCCGCTCTCCCTGCTTGCCCCACCCCCCAACTACCGCTCCCTCTACTTTAACAGGCCCTCTCGACCGCCGCGCGGGAGCGCCCGGGAGCATCCCGGGAGAACCCCGGGACAAGGGCGGGACCATCTGCGGCCGTCCGCGGTCGAGCGAGGTTGGGTTGGGCCACCCCCCTGGTCCTCCTCTCTTACAAAGTGAAGTATTGTGGAATCACTAAATATCTGTTCCACTTCTTGCTACTCGTTCGTTACTATCATGCCTTTGCGCTCTGGAAAGGAACGAACTGTTCTACTACAGACTACTAAGGGGGTGGTTACTGGTCCCCTGGACGCTTTTATTATTAAGGCGACAGGAATTTTGGAGAAGGAAATAGCTTTGGCCGAAAAAAGGCTCTCACTTGACCTCATTAGTGGGAAACGTTCCTCGTTAGGCCCCCTTGCCACAGTGCCTAGTCCCGAAGCTTCAGCATCAGGCATTATCCCATCTTTGGTTCCTGTATTGGTGGATGTACACTGCGAGGAGGAGGTTTTGTCTTTGATTCCCTCTGACAGTGATTCGAATTCTAGTGAGTCACCTAGGAGTATGGCGGGGGGGAGTGTACTTTTGGCAAGTCAATCTCAATTAGACTCATCATCAAACGGGGACTCGCCCAGGAACTTGCCCTGTAAAAGAAAATGAAGTAAGGGCCGCCAGAGGGGATGTGTTTCAAAAATATCTAAAACAACTAGCATACCTCAGCCAATAACTATTCCTGAAGCCTCCACCTGCTCACAGTCTCCCTTGCCTGTAAGGGACCCCTTGCTCTCCCCCCAAGTCCCACCCGGGTCTTTGGATTCTTATCCTGCGAGCCATAGTGGTGATGAGGGCCTATTAGGCAAAATGGAAGTATTATTCAAAACACTTATTTTGCTCCTACTGGAAAGAACTAGACTCATTAATTCAAAATTGGACGCTCTCGAGAATCTTGTCAATACCAATACTGGTTTGTTAACACCTTAGCTGCTTCGAACGTTCAGCGCCCAGTGCTGAACGTTCGAAGAACGAATGCTGGCCCGTCGGCCAACGGTCGTGCGCAGCACTGGGGAGGTAGCGCTCGTGACGACCGTTGGCCGACGGCTGCGCTTAAGGTGTTAAAAAAGTTAGTTAATGTCCAAGTAGCATTGTCTAACTCTATCTGGTCTAGTAATTCTAAACCCCAGGGAGCAGTTGTTACCAGTAAGCAGCACCTTTTAGCATCTGCCAAGCCAACCACTATCCGGCCAGCCCCAAATAATCCTGCCTGCTCGGGCCTCGGGGGCAGGAATCCAAATAATACCACTACTCCCGCACTGGCCTCAAGTATACAGGTTTAGTAACCAAAGAAGGCCAGTTTTAAATCGAATCCTCCGCTCCAGCCAAGTACCTCTATGCCTACACCTATTACTCGGCCTCAGGACCATGTGAGGGGCGGCTCCATACCATCTACGCATTCTAAAATAAGCTCTAGAGCAGTGGGGAGTGCAACTACTGATTCTATCATTCCCCCTCTGAAGGCTAACAAACGGGGACCCCCTTGCACAGACTTACCTATTGAAGCTACCCCATATACGATTGTCCTAACAGGTGTCTCACCCATTAGGGAGGGCTAAACTGAAGCCTATGGGGATCTTAAAAACAAAGTTGTTTTTTGGTTAAATAAAAACCGTCCCCTTCCACCCTCCTCCACTACAGATATATCGAATGTGAGAAGAGTTGACTGGGTGGGACATTGTGCCAAGGATTTAGAAGGGGATTGTATTATTATAAATTTCAGCGATCCTTGGGTGGTGGACTTCATACGTAGGGAAGCAAGGTTTGGGAGGGTGGGTGATGTGCAGTCTTTGGGTCTTGGCTATTTTTACCCCAAAAGATATAGTGTGCCCTTCTCCAACTCCCTAACAACCCAACCTCAGACAACATGGCCTCCCTCAAGGCAGCCACCCGCAAACACCACCAACTGATTCGATCAGCCAAGAAATCAGCATTCAAGGTCCGTCTCGACAACAATTCTCATAACAGCAAGGAACTCTTCAATATCGTCAAAGAACTCACTAACCCCACCGCAGCATCCAACGACATCACTCCCTCCCAAAACCTCTGCGACGCGCTATCCTCCTTCTTCTACAACAAAATTGCCGACATCCACAACAGCTTCAAGAATACTCCCAGTGATCAACCCGCCCCACCCCCTTCAGATTCCACTCCTCCAACTAACAACCTCAGTGCCTGGAACCCAATAACCACTGAAGACACCATTCGCCTCATGAACTCAATCCACTCTGGCTCGCCTTCTGACCCTTGTCCCCACCACATCTTCAACAAAGCTGACTCCATCATCGCACCCCAACTCCGCGATGTCATCAACTGCTCTTTCAACTCTGCCACCTTCCCAGAAATCTGGAAACACGCCGAACTCAGCGCCCTTCTGAAAAAACCCACAGCAGACCCCTCAGAACTGAAAAACTACCGACCCATATCCCTCCTCTCTTTCCCGGCCAAAGTCATCGAGAAAGCCGTCAACATCCAGCTTGCCGCCTTCCTTGAATCCAACAACTCCCTTGATCCATCTCAATCCGGATTTCGAGCCAAACATAGCACCGAAACCGCCCTCATTGCAGCGACCGACGACATCCGAGCACTCCTGGACAACGGAGAAACAGTGGCCCTCATCCTACTCGACCTCTCCGCTGCTTTCGACACAGTCTGCCACAGCACCCTTATACAAGGCCTCAGCAACATCGGCATACATGGAAAAGCCTTGGACTGGATCACCTCATTCCTAGCTGGGAGAACTCAGAGAGTCCGACTTCCCCCATTCTACTCAAAGGCCACCGAAGTCATCTGCGGCGTACCTCAAGGATCCTCACTCAGTCCCACCCTCTTCAACGTCTACATGAGTCCTCTCGCCTCTATCGCGCGTCAACACAACCTCAACATCATCTCTTACGCCGACGACACCCAGCTAATCCTTTCCCTCACCAAAGACCCCAACACCGCCAAAACCAATCTTCACGAAGGCATGAAAGAAGTAGCCGATTGGATGAAACAGAGCCGCCTAAAACTCAACTCAGACAAAACGGAGGTGCTCATCCTAGGATCATCCCCCTCAGCTTGGGACGACTCTTTGTGGCCTTCCGCTCTGGGCACAGCACCCTCACCCACAGACCATGCACGTAACCTTGGCTTCATTCTAGACTCCTCTCTCTCTATGTCTAGACAAGTCAACACCGTCTCGTCCTCCTGCTTCAACGTCCTTCGCATTCTCAAAAAGATCTTCCGCTGGATCCCCCTCGAGACAAGAAAGACTGTCACCCATGCACTGGTCACGAGTCGTCTGGATTATGGCAACACACTTTACGCCGGAATTACAACAAAATTACAGAAAAAACTCCAGCGCATCCAAAACGCGCCAGCGAGACTCATATTAGACATCCCGCGCCAAGATCACATCACCGGACACCTAAAAGATCTCCACTGGCTTCCCGTCAGCAAAAGAATTACTTTCCGCCTTCTCACCCACGCACACAATGCCCTTTATAATCTAGGACCCGAATGCCTCAACACTCGACTGTCCTTCTACAAACCCACCCGCCAACTAAGATCATCCAATCAAGCCTTCGCCACAGTCCCGCGCATCCGAAAATCCACCATGGGTGGCAGATCCTTCTCCTTCCTGGCTGCTAAGACCTGGAACTCACTCCCCACCCACCTCCGCCTTACTCAGAACCACATCTCCTTCAGAAAAGAACTGAAAACCTGGCTATTCGACAAATAATGAACCCCTCCCTCTAGTGCCTTGAGACCCTCTGGGTGAGTAGTGCGCTCTATAAATGCCCGAACTTGAACTTGAACTAATGCTGAATAGACTTGCTGGGAGACCCCAAGTTGTTGGGTTCCCATATTCCCCTTTTTATCCTCATTTATTTAACCGTTTCGAACCTCTTTCTGGCCTGGAGGGCATTGATTGACTCTATTCTGCACCTGATAGAGGGAGTGGTTTTGACAATTATGTTAGTGGGGGTGATGGAGTATGTAATGTGGCAACGAGTAAGGAGGGAGAAAACCTAGAGAAGGGGATGGAGATAGCCCCTGTGAGTTACAAAGATGGTAACCGGCTGGCTGATTGTCAATCCAGTATTGATAGGAATTTAAGCCTGGAGCAGTGTGTTTCGGATCGCGTTGCTCCCGCCAGTCAGGTTGTGCCGCTTAAAATGGCTTCATGGAACATTGCAGGGCTAAAGGGGCGTATAGGTTCAGAGGATTGGACAGATTTTATTGACACCTTTGACATCCTAATCTTCCAAGAGAGTTGGGCTCCTGATCCAATATATCGGGTAGGGTTTCTAAATTTTTACAAACCAGCGATTCAGGGTCCCAAAGGTAGAGATTCAGGGGGCCTAGAAATCTGGGTTAGGCAGTCTATTGGCTATAATCTAACAGAAATTGTAGTGGATAACCCGGATCTCCTGGGAATCAAGTTACGTAAGAAAAATCATCAGGACATAGTAGTTATTAATATCTATGCCCGAGGCCGCCCCGGTGGGCGTTGTCCGGTTATTGTAGATGAACTGGACTCCTACCTCGATCTGATTGGGAGAGACAAGTTAATTTTCATAGCAGGGGATCTAAACTGCACCTTCGAACCCTTGTTTAGCGAGGGTGAGGGCCTGGGGTCCGAGGAAGATGCAGTGTGGAATATTCCGACGTTGACCTTGAATAATCTTTAGAAGGGTACTGAGGCCGCTCTTCACTGGTCAGGGCTGTGTTTGGAGTGGGGTCTGAGAGCAGCTAATGGTCGTTCGGCTTCAGACAAGGCTGGTCATCCCACCTTTGACAATGGGGTTAGTAAAAGCAGAATAGATTACATTCTGGTTAAAATGGAATACTGGTCCCTCCTGGTTGAAATGGAAGTTGTGGTTCACCCAGAAAATGACCACAACCCATCGTTTTTAAGTCTGAAGCTCCCAGGCAACCCCGTTAGGCCCCTATCAGCTCCGTGCATAACGGCTGAGGCGTCCTGACTAATGATAGAAGAAGGGTCAAATGGTGTAGGGTTGTGGAGGATGCTACCTTGTTAGATGGCATATCGAAGGACGTTTCGACGACTCTGAGTGCCATTCTGAATCTATCGCCCACTTTGGATGCTGTTCATCATCAGTGATCTTCATGAACAGTGTTTCATTAAACTCAAGGCCCTCCTGACTCTACCGCCAAAACGTGGGAAAGAGATGGTAACGGGTTGCTGGAAAAAATGGTATAATAAGAACTGTAGGGCTGCACATAGTAACCTAATTAAAGCCATTAAATCTAGGGTCACCTGTGATATTAAAACGGCACGTCAAATGTATAAAAAAGCCCAGTGGGAGGCGAAGAGAGAGTGGGACGAGTGCCATTGGTCCGATCTTTTCGAGGCCTGCTTATCCTCGAACCAGGTAAAATTCTTGGAAATTGTGAAATGGGGTAGGAACCCTGATTCTCAAACCCCAGTAAACTATATGCCTGCGGAAGTATGGGTGGACTTTCTCTCCTGTCAGTTTAAGGATCCTGATCTAAAACCTCTTAATGGTCAAGAGAAGCAGGTATCTCTGCACCCTGTCCATAGCCACTCGCTAGTCTTCACGACTTCTGATACTGAGTCTGCTCTCCGTCTGGTCCAATCGGGGAAAGCTCCAGGGATGGATTCTATTCCGGCACACTTATTTAAAATAAACCTCCAACTATGGGTTCCCTATATAACCTTGATCGCCAATGCTATCGCTAAGGGGGCAAGGATCCCAGAGTCCTGGAAAGGGGCGGAAATTCTTCCCATTTTTAAAAAAAGGGACCGTTCGGTACCGGGCAACTACCGCCCCATAAGTTTAATCGACTCCCTACAGAAAATTATTGCCAGGATGGTCCTTGCCAGAGTCCAAGGGTGGATGGAGATGGAAAGTATTCTCTCTCCATTGCAGGCGGGCTTTAGATCAGGCACCAGCACCATAGACCAGGTTTTCAGATTTACTCTGATATACTGGAAGGTGGTGCTGTTGGGCGGTGGATACATTTATGCCGCCTTTGTAGACCTAAAGTCGGCCTTCGATCTTGTGCCTAGGGCTAAACTGTGGGCGGTCTTGAGAAACTTGGGATTACTGCTAGATCTCCTAGACCTTGTGGTTAGATTACACAAGGGCAATTTTGCCAGGGTGAGGTGGGGAGGCCAAGGGCAGGTGACGGATAGCTTCCCCATAACACGAGGTGTCCGTCAGGGGTGTGTCTTGGCACCTACCCTTTTTTTATTGTTCATTGATCAGGTGGTGAAGTTTTTTGCTGACACCCCCACTGATGCTCCTTCCCTAGGTGGGTCTAAGTTTCCAATGCTCATCTTCGCAGATGACACTTTACTCCTCTCAAAGACACGTAGGGGGCTGCAAACTGCACTTAACAGGTTTGAGGAGTTCTGCAAATTAAACGATCTGCAAATAAACTTGAGCAAGACCAAATTCATGGTCTTAACCAAAAATTGTCCCATTAAAAGTTTTGTTAGCATGAATGGTGTCAGTCTCGAACAAGTGGAGGTTATTGCATACCTTGGAGTGACCCTAGACTATCGCCTACGCTGGAAACCCCAGATTGATGCGCTCTGCCTAAAATTTGCACACCTTACGGGCTGCTTAATTGAGGAGC
Organism: Lissotriton vulgaris; assembly: GCF_964263255.1. Taxonomy (NCBI): domain Eukaryota; kingdom Metazoa; phylum Chordata; class Amphibia; order Caudata; family Salamandridae; genus Lissotriton; species Lissotriton vulgaris. Next base: position 1,077,582,077 of record NC_141689.1, on the reverse strand, counting down.
AAAACATTTCGTTAACTAAACGGGTTACACCAGCACTTAGGATCTACGAAGCCAAAATCAGTTCTGCCATTTTGTACGGGGCTGACCTATGGGGCTACAAGGACCTATCGCCATTGGTAAAAGTCCAAAATAAATTCATGCGGAATTTGGTAGGTCTTCCCAATCTACACCAATCAAACCACTCTTGTTGGATATGGGTTGTAAACCCATCAACGAGATGATTCGATATCAGCTAGTAGCATTGTGGAGACGGATCTGGACATCACCGGATCTATGTCTCTTTGCCAGCGAATTGGCGGAAGTGAGATCAGCACTGGGTTCTAGTAATATTCCCTGGCTACGTGAGGTGAAACTAATTTTGGAAGACATGGGTCTTAACCAACTGTGGGTTTCTCCGGGGTCCACCACCTTCCTTTCGAAGCAAGTTTTTAAAGCACTTTATTGGGCATCTGTTAAACTTCCATCTGTTGTGCAATCTGAAGCTACCAGCTTGTCAGGTAGATTTTTGGCCCACAAATTGGATCCTTTTCTGGAGAACGATTGGGACGTCATCATAAAAACTTTAGACAAAAAACTATACCATCAGTTTCGAGTCGGGTCCCTGCCAGTAAGGCCCTTTACCAAAAATTGGTCTGCTCATTCTAATGATCTTTGCCCCTGGTGTGCTGACCATAAGAAGAGTGTGGGTCATTTCCTTTTTGCATGTCCTGCCTATCATGCCCCTAGAATTAAATGGATTAGGCCTATCTGTCGTCGAATGAAAATTAGAGGGAGCACTGAGGCTTTGTGGGTGCTACGTACCAACACCTCAGAGATGGTGGTAATAGGTGTGGCTAAGTACTTGGGGTGGGCGTGGATCATCAGAGCCAGACACTTGCAGTCACTTTGATCCTTAATTTTAGTTGAGTATTTCATACATTGGGTCTTTAATATACTGTTTAATCTTTTTTTTTAATGATGAAGGGCCAGATGTAGGAGCCCTAATACCGGTCGGTAACGGCCGAATTCGGCCGTTACCGACCGGTATTAGGGTTTCCAGATGTAGGGGGCCTATATTTTACCGATTCTGTAAAGTTACCGAATCGGTAAATTTACAGAATCGGTAAAATACCGAATCGGTATATTTACCGATTTGGAAAAACCACATGTAGGTGGCACTCCTAAGAGTGTCACAGGCCCTTAAAAATCGGTATTTTACCACCCAATCCTATTGGGTGGTAAAATACTGAATTCAGGTGTGCATGCACATCTGTGCATGCACACCTGTGCAATGTGACACACAGACATGCCCTTAGGGCATTTCTGTGTGCCACATGACACACTAGTCCGGAATTAGGGTGCTAGAGGGTGTCAAAGTGACACCCCCTGCACCCTTGCAGGATTCGGTATTTACCGATTCTGTAAATACCGAATCTATATTTTCCATTGATTCCTATGGGCTTCAAGGCCCATAGGAATCAACGGGAAATACAGATTCGGTATTTACAGAACCAGTAAATACTGACTCTTACAGATTCGGTAATTTTTTACCTACATCTGCCTCCTTCCAATTTACCGACTCTTAAATACCGAATCGGTATGAGTCGGTACTTAAGAGTCGGTAAATCGGATTTACCTACATCTGGCCCGAAATGTTTTAAGTATGTATGTTGTTTTTAATTCGTTTTATGTATCTTTTATCCCTTTTTGTACAATTGTCTTTTATGATGTAAAAATCGGAATAAAGACGTATGAAACCTGAGAAAGGCGAAGCAGCAATTTGAGTTACATCGCCTTACTTTTGATTTATGAGGACACTCAAAGCCACACAGGGTGGCTTTGCGTGGCTTCATAAATCGGATTGAGAGCCCTACGTCATACATGCACCACGTTATGTGGTGCAAATGTGACGTAGAGCTCTCCTAAATAAACCCCTACGTTTTTTACCTTGTAAATCTACAATTCGCTCTTTGGGGATAATTTAAAGAAACAATTGACCCAGCAAATTTCAATGCTCAATATTTAATTAATCAGACCGTAACTATATTAATTGCAAGTTCAATTACAACTGTCTACATTGTCCTATTATGACAGACACATGTATATAATACATATTCTGCATTAGTGTAGCTTCACTATGCTTCAGTGTCTGATTTGGTGCCTTCTGATATTGAGAATTCCAACATAGATGGCAGATTGGTTAGGGTTTATGAGCTGTAATGCCAGTGGTGTATTTATATTTCGATTATATTGTTGTTTATAGTAGATGAGTTGTAAACATTTATAGATCAATGGATTATGAAGTTTAATGGCTATAGCAAGAACAGCTATTAAGGTGTTTACACACTGTCTTGATTATGTAACCTATCCATTACTGAGACTATTGGCCCAGGAGTGATTTAAATGGAGTTAGTGTATTTGAAGAGCCTTGATATCCAATTAGTGGCCTATCTGGATCATCCTGGGTGTATGTTAAGTCTTTTGTTTAAAGTGTTCTGTCGTCATTTGATGTGCGAAGTGTTGAGTCAAGGGTATGTTTTTGTGATCATGGTAATATCTGAGTATGGCCCTCATTATAAGTTAGGGGGAGCAGAATTACTGTATGGAATTCTGCTACGTCTGTTTCCGCCTGGGGTTCCCCAATTTATTGGGTGTTAATCTGCTGGGTAATATCACACTAGGCTTTGGTTGCAACCAGTGGTGGTCTGTGCAGGTAAGCGCAGTGGGAGATGGGGGTATTGGGATGAGCGGTAGGGGGGAGTCGACAGATGATAGATTTGGGAAAAATAAATAAATCCTATTCTGTCATCTGTCAGCATCCCCCCCGGCCTACCACGCTCACCTGCACAGAGTACTGCTGGCTGCAACAGTGACAAGCATCTTTCTCTGTTTACTATCGATAGAGGGAACATACAACATTTCCCCGCCAGAAGATAACTTTCCCCTTTCTTCCCTGCTTCCTTCACCCCATCTTACCCAGGGACCCACATAAATGTACCACATGCTAAGAAGCAGGTAATAAATGTATGTGCTAAACCACATGAAACCAGGAATTTCATTTGTTTTGTGACCGTAAAAAGCAGTCCAACCTGAACTACCATGGAATGTACCAGGACAGTACTGGTGGGATTTACTGCCTACAATTTTACTATTCGTCGTTTAATCAAGGGAAGGAGGAAGAAGCAGAGATTCATTTGCCTTCCATTAGGTTTAGACAAAATCAAGGGAGAATGAACCACAAACCCTTTTGTTACCAGGGTCTAGGGTTCTGATATACCGAAGACCCTCATTAACATTTGACATGTGGTGCCGTATATCGTGGCTCTCCGCTCAGTCAGCTATGCGAATAGCATCCTCATTGGGTCTGTTATCACTTGAACACTAGGTTCTCCAAGTGATCTCCTTTTTCCACCCGTAGGTAGACCATCTGGTTTTTTGACAGTTGAGATAAAAAGTGCAGAAGTATTTTAGCAAAGTGTGAGTTAAAAATATTTACTGTCCTCAGTTTGAGTCTTTAATTTGCCGAGGATAGGGCAATATTGAAAAAGTGTTTGGTAATATTAAGGTGGAAGTGTTACTGTTCCACTGCACCTGGTGATGGTTCGTGGAAGGTAGACATGTTTTGGCCCTTGGTAGCCCTCGCGGGTCTATGGGCCTTCTACAGGACCAGATCGAAGTTAGTTATTAACAAAATTGCTTTGACAGGTAAGTAAGTTACTCACCAATCTTGATCATAGAGCTCATTCGGTCATCTTCGTTTTTGAGCGATGCTGATTTAGTCTATAACTTCTATAGGAGACGAGTTTTGCTCCTACAGGATCGTGAAGGAATCTGGCTCTTTTTGAGCTCCATTCTGCTTTTGTGCTGATTCTGTCGTTACCGCCCTCTGGCGACCCTGGTAACAACAGGTTTTGTGATTCGTTCTCCCTTGATTTTGTCTACAGTTTTACTATTACCACACTACTGTCAGACTCATAGGTGGCGTGCATGTGGGAAATCCATGCTGCATTGGATGTGTGTAAGGTAGTCTGCCAGTTATGCTGTGTGTTGGATGCAATCATGTATGTTGTTTGTTAGTGGAAAGTGATATTGTAAACATATTGCTAACCGAACATATGCTATAACTTCTGTGTTGAATCTTAGTGCTGTGCCTGTCAATGATCTCCTCTAGGTTGCGGGTTCAAGGTAAGTACAAGTGTTATACCATGATAGCCATTTGAATCCAGTTTCTGTTCTATGTTAGATGTATGTGATGTGTTCTATCCAAAGTGTTGCGTTGGCTGTTGGAATATTCCATGGGGCAGTGCCAACAATCCAAGCTTTACAGTCACCGAAGAAAAGAATGAATTGCAGTCCTTTTGTTTAGGATGAACCCCTGAAGAAGAGAGTGGGTGTATTAGAAGGCATGTAGCACAGAAGAGTCTCTGCATAGTTCTCATTGTGAAGCAACCCTCTAAATTCTGGATCATAAGTTGTTGTCTTTCCCTGCTCACCAACAGTCACTGATCAACATCCATCGCTGAAGAATGCCACAAGAGGGAGCGGCCCATTTCTGTATGTTGCAAGTTTTTCTGATACAAACTTTACTGTCCATTTTGTTCCACTTATTTGTTGTAAGTCTATAAACTGTGGTCAGATTCATGTCTAAAGAGAGAGGACTTGAAGAATACTCTTTCCTAGGGGAAATGGAGTGGGCAAATTGAACCATTACAAGAGTTACCAATCACAAGAAGGGAAGTGAGAGGCACCTGAGGCATGAACTATGCAGTTCAGCAGCACAATCATAAAACAGTGATTCTACTACTGGACATTCTGAAAAAAGATGGCTGGGTGTAGGCAGATGGGACAAAACAATAATTATAGGGTATTTATAGGGGATCTCCCACATATCAAGGAGAAAACAGAAGTCAACAGAAAAGAGAGGCATATCTCATGTACATTCCAAACACAGCATGCCAGAATATTGTTTTTAAGATGATGGGTCTTCATTGGAGGTTCAGTGAGATGATTTTTCTGTACTGTAAGTGAGAAGAGGCATGGATCGTGGCATGGTTGGTGATGCACTCGGATGGCCACCAAAACCAGTCTAAGATAGTGTAGAAATCAGTTGGCCCTTTTTTTAAGTGAAACTCCAGTACCACCACATTTCTTGCTAATAGTGATGACAGGGTCACACCGCCACCTTTTGACCTGATGGTAGTCACTCTCTGAATGTGAAAGTAGAATGTTACATACACTTTTTAATTTGTGCAGAAATTGTGAGTATTCCTCATTTCTATCTCACAGAGAAATTCTTGATCTCAATGTCAAAAGGGGTTAAAATTAACTTGTGTTGATTCACAGTAGACTTTAGACACTCTTCAGACATTCTTATTATACCCAGGTGCTGGAGACCCTCCTTTCTGAGTTCCTTTCTGGGGATTTCTTGCATTGTGTTTGGGTCAGTAAAATATTTTGTGTGCCCTAAGTCACTCATAAAATTTCGCACATACCTATCCCAGGGAATTTTTAAAACCCCCTCAAGTTTAAGGCAATCTTGGATTATCTCTCTGTTTAACTTGGTTTGCTCCTTTAACCATATTCTATGCCATACCAGGATGAGTTCAAGTTTTAGGAGGTCCAAAATATACAGAAGACCGAGTTAGTCATGGCAGACAAAGCAAGAGGTGCTTGCTGGGACTGATAAAAGGTATCTTAAAAATTAATTTTTCACTACTTGGATTGGCTGGACGTCAGCAAAACCCCACACTCCCGCCCCATACATTGCCAATGAGATACAGTTGGGTTTATTGCTCTGAATGAGCTCTGGGGGTTTCCTGCCTAGCTTCTTAGAGAAGGAGGTATGGGCAGCTGTTGTCTTTGTAAAAGCCATCTCTTTTGTTGATATTGCTTGAGCCCATGAATCGCTTTGATTAAACAAGGTGCCAAGGTAGGGGAAGCTCTTGGTTGTAACTAGCTTCTGCACGTCCACGTACATACCCCTTGACCTATTTCTTCTCCCGCCACAATTCATATTGTATGTCTTTGACTTATTAATCGAGAGTCCTAGATTCATCATAAAGTCTGTAAAACTGTCTGAGGCCCTCTGCAGGCCGATTTAAGTTCTGGACATCAGTACTGCATCGTCTGCATAAAGGAGAGCAGGTACGGATCAGCCGCCTACTAAGGGGAAATCCCGATTATTGCCAAGGAGTGCTTATTCCAGCCCATTAGTGTACAGGCTAAAAAGAAAGGGGGCCATTACGCAACCTTGCCTGACCCCTTTCTAATGGGGAAGGTGGCTGTACACTCACCCCCTATGCCGAAGCGCACATTAGCTGACGCACCACTATACAAATACCATAAAGAAAAGGATAATATGGGATCCACCCCTACATCTCCTATAATCTATTGTGTCTCACTTAGTCGAAGGCCACTGTGAGATCCACAAATTCAAAAAACAGGGAGCCCTTCTTTACTCTAACATATTTCCCCACAAGTAGAGCAAGGTTTATACTCTGCTCAATTATTCCCAATCCCTCACGAAAGCCGTACTGTATATCTGATAGCGTCTGTCCTGTCTATCTTCTGCCCACGATTGAAGGTGCTCGAAAATGACTCGGCTGGCTACTTTTACCAAGGAGTCCAGCAGCGATATGGGCCGGTAGCAGCTGGGGTCATTACCGTCCCCTTTTTTAAATAAATATTGGAACTATTAAAGATTCACTCCAGGTCTTTGGGATTGCTTCCATGCAGCTGGCTTAAAAAACCTGGGTTACTATAGGCCCCCAAAGAATAATGTTTGACTTAAACAAGTCCACAGGTACTCCATCGGGGCTCCCTTGCTTGCTGCAATTGTTTTCCCCACCTGCTCCAGTGTGAACTTCAGGTCCGCTTTATCCGGCTTCTCTCTTGGGGTAACCGTGTGAGTTACATTAGTGAGCTCCTGCTCAGCGTAAATCTTTGAATAATGTCTAACCCAGGATTCCTCAGGTATGGCAGATTCTATGGTGGGGCCCGCACCTCGTTGTAAGAATGGAGTTCTCACTGCTCACCAAAAGGCGGCACTATCATTCTGTAATGCTGCACAGTGGAGGGATTTCCAGGCTTCCTTTCTCAGGGCACATTTTCTCTCATTGAGAGCCCGCCTATAATCCAGTCTTGCCTTCTTAATGTTATTGGGAATTCTAAACTGCCTGTGTAACTCATTTTAAGGTTGGTATAAGCTTGCATGCATTGAATATTTTATACTTATATGTATTAACCGCATGCGCGCTAACGGGTTTTCCTGCTGCGCGCTGGAATTTCAAAAATCCCGCGTTACGGGACAAAGCCAGCTCGTCATGCGCGTAGCGCAGGTAACGCCCATGACGAGCTGGCTTTGTCACCCACATCGAAGGGGTTAAAAAGGGAAGTTTCAGCCTGGCAAAGGTTGAAATGGCCTTTAAAACTGCACACACAGGCTGCAATGGCAGGCCAGAGACATGTTTAAAAGGCTATTTAAGTGGGTGGCACAATGAGTGCTGCAGGCCCACTAGTAGCTTTTAATTTGAAGACATTGGGTACATGCAGTATGATAGAAATTGGGTCTCTAGTTGGCAGGGGTTTGTACTTTGTCCCAGTAGGGACCACAATCCTACACCAGTTTAGACAAATAGATTATGATTTTATAAATAAAACAAGGCCAAATGACCAAAATCCAATGAGTGGAAGTTGAGCTTTGAATTTTCAAAGAATACAAGTGTTGATTGTGCTTAGAAGCAATAAGTGCTTCTGGGGATTATCTGGTGGTGCTGGAGTAAGGCAAAGTCAAAAGTTCTGGCCGACCGTGAGGGAGAGCGGGCCGTATACAGGAGCCACGCAGGCCAGCTGAAAACAGTACCTTGTTTCTACAGAGTAATGCTCCCTGCAGATTCTGTGGAACTTAACTGACCTGAGCAGACAGACTTCACTTATTAGGAACTGCATACCCTATTGACCGTGATGCATTGTTCTTCCCACACTGCAGTGGTGGAGTTGCAGCAGTTCCGATGGGTTAGATGTTTAAGGCGGTGTTCATTCCGAGTACAATAAGCTGATTATGCCCCAGCAACATAAAAAATGTGTCAGTTCTGCTTCCGGCAGACAAGAGATGCATTGGTTCGACTGTAGCAACCATCTGAGTCCACCTCCAAATGGGTAGGCACAGCAGCAAGTGGGGAGACATTGATATCCCTACCTCTCAAAAACAGGATGCAAGCCAACAAGTCCTTGGATATCAATATGAGTTCAAGCAGAGTCCAGTTCTTCCTCAGCAGGGTCAGAGCACAGCAGGGCAGAACAGCAGAAAAGTAGTTATTCCAGAGTAGAAGTCCAGCAGAGTGACAGTCCTTGTAGCAGCACAACAGTCCTTCCTGACAGAGTTTCTTTACAGATCCAAGAAGTGTCTAATTTGGTGGAGATAGAGACCCAGGGGGTCATTAGAATGTCGGGAGGTTTGCCTCCGCCAGGCTGGCGGTAGCCACCGCCGGCCTGGCGGAGGCAATCCGCCCGACATCCACTGCCCAATTCCCCCCCGCCAAATTAGGATGGCGGGGGGGACCGCAGCGGTGTAAAACACTGCTCCCCTGTTTTCCGCCAAATTGTTTAATATGGTGGCGGTGTCTGTTAGATACCGCCAGCCATATTACAATGGGCAAATTGGCATGCCTTTCCGTGGCGGTAATGCCGCCACGGAAAGGCAGGCGGTCTTCACTCTGGGGGCCCCTGCGGGCCCCAGAGTGAAGGAGAATGGGGGGGTGCACACGGGGGGTACCTGTGGTACCCCCCCACATCTACATAATCAAAGCGGCAGGCACCGCGCGGTGCCTGCCGCTTTGGTTATGCAAATGCTGCATGTCATTTTCAGTATTGTGGCGGGCGGTGCAGAGAGCACCGCCCGCCACAATACTGAAAATACAGGATGTGCCCGCCTACGGGACTCCCGCACTTATGGCAGGCGGTCCTGTTCTCCGTTAGGGTGGCGGGCGGACAAAGTCCGCCCGCCATCCTAATGAGCCCCCCAGTATTTATACCCAGTTATGCCGTGGAAGTGGGGGTGACTTCAAAGTAGGATCTTTGAATTACACAGAGGTCCTTTCTTCCCATTCCTGGCTCCAGACTCACTACAGGGGGGTAATCAGTTCTTTGTGTGGGGACAAGACACTGGCTATTCTTGTGTAAGTATCAGCTCCCCCCTCCCACCCTGCCCAGGATGAGTCATCAGGCTGCAGATGGGCACTCAGACATACCTAGCCATTCTTTGTGTCTGGCTGTTTAGAGGAGAGGCACAAAGTCAAGCTGTCACTCACCTCAGACATGTATTGGAGGCAGGCTGCAGGCACTCAGAGGTTTGAGAGCAGAGAAATAACAACTTTCTAAAAGATGTATTTCTAAAATTGTAAGGTTAAATCCGACTTTACCAGTAAAGAGGAGAAACATGACGGAGCTACTCCTTCTCAATCATGAATTACAGCTTGAAAGTGTAATATGAAATTCTCAATGTTAACCTATGAGAAGTGTAGGACTCACAGTAGTGAAAAACAAATGAAGATGTTTTTCACTACCAGGACATACAAAACCTAAAAGCACATGTCCTACCTTTCACTTACACAGCAGCCTGCCCTATGGGCTCCCTAGGGCCTACCGTAGGGGTGACATGTGTAATAAAAGGGGAAGTTTAGGAGTTGGTGAGGAGTTTTAAATGCCAACTTGACATAGTAGTAAAACTGCCCACACAGGTTTAGCAGTGGCAGACTAGAGTCACGTTTCAAGGTCTACTTTTGTGGGTGGTACAATCAACGTTGCAGGCGCACTAGCCACATTTAATTTGAAGACCCTTGGCACAGGTAATGCACTCTACTAGGGACTTACAGATAAGTTAAATATCCCAATTGTGGATAAACAAATGTTACCATGTTTAGGGGAGAAGCACATGCAATTTAGCACTGGTCTGCAGTGGTAAGTGCTTAGTGGCCTAAGGCGAAACAAAAAGAATCAGCAAAAAGAAGACGAAGGCAGGCAAAAACATTGGGGCAAGACCACTATGAGACTGACAGGTCTAACACAGTACCAATTTACTAGGGACTTAAAAGTAAATTATTTGTGCCAGTAGGGTATATGCAAAATTTACCATGTTTAAAGGAGAGATTACTAGCACTTTTGAAATGGTTAGCAGTGGTAAAGTGCACAGAATCCTAAAAAAGCAAGGCAAAATGTTTGGTGAAAGGCCACCTTGAGGCTGATAGGTCTATCACCCTTCCATCCTAATTAGGAGTTAGCAATAAGATTGTTTCGATTCAAAAAGCTTCCTTTTATCCTCTCTGCCAGTTCCTTTGCTAGACCAAATAATGAGGGTAAGATTTCAACCTACATTATTAGCCAAATAGTTCCTTGGTCATGTCAAGGTGAGAACTTTGAGCTTTTAAGATGGCAAGCAAGTCAATGGGTGAAACCTTTTGTCAGAAAACATGCCTTTTGTTTTGCAACAAGATGAAAATGTGTGAATATTAGGATAAAGTTGGGTCTTTTAGTGCTGCCCACAGATGTTTTAGAATCTTGTGCTACAAAACTTTAAAATAAGATGGACCCATTTGCTGAACAGATCGCAGTATACTGTATCTTCAGAAAAGAGTGAAGTAAAATTATGTCTGTGTTGTTAGCGTTGGAATTAAAAAGCATACACAGACCCTGATCCCCTCCTGCCACTTTGGGCAAAAGTGAGAAAGTTAACCTAGCTGAACTCGACTAAGACAAATGGATGAAGGCACTAGCATCCCAGAGGGAGGTGCCGATCTCTTCTAAGTTGAAGTCGGTGCAATTGAAAATACTCCACAGGATTTATGTCACCGTACCAACATTGGTTAGGATGGGATGTGGAGATGAGACTAGTTGTCGACGGCGATGTGGCCAGGAAGGCACCTTTTTTTGTATAATGTGGGAATGCCTGCATATTATTTGATATTGGAGAGAGGTTCATTCATGTATGGGGGAAGTTATGGAACAGACGATAGCTATGGAAGCCAAACGCTGCCTCCTAAATATTTGGGAACCAACAGACCTGGGTAATAAAGAGAAAGCTTGGCTGACCCTAGGATTGACGGTCGCTAAGAGGAATGTTGCACGGAAATAGGGGGTGCACACAACTCCAACACTACTGGAATGGGAAGGTAACATGGACTGGTGCATGTATTGAGAAAAAACAGTATATGTATCACAAGGCTGCCCCAGAAAATGGATGCAAATATGGGGGAAATGGAATGCATACAGGGGTAACATATGTGAACCATCTACCCTGCCGGTACACCTGTCCCTGGGAGAATCAACACCCTGATATGCTAATATTTACTGTATAGTACATAGCATGTGATGATATAGAACTGTGTGTAGTGTATGCCAGACTATCATGACATTTGAATTATATTGCTTGCACGCTGTGATGTTTTCATGGTTATAATAAAAATATATTTTAAAAAAACATACAAAGAAACATTTTTACTTAGTAGATATGCTTGACAAAGGGCCAAGACTTTCATTGCATCATTAGCAGTGTCTATGAGAGCACACATCTTTACTTTGTGTGCAAAAAAGCTGTACATCCAATAAACTATTCTAATGACTCCTAAGGAAAACAAACAAATGCATAAAGGCCATTAGGAAATAGCAGTGGTTGTTTATAGCATGCTAGAGCACCCAACAACAGCAGCACTCGCTAAACAAATAAAGCCATGAATCAGCAATAAAATTCCATTGTGTCAGCAAAGAACGCACAATTCACATGAGTTATTAGCTAAAAAGACATGTAGAATCTGCAGTCTAGCCAAAAGATTACTTGAGCACCATCACCAAAATTGGGTCAATGAAACCATGGATGAAATGGCCTTGATGAGCCTATTCAAAGGTTGGGAAAGAGATGAATGGTAATGGATGAAGGGAACCACACCAAAGTTCACTTTCTCTATTCCAATTAGTGCATGAGGAATATATATTAAGCAGATAAAGCTGTCTTTAGTCAGACCTAAAGATAACAATGGGGGGAGGTAGAGTATAGAGATAGGATTCTCACTCCACGGGCACTGGTAATTAAACAAGAAGAATCCTACTCAGAGTGCACACCTCAGAGATTGGGGACACTCAGTGTTGTGAAAAATACCCCTCACACACCAACAGGCCCCTTGGTGTCATGCTTCATCATTGGGGTCTTCGCACCCCGCTAGAGGGATGCGGCGTGCTGCGACCACCTCTGCTGGCTTTCAAAGAACCCACTAGCCAGGTACTTTTTAATCCTCACCACACCCTTCACTCACACTTTCTAATACCCCATCATTTGCACTTAACACACACCACACATAGTCAACCTCTACAGTGCTCCCGCGTAGTCGCTGGTCGCAGCACGCCGCATCCCTCTAGCGGGGTGCGAAGACCCCAATGATGAAGCATGACACCAAGGGGCCTGTTGGTGTGTGAGGGGTATTTTTCACAACACTGAGTGTCTCCCATCTCTGAGGTGTGCACTCTGAGTAGGATTCTTTTAGTCAGACCTAAACAACACTGTTGTTAGGTTTCCTATATGACTTTTTGGACAATATAAGGATCTAAAACATTGGAAGAAACTTCATATGTTAAATAAAAGAGATTCCATGTAAAATAGGGGACTGGACAAAATGATAAAAATGGCAAAGTATTAACTAACTACGACATTGAACCCAAAACATTCTGACATTATGGTTCCCACTACTGGAAATCTATATCTATATCTATACTACTATTATAAAGAGAGAACTTGCACCTTTTGGCCAGGTAAACTCAAGAACCACAGCGTCAATCTACACACCCGATACATCTGTGAAAATGTCAGGGTGTGTAGATGGACATAGGCTATATAATTAAAAAAAAAAAGTAAATTAAAAAAATTAAGTTCTAAAACAAAGTAGTCCCCTGAAAGTAGTGCCGGCCGGTACCTAGCGCTGGCCGCGACGCGACGTGCATGATGACCGTGACGTGCGTGATGACGATGAGGAGGAGCGGCTGACATGGAGCTGCGGTGAGGTGAGGAGCGCGGGAGCGTCATGGCGAAGAGGAGCGGAGCGGCAGCTCAGGTAAAGTAAAGCTTGAAATCAGGGCGGGAGGGAGTTGAGGCGGGAGGGGAGCGGGTGTGCACAGAGGGACAGGCGGGAGGAGTCGGGCGGGAGGGAGTCGGGACGGGAGGGGGTCGGGACGGAAGGGGGTCGGGCGTGAGCGGGTGTACTGCCCCCAGCCCCTTTCTGCCCCAGGCAACGCTGGGGCGGGCTGCTAGTTCACTCATAAAAGGAAATACACCATACAGATATATAATCCTCTCACGAAGATGGACTATGGTCTATGTCTTGACCTGGTGTGTTTGCTGGAAACTTTAAATGATACTTGAACTCAATTAAAATTCTCAAACATCATCCTTCCAAATTATTAATTCCTGGGATATTTGCCACCCCCTACACCAATTTGAATGTATTAGCTTATTACACATGCAAACATATGTCAATTTTGCTAATAGTCATAATGATCTACCTTGAAATAGAAGGAGCAATTAATGTACTGGAGAAATCGAAGCACAAGAGCAAAAATAACTGAATGGTAAGTTGGATGTTATTAATACAGCAATTGTATTACAGACACTGTGTACAGTTCAAGTCCATTAATGCCTTTCACCTCAAATTGAAAAGCTCACTGTTAGAGCTTACATAGTGGTATTCCGCCAAACATTTTGCCTACACTATCTCATTTTTGCTGAACTCGTTTTGGTGGCATTAGGACTTTTAACTAAGCAGTGCTAAAGTGATTGAGCTCTATCCTTCAAACATGACAAAATTGAACTATACCTAATTGGCACAGTTAATATACTTGTACGCCGCTAGTAAATGACACTTGCGTAACAAAACTTGAGGGGGCCTCCCTGCAAGGCACGTGGACGGGGCCCCTCCGGGCTCAATCAGCAGCTCTGCAGCCAGAGTGCTGTGATGAGGGGGACCCCTGGAGCTTGGGGGCCCCAGCACCATGGGGGCTACCCGGGCCTGTGTTACGCCCCTGGTAAATGGTGCTATCTGAACCCAGGCTCTGGCCCTGTAAATTAAATTCTACAGGTGGGCTTCAGCACTCATTGTGCTGGCCACTAAAATAGCCATTAAAACATGTCTAAGGCCGCCACCACAGCCTGTAGCACAGTTTTAAACTCCCATATGGAACTGGCAAAAGAAACCCTTTGCCAGGCCTAAACCTTTCTTTTAAATAATTATCAGTCACCCCTAAGGTAGGTCCTAATAACCATTAGGAAATGAATGGTTAATATCTACATGTCTTGGCAGTAAAAAAAAAAGTTAATTTTACACTGCTGTATTGCTTTCATTTCCCATAGACCAAAAGTAGGCTACCTTTTTTCATCTAATATATGCTAGCTTCAGATTTGCAGTAGATAGAGAAATGATGTTTGTTCTCAAATGAATTGTAATTAAAAACCCTCTTTAATGTTAAAGTCAGATTTTGGATTATAATTTTGAAAATGCTACTTTTACAAATTTGGCATGTTCCTGCTCAAAGTGTCAGAGGCCTTTCTAGCAGTTTCAAGTTGCTTGGGTCTGTTTATTGATCCTCCTTCCAGAATGTGTATTGCCTCCAGAGAGTGAACAATGGGGCCCACATGTAGCTGGGTGTCGGTCTTCCTGGCAGGATAGCTGAGGGAAACTGTACTCCACCCTGATTATATTTCAAACGACTTTCCCCCATACAGGTACAAAGGAACTAGACACCAGGCCTGCCCTGCCTTTTCACCCTAGACAGTTTAGAGTCAGGACCAGGTAAAGGAGAAGAAGTGGCCAGAACCAGTTTTGGGGTTAGGTCATTACATTCTTTCACACACAGGCTGGCATCAGGTATAACAAAGGGACCTTTGGAACCCCTCACCTCTTGTGTGATCTACAGTGACAGAGCAATCTTCCAGAGTACTTCCTGGATCTGCACAGCTGACTAGTACCAACTTGACTTGCCTGGACCTACCTGGACCTGCCAGGGCCTGTCTAAACCCTGCTGCTTGCCTCTGCTGGCATGAGTCCTGATCCCCAAGAGGACATTCTAGCTAGCTCCTGGATCCTTGGCTCACATCAATGAGAGCTCCTTCTAAAGCAAAATGTGAAAATCTGTAGTTTGGGCTCTTCGAGACTGAGAATGAGACAGTTTGTGCCACAACTATGCTGCCCATGCCAACAACACGAAATTCCGGTGAGACCTGCTCTTCACTCAACAGAGCACAGAGATGCAACATATTGTTGTAAATATGTAAAATCCCTGTGTTTTGAAACTAACGCACTTGTAGCCCCACGCTGCGTTAGTTTCTTGTAACTAGGCCCCAGTGTGATTTTTGTTTAAAAGGAAAAATTAATTTAAAAACAGGATAAAACACTGAAGGGGCAGAGAAACCCCATAATTTCTAGGATGCAGTGCAGTTCTTTCTAAGAAAAAACTGTACGGCGGGAGCTTGAGATTGCATTCCATGCGACGGGCTGCCACTCACCGCCCTCACACTGTGCCTCTGTTGCGCTTCTAACAGTCTATTAACTTGTAGTAAGAACTTTCTTGCCCTACAAGAGAGCTAGAGCAACTGACTGTTCGAAAGTGTCATCACAGAGGGGCAGCAGGATTTTATCTGGAGGGTCCGGAGAGCTTGGTGTAGCAGTTTCCGTCCCAGCTAGTTGACGGCGGGGCAAATGCACAAAAAATGAAATACCTTCTCCTCTTAGCTGCTGCATAAATGACAGTATGGGTCCAACCAGGTTTGTTTCCAGGCTGGAACTTGGTCTTCTGATGAAAAGACTCTCAGACGAATTAGAAGCAGACAATGTTGGATTGATAAGGATATATGCCTTATGAGTCAGGGTTGTAGACCCCAATCTGCGTAGGATTGCAGAACTATTTATCCATTTTTTTGTGCCATCTCGGCCAGTCGAGTGTCTAGGCTTGTAACTTTGCTTCTTTATTAACACTTTTTTAAACACTGTAAAATTGATGTTTCTGCTCCACAATTTGGACAGTTTAACCCCTTGCCTGCTGCCGCGATTCTGCTCCTTTGCGGCACATTCCGATCGCGGGTGCAATCATGACGGCCGGGAGCCGTCATCAGCACACGAGCACTGTGTGCCATGACGTCTCCCGGCCGTCATCAGCATGCAAGGGGTTAAGGGTGGTTAACGCTTGCTGAAGCACCGTTTGCCAGTCTTTTCTGGTTGTGTGCTGGTTCTTCATTTCTGTCCAGCACAAGGCGGCCAGTGATTCTGGTTCTGCCAATCTCAATTTCCAACAAAGTTTGATAAGTACAGCCATCCTTACCGGGGATTGATTGGATAACCCAAATTCCAATTGAACCGGAGCTTGAGAGATGTTTCGGGGAAGGCGAAAAATGCATTTGAACAGGGTAGACTGAAGTTGGTTTAGAGTGGTCGCATCCCTTCCCTTTAAGAGTTCTGAACCATAAGTAAGTTGTGGGAGAAACATAGCTGCTATTACCTGTAGTAGATGGAAGTGGGACGTGCACCCCAGCTTTGTTCGTAGTGTGTTAAGTGGGAAACGCAATCTATTATCCTGCGCCCGTCTTTGGACCAGGTGCTCTTTAAACTTAGTCTGCAGAGAAAAACGGATTACAGTGTCAGACTCAGGAAATGGCTGCCATATTTTTGGGACCACTTTCATTAAGACAGTAAACTGAAAATGTCAGGAGGTAAATTTGAAACATTAGAGCACCAATCACTGGCCTATAACCCTATTATTGTTGCACTCCCTCTGTCCTACAGGCTGCTTACTCCCCTCAGATACCCACCCCGTCCTGCTGCTTCCCCTTCACCCATCCCTCAATCACGCCTCCATTGTTTTCCTTTTTTCTCATGGTCCTTGAAATACATTGTTTAAGTCAACTGTCCTTTTTTGAAAGGGCTAGGAGGCTACTATTTGCTACCTGGCTGCTCAGCATTCTTGCACACCCATGCTCTCTTGCTCCCTAACTTCTGCTTCCCCCTCCTACTCGCTCCCACATTACTCTCCTAGCCCACTCAGTAATGTATCTATTATATTTTATTGTATTTTTTGGAGGGCCCGGCAACTGCCATTTGCAGGCAGGCTGCTTTGCTAGTCGAAAAGCGCTCGCGCTCCAACATTTTTGTTGTTGTATTTCACTGATTCAAGTGGCATCGGCCAGCTTAGATTATTTTCAAGAAGACACTAGCACATGCATCATTCTGTAGGTGCACACACGTGTGGTATGCGTGTCACAATGCATGCTCGCGCCTAGAGAATTAAGTGCCCATCAGCAGTGGTCACATCACCAAGAATTTCTTTTTTTTGCCAATGCTGCAAGCCATCAGCAGAAAGCACTGGCAAAGCCAATAGGCCAACATGGTGAGACCTATTTGCATTTTTTTAAATTTATTTATTTATTTTAATTTTTTTATTTTGCAGTTACAAATAATCTTAACATCAGAAAGAATTTGAATTAATTTTAATTCCCCCCCCGCCCACCCCTGGGAGCCCGGTATTCCTTCGGTGCTGATAGTTCCACGAATAATGGCAACCAGAAGTACAAAAAAAAGAAGAAAAAAAATATATCGTGATATGCATGTACAAGATAGTATGTGAAAATAGTTATTGGCAGAAGAAAAGAGACGAAGGATTAAAGAATTGAGGAAAGGATAAGAGCCATACGAGTTTCAAACATATTTTACATGTAACAATCTCCTAGAGATTTACTGAGCCCGATTGTCCCTGTTGCTTTGTCCAGAAGGAGAATCTCTCCCATACTTCCAACTCTATTTTCTTTTTCCTTCTTCCTTTCCTGGCATAGACCGCTTTTTCTAAATGGAAAGTGACAGCCAGCCTAGCCAGCCATTGCGCGTAGGAGGGTGAGTCTGTGTCTAGCCAGCTTGAGGAGATACATAGTCTCCAAATTGCCATAGCGATAAATACCAGCCCTTCTTCCTTTATTCTTGGTGAATCAGATTGTGTGCCAAGGAGAATAACTGTGGGGTTTAAGGAGATTGGATGTTTCACTATTTCGCTAAGTGTATTCTGTATCTTAAGTAGTGTCGGAGCTATAGTTAAACACGTTGCAAAGATGTGTACAGAGTCAGCCCCAGCTTCAGAGCAGCGTGGGCATAGTGTTCCTTTACCAGTCCCCCATTTGATGATCCTGCTGGGTGTCATGTAGAGAAAGAAGATAGTTTTGAAATGTTGTGCTTGCAGCTTGGCAGATATTAAGATCTGTTGTGATAATGCGAGAGAGTTGTGAAAGGTACTTTCTTGTGAATTAAGTTTGAGGTGCCATTTTGCAGCAATGGCCTCTAGGTCATCGGGGGTTTGTCTATTGAGTACGTTATACCGAGAGCCGATGCGGGGGTGATAGTGTTTCGAAGTGTGTTTAAAAATTCAACTTCTGAGAAGCCCGAGGCTCCTCCGACTTTATTGGAAAGAAAGGCATGAATAGACAGATGTTTGAAGGAGTCTTGGCTTCTCAGGTTGAATTTGGCTTGTAGGTTTGCAAAAGGTTTGATTCCCTCTGTGGTAATCAGGTCCCCAAGTTTAACTATTCCGGCCCGATACCACTCTGAAAAGTATGATGTGTCAAAGATAGCTGGTAAATTATTATTGTTGAGTATGGGTGAGTAAAAAATAAATCTACCTATCCCATAGATTCTTCGGATGTTGCAGAATACTTTGAAGGAGTTCATTAAGGTCTTAAATTTGACCTGCTTGTAGTAGCCGTAAGTTGTTTCTCGAAGTAAGCATCTCCAGTATTGATCCCCCAGTAGGATCTGGAAGGGAGAGCGCAGCCCGGTTGTAGAGAGAGTAGGTTCCATAACCAGCTCTGAGCTATACTGCGCGACTGATGCCCAGTAATAGAGGATGATGTTGGGAAGGGCCCAGCCACCTTTTTCTTTCGACAGAGTAAGGTGTTTAAGGGCGCGTCTGGGTTGAGCATATGCCCAGATGAATTGAGTGAAAATTTGTTGGAATTTAAGCAGGTGGTTTTTGATGAATTCTAGGGGTATGCTGAGGAAGAAGTACAGTAGTTTAGGGAAATACGTCATTTTGACAATGTTGCATCTTCCCACTAGCGTTAAGTGCAAGTTGTCTATCTGTTGTAAAGCTTTCCTTGTTTGGGCTGCCAGGGGTGTTAGATTCTCTGTTACGATGTTCTCCAGTTTGGGTGAGATATGGACCCCTAGGTATTTAGCATTGGGCACCACCCGTTCGTCAGTCCATGTGATATTCGTGTTTACCAAAATCTGTGTTTTATTTTTGTTGAGGGCATATCCTGCCAGTTTGCCAAATTTCTGGGCCTCAAATTCTAAACGCTTACAACAACAGGAGCCAAGGGGGAAACAGAGACAGGCCGCCCCCCACTCAAAAGTCACTATTACAAAAGTGGCCTGCTCCTTAATTGCTCAAAGGCTTAAACAAGTTAAAGAGTTTTATGTAATAGAGCACTCTTTTTAGCTTCTATTCATAGGGCTACACTTCGTTGTAGTATTCACTCTGGCACAAGTGCCAGTTTGTGTGTGTGTATGTCAGTGTCACCACCGTGCTTACAAATATGCCCTCCCTTCCCTGTGTGTAAAAAAAGGGGAGGGGAGGTTGACAGTGTCTCACGGAAGTAACACCAAGGGGAGGATTGTATCAGACTGGTACTCGCCTGATTCCTCACTTCTCATCATTGACTACTGTCAACCTTTTAAAAAAATGGGAGAAAAACCAACATAAAGAAAGTGCATATAGGTCCAACAACCCCGTGGTGTTGTGAGTGCTAGAAACCCAATGTGATATCATTGTGCCCCATAATGTGAAAAACAACAAAATACCACGCTAAAAAGAGTATAAACTAGCTGGCAACTCACAATTTTATTCTGTGCTGCTAGTTAACTCTGATTAAAAGTCAAATTCTAAAGCCTGAATAGAGCTGGCGGGATCTGTGGAGGTGATGGCAAGGTCGTCGGTATATGCTAGGATTTTGCAACAGTTTTGGTGATAGCATACCAGGGAGATGCTCTCATTCTTTTCTATCTGTTTGATAAAGGGGTCCAGGTATAGAGCAAACAGCAAGGGGGAGCAGGGGCAGCCCTGTCTCGTCCCCCAAGATATGGTAAAAGGGTCCGTAAGTAGTCCGTTTATAGTGACGCTAGCCCTTGGTTTGTTATAGAGTGCCTGTATTGCCCGAATGATTTTATTTCCGAACCCCATCTTGCTCATGACATTCCACAGATATTGCCAGGACACGCGATCAAAAGCCTTTTTGGCGTCGAGTAAAATGAGTGACATTGGCTCTCCGGCAACCTGTGCTGCGTCAAATAGAGTGATCACTCTCCTAACGTGTTCGGTAGTTCCTTTCATGGGAATGAACCTGTGTTGCCATTCAGATACTAGAGGTTCCACTATTTGAGAGATCCTAGAGGCTATTACTTTGGAAACATTTTTGGAGTCGCTATTGATGAGGGTAATGGGCCTGTAAGAACTCATGTCCAAAGGGGATTTATCTTTCTTTAAAAAGATAGAGATCCTGGCGTTTGCCCATGAATCCGGTGGCAGAGCCCCATTGAAGATAGATGATATTACATCTGTGAGAATAGTTTTAATTTGTGGAGTAAAGATTTTAAAAAATTCTGTGGGGATGCCGCCTGGACCAGGGGCTTTCCCATCTGGTAGCCTTGTGAGAGCTTCCTGAATTTCCTCCCAGGTAGGAGTTCGGTCTAAGGACTCGCTATCCGTGGGGTTGAGTTGCCCCAATTCGCACTCACTAAGGTAGCTAGAGATTTCGCGGTCTAGGGTATCTCCCCCAGAGCAGATTTCCTCAGTATACAGTTTAGAATAATATTCCTGAAATCCCTTCCGGATAAGAGAAGGGTCTGTGGTTTCCACGCCAGAGGGGAGTTTGATTGCATGTATTTCGCTGTTGGATACCTGCTGTCTTTTCCTAACAGCAAGGTGGTGCCCAATACTGTCACTACACTCGTAGCTTTTTACCCTAGTGGCAGCCCATTTGGCTGCAATTTTTTCCATATAAACAGTGCCTATTTCTTCCTTGGCAAGTACTGCTTCCTCTTGAATAGATTGGCAGTCCAATCCTGCGTGTATTAATTGCGTTAATTTAATCTCAATTTTCCTTAGTTTATCCTGTAGCTCGCTGATACGTTTTCTTTCCAAAGAGTTTTTATGAAAAGAAATCTCAGGCTCTCGCCTCTAATCCTCGCCTTTAGAGTGTCCCACACTGTCATTTGAGAGGCAGTGCCGTTGTTTATTTCCAGGAATTCCTGGATCCAGCCCTGCATATGAGCTACATAGTTATTGTCATGTAGTAGCGCTTTCTCAAAGCTCCACTTTGTGGGTTCCTTCTGTGGTAATACCTCTTTTAGAGTGACTATGAGTTTGTTGTGGTTGGAAAAAAAGCGGGGTGCTATGTCGATTGTGAAGTTGTTCATTAGTGAAGCGGAGATAAGAAAGTAGTCTAGTCTGGCTAGAGTTTTGTGTGGGGCTGAATAAAACGTGTATCTGGGTTGGGTGGGATTTTTGTTAGCCCACCCATCAATTAGGCCGTGGGTCTGCATGAGGTTGTTCAGGGCTTGAAAGACTTTGGGTTTCCTGCCTTTATATTTTTGTGTTAAGTCTGGAGCCCAATTGCTGGGTAGGTGAACATTAAGGTCCCCACAGAGAACTATCGGGGTGGGCCAGTGTGCTAACTCCCCGGATACTAGATTAATAACCCCGGGTTCGTCGAGGTTACTTCCGTATACAGAGCAGAGAGTGATAGAAGAATTATTAGGAAATACAATCTCTGAGATAACCCACCTCCCTAGAGGGTCGGATTTGCTGCGGGGGCTATTAATGGCGAGTTTTCTATCTAGTAGGATTCCTACCCCCTTGGTTTTAGCCCCTTGTGAGGTTGCGCCCACCACTTTGAACCCTAGGGTGTCTAGCAAATGTTTTTGAGAGTGTTCTATATGTGTTTCTTGCATACATATGATGTTCCCACCCAGTGTCCGTAGACCTAGCGCCACTTTTTGTCTCTTAGTCGGATCATTTAGTCCACAGACATTGATAGATATTATTCGTAAAGAATCTACACTAGCCATCTTGCAGTATAAGGTTGAAGAGCTGCGGGGCATATCTTTCTCGCTTTAAAGGTTTTATAAGTTTGACTTTTCTTTTGGAAAGAGATATCTGCGTTCAGAGATATGGTTGTGAAGTTGTGAGCATATTGCCTAAAAAAAAGTGATGATTTTTGTTTTTTAGTATTTTTTTTTACACCTAAGTGTCCCTGCCGAGCCCCCTCCCACCACCCCGACCGCCCGTCCCCCTCCCCCACCCTCCCCCTTGTGTGAGCAATCAGGCAGGGCCTGAGTGATGGTGATCAGTCATGAACCTCGGCTGCTGGAGCCGCCAGTCAATCCTGTAAACGAGGAAGTCTAGGTCCGTGACCGGCAAAGGTGCTGCTGCGTGTGGTTGCAATACAGTGAGTGGGTGCAGATGTGACTTGTAAACATATGTCAACCCATTTAATCAATATAAGTAACCAGGGTAGATAGAAGAGGAGACAGAGAGGAGTGAAGACATATCCAAATACGGGATAGATTTATAAGCTTGTGGGCGTTATCTAGTCTTTAGTGTCCTTTTTTGGCTTTAATTTCGTCAAGGTACTCTTTAGCCTTGATTTCTGATAGAAAGACTCTGGTAGACCCTTTATAAATAACTTTCAGTCTGGCTGGGTTCATAAGATATACTTCCGCGCCCTGTTGCTGGAAAGGGGAAATAAGTTGCCTCAGGTGCCATCTCCGCTCCACAGTTTGATGACAAAAGTCTGGTTTAGCGAAGAACAAGATCCTGTTAGCCCCTTTTTTGCAATTTGGTCGAGCTTGGTCGTAAATCAATTGCCTTAAGAGAAAGTTACCAAAGTAAACCAGGAAAACTCTGGGTTGGCCACCAGTCGAGCTGCTGCCATTCTGTTGTCGCTTTTGAAAGAAGGGGAAGCGGTGTGCTCGCTGTACCTCTCGGTTCCAATCCCACCCAGGGTGGTCAGGGAAGGATTCACGTAGCAGGTTAACTATGAATTGCCGGGGTCTTCCCCTTCTTTCCCTTCTGGAATGCCTAGTAAGCGAAGGTTGTTTCTTCGTTGCCGATTTTCTTGTTCCTCCATCTATACCATTATGTCTGTAAGGTAGGCGGAGTGGGATTCACTCAGTTGTTTGGTAGCCACCGCTTCAGTTTCTAAATGTTCTGTCCTTGCTTCCACCATGCTTACCCTATCACAGATGTCTATGCAGGTCTTTTTCAGCCTTCTTAGGCCTCCCTGGAGTTTTTTGGCTGCGCTCTTGGCAGACCGGCTATCAGCCCTCACCTCTTCTTGGAAGTCTTTGATGGAAGTTAGTATGGCTGCCAGTGATGGTTCCCCTGGCTCTATTGCCTTAGATTGCTGATTCCCCAGGCTGTTCCAGTGCGGTTGGGTTGAGCTGTCCTCCTCCAAAGGGTATGACATCCTTGAATCGGAATAGTCCCATCTAAGTTGACTTTGTCGATTGTTCTTATTCCTAGTTTTCTTGGGCCGCACGATTGTATCAGGATTAACGTGGGAGCCCTTGCTCTCCTCTTCGCTGAAGCTGGGGGTGCCTGCCTCTTCGTCATCATCATCCGTCTCCTCTTCTCCCTCACCGGATGTACTAGGAGTGCTATCAGATACAGTGTAAAAGTCTTCCTGCCCAACCTCTGGGGTCTAGGGGTTGTGTGCGCCAACTGGAGTCTCCAGGTTTTGAAAAGTAAACTCAGCCCCTGTAGGATTAAAGCCTGCGCCAAAGGTGACTAAAGGAGTGTCAGCCCCTTGATGGTTGACTGCTTCACTTAATGGCTGCTGCTCTTGGGCGGAGGATGAAGCAGGCAGTGGGGTACCCGATGGAGCGTGAGGGTTAATGGAGCAGGGGGCCCCTGTGGGTTGAGACAGGCTGGACTCTGAGCTTCCAATGGGCATATGGTCGCTGGCAAGAGATGCTGATGCAGGTACCGAAATGTTGCTTGGGAAGGTGGCCAGATTTTCTGTTATGCTTAAGTTATTAAGACAGGGTTTTTTGGAGCCCCCATTATCAGTAGTACCCTCTGGCTGTGGTAAGGTCATAGGCGGTGAGGCGGGTTGTTTACTCTTTAAACCAGCCTGAGATTTGGCTACCGTGAATATTTTGGCGGGGGGAGGGTCAGAACGCTGGTTAGACATAGAAATGTTATGGTCTTTATTGTCTTTGTTAGAAGCCCCCCCCGGTTTTAGCCGGAGCGTTTTTCTTTGCCCCACTGACCTGGTCTGTATTGGTCTTAACGGTAGCCTCTTCTGCGGTGGTGTCCTTCAGTGGAGCCAGAGTCTTTTGCTTGATCCCCCTCCATGCTCCGCGAGCACTCATGTCCAGGAAAAGGTAAAGCATGGAGATCAAAAGTTCTTTTATTTCCTGTCGCTGATTCAGTTTCTCAAAGAACCTGCGAGTCAGGGTGATTGTCACTAGAACAATTAGGTTAAAGCCGAGTGCCTCTTTCCAGGTTAGGATCTGCGAGGCGACAAGAGCGCACCCGCCGGGGCTCACTCCCGCTGCTGCTCCATCCCGATGTATGCAAACAGCGTAGGCAAGAGAGAGAAGACAAAGGAACTCCGAGCGGGCCTGAAGAGTGCTTGACCCCTCGCGCTCAGGTGTTGATCTGCCGATTAATCTGCTCCGTTTCACCGCACACCGCGAGTCAAGCCATCGCTGTCTACGACTCGAGGGAAAGTGTTGCCGTGCACCATTACCGAGCATCTTTCACGCAGGACAGCTAGCCAATCAGCTCTCCATGCGTGACTGGCGTGCGCAGCCAAGCAACGCGGCACTCACGCTGTCACCATCATGCCTCTCCAGCGACCTATTTGCATTTTTAATGCTCGTTTTGGAGTTCAATCCAAAACAAGCATTGTTATAGCTGACCCTTTAGGCATCCACCTAAGTTTAGCTGGTTATTTTAATGAGATGTATCTAGTTGGGTTGTGTAAACTGACATTTTTGAGAGAGGGATCTGCAGGTTCTTGCATAAGAGGTGGTCCAAGCAGAGGCAAGACTAATGGAACACCTCACGAGGAACACTTGGGAGATTTGTTGACCTCAAGAGGAGGGTAAGTGATCTAATGCTCAAGCACCATTGAAAGGCTCAAACCATGAAAAGAGGTCTTTCACCTGCTTTAAAACTGGAGCCCTGGAAACAAGCTATAAGGAACATCATTAATCCTACAAGCATGGAAGGAATTGCTGGTGGTGTTGAAACCGGAGGGGACAATGAACCTGGTAAGTGTACTTATATTTCTTAAATAAACTTTTAAGAGCTGATTATTAGTGACAGGATACTGGTTGGATGCACACTACACACCCTGAATTACCAGTACTGTGCGGTTTCATGTCATTAGCAACTCACAATTGCAATAGAAAACCAGGTACATGGGAACTTAGCATGTTGTACCAGATTTGCAGACTGAAAAATACACAAAGGGCCTGATTGCAAGGCGGTCGGTATATTCCGACCTGTACGTAAAGCCCTGTTTACACACGGGTCAGTAGGTATTTAAAGCATCTAATAATTATTAGATGTGTTAAGTACCTCAAACTTTGTTAAAATTCGGCAGGTCATACTTGCCAAAATGTAGCAGAGGAAAAGCATACAGTGTTTACTGTACCATGCAGATTTCGGTGCGTTAAACACCAAAAGCTGCATGTTAATACCCACCAATTCGCAATAGGAGTTATTTATCACCCCCGATAAATAACGTATACCCTGGTATCATTATTTATCAGGTGCAATAAATTGCACCTAAACTTGTAATCAGGGCAATAGAGTTAAATATTATGTGGAGTAATATACATGCATTTACCACATGTTCTGATTATATTTTTAAATTATGTGGTGGCTTCTTAGCGTGGTTAGGGTGATTGAGAGGGGTTTAGTAGTAGGGCAGTGAAGGGGCTGTGAAGGTACTGGGTAGCAGAGCGTTTTCACACTGTCATCAAAGAGAAAGGGGAGAGAAGGCATTTGGGTTTTCAGTGTTAGGAAAAAGCAACTGCTTACATGTTGTAAAATGAATGAAAAAATATTTAATATTTTTGGACCACAAACATGGATCAGTGACATAATATATAGCACACAAATATCCTGTCAAAAATACTGTTGACACAAATATCGTTTTTCTATACTTATAAAAGTAAGTACAAAAATATCAAGTTTAAAGTATCATTTACACTAATATCATTAAAAATATGACAAAAATATTGTTTTTCAATAAATGCACAGTTTAAAATAGTAAAACGTAAACATTGTAATATATAACTATAATATTATGTATATTACATAAATGTAAGTAACATTTAATATTAAAAATAAATATGTACTTATGTAAACATACACACGTAAAACATGTGTGTATTTAAATATACATATCCATAATGAATTACTAATATTAAACATATACATTTTCCATTATATACATTGTTTTGTGTTTTTATATTTACTGATACAAAAGCATATATATATATATATACATATATATATATGTATAATATATATATATATATATATATATATATATATATATATATATATATATATATATATATATATATATATATATATATTAATCCAACCTCGTCTCGAATTTTCAATACCTTTGAAAAAAGACCAGCGCAGACCCAAAGTCAGTGCATAAGTTTATTTTGCCGATGCCGCCATGACGCGTTTCGGGAGATCCTTCCCTTGATCACATGACATCTCAGTGAATTTTTCTATTCCTTTTAAAGTGCTAGTGCAACTCCATAGACATAGAAACAATACTCTGTAATAGTATGTCTTTTACATTTACAGTCTCAGCATAAATGCTTAAGTGTCATCATGTTTTAAATAAAAACACGTTTACATGATATCACAATTTTTGTGAAAATGAATTAATGACTGCTTAAATGCATTAAAAGACCCTAAAGTAATGCGCTATGCCTAAAAAACAACCTATATCCTAAGTGAATAAATAAATAAATAATTGTGCAAAACCAGTGACAGTGCAAATACCATAAAATTCCTTTCTTTCGTTCCACATGGGCAAAATATCTATTGCAACTGAAGTGACCTGTGCCGTGTTCCGTTAAGGCATTGTGCCAAGGACAATGGGACATTTGTTCTACATATTCGTTACATCAAGGATCAATACAGTAATAAATACCATTGGTAATTATTAGAAATATAAATATTTTCTGTACAATTGGTTTTAAAATCAACCCTAAATTGATAAAATATATAAATGGTAATGTCCTAAAATCCTACTCACATGCTAAAAGAACAGTGATAGTGGAAAAGTGAATTGATATTTCATACTTATTTTTACATTAACAAAACATCCAATAAATATGGCTCTCTGCTCAAGATGAACTCAACCTATGTATGTATATAAATATTGTATAAATCTATAACAAGATTTCATGAGATGGATTCATAAATAGACATAAATATACAAAATATCATTATTATACACTTCTGTAATAGGTTGAAACATTGATAAATAGAATTCATTACAAAAAAGTATACAGATCCTCCGTATTGTTCAAGCCCCTCGGGTGCTTGGAGTGAAATCTAAGTATGTACAATGTTTCTAGACTTCTTAACCTAGCTTCCCTATTTCCACCTCTCTTGGTAGGAAGTACAGCATCTATCACATAGTATTTCAGAAATTTCGGATCGCTGTTGTGACTTTGTTTGGAATGTCTGGCTACCGGGTGGCTTTCCTCATTATTGCAAATAGCTCTAATGTCCTTTTGTGCGCAGGCAATTTCGTGCTTCCTATGTAATTCAAATTACAGCTACATGTAAGCATGCAGACGGCATATTCTGTTTTGCACGTCAAATGTAAGTTAATTTTGTCAATGCCTGGATCGAAGGCTGTTTTATAGCTGATGGTGTTTACTCCATATTGGCATGCCTTGCACACTGAGCATTTGTAAAAGCCTTTTCTAGCCCTTAGCCAGCTGTTTTTAGGCCTGACCTCTATGCTGCTTTTCACTAATGAGGACCCCATACTGTTGGTTTTTCTGAAGGACACCGAAGGATTTGTAGGAAGGGTGCCTCCTATTATAGGGTCTGTTAAAAATGGGATCCCTGACTGGCCAGGGCTTGCGCCAAAGTCAGTCAGAGACCACCACTCCTAAGTCAGGGCAAGGGAGTTACACGCCAAGATAACCCCTGCTCACCCTCTAGGTAACGTGGCGCGAGCAGCAAGGCTAAACTTGGAGGCGATATGAGTTAAGTATTTGCGCACGCACCCCAGCAACAACACCCAAGGCCCACCACAAAGGAAACTCCACACAAGGTTATATATAAAAATAGCCTTTGTATTACACCAAAACACATTAGATAAAAACACACACTTTACAATGTGCCAACAGGCACGGGCAGAATTTACAGGGGATATGTACAAGACAGGGCCACTTGGACTACTGTCAGGAATCAGCACTTTTAGAAGTAACACTTTTAGAACATAGCACATAGAATGTAAAATCACTGTAGTACACAACCAGTAACTACTGGTAACCAGGACCTCACTAGCACCACCTGCACTAGGAGAAAAACAACCACCTAAGTATCACAATACCTGTAGGGGTGTAAACACATAACACATGATGCATAACATACATTCAGAGGTGTAAGGGAGGAAACACATGACGCCTAAACACATTCAGAGGTGCAAATAACACATGATGCATAAAATACATTCAGCGGGGTAAGAGCAAGGCACATGATGCATAATCTACCCATTCAGAGGTGCAGCGCAGGAGAACACATGATGAATAATCTACCCATTCAGAGGTGTAACGCAGGAGAACACAATAGCGCAAAGCTCACATAAGCCAGTAAATCACAACTTGCGCCAAACTCACATTAGTCACCACTGGTGACAGTCCCTAGGCCCTCTGGCCTTGTTGGGGCTAGGACACCCTGTGTCCACAGTCAGGGGCCTAAACGTGGCAGCTGCCCACGAAGTGCTGGGCAGCTGATAGAACAATATGATGGGGCCAACACGATGGGGGAGCCTTGCAGGCTCTAAACAAAAGAGATATGCCTCCTTTGCAGCCTCACTGGGCGGTGTGGTCCCTCACGGGGGACCCGAGAACACTTGGGGCGCCGTGAGCCTCGTGGGCTCGACTCAGATATGGCCCCAACGTTGGAGTCCCCCCTCCGGGGACTCAAAATGAACAAATGCCCCTGGTTGGAGTCCCTCCCGGACTCTGCATAAACAGAAATGAGCCAAGAGCCTCCCGTGGGCTGTAACTAAAGAAATGTCCCCCCACGAGCCTCTCGGGCTCAAATAGCAAATGGGGCCTCGTGGGGGCCTCTCGGCACCCCCCGCACGGACTCGGCAACACTGGAGGGGGGCGGGCACCGGCAATGTGCTCCGAAGCCCACCCTCCTCCCGCACACACTCACCGGCTCTGGGGCGGTCTGCGGCTCTCCTCGGCGGCGGTAACATCTCCGGTCTCCCTCTTGACCCGGGAGACCGGCACAGCAGCAAGGGCTTCCCCCAGGCAGGGGGAAGCGGAAACACGTCCTCCCGGCCCCGCCCACAACCCGGCGGCGGGCCGGACATCTCCTTCTGGCGGCCTCCTCTTGCTCTCCGGGGCTCTCCCTTGCTCTTGGGAGCCCCGGGGGGGAAATCAGCAGATTCTCTGGTGCAATGCAGGAGCGCGGAGTAGGCTCCCACCGCTCCCTGCTTCATCTTGCTCCGTGGGCAGGACCTGGCAATCTCCTCGGGCCGGCCGCCAATCACGGCGCGGCCCGGGGACGGACGTCACCAGGGAATCCCCGGCCGTCAGCCAATCACGGCGCGGCCCCGGGGAAGACATCACAAAGGGTCCCGGGCCAGCGGCGGTGAACTCGGGGGAATAACAAGGGGTAGGCTCCCTCGAGAATCAATTAAATAAGAAATCAAGCGAGGTAGGCACTCGCTGGGGCCCAGCGACCTTCACCAGGATGGGGCAAATGCCGGGTGGGCACCGGCTTGACGAACAAAGCGCTCTCAGCGCTTGTAGCAGGAATGAAGCGCTCCCAAGCGCTAGAGGGCAAGAATCAGCACTCCCAAGCGCTGGGGGCCCAAGGAAAGCGCTAGGCACGCAGGAAACGGCGAAGTCCTTCAGGGGTCCAGGACCTCAGTAGTCCAGGGGCTGGGCAGGGCCCAGGGAGGGCAAGCCTTCCCCTGGGCCCCAGCAGCAGCATGCCCCTGGCAGATTCAAGTGTCAACAAGAACAAGAACATTTTCATGGGGTCACAGCCCCTCTTTTATACACCTTTTCCTTTGTCTTCAGGTGCAAGGGGGGGGAGAACCAGTCGCAGCTGGTTTTGGAGCACTCTTGATGGCTCAACCACCATTTCATTCACTGGCAGGGCTAGGGTCATCAGTGGCACCGCAGGGGGCGGAGCCAGCATTGTCTGGGGAAAACCCAGCCTCATTCAGGACACAGGTACACTCCTCCCCAGCCATCAGCATGCTAATCTCCCACTCACCACCGGGCAGACCCATCCAGCCTTCCTGGAGCCAGGCTCACCAGCCAGCTCCAGCCAATCACACGCCAGGCATATTTTACACTAATATGCCAGCTCCTAGAAGTGGCATTTGTACACAAGACACACTCATGCCACATACACCATTGCGAAGCATTCACTCTCACGAGTTTGCACATGTCAAATTCGAACCTGTACACCCCACGCATCAGGAACTACCAGGGACACATACATTCCCCATGCATTCCTATGGGAGGGCAGGCCTATCTCATCACATGCACTCAGAGTGCGCACGCACTTTCCACTGGGACACAGTGAAAGTGCGCAGAACCCGAAAATCACCATCACCAGGTCACCATTACAAGCAAAAAGTCTAGGGGTGAACCTGCCAGAAGGGCCAAGTCCAACAGGGTCACTTTTAATAATGGGCCAGTTTTTTCTCACAATCCCTGTCTCGAAAAGTTGAGAATAAGCCTAACTGGTTCCTTATCTCCAGTGTTTTCCTTATGTCTGTTTTTATATTTCAGCAGATCCCTTCTACTCAGTGATTTAGATTTATTGATGGCTGACTCTATTACCGTAGAACTGTACCCTCTGCTTAGAAACCTAGTCTTACATTCTTGCAGTTTGTTATTGCAATCTTCTTCTTCACTGCAAATCCGTCGAATACGGAGCATTTCACCATACGGTATGCTCCTGATTAAATGAGACGGATGAGCACCAGAGGCATATATATATATATATATATATATATATATATATATATATATATATATATATATATTCCATTCAAACCTGCTCTCTCCTTCAATCCTCAAAGCAGGCACCAGCAACATGGAATGTGAAAGAAGTGTTTATTGGGCAAAAACACTTGTAGGACGACACTTTTTCGGTGGACACAGCCACCTTGATCACATAGCGCGGCCGCCATTGCTCAAGCCTTAAATGCCACAAGTGAGTGTCAGAGCAGTAGTGGCCATAGAAAACATACTCATGCATAGATGCACGTAAAATGTGAATGACAAAATAAACAGTAATGTTTCATAGTAAAATCTATAACATGAAACATATAACAAATTAGTTAATTACTGTAGCAACAAAGAAGAAAATGAACTCACGATTAAACAAATTAGTGCTGTACAAAGTAAAGTGACACAATATGGCACTCTACAAAATCCTCAGCATGATTGAAAATAAAAACTACAATGTAGCCTTGATGTTATAATCATGGTAATCTGCTTGGATAGAATGTGTACACATTTGAAAGTGGTGTGGCTCCAGCTGATAAATCAAAGTGTGAGGTTGGGACGAAAACAATGCAGTAAATTGTCAACTTATATAATAAAATAAAACAAGTTGATACAATCCAGGTACTGGCGTACTGCGCCAAAAAGCCAAGAGAGCAGATTCAACCCAAATGGCTGAAATTAAAATGCACATATGACTCCCAAGTAGGCATATACATGACAGACAATTGAAATAACTTTTAATGTCAAAATCAGAAGAAAAAAGGAGTGGTCGGACCAGTGTCCCTGACGTCCCATCTCAATCTCAACATGTAAGAGAAAATCCTCCCACTCGATCTCCCACACACACAATAGCAAAATGGTTATCACATTAGAATGAGTTATAGTGTGTACATCCAGGCCCATTATCGATAACCAGGCTACGGCCCAAGTTAATATTGCTGATGATAAAGGCTTAGTCGGAGAAGCAGAATCTATGTCACCCAATCAGAGAGTATCATCTGACCATACAGTATTACAAATTTTGTCCTAGACTGTGGCAGGTTTAGGAAGCAAAATGGCCTGCCCCGAGTGGGGCTCTTTTATAGACACTAATGATGTTTGCTTCTTCCCAGAAACTTGGGCGAGGGAGGAACAATTCCGGTGTGGTTTTTCCCCATTTTCAGTTGCTGCAAGATGGCGGGGGAAGGGTAGACCCTCGAGAGGGTTAACTATTTGGGTGGGAGCCCATTTGGGCTGTAGTGCCAGGGTCTTGGACACCTTATCGGAGGATGTCCAATGTGTGGTGTTGGAGTGGCCAAATGGTTCCCGATTGGCTCTGGTCAATGTCTATTCTAGACCTGTGAGAATTACACTAGATTCCACAACTATAGATGAGCTCTCCTCCTTTTTGAATATGATCCCTCAGGGCACCACGTTTGTGGTCGGGGAGAACTCAACTCTCACTTGAGCCGTTTATGGACCTTCTGGATGGTTCAAATTGGGAGGAGGACGACCACTGGAAAATACCTCAAGTGGTGGGCCCATCGTCCAGGTCTTGGGCGCCTCTGGCGGTTCAAATCATGGCTATGACTTTGAACCACTCAATTAGGGCCTGCAATGGCCGCATGAAATCGGACATCCCCTCAAAGTGCACGTACAATAAACCTGGCCAAGAGTCACGCTTGGACTATATATTTGTAGAGAGCTGTGCCTGGCACAAGGTCCTAGACTTCAGGGTGGAAACCAGGGTTGAAAGTGATCATAATGCATTGATTCTAGATTTCTTAGGGAGGAGAGCAGGCAGTAAACCTATCTGGTTTAGTACTACCTGCAGGAAGGCGAAAGTAGAACTGCTACAGGCACTTAAACAAAAAAATAACAGGGCAATGATAAAAGAAAAGAGGGCTCAATATAGGCAGCTAATCCACCATGCCAAGGAAGAATGGGGTATTGAGAATTGGGCTAATCTAACATCCGCTCTGGCAACCAGAGATGCCCGGAAGTTCTGGTTAATTGTGAATACTGGGTCGTTTGACCCAGTATCTGCAATAGAACCCAACATTGCTGCAGATGTTTGGGAAGTACATTTCCAGACTCTGTATCAGGGGGATAATCCTGCCATTGCTCTGGAAAAAGGGGGTTTGGCTTCTGGCCTCATGGCGGGATCGCCAGAGTTTGAGTTTACAGAGGGAGAGGTCTGTGCTGCAATTCTTAAACTTCCATCGGGCAAGGACCCCGGGCTGGACAAGATACCTGGCGACCTACTAAAGCAGGAACCCACGGTCTGGGTGCCTTATTTAACGGTCATTTTTAATGCAATTCTGGGGGGCATGGCGGTCCCTAGTACTTGGCTGGGAGCTGAGCTAGTCCCTATCTTTAAGAAGGGCTCATCTCTGCTCCCAGCCAACTACAGGCCGATCAACCTCATCGTTGAGCCGCAAAAGCTCTTCGCGAGGCTGATCTTAGATCACCTTATTGAGTGGATGGAGGAGTTTTCCATCCTAAGCCCCTACCAAGCTGGGTTTCGAAAGAATGTGTCCATTACAGACCAGATCTTCCGATTAACCATGCTATATTGGAAAACCGTTAAAATTGAGGGAGGTTCACTATATACTGTATTTGTGGACCTCCGTGCGGCTTTCGACTTAGTTCCCCGCCAGAAACTCTGGATGGTGCTTTCGGAATTAGGTATTCCCCCTCCTCTTCTGAACATGATAATCCGACTCCACACTAAGAACTTTGCCCAGGTCAGGTGTGGGAAGAATGGATCCTTCTGCTATGTGAGAATCTAGCCTGCACACCTTCAGATTCCTAAGTTAAGCAACAGTTAGGAAGTTTAAATTTGTGTTGGGAGCATCCCAGTGATCAGTTGAGCCCACAACTGTGTGTAAATCTGCTATGTAGAGGCCTAGTGGAGACTAGGTCTGACCGGAAGCTCACTCTATTGTTCCTGAGGTTTCAGAACACTTTTGTGATTAATCAACATTGTGATAATCCAAATGTTTTCGAATAAAATGAGGTCACAATTATTTTCAATGTGTTAAACTTTTTTAGTAAACCTTTATATATACAAATACAAGCATATTGTATAAATGTGTAGAGTCATAAGAACAAAAATTCCACTTAGAAATCAAATCATTCTGTTGTATGTCATTCCACAACAATTAATTGATGAACAGAAAAAATAACATTTCCCAATGCATTTCGGGTCATGTCCGACCCTTCTTCAGGGGAATACAAATGTAGAAGCGAATCCAAACTTGGTTATCTGTACCATTCACATCAGTTCCGTTATAGGGCACTGCAAAATTAATAAGAGTAATGTTTTCCCACTTTACAGAATGTAATGTACATCATCATGTTGAAGTAGAATTAACACTGATTTCCATGAATTAGAAAGTGCAAGAAAGAAATATTTTGTGTGTGTGACAGAAACGTGAGTCACAGTTTAAATGGTAGATATATGTAATAGAGAAAGTACCAACACCCACCTATCGTGAGAGAGGGTCCTAATACAAATCATGTCAAAACCCTAGGTGCTTCTAGAGGTAACCATTAATAAACCCCGGTGTTTATGACGTGGACTGTATCTACCTGACTAGTACTGAAATCCGCACGAAACAATCGTGACAGGTCACCGATAGTAATCTAATCTGTAAAAAATATGTAAACGAGTAACGGCTCAGTAAAACAACTAAAAATATCCAGATCGAGATCTGCTTGTCAAGGAAGCTACAGTTGCCGGCTTACCCGATTAATGGTCGTAGTTACGCGAGTAGTCGCGTCCCAAGGTTCTGGATTAGGGTATCTGGAAAGGTAGTGCCAGCTGAGGAATAAAAAAATGAAAAAGTGCGTAAACTACCCATCCTAGAGTAGTATGTGGATGCCATCGCCATGAAGGCGCAGGAGCCTACCTTGCTGCATTCGCGTACCTCGCACTCTGACTTCCCAATTACTTCCGGTGTAAACATCCGGTCCGGAACTCTATTCTTTAAATAATGGGACGTACCAACACCTGAGAGTGCCCGTGCGTAATCATAAACCCTTAACGGATGCCTCGTAATACATGGGAATAGAATGGTAGTATGAGGTGAATAAGAAAACGGTAATAAAATTATGCTGACGAGCGTGTGAGGTGTGACTGGAAAAATGAATTATCATGTGACTAAGGGGTGACGGTAAAACCTGCACCTAAAATATATCGGATGAAGTGTGAATCCAAAAGGAGGGAGAGAGGGTCTAGATGAAAACTACAGTAAAGTAGTGAGAGAAATGAGAGGTGAAACGTGAAGGAATATAGTGTCAATCCTGTACAAAGGGTAGTAATTAGTGTAAAAAAATACAAATTGAAGGCTTTTCTGACCCACAACCTGGTTCTTACATATGTACACTATGAGAACTAGCCAAACACATTGCGAAGTATTCTATTGCTGTATGAGTTTCATAGAAAACACACCATCTCGTACTGGTTATTAAGCCCGCCCGGTGTCAGTGTGCCCAATTTTTTTATCCAGAATGTCTCTCTCCGAGCTAATGCTATGTTGTGATCTGTGCCCGTATGTTTCTCAACAACTTCTAAAACAGTAAATCTGAGTTGTGGTATGGTGTGAGTTGACCTGATCCAATGTGTCGCTAAGCAAGATGTAGTAGACCTATTTCGTATGGTGCTTTTATGCTCGATAATACGAGTCTTGATTTTTCGGGAAGTTCTTCCCACATAGGTGAGTCCACATGGACAAAGTATGGCATAAATTGCCCCTGTGGTGTTGCAGTCCGCATTGTGTTTCAATTGAATTTCTTTGCCAGTGTGAGGGTGCGCATACACTTTGCTCACCATCACGTTGTTGCATTGCCCACAGTTGTGGCATTTCCTCATGCCTTTAGAGTTTGTAGTTTTGTTTTGACGTGGGTTCTTTAGTATTTCCCTGATGTTTTTTGATCTGGTATGTGCTATGATAGGAAGGTTTTTAAATAAGCTGGAAAAATCTGGTTCGTTGGCTATCATTTCCCAACGTTTCCTGAGAATCTGTTTTATTCTCTGCGATTGTGTGGAATGTTTCATTACAAAAACTATGCGTTCATTGGGAGATTTTTCTGTTTTCTTCAGTAGAGTATTTCTGTCCATCATAGCAACTTTCTGTACTGAAGCTTCTAGTATTTCTGTGGGGTAACCTCTGGCAATGTATTTATCTACTTGTTCTTCAATCAAAAGATTGCAGTTGGTTGGATCTGAGGAATTCCGTTCGATTCTAATCAGTTGAGAAGTAGGTAGATGGTCTTTCAAGTTTTTAGGATGTGCGCTCGTGTAGTGTAACACATTATTTACATCCGTGGGTTTGCGAAAAACAGTAGTTGTGATTCCTTCTTGTGATTTACTGATTTCGATATCTAGAAATTGTATCTTGTGTTTCTGAATGTTATGGGTAAAATTTATCCTGGGGTTGCAATCATTAAGTTCTTTGATACGTTCTTCCAGCTCGCACTTGGTACCTCGCCAGATTATCAGGATATCATCAATAAATCGTAAAAATAACACCAAGTTCTCTGTCCACCTGGTGTTGGATAGGATGAATTGTTGTTCAAAGTACGCCATGAAGGTATTCGCGTATGCCGGTGCTCCCGAAAAGCCCATAGATGTTCCGGTTCGTTGGAGAAAGAACTTTGATTTCCAGGAAAAATAACTGTGTTATAAGGAGAAATGCAAGAGTTCTAATAAAAAAATTCCTATATGTTGATCAAGGTCTGATTGTAGCAGTCTCCATTCAATGGCTTCCAGGCCCTCTGTGTGTGCTATAGATGTGTAAAGTGCAACCACATCAATGGTGCACAACAGTGTAGTTTCTCCGATGAGGTCGTTGACTTCTGTTAGTTTCATTAAACAGTCCGTTGTATCTTTTAAATATGTGTCCCAAGCTTGAACAAGTGGTTGTAAATAATGGTCAATGAAACGACCTACAGGTTCATGAATAGAACCACATCCTGCCACGATGGGTCTAAACGGTGGATCACTGATGCTCTTGTGTATTTTAGGCAAAATATATATATGTGGCCCTTGCGGTGTGCTTGTTCTGAGATATTTGCCCGTGTTGGTGTTGATAATTCCTGTGTTCTCCGCCTTATTGATGATTTCGTCCAGTAATTTGCTGAACTCATTTGTAGGATCGTGGTCAAGTTGTATGTACGTTTCAGTGTCCGAGACATGCTCATCAACTTTGCGGTCATAAAAAGAAGTGTCCATCATCACTAACGCGCCACCCTTATCCGCCGGTTGAAATGTGATAGTGGTATCTTGTTTCAGGTCATTCAAAATTCTCTTTTCTTTCTTGGATAAATTCTGTTTCTTAGGTGTTTCATACTTAATAGCCTCCAAGTCTTTTTTCACAAGGGTTTCGAAATTATCCAATATTTTATGTGAGATAGGGGACATGAATTTGCTTTTGGGCTTGAATTTTTCATGTGGTCTTGTAGTCCCATTCATCATTGTGGTAGAAAAGAACCATTTCAATCGTAGCTTCCGTAAAAATTTGAAAAGGGCAATCTCTGTTTCTAAGCCATTTGACACATACGTAGGTACAAAAGAGGTCCCCTTATTTAGTACTCTTTCTTCATCAGGTGTTAGTTTCCTTTTAGAAATGTTAACTACTAAGTCACTTTTTTTGTGACTTGTCTCTGTGGTCGCCCTGTTTCTGTGGCTTTTTTTGTGACCTTGTCCCCTGCGGGTGTGTCTGTTCTTGTCTCTGTGGACTGATCTGGTGGGTGGACTGCTGCTTGACCCTCTGCTAAATTATCAATTCGAATCTGTCCTTGACGATGTTAGTCCTGTTGCTTCTAGGAAGTTGTACCTCCAATGGAGACATGGCTCTTTACCCATTAGGGCTCTTACGAGCAAGTGGTATCCATCCTCCCCCAAAAATTGTCCAGGGTGTATCTCGGAGCTGGAAAATGAAATACATGTTGTTTTCTTCTGCCCGGGCTACCGAAAATGTAGAAGGAGGTGGATTATCCCCCTATGTAAAAATATGGAGATTAAGCAATGTTCGCAAATTTATAGAATACTTAAAACGGATCTCTCCCTTCTAATTGTCTTCGTTGTAACAAAATTGTTGACATCAATGTGGAATACGAGGAGGAAGCATGTGAACATTGTTTGAACTAGGATCCAGCAGCTTCCCCCTTTTAATTGTCCTTTTATTGTTTATTAAAATGTATTGCATTATTTTTAACCGCATAATCTATGTGATCTCTTTTATGACAAAATTGTCGAAATAAAGACTAAATGATGATGATGATGAGGGAGTACAACTAACTATAACGGATGAATTTCAATGGTTTTGTACGAGTGAAATGCCCAGCTAACTATAACACCCCTAAAACCTATGTTTTTTTCAGTTAATTTCTAAGATTTTTTAATGCTAATTCCTAATTATAAAATGTCTGAAACCTATGTTTTTTTCAGTGAATTTCAAAGGTTTATTAAATGCTAATTCCTAACTATAACATGTCTAAAACCTATGTTTTTTTCAATGAATTTCAAAGGTTTTCTAAATTACAATTTTTAAATGTATTAACTGTTATATTTATTTTTTTGATACTGATTTACTACATTTGTTTAAACAATTTAGTTTTATATATATATATATATATATATATATTAAATTACAATGTAATTACATTATACATTACATTACAAAATATACTTTCTCAGGATGAATTACTTTAGTTTAAATGCTTTGCAAATAGGCAATAGACTTTCAAGTACAGTAGTTACTGTTGTTGCATGGGCAACACAATTTCAAACACTATGCAACATTGAGCTCAATGTGAATTTCTAGTTAAATGCAATTAGTTACTTTATGGATTACTTTTCTAACCACAGGACTGGATCCTAGATTCAGTCCTGGGACATCTCCTGTAAACAGTTGAGGAAAAGTGTTTTGGTTACAGTAGTGTTTTTTAAGGAATATTATTGTATTTTAAAAGTTGACACTCGAAACTGTTTCACATAGAATCACCAATGTTATCCTAAGGGAGAAAATTCACTAAGCAGGTAAGTAGTGTTATCGTTACTTTTTCTTACTCAGTGGTGGATCCTGGATCCAGCACTGGTGCATCTCCTGTAAACAGTTGAAAGAATGCGTTTAAGTCATACAGGCGATTTTTAAGGAATACTTGTAATTTGTGAAAATAGACATTTAGACACTTTTCTGGTGAAAACCAGACAATTGATTCCTATGGAAAGAAATACAAGTTACTGATAAGTATTGTTACAATTACTTTTCAGGGTCAGTGCTGGGCTAAAAGATGCAGCACTGGGTTCTCTCCTGATAACAGGTGAGTAAATCGGAATTTGTTGTTCGGATGATTTTAGGTGAATATTTTAAAGTTCCAAAACTCCACACTTAAAAGGATTTCCAAGTGAAACTAGTCAATGTTAGCCTATGGAAGGAAATTCAAGTTACTGGTAAGTATGATTAGAATTACTTTTCAGGATCAGTACTGGGCTCAAAGATGCAGCACTGAGGTCTCTCCTGATAACAGGTGAGTAAATCGAAATTCCTAGTTCAGCTGATTTTAAAGGAATATTTTAAAGTTCCAAAACTCCACACTTAGAAGAATTTCCAAGTGAACCCAGTCAATGTTAGCCTATGGAAGGAAATTCCCTTAGCAGGTAAGTAGTGTTATCATAACTTTTTCTTACTCAGTGGTGGATCCTGGATCCAGCACTGGTGCATCTCCTGTTAACAGTTGAAAGAATGCGTTTAAGTCATACAGGCGATTTTTAAGGAATACCTGTAGTTTGTGAAAATAGACACTTACAAACTTTTCCAGTGAAAACCAGACAATGGATTGCTATGGAAGGAAATACGAGTTACTGATAAGTATTGTTACAATTACTTTTCAGGGTCAGTGCTGGGCTAAAAGATGCAGCACTGGGTTCTCTCCTGATAAAAGGTGAGTAAATCGGAATTCGTTGTTCGGATGATTTTAGGCGAATATTTTAAAGTTCCAAAACTCCACACTTAAAAGAATTTCCAAGTGAAACCAGTCAATGTTAGCCTACGGAAGGACATTCAAGTTACTGGTAAGTATGGTTAGAATTACTTTTCACGATCAGTACTGGGCGCAAAGATGCAGCACTGAGGTCTCTCCTGATAACAGGTGAGTAAATCGGAATTCGTAGTTCGGCTTATTATAGAGGAATATTTTAAAGTTCCAAAACTCCATACTAAGAAGAATTTTCAAGTGAAACCAGTCAATGTTAGCCTATGGAAGGAAATTCACTTAGCAGGTAAGTAGTGTTATCATTACCTTTTCTTACTCAGTGGTAGATCCTAGATCCAGCACTGGTGCATCTCCTGTAAACAGTTAAAAGAATGCGTGTAAGTCATATTGGCAATTTTTAAGGAATATTTGTAGTTTGTAAAAATAAACACTTAGAAACTTTTCTGGTGAAAACCAGACAATGGGTTCCTATGGA
The DNA here is from genome assembly GCF_964263255.1 of Lissotriton vulgaris. NCBI lineage: Eukaryota > Metazoa > Chordata > Amphibia > Caudata > Salamandridae > Lissotriton > Lissotriton vulgaris. The sequence goes on along the minus strand of NC_141689.1, from coordinate 1,077,541,304 downwards.
AGTAAATACAAGTTACTGGTAGGTACGGTTAGAATTACTTTTCAGGGTCAGTGCTGGGATAAAAGATGCAGCACTGGGTTCTCTCCTGATAACAGGTGAGTAAATCGGAATTCGTAGTTCGGCTGATTTTAGAGGAATATTTGTAAGTTTCAAAAATTGACACAGAAGAATTTCCAAGTGAAACCAGTCAATGTTAGCCTATGGAAGGAAATTAACGTTACTGGTAAGTACGGTTAGAATTACATTCCAGGATCAGTACTGGGCTCAAATATGCAGCACTGAGGACTCTCCTGATAACAGGTGAGTAAACTGGAAATTCGTAGTTCGTCTGATTTTACTTCTGTCCAGTATATAGGGAGCCACTTTCTTACACCATCCCCTTCCTTCACCACTGTGCAAACACGCCCTGTGGCACGTTTTAAGTTGGGAGATTCAGTCCCCTTGAATCCTTAGGGTCCCTAGGGTCAAACTAGCCCACTAGGTACCTCCAATAAGCGCCACAGAGCTGCGTTGCAGAGAGGTGTAAAAAGGGGCGTGGCCTCTGAACACTTGTCTGCAACGCAGCTCCCTTGTGCATACAAGAAATACTTGTTGGGCTATTTGGCCCACAGGGACCCTCAGTATTGAAAGAGAATTAATTCCCCAACTTAAAATGTGCCATGGGGCGAGTTTGCACAGTGGTGAAGGAAGGGGGTGTGGCCTAAGGTAATATGTCTGCAAACACGCCCTGTGGTGCTTTTTAAGTTAGAGAATTAATTCCTCCTCAATGCTGTTGGTCCCTGGAAGCCAACTAGCCCACCAGGTACCTCCAGTATACGCCAGGGGGCTGCATTGCAGGGAGGTGTTCAGAGGCCATGCCCCTTTTGACAACACTCTGCAACGCAACTCCGTAGCACTTACTGGAGGTACCTGGTGGGCTAGTTGGACCCCAGGGACCCCCAGGATTGACAAGGAATTAATTCCCCAATTTAAACCGCGCCACAAGGTGTGTTTGCACACATCTTAACTCAGGCCCCGCCCCCTCCCTTCACCACTGTGCAAACACACCCCATTGTGCATTTTAAGTTTGGGGATTAACTCCCCTTGAATCCTGAGGGTACCTGGGGGCCTACTAGCCCACCAGGTACCTCCAGTAAGCGTCACAGTGCTGCGTTGCAGAGAGGTGTTAAAAAGGGGCGTGACCTCAGAATACCTCTCTGCAACTCAGCCCCCTGGCGCATACTGGAGGTTCCTGGTGGGCTGTTGGCCCCCAGGGACCCCCAGAATTCAATGGGAATTTGTTCCCCCTCTGCAAACGCGCCAGGTGGCGTGTTTGCAGAGTGCTACAAGAAGGGGGCGTGGCCTCCGGCACAATGCCGGTCTTTTTTCATTTTTTTGGTTTAAGAAGGAGGGCTGTGTGGCCCCCGTTCTTTTTCTAATATTTTGGCCCTGGGGATCCCTGTCCCCAGTGACCTGCCCCCTAATTAATTTTTTTAAATAAAAAATTCGGGAAGGGGCCGCGTGGCCTCCCTCCGAAGGCCATAATCGGCCCCGGGGACCCCATCCACCAGGGCATGGCCCTTTAAAAAAAATATTTTCCATATAGGAGGGGGGCTGCCTTGCCCCCCTCCTTAGGCCATTTATGGCCCCGGTAACCCCATCCCCTGGGGCCGGCCTTTTTTTATTTTATTTAAAAAATATATATATATATTTTTAAATTTGGGGAGGGGGCGCGTAGCCCCCCTCCCGGGCCACTTGTAGCCCCGGGGACCCCATTCCCTGGGCTGGCTCTCTTTGTTGGGGACCGTTGAGGAGTCCCCAATCCCCCCACGGTCCCAGCCGGCTCCCCGCATCCTGCGGGAGCCGGCATTGCTTTTCCACATGGGGAGCAGCTAACATGCTGCTCCCCCTGTGGAAAAAAAATCTGCTTTGCTATTTGGAAGAGCGAGGCTCCCGCCCTGTCATTGCAAACGGCAGTGTCCTGGGGGTGGGCACCCTGGGACACTGTAGGAGCCAGCCCTGGCCCCTTCCAACTATTTGAAAAGCCCGGTGGTGGTGGTCCCTGGGGCTTGGCGGTCCATAATGGACCCCCAAATTAAAAACTTAGTGCCCCGGGGAAGTAGTGGTCCCCGGGGCATGTGGGGGGGTTCAAGCCCCCTCCACAGGTTTTTTTATTTAAAAAAAGCCCCAGGGGGCGGCGGGGGACGTCATGAGCCCCCCACATATATTAGCAAAAAGCCCCTCATAGTGTCAGTCCCCGGGGCTTGCACCCACTTATCTTGAAAGCCCTGGGGGTGGCGGTCCCCAGGGCTGGGGGGGCTATGAGCCCCCCTGCACAATTTCTAATAAAGCCCCGGTGGGTGGTGGTCCCCGGGGCTGGGGGGCCCCCCACCTGAAATATTTCATTGCACCCGGGATTTGGCCACCGGGGGCTAATAACTAATATAGCGCAGGAGGCCTCACTCCGTTTTTTTTTTCATCTGCAAGATCCGCGCACCCGGTGTGGATTTTGCCGATTTTTAAAAAACATTTTTTTTTGTTTAGTCTTGGGGGTCCTTTTGGAACCCCTGAACAGGTCTAGGGGGTCAGGGTGTTTCTACCCTGCCCCCTTTTCACGTTTTTTATTTAGGTTTCTTGTGCCGCTCATGATTGGGATGGTGCGCGGATCCTGCGCTGCCATAGATATATATGAACTTTTAATTGTGATTTTCTCAGGGATTACTGGACGGATTTACACCATTTAAGCAAAAGGCATGAGTCTGAACCATGGACTACCTCTTTGCCAATTTTGGTGTCATTCCGTTCAGGAGTTCGGGCTGTAGCCGCGATGAACGGTTCCTATGGAAAATTGCATGGGGAAAACATGTTTTGGGACCCCCCTTATTACTCGGCCCCCGCTTCACGAATCACCCCGAGACTTTCAGGATAGGAGCGGACTGGAGCTGGCCATTAGTTTAGAAAATTTCGTGAAGATTCGTCAACCGGCGCCAAAGTTATTCCAAATAGAAACGTTGCAGATTTCCTATGGTAAATAGGTCCTAACTATAACTACCTACTGGCGACCGACAGTAGGTTATATATATATATGTATATATATATATATATATATATATATATATATATATATATATATAATCTAGCAAACGCCCGAAAGCTTGGGAGGGCACTCGGCAGGGGGGCCAACCATCCGGCTTTCATTTCCTCTCTCCTCGGCAGCATGTCAGCATCGCCTGACGCGTTTCGATGTAATCAACATCTTCATCTGAGGCTGGCTTGAAGACACAGAACAGATTAAGCTCTCTTTTATTTCTAATTTCTGCGTGCATCTAGCGTGAAATGTCACTTTGTGCTGTAGTCCTTATGATGCATGCTGGGTGAGAGAGTTCCCTGTTAAACAAAAATCATCCCTACGTGGGCATCTGTTTCTGTATTCATTAATTAAAAGCTTGCATTTTCCTTCGTAGGATGCATGATGTCAAGGAGAGTCTCTGTACTCGGCTTCCTTGCGCTGTTTTATGGCTGTTTTTGCACGCCTTGCATTTGGTGCATGGAAAAAATCCACTCACTTGGGGGGATTTTATAGGGTGTTGTAGTGTAGCCTTACTCAGAGAGCCCTTCAATGACCGTGCCTTTCTGAAGGTGAGTGAAGGGTTTTCACTAAGTACTTCATTAAAGGCGTGCAAAAACAGCCATAAATGTAAGAGCCTCAAAATTTGCAAAGATCAGACTGAGCACAAAATCACTAAAATGCTTGGTTGCAATACCGAGTATGCAGTATATGCGCTCAAGTGCCCGTGTGATAAGTTTTACATCGGAATGACCACTAAGAAGGCTAAACTACGGGCATTAGAGCATCTTCGTGCCATTAAAAATGCAAATCCACAGTACCCGGTGGCAAGGCATTTCGCGACTGAGCATCAGCAAAACCCCAATCTTGTGCAATTTTACGTGATTGATTGTGTCCATAGAAATGAGAGAGGTGGCAACAGGTTACTTGAATTACGCAAACTGGAATCCAAATACATCATCCGGTACAACACCATACAACCCTTCGGGCATAACATAGGGGAAGAATTATCAGTACACTTACAATCATAAATCACTATAAGATGTCTGCGTTCCTATACATATATTCTTTCCATTCTGATTGTTTTTAAAAATGCACTTTTTTTGTCACGTGACCAGTAACCCATAGTAAATCACTGACACATTGTTTTTCTAATCTTTAACTTTGTAGGTATGCAGCATATACACAAGATATTTGGAATCACCTAGCCCACTTGGGCACGACAGCTTCTAATTTGAATCATGGACATTTTCTACCATCCCAAAGTTTGGTGAAATGTATACCCACTGGGGTGATACATCCTTGTTTATTTCCATTTACTCAGGACATGAACATTCAGTATTGTTTTCACGCATTAATTGGCATTAATTCTCTACATTGTGCCCACTGGGGCATGATATCAGTGTTCATTTATTTACAACTGGAATTTTATTGACTGTTTTCATGCAAAACCAGTATGATTTCATTTGCAACAAAGAAACTGACTCCGTGTTGTTTAAAATGCTAATCCATGAGACGGTGTTTCCTTTTGAATTGTGATTAACACGTTTTCATTTTTCATATGGGTTCCAATTACATCAAATTGTGTATTATGCTGTGCAACCCGGTGATACGATACCGAAAAACCTTGTTTGCAACAAAGTATCTCTTTAATGTCTATTGTTGGTCACGTGCACATTACTCATGTTTGTATCACTTTAAATATGGAATGGCCACCGTAACACTTTACCCGTGAGCAAGAGGCGAAAGCTTTGAAACGCGTTGGGTTTTTCCGCGTGCCAATAAATATCTGCACCTTGAACGAACATTTGGGCCCCGGCTCTGGTGTCATGATGATTTATTAGCGATAGAACTGCCAGGAGTCTGTTCATGTTTTGGGAGGTGGCGATCCCGCCGGGAGCCTGCTGAGGAGAGAGGCGAGAGTTAAACGCCAAACGAGTGTGTGGTCATATATATATATATATATATATAAAACCTATTGTTGTTAGGACCTAGTTTCCATAGGAAGAGCATTTTTTGTTTTGCTTATAACTTTGACGTCGTTTGATGAATCTTCATGAAATTTCCAAAAAGAATTCTTTGTTGATATCAGCCCCTATGTTGAAAGTTTGGGGGTGATTTGTCAAGGGGCGGCAGAGAAAAAAGGGGGGTCCCAAACATGTTTTCTCCATGTTAATTTCAATAGGAAACTTTAGACAAGGCTACAGGTCTAACGGATAAAAGGAATTACCCCAATTTTGGCAGAGGGGAGGGTTTTGGTCTAGAAAGCACGCTATTGTTTATTTGGTGTAAATCCGTTCAGTAGTTTTTGAGAAATATAAAAATTTACAGATATCGATATTTGGGAGTTGTGCCATCTGACTGTCTGAGGCGTTACGAGTACAAGATTGCTGCTGATTGGCTGCGAACGCTGCGAGCGGTTGCAACTAGGGAGTGTGGGCCGCCATTTTGTGATTCTGTTGAAGCGAATAAGCGGAAAAAAGGGCGGAAAAGTGGGAAAGAGGAGGGTAGGAGCACTGTGTAGTATTTAGGGTGTGCTATACAGGGGGTGCAAAGCTAACTACTCATACCTAGAGGTCTGAAAGTGCTAGGCTACGGAAATTTAGTGAGATATTGCCTAGAGTCTGATGCTGCTAAGGTGAGCTGGTGCGGCAGTCGGGGATTAAATCGTGAGCCCAAATTGTGTCTTATGCTGTGAAGTCATGTGCTGTGGCCGCTGCACTACACATGTGGAAGTAGTGTCAGCATGTGTTTATACCTATCAGGATGAACTACTGACTTGTACTGGTCTGAAAGTCCTGGGGTACGGAAAATATGTGAGGTATTGTCTAGAGTCTCATGGTGCTAAGCTGAGCTGCTGGCGGACTCGGGGAAGAAAGCGTGAGCCCAAAATGTGCGTCATATGCTGTGAAGTCATATGCTCTGGCCGCTGTGCCACATCTGTCGAAGTAGTGTGAGCATATAGTTATACCGACTCAGATGAACTTTTGTTTTTAACATTGGAACTTGTGTATGGTGCTTAGGGGGTGTTATACAGGGAGTGCAAAGGTAACTTTGCGCATATCAAATGAATTCGGTATTAGTGAAGTGGAAACTACTCACTCCTACTAGTCTGATGGCGCTGGGGGCATAAGCTGAGCTGCTGAAGGACTCGGGGTAAAATCGCTGACCTACTGACCCCTATCGGTCTGAAAGTGCTGGGTACGTAAATGAAGTGAGGTATTGCCTAGAGTGTCATGCTGTTAAATTGAGCTGCTGCTGGACTCGGGGATGTAACCGTGAGCCTCAACTGTGTGTGCTATGCTGTGAAGTCATGTGCTGTGGGCGCTGTGCCACACCTATCCAAGTTGTATATGGTGCTTAGGTGATGTTGTATAGGGAGTGCGAAGGTTTATCAATAGGGTATTCGTAAAGCGCAAACTACTCACCCCTATGGGTGAGTAGAGTCGGTGATCAAAGCTAGAGCTCTGTGTTGCAAAGTGAGATGGTGTGGCCGCTGTTGCACAGCTGTATCGAGAATACATTTTAGCGAGGGTCCGGGAGTTGCTGTTACCTGGCCCTAAAATAGTAGGCCTTAGTTGTAAGTTATAGGGTGGCTCCAAAAAGAGCCCTTGTGTTCATTAGTTGGAGCGACATATAAGTGCGGATGCACAGCTTCAAGTTATTCAGGAAAACCCGATTTCCCTGATCTGTGAAGTGTACTCCGTCACTTCTGTAGATATCAGCCATATCAAAACGCATGTTGTTGTTGTAGATGGACCCCAATTTGTGGTCTCTGAGGTATGCAGACACTGCTTTGTTGACTTTCTTCCTAGATTTTTCAATCTGAGGACAAAATTGTCTTGACCATTTCCACTTCGGTCTTTGGCATATATTGGAATATACAAAGACAGTTTGAGGCAAAAGTAACATCAATTGTCCAAAGGTGTCCTTCATAAGCATTTACAAACCTACCCAATGAGCCTAGGTCGTTTCCACCACAGTACACAATCATGAGGTCAGGGTTTGGAGATGCAAACAGGTTTTAACGAAAGGCAACAATTGGTGCCACTTCTATCCTCTCTGTGGAAACCATCTAAATGTCACTTTTTGTAAACCTAGGTCTAAGTCAATACGTCTCTGTTCTGCATACCTCTTCCACCAAAAAACATAGCTATGTCCTATGATCCACACTAGCATTTTGAAGGTATGGCTGGAAGGTATGGAAAGATGTCTGTAGTAAGCATGGGTGAATTTTGCGAATCTGGCGTTCGCGAATTTGCGAACTCGCAATCCGCAAAATCCGCGAATTCTCGCAAATTTGCGGATTTTTTTGGGTTTTTTGTGTTCGCAAGGGTTTCTGCCAGTTCGCAAGGGTTTTGTACCAGTTCGCAATTGCGAACTTACTTGTTGGCACGCAACGGTCGCGACTATGTTGTTTCTACGTCTGGTTCATCATCACAGGTTCACAGCACCCTCTGTTTCAACACTGCCACCATCTGTTTCACCCATGCCACCCTCTGGTACATCAATGCCACCGTCTGGTTCATGATCACTGTAGATTATGGGGGGGAAAAGCAAGCACACCTGCCCTGCTTCAACTGACATGAATTAATTTGGGGTTGGTTTATTAATGTGTCACTGTTTTAAAATTCCAGTCTGGCACCTGCTTCCTTATCAGTAATTTGCTTTCTGTTCCAGGACCTTTGTGGCCTACTTGTAGCTATTCTATGAGCCTGTTGTGAGGGTCAGAGCAGGGTCATACAATTGTTGAAACTAGCAACTGAAATCTGGAGGGCCCCCAGTAAGGAAGCACTACAGGGAATGGTTACTAATGATGAGTTTGAACTTTTGCACCTGCTGAGTGCTTTCACTTTTGCAAAACCCGTTTTTCTGCAATTTCGCGGGATTCGCGGGGCTCGAACTTTCGCGAGATTGAATTCGGAAGCCACGAATTCGTGCGAATATGCGATTTGTTTTTTTGCGGCGTGTTAGTTCGCAAGGTTTTGTGCGTTTTAGCGAGCCGCTTGTAGCGCAACGGCGTGAAGTTACCCTCGCGGTCGTTCACGGGCGCGGCCATCTTGTTTGCATGACGTATTTCCGTTTCCGGGCGCGATGTGTAATCTCGCAAAGTATGAGGCTCGCTAGTACAATTTCGCATGTGTTCGCGAGCAAAATCTCGCGCGAACTTACCCTCGCGGTTGTGAACGGGCGCGGCCATCTTGTTTCTCATTCATTGCTAAGGTTCTGGGCATGCTTCTTCTATCCTCTCTGAATCTCTGCCATCCTTTGCTTGTTTGAAGTTTTTTTTAATCTATTTTACTTATTATCTATCCCTCTATTTTTCTAGCTCTATATTTTTGTGTTTTCTGCTACTTTTGGTTAATTTTAAACTACTTTTCTTTTCTTCTCTTCCCTATTCTATTTTCTTTATTATTTAGCTGCCTTTCTGCCCAGACCATGGTAAAGGGAGCAGGGAAGCAGCCCGAGAAGGGGAAGGGTCCCGCACCCCGTGCCCGGCTCCCGTGCGGGAGTTTGAGGGGGGAGACAGTCGCACCCCAGGAGATCTTCAGCCAGGAGGAGGTGGCCGCACTAATTTTTTATGTTCAGCGCTGCCTCCCCAGGACCATCATGGCGGGCGGCAAGATCGGTAGCGGGTACGGGATCCGGGAGCGCCGGAAGCGGTGGGAGAAGGTGTGCCAGGCCATGTACCACCACTCTCGGGTCCGGCGCACCTACAACCAGGCCACCCACCGCTGGACGGATGTCCTGGACCGTGAACACGATCTGCTCGACCTGCTTGGCCTTGAGATCCCCGGGCTTGGTGAGTAGTAGTAGCTATTTCTTTACTACTCTGTTTTCTCCTTTTCTTTGTGTTATTATATTGCAAATTTTTGTTTTTTACCAAGAGCAATAATGCTGCTGAATACATTGTAGGTAAATTATATTTCAAAATCTTCTGTGCATTTCAGGTGCACTGCTCTCCTTCTCAGTAGTGTTGCTACTATGCTTATTTGTTTTCGATTTTGTGTTCATTTCATTGGCCTGTGAAATTATGTATGAGTGTAGTTTAAAGAACTGCGTAATGCTAGACACTAAGGTTCAGATTTTTAATTACCGGCGCATCCCTGCAAAGTAGCAGGGATGCGCCAGTAATTGTGCGCCACGCCACCACCACCCATGGTGCGCCATACTTACAATGCGGCGCACCATGGGCCCAAAACGTCACCAAAGCGTTACGCATCTGTGCAGTAAAGGCGGCGCATTGCTGGAGTTGCGTCGCAACGATGGCGCAGCTTCATCAATGCTCTGGGGTGCCCTATCTCCCCAATGCTGCGTCAAGCCGTACGTCTGCTTCAAGCAGGTGCAGGGTTTGAGTCACGCATCATTGTCCTTAAAGTGACTGATTGAAATCTTGTAGATTTCCCTCAGCCACTTTTAGGATGCGTTCCTGCGCAGGAACGCCCTCCCTTGTGCCGGAACCCCCCTGATGGTGCAGGGCTTTACAACGTGATGCATCTCCCATATGCGTCACGTTGTTAATATACGCCGCACCATTGCGCCTCTTTTGTTCTGCCGCTGCGTCACAAAAGTCACGCAACAATGGAGCAAAAGAGCCGCAAGGGGCTTCTATATCAGCCCCTACAGACTCAAGTCCAGTCCTTCCTTTGTACACATGGCGATAAGAAGAAATAGTGGTGGTGGATTGATAGTTTGAGTATTTTTTTTAATGACTGGTTAATGTAGTAGGAAACTTTAGTGTTGTCGCTGATCTGCAATCACAATGGACTTTGTCTGTCACTTCGCGTGCTGCGGACTGCTGCCTGCCAATCCTAGGCAAACCTTTTTAGTACTTTATTTAGTGAGTTACATAAGAACTTTCCAAGTCGACGGTCCGCAAATCAAGCATTACTAATAACGTAGTAGACCACATGAGATCGGTCAATATATCCCGTGGAATAGTTGTCTATTTGCTACTTCACCAAATTTTTTTGTTATTGTTCTTTTGAAATGTTTGATTTGGTTGACAAATATCATCCATGTTTTCTGGTCTTTCTTTCTTTCATGTTGTACATCAGCTCCCCCCCAGGGGCAAGAGGGTGCTGTTCAACCGGATGCAGGCCAGGATCGGGCAGGCGAGGGCTCCTTTGCTGGCCCCAGTAAGTTTTAATTTTAATATAGAGTACCTATTCATTCGATTTTTTCTAAATCGTCTTCGATCTTCTTGTAGACTGAATCTAATTTCTTATCCTGCCTCGACTATGACTCCCTGTGGTATTACTAGATTATTCCTATTAGTCTGTCTGTGTAGCTAACTAAGATTGCACATTTGGCAATTCCTTTGGACTCCCATTTTAGCCAGCAATAGCTCTATGCACTGAGTGCAGTCCTCTGTGATTGTCCATAATGTCTTTTCAAGTCTTCTAAAGTTTATGCTTTGACAATTGCCAACAATAAAAAGGTGAATGACCACCAAGAAAGAATAAGATACTACTTTACTTTTGGTTTGGATAGGAGGACAATCCATTCTACTACTGTTGCAGGGACAAATCTGCACAAACAGAACTATGGACACTAAATAATGCATTGCTTAGCTTATCAATTATAATAGGCGCTGTTAGACTTTCCACATATCTCAGTGATAACAGACTTTGTAGTTGAACCCCCAATCTCCTTACTGACTAGATAGTGTGGCAGAGTCATTTAGCTCCCAAAGTCACCGATGATTGATCCCCAATGATGATTAGATTATCCAACGCAGGACAAGAGTACGGAGTCAGAGTCAAGAAGTGACAGAGGCACGGACTCATGCTTGCAAAAATTTCAAAACCTTTAGCTCATCCACTCTAGTCTGGAGGACCAAAAACCACAGAGTCTATTTAAGTTTAAAACCTTTATTAAAAGTAAACACATTTATTAAAATCAAGTTTGTCATAAAACTAAACGTTTAACTGAAAACGGAAAAGTGCTTAGTGCTGACGATTAATTGGACACATTTCTTGTGGTCGAGCCGAGCTCTCACCTGGTTTGAACTTGATCCTGCTTGTGTTCTTAGAAGTCAAGCTTCTGTCTGTTAGGAGAAAAAGTGGTTCGTGTTAAAAATAAAAAGCAAGCATTCATCAGTTGTGCCAAAAGTGCAGCAAGACAACAGGCTTCCCTGGAAAAAGGGACATTTTTACTTTAGAGTAGACAGTCACAAATTATTACATTATTACATTGTATTCTGTTTTTTCACATTTCTTTATTCCTCCTAGACCAAATATTATATAGTAGTGAGTGGTGTATTCTTACATTCTTAAATGTACTTTGTAGGTGGAACATCTGATGGCGGGGCCAGCTCGGAGGTGGTGGTATTGGACGAGGGGAACAACTCTGAGGAGGAGGCGGTGCAAGTGCCGGACGACACCAATGTGCCTGTGAGGGTTAACACGGTGATGGCGGGCAGAGGTAATCTATATATTCCTTACTTATTGAGGTTGAAGACTGCAGAGTGTGCTTTCTGCACGGGTGTATTATAAATCAACCAGGTAGTAGCCTCCTCTAAATGTACTTCGACTTAGCTGTGAAGTTTTTGACGAGAAGAATCCCAATCAGATCTGAGATGAACTTGATGGATGGGATGAACGAAAAGCGAAAGAAGGGTGTAAGTAAGTTGGAAGGACGAGAAATTTAATGATGACTGGCAAAGAAGAATGATATGTGTTTGCTTGGTCCCCGAGGTGGCTGGGAAGGAAAGAATATGGTATGGTGCATGGCTGGGTGAATGATGAAGCAAGGATGGGTGGAAGGAGAACAGCCTGGGTGGGTGAAACAGAAACTGTATGTGTGCATATACTTTGAATGGATGGATGCCTGGATCATGGTCCTATCTGACTCTTAGATAGCATATGTGTATCCAGAGAGAGTAGACGGTCACTGGATGAACTAAGTGTTACTTTGAAGAGCATGTAACACCGCACCCGCACATCCGTTCCAGTGTAGGAAAGGCAAGGAAAAGAAGTTGTAATTTTGTCCAAATACTACCATGAATAGTAGCAGTAGTTTGTATTGCAACTGCAAGCACAGCATATATCCGGTTATTACGGTGGACACTCCCTACCTCTCTTAATAACTTTAGTTTAGTAGTATCACTGTTCACTCAATAATAAGCAAAGCACCTAAAGTCATCCCATATGTAATCAAATACATCCCATGTGAAGTGATAGATAATCAGATTATTTAGCTTCTTCATTTTCCTTTTCTAGTACTCATTTGCACTGTAGGGAGAAAGCTAAATTAATTAAGCAGTAGCCCTTTTAACAGAGTATTCTCAGTCCCACCCGTAATAGAAAAGTAAGAGCTTCACCACCTGCATGTACTGGACCGGTACAGTAACGCAAGTCTGTCTCACTCATCATGGTGTGCGTCTGTTTTTCTCGGGTGCAAGCTCACTGCGCTGGCATTATGCCGGCTTGCATAAGATAACGTACCAATTTTCCTAAACAAGAGAGAAGAAGAAGAATAAGACTGGTGTACTGTCATAGTCGACTGTAATAGAAGTCCATAGTGCTCGTAGAATTTGTTCCTTAAACTCCCACTAATGTTAGAGCAAGGATGAAGAAGTGGGAGGTTAGATAGATACTGTCCTCAATAGTTATGTACTGTGCTTTCAATTTGCTACTTGTACTGTGACACAACTTTCTGCTCAATCATTTTGTATTAATCTTAAGGAGCATTGGTTACCGACTATGTCTTTCTTTCTTCATATAGTTGCTCCTTCCAAATCAAACAGACCATCAAGGAGGGAGCTGGCTCGAATGGCTCGGCAACGGAGGCTGGATGCCACTGTCGCCGAATATCGGCGGCTGGTGGCCCTGGAGGAGGAGGACACGCAGTCTACCGGTACAACAACAACATCCACTGGGACAGCTGCATCCTCCTCCGTGCCCCCACGGGCTGCCAGCCAGCGCAGTGCTCCAGCGGTACGGAGCCGGGCTACCAAAGCCAACCGCCACCGCCGAGCAGCAAAGACAGCAGCTGCCCCCCACAGGAGTTGCAAGGCACGCCAGCGCCGCTTATGCCTCAGAGTGTCCTACCTGGAGCAGGAGGTCCTAACCTATAAGAACTTGGTGGAGGGCCTCCGCTTCGACCATGCCACCCTCCGCAAGGAGTATGATGCCCTGGCCGCTAAAGTCAACAGCACCCTGCCGTAGTGTCCCTTGCTCCTTTTTTAGAGACTTTGGGGGGTGGGAATTGGGAGTTGGGTTGTTTTTGGGACTTTTGAAGGACAATCGTTGGGGTTAGGGAGGGTCTTGCAGGAGATTATTTTGTTAGGGCTACAAAAATATACTTTTTGAAACTTTATCTGACCATACCTGTTTTTACTGCTTTTGAGTCTGGTGGGTGGGGGTTTAACAGTAAGTTTGTTTTCCTGAAGAGTCCTAGGACTTTAGTAGTACTACCGTCAATCTCTCGTCTCTCCTAATACTCCATTATACTAGCTCCCACCAAACGCTTATCTTACCTGTAATTTGTGTTTGAAAGTAGGGCTAGGCCCAGGGCTGGCTCCACGGGAAATGTCGATTAAGGTTGGCAATCCTGGGCGGAAGAAATGTCCTCCTCATTGAGGTGGTACAAGTGGTGTGACACAGTGGCAGTTGCATGCTTATGGAAAAAAAGAAAATGAAACCTGGTATGTCCTTACTGTAGCATTACAACGGTACGATAGAGAATATAGCAGGTGACAGTACACTAGAACAGTGCCACAATGTAGCCTAACAAATGGTAAAGTATTGAAAGTATAACTTATACTTGTGTTGAATTTCTTTGACATTGGCTACTACTACAAGAAATAGTACTGAAGCTGAGTAAGTCTAGAATATATCCTCGGATTCCTTCACCAGCCTGTTGCTATGACCTTATCCTCCCCAGGAAGTGTGTGGAATTATTGATGTCATTTAGTCACACATCAAGCAAAACCACACAGCCCGGGGGAAGAGGGTTATGGTTTGGAAAATGGATGGGAATGGGGGTTTCTTTTTGGGTAGGTTTTGTTGAGAGAAGAAAAAAAAAGCACAGCATGGACAAACAATAATTGAAGATAAAGAAATCTTTGGGTACAAAGCTAACCATAAATCTTTTAAGTGACATAAAGGAAGTGCATGCACTACTGCATGCATTGTTACTGAAAAGTAAGTAGTACTAGAATGCGACAGTACAGGGCTGCAGCGTTTTCACTTGCCTATCTCTGCACTCAGAGAAACACTTCTTACATTAAATTAGGTTTAAAAAATAGCCGAAGTAAAACCTATAGAATGGCTGTAGGGATCAATTTAGAAGGAGAGAGAGATCCAAGAAATGCAGAGTCACACTCATAGAAGTTCACAGCAATAACATTACTTAAAAAAACATTACAAAAGAATGGATACTGTATCTGTATGTTGTTGTAGTTGTCTGTTGAATTTGGTAAGTAAGTTGCACGCATCAAACCATTCCTCTTATTAGCGGCACTCCTCCATTCCAGCTGACGCTCCGTCCATCAATGTTGGTGACCAGAAGACACCCTGTCCACTGCCTGCCTGGCGGATGCTGAATTGCGGCTCGCTAATGTGAAGCCTGACTCCATCCTTTTTTCCCCATTGCACAGACTGAAACCCGGCCTGTAATTATTGAACGAAAAACAGGAAGTGATATATATTACAACACCACTGAAAAATAAATATAAGGTATGTACGCTGTGTAGTGCAAAAAGTCACATTATGATTTTCCTAATAGACAGTACAATATTTTTGAAAGTGCGTACTCTGTCAGAGTCACCTTTTGAAGGATAAATAAGTATGGGCAAATTAATTTAGCGGATCTTTCCCCTCAAGCTAGGTGTACTGTAAACTGTGTTTTAGAACAAAATTAGACCTTCCCAGCAGTGCTCCCACCCAGACCCTTACTAAAGCCAGTCGCAAAAATGTAGAAGACCCCCCAATCAGATCTCAAAAAACGAGGCCTAGCAGAAAACTGGTGACAAAACGTACTTTGAAAAAAAGTAGGCCCAAATACCCCCTTACCCACCGTGGATTGTATTCAAACCACTTGCAAGCAAGCAAAAGTATCCATAGCCAGCATCGCTCCAAGCCTCGAAAACCCCCCCACCCAAACACATGCAATAGAAATACTTCTAACCCTAACGAGCCCTAAGTTAAGAATAGTGGCAAAGGCTTTGTTTAAGTATGCCGATTCCCCCCTTTCCCACCATGGATTTTCTTCAAATGACTTGCAACCAAAATTACACATTCTCACGAGTGCTCTAAGACCCCAGAACTCAGTTGCAAAAATCTAGAAGACCCCAAAACACATGCAATCCTGCTGCTAGGGCTAACCCTAATGAACCCTTATTTACAAAAAGTGCCAAAAGGCTTTTTCTTATGGATTTTGTACAAACCACTTCTATCCAGTATTAGACCTTCCCAGCAATGCTCCAAGACCCGCCAACCCACCCGCAAAAAAGCACAACACCCCCAAACAGCCAAAAAGGAAAATATCATACTTACAATATTTCTCGGACTTCGGTCCAAACGCGCTGTGCAGCTAGGTCATAACTCCCGTTTTCCACCACGGATTTCCTGAAAAGCAAATGCAATCAAGATTAGACTGTCCCAGCAGTGCTCCCAGACCCCAAAACTCACCCACAAACACCCGGAACCCCCCCAAAGAGCACCTCAAAGGCAAGCAAGTCAGCAAAAACACAAAAAAAATTCCGCCTCGGATTTGGTCCAAACCACTTTTATCCGGTATTATAGCTTCCCAGCAATGGCCCCAGAGCCGTCAACCCAGGAGAAAACTAGTAGAAGACCCCCAAAACAGACAAAAAGCAAAAGTCCAAAAATGGGCACACAGTCATTTTCTTGCCAATTTCCAAAATCACTCAGCACGCGCTCTGCAGCTAGGCCCTAACTCCCCTCTGCCACCATGGATTTGCTTCAAACCTCTTGCAAACTAAAGTATCCATAGCCAGCAGTGCTCCCAGACCCCGAAACCCACCCACAAACACCAGGAAGCCCCCCAAACAGGCCCCCGAAAATGCTACATTGAGCAAAATGTCAGAAATAGCAAAATAAAATTCTGCATGGATTTTGTACAAACCACTTCTATCCGGTATTAGACCTTCCCAGCAATGCCCCAAGACCCGCCAACCCACCCGCAAAAAAGCACAACACCCCCAAACAGCCAAAAAGGAAAATCTCAAAACTTACAATATTTCTCGGCCTTCGGTCCAAACGCGTTGTGCAGCTAGGTCATAACTCCCGTTTTCCACCACGGATTTCCTGAAAAGCAAATGCAATCAAGATTAGACTGTCCCAGCAGTGCTCCCATACCCCAAAACTCACCCACAAACACCCAGAACCCCCCCAAAGAGCACCTCAAAGGCAAGCAAGTCAGCTAAAACACACAAACATTTCCGCCTCCGATTTGGTCCAAACCACTTTTATCCGGTTATAGAGCTTCCCAGCAATGGCCCCAGAGCCGTCAACCCAGGAGAAAACTAGTAGAAGACCCCCAAACAGCCAAAAAGCAAAAGTACAAATATGGGGACTTAGTCATTTTCTTGCCAATTTCCAAAATCACTCCGCGCGCGCTCTGCAGCTAGGCCCTAACTCCCCTCTGCCATCATGGATCTGCTTCAAACCTCTTGCAAACTAAGGTATCCATAGCCAGCAGTGCTCCCAGACCCCGAAACCCACCCACAAACACCAGGAAGCCCCCCAAACAGGCCCCCAAAAACGCTACATTGAGCAAAATGTCAGAAATAGCACAAAAAAAATCTGCATGGATTTTGTACAAACTACTTCTATCCGGTATTAGACCTTCCCAGCAATGCCCCAAGACCCGCCAACCCACCCGCAAAAAAGCACAACACCCCCAAACAGCCAAAATGGAAAATCTCTTACTTACAATATTTCTCGGCCTTCGGTCCAAACGCGCTGTGCAGCTAGGTCATAACTCCCGTTTTCCACCACGGATTTCCTGAAAAGCAAATGCAATCAAGATTAGACTGTCCCAGCAGTGCTCCCAGACCCCAAAACTCACTCACAAACACCCGGAACCCCCCCAAAGATCACCTCAAAGGCAAGCAAGTCAGCAAAAACACAAAAAGAATTCGGCCTCCGATTTGGTCCAAACCACTTTTATCCGGTATTAGAGCTTCCCAGCAATGGCCCCAGAGCCGTCAACCCAGGAGAAAACTAGTAGAAGACCCCCAAACAGCCAAAAAGCAAAAGTGCAAAAATGGGGACTTAGTCATTTTCTTGCCAATTTCCAAAATCACTCCGCGCGCGCTCTGCAGCTAGGCCCTAACTCCCCTCTGCCACCATGGATTTGCTTCAAACCTCTTGCAAACTAAAGTATCCATAGCCAGCAGTGCTCCCAGACCCCGAAACCCACCCACAAACACCAGAAAGCCCCCCAAACAGGCCCCCGAAAACACTACATTGAGCAAAATGTCAGAAATAGCAAAAAAAAATTCTGCATGGATTTTGTACAAACCACTTCTATCCGGTATTAGACCTTCCCAGCAATGCCCCAAGACCCGCCAACCCACCCGCAAAAAAGCACAAAACCCCCAAACAGCCAAAAAGGAAAATCTCATACTTACAGCTTCCCAGCAATGGCCCCAGAGCCGTCAACTCACCCGCAAAGAAGTAGAACACCCCCACAAGTGCAGAGTCTTTCTTCATTGGGCATAAGCATGGGCGAATTTGCGATCCGCAAATTTGCGGATTTCCAAATTTGCGATCCGCAAAATTCGCGAATTTGTGCGAATTTGCGGATTTTTGTTTTTTTGCGTGTTCGCGGGGTTTTTTGCGTGTTCGTGGGGTTTTTTGCGTGTTCGCGGGGCTTTTTGCATCTTCGCGAGCCGCTTGCATAGCGAAGTTACCCATGCAGTCGTTTATGGGAGAGGGAGAGAGAGAGATAGATATATAGATAGATAGATAGATAGAAAGAGAGAGAAAGAGAGGGAAAGAGAGAGGGAGAGAGAGAACGAGAGAAAGAAAGAGAGGCCGGATCTCTGAAGGGCCAGATTCCTGAGTTGCCCCTACAGAACATACAGCTTTTTATTTTTAGCAAAATGCATATGAAAATTGTGCTGTAAAGGTCTCTTTTAGTTTAACCCCTCCTGACAACTCAAAATGGGTGTATTTGCAATCCTCTCCCTTCTTCCTGTTTTTTTATATATGTAAGTGCTTCCTGATGAGGTTTAATTCCTTGGACAGGTGCGTCGTTGCCTACTTGTAACTATTCTCTGACCCTGCTTCAAGGGTCAGAGCAGGGTCAGAGAATAGTTACAAGTAGGCAGCGAGGCAAAAGGAAGCAATTAGCAGCAGGTGTCTAAGTTGAAGTTAATTTGTTTGTAACCCTTTTGTAAAAGGTTACAAAGAAATTAGGTTCAACTTTTGCACCTGCTGCTGTAACCCTTGCTTGGCTGAATATTCGTCCCCGCTGATTCGCGGATTTTACCGTGATTTCGCGAGATTCGCGGATCGCGAAATCGCGGAAAATCCGCAAATTCGCCCGCAAAACGGATTTTACGCCCACCCTTAATTGGGCGTAATCCAGCTGTCTGCTTTGAGGGAAATAGGAGTCTGGAGGAGGAGGATAGAGGAGCATGTTCTTGTGAACTTGTGAACCTGAGGAATGCAGACTGCGGCACCTTCAAGTCAATAAGCAAACAAGTGAAGACAGTCCTGCTGATGGGCTTGTTTTTGTGATTAGGTGATTAAAGTTTGAATTATATTAACTGTGCACAACAAAGATAGACAGACACACAGGAATAAAAGTGAATAAGGACGAAAAAGAAAGTTATTGATTCATTGTCTCATTTTCAGGGTTTGGTGTCAGTGAATAAGAATAAGGCTTCGTCATCATACTCTGCGAATTCAGGCAGGGTGAGGTCAGTGTCACCTAACAGAGAAGAAATTCCCTCATCTACTTTGCTGTCCACCTCGTCTTCATCCGGCGTGCTTTCTCGTACTTTGTAATCTGGTGGTATGAGGTGCTGATTCATCTTGATCATTGTTAACCTCTCCACATTTTTGGGCGAGAGGGGGCTCCGTTTGGAAGTTACAATGCCACCAGCAGCAGTGAAAACACGTTCAGAAGACACACTTGCGAGTGGGCAAGACAAGTAGTTTATAGCCAGGTTGGAGAGCTGTGCCCACAATTCTTTTTTCCCATGCCAATACGCCAATGGGTCAGAATTAACATAGACCTCTGTTGAGTCATTCAGATAGTCCTGCACCATCGACTCAAGGTTCTCCAAGGTTCCTCCACTAGGCTTACTTTTTGCTGTGACCTTTTGAGAACCAAACCCAAGCCGAGCTAGCCAATACTCCTCTGCATCCAATGTTACTGTTGTGTCTGGTGCAGATGATCCGGTTGCCGGTGTCTTTAACGGTTGAGAGGTCACTTGTGCCACAGCCACAGGTGCAGAACTGGATTCTTTTGACTTGGGATGGCCTGCTGATGCTGATGTACTGCCTTTTCCTTCAATTACCTGCCATTCTCTTTCAAACCTCCTGGCTGACAAGGCTAGCCAATGTTTGCACTTTGTAACATCTTGATCACCTAAAGGAAAGAATGCTTGGCCTGCCAGCGCCTTTTTGTAGCGTGGATCCAGAATAGTAGCACAAATGTAATGCTGTTCTGAGTGGATCATTTTAAGACGTTCATCACCAAGTAGGCGCTCTAATAATTTCTCCGCCAAAAGAAAAGCGTCTTTCATTTCTTCATCTTTTTCAAACATAGAAGACACCGCCTTCAGTTGGTGCTCCAGCATGCGCAACAATGGGATAGCTTTTCCCAAATTACAGTCCTCCTTGCTGACTGAACGCGTGAAGACCTCAAAAGGACGAAGCATGTCTGTCAGGCTTTTAACTAGGTCCCATTGCGCCGCATCTAGCATCAGGTCCTTCAGAGCTGTACCGAGTGTTAAGAAATACTGATTGAGTACCGTATACTGCTCATACAGACGCTCAAGCATGTAGAAGGTTGAGCTCCAACGTGTTGCCACCTCCTGGATGAGTCCTTTCACTGGCATTCGACGTTGATGTAGCAGGGTCCTCAGATGCTTCTGGGCCTTAAAAGAATGGCTGAAATGGTTGCACATTCTTCGGCAGATGGCCACTATCTCACACGCTGGACTGTCTTCATCACTCAAGAATTTTTTAACAACCAGGTTTATACAGTGCGCCAAACACGGCACTCTGAAATAGTCACCCAGCTCCATGGCCTTAACTATATTGGCGCCATTATCCGTGGAAACATAACCAATCTGGCGGTTTTTTGGGGACAGCCAGTGAAAGACCTTTGTGTTAAACTCATCCAAAATGTTTTGTGCTGTGTGGCGTTTCTCCAAGCCAAACATGGCTAGTGTTGCATGTTTCCGAGCAGCTTTAAAAACTTGGTCCGGGTCAACACCTGTGTTTAGCTTTGCTTTAACCCCTGAAAAAGAGACCCAGTGTGCAGTGATGCACATGTAATCAGCGCCTGCGCCACTGGTCCACATGTCTGTTGTCAGATGTATAGTGTGAACAGCACTCTTCTGCAAAGCTGCCCCAATCACCTCCAGCACATCTTCATGTAGTGCTGGATCCGCAACTCTGGAAAAATAGAACCGGCTAGGAACCTTCCATTTAGGGCAGAGCGCTGCCACTAATTCTAGAAAACCAACCCCTTCTACAAAAGAAATAGGGAGAAGGTCCAGAGCTAGCATTTTAGCCAGCTTAGTGTTATACAGACGCGTCAGTGGGTGGTTGCGTTCATATGGCGCTTCTGTAAACAACATGGTTCTAATGTTACCCTGGACCAAGCATTTACGGGATGATGATGATGACTTCTTCGACCCAGTTACGCTTGCTGATGAACTTTTTCGAATTGGTGTCTCACTCTCTCCCACACTCTTAGTGTGGCTCACATGGGGTGTTCTGCTGACAGCGGTACTGGGTGTAAGTGAAGTGTTTGACACGTCTTCTTCCTCCTCGTCATCATCAGATGAAACATCAACGTTTTCTTGGCGTGCAATTCGGGCTTCCTTGATCGCCTGTAGGTGCGCAAACCATTGGACAGCGTGCTGTCTCTTAAGATGACCTCTCTGTCCTCCGGTACCATAGTTGGTACCAAACTTACCACGTCTAACTGCAAGCTTACAAATGCTACAAATGGCGAAGTTTTCCCTTTTTGGGCAAACACTAAAGAAGTCCCAAGCTGGGGACTTGAATTGTCTGTGGGGGCCGGAGGAGGTGGTGATACTGGTGGTGGTGGTCATGCTGCTAATGCCAGATGAAGTGGAGGATGTGGATTGCCGAACTTTAGTACGTTGTGCACTTTCACCACCACTAATTGAGGTCGAGGTGGATGGTGGTCCCTTCTGGCGAGGAAGAAATATGGAAGCGGTACGTGTTGGTGTACTAGTTAACTCCAATGATTGTTGTGTTTCCATTGCCTCCTCGTCGACATCATCATCACGCTCAGCAGCTTCTCGGGCTAGGGTCAAAATGTCTGTTTGCCCGCTGGGGCTGCAGTGACCTTTATGATGACTGGGTCATCGTGGTGAGAGCCTTCATCAGCAGCAGTATCCGCCACTTCTTGTTGAGCCTCATCACACTCCATAACTATGAGACTTTGGACGAGCTTCCTTTTATGCTTAAGTACCTTTGTCAGATCATGGTGTGCCTCACTCTCAGACGGCAGTGGTGCTGCTGGCTCCCAATTGTGATCCGTATCATCAGAAGGAGGTGTGCTTGAAGAAGATGTAGACCTCACCCTTGATCTCTTCCTTGCTAGGGGTGTGGAAGACAATGAATGATCATCAGGAGGAGTGGCTTCCTCAAATGATACCTTGCCTTGATTGTCAATTTCCTGATGTGCCCCTACTTCGGGAGGAACAACTATTGTGGGCACTTGTGACCCTCCATGCACCTCTGCTTGCGCATCTCCTTACGCTGCCTCTCCTTCCACTTGTACTTGGGCTTGTACTTGCACATGTGTTTGTTGTTGCGACTGTGGTTGTTTAACACTCGTCAGATGAGTTACAACAACCTGTGTTGATTGAGTGAGATTGCTGCTACTTTCTTGCGATGAGGCAACATCACTGGTCTATGGTGATTGAACAACTAGACTAAGTGCCGCACTACAGCACTCAAGGGCTTGAACTTAAGTTGGCGTGGTGGTGGTGGTGGTGGCACTGAGCCCAATGGAGCGGGGGTGCTGCTCCCAGCTTGGTCCCCAGCAGATCCCGCTGCTGCTGCAGGCGTACTTTTTTTTTACTCCCAAAAAATGTGGCGGGCGGCACACCAGTCTCCTTGGTAACTTGCTTCTTCTGCTCCTTACTGGCAACTTTCTTGCTAGAGGAGCTACAGGCAACTTTTTTTGGGGCCATCTTCTTCAGAGCAGGTCAGAACAGCAGGCCGCAGTTGCACGAGTTGCAGAGTTGTCTGCGGCCAGACGTGACGTCGCGTGACGTTATGCTGCACACACACACACCGCTGCAGAACTTCTTCCTGGCACTGGTGGTTCTCTTGAGTCTTGTGCACCTAAAAGCAATGGAAGACAGAGGAACATCAGTTCAGTTATACACCCCAACAAAACGAAAATCACAGAAAAATCAGCACAATCCCAAGCCATCCAGGCCCTCTATGATGTTTAAATTCAAGACACCCCACAGAAAGATTAGGCCCATGCATCACTCACTACCCCTGGTGAAAAGGCTACAACAACAGCCCAAAAAAATGAAAATCACAGAAAAATCAGCACAATCCCAAGCCATTCAGGCCCTTAATGATGTTTAAATTCAAGACACCCCACAGAAAGACTAGGCCCATGCACCACTCACTACCCCTGGTGAAAAGGCCACAACAACAGCCCAAAAAAACGAAAATCACAGAAAAATCAGCACAATCCCAAGCCATCCAGGCCCTCCATGATGTTTAAATTCAAGACACCCACAGAAAGACTAGGCCCATGCATCACTCACTACCCCTGGGCATAAAGGTTGAAAGCTAGGCAAAATGGTTGCAGACCTAAGAACACTGCCTGCCTTCAAAATGTCCCCCCTGCCTCCCAGCACATGGCCAGGGCCTGCCTGTAGCAGCACTCAAAATGGCCCCCACCCACATGGCCTGTCCCCATGAACACCCCAAAAAATCGAAAAACACAGAAAAATCAGCACAATCCCATGCCATCCATGCCCCCCATGATGTTTAAATTCAAGACACCCCACAGAAAGACTAGGCTCATGCACCACTCACTACCCCTGTTGAAAAGGCCACAACAACAGCCCAAAAAAACGAAAATCACAGAAAAATCAGCACAATCCCAAGCCATCCAGGCCCTCCATGATGTTTATATTCAAGACACCCCACAGAAAGACTACGCCCATGCATCACTCACTACCCCTGGGCATAAAGGTTGAAAGCTATGCAAAATGGTTGCAGACCTAAGAACACTGCCTGCATTCAAAATGGCCCCCTGCCTCCCAGCACATGGCCAGGGCCTGCCTGTAGCAGCACTCAAAATGGCCCCCACCCACATGGCCTGTCCCCATGAACACCCCAAAAAATCGAAAAACACAGAAAAATCAGCACAATCCCATGCCATCCATGCCCTCCATGATGTTTAAATTCAAGACACCCCACAGAAAGACTAGGCTCATGCATCACTCACTACCCCTGGTGAAAAGGCTACAACAACAGCCCAAAAAAACGAAAATCACAGAAAAATCAGCACAATCCCAAGCCATCCAGGCCCTCCATGATATTTGAATTCAAGACACCCCTCAGAAAGACTAGGCCCATGCATCACTCACTACCCCTGGGCATAAAGGTTGAAAGCTAGGCAAAATGGTTGCAGACCTAAGAACACTGCCTGCATTCAAAATGGCCCCCTGCCTCCCAGCACATGGCCAGGGCCTGCCTGTAGCAGCACTCAAAATGGCCCCAACCCACATGGCCTATCCCCATGAACACCCCCAAAAATCGAAAAACACAGAAAAATCAGCACAATCCCATGCCATCCATGCCCTCCATGATGTTTAAATTCAAGACACCCCACAGAAAGACTAGGCTCATGCACCACTCACTACCCCTGGTGAAAAGGCCACAACAACAGCCCAAAAAAACGAAAATCACAGAAAAATCAGCACAATCCCAAGCCATCCAGGCCCTCCATGATGTTTAAATTCAAGACACCCCACAGAAAGACTACGCACATGCATCACTCACTACCCCGGGCATAAAGGTTGAAAGCTAGGCAAAATGGTTGCAGACCTAAGAACACTGCCTGCATTCAAAATGGCTCCCTGCCTCCCAGCACATGGCCAGGGCCTGCCTGTAGCAGCACTCAAAATGGCCCCCATCACATGGCCTGTCCCCATGAACACCCCAAAAAAATCGAAAAACACAGAAAAATCAACACAATCCCATGCCATCCATGCCCTCCATGATGTTTAAATTCAAGACACCCCACAGAAAGACTAGGCTCATGCACCACTCACTACCCCTGGTGAAAAGGCCACAACAACAGCCCAAAAAAACGAAAATCACAGAAAAATCAGCACAATCCCAAGCCATCCTGGCCCTCCATGATGTTTAAATTCAAGACACCCCACAGAAAGACTACGCCCATGCATCACTCACTACCCCTGGGCATAAAGGTTGAAAGCTAGGCAAAATGGTTGCAGACCTAAGAACACTGCCTGCATTCAAAATGCCCCCCTGCCTCCCAGCACATGGCCAGGGCCTGCCTGTAGCAGCACTCAAAATGGCCCCCACCCACATGGCCTGTCCCCATGAACACCCCAAAAAATCGAAAAACACAGAAAAATCAGCACAATCCCATGCCATCCATGCCCTCCATGATGTTTAAATTCAAGACACCCCACAGAAAGACTAGGCTCGTGCACCACTCACTACCCCTGGTGAAAAGGCCACAACAACAGCCCAAAAAACGAAAATCACAGAAAAATCAGCACAATCCCAAACCATCCAGGCCCTCCATGATGTTTAAATTCAAGACACCCCACAGAAAGACTAGGCCCATGCATCACTCACTACCCCTGGGCATAAAGGTTGAAAGCTAGGCAAAATGGTTGCAGACCTAAGAACACTGCCTGCATTCAAAATGTCCCCCCTGCCTCCCAGCACATGGCCAGGGCCTGCCTGTAGCAGCACTCAAAATGGCCCCCACCCACATGGCCTGTCCCCATGAACACCCCAAAAAATCAAAAAACACAGAAAAATCAGCACAATCCCATGCCATCCATGCCCCCCATGATGTTTAAATTCAAGACACCCCACAGAAAGACTAGGCTCATGCACCACTCACTACCCCTGGTGAAAAGGCCACAACAACAGCCCAAAAAAACGAAAATCACAGAAAAATCAGCACAATCCCAAGCCATCCAGGCCCTCCATGATGTTTAAATTCAGGACACCCCACAGAAAGACTACGCACATGCATCACTCACTACCCCTGGGCATAAAGGTTGAAAGCTAGGCAAAATGGTTGCAAACCTAAGAACACTGCCTGCATTAAAAATGGCTTCCTGCCTCCCAGCACATGGCCAGGGCCTGCCTGTAGCAGCACTCAAAATGGCCCCCACCCACATGGCCTGTCCCCATGAACACCCCAAAAAATCGAAAAACACAGAAAAATCAACACAATCCCATGCCATCCATGCCCTCCATGATGTTTAAATTCAAGACACCCCACAGAAAGACTAGGCTCATGCACCACTCACTACCCCTGGTGAAAAGGCCACAACAACAGCCCAAAAAAACGAAAATCACAGAAAAATCAGTAAAATCCCAAGCCATCCTGGCCCTCCATGATGTTTAAATTCAAGACACCCCACAGAAAGACTACGCCCATGCATCACTCACTACCCCTGGGCATAAAGGTTGAAAGCTAGGCAAAATGGTTGCAGACCTAAGAACACTGCCTGCATTCAAAATGGCCCCCTGCCTCCCAGCACATGGCCAGGGCCTGCCTGTAGCAGCACTCAAATGGCCCCCACCCACATGGCCTGTCCCCATGAACACCCCAAAAAATCGAAAAACACAGAAGAATCAGCACAATCCCATGCCATCCATACCCTCCATGATGTTTAAATTCAAGACACCCCACAGAAAGACTAGGCTCATGCACCACTCACTACCTCTGGTGAAAAGGCCACAACAACAGCCCAAAAAAACGAAAATCACAGAAAAATCAGCACAATCCCAAGCCATCCAGGCCCTCCATGATGTTTAAATTCAAGACACCCCACAGAAAGACTCAGTCCACCCACCACTGAGTACCCCTGGGCAAAAGGCCCCAAAACAGCCCAAACATCGAAAATTCCAAAATTGTAGTTGCAGCAACTGTAATGCCCCAAACAAACTTACTTGTGAAATTTCCAATCCAAAAGTGATCCAAAGAAAGTCAAAAAGGCCTCAAATCCAAATATCCAGCAGCATCCACAAAAAGTAATCCTTCTAGGTGAAGAATCCGAATGAAAGTGACCAGCACATGAAGAAAGCACTGGAAGGAGCCTGCTGGACAGGAACAGGAAGTTGGAGACTGTGGGGCACTTCCCCCCCCAAAATGAACTCCTTGCAAAAAAAAGTGCAGGCAAATGTCAACCTGAGAAGTTATTCTGATAAAAATCATCATTTCCAGAAGGTTTATGCTGCTTGCTGGTGGATTTCTTGTGCAGAATTGCAAATTTTGTATTTTCGCGAGTGCGAGATTGTTGCTGCCCGCCGCACGTACATGTTCGCAATTGCGAACTCCCGCGATACGTGATCACGGCGTACTCACGTTGACAAACTCTCGCTGTGCAAGGTGGCAAGCCGCGATGACGTAATCGCGCTCGCCAAACTCCCGCGGGATCCCGCAGCAAGATCCAAAATGGCGCAGCACTCGCAAAATATCGAGAAAAACAACTTGGCAAACGCTGAATGACGGTAAGTGAACGCCGCGCGCCTCAAAATTGTATCTCCAAGAAAAAAAAATCCGCTGCGTGCGAATTTGCGGATTTTCGGTAAATTCGCGAGCGTTCGCGGATTGCGAATTTACCGAAAATCCGCAAAATCCGCGAGCGGAACGGATTTTCCGCCCATGCTTAGACTGTAGCTTATGCAGTTCCATCGTAGAATAAGAGATATGTTTAAATATGGGGAACTAGTTTTTTTTCAAATACAAAACAATATCTGATTGGGAGATGGAAAGCATTGTTTTTTAAAAGTGGGGTGCACATTCGTTTGGTCGAAAAGCATCTTTGTGATTGGTTAAAAAAAGAAGTTTGAACGTGGAGTACATATTATAGGAAAAAATTTGCTCAACTCAACCACACCCGCTACTTGCATTTGGAAGGCACTGCTCGAATTAAAAACAATTGTGAACATTTAACCTGCACGTGTTGTTAAATGTTTGAGAAAATGTTGCAAAAAATATTGTTAGGTTTAAACAAATTGATGAACTTTTAACCTGCACATGTTGTAGAATGTTCTAGAAAGTGTGTTGATAGAATACGTTGCACTGCTGACTTTGATGTGTCGTTGAATATGAAAAAAACTGTTAAGATGGAAAATTAAAAAGAAACTAATAGAGATAAGTTTTGAAACGTAAAAGAATCAAGGAAGTATTCTAATTTGTTCATTACATGTATTTATGTGTGGAGGAGCAAAATTATAGAAGCAACAGCAACAGGAAGAGGAAGAAGCAGGGAGTGGGGAGACGGGGGAAGATGGGCACAATGTCACACATGCACAATCAGGTACAGCTCAAGTATAGACAAACAATGGCCAAAATGAAACACGCGAACAAGGCGCATAAGGCACACAATCCGGCAACATCACACCACTGAACGAGCATAGAAGTGAAAACCACGCTGCATTCATACAGGATGTGTACAAAGGCCGGTCATCGGTGTTGTGGGATGTGTGCGACCGTGGTCATCATGGATGAGATGCCGAGCACGTGGCACATGGGCGGGCTCACTGTGTGTTATGTTGCCAAACAGCTGCTCCTCTCTCTCACGAGCCCTCATACTTTTGTGCGGTACTTTGTTGTATCCGTGCACTCGTAAAGCACACCATTGTAATGCCTATTCGCGCATGTCCTGCGGCATTCAAACTACACCATGAGAGTGCAGTTTGGTGGTGGTGTATGCCACTTTACAACATCGTCTGCTGTGGCCCTTGTGGCAGGCCACACCAGAACTGTGCTTGCAGAAGGATGCATGCGTAGCTACATGTCCAGGTTCACTGCCAATGTTGAGGTGATATGGTAACGTCTGCTGAAGAGAACACACTGTGATGTTGCAGGGAACGTGCCTATCATGTTAACGCAATGACCACACGGACAGACTTGCTCAGATGCGGGGTTGGGGGATGTTGATGGTCCTGGCGTTTTTGCGATGAGTGTTGTGGCCCTCATGGGTATCCCTGTATCGTGCTCATTGACTCTATGGCACCTGTGGGTGTTCTGGTGTGGCTC
Source organism: Lissotriton vulgaris (assembly GCF_964263255.1). NCBI lineage: Eukaryota > Metazoa > Chordata > Amphibia > Caudata > Salamandridae > Lissotriton > Lissotriton vulgaris. The sequence goes on along the minus strand of NC_141689.1, from coordinate 1,077,512,773 downwards.
TTGGCTGTGTTTCCTTTCATGCTGCAGGTAGTCGTCCTGCTTAACACCAGCAGAAAGCAGGTGTAAAATTCCTGGTGGTAAGGTGGATTATCGCCAGAATTAATTTTGCATTGCAGTTGTGAAAGTTGTGATGTAATTTTTCCATATGCAGAGCAATATTCGAACTGGGTAGTGTATCCCATCAATATCCAGCACCTGACACACTATTCCTAATTAATATAAATACAATGCGATTTCTTCATTGATTTTGTGTGTACACTGTAAGTTCAGGTACTACGTCAGTGCAATTCAATACAGGATTTTAGTATTTACAATAAATCACAAAGGTGCACCTCGTGTCTTACACAGTATTCAGAAGTTGGTGCAAAATTCAGAGATCACCAGTATTCCCGCGATAAGTGGTCCAAAATTTAACACCATGGAGGATACCAGCAAATAACAGTAATAGGAACAAGAAAGAGTGTCACAGCAGTTATGAAAACAAACGAAAAGTTTACTAATTTATTTTTGTAAAACTATTTTTTTTTATAAACCATAAATTATTTTAACATTTTATTTTTTATTATTATATATATAAAAAAATAAAACAATAAACACAATTTAAGAAACATAATAGAAAAAAACAAGGTGGAAGACTCCTGTGGGGACCATGGATGTCGGCGACAGAGCCTGAAAAATAAAGCACAAAATAAGGACGTGTGTAATGCGCATATCAAAGGACTGAGAGAGAGAAACAGAGAAGGAAAAACAAGAGAGAAAAAGAGAGGGAAGGAAAGAAAGGGAGGGAGAAGGGAGAGAGATATAGAAGGAAAGGAATGAAGAGAGTGAGGGAGAGAGAGAGAGAGAGAGAAGAGAGGGAAATGAGAAAGAGAGAGACAGAGAGAGAGAGAGAGAGAGAGAGAGAGAGAGAGAGAGAGAGAGAGAGAGAGAAAGAGAGAGAGAGAGAGACTGTAGTCTCTGGGCATCTATGAGCAAATAATTACCTGGTGCCGGTGGAGTGTGCAGCAGTGGGCGGACTCCTTGTGCCCATCAAAACCCCATCAATTACAGATGTGTTGCTGAGTCCAGAGTCATGAATGGCGAAGACCACATGAGATTCTGTGCGGGTCTTATAGATGTCGCTAAGTGCTGTGTCCTGAATGGCGGAGACCACATTAGCTGTTCCGAGGATGTGACAGATGTCACTGAGTCCTGAATGGTGGAGACCACTTCAGCTTCTCCGCGGCCCGGCAGATGTGAGATATGTTGCTGAGTCCTGAGTCGTCAATGGCAGAGACCACCTCAGGGTTTGGTGCCGCTAAGCCTGTGGAACTCAAGTTCGTGCCACGTGGTGGTAGGCTCCTGATGGCCACATGGGTTTAGGGTGGCACTAACCATATGCATATGAAGTACGCACCAAGGGGATAGTAGGTCGCTGACGGCCATGCAGCTGAGGGTGCAACTAACCTTATGCGCAAGTTTTCAGGGACTCTTTATGGTTGAGACCTGTGGAGCATTCGCCTGCTAGTCAGCACCGGCAATGAAGGATGTGACGTTGTCGATCTATTATATTTGTGAGGTCACATGGCCTGTGCCACATGTGCCAGGTGGGTGTGGTGTGTGTGCAAACCTGCCCTCCGAAGGGGCCGTGAGATGTTGAGAACTAGAACACTGACCTGCACACCAACAGCGAGTATGCCTGCGACAGGTAGCTATGTGGGGCCAACGTCGGAACGTAATGGGAGTGGCGTGGCGTACGTCGGAACAGGGGAGGGATAGACACAATGACCCGGATGGCTCGCAGTACTGCGTCTGGGAGTCAAGCGGACGGGCTGCAGCTGTCCCTCTGCAAGCCTGGGTCCAAACTGTTGATAACTCACACTATATAAGTATTGAAAAACCATTTTGTGATTCAGTCCGTCAGTTGGTGTTATTTCTGTGAGTGATACCCCTTTGACGCTCCCTCTCCCCACATTACCAACATACCCCCAGCAACGTACTTGGGCCTGGAAGTGTCCTTGTGCAGTTGGAGAAAGAAGAATCTTAGTCATGTATGGATTTACAAATAATCTTTTTTATTTAAAGCAAAGAACAACAAATAAGATTAAAAGGAGTCTAGTGCTGTGGTTGCTGCCACGAAGTTGGGGTCACTGCAGTTCAGGACTCAGGACACAGTTACACATGTGGGATTGCTTTGTGTTAAATGGGGTTAGTGACACCAGAAACATTGTGACTGTATGAGCCTGTGATGGTGCTTGGTGTGGACAGCCTCACTGGGAGAAATGTGTGTTGCCTACTGGACTGTGTCATGTGAAATTAGGACTCTATCTGAATTGTGAGCTCTGCTGACCGTAATGTAGGCCAGAGGTAGCGATGAGGAAGGGCCCACAGCCATGTGCATACGTTGGTGGCTCGACCGGCCTGCGTAGTGCAGGTTCAGTGGCACCGCTTGTCGGCAGACTTCAATCTGTAAATACTCCTCACTAATCGAAGGGAGTGAGGTGAGATGGTCGCTGCCACGAAGTTGGGGTCGCTGCAATTCAGGACTCAGGACACAGTTAGACATGTGGGATCGGCTTGTGCTAAAGAGGGTTAGTGGAACTATGTGTTGCTGGCCTTGTATATCGAAATATGCCTCACTGATCGAAGGGAGTGAGGTGCTGTGGTTGCTGCCACGAAGTTGAGGTCGCTGCATTTGAGGACTCAGGACACAGTTACACATGTGGGATTGGCTTATGTTAAAGAGGGTTAGTGGGACTACGTGTCGCGGGCCTTGTATATTGAAATATGCCTCACTGATCGAAGGGAGTGAGGTGCTGTGGTCGATGCGACACAGTTGGGGTTGCTGCAATTGATGACTCAGGGCACAGTTACACATGTGGGATCGGCTTGAGTTGAACAGAGTTAGGGGCAGCACGTGTCGCCAGCCTTCCATATGGCAATATGCCTCACTGATTGAAGGGAGTCTGCTGCTGTAGTTGTCGCACAGAGTTGGAAATCACTGCTTTTCAGGAATCAGGACACAGTTACACATGTGTGACCGGCTTGCGTTGAACAGGGTTAGTTGGCACCACGTGTCGCCAGTCTTCTACAGTGTAGACCGGAGGCAGTTGTCACCAAAGGCTCACAGGCAGGTGACATTGACTTGAGCTGCACAGATTGGGAGCATTTGGTCTTCTTAACCCATTATAGTCTCTTACACAATTTGCGTCTCTACTAATCTTGAATTGTGAAACGTGTAACCCCAGTGTAGGATGCAAGCAGCGGCCAGGATGGTTGCACAGCCACTTGGCGTAACAGCCAAATTTCTATCATTTTGTATGAGTGCAATGTCCAACTAACTATAACCTCCTTGAAACCTATGTATATATATATATACACACATAAAACATAAGAAAACGACTTAAAAATGAATACAAGTAAAAACATAAACAAAGGAATGTATTAACTAAAATATTGAAAAGTCTATACATGTATATCAGTTTTAAAAAAGCATTGGACTCCGGAGGGGTAAAATCTACTATTCCCACATCAGTCTGTGCAACAGTAGGAAAAATAGTGCTGTTTGGAACTTTGGGCACATATAACTCAAAAGGACGTACTTTTCCACCGGGGCATTTCTTTTCATCTTTCCTGAGTTACGGGGACGCTTGCCATTGGTCCCCCCCGTTGCCGCTGCCTTTCTCAATCCTCAGTGCGCGGCCACCGAGGGGGGGGGGACTACATCCCCAGGTACCCCTACGTCCGTACGCCGCACATGCCGGTTTCGTGCCAGGTGGCTCTGAAAAGACCGCTGGAGTTGCGGCAGAGCGGGTACTGTTTGGAACTTTGGGCACATAAAACTCACCAGGACGTACTTTACCACCGGGGCATTTCTTTTCATCTTTCCTGAGTTACGGGGACGCTTGCCATCGGCCCCCTCATTGCCGCTGCCTTTCTCCACCTCAGTGCATGGCCACCGAGGGGGGGAGACTACATCCCCCAGGTGCCCCCGCGGTCGGACGCCGCACACGCTGGTTTCGCGCCAGGCGGCGCTGAAAAGACCGCTGGAGTTGCGGCAGAGCAGGTGCTGTTTGGAACTTTGGGCGCATAAAACTCACCAGGACGTACTTTTCCACCGGGGCATTTCTTTTCATCTTTCCTGAGTTATGGGGACGCTTGCCATCGGTCCCCCCGTTGCCGCTGCCTTTCTCCACCTCAGTGCGCAGCCGCCAAGGGGGGGCGACTACATCCCCCAGGTGCCCCTGCGGCCAGACGCCGCACACGCCGGTTTCACGCCAGGAGGCGCTGAAAAGACCGCTGGAGTTGCAGCAGAGCGGGTGCTGTTTGGAACTTTGGGCGCAAAAAACTCACCAGGACGTACTTTTCCACCAGGGCATTTCTTTCCAACTTTCCTGAGTTACGGGGATGCTTGCCATCGGTCCCCCCCGCTGCCACTGCCTTTCTCCACCTCAGTGCGCGGCCACCCAGGGGGGGGGGGCTACATCCCCAGGTGCTCCTGCGGCCGGATGCCGCACACGCCGGTTTTATGCCAGGCAGCGCTGAAAAGACCGCTGGAGTTCTCGCGTCACGGGACGCGCGTGGGCAATGCCGGGCTAAGCCCGGGCAAAGGGCGGGCCATCTGTGGCCGTCCGGGGCCGGAAGAGGCCAGGCTGGGCCACCCCATTGTCATCTTTACTTTCGGACAGTAAGCTTTGAACATAATTGGTCTGTAGCACTTGGCTGCAGGGATTTGAAAGCGGGCTAGCATTTTTTGATTGCATATTGATATAAATTTTTATGCTAGGGTCGACTGCTACGTGATTGTTTAATAATTCAAATTGGACCATTACGATATCTGTTCAATGGCGGCTCGTGCCGGCAGGGGGAAAAGAGTAGGGGTGGGGGGATCCATAAGTGGTACATTGGATAATTTTATTACCAGGGTGACCTCGGTTCTAGAGCATGAAATTGCCCTAACCGAGCGTCGCCTTTCATTTGAACCAATGTACGTAAGGAAGTCTTCCTTAGGGCCACTAATGCTGGCTATTTCCCCAAATCAATCAGAGGGGCATGCCAACAGAAATCTTTTCATTAGCGAGGGAGTTAATTCGGAAACTATAGAAGGAAGCATCCTAAAAATATCTCAACTAAATGGAACTAGCCCTCACGCTATAATATGTGCCCCTAGTAATAAAGTTTTACCCGTTAGCGCTACCACAAACCCTACAACTAAGACAAACATAGACAAGAAGATAGGTACTGAAAAGAGGAAACGAGGAGGGGGTGCCCAAAAGGAGAGATGTCCCAAAATTATAAAAACCGCAAAAACATCACACAATGCAACAGAAGAAGGGGTGGCTAATGCATACACCATATCAACACCAGAAGCATTGACACCTACTCCCCATCCACTCCCAATTAGCACCTCGATGGTTGACCCAGTTATTCCCTTGTCACAATTACTTGATGGATTTAGGGCGAAGGTGGAGCAACTAGTAAAGTCTCAAATCTTACCCCTTGTTGAAAGATCCAAACAAATTAGTGAGAGGTTGGAGAGATTCAGATAGTCCACTGTAGATAATGTTCACACCTTAAAAATGTTGACTGAGCGTATATCCAATAGGAGCTCGGCTATTGCAAATGCCCAGAAGCCCAAAGCAGCTCTGGCAAGCGAGCCGGTAATCTAAGTAACAGACACCTTGACCTCTGTGGCTCCTGTCAACACCGGTTTGATTACTACAACTCCTGGGAAAGGACTAGCTGGTTCTGATAGAGACCCACGGAGGCCAGGGAAGGAGACACAGGCAAGTCTAAAAAACACAAACATCTTGTCTAATGAAACCCTTGCCATTGAAAAAGACACTAATAACACTAATAATATGTTGCAGAAAAACTCCTGCCTAAAAACTGTCAACTTACCACCGACTCGCCCCGTACGTATGGTCAAATTGAAACCTACCCTGAGCTTAAAAACGAGGTAACATTCTGGTTAAACGAGAATAGACCACTCCCAAACAGTCACGTAGCTAGGGGGGGGGGCGGCCCGCCCCAGGTAGCACCAGTGTTGGGGCGGCATTTATGATTTATTTGGGAAGAGGAACATGTTGCGCATCCCCGGTGGCTCATTACTTCCTTAGCTGCATCAATAAGTATTCATTATATCACAGCTGCTGCAAGCCGGTCAGGAACATGGCATTCACGTGACGTGGTCACGTGATTGAAACAGTGTATCGACCAACTCGGGGCCGAGCCCAACCAGAGCCTGTTGGCGGGCTGCTGCCTGCAGCTGACTGAGCAATGTCCCATCCCAGGGTGGGGGCACCTATTGCCATGGCGCCTGCCTCGAAAGGCTCGAATTGAAGTAAGTGAAAACTCTGAATTTGTTAAACTATCAGTGCTTTTAAATAAAACTGATGTCCCTCTTTACTCATTTGATTACGGAGGTTGCACACACAATTTAAAAGGGTTTTCTGAACGGCCAATCTACTCCTAACGGTCACCTGTGGGAAGTGGAAAACAATCAATTAACTTGGGTCCCAAAAAAACATATAGAAGAGTGCATGAGTTGTGAAAATAACAGAATGTAACTCAAGCGCTTAACTGAAAGTGGGACGCATTAAAACACATCAATGAAGCACACAGATTTGACAATCCTCAGGCCTCCGAGAAGTCATCAGTAATCTTGAAGAATACGTTGCTGTGCTTCAGTAATGCTTTTTGGGTGGATTCCCTAGCACACTACAGATTCCGGACTTTTAAAAAACCCCAAGGTGCCAGACTGGGTCAGGAAACATTTACACAGCAGTATCCCCACTTTCTGATAGATGCACTGTGCGGCTCTGCTTTGATATTATTGAGTCCGGATGGGGCAAAGAGATCTGCAATCAAGCGCCACCCCTACGCACTGACCTCTTTCTTGACTCGCTCAGTGCCCTTGGACGCAGAGCCAAAATAACAATCAAGGTAAAAGTGTGCACATCTCTGTCTTGGGACCTGTTAGATGGAAAAAGAGACCAATTTCAAAGAATAAGTGGGGGTTCGAGGGGGGCATTGAGGAATGTCCCTTTACTCATTTGATTAGGCCACATTTATAACGACCGAGCAGTCTAGAAAGCGATTAGGTAAAGCTTGTTATTTTACATTATAGTAGAAGAAATTAAAGTATACCTGCTCAAAATTTCGGTAGTGGAGTCTGCAGTGCACTTTGGCTACATTCCATACCCCAGCAAACGTTGATGTGTGCTACTGCTTTCAAGTGGGAGGACCCATGGAAAACAGTCCTTATCCGCCTCCCTCTCTGTTTATCCCCCACTACAGCAGTCGTTATTCTCTGTACTTGAGGTGAGCAAGTGGCAAGCAAACTGCGCAGTTTTTTGAAAAACATAATCTAACCCATTACAATAACTGACCGCTAAAATTTACAGAAACATTCTTTTGTTTGCAGTGGCACAGCACACACTGTAAATGACTGGTGCAGACCTGAGTCCTCGTTTTGTATAACAGTACGATCAGTTTAGAACAGAACTAGGTGCTTCAGTTTCTGGTGCTTTGCTTTTCCAGCAGTTTTAACATCTTCTTAGAATGTCTTGTTGCTCAAATGGGTTTAACTGCTCATATTTATATGTTTTCCTGTTTTTCATTGCTTGACTTTGGTTGCAACAAAGTGTCACTCATATTTGTTGAAATGCCACTCATAATTACGCTGAATTCATGAAAATGTCACACACAGCAATCTGAAACCTTGGCAGCTATGGTTTTTTAGCCACTACTGTGCTTAAATAAAGAACGCATGTTGGATGAATAGGTAGATTAAAGGACACAAACTATGCCATCGTGCTGGCATTGCTGACCGATACAGATCTTTGCTCCCCTGTAGCTGGTGAGACGTGAGAGTCAAAGAATGCTGAGTTACCACCTTAGCTCTGCAGTGCGGGACCAGCATGTCTACAGGCCTGAGCAGTGGAGATGTGTTACTGTTGTTGTTAAGGTTAGGGACACGTGTGTAAGACAGAGTCTGCCATTAGTATCACACACAGAGACTGCCTGCTTTCGGTAACTGCTGCACAGTGCACACAAACGCAGGACTTACTTTTTGGCAATTGAATTGAAAGCACCGCGGTCGCCTGCAACAACAGTGCTTTCAATTAAATTGCCAAAAACGAAACCCCGCGTTTTCACTGTGCAGCAGTTACCGAAAGCAGGTCAGAAGGAGTGCAGGCTGCAGCCGGCTTAACTAAGTCCCGCGCCCGCCGCGTTAGTGTGTCCTCCGAACGTTGTTTGCCCCCCCGTCCCATACTCAGAGTCCAGGGCCGTCAATCAGTTGTTGCGTGCGCGGTGCGCAAGAGCGCTACCAATGAAGGCCCTGTAAAGATATTTTTGGCCAGCCTTTGCCTCGCAATCAGAACGTAGCAGTGACTCGTTACCCGCTTCACCGCTACGCTCTCATTGTGAGGAGTTAATTCTGGCTTGGGGCAGTGCTTTATTATACTTGCAGGCAGCTTTGGGCGTTTTGCTGGCCTGGCTGGCTCTCTGGACTGTGAGTCTGCTGCACTGCAGACTCAGTACTAATAGGGGAACAAAGTTGAAACCCCTGGAACCACCCCTGCCTGCCATAGGCCCTGCCTGGCGCGAGTGATGTAAGAGGAGAGCAGCAGCAGATTCAGAGGGGTGGGTGGCTGAGTCTGTGGCTCATCCATGATAGCTGCCAAGGTTTCAGATTGCTATGTGTGGCACTTTCAGAATGTCATTGTAATTATGAGTGACATTTCAGCATCTAGAAGTCACACTTTCTCAGGGGCAAACATGTAAATCCCTCAATAAAGATGAAGGGAACATATGAATACCAGAAATTACACCCATTTGATTATGGGGAAACTCTTAACATTTTGAAACAGGTGCAAAGCAGTGTCATGTATGTGCATGTTTGCAATGTGCTGAGGGGTAATTGTTCACATAGCTTTCTGATGGATGTCACATGCGTTTTTTTGAGTCCCCCAGATAGATCATGCAGTGTGTGGGTTCTCATTTGTACTGCCAGTTACCCGTGTATTCAACTGTGTAGACTTTGACTGTGTCATGCACATACACGGTCAAAGTCGTAACTTGCATCATGATCGAGGTAACTATTAGCAGCAATACTACGTGTCTCTCGGAGATCTTTCAAGTGCTCACCGTCCTTTTTCCCCAGCACCCACCCCCCCAAAGTGGCGGCACTCTGAGGGATAGCCACGGGCGCCACAAGCTCTAGCTACACCCCTGCTCCCAAAATACATCAATGGGGAAGTTCTGTTTGCCCGTAGAGTAGGTTGGCTGGGGCAAAGGCCAAAGGACATTCCTGGGGACTCTGTCATTGTAAATTTAAGAGACAGGCGTGTAGTCACCTGCATTCGCGACCAATTCCATCCAAGGGGCAGAAGTGGGATTAGCACATTTGATTTAAGTTATTTTTATTATCCACTACCAACACCTTGTTTGGACCAAAACCTCCTAGAAATCCAAGAAAGAGGGGCAATGGGAACCTTTGAGAATAACTTCGGTGTCTCAATTTTTAATCGCTTTACAGAGTTATATGGGATGGAAGGTGTTGATTGACTGAGAGATCAGGAAGTGAGTTTGTTATTTGCAAGGGAGGGTCCTCTTGTGGGTGACAATAATAAAATGGTTACTGAAAGACAGCAAATTAAGCTACCTTGGTTTCCTTGCCTTCAGCTGGTCTCAAGACCACCAGCAAAGTGGGGGAAGGACTCTGAGTTGAGCGATAAAGTTGCTGATGAAACCCCGAATATCAAATTATTTACTGGCAGAGGTGGGGAGATTAAAAAAGTGGCCCCACCTCTACTAGAAGTTACAAATACCCCATACCTGGAAAGTGCAAATCAGACCAATAAATACAAAGGTGATCCCCTGGCTAGGTCTGAATTGATCTCTAACTATGAACCCATGATACCAGCACCGCTTGGGAACATAAATGCAGAAGGTGGAATTCCGGACCTTCAGAGTATTTCCACCATTAAACTGAGGTCTTGGAATATTGCTGGTCTAAAAAAGAATCTGAGTGACCCTTTGTGGGAAGAATACATTGAGAGTGGTGACATTATATTACTTCAAGAAACTTGGGCTTTCGAACCCCATTATAAAATTGTATTTAGATATTTTAGTGTGCTCGCTACCAATGTAAACAAAGGAAGACCTTCAGGAGGTCTTGCAATCTGGACAAAACTACATTAGGGCTAGATTTTGTGCAAATTGTTTCTAATAGCCCAGTTATTCTAGGAATAAGGTTCATGGGAGCTAAAAAAAGAGAAGTCTGCATCTTAAACGTTTATAGTAGGCCCTCTGCGGCAAATAAAGAGGTAGAGGTCATCGAGCATCTTGATAATATTATCTCAAATTGTGACCAGAAAACTTTGTTTATTATCAGGGGAGATTTTAACAGAAAATTTGAACCAATAATTGGTTTAGAAATTATTTCTGATCAGGAGGACAATGCCAATAACATCCCTGGAATTGCAACTAAAACATCAGTAGCATGCTCAAAGGCAGCAGCACAGATTTTGTGTTTGACTGCGGCTCACAGATTGCGAGCCTGTAATGGGCGCCTTCCTTTAGATAGTCCAAACAGACCAACTTTTAAGCGGGGTACCTGCAGTAGCCATTTGGACTACATAATGGTCTCAATTCCACTCTGGCCGATGGCAATAGACCTCGTAGTGGATGAGCGCATCGAAAGTGATCACTTCCCACTCAATCTGAATATTGGTTCGGCATTATTTAACTTGCCCCACATGGGAGGATCTCCTAGCCAGCACACCAACATTGACCCACTGTTTTCTAATAATCGCAGAACACTGAAGTGGCCAGTGGTATTGGGGAATGAGAACACTTTAAAAAGAATATACGATTTGTATGTTGACCTTTTGTCCCCTTTCGACAATGTTCCAGTGCACGAGATCTCTATTACAAGGATCCACGAAAAAATGACTGGGAGAAATACTAACTAAATCCGCCAAGCCAATGAAAACAGGCCAGTGAAATTTATCCAAAGGGGATGTTTGGTATGATAAGGCATGCCGCCATGCCAAAAAGGAATTAATTGCAGCTACAAAATGCAACGATGTGCCAATGCTTAGGGAGAAAAGAAGACTATATAAGGGGACACTTGCAAAGGCAAAAAAAAGTTGGGTTGGAAAAATTTGGTCGGAATTGCTTGAAGCATGCAAAGCAAACGATCAGGTATCCTTTTGGAGCATGATAGCTAGGGGCACCAGAGATTGAACCCCCTCCAGGGACACGTTTCTTGAAGCTGGACCTCACACTTTTTAACACTATACCACGTGATTGGAAACAAGCCCATACTGGACAATCATGAAATAGGGTCAGTCCCAAGTGAGATACCTCTGACCTTTAGTATGGCTGAAACTATTGTAGCCATTAAGGTAACTAAATCCGGGAAAGCACCTGGGCCGGATAGGATACCGGGGGACCTGTGGAAACACGAAAATATTCTATGGGCTCCATATATAAATTGCGTTTGTAATAATATCGAAAGGGGCACGCCAATTCCAGAGACATGGCGGGGCGCCGAAATATTAACTATTTTTAAAAAGGGCGACAGAATGAACCCGCCCCATTACAGACCTATTAACCAGTACTCTAACCAAGTACCAGGTTGGTTTTAAGATGTTTATGTATCATCTGGAAGTACATCAATATAAAGAGGGCACATTTGTATGTGGCCTTTGTCGACCTCAGGGCGGCTTTTGACCTTGTGCCCAGAAGCGCCCCCTGGTCGAGACTGAGGGACCAAGGGGTCCCTGGGAATATTCTGAAACAGATTATTAATCTTCATGAGACTAATTACGCCAGGGTGAGATGGGTACCAAATGAAGAATTGACTGAGCGCATTGACATAAGGACAGGTGTGAGGCAGGGATGTGTGCTGGCACCCACACTATTCTCCTTCTACGTCAATGACATACCGGACACCCTCTTGGGCTGCGAGCATGACTCTCCCAAGTTCGGTGGCGAACATGTGCCGGCATTGTTATTTGCAGATGACACTATTTTAATCTCACAGACACCTAGAGGACTACAAAATCTACTTGTTGTCTTTCGGTGTTATTGTGATGAAAAAGGTTTGGAAATTAACTTGTCTAAAACTAAGTATATGGCGGTTAACCCTCACAGAAATTTTAAAAGAACACTAACAGTTAATAATGAAATAATCGAGTATGTGCATAGTTTTAATTATTTGGGTATTACTCTAGACACCAAAATGAACTGGAAATCTCAAGTGGTTAGAAGTAAAACTCTTCTTGTTCAAAATCTAGTCCCAATAGCCAAGAGACACAAGAATAGTGACTGTAAAGCCGTGACCCCTGCACTAGAGCTATATAAATCCAAATCCCAATCTGCTTCACTTTATGGGGCTGAACTGTGGGGCCACACAGCCAAATGTCCCTTTATGACAAAAAAAATGTTTTTTTCAGACAAATATTAGCAATCCCACGGCGCACACCCTTACTTTCACTTACAATGGACCTGAACATACACCGCACTGACGATCATGCCATTTTGCGACCGTTGCTATATTGGGTATGTCTCTGGGCAACAGATGAACTAGCTGACTACAGAGATGCCCTAAAGGAAGTTATGAAAATAAAAAATAAGACTCGGCTGCTATGGTTGAACCACATCCAGAATTGGTTTACAAAGCTCGGGCTATACCACAATTGGGCTGAGCCCGATTGTCTGACCCTGGGCTGCAAAAAGCTGCTAAAAGAAAGATACTGGGACTACCTTATTAGCTCAACGCTACGGAACCCGAGGGTAGGTGTCCTAAGTCTTGAGTTCCTTTGTGTGAAAACAGCGAGCAGCTTCGAAGGTTTCATGAATGAGATTCTACCGTCCTTAGCGAAGTCCCTGTATTTAAAATTGCGCTATGATATACTGCAAATTAAGGCTAATACTGCTAAATGGGTGCGTAATGTGGATAATGTAGGGAAGGAAGCCCTGACAAAATGTGATTTATGCACTATGGGATCAAGAGAGGACGAGGCACACATACTATTTTTGTGCTTGGCCTACACTTATTCAAGGAGGAAATGGATAAAACCTATTTGTCGCCTTCTGGGCTTTAGGCATCTTTCTGATGCCGAAAGAGTTCTCAGAAGTGAGACTACTCAATCCATTGTCTTTAGTGTAAGTAACTACCTTTTCTCTGTGGAGATAGTGCGAAGGAGACGGGGTCTCAGACTCTGAGAACATAGAGACATAGCCTAGTGTATTTGATGTAATATAGTAGCTGGAAATTGGGCGCAGGGGACAAGAATTGGTGTCAGGATTATTCACATATTGTATAGGAAAAGGAAGTAATACTGTTTATATTAAGTATGTTTTAAAAATTTATATTTATTGCAAGTCATTCGACTGTATTAATTCTAACAAATGGCAAATGCTTTTTCTTGTTTTTAACTAGAAAAATATGTATTTATTGTTTTAATACTGCAATTGCCATCAAAGGATCTTTTTTTAAGGAATAATGAATGTGAAAGTGGGCGTGATTTGAAATTTCTGGGTTCCAAACTGAATCTTTTATGGTCTTATTCAACCGAAATAAAGATATTTGACTGACTGAGTAGGAAAAATGTTGGACTCCGGAGGGTTAAAATTTACTGTTCCCACTCCAGTCTGTGCAACAGTAGGGAAAGTGTTGGACGCCGGAGGGGTGCAATTTACTATTCCCACTCCAGACTGTGCAACAGAAGAGAAAGCGTTGGACTCCGGAGAGTTAACATTTATTATTCCCACTCCAGTCTGTCAAGCAGAAGGGAAAGAATGGGACACCAGAGCTGGTAAAATTAATATTCCAACTCCAGTTTGTGCAACAGTAAAAAAAGTAGTTCACTTCGAACACATAACATATTTTAATAACGCTATTAATTGACCAAAAATATGAAACTACGAATATAAAAATTCTATACATAATTTAAAAAAGCAATTACATATTTTAAATGATTTATTTAAATGTTAATATTGAATTTAAAATGTAAACATGTGATATTAATTAGTCATTTAATTAAAAGCACACATTATACTCCCACAGCGATAGCAACATACAATTAAAATATAATTAACATAAAAATAACATAATTAACATATTAATTGATATATAAAATAATTATTAATAAATGATTACATATTTGCTAATTAATTATAATTCAAAAACTTCCCAACCTATTCCCCTACAAACATAACACAAAATATAGTTATTATACAATTTCTAATGTTTATTAATTAATTAAATATTCAACTAAGAATTAATCATTCGTTGATAATTGATTAATACTTAATTTACTTCCCACTCTATATCTCTACAAACCTAACAGCCCACATCTAAAAAATAACATAGTTGCACAATTAACCTAATTAAGTTCACACCTTATACCCCTACAAACCCAAAAACTTACATCTAAAAAAATCACTAATAATATATGATACTTATACAAATTACATAATTAATTATCAATTAACTTATTACTAATGAATAAATAATGAATTAATTATTACTTAAAGAACTATCCACTCTACACCCCTATAAACAAAACAACCCACACCTATTACAAAAAATACAGTAATTACACAATTTACATATTTAATTATCAATTAGTTTATTAATATTGATTAAACATTAACTATTAATTCATTCTATTTAATAAAATTCCCTGTACCTGTACCCTCTGCAAACCTCACAACCCACTACGACACTATAAATGATTATTAACAATTACATTAAAAATGATAAATAACTCATAATTGAAAACTACATTTGAAAATAATAACAATTATACAAACAATATATAACATACACAATTAAAAGATGAACTAACACAATAAAATAATTAATAAACAATGTTTTTTACAACAAATTTATTGCAAATGATATTAAAAACACAGATATTCTTGCAAACAATATTACTTACCTAAAAATCAATATTTATGTCCACGATATTTCTACATCACAACATTAATGTGTCACGATAATAAAAACTCGATATTTGTGTGACTCGATATTACTAACTCGATACTATGTCCAAATATCCACAAACATATATACATTTATTTTTGGTAGCTTAGGAAGTGTATTGGAGGGCGTAGTGGATATAATGGCTAACTCAGAAGCTTAACACTGGATTGGATGGTTTCTCTAAGTTAAGGGCCTCACTATAGGATCTAGTGGCTGCAATACCAGGAGGCCAGTTCTGCAATGCGCCAACAAATCCAAATATGTCCTCCTCATTAGGGTAAGACAACGCCAATATAGTTTGCAAATGCAGGCTGATAGGGTAAACAGACATGCTATAAATCATGTGGCTGCTGCAGTAGGAGAATGTACTGGACGAAAGAGTGAGAGACAAAGAGCATTTTGGGGCACGCTACATTAGCTGGCCCATGCAACAGCCATCCAGCCACACAGCTCATAGAGGGACACTGAACAAAGTAGCACTACACCATCCTTAGCTATGCCATCTTCCTCTGCTTCACAGTCTTCGCATCCAGTTTCACCTATGAGGCTACTTGGCAAATTTGCACGAAGTGGTCAACCTACTACTGCCTTTGAGCTATCAGCAAAAACAGCAAAGAATAATTATTTAAAGATTGTGTTTCTTATCAGTTTTGAAAAGCATGTTTATTTTAGAAGTGGAGTGATCTGTATTTACGCGTGTTTTGATGGGAAGTTTACTTAATAATTGTTATTTGTATATTTGACTTAAACTATAAAGGCATAACATTACAAAGCGAACATAATAACCATTTGAGATCTTCAATAGACTCAGGAAATTAAGAAAAAACATTTGATCAGCATTGTTTTTTAACATACAAATGTATTTAATTCACTTTGGCATAGAAGTAGAAATGAGTTAATCTTTCATCCAAGTTGCACTGGCATCAAGATGATATTGTCTGTTGCACTTGGGTTACGTCCATTTAGTTTGCCTGGACTTTTTACTTTTTGGATCACCCAGTTTTGCACTTTTTACTGTGGGTGAGTCTCACTACATGTGTCTCACCCATGGTAATCACATGGAAAATAAACTGTGCATGTTTGCCATCAGCGTCAGCCTTATAAGATCAGGCTGCTTTGACTCAGCTCATGTGAAGGGCATGTGACTGGTTACACGTCAACACGTGTGTGTGTTCACTTGGGAGGGCTGCACATGTTGTTGTGCGGCCGGCAACTGTTAACAGGTAGCCTGGTGCAGAGGGGAATTTGCAGGATAAGAAATAAGGCTAGGGTAGACTTTATAATGTTAGTGCACACTCATAGGGAAAGTCAGTGTGGATTACTGCTTTCTCTGTAGTAACACTTTAGTTTCCACATAGCGGGAAAACATCCTTAAAACCCAGTTTTACTTCCCTTGGCATAGGAAAAGGCCAGTGACAAATCAAAATGTGGTGGTACATGTGAGATAAAATCATATCTGAAAGTTTCAAGAGGATATGTGTACAACTTATGGATCATCCAGAATTGTCATATTTATTGGGCTCAGCTCAGGAACAGAGTCCAAGCGCTTTGTCTCCCTGTTGTGCCAAGTGAATTGCATTTCTCTCCAGCAGCAGAAACATACTCAGCCGCACACAAAAGAAGTAATTAAAAGTGCTTACCTCAGCTCCTGAGCAGGAAAGAGTGGGAATAAAAAATCTGTATTTGTAAATTGCCTGCCACACTACACCAGGGCTAGGAACAGTCCAGACTCACCAAACAAAGGTGGAAGCCCACACAACTGGAGCCAACACAGGAGGGGGCTTCTCTATGAAAGTTTTGTGGGAAAGGCCATCACAGTGATGTAAGTGAGGGGAAGAGCTGAGACCCCAAGAGCAGATGTGACCAGTAACTCCTGAATGACGCCATCTTGAACTATCCCAGCATGCTGTGCAGTTGGAGAGGTGATGTGGCACCTTAGGATTGGCGAGGGGAGTGTGTGGCTTCTAGAAACTTCCACCCCCTTTAAAAATTCTTGCACAAGGGGGACTCTCTCTTGGTTGTTCCTGTTTGTGGTTCTTGCTGCTCGATCTTGTGACTGTGGAAGCCATGGACAACTAGAAGGAGGAACCCCGGATGCCCAACTCTAAGGACTCTACCCGAGTGGGCCCCAGGACCACTGAGTCCCCCCAAGGTATGTTGAGGTTGAGGCTGGCTCCCTTACACCACGTCAGGACCAGTTGGGGGAAAGTCTTAGATATCTGCACCAAGAGGCAAAGACCATGAGGAAAGCTGGCACAGGGATCTATTAGAACCAGTTCCCTTGTAGATTACACAATTTGTTGATGAGGAGGTCTTCTACGACTGTTTTTAGTTGCTAGAGTTCATCACCAGAAGTAAAAGGAGCCAAAAACTAACCAAATCAGAGGTTTGGCAGTATTAATGTCCACACCATTTCTGAGTAAGAGATTGTGTGGGGCTGTGATACTATCCCCAGGGTGTGCCTGGGTCCAGGGACTGGTGCGACAATTACCTCCCCATTTTAACTCATTTGCGTGGGGGCCTCCATCTCTCCAGGGTCTGATACATCACTGATCCAGGACCCTGGGACCCAAACCCTAGCACCTTCTATATCCTCATGCCTGTGTCTGGGGGGCAGAGGGTACCCGACTGCCGGCATCCAACCTGCATGGGCGCAGGTCTGAGAAGGAGAACAGGCTGGCTCCTGCGCCTGCCGAAGGAGGAAGCCATGCTCAAGAGAGAAGGGCAGGGTCACAGGAGTTATGTGTCTCCCTGTTCATTTACCCTGGTGGTGTCCTGGGTGTGACCCAGCACCCCTTCCCCAGAAAAGAAAACTGCAGCGCAAGGCCCCTTACATTCAGTACAGCTCTCCTGAAGGCAGTGGAATAGCTGATACTTAAATATTTACTGTTTCCCAAAAGGAGCACCCCATAATGTCCTATGGGGTTCGTGTGCATATGTTTTTCTCTTATGGTGGCCCCAGGAAGACAAGGGCACCACCAAATAACTTAGACAGTTGTAGCAGGCACTCCAAGTAGTTTTTATAAAATGACCCTACATTTGCGGGAAGAAAAAAACCATGACCCATTGGGATTGTAACTTTTTTTTAAATGCTCCCAAGGCTGGAGCCTTTGCTCTGCAGCTGGAAATGCAGCACCCTCTCAGAGCTGGATCCCTGGCTACATCTAATGTGGCCTGAGGTGTATAAGGAAGATTGATATAATTAAGCACATTCTAGGGGCTTGATCTCTTGTTGAATTTTATGTGATCAAAAAATTATGTTTTCTAGGGGCTGTTTTTATGATTGCATTTTATATGTTTTGAAAGTATACAAAGGGCATGTTTTGTTCATTTTAAAATGCTTTATTGATATAATTATGTTGACTGTGATTATTAATTAACGTGGATATGCTTTATTAAAATTAATTTGTGCATTTATACATGCTTAATGTTGATAATTGCATTTACATAGAAAATGAAGGAGTTTTTAACATGTGGTTTGTTGATCTTTAACCTTTGACCAACACAATAGACTTACCTTATATGTTTATATGACCCTCCAAAGATTCAAAGGTGATTTCGCAATGCCATCTATGGTATTTTCCATCTGCTGAATGTATATATTTGTAAATTACTGCTCGTTATTTAGTAGTGTGTGTGTGTGTGTGTGTGTGCAATAAATGTACTTATTCTAAATAAAAAAATACTGACTCAATAGTATAAAATACCTTCTCAAGATCCAGGATGAGACAGCCCAATTGTGGCCAGACATTGGGGGTGTACCACATTAGCTGGAAGAGGCGGCATCGATTGAAAGAGGTTGTCCTTGCAGGAACTAACCATTCCTGGCCTATGTGTATATCTGGGAGGGTACCAGTGGAGTCAATCTCTTCGCTAATATCCTAGCCAGTATTTTATAGTCTGTGTTCAATAACATCAGTGGGCGTTAATAGCCCAGTTTTGTGGGATCTCTATCAAGCTTCGTTAGGGAAATAAGCTTGGCCTCACAAAGTGAATCAGGGAGGTGGGCGCAGAGGATAGCTTCATCATACATTCGCTGCATATGTGGAGCCAGAAGGTCTGTGTATGCCTTATAGAATTCAGATGGGGAGCCATCTAGATCCGGCACCATCCTGGTGGCAAGGGTTCTCCTCGCATGCTGGATCTCTGTAATAATGATAGGGGCATTAAGGTCCCAACACTGGTCTGGGGTCAGTGTGGGGAAGGGCAGCTCTGACAAATAACACAATATCAGATACAAGTTCAACCAGTTTAAATTGGTAAAGTGAAGTGTAATGTAGCACTAGTTCCTTGTGAATTTTGTGTTGGGTGTACCGCATCATGCCTCCAGAAGACCTCAGTGCCGTGATTGGACGCACATTCAGCTCCTGGCGAATCAGCCATGCAAGAAGAAACCCTGAATGATCTGCAGCCACATGGACCCGGGCCGAATATATTGCATAATTTAGACATCACAGGCACTCTAGCAGAGCCGAATTATGTTTATGTACATCGGTAAGGGTCGACCTTTGGGTGGGGTCAGTGATAGTGCGCATCTCGGACACCACAAGAGTCCGCTCTACTCTAGACAACTCGTCCTCCACCTGTTTTCACAAGCCGCATCCCAATCCCGGACAGTGGCGCAGCAGGTATACTTTCAGTGCGTCTTATTCTATCAGAGCCAATGATGCTGTGGTAAAAATAGTTGGAGATAGCAATGCGTAGAGAATCAAGTAAAGGGGATCCTCCAGCATCACCAGAGGTAGTTGCCAAGTGGGGACCGGAGGAGGCTCAGTGTACCAGTCAATATTAACATATTGCAGATTGTGATCAGAATGCGTGCAGCCTAAGTCATCAGTTTGTGTGATGGAGGGTAGTATGTTGGGTGTACATAGTATCCTGTTGAGCAAGCAATTTATGTGGGTGTGAGTGAAAGGAATATACTCTTGTCAACGGGTTACAAGCCCTCCATATGTCTTCCAATCCCCACGGATGCACCCAGTCCCCAAGCAGTGATATATTAGTGCTGGCCGCTGTACTCTGCAAGGGGGAAAGGAGCGATCCAGGCTCGTGTTCAGAACACTATTAAAGTCCCCTCCCACCAACCACGGGAGACCGCACCATTTGGAAAGCACCTGTGATATGGACTGTAAGAAGGATCCTTGTTCACTATTTGGGGTGTAAAGGTTGCCCAACAGAAGGTGGTGCCAATGAAGCCTTCCCTTTGTATAGATGTACCTGCCTTCAGTGTCCGACACTACCTTCTCTCCCTGGAAAGGAGTCCCTGAACAAACCCAGATTAATACCCTGCGGGCACATGAGTGATTTGTAGCAAAGCCTTGCCCTCTCCACCTACAATGCAGTTTAGTGGCCTCTGGATATACCAGACTTGACTCTTGCAACAGAGCAATTTGGACTTGGTGCCTCTTGAGATATGAATACACTGCATAGCGATGGGATTGAGTGCACATACCTCAAACATTCCAGGTGATAATGCGTTGGGATGTCATGCGATGTCTGGGTGGCAAAGTATGTAATACCGAAACTTGAAAGTTTCTGGACTATAGAGAAGGACATGATTAAAAATATGCCACGAGCATGTGCAGCAGAACCATAACAACTTGATTCTTAAACCGGGTGCCAATGTGGCGTGTCGTCAATACCAGAAGATGCGGACCTCAGGGCAGGCTGCCAAAACCAAGACATCAACTGTTTCTATCAAAATAAACACTCAACAATGCAGTTAGCTGGGGTGTGTAGCTACACAGATCAGATATTTCAACAGCACCTATTTATACAGACAGAAGCATAGTCCCCGAAGGCATTACAAACAGCAACCATACGTTCAACTATACGCAGATTCATATGCCCAGACACATGGGGGATGAAAGGACCCCCCTCGCCTCCCCGGCCCATGCCTCCGCCCTCCACAGCCCGTAAAAAACATTATACATATGTAAAATATCAGGAATATGCTGGGTGTACAGACTGTGGAGTCAGCATAAGACATTAGACATCAGAGACATAAAAGCAAATCATTTTATCAGACCCCTGCGGCATGATATCTGGCAGGACCATCGAGCTGCTGTCCAATGGGGAGACCACAGAGAACTCCTCATCTCCGAATGAATGTACAGACGCTGCATCTTGGTCTGGACTGTCAATCAGATCAGAAATCAGTGCCACTTCCTGGACCGCCTGCCTGCGTTCCATAATATTCTGCTCCAGATTGGGCACTGCCATCGGGAAGACAGTGTTTCCTGTGCCGTCGGCGTGATCCGATTTTGTTCCATGCTGTTCTCCACTTTTTTACCTTATCACTTGGTCACGGGCCAGAGAATTGCCCAGAGGTCTCTAACCAGTCGTACGCATCCTGAGGTGAGTCAAAGAATCTTGTCTTATCTGCAGTCACTACACGTAGCCTTGCTGGGAAGAGCATGGAATACTTCAAATTTAGTGTCCTGAGTTGTTGTTTTACTGCCAAAAAGGAGCTGCATTGGCATTGTACACCCAAGGCATAGTACGGGAAGAACATTACATATGCGTTATCTAACCAGACATCTTGAAACTTCCTGGCCTCTAGCAATATTATGTTTCTTTTGCGATAGTGTTAAAACTTGAAGATGAACGGTCAGAGAATGGATCCCGGGCCCGCTGCTTCTAGGGAATGCAAAGTGCCCTATCGATTGTGAAATATGTTCACAGGGAGAATTCCGACAGCAATTCCTAGATCCATCTTTCAGTAAACTGGCCGCATCTTGGCCTACTGCCCCCCTCAGGAAGCCCAATAAGGCGAATGTTGTTGTGCCTGGACCGGCCTTCACTCTGGAATCCAGGTGTTGGATCCTGCTATTTCATTCCTGCAGTTGCCTTTCCAGCAATTTATTAGCAGGTTGGACCTCCGAGAGAGCCTGCTCCGTGGTCATCACTTGCTTGGCTAGCTTCTTATGATCCGCATGGAGCAGGGTGAGATCTGCCATCACATTGTCTATTTTGGATTCCAGGGATACACATGAGTGCTCAATTGCCTCCAGTAGAGTGTCAAACCTGTCCCTGGGAGGAGAAGGTTGTTGCGAAGGGCCTGGCTGGTCCACCCCTGCAGCGGGCGATGGGAGCAAGGTCCACAGATTGTGAATGCAGCTCCTGGGAAGGAGAATTTTTATGGATAACGGAGATGGGTGGCAGAGCAGCATTAGGGTGATCTGCCATCTTGTTCCTGCAAGCCACGCCCCAACTCTTTGGGCAATTTTATATAGAAGAAAGCAAGCCCTAACAATTTAGAAACTGTTTGAATTATGTAACATTGCTGTATTGTAATATTTATTTTGTAACAGAGAAAGGTTCTGTCATCAATAAAGATTGATTTCTTGCCACTGTAATTATAGTTAGGCCATAATTCCAATACGAAGAACATTTTTTGTTTTGCTGATAACTTTGGTGCCCTTTGACAAATCTTCAACAAACTTTCCCCTAAAAAAACTCATCTTCCTCGACTCCTTCCTGCAAGTTTTGCGCCAATCTGTCGCTTGCTGGCCAAAAAAAAGGGGAATCTTCAAACATTAATTTCCCATGTTAATTCCCATTAAAAAGTTTTAAAGCAGCTACAGAAAAATGCAGCTAAAAGAATTACACCAAAATTGCCAGAAAGGTAGAACTTTACTCAGAAAATATGCTTTTTATTATTTGATGTAAATTCGTTCCGCTGTTTTTGACAAGTGTGTGTTTAAAGAGGTGATCTTTGAAAAGAGCACTTACTAATAAACCAACACAAATCCTGTTGGGAGGGAGTGACCAGTGCAGGTAAGAGCAGTGGGGTAGTGGGGCGGGGTGGGGGGGATTTTGATAGACAACAAGGGAAAATTAAATAAATAATGATTTTTCCCTTGTCGTCGACTGTCGAATCTCCCCAACCCAGCCCCACAGCCCTACCGCTCTTACCTGCACGGGCTGCTCTGCCGTTGGGTGGACTTATGATGGAGACGCTCTTCTTCTGAAAATGACGATATTAAATCCTTGTGGTTGAAAAAGGCAAAGACTTCCACTCAGAAAAAGAATCTGAAATACTTGAATGAGGTGAATGCATCACGTTGTAGCATCGCAAGGAAGTAGAATGGATCATGGAGGGAGAAGGCAGAGCCAGTCACGTGGAGAACAGGGAAATGGGGTGGCGCAAGGGCAGCAACTGAGGGCAATGGAACCACAAGGGCAGCCCTATCGCCCAGGGACAGAGGGTACAGGAGCAGGCACACAGAGAACGGGGAAGCAAGGGCAGTGACACCAACAGAGGTAGTCGTAGAACAGGGGCACTGGCAGGACAACCGACCGGGGAGGGATGAGGCAGGGGTACCCACATGGAGAACAGGTACTTTAATTTGGTTGACTGATATTGGATATTCTTACGGTAACATATCCTTTTAATTTACACAGAATAAACTTTTCATATTACAACAAGTAATGTATAGAAAACTTAATTTGTGCCAATATGTCTGCTCTGATTCTACCCAAAATGCCCACTCAGTGTGGATTATGGGGATGTTGCGTTAGGTGGAACAAAACATTCTAATGCTCTGCGTGTGTAAACTTTCAACTCAAAGGCCATTGTTTATCAAGGTTTTGATTGGCCCGGGCGCCACACAAGGGGGCACAAGGGCAATGCAAAACTTAAGTGAGATTTCACAAGCCATGCAAGGCCACCTTACGTAGCCCTGCGTGGCTTCATAAAACTAGAGTCATGCAAGGCAGCGCAAGTTGCTGCCTTGCATTACTCTGCAGCAGGGAGGCATTCCATGGGCGGAGCATGGTGTTCCTAGGCCTCCACCCATGGATTGTGGTGCATTCCCGGGTTTACCATTAGTGGTAGACCTAGGAATGCTTCAAAATGCTACGCCTCCCCAGGTTAGGTAAAACGAGGAGAAATATCTTTATTTCTCCTTGTTTTTTTCCTCTTTCTAGAAAGAGGAAAATGTCTCTCAGGACTGTTTATGTGCAGGAAGGTGTCCCTTGACGTACAAAAACAATCCTTCCTACAATGCAGGCACACTTGCAAGGTAACGCAAGGGTGCCTGCATTGGAAAGGACAGGCATACGCCTTATAAAGGTAAATACTGTGCATTCCTGCCCTTTCCCTTTAACACAGTGCAGCGCAACAAGGTGGCTTGCACCGTTATACTGCCTGAAAGTTTGATAAATCTGCCCAAAAATCTCTTGATCGCAGAAAAGTTAATTCATACTGCTGTTTGCACTGCTTAGAATCTAATGACTGCCCATGTCAATGATGATACATTTTGGACTGGAATTATTCTCCAAGTGCACACCCTGGGTCCTATTAATGAAAAAAGTAAAAAAAATATACAGGTTGAGATATCTGGCCATATTTTTTCAGATTTGTTGCTATCCACCAGCTTTTTCATCTGTAAGCCCGGAAATATGTGCCAGGTGCAGATTTCGATGGGTACTCCTGAGAAGATCAGGTGACTTTTCCAGTGAAATTCTGTTAAGACTTAGCGACGTTCTCCATAGCAGAACCCTCAACACGTAGAAGAGCATCTCCTGTGCGAATATCTCTCCCCTTGGAGAAAGCCTTTCCCCTCTACCCCATCAAATCTGGGAGTGATTTATATTGGGTGATTTTATCCCCCTGGAGTTAATACAATCTTGTACTATTTCCATGATGCGAAAGGGTCAGATTGGAGATCAAGAATGCCCGCAAATATCTATGTTTCTAGGTGTTCTCAAACTCTCACACCACAAATTTTAATGACAAGTTCCCACCTATTGAGTGGGCTTTACGAGACCTCCACACTCCTGACAAAGATCTCCTTACACATAGAGAAGATCTTCGCCCTTATAAATACATTTTTATTGGCTGTGATTCCCTTTGTGATTTCCAGGCAGATATAAAAAAGGAAAATGTGGTTGTAAATGTATATTTACAACCGAATTCACCATTGTGAAGAAACCACACTTTTACCAATGAAAGGCACTTACGGTAGGGATTGTAGTTTAGCAGGCTTTCAAGTGGTATAATTTTTTGTCTAAATTGATTGTAACATTTGTAGTAATGTACGTTTGGTTGTGTGTTCTGAGTTCCACTACCAAGATACATACATGCCAACATACCTGATTCAGGCATTGGACGACTGATTTTCTAAGTCATTTTGTGTTTGGTGTCTCCCGGCTAATATTGCTTCCGCTTCAAAGCATACCAATGGAGAAAATAAATCCCCCTACTTTTTTCAAAATCTCACTCTATCTTGTTTCTAAATGTTGACATGTTGACATCTATGTATGTGCAGAGTATACATTTATTTTTCAATATTTTCGTTAAATATACTGCAAAGTTGAAAGTTATGTAGCCAAAGCACAAAACATTTAAAATAACCATGCTCCAGAAACATAAATCTTAAAATATGTTTGTTGTTACCCGTATAATTCACTGCAGAGACTTTTGAATTTACCAGGAAGTAGGCGGTTTCAGTATCATTCAATTGGCGGCTGGCAGTTTCTTGGTTTACAGAGAGAAGAGCGGGATGGTTTTGAATTGTTTTCCCTTCAGCGAGTGACATCTCACTTAGAATCATTTGTGGCACCCCTGCACCTGACTTTCACAGAAGCGAGTGACCCAATCTGATTTATTCGTTTATGGGCTCTTATATTCGGAAATCATATTGGCTTTGGCACGAACAGGCAGTAACCTTGGATTTTACGACTTGATCTGATCTCCCGCCTGCACGCAAGGCTGGACAAGAAGCCCATCAGCCCATCTATATACCCTGATTGTGCTTGGTCCTTCCTACACCACTGAAGGTTGCTCAAGGTCCCACACATCCTGGTGCAGACCCGCCAGTTAGATCTTCAACTTCCGCAAGTATTATTCGTGTTGAAACGTCGATGACACAAACATACAAGCTTGAATTGTTTTCTCATTTCACTAAAGACAAATGTGCTTTGATTAATCGGTCTCTTCTCTCTTGTTTGGATATATTTGTGAATATGTTAGACCTTTCCCTGACAGGGTTACCACAGTGACACCTCCCTCGCCACTGCTCTCATAACTTTCAAATTCATTTTTTCCTCTTCTTTCAAGTCACTTGAGCACACTTACGAGCACTTTCTCTCTAGCACTTAAAGGAGCAACCTAGAAGCATTAATGAAAAAGAAATATTATAGCCTTATAGCCCACCGTAGCGGGCTTTACCGGCTATTAAAGGCCCGCTGAATCGTTAACGGCCCGAGCCAAAGGCGAGGGACTTTAACGAGACAGCGGGACTTTAATAGCCGGTATAGCCCTGCTACGAAGGGCTATAAGGCTATTAGAACATTCTGCCCCTAGAGGGCAGAATGTTCTAACAAATTAAACAAAGGGTCCTCCCCTCGAGCTTCGAGAAGCCTTTGAAGAACATTAGAATGTTGCTCTGCGGGCCTTTACCGGCCCGTAGAAGCAGGGAGCACTCCATTGTCTGCAATGGAGCTCCCAACATTCCAATGTTCTAATGTGATTTATTTTCAATCTGCAGTGTCTAATTGTTTTCCTCTCTCTCTATTGTATACCAATTGTGGTTGATGTAAATAGAATATTGAGTATTGTTATTTATCCTTTCAACAGGACCAATTGTTTTCTGTATCATATTACACCCTGGTCCTTTGCCCTAGTTTGGGTCACCCCATTAGTTTGTAATTGTCAGTTTCATTCAATAACACAAGAATAAATCTTATCAGCGTTTTGAAAATTATGGGTAATTGCCAGTCAAACGCATCTGAGTGTAGAATTCGGTGACATCTAAAAGATGTCAATTAGACATACATTTTACAACAGTGCCTTACTACAGTCCTTCGACAGCTTACAGGTGTTGTACGTCTTCATAATTAACTTGTCATGGCTCTGAAACAAGTAGTGGCAATATTTAGGTAAATATTTACGGGCGGAGCTGCATTGCTCTTGCACCGCGTAACATGGTGCAAGAGTAATGCAAGTCCAAAATGAGATTCATCAAGCCACACAAGGCCACTTTGCGTGGCCATGATTGGCTCCATAAATTTGGAGTAAAGCTGCGCAGCACAAACTGCTGCATTGACTTACTCTGTGCTAGGGAGGTGTTCCATGTGCATTACATGGGTGTTCCCTTTTTATTTATTTATTTTTTAAAATATTTTTTATATACATTTGTATTTGTCAACCAGAGGATGTCACAGTTATTCACAGATTTAAAGCATATAAAGGAACAAAATGAAACAATAAGAGATGTCCATAAGTTGCAGAGGGTTTCACAAGAACAGTATCAGAGGTTAAAATATCACTGTCTTAAATAATACAACATTACAGATATAAAGAAAAAGAAGCACTGGCTGGCACCACTCTGTAGGAACTTAGGCTTCAGAAATTGTCCACACTCTTTCAGAATCCTAAAGACCAGCACTTCAAGCTGTATTGTATTTGCAGTCTCTAAGTATTTGCTAGCTATGTGGATGACAAGGCAAAAACTATTGCTTAGTTAATTTTTAACTGGAGGATGAATTACCAGTGCATAGTATATTGATTATACACATCTTACATATATAATGCAATATACTGTTTTTACGGCTGCACATCTCCTTAAAATCTCGTTGCAATATTGTAATGATTGGATGATTTTAATGTTTTTATTGCATTTTTTATGATTGGATGATTTTAAATTGTTTTTTAATGTTTTTATTCCACCTTTTATGGCCTTGATGGCCGAAATAAAGAACTTTTGGATTGGATTGGATATAAAGAAAAATAAAGCAATCATTAATTTTTTGCCTCATTGATATGACAGAAATTAATCATTAGAATAAGAGCCCCCATATAGCATTTAACTTTGTCATAGAGTGAGAACCCCTAGCACTTGCCAATGCAGCTTCCATTTCATACGGTTCCCTGACTAGCGTCCACCAATCACTTATTGAAGGAGGACAGGGACTAATCCATAGACGGGCAATTGGCAGCCTGCAGCAACTAGTAGAACCGAAAATAGACGAGAAAGTCTGTGACTTATATTCTCTGGGCCAATCATAATTTCTCCCCGTCAAGAAAGATGGACCTATCCCCAGCCTCTGAGAACATTCTTGGCCCACCTGCTGCCAGAATGTCCCCAGTTGTGGACATGTTACGAACATGTGCGTGATGTTTGCGGCATATAAATCGCAGCTAGGGCATTTTGTCCGAGCACTAACTGAGCCTGACGAAGCCAATTTGGATATTTTCTCTGGCGTGTAGTACAGCAGGCAAACAAGGCAAAACTGTTGTAAACGTAAATTAATAGAATTTAATGAATCCCTAATGCCACTTAAAGCATTGCACGGGTGCTCCCATGCAACTCCCATGGTGTTTGACGCATTCCCAGATTTAACACAACTGGTGAATCTGGGATTGAACCAAAAAGATACGCCTCCCAAAGAGAGGCGTAATGAGGAGAAACATCTTTATTTCTCCTAATATTTTCCTCTTTCTATGTATGCTGCATTCTGCAGCACAAATAGAAAATTGCATTTGCCGCTCAGGATTGTTTTTGAGCAGGAAGGAACCCCTTGATGCGCAAAAACAACCCTGCATGCAACACAGGCAACCTTGCACCATGGTGTAATGTTGCCTGCGTTGGGCTAGGCAGCCAAAAGGGCTGCAGCGCACGTGAATAGGGAAGAATGTGCTATATTGCCTTAAATATGGCGCATTACTGCCTTGTCACGCCATTCAGCGCAACAATGTGACTTTCTGCGCTGCACTGCGTGACAATCTCGTAAATCTGCCCCCGAATGCTTAAATTAAATTTTTTTGCACGCCAGTTCTTTCGTGGTACGCTTGGGTGTAACAGAAAATCAATCCTTTCGAGTCAGCATTAAACATTACGGCTGCCCCACAGTTATTACATCGAAGCTGTCTCCCTTAGCAGCACAGGCATTCACATTTCTTCTTACCTTGCACTGCTTTCGCCACTTTTGATTGTGTGTTTCCAACATATCATTTAGAAATGACCAGTTATTACAAGGCGTTCCCCGCCTGACCACCCCTTGTATCCACTTCAGACTGCTGAAGGGACGGAGACAGTAAGAATGACCAGCCAGGGCTGAAGAAGAGTGAACAGCATATACTTTTACGAGACACCAACATGGTGACGTATTCTGACAGAAAAGCAGTCTCAGACAGTCTGTTCTGCATAGTAAACACTGACAAGCTCTTCAGCAGACTATAACACTGACTGACCTCCCAGGAATTCTCAGGGCGCATCATTTTATTACATATGTTATTACATTAACTTGGATGTACATCAGTGGCAATAGAAACTGTAGGCACAACAACCATATTGGTCTCTGGTGCTATCAAATTAATACTGATTTGGATGTAAGGGTTAAGGTACCAGAGGGAAAAACCAGGTAAACATCATAGGAATAAAAGTTGGAGAAGAGTAGGTAATCAGGGTGTTTCCTCTCCGCCCAGAGATCGAGTCTATTCTAGGGTTGGATGAAACTAGAAATACCTTTCATGAAATATTTATAGTAATAAATATTTACAGAAAATTACGCAAAATTACAAGACATATTAGCAAGAACCTCGTTAAAATTATCGCCGTTTTAGCGGCAGGAAACTGCCGCTAAAACGGCGATAATGGGCTTGATAATATGCGTTATAGAATTCCAATAAAAGCCCATGTTAGGTGTCCTGTACATCTAACCTGGGCTTCTATTAGAATTCTATAACGCATATTAGCAAGCCCATTATCGCCGTTTTAGCGGCAGTTTCCCGCCGCTAAAACAGCGATAATTTTAACGAGGTTCTTGTTAATATGCCCCTACGTGTTTTGAGCAAAAAATTTGGAAGGAATTTTACGTGGAAATGGAAAACAAGGACGTGCACACTATGAAAAAGTCATGTAAAATATAATCTAGTAGCAAATGTCTCTCTGCCACAGTTGTACGTACCGTTCCTATCCTGCATTTTCTGTTTGAACCAGTCTCCTGTGGCCAAAACCTATGCAAAATGAACAACCGTGTAATGGGAAATAAAATACTAAAATGAGCACAATGCTAAACAAATACATTTCCTAAGATTTAAACCGTTGGCTGCTTCCTCTTTTTTGCGGCAGTGCGGCCGTTTAAAAAAACGGGCGCGGTCGCGTCGGCCATTGGCCGACGGCAGCACCAGCGAGGTAGTGCTGCCGTCGGCCAATGGCCGACGGCAACGAGTTAAAGCAAAAGTCTGGTTCTAGGCTATTTAATTGTTTCAGCATTTTCAAAACGACTCATAATTATTTTGCAATCCTTATTGGTATACATAGCTATGGTCCCAGTAAAGATTCTTTTTTTTTAAAGAAAAAGAAGCGGCCTTCAAGGGAAGTAAAGTCGTATACTATTTCCCTAGCAACAATTAGGCAATTGTGATTAGTCTTGGAAGTAGTGGGGTACTACTGCCAGGTTCAGTACCACCTCCTTCATACTAGGGGCACTGCCACACAATTAAGAAAAGTTGCAGTAAATACGTTTTGAGAGTTGTGGATCCAAAGGTCAGTAGAGCAACACTAAGAAGAATACTAAATAAAGCCCGCCTTTGGGACTTGCTAAGGTACTTCAGTCTCAGGGTTAGAGTGGGCACCTGTTTGACCCTCCCCCCACATATGGATATGTGACCCTCACCCCACATATGGATATGTGGCATGTAGGACCTCCCCAGAGCACCTGTCTACATATTAGCAGGGTGTGATTCCTTGCAAGGCCTGCAGTCCAAAGAGCTAGGTGGCAGATGGGGTAGCTCCCTGTTGGGCAGTTAGCGGGGGCTACCTCTTCTTCTGATTACCTACCACACTTCTATATATTGTGGGAGTCCCTATTTAGATAAGGAGCCTTGGTGGGAAGAGGGTATTTCACTGCTGAAGCTGATGTAAAGCAAAACTACCATCCAAGTCAAAACCAGGTTTGCATGGCAGTGTGGAAGGCAGAAATCCCACAAGCTATTTCATTTAATTGCATTGAATTTATTGACCACTTTTGCTAAGGAGATGTACACACATTTAATACAAACGGTACAAGCATAGCAGTCTGAAGCAACCTAATGCTTTGTGAACAAACGTTTTACAATGCAATGAAACTGGCCACATTCTAGTGCAGGCCCCTCTGCCTCTCCTCCACCTAGTATTGTGTCCTCTTAGAGGAGTCACACTTTCCAAGGATGCCTGACTTAAGAAACTGAGATCTTGTGGGAGATGGTAGAAGCAGTTAGGCTTTTGCACACTAAGGTGTTGTTGGATCAACTGTTTTGCTGCCTTCATCTGCTACCATAAATATAGCTACTACCAAGCAGAAGCCTGGATGGGGCAAATGAAGGATGTCTTGCTGCAGCTAATGCCAGTAGTTGGGTGAATTATGAAAAATGATACTGAGACATGGGAGACAACTTTACTTAACATTACTAAGGGCAATTTGAATAAAAACACTTGCAAAGGCAGTTAAAGGAAACAGAATACAAGTACCAATGTCCCTGGGAAATAAATTCCAATGGGCCTGATTACAATGTTGATCGTAAAGCCTCCGACCGCTGGTTGGAGGTTTTCCGACCAACAAAGTAGGTTTACACAAAGACCGCTGTATTATAATGACAGCGGTCGGAGTGTAAACCGGCCGGGGAAACCGACTTGGTTCCGATGGGCTCAATGAGTCAGTGGGCCTGTCAGAATGGGCTTATAATCCCTTAAGGGCAGCGTTTCCGCCATCAGAATTATGACATTGGCTTCTGACAGCTTTTCCATGTTGGTCTTTCCGACATGGAGAGGCTGTCGGAAAGCAACTTTGGGGGCCCCTAGCAGGGCACCCTTCTCCCCTGGCCCTCCAGTTGTGGCCCTGGGGGGCACCTATGGTGCACCCCTGAAAAACCCTGCACCGTGATGTGCCTGCCACACAGTGCAGTGATTTTCACAAACACCCATTTCTCAATGGTAGCTTGTGCTGCAGGCGGTTTCCTGATTCGGTGTGCGGAACTGCTGACCTATGGTCGGGGGGTTCCCTCACTGAAACGGTGTCAGTGGACACAAATCCAACCAACATCGTAAAGAGGCCCAAAGTCACAAAATTGCTATGGTAATTCAAGTATGACCACAATGGGTGATATATGCTGGCTAAAGCACACAAGCATTGGCACAGTCAAAATGTTTTGCCTATTTCAGATGTGCGTTGTTTTTTGTAAGAGCTACAGTAATAGATGCTGTAATAATCCAGCCTACTTCAAAAATACCAGGTTACACCATTAGCATAACTGCTAAGTACTTTAGTAGCATGCGTGACACCTGCGGGCAGTCCTTCATTGCAGTTCTTTGGCTCTTCACCCTATATAAATTGGGAAGGAAAGACTGCCTACGCAGACTCATTCCCCCACTCTATCAATATAGATCTGTGAGGAGGAAATTCTCCATATATCATGAATGTAGAGCCCAACACTTGTATGTTTGTTTGTCATGCTGCTTATATTGCAAACATGCATTTACTTGATGTTTATTGAGATAAATATGTTCGTACACTAGTTGTAAGGTCAAATTATTCAAGACAATAATTTATTTTATGTTTATAGATTCAAACATTATTTTCTTATAAAATGCAACTTGAGCCGGCGCAATCAGTTTGGACCCAAGATGGCTGCAATAACTTGGAGTTGCACCAGAAGTGTCTGGTTAGGTCGCTTCGAGTAAAGGCAAAGGTATTTACTGCTACCCATCATTAAAAAGTACAAAACCTTATCCTTGCCAGCCACATTACCTCTGTCCTTACTGACTTTACACAGGTTCATCCCTCGGCGGGTAAAGGTGCTAGACCAAAACTTACATCTGAAGTGCTTCTTACTCAAGTCAGTGAACAAC
The DNA here is from genome assembly GCF_964263255.1 of Lissotriton vulgaris. Classification (NCBI taxonomy): domain Eukaryota; kingdom Metazoa; phylum Chordata; class Amphibia; order Caudata; family Salamandridae; genus Lissotriton; species Lissotriton vulgaris. The sequence goes on along the minus strand of NC_141689.1, from coordinate 1,077,479,950 downwards.
AGCCTTTAGGGAAATGGTATGGAGTATCTATATCTAACATGCACGAGGCACTGGGATAGAAAGGGGACTCTTCAAAAGAGAACAGTTTACTGAAGGGGCCAAGCAGAGAGGTGAGAGGGCAGAATCTGTGAGTGGTCCATCAGCAACCGGCATGGGTGTACTACATCTGCCATAGACCCCTTGAGGTATACAACCAAATGTAGAAAGTAGCTCTTTGGGTCAATTGATAAATCCCCCTATGCAGAAATATAATGTCAAGGTTCGAGGTGGCTGAACAGTACTAAAATGTGTTATAGCATGCTTGCGCTAACCTGGATCAAAAAAACAGTAGGTGATGTGGACTGCAGAAGCAAGGCCGAGGAACAACGGATAGAAATGTCTCTAAAAACATAGGAAAGAACACACAAGCTATTATCAGAGTACAGGGGAGTAATCCAAAGAGAAGCAAATACATTAAGGCATTTGAAATCAAAGCATTGAAGGAAAACATTCAGAGCAAACACAGACAAAATTATTTGAAAGCTGAGATTTAAAGGGTTCATGGGGAGCCATTTAAGTTAAATCCTAACAGGTCAAAGCCTAATAGAACTTTCAAATACACTCCATGAAGGATAAAATCCTATTGATAGTTTTAAAATCTAAGGGCCAGATATATCAACCATTTTTTCAGAGGATGTGAAGGCTCAAACATCCTGTGATTCTGGGAAATGTACTTAATCTCTCTGTGCCTAAAAATGTATTTGTCCGTCTGTAATACAACTAGTGCTCATGATAAGCGCTCTCATACCTTTGGTCGAGTTTGTGCTATATAAAACTGCAAAAAGAAAAAACAAAAAACTGTACATTGTTGTTTGCTACTGCAAAAAAATGTTTTTTTTACAATTAACAAGTCCCATTTATGAGATGGCAACCTTTTACAGGCTCTTAAAATAGGATTGTGGCCATATACAGATTCAGTATTTGGAAGGGGCATGTTGTAGGCATTCCTTCTGAACCTCAAATTGGCATAGCATATATCAGTGTTTTATGACTAAACTCCAGTTGCAAAACATTAGAAAATTACTGACGTTGAGTAGTATTCCATTCACAAAAGGGAAGGGATCCGCTTTGCATCCCTTCCCCCTTTGTGAATGTAAAAAAAAAAGTTTGAGAATAATCAGTAGTCCAGCGGTGCACTGACAAACGTAAAAAAAAAAGTGCACTTAGGTTTTAACTGCACCACAGTTTCCTTTAAGAAAAACTGGTTGCATTAAAAAAAAGTTTATTTTATGGAAAGATGATAACAGACATGATGACTTGTTGACCTTAACAGGACACCATCCCTGTAATGGCCTCCAAGAAATATGAGTCGTAACTTGTGACCTACCTCATTAATATTCATATGGTAGGCTAGATTACAAACCTCTTCAAATGGGAATTTTATGAATTGACCTATAAGTGCATTTATTTGCTTGTAAGATTCTTTACTGGTTGCAAGTATACTGCTCACAAATTGCAACCATTATGAGGCAGGTAGAGGAAGTAGATGAGTTAATTATGTAGATGCGCCTTGGACACCTCCAATGGTAAGAAATAGAAGTGCTACAGAGAGACAGGATGAGCTTGCTTCAGGTGTCAGTTTTGACAAGAAGGATTCCTTTTCTGATCCACTGTAGTAAAAAATATAAATGAAAAAGTTGATATTTACAGTGCTATAGAGTACTAAATATAACAGAGAACAACGTGAAAGAGGAGTTAAAATGACTTACTTGGAATGTCAACTTGTTGAGGAAGAGCTCTAAAAGACAAAAGGTTTTGAGTAATCACCATATCAAAACCTCAACATCATTATGCTTCTAGAGACCACCACTCCATGAAATTATTTTCATGGAGATGGGCTAACAGTTGGTCAATTTTGCAGGACCAAAGGGGTAGCAGTTTTAGTGTGGGTCAAATGTAGGGCTGTGATGATCGGTTCTATCTCCCATCAAATTGTACAACATTGATTCATTTTATGATCCTGATGTGGAAAAAACAGTTATGCTTCACAGATTCTTCAGTGGTCTAAATGAATATCAAGCTCCATACCTAATAGCAGGGAATTTCAACATCATTATGAATGAGATCTTGGACAGATCCAGAGACAAGAGGATCTGCAAATCTTCGTCCTTGTTGCATAACTTAGTCCACGAATATAATCTGTGTTTGTGAAGAGGTCACATAATCCATACTAAAAATTGTGGGCATTTTTCCAGGTTAGATTATTATTCAATACAAGAAATATTGCTGAAAACGGTGAAGGCAAAAGAGCATATCATTATTCATATTTCTGACCACTTCAGAGTGAAGTGGTCTATCAAGATATAGACTCAGTTATGACAAAATACATGTCAATTATGATTTTTTTTTTTTGTCCTCATCTCACCTTTAAGCACTATGCAGAGTGTTACAGCCGTGCATTGGTCCTGGGCTCTGTCCGGCCAACTGCAGTGGCTTAGGTCCCCAGACCAACTCCTTGTGCTGGATTTTTAAGGTGTAATCATTGGACTGGGGAGTTATAGCTTTTCAGTTTCTATATAATCTCAGATCCTTGTCCATGTTGATGAAAGGATGCCAACGGCTATTAGAAAGGCTACCAACACTAGCAAGATCTAAACGGGCCACCGTGAAGGCAGAATTCAACCAATCCCCCAACCTTGGGGGGTTGGAGGTCCTTCCATTTCAGGCAAATTTCTCTGCGGGCCAGGAGAATCAAGCACAATAAGAGACCTATATCTCTTACTGCTAGGTCTTGTGACGAGAGGCGGTCATCCGCAAAGAAAACTAGGGTCTCATTAACTGTAATATAGATGCCAAAGGTCTTGCAAAGATAGCCTCCAACCCCTTCCCAGAATGTTTCCAACTTCACGAAATCAAATAAAACGTGGATATCGTTGGCTTTAGGGGCAATGCAGCTATAACATTTCGGCTCTGGAATTGGGGCCAATTTTGCAATTTTCGCTGGGGTATAGTAGATACAATTAGTTACAAAAAATGGTTTTTCTTTAAGCTGGCAGATTTGGTGTATTTCTATAAAAGTATCAAGGAGGGTTCTAATAACTCCTCTATTATTGGTTCAAAGGGGGATTCTCTCCACGCCAAAGACTGGGATGGAACATCTCGATCGTCTGCCTCAACCAATTTCTTGTACCAAATCGATACCTCTCTCTTAATGCGGTTACCTGACAAAAAGAGGAGCTCAGTTTCCCAATCTCCCATTATGCCCCGACACTCTGCCTCAAACCAAGATTTTATTTGTAGGAACTTAAATTTAGAGAGTCCAGAGCCTATCCTAATTATTTAAATTTTGTAACATGAATTATTGCCTTGTGTTAAATTTGTTTTAAATTAATTGTATTTATTAGTTGTGGGGTTTATTGGGGTATGGGATTGATAGTATTTTAAATTAAATACACATTGATGATATTATTTGATTATTATATTAAATATGTCATATATTCAATTGGTAATTATGTATTTACTATGTACTAACTTGTTTTATTATTTTTAAGATATTTCATTGTTTGTTTGTATTTTAAATGTCTTTTTAATTCAATCAATCAAACGTTCTTTATTCGATTTTAAATACAATATCTTTCAAGAGACAAATACAGCACAGTACATTACCTTATAATAAAAAATGTCATCCTTTAAAAGTCCATGAATAAAGTACATAAGAACCTGCTAATGCAATTACATTCAGGGGGTCTGGTCTCTAAAAGGTGCATGGTAAAACAGTTAAATAAAATGCATTTTCACAAGCACGGGGCACCTCCATAAATATAAAATACTTCTTTTAGTATAGAACATAAAAATGTATTTCCCAGCCTTCCATGGATTCCCTCTTTCTGGCTGCCATCTTAAAAAAAAACAGCATACACTGTAACAAAAGTACAGGCTGCCTAGTAACTGTAAATAAAATAGAGCATATTTACACTTTTGCAAGGCAAGAAGTGTCAGGATATGTTTGAGGCAATGTAAAAAGAAAGGTCTATAAAATATGCAGAAAAACATAAAATGCAACGATTGTTGAGCCACCTCATCACATGGGCAGGCTGATAATGTGCTCCCCAAAAATTTTGAGTCATCAGAGAAACACAAAAGACGCCATACTGCACTCTGCCTGAATCTAAAAAGAAAATACCTTTTCCACCGTGAGAGTTCCAAGTGCAAAAAGAATGCAATTTCTCGTTAAGTTGAGAAGTTATAAGAATCGACTTGATGACTCTTGCTAAAAACCTTTGTCTGCCTGACGGGACTACACTAGCCTCTTATAAAATGCGTTTAAGTTACTCGTAACAGTGAACATTTCAGGAAGGCCGATGTTGCATAAAGCCTTTTTGACATACTTCAGCAAGGGAATTAAAAGGCCCTTATCTCAAATAAGGCAGTCCAAAACAACCGCTTTATTGAAACTTAGGCTAGACATGGACCATACCCTAACCAACAACAAAAGTGTTGCCAGCTTAACAAAGCCTTGCAACATGGCATAAGGGTGCCTGTGCTGGTACTAAGCAGCTTCTTTAGCGCCGTTGCTAGGGGAAATACAGGGGTGTGCTGCATTCTTGTAAATACAGTGCATCCCTGAATTTTGAAACTGACAAAGCGCTGCATTACCAATTTTGGCGCAACACCGTGCCTCACCAGTTTCTAGTAAACATGCCCCTTACATTCAATTTTACCCAAATTGAGAGGCCACCCTCGGCTCTCCCATGGGCAGAAAATTTGGCGGGCAGAAGTAGCATGAAACACCCCTATAGACGAAATAAACAAAGTGGCTGATGTTTCCTACAAGACAACAAAGTCAAACGTAACAATAAAATTAATTCAACCAGTCGGGAATTGTAATCTTATCTTTAACCCTGCTATATTCCAGCTTGCAAGGGAGAAACAGTTGCTCTGCCTTACAGGGCCAGCCACAGGCTCCATTTCTGGGCTATTTCAATATTACTAACCCCCACTGCCTTCTCCAACATCTGGTCGATGGAAGTGCATTTCATATGGGGGTAGGAAGTTGACAATGCTCCAGATGCTTTCCTCCTACCTAAAGTTGGCTTTGCAGTCATAGAGCACACCTAAAGGGTCTTGCTTATAAGGCAATATAACTGGGTAGAGTTAAATAAAATGCAGGGAAAGCAGCACAAAGAGAAGAAAGTACCTGCAGAACATTGGGCCAAAGAGGGCTAGCGTAGCCGAGCCTCCTCCGGGTAGGGACAGGCGCAGATGGGCCTGCCCTTGGTCTGGGCTTTATCTGAGCACAGCCCACATGCATTCCACGCAGCGCGCTTTTGTGCAGCACTATAAGAGCTTAGGGGTTGCTCTCCTCCCCTCTCAGCTGCTGGTGATTGTGATGGGTGCCTCCAGGCTGAAGAATTGTGGGACAGGTAGTCCCTGTAGACAGGCACGAAGCAGCAATGTCCAGCAAGTGGGGTTTGGTGTGGCGCTATAGTCACCTGGGGTTGCTCTCCACCCCCTCTCAGCTGCTGCTGGTTGTGACAGGCACCTCCAGGCTTGAAGAATTGTGGGACAGGTAGTTCCTGCAGACAGGCACCGTGCACCAAGGTCTATACAATTATTTCTATAGTGTTTTGGGATTGTGGAGGTCTATTGGAGGATTGAGAGGGCAGTGGTTTAAATAAAATGTAAATCACCACATTTAAATTATTTAATACATTAATTATGTTCATTGTTTCAATTGGTACTTGCTTATTTACTTTTGTAATTAGTGTTATGTTATTTAATTCGTTTTTTTCATTATGGGATGTGGAGTTTTATTGGGTTATAAGTGAAGAGATTATACTTAAAAGAAATATTAATTTTTATTATATTTGAAAAGATAATTTTGTAGATGAATTTATTTTCTGGTGTGTGATTGTTTTTTAAATTTATATAACCATTCTATTTGTTTTCTCTCCAATCGTGCATTCTATATTTCTTGGAGTTTGAGTGGTGGTATTTTTCAAAACAGATGTTTTTTTTTAATTCAAAATGATTATTCATATTTTAAAGTTTTTCTATTTATCACGTAATTTTTCTCAAAACATTTTAATGAATATCTTAATTTCATGTGTGTGATATAAGCTTATACTTTTAGGTATTAATTTAAAAATGTATACAAATGTAGAATTTGTGATTGTTGTTAAATTTTCACTTTACATTTATGACAATATAACCATTTCAGTCAACATGTATATCTTGTAAATAATATTTAACATTTTAAATCACAATGTTTTACTTTATAGATTGCATTTGTTAATTTATTAAAGTTTTTTGAGTACATATCTACTTATAAGTTTGTGGATTCACAATATGAATATTGAATGTGAACCACCAAACGTAAGACAATGTTTGTTGGGCTAGAGTTAGAATAGTAAATTGACCAACTCATCACTAAACATGTTCTCTTTTCGCAATGTTTGTCAGAGTGAAGTTAAAATAGAAAATATGATCCTTCCTCTTATTACTGCCAAATATATGCATTTACCCCAAGGCTTGTTGGAGTGGTGTTACAATAGCAAATCGTACCTGCAAGCATATATCTAGTATTTGTTGGACTGGAATTAGAGTAGTAAATCTGACCCTCTCCTCTATATATGTATTCCTATTAATGTGTTTGGGATTGGAGTTAGAGAAGTGCATTATTTCATATTGATTTTATTATAGATTTTGAAAGGTGATATTAGAAAATCTTACTTAGTCCGGAATATTTTTTATATATTCACAGTATGTTAAACTTAACTATATGTAACAATATACTTGTATATTTATTTGATAATTTTCTGTGTGTTATATTAGCTTTTTAAACATTTTAATTAATTTAAAGATGATATTTTGTCTAAGTTAGGAATAGGTTTTTATATGTTTTAATTAAATGTATTATTAATTACATGTGATTATACAATTATTTAGTTTTTATTATCATTTCATAACAGTACATTCTTTTTTATTTATATTTGTATAAGAAATGCAACACAATTTAAATATTGAGGTTAAACATATTTTAATTGATTTTTGAATTGATAAGAATATTTGTTTACTTTAGTTATGTAAGGAACTGTATATTTTTTTATATAGATATTTTGACATTTATGCTTTGCACCACAGTATTTTTGTGTTCGATATATCTCTTTTTTTAACTCCAGATAAGGATCCAACCAAATGTAAATGATGTATTGAACAATATTAGTCCTCAATTATGATGATAAATATTTTTCCAGAATTCCAGCTGGTAGACAAAACACATGCCTACATGTTATTATCGTTGAAGATCAAAATCTATCTCTCCAGTAGGCAGCTTGAGAACTTCACACACATTAATAGGCACCAGTGATCTTGCAGTGGCTTAGTCATGCCCACTGGCAGAGTTTACATTCAATACTGAAAAGTTGTTAGATAGTGTCAATGGAGTATTTTGTGGGCCACGCTTACATGTTTTTGCTTTTCAGTAGAGTACACATCATTTCAAGCTAACAACTGTGTTGTGGACATCTGACAGCTGGTTTCCATATAGCCAAAGACAAGATGCATGACTGTCTGTTATCACAAAGATTTTTCATCTTTATACAAAGCCCTGGTTCAAACTTAAGGTTACATAGCAGTGCACTACCTTATAGGTGTTAGGGTCTTGACACATTGGTAGCCCTGTGAGAAAGTGGCTCTATATATACTGGACTAGAATGAAGTACAGAGTGTATAGGTGTCCACCAACCCCAGAGGTATAACAGAGGTTAAAGTCCGAACTGACCTTACTCTCCAAAGTGGTAGCTTGGTCGAGCAGTAAGGCAGTACCACAGGACTGTGTAAAGCATTTGTTGTACACACTCAGTCAGCAAAAGGTTTCACACACTCAAGGACTGAACTCCAGGCCCAATGTTTTTATATCCACAGATATAGGTGTTTTATTTTTAGAACCAACAGTTATAAAAATATACTTTTCTTGTTATGAGTTCTCTCATGCAATTACTTTGCAAAGGAGCAACAAAGTTTGTACACACAATTAATACAGTATTGACAGTAAGCAACACAATCCTAAAACACACTATAGGATTGAGCGCAATGGGTTTTCCACATGTAAGTACAGTTGATTACTATATAGATTACTTTAGTAGTCCCAGGACTAGATCTTAGATTCAGTCCTGGGTTCTAAGCTGAATCCAGATTAGCAAAAATGTTTTAGTTACTGTAGTGAATTTTCATGAATATAAAGCTGTTTTAAAACTTCACACTTAGAAAGTTTTCAATGGAAATCTGACAATGTTATTCAATGAGAGAAAATTCATGTTGCAGGTAAATTACAATCGCGTTACTTTTGTAATCCAGTACTGGTCTCCTAGGGCCAGCACAGGGGTCTTAACTCAAAAGAGGTAGGTAATTGCGTTTCAGTATTTCGTGTGATTTTTAAAGAATATTTCAAGTTTTCAAAAGTAGACAGAAGAAATTTCATAGAAGAGCAGACAATGGGTTCCTATGAAGAAAATACAGATTACTAGTAACCCCGCTAGGGATTACTTTTGCGGTTCAGTACTGGGCTGAAAGGTACAGTACTGGCTTCTCCCCTGACCACAGGTGAGTACTTCAGAATTCGGACTTTGGCTGATTTTATGTAAATATTTTTAGATTTCGAAACTTCACACTTGGAAAATTTTCGAATCAAAATGAGTAAATGTTATCTAATGGTAGGTAAGTAAATGACTGGTTTCCAGGTGGTGTGGTTCCGTGGTTCCAAATTAGGTTCGAAAGTTCCGAACCCGATTTATGAAGATCGTCGGAAATGGACGATTTTGGTCTTAGCAGACTGCAAATGGCGAGTGTAATGTGTCTGAGTGTTTTCGTATGAATCGATATAGGAGAACACTCTATATTCAAGGGTTTAGTTTGAACCTTCGGGTTCTATTTTGTATACGGCAGCCATTTTGTATGGTTGCCCTAACATAGGCCCGATGACTGCGGCCGAGAAATCCTTGAGACACGTACGCCTTAGCTGACTTCTGGTTGACCTGGCCGAACTGACTCCTTGCCTGGGGCGAATCCCGCTGAGCCAGTTCCTTGTTCAGCAGCTGGTCTGATAAAGATCAAAGGGCAGGACGTGCCCGAGTTTATGGGACACCTGTCCCACTTCTCTATCTCCTTTCCATCTGTTTCTGCCTTTCCTTTACGACTTGATCATCGATCTGGGTTGAAGGGTTTACGATGGGTTTGTCCGGCCTGATCAAACAGGAAACCGCCCATGTGCGTGATCGCTTTTGGTGGGCTGGACTACGGAAAATGGGATTGTCTTTGACTGTCGTCATTTGCTACTTTTGAAATGCTACATTGCCATTGGTCAGTTTGTATGCACCAAATGTAAATTGTAATGCTGCCTGAGGCATGATTTTCGGCATAAAAGACCGTGCTCCGTTTATCTAAGTGTGCAGTCTCTGACGAACTACCCATGTGTACTTCGTAGATCTCTGTCCCTGGTTGCAACCAATAAATTTTGGTCTTTGACGTCATCAAGAAGTATCCCGTGTCTCTGTTTGCCAAGACAGGGGAATCCGGGGTCTTTGGGTGTTGCCCTGACACCGCTGGGTTACCGGATTAGTACCGGTTCTGAAAAACCCAGTACCTCAATTGGTGCCCAATGTGGGGCAACTTCAGCGGTACCGGTCCAAGCCAGAGGTTCGTGAGAAGCTTCGTGAGAAAATTCTGGAGGAAGGCCAGCCACTTCATCGACCCCTGTATGTCGTCGTGGTCCGAAAGTCTTTGCTGCTAGGTTTCCCGATTTCCGACGGCTACGAAGGACTGCTGCCCTGACTGTCACCCTGTTTTGGAGCCTTAGACGTTTGTAGAGAGAGATGATTGACAGGTCTTCTGGTGACGCCATCAACAACTCAGTTAAGTATAAACGGAGCGTCTCCTAGTTCTTAGTTTGTTTATATCCTTTAGTGGATAGCTTTGATTTGGTACCTGCAGGCCCCAAAGCCAAGGGATTTGTGTATTCACGAGACTCTCAATTTCAGATTACCCTTGTTGTTTGAAGCTAGACTAGTGAGCAAGATGCCTGGTTTTAGCAGTCTTAGGAAATTGTTTAGTTGTGGTACTTTGAGGGACTCCCGGTTAGAGGATTTGTGTCCGGTTCCTCCGATTGGAACTCCTACCTACGACCTATATGTGAAGCATGGCTTGGGTCCTATTAGCTATAATGAGATTTGGGTTAAATACACGAAGAATGACGGTGTCCTATAGTGGCCCCGTTATGGTAGTTTTGAGACAGAAGTCTTGGATAACCTCGAAGTGAAGTTGTTCAAGAAGAAAGCCCGGCCGGCGATGTTTGACTCTTTCCGCATATGGCGCAAAGAAGCCAAACAGAAAGAAATATAGTTAGCGAAGAAGAATAAGAAGGGTATGTCTATGGTGCAAGCTGCCATTGCATACAGAGATAATGAAGAAGAGCAGGAAAGCGAACATATGCTTAGAGTGAGGAAGTTAGCGGTGGACAGATGCTACCCAGTACTGCCGTCTAAAGAGCAGGAAGACGAGAAGGATCTTGCGAGAGATCCTTTAATGTCACAGTTGTTAAATTCACCGCCACCTTATGTGCAGAATGCTACGGCACAACCGCCACCAGTTGTGGCTGTGCAACTGCCGGTTGCTTTGCCTCCTGTAATTCCTCCACAGCCAGCTCCTTCGTTGGCTACTGTATCTTTGGCGCAGCCTCCTCAGGGGCCGCCAACTTTGTCTCTTCCTGCTACTACTGTCTCTATGCCTGTTCCGACTATGGATTCTTCTACTACTGTTTCATCTCCTCTTGTGGTTCCGACTACTCCTTCTCCTAGACAGCGGATGACCGCTGCTTTTTCCGGTTTCTTGACTCCTTGGTTGGGACAATTGGGTATGTCTCCTGTGAGTGAGCGTAGACAGCTGCGTAGCCAATTGCCCGATACAGATGAGCGAGTGGTTTTGGATCATTTGGCACGCAGATGGGTGACGTATAAGTCCCAGTACGATCTAGAGGGCATTATGGATGTTTTCCGGCAATGGGAAGCACCAAAGCAACGTTATGTTTTCGAGCTCATGTGTGCGTTCCTCCATGAACAATGGACGGACGAAGTGGGTAAAGTGCCTGAAGAATTGTTCCGATTGCGTTCCGAGTTTGCTAAAGGAACGATTGTGAGTCTACACGACATCGAGAGAGCGGTGTCGACGTTATTGTCACTTCGAAGCAATGTCCCTGCTGAACGGCTGTTTGAGCCAGATTCGTCAGTTAGGAGACAAGCGCGTCAGTATCCGATGCGAGAGGTTCCTCCGGTTTGGAGGCCTCAAGATGGAGCTGTTGCTGCGCACTTTCAGCGAGTGTGGGTACATGTTCCATCGAAGCGTGCAGAAGTCTTAGCACTTAAGCAGACTTTACCCGATCCGCGGAAGAATCCGGCGGGATATTATAAAGAGCTTACGCAAACTGTGAGTTTGTGCGTCATAAATTTGGCGGACATAGACATGCTATTTGGGAATGTTGTTCCACAGCCCATCTGGAATGTCATTCGACATACGGATCATGATAATAAATTGGGTGATACGTAGGTGAATCTTGTTGCTGCAAATGATAGACAAGTTGGAGGTGCTAAGCCTGAAAATGTTATTACTGAACTTCCTGGTAGAATTATTACTTTTATGAAAACTTTGATGCCTGAAATACGTGTGAATTGGGACAAGTTGTCTGCGTGTAAGCAGAAAAAAGATGAGTCTGTTTCGGACTTCTTCTCGCGTTTCGAAGAAACTTTTGTTGATCATAGTGGTCAGGATATGGCTACCGAGGGTGGCCAGAGATTATTCGTTGATAAATTTGTGCACAATCTTCTTCCTGAGTTGTGTACCAAGTTGAAGGATTCCGAGAGTGCTTGGCCTGTCTCTACATCGGCGCAGATTCTAGCTACGGCTCAGTACTATGAGAATAGGCGCAAGGATGAGTTAGAGAAAGCGGATAAGAAAACTAAGGAATTGAAGACCAAAGTTCTTCTACAACAAGCTTATCCACCCCGTGTTAATAATCAGCGTGATTATCAACAGTCGCCACAATATTCGAGGAACTCGCAAAGAGACGAGGCTATTGTAGGGAAGAGGGTCATTATAAGAATAGTTGTCCGGTTCTGTTGCAACGTGCAAATAATGCTCTTGGTGTTAGAGGTAGAGGTGCTCAGCAAGCGCCTAGAGGTAGAGGTCGCGGACAGACTGGGCGCCCTTTGCCTCCGCAGAATTCAATGAACAGTTTTGACCAACAGCAGAATTCGCCTGGTAGGTCTACACAGTACTACGTGGATGATTACTATGTTGAAGGCGACGAAGAGCAAGGTAATGATTGTTAGGACAGCCATAGACAAAGAGAGGGAGTTGTTTCAGTTCCGGTAGATCAGAGTGGACCCTACATTGAAGTGATTGCATCAGGTGTGTCAGAGCCTTTTCTGCTAGACACTGGTGCTACGAAGAGTTCTATTATTCGTTCTAAACTCCCTGGCGCACCTTTGTCTGGCTTTAATAATGTTTCTATAGGTTTTTCTGGCGCCCCCGTTATGAATCCGATTTCTGTTCCATTGCCTCTTTCTGTTGGTCCTCGTAGGTTTGAAGCACCCCTTCTTTTGACTACAGGTTTTAATGAGAACTTGCTAGGTCTGGACTTGTTGAAGAGATTGTACGCGACTTTGTACTGTTCTCCGTCAGGAGTACATCTTACTTTGGTATGGATTCTGGAGGCTTTTAGATCAGTTTACGCTCCGGGTGCACTGCCCGTTTATACGCACACAATACAGAAATGCTATAATTTAAGGTGCAAATCGGCGAGTGGAGAAACCCTGAACCACTCAATTAGAGTAGAGAAGACTACCCCTTATTCAACAAACTTGGTTGCCGATGCACTCAATACGGTACACATATTGTTCAGTAACAATGCAAAAGCAATATAGTAACAAATGACAGAAGTGTTTAAACAAAAACTCTCATGAAGGGTAATTCTTGGAGTCTTTAATGCAGTATACAGCCAGCCGACACGTGTTTCATCGCACTCGCGATTCCTCAGGGCTGAAACGCACAGAAAGTTGACAATGGAGCATGTGTCTCGAATGGGTACAGTTACATTAAGACCTGGGTATCTGGTCTTTACATACTTGGTTTTAGCTTCTATTCCAGTGAGTGTACAAAAATACATCTATAGTTACTGAGTGCCACCACAACACATCCGTGTCGCAAATGTGTAAATTATCATTATTATTACTACACGTGCTGGTGAATAGTGAATTTTGTGTTGACATGTAGATAGAACTAGCATATTTCTCTTGAGAGACAGAGTCTCTGGCTACAAAGTGGTCTATCTGTGTGCGACTCAATCACACTCCATGCTCAGTGCAAATTGTGAATGGTGTTAAGACTCTGACTCTAAGCGTAGATACGGCACATACCTAGATGGCTGTGTCCAGGTCAAAAGGTCTATGTATTTCACATGGAGAAAAGACAAAACGAAATTACTTTGGGTAAGAATGTGATCTCTCCAATATATATCTCGAAAGATTGCCTTCCATTGGAATTGTCTTCGCTACCTGACTCATTGTGGGCTACAGGTCCAAACGATGTGGGCCTGTTAGACATTCCCCCATATGTTGTGACACTGAAGGCGAATGCTAAGTTACCGCGCATTCCACAATATCGTATTTCAAGTGATGGTGAACGAGCACTTTTAGCGATCATTTATGATCTGATTTACAAGGGCGTTATTGAAGAGACACGAGGTAATGTGTGTAATAGTCCTGTTTTGCCTGTCTTAAAGAGAACTGATTCTTCACAGCCTCCTGTATATAGGTTTGTTATCGATCTCCGTGAAGTGAACAAGATTGTTGTTCCGCAATTCCCTGTTGTACCTGACATCACTGCATTATTGACGTTGATTCCGGCTTCTGCCACCTGGTTCTCGGTGATCGACTTGAAGAATGCTTTCTTCAGCATCCCGATTGCCGTGGAGAGTAGAGACATCTTTGGATTCTCTTTAGGAGGACGAAGTTTCCGCTTTAAGCGTGCTCCTCAAGGCTATTGCGAGAGTCCGTCGATTTATAGTCAAGCTTTGAAGACGCAACTTGACTTGTTAGGTTTTCCTGAAGGTGCAGCCCTTATTCAGTATGTCGATGATTTGTTGGTCGCTGCTGATACCGACGACATCTGTAAGGATGCCACTGTGTCCTTGTTGTCTCATTTATCTGATTGCCATCATAAAGTTTCTCTTTCGAAACTGCAATTTTGTCGACAAGAAGTTACCTACCTAGGTCACCTCTTATCGAAGGAGGGAAGGAAACTGACCCCAGAAAGAATTCAAGCTATTGCGAAAATGAGTGTCCCTACGACACAGAGAGAAGTACGTGAGTTTTTGGGTATTACGTCGTACTGTAGACCGTGGATCCCTAATTTTTCTATGCTAGCGAAGCCTTTGATAGCTCTTACGGTTAAGGATACTCCAAATCCTATTCCTTGGACTGACGAATGTCAAAAGAGTTTCTCTGAATTACGAAATGCGTTGTGTTCGGCTCCTGTGTTGGGTACTCCCGACTACAGTAAGCCTTTCACATTGTATGTCCATGAAAGAGAGGGATGTGCATTATCGGTTTTGACTCAGCAGTTTGGCGAGAAGCAACGCCCATGTGCGTACTTTTCGTCAACTTTAGATCCTGTAGCCAGAGCGTTGCCGAGTTGCTTGAGAGCCACAGCGGCAGCGGCTGTTTCCATTCGACAATCTGCAGGTTTGGTAATGGACAATACGTTAGTGGTCATGGTTCCACATGCAGTGGATACCTTGCTAAATCGTACGAAGACACAGCACTTAACTAGTGCTCGGGTGTCAGGGTATGAACTTACGTTGTTAGCGAGCCATGTGCACATCAAGCGGTGCAATACCTTGAATCCGGCTACGTTGTTGCCGATTTCGCTTGAGACAGATGAGGATAGTGGAGAGCAACACGATTGTTTTCTAAAAACAGAAGAAGAGACGAAAGGGAGAATAGACTTGAAGGATACTCCTCTTCCTGACTGCGATGATGCGTTGTGGGTTGATGGTTCGTGTTTTAAATTACCGAATGGTGATACGACTGCAGCATATGCTGTGACGACTTTGCATACGGTCGTTGAAGCTGCACGTATCCCACATAACTCTGCACAAGCGGCAGAATTGATTGCACTTACGAGAGCGTGTGTGTTAGTGAAAGGGAAACGAGTGAATGTGTATACGGATAGTCAGTATGCGTTTGGTGTGGCTCATAGTTTTGGACGATTGTGGCATGAACGTTGGTTTTTGACATTGCATGGGACGAACTGGTGAATGAACTCCTTGAATCTCTTACGTTACCTTTGCAAATAGCGATCGAGCCCATGAAAAGGTTACGGATGTCGTTAGTCGTGGTAATGCGTTTGCGGATGAAGTTGCGAAAGAAACTGCTAGAAACCTGATGAGTCGAATGTATGTTGCGGGTCCGGCGAGATGGGTTCCAGAGAAGAGCATGTGTGAAGACACCATAGATAGCGTGAAAACTATTCAGAGTGAGGCTACAGAGAAAGAGTTGGATGAATGGAGAGAGAGTAAGGGTAGATTGGATTTGAATGGTTGTTGGACGGATTTGTCTGAACATCAGAGATGGTTGCTGCCTATCGCATATGTGCCCCCAGTTGTTACAATGGCTCATGGAATGGCACACATTAGTGTGAAAGGAATTTGCAAGTTGTTGGCTCCGGTTTGGCAGAGTGTAGGAATCCCCAGATGCGTAGAGAATTTAGTTAAGAACTGTATGGTGTGTTTGATGCATAATCCTGGTAAGGGAACCCCAACACCAGCTGGTCATTTTGCTCCTCCTACGTATCCGTTCGAGGCTTTGCAGCTAGATTTTATCCATATGGAGAGATGCAACAACTTGAAATATGTGCTAATGGTTGTTTGCTCCTTTTCTAGATGGGTAGAAGCTTACCCCCTTAAGAACAATACTGCTTTGTCCACAGCGAAAGTTTTGATAAAGGAATTTTTCCTGAGGTTTGGAATGCCGAGAATTATTTGGAGTGATAACGGAAGTGAATTTGTGGGTCAAGTTATGAAGAGAGTGTGTGAGGGCCTTGGAATTAGGCAGAAATTCCACGCTGCAAATCACCCGCAATCAGCTGGTTTAGTTGAGTGCTATAATGGCACCCTTAAGTTAAGTTGAAGTTGGCCAAAATTCAAGAAAGCACTGGTTTGCAATGGCCAGACGCCCTGCCGTTAGCACTTTTGTCCACCCGAATGATTGTGCACTCACGAATCGGTTTAAGCCCGTACGAAGTTGTGTTTGGTCGCCCGGCGAATATTTGGGGCGTACCAAGACCGACGAGGTTTAGTGACCTCGAGTATCCTGTTTTGCTTGATTATTTGCGTGAATTGACAACTAAAATGAGTGTTTTACGCCAACAGGTACATGACAGTCTTCCACAAGCTACAGAGGACCCTGGTCACTCCCTCAAACCTGGTTCCTGGGTCTTTGTCCGGAATTTTCAGCGGGTGAAGAAAGAGCAACCCCGCTGGACTGGGCCCTACCAGGTGCTTTTGCCTACAAGATCTGCAGTCCGAGTGCGAGGGAAAAGACACTGGATCCACGGCTCTCATACCAAAAAGGCACCTTTGCCTTTGCCTTACGACAAGTGGGTCCAGGAAGGTCTTGCAGACTCTGAGACAGAAGTAGTGCCGCGGTTTTTGCCGTTCAGTGATGCTCGGTTGATTGGAACTAGCTCAGAGGAAGAGAGCGACAACATTTTACAAGCATCAGTACCTCCTGCAGAGCGATTGGACACTACAGAGCCTCACCTTTTGTTTACTGATCAAGAACAATCTGGAAGAGATCGCTACAATCTGAGATCTAGAATTATGGACAAATAAAATATTAATAAAGTCGATTTTTTATTGTTTGCAAGTTAACTCTCCACCAAGGATCTACTCATTTTTGTTTTTCTTGAACTGCCATCCGGTTCTTGCTGCTAGGGTCGCGGTTGCTACCAGTCTTGGGAGTGCAAGCCTGAGACACTAGGTCGAGGGTTCTGTTGGCCCGAGGCAGCCTTCCTGGGTTCAGCAGAGGCACTCTCAAGCAGAATAAACCAACCACCGCGAGCAGCGCATTTAGTTTAGGATGGATTTCTTTGAGTTGGAGAGACCTGTACAGACACTGACTTTTAGGAAAAGAATATACAAAATAATGTCGAAGAAATGCTTTTTGATACCATGTTTGTTTTTGCTATTGAGTTTCGTGATATTCATAGCTGGTTATGTAGCCTTTGTTTTTAAAATGACGTCTAATTCCACTGTGCAACCTACACCTTCACCTACTATTTCTTCTCATTCTTTTCATCCTTTGCCCGAATATGAGGTAGTCAGACGTTTGGAATTTTCTAATAATTCCTTCATACAACTTTTGCACCAGCATCAGTTAGTGATTAATACAACGAACTGCTGGATTTGTGGTTTGATGCCTCATACAACCGATAAAGGTATTCCTTATCTAGTCTTGCCCTTCAGTTTAAATGGTTCGATTCGAGCTACAGAACCATGTTTATCTATGCCCATAGTGTCCACCCCCTACGTTCACCGAAAGATAATACGAAGAATAGTGCTTTAGCTAAAGGTATAGTCGACATGATTAAAGGGACTAATGCAGTTGAGACTATTCCGAAAGATGAGAGGCAACCATATAGTGGTTGGAACGTCACTGGATATGGAGTTAGTCTGAGTATTAACCAGCAAGCGAAAAGTCCTCTACCGATCTGGGTAGTGCCCCATAAAGGCTACTATTGTCTGCAGGGCAACTGTAAGAATCCGAAGGCTCAGTTAGGGAAGAGTGTTTGCGCTGAGACTTATGTGTTTCCGTCTCAGTCTTCCCCAGCGTTCTTAGCTGCTAAGGGTACCTACTTTGTTTGCTATGACAAAGCGTATACATGGTTGCCCCCTGACTTCTCGGGCACATGTTTTGTTTCCTTTCTGTTACCTCCCACTTTTACAGCTGCGGCAGATTACCATAAGACGAGAGTTGCTAGAGGTGTCTTTAGCCAAGAAGACACTGCAGGACAAGAATTGGGAGATTTCGTTAAGGGTTTTCTGCCGTTTTGGGGACCTATGGCTAACAGTAGGCATATTCGTCAGCTTAGGAGAGTGGTTGAGTCCACCATAGTTGAGACCGCCGATGCCCTTGGTAACTTGACTGCTGAGCTCCAGTCGGATAGACTTATGACACTTCAGAATAGAGTTGCCCTAGACGTTATTCTAGCAGATCGAGGTGGAGTATGTAGATTGATTCAATCAAGCTGCTGCGTTTTTATTCCAGACAACGCTCCATCGGTCTTCCAGGCCATTTCCAAATTGCACACAATCTCCGATTCTGTCCATCTGGACAAAGGAGATTGGTCTTTGATGGGATGGTTATGGGGATTGATATCCACTTGGGGCTGGAAGATTTTGATGGTTATTGGGATGGTCTTAGCAATCCTGTTCATGTTATGTCTCTGTGTACAGTGTGCTCCTGCTATTTGTGGCCTTTGTGCTACTTTGTGTGTACGGAAACCTGTCCAGAGAGAGATGCTTAGTAATAGGATGATGCTACAGCAGCATATCGATGACCTGATGAATATAGATCCAGATTCGGATTAAAATGGGTTTGGGTTCGTTGCCTATGATAGGGCAAAAGGAGGGTCTGTGGTTCCGTGGTTCCGAATTAGGTTCGAAAGTTCCGAACCCGATTAATGAAGATCGTCGGAAATGGACGATTTTGGTCTTAGCAGACCGCAAATGGCGAGTGTAATGTGTCTGAGTGTTTTCGTATGAATCGATATAGGAGAACACTGTATATTCAAGGGTTTAGTTTGAACCTTCGGGTTCCATTTTGAATCTTGCAGCCATTTTGTATGGTTGCCCTAACATAGGCCCGATGACTGTGGCCGAGAAATCCTTGAGACACGTACGCCTTAGCTGACTCTGGTTGACCTGGCCGAACTGACTTCTTGCCTGGGGCGAATCCCGCTGAGCCAGTTCCTTGTTCAGCAGCTTGTCTGATAAAGATCGAAGGGCAGGACGTGCCCGAGTTTATGGTACACCGTTCCCACTTCTCTATCTCTTTTCCATCTGTTTCTGCCTTTCCTTTACGACTTGATCATCGATCTGGGTTGAAGGGTTTACGATGGGTTTGTCCGGCCTGATCAAACAGGAAACCGACCATGTGCGTGATCGCTTTTGGTGGGCTGGACTACGGAAAATGGGATTGTCTTTGACTGTCGTCATTTGTTACTTTTGAAATGCTACATTGCCATTGGTCAGTTTGTATGCACCAAATGTAATTTGTAATGCTGCCTGAGGCATGATTTTCGGCATAAAAGAACGTGCTCCGTTTATCTAAGTGTGCAGTCTCTGACGAACTACCCATGTGTACTTCGTAGATCTCTGTCCCTGGTTGCAACCAATAAATTTTGGTCTTTGACGTCATCAAGAAGTATCCCGTGTCTCTGTTTGCCAAGACAGGGGAATCCGGGGTCTTTGGGTGTTGCCCTGACACCGCTGGGTTACCGGATTAGTACCGGTTCTGAAAAACCCAGTACCTCAGTGGGTACTTGGTTGGTGAAGTTAAGGTTCTGGGCTGGACTCAGGGGTCCCCCAGGGTCAGGTAAGTACAGTTAGTTCACTCCCAGCGGCACAGGGGTGGCCGGGTGCAGAGGTAGGTATGCCCAATGATATCCAATGAGGGAAGGGGGGCCTTTGGTTGGTGGATGCTGGCTAGCAGGCCACGTGGCTGTGGGAGCTGGGCTCTTGGTTGCTTGCTCAGGGCAAGGAGGGAAGTAGGATAGGTCACAGGGGTCACAACCAGCGGCACTCGGGCGGCTGGGTGCAGGGTGCTTTTGAGCCATCGGGCGCTCAATGTTATCCAATGGGAAAGGTCAAAAAGGAACAAAGTCTGCAGGATCGTGGACAGAGACTCTCCATGGGCGACCAGCACTTCTGGAGGTAAGTTGGGATCTTGGAGCACAGGTAGGTACCCCAAAGGGAGGCACAGAGAGCTGTAGGGTGCCGGTGCAGGGGTGTCTTTGGGTGTCGGAAAAGCTTACCCTCGGCTGGTCACGGTTGGGGTGGCCCCTGGTTCTGAGTCTGCAGGCGTCGGCTGGTTCGTCGGAGAGAATCTTTGGGCAGTGAACTTCGGGTCCCAGTCGCCGGGGGACGTCCTCATGGTCTTGGTTCCGTTGGGCCCGACCCGGGCTCGGCGGGTGCAGAGTGGGCCTGAGCTTCCTGGTTGGCACCAGGTGGGTTGTTGCAGCAGAACCTCTGCTGATGGGAGACCCAGTCCTCAAGAGGGTCAAGGCAGGCAGGCCCTCCGGGTGTCTCAAGGTTGTTGTCCGCAGGAGTCGCCAGGATTAAGCTGGAGCAGGTTTCAGGATTGACAGGCCGGTAGGGCTGTTACCAAGTCAGTTGTTGTCGTCCTGTTGTTAGCAGCTGCACAGCGGGTCTTCTTCTTCTTGATCTTCTTTCTTCTTTTCATATCAGGATCTGAGGAAGGAAGATTCAGGGAGCCCCTAAATACTGAATTTAGGGGCGTCACAGGTAGGGCAAGGACAGGGACCAATTGGTCCCTGCACTGGGGTGAGTACACCCCCTAGCCTGCTCCTCTCCTGTTGGAGGGAAGCAGAAGCCTAGCTGTAATTGGGCAGGGCTCCCAATCTTCAAGGTGGCCGGAGCCCGGGATCGTGCTTTACCTCGTCTCCCTCACCTGAGGGGTGGGGTTGGCACAGGCTGGCACATCCCCCTTCCTGATGTCGTTTTTCCCACCAGTCTTCCCACCAGAGTGGGAGGCAGGACTGGTGGGGGCTGGTTGCTGGGGACAGCAAATGGGCCGGAGAAGCTCACAGAGGCGGGATGTCTTTGAAGCTTCCCCCTGTTCATCCTGGGGGATGAGACCTAGCACCTCCCCAGGATGTGCATTGTTGCAGGCCCAGGAGAGTGGGGGCTCCCCTACCCAGGGTCCAGCAACATGTCTGTTGTGTGGCAGCCTCTGCAGCCACTCAGCCAGACGTGGATTGTAAGTTAGGTTTTCAGGGGGCATCTCTAAGATGCCCTCTGGTGCATTTTACATTAAATCTCACACTGGCATCAGTGCAGGTTTAATGTGCTGAGAAGTTTGGTACCAAGCTTGTCAGTCTTCAGTGTAGCCATTATGGTACTGTGGAGTTCGTAATGACAACCTCCCAGCACCATATACTCTTAATGTCTTCACTGCACTTACAGTGCCCAGAAATGGCCCTGGGTACTGTAGGCGCACAAGGCTCATGCACCTGGGCCCACACCACTGGCATAGGGCACCCAGATAGAGGGGTGACTGATATATGCCAGGGCAGTGGGTTTGTGGGCATGGCATACAGGGATGTGTGCCATGTCAACTCTTTGTTTAGTTCTGTACCTAAGCACTCACCCTGCCAAAGGCAGTGTGTGGGTACCCAGGTACAGGGCCCCTAAGGGTGGCTCAATATGTCCTGCAGCCCTTAGAGGTCTTCTCTGGTCACCACGTCCTGGGTACCTAGGGTACCATTTACTAGGGGCTGATAGGTGGCCAAAGAAACCAATTGGGTTTTGTTTCAACACAGTTTTTAGGGAAGGAACACAGGCCCTGGGTACCTGGTTGGCAGGAGCACAGGGCACACTCGGTCAAAGCACATCAGCAATTCAGAAAAACAGTGGGGGCATACCAATGCAAGAACGATGGCACTTTCTCACAAGCCCTTTTTACTGATGATTTGGCAATATTCACTTCTGATCCAGCTCCAGCTGCAACATTAGTTAAAGATATTATAAAGGAATTTAGTCAGATTCATGGTTTCCTGGTGAATAAGATCAAATCTGATGTGATGATCTACAAGTCAGACTCCGGCTCCCCTCAAATAGTGGAAAGAAATGAGCCAAGTAGGCATTCAGTTTGCAAGGCTTGCACACCATTAGTACCAATTTAACACCCACATTTAGTAATAAGTAACACATGACCATTCTAGGTTTGCAAAGGGCCTTCCACCACGCTGTAACACTTGTCGCTGCTTTTTTGGTAATGTTTGACCCGTTTCAGCTAGAAACAAGACTTTTTTTGTTCAAATCTGCTAATTAGGGTGCTGATGATGAATTATGTGGCTAATACAAAAAATGTATAATTGTGGGAAAGTCAGTGCAGCCAAACAGTCACATAATTCAGTGGCCCTGCTCATACCTCTGACTAGGTCCACAAGTGCTCCTCAGTGATTCCATCTTTTTTTTTCTCACTGAGTTCATAGTTGAGCTTCTATGGAAACGAGGAAGACTAAACCTGAGGTTAACACTCCACAACACAGCGTACATCCACTCCACTCCAAAACACATTAGTAAAAAAAGTTTGCATTTATAACGCCAATAGCTCTAATTCTCGCAAATGCGAAACCTATAGCATTGCAAACACTTCTTTAACTAGTAGTCGCGTTTGCAGAGTGGTGGAGAAAGGGTGCTGGGCCTCCGACCAGTGCTCAGGAATTCCTGTGCGTAGGGCTTACAGGAGGTACCAGTAGGGCTTTTTGGCCCCCAAAGTCTCTCAGGATTATATTGGACTTCATCCCCCATCCCGTAGTCTGCCAGGAGGCGCGTTTACAGAATGGTGGAAAAAGGGGGGCATGGCCTCCGAAGACGTCTTAGCAATCCCACTGTGCGGGACTTACTGGAGGCAACAAGAGGGGTAGTTGGCCCCCAAGGACATCCTTGGGAGCCAACAACCCCTCCTATTTCCTCCAGTAAGTCCCACACAGCAGCATTGCTAAGTTCGAAGAGTAGGCCACGCCCCCTTTGCCCACCACACTACAAAAGCTCTCCCTGGTGCACTCTTGCCTGGAGATTGAAGTCCCCTTTGCTGCTGGGGGTCCTTTAGGGGCCAACTAGCCTACCACTTACCTCCTGTAAGCCCCACACAGTGGGATTGCTGAGAGGTGGACAAAGGCCACACCCCCTTTCTCCACCACTCTGTAAATACACCCACCCCTTGGCGCGTTCTAAGTTGGGGGATTAAGTTCCCTTGAATACTGAGGGTCCCTGGGGGCCAACTAGCCCACCAGGTCCCTCCAAAAAGCACCACACAGCTGCGTTGCAGAGAGGTGGTCCGAGGCCACGCCCCTTTTTACACCTCTCTGCAACGCAGCTCTGTAGCGCTTACTGGAGGTACCTGGTGGGCTAGTTGGCCCCAGGGACCCTCAGAATTCAAGGGGATTTAATCCCCAACTTAAAACGCACCACAGGATGCGTTTACACACTTGCCACATCAGGCTCCGCCCCTCCCTGCACCACTGTGCAAAAGCACCCCCTGGCCCATTGTAAATTGGGGGATTAAGTCCCCTTGAGTCCTGAGGGCCCCTGTGGGCCAACTAGCCCACCAGCTACCTCCATTAAGCGCCACAGAGCTGCGTTGCAGAGTTGTGTAGAAAGGGGTCCACCTCTCTGCAATGCAGCTCCCTGGCGCATATTGGAGGTACCTGGTGTGCTAGTTGGCCCCCCGGGACCCTCAGTATTCAAGGGGAATTAATTCCCCAACTTTCAAAGTGCCAGGGGGGCGTTTGCAAAATGCTGAAGGGAGGAGGCGGGGTCTCCTGCATGATGCCGGCCCCCTGGGCCTGACCCCTATTTTAGAAAAGCAAGGGGGCCTCATGGCACCCCCTCCCGAGACCAATTTCTGCCCCAGGGACCCCATCCCCCAGGGCATGGCCATATATATATTTATGAATATATATATATATTTTTTACAATATTTTGTTAAGGGGGGGCTGCGTGGCCCCCTCCTGAGGCCTCTATTATCCCTGGGGACCCTATCCTATGGGGCTCTGCCTCTTTTTAAAAAAAATTTTATTGAGGGAGGTGGGCCCCGTGGTCCCCCTATCGGGCCACTTCTGGCCCCAGGGGCCCCAGGGACCTCATGTCCCGGGGCCTGGCGACACCGCAGGGGACTGTGGGAGGAGCCCCAATGCCTCCACGGTCCCGCTGGCTCCCTGCATACTGCGCGAGCTGGCATTGCTTTTCCACAAGGGGAGCTGCTGACATGCAGCTCCCCTTGTGGAAAAGCAATCCTGCTTTGCTTCATTGAAGCCGGTGGTGTAAGGGGCTTGAAATATGCCCCAGTATTTCTCATTCTTAGTATTTCTCATTTTTATCAGAGACTTTAGTAGATTTTTTTCATCTATGCTTACTGATCCTCCTGTAGCACACCATAACAGCGACCATATCATATTGAGGCCCTCTGAGTGAGTTTATCACTCAACATCTTATAAAGATGCATTAACCCAAATGTGAGTGCAACCCCATCCTATCTTCTGTTCTGAATAGCCGAGCTTGAAGGGTTCATAAATGCAGTTAAACAACAGTGGTTTCGCCTCCGTAAAGGTTGTATTAACTACGGGGCAGAATCTCAAGCCTCTTGCAAAACTTTTACGCGGTTGTTGCATCACTTTTGTGACGCAGCAGCAGCGTAAACAATGCGCCACGTTGCTACTTATTTACAATGTGACGCATCTAGGCAGATGCGTCACGTTGTAAAGCACTGCGCCACATGAAAGCAGCGTCTGGATTCATGTGGGCGTTCTGTCCCATGGTGGACGTTCCCTCTCAGGAAAGCCCCCTAAAACTGACGCAGTGAAATCCACAAGATTTCACTAAGTCCGTTTTATGACGCTGCTGCATCAAATACTTACACCTGCTTGAAGCATGCGTAAGGAGTGACGCACCACGTTAAGTATGGGTATTCATGTTCATTGCAGGAGTTGCGTTGCGCTTGTGATGCGACTCCAGCAATGCGCCGCCTGTATGCCACAAGATGCGTCTCGCATCTGCCCCTCCTTGCACCATGGTGTGCCGCGTTGCAAATGCGACGCATCCTTGGGGGCGCAAGGAGGGGATTGCGTGAAGCATCTGTTCTGGCGCATCCATGCTGATTTGCAGAGATGCGCCAGAAGTTTTAAATCTGCCCCTAAGTGCGTGCTACTGGGTTTAGCCACTCCGGGTCCATTTGTATTTATCATTTTCCAATTGAAACAGCCTTACACTGAATCTGGTTACGGCATGATTTATTATGTCTGTACCTTAGGGATGGTAGTGATGCGTGGGTATGCATGTATTTTGACTGTATGTGTCCTGCGAGTGGTGTACAATTTCTCGGAGCATTTGCACCCGTAGTATATCGTAAGCGTTTGCTTGTGTGCGTGCTTCTATGATTTGCCTAAGTGTGTAAATATGCAGATAGTACATTGTATGGGTACATCTGGATGAGCGCCTAGAGTATATGAAAGCCAAATCTATGGCATTTTTAACTATTGTTTTCTTTGCTTCTGTTAATTATTGTTTTCTTTGCTTCTGTGGCAGCAACAGTTCTTCTAGTTTGACACTTCTACGTTTCTTGTCTTCTTTCGCCCTCTTGTGGGTAATCGCAGATACTTCACTCTACAGCCACTATCTCCACTAGAAAAAAACCTTGTCACTCTCCAATCAGATCAGGCTCTCAATAATCAAAGGTAGTAGCCCCGGGAGTAGCTACCTTTAGTGCACTAGGTGCAGTGCACTGGGCCCCAGAGTTGCGAGGGGCCCAGAGGAAGAGGATGTGGCCTTATGCCAGAGCTGCCGTCTTTGGGGCTGGGGAACCATGGGCCATATTATCAAGGACGGGCGATACATTATCGCCGCTTTTATCGGCAGGAAACTGCCGATAAAGCGGCGATAATGGGCTTGATAATTTGCTCTATGGAATTTCAATCAAAGCCCATGTTAGATGTGAAGACATCTAACATGGGCTTCAATTGGAATTCCATAGAGCATATTATCAAGCCCATTTGTTGATAATATGCCCCCATGTTCTTCCAGCATCGGCGTCGGCTCCGCATCCTACGATTCTGGGCAAATTACTTAATCTTCCCGTGCCTCCCAAAAATGAGTGTGTCCTTATCTAACGTAACTGGAACTCATGTGAAGCGCTCTAATACCTTCGGGTCGAGTTCGCGCTATATACATCTGCCAAAAAACTAAATAGAGCCCTTAAATTTCTAGATTTTACTTCCCTACCACCAATTAAGGAGGACATCCTCCAGGCTTGCACCAGAGCACGCCTCATCCATTGCTACCCTACTGGTAGTACCGCATGAACATTTTTTATCAAGTGCCAGTGAGCGGCACTACATGCATGCATGAATATATAATTGAATAAATACATGAATGCCTGAACAAATGTAAATGTAAATGTACAGGAATTTATATAGCACAAATCACCAACCGGTTTCTAAGCGCTTGCTTAGGGAACCCGTCCTGGTATTCCCCTGTGAGATAGCCCCGGCAGGGTAACCGCAAGGTGAAAGCCAGGCATCCCGCCGCAAGGGGCCGTTGTGGACATCAAGCAAGCTATTGCCCAGAGTTGCAGAGTGTGAACCCGTGAATCAAGTAGGCACTGGAGCGAGAATTGTCGAGTCCATGGACATTTTGGGACTCAAGACCCAGACGAGCCAGGAATTGAACCCTGGTCCCAGGCTGACCTCTGCTTCCAGGTCTGCCTCCTCTAACCAGTGAGCCACACTTCTCAATATGTAAAAAAATTTCAGCAAATTAAATTACCTCATATCCCTTAATAGTTAATTTCAGGGCAAGACACAGTGGCAGCTCCATCATGTGATGTTATATAAGGGATAAAGTACCCCTTGCCGCACATTATAAGGATATTGCAAGTCCCAAAGGAGTTCCATAACCCTGTAGTGAAACGAGACTGAAGGCCAAGTTCCTTTGTAAGGTTATCAAACTCTGAGGTGGCTTGCAATATCCATATTATGTATGGCAGGGGGTACTTTATCTCATACATTCATGATCATACCATCATCTTTCCCACAAACACTCAAAACCTTGGTGCCTAGCTCTGTCGTTTGAAAGAGAGAGCATTTTTGCCAACATGAATAATAATAGAACATGTAATGCAAAATGAAACACATCAAAAACTTGTTAGATATTTGTTGAAAAAAAGATATTAGAACCCGTTCAATTTAAGTCGGTTTAAAAATAATTAAATAAAAGCTGCAGTAGTTCAGAATGTATAGAAACATTGAGAAAGTTTCTAACTTTTGTATAATTATCCAAGGAGTGCAAAAAAAATGTTCTTTCTGCTAGTCACTTCGTTTCCTAGGGGAGATTTTACTTAACAAACTGAACATCTTAAAACCTAAGGTAGTAAACAATTGAATTATGAAGTTCCATACAATGAAAAAGTCCTTGTTACAGCTAACTGCTTGGAAGACTAAAGCCATCCGATTAGACACTAAGGACCAGGGGCCTCATTTTTGAAAAGTGACGCATCGCTGCGTGAAAACAGCGATGCACCACTTTTCACTTCGCCCTCCTTGCGAAACCAATGATGCGTCATATTTACAGTATGACGCATCATGGCGCAAGGAGTTACAGATACGTCAGTATTTCTGAAGTATCTGTATGGCGCAAAAGTGACGCATTGCTGGAGTGTGTCACAAAAGTGACGCAACTCCAGCAATGTGTCCTTTCAAGGGTCTGCGTCAGTCTTACACCTGCTGTGAGGCAGGCATAAGAAATTGATGCATTTGTGTCCTAGAAGTGGCGCAGAGAAATCTTATAGGTTTCACTGCATCACTTCTAGGACCCTTTCTTGCATCAGAACGCCCCCCTGCATACATTATACCTGGCGTAGGTATAATGTAGTGCAAGGGTTTACAAAGTGATGCATCTACCTAGATGAGTCACTTTGTAAATATGGTACAACAAGGCACATTTTTTATGCTGCTGGTACGTCACAAAAAGTGACGCACCCGCGGCGTAAAAGTGACGCACGGCCTCATAAATGAGGCCCCAGATTTATTAAGCCAGTGTGTTGCCATTGCATCATGCAAGGTAACAAAATGGCTGAAGTGATATTAAATAGCCACTTGCATGATTCTGTGTGGCTCAGTAAATCCAGAGTAACGCAAAGCAGCACAGCATCGCAACGGAAATTGAAATCCCGAAAGGCAGTTCCCCCCACTAGCATGCTGAAGGTAACGCAGGAGGGATATTCCTATACGTCTTCCCTCTAAGGTTAATCTTGTGGCATCTTTTGACTTCAGTTACAAAAAGGATGGTAGCCGATCCCTAAACCCAGATGTGGGCGTGCACACAGGTTCTCTACTCTAAGGCACGTGTTGTGGTTACAGTAGTTAACATTGAACATTATGTGCTACTGGGTTAGCTGTATCAGCGTTAGTTGTTTCAAATAGCTTAAAATGCAAGAGAGCTGAGTGGGGCCCACAAATTGAAATGTATTAGGAATAGCACGGCTAAACAGCTTCATTTGAGATTACCCACTCAGAAGATGGGCAAGTCTAAGGAGACAATATTCCATTTTATTGATAGAATGTTATAGAGCCTGTTGTGATACAGTGTCCTATGAATCCCACAGTCTGTTTCAGGGCATGTAGAGCTAAACTCTAACAGCCTGATTCATCAAGCCGAAATTGGCTCGCAAAGGGCCAGATTCTGAGAATCTGGCCCTTTGCGAGCGCAATTTTTGCATTAGGGATTCATAATCCCAAATGCAATAATCGATAATAGCGATTTCGCCTGATTCATCATAGACCCGTTTTGCGAGTCTATATTAGCGATTCATAAGGAATCGCTATTACAGACTCGCAAAACGGGATTCATGTAGGAATCGCAAAAAGATTTGCGATTCCTACACAATCCTTATTTGCGATTAGCAAATTGCTAATCGCAAATAAGGAATAATTCCCCATTCATTCCTATGGCCAAAAGGCCCATAGGAATGAATGGGGAGTATTCCTTATTTGCGATTAGCAATTAGCTAATCGCAAATAAGATAGCGATTTAAAGGGTGCCAGGGTTGTCCAAAGGACACCCTGTAGCACCCCTTAAATGCAAATTGAAACAGGTGTTGTGCACACACATGTCCAAAGGACATATGTGTGTGCAACATGCAACTTAGAAAAATGCTTTTAAAAGCATTTTTCTAAGTTTTCGCTATTTACCACGAGGTTTGACCTCGCGGTAAATAGCGGGCCGAAATTGCGAATTCGCAATTTTTAAATGGATGATGAATTGCATTTAAGGAATTTCAAATAGAGATTCCTTAAATGTAATTCCTCGCTAAATAGCGAAATCGCTATTATCGATTATTGCATTTGGGATGATGAATCCCAAATGCAAAAATAGAGCTCGCAAGGGCCAGATTCTCAGAATCTGGCCCTTTGCGAGCCAATTTCGGCTTGATGAATCAGGCTGTAAATTATTTTCTCTGGTAAGTGTGAAATTGCTGTATACCTGCTTATAGTACAACCAAAGCCTTTTATTATTGTACACTAACAAGAATTTTAAATGTACTGTCATTTTATATTTCTGTGTTGTACAATGCAAAATTAGTCTAACATCTCGAGTAAGAGAAGCCTCGATTGGAAACTGACATGGACATGCAATAAACTGCAGAGTTAGTGAACCCAGCATTCTACCATAACCCACTGTAACTAGGTTTCAAGGTCTGCTCGCATTCTTCCCAAGAGAAGGTCTAGGCAGCTGCTAATTAGCAGCTATTTTTAGTTTAATATTTTTATACACTTTCGTTCCTCCACTTTCTGGATTAAAAGATTGAGTGCTTGATTACAAGTTTATCAGTCCATCGGACCGCTGAACCTGTGGTGAAGGTGGGGTGGCGGTTGGAGACTGACGCACCAGTGAGCTGACCATCATATTACAAGTATGGTGATTCTACAGTTTTGGGACTGCCACAACCACATGGTTCCCTGGCAGAGGTGCAGCAATCCAGGCCAGGAATATGCTTGGCGGTGCCAATGTACACTGCCAAGTATATTCTGAGTTTCCACACCACCAGCCTTTTAATGGCGATAAGCCCACCATGAAAAGGCTGGCGGTGGGGAAACAAAGCTTGCCCTAAAGGCACCCCTATTGCCTGTGTGCAGTGGGATGAATGCAGGGGGCACATGCTGTGCCCTCTTGTGTGCATGCATGCCCAATTCCTCCATGCATGGACTAAACATCCATGCCATGCAGGAACTTGCTTTGGTGTTCCCATTGCGGTTCCTTTTTCAAAGGCACCGTCGGGGGAACACAAAAGGACTGCCCGCTCTTGCACCGTCAAAGTCATAATCAGCCCCTTAGTATTGTAATCGTCAGTGGATAGGAGGGCGAAGCACTAGTCTAGTGAAACTGAGAATTTGCAAATACACTATGAAACTAAAGTGCAGCCTGCTATTTTTTTGCATTAAGTGAACCAAGGGGCACACCCAGTACTCCTAGGTACTCTGGTGAGTATATATGTAAGGGTATACAGGGTTCCTATCAGATTCATTCAAAAAATATTCTAGCTATGGGGAGCTTTGTTGAATGCCAATGCAAAGTCTCACATATTAATTAATTAAATATCTGCTGCAGAGTTGACATATGCATTATCGTGGACAGCAGCTAAAAATCAAGCATCAGTTCAAATTTAAAGCGCTCCTGGTGCAGAGAATGTGCTCGTCAAATAGTGGAGGAATAAAAAGGGTACAAGAGATTGTATACATTTAACAATGCTCACATGAAGAACACAAATCAGCCACCCAGGCATACAGAAGTTCAGGCTTGTAAAAGTCCAATATTAAGTGAGTGACCAAAGTAATGAATAATCACTAAGGCTTACTGAGTGACTCTGAGGAGTTGGTCTTCTGTATACCACATTTCCCTAAGCACTGGCATATTCCCTATTCACTTGCCATTAATTAGGGAATGTCCATTATAAGATAATCAGTTGATCACATGATAAAACGTGGATAACTCTTATTAAAATGATCTCTAAAACATTTTCTAAAGCTATCATACATTTGGGCCATGACATTTAGATTCTTGACAATCTCAGTAAGGTTTAACTTGATGGTCTTAACTTTGGGATTTAGTGTAGGCATATTAAAAACAATCCTAATAAGATGTTAAAACAACAGTTTTCTTTGATGGCACACAGTAGATTTTAAAAAGGAGCTTATACAGAAATAAACAAGAGGTGACCTGAGTTGCTGCAGAATAGTAGGGCAGGTCTACAGGTGACAAAGCCCAAACCTTTCAAAATGGGAATGAAACATAACTTAGTAAATGTGACATAAAATTTACAAAAGAACATAAAGTGCAACAAGTTTTGGCTAGAGGATTCATTGAAGGGGTATATCCGAATTGACGACTGATCGTATTGCCCCAAAGTAAAACAAAAGTAGCATTGTTTAAATCCAAATCTAAATTTGGTGAGGAGGCTCCTATCCTAGATGTTGGAAACCATGCCGAAAGAGGGTTCTACTCCTGTGATCATGCAAATACTTATCTGCTCTCAGTTGGAGCCCTTGGTTAGTTCCACAGCCTCCTTCTCTTCTTCTCCCTTCTGAGGACAAGAAAGTTCCCTTTTAGCCAACTTTTATCCTTGTAAGTTAGGGTAAGGGGATTTGAGAAAAGTTATAGTATGGCAGTTTATTGGCTACTGATTGGATATTTGAGACCCAGGGAATGCGAAGTTCATGATCACAGGACAAACAGTCCACAATGATATCTCTGTTTAGGGCTGCTTGCGGGTTCCCCCAGATTGAGCACCATAATAATTAGGAGGCAAGATTGATAAGATCATCCACATAAGCAAACCTCAACTCCTCCTAATAGCAAAAGGTGGGGAACCTGCAGGTAGAACCAAAAGTCATCTGCACACCCTGTTCTTCTCCAGTTGCAATGATCTAACATCTTTATATCTCCACCCCCAGAACCATATGTTAAGATACGAAGACATTTTCTGTTGTAAATTTCAAGGAGGAGGCTGATCGGTTTACTATTGACAGAGGAAGCCAGATTGAATAAAAACCCTACAGTATTGTAAAACCTCAGTGTCCACTTGGATAGGCACGTTACTCACCTACCTTTGGAGTAAAATGTGATGCCTAGGTAAGGAAAGTAATGCGCCCTAGAAATATGTTTTCCCTGAAAGGCCATGCTGCTGTATTTGAGGTACGTAGGACCTCAGGCCAAAAAAAAAGGTCTTTGAGGAATTTGTTTTGAGATTTAATTTAAACATAAAGTTAACAAACCGTCCAACAAAGTCTTAAGACCATTATGGTTTCTTGCCATTAAAATAGCATCATCCGCATACAACAGGATAGGGACAACCTTGTTCCTAACCCTGGGCATGTCCCTTCCCTCCCGATGAGTCAAAGAAGCTTCTAAGCCATTTACATGCAATAGAAAAAATACAGAGGCAAGCACACACTACTGATGGATTTATAGTAAGATTATTTTCCTCCGCCTAGAGATATGTTTTAATTCAGCTGGTCGTGAAGTCTGATCTGAAGTCGTAAAGGAAAATGTGGCATACAGAAGACCATATTCAGTGAGTTCGAAGGGGTACCTAACACTTTTTTTAAATGCCCTTCTCTATTATCTTTCAATAATGCATTCCATTCCCTCCTTTGCTTCCCAAGTAAGCTTGTACTGAGGAGCTCAAGGGTGAACTGCATTTTGATTTACTGTAATTTCTTTTACTGGTTTGGCACTTTGAATTAAGGTAATTTCTTTGCCTGTAACATCCCAACCCCCTGTTTTACCATTTGTCTTAAATCAGAAGATAAATATTCTTTTGCAAGAACTGGAAATTCATTATTTTTTGACTCTTGTGATTTTCATTTAAAATCAAAGTCCACATCTTACATCGGAATTATTATACAATTCATTTTTCAGAGGAGGTTTCTATTTAACACGTTTACAGTACTTACATCACATTTTCTGAATCCATAATCATTTTTGATTGGGCCGTTCTGTACAGGAACATTGTCTGAAAACAAACCAGATTCGTTTTTTGTTTGTTTGATATACCTAAACTTGCACTTATTTTCCTGAAAGGGGTAGGTTGGGAACCTCCATGGGTTGAAACAAGGAGTGGGTAGCACCTGTACTGATTAAAAACTATACTGGGTGGCAATTCATCTCACCATCTACATCTGAATCACTCTGGCCTACTTCTAGGACTGCACCAAGAATGCAATCTCCTCATTCACCGCCATTGTGACTGATTCAGTCCATGACATACAGGTTGACACCAGGGCATCTTGGACTCCTGGATCCTCAAAAATCACAAGGTACTTCATTCAGCAACTTCAGTTGCGTCAGGAGGCTCGGTTACGAAGTGATGCTCCAGAGGGAGCGGGACCAGCCACAAAGCTCCCTCTGTCCTCTCGCACCACAGGACATACTGGTTGACACCTCAGCATCTCGTACTCTTGGGCCCTCAAAAATCACAAGAGTCTTCCTTCCCAAACTCCGAACCTGGGCCAAGGGTGGACTCGTCCTGCGCCTGTCAGTGCCAGGAGGAGGCAGGGAAGGGCCACACCATTTATCAATTGTAATTGGCCTCTGGTAGGACACCCACATCTCTCTTTCCACTATCTTTCCTGAGTGCTGCACTATGTGATCTGTGCAACGGTTCCCAGTGAGAGGTTGAGACGAAGTGAACTCGCTCTGAAACACCCATGAAGCACCAAAAGCTTGATTTTTTACTTCCAATCTGACATTTGGGTGATTTTGAGTGTAATTGTTCTAGCTGGTGGCGGCCGAGGCAATTGGAACCCCCACTACTCCGCAAAGTGGGTGTTATCCTTTTGAACTTTTTTCCCAGGCCTTAGATTATGAATGTGACATTAGGACTTTGGGACACTGGGCCATTGCTCTTCTAAATGCCAACCTAGAGTTCTGGGGGTCACACGCTGCAAGTATCTGTTAGAGCTCCAGACCCTTTTTTTGCTGCCATGTGACATTTCCCTTGCCTTTGTGGGGTGGTACATGCTTCCTATTTTTCTGGTCCATTTAATACACTTTGGGGAAGACAAGGCCTTTTTGTCTTTGTCTTGTTTCTCTTGTGCATGATATCAGGTGACCTGTAGCTGACCTTTCTGGCCTAACACTGGGTGGAAACTTTAAATGGGGAAATGCAAGTCTACTGGTGCCCTACTGTAGTGATATGTTTTTAACAGATTTTAGAGTTTGGAATGTTTCTATCATTCTTTATTCAGTGAGTGTTAATATAGTATGTATTGCAGTGAGATGCGGTGTAGCAGTGGATGTGCTCACACCTCTATGCCTGTGCTGTCCTGAGGTTGTCAATAAGTCTTAAGAATAGCTTCTACTGGAGTGTGTCATATTTACACCTATCTGGCAAGAAAAATAAAAGTCACAAAGTTGTCTCCAAAGCTCCAGCTGACAAGCCCCAGGCCCTGACTACCCTTAAGGACAGTCATTATCTGATTGAAGAGGCTGCAACGCTTTTGTGGAGAAATAAGGTGACTAATTGTGGCCCAAAAAAACACATGAAATAGTAGCGCCTATATTGTTGCTACGTAAAACTCGTCCTTGTGTTTCTACCCTACCTTCAACTTCATCAATGCCTGCTGCAGGCTTACCCAAGGGGGGATGGCAACCCCGGTTTCATCAGCAAAAACCTTAGACACCCCCTGTCACGCAACTCTCAAATTGGTTACCCCAATGGAGTGCACAAATAGGTTTGCTAGTTTAGAAGCTGTACCAGATAATCTGGGGGATGAAGGTGCTTTGTCATCTAGTGAGGATAAGCCAAATTTCCATTTTGTGACCACTGGGGCCTCGGCTCTGAGTAACTCTGCTCTGGATTAGGTTACTGTTCTTGCACTGGTTAACTATCTCCAGGCCGAGGTCACTTATGTAAAATCTCAAGTAGCCCTGTTGACAGCTGAATTGTGTAAATTGAAAACTTCCGTACCCCCATGGCTCGAGTCGGGGTACCACGCGGGTGGACGGCGTCCCCCCACTTATTTTACCAGGAGCTCGATAACTATAAACTGCAAATGAGTGCAAGCCGCCTTTCGTGACGTCACTTCCTGTCATGATGTCAGCGTGCCCCCACTTCTTTTTTCAGGACTTGTGCCCTGCGTACTCCCATTCATATTATGCCAAAAACAAATACCCTCCCCATTGTATGCATCCCTCATTGAGTAAAGAAATGAGTGGAAAAATAATAGCAGTGTAAGGCGCTCATTAGTTCTACGATTTCGCTATTGCCTTGACAGAGATGTACACCTTGTTAGAGCCCCCTGTGACCCTGTTGCTTTTGACGCCGAACATATGGGAAGAGTACTCCCGCAACAGATATTACCCTCAGCCAGCTTCCGGGGAAACAATTCATTGTTGCAAAGACACACAGTGCCCTCGCAAAGAAACACAGGTGTTCATTATATGAACAGCGTGCCCCAGCTTGCTACAGGAATATATGAGAATGAAAAATCATTGATTAATAAGTGCATTTACCACATTAGGTCTGTGCGCAGCTGCAATTCGCTCATTCAATCAGATGTTGTCCATGCTGAACGGGTGCAAGATGTCTCAGCTAATTGTGGGGGCTTGGATTACGTTTGTCTGGAATTTGCTTCTAAATCCCTTGTAGAAGGCCTAGTTGGCCTGGAGTTACGTAGAAAAGCTCCATCCTATTCTAATATTTGGTTCAAATTAAATCCACCCTCTGACCATGCCATACACCCATTAATTATCCCGGCGCAAGCAATGTCTACCCCATCCCTGGGCACATCAATGGTGGATTGACTAAACAATGTGTCCCATTTGGACTTACTAAGAGAGGTCGAACACACAGATGCCCTTGAAACCTCGCAGGTGCCCACTAATTCTTGTAAATGAAAGGGGTTGTGAAGTGCACTCCTTTTTAATCCGTTTTGGCTTTAGAAAAGTTTTTATTCTATGTTTTAACGATGGTGTGCTGGGAGGGGAGGAGCGGCCAATCTCCACACTTGTAGAATGAATGTATACTAGTGACAGACGTCATTAGACCCTCTCCGCTCTACCTTTGGCAGAGATCCATCTGCCTATTGTAATCTTGAATAGAGAACATTAATCAAAATATCCCAAAAAGTTTAATTGAGTTAACGTTTTTCTTTTGTTTTTCCAAAATTAATGCTTTTGCATGTGTCAATAAAAAAACTTTTTCATGCTGTTTTTCTCAAAAACATTCAATTCGCTGATTTGATGAACACACATGAGTTACAAAATAAAGAAAAAGGTTATCCTGTCCCAATGCATTTCGGGATTAAATCCCTTCGTCAGGAGTGCTGAAAAACATAATTAAATGTATATACTTAAAATATGATCAACAGCACACGAAATTGTTAACAATTAGTTCGCAGGTTATCTGTCATGCTTTCCCAAAACTAATAAAGCATTAACATTTGACACTATGTTAAATAAGAGTGGTGATTTTTCATTGTGTAAACTCATACATAAGATTTTAACTGTGATTTACATCATGTTACATCATTGCTCAGAATACATTGAATTTCTGCATTATTGCATTTTCTGAAAAAATAAATTGTGATTTTTTGATGAAATTGCTCAAGGATACTAATGAGTTAAACCCTGATAAGACAATGAGGGTTGTCTGAAATACGGTTATAAATGAAATTTGCGCTAGTATAAAACTCACCATAAATATTATGCTGCCTTGTGATGTTTGATTAGCGTACAGATTCTAAGGTCGGCAAGAGATTCAATTGATACCGTATCTAGGATACCTGCTTTATTTTGGATGCGTTTCATGGAAGAGGTTGAAACGTCCTCTGTTAGAAGTATTGCTCTATAAACGAAAGAAGAAAATGATATTGTGGCAGTCTAAACATAACTGTGATGATTTCCCTGATAAGTAGAGAAAACAATTACCTTTACATTCACTGTCGAGAAACGTAGGATTCAGAAGCAATATTCTTCGTTGACCATGTAGATTTTCGGTCCACTCATTTTGTGAACTGAAAAAAGTACACACGGATATGTTAGGAAATGGTAATATAGCGGTCTAAATCCAACTATGATGGTTTCGCTGAGGAGTGAACAATTACCTTAACATTCACTATGGTGAAAACGCGGGATTCAGGAGAAACGCCCTTCATAAGATATGTAGATTGAGGGTCCGGTGGAGATGTGGCTATAAAAGTGCACATGTAATTGTTAATACTCCACTGTATAATACCAACGGAAGAAGCTTAGTTGTAGGAGAGTCTAAATTCAAGTTTACTATTTTTGCTTGAATCATAATTTCATGCTTTCATAATATCTTCTGGTAAAGAAACCGAAAATGCAACTGCTCTTGGGATATTAGTATCTATGTGAAAAACGGAAAGAGTCCGTTCTGATTAAATGTCCTCAGAGAATTACTATACTGGACTGCTGGTGAAAGTAAATAAATACCTGTGTTGCGAGGGTCAATCTGGTAAACGGAAGTTCCGAGATGCTCTGTGCGGTGTTCACCACTAATGTGATTATTTGCAAAGTCCCAATGCCTAAGATGAAAGTGGGGGTAATTTATTCAGTGAGAAGTTACGGTGGGCTAGGATAAGTGAATTGGTAGAATAACATAAATACCTGAACGGCGAAAATTCGCATTTGTTCAGTCGGCGTCTAGGTCGTGAAGACGCGAGCGTGTTCCTCCAAAATCTTGCCTGTGTAGATGGGTGTGGAGATTAAGGACGGACTGCGGAAATAGCTGAATGATCGACGGCACAATGATGAAAAGGGAAAAGTTACTGCATGAAACGGATTTTTGGGTGAAAAAATTTCTCGAGGAACAAAATAGGTTAACTACCTATATTATGCTAATAAATAAACTGGTGCCAGAGTTTATATGATGTTGTAAAGATAGAAAGCGCGAACTGTGTTTGGATGCACTAGTTCGTTTATCGTAGACTAAAAAGAAATACCGTCTAGTGCTTTTACTGAACTAGTTTCTAATAGAAGAAACTATAAAAAGAAAATAGGAACAACAGAGATGATTAGAGATAGAAACTGGGTATACGTTCCGAGTGGGATGGTGATTATAAAGGAGTGTTGTCTGATCTAAGTGGAATTGTGATGGTTTCCTAAGTAGCAATGTAATTGTGTAAAACATTATTATGCATAGTTGTAATCATGTCAATATTAATACATTATCTGCTAATTAAGACTTCACGATGACTTAGGTTTAGAAAAATTATACAACGTCCCACATTTGATGTCGTTTGTGTATACAAATGAACACCAATTAGTGTCTTGGGTGTAGACAGTTCAATAATGTTTTTGGGATTTGTGGATGTAGGGGGCTTCCTCTGAACAGAACGAGTCTCTGTTTATGAAAATTCTTGATAATCTAAGTATTACAGAAAGCAAGACATATCTATTTTGTCATTAAGACCTTTTGGTGCTTGAGTTTGTAGAAAATCTATCCACCAAATTTCTCTTCGTGATAGCCAAGTTTCATTGTTTCGGTCTGGTTTAAGTTGAATCTGTTCCAGGACTTGAAATCTTAGTTGTGGAATCGTGTGTTTCATTTCTGTCCAATGAGATACTAGACTCGATGTTAGGCTCTTATTCCGTATTCTGCTCTTGTGTTCTGTGATCCTGACTTTTATTTTTCGCTCAGTTTTCCCTATATATAGTTTTCCACAAGGACATTTTATGCAATAGATAACATACATTAAGTTGCAATTAGATTGCTGTCTGAGAGTGATTTTTTTACCAGTTTGGGGATGCTGTATAAATGGTCCTTCCATTACATTGTTACAGTGGGTACAATTGTAACATTTTCTCATGCCTTTGGTGGAACTTATAGGTACTGTATCCTTCTTGGTGCGAGTCACTATTTCGTGCAAATTGAAATGTCTTGTGTGGGCAAACAAAGGTTTGTTGGCAAAAATGCCATGAAAGTCTTCTTCTTTTTGCAACAATTCCCACCTTGAGTTGATGATTTTTTTAAATTGAATTAGCTTGTGTAGAATATTTGGTTACGAAAACTTGACGATCCATTCTTGGTTTAGTTTTGGTTAGTAACAGTTGTTCTCTTTGGATTCCTGTAATTTTATTTTCTGCTTTTTGTATCACATCGTTAGGATATCCTTTTGCTTCAAATCTTTTTCTTTGGTTGGTGATTTCCGTTTCTAAAGCTTGTGTAGTAGATGCAATTCTTTTGCAACGTATAAGTTGAGAGTATGGTAGATTTCGCAAAAGATTCCTGGGGTGAAAACTGTTATAAGCCAAGGTGTTATTTCTGTCTGTGGGTTTATGATAGACCGAAGTTTCTATTTTATTGTTTTGCAATTGAACTAGTACATCTAGATACGGTGTTTCTT
This sequence comes from Lissotriton vulgaris, assembly GCF_964263255.1. NCBI lineage: Eukaryota > Metazoa > Chordata > Amphibia > Caudata > Salamandridae > Lissotriton > Lissotriton vulgaris. The sequence goes on along the minus strand of NC_141689.1, from coordinate 1,077,440,695 downwards.
GTTTGTTGATTGTGAAAGTGAATTGTATTCTTGGGTTTCTTTGGTTGAGTTCTAGGATTTTTTCAATCAATAGAGTTTCTGGTCCTTTCCATAATAGGAAGATGTCATCTATGAACCATTTATAAAAAACGGTGTGTGTTTTCCAAATGTTTTCAGTTAGGATGAAGTTGTTCTCAAATTTAGCCATGAAGGTATTGGCAAAGGACGGGGCTCCTGAAAATCCCATTGAGGTGCCGCTGATTTGCAAATAGTACTCGTTGTTCCATTTAAAGTAAGAATGTTGTAGGCAAAATTGAAGTAGTTCAAGAATAAATACTTTGTTTGCTTTCAAGTTTGGTAATTGAAACAGTGCCCATTCACAAGCTTCCAAACCTTCAGCTAAGGGGATAGAAGTGTACAAAGATGTTACGTCGATGGTGCATAGCAGGATATCGTTGTCTTCTATTATTATTTCATCCAAGGATTGGAGGAAATGACCTGTGTCTTTTATATATGATTTCCATCCTTGTACAAAAATCTGAAGGAATACATCAATGTATACTCCCAAGGGTTCAAACAATGACCCACAGCCACTGACTATGGGTCTTATTGGTGGATCAGTGGCATTTTTATGAATCGTGTGCTGTTGATCATATTTTAAGTATATACATTTAATTATGTTTTTCAGCACCCCTGACGAAGGGATATATTCCCGAAATGCATTTGGACAGGATAACCTTTTTCTTTATTTTGTAACTCATGTGTGTTCATCAAATCAGCGAATTGAATGTTTTTGAGAAAAACAGCATGAAAAAGTTTTTTTATTGACACATGCAAAAGCATTAATTTTGGAAAAACAAAAGAAAAACGTTAACTCAATTAAACTTTTTGGGATATTTTGATTAATGTTCTTTATTCAAGATTACAATAGGCAGATGGATCTCTGCCAAAGGTAGTGCGGAGAGGGTCTAATGACGTCTGTCACTAGTATACATTCACTAATTCTTGTAGACATTTAGCTACCTCCCTTACTCAAACTCCTGTTATATCTGAGTGTCTTAATACCCCTTTCCAGATTCCTTTCAAACACAAGAGTCTTGTGGGCTCTTCCTTTACGGATCTTAAATTACTCATGGGGAGATTTACAAAGATAAGTGACACAAATCAGCGCAAAATCTTTTTTTTCCTATTTACTTTCCAGCGCTAAACTTGTTTAGAGCTGGAAATAACAGAAAAGTAATGCAAAGCAGCGATATGCGCTGCTTCGCATTACTTTGGGCCATGGGGACTTAGGAAGGGTGGAGCATGGGCGTTCTCGTGCAACCACCCAAGGTTTTTCACGCTAAACCAAATGTATTAAATAAAGTAGATTGGATTTAGCGTGAGAAAACTGCGCCCTTTTTAAGTAGGTGCACGGAAGGAGAAATACTTTTAATTCTGCTTCCTTTTCCAATATTGCATGTGTGCTGCACTGTGCTGCACGCATACAAAGTGGGAAACACTTTGCATGTGTCTGAGCATCGTATTTTGTGCAGAAAGGGTAGACAAATGCATACACCCAAGTGCTATGGCGCTAAGGTGTGTGCTTGGCGCACAGCAGCTGTAATCAGCAGCGGTGCAAGGGAAAGGGGAGGAGAGAGACATATCTTTAAAGATATGGAGCTCTTCTGCTCCCTCCCTGTCGCGCAACACAGAGCAGCCTCACGAGGTAGGGACTGCGCTGCATGAATTTTCGGTAAATCTGAATGAATTAATGATGATATTTATAAAGCGCAACGTTCACTCCAAGGAGCATCTTGGCGCTGGCGGAAAGAACATCTGATGATCTGAAGTGGGGGAGAAAACCAAGTTGAGGCACTAGAAGCAAGAGATTAGATGAAAGATGGAACAGTATGGTCTGGTGTGGTAAAAATCCAGGTCTTTAGGAGCTTCTTGAAAGTGAGTTCCATTTGCGTATGTCTAAGCTGGGTGGGAAGGGGATTCCATGCTTTGGTTCCTGAAACCGCCATTGCCTTGCCCCCTCTAGTTTTCAGTTTGAAAGAGGGGGGTGCTAACAGGTTCTCCGAGGATGACCGCAGGACATGATGGGTAATGTACGGTGTGATTCTAGATCTTAGGTATCCTGGTCCTGTAGCCCTTGTGGCTCTGTAAATGATAGTCAGGAATTGAAAGAGAATCCTCTTGTGAATCGGCAGCCAGTGAAGTGCTGCTGCTGAAGAGGAGCCTTTTGGCCATTTGAGTACCAACCTCGCTGCAGTATTTGGACAATCTGCCATCTTTTTAGGACCGTCTTTTTAGTTCCTGCTTACAGACTATTAAAATAGCCCAGACGTGATAAGATTAAGGCAGCTGTAACCATTTTCCTAGCAGGTAACGAGAGAAGGTAAAAACACTTTCTAAGGGTGTTTATCGTTTGAAAGCAGGTACCAGCCACCGTAAGTGCTTGGTTATGGAAGATAATGTGGGATCAAATTTGATCCCTAAATTTCTCACTGTGTCCAATGTGTTAGGAGGTGGGGCCGAATTTGAGGGCCACCACTGGCATTGGTTTGTCGAAAATATGTTGCATTTTCCAAACAACATAATTTCTGTTTTTGAACTGTTGCATTTAAGATGATTCAGTTTCATCCAATACATCACTGCCATAAGGCAATGATGAAACGTCTCTTTCGCTACTGTAGAGTTTTTGTCGAGAGTAAGAATCAGTTGTGTATCATCTGCATATGCTATGGATTCAACATCAAATGTGGATAGCAAGGTGAGGAGTGGTGTTATATAGAGATTAAAAAGAGTAGGGCTCAGGGATGAACCCTGGGGTACCACTAATGACACCCGTTTTTCTTCAGATTTATAACTTCCCAGTGTTATTATCGGATTCCTGTTTTGCAAAAAAGATGTAATTCAGGCCAGTGCCTTGTTCCTAATTCCGCTATATGCGAGCATGTCTCACAAAATGTCATGAGAGACAGTATCGAACGCGGCTGACAGGTCGAACAGAACCAGTACCACATCCTTACCCTGATCCAGGGCAAATTGTATGGTCTCAGATGTGTGGAGTAGCACTGATTCTGTTGAATGGTCTGGTCTGAAACCTGATTGCTTAGGATGTAATATGTTAGCTTCTTGCAAGAAATCATTCAGTTGAATATTTACAAATTTTTCCGTAATTTTACTCAGGCAGGGCAGTAGTGAAAGAGGTCTGAGATTGGAGAAAGTGGTAGGGTCAGGGCTTTTCTTTTTTGAAGAGGCTGCACAGCTGCGATTTTCTAATTTCAGGAACTCTCGCTAGCCTAAACGTTGAATTACTTATCTGGTTAAAGGTAGGATTTATGATATCTACCAATGCGGGTAGAACTTTTGGAGGACAGGGATCGAAGGGTGACCCTGACTTACAAGAAAGATAAGCTTGCCTAGATTGGTCCCAATTGACCTCTTTGAAACAGGTGAGTTTGCTTTTTTTTCCTAGGGATTGAGTATCGTTGGGCGGGTGGATTACATTCATAAAGTCTTTCCTTAGGTCTATGATTTTTTTGTCAAAGAACTCAGCAATTTGACCACCACGACCCTGTGAAGGAGGAATTTTTTGTTCTAGACTTTTTGGGTTTGTAAAATATTTCACAATATTAAATATAGTTTTCTGATTGTCAGCCTTGTTGATTAAATTGGAGTAGCATACCTTCTTTTCTACTCTAATTTGCAGGTGACATGATCTACGTGCCACTTTAAAGGGCCCCATATCTTCTGATTTATAGTTTTTCCTCCATTGTTTTTCCAGTTTTGTACATTGTCTTTGTAGATTTTTTAGATTGGGGGGTGAACCAAGGGGCTAACTCTTTCCTGGTGTTATTTTTTCTTAAAGGGGCTAAAGGTGCCAAAGTGTTTGCCAGAGACAACATCTAGTCATTGAAAAGATCATTGTCAATTGAAGGATTTCCTGTAAGGTTTTCTTGCTTCTGCTGTGCTCTGTAGGTCAGGGCTTGAGAGCATGCTATTCCACTTCCGTGTTTGTGCACATACCAGTTAACTAGGATATTTTTCTAGTTGCCCATTATTATAGCCGAACTTGAAGGGAATTAGCTTATGGTCGGACCATGTTATAGTAGCTGGGGGGTCGGTAGTTAGGCTGGCGGTATTAGTGCATAGCCCATCATGGGTATGTCCTGCACAATGTGTGACCCCGTCTATCTGTTGTTTTAGCCACAGCATATTTATGGTTTCTATAAGAGTTTTAGTATTAGGAGTATCAGCTGCTTCAAGGTGTAGATTAAAATCGCCCAGGATTGTGAAATTAGAGTATCTAACAACTAGGAGACTTATACTTTCCCCTAGGGTAGCTATTAAGTGAAGAGCAGATCCTGGGGGCCTATAAATCAAAGCTCCCGCAAACGTTGTGCAACTGTCCAGTTTAAAACTGAAACAGAGACTTTCCGCTTCCTTTAGTTCTGTAATGTTGAAAATAGAGCCTTTTAGGTGGTCCTTATATATTATTGCTATGCCTCCTCCTCTTTGCCCTATTCTATCTAATCTAGAAATGGTATAACCATGAGGAAGGGCTTGCACTACCTCAGGATTAGAGCATTCTGTTAGCTAGGTTTCAGTGATAAAGAGGCTATTCAAATTCCCCAAAAAACTTATGGTAAGCTCTCGTGGGGTGATATAATGACCCAGGAGACTTACAGCATTTTTTGTTTCAATGTTGCTGGAGGGCCAGTGCACTCCCTGTAGCCCTCCACAACCTTAAAAAATGCTTCATGGTGCCCATGGCTCTTCTAGATAAAATAAAAATGATATTTGGTTTAGGTCCTAGTTGAGGTCCCTTTTGAAATCATCTACCAGGCCTAGGGGTGTAGTGTATCCCTACCCAGCCCCTATACTTTTTATACTAATTTCCAGGACAGTGGACTGAGTTCCGAGTCCTAAAATGACAGAAATCACATCTTTGTTGATGTGGCGGCAGCCAATAGGATCTTATCTCTAAATATGTCGGCTCTGTGCATCCTCTGTGGCATGAAATATGCATACATTTTGAACCTTATTTTCTCAAAAAGTACTTAAAAGATTTACACCAAATCACAAAAAGTGTGTTTTCTGGAACAAGATCTAGCATTCTGATAAATATGGTGTACTTCTATGGGTTTAGTTAAGTCATTGAAAAATGAGATATCTCAAGATATTTGCTGGACTTGACCACTCTGCAGGGTCATCCCCAAACTTTTTGTTCTCTCCCTCCTGTTTTCTGAACCCGTATTTGGTGACTTTAGGACTCTGTGCACTTTACCTCTGCTAACCAGTGCTACAGTGCTTTTGTTCTCTCCTTTAAACATGATACAATTGGCATGCACCCAATAAGCACATTTAATTTACTTCAAGTCCCTAGTAAAGTGGTGCTACCTGTACCCAGGGCCTGAAAATGAAATGATAATAGTGGGCCTGAGCCACTAGTACCACCCGCTTAAGCAGCCTTTTGAACATATCTCCGGAATGCCTTTGCATAAACTGCCCATTCGACTTGGCATAATAAACCTTTTGCCTGGCCTAAACCTTCCGTTTTTTTACATGCAAGTCACCCCTAGGGTAGGCTTCTAATATCCCTTATGGCTGGGTGAAGTGTATTTAAAAAGCTGGACATGTACTTTTAAGTTTTACATGTCCCAGTAGTGAAAAACTCTTACATTCATTTTTCACTACTGCAAGGTCTACCTCTCCCATAGGATAACATTATGTTACCTTATTACTTTTATAAAGTACTTACTTTCAATTGGGAGTAAGTAGTAATTCCGAGTTTGGTGTCTAAAGAATTGTAATGATTTTTAATGTTAAATTTGGATTTTAAGTCACAATTCTGAAAATGCCACCTTTTGAAAGTCGTATATTTCTTCTCCTTACTATTTGGTACCTGCAGCCCGTATCTTGGGTCACATGACTAGGTGTAGCTAGCAGTTAGTCTTTGCATATTGCTCCCAGACAGTGAAACAAAGTGGAATATGTGTTGGCAGGATGGGCCATCTCTGACTTGATGAGAGGGAGGAGCTGTCCCTTTCCACACGTACAGATCACAAAGGCTCTGCCTGAGCACGCTCACAAAGGGTTTGAAACTAATATTTTGTAACCCCCGACAAGCAGGGGGCAGGCAGGGAGGAAAATCCAAACACCTAGTGGGTGGAAGCCTTCTCCGACTTCAAAGTAAGCACCAGGCATAAATTATGGACCCTCAGACCCAACTCTTCAGTACACCTCTGGACCTGTGTAAGACTCAGAAGGACTACTGTGCTGCTCTGCAAGAAGGATTGCTACTCTATTGTGCTGCTGTGCTGCTGCTCTGCTGCCTGAGTTAAAAGGACTTGATCTGCATCTTGATCCCAAGATCACCTGAGTGACTCCAAGGGCTAGTTGGTTGCAGTCCTGACCAGAACATCAGGGACAGAAAAGGCTCCAACCATCTTGATCCCAGCGCCAGGACTCTGTCTGCTGTGAATCCTACCCCAAAAGTGGTGCCATCTTAGTTTTGACCCTTGGAAGTGGGCCTGAAGGTGTTATGCCAATCCAGTTGCGGTCCTGTAAGCAGAATCCATACATCACAATGCATCTCCTCACAGCGGCACCACAACTGCTGCTGCTTGATACATCCCGATGCAGGACCTCGCATTGCAACTCAGAGCTTCCTCTGAACCATCATTGCGCGGTGCATACTCAAGGCAGACAACAACATCCCAAGCCCCCACCACACCCCGTTGATGGCATCTTGATGATGATGCAGAACCTTTCACCGCAGGCCCACAGCTTTTTCTGAACCGCCACTGCACAAAACATCCTTGATGTGGAATCATGCAATGCTCCACAAGCCAGGATTTAAGGTACTGTGTTCAGTGGGCCTAACTCGGTCCCCATATCCAGCCCACACTCCATCGCAGTTGACTTGAACTTATGAGTTTGTCATGCTCCAGTTTTTTTGCTTATAGCCACTATTTTTACTTACAATATTGAAATTGCACATCTCCGGTTCTACTGATTAAATTTTTGTCATTTTTGTCTCAAATAATGTATTACTTTTTACTTTATTTTTATAAATTGATTTGGGCATTTTGCTCTTGCTTTTTCACTTTATTACTGTTTGAAGTGCTACATAAACACTTTAGACATAACCTCTAATTAAGCCTGACTTCTTTGTGCCAAGCTACCAGAGGGTTAAGCACAGGCTATTTTGGGTTTGATTGTGTTTTACCGTGACAGAGATTGTGGTTGCTGTTTGAATAGGGGTTCACTCTCCTCGACCAGTAACCCATTTTCTTACAATATTTATTTTAGGTAATCAAACTCATGATAGCCAGGTGTTTAGACAGGCTTTTTGGCCCTAGTTGGCAGTGATATAGACTTTAATCTTGCTCACATCTAGGATATGTATTCCTAGCTTGTGTTGGCCCTTTTAAGCCCTTTCTTTCAGACCTAGAAGAGGCCATCTATTGCCTATTGGCTTTGGCCTGTCATTATTGCTTATAGTAGAGGTTGGATCCTGTGGTCCTGACTTTATATTACACATTGGTATGGTTTATGTAGGTACTCTGACAGAGCTAAGGGTTATTTCATCCTTCTTAGGCCTACAAGGTCCAGAACTAGACAGACTCCATTTTGATGGAGCTGAGAGGCTTCAGGGGTAAAGGTAAAGTTTATAGTTAAGGCTGTTGACTGCTAGGGGAAAACCAGTCAGGACTGCTTCTTATCCGAGGAATGTGTTTGTCTCTTGGGCCCAGACGTAAATTGCGAATTGCGCCTTGAATATATTCCTTGTGAGGAGCATGTCATTTTTTTAACTTGTTGACTTTCTTGTAAATATGGCTTGTGAATAGCGCCATGTGGATATGGCTTGTACAGAGCATGTTATTGTTGCGTTAGGTAGGAGAGAGCTGGATCTCTTTCAAATGCTTGGGGGATTTGTTTTGTAGATGTGCGTACGTGTTATTTGAAAGCGTGGAGTGATAAGTTCTTGAATTTCCCATGTACTGCAGACATTGGGGAATGGTTGTGTTTGAGCTGCCAAAGGGTTAATATCTTGAATTGAGATGGCAGTATTTATTTTAACATGCTGTTTAACATGCATGGTTATTTGAGCTGACACTAAAAGTCAGTGACTGTTTAGATGAATGATGGTTTGATTTGACTTTCATTGGTTGCTGGGTTCTGCCTATGTGCTTTTGTGGGTTTGCCTTGGAACTGTTGTTTCATGTGTCTGACTCTTAGAGGTCGGTAAGTTATAAATCAACCAGTCGGATTGAGATAAGGGTTTCCACGGAGGGAGCAGTGTTCTTTTAAATGTGCTACTTAATATGCATCCACAAACGTGTGGAGAATTATTTTTGAATGCATGATTTAAAATGAGTGAATGATTAAAAAGATGACCCAGTTAGAGTGCACGCTACGGGCTGTTTTCATTAATTATTTCGTAAAGGGTTTTCCAACTAGAATGAAATATGCCTACCGGTGTTTTAGAATGATCACAGATTGTGAATAATTACTCTTGCCCAACAGTGCACGGTAACATGTGCTTTTAATTAGTGAAATGCAACCGTGTGTTTTTAAAACAAATGTGTTCTCATTATTATTTTTCCAATGCAAGCTAAACCTTTTTCAAATGCAAATGTTTCTGATATTTAGCAGACCATTGTGTGAGTGCACCCAATCAGTTAGAAAAATGACTATTTACAAAACTGATGAATCTGGCCCTTTTTAATAGGTAGACTAGAAGAGCTTGCAATGTACATTTTAGTTCTGAAATGCAAAATTATGGTGTTTCACATGTTCTTTTCCAAAAGTAATATATATTGTGTCTGCTAATATTTTTTCCTTTGCAGCTAGTAGCAGTACTGAATTATTTTCAAATGCTAGCATGTCACTTAATTACGAAAAATATATGCCCTTATTACTTATTAATATTAGGATGCTTTTCATCACGTTTTAATTTTACTTCGGTTAGTTTGAGAATAATGGTTCCCTCTCTAGCCTGAGAACAGATCTAAAGAATGTGTTTTTTGACCTTGCTCAGAGACAAGCTGTTTTGTGAAGGGAGGGCCTTTCCCTCTGGGAGCGCCGAGCAGTGCCTGTCTTGTTATCATTGGCCAACTTCCAATTTCTTCCGCGAAAGAAATGTTTATGTAAGGGAGGGGTCAAGTCGCTCTTCCTTGCTGTCGGCGCAGACAGCTTCATTGCCTTCAGATAAGGGATCCTTGTACATGCAGAATAGTTGGCAGACTCTTGGCCCTTGGAGTTACATAGATACAGTAGGCCTGGGTGAGCTTCCCTGATTAGAGACTAGAGATGCTTGAACCGAGTGCTTGGCAGCGCCTTGCTCCTGCAATGAGATCAGCACTTGGCAGTGATTCAAATTACTTCACACTGTAGCCTGGCTTCTGCGTATTTTTTGGAGCAGATTCAAAGCTCTGAGCACGAACATCTTTCTGAAGGGAGGGGCTGTCTCACAAAGGATTAGGGTGTTGCTTAGCTCCAGCCCTTCTGGCTGTGTATGAAAAAATTAGATTTTGCCCAAACAAATTTAAAAGTATATGATTTTAATTATTTCTTGAATTCAGAAGAATGTTTTTTATTAATTAGGATGTTTCTTTCGACAATGAAAAGCACTTGGGGTGCTTTTTAAATGGAAGATTTTATCTTGCTAGAGTAATGATACTGTTTTTCTCGTTCTAGGTTATTGGGTTGTGGTGTTTGGTGTGTGCATCGGCCCACCCGCCTCCCACTCCCTTTATTATTTTACTTTTTTGTTTTCATTTTTTATGTTAGTTTGTTATTTTTGGAAGATGGAACCAGACCAGACCGGAATGGTGGTGGATGAACGGCGGAGGAAGTGCTTCCTTGGTACCGGATACAGATGAAGATGCTGGGTGGTGACCTACACTGATGTACCCACAATTGACTGCCTTGAACCCCGAAATTATGCTAAAGGAACTCTGAACTCTTGATATTAGACTTACAACCTGCAGTTGGCTGACAAAGCCAATAGTCGTCTTTTAAATTTTTTTTTTTTTATTCTAAAAGAACCCATTATGATAATGTTTCCCACAAAAGGAATTTGTTATGTAATTCCTTGGCCTGCATTATTCCCATATTGTTTTTTTCAGATGGACATTATCACAAACAGGCCCTACTTTTAAAAATGTCTCATGGTTTTGATGTTTATGTAGTACTATCTTTAGTTCTTAGGATTCTGTGCTATTTTACACTGGTTTATCTTTCACCTATTATAGTTTTCCTGTTTTCTGCAAAACAGTTTTTGCCAATGAAAGATCGATACAGAAATTTTTTTATTTTTTAAATGGTGGTGCACACATGTGTTCCACAGTGTGATACAGTGAGAAACTAGGTGCTAACTGTTTTGTGATATTGTGTCTTTTATATATGCACCACATTTAGATAAATTTCTTTGATTCATTACCTGATATGCATAGTGCTACATCAGCTATTTTGTAGGAATGGGGTTATCTTTATTTTCCTGTTATTACACTTTCACTTTGATTGATCCAAGGGTGGTTACCCTAGCCTTTAGGTTGTCCTGGGAAGTGTGTCTTTTAGTATGGTTATGTCCTACATTTATTATTGATGTTTGCCCAGACCTTCCGAACCGTTTGTCATGTTTATTTCTCAGATTTCACCAAATTTTTCCTTAAGTTGACCAATGTATGTAGGCCTCATTTAGGCCCATTGTTATTTTTATTCCACAAACAAGGCCCTACAGCAATAGATTTCATGAGTTATCCTTAGCTTAAGTTGTCCGAAGTAGGTAGGCCTCATTTAGGCCCTTTGTTGTTTTATCATTAGAAGTTGAAGCACATTTAGTTCTTAAGTTGTCCGAAGTAGGTAGGCCCCATTTAGGCCCCTTGCTGTTTTCATTCAACAAATAAGTCCATATATCACTAGATTTCATCAGTTATCACTAGAAGTTGAGGCACATTTAGTTTGAGGATGCTTTAGTTAGTTTCTGTTGTTATCAGATCAAATCTTAGATATGTTTTAGCATTCCGGTCAAGGGTGCTTTGATTTGTTTTTAGTTGGTTGTTAGATTTATATTCCCTACATTAAGTTTCAGGTGGAATTTCCTTAAGTTGTCATTCATTTTAGAGAGTTTTTTTTGGTTTTTGGTTTTGTTGATAGACTATGTTGATGTTTGTTTATTTGAAGGTTGTTGTTTATAGATGTTCGCAAAATAAAGTCTAAGGGTGGAATGTTTAGACAGGCTTTTTGGCCCTAGTTGGCAGTGATATAGACTTTAATCTTGCTCACATCTAGGATATGTATTCCTAGCTTGTGTTGGCCCTTTTAAGCCCTTTCTTTCAGACCTAGAAGAGGCCATCTATTGCCTATTGGCTTTGGCCTGTCATTATTGCTTATAGTAGAGGTTGGATCCTGTGGTCCGACTTTATATTACACATTGGTATGGTTTATGTAGGTACTCTGACAGAGCTAAGGGTTATTTCATCATTTTTAGGCCTACAAGGTCCAGAACTAGACAGACTCCATTTTGATGGAGCTGAGAGGCTTCAGGGGTAAAGGTAAAGTTTATAGTTAAGGCTGTTGACTGCTAGGGGAAAACCAGTCAGGACTGCTTCTTATCCGAGGAATGTGTTTGTCTCTTGGGTCCAGACGTAACAAGCAGCTGGCTACTGCGGTTGCGCAAAGAGCTCTGGAGCTGGCACAGGAATTCGGTGGGAGGCAGCCCTCTGTTGGAAATTTCCATGAGGGGAGAGGAATCCATATTAGCGAGCTGCAGGAGAGGAGGAGTGGTCAGGTCAGTTCAGTTTGGTTCTTGCAGAGGAGAGAGCAGGATGTCTGCTGGAGCTGCAGAATGCAGTGCAGTTCTGGAATGGAGAAAGAAGGCAGATGGTTGCTGAAGCTGAAGAGAGAGCAGTGCAGAGAGCATCAAAGCAGATGGAGGAGCTGAGGCTGTCAGCTGGAGCAATTGAACCAGAGGCGTGGTGCTGTGGTGACGGAGGGAGAGACAGAGAGAGCCCTGATCCCACCAGAGACAGAGAGAGCCCTGATCCCACCAGAGTCAGAGAGAAATCTTCCTTCTAATAGGTGAGGTAGTCTAAACTAGTCCCCTTTACAATTACACCTTAATCTTGTCCTTATTCCCTAGGCTATTGTATGTCTAATCCTTTTCTTTCAGCGGTGTGTTAAAGTTCCTGTTAGTCAAGAGACCCCACTGATAACCTTGCCCTCATACTGTATGTCTAATCCTTTTCTTTCAGCGGTGTGTTAAAGTTCCTGTTAGTTATAGAGACCCCGCAGATCTGTGTATGTGTATTTCATCATTGTTATAATAAAACTTCCCCAGTTCTTAGTGAACCGACATGTGCCTTGTATTCTTGTTCAATCAGGGTAACCTGGTCTTCTAGTCAGACATTGTTTGCATGAACGGATGCGAATCCCGATCAGGTAAGGAGTGACTGAGCAAGTAGGGAGAGAGGGAACATTTGATGCCAAGAGCAGAAGGTACATACTTCAATTTGGAAAGCTGTTCTAACTCCTAATATTGTAGTAGCAAACCCTTAGTGAATAGTGAGAGAGACTTCCCAACATAGAGAGACAGAGAGCTGAAGGTATTCATAGGAAAGTGGTCGTCATTGGTAAGTGGCGTTAATGAGAGCACCTAAGATAGACGGTGTGTAGATCTGCCGGATTGCAGATCGGATTGTAAGTGAGTGAGCACCAGGTAGGAGACTGGTGTGTGTAGTCCCGCTGGATTGGGGACACAATAGAAAGAGAGTGAGCACTGGGGCTGCAGCCCAGTGTATATGGCACGCTGGATTGTGTGTCGAGTGAGCACTGAGGGTGAGCAGTGTGTATACCCGCAAGATTGCGGCTTGAGTGAGCACTGAGGGTGAGCAGTGTGTAATGGTAGATAATCAGAACTGCCCCAGGGTAGATTAGTCTGGACCCATGTGGTCGCGAGACTATGAGGTATGAGTGTGGTGTAGGGCATGGATGTCCTTAGTAATCAGTGAGTATTCTTAGCATCCCTATAGATTTTGTGGTGTTTCTGATGATATGAGCTTGTATATTGCGAGTTCCCCATCCTCAGGTAGGTACCCAGGTGCCTGGATAGATGGTCCTGAGGAGGGAGGTGGTTACGTTCCGGCTGGTTTAGAGGGGCTCTCAGGAGCTGATCCCATCTGGTCCAAAAATCCAGTCGTTACATCTGGCATAGTCGTCTGTTTACGAAGCCTGTGTGACCTGGCCATGTGCTTGGATAGTTTCCCATAAGTTGTGGGGGAGTGCCCTGATCGCCAGTTACATCTGGCGTAGTCGTCTGTTTACGAAGCCTGTGTGACCTGGCCATGTGCTTGGATAGTTTCCCATAAGTTGTGGGGGAGTGCCCTGATCGCCAGTTCCATCTGGCGTAGTCTTGCAGTTTACGAAGCCTGTGTGACCTATTGGCTTGAACAGCTGAGTTTCCCATAAGTTGTGGGGGAGTGCCCTGAGCGCCAGTTACATCTGGCGTAGTCGTCTGTTTACGTAGCCTGTGTGACCTGGCCATGTGCTTGGATAGTTTCCCATAAGTTGTGGGGCAGTGCCCTGATCGCCAGTTACATCTGGCGTAGTCGTCTGTTTACGAAGCCTATGTGACCTGGCCATGTGCTTGGATAGTTTCCCATAAGTTGTGGGGGAGTGCCCTGATCGCCAGTTCCATCTGGCGTAGTCTTGCAGTTTATGAAGCCTGTGTGACCTATGGGCTTGGACAGTTGCAGTGTGAGGAGATTGCAGTACATCATGGCATTTGGCTTATGCAGGGTGGAAGAAATGCTTTTCATCTTGGTGTTTGACCTGTCAGGGTTGAAGGATGACATTACATGAGGGAGCCAGTAACATCTTTGTGATGATCCAATTGTACAAATGTGTGTGAAAAATGCTTTTAAATTGCCCATTAAATTGCTTGCTGCATCTGCTTATGCTGTGCAATGTGAAATGTGTTCAATGTAATATGACTTGTGGAGTTCTTCTTGTAAATATGGCTTGTGAATAGCGCCATGTAATTGTAGTTTGTGAGGAGCATGTTCTCATTTTGACTTGCTGTGTTCCTTGTGAATTGCGCCTTGAATATATTCCTTGTGAGGAGCATGTCATTTTTTTAACTTGTTGACTTTCTTGTAAATATGGCTTGTGAATAGCGCCATGTGGATATGGCTTGTACAGAGCATGTTATTGTTGCGTTAGGTAGGAGAGAGCTGGATCTCTTTCAAATGCTTGGGGGATTTGTTTTGTAGATGTGCGTACGTGTTATTTGAAAGCGTGGAGTGATAAGTTCTTGAATTTCCCATGTACTGCAGACATTGGGGAATGGTTGTGTTTGAGCAGCCAAAGGGTTAATATCTTGAATTGAGATGGCAGTATTTATTTTAACATGCTGTTTAACATGCATGGTTATTTGAGCTGACACTAAAAGTCAGTGAGTGTTTAGATGAATGATGGTTTGATTTGACTTTCATTGGTTGCTGGGTTCTGCCTATGTGCTTTGTCAGCGTGGGTTTGCCTTGGAACTGTTGTTTCATGTGTCTGACTCTTAGAGGTCGGTAAGTTATAAATCAACCAGTCGGATTGAGATAAGGGTTTCCACGGAGGGAGCAGTGTTCTTTTAAATGTGCTACTTAATATGCATCCACAAACGTGTGGAGAATTATTTTTGAATGCATGATTTAAAATGAGTGAATGATTAAAAAGATGGCCCAGTTAGAGTGCACGCTACGGGCTGTTTTCATTAATTATTTCGTAAAGGGTTTTCCAACTAGAAGGAAATATGCCTACCGGTGTTTTAGAATGATCACAGATTGTGAATAATTACTCTTGCCCAACAGTGCACGGTAACATGTGCTTTTAATTAGTGAAATGCAACTGTGTGTTTTTAAAACAAATGTGTTCTCATTATTATTTTTCCAATGCAAGCTAAACCTTTTTTAAATGCAAATGTTTCTGATATGTAGCAGACCATTGTGTGAGTGCACCCAATCAGTTAGAAAAATGACTATTTACAAAACTGATGAATCTGGCCCTTTTTAATAGGTAGACTAGAAGAGCTTGCAATGTACATTTTAGTTCTGAAATGCAAAATTATGGTGTTTCACATGTTCTTTTCCAAAAGTAATATATATTGTGTCTGCTAATATTTTTTCCTTTGCAGCTAGTAGCAGTACTGAATTATTTTCAAATGCTAGCATGTCACTTAATTACGAAAAATATATGCCCTTATTACTTATTAATATTAGGATGCTTTTCATCACGTTTTAATTTTACTTCGGTTAGTTTGAGAATAATGGTTCCCTCTCTAGCCTGAGAACAGATCTAAAGAATGTGTTTTTTGACCTTGCTCAGAGACAAGCTGTTTTGTGAAGGGAGGGCCTTTCCCTCTGGGAGCGCCGAGCAGTGCCTGTCTTGTTATCATTGGCCAACTTCCAATTTCTTCCGCGAAAGAAATGTTTATGTAAGGGAGGGGTCAAGTCGCTCTTCCTTGCTGTCGGCGCAGACAGCTTCATTGCCTTCAGATAAGGGATCCTTGTACATGCAGAATAGTTGGCAGACTCTTGGCCCTTGGAGTTACATAGATACAGTAGGCCTGGGTGAGCTTCCCTGATTAGAGACTAGAGATGCTTGAACCGAGTGCTTGGCAGCGCCTTGCTCCTGTAATGAGATCAGCACTTGGCAGTGATTCAAATTACTTCACACTGTAGCCTGGCTTCTGCGTATTTTTTGGAGCAGATTCAAAGCTCTGAGCACGAACATCTTTCTGAAGGGAGGGGCTGTCTCACAAAGGATTAGGGTGTTGCTTAGCCCCAGCCCTTCTGGCTGTGTATGAAACAAATAGATTTTGCCCAAACAAATTTAAAAGTATATGATTTTAATTATTTCTTGAATTCAGAAGAATGTTTTTTATTAATTAGGATGTTTCTTTCGACAATGAAAAGCACTTGGGGTGCTTTTTAAATGGAAAATGTTATCTTGCTAGAGTAATGATACTGGTTTTCTCGTTCTAGGTTATTGGGTTGTGGTGTTTGGTGTGTGCATCGGCCCACCCCCCTCCCACTCCCTTTATTATTTTACTTTTTTGTTTTCATTTTTTATGTTAGTTTGTTATTTTTGGAAGATGGAACCAGACCAGACCGGAATGGTGGTGGATGAACGGCGGAGGAAGTGCTTCCTTGGTACCGGATACAGATGAAGATGCTGGGTGGTGACCTACACTGATGTACCCACAATTGACTGCCTTGAACCCCAAAATTATGCTAAAGGAACTCTGAACTCTCGATATTAGACTTACAACCTGCAGTTGGCTGACAAAGCCAATAGTCGTCTTTTAATTTTTTTTTTTTATTCTAAAAGAACCCATTATGATAATGTTTCCCACAAAAGGAATTTGTTATGTAATTCCTTGGCCTGCATTATTCCCATATTGTTTTTTTCAGATGGACATTATCACAAACAGGCCCTACTTTTAAAAATGTCTCATGGTTTTGATGTTTATGTAGTACTATCTTTAGTTCTTAGGATTCTGTGCTATTTTACACTGGTTTATCTTTCACCTATTATAGTTTTCCTGTTTTCTGCAAAACAGTTTTTGCCAATGAAAGATCGATACAGAAAATTTTAAATTTTTTAAATGGTGGTGCACACATGTGTTCCACAGTGTGATACAGTGAGAAACTAGGTGCTAACTGTTTTGTGATATTGTGTCTTTTATATATGCACCACATTTAGATACATTTCTTTGATTCATTACCTGATATGCATAGTGCTACATCAGCTATTTTGTAGGAATGGGGTTATCTTTATTTTCCTGTTATTACACTTTCACTTTGATTGATCCAAGGGTGGTTACCCTAGCCTTTAGGTTGTCCTGGGAAGTGTGTCTTTTAGTATGGTTATGTCCTACATTTATTATTGATGTTTGCCCAGACCTTCAGAACCGTTTGTCATGTTTATTTCTCAGATTTCACCAAATTTTTCCTTAAGTTGACCAATGTATGTAGGCCTCATTTAGGCCCATTGTTATTTTTATTCCTCAAACAAGGCCCTACACCAATAGATTTCATGAGTTATCCTTAGCTTAAGTTGTCCAAAGTAGGTAGGCCTCATTTAGGCCCATTGTTATTTTTATTCCACAAACAAGGCCCTACACCAATAGATTTCATGAGTTATCCTTAGCTTAAGTTGTCCGAAGTAGGTAGGCCTCATTTAGGCCCTTTGTTGTTTTA
Source organism: Lissotriton vulgaris (assembly GCF_964263255.1). Taxonomy (NCBI): domain Eukaryota; kingdom Metazoa; phylum Chordata; class Amphibia; order Caudata; family Salamandridae; genus Lissotriton; species Lissotriton vulgaris. The sequence goes on along the minus strand of NC_141689.1, from coordinate 1,077,423,467 downwards.
TCATTAGAAGTTGAAGCACATTTAGTTCTTAAGTTGTCCGAAGTAGGTAGGCCCCATTTAGGCCCCTTGCTGTTTTTATTCAACAAATAAGTCCATATATCACTAGATTTCATCAGTTATCACTAGAAGTTGAGGCACATTTAGTTTGAGGATGCTTTGGTTAGTTTCTGTTGTTATCAGATCAAATCTTAGATATGTTTTAGCATTCCGGTCAAGGGTGCTTTGATTTGTTTTTAGTTGGTTGTTAGATTTATATTCCCTACATTAAGTTTCAGGTGGAATTTCCTTAAGTTGTCATTCATTTTAGAGAGTTTTTTTTGGTTTTTGGTTTTGTTGATAGACTATGTTGATGTTTGTTTATTTGAAGGTTGTTGTTTATAGATGTTCCCAAAATAAAGTCTAAGGGTGGAATGTTTAGACAGGCTTTTTGGCCCTAGTTGGCAGTGATATAGACTTTAATCTTGCTCACATCTAGGATATGTATTCCTAGCTTGTGTTGGCCCCTTTAAGCCCTTTCTTTCAGACCTAGAAGAGGCCATCTATTGCCTATTGGCTTTGGCCTGTCATTATTGCTTATAGTAGAGGTTGGATCCTGTGGTCCTGACTTTATATTACACATTGGTATGGTCAATGTAGGTACTCTGACAGAGCTAAGGGTTATTTCATCCTTTTTAGGCCTACAAGGTCCAGAACTAGACAGACTCCATTTGATGGAGCTGAGAGGCTTCAGGGGTAAAGGTAAAGTTTATAGTTAAGGCTGTTGACTGCTAGGGGAAAACCAGTCAGGACTGCTTCTTATCCGAGGAATGTGTTTGTCTCTTGGGCCCAGACGTAACAAGCAGCTGGCTACTGCGGTTGCGCAAAGAGCTCTGGAGCTGGCACAGGAATTCGATGGGAGGCAGCCCTCTGTTGGAAATTTCCATGAGAGGGAGAGGAATCCATATTAGCGAGCTGCAGGAGAGGAGGAGTGGTCAGGTCAGTTCAGTTTGGTTCTTGCAGAGGAGAGAGCAGGATGTCTGCTGGAGCTGCAGAATGCAGTGCAGTTCTGGAATGGAGAAAGAAGGCAGATGATTGCTGAAGCTGAAGAGAGAGCAGTGCAGAGAGCATCAAAGCAGATGGAGGAGCTGAGGCTGTCAGCTGGAGCAATTGAACCAGAGGCGTGGTGCTGTGGTGATGGAGGGAGAGACAGAGAGAGCCCTGATCCCACCAGAGACAGAGAGAGCCCTGATCCCACCAGAGTCAGAGAGAAATCTTCCTTCTAATAGGTGAGGTAGTCTAAACTAGTCCCCTTTACAATTACACCTTAATCTTGTCCTTATTCCCTAGGCTATTGTATGTCTAATCCTTTTCTTTCAGCGGTGTGTTAAAGTTCCTGTTAGTCAAGAGACCCCACTGATAACCTTGCCCTCATACTGTATGTCTAATCCTTTTCTTTCAGCGGTGTGTTAAAGTTCCTGTTAGTTATAGAGACCCCGCAGATCTGTGTATGTGTATTTCATCAGTGTTATAATAAAACTTCCCCAGTTCTTAGTGAACCGACATGTGCCTTGTATTCTTGTTCAATCAGGGTAACCTGATCTTCTAGTCAGACATTGTTTGCATGAACGGATGCGAATCCCGATCAGGTAAGGAGTGACTGAGCAAGTAGGGAGAGAAGGAACATTTGATGCCAAGAGCAGAAGGTACATACTTCAATTTGGAAAGCTGTTCTAACTCCTAATATTGTAGTAGCAAACTCTTAGTGAATAGTGAGAGAGACTTCCCAACATAGAGAGACAGAGAGCTGAAGGTATTCATAGGAAAGTGGTCGTCATTGGTAAGTGGCGTTAATGAGAGCACCTAAGATAGACGGTGTGTAGATCTGCCGGATTGCAGATCGGATTGTAAGTGAGTGAGCACCAGGTAGGAGACTGGTGTGTGTAGTCCCGCTGGATTGGGGACACAATAGAAAGAGAGTGAGCACTGGGGCTGCAGCCCAGTGTATATGGCACGCTGGATTGTGTGTCGAGTGAGCACAGAGGGTGAGCAGTGTGTATACCCGCAAGATTGCGGCTTGAGTGAGCACTGAGGGTGAGCAGTGTGTAATGGTAGATAATCAGAACTGCCCCAGGGTAGATTAGTCTGGACCCATGTGGCCGCGAGACTATGAGGTATGAGTGTGGTGTAGGGCATGGATGTCCTTAGTAATCAGTGAGTATTCTTAGTATCCCTATAGATTTAGTGGTGTTTCTGATGATATGAGCTTGTATATTGCGAGTTCCCCATTCTCAGGTAGGTACCCAGGTGCCTGGATAGATGGTCCTGAGGAGGGAGGTGGTTAAGTTCCGGCTGGGTTAGAGGGGCTCTCAGGAGCTGATCCCATCTGGTCCAAAAATCCAGTCGTTACACCAGGTTACCTAATGTGAGTATGGGAAGTGCAAATGTAAGGCATGGTGCATGGCATGATTTTGGGCTAATTATTTTCTGAAATAGTTGAAGAGCTGAAGCTGTGTTAAGTGCCCATAACACTGAGCAATGGTTGTTTTGTAGTTTAACAGAAGGTCCTGATTTTGCCAGGAACCCCAGCAGTATTTGTTAAAATCAGCAAACTAACTATATAAGAAAACAGAACACAATTATTGCCCATAAGACAACTATGCAACAAAAGCAAGAAAAGAAACATAACAATAAATCAACCACAATTGACAACCTTACAACATAACAGCACCATGAGAATCAGTATCACAGCACAACACTGTAACACACCGCAACACCACAAAAGGATAAATCAACACAGAACTATTATACCTATATATTAATCAATCAATCAAAACACTTGTATAGCGCGCTACTCACCCGGGAGGGTCTCAAGGCGCTTGGGGGAGGGGGTCCGCTACTGCTCGAACAGCCAGGTCTTGAGTGGTCTCCTGAAGGCGAGATGGTCCTGGGTCAGTCGGAGGTGGATGGGGAGGGAGTTCCATGTCTTGGCCGCAGGTAGGAGAAGTATCTGCCTCCGGCGGTGGCTCTTCGGATGCGTGGTACGGTGGCGAGGGCGAGGCTGGTGGATCGTAGCTGGCGGGTGGGCTTGTAGAAGGTCAGTCGGTCGTTGAGGTACTTGGGGCCCAGGTCGTGGAGAGACTTGTGTGCGTGGGTGAGGAGCCTGAACGTGATCATCTTGTTGATGGGGAGCCAGTGCAGGTCCCTCAGGTGGCCGGAGATGTGGCTATGTCGGGGGATGTTCAGGATGAGTCGGGCGGAGGCGTTCTGGATGCGTTGGAGTCTCCTCAGTAGCTTGGCTGTGGTTCCGGCGTAGAGGGAGTTTCCGTAGTCCAGTCAGTTGGTGATTAGTGCCTGGGTGACCATCTTCCTGGTTTTTGTCGGGATCCAGCGGAAGATCTTGCGGAGCATGCGTAGGGTGTTGAAGCACGATGAGGAGACGGCGTTGACTTGTCTGGTCATCGAGAGGGAAGAGTCCAGGATGAAGCCCAGGTTGCGTGCGTGGTCTGTTGGTTTGGGAGCGGTGCCCAGGACGGGAGGCCACCAGGAGTCATCCCAGGCGGAGGGAGATGGTCCCAGGATGAGGACTTCCGTCTTGTCCGAGTTCAGTTTCAGGCGGCTGTTCTTATTCCACTCTGTGACGTCTTTCATTCTGTGTGTAGGCTGGTTCTGGCGGTGTCGGGGTCCCTGGTGAGGGAGAGGATCAGCTGGGTGTCGTCGGCGTAGGCGATGATGTTGAGGTTGTGTTGGCGTGCAATGGCTGCAAGTGGTTTCATGTAGACGTTGAAGAGGGTGGGGCTGAGTGATGATCCTTGTGGTAAGCCACAGATGACTTCGGTGGTCTTGGATTGAAACGGGGGGAGGCGAACTCTCAGTGTTCTCCCGTTGAGGAACGAGATGATCCACTCCAGTGCCTTCTCTTGGATGCCGATGTTGCTGAGGCGTTGAACTAGGGTGCGGTGGTAGACCGTGTCGAACGCTGCGGAGAGGTCCAGGAGGATGAGTGCCGCTGTTTCCCCGTTGTCGAGCAGGGCTCGGATGTCGTTGGTGGCTGCGATCAGTGCGGTCTCGTTGCTGTGGCTGGCTCTGAAACCCGATTGCGAGGGGTCGAGGGATCCGTTCCTCTTGAGGAAGGCGGGCAGCTGTCTGTTGACGATCTTCTCGATGACTTTCGCAGGAAAAGGGAGGAGCGAGATGGGGCGGAAGTTCTTGAGGTCCATGGGGTCCGCTGTTGGTTTCTTCAGTAGGGCGCTGAGCTCGGCATGCTTCCAGCTCTCCGGGAGGGTGGCAGTGTTGAAGGGGGTATTGATGATGTTCCGGAGTTGGGGTGCGATGGTGGAGTCGGCCTTGTTGAAGACGTGGTGGGGGCAGGGGTCGGTCGGAGATCCGGAGTGGATGGTGCTCATCGTGCGGGCTGTGTCTTCGGTGGTCACCGTGGTCCAGGTGCATAGGCTGGCGGTGGGGGGCGTTGGTTCGACGGTTGGGTGCGTGGATGGTCACCCAAAGCTGTTGTGGATGTCGGCGATCTTGCGGTGGAAGAACGAGGCGAGAGAGTCGCAGATCTCTTGTGAAGGAGTGATGTCGTTGTTGCCAGTGCAGGGGTTGGAGAACTCCTTGACGATGCTGAAGAGTTCCTTGCTGTCGTGGGCGTTGTTGTCCAGTCATTCCTTCAGTGATTACTTCTTGGTGGTGCGGATCAGCTGGTGGTGCTTGCGGGTGGCTTGTTTGAGGGCGGTCCTGTTGTCTGTGGTCTGGTCGAGGAGCCAGGCTTTCTCGAGGGTGCGGCAGTTCTTCTTGGAGTCCTTGAGTTCGCTGGTGAACCAGGAGGCCTTCTTGCTTCTGGGTCTGCTGAGAGGGTCTTCATCGGTGCGAGATCGTCGGCGCAGGCGGTCAGCCACTGCGTGAAGTTGCGGGCTGCTTCGTTGGGGTCCGTTGTGCTGGCAGGTGGGTTCTGGCTGAGGGAGGTGGTGAGCTGGTCGGCGGTGATCTTGCTCCAGCTCCTCCTGAAGCTGAAGTGGACGCAGCTGTGGTCAGTCCAGTGGAGTCCGGTGGCGTGGCTGAAGGTGATGAGCTTGCTGGAAGAGAAGACGGGATCAAGCGTGTGGCCGGCGTAGTGGGTGGGGGTGTTGACCAGTTACTTGAGTCCGAGGTTGGCGAGGTTTTCTAGCAGGGCCGCGGTGTTGCGGTCCTTGCTGTTCTCCAGGTGGAAGTTGAGGTCCCCTAGGAGGATGTAGTCGGTGGAGGGGAGGGCATGCAGGCTGATGAAGTCTGTGATGTCTTCGCTGAATTGGGTGCATGGTCCCGGGGGTCTGTAGATGAGGGTGCTTCTGAGGGTTGTCTTTGGGTCGGTGTGTATCTGGAAGTGGAGGTGCTCCGCGGTGGCGAAGGTGTCGTTGGAATCGGTCGAGATGCGGATGGTGTTCTTGTGGATGATGGCGATGCCTCCTCCGGTCTGGTTGATACGGTCCCTCCTGATGATCTTGTACCCGTCCGGGATGGCGATGGCGATATCGAGGGCTGAGGAGGCGTTCATCCATGTTTCCATGAGGAAGGCGATGTCTGGTGATGTTGTGTCGAGGAGGTTCCAGAGTTCCATGGCGTGTCTGTGGACGGAGTGGGTGTTGAGCAGGATACACTTGAGGTGGTTGCTGCTGGTGTCTGGCTTGGCGGGTGCGGTGCAGGTTCGGAGGCAGGTGAACTTGCAGGTTCTGCAGGTGAAGGGTCCGTGGATGAGTTTCGGGGTGGCCCGGCAGCAGGCGGGGTTCCGGCCAGCATTGAGTGCATTGAGGGCGGCGGCGTCGTAGGTCTGTCGGGTCGTCTTGCATCGGCGAGGACCAGGGGTCCTGGCGCTGGGCGCAGTCCAGGCGCAGACGGGCGCAGACGGGCTTGCCTTTGGCGCGCTTTCGGCGCACAATCGGCGTGCCCGCTGCGCGTCAACGCTGCGCGTGGGCGTGGGCATCATAAGAAGGACGCCGGGAGGGCGGGTCAGCTGGGTGGCGGGAGCGGGGCGGCGAATGGGCTGTCGGGAGGCGGGGCTGCAGGGAGGCAGTGGCGGGAAAAGACTGTGTCAAGCGGGCGGCTCAGCGGCGGCTGGGTCGCTCGTGACAGGCTGCAAACAGGCAGAAAACAGGAGGAAGGCAGCGGCAGCAGCGGTGATGCGTGCGGGGTGACCTCGCCTGAAGCAGGCTCAGCGGTCACTCCCTCGTGGTCAACACGGTCCCCTTAAGAAGGACACCGGGAGGGCAGGTCAGCTGGGTGGCGGGAGTGGGCGGCAAATGGGCTGTCGGTGGGCAGGGCCGCAGGGAGGCAGCGGCGGGAAAAGACTGTGTCAAGCGGGCGGCTCAGCGGCGGCTGGGTCGCTCGTGACAGGCTGCAAACAGGCAGAAAACAGGAGGAAGACAGCGGCAGCGGCAGTGACGCGTGGGGGTGACCTGGCCTGAAGCAGGCTCAGCGGACACTCCTATATAGAAACAATCTTAGGACATCCTATATAGAAACAATCTTAGGACATCACTCACCACAAAATACAGCACACACACAACACAATAACGCGAACCAATGTTCCACAATAACACATCACAATATCTTAGATTCAACACACAACATAAAAACAAAGATGCATCTCAACACAATGAAATAAGAACAAAAAACAGCACCACACAACAAATCATTATCTTAACACAAAACACAACACTGTAACTCAACACAGAGACACAACACTGTTTTGTTATTGTAATGTGTCATGTTGTGTTACGCAGCATTATTTTGTTTTGGCATGATAATGTGTTGCGTTGTATTGGCATACCTTTGAGTAATTTTGTACTGTTGTGTTTAAGAATGTTGTATTTTGGTTATTGTTATGCTGGTATTTATGTAGGTTGCTGTGTCGTGTTAGCATGCGGTGTTTGTAAGTTATTGTTTTGTTTATGTTCTTCAGTTTATCCTGTGTTATGCTTGAGTAATATTGTGCTGGTATATGCTTTGGGTTCTGTGTTCAACTACCATACTGTGTTTGTGAGTTGGTGGTCTTTATTATCTTAATGCTGTGTTTTGTCTTGTCTTGTGACTGTGTTGTGTTTAAATTCTGTTGTGCTCAATATGGTTGTGTTTTGTAATGTTATTGTATCATTGGACAACAATGATTAAATATGTGTAAATATTCTCGTCATATACTGTCACCTTGATAGATCTGCTTTCATAATACAATGGTAAACGTTTGCACCAAGCAATGGACTATTTATGCCCAAGGGTATGTATCAATGCTAACCAAAAATGTATTGTCATTTTGGCCCTAATCTTGCATCAATTCACTCTGGCTCCAAAGCTTTCTTGTTTTTTGCTGTGCTCTACCGTGCAGAAAATTCCTAGTGTATGCTCCTCTGTCGGTTGGAATTGGTGGGTTTGAGATGGTATTATGAGTGTATTGCATGATCAATAGCTCTTCGATCAATGCATGTTGCTTATACATAATTCCCCACCTTGGTTTGTGGATGAATGTAGGTAAGTGTGCCTCACCCAAAGGTTCGCAAAACCAGCTTGGGCAAAATATTAAGGGCAAGCAATGCAGTACACTCCTAGATATACTAGCATGAAAAATACTGCTATTTATAAACGCTCTTGACCAGGGAAATATAACACACCACTTGCTTATTCTATAGGAAAACTGGTTAATAAGCATACATGTACACAGCCTTGGCTTACAGTCACCGCAGCAGTTGGGAAAAACACTTTTGTTTCCATTGCTTGGAAAAGGTATGCTTTGTCAGTGTTTTCCTGTTATCCCTGTGTTTTGCATTTGGTGAACTCAACAATCAGGTCCACTAGAGGCTCTTCATCTTTCTCTTCAGGTTCATCATCTGGGAAAAGCTGTGATGATTGTGTGACACAAAAGTTTGACACATTATGACTGAGGATGGCTACACCTCTCCTGACCCATGCTATGCAGTGACGAGCAGATGTAGCATGGAATTTGTAGTAGAAAGGTATAGGCATCTGTTGAGGGAGCACCTATCAATCATCCTCGCAAAAGACCCATCCAGTCCATATAACTCGCTCCCTTGTGATATCTGTGCTGTACAGGTGACTCAGTGAGCTGTGGTATCCATTTGGACCACTACTGTATGCAGCACAAGACAGTGTTTGTCCTTTGGAAAAGTTGGCTATGTCCAGGACTCACATACCACCCTGCCACGACTTCTTCCAGGTCCCCCTTCCCGAAACTTGTGGTGCCTAGTTTGTTCTGTGTCAGTTCTCTTCTTCCTGAATGAAACCCACTAAAGCCCCTCTTTCTAGGTTGATGCCATCCCATTGGACCATGTACTTCATCCCTGGAGGGTAGATTTCTGTCCAGGAAGAGGTACTGAAACCACACTGTAAGTCGCACGAGATGTGCTGAGGAACATTGTGGATGGAAGGCATTTGGTTGAACCTATCTTCAGTTGACGCAGTGGATCACTGTTTACTTAAATCTAGGCTTAGGGAAACAGGAATCACAACTACTGTTGCTGTCTGGTTTTCCTCATTGCTGGTGAGTTGCTTTCAATCCTTATTTCTCCCTCTGTTCCGATCTTGTAGCTAGGGTGCAAAATGTGGAGGACTTCAGTCATCCTCACTACCCCCATGTTACTCAACATCTACATCAAGACTTTGGCCCAGCTGATTAGATCACATGGATGTTTGGCTTTGAAGTGTGTTGATGACATCAGGCTAATGGTGTTGACAAGTCTCCTAAGTAATGGTGCAAATATGGCCTGCCACTCAAGATTTCTGAGAGCAAATCTGAACAAGCATTCAAGATGAATTAGACATCATTCAAATCGCAACATGCACTAAAGATTACTAAGTGATCATATTCTCATTCATTCTCTCATGCACTCCCTCAACTGTTGACTCCTTATAACATTCATACAATCTCTATACCTGGATACTGTCTGGGTTATTAGTGCGCTATACATATCAATATAACATAACATAACACTCACCCATCCACACCACACACAGAAACTTGTGACTCAGTCAGGAATGGCTTTCACTCAAACATCAGCCAAACCTAAAGGCTTTACCAATTCTAGTTCTAATTTCCAGAGAAATGCCCTTTTCACCTTCCCAGACTTATACTTCAGTAATGGTAAACGCAATGGTTCCCAAATGCATCTCTCAAATCAAAAAATAGAATGTTCTTTACTATGGTCATGGAATTTATTGTTTTTGTCAGTATTGTTGGATAGTATTAATACACCTTTAGTACCAAAGGTTTAACCAGACATGCTAGCAGTGCCATTGCGCTAATGTTTAAATTTGCAATAACAACACTCAAGTTTCCTGATTCCTAGGCTGATTAAGTGGTCCAGTCTAGGCTTTTAATTTGCATTCTCTATTTGTTCTTTCTGTTTATACTATTGTAACTTCTGGACTGCATGGCCCAGACAGCAAACAAATAATAATCCGGGAGTGGATGAGATATTCTAGCTCAGACCTGGGAAACTTGAGAGCTTGGTGGTGACAATAATTTTGCATGAGGGTGTTCTTCACAGTAGCCCTGGACTCAGAGCTAGTGTTTGGGAGGATAGTCATCATGTGTTTGAGCACTGGAATGTATTGTGGGAGTCTCTTTGCCCTTTTGATTTTCTCACTTGTTGGTTGACATTGGTTAACTACAGCAAAGTTAGACTCTCTCTCACTGCTGTTAAACTGCTCTATTTAGAAAGGACTCCATTTTCTTTCTTACAGCAACTGAGACATGAGAACCTGGTGAACCTCCTAGAAGTGTGCAAGAAAAAGAAGCGTTGGTACCTGGTGTTTGAGTTTGTGGACCACACAGTCCTAGATGACCTTGAGCAGTTCCCAAATGGACTTGATTTCAGTCGAGTTCGGAAATATTTATTTCAGATTATTAAGGGAATTGGATTTTTCCACAGTCACAATGTAAGTTGTATACAGAGCATGGAAGGATGAATGGAGAATCAATCATAAAAATGTGCTTGACAACTATCTTCTTAATAATAATATACATGTGCATGTCACTATTGTCTGTACTGTAAGTTACAATGATTAATATGTGGCTCAATTTTCCAAATGCCTAGAATGATTTGGAGATCTGTCTCTATCCAGAGAAATGCCTCTAATCCCCTAAAACACCATTGAATAGTACCATCACACATGTTACATATGAACAGGAGCATATTAGCAGAAATGCACCAGTAAAAATGTGACACATAAAAAAAACCCTTGCACCGCCATTATAATGCGGCACTCCATGGTGCACGGATAGACAGATGCGTGACGCATCTTTCGACGTAAAGGTGACACAGTGCTGGAGTCGTGTCGCAAGTGCGACACAACTCCAGCACTGCTCATGGGCGGCCTATACTTGCTGTGCTGCGTGCCTTCTTTCACCTGCTTGTAGCCCACCAGGTACCTTTAAGTAAGCGCCCCAGAGCTGCATTGCAGAGAGCCCCAAAGCTCCCACGGTCCTGCGGGCTCCCTGCTTCAATGAAGCAAAGCAGTTTGCAATGACAGGGCGGGAGCCGCAAGGTTCCCACCCTGTCATTGCAAACAGCAGTGTCCTGGGGGTGGGCACCCCGGGACACTGCAGGAGCTGGCCCTGGGGATGTGGCTGTCTCCAGGGCCATCAAGGGCTCCAGATGGGGGGGCCACGTGGCCCCCCTCCCACTTAATGCACAGACCCGGGGAGGTGGTGGTCCCCGGGGCTCGTGGTCCGTAACGGACTCCTGCATTTAAATACTTAGTGCCCTGGGGAGGTGGCAGTAAAAAAAAAAGTAAAAGCCCTGGGGGTGGCCGTCCTCGGGGATTTGGGGGACCATGTGCCCCCACACATGTTTTAAAAAAGCCCCGGGGGTGGCGGTCCCCGGGGCTTGGTGGGGCCGTGTGACCCCAAACCCACATTCAAAAAAACAAGCCCCGGGTGATGGCGGTCCCAGTGGCTGCTGGGGGGCCGTGAGCCCCTCAAATATTTAAGAAAAAATATTGTCCTTGTGGGACCCCCTGAGTTCTTGAGACTCGGTTCTACTGAGTCACAAGATGGCTGCCAACACTTCGTGGTTTGGAGTGTTGACAGCCAATTAGAATAAAGCTTGTGGTCCGGAGGGTTCGTGGATCCACTGCGCCTCTAAATATCGAAACTTTTATTTTTTTATTTTCTCAGCAACTACTGAACGAATTTACACCATTTTAAAAAAAGGGCGCTTTCTGAACCAAGCACTACCCTTTTGCCAAATTTAGTGTAATTCCGTTTGGCAGTTCGAGCTGTAGCCCTGTCTAAAGTTTCCTATTGGAAATTCATTTTCTGACCTCTTTTTTTAACATTTCTCAGGAACTACTGAACGGATTTACAACATTTAACAAAAAGAGTTCTTTCTGAAACAAGGGCTACCTTTTTGCCAAATTTGGTGTAATTCCATTCAGCAGTTCGGGCTGTAGCCGTGTCTAAAGTTTCCTATGGAAAATAACATGGAGAAAACAAGTTTTGGGACCGCCCTTTTTTCTCGGCCCGCGCTTAGCGAATCACCCGAATCTTTCAGGATAGGAGCTGACCGGAACGCCCCACTAGTTTTGAAACTTTCATGAAGATTCGTCAACCGGCGCCAAAGTTATTGAGACTAGGTCCTAACTATAACTATCTACTGACGACCGCCAGTGGATTATATATAGCGGGACTGGGAAGAAACTACAGGTACCACAGGGCTTTCAACCTACAACCTACCGTGACGCCCACCAGGGGGCATACAATTTAAAAACAGCTATTGTGACTTTCCTCGCTTTTTCCCAGCCTCATGTATGCTTCTGGCTTTCCCCTTTGAGAAAGGTCCAGGCGGACCGAAATGCATCAATGCCCACAACAATGCCAGCGCTGTTAAGAACGAACAATGAAACTTGATGTTGTTTTTCCCATCGTGAAGTGTGCGGCTCACCTTCCTTCTCGTGAGAGAGGCTTGTCTTCATATTTTACGCCTGGGTCCCGCCAGGGCAACGCACCCCCAGCGACAAAGAGTGCCATCACTGCCCGAACCTGGACCGAACCCTGAACCTGCGCGAGCAAAACACGGGCGGCGGCACCACCAGAGACTGGACTCTGGTTCTGGGTCCAAGCCAACTTTAAAAATAGTTATGGCTGGGAATCACGACAAATACTCACCAACATGCGAAACAACTCTCAAGCACCAATCAGTGAGAGGCAGCAAACAGCGGGACTGGGAAGAAACAACAGCTACCACAGGGCTTTCAACCTACACCCTACCGTTGACGCCCACCAGGGGGCAAACAATTTAAAAACAGCTGTTGTGACTCTCCTCGCTTTTTCCCAGCCTCATGTATGCTTCTGGCTTTCCCCTTTGAGAAAGGTCCAGGCGAATCGAAATGCATCGGTGCCCACAACAATGCCAGCGCTGTAAAGAAAGAACAATTAAACTTGATGTTGTTTTTTCCATCGTGAAGTGTGCGGCTCACCTTCCTTCTCGTGAGAGAGGCTTGTCTTCATATTTTACGGCTGGGTCCCGCCGAGAGCAACGCACCCCCAGTGACAAAGAGTGCCATCACTGCCCGAACCTGGACCGAACCCTGAACCTGCGCGAGCAAAACATGGGCTGCTGCACCACCAGAGACTGGACTCTGGTTCTGGGTCCAAGCCAACTTTAAAAATAGTTATGGCTGGGAATCACGACAAATACTCACCAACATGCAAAACAACTCTCTAGCACCAATCACTGAGAGGCAGCAAACAGCGGGACTGGGAAGAAACTACAGGTACCACAGGGCTTTCAACCTACACCCTACTGTAACGCCCACCAGGGGGCAAACAATTTAAAAACAGCTATTGTGACTTTCCTCGCTTTTTCCCAGGCTCATGTATGCTTCTGGCTTTCCCCTTTAAGAAAGGTTCAGGCAGACCGAAATGCATCAGGGCCCACAACAATGCCTGCGCTGTTAAGAAAGAACAATTAAACTTGATGTTGTTTTTTCCATCGTGAAGTGTGCGGCTCACCTTCCGTCTCGTGAGAGAGGCTTGTCTTTATTTTTATATGTATATATATATATATATATATATATATATATATATATATATATATTACAGCTCCAATCTCCTTTACCCATACCCGGCCGGGTTGGGAGCGAAGAAACAGCACTCACGGGCTCAGATAATGCAGCAAAGATTTTTATTTTTCAAGCAAACGCGTTTCGGGACAGCGTCCCTTCGTCAGTGGTTCAACAGTGAATATCACGCCGCGCCATTTTTTAAAACCACAGTAGGTTACAAAAATGAAAAACGGACTCATCGCAGCTTCAATGAGGTAGCGCCATCTTGGAGTGTCCAAAACGGTCTCAAAGTCAATAATTACGTAAATTATTCAGACGAAATTACAGGGATTTGTTGAGATTTTTCTGTTTAGACTGTGTCCCGGAAAGCCCAAGGGGAGGGAACAGACTTTTGACTCTCAGGAGACTTGAATCACGTTAAATTGTTGATCTCGAGACCAAGGCGCCAGGAGGTCTTAACATGGGAGAGGAAATGGCAACTCATCTAGGATGAGTCGTTCGCTTTGTTAATCTGTACAATGGATGAATTGGATGATGTGACTTTTGAAATAACTGAATATGAACTGAGTAATGAGATACAAGCAAAAATACAGAAAATGTTGAATATTTGTTGTGGGTGGTGACTATTTATGTCTGTTAGGTTTTGAACATATAACGGTTAACTCAAATCATGTACATGAGGGGTGTCCTCTGAGAGGGACGAGGCAAGTGCAACTCCATGCAGCCAACAGGCTGCAATTGCCGATACACGGCAAGATAACAACATGGACGATACCATTTAAGCTGACATGGTTTACAAACCATGTTTGTCATTTTTGACATATATATAATCAGTTTCACTGCTGAGCCCAATCGAGAGAACACCCCATAACAAAGACAATATATGAGGAAACAGTGCAATGCGCGGTCTAAGCCGATACACGGCTAAAAATGTTTTGCTACAATTTTCAAAGAACAAATTGTAATTGCGTCTGTATAATGTACGTAATTATTGACTTTGAGACCGTTTTGGACACTCCAAGATGGCGCTACCTCATTGAAGCTGCGATGAGTCCGTTTTTTCATTTTTGTAACCTACTGTGGTTTTAAAAAAGGGTGTGGCGTGATATTCACTGTTGAACCACTGACGAAGAGACGCTGTCCCGAAACGCGTTTGCTTGAAAAATAAAGATCTCTGCTGCATTATATGATCCGATGAGTGCTGTTTCTTCGCTCCCAACCCGGCCGGGTATGGGTAAAGGAGATTGGAGCTGTAATTTAATAACGCGGCACACCGCCGTGTTTTAACGGAACCCGACACCAAGAGTGACCCACGGTTTCGGTGTATTTGGAGCCTTAATATATACATATATACATATATATATATTTCATATGAAAGCACCCACCAATTGGAGGCCCTCTCAAAACATGTTCCACTTTATTTCAGCTAGGCGGCAGTGGACAAGAGCATGGTAGGTACAGCTGATTTTCGCCAAAAGTCCAGACGCATTTCAGGCACTTCTTCATGGGGATGGCAGTAAGGGAAAGCGGCTCGCAGGTGATACACGTAGTATGGCAGTGATTAGTCCCGCCCTCTGCGCGTATGCATCCCTGGCCTTCTGGTAGTCAGAGTCTTTCAATACTTTTATCCTGTAGTAGGACCAGCCGCCGTTTTCCTAAGTGAGTTTTCTCTACCACAGTGGGTTGCCGCAACTATCCATACTGCTGCCATGCCAACTTTTCACCTTACCGAAAACACAATGTTCACTGTTGCCCCGTATTCATGACGGCGCTTGACCTGCTCGTCCACAGGGAGGGGCACTCCGCGACCTCGGCAGGCCGCCAAATATTCCATATGAAAGCCCCCGACAATTGGAGGCCCTTTCCTTACTGCCATCCCCATGAAGAAAGGCGAGGAGCCTGAAACGCGTCAGGACTTTTGGTGAAAATCAGCTATCCACTGCCGCCTTGCTGAAATAAAGTGGAACACGTTGTGAGAGAGCCTCCAATTGCCAGGTACTTTCATATGGAATATGTATATAAATATATATATATATATATTACCTACTGGCGGTCGCCAGTAGGTAGTTATAGTTAGGATCTACTTTCCATAGGAAATCCGTAACATTCTATTGGGAATAACTTTGGCGCCGGTGGACGAATCTTCGCGAATTTCTCCAAGAAAATGGCCCGCTCCGCTCCTTCCCTGAAAGTTTGGGGGGGATTCATCAAGCGGGGGCCGAGATAAAAGGGGGGTCCCAAAACGTGTTTTCCCCATGTTAATTTCCATAGGGCGGTCGACTTCACTTTTAGCCCGAACGGCTGAATGGATTTCCATCAAACTTGGCAAAATTGTAGGGACTGGTAGCCCGATGTGCCTTTGCTATGTCTCAAGATATGTGCTCCAGTGGATTTTGAGTAATTTAGGTTCAAAAAATATATATATCTATGGCAGCGCCCCGGTGCACGCACCGGGGAGCGTACCGGGCGCGCTAATCGACTTGCGCACGGAAAGCTGATTGGCTCTCGGGTGCCTGTAAACATTCGAAATAGTCCGGAGCGGCCGCCATCTTGTCTCTCGGTAAAATCGAGACACAAGAGGTGGCAAAAACAAAGGGGGGAATTGACCATAAGGGGGCAGGGTAGACCCCCTGACCCCCTAGGTTTGATGTGGGGGCCATGAAAGGGCCCCGTCCGGGGCCCAAAAAAAAAATATATTTTTTCAATTTTCGCGGGGGAGGGCCCGGTACGCGCACCGGGGAGCGCAACAGGGAGCGTACCATGGGGAAAAAAGAATGACAGACTTTTCAAAAACTGTATTTTTATTAATTGTTCTTTTTGTTGTTTTTTTTTATTAAGTACCAACATGTAGGTACCAATGCAGAGTCTAAAATTTAATATACACCGTCTCCTTTGTAGATATCTTGCATGTTGTTACAGAAGTTATTGTGGTATATGGAATTTATACCATAGTCTGTCAGGAAAGCAGAAACAACATGGAGGCGGGAGATGATAAAGAGATGTTAAATACACATTGGAGATAATAAAGTGGGAGAAAGGAAGTAACTATGAGCAAACTTACTATGTAACACAAAAAAGTTGCACAGTATACTAAAGTCTTACTTTATATTATAAACATTATGGAACTACTTGATGAATTACATATAAAAATGAATAATGTCTCAAACAATTTTTAATTATTAAATATACATTTATTGTTCTGATTTTTCAAAATTTAAAAGAACTTCTAACATTACATCATCTGGAATGTCCTCATTTTCATTCAGTGATTCTATTGATTCCACACACAGAACTAATTGATGGTCCAAAGAGTCATCCATAAAATCAAAGTTATCATTCTCAGCAATTTTTTCTTCTGGGCTGTTGTTCAAAACAATTTCGAAAGAAATATTCTGTTCTCCTTCCATTTTGGTGCTGTAAATTGCATAAAAATAAATATATCAGTAGAGATAGGGCACTGTTGGGTTTAAGATCAGACAGGTACTTGTGAGTTTTTAACAACAAAGTTATCTTTGGGCAGTGTATGGTTTCAGGCAGGAAGTAGAACTATTAAAAAGTGCCTGTGATGAAGCCTAAGTAAATGCATAATTATACCAGAGAAGCCTAACTCAATCCATAATTATAACAGAGAAGTCTATCTCAATCTCAAACTCTTACAGAGGGACAGTATATAACTATCTGAAAACGTTTTCCCAAATTAACTTAAAGTGTATAACATAGTTCTCCTTTCAAATTACCAACTTACCTATTTCAAAGTAGTTGAAGTTTTCTGTCAAAATTCTTTCCAAATGTACCTTAGGTAGTGTTAGTCAAAATGGCTGTGTTTCCCTCTCATTTTTCATATATATTCATGTACTTAACCAATCAAATGTCAGCACATAAAAGTACAAAATGTAAGTAACATTTTAATTGGTTGAAAATTCTAACAGTTTCATATGTGTTTTTGTCATGTAATTTACCTCAGGATATTTAGACAGGGCTACAGCCCAAATGGCTCAATGGAATACCACCAAATTTGGGTAAATGGTAGGGACTGCTATGTAGTAGGGCCTATTCTATATTTGGTGTAAGTGTCTCCAGTGGTTTTTCTGTAAATTACTTTCCCACCTTTTTTTAGGGAGCGCTTACCGGTGTGTGCCCCGGTACGCACACCGGCAGCGTTACGGGAGTCCGCCATTTTGTGTTTCGGTAGAATTGAGACACAAGATGGAGGACAAACAACGTTGGGAATGGGTAGAAGGGAGCACGGTAGACACTTCCTGACCCTCTAGGTTTTCTGAGGGGGGTTTAGAAGGCCCATTTATGTCCCCCCCCCCAAAATAAATTTCTAAATTTTTCACGGGGGGAGCACCCGGTACGCACACCGGGAAGCGTACTGGGGAGCGTACCGGGGAGCGTACTTTGGTGAAAAATAGGGAAAAAAGTTAGAAAAAGAAAATCATTATGAGTGATCAGAGGTAGGGTAGCCCTGAAAAGAGCTTTTGGGTTGTGTGGCTGATTTAAGTACCTAAACGTAGGTTCCAATGCACAGTCTTAAATCAGGAGGAATATTCTATTCCCCTCATCTGAGAAGTGCACACCATCTCCTCTATAGATGTCTTGCATGTTGTAACGCAAGTTATTGTTGTATATTGAACCCATTCCATAGTCTCTCATGTGAGCAGAAACAGATTTATTCACATGTTTCCGTGCTTTCTCAAATTGTGGACAAAATTGGTTGGACCAGTTACATTTCTGTCTTTGGCATATATTGGAATATACCAAGGCAGTTTGTGGAAAAAGTGTCATCAATTGATTAAAGGTGTCCTTTAAAAGCATTTCCAGACCAACCAACTTAAAAAAATATATATTATATTAATATTCAATATAGGATTCAGTTTTAGAAAAACATACCTTTCTAAGCTATAGACATTTGCTAATAAATAACCTTAGAAATTCACTAAAAACACATAGGTATAGGCCCTTTAAAAAGTTAGGAATTAGCAGTTAAAAAACCTATGAAATTCACAGAAAAAAACCATAGGTTTCACACCAGTTATAGTTAGGAATTAGCAGTTAAAGAACCTATGAAATTCACTGAAAAAACCATAGGTTTCACACCAGTTATAGTTAAGAATTAGCATTTAAAAAAACTATTAAATTCAATGAAAAAACCATAGGTTTCACACCAGTTATAGTTACCTGGAAATTCTACTGACATAAAACCATTGAAATTCCCACGTTATAGTTAGTTGGACTCACTATAACTTGCACGTGTAATGCACTGCTGATGACATCACAAATTACATCACTCATGACATGGTCAGTGACATCACTCATGACATCACTGATGACACCATCATTGTGACAGAGTGACTGACCTCCTTTCAGTGTAAAGTAACCCTTGAAACACATATTCAAAAATAGAATCTAACATTTTCAAAAAAGTGGAGATACCTATACCAGTTACAACAACCAATTCAGTAATTCCACCATTTATATACACATCCACTCATTCACCAACAGTTCTATATAGTCATTCATACATATACTCACTCATCATATGTAGTGAGACACCTATACATCCGTTAACACACCGACAGTCATCCAAAAGTTACTCACACACATACTCTCACATGCAAATAAACTATTGAACATCCATTTATTTGCATATATCGCTATACACACACTACCACCTTACTTCTAAGGAAACTTACACATACTTACTCTCTTAAACAATCACTTATAGAAACAAATACTTATTAAAACAAGAACTCTTTCAATCTCTCACTCTCACATATACTCATTTATATACATCAATACTCACATATACTAGATTAAAACATATGTAGTTACTGATAAAGACACTAGTAAGACAGTCATTCACTTACTAACACATACATATACACACTCATTCACCCATACAGTCCGGCACATATGCTGTCTTCAAAACACATACAAACAGTGAGTCAGTCATTGATGCATCTATGTGCTAAGTAACACCCCCACCAAATCATACAGACACTTATACTGATACTAAAAAAAACATCTAATAACCCATATACACAGACATGTAGCTACTCACCAACCCATGCAGCCACTTATACACAAAGTGAAACACTGATACAAACATTTAAATATTTAAACAATACTCGCTAATATATGTATTCACTATGATACACTTAATAAGCCAGTTAACCAATCAATTTTTTTAAAAAAAACATCCATTAAGACACTTATTGAAACATTTATTCTTCCATCGACCTTTACATATACATATATAAAACATGTTTATTTTTCAGAAAGACACACATTCACTGGATGGTGTCATCAGTGATGTCATGAGTGATGTCACTGACCATGTCATGAGTGATGTAATATGTGATGTCATCAACAGCGCATTACACGCGCAAGTTATAGTGAGTCCAACTAACTATAACGTGGGAATTTCAATGGTTTTATGTCAGTAAAATTTCCAGGTAACTATAACTGGTGTGAAACCTATGGTTTTTTCAGTGAATATATATATATATATATATATATATATATATATATATATATATATATATATATACACACATATATATACATATATATATATATATATATATATATATATATATATATATATATATATATATATATATATATATATATATATATATATATATATATATATATAATGTTCACCATGGAGGAATAAGGGAGGGTGGAGTAACTCAAACCATTGAACAGTTGGCCATACATAGGAAAGGATTTGACAGTCAGGAAAATCTAATTATTGCTGATGATTTTAATACTACATTCAAACCTCTCACTAATGATAATAACACCCTTTTTTAAATTGAAAATGAGGCTTAGGGTATTCCATCACTAACTGCCCCTCCAGTAAAGCACTGGACTTGATACAGTTTATCAACTATTAATATTCACCTTAACTCTGGGGCTATGGGTGTGAAATGGTAGTATTCCAGATTACCCTACTGCTCTTTATACTTTTACCTGCCCGCACAGCCCCTGTAGGATAGACTAAGTACTGATCAGCCTTCCCTTCTGGAATTAAGGTGTTGATATGAGAGTCCTCCCTAAGTCGGATAGTGATCATAATGCTCATACACATACTGCAAGTATTCCTTTTTCACTTACGGTTGGCATAGTACCAACCAACAATGGCAGTAGAGTGAAATGGCTTATAGTCTTAATTCTGATCTTTTTAATCAAAAATCAATAGGGCCCTTTCTCATTACTTCACAGACCTTGAAAGTCCTGTCTATTCACATCAAGCTAACTATGATGTTTTTACCCTGAGAAACGAAAGCTTGTATAAGACCTTAAGTGCATGTTTTACCTGCCAATACTCCACCAAATATGAAACATCTATACCTAGGTTAACTTGGTTTAATAGTGATTGCAGTAAATCAAAATTCAAATTGAGAAAGGCCCTTCAGAATGGTGAGGCTGCTGACATTAGAATTTGCAGGAAGTTGTAAAGACGGCTCAGCTCAAGGCCCAGCAAGATTGGGATATGAAGACCTAGGTTGACATATATGAGGCTGCCACTCAAAAAACACTGCAACCCTCCTGTCCGTTTGCGTCTGAATCTAGAAACCACCAATAGATTCATATACATAGATCTTAGAGTGCGCTGTGGAAAGTATCTATGAATTTTTTTAAGATAACTACGTTTTATGACCAGTACCATGTATAGCTTTGAACAGTATACATCCTGTTTTAAACATGGAACGCTTCTCCACTGGAAGCCAGTGGAGCTCCTTCAGCAGCGGCTTGACGTGACATTGTCTGCCCTGTTGATAGATAATTCTGGCTGCTTGATTTTGTTTCACCTGCAGACGGTGTTTCTGGTTGCGCAGGAGGCCAAGATAAATTGCGTTTGCATTATCAATTTTTGATAAGATCAGAGCAATGATGATTTGGATGCTAGCCTCTCTGCTGAAAAACCTTCAGTTGGAAAAAAAAGCCAGAGATGACCGAACCAATCTGTGAGTTCATGGAGTGGTCCGAGTCGATTTGAATGCCTAAGCTCTTGATCGAGTTCTTAGGAGTAGGAGCAGGACCTAACTCCGAGGGCCAGTAGGAAGGAGTCCAGTGCGATAATTTGTTGTTCGGGATGACAATTTCAGTTTTTTGGGAGCTTAATTTTGATTGATTTTTGTTCATCCAATTTCTGATGAACAGAATGGTGTTCCTGAGTAACTACTTGTAGATTGTGGAATCATCGATGGAGAGGATCAACTGCATATCGTCAGCAATAGTTGTATATCTTTACCACATTTGACAAAGGTTTAATATGAGGGGATGAATATATACATTGAAGAGGTGGGGGACAATGAGGAGCCGTGTGATACTCCTTAATTCATGGTAATGATGCCGGATTTTATGGTGAAAGCCACACTGATTGCTTCCGGTCCTCCAAAAAGGATTTTAACTAATTTAGGGCGGTCCAAGTAGACACCAGTCCACTCAGTCTCACAGTGAAATGCACTCCGACACATATGTTAGTCCAGGTGGATTATAGTTGGGGTTTTGGATGCTGGCAATGCTACCCTCAGAGTTATAACAAATGTTGCAAATGCTTGATCACGCTGTCATGGCAAAATGTCAGAAGGGTCAAGGCTGCATAGTGATTCTTGCTGATATTAAAGTGGTCTGGATCCCTGTGAGAGATGAAGAAATAAGTTGACTGGCAGCCACAATTTGGAAAGAAAAGGTTGCATTCAAGATTTTGAAAGTGGTCAGGAGTATTTCAGAACAATAGTTAGGCACCCCACCAGTCTGAACTGGGAGTGTCACTCTAAATGATGCTGAGTGTGTAAACAACAGTTTGCAGTGTCTATGATGTTGGGAACCCTTCAACGTGGATGGCCTTTCTCCCTTGGGTGAGAAGATAAGTTGTTTTCAGTGGGCCTACCATGGTGAAGTGAAGAAAATTAGAAAGCTCTTTCTCTGTGTGCTGCAGAATGCAGCACATATAGAAAGAGCAATAAAAGAGGAGAAATTAATAATTTTGCCTCGTATCGCCATCCTAAGACCAGATATATCCTGGCTTTAGTATTTGGTGCTGCCCCAGCCTTGTAAATCTGGGGTAGCATCAAAAAGCAATGAGTGTTGCGGTTTAACACCCACAGCAACAACCATTGCATGCCCGTTTTCTCAGCAGACTGTGGCGGAAAGGGGCATATTTACAAGGCAGCATTAACCACGTTAGGTGGCTTAGTGCCACCTTGTAAATATGGGGAATGGTGCAATACCACCAGAGCATCAGTAAAAGTGACGTCCCGGTGGTGTCAGGGGCTTGCAAATATGCCCCATAATGTCTACCTTTATAGATAACATGTGACTGCTACATCTCATAGATATTGCTGTCTTATATAACATTTCCTATACATTGATTTCCACATTTGTATAATTTAATTGTCTTTGTATTATATATATGTGTGATGTAATGATCTCTGACATATGTGGATGAGTACTGTGACAAAATAAATTGAATAAATATAAGAAGGGGACTATGAAGAGATGAGGGGCACTGTTAACTACAAGCCTGCCAAGTCATGATTATACCTTATGTCTCTTTCTCCCAACACCCCATACTTCATGTCTCTTTATCTCACTCTTGCAGTTTCTTTTTATAGCAACTTTCTAACCTTGTCTTTGTTTTAATTTCTTTCTCTTCCTTCTTCTGTGTATCTTTTCTTCCTTTTTCTCTCTTATTCTGACCACCTGTAGTCACCATCAAAAATTAAGCACTGACGCTACCTGTTTATTATAATATATATCTCAGTAAGGAAATTACCCTGATTCTGGAGGGTCAGTAAACAGTGGCGGCTAGCTTCAATAAAAAATAGTGCGATGAAAAGCCACTCAACTCCCCATAAACTCGGAGATGGAACATGAGGGTGCGGCACTTCTCCTAACCTCCTTTCCAATAGCAGAAAATGGAAGGACTTCCTTCCTGCTTGTGGAACGGAACTCCAACCAATCCTGGAGCTGCATTCATGCTGTGAAAGCAGCTCCAGGATTGGTGGGAGCAGGCTCACCCAGCACTCGTTTTGAGGCTGGTCGCTTGTGCCAGTAATTCCCTGGCTGTTTTACAGCCTTTGGACTGCTGGGTCTATAGTGCACATGTCGGGCTGGCCATCGCAAGACGGCCGGACAATCCGACATGCACACTGTAGACCAGTGAGGACATACTGCATTTTCAGAATTCAGCCCTGCCCCAACCCTCGTGCTGTAGACTGCACGAGCAGGGCGGTTACAAATAAATAAAATGCCATTGAAAGTCTATTTTATTTATTTGTGTTTTCCTGCTGCACTCGCAGCAGGTGGGGCGACGCTCCTACTCTCCTGAGGAGGAGCCGCCCCTGTGAATACAACGATAGACGTTTTCCATTGCTAGGACTGGATAGTTTCGAAAAGCTCCACATTCATATTTTGCCTGATACAATGGTATTCATAGATACTGAACGCCAGACTGTACTTGCACACATGACATACAGTTTAGTGACAAGAAAATACATGTATAAAATGGGTTTGTAACAATCAAGTGCATCCCGCTGTACAAGAAAGAATAAAAACCGGAGGAACATATGCCATGTATGATTTATTTGAAAATGTCCCCAGTAGCCAGCAGATTTTTAATCTCACTATAAATATACTAAAGGAACTGTGTTTGTAATCATTAACTAGTCATATTTGCCAAAACACACTTAGATGAATCCACACAGGCAAACAATTACAACTCCCCTCTGAATCAAACAAGTGAATGGAAGCGCTGAAATAGTGGCCTAACGCCCGTGAAGATATTATTATGTAAGAGTAAATATTTAAAATCCAACAGCTTTCTTTGATCAGACGTCCCTTGTTGTTTATTGATATTTCAAAAGAATTTTCTTTGGGCTTAGGGAGTTTTTACAAACGCTTAGCATGTGCCCTCTCTTCACCTAACACAGAAAATAGTATTGGATAAAGCATACGTCGCTTATGTTGGCAAAATGTTTGTTGGGGAGAGGAGGCCACAAGGGAGAAACAGCTTTTGAAAGGATGGAAATAAGAAAATAGGCTGATTTGGCTATCAGAAGATTGGAAAAATGTGCAAATGTTGACAAAGGAGCGAGAGAGAGAGAAACACAGATTGGCAAAAGAGACAAGAGTGGAGTGGAGTGGTGTGGCTCACTGGTTAGAGGCGGCAGACCCAGAAGCAGAGGACGGCCCGGGATCAGGGTTCGATTCCCGACGCGGCAGGGTCGTGGACCAGGGTCAGCGGACTCGATAATTCTCGCCTTGGTACCTACTCTAACCAGGGATCACACTCGGCAGCTCTGGGCATTAGCTTGCCTCATCGCCACAACGGCCCCCACATATGCCGGGGATGCCTGGTTTCACCTTGGAGATACCCAGTAGGGATCATCTCACTGGGAAAGCCAAGACGGGTTCCCCAGAGGTCTACAGCGCGGAGATACCCCATGTGGGGTGATTTATGCGGTTTACAAGACATCATTACATTACATTACAAGAGGCAGGGGCTAGGGCTCATAGACTAGGAACAAATGTATATTGTATAAAGAGACGTGCAGTGCCAAGAGAAAGTACAGAGGAAACAGAAATTGGGAAAAGGGAGAGCTAGAAAGAGCACAGAGAAGCGAGTAAGATGGGAGAGGGTAGAATGAAAGCAGAGATTGTGTACAAAAGAAGTGGAAGTGGTGAGACAATAACTAGGCGAAAGGACAGAAACAGTTGGCTGGTATTAAGTGGAAACATCAAGGGATGCAGGCAGGACAGGGCAACCTGAGGGAAAGTGTTTGAAAAAGAGAGGAGGCAGCAGGGGATTGTAGGGGAAGAGGACAGGGGAGTGAGGTAAAAAAAGAGGAGGTGAGGGCGAGTCTCCCGTGTGAGGGAGTTTCAAAGGCATCCTCCCATGTAAAATGCGACATTGAATGAGCAGACAACTTGCATAAAAGGTCGAAACTGATTGAATATTCTTGACATATTCCAGATAGATCTTTTTATGTATGGAGACTCCTCACTCGTAAAGATCCTACTCATAAATCCCTCTGTGAATAGCAAACAATCACAAACTTACACAGAAGTTCAAGTTTACCTTTGTGAATCAGGCCCTGAATGTCTAATGGAAGGAAATATTGAGAACAAAAACCCTATAGAATATGAACCTATGTGGATTAAACATAGATACACATTGGACAGATTCAATAAACCATTTAGCAGATAAACATATGAATGTGCTAATAAAGCTCTGGGCGTGAACAAAATCAGTTTTATATAAACAAATAATGCTATATAGAAGATAAAGTGCAAAGTTCGATATGTTCTTGATGCTTAGCAGAGAAGACGCAGCTGCCTCCCTTTCCATGGTCTCTGTGAAACAGAAGCAAAATACAGAGTTACATCAAGTACAATACAAAGGCAGCAGTTTTCATTTGCACGTTTCTGTAAAGTTGACCTTCCCTCGTCTGCCTCCTTGTGACTAGTGGGTGAAAAGCTTTGGTATACAGATAGTTCAGCTTTGGAAGGAAATGCACATCTTAGAAAAAAAAAAAAGCAAAACATAGTTTTAGCTCAGATCTATGTCCCTGTAAAATTGTTCACTCGACTATTAAATGAAAAGGCACGTAGCACAGTTTTGTAGAAGGTAGGTCTGATAATGGCCAGTGTTCTGCATATCTCATTGCCGCATTTACAGACAATGAATTTAAAAGGAAATCATGTATGTAGTTGGAGCTTGCGCTTAAAATCTGGCATGTATCTGGCCCACCAGCACCTCTACTTGAAGAACATGAAATAACACAAATGACTCCAGTCAGTGCGCTCAGAAATCCTAATGACGCAGTGACGCTTCTTTTTTATGGGAGTAGAATTGCTGTAATGTCTTGTGTTTTGTCAGCTGCACTCAATGATAAATGTCACATTGTGCACAAAGATGAATCCCATGTCCTTTATATCCTCTAAGAGAAAGGACCACCTCTGCAGGACTCTTACAAGATAGGAGATTACATTTTTCTCTTGGGCCCTAATCCTGAATTCCAATTGGACGGGAGAAGCGTCGATGTTTTAAAACAAAACTATTTATTATTTTGTAGTTATTTTATAATTAATCATTTTGGAGGTCCTTAATATTGACCCGATAATTAGATATCTCTCTAATATTTTGAATTTGCAGTGCAGCTTCTTTCCTCCCCTTTCAGGGCCTGATTACGATCTTAGTGAACAGGGTTACTCCATCACAAACATGACGGATATCCAATTCGCCAAATTACAATTCCATTATATTCAATGGAATTTGTAATACAGCGGACGGGATATCTGTCGCGTTTGTGATGGAGTTTCCAATCCGCCAAGATTGTAATCAGGTCCTTAGTTTTGCAATGTTAGGGCTTCAACTTGTCTAGTATACAAAAAAGTGACCTGAAAATACCTTTAAAATTCGTTGAAGGCTTATGCATTAGTCATAGATACTTTTAACGCCTCCCACTCTCGTCTACTTTTATTAAAATAGTGACTCTCTCTCTCCTTTGGAAGACCACAGTAAAAGTTTTAGCTCTAACAAATTTTAAAACACTTTCGATAAAAAAAACCTCAAACATTCAACTTTTGATCAAAGCATCTTTTCAAAGATGCTGTTTGTTTGGCTCACTAAAGTATACAAAAAGTGATGGATGGAATGCTTACATTAATGTCAACCACTGGTAATTACTCGAGGTCGCATTCCAGTCCATTGTTATTTTGCACACCATGCCACCTCTGTTTGGACCCAGCCTAATGCAAATCAGTCTTGCCTGTGCTCCAATGGAAAAAGTCCAGCCCAAACTGCCAGGTCAGGACCTCCCTGAACCGGAATGCAAGCAACCTAGGCCTGGTTTTGCCCTAATTAGAACACATCAGCCAGGAATAGCTTCATTCCAGTTACCCAGGGTGCATGGGACCCAGTTTGGGCTTACCCATACCACTTAGGGTGACACACTAAAGTATAATTAAAAGTTATGGATGAAATGCTTGAATTAATGTCAGCCACTGGTAATTACTCAGGGTCACATCAGAGTCCATCGTTGTTTTGCACACCATGTCTCCACTCTTTGGACACGGCCATATGCTAATCAGTTTTTGCCCACTCTCCAATGGGAACAGTCCAGCTCAAACCGCATGGCCAGGTCCTCCCTGAACAGGAACATAAGCAACCTAGGACTAGTTTTGCACTAGGTAGGGCCCATCATCCAGGTATAGCTTGGTTCCAGTGATGCAGTGTGCACAGGATCCATGTCTGGACATACCCAACCCACTTATGGTGACACACTAAACTATACAAAAAAGTGGTGGATGAAATGCTTGAATTAATCTCAGGCACAGGTAATTACTTGGGCTGTATCCCAGTCCATCATTATTGTGTATGCCATGCCACTTCAGTTTGGACCAAGCCATATGCAATTCAGTCTTGACCCTGCTACAATGGGAATAGTCCAGCCTGAAGTGCCAGGCCAGGTCCTTCCTGAAGCAGAACCCAAGCAACCTAGGACTAGGGCCCATCAGCCAGGTATAGCTTGGTTCGAGTGACACAGTGTGCATGTGACGGATTTAGTGACGGGTGGTATTGTTAAATCCATAAATTTGTTAAATTAATGGTTAGTCCTCTGCTTCAGTGACATTTACAGAGAAATCTTCAAACCTGACCAGTGGCTGGAGACCCTGACCCTAGAGTGGGAGTGAGACGCATAGAAACACAGTTCAAAGGGCAATCAGCTAATATTTTTAAGGGATTTGCTTCAAAGGTGGAAGGTGCCGAATAGGTAGGATGAACTGAGTACCCCATGGCATTGAAAAGAGCAGGATAGGAGCACAGGAGAGCATGAGAGTGCTGGATTATCATATTCAAGAAAAAGGGCATGTCCTTCCAACATGCCCATCTCCACTGACGTGACACACCAACATTACTTAAACTCTGCTGTGCAGCACCCTGGTATAATTAGGGCCTTATTTAGAGTTTGGCAGAAGGGATACTGTAGCGGGAATTCCGTTCTCCTACAGAACTGTGCATAGAGACCTGGAACCTCGGTGAATTAGGATGGCCCAAAACTCACCTCAGTACCCAAAATCCCCTTACCGAGCTAGCTACAGTGTCTCATTGGTCATAACAAACTCCCAATGCTTAGACAGACCAGAAAATGAACTTAGAGTACCTCAGGAATCGTGGAACACATGAACACTCTTTCGTTATATAATCATCACAAACCAGAACGAGGAGTAAAAGAGTACACGTGCACGTTTAAAATATTTATTTACTTATGCAAGGTTCTCAAACTCAGTATCTTGTATAATACTAGCAAACATATTATAAGCAACAAAGTTATCAGCATACTTATCAGTCCCTAAAAGGCGAATGTGGGAGCATACTAATATGCTGAAATGAATAGAAATTAACAATGTCTAAATGCACACTCTCCATATTTAGCATGGTATATTATATCTATGAAGGTCTCATTTGGGTTTTAGCAGGGCGGGCCCATACCTTAAAATCTCAGTGGCAGGACGATCACATCACCTACCACCAGCTCTCTGCATGCGAAGCATATCAAGTGTGTTTTTGTGCGTTCAGCATCACAATATAAAACTCGCCTAGAGCCCGATTTTGGCAGCAGCATCTGTATTATGTCTATAAGGGTGCGAAGATCAGACCTTACAACAACACTGGGTTAAGTTATCCGTGTAGCCTTTAGCACTCGGTGTGCAGACAGAGTGCAGAACAAAACTGATATCAGAGCAATAACATATTATTTCTCTAGTAAATCATGAAGCTCTTCTGGGTTGAAAGCTAAAACAACAATTATGTGTCGTGTGCAAAAGTGAAGCAAGAATGAAAAACGGCGTGCAAATATTTAATAAACTCATGCTAACTTAACACAGTGTGTAGAAAAGAAGTAGCTATATGACAATACCCCATCACAAAGTTGACAAATGTCCAATCCCCAATGTTACAAGTGCATTATAGCCTATGGCACTTTCAATATGATGGACGGGATACCCATCACATTTTGGTGGTATCTCCCTTCCAGTAGACTCAAAATAAAGCCTATAGGGCTTCAGTCTGACTAGCCAGTGTCCTGTGCCAATGACATGTGGTGATCCATCCTGGTACATCTAATGTCTACACTGACTTGTGCAGTATGGGTATCTGACTCCAATAATATCCATGGATGCATTGTGCTCATGCATACCTGCGCCTGTGCCTGACTCCACAGTGGGTCCCGTGCTCTCCATACCACTGGGGTCAAGCTATCCTGGCTGATGAGGGGTGAAACCCCGAAACCGGTCCTAGGATTCTTGTATTCCGTCCAAGGAGGACCTGGCCTGGCAGTTCGGGCTGGACTGTTCCCAGAGGCACAGGGTCAAGACTGATTTGCATATGGCTGGGTTCAAACTGGTATTATTATTATTATTATTATTGCATTTATTTAGCGCACAGCTACCCGGAGGTTTCCCGGCGCTTGCCTTGGGAACCCGTCCTGGCTTTTCCCTGTGAGATAGCCCCTACAGGGCATCCCCAAGGTGAAAGCCAGGCATCCCGCCGCAGGGGGGCCATTGTGGAGATTAAGCAAGCTTAATGCCCAGAGTTGCAGAGTGAGAACCCATGATTAGAGCAGGCACCGAAGCGAGAATTATCGAGTCCGTGGACATTTGAGCTCAAGACCCTGCCGCGTCGGGAATTGAACCCTGGTCCCGGGTCTGACCTCAGCTTCCGGGTCTGCCTGCTCTACACCGTGAGCCACACTTCTCCACAATATGGAGAAGTGTGGCATGGGGAGCAAAAGAACAATGGATTTAGGTCCAGATCTCTGTTCTGGGATGAATGTATGACATTGTTCTGCATTCTGTCCATCAATTGTTCTTTTTGAATATACTGTAATATTGGCATTTCTTATATGTTTTATTGATCTGTATAAAATAGATTATATTACATTTTCTTTGCTTGTGCAAGGTAAGGTGTAGAGTGTTTTATATCCCCCAACCTCCATTATAGGGAGCACATTTTTTGTGTTTGAGCATTAGTGGGAAATCTCATTCATCATGGCATTTTTATGATGGAGATTCTCAGTCACTCACTGACAAATGCTTACTCTGGGTATTTGCCTGATTTCACTCATATAGGAGAAGATCATGTTGCAAATGAAGACAAAGAATGAATAGCAAATCAGAAATGTAACTACAAGGACAAATAACACCTGTCCGCACAGCAGATTCTTTGACAAATCATGTGTTTCACAAACCTATTTTAATAAATACCTGCAGCTTTAATCAAAGGCAGAAACATACCTCTAGATTCTATAACTGTCAAATGTCATCCATAACGGTACTGATCTCAAGTTAGCCTTAGTATAGCCCTGTTGGAAATGGCCATTTTTGCAGGGTTATCCCCAAACTTTTAGCTCCTTGCTCCTTTATTTTTCTTGACCTGTGGTTGTTGGCTACAGGACTCTGGGCACTTTACCACTGCTGATCAGTGCTAAAGTGCATATGCTCTCTGTGATTGGTTATCCATGATTGGCATATTTGTCTTACTAGTAGGTCCCTAGTTATGAGCAATGAGTGTGCCAGGGCTGGTAACTCAAATGCTACTAGTGGACTTGCAGCACAGATTGTGCCACCCACATGAGTAGTGCTGAAAAGAGGTCTCAGGCCTGCCACCTCAGTGCTTGTGCGCAGTTTATTAACTGCCATGTTGACCTTGCCAGTGTACCCACTTGCCAGGCTGACCCTTTCCTTTCCTTACACATAACACACCCCTATGGTAGGCCCAAGGTACCCCCCTGGGCAGGTTCCAGTGTATGTAAAAGGTAGGACATGTACTAGTGTGTGTAACATGCCCTGATAGTGAAATACTGTCATTTTCGTTTTTCACTATCTTGCCCATAGGACAGAATGGGGAATGCTGAGTAACATGTTTACCTGCATATCTTCCTATAGGAGTTGGATAGAAACTTGGAGTCTGGTATCCCTGAACTCAGAATTTAATAACACATCTTCTAGGAAAGATGGTTTTTAAATTCTGTTTGAAAATAGCACTTTTTAGAAAGTGGCTATTTTCTTGTTCAACCTTTCTGTGTGCCTCGGCCTGTTTGTGGATTGACTGCCTGTCTTGAGAGTGACAGGGGCTGGGGTGGCTTTAGGAGTTTGGGTGAGTCAGCACTAGGCTGAATAGGCCGATCTGCATTTGGAGTGGTGGGAGGAGTAGCACCTGGGACTGAATAGGGCTGTGCCTGCCTACCACAATGCTGGCTCCACTTCCTGAGGTGTGTCTGAAGACCCTGGACCACATTCACAAAGGAAGAAGTCGTGCACTGGCAGATTGCACCCAGAACTTGTTTGGACTTGGTCCAGGCCCCTTCACACATAGAGAACAAAGACTTTTGGGGTATAAATATGAGAGCTGAAACCCCTGAAAGTTCAGACCACTTTGGAACCAAGGAGGAAACTTTGCTGAGGAGAAAAGCTGAAGAGCTGAAGAAGAAGTACTGCCCTTGCTGTGTGTCTGGGGTTGGCTATTTCTGCCAAAGGAAGGACAAGGGACTTTGCTGTGTTCTGTGTCCCCCTGCTTGACAAGGATTTTGCTCTGTGCTGAAGCCTGAAAAGAAAGGCTCCAAGGTCCTGAGAAGAGCTGGCCTCCTGTTGTGGAAACACAGGGATATAACATTTTCCAAGAGTACTTCGTGATCAAGAGGAACCTGTTGCCACAGAGGACAGCTGAAGAGACTGAGGAGAAGTACTGCCCATGCTGTGTGTCTGGGGCTGAACTTCAGTTTTCTGTTTCTGCTAAGGAGAGGATCGCAGTACTTTGCTGTGGGCTGTGTCCCCTTCTTGAAGAAGGACTGTGCTGTGTGCTGTGTCCATCTGAAGAAAAGTCTGCAAAGGCGTGAGAAGAGCTGGCCTCCCGTTTCTGAAGTCCCAGGCACAAAAGGACTTCAACCCTAGCTTCCCTGACTTTCTTGCTGGAAGTTCTGACCTGCCCTGAAGTGCCTGTAACTGTGTGTGAGGCCCTTGCTGCTGGGAACTGGAAGCGCAATGCAATGAGGGAGAAAAATGAAGCCTGCGCAGCAGCAGCCGTTGCATTGCCAAGGAAGCGTGTAGCCGCTGCCGCATCACCGGAGAAGAGTGCCGCCAGGCCGTTGGATCACTAAGGAAGCGTGTCACCACTGCCGTTGATTGCCATTGCATTACCAGAGAAGCGTGTCGAAGGACCTGTCGCGGCTCAAGAAACCACCCATTTCGTCACACGGCCGTCGGGCATGCACACATCGCATCCACGTTGTCGCATCTGTCATCTTACCGCATCGCAACCGAATCGCAGGAAGAGTCGACACAGTGCCTTCTCTGCGAACCTTTTGTTTGTTTTGCGTTTCACATCTAAGGTTTTTTGAGAGAAAAGTGTTGCATTTTCCATCTACAAGTTTATTTTGGCAACAACCCTTTTTAAAGACATTCTACTGAGTATCTGTCGTTTTGGTCTTGTTTAGTTTAGATAAAGATATTTTATTTTTCTAAACTGATGTTGTGTCCATTTGTGGTGCTTTCACTGTATTACTGTGAGTGTTGGTACAAATACTTTACACATTGCCTTTGGGATAAGCCTGTCAGCTCGTGCTAAGCTACCAAGGGGGTGAGCAGGAGTTATCTGAAGTGTGTATCCCCCTTACCCTGACTAGAACCAAGGGTCCCTATTTTGCCAAAGGAATTTACCTCTGCCACCTAGAGACCCCTAGTTCTAATAAGCCCTTTTGGGAAATACATAAGAACACACTATTTTAAATGTTTTACACCATGTTTTCATATCATTACCTTCATGCATTTTAATTGTCACCTCTTCTCTCTGTGGTTGTTGGTATTCCCCCACCTCCTGTACCACCTCCTCCACCGCCTCCTCCTCCTCCAGCTCCTGCACCCCCTGCTCCTCCTATTTGTGCTGCGGTGCTGGTCGTAGTGGTTGGAGCCAGTGTAGTTGTTGTGGGATTCATGGCAGGTACAAACGGAAATATGGGAAATATTGGAAATATTGGACGCCACGGATAGGGATAAACAGGCACTGGGAAGGGAAATGCCCTGATCCTCACAGGCACCCTGAAGAGAGGCCTTCGCAGATGAAGGAAACGTTCATTGGACTAGAAGAGAAAAAGAAATACATTTAAGTAATTAAAATAAATGAAGAAATGAAAACACCTCCTTTGACGACCAGCACGGATTGTAGCTGCTTCAATTGTATTTTAAGCGCTGATATTGTTTAAAGGTTTTTACATCTCCTCTCACGTGAGAGGCTTTTAAAGATAACTTTGCACCCACCTGCTTTAGTATGTTAGGGGGGACATTTGCGAAAAAGTCATGCAACGCAGACCCCCGTGAGGCTGCGCTGCGTTGCGTGACAGGGAGGGAGCAGGAGAGTGCCATATCTTCAATGATATGGATATCTCCTCCCCTTTCCCTTGCGCCGGCGCTGATTACAGCTGCTGTGCGCCATGCACACACCTTAGCGCCGCAGTGCTAGGGGTGTGCGCATGAGTCCAGCATAGTTTTTGTACAGGAAGGGTGCCCTTCCTGGACAAAATGCTATAGCCCACGCAATGGAAAGCTTTTCCCACTTTGTATGCGGGCTGCACAGTGCAGCCCACATGCAAAGTCGGAAAAGGAAGGAGAAATGAAAGCATTTCTCCTTCCTTGCGCCTAGTTGAAAAGGGCGCAGTCTTTTCACGCTAAACCCAATCTACTGCTTTTAGTAAATTGGGTTTAGCATGAGAAACCTTGGGTGGTTGCCTGGGAATGACTATACACCGCCCTTGGTACGCCCCCATGGCACAAAGTACCGCAAAGCAGCGTAATGCGCTGCTTTGCATAACTTTTTC
Organism: Lissotriton vulgaris; assembly: GCF_964263255.1. Lineage (NCBI taxonomy): Eukaryota > Metazoa > Chordata > Amphibia > Caudata > Salamandridae > Lissotriton > Lissotriton vulgaris. The sequence continues at coordinate 1,077,389,547 of NC_141689.1, read as the reverse complement.
GTTATTTTCAGTGCTAAACAAGTTAAGCGCTGGAAAGTAAATTACAAAATAATTATTTTGCGTCATTTTGCACCACTTTTGTGACGCAAACGCGGCGCAAAAGCTTAGTAAATCTCCCCTTAGGTGTCTGCCTTTTCTTGCCTTGTCGTTGAGGCATCCTTATTCATCCCTGGGGAGAAAAGTAGACAAATGAACCCACTATTGTTTCCTCCTGCTTTGAAGGGACACCATTTTATCATAACTGTAATACTTAAAAGTTAATGTAATAAACAACGTTTGCCTTGATGTCCCCCTAATCACTGATTTTTGGGTGTTTAAAAGTTCTTGGGACTTTTTTCCTACTTATTTGATAGCAGTCATGTTACCTATTTGATGCTGATTAACACACCTTGAACTTTTTCATTGAGCATAAACGTATATCTAGCTAAAATCATTTGGCTAATACTTGTTATCGCTTGGAAAATATATCTCCAGACAAAATTTGACTAGGATGATAGCGATAAGTTTCCGAGACTTTTCAAGAATTGTGATCACTGAGCAGTAATAAACATGCGAGCTTGCCAATCAGATATTGCTGCAAGAGACACAAAATGGTGAGTCAGGAAGAAAACAAAGAAAGGCAGAAACAAAAACAGAATTAGAACTTGTGTTTCAAATGTCCATTGTGACTGGATATACACTAATAAGACACATTTCACGAAACTTCGCCCCAGTCAACTGGTTAAAAACGATGATTTCCGGCCACCCTCATAATTGTCATAGCTTCGACTGGCCTGGAGTAGTCTGGACTGTCACACTTACATGAGTCCTACGGTTAGTAGTTGTCTTGGTTCTGTCATTGGTAGCACTGGCTCGTGTAATGAGTGGTGCCCACTGCAGTGGCCTCCTGAAAAGGCCACTGGCACTTTTTTTTTTTTTTTTTACTAATTAAGAAACTGTAAGAGGAAATCTTTCAAAAACACTGCAAACAGTTATTTTGATGCAAGTCATAAAACTGCTACTTTAGAGTTGTGGCAATTGGCACACATTCCACTGTGCTAAATCCGCCCAGCCAACCATCGTTATATCCCATTAGCACAGGCAAATAATCAAGCCATTCCTTTCAGCTGTCTCATGGACAAGGAATATGTTGAGGTTTCATCGAATGATGCTTTTGAGAATCAAAATAATGCGTAAATTACGGTTAATAAAATGATGAGTTCGCCTGTTGCTCCTACGCTCACAAATAATACAGCTGATTCATCTATGTTCAACTAAATGATGAAACACTCAGTATTTCCATTGCTCAAGCATCTCACAGGTCTGATCACATTTAGGTTTCATTTGGGGTGGTCAGTATGACAGAACCCTGCCAGAATTCTAGCTATAATGAGGGATTTCTGCCTTGAATGAGTAAACACGGGTTGGAAAAACTAAGGAAGTTATAGAAAGCTATTTTCACTGGAATGGAATTAGGTAGATCCTAGAAAATGTCAAAGTACACATTATAAATGTTACTCTGTAGCTCTGGAAAGGAACTGGCTACTAAAGTCCTTGAAATAATTATTATTTATTAGAACATTGGAATGTTGGGAGCTCCATTGCAGACAATGGAGTGCTCCCTGCTTCTACGGGCTGGTAAAGGCCCGCAGAGCAACATTCCTATGTTCTACAAAGGCTTCTCGAAGTTCGAGGGGATTTATATCCCCTCGAGCTTCGAGAACCCTTTGTTTAATTTGTTAGAACATTCTGCCCTCTAGTGGCAGAATGCTCTAATAGTCTTATGTCCCTTCGTAGCAGGGCTATACCGGCAATTAAAGTCCAGCTGTTTCGTTAAAGTCCCTCGCCTTCGGCTCGGGCCTTTAACGATTCAGCGGGACTTTTATAGCAGGTATAGCCCGCCGGGCTATAAGGCTATATTGAAAACCCAATTCAACGGTGGAGATGGACATTTAATAGTTAGGAAAAGTAACTTTTAGAAAGCTACCTTTTCTCTGCCTGAAGCTTTGGGAGGCTAATTTACATGAGTTCTCCAGCAGCTGTCCAGTTCTTGAACTTCATGGGATGTGAAAACCGCTCCCAGAGCAGGGACAATGATTTGGGTGTGAGAAGGTGTATTTCTTCCCACAGCAGAATGAAAAGTTGTGGTAGGCACATAAACTTAATTAGCTTTAAAGCGACCTGCCCAGTATATGTCGGGTTACACCTAAGAGCACAAGCCTTTGTTCTCCTAGTCAGGATGGCACCTAACCCAGTGGGAAGAGAGAAACCCCCAGAAGTGGTTTTGAATGGCCATATAGGAGTGGGCAGCTCATTACTGGTATGCCCCATGTACAAACCCTATTTTGTGAGTCAGTAACCTTTTACCGACTCGCAAAATAGGGTTTCCGACTCTCTATTAGGGAGGGGCGTGCCAAAGGCATCCCTCCCTAATAGTGACTCACATTGAAATGGAAAATTGTTTTGCGACCACATTTGCGGTCGCAAAACACTTGCAGTTTACCACCTACTTCAAATAGGTGGTAAGTCACTCGCAAACGGAAAGGGGTCCCCAGGCGACCCCTTCCCTTTGTAATCTAGTCCCCACTATCAAAGCAGGCGCCTTATTAATGATTATCATATAATAACCTATTCTCCAGCTGCTTATAATCTGCTAATTTGCTCATGTGCACTACTGATATTGAAAACTAAATACGCTTTATGAAATTGGCATACAGAAATCATTAAAACTGACTTTCATTTAAATAACTTGATTAATTATAAAACTGTTGCCTCTAAAAGTAAATGAAACAAGTCATAATCGCCCTCCCAGAAACCTCGACTGGCTCTTCCATCCAAACATCGATCCATTCATCCATCCATCAACCCTCTGATATCCACCATTTCTCCATTACATTCTGCCATCCATACATTCTTTCAACCATCAGTCAGCCTTTCACTGTCTGTCTGCTCATCCATATCCAAACATATCCATGGATCTCTAAATCTATCTATCTATCTATCTATCTATCTATCTATCTATCTATCTATCTATCTATCTATCTATCTATCTATCTAAAAATCTGTCCATCAGCCCTTTCACTCTTCCATCTCTCCATCCACCTTTTCACTCATTCATCCTTTCGTTCGTTCATCCTTTTTCTCATCCATCAATCAATTTAAGTTTAAAGATTTTTTAATAGTTTAATGTTTTAATTTATAATAGAGTGTTTTTATTAGATTTTATTTTATTAGTATATATATATATATATATATATATATATATATATATATATATATATATATATATATATATATATATATATATATATATATATATTTGTACATGTTTATATATTTTTTAAATTTTAAAATAAAGAAAAATGTATAGTTTATTAATTGTTTTAAAGTAAATATATGTATATTATAATGTATATGTGTTTCACTTTTTTAATTACGTTTATTTGTTATATTTGTTAAAACATCGAGATTTTGAGCAACTATATTTTTGACATTGATTTCTTTTATATCATTTTGTACTTACCTGTTTAAGTATAGGCAGTCAATATTTTTACATTCTATATTTTTACCTCAATATTTTTTACATCTATATTTTTTACATCAATATTCTGTCAGTGAACCCTTTTTACCTCGATATTTTTTATATCTATATTTTTTACATTGATATTCTGTCAATGAACCATTTCATTGATTGCAGTTATGTCACATTTAAGAAACTACAAATGTTACAGAGTGAGGCAGTTGATGTCTTCCAAGGGATGCACTTATGGCATAGTAGCTCCTGCTGACATGCCAATTAGACACCTCACCCTGTCAACTATCCAAATATTATAGGCTTTGTTGACCAGGAATAGTCACTGGGCATGATATATTACTTCTTCATCGTTTTATGTGTCCCACAGGCTAAAATAAATTATCTGTGTGGAGCAGTTCGCATAGTTCGCATAGTTCCCACTTTGTGCATTCACTGAGTGAGTAGATTTGAAGCTACATTTCTCAATTCAATTTTCATAAGTATTTCTATCCACTTCTCCATTGAAAAAATACAGATGGTACAAATCAGACCAATGACAACACCAAACCTGGGTCTTCGCTAACACCTAGTCCATCATCTTGATTGAAACCCCTGTCTCTCAAAGACTTGGCTGACATCCTTACTCCCTCAAAGCCACAACCTATGACGACAGGGGCAGATTTATTCAAATGTCACGCAATGCAGTGACACAAGAAACCGTGCTGCACTGCGTTACGTGACAGGAAATGTGCACAAATGCACCATATTTAATATTATCAGGTGCATTCCTGTCCTCTACTTGTGCTAGCGCACTATGTGCTGCCTAGCGCTAAGGCAGGCCCCCTTACACCATGGTGCAAGGGTGCCTGGATTAGGGGCAGGGTTATTTTTGTGTGGGAAGGGACACCTTCCTGAATAAAAACACTCCTCTGAAGCCTTCTCCTCTTTCTATGTGTGCTGCAGAGGAAACAACGAGGAGAAATAAACATAGTTCCCCTTATTACGCATTCCCTGGGAAAGCGTAACATTGTGATGAATTTCCAGTTCTTTCACTCATGGAAAATGTAGGAATGCTCCAAAATCCATGGGTGGATGCGCGGAAATATCCACGCTCCAGCCACAGAACGCTTCCCTGGGGCAGAGTAACGCAAGGCAAAAACTTGTGCTGCCTTGCGTTACTCAAGAATTGCCACACAGGGTCAAGCAAGGTGACCTTGCATTGCTTGGTAAATTTAATTTTAGTTTTTGCATTGCATAGCGTCCCCTTGTGTGGCACAAGGCCAATGAGAAACGTTTGCCCTCATCCTTCGTCAAAGGTATCTCTCAATGACCTCTCTCACTCCTTCTCAAGATCAACAACTCAATGGAGGCATACTCCTGAAGCTCTCAAAACGGACCTAAACCTCCGATTTGTGAAGAAACACACACTAGACATTCTTGGCCTTGTCCAACTACAGGTCCATTACTCATCTACTCCTCATCAGCAGGATTATTGAAAAAAGCATTGAATACACATCTTCAAGATCACAAATGTGCCAATCATCTCCTGCATGACTATCAATCTTGCCTTAGATAATACTGCTTCACTTAGAGAGCTCCTTACAGATCAAATGATGTCCTCCTGACCACATATAAGGATAATCTCTGCCTCCTGATATTACTATACTTTTCTGCTACCTTCACCTTTATCCACACCTTGAAGTCTCAAGTGGCATTATTTGGAAAGGTCCTTCACTGGCTCTTCTACTATTTTTCCATCAGACACCGGCTCATTGATATGGGCACCTCCAGGTCCCAGAATATCTTGATCACTTGTAAAAATTCCCAGGGTTCCTTCCTTTTCAGCCCACTAGGGCATTATTTACAGACAACAATTTCAAAATTTAACAAAATGCCTCTATGATCCTCTCCTACTGATATTTACCTACACTTTTTGAACCTCATTCACACCTGAACGCTCAGTATCTGACGGAGGATTAACCAAACCAAAACATAATTCCCACTGTTTACTAAGAACAGCAAGTCACAAGTAGTCCAAACTCATGACAAAATGATCAACAGACATTTAATCCTAGCCATGTTTCATCTTGCATTCCTGATGCTAGCCCTCATGCAACAAGTACTCTTTCAATTATTTTGCCCATTGATGATAGCTTCGCACTCACTAAAATTAATTGATTATCCTCAGTCTCTCCACTCAAACCTTGCCCAGCCAAATTTCCCAAACTATGGGCCCTATTGAAACTCCTCAGCTCACCTATTCATACAATCCACCACATTCCATATGGCAAGTACCTACATTTTGGAAACACATGCTTGTGATAACCCTACTTAAAAGGCTTCTGCAGACCCCAATATTATTTAAAATTTTAGACTGATTCATCTGAAACCCACAAATAACTTTAGTGCCTGTCAAGCAGGAGTTTTTCCTGATTTCAGAATGGAGTAAGTTCTTGTAGGTAGTCTGAATGAAATCAGCAGTTACCCTAACTATGAAAAGGTAGCTATATTAAGTCTTTAGGATCTCGCTACCACCTTTGATTTAGTCTCCCATCATATCTTAACTACTCATTTAGTTGAAGCGGTAGTGGGATACTGTGCTCTCAACTAGTTTGTCTCTTTTGTATCTAACTACTTCTATGCAGTATGTCTTACTCCTTTTTAATCCATCTTCAAAACCATCCAATGTGGTGTAACTCAAGGTTCTGCCCTTAGACCCACACCTTTTAATCTCTATGGAACAACACCTGCATTCATCATTTGTTCGTTTTACTTCAGGTATTTCTCATATGCTAAGAACACCTAACTGATATTAAGATTTGAAAGTGTCATTTCATCCCTCCAATTTATGTTTAGGCACTATATGACTTTTATTGCTCATTTGATTAACACAGATTATCTAAAGCTCAATTAGACTAAAACCAAAATCCTGCTCTTTGGTGATATCTACATCTGGAATTCCAACTGGTGGCCAGCAGAGCTCACTCTTAAACCTCTTCCAGCTCTTTCAGCTAGGAACTTACAGATCCACTTTGATACAAGCCTACCTTTCCAAGAGCATATCTCTAAAACTGTCTCCATTAGTTTCTTTCTCCTAAAAGTCCTAGAGAATGTATATCGATTTATATCAGTACACCATCAGAAAACAATAATCTAAGCTCCCACTGTGGCTTAGCACAACTATTGGAACCTCTCTTTGTAGGACTACCTAAAAAGCAAATTTAGCATCTCCTATTCATTCAAAACTCTTTTGTTCAACTTCTTTTGGGGATAAGTAACCATGAACATATATTTCCTCACCTCTATGATCTTCCTTGGCTTACCTTTGAAAAGAGATTATTTTTTAAAGCCCTTTGTTTCTGCCATCATGCTATCTAGTTCAGTTTTGCTTCAACCCGCCTTTGGAAATCTTTTGTGCAATCCCTGATCAAAAACAGCTAATTTAGTTGGTCACTCCTTCTGCTACCTTGCTGCTAAAGCCTGAAACAAACTACCACAGTCTATACATACAGCCTCATCTCAACTTATATTTAGGAAACTGATGAAAACCTATTTATTCACACTATAATTTCTTCAGCCATTCTTGTGTGCTATTTCCTGGTTAAAGCAGGCTTTATAAAAATTGCAATCAGTCAATCAATCAATTAATCAAATCTGTCTCAATGCCATGAACCTGGATGGATCCAAATCCCAGCATTCATACAATGTCAAGTCACTCGGAATTACCCTGTACACTGATATCACATTCAACAAATACATTGACAACAAAAAATGGATAGCTAGATACCAGCTCACCATACTTAAGACAGTTAATCTTCCTCCTAGGGAGCAACTTCACAACTGCTGTCCAAGCCCTCATCCTCTGGCATGGTGGGCATGCTCTTCTTCATGGCATTGTATATTCGAAAAAGGCAACCCTTCAGTGGCTCTTACATGCTGAATACACCATGGAGTGTCAGACGAAATGTGATATATATCATTCTCACTATAATGGAACTCCCTTGGTGCCCCTTATTAGCCTTAAAAACCAGCTGCATCACCTACAGAGGGATCACAACCAACACCCCAGCCTATCTGGATGACATGCTCACCATCTCTGGGGCTCTTGGCGCATCTGCAGCCAAGATACCATCATATTGGCGAAAAAAGAAGTGCAAAAAAGAAAAAACAAATCAACAGGCATTTTGGGTCTGTGCACTCAGGATCTAGAACAATATCCTTGTTTCCATCTTGACTGACCAAACCTTGCTCCTATTTAGAAAAGTTCTGAAAATTCAACTGTTTGAAGAACAGTACATTGTGTGATGCAACAACAGCCCACTGACCAGCTGCCCCTCCTATCCCACATTACTGTGTATTTGCCTTTGACCATTTACCTCTTGGCTAGGTGCGCTCTATTTAAATACCATATTCATACATTCAGATACATAGAAGACCTGAGAACAAGGTAATTTGGGTAGCATCTGAAGATGATAGACACCTCGGCCCAAATTTAAAATCATTTAGTGCTGGGTTTGCACCACAAAAGTGATTCAAGCCTATGCAAAATTGTTTTTTGGGGAATTAATTTCCAATGTGAAAGTTGCCTCAAAATAACGCAAAGAGGCCAGATGCCCTGCTTTGCATTACTCTGTGTTAATTGAGCTTTCCATGGGAACTACGGGGTGTACCTCGGCAACCACCTATGTTTTTTTATTTTAAACTCTACATATTACCAATAGTAGACAGTGTTTTGCACCAAAAAATAACACCACTTTGAAACAGGCCTACAAATAAGAAATGCTTTTATTTCTCCTAACTTTCCCCGCATTACTAGTGTGCTGCACTGTCCTGCACACATCCGAAGTGGGAAAGGTTTAAATGTTAATCAAAGCATATTATTTTGTACTGGAAGGGTACCCTTCCGGTTAAAGAAACCTAAGCTAGACACAGGCACCTTTGCACTATGGTTCAAAGGTGTGTGCGTGGAGCTAGGCAGCCTCACTGTGCGCCTGCGCTAGGAAGACAAAAGCATAATGCCATATCTTAGTAGATATGACACCTTCCTGCTCTCTAACGCAACACAGAGTACCGACTTTCTGTGCTGAGCTGCGTTGTACCTTTGTAAATCTGGCCCTAAATTCAAGAGTTCCACTCTAGGGTTAATACATAAGAAATCACAGCTCTAGAAAACCAATGGCTCTTTTTTTATTTTCTGTTGAATAAAATTACATGTGTTGGGTGTAATTAAAAAGAAGCTGTGCAGCCTACTTTTGGTATGAAAAACAACACATTGTATTCTATTTTTGGTTTAATTCAGGGTCAGCTCTTCCATAAGCCGATGTTAGGTATCAGCCTTAGAGTACCCCCTACTGATGGATCTCTGTTACTACAACAGAAAACAGAAAATTGCCTTTTTCAGAGTACAGGAGTGCTCCAGCAGGTAAAACGCTTTTGTGTCTGCAGTGCTGTAAATCATTGCGGTGTTCCACGTTTCTTCTTTAGTGATACTGCACCGCTTTCTGATCAGCTGTCAATGTGTGCTAAGCTGCTGGGTGCGTTTCAGTAGCTATCCCGTTTGCTTATGCAATTTGTAGTACCATTGTACCGGTAACACTTCGGCAAGAAACCAACTACATGAAATTCAGGAAGGCCTTAAAAACCTGGCTGTTTAACATCTAGAACCTGAACCAATCAATGCACTGGGTCACTAGCGCCGGGAAACCCTTTGTTGGGTAGCTGTTGCGCTATATAAATGAAATAAATAAATAATTGTAATGCTTTTCGTATGAAAACAAATAATGTAAATACACATTTAAAAAGATGGGTTTAAAACAAAAGGAAGTCGATCTACATCAGAAGCCTTGTTTTTCCCAAAACTTAATCAGCTAGCTTATTGCACTGGAATAAAAAAAAATACCCATCCCATAGCCATACAATACTAATTTAACCACAAGCGATTTAGATGTTGCTTGTGTTCTTGCATCGCATTAATCCTTGCTGAAGGTTACTCATCCCATAGAAAGTTCATATGAGGTACTCCCTGGTGTAAGGGAACCTCTGCCTGGCTTCTATACTATTACTCACACTTAGTAATAATGGACAGGATGTTTTCTGCACTGCTGTCTGGGGTTAGAAATGAAGCAACAATAATTACAGTGAGTTGACTCAAACGTTATTTTCCAAACCTGCTTTGGTGACCCGCGTCTCGACCACAGAGTACCCGGTTATTATGCAGGCTTAGTTTGTCTGGGACTTTTATCCATTGCAACTCTGCAAGTTGTACTCTCAGGGCCACATTCACAAGCTCATTCTGCCGCTGGTGCATCACTTTTTTGGAAGCAATAGGCTTACCCATATTTACAAGTCCACTGAAAGTCACTTTGAGTGGCTTTTCATGGCCTTGTAAATATGGGTGCCTTTCACGCACTACTCTGCATGAAGGGGGCGTGCCATTGGTGTTGTTGTGGGTGTTCCCACGCAACATCCATGAAGCCTGACACATCCCCAGATTTACAACGTTTTGTGAACTAGGAATGCGCCAGAATCCTATGCCTCCCCAGTGGAGGCGAAGGAGTGGTGCAACGAGGAGAAACACTTTTATTTCTCCTTATTGTTTCCTCTTTCTATGTGTGCTGCACACATAGAAAGAGGAAAATGCCATTAATGATTGTTTTTGTGCAGCAAGGTTTGCTGTCCTGCACAAAAACAATCATCCCAGCAATGCAGGCACACTTGCAACATGACACAAGGGTGCCTGCATTAGAGCACAGCTGCGGTTTGTGCGCCGGCGCAGGTGAGAAGGACAGGAATGCACCTTATCTTGTAGATACGGCGCATTCCTGCACTTTTATTTTTGAGGCACGGCTGCGCATAAGGAAGGGTTGCTGCACTGCCATGCGTCAAAATATTATAAATGAGAGACAAAGTTCCCAAAAATGAATTGTTGAACTACAAGGCAGATGTATATTCAGTGTAGTACCCGAAGCTGAGAGTGTGATAGTTACATCAGTAACAATTGTAGCCTTAAGAGTTAAGAATATTGCTGAGCCAATGTTACCTACCACAAGAAATGCTTAAGCTACACTTCAATTTACATTTATAAAATGTGTCTGTTACATACATTCAGCTTTTAATTTCTGCCATAAGTTGCAGGCAGCGGCATTTATTTCATGGGGAAAGGGACTTGATATTTATCATTACTCTATGGCCCAAAGAAAGAGAGAGAGGTCAAGAAAAGTGAGAAGAGAGAGAGAAGAGAATGATATGATACAGTGACAATCGAAGAAAGTAGGAATAAAAAATACTGCAGGAGTGAGATAAATAGACAAGTAGTGTAGGTTGATGGAACCAAAACTAGGCAAGTTCCTGAAAAAAATCTTGGGCTCCTGCACTTCTTTCTTATAAATTAAGCCCTGCTTGCACCTAACGCTCACAATTATATGTTTAACAAGAAATGAAAATGTAACAAAATGTATACCTAGTATTAAAAAATGCAGATCAAACATGCACATTAAAAAGTGAAACACTATCCCCCACATGCATCAACGTGTTTAGGAAGTGCAAACGGTGCGAATCGGTAAATTCGGCCCTTTGCACTTCCTAAATACGTTTTTGGGATGCATCAAACACTTTTTCAATATTGCATTTTTTTGCATTTCTTAAAAATGCGAATGCATTTAAGGAATCGCATTTGTGCAATTCCTTAAATGCAATGCATCAATTTAAAAAAAAAATGCGAATTTTGAAATTGGAAGTGCAAATTAACACGAGGTTGACCCTCGTGTTAATTTGCGAAAATCTTTCAAAATGCAAAAAAATGCATTTTTTACACTGTCATGTTACAGTCACACATGTCCTTAGGACATGTGTGTTTGAAACATGCACTTTCAAATACATTTCAGGGGTGCAGGGGGGGGTCCTTTGGACCCCCCCTGCACCCTTGGAATGCATCAACAAATTGCGAATTCGTAAATGCCTTCCCATTGACTCCTATGGGCCTTTCGGCCCATAGGAATCAATGGGATTTGCGAAAAAGCAGTTAGGAATTCGGTATTTATTTGCCATTCGGTAAAAATTGCGATTTTTACCGAATCACAAATAAATACCGAAAAAAATGATGCATAGCATTTTGCAATTCTTAATTTGCGATTCGGTAATTTTCGCAAATTAAGAAATGCAAAATGTATGAATGATGCATGTGGGGGTATATGAAATAGAGCTTAAGAAGGGGAAAAGAATCTAGAAAGCAGTGATCATAAAGAAAATTATTACATTAGTTGGACATCAACGAAGCAATGCACTTGTACAAACATGACCTGCTTCAACAATTCCCAAATTCACCAACTCAAAATCACAATTATAGCAGCAGAACATTTGCCACTAAGGCATGTTCTGTTGCTGTAATTGTGGACAATGAGTCAGATATGACCAGGAACATGGATGTTTACTGTAGAGGTGCTGTGGAGTGCGGTTTATAAGTTTGGGGGTATTCACAGACATTCCCAATGTCTTTTCAAACCAAATGTGCATTTTAATTGTTAAAACGATTGAGGTAAACGTGGGATTATGACTTGGTGAAGTGTTATTTCCACGAGGGAAACGACCATCATTGATTCCAAGTTGATTGTGATCAGACTTGCAGCCTGTAACTCCACCTCTGTTTCCACACAGAGATATTTCCCTCTGCTGATCGTAAGAGAAATTTCTGTGTGAAACGGGCCAGGAATAAGTAAAAAACATAGGGGAAAAGCCTGCATCTGTGAGGCTAAACCGGATCAATGCCCTACAGACGGCCAAGGATTACACTTTTTCACAAAAAGAGCTGAGGCCGTATTACACTAAAGGTGCATTTCATTGTTTTCACTGGGACCGCCTTTTAAAAGGTGTGCCTAGCGCAAACAATAAAAATGCACCATATTACCATGAATGCGCTGCCCCCAGGGCAGCCACGAACTCGCTCTGCCCTGGGGGAAGTGCTTTCATTGAAATATAGAGTGATTGCTTTGAAACCGCTCCGTGTTTTCACAGTGCAGGTGGCATCCTCAGACTGCACCTGCCTGCAAGGGGATGTCTGGGGGGTCCATATGATCAACTTTTTCTCCCCTCCAGAGGGTTGCTCTCGGAGATCGCATTGCTAGTGTGTAACCTTTTAGATGGTTGACTTTCAGTGCGCCTCCTGAGAGCTTGTTTGCCTCTGTGCCCGTGTCTGTAATATGGCGCAGGGAACTGAGAGAACGCCTCTGAAGATAGCGCTGGCGATTTATGTGCGCCAGAGCTAGCAGTATTACAGAAGGGGACGAACAAGCGTCTGCGCCCTCTTCTGTAATACCAAAGTGCCCCGGGCGCACAAAGTGGACACAAAGGCCTGTTGTGCTCCCAGGGTACTTTCATAATACAGCCCCTGGGGTCTTTGAACAAGACAAAGAGTGGCTGGCAAGATCTGGGAGTTTTGGTCCACAAAATCATCACCAATGTTTTTGGCTTCCAGTTCAGAAACATTTGCTCCCATTCAATCTTTTTACTGGAGGTTGCACTACACCATTGAACCTTCTCTTGCTGGGAACCGGGACTTGAATATATTTATTTGCCATCAGCATAAGTGTCAATGCTAAGTCCACATCCTCTGAGCAGAATCAAGCATAGACTATAAAAATATTTCCTGGAAAACACCAGGGATCCGTGAGATAGGACACTTTGAGTCCGAAAAGTGACAATACAGACAGAGGGCAAGGATCACACATTGTGTGATTACCCACTAAGGAAGACCAAAAGCACTCAAAGCTTGCGTCAGAGACCCAAGTAAATCTGGGGCAGATTTCAAAAAAAACACACACAACGCAGTGCAGCAAGGCAAGTTTCTGTGCTACGCTGCATAAATGGGAGCGAGCTGTAAATCACCATATCTACTAAGATATGGCGCCTGCACTGGCACACGTGAGGCTGCCTCGCACCCTTGCAGGTGCAAGGGTGCCTACTTTACTGGCAGGATTGTTTTTGTGCAGGAAGGCATGCCAGTTTTACAAACATTAGCACATCTGGAATTGCACGAAATCCATGGGTGGATGCATGGGAGCACCCTTGTTCCACTCATGGAACACTCACCACCAAAAAATGTAACAGAAGCAGCACAAGCTGCTGTGTTGCATTACATTTCTTTACAAAGTCACACAAACCAGGCCTTGCATGGATTTGTAAATTCTAAGTAAGTGATTGATTTGCCCTGCGTCACTTAGCAAGATGCAAGCGTGGCACAAAGGCTTAGTAATTGTATGCCTGATGTAGAACAAAAGGACGCCCGGTCATTTGGAACTAAACTAAGAGAGAAAGTCCTTGGTGTAAAAAATGGTGACAGATCCAACCTGCAACAAATGCCTACCAGAAACCTTTCCTGGGGTTCCATCTCAGGCAGTCACTGTGAACGCCTCCATTCTATGCTTGTGACCAAACTTTGGTTCCTTGCAAGTTATATGGGAGTGGGATATCTAGGTCCACGCAGTCTTCCACCAAAAGGGGCTCCCTCCATCAACTCCAGCTCTCATCTTGAGTTAAGGAGGCCAGCACCAATGTTGCCTTAATTTAAACAACAGTAGGAAATGGTTAATCAAACCGCAGTACTCACATCAGCCTGTCTCTCCACCTCCACTCCCAAAGAACTAAACATGGCAGAGCGACTTCAAATCTCCAGTGATGTTATTAATAATCCGTTTTTTTCTATAGTACTACATATTACACTTCTGCCGTTTCTGGGAAAGTAGGCTGTTACTACGCAGATTGTTACATCGGGAGTCATTCCATCTCGGAATGTATTTTAGGAGTGCCTTTACATTCGTTTTTCACAGGTGGATTGATAAGTATTATTTCTAGCTCCTTATACTTGTCCTTCTTTATATGGGTACTAGCAGCCCGTCCCGACGTTGTCCGGGAGCAATTAGGCTTCAGGGCCCCCGCCCGCCCCGACGTTGTCCGTGGGTCCCCCCGACCCTTCCTCCATATATTGCAGTATTATACCTCTATGTTTACTTTGTACGCTTTTGTAACCTGCACACGTAACTTTTTCCTCCTGTAATGTACTGTTTGGCTCACTTTTGCAATGCTCCGTTTGCTTCCTCTTGCTCACGATTTTCATTTTTTATTCATTTTTCCGCCTCTCACCGCTCCTAAATAAATAACCTACCTCATCCGCCGCTCACCGCTCCTCCCCGCTCCTCACCGCCTGTCCGCTGCTCCTCACCGCCTGTCCGCCGCTCCTCACCGCTCCTCCCCACGCCATGTCCGCCGGTCCTCCTCGCACTCCTGGACGCCGCTCCTCCCCGCGCTCCTCATGTTGGGCACGCACCTCGCGGCTGGCGCTTCTTCCAAGGGACTACTTTTTTTTCGGTACATTTTTTAAATAACGTACATTTATTAAGTTTATATAGCCTATGTCCATCTGCACACCCTGACGATTACAACGATGTATCGGGTGTGTGGATTGGCGCTGTGGTTCCCGAGTTTACCCGCCTCAAAGGTTCAAAGTTCTTCCTTTATAATAGTAGTATAGATATACATATATATTAATCCACATTTATATAGGTATATGTATACTTAGGTATATATGAATGTGTATATATGGCTGATCTGTGGAGATGTTTCTATATATATGTACATATATATAATTCAAAACATATTATTTACAAAAAAATAGTGGTATCTTTTAGAATGTAAATTAAATATAATCATAAAATTACTACAATAGTGGTATTTACATGTAATTTTAGGTGAGCGACTGTGGTTCTGTGTAGATTATATTATGGTGATTGATTTATGTATACTTTCTAGCCCTGAGAAAGTCTAGGGGATCAAGGAGGAGGAAATATGTGTTCTGATCAACAGAATGGAATAGAGAATATCTGTTGGACGAATTCCTGACAAAACTCGGATCTTGTTTATGAGTGTGCTCGGAAGGACTTTAAAACACATATTATTTTGAATTACTAAGGCACTCTACTGTACTTGCCTTTATGACCTGCTTTTGTTGATGCACTTTACTGTTTTGATCTATAGTTCCAGGTGAAAGCAAGGTTTTGCATTTAAAGATGTGATCACAGGGGCGCTCTCTAGTAACATATTAAAGTTTCCTATTTTGTTTTACTACTAATGCACTTTACTGCAATTACCTTAAATACCTGCCATTTTCTGTGCACCTGAGTGCGTTGGTCTTTTTCTTAAGTGAAAGCACGGCTATGCATATTAACAATGCCAACACATGTCCAGATTGTAAGTAATATAAGTAGAAATCCCTTTTTTATATTACTAATGCACTTTATTGTAATTACTTAAACATACACTATCTTGATGCATTTTAATGTTTCTGCCCTGCATTGCTACATGGAAACAATGTTGATGATGTTAATATACAGCATGATTCCAAATGCTATTGGCTGTATGGTACATCATATTCTAAATATGATGTACATGTGTAGAAATATAGGGGCATATTATCAAGGGAGTTTATCTCCTCTTTTTTGGCTTTAAAAGCCAAGAAAGCGGAGATAAAATTATCTCCCTATTACCTAGCTGTCGCTAACACCAGTTAGCGACAGCTAGTGGGAGATAGCAACCATCTTGGGCCCCACTTTGCATGTCAGTGATATTTATCACTAATGACATGCAAAGTGGGCGTGCCAAGATGTTAGCGACTGGAAACAGTCGCTAACATCGCTATCTCCTATTACCAACTTTTGGAGATATTCGCGCTAAGCGCGAATATCTCTAAAACCTAACACCTGCCCTGAGCAGTTCTTAGCCATGTTATCCAATGGGAGGTGGATAACATGGCTAAGAGCATTAGCTCGGTAATGCATGAATATCGCGGACTTTTCAGCGATATTCATGCATTGCGGCCGATTTTTATCGCATTTGCGATAAACCTTGGTAATACCAAGGTTTATCTGCGATAAAAATCGCCGCAGCTTAGCAGTACATTTTTGTCTCTAACCAAGCAAAAGCGATAATTATCGCTATTGCTTGGTAATATGCCCCATATTTCTATGCGATTTTTTTCATAGAGATAAATAAATGAATTATAAACAAAATGCATTACAATTCCACATGTAACGCACCATTCACAAATCACATGTAGTCTGAAGTGTGGCTTTACAATACATATGTGCAATATATTAAACCATAGTTTCAGGACTGTCACTGTAGCTCTGAGTGGTCGTAGACTAAAGTTGCACCATGCACGTGTCAGGAATAAGCCTTCCTGCTATATTTAAAAGATCGCCTCCAGCATTAATTAAGCTACATATAAATTGTACCTTGGTCTCCACATAATATATTTGAGGTCAGTGTGTATTTGCAACAGTAGAATTCACATTTGAATTATTATTGTACAGACTAAAGCAACCTTGCCTATTTGCAGATGCCTCCTGTAAGTATAAGATTCACATATATGACCTGAACTAGGAAACAACTCGAAACTCCATCTGTTAGATCTGGGGGTCTCTAGTTGGCAATGGTATTCACCTTTGTCCAAATAGGGACCCTTACTTCTAAGTCAGGATAAGGGGATTACACTCCTTAATAACCCCTGCTCACCCCCTTAGTAGCTTGGCACGAGCAGACAGGCTTATCTCAGAGGCAGTGTGTTAAGCATTGGTAAGTTTTCTTTATATAGACTTAACACAAGACAACAAACGACAAAAATCCACAATACTACACTTAAAGTTGACTTAAAGATGATAAAAAGTTGCTTAGTTCAAGTTGATGATAAAGGCGACAAAGTTCTCAACAAAGTACCTGGATGCGTAACGCAAAGTAAACAAAAGGCTCGAAAAAAGGGAGATGCGTCGGTTCCGTGATACGGGGGAGATGATGCTTCGGGCCTCAATGCTTGCGCAGAGTAGGGGATGCGTCACGATCTTTACCGGTGCGGAGGTGGTGCGTAGATTCTCGGCCTGCAGGCCCGTTGCGGTGCACAAGATGGCGCCTTGATGCGATGCGATGATCCGGTTGCGATGCGAGAAGATGGCGCCCTTGATGCGGCGATGTGATGACGATGCGTAGATGCCCTGGCAGCCTTGCGATGACTTTGTACTTTGGAGTCGCGACAGGCCCTGTGATACGCTTCTCGGGTGCTGCGATGGCGACTCTCTTGATGGCGTCACGCTTAGCAGGCAGCTTCGATGAACACACGCTTTCAGGGAGATGCAGCGAAGGCTCGCTTCTCCGGCGATGCGACAATTTCAGCTGCGGCTGCAACACGCTTCCTCTCGAGGCGTTGTGCTTCCAGCTCCCAGTGACACACAAAGGTCTGGAGTTGAGAATTCCCAGCAAGAAAATTCAGAGGGGAGCTGGAGGTGAAGTCTTTTGTCCCTGAGACTTCAGTAGGAGGCAAGCACAGTTCAAGCCCTTGGAGAATATTCTGTATATGATGAAAGTCCTTAAAAAGTTCCGTCTCCTTTCCTTGGCAATTAAGCAACCACTGCAGGCCAACCCAGAAAACAGCACACTGGCATAGGGGCAGTAAAATTCCTGCAGCTTCCTTGGTTCTTGGTTCTTCACCTTGGCAAAAGGTTTCTTGTTCAACAAGTGATCAAATTTCTTGGGATCAGGGCCCCAATATTTATACCCCAAAATCCTTTGTTCTCTGAAGGCAGAGAGGCCTCTGCCAAGTCCAAACCAGTTCCTGAGCACTTTGTTTACATGACTCTCTTCTTCCTTTCACTGTGCAGGGCAGAAACATCAGCCGCCCCACAGGAGGTGGAGCCAGCACAGGGGAGGGAAGATACCGCTGTGGAACACTTTGTTGACATGATTCCTCCTCTCCTTTCACAGTGCAGGGCAGAGACATCAGACAAGCCACTGGAGGTGGAGCCAGCATTGTAGAGAGAAGGCCTAGCCCTATTCAGGTCCCAGGTGCAACTCCTCCCTCCCATCTAGATTCAGATATCTCTATTCACCACTGGGCTGCCCCAGCCTGTCTCCTGGAATCCCCCAGCCCTGCCACTCACAAACCCAGACAAGGAATACACAACCTAGCAGAGGCAGTCCTGGACAGTTAGGCAAGAACATACCTACTTTCTGAAAGTGGTATTTTCAAACACAGAATATTAAAACCGACTTTACTAAAAGTTGTATTTTATTATTCTGAGTTCAGGCTTATTAAATTCGAATATCTACCATGTTCCCTGAACCAGGATTATAAGAATGTAATATTCTAACTGCCTATTCTAGCCTATGGAGAACAGGTAGCCTTTAATAGTGAAAACCAAAATGGCTGTAATTCACTATTAGGACATGCTACACACATCAGAGTATGTCCTACCTTTTACTTACAATGCACCCTGCCCTTGGGCCTACCATAGGGGTGTCTAACATGAAGCAAAGGGAAGGTTTAGGGACTGGCAAGGTGCACTTGGCCAAGTCGACATGGCAGTGCTAGACTGCACATAGGCCCTGCAATGGCAGGCCTGAGACGTATTTTACAAGCTGCTTCTGTGGGTGGAACAACCAGTGCTGCAAGCCCACCAGCAGCATTTGATTTACAAGCCCTAGGCACACATGGTGCACTGTACTAGGGGCTGACAGGTAAATCAAATAACCCAATCATGGAATCACCAATTAGTACATCAATTGAACATAGGGAGCACTTGCACTGTGGCACTGGCACAGTGCCCAAAGCATATAACCAGCAAAAACATATCAAAACAGGGGAGGCAATCCATCAAAATGGAAGGGAGACTCACGCCAATGATGCCAGGTTTAACACCATCTTTTTATCATTTTGTTAAACATTGAATCATTGGTGAACTACGTATAAACGTCACAAGGACAATTTCTAGAAAATGCGTCTTTCTCTCTCACAGAGCAATGACAGCCCCACAATATGGACCTGTCAAACTTCCCCTCCTGACATTACAGCAATTAGAGTCCCCTACTTCATAGATGACCCAAATCAGCTGTCAATGACGCTCCTCTGGACCTTCCTGGAGAACAAAGTGCCATCTAGGGCAACTACCTTGCTGGCAAGTTTCAAACAAGAAGACAGAGGAAGAAATTCATTTCCACGTTTGAGGAATATAAGGGAAGTGAAGATGACTCCAAATAACTACACAAGTACAGACAGGAGATTTGTAAGACACAGGGGCTTTTGAGGGCCGGTCCAGCCCATAATCTTTGCCCTTCCCCCAAATGACTGGGGCAGTTGGCACATTATTGAGATGCAGGAGTTCAGAAGGTGAATGAACAATTAAAATGCCTTTAAATTTAGTTTTGTCTTGTTACATTTGCTGTATGTTCCAAGAAAGGTTAAATGTCGGACTATGTCTTCTGAAAAATAGGTGCTTATTCTTTTAACCACTTAACCGCGGCTGCAATTCCGTTGCAGTTTAGCGGAGTGAGAGGGTCCGCGTCAGCCAACGGACGTGCGCAGCACTACGAAGGTAGTGTGCGCGACGGCCGTTGACCAACAGAAGCACGCGAGGGGTTAATGTGGATATGTTTACTTCCCTTTCTTTGACTGCTCAGTGAGAGGATTTTGTAAAGTGGCCTATGTGACAATCTCTATGAGGTACAGAGGGGCCACTTGAAATATGCAGCAGGGGTGGCCTACACTATGCGGAAATGTTGACTAAATTGTGTGGCAAGAACACACAAGTTATGGGACTTAATGCAGCACATATCATTATAGTATAATTTAATCATTGTGTTATTTTTACACATTAGATCTGTCTAGGAAAAGGTTTCATTTCATTAGTACCAGTTCCACATTAAAATATAGCTGTAAGTAACTGAAAGGCGACCAGTCAACCTTTGTAAAGGATCTTCCACTTCACTGCAGCACATGTTGCAGCATTTATAGTAAATGTCGATCTGTTTGAACTAGAAACAAACTTAGCTTTTTTGTTAAAATCTGCAGATTTTGCAGCAGATGACAGATCATGTGGCAAATGCAGCAAATTCATAACTATGCTGAAAATGCCACAGCCGCAGAATTACATAATTCACTGACCTTGTATACACGTAATGTGAAAACAAATACAGTAGGATATCAACTTTTTGCTAATTCACAAATATGTAATACCTTTTGGTGAACTGTGCAATTATTTCAATATATGCCAGCAGTTATGAAAGCACAAATGAAGCACATTTTGTTTTATAATCCTGTAGTGTGATGGAAACAAATATTTGAATACGATAAAAACAAATTTTAGTGGAGCACAAATGATAAATATTGTATTGCAATGCACATTGTATATAGCTTACTATATCTATGTGTGGCGCTGAAGTGCTTACCCATATAGGCAGCGTACTACACCACATAGCTTTTTGTGTGGCTGGAGGGTGTTGTCTTTGTTTTGTGATCCTATGTGGCAAGCCTTTCCAAGTTGTGCGTGATGATCACTGAGGTGACATTATCGTAGCAGTGTGGTGGATGACGCAGTGTGAAAGATATAAAAGGAAACTTTCTGCGCAGCTCTGCGTGAAAGGCGGACAGCAGAATTGTGCCTTTTTACAAAGATATGATGGATTCCTGATGTCTCCTAGCACTGGCTGTCTGTGTGCTGCTTAGAGTCAAAGCAGTCACACTTATGTGATGGTGCAAGGGTTTCTGCGTTGCGAACAGGATTGTTTTTGTCCAGAAAGAGACACCATCCTGCACAAAAACAATTCTTAGAGGCATTTTCCTCCTTCTGTTGCATTCTGCAACACACAAAGAATGAGGAAGTATCAAGGATAAATAAAGATATTTCTACTTGTTATCACAGCCCTCAATTCATGAGACTGCCAGGTGAAGCTTAAGTGACATCACACAACATTTGACCTTTACTGTCACGCACACACACATGCTTACACATATACACACATGCACACACTAACTCCCATAAACACACTCACCCACAAACATGAATACAACATACATTTTAAAGCATTTTTTTTACTAACCTCAGCTGCCAGACAGGGATATATTGCAAGTAATTGTAATAATATTATTCACTTTTTGTGTAATATACAAATAACAGAAAACCTGGAAATTAGAGCCCCAAGCTATGTCCATTAGGATGAGTTGCTCTTGTGTTTCAGGCACTAAATTTGCCTCCTCTGACGCCAGAAAGGCAATGGCAATGTCAGGGGTCGCAAAAGGAAAGTCAGGGGTTGCAGCATGCTTGTTACACCTCACTGGGGAAGAAATAGCTTTTTGACACATTCCTAGGTTTACTAGCAGTAGTAAATCTCTAAATCCATTGGTGTTTGAATGGGAACGCCCATGTTCTACCCATGGAATTACTTCTCATCGCAAGGTAATGCAAGGCAGCATTATGCACTGCTTTGCTTTACTTTGTATTTATTAAACCATGCAAAGCCACACAAAGTGGCTTTGCATGTTTAAGTAAATGCAAACATGATTTTGAACATAGGCTGAGCCACAAAATTGACACAACACTGATGTAAAATCTTAGTAAATAGGCCCCCTACTGTATAGTTCCGGGTCGTAGATCTTATTGTTGGAGCAAGATAGAGATGGAGAGATCTGCTGGGATGTGCATTGTTACTATCATCTAATATCTGGAAACCTTTTAAGATGTAAAGAAGTGACCATAGTTCATAGATATTTCGGATCTTCAGTCTTGAACTAGATAAAAGTCCTCTGATTGCCCGCAATGTGTGACAGATCTCTTTAGTTATTCCATGTCTGTTCATTTAGTGATGGCTGTTTCATTGGCTGCACAGTACTGGGGATGGACAATTCGTGTAGTAGGTATGTCTTATGTGAAGATAAGAGATGCAAGTTACAGTTGGCTGCTAACTGCTGAGAGTTATGGTATTCAAAAACATTATGTACGAACTTACAGAACTATTTAACACGCCAGAAAAGCACAGGTTCACCCTCCTTAACTTACCTGCTTATTGAAAGTAGGTTGCTGGTTCTGTTGTTTCCAATCTTTAGATTGTGAGCTAAAGACTGAGCTTGAGGTTGCGACTGTGTTTCCAGGTTCTGTTGCCAGAATGTGTGAATGTCTTGGAAATAGCCATGTTTTCAACTGTCTTCTGAAGTGAATGTGCTCCTGCATGCTTTGAAGATTGGCTGGTAGTGTGTCCCAGAGCTTGGCAGCTTTTACTGTGAAAGCAGTGGCCTCAAAACTTTCTTATGGCAAGTTGGTATGATGATCAGCAGTGCAAAACTGGGTTGCAATGTCCTTTTCCTGAGATGCTTTGTGAACAGTGCAACATACCTTGAACATTGCCCCATGGACAATGGGGGTCGCAGCTGTTACCCTTGGCTTGCCCGGTGCAAACCTTGGCATTGCCTTCATGACCCCTAGCCGGAAAGGTGGCAAAATCAGTGTCGGGAACACAAGGGCAGCTCGTCTCATGAGTACGGTTGGTGCTGCACGTTCATTGTTTTCTGTCAATTTTGCATTACACTAGTGGTGAATATAATTGTATTATTCACTACTATTAGTGTAATAAGGAACGGTTCACAATTATCTGGAATATGACCGTCCCTGGCAGCTGAGGTAAGTATAACATTATATTGAATGTTTTTTGTGTACATGCTTGCGGGTGACAGTGTGTTAATGTGAAAGCGAGTGTGTGTATGTGGAAATATGTGTGTATGTGTAAGCATGTGTGTGTTAGAGAAAGTAAAGGTTAAATGGCTTTCACTTCCGCTACCCCAGGCATTTTGGTGAATTGACATTCATGCATTGCTCTTCTCACTATAGGTAGCCAGTGGGGTGATTGCAAGACTGGGGTCATATGTACTCTCATGGGTGAAGGTAAAGAAGATAGCACACAAAGTTGTGAGTAAGCCTACTTTACAACGTTACACCTTTCTACATTAAATCCCACCAGATTGACAGAGTTAAAAATTGGATTGTGAAAAGCTGATTGAGTGTGCTTTAATATTACCTTAAAAATCCACAAGTTCCTTCACATAGAATCACACGGTGTGTACTTGAATATCAATCCAGAATAATAATGGCACTGTACATCTAGGACAAAATATTGAATCCAAAATATCGACAGAAAGCAAGTATAGCTTTTCTGTACCGTACTCCACAGATATGTACCAACACAACATACATATCTTCAAGGTATGTAGATGTGAAGTTGGGAATACTAATTCTTTACTTCCCTATATGCAATCCTTCAATATTCTGTCCTCTACATTCTTGTACCACAATATTCTGAGTGTTGTTATTTAGCAGTACAATCAGTTTTTGGGAAATAATTAACCTATAGAGCACAACTTTAATGATTGGTCATAGCTGAAGACCCTATCCTCCTAAAAATATACTTCTTGCTACGGTCCGAGTTAAAGTGAAAACACATTGGTGAAATTGGGTGCGTGTGGGCTATGGTGTGAAGCGCAGGACTTCGTGTGAGGACAGTGGGTTATGTTATTACTGGGCGGAGGTGTCTGGTAAGCAGAGTCTGTAAGAAATGCATTGTAACAAGCTTGTTTTAGTAGCTGCAAATAAGGAGTTTTAGGGCCTACAGGGATGCAGGCCTAAGAGAATGATAGGTGCAATTACTTGATGCTCTTAATCCCTTTGTAAATCCTTGTCATATTGATTCTTTAAGCTGTTCAGGCTTTATTTACAGTACCAGCTCTCAGGCATCATTTTCACACACCCTACCAAGGCAGGCTTCAGAAATAGTAAACTTCCAAGCATAATCAATCCAAATGTTTGCCCTTGTTTGTTCCATGAGGCTCCCACAAGCTCATTGGAATGGACGTATTAAGATCTGATTCGAAACTCTATTGGTGAAGACAAATTTCCTTGATTGATAAAATACTGATTTAGGAGTTATTTTAATAGTTCAGTTGTGTATGTTTTCACTTCAGTGTCTTAAGCATATTGGAACTGTTAGTTAGAAGTTAAGAAGTTAATCAAATTAGATTTCTGGACACCTTTTTAGGCCTGGGTTTGGACATTCCAGCTCTTCAACGAGCTGTTTACTGACAACATACATAGAGAAGGCTGAGGCTCTGCCCCTCTAACCATTGGCTTTCTTCAACTAGCCTCAATCAGCCATTGACTTGAGAATGTGTCAATTAAGTCTTGGCTCAGCCAAGTGGACTATTCATCTCTCACTTAATGTTAACAGCTGCTTAACTGTATTATTCTAATTCCATTTAAGTTATTACATTGAACAGCATGTTGTACTACTTTACAGCTGAACGATATGCTTGCTACTACAATATGCTAATTTTGCTTTTGTTACCAAAATAAAACCAGGCGTGTTGGTTTAGCCAATGCTTGTTTAACTATGGTTTTTTCTGTAATTTTTACGATCTGTTTCTCAGCTCGACGCACCACTGATAATAATTCTATTTGCTGATCAACAAAAAGAGAGTCAACAACTGCTGAGCGCCTTACAGAGTGATGTCATTGTGCTATTGGATAAGAAGGAGTGTGTAGCAAATCTTGGGGATGCCGGGGCCGGGAGCTGTCAGAGCTACGGAGCTGCCAAGCCATTGGTCACCCACAGATACCTACCTCTGACATAGGCAGCATCGTGAGCATTAATGGCGTCAGGGGATTAAGGGAGCCAGGGGAGACCTCGAGACCCCCGGGTCCAGAGACTTTCCAGCAGAATCCAGTGCAGGGATGGAGATCCAGAGACAAAGAGGAAACAACCCCTTGGCACATTCCGGAATGGGGCTAGCCTCAGGTACGGAAGCAGGAGAGCACAGGAGAGAGCAGGTGAAGCAGGACGTTGGAGCAACCGGGGAACTTGCACCCTATCCTGCTCCTACTCCCCGCGTGTTATCACCTTGGGGTAGTGTGTTGCAGATAATTCTTGGCTTCTGTCTAGAACTAGACAGACTATCTTGGAGTAACTGACCCGGAGGTTACAAAGGCGAATGCCGTCAAAAGGGAAAACACGTGGGGCTAATAAGGGACAGAAAAATGGTGTACTAAAAAAGGGCAAGCATAAAATGGAACATCACTGTAAGTCAGCAGATAGTATTACTATTGATCCCCTAGAAGAGAATTAGACTTTTAGTATGCTAGATATTCTGGTATTCACTGTGGAAGAAGCAAGTGGAACACCCCTGGGACAATCTATAAAATAATTTGTGGGGAAATATTTTTAAAGGAAACCTGACGCCCGTAAACACCTTTACTGCCTGGAAATCTTCAAGGTAATGACTTGAAAAAGGGCAAAAAGAGTGTAATGTGTATAGCAAGTGACTCTATTATTCTTGAAACACTACCAGATTTGGACCAAGTATTGGGGGATGAAGAGGGTATCTATGGCGAGGGGTTGTTTCTATCTGAGCCTCGGTTGTCATTGTCACCCTGCCTATCCCCTAGTGGAATTGATAGCCCCATGGAAGACAGAGAAGACTGAAAAGTCCTGCATCAAGCAGTGATTAGGCAAGGAAGTGAGGGAATGGGGAGCAGGGTAAATGACTCACTAGGAGTTACTGGGAAGAGTACCCCTCAGCAAGGCCTTATCCCCCCAATACCATACAGTCGTCTTTGGCACTAGACATGACAGCAACCTCAGCCTTGTCATTACCAAAAGCAATGTTTTTAAATAAAATAACCTTCAGGCAATATTAGAAGCCCTAGTCTAGAATAATGGTCAGGGGAAACCCCAAAAAAGCTACAGAAGATCGAGGAGAAGCTAAAACAAATTGACAATTGTATGCCTACTCTAGTACACTGATTAATAGAGAAGAGAGATCAGGAGGTATATGCATAACCCTCACTGATGAGGGAGAACACACACAGCCCGAAAATCTCCCTATGGATATTTTTCAAAGTGTTCAATGCTGATAATAAAGAGGGGCCAGCACTGGAGAACAAATAGGCATCTACCCCATTACAAGACAGGAGAAAGAACACAGAAGATGTTAAAAATGAAAGGGGTTCTAAAACAAAACTGGAGGAAAGCATGCTGTGGCCCCAGAGCTAGAGACAACAGATAAATTAAACAAGAAGTAAAAAGAAAACTAGGGTGAATTCGATTAAAATAGGAGTAATAAGCCATGATGAGAGTAACGTCTTGCTTGGAAGTATGCAACTCCGAAGACCTGTAGAAGAGAGAAAAAAAGAAAGAGTGGGGCTCAAAAAAGTGGATAGCAGGGCTAATGGTGAGCTGCTAGTATAATAAAATGGGGTGCGCCCTCCCCAGATTAACCTGGGAAAACAGAATGCCTAAAGCTGTATAGAGTACCTACAGACGGGAAGAGTAAACAAAAGTATAATAAAAGGGATAGTATATGGATATTTATGAAACCATGGGGAAGAAGGATAGAGAGAAAACGTCAGAGGAAGTTAAAGCCCCTGGATTGCTCACCCCTATTACAAATACTGGTGGTTAAATGTCCTACCCTGGGTGAGGTTATATCAGATGATATAAGACAAATAGGATTTAAAACAAATTTGGAAGGAAATTAGATGACAAAAGTCCTCTTCTATTCCGAATGTGTAAAGCAGAGGCAGTAAGGGCTGAGGAAGAACTGGAAAATGAGGGGATTAGACTCGTGCAAGTTGGCGAATTGGGTACAGAGAGGAATAATACCGGGAGCCTTGGTGCTCTCTCTTACCAAGCAGGACCACACCCTGATCCAATACAATATGGCATACCAGAGGATGAGCACAGAATAGAATATACACTGATAGAAGCAGGGTGCGTCTACAAGTAACCATAGCAAATGGTGCAAAAGGTCCATTATTGAGCAACCGATTTGAATCCCAATCAGACTCAATAGCAAGTTGTGATGATAATATAATGGGAGAGTTGAGTGATCTGGATTAGGAGACAGTGTACTCACACAACCTATGGATATTGACGTGTAATATAGGGGGATATAAGAGACAGCTAACCCAAGATACCCTCAGAGAGATGTTAGGAAGGTATGAAAATATGTGCTCACAGGAGTCTTGGTTGTGCGAGGCACCAGAAGCAATAGATATTTTTTTTATGCTTACTAAAGAATCTGTGCCAACGAACCCAGGAGGCCACTCAGGGAGATTGATTACTTTAATATCATTAAAAATAGCCAATAAAGTAACTAGGATAAAAGTGAAAAGTCGATGGCTATTAGCTATCCAGATAGAATTCTATAGTGGCACGCGGGCAAGAAGACAAATAATCATGGTCAATATATACAGACAGCCAGGTGCTATAACAGATTATGAAGGGCAGTTGGAACTGTTAGAGGAAGATCTGGAGCTCATCTGTAGAGAAAATGCATCGCAGTTGATAATGATCCTAGGAGATTTTAACGATAAATTGGATCCCTCTTTTAGCGATAAATTGTTTACAGATTTATTAACCATGGCACAGGTGTCCTCAGTTATCTTCCGTAGTACAGGTGGTTCTGCTTGAGATGAATCCCTAGCAATTTTCATAGCATCTATAGGGCTATTCTGTGCAGATTGAAGCGTAGATACTGAACGCCCTGAGCAAAGATTTTTCTCATAGGTAACCAGAGCTGCCCAGTCGACTACGCCTTCAAACTGCTTGCCACTTAACTAAAGTAGAAGGGTTTGAAGTGCTGCAACATGAAGGCAGTGATCAATGGCCCTTACAAGTATTACTCAGGATAGAACAAGGACCGAAAAGAGATAGAGTGATCCCGCTGCAGATAGAACATCCTCAACGCATAACCCCCCGTATAACCGAGGATAGTTTATAATTTGTTAATGAGCTGAGTGACTATACTTTTCTTGGTAGACCAGAGAAAAGAGAGAATCTCCTAATACAGTATGATCAAGTGATTGAGCTGGTGGTAAACTGTTTAAGGGGACAACTAAAATCAGGGTCTGCAACCAAGAAAGGTGGTTACGAGAAGGGGAAGAAAATAAATGGTTGGTTTAGGAATGCGTGTAGGAGCCTAATTTGAGGGTATAGAAATGCGAAATACTGTTTAGAAAAAGACAGGATAAGGTACCAATGTAGTGTCTCTTATTGGTAAAACTTGTGTATAAAACTAAGTTGAAGGAAAGGAAATCGGAATATATGATAAAAAATTGGCAAACAATGTTGGAAGTGATAGGCACAAATAATATAAGATCATTCTGACAATTGGTGCGGCGGGGGAATGTGCAATGGGAAATGCGGTGCTTAGTGGGATTAATTATTTGAGCAATCTGTATGAAAGCAACAGGTCAGATGAGAATTTGGGGACGAAATAGAGCTGTATTTCTCTTTCCAAAACATAAAAGAAACAATCCAAGCCCTATAAAAAAATAACTAAAGCAGCAAGGCCAGACAATCTACCAGCAAATATGTAAAAAAATAATGTGGATTGGTGGGATAATTTTTTAAAATGTCATCTTCCGAAATGTCTTAACTTCTGGGATTGTCCCGGAAAGTTGGAAAGGGGCAATAGTCAGACCACTATATATAAAAAGAAGGATGCCGCACAGCCCCAGAATTATCGCCTTATTAGCTTGCTGGATGTGGGGGAGAAAGTCTTCTCAAAGATGAATGCCTGGGTAGAGCAGAATAACTTGATTCCAATAGAGCAAGGTGGCTTTAAAGAGGACCACTCAACAATAGATCATTGCCTTAGCCTATGGGCAATGGCAATAAAGGTAATAGAATTACGAGGCAGATTGTTCTGCTGCTTTGTAGATTTCTGAGCCACGTTTGATTTGGTTGATCGTAAGTTACTGTGGAATATGTTTGGGTGTATTGGAATTGATAAAGCGTTACTCTCACTAATTCCGTAAATGCACTCACAGAAGGGAGCCAGGGTATTCTTCGATATCCTTGGGAGACTATCAAAGAAGCTACAGATAAAGAATGGATTACGCCAAGGCTACGTTCTGGCCCCACTGTTATTTTCATTGTTCCTGTCCGACTTACCAAATACGTTGCTAATGCCGGTGGTTTAAGCCCTGAGATGGGGGGACCCATATTCCATATCTGTAATAGACTGATGATCTAGTCAGTGTATACATGACAGAATTGGGTTTGCTAAAGAAACTGGATATCTTTTATGAGTATTGTTTAAAGAAATGCCTTACAGTCAATTTAGAAACATCTTAAATAATGGTGCTTGTTAAAGGAAAGGGAACCTTTAATTGGCAATTGGGAGAGGTCAAAGTTGAGGTGGTAGAAGACAAATATAAATAGTTGGGTATGTGGTTCGATACCAAATTAAATTGGAGGGATCATATAGAATCACTAAAAGCAAAGGCAATTTCCTTAGTATTGGGCCTAAAACAATTCAAGCGGAAATATGGAGGCCCGTCTCTGTGGCCAATTCTATCAGCCTTTAATGCAATGGTTCACCCACGATTCCAAAACAGAGTGGAGGTTCTATCTTAAGGTGGTAAATTGGATTAGAATTTTGAGGAGGGCACATGTGTGAAACAGCTTCTTGCTCTCCCATCATCAACTATGATCCAGGCTGTGAGAGCCGAATGCCAACTTAAAACATGGAACTATCAGGGATTGCAAGCTACATTGAATTTCTAACAGAGACTGAATAGAGAAGGAACCCCCAAAAATTCACACCTTTGATAAAGAGAAATAGAGGAACATGAATTGAATTGGGCATCTCAAGTTAGACGTATACTGATTGAGATTTGCTTTGAACTATCCCTAGAGCCTGAACAATGTAATTTAGGGCAGAAGATCCGACAACAGGAGCTATACGCTATTATAGCCAAAAAGGCTTGAGAAGAATATTTACTTTATCTGGGGAGCAAACAGCCCACCCAGTTCCTGGTAAAAGGTTTGAGAAATGACCATATGTTCCCTTACATTGAGACCGTGCCAAGTCCTAAGCTTAGAAACTTGGCTCTGAAATTCAGAGTTGGCCTGAACCCATGTAATGCAGACAGGAATATAAAAACTGCAATGAGAAATGAACTGGGCTTGTGTACATGTGAGCTAAAGGTAAAATGCAGTGGCCCACATACCTTGCTGGACTGCTTATGGTTCGTAGATGAGCGGAAGGAGTTTTTAAAACCTCCTTTTATTACTTTCAAAACAATTAATAGGGATAAAGCTCCTAGCCTGTTGATAAATATGGGCCTTTTAAATGTTGTATGTGTAGTAGGAAGATTTTTAATTACAATACAGGCGTCTCCATAATAATTATTAATATAATTTAAAATGGTCTAGGGGGTTGAAACGAGATTCTTCCCTTTTATGACTTTCTGGAGTCCCTATATGTATACAGAAATGTACACTTTACTTCTGTCTAATTCTTCCCATAACTAGTCATGAATTAAGACCTATTCGATATAGAGTGGCACTGCTCCAATTGTAAGATATATTGGGTTTTTATTCTGCTTTGTACTATTCTTATGGTCGCACTATTTGTATTACTTGTATTTGTTTTTTAAAACATATTTTATTTGTTAAATTGCACATACGTCGCAGGGCTCTGCACTCCAGAGACATCTGAAGAATTAAACCATACATTACCATTGGAGAAACTGACTTTTGTGAGTAACATCAAGATGCTTAATGAAAATAAGCAAAGTAATACAACAAACCACCCCCAACTCCACCCCTCTCTCACCCCTCCACCTGAAGTCGCACAGAGTCCGCATAGTCCTGGCCACAGCCTTTATACAGAACAAAAGACTCTTAGCACAATAGCACACACCTCCGTGGATCCCCCCGCCTGCCCTGCACCACCAGAACCCCATGCACATCAGAAATTACCCCAGTGGATGAGCCTCTACAACAGCTGGTGGCTCCAGCCATAGACCTCAGTAATCCCCCCATCGTTTCCATATTTTGTAATGTTTGCATTGTAATCCTGTGGCTACAAAAACAGGCTAATCTAGCCCCATACAAAAGTCCAAGCCATTCTTCCATGCGGACCGAGATCTCGCTTTGCCAATGTGAAGCCTAGTTCCATGAGATGTAATTTGTAAATATTACCCCCTTTTCCCTCCATAACGTGTAGCAGAGCCTGCCACAGCGTACGTGGGAGCTCCCACCCCAGGACCTCTGAGAGGCAGGAGAATACCCCTCTCCAAAAACGATCCAAGGGTGGCACTGCCAGATAGTAAGTATGAACGTGCCCTCCTCCTGACCAATCTAAGACACTCCGGGGAGGCAATCAAACCCGCTCGCCACAGTCGAGCCCGGGTAAAGTAGACCCAGTGCAAATATTCAAACTGGATGAGGCGAAGGCGCATTGCTATGGCCGCTCCCCGTGGGTCTGCCAAGCCTCCCTCCAATCTTCCTCCTCCAGCGAGCCCACATCCTCCTCCCAGTCCCCCCGAAGCTTCTGAAGTGTGGTGGAGCAATGCGTGTCTAGGGATTGATAGATCCGGGAGATCTTTTTGGTCTCCAGATCTCCCATAAAGACTTTCACCTCCAATGGGCTGAATTCAGGGAGAGATTCCAGGCCTTCCAAACTAGGGGACAGAGCATGGCGAAATTGGAGGTACCAGTAGAATTGTGACTGAGGCATAAGAAATTCCCTCTGTAGGTCCCGAAAGACTTGAGTGTCTAGTCCCTCATAACATCCCCCAGAGTTCAAATACCAATATCATCCCATCCCCGGAAACCCTGCAAGGCCCCCAGCTCAGTCAGCCGCCCATTATTCCAAAGGGGGGTCTCCCTAGTCAGGGTGTTCCACCAACCTATGCGTCGCAGCACCTGCCTCCAGATCAGGAATACCACCCGCTGACGGCATCGTGCCTCGCAGCGGCGCCAGGTACAGAATATTATGTAACGTATGGGGCCCCAGGAGTCGTCGTTCCAGCGCATATGCCGGGTCTCTCCTTTCACCATACCACCACTCGTTGAGGACCAGTAGGTGTGAGGCCTGGTAATATGAGAGAATGTCAGAGGACGCGAGTCCTCCACAATAGGTGAATAGAAATTATGTTCGCAGAGCCACATGCACTTTGCCCCCCCCCCCACAGAAATTGCCCAAGCACAGAATTCACCAGCCGGAACCATCTGGATGGGATCGGGTATGGGTAATTCTGTATCTGGTAGAGTAGCCGAGGAAGCGCCACCATATTGAATATTGCCGATCTGCCATACAAAGTCAAGGGCATACGCGCCCAGGACTTAAGATCTGCACGAACTGATTCCCATACCGGGGCCAGATTCTGCAACCAGGAGATATACAGCACGAGAGAATGACAGAGGACGCGAGTCCTCCACAATAGGTGAATAGAAATTATGTTCGCAGAGCCACATGCACTTTGCCCCCCCCCCCACAGAAATTGCCCAAGCACAGAATGCACCAGCCGGAACCATCTGGGTGGGATCGGATATGGGTGATTCTGTATCTGGTAGAGTAGCCGAGGAAGCGCCACCATATTGAATATTGCCGATCTGCCATACAAAGTCAAGGGCATACGCGCCCAGGACTTAAGATCTGCACGAACTCACTCCCATACCGGGGCCAGATTCTGCAACCAAGAGATATACAGCACGTCCAAAAGGAACACCCCTAAGTATTTCAAACTGCCAACTGGATCGCGTTTGCCCAGTCGCCCACCCTTGTTCGATCTCCCAGAACCCACAGTGTAGATTTGAGGGGGGTTCATATATCATCCCGACGTCTCCCCAAACGTCTTCATGATCCACAAGAGTCGAGGCCCAGTCCTGCCTAAGCTGTGAGGAAAAAAGGACATCATCCACGTATAGTGCGATCCTGTCGGACAGAGCCCACTCGAAGCCCCGGACCTGCGCATCAATGCGCACCCATGCCGCCAACGGCTCCATGGCTAGGGCGAATAAAGATGGAGACAGGGGGCATCCCTGCCATGTACCCCAATTAATAGGGAAGGTGGAAGAGACCGCACTCGCCACCCGTACCATCGCAGTCAGATCCATATATAGAAGCAGTAGGTAAGAAAGGAAAAGTGGGCCAAGATTATGTCTGTGCAATAATGCAAATAAAAACACCAAACTTATGGAATCAAATGCCCTGTCCATGTACGCTAAAAGGAGTGCCGCTGATTCCCCCGTCTGTCAAACAGCCGCCACCGCCACATGTGCTCACCTTAAGTTATGCCTGGTCACCCTCTGGGGCATGAATCCAGCCTGATCAGGGTGTATAAGCACTGAGATGTGAGGCAGGAGGCAATTGGCCAGCGCCTTGGCAAAGATTTTAGCCTCTTTAGAAGGGAGATGGGGCGATATGAGGCATGTTGTTCCGGGATTTGGCCGGGCTTAAGAAACACCACCACTTCCACATGCCTCCAATCCGGGGGTTGCCCCAGTACCAGGGCCTGCGAGTCACCCCCGGGGCCCTGGTCCGACCGACCGCCGACGTTAGCACGCTTTGAGATGATGGAGGGGGCCCGAGTGCGCCCCTGGCTGAATGCCCCAACTGCGGTCTGCAGCAATCACTAATCTCAGGGGCCCTGTGGTCTGATCGGCTGTGTAGGTGTCCCCGGGGGGGGGGTCCTGGCGGGCGGGATAACAGAGCACCCAGTTTGTATCCAAATGGCCCGGCTGTGCCGCCGATCCCCTGCTGCCCGGCTGTGCAGCCGATCCCCGGCTTAAGCCCTGGTTATGGGGGGAACCGCTGCGATGAGCTGTCCACTCGCCCACACCAGGGGACTCCACTTCAGGCCGCAGTACTCGTTTCTCTCCGGCTCGCCTCTCCTGCGCAGCCCAGTCCGACCGCCGTGCCTCCTTCTCCGGTCCCGCTCAGGCCGAGCTGAGAGGGGGCGGTCAACCCCAGGGGGCGCTGCCGCTGTCCCACAATATCTCTGGGCATCCCAGGCAATTCACCATACTCGCTGGTGAGAGCCAAGATCCAACAGGCCACTGCCGAGAGCGCCCCCGGCAGGGGAGCGCGCGGGAAGAAGGGGGCGACCCAGAGCCAATTCACATAGTCTTTCCCCATGCGCCCCCGGTCATGCCGCCGAACCCTCATTGCGGCCCCAGGTGGGGGGGGGGGGTACCGGCGAGCTGCCCAATCACTCAGGTCACCGGCCTCACTTCCACCGAGGCGCCCACCACTGGGAAGCTCCCCGATAATCAGGGGTCTAGATCACGGCTGCTGCCCCTGCCTCACTACGCCTCTCCTCACCAGCGCGGCCCGGTCCGGCCGCCATCTTTCTCCCTTTAATCTCGCCGCCCATCTCACTGCAAAGCAGTTGGACGGCAGGCAATCTCCCAGCCGCTGCCGCGGTTCCTCGATGACTCTGGGGCACTCAAGATAGTTTACATCGCCTGCGGGCGGGGCCCAGACCAGTACACGTCTATCAGCGCTCCAAGGAAATCACCACGCAACACCCCGGCTCCTCCACCGGTAACTAGGCCGTGTCCCACACATGGCGCGATCTCTCCTTCAGCAGCATTGTGTGCGCTTCAAAATCACACCGGCGTCTCTAGAGGTATGTCAGCATTGCAGAGCCGCCTCCAGGATCACTTGGGTGTAGGAGGAATTAGGATAATTT
The DNA here is from genome assembly GCF_964263255.1 of Lissotriton vulgaris. NCBI lineage: Eukaryota > Metazoa > Chordata > Amphibia > Caudata > Salamandridae > Lissotriton > Lissotriton vulgaris. Next base: position 1,077,354,714 of record NC_141689.1, on the reverse strand, counting down.
CAGGATAAAAAGCAGGCTGGACCGAGCTCGCTCAGCACACGTCTGCCATGGTGGCTTGCTAAGCCATGCCCCCATATTACTTGTATTTTTAACTGTATGTTTTATTGCTGTTGCCTTTTATGGTTATATTAGCCAAATAAAGTATATTGAATGAATGGAATGAGTCAACAAATGTAGAAAGAGAGATTTCGGATTTACTTCCAACACTATTTCATCGAGAACATTGGACTATGTATGATTCATGAGTACATTTTTTTATTTTGATGAGCTGAAATAAACACTATGCATTCCCTAAACACTGTAAATACTATTTCAAATTTAGACATAATACAAAATAGCAGCTTAGCACAAAGATCACAAGAAAGTTGGAAAGATTATCTTGCTACCCCCCCACTCATGGTTGGACTTTACAACTGAAGAACTGATTCACAAATCTTTCTGTCTCAGCTTTGTGCAACTTCTGAATGCTGTAACATGGACCTAAGGAAATAATGAGCAGACACATTCCATGTTAATGCCTGGTTTCCCTAATCCCACCTCCTTAGTGCATTGATTCTACATACTTCTGGCTGGTTTCACAAATATAACTTACACTTTTGAATATGTTAACAGTTTGATATCAACTTTTCTGCTTTCGTTATTCACAATCTCTGAGTGTAAACTTACTACAAAACTGTAAGTTACGTTTCTCCAGCCCAAAGTAAAGCAATTGGCTTACTTTTGTGTGGGTGGTTGACATCACTCCAGCTGCCCCTCCAACCCAAAACCATCCACAAAGCCCTCTTGCTCTTCATAACATACTACAAAGTGCAATTTGTGAATTGGGCCCAAAGTGTTTTTTTATTTCTCGTTTCTTACGGAAAACGTTTTAAAATGGGAAATGTGCCTGCAGTATGACCATTCTTGTGATGGCGGGGAAGTGCAGTTAAATGTTCGAAATATATTTCAAATATTTGAGGACACCAACATATATATACACTGTGTGTTCATCTCATTTGTTTTACACTTCTACCATCATTTCTCTGACACTCTGCTGAATGCTCACCTCTACACATCTAAATACAGTCAGAAGTGCTGGAAGCTCCCTGATACTCGAGAATATAGCTTTTTCTCCACTCGCAATCCCAAATAGATTATCTCTTTTTCAGTAAATCCCTATCTCAACAGGTTTCTCAATCCGAAATTGGATCTATTTGAATTTCGGATCATGCCCCAGTTTTTGTAGATTTTGATGTATTGCCCTTCACTCCACATGCTTTATTATCTGATCCCACTTTTACAATCCAATTCACCTCGTTTGCATCTGAATTCTTTTCAATAAATTCTACCCTGAACACTTCTCCTGTTATGATTTTGGACTCCTTTAAAGCAGCTGCCAGGGGCTTTATTATGAACTTTGTCTCCCGTAAGAAGAAATCCTTTGAAGCTAAAACGTCCCAATTACTTGCTGAGATTAAACAACTTGAATATACTTACTATCATTCAAATTCTGAATCCTCCTTAAAAAATCTTATTGAAGCAAAATTTAAGTTTAACAAAACATCTACGGAAGCCGCCTCTTCATATATTTTAAAGAGCAGCATGCGTTATTGTGGAGGTCAAAATTAATGGGGAAATTATTGGCAAATTATTAAAAAATACAAACATGATCGAACTAGGATAGATGCTATTCGGAATAATGATGTATCTCCTTAGTTAAACACAACAACATCTTAAATGAGTTTGTTTACTTTTATAAAACTTTATATACCCCCGAACACCATCCAACCTCAATTGACCTTGCTTCCTATTTTCAAGCTATTGATCATCCACCCCCAATGTTGATTTTACTTCCTTAGATGTAGGTATCCCCCTTTCCGAAATTATTCATGCAGTTTCAGTATTAAAAAGAGGAAAAGTTCCAGGTCCGGATGGATTTACTATTAAATTTTATGCACATTTCGCTAATCTACTCCTCCCACGTCTCTTACTTCTTTTCAATGCTTTTATCACAGTTGATGCTTCTTCCCATACCTTTCAAGAAGCTATGATCTGTTTAATATGTGAATGTGAAGTTCTCCCCTAAATGTACTCTGCCTTAAGTAGGATTTCAGTTCTACCATTTTTTCTTGGCAACCATCAAAAATAAAATATTTAGGCCTGGGGTTTTCTTCAAACATTCCGGAAACACTCAAATTTAATTTTGACCACATAACTAAGACTCTATCTGACTCTATTGATCGCTGGCATCCACTTTTTCTCTCTTTGTGGGGTTGACTAGACACCATTAAAATGATGCTTTCTTCCATAATCTTATACATCATCTCTATGATTCCTGTACGTATTCCTGAATCTTAATTAAAAAAATAGACTCTCTTTTAACAAAATTTATTTGGAAAAACAAATCTCCACATATAACCCTATCTTCTTTGAAGGCGGACAAAACCTCTGGAGGTCAAAAAATTCTTGATTTCAAAAAATACCCTCATGCCTTCTCTTTAAAACAATCTTACCATTGGCTTTTTTCTTGATCAGAATATGCCTGCCCTCATTTGATTGACTATAGAAAATGATTTTTTAGCACCTTTTAAATTAGAAGAATCTCTTGCCTTTACCAATAATATTTCTTTTTTCCGAAGCCCATTCATTTCTAATACTCGTAAAATTCTTGCTCCAATTCTGCCTTCCTCTTATCCTTCTCTTTCCTCGTTAGATCAACAGCCCATTTGGCACAATTCTTTACTCCGCATTTAAAACCTTACTTTTTAGTGGAAATCTTGGAGAAATAAGGGTTTTCTTTGGATTTCACAGTTATTACTACTTAATATCCCTTTATCTTTTCCGGATCTTCAAGCACAATTTGCCTTACCTTCTTCTTATAAAACTCAATACGATCTTTTGTATTCTTCACTATGTCAATACCTTCGATCCTTACCATCATTGCCTTCCCCCTCACTTAGCTGTTCCACGCTCTTCCCCTTATTGTCGAGTTCTTCCTCTGCTTCATCTTTATATAAGTGTTTATCTCTATCCCCTGATAGGAGCAAAACTAAAGTTAAACTGGCTTGGGAAAGTGATCCCCTGGAATGTTGGACTACTTCCTTTTGGGAGACGCTGTGGCTCAAAATTCATAAAAGCTCCAGAGCTGCTAATACATCTCAAACCCTCTATTGTGTTTATCAACGTCTTTTATTTACTCCCGCAAAGTTAGCCTCCTTCACCACAAATTCTACTCCTATTTGTTGGTCTTGCTGTGCACAAATGAAGAATTACACCATGCTTTTTGGTTGCCCCTCTATATATTGTTTTTGGCAATTGGTAACAAATTAATAAAATCTTTAAAACAAAAATTCCCTTCTCCCCCTCCAATGTTTTTCTAGGCTCTTTATCACCTTCCTGGCCCCAACCTCCTTCCAGTTCCAAAATCATAGATTTGTTATTGGCAATAGCTCTTCACTTAATTACTTCTAATTGGAAACAAGCTGAGAAAGTCACCTTCAGAGCCTGGTGGAATTCAGTCTGTTCCCATCACAGACCTGACACTAACTGCGTTACCCCTAGTCCTTTGTCCATCAAAACAGACCTTTTATGGCCCCCTATATCCTCATACATAACTCACAATGCCTCACACAGTGCTCCATCAGTCCAAACTCCTGACGAAGTTCAAAAACCTCCATGATATACTTGTTTTTTTCGTTTATTTAAACAAGTTCTCATTAATATTCCCTTAGATATTTGACCTTATTGTAACTTGATACTGATATTTCCTAACATTATCTTTTATGCATATAAAACTGTTGCATGTGTTATTGCTTTTACTTAAAAAATATTACAGAGTTAAGATTATAACAGTTTGTATATGTTTCCTTTCCCTTGCTCCCATCGCCCCATTGGTTTCTTCTTTGTCCTCCCTCTTCTTCCCTTTCTCTTTTTATATTTTCATATATATCTTATTATTGCATGTAACATTCTTTAATGTAACTAGGATTTCTTTATTATGTATTGTATTACATTGAACTTTACTAAATAAACTCAGATGCTTTGAAGATGTTCCACACAGACAGGTTGCATATCTGGATAATTTGCGTACCTCGTTCTGATTTTGTAAATGGCCAGCTAGTGAAGCCAAGCCACTTACGAGTCACTGCCTTTCAAAGCTTTATGAATTAGCATTTATTCAGAACCGTACCTACAAAATCCTAAATGTGATGAATAAACAAAGTTCTAAACATATAATGCAAACATGCAGCGAGTGGGTTCTTACATTGCTTGATGAACGAAATGTTCTGATGTTCCTCCCCAGCTGAAAGAGAAGAAAAACATGACGTTATTCAATTTCGTAAATTTTGTGTAAGGTATTTCCATAGAATTATCTAGTGTTAAAGGCAGCTAAGCACTCTGAAAGCTGTAGAAAGGTGCAGTCTTAAAACTATTTACCAAAGTGGTTGTCCAAATTACAATAGGGACCAAAATGGGATCCACATGGTGAAGAGATGGAGGACGTCCCACAGTATTAGTGATATGTCAATGAAATGCGGTTTGAAGGTTAATCTTTGGCGTTTTGCTGGAAAATGAGCCGCGGATGTGCTAGACAACTGCCCATGGTCAAGGTATTTCAGATTACTAATGCTGTAAAGGAGAATGCCTGTTTTGGAGAATTTGCGTTTGGCATATGTACAGTTGGCATAGATGTTTGCCTCTTGTGTAACATGTCTCATGTCATCTGGAGTTTTTCTCTGGAAGATATTTGCATAATTGGAAATGGATTGACTTCAAAGCGATTACGCAATATTATTCAATGAGACGGGGTCAATATCAGGCAGTTATTGACTGAAGAGGAGCCAGAGGACCAGGGGAAAAGTTAAGGTCCCTACTCCTATTAGGTCAGTGCAACTGGGGAGAGCCCTCCCCCTGGGTTAATGGTACTATTTTAAATCAGACCAATAGAATTTGGGGTGTAATTCACCCACTTGTTTGTTAGTTTTTTTTCATAAGGCTGCATCATTTTTTTCAATGAAATTCACTGGAGTGAATACTTGTTTTCGAGTTACAAAAGGGAACTTATAGAAAAGGTATTAACACAATTTCAATTGTTTGTTGGTGGCGCCACGCAAATTATAAGGTGGCTTCACTTTGCAGGGATTTGATGAACCATCCTTGAGAGAAAAGTTTCCACTCTTGAATGTCTCTAGTAAATTATGTTTAGTGGCACAGGAAGTAAAAAAAGTGGGCACATTTTCTGGAAATTAAGAAATATCTTCTGCATCCATGTTAGAAAGGCATATGATATGCTTGAGTAAAACACACACTGCCAAGAGCAGCAGCAGACTGTCAGCTGTCTTGTTGTTGGAATATGAGATATTGAATTTAAAACATTTCCTACAGAGCAGGTAGCAGTAGAGGAATAACATGAAGGATTCAATTGCAATACTTATTACTGAAGTAGACATGAAACCAGCTAAGAAAAAGTATAAATATTTGCAACATAACATACTTTTAAAAGGATAAAACAGTACGTTAATAAGGGTTCACCTACATTCAGTGTGTCTATGACTTAAAATCTCCTTCATTTTTATATAGTAACGTCATACTAGCGAAGTAAGGGTTTCTAGCCTTCCATGTTACTACAAGCAAATTGATTTTTAGATTGACAGGAAACTACATGAAGGCAGATCACATATCTAAAATGAAGGAACATTTAAAAATGTTGGCCTCATTGGAGTTTCGAATTGCCACACTTATGGCGGCCAAAAGCGGAACAAAAGGGGGTGGTAATGGACGGAGCATCTGAACCTATCAAACACTCACACCCAGTCAAAAGATCTGGGTTTAATCCATCACCATTCTTTAGCCCACTCTGCCACCCCAGTTCAGACATGGCTATATGCAAATCAGTCTGACCCTGTGCCTCATGGGAACAGTCCAGCCCGAACTGCCAAGCCATGCCTTCCCTGGACCGGAAACAAGCTTCCCTTCCGAGGACCGGTTTCTGGCATTCCAGCCGTCTTCAGCCCAGCTTGCTTGAATCCAGTGGCAAAATGAGCAAGGGACTCACGTCTGAGCATACCCTGCCATACTTATGGCGGCCAAAAGCGGAACAAAAGGGGGTGGTAATGGACGGACCATCTGAACCTATCAAACACTCACACCCAGTCAAAAGATCTGGGTTTAATCCATCACCGTTCTTTAGCCCACTCTGCCACCCCAGTTCAGACATGGCTATATGCAAATCAGTCTGACCCTGTGCCTATTGGGAACATTCCAGCCCGAACTGCCAAACCATGCCTTCCCTGGACCGGAAACAAGCTTCCGAGGACCGGTTTCTGGCATTCCAGCCATCTTCAGCCCGGCTTGCTTGAATCCAGTGGCAAAGTGAGCAAGGGACTCACGTCTGAGCATACCCTGCCACACTTATGGCGGCCAAAAGCGGAACAAAAGGGGGTGGTAATGGACGGAGCATCTGAACCTATCAAACACTCACACCCAGTCAAAGGATCTGGGTTTAATCCATCACCGTTCTTTAGCCCACTCTGCCACCCCAGTTCAGACATGGCTATATGCAAATCAGTCTGACCCTGTGCCTCATGGGAACAGTCCAGCCTGAACTGCCAAGCCATGCCTTCCCTGGACCGGAAACAAGCTTCCGAGGACCGGTTTCTGGCATTCCAGCCGTCTTCAGCCCGGCTTGCTTTAATCCAGTGGCAAAGTGAGCAAGGGACTCACGTCTGAGCATATCCTGCCACACTTATGGCGGCCTGAAGCGGAACAAAAGGGGGTGGTAATGGACGGAGCATCTGAACCTATCAAACACTCACAGCCAGTCAAAAGATCTGGGTTTAATCCATCACCGTTCTTTAGCCCACTCTGCCACCCCAGTTCAGACATGGCTATATGCAAATCAGTCTCACCCTGTGCCTCATGGGAACAGTCCAGCCTGAACTGCCAAGCCATGCCTTCCCTGGACCGGAAACAAGCTTCCGAGGACCGGTTTCTGGCATTCCAGCCGTCTTCAGCCCGGCTTCCTTGAATCCAGTGGCAAAGTGAGCAAGGGACTCACGTCTGAGCGTACCCTGCCACACTTATGGCGGCCAAACGCGGAACAAAAGGGGGTGGTAATGGATGGAGCATCTGAACCTATCAAACACTCACACCCAGTCAAAAGATCTGGGTTTAATCCATCACCGTTCTTTAGCCCACTCTGCCACCCCAGTTCAGACATGGCTATATGCAAATCAGTCTGACCCTGTGCCTCATGGGAACAGTCCAGCCCGAACTGCCAAGCCATGCCTTCCCAGGACCGGAAACAAGTTTCCGAGGACCAGTTTCTGGTATTCCAGCCGTCTTCAGCCCGGCTTGCTTGAATCCAGTGGCAAAGTGAGCAAGGGACTCCCGTCTGAGCATATCCTGCCACACTTATGGCGGCCAAAAGCGGAACAAAATGGGGTGGTAATGGACAGAGCATCTGAACCTATCAAACACTCACACCCAGTCAAAAGATCTGGGTTTAATCCATCACCATTCTTCAGCCCACTCTGCCACCCCAGTTCAGACATGGCTATATGCAAATCAGTCTGACCCTGTGCCTCATGGGAACAGTCCAGCCCGAACTGCCAAGCCATGCCTTCCCTGGACCGGAAACAAGCTTCCGAGGACCGGTTTCTGGCATTCCAGCCGTCTTCAGCCCGGCTTGCTTGAATCCAGTGGCAAAGTGAGCAAGGGACTCACGTCTGAGCATACCCTGACACACTTATGGCGGCCAAAACCGGAACAAAAGGGGTGGTAATGGACGGAGCATCTGAACCTATCAAACACTCACACCCAGTCAAAAGATCTGGGTTTAATCCATCACTGTTCTTTAGCCCACTCTGACACCCCAGTTCAGACATGGCTATATGCAAATCAGTCTGACCCTGTGCCTCATGGGAATAGTCCAGCCCGAACTGCCAAGCCATGCCTTCCAGTTATGAGTATGCCTACATTGTGTTACAGTCTGGAAGCAATACTCAATCCCGAACAGTAGAGTCATTCACAATCATGTGTCCCATGGCACTGGCAGAAAGCATGGATGGTTGGGACAGGAAAATGTAAACTTCCTAAAATTGACATTTTGCGAATTCTTACTTAAAATCTGATTTTAAGGGGATTTTAGATTGTAATTTATGTAAGTGGAAACAGCATATCTTTATCTGTTCCCAAGCCAAAGATAGAACTTAGTAAATGCAATAAGCTAACACATTGTTAGCCAATGGGAGAGATAGGCCTTACAACAGGGAAAATGACTTTAGGGGTTTTTAAGTGCCAGGACACATAAAACCTAAAACAATGCACTCTGTCCTGTGAGTGCAGAGCCTTCCTTAGGGGTGACTTTTAAGTATTAAAAAACAATGTTTAGGACTGGCAGAAAGGTTAATTTTGCCAAGTAAAAATGGCAGTTTAAAATTGCACTACAATCTGCAGAGGCAGAACGGAAACATGTTTTTAAAAGGCTTCATTAATAGCCTTTTAATCATGTCTTTTCAATATATATAAGTCACTCATAAGCAGGACCACTGGAATTATGTGATTCTGTGGCTGTGACTCTTTTTGCATAATTAAGGATTTGCCTCCTAATCTATGATTTGCCACAGAATTTGTAGATATTAACAACAACAAAAATGTGTTTCTAGCTCAAACTGATCAAAATTTAATAAAAACATGGTGATCTGTGTTAATGCGCATTGGAAGAACCTTCGCAAAAATTGGATCACTGACATAATATCGACTGCAAAAATATAGGCCTTTAAAATATCGACTCCAAAATATCGACTACCAAAATATCGAAGTTCTATCTACAAACAGGTAAGTACAAAAATATCGAATCAAAAATGTCGTTTAAAAATATGTACTTTGTAAAAATATCGAATTTATAAAAATTAATGTAAAATTAAAAAATATTAAAAATAAATAACTAAAATATACTTAAAAATATTAAATAATTAATTTAAGTTATAAAAAAAATACAATTTTATTTGTTAAAAGATATATATATATTTACATAATATTATTAATAAATATACAATATTATTACCGTAGCATAGCAAGAGTGTTAAAATTACTATTCCCACTCCAATGAGTGCAACAGTAGGGAAAGAGTTGGATAGCGTAGCGGTAAAAATTACTATTCCGACTCCAAAGAGTTTAACAGTAGGGAAAGCGTTGGATAGCGTAGGGGTAAAAATTACTATTCCCACTCCAAAGAGTGCAATAGTAGGGAAAGCGTAGGGGTAAAAATTACTATTCCCACTCCAGTGAGTGCAACAGTAGGGAAAGTGTTGGATAGTGTAGGGGTAAAAATTACTATTCCCACTCCAGTGAGTGCAACAGTAGGGAAAGCGTTGGATAGCGTACGGGTAGAAATTACTATTCCCACTCCAGTGAGTGCAACAGTAGGGAAAGCGTTGGATAGCGTAGGGGTAAAAATTACTAATCCCACTCCAAAGAGTGCAACAGTAGGGAAAGCGTTGGATAGCGTAGGGGTAAAAATTACTATTCCCACTCCAGTGAGTGCAACAGTAGGGAAAGCGCTGGATAGCGTAGGGGTAAAAATTACAATTCCCACTCCAGTGGGTGCAACAGTAGGGAAAGCGTTGGATAGCGTAGGTGTAAAAATGACTATTCCCACTCCAAAGAGTGCAACAGTAGGAAAAGCGTTGGATAGTGCAGGGGTTAAAATTACTATTCCCACTCCAAAGAGTACAACAGTAGGGAAAGCGTTGGATAGCATACGGGTAAAAATTACTATTCTCACTCCAGTGTGTGCAACAGTAGGGAAAGTAAATACTTCATATATTATTTGAAAAAATATAAATATCTATAAAAAATGTATTAAAAGTAATTACCAATTTAATATAATATAATAATTAATCAATTAAAATTACAAATTAAAATTAATTATTACAATTAGTTACCTAATAATACAAATTAATTAAAAATTAAAAATTAATTAATTAACAATTTAAAATTAATTAACAATTAATTCAAATTAAATACAATTAAATAAATGTATTTATTTAATTAATTATAAATCCATTACTTCCCACCCTATTCCCCTATAAACCCACAACCCGCTACAGAAAATAAATTAGTAAAATTGACATAATTAGCAATTAATCAATTAAATAAAATTAATTGGCAATTAAAATGTAATTAATTACCCATAAAAAATTAATTAACAATTAATTCTAAATAAATACCAATAAATAATTTTACATATTTAATTAATTATAAATAAATTACTTCCCACCCAATTCCCCTATAAACCCACAACCCGCTACAGAAAATAAATTAGGAAAATTTACATAATTAGCAATTAATCAATTAATTAAAATTAATTGCCAATTAAAATGTATTTAATTATCAAATATAAATTAATTAACTATTAAGTAAAAATCAATACCAATAAATACATATACATATTTAACTAATTATAATTAAATAACTTCCCATCCTATTCCCCTGTAAACCCACAACCCGCTGCAGAATTAAATTACGCAAAAATTAAAAAAACTAAATTCATTAATTAAAATAAATTATAACATAAATACACACTTTTCACACATATAATAACATAAAAAACACTATAAAAAATTCGATATTATTAAAAATGCGATAATTTTAATAACCTATATTATATACTTCGATATTTTAACTTTCTATATTTTTAACATTTGATATTACATTAATTACCTTAAAAACGATATTTTTGATGTCTATATTCTGTCAATTCGATATTTTGTCCATTCTATATTTTAAACTCGATATTATGTCCATTCGATATTTTTTACTCGATATTTTGACTGTTTACCGCAAAAATTAACTGGACATCTTTCAGTTGTTTTTGGATGTAAAACTGGTACTAATAAGGTAAAATATTTGCCCAGATAGCATTAGTATGTGTACAAATGGCAAAATAATGAAGTATTTCAATTAAATATTGTGCTGGATTATGCCTCATAATTTGCCTTTACTTGTCACATAATTTGTTCAACCATGCTGCATAATTTGTTGCTCCCCTGCTGCATAATTCCATTGGCCTGTCCGTAAGTAAGGTCCTAAACAGCCCCATTTGCCCATGGCGTAGATATTCCTTTTACAGCAAGAAGAATGACAATTATTCCAGGATTGATTACCTATTTTTAGATGAGGGGGGAGCTGGCACAATCATAGATTTAGAGAATCTTCCTAATTCACATCTCTAACCATGCAGCACTATTATTAAAACTCCAAATGCCAGCTAGTCAGACCCTGAGAAGGTGGACTGTAAACAGAAGACTGACCCTCCAGTTGGGAATTATGAATTAAATAGAGGAAGGTTCAGTTGTAACAGTTGAAAAAAATGAAATATTGATTTGGCACCCACATATGTAGTCTGGGATGCTTTTAAGGCCTGGCTAAGAGGGGCCTCAAATAATTATTTGGCCGCCTGGCTAAGGGAGAGAAAAGAGGCAGATGTCACAGTTGGAAGAGGAGATAGCCTTGGTGGAAAATAATTTGAAGACATCTCAGGCACAGGGGCAAAGCAGGAGAAGTTTAGAATGTGCGCTGGAGGACCTGCAGTTTAAGTTTAAACTTAATTTGGAGGAGAAAGAACAACAGTGGTGGGATGCAAGTAGACTGAAAGAATACGAGTAGGGTGAAAGCTGTGGGAAGCTGCTGGCATGGAAGGCTAAGATGGATAGAACTCAGAATATTATCAGAAAGATTAGGGATGAAGAGAGGGATGAGGTGCAAGAGGACACAGAAGGGTTAAAACGGGTATTTTAAAAGTTTTTCCAAGACTTATGTATAGAACCGCTTGAGGTGGATGAGGAGGAGTTGAATAACTCCCTTTCAGGGAAAGCTATTTCTGGAACTTATATCTGAGCAGCAGCAGTATCTGAGCACTGAAATCACAGCGAGTTAAATTTTGATGGCAGTTAAAAGACTTAAAAGAGGGAAAAAAGCAAGCAGGCCCAAATGGGATGCCAAGTGTATTTTATATCTTGTTGCCAGAAGTAGTAATCCCTATTTGGCTTGAATTAGTTAATGCAGTACTTTTGAAGGGTTCCCATTTCCCAAAGTCCTGGGATGAGCCAGTTATTTCACTGAATTTAAAACCGGGTAAGAACCCTATGCAGTGTCAACCATATTGGCCGATGTGGCTGTTGAACTGGGAATATAAGGTTTTCAGGAGTATTCTAGCAACTCATTTAGGTAAGGCAGTATGAATTTCAATAAATGATAACCAGAGGGGCTTCCTACCCGAGAGGCCAATGAGAGAACTTACATATTCCCTAGTGGGCTCAATAGATCTTGTCACAGCTAGTGGAAGACCCACTGGCAGTAGTAACTCTGGATGTGGGTAAAGCCTTTGACTGCGCCAATTGGAAGCATTTGGTGGGTAGGCTAAATAGGTTTGGTATTGGGAAAGAGTTTTGGCATGTACTAACCAGGATTTATAGTACACTATGAGTTCAGGTAATAGTTAATGGCAGTCACACTTCTCCAGTAAATATAAACAGAGGGACTAGGCAGGGATGTCCCCTGTCTCTCATCCTTTTTGATCTGTAATTCTCGTAAATCTTGTGGACACTGATACCGGCAGCAGGCAGCAGGCAGCTTGGGGGACTACGAATGGGGAGAGCCACGCTCCCTAGCCAGCGGAGAGAAGCCCTACCACCACGCCCCCAGCCTGAGGGGGATAATTACCTCTCGCGTTTCCCGCTCCGCGGGAAATGCTCGTAAATCTTGTGGACACTGATACCGGCAGCAAGCAGCTCGGGGGACTACAAACGGGGAGAGCCACGCTCCCCAGCCAGCGGAGAGACGCCCTACCACCATGCCCCCAGCCTGAGGGGGATAATTACCTCTTGCGTTTCCCGCTCCGCGCGAAATGCTCGTAAATCTTGTGGACACTGATACCGGCAGCAGGCAGCTCGGGGGACTACGAACGGGGAGAGCCGCGCTCCCCAGCCAGCAGAGAGAGGCCCTACCACCACGCCCCCTGTCCAATTGGATTTAACTAGCCTCCCACTTCAGTCCCGCGGACGCACGATGGCGGGTGCCGGGCGAAGCCCAGGCCATGGCCAGCCCGTCTGAGCCTGTCTGAGCACAAATGAGGAGGGGACGGGACCCTCCTTTTTGATCTTTCCCATAAATCTGCACAGCAAGGTCAGTGTGTTGCTTTGTAGCATAAAGTTTTGTTTTGTATCGCACTGTTACCACATAAATCTGCCTGAGCAACAGAGCCTTGAGATATTGTATACCAAACAAACGCGGTCATGGCCTCTAATGGTGTGGGGAAGGGGAGAAAGTCTACCACTGGAAGTGTTGTAGGGACAATTGACCAGTTCCTAACTAGGGCAACGTCCATGCTACAACGGGAAATCGAACTAACAGAGAGAAGGTTATCCATTGACCAAATCTTTGATAAAAGGTCTTCACTTGGCCAATTAGCAAAGGCCCAATCCTCGACACCTGAATCTTCACTTATGACGCCATTGCCTGTAATACAAACTGTGGACGATATTCCACCTGTTAGACAGGTGGGAGAGAGCAATAAATTGACAGAAGTAGCAGTCATGTTGCACAGCCCTCCAGCTAATATTGCACTAATAGTATCTGACCCAGCAACACCCCCTCAAAGCCCAGGAACCACTAGATCGGGACAGTCAATACGGTTGGCCTTGGACACTATCTCAGTGCCTGATCAAGCAGCTAAAAGAAAGCGTGGGGGAACTGCACTAGCGAATAAGAAATCAAAAAAGCAAAAACGGGTCAATATGGAAAATTAATCTCCATGTGCTATACTTGATGGGCCGCAGTCTGGAGTGGACAAGCCGCCACCCATAGAAGTTAATGAAGACATGTCACCGCCAGAGACAGGAGGGGAGTTCTGGGCTAAAATGGAAAGGATATTTATAGAGTCCTGCCTCCTGATCCATGAAAGACTGAACTCTAGTGAGAAAAGACTGTCTTGTCTTGAATCACTGTGTCTACCAAAACAGGGTGGGAAGGGTAGAGGGGGTGCGGAACCCGCCAGTAATGGGACAGGACCAACTGGCCACAACCAGGCAGGCACACAGAGTATAATTCCGGTGGTCACAAATACAGAAAGGGCTACATCTGTCCAGACTGGCACAACAGGTCCTTACCCAATTATTCAGCCAGTTTTAGTCTCACCTAGCGCCCCGGCTAATACTAAGAACGGGGGGGTAGGGGAGACACGGGGGCCAGTAGCTCTGGACAAGACCAAATACAGACATCAAACATGGGTCAAAGGACGAGATCGCTGGGTCCTAGCAGGCCCCGGTTGTCTCGCCTACCCTTGCCCCCGGAGTCAATACCCTATGTGGTGGTTCTTGCTGGGGTTCCTTCCCTGAGCCCGGGAAAGGTCGAGGATTATAGAGACCATAAAAATAAATGCATCCACTGGTTGAACTACAACAGATCCCTTCTAAACGGGGGGGCCAGCGAAATCCTATTCGCTAGACGAGATGATTGAATGGGGCCCAGAGGAAAAAACATAGAAGGGGACTGTATTGTGATCAACTTTAGGAATAGCTGGACAGTCAAGTATCTTTGTAACTCGGAGTCAGGTAGCCCAGATACGCTAATAAAATCCCTGCCACTAACCTATTTCTACCCGGGTGTTCGTAGTAACGCTCACCTAGCATATAAGTGGGAGGGGATAAACTGGAAGGGCGACGAAACCAGGGAGGCAACCCCATTCTTGGATATGTCAACTGGAATGGGTCTTTAAATAGCCCCATGTCGCTTGACATGTTCCATCACCACAATAGGTACAGCAACCTGGAATCTGTAGATTGACTGTTGAAAACTAAGAAGTCCCCATCTTCTGCTGTAGAAAGTAAGAACTTGCTGGAAGTTAAGGCTGATTTCAGGGAGATGAAGCGCCTCATTATTCTGGAAGGATCCTTGGGCGAGGAAGCTATACTAGGGGATAAAAAAGGTCAAAACAGGGGGGAACCAAGTAGCTGGATAGGAGGTAATACGGATAATGGAGGTGCTGGGGTAGGATCGTCAGGGAGCCGGGGGGACAGCTGTGCTAGTGAGAGGAAGGGAACTACACCGACGGGTGACTGTGTGCATAGACTAACTAATTGTGGCTGAAGTACAAGCTCGACACACAGAGAGATAAATGGGGGTATCGATATACTCTCATGGAATGTGGCAGGATTGAAAAATAAATTAACAACCGATGACTGGGGCTTGTTCATGGATAAACACAACATCTGCCTTATGCAGGAGACGTGGGCCCTGGACAACTACCAGCGGTGTGGGTTTGCCACATTTAATATCCCTGCAATAAAAGGAGGTAGAGGAAGACCGTCAGGAGGGTTAAGCACCTGGGTAGCTACTCACCTGGTTGCCACAGCTAAGCAGTTGACAGTTAACTCTCCAGACATCCAATGTGTGTTGTTAACCCTCCCTGGGAACAAGCATTTAGCCATAATTAACATCTACTCTAGGCCAAACCAAAGCGGGCAAAAGTCCATGGTTATCGAACAACTGAGGGAATTCGCACAGACTCTGGACCCCTAGGTTGGTATAATCATTGGGGGGGATTTCAACTGCCAGTTTAAACCCCTCAGCAATATAGGCCTGGACGACCCTGATGAGGAGAACCAGTATTGGAACATCCCGGAAACCTCAATCCTGCCAGTTAAAGCTTGGACCCCGCTGGTTCTACAATTTACCTCCCTTACACTGTCTCTATCCGTAAGGCCCTGTAATGGCTGACTAAAATCGGACAGACCTGGCAACTCGATGTTTAATAGAGTAGGGCCATCATCGATCATTGACTACATCCTGATCGAATCTAGATCATGGGACAAGGTCCAGGATTTTAAGATCCACCAATGGACGGACAGTGACCACAATGCCCTGGTTATGTCCTTAAAGCCAGGGAGTTGGGGACTGACCAATAATCTGATTGAGCCGAATCTTGTCCAACAGCCCCTCCTCCTCCACAATAACAGACAGAGAATAAAATGGCCCCACATAATGGGCTCTCCGAACAGGCAGTCGCAAATATATCTTCAGGTTCTGCCACATCTTAGTGACATGGCAGAGGTAGGGTCATTGGGTCCTGTAGTCGGGAGGGATAACAGGCCTGTTGAAATTCATAATCAGCTAGCCTCAATAATGTTAGAGGTTTTCTTCCCACTCCAGACCTATAGGGAAAATTTTGCCAAGACCCACCCATGGTACAATGCTGATTGCCGCAAATTGAAAAGGGATTTGATTAAACCAATCAAAGCCAAAGAGAAACCCCGGATTAAGTTACTACAGGTGCAGTATAAGCAAGCTATAGAGATGGAAAGAAAGTACTGGGAGGCAGAAAAGTGGGATGAGCTGAGGTCGGCCTTACAGTGCAGAGATCTCAAATCATTCTGGGCAATTTTCAGTAATGAGGGCAGGGGTGGGAAGAACGCAGTAAGCCCCAATATAGCTCCAGCAGTATGGGAAGAACACGTGCTCGACCATGCAATGGCGATTCCGAGTTGGTGTCTCTGAGCCTCCTCCACGAGCACCGACTGGGGGGGGGGCCAGGAGATATTGATACTGGAAGTGGAATCCTCCATCGCGAAGTTACCACCTAACAAAGCCCCGGAGCTTGACAAAATCCCCGGGGACTTGTTTCGGTCGGAACTGAAAATATGGGCTCCTTATCTCTGCGTCTTGTTCAACACAATCCTAATAGGGATAGACCCACCAGAGACGTGGCGGGTGGGGGGCAGATATGGGAAGAGGACAGCAAGATTTTGAGTATATTACAACCAGGCTTTAGAATAGGCATATCTACCATTGACCAGATCTTCCGACTACAGGTCCTCTACTGGAAATCAGTGAGTGTGGAGGGTGGCAGCCTGTAACTAATTTTTGCGGACCTGCGGGCTGCATTTGGCCTGGTCCCTAGGGACAAACTGTGGAGAGTTCTCCATGATCTTGGTATGCCACCCTACCTCCTGGGAGTGTTTATCAGGCTTCATTCAGGAAACTTTGCACAGGTTAGATGTGGAAAAGCGGGAGAATTGTCAGCACGATTTCCAGTGCAAAGGGGGGTGCGCCAGGGATGTGTGCTGGCTCCCACCCTCTTCTGCCTTTACATTAATGGGCTTATTAAACACCTTTCAGGCATCAAGGACACAGACGCCCAGAGACTTGCCACAGGTAGAGTGCCTGCATTAATGTTTGCGGACGACACTCTATTGTTGTCCCGAACAGCCAGAGGTATTCAACGCATCCTTGATGGGTTTGTAGATTTTTGTGCGTTAAGTGGTTTGGAGATCAACCTAGCCAAAACAAAATTCATGATTCTCAACCCGCCGAGGCAGACGCGGCCAAACCCGGCCCTGAATGGCACACCCCTCGAGAGAGTAAAGACCTTTGAATATCTAGGTATTACCCTCGAGGAATACCTGGGGTGGGATGTACAGTGGGCCAAGTCCGCCCTGAAATTGTCACAGACTGCGGGTGGGATATCTTTTAAGCCTGCTGCCCCCATTTTAGAAATATACAAGGTACAAGCAAGAGCAGCTTCATTATATGGGGCAGAACTTTGGGGACACTATAGGCCAAAATGTTTGGCAAGGGTCGAACACTCATTCATGAGAAATTTGTTTGCCTTACCTGCCAGTACCCCCCTGGTCCCACTAAGGTTTGACCTAGGGCTACTTCCTGTGGAAGAGGAGGTGGCCCTTAGGCCACTCACTTACTGGAGAAGACTTTGATCTGTCCTAGAGCTTGCCTCATATCGTGCAGAGTTCCAGGAGGTGTGGATTGCATCTAAATCAAAGAAAATCCCATGGTTATCCAATATCAAGGACCTTTGTGCAAGGATCGGTGTCCTTGAGTTATGGGAATCTCCGGGGTCAGTCTGCCTGGCTTTTGCCAGGGCTGACCTGGTAAAAAGGTACAGGTCCCACAATCTGATGATCCTTCATGCCAGCATGACAGCTGGCAGACTGACAACTCAATTCCTCGATATAAAAGCAGAGTACAAGAAGGAGGAATTCCTTGACATGATTCACCCTGCCCAAGCGAGAAAGCTGTATATCCAACTAAGAATGGGCAGTTTGCCATTAAGGTCATTGACCAGTAAATGGGATGCGAAAAAAAGCACTGAGTGCCTGGCGTGTGGATACCCGCTGGAAAATGAAAGTCATGTATTCTTTTTCTGCCCGGCATTTGGGCTGTCACGTAACCGATGGGTAAAACCTATTTGCAGGAATCTGTGATTTCGCAATTGTGAAAATGCACTTAGAGTACTAAAGCATGATACCCACCCCCCCTGTTGTATTTGCTGTTTCCCGTTTTTTACATGGTATGTGGATTAAACGCAGAACCTTTATAATGACTTGAATTTAGACTAAAGGATTCCACAGACGTTATGAATCGCTTTGATAGCTATTTGGATGGTTTAATTCTATTTTTAATCCTGATTCTTCTTGTTGTAAATAGTTGTATATATATGAGATGTATTTTTTAGCCTTAAATTATGTATCACTTAAAATTGGATTTTAATGTTTTATTGTCTGTTTTAACATGCACTTTTATGGCCCACCATGGTCGAAATAAAGTTATCAATGATGATGATCTGTAAATTGAATCTTTGGTGCAGAGCTTGTGGTAAAATAGTGAAATAATGCCATTTATGACTAGGTTACCCTTAGAGAAAAAGAGTTTGTTAATGTGAAGAAAGAATTAAAAAGTGGGAGGAAATATATCCTTCACCTAGTTTTGTATAGTTTTTTTATTGAGGAACATGTAATCTTTGGCTCACTGATTGGTGAGTCAAAAATTTGACTTTGCTTATTAATGTTCTCTTCGTGGAGAGAAAAATCTGTAAGTTGCTAAGGAAATATGCACGTTTCTATATTGGCCAACAATTGTACTTCTATAGAATTGATCATGTATGGCATGCATATACAAAATAATATTTGTGTATTGCCCTCCCAATAATGGGGTAGATTAAATATACAAGATGGGTCCTAAAAGGAGAACAAGAGATTCTTAGTTCCCATTTGAGCACACTTTGCGGGTCCGACACACATTCAATCTTTGAAGTAAATTAATAGTTTGTTTGGTATAGGCATAGGTTTAAAAGTAACCTATTAGGTATGGTAGGGGTCACAAAGGTATATAGTTCCAAGTGGGAATCATACATTCAAAGGAGCTATTACTAATACATGCATAATGTGTTAGACAAAAGTAATTAGTGTCATCTTTATGTGTGGCCTGGGCTTGCATATGTCAATACGTCTTATATTAGCAGAGGTTGATTCGTGGTTTAGCAATTTGTCCCAAGTAGGATGAGTCATAGACCGAATACTTGTGACTTCTCACTATAACTATTGCAATGTCACACATTCTAAATAACGCATGTGGCATTCAATCACGTCTTTATTAAGATGTACAATGCATTTTCATTCACTGACACTGAGTTATCAACACTTTGTATGACGGATGGTAAGAAGCAACCTTAGTCGTCCCCAATTGAGACCTAGTTTTAATACCAACATTAATTGTGGTATAATCGCTTCCGCCTCATAATTTATGATGCCATGTTCGGCAGAAAGTTTGAATTTTCTTGTCTTAACCATATGGTGCCTGCTACCAGTGTCCCAGGTCACATGGCCATGCTGTTAGAATTTACTTATTCCTCCCAGACAGTCAGACAACGGGGCTTAGGTGTGCGAAGGATGGGCCATCCTTAAAGGATGAGTGAGGACTGAGCTGTTCCTTGCCCCACTTGCACTTCGTTAGGGGCTACCTACAGATCACACAAATGAATCTAACACCAGTCTTTTGTCACCCTAGACTTCTTGGAGCATTGGTCTTGGAAGGAAGGAACTTTCCAGAACCAGATGTTGGGGTAGCCTAGAAGTTTCTGCCACTTCAAAGGCTAGCACCAGGTGTAAATATTGGACCCTCATACTAACTTGTCAGAACACTGCTGGACATATCAGAAGGATTGCCTTGGACCCCAATGGACTGCCCTGCTGCTTAAGGCTACCGAAATTGGTGATTCAGAAAAGGGGGTGGTGATGAACAGAGTGTCTGAATTAAACAGACCACTCTTACCCAGTCCAAAGATCAGGGCTTGATCCATCACCGTTATTTATCTCACTGCATCATCCCAGCTCAGAACCTGGCTATATGCAAATCAGTCTGTCCCTGGCCCAGTGCATCATGGGAACAGGGCAGACTAAACTACGAAGCCAATTCTTCACCAGAAAGGAGACAAGCTACCGGGGACCGGTTTCAGGCATTTCAGACGTCTTCGGCCCGGCTTGCTTGAATCCTGATGGTGCAGTGAGAAAGGGACTCATGTCTGAGTATACCCTGCCACACCTAAAGTGGCCAAAATCGATTCAGAAAAGGGGGTGGTGATGAACAGAGTGTCTGAATTAAGCAGACCACTCTTACCCAGTCCAAAGATCCGGGCTTGATCCATCACCGTTATTTATCTCACTGCACCATCCCAGCTCAGAACCTGGCTATATGCAAATCAGTCTGTCCCTGGCCCAGTGCATCATGGGAACAGGGCAGACTAAACTACCAAGCCAATTCTTCACCAGAAAGGAGACAAGCTACCGGGGACCGGTTTCTGGCATTTCATCCGTCTTCGGCCCGGCTTGCTTGAATCCTGATGGTGCAGTGAGAAAGGGACTCATGTCTGAGTATACCCTGCCACACCTATAGTGGCCAAAAACGATTCAGAAAAGGGGGTGGTGATGAACAGAGTGTCTGAATTAAGCAGACCACTCTTACCCAGTCCAAAGATCAGGGCTTGATCCATCACCGTTATTTATCTCACTGCACCATCCCAGCTCAGAACCTGGCTATATGCAAATCAGTCTGTCCCTGGCCCAGTGCATCATGGGAACAGGGCAGACTAAACTACCAAGCCAATTCTTCACCAGAAAGGAGACAAGCTACCGGGGACCGGTTGCTGGCATTTCAGCCGTCTTCGGCCCGGCTTGCTTGAATCCTGATGGTGCAGTGAGAAAGGGACTCATGTCTGAGTATACCCTGCCACACCTATAGTGGCCAAAAACGATTCAGAAAAGGGGGTGGTGATGAACAGAGTGTCTGAATTAAGCAGACCACTCTTACCCAGTCCAAAGATCAGGGCTTGATCCATCACCATTATTTATCTCACTGCACCATCCCAGCTCAGAACCTGGCTATATGCAAATCAGTCTGTCCCTGGCCCAGTGCATCATGGGAACAGGGCAGACTAAACTACCAAGCCAATTCTTCACCAGAAAGGAGACAAGCTACCGGGGACCGGTTTCTGGCATTTAAGCCGTCTTCGGCCCGGCTTGCTTGAATCCTGATGGTGCAGTGAGAAAGGGACTCATGTCTGAGTATACCCTGCCACACCTATAGTGGCCAAAAACGATTCAGAAAAGGGGGTGGTGATGAACAGAGTGTCTGAATTAAGCAGACCACTCTTACCCAGTCCAAAGATCAGGGCTTGATCCATCACCATTATTTATCTCACTGCACCATCCCAGCTCAGAACCTGGCTATATGCAAATCAGTCTGTCCCTGGCCCAGTGCATCATGGGAACAGGGCAGACTAAACTACCAAGCCAATTCTTCACCAGAAAGGAGACAAGCTACCGGGGACCGGTTTCTGGCATTTCAGCCGTCTTCGGCCCGGCTCGCTTGAATCCTGATGGTGCAGTGAGAAAGGGACTCATGTCTGAGTATACCCTGCCACACCTATAGTGGCCAAAAACGAATCAGAAAAGGGGGTGGTGATGAACAGAGTGTCTGAATTAAGCAGACCACTCTTACCCAGTCCAAAGATCAGGGCTTGATCCATCACCGTTATTTATCTCACTGCACCATCCCAGCTCAGAACCTGGCTATATGCAAATCAGTCTGTCCCTGGCCCAGTGCATCATGGGAGAAGGGCAGACTAAACTACCAAGCCAATTCTTCACCAGAAAAAAGACAAGCTACCGGGGACCGGTTTCTGGCATTTCAGCCGTCTTCAGCCCGGCTTGCTTGAATCCTGATGGTGCAGTGAGAGAGGGACTCATGTCTGAGTATACCCTGCCACACCTATAGTGGCCAAAAACGATTCAGAAAAGGGGGTGGTGATGAACAGAGTGTCTGAATTAAGCAGACCACTCTTACCCAGTCCAAATATCAGGGCTTGATCCATCACCGTTATTTATCTCACTGCACCATCCCAGCTCAGAACCTCGCTATATGCAAATCAGTCTGTCCCTGGCCCAGTGCATCATGGGAACAGGGCAGACTAAACTACCAAGCCAATTCTTCACCAGAAAGGAGACAAGCTACCGGGGACCGGTTTCTGGCATTTCAGCCGTCTTCGGCCGGGCTTGCTTGAATCCTGATGGTGCAGTGAGAAAGAGACTCATGTCTGAGTATACCCTGCCACACCTATAGTGGCAAAAAACGATTCGGAAAAGTGGGTGGTGATGAACAGAGTGTCTGAATTAAGCAGACCACTCTTACCCAGTCCAAAGATCAGGGCTTGATCCATCACCATTATTTATCTCACTGCACCATCCCAGCTCAGAACCTGGCTATATGCAAATCAGTCTGTCCCTGGCCCAGTGCATCATGGGAGAAGGGGAGACTAAACTACCAAGCCAATTCTTCACCAGAATGGAGACAAGCTACCGGGGACCGGTTTCTGGCATTTCAGCCGTCTTCGGCCCGGCTTGCTTGAATCCTGATGGTGCAGTGAGAAAGGGACTCATGTCTGAGTATACCCTGCCACACCTATAGTGGCCAAAAACGATTCAGAAAAGGGGGTGGTGATGAACAGAGTGTCTGAATTAAGCAGACCACTCTTACCCAGTCCAAAGATCAGGGCTTGATCCATCACCGTTATTTATCTCACTGCACCATCCCAGCTCAGAACCTGGCTATATGCAAATCAGTCTGTCCCTGGCCCAGTGCATCATGGGAACAGGGCAGACTAAACTACCAAGCCAATTCTTCACCAGAAAGAAGACAAGCTACCGGGGACCGGTTTCTGGCATTTCAGCCGTCTTCGGCCCGGCTTGCTTGAATCCTGATGGTGCAGTGAGAGAGGGACTCATGTCTGAGTATACCCTGCCACACCTATAGTGGCCAAAAACGATACAGAAAAGGGGGTGGTGATGAACAGAGTGTCTGAATTAAGCAGACCACTCTTACCCAGTCCAAAGATCAGGGCTTGATCCATCACCGTTATTTATCTCACAGCACATCCCAGCTCAGAACCTGGCTATATGCAAATCAGTCTGTCCCTGGCCCAGTGCATCATGGGAACAGGGCAGACTAAACTACCAAGCAAATTCTTCACCAGAAAGGAGACAAGCTACCGGGGACTGGTTTCTGGCATTTCAGCCGTCTTCGGCCCGGCTTGCTTGAATCCTGATGGTGCAGTGAGAAAGGGACTCATGTCTGAGTATACCCTGCAACACCTATAGTGGCCAAAAATGATTCAGAAAAGGGGGTGGTGATGAACAGAGTGTCTGAATTAAGCAGACCACTCTTACCCAGTCCAAAGATCAGGGCTTGATCCATCACCGTTATTAATCTCACTGCACCATCCCAGCTCAGAACCTGGCTATATGCAAATCAGTCTGTCCCTGGCCCAGTGCATCATGGGAACAGGGCAGACTAAACTACCAAGCCAATTCTTCACCAGAAAGGAGACAAGCTACCGGGGACCGGTTACTGGCATTTCAGCCATCTTCGGCCCGGCTTGCTTGAATCCTGATGGTGCAGTGAGAAAGAGACTCATGTCTGAGTATACCCTGCCACACCTATAGTGGCCAAAAACGATTCAGAAAAGTGGGTGGTGATGAACAGAGTGTCTGAATTAAGCAGACCACTCTTACCCAGTCCAAAGATCAGGGCTTGATCCATCACCGTTATTTATCTCACTGCACCATCCCAGCTCAGAACCTGGCTATATGCAAATCCGTCTGTCCCTGGCCCAGAGCATCATGGGAACAGGGCAGACTAAACTACCATGCAAATTCTTCACCAGAAAGGAGACAAGCTACCGGGGACCGGCTTCCGGCATTTCAGCCGTCTTCGGCCCGGCTTGCTTGAATCCTGATGGTGCAGTGAGAAAGGGACTCATGTCTGAGTATACCCTGCCACACCTATAGTGGCCAAAAACGATTCAGAAAAGGGGGTGGTGATGAACAGAGTGTCTGAATTAAGCAGACCACTCTTACCCAGTCCAAAGATCAGGGCTTGATCCATCACCGTTATTTATCTCACTGCACCATCCCAGCTCAGAACCTGGCTATATGCAAATCAGTCTGTCCCTGGCCCAGTGCATCATGGGAACAGGGCAGACTAAACTACCAAGCCAATTCTTCACCAGAAAGGAGACAAGCTACCGGGGACCGGTTTCTGGCATTTCAGCCGTCTTCGGCCCGGCTTGCTTGAATCCTGATGGTGCAGTGAGAAAGGGACTCATGTCTGAGTATACCCTGCCACACCTATAGTGGCCAAAAATGATTCAGAAAAGGGGGTGGTGATGAACAGAGTGTCTGAATTAAGCAGACCACTCTTACCCAGTCCAAAGATCAGGGCTTGATCCATCACCGTTATTTATCTCACTGCACCATCCCAGCTCAGAACCTGGCTATATGCAAATCAGTCTGTCCCTGGCCCAGTGCATCATGGGAACATGAGGTTTACTCTCAGCTTAATAATGTTAAGTACTACGAGAAGTTACATGTCAATCCTATGCAGACTCTTACCAAAATTATTAATGATCAACTTAAGATTTGGTATGATTTGACACTGCTGGACTATGAGGAGTATCTTTATTTACAGGTTGTGGCACCCAAAGCACTATGTATGTACACTTTACCAAAAATTCATAAGTCTAGGACACACCCACCAGGAAGACCTATTATTTCAGGGATTGGAGGACCAACAGAGCGCCTCTCACAATATGTCGATACTTTTTTACAGACATATGTCAGAAATCTTCCTTCTTTTATTGAAGATACTAAGCATGTTTTGAACTTAATGTGTGATCTGACATGGGATGAGAGGATGATACTAGTGACGTTAGATGTCGTATCACTTTATACGAATATAGACCATGAGTTAGGAATCCATGCACTGGATTTCTTTCTTAGCAACAGAGCAGCTGAGTTTTATGATCATAATCAGATGATTCTTACAATGACGAAAATGGTTCTGGATAATAATGTATTTCTCTTTGATGGTACATGGTTTAGACAACGCCTTGGGACTGCGATGGGTTCCAGATTTGCTCCGTCCTTCGCAAACCTCTTTATGGGGTGGTTCAAGGCGGAGAGGATCTGGGGCCCATCAGGTACTAAATGGATACAACACATCCATTATTGGGGGCGTTATATTGATGATTGCCTGCTTATCTGGACTGGTACAATTGATGAACTTAACGTTTTTTTTGATTACTTGAACGATAACAGGCTCAACTTGGAATTTATCACCCACTATGACACTCAAAGCATCATGTTCTTCGACATTGAACTCTATATTGAGGATGGGAAACTGTGTACACGTATGTATCGAAAACCTACTAGTTGTAATTCAGCGTTACATGCTAAAAGTTGCCATCCTTCGAGTCAAATTAAAGCCATTCCCTATGATGAAATGGTGAGGGCAAGACGTAACTGCTCTAGAGACAGTGAATTTGAGTCTAACCTCACAGATCTATCTAAGAGGTTTATTAAACGTGGTTATCAGAGGAAAACTGTTGAGGATGCGGCATTAAGGGCAAGAAAACTCAAGAGGGTTAATACTCTTAGTAAAAGAACAAGTGAGAATAATACTAAAGATATGAAAATTAGATTAATTACAAACTTCAGTACTGATAGTGCAAAACTGTACAGCATTATGAATAGACATTGGCACCTATTGAGCATGGATGAAGATATTTTGCATTTTGTTGGGGGTAGACCAGAACTGACTTTTAGAAAAGGACGCACACTGTCGAATTGTATTAGTCCTAGTTACCCTGTGAACAAAATTGAACCTGATTGGCTAACTGCAACCTCTAAAGGTTTTTACAAATGTGGCAGGTGTAGTCCTTGCAGATGGGCTAAACCTAAAGTTAAGACTTTCAATTACAATGATACTGGGGAATTTTGTATAAATTTCTTCATTAACTGTGATACTACTTTTGTAGTTTACGTTACAGCCTGCTCCTGTGGGCAGATCTATGTTGGGAGCACTATCAGGAAACTGAGAGAAAGGATGGTAGAGCATTTTAGAGCTCTCAAGACAGGGGACACCCGCTACCCTATTGCCTCTCATATGGTTAGAAATTACCAGGAGAAAGAAAAACATTTGTTTACATATCATGGAATTGATCATGTGAAACGTGACCCAAGAGGTGGAAATAGACAACTAGGACTCCGACGAAGAGAAGTGATGTGGTTAATGAAACTGAAAGCAGTGGAACTAGGGATGAACATTGACCACGAATTTGAATATTATTTAGGTAATGAAAGATGAAGAATATGGTTATCTTGTCCTTATTCCTGTTATCTTTGAAATGTGATTCATTTGATCTGTGGGTGAACTACACTAATCTACTTATGTTTACTCTATGGTATGCTTAATCTTTTTTACTCCCTAATTACTATCTCCTCATGCTAATCTTTCCTGACCTTGGTTTTAAGTGCGTAACATTTACCCAGTAATGAGCCATTCCTATAAGGGTAATATGACTCACACCATTCGGTCTGACAGTAGCGTTCATTTGTGGACCGTGATTATATGTTGCGATTATACTAAATACAGAAGGGAATAGTAGCTTTGATATAGTGGAGATTGCTTAGTACACATATGGATACGTATTTACCTTAGTATCATTCATGCATACATGGAGTACGAACTGTTCAGCGCTATTAGCTGTTATTGCTACTTTCATTTGCAGTGTGGAGAGTGTGTACTTACTAGGTTAGTTGGTGTGTTGAGACACGATATTGAAGGTTCACATTATCATATTATATTATGCTCATTTTACCTTTAGCCATTACAAGATGGCGCCCGCTTATTTCGCGGAAATTCTGAATGACGTTCACTTTGGATAAGAGGTGATTTGCTACTCGTAATTATAACTTACAGATTTACTTAATTTTATACAACAGTGAATACATACGTGCAATTATCCTAATGCGGCCATTGTACTATAGAATGTATTTAAAGTTTCAAGTTTACGCTGTAACATGATTCTAGACGATAACACCGTTCCAAGATGGCACATGTTCTTAGTTACTATTTAAAGCCATTACAAGATGGCGCCCACGTAGCACGCGGAAATACGGAACGTCGGATACTCTCGGAGACTTCTAATACGAGGTGAATGGTTACGTACTATTATAAGCTTATGGGCTTATTTTCACTAAATCACTGCATTTGGCAATCTCAGTTAGACGTATAGAGCTTATGATTTATATTTTTGGCAGGTACCTTTTCAGTGGATGATTACTTATATCATGGGACAAAGATTATTGGATTTATAAAATCGGCATACAGATAGGTAAGGGGACGACTTAAATTGTTTTTTCAAATATGCTTTGTTGTAATCACCAGTGAATGGTGAAGTTACTTTCTGTTACGTTTTACTTGCAGTTGTTGCCTGAATTCTGTGAGGTTTGAGGTTACTACCCTTTCCTCACACATGTGACGATGATAATAATAAGACGTGCTACAAGAGATGTATATACCCTCGGTTGTGGGTGAGTTTTACCTATGTTGGTCTTTTGCGCTTTTATTCATCATTGATCCCTTGTGAATGGCTTGTGAGTAAGGTACTTTAATTTTTCAGACAGATGAGAAGACGTGATTATACCGAGGCTTGAGGAATATTTAATTTATTCCTCTTTGGGGTACGATTCTACTCCGTTGCTAACTTAGTTATTTACCATGATTGACTCTGTCTTACATTGGGTTTCACACTTTGGACTGCCAATCTCGCGAGTTGTTCTGTCACGCTTTGGTGATTCAACTTTTCACGCTTGGTATTTGGGACTTCTTTCAGTTTTACGTTTTCTATGTGTTACACTGTTCGGTAACTTTGAGAAGTAATTTTTAGCCTATGTTAATGTTACAATTTTGTAGATGTACTATATTGGTTGGTGTTACAAACCTAAACTTAGGTTATTGTAATTATTTGCAGCCCTGAAGAAGTCTATATGTCAAACACAGACTAGACGAAACACGTGTTTGCTGTATTGCTGTATCAAGAATTTCCTTTCAATTGGATGACCGAATAAAAGAAGGAATCTGAAGAAACTTACTTATTTTGCGAATTTGAAAGTGGACTTGATAATTGAGTGCTTGGTGAATTCTATGCCTGATATTCTTGTACTCGATATTCCAGAGTGCAGAGAACATCTTTAAATTGTCTCAAGGGAGTTATATTTCATGGTGTCATCAGCTTGGCCTAACCTGTGTTATAGCAATGGACTTTTGCTGCAGTCATAGCATACAAAGTGCAACAACAAAAAGCTGTTAGGAATACAGGAAATCTGCATTTCAGGCTGTAGAAGAGAGGTCATGTGTATGAGGTGTAATGAACCCTTCACGGCCTACCCATGTAGAAGCAGATTACTTCAAGCCTTTTTCATGATATTTTGCGATTCAATTTGGAAGCTGGGCTGGATCCCTGAGAGGCTGGTTTTGAAAGGCCATGACCACCCATGGTGCCTCTGTCACTTTGCCCTGATCCCTAAGGTAAATTGCAGCACACATGATGATTTCAACAGAGGGTGAAAGAGAGAGAGGAGTGGAAGTAGGTATTGAGAAATCAATCAGAGAGGGAAAGGTGAGAGGGATGAAAGAGAGAGACAATGGATCGTTGGAAATAAAGAGATAGAGCAAGGATATGAAGGGAGCACGACTTGGTTCAGCGCTTTTGCCCAGCCGGCCCTGCTTGAAAGATAACATGTTTCCCTATGAAATCAGACAAGTTGTTAAATCTACCATCCAATTAATGATGACAATTTTAGTCACTTGTTGTAAAACTATAACTGATTCCTGATTCCTGGATATAGTTAAAACATTATGGCACTTAGACGTCCAGGGTGTTCCGCCACTAACTTCCCGGAAGGCTTTTCAAAAGGCTGCCATTTTTTATCCTTATATACCTGATGCGCTGATGTTCACATGAGCCTTTAACTCAGGACTCTTTCAACAATTCTCAGATTCAATCTAGATCAGTATGTGGCATGTTGTAAATGTATTAAATATAAAACAGGAACATAATAATTAGGATTTATTTTAGAAGAAGTACTTTATCACAAGAAATACAAACTCAAAAACTGCCAGGGGTTACAGGATAACCTTCGTCATGGTTGCTGCGAAAATGTCACACTCTGTCTGCAAGGACTGGAGGACTCTTCTGTTTGCCCAATGCCCACCTTGCACATCTGTGTCAGAAATAGTGGGTCCTCCAACCTTTCCTCTCTCACAAGTCTGATTCTTGTCTTCTCACCTCATTCTTTTATGTTTTTTGTTATTTGGGGTGCAGTTTCAAATATTGTCTCTATTTTAAATGCTGCCTGACTTTTCACCCCAACTGGGGTGCTTGATACCACCATATGACAGTGTTGTGTTTGGGTAGAAAATCACCTGCTGATGGCCACACATCTGCTATTACTTGGTTTTGTTAGGATAGTACACCAGATACGAGGATCCATATCTAATTTGTAATAATGTGCATCTTTAGTTTAGTGAGACTTGCATCTGGTGTTTCCTGCCACCCTACTTGTGCTTGTGTTACTAGTGCTTTTCTTTGTTTCAATTATAGCAAAATGTGGTATTTGGTATGTGTGAGTGAGTGCCTCCCCATCTTGCATTGCATATTGCTATGGTCATTTAAGCAATTCTCCTAACGCCTGCTATAGGGAATTATGTGACTACTGTGAGTTGTCAGTATCACTTCATGCCTCCTGGGTGTACAAATGTTTTTGGTTCTTCTTTATTTTACTATTGTTCTGTCACTTCTACACAACACTGGTGGACATGGATTCTGTCAGACATTTGGTAAGTGACATACAACTTTATTAAGAGGCAGTAAAACAGATGTCCTATATTATATGACTGTGCATGGCTTCAGTTCTCTGAACCTGTGCATAGAACGATGAACACTTCAGTTGTGTCCATTTTATAAGGGGTGGTGTTGGTACGAGCTGTAGGAGTCTTTTATCACTACTCACAAATAAGGGGAGAGGGTCATCAACTAACACTCCACCACCCCAAAACACCCTAAAGCTATGTATACACACACAAAAGGGGTGGGGAGAACAAAATACACGTGTAACAACATGACGCAAACAAAATAAACCTGTTTTGAAAACTGCCCTCACTCACACACCTAAGTGTGTAACATGCTTAATCATCGGGTCTGCTTACAAAACGCCCCGGCGTAGCTACGCTCGGGGCGGAGCATAAGGGAGGGGGAAAAAATAGGAAAAGTTTTTTAAAGGACAGGACGCAACACAAATATAACAAATATAACAAACACAGTGATAAAACAGTGAATATCACCCTGTGACTGGGAATTGTGATAGACCAAGGTGCAGTGTTGGAAAGTGATTTAAAACTGGCTTGTGAAAACCAACAGAACCTTTTTTTATAGGCGCCACAGCCAGGATTAAAAGTGATAAGGATGGGTCGTGTAAAGAGAGAAATTATGATCTCAAAACACCCCTCCTGATACTGCTTGTGCCAACATGTTTCGACCAACATACTGTACCTCGAAGGTCGCCCCGATCTTCTTCAGGACATCTATCTCACCCAGTCCTGGTATCAGCCCAACCACAATTCGATCAAAAGGCAAGAAAGTTTCTCTTGATCAAAATCTGATCATAATGTGTGGAGGAGAATCCCAACAACACGGGAAGCAACATACTGAAACGAAGCACAATAAGTCATACGCTTACATGTATATGCTAATTTATGGGCCTCAATCAAGGTCTCCAATTAAATTGTGTCTGCAAAGTCCCCCTTACAAAACTGATACCTGCGGTGTATTGCGGCTCTATTCATTTTGTGGTTAAAAACATCCAAAGTATTTAAAAAAAGTATTGCTGCATACACTTTTTACCACACTTCCCTACATATGCACACCCATCTCAGGTGCATCATATTTCAAAAGGCATGCCTGTCGACTTAAAGATGACAGCCAGACACGCATGTCCCACCTGGTTAACAATGGTTCAAACTCGAAATGGCGCCCAGTCTCCAAAGAACACATCCTGTGTTCGAATCTGAGAGGAATTTAAAACAAGAAAACACAATTAAAGAGTCAATTGTCATAAGATAGATGTAATGTCTCCCCATCGGACCCTTCACCATCATGACACTACCATGAGAATGGTCTTTGCAACCCTTTACCCACACGCAGTCTGATTAACCTCCGCTCCACTGTCGTTGTGCCCCAAGATTATCGTGGTATTAGGGCTTCAATTGCTGGTGGAGTCCCAATCCAAAACAGTGCAAACACACAGTCTTTCAACCACAGCAGTTGTGGGCAAAATGGAGAACCCTTAGCCGAGGAAGTTTTCGGGCAATAGCCACCATCGAGTTCGAGGAGGCACGGGTACATGGTAGAAAAGGACACATGTTGAATAGCGTCCCAGAAAGCCTGCCCCCAGTTACTCACTCCAAACAAGCGCACAATTATAGGCACCAGTATTACCAACACGAAGGAGAAAAGTTTATATCAACATGATTCATTTCATTATGAATTTTTTATTGTGCTTGTGCAGGGTGTGTATGGGAAGGCATACCAAGGCATAAAGGTGAGTTTTGAATGGCTGTGCCGGCATATGTTGTGTGATCATTTATGATGGGAGGCCTGTGATTATGGCTGTCTGGCTATACATTAATGGTCCTGTGAGCTTATTAATGGTTCTTGTGGTTCTGTTTGTATGTGATGGTGATCTCATGGTGGGTGTGTAGCCATGTAATGATGCTTGTATAAAAGTTTGATTGTGGGTGTGGTCTTATGATGAAGCATGTGTGTTCCTGTGTTGTTAGTCGTGTGGTTTTATAGGATAGAAGGTGTGTTATGGTGACTGTGTGGCTGTATGTTGATGTATTTTTTGTCATCATATATAATTTATGGATTTGGTGATACTCTTATATGAGGGTGGGTTTGTTGTGTGTGAAAGTAGTTGTGTGGTCATATAATGGTGTGTGTTTGGTGGATGGTTGTGGCTATTTTTATGATGTCTTATTGTATGTTTTTGGCAATCTCATGATCAGTGTGATGATGGGTGTATTGGCATGTGTTATAGGATTATGATTGTGTATTGTGGTGGATGTGTTATAGCTGCTTTGTCGCTATCGGATGATTTTGTATGTAACTATATGAGGTTGTTGTAGAGGCCATCAGTAAGGACATAAGTGATGTTATTTGTGATTTCATGAGAGGTCATGGATGAGGCCATGCGCAGTGCATGGTGGGGGTGCGAGTTAGGGTACTCACAGCATGCTATGAATTCGAATTTCATTATTTTTGTGTATCTAAACTATCATATCACTTTAACAGTATGTTTTTACTGATGTTCTTTGTTTGTATTTTGCTTTGGGAAATTGAAAAGTGAATGCACTATCGGACCCATAACTTACTTTAAACTATAGATCTCTGTTGTTTTTTTAAAGGAACATTTTTAGGAGTGATTTGAAGTTTGTTGTTTGGATTAATAACGGTGGTTGTACTGCCCTAAGATGGTGCGTGATTGGGTGTATAAGGGAATATATATATGAAAGTGTATTGTTTGAATAATGAAAACCTTACAATATATGTGCAATAATTCTTGATTATAAAATTAGTTATAAAAAACTTTTAAGCTTCAAGTTTGTTGCACTATTTACATGTTATGTACTTCCTACATTACATTCTTTCAGTTTTTGATGTTCTAACTTAATTCTCAGTTGCATTAGAAACCTTACAAAAGCCGAGTTTAAAATATATCGTCCGTATGGAGTCATCTTTTCAGTGCTTGTTTGCAACTCCTTATTCCACGAACGTTAAAATGTCTCTTTAGAAAAGATATTCTTTCAACTTTCAGTTCTGGACAAACACAAAGGAGGTGCATAATATTCTCTTCGCCAAGTTTGCATAAGTTACAACTCATTGGTCCCTCTGTACTCAACCATGGCATTAGATGACATGTGCCCGGAAATGCTCCAAAGTGAGCTTTTAAGGGTGTAAATATGTGATAGTAGTTCTATGGAAATGTATGATGGTTGTCTTTTTTAATTGATACACATTTGTACAGTCACAGACTTACACTCAATATTAAACTATAGATACATGGGTATTGCAGGCTGAGAAAAAAAAAGAAAGAAGGAAAAACTTCTTCAGGAATGAATTAATTTATGCATATCACATTGCATTTGTCATGATATTTCCTGTGTTTTCTGAATCTAACATGCTAGAGATTATGGCTACCTTGGCATAAGATGGTTGGTGTATGGACGTAAGAAGGTATGTGTGTGCTTGTATATGGTGGTATGTGTGCCTGCTTGTGATACCTGGATGAAACTTGACACCTGTGCATGAGGTTTATCTTAATAACTTTCTGCTAAATTTCGTACAGATTCATCAATCAGAGCCAAAGCTCTTAGTGAATTAAACTTTTGTAGCCTTGCATTTATATTTGACCCCCACTTTGAGCTCAAAACTTTACTTAACAATTGAAAATTAAACGGATAAAAAAAATGTGTGGAGATTCATAAAAAATGAGCAAACTCTATTATCAAATCAGGAATATATGACTCCCCTTAAAATGTGACCCTTGATGGACCTGCATGAAACTTATAATATACCAAAGCAAAGCATGCTAGGCCTGTGCTAAATTCCATGTGGATCCATCAAAAAAGGTCAAAGATACTAACACATTAAACATATTTTATCCACCTCTTATTGGATATACTTGAAACCTGAAACCTGAAATACCTGCACTGGGTGCAACGTGCTACCCGCCAGCCACATTTCATGCAGATTCATCAAACAGCTCCAATGTTATTAACAAAAGAAACTTTAATTGCCCCCACTTTAACTTGCTCCCCCTGCAGTATGTATTGGCACAAAGCTTGACATACAAAAACTATTCTAATCCCTCCTATTGTCTGCCAAATTTTGAGTAGATTCATTTAATGGTGGCAAAGTTATTAGAAAATTAACACATTTTTGTCTCCACCCGATTTTTTACTGCCTATCTTTGATGCATGTGCAAGAATTCAAAACTATAAAGCATAAGATTAATGTGCTAAATGCCTACCAAGATTCTTGCACATTCATCAAAGAGTGCTACATTTATAAACAAAACAACAAATATTTTTCAACTGTCAATATATCTTTTTCAAACATTAACATCTGAAAAAATGGATTAATACCTAACTCGGAAAAAAACACTTTCTAATGTCAAGTTTAGTAATTTTTTGCTGCAGTAGAGATCACAATTGCATATGGGAGAGTAAATTGTAAGTACATCTTTTTAACAACCTCACACACTTATTTCTCCCTGAACTGGTGAGAACAAAACATTCATGATTTACTTTACACTACATTTAGTAAACTTGCCAATCGATAATCATCCAAAGAAGATACATTAACTATAAAGGCAGCCAAATTGTAATTTAAAATGTACAAATGTACAAAATATAATACAAATTATTCTCAGTTCTTTAACAGTAAACAAAAGTATTGTCTGTGTTATAATAGGAGAAAAATAGTAACATTACTTACAGTGGTAGAGAAGCAGACAATGGTGAAAAAGAGATAGAGCACGAACCCGTTGTTCATGCTTTACACAAAACCCTGCAGGAAAAGGGATCATTGTCTTTTAGAAAGCATGCCTTCAATTTTTGTGTGCAGTAGATAAACAATACTGTAAATATTGTTTTTAAATAATGGTAATAATATACAAAAAACACAAATAATTATGAGCACATTTAGAGGATGTCAACTATTATCATTATCAATCGGTCCCAAATCTGTAAACTAAGTTTTAGTAGTCAGAAATCTACTAATTATGTGTATTTTACTGCAATATAGGCAGATGTTTGGTCTTTCAGGGGTTTACATAAAAATTTGGTAGGAATAATGACAATATGAATTAGACATACATTTTCATGAATATTACTGCTGCTTCACACTTAATGCTGTGGATGGAAAATCCACAGCAGTAAGGGTGGCTGTAATGTGCATTATCACAATAAACCTTTTTTAAACCACAGGAAAATATATTTACTTCAACTCCTTCCAATGGAACTGGTGACAATTATTTTGTGTTTATGAGTTGTCATTCACAATTTTCACACTTAGCAAGTCCCCATTTTAAAAAAAAGTAAAAGTGTAGATGGTTGACTTCTTATGAACAACCACTAGTGGTTTTGTGATTACCTACAGGCTTATGATGTAGACAGACTTCTGTGTTCATCTACCCACCTGTTTCCACCGTCCCTCTAAACCTATCACCCCCGAACATCTGCAGAACAGGTGGATTCTTCATGATGGTAAGTTCAATTTGCTGATCTAGAGGTCAGCTGATCCGGTGCAGTGTATTACATTGTAATTTCATTCATGAAGTGTTCATACTCTATCTTCCTTCTAGTTGAAAGAACCCTTTTTCTTCCCTAGTTCTGGGCCCAACACACTGTTTGGAAGGAGAGGGAGTAGCTGGGGCACTTCACGGGGATAATAAAACACAGATTACTGGTGAACATTAATTGACTACCATTGACCTAAGAATGTATTTTTTAGATGTAGATGATATGCACACACTCAATATGCTTCTGTAAATATCGAATAGAGCGCTATTCACAAAGGTATATGTATACTTGTATATTCACTCAAGGGTAATTGTACTTATACACTTTGTAGTAACTTTACAACTTTTCCACTTTGGCCATTCACTATGAAGTGTGGGCCTACATGTCCTCCCTCTGAAAAAGCAAGGATTGGAGCTAAATGTGGCCTTGTAAAGTTACTACTTGTAACTTTTTACATGTAGGCAGAGGTCTCGCCCATCAGGTGGAGATCGCCCTACAGTAAAATACAGGGAAAAGTAAAAAAAAAAAAGCTTAACAAACTTTTAAAACAAATGGTAAAAAATGTGAATCTTAAATATTAATGTAAAATAATGTTATATATTTTTTAAACCTAGAACAAATAAATTAAAATGTTGCAGCACTATTATCATCGATGTGTATTAGAAAATTCATTAATTGCAAAATGCATAATGTATAATGATTTATTGAAAGATTTATTATAAATAAAAAGTTTATTTATATTTAATATGTATTAAACTATACACAAAATTAGATATGACTGTGACATGCCCACTGGGAAAACCTCTAAAAGTGCTATCCTGGTATGTTAATGGTTTGGGCAGTAGGATTAAAAGAGGAATGATTTTGCAGTACCTCAAAAGACCCAGACATTGTCATGGTACTGGAAACCAGTTGGTTGCAATCATTGCAAGGTGCTAAATAGATATAGATACAAGATGCTAGCACAAACGGGACAGACATCTGATTCAAGAGGTGTAGGATCTTTAATTAAAAAATCATCTCCACATACACCGCAATGGAAATAGCTTGATCAGCAGAGTAGATATGCGGTGCAGACGGGGCATTGAGAAGGACTCACAATGAACCTCTAAACAGTTTACATCCTACCAAAACTGCATGCATCCACCATTCCAGATATAAGCTATGTGAAACTGCAGTTGCCTCTAGGCATTCTTATACTAGGGTTGGTTTCAATGTGGTTGCCAATGAAGAATGGGACAGAGGGACTAAGGATACAAAGGTAACGTTTGACCCAATGCTGGACTCCCTTGAGGCATTTGGATTGTTAACTTTACTGTGAGCTCATAACCCACTGTTGAAACAATACACATATTAAGCTGGGGCTCACAGAAGTTTTTCATGTATTGTCTATTTCCTGACACAAAACCTACACATGGGTGGATTTGTAGGAGGCAAACACCTGTTTATTCGAATCTCGGATCACTCCCCGTTGTGGCTGAGATTGCGGGGAAGAGTAGGGGGGAAAGAAAGTGACCGGATCATGGACCAATAGTAATGTAAGAACAAGGATATAGTGTCAAAACTAAAGCCAGGAACAGACTTACACTCTAAGGAAAATAGTTGAACGGTCGAGTCCGAGATGACCTTTTAGGATGCCTACATGTGGTAGTAAAGAGACAAGCAAAATCACTGATCCTAGGTTAGAAAAAGAAAAAAAGGCTCAAATGGATGAACTTGAATTGGAAATTCTCAGCATAGGATGGCTTCATATATTGCATGGTAGGGAACAACAACAGCACATTCTAAATCTGAAGCAGCAAAAAATATAGATAATTTGCTGAAAACAATGCCTGTAATACATTTTTTTCCTCTCAGTGTAGGTTATGTGAAGTGAAAAAACAAATCAGGGAAGCTATTGGACTGGCTGCAGTGAAGAGATCAACCTGTAAATTGGGATCTAAAGATTAAAAAAGCTGGAAGGGAATTGGTCAGGGGGAACCCAGAAATTGCAGAGGAATGTGCTGCCCAATACGCAAGGATGTATGTGTCCTCTGTCACAAAATACTCAGAGGAAATACAAGATTTTCTCAAAGCCATACAGCTTCTCAGGCTCTCAGTGGAAGATAAACAATTCTTAGAGGCTGAGAGTGAAGCTACAGAGATTGCAGCAGCCATAATAGAAACTTCAATCTGAGAAAGCACTTCGACCAAATGATATAACCATTCAAATATAAAAAAGCATGGCCACCAAGTTGTCAATGCATGTGCTCCAGATGCTAATTAAGGCCAGGAACTAGGGCCCACTCCCACTCAATCAAAGACTATCCACCATTGCATTCTAATGAAAAGAGAGCAAACCCCCTGATGAATGTGCCTCAATTAGGACAATTTAATTGCTAAATATTGAGGCCAATACACTGCTCAAATTTTTGTCAGACAGGTTAAAACTAGTGATACTAACATTGGCTTACACCAATCCGGATGTATGCCTATTAGAGGCCTGGCTGATCGTATACAAGAACATGTCTACAAGAAGGGAGGGACTGAGGCTTTTTCACCAGGTCCAGCATACAGACCCAATAACAGTACAAAACAGAAAGGTATGCTGTTCCTACAAGGCAGTACAGGTTTGTGTGAGTGAAGAGAACTACACTACTCCCTAGATGGAGGAGAATTTCCTCCTTTCGGAAAAAGACCCTCACACACCCAGCCAGCTAGGTGTCTTGCTTCATCATTGGGTCTGCTCCTCATCAAGTTGGCACTGCAATACCCGATTGGCACCCATGATGGGACCCTTTGGTGGAGATCTGTTATCCTGGCCGTTGGGTGCAGTGCGTGTGAGGGTCCTAGTGAGTGTAGTTGTGAAAATAGTGAAGTTAATACAGGAAGTAGAGGTCCACTCAGAACTAATTTAATGAATAAACGAGGTGTGGCGCACTCTTGCTGTAAAGTTACAGGGTACCGCGCTCTGAGGTCAGGTCAACACGTTTCTTGCCATTATGTCATATAGACAGCAATTCTTCAGGACCGTTTCAAAATCTATCTACACTTTTTGGTGGTGGTCCAATGTAGATAAGGTTAACGAACACCCATACAACACACTAAAAAGTTGTACCAGTCAATCCAGACCATTAACCTGTAAGGAGAGAAAGGTTATAAAGAGTAAATATATACAACTAGTTCGGCATTCGTCGCACAATTTAAATTAATAGTGCAGCACTCAAATTATGGGAAAAGCATGCATAACGCTGGGGTGTTGTGACCATGCATATGGTGGCTGAATTAAAAATAAGTGAAGTGATACTTTAAAAATCCCAGTGTGGAGAACATGAATAAAGACTCACCCCTTTGGGGTCAAAAATTCAG
Organism: Lissotriton vulgaris; assembly: GCF_964263255.1. Classification (NCBI taxonomy): domain Eukaryota; kingdom Metazoa; phylum Chordata; class Amphibia; order Caudata; family Salamandridae; genus Lissotriton; species Lissotriton vulgaris. The sequence continues at coordinate 1,077,315,774 of NC_141689.1, read as the reverse complement.
AACAACGTGTTCCGGCAGGTGTAGACACTGAATAGTGCTGTGTCCTACAAGATAAAAATAAGGCATGGGATACATGAAAGGTAAAAGGCAGCTGGTATTACCACCTTATACAACAGCCCGGGAACCAGCGGTAAAGTTTAAAAACAAGTCCCAGAACGTGGATACAGGAGAGCGCTGTGTCAAAGTACTCAGGCAGTATGGTGGAGACAAGCTCAGCAACCTCATGACCCGGACCATGTTCACCGTGAAGGGATTTGCCTTACACATGATGCTCGCTGGGGCCATGGTGGGGCGTCGCTCTCAGCACCTCACTGTCATGTCGGTCGGCTCATGGATGTCCATAGGCGGGGGGGCGTGGCTTGGATGCCGAGGAGGTAGGCAGCGTGAGCTCGGAGCTCCGTGCCCGATCCCGAAAAATATCCTGAAAATCTAATCGGACCCCGAGGTAACCGATACCATCCGGTACTGGACGTTACTGCGGCGGGTCCGAGGCCCACGGGGGACGACACCGAGCCATCCCACAGCAGTATTTCGACTTTGAAAGTTGAACCCAGGCGAGAAGTCGCGGACCCCAAAATGGCGGCGAGGGCATGAGAGCAGACACGACGGAGACATCTGCCCGGAGACCCACTGAGGACTGCTCCCTGACGAATCAGGGGTGTTGGCGGCCACATCGCGCCTCTCCCCGGGTGCCGAGAGGACTTTGGGAGCACTCTTGGGCGGTGGCTGAGGACCGCCCCCCTAGTAGGGGCGACGGCAGTGCGGCAGTGGCCCAGTGACGAGAGCCCCGGGCCCCTGGCACGTCTGGCGCAGGCCGGGCTGCGATCGCTCAGTGTTTCCTACTACTTGGTGACAAAACTGGGCCCGGGAACCCTGCCGAAGAACGAAACCCGACGGCACTCGGAGGGTGACCAGGAATATACTCGGAGACCACCGCCCAAGCCGGCCCAGATGGGGAAGCCAAAGGGGAAGGGAGATGGCGCGACCGACACTGAGGCTGCGGAGGGAGCGGAGCGAGACCAAGCGGCATTGCAGCGGATGCAGGATCGTATCCTGGAGGCCATCGCCACCACTAAGGACGCCCTGCAGCAAGATATCGCTCAGGTGGCGACGGGCTTGGGCCTCCTGAAGGCCGACCACGACAAACTTAAAGACAGGGTGAAATCCGTGGAGATCACGGTTAAGGAATTAGCCCCGGGCCAAGAAACGATGAAGGCCCAGATGGTAGACGTGATGGACCGCCTGAAGGTACTGGAAAGGAGGGCCGAGGATGCCGAAAACAGAAACAGGCGCAACAACGTACGCCTAGTGGGCCTGCCGGAAAAAATTGAAGGCGACGACATGGTGGGATACCTTGATAGCTGGCTGCGGACGGAGGTGGCACCGGAAGGTCTGTCCCCCTTCTTCTCCCTGGAACGGGCACATAGAGTTCCAGCGCGCCCGCCAGCCTTGGGCCTTCCTCCTCGCCCGGTGGTGTTCAAGTTGCTCCATTATCGGGACAGAGATTGGCTCTTACAGAGGGCGAGAGAAGCAGGGCCCTTTCAAGTGGAGAACAATAGAGTCACCATGTTCCCGGACTACACGTTTGAGACGCAGCGGCTCCGGGCAAACTTCCTGTCCCTCAAGCGGGAGCTCCGCCAGGAAGGCATCAAGTACTCCCTGTTGTTCCCTGCCAAGCTAAGAGTGGTGGTGGATGAGAAAACACTATTCTTCACAACTTCCGCGGACGCTTGGGACTGGTGGGACACTTATAAAGCGGGAACGGACGGGGCCAAGGCCAGGGAGGAGGAGGCCAAGGTGGCGAAGCCGGTCAGGCAGTCCCAACGGATCAGGAGGAACCGCAAGAGAACCGGGAAACCATCGGTGTCGCAGACGGAGGCGGAAAGGCAGGCGGCACTACAGGCGGTAGTGGACTTATCTAGGACCGCCAGGACTCGGTCCGGGAAGGGCACGGAATCGGAGGACCCGGGCACGGGCTCGGAGACAGGACAATCGGAATTTGGTGGAGCCCGGGGCCCTATTGTGACGCCGCAGACTTCGGAGGAGATATTGGAGGCGTGTTGAACTGAACTGGTGGAGTGAGCTCGTTGGTTGGACACCGGGGCACTGGGCCCGCAGCAGTGGAACATTATTGATTGAGGTTTTGGGGAGCTGTAATGAGGGGATTGCGGGGTGGAGCGCGCGGGGCTGATTTGTTTTGAGGTTCTATCGCATTGAGCCGCGCCTTACTGGCCCCTAAGGTCATCGCAGTGGGGACTGCGAGCATTACCACCTCTCCTTGAGGGGTGGTCGGGAGTGTTGGTTTGGATGGGGGTACTTCCAGTTGCGGGGGGGCCTGTCCTGGGGGGGTGGGAGTTGCGAGCAGTTGGGGTTGCTCGGGGGGCAGTTGTTGTTGGTGGGGTTCAGCTTCCTGTTTGGAGAGGGTGGGTGGGTGGGCCCGTGGTCGCGGGACTTGTGCGGACATTGTTCTTTGCTGTATGGTCCGGTTGTGTAGGGGGGGATGGCTAGCACTGGGGCTTTGAAATGTGTGACCTGGAATGTGCGGGGTATGCAGTCCATGGCGCGCAGACATAAAGTCCAGGCGTACCTCAAGCGTAGGGGGGTTCATATAGCGTTCCTGCAGGAGACACATCTTAATAAGCAGGAAGGGGCGGCTCTGCAAAGGCGCTGGAGGGGGCAGCTATTCTACACGACATTTTCAGCTTTTGCAAGGGGGGCACTAATTTGGATACGGGCGGGGGTCCCCTTGCAAGTCTCAAAGTCATTGGTGGACCCTGAGGGCAGATATGTGGCGGTGGAGGGGAAGCTAAGAGGCAGGGTGATATCTCTCTGTAATGTGTATGCTCCTAATGTAGACCTGCCCGCCTTCTTGTCTACCATCTCGGGCAAATTGGCGGGTTACCTAGCAGGGCCGGTCCTCTTGGGGGGGGACTTCAACTCGGTTGAGGATGTGTTACTAGATAGGTCCCATCCCCCGCTGCGCGCGTCCCCAGTACATAGGGTCGCTAAGCGTAGGTTGGAATGGCAGGAGAGCTGGGCCCTCACGGATGCATGGAGGGCGTTGCACCCCACCGCTAGGGATTATTCCTTTCACTCACACCTGCATGATTTGCATGTGCGGCTGGATGCATTTCTTTGTTCGGCATGTGTGCTCCCCGCGGTGGGAGGGGCGGAATACTTGGCCAGGACGATATCGGACCACAACCCCTTGTTGATGTCTCTGGAATGGATGGTGACTGTTAACTGCGTGCCAACATGGCGCCTGCAACCTGATACCCTGGACGATTTGTTGTTCAGGGAGGCCCTGAGTGAGCGCATTGAGAGGTATTTTGAGGAGAACAGTGGCTCGGCCTCCACGAGGGCGGTTGAATGGGATGCGTTCAAGGTGGTGGTGCGGGGACACTGTATTGGACACGCGGCAGGGGCTCGGAAGACTCTGTTGGATGACTTAGATAAGGCTGAGACACGGCTGAGGGAACTAGAGAAGAGGCGCACGAATCACCCTGAACTGCAGGAGGAGCTTAGCGGGGCACGGGAGGGGCTGGCGGTAGAGCTGGAGCGGCTGCGTAGTTTCGACCACAAGGCGTACATGACAAGGGCGCATGCGGAAGGTGATAAGGCGGGGTCAATGTTGGCTTGGCTTGCTAACCCAATCCGGGGGGGAGTGCCGATCATGGGGATCCAGGAGCCAGGGGAGGAGCCCTGCCACACTCAACCCGGGATCCTGAACAAGTTTCGTGCTTATTATGAAGGGCTCTATGAGAGTGGTGGAACAGGAGGGGCAGAGGAGCTTGAGGAGTTCTTGGACGGATTACAGTTGCCGCGAGTGGAGGACTCGGAGGCAGAAGAGCTAGGTCGGCCCATCTCTCTTGGAGAAATAGGTTGTGCTATAAAACAGATGGCTAGAAATAAGACCCCGGGCCTTGACAGACTGCCGATCGAATTTTATGGCAAATACCTAGAGTACCTGGCACCATGGCTGCGCGAGGTATACAACGAGGCGCAGGAGAGGGGCCGACTCCCGGGCTCCATGTGCGAGGCCCTCATGATCCCGCTCTTGAAGCCGGGCAGAGAGAGTGCGGCGCTGTCCTCGTATCGTCCGTTGTCTATGTTGACGACGGACTACAAGATCCTCAGTAAAATTCTGGCCAACAGACTGCTGGTACACATGACAGGCCTGGTTCACGGTGACCAGTGCGGTTTCATACCGACACGCAACACCACCCATAACATTCGTAGACTCACGAGACTGATGGGTGCGGACTGGCCGGACGCCGTCTCCCCATTTGTCCTTTCCATTGATATTGAGAAGGCATTTGACAGTCTTGAATGGGGATACTTGTATGAGGTGATGCGTCGCTTCGGGCTGGGGGACGGATATATAAAATGGACCAAGGTCCTCTACACCGAGGCGGTAGCGAGGGTCCGAGTGGGCACACTGATCTCGAGTCAATACCCGATTAGGCGTGGCACTAGACAGGGCTGTTCCCTATCCCCGCTCCTATTCGCGTTGGCGATGGAACCCTTCGCTGCGGAAGCCAGACTGGGCCGCCACTACGCAGGTTTGTCATTTAGGGGGAGACCGCACTTCATCTCCCTGTACGCGGATGACTTGCTGATGTTTTTGGCCGACGCGGGCCCCGAGCTTCAGGGGGCGCGGCAGCTACTGGGACAGTTCGGTAGGTTGTCGGGCCTGAGGGTCAACTGGCCTAAATCCTGTCTGTTTCCCCTGAGGCCGGGAGAACCGTGCCCACTCACTGCTCAGGGACTCCGATGGGAGCCGCGCTGTCTGCATTATTTGGGGGTCTATGTTTACCACGCCCCGTCCGACCTGCTGGATGGTAACATCACTCGCTGTATTAACGCCCTGCGGGGGTTCATGGACTTCTGGGCAACCCTGCCGCTCTCCCTGGCTGGTAGAATTTCCCTGCTTAAAATGATAGCCCTGCCCAGGCTTTTGTATTATTTTAGGACGCTACCGGTGTGGGTACCGAGCTCGGTTTTCAAACGCCTGAGGTCACTGGTCATAGCGTTCTTGTGGGGCACGGGTAGGAGGCGCATAGCGCTCGACACGCTGTTGCGCCCCAAAGATGAAGGAGGTATGGCAGTGCCAGATTTTGAAGGGTATTACCTAGCTGCGCAGCTGCAGACCTTTACTCAGGAGGTGGCGAGAGTGTATAGAGGCCCCGAGGACGCGAGAGTAGAAGGCACCCCGCGACACGTTCTGGCATATATTACGCTGCACCAGAAACTCCGGGTGGGAGATCTGACGGTCGAGGAGCAGACGTTCCGGCTTTCCTGGGACCGGGCCCGTAAGCGGGCGGGTGTCCGCCTTATGTATGCCCCCGAAATTCCGCTGGGGATGGTCACCGCCCTCCCACATGGGGGTGACTGGTCGCGCTTGCTGGGATGGGAGGAGGCGGGAATACTAATGCTGGGTGACCTCTACGAAGATGGGGTGTTGCTGCCGTTTCAGGACCTGCAGGAGCGATTTGACCTTCCGAGGGGCGATTACTTGCTGCACGCAGCAGTCACGGGCGCTATGCGAGCCCACTGGGGGGAAGGGCTGCAGGAACCGGGCACCTCGATGGCCTGCCAGTACGCCATGATGGCGGCGGGAACCTTTAAGGCTGTCACGTGCCTCTACTCCAGGATGCAGCGGGAGGTCTTGCAACCTTTGGCAGCCCTGAAGGCCAAGTGGGAACTGGACCTCCAAGTGGAGATACCAGACACGACCTGGAGCCAGTTGCTAAGACGGGCAAGGAAGAGCTCGAGGAACGCTAGGTTCCAATTGATTCACTTTTATGTAATTCACAGGGCATACCTCACCCCTGGGAAAATCCAACAGTATTTTGGGGCGACTGACGCTGCTTGCCCCAGATGTAACACAGCTGGGGCGGATTTGTGCCATATGCTGTGGGATTGCCCCTCCTTGGGAGATTATTGGCAGGAAGTTGGGCGGGCCCTTAACGCAGCGACAGACAGGGATATCCAGTTTACTAAAGCGGTTGGCGTCCTACATTGGTTCCCGCATACACCTAGGACTAAGATGACTAGTAAATTTATAGATTTGGGGCTCATCCTGGCCAAGCGGGAGATCACGAGAAACTGGAAGTCCAGAGTGGGGCCCACGTATAAAAGATGGTATGGAGAATGTCTAAGATGGGCCGCGTGTGAAAGTACCCTACGGTACCAGTTGGCCTGGAGGTTGAATGATGAGAAGGCGCTGGAGAGGGCGACGGCATGGGAGGTGATGGTGCAGGCACTCCGGGATGTGGACGATGAGGGGCAGGATGGCGAGAGTGAACCAGATGGAGCAGACCCTAACACTACACAGGAGAACACACCTTAGCGAAAGTTTACTTCCTCCTGCAACACACCAGACACTTTTACACTGTTAACCCAGCGCAGAGCGACCACGGGGGGTGGGTGGGTAGGAGGCTGTTTTGGAGGGGAATTGGGGTACCGAAATTTGGGGAGGGGGAGGGGAGAAAAACACAAAAGCGTCCCAGGGTTATTTGCTTGATGAAGCGGTCGGACACTGTAAGGAGGCACAAGAAATGGGCAGGGTTGAGGTCACCCGCGCCAAGCTCGAGGTGAAACCCCCTGCCGGCGATCGACTGGATCTAACTAAGCCTTGTACATGATGTGTTGTTAATGCTAAGTATATTGTCTGTACATCTATATTGGTGATGCAATAAAAATGAAGTAAAAAAAAAATGGATGTCCATAGGCTTGCAAGCATTGAGGGCTCACCTAAAGCGACACAGCCTGGGTCTTCCCATAATCAGGAAGTCAGATACTTAGGCGTCTTCTTCATTAAATGTCGGTGGACCTACCCCTCACTCTGCTGGGACCGGGAGGTAATTGCCAGCATTGGCGTGGCGTTGTTGTACTCATGGTCAGCAGCGGAAGAGGGGGCAGGTCTTCCAGCTCCATCGGGGAAAGCGCTAGAGGGCTGGCCTCACTTATACAATTGGCGCCATGTTGGAAAAGTCGGACGGGGGCCATTAGACATGTAGTACTAGCCTAATGGGACTCGCAGTCCGTGTGTCGGCCATGAGTGAGTGTCAGCTAAAGAAGAGAGGTTATTAAATACTCAGGAGATGATAGTCTATCTCGTCAGCAGACTCCAAGGAATATCTTCGTTCAATCCCTCTTTATCTGAGGCAAGTCTCAGCACCCATCTTTGTTCAATGCGGAACAGTGTGTCTTTGTTCATCCTATGGTGCGCTTCTAAAACGACCCAACGTAGTGAATCAGGTGAGTGCTTGTGGTGCTCAAAATGTGTTGTCATCTTAGTGTTGGTTTTATGGCATCTAACATTGCTCCTATGATCCGTGATGCGTGTTCTAACAGATCTGGTGGTCATCCCTCTGTATTGGCGTCCACAGGGATAGGTTAGCATGTAAATGCAATTAGCCGTGTTACAGTTAGTGTGTTTCTTAAGTTGCCATTTAAACCCATTGGTGAATGTCATGTCGTTTGTTGTATTTGTAAATGGACAATATACACAGGATCCACAAAGGTGGTGTCCCACAACTCGTGGTAAGTCCCACAAAAATCTTTGTATAGAGGTGTTGTGGACTCTGGGCCTCATGTGTATAAGCATATATTTGAGGTTGCTTGTATGTTTAAACGCAAACCTTGGATTCGGAATGATTAGAGCACCTGTGTTTAGAATGCCCCTCAATCGATCTGAGTCCGGGGTAAATGTGTTAACACATGTAAGAGCATCGCTGGAGTCTTTTGGTCTTGTTTCCAGGAGTGCTTCTCTGTTGTTGTTCCTGGCCCTTTTAAGTAAGAGTGCAATATTGCATTTCGGGTACTTTATTTTGCGGAGATCTTCTGCTAGGGTATTTGTCTCCTTTCTGAAATCAGCCGCAGAGCTACTGTTCCTTCTGATACGAAGGAACTGGCCGAAAGGTAGGTGCTCTTTTAGGGCTCTCAGGTGCTGGCTTCTGAATAGCAACAGACTGTTCCTGTCAGTGGGCTTACTATATAGAGTAATGGTGACAAGTCCCCTCTCCAACCTGATCATGGGGTCAAGGAAAGGTATGCTGGTGTCTGAGATGGTGCTTGGGAATTTTTGGTAGGGCTTTAAGGTATTTATCCACTGGCAAAACTCCTCCCTTCTAGAACGATCCCCTTTCCACAAAATGAGGATGTCATCAATCAACCTCTTCCATAACAACACATTAGCCAGGTAAGGGTTAGTCGGACTGCGGATCTCTCTCGCCTCAAACGCCGACATGTACAGACATGTAAACATCTGTTTAGGATTTCCTGGTGATCTGGCACCTACACTTCCATTTGGCCGTATTATAATTAGGTATGTCCGCAAGCGCGGGGACGCCCTTTTGCTGGGGTAGTCATGCGCAATACAAATAAACATAACATAACATAACATAACATGCCACGCTCGGTGCTGCTCATCGAATTGCCCTGTGTCTGATGGTAGAGCTGTTTATCATACTCGAAAATGGTTTCTGTCAGTGCCAGGGTGGCGCACTCGAGTATAAAGGACACATGAGTAGGCGAGTCCCATTCTGTGCTGCTTAGAGCACCCTCTATGACATTTAAAGTAGCCCTCTGTGGGATGTTAGTATAGAGGGCCTCAACATTCAGGGTTACTAGGAGGTTAACATCCTCTGGATGCTGGACCCCCTCAATCAAGCGAAGGACATCAGTGGTGTCTTTCAAGAATGATGGGATGGCTCTTGCCAAGGGTTGTAAAAAGTAGTCGCAAAACCTAGACAGTGGTTCAAGAATGGACCCGATACCTGAGATGATGGGCCTACTGGGAACCTGAGTGTCCCCCTTATGATTTTCAGGCAAGATGTAAAAGTATGGGGTCTTAGGGCCTGTTTCACAGAACTAACTTACAACAAAATCCTAAACTTACTACCATTTTGGTATTCACAGAAGGCACTTACTCATTTTGGTATTCACAAAAGGCACATACGCATTTCGGTATTCTCAGAAGTTAGGAGTCCTACCTTTAGGACTCCTAAATGCCTTATGTGAATACCGAAAGTCTTAATGTTAGGATGATCCTCACTTTAGGAGTAGTAACATTAGGACTCCTAATTCTAGGACTCCTAAATGCCTTCTATGAATACCGAAAGTCTCAAAGTTAGGAATTTTCTCAGTTTAGGAGTAGTAGAGTTAGGACTCCTAACTTTACTACTCCTAAACTTAGAAAAATCCCATCTCCTGTTGAGTTTTTCAGGAAGTTCCATGATCATGCCTTTCAATGTCTTGCTAAACCTTTCAAGAAGACCTACTTCCACCTGAAGATTAAAAACCTCTACGACAACTTCAACAACCATACACCTGACTCAGCAGCCACCCCGACAGACCGCAACGCCAGCCAGCCCACCATATCCTCTTGGATTTTTTAATCATGACTGAAGAGACCACCTCAACCATGAAAGGCATCCACAACGCGAACATAATGTTTTTCCCAGACTATACAATCCAGGTGCAGCGCCAGAGGCAATCGTTCCTGATGGTGAAGCGGAGGCTACGTCAACTGGGGCTTACATATTCCCTCCTTTTCCCAGCGAAGCTCAGGGTGATAGCGAACGAGAAGACACACTTCTTTGACTCCTCGGAAGACGTGGAGGCCTGGCTGGACAACGGGACGGACAAGAGCACGGGGAGGTCCGGAAATCCGGACAGGCCCAGGAGACACAGAAGACCCAAGAGGAGACGTGGCGCCAGGTCACCCTCCCCCGCGGCCAGCGGCACCCAACATAGCGCGAGCCCACCGGAAGAGGACATACGCAGAGAACAACAGGAGGCCCTGCGGATGGTCTCGGAGCTCAGCGGCTCCCCGATACGGCGTTCCCCGCCTGCCACTAGTCCTAGAACATCACCGAGTGAAGATGAGGCGATATATGGTCTCCCGGACTCGCAACTCTCAGGTGGGCTGCCAGACATCACCCCACAAACGTCGGATCTGTACGGCTGAAGTAGTGCCGTAACACGGGGCTATCGGCGAGGGAAGCATCGGCAAGGCGCTGCCCGATGGCGACGGACACCGAACCCGCAGTAAATCATGACGATGTCACACTGGCAATTATCAACTGTGGGGCAGACGCCCCAAGGAACCCTTACCACGGGGGCCACCACCACTTTGCAGGCTCCCCATGGGAGGGCGAAGGTTACCGACCACAAGCTTGACCAGAGCAGTGGCCCCGTGTCTCTACAAATGTTCTGATTGATAACCGATGGACCGGCCGGTTGGCCACTCAGACTAACGAACACAACCCCCTGGGAGGGCGCTCACGCCTTCATGCTCAACAGATTCACACGGGCTGCTTGGACTGCGTGATGTATAGCAACCCCCCGGAATGGTTTGTTCGCACTTTCCGTAGAATGTTTGGACGGCTGCCCGTTTGGCAACCGACCCGATGGAGTTACCCCCAGTTAATGTTCACCCCCCTTCTCCCTATTGTGAAACGCTGCATACATGGCTCGCAGGGGTGCTCGCTGAACTATTCCAAGGGCTGCTCGGACATGGGAGGTGATACTCTGACACTGGAAACCGGAGGGCCTAATGGGAGGGTGCCTGGAACGAGGGAGGGTACAGGTGTGACTGCCTGGTTGAATGCTGATGGCTGAAGTCAAAATGTGTACCTGGAATGTGCGCGGAATACACACACCCGCGCGCAGGTACATGATATATTCGTACCTGAAGAGACACAAGGTACAGATAGCGCTCCTACAGGAGACTCACCTGACAACACCAGAGGTACACACCCTGCGCAGGCGATGGCGAGGTCAGATCTATGCAACTGGGTTCTCCTCTTACGCCAGGGGGGCACTGATATGGATGAGACCGGGGCTCCCGTTTGAAGTAGAGGACTCACACATAGACAAGGAAGGGAGGCTGGTGGCAGTGAAGGGGCGCCTGGACGGACGCCCGCTGGTGGTGGCGTCACTATATGCCCCTAACACAGACCAACAGAGGTTCCTGGAACTGGTGTCCACAACCCTGGCGCACTGGCACGGGATCCCCTGGATATTGGGGGGGGATTACAATAGCATATTAGATACCACACTGGACCGCTCATTCCCACCTCTACCCGGCGCACCAGTGGTGGGTGCCATGAAAGCTCTTATAGCCTGGGCCTCACACTGGAACCTGCATGATGTGTGGCGCCACCGGAACCCAACGACCAGGATATACTCGTACTACTCAGGAGCTCATACCCTACACACCCGGCTAGACAGATTCATGCTCACGGATGATCTACTCCCACTGGCGACGGAGGCGCTATACATGGGTAGGACACACTCCGACCATAACCCACATATGCTGACGATCTCCTGGGCACACACACGCCCCCCAGTCCCCAACTGGAGGCTGCAGCCGGACCTCCTGCTAGACGCACCTTTCCGGGACTCACTGTTCGCACACATAGTACACTACTTCGAGGATAATGCAGGCACAGCCACCTCTCTGCAGATGGAATGGGAGGCGTTCAAGGTGGTCATAAGGGGACAATGCTTGGGCACGCAGGGGAACCTCAAACGCCAGGTGGAGAGGGACTTACACAGGGTGGAGGAGGAACTGAGTAGACATGAGCGGGACTCGGTGGGAGGACACATCACTGGGCTTCACAAAGCGCAGGAGGCCCACGAAAAACTACTGGAGAGGCTCAGATGTCTGAACTTCGCGGCTCACGCGGCGCGCACACACGACAGGGGGGACAAGCCCGGCAGGCTGCTGTCGTGGCTCATCGCCAGAGAAGATCGGACACAGCCAGTCACAAAAGTACTAGGCGCGAATGGAGTGCCCTTACACACACAGTCAGAGATACACGGAGCGTTCACCGCACACTACAAAGCACTATATCGCTCTTGCCTACCCACGCCCGCCCCAGACACAGAGGAGTATCTTAATCAGATACTGCTGCCGACACTCACCGATGCCCAACGTACTGTCCTGACGGCACCCATAACCCCTGAGGAGCTCCGGGAAGCCATAGCGGCGCTCTCCAACGGAAAGTCCCCCGGCCCAGACGGACTCCCAGCGGAGTTTTATAAAGCATACCAAGACCTCCTGGTCCCTGAACTCGTAAAACTGTATGAGACGGCGCTGGACGACTCCTCCCTGCCCCCATCTCTGAGTGAGGCTACACTGGTCTCCCTACTGAAACCGGGTAAGGACGGGGCACTCATGGGCTCATATAGGCCCCTTGCCCTCTTAAACACGGACTACAAAATACTAGCTTCTATGCTAGCGAGGAGACTGGCCCAATACACACCTACCCTGGTCCACCCTGACCAGAACGGGTTCGTACCCACACGCAGCACATCACATAACATCCGCCGGCTATTCAGAGTGCAGGAGTACGCGAGAGGCCCTTGGCCACTATCAGGTTGCTTAGTATTGGACCTGGAAAAAGCATTCGACTCGGTGGAGTGGCCGTTTCTTAGGGCGGTTATGCAAAAGTTTGACCTGGGAGACACTTTTCTAGACATGGTGGGTCTCCTATATCAAACGCCAACAGTTCGGGTCCGGATGGGGGGCCTGCTATCGGAGGCCATACAGGTGAGGCGGGGCACACGGCAAGGCTGCCCGTTATCACCTCTACTCTTCTCGTTGGCCATGGAACCACTGGCGGAGATACTGCGGATGCAAGGCGCCGAGTGGGGCATTCCGTTGATAGATGGGGTACACGCAGTTTCCCTGTATGCCGACGACCTACTCCTCTACGTCAGGGACCTAACACGGATACCGCCGGGACTAACCGGCGCCCTCCGCGAATTCACAACACACTCGGGACTGAGGGTCAACTGGGGTAAATCTGGGGTCTTCCCCTTTCACCCGGATATGCAGGAATGCGCAGTGCAACTAGGGGACACGACACTGACATGGTATGCCGGCACTTTTAAGTATCTGGGCATCCACATATATAGAAATACAGCAGACATACTGGATGGCAACCTGATTAGAGCCATAAATTCCTTGCGGGCCCAGATCCAATTTTGGGGCACGCTCCCGCTCAATGTCCCGGCCAGGATCACCCTGACTAAAATGATAGTCCTGCCTAGACTACTGTACTATTTTTCGAATATACCGGTGTATGTCCCGGCTCGGGTCTTTAGAGACTTGGAGACGCTTACACGAACCCTGATCTGGAATGTGGGGAGACCGAGGGTGGCCCTGAAGAAACTGTATGCCCCGACGGCCTCGGGGGGACTCGCGGTCCCGAATCAAGAGCATTACTACCTTGCCGCGCAACTCCAGTGGGTGGTGGCCTGGCTTGCGGGTAGGAACCTGAACGACACGGCCTCGACAGTCCCAGCCCTGACCCATGCAGAAGCCCTCGCACTATTCCACCCACTCAGAGGCGCGACACGCGAGACGCAGCTACACCTAGCAGTGGCACTGAGATGCTACAGGCGTGCACTGCGATTGACCAGGGAAACTGCCCCCTACGCACCAGCCCTGCCGCTAGAGGGACTGCCAAGGCCTGGGGGAGTGGTGACAGCAGCACACCTACATGACTGGGCGCAAGTGGGGCTTGAGACACTGGCGGACTTGTATGACGATGGGGCCATGGTACGGTTCGAGGGGCTGGTGGAGAATCCGGGACTGCCAGCGGGGCAATTCCTGATGCATGCATCAATGATGCGAGTCCTCACGGAACACTGGGGCGATATGTCCGTGGAACCCGAGACCCACCTCCTGTTACAATACCTGCACGTAATGGGGGCAGGGTCACACGTTGTGCACTGGCTAACGCAGGCTCTGCGGTCCCACACAACGGCCTCCCTTCAGTCGCTCAGGGATAGATGGGCCACTGACAGGGGGAGGGACTGGTCGGATAAAGAATGGGAAAGGATACTAGAGGGGCCGCAACACGTCCCCCGCAACTCGAGATTCAAAATCATACAGTTCTATATCATGCATAGAGCATACTTGTCCCCGGACAAGGTTAACCGCTACTTTGGTTTGAACACCTCCAAATGCCCGCGATGCGCGCTCCTGGACGCGGATCTCCTGCATATGCTGTGGGCATGTCCCAAGCTCCGGACGTACTGGCACGCTGTTACCGCGCTGTTGACAAAAGGGACAGCGCTGGGCCAACGACACGACTGGGACACCTGTGTACTGGGCCTTCTAACCAGGACCAAACATAACAAAGCACATATGAGGTTCTGGGATCTGGGGCTGATAACAGCCAAGAGACTCATAACCCGCCACTGGAAAGCCGTGGAACCGCCCCTGCCGAAACATTGGTGCGCCTCTCTCATCTATTGGGCGACCGCAGAAGGCACGGTGCTATGTAGGGAGGAAACAGCGGGGCGGAGGGCCATACCGATAGCTCAGGTATGGGAGGGCTTCCTGAGAACATTCACCAGAGCTTGCCATGATAAAGGGATATTGTAAGGAGATAGCTCCTCCCCAGTGGACAAGGGGGGGTCAGGCCCAAATCACAGACTGAGTGCGAGAGCGGGGAGTATCGGGAGCCACACATATATGGACATGAAATACCACCCCAGCGACCCACCGCCCACCCACACGACCTACCCATCCCCCCCCCCCCCCACTGATCAGCGAAGCCCACATATACCCTCGACCCCACAGGTGCGCCCACACCCGGGACCCAGAGCCACTACACACCGCCGATGCCTCCTCCCCCGAGCACACTCAGGGCCAGCACCCCGCAAGTCTACCACACCCGAAGATGCCTAGGTAGAACCAATACTGCAGCACCCCCCCCCCCCCCCTTACTCCGAGATCGGACTCTTCACACCCTCACCTACACTCCTGTTTTCCCCAGTTTGAATTGGTGGCGTTAACGGCACAGGACACCCCCCAGTTGTCCACGCCGGATCTACCTTTCCCGCCTACACCTCTCACTTTCGACACACGGTGACGACACACAGGAGTGCGGCTCACATGCAAACCACGACTGCAAACTTCTGCCTCACGGAGGCGGACTACTAAACCTCCTAGCCGGCCACGGTACATGTGCAAGTTGCTTGGAGCCGGGCCCGGCTGGTTATTCACACTACTGAGAGACAACTTGCTACGTCACCAACCAGTGGGTCGCGAGCACCGGGGGCGCGGCTGGCCATCAAGCTGCCCGCCCTGACGGGTAAGGTCTGGCACCATAGTAAGGCGAGCAGAGCGCATTACACTGTATAGAAGCAATGGAGCGAATGATTTGGTGAATGTAGGGACCGCCCCAAGATAACGGATGGTATTTATTAACAGTGAGTGCAATTCTTGGTTTTCTAAAGTCGCCAACGTTCACATTGATGATGTAAGAACTATTCCAATTGTTGTTTCCCCTTTGAATTAAGCGCACAAGAAAAGTAATTGTATGCCACGTGTACCAATAAAACAGATTTAAAAAAAAAAAAAATGAAAGGCATCCACACAGGGGCCCCCACAGACCCCTGCCCATCACACATCTACCACAGAGCCGCCATTGCATCCGAACTACAATGCACCATCAACACCACCTTCGAGACTGGCACCTTCCCCGACGACTGGCAAACGAGCAGAAGTCAGGACGCTGCTCAAAAAGCCCTCTGCAAATTCATTGGATCTTAAGAACTTCCGGCCCATCTCGCTCCTCCCCTTTGGGGTGAAAGTCACGGAGAAAACCGTCAACACAGAACTAACTAGATTCATTAAAGATAACGTCTTCCTCTAACCTTCCCAGTTTGGATTTTGCAGCAATCACAGTACCGACACCACAGTACTCGCCACCACAGATGACATCCGCACCCTCCTAGACCAAGGCCACACCACAGCCCTGATTCTACTCGACCTGTCAGCTGCATTCGACACTGTCACCCACCGCACACTCACAGCTAGACTACACAATGCCGTCATACAAGGAACTGCCCACAAGTGGATCCTCACTAGCAGAAGCCAAAGGATTAGACTGCCACCATTCCTCTCCGAACGAACAGAAATCAACTGCGGAGGCCCACAGGGATCATCGCTCAGCCCAACCCTCTTCAACATCTACATGCCCCCCCGCTGCCATCGTCAGACAGAACAGCCTTAACATAGTATTCCACGCGGACGACACCCAGCTCATCCTTTACCTCACCAAGGACCCCGCCACCACCAGCCTCAACTTCCCAGAGGAATGCAGGACGCCGCAGCCTGGATGAGCAACAGTTGTCTAAAGCTCAACTCAGAGAAGACAGAAGTGCTCATCCTCAGAACCAGCCCTATGGCATGAAACAACACATGGTGCCGAGGGCCCACCACCGTCGGACACCCCTGGCCCCCACAGACCATGCTAGAAACCTCTGCATCATACTTGACTCTTCCCTCTAAATGAACCGTCAGGTCAACACCGACGCCTCCAGCTGCTTCAACACCCTCTGCATCCTCCGTAAGAGTTTAACCCTAGGCATAGTGTGCGTAGCAGGGCTACGCGGAGGTAAATGGAGTTGAAAACAAACTCATTGGAATTCAGGTCCGCTCTGCTACTCCATCCCCCAATTATAAAAAATTATTAAACATGATTAAAAAATAAATTAAAACACCACTTGCCTGGCATGCAGCGTCCCCGGGCTGGGGTTTTTATTTTATTTTTTTATCATGTTTAATTACTTTTTATAATTGGGGTGGAGGGGGGGCTGCCCAACTCCGCTCCATTGCGGAGTTTGCGGAGCTTTGCCTTCTCTGCGTTCTCTGTGGAACACGGAGAAGGCAAATCTCCGCACACTACACGGTCGGAGTGGAGGTCTCTGCCTGGGGTTACCTAAGACCATCAAATAGATCCCCCTTGAGTCATGCACTCATCATTAGAAGGTTGGACTACGGAAATGCCCTCTACGTCGAAAAAAACAAGTCTCTACTCCGCCAGCTCCAGACGATATAGAAAACCTCTGCCAGACTAGTCCTCGGTATCCCTCGACACAAGCACATCAGCAAACACCTACAAAAGCTCCACTGGCTACCCATTGAGAAGAGAGTCACCTACAAGATACTCATCCATGCCTACAAATGCCTACACAATCGCAGCCAAGACCTGGAACGAGCTCCAGATCGACATCAGATGTGCCCCGTCCCTAAACACCTTCATGAAGGCTCTCAATACCTGTCTGTTCGACTGAACAGAACATTGGCTGAACAGAACTGCTACGCCCCCCCCCTCCAGCACCTTGTGACCCTCACGGATGAGTAGTACAATTCCCTGATTGATTAATTGAGTGACTGGTTTGGTGATGATGGCGTATCGTAAGTTTGTACTGCACTCCACACTCATTCCACATGTGCTTGAGGTATGCAAACATGGAGTTTGACCCTCTGTCTGACACCACCTCCTTTGGAATCCCTACCCTGGTGGAGACACCAATGAGGGCCTTGGCTACTGCAGGAGCTATAGTAGTCCTAAGGGGAATGTCATCATGATACCTGGTGGCATGATCCACTACCACCAGTATACTATTGTTTCCTGAGGCTGTGAGAGGTTCAAGTGGACCCACTATGTCCACACCTACCCTTTCAAAGGGCACCCCAAACATTGGTAGTGGAATTAAAGGGCATTTGGGTGTCGACCTGTTTTGCCACTGGCTTGACAGGTGTCACAGGAGCTGACAAACTCCTTTATTTTCTGGGACATCTGGGGCCAGTAAAAGTGACTAACTAGCCTGTCCCAAGTCTTGGTCTAGCCAAGATGTGCAGCTAGGGAGATGTCATGGGTCAAAGTGAGTAGAAACTCTCTGTACATCTGAGGCACTACCACTCTCCTAATACCACCTGGGTTGGGGTTTCTGGCCTCAGTATACAGGAGTCCCTCCTCCCTTTGGGCTCTGTGGGGACCACTGGCATCAGTCCTCAGTCCTTCAAGAATTGGAAAAGTCTGCTGTCCAAGGCACAACTGTTCCCTAGTAGGTCCCCCTGGGCGTAAGAGCTTAACCTGGTAAGGGTCAAGTTCCATGGGCTCAGTTTCCTCTAGGGTTGACAAGTCCCCTCCCCTGGGAGAGGGGTCCCACATCTTTTGCTGTGCAGAAGCTGGTTCACCAGTCTTCATACTTTTCCTCTTGGAAGGTTGGGCCATACTTCCAGGCTCTAACACTTTTTTTTCAACCTGCGCTCCAGTTTTGACACACACAAGCTTGGGCTGTCCAGCATGGCTGCATGGGTTTTCAATTCTTCCTCAGCCCATGCTAAGGTCTCCAGGTTGTTTAAAACAGACAGGCAGCTGGAAGTTTTGGAGAGATCACTAACAGTTTCAGGCCAGATACCACCCCTCCCCTGTCTAATGTCACCAGAGCCATGGCATGGTTGGTAGTACACTGTTAGCATTGGTGACTGGAAATTACTTTCCAATCAGATATTGCTCCAGGTAAAACCAGTGTGTCTCTCACCATGGTGATACTGGCACCTGTGTCCCTAAGGGCTTCTATCCTAGTCCCATTTATCCAGGGGTATTGCAAATACTTCACTTAGTTGGGAGGTCACACAGCTAAAGTGGCAAATGTAACTTCACCTTCAGTGAATAAAACAGTTTCAGTGTGAACTTGCTCTGGGCAAACTGTTGGTCCCATCGGGAGATTGCCATTAACTCCCTAAATGCTAAATGGAGATAAGGTGTGAGGTCGAGCTCCTCAACTATGTTCTCTATATCATTTGTTATGTTTTCACTAACAGTTGGGTTTTTGTTATGAGACATTCTAAAATATTCTAACCCCTGCTTACCCCTAACTGTAGGAAGTTTTTATTTTTCTAAAACATTCTAAAGGGACTTAACCAAGGCCCTAACAAGACTTTTAGTAATTTGGATAAATTGTCAATTCAAACAATTCAGAATTCTAAAGTCAATTTAGGAGTTCTGTGGTGTGATCAGGTGTTAACCAAGTCAGTCCAACAAATGCAAAGTTGTAGACATGCTTGGCTGTTTTGTTTTGATGATTGCTGAACCAGTCCTGGAACTCGGGGCTTGAGTAGCTACCACAATCAGAAACCTGCAGCTTGCATATGGATTCACAAGGTTCGTGACTCTGTATATAAAATTTTGGTTTTCAACAAGTTTTTTCATATTTTTGTATTTTATACAATATACTACTATTTGGGTTGTTTTATTTTTTCCTTTGCGTTGTTCTCGCTACCTGTTGCCGTGATATTGTGGGATACGCGTTTTTGATGTTTGGCATGCGACGCGCAAGATGATTAGATTTTGCTACAAAGATGGAGGCCTCAGTTTGCGCTCTAGTCATAGAAAGGACTGCTCCTAACACTGCACCTGATGCTAAGTCTGATCATTTGTCAACGTCACGTTTGGTTGGCTATTTAATGTTCTATTCTTTCGGAATGGTGGGTTCTTTGGAAACAGATGTGGAAGGAGTATTTTCGTCACCCGCATATAAGTGAGTGTACTGCTGGGTCTGCGGTGCAATGCTTTATTTATCACATAGACCGCTGCAATAACATTTTTTACCTATATGTGTTTTATTTTTTAGTTCGGTGGTATAGCGCGACACATGATGCAGTTTGGTTCTCGATGCTACTATTCGTCAACCTCTACTGTTAGTTATGATTTTTTAAGCTGTGACTGCTGGTGTGGATAGTTTTGTATGCACATTTAAGGTATGCTTGTTTTGTTTGCTACTTCATACACACACTGGGTGTTTTTTTTGCACTACGCTGCCTGACAGTTGGGGCTTGTATCTTGTTCACACTGGTTGTTCTTTTACATAATTTTATTTCGCTACGGATCTGCACTATGGCACGTCTTGTTAATTTTTGGACGTGACACGTTATACGGGATTATGGGCCTGGCTCGTGTCTTCGGATTAGAGCATGGCCATACTCTGTTTTACACATTTGCCTTAGCTTTCCTTGTTTTTCACTGATGTACGCTTGTCGGGTGTTTGCAGGTGTTTAACTTTCGTCACTTCTTCTGCTCCTACTTTTTATTCACTGCACGGGTGCCTAACTGTGGCATGCGTCTCCCAATTATTTATTGTGTTATTGCAGTAGTTCTGTTCTTTGTCATCTTATTCTCTGTAGATTTATGCTAGAACCTCGCACAAAGTTTCATCTACCAACCTGGCGAATACCCTGCAATATTCTTGCTTGTTAGAACACTTTTTGGTGGGTATCGAGTGTGAGACAATACTATGCGGGCTGTTTTTGCCTATTTCCTTAAAAATGTTTTTATGCCATTAACCTAGGTGTGGTCTTTTAACATGCGGTGAAACTATATGCACTTCTATTGTTTGTTATTGCGCCCGCTAACTCTTAATAGTTAATCTGAGTTGGTCGATTTAACTTCCTTAGAGCACTAGAAGGGTATAGGCACTGCCTTAGAGTGTAGCTCCTGGCCATTTATAATGTCTGCAGGACTTATCTATTATAATTTTTGTGTCTCACTTTGGTTTATTGTTTACTTTTATACTCTTGTGACCATTTGTTTGCTTCACTTTTTTCATTCTTTTATTTTTCTCTTTTTTTTCTTTTACCTCTATTTTCTCCTATTCTTTTTCTCTGTTCCCCTTCATGCTTTTAACTCCTTCGCACCCTTGGCTGTTGCCTCTGTCTAGGCCTTTTCTCTTGCCATTTTCTGATTTAAGTGGTTCTCAATGTGTTATATATAAGATATTTTTTATATATTTTGAGAGAGAATTTTTTTTTTGTTTTGATTTGAGAAAATGTTTTGAAATCAGATGTGTGCATTTTCCTTTATTTGTATATATGTTGTATATATGTGTTATTAAATGACTTTGTGTTTTTGTAAATAGTTGTCCATGCACAAAGTTTGTGATAGTGTTGCTTTTGTTACATTTGTAGCCATGAAGAAGCCCGCACGGGTGAAATGCGTTGGCTGTGTTGCACAAATTACGAATAAAAGGATTTATTACATCAAGTTAAAACCTGTCCCTGTCATTGTCACTCTTTCATATGTTGCAGACTAAATCCAAGGATTGTTTTGCAGTTGTCTCTGTACATGTGCCTCTCTTATTTTTGTCTATAAATAATGCAGTTGTATACAATTGAATGAAATAAGTCACCTGTCCATAAACAGTTGAGATTACTTTTCAGTTACTTTGCAGTTACTTTGTAGATCACTTTGTAAGTTACTGTAAAGTTAAGTAAATCAGTTTTTGTAAATATATAGTTTCTTATATTTTCATACAATGTCTCAACATTTTTCAAAAGAAAGCAGTCAATTCTCCTAATGGAGAATATCAGGTTATTGGTTTAAAGGTGAGTAATTGGCCTTGGGAGTTTGGTTCCTAGGGTTAGAACCAGCGTTACCCCAGGGTCAAGGAAGCCCTCTCAAAGCACCATCAGCAGTACGAAGGTGGAAAGGTGCAGATTGTTGAAGCTCAATGCTATCCAAGGGGGGATAGGGGCCTCCGGTTGGTGGCAGGACCCGAGGTTGTGGGATTAAAGCTCCTTTACTTAAGGTCAGGGCGAGAGGGAGTTCAGGTTAGCACCCATGGTGCACAAACAGGGCACTGGGGTGGCCACTTGCAGGTTGCTTTATTGGCTTCTGGTGCCCTGTTGTTTTCAATAGGGATTCTACGGTTGCAACAAACACTGCAGGCTCAGGGATGAAGATCTTCTGGAGGTGACCACTGGTTGGAGAGTTTAGTTCGGATGCTGTGGGATTCCAGGACACTGTTGGTTGGGCCATCCAAGGCTATGGGGTGGCGGGTGTAGTTGTGTCTTATGGCATTGGGTTTCTCTCACCGGCTCCAGTTGTGTTTGGGGGGTCCGCCAAAAAGGGACTGCAAGTGTTGGCTGGAGACTTGAGGTAGGTCAGGGATCACCAGATTGTATTGTATTGTATTGTAGCATACTTGTATAGCGCAACCTGTCACCACCAAGGGCATCCTGGCGCTTTGACCCATGATCCAGCGAAAAACGGTGGCTCAACCTATCCTGGGAAAGAGATGGGTTTTCAGAGCCTTTCTGAAGGCCAGAAGATCTTCAAGGCTTCTCAAGGAAATCGGCAGAGAGTTCCAAAGTTTGGCCGCCACTACTCTGAACGAGCGGCCACCCATTCTCACTCTCTGGAAGCGCGGAACTATCAGTAGCCTGGACGACGAGGAGCGTAAGGCTCGGGATGGACAATACCAGGCAAACATTCGCCGCAGAGGAATAGGGCCCAGGCCGTGAATAGCCCTGAACACAATACAAGCTGCTTTATAGCGAACCCGCAGATGAACCGGCAGCCAGTGAAGCTCTCGCAGCGCTGCCGTAGAAGAACTATGATAAGGGCGAGAAAGGGCGAGTTTGGCGGCGATGTTCTGCACCCTTTGCAGCTTGCCCAGAAGTGTTACCGGGGCCTCCAGAAGCAGTGCGTTACAATAGTCAAGTCGACTTAGGATGGTACAACGCACTACTTCTGGCCTAGCTTGCTCCGGGAGAAGGGGTAAGACCTTGCGCAGCATACGAATAAGCATCATACATGTAGAAGTGGTCTTGTTTACATGTAGATCAAGCTGCAGGTTGGGCCCAAAAGTAACGCCCAGATTGCGCGCAGATTGTGCGGCTGACACCGTCTCAGAAAAGGACGGGGGCCAAAAGTCGGCCGGCAGATCGCGAGGAACTCGATCTGTAGAGCAGTGTAAGACCTCCGTCTTGGTACCGTTGAACTGTAATGAGTTCAAACGGAGCCATTCTGCTGTCGCCTGCATACACCGGTGGAAAGTCTCCAATGTGACTGCATCCTGACCCTCCAGAGAAAAGACCAGCTGGGTATCATCCGCATAATTGAATGCGGAGATACCAAAGGATTTGATGAGCTGGACTAGAGGGCGGAGGAAGATATTAAAAAGTATGGGGCTGATGGCAGAGCCCTGGGGAACACCTTGTCCCACTCTCCGCTCCTCTGAACTGAAGGGGGGTAGCGAAACCCTTTGCTGACGGCAGTCCAAATAGGAGATTAACCAATCCCTAGCTCTGTCTGTAACCCCGCATTCTTCCAGCCTAGAGATCAAGGTGGGATGACTGACCGTGTCTAACGCGGCCGACATGTCGAGCAGCACCAAAAATGCTGCCCGACCACTGTCGACTCGCGCCCGCAGGTTGTCTAACACGGTCACCAGCGCTGATTCCGTCCCATGCGCAGGGCGAAAACCAAATTGCATCTCATCCAACCAGGTGTTCCCTTCTACAAAGCCGGACAGGGTGCGGGTGACCAACTTTTCCATGATTTTCACTGGAAAAGGGAGCAGGGAAATCGGCCGGTAGTTGGATAGGCATGCAGGGTCGAGCGTAGGTTTTTTTAAGAGTGGAGATACCACTGCCTTCTTCCAGCAACTTGGTACAATGCCTGTCTCAAATGACTGGCAGCAGATGGCATGCAAGGGCTGGAAGAGATCCTCTTGAAACACCTTCCAGAGTTTTGGGGGAAGAGGATCCAAAGGCGAACCCGAAGACACCGTAAGAGCTAAGTCTCCAAACTCCTTCAGAGAGGGAAGGGGAAAGCAACTCAGCTGGTGTCGACTGGCTTCAATCGCCGGAGCTCCCGAGCTGAGAGCTAGATCCAAAGAAGGAGAAAAGGGATTACTCTGCTGGGGTCGACTGGCCACCGACGCCGGAGCTCCCAAGCAGAGAGTTGGAACCAGAGGAGGAGGAGAGAAACTGCTCAGCTGGGGTCGACTGGCTTCACTCGCCGGAGCTCCCAAGCTGAGAGCCAGATCTGAGGGAGGAGGATAGGAATTACTCTGCTGGGGTCGACTGGCCGCCAGCGCCGGAGCTCCCGAGCAGAGAGTTGGAACCAGAGGAGGAGGAGAAAAACTGCTCGGCTGGGGTCGACTAGCCATAGTCGCCGGAGCTCCCAGACAGTGAGCCGGGTCCAAAGAGGGAAGGGAGGAGCTACTCAACTGGGGTCGACTGGCCACACTCGCCGGAGCTCCCAGACCGAGAGCCTGATCCAAAAAAGGAGAAGGAGAGTTACTCGGCTGGGGTCGACTGGCTTCCGTCGCCGGAGCTCCCAAGTTGGGGGGCTGCTCATCTGGTCGGGGTCGACTAGGGGATGTGGCCGGAGCTTCCTGACAGAGGTGAGTAACCCTCTGCAGGGGTCGACTGGCCATCTCCTCCGGAGCTCCCTCCTCAGTAGTGGAAATCCGTGGATCCTGCAAACCTGTTAGGATTTTACGATTTTTTTCCTCAAAAGCATCCGCAAGTGAGTCACAAAGAGCTTGCGATGAAGGAACTGCGCTAGCCACACACGTGGGGTGGGCAAGGTCCTTAACGATTTTAAAGAGGGCCTGTGCCTTGTTTGGGGCCTGATTCAGAGTAGATTCAAGAAAGGTCGCTTTCGCCGTCTTGATTTGAGCTTTATATTTTTGCATGGCCGACCTAAATGCAATTTTATCAGAGTCGAGGTACTGTTTCCTCCAGACCCTTTCTGCGCGTCTACAGTCGAGTTTAAGCTCAGCCCAGGTCAGGATCAGCGGGAAGACCTCCTTGTGTTGTTGGTCCATTCAAACTTGGGCCGTGGGGATTGGGTCCAGAGTGGTGCAGACTCGCAGATTTGACTGGAGCCAGAGTCTGTTGGTGAGCAAATACGGTGCTCTCGGGAGACAATGTCTTCTTGGTGATGGCAGGGCAGGTCCTCTGGGTTCCGTGAATCTGCTGGCTGCAGGACACACCGGTGTTGCGCTGGAGCAGGTCGAGGTTGGGACAGGCCGGTAGGGCTGGGCCAAGTCACTTGGTGTCCTCCTCTTCTTCCTTCAGCACCACTCTTTGGGGCATATTATCAAGGGGGTTTATCTCCGCTTTTTTGGCATTAAAAGCCAAGAAAGCGGAGATAAAATTATCTCCCTATTACCTAGCTGTCGCTAACACCAGTTAGCGACAGTTAGTAGGAGATAGCGACCATCTTTGGCCCCGCTTTGCATGTCAGTGATATTTATCACTAATGACATGCAAAGTGGGCGTGCCAAGATGTTAGCGACTAGAAACAGTCTCTAACATCGCAATCTCCTATTACCAACTTTTGGAGATATTCGCGCTAAATGCGATTATCTCCAAAAGCTAACAATTGCCCCTGAGCAGTTCTTAGCCATGTTATCCAATGGTAGGTGGATAACATGGCTAAGAGCATTAGCTCGGTAATACATGAATATTGCTGACTTTTCAGCGATATTCATTCATTTCGGCTGATTTTTATCGCTCAGGAGATAAACCTTGATAATAGCAAGGTTCCTAAGCGGTAAAAATCGCCGCAGCTCGGCGATAAAAATATTGCTGCTAAGCCAACTTAGCGATAATTATGCCCCTTTGTTCCTTCTTCTTTTGGTTTCTTCTTGTCTGAGGGGGCAATGTTCGGGTTTGCCCCTAATGACTAAATTTAGGGTTGTTTCAGGTAGGTACAGGTTGGGACAAATGGGTCCCTGCCTTGAGGTGGGTACACCCCCCTCTAATATGCCATCCTACAGTGGGAGGGGGCATAGGCCTCACTCTGGTTGGCTGGGTCCCCCCATCTTCAAGATGGCGGGGACTGAAAATTGTGCTTCACCTTGGCTCAACCACCTGAGGGGTGGGGATGGCAATGGTGGGAACACCTCTCCTCCTGTCTTGGTTTTTCTACAGATTCTCCCACCCACAGTGTGGGTCAGAACTGGTGGGGGACAGTTGCTGTTAGCAGCAAATGGCTGGGTTGGCTAACCAAGGCGTCAAGCCATTGAAGCTTCCCCTTGTAGACCCTGTTCTTCCTGGGGGGGGGGGCTTGTCACCTTGACCCAGGAAGTGCTTTGTTCCAGGACCCCGAGCGCGGCAGGCTCTCAACCCAGGGGTCCAGAAACATGTCTGGTGATGGCAGCTGGTGAGCAGCCACTCAGCCTGGACACTAGATTCAGGTTGTTTTTCAGGGGGCATCTCTAAGATGCCCTCTGAATACATTTTTCATTAAATCCTACACTGGCATCAGTGTGGGTTTAATGTGCTGAGAAGTTTGATATCAACTTCCCAGTTTTCAGTAAAGCCATTATGGTGCTGTGGAGTTCGTAATGACAAACTCCTAGACCATATACTCTTAATGGCTTTACTGCAGTTACAATGTCTAAGAATGGACTTAGACACTGTAGGGGTAGATGGCTCATGCACCTGCAACCTCATCATTGGTATAGTGAACCCAGCTAGAGGGGTGGCTTAACTATGCCACGGCAGTGGATTGTAGGAATGGCACACAGTGTGCCATGTCGACTCTTCACTTTGTGCTGCACGAAAACATGCAGCCTGCAATGGCAGTGTATGTTTTAAGGTACAGGGCCTCTAAGGGGGGGACTATAAGTGTTGCAGCCCTTAGAGGCCTTCTCTGGTAACAGTGCCCTTTGGTACCTATGTTACCTTTTACAAGGGACTTACACATGGCAGAGAATTGTCAATTGGGTTTGCAACAGTACAGTTTTAGGAGAAGAACATAGATCCTGGGTAGCTGTTTTGCAGGAACCCAGGGAACACTCAGTCAAAGAGCAACAACATTAGACAAAACGTATGGGGCAACCATGCAAAAAGGGGTACTTTCCTACAATATGTGATCTGAGTGGGTGTGTTACTGTAGCCATGTGTGAGTGACTGTATGGGTGTATGAGTGACTGTGTGAATGGATGTATAGGTGTGTAAGTGAATCTATGGGTGAATAAGTGGGTGTGTGAGTAACTGCATGGATGAGTGGATGGCTAAGTGAGTGCCTGTATTGGTGACTGAGTGGGTGTGTGTGTGATTGACTCTATGCGTGGCTGTATGGGTGAGTGAGTGGGTATTTGAGTGGGTGCTTGGTTAACTGAGTGGGTATATGAGTGGCTGTATTGGAGAATGAGTTTCTGTCTGAGTGGCTATATGGGTGAGTGAGTGTTTGTATGGATGTGTGAATGGGTATGTAAGTAGTTATATGGATATGTGAGTGGGTTTACAAGTAATGTAATGTAATGTAATGTAATGGGCATATTGCTATAGCGCGGCTATCACTCCTAGGAGCATCTTGGCGCTGTGGACCGTAGCCAGATGGACTTGGCCGGCAGATTGCTCAAAAATCAGAAAGACCTGCACACTTATACTAAAGCTTTACAGGCGGTGTCCGTAAGATTGTAAATGCAAGTTTTCAGAGATTTCCTAAACTGGCTCTCTGCGGGGATTTGCCGGAGATGAAATGGGAGCTGGTTCCACGCCCTAGATCCAATCACTGCAAGGGATTTCCCTCCCTTGGTGACAAGCTTGAATTTAGGGATCGGCAATAGATTCATATTTGAGGACCTAAGATTCCGTGATGGCAGATACCGTCTGAAACCATACGAGAGGTATTTGGGTCCTCGCAGATGGAAGGCCCTGAATGTGATGACCAATATTTTAAACAGGATGCACTTGTGTATTGGCAACCAATGAAGGGCGTTAAGCACAGCCGAGACTGACGACTTCCTCGGCCAGCCAAGGACTAAACGGGCGGCTGCATGTTGGACCATCTGCAGCCTGTGTAGAACCGATTTTTTCGCTCCCGCGTACAGGCTGTTACAGTAATCCAATTTAGATGATATAAGTGCCACCTCCACCGGTTGCCTGGCTGCCAATGGGAGAAGGTCAAAGAATTTCTTGAGACCTCTGATGATATTAAAACAGGTGCCAGCCACAGTCACCGACTGTTGTTTAAATGACAGGGAGTCATCAAACTTAATGCCCAGATTACGGGCAGTAACAATGGTGTTAGGAGGGACTTCTGCATCCTCCGGCCACCATTGTTTAGGTGAAAACAAGTTTTGCTGTCCAAATGGCAGAATTTCGGTTTTGCCAGAGTTACACTTAAGGTGATTGTTCCTCATCCAATCGAAGGTGGCTGCGAGGCAGTTTTTAATATTTTCTTCTGCTCCATGTACCTCGGTATCCAGCACTAGGATTAGCTGAGTATTATCAGCATACGAAATTGTGCTAATCTGGAAGGATGAGATTAGTTCGATCAGGGGGACCATATACAGGTTGAAAAGTACAGGGCTTAAACTAGAGCCCTGCAGCACCCCTGTCTCCAAGGCTTTCTCTTCAGAGCAAAACTCTTCCAGAACGGTGACTTGCGCCTTTGATTGAGAACATTTATCAGCCACTCCAGCAGCACTCCTGCTATCCCCGATGTTACCAAGCGGTCTATCAATATGGAGTGCAAGACCGTATCGAAAGCCGCCGATACATCGAGTAACATCAGGAGGCTTTCTTCCCCTGGTCTATGGCGGCCTGCAAGGTCTGCACAGTGAACAGGAGGGCAGATTCCGTCGAGTGCTGGGCCCTGAATCCTGCCTGATTAGTGTGAAGGATATCATTATCCTCCAGAACTTGGTGAGTTGCTTATTTACGAATGCTTCCGTCAGTTTAAATAGTACTGGAAGTAATGAAATGGGACGGAGATTCGAAAGCGTTGTCGGGTCTGCTAGAGTTTTTTTCTGTAGGGGCTTTACAGTGGCGAGTTTTCATTCCCTGGGAATCTCAGCAGAGGAAAGTGAAGAATTAATGATGCCGTTAATAATAGGGTTACCGTGTCCACTATAGCTCGTAGAATCATCGGGGGCAGGGGTCGAAGGGCGAGCCAGATTTACTAGATAGTGTAGCCTGGCGGGACTCTTCTAGACTGATTGGGCAGAACGCTTCAAACCAGACTGTCCTGGAGTCCTCCCCAAACACCCCATCAGGGGGGATAGCACGGTTGAGGGAAGTCTTTGATTATGTCTTGTATCTTTTGCTAAAAGTAGTTGGCAATGGTATTGCAAAGGGTCGATGAGGGCGGAATGTCCTGCGAGAGCACTCTGGGGTTCCTAAAACGTAACGATCCTGAAGATCTCTTTTTGTCTGTTATTAGCGGAGGTAATGGCTTCCAGATAATATGCTTTTTTGTCGAGTTTAATCAAGGCATGATACTGCCTCCGGGCTGTTTTATAAATACTGAGATCCTCGGCCTCATAATTCCGGCGCCACCTCCGCTCCAGCGCTCTGACCTCAACTAGTTTCTCCTTTAAAGACAGTGAGAACCATGGAGCAGACACTTTTTTGCGTCAGTGTAGGTTGTCTGAGCCTATAGGATCCATGGGTCCAATGAGTTCAGTGATCCAATCACAAAAGCGTTTATTGTCAGTTACAGTGTGGCCAGTCATTATAGGTTTACTATCATTGGCTCTCCCTGGAAGGTCAGGATTGGCAATTATCTTTTTCCAGCCAGGTTTGGCGCACCCACCGGCTTTACTAAAGCGTTTCTCTACACAATTGCCTTCCACTATGAGATCAAACGGGATGAATTTGTGGTCTGACTATATCTGCACACAGGAGGGTTTATCCTTCAAAGTATCTAAATTAGAGCAGATACAATCCAGCATATGCCCCGCTTTGTGCGTAGGATCCAGAGTCAGCAGGCGGAGCCCAAGGACCTTTGTTATGTCCCTAAAGCAAACTGCCCCCGAATCTGTAGTAGAGTCTAGGTGAAGATTTAAATCGCCTAGCAGCGTAAAGTTGGCAAATCTGAGGGTAAGATTGCTGAGCACCTCCCCAATACTCTCAAGAAAATCTTTTTGTTGGCCTGGTGGGCGGTAAACCGGAGCACTTGAGAAAGTAAAAGACTCATGGGTCTGCAGGCAGAACCCCATACTTTCTGCCCCTTTTATGTCTATTAGTTCATGTATGGTGCATTTCATGGTATCGCGGTAGATAATTGCAAGCCCTCCGCGTTGCTCCTGCCTGTCAAGTCTTTGAATTAGATCGCCTTGCCGAAGGGCCAATGCAATGTCTGGGTTACACCAGGCTTTAAGCCATGTCTCCGTAATGAAGAGCCAATCAAGTTAACCCTCTGAGATTAGGTCAAAAATGTGTAACCCGTTCTTACACATTGACCTAGCATTTATGAGCCCTCCCCGAAGGACAGTAGGCCCGCTTTTCCCCATTGGGGCTTGTTCCCGGGCAAGCGCTGTCTTACAATGTCAACAGCAGACTGGTCCTTCCGATTTGTCCACCTTTAGGGTATCATGGCACTGGGTTGCATATTTATTCAGTGATAGTATAAAATCCCTGGTCAGGCCCTGTGTCTGGGCCGGTTGGGCAGCATGATCGGCCCTCCGCCCGGCCGCGGCACGGACGGGCACAGGCGGGCTTACCTTTGGCGCGCCCGCTGCGCGCGTCCGCTGCTCGCGTCTGCTGCGCGACGGCCCCATGTGAGCTTTAACTAGGAGGCTGATAACGGTCCTAGTGCAACCACTAGACCGTCACCTCCTCCAAGATGGCCCCCGGAAGTGAGTGTGCTTCACTCCCTCTGTACCGGGAGTGAAGAGTCCAGGTTGGATTATTCCAACATTCTCTACCTGGGCCTTCCAGAGTACTTGCTGCAGCGCCTTCAAGTGGTGCAGAACGCCGCGGCCAGGGCAATCTTCGGCCTTAGTAGGCGCTCCAGTGCCTCGGGCTTGCTGGTAACGTTACATTGGTTGCCCATCCGCAAGAGGATTGCCTTTAAGGCTCTGACCTTGGTCTATAAAGCTCTTCACAAGGGGGGAGCTAAGTACCTCCAAAAGAGACTGGTCTTTTATCATCCGACCAGGTCTCTGAGGTCGGAATCCCTGCACCTTGCTGTTGTCCCTCGGGTAAAGAAAGCGCGCCTTGGCGGGCGCTCTTTTGGATTGCTGGCATCTCAGCTATGGAACTCTTTGCCGCTGGCCCTGCGGGGAGCCACTAGCTTGCTGGCTTTTAGGAAAGGCCTTAAAACGTGGCTTTTTACTCAGTAGCCGTTCTCTCTTGAACTCCTGGCTCACTGCTCTTTTAGTCTTTCATTTGGTGTTATGTTATTATGTTGCAGCTTTTTTGCCTTCTCCAATAAAAGCGCCGGGACACTCTTTTTGAGTAGCCGTGCGCTATAAAAATGAACAAATAACATAACATAACATAACATAACCGCGCTATGCTCCCTCCACATAAACAGCACAAGCTGCGGTGGAACGGGGAGAGAAGCGGTGCCCAGAAACAGTAGGTTCCCCAAATGAAAGCTTTCCATAATGTGCCTGCTAACATACATTTCCAAAGAATTAAAACAATGTACTGTGCAGAATAATAATCATTCAACAATACAGTCAAAGGGGCGAATTTTAAAAAATGCAGATTATGCAGTTGTGCCAGCCGCAGCTTCAGCAGCGTGTCAGGGACGTCTGTGCCAGTAATACAGCAGCGCGACAAGTTTCCTCGCCCTAAATAGGAGGCTGATAACGGACCTAGTGCAACCACTAGACCGTCACCTCCTCCAAGATGGCCCCCGGAAGTGAGTGTGCTTCACTCCCTCTGTACCGCGCTATGCTCCCTCCACACAAACAGCGCAAGCTGCGGTGAAACGGGGAGAGACGCGGTGTCCAGAAACAGTAGGTTCCCCAAATAAAAGATTTCCAAAATGTGCCTGCTAACAGAAATATCCAAAGAATCAAAACAATGTTCTGTGCAGAATATTAATCATTCCACAACACAGTCAAAGCGGCGAATTTTTAAAAATACAGATTATGCAGTTGTGCCAGACACAGCTTCAGCAGCGTGTCAGTAATACAAGTTGCATGGGTTAGTGAGTAGCTCTGTTGAGAGGCTCTAGGGGTGAGTGAGTGGGGGGGTGAGTGGCTGTATGGGTGAATAAGTGGGTGTGTGAGTAGCTGTATGGGTGAGTGAGTGGCTGTGTGAGTGACTGTATGGGTGAATAAGTGGCTGTGTGAGTATGGGTAAGTGAATGGCTGTGTGAGTGGTTGCATGGGTGAGTAAATGAGTATATCTGGATGAGTGAGTGTTTTTGTAAGCAGTTATATGGGCATGTGAGTGGGTGTATGAATGGCTGTGGCAGTGTGTGAGTAGATGTGTGAATGGTTCCATGGATGATGTAATCAATTATGTCATTTGAGATGTCATCAGTAATGTCACTGACCGTGTCATCAGTGATGTAATATGTGAGATCACAAGCAGTCCATTGCTGGGGTATAAGTTATATTTATCTAAAGTAACTATAACTGCATAATTTCACTGGTTTTTGTACCAGTGAAATCTGAGATCTACAGTTTAAAAAAAATCTATTTTCCTAACTATATCATCCGTGTAACCTTTGAATTTTTCAAATTCCATTTCTAAAGTAATATGTCCCTCTAATATTTAGCTTTTTCAGCTTTTTCAGTTAATGCAGCCAGTAATTCCACGGAAGGCCCCTTCCGCCCTTGAGATTACGATGTTGAGTTTCCGCAGCCTTTGCATGATGGCTGTTCTGACACAGAAAGGCTGTCAGAACTCAACTTTTGCGGCCCCCAGCAGGGTCCCCTTATGTGCAAGGCTCCGGTGGGAGGCCGAGCGGGCACCTATGGTATCCCACTGTTGATTCCTGCTACCACGGGGTGCAGGGATGAACTGCACCTCCTATTTTAACATGGGAGCATGCATTCCATCCAGTTTCTGGCCAGAATACATGCTCCCATTATAAAGTATAGGAAAGCGACCGGATAGTGTTTGGCGCAATCCTAATTAGTCAGTCAAGACCGCCGACTGGATTTTGGTCAGTCCCATGACCAAGACGATATCGAGCAGAGGAAACTCCGCCCAACATCGGCCCCTAAGTGTTTTACAATTTATTTAGATTTTTAATTTAGTATTTTTGGACTGTAGACATTCTTTTTTTTATAAATATAAATATAGTTTATAGACGTTTAAAAAAATGAAAAAATCACATATGTACAGATTGTGAAGTATTAGAAGTTTTTTAAATGTAATTAAACAAATTAAATTTTTCTTACATTTTTGGGGATTCTCACTGAACCTTCACGGGTCTATAAACATAGACAGACTACTACTCTATGGTTTTTAATCCTGACCTCGTGCAAGTCGGCATCCACAGATTTGCTGAAAAGTTTATAAATTACTCAAAATATGTACACCCCTTCAATGTCATTAAGGACATCAGTGTGAATGTATTTACAAGTACATATAAACCACCTTATATGTGTTTTTCAACAAAGTTACCCATTTTACGAGTTTCGCGAACCTGCAACTCTACACATGGGATTTGCGAATTCGCTCAAAAACTCACCCAAGCCTTGTCTTCTGATGAGATATAATAGTACCCATCAACGTGCATGGAAAACCACACCCAAAGGCAAATACTTCTTCAGTGAAGTCTCAAGGAGGAGGATGCGAATCAGTGGTACTCTGCTTTTACAGAATGGCTGAAGCTACATTGTTCGCCCAAGATCAGCACCCACAAACTGTTGAGGACAAGGAGGAAGGCACACCATCTCTCAGAAAAGAAAGTGATGTGTGGAAGCACTTTACTATACCTTCTGGGGAAAAGAAGGTAACAGGAAAATATGTGCAGTACATTATTTGCTGCAAGCAGGCATTGCAAAGATGTATTCAAATGAGACAAGTTCCATGTGGAAGCACGTAAAAACAATAAATGATGTGGGAGAAAGCATGTGCAGGAGGACAGTTGACCTCCACAGCAGCCTCTGGAGAACCATCATCAGCTGCAGTTATTACAATACAAGCTGCCTGCAAAGAATTGAGTGACATGGATTTTTATTGCACTAAATGCCACATTCTTGTCACTGTAAAAATGTTTTAGGTGGGTGCATTTTTAGATACAGTGAAGAAGCATCGCTGTTAGTTGTTTTTTATTTTTTTTTGCTACCAGTGACCGCATAATGTTTTTTGAAGATGAAGCTCCATTGCATTTCTACATCCTTATTCTTTTCACAACCCTGTTTACTTTTTAAAAAAATAACAAACTGTGAAATAGCCCTTCAAGAAAAAAATGGTTCTTGTTAGAACCACCACCTAGTCAAACAAAGAGCTGACTTTTTAATGTATCAGAGACTGTATCAGTGTGGTACACCTGTGGCTAGTCGTACTGTGCTGGGCCATTCTGTGCTGTGGGCTGTGGGCTGCGTGCCGAGGCCGATTTGGAATTTAGGTCTTCAGGGCCCACTCCAGTCCAAGGTACTGGGGCAGGTGCAGAGCGGTGCGGACCGCACTGTTCCTGCGCTGCCTCTTGCAACGCATCTTCCACGCCCATCAGCAGCTCTGATGGCCTGTTTACCCTGTCCCCAGCTGCGGCCCTCCTGCGTCCCATCAGCAGCCCACATACCTTCGTGCAGTTGGTGGAGTAGGGGGGGGGGCTGGACACCTACTCAATAAGGCCAGAAGCCTGAAGACAGGGGACTCTATTACAGACAGTGAGGCTCCATTACAGCCAGCTCATCCTATAGGCATCTGAGAACAGTGAGCATTCTTCCCTCGTTGCTCCACTCCACTCACCTACATCTTTTCTTCGCCACCAGCTCTCAGCCTCAGTCTCAGTACTAGTATTAGTATCTGCCCCTGGCTCTGACAAGCTCTGTACCTGGGTAAATATTGTAATCCACCATCTAGCCCCCTGTACTCAGCTTTTAGCACAGGCAGGGGAAGGCTAACTCCTTACCTATGGCTCACACAGAAGCGGCCAGTATCAGAGCAGTACCAGGCCATAGTGGGTTGCGCTCAACACATCACTACATCAGAGGGTCTAGAGACCAAAGAAAGCAACCTTCACAAGAGCTTCAAATAAACTAAATCAAAACATGTATTGTGGATGAAGCTGTATCAAACTACTGTGTTGTTGAACATCGATTTTGGACTGAATCACGTCCCTGAACTGAAGTCTAAGGATTAAAAATGGACTACAACACTTGCGACTTTGAGACTATTATTAATAATTGATTACTTTAAGTGTGCCCTGACCGGATTTGCATTGTAAGGTTTTTCCTCTTTAAAGGGAAAGTTGGGGTGGAATTGGCAGCCGGCCCTTCCTCCCCTAGTAGCACCAACATCATTTAGCTTGTTACTTCCACTGTGGAAAAGGGGTGAGGAACAGGTAACCTGTCGGCTTTGCAAGGAGGATTGATGGAGCAAGGATTCGCACGTAATGCGACTTGCTTGTATTTAGTCCTCTTGACATAACGTTAATATGGTAATCAACATGTTTGTCCTATTATTATTGCATTACATGACATCTAAGTGAAGCTTGCATATGTGCTTTTATTAACGATAATCCTCTTGCATTAATAACAAAATGTGCCTGCTAACAGAAATATCCAAAGAATCAAAACAATGTTCTGTGCAGAATATTAATCATTCCACAACACAGTCAAAGCGGCGAATTTTTAAAAATACAGATTATGCAGTTGTGCCAGACACAGCTTCAGCAGCGTGTCAGTAATACAAGTTGCATGGGTTAGTGAGTAGCTCTGTTGAGAGGCTCTAGGGGTGAGTGAGTGGGGGGGTGAGTGGCTGTATGGGTGAATAAGTGGGTGTGTGAGTAGCTGTATGGGTGAGTGAGTGGCTGTGTGAGTGACTGTATGGGTGAATAAGTGGCTGTGTGAGTATGGGTAAGTGAATGGCTGTGTGAGTGGTTGCATGGGTGAGTGAATGAGTATATCTGGATGAGTGAGTGTTTTTGTAAGCAGTTATATGGGCATGTGAGTGGGTGTATGAATGGCTGTGGCAGTGTGTGAGTAGATGTGTGAATGGTTCCATGGATGATGTAATCAATTATGTCATTTGAGATGTCATCAGTAATGTCACTGACCGTGTCATCAGTGATGTAATATGTGAGATCACAAGCAGTCCATTGCTGGGGTATAAGTTATATTTATCTAAAGTAACTATAACTGCATAATTTCACTGGTTTTTGTACCAGTGAAATCTGAGATCTACAGTTTAAAAAAAATCTATTTTCCTAACTATATCATCCGTGTAACCTTTGAATTTTTCAAATTCCATTTCTAAAGTAATATGTCCCTCTAATATTTAGCTTTTTCAGCTTTTTCAGTTAATGCAGCCAGTAATTCCACGGAAGGCCCCTTCCGCCCTTGAGATTACGATGTTGAGTTTCCGCAGCCTTTGCATGATGGCTGTTCTGACACAGTAAGGCTGTCAGAACTCAACTTTTGCGGCCCCCAGCAGGGTCCCCTTATGTGCAAGGCTCCGGTGGGAGGCCGAGCGGGCACCTATGGTATCCCACTGTTGATTCCTGCTACCACGGGGTGCAGGGATGAACTGCACCTCCTATTTTAACATGGGAGCATGCATTCCATCCAGTTTCTGGCCAGAATACATGCTCCCATTATAAAGTATAGGAAAGCGACCGGATAGTGTTTGGCGCAATCCTAATTAGTCAGTCAAGACCGCCGACTGGATTTTGGTCAGTCCCATGACCAAGACGATATCGAGCAGAGGAAACTCCGCCCAACATCGGCCCCTAAGTGTTTTACAATTTATTTAGATTTTTAATTTAGTATTTTTGGACTGTAGACATTCTTTTTTTTATAAATATAAATATAGTTTATAGACGTTTAAAAAAATGAAAAAATCACATATGTACAGATTGTGAAGTATTAGAAGTTTTTTAAATGTAATTAAACAAATTAAATTTTTCTTACATTTTTGGGGATTCTCACTGAACCTTCACGGGTCTATAAACATAGACAGACTACTACTCTATGGTTTTTAATCCTGACCTCGTGCAAGTCGGCATCCACAGATTTGCTGAAAAGTTTATAAATTACTCAAAATATGTACACCCCTTCAATGTCATTAAGGACATCAGTGTGAATGTATTTACAAGTACATATAAACCACCTTATATGTGTTTTTCAACAAAGTTACCCATTTTACGAGTTTCGCGAACCTGCAACTCTACACATGGGATTTGCGAATTCGCTCAAAAACTCACCCAAGCCTTGTCTTCTGATGAGATATAATAGTACCCATCAACGTGCATGGAAAACCACACCCAAAGGCAAATACTTCTTCAGTGAAGTCTCAAGGAGGAGGATGCGAATCAGTGGTACTCTGCTTTTACAGAATGGCTGAAGCTACATTGTTCGCCCAAGATCAGCACCCACAAACTGTTGAGGACAAGGAGGAAGGCACACCATCTCTCAGAAAAGAAAGTGATGTGTGGAAGCACTTTACTATACCTTCTGGGGAAAAGAAGGTAACAGGAAAATATGTGCAGTACATTATTTGCTGCAAGCAGGCATTGCAAAGATGTATTCAAATGAGACAAGTTCCATGTGGAAGCACGTAAAAACAATAAATGATGTGGGAGAAAGCATGTGCAGGAGGACAGTTGACCTCCACAGCAGCCTCTGGAGAACCATCATCAGCTGCAGTTATTACAATACAAGCTGCCTGCAAAGAATTGAGTGACATGGATTTTTATTGCACTAAATGCCACATTCTTGTCACTGTAAAAATGTTTTAGGTGGGTGCATTTTTAGATACAGTGAAGAAGCATCGCTGTTAGTTGTTTTTTATTTTTTTTTGCTACCAGTGACCGCATAATGTTTTTTGAAGATGAAGCTCCATTGCATTTCTACATCCTTATTCTTTTCACAACCCTGTTTACTTTTTAAAAAAATAACAAACTGTGAAATAGCCCTTCAAGAAAAAAATGGTTCTTGTTAGAACCACCACCTAGTCAAACAAAGAGCTGACTTTTTAATGTATCAGAGACTGTATCAGTGTGAGAGTGGGTGTGTCAGTGTGTGCATCAGTGTATGCCTGGGTGTGTTAATGGATGCATTATTGTTCGGCTGGGTGTGTCAGTGTGTGCTTTAGTGTATGCCTTGGTGTGTCATTATCTGCATTAGTATTTTCCTGAGTGTGTCGATGTATGCATGAGTGTGTACTTGAGTGTGTTATTGCATGCATTCGTGTATGGCTTGGTGTGCCCATTTCTGCTTTGATGTATACCTGGGTGCGTCAGTGTCTTCATCAGTGTTTGCGTCGATGCGTCAGTGTATGCATCAGTATGTGCCTAATTGTGTTATTGATTGCATTAGTGTTTGACTGGGTGTATCAGTGTCTCCATTGCTGTATGCCTGGGAGTGTCAGTCTATGCATAGATGTATACCATGGTGTCTCATTGTGTGCATTCGTGTTTGCCTGCCTGTGTTATTGGGCGCATTAGTGTTTGACAGGGTGTATCAGTGTCTACATTGCTGTATGCCTGGGTGTGTCAGGGTCTGCTCTGGTGTGTCTCTGTGTGTTTGGTGTATGCATCAGAGTGTGCCTGGGTGTTTGATTTGTCTGCATGAGTGTGTGCCTGGGTGTGCTAGTGTATGCATTAGAGTTTGCCTGGCTCTATCACTGTGCATCAGTATCTGCCTGGGTGTGTGAGCATATGCATTAGTGTGTGACTGAGTAATGTTATTCTATGAATGAGTGTGTCCCTGTCTATCTCAGTGTATGCATTAGTGCACATGTGTATTATTGGGGGCATTATTGTTTGGCTGGGTGTCTCAGTGTCTGCTTTGGTATATGCCTAGCTGTGTCAGTGTCTGCATTGGTGTATTCCTGGGTGTGTCAGTGTATGCATAAGTGTGTGCCTGGGTATATTACTCGATATATTAATGTTTGGATGGCTGTGTTAGTGTCTGTATTAGTGTGTGCTTGGGTGTGTAACTAGCTGTATCCTTATGCATGTGGGGGTTTGAGATGCTGTATCATTGTTTGGCTGTATAAAAATGTGATTGCGAGTTCATTGCCTGTATGAGTAAATGCCTTGGTGTGTCTGTTTCTGTATCCTGGGAAGTGGTATACGTTGGAGAGGTGGGAGGAGAATCGAAAAGCAAGAAGTGAGGAAGCGGAGGCAGCTGAGGAAATGGCGGTACACCTGTGGCTAGTCGTACTGTGCTGGGCCATTCTGTGCTGTGGGCTGTGGGCTGCGTGCCGAGGCCGATTTGGAATTTAGGTCTTCAGGGCCCACTCCAGTCCAAGGTACTGGGGCAGGTGCAGAGCGGTGCGGACCGCACTGTTCCTGCGCTGCCTCTTGCAACGCATCTTCCACGCCCATCAGCAGCTCTGATGGCCTGTTTACCCTGTCCCCAGCTGCGGCCCTCCTGCGTCCCATCAGCAGCCCACATACCTTCGTGCAGTTGGTGGAGTAGGGGGGGGGGGCTGGACACCTACTCAATAAGCCCAGAAGCCTGAAGACAGGGGACTCTATTACAGACAGTGAGGCTCCATTACAGCCAGCTCATCCTATAGGCATCTGAGAACAGTGAGCATTCTTCCCTCGTTGCTCCACTCCACTCACCTACATCTTTTCTTCGCCACCAGCTCTCAGCCTCAGTCTCAGTACTAGTATTAGTATCTGCCCCTGGCTCTGACAAGCTCTGTACCCGGGTAAATATTGTAATCCACCATCTAGCCCCCTGTACTCAGCTTTTAGCACAGGCAGGGGAAGGCTAACTCCTTACCTATGGCTCACACAGAAGCGGCCAGTATCAGAGCAGTACCAGGCCATAGTGGGTTGCGCTCAACACATCACTACATCAGAGGGTCTAGAGACCAAAGAAAGCAACCTTCACAAGAGCTTCAAATAAACTAAATCAAAACATGTATTGTGGATGAAGCTGTATCAAACTACTGTGTTGTTGAACATCGATTTTGGACTGAATCACGTCCCTGAACTGAAGTCTAAGGATTAAAAATGGACTACAACACTTGCGACTTTGAGACTATTATTAATAATTGATTACTTTAAGTGTGCCCTGACCGGATTTGCATTGTAAGGTTTTTCCTCTTTAAAGGGAAAGTTGGGGTGGAATTGGCAGCCGGCCCTTCCTCCCCTAGTAGCACCAACATCATTTAGCTTGTTACTTCCACTGTGGAAAAGGGGTGAGGAACAGGTAACCTGTCGGCTTTGCAAGGAGGATTGATGGAGCAAGGATTCGCATGTAATGCGACTTGCTTGTATTTAGTCCTCTTGACATAACGTTAATATGGTAATCAACATGTTTGTCCTATTATTATTGCATTACATGACATCTAAGTGAAGCTTGCATATGTGCTTTTATTAACGATAATCCTCTTGCATTAATATGGCTACTGCTAGGTGGGATTTCTTACTGCGCATGCATCTGTCACACTCATGTGACATGACGTACTCTCTGCTTTTGGAGGGAATCTTTTGCTTCTGCACACTAGAACTAAGATGGCTGCTCTATGTCGTCACATGCAAGAAGCTTGCACTGCTGCTTTTGCTAAGCTGTTCGTTCTGCTTAACTATAACGCAATAGTTAAATATAAAGTAATGGGAATAGAGTAGAGATAAGTGGTATACAGTGCATTCATTTATTCTGTGTTCTAAAACTGTTTCTTTTCTACTTTTCATGTATCGTAATCTTTGGGCCTGGGAGGTGCTATTACTCCATCTTGAAAACCCACACTGCGTATGTCAAACTCCCGAAGGAGCTTAAGTCATTCGTCATTGAACCAAAGCCAAGCTTACAGTACGCTAGAAGATGTGCCGGGGAGCGTGAACTTTCAACCCCAGGAGAGGAAGCTGGACAGTACAATACTGAACGCTATTAGTACTGATTGATACATTCATTGCCGGGTGGAATAAACGTGCATGGGAAAATAAAGTTATGGGTGGGAGCGTTAATTTTAATATCCTCAAGAAAAGTTTCATTTTGGTATGGTGTAATGACCACTCCCCATCCTTTTGTCCAATCGAAATTGGGGATCCTTACACTTGCAACATTGGGGGGTGGTATACTGACCTGGAAAATAGTATAACTAAGGTACACTTAGCGAGTTAAATTGTCCGACTTGTCCGATTAGCTGACCTGTCACTGACCCAATGCACTCAATAGGTGATCGGGAGCAGAGGTGCTGGCGGAGCCCTCTGTCAGAAGGTTCGAAACCCAAATCGCGGTTTGAGAGCTGAAGTGCTGGTGAAGCACTTT
This sequence comes from Lissotriton vulgaris, assembly GCF_964263255.1. NCBI lineage: Eukaryota > Metazoa > Chordata > Amphibia > Caudata > Salamandridae > Lissotriton > Lissotriton vulgaris. Next base: position 1,077,275,055 of record NC_141689.1, on the reverse strand, counting down.
GTTGGAGAAATCGATAACTCTTACCGCGTTCTGGCTGTTAGCTGCAGAGAGGGAGTAATGCAGGAGTTGCAACATTAACTGCGGGAGCTGGTCTTAGACCTTGGTGGTCCTGTCCTGATCCAATTTGGCTTTACCTGTCCTGATTCTGATCCGTACCTGATTGCCTTTATGGTGCCTACACTTTCGGGGTTCTATCCTTTAAACTGACCCGTGGCCTGGGTTAGTTCTTCACACCATTCTAGGTAAATATTCAATGTGGGTATGTCATTGTACTGTTTCTTTCTCTCTTCCCACCCTAATGTAAAATGCGTAAAGACTGCTTTATAGAAACTCTGTATATTTTCCTTCTAATCGTTATTTTCCTAATTGAGAATTTTCTATTGTTCAATGCTTGGATTATGACATTTTAATTTAGATAAAGAGTTTAAACCTTTCCCAAGTTGTGGTTATTTTATGAGTGCCAATGTTCTTATTCTACCTATTATTCTAACTCCTTTGGATCTTTTAGGACTTTTAGGTACCGATGACAAGGATTGGTAGGTCAATGGTATAGGTCCTAATGAAATTTATAAATCACTGATTAGAGTAAGTGCACAGGTTGCCTGATTAAATCTCATCTTATGTTGTTTATGGGCCCAGGTGAGTATGGTAATCTGAGTCGGGTGACCTGTGCCCTCTATCAGTAATTTATTTGGTAGCGGCAAGATTGTTAGGGTTTAGTTAAGATAGGTAGTTAGTTTTTTAATGAAAAATATATTTGCATATTATTGATTGTATTGATTTCTGTATTAACCAAAATTTTGTTCATACCTGTTATATGTTTTGTCTGGATTCCCCGGGGGGCAGAATAGCGGGTGGTAAATGGAAGCCACACTGCAGTGAGTTCACTTACCTGAAGGAAATAAGTGCATGGTTAGGTAAAACCGAAAGCCTATTTAAGGTTTTTCTGAATGAATGTGTGCATAAAAGATAGCAAAGAGTTTGCTAGCAAAACTTTTTGTGCGATATCACCTAGAAAGGGTGACACGGAAGGAGTAGCAGGTTCGTCTGAGCTTGATTGATAGCAAAGGGGTTCGCTGGTGAAACTTTGGCCTTAGTATAACCCAGAAGGGATAAGTCTAAAGGAGTAGCAGGTTCTCTAATGCTTGCGTGCAGGGTAGACGGAAGGGCTCTACTCTTAGTATATGAAGAGTAAGCGAAAGGGATTTGCTCGTAGTGAGTGAAATTTATCTTTCCTTTGATTTAGTCACTCAGGTACGGTGGCGAATGTTTGCATGTTGTTGAATAATAGGATTTGCATTAAAAGTGAAATAAATTAAGTTTTTGTATTACCTTGCAAAGGAGGGAGTTAGTCGCGGAGCTGCACTGACGTCACTCAGAGCCGCCCTGGTATTGGTTGAGACAGCGGGCGTGTAGCTCAGGTGATAATTGTAAAGGAGGGGTGAGTACAGGAGAGTGAGAACTAGTCTCATGAGAAAAGCCGCACAACTATTGGTTGGATTATGTTGAATTCAAAATTTTGATTGGTCACTGAAAAATAAAAGATGCGCTGGTATTGCTAGTAATTTTGTAAACAAATTGAGAGTTATCCTAAAGATTTGCGTTTGAATTATATGTGGCATATAGGTCCGATTGTAGAAGGAAGACCCAATAGGAAATATCTAGGGTTTGCGCAAGAACAGTATATAAGAGGAAGACCTTATATCATGTACGTAGAGAAAAGGAAAATGTCATTCATTAAAAGAATTAAGAATTATTTCAAGAAAGATAAAGCAATTAAAACAAGAGAAGGGATTATTATTCCACCACCAAATATGCCCGCATCATACATGATGGTCGAAAAGGGGCTATCACACTTGTGTGTGGTTAGAAAATTGGATGGAGTATACCAAAGATGATGGAGTTTTAGCATTTCCAGAAAATGGTACGTTTAACAGCAGAGTTTTGTACAATTTGAGAACTTGCATTAACGAATTAGATCCTAGACCTAGATTACCACAAAATGAGGCAATCGAGGAATAGGAAACTGAGGCTTTTGAGTGAGATAGACCCAGAAGTAACAGAAATTGGAGTAAGTTTTATCCCCGATTTCCAAAAGAGACAACCAAATGAAACAATGGAGACAGTCCATGTTAGTGGAATGATTATATCCTGTATTAACTTTAGAAGAACCCACTGGAAGTAAAAGGACTGAGAAAACGAAACATTTAATGATTAGGGTTAATCGGATGATGATTATTTGGAGGTTTTTTTAATGAAAAATTCACCACCTTATAATGAGGAGCCAAGCACAGTTAATCCAAATGCTCCATTCCTGAAACCACCTCTGATTCCGCAAGTGGTACATGAGACTTCATTAGAAAAAGTACTACAAGAACAGGGGAAAGAGAAGCATTGAATAAACAAAGAAGTGAGTTGATTCAGAAAATTTCCCAATTAAATACAAGTCCTGAAGCCCTAACAATTCCGGTAACCATTGGCCCAGTTGTTCCTTTGCACTGAGATAAGCAGGCTAGTCCTAAAACTCCCGTTCTGACTACACCTGTAGTTCAGCCAAGAAAAGAACCTTTAATAATTGATGATCAAGCAAGTGAATGTGAGTCAGTGATTTCCCTGATGGATTTGCCAATAAGAGAACCAGTGAGTAATTCGGTCAGGAAAGCCACTCCTATAAATTCAAGGGAAATACAAATGGAGACATCCTCAGGTACAAGAAGTGCCACAGTAGTAACCCCAGAAGAAATAGAGAGATGGACACGAGAAATAGAAAAACCAAAGTCACAGCCAAAAGCATTGGATATATTTAAATTAAGAGTCGAATTAGAAGAAGTGATGGCTGGAAATGTGGGATTGGACAGATTAAATACATTCAGTGAAGATGAATTGTTGTTCTTATGCAAAAGTATTACTAGAAATACAAGAGTGTTTCATGAAAAGTTAATGGATATGGCAGCTAATATGGGAATTGACATTGGCAAATCTAAAGTGTTACAGAAACCATATTGAGCTGATTTTTCTGACAAAGATTTAGAAAATATGAATGTGTCAGGTAGAAAAGTACAAATTAGGGAATTTATGGCAGTATTGCAGAAATGGGGTGACATAGAAAAATGGAAGACTAGGTGGGAAAAGAAAAAAGAAGAGGCACGATGAAAACAAACTGCATCCGAATATGTGTTAAAAGAAGCAGACAGGGTGGAAAGGTTATGTCCCATGAGAGAGGTACCAGGTGGAGGTTATGTACATGTCCCATGGTCCCGACAGGATATTCTGTCATTTACAAATGACTTCCCCAAACTTCGCGAGAAACCTGTAGAGTGGTACAGAAAAGTCGAGAGATTTGTAAAGGTTTCAAAATGTCTTTTGAAAGATTTAGATGGATTATTTGACATTGTTGTTCCTGTAGATTTGTGGACAGAATGTAAAAATGCTATTGATTGGCCTATTGATGAGTACCCTAGAGATCCGAAGACAGGGGCACCTTCTGATGAGGTTATGAAAAAATACAACCAGGTAATTCTCTATCTCAAAGGGAAGGTGCCTGCAAAAGAGACAGATTGAACTAGGATAGATAGAACCACTCAGAATAAAGATGAATCTGTGCATGCATATTATGAACGTCTGTTACAAGTATTCAAACAGTATAGTGGTTTAGATAATATCGATCTGAAAGACATGACGCATTTCATCTATCGGTTTGTGTCAGGATTAAGGCCAGAAATTTCGCAATGGATTAAAGATCTTAAAATTTGCTGGCAGGCCAAGCCGATTGATAAAATCCTTAAATATGCAAAATATTGTGAAGATGAACTCGACAATAAACGAAAAGAATTAAAGGAAAAAGTAATGTGGGCACAAGTGAAATTAGCAGAGCAACAGGAGCTTCAATTGAGACAAATAAACAATAACCAGACTCAGGGTGATGGTAATGGGGGTAAGCCAAGGGGAAAATGTAACAGAGATGATGCCAAAAAGAAGTTTCCCTGTCACGGGTGTGGCAAGTTGGGGCACTGGAAGAACGAGTGTAATGCTGTGCAAAACAGTAACATGCAAACTAATGACTTGAATCCACAGACGCAGAATGAGGTGCCACTGAAACAACAGCAGCAGGTAATACAAAACCAGTTACCCCTTGCACCTATGCCAAATTATAGTGGTTTGGGTACTTTGTGTTGTTCACTATTGATATTAGGTCTAGCCCTCACCACATAAAGGACCTAACCCCTTTTGTTCCCAAATTATAGGAGCAAAGCACACCAGAGTGTGGATACCACAAATTGGTAGGGAAGTGAGAGGAGTGACACAGCAACATCACAATTTCATTTGAGTGATACGTTTTTCAGTGAGGCCACATACTGACGGTGCCTGTGAGGGGAGGACGAGGAGTGCGTACTTGGCGCCTCCTTGCCGGTAGATCAGTCAGGTCCATACTTTGAAGGAAAGGTTGAAGAAAATGATGTCACCTTTCTTTTGGACACTGGTGCTACCCATTCTACTGTGAGAACAATAGACGTTCCAAATCTACCCTTCGCGGGAGAAGCGATCCAAGTAGTGGGCGTTTCTAATAAACAAATTAGTACCCCAGTTACAGAACAAATGGAAGTTAGAATAGGCAATTTTAAAGAAATGCATAGATTTGTTGTGTGTGATTCAAGTCCAGTGAACCTGTTAGGCAGAGACTTGTTATGCAAAATGAATTGCACCATCTTTTGCACCCCAAGTGGTGTTGAAATTCAAACCCCAGATGAAGACGGAATCTATATATTAATGTTAGCAAAACAAGAAATAGAGAAAAAAAGGTTAACTGTAGAAGACCTACCAGAAGAATTACAACAGACTGTAAATCCTAATATATGGGATTTTACCAGAAAAGATGTAGGATTAATGGCAGATGTCGATCCAATAAAAGTGACAGTGAAAGAAGGTGCAGTTTACCCAAATAATCAACAGTACAAAATGAACCTAGAAATAAAAGCAGGTGTTGCAGCAGAAATAAAGTGTTTGGTTGAAGCAGGCATTTTACAAGAAATATAAAAATAATGAGCAGTCCATGTAATTCGCCCATAATTGGCATAAAGAAACCGAGTGGCAAGTATAGGGTCGTACAAGACCTCCGCAAAATTAATAAGATTGTTGTGCCGTGCTGTCCAGTTGTGCCAAATCCTTCAGTGATTCTGTATCAGATACCGTGGGAAACTGGATGGTTCACTGTAATCAATTTGTGTGACGCATTTTTCTCGATTCCATTGCATCCAGATAGCAAATGTCTTTTTTTTTTTATTCAACAGTCATGTGTACGTCTGGAACTGTGTTCCTCATGGGTATACAGAGAGCCCATCAATTTTTAATCAGATTTTGAAAAAGTGCCTTGAGTCTTTGGTGCTGCCTGGACAGTCAGTCCTGGTCCAGTATATAGACAACCTATTGGTGGCGTCTAAAACTCGAATTGACTGTGTTTTAATACCTTTGCTTTACTGAATCATTTAGGTGAAGGAGGACATAAAGTGTCACCTGAAAAGTTGCAATTTTGCACCACATCAGTGAAACATCTCGGGCACCAGATAGAAAAAGGTGTCAGAAGGGTTACCTCAGAAAGAATCAGAATAATCAAAAACATGAATCTACCACAAACTCAGAAAGAAATCAGAATGTTTCTCGGAGTTGTAGGTTACTGCAGGCAATGGATTGTGAGATTTGCAGTCCTAGCAAAACCATTGATACAAATGACAAAGAAAAGAGCAAAAGACCCAGTAGAATGGGATGACGAAAGCATGACTGCTTTCTTGAAATTACGAGAATGTCTGTGTATAGCTCCAGCATTAGGGATGCCTGACTATTTAAAAGATTTTGCACTATTCTGTGATACACAAAATAATTGTGCCCTTTCAGTTCTGACCCAAACTCATGGTCTAATGAGACGTCCTGTGGCATATTTGTCTTCCACACTAGACCCAGCGGCATCTGCATTGCCAGGATGCCTGAAAGCAGTAGCTGCAACCTGCATGAGCCTTGAGCAAAGTGAGTCCATTATTATGGGACATCCAGTGACAGTGTATGTTCCACATGCAGTTGTGATTTTGTTAACAAGGACCAAGACTCAGTACCTCACTGCTAGTCGGCTGACTAAGTATGAGCGAATTAGTGTATGTGCAGGAAACATCACCATTGCCAGATGTAATATTCTGAACCCAACAACACTGCTACCTGATTCACACTTCGCAGAAGTAAAGGGAGAAGTCAAACATGATTGTATTGACCTGACTGAATACAGTACAAAACCACGTCCTGATATAAGAGAAGAGACATTAATTGATTCTGAATATGAGCTAATCGCAGATGGCTCATGCAAGAGACACGAGGAAGGAGGTTTGAGTGCTGCCCATGCAGTGTCCACGTTGGGGGTCCAGTTGAAGCATCCTATTTACCTGGAGTCAAGACTGCACAAGTAGCCGAATTGGTTGCATTAACAAAAGCTTTCAAATTTGGGAAAAATTGGAAAGTAACCATTTACACTGATAGCCAGTATGTTTACGGGGTTGTGCACAACTTTGGCCAGCTTTGGATGCAAAGGGAGTCTGACTTCTTCAGGTAGTCCTATTAAAAAAGGTCATTATGTAAAAGATTTGCTTGAAGCAATCCAATTGCCAAAAGAAGTGGCCGTGGTCAAGTGTGCTGCTCACCAATCTGGAAATGACAAAGTGACAGCTGGTAACCGATATGCTGACCAGTTAGCCCAACATTGCGCAAAATTTAAAATGGCTATAAACAAGAAAATTGAAGTGGGTGGAACCAGCTGCCAACTTATGTTACTTGAAGGTGTGAGATCGTGTGAAGAAGTGAAAGACTTGTAAAATGAAGCGGAACCGAAAGAAAGGAAAGAGTGGAGAAAAATGGGTTGTCAGAGAAGGGTTGAAGATGGTGTCCTTGTTTACCTTGATGGTAGGCCTGTGTTACCAGACTGTTTACTTACTTCTATGGCTAGGATGTTCCACGGAGATTCCCATTTGGGGAGAGATGCCATGATACGTTTGTTCAGACAGTCATGGTTCAGTGCGAAATTCAGGAACATAGCAGAAGCACTTTGCCATAGATGTTTATTTTGTCAACAAATGAATCCTGGAAAGAAAACTGTAGTGTTACCAGGAAAGAATGGGAAGGCAGAAGGTCCCTTCATACGATTACAAATTGATTTCATTCGGTTACCCCCTTGTTGAGGACTAAAATACATTCTTGTCATTGTCTGCCTATTTTCAAAATGGGTGGAAGCTTACCCCACACATAGGAATGATACCATCACAGTAGCCAAATTCCTACTCAGAGAACTCATACCTAGATTTGGTTTTCCAGTAAGAATTGAATCAGACAGAGGCTGTCATTTTTATAATGAAATAATTGGCCTAATTTGTAAAGCATTCAACATTAAGCAAAAGCTGCACTGTGCATACCGCCCAGATGCTTCTGGAGTGGTAGAACAACTAAATGGCACAATCAAGTCAAGATTGGGAAAGATGTATGAATACCCGATTAGAGTGACCAGATGCTTTACCTCTTGTTCTGATGGGACTCAGAAGTATTCCAGATTGGAACACAGGCTTGAGTCCTCATGAAATACTAATGGGAAGAGCAATGAGGCAAGCATGGGTGCCAGGACACAAGCTGATAAATATATCTGATGATTTAGTTCTGGAGTACTGCAAAGAACTGGCTGACCACGTGCATTCTATCTCTCACAAGGTTGGGGAAGACGCTGTCTCCAGACCTGAACCCAGATGACTGGGTAGTGTTAAAGAAACATACTCGAAAATCTTGCCTTGCACCGAGGTGGGGAAAACCACGGCAAGTAATTCTGGTTACCACCACAGCTGTAAAGTACGGAGGAGTTCCACACTGGATCCATGCCAGTCATACAAAAAGAGTGACTGAACCTGATGAAACTGAAGGTTGTGCAGCTGAGGGGTCTCAAGTGATTGATCCTGAAGTAGCTGAAGGGGAACAACCGAGCACCAGTCAAAAGTATTGGATTCCAGTAGTCGAGATACCTGCAGAATACGTGAGAACCAGAAGTCAGACTTATTTAGACAGTCAGAGTGATAGTGAGGATGAGATAGGTCTAGAAGAACGTACTCAGATTACAGAAATCTATGCTGAGGAGGACCAGATAAGGAAAGATCTGAATACTCAGACAAATGACACTCCACCAATAACTCTTGAGTCTGAGGAGGGACAGATAGGTAGTAGGACGAGAGCTCAGGCAGAAGAAAATCAAAGGTTCGAAGAGCTTGAGCAGGGCCAGATAGGAGTAGAAAAATGTGTTAAGGAAGAAGAAGGTGAATCAAATCAAAGTCAAATTCAGCAGGTACCTGAACAAGGCCAGATTAGTAACCAGGCAGAAGAAACAGAAATAAGACCTGGACCTAGTCAGATAGAAAGAGATACAGAAGACAGCATTGAAATAGATATGCCACAACTGAATGAGAATACGTGAGCCCTGGAAGAAGGCCAGAGCACAGTGCCAGCTAAAAGGAGACAAGTGGCCTAGGTTTGTCAAACGACTGAGATTTCGTCTAAAGACAATAAATTAAGAACCAGAACAAGTAAATGAAATACCAAGTCAAAATGAACAATCTACAGCACAACCAAGAAGGAAAAGTCCACGACTGAAAGGACTGAATGACAAATTCAGAGGCCCTGAATGGACTTACATCGTCCTTGAAGATTTCGAAAATAAGTGACGAAAGTGATGACGAATTGATTGTTGATCAGACTGATGGAGAAGTGAGACCCACTTGAAAAAAAATTCACAGGTTAAAAGACTGTGTAAAAGTTACAAAGAGAGGTTAAGTCTCCTTGGTCAGAGCTGGCTGATCATACTGTTAATGGAAGACCGAAAAGAAACTGTTTGAAAACATGCTGTAGAATATGCACATGTAGTACAGCGATAGTACTCATAGTATGGTTAGGACTGACAATAGCTATTCCTTACATAATGAGTAGAGACATGAAGAATAATACTAATGATCTACAAACGATAGATACACCTAGAAAAATAGATAGACAAGAGAAAGCACTTAGCATTAAGCAACAGAAGGTAGACTTAGAAGCATCAGATGAGGAAGGACTACATTATACTGGAATTAAAAACAGAACTCACTTAAATGTATTTGCAAACCTATTAGTACACTATGTAGAAGCTATGGAAATAGAAGATTGCTATGTTTGTATGAAGTTACCTACTTCGGTAGCCGACAATGTGACTTACCATCGTTTACCACTAACATATGGTATTTCATGTAGTAATTTGGCTAGTTTATTCTATAAGAAAGGACCTTTGCAGTATTACTATTCTAATTCATATGTGTTATTTTTTAACTTTCTATACGTAGTAACCTGAATCCTGTACATATTAAGAGTGATGTAACACATTATATGGGTGAATATTTTCGTACAATAGATATAGCTGAAGCACACAAGAATACTTTAACATGCTTATTACGTGAAAAAGAGAAAATATTTTTGAATATGGTTGAGAAAAGGAGAGAGTATTTCCAAAGAAAGGCAAATTATAAGAACCATAAAATTCCTAAATGGGCTTAAATTTTGGGTTCACCACAAATGGCAAGACTCATTCTGCTATGGTGCTGGATTTTGAAAAGAAAGAGAAACTCTGTCTCTACAGGGAAATAACTAGTTATTATAACAATATATCATTGGTTACAGTGAATATTAACACAATTACAAGGTAATTGGGGGTTGGGGTTTCAAAGATGGAACTGAACCTGTGTTTCCTGGATTTTATTTTATATGTGGAAACAAGGCTTATTACAAACTGTCAGATCATTGGTATGGAAGCTGTTATTTTGGAATACTCTTCCCAAAGATATATCATGTAAACAAAATCACTGGAAACAATGAAGAAACTAATGGATTAATACATAGCAAAAGAGCTAGTTTTAGAGAAATAGTAGGTGATATATTTAGTGCATTGATACCTACAGTGGGAGCGGCTCTAAATACGCAAATAATTTGCAAATTGTCAACAGCAGTGGATCGGTTATCAACTGATACTGCTGGAGGGTTCTTAATGGTCAATACCAAATTGGTTGCGATCAGATCAATGCTTTTACAAAATCGACTTGAACTTGATACATTATTAGCAAAAGAGGGCGGAGTCTGTAGAATGTTTAAAGCGCAACATTTTTGCACTTACATACCTGACAAAAGTGTTGAAATTAAAAGGTATGTAAGAAATATTACTAATTTGGAAAAAGAGCTTAAACCACTGGAGGTTGATGGTGCATGGAAGAGACTTACCGATGGTCTCTCCTCTATAGGTTGTTGGCTTTCTAATGTAGGAAAAAGTTTTCTAGGTAGAATACTGATGCCAATGGTGGGAATAGGCCTACTGATTTTATGGATAATATTTTGTTGCAAATGTGGGAAGCACAAAAAGACATATACAGTAAATAGGAGAGGGAAAATGAGAAATATTGATGAACTTGAATTAGAAGAGTTGAATGGAAATATATACAACAAAGTGAAAAACTTTCACACTAACAATGAAAAGAAACAAAATAGAAAGTTTGAAGAAATTGAGCTGGGTGAAATGTGAAAAATTGACATCTGTTTCATTAATTGGTGATGATATAAAATATCATCAAAGAGGGGATTGATGGAACAAGGATTCGCACTAATGCGACTTGCTTGTTTTCAGTCTTTTTGACATAATGTTAATATACTAATCAACATCTTTGTCCTATTAATATTGCATTACATGACATCTAAGTGAAGCTTGCATATGCGCTTTTACTAACAATAATCCGCTTGCATTAATATGGCCGCTGCTGCGCGGGATTTCTTACTGCGCATGCATCTGTCACACTCACGTGACATGACGTACTCTCTGCTTTTGGAGGGAATCTTTTGCTTCTGCGCACTAGAACTAAGATGGCTGCTCTATGTCTTCACATGCAAGAGCTTGCACTGCTGCTTTTGCTAAGCTGTTCGTTCTGCTTAACTCTAACGCAATAGTTAAATATAAAGTAAAGGGAATAGAGTAGAGATAAGTGGTATACAGTGCATTCATTTATTCTGTGTTCTAAAACTGTTTCTTTTCTACTTTTCATGTGTCGTAATCTTTGGACCTGGGAGGAGCTATTACTCCATCTTGAAAACCCACACTGCGCATGTCAAACTCCAGAAGGAGCTTAAGTCATTCGTCATTGAACCACAGCCAAGCTTACAGTACACTAGAAGATGTACCAGGGAGCGTGAACTTTCAACCCCAGGAGAGGAAGCTGTACTGTAATATATTGAACGCTATTGTTACTGATTGAAACATTCATTGCTGGGTGGAATAAAAGTGCATGGGAAAATAAAGTTATGTGCGGGAACGTTAATTTTAATATCATCAAGAAAAGTTTCATTTTGGTATGGTGTGATGACCTTTCCTCATCCTTTTGTCCAATCGAAATTGGGATCCTTACACTTGCAACAAGAGGGGGTGGTACATTGACCTGGAAAATAGTATAACTAGGGTAGGCTTAGCTAGTTAAATTGTCTGACTTGTCCGAATAGCTGACCTGTCACTGACTCGGAGCCCTCTGTCAGAAGGTTCGAAACCCAGATCGGGATTTGAGAGCTGAAGTGCTGGCGAAGCACTTTGTCAGAGAAATCGATAACTCTTACCGGGTTCTGGCTGTTAGCTGCAGAGAGGGAGTAACACAGGCGTTTTAACTTTAACTGCGGGTGCTCGTCTTAGCCCTTGGTGGTTGTCCTGATCCAATTTGGCTTTACCTGTCGTGATTCTGAGCCGCACCTGCTTGCCTTCATGGTGCCTGCACTTTTGGGGTTCTGTCCTTTAAACTGACCCATGGCCAGGGTTAGTTCTTCACACCATTCTAGGTAAATTTTCAATGTGGGTATGACATTGTACTGTTTCCTTCTCTCTTCCCACCCTAATGTCAAATGTGTAAAGACTGCTTTATAAAAACTCTGCATATTTTCATTCTAATCGTTATGTTCCTAATTGAGAATTTTCTATTGTTCAATGCTTGGATTATGACATTTTAATTTAGATAAAGAGTTTAAACCTTTCCCGAATTGTGGTTATTTTATGAGTGCCAATGTTCTTATTCTACCTATTATTCTAACTCCTTTGGATCTTTTAGGACTTTTAGGTAACGATGACAAGGATTGGTAAGTCACTGGTATAGGTCCTAATGAAATTTATATATATATATATATTTTTTTTAAACATTTTTATTGTTTGCAAGAAGTGACAAAATTCATTACATTTCAATTCCATACTAAACATACATATACAATTGATATAGACAGAAAATAAAATAGAGGAGTGGAAACAATACAAAATAAGCTGTAAACCAAACTTCATATTAGCTCTACCGTTAAAGTAATAAACTACTAAAGCAAAAAGACCAGAATAAGTATAGGCCTAATCACATTTCTTGTCCTTCAAAGAAGTGCTTCCATATCTTTTCTTTTCTCAGAAGAGCTTTTGGACCTCTAAGTTTAGCTAAAGAGAACTCCATAGTTCTAATTTCGTAAACCAATGATAACCAATCCGCAACCTTAGGGGGTTCTTTAGATATCCAAACCCTAGCTACTGTTAATCTAGCACATGCTAGCAAAATCGTTAAAAGATCCTTATTGGGACAGTTCCTATCTTGGATATCTAATAAAACCATTTGTACTGTAAGATCCGGTGAATTTATCTGATTAAATCGAAGATGATAAGATATGCGATTCCAAAAATTGGAGAGTGCTGGACAGGAGAATAGCATATGTTCAATTCCAGCCGCAGCAGTATTGCATTTAACACACATAGATTTATCTGACAACGAGTTACCTTGTGCCCAGCTGGATATTCTTTGTGGTGTATAATACAATTCAGTGATTGTCCTATATAGTTGCATTTTGAGATTAGAAGAATGAACTATATCACTTAGATGGGTTAGGGCACTTCCGATCTGTACTGAATTTATATTTTGATTTAATCTACGGGACCATTTGGTTGCGATTTGAGTTGTATTTTCTCCCTTATCCTTGATGAGCCATTGATATCCCAATTTGATTAATGATTTAGTTTTTTCAGAGTAAATACCCTCAAGAATATCAGATTGTTTGACTTCCGTTATTTTCAATTTATTACAGAAAAAATCTCTCAGTTGTCTATATTTAAAGTGCATATCATCCGTAAGCCTGTTTGTAATTTTTAAATTCTCAAAATCCATCAAACCATTAGTACTGTAAAGGTCTCCTAGTGTTTTTATATCCTGTCTTATCCACCGATTACCCAAACCGTCCGAAAATATACCCGGAAGGCCAGGATTATTCCATAATCTAAGTTCAGCGTTGTAAAATGAGCTATTACTAATGTGCAGAATTTTGTCCCAGATTCTTATAGCATGTTTAGCAGTCTTGAATTTTACTCTTTTAAAGTAGTTTGGATCGTGGACCCGTAATAGAAATTGATTGGCATCAGCCCCCAACATATATTGATGAAAAACTAAAGAGGGAGTATTTTTTAATAAGCTCCTAATGCGTAATAGAAAAGTAGCTAAAAAGTAAAAATTAAAATCCGGAAAGGTAAGTCCCCCTTTGGAAATTGGTAATGTCAAAAATGTTACCGCCCTTCGTGCCTTTTTATACCCCCAGATAAAGCTACTACAGATACCATCCAACTTTCTAAAAAAAAGCTTATTTGGTTGTAACGGTATAGCTCTACACAAATAAAGCAGCTTGGGTAAGATTTTCATCTTAATCAGATTGAGTCTCCCTAGCAAACTCAGGGGTATCTTATGCCATTTTTTAAAACTTGCAGCAGTTTCTTTAAGAAATGACCCATAGTTTATTTCCACAATTTTCCCCACTTTAGCAGTAAGTTTAATACCTAAGTATACGGCTTCTTTGCAGGTATTGTAAGTACGTGTAGCCGGAGTGTAATTGAGTATAATTTGGGTTTTGTTGACATTTAATTTATACCCAGAGATTTTCCCATAATTTTGTGCTTCTTCTATAATTGCGGGCATAGCTTTACAAACATCCGATGTATATATTGCTATATCATCCGCGAAGGCGGTTAATTTGAGAGTTATATCCCCATGTTGAGTTGGTATTATATTGATTTGGTCATTTAAAGCATTTAAAAAAGGTTCTAAAGATAGGGCAAATAATAATGGGGAGAGGGGGCATCCCTGTCTTGTACCTCTTGCAATCTTGAAATTATCAGAATCTATGCCTCCATAACCAATCACGGCCCATGGTTCATCATAAATTGACTTAACCCAATCTAGGTAAGAGCCATTTATACCCATTTTGCTTAATACTGTCCACAGATATTCCCACCCCACTCGGTCAAATGCTTTTTCAGCATCTAACATTATCATACCGAGTGGGGTGTTTGTGGTTTCTGCTACATCAAAAGCTGTTATTGAGGTATTGACATGCAAAGTGGTATCTCTACCAACCACAAAGCCGTGCTGTTGAGGATTGACAATGTCAGGCATATGGGGAGCTAACCGATTAGCTAAGATCTTAGCAAAAATTTTCACGTCAGAGTTAAGTAGAGATATGGGCCGATACGAGCCACACTCTTTTTCCGGTTTCCCCTTTTTCAGAAAAAATATAATTTTGGCAAGTTTCCATGAGGAAGGTGCTTGTTTAGAAACAATAATTGAATTAATGACTTTTTGTAGTAATGGTGCCAACTCTTGATAGCAAAGTTTATAAAATTCACCTGGTATACAATCTTCACCGACCGCCTTACCTACTGGTAAATGGTCGATAGCTAGTTTGATCTCCTCAGTAGTAATATTAGAGTTTAATTGTTGGATTACTTCAAGGTTTAACGCTCGCGATGGTCCTAGATATTGATCAAGATATTTTAAAATCTCTATTTTATTCGGTGACTCCTCTGGGGTGTATAAATGTTGGTAAAATTTAACAAATTGATTCAGTATTTGATCCTCTTGCCCATATATCACTGAATCTGATCCAATTATTTTCTTAATTTTGGTTTTCGCTTTTCTATCCGCAGTTTTAAAGGCCAATATTTTTCCAATACAATCGCCGCCTTCGTATTGATCTAATTTGTATTTATGTAATTTTACTACATACCTTTCTCTCAACGTTTTTCTAAGTCCGGCTTGTAATTCCGCCAATTGTGCTCTAAGCAACTCAATATTATTTTTTGAGTGCAATGTTGCTTCAGCCAATTGCGCTTCCAGGTCTGATAATTTAGATGTCATATTTTTATTCTTATTACGGTTTTCTGCATTGAGCCTATATACATACTGCTGGACAAACCCTCTAATACTACACTTACAAGTGTCCCATACCGTATTAATACTAGCTGAATTAACATTTAGTAAAATAAATTCCTGTATATGTTTTTTAATTAATGAAATGAATGTTAGATCAACTAATAAGTGTCTGGGAAAAGTGAACTTTCGTGGTTTTTCATTTTGATTTTCAATATTAACTTCAAAAAGGAGAGGGTTATGATCCGATGTAACTTTAGGGCAGATTTCAATCACACAATTTTCTAAAATTTGTTCTGAAGCCCATACCATATCAATCCTAGAACATGATCTATGTGGGGCAGAGTAGTAAGTAAAGCCTGCCAACCTAGGATGCTTAGACCGCCATAGATCTCTAATATTGTTTAATCTTGCAAGTTCTAAAATTGCAGCTCTTACTTTGTACATTCTTTTGAAGTTCATTGGCCCCGTAGAGTCTATTTTATAGTTCATAACACAATTGAAGTCTCCAGCAATGATAGTTTCCCCTTCCCATTCAAGTAGTTCTAAACTTAGATCTTCATAAACTTTGGGCTTATCAATATTTGGACCATATACCACACAGAATACCAGTTTAACCTTAGCACCTTGCATCTGTGCTATTGCCCATCTACCTCTAGTATCTGAGGCAGTTTTAATTATCTCTAATGGGAGTGTTCTTTGTTTTAAAATAGCAACCCCCCTTATAGTCTCATTTAAAGAGGTACAAGCAACCAATTCGTAGCCTAGTTGGGTTAACAACTTTCTGTCTTGATATTTTATATGAGTTTCTGAAAGCAGCACTATATTAGGGTTATACATTTTAATCTCTTCTTGTACTAAATTTCTTTTTCTTTTACTGTTTAGGCCATCCACATTCCAACATAAAATTCTTAACTTAAGCATTTATTTGATGTACTATTGATCTTATACATATTGTTCCCCTTTTCCTCCATGTGTTTTACCTTCGTTAAATTTTCATTCCTACTTCTCTTAGAAAAAAAAAAAACGTCAAATCTTGCAATCACATTTTTCACTTTTATCACCACCCCCCACCCTCGACACCAGTTGTCACCCTTGCCCCTGTGACAACCCCACCCCCTCCCTTGCTGCGACCCGTTCCTAGGGGGGGAGCTCCCCTCTAGCATTTGCTGCCGCTGAAATGGCAGCACAGTGAAGAAGCATGCCTGAGTGGCTGCTCAAACCGTGTTTTAATTCATGCCTTATTATATCTATATTTAACTCAGACTCAAAAAGACACACAAAGCAAAAGAAAGAAAGAAAAGAGGAAAAGAAAGAATGTAAAAAAAAAAAAATAAAGGTGTAAAAAAGAAATTATATATAAACCTGCCCCTTTATACTTTAACAAAAGAGTGTAGCACTAATTTTCTTTTTCTTTTTGGTTTCTTTTTTCATTATCGCGGGAAAATTTTTCCAAACATTGTTCCGCAGATAGGGGATCAGTGAAAAAGACCACTTGCCCATCACGAATGACCTTAAGGCGAGCAGGTTCTTGAAGATAGGCCAGGCAGCCTAAATTTTTAAAGGCATCAATCAGCTTCCGAAGTTCCCACCGTTTATCCATTGTAGCCTTAGTTAAGTCTGACTTCACAAAAAAAGTGAAATTATCAACGGTGACAGGATTGTTAGGTTTAGCTTTTAGTGCTACTGCTTGTCGTAAAAGAAAGTTACCAAAATAAATCAAAAAAGGTCTCGGAAATTTGCTATTTGTGTTTCTTTGGACTAAAGGAAGTCTATGTACTCTCTGGAGCTGGGAGTCCCAATCCGCGAGGTCCAAGAAGGCCCTTTGGAAAAGTTTAACCATAAAGGCTCTCGGGTCTGACCCCTCAATACCTTCAGGTATACCGAATAGTCTAAGGTTTTGTCTTCGGGCCCGGTTTTCCAAGTCCTCCACTTTAGCTTCCAGCAGGGACACTCTTGAAGTATTTTGTTTGACAGTTGATGTGGTTTGACTTACATCTTCTTCCACCTCCACTATTCGTGATTTAATATCTTCTATCTCTTTTGTTACTCCTCCTAAGTTTTGGCAGATATCCCTCATAGTTCCTTGTATCTTAGTATTATCCTCTCTTAATTGAAGGTATTGCTGTTGTATCTCCACTCTCTGTTCCATCAGAGTCTGCATAATTGCCTCCATTGATATATTTTTCGAAGATGTAGGATTTGAAGTGCCAGAAGCACTCGGTTGAGAGGATTTACTAGCTTGTGCGGTAAACAAATCGGGTACTGTTTTTTGAGAATTGAGATTTGTATCATCCGACACAACCTCCAAAGAATCGTGTTCCAAAGTTTCTCCTGGATTAGCATCAGAGTTGTGATCTAGTTGTGTTTGGGTTTTCCTCAAGCTGGATACTATGGTTTCATTAGCTTCATTTATCGTATCAATATTAAGAGTTGAAAGTTCAAGATCTTGTTCCTCACTGGATTTCACAACATCATTTTGTGTGGTATGAAACAAAGAGGTATCTGAAATGCCGATAGAAGAAACTCTAGAAGCCCCTGGGTAAATCCCAGTACTTGAGTCACCATTCCCTTCCTCAGAAACTGTGACCGTATTACTAGGTACCTCTTGGTTCAAGGAAAGTGCGCTTGAACTAGAGTCAATTAGTGGATCCATGGGCCTGTTCAAATTTAAGCTTATAGCATTACTTAGATTGTCCTCCTGAATTTTACTAAACTGACCATTCAGCTCATCGGGACTGGCCCCCGAAAGTCTTAGGGCCATATTCTTAACTCCACCTTTAGCCTCTATCCACCTTCTCAGAGGGCTGTCATCTATTAATCAACTTTTTTTACTTCCTGCCATTTCTTTACCTGTTGTTTTTAGTAAAAGAATTTTTTGTTTAGTCTTGACCTTCCTCTTGGCTTTCCTTGACACCAGTTTTTTGTTAGTTGTCGCTTTGGGTATCTCATTAAGCCCTTCTTCTTCTAGTTCCGAAAGTTCCTCATAGTCGACATTTGAGTCTTCATCTGATTTAGCCCCAGATTCCTGTGATAAATCAATCACACCTTCTTTCTCCTTCTCTTTCTCCTTTAATTTAAGCATATCAGTCTGTGCAAATGCCTTGGTGTTGGCATTAAGGTGTACAGAGCCTCCCGGTTGATCTTGTACCATATGCAGTGGTCTATTTGTTAAGTCTCTCTCTGTTGGAGCCTCCATACTATTTGCAATCTCACTTGTCTTGGCCAGTTTTATCTCACTGGTTTCTTTAGTTACAGAGCGTGTTGGCCCCTTATCCATGGGTAATTTATCCGAGCCTTTCTTACCACAGCGTGTCTCAGTAACAAGCTCATTATCCTGTATTACTTCCTGAGTAATCTTCTCTGCCAAAATCTCCACAGATTTGTTGCATGGCACTATGGGCGCAACAAGCTCTTTATTGACATGTATCTCATCGGTTTTATCCCCAGTTTTATCACTTTTGTCATTCTCTTTCCTCTTTTGTTTGCCGATTGGCAGTATCTCTGTTATCCTTGATTCAACACATAATTCACCACTAACACCTCCTTTTGTAACTGTAGCAGAATCAAGTTGCACCCCCTGGCTCTGACTCTTATCAACATCGGCATCAACATTGCAAATACCATGGATATTTGAAGTCTTTAAATAGTCAGGGTTATGTTTAAGTTTAGTAGAGTTATTTGCCACATTTGTTTCTTTAAATGTAAATGTTTGTTGGGTCTCGATTTTATCACCTAGGGACCCTACCACCGTTACCCCTACAGCCGCTGCAGTCATAGTACCTGAGGGTGTTTTTTTAATGTCAGAGCGGTCTTCTTGGATCTAGTCTGACGTAAGGACATTGATTCATACACCGCCGCCGATTCCGCCGTCTCTGTCTCCGTCTCCCTCAGCCTCTGCAGCCTTAGCCGTGTAGCCGGGAAAGTCCTCAGGTGTGCGCCCTGCTGAATCAAGGCTGGGAACGCCCAGCCGGCTGTGAATGTAGAGGGCAGTGATGAGCGAGCGAAGCTCGCTGCGCGGCTCCAAGAGCGAAGCAGGCTCCTGCCGCACCGCTGCAACAACAGCCAGAACATCGATCCCGCCAAGCTCCGGTCCCCAAACGCTCCTCTCGGTAAATGCGGGAAACGAAGTAAGCTTTCTTTCTCTCCTCTCCTCCGGTTGCAAGAATGAAAGTTTTTAATCAGTAAACATCCTCTTTGTCCTCATCCATTCCTTCGTGTAAGCATTGAGGCATTTGAACATTAAGGCAACGTAGTAAGATTGAAGGAGCAGACCAACACATGCAGCGTCTTCACTCGGCGGCGTTCAACCCGCCATCTTGACTCCTCCCCTCCTAATGAAATTTATAAATCACTGATTAGAGTAAGTGCACAGGTTACCTGATTAAATCTCATCATATGTTGTTTATGGGCCCAGTTGAGTATGGTAATCTGAGTCGGTGACCTGCGCACTCTATCAAGAACATAATACATTAATTGTGCCTGTGCCCCTCCCACCTAGAGGTCAGAAGGGCCTTGATACACAAGAGTTGGATCGATAATGGCACAAGATTTTGCAGGGAAGCAGTCCTAACTTGCTTTGCTCCATCTAACATCACATTGAACTGCGCTTTAGTGAAATATATAAACTATTACTTGAAAAAGGTTGAGGTCTTGGACCATGTGGAAGTGTGTTAGTGGGGACAAAGTTTTCAATGCAACCAGGATTGAACTTTCCAACCCTCACATTACCTGAATACGCTCTTTCTACATAGATTTCCCATGGTTAAGGAGGCCAGGCACCTAGACGGTGCACCTACTTGTGTCGAGATGATATGGGTTGAGCCCTGGAGAGTTCCAAAATACTGCTCCTGCTTTTAAAACCTAAAGTTTTAAAGTTATACATTGTAAAGTGTTAAAGCCCAGACTCTCTGCGATAAGCCCATCCTAACCTACAACCATTCGAACTTATGGCACTACTTTGTCAGCACCTCCTCTGCATTGGTGCTATTAGTTTGGCCCCATCTACTCTCTAATGCAGGCATTACATAAAGAATCACAACTGTTATAGAAATAAGAAATTCCAGAAATAAGGTCGCCCTTAGTTTCAAGGTTTTTACTTTTCGTACATTTTAAATGTGTTTCATATTAAGAGCTGCTTATGAAATATAAAAACATTTTTGCTATGATGCTATTTTACTCATGGTGCAACGGTCTTTATTAATCATGCAATAAATAAGTTAATATTATCAGTATCAGAGTGTGGCTGGGTGTATCAGTAGTTGTATCAGTGTGTGACTGGGTATATCAGTGGCTGTATCAGTGGCTGTATCAGTGTGTCCCTCAGGTGTCTCAGAGATTTTATCAATGTTAGCCTGGGTCTGTTAGTGGCTGAATAAATGTGTCCCTTGGTGTGTCAGTGGCTGCATTTGACTGTGAATGGATGTATCAGTCTCTGTGTATGTTTATTAGTGTATGACTGGGTATGAGAGTAGCTTTATTGATGTATGTGTTTGAGTGTGTCAGTGGTTGTATCCGTATAACTGGGTGCATGAGTCACCATATCTGTGTGTGACTTGGCATATGAGTAACCGTATGAGTGTGTGACTTACTGTATGGGATTTTGAGTGGCTGTTTGAATGTATGAATTGTTGTGCAGCATTTTAGGACCCTATTGTAATTTTCCTGATTCATGCCCTTATATAGGTATAAAACACCATATCCTTATATAGGCATAGAAATCATAACCATATTTGTCCTTAGCTCATGCAGTCCAAATATGGCAGGGATACTTCCACTAGTTCCAAAAATCTACAACCATTTCTTGGAAAACTCGGCTTCAGCAGCTAGGGACTTCCACTTGCTCGAGAACTGACTTGTCCAGAACTCATGGAGTTTTCAAATAACTGAGACACTTTTATGACGTTATTATGTCCACCTTTACATCAAACTCGGCAACTTCAAGGTATAAATATGCCCACACTTGCCTTAGCAAGCACAAGGTGGTTTGCAGCAGTTCTACTATCTACTTGCCCGACACATCCGGTTACAGCAAGTGCCGAAGGAAGCCGACCCTCCAGCAGACGCATTGAGAGAGCCGCTGTCTTTTCTCTTGCCGAGAAATCCAGCTCCAGTGTTTCCAAGCTACCCTTGCGGGTTGTTGGGAAATCGAGTCCTGAGCCTGGCCTTCTTCATTCTAACCAAGGTACGGAGCTGATTGGACCCTAAGCGAAATTTGGACAGATTCTTGGTGAAAGAATACTATATTTATGCTACACCTCACTTACTTCTTCCCTCATACTAAGCTTAGGTTAGGTACATCGGGGTAGGCGTATTTTAAAAGCATCAGTTGAGTACTTTTAGCCTCTGTTATTTATTTAAGTATTTGTTTATGGTTTAGGAACCATACAATGCTCTTACAGTATTATTTTATTCTACTCTTTCAACTGTATGCACTATATTTTGCAACCAGTGATACGATTGTAGCAGTTCATTTCTTATGCCTGAGAAAGAAGACTGTTCAATAAATCCTTTTATTGAAAACGCCTGTCTATTTATTTTCTCGGCACCTCTGGTGAAACGAAGCATGCACGATTGACAGTGAAATATCTATCTATTGTTTCCACGACTCTGAAGATCAGTTTTATCTTGAGGAAACAAAGTTGTCATGTTTATGCGGTTGTCAGAAACTAATCCCTTCTTGTTTATTCGAGAAAGTTTCTAGTGACCTCTGAGCTAGCTGGCACTCACAAATTAAGCCTAGTATATTCGATAGAGACCTAGTAGACATCAGTCCTACGTCTAATCTAATGTGACCTATAACTAAAATTACTAATATACATATTGTTAACTTTGCAAATACATTTTATTATCACATTACAAAACAATGTAAACCAAACAATAAACAAATAAACATATCATAACTTAGTTAAAAATTCACAAATACACTGTTGTGCCAAGTACTTCAGAAAGCACAAAATAAAGAGATATTCTGAAGCATTATACAATACCACCAAGAGAAAAAAAGGTTACAGATAAATACCTCTACTGCAATGCTGGTAGCAAGCAGTTATGCAGGGGCACTACAAAACATTATTTACATGGGACAGACAGATTCCATGTGGAAGCTCTTAAAAACCATTTCAGATAGGAGCCACGGCGCAGCAGGATATCCCAAATGTACAGCATCCTTGGGAGAAACACCATCAGCTGTTCCCCCAAACATGCCAAGTGTCAAGTGAATTTGATCATTTTGTTTTGAAATAAAACACATTAAGATACCTTTAGCAAGAATCATTGTCATTATTGCAGTGATCAACAAATCATTATAAATAATTATAGTGAACCAATACCAAATGTGCATTCATTATGGTTAACCAATAAAGCATTTTTTGTGGCCCAAGCTCCAATTTAAACAATCAGCACCTAGAGGGCATCACATTGAAATAGGGAATGTGATACCAAGTCCCTAGAGGGCATAATAACATCAACATTACATTATGCACTTTTAGACTTTTCAGTCCCTCCTGAATGTCATCCTACACATGGCTTCTTGAGAGTGTAACACTCCTGACGGCAGAGTAAATGCTCCAGCCACGGGGGTGCTTGAAAATGTGAAGGAAATCTAGGAGAGGTGAACATTTTGGGTCCTACCTATCATAACTGTGTCTGTCAGTGGGTGCATGAGTCTCTGAGTGGGTTGGTAAGTGGATGCTTATGTGTGAGTGGGTCTGTGAATGTGTGTGTGTGTGTGGGTGTACAAGTGGGTCTGTCACTGGGTGCACAGTACAAATGAATTGGGGGGCAAACAGGAGCAGGTCCTGATACTAGCTCCCCATGTGACGGTCTTCCTGCCCAGCTTGCCTGAAGTTCGCTACTCTCTACTGCCTTTGGTTTTGTGCCTCCTCTGCTCATTTTCTCCTGATTTTTTCCCTCTTCTCTGATAGCTCCTGCCCTATATGTTGTCTTTTTCTGGTCGTTCTGCCCATTATTCTGCCTTTTGCTACTCACTCCTAACCATTATTCTATCTCTTGCTGCTTGTTTCTGACCTATATTTTGCCTCTTTCTGCTCATTATGCCCATTTTGCCTCTTTCTGCTTACTCCTGAACTTTATCTCTCCTTCTCTTGCTTGTTTCTGACCTTTGTTCTGCCACCTTTTGCTGGTTTCTGACATTTATTCAGTCTCTTCTCCATTGTGACCTTTTTTCTGCCTCTTTCTGCTGCTATCTCACAATTTATTTTGCCTCTTTCTCCTCATTTGTCATCATTATTTTGACTCTTCCTGTTGGTTTCTGACCTCTATTTTGCCTCTTTCTGTTCACTTTGCACCTTTATTCTACCACTTTCTGCTTTTTTCTGGCCTTGTTTCTGGCTCTTTCAGCTTTTTTCTAATTATTTTTCTGTCTCTTTCTGCTGGATTCTCCCCTGTATCATGCTTCTTTCTGCTCCCTCCTGACCATTATTCTGCCTCTTGCTGCTCGTTTCTGACCTTAATTCTGCCTCTTTCTGTTTGTTTTTAACCTTTGTTCTGCCACTTTCTACTAGTTTCTTGCCTTTATTTTGCCTCTTTCTGCTCGTTGCTGAGCTTTATTTTGCCTCTTTCTTCTCATTTCTCACCTTTATTTTTGCCTCTCCCGGTTGGTTTCTGACCTCTATTTTGTGTCTTTCTGCTCGCTTCTGATCTTTATTCTGCCTCTTTCTGCTTGTTTCTGACCACTATCTTGCTTCTTTCTGCTAGTTTCTCACTTTTATTTTGCCCCTTTCTCCTTGTTTCTCATGTTTATTTTGCTCGAAAGGAAACAGCTATGTCTCAGGAGTGGGCCATGTGGCCCTGTTTATTTTTAAGCGCCTGCCCCGGGGGGGGGGGGGGGGGGTCTCTGGAGCCGAAAACAGCCCAAGAGGAGAGTTGTGTTGGCCCTCCCCCATTGTTTATAATGTATTTGGCCTTGTGGAGGTCCTTGGGATCCGGGGGTGGGGTCTGTGGGAAGCCCACTAGGTGTTTTGTAGCCCCAGGTAGGTGTTTTTTCCCTTGGGCTTAGAGTGGTCCATGCAGCACCCCCATCAATCTTTCAGTAGCTGAATGGAGGTGGTGGTCCGTGGGGCTTATGGAGCCCATAGAGGGGGAGTCGTGTGCCCTCCTCATTTTTTTTTATAAAGAAAGGCCTGTGGAGGTGGTGGTCCTCAGGACTCCATTAGATACTTTGTGTGCTATCCCCTCTTTTAAACAATGCTCTTTGCACCCGGCCCACACGGGGATTTTTCACAAAACAAGCATAGAGCCTGCGATTGGTTTATAAAAAAATTCCACCAGAGTAGTGGATCCACAGTAAATTTCGGCAAAAAATAAGAAAATAAAAAAAGCTTTTTGCCCTGACAGGGTCAGAGCTAAGAGGTCAGGGTATTCCTATCGTGGCCCCTTTTCTTTTTTTTAACCTTTTATCAGAGACTCAGCTAAAGCTGAGCTGCAAGATGGCTATTAGCACTTTCTGGTTGAAGTATTTGCAGTAAATCAGATCTCCAGCGGAGATCGTGAGGGTGTGCGGAGCCTTTACATCCCTAGATATCCACAATTGTTTTTTCCTTAATATCATCCAAACTACTGAACGTATTGGCACCATTATATGAAAAGGTTGCTTTCTGGACCAACAGCTATCTTTCTGGCAAACTTGGTGCAATTCCATTCAGCGGTTCGGGCTGTAGTCCTGTCTAAAATTCCTATTGGAATTAACATGGGAAACACACTTTTTAACCCCCTTTTTTTGCCCTCCCCTTTACAGACACCCCAAAACTTTCCATGCTCAACTAGAATCACCAGCACACTTTTATGGGAACATTTTGTGAAGATTCGTCAAACGGCACCAATCCCAAAACACTTTGTCTATGGAAATTATGGTAATAATTATAACTACCTCTGACGATGTATCAGAAATCTGGCTAAGGGTGACTCACTTTCTGGCAACAATAGGGGTACTTGGCCCCCAACGACCCTCATCTGCCAAGGGGACTTCATCCTCGAAACAATAGTGCGCCAGGAGGCTCCTTTGCAGTGGTTGAGAAAGGAGGTGGGCCTCTAATGATGTCTCAGTAGTCCCACTGTGGGGACTTACTTATTGCAACAATAGGGGTTCTTGGCCCCCAAGAACCTTCACCAGCCAAGTGGACTTCATTCCCCAGCTAGTAGTGCGCCAGGAGGCCCCTTTGCACAGTGGTTGAGAAAAAAGACAGGGTCTTTAATGATGTCACAGCAATCTAGCTGTAGGGGTCTTACTTGTGATAACAGTAGGAGTTCTTGGCACCCACCAACCCTCAGCAGCCAAACAGACTTCATCCCAAAACCAGTAGTGCACCAGGATGACCCTTTGCAGAGCAAGGGGTCAGGGCCTCGGACAGCGTCTTATGAATCCAGCTGTGTGGGACTTACCTTTGGCAACAATCAGGGTTCTTAGACCCCTACAACCCTCAGTAGCCAAAGGGGCTTAATTAGGGGTGACCGAGCAAAATTTTGCAGAGTGAAACTCCACGAGCTCCACCCAGGCCTAATGTTGTGTTGAGATCTGGTTGACTGCCAACAATTCAACCAGAAAGTGTTGGCAACCATCTTGGGACTCGGCTTCAGCAGAGTCACTAAAAAAACATTAAAAAAAATAAAAGTGGGCAGGGTAGGAATACATTGACCCCTTGTTCCTGGGGTCCCAGACGGACCCCACCATGGCAGAAAAGCATTATTTTAAAAATGTGGACGCAACTTGCAGCAGATCTGCGACTGCAGTGAAAATGTAAAAACAAAATCACAAGTGTGGACTCCTACATTTTTTTTTTAAAAGCCACCAGTTGAACCAGGTCCTGTGGGCATTATTTGAGAAAAGGAGAGGGGTCACTAAGCCCCCCTCCTGAGATTCCTAGAAAGCAGAGGACCCCCACCTCCCTGGAGCATTAGATTTTAAAATGGAGGGCTCCACGCAAATCCCCCTTCTGAGCTTCCTAGAAGCCTCAGGACAATCACATCCCTGGCTCTACAAAAAAAACTGTAATAGGGAGGCCGCATGGACCCCTGGACCCCAGGGGACACAACCTCCCCGGGGCCATGTATGTAATAATGAGAGTGGGGCTGCAGCCTCCCTCCTGGGCCATATACAGCTCCAGGGAACACCACATCCCCATGACAGCTCCAGCCAAGCAAAACCAAACACTCCAGTTCCAGTAAGCAGGAATTGTCAAAATGCTCCTGGTGTTGGAGGCACAGTTTTTTCTCTTCCCCTGCCCGTAGACATACGGTCAGAGAAAGAGGTGAAACTATTGCTCTCACATGCAAGGAGATGCATTTCAAGCACCAGGCATTTACCCAGCGAGGTAGCACTTACAAATATAAATATGGTAGGTGCCCCAGCTGAAGTTCCACTTCTGTAAAGGACAAATTATCCTAGCATCTTGGGGTTGGCAAAGACAAAGCAAGCATGTTTACTCTGCTATTCCACGTTGAAAAATCATTTGATATCCTGGATGGATGTGAATGTGCCATTTATGCATCAGGATGCAATCTCTTCTGTAGTGACTGTAACAAGTGGTTACTTTCTGTTGTCTCCTGGTGAGAGCAGAGTCCATGGTTCTCCCTTTTAAATACCCTAGGTATGCAAATGTCACAAAGCCATAGCACCATTCACACAGCTCCTCACAGAATGGCACTCACACACCCACTCACAGACCCACACAGCCACACACATACCCACTCATAGACACCTAGCACCACTTATAGACTGAGTCACAGACCAATGCAGACACTCAGACAACCACTCACAGACCCGAACAGCCACTCACACACCCACTCACAGACCCACACACAACTACTCACAGATACATAGCACCACTCACACACCCAATCACAGACAAACTCAGAAACTCACAGACACACTCAGACACTCACATATCCACTCACAGGACCAACACAGATGCTCACACTCCCAATCACAGACTCACACAGGTACTCACATACCCACTCCCAAAGGTTACAGGTTACAGTTAGGCAATACATTTACAAAAACCTTAGAAATTCAATGAAAAATCTAAATGCTATAGGGAAGTTATGGTTAGGAAATTGAATATTAAAAAACCTTAGAATAGCACTGAAAAAATAAAAGGTTACAGGGACATTATAGTTAGGCTCAGATTTCACTCATACAACACCATAGAAATTCAGTAGTTAAAGTTACCTGACCTAACTATAACTTACACCCATGTAATGCACTGTTTATAACCTCACATATTCTTCACTCATGATATGGTAAGTGACAACGCTCATGAAATCACTGATGACATCACAAATTAAATCACTTAGACATCATCCACAAAACTACTCACACACTCACTTATACCCCTATACAACCTCTCATATACCCCCTCACTTACCCAGTCACGGACCCATACAACTATGCACATAACCACTTACTCATCCATAGAGCCACTCATACACACACTGACTTGGTCATGGTCACTCACACAACAACTTGCTCAACCATACAGCCACTGATACAACCAGTCACTCCCCATACATCCACACACTCGCCCATACAGCTACTCACATACCCACGTATTTACCTATATAGCCACTCACACACTCACTGATTCACCCATAAAGTCTCTAAACATAGCTACTCACTGACCCATACAATCACTCATTCACCCATACTGCCACTTACATATCCATTCACACACCATACAAGCACTCCCACATCCACTCACTCACCCACACAGTCATTCACATACTTACTCTCCGATATAGCCACACACACACCTACTCACTCAAACAGCCACTCACACACCCATACAGCCCTTACACACCCAGTCACTCACTCATACAGCTTTTCAGATACCCACTCACTCACTCATAGTCACCCACACACCCACTCACCAGTCGCTCACACACCCACTCACTCACCCACACAGCCACTGACATCCTTGCACACTCACCAGTACAGCCACTCACACAGCCACTCACTCATCCACACAGCTACTCCCACTCATCCACACAGCTATTCACTCACCCACTTCTATACCCATACAGCCACTCACACACCCATACAACCAATCAGACACCCACCCACACATGGACATACACACAGTCACACAGCCACTCCCATAATATATGATAGAAGTAGTATCACTCATTAGTAGTACACCTAGTATACTAATTTACCTTTTGTAGTAGCTTAGTTTATATGTTTACCAATCATAAACTTTTAGAAAATACTTACACTCACTTGATGATATCATCAGTGGTGTGATTTGAGATGTCTTCAGTGATGTCATCAGTGATGTCCCTGGCCATGTTATGAGTGATGTAGTATGTGAGGTCCTAAACAGTGCATTGCAGGGGCGTACATTATAGTTAGCTCAGGTAACTATACCTGCTGAATTTCTATGAGTTTGTGTGACTGAAATCTGAGCCTAACTATAACGACCCTGTAAGCTTTGTTTTTTCAGTGAATATATATATATATATGTATTGGTATTGCAGTTTCAGTGGTGGGCCATGTCAGGATCCTGTTCCACAACGGAGAAACCACGGCCTCATCCTCCTGGACCTGTCAGCTGCTTTTGACACAGTCTGCCACCGCACGCTAAAAACACACCTACACGACCCCGGAATCCAAGAAAAGGCCCTGGGCTGGACCACCTCCTTCCTCACCAGGAGAACCCAGAGCGTCCGCCTCTCCCCCTTCCGCTCCAAAGCCACTGAGATCATCTGCGGCGTACCCCAAGGATCATCCCTCAGCCAAACGTTGTTCAACTTATATATGGCACACCTCGCCCACGTCGCCCGACGACAGGACCTAAACATCATCTCCTAAACTGACGATACCCAGCTGATCCTCTCGCTCACCAAGGACCCCCACACCGACAAAACCAACCTCCACGAAGGAATGAAGGCCGTCGCCGACTGGATGAGGAACAGCCGTCTGAAGCTGAACTCGGACAAGATGGAGGTCTTCATCCTCTGTTCAACCCCCTCAGCCTGGGATGACTCCTGGTGGCCGACGGCACCAGGAGCACCCCCTACATCCACCGACCACGCACGAAACTTGGGGGTCATCCTTGACTCCACACTCTCCATGACAAAGCAGGTCAACGCCGTCTCCTCCTCCTGCTCCAACACCCTCAGCATGATTCGTAGGATCTTCAAGTGGATCCCCACCACAACTAGAAGGACGGTCACCCAGGCCCTCGTCAGTAGTAGACTGGATTATGGCAACGCACTCTACGCAGGAGCCCCAGCCAAACTCCTATAACGGCTCCAATGCATCCAGAACGCCTC
Source organism: Lissotriton vulgaris (assembly GCF_964263255.1). NCBI lineage: Eukaryota > Metazoa > Chordata > Amphibia > Caudata > Salamandridae > Lissotriton > Lissotriton vulgaris. Next base: position 1,077,245,488 of record NC_141689.1, on the reverse strand, counting down.
CACACACCTGATCCTCGACATCCCGTGCCGCAGCCACATCACACCCCACCTGAGAGACCTGCACTGGCTCCCCATCAACAAGAGGATAACCTTCAAGCTCCTCACCCACGCACACAAGGCACTCCATGACACCGGACCAGCGTACCTCAACAGCCGACTCAGCCTCTACACCCCAGCCTGCCATCTCCACCCTGCAGAAAGCGCCCTCGCCACTGTCCTCCACATACGAAGAGTGACCGCCGGCGGCAGATCATTCTCCCACCTCGCCACCAAGATGTGGAACACCCTCCCCATCCGCCTACGGCAGACCGAAGACCTCCTAACCTTCAAGAGACTCCATAAGACCTGGCTGTTCGAACAGTAGCAGCGTAACCCCCTCCCCCAAACCACCCCCAACACCTTGAGACCCCCACGGGTATGTAGTGCATTTTACAAATGCTACGATTTATTGATTGATTGATTGATTGATTGATTGACTGTGAATAGAATTTTGCAGTTTGTGAGCAGTAACAATTTAGAACTACTACATGTACTATAAAACACAGTTTGTGAAGAGGATTGTGTATGTATGAGCTGTTCTAAAAACTGTCTTCCAGTACAGTACTCACTTCCATTAACACTCCCCTTCCAGACTTTCTACAAATTCCATTCCTGGGCCTGCCATCTGGCTGGGCATATAGGAAGAAGGCATAGGCCAGGCTGGCATTCCTTACTGTCCTGCTGTCTTTGATTTACGCACACCCTGACGTGGCCTGTTCTCTGCAGCTGCAGAGGTCCCCCATTGGATAATGTCTGCTCTATGGCTACTTATCATCTCATTAAAGCAGCTTGGCTGAGCCTGTTAAAGCTGACCAATCTGGAAAGACTGCTAGAAATTAGATTTTAGCTCACAGAAAAGAAAGATTTATAACTTCTTTTCTGTGCTACTTATGATAAATTCAACAGTAGCAAGTTATTGGATTTATCTTTAGCAATCTTTTAAGTCCTATAATAATATTGTGAGCTTCTTCCTAGCAATATTTATACTTAAATAAAATATTCCAATGTTAGCCTATGGAGCTGAGGGTCTACAATGGGGAAAAACAAAATTGCCAGTTTTTCTTTCACCAGGGCTTATACGATACATTTTATAATGTCCCTGCCTATAATTACAAGGCATCCACCCCTGGGGTACCGAAAGGGAGACCTTAGGGGTGACTTATATGTAAATATAAGGTAGATTGCCACTTTGGAAGTATTGTTAATTCCAAAGTCCAATTCACATATAATTTACTTTTAAAGAAAGTCTGAAAAGCAGGGCTGCCTTTATAAATTAAACCAGCAACACAGCAGTGTACACTCCAGTGCAAGAAATCTACTGGGCCTCTAAACCTCCCTGCACTAATATATACTAGGGACTTATAGGTAGTTTGGATCTGCCTTGCCTTATTATATACTTGGGACTCATAGGGGTCTATCATTGCCAATTGTAATTATATCTAAATTACCATATACCTTATTAATCAGAGCACTGGCCCTGGGCTTGGTTAGCAGAGCCCAGGGCACAGTCAGAGTCAGTTACCACCAGTATCAGTCGAAAGAATGGGAGTGATCAGGGCAAAAAGAATGACTTACTCACAGAAGATTAATCCGGATTTAGCAATATTTTCACAGTGCAGAATGCACCCTTGTTTCTAAAATAGGCCAGAGGATATAATTTGCAGTACTAACATAGCAATAAATGCTACAGGACATGAACAGCAGTAGGCATCAGCTGCTCGCTCTCTCTTAGGGCCAGATGTATGACCATTTTTATCTGGCGCAAATGGAAAATCAGTCTATTTTCGACTGCTAAAAAGGGTTAAAGTATGTACAAACCCTATTTTGCGAGTCGATAATCTCTTACCGTCTCTCAAAACTGGGTTTGGTAAATGCTATTAGGAAGGGGTGTGTCAAGGGCGAATTGTGACTTTCCTCACGAATATTGATGAGGCAGGGCATTTGAGACCCTACTGGGAATCACTAAATGTGTCTGAGATATATTAGTACATTACATTTTGCAAGTTGCAAATTGTGAGTCGCAAATTTGAGTCGAACAAAATCGCGATTTGAGACTTGAAAAACGGAATGATCATACATATGGCCCCTAGTTCGTTCTTCCTCTGCTCTTATGGTAGGATTTGAGTCCTAAATTACTCTTAGTTACTCATGCTGGCGTAATCTCATAATTTCGCATCACAAGAGTAATGCATAATTATTTAAATTACTTCAACTACTCCAGCATAAATAAATATTTACCCACACCTTCAAATTTCCTAAGGGAAGTGGATGCATGATGGTTGTGCTGACTACTTAAAAATTGACATGGCAGTAATTGCAGTACAAATAATAGGTCAGAGACAGTACACTTTCCATCAACAACACTGTGTCCTTCAGCATGTAGGGGCACTTAAATAATATGTTAAGGCACATGAACTTCTGCAAAAACATATGTGATGCTTTCACTGCCTGGGAAGTGCTGTATGTTAAAACCTCAGTAAAACTTCTGTCCCTCCAATCCTCCAGTGGAGAGCTTGCTTTGCCCATCTGAACTTTAACTACCTTTGGCTTCCAAGAAATGCGCACAGTCAAATGTACTCATACCTTGTGACTTGAAGGTCAGACGGCCCCTTTAAGCTTGCACATGCTGAACATGTGACTGGTTAATAACATCAAAGGCAACCTACCTGCCTAGCCATGGGTTGATCTAAAAGTATAATATACAAAAAGTGGTGGACAGAATGCTGGAATTAATCTCACCCTCTTGTAAAATACTTAGGCCGCATTCCAATTCATCGTTATTTTGCAGACCATGTCACCTTAGTTTGGACCCAGCTTTATGCAAATCAGTCTTGACCCTTCTCCAATGGGAATAGTCCAACCCAAATTGCTAGGCCAGGTCCTCCCTGAACCAGAACACACACAACCCAGGACCATTGTTGCTTCTATTCGACCTCACCAGCCAGGTATAGCTTGGTTTCAGTGGCACTGTATGCACAGGACCCATATCCGGGAATATCAGCAACACTTAGGGTGACACATTGAAGAGAACAAAAAATGATGGATAGAATGCTTGAAATAATCTCAGCCACTGGTAATTACTTGGGCCTGCCTCCCAGTCCATTATTATTATCAAAACCAAATGATAATTAAATGTACAACTAAATGCAAAAAAGACAAATGTAATAAACAAGCAAGTGGGTGCTAGTGTTAAATATTACTGAGAGCGTGCAGGCCCATTCCATTGTATATTTTAATTCACGGACAGTGCTGCTCTTTAGTGCATAGATACTCACTTTGATCACCTTTATCACATGTGTGTATCATATTTCAAAAGGAACAAGCAGGTTTGTCACTAGCACCCACTCCGTTGTTAATTACATTTTTGAAATTTGCATGTTTGGATTTTATTTGTACATTAATTACCATTTGGCTTTGATTATATTTTGCTTGAATTACTCCATTATGGACCATTTTTCATGCACAAAGTTAACAAAACTGGGGCCACGCTTAAAGTACACTCTCTGATTAAGGCACAACAACTTAAACATAACCTCTGCCAGGTCTAATTCATGAAGAGAGTTACGCACTTGAACTACTCCTGTTGTTAGACTGGACCTTCGGGCAAAAGAATAGGTGGCCCTGGTTTTTATCAGGGCTCGGCGACGTCACCACTTCGTCAGAAGTGGGGAGGAGCTGCGAGCCGTATTGTTAAGGGGTGACTGGATCGTGCAGGAAAAAGTCCTCAGTGCGCAAGCATTTTCAGTGCTTTATTTTACAATCTGCATGGTGATTGGTCCTCGCGGTGCCGTGTTTGTAATACCCTTAACGCAATAGGCCATATATATGTCAAGTTGGGCATTTCCTGCATTTTGTGAGCGGTTACGAGTCAATTAGGAGCTGTCAGGGTGCCTCGTTAAGTGAATCCAGATGGCCGGGGCGCGTTCACCATTCAGCAGTGAGTTTTGCGGGCGCGCGTTCGTCTGTGTATCTATCTCTATGTGTGTTTGTGTGCGTGTCCCACTCTGTGCTGTGTATCCATTTATATGTGTGTTCGTGTGCGTGCGCTGCTGTGTGCGTACCACTATATGTGTGCATATGTATGCGCGGGTACCAAAGTGTATATACACACGCGCGAATCCCCAGTCATTGTGCAGTGTAAGTCACACGTCAGCTACGGTGCTGCTCCGCTTTATTTTATTTTGATTGCGGTATAAAAACAGGTGTTGCAAAAGCTGTACAAAATAAATGTCTTGCGACTGCTGAGCAGAGTATAAATATTTAATGTGCGTGTCTGATGCAGACAAGTGCATTTTATCTTCTGTGCTGTGTCTTCGGTGATCCAGCAGTTCAGAGACCGCTGCTGTCTTTACACAGAAGAGCCCCCGGACTAGAGAGCCCGGCTGCCTCCTTGCTCCGGGTCAGGGCGCTCTTCACATGGCACAGGGCATCGGGCGGTATAAACAAAGCAGCAGAGGGAGGCACTGGCCACAAGACAGAAACGGTGCATTCTGGCGGGAGCTCTGTGAATAATTACAGTGCATATGCCAACGCGCTTGGCACTGTGCGAAGCCAGCACGCCTTGCATGGGTAAAGAGGGGCACTGCCCATGATCATACATGGCGCTGGGGCACTCTTGGATGGAAGGGGCATGTGCCCAATACCGGCACACCACACTCGGCAGGGCGTGAGGGCAAAGTGCGCGATCGTGGCACTGGTGTTAGAGAAGTGTCCCTTCGGTAAGGATAGGGCACTACAAGGGGCACAGAGGGCAGGGGTGCGGGTCACAGCGCACAATTAAGGTTCTGGTGCCATGTCACTGTATATAACGCCGAGACAACGGGGTAAGGGGCATCTAACAGGGGCACTATACAAGGTAATGTGCGCATAGTACGGGGACTGTAAACAACGCAGCGGCACGGGAGTACGGTACACAAGACACGGGCGCTAGGCAAAGTGCCCGGTAATGGTACTGACGCCATCTACACAATCATGTGCATGGTACCGGGTCATGTAAGCATGCACAGGGCATTGTACACGTGGCACGGGCCGGGCACGCCAGGACACTCTCCGAATGACAGGTGTGATTTAAAGGACAGTGCAGGTACACTGAGGGAAGGGGGTCCGTGGACACTACACAGCACAGCAGCTCTGGGGCGCAGCACACAAGACGCGGCGCTAAGGCCCTGTGCCCGGGACCGGGCATGGACACAATCATTAGAGTGGCGCCGGGTAACGTACGCTCGCCAGGGGCACTGTACACAAGACGCGGCGCTAGGGCATTGGGCCCGGTAATGGGATTGGGACCGGGCATGTACACACTCATTAGAGGGGCGCCGGGTAAAGTACGCCCGCCACAGGGCAGGGAACTGTACACAAGACACTGCGCTTCACACTGTGCCCGGTACTGGTACTGAGGCATGAACACAGTCATTGGAGTGGAGCCGGGGCAATGCAGGCACGCCAGGGGGCCGTACATAAGACACAGCCCCAGGGCCCTGTGCCCGATAATGGTACTGGTACCGGACAGGTACACAATCATTTGAGTGCTGCCGCATACCAGAGGCCCTGTACACAAGACACGGGCGCAAGGGCAAGGCACCCGTTCTTGGCATTGGGTCCAGGCGTGTATGCAATCATGGGGCACGGTATAGATGCCATGGTGCGGGCAGTGGGCACATGGCGCGGGCTGCACACACAGTCAGGGCTGGGACGCCAGGACTCTGTTGTCCTCGTGGCAATGTGTGCGCACTGAGGGGCCGAGGACTGTAAACAACGCAGCAGCGCTGAGGCGCAGTACACAGGCGTCGGGGCGCTGTGCCCCCACAGGATACTGGGGTCGGAGCACTGTACACGTCATGGTAGTTGTAGTTCCCCTTCGGTAATGCACACAAGGGGCAGGCGTAGTGTAAAGTTCAATGCACACATGGTAGAGGGCGAGGATGCAACAAGAGCAGCGCGCCCTACACAATCCATATGTCGGGGTTGGGGGCACCGACCCAGGAAAGGGTGTGAGTGTGCAGAATGAGTGTGCAGGATAAACAATGTGTGACTATGCAGGGTGACATTGGGAGTGTGCGGGTGAGCAGTGTGTGAATGTGTAGGGGCAGTGTGTGAGTGTGCAGAAAACACCACACACACATACACCACACACACATACCACACACACACACCATACACACATACACCACACACACACCACACACACATAACGCACACACAAACCACACACCTCAGTCTCTCAACACCACACACTCGTCACCACTCAACACAACACACTCACCACCACACTCACTCCTCAGGCTCACCCCCACAGACTCACCACCACACACTCACCAGTACACAATAAACAACACACACAACAACACACCCCCAGCCGTCAATGAATGCTTTCACCATGCACAAACACCAACAACCATCAGCCATCTGTGCACGCTTTTACCAAGCACACACCCAACAGCCGTCAGTGCACCCTTCCACCAGGCACACACACCTCCAGCCGGCAGTGCACTCTTCCACCAAGCACACACACCACCAGCCATCAGTGCACGCATCAATTGTTAACGCATCCACAATTAACTATTGTAGCAATCGCAGTATGGTAAACTTTACTTTTAAACATATTCATATAGCGCGGGGACACGCCGAGATGGCGTCACCAGGCGCTTTATAAAATCCTTTATTATTATTATTAAAGCACAGCATGCCACCATTGCTAAAATTACAATCCAACCTACATAATTCAACTACACACCACATGCACACACTCCATAACACATGGCGAAAAGACATTGCCATTTACAATGCCATTAGCTCAAACTCAAATAAATCCGAGCCCAATTGCATTTGTAATGCTTGTTAAATATTGAGCGGGGCATGAAACCAGAAGTAATCCTGATCTCATACTTAGGACATGGGTACAATGGAACTGCAAGTAAGTGGAAAGGTTGTAACTGTGCCTGCAGTGCTGACAATCCTGTCACTGTTCAAGTAGGCTCTCCATGGCAACATTGCTACATAGCTATGCAGATTTCCTGAAGGGATTTCTTTCCAGATACCGGAGATCGGCCACTCAGAATCTAATGGTTTTAGACCCACACCAACACAGAAGATATGTTAGTCAGTGCTTGGAATCCAAGGCTACAACCCTTGTCATAGCTTCTTACAGTGCCAGATTAGAAGATGTATTCAAAGTGCACAGACTCGTGAAAACCACATTTATGCTCACTCTTTACCTAACGTAAGCATTTCTTCTCTCTTGAGTGACCATCCCGCAAAATATCCTTCAGGGTCTCACTCTTACACCATACACACTGATCTATAGATTCTGAGGCCCCTTAGCAGTTTTACTATCCGATGATGATGCAACGGCTAAGCCTATCCCACCCGCTAAAACTGCCACTATCCTTGGAAAGAACAAGGACACAGGCACGCAACATACATATATTGTTATGTTCATTACAGCTACATTACCCGTAAATGTACTGAATCACTGGGCGCTCTGAGGTGGCGTTAATCAGCATAAAAAGCAAGTAGCTTTAATATTTTTGGGATTGTTTTCTTCTTAGCCGCTGTCCTATGAATTTCAGTTCTAAAGGAATTGGAAGAGGTTACAAACCTCGGATCCATGTTTGAATTTCTTTAAACTAAACAAGATTGCTATGTAAACTGAAACTTTAAAATCCACATGTATATACAGGTCCACAAAGACCTTTCAATCACTAGGCATTGTTTTTACATTGCACCTGGATGAGCTGGTCAAGATATTGTTAAAGGTAACTCACAACTTGGCTTGTGCCTTCAAATCCAGTACATGGACCAAGTTTTCTTTCAGGTAACATAAAATGAAGGAGCAGTACTTATCAGGACAATGGTGCAAAACAATATCAATTACGGCGCACCATTTCTGATAATTAACACTTCGACATCCTCAATTCAGGATTCTAAATGTGCGGCTCAAGTGGACAAAAGCAAACTTTGGGTTTCCGAGAGGTCACCCTAATGTACACATATGCACCTATGAATAAATTGAATGTTCATGAAGAGAGGATAGTAAATCTTCAGAAACTTACGAGTCGGTGTGCCAAGTCTGGCGGATTCTCGACGGCCGTCGGTTCCCTGCAGCTCCCGGTTTGTGTTCTCACAGCCTCTTGCTTGCCAGGCGTGCTGCAAGTTTACTGTTTTTACATTCAACCAATTAGGATTTACAACTTTACATGAGTCAGAGGATGGGAGCGCACACACATCTGGGATATGCTTTTTTTTTTAAGTCGGATGCCGGTCACGACATACGGCGCATAGTTCACTCTGGGACGTAAGGAGGTCACCGCGGCCTTCATAACCCACGGCCGGTGTAAATTAGTGAGTCGGAGAGTCGAAGCGACGTATGTTTTTTTAACATCCCATCAACCAATTCTGAAAGGGCCCTCGTAATTGTTTTCTGCGTCACGTTCACTACGGAATAATACAGAACGGTGGAAACGGAAGACATGTTTGTAGTAAACTGAAAAATCGCCGACTTCTCACACATTTTCTCCCATGTTAATCCCACATTTAACCACAGCCGAAAACTCACCACAGGTGCAAGTTATTACTAAACGCATGCTGTCCTCCATCAGCCTTTCCGTGAGCTGACAGCTTATCTGTACAGTGTGTAATCGCTCTTTGGGAAAAGCAAGACATAAGCTTAGATTTGTAGTTCAGTTAGATTTACACAATTGACGTCAGACAGTGCGGTAAGAGTCATTTCTGAATGTAATTTTGCCCGGGGAGGAGTTTCCAAAGCTAGTAGCATTCACAAATGCTGAAATTCCTACAGTGCTACTTTGGCACTCAGAGGAAATACGCAATGGGTGGATGTGCACGTCGAGAGTACTGGGTGGAAGTCTAAGCTCCAGTGCACACAAAACTGAAATTGTCCAGGTTGTGCAATGACTGTAATGACCGAAGAGCATTTCAAATACGGTATTGAGGACTGAATAAACGATGGCAGCTGTTCTCAACTTTTTGATCAAATATATTTTTATTGACAGTTGCATTCAAATAAAACAATACAGTAAACAGATAGACATAGCCCGGTGCACTACCGCCCCAAAGTCCGCTGCAACTGTTCTCAACTTTTGGACTTCTGTGGAGTCTGGACCCCCACTTAATCATTGATCAAACCCGGGGAGCGCCGCTGAATCATTATTAGAACCAGGGACCCATACTGAGACATTACTGAAAGCCAGACACCGGCCTAAGCCTTTGCAGTGCTCCCACAAATCATTATGAGGACACTAAGTACATTTTTTGCCTCCGATTTCAAATCCCTTCACATTTACAGAACCTTTTTACATTTTAAATTGTACATTTTTCTTCTTTATTCATATACACAGTATATTCTGTTAACATTAATTACTTTTCTAAGCAGTCACGGACCCCATGAGTATAATTCGTGGACCATTGGGGGTCCCAGGACCTATGGTTAAGAACCACTGACCTATGGAAATCACTTAATTCACGAAATATGACCCTCAAACTGTTCGCCTCGTCTCAACTGAGCGATCAGGCTAGTGGTGAAAAACGGACTATGTAAGGTTATTTGCCCTTTCAGCACCCCTACCACATTCAGTGAGTAGGTCAATTGCTTTGTCCATTTGGTACCATATCTGTATTACGTTTTCTGCGCACCTGCCCAATTTTGGTCCTTTGTAAAATGTTCTTAATTATTTCCTTCAATTATATCAGTCTATCGTAAAATTGCACTAGTGAGTGTCTGTCCCTCACTTTAACATTTGTGCTGAAGCTTAGATGAGTGTCTTGTGCAAACTCCCTTATTAAAAGACCTTGCATGCCGCTGCTACTGTGGATCCTGGCTTTGTACATAAATCAATTACACTCTGGATGGATCACCCCAAAGAGAAAAATTATGGAATTGACAGTTCAGCATTGTTTGACATACTGCAATTGGTATGATGAGATCTATCCAATGTGCAAAAACTGGAAGGGTACTTACAAGCTATTGAGTCGATTATATACAACTCAACCTTAGTCCAGCCAAGTCCGAAGTGCTAAGCCATATCCCCTCTGACAATGTAAGTAACTCCACACAGATTTCAACTCAGTATCATCAGTGATATTTAGCTTGATGCAGCTACAGGATTGAGCTACAGGAATAAAGCTGATTTACCTATGGCGAATCCTTCTCTGTGGCGGCACACAGAAAGCAAAAAAAGAAAAAGAAAAAGAAATGGACTAGAAAGTACATCTGTCTGCCACTTTCAAATGTAGCAATGATGAGAGGGGGTTGGAAGCGCACTCCCTCCTATAACTAATCTGAATAAGTCAAACAAATTTTGGACAATTCTTGTAATGGTGCCGCAGCGTAGCACTTGCTGCCTCTCAAGTGCTGATAAACATGAAATCGAACGGACCGCCAAGGTTGGCTGAGCACACCGCGCACTGTGCATGTAAAGTCCGTGAGGACTCTGAGCTTAAATAATCAAGATATTTCAATAAAAAATGAAAGTACAACAATTCAATCCACTTATATCACACAGAGTAACAGATGTTCTTATGTATATTCTTTTATAAATCTTCATATACTGAGAACAAATATTTATACTTCTTCATAGAAACCATGTATCTCTGGTCCATTGAAATTATGAAAATCATTGATATTTGCTAAACATTATAATACAATATGATGCAGTGTTTTCTCATTGAGATTCATAACATGATCAATTGTCGTCAATTGATCACCAATACACATTATTTAGTGGAAGCTTTAGATTATTTTGAAACACGTACAGTGCCGGCTTTAGTTCTTCTTTTAGAAGCGGAAAAAGCTTTTGATTTAGAAGTTTGGGACACTCTTTTTTTTATTCTACTTCGTTTTGGTATTCCCTCCCGAGTTATTACCTTGAATAAAAACCTATATCAGGGTGCAAAAGCCCATATTTTGATTAATAAGTCCATGGTGGGAACTACTTTAGTCCAAAGAGGTACTAGGCAAGGCTGTCCCCTTTCCCCCACCCTCTTTGCTTTCTTTATTGAGCCACTGGCAACCGCGATAAGAAAAAGTAAGGATATCTCTCCGCCCATAGAAGGCATGGATAAAATCAAACTATATGCAGATGACATTATGCTTTTACTGAAACCCGAGATGCAGTCACAAGTACATGTTTTCTCCATTTTTACACATTTTGAGGCCTTGGGGGGGGTACCTTATTAATAAAAGAAAAACGGAGATCATAGTCTGCGGTAATAGTAATCGGGTTTTGCATCCATACATTCAGAGATGTATTAATAACAGACCCAAGAGATATTTAGGGGTATACTTTTCATCTTCAGCACGGGATCTGTATAGGCTGAATTTTGAACCCTTAATACGGAAAGTGTGTGCTATGTTTTCACGATGGAATGCATTGCCTTTATCTATTCTTGGCCGAGTGGCATTAATTAAAATGTCAATACTTCCCATGTTCAACTTTTTGTTCTCCGCCATTTCTTGTTTCCTTCCGGGTTTTTTTTTCTCAAAAGTTGAATCTCTTTTTTCTGCATTCATTTGGGCTAAAAAAAACTCTACGATTAGCTATGAAAACTTTATACGTAGATAAGGAACAAGGCGGTCTGGGGTTATCCAACTTGAGAGACTATTACTATGCATATTTCGCACAGTATCTTTCCAGATTCAAATATCCAGCACCCAGAGAGAAATTGTTTATAAACTTCTTTTTTGATTTAATTTGTAAAGAAACGGATATTCCTTCTCCACTCTCAATTTTTAAATCTCCCAAATTGGTCCGATATAAGGTTCTGAGCTGGCTTCTCAAAAAATGAGAGGTCATGCTAAAGAGATATTCACTTTCTCTCCTGACCCTAATAACTCCATTAAAAGATGCTATTGTTGGAGTGGGGATAAAAATAGGATCAGAAATTATACGAAATTGGGCTAGATGTGGGTTTACTAGTCTATCTAATTTCATGAAAGACGGAGCATGGATGACTCTTGATGAGATGTCCATGGTAATCCGTGGAAATTTTCTTTTAATGGGCTCATACGTGGCACTATATAGGTCATTGGTTGATATAGATATTACACAGATAAGTCAAATCTCTAATTTATCTAATGATATTTTTTGGTCCCCAGTATTTAAAAGGGCGGGAGCATGGAGAAAAAAATTAGCACAAAGTAGGGAGGAGGATATAGGTGCTAAAGTAATTAAAAAATGGAACAAACATGAAAGCTTTCAATTAACGGATATAGCCTGGAAAACCCTGAATAAAATTAATTTTACAGTTCTTAGAGGCGCTAATTGGAGGCGCATGCTTTTTTTTTAGCAAGTGGCTTTTGTATTATACACCAGCAGTCATGTCTAAAATGTACAGTAGTACGTCGTCTATTTGTTTTAGATGTACTCAATCGGACCCGGCTAACTGGTCACATATTATTTTCTTTTGTCCTAAAATTAAGGCATTTTGGAAAGATATGTTTGCTATGCTGTCTCAATATTTACCTTTTTCAATTATATGTTATAATAATTTAATTCTACCCGGGGTTGATCCGGAGCTTAATCTGGCTATTTCGTTAGCAAAGCTTTTGTATATCTCTGTAGCTGTTGCCAGATCACTAATTCTTGAATTTTGGAAAACAGATAGAATTCCAACTGTTGATGAGTGCTTTCAAAAAATCAAGAGAGTTAGGAGAAGTGAATACTTGTTTGCTCGAAGGATTGGAGCATTACGAAAATTTACTAAAGTTTGGAAATCTTATTTTGATTGAGATAATTGCTGGATCCCGATTTTAGGAATGTAATGTCAGTCTGAATATCATTTATTATGATCTTGTATTCTTTATTTAATGTATTACATTTGACCCAGCTTTGTATTGTATAACTTTTGGATATTACGCAACTAAGGTGTTGTTGAATCTTTGTCAAGGACTCAATAAAAAAAAAAAATAAAAAAAAAAGAGAGATTCGTAACATGAACATTTTGTGCAGTGCCCGATGCATTTCGGGACAGTGATCTCCCATCCTCAGGGGAAATCTGTGAAAGCAAAAAAAGACTATTCAGGGTCACCAGTAACAATGTTAAGGATTTACAAATAAATGCTTTGTACATTATAAAGTGACTACCTCCATGTCCGGGTCTGTACATACTCTGGTGTCACAAATCACCAATTGTGTGCTTGCATCAGCGAGATGCTCCACATTGTGCTCAAGTGGTGAAGCAAATAAAGTTAAAGATAAAACATTAAAACATAAAAAAGATATATCTGAAAGATAAAAAATTCACCAAGGTCTCAGACAGAAGTTATAAAAGTGCTGATAAAGTAAAAAGAATACACCTGATGTGAATACTGCCAAAATTGAAAAGTGATTGGGCAATAACAGAGAGATTTAATGAGAAATGAAAGAATAATGATAGAAAGTAAAAGTACCTTGCTGAACGTTGCTAGTCACCAACTACAACAAATAGCAAACATAGCGCTTAGTAATCCCTAAAAGTACTGATCTCTAGCTGCTAAATAAATGGTTACACAATCACCAACAGCGTCGCCTACCTGGTACTCAGAGACAACTAGCTTCCTGTACAATGTTCAGTATATGCCTCGTGGTTTCGAAGGATGCTCCGGGGTCAGTGAGACTCAAAGGCTACCAAATAAAACAAAATCTACCATGTACCATCTCGTAATACTACAACGGAAACCAAATGTCAAAAGGGAGAGTGAAAACGAACGTTACACTATGTAAAGCCAAATTCACTTACCGGCGCAGAACACGCCGTGCTGGTAACCCCGCTGTTCCCGATATGCAATGCCGCTCTGTACCTACTGCCTGTTCAGGTAACTCTGTAATGATGGAAAAAGCTGTTGGTACTCTGGGTACTAGCTCACTAGCCCTTCCACCTTGAGTTTCCTTTGTCTGGAATGCTGCACATTGCCATTCACTCTCAATATCTCTGTCATTTGACAGCTAGTGTTACTTCTAATTACCCAATATTTTCTTCATTATCGAAGATACATTTTTATCTAATCCTGACCAGTATAAAGTGTAGGTGGTGAAACCAGATCTTGCCCACCACATGTCCTGTGAAATCTGGCTACACATCAATGCTTTCGTTTCATTTCTGTTTTTGAACTCTTTTCTTCACATTGTCTACCACAATTTGATATCATGATTCTGAACCTCTCGTCAGCGGTTCCTCTTGTCATTTCTTGGATATTCCCTGATGAATCTAAATGGAAGATCACATTACTCTGCTTCTGTTCTCCCTTTAGGTCGGCCATTTGTCCTTTGCCTGCCTGACCTTCCAACTTGCCCGGTAGAAGCCAGATATTTCACCCCTTTGTCCTACTATGATCTAATACTGTACTTCTGGTCTACATCATTCCTTTGGTGTTTCACTCTCTACCCCTCCTAACATTTCTTACCTTTCTGGTGAGGGCTCGGTTGTCTGACAGAATATCAAGGAAACAAGCATTGTGTAGGCAGAATATCTTGTAAAAAACATCGAGGACTAAAATATCGAGAAGGTAAGTGCAAATATTACTACTCTTAACTCCACATCTATGTACCTTTAATTAAAATTAATTGCAAGTTTATATAGCGCTAGGATCGACTCCCGGAGGAGTATCTCCGCGCTTCGACCGCTGCGAAACCCTTCCTGGCTTCCCTGAGAGATGGTCCCTTAATGGGTATCTCCAGGGTGAGACCAGGCATCCCCAGCGGTCTGGTGGGGCCGTTAGTGAAGATGAGGCAAGCTAGTGCCCAGAGTTGCCGAGTGCGATCGTTGATCAGAGTGGGCACCGAGGCGAGAGAATTATCGAGTCCGCTGACCCTGGTCCAGAAACCTGCCGCGTTGGGAATCGAACCCTGGTCCCGGGCCGTCCTCTGCTCTCGGGTCTGCCGCCTCTAACCAGTGAGCCACACTACTTCACTATATCACCTTGAAGATATATATATCATCAAAGTATATATATGTGAAGTTAAGAATAAAGTTTGCTTACCACTAAAAACTTACCTTCACAAAATGTGTCACAATGTTTTGTCCACTCAATATTGTTTCTCCAATAATTTATGCAAACACTGAGAGCCAGGGTCAACACTGCCGCAGTCCCACTGAGACTTGACAAATTGCAGGTTGTTACTATTTCTTAGGTTACGGTACAGCTTGTGCTTAGTCACTGCCAAAGCCTTTCTCAGTCTATTCAGCCACCAGGAGCCTTTCAAGTGCCTTTATGAAGACTGATGCACTCATAGTCCCGCTCCATGCTGGTATACTCTGTGTTCACTAGGGAAGGAAGGAATGCCTTCCTGTCAGTACTAATGGCCCTACATGTCATTTGATCTACTATTAAATCTGATGCCGGGTTGTGATTACATTAACCTAGCATAGCTCCACCCTATCAAAAACAGTCCTCTGGATGAAGGACAACAGCTTGCCCTTCCATCTGTCTTCTAAAGCAAAAGTACATTACACTAGTCAAATTTTGTGGGATCAAAGTGAAAACAGATGCTCAAGTGGACTTGCAGTCAGTCAAAAATGGTAAACTGTAAGGGGCCTTGTGACGCCGGTGCATCAATTTTAATTTGGAAAAAAGTGACGTACCGGTGGTACAAAGGACTTGTAAATATGCCCATTAGTTCTAACTAAACTCCACAGGGGCAAGAGAGGGAAATATGTTCCTAGAGGCTGTGGCTGTGCTACAGTGGTGTCAGCAGATATTTACTTTTGTGACTTCCACAGGAACAAGAAAGATCATTGGAAAACACAATTTCTTTGTACTGCTGTAGGCAGTGGAATGGTTGGGTAGCAAAGCTTCACGAATACAGAGACACACTCTAGGTTACATCTTGGCAGACAACTCTGATGATAAGGAAAACGTGAATTTTGTTGTGATATTGATGTAGTATGGTATTAAGCATGTGTATTGTGAGAATTTGGAATGGGATGATGCTTTCACCCAAGAGATTGTAGAGTGTAAGTACCTGGCAAGCACTTGTTGTGCTGAGGTGCAGGGAAGCAGTTATGGGTCTCTTCTTGGATCAAAGTTAAACTTCCAGTTACTTGGATCTTCGTGTTTTATTCTCACTGAAGTCATTACTACATTTTATTGGTGATGAGCGGTGTTGAATTTGATGCTGTGGACCCACTGACACCTTGTCACTTTTTTGAGATTTCCGTAAATTATTCACTTCTCTATACATTTTACTGCTCTGACAGGTCGGACTCTGCTTCCTTTCTACTTGTATATTGCTGCTATCCTGCCCTACTATCGGTATAGGGGTGCTGTTTCTAGTTACATCGCATGGTTTCATCACACTCGTTCATTGGAGCGTTAAGCTCCAGCATCTGTTGAAAATAAAGAGAAAGGCTAACTATGGATGTGTGCTGGTGCTTTGGACCCTAGCGTGGCACACGCTACGGCAGTTGGATTCTCGCCGCATCTTGAAGCTCCGGACATCTTTCACTTCTTCCCAGCGTACGTGTGCTCGTCGTGACTTGGTTTTATCGCGGTACATGCAGCTGTAGTTCCAGGTTCCTCCCACCTCTCAAGGCGTGCTGGCTTGCACTGTAGGTGTTGTGTGCTCTACTTCCTTTGGAAAATACATGCTGTTAGAAATGGGGGTCTCTAGTTGACAGAGGTAGGTACCTTTGTCCAAACAGGGACCCTTGCTTCTAGTCAGGGTAAGGGGGATACACACTTTAGATAACCCCAGCTCACCCCTTGGTAGATTGGCATGAGCAGACAGACTTATCCCAAAAGCAATGTGTAAAGTATTAGTACTCAAAACACACAGTAATACAGTGATAATACCACAAATGGAGACCACACCAGTTTAGAAAAATAAAGTATCTTTATCTAAACTCAACAAGACCAAAACAACAAAAATCCAACATACATGTAATAAGAATGTGACTTTTCAAAGGTTTCAAACAACTGGGTCCATAGAAAACTATGAATGCGTGATTTCTCACAAAGTACCTGTAGATGCGTCAAAATTCCCAAGGTCAAACAGCCGCAGAGATGGGAAGCATCAAAAAACAAAGGAATGCGTCAGTTCCTGAGACCATGAGGAGGCGATGCAACAGTTTTACTGCATGCAGAAGAAGTGATGTGTAGAATCCGGTCTGTAGGGGGAAGTGATGCGTCGATTCTGAGATGATTCTGGTCTGCGGGTTATGTGTCAGTAAAACGTGACGCACAGGTATGATGCGTGGAAATCCGGGATGCATTGGCGATCGATGCAGCTGCGTTGAGCGGTGCTGTATCTGTTTCTTCAGCCACGATCCCTTGATGCATCAGTTCTTACAGCGGCAACAGGCACTGCGTCAGTTTTGGCAGTGGTGCAGCAATGCGTGGAGATTCTTTTCACACTGCATTGGAAAAACAGCCGCAAGAAAAGCGATGCATCGATTTTCGTAGTGCTTCAGGTTTCTTCCAGCTCCCAGCAGCAAGCCTAACCTCCAGAGGCTCAGAACTGGAATAGGCACCTCCTTGCAGCTCTGAGCTCTCAGCAATAGAGTTCAGGAGAGCTGGGGGTGGAGTCTTTGAGGCTCTGAGACTCCAGAATAGAAGGCCAGCACACACAGGCCCTTGGAGATCTTCTTCAAGCAAGTTCAACGCAAAGTTCCAGTCTTTGTCCTTTCCTTGGCAGAAACAGCAACTGAAGGCCAACCCTACACAGCCCACAGAAAGGGGCAGTACTCTTCCTCACCGCTCTTCAGCACTTCTCCTTTGCAAAGGCTCCTCTTGAGTCCAGAAGTGTAGGGAGCTGGGTTTATGTTGCAGTAACCCCCTCCACTTTTTGCCAGACTACTGATTCACTTTGACTTGATGTACCCTTGGTCCCTCCCAATCAGGTTCCCAGGGCCTGTGTTCTTTGCCAAAAGCAATACATTTGACCCCCAATTGGCACCTCTCTGGCCACATGTTCAAGTTCAGGTTCAAGAATTTGTATAGCGCACTACTCACCCAGAGGGTCTCAAGGCGCTTGGGGAGGGGGTTCATTATTTATCGAATAGCCAGGTTTTAAGTTCTTTTCTGAAGGAGATGTGGTTCTGTGTAAGGCGGAGGTGAGTGGGGAGTGAGTTCCAGGTCTTGGCCGCCAAGTAGGAGAAGGATCTACCTCCCATGGTGGATCTTTGGATACGCGGGACTGCAGCGAGGCCTTGATTGGAGGATCTTAGTTGGCGGGTGGGTGTGTAGAAGGATAGTCGAGTGTTGAGGCATTCGGGTCCTAGTTTGTAGAGGGCCTTGTGTGCGTGGGTGAGGAGACGGAATGTTATTCTCTTGTTGACGGGAAGCCAGTGGAGGTCTTTCAGGTGGCCGGTAATGTGATCTTGGCGAGGGATGTCCAAAATGAGTCTCGCCGATGCGTTTTGGATGTGTTGGAGTTTTTTCTGTAATTTGGCTGTAATTCCGGCGTAGAGGGTGTTTCCGTAGTCTAGTCGACTCGTAACCAGTGCGTGGGTGACAGTCTTTCTTGTCTCGGTGGGGAACCAATGGAAGATTTTTTGGAGCATACGAAGTACGTTGAAGCAGGAGGATGAGACGGCGTTGACTTGTCTGGTCATCGAGAGGGAGGAGTCTAGGATGAAGCCTAGGTTACGTGCGTGGTCTGTGGGTATGGGTGCGGAGCCCAGATCCGAAGGCCACCATGAGTCGTCGCAGGCAGAGGGGGATGATCCTAGGATGAGCACTTCCGTTTTGTCTGAGTTGAATTTTAGGCGGCTGTTTTTCATCCATATGGCTACTTCTTTCATGCCTTCGTGAAGATTAGTTTTGGTGGTTTTGGGGTCTTTGGTGAGGGAAAGGATCAGCTGGGTGTCGTCAGCGTAGGAGATGATGTTGAGGTTGTGTTGGCGCGCGATGGAAGCGAGTGGACTCATGTAAACGTTGAAGAGGGTGGGACTAAGTGATGAACCTTGTGGTACTCCGCAGATGACTTCGGTGGCCTCTGATTTGAATGGGGGGAGGCAGACTCTCTGGGTTCTTCCAGTGAGGAACGAGATGATCCAGTCCAAGGCTTTACCTTTTATGCCGATGTTGCTGAGGCGTTGTATGAGGGTGCTGTGACAGACAGTGTCGAAGGCGGCGGAGAGGTCGAGTAGAATGAGGGCCACTGTTTCTCCGTTGTCCAGTAGTGTTCGGATGTCGTCTGTTGCTGCGATGAGGGCGGTTTCGGTGCTGTGTTTGGCTCGAAAGCCGGATTGTGAGGGATCGAGGGAGTTGTTGGATTCGAAGAAGGCGACGAGTTGGCTATTGACGGCTCTCTCAATGACTTTGGCCGGGAATGGGAGGAGGGATATGGGGCGGTAGTTTTTAAGTTCTGAGGGGTCTGCTGTGGGTTTCTTCAGGAGGGCGCTGACTTCGGCATGTTTCCAATTTTCTGGGAAGTTAGCAGAGTTGAAGGAGCAGTTGATGACATCACGGAGATGGGGTGCGATGATGGAGTCTGCTTTGTTGTAGATGTGGTGGGGACATGGGTCGGTTGGCGAGCCAGAGTGGATGGAATTCATTAGGCGGATGGTGTCTTCAGTGGTGATTGGGTTCCAGGCGCTGAGGTTGTTAGAGGGCGGTTTAGGTTCTGAGGGGGGTGGAGAGGATTGTTTGTTGGAACTGTTTTCGAAGCTGTTATGTATGTCGGCAATTTTGTTGTAGAAGAAGGAGGATAACGAGTCGCAGAGGTCTTGGGAGGGAGTGATGTCGTTTTAGGCTGCGGTGGGGTTGGTGAATTCTTTGACGATATTGAATAGTTCCTTGCTGTTATGGGCGTTGTTGTCGAGTCGATTCTTGAATGCTGATTTCTTGGTGGATCGAATCAGCTGGTGGTGTTTGCGGGTGGCTGATTTGAAGGTGGTCATGTTGTCGTTGGTTGGGTTTTTTCTCTATGTTTTCTCGAGAGTACGGCATAGCTTCTTGGATTTCTTAAGGTCATCGTTGAACCAGGGGGCCTTTTTGTTGTCTTGTTTGGTGTGATGGTTTTTCAAGGGTGCTAATTCGTCAGCTCTGTGAGTGATCCATTGTTTGAATTTGATGGCAGCTAGGTTTGGGTCCGATGAGAGGGCGGGTGGGTTCTGGTTGAGCGATGTGAGGAGTTGGTCGGTGGTGATTTTGTTCCATTTTCTCCAGGGGATAGGTTGTGGAGGGTTGTGGGTCGAGGTGGTCCGTCCAATGGAGAGCTGTGGTGTGATCGAAGGAGATGTGTTTGCTGGAGGTGAAGATTGGGTCGAGTGTATGTCCGGCTACATGGGTGGGGGTGTCAACAAGATGTTTGAGGCCGAGATTGGCCATGTTGTCCAGAAGGGTGGTGGCGTTGCTGTCATTTTTTTTTCCAGGTGGAAGTTGAGGTCTCCTAGTAGAATGTAGTTCTCGGAGGCGAGGGCATGTGGACTGATGAAGTCAGTGATGTCTTCGCTGAATTGTTTACGGGTTCCTGGAGGCCTGTAGATGAGGGTGCCTCTGAGTGTGGTCCTATGGTCGGTGTGGATCTGGAAGTGGAGGTGTTCGGCGGTTGGAAGGTTATCGTCGGAGCTGGTCGTGATTTTGATGGTGTTCTTATGGACGATGGCGATGCCTAAAGGTGCCATGGGTACGAAGGGCACTGTGGCCAGGGAAGGCCTCTAAGGGCTGCAACACTTATTGTACCACCCTTAGAGGCCCTGTACCTTTACACACACACACAGACACACACACACACACACACACACACACACACACACACACACACACACACACTGCCATTGCAAGCTGCATGTTTTGGTGCAGAACAAAGTGAAGAGTCGACATGGCACACATCCCTGTGTGCCATGCCTACAACCCACTGCCCTGGTATAGTTCAGCCACCCCTCTAGCTGGGTGCACTATACCAGTGGTGAGGGTACAGGTGCACGAGCCCTGTACCCCTACCTACAGTGTCTAAGACAATTCTTAGTCATTGAAAGTGCAGTAATGACATTAAGAGAATATGGTGCTGGGAGTTTGCCATTACAAACTCCATAGCACCATAATGGCTTTACTGAAAACTAAGAACTTTGGTATCAAACTTTTCAGCACATTAAACCCACACTGATGCCAGTGTGGGATTTAATGAAAAATGCACTCATAGGGCATTTTAGAGATGCCCCCTGAAAAATGGTCAGCCTCTGATGGGTTCCATGACTGGTACACACCAGCCTGCCACCACGAGACATGATTCTTGATCCCTGGGGTGCGAGCCTTCGCTCCATGAGCCCAGAAACAAAGCCGTTCCTGGGCGGAGGCGTTTACACCTTCCCCAGCCAGGAAGAGCTATCTGTGGCAGGGAAGCTTTAAAGCCCTTGCAGCCTTTGTAATGGAACCCCAGACTCTCCTGCTATCAGGAGCAGGCCCTCTTCCTGTCTCCCCTCCTTTTCGGTGGGAAGACAGGCAGAAAAAATTATCCAGCCCAGTAGGTGTGTCCACCTCTGCCAACCCCACCCCTCAGGTGGGGGGGTGAGGTGAAGCCCACTCCTCAGGGACTGCCATTTTGCAGATGGCAGGCACTCCCCTATCAGGATTAGGCATTGTGCTCACTCCCCCATGTGGGGTGAGCACAAAAAGGGTGTTGTCACCCTAAGGTCAGTAGCCCATTGGCCACTGACCTCGAGACCCCTAAAACACCCCCTAAATACAGTATTTAGGTTCATCCCTGAACCAAGAACTCAGACAAGCAATGAACAAGAAGAAAAGAAAAAGAAGTATAGAACAGCCATGCCGAAGCTAAGAAAGGAGGACGCCCACTGACTTGACCCCAGCCCTACTGACCTGTCCTCACCGAGAGCGAAGCGAAACTCTAGTGTATCCTGCAGCCAGCAACCTCAAGAACCCTGATGACCTGCCCTGCCTTCCAAGGGAAATACTTTGTCTCCTCTAAGCACCAGATTTGTTCACCAAACAGACATCAGCTCCGGCAAAATCCGCGAGTTGCACCACTCTGCACCCGACGCCTCCAGCTCGAGTTTGAGTGACCCAACACCATGAGAAGGTCTCCCTGGCGATCGTGACCCAAGATCTAGTGATACCTGACCAGCCTCAAGCCTCCAGCCGACGCCTGCAGCCTAAATCGGCAGAGTCCCCCCAACCGCGACCAGGAGCTGGTAAGAAGCTCCGACCCTAAACGACACCCCAGCACTTGACGCCCCACGGCCTTAGGTGGCCCAACCGACAGTGTCTAGTCAAGCCCCAGCATCCCAACTTACCTCTCCAAGTGGTGGTCGCTCCCAGAACACCTTCGTCCCCGAACCTGCAGTGTGTTTGCAAACCAGAGAATCCTCATTGAAAGTAACAGGGCACTTGATGACAAACCAGCACCCTGCACCCGGCCGCCCTAGTACCTTTGGTGCTATATAGAACACCCATTTGCCCTGAGCTTAAGTCCAGGAGCTTTGCTCCCACAACCTTGTGGCCTACTCATAAGCAGCCACCAAAAGGAGGCCCCCTATCTCCAATTGGATAGCATTGGACCTCAGCAGTCTGCACCCTCTGCGCTAGTGCCGCTGAGGGTGCTTTAAGAGAGCATCCTCTACCCTAGGGGTTCCCTGAGTCTAACCCCAGAAACCCAACTCCCACAACAAAGTACTTACCCTTAACCTATAACACTATTTTCTCCCGTAGGATAACATTGACTGTTTTCCATGAAAAAGTTTCTAAGTGTGCAGTTGGAAAATCTATAAAAGTCCCTAAAACTGCAACCAAATAACCAAAACGCTTTTACTTACCGGTTTACAGGAAATGTCCCAGGTATACTACACTGTGTAAGAAAAGTTATCTGTAAAGTATTTTACTTGACATCCTTTTGAAAAGTCAATACAAAGTAGATGTACAATATTTCCAAGTATTGCATTACCAGTGACTCTACTGTAATCAAACCAAAGTATACATACAAATATATACAACTGCAATTCAAACTGTATTATTAATGCAAAGTATAAATCATTTACCTGTGCCTGGCTTGCCTGGTTTTAGGAAATAAAATAACAAAAATAATATTTTTATACAAAGCCAATTGGTCTGAAGTTCAGTCTTTAAGTGTGTGCAATCATTTGCTTTCTGAGTGTGTACAACAAATGGTTAACACCACTCTCTGATAAAGCCTTACTGCTTTTCAAAACTCTGCCACAGAGACCGCATTCTCGGTGGCACAACGAGGGAGAACGGTCAGAGTTGCTCCTGTGTCCATGCAAAAATCAATGGTTTTATTTGGCTGATTTGCACTTTTTAAAACTTATTGCTGACATTGCACATTTTTTTAACAAATTACTGCTGATTTTGCAAATTTTTAAATATCTTACTATTTGTGGTGGCACGAAGGAACCAACCCCCCGGTACGAGCTGTGTTCAATGCTCGGCGAACAGGAAAGTCTCGTGCACCACTTCCGGCTGTAGCGCTTCAGATGCACGGGGCAGCGGTCTAGTTGCTGCACCGGGCGTCGGAAGAAGGCGCATAAATTGAGTCCCTGACACGACCGCCTGAGGCTGACTGTATTCTCGGTGGCACAGTGAGGGGGAACGGTCAGAGTTGCTCCCGTGTCCTTGCAAAAATCAATGGTTTTATTTCAGTGATTTGCACTTTTTAAACCATATTGCATAAGGGCCGGGCATACCTCAAACCCCACCCCCCCCCTAGTGGCTGTCTACAGTGAATGCACAGCCCCAGCCCCTGTCACTCCAAAACCAGACAGTCAATACACAAACAGGCAGAGGCACACAGAATGGTTAAACAAGAAAATGCCTACTTTCTAAAAGTGGCATTTTCAAACACACAATTTAAAAACCATCTTTACTAAAAGATGTGTTATTAAATTCTGAGTTCAGAGAGCCTAAACGTTATTTCATTATCTTGTCCCAATGGGAAGTTATAAGAACCAATTGTAATCACAATTTATACAGGGAGAACTTGCACTTTGACACTGATCAGCAATGGCAAAGTGCCCAAAGCATCTAAGCCATCAAAAACAAAATTCAGCACAGCATCAAAAATACAGTAGGAAGAGGCAAAACGTCAGGGGAAACCAGGCCAAAGATGCCAAGTCTAACACACACAAAGAATGTTTTTGTGGCCATTTTAAGAGATTGGGCTACTTTGTATTGCTGTGATCCTTTTCCACGGCTTTCTCCATTTAATTGTGTTCCCTGTTTTGGTGAGAGGCTCACCTCATGTGCCTGTTTTCTGTAATAGGCACACAGGGAATCCTGAAATTTTATCTTAATCTTCTCTGTAACTGGCACACAATTGCTGGTTAATCGTTAAAAAGAAGATAATAACTGTAACTTGTTTATTTATTTTATTGTTTTTGTATTCATTTCTTATTGCAGCTTGACTGTGCTGTCTAATGTTTTTTTCCAGCATTAGTTAAGTTAATATTTGGGGTGACTTGTTATACCTCTGCCTTGGCTTATGCATTTCAAGTAGTGCAACCACCACCATTTTTGCAAAATCCTAGTAAACCATCCATTTATTTATTTATTTATTTATTTATTTATGTAGTTTGTAAAGCGCACAGCTACCCCCGAGGGGGTGTCCCGGCGCTAGAACCTGAACCTCCGGGTGAGAAGAAAGGAGCAGAGAGGGAGTCAGCAGGATAAAAATCAGAGTCCAGAAAAGAGCCAAGTTTTGAGTCTGGCCCGGAAGATGGATTCAGAAGGGCAGAATCTAAGATCGATTGGCAGAGCGTTCCACAATTTTGCCGCGATAACACTGAACCCTCTGCCGCCCATTCTAGTGAGTCTAAAACGGGGAGAGATCAGAAGGCGGAGGTCGTTGGATCTCAGGGATCTGATGGAATCGGATATTGAGACTCGTTTTTTCAAGTAATTGGGTCCGAGGTCATTGATGGCTCGGTAGGCGAGGGTAAGGATCTTGAACTGGATACGGCTGGCCACCGGTAGCCAGTGAAGTTCCTTACGATAGGCGGAGACTGACTGACGGTAGGGGATATTACCAATTAATCTAGCCGCCGCGTTCTGGACAATCTGAAGCCGGTCTATCAGATATTGAGGGGCACCAGCATAAAGGCTGTTGGCATAGTCCAGGTGAGACGTAATGAGGGCATGGGTAACTGTACGACGGGAGTCCAGAGGGAGATAGGGGAGTATCTTTTTGATCATGCGCAACTTCAGGAAGCAGGCAGAGGTCACTTTATTAACCTGAGTTTTGCATGAGAGGGAGTCGTCAAACTGAAATCCCAGGTTACGAGCAGAGTGAACGGGAGAGGGAGCAGGATCAAGTGCCGTGGGCCACCACCAAGAGGAAGGGATGGAATTTTTCTGGTTAAAAAACAGCACCTCTGTCTTGTCTGCATTGAGTCTAAGGTGGTTATCAGTCATCCAGACACTGATGTTGTTGAGGCACTGGCGGAAGTTGGAGAACGCGGAGTCT
Source organism: Lissotriton vulgaris (assembly GCF_964263255.1). Lineage (NCBI taxonomy): Eukaryota > Metazoa > Chordata > Amphibia > Caudata > Salamandridae > Lissotriton > Lissotriton vulgaris. The sequence continues at coordinate 1,077,220,079 of NC_141689.1, read as the reverse complement.
GAGTGGTCTCTGAAGGAAAACATCAGCTGGGTATCGTCAGCATAAGAGACCACCCTGACTCCGTAGGACTCCACCACGTCGGCCAGTGGGGCAAGATAGATGTTAAAAAATAGAGGGCTGAGGGCAGAGCCCTGTGGCACACCGCATGACAAGGGTTTATCCTCAGATTTGAACGGCTGCAGCAACACCCTCTGACTTCTTCCTGAAAGGAAGGACTCGATCCAGCTAAAGGCAGTGCCGCCAATGCCTATCTGTTTGAGTCGGTCAAGGAGGATGGGGTGGGAGACCGTATCAAATGCAGCAGACAGGTCGAGGAGGACCAGCATAGCCTCCTCGCCCCTGTCCACGCATTCCCGGATCGTTTCCGATACTTCCAGCAGAGCCGTCTCTGTGCTGAATCCCGCCCGGAATCCGGATTGTGAGTCGTGCAGCAAAGAGTTGCTTTCCAAATACTCCGTGAGTTGCAGCTGTACGGCTTTTTCCAGGACCTTTGCGGGTTTGGGGAGAAGGGAAATGGGGCGGTAGTTGGCGAAGATAGTGGGATCAGCATCAGCCTTTTTTAGGATGGGAATCACCAAAGCCTCCTTCCAAGTAGTAGGGAAAAAGCCATGGTGGAGGGAGGCGTTCCAGATGGAGAGGAAAGAGCTGGCTAACGAAGGAGCCAGCTCTCCCATAAGTTTAGCAGGGACAGGGTCCGAGGGGGCGCCAGATTTGCAGTGGGTGAGTAACCTAATAGCATCGTCCAGGGTGAGTTTATTGAAGGAAAGGAAGGACGGAGAAGCTGGGGGGCTTGTGGAGGGAGGCAGGGAGGCTAGCCCTTTAGGGAAGGAGATACAGAGTTTGTTTATTTTTTCAAGAAAGTAGTCAGAGAGTCCCTCGCATACTTTGGTATAAGTGGGTTAGGATTTTTGAACATTATTTGGTGACTATTGGTGCTTCAAAGTTCATGCCATACGTCGTGCTGCATTTTTTGTGCAACCATTTGGGTGAATCCGGTCTGCAGGTTTTTGACAATCTTCCGATTGTTGCTGCACCCGATGGTGATACAGCATGGGATGTTTCCATTGAAGCCCTTGCCTTGCCAGAATGGCTAGGCAGTAGAAGGATGATCCTTTGGTCATGCTAGACAGTCACAATTCTTTAAGCATAAACAAATGATTGAAGAGTTTTTGTAAGACTATTCGACCGATCTTAGAATTTGGCAGCCATGTGGGATTTGTGTCTAACTTAGACACTTATTTAAAGGTTCAATTGATGTTCAACAGTTATAATAAGAAAATTCAAGGACATATTTCAACGTGTAAAAATCTGTCTCTTGAGGAGGTAATAAACATTGCTTGCAGTATTAAACGTTTTGTAATATCCTATAAATTCTGTCAGACGATTTGAGAGGTAAGACTGGGTCATGTTGCTATATGTTGATATCAATGCTGTATCCAACAAAAGTAAGTATAAGAAGACAATTGTAAAAATAATTTGGTGACGTGTTACAGATGTGGTTCCAAGTATCACATGGGAAACAGTGCTTCTTGTCTAGCGCAGGGCAAGAAGTGCAACAATTGCAAAGAAATTGGACATTTTGTACGGTGTGCACATTTGTCAAACCCAAAGCAAAGATAAGCCAGATAGGTGTGGAAGAAGACAGTTTTGTGAGGAGCTGAATAATGTTTTGCTGGTGGTGGAAATCAATGCACTGGAAGAACAACAAATAAAAGTGCAAAGTTCCCATTTGTGACCAAAGAATTGGGACTATCAATTTGGGTGTCATGGCTGATTCTGATTGCCTATCACTATTCTGGCTAAGATCACTTTTGATAAACTGTGGTCTAAAAAGTGTTATTACCTCCAGATGTCAATCCTAAGGCAGCTGGGGAGTATGACATTGTAATGAAAGGTTACTTCTCTGATGTGATTTTTTTTAAAGGAAGGGAGGTTCTCAAAAAAATGATGTGGCTAAGAATGGTTGTGATTTGTTAGGATGGCAGGATCACGCTAAAATGGGTATTGTGCTGAAACCAGCCCACAAAGAACCTGTGGTTTTAGGAGAAGTACCTGTGTTTTCTGTTTTGCATAGCAATTATAAGGAAGGTGTTGAGGAGTTAAATGCTTTACTTTTAGGTTTTCTGGTGTGCTTCGTGAGAAGGTGGGTCTCATAAGAGGATTTGAGCACACCATTTAGTTGCAAAGCAATGCTTCACCTGCCATCCAAACAAGTAGACCTGTGCCATTGTCGGTGCGAAAGGATTTACAGATGTACACTTACATTTTGGTCTGGAGGAGGTGACACTTGCTTTGAAACAATGTAATCATTCCAGAGCACCAGGCCATGATGGGGTGCCTATTAACTTCTTTTTAACCAATTTAGAGCTCTGGGCCCCACTAACTACGAACGTACGAAGTAGGCCCTCCCTGTACCTTGAAAAAAACAATCATAATTCCAATATTTAAAAAATATTTAAAAATGGAAATAGGTCATTGGCAATACATTATAGACCAATATCTTTAATAGATAGCACTGCTAAATTATTGGGCCACATACTTGTAAATACAAAAAACACAAGGGAAACCCTACTCACAGAGAACCAGGGTAAATATTGTGTATCAAGAAACAACGGTTATTGTGGCACAGATTCTGGAATATAATGATAATAAAGATGCGCATTGGCAAAGAGTGTTGGGTCATATGGATGTCAGACAAGGAGGAGGCCGAATACAGTGTGATTGAATGTTTACACTTTTTATAAATTATTTCAACAAAATTACCGGTATATACAACAGTAAGTGCTTAGTGTCCCCAGTGGGATTTGGAAGCAAAGAAAAAACAGGCTAGTGACATTCGTGACAATTATAAATTGGTTTCCATTAACAAAAAAAACGACAATTTCTGACTATATCAATATGGTACAAAACACTGTTTGCAATAGACAGTGCTCCTGTAATTGTTCGTTTCTCAGTGATGTCAACGGCGTTTCGACCCTTTGTTGGGTCCAGGGTCTCTTAAGGACCTAATGGTATAGGGACATCTGAATAGGTATCAATAGTTATGCACAGCCACCTGCATAAAGTGATGGTCACCGGTCAAGTGAAAAAAAGGAAAAGGATACTCATACTGGACCTAACCGGGTGCTCAGTGTGAGGGAAAGGTGGTGGCTCGTAGTGCAAGATGAGGCAAGGTGGATACTCAAGCCTAAGTGACAGCGCTTCTTGAGGAGAGATTTCGAGAGCATCTTTCAATGGTATGGGGGTGGGAGCAGGATGTGTCCCATCAATGGATTGCATTGCACCAGACAGACGCTAATTAGGAGACATGCATAGCGGATTCACGCGGTGGTTCCTGACTAATTCAGCAGAAAACCATTGATGGGACACATTCTATTCCCACCCTCATACCATTGGAGGACACTCTCGAAATCTCTCCTCAAGAAGCGCTGTCACTTAGGCTTGAGTATCCACCTTGCCACATCTTGCACTACGAGCCACCACCTTTCCCTCACACTGAGCACCCGGCTGGGTCCAGTGTGAGTATCCTTTTCCTTTTTTTCACTTGACCGGTGACCATCACTTTATGCATGTGGCTGTGCATAACTATTGATACCTATTCAGATGTCCCTATACCATTAGGTCCTGAAGAGACCCTGTACCCAACAAAGGTCAAAATGCCGTCTACATCACTGAGAAACGAACCATTACAGCAGCACTGTCTATTGCAAACAGTGTTTTGTACCATAGTGATATAGTCAGAAATGGTAGTTTTGTTGTTAATGGAAACCAATTTATAATCGTCACGAATGTCAGTAGCCAGTTTTTTCTTTGGTTCCAAAACCCACTGGGGACACTAAGCACTTACTGTTGTATATACCTGTAATTTTGTTGAAATAATTTATAAAAAGTGTAAACATTCAATCACACTGTATTCAGCCTCCTCCTTGTCTGACATCCATATGACCCAACACTCTTTGCCAATGCGCATCTTTATTATCATTATATTCCAGAATCTTTGCCACAATAACCGTTGTTTCTTGATTCATACCTTTAAATAGGCTTGAATCCTGGGCCCAGGAAAATACCATCCTATCTTGTTCCCAATATAGATTTCGGAAGCGAAAAGGGATGATTGATCAGTGCCATTATTTAAACTTACTTATTGCCAAATACACAGTGGTCAAGAGAGCCCAATAATACATGGCTTTTTTGGACCTGTCCGCAGCCTTTGACCTCGTAATTAATTTTATCCTATGATCAATTATGGAAGTTCTGGGTGTTGAGAAACCTATTATAGATTTTATTCAAGAAATGTATGCAGGTGCCTCGGCCTGCGTTCAGTATGGTTGAGCCGGTGAAACTACTAGTTCCTTTGGGATAGTGCGCGGGTCGGAAAAGGATGTGTGTTTGGCCATTTTCTTTTTACGCTTTACACTTACAGTGTCAAAGCCACGCTGCTGTTATCTGCCAAAGAAGTCCCATTAATTAACTCTACTCCAGTGCCAGTACTGCTCTATGCAGATGATGCGGTCTTTCTGGTGCGGACCGGAAAAGCACTACAGCATCTGATAGAGACGTACACAGGATTCATGAACAATTTGGAATTAAGAGTTAACAAAGCTAAATCATTTGTGCTAGTCGAAGGTGAGAGACCAATGAGATTCACAAGATGGAATTTGATCACAAAAATACCTGGCAAGCTATGGTAGATAACAGAAGATTTATGATGGAAAGAAGTATAGGGGGATGTCCAGATTCTTGAAAACGTAGGTAAAAGTCCAGTGGTGGTAATTAAAAAGATCTATGAAGCAAAAGTCACATCTGTTGCAACTTATGGGTCTGCTATATGGGGATGTGCAAGTACCCAGGCTTTGCAACAAACTGATGACTGTTTCTGGAAGTGATTGTTGGGCCTCCCTAAGTCTTGTTCTTCATATATCTGTCACTTGGAACTGGACGTTCCTTTCATATCAGACCTGATCCATATTGCTCCCTCACTTTTGTGGCATTCGATATGGAGAAAGGAAGATTTAATGTTGACACATGAGATACTAAATAATTTATTAAACCTTGATGGCGAAGCTAAAGTTAAATGGTTGCGATATATTAAGAATAGTTTTTATTCAGTTGGGCAAGCCAATCTTTTCAATGATCCCTTGCATGCAGAGCTATATCAAGAAGCAAGTTGAAGGGCCTTCTTTTGGCAAAAGAGAAGAATTTAAGAAATGACCTTAATGCTAAAAAGCCTAGGGCCAATTTATATCGTCTAGCACTTAGACCAAGCATGCAGGACCTGATCTTTGTGACGAATCTTAAACATAGATTTCTATTAGTCCGGTTTCACATTAACTTTATTTCACTACTGCTGGGCTATCCCCCTAACACATTTTCTACCCAGGCACTCTCACCCTGCCCTTGTGACTCTACATTTTGTACTCTTTTGTAGATTTTATCGCGAGGAAAGAAAGAGATATATATTGCCACTTTTGCGCAGAATGAATTTCAGACAGTCGCCCAGCTTTATACTTTTTTTAAAGTCTATCGGATCCTTTCAAGTGTTTTTATCTGGAGTCCTTTATACACTGTGCTCTAAAAAGGAGGAAAATTACTTTGTCATGAAAAACTATTTTGTGCTTGGTCTTAGAGTTTTTATCTGCTTTCCTGTAACTATTTATCTTTTTTTTATCATAATCTGTAATTTATATTGTATCTATGGATATAATGATCAATGTAATGTTTTTTATCTTGCATTTATGTAGTATACTTTTTATGCCAGCACTCTAATTATTGGCGAAATAAAGTGCAATTGATTTATTGATTAATTTAAAAGCATTGTCGGATATTATGTGCACACAGGGTACTATTACTTCTGTTGAGTCCTCTGAATGGGTTTCGGCTGCCGTTACAGCCCGTAAGAAGGGTGGGCTCATCCATTTATGTGTGGATTTGAGAGTCTTGAATTGTAACATTCTAATTTATTGCCACCCCCTTCCCAGGATTAATAATGTGCTTGTTAACATAGAGACGAGTAAAGTTTTTTCCACCATTGACCTACAGTAAGCTTATCACCAGATCCCTTTGACAGAAGAATCTTAAACCCCTACGACTCTTAGTTCCTCTTTTGGAGCTCATATGTATAGGTGGATGCCATTCAGACTTGCATCTGCTGCAAGTGTGTTCCAAAGATTGATGGATAAAAAATTTGAAGGGCAAGTGGGTATTCAAGCATTTCAGGACGATATCCTGATCAACATAGAGGATGTTAGTCATCACTTAGAACTTTTGGAGGTGGTAATGCTTAAACTGGAGACGCATGGTATGACTTTTAATAGGGATATCTGCAGATTTATGGAGGGTTAGGTTGCCTAAATGGGCCATAATTTATTGCATGAGGGAATTAAACCCAAGGAGTGCTGTTTGAAGGCAATTATTGATGCCACAGTTCCTGATGATAAAACCTCCCTCAGTGCATTTTTAGGGCTCAGTGATTATTATGCCAGGTTTATGCAAAGTTATGTAGTCACTGTGTAGCCGTTGAGATTCCTTTAAAAAAAAATGAAAAATACATGTGGTCAAATGAAATTCAACAGCCCTTTGATTGTGTCAAAACATTATTGTAAATGTTCTAGCTTTCAGACCTTTCAACTCATGGTGTTAAAGTGTTATCACAGTGGATGCAGCTCCACAGGGATTTGAGAAGTATTGAGTAAACTTGTGGGTGGTCAGGAAAGAAAAACTGCTTTTGCCTCCAGAATGTTGAGTTTGGCTGAGACAAAGTACAGTACTAATGAAAGAGGAGCTCTTGCTTGTTCATGGGTTTCTGAAAAGTTTAGGATGTATATTTGGGGAACAAAATTCGACTGAGGTACTGACCATAAACCATTGATATATATGGTTGGTGATTGTTGTTCAAACCGCTTGATAAGACTGTTATCAAGACTGCAAGAATTACATTTTTGCATTAAATATGTTCCTGGTGGGAAAAACATTACAGCAGACTGCTTTTTGCATCTTCCAGTTAAGGATGTGGAATATAATGGGAAGGATGATGATGAATTTGAGTGTGTTATGACGGTGAATGATGCCACGAAGCCATTCGGTATTCCTGAAATTTAATGGGTTGACTATTGCAGCAAGGATGAGTGTTTGGAATGGTAAAGAAGTATCTGGCAAAAGGAAGGCACTGTGACAGGAGTTAGGGTGTTGAAATGAGAGCTTTTATGCAAGTGGCATCAGTTTTGTGGGTAATTAATGGCATTGTTGTAAGGCAGGATGCCTTTGAACCATCTGTAAGGTCACTCACCAAGATTATTTCTTTAGCGAATATTGGACATTTAGGTTTTTCTGCTACAGTAAAAAAAAATCAAGCAGTGTTACGGGTGGCCAGGTATCGATGGACTTGTCAGGAAGAATGTTGAGTCATGTAGAGAGTGCTTATCTTCTGACAAGCATTGGAGAACGCCCACTTCCACTTCCCGTTTGTGTCCTGTTGATTGGTCCAAGGGTCCTAGGGAAACATTGGTGTGAATAACACAGGCCCTTACAATATTTTGGGCACTGATGTGGCCATGTATTATTTTTCAAAGTGGTTGTACTTTGCGTTTGTGATGACAGCTGATTCTAGAAATGCATTTAAATTTCTGGAACATTTGTTTTTTCTGGAAGGTAATGTGAAGGCGGAGGAGACTGATAATGGCGTGCATTTTGTCTCTGAGGAGATGTCCGGGTTCTTCAGTAAGCATGATATTAAACATAGAAAGGTGCCTATGTACAGTCCCTCTTTGAATGGTTTGGTGGAAAGGGCAAATCGTTTGCTTAAGGAGTTTGTGCAGAATGCTATTTTAAAAATATTGAATGCAGCAGAGTGTTTGAAAAAAAAGGTATGGAGTTTAAATACCACCCCACATAGTACTACAGGAGTCGCAGTTGAGAGGCAGAAAACCGTTGTTCAAGTAAAGTCCAGCCTGGTTGGATGATAGAGTAGGGAATCGTGAATTAAAAGTGGACTTGGACAATGTTTGTGGACATGTAAGGTCTAAGCAGGAAGCCAGTAAGAACTACTTTGACAGTAGTAGAAGGGTAAAAGTGGCATATCTGGTGCTTGGTGATTGGGTTCTTAATAAAAAAAACATGAGAGTTCTGAATGGGGAATCTAGATTTTCTGATCCTGTGACAGTCACGAAAGTGTCTAGAAGGGCTGCATTGCTGCTCGAGAAAGAGTGGTGGAACAAAAATTCCTTGGTCAAAGTGAGCCTGGGGCAAGCAAAGAGAGAGAGCTAAACAATGATGGTTGGTTTCACTTTGGCACTTTGGGTGGTAGTAAGAGTGGTGCTGTTGGTGTACCTTTGCTGGGCAGTGGTGATTGTGAGTCAAAGCTTTTGTAGTGAGCAATCCTAGAGTGTTTACTTCATGTAAGGGTGATGCTAGTAGTTTGGTTAGGAGTGATCGGGAGAGATCAGTCCCTGTGAGATTCAAGAGTTTATGTTATTTACTAATCTCCACATGCAGATTCTGTTTCTTACTTAGGGTTATGCTGCATTTTCTGTTTTATAGGGTGTTCTTTATGGTTTTTTTTGTTCTATTAAAGGAGGAATGGTGTAGTACAGTATTAAGTATGTGTATTGTTAGAATTTGGAAAGGGATGATGTTTTCACTTGAGGGATTCTAGAGTTTAAGCACCTGGCAAGAACTTGTTGTGCTGGAGTGCAGGGAAGCAATCGTGAGTCTTTTCTTGGATTAAAGTTGAACTTCCTGTTACTTGGATCTTTGTGTTTTATTGTTACTGGAGACATTACTACAATTAAATTGTTGCTTTCAAACAATGGAAACACAATTTCACAAGAATCAACAATGTTGCAGAAAGAGTAACCTGAGCACACTCACTGTGCTTCAGCATTTTTGAGGTGCACCGGTCTTCTTCTATAGGAGCATCTTCTCGGTTTTGACATATACCGGTAGCATCTGCTTATGAGTTTAAGCTCCTGTACTTTGTGATTATGGGCAATCCAAAACAGTACAAACAGTCAAAGAAACAGCTCCCCAAGGGGTATTTCAGCAAGGGCCTGCGATAATTATCGCACATCGCTTTTAGCGCGAGTATAATTATCGCAGGCTAACGCTAGATTCTATCGCAGAGATAGCGTGCCATCAGCAACGCTTATCTCGCAAGCGATAGGAATCCATGCGTTAGCTGGAAAACAGTGTGGTTATCGCTGGAAATCCAGGGATAATGGCACTGCGACCTGCGATACCTTGCAGATAGGGCAGGGTGGTCTTAGCCATGTAATGCACCTCCCATCAGATTACATGGCTAAATCAGATTACAAGCAGGCATAAGGAAAGTAGCGATAACTGTGGTTAGCGCTACTTTTCTAATCGCTCTGCTTGTTTGCGTGCAGCTTGATAATTGGAGAAATGTCGGTTAGCAACATTTCTCCAGTTATTTTGGCACCGAACGCCCACTTTGCATCTAATTAGAGAAGCAAAGCTGGGCGTTGTTGTAAGGGGCGCTAAATCAGCAAAACACGCAATAGCGTGTCTTTACTGCTAAGGCAATTAAATTATCGGCACTTTTTGCCCAAAAATGGACGCAAAAGCGGCGATAATTTCAAAGCACCTCCTTGCTGATATGCCCCCAAGTCTCTTTAATGTTCCAGGTTCAAAAGTTCAGATTACTTTAATGGCAACGGTTAAAGTTTTTTTCACTAGCATTTCGTTTCACCCTGACTGTCTTTTGATGTCATTTTTCGAGCTAATATATGCACTGTGCGTCGACACAGCACACAAATAGGGCTCATGATGATTCAACTGGGTTGAATTAGTACAGAATTTCAAACGTATGAAGTATATTAGACAGCAAAAGAGTATGCACCCCTATCGAGGGGTGTGGGTAGGTAGACCAGTGTTATCTTTCTGGTATTGGAAGGATAGTGGAGTGAAGGGACTATTCCCTACCTGCATTGACAGAAGTCCACATGTGTTAGCATAGACATATTGAGGAGATTTCAACGTAATGACTCGAAGAAGGGCCGGGTGTGCATCATTACAGTGGACTCATGGGTGGTTTCTTCTGTTTCATACCTGCAGGGGCATATCAGCAAGTGTACAACTTGGGTGAAACATATATTAAAAGACATCATGTCAGCAAAACAGGACAAAAGAAGAAGAAAATATGAAGCAACAGATGGCAGTGAATGGACATAAGAGCAGTGGAGGAAAAGGGCCAGCGTGGTCTGAAAATTGAGATGTTTTTCCCTCGCACAATTGAGCACCCAGCAAAACCAGATCACTTTCTATTTATCTCTTGATCATGTTTTATGGCGCCTATGGCCCAAGACGGAGTTGTAGTCTTGCTCTTCATGTCTTGGTGACATGTGGATGTCATGTTTGGGATTTATTCACAAATCCTAGAAATATCATGGTATTAGGGCTTGTGTTTTTTCTCTCCTGAGGCCTAGAGGTGAACTATGATCGGTTGCTTTGAAACAGCCATGTTTTTAAAAATCTCGGGTCATTTTGTCAAGAACAGCGTTAAAATGATCTCCGCTTTAGCCCAGGAAACTGCTGCTAAAGCAGCGATAATGGGCTTGATAATATGCCCTTGAGAATTCCAATAGAAGCCAAGGCTCACACCAGAACATGGGCTTCTATGGGAATTCACAAGGGCATATCATCAAGTCCATTGTTGCCGCTTTAGCGGCAGTTTCCTCCCGCTAAAGCGGCGATAATTTTAACGCTGATTCTTGATAATATGCCCCCTCATCTCTGTTTTTTTGCATCAGGGACAGGAAAAGCAGTAGATGAAGACCATTTAGAGGTGAAGAGTGTTCACTCCAAACAAGTACATTGTCATCTGCCCTTTTGTTTTGAGATCAGTGTGGACATTTATCCTACATTACTAGAAATAGAAGAAAGCTTCACAAAATGGTACATACATGGTTTTTTAATAACAGGATTGCTGATTCCTTACTTTTGTTGTTGAATATAGAGTCTTTCCGGAGACTGGCATCAAAATAACCTTCATCCTGCACTTCTTTGGAATTTTGGTGTTAAGGTCCCTCACGTTGTAGACCTATAAAAGTATGAAATATCGTTCTGGCAGGTAATGGTACAGAAGATACAGGTCGTCCTCATTAGCAGTTGAAAGACTACTCCAGCATAACAATACTGGGCTTATCAGAAAGGTAAACCCAATTCTTGGATGGCTGCAAGATTGGAAGTTTTCACTTTTCTGGCAAAGATCTAGCAGGGGTTTTGCATAAAATAATGTTAACTAGATGGGGAGATTGAATACAGTCATTCACATGGGAGTTCCTTTACTTAGGACCCCATTCCACCCTTTTGCACTCCACCACAACCTGACCCTGCTTAACTACATGCTAACATTTTGACATCACATCACCAATTGAAATCATTCCCATATTCAAAGCTGTAGATTTATCATCTGCCCCAGGGACCCATTGAGTCCTTAGAAGCTTAAACCCACGCACCCCTGCCTGCTCTTAAAAATTTAAAAGAAAACTTTGCATTTTTTTTTTGCAAAGCATCTTTGTAGGAAGGGGGAGTCTCTAGTTGGCGCAGTGCAACACTAGCGACAAGCAGGGACTCTCCTCCTCCTCGTCAGGGCTGAGGGTTACCTTCCAGACAACCTCTGCTTACCCTCTAGGTAGTGTGGCTTAAGCAGTCGCAGGCTAATCTTTGGGGCATATAGGTTAAACACTTGCAATAGTACACCTTTACAACCAACCAACCACACAACGAGACCAGACTGTATTCTGTAAAAATATATATCTTTATATAGATTTTAAGCAGGCTTGTGAATACAGTCAACGTACTTTATGATAACGGTTGCAAGTTGCTCAGTTCAGATTACCACAGTTCTTATAGCAGTTCTCTTTGGGCCCGTAGGCCGGTGTTAACCAAAGTTCTTGTGGAGCCGGCGGCTTCCAGGGGATCTGTCCCACGTCGCGTTGCCTTCCTGGGGTCGCTGTTCGTTGCGGCTCTTCAGCCGAGCAGGTCACTGGTCATCCGGGGCAGCGGTGTTCTGTGGCGGCAGGGCCCTCTCCTCGTCGTCCGCTCCGACCCTGGCGGCGGCGGCTGTGCGGTGGTGGCAAGTGGCAGTACGGTCCCCAAGTGCGGGATGTACCCAGCCAAGTGCCGGTGCAGCTGTGGGCTCACAGCTGGGCTGTCGGGCAGGCTACCGACCTTGCGGATTCTCACAGGGCAACTGTCCGTCTTTGCAGGTGAGTGGCTGCTCGTTGCGCAGTCTCCTCGAGAGCTCGGACCGGACGGGTCCTCCTTCGCTTTGCTCTCGGGCTCCCGGTGCAGTTGCGGTCACGGTGTTCGGGCCAGCGGCGGCTGGTCCTCACTTTGCTTTCGCTGTTGCTTTGGGCCCCGGTCACGGTGGTCAGGGGGATGTCGTTGCCTTGGAGGAGATTCCTCCGTCGGTGCTGCGGCGATGGTCAGCACCCGCAGTCGCTTTCCTTCAGGGGGTAGCGTCCACTGGTCCTGGGACGCTGGTCAGGGGGCAAGTTCACAGCAAGCCCTTGGAGATCTCTTTAGCAGAGTTTGGCACAAAGTAAAGCAAAAGTCTTCTCGTAGTCTTTTCTTCTTCCTCTCCTTCAGCAGCAAGGCACCAGACACAGGCAAGAGTCAGCACCCTTCCTTGTCTCTCACGGTCCTTCTCGTAGGGCAGAGTCCTTCTGTGGCCCAAACAGGATCTAATTTTCAAGGAGCAGGGCTCCTTCCTTTATAGGCCAATTCTTTTGTTCTCGCAGGCCAGGTGGGCCTTTGCATAGCCACTCTCAGTCCTTGGGTACCCCGGCGGGTGTACTCCGGCTTCTGCTTTCAGTGTGAGGGGTAGGCGCATCAGACGCCCCACAGGGGGTGGAGCCAGCATTGTGCGGGCAGGGGCGGCCAGAGTACCTTGTTGATGGGGGCTTCGCCCTTCCTGGGCCAGGTGCCGGCAGAGTCATCCGCCGCTCCCCAGGAGGGTGGAGCCAGCATTGTGGTGGCCGAGCACAGCTACGGTTCGAGTCAAGAGGCACTCCTCCCTCCCACTAAGGTGTAATCTGCGCATTCACCACCTGTCATCCCTCCAGCCCTGTCACTCACACATCCCAGACAGTCAGATATACATACCAGCAGAGGCGGGCTGAAATGGTTAAGCAAGCAAATGCTAACTTTCTAAAAGTAGCATTTGCAAACCCAGGATACCAAAATAAACTTGACTACAAGAAATATTTTATCATCCTGAGTCCAGGCATACTAAACATGACTTGCTACCACGCTCCTTGAGCCTGCGGGAATTATAGGGTGTAATAATTCTCGCAGCTCAGTCTGGCCTAATGGAGCAGGTAGCCTTCAATAGTGAAATTCGGTCTCGGTTGTAAGTCACTACTAGGACATGCCACACACATAAGGGCCTGTCCTACCTTACACCTACAATGCACCCTGCCCGCAGGCCTACCATAGGGGTGACTAATATGTAGTCAAGGGAAGGGTCGAGGCTGGCAAGTGGGTGCACTTGCCCAGCTGGCGTGACAGTACGGGACTGCACGCGGGTTCTGCGGTCGCAGTTCCCAGACACATCTTTACGGCTGCTTCGGTGGGTGGCGCAACCAGCGCTGCAGGCCCACCAGCAGTATTGGCATCTACAAGCCCCGGCACTCTCTAGTGCGCGTTACTAAGGACTGACAGTAAATCCAATGCACCAATCATGGATACCAATCGTATATACAGTTTACAGTAGGGAGCACTTGCACTGCGGCACGGATCAGCCGTGGCGCAGTGCCCTGAGTATCGGAGAACCAGCAAAACATCGGAGGCACATCAGCAAAAAGTGGAAGGGAGACTCACGCCAAGGTGCCAGGTCTAACATGTGTCCCCTCCAGCCGAAATGTGGGGGGAACTACCCTTCCCCAGGGAGTTCCACATCACTAAGGCGGAAAAATCTGGACAGACCGTCAGCGTTGGCGTGATCGGTGCCAGGGCGGTGCTCCACCGTAAAGTCCATACTCTGGAGAGAAATGGACCACCTCAACAGTTTCGGGTTCTCACCCCTCATTTGCATCAACCATCTGAGGGGCCTGTGGTCCGTCTGAACTCGGAAGTGAGACCCAAACAAGTAGGGTCTTAGCTTCTTCAGCGCCCAGACCACAGCAAATGCTTCACGCTCTATTGCACTCCACCTACTTTCCCGTGGAAGTAACCTCCTACTTATGAAGGCTACGGGTTGGTCAAAGCCCTCCTCAGTCATCTGTGAAAGAACAGCCCCTACACCATGCTCTGAAGCGTCTGTTTGCACAATGAACTCCTTGGAGAAATCAGGGGCCAGGAGCACGGGCGCCGTGCACATGGCAGTCTTCAGGGTGTCGAAAGCCTTCTGACAGGCGTCAGTCCAAATCACATTCCTGGGCTGCTTCTTCGAAGTCAGCTCTGTCAAGGGGGTCACGATCGTGCCATAGCCCTTGACAAACCTCCTGTAATACCCAGTGAGCCCCAGGAAGGCTCTCACTGCAGTCTGGGTCTTGGGGGGTTCCCAAGCCAGGATGGTCTCGATTTTGGGCTGCAAGGGGGCTACCTTGCCACTCCCAACTTGGTGTCCCAAGTACACCACGGAACCCTGCCCAATCTGGCACTTGCTTGCCTTGATTGTGAGGCCTGCTCTGCGCAGGGCCATCAACACTTCCCAGAGGTGTCGCAGGTGTTCGGGCCAGGTACCGCTGAACACTGCGATGTCATCCAGGTAGGCGGCACTGAACTCGTCCAGTCCAGCCGACACCTGGTTGACCAATCTCTGAAAGGTGGCAGGGGCATTCTTCATTCCAAATGGCATAACCCGGAACTGGAAATGCCCATCTGGTGTAGAGAATGCCGACCTCTCCTTTGCCCCATCGGTCAAGGCGATCTGCCAGTACCCAGACGTTAAATCAAACGTGCTGAGGAACCGGGCAGCCCCTAGCCGATCAATGAGCTCGTCAGCTCTGGGGATGGGGTGCGCGTCAGTCTTCGAGACTGAATTGAGTCCTCTGTAGTCCACACAGAACCGGAGTTCGGGTGTGGCTCCCGGCGTAGCAGCCTTCGGAACTAAGACCACGGGGCTGGACCAAGGACTGCTGGAAGACTCAACCACCCCGAGGGCAAGCATCTTGGAGACCTCCTCCTTGATGCAGGCCCGAACCCTGTCAGTCACCCTGTAAGCCTTATGCTTCACAGGTAAGCTGTCTCCAGTGTCCACATCATGGACGCACCAATCTGTGACACTCGGAACCAGGGAGAACAGGTCTGGAAACTGCCCCAGCAACTGGCGGCAGTCCTCCTGTTGTTCGGCGGTCAGGGTGGGTGAGAGGTTAACTCCATCCACTGACCCATCTTTCTCACAGGCCACCAAGAGGTCAGGAAGAGGCTCCGACTCCTCCTCCATTCCGTCATCGGTTGCCAACAACATGCCCACTTCGGACCTTCGCAAGTGGGGCTTGAGGCGGTTGACATGTAGGACCCGCAAAGGGTTCCTGGGCGTCTTCATGTCCACCAAGTATGTCACGGGGCTCTTGCGCTCCACAACCTCAAATGGTCCTGTCCACTTATCCTGAAGGGCACAGGGCTCCACTGGGGCTAGGACATACACCTCTTGTCCAGGCTGAAGCTCGACCAGAGTGGCATTCTGATCGTACCACCGCTTCATTTCTTCCTGGCTCGCTTCCAGATTTGCCTCGGCAAGTTGTCTGAAGCGTCTGGTCTGGTTTCTGAAGGCCAGCATGTAGCTATATACATTCTGGGGAGGTTTCCTGGGAGATTGCTCCCAGCCTTCCTTTACCAAACTCAGCGGTCCTCTCACGTGGTGACCGTACAGTAGTTCAAAGGGGCTGAACCCTAGGGACTTCTGTGGCACCTCGCGATATGCAAAAAGCAGGCATGGTAAGAGGACGTCCCACTTACGCCTCATCGGACCTTCCAGGCCCATGATCATGCCTTTTAGGGTGCGGTTGAATCTTTCAACCAACCCGTTACCTTGGGGATGGTAGGGCGTGGTGAACTTATACGTCACGCCACACTCCTGCCAAAGGGACTTCATATACTTCGATATGAAATTGGTCCCCCTGTCGCTCACCACCTCTAGAGGGAATCCTACTCGTGAGAAAATTCCCATCAGTGCACGCCCCACCACGGGAGCCGTCACTGTCCTCAGAGGGATGGCTTCAGGGTACCGGGTGGCATGGTCCACCAAGACCAGGATGAACCTGTTGCCCATGGCTGTCCTGGGGTCCAGAGGCCCAACGATGTCAATACCCACTCGCTGGAATGGCGTACCGACCACAGGGAAGGGTTGGAGGGGAGCCTTGTTCTTCCCTCCCGTCTTCCCACTTGCCTGGCAAGTCGGACAGGTTCTACAATAGGCATCTGAACTCTTATGCATTTGGGGCCAGTAAAAGTGGGTGACAAGCCTGTCATAGGTCTTGTCCATCCCCAAATGTCCTGCTAAAGGCACATCATGAGCCAGACCCAGTAGGAAGGCTCTGAACTTCTGGGGTACCACCAGCACACGGGCTGACCCAGGTTCAGCAGCCTTAGGCTCCGAATACAGGAGGTCGTTCTCCCAGTACACGTAATGTGTTTTGGCCTGAACACCATTGGCCTGGTCTGCAGCCTGCTGCCGCATACCCACGAGAGAAGGGCATTCTTTCTGCTCCCTGCAGAATTCCTCCCTGGAGGGTCCTCCTTCTTGCTGCCAATGGGTCAGCTCAGGCAGGTCCCCCAGTTCGGCGATCTGTTCCCCTGTAGGCTCCAGGGCATCCCCCTCAAGGTCTGCTTCCTCCTGGACCGTGGGAACTTCAGGAGCCGGTTTCCCGCGCCCCCTGCGCCTTCTCCCTAAGGCCGGTTCCTGGGCCTCTCCTTCAGGCCCCAGGACCTCTCGATCACCCCTACTGGCTGCCATTGACCGGGTGGTCACGCACGCCCAGTCAGGCAGACCCACCATCCGCAGGTGAGTCGTCTTCTCCACCTTTTCCCAAGGGGAGTGCTCCAAGTCGTTCCCTAGCAAACAGTCAACAGGCATGGTTTTTCTCACACAGACCTGCAGAGTACCAGAGACCCCCCCCCACTCGAAGGGAACTTGAGCCATCGGACACTTACTCTCAGAATTATCAGCATTGATAACCCTACAGTAGGCATGGGGTACAACCTGCTCTTGAGACACCAGGTGCTGCCTCACTGCAGTCACACTGGCTCCTGTGTCTCTAAGAGCCTCAGCTTCCTTACCATTGATGATCACCACCTGCCCATATTTCTTAGTGTTAGAGGGCAGGTAGTTCGTAGGGATCATCTCGCTGTCTCCGAGTGAGACCAGGGTCATGTGAACGGGATCTCCACCCCCCAGGACCATCATTTCTTCTCCCAGGTGAACGCTAGTCACTTGACGGGGCGGAGCACCAGTGGGTGCGGGTTTTCCAAACAGGCGACACTTGGGGTCACTGGATATGTGCCCAGGCTCGCCACATTTGAAACAATTGAAGGGCCCCTTTGGAACAGGTCTACCTGTCGGGGCCCCATTCTGCTTCGGAGGTGGGGGAGGCTGAGAACCCTGCTGCGGGCTCCCTTGGGAACTACTTTGGGGGCCTTTTTGGAACCCTTTCTGTTTTCCCCCTTTGTCCCCCCCACTCTTCTGCTGGGGACCCTGCCCACTCTTGGCGGAGTCTCCCATGGGACCCTTGTGGACCCTGGTGCTGAGCCAGCGGTCCGCCTCCTCAGCAAGCTTCCTCGGGCTGGACAGCTTGCTATCGAGCAGGTGTTGGCGTAACTCAGGAAAACAGTGATCAGACAAGTGCTCCCATGCAATTAAATCAAAGAGACCTTGAAAATCATTAACGTTGTTACCTTTCACCCAACCATCCAGTGCTCTGCAAAAGTAAGTCACATACTCCACATACGTATTCCCAGGCCGCTTAGTACATCCCCTAAACTTCTGTCTATACATTTCAGGGGTAAGCCCGTACCTGTTCATTAAAGCTTCTTTCATGTGGGAATAGGATCTCTGATTCTCAACGGGCAAATCTAGCAAGGTATCTCTCCCTTCGCTAAGGAACCTTCCCCACAACCCCGCTCCCCAATCCTTGTCAGGGACCCGGTGGGAGGACATGGCTACCTCGTATGCCCTAAACCACTGTCCTATGTCATCCCCCTTAAAGAACTCTTTAACTACGTCTTTCGGGATGTGCACTCTTGACTCTACCTGCACTGGCGATGTGCTGCCACCAGAGGGAGGACGATCCAAGTCTCTCTCCTTGAGACTTATCTCCCTCATTTTTACTTCATAATCCATCTGGTGCTTTCGCTCTTCCAGCGCCATTCTTTTCGTTTCAAGCTCCAGCTGGATTTTCAATTCTGCCAACTTCTTTCGTGATTCCTCGTTTCCTTCCTGTCCGCCAGCTCCTCTGGCGACAGGCCTTTACCAAAGCTGTGCTCGCTGTCTTGCCTCTCGAGATCGATCAGATCCCCAAGGGCATTCTGCTCCTCAGTTGCAACTTGCTCCGCGAGGGCGTCTTGATCCTCCGGGGCCTTTCTGGACTCTATCCAGGCTTTCAAGGCCTTGTAGAGTTGCGGTTTGTTCTTGCAACCGGTGTGCGGAACCTTGAGTTTCTTGCAAAAAAACTTAAGTTCCGTTCTGGAGTACGTATCCAGCTTCGCGGCGTCCCACTCGACCTCCAACACCTCCGAGGTCGTGGACTCGGCTCCATCCAGGCTCTTCGCGCCCGGCATGGCTTCTGCACTCGGAATCTTCTTTTCGGCAAAATTCAAAAGCAAAGTCTGTGGCTAAGTAACTGGACCGTAATCCTTGTGTAGTGGTCAGAAGCTCAGGTATAGCTATCGCAAGTGTAAATTCGAAAATCCTCACCGCTGCGTCCAATGTAGGAAGGGGGAGTCTCTAGTTGGCGCAGTGCAACACTAGCGACAAGCAGGGACTCTCCTCCTCCTCGTCAGGGCTGAGGGTTACCTTCCAGACAACCTCTGCTTACCCTCTAGGTAGTGTGGCTTAAGCAGTCGCAGGCTAATCTTTGGGGCATATAGGTTAAACACTTGCAATAGTACACCTTTACAACCAACCCACCACACAACGAGACCAGACTGTATTCTGTAAAAATATATATCTTTATATAGATTTTAAGCAGGCTTGTGAATACAGTCAACGTACTTTATGATAACGGTTGCAAGTTGCTCAGTTCAGATTACCACAGTTCTTATAGCAGTTCTCTTTGGGCCCGTAGGCCGGTGTTAACCAAAGTTCTTGTGGAGCCGGCGGCTTCCAGGGGATCTGTCCCACGTCGCGTTGCCTTCCCGGGGTCGCTGTTCGTTGCGGCTCTTCAGCCGAGCAGGTCACTGGTCATCCGGGGCAGCGGTGTTCTGTGGCGGCAGGGCCCTCTCCTCGTCGTCCGCTCCGACCCTGGCGGCGGCGGCTGTGCGGTGGTGGCAAGTGGCAGTACGGTCCCCAAGTGCGGGACGTACCCAGCCAAGTGCCGGTGCAGCTGTGGGCTCACAGCTGGGCTGTCGGGCAGGCTACCGACCTTGCGGATTCTCACAGGGCAACTGTCCGTCTTTGCAGGTGAGTGGCTGCTCGTTGCGCAGTCTCCTCGAGAGCTCGGACCGGACGGGTCCTCCTTCGCTTTGCTCTCGGGCTCCCGGTGCAGTTGCGGTCACGGTGTTCGGGCCAGCGGCGGCTGGTCCTCACTTTGCTTTCGCTGTTGCTTTGGGCCCCGGTCACGGTGGTCAGGGGGATGTCGTTGCCTTGGAGGAGATTCCTCCGTTGGTGCTGCGGCGATGGTCAGCACCCGCAGTCGCTTTCCTTCAGGGGGTAGCGTCCACTGGTCCTGGGACGCTGGTCAGGGGGCAAGTTCACAGCAAGCCCTTGGAGATCTCTTTAGCAGAGTTTGGCACAAAGTAAAGCAAAAGTCTTCTCGTAGTCTTTTCTTCTTCCTCTCCTTCAGCAGCAAGGCACCAGACACAGGCAAGAGTCAGCACCCTTCCTTGTCTCTCACGGTCCTTCTCGTAGGGCAGAGTCCTTCTGTGGCCCAAACAGGATCTAATTTTCAAGGAGCAGGGCTCCTTCTTTTATAGGCCAATTCTTTTGTTCACGCAGGCCAGGTGGGCCTTTGCATAGCCACTCTCAGTCCTTGGGTACCCCGGCGGGTGTACTCCGGCTTCTGCTTTCAGTGTGAGGGGTAGGCGCATCAGACGCCCCACAGGGGGTGGAGCCAGCATTGTGCGGGCAGGGGCGGCCAGAGTACCTTGTTGATGGGGGCTTCGCCCTTCCTGGGCCAGGTGCCGGCAGAGTCATCCGCCGCTCCCCAGGAGGGTGGAGCCAGCATTGTGGTGGCCGAGCACAGCTACGGTTC
The DNA here is from genome assembly GCF_964263255.1 of Lissotriton vulgaris. NCBI lineage: Eukaryota > Metazoa > Chordata > Amphibia > Caudata > Salamandridae > Lissotriton > Lissotriton vulgaris. Next base: position 1,077,199,710 of record NC_141689.1, on the reverse strand, counting down.
GAGTCAAGAGGCACTCCTCCCTCCCACTAAGGTGTAATCTGCGCATTCACCACCTGTCATCCCTCCAGCCCTGTCACTCACACATCCCAGACAGTCAGATATACATACCAGCAGAGGCGGGCTGAAATGGTTAAGCAAGCAAATGCTAACTTTCTAAAAGTAGCATTTGCAAACCCAGGATACTAAAATAAACTTGACTACAAGAAATATTTTATCATCCTGAGTCCAGGCATACTAAACATGACTTGCTACCACGCTCCTTGAGCCTGCGGGAATTATAGGGTGTAATAATTCTCGCAGCTCAGTCTGGCCTAATGGAGCAGGTAGCCTTCAACAGTGAAATACGGTCTCGGTTGTAAGTCACTACTAGGACATGCCACACACATAAGGGCCTGTCCTACCTTACACCTACAATGCACCCTGCCCGCAGGCCTACCATAGGGGTGACTAATATGTAGTCAAGGGAAGGGTCGAGGCTGGCAAGTGGGTGCACTTGCCCAGCTGGCGTGACAGTACGGGACTGCACGCGGGTTCTGCGGTCGCAGTTCCCAGACACATCTTTACGGCTGCTTCGGTGGGTGGCGCAACCAGCGCTGCAGGCCCACCAGCAGTATTGGCATCTACAAGCCCCGGCACTCTCTAGTGCGCGTTACTAAGGACTGACAGTAAATCCAATGCACCAATCATGGATACCAATCGTATATACAGTTTACAGTAGGGAGCACTTGCACTGCGGCACGGATCAGCCGTGGCGCAGTGCCCTGAGTATCGGAGAACCAGCAAAACATCGGAGGTACATCAGCAAAAAGTGGAAGGGAGACTCACGCCAAGGTGCCAGGTCTAACAATCTTGCTTTCCTTTAAGGACAACGAGCTGCTTTACAAAAAAAAAGATTGCTTTACTGAAAAGCAATCACGGACATATTGATCTGTTCATCTCAGCAGGCCACCATCCCCGTGATTTTTGCAATTCCTAGGGGGTTGCAAATTGCGACCTACCTCATTAATATTCATGAGGTAGGTCATTTGCAATCCCCTAGGAATCGCAAAAGGTGTACTATACACCTTCATACATTGCATTTTACGATTCCCTAATTGCGAATCCTTGTGATTCGCAATTAGGGAATATCTGGCCCTCTGTCTTTCATCAAATAACCTACCAAGTATCTTCCACACCGTTCTCCTACCCTCTACCGAACTGCACTTACATATGCAACTTCATCACCAGTTCCCATCACCTGTGACTTTCTTCCTGTTTTATATTCCAACACCTATCCACAGCTTTCAGACTGATGATCATACCACTCTACTCATCTCTCTAGAAACACTGTGCATCACAGGATTAGCAGACATCTGGCTTATCTCGTACCTTCCTGGTGACTCCTTTAGAGTCACCTTAAAGACTTGGGCATTGGGGGGCGTGGCCAGGCTGCAGCCGAAGATAGCTGCCTGAACCTCGAGTTCCATGGGCAAGGAGGCTATGGGGGTCATAGCACTAGCATCAGGTGGCACCCAAGAGCAATGATGAGGGAGGGAGCCCGAGTGGCCATAGCGCATTGGGTGAGCGACTCATCTGCCCTTTCCTAGTGTTCTGGTGCCAGGGACAGACCAGTGCAGCCTGAGGATGGCTCCGACGGCCCTGTGACTTGCGGCTGCTGAGAGGAGCTGGGGGAACAATTTCATAATGAGACAATCTTATTATTTGTAGCCTCATTTCGGCTGGAATGACCCGTTAGGAATTAATTCTATGTATTTAATAACAGTATACACTCATCATAAGAGGCATTGTTGCACCACATGCAAAAAAGACAATAACAATAAACTTACGTTGACATATCCATATTTACTTATACCATATTATTTATATGTTTTAAAAAATACTTTCAGGTTTAATTGCTACTATACGTCAGAAGCAATTAGAGTCACAGAAAAAAACATGTTCATTCAGGTGAGCATAAGGACCGCAGTAACAGACAATTCACCAAAAACACACCAACAGAAAATTGGTGCCTCTAGGTAAAGCCTTCAAGTGACAGTAGATCTACTCAAATAGTGCACAAATCAATTCTATATAGCTATAAATAAAAAAAACGGTCTGCAACAAGATTCCATTTCTCTGCTGTTTATTCCTGCTTGGCGAAAATCCTAGGAGGTGTGGATCGACGCGTTTCGACCTTATGATTGGTGGCTTTTTCAGGACAAATGCCACTCCAAACTATAAAGGCGAAAGGGCTCTGTTGATGAAACAGTGTCAGAAATTCTATGTCGGTGCTCTTGAGGGAAAGCTGTATGCTCCTTAAATGCAATCAATGGTGTCCCTTCTTTAAAAATCGCTATCTGCATAGAAACTATCAAGGGGGGGGACACGAGGAGAGGCCAACTACTCAAACTGCCCTAAAAGAAACTGATTTCAAATTCCAGCGATGAGGTATCCAATGCAATTGAGCATTGGTATGGATCGTGGGGAGATCCACAAACCGGTGTATGGCCAAGCTTATTACACCATTGAGCTGAGCTGAGGGAGCGGCCGATGAGTGTCCCACCTCTAACATCTGGGATGGAAGGTGCTTGAATGTCTACTTGCCTCACCCCTTTTTCCGCATCGCAACAGGCCACAGTTGCCTCTCCTCCAATGCTCCACGTAGCCTGGTGCACTGCCTGTGTGGGCCCGCACAGCACATAGCAGCCGATCCAGGAGGATGGATGAACTTCGGGTGCGCAGTCAGCACCCGGACCACTCTGCCCAGCATGATGTTGGGGGTGCCTCGCCCACACAGCACCCCCCTGTCCCCTGAACTGACTGCCTTGCCCTTCTCGCTCCTCAGATGGGGGCCTGCATGGCCTGCCTCCAGGCATTCGTCTCTGCAGGCCCACTTGATTGCCTAGCAGGGCCCTGCATGCTGGCCTGCAGCAGGATACTGGCTCACTGTGCCCTATCCGGATGTCCTGCACACGGGGGTGCATGAGGTGATGTGTACCTTGGAGGGATCCGTTTGAGGGGACAGAGTGGCACCTTGTTGGGTGTGCAGGGGAGAGGCCTGACACAATTATCTTCACCCCTGAGGAGAAGACGACTCTTGGGTCCATTCCTCCAACCCCTTTTCCGGAGATTTGCAGCGCTTTGGGGACCTGTTGTGCTACATCGGGTGTCCGGCGCTTGAATCTACCTGCAGGAGGGACTGGCTCCCTCACGAAGATGGTGGGCAGAGAAGATGTTGTGCGAATGGGCCCCACCACACTGATTGCTTTCATTCGATATTGAGTCCCTGACTGGGCTCAGCCCTGGCACCTGCACCCCTGCCATCTATCCCCTGGGGCATTTGCCAATGCAATTCCCAGGTGTGCCCCAATGACTAAGATGAGCAGCCTGAAAGCAGATTGGTGGTGATCTAGACTTAAGGAGGTGACCTGGCCCTCCTTTCTTATCTACTCTAACGTCCCCCCACCCTTTTTTTTCTCTGAGCTGGAGCTGCTGTACATCAAGGTAGAGGGTCTGCCACTGGAGTGTCTCCTCCCCTTCTTTCCGATTCCCGGGCCCCTCACCATATTGGTGGCTGCACATGAGGATCAGGCAGACCTGACATCGCTTCAGCTCCTTTCCTTGGTTTGGCGTTGCTTCCCTAGGGCCTACTGCCTGGCCTGGAGGGACGCACTCTGTCTGGTTGCCCGCTGCTGGCATGCACTTCACACTCTCCCTTGGTCCTTGCTCTGTCTGACCATGTCATCTGGGAAACCCACACGACAACGGCTCTTCACGGAGGTTGTCCCCCTGACCAACACGCAGCCATCTCAGATGGGTCCCTTGGAGGCCATAATGGATTGGACCCCAAGGAAGTCACGGCTGTGGGCTCAAGCTGGAGGCAATGGACACGAAGATGACGGACCTCACCGCGGAATCGAAATCCATCCGTGCGAATATCACCGGCTTATGACAAAGTGGAGGGTCTGGACCATTGCTTGTCTTCCTTGACAGCTAGAATTAATCTCATTCCGGATAGGAACAGGAGCTCGGGGTCTTGCCTGACAGGATCATCGACCTCGAGAACCGGAGTCACAGAGACAACATATGCTTCTTTGGCATTCCAGAGAAGGCACTGACGTCAAGGGCTTCGTGTGGGGCTTTCTACACCCCTCCTAGGGCTCCCCAGCTCGCCCTCACTGGAGATGCAGAGAGCTTAAAGAATCCAACTACGCTGGGCCCAGTCTTCATTTGGAACACAGCCTTTCATAGCTTGTTTCCTCCACCACAAGCAGGCCCGGCAGATCCTGGGGGCAGTGCGGTCACATGTGCCCTATGATTTCGAGGGCCACAAGATGGAAATTCTGGCAGACTTTTCCAGAGAAATGAACGAGAAGCGTAGGACCTTCCTGTCCCCCAGATTGCAACTATGCTAATGGGACATCAAGTTTGGTCTATTTGAACCGGCACGCATGTGGATCACAATGGACAGCCAATCTTGTCAGTTTGCTCCATGGAAGTTGGGGGCATGGGCCTTCTTCCCCATCCTCTTACTCTCTGGCTCTGTCTTGCCCCTCAGGGGCCTCCCCCCGTTTCCCTGGGACTGGGCCCTCTTATTCGGAGAGCAGAGTTGCCCACTACTGCTTTTTCCTCCCAAGTCCTCTCTCCTTCTCTCCTTCTCTCCTACCTCCTTCCAGCCTTCTCCTTTCCTTTCCTTCCCCCTCCCCCCCTCCCCTGGCCCTCCTCCTCACTCACAGATAGCCTAGACCTCACAGAGGCCCTATGCCCTGTTACCCTCAAATACCCATCTGCTGCAGCTGACCCTGGGCCCGCCTGCAGCTCCCCTTCGCACTGCTCCCCTCCCACCCCTCCAGCCACACCGATGTTGTCAGTCCTGCCCTCCCACCTCATGGGCCACCCCCCTTTCACCCCTTCCACCCACTCTGATCACCAGGCTCTGCCCTCTTAGTATACTCTCCGGGATCACCATCAGTCGCTCTTTCCCCCTCCTCCGAGGGCTTGATGGGTCTACAGGTTACAGTTTTGTTGTGTGCTAATTTGGGTACTATCGAGTTTCATCAATGAAGAAGCTTTGTTTTTTGTGGTCCTTTTTTCTTCCTTTTTGTCCTCCCCCTCTTTCTTCCTCTCTCCCCCTGTCCTGTGCCTTTCGATCTTTTGTTCCTCCTTCCCTCCACACCCTCCCTGGCCTCCGCTGCCTTTTTTAGACCCTCTCCCTGGAACTGCGGGTTGTCCATCTCCTGCCCCGTTTCGGGGAGAGCGTACACTTTGTGTGCAGTCGCAGTGTTGACCCTCAGCCACTCTTCTACCATCCCTGCCCCCCTTTCAGCACCCCTTCCCTAAATACATTCACTGGAAGCGCTGAATGTCATCTCATGATTGTGCACAGCCTTACACACTACATCAAACATAAACAGGTTCTCACGTACCCCAACTTTAAGCATGTCGACATAGCCTTACTCCAGGAGATGCATCTCACTAGCATAGCGGTGGAGAAGCTTTGGCAGGACTGGCTGGGTAAGGAGATCCATAGCTGCTGCCCTTCACCACTGGTCGTGGGCAGGCGGCACCCCAGAAGTGTGACGTAGCCATCCTGATTCATAAGACTCTACAGGACGCAGTGCTAAATTCCTGGATAGACTCAGTGGGTCGCTATGCATTTCCCAAGCTGTGGATTGGTGTAAATGTGCTCTGTGTGGGCAATGCTTACGTTCTTACAGGACCAATGCACGCTTTTCTGCTCCAGCTTAACCATGGTTGACTAAGATTGATGCCTTGCAATTACTCATAGGAGGTGTCTGGAACCTGGCTTTGGAAGTGATCATGGACCATACAGGCTTCATCCATATGTCCAATACCACAAACTGGGCCGTCTTGAGAGACATTAGGGAGGACCATGGCCTCGTGGACTTGTGGCGCCCCCTGCACCGAACGAATAAGGGATACACCTATCTGACCCCGGTACACAGTACCCAATAAAGGTTGAAGTTCTTCCTCATTACGCAGTCCATGCTCCCTCTCATGAGCGACACTTCCATACTGGAGGGGCCACTTTTTGATCACTCTCCAATCCGATTCCTTGCTGCGTACGGGTAAGGATGTATTCAAGTCCCACATTTACTCATACCGGAAGCACAACAAGGAGTTGGTGAACTTAGCTCTGACCTTATGAGCGATGGCGAAAGTGACCATCAGTTGCCAGTTGATGAATGACGCAGATACTTCTAACAGACAATAGGAGGTGCTGGAACGAACGTTGGATGGAGTGGTAGCTCGCTTTAAAAGCACCTACACTGCTCACCCCTCTGACGCTGCTAGATACAGCCTGGAGAAGGCTTGCATGGAACTTAACTCTCTCTTTCCACTTTCAGGGCAGATTATGGGCTCCAGAAATGGAGATACCGGCACTACAAGCAGGGAGAGAAGATGGGCTTGCTCCTGGCGGTGCAGCTGCGGCAAAGGGAAGAGAAGATGGCCATCCCTGCCATCACCACCAACTCTGGGGGGTTAAGCTAGCCAGCCTAAGGACCCAGGGGACACATTTTACTCCTATTACCAAGCTCTTTACTCCCCCAAAGTGGTCCTGGAGCAGGTGCAGGTCTCTACCTGCTTTGACTCAGTCCAACTGCCCTGCCTATCCAAAAGGGGAAGGGAGCTTCTTCAGGGAGAGATCAGAATGAGGATATTGTGCAGGCCATCTCTAACCACCCCTACCACAAATCCCTGGGATAATGCCTTCTTGGCAGAATTTTACAAATGGAATGAGACTGAGGTAGGGATTTTCTCTACAATGCTTTCAAGGAGGCAGACTGTTTGGGCTTACTAGCCCTTCTCTCCAACATTGCCCTTCTTACAGTCATTCCCAAGCCCGTTAAGGATCACCTCCTCTGTGGTAGTCACCTCCCATCTCCCTCCTTAACGGTGTTGTAAAGATCTTGGTCAGTTTCCTAGCAGCTCGCCTCAAACAGGTTATCCCTTTCCTGATCTACCACTCCTGGAGGAGTTTGTACCAAGCCGATCATCAAGCAACCACATGCGGACGCTGGCCAGCGTGATCTGGCTCACGGTGCACCTGCCTGAGGAGGCCTTGGCCCTGTCCCTGGTTACCGAAAAGGCCTTCAAGAGGATAGAATGGGACTAACTATTTGCGCAATTTGGGAAATTCAGACTAGGTGCAGACTTCATCTCCAGGGTGTTATGGCTCTATGGTTCCCCCTCGGTTTAGGTTAACTTCAGTAGTTTTCCATCCGATCCTTTCCCAGTCCACTGGGGAGGCAGCATGGGTTCCTGTTGTCCCCTCTGCGATTCCTTTAAACCATGGAACTCCTGTCTGCGGTGCTACGCCAGTCGGAATGGTTAGTGGGCATCCCCTTGACACTCTATTTATACATGGCCAATAGCCTCCTCACCCTCACGGTGCTGCCCACTTCCCTACCTTCGTTATTGGAGATGATCAATGCCTTCTCAGCCATCTATAGTTATAAAGTCAACTGGGGGATGAGCGAGGCTTTTCCGCTCTTGAGAGTAACCTTCTGTGCTGCCATAGATGAGTTTGCATTCCAGTGGAACGCCTCCCGTCTTAAGTACTTGGGTATCTATGTCAACAGGGGATTAAAGCACCTGGAAGCGGATAAGTTAGACCTGCTACTCGAACAGATGAGGCTAGAATTTGAAAAGTGGACCCACCTGAATCTATCATTATGGGAAAGGTCACAGGTGCCTAAGATGATGACCCTCCCGTGGTTTACCTATGTATTGTTTTTGCTCCCTTTGTTGAAACACTCCTTAAGACACTATGGCAATTCGAAAAGGGCATTCATTATTTTTATTTGGGGACCGATGAAGTCTTCCCCGCCCATTATAGCCCATAGATCCTCTGAGTGCCTTGGTCTCCCCTCCATAGAGCATTATTGCATGGCCCTGCTTCTGGAACAATTGGCATACATGCACCCCTGGGTCTGTGACCCCCCCATGTGGGTTACGATAGAGAATTGCATCACGCCCTCTATATGCTTTCAGTCTCCACGAAGGGACCGGCCTCACAGGCTCCTCTCTACGGATGCCTACCTTAATGATAAATGCACAAAGAACAATTGATGGACAGAATGCAGAGCAATGTCATATATTCATACCCGGGACAGAGATCTGGGCCTAAATTAATTGTTTTTTTGCTCACCATGCTATTCCAGTTTGGACCCAGCCATGTGCAAATCAGTCTTGACCCTGCGCCCAATGGGAACAGTCCAGCCCGAACTGTCAGGCCAGATCCTCCCTGGACTGGAAACAAGCATCCTAGGACCGGTTTCTGGCTCTCAGCCCTCATCAGCTAGGATAGCTCGACCCTAGTGGCATGGAGGGCATGTGACCCACGTCTGGGCATACCCGTCACACCCGGGGGGACAAATGCAAAACGAAGAATTGATGGACAGAATACAGAGCAATGTCATACATTCACCTCAGTACAGAGATCTGGGCCTAAATCCATTGTTTTTTTGCTCACCATGCCATTATAGTTTGGATCCAGCCATACGCAAATCAGTCTTGACCCTGCGCCCAATGGGACCAGTCCAGCCTGAACTGACAGTCCAGGTCCTCCCTGGACTGGTTTCGAGCTTTCACCCCTCATCAGCCAGGATAGCTTGACTCCAGTGGCATGGAGAGCACGGGACCCACGTCTGTCACCGGCTTATGACAAAGTGGAGGGTCTGGACCATTGCTTGTCTTCCTTGAAAGCTAGAATTAATCTCATTCCGGACAGGAACAGGAGCTCGGGGTCTTGCCTGACAGGATCATCGACCTCGAGAACCAGAGCTACAGAGACAACATATGCTTCTTTGGCATTCCAGAGAAGGCACTGACGTCAAGGGCTTCCTGTGGGGCTTTCTACACCTCTCTTAGGGCTCTCCAGCTCGCCCTCACTGGAGATGCAGAGAGCTTAAAGAATCCAACTGCGCTGGGCCCAGTCTTCATTGGGAACACAGCCTTTCATAGCTTGTTTCCTCCACCACAAGCAGGCCCGGCATATCCTGGCGGCAGTGCGGTCACATGTGCCATATGATTTCGAGGGCCACAAGATGGAAATTCTGGCAGACTTTTCCAGAGAAATGAACGAGAAGCGTAGGACCTTCCTGTCCCCCAGATTGTAACTATGCTAATGGGACATCAAGTTTGGTCTATTTGAACCGGCACGCATGTGGATCACAATGGACAGCCAATCTCGTCAGTTTGCTCCATGGAAGTTGGGGGCATGGGCCTTCTTCCCCATCCTCTTACTCTCTGGCTCTGTCTTGCCCCTCAGGGGCCTCCACCCGTTTCCCTGGGACTGGGGCCACTTATTGGGGAACAGTCTAGCCCAAACTGCCAGGACAGGTCCTCCCTGGACTGGAACCAAGCATCCTACGACCAGTTTCTGGCTTTCAGCAATGATAAGGCACGCATATGGCACAATGACAGAATCCACACGGGTTCCAGGCTTAACTGTAGCCCCTTAAAGATTGCATGGATACACACACTGAACCATTTGCTTTCCTGGGGCAAACTCAAATCCTTCACGGTGCTCCAAGCTACATTTGGCCTCCCTCCTAATCAACAGTGATGATATAACCAGCTGCATCATTGCCGCTTTAGCAGGCTGGCCCCTCAACCCTGCACTGTTTTTCCCTCTCCAGTGCCAGCTTACCTCAACATATGGGGGCAGTTTAAAGGTGTATTGTCAGGCATGTAAAGCCTTCTAATTCGCTGCCTCTACTCCCAGCCGCAGGTGGCCTGACTGAAGGTGACCTGACAGTCTCACCTCCAGGAGGAATATGAGGAAAAGGACTGGGTGAAGCTTCTAGAGAACCTAGGTCGTGGCGCACTGGAGGCCGGCATAAAGCTCTCTGTCTTCAAAAGTCCTGCAGGGATGGCACTAGATGTTGGCACGCCTTGGATCCCCTGGACTCCTGCTCCATTCCTCTTACTGGCGGTGTGGCCAAGCCCACTGCGACATTGCGCTTCTGCTTTATGTGACTGCCCGGACATCTGCATTTTCTGGAACATGTGGGATCTTTGCTGTCGGAATCGGTGGACATGCCCGCTCTGTTGCCAGGCATGCTAGTCCTAGTCCATGTTGGGGTGGACTATCCCCAAATAGCCCATCACACCTGTGGGTTGCTCACCACCACACTCACAGCAGCAAAGATCTGCATCCTGCTTCACTTGCATTTGCCGCAGCTGCTAATGCAGGAGGAATAGTTTACAGCTATGTATAAAACCGCCTCTTATGAGATGACCATCTACAATTTCCTTTCTTGAGGGAGGGCTAATGCCTGGGGTCTTGTACTGCTTCGCTTGCTGTTTGAGGGCCCGCTTCTTCTCCTCCTCCACTGGGGGATGTCTTCTCCTTTACTCCCTCCCCGGGTATCCCACTTCCTTTCCCTCTCCCTCCAGCCGCTTCCTCCTTCACTTCTCTCCCCCTTGAGGATCCCTTCACCCCCTCCCTTCTTCTCTTCCTTTCCCTCTGCCTTCTGCACTACTCCCCACTCCCCTGTGGATCCACCCCTCCTCCTCCCCCCTGTTCTCCTACATAGACGCGTGCCTATGCTGCTTTTCTCCCCTCCATTCCCCAGCACCCCCTCTTTATTTTTATTTTTAAATTTTTTTTAAAACCTTTATTTGAAAAGTGCACACAGCTATTCAGCCTGACATCCCGGAGGCAAGGCAGCACAGGTAAACAGGAGAGCGATAGTGCAAGAATCAATGTCACAGTATAATGAAGGTTGATTTTATTTTTTGGTTTCGTAAAGGAACATAGAGAGAGAAGAAGAAAAAGGCGCCAGAAAGGTGCAGAAAGAGTGGCAATGGGGTAGAAAAACCAGTGACGCGTTGGCAGCGGGGCAGGGGGGGAGCAGTGGGAACACAAGCACGGAAACAGGAGAATAGAACAGGATAAGGGGGGGGAAGAAGAGAACACAGGATAAAATTTTAAACGTATCACAGTTGGTGTCACAGGCTATGGCGACAAATGTTCCTCTAATGAGACAGGTTCCGGGGGTACACAAATGTCTCCCCTATAGGCCTTCCAGGCTCCCCACACCTTCAACCACTTTTTGGGCTTACCCCTTGCAACATAGACCGTCTTTTCCCTGAACATACACCAATCCATGTTGGCTTTCCATTGCACCACCATGGGAGCTACTGAAGCCCCCCACTTCTGAGCGATATCGCGTTTAGCCACCATGTTGCCAAGGGTCACCCACTGCGTCTGAGCCACATTGTGGTCCGTGGGTCCCCAAATGTTGAGGAGGCATCTCCTAGCTTCCGCATTCGCTACCACCCCAGTCACTTCATCCATAATCCGGTGCACTCGCCTCCAGTAGGAGGCTATGGCGGGGCATTCCCAGAGAATGTGCATAAAAGTGGCAAGGGCACTGCAGCCGCGGCGACAAAGCCCATCGACCGAGTAGCCCATATGCACAAGCCGGGGGCCAGTCACGTACACTCTATGCAGGATTTTGAGCTGCACCAGCCTGAGACGGGAAGAGATGGCGACCTCCTTAGGGGAAGAAACTGCACTCTGCCAATCCTCATCGTCGATTTCCAATCCGTCACGCACCCACTGATCCCGCACACCCAGGAGGAGGTCAGTGCGAACATTAATAAGTTTCTTATAAGACAGTGAGATGGCACTGTCAGGCATATGGCCGTCCAGCACGCTGTCTTCCAACGGGGAGCTTTCTGGAATCGCCCCCTCACCTGGTTTAGCAGAAAGCAATGCGTGTCGCAACTGGACATACCGGAAAGACTCTGAGGTACCCAGCTGGTATTCAGCCTGCAGCTGGGAGAAGGTCTTGATCTCACCTTTCGATACCATATCATCCACCCTGGAAATGCCTATAAGGTCCCACTTATCAAACCCTTTGGTGTGCCATAACTTGCCCAAAATGTCTGAATCGTACAACGGGGTGAATCTAGTCAGCCTACCTTGCCAGCCCTGAGCCTTGGAGATTGCCCTCCAAATATGGACCGCCGTTCTCGTAGGGCCCGACATCCGCCTGTCCAGAGACCTCGAATAAAGCGCCCTGTAATAATTGCCACCACTCAAAATCCACTTATCCATCGCGTATCCAGGGTTATTTTCCGGACCATAGAAACCGTGATTGATGGCCGCCAATTGGGAGGCCCAGTAGTATCTACGCACGTCCGGTAGCGCTATACCCCCGTCGTACCACGGAAGCGTGAGCTTCGTGATAGCGATGCGGGGCCGGCCATCCCAGAGCAGGGCACGTTGAAGGCTCTCGATCTCCCGGAAGTATCTGGCGGGAACCGGATCTTGGGTGTTCTGCAGGGCGTACAAGAACCTGGGCAAAGACATCATCTTAAATAATGCCGCGCGCCCGAGTAAGGAAAGCGGAAGTTTGCGCCAACCCTCCACGTCTCGCCGGAGGCGGAGAAAAGGGGGAAGCAGATTGTGTTCATAGCGCGCCTTTGCATTACCAGAGATATAAATCCCCAAGTATTTAAAGCCCTGGCTGGCTACCTGAATGCCGCAGCCTCTAGGGAGGCGCGGTGTGTCCCCTTTCAGTACATAGAGGGAAGACTTGGCCCAGTTAATAACGAGGCCAGAATACTGGCCAAAAAGTCTGAGTACATCACATGCCACAATAAGTGACTTGCAGGGGGAAGTGAGGTAAAGCAGAATATCATCCGCATAAAGGGAGACTCTGTCCTCGAAGCCAGGAGCCCAGCTGATACCACGTAGATCCGGGTGTGTCCGTAACAAGGCCGTGAGTGGCTCAAGAGCGAGCGCAAACAAGAGAGGCGACAAGGGGCAACCCTGCCTGGTGCCCCTGTGGAGGGCAAAAGTCGCCGAGATACGGCCATTGACGGCAACGTTAGCCAGTGGGTCAGCGTACAAAAGCTTCACCCAATCCACAAACACCGGGCCAAAACCGAGCTTCGCCAACACCGCCCAAAGGTAACTCCATTCGAGAGAGTCGAAAGCCATCGTGGCGTCCAAGGACGCGAGGACTGCCGGCTCCTCAAGGGTGTGGGCCCTAGCCAGGGCGCCATGGAGTCTACGCAAGTTAAGGGCAGTGTTGCGGTGTGGAATAAAGCCCGACTGGTCCGGATGCACAAAGTCGCCGATAACACCAACCAGGCGATTAGCGAGTATCTTGGCGAGAATCTTAGGCACAGCATTCAGGAGAGAAATGGGACGGTATGACCGACACAAATCTCTCGGCTTCCCTTCCTTATGGATGACCACAATAGTGGCCAACCTGTGGTCAAGGAGAAGTAGGCCATTCTCCCGCGCTTCCAGAAACATTTTACGCAGGTGTGGGGAAACCACTTCCGGCCTGATCTTATATAACTCAGCTGGGATACCATTGGGACCAGGCGCCTTGCCCGATCGCAGTGAGCGGATCGCAAGTGCGACCTCATCCACAGAGATGTCCCTGTCCAGGTCGCCGCGCTCCTCGTCCGACAGGCACGGAAGATCGACATCCGAAAGAAACACTGTCGAATCGGTCTCAGACCGGTCCGAGGCAGAGGTGTAGACGCCTCGAAAGTAGTCAGCGAAAGACTCGGCTATGGCACTTGGATCAGTGACGACAACTCCGTCTTCCCCCAATATCTCGGGTACAACACGGTTAGCCATTTCTCTCCTATCCAGCCAGGCCAGCAACTTCCCGGCCTTGTCTCCGACGTCGTATATCCGACCCTGCTGTTCTTTAGCTAAGGCGAGGGCAGCGTTTGTAGCAAGGTCACGGTACTCCGACTGTTTGAGGGAGAGGTCATGTAAGAGAGCGGAATTGGGATCAGCCCCCAATTGGGAGTCAATCTCCATGATCTCCTCCTCAATGCGTAGTAAATCAGCATCCCTAACTCTACGGGCTTCCGCTATAAAAGCAAAAGCCTCACCCCTCAAAACTGTCTTAAACGCCTCCCATAAAGTTGCGGCCGACGCAACCGATCCCTCGTTTTCAGTAAAATATAGATCGATGGCCTTAGCTAGGAGATTACGAGTCTTGGGATTACGGAAATACCACGGGTTAACAACCGCCGGTCGTTCCGATATGACAATGTCAAAGTCGAAAGAGACCCACAGCGGGGAATGATCAGAAACACCCCGCGCCAGAAAACGAGCCTAAGAAACAGCAGGCGCGTGAGCAGCCAATGTAAGAACGTAGTTGATCCTAGAAAGACTACCATGGGCGCCAGAGTGGAAGGAGTAATGACTTTGCGTGGGATGCAAAAGCCGCCAACTATCCACCAGTCCCAATGTCTCAAGAAAAGATGGCAGCCACAATTGGGAGCCACGGAGGTCTCTAGGCGGATGGCGGTCCAAGGAGCCGGAGCAAACCGAGTTGAAATCACCCCCCACTATCAGCAATCCAGCAGGCAAATTCAAAATGGTGCCACTGAGGTCCTGGAAAGTGCTAGACTGTAGGCCCGGGGGAACGTAAACTGAAAGTAATGTCAGGGCACGCCCTTCCCATCGACCCGCCACTGCGGCGTACCGCCCCCTCTCATCGATCACAGTGGTGTCGACCTCAAGCGGAAGGGACGCACGGACAAGAACACCCGCCCCCCGAGATCCCCAGGAGAACCCCGAATGGGCCACCATTTTGTACCCTTTACGATTAAGCGCTTTACACGTATTTCCAACCAGATGTGTCTCCTGCAGGAGAACGACATCTGGCATATGACGTTTAATCAGTTGAATCACAACTCCTCTCTTAATACGGTCAACCAACCCGTTAACATTCCAACTGAGAACTCGTATTTTCCTACCCCCCATCACCGTGACCCCAGCCCCACCCAACCCCAGCAAGCCTCAACAACAAGTGAAACTGATCAATATATACAACCCATTGCCTAAGAGATAGAAAGAGAAAAGAAAGAGTAAACAAACAAACTTCCCCACCACCACCCCCCGCCCTGCACCCCTGCAGCAGACTAAAAAGCCCCCCCAACCAGCAGTGTGCCTGTCGCCCCATACACTAATCTACAAAAAGACCCTAGAGGAGTAAGGAATCTCTGCAGTCCCCTCCCGCCACCCTCCATGTAAAAACAGGAGAAATATCAAAACCGAAGAAGCATTGGTATTAGCAGTCACAGACATCAGGGACACCAACCGCCCCAATCGGCACAGCAGAACCCAGTCCTAGAGATCAGAACCACCAGTTGCGCCACCGGATTGTTCATCATGTTCTTCCTGGTGTTGCGGCAAAGTGTCCAGCCAATCGCTCACATTCTCTGGCACATAGAAGAACAGAGCTCGGCCCTCGTACTCAATCCGTAGTTTAGCAGGGAATTGCATGGAGTACTTAAAACCCATGTCTCTTAGGCGCCGTTTCCCCCCTGCAAAGCTCTGACGCTGTCTCTGAAGGGCCCTGGTGAAGTCCGGATAAAAGTGCACCTCAGAGTTCTGAAATTTGAGCGGCCCATGTCTTCTGGAGGCTTGAAGGATCACATACCGGTCTCTAAAGTTGAAAAGCCGGGCAATGATGGGTCTAGGTGCAACACCCGACTTCGGAGGGCCGCCAGGTATCCGATGGGCCCGTTCCAAAGAAAAGAAGTTACTCAGGCCAGATGGTGCGAGATGAGTCTGTATCAAATCTTCCACAAAAAGGTCCGCTGCCGCCTCCTCCGCTCCCTCCGGAATACCAATAATGCGAACATTCTGCCACCTTGCACGCCCTTCAAAATCCTCCAGCCTTCTGGAGAATTGGTCGTTGACCGATCTTAGGGTCCGGACCTCTGCTTGCAGGTCCGAAACATCGGTAGTCAAACTGGAGGTCTTGATATCAAGGGATTTAACCCGATCGTTGGTCTTTCCCAAGTCGGCCCTGATCAGGTTGAGATCCACGGCCAGAGTGTCCACCTTATGAGTCGCGAGATCATGTTGCTTCTGCATTTCAGTCCGAATTACTATTGTTATTATTATTAACTGAGCTTATAAAGCGCCTGGTTACACTAGTCAGTGTGTCCCCGCGCTAATAATGGCCTGAAGATCCCTAATACAGCCAGAAAAGAGCAGTTCAATATTTGGGGAACAGATGTGTCTTGAGTTCCTTACGGAAAACTTTTTCGGACGGCTCCATCCGGAGTTTGAGAGGAAGAGTGTTCCAACTCCATGCTGCCAGAAGGCGGAAGGATGTGCCGCCCATCCTGGCCCTGCAAGTCTTCGGGATACACATTAGCCCAGTGCCCTCCAACCGGAGGGGCCTAGTTGGTTTATACAATGTGAGCAAATTCCTCAGGAAACTCGGGCCCTTACCGTGAGCGATCCGATGGCCTTTACACAGGATTTTAAACCGGACACGCTCTTTAATTGGGAGCCAGTGGAGCGTCCCCAATGCCTTTTTGGTGGAAGATCTTTTTGGCAGTGATAACACTAGGCGTGCAGCAGCATTTTGGATACCTTGCAAACGTTGAAGACATCTCACGTTAGCTCCCAGATATAAGGCATTCCCGTAGTCCAGCCTGGAAGTCACCAGGGCATGGACCAGGGCCCTTCTTGCTGACACTGGGAGCAGGTTGAGTGTCTTTCTCAGACAACGGAGAATGCCAAAGCAAGTACCAGCTGCACGTCTAGTGTGATACTCAAAAGATAGGTTTGAGTCCATCCAAATACCCAAATTCTTGACCTGTTCTTTAGGTTGAGGTAAGGGGCCCAGGGTCTGGGGCCACCATGCGGATGTCCAAACAGATGGAGACTTGCCTACGATAAACACCTCCGTCTTGTCTCCATTTAATCTGAGACAATTGTTTGACATCCAATTAGCCAGGTCTTGCAGGCAGGATGTAAACTGACTAGCTGCCTGCTCAGCTGGCTGAGAAAGAGCTACAACCAGCTGAGTATCATCCGCGTAAGTCACCACAACAACCCCATGTTTCTCCGCAATAGATGCCACTGGGGCAACATAGAGGTTGAATAAAGTGGGACTTAGGCTCGAGCCTTGGGGAACTCCTTGGCTCAGGGCGATAACTCTGGACCTATGGGGCCCCTGCTCCACACAAAAGCTGCGACCAAGGAGAAAGGACTTCAGCCAGTGCCACGCTTTGCCAGCAACTCCTCCCTCTCTCAGGCGCTGTAGCAGAGTGTGATGGGCCACAGTGTCAAACGCGGCACTGAGATCTAAAAGAATCAGTGCCGCAGTTTGACCCTCATCCGCATGCTTCCTAAGCATCTCCGTGGAATAGAGGAGAGCCGACTCCGTGGAATGGAGAGCACGGAAGCCAGCCTGGGTGGGGTGATAGAGTTGTTGGGTTTCAATGTGAGCCGTAAGTTGTTGGTTCGCCAATTTTTCCGCTATTTTGGCGATGTAAGGGAGAAGTGAGATAGGCCGTAAATTGCTCATTTGAGCGATGTTAATTTGTGGTTTCTTCTTAAGTGGAAGTACCACAGCCTGTTTCCATGTCGTTGGAACCGTGCCAGAGTCAAATGACAGTGTCAGGAGATGCCTGACATACGGCTCTAGTGTCTCCATATTGCTTCTCAGAATTTTGGCGGGTGCCGGATCTCTAGGAGAGCCTGATTTTATACTTCCAGCCACCTTTTTTAGTTCAACAATATCAGGGGTCAGAAAAGCACACAGCTTATCTGTGGCTGAAAGTCCCTCATCCAGCATGGTTTGGTCGCTGGAACCGGCCCTGGCTGTGTTGGAGAAGGTGGCATATATATCCTGTACCTTTTTATGAAAGTAGTCAGCTATCTGATTGCAAGATTGCACCGAGGTAGCTGCTCTCTCTTCCAGACAGGCCAGAGAGGATAATTCCTTATATACTGTGAAGAGTTCTTTGGCGGAGCAATCGGCCTTAATAATCCTTTCAGTATAATAATCTGCCCGTGTTTTCCTTATCAGAGCATGGTACTTTTTAAGGTTCAGCTTATATTCCCTCTCATGGTCTGGTGAGTAATCCTGTCTCCAGATTCTTTCGAACCGCTTACATACAGTCTTAGCCCTTTTTAAGTCCTCATTAAACCAAGCCGCGGATTTAGTACGCCGCATAGGTCCCCTATTAGACCATGGCGCTGTAGCGTCCAAAGCAGCATGAATGCGTCGATCAAGTGTTTCACACGCCCCATCAATTGTTAGGCCCAGACCTTCCGGTGGTCCACCCTGTTCCAAACCAGTCTTGAAGTCTGCGGGGGAAAACCTAGCCCACCGCCTCTGTAGCTTGCGAGTACCATCCCTTTTCCCTTGGAGAATTCCAGGGGATTGATTAATCTGAAATGGTACCAAAAAGTGATCCGTCCATACCATTGGTTCTGGGGAATCAACTATGAGGGAGTCCCAGTTACAGAAAATAGGGTCTAACATATGCCCTAGTCGGTGTGTGGGCAGTTCCGATTTAAGAACTAATTGCATAGTTAGTAAATCATTACGGACCTCTTGGGCCGAGATGCTCAAAGCATCGTTAAAATGAAGATTAAGGTCACCCAACAGCAGAAATTTCTCATAGCGCAAAGCTGGGGATAATATATTCTGTCCGCGATGGCCCCCATAACATCACTCAAAGTAGGTGATAAGCGTGGCTCAAATCCACCCGAGTGACTTACAGCACTCACCTATAATTACCTTATAGGAAGTCAGCCGGACAGTGGAGAAGTATAACAAAAGTCTTTATTAGGCCAAACAAACACTCATATGAGAGGGCCCTGTCCGACCTCACTCCTAGGAGTGCGAACGAGAGGACTGACTCTCTGCATCACAGCAATACATTATAATGCAATACAGTAAAGGGGGTACGCCCCTAATGGAAAGTTACCGAGTCTCGGGACAGTGGACAATGCTCTCATACAGCAGGCATCTGCACCTGCAAGGGATACATTATTATCTCTGTTCAAGGCCAGGGAGCTAGGCTTCGGCGCCTCTGGGCATGAGAACATTGCAGATAGCGGAACTTGTTAGTTTCGGCCACAGTGAGCCGAGAAACGAAAACTGCTGTCTTAGTATATTTCTGTATTCCTGCGGGAGGGGCATGAGTGAGCAGAACCCGCAGGCACAGAGAGTTACACAAAATGGTGGCACACAGGCTAAGCTAAGCAACTAATATGGTCACGCATACATTTGAATATAAGCAGTGAGTAAAAATATGAATTCAACACAGGTGCGTTTACGTAAATGAGTTAGTTAGTCATATGATGCTAACTCACACGTCATCATAGGGTAATTAGAGCATCGATTAGTGAATTCTATCAGACCCTCCTTTTAGCATCATTGGCTAACTATAGCCTCATTTATTTGCCAAAGGTAGTGCCGACATCCATTCTAGGGGCAGAGCTGTACTACCTCAGTCTAGAACATCTTCTGCAATAAACATTAAGAAACTTGCGTCAGCAGGAATTTCAGTAATCATAGAAGTGGCATATTGACCATGTAACTTCTTTTTCGGACGTATATTTGCGGCACACATTGAACAACATGGGGGGAGACAATATATGCAAAGGCAACATGACAGAATTACACTCATCACTCCAACCAAACCCATCAATATTTTCCAGCCCCAGGAGGAAAAGGCACCCCAGAGCCACCCTTGGAGAGACCATGTTCCATTATCTTGGTGCAGTTCAGTCGCTAATCTATGCAATTTTTGCACTGCCAAGTTAACAGTCGGGGCGGAGTCAGGGATATAAACACAGCAAGATGTCCCGATGACGCGGCAGGCCCCGCCCCTATCAGCTAGTATGACGTCAAGGACCATCCTATTCTGGATCGTAAATAATCTCATAGCCTGAACCTCAACAGAGATGTTAGTCGTAATGTCAGCCTCAACCAGAACCACCTTTTCCATTACCCTAGAGAGTCGTCTGATAGCTCTACTGTTGAATATAGGACCCCAGAAAGGAAGCAGACCCTTAGAGAAATCAGTCCACTGCTGATACGAGGTATCTGTCTGATCAACGTCCTCTACCTGAAGTTCCCTCCTTTTACGCTGCCCTTGCGGCTGTTCTTGGGGACTGGGGAATCGTCGATGAGTTCTGTGGTAATCAGAGGGGGCCACATACACAGGAGGAATCAGATAAGCCAGGTAGCACACCCCACCCCAACCCTCGGGCAACCATAGGTATCCATTTTCACCGCATACAAAATAGACACTGGGTGGGGCAATCAAAGAGGGGCTAACGGGCAGGCGTATCAAAGCAGTCACATTACAAGAGCTATTTCCAACCTTGATGGGACCCCTTCCCTCTATACAGAAAAATGGAGGAGGACCCACCACAGCCAAGGGTATCAAACTTTTGGAGCTGTCGTTACCCCTAGGGGGATGCCTATAAGACAAAGTGGCGTTCAATTTCATGAAACTATCCCTTAGTCGATCAGTATCATTAGGTGTCAAGAAGCGACCCAACTTTTTCTCACATGTCTGTATAAAAGTCTGGTCAAAACGTCCGTCAGTGTATATTCGTCCAAGGGAAGCTGAAGGCAAGGGCCGCACTCGCATTGTCATTGTCCACCCCCTATTCTGCAGGCGTGGGGTCAAGGAATCTGGCTGCTGGAAGTATTTAACAAGACCTATAAGAGTATACCACCCCACACAGCTATTCACTGGCGTTAAAGGGAGAGCTAGGAACCTATCTTTTTTATAGGCAGCAGAAGGCAAAAGCCCACATACCCAGCAATCTGTCATGTTGGTAGTGGCATGTGCGTGATGCAGAGTTTTAATAAAAACATTATCCCTATAATTCTTTCGTATCATTCTCTCACCATATTCAACAGTTAACATTTTATGTTCCGGAACAGCAGTAGGTGTGGGTGCAAATGTATGAACGGGATAATGTTTATCTACGAAAAACAGTATTCCAAGAGTCACCAGAAAAGCAATTAAAACAATTATTATTACTACTATTTTTCCCTTCCGGGGAAGGGCCAACCAGGGGGAATCGGGCTCACGTCTCGGAGGAGCTGCAAAAGGCTGCTCCTCATCAGGGATGGGCCGCCCAAAGGGATACATTTCCAATAATCGTTCAAAAATATCAAAAATCAAAGGAAAAAATAAAAAATCACACTGTTACTAAAAAAATAGTCCCAGACAATCCTCCACCGGCCAGAGGGGTTCTTCAACCCTTAAAAAGGGATCTTCTCCCTGTGTCCTTCAAAGCCTCACAGGCAGGCTTTTACCGTTCATACCTACTCCAACGTCGCTGGTCAATAGCTTTGAAATAAGGGAAGCACTTAATTTGGGCCCCGCACCACTCTATAGTCTCAAAGAACACAATCTTCGGCTAAACACCAGGGCTCTTACAAGTCCATCCCTACCACTAAATCTTCTTTTTCAGAATGTCCACTAAGCCCTTCTTCCAGTATTTAGTCCATCACATTCCAGCACTGCACTTATTTCTTTCGGGGCCTCAAATTATAACGAGTGCTCCCTGGCACTTCGGGGTCGGAGAACAAAGCAGGTGTCTCCGTGGCAGATGCTGAACTTTCCGGTATCTCTCTGCTAGCAACAAAAGGAGTGGTAGAGCTCACAGTATTCTCTATTCCGCTTCGCTCTTCTCCAATCAGTGAAGCATCCGAGAAAGGAACATACCTCGGGATATGTTCAAACTCCTGGTCAGCGATGCCATCCTGTACCCACTGATCATAGGGCAACGGGAGCGGGACCCTCTTCACATGAGAGGCATGGGTCCACGCTTTTTTGCCTCCAACCCGCAGTGCTGTGCGCGTGGTGAGGAGCACCTGACGAGGCTCTGACCATCTCGGCTCCAAACAGGACTTCTGCTGGTATCGTCGCACCACGACCCAATCCCCTGGGTGGATGGTGTGTCCAGGCCCCTCCGGCAACGGCTTCAGAGTGTCTGCTACCTGCTGATGAATAGAACGAAGATCTTTAGTCAAAGCATACAGATAATCCGTCAACAGAGGATGAGGAACTTCGGAAAAACATTTAGGTCGGGGCACTCCCCAGATATTGGCCGGGCGGCCAAATACCACCTCGTGCGGGGAGACGCCCATTTTTGCATTCACAGTTACTCTTGTGGAAAGCAAAGCTAAGGGAAGTGCATCTGGCCAACGGAGACCTGTACTCTCACATATTTTGGCCATTTTTAACTTGAGCGTGCCATTAAACCGTTCCACCAGTCCTGCCGCCTGGGGGTGCAAGGCTGAGTGGAACTTCTGGGTGATATGTAGACCTTTGCATATATTTTTCACTAATTCAGCATTAAAGGACGTGCCATTATCACTCCAGATCACCCTAGGTAATCCGAAGCGGGAGAAATACTCCTTTATCAACATTTTTGCAGTAGACATAGCCGTGCAGTCTTTCGTTGGGAACGCCTCCACCCACCTACTGAAGGCGCATACGACTACAAGGACGTACTTCAAGTTGTTGACTCTTTCCATTTCGATGTAATCCATCTGAATCACCTCAAAAGGGAAAGAGGGGGGTGCAAAATTTCCAGCCGGGACAGGGGTACCCTTTCCAGGATTGTGTCTCAAACACACCATACATTGACGAACCAAATTGGTAGCCATCTTAGAGATGTTTTTATTGCTCCACACCGGGTCTAACAGTTTGGAAATGCCCTTTGCACTCACATGGGCAGGTCCATGTGCCATCGTCACTACTGGAAGGACATACGCATTCGGTAACATCCATCTTCTCTTGTCTGTCACATCTGTCCAACATTCATCCGCATCCAGTCGTCCCTGCCCATCCTTCCATGCTCTCAATTCCTCATCCGTCGCTTTACTTTGTATGTTCTTGACACTCTGTACCGTGTCTGCGAACATATGAATATCTGGGACCCATCGTGCTGGCCCTGCCACAAACATTCGTGGTAATTTTTCTCTAGCAGTCTCTTTTGCTGTCTCGTCGGCAAAAGCGTTGCCTCGCCCGACATCGTCCACTATTGTCTTGTGTGCGCTACATTTTATCACAGCCAATCTTTTGGGTAGTGTCAATGCCGTTAGCAGTCGTAATATCAGTGGACCATGTTGGATGCGCTGTCCATGGGAGGTCAAGAATCCCCGTTCTGCCCAAAGTCGCCCATAATTATGAACCACGCCAAAGGCGTATTGGCTATCGGTGTAAACGTTCACATCCAACCCCTCACTCAACTCACATGCTCTCAGTAAAGCAATAATCTCGGCAGCCTGAGCAGAATTGTAAGGTATTCTGGAAGTCTCTACCACCGTCTGTAATGTTGTTATTGCATATGCTGCTGTCGATGTCCCGTCTGGTAATTTAAAACAGGATCCATCAACATACAGTTCCCCGTCTGGTTCTTCCATGGGCCTGTCTGTCAGATCCACCCTCCCCTTTGTCTCCTCCTCAGTCCTATACAAACAGTCATGTATGTCATCATCAGTCGTGTCAGTATCTGTGGGGATAGGTAACAAGGTGGCGGGGTTCAATGTGGCGCACCTTTTAATTGTTACATGGGGCGCAAAAAGAGTCATCTCATAACCCGTCAGACGAGCGCTTGTTAAATGCTGCGTCTGTGTCCTGTTCAGTAAAATATCCACAGCATGCGGGACCATTACTGTGAGATCTGATCCCAGCACGAGCCCTGCCGATTGTCTTATAGAGACCGCAGCAGCCGCCGTGGCTCTCAGACAGCTCGGCAGCGCTCTTGCCACATTATCGAGCATTGCAGAGAAGTATGCACATGGTCTCTGCTTCCCACCAAAACATTGAGTTAAGACAGACAACGCGCAACCTTCCGCCTCGTGCACGTAAAGAACAAAAGGCTTCTGGTAATCAGGTGTTCCGAGAACCGGTGCAGAACACAAAGACGTTTTTAGTAATTCAAACGCTTCCTGACATGCAGGGGTCCAGGGTAGGGGTTCGCGCACTTCTTTGGTAGTCAGATACAATAGGGGTTTTGTTAGTAACGCATAGTTAGGTATCCACTGACGACAATACGATGTTATGCCTAAGAACGCGCGCACCTCTCGCTGCGTGTTAGGTACTTGCATGTTAGTAATCGCTTTTATGCGCTCCGGCGTCAATCTCCTCCCCACTTTCGAAAGGAGGTGACCGAGGTAGGTAACCTCCGTTCGACAGTATTGAAATTTCGGAAGGGACACTTTATGCCCCCTCTTCGCCAAATGGTGTAACAATTTCACAGTAGCATCCCGACAACCCTGCTCATCATCCGATGCTATTAGTATATCATCCACGTACTGCAACATCACGTTGCCAGGTGGAAGTTCCAAATCATCCAATTGTGCCTTTAAAGCCTGACTGTATATACTAGGACTCTCAGTATACCCCTGAGGAATTCTCTTGAAGCGGAAACTTCGGCCAGCCAATGAGAATCCGAAGAGATACCTGCTATCTTCATGTACTGGAATACTGAAGAAAGCGTTTTTCAAATCAAGGACAGAGAAATACTTGGCCGAAAGTGGAATCATTGTCAATATCGTAGTTATGTCCGAGACCACTGGATACTGTGGCTCCACTACTCTATTTACCTGCCGCAGATCAATCACGAATCTATACACATCAGGAGTATTATCAGTTGCATCAGGTGACCGTCTTTTGAGTACAGGCAAAATAGGACTGTTACATATATTCGAATCAGTCTCTTCTACAACTCCAGACTGTATTAACTCTTGAATTATTTGTAACAAGGCCTTCTCACCCTCTCTAGGTATTCTGTATTGGGGAATTCTGGGCAATTTGGCTCCCACCTTCACTCGTATTGACACCGGGGCAATGTCCATTCTCCCCACATCATTATCACTGACAGCCCACAAGCTGTCGGGTATGCCTCGAAATTCAGGTGGCAGCGGGTCGTCTTTGGAAAAGCACTGTAGTGGGCGGGCAACATTGGGGCCTAGAGTAAGGTACACGCCATCCGGAGAACAATAGATGGTGGCATGCAATCTCTTCAATAAATCTAACCCCAACAAATTTTCTCCACAATTTGATGTCAATAAAAACGGTGAATCAACAGTAAAAGGACCAATCGTTAACGTGAGAGGTTTAGAAATGGGGCTAATCACCGGAGTTCCTGCGAAACCCACGGATATGTTATTCTTGCCAGACAGAGCCGCCCCTGGGACCCGAGAACGAGCCACTGAACTTTTCATTGCACCCGTATCCACTAGAAATTTCTGTTGAGACCCCATTAAGTCAGCTTCGACATAAGGTCCCCTCTGATCAACTTCCATAAGTACTGGTCCCATGCTCTGTCCTACGCTGTCCTAGTTGTGGGAAAACCCTGTCAAATCATCAACTGAGTAATCATCGTTATAGTACTGGGCACCATCACTCTGCAACTGTTGTCTATTTGTCCCATTGTCAAAGTAATTGCCTCCGGGTCTCCCGCCTCCTTCTGATCGCGCAGCCTGTCTCCCAAAATCACCACTACCTCGTCCACGTCCCCTTCCTGGACCGGTACCTGACTGGAGCAGCGGGCAGTCTCGCCACCAATGCCCTTCCTGCTTACACTTTGCGCACTGGTTCGGTCCCAGCCTTTCCCTACTCTCACCTCTCCCATAACCGCCTCCGCGACTCAGCGCCGCACCTCTTCCTCTTCCTCTTGCCACCTGCTGCAACAAAACCCTCGTCTTCAAATCTTTAGCCTTCTTCTCCTGTTTGTCCTTATTCTCATTTTCCCTGTGCTCGTAATATTGCGCCATACTTAGTATTTCCGAAGGAGAGGACGTGGTCCATGTGCTCTCCGACGCTTGCAATCTAGCTGATATTTCAGGTAATAAATTTGTGACAAACCTGTTAACAAAAAGTCGCAACCCTCCATCCTGTGACACATCCTGTCCACTAAAATCCATGAACGTTTCCTCAAACCTCGTAAAGAAATCTGAGACCGCCTCTTCCTTTTTCTGCTTGCAAGCCGTCAATTTGTCCCAATCTACCTTTTTCGGGGGAATGAGAGAATGCATATACTTTATAATGCGTCCTGGCAAAGCTAATATCTCAGCCCTCGGCTTCTCCCCTGGCTTACGCTCCTTGTCCCAATCCTGCAACTCCTGCCATGTACCTCCCAGCTCCTACGTATGATCCGTACCTTTCACCTGTCGCCACACATCAACCGGGACCAAAAGCCCGAAAAACAATTCAACGTCGGCTAACGTCATCACTGTAGAAGACGCCGCTTCCGTAAGCTCTTTATAATAAGCGGTCGGATTCTTTCTGGAATCCGGTAGCTGAGCCTTCAATGACAACACCTCGCTTCTCTTCCATGGCGTATACACCCATTGCTCCTGAAAATGCGCATCAATTCTGTTCCGTGTGACAGCCCTCGTGACTGGGTCTAACAATTCGGGGACCTCAGGATGAAAAATAGGATGTACCTCTCGCATTGGGTGGAGACCTGGGAAGTGGGGTGTACCGACAGAGGGCAATTCATTCCTGTATTGCAATAGCGCACGCAAACTACTCATCACTTCCTTCACCCCCGTGTTCGTTCTGTACGCACCAGCCTGTATATCCCGTAAAACCGCCGGAGCCACACCTCCATATCCCTGCTCCCATAGCGGTATCAATACCCCAGCCATGTGCCACAAAGCGTGCTGCTGCATCAAGGGCTCAAAATCTTTCATGGTGGACCAAATGTCTTCGAACGAATAAATATTATTCCTGGCCCATTGGCATGCCTGATTAGCCACCATACTTTTTTCGTCTAAACCAACTGTAGAACGTGTAAGCAGCTTCCGTACCTGTGAAAGCAATCCGCTACCTGCGCCGCGACTCGGTGTTAGCATCTCCTGACTGGGGGTGGTACTAGCTGAAACAGTAGGGAGTGCTAAGGAAAATGGTGAGGGGGCAGGTGAAGTGGTCTGGAGTAGAGAAACGAGGGGTGTCGAGGGTAGGGATTGTTGGGGGGCACTCGCTGAAGGACCTGCACTACTGGGGCTCGGTAGTGGCAAGGAGGGGTACAAGGGCTGCGGGGCATAAGGGGGAGGGGGCCGGGCATTCAAAATGTCCTCCATCTCATCTGGGTCGTCCTCTCTCACTACGTAACTTTTATTTTCCTTCAACCTACAAAGTCTATCTGAGCGTTCCATGCGTAGTGCATTCTCATTCCCCACCTGTTCCTTCGCCTTCTGCGCCATAGTCTGGGTGGACTTTTTATACTCCTCTTTCTCCTCTCGCATCTTACGTTTCCTGACCTCTTTCTGCCATACTCGCAAAGAGTCAAACATACTCTGACGGCTACGCCTAGCAAACAGTTTGTCTTGCAAATAATCCAACTTAGCTTCATCAAAAGAACCCGTCAAAGGCCATTGTAAATCCACATTATCAGCAGTGTATCGATGCCACAAAGTGCCAAACAAAATCGGGACCAGTCCATGTTTAACATACATATCAAAACTCGGGGTCCCTTCAGGGGGTGCAGGTTGGCTCTCGGCCAGTCTAGTATCTGAGGGTCGACAACAGCATCCAAAACATCGCAACTTGCTAAAACACGGCATCTTTACTTTATCTTGAATCACAACTCGAGTTCATTCACACACAAACATATAGACGTGCATCAAAGAACCACGTACACATATACAATATCTCCAAACACGTGTTACCAAATGGGACAAGGCCCGTCGACCAAGTCCTGGGGAACCTGGACTCTACCGCAGACCGAACAGTACACTAACTGTTCTGAGAAAGGGGAACAAATCCGCCACCCGTGCGGCACTGTGGATCACTGCGCACTTTACCGCGGGAAACCCAGATCACACCTCCGCTGAATCACCACACTAGGAGTTCAGGGTAAGCGCACCAGAGTCTGCCCACAATGAGCCACGCCGTCACCACAGTACCATCCGGTCGGATCGCTACAAACAATTACCTCGAAATACGTCCCCAACCCCGTCAAGTCTGTCAGAGCACCAACTCGTACTCTGAGTTCCCCGGAGCACACTAGCCCCAGGAGCGCACCGGCTCCTCAAAGCATCGGAGACACTCTAATCTCCCGGAACACTCCAGTTCCTGCAGCAATCACAGGTGGACCACTCACCTTCCGTAGGCGGCACCGACCTCTACCGTTCTCCACCTCCGGCTGCCAGGACCAACACGGTCAGCTTCAAGTTCCGCCTTCTGGACCCCGGCGTAAGATCCGAACCGGGACCTCTCCCGATCAGCAGGGTGGGGCAGCGCTGCGAGAACCAAGCTCGGCATCAAATGGGATCCCGGGCCCACCGTGCCGACCAGCGGGTCCCCGGTCTTCTGCTACCCACTTACGGGTGAGAAAGATCCTTATCGCGGGGTCCCTATTCGGGCGCCATCTGATAAGCGTGGCTCAAATCCACCCGAGTGACTTACAGCACTCACCTATAATTACCTTATAGGAAGTCAGCCGGACAGTGGAGAAGTATAACAAAAGTCTTTATTAGGCCAAACAAACACTCATATGAGAGGGCCCTGTCCGACCTCACTCCTAGGAGTGCGAACGAGAGGACTGACTCTCTGCATCACAGCAATACATTATAATGCAATACAGTAAATGGGGTACGCCCCTAATGGAAAGTTACCGAGTCTCGGGACAGTGGACAATGCTCTCATACAGCAGGCATCTGCACCTGCAAGGGATACATTATTATCTCTGTTCAAGGCCAGGGAGCTAGGCTTCGGCGCCTCTGGGCATGAGAACATTGCAGATAGCGGAACTTGTTAGTTTCGGCCACAGTGAGCCGAGAAACGAAAACTGCTGTCTTAGTATATTTCTGTATTCCTGCGGGAGGGGCATGAGTGAGCAGAACCCGCAGGCACAGAGAGTTACACAAAATGGTGGCACACAGGCTAAGCTAAGCAACTAATATGGTCACGCATACATTTGAATATAAGCAGTGAGTAAAAATATGAATTCAACACAGGTGCGTTTACGTAAATGAGTTAGTTAGTCATATGATGCTAACTCACACGTCATCATAGGGTAATTAGAGCATCGATTAGTGAATTCTATCATAGGCTCAGAACCATCAGTCGAGCCCGCACGTTGCGAGTCCTTAGAGGTGACCACCACAGTGGGCGAGGTTCGCTGCTGGGCATACCGGTCAATCTTTTTCAACTGCGTCTGAGTCGTCTTCCGAACGCCTCTATTCGACGTCTTGTCGGGGTCCCCTCTGCCAGCCATGATGGACCCAAGGAGAACAAAGGGCTACGCTGCCCGGACAAGGAAGCAGATGTGCAGAACAGAGTCAGAGCCAGCAAATAAACCAGGCCGAAGCAGGCGACTCCGCAGCTACACGCACTTCGCCAGCAGGGACCGAAGATGTCCACTTCGCATTGCAATCATGCGGAGCGTCGGTACGAACAGCAGCCACCCATGAGACAATGGCGCATCACTGGCACGAAGTTCAGCTCGACGTAACTTCGTCTAGGAACAACGGATTTGAAAGCGGAAAGCAGTTCCTGCGTCCGCGACTTTTCACCAATCGGAATCCACTAACATGGAGCAGGATTCTCAGCAGGATATTTGTGGAGGGTCGGAGGGTCCGCGGAGCTCCGAGCTTACGCGGCCATCTTGGTCGCCCGCGAAGCTCCTCCAGCACCCCCTCTTTAAAGATGCTTTCCTGCTTTTCTATGTCTTCGCTTTTCTGCTCCTTGTGGTCGCTCAACTTAGTCGTTATTTCCTTGTCCGATGGCGTTATCCCTTATGGAGCTCTTGTGTTATCATTGATGGTCATTCAAACAAGGTGTATTTCTGACTCTTTGGATTGCTGTAACCATACTGTGCATTTTGCATTGCTCTTCTCTTGCTGTTTCAATAAAAAATTACAACACAAAAAAAATAGACATTAGCATTAACCCCACTTTTTCTAGGCATCCCACAAGGCTCTGTCCTCAACACTGTGACAATAGCTAGATGGCTGCCCTTGGTGACACTATCTAATGATTTAAGGGCATATTTACAAGCAAGAGACAGGTTATCTCTAAAATTGCTAACACAATGCTCCGTCACTTTAGAAACGCAAGGCTGTGCCATATATACAATAATACGGCTCACCCCTGAGTTTAGCGCTCCGCTGCCACTAAAATCAGCAAGGGTGCCAACATTGAGGGAATGATTGTTTATGTGCAGGAAGGGACACCTTAGGCACATAAACAATCCAGAATGGTGATTTGTAACTTCTATGTGTGCTGCATTGTGGAGCACATAGAAGTTGCAAATCGTAATTCTTTCAAATGATTGTTTATGTGCAGAAAGGTATACCTTCCTGCACATAAAGAATCATTCATGGCGTTTTGTTGTTTGTATGTGTGCTACTCCATGCAGCACACAAACAAACAGCAACAACGAGGATGGGTGTTGCGGCGGAATGCCCACCGTAACACGACTTGCCCACCCCTTTAATGCTAAGTGTAGTGTAAAAGGGGGCTTTATTTACAAGGTGGTGTTAAGCCACGCTAAGTGGCTTAACACTGCTTTGTAAATAAGGTGAAGCCCCCATTGCCCAAGAACGTCACTTTTAACAACATTCCCGTGGCGATAGGGGCTTAGCCTTATGTGCAAGAGTAGGGGGTAAATATGCCCCTTAGTTTCCCTGACCATCTCTGTGCTAATGATACACAAATCTTTTTCTCCTTATCTTCTTTCTTTCCCGAACACTAGTCGTATCTCTGACTGCCTTACTTCCTTAGGCGCTGGATGACATTTTGGTTGCTAATGCTTTAGTTCTCTGACACTGCGATCAGGGGCATATTATCAAGGGGGTTTATTTCTGCTTTTTTGGCTTTAAAAGCCAAGAAAGCGGAGATAAAATTATCTCCCTATTACCTAGCTGTCGCTAACACCAGTTAGCGACAGCTAGTAGGAGATAGCGTCCATCTTGGGCCCCACTTTGCATGTCAGTGATATTTATCACTAATGACATGCAAAGTGGGCGTGCCAAGATGTTAGCGACTGGAAACAGTCGCTAACATCGCTATCTCCTATTACCAACTTTTGGAGATATTCGCGCTAAGCGCGAATATCTCCAAAAGCTAACACCTGCCCCTGAGCAGTTCTTAGCCATGTTATCCAATGGTAGGTGGATAACATGGCTAAGAGCATTAGCTCAGTAATGCATGAATATCGCTGACGTTTCAGCGATATTCATGCATTTCGGCCGATTTTTATCACTTAGGAGATAAACCTTGATAATAGCAAGGTTCCTAAGCGATAAAAATCGCCGCAGCTCGGCGATAAAAATATTGCCGCTAAACCAACATAGCGATAATTATCGCTAGTTGTTGGTAATATGCCCCTTATACTTTCCCTCGTTAACAGCACCCAACTCCCTCGCTGCCCCTATCCACTTTCACACTGCCACTCTGAAATTCACCCCTCCAGCCAGAAACCTTGGGATGAAAGTGCAGTACTTCCTAACCAGTGCAGTCAATGTTGCATGTTTTCAACTAATGAACATTGGTAAGATTTGATCACATTTACCATTGAATTCAGACAAAAAGCTCATTAACTCCTTAGCATTCAGTAGACAGAAATACTGCAATAGATTTCAGTAGGCCTTCCCATTACTCATTTGCAATCACAGACAAAATTGTATCCCGATAGCTGTATAGTGTAGATAGACATACCCTGCACCTCAGTTTAACGCTATAAAGCCTTTTGGCTCAAGGTTAACAACCAGGGGTGGATCTTTGATTATGGTGGAGGAGTGTCGCCTCACTGGAAAATAAAATGATAATAAAACCTTTTTATCATCATTGTATGTGTCTTGCTGTGCTGATTGCCAGCCTTAGGGCAGGGAAGGGGGCCAAACTGAGGGAGAGTCTCTGAGGGTGGAGGAGAGTTGTGCACTGTAAGTGCGCATGTCGGTTTGGCCGGCTGTCTTAGGATGGCCAAACCAACATGTGCACTTACATTCCTCCACCCGACTGTGCTTTTTAAAATCACTTTGAAAGGCCTTCTGATGCATCTCGAAATATTGGGCCAATTACTCCCCTATTCCTCTCTAAATATGCCTCAATCATATATATATATATATATATATATATATATATATATATATATATATGTTCCTTTAGTTACACTCATATAGGTGACTTAGATATGTGCATATATTCATCAAAAAAAAATACACAATTGGCAAAACCAATCCACAATAGCCCTTTCTCCACATTAGTCTTACAACTCCACCATCTTTAATCTTTGTACCGTCCATATTTCAATGTAAATGGTTCGACATAACAAACAGTCAAGGCATAACATTCCAGATCAGGCATCCAGAGTGGACACAACATGGGAGAGTTGGCCTCAAGAACTGATCTGCGAAATGTAGTAGTTGTTCTGGATCTGGCTGAATCGGGAGAGTTGGGCCAAAACGCTCAGAATCAGCAGACAACATATTGCCATATTTGTCAACTCTTTCAGTCGGCAAGGAGGGTGAGAAGCAGTGGAGATTAAACATTTTTGAGGAGGGAGAGGAAGTGTTTGAGGGTGGATGATTGCACTGAAATCTGTGAGCGGCATTTCACTTGTTTGAAAGGTGGAGAGGAGTCCATAAAGGGTGGCACCTTACAAAGGAGGGTGAGTTGGTAGGGATGATGTGCACCAGGTCCTGTGATCTTGAATCTGGTCCTCCTTTCCATATGCAGCTCTACTGCCTGTGTTCTGTCCCTCTACGGTGCCAACATCACCTAGCAATCCAGAGGTGGGGAATGAGGATGTAATGCTCTGTCTCACTGTAGGATTACCTCTTCCATCTCTGTCTTTAACTCCTCATTACCAGCTAATCTCTTTCTTCCTTTGCCTCTCTTGCCAGTTTCACATGGCTTGCTTTTCTTGCCAGGGGAATGCTAGGAATTTAAAATGAGGTCATATTTTTCCACCACATATAATCCCTGGCATCAAAACACCTGTATTTTACGCATCACAACCAACTTGAGTTATTTTGTGGTATGACTCCCATATTTGAAGAAATAGGCGAGGAAGCAAGATAGTCCGGTGACTTCATTTCGGGCGGAACTGTGTTCATTTATTCAGTTTACTCTGTGGTAGCTACCAATAGTGCAGCATATACTGTGTGTTAGGGGCCCACTTCACCCTGATTATGGCTGTCTTTTACTACCAATCAGGTGTGGAGTGCATGCTTACTTGCTTCCCTGTGGACCCATGGGCTACATCATCTCTGCTACAGAAACGTGACAAAGGAATCTACAGCCCTTGCAGTGCAAGGTGTCACCAACCCATCAGAGAGCCCCCTTTCCACCAAACAGTCGTGAATATCTGTGAGATATGGGAGACTTAGTGATCCGTTATCACATTCTGCAGGGAGGCTACATCATTTTGTGTTACACCGCTGTTCGGCTACGTCGCTGTTTAGGCATTGGCCGTATACCCAACATTATTTTGTTCTGGTGCACAAACAGAAAGAAAATAAGCTTTACTCTAAATTCTAGGGGCAAAAGGCACAGGGATGCTTCATATCTACAATGATATGACGGATCCCTATGCTCTTCTCTGTGCTGGAGCATATTACCTGCCATGCGCCGATGCAGGCACCCTTGCACTATCGTGAAAGGGTGCTTGCATTGAGGGGAATGATTGTTTATGTGCAGGAACTGCTTAATGCAGCACACATAGAAGTTGCAAAACTTATGTTTTTTTTGTAATGATTGTTTATGTGCAGGAAGGGACACCTTCCTGCACATAAACAATTACAAGAGGTGATTTCCTTGTTCTATGTGTGCTGCAGAAATCAGCATGCATAGAAAAAAGAAAAAAACAAAGAGAAATTAAAACATTTCCCTCTTTTCGTTTCTCTACGCCTCCCTTGAAGAGGTGTAACATTCTGACGCATTTCCAGTTTTACCATTACTCGTTAATCTGTAAATGTGGCAAGAGCCATGGGTGTTGGGTGGGAACACCCACAGTGGTAGACCTGGCATCCTGGGCGTGGTTTCCCCCTAACTTTTTGCCTCTACCTCCTATATTTTTTATGCTGTGCTGGATTTTGTTTCTGCTGGTTTAGATGCTTTGGGCACTTTGCCACTGCTGATCAGTGTCAAAGTGCAAGTGCTCCCTGTATAAATTGTTATTGTGATTGATTATCCATGATTGGTATATTTGTATTACCGAGAAGTCCCTAGTAAAGTGCACTGAGAGTGCCAGGGCTGGTGATTCAAATGCTACTAGTGGGCCTGCAGCACTGATTGTGCCACCCACATGAGTAGCCCTAAAATGGTGTCTCAGACCTGCCACCGCAGTGCCTGTGTGCAGTCTGTGAACTGCTATGTCCTCTAACCCTTTCCTTTATGTGCATATTGATCAGCCCTATGGAAGGCCCAAGGTACCCCCTTGGGCAGGGTGCAGTGTATGTGAAAGGTAGAGCATGTACTAGTGCAGGTGACATGCTCTGGTAGTGCATTACAGCCATTTTCGTTTTTCACTATTGTAAGGCTATCTTGCCCCATAGGCTATCATGGGGAATGCTGGCTACAGTGACTACCAGCATATCTTCCCATAGGAGCAAGATAGGACATAAGAGTCTGGTATACTTGAACTCAGAATTTAATAACACATCTTTTAGGAAAGGTTGTTTTAAATACTGTGTTTGAGAACAGCACTTTTAGAAAGTGGCTGTTCTCTTGTCTGAGATTTCTATGTGCCTTGGCCTGTTTGTGAATTAACTGTCTGGTTTTGAGTGACAGGGCCTGGGTGGCTCCCAGAGGCTGATTGGGCCATCCCTGGGCTGAATAGCTCCATCTGCATCTAGAGTGGTGGGAGGGGATAGCACCTGGACCTGAATAGGGCTGTGCCTGCCTTCAACAATGCTAGCTCCACCTCCTGCTGGGCGGCTGACGACCCTGCCCCTCACTCTGAAAGGAAAGGAGAAGCCAGGAAAACAAAGTGCAAAAGGAACTCCCAGAACTGGTTCAGACCGGGCTCAGAGCCCTCCTGCACAAAGGGAACAAAAACTTTTAGAGGTATAAGTACTGGACCCCTGACTACAGAAAATTAGATGATCCTGGAATCAAGAAGGAACCTCTGCTAAGGAGAAAGCTGGAAGACTGAAGAAGGAAGACTGTCTTGCTGTTGCTTTGCTGGACTGACCTGCAGTTGCTTTGCTGCCAAGGAGAGGGGAAGGACTTTGTTGTTGCTTTGTCCCCTTGCTTGAAGAGATCTCCAAGGGCCTGTTGTGAGCTGGCCTCCTGTCAAGAAGTCCAAGGAACAAAAGGACTTCACCCCCAGCTTTCCCTGAGCTCTGCTGAGAGAGTTCTGCCCTCCCTGAGTGCTGAATCCGACTGAGTAATTAAACAACAGGGGGTGGTGATGGACAGAGTTTCTGAATTAAGCAGAATACTCTCACCCAGTCAAGAGATCAGGGCTTGATCCAACACCGTTTTTTAGCTCACTGCACCATCCCAGCCCAGAACCTGGCTATATGCAAATTAGTCTGTCCCTGGCCCAGTGCATCATGGGAACAGGGCAGACCAAACTACCAAGCCAATTCTTTCACTGGGAAGGAAACAAGCTTCCGGGGACCGGTTTCTGGCATTACAGCCGTCTTCGGCCCAGCTTGCTTGAATCCTGATGGTGCAAAGAGCAAGGGACTCGCGTCTGAGTATAGCCTTCCACGCTTAGGGTGGACAAAATAATTAAACAACAGGGGGTGGTGATGGACAGAGTTTCTGAATTAAGCAGAATACTCTCACCCAGTCAAGAGATCAGGGCTTGATCCAACACCGTTTTTTAGCTCACTGCACCATCCCAGCTCAGAACCTGGCTATATGCAAATTAGTCTGTCCCTGGCCCAGTGCATCATGGGAATAGGGC
Source organism: Lissotriton vulgaris (assembly GCF_964263255.1). NCBI lineage: Eukaryota > Metazoa > Chordata > Amphibia > Caudata > Salamandridae > Lissotriton > Lissotriton vulgaris. The sequence continues at coordinate 1,077,164,051 of NC_141689.1, read as the reverse complement.
AGACCAAACTACCAAGCCAATTCTTTCACTGGGAAGGAAACAAGCTTTCGGGGACCGGTTTCTGGCATTACAGCCGTCTTCGGCCCGGCTTGCTTGAATCCTGATGGTGCAATGAGCAAGGGACTCACGTCTGAGTAAACCCTTCCATGCTTATGGTGGACAAAATAATTAAACAACAGGGGGTGGTGATGGACAGAGTTTCTGAATTAAGCAGAATACTCTCACCCAGTCAAGAGATCAGGGCTTGATCCAACACCGTTTTTTAGCTCACTGCATCATCCCAGCTCAGAACCTGGCTATATGCAAATTAGTCTGTCCCTGGCCCAGTGCATCATGGGAACAGGGCAAGCCAAACTACCAAGCCAATTCTTTCACTGGGAAGGAAACAAGCTTCCGGGGACCGGTTTCTGGCATTACAGCCGTCTTCGGCCCGGCTTGTTTGAATCCTGATGGTGCAATGATCAAGGGACTCACGACTGAGTGTCATCTGAAAGCTGTGGCCTGCTGTTTGGAAAGCTGGAGAACAAGAAACTAAGACTATCTGCAAATGTAAACGCATCGCTCGCTTGCAGAGCGCATCCCCGTCAGTGTGAGGAAATTCCCGCCGCTGCGAAGATCGAGATCGTCGCAGCTCCTTTTGTCGCTGCAAGAACCGACGCATCATTTGCTTGCGGAACACATCGCTCCGGGAAAAGTACCATTGCTGCGAGTATCGTCGCAGAGCCTGTCCTCGCTGGGTGAGATTGCCGCACTGCTTGCTTGCGGACCGCATCTCGTCGCTGCGAGTTTCATCGCAGAGCCATCGCATCGAGGGGCCGCGAGAGGAAAAGATCGGCGCTGCGCCGCGCATCGCCGCCGCACCTGAGATCGTCGCCGTCCCGAAGATCGGCGCATCGTGCCTTTGCGAGACGCTCCCTACGCAACCTACGCACCAGAATCCATACAAGGTATCGCCTCCGTCCCCATACAGACCAGAATAATCGCAACACGCCCGCTGCGTCCAGCGGGCATGTCACTTCGCCTCCCCAGGGTCTCAGGAGTGACGCATCGCTTGTTTTACACCACACCAGCTTCTGTTTTGGAACTTTGTCGCATCTAAAGGTACTGTTGGCTAAACGTGACACACCGGTGAACTATTTTCACGCAAATGCAGATTATTTTAACGCAACCTTAAGAGCTCCTTTGAAGCTATATTCTTAAACTGTGTATGTTGGATTTTTGTACTTTTGGTCTTGTTTAGTTTAGATTAAATATTTCTATTTTTCTAAACTGTTGTGGAGTCCATTTGTGGTGTTTTCACTGTGTTACTGTGAGTGTTGGTATAAATACTTTACACATTGCCTTTGATTAGCCTGACTGCTCGTGCCAAGCCACCAAGGGGGTGAGCAGGGGTTATCTAAAGAGTGGTTCCTCCTTACCCTGACTAGAAGCAAGGGTCCCTATTTGGACAGTGGTACCTACCTCTGCCAACTACAGACCCCCAGTTCTAACACACAGCAATACCCATGGCATGCCCCTTTCGCACAAAGTGGTGTATGTAAAGGGGCCATATTTACAAGGACAGGAAGTGCCACGCAGGGTGGCTTTACATGTCCTTGTATATATGGGGCATCCGGATGTGCAGCTGGTGCATCGCAAAAGGTGACACACTGGCAGTGCAAGGGATTTGCAAATAAGCCTCTACGTCCCTAAACCCAAACGTAAGCACTGTAGTATGCCGAGAGAGGGGTTAAATATCACAAAGTACTGTGGGCCTTATTTACAAGGAATTAATGCTGAGCTGTGCCGCAAGCTGTTTTACTGTGCTATGCTGCATTAATTCCGAAGCAAAGGGATGCGTCATATCTACAATGATATGACGGAACCCATTACTACCCCCTGCGCTGGTGTACAATTAGCTGCCATGCGCCGACGCAGGCATCCTTGCACCGTGGTGCAGGGGTGCCTGCATCATGAGGATTATTGTTTTTGTGCAGGAAGGGACACCTTCCTGCACAAAAACAATTGCAAGAGGTGATTTCCTCTTCCTATGTGTGTTGCAGAAAGCAGCACACATAGAGGACAATAACAAGGAAAACCTTGTTGCGCCTCACTACGCCTCCCCTGGGGAGGCATAGCATTCTGACGCATTTCCACATTTACGATTTCTCATAAATTTGGAAAGGCAACAGAAGCCATGGGTGTTGTGTGGGAAGTCCCATGGCACACCCCTTTCAAGCAAATTGTTGCGTGTAAAGGAGGCCATATTTACAAGGACATGAAAAGCCGCACACGATGGCTTTACGTGCCCTTATAAATATGGGGCAGCTGGTTGCGCCGCCCGTTCATCACAAACAGCGTCACAAAAAGTGACAAGCCCAGAAGCACGATTCTTTACAGAGCATTGCCCTGCCACAGGAATCACTATCAGTGTTTATAAAAGGAACTGAAACTGCAGACAGAAGTAATAGACACTCATGCTACTGAGGGAGGGGGGACAAACTTTTCCACCCTCTACACATAACTGTTATCCAAACAAATGACAAACGTCCTCTGGAGATTTTTTTAGACACATTCGGTGGAAGGATTTGTTGGCCTATGTGTCCTGTTGGTAGAAACGCAAGGGGGAGGACGCATCAGGGGATATGAAGAGAAAATCTGGAAGGAATCTTCTTTTTTCTGGTCGCCTTTTAATTATTTCTTACATGCTTAAAAACATACAAATGTCCTGGTGAATGTGGAAGGCATTTTTTTGCTGAAAGGGTGCAGAATCTAGTGGACCTAAGTCACCGACACGACACATAGAGTCTATAAAAAGACTATTAAAATGTTTTTAATATTGCCATCAAATACTGCTTGAATAAAATGTGGATGTCCTGAAGTGGATGCCAACTTTTAAAATAATGTCTGGGTGTTGCAGACCTTGAAAATATTTCAGACACACCACAGACATAAATCACATTTTGATTGTTTGTGCTCCACGTGAGATAAGGGGCCCCAGATTGATGGACACCAATACACCAAGATTGGAGGACACAAGTTGACTACGTTTCAGTGGGTCCAACAGTGAATCTTTCTTATGGTGGGAGCAGAATCATAAATGAAAATCAAACCAAAGAATGTGTTGTCTAATTTCCTCAAGGATTCTGCCTCAAGATATTTTTAAAACACGGGGCATATTTGACTGGAGAATGACTATGGATACTCATGCCCCAAGGATTAGCTCAAATTACTAAGAAAAGTTTGCACTCTGAGATCCGATAGAGTCACTGCAGCTAGAACGATAATTGGAGCAAACATTGACTACTGTAACTCCCTACCTTTAGTAAGCAATAAGTGGAATGTCAGCTGCATGTGCTGCAGAACTTTGTAGCAATAGCTCCGAGCTGTACTTCACACCAGATGCTAGGATGCCGAGTGTTTGGAATTAACTTTCAGTCGAAGCAAGAGTTAAATTGGAAGCTCTGACTTTGTTTCTTACGTCGTTGTTTGGTTTGCCCTCTACATGCATAGAGGTTGCAACAAAGCAGACACTAAGATCAAGTGACAACAACAAACAAACTGCAAATCCCCAAAACTCACGGATCAAGGGCTGGCGGTATTGCCTTCTTTGGGTATATGTTTTCGAATGAAGGGGCATCCCAACATTTGGTGAAGTTTGAAGTGGAGAGCTTATACTCTTCTTTAAGGCATTGAAAACACACCTGTCCTGAGAATCTCTTGTTATGATATTACTTCTTTAACAGTTGCGGACTTAGTGTATTGCATGTTTATGACTATAAAGTGGCAATAGATACTATACACATTAAACCACAGAGGCTTTGTTCTAGAGCTGAAGGCACTGCTTAAATTGAGCCTGTGGTTGCCGGTGTGCCATTTCCTCACAGCATGAGAGAGAAAAAGTACTACGGGGAATGAAGGAGGAAGATAAACACTGGAAAACCACCACAAAGGGAGAATTCACTCCCTACAAGAGTCAGATAAAGGGCCAGAGAGTGTATGGTAGTGGGGTAAAGAGACATGAGATAGAATTAAGACTACACAGCCTTAGTATTTGGTGTGCCAACATTTAATAGCATTAGACGTGGCTTCTGAGCAGGGCTTTGGGCACCAGCATTTATTCTTTTACAAATGAAGCACTTGGAAGGTGAATGGAAGTTAAGCTCTGTAAGCCAGATGGGAGGCACACAGTGATCTCTTGCTGCTTGTTTTTCTTTTGTGAAGTGGAAAAGAGAGGTAGTTCCCATTGGAGCCAAAAAAGTGTAACTGATGAGCTATCGTTCTAAGAAGTAGAGCAAGTCAGAGTCTAATGAGCTGACAAAATATTTAGGAGAATACACACAAACTCTTGAAAGTGTACCCACTGACTGCTCAGCTTTTAAAGCAAGTGAAAGCAGTGTGAGTGGCATTTTGTATTCATGATGGCGCCTCCCATTGGGAAAGTAACCAGTTCAAAAGAATTATTCATAGATAGGAGGAACACAAAAGCAGAAGCTGGATGATATTGAGTGGTGTGAACAACCTTTGAAAGAACATAAATAATTTGATAGCATTTAACCCGTTTACCGCGGCGATTATTTCGCTGCAGTGCGGGCGTTCCACGGAGTGGGCGGGGCCGCATCGGCCGTTGGCCGTTCGCAGCACCAGCCAGGTAGTGCTCGCGACGGCCAACGGCTGACGGGAGCACGGAAGGGGTTAATAGAAGGGTGCTAATCATTCATGCATGTGTTGAGAGAATATCATCTGTGCAGAAGCATAGTATTTACTATATGATGCCTATGTACTATATGTTGCCTCATGTGCTGCAGCCATCCTGTTCGTAATTCTCTGTCACCGCTAGACAGAATAATGTGCCCAAGCAAGTGAATCTCTTAACCATCTGTGTGATCCTTCCATTCAGCGCTAGGCCTTTCTAGACAGCCCAACAGTGCATGGCGTAGTAACCGAATTGCATTTATAAAGTGCATCATATACCTGAAAAGGTGATGAAGTACATTAGTGTATGGGTAGCGCACTAAACTGTAAAGAGTGTTTTGGTTGGAAAAGTGTTGAATACAGTATGGGCTATGTGTAGAGGGTTTAACTCTTGTGCTAAAGTAGTGTTTTTAATCTGTCTTTGGGTGTAGCATCTATGCATGTAGTAGCAAGGAGAGGAGTAAGAAGTAGAACATGTGCACATTACATTAGCTGATTGATGTGAATGACGGAGTTGGTCTCTCAAGGATCTAGCCAGGAGTGACAGAGAAACAGCCTAGCGATTGAATTAAACACTGACAGCCATGACAGGTGCTGCATGCAATGCACGGAACACTGGATGAGGACCGACAAGCATATGGTTGATAATGACATTCATGATAAAAGATGGCAAGAGTCCTCAAGCAGCAAAGAGGGGTAACCCACAGGTATGCACAGGAGAAACTCATCCATAGTAAATATTATTTGCGGAATTTCCAGGTGGGACAAAGGTGTGACCCAAAGGAGTGTATTAGTTACAGACTAATAGAGCAAATCTCTATAGGGGGCGTCAGAAACATGGAGAGAGTATCTCATGGGTATGAACAGGATGCAGTGTGAGATGCTATGCGGCCCAGGGTCCCCCAGACTCGTGGAGATCGGTTATAATAGTCCCTATATTTAAAAAGGGAGACAGGTCAGACCTTAAATGTTACCGACCGATATCTTTAATCGACTGCTCTTGCAAGATTATGGTACGAGTAATATTAGAGAGGTTGGAGATCTAGATAGCAGAAAATGGGAAGTTCTCCAATGTTCAATATGGCTTAGGAAAGACTTGGGCACTGTAAAACAGTGCCTTAGTCTGCACCTGATCATTGGCAAATATACCATGGCTAAATCAATGTCCTTATACCTTGGGTTTATGGACTTGACCTCCGCCTTTGAATGGGTGCAGAGGAGGAGGCTTTGGGAGAAAATGCTGCTTATGGGTATTGAACCACCCATAGTCCACTTTTTATCAGCCATGTACCAGGGAGTCACAGGGAGAGTGCGATATGGAGCTGATGGCGAACTCACCTCTCCAATAAAGATGGACTGTGGGGACCGCCAGGAATGTGTACTTGCGCCTTTTATATTTTGTTTATATATAAATATAAACATATTTTGTTATATATATATAAATGATTTAGATAGCCACATACGAACTGAAAACATAGATGCACCTTTGATAGGTCCCTTCCAGCATTATTATATATTATATATTATATATTATATATTATTGATGATTGTGTTTTAATGTCGAGAATAGGGGTGGGACTGCAAAGGCTTTTAATCAGTTTGAATAATTTTATGAGCGACCTTGGGCTGGAAACAAATGTTGCTAAATCACATGTAATGTGGTGGGCAAACTTCCCTCAAAAACAAAAAACTTTTATATAAAGAATGAAAAATCGCTTCAGGTGCCAACCTTGTCTTATTTAGGTATTCTTTTTAATGAAAAAAATACCTGGCTCGCCTAGTTGACGGAAGTATTGGAGTTTTTATTAAAAACCTGGAGGCCATTTGTAGATGTATAAAAACACTAGGCTCTTGTCCCATAGAAGCAATTATAGATATTTACAAAGCAAGTACGTGAGCCGTCACCTTGTGTGGGGCCGGGGTCTGGGGTTGTTGCAACACTTTAGGTCTACAGAAAGCAGAAAACCTGATTTTAAAACGCGTGTTGACAGTAACCAAAAGCACTCCTGCTATTATCTGTCACAATGAACGGGGTCTAATACCGTTATCCTTTTGTACTCAACTAGCGCCCTTGCTGTTATGGCATAACGTCTGGGTAAAAGAGGAACCAGTTTTCAGTCGAGATATAATTACGATTTTTTGAATCTGGATCATGGAAAATACCCTGGTTGTCTTATATACAAGAACAATTGGAGAAGCTCAGACTGAAGGATTGTTTTGACACTCCCGGTAATATATCCGCAATCTCAAGAGCCAAGCTGAAAGGAGATTTTCTTTCCCATTTAAAGCTTACAAGAGATGGTCAAAAAAGGGTCGTAGAGCACTCATTGTTAGTAAGCACAACCCAGGAATCGAATACTACCTCTCTTTTTATTTCAACCACACCAAAATGTTTTATCTGATTAGGTGTAGGAAGTTAATTTCTCATCTCTTAGTCTCATATCCACGTGATACATACTGCAATGCCAAACTTGAACTGTGTCCATGTGATTCGGCGTCTACACAGAGCACTTTGCACTTTATGTTTTTCTGTAAACTTTATCTTAACCCCTCCGCCGCGGCCGGAATTCTGCGCCTGTGCGGCAAATTCGGATCGCGGGTGTGGTCATGACGGCTCCCGGCCGTCATCAGCACACGCCTACCATAACTGATGACAACTGGGAGCCGTCATCAGCACCAAAGGGGTTAAACCAAGACTCGCTTTTTGAAAACCATTGTTACGATTTTTAAATATAAGAAAGTGTAGGCCCGCATCAAACTATTTGCTTCTTTTAAACAATGAATTTACCTGTTTAATGATTTATAAGTATATCCCCGCTGCAGTACGGCTTCGTAATATTGCGGAAAATTCTTATTTTTTTTTCTCTGTGTATTGATCATGTCAGCTAAATTTCAATTGTATTGCGTTAATTGCTCTGAAACATTGTTCTTTTATGTGTTCTTTTATGGCTGGTACACGGCCGAATAAAGATTTTGACTGACTGACTGAACTGGACACAGTCCACTCAAAATCACTGGAGTAGCAACCCATGACATGCACTACACACAGCCATCATGTCACCTGGGTGGACCTATGTGGTCATGCACTACTTACATGCAACCATTGTAATGTGTAAAAGGAGTCAGTTGAGGAACGACAACAAGTAGTCTAGAGGCAGGCATACTGGCAAATGCAGACATGTGCAGGAGAAATGCAATGAGAAGAGCACAGTTAATGCTATTTAGAGGCTATCCAGAGGGGACAGGTGGGCAGATTCCAGGCAGGCACTGGTCAAAGGTACCCCAGACCCCAAGGATACAAGTGCGTGAAGAGAATAATCCATTTCGGTGGCAACATTACAGACCCTGTTTTGTGGAAAAAGCAGACATTATTTAAGGCCAATACGTCTAGATTTACCCATTCAATATAAAAGTGGTTCTGAAGGAACTATTACAAGTTCCTAGCTCCTCACATTGGTTTTGGGTGGGGGGGTGGGGGGGGGGGGGGGGGAGGGACTGCCTCTCCACAAGTTCCACTCGTCAGTTTCGAACTCAGTCTCTCCACCGGCTCCCTTGTTCCCAAGGATCCTTCTTATAGGATTCTTCCAATGTTCTTTCTAGTAGGCTGTTCAAAGGAGCAGGGAGTGTTTTTTATGTATTTAGAAAGAAATCTCTGAAGGGGCCAGATGGGCAGGGTGACCAGAATTTTTAAACAAAAAACAGGTACATTTCACAAAATTAGCAGAAGGACTATAATTTTACGTCAAACGAACATACAGAATGATAGCGCTCTTCAGCAGAGAACTACAAAACAGACAGTAAGAACATACATAAGATGCTATTTTTAAACCCAGTAGCTTGCCTGGGAATTAATTTGTTTTCTTGGAACAACTGCAAACTATCCCCGCTTTGTAAAACATAAAAAACACCTCCCCATGTTTTTAGTCGACCTTCTCCAAAAAACGGGACAGGAGCTAAACTTCCTGAAGTCTGCCAGGACAGCAGGTGAAAAACAGGGAACGTCCTGGCAAAATTGGGAGGCCTGGTCACCCTACATATGTGCGTTAGAGGAGCAGCACAGGGCATGCACTTGTCAGTGGCAGCCAGCATAAATGCCCTATGTTGCCCCCAGGTCGAAGTGGTGGAAAAAAAGTTGGGGAACTGAGGGTGGAGAATCAGAGGGCCAGAATAACCTGTGGGTTGGGTCAGTAGGCGGAGTCAGAGGTGTGGCAGAAAGAGGAAAATATCCATATTTTTAGTATTTGTTTCCCATTTCACTAACCGGTTACAGCTTATTACGTTATTTAATTTAACCAATGGATACACATGTTTATTTAAGGTGTAATATGAGTTATTGACATTGAATACATTCACAAAGTGGGGTTATTTTCCAATTACAGAATGTCCCAAATATCCTTAAAGTGGAATCGCAAGCCATTTGTCTCCCAGCCATGGAGTTTCTGTCATCAGCACTTCTCCTACCTTTTTCCACAAGAGCAAACATGAATGGCAAAATATCCTAGTTTGCAAATGTTTCCCACATAATTATGGTTCTGCCATATTTGCCACATAACACTTCATCTTATGCATAATCTGACGATGTTAACTAATGAATTGTTTATGGCTCAAATGGATCAAAAGTTACAAAAAAATGTGACTTGTGCTGCTGTGAAATGGAAGGCCCTTTCTCACTGCTGCGTTTGTTTGTTCCACTGGTACTAATAAGGAAATATCTTGGCTGAGACTATTAGCATGTGTAAGAATGTCAAAATAATAAAGTATCAGAAAATGTACAGCACCACTAATACCAGTGTAGGGTGTCAGAGCACTTTACATTACACATATTACAGAGAGACAATCAATCATGCATGTGCCAATCTCTGTGTAGGAAATATTACATATGAAAAAGGACTAAAAGGTGTAGGAGTCGAGTCACATGACAACTATATTAGTAGGCAGCATTGTTTAATAGTAGTTGGTCTGGAGAAACACAAACTCAGAATTTAAAACGTAATACCATGGTTGGGGTTCTCTTTAATAATCAGAATTGAATTCTATCCAAATGAACCCTTTTTGCAACATTAGGATAATCAAAGACTGGGGAAAAACCATAACGCTCTAATTTATACCTTGCAGTTTACATGCAGCTCTTACATGACAGTTAATAGCTCACTTTTCTAGGTGAGGATTTTAACTTGTTAACTACAAGTAACAATAGTGTCTCTCTGACAAAATCAGTAACCCACTGACCTATTTACATTATGTGCACTTTGTGATCTGCATGGCACATGTTCTTAGCAGCAGGCACATTAACCCTCTGTTCTTCCTTTCCATGAATCAAAACTTCCACTAGACAAAACTCCATCACTCTCTACTAATAACATTATTCAATGGAGTTATCAAGGCATTTTTATTGTTGCCAAAAATTGTTGGAGGCCAGAAAGGAGGCAGCAAGTGCTTTTAAAAACACATTCTCCTTGCAAACACGACACCCCCACCTGAAGTCAGCAGCTGGTACAGTCGCACTGCCCTAGAGCCACCCTGCTCAATAGTCCTGTGACCTCTTTGACAGAGTCACTGTCACTCCATTGTGTGCTGCTTCATAGGCCTGCCTGCAAGACTGGAGGTGAACTTCAGAATGAATTGTGGCAGACAGGCCTTCAAGGTTAACCCACATTTGCCACAGCTAGGGTCCACCTGCTGGCGCTAAGGCACCAGGGCTTTTAAGATATTTTGGGCCTTCTAAGGTCTAGTATTCGGAATGTGCTCCCTCAGGAGGAGTTTGAAAACCTAAGGAGTTAGGCCCTTGAGGACAGGTGGCTAGGCTGGACCCTATTTAAATGAGAAAAACAAAAATGCCTAACCACTATCATTTGTACCCACAATTCAAAAAGGTCGAAAACACTGCTTGTCAAATTCGACCAAGTATTTTTTATTTATACCACTTGTTTGTGTTTGTTTTTTTAAGATTTTTCAAGAAATCATTTTAACAGCAAAAAAGACACCTATACATCCACATATTTACACAAATTTACACCAATATACAATAGAATTTACAAACAACTAATGACATTTACAAAAAAACTTTAAATCAATTAAGTGTTGACATCCTACATATCCTACATATCCAACATAAAACACAGTCAATTAAGTGTCAACATCCTACACATCCTACATAAAACACAAGACTATTAGACAAGACTGTACATCATATAATCATGTGCCTTGAAAAATGACACTTCAATCAGTTCAAAATCAAAGGAGTTAAGTCAATCTATGACAATTATTTGGACCAGCGTGTGATGGTTTAGAACTATGAACAACCAAAAGTCCTCCTTATTACATGCCGACGCGTTTCGATTCCAGGACAAAGTTCCTGGGATCTCTTCAGGGCGTTGTCAATGTATCTATGGAAGATACAAAGAAAACAATAAAGTTTTATTCACAACATTTTAGACTTGTGCCCGTTCAAGTGAGACTCAGTATTTGTAACTTTTGTAAGGACCTACCAAAACATTTCAGAGAGAATGGGAGCTGGAAAATTCATTTGAATGCTTCCACGAACTTTGTCACGTGGAAGTGCAACCTTTAAAGTCTTCCTTCTCTGTTCCATGATTGCCTCCATATTATATGGAAAAAATCCAACCTGTTAAAATAAATGGTTGGTGTCACTCGCGTGCATTAACCACTCTATTATTAGGGTGTTCTTTGTCAAATTAGTCTCACACATACATTTTTTCTTCTTATTTTTGAAAAAAGCAAATCACTGGTTGCAGAATCTAACTGGTGGAAATCCTAGACTTCGTGTTAATAGGTTTCTGGGTATTATCCTCCAACAAAATTAAAACTGCAAAGATGAATAACATTATTATTACTTACTGCTGCGTAAGGCATTAGTATTTGCCTATCTAGTATGCCCCGGTAATCGCATACCTCAAATGTGGCGTGGTGTGCTTCACGGGCTTTTCCAATGGTGGTAGTGAGTTGGCTGTTGGGATAACAGAAACAATTATCGCCCCTGTTTGTTCACCTTGTAGGACTACGTTATAAAAATGCTCTTTGAGCGAATGCTCGAAGAGAAACAGCACCTACCTCGCTCCCTGCTGTTGCTTGCTCCGTCTACGATCGAATCAAGATGGCGACCGGACAAAATTCGGCTTATTAAATGTATGGACTCGAGCCATTGCCTTGTGGGCGATGTAGTCTATTGTTAAGTCTACATGTGACAACCAAATATGAAGTCTGTGTAGAATTACAAGTAGCCGCATAGAAGATCTAATGGTAATGGTACACTGGTTGTCAGGAATTTATCTTTTTCAAAGCATGCGGATAGAAACACAGACACCGCTCTATTTTCAAAAAACTCGGGCAGGGAAAGGGGCGCATTTCCGGAGCATTTATTAATAAATCATTGAAATTGCCAGCCATGTAGGGAATAGTCGTGGTGCCAAACCGCCTCATTTAAGGGCATTATACATAAGACTTCAATGCCTGGGGCATGCAACGCTGGAGAGACTGAGACGTTATGTCCTGCACTCATTTAGGGTAGCCAATGCAGCAAGTGACCTCTCTACAGTGTGGTTTAGACAAGGTATATTTAGTAAAAAAAGGGCAATTCAAAGGTTAGCAAGGACCGTCAAAGCACTTCATGGACACCATATTCACAGAAAGCACCAGATGATCTATAACCTCGCTATCTCAGACAGGCTATTTAACCCTGTTTGCATACTATTAAACTTGAGAATCAGATATGCTTCTTTTTGTAGGAGCACTTTCTCAACATTTACTGTGCGGTTCAATGGTTTCAAAGTGTACAAAACTGACCACTTAAGGTCATTTTCATCATGATTTGCCGCTACATAATGTTCCAATATTGGTGCCGTCAAGATTCTGTTTTTGATCCTAGATCTGTGCTGGCTGATATGCAAATTGACCTGCTGGCATGTTTTACCAATGTATATCTTTTCACACGCGCATTGGATCACATAGATAACGTTCTTGGTTACAGTTGGAGAATTCAAGGTGTTTCCATTTGGTTCCTGCATGGAAAAACTCGCTGCCTTCCATAGTACTGGGGCAAGCAACACAGGTCCCACATTTGTGGTGCCCTGTAATTGGTTTCAGATTCCACTGTGCCAGTGGATCGTTTTTCTTTTTAGGCAATGAGACATCAGCTCTCATGATTTGTTGTCCAAGATTCTGATTCTTCTTATAGGCAAATAAGAGACGGGGAAAGTCCCTTATTTGCCTATAAGAATCAGAATCTATGCTATGCTATGTTCCAGTGACAGAATCTAAGATTGCGCCTCGAGCCCTCGGCCCGTCCACTGTTCCCTCAAGCTCACCAATTGCTTATGTTCCAGTTAGGAATAAAGAGCCCTGTGACTGGCCCTATTCCTGGCTTGTCCAGGATTCTATCTCGGGGTACGGAGGCTGGGCTTGCGACTTTTCTGTCTCTATCCATCTACCCTTGTGCCTGTTCTCTTGCCTTGCTCAGAATGATGCAAGCCTATTGATAGGGGTTGCTCTCGGTAAACCATTACCAGAGACATGGTATGGCTCTGAGAAATTGTGAGCGAAGCAGGCATAAGCAGGCCAGGGATGGATGAGAGTAGGGAGGGTGGGTTGGGAGGAGGGATAGAGAGAACAGCATGGGATGAACAGAAAAAGATGAGACGGGTAGAAGAGGAAGGAGCAATGGAGGAAAGAGGGAGAGATTGTTGCACTAATGAGAGAGTGGTTAGAGGAAGATATGGAAGGCAAGAAAGAGTTGAATGAAATGAAAGGCAATGAAAAGGGTAATATAGTGAAGAAATGAGGTAGAGTGACAGGGTGACAGAGCGATGGAGAAGGGAGGAAGGTAAAGGGAGTGGAGAGAGTGATTTGAAGACAGGGGCAGGGATAGGTATGCATGGGTAGTGGAGCAGGTGAAGGAACGGGGGTGGGGGGTTGCATAATCAATCGAAATTACTGAGATGGTTAAAAATAGGAACAGAGAGGGTAGGCTGCACAGTTCAGCAGATAGTGACGGCTGGGGTTCAGGAACTTCCTGAAAGAGGGAGAGGAGGGTGTCGAAGCCGAAGAGGATGTGGTGTCTTGGGGGCGTGGCATGGTTCCTCACTGCGCTTCGGGTCACAGTCTATGGCTGCCGAGGAGACCTCGCAGACCTTCACTACGACTTGTACACAGCAACGCGGGAAACGGCCTGAACAACGAATCAATAACAACGAGTGTACTAAACAACGAATCCTCAACAACGACCTTTACCCGAACCACAACTTCAATAACCACTACTGTACATGAACCACGAATTAATAAACCAAAGGTAAGTGTCAATAATTAAATAATAAATCTTAAAAACATTTGTAATTATATTAAAATTGTAAACAGGTTTTTGATATAGTAGTCTTTATTATAATTTAATGTATTAGGCCAGTAGATGGCACTGTTGGTTTGTTATTCAAAGATACGATCTTGAAGTGTGAAAAATGCGACTGGTTGACACATTTGAAATGTTGACAATATGGAGAATGGACATTTTTTAAATGTTTAAATTAAGTCAGATCATTTCACAAATGAAAAAATGTTAAACAATCCGTTTTGAGAAAATATATATTTTCGTAAAGAAGTTGCTATTTTACTATAGTTTAAATTAGTGCTTTTGGAAAAATTTTAATTTAATTTAGTTAGCATTCTAGTCAAAATCGGAAAAAAAAGAATTAATATTTTATTGTTATTTAGCATAGATTAGTGTCAATTTGTAAGTTCGTCCAGATTTGTAAAAAACGATTTTAACCTCTTGGCTGCTAGGCGTTTTCCCCCTCCTGTGCTGGGAATTGCCATTTTGCTGTTTCCATGACGAGCTCAGCTCGTCATCAGCACACGACACCCGTGGGTGATGACGAGCTGAGCTCGTGTTAAAGAATGATAATTTAAAGATTAACGGCCACATGCATCAATGTAAGGTTTTGCGATTCCTTATTTGCGAAAATTAGGGAATCGCAAATAAGGAATCACAAAACGGGATGCGTCAATTTATTCGCAAAATTTTTGCGATTCGGTAAAAATCGCAATTTTTACCGAATCTCAAATATTATGCGAATTCTAATTTGCGATTTCGCAATTCCCATTGATTTCTATGGGCCAAAAGGCCCATAGGAATCAATGGGAAGGCATTGACATTTTGCGAATTTCAATTAGCGATTCGCAAAATGTTAATGCATTCCATGGGTGCAGGGGGGTCCAAAGCCCCCCCCTGCACCCCTGAAATGTATTTTAAAGTGCATGTTTCACACACACATGTCCTAAGGACATGTGTGTCTGTAACATGACAGTGTGTAAAATGCAATTTTGAGCATTTTAACACTTAGGTTAACCCTCGTGGTAATTTGCACCCCCTAATTGAGAATTCGCAATTTTAAAAGCAATCATGCATTGCTTTTAAGGAATCGCAAATTTGCGATTCCTTAAAAGCAATCGCATTTTTGGAATTCGCTAAAAATAGCGATTTTGCCAAAAATATTTGATGCATCCCAAAAACCTATTTAGGAATCGCAAATGCCGAATTTACCGATTCGCACCGTTTGCACTTCCTAAATAGATTGATGCATGTGGCCCTAAATACATTAACAAGTATTATTAAAAAGACATGTTTAATAAAATTACATCTTTATAACGTGATTTAAACATGCATTTATGAGAATGTAGTCTTAGATTCAGGTAATATGGAAATTAATACTTTTTCGTGGTTTAGTAAGTAATTGTAAAGAACAGTGGGGCATATTATCAAGGGGCTTTATCTCCGCTTTTTTGGCTTTTAAAGCCAAGAAAGCGGAGATAAAATTATCTACCTATTACCTAGCTGTCGCTAACACCAGTTAGCGACAGCTAGTAGGAGATAGCGACCATCTTGGGCCCCACTTTGCATGTCAGTGAAATTTATCACTAATGACATGCAAAGTGGGCGTGCCAAGATGTTAGCGACTGGAAACAGTCGCTAACATCGCCATCTCCTATTACCAACTTTTGGAGATATACGCGCTAAGCGCGAATATCTCCAAAAGCTAACACCTGCCCTGACCAGTTCTTAGCCATTGGGAGGTGGATAACATGGCTAAGAGCATTAGCTCGGTAATGCATGAATATCGCTGACTTTTCAGCGATATTCATGCATTGCGGTCGATTTTTATCGCATTTGCGATAAACCTTGGTAATACCAAGGTTTATCTGCGATAAAAATCGCCGCAGCTCAGCTGTAAATTTTTGTCTCTAACCAAGCAACAGCGATAATTATCGCTATTGCTTGGTAATATGCCCCATAGTGGTTTGGCTTAGGGAGTGGTTTAGCCTTCGTGGTTATGGCATTCGTTGTTAAAGTGGTAGTGCTTTAGTCATACATCCCAGCAACGCACATCAGTTGCCACCAATGTGGATATGAGCATTAAATACACAGAGGTGCAATGCTCTTCAGATACAAAGACATCTATCGACATAAATGTTGGTGACCCCATTGGGGCAGAGGCGCAACTAGAGCCAATTTTGTTGGGGGGGGGCTAAGAAAAAATTTCGGAGGGACTGACTCTTTAAGCAATAGGCAGAATGGAGCTGCAGGGTCTCTTAGAAGGGGGTAAAACAACAACAAAGCCTCGTTAACATGCAAATGGTCTTTTAGAGACCTGTGAAGTGCTCTGGTGCGGCTGTGTGTGTGCCCGGGAAGCTGTCTCATCCCGGGCTGCCACACACGACGGGGGGCTGAAGCCCTGTGACTCCAATGGGTGTTGCGCGCCTGCATTGGGGCCATATGCAAAAATACACATGGACAGCATCATTGTCATAACTGACATTGAGGAGAAATCACGGGTTACAGAGCAAGTCAATTCAATTCATGGTGCTTTATTCGGTTCATAGAATATAATGACCATAAAAGCACATAAGCAAATGCATGGGACAATACAATACAGTTTAAAAAAGGTAGATGATAAAAACAAGGCAGGTTAAAAGAAATAAATATTTAAAACAGCATGCTATTTCTCATCTGGATTGATTTGGAGATAAAAGTGGCAATATAAAAACATTTATTCGGAGAATCCATATTATAAACTAACTTCATCGCATCCTCCACATTTCTAACACCATATTTTACAAAAATCGGTTTCAGGTAGGCCACCCTAACATGCTAGAAGAGAGTACAAATTAACATAAAGTGCAAAGTGCTTTGCTTGGAATGCCCATCACATGGGCACGGCCCAACAGGTTGCTTCTTAGGTTGGGGAAAAGCAACCGAAACATGAGTCGTACCAAATCTTAGTCTGGTTAAGACAAACCTGTGGGCAGGTCTAGTTACCATACTCAAGTATAGCTTTGGTAAATCACCTTCAATGTATTTGTTGTAGAGAAGGACTGTAGTGAGGCGGCTGTTAGCTTCCAGGCGTTTCTGTGCTCTGTACTGCAAAAAGATGTTTTTCATGTCTACTTTAGTGATATTCCCTGCAGAACATGGTTCTGCTTGTTCATTGAGCCCAAAAATATTCCTGAAGCTGTCTAGAACATACTTAAGCCACTGTATTTTGATATAATTGTCTAGGTCAAGGAAATCCTTGATGACGCTTTGGTTAAAAGCCATTTCATCTTTCCCCCAGATCGCATTCCATATCATCAGAGCAGTCATTTTCACTCAATAGCTACAGTCAGATTTCCAGCACCCCACATTCATACTGAATGTGGGACATATGGGATAAAACCATAAACATTTCAAAAAGCAAGACAAGCACCCAGAGTGTCTTCTAAAAATCAGGACTAATGTTAGGAAACACACTCTTGTGCCCTTAAGAGAAATTGGAAGGGGCAGTATGCCTTGGTGGTATACCGTTAACTTCCACCCAATTATAACCTTCACCCGGGTTTCCCAGGTGTGATGTTTGTAGTTTATTTTTATTTTGCATAGTTAATTAAAACCATTGCAATAAATATTACAAGATTCATAAAACATCATTGTTTAAAACCGTTCAAAAAAATTAAGAAGTAAAAAAATCATTACAGTTTAAAATGATAGTTCAATAAAGCTGATTAAGACCCACTTTTATACACTAACTGCTGGAAAGTGCTGATTCCCGTTTTCACTTGCTCTCATCCAGTTCAACTATATGCTATGTTTACCATGTGGACTGTCCGTACACAAAATTGTCCCCCTGGTGCTAAATGGACATATTTAATAAGGTGTTGCTAAGTCCTATTGTCCATCTGCTGGTCAGCCTTGGATCTGTAGGTCTTCTAGAGCATTTTTCACCATTTTTGGCAGTCTCTGTTCGACCACCGTCAGAAATTTCACAAATCTGCAATTTAGTTTGGTGTTTTCACGGATTCAGGCAGGCAAGCACAGCTTGCCTTCTGGTGCAAATCCCTTTTTGCTTGAATTGATCTTTTAAGAGCAGTTGTTGTGCTTGGTGCAGCTCTTCACATAAACAGATTACGTGACCGATGTCGCCATTGTTGGAGTTGCACAGCCTACAGGTCTCTTGTATGGTTTTCCTCATCCATTGTGGTAGGTGCCCTGTACATGGAAGAATCCCTAGTCTGTGCTTTAAAAAGTTCACTTTTATAGCTTTGGGGTAACCCTGATTGAAGTATATTTGTGGAGATGATGATTTATAAGATTTTAGAGTCATCCATGCGTGAGATCTTTTTGAGAAGGATGCCTTGTCCTCCAATAAGGAGAGTGATTTTACATTTTTCCAAACTAGTTTTTTAAAATACTGTGACCGAATTGTGAGTCCCAAAGCTCTGAGAGCTTAGTGACTTCCAAGGCTAGCTGAAGATGATTTCCCACCTCAGAAACGTCCCTGTGTTGTATGTCGTGCCACAGCAGATAGTTTAGTGTTTTGGTAGTTGCGCTTCTTAGTTTGTGCCAACAGGTGATATATGCCCCGTACCTGTCTAAAACTTGTTTTTGCAAGCCAAACTCCAGTCTTATTTGAGCCAGAGATGTGTAAAGCGGGAGGGAGAACATTGTTCTAGAGGCTTTAACCTGTGTACTATCCAGGTCTTTGGCGTCTCTTTCCCACATTGCCTCACTACCGTAGGTAATCGAAGGGAGCAGTTTGGCCTGAATTACCTTAAAAAGCGGGGTCATAGTTGGACCCATCAGTTGGGTTCGCCAGGTTTTTCATCGTCATGGCGATCAATAAGCCTCACCTTCTTATTTCCTGTTTCTGATGCACAAAGGATCCTTCATTATCAAATGTGACTCCCAAATATTTGTACTCACAAGCTGGATCAATTTTTGTACCGCCGAGAAACCAAAACCTTATTTTGTATTTTGTTGGTTTTTATTGACATTGTTCGTGTCTTGCTGAGGTTTATTTTAAAGTTATTTTCTGTGGCGTTTTCCCGCATTTCAGGCAGTAATCGTTGAATTCCAATGTAAGTATGACTGAGTAGCACTACATCATCTGCATACATAAGATTGGTCAGGGTTTTCCCACCTACCCTCGGTGAGTGGGAGTTACAGGCATCGAGCACTTTTGGGAGGTCCGCCATTAAAAGATTAAACAAGGTTGGCACAAGCACACACCCTTGTTTCAATCCTTTTATAGTTGGTACTTTTGAGGACAGGTGAGTGCCACTTCCTAGTTTCACCTGCACCCAGGTGTCTGTGTGTAGGTGCATCAGCATGTTTAGGGTAGACTGTGGTATGCCCCATTGTGCCAGTTTCCCCCACAGTCTGCCTCTCTCAATATTGTCAAATGCGGCGCTGAAATCGATGTAACACAGATGATTTTGCTGCATCAATTATTAAAGAGATGGCGAGAATGTTTGTTGATGTTCCAGTCGTTTTTCAGAAACCTGTCTGATTCAGCGGTATTATCAGGTTTGACTCAGCCCAAAGTGTAAGCTCCTCTAGTAAGGTGCCTGCAAAGTATTTAGCCTTGTTATCAATAGGAGGTACTAGGCGGTCGTTGTTTGGGTCAGCCTTGTCTCCTTTTTTGTAAATTGGGACTATTGTTGAACTGCTCCAGGATTCTGGAATTCTGTTTAACAACCCGATCTCCAAGAATAAAGGTTGCAGAAAATCCGTCCACTCTTTGTTCTTTGCTTTATAAAGGGCAGGGGGAATGCCATTTGGTCCAGGGGCACCTTCTTTCCTGCCTTTGGCTGTCTGATTTTTAATTAAATCTAACTGCTGCCACCTCAATGTCTCTGAAAGATTGATGTTTATGTCTGAAGAGGCCTGTTCCCATATCTCTGACGTGCTTGTTTCCTGTTCTCTCTCTGGAATCCTGCTAATCACCATTTGGACTCCTACATATTCTGTGTGGTCGTTGAAATGGCTGGAGAGATATTTTATCCAAATCTCTTCAGAGATGTGAGACCCTATTTCTTTGTATTGCGGACGCATAATCCCATTTACTCTTTTCCAAAAGCGGTTTCCCAGGTGTATGAACACCGGAACTGATTTTACTTGCCGGTAAAATCACATGACGGTTAGGCTGCAAGCCCAATCTGGCCTCGGCTCCTGGCCCCCCCCCTGACGCTCCCCCACCCTTCTTTCATGTCACAGGGCACCAAGGAACGCCAGCATACAGGCCTTGTTGTGTCCTTACACCATCCCCACCTCAGCTTCTCAGAGCAGTTGGTTAAAGTAAGCACATTTGTGCCCCCCTCATCCCCCCCACCCCCATTGTGTGTGTCAGCCCTGGGCTGAGACAGCTTTCCGGGCTGGCGTCCGTCTTATTGCAGCCGCACCCAAGTACTTCACAAGTCTTTAAAAGACCATTCACTTTTTTAACATGGATTTCTTGTGTGGGGAACAAAAAGAGGGGGTGGGGCAACTACCAGCCGCAGGAGAACTGGACACTGTCCTTGTCTTCTACGGGCACAGAAGAAAAGACAGAGCCATTTTCCTTCTCTGCCCGCCCCGAAAAGCTGAGCGTTAACTGTCAGCTTTGGCATTTCTGCAGTCCGGGACGCATGTTTAAAAGAAGAAAGTATGGGAACGGAATCTATAAAATTCAAGAAGTAGGGGCACGCCGTGCCCTGCCGATCCTGCCCTCTTCGACCACTGGTTGTCCCTCCAAGGGTGACAGAAGAAAAACAAGCAGCATGCACAGTTACAGACAGCCTGCTAAATGCCTTTTAAGGTCTATAAAGGGTGACAGAGGACCAGGAAGCAGGAGCATGGGTTTTCCAAAGGAAAGAGGCATTAAGAACGCTCTGCTAAAAGAGGTTTAGAAAGCAATTCACTGGTGGCCCAAAACTGCATATGATTGTCTTATCGACCAGTGCACAAATCAGTGATGGCAGTTGTAAGCAAGAAAAGAGATTGCATAGTAAAATTATAAAGATACCTTTAGGAGTCATGGGCTCTGCAGGAAGCAGTATGGATTTTTACGTGGCCACCTTGATTGTTATTTTGCAACTGGTCACACTATGACCTCTCACTGCTGTTGCTGAAAAATTGACAGAGCAATAACTTTGCTATCCTTTGAAATGCATGTGTCATGAGGCGTAGATTCATGGGGCTGTTTGCGGTGTGACTCACCCTCTTATTCTTGGCTTGGTAGTTGAGTCTAGGGACCCGAGTCGAGTCACGCCTGTGTCAGCGTTTCTTTCTGTGAGCTAACAATAAAAGATAAAACATGAGGGGGCATATTACCAAGCTTAAGGGAAAATATCGCTAAGCTTGGTTAGCAGCCAAAATTACATCGCAGAGCTTCGCCTATTTTTATCGCTTAGGAGCCTTGATATTATCAAGGTGTATCTCCTAAGCGATAAAAATCGGCCGAAATGCATGAATATCGCTGAAAAGTCAGCGATATTCATGCATTACCGAGCAAATGCTCTTAGCCATGTTATCCACCTACCATTGGATAACATGGCTAAGAACTGCTCTGGGCAGGCGTTAGCTTTTGGAGATAATCGCGCTTAGCTCGATTATTTCCAAAAGTTGGGGATAGCGATGTTAGCGACTGTTTCCAGTCGCTAACATCTTGGCACGCCCACTTTGCATGTCATTAGCGATAATTTTCGCTGACATGCAAAGTCGGCCCCTAAATGCCCGCTATCGCCTATCAGCTGTCGCTAACTGGTGTTAGCGACAGCTAGGTAATAGGGCGATTAAATTATCGCCGCTTTAGCGTGAAAAATTCCCGCTAAAGCGGCGATAAGGCCCTTAGTAATATGCCCCGATGACCTTTGATGTATGTGGAAGAGAAAGAGACAGAGAGAGCCATGTGGCTGAATTTCAAGGTGTGAAACCATATAACCTGGAATCAGTAGTCGCTTCCATGATTGTTCAAACTATGTGAACAAAGGCACAATTTTTATATGACAGAGTCTCCTTTTTTATTTATTACCACATATGAGCGTTTTTCTAAATACTTGAAGTCAGGATGTGCGCTGAACAAGCACCTCTTTCATTTGATTTAAAAGACTGTAATTTTGCTCCATCTATAATATGAATGTACCTCAATTTAGGGTTTACATGACTACTGAATTACCTCTTAGTTCACTGATGGCATTGCCATTGAGGGGGCGAGTCATGAATGCTTCTAAAAACTACCACTTTTATTATGTCTGTCTATGCAGTAATATAGACTAATGTACTAAGGTGAAAGACTTCCTCGTGTTGAAGAAATACACTTTTTTTAAATTTTGAAGAGCTTCTATCGTATTTTTGCATTAAATTCATTGCAAGATATGCATTCCAAACATTTTCATGGCCTGGCTCGTGCACAGACACTTAGAGCTCAGCCAGACACATGGCTTCACTCTGGCTCAGCTTTTCCTATTAATTTTCCTGTGACTCAGGCGTAGTACAGGAGCCATCAATCTCTTGATAAAATGATTTGTAAAAGACAAGGAATAGAAACGTGGACCCCTTCTCATATACACCAATTTGAACCATAAAGGCTTCTTGTAGCTCAAATAAAAAAGAGTGTGTGCAGTGAAAATACATTTAAAATAGGTGATCCCAGGGCAGGGACTCTAGGCCATTGTTTTGTATGTGACCATAGTCATGAGTTCTCTGTGAGAATTACCAGGCCCATGAGGGGGCAGGCATGGGTGTAGCTTCTACAGGGATCTTTTGGCTGTGACGACCCTCAAATACATTCTAGGATTGGTAGTTAAGTCTAGGACCTGAGTCGCATCTGCTATGTCTGTGTTATTTTTTCTCATTTTTCTAATTTCACTAAGTTGTTGGAACTTCCTCATTTGAATCAGGGTCTTAAAAATATATAGTGACTGAAAAAGGAGCAGCATCAAACCTTTTTTGCCTGCTGCTGACACCCGGACTGCCATAACCGCCCTCACCTGTGCACCCAGCGGGGGCTACAAAACAGTGCGCTGCTCACGCTACGAGGAACGTCCACGCGCGACGGGCGAAGCCCGGGCCAAGGGTGGGCCCGTCTGAGCCCGTCTGAGCCCGTCCTAGACTGGTAGAGGCCGGGCTGGCCTGGGCCACCTCTTTTGGTTTATCGCTAAGGATACCTAATGGTCTTCAAATGAGGTGTTGCTAACAGGACATTGAGACTTGCCCCGTGTATGTAGGTAGGCTGAACTTGAAAAAACCTTTATTACACGGACTTTGTTGAACACAGTGAGGAATTTTAACACATGGTGCTTGGAATCAGCTGTGAACTTACTGCTGGGAGGAAAAGCTTATTTTGAACTAAGTGTAGGGGGCATCTCTGAGCATATAAACTGAAGCAAGAAGTATCCCTCTTGTACTTGAATATTGCCTAGATATCATCTTTTCCTTTCTTTTGTTCTTATATCTTTGTGTTTGCCGGTGCACGTGTTGTGACAAAATCAAAGTTTACTAAAGGCATGGGGAAGAGAAAGGTTCAGACGGGAGCCATTGGGACCAAATCTGTGGCAAGCTCTTCTTCCACTGTTTCTACCATTACTAGAATGGAGCAGCTGCTGTCATCGATAAAGAGATAGAACTTGTGCATAGGCGTCTTTCCAGATCACCCACCAACGGTCTGGGTCCACCCCTATTTAGCCCCAGTGTGCTTCAGACTGACCTGTCATCAGCCTGTTCTAATAGCTGCCAAGGTTCACCTATAGTTTTTGCCGTCACCGAAGGCTTATCGCCTGTTAATGAAGTTCCCCCCTCAGTGCTTCCCCAGACCTCACACAGACCTCTCTCCCCAGCTATCATTATCGATAGAATAGGAAGCATGGTTTTACCTGAAGGGAAGGGTGGCTCCAACTCATTGAGCCCTGCTACAACTCACCCACTCTTCCAGCCTAGTCAACCTACCATCTAGGGGAGTACCAAACGTAAACTCCAAACTATTGGGAGTAAAGCTAAAAGAACTAAGCTGACACCAGCCCCCAAGCCTTCAAATAAACTATAGTGTCCAAATCGGTAGCCCTAAATTTAGACTCAAAGGCTACCAAGACTCTTAATGATACAATGGCCAGCCTATTGGACATTGAATTGAGTCCAATTTTGGAGAGGCTGTCAGCAATTGAGAGTAGTCTTGCTGGGGGAGGGGGGCATCTGGACTGTTGTAAAAAAAATTGTATGACGACTGAGTCAGAGTCTACCCTCCCAATTCCCCCTTCTCACTACAAACTGAGTTAACAACCCCTGAGGTGGCTAGAAATATCATATCCTGGAACATAGCAGGTTTGGCAGACAAGCTTCATGACCCTTTGTGGCATCAGTTTATTAGGCAATTCTCCTTAATTTGCCTGCAAGAGACCTGGTTAGTGGATTGTAACCAGCTCTTGGAAGGCTTAACACCTTGGCTGCTTGAGATATTCCTCTCCTGTGCTGGGCCCTGATAGAAATGGGTGTGGTCATGACGAGCTCAGCTCGTCATGAGCACACAAGCACTGTGCCTCATGACGAGCTGAGCACGTCATGAGCACTGAAGGGGTTAAAAGAAATTTTTGTCCCTGTAACCAGTGGCAGAGCCAAAGGAGGTTTGGTCATCTATATCTCCCTGGTACAAATTTGCCCTACCGTCGAACAGGACATACAGGCTATCACGCTTAAGAAGGGGAATAAGAGAATGACCCTAATCAACTTTTACAACCCACCAAATGGACGATGGAGGGCAGTATTATTCAATTGAGTCATTACTTAGGGAAGTTATGTGATTTAAGTTTATATTCAATGATGGTACTGGGAGATTTTAATATCCACCCGAGTGGCGATCCTAAGATCACTAACATAGGCGATATGGGATGTCACAGAATGGGCGGGTTTCATTATTAACATTCTTTACAGGGGGACGAATTAAATTACTTAGTTAACCAATTTGACCTGCGGTTACTGATGTTCCTTTCTAGCCTAAACAGTACAACTGTGATTCCAACCTTTAAAGGGAGAGGCACTGGGTCCATCATAGACCACATTTTAGTCTCCTCACTTTCTCAATCCCTTTTTAAGAGGTTCGCTATCAAAGATACAGGCTATAGTGACCATAATCCTCTTTGTGTACACTTTTGTGGCTTGCAGGAAAGCCTAGGGTGGGGGAAAGGGAAAAATGAGACCTACAGAGGGTGGGCGCCGTCTGAAATGGTCCCAGATTGATCCAGATGCTTTTTATAGGGAGGTAAGAGACACATGTGCAGCTGAACTTGCCCTCTGTGTTCATCCGGAGAGCTTGCCAGGGAATGCTCTCAGTGCCTTTAGCTCAATCACTTGCAAAGCAGGGAAACTATTGAGGGCTCCATCTCGTAGGGTTTCCAATCCTAATCCGAGATGGTTTGGTTCCCCTTGTTCGTATGAGGCACGTAAGTTAAGGGAGGCTTTGAAAAACATGCCTAGGAACTCTACTCACATACAGGCCTGTCGAACAGGATATAAAAAGGCCATAGCTAAACGTAAAGGTGTAATCAAGGAGGAGACATGGAGGGAGTTTGTGGAGTCTAGTACTCTGAGGAATGGCTCACGATTCTGTGGCATTGTTAATAGGCCATTGTTCTCTGAAGATCAAAGTAACACTCTTGGCTCTCATATTACAGAAGAGGAATGGGTGGCTAATTTTCATCTCATGTTCAACGGCCCAATGGGTAATCTTAATCCACCATCTTATTCACCTACTACTGATTCCATGGTTTTCGAGAGGATAGAGGTAGAGCCGGGAATTGCAGGTTTATCAAGTAACAAGGCTCCGGGCCCAGAAGGACTTCTGCCAGACCTTTTCAAATCGTATCCCGCATTTTGGGCACCGATCCTGACTGCTGTATTGAATGCAGCAGCCAGGGACGGTAGCCCTGCTGCTTGGGCAATCTCTACTATCGTCCCAGTATTTAAAAAGGGGGATCATAATATTACACATCGTTACCGGCCTATCTCCCTCATTGATTCTCTGGCTAAGGTGTTGGGAGGGTTCTTACTGCAGAGACTATCTTCATGGGCAGAGGAAGGTAACATCATTTCCGATACCCAATATGGGTATAGGGCAGGAAAGTCAACGGTGGCCCAATGTTTAAATCTGTATTTGATCCTTGGTAAGTACACAATGGCCCGCCCTGGTACAATCTACATGGCCTTCAGAGACTTATCGTCCGCGTTTGACTGTGTCAACCGGGTCTAACTGTGGCAGTCCATGAGGGCCATTGAGGTGGAGGCCCCTATCCTGGACTTCCTGGTGGATTTGCATAGGGAAACCAAAGCAAATATTCGATATGCGCAGGACCTCCGGGTCTCTAGTGAATTCGATATTGAGAGAGGGGTGAGGCAGGGTTGCATTTCGGCACCCTTCCTGTTCAATCTATATATCAATGACCTGGAGGGAGCATTGGTATCGACGTGGGCTTATTTTCCGTATGTGAGCTGTCGGGGTCTCGCTGTCCTCCTATATGCAGGCGATGCTGTCCTGATATCAAGAACTGCCAGAGGTTTGCAATACCTATTAGATGCCTTTTTGAATTTTATGGGGTCCCGTGATTTAAAGATTAATAATGCAAAATCATATATTATGCAGGTGGGGCTACGACAAAAGAAAAAGTATTGTTTCTCAGTAGGTCCAGAGAAGATTCCCACAACGCCTGTTTTCTCATATTTGGGGGTAGTACTGGACGAGCGCCTGGAATGGGTGCCTCTTATTCAAAGGAAAAAGGGGGGGCTCACACGAACAGTTGCTGCAACTTTCAGCTTTGCTGCTAAGATGGGCAAGCGCCCAATCACAGCGATGCTGAAAATCTATCAGGCAAAGGGTGTATCGACTGCAAGTTATGGTAGCAAAGTGTAGGGGTCCCCCTGGCAGATTCGTTGCGGGTGGTAGAAAATAAATGGTTGAAGTGCCTGCTGGGAAAGCCAACTGGCTTATCAAATTTGATAGCCCATGAAGAACTGGGGATCCCCTTTTTATGTGATACCGTTGCTTTGCGCGATCTAGTTTTCTGGCTCAACAAAGAATTAAAACTAACCCAGCAGATCATGATGGACTGTATGTCTCTGCATCATATGTCCAGCATTCCCTGGCTGAGGTACATTAAAGGTCACTTCTCAAAGCTGGGCCGCCCTGAACTCTTCCTAAAACCCTCAACTGTTACAAAAAAGAATGTTGATTTTGCTTTTATCTCTAGAAAGAAGTTGGAAAGAGATGACCGGGAACTGTGCAAACCTAGTGTTCACAAATTTCTGACCATAAAAACTCATCCATTAACTGAACCATATCTTCTGGGGACATTGACTACCTATGAGCTGTTTTTATTGACTAGGTTCCGACTTGACTTTTTTCATCTTTTAATTACGGTGCCAAAAGGGTGTTGCAGAGGTAAGGTGTTAGCGCCCTGTGGCTGCGACAACCTGTCTCCACAGGATCTGCTTCACTTTGTGTTCCTCTGCAAACACTATGATGTGCCCCGGAGAAATTTTTTACTCCCCCTTTAAAGAGGCTTAATTTTGACCAGGTGCGCCCAGCACTCCTGTACCTTCAGTTGTTGAAACCCGATTGTATAATCTTTATTGTAGGGTACCTGAAATCACTGATGAGAACTAGGGCTTGCCTTGAATATTAGCCGTTTATGGATACTGGCACCTATAGTTTTAGGTATGTTATCACGTGCCTTTTATGTGAAACTATGTCACTTAACTACTGCATTTGTAGTACTTTTTATATGTTTTAAAGACTTGAATTTTATAATGTATGCATCTAAGGATTGTGTTTCTTTATTGTGACTTTTATGGTTTACGCGATGTAAAACCAAATAAAGTTTATTATGATGATGATGACGGAAAAAGTAGTAAATCTGCACCCACAGAAGTACTCCTTGAATGGGGTCAATTTTACTACTTATTGGAATTTGCATGTATTGGCAGTAGTAGGTTTGAAAAGCTATGCCAGTTTCAGATTTCCAGGCACACTACTAGCAATAAAACACCTAAGAGGTGATGGGATGAATGCTTGGAAATACGTTAACCTGTGACAATCACTCAGGACAGCCACCTGTCAAGGGGCCCTCTGGTTAACCTTTCAGAACAGACCCACACCATCTAGACTTACCATCTTTTTTTGGTCAGCGTAGGCAATTCAGCCTGTCCCACCTCTATCTGAAAGGTAGAGAGAGGAAAAGAAAATACCTATTTGAATCTGGCTTTATTCAGTAGGCATCTAACCTTTTAAAGAGCATGACTTTATTCAGCAAGTGCAACTTACCGTGCAGTAAATATTGACATTGGTTATGTCTGCATTACCCTTGTGGGGCTGCTGGCAGGCAGTGCGGTCACATCTGATTTTTCCTGAGTCCAAATACGTGTTGCTAGCAGCACAGTCAGTGCAGTAAACAAAAGCACCCAGCAGTACCGCCTGCCTGAAAGGTTCAGGGGTCTCACAGGCTAGCTACGGTATAATAACATAGATTGTGAGTCGAAGGCTTCTCCGACCACTAGTCTTTCTGCTTTTCTGAGATGTAGACAATGTGTCAATGTGCAGTGCAGAGAGCTATTATACGATCCTCCATGACTGCACTATCCATGTGAAGCCGGTGCTGATCCTCAAAGAAAATGACGTGGAGTGCAGTAAAAAAAGGTACCCTCTGCATGCAGGGGCCCAAGAGATGAACCACCACTCCACAGCACCACTTGCAGCAGGCTTGTTCAGGCTGCTGTCCTTTCTGTTGGTTCTGGACACCCATAGAGAGACTGTTTACTCCATGGTTGGACCCAGATGTGGGCTGGCCAAGGAAGCGTTATCAACAATCCACCCAGGGCGTCAACGAGCCGAAAATGTATTAAAAATTCAGAGTTGGTCTGAGCAAAAGGCCCCAAATTATGTTTGATCCACGGCCCCCAAGATCCTTAAGATGTCCCTGACGCCCCTGACTAGGCGGTGGGGACCAATCAGCGGGGAGAGCCTCCTGCAGGCCAGGTCAGCAATGCCATGTGCATCAGAGATCCTGGGCTGCAATACTCTCTGAATCTGCTGTACGGAAGCCTGCAGCTGGGGTTTCGAGGTACTTTGATCGAGAGTGACCCAGCTTCGAGGACTTTGCTCTGTAACACATACCATTCAGCAAACACTAGAAACATATATACACATTTAATTTAGTCCTAGGCAAAAAATTAAAGCACTAATCGTACTTTTATCGCTCTGGCATATGGGGGTAAAGCCAACATATCTAGCTCTAAATAAATTAGGAATCTATCAAGTTATCAGGGTTTTCTTGCTTAACTTGTTCATGCTTTCAAAGGGCGAACCAACATTTGCTGAAATTTACCTTGAGGAAGACTGTATATTTATTTGTCGCACCAAACCCTTTTTTTACAAATACAAGTGCATTTTATAGTTACTTTAGAAAAGTTACCCATTTGTGACACACATCGATCAATACAAACATAGGCCACTAGATGGAGTAAAATAACAGGTTTTAATTGAAGGATGCAAATAGTTTGAAAATGTCTGTAGTTACACATTGTACAATTGTTTATTCCCTTAAGTTGTTGGGGCCTTCTTCCCCGTCTGTAAAAACTAGAAGGTTTTGTGAATTACTTCGTATGGTAATGGAGGCAAAATATGATAAAAGGGGAACGGATCACAGAACACTTTTGAGTGGCACTAATGCACTTTCCGGTGGTAAGTAATGGAGTGCTTGTTCCAAACACCTTTTGCTGATGTATTTTGAAAGTAGACCTGCGCAGGCAATAATGTGTGGCAAGTTTATCTGTGGGTGTTTGGGGCAGATTTATCATTGAGTTGCTCCCCCTACTGACTACTAAGTCAAATTTATGTGGCCCTGCATAGCTTAATACAGCTAGAGTAAGGCGAAGCAACACAAATCATTGCACTGCGTTACTCTGCCACTGAGAGGCGCTGCATGCATGGAGCCTGGGTGTTCCCACGCATCCACCTATGGATTTTGGCACATTCCCAGATTTACCAATATTAGTAGACCTGGGAATGCGTCAAAACGCTACGCTTCCCCAGGTGAACTGTAAAGAGCAGAAATGTCTTTATTTCCCCTCTTTGTTTCCTCTTTCTATGTGTGCAGCATACTGCAGCACACATAGAAAGAGGACTTAGAGGATTGTCTTTGTGTAGGAATGTGCCATTGTGCTAAAGACAATCTGTCTGCAATGCAGGCACCCTTGCACCACGGCGCAGGGTGCCTGTGTTGCCGATCTGCCCCACATTGTGCGCCAGCACAAGGAAAAGACAGGAGTGTGCTGTATCACATTAAATATGGTGCATTCATGCACCTTCATGCAGCGCAGCAAGATGGCTTGCTGCACTGTTTGCAATTATGACGAATTTGCCCCTTGTTTTGTTGCATTTTGTTGAGGTAGTGATGTGTTTTACTTTTGTGCTGCCTAATCGCATTGTATTATTGTTGTGCTGTGCTGGCACTTGCAGTGCTCACTTTACATAATATGCCCAGATGTGTCCAAGAGTTCGGTAAAGGTTTATGCATTTTTTAATTTTGTTAAATCACAATTTTGGATATTATTGGTAATCAGGCTTGAAGGTGTGATCTTGTGGACCAAGCAACATGGCCATAGAGGCTCTGTTGCATTTACATGAATGTGTCGTATGCGATGGTATTTTTTTAAGTTATGACCTGCTTATTGTGATATTTACACTATATGTAATGCCATATTTCAGTAGCAACGTGGTGTGTCTATTTCTTTCTATGATAAGGAAAGCTTTAATGAATTGTTGAGCATTGGGTCCTGTAAAAGGGTAGGTGTGAGCTGTAATAAATCATTCAGAATTGATGATTAATAATAGTTACACCCCTGCCCGTCTGTGAAGCTTGTATTATAAATTGCACATGCACAGCTACGGGCATTTGGATATCGATATACAAATCCACCGGTGAATGCTTTTTTTGATTTGTGTTTAGAGAGTCTTCGTTTGATTTTCCTATTTAATAATTCTGTATAATTTACTGTATCTGTATATTTATTGCACTCAATTACTTTTGGGTATGGCGTTAGCCAAGGCCTTTTGATTGTAATAAATGTACAGCTTTTAGATAGCCCTCATCCATTGGTCTGTTGTTTGTGTCATTCACAGTTTTTTCCACCCATTACAGCATACAGCATACATCTGAAAGCAAACAATTTGCCTAATTCAGCAATTGGCTACATTTAGTGTGAGTGGCAGCAGTCATGCTTTTTGAGACCAATGTGAGGCCTGTGAGGACTCCACCATTGGCAGCACCAGCGATAGGGGAGCAGCTCTGGAAGATGCACCCAGACTGTGTCCTACCACTATGCCAGTGGTGGCCAATACACTGAATCCCCTTCTGTAAGCTATCATCTCCAATAGGGACTCTCTGGAATCCGAGATTGACACATTGGTAAGTAGCATCAGTCTCCAGAGTGACGACCATAAAAAGCTCTTCGAGCGAGTGCAAAAGGTGGAATCTGGATTCTCTAATATACTCCTTGTGATGTCTGCTTATTAGCAACAACTAAGTGACATGACTGTGCAATTGAAGATGTTAGAGGACAGACTTGAGGACAAGGAAGGACATGCAAGATGCAAAAACATCAGAGTGGTGGGGCTGCCAGAACATGTAGAGGGCAACTCTATGGCTACTGATCTGAAAGACTGGCTTCAAGATGTGGTGGAACCAAAAGGTTTATTGAAATGCTATGCATCGGAATGCGTGCACAGGGTTCCTGCCCATTCCCTTGAGCTGGTGCACCCCCAAGTCTGGCGGTAGCGCAACTGCTGCACTTCAGGGATTGAGACTACATCATGCGTTAGGCCCACACCACCCGCTCCCATTCATTGTTGATAATGTCCTTGTCTCAATTTTCCAGAATATGCAGTTCGGAGTTCCAAAGCAGGGGGCATATTTTGTGAGCAGTCTAGTTTGTGAGATTTAGACATACAGTATGCCTTATTGTTCTGAGTATGCTTGAGAATTCAAACTGAGGAGAAAACATTGTTTTTGACAGAGCCCACCAGGGTAAATGACTGGTTGGCTTATGTACGAAATGCACTTCCCTATCCTCCTGTACCAGTGAGACAGCATGCCCGGAAGCACAGAACCACAACTTGGATTTAGCCCCTCCAAAACCAGCAGACTAAAATAGAGAGAGAGCAAGAGGCGGTTGCTGGACTGGGAAGCCCTAAAAAATCATTTGAATTGACTTCGTCTGTGGGTAAAGATTTGCGGTCAGAGGCAGCTAGCCATAAAAGTTCTAATGACAACAGACACCCCTCCCCGCCCCATAGTTGGCCCTGGCATCGCAGAAAAAGTCAAATAACTTCAGGAGTCTGTACATGGTGGTTACATCCCTGTTATTATGATCTGCCTTGATAGGCCTATTTCCTTCTGTATCTCCTTTGTGTTATTGGGACAGCAGGGGTCAATAGGAGGTAGTTAATGTGTTTGGTCTTTTGCTCTTGTGCTTCTCCCCCCTTGGCATTCTTTGGCTAACTAGGGCTCTTGTCTGCCATATGAATTCCTACATGTCAAAATGTTTTACCAGTTTGGACACCACACTACAATTTGTTTGTTCTGGGTGTAGAGTGCTGAGGTTGTTGCATTTTGCAACTGTTATTTTTCTTTTTTATTATTATCTGGGAAATGAGTTGATTTTCCTCCATATGTGTGTGTTGTATACCTGGGAATTGGTGTGGGTTGCGCATGATGTATTACTTATGCCATTATGCTTGTTG
Source organism: Lissotriton vulgaris (assembly GCF_964263255.1). NCBI lineage: Eukaryota > Metazoa > Chordata > Amphibia > Caudata > Salamandridae > Lissotriton > Lissotriton vulgaris. Next base: position 1,077,131,298 of record NC_141689.1, on the reverse strand, counting down.
TGACCTGGAATGGAGGGAACATCAAATTACATTCCCTCTGTAAGCGCTACAATGAGCAAGCGGCATATGTCAAGTGTTGTGCTGCTGCACCAATAGCCTTTTTACAGGAGCCCAACCTCACAGAGAAGAAGGGGCAAGCACTGTGGAGAAAGGCCCTTGTCCAAGTTTAACACGGATTAAAAGGTAATCTTGTCCACCCAGATCAAACTGACTTTATTCCCAGAGGTAGCACCTCATCAAAAATTAGGCAGCTAATACAGGTAGTTGATGGCCCCCCACAAGACTGTCCAAATGTCTTGGTCCTCTCCATTGATATTGAAAAAGTCTTTGGCTCCCTTAGATTTCACTTTTTACATGCCACAATGAAAGTTGGGGTCTGATAGTGGACAGCCATTCTTATCTGGGATTCATGTGCTCTTAGTAAGGGTACTAGGCAGGGGTGTCCCCTCTCCCCATTACTCTTTGCCTTTGCAGTGGAATTGCTTGCTCTGACGATCTGTGGGAGGGAGTTTTAGGACCTTTACACTAGGCCTAAACACATTTTTTAATTCCGCTCATGGAATTGGAGGAGTATGCCAACTCTGGGTCACTCTTTTGAGGCAGAATTCTGGCCGAATCACTCCAATCACAAAGTAATCATAAAGTTTGTACAAATGTTAAAAACCACCCATATCATCGAGTGTAAAAACAGTAAGCACCACATAAACCTGGTGGGCTGGGCGGAGACAGGAATTGTGCAATATTAATAAATCAAAACTGTGCAATAAAAACTTAACAAAGGAGGCAACAGGGAACCTGACTACCTCCTTCTTACCAAAGACCAAGAATTTAGGAATAGTTCTCCTGCTGACTAGACAATCATAGTGGGTTTCAAAGTTAATAGGCCACAGGGAACCTGATTGCCTAACCCAAAGATATGAGAAATTAGCAATTCATATTAGAATATTCTAGTTTGAAAGCTGGATATGCAGATGCAAAGAAAAACAGCAAGATGGAAAACACAAACTGCTTTATAAGTGGGTATACATATCTTCAGAGTTGTTCAACCCATTAGGCCATCTACTGTCAAACTGTAATATCATGTTCGTCACCAGCTGTCTGAGTAACTGCTCTCTTTCCCCCCTCTGCGTAGTTTGGGGACGGCACCTACCACATAATAAGTAAGACATTTCAGGTCTTTATTGTGTTTGGATTTAAAGTGCCGTGCCACCGGGTAGGACGGATCGCTATGTAAAATAGCTCTCAGATGTTGCAGTATCCTGACGTGCACTTGTAGTTTGGTGCTGCCTATGTAATTAAGGCCACAAGTGCACGTCAGGACATATACTGCAAATTCCGTTTTGCAGTTATAACAGCCGGCGATGGGGACCAGATGGTCCCCAAAGGCAGTTTGAAAGTGAGTTTTGTTTGTGCCAAATTTGCACGCTCTGCAAGAAGAGCATTTACGGAAACCTGTGGCCGGCTTCAGCCATATAGGTTTCTGTCTGATCTCAGGGCTACTGACATCCAGAACTGACCCCATATTTCTAGCTCTACTGAAAGTAATCCGAGGACTATCAGGGAGTAGAGCACTCAATACAGGATCGGTTAGGAGAATGGACCAGTTTCTTTTGACAATGCTCCTAATTTTGTTGTTTTCATTGCAGAATGCTGTGATAAGATGAGGGCAGTCTTTACTGATCCCAGTAGACTCTGCCTCTTCAATGATCTCATTGTCAAGAGTCTTGGAAACAAGTAAGCTTTCCCTGGAGCGCATTTCTGCCTTCGTGAGTGCTTGTTTCAAAATTTTGTCAGAATACCCCCGTGCTTTCAGTCTCTTATTCATCTGCCCAAGACAATGGTCAAACTCAGTTGGAGTGCTACAAATGCATTTTAGGCGTAAGATTTCCCCCAGTGGTATACTGGCAATGGTATGCTTAGGGTGCATGCTAGACGCATGCAGGGTAGTGTTCCCAGCAGTAGGCTTCCTGAACAGGGTGGTCTCTATTTTGTCATTGCTGATAAATACTTTAACGTCAAGGAAATCAATTTCATTCTGACTCATTTTAAAAGTAAAATGAAGATTTAAATCATTGTTGTTGATTTCCTGGACAAAAAGAGCCGCTTCATGAGCATCCCCCTGCCATAAGATGAAAACATCATCTATATAGCGGAGGTATTTGACAATTTTGTTATTGACCCAGGACTGGTGTTGTCTCCCCAGGACCTGTTCCTCCCACCAGCCAACGTGTAAACACGCATAGCTGGGGGAGAAACAGGCCCCCATAGCAACTCCCCTTAACTGCCTCCATATGTCCTTTCCGTATAGAAAGTAATTATTTATGTATACATATACATATATGTGTATATACTTATATATTATTTTTTTACGTACATATAGATATACGTTTCCAGGGCTTGGCTCAACTTTCACTGATTTCTCGGCGCTCTTAAATGGTGCGAAATCCTTCGGCAGAGCCCATCCTCAATACATCCACAAGTCCTCCCACAAGAGTTTGGATCTCAATCACGAAAGGTGATAACCAAATTCTTTATTTTATTTTCATTTAAAAGATGAAAGCAACATCTACGCATTTCGGTCTCCCCTGAGACCTTGTGCACAATGGTTTTGGCGATGTATATACATGTAATTAAATGCATTCTGTAGTAATTACATCATTTCCTGTTTTTTCTAACATCGCAATGCATTTTGGAAAATGTAGTCTACCCCAGCCCCTTTCCGTAATGTTGCAAGTACAAAATGTGCAATTTGTGCCCAAAATTTTGACAAATCCAGTAACAAGTTTCAAATACATTACAATATATTTCATCTACTGCAATTATACGAATTCTTGAAAATGTTTTGAGAGTTTAGGGTTATCCGATAAAGTGCATCGTACCAGTCTCTCTCTAATTTATCTTACTAATTTTGCCCTCAAGCGGGTAATTACAATCTTAGTCCAATAAAGAATTTTACGCACATACTATCCGAGGTTTTAAGAGCTTAAGGTGATCAGATAAAGTGTATCATGCTTTTGGTATTACAGTACCATCTTAATTCATCATTCTAATTTCGCCCTCTAGTGGGTAATTATGACATCAGTGTCATAAAAGATATTCCGCACATAATATCCTGTATCTAATAAAATTGTATTATATTTGAGTTATTGAGTAAATTGCACCATGCTTCATTTTGTATTGATACGATTGTGATTCAACATACGAATTCCGCCCTCTAGTGGGCCATTTTAAAATCCAATGCAATGAGGGATCTTTCACATGTAAGGTACTTTTTTTACATCCCTTTTTGTGCAATTTTCGCAATTCACAGTCATTGTAAAAAAGTATCTAAGTTCATTTCTTTTAACCCAAATCATTGATCATGTATATGAAAGTTCTCTAAAAATTGCCATAAAAGTGCTATAGTGAAAGGTGCTTCTAGTGATTTAAAATTATTATATACTGTGAGCAAGATTTGATAATAAATGTACAAATGTACATACAATTCTACACTTTGGTTCTCCCATATGGAGTAAATGACGGTAAATTGAGAATTTGTCTTGATTCTCTTTGGCGTACTTTTTTCTCCCTATTGCCTCCTCGTTCATTTTGTGCAACAGTTTCAATGGCATAAGATTGTAAGAGTTTCCAATTACCACAATGATGATACTCCATATGCTCTTCCACAGCAATACTGCGATCTTTATTAACAGTTGCCCGAACATGTTCTAGGATTCGTTTTTTCAACTCACAGATTGTACTCCCTACATACTTCAACAGACACATGCATTCATTTACATAAACTACAAATTGGCTTTTGCATGTAATTAGTTTCTTGATTTTCCATAGTTTATTGTTTGTCAATTTTATTTCCGTTGTGTTTTTTGCTATTTGGCAAACTTTGCAGTTGTGACATTTTGTGAAACCTTTTGGGCCTCATTTATGTAAAGTGACGCATTGCTGCATGAAAACAGCAATGCGCCACTTTTCACCGCGCCCACTTTGCGACACCAATGCTGCGTCATATTTACAGTATGACGCATCATGGCGCAAGGAGTTACAGATACGTCAGTATTTCTGATGCATCTGTGTAGCACAAAAGTGACGCATTGCTGGAGTGTGTCACAAAAGTGATGCAACTCCAGCAATATGTCCTTTTACATAGGGCAAGCCCCATGTGAAAGGGTCTGCTCATGTACATACTTGATCATTGTGTTGTTAATTTGTGCCCTATTTGACTTACGTAAGAAGGTGTGGCAGATACAGCAGCTACGTAGAAGCCAGCAGTGTTGCTGTTTCACACATGCTGTTTCAACTACTCTCAGGGCTGGTTACGCAAGATGTTGAAATGTACCTTTTGTCATTCACATAGTCTGAATTTGTGTTGGGGTACTCACTGTGTTGAATACTGGACAAGTGTACGACTAGTTATGTTATGTTATATTAAGATGAACTTGTCAAGCTCACTTACACCATAGGTCTCTTGGCGCTGTTCCTACACTCGCAGCTGCGGGGATCCAGTTTAATCAGTTTGTCCAAAAAGCCAGGTTTTTTAGGCCTTTCTGAATCCCAAGAGACTGTCGCAGTTCCTGACTGAGAGTGGGAATGAGTTCCAGAGTTCTAGTTTAGCTCAAGGTGGCGCTACATATAATTTGTGATGTAAGCTGAAGTTTGATGCCAGTCATTGTTGGCGCTGTGTCAGTCAAAACGTAAGATGTTGGACACATCTCATAGGAGAATTGTATTGACATTTGTCCTCCAACATGTAAGGTGATGGCAGCCCTGCAATTCTTTGCAAATGGTTCATTCTAGTACACGGTTTCCAGTGCAGGTGGGATGTCTCAATCAATATTCAGCATGGTTCTACGTGATGTCCTGTCCGCAATGATGACTTACAAGGACAGCTACATCCATTTTCCCAGCAGTCATGAATTGGCAGCTGTGTAGGGTTATTTTTATGACCTTGCCCACCTCCCTCATGTTGTTGGTGCCATTGACTGCACACATGTTGGACTGGCTACACCACAGGCATGTGAGCACATTTCATTTTTTTCAAAGATTCTTTATTTCGGCTTTGTTGCCATAAAAGAAACAATTCATATGCATACAATAAAAGCAGAATAAAACTGTACAGCATGGAACATAAAAACCATTGAATAAAACAATTCATTTGTATTGGAGACAAGTATACACAACAGCAATAGGGTTCTGCAGTGGCCCCCCGCTAATTACTTAAAAAATGTATCAATTCTATCTCTGAAGTTGATCCCATTTACAGATGATATCCCAGTTTTTTCCTTTGGAAAAAGATACAATGCAAAAATCTACTAACACTGAATATTATAGGTTGAGTTGTGTTAGTGGAGAGAATTCTCAGAGCCTGTGTACATGATCTCATGCCTAGCGCAAGGCATATCGGTTTTATCCATCTTTTCCTGGCCTGTGCATATACTGGGCAGAAAAAGAGGATGTGTTGCTCATTTTCTTTTTGGTGGCCTCCACACATAGGGCAAAGTTCATCTTTTACTAAGTTTGAAGTGTTTGGACCACTGGTCCAACGAGCCAAGGTTGAGGCTATTTGGAGATTGCCATATCTGAATTTTAAAAATAGGGTTTTTGCGAGTGGCGGTTCTATTTCATCCAAAAAAGTCTCAAAAAGTGGCTCATCTTTGAAAGTGAGGAACTTTGTCACTAGGGTCCCACCGTTTGAGGCACTTTTGATCATGTTTGTAATGTAGGTCCAGAAGGCCCTTTTTAATATTTGTTTCGAGTTAGATGGTAATAGGTCCAGGTTCTCCCAGAAATGTTTCAGACCTAAGTTGTTAAGCCAAATTTTGACATGTTTGAACCACGGGATAACTTTGAAGGTGTCAAGCTCCATAATTTCTTTTAGCCCATCCCTATAATCTTGTAATTCTGGTACCCGCCATAGCCTAACCCATAGCAGCAATGGGCGTATTATAATGTAGTGGTCCGTTCTTTTAAAATTTAAGTCCAATTGGAGGGGCACTAGCGGAGTGCTTCTCAGGGCCCTTACCAAACTTCTCATGAATTTATTGTCCAGGACACTAAAAGTGCCCTTGGACCCGGGGCCCCAGATTTCTGAGCCATAAAGCACTGCTGGCTGTACTTTAAATTTAAAAAGTTCAACCGCCGGCGACACGGCTTTGCTAGTGCTCAGGCTTTGTTCCCTGAGAATAGGTTTTGCATTCTGGGAAAATGTCATCTTACTTTTTTCCAGTTGGGCTTTCCAGGAAAATTTGGAATCCAGTGTCACCCCTAGATATACAAAATGGGGCACCAATTCTAGTTTTAATCCATTTAAGGTTAAGCAGCCTTTATCTGATTTGGTAGAATTAAGGGCCATACATTTAGTCTTTTTCCCATTTATCTCCAGTCCCTTCTTACTACAATACTCACTGAAGGAATTCAAAAGAGCCTGGAGACCTCTTTTGGTCTGGGAAATCAGGATAGTGTCGTCAGCAAATACTAGGGAAGTTACCTTTTCTCCGTTCAGTTTGGGGGAGTCATTTTCACATCCCTCAAGGTGTGAGGGAATATCATTTACGAAAAGGGAAAAGAGTGTAGGGGCCAGGACGCACCCCTGGCGGACACCACGCTCGATGGGGATTTTTGGGGTTAGCTCTCCATTAGGGCCCCAACGGATTCTCGCAAAGTTACCTCTATGAAGCTCTTTGATCTGAGCTATTAAGTTAGTTGGCATCCCTGCTGCACTCAATACTTCCCATAGTAACTTGCGAGGCACTAAATCGAACGCTGTCCTTAAGTCGACAAATGCGACATATAATTGGCCCTTTTTGATCTTTACGTATTTCCAGTAAAGGCAACAAAATCGGAAAATTTGGTCTATTGTGCTTACTTTGGGTCTAAATCCAGCTTGATATCTGGTTAAAATTGCATTTTCATCCAGCCAGTCATTAACACGAAATAAGATATGTTGTGCATACATTTTCTGGAGTATATCCATTAAGCTGATTGGCCGGTAATTGGAGGGCTCCATCCTGTCTCCTTTTTTAAAAATTAAAACAATTTCGGCTCCCTTCCAACTCTCTGGAAAATCTAGATTACTGGATAACTTATTGCACAGGTAATTAATATAGGGTACCCATATTTTTAGATCGTGTTTATATAAGTCTCCCGGAATCTTGTCTAGCCCAGGGGCTTTACCAGATTTTATTTGGCTTATTGCCAACTCTGTTTCGCCTAAAGTAAAATCCAGATGGTCTGTTGGAAAAGCGTTGTTTGGGACAATAGTATCAATGGGGAGATCTTCATATTTTTTATACAGGTTAGTGAAGTGGTTAACCCAGGTTTGTTCATCCAGATAGACGTCCTTAACCACTCTCCCTATATGATTTCCATTAGCTACTAGCCTCCAAAAAGCTACATTGTCGCGTGATTTAGCGGCCAGCAGCATGTCAGCCCATTTTCCTTCTTCCCAAGCTATTTTTGACGCCTTTTGTACCGATTTGTAATTGTTCCTAGCTGTTTTAATGTCTAAGGATACCTTAGATTTAATCGCTGTTAAAAGTGCCCTTTTGGACTCCCTACAGGCTTTGGTGTACCAGGGTTTGCTATGAGACAGGTTGTGTGTCTTTTGCTGGCTCTTCTTGGGCATTTTGGTGACTAAAAGCTTAAGAGCATCAAAAAAATTTTGGTGTAGGATCTTAAAGTGGGTGTTGTTTTCCTCATCTGATGTACAGTTTAAATATGGATCAAATGTACATGCGAAAAGTGTATATATATTTCTGCAACAATTTCGCCATTGTCCAATATAAGTGGCCATTTTAGTGATCGCCTATTATTACTGATGTGGATCTCATTGTTATCGCCATTGTCTCCCTCTAAGGGCATAGAGGAAGCCATAACTTCTAACAATGAGGCTTCCAATTTAAGATCTAAGGGAAAATGGTCACTTTCTAATCTTTCTATTACCTCGATGTCAAGGAGGTATGCCCAGGTTGATATGGAAGCAATAACGAAATCTATATTACTTTTACAATTCCTCCTACAAAAGGTAGGTTTCTTCAAACTATCCGATGGTAACCGTCCATTACAAGCCCTAAGACAATATTCTGCACATATTTTGGTTATTTGGAGGGCCAGGGTTGAACATTTAACTGATTTAACATTGTCTAAGGCAGGGATTCTGTTAGCCTGGTCTTCCTCTTCAAAAATATCACTAAGTCCCACGACTGGCTCGTAGTTGCAATTTAAATCGCCAGCCACAATAATAAAGTCCTCCCTAGTGTCCAGATTACTTAAAAATAGATCTAGGTGGGATAATATTGGGGATTCTCTTGTTATTGGTGATGGCCTATTGTAAATGTTTACTAGAAATAGGTTTTTCCCTTGTCGTGCAGTGATTTTTAAAGCCAATATATCTGGGGAATTTGCATCCACCACCTCAATGTTCACCCTTAGGTTTACTTTCACCCAAGTTATTAAACCACCCGAAGGCCTTCCACTCCTAGATGGAATAGCACCTATTCCATAAGTTTTGTACCCTAGTCTATGTGGAGTTTCAACTGTCCAAGTCTCCTGTAACATGCAGAAGTCGAAGGAATCAATATAGATGGCCCATTCTGGGTCCCTCAGATTTTTTGAGACTCCCTCTATGTTCCAGGACACCAGTTTGAATGACTGCCTTGTTACAAGGTCCATTTCCATAGGTGGCTTTTCAACCTCATTACAATTGGGGAGAACCTCAAGTTGCAAAACCGAGGAACCTTCTGGACTAATCAGGTTGTCCTGAGGAGGCAACAAAACATTTGGGTGTATAGCGCTTCCATTCAATGTAAAGCTATCCCTAGTTGTTAATACAGCCACATGTGAGGGTCCTATATTCCCCAAGAATTCAGTTTCATTGGTAATGCCCCCATCACACAGTAAACTTATTTCATTTTCCACCCCCCCACCCCCTCGGCGTTGACAGTTGTTGTTCCTTTTCCCTCGCCCCCCAATAACATATGGCATCAATCACAATCATCTAGTCCACTAAATATTTCGAATCTATTGGTGGTTTCTAGAGGTGTGAATGGCTTTAGGTGGTCCATTCTTCTGTTGTTGGGGTTAGAGGGTCTGGCTGGCACACAATTCCATCCATAGGAATCAGGTGCAGGCACCGGGTGTGGTGGGTAATACTAGTCCCTCGCATTCTGTCTGGTTGGTGGGTACAGTGTGTGTTGAGTGTTCCCAGCTCTCTGCATAATCGGTGGATAACAACTAGGGTGGGTTTGGGATGTTATATGCGGGGGTGGTTGGTGCTGGTAAGGGAATACCACTGACCTAGGATAAAAGTACGTCAGTGGTCTAGGGATTATGCTGTTATTAGAAATGCCTGACGGCCAGTTTAATATAAATTGGACGGCATTAGGATCCCTAAAATTTACAACCACCACATCACCCTCGGTGTCTTTGGGTCTGCCCCCCAGCCATTGAAGACGGCGCACGTGCACAATTTCACCATTTACATGATTTGCTATTGGCCTGTAGAGACTTAGCCAATGCATAATCTTGTTTTTTAATTGAGCAAAGCCCTCCCGCTTATTTGGTTGCAACACAGGGACCCCAGTTAGGACTACCACAAAGGGCACTGCCTCCGGTGGTAGTTCGGGTAAAGGAGCCAGTTTAGGTCTCCCCCAGCTGGACTTAGGGCCCCCCACCTCAGTTGTTGTTCTTTCCTGGGGAGTGTTTGCCATAACAATGGAAGGTTTGCTGGCTACGGTAGCCGATAGTGGGTCTGGTTTCCTATGTGGTTGTGTGGTTGGTGGAATTAACTGGGAAGTCGTTTTATTCCCTATAGGCTTAGAAGTGGAAGGATTCGTCAACGGGATAGACCCAGGAATAGAGACTGGTGCAACTGGGATGGATTCTGGTTGTAAAATAGTTTTGTGCAGTACATTGTTAGGATTTATGATGTTGTCATCACCCATGCTTCCCAGTGCCCGCTCAATTTTACTTAGTCTAAGTTCCACTTCAATCAGCCTCTCTAGAATTGACGCAGAGTAGGTTTTGATTAAACTTTCTAGGGTGTCTAAGGTAACAAGGTCACAGTTTACTTGGGGCACTTTATCAGTCATGATAGCATCCGAATTGCCCTCTACGTCTATAGGCATATTGGGTAAAGGCAATGGTGTAATGATAGACCCTTCTGTAGCTACTGGTGGATTATCAGGGTTATTGGAAGAAGTCATCGTCTTTTTCCAAAGTCAGAGTGACTTAACTTTGGTTGTTGCAAGTCCCCCCTTTTTCGACTTTTTTTGCAAGGAGTAGGTCCATGTATCCTAGATACAGGCGTGGGTTTTTTTGCCCTATTTCGCGTTGTTTTGGTTAGTATGTGGACAGGTGGCTTTGGTAAATTAGGAGTGCTCATATGGATAGTTGGGGAGGTGCCATTCATAGCCAACTCAGGGGAAGCGATTAATGTAGATGTAATATTGATCACTTCTGGAGGCTGAGTATCCGGTATATGTACAATGACATTGGCTATCTGGGTGTTTTCATTGGTGGAAGAAGGAGGTAGAAGTAATGGTGACACTGGCCGATTTTTCATGCTTTCCACAGAGCGGCGGCGTTCAGCTCGACGCTCTGCCAAGGCGATTTCTATAGGGATGTCTGGAGTGGCCTTAGTGAAATAATTATCTAGCGTTTTGTTTAACAACCCTCCCTGCTTGTCAGACATGATAAACTCAAATGTGTAAAAATACAAAACACAGTTCTAAATTGTCCAACAGATTTTAGCAACTACTGGAGTAGGGAAAAAAGTACCAGGGGGTTATGTCCGGTCCGGTCTCTTTGGTTCTCTGAGGGCCTCAGAGGGCCCGCCCTTTGCCCGGGCTTCGCTCCGCGCTTTGCCCCGCGCGCGTCCCGCTAGCGCGTCTTTGACTGACTTAATATAGTGGGAGGGGGGCGGGAAGAGGACCAGCTGCGGCGAGTTTGGTAACGCAGCGCCCGCTGGTCCTCGCAGTCCCTGATGCAGTACAACTCCCTCGGCGGTTACCTCTCCGGTCAGGCAGTCCGGCAATCCGACACTGGCAATACCTCGAGCGGCTCCAGCGAAGCGGGGGCCGCGAGGCGTGGGTTCAAAGGCAGCAAAGAAGCACCCGGTGGCAAACGGTAAAGTCCCTGTAAGCAGGCACCCAGAGTATGTTCAAGCCTCCACTTTTAAAGTCCAGGCGGGAGGGGGCGGGAAGAGGACCAGCTGCGGCGAGTTTGGTAATGCAGCGCCCGCTGGTCCTCGCAGTCCCTGATGCAGTACAACTCCCTCGGCGGTTACCTCTCCGGTCAGGCAGTCCGGCAATCCGACACTGGCAATACCTCAAGCGGCTCCCGCGAAGCGGGGGCCGCGAGGCGTGGGTTCAAAGGCAGCAAAGAAGCACCCAGTGGCAAACGGTAAAGTCCCCGTAAGCAGGCACCCAGAGTATGTTCAAGCCTCCACTTTTAAAGTCCAAGCGGGAGGGGGCGGGAAGAGGACCAGCTGCGGCGAGTTTGGTAACACAGCGCCCGCTGGTCCTCGCATCCCTGATGCAGTACAACTCCCTCGGCGGTTACCTCTCCGGTCAGGCAGTCCGGCAATCCGACACTGGCAATACCTCGAGCGGCTCCCGCGAAGCGGGGGCCGCGAGGCGTGGGTTCAAAGGCAGCAAAGAAGCACCCGGTGGCAAACGGTAAAGTCCCTGTAAGCAGGCACATTTACAGGAACAGGAAGCATTTCCATTAAATTCCACTCTTCCTCTTTTCAAAAAAGCACCTTAAAACCTGGCTATTTTAGATGAGTATTTTGCACAATGGTCTGTTTGCCTCCAGGGTGCCTAGAGATCCCCTTGGGGATGATTTGCGTGCCATATAAATATAAATAACACTAATAATAATAAAAATAAGAATTAATATGCAAGTGGTATGCCAAGCGGATATGATAATCTCCCAAGTCAATGCCAAATATCCTACATCAGCCCATGACTCCTTTATTCTGCGTAACAGCATCGTACCACAGCTGATGGCAAATCTGCATCCAGAGCGTGCGTGTATTGTGGGTGAGTATGCAGAGTCAAGTAGCATGCTATATGTGTGACATGCTGTCCTCTGCCACAGTTATGTTACACAATTGTTCTGTGTATCTCACACCTTGGTGACTCTGCATATCTCAACCAGCCATGGTTGCTGAGCCCACTAAGGAATCCCAGGAGCCCGGATGAAGTCCGCTACAATGATGCCCATGGGAGGAGGACACATCGTGTGGTGGAGCATACGTTTGGTCTACTTAAGTCACGATTTTGCTGCCTGGACAAGACCGGAGGTGCACTGATGTACTCTCCCTAAAAGGTGTATCAGATTGTAGTTGCATGCTGCATGCTCCACAACCTGACCTTACACAAGCGATCCCCCTGATCCTGGGTGAGGATGAGCAGCCGAGGCCCCCGCCTGCAAACCCACACATGTCCAGTGACGAGGATAGTGGAGAGGAGGAAGGTGTCGACCTGCGTCAACAGCTCATCAACCACTACTTCCCTTGAAAGTGAGTGAAAACGTACAACGGTGCATTGTCTGCTGATTTTGTTGTTGGTGAAATGGCCTAGGGGAGGCTTTGTGACTGCTGCCTGTTGTTGGCTCTGTGTTGGCTTCTAATGTTTCTGGGACAGGGTAGTTACGCACAGCTACTGGATGTCTATGTTGTTACTGTTGCTCATTGTAATATGTGCAGATTTGAGTACCTTGATAACAAATGGTATGTAATGGCTGTGATGCAATCACCTGACAAGTGAATGTTGTTCTCTTGTGTTTTCTTAGGTCCCTTCAGCCTCTCAATGCCTCAAGACAAGCAGTGTTCCTGGTACATTGTAATCAGAGTCAACAGTGTACATCCTGTGATAAACATGGAGCTGACAAGAAAACATAGGTGTGTAAAGAGTGTTTATTTACATTAGTATATGTTACAGGGAGTTGAATATTTACAAAAAGGTGAAAAGGGAATCAATGAGTTGTCACTGATGGTAGATGAGACAATAGAGTAGTCCTAAGTTGCAGTTCAAATATTTTTGACCTGTCTCCTAGGGCACTAGATAGTTGGCTGTATGTCCTGCCGAATTTTTCAAACCAAATAAATAATTTCTCTTTCTTTAGAATTTCCAAAGCATTGTATTTCTTTGTTTTCACCAGTGTTTCATCTCACATTGGTTATATTGCTCTTGTCCATGTCTTTAATGCATTTCGATCAATAAATTACATTTACTTTGCTTCTTAACCATTCCACTTTCATTCCCAATGCATTTCCGCATTTATATGCCTTCGTCCGAGGAAAATCTGTAAAGTAAATAGCATATGTTCAAATATTTATCTTTTATTTATTTTATTTATTTGCCTCCATCCACCCATTTAGCGCCTTTGCGCTAATCATTACAATATGTTGTGACATCTCCTATATCTCTGTATAATGTAAACTTAACTCGTACTATGATTATGGTCTATGAAGTTCCCTGCATGTCTAAACCTTGTTGAATCATGCGACCCGTCATGACTGGTCTCTACTCTTTCAATGTGACTAATGTTGCACACGAATGTTTCCTGTTAAACGCATTCAAAATCATTATACTGATATATCCTTTGGGCGCATTTAAAAAAATAGTTCAGTGTAATCGTCTCACCGTCTAATCTGATCTCGTCTCTCTGGGTTCGCGCCGTCTGCTTACGTCTCTCTGTGTTCGCGCGTTATACTGAAATGTAGGTACGTACGTGCTGACGCTGCGGATTAATAGCACGCGTGTGTCCTACTACCGTGTTTTAATGTGTTCAATAGAGTTAACAAAAAATTGCCTTAAAGTCACAGGTATAGTGTTCGAGTCTACCCTATTGTGTGAAAGTTTTAGGATGATAATAAATGCTAAATAACTTGTGAGATATTTACTAAGCTCTCTGAATGTGTTCGCTCTCATCGCTGCGGTTGAATGTTTAAAAAAACGTTCATGTGTAAACTAATCACCTGGATGTTAAAATATGGTAGTGCGGTTAGGTCTCCCATCCGAAACGTGGCCGGCGTCGACTCTGCTTAACTTTACGGGAAGTAGTGGTCTACTAGCTAATGAGTGTATGAGATATTTGTCAGATCAATGTGTGAAATAATCTAGCCTTCAGTTTTCCTTAGACAGTAATACTTTATCACAAATCTCCAAGTTGGTAATTATAAGTTGGTAATCATAAGTAACCTGAAAGTTTATAAATAGCACAGAAATTCAACTTTGTCATTGAGTCCATTCGGTTTCATGGTATTTAAATAATATATCCAGTAGTTTTCTCTTTTCAACAGCATTTTCTTATTGTCCGTGCCTTCCTTCTTTTCCACTATTTCTATGACGCATGCCCTTAATTTGCTTATTTGGTGTTGAGCTTCTATGAAGTGGGTAGCTATGGTAGATTTCCTCATCTTAGTCCTTATGTTGCTTTTGTGTTTGTTCAATTGGATCTTCAATTTCCTCTCTGTTTGGCCTATATAAGCTTTTCCACAAGGACATTTTAACATGCAGATAATGTTTGATGTGTCGCATGTTGCATTCACTTTCAATATTATGTTATTTCCTTTCGTGGGGTGTGTTATGATTTTGCCCCTCATGATATTATTGCAATTACTGCAGTTATGACAAGGTTGTGTGCCAGTGAATTGCTTCTGTGTTGGTGTTTCTTAAGGTTTTTTTAACATTTCTCCTATATATTTCGACCTTGTGTGGGCGAATAAAGGTTCTTTGATGAATGATTGTTTAAAATCCGGTTCAGCTTGTAGTAACACCCAATGTTTTTTAATGATTTTCTTAAATTGCGTGCTCATATTGGAAAATTTGCTGACACAAGTTATGCGGTTTTCTGCTGTTTTTGGCTTTGTCCTCAGAAGCTCTTCTCTGGTCTTCTTTTGTGCTCTACTGAGTGCTTGTTGCAAGGTTCTTTATGGATATCCTCTTTGTTTAACGCGGGATGTCATTGACTGAGTTTGAGTGACTTGTTGGTCGGGTTCCGAGACCACTTGTTTTACCCTGAGTAGCTGGGAGTACGGAAGGTGTTCTTTTAGTGGCGAAGGGTGGTGGCTTTCGTACCTCAAGATGTTATTCCTATCTGTTGGTTTCCTGAACATATTCATTGAGAATTCTGTGTTTTTTGTGTGATTTCTACATCTAAGAAATGAATGGTATCTTCCTGAATTTCCCACATGAATTGTATTCTATCGTCTACTCGATTCAATTGGATGATTTGATCTTGTAATGATTTTTTAGTTCCCTTCCAGATAACGAAAATGTCATCTATAAAACGAACATAAAGTGCAATGTTGGTGTTCCAAACTTCATTTTGATATATGTTGGTTTCCTCAAATACGCTCATGTAAATGTTCACGTAGGCCGGAGCGGCACAATTTCCCATTGAGGTCCCACTCTTTTGTAAATACCATTTGTTATTGTATGTAAAATAGGTGTGCATTAGAGTGAACTCCATTAATTCCATTAGGAATATTTGCATGTCTTGATCATATTCACTGGATAATAGTACCTTTTACAGTGCTTCCAATCCTTGTTTGTGAGGGATGGATGTGTACAACGCCTTCACATCTATGGTTGCCATGATGATCTTCTGGCTACTTTCTACTCGTCCGGTAGATAGTTTGTTTAAAAAATCTGTGGTACCTTTTATGTACGATTTCGTGCTCTTGACGCTGTTTTGCAAGTATTTATCCAAGAATTTACCCACTGGCTCATGAATGCTTCTTCTGGTTGACACGATGGGTCGACACGGTGGGGTCTTTAAACTCTTATGTACTTTGGGTACCATATAAAAGCTTGGACTGAATGTGTTAAATACTGTTTGACTTTAGTTTGTATAGTTCCTTTTTCTGTAGCTTTCTCTAGTATGGTTTGTAAGATGTTTCTTATCTCCTGTATTGGATTTGAATCCAATTGCATGTAGATATTCTCGTCTTTGATATGCCATTGATATGGTGACAGTCCAACAGACGCCTGCCATCAACATGGCAGTGTGGGTAAGGACAGTCAAAAAGTCAATGGCAAGGTGCAGAGAGGTGCCATCATGGCTCGTCCCTTGACTGGCATTTGGCTGGGGCTTTGCCACATTTTCCTCCATTGGTTTTCCTTGGATGACCCCTTTAGCTTTTAGCAGGGGGGGCTCTGCTGCAGGCTCAGCGGTGTCTGAGGACTCACCCCTCTCTGTGGCCACAGGGCAGGTGGTGGGACTGCCATCCTGTGGGCCACTGGAGGGAGGTTGAGCTGTTCTTCGGGCCCCAGGCCAGTCTCTCAGGACACCGACAAGCTGGCCCAAGAGGTCCACGATTTGGCCGATATGTGTGTCTATGGACCTCAGCAGCAGGCAGAGCTCACATGATTCTTCCAGAGCCTGGCCGGAGTGTCCCTGGGCTTATTCATATGCCCCAAGGACTCTGGCGATGTTGGCCAGGGCTCCGGTCTCAGTGTCCAGTTGATTTTGTCACCCAGTTGCCCTACCACCTGCCCTACCGTCTCGGACCTGTGGCATCACCACTCGATGCAACCGTGTACTCTCCCTGCCCTCCTCAGATTGGAGTGTGGTGTGGGAATCCTCTGAGGCAGGGACAGTGTTGAAGGCAGCACTGGTGGTGGTGGTGGTGGATGCCGCATTGGTCATTCCAGCAGGGGTTTGCACAGTTGTTGTTGCTGAGGTGGTGGCGGTGGGGACAGTAAGGGCCTGGGACCTGGTACACCCTGGCAGGTCTGATGGGATGGCTTCTGGTTCCGCATCCAAGGAATCTAGGTAGTCTGCATCAGAGAGTCTATGTCCCAGGGGGGAGATTAGCTCTGCAGGTTGGTGTTGTCATCTGCAGCAGTCAGATCTTGGTCACCTGTGGGAAAGAGGATAAACGGTTATTGAAGTGCACTCCACATGATTGGTGTTAGGCGTTTGAATGTTACATGTTATACACCACACACTTTACATTGAGATCACTTTGTATGGCTGCACGGTACTGAACATCATGACGTGATGTGGAGGTACATACATTACTTGTGACATGTCAATAGATACCATGCGCCACGTACAGATTGTGTGATTACAAAAACATGCCGCCATCTAATGACTAGCAGCACAACAACTTTATGGGACGCATCTTTGTTGTTTACTCTGCATGGGAGCCATTACATCTGAACATGAACTAGCCATTGTAATCTCATGCATACCTTTGTCATATCATGTGCTTTGCTTTCTTTTTACTACTGACCATGCTTGTTTTGTTTTCATATGGGTCTTGAATTTAGGGGTAGGCGAAATTTTCGTAGACGCTCTACGCAAACCTCCTTGAAACGGTAAAAAATCTCAGCGAGCTCGCAGATTTCCACAAACACACAAAATTGCCTGTTCCGCCCGTTCGCGATGCTTTTTTCCTGTTCGCGAATGCTGTTTGCGTGCTCGGGGGTAATATCTCGCAAATGCGCATTTTCAAAGCGCAAACAAGCAAATAATTCCGCGAAGCCGCGGATTGCGGAATTTTTGATAATTCCGCATTCTCAGCGGAACGCGAAATTACCCAAATTCCGCAAATTCCATGAGTGGAACCGAATTTACCGCCCAGGTGTAGCCTTGGTGCTCTGCCCCATGGCACTCACATATAGCATTCAGTGCTGTGCATCATTGTGACCTGAATTTCTTGACAATGTGATTTGGTGAGTCACACTTTGGTTTCCGTGACAGTTACATTAGTGGGATGTGAGGGCTGGTGTGGTCATATGACCCCATGCTTTTTAAAAAAAAAATTTTTTAAAAGACCTTTATTTATCATTAATAAACAATACACAGCTTCTGGCCTACAACCTCTGGGGCCGGCCGCCATCTTATTTCTCATAAGCAGTATGTTTGAAAGTACACAGCCCATTAGCCGCCATCCTGGAGGTGCGGCGGCATGAAACATTTATTTGTGTATTTAGCCCGTGAGTAAAGTATGGATTCGTGTAGGTCTCATTTTATATTTTATAACAATAAACAATATAAACATAAAGTTACCACATTCGGTCATCAGTTCCACAAGAGCAAGCATATCACCCCAAATCTGGTTAGATCGCCTAGCGTTCGTTTTGTGTAGGTGGCTCAAAGACCACTTAGTTTGCTATCACTATATTCCACCATGGTGGGGTCATTTTGCACGATGATCAATTGTTACTTTATGTACCCCCCTCACCTCCCTGTTCCATACATACATCCCGTTGTTTCCTCAAATCCCTACCTTGATCCCCTCTGTCCCATACCCTAGTCATCCTCCCCCTCTTCATTTGATGTCAAGGTGTCATCTTCCTCCAGTGGTTCACATATGTCCCCCCTGAATGTGTTCCATGTGGTCCATATCTTGTTCCATTTGCGCGGGCATGCTCTATTAGTGTATACAGTCCTCTCTACTATCATGACTCTGTCCATATTTTCGCACCACTGTGTTAGTGTTGGAATGTCTATCGCTCCCACTTCTGTGCTATGTCACGTTTGGCTATTACCATACCTATCGTGGACCATTGCTGTCCGTGTCTGGAAAGGTCGTTGGGCCCCATATGTTGAGCAGGCATTTCCGTGGTTCCGGAACCAGGGATACCTCCATAGCTTGCGAGATGGTACGCATGACTTGTCTCCAGAATTCCTGAATGCAAGGACAATCCCAAATAGTGTGCAAAAAAGTCAACTCTTCCCCACACCCGCGAAGACAGTATGGATGTTGTGCCCTCTGTATTGTGTGGAGCATCCTCCTCGAATAGCATACCCTATGTAAGATTTTAAGCTGTATGAGTTGGAACTTTGCTGATATGCCCACCTCCTTTGGAGATGCCAGTGCTGCATTCCATTCAAATTCGTCCATTTCCCCTAGTTCCTCAACCCATTTAGCTCTCAGTTTTATTGTTGGATCCTCTAGGTTATTTAACAGCTTACGATATGTGAGGGACATCACTCGTTCCTGCATGTAGTCCGTAAGGAGGCGATCCTCGAGTGGCGATGCCTCTGTGACTTTCGTGCCGTGTGGGATGGCTGCTAGCAAAGCGTGTCGCACCTGTATGTAGCGAAACAATTCTGTGGGCCCCAGCTCGTATTGTTGCCTCAACTGGTCAAAAGGGATCACAGTGTCTTTGTCACACAGATCTCCCACTGAGGATAGACCAATATTATCCCATAACGTAAACACCTTACTGCTTCTCAGATTTCCCAGGGCCCGCGTGTCCCACAATGGGGTAAGTGTGGTAATTTTCCCCTTCCAGCCCAGTTTTGCCTGTGCTGTATGCCACAGCGATGCGGTAAGTCTTGTGGGCCCCACGAGTATGCACACTTTTCTTTGGTCATATAGAGGTGCCAGTATATTATGGGTACCTAATTGCTCCCTGTCCGCCCTGTATGCTGGGTCTTCTTGAGGTGCATGCAGCCACTAGTTTATGGGTTTTAGTTGCGCTGCCATGTATTAGAGATGCAGGTTCGGCAATGCAATACCGCCGTCGTACCACCCCCTATGCAACTTAGCCTGGGCTATTCGTGCCGGTCGATTGTTCCACATGAGGCCTGTCATCAATGCCGATACTTTTCCAAAATATCTTTTGTCTACCGGGTATGGTGTATTTTCCAGGATATATAAAAACCGGGCCAATGACATCATCTTATATAGTGCTGCTCTACCTAACAATGTCAGTGGCAACGCCGCCCAGAATTTAACATCATGTTTCAATCGATCCAACGGGGGTGCCAAGTTCTTTTGAAAGAATTTGGCTGGATCCTTTGTTATATGCACACCTAGGTATTTAAAGGATGTTCCTGCCACCCTCAAAGGGCAGTTTTCGCACAGTGTGGGGGTCGGTCATTGCAGTACATATATTTCCGACTTATTCCAGTTCAAAGTGTATCCCGAGATCTTCCCCAATTCATCGCACAGTGTCAACAGTGCTGGTATACTTCGTTCCGGTTCTGTCAGGTACACCAGCATGTCATCCGCGTAAAGTGACAGGCGGTCTTCCCACCCTTCCGACCAAGCGATCCCCTTTAGTAGTGGAGTGGAGCGTATTCGATTTGCCAATGGCTCTAGTTCAATCGCAAAGAGCAAAGGCGACAGGGGACAACCCTGACGGGTTCCTCTTCCCAACTGGAATGGTTGCAAAATATGGCCATTTGCCACCACCTGCGCCACTGGTTTAGAGTATAGTAGTCGGACCCAGGCCACGAATTTGGGGCCAATTCCCATATGGACCAGGACTTCGAATAAATATTGCCACTCCACCATATCGAATGCCATCTTTGCGTCGAGTGCCAATATGACCGCCTTCTCCGATAGCATATCCGCTCTGGCAAGCACACTATGCACCCTACGCAAATTGAGGGCTGTATTTCTGTGCGGCATAAAGCCAGACTGATCGGGGTGTATGATTTGCGGGAGATGGGCCATCAGCCTGGTGACAAGGAGTTTAGCCAGGATTTTTACTTCGGCATTGAGTAGGGAGATTGGGCGATACGATGTGCACATTTCCGGGTCCTTGCCGGGTTTGGGGATTGCAACGATAGTCGCCGTCCGTTGATCACACTGAAGTTCGGCCTTTTCCAAACTGTCTGTATACATATTTAACAAATGCCCACTGAGCCTTTCTGATGCTGCCTGGTACCATTCTATAGGGATACCATTGAGACCCGACGCCTTTCCCGGCTTTATAGCATGAATTGCTCTTTGTATCTCTTCCTCTGAATGAATGAATGAATAGCGTTTTTATACCGCGCAAAACTTAGCCCCAAGGGGCATCAAGGCGCAATACGAACAGACATGGAAAGTCCAGACTCCAGATAACTAGACCAGACGCCATTGGGAGAGCAAGAATCTAATATGCTTGAGAAAAAAGCCAGGTTTTGAGAAGTTTTTTGAAAATTGTCAAGGAGGATTGACTGGTAAGCTCAAAGGGAAGGGAGTTCCACAGTTTGGGAGCCAAGGTGGAAAAGGCTCTACCTCCCCATCTAACCTTAGCAAACCTAGGGACTACCAGCCTATTTTTTGAAGATGAACGAAGCGTTCTAGTGGGGGTGTAGGCACACAGAAGAGATCTAATGCCTTCAGATCCTGAGCCATGGATAGCACCATGGGCCAGACAGAGAATTTTGAAGGAGATCCTAGATGGGATTGGGAGCCAATGAAGGTCCCTTCTGGCCATTGTTGCAGACGTCCTCCTAGGGAGGCTAAGAACCAATCTGGCTGCAGCATTTTGCACCATTTGGAGGCGATGGATAGAGCCTTTATTGATGCCACCGTAAAGGGCATTACAATAATCTAGCCTCGATAGTACTAGGCCAGTTATTGCTTGTTTCCGGGCTGCCAAGGACAGGTAAGGGGCAATTTTCTTTAAGATTCTAATGGTGCCACAACAAGTAGACACTGTCCTATTTACCTGGGGGTCGAAGGAAAGGGCGGGATCAATTTGTACTCCAAGGTTCTTAGCAATAGGAGTGGGAGTCGGGCAATCGCCCAGGGATGGAGGCCACCAGTCCTTTGACCAGAGATCTTGGCTCCCTCCGAAGACCATAACTTCGGTTTTTTCACCGTTCAATTTTAGGAAGTTACATGTCATCCAATTGGAGACTGCCTCCATACAAGCTCTAAACTTGGAGGCGATCTCACAAACTGGCTGGGTGATGGATACCAAGATCTGTGTGTCGTCAGCATATGACAGCACGTCCAGGCCAAAGGATCTTACTACCTGTGCAAGTGGGGTAACATAGATGTTAAACAGTAAAGGGCTCAATGAAGAGCCCTGGGGAACCCCACATTGCACCTTTTGGGGATCGGAGAGGAAGTTGCCCATTTTTACTCTCTGCTCCCTGTGATGGAGAAAGGAGGAGAGCAGACTGAGGGCAGAACCTCCTAATCCGATATCTTTGAGCCTGGAGATCAGTATTGACGGGGACAGGGTGTCAAAAGCTGCTGTGAGATCTAACAACACAAGCAGTGAAGGATGTCCCTTGTCAACCACAGATCGAATTTTGTTTGTCACAACAGTGAGGGCAGACTCAGTGCTGTGAGCTGATCGAAAGCCGTGCTGGGAGCTATCAAGCATGTTGGAATTTTCAATATAAGTGGACAGATGTTGATTTATGTGAGATTCCAGAATCTTGGCTGGGGCCGGGAGTAAGGAAATAGGGCGGTAGTTCTTCAAGATCTGTGATGTCTGCCTCCAGTTCCGACACCGCTTCTGACATCAGTGTCTTATGGGGGATGTTTTCCAGCATCATGCATACCCTGCCTGCTGATACTTCGGTTTCTGGCGTGTATACTCCCTCAACATATTCCGCTAGTGCCCCCACAATTTCTTCAGGACTCGTGTGCACCCTTCCTTGTTTATCACTAATGCGCTGTATACCTCTGGTACTCCCTCCCCTCTTGTCAAGCCATGCCAACATTTTACCTGCCTTGTCCCCTATGTCATAAATCCTGTGTGTCGTCTCTGTTATCTGGGACACTGACTGTTGCTTTACATGTTCCCTGAACTGCTGTTGTTTTAGGAGTAGTGCATGGGATGTGTCCGGGGTAGGGTTCGCCTCATGCGCCGTAGTTGCAGCGTGCAGTGCTATCTCCAACACGAAAAAGGTCTTGCTGTCGCTCTCTTTTATGTCCCGCTATGGATGCTATAGCTTGTCCCCTGAGTACCGTCTTGTATGCCTCCCACAGAATAGAGTGTGACCGTACTGACGCAGTGTTCTCCGCGAAGTAGTGTGATGTTGTTGACTTGAGTGCCTTACACACCTTGGGAACTCGGAGATATGAAGCGTGTATTGGGTAAATCCTCCTACGTGACTTCTCCTGTGTGGATAACGTAAGTGTGACCGGGGAGTGATCTGATATGCCCCTTGGGTGTATATCGACAGTGTCTACGTGTTGTACCCCATCTCCCAGCGCAAAAAAGTAATCGATTCGTGATAGACTATTATGGACTGTGGAGTGGTAAGTGTACTGTCTCGCAGCAGGGTGAGTATAGCGCCATATATCTATTATTCCCATTGCGGTCAAAAATCTCTGAATACGTGAGGTGCTCCCCGTTTGAGGCATTGCCGGGAACCTATCTACTAGTGAATCTACTGCTGTATTGAAGTCCCCTCCAATTATTATGTCTCCCTCGGGTAAGTTCAGCAGGAATTCACCTGAAGTGCTGGGGGGACATATACTGATACTACGTTCATTAGTCTCACCTCCCACTGTCCCTGGAGTGCTGCGATACATCCCTGTGTGTCTGTCTTGGTGCTCAATGTGATGAATTGCGCTGACTTTTTCACCAGTATGCCCGTACTCCTAGAACCCGTGGTAAACTCTGAATGTACCACCATCTTACAGCCTTTCCTACAGAGAGCTTTAGTTGCCCCCCCAGTGAGGTGCGTTTCTTGGAGGAGCACCAAGGCCGGTCCCTGCCTTCTCACTGCATTCAACACCAACCCCCTCTTTATCTTATCTCCCAACCCTCGCACATTCCAGGACATGAGTCTGAGAGGCACTACTTGTGATCTTCGCAGCCCCTCCTCAGGTGCCTGTCTTTGAACGTCATGCATTTTTTTATCCTACACCTCTGGCAGTGCAAATCGGATCTCGATCCTGGGGTGTACCCGTCACTTATGTGGCTTAAACCATTCTTGCGTTCTTTTGCAAAATTTGACTTTACTCGTGGAACTTCAGTAACTTCTAAACAAACCCCCCTTCCTCCCCCCTCCCTGCCTCCCTGCTTAACGGGCTATCAACCGCCCGCCTCCCCAACATAGCAGAGTGCTTAACCCATCCCTTCAACAGATTACTTGCCCGCTGGGGTGGAGCGTCCTCCGGAGCAGGCGACAACCCTGCCCTCCTCCGAGCTCCCCAGGCCAGTGTCCAAGTATGTCCCTTTTTCAGAGTTCCTTAGTTTGCATCTTTTATGGCTGACACCGAGAAATCATGGTGTTATGCCTCCTTCCGCTCCCTGGAATTCAGGCGTTGGTGATCTGTTCGATCTCCCTCTTCCGGATGTTTGTGATCCCTCTTGGCTATTGTCTCGGTGCTTTTGGGCATTTTAACTTGGCCGGTGCAGACGCCCCGCTCGTCTCCATCCCTCCAACCAGTCCTGTGCCGCCTCCGGTGTCTCAAAAAACCATACCTTGTCCTCGGCCACTACTCTGAGACGCGCCGGGAACAGCGTGGAATAGAGCAACTCCTTAGCTCGAAGCGCCCTTGAAACGTCCAGAAAGGTCCTCCTCCAGCGCGCCACCTCGGCGGTATAGTCCGGGAAGAAGGCTACTGTTGAGTTCTGGATCTGAATAGCCGGGGATACTCTCGCTGCCTGTAAGATGGTATCTCGGTCTCGAAAATTAAAAAGTCGTGCCAGGATTGGTCTCGGGGGAGCCACCCAGATTTGGTTTCCCGCCGGGCACCCTGTGGACCCTCTCCACCGATAAAAAGTGTGAGAGGCCCTTCGGATTCAAGCGTGTCTTAATCAGTTCTTCCACGTAGAGATTAATTGCCGCTTTCCCTTCTGAATCCGGAACCCCCAGCATTCGGACGTTGTTCCTCCTAGAGCGCCCTTCCTGGTCGTCCATCTTGTCTCTGAGGGCCTTGTTTTCGGCCGCCATCTTCTCCATTGCCCCTTGTAGCTCCGACACGTCTTC
Organism: Lissotriton vulgaris; assembly: GCF_964263255.1. Lineage (NCBI taxonomy): Eukaryota > Metazoa > Chordata > Amphibia > Caudata > Salamandridae > Lissotriton > Lissotriton vulgaris. The sequence continues at coordinate 1,077,106,659 of NC_141689.1, read as the reverse complement.
CACCAGGGATTTTGTCACCACCTCCACCTGCTTCACTCTCTCGCTCATTTTTTGGAGGTCTGCTCTAATCAGGGTGACTTCTGTGGCCGTGGAGGCCCACTGTCGTTTGTACCTGCGCTAGGGCCTGCATTACATCTTCCAGCGTCGCTTTTTTGGCCCCATCCCCTTCTTGTGTTTTCCCTGTGGAGTTTCCAGATTCCGCCTGGGGAGGGTTATGCCTGTCGTAGGTGAATTTATCTAGTTTAGCTTGCGTTAAGCTGTGTTTAGGGCCTCTTCCCGCCATATTGTGCTTGTCCGGGTCTACCTCGCCCTTACGCCTCGTGTCCACTGTGTCTCCAGGATATCCCTGCGAGCTATTTTGCCTCTTCTTCGACCGCAATCTCCGGGTAGTTTGCGTTTCGTTGCTAGCCAGGGCGAGATATGGGACAGGTAGGCACTATGGGCCAACTACCGGTTGCAAAGAAGTGACCTTCGCCAATATTCTTTCCACAGCCCCCTATGTGGGCCGGGGGGAAAATCTCCAAAGTCGCTGTGTCTTCGTGCCAAGGCCTACAACCGCTCCTTCGATGGCCTGTTCTCACCCGTCTGCATCACCGGCTATTCTTGCGGGCCTCAGCGTGGCGTGTTTTGCCTTTGGTTTAAGGCGGAGCCTTTCCGATAGTCATTGTGCTGCAGCCGATGTTGCTTAAGCCTCTTCCGTTAACAGCGTTTTCCTTGGTTTCTGCTTCAGGGCTCGTTTCCGGCGCCAGGGCCCGGCTGCCTCCTCACTTCCGCCCGGATCTCTGCTGAGGGATAGGCCGCTGCTCGGTGTCTTCCACAGGCCGCAACACGCAGTATATTGTTTCTCCTGTTCCCGGTGTCGACAGGCTTTTAAATTTTCCCTGCAGGGTACTGCTCAGTCCTAGACCCAGTTTGCCCCTTCGGAGTGTTTCTTACAACGGATTAACCTGCCGGATTGCCGGGGGATGTTGCCTCGCTCCCGGAGCTCCTTTGTTAAGCTGCCGCCATGATCGGCCGCTAGTCACGCCCCCTCGACTCCATGCTTTTTGAGAGAATAGCGGGGTGCATGCACTGTCTATTTACCTGTTCTGTGTCACATTTGTGGGGAATTTCAGACACATCTTTCTGGGTATGTGTGGTGGGGTGCTCTCTCCTACTCAGCTTCGGTACAAGGGTGCCTGGTGGGAGTTGTAGTACAGGATTTCCAAACACAACCACCCCCTCCCTGTTAAGATGGGTACCTACCGGTTTGGTGAAGGTGAGCAATGCAATGGTTGACACATGGTTGTGAGTATGGAGAGTGCTCCATCCGGCTCAGTGGTTGGACAAAAGAGCATGAGATGGCTACCTACCTGTAAGTTTGGATTGTGAAATACAATGGCTGCCACATGCTTCTGGGTGGGGAGGGGGAGTGCTCAATCCTGGTGTGCTTTGGGACAAGGGGGCCTGTTGGGAGTTGTAGTTCAGGCTTCCTCACCACAATCCCCCCTCCCTGTGAAGATGTCTACCTATCTGTAACTTTGGTCAGCAAAATACAATGGCTGACACATGCTTCTGGGTGGGGTGGGGTGAAGTGCTCTATCTTGCTGAGCTGTGGAACAAGGTGGCCTGGTGGGAGTTGTATTGCTGGCTGCCTATCCACAGACACTCCTCCCTCTTAAGATGGCTGGCTCCCTGTGGAGCAGAGTAAGGACATTATTACACATGGCTCTTGGGTGGGGGGAGTTTTCCATCCTGCTCAAATGTGGGACATGGGGCCTGGTGGGAGTTGAGGTGCTAGCTGCCTGTACACATGCAACCCTGGGTATGTTGCTGGCTACCTTTGGAGTGATTCAGACGGAGTGAATGTTGGATCTGTGAGACATGTGTTGGGGAGTGTGTGGTGCACATGAATGCATTTGGGCATGGGAGGTGTAGCTTTGTAGTTGTGCAAAGACAGTACATAGCAGTGTGATGGTGGACATTTGTTTGTACTTCCCAGCCTCCACTCCCCGGCTATTCATGTGAGACTCTCTGAATGCAGTATGGCAAGCACCTTTTTCTCCATTGCAGTGAATGTTCTTGGTGGAATGGGAGGGCCATGATATAAAACACACAAAAGAGCAGACCAGGTCGAAAGGTGGTGTGCAACTACCACAGTTACTGTGTGGCAATAGTGGTGAATGCGTGAAACAAGTAGTTGAAAACAACGACTGTTGATAACAGAAGGCTAGAGCAATTTCCATCAGACCACCCTCATGGTGGAGTTCGCATCACGTGGAAATTGCTGGTCATACCATCCCAAATCCAACCATAAAGTGCCGGTGCGGGAAAGGATGTCAAAAGTGTGATCATGATGTACATCCTAGAGTGGTGTACCCTATGGCGCTGTGACCGTACTGCACAGCGCCATAGGGTAGTCTTACTACCTGGCGTGTTTTTAATCCTTGACACTTAGACTTCTGTCTAAATGTTCCTTGGTGTCTGGGTAGTCGATTTTATTCACCATTATTATTTGAGCACTGCACTTTTCGTATTCACACCACTCTGGTATGACCAGCAATTTGATACAGGGGAGCGAGCAGACAGGTCATAAAATATTCCCCTAGACCCTCCACACACCGGTTTTGTTTTTTAGGAATGGGAGGGCCACCACCAGTCATCAGAGCCAGCTTGTGGTTGTTCCTCTCTTTCACTTCGCTCTTGAGGTCATGCAATGCCTCACAATCTCCTTCTTGGTGTGCGGGACAGTCCCTAATGAATTGACTTTTCTGACTGTTCTTCCCCACATTTGTGCTCTGCTGGCTAATGGTGTCTGTTGGACCAGGTTACCAAACAATTGTGGTTCTACTCTGATTACCTCATCTGCCATTACTGACAACTGTCGGATTTTCACCTGCACCGCCTGCTACCGGCAGTCTTTCGTGGCATCTTTCTGGTGGTTGATCCTAATCGTTCTGCCCGTTTTGCCGTGGTACGTGCAGACAGTTCATTACCACTACCAAGGCGGTCAGACTGGTTTTCCGCTCACCATCCTAATTGACCCCTAAGTTGGCATTTTAGTTCACTGAGAACCTCCTACAGAGCACACAAGTTGGACCACTTAGAAGTATAATTCGAACAAAGGGCTTGGAAGTCTTAAATGGAAATTATCTTGCACCTTAAATTGTTACAACATAAAATAGTTAATCAGCATCCCATCAAGACAACAATAAAAGCGTTTCTAATATTCATCTTCACTTATGATGATTCTAGTCACATTATCAGAGATTAAAATGCTCAAAAGCATTCGGGTTCATGATGAGAATAGATCTTATTCCCTAAGGTGCCAGAGTGTCAGTGTCATTTGTATTTTGTTTTTATAAAAATAAACTCCCAATTTGGGAGTTTGTTTTTGAAAAACAAAAAAGTGTGGGGAGTGGCAACCTGAAACATGGTAGTTTCTCACCCAATTTCCATTTCTGTCACAGGAGCTGCAATGGTGATTGCTCCTGTGAAGGCACAGAGATCATTGCATATTGGGTGCTAATACATATTTTCCTCCACTACCCAGTGGCGGCCTGTGGTGGGAGTGCTGCTGGGTGCTGACGTGGGGTGGGGGAGGGGTAGTGTGAGGGGTAGTAAACTCTGGAAAAAGGCCACACAGAGGTAAGTACACAAACAAAAAACGAATTCTTTGCAAGCGCTGCATCACCAAATGCGATGCAGCGCTCGCAAAGAAATTAGTTTTATTTATTAGTTTGTGTACTTACCTCTGTGCGGACGCATTCTGAAGTTTACTACCCCTCACCGTGCCCCTCCCCTGCCCCACGTCAGCGCCCAGCAGCACTCCCACCAAGGGCCGCTACTGCCACTACCCTGAACGTGCGCCACACTCTAACTGAAGCCCAGAGTCTTAATGAAACAAAGCAAAACCAAAGGTGATGATGGACGGAGCACCCAGTCAACTGATCTGGGTTTAATCCATCACCGTTATTTAGCTCACTCCGCCACCCCAGCTCAGACATGGCCATATGCAAATCAGTCTGACCCTGTGCCTCATGGGAACAGTCCAGCCCGAACTGCCAAGCCATGTCTTCCCTGGACCGGAATCAAGCTTCCCAGGACCGGTTTCTGGCATTACAGCCTTTGGATTTTCTGAATGAAACAATGGCCCATCTCAAAAGGATTCCAGGAAACATCTACTGAAGCACGAAGGCTAAACTAGTGGAAAAATTCATTGGTGTGTCTTGAACCTGGCTTTTTCTGCGGTTCACTGACAGAATATCAACACTTAAAATATCCCCGTATCACAATATTGAGTTATAAATATCGATGACAAAAATATCGGCATCGTATATTTATAATGGTAAGTACAAAATTATCAGAAAAAAATATCGATGCCATAAACATAGTTGTATTACATATTGTTTTTATGTATATTTTAAAGAAAATAATAAATATTAAATAATAACATTAATAAAAAATAAATATAACAAATAAAAGTAATTTAAAAAAGTTAAACATACATATATAATATTCAATATATTTATAATATATATATACATATTTACTTTAAAACAATTATTAAACTAATAATTTAAATGTATTTTCTAATTGTAAAATTATACATAAAAAATATAATAACATACACTCTATGGAAAAAATTAAATAAATTAAAATATTAAACTATTTAAGCATCTTTAAACTTAGTAAAAATAATTTTCCAATGAACAGATATTCATATTTTAAAATATGATAATTTAAAATAAATACAACTTAATAATATAAATTATAACAACATACAATTAATGCTAACACTCATGCTATTCCCACCACAATATAAACAAAACTATGCAAACTATTAAAGTCAAAACATAAACAATGTATCACTTCCATTTAGCACAACACATAAATATTAATACATGATAAAAAAGAAAGCTTTACAACTCTCCCTCCAATAAATGCAACAGTAGTAAAAGAGATAAATTACACATAGTAAATGTTTACTACACCCATTCCAGCCATTACAACACCAAGGAAACTGTTGAAGAGCCGAGGGGTAACATTGAATATTTCCACTCCAGTCAGTGCAACAGTAGGGAAAGTGTTGGATTGTGGAGGGTTAAAATTACTATTCCCACTCCAATGAGCGCAACAGTAGGGAAAGTGTTAGGTAACAGAGGGGTAACATTTACTATTCACACTTCAGTCAGTTAAAAATTTAAAACAAACAAAGTTGTTAAAAATAAAAATGACTCATATTAAAAATAAAAAAATAAAAACATATTATAATGTTAAATACATGTCACAAATACCTACAAATATTATATTAAATAAAATAAAATTAATTAATATAATTATCAAACAAATACATATTTCTATTTGGAAATCATTCATTTGCAAAAACATTAACTATTACATACATGTAGTTTATTTTCTTCCTTCTCTATAACACCAAACAACTCACAATCCACATCAACAAATGAATTTCCATAAATTACATAGTTAATTATCAATTAAACTAATAATAATTACTAAACAAAAATTATAACACATACAAATAATTAACTTCTTACCCTTTACCCCTATACTCCCCACAACCCACACACACACAAAATAATTAACCAACTGCCCTAATTAATATTCATTTAATTAATTTTATTAATTACCAACTAACTATTAAGTAATTAAAAATAAATTACTTCGCACCTTTACCCCTAAAAACCCCACAGCCACACCTAAACATAAGTACACAATTTCCATATTTAGTTGTCAATTAAATATTATTAATCAACAACTAATTATTAGTTAATAAAAAATAGAGAAGTTCCCCCCTTTTACACCTATAAGCCCAAAATCTAGACAACCCCAAAATATAATTAAACAATAAACAAAATTAATTATGAATTATCAATCAATTAATTAATTATAATTAATTACTAATTGAAAATTAATTAAACATAAATTACTTCCCACCTTAAATCCCTATAACCCCCACAACCCACACCTACAATATACCAAACAGAATTAAAAACACAATTATCATTATAAAATGTCAATTAATAAATATCAATAAATACAAAACATTCACTTATTATAATCAAATTACTTCTTACTATATTCCCCTTTAAATCCACAACCCTCTACAGAACTAAAAAATGCAAAATCTAAATAAAATAAAATTAATAACTACTAAACATTTAACACATATAATAAATACCATAGGCAATACTTATACAAAACCAATACATCCTAGATGTTTAAAATATATAGTATAATACATAACACTAATTAAAAAATCAATATTTTAAACATCTATATTTTTTGCAAACAATATTAATGACTTCTTTTTTTTTTTAAATCGATATTTCTTAACTTAAGTTCGAAATTCTTGACTATGATATTCTTGCTGTCAATATTTTCATGTCACGATGTTTAAAACTCAATATTTGTGTAAGTCGACATTTCCAACTCAATATTTTGACTGAATACTTTTTCTGCAGGGTCATCCCCAAACCTTTTGCCTTCTGTCCTCCATTTTTGCTGAGTTCCTTTTTGTAGGCCTTAGGATCCTGTGCTCTCTAACACTGCTCTTCAGTGCAAAGGTGCTTGTGCTTTCTACTCTAAACTTCATAGAATTGGCTTCCACCCAGTTGGTAAATTTAATTTACTAGTGTGCCTGCAGCACTTAAATGCCACCCACTTAAGTAGCCCTTGAAGCATGGCTCAGGGATGCCAGTCCAGAGCTTGTGTTGCAGTTTAAACTGTCATTTTGACTGGCTAAATATACTTTTTGCCAGGTCCAAACCTTCCTTTTTTATATATATGATTTACCCTTAAAGGTGTCCCTAGACAGCCGCAAGGGCAGGATGCAGTGTATTTTCAAAATCTGGACATGCACGTTCAAGTTCGACCAGTCCTAGAAGTGAAAAGCTCTTAAATTCGTTTTTCACTACTGCAAAGTCTATCTCTCCCATAAGATAACGTTGGAGTTGCCTTATTACATTTTATAAGTGGAATTTTCAAATGGGAAGAGATAACTGAGTAATGTATTAATGTTTGATGTCTCTTGAAGCCTAATTTAAAATCCTAACTTATGGTGAAGTCAGATTTTAAAATACAATTACAATTCTGAAAATGCCACTGAAAGTTAGAATTTTCCTGCCTTAGCAATTTGCCTATGAATGTGTGTCGTTGGGCTTTGTGTATTTCTCCTAGACAGTCACACACATTGGAAGTTAGGTGTGACTGGCTGGGCAATCACTGGCAGGGTGGGATGGAGGAGCTGGGCCCACCCTCACTTATACCTAAATAGACAGGGCCCGATTCACAGAACTAACTTAAGGCAAAATCCTAAACTTACTACCATTTTGGTAATCACAGAAGGCACTTGCTCATTTTAATATTCACAGAAGGCACTTACTCATTTCGGTATTCACAGAAGTTAGGAGTCCTAACTTTAGGACTCCTAAATGCCTTCTGTGAATACCGAACGTCTTAAAGTTAGGATTTTTCTCAGTTTAGTAGTAGTAAAGTTAGGACTCCTAACTTTAGGACTCCTAAATGCCTTCTGTGAATACCGAAAGTCTTAAAATTAGGATTTTTCTAAATTTATTAGTAGTAAAGTTAGGACTCCTTACTTTCGGACTCCTAAATTCCTTCTGTGAATACCAAAAGTCTTAGAATTAGGATTTTTATCAATTTAGTAGTAGTAAAGTTAGGACTCCTAAATGCCTTCTGTGAATACCGAAAGTCTTAAAATTAGAATTTTTCTCAACTTTACTACCACTAAACGGAAAAAAATCCTAATTTTAAGATTTTCTGTATTCACAGAAGGCATTTGAGAGTCCTAAAGTTAGGAGTCCTAACTTTACTACTACTAAATTGAGAAAAATCCTAATTTTAAGACTTTGGGTATTCACAGAAGGCATTTAGGAGTCCTAAAGTTAGGAGTCCTAACTTTACTACTCCTAAACTGAGAAAAATCCTAACTTTAGGACTTTCGGTAATCACAGAAGGCATTTAGGAGTCCTAAAGTTAGGACTCCTAACTTCTGTGAATACCGAAATGAGTAAGTGTCCTCTGTGAATACGAAAATGGTAGTAAGTTTAGGATTTTGTCTTAAGTTAGTTCTGTGAATCGGGCCACAGTGTCCTGTCCCCACACTAAGGGCAGAATACTACCTGTAGTTTGTCTGGAACCAGGACAGGGGAGGCAGGGCATCTTTGCACGTTTAAGCATGCCTCCAGAAGCTTCTCCTGACTACAAAGGCAAAACTGTGTATAAAAGAATGACCTTTGACACCACCACTTTAGTACCCTTATGGACCTGTGGAAACTTTGCCTGGAAAGAAGGACTGCTCTGCTACTAGAAGGTCTGCCACTCTCATGGACTGCTGCTCTACAAGTAACTTCTGCCCTGTATGATCCACCCCTTCTTGCCGGGGTAAGAAGAACTGAACCTGTATCTCCATCTTGAACCCAGGAACACAGAGTGACTCAAAGGGCTAATCTGCTGGCTCCCTGATATTAGCCTTAGGGACATAACAGGCTCCCCAACAGCTCCTGGAGCCATCATCAGTGATTATCTGACCCCCAAGAGGTGGCTCTCATATCCTGAACCATTGGTGTGGCTCTTGAACTCCTAAATTCAATCTTTTGGGCTCTTTGCAACAGTGAATGGAAGTGTTCACACCAGTATTATGCTGCTCGCACCTAAAATCAGTGCGAGCTGCCTCCAGCCTGTCTATACGCACAGCAGCATCGTCTTCTTGTGGGGGACCGCCACCGTGAAGTTGCAGCCTGCCCGTCTGCGATGTCTGGCCTGCTTTTCGCACCCCGCCGACTTTCGCCTGCAATACCCTCCTTGCTCCTGTAAACTCTCTCTAATGCAAATGTGGCTCTGACACAAAGCTTGAGAAAGTAACACTTCAGCAGGACTAATTTAGGACTATATTTGACCCGTGCCCCATCGCAGTGCACCTGAACTTCTGACTTTGATCGGATCCAGCGTGACCAGATTGCCACGGTTGGCGCTTGATGCTTTTGGGCGCTAGATTGCTGTTTATTATTCAAAAATTCATAACTCCAGTTCTACTGATTGAACTGTTGTTGTTTTGGTCTTATTTTATTTATAAAATGTTGTTTTATTTTTCTAACTTGGTGTGACTTATTTTTGTTTCGTGTTTTTACTGCTTGAAGTGTTGCACAAATGCTTTACACTTTGCCTCTCAGTTAAGCCTAACTGCTCTGTGCCAAGCTGCCAGGGGGTTCAGCTTAGGTTTATTTGTGGTTTGCTTGTGCCTTATCCTGACTATGATTGTGGCTTCCGCTTGAGCAGGGCTCACACCCCAATCAACCAGTAGCCCAACTGCTAAAAGTGCCATAAAGCTGTGCTGAGACGCCTAAAGGCAATAAAACATGCTCTGGGTTGCTCATAGGATGACACTGCAGGAGATACTTAACTGTCAAGTCATGCTAATTGGGTCAGGGATGGGCCATCTACCTTTCAGCAACCTCCTTTCATGTAGGGTTACAGGTACCATTCCATACAGGATTTTTTGCATAGGTTTAAGTCATGTCCAAAAGATACTGCCATTACATTTGTATGTTTCAGAATGGACTCTATAAATGTATAAAAGGTTAAGCTAGATAGGACCTTTAAATTCAATTGAGGTACTCATTTTAGGTGTGGAAGTTTCTTGAAAAAACGATACTGTTTTCAATAAGGAAGTCTGTAATAGCTCAAGCATAACTTCATCTAATTAACCATTTAGGAGCAGAATTTGGCTTTGGGGCAAGAGTGTTTCCATATGTTTTGTAACAAAACCTGCACAAATATAGAGACAGAGTTAGGGAGAGAAGTGTTAAATGTGCTCACAATGTCTACTTTAAATATAGTAATTGTATTTAGATTGCGTTGCTACTCCTAACGAGGTATTAAAGTGCTTTTTGGCGTGCAGCACCCTACTCTGGAACCCAAATAAGATTAGTGGTGGATTAGTGTAGGGAAATAAAAGTTAATTTGAGCAGTGAGCATGCAAGCCTGCTAGTTGGATTGACAGTGATAATGGAGGGATAGAAGAAGGAGGAGTCTAGAAAGTGTTATTTGGGAGATCAGAGTAGTAAGATGAGATTTGGAATGCGTGAAAGGAGAGCTAGGTAGACAATACATCTTTTGCAGCCAGACAGCTGTCCTGTTTGGTAGGCTTAGACTAAAAAATGACCACACAGTACTCAATAGAATATAAAAGTATATGCTAACATGCATAGAGGCCATCCAGCACTTTGACAAGCATATCATCATTCCTAGAAATAAGTTATCACCGTATCATTTGTGAGCACTGAGCACTTTGCTCACTAATACCAAATGACAGTCTTTATTACTTCATGTTTATAATAAATGTGACATGTAAAAAAAAAATTCCATATAATTTACATCTAGGGCTCCCCACTGCCCGATTATGGGTTGGGCGGTGGGACCACCACAACCACAGCAGCTGCCAGGAAACCCCCACACCCTTGTGGTGCTGAAGTGGCGTAGAGACATCAATATGCTTGGCGGGACCGTCACGGTCCAGCCTAGCATATTATGATTTTCCTTTCACCCAGGGCTTTCATTAGGGGTGGGCTCACGGAGTTTGCAGGGTTTTATAACTCTGCCCTCTGAGTGAAACCCGTTGTTTGAGAAAAAATTTGCACCCGAAGTGGAGCGGAGTTTATGAGCACCATCCTCAATCAAACCAATGCATTTTGCCTGGGATCTCCTCAGTACAGGCTTGGCCTTCGCGCAGATTGACATACGAAGTTCTTGCCATCAGCTGCACTTCAGACTCTGAGTAAGCCAGAGGCAGCGCAGTGTGCAGCGGTAGGATGGCAGAGGAGGAGGGGAGGAGGGGAGGAGGCTTTGGGCCCGATTCACAGAACTAACTTAAGACAAAATCCTAAACTTACTACCATTTTGGTATTCAAAGAAGGCACTTACTCATTTTGGTATTCACAGAAGGCACTTACTCATTTCGGTATTCACAGAAGTTAGGAGTCCTAACTTTAGGACTCCTAAATGCCTTCTGTGAATACCGAAAGTCTTAAAGGTAGGATTTTTCTCAATTTAGTAGTAGTAAAGTTAGGACTCCTAACTTTAGGACTGCTAAATGCCTTCTGTGAATACCGAAAGTCTTAAAATTAGGATTTTTCTCAATCTAGTAGTAGTAAAGTTAGGACTCCTAACTTTCAGACTCCTAAATGCCTTCTGTGAATACCGAAAGTCTTAAAATTAGGATTTTTGTCTCAACTTTACTACTACTAAACTGAGAAAAAACCTAATTTTTGCCAGATACCATTTTTGCCAGATACCAAACTATGCAGAGTGAACTCGGAGCAATGTTTCCGGACACAGAAATATTAGTTCTGAAGCCATCAGGCTACTTGTAATGGCCGGAATGGTCTCCACGCTTCACTTGGTATATCACAACCGTTAATGAGGCCCTCATTAGTATTGGGTTAAGCAGGTAAGTCCAGGATGGATTTCCCCAAGCCTATTTTAATCCTGTAACAAAGACATGACTAATGCTTTCAGTAGGTGCCTTTATTATATTAAATATGTTGTTCCTGAAGACGTCTCTAAAATTTTAAATTCCAATAAGTTTTATCCTCTTTCAAGTGCAACTGTTTTATTGGGAATATTCACACAGTGCAGCTGAGGAGAGTACACTGGCCCAGATTTACAAGCCCCTTGCGCCACTTTCGCATCACTTTTACCATGTTAAAAGTGACGCAAAAGTGGTGCAAGGGGCTTGTAAATCTGCCCCACTATGTTTAATCCCACCGTAGTTGCAAGTTGTCGACTCATCCAACCTGCCATACATCACACACACTGTTCTTCGATTTTTGCTGTGTGCACTTTACCTAGAAGCCCTCCTTAGGGAGCCACTGGGAATTCTATTGCATGCTCAGTGTCGACATGAGGGAATTGTGGGTCGTTTAAGACCCTCTTTTAGGCATAGTGAACTTATGCCCCTCGAAAATGTGTTTTTGAGTTCGGTGCTGGCAACAAGCCATTTTTAAATGACAAAATTAGAGTCTCTCATTTCACCTTTGGCGGTCCGCCAATCCATATTAGTCTTTTTTTAAGTTTGAGTTTATTGAACATCAAAGAAAACATAAAAGAAACAGAGTGGAGAAGAAACAGCCAAATGTTAAATCATCGAAATATACAACAGCAAGGGAATGAAGGAACAGCTAAAACAATGTAAGGAGATAAATATTCAATTACATCAGAAAAATATATCCAATAATGACAAAGTAAGCATAAAAGGTACAAAAAATAAATAAATAAATAAACAATTGATAATAAAGGTTTAAGGTGGTTTGCGTACCTCAATAGAGTGAATATCATGAGTGACGGAAGAAGTGGCGGAGGAGGAGAGGTAATTAACTGAAGGGAGCCACAGGAGATCACACTTAATTGCTAGGGAAACAGGGGAAACAAAATTCGTATCTAACCTGTGATGAAAGCAAACCGCATTCCACCATGAAGTGAAGGAGACATTAGTGGCTTGTTTCCAATTAGATGTAATATGGTGGAAAGCAATGGCAATGAGGAGATCAAGAAGGATATAATGTCGGTGTGATTGGGGTAGTGCTGAGGACAGGGAACCTAAAAAGATGTGTATAGGGGAGAAGGGAATCTGAAAAAGAAAGATTTTGTGGAGTTGTAACCAAACCAAGTTCCAAAAACGCTGGATATGTGGGCAATCAAAGAGCATGTGTTTCAGATCTGCAGATGAACAAGGACAGGACCAGCAGGTAGAAGGAGTATCAGGGGAGAAATAGGATAAAATAGATGCCGTTTGTAAGGTACGGTTTTAAATGAAGTACAAAGGCTGGGTTGTATTGACAGCTCTAGAGTTTTTATGTAGTTTAGACCAAATCTTTTCCCACAGTACAATCGACAGTCAAGGGAGAAGTCGCGCTCCCAGGCTAACTCGACTTTTGATTTGGGTCTGTCAACAGAAATTTGAGCCGAATTGTAAAGAAAGGAAGCAGAAGGAGAAGAATCTAGTGCCGAAGCTATAGAATGACAAGTAAGGAGGATGGAGTTGGAGGCTGGCAAAGATGTGAGATAAGATCGAAGGACCGGAAGTAACGCGTCATATTGGGAGCGTGCACTAGCAGGCAAGGAGAAATGAGAGCGAAGATCAGAGAAAGAGGTAGGCGAACCCTGAGACAAAAGTTGAGAAATCCATTGTATACCACGGGAGTGCCAGGTCTTCCAAAAGAAAAAACGATTCCGAAGTAAGAATTGTTTATTATGCCAAATGGGCTGCTCATGTGTCGAGGAAATAGAGGGGTAGGAAGAGGATAAATAGGGAGAGAGAAGTTTGCGAGAATGAGATATGATGGGGTTGCAAAGACTAGTCAAAGGCGAAGTGAAGGATAAGAACTCACAAAATTCAAAAGGGGAAAGGAAAGAAGACTCAATTGTTAACCAAAGAGGAGGATAAAAAGGAAGAACAGAAGAAAGCCAACGAGCCGACTGTTTGAGCGAAAAAGCACGATGATAAGCTTTAAAATCCGGGAAACGAACTCCCGATTGAGATTTATCCTTTCGCATAGAAGCAAGCGCAATACGAGGTTTTTTAACTTGCCATAAAACTTTTTACCAAAATAGAGTCAGTCTTTTTAAAATAACAATCAGGAATGCGAATCGGTATCATGGATATAGTATACAATAGAAGTGGGGAAAGCATCATTTTGATCGAATTCAAACGACCCCACCAAGATAAGAAAAGCGGATTCCAACGAGATATGGCAGACTCTAGTTTTTTAGAAATATCATCAAAATTGAACTTCAAAGTGTCCGAAAGAAGGGGAGCGAACCATACGCCTAAGTACTTAATTTTAGTTGATTGCCACGAATTCCCAGAGATCTCAAAGAGATGCTTTTGACACAAAGCATTTAAGGGAAGAATCTCACATTTATCAACATTAAGACGATAGCCAGAAACAGCGGAGAAGGAGGAAACCTGCTGTAAGAATGAAGGGAGAGAAGAGACTGTGTCCGAACAATAGAAGAGAATATCATAGGCATAGACCGAGAGCTTGACTTGTTGGAAAGCAAAGGGGAAGCCAGAAATAGAGTGATCCTGTCGGATTTTGGTAAGAAAGGGTTCCAAGGCCAGCATAAATAATAAAGGAGAGAGAGGGCAACCCTGCCTTACACCTCTTTGGAGATTAAAATAATCCGGAGTTGCACCATTGACGAAGATGGACGCCTGGGGACAAGAATAAAGCAGGCAAACAAGAGAAATAAATTTGGGAGGAATACCCGACCAAGAGAGAGCCTGAAACACGAAGTCCCAACCTATCCGATCAAAAGCTTTCTCTGCATCCAGAGAGATGGCAGCTAGTGGAGTTCCCAAGGAAGAAGCTTTACTCAGGATATTAAAAAATACCCTAGAGTTATCGGAGGACAGGCGACCCTTAACGGACCCAGATTGCTCAGGGCCAATTAAATTAGGCAGAATGGGATCTAAGCGGAGAGCCAAAATTTTAGCCAGAATCTTATAATCGGTATTTACTAAAGAGATGGGATGGTAATTTTTACAGAGAGAGTGATCCTTGTCCTCTTAAGGGATTAAACAAATTAAAGCTTGTTGGAAAGATCCCCTCGACAGACCTGAGCCCTGAAAGGAGTGAAACAGGAGTAAGAGTTTTGGTAGAAGAAGTGAAGCGAAATGGCTATAAAACTCAATTGTAAATCCTTCAGGGCCAGGGGCTTTACCATGATGCAATTTGGAGACAGCATGTGAAATTTCGGAGAGGGAGATGTCAGCATCTAAAGGTCCAAAATCTACGTGGGAGGAGAGAGGGGAGGGGATAGAATGAAAATAAGAAAGGATATCTGCCGAAGAGGGAACTAGTTCTGGTGTGTATAGATTCCTATAAAAAAGCATAAATTCGTTAAGAATGTCTTTATCCTTAAACAAAGAATCTCCATTTGACGATTTATTCAGTTCCATTCTCGTACTCTCTTTTCGAATTCAAGTAGCGTGCATTACACTTCAGCAACAAATTGGAAGCAGCGTCTGTGGTAAACTTATAAAAAGAAAGTTTTGCATCTATGAGGTCTTTAAGGGAGGATTCAGAATTTGAGGAATGATAACCAAGTTCAAGTTGCTTAATTGTAGTGAGCAAAAGAGAAGATTTAGCCTCATTAGCTTTCTTCCTATGGGAGACAAAGTTGATAATACAACCCCTAGAAGCTGCCTTAAACGAGTCCCAAACCATGACAAAAGGAGATTCAGGAATTTGGCTGAGTGAGAAGAACTCAGACGCAAATTTAGAAAATTCTGTACAGAAGGCAGTATCAAGGAGCAGTGAGTTATTAAATCTCCATCTGCCAGATTGAGGGGAGAAGGGAAGAAGATCGATATCAACGAGTACAGGAGCATTATCAGATATGAGAATAGAGCCAATTTCAGAATAAATAGCATGTTGGGTCAGAGATTTACTAAGGAAGAGATAGTCTATACGTGATTGGGAATTGTGTGCGGGGGAGTAAAAATTGTATTCTCTGAGTGCAGGGTTACATAGTCTCCAGATGTCTACTAATGCATTATTCTGAATGGATTTGACAAATTGGGAATGCATCCTTGAGGGGGAGAACCTAACTTTGGAATGACGGTCAAGGAAGGGATCAAAGATCTGATTGCAATCACCACCAAAGATAATATAATCATCAGGGAGGGTGGAGAGTTTATCAGAGATAGAGGGCCAAAATAGCTTATCAACGCCCGTAGGGGCATAAATATTAAAGAACACAATTGGTATGTTGTCTATAAGCAACTTAACAATTAACCAACGACCCTGCGAATCACATTCCTGAGATATTAGAGACATTTAACTTTTTATGAAATAGAATCAAAACCCCATTTTTTTTAGTGTCAGTGGGAGAAAAGAAAACATGTTCCACCCAACAACGTTTAACTTTCAAGGCTTCATCTTTTGACAGGTGAGATTCCTGGATAAATGCAACATCAGTCTTAAGCCGGGCAAGATGTGACAGAACTCGTTGTCTCGTAATTGGGTTATTCAAACCCTTAACATTCCAGGTAATAACACGGAATTGTATACAGTAAGAATAAATACAACAGAAGCATGCTTACTAAGCCAATAAAGAAGGAAAAAAGGAAAGAAATCTCATGATAGAAAAAAGAAGAGGTGAGGAAGGTAGGAAAAAGAAAAAGGAAGGAAAGAAGAGAGAGAAAGAAGAGCAATGATGAGGAAATAGAGAAAAGGAAAGAGATGAGAAACAGGAAGACAGTACAAGTCCTAAACAGACGACTGAAAAACATACCTACAAGACAAACTCTAAACAGGGAGTGACAGCACTAAAGACAGCGACGACAACAGCGAAAACAACCGCATCCGGACCTCCATCTGCACAAAGACAAAAAGAAGAGAGGCAGTATAAAAAATTATCAAAGGAAACAATAGGGTGGAAATACCTGGGCATGAACCTAGAGGAAGGGGGAATAAAACAAAGGTTAGGAAAAGAGGGTGAAACAGTAGGAAAATGATAAGGCACAAAAATGGGATACTGATCACAGGACTAAAACCAATCAGAGACAATTAAGACCAATCAGGTTGCTCTAGAAGTATCCATATCGCTCGACCCATGTCAACGGAGGAATTCTTGTAGTGCAGCAGGATCTTCAAAGGTGGTGGTCTTCTCTTTATAAGTAACCTTGAAGAGACATGGAGGGAGGAGGCCATATCTAGCATTGAGAGCTCTCAGTTAAAGGAAACGCTTCCGGCGGTCAGCAGTGACTTTAGCAACATCTTGCGATAGGTAGAGATGATGGCCCTCCCAGACAATTTGTTTTTTGACCTTGGCGGCGGAGAGAACTTGCAAAAGATCTGTATATTGTACAAACAACTTTATGACTCCACGAGGTTTAGAGGACACTCTAGGACCTAAGCAATGCGCTCGCTGTATGTTGATGGAAGACAAGGCAGGAGCGTCTAATATCTTTGGAAGGAAGGATTGGAAAAAGGCTGTGGAATTTGACCCCTCTGAAAGTTCAGGAAGACCATAAAGGCAAAGGTTATTTCTACGGTTACGATTTTCCAAATGTTCTGTCTGTCTTTTAAGGAGAAGAAGCTCAGCCTCCATAGCCAGAATTCGGGTACAGGTGTTTTTTACAGATTCTGTGGATTGCTCGAGAAGTAAAACACGAGAGTCTAGGGTAGTCCATTTATCCTGCATACTTTGCAACGCTTGAGATGTCGACTCCATAAAAGGTCGTAGGGCTCGTAACTCCTCCAAAATGAGATCCAATGAAGAAGGCGAATGGGCACTATCCGATGAAGGAGGACTTTGATTGAGGCGTTTAGAAGAGGTCAGAGTGGTCGAAGGTTTGCTGCCAGTGTGAGATTTGGAGATGGCCCCCAATTGAGAAACAGGTTTAGACATCGCTCCTCCCTCCATGTCCTGGGAAGGAGAATCAGAGTCTGAATTGTTGAGTCCTTTAGGCGCAACAATGAGCTTCAAGTTGCGGATCTTCCCCATATATGGACAAGAAAAGATCTGAAGATGATGGAAGCGTTGGCCGCTCAAGGTCAAAATTGATGAGGAAAGTCAATTAAGTAAATAGGAGGTCGATAAATGGAGTGAGAAGGAAAGCCAGGGATCATCCAGACCACCAGAGAGCAACAGCAAGAGATTATAGCAGATAGTGTTTCCCTTGAAGCTTGGGAAAGATGGAGCCAGAGTAGAACATCATATCAGGCAAATTGAGAAGAAACCAGCATCACAGAAAATAGGATATCCGGTCATGGCAGGCAAACAATAACAAAGAAAGAACCTCCACAAATACCAGCATTGGAGAAAAGCAGACATTCAACCTCTAGGGCACAGAGACCATGCAGTGCTTCAAGGCGAAAGTTGGAAGCTGCTTTTAAACAAAGGTAGTCTGGCAGCACTCAGTGAGACAAGAAATTGTACATATGAAAAAACATTTTCACATTATTGAAGCCCACTGAAGCACCAAGCAATAGAAGGGAGTGCAGGAAGCAATGTAGGAGAGCTTTCCGTCATGAGGGCAGGCAGCGCAGTCAAAATAGCGGCTAGAATAACAAAAACGGGATCGCAACCCGTATTTATTGTAAGATGAAGTTTCGCTGAGTTCAGGTGCTCACCTGGCATAAAAAGCTGAAAAAACATTTTGGCGTCCCAGGGAGAGCTCCACAGGGGCCGGAACACTCTGCCGCAGAAGTCGGAGCCTGCCGCTAGGAGTCTCGAAATGGTGGCCGGAGCCGCGGGCGCAACTTCCTCAGAGAATGCGCTGGAAACGCGCCGAAAATCAAAAATGAAGATATCGCTG
This sequence comes from Lissotriton vulgaris, assembly GCF_964263255.1. NCBI lineage: Eukaryota > Metazoa > Chordata > Amphibia > Caudata > Salamandridae > Lissotriton > Lissotriton vulgaris. Next base: position 1,077,088,310 of record NC_141689.1, on the reverse strand, counting down.
CAGTCACCTCATCATAGGCTGTATGAGATAGTATTCCCTAGTCGAAATACTGCCTGACTGATATTCAAGGGAAAGCAGGAACGAAGGTCGTCACGGGAGCTCCGCAACTACCCCGCCATCTTGGCTGGCGCCGAAACCACGCCCCGCTATCCATATTAGTCTTATTCACAAAATTGTCCCTCAAGCAAATATATGTGCGGGTGCAGTAGAGGCATTTGCCCAGGAGGGACTCCCCAGTGTTACAGATTGCTGAAGTAGTACTGGCTGGCCTGGGATAATAACTCTGTGCCATGTTTTTAAACACAGGCCCTAGCCACTGATGTATTTTTCATTTACTAAACCATGCCTCTTGATTTTCTTATAATCAAATGACATGGAAAAAAATGTAATCACTCTAAATATGAGTTTATATTCAGGTGATGATCGGTGAAAGTAAAATGCAGATGATTGCTTTTAAGAAGTAATAACTCAATTAATTCTCAGTGCAGGTGAACCATCTACTGGCAACAGATAGTGCAGAATAGCTCCTATCTCACATAGCCAATATTTAACGAGCAAAGTCTGCATCAATTCAAGGAAGGTCTGCAATTGTCAAGTTACTCCGCCAGATGGCAGAACGCTGCGTAATCTCACAAAGTTTTTCGGTAACTTCACAGAATTCCGCAGAATGAAACTCCACAAGCTACTTCCATCACTTGTTTTCATGGCAGTTCCTCCTCTCTGAAAACCCTGGCAGGGAGGAAACAAAGGTAGCCCTACCAGGCCCCCTGTGTCTCTGCTGCCAGTGGATGCACAGGGGGGGGGGGCGCACATGTGTTCCCCCTGCACACTAGTTCCTGCACTGCATGAACATTTCAGTCTCTGCCATGCAGGAACAGATTTTGGCATTGCGGTGCCTGCCATGGGAATGCCAAAAAAAGCCACCGGATATGAGTCACACTCGTAATCTGGCGGTCGGCCTCACCACAGGGTTGGTGGTGAGGCGGCGGGCGGACCCAGCGCTTCACTGCCAAACTCGAAATCAGGCCCTTATTGTATATTAAGTACTTATTGTATACACAATATTAGGGACCACTGTCTTGTTTTGTCTTAAATACTCCGGTCCCATTTTTGGATCATAGGGTATTCCTTGTTTTCTTAACATTCCTACAATGAATACACACCACTCTGCGTGGATGGCTATTTTGATGCCTGATGGCATCTTCAAAAGCCTATTGTGACACTGTTGAAAACATAGCAATAAAACACAATAAAGGGAATCAGAATAGACATTTGGGCACTATAAACATTGGGCTTTGAAGGATTTGAGCACAGCAGTAAGCTAAGGACATATACTTCACACATTACTCCTATTAGATCCACATCTACCAACACTCATATTTGACGAAACAACAACTTTGATACAGTGGCTGCAAGCGCTATACAAGTGGCCACAACACAGCATAACATTAACTTGTTTTTATATTCCATTCATGTGCTGACCGACAGAGCTGTGCACAGGGCATGCCCTCAGTTTAATCTGGATTTCAATTGCTGCTGTGATTCCACAGGAGGCCAATTACAGACAGAGGGTCTCATTTTTGATGTTTTGCCGCAGGGAAGCACGGCAGGCCTTCCTGCTGCGCTTCCCTACGGCAAAAGAAAAAGGCAGGAATGCGCCGTATCTATAAGATACAGCACCTTCCTGTCCTTTTCCTCTGCACCGGCGCACAATGGGCTGCCTGCGCCAGCCCAGGCACCTTTGCACAATGGTGCAAAGGTGCCGGCCTTGCAGGGATGATTATTTTTGTGCAGGAAGGGAAACCTCTCAGTACAAAAATAATCACAAGAGGCTTTTCCTCTTTCTATGTGTGCACCTCCCTTACGCCTCCCCTGAGGAGGCGTAAGCTTTTGGCACTGCCTCAGATTTACGATTTCTCGTAAATCTGGGGCAGCGTCAAACGCCCCTGGATGTTTCGGGGAACGCCCCCAGCAACACCCATTGCACGCCCCTTTAACGCAGAACACTACATTAAAGGACTGATATTTATCAGGCAGCAATACGCCCAAAAAAGTGGCTTAGTGCTGCCAGATAAATATCACGCAGGCTTCTGCACCACAGAACTTCACAAAAAGTAAAGTTCCAATGGCGCAAGGGACCTCATAAATGAGGCCCAGAGTGTCTTGCTCTAAGTCATCTTTGCATTCCTTGGAAGAAATAAAGCTCATAGAAGCCTTACTGTCACAAGCATTATGCTGGGCTGGTGTTTCGAGTGTGAGCGGGTGAAATGTAAGAATCTGACACACCCTTTTATATAGAAAATAAGGGACAGCTGCAGGTTTCAGCATGATCAACTCTATGCTCACCCCTGCTTCCTCTGTCCTTCTACATGAAGAAAAATACAACTTTTCCATGAAGTCTTGAAACTTTCTCATAGAAATTACACCTGGACAGAAGGCAGTAGCACACATATCAGTACGACTCGTTGAAAGGAATAACTGGGACTCTGCTCAACATGATCCATCATCAATCAATCATTCACTCAGGGTTTGTGAAGCCAGCTACTCACCTGTGAGGATCTCAAGGTGCTGGGAAGTTGTTTAGATTGTATAGTTCAACATATGGATATTCCACAATCTCCCAAGAGACACAAATCCACCTTCTTGCCTACCTGGGAGGTCTAACTAGAACAACCCATGTGATGCTAAGTTTACCAAAAAAGCATATACCTTCTTACCTAAGTGAAAGATCACATTGATGTAACCAGCAGACCCTAGTTAAGCAAGAGGAAAATCACTGAGCCTTATCAGAAGGTGTTGGGGACCAGCAATAATGAAAATCTGAAAGAAAGATAAAGTTCATGATATTTCTTCCTGGTCAAATGAAAGAGAGATGGCTCTTTCATCTAGGAGATCAAGCACCTGAATACATTTGAAAACAAATTTAAAAGAATTTGTAGCTCTTTTATGCAGTATGATCTGGCCAGCTGGGAGGTAGAATTTGGGATGGCTTCACAGAGGTTAAAAAGTATGCAGGTTGTGAAGCTAAGGTCCCTGTCTAGGCAAAGAAATTAGCAAGATGTGAGACCTAGGCTTACAACTTTGCTCATCAAATACATGGTTGAATGAAGAGTCAGGTAGGTATTTTGATTTTTCTGCAGATTGAGATGGGCAGCAGTGTTTGTGAATGAATGCTACAAAGGAGAAGAGTTGTAAACTTGTTGTTGGCCTGAATTACAAGCCCATACACAGAGGCGGACTAGGCAACGTTGTCAGGGTGGAAATAAATAAAGAAGGGATTAGATCTGGGAACAATTAAAAAGGAAAGTACAACATATTTGTAGATGGTTGGTTGATTTTCTGGCAGAAGTCAACTACTCCGTGCCAAATGGAAGAGAGGAAGTTAATGAATCGGGCAGGCTACATGACGAGCTTTGTGTGTCATTGGCAAGAAGTGATATGAAATCAGAATGATAAAATATCCGAAACACAAGCTAAAGTGCAGTACAAAGAGGATATATATAAGGATGGCGCAATGAGGGTTGCTGCAAGAAGAGTGGTTATGGTAAACAATGAGATTGAGTCATATTCTTGAAAGTAAAAGAGCTTCAGGTAAGAGCTAAGTCAATGATACCTAGGCTGGTCACAGTCGATAGAAGGATGCCATTTTTCACCAATTCAAATGCTAACCAGAGATCAAGAGTGGGAAACATTGATGAGTTGGTTTTGTTGGGCAGTGGTAAGGAATTATGCAACATGCTAACAGAGTACCTCAATAGCTTTGTGATCGATGTACACGCTTAAATAAATGGGATCTTTCAAAGTAGAAATTGCATTTAATTGAAATGCATTTACAGTTCTTTTTTGGCCTGTGTTTCTGACCTCTATTTCAACATGTCTTTAATTGTAAAAAAAAATTAAATTGAAAATCCTCAGAAAAACATATAAAAAAGTAGAGCCTGATTATGAGTGGGTCAGTAAATTCTGACACGTGCGTAAACCCATGTTTATGCAATGATTGGAATTAAAAGGTATTTAACGCACACAATATCAGATGCGTTTAATACTTCAGGCCTCATTTACAAGTATGCCGCCGGTGAGTCGCTTATTTGTTATGCCAAGCAGTGCAATGGGCTTGCCCATATTTACAAGGCCACATAAATTCACCCTGTGTGACTTTTCATGGCCTTGTAAATTTGGGTCCTTTTCATGCATTACTCTGTGTGAAAGGGGCATTCCATGGATGTTGCTGTTGGTGTTCCAATGCAACATCCATTGAACCTGACATAATACAAGATTTACAATGTTTTTTAAAGATGGGAACTTGACAGAATCCTACGCCTCCCCAAGGGAGGCCTAGGAGTGGCGCAACGAGGCAAACAACTTGTATTTCTCCTCGTTTTTTCCTCTTTCTATACCAGCTGCGTTATGTAGCATGCATAGAAAGATGAAGACGGCATCAAGTGTTGTTTTTGTGCAGGAAGGTGACCCTTCCGGAACAAAAATATTCATCCTGTAACACAGCTGCCCTTGCAACATGACACAAGGTTGTCTGCATTGTTGCATGGCTGCTGTTTGTGTGCCCGCGAAGGGGAGAAGTACAGGAATACGCCAGATCTCGTAGATGCAGGCCATTCCTGCCCTTTTATTTTGAGCCACGGCATTGCAGCAAGAAGGCTTGCTGTGCTGCCATGAGCCAAAATATAGTAAATGAGGCTCTTCATGTTTCATTACATTTTGGCAGGTCAAATATGCTGAAATTTAACAGTGGAAATGTATACAGTATTTACTGTGTCATTCGGATTTTGGTGTGTTAAACACTAAAACCCGAATGCTATTCCCCATAAGCTTGTAATAGGAGCCATTAATCACACCCTATAAATAACGGGTGCCGTGGTAGCGTTATTTATCAGGTACACTAAATAGCACTTATCCTTGTGATCAGGACCGCAGTGTCTTATTGTGTGATACCTTTTCTGGGGAGGCTTAACAATGTTACAATAATTAGATGCCAGTTCCAATTAAATCCAATGATATTTAGGCAAATCAATATTTGTTGATTTCATATATTTCACGAAGCACTAACATGATAGTGAATCACCAAGTTCAGTCACCCTTCGCCCAGGCAACAGTTTTCATTCAGCTCATGAATACAACTCTTTTGCAGTTGATGAATGGATAGAGAAAGAGATGCATAATACCAAGTAGTGACTGTGACTCTGTGGAGGCTTCTTTCTGAAAAATTTCCTGGAATCAAGAAAAATCCCTTGTCTAATATCTGACCATAAATATTATATTAAAAAATTACCATTCATACAATTCCTGAGTTAAGAATTAAAGTCTTGCCTGAAGCTGACAATTTTTCCCCGCAAAGCCCCACCTACCTCCCTAACTGACAAGGCCAGAGATTTTGCAAACATTCATGTAATTTGAGTAGACAACGAAACAAGACACAGACTCATCAAGAATGGATTATTTCACATCCACTTTACAGGTGTGTCACAAGGTGTCATAATCTGGGTAAGCCAGGCTCTTAAGGAAAACTATAAATATCAAACCCACTTTTACAGGTGTGTCGTAAGGTGCTCACTCTTGGTAAAACTAAGCTCTTAAAGGAAAACAATAAATGGAGAATAATGTTATTGACAATTAATATTTCACTCACAAAAGCACCAGACAGTGGTTCTTGTCAGTGCTTCAATAATGTACTGTTTGCTAGTTAATATATGGAATGCTTTAATATGTGATCAGGAAATACATGTTTTAAGGAATAATGGGGCATATTTTCAAGGGGGTTTATCTCTGCTTTTTTGGCTTTAAAAGCCAAGAAAGCGGAGATAAGATTATCTCCCTATTACCTAGCTGTCACTATCACCAGTTAGTGACAGCTAGTAGGAAATAGCGACCATCTTGGGCCCCACTTTGCATGTCAGTGATATTTATCACTAATGACATGTAAAGTGGGCGTGCCAAGATGTTAGCGACTGGAAACAGTCGCTAACATCGCTATCTCCTATTACCAACTTTTGGAGATATTCGCGCTAAGCGTGAATTTTTCCAAAAGCTAACACCTGCCCTCAGCAGTTCTTAGCCATGTTATCCAATGGGAGGTGGATAACATGGCTAAGAGCATTAGCTCGGTAATGCATGAAAATAGCTGACTTCATGCATTTCGGCCGATTTTTATGGCTTAGGAGATATACCTTGATAATAGCAAGGTTCCTAAGCGATAAAAATCGCCGCAGCTCTGCAATAAAAAAATCGCAGCTAAATCAACATAGCGGTAATTATCACTAGTTGTTGGTAATATGCCCCAATATTAGTTATCCTCTTTTGTGTGTTGTTTGCTCAGAGCAATGACTGGGGCGACAGATACTTGTGCCTCCTACTGACCATATTACTGCTTTGCAAGCATATTTTCTCACATCATTTTGCATATTGAAGATTCAGTGTCCACCACCCTCTATTTCCTTTTAATTCTGAAATATTGTGTATGATAACTTGTTTGGACCCATATAAAACAATTAACAATTACATGTAAAAGCCTTTAGTGTATTTGTTTTATCATGAGCATGTTTGTTTGTTTTATCATGCACATGTGTTTTTTCATGTGCATCATGCGTCCATAATATTCTGTCTTTGCTCACTTGGCTCACTTTATACATCATGGATTGTGCCCTTTTGACAAGCAGGCTTTTTCCATATATGCACACAGGATCAGGATCAACATGCAAGTATCTGCCCCAATGTTGCTTTATTTTAGGGAAGAGTTAAATATGCACCTCTTAAAAGTACACTACATCACAATTCAGTAACAGACACTTTTCCTAGAAACCAGTTTCAATTCCTTTCATCCATTGACTGTACATTTGTCTTTGACCATGTATAGCATTCCACTGCCTTTTGACTAGCTTCATGCAATAGACATACCGTGTTCATCCATACATAAATATTTAAAACCCCGGGTTTACTTTGTTGTCATATGCAGACGCCACTCAGCTCATGCTTTTCCTTTCTGATAATAACTTATCAGACCCGGTCCAACTTTCAGAAGTTAATATCCACCATCGCAGAGTAGATGAATATTTATTGCATATGTATGAATGCAAGCAAAACTGAAATCCTCCTCTCAGGGAGAGACACTCATATGTGGGGCGACCACTGGTGGCCTTCTTCCTTGATGCCAGTCTTAGGAACAGTAGGGGAATTTACCCTACTGTTCCAAAGACTGCCATCAAAAGCCTATGAGGCTGGGTGTATAGTAGTCTATCTTTTGAAGCACAGGCAGGGGCAGGCATGTATTTCAGGCTTTTGACAGAGCTTAAACTTATTCTAGGTTTTTTCATGCCTAGTATTCAGGCAGTTATCCTATCTCGAATAGTTTACTGCAATATTCTTTACCTGCGAGTCAATAAATTAGTCATGAGCAGACTGTAACAGGTGAAAAATGCTGCAGCCAAATTGCTGTTTTCCTTTCCTAAACTTTCCTGAGCTTCTGGTCTTCTTCACAGGTTGCACTGGCTCAGAGTTTACATTTCAAGGCCGTGTGTACGACCCATAAGATCTTGAATTCCCAGGGAGCTCCTATTTTGGAAAATTTGGTATTTCCGTACTGCCCTCTACATTATTTGCGTTCTGCAAATTTGAATTTGGCCATGACCTCTGGGTCAAGAGAGTTAGAGCAGGAAGTCGCTCCGTCTGTGCGAGGCCCCCGCTTTCTGGTACGCGCTTCTAATCCACATCAGTATCCTCCAGAATATCCCTGGGCGTAGTTTGCATAGTAGCGCAACGTGTAGCAACGCCAAGTGCAGTTCGCCCTATACACGCTATGAGTAGCTACGCGAACTGCGTAGTGCGGTAGGGAAATGCTGTTCGCACTGATTGGAAAGTGCCGGGTGCTTGTCCGCACTGTGCAATCATTGTAAATGGTATCTTGCACAGTGCAAGCGGTTGTTTTCGGCCACTCAAGTAGATTTGTAGATTTGGGGAGAGGTGTGGCGCCGCGGCCAGGACAAATGGCGCTGGACACTGGGGATCATGGTTTGATCCCGGGGCCAGGGGTCTGTCCAGCACCATGCGACTCCGGGCTATAGCTACCTTAATCTTCCCAATGGACCCCAGCCCCGAGATACCCCTTTGGGGGTGATTCGTGCACTATACAAGTATTGGATTTACATTTTTACATTTACTCAAGTGGCAGCTTTCTTAACACTGACTGGTAGTTTCTCATCGTGAGCGGCAGCAAGCATACGCGACCACTCACAATGAGAAACCTGACCTCCCCTTGTTTAGATCTATTTTCCACGCTCGCGATCGGCAACTTGATGTTGCTGATCGCGAACGAGGAAAAAGTCTTGCCAGGATGTTGATTTTGCTCGTTCGCGATCACCAACTTGACGTTGAGGAATGCGAGCAAGCAAAAATGCCCGCTACGCTATGCGTTTTTGCACTTTGCAACGTACAATTCACGTAGTGTGTAGTACCACAAACTACGCACGCTCCGCAAGCGCAGAGTAGTCCTACGCTCAGGGTTACTCCAAAACCACTTGCTGTTTAGGAAGTCATTGAAGAGCTTGGCTTTTCTTTATGTAGGTTCTCTCCCGTAATTATGGTTTCTGCATTTTTCTGCAGTTGTTTTCCTATTGGACTAGCGCTGGAAAGCCCTATTGTATGGGCAGCTATACACTTTACAAAATCTCATAACACAACATACCTACTGGGGCCGGATAAAATTTGTGATACACTGACATAATCTTGTATTATTTTGCATATTTCTTTATTAGCTTGTGTTGGACCTGGGCCTCTGTACAGTGTCATCCTGCATTTTTGCCTTTTATTCCTGAACCTGTTTTTGTTGACTTTAAGACTGTGCGCTTTTCCCTGCTACCAGTGGCAAAATGTGTGAGCTCTCTCTTTAAAGCATGGTAAAATCGACCTACATTTGATTGACATTTTTAATTTACTTGTTTTTTTCTAGTAATTGGCACTACAAATACCTAGGGCCCATAAATTAAATGCTACTAGTGGGCATAAGCAGCTTCTCCTTGTGCCAACCACTAAAGTAGGCCTATAAAACATGGAACAGGCCTGCCACTTTAGCCTGTAGGGCAATTTGAAACTACCATTTTGACTGGCAAGAAAAACCTTTGCCAGACCTAAACCTTCCTGTTCAATACACATAAGCCATCCCTAACACAGGCCTTAAAGGCTCATGGAACAGGGTACATGGTAATTAAGTAGTCGATCATGTGTACTTAGGTTTTACCTTTCTTGACAAAGAAAAACTCATAAAGTAATTTTTCAGTTGTAGGCTATACCTCCCATAGACTCAGGGGCCCATTAGGATGGCGGGCAGATGGAAGTCAGCCCACCACCCTAGCGGTGCTGGTTCCGGTGGCCAGTGGTGCAGCAGTCCCGCTCCTACGATTAGGATGCCACCGCCACCATGGCGGTGGCATCCTCCATTCCCAGCATTGTCATGCACAAGGTGACAGGCACATGACAATGCAAGTGGGTACCCCCCATGTGCACCCCCCACCCCCCCAAAACCCTGGGGGCCGGCAACGGGCCCCCGAAAGCAGAATCCACATGCCTATCTGTGGCGGCAACGCCGCCCCAAAAGGCATGTTTCCACCCCCATACTAATATGGATGGCGGCATATTAAACCCTTTTCCACCTGCTCGACTTGTCGAACGGGTGGAAAAGCGGCGGACGGTCTTCCCATCCGCTGCGGTACCCCCGTCATAATTATATGGCAGGCGGTAAATGGGTGGCGGGTGGGGAAGGATGTAGGGCGGATCGCCACCACCATGCTGGTGGCGGCGATCCCCCCTACATCCTAATGACCCCCTAACAGTCTACCTCATCACAATTAATCAGTGATAACTTCAGTTTGGGGACAGATACATAAATGCTTCCACCATTTAAATGAATTACAATGTAAAATCATCTTTAATGGTAAAGTTAGTATTTAAGTTATTATTTTGCAAATGTCACTTTTAGAACAGTGACATTTTTCTGCTCAATCAACTGTGTCTTTCCGCCAGTGCCCTGAGTCACATGTCTGTGAACGTCTTTCTTGTTGTGCGTTGTGTATTCTTTCCAGACATTGGAACAAAAGAGGCTTAGGAGTGAGGGAGTGGGTCTTCCTGACAATATTACTGGGGAGGAGCTATCTCCTGCCCTGATTGCACTTCAAAGGGCCCTGCCTTCTTCCCACACAAAGGAACTTGACACCAGACTTGTCCTTTTTTTTGTCACTCTAGGCGGTTTGGAGCCACGACCAGGGCTAGGGGAGTAAATGGCCAGAACTAGTTTTGGGGGTAGGCCAGGGAATTCCACCACACAAAGGCTGTTACCAGGTATAATAGTTGCACCTTCAGAATTTCTTATGAGAACACTCCTTTACCTGTGGAAGATTCAGTAGAAGGGCTTCCCTGCAGTCTGAACAATGAAGAATGGAACTGCTTACCTTGAATCCATGGTCCCCAGAAGTGATTCCAATGGTCAGTTGGCTGACCTCCTGTTTGAGGTACAGGGGCACAACAAGCTTCCGGCTACTGCCCAGTTGACCAGCCCTAACTGGATCTGCCTGAGCCCTGATGCTGTCCTCTGCTGTAGGTAGTTCTGATCCCCAAGAAGTGCCCCCATGTCCTGCACCTTGGCTGGCATCAAAGTGTACTACTCCTGAAGAAAAGTTAAAGATATTGAGGCTTTGGGCTCATTGTGACTGCCAAGCAGCATCTTTGTGCCAAGAACTGACCACACGCTACAAATGCTAATGCGATGCTCCAGAGGGACCTGAACTCCACGCCAACAGCAACTGTCCACAGTGACTATCAGTGTAAAACTCCAGCGCGACCTTCACTTTGATCCAACAGCAACAGCATGCAACGACCGCCAACAGGAGGCTTCAGCAATGACCAGCTCTTTGCATCTATACAGCAATCATCCACTACAGCAGACCTGCTCCTCATGGCGAAAAAGACCTCCTTGCCACCCCTCACCAAAGGGAATGACAGCTCCTTGCGCAAACATAAGAAGGTAACCCTTCAGAAGGATGAACCTGGTCCCTGTGTCCAGGGTGCGCTCAATCACAAACTTTACCCTGGGACAGCATGACCAGATAACCACGGGTGGTACTTTGTGCTTTTTGATGCTATTTTCACCAAAACTTTAAAAATGAATATTTCCAGTTCCACTGATTAGACTTTTGACATTTAGGTGTAATTTTATTTATTACTATCGTACTCTATTTTTCTAAAATTGGTTTGGGATTTGTTGTGTTTTTCCTTTATTATGGTTTAAATGCTGTGTAAATACTTAAGACATTTCCTCCAAGTTAAATCTGACTGCATTTGTGCCAAGTCATAAGAGGGTTAAACACCAGTATATTTGGTGACTTTTGTGGTTCAACTTGACAAGGATTGCATTATATGTGTGGGGTCTCCACCCACTCAGTTACTCAGTTACTCAATGTCTTAAAGATTTTTATGAGATATTTGGAAAATTACACAACTACACCATGCAGCACAGGAGCACAGGAAACACAATAGCAACTAGAATGTGAGAGGCTGTTGTTTGCACCACTTATGTTTTTTGCATTATTTGTTTGCCTGAAATCCTGCTAAATGCCAGTTTTGTATTTTGTGTAGTTATAGAAAAACAAATTATTTAAACTTGGCAAACATTTAATGTTGCAAACACACATACATAAATACACACTTGTACTTACCAGGAAGGCAGAAAACCCCTGAAGCACATGTCTTCGTGGTCGGATCCATTGTCAAATACAAAAATAAGGAACAGAATGGTGCCAATCGATTCACTCTTCAAACAAAACAATTGACAGTAATGACATTTTTTCTTTGTTCAAGCTTGAAAACATTACATGTCTTTTTATTGGACCCAATGTAAACTGATGAATTAAAACTGCATTCTTGAATGGGAAATTATTTTGGACAGAATTCCTCTGAATCACATGGACTGAAAGATGTTAGTCACTTGCCATCAACCAGTCACATTTACATGCCACCAAGTGTCTGACATATGCTCATTCACATCCTTAATTTGATTTAAGGATTCTGCACATGATTCACAGGAAGTCATGCAAGATACACAAATCTTTGAAATAGTATATCTGCACACACAATTTATGTGGATTTCAGTGAGTCTGAGTATTTATGAAAATTGGCAACATCACATATTAAAATCTGAAAACGGGGAAAGGAGCATATAGCCTGGTATATCCACACACAATTTGCCCAAATGCTTTGTGGTAAATGCAGTGAATGGTTACACTCACTTTTGTTGAACTTCTTTAGTATTCACAATTGTTTGTTTAGCCAGTACTAGCAATCTCTAAACATATGTTTCGGGATATTTGTCCTTCTTCAATAGAGAGTAACACCTTGAATGTTGGGTTACTGACTCAGTGTGTGAAGGAGTCTTGGCTCAAGTCCCGCCACACCTGAGGACCACCGGTCCCAATGATGTAGGCCTCATTCGTTTTGCCACCCCATTTAAAATAACATTGAAACAAGGCGCAATTCTACCCAGAATTAAACAGTACCCACTATCTAAGGAAGCAGAGGAGGGCATTGCCTCTACTATACAAGCCCTGCTCGATCAGGGGGTCATATACCCATGCGTATCTCCCTGTAACACATGCCTTTTTCCTGTTCGCAAGGGCAAGACCAATCAATGGCGTTTGGTTCATGACCTGCGTTCTATCAATAACATAGTGGTACCAGAGTTTCCCATCATCCCAGACCCTTCTGTCATCCTCACCAATGTTCCCCCGAATGCACAATACTTTTCCGTGATCGACCTGTAAAATGCATTTTTCAGCACCCCCCTTCACCCAGATAGTCAGTACCTATTGGCTTTCTGCTACAAAGGGGTGCAAATGACGTACAGAAGATTGGCTCCAGGGTACTGTGAGCCCCCAGCGTCTTCAACAGAGTGGTCAAAGAAGACTTATCAAATTTCCAATGTGACAGCACTTTGCTGCAATATGTCGACGACATTTTGCTCTGCAGCACCACAGAACACCAGTGCAGAACAGACACCATCTCTCTACTCACCACCCTAGCTCACAGAGGCTATAAAGTAGACAAAAACAAACTTCAGTATCGCCAAACAGAGGTACACTACTTAGGCCAGGTACTATCAGCATCAGGGAGACGAGTAACACCAGACAGAGTTGAGGCCATAAGAAACACCCCAGAGCCCCAAACTGTGAAGGAGATGCAAAAATTCCTTGGGCTTGTGAATTATGTCCGCCAATGGATCTTTGACTTCTCCACAATAACTGCCCCCTTGCTGAAAGCAGTTAAAGCAGCAAAAGACAGACGCAACAGACTAGACTGGACACCTGAAATGACAGCTTCCTTCAAACAGCTTAAAGATGAGATAACAAATGCACCAGTGTTAGGGACACCTGATTGCACAAAGGAATTCTATCTTTTCACCCACTGCAATGGTCAGGTCATGACTGCTGTCCTTACTCAGAAATACCCCATGGGCCACAAGCCAATTGCCTACTTTAGCGGCTTGCTAGACTCAGTTATGAGAGGTCATTATCCCTGCGAACAGGCTCTCGCTGCTGCAGCCTTTGCGGTGGATAAAAGCCCCCCATTTTCATGGAATCGTCACTGACCATGTACACAGAGCATGCTGTCTTTGCCATAATCCAGACACCAAGGGCAATGCAAGGAAAAGAACAAAAATATCCCTGTCTTACCCCGTGGTCAGCAGAGGAGACTGGACTCTGTAGCACACTCTGTAGCCGTGCTCTCGACCCACCACCAGCACACTGGAAGTTATATTTTAGTAGATAGGCACCTGCATTTTTGTGCCCCAGTGAGCCGACACCAAACACCTTCAAACATAGACACAAATAGCACACCCTGAATGATCTCTTATCGAGTGTTGTAGGTCCAGTACGGGCCCAAATCCTTCTTGTAGCTCTACAAGATGTTGGAATGTTTTGAGCGAGCGTCCTTTGGACTTGTGTCGGCTCTCTATGTGGGAACCGGGGACGAATGGGGAAGGGATACGGGGTTTTATCTTTGTTAAGTAGGGGGGAATAGCGAAGGCGAATCAAAGTGTTCTATAGTGGCGTGAGGGGCGCCTGCGGAATGTTAGTTGCTGTGTGGGATTAGCAGTCTCATTCCAGGTATTCTTTCTGGACTCTGATGTGAAGGGTGAGAGTTCGAGGTGCACACTAGCGTGCGTGTTGGTAGCAGTGCTATTTCCTGGGAGATCAGGACCTAGTGTGCTGTGTGTTGCTTTCTGCTGTTTGAGTGTGACCGCTGGTACAGTGGATGGAACAGTGAACAGTGAGGCATCTTGGCTGCTTCTATCATTATAACTTTTCACAGCAAGAAAATAGATACACCAAATAAGGGTGATTAGTGCCACTCCAACAATGATACAGAACATAAATGTGATAAGAGTACATAACTTCACATCACGGCTGCTGCATTCCTGGAACAGCATGGGGGTGTCATCTTCTTCTTCTTCTTCCTTGACAGAGGATGGGAAACCGCTGTCCTCGTTCAGGCGGACCATGGGCATGTCGCTTTCCTCTCTCAGTCCATTGTTTGTTGCTGCGGAGGCGCAGGATCGAGGCGGACGTCCCGTCTGTGGATCCATGCCTTGCGCTCAGCTATCCAGACAGCAGTTGGAGATGACTCAGTCACTGCAAAGGGGCAGTTGAATTTGGGGTCTTTCCACTTCCTGACGTGCCTCCGGACGAACATCAGAGTCCCAGGACGGATAGGTGGCAGCTCTGGATCGGTGGAGCTCTTCTCCTTCCTTTTGGACACCTGGGCAGAAAGGAACGGGTTAGTGTGGACACAAAATCATAAAGCTCTGCTTTAACTATCTCTGACGATGACTCACTGTCAGTTTTGGGCCTGGTGGAGGGGATAGTTACATTTATGGATCGTCCGGTGACAAGTTGGTGGGGCGTGAGGTGGTGATCCGAGCTTGGGGAGTTTCTCAGTGAGTAGAGGGCAAGTGGAAGGCAGTAGAGCCATTTCTTACCGATGGTGGCGCTGATTTTGCTTATTTTGTTTTTGAGCAGGCCGTTGAGGCGCTCACAAATGCCATTGCTTTGGGGGTGGTAGTCGGATGTTAGTTTGTGTCTGATGCCTAGCATTGTGGTCAGGGAGGAAAAGATGGCATTTGAAAAATGGCTCCCGTTATAAGTTCTGATGGCCTCAGGAATTCCAAAGCGTGAGATGACGTCATGGAGTAGGAATGTGGCTACTGCTTTGGCATTGCAGTGGATGCATGGTCCAGCTTCGATCCATCGCGAAAATGGGCATACCACCACAATGAGATATCAGTAATTTTGGCACCTATCAATCATGTCAACATAGTCGAGGTGGAGTTTTTTGAAGGGGTCTGAGGGTTTGGGGATGGTGGAAGCAACTGTTTTGAGCGTTGGATTTGGTGAGTACTGTTGGCAGATGAGGCAATTATTGACAAAAAGTTGTATTAATTCGTGGGCATTGGGAATGAACCAATCTGTTTGCAGTGTTGTGGACATGTTATCTCGGGAGACATGTGCGGGAAGGTGGAGTTGGTCCAGCGCCACCTGCAGTAAGGCTTGTGGCGTGACAGTCTTCCCAGACATGGTCTGCCTGTAAATACAATCAGCAGGGTCCTGCTGTACTCCCCTCTTCTTCCATAGCTCTTTCTCTTGTTGTGGTGCACTTTCTTGTATTTATCTGAGATGCAGTTGGGCAATGGAATCGTATTGTTGTGTGTTGTCGATCGGGCAAGAGGCATTTGGGTCAAGAGTGTCATTGCTGGTGTCCGTGTCATTGTTGTTGTCTGTGTGCTGTGCTGGAGCTATACTGTTTTTATGTGTTTTTGTCTGTTGTGCTGGTGCTACAGCTTGGGCAAGTAGTATTGGGGCGTTATATGGATCAGGCTCAGTGAAAGGTAGGGGGGGTCTGGCTGCAGCTTTACCTCTGGAGACAAAGTCCTGTCCATTAGTGTGTGCTGCACATTTGACAAACGCTACCTCAGTTGGAAGTGTAAGGGCCTCAATCAAATCCTCCAGCAATTGTTTGTGGCATACAGGTGTCCCATCTGATTTGAGAAAGCCGCGCCTTTTCCAGTGCAGGATGCTCGAGTGTGTCATTGTTGTGACGTATGCAGAGTCTGAGTACACTGTGACGCGGTCATCAGCCTCGTGGTGCAAAGCGGCAGTTAGTGCCACTAATTCTGCAGCCTGGGCTGAGTAGTGTGGAGGCAATGTAATTTGCTGTAAATGTCTAGGGAATCAGAAGAGTCTTGCTGTTGGGCCCTGACTACTGCAGCTCCTGTGTACCTAATCCCTGTCTCTTGATCAATAGTGGAGGACCCATCAACAAAGTATACAGTGCTGTCTGGCAGGGGGTCCTCTCTTGCTGCTCCTGATTCGTCAGGACAGTATGTGGCACAGTCATGGGTGTCGTCATTTGAGGCTGCAATGGGATGGGCAAAGATTGTAGCATGGTTGACTGCGTAACATTTGACAACCTTCAAGGAGGGTAATGAAAGTATGACTTCGTAACCTGACACTCTCTGTGTAGTCAATGTTGTCTTGGCTTTCTGGATTATGGCAAAGACAGCATGCGCTGTGTACATGGTCAGCGAGGATCCCATGACAATGGGGGTGCTTTTATCCACCGCAAAGGCTGCAGCTGCGAGAGCCTGTTCGCAGGGATAATGACCTCTCATAACTGAGTCTAGCAAGCCGCTAAAGTAGGCAATTGGCTTGTGGCCCATGGGGTATTTCTGAGTAAGGACAGCAGTCATGACCTGACCATTGCAGTGGGTGAAAAGATAGAATTCCTTTGTGTAATCAGGTGTCCCTAACACTGGTGCATTTGTTATCTCATCTTTAAACTGTTTGAAGGAAGCTGTCATTTCAGGTGTCCAGTCTAGTCTGTTGCGTCTGTCTTTTGCTGTTTTAACTGCTTTCAGCAAGGGGGCAGTTATTGTGGAGAAGTCAAAGATCCATTGGCGGACATAATTCACAAGCCCAAGGAATTTTTGCATCTCCTTCACAGTTTGGGGCTCTTAGGTGTTTCTTATGGCCTCAACTCTGTCTGGTGTTACTCGTCTCCCTGATGCTGATAGTAC
The DNA here is from genome assembly GCF_964263255.1 of Lissotriton vulgaris. Lineage (NCBI taxonomy): Eukaryota > Metazoa > Chordata > Amphibia > Caudata > Salamandridae > Lissotriton > Lissotriton vulgaris. Next base: position 1,077,071,185 of record NC_141689.1, on the reverse strand, counting down.
CTGGCCTAAGTAGTGCACCTCTGTTTGGCAATACTGAAGTTTGTTTTTGTCTACTTTATAACCTCTGTGAGCTAGGGTTGTGAGTAGAGAGATGGTGTCTGTTCTGCACTGGTGTTTTGTGGTGCTGCAGAGCAAAATATCGTCGACACATTGCAGCAAAGTGCTGTCACATTGGAAATTTGATAAGTCTTCTTTGACCACTCTGTTGAAGACGCTGGGGGACTCACAGTACCCTTGAGCCAATCTTCTGTACGTCATTTTCACCCCTTTGTAGCAGAAAGCCAATAGGTACTGACTGTCGGGGTGAAGGGGGACGCTGAAAAATGCATTTTTCAGGTCGATCACGGAAAAGTATTGTGCATTCGGGGGAACATTGGTGAGGATGACAGAAGAGTCTGGGACGATGGGAAACTCTATACCACTATGTTATTGATCGAACGCAGGTCATGAACCAAACGCCATTGATTGGTCTTGCCCTTGCGAACAGGAAAAAGGCATGTGTTACAGGGAGATACGCATGGGTATATGACCCCCTGATCTAGCAGGGCTTGTATAGTAGGGGCAATGCCCTCCTCTACTTCCTTAGATAGTGGGTACTGTTTAATTCTGGGTAGAATTGTGCCTGGTTCGAATGTTATTTTAAATGGGGTGGCAGAACGAATGAGGCCTACGTCATTGGGACCGGTGGTCCACAGGTGTGGCGTGACTTGAGCCAAGTCTTCTTCACGCACTGAGTCATATTTTTGTGGGGCAGAGGGTGTTCTCTTTTCCACTGTCACCGACAAAGGTACCTCATACTGATAGATGATCTCTGTTATGGGATGGTCATCAGGATCACCAAAGAGCTGTTCATCTGAAATGTCTCTCACTTGGTGTCCAGGCTCGATGAAAACTACACAGGCCCAGGAGTGCATATTGTCGTCTATTTGGTAGTGCTGGGACTGTGGGCGAAAGAGAAATTCCTTCGGGGGCTGGACAGTGCGCTGGTGCAATTCGGGTGTGTTGGCTACAACGATGTGTACCGCAGTGGAGAATGCTTGCTCATCCACAGGGCGAGCCCTCATTTGATCTTTCAAGGAAGAGTCAACAGTGAGTGCCATCATTCTCGCTAGGGGTGTGCCTGGTATAGAACAAACCATTGTTCCGTTCTCATGGAAGTGAATTGTCATGTTCAGTTTTCAGAGTCTCTCCCTAAAAGGTTGATTGGAGAATGTGGTGAATAAAGCTGTGGTTGCTCCAGCACCCGGTCTCCTATTTGTAGGGGTACTGGCTTGGTAAAGGGGACCCTTGCTATTGCCCCAGAGAATCCCTGTGTGTCCGCTACTTGATCAGAAATAGGCAGATGTCCGCCTGTAATGTAGGAGTACGTGGCGCCTGTGTCAATGAGGAAGCTATATATTTTGTTATTTATCGTAACCAGGACGGTGGGGTCATCTTCACCGCTCATGATGCATGATGAAACTGGGCGCACAAGAGTTGTCTGTGGGCTGTCCTAGCAAGTGTATCCTCCATCTTGGTATTGCTGGATGGTGCCCGGTGTGAAAGGATTGTTGGGAGTAATCACCACTCCTCCTTGGGGTGTAGTGTTTTGGGCTTGGGACACCATTTGGTACGTGGATACCTGCCTTTGTGGCTGCATGGGAGCTTGCATTTGCAGGGGCTGCATGGGGACTTGCATCTGCTGGGGCTGCATGCTTTGCTGTGGGGCCAAGAGAAGGAGGTTCCAAGCTGAGTGACTAATGTGGTGATGTCACATATGTGTGGACCAAAGACTTTTTGCTCCACAGGACAGGAAAAGGAAAGTCATTTAGCCTTTAAGCATTATCTTTTTTCCACAGGTAGCCGTTTTGTATATCTCTTTGAATAGGTGGCACAATCAGATTTTTATTTTTTTTATCAGCAAAATTGCACTTGTTTCGTACTGACTAAACCATTTGCACAATTGAATCACAAACTTCACAAATGTCAGGTAGAAGAGAAGCAGTACAATGGAGAAATAATCTGAAGCAGCAATTCTGATTCAATGATTTATAATTGTATAATGTGAAAGTCTTCCTTTTATGGATTGATTAATGAAAGGGATAATTGTTACAGGAAGGGATAGATTCACCAAATCTGTAGGTGAATCCTTTGTGTAACAATTTCATCAGATGGCCGTAGGGCATTTTTTGGCTGATGGACCAAAACACTTTGATGGTCAACTTTCTGCTATGAGTTTGCCATTACTCAAGGGAATGTCACAAAATTATTTACAGTAACAAAAAAGTCACCAAAACAACACAAATTGCCATTTTCTGCTTCATACTATGGGGATCATTTACAAATATGTCACACAGCACCACAAACATAGTTGCTGTGCTGCATTGCATGTGAGGTAGAGCAAAAGAAAGCACCATATTTAATATTATATGGCACTACCTGGGAACCAGATTCGTAGCCAAGAACAACATGGAATGCACTCTCCTTGCTTTTCTGGATAACATTAGATTCGAAGTAGATCGGGGCAAGGCTGTTGCATTGATTCTATAAGACCTTGCAGCTGCATTCAACACAGCCTCACACAGCCAAGTGATTAAAATCTCAATGAGATAGGGCTTCTTTCTTCCACCCTCCAATGGTTGAGATTTTTTTTGTGCAAAAGGAATTAGCCTGTTCAGTTGAACATGGTCAGATCACCCCCCAGCTCAAAATGCGATGTACACTTATTACCGTATGCATCTCATCTCTTGCCAAATTGGTAAATAAGTAGGAATTTGACAAATGCTCTTATGCAGATGATACCCAAAAGGTCATCTTGATAGGAGAGAAGAGACTACGAAAAACCTTGCTGGTTGTCTCTCTGAGTTTGCCAGTTGGATGATGGCCTACTGCTTAAAACTAAACACGAAAAATTAGAGATTCTCTTATTTGGTGGGGCCGACCATGTTGGGATGATTCATGGTTGCCTGCAACTCTGGGCACCATGCCTGAACCTACAAAAGTGCAAAAAACACAGTTGATGGGCAGAAGGCAGGATGATGTCTTACATTCACCCCAGTACAAAGATCTGGGCCTAAATCCATCGTTTTTTTGCACTCCACACCACCCTAGGTCAGACACTGGCTATATGCAAATCAGCCTTGACCCTGTGCCTCATGGGAATAGTCCAGCCCGAACTACCAAGCCATGTCTTTTCTAGACCGGAATCAAGCATCCAAGGACCGGTTTCTGGCTATCAGCATTCTTCAGCCTGGATAGCTTGACTCCAGTGATGTAGAGAGCCTGGGACTCAGTCTGAGCATACCCAGCCCACTCGGGGTGAAAATTGCAAAAAACACAGTTGATGGACAGAATGCAGAACAATGTCTTACATTCACCCCAGTACAAAGATCTAGGCCTACATCCATCGTTATTTTGCACTCCACACCACCCTAGGTCAGACACAGGCTATATGCAAATCAGCCTTGACCCTGTGCCTCATGGGAACAGTCCAGCCCGAACTATCAAGCCATGTCTTTCCCAGACCGGAATCAAGCATCCAAGGACCGGTTTCTGGCTATCAGCCTTCTTCAGCCTGGATAGCTTGACTCCAGTGATGTGGAGAGCCTGGGACTCACGTCTGAGCATACCCAGCCCACTCGGGGTGAAAATTGCAAAAAACAATGTTGATGGACAGAATGCAGAACAATGTCTTACATTCACCCCAGTACAAAGATCTGGGCCTAAATCCATCGTTTTTTTGCACTCCACACCACCCTAGGTCAGACACTGGCTATATGCAAATCAGCCTTGACCCTGTGCCTCATGGGAACAAAAGTGGCAAAAAATGTAGGTGTCCTTATTGATTGGTCATTATCTATGCAAGACCAGTTCAATACCACGTGTGGCAAATGTTTTGGCCTACTTAAAGTTTTCAGGAAACTGTTCCTTTAGATTCCAAACAACTGGCATAGAACCGTGAACCAAGCTTTAATTGCATGGCGATTGTATTACAGAAAGGACATATATAAGGTGATGGCTGATTAGCTGTTCACCCGTTTGCAGGTGTACCAAAATGCGGCTGCACTGGTTGCCCATATGAAAGGCAACAAAATTCAAACAAGCTTCTCTGCCATGCTCACAAGGCTGTTCATAATTGCGGTCCTTTGATTCTCAGATCCAAAGTAAAATGTTATCAGCCCATTAAAAATCTGAGATCTGCAAATTTAGCTTTAGTAAAAACAAAACAAATCAAGAAAGTTAGAGCCTGAATCAGCTCTTTTACTTTTTTGGCTACAGCCCGATGGAATTTGCTTCACCTAGATATCTGACTTACTGATGATTGATTCAGGAAATACTTAAAGATGGCTTTTCCCAAGTAATGGGCCTTTGCCGACTCTCTATTCTTTCTTCAGTATATTAGATCATTAAATGTATTGCAGTATTAGCATCATGATATACCTCTGGGGATGAGTGTTTGCGCTGTATAAATACTGCCATGATAATAATATCCTGATCTCGTCCTATGGCTGGCGCACTATTAGGCTGCTTAGCACCATACACACACCTTTGCACCATAGTGCAAGTGTGTCTGCATTTGTGTTATCTGTCTGTTTCAGGGTGAGAAATTACCTGCAAAAGGTTTGTCATTGACCAAGATAGGGCAGCCACATTCCATCACTGTGAGAACTTTTGCTTATGTTTTCACTATGCAATGTTGATGCTGTTTTTGTATGAGTTGAAAAATTTACAAATGAAAATGAACGTTTTGTGGATCACAAGTCCAAATTTGGACTTTTGAATAATGCTATATGCATTTCTATGTCTGAATTGGGAGCACAAAAATCTAATTCTGGGTCAAAATTGTAAGCAATATATAATGCACTTGCCTCAGTTAAGGTCTTTTATTTACCAGAGTGGAGCAGAGTGAAGCTCTGTGTGTTGAGTTTTGCTGTGTTTACAGTCAATGAATTAGAACACTTTTAGCAAACCATATATGGCGTTTTATTCTCAGCTGCACCTCTGAGATTTAAACCGTATTTAGGGATGTGCTACTTCGTTCTTTCCAGGGAGCCTACGTTGGAACCAGACTTTCCTTGCTATGTTGTGTTTGTGGCGATCAAGGATGAGTCTCTTTTTGAGGATTGAGGGCCAGAAGCAAGACCCTTTCACTTTGCAAGTTACAAATTGCATTGCTTTGTGACTCGCAATTTGCAACTCACAAATTGGAATTTACAACTTTGTCTCAGACTTTGTTTGCGACTCCTAATGGGGTCACAAATTGCCTGCCTCATGAATATTCATGAGGAAGGCGTAATTTGTGACCCCATTGGGAATGGCTAGCACTTCCAGGGATGGTGGCCTTCTGGGATCAGCAGGCCACCATGTCTGTGACTGCTTCATAAATAAAGCAATATTTTTTTTTAAATGCTTTAAATGCGGCCCATTTTCCTTAAAGGAAAACTGGATGCATTCAAAAAAGAAAAATTAAATGTTTCTGTTTCATTTTTTAAGAGTAGGCAGTGGTCCAAGAGACCATTGCCTGCTCTTAAAGAATATTTTCACTGAGAGTCACAATTTGAATTTGAATTTTTAACAATTTGTAGAGCGCACATTCACTAGGCAGTTTCTTGGTGCTATAGGATTTCGCTTGGGGGCCCCTTCCCGTTTGAGAGTGGTTTACCACCCATTTGAAATGGGTAGTAAAAATTGCGGCTGCAAAACAATCTTACATTGAATTATGCCTCGCTATTAGGAAGGTAAGTCCTTGGCACAGGCGTTCCTCATATCGAGTCGCAAACAATATTTTGTGAGTTGGTAATAGGTTACTGACTCGCAAAATAGGGTTAGTACATAGGTCAGTCAGACCTATTTTGCGGTGGCAAATGGATTGATTTCCCATTTACGACCAAGGAAAACGGTCGAACATCATGCGCCATGTCTAGTAATTTCACACAGTTCATGATTTTGGGCTTGCATTTAGTCATTCAGGAATTCAAAGTATCTAAGGTAGAAGAAAGGGAATTAGTGTCATTAGTAGGGGGACTTGCAGTAATCACAGAGTGAAGTTGGCATACTTGTACTAGGGGTCACCCTGCATAATTATACAATTGCTCACATGTCCTTAATGGACAGAAAAAAACTCTCAAGTGGTAAGGGACAATGGGTTTTCATTTTCTAACTATTAAGTCATGGCTTGTAAAGCACCTTAAAAAAGGAAAAATAGCCTACTAAAAGGCCCTTACTGTTCCTTTTCATCACAGAAGCTTCAGCCATAAAAGTAGGAGCTGATTCAGTGAAAAAAACACTGACAAGGGGCAAACTTTGAATATTTTGAGCTGACCTCTGTTCAGCCAACAGAGGCAGATCTTCCACTGACCTACTCTCATTTCCCCTTGCTGGCCACACTCTAAATTACTCCCTAGGTCAACAATATGTTCAAAACATTGATTGAAGAGTATTATGGCCAGTATAGATCCATGTGGTAAAATGTAGGTGAGGGGTACTTGGCTGAGGAGTGAGTATATCATTTTAACCTTTGGAATATGGCGCTGCAGTTTAGAAGAGAACCAGCTATGGACATTATTTCCCTACCCATGTGTTTCTTCAGTGATTGTGACTGTCAATGTTAAAGGCTACAGATTAAGATCAACAGACATGAGTCATCTGAGTCATACTCACGGGGCAACCATTATCTAGCGCACAGTTGTATCAGTACAAAACTATTTTGAGCACTGAATGGAGATCATGCAGTAGGATGTGTTTAGTGATAACTGCTTGAGTTATATTATCAGGCAATTGTAAAAGTCCTTTGCTAGGCGAGTCAGGCCTGATATAGGATGAACATTGTGAAGTTCATCTGGTTCTGCTTAGACGTTTTGCAGTAGGAGTTTTTTGGCCTGAACTGAAGCACTTAGGTAACTCAGCCTGGTAGTGGTGTGTATATTGGGTTAGCCCAATAAATAACAAGATTATGTCTTATGTCTTTTGCGGAGAAGCGTGGCTCAATGGTTAGAGCGGCAGACCCTGATTCCTCGAGTTATATATTCTGATCAGGGGGGGAAGGATCACTTGTCCTGCATAACTTTGGGCATGCCGTAACTGTTCCGAGTAGTCCCAATGTTAACCCTCATGCACGTGCTGGTAAAAGGTGTGGTATTGAGCGGTATATCTTGTTCTCCGCCGTCCCTTGCACGTGTGTGCATAATCATCGGGTTGTTTTTTCATGCAACCTCCATCCAGGAGGCATTACCCATCGTTAAAAACAGTAGTGATAAGTGATGATGAGGTGAAAAGGTGCTGGAATAAAATTGTCTCTTTTGATCAGAAAAATTATTTATTCTTTCTTTATTTGGAGGCAATGGAATTAAAATTAAGACGGTGAACGTGAGTTATTATGACTCGTTCACACTAAGTGAAAAAAGGTCGACATGTTTCAGCCCTTTCTTATGCCTTGTAGGTCATGTGGGCTTTCTTCAGGACCATGGTGTGAAATAGAGACCTCTCACTCCTCTATTTGTGGTAAGAAAAAAGATTTAAATAATGGAACAAAGCGTTATGTTGCTCCAAAGGAGGTCAAAATGTACCTGCAAAGAAAGAGGACATAGTAGACACAGGGTAAAGGTGAAGGGAAACATATAAGACTATACGACTGGTTGAATGCACCAGGAACACATAAATCGCACTGTGGCGTAGCAACTCTAAAATGGCAATACTTTGCACTGACTACCCCACTCAAAGAATAGGGTCGACTATCTCTTAATTGGCATGGGATTTCAAATGATTCGATTGGTTTTTGCAGAAAAAGCAAGTGGTGGGAGTTATGGTGAGAGTGGCATAAGATTATACGTGCCGGTTTACAAGCGTGTTGGTGTAATTCTCTCAGACGCTTTCATTCTTCACCAAGCAAGTTGTGTCATTCGGCAGCGTGATCAGGCTGTGCTGTATTACCTCAAGAGTTAAATCTCGAGAACAAGGTATTTTTCACTAAACACAGTATTATAACATACCTCCGTTCTTGGCTATATTTAGCCTCTTCGGTATCAGGGTGGGTCAGGGAGGCACGCTACAATAGGTAAATATTCTATCAGAACATGGTGTTCTTTTACATTAATACTTTACGGTTTCGCAGCGTTGTGGTCCTCGTGGTACCTCTGGCTCTCCATTCACTCCTTGTGCTGACTCTGCCACCTCTGTCCCGGGATACGAAAGGCGTTTCCGGGCTAGTGATTTTATAGGTAGCTCAGTAATGGGGATAGTGGAAAGACTATGGTATTTATTTAAATTGGAAGTTAACTGGATCTATTATTTGATATATCATATGCCTCATCCACTGAAAATTGTGCCCCACGGTATGTTATCGTTCAGACCATTAACATCAGTGCCGAGTCTGTGCACCCACCGTTGCTCTTTTTCAAAGAGGATTTTTTCTGTGTTGTGGTCTTTGTTGTGTAATGTTTCTAGAATAACCCACTGTAGATCTTTCACAGTGTGGCCAGCTTCCAGACCACAAAGATGTCTAGCCACTATCTGGAAGCTGGCCACACTGTGAAAGATCTACAGTGGGTTATTCTAGAAACATTACACAACAAAGACCACAATGCATTGAAAAAGAGCAACGGTGGGTGCACAGACTCGGCACTGATGTTAATGGTCTGAACGATAACATACCGTGGGGCACAATTTTCAGTGGATGAGGCATATGATATATCAAATAATAGATCCAGTTAACTTCCAATTTAAATAAATACCATAGTCTTTCCACTATCCCCATTACTGAGCTACCTATAAAATCACTAGCCCGGAAACGCCTTTCGCATCCCGGGACAGAGGTGGCAGAGTCAGCACAAGGAGTGAATGGAGAGCCAGAGGTACCACGAGGACCACAACGCTGCGAAACCGTAAAGTATTAATGTAAAAGAACACCATGTTCTGATCGATTATTTACCTAATGTAGCGTGCCTCCCTGACCCACCCTGATACCGAAGAGGCTAAATATAGCCAAGAACGGAGGTATGTTATAATACTGTGTTTAGTGAAAAATAGCTTGTTCTCGAGATTTAACTCTTGAGGTAATACAGCACAGCCTGATCACGCTGCCGAATGACACAACTTGCTTGGTGAAGAATGAAAGCGTCTGAGAGAATTACACCAACACGCTTGTAAACCGGCACGCATAATCTTATGCCACTCTCACCATAACTCCCACCACTTGCTTTTTCTGCAAAAACCAATCGAATCATTTGAAATCCCATGCCAATTAAGAGATAGTCGACCCTATTCTTTGAGTGGGGTAGTCAGTGCAAAGTATTGCCATTTTAGAGTTGCTACCCCACAGTGCGATTTATGTGTTTCTGGTGCATTCAACCAGTCGTATAGTCTTATATGTTTCCCTTCACCTTTACCCTGTGTCTACTATGTCCTCTTTCTTTGCAGGTAAATTTTGAACTCCTTTGGAGCAACATAACGCTTTGTTCCATTATTTAAATCTTTTTTCTTACCACAAATAGAGGCGTGAGAGGTCTCTATTTCACACCATGGTCCTGAAGAAAGCCCACATGACCTACAAGGCATAAGAATGGGCTGAAACATGTCGACCTTTTTTCACTTAGTGTGAACGAGTCATAATAACTCATGTTCACCGTCTTAATTTTAATTCCATTGCCTCCAACTACAGAACTAATAAATATTTTTTCTGATCAAAAGAGACAATTTTATTCCAGCACCTTTTCACCTCACCATCACTTATCACTACTGTTTTTAACGATGGGTAATGCCTCCTGGATGGAGGTTGCATGAAAAAACAACCCGATGATTATGCACACACGTGCAAGGGACGGCGGAGAACAAGATATACCGCTCAATACCACACCTTTTACCAGCACGTGCATGAGGGTTAACATTGGGACTACTCGGAACAGTTACGGCATACCCAAAGTTATGCAGGACAAGTGATCCTTCCCCCCCCTGATCAGAACATATCTCAGGAAAGCCAGGAAGGGTTCCACAGAGGTATGAATACAGCGCTACGAGACCTCAGGGTAGAAGTGCGCTATATAAATAGAAACACATATATAAATACAAACACAGAAGCCTTTCTCTACTGTAGACTGTTTTGTCAATGCAGCATGTGCATGTCTTGCAGTGCTGCTCAATCATGTTTATATTGTGTGGCCAGTATAAGTATCTCCTTATCAAGTCTATGATTCTTTCAAATCTATGCTATAGGTTATTACCATGCAAAGACTTCAGCACCATCTCTCAAAACTCCTGTGACAGTACTAGTCACTGGAAAACGTGAAATGCAGAATTCTGATTCTGCAGGTATTTTGTTGATTCACACATAATCATGACCTCATGATGCATGATGTTGAATCATGACCCTGAGTCAACTACTTCTTAATGTTCAGCTATTGTGAGATCCCTCACCAATGCAGCATAGATGTAATCACAATACAAATGTGGCACAGATATCAATTTAAAGTTAGGCAAGTTGTAGTGGGTCTCTAGGAAGCTTGAAGGATAGGCATAATCTAGGGTGTGGTTGTTTGACTACTGCATGATAGGCTGAATTTAGCTGGCACAGCAGACTTCTTTCACTTATTTTCCTGAAAGGTCCACCAAACTGGTTCATGCTCCTTGTAATTACATTATCTTAAGAGTGTGTCAGCATTGATGTTGAGGTTCATTGGCTGTATTTCATTGGTTATGGATCCAGAAGTTGTTTGCTTACAGGCAAGTAAGTCATCAATGTCCATTGCCATTTGACTTGGCTTCATAAATATCAGGGAGTTGTCTTACGTCTTGACATGGAACTCTTATGTCCTGATATGGAACTTGGTCATATGGAGTTATTGGTAAATTTCTCGGTCAAGGTCCACCGTAGGGACAGAAACTCAATTTTGTGAACTGTGTACCTACTATCAGGCCCCATAGACTTCAGCATGTATATTCTACTGTCCTGGTCTCCCGTTCCTTACCCAGAATAGGACAGTAACCAAATTCTCGAAGTTGGCAAAAGCAAGGACAGGTGCACTAGACAGTCCATTGGTTGTAATAATAATACAAATAATGATCATAATATTAATAATACAAATAATAATAATTACAATAACAGCGTCATAGATTTCCCTAATCTAATCATGATTTGAGAATCATCTGTGTATGACTGAAAGTCCAGATTGCACCTAATTATGATGTTGATCAGGATCTTCGAATCTGCATGGCACAACGAATGGAAAGAGGTTAAGGCACCAATCAATGTCTTCTCCCGTCTTATTTGGAGAAAGGGAGTGAGCCATTTGGTAACCCTTCGACCTACATCCACAGCCTCCTGCAGAGTCAGGGCCAAAAGTAATGGTTCACAGTGCTGAAGGAGGTTGCAAGATCTATGTGAATCGGAAGACAGCAATCTCCTCAATCAATATTTTCAAGTAGTTTGAACCTTAATGACAATAGCAGCTTCTGTCTTATGTAGCTCTAAATTTAGACAAGATAAGTACAGAATGGCTGATCTACCAGAGTTCAAAAGACTATCGCACTTTGTGATAAGTCATTTCCAAAGGATAGTGAACAGTTTTGCCTTCTAATACAGTGGCTTTCTAAAGGTTGTGAAGTGTTGACAATAATTGGAAGATCGCTGAAGTTCCTTTGTGGTATTGGGCCATGGCCAAATCTTGTGCGTTCCCATTTTGGTTGGGATTACTTACTCCTTTTTCTGCAGAGATGTGTTCGGTATACTTGTAGATGGAGTTCCCCAACTGTAACTTGTCCAATAAAAAGTTTGGCCCTTGTTCTCAAAGGCGACAGCAGGCCTTTTCCATCTATGCTCCCAGGATCTGGAACAGCATCTCCATATCCATCAGTACCACCCCAATGCTGCTCCAATTTATTAACCACATGGCTGCTAGGCGTTTTCCCGTCCTGCGCTAAAAAAACAAAAACCCCATAAATCATGACGATCTGGCCTTGTCATCCGCGCACGGCAGGTAAGCGCCATGACGAGCCCAGCTCGTCATTAGCTTCGAAGGGGTTAAAGAGTTGGAGACCTACTTCTTTAAAGAAAACTACATATAATGAATTAACTATTCACAACCAAGCTTCCTCTCATATCACTTCTTGACTTTATGCTTCTCATCGACTTTGTTCAACACTCAGATGCCTTTTGGCTGGGCTCGCACTATAAAAATGCTATATACATGCATGCATACATACATACACAAATGCATACATACATACATAAATACATCTGATGAAGGACTTTTAAAAATCTATGTTCATCCTCCTCCAGCACCTTTGCGGACACAAGGATATAATCAGGTTAGACAAGTAGGAGATTAACGCTTCCTATAGTGAGCTCAATGGGTCTCTGGAAGGTATCTGATGCTTCAGAGAATAATTATGCTATGTTTTGCTTATCAGGATCTGGTAAGTCCCAAACCTGAAAGGCAGCATAGTGAACTATTATTGTCCACCAAGGCTGTCACCAGCATCATTCACTTTCGGCGCAATGTGCTGGTTTGAACATACAATAATTCCTCAAATGAATGGTTCCTGCTGCTGTGAAGTCTTCCAGCTCTCATTTCACATCTTGAAAATCTAAAGCTGCAGGTTTCGAGAAGAGTTTTTGATTGTGAGGATCTAATGCTTTACTCCCTGTGTTTTTCTCACACCCAAATAACATGTAGCTAAGGTATCATCCCCATGAGTCAGCTTGTATCAGAGGGTCTGTTTGCCTTTCTGTAGCTCTAGTGAGCCTGCCTATTCAGTAAGGTCGTGTTGAACTTCAACTTTTCTTTTGTCAAGGTGGTTTATTTATTTATTTATTTCTTTATTTTTTTGCCATTTGTTAAGCGCGCGATTACCCATAGGCGTCTTGGCGCTAGATTGTTCCCTAGATCCTCCCGAGAGCTCACCAAGAGCTGACCATTTATTGGTCGAACAACCATGTCTTGAGGCCCTTACGGAACTGTAGCAAGGAAGGGCACATCCTAATGTGCTGGGGTAGAGAGTTCCACAGCTTAGATGCTGCAACCGAAAAGCGACGGTCCCCCCAAGAGACAGTTTTTGATCGTGGGGTGGCTAGTAAGTTTAGATTGGCCGATCTAAGCTGTCTGGTTGGTTTATAGAATCTGAACTGGTCCTTAAAGTACCGAGGTCCTGAATCGTTCAATGTTTTATATACAATACACAAGGATTTAAATTTAATTCGATTGGAGATGGTCAGCCAATGATATTTCCTGATGGTGTTTGCTATGGAAGTGAACTTGGGTGTCCCAGAGAGCAGACGTGCAGCTGCATTCTGGATAGTCTGAAGCTTGGTGATAACCCTTACCTGAGCATTTAAAAACAGTCCATTACAGTAGTCTAGGGACGATAACACTAGGGAGGTAACCAGGGTTTTGGCGGCAGAGTCTGGTAAAAATGGGAGAATTTTTCTGATCAGCCTTAGCTTGTGGTGGGCTGTTGCCGCTACCTTGTTTGCATGAGCTAGAAAGTTGTGGTCACCATCAAAGATTATGCCCAAATTCCTAACCTTAGAGGGAGGCCTGGGAGGGTCACCCATAGCTGCAGGCCACCAGGTTGCTGACCAGTCAGGAGAAAGAGGTCCAAAAATAAGCACCTCCGTTTTTCCGGAGTTCAGCTTAAGGCAGTTCGCTGCCATCCATTCTCCAATAGCTAGCATTCCACATTGGAAGCGCTCTGCCACCTCTGGTCCATTATTTTTAATGGATAAAACCAGTTGAGTGTCATCGGCATATGAGGTTATGCTCATCCTGTATGCTCTGATGACATTGGCAAGGTCCGACACATATATATTAAATAGTGTCGGTCTTAGGGATGAGCCTTGTGGGACCCCGCATGGGAGCGACATCTCGACTGATTGATATGGGCCCAGGGTGACTGCCTGGGATCTGTTAGCCAGGAAGGATGCAATAAGATCCCTTGCAGTAAGGAGTATGGCATTCTTTCCGACACGGTCGAGTAAGATCTTATGGTCGACCGTGTCGAAAGCCGCAGATAAATCCAGCATTACTAAGATTGCCGTTGCTCCCTGGTCTCTGATGGTCCTAATCTCATCGGCGGCTTTAATTAAAGCAGTTTCCGTGCCGTGATATTTCCGAAAGCCGAATTGCGAGTCATCCAGGAGGGAGTGTTTCTCTAGATGTTAAACTAGCTGGGGATTCATGGCCTTTTCTGTCACCTTGGCTAGGAATGGAAGACTTGCAATGGGCCTATAGTTCTTTAAATCTGATTTATCGAGGGTTTCTTTCTTCAGCAGGGGCTTCAGCAGAGTATTCTTTAATGAATCTGGGTAGATTCCAGAGGCTAGTATCGAGTTGCAGACTGTGGTAATGACCGGGATGAGAGTGTCCATCACCGGAGAGAGTACTGATAGAGGGCAAGGGTCTAATGACGATCCAGATTTGATGGTGGAGACCAGAGCCTTTATTTGGTCTGTATTGAGTGGGTTAAAGTTTGTCAAGGCGTTATCCATAGGGGGAGCCAATGAGGCTGATATTGTGGGCCGCGAGGAGAAGGCCTGATAAATATCGGTCACTTTCGATAAGAAGAATTTTGCCAATTCATCGCAGAGAAATTGGGAGGGAGGCGAGATTAGATCGGGGGCATTGCCCGACAAGGATCTGGTGATATCATACAGTTGCCTACTTGAATTTTTGGCATTTTCAATTTGAGCTGAGAAAAAAGTTTTTTTGGCTTCAGTTATCATGGTTTTATAAACATTCAAAGACTCTTTGTACTTTGCCTTGTCCTCGATGTTGTAATTTTTTCGCCACTGCCTTTCCCTGTTTCTATTCTGCTGTTTTTGTCTCCTTAATTCCTCTGTGTACCATGGCGCGGTTGGGGTATTTCTGTTACTTGATAAAGTCTTGGTTGGTACTAACATATTCGTGGCGTGGGCAATCCAATCATGATATTGTTGGGTAAACCAAAGTTGCTATATAACCGCGAGGATTATAAGGCGCTTAAGAGTATATGGTATGGCATTATCCCGGATCAGCTTAGGGAGTTGTTCCCGACAGCTGCAGACAGGCTCAGCTCATGCCAGAGCACCATCTCACATAAAACCACGCACTCTGCCTCCAGGATTGATGAGGCCTTCCATAGGAGTGGCTCACAGGTTATATATGTGTCCAGATATAGGTTTAGATATAGGTATACTATATCTAAGCAAGGGGTGATTACACCCACTTGCCCCAGCTGAGTGTTCAGCCAGTTGTGTCAATTTAGATAGCCAGCCAGGGGTGGCAAAAGATATGCTGCAGCCCCTGGTAGGCCTTGGATGCACCTATGCCCTGGGCACCTATAGTGCACTGTACAGGGGCTGATAAGGTGACCCAAGCCAATCTAGTTATGCACCTAGGGTACATGGAATCCATTTTACAGAGAGAGCAGATAGCCTGGGGCCCTGATTAGCAGGGAACCAGGCCAACTAAGTCGAAAACCAGCTAAACACAGGGCAAAAAAAATCTGGGGTAACCATAGTCAGGTAGCCACCTTCCTACACGTGGGCAATCCAATCATGATATTGTTGGGTAGCAGTTCTTGAATCCATAGACGGCAACGGGCAAGTACTATCCAGAAGATTTTTTAATTCAGTCTGGTTTATGTTTTTCCAGACTTTAACAGATCGTGGGGTCTGGTTGTTGCTCGCATTCTTCAGTTTTTCTCCAATATTAAGTCTACTGAATACAGCGTAGTGGTCGGTCCAAGACATCGGTTGGATGTTGGATATGTGTAGACTCTTCATATTGGAGAAAATGCAATCTAAGGTATGTCCGGCTTGATGGGTGGCATCTGTGATCATTTGTCTTAGCCCCCATGTGGCCATATCGGTAATAAGTGCTCGGGTGTCCCTATCATCTTTTTGTTCCAGATGGAAGTTCATGTCCCCCATTATAGTGAACGATTCTTCCGTAATTAATGATTCCATTGAGGTACCCATGTCGGCTAAAAACGCCGCCGTTGCACCCGGTGGTCGGTATAACAGTATTCCATTGAAACTGATAAGGGGGGTAAGCTTGATGGCAAACTGCAAGGCTTCACATGTGATGATTGGAATGGGGGATGTTTTAACTGAGAACCTTTCTCGAGCTATAATTGCTAGTCCTCCTCCCTGTCGGTGAGCCTTATAGCCCTGTGGCACGGCGATTACTAGATCGGGGTCAGATGCATCGTCCATCCAAGTCTCAGTTATGAACAGAACATCTAGATTGTTATCAGTAATTAAGTCCGCTATTTCCTGACGGTGTTTACAAGCAGAACGTGCATTAATTAGTGCCATGAGGATGTCTGTTCCTCTATGCGGAGTTTGAGGCTTATTTCGAATTATGTGATTGTAAATATAAATCATGGTGTTACAGTCCGCACAAGTGATGTTGCTATTGTACAATGGACTAGCTGGATCATGACGAGTGCAGCAAGAGCTGGGGGAGGATTGTAGTTCTATCAAAGCCGAACGTGAGTACACCAACCTTTGATCCGGTCGAGGCTGACCAGGGGTCATGGCCCTAAGCCCGGACTCTGCACGGACGGGCGCAGACGGGCTTGCCTTTGGCGCGCTTTTGGCGTGCTGCAGGCGCACACGCTGCGCCCGTCCGCTGCGCGGCCGAGAAGGCAGATTGTTTTTATGCATGTCGATAGGAGGGTTAGGAGGAGGGCGTGATCATCCAGCAACTAGAGCGCACCCCTTTTCTCCCCTCAAGATGGCGTCCGAGTGTGTGTATTTCCAGTACCAGCCCCGAGATCGGCTGCACTGTAGATGCACAAAGCGTAAAGAAAGTCTTTGGCGCAACGCTAATCTCGCCCAAAGTGCGTGTAAGTACAGCTAAAAATGCACCATTAAAATATATACACAAATTAAAATGTATGCAGTACTACGAATTCAAAGGTAATAGTCTTGACACTCTAATAGGATCGCTAGATAGCCCCCGGCTTCCGCCTCAGGGGTAGATTTAGGGAAATCAATGCTACTGTGGTTGACAGGCAAATCTGCATCATAAGGACAATGGAATGCTGCTTCTGCTGGGAGATGGACACTAGCAAGTTGGCCAACAGCACTGTAGGTACCGCAATCTAGAGTTGGCCAAAAGTACTTTGGGTAAAGTAGTTTCATTTGCAGCATGTCATCTGGTGTGGCTTATTAGTGTTCCATCATGACTAATCTTTGAGAGGCAACTTAAAAATAAAAGGACAATTCCTAGGATTATTTTGTATGCTCCTGTAGGAATGGTCTCTGATTGTTCTCAGATTAGAATAACTTATCCGAAGGACTGGCCAAGTGTGACTCTGACACATTCCTAGCTAGTACCCTCTAGAGTTATGCACAGTGACATATTGGGAACTGCATTATATGGTCCAGCAATAGTGGCAGGCTCCTGTAGGTAGAAAACTGGATGAACATTGAGACTGCATTTTTCATTTAAAATGGCACCTGCATATGATCCAATATTGTCTTTGGAGATACAACATAACTGTAGCGGAAGCTCTGATATGCTGGCATTGTTTTTACTATAAGATTCCATATCATTAACCACCAAGCAGATTAAAAGAATATTTTGCACTTTTGCCATTCACTTTTGAAGGGCATCCATTCTCCTTATATCATGACTAATTCTTGTCTAGTCATAGCATTTTGTACTGGAATTGTACCACTCCAGTACAAAACCTATAGTAGACACCAGAAAGACGTGTTTATACTATGGTGCAAAGATGTGTGCATGACTCTTGCAGTCTGATTGTGTGCCAGCACTAGGGGAAGTGTTGAGGAGCACTACATATTACTAGATATGGCACTGTCCTGCTGCTTTCTACCTCTCATGCAATGCAGAACTACCTTTTTGCTGAGTTACATATGTTTTTAGTAAATCTGCCCTATCATCTCAGAGATCCATTTAAACATTAATAAGCTTGCCTAGCAGCCACATAGGGCCATTTGATGGGTGCAGGTTGGTAAGACAGTACCACAAGCTATGGAACCATGTCTACAAGATTCCAAGGAAGTCCAGAATGGGTGCCTCCACTTCAGAGTGGAGTTCATCCACTCAGTGTGTCCTCTTCTATGGTTCCACTTTTTTCAAAGTCTCCACCTCTGTGCAGGGATTTAAATGTGGGTGTGGAGAGCTCCAGAAGATGAGTGTCTCTACACAATCCAGATATGCCATCCCATCCACTGCTTCTGACTGCCATTTAATGGTAACCGCCCACAGGCTCGCCCAAAGGAAAGCTCTTACCTTTGACATCATACATGGATAGTGCCAAAGTCAGTATCTAGCAAGAAACTCTTTCAGGAAAAAAATACTAAATATTCATTCCCTCATGACTACAATTTAGGATCATGTATTTTGATCCCCCAAATATAAAAAATAAAACAGATTAGAAAATATACCAGCACACAGCAAAATTGCAATGGGCCCCTCACATAACCATGTATGGGAATATTTTAGAAGTGCCAAACACTTCCCTGACAGACCTTCTCATAAAGTCAGTATGGTATAGTGGTATGCTTCCCATTCCAGACTGTCAGAAGGTATTTTACAAGTCACATACATTTTATCTAGCTCCTACGACCTTACTGGGTACAATCGTATGTGTTGGCCTACGACACACAGCTGGCCATCACTCTTACGGAAGGTCCTTCCATCTCATCCTCCAGATTTAAAAACGGTCTCTCCGCAGTCGCCCAATGGATGACAGACAACTGTTTACAGCCTAATGCTGGTAAAACAGAAGTGCTACTCCTTGGCAAAAACACCAGCCTTTGGAATGAGCACTGGTGGCCGTCCTCCCTAGGCACCATCCCACCTCCCAAATCCCTAGTTAAAAATCTAGGAGTCTGGATGGATGCCTCACTCAACTATCAGGCCCACACCAAAAAAGTCGCTGGCACTTGTATCGGCCTGCTGAGGAGTCTTAGCCACATACTGGGCTTCTTTGACGCCAAGATTCGCCAACTCATTATTCAAGCTACCATCCTTTCGTGTTTGGACTACGCCAATGTACTCCTCCTTGGCGCCAACAAAGGAGAGATAGCACGACTCCAACGCGTGCAAAATTCTGCGGCTAGAACTCTAGTCGGCCTCCCTCGCAGATGTTCGGCCAGAGCTACAATCCAAAAACTACACTGGCTACCCGTTGACTCCAGAATTAAATTCAAGACCCTCATCATGACCTTTAAAATCATCGAGCTTGGTACCCCAACACTGCTTCGACCACTCCTCACCCCCTACGCTCCGTCACGTAACCTGCGATCCTCTAACCAGCACCTCCTGTGCGTTCCGCGCATAAAACTCTGCCGCATGGGCGGCCGCTCCTTTAGGGTCCTTGGAGCCAAACTATGGAACAGTCTGCCACAAAACATCCGCTCCATTGAAAGTCTTCCGGCTTTCCGGAAAGCAATTAAAATGCATCTATTCCCTCTTCCCTAACTCCCCTCCATCTTATTCGCTCAGGCCAGGGTCTGTGGTTTCTCTAGCGCCAGGACGCCTCATTGCTGGGGCAGCTGTTTTGCGCTTTACCAAAACTATAGAATAGAATAGAATAGAAATCTGTTGTGTTGTGCTAGTGATCTGGAGGTGTGTCTATCTGTTCAAACCCATTGCAATGTACTAACAAATTTATAAGGAACTGAGACAAGTATAAACTATACAAAAAGTCAATCACTGCAGGACATTACCCACTTTAACTATATCAATGTGTGATGACATGAATAAAATAAAATTCATCACCTTGTAGACGATTTGTTATTTAGTGACACTCATACATATATAGTCATCCTCTGCATAACCTCCTGTTTTTTAGAGGTGGCAGATTCCCCCTTAGAAGATATATTTCCTTAGCTTGGATCTGCCCCTAACTGAGAATGCAAGGCTAGTTTCTTCCCTCCACTTCAAAGGGAACCCCTGGTCTAACTGGGCCAATGTTCTGTCTATTCCCCCTTTGTACCTGTGACAAAGACATGCCAAAGTGGGTCAGAATATATCGGCTAATCAGCCTACGCAGATTTTATTCTGCCCCCTTCCTCTTCTCAGGAGAAGGGTAAGCTTCCCAAATGGGCCTATTGTGTAGAGAGAAGATTGAACTGCCAGCTAGCCAGCTGAGTTACTAACTGGAGACCCTGAGAAACATAGAAAAAGTCACTTCAAAGTTCTTTCCTCATTGAGCCAATCAATAATTGTGTTTTAAACAGTGTGCACACAAAGGGGTCAATTACGATGTCATTAGGAAAGGCTCAGAACGGCATTCAATTCGGTCAGGACCCTCCTTTCCAACCGACTTGGACATGCTTGCCAACGAGCGATTACGATGACTGGGAAGTGTTCGAACTGTCCGACTCGGTTCTGAAAGGCATTCGGAGTAGCTAAGTCGGACAGAGCAAATTGTAGCGGTTTATGCAAGGCATGTCTTCATGAACAATTTGCATTGATATGACCCTAATAACGGGTTATGTTTAATGTAAGTAATTTACCCAAAATATCGGATTTCACCCGCCCAATCTGATATTATGCCCAATGTGCCATGAAAACAGATGTGAAATTCTCTGCAGAGAGATGAAAAATGACATTAACACTTTAGGTGAGTATTTCAGCCAATGACCAAAACCTGCAATCCCTACGCAGTGAGTCTTCCTCCATTGGCCAGCACTGTGGAGGGCTTTAAAAGAACCTATAGTGCTTACACTGGAGGATTCTTTTTTTTTTAAGGGCGGCGGTGAAGCAGATTCGCTTACCCCTTCAGCCCACCCCTCTTCACTGCCTATCTGTGGCATCACAGATGTGCACCGGAGTCAGAGGAGTCAGCACGTGAGTAACATCTCCATCTTCTAGTGAGGTTCAGTGAGCCACAAAGCCTCCCTAGGTTTTCGGGAGGCGTTGTTAGACAGTTGAGAGTCTTTCCTTTCCAACAACACCTTCCTCAAGTAGTTTCCTGTCTGTGGAATGCAGTAACACTTCAGTTCATAATCAGGAAACATACTAGGTGACCAGGAACCTGTGTTTGGGAGGTGGTCCCTCATAGTGAATGGGGAGACCACCCCTGGGGACAGTGATCTTTTATTAAATTAAAGTGATTTTACCCTCAGGGAGCTTTATGTTGTACCATTACAAAAGTGAAGTATTAGGAAATTGACTGGGGCGGAGATGCCATGATGTACACCTTTCAATGTCTGGGAATTGAGGCAGTCTTCCCAAGCATGTGTGCCTTACTTTCACAGGTAGATATGCTCTCTCAGTTCGAAGAATGTGGGAACCCACAAGATGCAAGAAGTTGGATTTAGCACTTTCAGTGCAGTAACAGCGCATGAAAGACATGTTTTCCTGAGCCTCATATGGCTGTCATGGGAGCTTTTAGTAAATGTTCACTAGGCATGTATTTGGTAATGCTCAGAATGTCAATGGGGGTGGATACTTGACAGAGAGTAAAAACGTAGTCAAACTTTTTTTCATACAGGAAGATTGTTGACGCATCATCCATTAATATGTCTGCACAGACGTGTCTAGTGGTTTGCTTGTGGTATTCTTGAATGCAAGGTGGTTTATCACTGGGTGTAAGTTGATATGTTTCAAGATTCCATCCTGTGGTGTGTAAACATGATGGTCACTTGAATGGTAGCTGTATGTTGATGTGAGTGCGTTGATGTGTTGGATTGGGCCTGTGGCTTGCTGTATGAAAGTCTTTTGTGTGGTGCATGAATGGCATGTGAATGGCTGATAAACTGGCTGGTGCCTGTGCTGGTTTTATTGCCCACCTTCAGTAACTTTGGTTTCAACATTCAGATATCTCTTCTTTGAACTTAGCAAAACCAACAAGTTTGAGTGGTGGTATTATTTTGAAAGTGCTGAACAACCCCTCATTTCTTTTTAAACTGAACACCTACAAGTGTCCATGGTTATATACCTTGCATTGAGCCCACTCACTTTCCCACAATGCCCTGCAAAGTGTGAAAATTTGCGTAAATGGCTAGGCTTACTCCTATATTCACATTTTGTGATGGATATTTCTGAAATCTGTTGTGATCCACAAATTGCACAACCACACAGCATTTCCACATGTCTCTACTTCAAAATGCAACCCAATTTTTCTGGGTGCTCATAGTACCCACGATTGGAAAGTGCTAAAAACAGATCATCACATTATTCAAGTGAAATCACCCTGTTTTTGCAACGTGGGTAGCTGTGGATTTTGGTACTTCTCTGTGCCACCACCCAGGGAAAACTACTAAACCCACACATTTCTGAAAACTAGATAACCAGCAGAATCAAGGGGTGCATCGCATTCATGGCTCTCACTAGGTAAGTTTACCCAGAAGCCCTTGCAAACCTCAAACTTCAGGAACACATATACATTTGTCTCACCTTTCTGTAACAGAAAGTTCTGGAATCTGTGTGGGGACACAAATTTCCTACCACCTGTGTTTCCACATTTCTCCTAAGAACGGTATGTGTGGGTGTGCCTAGAGACTGCCACACAAGAGCCCTAAAGTGCTACCTTGAGAGATAAGCCATAATGGATGAAACCAGGGGCAATGGAAATCCCCTTGCGAGGGCTCCCATTGACCATGGTTTAATCCATTCCTGCCACAGGTACTAGGCACAGCTACACAAGTGGGACAGCATTTTATCACCACATTAGAGTAACAGTAATGTAGTGGATTCTGGAAGTTTCCATCACATGAATGTAAGGAAATGCGTGAATTCAGACACACTTTAAGGTTTGTGAAGCATTGTGTGGTAGGAAAACCTTGTGGGATCCACTCAAGGCACACCACCCTGGAATCTTCTTGGTGTTAACATGTGAAAAATGTGTATGGTTTGTAGGTTTCCTTGGGTGGTGTCGAGCATGGACCGAATACTTCAACTACCCCAGTTGCTGATCTCTCCACATAGTGATCTAGTGCCTTTTGTGTATTGGTGTGCAGGTTTGCTAGGTTTCCCTAAGTGCCAGCTGAGCTAGGAACCAAAAACAACAGCTACCCACATTGGGAAATAGGTCAGTTTTCAGTGCAAAAATGTGATGTGTGTATGTTGCGTTTGGGGCCCTTTTCTGTTGTGTGCACTAGACCTAACCACACAATTGAGGCACCACTTTTATCATGAGACTTTGGGAAATGTTGGGTGATAGGAAATTTGTGTATCAAGTTTTCCTCACAGAAATGTGAGAAAGAATTTTGTTTTTAGTCAAAGTTTGAGGTTTTTAAAGGCTTCTGGTGGGAGCTATGCAAGTCATGTACCCATGGACTCCCTTGGTTCTTTAGTTTTCACAAAATCTATAGGTTTGACAGATTTCCCTAGGTGCTGCCTGACCTAGGGTTCAAAATCCACAGCTATCCACATTACAGAAAGGGGTCAATTTTGAGTGCAAAACTGTAATGTGCCCATGTTGCTTTCTGCCTAGTTTCCTGTTGAGGGCATTAGACCTATCCACAGAAGTGAGGTACCATTTTTATCAGAAGACATTTGGAAACATAGAATAGTAGAGCATGTGCTATTGCCAATTGGAATTCACTGCATTTTTGCCTTACAAATGTAAGCCAATGTGTAAGAAAGTAGACATTTTGAAAAATGTCCTCTGAATCACTTGCTAGTATGGGTACCCACAAATTCAGAAATGTACAAATACCCACTGCTCCTGTACTACCTGGTGGCCATTTCAGAAATCATAGGTTTTCTTGATGCCCATGTTTTACTCTACATATTTCACCATATGAATTGGTCTATTCTCATTGTACAATTGCATGGTACAGCTCAGATGTTGTCTCTGGATGCCTCGGGTACCTGGATAACCTACAAAGCCTGTATATCAATGCAACAGGAAGAGCCTAGCAGATGTAATGGTATATTGCTTATGTAAATCGGCCATCGTCACAAAAAGCCACAGATAAAAATGTTGTAACAAATACCTTTTCTATTACTTATTTCCAATATTTCTGTATTTCAACAGTTAATTCATTTGATAAACCCTTAAGGTATCTGCACATATGCCCCCTTGCTGAATTCAGAATTCTGTCTACACGTCATACCCCTATGGCTGTCCTGGATCACCCATGGGTTTCAACCCGGTTTCCACCACAAACGGGAAGTACGTTGAAAGTATAAAAAGGAGGAGAAATGGTCTATCTCTGAGAAACATAAAATAACTGTGACAAAAAAAATTGGTTATTCTGATTAAGCTCTGCATGTTCTTGAAAGCTGAGGAGATGGTGACTTTTTTTAATTGGTAAAATTTGAGTTCCATTACCATGCATTGGAAAGTGGAGCAAAAGCAATTGAGAATGATCATGCTTTAAAGGAAGTCTCTGATCTTCAGGGCAACCCCATCACCACTTCTTTCTTCCCAGTCTAGGAGAATAATAGAGGAGGTCCACCATAGTTTACAAAGTTTCATCTGACCTTGCCTCTGGTGGTATTGCAATGACCAGTTGCTGAATGTTGATAGTGCTGGCTATATAAACACTATGTTTGACAGCCACCCTGCAGTTGAACAGGAGGAATTAAAGACAGAAGAAACTTTCATTCCATTGGATATGAGTGGGGTTGGGGCCCATTAGATATAGATAAAATTGTTATTCTCAATATTCCTCAAGTGAGGAACAGTATGACGATCCCTTGACTGAAACAAAGGGGACCCTGAACATCAAGAGAGAAATCAATATAGAATTTCAAATAGTGCTTGTTTAGGATGCATCCATGGCCTACCTGTTAGAGATGAGGTTAAAAGAAAACTGCTTCACATGCCTGAAAATAGTGTTCAAGTTTCTAGGGAGACAGCAGTTATCTGATGGCATAGTGGTCATTTTGAATGTCAAATCTGTGGTTCCCTGACTCATTTGTAGTTGCGGGAACCATTAAGTTTCATCTGACAAGCCTTATCTGACTCTGCTGTTGGAAACTTGTGACCACTGCAAGACAAGGGGTTCTTAGGTGACTGAGGTGTGAGCCCTGGTCAAGCAGCAACCAAAATTCTAAGGTACAGGCAAACCCCAAATTGACCTGTGCTCACCCCCTTGGCAGCTTCACACAGAGCAGTCAGTCTTAACTCGGAGTAAATGTAGTTATAATTGTTATGTCATAAATTTTATAGAGTGTGTAGCTACCCCAGCAGCGGGGAGTCCCAGCAGTAGTTCCACAATCTAAACCTGCTGCAAGAATCACCACAGAGACAGAATGCTCCAAGTAAAATTCTAAGTGGAGAAAACCCGGGTCTTCCGAAGGTTCCCAAAGGATAAATGGTTCTCGCCATTCCTGATAGGGGTGGAAGTGCATTTCTAGAGAACTGGGACTTTTGCACAACACAATCAATCAATAAATTAGTGGTTTATAGAGCGCGGTACTCACCCGTGAGGGTTTCAAGGCGCTGGACAGCTTTGGATAAGTCAAAGAGCCAGGACTTGAGGTCTTTCCGGAAAATGTGGAGGGTTGGGGAGCGTCTGAAGTTGACCGGGAGCTCATTCCAGATTTTGGCTGCGATGTAGGAGAAAGCTCTCCCGCCTGTTCTGCTTCTGCAGATGTGTGGGACCTCTGCCACGGCGAGGTCGGTGGAGTGGTGGTTACTTTCGGGTGCGTGGAAACATACTCGTTTGTTGAGGTATTTGGGTCCGATATTGTTGAGGGCATTGTAGGCGTGGGTGAGGAGCTTGTAGTTGACCCTCTTCTCGATAGGGAGCCAGTGGAGGTTTTGCAGGGGTTGGGTCATATGTTTGTGGCACGGTGTACCTAGGACAAGCCTGGCAGCAGCGTTCTGGATGGTTTGGAGCTTGCTTAGAAGAGTTTTGTTGATTCCGGTGTAGAGGGCATTGCCACAGTCAAGTCGGACTGGTGATGAGTGCGTGGGTGATGGTCTTTCTGTAGTCGGGGGATCCATTTGAAAGTCTTACTGAGGATGCGGAGGCAGTTGAAGCTGGTGGAGGAGACGGCGTTGATTTGTCGGTTCACGGTGAAGGAGGAGTCGAGGATTATGCCGAGGTTCCGAGCGTGGTCTGTTGGGTGGGTGAGCTCCCGAGGGTGGTGGGCCACCAGGTGTTGTCCCAGGGTCTGAGGATGAAGACCTCAGTCTTCTCGGAGTTGAGCTTTAGGCAGCTGTTCTTCATCCAGGCTGCTACGTTTCTCATTCCTTCCTTGAAGCTGAGTCTGGTGATTTCTGGGTTCTTGGTGAGGAAGTGGATAAGTTGGTCATCGTCAGCATAGGATACGATGCTAAGCCCATGCTGTCTGACGATGGCAGCGATGGGGGTCATGTAGATGTTGAAGAGCGTCGGGCTTAGTGAAGATCCTTGGGGTACTCCGCAGATGATGTCAGTGGGGTCAGAAAGGAAGGGGGAGTCTAACCCTCTGGGTTCTGCCAGCGAGGAAGGATTGGATCCAGTAGAGGGCTGATCCCTCTATTCCTGCGTTGTGGAGTCTGGCGGCTAGTCAGCGATGTGAGATGGTGTCAAAGGCTGCAGAGAGTTCTAGGAGGATGGGGGCTGCAGTGTGTCCCTGGTCGAGCAGCATGCAGATGTCGTCGGTGGCAGCGAGGAGGGCGATCTCGTGCTGTGGTTGCTGTGGAAGCCGGACTGGGAATTGTCTAGGATGCAGTTTTTTTTCGATGAAGGTGGTCAGCTGGGCGTTCGCGAGTCTTACGGTGACTTAGGCTGCGAAAGGGAGGAGAGAAATAGGCTGGTAAATCTTCAGGTCAGTAGGGTCGGTCGTAGGTTTCTTGAGGAGGGGTTTCACCTCTGCACGTTTCCTGTTGTCAGGGCAGGTGCCGGATGTGAGTCAGGAGTTGATAGTATGTCCGAGTTCGGGAGTGATGGCAGAGGCCTCCCACTCTTACTCTCTTAACCCGAGAAACAGTGACCAACTTAAGGATTCCTGAGAGAAAAGGCAATAAAGGTAGATACAGAGATAGCAAACTGGACAAAATAAGGGGTCCGTGAGAGAGTAAGATCTTATGGGCATTACACAAGGTCTTGAAGTGCACACGCTTGTCCACAGGAATTCAGTGCAGTTTGTGAAGGAGGCCGGAAGAAGGTCAGCATTTTGGAAGGGAGAATAGCAGCCAAGCTGTGGCATTTAGAGCCCACTGGAGTCTTGCAATCACTGATCTGTTGACTCCTAGGAATAGAATTTTGCAGTAGTCTAGCTGAGATACGATTGCTGTCTCAATGATGGTCTGTCGGTGCGAAAACCGAAAAATCCAGGAATGGATTTGAGACCTCGCAGGAGCACGAAACATGTGGCTGCTACCGATTCTGCCTGTTCTTCAAAGTTCAAGATGCTGTCCACCCAGACACTTACATTTTTAACAGTGGTTTTGGGTTTTGGGGAATGTGTAAAGTATTTGTACACAATAGTAAAACAGTGAGAACACCACACCAGGTTACAAAAATAGAACTTAATTTAATTAATAAAACCAGGTCAAATGAAAAAGATCCAATAAGTAGAACTGGAGATATTCAATATTTAAGGTTTCAGTGAAAATAGCTCCAAAAAGCACAAAGCGCCATTTGTGGATATCTGGTTGTGCCGAACCTGGACAAAGTCACAAGTTCAGGCCAACGGCACCAGCTATAGAGATCCAGTTACATCTGCTAAAAAAAGTACCTTAAATACTCGTTGCGGAGCATTGCGAGGGTCAGTGTCAAAGATGGCTGCTCTGTCAAAGCGATGAGGCGAGGCTGCAATGTAAAATCTGATGTCTGGGATGCGGCGCGCAGTCAGGGCGATTCGTTGGTTTCTAATACCTACGAGGACTCAATACGGAGGCCATTGTCATTATTGATGCTGCCACTGCCAAGAGATGCAAGGGCCTGTGCCGATGGTGCGCCGTGCAGCAGCGTTCCCAAAAGTGGTGCGTGCTGAGGTCAAGATGTGAGTCCTTGTGATGGGTGCAATCCATGCAGCAACGGCAATATGCCCATTCTGCTCGCGGATGCGGCGTCCAGTAGAGAAGATGTGCCAGTTCTGATGGGCCATTGGCTACTCAGCAGACAAGATGGGCCAGTTCAGTTGTATCCACAGGGGCTGACAAGCACCTTAGGCCCACTTGCAAGGATCCAGGACTAGGGTGGCACCACTTGGCAGAGTAGACTTACAGATATCAGATTCCATGTACAGGTTGTTGGAAACCTGTTATGTCCCTGAGGCTTCTAATCAGGAGGCCAGCCAACGAGCCCTTGGAGTCACTCTGGATCTGGGGTTAAAAGATGCAGTTCCAGCCCTTTTCACTCATGCAAGAGGGCAGCAGTTGGCAGGTCAGCACAGCAATGCAAGAGTCCGGCAAAGTTCAGTACAGTAGAGTGACAGTCCTTCAGAAGCACATCAGTACTTTTTCCTGGCAGAGTATCCACAGGTCCAGAAGTATATTGAAGAGTTGGTGTTTGAGGTTCTATTTTTATACCTTGGTGCCCAGGTTCTGGAAGGTGGGAAAAGCATCTAGACAGTGTCTTTGAAGTGCATGGAATTTCTTATCTCCCCTACCCAGGCTGGGGAAGTGACAATGCCGGGTGGTTAGGCCCTTTCGAGACAGAATACAGCTTATTGAGGTGTAAGTGAGGTTGGATCTAGCTCCTCGCTCATCCTGCCAGTGATGGCCCACCAAGTCACACCTAAGCTCCCATTATGTGTGACTCTCTAGGAGGAATACACAAAAGCCCAACTGCCATTTACAACCAGCCATGTGAGCAGAGACAGGCTGCAGCCACCAAATGGCTAAGGCAAGATAATGCCAATTTTCTAAAAGTTATTAAAGAACAAACAGAAGTGCCAGTACTGATATGGGTGAATGTAAATAAACAAATAATCATCCAGAACTCAAAGATACATTCAAGAACGGGGTTCGCTAGTTAATAGCTTTTTATTTTATCAATTATTTGAAAAAAACATTACTCAGAAATGTTTTAGTTCATCATACAGAATTTTCTAAAAGTGGCATTTTCAGAATTGTCATTTAAACATTTTACTTAACCATAAGATAGGGTTTTAAATTAGGATTCCACAGACACCAAACTTGAACATGTCATCTCTTCCCATTTAGAAATGTCACTTATACCTCTAAAGTTATCCTATGGGAGAGATTGTCATGCAGTAGTGAAAACAAATGTAAGAGTTTTTCACTAGCAGGACATGTACAACTTACAAATACATGTCTTACTTTTTAAGTGCATTGCACCCTGCCCATTGGGCTGTCCAAAGAAGGGTTGGGCCTGTCAAAAGGTTTATTGTGCCAGGTCAAAACGGCAGTTTGAAATGCAGACAGAGGCTAGGCATTGACCAGCTTTAGACATGTTTAAAGGGCTACTGCAGTGGGTTGTGGAATCAATGCTGCTAGCCCACTAGTAGCATTTAATTTACAGACACTGAGCACATATAATAACACTCTACTAGGGACTTAGAAGTACATTAAATATGCCACTTAGGTATAAGCCAATTTTAATATTGTCAGAGGAGAGAACACATGCACTTTAGCAATGGTTAGCTGTAGAAAAGTGCTCAGCGTTCTAAGGCAAGCAAAAATTAGATTAGATAAAAAAATGGATGAGGGAGGTGAAAAATTGGGTGGGGGCAGCCTAAGGCTGACAGGTCTAACAACCATGCATCACCTGGCAACGGATTTGATGGGTCAGTGCATAGGTAGGCCTGACCTGTTTTGGGGTTGGTAGATAGATAGTGGCCTACATTGCCTGGAAGAATTTTTCTGAAAGAAACAATCTTGATGTTTCCTCATTGCATTTGTGGCCTTTGCAGCCCCGGTTGATGGGCCCATCCATACACATGGGGTATCATTTTTACTGGGAGACGTGTTGGTGCATTGTAAGGTAGGATTTGTGTTGCTCGCCGCTGATTCAGGGACATTCTCATATGTAAAGATGAGGAAAATCTGTGATTATATTGACAGTTTGACATTTGCAGGACCTTCTGATTAAGGAAATGTGGTGGAATCCATGCAACCCCACCATCCTTGACAACCCTTGTCTACTTTTCGGAAATATCTGAGTTTGGTAGGTCTCCATGTGTATCGACCAAGCCCAGGCTCGACTCCTCATTTACCTATAGCGCCAGAATGAGTGAATTTCAAAGGAAATATCCTGATGTTTCCCTGTCGCATTCATGAGACTTCCCTATTGCAGGAAATAGGCTCACCATCACAAATAGGGTACTGTTTTTATATGGAGAAGTGTGAAACATAGAGTAGTAAATCATTTTTTATTAGTAATAGAATTTGTCTCCATTTGTGGCTTCCAAATGTATGCAAGATTGCAAAAAAGGACACATTTAACAAAATGTCTTCTGACTCACATGGTATTATGGTTAATCCCAAATACAGATTTGTGATAATGCCCATTAATCATATATTCATTATGAGGCATATTTGCCCTCTGCCATGCCATTGTTGTCAGTGGAGGTCCAGATATTTCAATGTTCTGATAACACTTTCAGTCCTTTAGCATTCCAACATTATCAGGTTTGTTCTGAAACATTTTCATTCATTGGGTACTTTTCTTGTCTTGCATATTTAGGTTTTATCTCAAAAGTAAAATGCCTGCTTCTCTAATGTGTTTTAGGCAAATTTTTACATCTTCATTTATAGCATCGTCTTCTTCCCTGTTGTTTAAATAGCCTTTGTAGAAGACTTGGATCTATCCAAATGTTAATTTTGTTTTCATAAAAATTAATATTTTTACTATATTTCATCACTCATCTGTTTGCGGTTTTAACTACTTTCCCATTTTGTTAATAATTTCTATTCAGCATTGTAATATGAAGTTGATGGTTTTTTAAAACACTCTTTAAATTAAAAGGCCTCAGAAAAGCATTGATGAAGGACAGTGTCATATTTTAGAATTAATTTCCTCAATTAATTTGTTTAAAACATAATAATAATTAATTGTAATGTTCAATAAAATCTAACTCTAGAACATTGACACTAAGAAAGGAATTATTTGTTATATTTTGCTGGACTGATAATGTTGCTAATTTCCCCCATGGCAATGAGTTGCAAATTCTGACCCACAGGTACCTAGGTAGAGTTTAAATTCAGTTCATAATTGCCCTGCCTGTCATGGCGACAGACAGAGCCGTATGCGGTAAGCAAGAAGCAGGAACAAGACAAAGGGATCAAACATTCTAATACTGTGTAGGTTTTAACACCTAATTCCTAGAATCAAAAAAGCCACCTGTCTCAAAATGTGAAAGGCATTATTGAATTCATAATTATCAGACAACGCCTGAATTGTGGTTTGAATGGCCACTGAAACTTCGACAGCTCGATTGTGGAGTTTCGTCTCCCTTCCTAGTTTATTTACCAAGACCACAGTTTTTACAAAATATTGCACTTAAAAGCAGCAGCCAAGGAAACTAAAGCAGGAGTCATCAAGGGAGGATTATTTACCACCCACTGTAATTTGTGTGACACAATCACCTCTAATCCTGGTAGAGCCAAGCCCTTAAACTAACACTATAAATGTGCAGACATTGTAACACCAAACAACACTTCACCCACAAAAGCATCAGAAGACAACCCTTGTAGAAGCTCCTTCTGGTAAGTTATTGCTTTTAACTTTCAGATTGCTTTTTAGAGCTGAATGAAAGTGTAACCAGTCGAGTCGATTTAGGTTCTGATCATTTCTATATGATTTCAAGGTAAACTTGATTGGATGGTAATGAAACAGTTTATATTTACATTTAAAAAGCCCACTCTGATCCAAACCTAGGAGTAAGGTGGGCAAGGTGTTCAATTTTCAAGCATAATCCCTTTCAGTCATAGCATTTATATGCTTTAGACTTTCTGTGTAAAAAACACACAATTCATATCTGATTATTGGTCTCGATTTAAAATGATGTGAAGCTGTTAAAATTAAAATGGTATATTTTGTAGAAGAAATATTCATTTGGTAATGATTCCTTTAAAGTTTGAGCTTGCAGAAGGTTATTTAAGGCTCTTGCTTATCCATATGGTACATTGACAAGCAAAGCCCCTTGCTGACTGACATATGGAAATGCTGTTTATATCTTCAATTTTAAAACGGGATTCTGCGCTTAAGTCTAAAAAAAAGGCAGGTTCGAATCTATGAATTGTTGTATTTACTTGTATGATTTACATAGATTTTAAAATGTCAAAAGTCAGGGAATTCATAAAAATCCACACGAATGTACATCAAAACTATTTCAATTGTAGATTTCCATGCCTATATTTAACCTTAAACAGCCTGATTTCAACTATTGGAACTCCGATGGTTTACAGTACTATTTAAGTAGTTGCCTCTAGAAGTGGCAATACCTATCTGCTTTATAGAGCATAAATATATTAGGCCAGGCTTTGATGGCCCTAAATGACGTTCCTAGAATTGGTGAAAAAAACACTCAGGGCCCGATTCACGAAGGTAAACTCACACTTCAGGTCTAAGTTTACCTTTGCGAATTGGGCCTTTAGACTTCAAGCCTACAGTTTGACTCCAGGTGTAAAGTTGGACTTCTGGTCTGAATTTAGACTTCAGGTCTAAGTTTACCTTTGTAAATCGGACCCTCAGAATGGTTGTGAATGCCTTCATAAATGTTATTAATTTTGTTAAAAAAAACTCAATCTTTTTTAAAGTGTTGTGAAAAAGAAAACAAAAGCTAAACAGTTCAGTTAACAAATGGGTAAACATATTTGTCTGTTTGTTATATTTGTCGTATTTTGGCTCAACCTACTAAATGGCACTAGTTTATATTAATTGTGCACTATCATATACAACATTCAATAGAAGGGATTTCCAAAAATAAGGGAAACCTGCATCACTATGGACAGGGCCTATAGAAAAAATTATGACATAACATTATTTCAGCAGAAATATTACTTAGCTGCTCCAGCCATGTAGTTCACCAAACGTTGAATTATATAAAGATTTAAAAAACTGTTTCTGTCTCTAACAGATGAAAAGTTATTAAAATGAATCAAATAGTGGTGCAACACAATGATTCACATTTATTGAGCTAAGGGGTCACTTTTCGGCCTTTGAATGTTGTATCACACTTGCAAACAGGTGAAAATGATGGCCGGATACTGGAAAAACACCTTCTATAGTTAGGCTGGCAGAAGGTATTTTGTCTGTTTGCAGGGGGATTTTTGTTAATGAATAGAGAAGTTACAAGAGGTCCTACTGCATGAAATGGAGCAAGCACAAAACTGAAGAAAAGTTGTAAAACATATCTGTGAGGTACTGAATAAGTGAGGCACACCTATCATTGCAGAACATCCTTATAAATAAGCTTGTTTTCACATGGTGTCCCACTACATCTGTTTCAAACAGTGCCATACTCTAGGTGGTGGAGAGGTGAATTTTAATACAATTGAGCATCTGTGCTTAATCACAAGATTTTCTTTTAATTCTTTGTGAAAAACCTTTTTGAAATGTACTCTTTATTAACGTTTTTTCATATTTCCTTGTAGATACCATTTATAAAACATGAGGACCATAGTTGTGGTGTCCTGCCTTCTGGCCTTAGCAGTTTGCATTGCGGTGAGTGATGATGTGTGGGACATTAGCAGACATGTAGTACTTTGGTAGTCTCACTCAACAATGCTTCTAATGGAAATATCTTTCATGCTTCTGTTGATAAGTATATATTCCCACTTTCATGTATGCGGTAGTCCTTTCCCTAAAACGGGAATTGGAAACACGTCCTACTGCCCTCTTATGGCTCAAAGGGTGCTTTTGGATTTTCTGGGTGTTTGAAGCATTTCACAATTTGTCTGTTCTTGAAAATGACATTAAATATTGAGAAGTCTTGAAGTCATGATAAGGCATGCGCAGTGCGTAATATTTTGTTTTGAAATCCCATAAGCTGCAGGTGGACAACATCAGTTTATATCAGTGTTAGGGAAAACCCACTCTGAAAAATTCATGCTGTACTGGATGTTAAAGCCTCTACTTTGTAGTGCGTACTGATAAGGGGAGAGAAGGCATTAAGCTAGCACTGTTCCCTCAGAAGATTCTTTTAAAACACACCTAGAATTAAGGACAAAACACTATTTATTAAAAGGGGAAACACACAGTGTGATACAAGTGATACAGTACCCTCTGCCTTACATTATAATGATGTTGCAAGTCACTGAGGAATTCCATAACCATATAGAGGAATGAGGCGGAAGACCAAGTTCTTTTATAAGGGTATTGAACATTATAATCTGACAACCCACTGGAGTCCTGATCAGAAGAAAATGAAAAAGGCAAGGGTAATTTTTGATCTTCAGGGATTAAAAGTAAAAATATGGCATGCATGGGATGTCTCTTTCAGTTCTCAACCATGTAGTGAGCACTCTTAGATAATGGCACCCGTTTTAGCACATTTGCAGCTCATCCTTTAGCAATGGTCCAGTTTCCTGTAGATGGAAAGCCAGCGTTAAAGCAATTTCTCTGCCTCTGGGCACTTGTTCAAACATAATTCCCTGCTAAAATGTGTTTTCTACTTTTTTAATGGGCAGTATGTAACCACTGGCGGTATTCGCAATTTGTCATATAACATTACCATGTTTTCCAGAATAAAACTTCTACAAGGCACCGTTCGATAACATCACCCTCCCAGAATCTTAGTGAATGAATGAGATGTGTGTGGAATGTACATAGCAGATTTTACCTCATTTTGGCCGTGATTTGCAGCAGATGTAAATAACAAAGGGCTTATTGTCAAAGGAGTGGCATCTGAGATGATGGTCAGGATGGGGATTCAAGGTTAGTCGATAGTAGCAGCTGGAATCAGCATGGGAGCTGATGGAGGGAACAGCATTCTTCCCATTAGGGCAGGTTTAGAGGGTAGCTGAATGGTTCAGTTATAAGTTGTAAAGGTAACTTTAAGTTAATGGTTGAATACAGTCTCACTTTGCATTACATTTCACCCCAACTACACCTGGCTAAGAACATTATTTTCTTCTAAATATTTATTTTCCCTACTTTCCAGGCCTTTGAACGGGATGAGAGGAGTGCAAGTGACAGTGGTGTAAGTATGAGACATTCTGCCATAGTTTCTTACATTCCGCAGTTAACAATGCATTCTATCTTTGTATGTTAATTTGTCTTATTAGTTCTTTATAAAATATTTTTCTGGACTCTCTCTGGATAATATTTGGGCTTCTGTGATTGGATGATCTTAGAGTCTACACCACCTGGACCATGAATAAGGCACTTAGATAAAATAAAAGGAAGGAAGCAATTCAATTTGAATCAATGGTACTTACTTTGTTTAGTATTCCATGTTTGACAAGACTAATAGAACCATGGTCCAACCATATACACATGGATTGTGACATTCTTTAAGATATAACAGTACTTCTCCACTGCTAATTCTCTGGAAAAGAGCACAAAAAATCGCAATGGGCAAGATAGACTATGTCTGACTCAATGTTTGATCTTTGACATTTCACGTTATTGCTTTTTCTTTACATTATTGCTAGATACATTGGCAGATATGCAACATATCAGCAATTCATGTATAATTAAGTCTTAATGTGTTTTCCTGTAGAATATGGCTATATGGGTCAAATTCAAAGGTGTGGCGTAGAGTGCAGCACCTGTTTTATGCATCTATGGGGCATAAAGTGAATTCATTTAACTCAATACTTTTCTGAGTTAGTTGGTAATTTTCAGACAACACATATCAGAAATTTAAAGAGGCAAACCATGCTTACTGTTTCTGAGTAGTTCTGTCAGAAAATAAAGCAGTAACTCTTGCCGGCACATAATATATGTGCTAGGCTTTTCCCTGTTTAATTAAAGACCATCATGATATGGCCCACGGAGTCCTTTTAGATAAGTTCCCATAAATAGCTCATGTAGTATAAGCGTGAAGCATATGAACTACTTCACAATTGTGTTCTAATGTACTGGGGAAAGCTACGCATTCAAACTGTAATATTTCTACATGCCTATTGTGTTTCACTACTGAATCCTGGATGAGTGAATCTTTTCAGTGCATGTAGATGGAAATCAGGTCCACGATGAAGGATAAAACAAAAGTAATAAATCAAAGGTCCTTTCATTAATGGATTTGTTATCCGATGCTTCAAACTGTCTTGTTTTTAGACTGAAATCATCAGACTCTCTTTTGTACAGGCCTATGCGTGGGAAATAGGCAACTGCAATGAGTGAGTGTGGTCACTGATGATGGGACTAATAAATGGAGAGCAGTCACTTTCTGCTGCAAAAAAAAACGTTTGATGGTGGACTCCAAAAAATGACCCTTTTTTGAGTGTAGGTCTTACTTATATCAACAATTGTAAACTCGAGTTCGGTAATCTGAAATTCTGAAGTTACACTCATAAAGGTATTTTACACATGCATAATATTGTCCTAAATTTGTTAATACTACACAATATAACCCTCAGCGACAGGGAGTGGACACCCCAACAAAAGGATGCCCTGAAATCCTAGGAACAACCCACACACCGATGATTTTCTGAATATGGTAATATTCACATTGACATACGTGTGACCTATTGCCATCTTAGAAATGCTCAGAGATTTATTCCTGTGAAAAGAATGAGTAAATCCCACTCTTGAGTGTGAATGGGAAATCAACATCCCAAAAACAAATGGAAAAGGAGAAGATCTTTATCACTTGTGCAAAATATTTTCCTTTGGAAACAACAAAAATGTGATTGTAAGCATGTGCACTGGTACACTAGGAAAATTACATATTTGTAGAGCATTTTACATTTATGTAAGTAGCGATTAACATATAGAATTATAGATAGGTGGTAACATTGAACATCAGGGATGTTTTTTACCAAGAGGTTCTGAGTAACATCAAATAAATAACAAGAGCAATGATTGTGATGTGTATGATGTCAGTAAGAACCTCTGGATGAAAAAACTGTTTTATTTACTCTTTATTTTTAGGTTGTGTATGGTCGCCAAAATTATCTGCTCCAGTTGCTCAAGGACAGAAGAGTAATAGGATGCCATACATAAGATGGCCCCACTCCCTGTCCCAAAGGTACTAAGAAAAACCTGGCTTCCTTTTTCCCACCAACTTCAGACAGCTTCCTCCCATATTATATATGGAATTACAGATGGGAGATTGGTAACATCCTCATAATTCACTTTTAACCCAGCTGTAATTTTATGTTATGTATGGCCTCTAAATACATCTGCCCCTGCTTTCAACTGCTAAAGAGAAAAAGATGTGTAATGAGGAAGCCATGGGATCTCTTCCCAGTCCCAAATTTGAAAACAAATTATATGGCTTCATGCCACCCATCCCTAAGAACTCTCTATACCTTCCCTTCTGTCCCTTGAAGATGAAGTACACACGGATCTCCAGTGCTGCTTTGGCAGGCTCTTAGAGAGCCCAGACAGAGCAGCCTATAATTCTTTTATAATGTAGCAATTGTGGTTAACAAGTTATGTTACCCATTGTTTAAATGTCTCAGCAGTGAATTACTGGATTTAGCTGTTTATGCCAAAGACTCTCCATAGGTGCCATACTTAACATGTAGAATTATAGATGGTTAACATGAAATATGGGGACGGTTTTTCAGTAAGGTGTTTAGAGGGATATCAAATAGACAACGAGAGCAAAGCTCAAGCAGTCTATAATGTCACTTCGAACTCCGAGGTGAAAAAACATCAATGTAATCCACTTTTTACCCATCTATAATTGTATGCTATATATGGTCCTAAAAACACCTGCCCCTGCTTTCAACTGCTATGCAGGGACAGAGGAATAATACAGACCCATACAATATGTGGCCTGTCCTCCCTGTCCAATTTTTTTTTTAAATCAATATGTGGCATCTTGCCACCTAACTCCTCCGCTCTGTGCCTTACCTCTTTTCCAGAAGCTGTGACCATTGCTTTCCAGGACTGCTCTGTCAGGCTCTCACAGTGCTCAGCTAGAGCAGCCTGGAAATTCGTTATGATGCAGCAACAGTGTTTAGCACGTTCTGTTATCCACTATTGTTTTTTCATAGCAATTAGTTATTAGATTTAGAGTTCAGTCATCTACGCTAATGGCTCTCTATACAAACCAAACATATCATACCTTTTTCAGAAATACCTTTGTAAAGATTTGTGAATTTCTGAAATTCAGAAATCTATATTCACGTAAAGGAGTCAACCTGCAGGTGCAAATATTTGTTTTCTTTTTTAATCAAGGCTCCTACATTCTGTGCTAACATAATGTGGTGGAAAGCAGCAGCTCATCTCACAAGCGTTCACTATTAGGTCACTTTGTGGTCAGAATACTTTGAAGGTCTATGTTTCCCATTTCATTTGTTACAAACTTAACATTTCAACACACACTTTCATACTTACAGTGCTTGAATTTTTGTTTTAATGGGGAAAAATGTGAATGGTTCCAGATAAAACCATAAACAGTCATATTAATGCATCAGAAAGGGCAACTGCCTGCAGAGAATGTGTTTTAGACCGTAAAACATTGCCTGGTTTTTGATGGCCTTGGAAATATACCTTTGTTGGAATGTTCTGCTTTGTGGACCTGTAGTGAGCAAAAACATTGATACATTTCTCCAAAGATTACGGTGTGATGTTTTGTTATGTACATCTGTATTATAATGTATTAGAGTGTATCCTATTTTTATTGTGTGCTCTCTATTTTCCAGTCACGTGAAAATAAAGGGCACAAGAAGAACCATCATTATCATCGTCGTACAACAACTCCAACCACTACTACTCCGACCACTACTACTCCGACCACTACCACTCCGACCACTACTACTCCAACCACTACTACACCAACGACTACTACTCCAACAACAACCACAGCTTCCACGGCTCAAGGTTAAATATTAAATCAGGTATGTGATGCATGCAACAGTAAACATTATACAAATATTTATTCATTTTTGTGTGGACATTGCTCTTTCAGAATCTATATTTTCTAAACAACAAGAGGCTAACAATCAGAAATCACAACAACCACACTCTTTTCTCACTTTTGTACTATTTTTAGCATTGATAAATATAAGGACAAAGAAAGATAAAAGAGTGGTTAGGAAAAAAAACATGCTCACTTAAAAATGTGTTGATCGCTCCAGCCTCAAGGACAGATGTACAAATATACCTAGCAGCTCTACACTTTTGTTACAACACAATATTGTACACAGTCCTACCACGTTGTTTCCCTAGCACTGTCAGTGTCACAATACAAGTTCTGATAATCCCACCCTCCCAAACAAGCATAAGATCAAAATAGTTATTCACATGCTTATTTGAACAAGAGGCCACTTAAAGGAGAAATAATTAGATACAGAAAGGCAATGATGAATCAATCACATTCCATCACTGCATTTCAACAAATCCAATATAATTACATCCTTTAAGCAATTTAGTTACATGCCAGCATTTCTCAAAAAATTCTCAATTTAAACAGTGGGAAGCAAATGAAGAGACAATATATCATGATCTGTAAAAACACCTACTGCCTCATTTTGAGTGACCCATAATCTCGATTCTGGAATATACTCCAGTTTGCGGCAGAATTAGGATCATCAGCAGTAGATAGATGTCATGCTCTTTTATCCCCACGAGGAAGATATTGGCACAATTATTGGATATTAAAACAACAATGTACAGAGTTTTGCAGCTTGGAACATTGGAGAAAATGTAGTATATCCTAGCTACCCATCAATCTGAGCTGCAAAGTGTAATGATATAGAAACATTGTACTGGGCAGAAAAGAACCCAGTGGCATTTATATTTCCACTGCCCATGTGGCATATTGCGTAAGGTCTTTTCTTGACTTACTGTACAACTATATATTACAGGCTGAAATTTTGAAGCTGGAGGGTCCTAATCTGAACAACACTGAATTATAAATAAGTATGGCTTAAAGCAAAATTTCACTAAGAGAAAGGCATGTATGAAAACAGCCCTCTCTTCTAGGAATTTGCAGTGTGAGGTGACCACCAACCACAACCCGGTCATTACTTGTAAATAAAAGGCCCACAGTGGGGAAGAAATGCCACCTCGTTTTCAAAATGTAATGATGCTGCAGCCAGGTGGACCAAAAGAGTCAACAGGGAGTCCTTGGCAAATTATGTGAAAAAGAATTGTACATACATATTACATATTATGTCCCTTTGGTAAACATTACCTTCCTACATTAAGCAAACATATTTTATATTGCATTGATCAAATTTATAGCAAATTTAAAAAGGGTTGCATATTAATTTGTTTATAGACACAATCGTTCTGCTTTTGCACTCACAAAACTCTTTTGCACAACTGCTCCTTCAAAATATTCATGTTGCACTGCCATGGGAAACCTAGAGATGAAAAGAAAATAATCAGTAGCAGCACTTCTTATTTGGGTGTTCAGAATTTATGAATCTTGGACATTAAAGACTTCTTTTTATAATTTAGCTTCTGATATGTCGAGTGGAAAGATGACCCTCCTCTCAACCAGAATTCTCAGCACCGACTGGGTGACAAGAAATTCCTTAATTAACAATTTTAATCGATTACCCCTCCACCCCGTCCTTTCCAGGGATGATCCTCTCAAACACACTTGTGCTTAACTGTGCGTTTTATAATTTGGTCTTTGCCAATTTTATTGATTTATTTATATTGCTTCCCCCAACGGTTTTCAAACAGTGTTTTCTCATTTCAATAATAGATTTATTTAATTAATATATTCAGCAAGAATATAAAACATTTTGACAAGAAATTCTGTACATGGCAAAATAATCTATGTATAAAAGGTTAAATACAGTTTGGCTAAATTGGATGCATGATAACTGTTGATTGAGAGTCCAACCACAGAATAGACAATCTACTATATTTACATATATAGATATTTACAAATTCACACTAAGGGGGAATGGGAAGGAATGAGGTGCAAGAGAATTCATTTTGACCAACATCAAGCAAAGAATCATTTTGACAGTGGGAAGAGAGTAGATGAAGTGCTGTCCAAATAGGAGTCTAGTCCCTAGGTATGATCTGAGTTGCTTGAAAGAACAGAATCGTGAAACAGCACAGGAAGAATAGGGGGAAACAACAAAGTTAAGATTAGTCGAGTGAAAGGTGCAAGAAGGTACATACAATTTTAGCATTTTACATTGGTTTCTAGAACTCAGATCATTTATAGCTTTAAGAAACAGAGTTACAAGTTAATAAATAGTATTGGGTTGCCCAATTTTCATCTCTGTTATGCTGACCCTGCTCTGGGTGCTGTGCACAAATATTTAAAGCAGCTAATACACTATAACCTCATATGACTATGTTTCTTTACAGAAAGAGAAAAGCAGCTCATCTGAAGTGAAAAGAAATGCCTGCTCTTTACTATAAGAAAGAAGACATCCTTTTGGAATGAGTGAAAGATTACCCTCCTAAAGAATGTAAAAAGCT
Organism: Lissotriton vulgaris; assembly: GCF_964263255.1. Taxonomy (NCBI): domain Eukaryota; kingdom Metazoa; phylum Chordata; class Amphibia; order Caudata; family Salamandridae; genus Lissotriton; species Lissotriton vulgaris. The sequence goes on along the minus strand of NC_141689.1, from coordinate 1,077,029,883 downwards.
GTATCTTATGTTCAAAGTGTTCTTTTCATTAAGATTTTCTTTCAATGAATCAATTTGTCAAAACAATATTGTGACTTAATGTGTTTTCTTATTACTCTTCTTGGAAAAGCATCTGCCAGTAGATGCTTCTGATATACTTAATTTACATTGTATTAGCAACAACTGAACCGGGGCTCACTGCAATATGGGGCTTTAGGCACAACCTTTCAGCCACAGGCTTTTAAGATATCTTGAATAAAATAACCACCACATTTGGCAGGGTATACAAATACAGGTAAAGAGCACTGGACCCAAGATAGCTTTTTTTCGGGATCTTAGTTGCCCAGTTCTGTTCACAAGAGAGTCAAATCTCCAAATAATGATAGCAATTCACATTTTCTTTCTTCTTTGTATTACCTCTGACTCCTACTGCAATTATGAGTTGAATCCCAATATGCCCTCCATGTGAAAAATCTTTGACCACTGTCTCCCACCAGGTTTCAAGAATGATTTATTGTGCCAGGCAACACTTTTGAATGTATTCCCAGTGCCTAATTTGAGCCAATGGTTGCAGGTGGGGGCTACCCGCACTTGTGTTTATTGATTGGCACTTATGTTTCTCATCAGAATTTGACCAAGGACAAGGGGGGAGGAAATAAGGGAAAACCTTAACAAAGGGAGAAAGCAGAGGAAAGATTAACCTGCAAGAGGGAGATAAAGGGGCAGGGTGTGTCTGCCAGTGTATTAAAGAGGCATGATGTGGAAGCAAGACTTCACAGCCTTGGCATTCGGCACAATGAAATTCAAGAAACCGGATTTTGATCAAAACTTTGGTCCCCTGCACTTCTTCTTTTATGATTAGGCACTATGTGATCTTTCATTACACAAACTCAGGGAAGGCCCATGAGGAGAGACCTTTTAAGGCAAGGGCAAAGTGGGCTCTGGCCCAGGACTCTGGCCTTTCAGGGGCCCCCTGATAGAGCCAGCTCTAGTCTACAGAGAGTATTGCCCTGATGACCTTGAGTAATTCATAAACAGATTGTTTTAAATACTGTTTCCCTATGATTTATTTTTAATGTGAGTGAAGTGTGAAAGTCTATTACAGACATTTTGTAGAGAAATTTTGTGTTTATGTTTCATGCAACATCCATAGAAAAAGTTTCTTTTAGATCAAAACAGAACCTCACATGTAAGAAATTGGAGAGTGCCAGGGAAATTAGTTGTAGTAATATTAGTGAGTTACAATATTGCAAACACAAGTCGCTATTCCTGTATATTAGATATAACAACCTTAGAATTTCGAACAGTGCACCTGCGCTCTGTCAGTGACCTCAACAAACATGGCATTAAATATTTGAAACTGGATCATAAATCCAATGCTGTTTCAACCATGGGACCCTAAAATACATCTGGCCCGGGCCTCCAAAATCCTTAACATGTCCCTGCCCATGAGAACAGCAAGTTATAAGGCTTTTCTGGTTCTATTCTTCGCTGAAATTTCTAATTTACTACATCTGTTGTAAAATGTACTTTCTTCACAGTAACCATTAGGACAAGGCTTTAGTCTCATAGTGTATTTGAAACTACCAGAATGGTTCAAACCCCCACTCCTTTTGCATCTGTTTTCAGATACTGTCACTCCAGTCTGAAGCACATGAAGAAACTATGGAGCGTGAAACGATCCACAGTTTCAAAAAGATGCTGCCCACTCATCCTTTTAGACCTATCAGCGGCATTCGACACAGTCGACCATAAGCTATTTTTGAAATCCCTGCAAGAGAGAATCAGAGTTGACGGAACAGTTCTGCAGTTGTTCACCTAATTTCTGCACAACAACTTCCAACTAACAAAAATAAACAACTCAACATTCAACATCTCTGCCATCACCCGGGGTGTCCCTCAAGGCTCAGTACTCTTGCTGACACTCTTCAACATCTACATGGAGCCCCTCACTGCCATACTCAGACAAGCAAACATTGCCTACAACCTTTATGTGGACAACATCCAGCTTTACCTGGAAATATCCTCTTTGCACAACATTTACAGGTGCAATGCCACGCTCATAAAAGTTCAGGACTGCCTATCACTCAAACACCTCAAACTCAACAAAGAAAAGCCAGAAATTCTTGTTTTTCCAATCATGGTCAATAACCACAAACCCATACATGGCTAAATAACCTGCACTCTCTGAACTGCAAGCTGGATCTGATTCCCCGCCAAATAACTGACGATCATCCTGGACTCAAACTTGAACAGGATCTCACACACTAGATCCACAGTGAAAGGCGTCTTGTATAACATAAAACTCCTCAACAAAATTGAGCCTTTCCTTTCACCAAATGACCTACAAATCACCATGCAAGGACTGGTACTATACAGACTAGACTATGGGAATGCCAGCTTCACAGGTGCACAGAAGGCACACTTAGCCCCCTGAAAGCCACTCTAAAATCAGCAGCAAGGATGGTCACCTGAGGAAAGAGATACACTCACATCTCCCACTCCCTGAAACATCTAAAGGCCTCATTTATGAAAAGGTTTGCATGGCTGTGTGAAAACAGCGATGCAACACTTTTCAGTGCACCCTCCTTGTGACACCATGGATGCGCTGTATTTACTGTACGGTGTTCCATGTCACAAGGATTTACAGATATGTCAGTACTTCTGACGTATCTGAAGGTATAAAATTGATGTATTGCTGGAGTGTGTCTGAAAATAGACTCAACCTCAGCAATGTGTCCTTTTACATGGGCCAAGCTCCATGTGAAAGGGCCTGCATCAGTCATACACCTACTGTGAGGCAGCTGTAGGGATTTGAAGTAGTGGCATCCAAGAAGTGGCGTGGAGAATTCTGATAGATTTCACTGCACCACTTCTTTGACCCTCTTCTGCAGGGGAAGCCCCACCCTGCATACAATGGGGCTTACTTACAAGCCCTTTGCGACCCTTTTCAGTCATTTTTAACATGGGAAAAATGACGCAAAAGTGTCACAAGGGGCATGTAAATAAGCCCCAATATACCTTACGCAGATATAATGTAGCGCAGGGATAACAAAGTGACGCATCTGCTTAGATGAGTTACTTTGTACATATGTTGCAGTTTGGCGCATATTTTACGACTCCGGTGCGACCCAAAAGGTGACACACCGGCGGCAGGAGGAGGCTCATAAATAAGCCCCACAGTGGCTACCAATTGTAGCACGCTACTGCTTCAAAACCACTTGTCTCACCCATAAAGCTCTGCACACTGGCAATCCAGACTACCGTGCATCTAAAATCACAAAAGCAGGCCAATCGAGAAATCTAAAAAAATAACAACTTCTGACTCTCTCGAAAAAACATAAGCAAAAAGCCCTCACTCGCTCTTTCTCGGGCAATGCACCGAAAATATGGACCTCTGTCCCAAAACATATCAGAACTAACCCCTGCATTGTGAGCTTCAAGAGACGATTAAAAGAATTGCTCATAAATCAGCACCTTAACCCTCTGGGAAATTACTCTTAATGCACAATAGAATAATACTATGTTATACGCATATCCCGCTCAAGGTCCTTACAATGTTTCGACACTCGTGGCTACAATTGTACTGTACAGTAATTGATTGATTATGATTGGACTCTTGACACTACAATCATACTGTATTGTGAATGACAACCTGGGGTCTTGCCAGCGCTATATAACACTCTTAAATAAATAAACAAGAAGGCTCTAAAAAATCTTGCATCCGGTCACCTGACCAGTAAACAAACATTTAGAATGGGCTTATGAACATTACAAACATATTTATCTACTCTTTACCACTTTAAAGTACTTCATTCCTGTAAACTTCAGTTCCTTTGCATTTAACACCTATGAGCCTATTTACAAACTGCATTCCATAATGCGTAAAGTAGAACTACAGTAATATTACTGGGGTTATACAAAATTTGCATAGTTCACTTTCATGTTTCCGCAAAATTTCAGTGAAATAATACGAAATTTTGCGTGATTAGGTAAAATGAAAATCTGACATTTCATACTGCATTTTAGCATGAAATGCACCCTTGCATCAATTTCATAACAAACAACAGCTGCTTGTGTTCTGTTGTTCCAGTGCATTTCCTATAAAGCTTTACTCCAAATGTCATGTATTTTTTTTACATTTTTACAGCGAGTTACATCTAATTACACAAAGTGGCGTAATATTGTATTATGAGTAATACAATATGTCCCAATTATGTGCATTTTGCTGGCATAATTTAAATTACACCCAGGTTTACATATTACTCATGTACTTAAAAATACATTTCACAAACCTACAGTTGGAGACATCTGCCTCCATCTCTTCTTTTCTCTGTTATGTCCACACAGGGAGGAATATGTTAAATAGAAATTAGTAAATCTGGGAGGAACCAGAGAGCGGGGTGGGAAAATGGGGTCCTCTATAGTTAGAGTTAGGATTCCAAGAGATAGAAATTCCTTGCATTTTTGATTGGTAATAGCTTTGCATCGTTTGATGAACCTCCACAAAACTTTGCAGACCTATTCCTTTTTCTACATTGACTCATGATGCAAAGTTTAGTGGAGACCTATTCATATTTCTACATTGACTCATGGTGCAAAGTTTTATGGAGATTAGTTAACGGGGTGCAAAGTCAAAAAATCTTTATTTCGGTTGAACAAAACCATAAAAGATTCACATCATTAATTTTTAAAAAAGGAAACAGTTTAGAACTCAGGAGTTCCAGATCACCCCCACTTTCACATTCATTGTTCCTTTAGAAAGATCCTTCGAAGGCGATTGCAATATTAAAACATTAAATACATGTTTTTCTAGTTAAAAACAGGAAAAAGCATTTGCCATTCGTTAAAGTTGATACAGTCGAATGTCTTGCAACAAATATACGTTTTTAAAACATACTTAATATAAACAGTATTACATCATTTTCCTATACAATATATGAATAATCCTGACACCAATTCTTGTCCTCTGTGCCCAAATTCCAGCTTCTGTCTCACTAGGCTGTGTCTCTATGTTCTCAAAATCCAAGACCCCGTCTCCTTCGCACTATCCCCACAGAGAAAAGGTATCTACTTACACTAAAGACAATGGAATGGGTAGTCTCGCTTCTGAGAACTCTTTCGGCCTCACAAAGGTGCCTAAAGCCCAGAAGAAGACAAATCGGTTTTATCCATTTCTTCCTTAAATGAGTGTTATATGTTATGTTATGTTATGTTATATGATAGTTTATAACTCACACTGTTAGTCGAGATTGTCCTGGCGCAAGAAAGGATTCGGAAGTCAGCTAGAGAAAAAGCAGATGAACTACAGAGCTTGCCTAAACAGGTGCGTTTTTAAATGTTTTTTAAAATATGTGAGGTTTGTCGTGTGTCTGAGGGGGTCGGGTAGATTGTTCCACAGCTGAGCCGCTCTGACCACCAAGGATTTTCCCCCTAAGCGAACTCTCTTGAATCTGGGGATTACCAAATGTCTCAGGGTGGCGGATCGCAGTTGGCGCGGAGGATGGTAGAAAGCAAATCTGTCCCTTAAGTAGGACGGACATGGGCCATGTAAGGCTTTAAAAGCCAGTGTCAGGATCTTAAAGCGAACTCTGAGAGCTACTGGAAGCCACTGTAACTCTGATAGCTGCTTGCGTATACTGAGACTCCTGGGAATGTTAAACAGGAGCCTTACTGTCGCGTTCTGGACCACTTGCAATTTGTGAAGCAGAAAGTCAGGTGTGCCTATGTAGAGAGCGTTGGCGTAATCCAGACGCAAGAGGATAAGTGCTCTGGCCACTGTTTCTTTCGCCTCTTGGGGAGAAGGGGAAAAAACTTCCGGAGAGTGGTTAGGGTCCCATAGCAGGTTCCTGCCAATCGCGTGATCTGATCTCGGAAGCATAAGTCAGCTCCGAACCAGATCCCTAAGTTCTTTGCGACCCCGCAGTTACCAGCGGGGCAGGGCAGTCCCCTGGGCCAAATGGATTCCTTGAAGGCCACTGGGAAGTGGCCGTACAGAAGAATCTCTGACTTGTCCTCATTGCATTTGTGACAGGCCCGGGCAAGCCAGGCGAACACTGAGGACAAGCACTGCTGGACTCCTTCTGTACAGAGGTTGTTCTTGTCCCAGGTGAAGAGCAGTTGGGTGTCGTCGGCGTACGCCATTATTTCCGCACCCAAGCTCTCAGCAAGGTAAACAAGGGGGGTCAGATAAACATTAAAGAGTAGGGGACTCAAAGTCGATCCTTGTGAAACTCCTGTGTCTACCCTGCTGTTTGAGGAATGGTAGGGAGGGAGCCAAATTTGTTGGAACCGGTCTGTGAGAAAGGATTTGATCCAGCTGAGGACCGTGCCCATGATGCCAATGTCCTCCAGCCTAGAGAGAAGCTGGGCGTGGGGAACCGTATCAAACGCGGCAGAGAGGTCCAATAAAATTAGAGCTGCTCTGCCGCCCCCGTCCAGACATTCCCTAATGGCCTCGGTGACCTCCACGAGCGCGGTCTCAGTGCTGAATGAGGATCAGAACCCGGATTGGGCAGGATGTAAGGCCCCCGTAGATTCCACAAACTTTTCCAGTTGTCGAAAAGCAGCCTTTTCGCAGACTTTGGCTAGGGCCGGGAGTAGGGAGATGGGCCTATAGTTGGAAGTAATCAGAGGGTCCGCTGAAGGTTTTTTGATCAGTGGGAGGAGTTTTGCTTGTTTCCACTGAGGCGGTACAATACCGGTTTGTAAAGACTCATTAACTAAGCCGGCTACTGTAGGAGCAATAACCTCCGCCACACCGCTCAAAACTCTAGCAGGGCAGGGATCAGCAGGGGACCCAGACTTCAGCGCTTTAAGGATGGCCAAAACGTCATTCTCTTCAACTTTTTTGAAAGAGCACAAGGCGTCTATCAGTTTTATGCCGTTGGTTGGAATAGAAAGTTGAAGAGAGCCGTCTTGTTCTCGGGCCCCCTGAACTAATTTGGAGTGACCAGAGTCAGTAGGCTTAAGACTCCCCTGAATTTTTTGTATTTTTTCTTTAAAGTAAGTAGACAGTTTCTCACACCAGCCCTCAGAACTAGGGACCGCCAGAGTTTCTGCCACTGGAGACGTAAAACTTTTGACGATAGAGAACATTTCTCTACTGTTGTTTTTGGCCTTTTGAATCCTGTCTGCATAGTAGTCTCCCTTAGCCTTCTTAATTGTAGCATAGTAAACTTTTTGCAATGCTCGAAGTTCGGCCTTGGCTAATGGGCAGTACTCTCGCCTCCATATTCTTTCTTGCTTCTTACAGTCTATTTTTAAAGTTTTTAGATGTTCCGTATACCAGGGGGAAGAAGGAGAGGCTCTAGGTCGCTTTGCACCTTTGGGCTGAGGTAGCAGGCTAACCGAAGATCTGATCCATATCGAGAAATTCTCAACTGCTTCCTCTAAATTTCCCGCCTTGTCCGGAAGAGTATGGGTTAGGGATGCTGCTAGAGCTGGAATACTAATTTTCTGGGGAAAGGGGACCTGCTGCTCTTTAACTAAGGCGCAAGCCCTGTCAGTCTCCCAGGAGAAACATACCAGAAAGTGGTCCGACCACGTAACTGGGCGAGGAGTATCTGATGTGATACTAAAGTTGGTATAGACAAGATCGAGGCAATGACCTCCAATGTGAGTAATGTCCTTACCCGGTGTCCTAAGATGCACTAGAGCGCATAATTCACCCAGGTCTCTGACCCCCGGGGCTGTGGAAACGTCCATATGAATGTTAAAATCCCCCAGAAGCAAGAACCTGGGGAACCTCAACGCTCTATGGGCTACTAGCTCCTCCAAAGATTTAATAAAGGAGCCCTGGACACAAAAATAGTATATTTGCCTCATCCTCTCTTATTCCCATAGTGCACAGATCACATTTTGCCGGAACTTCCTTCCCTGCATTATCCACATTACGCACCCATTTAGCAGTATTAGCCTTAATTTGCGGTATGCCGTAGTGGAATTTTTAATACAGAGACTTCGCTAAAGATGGTAAAATCTCATCCATGAAAACCTTCGAAACTGCTCACTGTTTTCACACCAAGGAACTCGAGAGTTAGGGCACCTACCCTCGGGATTCGTAGCGTGGAGCCAGCGAGGTAGTCCCAATATCTTTCTTTTAGCAGTTTTTTGCAGCCCAGGGTCAGACAATCGGGCTCTGCCCAATAATGGTATAGCCCGAGCTTTGAAAACCAATCCTGGATGTGGTTCAACCATATCAGCCGAGTCGTATTTTTTATTTACATAACTTCCTTTAGGGCATCTCTGTAGTCAGCTAGTTCATCTGTTGCCCAGAGACGTACCCAATATAGCAACGGTCGCAAAGTGGCATTATCATCAGTGCGATGTATATTAAGGTCAATTGTAAGTGGAATTAGGTGTGTGCGTCATGGGATTGCTAATATTTGTCTGAAAAAAATGTTTTTATGTGTCATAAAGGCGTATTTAGCTGTATGGCCCCATAATTTCCCCCCATAATTCAGCCCCATAGAATGAATTAGATTGGGCTTTGAATTTATATAGCTCTAGTGCAAGGGTCACCACTTTACAGTAGCTGTTCTTGTGTCTTGTGTCTCTTGGCTATTGGGACTAGATTTTGAACAAGAAGAGTTTTACATCTAGCCACTTGAGATTTCCAGTTCATTTTGGTGTCTAGAGTAATACCCAAATAATTAAAACTATGCACATACTCGATCATTTCATTGTTAACTGTTAGTGTTCTTTTAAAATTTTGGTGAGGATTAACCGCCATGTACTTGGTTTTAGACGAGTTAATTTCCAAACCTTTTTCATCACAGTAACACTGATAGGCATCAAGTAGATTTTGTAATCATCTAGGTGTCTGTGAGATTAAAATAGTGACTTCTGCAAATAACAATGCCGGCACATGTTCACCACCCAGCTTGGGAGAGTCATGCTCGCAGCCCAAGAGGGTGTCCGGTATGTCATTGACGTACAAGGAGAATAGTGTAGGAGCTAGCACACATCCTTGCCTCACACCTCTCCTTATCTAAATGCGCTCTGTCACTTCTCCATTTAGTCCCCATCTCACCCTGGCGTAATTAGCCTCGTGAAGATTAATAATCTGTTTCAAAATATTCCCAGGGACCCCTTGATCTCTCAATCTCTACCACAGGGCGCCTCTGGGCACAAGGTCAAAAGCCGCCCTGAGGTCGACAAAGGCCACATACAGATGTGCCCTCTTTATGTTGATGTACTTCCAGATGATACATAAAAATCTGAACACTTGATCGACAGTGCTAATTTTCCCTCTAAAACCAGCCTGGTACTTGGTTAGAGTACTAGTTTATCCATCCAAGCACTTAGCTTAGTTAATATTTGGCGTGCAAATACCTTCTGAAGGACGTCAAGCAGGCTAATGGGTCTGTAATGGGCCGGATTCATTCTGTCGTCCTTTTTAAAAATAGTTACTATTTCGGCGCCCCCGCCATGTTTTTGGTATTACGCACAAAGGGAGTAGGTCCTTCGCGGGGCTGAGGGAGGGCTGGACCGTTTTATAATGTCGAAACACACACAAAAATGCCCCCTTCTCACACTGCTTGCAATATGATTTTAACAGTGACCAAATAAACAAATTCATTAAATCTGGTCTTGGTACATTTATTTATACCTATTATTCATATATTCTTTATGGAAACTAGTATACTCCAGTAAATTCGGGAGGCAGTAAAAGAATGCACATGCCAAAAAAGCACTTACAATCTTATTCAATCAATAAAATACATTTCAAATTCACATAAACAACACCTAAGGAAATTACATCAACAAAAAATATACAAAAAATACATCCAATAAACATGTACAAAATCTAATGCGTTAATTTGAAATACACTAAATCATTTCATTAATTTAATCCTAAAAAGACATAATTCATAACAAGAGCAACAAAGCTTGTATCTCTTAGTCAAAATCACTAGATGTAGTAATTGGCTCTTGGTGGATTTGCCGACGCGTTTCATGTTTGGGTCATTACTCCCCAAACCCTCATCAGGGCTCTGTTAATCATCTGTATCTTCCTAAGCAGGTGACCATGAGTCACTTCTGTCAATAGATTCACTCCTTTCTTCGAATGATGGATGGCGCACTTTACAATCTCCGTCTGCGCAGGCTGGCGCTGTGGGAGGGGCAGAGGATTATCTGTCTCTGTTTACTTTTGTCCTTCTTTTGAGTCCACTCTCATGTTACAGCTAGGCTGCGCCACCTGGTTCCAAGCAGCTACGGCTTATACCTGTCTTCCTTAATAAAGCAAGGTAGTTCCTCTCGCCCCCGTCTGCTGCCCCGTCCGGGGCTCGGCGTTTCTAAGGCTCGCCTCTGTCTTTCCTCGTGGGCTTACAGCCGTATCAGCAGGAATTAATCCCTCTGAAATGCGGTCTGCTCCGCTTGGACGAAGTAGTCTACCCCACATAATACTATATCGGCCTTGGTTGTCTTGAAAATTTCCTGTAGGGGTGTGTTTTTTGATCAGTATCACTTTGCCTCTGGCATATGTAGAGTATGATGCGAAACACCAATGTTCCGCCCACCGAGTTGCAAAGACAGGGGTGCTGTGAGAGAGTACATGTGTTTCTTGTAATAGCGCAATTTGTATGTTGTGCCTTTCTAGGTAGGCTAGTACATCTCTACACTTGCGTGGGCTGCCAATCCCTCGCAGGTGAAGTTTTAGAGGGTGTGATGGCTCTGTCATGGTAACGGAAAGGGGAAATCTCAAGCTATGAAGTGGTTATATAATGCTAGACCATTTGTGGATATAGAGAACTGAGTTGCACTTGTGGAAGAGGTTTTACTCTAATCTCCCAAGAGTGCAGTCCCTTTCCTTCCCCCTCCAACGGCGACATCCTAAATGTGTCAGAATCCCATATCCAACCCCCTCCCCGAACAACAGTCAACACTAATTTAACCAGGATGGAAATCAATAAAAAAATGAAGAGGGTCATCCCTGTTTTCCTTGGTGGGTGACTCTGAGACGCGTTGGATACATTAGTGCTTAATCTAGCTGTGCTAGCTGTGCTTGACTTAATTTCCTTTTAACTGGTGCAAATTTCTTCTTTGATTCCTGCACTGCAGCTGTAAAATCTGGGTAAAATGTTAGAGAATTGCCTTCAAACACAAGCTGTCTCTTCTCACTGGCCATCTGCAGCGCTGTATCTTGGTCACAATATTTAAGGAGTCAAGCAATTATAGGTCTTGGGGTGGCGCCTGAGGGGGGTGGCATGGTCCCAATGATTGGTGTGCTCTCTCTACCACCATTTGCGACAAAAAAGTGTCAGCTCAGTAGACGGTTTGTAGCCTCCGTTCAACACATTCCTCCATTCGCCCAGTATTCATACTTTTTGGTATTCCTAAGATTCGCACATTGTTATGCCTGGAGCGCGCTTCTAAATCTTCATTTTTGGCTTCACTACCATTCAGCATGCGCTCCATCTGTGCCAGCTGTTCTTTCCTGCTGTCCATAGTATCTCCTAGGTCCAATATTCTGTGTTCTGCTTCTGTAAAGTGACTATCATATTTGTCAAGTTTGTTTGCTATAGAGTCCATGTGGGCTGACATTGTGTCCATTTTAGTCTCTATAGAGGTTAGACTGTGCTTCATGGAGAGTAGGAGCACCTTCACATCATCCTCATGACTCTGCTATGCTTGTGTTGGTTGGTCCATTTCAGTGTGTTCTATATCTTCCTGCTGCATACACATTGTTGTGCGTGATTCGAAGGGGAGCCTAGTTTGTTTGCCCTTCGTCCTCCCCATACTCAATCTGTGTGGGAGTGCTTCAGCTCTCCTGATGAAGCTCCCAGGGGCAGATTACTGTCTCCCGAACCAGCTATGCCTTAATTAGTTCCAGAAGGGAGCCTCCTTACTTGAAAAACTTTTTGAGAAGAGGGAATTCTCTTTTTCCCTTGTCTGTGCCCAGGAGCTTTTTCTCAGTCAAGTACTGCCCACCGTGTCCTATGTCGCTCTGCTTGTCCTTTTCGTTATGTGGTCTACCTTTTTACACAGGAAAGTGGGAGTTTTCTGTGCTGATGGAATCATCCACACGTCAGCGTGTTATTATTTTGTGCTTTAGTTAAAGTGATCCCACTACAGTTTATGTAATTCTGCTCTTTTAAATAGTGTTCCACTGTTCAATAATATTGTAGGCCGTAAGTGCACCACAGTAGTTTAAGTCTCCATCCCAACCACCAGTGTTTATGATCAATTCTTGTCTGACAGGCCTCTACAGCGTTAGTTTTCGTTTGTCGCTGCAATGCTTTAAATTTGGTGGGGGTATCGACTAAGTACTAGAATATTTTTGTGACATTAATTGCCTTCTCGCCATTCCCTCTTCTATCTCTGCATGTATTCAGAGGGCCCCCAAGCAACTCCTCACCTCATGTCGCTAATGCTCACTCGGGGAAAGGACCTCTCTATACCAAGGCACAGCAGGCTTGCGTGATTTGTAGCCCCACAGTTACGTTCTCTCGATCCGTGGCAGGCCACTCGGAGCAGGTCGCGTCTTTATCTCCCCGCTCCGTTGTGTCTGCAGGCAGTGTTTTGGCACTTCCACCAACTGTTTCCTGGAGATCTGTATTCAAGGGGGGAGGTGGGGAAGGCTTTTTCAGATCCAGTCAATTTTGGCCTTGATTGATTTCCAGCCCATCGGTTGTGTCGCCACGTTTTGTGCCCAGCGGCCTCTCAGGTAAGCGTGGGCGGAAAATCCGTTCCGCTCGCGGATTTTGCGGATTTTCGGGAAATCCGCAATCCGCGAGATTTGCGGATTTCCCGCAAAATCCGCAAATTCGCACGCAGCGGATTTTTTGGGCGGCGCGCGGCGTTGGTGATACAATTTTTGCGTGATCCCGCGGGAATTGGCGAGCGCGATTACGTCATCGCGGCTTGCCAGCGATAGTTTGTCAACGCGAGTACGGCGAGATCACGTCTCGCGGTACTTCGCAATTGCGAGATTTGAGATGCGGCGAGCGAAAATATAAATTTGCAATTCTGCACAAGAAATCCACCAGCAAGCAGCATAAACCTTCTAGAAATGATGATTTTTATGTGAATAACTCCTTAGTTTGACATTTGCCTGCACTTTTTTAGCGAGGAGTCCATTTTGGGGAGGGGGGCAGGGGGGTGGGAGGAAGGAAGTGCCCCATAGTCTTCAACTTCCTGTTCCTGTTCAGCAGGCTCCTCCCAGTGCTTTGTCCATCTCCTGGTCACTTTTCATTCGGATGTGGACCTGGAAGGATTACTTTTTGTGGATGCTGCTGGATCTTTGGATTTGAGGCCTTTTTGACTTTCTTTGGATCACTGTTGGATTAGAAATTTTACAAGTAAGTTTGTTTGGGGCATTACAGTTGCTGCAACTAAAATTTTGGGATTTTCGATTTTTGGGCTGTTTTGGGGCCTTTTCCCCAGGGGTACTCAGTGGTGGGTGGACTGTGGTTGTCTTGAACTTAAACATCATGGAGGCCATAGATGAATTGGGATTGTGCTGATTTTTCTGTGTTTTTCGATTTTTTTTTTTTGTAAAATGTTGTGTTTTTCGATTTTTGACCTGTTGTTGGGGCCTTGACCAGGGGTAGTGAGTGGTGCATGGGCCTAGTCTTTCTGTGGGCTGTCTTGAATTTAAACATCATGGAGGCCATGGATGGAATGGGATTGTGCTGATTTTGCAGTGTTTTTCGATTTTTGGGCCTGTACTTGTGGCCTTTTCACCAGGGGTATTTGAGTCTAGCATGGGCCTAGTCTTTCTGTGGGCTGTCTTGAATTTAAACATCATGGAGGCCATGGATGGAATAGGATTGTGCGGATTTTGCAGTGTTTTTCGATTTTTGGGCCTGTACTTGTGGCCTTTTCACCAGGGGTATTTGAGTCTAGCATGGGCCTAGTCTTTCTGTGGGATGTCTTGAATTTTAAACATCATGGAGGCCATGGATTGAATGGGATTGTGCTGATTTTGCAGTGTTTTTCGATTTTTGGGGGTGTTCATGGGGAGGGACATGCCATGTGGCTGGTGGCCATTTTGAGTGCAGCTACAGGCACTGGCCATGTGCTGGCAGGCAAGTGGCCATTTTGAATGCAGGCTTTGTTGTTAGGCCTCCAACCATTTTGCCTACTTTTCAACCTTTATTTATGCCCAGGGGTAGTGAGTCTTGCATGGGCCTAGTATTTCTGTGGGTTGTCTTGAATTTAAACATCATGGAGGCCATGGATTGAATGGGATTGTGCTGATTTTGCAGTGTTTTTCGATTTTTGGGCCTGTACTTGTGGCCTTTTCACCAGGGGTATTTCAGTCTAGCATGGGCCTAGTCTTTCTGTGGGCTGTCTTGAATTTAAACATCATGGAGGCCATGGATGGAATAGGATTGTGCTGATTTTGCAGTGTTTTTCGATTTTTGGGCCTGTACTTGTGGCCTTTTCACCAGGGGTATTTGAGTCTAGCATGGGCCTAGTCTTTCTGTGGGCTGTCTTGAATTTAAACATCATGGAGGCCATGGATGGAATAGGATTGTGCTGATTTTGCAGTGTTTTTCGATTTTTGGGCCTGTACTTGTGGCCTTTTCACCAGGGGTATTTGAGTCTAGCATGGGCCTAGTCTTTCTGTGGGTTGTCTTGAATTTAAACATCATGGAGGCCATGGATTGAATGGGATTGTGCTGATTTTGCAGTGTTTTTCGATTTTTGGGGGTGTTCATGGGGAGGGACATGCCATGTGGCTGGTGGCCATTTTGAGTGCAGCTACAGGCACTGGCCATGTGCTGGCAGGCAAGTGGCCATTTTGAATGCAGGCTTTGTTGTTAGGCCTCCAACCATTTTGCCTACTTTTCAACCTTTATTTATGCCCAGGGGTAGTGAGTCTTGCATGGGCCTAGTATTTCTGTGGGTTGTCTTGAATTTAAACATCATGGAGGCCATGGATTGAATGGGATTGTGCTGATTTTGCAGTGTTTTTCGATTTTTGGGCCTGTACTTGTGGCCTTTTCACCAGGGGTATTTCAGTCTAGCATGGGCCTAGTCTTTCTGTGGGCTGTCTTGAATTTAAACATCATGGAGGCCATGGATGGAATAGGATTGTGCTGATTTTGCAGTGTTTTTCGATTTTTGGGCCTGTACTTGTGGCCTTTTCACCAGGGGTATTTGAGTCTAGCATGGGCCTAGTCTTTCTGTGGGCTGTCTTGAATTTAAACATCATGGAGGCCATGGATGGAATAGGATTGTGCTGATTTTGCAGTGTTTTTCGATTTTTGGGCCTGTACTTGTGGCCTTTTCACCAGGGGTATTTGAGTCTAGCATGGGCCTAGTCTTTCTGTGGGTTGTCTTGAATTTAAACATCATGGAGGCCATGGATTGAATGGGATTGTGCTGATTTTGCAGTGTTTTTCGATTTTTGGGGGTGTTCATGGGGAGGGACATGCCATGTGGCTGGTGGCCATTTTGAGTGCAGCTACAGGCACTGGCCATGTGCTGGCAGGCAAGTGGCCATTTTGAATGCAGGCTTTGTTGTTAGGCCTCCAACCATTTTGCCTACTTTTCAACCTTTATTTATGCCCAGGGGTAGTGAGTCTTGCATGGGCCTAGTATTTCTGTGGGTTGTCTTGAATTTAAACATCATGGAGGCCATGGATTGAATGGGATTGTGCTGATTTTGCAGTGTTTTTCGATTTTTGGGCCTGTACTTGTGGCCTTTTCACCAGGGGTATTTCAGTCTAGCATGGGCCTAGTCTTTCTGTGGGCTGTCTTGAATTTAAACATCATGGAGGCCATGGATGGAATAGGATTGTGCTGATTTTGCAGTGTTTTTCGATTTTTGGGCCTGTACTTGTGGCCTTTTCACCAGGGGTATTTGAGTCTAGCATGGGCCTAGTCTTTCTGTGGGCTGTCTTGAATTTAAACATCATGGAGGCCATGGATGGAATAGGATTGTGCTGATTTTGCAGTGTTTTTCGATTTTTGGGCCTGTACTTGTGGCCTTTTCACCAGGGGTATTTCAGTCTAGCATGGGCCTAGTCTTTCTGTGGGCTGTCTTGAATTTAAACATCATGGAGGCCATGGATTGAATGGGATTGTGCTGATTTTGCAGTGTTTTTCGATTTTTGGGGGTGTTCATGGGGAGGGACATGCCATGTGGCTGGTGGCCATTTTGAGTGCAGCTACAGGCACTGGCCATGTGCTGGCAGGCAAGTGGCCATTTTGAATGCAGGCTTTGTTGTTAGGCCTCCAACCATTTTGCCTACTTTTCAACCTTTATTTATGCCCAGGGGTAGTGAGTCTTGCATGGGCCTAGTATTTCTGTGGGTTGTCTTGAATTTAAACATCATGGAGGCCATGGATTGAATGGGATTGTGCTGATTTTGCAGTGTTTTTCGATTTTTGGGCCTGTACTTGTGGCCTTTTCACCAGGGGTATTTCAGTCTAGCATGGGCCTAGTCTTTCTGTGGGCTGTCTTGAATTTAAACATCATGGAGGCCATGGATGGAATAGGATTGTGCTGATTTTGCAGTGTTTTTCGATTTTTGGGCCTGTACTTGTGGCCTTTTCACCAGGGGTATTTGAGTCTAGCATGGGCCTAGTCTTTCTGTGGGCTGTCTTGAATTTAAACAGCATGGAGGCCATGGATGGAATAGGATTGTGCTGATTTTGCAGTGTTTTTCGATTTTTGGGCCTGTACTTGTGGCCTTTTCGCCAGGGGTATTTGAGTCTAGCATGGGCCTAGTCTTTCTGTGGGTTGTCTTGAATTTAAACATCATGGAGGCCATGGATGGAATGGGATTGTGCTGATTTTGCAGTGTTTTTCGATTTTTGGGGGTGTTCATGGGGAGGGACATGCCATGTGGCTGGTGGCCATTTTGAGTGCAGCTACAGGCACTGGCCATGTGCTGGCAGGCAAGTGGCCATTTTGAATGCAGGCTTTGTTGTTAGGCCTCCAACCATTTTGCCTACTTTTCAACCTTTATTTATGCCCAGGGGTAGTGAGTCTTGCATGGGCCTAGTCTTTCTGTGGGTTGTCTTGAATTTAAACATTATGGAGGGCATGGATGGATTGGGATTGTGCTGATTTTGCAGTGTTTTTCGATTTTTTTGTGCTCTACAACTGAACTGATGTTCCTCTGTCTTCCATTTTTTTTAGGTGCACAAGACTCAAGAGAACCACCAGTGCCAGGAAGAAGTCCTGCAGCGGTGTGTGTGTGCAGCATAACGTCACGCGACGTCACGTCTGGCCTCAGACAACTCTACAATTCGTGCAACTGCGGCCTGCTGTCTGACCTGCTCTGAAGAAGATGGCCCCAAAGAAAGTTCTCCGTAGCTCCTCTAGCAAGAAAGTTGCTAGTAAGGAGCAGAAGAAGCAAGTTACCAAGGAGGCTGGTGTGCCACCCGCCACTTTTTTTGGGAGCAAAAAAAAAAGTACGCCTGCAGCAGCAGGATCTGCTGGGGACCAACCTGAGAGCAGCACCCCTGCTCCATTGGGTTCAGTGCCTCCACCACCACGCCAACTTAAGTCAAAGCCCTTGAGTGCTTCAGAGGCAGTCAGTGTACTTCTCCAATCACCATCGACCAGTGATGTTGGCTCATCGCAAGAAAGTAGCAGCAATGTCCCTGAATCAACACAGGTTGTTGTAACTCATCTGACAAGTGTTGAACAACCACAGCCGCAACAACAACACCATGTGCAAGTACACGCCCAAGTACATGTGGAAGGAGAGGCAGCAAAAGGAGATGCGCAAGCAAAGGTGCATGGACGTTCACAAGTGCCCACAATAGTTGTTCCTCCCGAAGTAGGGGCACATTTGGAAATCGACATTGAAGCTGAGGTATCATTGGAAGCCACTCCTCCTGATGATCATTCATTGTCTTCCACATCCCTAGCAAGGAAAAGATCAAGGGGGGTGTCTACATCTTCTTCAAGCCCACCTCGTTCTGGTGCAAGTGATCTGTCTTGGGAACCACAACTGCGGTCTGACAGTGAGGCAGAGGCACACCATGATCTGACACCGGTACCTCCTAAGCGTAAAAGGAAGGTCGTCCAAAAACTCAAACCTATGGAGTGTGATGAGGCTCAACAAGAAGTGACAGATACTGCTGGTGATGAAGCCTCTCACGATGACGACGAGCCAGTCATCACAAAGGTCACTGCAGCCCCACCGGGCATGCAGCAAAGAGACATTTTGACCCTATCCCGAGAAGCTGCTGAGCGTGATGATGATGTCGGCGAGGAGGCAATGGAAATGGAATCATTAGATTTGGAGTTAAGTAGTACACCAAAACCTACCGCTTCCATATTTCTTCGCAAGAAGGTACCCACCTCGTCCTCGACCTCAATTCGTGGTGGTGAAAGTGCAAAACGTACTGAAGTTCGGCAATCCACATCCTCCACTTCATCTGTCATTAGCAGCAGGACCACCACCACCAGTATCGCCGCCTCCTCCGGCGGCGGCCCCCGAAGACATTTCAAGTCTCCAGTTTGGGACTTCTTTAGTGTTTGCCCAAAAAAGGAAAACGTAGCCATTTGTAGCCTTTGTAAGCTTCGATTTAGTCGTGGTAAGCTTGGTTCTAACTATGGTACCGGAGGCCAGAGAGGTCATCTTGAGAGAAGGCACGCTGTCGAATGGTTTCCGCACCTAGAGGCGGTCAAGAAAGCCGGAATTGCACGTAATGAAAACGTTGATTTGTCATCTGCTGATGACGAGGAGGTAGAAGAAGACGATTCAAACACTTCACTTACACCCAGTTCCCATGTCAGCAGCACACCCCATGGGAGCCACACTAAGAGTGTGGGAGAGAGTGAGACATCAATGCGGAAAAGTTCATCAGCGAGCGTAACTGGGTCGAAGAGATCATCATCCCGTAAATCATTGGTCCAGGGCAACATTAAAAAGATGTTGTTTACAGAAGCGCAATATGAACGCAACCACCCAATGACCCGTCTGTATAACACTAAGCTGGCTAAAATGCTAGCTCTGGACCTTCTCCCTTTTTCTTTTGTCGAAGGGGTTGGTTTTCTAGAATTAGTGACAGCGCTCTGCCCTAAATGGAAGGTTCCTAGCCGGTTCTATTTTGCCCGAGTTGCGGTTCCAGCACTACATGAAGATGTTCTGAAGGCGATTGGGGCAGCTTTGCAGAAGAGTGCTGTTCACACTATACATCTGACAACAGACATGTGGACCAGTGGCGCAGGCGCTGATTACATGTGCATCACTGCACACTGGGTCTCTTTTTCAGGGGCTAAAGCAAAGCTAAACTCAGGTGTTGACACTAACATTGTTTTTAAAGGTGCTCGGAAACATGCAACACTAGCCATGTTTGGTTTGGAGAAACGTCACACAGCAGAAAACATTTTGGATGTCTTTAACACAAAGGTCCTTAACTGTCTGTCCCCACTAAAACGCAAGGTTGGTTATGTTTCCACGGACAATGGCTCCAATATAGTTAAGGCCATGAGGGACGGTTACTATTTCAGAGTGCCGTGTTTGGCGCACTGTATAAACCTGGTTGTCCAAAAATTCTTGGGTAATAAACGCAGTGCAGCGTACAGTGTATTGGAGAACTGCCGAAAAATTTGCAAGCATTTCAGGCATTCTTTTAAGGCCCGCAAGCAGCTGAGGAGCATGCTATATCAATGTCAAATGCCAGTGAAAGCACTCATCCAGGAGGTGGTAACACGTTGGAACTCAACCTTCTACATGCTTGAGCGTCTGTATGAGCAGTATACGCAACTCGATCAATATTTCTTGAAAGAGGGTATAGAGGAGCTGAGGATGGGTGGGCCGCAATGGAACATAGTTGAAAGCCTAACACGCATGCTTCGTCCTTTTGAGGTCTTCACGCGTGCAGTCAGCAAGGAGGACTCTAATTTGGGAAAAGCTATCCCATTGTTGTACATGCTGGAGGACCAACTGAAGGAGGTGTGTTCTGTGTTTCGAAAAGATGACAAAAAGAAAGACTCTTCTTTGCTTCTGGCTGAGCAATTATTAGAGCTCCTACAAGGTGATGAACGTCTTCAAAAGATCCACTCAGAACAGCATTACATTTGTGCTACTATTCTGGATCCACGCTACAAAAAGGCGCTGGCAGGCAGAGCATTCTTTCCTTTTGCTGATGAAGATGTTACAAAGTACAAACGTTGGCTAGCCTTGTCAGCCAAGAAGTTTGAAACAGAACGGCTGGAAATTGAAGGAAATGGCAGTACATCAGCAGGCCATCCCCAGTCAAAACAATCCACTTCTGCACCTGTGGCTGTGGCACAAGTGACCTCTCAGCCGTTAAAGACACCGGCAACCGGATCATCTGCATGAAAGACAACAGAAACATTGGAGGCTGAAGAGGATTGGCTAGCTCTGCGTGGGTTTGGTTCTCAAAAGGTCAGAGGCACAGCAAGAGCTACGCAAAGTGGAGGAACCTTGGAGGAGGACCTTGAGTCGATGGTGAAGGACTATCTGAATGACTCCACAGAGGTCTATGTTAATTCTGACCCATTGGCGTATTGGCATGGGAAAAAAGAATTGTGGCCACAGCTCACCAACCTGGCTTTAAACTACTTGTCTTGCCCACTCGCAAGTGTGTCTTCTGAACGGGTTTTCAGTGCGGCTGGTGGGATTGTAACTCCCAAACGGAGCCGCCTCTCGCCCAAAAATGTGGAGAGGTTAACAATGATCAAGATGAATCAGCACCTCATACCACCAGATATAAGAGTACGAGAGAGCGTGCCGGATGAAGAGGAGGTGGCCAGCACCATAGATGAGGGAATTTCTACTCTGTCAGGTGGCACTGACCTCACCCGGGCTGAATTCGCAGAGTATGATGACGAAGCCTTATTCTTATTCCTGGACCGTGATACCGACTTCGAGCCCTGAAAATGAGACAACGAATCAATAACTTTCTTTTTCATCCTTATTCACTTTTATTCCTGTGTGTCTGTCTTTCTTTGTTGTGCACAGTTAATATAATTCAAACTTTAATCAGATAATCACAAAGACAAGCCCATCAGCAGAACTGTCTTCACTTGTTTGCTAATTTATTTGAAGGTGCCGCAGTCTGCATTCCTCAGGTTCACAAGTTCAGAAGAACATGCTCCTCTATCCTCCTCCTCCAGACTCCTATTTCCATCAAAGCAGAGGGCTGGTTTACGCCCAATGAAGAAAGACTCAGCACTTGTGGGGGTGTTGTTCTACCTCTTTGCAGGTGAGTTGACGGGTCTGGGGCCATTGCTGGGAAGCACTAAAAGTGGTTTGTGCCAAATCCGAGGCGGAAAATTTTTTGTGTTTTTGATGACTTGCTTGCCTTTGAGGTGCTCTTAGGGGGGGTTCCGTCTGTTTGTGGGTGAGTTTCGTGGTCTGAGAGCATTGCTGGGACACTCTAATCTTGATTGCATTTGCTTTTCAGGAAATCCGTCGTGCCAACCCCGACTTATGGCCTAGCTACGCAGCGCGTTTGGACCGAAGGCCCAGAAATATTGCAAGTATGAGATTTTGCTTTTGGCCTGTTTGGGGGTGTTATGCTTCTTGGCGGGTGGGTTGCCGGGTCTTGGGGCATTCCTGGGAAGGTCTAATACCGGGTAGAAGTGGTTGGGACAAAATCCAGGCCGATTTTTTTTTGGGCTATTTCTGACATTTTGCTCTATGTAGCGTTTTCGGGGGCCTGTTTGGGGGGCTTCCTGGTGTTTGCGGGTGAGTTTCGTGGTGTGGGAGCACTGCTGGGACACTCTAATCTTGATTGCATTTGCTTTTCAGGAAATCCGTCGTGCCAACCCCGACTTATGGCCTAGCTACGCAGCGCGTTTGGACCGAAGGCCCAGAAATATTGCAAGTATGAGATTTTGCTTTTGGCCTGTTTGGGGGTGTTATGCTTCTTGGCGGGTGGGTTGCCGGGTCTTGGGGCATTCCTGGGAAGGTCTAATACCGGGTAGAAGTGGTTGGGACAAAATCCAGGCCGATTTTTTTTTGGGCTATTTCAGACATTTTGCTCTATGTAGCGTTTTCGGGGGCCTGTTTGGGGGGCTTCCTGGTGTTTGCGGGTGAGTTTCGTGGTCTGGGAGCACTGCTGGGACACTCTAATCTTGATTGCATTTGCTTTTCAGGAAATCCGTCGTGCCAACCCCGACTTATGGCCTAGCTACGCAGCGCGTTTGGACCGAAGGCCCAGAAATATTGCAAGTATGAGATTTTGCTTTTGGCCTGTTTGGGGGTGTTATGCTTCTTGGCGGGTGGGTTGCCGGGTCTTGGGGCATTCCTGGGAAGGTCTAATACCGGGTAGAAGTGGTTGGGACAAAATCCAGGCCGATTTTTTTTTGGGCTATTTCAGACATTTTGCTCTATGTAGCGTTTTCGGGGGCCTGTTTGGGGGGCTTCCTGGTGTTTGCGGGTGAGTTTCCTGGTGTGGGAGCACTGCTGGCTATATATACTTTACTTTGCAAGAGGTTTGAAGCAAATCCATGGTGGCTGAGGGGACTTAGGGCCTAGCTGCAGAGCGCGCGCGGAGTGATTTGGGAAATTTGTGAAAAAGTGACTAAGTCCCCATTTTTGTACTTTTGCTCTTTGGCTGTTTGGGGGTCTTCTACTCGTTTTCTCCTGGGTTGACGGCTCTGGGGCCATTGCTGGGAAGCTCTAATACCGGATAAAAGTGTTTTGGACCAAATCCCAGGCGGAATTTTTTTTGTGTTTTTGATGACTTGCTTGCCTTTGAGGTGCTCTTAGGGGGGGTTCCGTCTGTTTGCGGGTGAGTTTCGTGGTCTGGGAGCACTGCTGGGACACTCTAATCTTGATTGCATTTGCTTTTCAGGAAATCCGTCGTGCCAACCCCGACTTATGGCCTAGCTACGCAGCGCGTTTGGACCGAAGGCCCAGAAATATTGCAAGTATGAGATTTTACTTTTGGCCTGTTTGGGGGTGTTACGCTTCTTGGCGGGTGGGTTGCCGGGTCTTGGGGCATTCCTGGGAAGGTCTAATACCGGGTAGAAGTGGTTGGGACAAAATCCGCGCGGAAAAGCCTTTAGTTTTGGCACTTTTTGTAACTTAGGGTTCGTTAGGGTTAGCCCTAGCAGCAGGATTGCATGTGTTTCGGGGTGTTCTAGATTTTTCAAACTGAGTTCTGGGGTCATAGAGCACTCGTGAGAATGTGTAATTTTGGTTGCAAGTCATTTGAAGAAAATGCATGGTGGGAAAGGGGGGATTTGGCATAGTTAAAGAAAGCCTTTGCCACTATTCTTAACTTAGGGTTCGTTAGGGTTAGCAGTATTTCTATTGCATGTGTTTGAGTGGGGGGGATTTCGAGTCTTGGAGCGATGCTGGCTATGGCTACTTTTGCTTGGTTGCTTGCAAGTGGTTTGAATGCAATCCACGGTGGGTAATGGGTAATTAGGGTACTTCGGCCTACTTTTACTTTCAAAGTAAGTTTTGTCACCAGTTTTCTGCTAGGCCTCGTTTTTTGAGATTTGATTGGGGGTCTTCTACATTTTTGCGACTGGCTTTAGTAAGGGTCTGGGTGGGAGCACTGCTAGGAAGATCTAATTTTGTTCTAAAACACAGTTTACAGTACACCTAGCTTGAGGGGCAAGATCCGATACATTAATTTGCCCATACATCCTTCAAAAGGTGACTCAGAGTACGCACTTTCAAAAACATTGTACTGTCTACTAGGAAAAACAAATTGTGACTTTTTGCACTCCACAGCCTACATGCCTTATATTTATTTATCAGTGGTGTTGTAATATTATATCACTTCCTGTTTTTCGTTGAATAATTACAGGCCGGGTTTCAGTCTCTGCAATGGGGAAAAAAGGATGGAGTCAGGCTTCACAGTAGCGAGCCACAATTCAGCATCAGGCAGGCAGTGGACAGGGTGTCTTCTGGTGACCAACATCGATGGACGAAGCGTCGGCTGCAATGGAGGAGTGCCGCTAATAGGAGGATTTTTTTTCTGCGGGCAACTTACTTACCACTTCCAACAGGACCACTACAACCACATAGATACAGTATCCCTTGCCTTTTTCTCTGACTGTGACTGCATTTCTTGGCTCTCTCTCTGCTTCTACATTGATCCCTTAACACATCACTTAGTCCACTCCACTATCACATCTGCACCACACATAGTCATTTGTAAGTGCTCCTACGTAATTCGCAAGTCGCAGCACGCCCCAGGCCGTAGAGGACTGGGATGGCCCCAATGATGAAGCATGTCACCAAGGGGCAACCCTGGTGAGTGAGGGGACACCTAGAAAAAAAGCAATTTCTCCTTTTCTATCTACTATACCTTCTTCTTGTATGTTAGGACAGCACTTCACTGATGCCTGTCTTGTCTTCTGTTACAGGTATCCTTTCCCTGCTGACCCTACCTTTACCCATCCCACATTTTTTATTTTAGTTTGTTATTTTTCTCCCCCGCCTAATGCCTCGAACACCCTGTGTTTACACTTCTGGGTGTTGGTGACATTTGGAAGTGGAACCATATTTGCATCGACTGGATCACGGGGAGTAAACCGGACACCTTCCAGACCAACCCCATTGAGTGTTGTTGTGAATGGATTTATAGTGACCAGCAAGGCTCTCGGGTATCTGGCTACAGAGACCTTATGTTGAATATCGTTATCAATAATTCCACACAGGCCCTGTACTGTCGCATTCTTTCTTTCCACAGTTGTCGATGATATATTCTTACTCAGCTTGACAAAGAACCATTGCTAATGTGAAAGAACTTCAACCGAATTAGTAGTTATACTTTACCATTTGTTAGGCTACAATGTGGCACTGCTCTACTGTACTTCTGTCACATGCTATATTCTCAGTTGTACCGTTGAATTGCTCAGGAGGACAAACCAGATTTCATTTTCTTTTTTTTCATAGGCATGCAACTGCCACTGTGTCACAACAATAGTACCACCGCTATGAGGAAATTTTATCCGACCAAGATTGCCAACGTTATTCGGTGTTTCCCGTGGAGCCAGCCCTGGGTCTAGCCCTACTTTCAAACACAAATTACAGGTAAGATAAGCGTTTGGTGGTTTGGGGGTATAATGGAGTATTAGTACGAGAGACGAGAGACTGAAGGTAGTACTACTAAAGTCCTAGGACTCTTGGATTCACTTCACTGAGTCTGTGAGAGGCACTTAGTGTTGAAAACATTTGGGCATTTACACTTAAAGGAAGAAAATGGAACTAAACTTTCAGGAAAACAGTCAACGTTAAACCCCCACCCACCAGGCAAGCAGTAAAAAACAGGTATGCTCAGATAAAGTTTGAAAAAGTATATTTATATCCCTAACAAAATAATCTCCCGCAAGACCCTCCCTAACCCCAACGATTGTCCTTCAAAAGTCCCCAAAAACCCAACTCCCAATTCCCACCCCCCAAAAGTCTCTAAAAAAGGGGCAAGGGACACTATGGGTGGATGCTGTTCACTTTTTGGGCCAGGGCATCATGCTCCTCGCGGAGCAAGGCGAGCTCCTGCTGAAGGCGGGACACCATCAGGGTGGTGCGGCGCAGGCGTGCCTTCCCTGCCTTGCAGGTGCAATGCCTGTGAGAGGCAGCTGTTGGCCTTGCTGCTCGGTGGTGGCGTTTGCCTTTGGCAGCCCGGCTCAGTCTGGGTGGACCACTGTGCTGGGTGGCAGCCCGTGGGGCCACGGAGGCCGATGCAGACGACGTTGTTGTAGTTGTCGACTGCACACTTTCCACGTCCTCCAGGGCCACCAGCCGCCGATATTCCGCAACAGTGGCCTCGATCCTCCGTTGCCGGGCCGCTCTAGCCAGCTCCTTCCTCCTTGTCCGTTTGGAAGGAGAACCTATATGAAGAAAGAAAGACATAGTCTGTAACCAATGCTCTTTTAGATTAACTCAATCATTCAGCAGAAATTTGTGTTGCAGTACAACTAGCAACTTGCAAGCGCATTACATAACTATTGAGGCCAGTATCTATCTAACCTCACACTTCTTCATCCTTGCTCTAACATTAGTGGGAGTTTAAGGAACAAAGTCTACGAGCACTGTGGACTTCCATTGGAGTCGACTATGAAAGTACACCAGTCTTATTCTTCTTCTTATCTCTTGTTTTGGAAAATTGGTACGTTATTTTCTGCAAGCCGGCATAATGCCAGCGCGGTAAACTTGCACCCGAGAAAAAGAGACGCACGCCATGAGGAGTGACCTAGACTTGCGTTGCCGTTGCGTTACTGTACCCGTCCAGTACATGCAGGTGGTGAATCTCTTACTTTTCTAGTACGGGTGGCACTGAGAATACTCTGTTACAACTCAAGGGCTACTGCTTAATTAATTTAACTTTCACCCTACAGTGGAAATGAGTACTAGAAATGGAAAATTGAAGAAGATAAATAATCTGATTATCTATCACTTCACATGGGATGTTTTTGCTTATATATGGGATGACTTTAGGTGCTTTGCTTTTTATTGAGTGACCAGTGATACATCCACACATGAATGACTGAGTACTACTAAACTTATTAAGAGAGGTAGGGAGTGGCCACCATAATAACCGGATCTATGCAGTGCTTGCAATACAAACTACTGCTACTATTTATGGTAGTATTTGGACAAAATTAAAAGTTCTTTTCCTTGCCTTTCCTACACTGGAACGGACGTGCGGGTGCAGTGTTAGTGTTACATGCTCTTCAAAGTTACACTTAGTTCATCCACTGACCGTCTACTCTCTCTAGATCATGGGTACTCACAAACTTTCTCTCAGGGGCTACATTTACAGTGTAGTTTGGGGCCGAGGGCCGCACTGGTGGGGGCGGAGTCAGAG
Organism: Lissotriton vulgaris; assembly: GCF_964263255.1. NCBI lineage: Eukaryota > Metazoa > Chordata > Amphibia > Caudata > Salamandridae > Lissotriton > Lissotriton vulgaris. The sequence continues at coordinate 1,077,003,183 of NC_141689.1, read as the reverse complement.
GGGGCGGGGCTAAAGCAAAACGATAACTTGTGACCATGAGGTTGCACACAGGTCCCTGCAGCAGATGCCCTCATCCACTGAGCCACCAGACCCAGCATTTACATACATCTCTCTCCCTCCTGCTCTCCCTCCTGCCCTCCCTCCATCTCTCTCTCCCTCCTGCCCTCCCTCTCCCTCCCCCTCTGTCATCTCACTGTGTGTGTGTCTATCTGTGTCAGCCTTCAGCCCGGGTTGAGACCGCTTCCTCAACGCGCACACACAGACAACAACACCAAAGTACTTAACAGGTCTTTAAAAGACCATTAACATATTATTGAGGCTTTGTTTGTTTTAGCGCCCCTGCTTCTCCACCCTGACAATCACTGCTTGCCCGGCCCCACAGAGCAGAGGCTTAGTTCTATTTCACCTCTTTGTGGCCTTGCATCTCCACTCTGCTCTGTGGGGGCCGGGGGAGCAGTGATTGTCAGAGTGGAGATTCAGGGGCGCTAACAGGTGAAATACAAAAAAGCCTCTGCTCTGTGGGGGCCGGGGGAGCAGTGATTGTCTGCAAGGTCAGCGCACCGCCAACGAAGGCTTGCCGGGCCACCACCGGCCCGCGGGCCGTACTAGGAGTACCCCTGCTCTAGATACACATATGCTATCTAAGAGTCAGATAGTAGCATGATCCAGGTATATGGACACATACAGTTTCTGTGTCACCCACCCAGGCTGTTGTCCTTCCACCCATCATTGCTTCATCATTCACCCAGCCATGCATCTCATATTCTTGCCTTCCCAGCTAGTCTTCAATCTCAATAAGTAAGGAATATATAAGAGCTTACCTCTGGCCGCCACCACCACCGTCTCAACTCTCACAGCTGCCGACGCCGCCTCCTCCCCTGAAGCATCGCCCGATTCGCCCTCCGCCTCGGTGTCGAGCACCACCACCTCCACACTGGCCCCGCCACCAGATGTTCCACCTACAAAGTACATTTAAGAATGTTAGAATAAAGCAGTCACTAGTATTTGGTCTAGGAATGAAGACATGTGAAAACAATGTAATTTGTGACTGTCGTTAAAGTTAAAAAAAAAATGTCCCTTTTTCCAGGGAAGGTTGTCTTGCTGCACTTTTTGGCACAACTGATGAAGGCTGTTTTTTTAACACGCACCATTTTTCTCCACACAGACAAAAGATGGACTTCTAACAACAAGATCAAGTTGAAACCAGGTGAGAGCTCGGCTCGACCACAAGAAATGTCTTCAATTAATCGTCAGCACTAACCACTTTTCCATTATCAGTTAAACGTTTAGTTTTATTATGACTTCATTTTAATAAATGTGTTTACTTTTAATAAAGCTTTTAAACTTAAATACAATCTGTGTTTTTTGGTCCAGACTAGAGTGACTGAGCGAAAGGTTTTGCAATTTTTGCAAGCATGAGTCCAGATAGAACACTTCAAAAGACATTATGGACAATCCCAGAGGACTGCACTAAGTTGATAGAGCTATTGCTGACTAGAATCATGGGAGTTTCGCCAACCGTGCAATCTTAGTTAGCTACACAGACAGACTAATAAGAATAATCTAGTAATACCACAGGGAGTCATAGTAGAGGCAGGATAAGAATTTAGATACAGTCTACAAGAAGAGCAAAGACAATTTTGAAAAAAGTCAAATGAGGAACGCTAGGAAAAATAGGTACTAGTCTAAAATGAAAACTTACTGGGGCCAGCAGAGGAGCCCTCGCCTGCCCGATCCTGGCCCTGTTGATGAACAGCATCCGCCGCCTGCTGCTCCTGTGTCCTCCTCTCGCCCCTGGGGGGAGCTGACGTACAACATGAAAGAAAGAACAGAAAACATGGATGATTGTTGCTTGTCAATGTCAACCAAATCAAACATTTCAAAAGAACAATAACAAAATATTTCTGCGAAATTATATTGATTATGGTTACTTTTCATTTATATGCGGACCTGTGACTTCGAAAGTCACGTAACTCACTAAACAAAGTACTGAAACGTTCACCTAGGACTGGCAGGCAGCAGTCCGCAGGCAAGACGCAAAGTGACAGACAAACTCCATTGTGATTTCAGTCAGATCAGTGACAACACTAACAGTTGCCTGCTACATTACCAGTCATTTAAATAGTCAAACTATCAATCCACCGCCACTATTTTTCTTATTGTCAGGGTTACAAAGGAAGGGGCAGATTTAAGCCCTTGCGGCTCTTTTGCGCCGTTCTTGCGTGACTTTTGTGACGCAGCAGCTAAACAAAAAAGGGCGCCATGGTGCCGCGTATAATATTATAACAACGTGACGCATTTGGGAGATGCATCCCGTTATAAAGCCCTGCGCCATCAGGGGGCGTTCCGGCGCAAGGGAGGGCATTCCTGCGCTGGAACACATCCTAATAGTGGCTGAGGGAAATCTACAAAATATCAATCAGTCACCTTTAGGACAATGATGCGTCACACAAACCCTGCACCTGCTTGAAGCAGACGTACGGCTTGACCCAGCATTGGGGAGATAGGGTACCCCAGAGCATTGATGGAGCTGCGCCATCGTTGCGACGCAACTCCAGCAGTAAAGCTTCGGTGACGTTTTGGGCCCATGGTGCGCCGCATTGCAAATACGGCGCACCATGTTTGGTGGTGGTAGCGGGCCGCACAATTAATGGCGCATCCCTGCTACTTTGCAGGGATGCGACGGTAATTGCAATTCTGCCCCTTAGGGGCATACTTACTTACGCGTTCTGGCGCATCTCCAGAGATGCGCCAGATCAAATGCGTCACGCAAAACTACCCTTGCGACACGGCAGATGTGCCTCATTTACAATGCGGCGCGCCCTGGCGCAAGGGTAGGCACTTGCGTGAGGCATCTCGTCACGTAAGAGCGGCGCATCGCTGGAGTCACGTCGCCAACGCAATGCAACTCCAGTAATGCTCAGGGCCACCCAATACTTAACATGCTGTGTCAGTCCTTTCGCCTGCTTCGAGCAGACATAAGGAATTGAATTGACGTAGCAGCGTCGCAGAAGTGCCTGCGTTAAATCTTGTACATTTCACGCAGGCAATTTTGCGAGGCGCACAGCCGCTGGACCGCGGCGCCCACCCTGCGTACTAGGAACGCACCCATTGTGGTGCAGGCCCATGGCTTTATAACATGACGCATCTCCTAGATGCGTCATGCTGTAAATGACTCGCAGGGATGCGGCACGTTTACGCCGCTGTTGCGTCACGCAAGGCAACGTAAACGTGGCGCAAGGGGCTTGTAAATGTAATCTGCCCCCTAGTGTCTAGCATTACGCAGTTCTGTAAAGTACACTCATACATAATAGTTACTCAGGCCAATGAGACCACGAAATAGAAAACAAATAAGCATAGTAGCAACGCCACTGAGAAGGAGAGCAGTGCACCTGAAATGCACAGAAGATTTTGAAATATAATTTAACTACAATGTAATCGTCATCAGCGGCATTATTGGCTTGCTCCATGTAAAAAACAAATATTTGCAATACAACAACACAGAGCAGGAGAAAACATCATAGTAGTGAGTGATTAAATGGCTACTACTACTCACCAAGCCCGGGGATCTCCAAGCCGAGCTGGTCCAGCAGGTCGCGCTCGCGGTCCAGGAGGTCCGTCCAGCGATGGGTGACCTGGCTGTAGGTGCGCTGGACCCCGTAGAGGTGGGATATGGCCCAGCACACCTTCTCCCACCGCTTCCGGCGCTCCCGCATGTTGTACCCGCCGGCCGCGATCCTGCCGCCTCCCGCGATGGTCTTGGGCAGGCGGCGCTGGACGAAGTAGACCAGCGCGCCCACTTCCTCCGGGCTGAAGATCTCCCGTCGCGTCACCTGCTCCCCCCTCAATCTCCCGCATGCTGTCCTGCCACTGGGTCCAGCACTACTCCCCGCCGCCGCTGCGGCCCTCAAGTGCCTGGGCAGCTTCACGGCGCCTGGCTTGACCATGGTCTGGGCAGGTAAGGTAGGAAGAAGTAGAAAATTAAGAAAGAATAGGATAGGGAAGAAGAAAAGAAAAGAGTTTAAAAATGTAGTTTAAAAGTAAAGAAAAATAGCAGAAAAGACAAAAATATACAGCTAGGAAAAGAGAGGGATAGATAAGAAGCAAAATCGTAAAAAAAAAACTGAAAACAAGCAAAGGATGGCAAAGATACCAAGAGGATTAAACACCATGCCCAGACACAGGAAATGAATGAAAAACAAGATGGCCGGCGCCCGTTCACGAGCGCAAAAGTAAGTTCGCGCGAGATTTTCCTCGCGATCTCGTGCGAACCTCTAGATTTCCCGCGCGATCTCGTGCGACCCTCTACTCGCAATGCGCTTACTGCGCGAGATTATACATAGCGGGCGGAAACGGAAATACGTCACGCAAACAAAATGGCCGCGCCCGTACTCGACCTTGGGGTAAATTCGCGTGTTGCGCTGCAAGCGGCTCGCGAATACTGCAAAAAAACTCGCGAAACAACAAGCCGCAAAAAAATAAAATGCTCATTCGCACGAATTGGCGGCTTCCGCGGTCGGTTTCGCACGACGCCGCGCCCCGCGAATAGCGCGAAAAAAAACGAAAAACGATTTCAGCAAAAGCAAAAGCAATGAGCAGGTGCAAAAGGTCAACCTCATGATTTGTAACGATTCTTTGTAGTGCTTCCTGAGGGGGCCCTCCAGAATTCGGTTGCCTGCTTGCAACTATTGTGTGACCCTGCTCTGACCTTAACTGTATGCCACAAAGGTCCTGATTTACAGCTAAAGGAGCAGACAAGCAGGTGCCAGGCTGGAACTTTAAATTCTTTCAGTGACACATTAATTAGCCCCTAATTCATTATTGTCAGTTGGGGCAGGGCAGGTGTTGTAACTAATTTTGCAACAATGAAAGCACTTAGCAAGTGCAAAAGATCACTAATCAGGGCGCACTAAGGAAGCAGGTGCCAGCTAAAAAAATATTCTGTGACACATTAATCAGCCCCAAATTAATTCAAGTCACTTGAGGCAGGGAAGGTGTGCTTTGCTTTGCCGAAAATAATGTACACTGGACAACCAGAGGGTGTGGTGATGAAACAGAGGGTGGCATGGGTGGGCCAGAGGGTGGCATGAGTAGTCAGAGAGTGGCAGTGGTGACAGAGAGTGGCAGTGATGAAAAAGAGTGTCCCAAACAGGCTGGACATGTAGAAACAACAAGTTCGCAAAACTTGCGACCCGACAGGTAAGTTCGCAAATTGCGAAATTGTAAAAACCCTCGCGAACTGGCAGAAACACGGGCGAACACAAAAAAAAAAAAAATCTGCAAATTCGCGGGAATTCGCGGATTTTGCGGATTGCGAATCCGCAAATCCGCAAAATTCGCGAACGCGAGATCCGCAAAATTCGCCCATGCTTACTCTCAGGGCAATTCACAGTTAGTACTCCTGGCATTGGCGTCTCTGCCGTCTGGGCTTTGGTTCCCCCGATACCAGGTCTGCAGCGGTTTCGCCCTTTATTTTCTTACATCGCTGCCTGTAGACTTGGGAGAGAATATTTCCAGATTTCTACCCGGGCTGCCGGAGCATCACTACAGTGCGGCCATTTTGTATACAAGCCCCCTAGTGCTCCTTTCCTTACATCTTCGATGTGTTTTTGGTTGTCTCCACTCCAACTTATCTAACTCCCCTCTCCTACCCCCACTTCAGTCCAACCCAGTCCTGGCACTCCTTTTCTCCCCAATAGCTCAGATACCCTAAATGCCCCAAAGAACATCCATGACATCAATGTAGAGAACAATACCGTCTCCCCACTCCCTCTGCATATTGAGGTTCTGTAAAATCTGCCTTGTCCTGTTATGTTATGGTTCCATCATGATTTTGGTGATGTTGTACTGTATTTAGCAAGTACGACTAATATGGAGTGAATTCGTCATGTTAACTAGCAAGTTTATTACGTATTCAGAGACTTTGTCTCAAATATGGGTTTTATTTTGTTCGTGTCTCCATTTTGGTGTTGCCATCACGTGCCCATGGAGGTAACTAGACGAATGAAGTTGCATGGGCTTCGTTGTTCATGCACTTATTAACTAAGCCTTTTCTTGACTCTAAGGTGCATTGTAAGGAACTGACCTCTTTATCTGAAACTGACCCTTTGCGAGGCCAATTTCCTTGGTTGATTGCTATCTGAGATTGCAAGTCAAAGTTCAGGACATCGTTAGTTTTTAGCTTTTCTACACATGCCTTATCTTGCTCGTTATCTATCATTGTTTCCTTTTTATGTTACTTCGTTACATGCATTGTGCTTTCAATTATGGGTTTGTCCGGCTTGTGGAAATTGAATTTGGGACATCCTAATAATTAACTTGTGGGGTTGGTACAATGTAAAGTGACCCTTTTTGGAATGTGATGATGTATAGGAATGTGTTTCTATTGGTCAGAATTTGCTGCAGTGGGTTTCCATTTGTAATGTGAATATTGTGCATAAATACTGATGTCTTGCTCTACAAAATTGAGCAGTTTCTTGAGTTTTACACCGTGTTGTGTTGCTGGGATTACTGCTACTAGCTGCAGCTAATAAATGTGATCTCTGACGCGACCTAGAAGTATTCTGTGTCTCTGTTTGCCAAGACAGGAGAACCCGAAGACTTTGGGCGTGTCCCTGGCGCCGCTGGGTTCTAAAAACCCGGTTCTTCACTTGGCACCCAACGGTGGGGCGACTTCAGCGGTACCGGTCCAAGCCCGAGGATCGTGAGGAGCCATGTGAGAAAATTCTGGAGGAAGGCCAAAGGTATTTTCTGCTAGGCTTCCCGCTTTCCGACGGCTACGAAGAACTGCTGCCCTGACTGTCGCCCTGTCTTGGACCCTCGATAGATGCTTTGTAGAGCGAGACGATAGACGGTCTTCTGGTGGCGTGACAGATATTTTGGTTACGTATAAGTGGGTCGCTCCCACGACTTTGTTTGGTTCTTTGTTTGGTTCTTTGTTTGGTTCTTGGTTTGATTCTTGGTTTGGTTTGATTCGGCTACTGCAGTAATCGAAGCCGAGGGGCTCGTATATTTGCGAGAGTATCGATAGTTGATAACCCCTTGAAGTTTGAAGCTAGATTAGTGAGCTATAAGATGCCTGGTCTTAGCAAAATTAGGAAATGGTTTAGTTGTGGTTGCAACAAGGATTCCCGATTGGAGGACTCGTGTCCGATACCTCCGGTTGGAACTCCAACTTATGAGCTCTATTCAAAACACGGAGTGGGTCCTATCACCTATAATTAGGTATGGATCCGCTATACTAGGAAAGATGGTGTCTTACGATGGCCCCAACATGGTAGTTTCGAATCAAATATTTTAGATAACCTAGAAGTTGTGCTGTTCAAGAAGAAAGCCCGGCCGGCAATGTTTGACTCTTTCCGCCTTTGGGGAAAGGAAGTCAAACAGAGAGAAATTAAACAAGCAAAAAGAGATAGGAAAGATAAAAATATGTCAGTATTACAAGCTGCTAGGCAGTTTAAGGAAGATGGAGAAGAACGTGTAAGTGAAGTCTTAGATAGGCAGCGTTGCATGGCTATCAATAAATGTTATCCGGCCTTGCCGCCTTCCCTCCCAAAAGTGAATGAAGACCCTGAAAAAGATCCTTTGATCTCTCATTTACTGAGATTGCCACCCCCCTATGTGCAGGGTGCTACTGCACCTCCATTACCCCCGGTTGTTTCACCTTTTGTTGTTCAACCTCCAGCTGTTGTTCAGCCAACTGGTGCTCCACAGATGGTTTTTGCTCCTCCTGCGCAACCCATTCTAGGGTCGCCAGCTTTGCTACCAGCTTTGCCTCAAACTCCTTTGCCTTCTGCTTCTGCATCTTTGACTTCAACTGTTCTTGTCCCTACACCTTCTTTGCCTCAGAATACTTATTCTCCTGTTCTTATGTCTACTTCTTCTCCTTCTGCTCGAAAACGAATGACTGAGACTGTTGTTAATCTGTTGTCACCATTGTTTGGGTTACTGAATATGACCCCTGTTTCGGAACGCAAGCAGAGTCGTAGTCAGCTTCCTAGTTCCGAGGAACGGACAGTGTTGGATTTGTTGGCTCGTAGGTGGATTTTAAATGCTCCGAAGTATGATTTGCCAGCGGTTATGGATGTTTTCTTTCAGTGGGAACCGCCTAAGCAAAGGTATGTTTTTGATGTCATGTGTACTTTTCTGCGTCAGGAATGGGAAGATAATGAGATGGGTCCGATTCCGCAGGATGTGCTCGATGTTCAGTCAGTTTGCTAAAGGGATGATAGTGGAATCTGATGTTACAGATGCCTAGAGACGATACTTGCTTTCAGATCTAGGCTTTCGCCTCAGACATTGTATGAACCTGATTCCTCTGTTAGGAGGAAAGTGAAACAGTACCCTATGAGAGAAGTTCCTCCTGTATGGAAAGAAGCAGTTAAGGCTAATGTAAATCAGGGTATTGTTGCCGCTCCGGCTCATTTTCAGCGAGTATGGGTACATGTCCCTTGGAAGAGAGCAGAGGTATTGGCTCTTAAGCAGACCTTACCTGACCCTCTTGAGAATCCTGCTGGTTATTACAAGGAGTTGTCCCAGACAGTTGAAGCGTGTATTATGAATTTAGCTGACATCGATATGTTGATGGGTAATGTAGTCCCTCAACCTTTGTGGGCGAAGATTCGTCATGAGAATCATGCTGCTGAATTAAGTGATACCTGGGCGAATATTGTTGCTGCAGATGGGAGACAGGAGGGAGGTGCTAAACCTGAACCTTTAGTTTCAGAATTACCAGGTAGAATTATTAATTTGATGAAAACGATGATGCCCGCTTTACGAGTGAATTGGGATAAGTTAGCAGCATTTAAGCAGAAGAAAGACAAGAGTGTATCTGATTTCTTCACTAGGTTTGAAGAGACGTTTGTTGATCATAGTGGTCAGGATATGAGTACGGAAGGTGGCCAAAGGTTGTTTGTGGATAAATTTGTCTTTAATTTGCTTCCCGAACTTTCTAATAAGTTAAAGGACTCTGAGAGTTCATGGGCTGTTTCTTCGTCGGCCCAGATATTGGCTACTGCGCAATATTACGAGAATAGGGATAAAGATGAGAATGATAAAGTAGAGAAGAAAACTAAGGATCTAAAGACGAAAGTTCTTTTGCAGCAAGCTTATCCACCTCGTCAGAATGAGCCTCAGTTTCAGAAACCTCCACAATTTCAGAGATTATTACAGAAGCCTGAGCCCTATGCTCCGCGATTCTTTCCTGGCCCTAATCAGTGTGCTTATTGCAGAGAGGAAGGTCATTACAAGAATAGTTGCCCGGCTTTGTTACAGAGTGCGAATGGTGTACCTAGTCAGAGAAATCGTGGTAGTTTTCAGCAAGCTCCTAGGGGAAGGGGACGTGGTGTGATCTCCCAAAATGAGCGTTCCTCTTCCCTACAGAATTCTGCGAATTATTTTGACAGACAGAATGTTCCGAGTGGTCAGTCTGCTCAGTATTATGTTGAGGATTACTATGTCAAAGGTGAGAGTTCTGGTTATAATGATAACTAGGACAGCCAAGGACAAAGTGAGGGAGTAGTGTCAGTTCCAGTAAACCAGAGTAGACCTTATGTTGAAGTTAGTACATCAGGAGTGGTAGAACCTTTTCTTTTGGATACTGGTGCGATGAAGAGTTCTATTATGCACTCTAAACTTCCTGGCCCACCTTTGTCTTGCTTGACCAATGTTTCAGTAGGATTTTCAGGCGCCCCAGTTCGTAACCCGGTTTCTAGTCCTTTGTCCCTTTCCATTGGCCCTTGTGAATTGGAAGCTCCGCTTATTCTAACAACTGGTTGTGGTGAGAATCTGTTGGGTTTGGACTTGCTGAAAAGATTGTATGCGACCTTGCATTGTTCCCCTTCAGGAGTACAACTTACCCTTGGTAAGAAAGTGATTTCTCCAATGTATTTGTCTAAGGATTGTTTGCCACTGGAATTGCGTTCGCTTCCTGATACACTTTGGGCCACAGGTTCAAATGTTGTTTGTCTTTTGCACATTCCTCCGTATGTTGTTACCCTTAAGTCAAATGCTAGGCTGCCTCGTATTCCACAATACAGGATTTCGAGCGATGGTGAGAGAGCTCTTTTAGCGATTGTCTATGATCTGGTTGAGAAGGGTGTAGTTGAGGAAACGAAAGGTAATGTGTGTAACAGTCCTGTTTTGCCTGTCCTTAAACGTACTGATGCTTCTCAGCCACCTGTGTACCGGTTTGTGATTGACCTTCGAGAGGTCAACAAGATTGTCGTGCCACAGTTTCCTGTGGTACTTGATATCACTGCTTTGTTGACTCTGATTCCTGCTTTGGCATCTTGGTTTTCTGTCATCGATTTGAAGAATGCTTTCTTCAGTATTCCTATTGCTGAGGAGAGCAGGGATATTTTTGGCTTCTCATTAGGAGGCCGAAGCTTCCGGTTTAGGAGAGCTCCCCAAGGTTATTGTGAAAGTCCCTCCATCTATAGTCAAGCGTTGAAAACTCAGCTTGACGGTTTTGTGTTACCTGTAGGTGCTACTCTTATTCAGTGCGTCGATGATTTGTTGATTACTGCTGATAATGAAAAGATTTGTAAAGAGGCTACTCTTTCTTTGTTGCGGTATTTGTCTGACCTTCATCCTAAAGTGTCACCTTCAAAGTTGCAATATTGTCTCCAAGAAGTGACCTACTTAGGTCATCTCTTGTCGAAGGAGGGAAGGAGATTGACCCCAAAACGAATTCAAGCAATTGCGCAAATGAGTGTGCCATCCACACAGAGAGAAGTGCGTGCCTTTTTAGGTATTACATCGTATTGTAGACAGTGGATTCAAAATGTTTCACTGTTGGCAAAACCTTTGTTAGCATTGACTCTGAAAGATACTCCACATCCTCTTCCTTGGTCTGACGAATGTCAGAAAAGTTTTTCTGAACTACGCGATGCATTGTGTTCGGCTCCTGTGTTGGGTACTCCAGACTATAGTAAGCCTTTCACGTTGTACGTGCACGAGAGAGAAGGTTGTGCGTTGTCAGTGTTGACACAACCTTTTGGTGATAAGCAGCGTCCATGTGCGTATTTTTCATCGACGTTAGATCCGGTAGCTAGAGCGTTGCCAAGTTGTCTGAGAGCTACAGCAGCTGCGGCTGTTTCTCTCCGACAGTCTGCCGGTTTGGTATTGGATAATACATTGATTGTGATGGTCCCGCATGCAGTGGATACCTTATTAAACAGGACTAAGACACAGCACCTTACTAGTGCACGTCTGTCAGGTTACGAGTTGACGCTTTTGGCTAGCCATGTTCACATTAAAAGATGTAATGTGCTGAATCCAGGTACGTTGTTACCGATCTCTACAGAGACGGATCCTCAGGAACAGCATGATTGTTTTCTTCGTACAGAGGAAGAAACGAAAGCTAGAGTTGACCTAAGGGATACTCCCCTTACAGATGTTGATGGTACGCTGTGGGTAGATGGTTCGTGTTTTAAGCTTCCGAATGGTGAGACGAATGCAGCGTATGCTATCACAACCTTACATACAGTTGTTGAGACAGCACGCATACCACAGAATTCTGCGCAAGCAGCAGAGTTGATTGCACTGACTAGAGCGTGCGTGTTGTCAGAAGGAAAACGAGTGAATGTTTACATCGATAGCCAGTATGCGTTTGGTGTTGCCCATAGTTTGGGGCGTTTGTGGAGAGAGCGTGGGTTCCTTACTTCCCATGGAACGAAAATACAGCATGGACAGTTGGTGAACAAACTTTTGGAATCTCTCACTCTCCCAAAGCAGATTGCAATTGTGAAGTGTAGTGCGCATAAGAAAGTTGTGGACGATGTTGGTCGAGGGAATGCGTTTGCGGATGAAGTTGCGAAGGTAACGGCGAAATACATGATGAGCCGTATGTATGTTGCAGGCCCAGCTGATTGGGTTATGGCTGGTGGAACGTGTGAAGACACAATAGACAGTGTAAAAATTATTCAGGCTGAAGCGACTGAGATGGAAGTAAGTACGTGGAGAGAGACTACGGGTATGTTGGATCCTACAGGTTGTTGGGTTGAGTTGTCAGAACACTAGCGATGGTTGTTGCCAGACGCGTATGTGCTCCCAGTGGTTACTATGGCTCATGGAATGGCTCACATCAGTTCAAAGGGAATATGCAAGTTGTTGGCTCCAGTTTGGCAGAATGCTGGAATTCCGAAATGTGCAGAGAACGTGGTGAAACATTGTATGATTTGTTTGAAGTATAATCCTGGTAAGGGAACTCCAACTCCAGCTGGCCATTTTGCTCCTCCGACGTATCCGTTTGAAGTGATACAGCTAGATTATATTCATATGGAGGGATGCAATAACTTGAAGTATGTCCTTGTAGTTGTTTGTGCCTTTTCCAGATAGATAGAGGCCTACCCCCTAAAGGATACTACTGCCTTGTCTACAGCCAAGGTTTTGCTGGGAGATTATTTCCCTAGGTATGGTTTGCCCAGAATTGTATGGTCGGACAATGGGAGTGAATTTGTGGGCCAGATCATGAAGAGAGTGTGTGCGGGATTGGGTATCAATCAAAAGTTCCATGCAGCGAATCACCCCCAGTCTGCTGGACTTGTTGAATGCTACAATGGTACCTTGAAGCTGAAAATAGCTAAGGTGCAAGCGAGCACTGGTCTTACATGGCCGGATGCCTTGCCGTTGGCTCTTTTGTCAACAAGGATGACAGTGCATTCTCGTATGGGACTTAGCCCATATGAAATAGTTTTTGGTCGTCCAGCTAATGTTTGGTGTGTGCCTCGTCCTAAAGAATACAGCAGTATTAAGTACCCTATGTTGGTGGATTACTTACATGACTTGACTGCTAAATTACGTGTTCTCCACCAACAGGTCTATGACAGTTTGCCGACAGCTACTACAGATCCAGGACATTCAATCCTACCTGGTCACTACGTCCTGGTCAAGAACTTCCAGCGTACTAAAAATTTGGAACCCAGATGGAATGGTCCTTACTTAGTCCTTTTGGTTACTAGAACCGCTGTTAGAGTAGTCGGCAAAAAGAACTGTGTGTATGCCACCCACTGTAAAAATGTTCCTTTGCCTCTACCGTAGGATCAGTGGGTGAGGGATGGTAATGCTGACATAGATTGCGAGAGAGTCCCCACATTTGTGCCTTTTAGTGATGCTCATTTGACATGGACACGGTCAGAACGCGAGGATGATGATGTTCTGCAAGCTGCTGTGCCTCCTCATCTAAAGATTGACACCACCAATCCGGAACTTTTATTTAAGGATCCAACTGTACCTGATAAAGAACGTTACGATTTGAGGCCAAGAAAGCCTGTTGCTATGGACAAATAAAACTGATTTGTTTTTTTTATATAGTGAATTACACCTTGTCAGATCAAGAGACTTTTTTCCTTTTTCCTTTTTCGAGTCACCATCCAGCCTCAGCTGCAGGGTCGCGGTACAGCCTTAAGGGGTGAGCCACGTATTGACACAAGGTCTGTGGTTCAGGGTCGTTAGTGCGATCTTGGCGCACACTTAAGTGAAGAAGGTAATAGCTGTGAGCAGCACGTTAGAGGATGGAGTCTTTTGGGTCTGATAACAGTGTTGAGGAAAAGGGTTTTAAAATGAAAATGTATATATTGGTCCATAGCAAATGTTTTTTAATAATGTGTTTTCTTATGCTTGTGAATATTACGTTAGCTTGTATGGGTTGGATTTTCTATATCACACAATTGCCGCTTACATCTACCTCCCAACCTACTCTTCCTTTTTCTACTGTTTCTCCACATGAGTTTAATACGTTAACTGAACATGAGCAGACACGAAGATCAGAATTTGTGAACAATTCGTTTATACAGATGTTGCATCAGCATCAGCTAGTCATAAATACCACGAATTGTTGGGTGTGTGGTCTTATGCCACATACTACTCAGAGTGCACACCTCAGAGATGGGGGACACTCAGTGTTGTGAAAAATACCCCTCACACACCAACAGGCCCCTTGGTGTCATGCTTCATCATTGGGGTCTTCGCACCCCGCTAGAGGGATGCGGCGTGCTGCGACCAGCGACTATGCGGGAGCACTGTAGAGGTTGACTATGTGTGGTGTGTGTTAAGTGCAAATGATGGGGTATTAGAAAGTGTGAGTGAAGGGTGTGGTGAGGATTAAAAAGTACCTGGCTAGTGGGTTCTTTGAAAAAACTTTATTCGAGACCCCTAGCTGGTGCTATTAAAAAAGGTGCAAAGTGAGGTCAGTTGTCTTTATTATGGACACTACCTCTGGTGTGCGTCGACATGTTTCAGAACTCGGTGTTCCTTCTTCAGGATGGGTGCACAACTTCCCAACCCTACTCACGTGTCTTTAAGAAAAAATGTATTTCTCTTAAATTAGAAAAAAGTGAATTTATTTACAGTGAAAAAGGCTACTATGTGCCTACAGCGGTTTCTTTGGGATCATGCAGTTGCATGTCCTAAAAAGAAAAAGAAAAAGATGAATAAGTTTGGTTTCCACAAGGGATTGGCTCAGACAGGTGCAGTCACCTGGAGCCCCAAACGGTTAAATAAACCTGTAAAGAGAAAACACACACATGACACATAACATAGATGACACACTGCTAGTTTGTAATGGTTCTGAAAATCATACTCATAGTGACTGTTGTGTCCTGCCTCATGAGCATATCCAGAACGCCAGGGTAGGTAGGTGGATTCTTGATAAGATCCGCCTGAGTCGGCCTCCTTCTACCACCCTGCGATGCTCCGCTGGTAATGCTTAGCGTTCAGGGTTGTGGTATATAAGGGCCTCGAGGTGCTCACTGATTCGTTAATTGACGGATGTGGTGTACAGACCAAATAAGGAAACATCCGCTTCAGCGCCTATCATAATCATGGACCTGTTTACAGAGTACCATGTGTCGTTCTGAGCATGTTAAATCCGGTAGTGACTGTTGAGCCAATAAGGCGCATGCGTGTATGTCATAGATATTGACGTCAGTCGCTACTTCTGGGCGCATGGGTAGATGGTGTGGTCTATGAGATGTGCGCTTTGGTTTTGTTACACTACTCCCATACTAAGTGATATGGGTATATTTACTGCTATACGGCACTTGGGACAGCGTATGGGATGGATCAGTGAGTATTTAACATAGGTTTGTTAAAAAAAGAGGGATTACCCAGGCACGGCCCTTACGGTTACGGATTGGTAAGAACCATTGTTTCTCTAAATACAGACATGGCCCATCAGGCGGATCTTATTAAGAATCCACCTACCTACCCTGGCGTTCTGGATATGCTCATGAGGCAGGACACAACAGTCACTATGAGTATGATTTTCAGAACCATTACAAACTAGCAGTGTGTCATCTATGTTATGTGTCATGTGTGTGTTTTCTCTTTACAGGTTTATTTAACCGTTTGGGGCTCCAGGTGACTGCACCTGTCTGAGCCAATCCCTTGTGGAAACCAAACTTATTCATCTTTTTCTTTTTCTTTTTAGGACATGCAACTGCATGATCCCAAAGAAACCGCTGTAGGCACATAGTAGCCTTTTTCACTGTAAATAAATTCACTTTTTTCTAATTTAAGAGAAATACATTTTTTCTTAAAGACACGTGAGTAGGGTTGGGAAGTTGTGCACCCGTCCTGAAGAAGGAACACCGAGTTCCGAAACATGTCGACGCACACCAGAGGTAGTGTCCATAATAAAGACAACTGACCTCACTTTGCACCTTTTTTAATAGCACCAGCTAGGGGTCTCGAATAAAGTTTTTTCAAAGAACCCACTAGCCAGGTACTTTTTAATCCTCACCACACCCTTCACTCACACTTTCTAATACCCCATCATTTGCACTTAACACACACCACACATAGTCAACCTCTACAGTGCTCCCGCGTAGTCGCTGGTCGCAGCACGCCGCATCCCTCTAGCGGGGTGCGAAGACCCCAATGATGAAGCATGACACCAAGGGGCCTGTTTGTGTGAGAGGGGTATTTTTCACAACACTGAGTGTCCCCCATCTCTGAGGTGTGCAATCTGAGTAGGATTCTTCTTGTTTAATTACCAGTGCCCGTGGAGTGAGAATCCTGTCTCTATACTCTACCTCCCCCCATTGTTATCTTTTCTTATGCCACATACTACAGATAAGGGAATGCCATATTTGGTTTTGCCTTTTTCGCCTAATGGGTCAGTTTGGGCACTCCAATCAATGTTTATCTATGCGAATGAAGCCTCTTCTGTGCGTTCTGTCAAAGACAATGCGAGTAATAATGCCTTGATACGGGGAATAGTTGATATGATTAGAGACATCGATGCATATAACGCTATCCCTAAAGATGAGGTACGAGCATATGTCAGTTGGAATAAGACGACATATAGTGTTAGCCTGACGGAGAAAGAAAGACAGCAAAGGTCTCCCCCTATTTGGATTGTACCCCACCGAGGTCATTTCTGTCTGCAAGGTAATGGTCAGAATCCGAGAGCTCAGCTTGGTAAGAGTGTCTGTGTCCACACATACGTTTATACGTCCCAGAAATCTCCTCCATTCGTGCCAGCTAAAGGCACATATTTTGTTTGTCACGACAGAGCCTACACATGGTTGCCATCTGATTTTTCTGGCACATGTTATGTGGCATTTCTGCTTCCCCCTACATACACTGCTGTTTTCGATTACCATAAGACAAGATATGGTAGAGGTGTTATCGATGCGAAAGATACTGTCGCACAAGAAGCTGGAGACTTCTTTAAGGGTTTCCTGCCCTTTTGGGGTCCTATGGCTAATACTAGGAATATTCGTCAGCTTACGAGAGTGGTTGAGGCCACTATAAATGAGACTGCAGATGCCCTTAGCAATATTACAGCTGAGCTTCAAGCAGATCGCCTTGTGACATTACAGAATCGCTTTGTTTTAGATATTATACTTGCAGATAGAGGTGGGGTATGCAAATTGATCGGATCTAGTTGCTGCGTTTTCATACCAGATAATGCCCCAACAGTGTACCAAGCAATCCAGAGGTTACGTAAGTCTGCTGAATCTATACATGTAGACGAAGGTAATTGGTCGTTGATGGGATGGTTATGGGAATTGCTGTCTAAATGGGGATAGAAGATTCTGATGTTCCTTGGTATGGCATTAGCTATCCTTTTCTCGTGTTGCCTATGCATCCAGTGTGGTCCCGCCATTTGTAGTCTTTGTGCTACAATCTGTGTGAGAAGACCCGCCCCGAGAGAAGTGAAGGCTAATAAGATGATGTTACAGCAACACCTTGATGACCTGATGGGAATAGATATAGACCTGGATTCAGATTGACCTCAGTTTAGGTTCTTGCCTACGTAATGGCAAAAGGAGGGTCTGAGGTTCTGTAAAATCTGCCTTGTCCTGTTATGTTATGGTTCCATCACGATTTTGGTGATGTTGTACCGTATTTAGCAAGTACGGCTAATATGGAGCGAATTCGTCATGTTAACTAGCGAGTTCATTACGTATTCAGAGACTTTGTCTCGAATATGGGTTCCATTTTGTTCGTGCCTCCATTTTGGTGTTGCCATCATGTAGGCCCATGGAGGTAACTAGACGAACGAAGTTGCATGGGCTTCGTTGTTCATGCACTTATTAACTAAGCCTTTTCTTGACTCTACGGTGCATTGTAAGGAACTGACCTCTTTATCTGAAACTGACCCTTTGCGAGGCCAATTTCCTTGGTTGATTGCTATCTGAGATTGCAAGTCAAAGTTCAGGACATCGTTAGTTTTTAGCTTTTCTACACATGCCTTATCTTGCTAGTTACCTATGATTGTTTCCTTTTTATGTTCCTTCGTTACATGCATTGTGCTTTCAATTATGGGCTTGTCCGGCTTGTGGAAATTGAATTTGGGACATCCTAATAATTAACTTGTGGGGCTGGTACAATGTAAAGTGACCCTTTTTGGAATGTGATGATGTATAGAAATGTGTTTCTATTGGTCAGACTTTGCTGCACTGGGTGTCCATTTGTAATGTGAATATTGTGTATAAATACTGATGTCTTGCTCTACAAAATTGAGCAGTTTCTTGAGTTGTACACCGAGTTGTGTTGCTGGGATTACTGCTACTAGCTGCAGCTAATAAATTTGATCTCTGACACCACCTAGAAGTATTCTGTGTCTCTGTTTGCCAAGACAGGAGAACCCGAAGACTTTGGGCGTGTCCCTGGCGCCGCTGGGTTCTAAAAACCCGGTTCTTCAATATCTCCGGCAATACTCTTAAAATGCTACCTAACAGGTCATTTGACACTGGCCTCCTGATCCGTACCTTGTTACCAGCTTCCCTAGCCCAACCTTCTAGCATCCATCTGCCCAGTTCACCTGCTGAAGGAACGTAACCCCGGGACAGCCTCCTTCTGAAGGCTATCTTTGACAGTTTTCCTGTAATCGTAATCCTGGATAACCCCTTTTCAATCAACCTCAATTGAATGACATGTTCTTCCCTTTGCTCAAACTTCTGACCTCTTCTGAGCTCCACCATCTAGAAACTACTGCCAAGCCTGACTGTAACAACCCCCAGTGGACACAACCAGGGACCCTTCAACCAACTGCAGCATCCTTTTTCGCCTGTGGAGCACATTCCCGCTGGCACCAGTGTCTTGACTTTGTCCACCTCCATGGCCTACCCATGGAACGTTTCCCAAAGTGAACAAGACAAGGCATCAACAATGTCATTTTCCGTCCCTGGCACGTGTCTGGCCTTAAAAACTATATCATGTCTCAACCGACCCATTAGGCAGACCAGCAGCAGCTTAAGAAAGTGCCTGTTCATCCCTGGCTGACATGTTCACCACTGCCATGTTGTTGACCCTATAATTGACCTTCCTATGTGCCAATTCTTGCCACAAGAGTATGACAGCTACAACTAGAGCAAAAAGGTCTAGGAAGGCAATGCTCCAGCCCCATATTTCCAGTGCCTGGGCCACCCTTCAGCACACCACCTACCCAGCCACTATAGTGCAAAACTGCTGCCCCCTGCAGCGTCAAAGTGTATTTGTACATCCCATTCCCATTCTATGGATGCCATCATTGGGTTACCATTGAACTCTTCCAAAAACCTGAGCCACATGTATAGGTCTTCCTTGATCCATGCTGACAAACATATGTGGTAATGTGGGAGTCAAAGCCCCGCTAGAGACAAGCTGAGTCTCCTAAAAAATGTCCTCCCTGTCTTTACTACTCTGCGGGCAAAATTTAGATGTTCTGGCAATGCCTGTACCTCATTAACAGTGACTTTTGATCTTTACAATATGTCATCCAGTAACATCTGAATGTGTAGTTTTTGTCTTTCAGGAGGCGCACCTCCAGTGCCACTGAATCCAATTTGATTCTCTTAAATGACAACACTGTACTTAGACCTTGCATCCTCTCTTGCGCTAATGGTACTCCAAATACTCCAATGAGCTCGTGAAATCTCGTCAAGTACTGTTGACAATCCGTCCAACTGGGTTGGCCCGCCACGAAGAAGTCATCAAGATAGTGTGTCACCATGTCCTTGCTTGTTTGCTATGTAAACACATATAGTATCAAGCAATGGCATAGCCAATAGGTCTCGCCTTTGGAACATTATAAGTGTTTAGCCATGCAACAGTTGATGTTGCACCAATGATATTGTGCTGCATAATTAAATAGTTATAAGGTCCCAAAGGCGAGACCAATTGGCTAAGCCTATGCTTGTTTAACTTTAAGATGCCAGATTGTACAAGAGCACACAGTACGCCCGCTACACTCACAATTGCATGACTCTGAGGATGGGTGGGGGTGGTGGGGGGTTTGGGTGGGGAAGAAACGGATGGGGGTTAGTTATGGGGAGCAAGCACCAAATGGGAAAAGCAGAGCAGTGAGGGGTTCAGGGAAGGGGTGGGAAATATGTGGATGGAGCAAGCAACAGCAGTGGAGAGGGGCAAGTAGGGACACGAGTGAAGAACAAAAAATAAAAGAAGAGAAAAGGAGACGAGAAGGTAATATAATGAATAGAAGTAAGGGAACAAGAAGAAGAACAAAAAGGAGAAAGAAATTAGGGATGTTTGGGGATTGGCTGTTGAAAACAGAGGCGGAAAAGATATAAAAGAAGGAAAGGGAAGAGAGGGGGAACATGAGAAGAAGGTGAAGAAGAATACTTCGGAGAATGAATAGGAGGCCGAGTAGGAGGAAGAGCAGAAAGAAGACAAGACAATGTACAGAGGAGATGAGGAGGAGGGCGGTAAGGAGCAGAATAAAAGAGGGTACAGAGAAGGTGGCAGCACAAAGAGGAAGAGGAGAAATTTTTTTGGGGAAAAAACAACAGCACGAACAAGCAGAACTGCAGAAGAAATTGGGGTGAGGAAGGGGAAGAAAGAAGGTGGGACCTCGAGGAGAACAATAGGGAAAAAGGAACTAATGCAGAAAAGGAGGAAAGCTGGGGACTTAGCAGGCCGTATGCAGGGCCCTCGATTGCGAAGTGTCCTTTGAGCTTCACTACGGGTGCATTATTAGCAGCCCAGCGTGTCATGTGACTGCTCCTCCCCGCACTCCTGTGCCCGCCTTCTTTGTGGCTGTGCTTCTAAGCGCTACTTTGCAAAGCCTGGGGCGGAGCGCATCAAAGCTCAAAGAAGACACTTTGAAACGAGGCACTAGAAGTGAGAGACGTGGAACTTCTCACACGTCATGTCTGTCTAAGGGTGATTTTGATGAGCCCGAGGGGGTGCTCACACAGAAGAAAGGGCAGGAGAGATAGGCTCCACTTCATATACATGGGTGCAGACAAACAAAGGGAGAGCTGGTCGATTGACAAAGTTTGGGGTATGGAAAGAAGAGATCTGAACCCGGACCACAGCTTTACCCCTTTGCCGACTTGTGTTTTCCTGGGCAAGTCACTCTATCTTGCTCTGTCCGGATACCTTTATGTTAAACGTTTAGACAGTATCAACAAAACACTGCAGAGAGTGTGTGGCCACATTCAGGCCGAATTGATACCACTGTGCCAGACCACGTGGATATCGGTGGCAGCGAAGGAATAGTTGAATGAATGATTGGATGAATGAATTCATTCAATCACTGACAAATACACGAATGAACAGAATGCATGGATGAATGAAAGTGCAGGTAACTGCATAAATAAAGAAATAGGTAAATAAACACGGTAATGGTGGTTGGATGGGTAGGGGGGAGGTGGAAGAGGGGGGCAAGAGAGAAAGAGAGAGAGATTACCATACGCCACCTTTCCAGCCCACTCAACTACCCCATGCAGCTACCCATCAAACCCCCCTCACCCCTCCAACACTCCCCTCTCACTAGCCCCAATACTCCACCAGGGTGATGGAGATATGCAGTGGGTGAGTCAGGAGAGTTGTGGGAGATGCTATGGTGTCTGAGATGCCCAACGCTGTTCTGCTAGGGAGACTACCTTATGGACATAAAAAAGGGGCCACTGCTTCCAAATTGTCTTCAGCGATAATGAGGGAGCTAAATACACTTCCACCCAAACCAGGGCACTATCGAACAAAGGCCGACCCTGGGTGTATGGAGAAGCTGGCCAGTAGTATCTGCCCGCATGGTAGTTAGGGGTGAAAGTTGTGGACGTTCAACAACACAATGTGCCTCGAAATGACCAGCAGAAACTGCAGAACAAGATGAAAATTACTTGTACAAGTGTTTGTGTGGATGTGGCATCATCACTGAGCCAGGGACTGGCAGTGCCGCGCACATCATACTTCCTGGTGATAGGGTGCAAACTCAAGGCAGGAAGGGGTGTCGCCTCTGAACACTGCTCCGGGCAGTGAAACCTGGCCTGCCTCACCTGGCTGAGCAGCCATCTCGGGTTACAATACCCGGAGGGACGCCCTGTGCTCTTGTTCGAAGCTGGGACATCAGAAAGGGAGTGGTGGGTGGGGGCGATAAGCTCCTGTCAGCAGACAGTCTAGCACCATGATTCTCCGCCAGACAGATGATGGCACAGCCAGGGAATAGGAGGGCGGAGAGTACCAGGGTGGGGCCACATAAAGCCCTATCCAGGCACCTAAAGGCCACAGAGAAGGGTGACAAAAGGATACTTCTCAGCCTGGGTTTACTTCTAGGCAGTACTTAATTTGTGAAAAGAAAGTGCCGGTACCCAAAGCTCTGCTCAGAAGCAAGCAGAATTCAACATATACATGGGGAATACCAAGGCTGGTAGTCTCATCCACTACCACACTCCCAGGCACTTCTCGCTCTTACAAGTTTTTCCCTTTCTGATAGTTTTGCAGCCTTTCAGATCTGTGCATATTTCCCCTTTCTTGCCCCAGTAAACATCTGATGCGGGAAAGAAGTGCCGGCCCCAAAAATAAGGGCCGGTGGCACCCCCGGCTTAAATTAAGAACTGCTTTTAGCTTCTGCAAGGCACAATACGGAAAGGTTCTGGTAACAAGCGTGTCAGATCGACGCTACTAGCAGATAAGTGCGGCAGGTGGTGCTGGGACAGCTCTGAGACATGTTCCAACCTCCGTGGTAGTCAGTCCTTGCAACAGTCCGCTGCCTATGAGAAACAACTAAGGTTTCGGCTGCTGAAGTGTCAAAAGCGTTGACTTCAGATTTCTGCTCAACCATTTGTATGAACGCTTAGTTGGCAGCCTACGTGCCCTTCGCAACTCAGTTCCTCATTGCTTATTTGATGTGCAAACGGACGAGCAGCCCCACCAGATTCTTCAGCGTCGACGACACAACTATAAATTACCCCATCTCCCTTAAATTGCACAGCGTCCCTGTTTAAATTAAAGCCCACAGTTACAGTGCAACTAAAGCAAGCTGCAAAAATAGTGAGGAATCTGCCGCCAATCTGCAAAACATGGTTTTAAAGTTGGCTTTGTACGAGTGGGCTTGGTGAAAATGGGTCCCCTGCTGTATCACATAAGACCAGTGCGTGAGGACACAACCTCTGTCCACTCCAAGAGTGTATATGACACGTTCTGAAGGACACACCTTGTGAGCTGCAAAACTACTGCAATCAACGTCAATATTAAAAAAACTACACCTACGAGAATGTTTAGGATGAAGTATTTATGTCAGACAAAATATGTGTACAAGACATTCAGACATGGCACCCCACTAAAAACATGGCACCACACTGACAAATGATAAGTATCTCCCTACCAGAAAGCGCTAGTAAGCAGCGTCGCGCAGATTTCTCGCTGAGTGTCTCTGAAACATCAGAATGCTGTGGTAGGGGGAGGGGGAAGGGCAAAGTGCCAGCGCCGAGTTTGAGAGAAAGAACATGAAGGCCAGCAGAGTGGCGCAGCATTAAAGTGAGGAGCTCATGGTAAGGGAAGACCTTCACACGCGCAATAAAAGAAGCCAAATGGCAGCTTTGCACAATGGCAGCTGTGCACGTCGCGCTCGAGCTTGTGCGCGTGACAGTAGGCTGGTCGCCGGGAAAGTAGCACTTTTCTTTGCAGCTACTAAATGTCTCCGCCAGACCAGAGCATGCGCTGTATCTGGCCGAGACCTAAAAATGATCTAAAATGTTTGAAAAAGGCACAAGATATGGAACACCTCATAGGTAATGCATTGTCAATTAAAAATTGTCCTTCAAACTGAATTCCCAATAGGTGAAAAACAACTGTATACAACAGCTGAAAGGCTTATTTTATGTCACAATTTGCCATGTGTACAACCTGTTCCACTCTTTTAACCAGTGCCCTGGCTACATCCACAGTTGAATATGACACTGATGTTATTTCCTATGATATAAAATTGTTGACGGAAACTCCTTCCAGCCAATACAAGTGGTGTATCAATGGGAACTGACCAGCTTCCTTCTTCGGTACCACCCCAATGGGTGAAATGATCAAATCTTTCATCGGCCAGGTAGTGAATGGCCCCACCATTCACCTCTCTTGCACTTTATTTTAGCAATTTTCTCGTACCACTGGCTTATGTGAATGAAGTTCTCTGCCCACCTGCTGAACCTCGGTCCCTCATACCCTAATCTGAAACACTCCCAAAAACCCTGTCTTAACAAGATTGCCTCCTCACTGCAGGGGTAGTGTGCTAGCCATGCTTCCAGACATTGCACTTTAATTGGCGTATGAGCCTTTGCCCATGCTCCCTTTTGCTCCAGCCTCTTCCCTGTACCATGTTGACTGATTCCCTTGCTGTCCATCGAACATGGTTTTTGCTGATTCCATTGCCCTGCCAGCTGTCCCTGGCCGATATCCTCACTCCAAAGCATTGTATGAGTGGATGTCATCCTGCACAATTAAAACACGCATGCCAGAATCTACAGTATTCTAGCATGCAGAGACCATTGTTAAAATCCCAACAGGACCCTGCACTCCTCCCTGGGTTTTGCTCCAGTCCCCCCCACCCCTGGGTGGGGCGATTTTGAAATGGCTGGTCACTAGTGGAGCCGGCTTGCTGCATAAGTGATCTTTCCAAACTTCACTGCACCCATAGTTTGCTGGTAGAGATCTGTATCGATTTGCCCTAATTTTACTTCTTTGTCCCAAGCTAACCTTCCGTTGAATTCCTCATCATAATATGACCAGGCGTATCCCCCATATGTAATCTTCACTCCTGATCACATCCATAGGGCAGATCTACAAGGAAGTGCTGCAGCGTGACACCACAAGCCCTTTGGCTGTGCCACGCTTTGGCACTTCCAAAGCACAGGGATGCAACATATTTACAAGAATATGTTGCATCTCTGTGCTTCCCCCTGCACTGACGCACAAACTTCAGCCATTCGCAGGCGCAGGCACCCATGCACCATGGTGCAAGGATGCCTGTGTCGTGGGGAGATTGTTTTTCTGCAGTAAGGGGCACCTTCCTGTGCAAAAATAATCACTAATGGCATTTTCCTCTTTCAATGCATGCTGTAGAATGCAGTATGCACTGAAAGAGGAAAAAACAAGGAGACATTAAAACTTTTCTCCTCGTTGCGCCTCGCTACGTCACCTCTAGGGTGGCGTAGCATTCAGACGTATCTCCAGATTTATGGTTTCTTGTAAATCTGGAGATGTGTCTTGTTCCATGGGTGTTGCATGGGAACACCCACAGCAACACCCATGGAACGCCTCTTCAACGTAAAGTGCTGCGTGTGAACGGGCCATATTTACAAGGAGATGAAAAATCACGCAGGGTGGCTTTTCCTGTCCTTGTAAATATGGAGGAGCCCCCTGTGCCACTATTACATCACGAAAAGTGATGTACAGGTGGCGCAAGGGGCTTGTAAATTGGCCCCCAAGTATTTAAACAATGAAACGCACCTCTGGGTGTTTTTCACAATATACACTTGCGTAAATCAAGAAAGCTGCAGTCCAGTTTTGAATTGTTGTCGGCACCCTCGGCCTCTTAGACAATTCAAATTCTTCCTCCTTTGACCCTTCTTTCACCTGTAATTTCCTGTGTAGCAATTTTAACATCTCTATGTACTCCTCTTTCCATATTTTCTCTTTGGTAGTTAACATAAAGTGGGCTCCCATATAAGGTAATTTCTTGATTTTAATTTCTTTACATTATTGTGTCCCCGTCACCCCTGTTTTGACCTGCTCTTCCCCTTTCTCGCCTTTCTTGTTATATTGAGTCTGTTCTCCCTTGTCCCCTTTGTTCTCCATCACTCCCTGTGGTGTCCCCTCTCTCCTTCATGCATTATCCTCTCTTCTTTCTTCTTTCATCTGTCCCATCCCCTGCGTCTCTGTACCCACCCCTGTATGTTTCACATAGAAACCTATCCTGAGGCATATGTCTCCATTCTCGTCATCACCTCCTTCGGTAACCCGACACTGATAGTTTTTCCTTCGTGTGACCCCGAACTCCACAACCCCCTCTGCCCTTACCTAGCATCAAGGTCAGCATGTGCAAGAAAGCCACCTTCCTCCCATCGATCCTGCTGCAGACTAGGCACACACACATAACTGGGAAATATGTGATTGTTGTGGGTAAATGAGGATATAAAGTAGATGGTAGCCAGGATATTAATCCAAGTAAGATGTTTATTAGTTGGTTTCAATAAGATAAGTATTAGGTCCCACCAGGAGCTTGATGGATGTTGCTCAGCCCTCACAAATCTAGTTACAACAGTGATCACCAACCTTCATCCTCTATTTTGCCCTGTCCCAGGCTCTTTTCATCAAAGTCCAACTAAGTCATGCCCCCCCTACTTCCCATGACCCCATTTGCACCTCTTCCAGTGTTTCTACACTTTCTTGCTTGATCCTTCTTTACCTGCAGCCTGATAAAAGCAGGCCACGTTACGCCCTCCTGGACAAGTGCTTCTCTCCTGTTACACTGTCATTCTTCCTGTTGACTTAGAGGCCGCTTTGAGCCATCCAGGTTGGTGCAACCCTAGGCCCTCGTCTGTATCCAGCTGTCTGCCCTAGACCTTGCCATCACTTCCCCTCGGGGTCTGTGAGCCGCATATGACTCTCCTGAGTCTTCCTGGTCATGTACCTGATGCTCCTGAAATGCAAAAGTAAGGTCCATCAGCCAGAGTTAGTATCCCTACCTGGCGGCTCCTGCCCTTCTGCTGGTGCCCATTGCGAGCAGACTCCACTGCCCTGTTCCTCTCCCACTGATCCCTTCCCACTCGCTTGCCTGGTGCAAAAATGCTGTAGTATGAACACCCCCTCTACCTCCCTGCTTCCGCCGAGTGAACCTCCTTTGCTCTGGACCCGCGCCTGTAATCTCTCTCTGGAGCGTATGTACTTTGGCTGCGGGCTTGACCTCCCTGTTTGGCTCTCCTCATCTCCCCCTCCCTGTTTCTCCTCCTCACTGCAGTGCAACATTGCTGCCACTATTGATACACTAGGCCTCCCTTCTGCCCTTGCACTATGTCTGTCCTTGCTCTTTGTCCTCCACCCTCCCTTCTTGCCCCTCCACATTCCAGGAGTTTGCTTCTGCGGGTGACTCCTGTCTCCACCCCGCTTCTTCAGATCGCCTAGACCTGAGGCCCCAGGGGGCTATGTCCACTCACCCTCCCAAGTCCAGCAAGATGGGGGGGCACTCTAGGTTCCTGCCGCCGGTACCGCACTGTCCTCCACCTCCTTCCACTCCCCCCACCATCTTTTGCTTCCCCTCCCTACTTCCTCTGTCCCCGCCTTCCCTGTCTTTGTGCGGCCAAGTAATTATCCCTGGGCCTTCAACATTATCCTTATTTATTCTGACCCCCTGGGGCTTTCTCCCCCACCTCTGACTTGCTCGCCTGGCCCCTCCCCCCACCCTTGCTCCTCACATTGTGTGCCAAAAGTCCTGCGGCCTATCATGCCTAAACTGGCTCAGGCCATGTCACTCGCAACCTGCATTCTGCTTATTCCACTGTGCGCCTCCCCCCACCCCTGCTCATGGTCCTTCTATGCGTCCTGCTTCTACCAGCAGGCGCATAGCTTCTACTACTCACTAATCCATGCTGGTGCACTTCAAAAACCTTTTTACTCCCACAATAGCCGGCTGTCATGCCACCTTGCTAAAATGAGGACAAATAGTATAAAATGGCCTTATATAACCAAAAAAGGAAGCCCAAAAGTTAGAAGACTAAAAACAGCCCAATTGGGCCCGGTCTTCACTATCGGCCCAAAAAGCCTGCGGGTGCAAGCCTCCCTGCAACCTCAAGGCGCATTAGTGCTCCTTTTTATATATTTAATGATACATTTAGGATATTTACACAAAAATATATTTTTTAAAACACGTAATTTAATGGGTTATGCATGGAAGTTGAACCCATGTCTTCTAAATGACAAGGCAGGCAGTTCATTGCAATTTCGTTTTTTATTTGGACATTGTGCATAGCAGCAGCAATGTTGGACAGTATGGCCAAAAAGGATTGATAAAGCCAATAACAGACGAGACCTATTGTCTTTGCCAATAGTTCTCTGGAGTGCGTGTTGGATAAAGCAATATATTTAAAAATGAAAGAAAGCGCACTTAATAGAACCCCCCCATCTGTTTCATTGCCCATGTGCTGGAACATTTGTTATCATGAACTACACATGGTTGTATAGCACATTTAGGGCCAGATGTAGGTAATCTCGATTTACTTACTCCTAAATACCAAATCATACCGATTCAGTATTTAAGAGTAGGTAAATGGGATGTAGGTAATTTCTCTTTTGATCGGTAATTACCGAATCGGTATTTACCGATTCGGTAATTGCCATTCATTCCTATGGGCCTGGAGACCCATAGGAATGAATGTCAATTACCGAATCGGTGTATACCGATTCGGTAATTGGGGTAAACATTGAAGTGTGGCAGGGTGGCACTTTGACACCCTGTTGCACCCCTCAATCGTGTATGGGTGCACATGTTGCTGACATACATGCCCTAAGGGCATGTATGTCTGCAACATGGCAGCGTTTGAAAAGCAAAAAAAATGCTTTTTCAAGGCTTTTCATTATTTACCACCAACTTCTAGTTGGTGGTAAATAACAAATTCTTAAAGCCCTTTAGCACTGATTACAGTGCTACCTACATCTAAAAATACAGATTCGGTAATTTTACCGATTCGGTAATTTTACAGACTCGGTAAAATTACTGATTCGGTAAAATTACCGAATCTGTATTTTAGGAGGCCCTACATCTCAGTATCCAAATACCGGTCGGTATAGGCCGAAATTCGGATACCTACATCTGGCCCTAAATATCCATATATCCATATAAAAACAAACAAAAAAAGAACTTTACCAAAAAACAGGAGATCCAACGACGATCCTTCGTTATGCAAAAGCCCTCCATGTGACATACGAGATGAACATTTTATAATATTGATTAGAGCTTTTGTTTATATATGGCGGTTTCTTTCTGGTATTTTTAATTTTGGAGTTTTTATCTATCGATTTGAAAGTCTTAATAGAACTTATTAAAACATTTTACAGTTATGATAGTTTATGCTTTGGATGTTGGATAGGTGGCAAGACAAAATTTACTTTTCTAAATGCACTTAAGAAAGCCATCAGTCGGAATTGTTGAGCTCAGAGGGAAGTTTTACTCCCAGCTTTTACATTTGGAAGCTGAGCGTTGAAGCCATGACTGATACTATCCAAGGGTTTGGCCTGATAAGGACTCGGGGGATTCTTAGCACTAATTTTTTTGCAGGATCCTGTGTATTGTGTCATTCCATTCATATGGAACTGATTATTTTTCTTTCTAAAATAATTTACAATATTCCAACACACAAGCATTACTTTGTTCGCTGCTGTAGGCCAACTGGCTTTGCGGCCTTGCCCTTGGAAACTCGGCAAACTCCTCTGCGCCATCTGTTTCTTGTTCTCAAATTTAAACATTCACGATCGGTTTTCTATCAATTTATAGAAGTTTACTGGAGCTGTGATTGGCCTACTGAATACAGAGATAAAGCTCTGTCGACCAGACCTTTCAATCAGCTCTTTTGAGACACTGCTATAATTGCTCACAGCATGGCCAATGATTGATGTAATAATGCCAGGGTTAGTGAAACAGAGATCACCCATCCTTTGACCTTTGAATACTGGGGCAGCACAACACAGCGGATACGCCGTGAGGGGAAGGGCTTTGACATCCCTGTTGCCGGTCACGCCGTGAGGGGAACGGCTTCCGGACTACCACTCCCAGCAGCACGAGGGAGTCGCGCTGCAACCGCGTCAAGCCACCAGCGCGCCCAGAGGCGCATAAGTAAACGGAGCGCCCGGAGCTCCAAGGGGCAGCACAACGCAGCGGACATGCCGTGAGGGGAACGGCTTTGACATCGCTGTTGCAGGTCACGCCGTGAGGGGAACGGCTTCCGGACTACCACTCCCAGTAGCACGAGGGAGTCGCGCTGCAACCGCGTCACGCCACCAGCGCGCCCGGAGGCGCATAAGTGAACGGAGCGCCCGGAGCTCCTGGGGGCAGCACAACGCAGCGGACATGCCGTGAGGGGAACGGCTTTGACATCGCTGTTGCCGGTCACGCCGTGAGGGGAATGGCTTCCGGACTACCATTCCCAGTAGCACGAGGGAGTCGCGCTGCAACCGCGTCATGCCACCAGCGCGCCTGGAGGCGCATAAGTGAACGGAGCGCCCGGAGCTCCTGGGGGCAGCACAATGCAGCAGACACGCCGTGAGGGGAACAGCTTTGACATCGCTGTTGCCGGTCACACTGTGAGGGGAACGGCTTCCGGACTACCACTCCCAGCAGCACGAGGGAGTCGCGCTGCAACCGCGTCACGCCACCAGCACGCCCGGAGGCGCATAAGTAAACGGAGCGACTCTCGCAACGCGAGTCGCGCGCGGGAGCACCGCAGGAAAAGCCCGGGACAAGGGCGGGACAGTCTGCGACAGTCAGAGACAGAAAGAGACTGGACTGGGCCAGTGACCCTGATTCCCGTAAGCTGGAAATTTATGCTGTGTGAATTGATTATTTTATTTTAACCTGAGACTATACCAATTGGTTGTGTGATATATTTATATTTTCATTTCCGTGTGAAATTTAAGAAGCTTTATATTGGTTCTTTTAAATAGCGTGCGATGTCTAAACTAAAAGTTACCCAGGCGCCTCACACCATTGACAACTATCTGGTGAAGGTTGTCAGTAAAATTAATAATGAGAGGCCGCAGGCTTGGGCATAGTTAGCCCTCTCATTCAAACCAACATGGAAACAGGGCCGGTTTCATTAGTACTGGGTGAAAGTAATTGCACCAATGATCCTGAGATTTCTGCTAAAGATACATCTGTGCAGGACATCCCTAATCTGGTTGACTAGGACGATTCTATTAATACTGCATCTCAGCACCCACCTACCCCAGTCCCTAGAGTGGTGAGGGCATGCAGAAAAGGTCAGATTAAACGGGGAGTGCCACGGACAACCAGGAAAAGAGCAGTAACCCCTCCTAATAGTATGAATAAGGATGATAGCATCATGGCTAACGACGATGCTGTTAGTCTGAATGCCGAACTAATTAACAGTCTAGTGAGTATTATTGACTCTAAGATTAAGGGCATTGTTAAACCCCTCATGATTAAAATCGAGCAGTTAACTGCTGAAGTCAATAGACTAGGGGGACTACTTAAGAATTCGGTAGAATCAGTGGGTAGCCAAACGACATTACCACCAAGCAGTTGTGATAATGTTGCCCCTCAGAGAGACGTAGGCCCCAGAGATAACGGTAGTGGCAATACTCTAACTCCTGCGCCTCCAGCCAGTAATAACAGTCAGGCTGTAATTAAAGCCGACGGTAATGAACACTGGACCGAGGTAAGATATAGGCGCACTACTAATCTTCCCCCTGAATGTGCCCCATACGTGGTAGTTTTAACTAATGTCCCCCCAGTTGAGCATGGTAAATACCAAGAATCACATGAAACTCTTAAAACTAAAACGGTTTCCTGGCTGCACAGATACTGTGGCTTCCCAACTGCTTTTGCAGACCAAGTTTTGACGACCAGAAGGGTGCACTGGATTGGGAGCTCCAGGAAAAGTTTTAGGGGTGACTGTGTTATAATCAATTTTAAGCATCCTCAACACACATCCACCGTACTCCTGAGGGCGGCATCTCTACCAATAACTGATGGCAATGTGTGTGCTCGCTCACTTGGGTTTTTCTATAGTCCACCAGGTATCCCCCCCCACGATGGTAGAAGAGGTAAACCCTGGCCGGCTGTGCAAAGGCCACACCCTGATATTGTGATGCAAAATCGATTTCAGGTTCTAAATTCTATGGATGCCAGCGATTGACCAGAGCAGACAGGGAAATCTCGGTTCCAGGAGCCTATTAATTCTCTTATAGCGGTCTGTGAGGGCAATAGAGTGGGCCAGGAATCTATAGTCTGTATGGCGCCAGAGTCTATATCGAGTTCAGATATCGATCTGGAGTTGGGTGACAGTGTTGTAACCGTACGTGGGGACTTAAATAAAGTAATTCGGACAGAGTGTGGGGTGAGAAACGCTAGCCTGGCGTATAACACTGTTTGTATTAGGACAAAAGACACAAAAATTATTTGTTGGAATGTGGCGGGCTGAAGTCTAAGCAGAAAGACCCGGGCTGGACAGATTTCATCAATGCCCATGATATCCCATGTTTCCAGGAGACGTGGAGTACGACTGAAGTTAATTATGATGGATTTGTCTCCAACAACTTGCTAGCAATGGGTGGGGGACCAGGTAGACCCAAAGGGGGTCTCCTTACACTTGTAACTATCTCACGCCCTATCCTGGTTAAAAAGTATATATCTGTAAATGATCTTGTACAGATCCTATGGCTAATAGAGGGGAAAGAGCGTAATATTCCGGTGATCAATTATTACAACAATGTTTTTGATGGCACTAGGACTAAATTAGTGATAGATTTGGCCACAACTATTGACAATCTGTGCCAGGAAGCCAATGTTGTATTTGATTTTATCTGGGTGGGGGATTTTAATATTGGACTGTGTGAAATGTCAGCACAGAAGGTATGCGGGGTTACCAATAATGCGGGGTTTGATATTCTGCATTTTGGACACAGTGGTTATGGCGAAGAACTGCATAAGCTTATGGGCTGCTATGGTCTGGAAATAATGGAGTGCTGTAAAGACGATAATGGACTGGCAATTCCTACTTTCAAAAACTGGCATGCCACTTCTGTCATTGACCATGTGATCATATCATCAAATATAATCCCTTATTGTGCCCCCCGCAAATAGAAGCTACTACACTAAGCGATCCTAATCGAATTATTATGAATACCAGTTTTTGGGAAGGTAGTTCGGTTGCTGTAGGTAATACAATTACTGATGTAGAACCTCATAGGAACAATGGGGTTAGGCTAAGATGGGCAGGGGGAAAGGCCGACAAACTATCTAGTTCTATAATCAAGGAGAACCTGCCGAGTATTATTTTAATTTTAGAAAGTAGATTTGACCTTGAAAGAGTACTACTACTTTTTAACGTAATCAACAAAGCGATTGATGCCAAATTTACTGGACGTAATAACAGACGATGTAGGAGTGGACCGGGTTGGTTCAACCATCAATGCACTGCCGCATTAACTAAACTCAAGCAGGCCTTTGGAGACAAGCCTAGGGACAAAAATCTAATAATTAATTTGAGAATGGAGTATAACCGCGAGCTCAAATTGAGGAAATGTGAATTACAGCAATTGGCTTGGGAATCTTTGAACCAAGCAGCAGAACTCTCAAACTGTACCCTATTTTGGGCCACTGTTAATTCCCCCTTCTTAAAAGAAGACAAAACTCCAGAGTTAACATCTAATGTATCGAGTGAAGGGTGGATTGCCCATTTCTCTTATATTTTTGATACCAATAGACCTTTAGTGAACGATCAGAATCAGTGGGCAGTCTTGCCGCTTAACATTTCAGTCCAGGATATTTGATATTTTTGATATTTATGGGAATTTGTAAAGCGCGGCTATCGCTCCGGAAGGAGCATCTTGGCGCTAAGCGTGCAGAGGGAAACATAGTGATAAGATGGATCATATGGCTGCTAGGACCGAGGTATCAGATTGCTGGAACACCCAGGTTTTCAGAAGTTTCCTGAAATGGCTCTCAGTTTCGACTAACCTGAGATTGACAGGGAGGCTGTTCCAGGCTCTAGCTGCTAGGAAGGAGAAGGTTTCCCCCCCCTGGTTTTTAACTTGAATCTTGGAATTATGACAAGATTTGTTCCTGAGGATCTTAAACAGCGTGTGGGATTGTAGTGCGTAAAACGCTTGGTAAAGTAAAGGGGGCCTGTTTTTCTAGTGGCTTTGAATACAGTGAGCAGAAGTTTAAACAACATTCTTTTGTGGAGTGGTAGCCAGTGAAGAGCGTTTAGGGCTGCTGAGGCAGAAGACCTTCTGGGGAGTTTAAGCACGAGTCTAGCCGCGGCGTGTTGAACACTTTGTAGTTTCCTGAGGGTAGACTTCTTCACTCCTGCCATTAGTCCATTGCAATAATCAAGTCGGGAGAGAATTAAAGCAACCGCGACTGATTTTCTGGCTGCAATGGGGAGAAAGTCAAAGAATTTCTTCAGTGATCTAATAATGCTAAAACAGCACCCGGCAGTAATGCGGACATGATCATCGAAAGTAAGGGATGCGTCAAATTGAACGCCAAGGTTACGTGCCGAGGAGACAGCGCTCGGAGGGGCTTCTGAATTTTTAGGCCACCAGTCTTTTGGGCAAAAGGACATGTCTTTCCCTAGGGGTATTATTTCAGTCTTAGCACTGTTGCATCTGAGATGATTTTTGTTCAGCCATAGAAAGACCTCAGAGAGGCAGTTCTGAAATCTAAGGTCTGCATCCGTACATTTTTTATCAATGGTGACGACAAGCTGAGTGTCGTCAGCGTACGATGTGACAAGGATTCCGTGAGATTCTATCACTGCAAGGAGGGGGGCCATGTAAATGTTAAAAAAGAGAGGACTGAGTATGGACCCCTGGGGGACTCCTGATGTGATTGATATTTCGCTGGATAGGTAAGGGCCTAATGATATTGTTTGGGATCTGTTGGACAGGAACGAAATTATCCATGTCAACACTGTGTTTGCCACACCGATCTTGCGCATTCTGTGAATGAGAATGGCGTGCGAGATGGTGTCGAACGCTGCTGTGAGGTCGAGCAGGATGAGTACAACCTGTCTCCCCTCATCCTGCAAGAACTTAATAGAGTCCGATAATTCTATCAAGGCAGTTTCAGTGGAGTGGCCGAGGCGGAACCCTGATTGTTGTGGGTGCAGAATATGGTTGTTCTCTACGAAAGTTTTTAACTCCCCATATACTAATTGTTCCGTGATTTTACCTAGAGCAGGTAATAAAGAAATCGGACGCATATTAGTGAGGTCAGTGGGGGATTTGTTCTGCTTCTTCATTAGGGGCTTTACAATGGCCTTTTTCCAGTCATCGGGTACAATACCTGAGCCGAGAGATTCATTAATGATGGCATTAATTGTGGGATTTACAGCCTCGATGAGATGGTGAAGAATGCTAGGGGGGCATGAGTCCGTAGGAGCTCCCGATTTACAGGCCAGGATTGCCTTCTGAGTTTGTTGAAGGGAGACTGGTGAAAAACTGCCCAGGATGAATGGATTTATAACGGCTTCATGGGTAGTGGTTAGAGGTTGGGGGAAGTCCTTCTGGATGTTGGCAATTTTATCTATGAAAAAATCGGCAATTTGATTGCATAGGGTTTGGGATGGGGGAATTTCAGGTAGGAGAGCTTTAGGATGGGTAAAGGACTTGACTATGGAGAAGACGGTTTGTTGTTTTTGCTGGGCTTCATCTATGGCTTTGGTAAAGTATTCCTTTTTGGCCGCTTTGATGCTAGAAAGGTATGACTTCCTCTGCTGGATGTAAAGTAGTCTTGAGGCTTCGTCATAGGTTTTTCTCCATTTCCTTTCTTGAATCCTGCAAAGGAGATGGATTTTAGTGAGGGACTGGGTATACCAGGGGGCATTAGGCTTTCTTTGACAGCGGTCTGGATGGTGGGCCTTTGGATTAGAGTTGTCGGAGACAATTTGGTCAATCCAGATGTGGAAATTGCGGGAGTCGGACGTTACATCTCCGACTAATGTGGGGGTCGGGGCCAGAGGCTGGGGATCTGACTTGATACGTTCAGCCACTTTCTTCCAGTTGGTGGAGAAGGAAGGAAGGGAGCGCTTAGCTAAAAGGGATTTTCCTTTATAGTAAAAGGGATGAGACAGTGGTCGGTCCATATTTGAGGGATCGGGGGGGACGCATTTAGAGTTGTCAAATCGGAGCAGATACCGTCTAGCGTATGGCCTGCCTGGTGTGTCGAGGAAGTAACAAGTTGGGAGAGACCAAAGATGCTTATCGACTGTTGAAAGCTAATATTATGGGGGTCCGTACAGGATTCCAGATACAGATTCATGTCGCCTAGAAGAGTAAAAGTGGGATAGTGAGTCATAAGTGACCCAAGAGCCTCGTCAAGAGAGTCCAGAAAGGAGGTGGCGTTACCCGGGGGGCGGTAGATAAGTCCCCCTGAGAAGGAGGTGGAGGCATTGATTTTAATCGAAAAACCCATGCCCTCACTGTCCTTAAGATGGCCTAGATCGAAGGTATGGCACATGAAAGATTTTTTAATGGCTAAAGCCACCCCCCCTCCTCTCCCAATGGGTCTATCCCGCCTAAAAATGGTGAAGTCTGGGGGGAGGGCAGTTGCTAAATCTGGGTTGGATGAATCATTGAGCCAGGTTTCGGTAATAAATAGAGCATCCAAGCCATGGAATAGGAGGTTGAATGCAGAATACGTAACAGTAAAGGAGGGAAAGCCCAAGGCCCTGACGGAGTCCCTATAGATGTTTATAAGGTAGCACCAGAAGTATGGGGACCTCTTCTTAACACTGTTTTTAATGCAGCTGTGTGTACTGAGCCACCTGCAACCTGGGGTGAATCAATTATAGTACCAATTTATAAAAAGGGTACGAGGTCTGACGCAAAGAATTATCACCCAATCTCTCTCCTTGACTCCTCTGTCAAGGTGATGAGTAGAGTCATGCTCGTAGGATTGGAGGATTGGGTTGTGCAGAATGGAATACTAGCTGATAGTCAGTTTGGATTCAGAAAGGGTCAAGGTACGCTCGATAAATGTGTCAATCTTGACCTATTGATCGGGAAGTACTCCGAAGCCAAACTAGGCTCAATGTATCTCTGCTTTGCAGACCTGAGTAGTGCTTTCGATATGGTGGACCTTGCACTACTGTGGCCTACGCTGCTGAAACTAGGCGCACCCGAAGGTATAATCTGTTTCCTGGCCAGGTTATACGAGAAGCTGAAAACCAGTGTGCGCTTCGGTAGTAGAGGAGAATGCACCCACAAATTTAGTGTCAGAAGAGGAATTAGACAGGGCTGTGTTTTGGCTCCCCTTTTATTTATTTTATTCATTAATGAAATTGATGTCATTTAAAAAAAAGTTACTGCTGATGCCCCTCAGATCAACGGTGTACCTGTGCTGGTGCTTTTATACGCCGATGACGCTGTTTTATTATCAAGGACCCCGGTAGGACTACAGCGATTAATGGACTGTTTTTCTTCCTTCATTAAAGATAGAAAGCTGGTAATCAATAAAGGGAAGATGTACACTATGACCTGTGGAGCCAAAGCTAGAGTTTTAAAGACATTTTTCATAGATAGAGAGAAGGTGCAACAGGTGGAAAAATTTTGTTACCTAGGTATTAATTTTTCTAACGACAGGAAATGGAAAAATGAATTTACTAATATCCGAAACAAAATGGCAAAAAATGCCCACGGTATTTACAGATTTGCCGCTAAGATAGGGGATCGTCGTTCAAGGGATATGTTAAAAATTTACCAGGCTAGATGTGCTACAATAGCTCTGTATGGGGCAGGAGTTTGGGGTCACAGTACCGCCTCTGATTTACAACTGGAGGAAAATCTATTTTTAAAAAGCCTCCTATGTTTGCCCAAGTCAGCCTCGACTGAGTTAATTCATCGAGAGCTTGCAGTCAATCACTTAACTGATCTATTAGGCCTTAGGCCTTTGATGACTTGGCGGTCCATTTGGCTAGAGGATGACAAGCAATTTAATAGATCTATCGTTGAGGATTGCTTACGCCTGATGATTATCAAAACATTCCCTGGCTTAAATATGTTGTTGGCTGTTTTTCGGCCATTTTTAACCTCAATCTTTTAGATGATCCAGGTGCTGCATCTATGATCTCTAAATCTGAAATGAAAACTATCTTCCTGACATTTATGGGGAGAAAGCGGGCAATTGCAGCCGGATCTTTGTCTACCGTCATTTTCTACAACAAATATACCACTGTTACAGGTTTTCTCTTGTATTTAACCATGGTGACTAGGAATTCCCACAAATTTGTATTAACCAGACTCCGATTCGGAATGGCTCACTGTTTGGTGGCCCATCCTAATATCAAGAATCATCCGACTGGGCCCTGTATGTGTGATAATGTATCCACCCAAAGCACTGTACATTTTCTGTTGTTCTGCAAAATGTACACTCACTTTCGTATTGCTTTCCTGAAACCTATGTTTATTAAGTACGCAGTACGAACAGTTGCACATGCTATGAACTTAATTTTTAATTTGGAATCAGCTGACATCTGTTTTTATACTGCAACGTTTTTAAATCAGTGCATCAATGCTAGGAAAAGCCTGATTTTTTAGAAATATAATTTTTTTTCTGGTTAATTGATTAGATATGCCTTTTTTACATAAATAACTACACCTTATCTGATTTGATTATTATGAATTATGTATTAACTGTATTTATTATTTTATTTTTATCATGTTGTTTTTGTATGTGCTTTTATGGTCATCTATTTGAACCGAATAAAGCTTCATGAAATGAATGAAAACATTTTACACTTATGATAGTTTATGCTTTGGATGTTGGATAGGTGGCAAGACAAAATTTACTTTTCTAAATGCACTTAAGAAAGCCATCAGTCGGAATTGTTGAGCTCAGAGGGAAGTTTTACTCCCAGCTTTTACATTTGGAAGCTGAGCGTTGAAGCCATGACTGATACTATCCAAGGGTTTGGCCTGATAAGGACTCGGGGGATTCTTAGCACTCGTTTTTTTGCAGGATCCTGTGTATTGTGTCATTCCATTCAGATGGAACTGGTTATTTTTCTTTCTAAAATAATTTACAATATTCCAACACACAAGCAATACTTTGTTCGCTGCTGTAGGCCAACTGGCTTTGCGGCCTTGCCCTTGGAAACTCGGCAAACTCCTCTGCGCCATCTGTTTCTTGTTCTCAAATGTAAACATTCACAATCGGCTTTCTATCAATTTATAGAAGTTTACTGGAGCTGTGATTGGCCTACTGAATACAGAGATAAAGCACTGTTGACCAGACCTTTCAATCAGTTCTTTTGGGACACTGCTATAATTGCTCAGTGTCACACTGCAGCATGGCCAATCATTGATGTAAAAAATGCCAGGATTAGTGGATCACACATCCTTTGACCTTTGAATACTGGGAAGTGATGCTACATGGCCTTCCCCCTGACAACATCACAATAATTGATGTCCCTGTAGCCAGGGGAAATTCACCCATAAGTTACCAGGAAATTTACAAGCAAGAGAACTAAAAGGCAATCGTGGTCATGCCACCCTGTATTCAGGGTCCGACTGGCTATGGGGCAGTCAGGCAGTGCAAGAAAGGCTGGTTTAACTGGTCAGCGTGTGGGCCGTTTCTTTGGCAGTTCGCAGGCCATTTTATAGTCTGGCTGATCCGCTTTTTAATGTTATTTTTCCTGATATTACCACAAGCAATGCCTTCAGCAAACATAAAATGCATGCGGTCTTCCATACCTTGCAAAACACATATACAGCATATCTTTCCAAGT
Organism: Lissotriton vulgaris; assembly: GCF_964263255.1. NCBI lineage: Eukaryota > Metazoa > Chordata > Amphibia > Caudata > Salamandridae > Lissotriton > Lissotriton vulgaris. The sequence continues at coordinate 1,076,963,995 of NC_141689.1, read as the reverse complement.
TCGAAACTGCCACAATTTGAAGTCATGGGTTTGTTTTTTTAGCTATCTCATTCCCTAATATAGCCACTTTTAGTTTGGTGCCCGCGCTTAGTTTCTCTCCCAGTACAACCCTGCCTGTATTAATCCATATGGATCATATATGTTGAGATATGAACCTGGTTATTGGCTTGATTTATTCAGTATTATTCTTTATTAGTGTTAACAAGTTTTGATATTTGATATTTGAAGGGGTATTTATAAAGCGCGGCGTTCGCTCCGGAGGGAGCATCATGGCGCTGAAAGTCCCGAATGCCCGGTCGAAAAGTGGCGGGGGGGGAGGCTAGATGGCGGCTTTGGTCCAGTCGTCGGGAAGGTTGAAAATCCACGTTTTGAGAAGTTTTCTGAAAGGCTTCTCTAGGGTCTGTTGTCTCAGGTGTTTGGGCATGCTGTTCCAGGCTTTGATGGCCAGGGAGCTTAAAGTTTTCCCACCTTTTGACTTCAGGTTGAACCTGGCGGAGGACATGAGGTTTTCTTGGGCGGAGCGAAGGGAATGACTGTAGTGTGATTAATGATCCCTTGCAGGGGCCTAGCATACTTGCAAAGCATAAAAGAGAGTGTTGAAACACATACTTAGATGTGGGCTAGAGACAGTTTTAGCTGTTTCATAACCTCATACAAAAAATTTAATCCTAACTGGAAAAAGCAAAATAATCCATGCATAAATGGCCTTTGGGTCAACATTTTTCATCCAAGGGTCTGTTCAACAGTCATTCACATTTTGCTTCTGGCCACTTCAGAGTACAGTGTGGAGCCAATGGTCTGCCCACTTTATCTGTTGGCTGCCTTGTCCTGCCAGCGGGTGGCTGCCTTTTTCTGACCCTACATGCGCATTTGTCAGTCCCAGAGATAGTTAGCCAATACTATACTTGTGCACAATACTATACTAGACTAGACTAGACTAGACTAGACTATACTATACGATACAATACAATACGATTCTATACTATACGATTCTATACTACACTATACTATTCTATACTCATCCTTGTGTGTTTAAGCTATGTCTTCAGGTTACAGTAATTCAGAGCCAAGAACAGGCTTTACTATTGATCCAATTACACTAACCTGCTAATCAGGACACCTAATTTTCTATTAAACCGATATACATTTTTTGGTTTAAAATTGCTATTGTACTCATATGGCCCCAGGTTCAGGCATTATTTTTTTCTTTTCGTGGCACAAAAAAAATAAACACTCAACCAGTTTCCAAAGGCTGGCCTGTTAGTTTTGACAATACTGTTTGTCATGTATTCCCTATAACGAAGCACGGAAACAACTTTAAAAACTGTGCATTTCTTCATATGTTTCTTTTTATGATGCATTCTAAAGCATACTGCAATGATGAATGCATTTATTTTACAAAACAGAAAGTGTAATGTCCCTGTGGGAGTGCAGAATGGTCACTGTTCACCTTCTGTTCTTGGCACTGCTTTTGTCTCCTCTGATCTGATCTAAGGATGGCAAAGGAAGTATTAGAAGTAACAAAGAAAAAGCCAGGGATCCATGAATGACGAACGGATGTATGTCGTTACAACGCATACTTTTACAACGCATACCTTTCCAACGCATTTTTTACACCGCAACATCCATTACAACGCATTCCATTACAACGCATGCCATTACAACAAATTCTTTAAAACTACCTTTACAACGCATTCCACTACAACACATACTACATTTACAACGCATACCATTACAACGCATACCATTACATTGCATGTATGGTAAGTATTGGATAGTGCAAAACACTAGAACAGGGGTATAGGGATAAGAAAGCTGCACTTTATCCAATGTATTGTGGTATAATAAATTTGTTGTGGGTGCTAGGAACCTGAAGTCATATACCCCTAGACTCCCAACATAATTACAATTCAGCACAATGGTTCAGCACCCCACACAATGTACAGTTAACAGTGATAGTCAAAACAGTAATCCGGAAGAAACAATTCAGTAGGACTTAAAGTTTTCTTTCTTGCTTTTATTGAAAGTCTTCAAGTAAAAAAACGTAGCCAACGTCCCATTGTTGTAACAGCATTCTACTATAACATATCACCCAAATTTGTCCGCAACAGAACTCGGAAACTGCAGCCCTGCCCCTTTTGCCAAGATAGCCACCCCCTTGGTGCGGGATCCCTGCGTAGTGGCTGAAATAAGCCGGTATCCAAGTATTTTCAGTAAATATTTTTGTGCCCCCTCGATATGTGGCTCTTGCAGACAGATAATACTGGCAGCTGATAACTTGAGCCCCTCTGCCACTTTTTGCCTTTTCTTTACGTCATTGAGGCCACAAATGTTCATTGAAAGTATTTTTAGTTTAGCCATCACTATTAGCATTACTCAACGGATGTGTTTTTAAAAATTATTTTATGCTTCCTAAACAAGCTTCCACGCTGCAGTTTTTTTCCAATTGTCTCCCTGTGTATATCTCATACCCCCAATAAGCACCCTTAAACCTGGTCCCCCCTCCCTCCCACCCTTCAACCCACCCCCCACCTTTCTTGAAGCTGCCAGGCTCAACCTGAGCCTGTGTGATGGCGTCCTGTCCGATCTCACCCACACTCCACTTCACCCTTCCCCCTACAACCATATATGCTCCCAGCATGGCACATTTTAGAGTAACTCCATACCATGTCAACCCACACCTTATGAGCCCATGTTAATGTGTGCAAGGCCCTTATATAAGAGCACCAACATATGAGACAAAAAAGAAAAAGAAAAGAAAAAACACCCAAACTATATCCAATACGGGTTAGTATAGCCCCAAAAGATCCCGGAATCATTTTCAAGTTATATAGTCATATCGGGAGCCAAGCACTGTCCAATCAATCTTTACAGGCACAGTCTATAAGTGACCCCCCCCCTGCTCCATCATTTTTTTCTGAAATTATTTTCTTCAGGGCTAGCCCTTCCTGGATTTCGGAGGAAAAAAACACTGTCTTCCCATTTGAAATCACTTTCAATTTGGCAGGATTCTGTAGAAAGGCGACAGCACCTGCATTTTGAAATGGCGTGATCAGTTGTCGCAGTCGCCAGTGTCTTTCTACCGTTGCATGTGCAAAATCGGGTTTAGCGAAGAATGTGAAGCTCCCCCAGTTTCGTTGCTTATTAGGTCTAGCGAGATCATACACTGCCTGCCTTAGTAAAAAGTTTCCAAAAAACACCAGTATGGCTCTAGGGAATGATTGGCTTCCTTTGGAGTGTTTAGGGGGTGTAAAGGAAAATCTGTGCACCCTCTGTAGTTCCTTAGCCCAATCCCAGTTTATTAACTCGGGAAAGGCATTTTTAAAAAGATTGATCGTGAAGGCCCGGATGTCCGACCCCTCGCTGTTCTCAGGTATTCCAAGGATTCTTAGATTATTCAGTCGTTGGCGGTTCTCTGCCTCCTCCAGTTTCCACTTAATATCCGTCACAGAGCTGCCCTGTTGAGTCACCTCGGTTTTTAGGGTTTCCACAGTATTTTCCAAGATTTCGGTCCATGTTTCCACCATGCTTAGTCTCTCCGAGATGTCTGTACACGTTTTCCAATTTTCCGCACTGCACCTTGAAGTTTTTTTCCCGCAGCACGGGCTACCGGGCTCTCTGTTTTAACTTCCTTTTGAAATGCATTGAGAGATTGTAGAATTAGAGCCAGGGTCGGCTCTGTTGAGTTATTATGTTCTTTGTCCTGAGTCTGGGCGTTCTGACATCTTTTGCCTTTGATATTAGTCTCAGCCCCCCAGTGAGTGGTTGCATATCAGAATAATCCCAACCGACCTCTTGCTCCTCCTCTGTATCATCTTGTTGTTTTGACTTAGACACCCTTTTGGATCTCTTATATTTCTTTTGGCTATTTTTCAGACTCCCACTGCTGACTGAGGATTCCGCACCTTCATTGGGGCTGCTACCGCTGGATGAATGCACATCATCTGACTCCACAGATTCTTCGTTTAAGGAGTAGAAGTTCTCGGCAGGGTCAGGGGATAAATACCATGTCTCAGTCTCAGTAGCATCAGCAGTATCAGCAGTAATTATAGTATTATCATAATCGCTGCTTGTTGACTGTCTGTTCTCCTGTGGACCATTTGTATCATTCGCGGTTTCCTGTGTGAAGTCATCCATCCTGCCTTTTGAATCAAATTCATTAGTCGCAGGCAAATGCCTTGTCATTTTTATCTTCTTTTTTATTCTTATCGGTCTTCACCACTTTAACTTCAACAGCAGAGGTTCCATGCTTTTCACTTTTGCTACCCTCATCAGGTGACCCCTTGCCTTGAGTCAGCCCTCCTGTCATGGTAGTCCCGCTTAATGTCTCTATAGAATCCCCCATTCCCACGGAGTCTTTAGTTGCACCACTTTTCTGTTTGCTATAAAAAAGGCTCCTAATGGCAGTTTGTTTTTTCTCCTTAAAGGTAATGGGGGCACTAGCTGAATTGGGTACAGTAATTTTAGCACTTTTATTCCATAAACGCTTCTTACCGGCATCCCGCAGATCATTGCCGTCTTTACCTTCTTCAGCATCTCTGTTCTCAGCTCGCGGTGTAGATGCAGGCGCAGGCACAGTGGAGCGCAGTTTGCTCCGAGCACCGCCTCGGGCTGCCATCGAGCCCTACGCGGCTGTTTCCGCGTTCTTGACGTTCTTCGCTATTCCCCTGCCGACTCTGATTTCCTGCAACACAGCCTGGTTGCGAGGCAACCAGCAACCGCATGCGTCAGCTTTCCTCCAGCTGGAAATGACGGACAGGAGAAGCCACGCGAATGTCTCCGAGCGCCGGCAGCCGTCTGGAGTTCACCGTCGATGTCTCTTTTGGGGCGGAGAGCAGTTGATCCAGCCGATCATCCCGCAGCGATCATGCCGACAGCGCCACAGTGCCAAAGACCGATCCGTTATCCAGAAGCGTCTGACCAGGAGGTATTATCCGGTGAATCACACCGGGTTGAGAGAGGCGATGTGGAGGTGAGTTGCTGAGATCTCACTCAGCCGCCATCTTGCTTCTCAATGGAAAGCCATACACTTTCTCTACTGAACCTTTCCTAATGCTACTCCTAAACGTGGTAGTCTATAATACTATTCCATGTAGCTGTATTCACTCTATAGTTGTCGAATATAAGATGCGATGTACCCTAATACTCTGCAAGGTATTATCTACTAGGCACTGTTGGAGTGGGTGCGCACAAATACTTGATGGTAAGTTTTCATCATTTTCTTTCTACTCAGTCAATATAGTCTGTTTCCCTCAACGCATGTTGTACATTTTTCATTCTACATGGCATTCCCAAGTCAGTGGTAAAAGTTCAAAGTCTCAATGTTATTCAATGTTCCTAGTAAAAGGTCTTTAGATGAACCCGCAGGCACCATGAGTGTTAAGGTGGCACAAACAACTATTGGTACTTATAGCTATAACTTGCCCGGCTTTGCAGAGATGTCAGTCTTTGGTACCTCAAAGAATTGAAAAAGAAACCTTTCAAATGATCAAATTGATGCACCTTTTTATTGCATCAGAGGTCATCAGTACATGAGCAATAGGTACTTTAAGCCGAAGGTGAGGTGCTCTAGAAAGGACGCTCCAGCAGAATCTTTCAGCCAGAACCGCAGATGATGAAGGTGATGAATACTTGCAACTTCCTAGCAGGTCCCATATTCCTATTGAGGCGGACACCAGCAACTTTTTTTCAAAAGCCGTTGGTGCCCACCTTAGGTCACCAGTTCTTGATGTACACAGGGTGCTTGAAGAAAACATGAAGCTCCTTGAAAGGTAGGTATCCAGAGGCCAGGCCCGCTGGCGCCCATCTGGTCCTACGATGGTGTGCAGCAGGAATGGCCTCTTTTAGCTCCAGCTTGCTGTTGCTGCTTTGTGGGAGCAAAGGCTGTATCTACAAGGTGAACTAAGTAAAACCCTAAAGGGTGCCTCAAAAGAACAACAAATATGAACTACTAGTGTATGAAAAAGAAGACAACCATGGGACCACTGAACTCTTTAGGAGAAAATTCCCATCAGTCACCATCCGATTCCGCCCTTCATCATCTGGGAACTGTCACCCTCAGAGACAAAACTAAGGTACTCACAGTGGACTGGTCAGTTGTTAAAAACCTAATCACACCTGCATAGTACTAAAATGAGGGGGAAAAAACGTGTTATGGTGACTGGAAGCAGTGCTAGAACTAGTGAGGTGCAGTGTGCAAAAGTGAAATGTGAAAGGTAAAATTAGGTAGGGAAGTGAAAAAGAATTATTTATTAAAGAAACACTTCACTCCTAAAATAAAAACATGAGTGCGTAGGTAGTCTAAACAAATAACCACTGATGGAAAAAAGAGGTCGACATGTTTCTGCAGACTGACAAGACCAACATAGTATCCGGCTGCTTCTTCAGGACCAAATCGCTACTGCTTTGAAGACATACAACAACATATATCAAAAGGAAGAAAACAGATATCACCTGCAATCCAGTGATTCTATCCTTCTCCTGGGTTTGTTGTTAAATGCCAAGACAGGTTGAACGTTAGGCACACAGCAAGGGAGAAACAAAGTACAAAGAAAGAAATTATTGAAGACAAAGTGCTGTGTTGAAAAACGTTTATGTCTAACACAATTCACTTTTTCAAGAAGGCAGGACGCACACCTCTTCTTCCAATGTTATTAAACTTTAATTTTGATGCATTTTATCCTTTTTTAATCCTTGGGTGCGTGCAATTTGCTGTAGTGCTATGCCCTAAGCACAGGGGTACTAACTTCATCAGAGGCGGGACTGTTCTCCAGTCCCCAGAAATGCACAGCTAAACGCCACTTTTGGCTGTACCTGTATACGACATTTTTTTTTACTTATTCCACATTTATCCATTGTAATCCAAATTATTTATCATCAACATTCCAATCTTCCACAGACGAGAAGGCGCCCTTCGTGTGCACATTAATTTTCAAGTTTCTACTATTCTCCTGGTGTCACTAAGACTTTGACCAAGAATATGACAAAGACGTGAATTCATTTCAGGCAGTATTTATTGTCACATAACCCAATGCATTTCGGGCATCCAGCCCTTCTTCGGGGGTCACTGTAAAGTATAGAAATACGACAAGATTACCGAACTGATTCACCCCTTTAAGTGCATTTTCCACTATCTGCGCATATCCAACCACATTTATCTATAAATTCTCAATAAAAAAGACATCTCAATAAACCTTAAATTAATCTGCACATGTTGACCAAAAAAGTACAGCCTCAGATTCGAACCCCTGTTCTATGCACATTGCTTTATACTGCATTATCGCGCTGAGCCACCCTTTGTCCTAATGACCTACGCCCTTCTTTTCTTAACTCAGCTAAATATTTTTACAACGCATTGATAAAGTACGTGGAAATCATGTTTCTCTAACAGTGTAAACTCTGTGTTTTATGCCATAGCCTCAAGTTTAACAAAGCAGTAGATCTCATCATTAACACATTTTTAACTGACGGTATTTAACCTAAATAACATCATCTAGCAGCCCTTTTAAACAAAGCCCCATGCCCATTCTATGCATAAAAACAAGTTCACCCAGCTTGCACGTACCTACCGTCCCAGCGTTAACCGCTACATTGTATCACTGATGAAAGGAGAGTTACCAAGCCACCCGTCCTCCCTCTTTTTAAACAACATATATTGTGCTCTGATTGGTCAGAGTTGAATAAAAAGTTCCCACCCTTTCTCATCTGACTAAATGATTACACCTGAGGTCTGTGCTGCCACAAAACTACAACTCCCATCTTTCCATAGTCCCATGTGTGTTTAGCTCAACTAAAAAAGACATCTCTAGTCACAGAAGTGAAAGTTACATTGATCAGCAAGTCAAGGAAAGATAACTGTTCTCTGTTATATTCCATTCGAACGTGGACGCAATATAAAAGATCAGTTGGTCCATACCAGACCAAAACAGACCTGTCCACGAGCAGTTGGCACCCTATGGGATATGCCAGCAGTCACAGGACACCACCCCTGTGGGAATTGTGTAGCGTGCCCCCTGACAACCAAATCAACACAAATTGACATCGGCACAGGTCGCCCCTGGGAACAGCGACGTTTTACAAATTGTAATAGCCAGAATGTCATTTATTTGATCACTTGCCCGTGTAATAAGCGATATGTGGGCATGACTACACGCAAGATTAAGACAAGAATATCCGAACATAGGAGTTCTATTAGATGTAACAAACAGACTACAAGGCTGACTGCTCACTATATAGAAGCTGGCCACTCATCTACAGAACTTAAATGGACAGTGATAGAACAGCCTGCAATCCCACCGCACATCACTGACATCAGTGGGTTCTTATTCAAAAAGGAACAAAGATGGGTTTTTAAACTCAAATCTGACAAAGAGGGCCTTAATGAGGACATTCCTTGGATGTCACTTAAATGATGTTTGTCCGCTATCTATTATTGTTGTTTAAGTACAGCTGCAATACTTTGTATGGGGCAACTCAGTTTTGGTATCTCTTTTTGCCCGCAACTCCTTAAGAGCCATTTCTCTTTCTTCTGAGCATCAATGTACCTTTAAACTCCGTGTGTTTGGTTCACTGGTGGACTACAGACACATATACTTTACATCGCGCTCATTCTGCCCATTTTCTTCCTTAAAACTTCAACTCCCATGAAGCCGTGCGTTTTGGCGCATTTTCGTGACGTCACAAGATTGCGCCCCGCGACGGAGGGAGAAAGCGGAAACATAAGGAGGGATCGGGCGCCTCGTCGGTACCTCCCACGACAGCCCAGAGGGACGCCCGGGGTACCGATGGACAGGTAGGCGTCCCGATCCCTTCTCCATGCCGAGTGAATTACCGCCTTTACCGCCATTGTTAATCCTCCGCCAAGCAGGGGCGAGTCTTAGTTCCTTACGCCCTGCTGCTTGATTTGTTTCTAGGCATATTCCGCTTCTATGTTTAATGCCAGTATACTAGTGAGATGGTTAGCATTTTGGAGAGTATGTCAGCGCTCTATTGCATTACTACATCTTTTCTCGGCATGACGATAACAATCAATGCCGGTATACTCTGCCCACTATACTCCTAATAATGCTTTGTGGTCTGGAGGTGTTGCTGGAATATCGTGACACTCTGTGTATGCTCAGTTCCCTTTCTCATACATTTTTTCTCGCTACTTTTCAGAGCGGTGCCCTGTTTTACCTGCGCTGTATGCCAGGTGAGGTGGGACTTTCTCTCCTGCCTAATTGGTGAGTGAGCAATTATGAGTATATGACCATGTTTTGTCAGGACTGGGTGGAACACTTTTGGTTCTTTCCTGACATATGACAGTGAATTGTGTTAGACATAAACGTTTTTCAACACAGCACTTTGTCTTCAATAATTTCTTTCTTTGTACTTTGTTTCTCCCTTGCTGTGTGCCTCACGTTCAACCTGTCTTAGCATTTAACACTGACATATGACAGTGAATTGTGTTAGACATAAACGTTTTTCAACACAGCACTTTGTCTTCAATAATTTCTTTCTTTGTACTTTGTTTCTCCCTTGCTGTGTGCCTCACGTTCAACCTGTCTTGGCATTTAACAACAAAGCCAGGAGAAGGATAGAATCACTGGATTGCAGGTGATATCTGTTTTCTTCCTTTTGATATATGTTGTTGTATGTCTTCAAAGCAGTAGCGTTTTGGTCCTGAAGAAGCAGCCGGATACTATGTTGGTCTTGTCAGTCTGCAGAAACATGTCGACCTCTTTTTTCCATCAGTGGTTATTTGTTTAGACCACCCACGCACTCATGTTTTTATTTTAGGAGTGAAGTGTTTCTTTAATAAATAATTCTTTTTCACTTCCCTACCTAATTTTACCTTTCACATTTCACTTTTGCACACTGCACCTCACTAGTTCTAGCACTGCTTCCAGTCACCATAACACGTTTTTTCCCCCTCATTTTAGTACTATGCAGGTGTGATTAGGTTTTTAACAACTGACCAGTCCACTGTGAGTACCTTACTTTTGTCTCTGAGGGTGACAGTTCCCAGATGATGAAGGGCAGAATCGGATGGTGACTGATGGGAATTTTCTCCTAAAGAGTTGAGTGGTCCCATGGTTGTCTTCTTTTTCATACACTAGTAGTTCATGTTTGTTGTTCTTTTGAGGCACCCTTTAGGGTTTTACTTAGTTCATTTTGACTCCGTGCTACCCTTTTGTTGTAACTGTTCCTAGGGATAGTAGCATTTTGGGGTCATTAAACTGTCCCTGCAGACCCTCCCCCCGAGTTTTTTTGACTGTATCTACAAGGTGCCCATGGAGCAGCTTATGGTGCAGGTGGTGTCTAACATTCTTGCTCCGTCTCTTGTGCTTTCTTGGTGTGAGGACCGTGGGTCCAGGAGATCGGGCCATCACACTTGGCAGCAGGACAGGCAGTGGCGTCTGATGTGGGAGTCTGCAAAGGTCTTGAGAAGAAGACTGTCCAGCACCGGATAATTGTACATAAGCCATGCGTGCTTATGATGGACAACACAGCTAGTGGAATCCCAAAAGACATTCTTCGCCTTCCTCAAGCTTGTAAACATATGCTTTGGAGTAGTAGATCCAGTAGTGGCTCCTGGAGAGAGTGCTGCGGGGTGGGGTGGGGGAGAAGCTGGGTGGGGGGTAGTAAACTATGGCATACGGTTGAACGGAGATAAGTAAACAAATGAATACATAAAATGAATTTCGTCACACAAGCTGCATTGCATTGGCATCAATGTGCAAACTTCAAAAACACCAATTTGCCTCAAAAGCAAAAGAAGAATCAAAACATTGTACTATAGTTTGGCCCAACCGCAAAACACAGATGAGAATCTCTGTCATAGTAACACATTTGCAAATCAAGAGACTCATAGTGGTCCAACTGTGCCAATCCCTTTCCCCTTACCTGGAAAATATTTACAACCACCCCTAAAAATGACACCTGCAGTCTTAAAGGTATTTTAAATCTATACACATTGAATTTTGAAAATATTACAATACTAAGCATAGTTATTCAATGCATACCGTCCTTCTGCATTGGAATACACTGTTTTCTAACTAAAATATCAATATATTAACATAACTTTGCAACTCATTAGCCATTCTTTGTAGTCCCTCGCAAATGCACTGCATCTAAATGCATTTTGGCACATCCTGCTTACTATCTAAGCCTTTAGAAGAATATTATCAGCAAGCCTGATGACCCTAGAAAAAGAAAACATTGATATGCATACACATAATTACATAATTACAAACACACATATATATATATCATCTTTATAATTGCATTTGATTGTTCTTTTGCCCATTTTTGTATGTATGTTTACCAATACATGGTATTATTATGCATTAGTTCCTATGTTAGGAACCCATTCCAAGATGGCGCACATTTTGGTATTGGAAGGGCTGGTCCCTTGTTGATGTCCACTCTTGCACACATGACCTTATTTAAACCGGAACTATGTGTAAATGGTTGTAACACTGACGAAGGCTTCTGCCGAAACGTTTGTTTGCAAAAAAATATACTCGCTGTTTTGTTGTCACCACCGGAGTGCTGTTTCCTTTCGCGATGTGGAGGGGTTCTTTGAGCGTGTTATATTGCGGGAGTCTACAGCCCGCCGAACAGCACCCGCTCCAGAGTGCTTGAGAGTTTCGTGGAGACTTGAGCGTGGGAACTTGGTATCTCCCGAGCACCGCCGCGACTGCATATGGGCATCGGAGAGGACCGGCTTTGAAGTAACGCCGGAATAATCCCTCTAATCGCCAAATGGGAGCTACGACTATGCGTCTCACCGGTGAGCTCTTTCTTCCTTTTTTGCATCTGTAAGGAAGCGCACCGATCTACGGCAGAGCGTCCAGGAGGGTGACAAAACCAGCGAGGCTCGACCAAGTTGGCTACGAGCATGAGCATTTAAAATAAGTGAAAACGACCAAATTGCATTAAAATATGGATATGTTTGGCGAGGAGGAACGACGTGCTTTTGCACAAGACATATTCAAAAAACGAGATAAACCACCAACAGTGACGGCCTCGTCTTTGGCGGCAGGAAATAAAATTAATAAATTGCATGAGCTAATACATAAACTTGAAAAGAGAGATTCGCAAATGGTGGGAGGCCACCAGCCTTAGCAGCTACATTGATGAGAGAATGGTGCCGAGGGGACTGCGGGTGTATACCGTACTTGCCTATGAGCATCCAGACCCTCAATTACTAACGGACTGGCAGGAGCAAACCCAAGCGTATTTTGAGGGTATCCTTAAACTCCTAGTGAAATACGCGTGGAGCGATAGGGATAAGGCGCTGGCTGAAATTCAATCTCTGGAAGTTATCATCGATGCAGAGGAGGATACAGCCAAGGTGAATGAACTTAAGGAGGCCATGAAAAAACGCCTGGTCAAATACCAACAGAAGATAATGGCGCGAAAACAAGAAAAGTTTGAGCGCGATGAGAACGATTAACGCCTGGGACGTATCCTAACATTCGCAAAAAAGTATGATGCACCAAGAAAAGCTATGAACCAAGGTACAACAACAACACCTGGTTCAAGTGCACCAACCTCAGAATCCGAGGTAACTGCAGATGAATCAGGCGACGAGCAGCGAGACCTGAGAAGTGAATGTAGAAGAGTCACTGTCCCTTTTCACACGAGTTCCAACTAATCCGGCAAAATTGGCTGAGAGGGGGAAAGAACAAGCCCCCAGAGCGACAAGAAGAAGGAGAACCAGGAGAGCAGGGGGAGGCGGCAAAAGGACGAGGAAGGGGGAAACCAAAACCCCAAACCCGGCCCAATCGCAAAACGAGGAAGTAAGAAATTTAGACCAGATAAAGGAGAACAACTTAACTGTGGTCAATCTTATGAACAAACCTCTAACTGATGAACAACATGAACTCTTGAGCCTGGGACTCACTTTTATACGGATATTGCAGGCATGGACATGGTAGAGAGGGCAACAGCCCAGGGGATCGAACAAGAAAGAGATGGTAGTCATTTCAAACCCCTCTCTACGTTTATTCCCCAATCTCCGTGGGATGCCATTGATGCTTTTTCAGAAGCCATGATGATGGAACTGGTAAAGCAAAGAAAGGTTCCCCATATGAATATTAGTAACATCACTCAATCTCAAAAGAAAGCCTTACAAGAATTATTAAACGACAAGAAAATTATCATAAAACCCTCGGACAAAGGGGGGAATGTCGTTTTAATTACAAGAGAATATTACCATCAAGAAGCGATGAGGCAACTCTCTGACACGAAGTATTATACGACTACCACCAAAGAACTGTATGAATCAAGTATCAGAGAATACGATAATTTGATTTTGAAATGGTATAACCTTTCTATGCTAGGGAAGGATGAACACATTTTCCTTCGCAGTAACAACCCAATGACACCAATGTTTTACCACCTGCCCAAATTACATAAGAACAATATCTCCCCTCCAGGTTGACCAATTGTGTCATCTATCGGTGGATTAACAGAAAATATGTCAACATTTGTGGACAATTACATCTTTCCGCTTGTCTTAAATTTGGAATCTTATGTTCAAGACACCAAAGACTTTTTGAATAAGGTGGTTGATATGGACTGGCAACCGGACTATCTATTCCTAGTGATGGATATCACCAGTCTTTATACTATCATTGATCATGCCCATGGACTGACTGCCGTGGAATACTATTTAAGCAAACGTCCAATTCGCTTTGCATAACATAATATTATGCTGATGGAATTTGTGCAATTTTGCTTAACTCACAACATATTTCTGTTTGAGGATAGGCTCTACAGGCAGACCTCTGGTACAGCGATGGGCACCAGCTTCGCTCCCAGCTATGCGAACTTGTTCATTGGCTGGTGGGAGGAGCAGGTGCCCAGAAGCTACCAAGAAGGCATGGAGAACGGTAAGGTGGTACATTGGTAACGCTACATTGATGACTTGTTCATCGTGTGGCAGGGGACCAAGGACATGGCAGAGAAATATATCTACTCTCTTAACAATAACATCTACAATGTGCACCTGTCTGGGACAATTAGCGGGGTGGCAGCCAACTACTTGGACCTACGGGTGTACATTGAGGATGGTCATGTTCATACCACGCTGTACCGCAAGGAGACAGTGGGGAATTCTATTCTTTTTGCTAAAAGCGCACATCCACCAAAACTCATTAAGAGTATCCCCTATGGGGAACTCTTAAGAATCAAGAGGAATAGTACCCAAGACCAGGAATTTGAGGCAGCCGCCTCGGATTGCCTATCCCGTTTCCGACTCAAAGGGTATGACGAACCACTTTTATTGAGTACTTTGCGGAAAGTGAAAAAGATTCCGAGAAAGGACCTACTTAAAAAGAAATCGGGTGGGACAGATATCAACGTCAAGAATGTCTTTAGGATGATCACTCCTTATTCTATGGGCGCTGAGAGACTTAGAGCAATGATGCACAAGAATTGGCACATCTTGCTTACAGATGACGTGTTAAAAGAGGACTTACATCACACCCATTAGTGGCCTTTAGTAAGGCTAGGTCCTTGGGTGATATGCTAGTACACAGTCATCTAGAACCTTTAACAACTCAGTCTAACACTCTAAAAAGCATGAGTGGGTTCTTCCCATGTGGGAAGTGTAAGGCGTGTAGTAATAGCCGGAGGGTCCTCCATTATGATATCCCTGATGCAGGTAGAACGAATAAGATCCACAAATTTATTACCTGTAGCACTACCTATGCCGTGAATTGTTTAATATGCCCATGCAGCTTGAGATACATTGGAAGCACCATCAACCAACTCAAATTGAGAGTGCTGGAACACCTCAGGGCTATAGACAGAGTAGACCCTGCCTACCCAGTAGCACGGCATTTTGCCAAACATCATAATAAAGACAGGAATAAATTACGCTTCTTTGGGTTAGATCATGTCCCATATAACCCACGTGGTGGGGACAGACTAAGAAGGCTAAGACGTCTTGAATCGAGATATATCATTGACCTGTCCACCAAGTACCCAAAGGGCATGAATAGCGGGGAGGACATGGTAATCCATCTTGGAAAATGATATGGTAATGTTTGAAGCGCCTTTAAGTAATGTATATAACACTATTTAACATCTGTTATATGTCCTGTTCCATTGCTATCTATTATGTATGAAACCATGAGTAGGGAATTATCCATGCTTACCTACTTTCTTGTATATTTGGATCCTTTTCTTAGGACATCATTTGATTGTGCGATTTGTGGAAATTATTCATAATCATTTTGTATTTGTCTCGCACTTTCATACTTTCCACTTTCCGAGTCTTTATGACATATGATCTTGGCTTTCTGGATGAATTACATTATCAATTAACACTATGCTATGAATTATTATGAACCAATTGAGGATATTTTTATGAGGAGGATTTATCCCTCATGTATGTTTGTTGTACATAGCATTTTTTTCATTTTTTTTTGTTTCATGCAGGACGGGCGTTTGGCCATCTTCAGTGGTGTGATGGTTATCTTTTTCTAAATATCGATCAATTGATTGTCTGAATTGATGTCATTATGACAACAATGAATTGTTGTTAACCACTTGGATGCTAGGCATTTTCCCGCTGTGTGCTGGAAAATGCCATTTTAGTGGCACCATGACGAGCTCAGCTCGTCATCAGCACACGACCCCCGTGGGTGATGACGAGCTGAGCTCGTCATCAGCATCGAAGGGGTTAAATGAAATATGCCAAACTAATGTACATAGATTTTAGTATAGTAACATCTATTTGTTGCTTGAAGTGCATCTTTTTTCAAGGGGCCCATGCCGATCCATGGCTTTATCATCTTTATAATTGCATTTGATTGTTCTTTTGCCCATTTTTGTATGTATGTTTACCAATACATGGTATTATTATGTATTAGTTCCAATGTTAGGAACCCATTCCAAGATGGCGCACATTTTGGTATTGGAAGGGCTGGTCCCTTGTTGATGTCCACTCTTGCACACATGACCTTATTTAAACCGGAACTATGTGTAAATGGTTGTAACACTGACAAAGGCTTCTGCCGAAACGTTTGTTTGCAAATAAATCAACTCGCTGTTTTGTTGTCACCACCGGAGTGCTGTTTCCTTTCCCGATGTGGAGGGGTTCTTTGAGCGTGATATATATATATATATATATATATATATATATATATATATATATATATATATATATATAGCAACGAGGGAAATCCGCTGGAACAGAAATCAGGCGAGCCCACAGATCGATTAAGCAGGTAAAGTATTTTATTTTTGGCAGCTAGGGACCACGCGTTTCAACTACATCGGTAGTCTTGGTCACATGACCCACGCCTCCATCTTACATCTTTTAAAGGGACAGTGTGATTACATCATAAAGGACATAAAATAAAAATGTTTTTGTTATGTTCAAATCGTCACATTTTTTCGTTTTGGAAACAAAAATAAAAGTGCTTTACAATACAGTGCATGTTAATACATCTGTGCTGCTGACTCAGCATGTTTTGTAGGAAATGAGATAAGACACAGTTTAAACATATAGTATGATGGAAGAATATGTGTCATTGTCAGATTGACCTGGTTGGTGTATTGCCTGACTGGTTAGAAAGTCATGCGCAATGAGTTTCCATTGATGTTTAATCATGGGTCTAGTGCCCAGAATGTTCCGTACTACACCTGTTGAGTGCCTGTGTTTCTATATAGATTAGTCAGTGGTGAAGGTATAGTACCTAATGTTCTATCGGTGACTAGAGTCTATACAGGTAGCTGTCCGGGACTCAGGTGCTCATACTTGTAACTCAGACGTGATTTTTCGGTGAGTAATGTGTCCCCATAGTCCTACAACAAGAAACACATACGTTAGGGCAATGCAATACAGACACATTAATATTGCTTGAGAGTGCAAACATCAGAATTGTTGTACAAAATTGACCAATAGTATCTGCCATATTCAATAATGAATCTTAGGTCAGCAGCGATGACGTTTATGAAACAAGAGTGAGGATGTGGATGGTGGAGGTTGGGAAGGGGGGGTTGAGGATATCTGCGCAGCAAACAGTGTAACAAATTAACATATACACATTGTGATAGATATAACTATTTACAAGTGACTGTATAATTCTTCATCCTGATTCAGGAAATTGGGGAACTTTGTACCAGCTAAGAGAATAAAGCATGATTCACGTTTGCGGAGGGCGGCAATGAGGTTGCCTCCTCTTGGATTGGGATTGACTGTGTCAAGGCCAAAGAATTTGGCCTTTGTCCAATCGCCTCCGTGTTCCTTAGCGAAATGCCTTGCCGTGCTGTCACTAAGATCACTATTGGTTATAGCATGCCAATGTTCAAGGATGCATTTCTTGACAGCAAAGGTGGTAGACCCAATTTACCACAGGCCACAGAGGCAGACAATGGCGTAAACTACATATTCAGTATTGCACGTTATTATTTGTGGTATTTTCCATTTGGTCTTGGTTCTCTCTAGAGTCCTTTCCGTGATATTAGTACTGTGTCTACACGCTTTGCAATTTCCGCATTTGCGGAACCCCTTATTCTGTTTGAGCCAATTATGTTCTTTGGGGCGGAGGTGGCTTTGGACTAAATTGCCCCTTAGTGATGTATTTCTTTCATATGTTATGGAGGGTCTCAATCCTATCTCATTGTGTAGTATGGGGTCCTGTCTAAGGATATCCCACCTGTTTTTCAGGATTTGTCGAATCTGATTGGAATGACCACAAAACTTGGTAATGAATCTTGGGGGAGGTTTGGCCTTTTCCTTACTGGGAATTTCTGTGTTTGGTCTCAGGATTTCCTCTCTGCATTGGAACTCAACTCTAGTTTCAGCTTGGTATAGGGCTTTCTTAGAGTATCCCCTATCTAGGAACCTTGCTTTCATTTCTTGCTTGGCTTGTGTGTATGTTTCCTCAGAGCTGCAGTTGCGTTTCGCTCTGAGGAATTCACTGTAGGGCATACCCCAGCTAAAGCTCGGAGGATGGGAGCTGACAGCATGGAGGATAGAATTACCAGCTGTGCTCTTTCTGAATAAGTTGGTACTTATTTTCCCTTTCTCCACAGTGAGATTGAGGTCAAGGAATTCGACCAAGGTTTTGCTGTAGTGTCTTGGGAACCTGAGAATAACATTATTACAGTTCAAACAGTCAAAAAATGTGTTATGGTCTTTCTCCGTTCCCCTCCATACAAAAAAGATGTCATCTATATATCTTAGCGGTACAAAAGGAGGTGGCGATGGACGGAGCATCTGAACCAATCAAACACTAACACCCAGTCAACAGATCTGGGTTTAATCCATCACCGTTCTTTAGCTCACTCTGCCACCCCAGTTCAGACATGACCATATGCAAATCAGTCTGACCCTGTGACTCACGGGAACAGTTCAGCCCGAACTGCCAAGCCATGCCTTCCCTGGACCAAAAACAAGCTTCTGAGGACCGGTTTCTGGCATTTCAGCCGTCTTCAACCCGGCTTGCTTGAATCCACTGGCAAAGCGAGCAATGGACTCACGTTTGAGCATACCCTGCCAACTTATGGCAAACAAAGCGGTACAAAAGTGGGTGGCGATGGACGAAGCATCTGAACCAATCAAACACACACACCCAGTCAACAGATCTGGGTTTAATCTATCACCGTTCTTTAGCCCACTCTGCCACCCCAGTTCAGACATGGCCATATGCAAATCAGTCTGACCCTGTGCCTCATGGGAACAGTCCAGCCCGAACTGCCAAGCCATGCCTTCCCTGGACCGGAAACAAGCTCTCGAGGACTGGTTTCTGGCATTTCAGCCATCTTCAGCCCGGCTTGCTTGAATCCAGTGGCAAAGTGAGCAAGGGACTCACGTCAGAGCATACCCTGCCAACTTATGGCGAACAAAACGGTACAAAACGGGGTTGAATATCTTATCCACTTTGATACATTATTAGCCCACTTTTCAGTTTGGTCATTCCAGAGCACCTGCTTCTCCCACCAGCCTACCATGAGGCAGGCATAGCTGGGGGAGAAGCAAGTGCCCATGGAAGTCCCCTGTAGTTGTTTATAATAGATGTTTTCAAACATAAATACATTTTCCTTAAGGCACAAGGAGATCATATCCAGTATCATGTTGGTGTGCTGTAAGTACATAGCTTGACGTTTTTTTAGAAAAAAATGACAGGCTTTGAGCCTGTCTTCATGTCGGATACTCGTGTATAGTGCCTCCACATCTAAGCATACCAACCAATCCACATTGTTCGTTTTTATGCTTTGTATCTTATATAAAAAGTCAGTGATGTCACATAAATATGACTTTAGATCTTGTACAAACGGGTATAAAAAGTGGTCCACATAAGTGCTGGTATTTTCGAACAGACTTTTTTTGGATGAGACTATGGGCCTCCCTGGCAGATCCCTTTCGTTTTTGTGTACCTTAGGTAGAAGATACAGAGTGGGTGTTGTTGGTGTGTCGTTTTTAAGAAATTGTCTCTCATCCCAAGATAACAGCTCTCGTTCATGCCATTGGTTAAGTTTGTCATGATACAAGGTTTTTAGTGCAATTAAGTACTTTTTATCCACCTTGCCATAACATGTAGTGTCTTGTATGATAACTATTTTCATCGAGCAACTAAATATCCACAAATTTATTTTTCCCATCGCAGTCCCGAGTTGTTGTCGGTACCAGATTCCGTCAAAGAGGAAAACATTGTTTTTTAGTACCAGTTCAGTCATTTGAAGTAGCATTTGTGAGTGGTCATATAATTCTGCAGATCTCCTACTAAGAAAATAGTCAAGTGCTTTGATACCCAGATCATGGTCTATATTAGAGCATAGGGATACTACGTCTAGCGTAGTTTATATGATTACATTAATTTATTTAGAATATATTTAGGAATTAGAGATTTGTGGAATAGACTAATGAGTATTAGAACAAATATTAGCAACAGTATTAAAAGTATATATGAACTTTAACAAGATGGCGCTCCCCACCCTCAACCATACATAAACAAGGAAAAGCAAGATGGCGCTAGAATAGGACGCTGACACGGATATACGCGATCCGAAGCACTAACAAACTACTACGAGGTGAGAACCCAAACACCGGATAATATTGTAACTAGTTACCGCACAATCTACGAAAGGAATAGTTACTAAATGTGGGTTCTCGCATTTCTAGGAAACGAAAAGCGGAACTTTGAAACTACGGGTCTTTATAAATAGAGTGAACTTGAAAAATAGTAGGTAAGAAAGACGACTTACTCTTACCTTGACAATTAACTTGTGGGATTTTCAAAGTATACTTATCGAAAACTCCATTCAGATAATATTAATTATGTCCATCCTTACAGATCACAATACTATGAGAACTTGGAATTATTTTGGAATTTAGAGTTGAGCATCGTGGAGGAATATAGGTATGAAGTCCAATAACATGGTCGCAAACTATACTTTATACTAACCCACTTACTGAAAAGTAGACTTACAAGAACGAATCAAATAGGTGAAGGCTACCTATTCCACCTAAGAACTAATATTACACCCTGGTGACTCCTGCTATGACTTGGTAATAAGTACATTACTATGATCTCTTTCTCTACTTTTGAGCACAATAGTGTCAGTGGGATGTATCCCCTTTAACCTATAGTTAGAAATTAAATTCCTTTCACACTGAAGGTTAAGTGAAGGCAAAAAATTAGAATGTAACGGTTATTATGTTCTGTTTGGGTTGCAGCCCTGAGGAAGTCTATGGTCGAATGAGACCAGACGAAACACGTGTTGGCTGCTCTTGGTTTGAAGATTGTTTTGGTGAATATTTTCAATGAAGATGCGAATTGAAATATATCAAGAATAAAAGACTATTATTTCATCTGAAAAAGAAATTTGTGGATATTGAGTTGCTCGATGAAAATAGTTATCTTGTTAGAGCTATTTTATAGCACTTTGTTCTCGTCGTGGTAACCGACCTGTTTCATCTGGAGCACCACACCTACAACAGCGTATTGTAACATACCTTTACCTGCTGTGCGCTCAAACTCAAACAGTTACTGTATCTCTTTTGTTGATGTAGTGTCTTGTAATTGGCGATGTGCCTCTTTCAGGTGCATTTTGCGCGTCATAATGACACCTTTGCCACCCTTGTCTGAGGGTTTTATTACTATGTTCTGGTCTTTCTGTAACTTGTTAAGTGCCTCCCACTGCTCTTTCTTGAGATTGCTCCTGCCTGTGTCTTTCTCTAATAGTGTTAGTAAATCTTGGGCAACTAGATCACTAAATATGTTGATTTTATCTCTTGGAAGTGTAGGGACAAATTTCAATTTGGCTCTAAAGCTAGTGAGTGGAGTCGCATTGGTCTCCGTACCTAGAAGTGTTGTGATTTCAGATGTGGGACCGGGATCCAATGGTCAAGGGTCACGTTGTTGATTTCTGATGTTTGTTGTGCCAAATGTGTCATGGTCTGTAGTGCAGGGACTTCCCCAATCACTATGCCTACACTGCCATCCTTGGATTGGTTGGTGTGCACAGATTTCTCATTTTTCTTACATGCATGCATTTTACATAATTTAAGTTTGCGTTCAAACTTATATAAATCCACTATGGCTTGAGCATAGTCAAGCCTCTTATCCAGACAAAATGACAGACCCAATTCTAGAACACCTTCTTCAACTTCAGTGAGAGTTTTATCACTGAGGTTCATATTACCTACTGGCAATAGCCAGTAGGTATATATAGTTAGGATTAGCTACCATAGGAAATCTGCAACATTCTATTGGGAATAACTTTGGCGCCGGTTGAGGAATTTGCGTGTAATTTTCTAAAATTTTGGCCAGCTCCGCTCCGCTCCTTCCCTGAAAGTTTCGGGGGGATTCGTGAAGTGGGGGCTGAGAAAAAAGGGGGGTCCCAAAACGTGTTTTCCCCATGTTAATTTCCATAGGACGGTCTGACAAGTCTACAGCCCGAACCGCTGAACCGAATAACGCCAAACTTTGCAAAATTGTAGGGACTGGTACGCAGATGTGCCTTGGCTATGTTTGGTGAAAATTGCTCCAGTGGTTTTTATGAAAGTTAACTTCAAAAACACATATATATCTGGGCGGAGCCAAACCACACATCTGATGTGATTGGCTGTCAGCACTTCATCCAAGAAGTGTTGGCAGCCATCTTGGGACCAATATACATGATAGCACCTCATTAAAAATCATTGTAGTTAATAGTTACATTATAAATCATTTGTTGATGGTACCATACTCATTTTAGGAATTGTGGTGTGTTCTAAGGGGATTTTACCATGTGAAAAAGCCTTCTGCTGTGATATCATGAATCAAGTTTGAAAGAAAACTATTATCTCATGCTTTTCCCACAGTGGTTTGGAAGAGGATCTATAAGCTAAACTGAAAGCATATTTTCTGTAAATTTACATTATCTTTCTCAGTTATGTGAGAATGAAGTCTGACATTCTCAGTAAAACATGTACATCCAACAAGGACAGAGACTGTCAGTTGATTCCTTTGTGTTCTACTGCAGCCTCCTAGAGTGTTCTAAAGAACAACTAGAGCGCTAACAGTCCTACTCATTACAATCCATCTTGATTGGAATAAAGTGGTAACTCTTAAAACATTTAATTTAAAAAGGAACAAAATGAGGGGATATATTTTGCCATAGAAAGTAATATTAGAGCTGCAGAAAGAAAAATTAGGGCACATTTTGAGTGACTTCTCAAATCCTCTTCTATTTCATTTAAAAATTCTGACATGCAGTCTCCCAAGATGGCCACCAGAGACAAAAGAGCCCAAATGTAGCCCAAATATCACCCAAATGTAGCCCAAGTATAGCCCAATGACAGAATGTCCCAGAGTATTCTAAAGAACAACTAGAGCGCTAACAGTCCTACTTATTAAAAAGGTATGTCACACCTGAAGCCATCTTGATTGGAATGAAGTGGTAAGTCTGAAAACATTTAATTTAAAAAGGAACAAAATGAGGGGGTTCATTTTGCCATAGAAAGTATGATTAGTGCTTCAGAAAGAAAAATTAGGGCACATTTTGAGTGACTTCTCAAATCCTCTTCTATTTCATTAAAATAATTCTGACATGCAGACTGAAACATGCACTTTGAATATCAGCAGCAGACTTCCCTGGTGAGCAGTAGCTTTACTACAGTGATCTAATGAGCAACTAGAGTGCTAACATTCAGAATTTATGGCAAATGTGTGATACATCTGAATGCCTTCTTGATGGAACCAAAGTAAACAAGCATTGAAAATGCAATAGATCTCGCCCTTGTTCAATTTAAAGCCATTCTGTTTGTAATGAGGTGGCTTTTTAGCTTTGCTTTTATTAGTGTTTTTTTTAACTTTCATGTAAATAACATGCATATGTATGCATATATGTATATGTATGCATGCATTTATATTTGTATTTATATAGATATACAGATTATATATGTTTATATATGTATGTATATATATATATATATCTATATACACATACATATATATAAATGCATATGTATGCATATATATATATATGTGTGCTTGTATAGAGAGGTAGAGGTGTAGAGGTAGAGAGGTAGAGGTAGAGAGGTAGCGGTAGAGAGGTAGAGATTAGTAGAGAGAGAAGTAGAGAGAGGTAGAGAGGTAGAGAGTAGAGAGTGAGTAGTAGAGAGTAGTAGAGAGAGTAGCAGAGAGTGAGTAGTAGATAGTAGTAGAGTGAATAGTAGAGTGAATAGTAGGGAGTAGTAGAGAGTGAGTAGTAGAGAGTGGGTAGTAGAGAGTGAGTATTAGAGAGTAGGAGAGAGTAAGTAGTAGAGTGAGTAGTAGAGAGCAGTAGAGAGTGAGTATTAGAGAGTAGTAAAGAGTGAGTAGTAGAGAGTGAGTAGTAGAGAGTGAGTAGTAGAGAGTGAGTAGTAGAGAGTAGTAGAGAGTGAGTAGCAGAGAGAGAGAATAGTAGAGAGTAGTAGAGAGTGTGTAGTAGAGTGAGTAGTAGAGACTAGTAGAGAGAGACTAGTAGAAAGAGATTAGTAGAGAGTGAGTAGTAGAGAGTAGTAGAGAGTGAGTAGTAGAGTGAGTAGTAGAGAGTGAGTAGTAGAGAGTAGTAGAGAGAAAGTAGTAGAGAGTGAGTAGTTGAGAGTAGTAGAGAGTGAGAAGTAGAGAGTAGTAGAGAGTGAGTAGTAAAGAGTGAGTAGTAGAGAGAGAGTAGTAGATAGTGAGTAGTAGAGAGTGGAGAGTAGTAGAGAGTGAGTAGTAGAGAGTAGTAGATAGTGAGTAGTAGGGAGTAGTAGAGAGAAAGTAGTAGAGAGTGAGTAGTTGAGAGTAGTAGAGAGTGAGAAGTAGAGAGTAGTAGAGAGTGAGTAGTAAAGAGTGAGTAGTAGAGAGAGAGTAGTAGATAGTGAGTAGTAGAGAGTGGAGAGTAGTAGAGAGTGAGTAGTAGAGAGTAGTAGATAGTGAGTAGTAGGGAGTGAGTAGTAGAGAGAGAGTAGTAGAGAGTAGTAGAGAATGAGTAGTAGAGAGTGAGTATTAGAGAGTAGTGGAGTAGGAGAGAGTAAGTAGTAGAGAGTAGTGGAGAATATTCCAAAGTTTTGCACAGCACCACTTGCACAATAAGTCCAATCAAATCATATCACTTAGAGTCCTTATTGAAGCGCTGAATCTTGGTGTATATTCAAATGCTTTTATTTTCCTTAAGTTTATGTACCACAGCCAGCCGAAACGTTTCATTCTGTACAACAGAACTTCTTCAGGACGTTCTTATTTCCTTCAAGTTATGTCAGTATCCTGTTGTCATATAACTAGATATTTCTTCCAAATGTTAGACGAGACGCAAGTACATTCTTATTCAAAGTGACTAGGTATCAATTTTACCCACACAATTCGGGCAGACTTGAGTAATTTATAGCATCCTCAAAGTCAGTCTTTCAAAAATTCCAAAGTATAGGACATGATAATCCAAATCCAAATGTTTCTCAAGAAAAGTCATTTTCAATCGTTCGGAATATCGGTGTTTGGGCAGATATGACCCAGGGACCCCCAGTATGCAAGGGGAATTAGTCCTCCCTCTGCAAACGCGCCAGTGACCTGCGTTGCAGAGAGGTGTAAAAAGGGGCATAGCCTCATTACACCTCTGTGCAATGCAGCCCCCTGGCGCATACTGGAGGTTCCAGGTGGGCTAGTTGGCCCCCAGGGACCCCTAGTATGCAAGGGGAATTAGTTCCCCCTCTTC
Organism: Lissotriton vulgaris; assembly: GCF_964263255.1. Taxonomy (NCBI): domain Eukaryota; kingdom Metazoa; phylum Chordata; class Amphibia; order Caudata; family Salamandridae; genus Lissotriton; species Lissotriton vulgaris. The sequence continues at coordinate 1,076,938,831 of NC_141689.1, read as the reverse complement.
AAACATGAACGGGGCTGCGTTGCAGAGAGGTGTAAAAAAGGGTGTGACCTTATTACACCTCTCTGCAATGCAGCCCCCTTGCGCATACTGGAGGCTCCTGGTGGGCTATGAGGTTCCGTGACAATTGTAAGTGGTGCTTTCGACTCGCACGAATATAGTCGAGTCTGGTATCTATGAACCGCAAATGACGAGTTTGGTAAGTGTGCGCAGTTTCGCTGTGCTAGCTTAAACCGTTCATTTGTTATGTGGGTTTTTCATCTGTACCCACGGGTTCCATCTTAGATACGGCATCCATTTTGTCTCTTGCCCTCAAGTAGCCAGCGAACGGACGTTGTCCGCTTCGCGACCCTGGGACTCCCAAGATATTTGCGGAAGACACATGTTCTTTGTAAGTGTCTTTACGACGAGGGGGATGCTACTGTAAGGCAGATAACGCCGCATGAGGCTCATCTTGCCGCACGGGTTTATTGTCTCAGCCGTGCATCTCATTAGGCACGTCCCTTTGATGCCTGCATCTCGTGTTTCCCGTTACCTCCCCTTTTACACCCTTTCCGATCTCCCCACTGTCTCCGTCTTCCTCTACACCTGTCCTTGTTCCTATTTCGATCTGTTTTACTGCTGATTGGAATTTGCTAATGGTGGGAAGATGGGATTTTACAGTTGGGAACCGCCAAATGTTTCCGCACTTATGTTTCGGACCTCATGTGTTTCAAAGTGACCAAAGCGACCCCTCTGGGGGATAATTGTGAGAACCGGGTTGTAAACTTTTGTGTTCAATGTTATCCTATGGGTAAAAACTGTATAAAAGGAGCGATCCACAGAACCAATTTGAAGCAGTCTCCCCAAGTTGCACGCTGTGTACTTGTCGTGATCTCTGTGTTCCCTGCAGCAAATAAACCTTGAATCTTTGACGCCGAAGGAAGTGTCCCGTGTCTCTGTGACTTGTACGCCGGAGCAGGTTACCCACGAAGGTTTCAGGTGTTGTGCCCTGGCACCGCTGGGTCTTACAGAACCCAGTCCTTCAGTTGGCGCCCAACGTGGGGCTGCATCAGTGGTATCGGTCCAAGCCCGACGATCGTGAGGAACTTCGTGTGAAATCTCCGAGGGAAGGTGCACTCCGCTTCATCGATCCTGTTGTCGAAATAAGTGGCCCGAAGACTTTTCCCGCGAAGATTCCCGCCTCCGGACGGCTGCGACGGACTGCTGCCCTGACTGTAGACCTGTTTTGGCGCCTGGCGTAGACCTTGGTATAGCGAGACGATTGACGGGCCTTCCTGGTGACGCCACCGATTTTTGAGTTAAGTATTTGTGGGTCGCTCCCATAGTTCTTGGTTGTTGACACTTTAGCGAGTGTTTTTTGTTGTACACGCTGTGTGAGTGTTTTTGTCGGTGACACTTTTGCTAGCGTACTTTGTTGTGTTGTTTGACGACTGCAGCCGCCAAAAACCGAGGGTTTTGTTCGGTGCTGGGACTTGGTAAATCCCGTAACCCTTGAAGTTTGTGAAACTCGGCTAGTGTGCAAGATGCCTGGTCGCAGTACTTTGTTTAGTTGTTTCAGACCTTGTGGTGCGGATTCCCGACTGGAGGACTCGTGTCCGATACCTCCGGTTGGAACTCCTACTTATGATCTATATAGCAAACATGGGCTAGGCCCAATTACCTTTAACGATTATTGGATTAAATATACAAAGAAGGACGGCGACCTTCGTTGGCCACCTCACGGTAGCTTCGAGGCGTCAATCTTAGATAATCTAGAAATGAAGTTGTTCGAACGAAAATCAAGGCCGGCCATGTTTGATGCCTTTCGGTTGTGGCGCAAAGAAGCCCGACAGAAAGAAATCAGACAGAATAAACGTAGTCAGCGAGATAATGTTGCTACCATAGTGAAGAAAGCTGAGCAGTTCCAGCGTGATAAGGAGGATAAGGATAAGGAAGTGTTTGAGAGACTACAGCGTATGACCATAGATAAATGCTATCCTGCTTTGCCTACGGAGTCGGACAAGAAGGAAGAGGTAGTTGAGGATCCTTTAATGTCCTATCTTATGAAGTCGCCACCTCCGTACGTACAGGGTACCGCAGCTCCTGTGGTCCCTGCCGTACCTGTTCTTCCACCTATTCCTCCTCCACCTGTTCCTCAACCTGCACCCGTTCTTCCGACTGTTCCTGCTCCTTTGCCTGCTTCTATCCCTACTGCTCCTCCGCTTCCACATACTCCTGCTCCCGCTACTGCTCCTGTTTTGTTAACCCCTGTCGCTGCTACTGTTTCCACTCCTTCTCTTGTTAGCCCTGTGTCTTATTCTTCTCCCTCTACCCGTAGCCGCAATTCTCCTCTTGCGGCTAGTTTCTTTCATTCGCTCGGACCTGTTCATGGGTCCGCTGGTTTCGATGGTCCTCAGAGACGAAGCCAGCTTCCTGGAAACAGAGAACGCGTTGCGCTATATAATATGGCGATGGGTTGGATGGTAAATCCGCAGAGAAATCCACCACGTGTTGTCCTCGAAACGTTTTGTCAATTCAATATACCAACCCAAAGATACGTGTTTGATGAAATGTGTAAGTTCCTTCATGATCAGATAGCGGCCGATGCGCCTGACGAGGTACTGACCGCCCTGTCTGAGCTTCAGCTCCAGTTTTCACATGGACTGATAGTAGATACTAATGTTCGCCGTGCTATTGAGCGGTTGTTGTCTCTTCGCCCCGCTCCGATACCTCATGCATTGTTTGTTGAGGATATTGAGAAACAACCAGATGAATCTGGCCAATATCCTATGCGCGAAGTTCCGCCGGTCTCGGTACCAGCTGATCCTAATGCTCATCCTCCGACATTGGCGCATTTCCAGAGAATATGGATACATCTTCCATGGAAACGCTCGGAAGTGTTACAGGTGAAGCAATCTTTGCCTGACCCTCGCAAAAATCCTACAGGGTATTACAAAGAATTGTCGCAGCTCGTAGATGCTACGATAATGAACCTTGCCGATATCGATATGTTGTTTGGCAATGTAGTACCGCAACCGGTATGGGCTAAGATTCGACATGAAAATCACCCGGCTGAATTAGGTGGTGCTTGGGCTGCCATTGTAGCGGCAGACGCCGGACAAGTAGCTGCTACTAAACCCGACCAGTTGATTCTTGACCTTCCCCAAAGAATAATAACGTTAATGAAGACTCTTATGCCAGCTATGAAGGTAAATTGGGACAAATTGTCAGCTTGTAAGCAAAAGAAAGATGAGAGTGTTTCCGACTTCTTTACGAGGTTTGAGGAAGCATTCATCGACCATAGTGGTCAGGATATGGGTACTGAGGGTGGTCAAAGGTTGTTTGTGGATAAATTTGTTTCAAATTTATTGCCCGACTTGAGCAATAAATTGAGAAATTCGGAGAGTGCATGGGCCGTTTCCACCTCAGCTCAGATATTGGCTACGGCACAATATTATGAGAATAGAGAGAAAGAAGAGAATGACCGTGCTGACAAAAAGACGAAAGAGCTGAAAACTAAAGTGTTGTTGCAACAAGCGTATCCTCCGCGGTCAAATCAGAACAATTCACAACAGAATCGATCGCAGTCGCAATCGAATCGATCACAGCCGCGTAATGATTCCTCCTCCCAAAGATCATCGTTAGGGTACAATCAATGTGCTTATTGTAGACAGGAGGGACACATTAAATTTAACTGCCCTGTTTTGAATGAACGTAATAGTGGTAACTCATCTAAAGGAGGTCGTGTTGGTTCGCAACAGGCGTCACGTGGTAGAGGTCGTGGTGCTCAGAATGATCGCTCAGATAACTCATCTAATTCTAATAACTGTTTCGATCAACGTGGATCATCGCAAGGACGATCTGCGCAGTACAATGTAGACGATTATTACGTCGATCAGGGAACTGACGACAGTAATTACTAGGACAGCCAAAGACAAGGAGAGGGAGTGGTATCAGTTCCGGTTGATCAGAGAGGGCCTTACGTCGCAGTTGCTACATCGGGCGTCGTTGAGCCTTTTCTGTTGGACACTGGTGCAGCGAAAAGTTCTATCATGCATTCGAAACTCCCTGGCGCACCTTTGTCTGGCTTAACAAATGTTTCCGTTGGATTCTCTGGCGCCCCCGTTAGCAATCCAGTTTCACGCCCTTTGCCCCTTCAAATTGGGCCACGTGAGCTAGAAGCTCCGTTGATTTTAACCACGGGTTGTGGCGAGAATCTTTTGGGCCTGGATTTGCTTAAACGTTTGTACGCAACTTTGTATTGTTCTCCTGCGGGTGTAAAGCTTACGTTAGGAGAGAGGGTTGTCTCTCCTATGTACTTGTCTCTTGATAAGCTTCCACCGGAATTGAGTTCTCTTCCTGCGTCTTTGTGGGCGACGGGTCCAAATGACGTGGGCCTACTGGATATCTCTCCCTATGTTGTTCAGTTGAAATCTAATGTGCGATTGCCACGTATTCCCCAGTATCGTATCTCCCTTGACGGTGAACGAGCGCTGTTGGCGATCATCTATGATTTGATCAAGAAAGATGTTATTGAAGAGACTCGGGGAAACGTGTGCAATAGCCCTGTACTGCCTATTCTTAAACGCACAGATCCTACAAAACCGCCTGTTTATCGTTTTGTTATCGATTTACGGGAGGTGAATAAAATTGTGGTTCCTCAATTCCCTGTTGTGCCTGACATCACGGCGCTCCTGACTCTGATTCCAGCTACTGCATCATGGTTTTCGGTGATTGATTTGAAAAATGCGTTTTTCAGCATCCCGATTGCCGAAGAGAGCAGGGACCTTTTCGGTTTCTCTCTCGGTGGACGAAGCTTCCGGTTCAAACGCGCTCCTCAGGGCTACTGTGAAAGTCCATCGATTTACAGTCAAGCCTTGAAGGGTCAACTGGATGCGTTTCGGTTGCCGGTTGGTGCGGCTTTGATCCAATACGTCGATGACTTATTGGTGGCTGCCGATACTCAGGACATTTGCAAACTTGCTACGGTGTCATTGCTGCAACATCTCTGTGAGCTAAATCATAAGGTGTCCCCTTCTAAACTCCAATATTGTTGTCAAGAAGTAACCTATCTAGGTCACTTATTGTCAAAGGAGGGAAGGAGATTGACCCCAGAGAGAATTGCAGCGATTGCGCGAATGGCTGTGCCAAAAACCCAAAGAGATGTGCGTGCCTTTCTATGTATCACGTCATACTGCAGGCAATGGATTCCTAATTTTTCATTGCTAGCGAAACCATTGGTGGCTCTTACGTGCAAGGATGTTTCGACTCCTTTACCATGGACGGAAGAATGTCAGAAAAGTTTTTCTGAATTACGTGATTCATTGTGTTCGGCTCCTGTGTTGGGTACCCCTGACTACAGCAAGCCGTTTACATTATATGTTCACGAGAGAGAAGGTTGTGCTTTGAGTGTCTTGACGCAACCTTTTGGTGGTAAGCAACGTCCATGTGCATATTTTTCCTCGACCTTGGACCCAGTAGCTAGAGCATTGCCGAGTTGTTTGAGAGCAACTGCGGCAGCTGCGGTCTCCATCCGACAATCAGCAAGATTGGTCATGGATAATATGCTTACGGTGATGGTTCCGCATGCAGTCGATACTCTTTTAAATCGTACGAAAACTCAGCACTTGACGAGTGCGAGGTTGTCTGGGTACGAGTTGACGTTATTGGCAAGCCATATTCAGATAAAACGTTGTAATATCCTAAATCCGGCAACTTTGTTACCAATTAACACAGAGTCAGATGAAGTAGCAGAACATGACTGCTACTTGAGGACTGAAGAGGAAACAAAAGGTCAAGTGGACCTTAAAAACACCCCATTGGAAGATCCGGATGGCACTCTGTATGTGGATGGGTCATGTTTTAAGTTGCCGAATGGTGATGTGACTACTGCTTATGCAGTTGTAACATTGAATACTGTTGTTGAGACTGCAAGATTGAATCAGAATTCTGCCCAAGCTGCGGAGCTGATTGCTCTTACTAGAGCGTGTATGTTGGCGAAAGGGAAACGTGTGAATGTGTACACCGACAGCCAATACGCTTTTGGTGTAGCGCATAGTTTTGGACGATTGTGGCGAGAGAGAGGTTTTTTGACGTCGCACGGTACGAAGATTCAGCATGGCCAGCTTGTGAATGATCTTTTGGATGCATTGACGCTGCCTACGCAAGTTGCGATTGTTAAATGTAGTGCGCATCGTAAGGTGACGGATGATGTTGGTCGTGGTAACGCGTTTGCAGATGAGATTGCTAAGGAGACTGCCCGGAACCTTAGTACTCGAATGTATGTGACGAGTTCGGTTAGGTGGCCTACGGAATCGAGTATGTGTGAAGACACCATTGAAAGTGTGAAAGAAATTCAGAATGAGGCCACCGAGACTGAAAAGGCGAAGTGGAAAGAAAGTACGGGAAAGTTGGATGCGAATGGTTGTTGGATTGATTTGTCGGATCAGAAAAGATGGTTGTTGCCTGACGCGTATGTACTGGCCGTTGTGACAATGGCACATGGGTTAGCACATATTAGCGTGAAAGGCATTTGTAAATTGTTGTCGCCTGTGTGGAAGAATGATGGAATTACGAAATGTGCTGAACGATTGGTGAAGAATTGTATGGTGTGTATGATGTACAATCCTGGCAAAGGAACCCCAACTCCTCCTGGCAGTTTTGCTCCCCCTTCGTATCCCTTTGAGGTGATTCAATTGGACTTCATCCATATGGAGCGATGCAATAACCTGAAATACGTTTTAGTTGTGGTTTGCGCATTCTCCCGATGGATTGAGGCCTATCCTCTCAAAGACAATACTGCTTTGTCTACTGCGAAAATCCTATTGAAGGAATATTTTCCTCGGTATGGAATGCCTAGAGTCGTGTGGTCAGATAACGGAAGTGAGTTTGTTGGAAGCGTGATGAAGAGTGTGTGTAAGGGCCTTGGAATAAATCAAAAATTCCACAGTGCCAATCATCCCCAGTCAGCTGGATTGGTTGAAGGGTACAACGGCACCCTTAAACTAAAGCTAGCGAAGATTCAGGCTACGACTGGTCTTTCGTGGCCTGACGCTTTGCCCTTAGCATTACTGTCAACTAGGGCGACTGTACACTCCCGAATAGGGCTTAGTCCCTACGAAATAGTGTTCGGTCGTCCTGCGAATGTGTGGGGGGTTCCTAGGCCAGGAATGTTTTCTGATCTTGAGTATCCAATGTTGATTGACTATTTACATGACTTGACTGCTAAACTGAGGTTAATTCACCAACAGGTTTACGACGCATTGCCGACGCAGACGGAGGGTCCAGGCCACCAGCTCCAGCCTGGAGACTGGGTGGTGACACGCAACTTTTCATGCAAGAATAATCTGGACCCGAGGTTCACCGGACCTTACCAGGTGCTCCTGGCCACGAGGACTGCCGTTCGTCTTGAGGGGCGTAAAAATTGGGTGCATGCCACCCATACGAAACGAGTCCCTATCCCTTTACCGGCAGACCCGTGGGTAAGGAAAGGCATTGCGTCAGCAGAAACAGAAACATTGCCGGCGTTTGTACCTTTCAGCGACGCGCAGCCTGTTGGAGAATCCTCAGCGCAGCAGAAAGACACTGTTGAACAATTGTCAGCAAAAGACTCAAGACCAGAACAATCGACTGATCAGCAGGACGCTGTCTCTTCAACGGATCCTTTGTTCGACGAGCAGACACGTCCCGGGAAACACCGATATTCTTTGCGATCTCGCACTAAGGACAAATAAAAATATTTAGTTTTGCTGAATTAACGACTGCATTATCCCTGTTTCCCGTGATCAGTTTTGAGCATACGTATCACTATAATTTTTGTATATATATATATATATTGAGCTTCCTCCCTTGTACCTTTTTACTTCTACAGCCGAGAGACTTTGTGTTTGTATATACATATTGTGTATTGAAGGCCGTAGGGCCGCGCGCGTACTTCCTTCTGGATAGTAGGTCTTGACGCTAGGTTAAAGGCCGTCGGTCCCTGGGAACTCCTAGGGGTTGACTATTGCTACACAGAACGAAGTGCGTCAAGAAACGTTGCGGACGGTCGTAGGGAATGGCATTCTCGAAGTTGAATGATTTGGAGGGAGCTAAGGCGCACCGACTCAAGCTGCAGCAACTCAGTCGTACCAAATGTTTTATATTCCAACTGTTTGTGTTATTTTTGACTGCTTCTGCATTATTGGCGGGTGGGGTGTACTATACGATGTCTTACTTCTTACCTGCTACACCTACTCCTACTCCCTACCCTAATCTTACCTCTACTGCTTCTCCCCATTCCTTTCACATGTTACCGGAACACGAGCAGGCTAGACGTGTAGAATTTCGCAACAATTCCTTTATTCAGCTCCTCCATCAGCATCAGTTAGTGGTTAATACTACTAATTGTTGGGTGTGTGGGTTGATGCCACATACTACGGATAAGGGAATTCCATATCTGGTGTTACCGTATAGTTCCCAAGGGTCAGCTCGAGCATTCCAAACAATGTTTCGAAGCGCACTGGGTTTCCACCCCATTCGAGAACCACGTTCCCCCTACTCTGGTCCTACCTCGTATCAGAAGCCTTTGTCGATAGCCATAGAGGATTTAGATAGCGATATCTATGATCCCTCGCTTATTCCTGAAGAAGAGGTACAAGCTTATAGAGTCCTAAGTAGAGGCGAATATAGTGTGTTCACTAGCGAAAAGCAGCTTAAAAGCTCGCCTCCAATATGGGTCGTACCCCACACTGGTAATTTTTGTCTTATGGGTCGTGGTCGAAGATCGCAAGCCCGACTTGGAGCAAGTGCTTGCACTGAAAATTACATTTTGCCGATGTCCTCGTCCCCTGTGTTTCTGGCTGCCAAGGGTACATACTTTATCTGTTATGATCGTGCATATGCATGGTTGCCCGCTGACTTCATGGGCTCATGCTTCATTGCAAATCTGTTGCCTCCAACGTTCACTATAGATGCCGATTATCACAAGACTAGAGTTGTGCGAGGCGTAGTTAGCGAAGAGGATACTGCCGGTCAAGAGGCAGGAGACTTTTTCAAGGGTTTCCTCCCGTTTTGGGGACCTATGGTTAACAGTAGGAACCTGAGACAGTTGACTCGAGTGGTAGAATCGACAGCTAATATTACTGCCAGTGCCCTTGGTAATATCACCACAGAACTTCAGGCGGAGAGACTTATGACGTTACAAAACCGTATGGTTTTAGATGTCATCTTAGCAGACCGCGGTGGGGTATGTAAGGTGATCCATTCGAGTTGCTGCATTTTCATTCCAGATAATGCTCCAACTGTCTATCAAGCCATCTCGAGTTGCATAAGATCTCCGAATCCATACACGTGGATGTAGGGGATTGGACGCTGCTAGGGTGGTTTTGGGGCCTGATGTCGACTTGGGGTTGGAAAATTCTGATGATCATCGGAGTTGTGGTAGTGTTCCTGTTCACGTGTTGCCTTTGTGTGCAGTGTGGTCCTGCCTTATGTGGCCTTTGTGCTACAACGTGTATGAGACAACCATCTGTTACCAAGGGGACTCAGTTGGACAGAGCTATGCTACAGCAACATCTCGGTGGTCTGATGAATATCGAATATGATTCCGACTAGTGCTTGCCTACATGAGGGCAAAAGGAGCGTCTGAGGTTCCGTGACAATTGTAAGTGGTGCTTTCGACTCGCACGAATATAGTCGAGTCTGGTATCTATGAACCGCAAATGACGAGTTTGGTAAGTGTGCGCAGTTTCGCTGTGCTAGCTTAAACCGTTCATTTGTTATGTGGGTTTTTCATCTGTACCCACGGGTTCCATCTTAGATACGGCATCCATTTTGTCTCTTGCCCTCAAGTAGCCAGCGAACGGACGTTGTCCGCTTCGCGACCCTGGGACTCCCAAGATATTTGCGGAAGACACATGTTCTTTGTAAGTGTCTTTACGACGAGGGGGATGCTACTGTAAGGCAGATAACGCCGCATGAGGCTCATCTTGCCGCACGGGTTTATTGTCTCAGCCGTGCATCTCATTAGGCACGTCCCTTTGATGCCTGCATCTCGTGTTTCCCGTTACCTCCCCTTTTACACCCTTTCCGATCTCCCCACTGTCTCCGTCTTCCTCTACACCTGTCCTTGTTCCTATTTCGATCTGTTTTACTGCTGATTGGAATTTGCTAATGGTGGGAAGATGGGATTTTACAGTTGGGAACCGCCAAATGTTTCCGCACTTATGTTTCGGACCTCATGTGTTTCAAAGTGACCAAAGCGACCCCTCTGGGGGATAATTGTGAGAACCGGGTTGTAAACTTTTGTGTTCAATGTTATCCTATGGGTAAAAACTGTATAAAAGGAGCGATCCACAGAACCAATTTGAAGCAGTCTCCCCAAGTTGCACGCTGTGTACTTGTCGTGATCTCTGTGTTCCCTGCAGCAAATAAACCTTGAATCTTTGACGCCGAAGGAAGTGTCCCGTGTCTCTGTGACTTGTACGCCGGAGCAGGTTACCCACGAAGGTTTCAGGTGTTGTGCCCTGGCACCGCTGGGTCTTACAGAACCCAGTCCTTCAGCTAGTTGGCCCCCAGGGACCCCCAGTATGCATGGGGAATTAGTTCCCCCTCTGCAAACGCGGCAGGGGGCTGCGTTGCAGAGAGGTGTAACAAGGGGCATAGCCTCATTACACCTCTGCAATGCAGCCCCCTGGCGCATACTGTAGGTTCCAGGTGGGCTAGTTGGCCCCCAGGGGCCCCCAGTATGCAAGGGGAAGTAGTTCCCCCTCTTCAAACATGCACGGGGGCTGTGTTGCAGAGAGGTGTAAAAAGGGGCGTGGCTTCATTACACCTCCCTGCAATGCAGTCCCCTGGCGCATACTGGAGATTCCTGGTGGGCTTTCAGTCTTATATAGTTAGGAATTAGCATTAAAAAAAAACCTTGCAAATTCACTGAAAAAAACATAGGTTTCAGGCCTTATATAGTTAGGAATTAGCATTTAAAAAACCTTGCAAATTCACTGAAAAAACCATAGGTTTCAGGCCTTATATAGTTAGGAATTAGCATTTAAAAAACCTTTCAAATTCACTGAAAAAACCATAGGCTTCAGGCCTTATATAGTTAGGAATTAGCATTTAATAAACCTTTAAAATTCACTCAAAAAACTATTCGTTTTAGGGGTGTTATAGTTAGCTGGACATTTCACTCATACAAAACCATTGAAATTGCTCCTATATAGTTAGTTGTACTAACTATATTTCGCGCACCCGCAATCCACTGCTGATGATGTCACACATTACATCATTCATGACAAGGTCAGTGACATCACTGATGACATCTCAAATGACATCACTGATGACATCATCCACGTGAAAATCACATACACCTTTTCATACACTAGTAAAATCTTTCATCACTCTTTGTAAAATACAGAGTATGATATTTGAATCCATTGTTACAGCAATACAAGTATCTAAAAACTCACTCAGTGATTCATAGATGTATACACACATCAAATCACTTACCTGTAGATTCACTCATACATGCTGTCAATGAACAATAGAACACTATTAAAAATACTTATACACCTAAATCGACATTACACACCTGCACACATCCTATTCACATATGAAGTCATCCTACTCACCTATTCAAACAATGGATCATACTTACATATTTACTTAGCTACACACTTATACAAACACAACTTCACCTATTCATTTAGATAGTAAGTCATACTTAGTGAATTATAAAATCATTATTAAAGTATAAAGTTGTCCATACAGTCACTCACACAATCATTGAGTCTTATGTATACTTATTTATATACAACAACTGACACATACACTCCCTTTTATTTTTCTAGTTTGTTGGACATGTACCATTGAGAAATATATTTGCTCATCACCACTCACTTATTTTTTTTTTTATTTTTTTTTTTAATCCTCATTTGCGTGCATGGCTCCAATCTATCAAAACTAAAAGACCGCCACAGAGCAATAAGGCGTATGGTCGTCATCTGTGCTGTCTCAGCATATAGCTGGTGGGAGAATTCATTGGGGAAGGAGGAAGACCAATTCCCATCAGCACCATTCACACAGGCCAGACATGATCTTGCTTAGGGCTGTGCCTTAGTAGATAGTGCCCGAGTTATCGAGACCCCCATAACACCAAGACACTTAGTCATGGAAGCAAGGGTAGGCAATGCGCGCATTAATCATAGGACCTGGGGAAAAAAACCCAAAAAAAAAACCCAGGCTTGTCGCTACTATCCAAGCATAGCCCAAAAAGCTCTCCTATTGGAATTTCCTGCCCTGGCGAGGTCGAGTTTGGAAATTTGAAGAAGTGATGCTCGCCATTCATGCACTTTGGGTGGTTGAGCATCTTTCCAGTGTCTACATATCTCCCTACGTGCCGCTAGAATGGCATAAAATAGCAGATTGGTTGCGGCATTGCGGGCTTTGCTTTTAAGACCAAAGATAACAAGAGCAAGGTCTATAGAGATGTGTTCATCCAAAGATTGTGATAGCTTATTACTAATGGCTTCCCAATAAGCGGATAGATTTGGACAGTCGTAGAACATATGGATGTCTGATGCTGCAATTAACCCGCATCTTGGGCATAAGACCGGGCCAGTTAGAGAAAACTTGGTCAACCTATGCGGGGAATAGTATGCCCTATGTATAGTAAAAAGGTGGTTCCTACAAAGCCACACAGGTTTAACTAGGTCCCAGAGTGTTGAGCAAGAAGCCATCCAGAGCTCCTCCACATCTAAACCTGGCATTAATTCAGCCCATAGTGATGTCGGTAAATGGAAGTTGGCATCTATTTCATCGATTATTTTATTATACCAACGTGAAATCTCTTTCTTTGCCACTGGGCTGTCTAAAAGGCAAGTTACCAAATCACTATAACCACCTAAAGGCAGCTTACTAATCCGTGCTGGCTGCTCTTTATATGACTGTGACCAGCTAGAGATCTGAATATATTTAAATCTCGACAGACTTGGGCCTACTTTGTTAATTAAATAGTCCCATGGAAGCAATGATCCATCCATAAACAAATCATCCCAACTATTGATACCAGCTTCTATTAGCGGATTGGTAAGTGCATCCATTGTCCATGAAGGGGGAACGGGCAAGTTCCATATAGGAGCCTTCCCAGAATAGTAGCCAACTTTAGTCGCTTGCCTCACTTTATACCAAGTAGATGCAATCCCTTGTAAAACTTTCAATTTTATTTTCTTAAAGAATTTGGGGTCACCAAATTTGAACAAAAAACCAGATTGGTCTACTCTTTCACATTCCAATAGTGTAGAAAAAAGAAGGCCCATCCCTGTTGATGTAGGAGTTTTAAGCAACATACGTGTGTGCGAGAGCTGGAACGCCCATGCATAGATTTGAAGGTCTGGACCAGCCAGCCCTCCCTTCTCCCTACGACGTCTGATTTTTTTCCACGAGATTCTGGGTCTCTTACTATTCCAAATAAAGCTGGTAATCGCGCTCTGCAGCTTTGAGATTAATTTTGAATAAAAAAAAAGTGGAATTGAGTTAAACAAAAAAGAAATTTTCGGTAAGATACTCATCTTCACCAGGTTAACCTTACCCAAAACAGTGAGCGGAAGATGTGACCAGTCTCTCACAAGTTTCCGGCACTCTGCAGCTCCTTTGGTGAAGTTTAGAGAAGCAATTGAGTTGATGTCTTTGATTATGTTTATCCCCAGGTAGCGAATTTGGGTTTTGGATGTCCCGTTATTGTCAGTTATATTAATATTCCAGGAACTCATCACCACTCATAAAGATATTCACTCACCCAAACAACTGTTAGAACATGTAGTTTTAACTTCATATATCTAGTGAATCAACTATTCACACATCTTTGGGCAGTCACAACCCCCCCTCCCCCCACCGAACCACACACACATTCACTCTCCCATACAAATACTCAGTTAACTAATCAATAACTAATACAGACTTTCACATAGCTAGTTACCAACTGGAGTACCTGTTTACACAACAACTGACAAAGTGATACAGATATTCAAACAGTTTAGTCACTATCCACTATATTTAGTGAGACACTATAAATTGGTCAAGTAAACAGTCAATTACACTGCTTCTAAATCCTTCATCCAAATATTTATTTTAATATATCCACTCATTCTTCAATGCAAATTGCTATATATATAATGCATATTTAAATAACGAAGCAAACCACATTCACTGGATGATGTCATCAGTGATGTCATCAGTGATGTCATTTGAGATGTCATCAGTGATGTCACTGACCCTGTCATGAATGATGTAATATGTGACATCATCAGCAGTGGATTGCGGGTGTGCAAAATATAGTTAGTACAACTAACTATATAGGAGCAATTCAATGGTTTTGTATGAGTGACATGTCCAGCTAACTATAACACCCCTAAAACGTATAGTTTTTTGAGTGCATTTTAAAGGTTTTTTAAATGCTAATTCCTAACTATATAAGGCCTGAAACCTATGGTTTTTTTCAGTGAATATATATATATATATCCAATCCGTCACCCACAACAGCCGCCGAGAGTGAAGAGGCCTGCACAGGAGAACAGGTGAGAACAGTCTTTATTCCTCCGCAGTTGGTAGGGTTACATTGCACACTCGCTATCCAGGCGAATGCATTTCGGCTTTGAAAATAGCCTTCCTCAGCGCCACGAGTGTTTTACCATCAGTCAGGCAGCGGCACATTTATCTGACCCAAAGTCACGCCCCACCTGACTTGGCCTGCTTTGCTCCACCTCCTTCGGCCTCAAGGCAAACGCAAATGTCCATTGGCTAGTCTAGTTTGATGACTACCATTCCCAGAATGCTTGTTGCTTGATGTCTGGAAAGCGTTGCGTTGAGATGGCAAAGCGTCTTTCTTATTCAATTGTTCCCCATCTGACTGTGGAAGAACACGCTGCCCCCTCCGGTCTCCTTCCGTTTCAACCTGCCTGCTCCTGGTGTCGAAAAAGCGGGGACAAGGCTGTAATGCAAGCCCGGTCCAGCGTGGAGCTAGTTAACCCCAACACCGCCGTATTGGACCCAGACAGGCAGGTGGACTCCAACAAATCCCGGTACCCCGGGCAACTCCAGAACGCCACCGAAGCAGCCACCAGCAGGGTCAGAGTCGCCTTGGTGAAACGGGGGCCCCTTAGCGCGGTACTGGTATCCGCGTAGTAACATCCAATCCGTCACCCACAACAGCCGCCGAGAGTGAAGAGGCCTGCACAGGAGAACAGGTGAGAACAGTCTTTATTCCTCCGCAGTTGGTAGGGTTACATTGCACACTCGCTATCCAGGCGAATGCATTTCGGCTTTGAAAATAGCCTTCCTCAGCGCCACGAGTGTTTTACCATCAGTCAGGCAGCGGCACATTTATCTGACCCAAAGTCACGCCCCACCTGACTTGGCCTGCTTTGCTCCACCTCCTTCGGCCCCAAGGCAAACGCAAATGTCCATTGGCTAGTCTAGTTTGATGACTACCATTCCCAGAATGCTTGTTGCTTGATGTCTGGAAAGCGTTGCGTTGAGATGGCAAAGCGTCTTTCTTATTCAATTGTTCCCCATCTGACTGTGGAAGAACACGCTGCCCCCTCCGGTCTCCTTCCGTTTCAACCTGCCTGCTCCTGGTGTCGAAAAAGCGGGGACAAGGCTGTAATGCAAGCCCGGTCCAGCGTGGAGCTAGTTAACCCCAACACCGCCGTATTGGACCCAGACAGGCAGGTGGACTCCAACAAATCCCGGTACCCCGGGCAACTCCAGAACGCCACCGAAGCAGCCACCAGCAGGGTCAGAGTCGCCTTGGTGAAACGGGGGCCCCTTAGCGCGGTACTGGTATCCGCGTAGTAACATCCAATCCGTCACCCACAACAGCCGCCGAGAGTGAAGAGGCCTGCACAGGAGAACAGGTGAGAACAGTCTTTATTCCTCCGCAGTTGGTAGGGTTACATTGCACACTCGCTATCCAGGCGAATGCATTTCGGCTTTGAAAATAGCCTTCCTCAGCGCCACGAGTGTTTTACCATCAGTCAGGCAGCGGCACATTTATCTGACCCAAAGTCACGCCCCACCTGACTTGGCCTGCTTTGCTCCACCTCCTTCGGCCCCAAGGCAAACGCAAATGTCCATTGGCTAGTCTAGTTTGATGACTACCATTCCCAGAATGCTTGTTGCTTGATGTCTGGAAAGCGTTGCGTTGAGATGGCAAAGCGTCTTTCTTATTCAATTGTTCCCCATCTGACTGTGGAAGAACACGCTGCCCCCTCCGGTCTCCTTCCGTTTCAACCTGCCTGCTCCTGGTGTCGAAAAAGCGGGGACAAGGCTGTAATGCAAGCCCGGTCCAGCGTGGAGCTAGTTAACCCCAACACCGCCGTATTGGACCCAGACAGGCAGGTGGACTCCAACAAATCCCGGTACCCCGGGCAACTCCAGAACGCCACCGAAGCAGCCACCAGCAGGGTCAGAGTCGCCTTGGTGAAACGGGGGCCCCTTAGTGCGGTACTGGTATCCGCGTAGTAACATCCAATCCGTCACCCACAACAGCCGCCGAGAGTGAAGAGGCCTGCACAGGAGAACAGGTGAGAACAGTCTTTATTCCTCCGCAGTTGGTAGGGTTACATTGCACACTCGCTATCCAGGCGAATGCATTTCGGCTTTGAAAATAGCCTTCCTCAGCGCCACGAGTGTTTTACCATCAGTCAGGCAGCGGCACATTTATCTGACCCAAAGTCACGCCCCACCTGACTTGGCCTGCTTTGCTCCACCTCCTTCGGCCCCAAGGCAAACGCAAATGTCCATTGGCTAGTCTAGTTTGATGACTACCATTCCCAGAATGCTTGTTGCTTGATGTCTGGAAAGCGTTGCGTTGAGATGGCAAAGCGTCTTTCTTATTCAATTGTTCCCCATCTGACTGTGGAAGAACACGCTGCCCCCTCCGGTCTCCTTCCGTTTCAACCTGCCTGCTCCTGGTGTCGAAAAAGCGGGGACAAAGCTGTAATGCAAGCCCGGTCCAGCGTGGAGCTAGTTAACCCCAACACCGCCGTATTGGACCCAGACAGGCAGGTGGACTCCAACAAATCCCGGTACCCCGGGCAACTCCAGAACGCCACCGAAGCAGCCACCAGCAGGGTCAGAGTCGCCTTGGTGAAACGGGGGCCCCTTAGCGCGGTACTGGTATCCGCGTAGTAACATCCAATCCGTCACCCACAACAGCCGCCGAGAGTGAAGAGGCCTGCACAGGAGAACAGGTGAGAACAGTCTTTATTCCTCCGCAGTTGGTAGGGTTACATTGCACACTCGCTATCCAGGCGAATGCATTTCGGCTTTGAAAATAGCCTTCCTCAGCGCCACGAGTGTTTTACCATCAGTCAGGCAGCGGCACATTTATCTGACCCAAAGTCACGCCCCACCTGACTTGGCCTGCTTTGCTCCACCTCCTTCGGCCCCAAGGCAAACGCAAATGTCCATTGGCTAGTCTAGTTTGATGACTACCATTCCCAGAATGCTTGTTGCTTGATGTCTGGAAAGCGTTGCGTTGAGATGGCAAAGCGTCTTTCTTATTCAATTGTTCCCCATCTGACTGTGGAAGAACACGCTGCCCCCTCCGGTCTCCTTCCGTTTCAACCTGCCTGCTCCTGGTGTCGAAAAAGCGGGGACAAGGCTGTAATGCAAGCCCGGTCCAGCGTGGAGCTAGTTAACCCCAACACCGCCGTATTGGACCCAGACAGGCATATATATACACATATATATGAAACCAACATCCAGCTCCCACAGAGGGATCCATGGAAGAAGGACTCGAGGCAGTCAAGATACAGCATCTATTTATTAAATCAGGTCCCCTGCAATCCCAGAGGTGAAAGAGACGCGTTTCGGCTTACTAGAAGCTCTTGTCAATCTGGTTGGCGCCATTATGCTGACATAATATATAGCCCTTCCCACATGGTCACTCTGTGGACATAGAAAACATACTAACAAATGTGTAAATATCATTTGAGCCTTATGCTGCATCAAAAATGCTCACTAGAGCTGAAAGTCAGCATCTGGTAAACCATGTTATAATAATTGATAAAATGCACACTGCATATACATATTGACATGATCTGCCATTATTAAACATTCCACGAGCAAATGATATAGCACTCAAACAGTATATAATTTACCCGCAGTCGTGGGAATATATATATACATCGATATATATAGATTTATGCCGCCAAACATCTCATATTATAGTGCCTTAAAAAGTAAATGAATTGAATATATTAACAAGAAACTGCTGCTCAATGTCACAGGAATTGCCAAGTAAAATGTAGATTCTGTCCCGGAATGATCGCCCGAACTGCTGCCATTGTAACCTCTGACCTATGCTACAAGATCAGAGCAGGTTTTTGCTGTGATGTGTATATCATGATCCCACACAGAACCAAGTACCAAGAGGCATGGGGACAATATCGCAGTAGCTATATCCCAGGGTCAAATTGCGCACAGAAAGTGTGAATTCGCGACTTGATTACCAATCCCCAAACATATGCTTGAAACCACATGGGACTACCAATCCCATAATGCCTCTGGATAGTCTTAATATATTTGTAAAAGTTCAAAAATAAATGGTCGGTGCAGAGTCAGAGTCACAGTGCTGGAAACAAGATCCAAGGCAAATGTATAAACATTGTTCTTCTCTCGCCGCTAATTATGCAAAAATCTTTAAAAGGCAGTTTTCCTAGTGCTATTCTATAAATGCTTCTTTTTTGTGTGAGTAATTCTGGAATAATGCACATCTAATCAAAACTACCCTATTTCACCAAAGTCATTCTCCTGGTCACTGGGGTGTGTGTGGGGAAGTTGATATGGTGGCAGTCCGTAGTAAGCTATTCCTCCGGACCTCTGGTGGCTCCTTCATTGTTGTACCTGTGCCACTGTATCATGTATCATATGCTGCACAAAATTGCATGTATCCCACAAAAATTCCCTCTCTCTTGCCACACAGCTGTATTCATTGCGTGTCTGTGTTACGCCGGCCTCTTATGTGCCACAGTGTAGAACAAGTGTGAACCAATAAAAGAATTTCCCTCATCATCAGCAGTAAGCTTTGTCCCCATGATAAGAGGCACTAAATAACACCATCACGTCCCTTGGACAAGATCCTGTCCTGCCGTACTTTGCCACTCTTCATGGTCATAGTCTTCAACATGTGTCATTGTAAGACATGTATGCATATATGGTTAACAGGCCATTTCTTCAAGGGAACAGTGATGACAGTGGTATATCACATATTGACACAATCTCTTATCTAACTTTCCTATTGCTGCCACAAACCTCACAAGTTCCTCCATCATCTAATTTCTTACGTACTGCAGCGTGAAGGAAGTGGCCCGTTTTGGGTGACCCGGGTCACTGATGACCACCTCTAAGCCTTCCATACTAAATGAAGAGTCAGTCAGACAGTAGAGAATACAAACCAATAACTGTTTATTCAAAATACCCTCAGAACAGAGCCCAGTCTGACCAGTCTCTAGGAGTGCTGCAGAGGGACCGAAATCAACAAGCATAAAGATACATTATGTACAGTCGTAACTGGGCTAGAACACGCTTACTGTGGACTTTTCTAGGCAGGTGCTGCTAAGCAAAAGAATACAAGAAAAAACAATCTCAGGGATCATATCTTACACAAAGTTGCAAATGTCCAAGATTTTTCCAGTCGGGCCCGTTACCAGACAAGTGGGAGAAGGCCGCTATCTAGTGAGAAAGGTATGCACCAATAAGAATAACGTATTCATTAGGGAAGCAAAACCCAACCTTGGAGAAACTAAACCTGATAGAGGCCTTTTCTCAGCAATAGCAAAGGATTAGTTTCAATCATGATTCAAAATGGCGTCTGAATTCAAAATGGTGCCACAAATGTTAACTTACATAGGATAATGCGCAAGCATAAACATTTCTATTCTAACAAGTGTGTCACTTATTCTGAGACTCGTCAAACATCGTAAAGTGGACCCTGGAGCCTAATTGTAGAAAGGTCTAATTTACACACCTGGTAAGAGAGTTCTGTGAACCAACTCCTGACGTGCTTTGCAAGCAGGCTGAGAACTCTATCCCATGGAACTAGCCCACACTGAATCCAGCACAGTGCCTTGAATTGATACTAGCAGACAGATGGCCGGGCAGGAGGGTGTTTGTGGGACAGTGGGCATAGGGGAATCGAAGAATATATGTATATATATAGCCAGTGACTGAACCTCAAAATGTGAAACGAGAAAACCTGTATTTAATCCTGGCTTCCCCAATTTACCAAATTGTGTAATCTTAGGTAATTTATTTAACTTTTTTTCTTTTACCTTTATTATCACATACAATAAGACCTCGCCACTCAGGTGATGAACATAACAACTGACTTAACCCTTAGTTCAATATTTGCATCTTTGTCAGAGTGGGGGAGAGAATGAGTATCTTCAAAGTCCTACTTGAAAAATATTACTTGAAACAAGAACAATACTTCTCAACGTCATGATATAATCTGATCTACACAGGAGAAACTGCTCTACATGTAAATAAAATGCACTCTTTGAATGTTGGAGCTATCTAATAAAAACGTCTTACACTTTTTCTGCAAGATGTGTTCTTAAAGTGAAGATGTGCTTAGCACCCTAGTTACTCCCCTTCATTAACTTCACTCAACCTCAAGTAAATGTTTGTCTTATTAATTAACTTCTTTCTAATGTTAATGCTGGTTCGAGTGAACAGCAGTCTGCTGTTGACCAAGGGCCGCATGTGAAGGGCAGGAGGCCGCATGTGGCTCCCGGACTACACTTTGAGTATCAGTGGTGTGGCCTATCACATACATTTGCAGTTTTTTCTTTATAAAAAACCTTGTCCCCCCTACTATGTAATTAAGTAGCTATTGGTGCAATGCAATCAGTAATTCTTTAAAACAATAAATGTCTCCTGTTGAAAGATACTCTTGGAGGTAGTTGGCTGCGGTGGGGGAACTTGAAATTCCAACACTTGGCACCCTTACCCATTATGTTATCCCCCCCCCACTGAAAATGGGTATCAGCTGAAAAAAGGCACACCATGAAACAAAGCATAAACAGACACCTACGGAAAAAATATCCTCTCCGACGTTCTTGCACTTTAAAATAACAAGCATTGGAAATGCAATAGGTCTCGGATTTTTTTGAGTTAGAGGTAATGGCATTGTAAATGGCAATGTGTTTTATCCATGTGTTCACCCTGCACACTCATACACTGCAGTAACTGTCACTCCGCAGTCACTATCACTCTGCAGTCACTCTGCACTCACAGTCACTCTGAATCTGCACTCTGAATCTGCACCCTGCACTCTGAACTCACAATCTGCACTCACAATCTGCACTCTGCACTCACAAATGCACTCTTCACTCACACTCTGAATCTGCACTCTGCACTCACAATCTGCACTCTGCACTCACAATCTGCACTCACAATCTGCACTCTGAATCTGCACTCTGCACTCTGAATCTGCACTCTGCACTCTGAATCTGCACTCTGCACTCACAATCTGCACTCTGCACTCACAATCTGCACTCTGCACTCACAATCTGCACTCTTCCCTCTGAATCTGCACTCCGCACTCTGCACTCTGCACTCTGAACTCTGCACTCACATTCTGCACTCTGCACTCACAATCTGCACTCTGCACTCACACTCTGCACTCAGAATCTGCACTCTCTACTCACACTCTGCACTCTGAATCTGCACTCTGCACTCACACTCTGCACTCACAATCTGCAATCACAATCTGCACTCTGCACTTACAATCTGCACTCTGTACTCACACTCTGCACTCTGAATCTGCACTCTGCACTCACAATATGCACTCACAATCTGCACTCTGAATCTGCACTCTGCACTCACAAACTGCACTCTGCACTCACAATCTGCACTTTGCACTCACACTCTGCACTCTGAATCTGCACTCTGCACTCTGAATCTGCACTCACAATCTGCACTCTGCACTCTGCACTCACACTCTGCACTCACACTCTGCACTCACACTCTGCACTCAGAATCTGCACTCTCTACTCACACTCTGCACTCTGAATCTGCACTCTGCACTCACAATCTGCACTCACAATCTGCAATCACAATCTGCACTCTGCACTCACACTCTACACTCTGAATCTGCACTCTGAATCTGAATCTGCACTCACACTCTTCACTCTGAATCTGCACTATGCACTCACACTGCACTCTGAAACTGCACTCTGCACTCTGAATCTGCACTCTGTACTCACACTCTGCACTCTGAATCTGCACTCTGCACTCACAATCTGCACTCTGAATCTGCACTCTGCACTCACAAACTGCACTCTGCACTCACAATCTGCACTCTGCACTCACACTCTGCACTCTGAATCTGCACTCTGCACTCTGAATCTGCACTCCGCGCTCTGAACTCTGCACTCACAATCTGCACTCTGCACTCACACTCTGCACTCACAATCTGCACTCACAATCTGCACTCTGAATCTGCACTCTGCACTCACAAACTGCACTATGCACTCACAATCTGCACTCTGCACTCACAATCTGCGCTCACAATCTGCACTCTGCACTCTGAATCTGCACTCTGCACTCTGAATCTGCACTCTGCACTCTGAATCTGCACTCTGCACTCACAAACTGCACTCTGCACTCACAATCTGCACTCTGCACTCACAATCTGCACTCTTCCCTCTGAATCTGCACTCCGCACTCTGAACTCTGCACTCTGCACTCTGAACTCTGCAGTCACATTCTCCGGATGATGCCATCATTGATATCATCAAGGATGTCACTTGAGATGTCATTAGTGATGTCATTAAGGATGTCATTGACCGGGGGGGGGGGCATCTTGTCACTAGGTGCAAGATGGCCACCACCTAGTGAGGCTCTGCTGGCTGGACGGATCATCCACCATTTATCCTGCAGATTGGGCCCCTGACAGCACCTGAAAAAGACAGGAAATGTAATTGACCTGTCAGTGAAGCGGCTGATAGCAGTTTTGTCGATTGTTGGCGGACTGAGGAGGGTGAAATTCACAGGAGAGTTGAACAGCGAGTGTGGCCTCTGGCACCAAGATGGTGGGCTTGAGTGCCTAAGCTGAATGGGGATTACTGCACTGTCTGCGGATCGGTGAAGTGTGCAGTGAGCCTGCTGGATGGCGGTTCAGAGAGGAGCGGAAAGGACATGTATGGTGGCCAGGGATCCGACCCACCTGGCCCGTGGGGAGCAGCCGCGGCCATGCTCTGCGATGTGCCCCCGGTGCCATGGAGGAACTGTGAGCCGCAGTGAGCCCCGAGAAGTGGGAGGACTGTGGCCGAGAGTCACGCCAGATGATGTGGTGTGGTGTGCCTCCCTGCGAGACAGGGGCGAAGGTGAGTGAGTGTCTGCCTGGCTGAGGGGATTTCGTCCGGGAGGCCGTCCAGCAGGGAGGAGTCGTGGTCCGGCTTCTAATTCCAGCGGTGGGGGCTGAAAGGACGAGCAGGCGGGGAGAGGCAATGTCAGAGGCTTCTGTGAGCTCCCAGCCTGTCGTTTCCAGTGGTGGGGGCTGCAGTGAGGAGCAGGCTGGGAGAGGTGATGTCAGAGGCCTCTGCGCGCCCGGCATCTGGCTTCAATTACCACGGGCCCACAAGCTTTGGCAGGGAGCCAGCATGCGCGCACACACAGCTGAAAAAAAAATTACCTGGAAAGAGGTGAATGCGAGGCGGCCCCTGACAGCTGGTAATTGATTAATTATAGCCTTCTGCTGCGCATGTCTGCACGGAATATGCAGGAAGTGGAGCAACTCTACAGACTACGGCCTATTGCGTGCTGCCTTGTAAAAACACAGCCATGCGAGGGCCAATTGCCATGCAGCTGCCATTAATAACGAACAAAATTCACGCGCTTCTCTGGAATTCGTAGGTTAGATTTTCGAAGTCCTCAGAAAAGGACTCTGAAGCCACACCCACTTCATGGGATGTAGGCCGAGCCCTAATTAGGAAACAAACTTTACATCAAAACGTATTAAGGTACAACTACACATAATTACACTTCTCTGCATCTATAGTTTATGAACTTCATACAAACTACAAATTGTAAAAGTATCCAAAACTATTTTATTAAAATAGGTATTTGCATTTCTTTCCATTCTCCACTTCGAAGGATACATGCTTAAACCGACAATACTAACTATCTGTTTCTGTTTGTTCATAATCACAGGAAATGATTACATTATGTGATTTTGGTCTTGGCTCAATGCCGAGAGTCTGTGGACAGCCAGGAGTGTCAATACAAAGGCAGTTCAAACAAGTGATCTCTAACCCTTCAACAGCAGGATATCATATTATAAAAAATCCTTGCTGGAGAGAACATTGATCAGTAACTGTTGTAAAGTCAGTTCCTGACTTTCCTAGCCTACGGATTTATCAGAAGTGCTAGGTGTCTCAGGAGGGGTAATTTTTGTATTTGTAGCCAAAATAAGTGCCCATTAAGTTCTTGAATAGACTTTCTAAATGTCCATATTTGGGCTATGACCTGTTGAATATTGCACAATATTTATTCTGAATCCCAATTGCACATTCCTCTAACATTAAAATAGAGCTGTTCCGTTGGTGCATTACATATATATCATGCATATTGTGGTCTCCCTGGGTAACCCCCAACAATGCGCCTGATCTTCTAATGTATTGCTCAATGAGGCCATAGAATAGACATGAGTCCTCTGCCACACAATCACATGTAAGGAGTAGTACTTCTACTAGCTGATGTTGTGAACCTATGCATTGGGGACAATCAGGTATTTCATCTTGCAGGTCTGTTAGCTTGCTTAACAAAATGGTAAATGCAATTGCATCTATTGCTGTGAGCAAATGTATTGGACCAATATTTTGAACTGAATTCTGGCCCTGCCTGTTTTATCTGTTCTCATCCAGAATTTTCATTAAACCATATTTGCATTGGCCATTGTCACACTTTAGCCACCATTTCCAAGATGATACTATTAAGTGTAGGGGCCATTGTTGTGGATAGGAGATATGTGTCATTGAATCTTTGAGCCCAAGACAGGTTATGTGTTATCCAAGACTGGATCTCCACCCCTTCTTGCAGACAAATATAGAGCAAGTGTTGGTCTGGTGATCTCGAGCGGCCTGAGACACATTGTCCAGTGTATCCTTGTGCATTAAAAACTGGAAATCAGATGTGGCAAGGTCCATGTGCACTTGTAATTGAGAGACTATGGGCCTCATTTATGAAAAGTGACGCATCGTTGCGTGAAAACAGCGATGCGTCACTTTTTTGTGCGCACTCCTTACGACATTCCTGATGCGTCATATTTAATGTATGACGCATCATGTCGCAAGGACTTACAGATACGTCAGTATTTCTGACGTATCTGTAAGCGCAAAAGTGACGCATTGCTGGAGTGTGACACAAAAGTGACGCAACTCCAGCAATGCGTCCTTTCACATGGGGAAAGCCCCATGTGAAAGGGCTTGCGTCAGTCTTACGCCTGCTGTGAGGCAGGCGCAAGATTTTGACGCAACAGCATCCTAAAAGTGACGCAGTGAAATCTTATAGATTTCACTGCGTCACTATTACGAGGCTTTTTGCGGGGGAACGCCCCCTCTGCATACATTATACCTGATGCAGGTATAAAGTGGCGCAGGGGTTTACAAAGTGACGCATCTACCTAGATGCGTCACTTTTTAAATATGGCGCAACAAGGCGCATTTTGTACGCCGCTGGTGCGTCACAAAAAGTGACGCACCGGCGGCGCAAAACTGACGCAAGGCCTCATAAATAAGGGCCTATGAGTGACTATTATTACTATATTTAAATCTTGTGCCCTCAGAAAAATGGGTGTAGTTAGTGTATGTTCCATTCCACCAATTTGTCTTTCTTCTTGTCTCCCGAGCTCTGTGCACTTGAAAATGGGAGAGAATTTTTTTTGTTGCTAATTCTTCCCTTCTGTCTGTATTCAACATCTGCTCCAATATTTTCGTTGATTTCAGTGCAGTGTCACTCATTTCCTCGTTTGGGAGCCGCACTTTCAAAATCTCCCTTGTAGCAGCTAACCTGTATAAATAGCTAATACCTGTCAAAAAATGACAACAATGCCATATCATATCCGTTGGTCGATGGAAACTGCAAGTCTAGTCTTTTGGCTGTCATGACATGTTAAGTTGGGCTGGGTGTCTACTGTTCAAAATCGCTTCTGTCTCAGTTGACTTCCCATTATGTTGTGTGCAAGAAGCTAACCGAATATCAGCTAAAAACATTCAGACATACTTCATTACAGTGAGACAAAAGGAAGTCTGCAGACTAACTCTACTGTTGCTACTCAGGGGATAAGGCAAGGGAAAACGAACAAAACATTCAGTATCACACCTGCCCCTCATCAGCCAGCCACATATGTTAGTCACACAGAGAGCTATGCGCCAGGCACAATGTTCAGTTGCTACATGTTACACAAGTGAGAATGGTATGGAAAATGTTCTAAAGGTGCTGGTACTGGTATACTTATACAGCCAGAGAAAAGAAAAGAGAAAAGTGAGAAAGAAGACATTATTTGAATTCTCTTGTGGAGTACCATTCAGCGTTTTAGTGCAGTAGTGGTGAACTCTGCATACAATGTATCCATACACATTGAATACAAACTGGGGGAATGCTATCCCTCCACTGTTTTCAATAGTATAGTACACTATACCCAAGGATCCGAGTCTCAGGAGAGCAATAGTGGGAACAGCAGAAGAACAATGGGGGTGTCAAGTGTGATAAGTATTACCACACAGGCGTGGGATAACGTACAATATGAAGTAAATGTCAGGAAGTCTGCAGGTCAGTCTGTCATTGTGCCATTTTATAATAACATTTTCTAGTAAGGCGGCTGGTAATCAGTCTTTTGAGATATAGCAGCGTATGAAAGGTCAATCGCAAAATGCCGGTAATACTCCAAAATACTAATAATCTCAATAAATCTGAAAACACCATGTAACAATTGGAGAACTGTGCATCAGATTAACAGTACTTCAAATAAATGCAAAGAATACAATACCAACCCCCTAGCTATTGTGATTAGGTGGACACCTAGTCACATCTGGCTGTCTTCCCTGGTGTCCAGGGAGGCAGTGTACTAAAGCTGAACGCCCTCTGGCTACATTGAAGTGGGGCTAACAACGCCGACACCAGGGTATTGCAATTTCTCATCCTGTGCATATATACCCGTTGCCAGTACCAAAAAAGGGTTTGGCTCTAATCAGCAAGGCTGAGCCCTATATACTATACAACAAGAAGAAGTGCCACTACTGATTTATTATTCAAAACTGTTTCATCATAAATGCATAGACCACACGACAATGCATCTGGAAGCTCATTAGTAGCCTTTTATTCAAATTTGCTATTTTTTCAATCTCAAAAAATTCAATACTTATAAAACCACAAGACAAACAATGGGATTAATTATGGACATAGGAACTCGTGAAAGAAATCCAACAAACAATCATTTACTCTCACAAACTCACTATTTCAACATCAAGCTAAGCACATTCAACCTACTGGGTGCACACACAACAAGGGAGATTCAATAAACCACTTGAGGGGCACCTGAACTGCCGAAAACTACCATTTACACCATTACTTTTTCTTTTATATACCCTACAATTTTTTTTAAATATACAACTAATCCAAGTAATCACAATAATTAGGTGTAATTCTGCCACGAATAATTGGTAAAAAACTGTTTGTCAGAACCGATGGTCTACGCGTTTCGAATCCATTTGTTCTTGGGATTGTCCTCAGGACCAACAGAATCTGTGAAGAAAAGAAAATATGTCTGACAATGTCCTAATCAGAACCTCTAGAGCGCTCACCACTCATCTAACACTTCAGCTTACCAGTTCAATAGATGAAGCGATGTCTTAACTTCAAGATGATCTTTCCAAACAACTCTGGAACCACAAAGAGGAGGGGACAGGACAGAAACCAGAAATATAGAAAAAGACATGAGTGTGTCTATTTAATAAAGATGTTCCTACTAGTCCATCCATTTCTATTTTAATCCATGGGCTTACCTATGTCCATTCCACAGTGTCCCTCTCAGGACTGCTTCTTCTAGTTGGAATCGACCGCAAGGGCCAATGATGGCGGCAGCGCTCTATCAAAAAAATTGAAACGACACAGGCTGCAACTTTTTCATAGAAATTTGTGGAATGTCTCCCCTGACGTTCCCCTGATGCCCTTTCTCCAGATCTAGTTAGAGCCTATCTTACCTCCAACCTCCAGCCGGCGTGGGGAGTCCTTGTACTCTTGTCAACACTTTGCTTCCTTTTTCCGTTTCGTGCTGTAGGAAAATAAAACTGCAATGAATTCAAAGCCCTCTTTCCTCTTAGGCACCTATAGTATATTTCGGGCAGAAGGTATTCCGCTTACCGGGTATAATTCCTCTCTTCCACACAAAAACATGGAAACTCTGGACCGCTGTATCATTCAGACACGAGCCTCGGCTTCAAAAGATGACGCCTCCCACGCCCGCAGAGCTCTTGGGAATTGGAGTGTGGCCGGTCCTTTTGTGCATGAGTATTAAACATTTGCGGCCCGCATTTGTATTTAATTGTAATTTTGACCCAATGATAAAATGTACCAACCATTAAATACATTCAATAGATTAACCTCAAAGAATTAGATACCGCCCTTGAATTCGAACAGCAGCCTCAATTCAATGGTCAAAATTCCCATTGGTTTGCTGGCTAATCTTATCCGAAGTTTTAAAGGATCATAAATTGTATGTATGAAATAGATCAGTTGATTGAATAGTATCATCTATTTAACCGAGAACCTCGAATTACGAGTGATCCCGCGTGCCACTGCCCCCGGAGATTCCTGGGAGCTGTAGTTCAGCCGATCCTATCGCACCAGGGGAAAACCTGTTTTAAAGCCTCGAATGTATGATAATGGGCTTATGTTCTTTTCCGGTGTACCAAATTTGTAGTGTATCACATGTTAAAAAGTTGTTGGCGGAATCAATGGCACCGATTAACCAAATCATTTGCCTTACAATTTAAATGTTAGGTGGGTCTTTCCTTGAACTCCACTAAGGGGTCCAATGGATCTTCTATCTCTGAGTTTACTGCTATTCCCATTAGTGGACATACATGATTAGGATAAAGATACCTGTGGGGTCATGTATGGCTTAATATCACAATCAGATGTGTTAGCGTCCTCTGGTGACCACACTAGATGGAAAGGTTTGGTTATAATGATATGCCCGATGCATAAAGAGAGAGTCTTTGGCTGTTGGTTCCAAAAACATAGGAAAGATTGAGTCCCATAAAGATGTGCCAATGAGGGCTCAGTTAGAGCTGAATCACTACTAACATCTAGATTTTTTGATAATCAAGACAGAAAAACATGCTTCATAATCACCGTTTGTGTAAATCCGAAATCTCGTTGAGGCCATACAAGAATGCATGCTTCACCCTCACAATTTATATAATTCAGATATCTCATTAAGGCCAATTTCAATTCTGTATCCCCTCCCCGGGGATCTCGTTCGACCATGGAGATGACTGTCCATCTCAAGTCACTTACGCTGTGACACTTCTTTCTCCAATGGTTCACAAGTGGAGAAGTCTCCACATTAGTTTTGATTCTAGATTTATGTTGGGAGATTCTTTGGCGAACTTCCTTGCGGTTACTGAAAGTCTCATGTTTCCAAAAAATTCCATGGTGTTTAAACAATGAACCTTATATCTTAATTTCAGCAACGGAGTAAGAAACTTTCACAAATTACCAAATTCACATAACTACTAAATCAAACATTGGGATTTATACTTAATACTGAAACAGTAGAATTTGTTATCTCTCTTTTTATTATCATTGTTGTTCATTTGTCAATATATTAAAAATATAACCATTTCAATTTTAAAATTTAGATTCATCACATTCATTTTAACCCTTTCGATGCTGATGACGAGCTCAGCTCGTCATGATGCACAGTTGAGCTGTGCTGATGACGAGCTGAGCTCGTCATAAATAAAGTAATAAAGCAATTTCCAGCACAGGGGGGGAAAACGCCTAGCAGCCAAGGTGTTAAAAAAAACATATGCATATATTTAATTTCACATGAAATTATTGAATAAAAATACAATCACAAATAATGAACAAATTTAAAAAACAATTGCCAAATACAAACACAAATAATGACCAAGTTTAAAAAAGAATTGTCGACGCGGTGTTTCGGTGTTCAAAAATAGTTGCACCTTCTTCAGGACAAGATGATAGAATGAGTAAAACAATTTGATTAGCAAATGATCCCCATAAGGAACATGGTGAGACGAAGGGTACTCAGATTATTTTTAACTTTATTACATTGGACCATTAGATCGAGTAAACAATTCCAATAAAGATAAAGGGGCTGTGTAAGTAAGAAATAAAGGTTAAAATCTGAGTCACCACGATGCTTTATGAGTAATAATAAAGGGAACTTAACCAGGGTTCGACAAAGGAAATAATGTTGGGGTTATAGTTACGAATCATAAAGATATATAACCCTGAATACTTCCCAAGCCAAAATGGTACCCGCGCATGCGCAAAATAGTCCCCAAGAGATGTGAACGCAAGATGCAAGCTGGGAATAGATCGGGCACATTAAACCAATTGAAAATGGCACCCGCGCATGGGCAGACAGGCCACTATACATTATGTATTAAACCTGAAAATAACGTACAGGTTGTAAAAATCGCTTTATCAAAGCATAATCAAATTATTAAAAAACAAAGGGAAATGTAAGATTGAATCGCAATCTGGAGACGTACCACAAGACGGAAAGTAACAAAATCTGCGCATGCTCAGAGAGACCCGCAAGAATAAAAACATTAGATGAATGCGGGCACAAAATAAATGGTGAAATAATAGGTAAACAAGGCGAAAGCAAATATCTATTGGTAACAAGGACATATACACATAAGGAAGCCGATAGTGAAGAGGGTCCCGAGATTAATTGGACATATCATATCGAATATGGGAAATGCAAGATAGAATCGCAATAGGGAGACGTACCGCAAGACGGAAAGTAACAAAATCCGCGCATGCGCAGAGAGACCCGCAAGAATAAAAACATTAGATGAATGCGGGCACAAAATAAATGGTGAAATAATAGGTAAACAAGGTGAAAGCAAGTATCTATTGGTAACAAGGACATATACACATAAGGAACCCGATAGTGAAGAGGGTCCCGAGATTAATTGGACATATCAAATCGAATATGAGAAATACCCTGAAACATGCCCAGTAGATAGAAAATATTTAATAACTATTTTTCTGATGAAAGAAGCAAGATTGCTCACTTTAGAAAAGGAACAACAAAAGTAGACCATAAGGGATAGAAGTGTGCATAAGAACTTCAAAGATGGCCGCCACATTAGAAAAAAAAACAAGCGGAAAAAGACCCTTAATCATCAATTAAGAGGGATAATTGCCAATTAACAGCAAGATAAAAGGGAGGTTTTTCCTTCCTTTGAAACCATTAGAAAACAGAGAAGCCAAGAAGAAGGACGCTCAAGCAGGACCCTCTAAAATATAAGTAAGTGAACTAATATACCTTAGGTTATGTAGAGGATATATAAAAAATAGGGGACCAATTACCTAGAGTTTACATTATGTTTCCCATAGGTTTTGGAGAGCCCCTAAACATCAAAGACAAGAGCCCCAAATAATTTCTAAGAGAAAGAGACTTAATGTGAAGGTTCAAGTCCAAGGTGAGAAGGAGACCCAGTGAGAATAATAAAAAACTGTGGTGAACTAAAGAGGAAGAGAAACATGAAATGTATTTGATATAATCTTTGCATTATAGGCTGAGGCTGAGGTTAAGGAAAAGAAACCCTAGCAAATACAGCTCCTTCCAAAATATAAATTTTAAATAAAGAGGTAAGAGAGGCATGCTTTCAAAATAGAAGAAAGGGACAATACACATTGAGTATTTGAAACTGAACAATTACATACATTGTCATGTTAACAGCTGAAATCTGGAACTACTGGTAAAAGAAACAAGAAATAAGAACAGAAGACAAGAAGTACATTCAAGCTACGCCCAACCT
The DNA here is from genome assembly GCF_964263255.1 of Lissotriton vulgaris. Taxonomy (NCBI): domain Eukaryota; kingdom Metazoa; phylum Chordata; class Amphibia; order Caudata; family Salamandridae; genus Lissotriton; species Lissotriton vulgaris. The sequence goes on along the minus strand of NC_141689.1, from coordinate 1,076,906,780 downwards.
TCCACTGGTGGCAGAAGCTTGAGCGATTTACTTGGGAGATTACCCAGGTACGACAAGATATGGAGGCTTAGACAAAGATCAGCCCTAGATCTAAGAAGAAGGGAGGAATTAATTTAAGTCTTTCCCCTCAAATCCTTAGTCCCAATGAATAAGTGAACTTAGAAGAAAAGAGTTAACAGACCAGTAATTGACGAAACCTGGTGAAGAAAAAAATCTGATGATAAGAATCAGGTATGAATTACAATTTGTCTACTTTATAGTGGACATTAAGTCATGACGAAAAATGGAGTCAGTAAACAGAGAGTACGTTCTTGGCAAGTTACCACATATAAGGAATAATGTGGGGATATTGGGCGCATTTAGTGATGAGAGAGGTGAACATGATAAGTCACACAAAGAGAAAAAATGGGAGTGCCATGATACTGTTCAGTAATGCATAGTTTCTTTGTCTAGATAAATGTTTAAGAATCATTGTCCTGAAGAAGGTGCAACTATTTTTGAACACCGAAACGCCGCGTCGACAATTCTTTTTTTAACTTGGCCATACTGTGTGTTTGTATTTAACAATTCTTTTTTAAATTTGGTCATTATTTGTGATTGTATTTTTATTAAATAATTTCATGTGAAATTAAATATATACATATATTTTTTTTAAATGAATGTTATGAATGTAAATTATAAAATTTAAATGGTTATGTTTATAATATATTGACAAATGAACAACAATGATAATAAAAAGAGAGATAACAAATTCTACTGTTTCAGTATTGAGTATAAACCCCAATGTTTGATTTAGTAGTTATGTGAATTTGGTAATTTGTGAAAGTTTCTTACTCCGTTGCTGAAATTGAGATATAAGGAAATCTCCTTCCTTACATTAGTAAATTGGAAAAGGATCCTTTTGCTGTTATAACTTATCTACCCATTCCTTTTCCATGATACTTTAGCATAAACAAGGAACCTTCTACTGTGAGGTCACAGCATACACACATACCGCATTTATGATGTCCTAAAATGGGTGCAAGGCCCATTAGTTGTCTTAATGAAGGTTTGGGGTCCTTTTTGATAGTCGCTCTTACTATGTGATTAGAAACACTGCTTTCTTTCATAAATGCAAAAAGTGGTGGAGAGGAAAAACCTGTGTCTAAGTTCTTAATTAAGTGCCAGTTTTGAGAAATCACTTTTTTCAGTTTATTCGAGTTAGGACAGAATGTAGTCACACAGACTTGTCGTTGTGTTGGACGTTTGTTCTTTCTTTCTAGGAGTGGCTCCCTTGGGGTCCATCGTGCACGCTTCATCGCTGTTTTAACAATTTTTTTCCGGGTACCCTCGTTCCCGTAGTATATCTGCCAGATTGCTGGCATGCAGATTGTAATCATCTTTAAAGAAACAATTTCCACAGATTCTTAAAAACTGACCATATGGCACGTTTTCTCATAGACTCCTTGTGTGGTTGCTGGAAAATAACAGGGCTTTGTTCCTATCAGTAGGTTTTGTGTATAATGTTGTCACCAAGCCTCCTTCTGCCGGATAAACCTCCACATCCAAGAATGATATTTTATTTGCTGAATGTAGAATACTAAATTTAATGTCTGCTGTTCTTATATTGAGCCAGTCATAGAAAAGCATTATTTGTTCCTCTCCTCCAGACCATGAAAATGTCATCGATAAAACGTAGCCACTTCTATGCATTCTATATCTTTCATACGATCCAGGTCTCTGAAACGCACCCTATATCAGGGGCACACCACACATTTCCATGACATACCCCAAATAAGTATGATAGGCCGCGCAGTTCTCCGTCGCAGAATGTGTGCGCCACTCACATACCTCATAAGCCTTCACATATTACCCACTGCCTCAAGATGCACCTTACAGACATTATGTGTCTTTTGCACTTCAATGTATGTCAACCACATCCCCTGTGCCCGTCCAGCCACCAGGCCCATATCATGAGGCCACATAACTCGCTTTTTTTCTAATTCTAATGTTTCACTCATATCCCAGATGGCTTCCAGATTGTCCAGGTTGTGAATCAGCATTCCATTTACAGCATTGACGGTTAGTAAAGCACAAGCTATTCATGACTTATTGCGTGCCCAAACCTATAAAATATTCAAAACATTTGTATGTGCCCCCGTCCCCATTGTTTTTTAGAGAGCAAGCGCGTATGGTAGCAGTCACTCGAAGCGTGCACAAGACATTCCTTGTCTACACACTGACGGTCAGGGGCAGAGAATAGACCGGAAAGTCAGCTCCATGGGTGACAGTAACCAGTAATCTTATAACAGATTTCAAGAGTTTGGGTGGCTTTTGTCTGTATATCAAACACAAAGAAAGGGAAAGACGGCCTGACGTGGAAACAGAACCTGAAGTGTTTGACCCCACACAGCCACATATATTCTCCAATTAACTATACATCCATCAGACAACCCACACCAGGCACCCGAGACTCCTAGATCCTTTCACCCACCGTCTCCTCGTGTGCCACATTTTGAAAGCGTTCACAAAAAACGTCCGCCTTTGGATCTGAGTTGGGGTGTGTTGGTAAAGGCTCTGTGTTCTGAGAGTCTGACCGGCACCCCCTGAGTGACAAGGCAGACAGTGTTAACAAGTGCAGCCCCAGCTCAGACTTGATGGGCAGCTCCTGAGGTGCTGTGTTTTATCACAGCCATCAACTGGCGGCTGCAGTTCCCAGACACAGCAGGTTGCAGCAGACAAAACGACCCTGTGTACTTTCTCAATAGCCTGCAAACAATTGCAATGTGCCTGTTGCTTACCTACACCCCAGCGAACTGGTGTGTGGGTTTAAAAACTGATGCCATATCTGAGTAAATACCCCACTTATCATGGGGCTGCTAAGTGCTGCAATACTCCTAAGTGCCCTGACCAGAAGCGGCCTATACATGCAGCACAGAGCCCTCCAGCCTGTTTAGACTCAGATTGACGTGGACACTGAAGCTGCTGCATGAACCGTTTCAGATCTAGGGCTCCTGTTTTTGAAGCTCTTCTGACTCAAACATTGGCAGATCTTTGAAAAGTGAACCCTGCAGGGTCTTCAGCCTGCATTAATAAGATGCCGACTAATGGAGTACAGGCCAAACCGTGTGGAGTTACTTCGTGGATTCGTAAACAGTATTAACCACACATGAAGCGCATGCGCTAAATGTAATATACTTTAGGCACTAATATATTGCATTTTTACCCAACCCCATCTTTTTGAAGTCACAGTAGGGATGGGAGAACTTGTTTAAAAGTCGTTGCCAGCTTTAGAATGTAATGATGCATGAACGCGTGCTGCACCGCATTGAGGGAACGGTGAAGAACTTCACAGCGCAATGTTTACAAAGAGGCGCAGAAAGAATGCCAGCGCTTCTAGAGTGATGCTCAGCATAGAACCGTGGCACAAATAGCAGTGCAGTTAGGGTGACCAACTGGCATTGGTGCAAATTCAGGACGGTGAGTGTAAAAATTCAGGACAAAGGGTCAAAATTCAGGACACAAATTCAGGACAGGAGGTCAAAATTCAGGACAAAACTTTAGGACAATTGGATACGTTTTACAGACACATCAGAGGTCGCGCAATAGTATATAAGTAAGCCCAGCCATATCCAAACATTCAACCAGTTGCAAACTTAGCCATCATGTATCCTTCCATCTATCATTTCACTCATCCATCCCTTCATTCAGCAATCCATTATCCATCCATCCACCCTTTCACCCTATACATCTGTGCACTCATCCATCCACTCTTCTACCCATCCACCCATTCACTCATCCATTCAGCCATTTACCCTTTCACCCATCCAGCCATCCTTTCATTTACTCATCCATCCACCCAGTTACTCATCCTCCCACCCATCCACCCTTTCAGTTATCTATCCATCCATCCATCCATCCATCCATCCATCCATCCATCCTTTCAGTCATCCATTCTCCCTTTCTCTCTCCATCGACCCTTTCACTTAGCAATCCTTCCTTCCATCCATCCATCCATCCATCCATCCACCCTCCCATCCATCCACTCATCCACTCATGAATCCATCCATTAACCCTATCACTCATCCGTCATTCCTCTCATCCATTATCCTTTCACTCCTTCACTCATCTATTCATCCTTTTGTCCATCTACCCTCCCTTTCACTCACTCATCCATCCTTACATTCACCCTTTCACTCATCCGTTCATCCATTCACCTTTGCACTTATCAATTCATCAACCCATCTATCCATCATTTCACTCATCCATCCACCCACTCACTCATCATCCACCTTTTCACTCATCCATCGTTTCACTCATCCATCCACCCTTTTACCCATCCAGCTACCCTTCCACCCATACATCCAGCTATTTACCCTTTCTCTCCTCCATCCTTCCAATCACTCATCAATCCATCCATCCTCTCTCATTATCCATCCATTCAACCTTTCACTAATTCATCCAGCCATCCACCCATCCCTTCACTTACTCACTCGCCCACCTTAACATATTAATTTTTAGCTGCACCTTTTTGAGAAGAGGTCCATCAAGAACTTCACCCTCGCTGCAGGAGCCATTCCAGGACTGGACCAGAAGCCACCCAGGGCAGAGACAGATCCACCACATGGGGGGACAGGAGCCATCACAGGCGCGGGGCAGGGGGGGGGCAGGAGCCACCACATGGGGGACAGGAGCCATCACTGGGGGAGGGGGGGGGCAGGAGCTATCCGAGAAGGGGGAACAGGATCCACCAGGGTGGGCACCGGAGTGGGCGTGAAGTATTCTAGTATCATCGTAGTCTCGACCTGGTTGTGGGGTAGGCCTTTTCAACCCCTCCTGGACAAGACAACGAGAAGACAGGCTCTCTTTCCAAAATATTACTTTTGCCATCTCCAACTGTGATGTACAGTACTTAAAGGAGATACTACAAGAGAACTGATTGTCCTCCATACTTTGTTAAACAGTGTGGGTGCGATTGTGCCATTTCTTTATTTTATTACATTATAGACTGCATGTTTGCAGAACCGAGGTTTGTTTAAACCACGTGCTGTCTCGGTGTAATGGGGCCGTTCTAGCATGTTTGGGGCCCTGGGATGTGTGAGGCCCCTCTAAATTGCAGATACAATACGCATTCAGGGCTGTTTGCATCTGAATAGATGCCCCTGCTCCTGAAGCGGCAGCCCCTCCCTCTCAGTCACCTTAAAGCACCTCTTAACAGCTCATCAAGGGCTGGAGGTGTGAGTGTTGCCATCCCACTGTGCCTCTCCAATGCTGCTGGGTTTCCCAGCTTGCATCGGAGGCTGTTAAAAACCCGACCCCAACAGCATCAGAGTCAAGAAGGGAGGTGGGTGGTTACAATTACGGACAAATGGCGTCCGTTAAAGTATCCTTCACGGACAACGGACAGACGACTGAAATTACGGACTGTCTGTGAAATTTACGGACGGTTGGTCACTCTAAGTGCAGTGCGGGGGGCACCTTTTGCTTACAGTCTCGGCTCGCATCCCAATACTTGCGGGGGAAGGGAATTAAATTAAAATAAAATAAAAAAGAAAACTTACCTGACCGCCAGTCCGCGCCACCTCTGCTACTGAACCCTTGGCGCCTTCACGAACAGCACTGGAGTGGCAACCCATCTCAGCCAATCCTGGTGCTGCTCCAGCAGCACCAGGGTTGGCTTAGCAGCGTTACTCGCCGCCCGCCTGTCCATTAGGAGACCGAGGGTTGCACCTGTGATCAACCCTCGCTCTCCTAATGCGCACCAGTCATGCGTACTTACTGCTAGTCCTTCAATGTGCATCCAAGCCCTACATCTGCCACGGCTCTCTTTTTGGTGCCCAGCTAAGGGCATCAATGGCTAGCAAGAGGCACTCGCCACACGGGGGGTTTGGGGGTGCCGCCGAGCTCTTTGCCAGGGCCGGCTTTTGGCCGTTTTTGGTATATGGCCGATTTTGCAGCTATGCTGCAAAAACGGCCCTGTAACAAAAACGGCCCCCAGGGGCCCAAAACTGGCCCCCACCCGTGCGGCGCACCAGGGGATTGCCCGGTGCCCGCTATGGTCAGTCCGCCCAGGTAGTAAGCCTAGGCGGAGATCGTTCAGTAGACAAAAAACCTCTGCGAGTGGCGGTGTGCATTAGGGTGATGCCGTTCGCTGTGATTTTGAGCACCGGGTGTTTGTCCCGTGCTGTAAAATCATTGTGAACTGCACCATGCACAGTACAAGAGGGCGCAGCTTCCTTTCTGCTTCTGGAGTAGATTTTGTACTCGAAGGGCATGTTCCTCAACGCTAACGGAAGGTTGCTCAATGTGAATGGTCGCAACCTGCCGTGACCAATCGTATGGAGAAATCTGACCACCTGCGTTGAGAAATCTCATCAGGAGGTTAATTTTCCTTACTTGCACTCGCCAACTAGACCTTGGCAAGTGTGAGCAAAGAAACATTTTGCTAGGAGGTGGATTTTCCTCGCTTGCACTTACCAATTTGATGTTGACGAGTGTGAGCGAGGAAAAACACTCCGCTCACCTCCACCGAGCATAGTTTTTGGGAACTCTGCATACTCTGCAGAGTGTGGAAAACTCCACAAACTCCACGAACAGAGCAGTGTTCCCTGCCCCCTGGGTTATGGTGTATTCTCAAGATGCTTTGTCTATGGGTGCAAGTATGTTAATACATGCTTCTATCTGTGTGTATAATAAACAACACATTTGCCAGTGCTGGGAAACTTATTTTCACAACCTGTTTGAATCTGTAGTGTACAAGACTATGGCATGGACACTTGCTTTATGAATTGCAAATTTTTATTTTACACTTATATGCCTTTTTTAGTTCTGCATCATTAAGATTTTGTGCATGGGAATACAAAACATCTTATGTACATATTATATACAAACATAAAAAACAAATAAACAAACACTATGGTATGTACAATGAATTCTCAACTTACATACAACGCATTCTTGGCCATCCATTCATACAACACATGCAACACATACACAATGGTCCCGGTGTCAAAATAAACTTTTTTTGGTTCAACAAATGAATAGTCCGTTCTTTGACCTATCTCACACTTAATTGTGGTAATTGTACTGGAAGCAAAAAAGTCTTTCCACGTGTTCCCCAAGAAATTACAGACAAATCAGGGAAATGACACGGGACCTGGTCGGTCGACGCGTTTCGAGCCCAGTGACTGGCAGGGTTCTCCTCAGGACCATACAATAACTATGAAGAAAAAGGAAAACAATAATGACTCAAATGTACTAAGTGATCAACACCTGATCTGCACCCTAACCACCGGCAGCCTACCTCTAACGTTGGGTCTTGGCTCCAACAAACAATTGTATTCCAAGATGGAAATATTTTGAGGGGTGTGCTGAAACAAGTTAGGAAAAGAGGAAGAAAAATAAGTGCTCTGCATTTAAACATCCACACTCGTCATGTTAGCTGTCTTGTGTGTGCGCCTACCTGAACTAAGGCTGGTGGTGGGCTGGGGAAGAATGTTCCGGAGTTCTGGTTCTTAGGCTGGTAATGTCGTTTTCAATTCTGCTGAGACAAACACAATTGGCAGCGTTTGTGAGCGCTAATGTGGCATTTAGCTGGGGAAAGTATTGGCGCTTCTCCCCGGTAGGCTTCTTACCGTTTCTGTATTCGTGCTGTTTGAACGTATGAACCATCGCTGCCGGAGGGGAAAAAGATCGCCAGTGGCTGCCGCTCCTGTCCGCTACGTTTAACCCCTTCGATGCTGATGACGAGCTCAGCTCGTCATCACCCACGGGGGTCGTGTGCTGATGACGAGCTGAGCTCGTCATGGTGCCACTAAAATGGCATTTTCCAGCACACAGCGGGAAAACGCCTAGCATCCAAGTGGTTAAACTAAATCTGCTGAGACAGAAGGGAAACGCGTGTATGAGTGTTCGCTGTCCCGCATTTATCGATCGATTTTTTGTGAGAAAGGTCGTGTGCCCGACCGGGTCCTGTCTTACCTTTCGTGAAGCTTCACGTTAGTCCACAGATTGCAAAGGTTCCATCGCTGGTCGCAACGTTAGCTCCTTCCCCTTTGGTCTATTGCCGCTAACTGAGAACGCTCACTGTTCCTAGTTGTGGGAGTGGTTCTGACTCAAAGGATTGTGGGAAATGTAGTCCTGAATAGCAAAGTTACGTGATGGGTCTGTAAATTTCTGACAATTCGTTGAGGCCAGTGCCTGCTGTGTTAAATTTCATTATAAGCATTGCTTCTCTCTGATTTAGCCTTGCTTCAATGTTACCTCCTCTCGGGTCGTTTTCAATTTTGGACATGACTGTCCACTTAAGTTTAGTTTTGTCATGTTTCTTGGTGGCCCAGTGCTGGACTAGTGGTGCATTTTCCACATCTCTACGTATTCTCGATTTGAGTTGCGTGATACGCTGCCTCACTTCTTGGGTTGTTCTTCCTATGTACAACATAGGACATGGGCACATTACAGCGTAAACTACGTTTCTACTCTTGCAATTTGTGAATGTGTTGTGTTTCCAATGGATGTTATTAAAGGAAAAGACTGACTCCTCTATTGTGTCCTCGCAACATATGCATGTTCCACACTTGTGGTGACCTGTAGTCGGTGGGAAGCCGAATAGGCTTCTTATTGTCGGGGCTTTATCAATAGGCATGGCGGCTCTGACAATGTGGTTGGCCACACTCTTTTCTTTTTTGTGGGCAAATAAGGGTGGTGTTCTGAAGTCCTCATGCAGATCTTTTATTAAATGCCAGTTGGATGTAATTAATTTCTTCAATTGGTTTGTAGCTGGGCAAAATGTGGACACACAGACGACTCGTTTATGTTCCTCTTTAGGCTTTTTTTGCAAAAGGGATTCACGTGGTGTCCACCACGCTCTTTTCAATGAGTTTTTTAGTAATTTATTGGGATAACCTCTTTGGAGGAGCCTCTCTTTAAGTTGGTTTGCATGTTCAAAGTAGTCCTCTTTGCGTGAACAATTCCTACGTACCCTTAGGAATTGGCCGAAGGGTAGGTTTTGTCTTAGGCTGCGTGGGTGGTTACTTGAGTACAGCAATGCCTTATTCCTATCTGTTGCTTTCCGGAAAAGGGTTGTGGCAAGACCTCCCTCAAATGGTTCAATTTTAACATCCAAAAAAGTAATGGATGTATTGGATGATGTGCAGCTGAATTTTATGTCATTACTTCTTGCATTCAACCAGTCCACAAATTCATTTAAGGTTCCGGGGCTTCCAGTCCAAATGAGAAATACATCATCGATGTATCTCATGTAGTGGGAGATTTGATTTTTGAAAGGGTTGTCATTTTCGATGAATTTTTGTTCATAGAGGCCCATAAACATCACTGCTAATTCCGGGGCAAATGGACAACCCATTGCTACTCCTTTTATTTGTAAATAAAATTCGGAGTCAAATGTAAAGAAATTCTTTTGTAGAGCCAAAGTTGCCAGTTCTAATATAAATTCCGTGGGTACCTGGATCGGTCTATCTCGCTTGTCCAAGAAGAAGGACAATGTCTCCAGGGCTTGGTCTTGGGGAATCTGGGTGTAAAGTGAGACCACGTCTAGTGTTACCATTAGCTGTTGATTTTGATCAAATTGTACTGTTTCAATCTTTTGGAGAAAAGCGGTCGTGTCTTTGAGGTGGGCTGGAACCGTATCGATGAATGGTTTTAAAAAGAAGTCTATGTACTTGGCTACTGGTTCGAAAAGGGATTCACATCCAGACACTATTGGACGCCCAGGGGGATTGTTTTCGCCTTTATGAATTTTGGGCAGAACATAGAACACCGGGGTTCTGGGATTTTTATTCTGCAGAAACGCCAACTCCTTTGGACCTACGAAACCTTGATCAAATCCTTTTTGAATGATTTGAAAAAGTTGATTTTGGAATTCAATGGTTGGAGTTTTTTGGGATACGTCTGTAGCATGTAACATCGTCCAGTTGTCGGTGTACTTCTGTTTTATATTTGTTGACATCCCAGACAACCACTGCCCCTCCCTTGTCTGCTTGTTTTATGACAACTGATCTATCATTTTTTAATGTGAATAATGCCTCCTTTTCTGTCTTAGGTAGGTTGTATTTTACATAGCTTCTTTTATTCTCTAGAGATGAAATCCCGGATAGAATGGTGCGTTCGAACGTGATGACTTCTTTCGGAATCTTAGAACCTGCAGGACAAAAGCTGGATTTTTTCTTTAGACCTGACACTTCAGGTTGATGATCTTCAATGGTGTCCGAAAAGAATGTTTTAAGCCTGATTTTACGGCAGAATTCTAGAGCTTCTAGCTTCATTCAGACGTAGTCTGTGGGCCTAGATGGTACAAAGGCTAACCCTTTTGTCAAAATAGATGTCTCTGCTTCAGTTAAACATTTGTCAGATAAATTGAATATAGGGGGAAGATTTAGTTCTTGTAAAATCGGGACCGTGTCCTCATTTCCCATGGTTGCACTGGTCGTGTGCGCCCTCTCCCTTTCTGTTGGCCCTGTCCTAAAAAAGGAATCTGGTTTTGTTGCTGTCTTTGTTGTTGGTCTTGTTGGTTACTCTGTCTGTTTTGGTAAGGTCTGTTTGTATTGTTTGATTCACTCCCTGAGGAGGATGTATCTGAGAATGTGACAAACTTGCGGCGTGATCGCCCTTGGTTGTCCTGTAAAAATCTTCTTGATTCAGTACTCGAGTAAAAATCTTTCCTGAGGTAAGGATAGACGGAGTCCAGGGAGAAATTCTTCTTATCCAATTCAAACTTATTGCTCTTTTGAGCTACTGTGAAGTCCTTGAATTCTCCGATTTCTTTCTCCACTTTTTCCAGCAGTCCTTTAGAGTCCGCTATTAGTTGATTGTCTTGGATTTCCTTCTCCAACGCAGAGATTTCTTCCAATTCTTTGACAGAGATTCTGTGTGCTGTCTCGATTGTAAGGACCATCAAATCCCTGCTGCACTTTGTTTCTATCCCGCTAAAACCCTTTTTGTAGTCAGGGTCATCCGTGAATACTACTGGGATATTGCGGATTTGAAGGCCGGAAGGAATTGTGCCAGATCTTAAATGCTGAAGTAGAAAATGTCCATGGAGATCCGTCCTGATTTGTTTTTTGCGCAGTCGGAGTAGCTTTTCAGACTCGTTTTGAGTGTTAGCCGTAAGACTGAGGGTGGCCGATGCAAAAGGAGGTGGATCTCTTAGTAGGTTTTGAATGTGTTCCTCTGTGAAAGCTACTGTGTCCTGTTCAGCCATACCACAACTGAACACACGTGATAGAAAAAAGGTTAGAAAAACGGTTAGGGTGTGAAGGGAAAAAGTTAGAACAAAAATGAAATTACTACAACAACCCAAATACACTAGATTCACCACATGAACTACCTAGTAATGTACAAAGGGTATAACCCTGTGGCAGCTGCTTCTCTGCCCAACAGGACCTCGCGAGCCTCCAACCCGCACTACAGTTTAGGAAACAAAAAGGTTCTTGGCTCCTAAACTCAGCAAGGCTAAGCCAATATAAACTATAATAAACAACACATTTGCCAGTGCTGGGAAACTTATTTTCACAACCTGTTTGAATCTGTAGTGTACAAGACTATGGCATGGACACTTGCTTTATGAATTGCACATTTTTATTTTACACTTATATGCCTTTTTTAGTTCTGCATCATTAAGATTTTGTGCATGGGAATACAAAACATCTTATGTACATATTATATACAAACATAAAAAACAAATAAACAAACACTATGGTATGTACAATGAATTCTCAACTTACATACAACGCATTCTTGGCCATCCATTCATACAACACATGCAACACATACACAATGGTCCCGGTGTCAAAATAAACTTTTTTTGGTTCAACAAATGAATAGTCCGTTCTTTGACCTATCTCACACTTAATTGTGGTAATTGTACTGGAAGCAAAAAAGTCTTTCCACGTGTTCCCCAAGAAATTACAGACAAATCAGGGAAATGACACGGGACCTGGTCGGTCGACGCGTTTCGAGCCCTGTGACTGGCAGGGTTCTCCTCAGGACCATACAATAACTATGAAGAAAAAGGAAAACAATAATGACTCAAATGTACTAAGTGATCAACACCTGATCTGCACCCTAACCACCGGCAGCCTACCTCTAACGTTGGGTCGTGGCTCCAACAAACAATTGTATTCCAAGATGGAAATATTTTGAGGGGTGTGCTGAAACAAGTTAGGAAAAGAGGAAGAAAAATAAGTGCTCTGTATTTAAACATCCACACTCGTCATGTTAGCTGTCTTGTGTGTGCGCCTACCTGAACTAAGGCTGGTGGTGGGCTGGGGAAGAATGTTCCGGAGTTCTGGTTCTTAGGCTGGTAATGTCGTTTTCAATTCTGCTGAGACAAACACAATTGGCAGCGTTTGTGAGCGCTAATGTGGCATTTAGCTGGGGAAAGTATTGGCGCTTCTCCCCGGTAGGCTTCTTACCGTTTCTGTATTCGTGCTGTTTGAACGTATGAACCACCGCTGCCGGAGGGGAAAAAGATCGCCCGTGGCTGCCGCTCCTGCCCGCTACGTTTAAACTAAATCTGCTGAGACAGAAGGGAAACGCGTGCATGAGTGTTCGCTGTCGCGCATTTATCGATCGATTTTTTGTGAGAAAGGTCGTGTGCCCGACCGGGTCCTGTCTTACCTTTCGTGAAGCTTCACGTTAGTCCACAGATTGCAAAGGTTCCATCGCTGGTCGCAACGTTAGCTCCTTCCCCTTTGGTCTATTGCCGCTAACTGAGAACGCTCACTGTTCCTAGTTGTGGGAGTGGTTCTGACTCAAAGGATTGTGGGAAATGTAGTCCTGAATAGCAAAGTTACGTGATGGGTCTGTAAATTTATGACAATTCGTTGAGGCCAGTGACTGCTGTGTTAAATTTCATTATAAGCATTGCTTCTCTCTGATTTAGCCTTGCTTCAATGTTACCTCCTCTCGGGTCGTTTTCAATTTTGGACATGACTGTCCACTTAAGTTTAGTTTTGTCATGTTTCTTGGTGGCCCAGTGCTGGACTAGCGGTGCATTTTCCACATCTCTACGTATTCTCGATTTGTGTTGCGTGATACGCTGCCTCACTTCTTGGGTTGTTCTTCCTATGTACAACATAGGACATGGGCACATTACAGCATAAACTACGTTTCTACTCTTGCAATTTGTGAATGTGTCGTGTTTCCAATGGATGTTATTAAAGGAAAAGACTGACTCCTCTATTGTGTCCTCGCAACATATGCATGTTCCACACTTGTGGTGACCTGTAGTCGGTGGGAAGCCGAATAGGCTTCTTATTGTCGGGGCTTTATCAATAGGCATGGCGGCTCTGACAATGTGGTTGGCCACACTCTTTTCTTTTTTGTGGGCAAATAAGGGTGGTGTTCTGAAGTCCTCATGCAGATCTTTTATTAAATGCCAGTTGGATGTAATTAATTTCTTCAATTGGTTTGTAGCTGGGCAAAATGTGGACACACAGACGACTCGTTTATGTTCCTCTTTAGGCTTTTTCTGCAAAAGGGATTTACGTGGTGTCCACCACGCTCTTTTCAATGAGTTTTTTAGTAATTTATTGGGATAACCTCTTTGGAGGAGCCTCTCTTTAAGTTGGTTTGCATGTTCAAAGTAGTCCTCTTTGCGTGAACAATTCCTACGTACCCTTAGGAATTGGCCGAAGGGTAGGTTTTGTCTTAGGCTGCGTGGGTGGTTACTTGAGTACAGCAATGCCTTATTCCTATCTGTTGCTTTCCGGAAAAGGGTTGTGGCAAGGCCTCCCTCAAATGGTTCAATTTTAACATCCAAAAAAGTAATGGATGTATTGGATGATGTGCAGCTGAATTTTATGTCATTACTTCTTGCGTTCAACCCGTCCACAAATTCATTTAAGGTTCCGGGGCTTCCAGTCCATATGAGAAATACATCATCGATGTATCTCATGTAGTGGGAGATTTGATTTTTGAAAGGGTTGTCATTTTCGATGAATTTTTGTTCATAGAGGCCCATAAACATCACTGCTAATTCCGGGGCAAATGGACAACCCATTGCTACTCCTTTTATTTGTAAATAAAATTTGGAGTCAAATGTAAAGAAATTCTTTTGTAGAGCCAAAGTTGCCAGTTCTAATATAAATTCCGTGGGTACCTGGATCGGTCTATCTCGCTTGTCCAAGAAGAAGGACAATGTCTCCAGGGCTTGGTCTTGGGGAATCTGGGTGTAAAGTGAGACCACGTCTAGTGTTACCATTAGCTGTTGATTTTGATCAAATTGTACTGTTTCAATCTTTTGGAGAAAAGCGGTCGTGTCTTTGAGGTGGGCTGGAACCGTATCGATGAATGGTTTTAAAAAGAAGTCTATGTACTTGGCTACTGGTTCAAAAAGGGATTCACATCCAGACACTATTGGACGCCCAGGGGGATTGTTTTCGTCTTTATGAATTTTGGGCAGAACATAGAACACCCTGTCCTAAAAAAAGAATCTGGTTTTGTTGCTGTCTTTGTTGTTGGTCTTGTTGGTTACTCTGTCTGTTTTGGTAAGGTCTGTTTGTATTGTTTGATTCACTCCCTGAGGAGGAGGTATCTGAGAATGTGACAAACTTGCGGCGTGATCGCCCTTGGTTGTCCTGTAAAAATCTTCTTGATTCAGTACTCGAGTAAAAATCTTTCCTGAGGTAAGGATAGACGGAGTCCAGGGAGAAATTCTTCTTATCCAATTCAAACTTATTGCTCTTTTGAGCTACTGTGAAGTCCTTGAATTCTCCGATTTCTTTCTCCACTTTTTCCAGCAGTCCTTTAGAGTCCGCTATTAGTTGATTGTCTTGGATTTCCTTCTCCAACGCAGAGATTTCAACAAACCAGATTCCTTTTTTAGGACAGGGCCAACAGAAAGGGAGAGGGCGCACACGACCAGTGCAACCATGGGAAATGAGGACACGGTCCCGATTTTACAAGAACTAAATCTTCCCCCTATATTCAATTTATCTGACAAATGTTTAACTGAAGCAGAGACATCTATTTTGACAAAAGGGTTAGCCTTTGTACCATCTAGGCCCACAGACTACGTCAGAATGAAGCTAGAAGCTCTAGAATTCTGCCGTAAAATCAGGCTTAAAACATTCTTTTCGGACACCATTGAAGATCATCAACCTGAAGTGTCAGGTCTAAAGAAAAAATCCAGCTTTTGTCCTGCAGGTTCTAAGATTCCAAAAGAAGTCATCACGTTCGAACGCACCATTCTATCCGGGATTTCATCTCTAGAGAATAAAAGAAGCTATGTAAAATACAACCTACCTAAGACAGAAAAGGAGGCATTATTCACATTAAAAAATTATAGATCAGTTGTCATAAAACAAGCAGACAAGGGAGGGGCAGTGGTTGTCTGGGATGTCAACAAATATAAAACAGAAGTACACCGACAACTGGACGATGTTACATGCTACAGACGTATCCCAAAAAATCCAACCATTGAATTCCAAAATCAACTTTTTCAAATCATTCAAAAAGGATTTGATCAAGATTTCGTAGGTCCAAAGGAGTTGGCGTTTCTGCAGAATAAAAATCCCAGAACCCCGGTGTTCTATGTTCTGCCCAAAATTCATAAAGGCGAAAACAATCCCCCTGGGCGTCCAATAGTGTCTGGATGTGAATCCGTTTTCGAACCAGTAGCCAAGTACATAGACTTCTTTTTAAAACCATTCATCGATACTGTTCCAGCCCACCTCAAAGACACGACCGCTTTTCTCCAAAAGATTGAAACAGTACAATTTGATAAAAATCAACAGCTAATGGTAACACTAGACGTGGTCTCACTTTACACCCAGATTCGCCAAGACCAAGCCCTGGAGACATTGTCCTTCTTCTTGGACAAGCGAGATAGACCGATCCAGGTACCCACGGAATTTATATTAGAACTGGCAACTTTGGCTCTACAAAAGAATTTCTTTACATTTGACTCCGAATTTTATTTACAAATAAAAGGAGTAGCAATGGGTTGTCCATTTGCCCCGGAATTAGCAGTGATGTTTATGGGCCTCTATGAACAAAAATTCATTGAAAATGACAACCCTTTCAAAAATCAAATCTCCCACTACATGAGATACATCGATGATGTATTTCTCATATGGACTGGAAGCCCCGGAACCTTAAATGAATTTGTGGACTGGTTGAACGCAAGAAGTAATGACATAAAATTCAGCTGCACATCATCCAATACATCCATTACTTTTTTGGATGTTAAAATTGAACCATTTGAGGGAGGTCTTGCCACAACCCTTTTCCGGAAAGCAACAGATAGGAATAAGGCATTGCTGTACTCAAGTAACCACCCACGCAGCCTAAGACAAAACCTACCCTTCGGCCAATTCCTAAGGGTACGTAGGAATTGTTCACGCAAAGAGGACTACTTTGAACATGCAAACCAACTTACAGAGAGGCTCCTCCAAAGAGGTTATCCCAATAAATTACTAAAAAACTCATTGAAAAGAGCGTGGTGGACACCACGTGAATCCCTTTTGCAGAAAAAGCCTAAAGAGGAACATAAACGAGTCGTCTGTGTGTCCACATTTTGCCCAGCTACAAACCAATTGAAGAAATTAATTACATCCAACTGGCATTTAATAAAATATCTGCATGAGGACTTCAGAACACCACCCTTATTTGCCCACAAAAAAGAAAAGAGTGTGGCCAACCACATTGTCAGAGCCGCCATGCCTATTGATAAAGCCCCGACAATAAGAAGCCTATTCGGCTTCCCACCGACTACAGGTCACCACAAGTGTGGAACATGCATATGTTGCGAGGACACAATAGAGGAGTCAGTCTTTTCCTTTAATAACATCCATTGGAAACACGACACATTCACAAATTGCAAGAGTAGAAACGTTGTTTACGCTGTAATGTGCCCATGTCCTATGTTGTACATAGGAAGAACAACCCAAGAAGTGAGGCAGCGTATCACGCAACACAAATCGAGAATACGTAGAGATGTGGAAAATGCACCGCTAGTCCAGCACTTGGCCACCAAGAAACATGACAAAACTAAACTTAAGTGGACAGTCATGTCCAAAATTGAAAACGACCCGAGAGGAGGTAACATTGAAGCAAGGCTAAATCAGAGAGAAGCAATGCTTATAATGAAATTTAACACAGCAGTCACTGGCCTCAACGAATTGTCATAAATTTACAGACCCATCACGTAACTTTGCTATTCAGGACTACATTTCCCACAATCCTTTGAGTCAGAACCACTCCCACAACTAGGAACAGTGAGCGTTCTCAGTTAGCTGCAATAGACCAAAGGGGAAGGAGCTAACGTTGCGACCAGCGATGGAACCTTTGCAATCTGTGGACTAACGTGAAGCTTCACGAAAGGTAAGACAGGACCCGGTCGGGCACACGACCTTTCTCACAAAAAATCGATCGATAAATGCGGGACAGCGAACACTCATACACGCGTTTCCCTTCTGTCTCAGCAGATTTAGTTTAAACGTAGCGGGCAGGAGCGGCAGCCACGGGCGATCTTTTTCCCCTCCGGCAGCGGTGGTTCATACGTTCAAACAGCACGAATACAGAAACGGTATGAAGCCTACCGGGGAGAAGCGCCAATACTTTCCCCAGCTAAATGCCACATTAGCGCTCACAAACGCTGCCAATTGTGTTTGTCTCAGCAGAATTGAAAACGACATTACCAGCCTAAGAACCAGAACTCCGGAACATTCTTCCCCAGCCCACCACCAGCCTTAGTTCAGGTAGGCGCACACACAAGACAGCTAACATGACGAGTGTGGATGTTTAAATGCAGAGCACTTATTTTTCTTCCTCTTTTCCTAACTTGTTTCAGCACACCCCTCAAAATATTTCCATCTTGGAATACAATTGTTTGTTGGAGCCACGACCCAACGTTAGAGGTAGGCTGCCGGTGGTTAGGGTGCAGATCAGGTGTTGATCACTTAGTACATTTGAGTCATTATGGTTTTCCTTTTTCTTCATAGTTATTGTATGGTCCTGAGGAGAACCCTGCCAGTCACAGGGCTCGAAACGCGTCGACCGACCAGGTCCCGTGTCATTTCCCTGATTTGTCTGTAATTTCTTGGGGAACACGTGGAAAGACTTTTTTGCTTCCAGTACAATTACCACAATTAAGTGTGAGATAGGTCAAAGAACGGACTATTCATTTGTTGAACCAAAAAAAGTTTATTTTGACACCGGGACCATTGTGTATGTGTTGAATGTGTTGTATGAATGGATGGCCAAGAATGCGTTGTATGTAAGTTGAGAATTCATTGTACATACCATAGTGTTTGTTTATTTGTTTTTTATGTTTGTATATAATATGTACATAAGATGTTTTGTATTCCCATGCACAAAATCTTAATGATGCAGAACTAAAAAAGGCATATAAGTGTAAAATAAAAATTTGCAATTCATAAAGCAAGTGTCCATGCCATAGTCTTGTACACTACAGATTCAAACAGGTTGTGAAAATAAGTTTCCCAGCACTGGCAAATGTGTTGTTTATTATAGTTTATATTGGCTTAGCCTTGCTGAGTTCAGGAGCCAAGACCCTTTCTATCTGTGTGTGTGCATGTTTATTCATATGTGTGCATGTGTCCCTGTATGTGTTTGTGGGAGATCCATGAGGCTGTATCTATCTTGTTAATATAAGATTTTGTCTGAATACTTTTTTAAATCTTTTTTATACTTATCTGTCTGTGTCTACATGACCATGTGTCTGTATAGTTTGTATTGCTTGCTTCAGCCCGCATTTAGGGGTTACGTAGCTTCTGCATGCTCCTCTACTCAGAACAGCACACCCATTTCTCTTTTTAAATACCCCGATAAATGATGTTTGCAGATTGGAAGTTGCTGCCTTCCTGTCTGTGCAAGAATGTCTCTTATAAAACACAATTTTATGCAAAGAAAGAGTCATTATAGTGAACTACAGTGGTCCTTTTCTCTCTTAGCTCAGTAGACCACGGGCAGCAAAGCTATTTACTGTAGGTCATCTAGCTGGCACCTTCGGAAGAAAATCTGTTATTTTGTGAGCTAAAACAGGTACAGCTATGTACACATTGAAACTTCAATGACAGTCTCTCACTTGTATCAAAATGCTGTCTGATCTTGAAACGGTGCAAGTCTTTGGTAAGTACAGATTCATGCAGGCTTCAGGCAAAAAGAATCTCCTTCGAGAAAGCAAGCTGATTCGCATAATGGTGTGTGTGTGTGTGCGTGTGTGTGTGTATGTGTGTTGTATGTTTGCGTGTGACTGCATGCAGGCACTTGTATGTACTGTATTTTGGATGGGTAAAATAGTGAATGCAAAAATGAGCCAATAGGTTTATGGATGGATGCTTCAATCCATAGACTCAAACACAACTCATCCATGCACTTGTTCATAAATACTGCACTCATGCATCTAATCATCCACCCGTTGAATAATTCTTGCATTCACCCACCTGCCCCGCACAATAGCACAGATCAGTTCACAAACCCAAGAAGAGCCTCCTTCACTTATTAGCCAGGTGTATTAACTTTTTAATTATGTTTTTATTTGTTTTAGTTTATAGTTAATGTTGCCCTTAACATAGGAAATGCCGGCTATGGATTTCTCCACTATAGCTAATAAAAATGAGAGAAATGCCTATCTTCTATGAAATAACTGTTGTGCTTTACTATTAAGTTTTTTTTTAGTTACATATTTGGAGCTGATCCCATTGTTTGAGGAGGCTAGTTGTTTGACAGACATATGCAGGAAAATCATGTATCACAACATGGGGGTTAATAAAGTGATGTTATTGCAATTAAAGACAGTACACTATAATTATTATGTAGGCGCATAACATAGATATAAACAAGTGTGAATCAATTAATGCATTTGTCAAAGTATTCAAGTGTCATAGATGGCTTCATGAAATTATTCAACAGTAGGTATGGCCTACTATCACATTTGCAAAGTGTATGCATGTAACTTATAGGTATATATTGTTTTTAAATTTCCGCTCTAAGAAATATAAGACTCTATTAACATACAAATTCACTGTGGAAAGTTTCATCTTTCTAACTAGTTGCATAAACATTTAGCACCAACTTTTCAATGTCAATTGTACATTACAATGAGAGTAAAAAAAGAAGGTTTCTTAAGCCATTACAAATTCCTAACCAGTATGTAAATCCGTACAGTTGCAATGGAAGCTCATCAATGCATGTATATTCAGTTGCCATATATTAATTTTTTTGTTTTTCTAGTTAATTCTATAATTGCTGAAAAATACATTTTTGTAAGTTTTCATCAACACGATTTGAAATCTTATATGAAAATCAAAAGCTTGACACAGTATAAGATATTCTACTATTTCTACAAATGTAAGCATCTTTTACAGCGTTTTCACTATAAGTTTTCTCATAATCATGGCCATTCTCTAAAATGTGTGCGAGGTGCACATTCATTTATATGTGTTTTCCATTCTCGTGTTTAGTTTTCGTGTCATGTAAAGAATAACCAACCTTTAAGCAGGATGAAGAGTACTATCCACACGGTAAGGACTAGAGAACTTTAATAATGTTTGCAGTCCAGTGGGAACATTGTATTCCGAGAATTAGTCTTATCTTTTGATAAATGCACCAGGTTAAATGAGGCAGGAGTTTGACATAACTGCTTTGAATTACGATTTGTACAGTCATGTTAATATGTACCGGTAGATATTTTGAATTTAGTACTTGTACGCGGAGTGCATTGTCACTGATTCAGATAAGTAATTGTATAAATGTGTGTGGAAAGGATGAAGGGTGAGGTTATGCATTTGTTTGGAACGTATAAAATATATTTTGATTATGACTAGAGATTTTTTGGAAGTGGGAGAGAATCTGACTACACCAATTAAGTATATATTTCAGATCTAAAAAACATTATACAAGTGTGATTTTACATTCTCTGTGGTTTCATCTTGGTGATGTGAATACTTTTGCATATCATTATTGGCTTGTGTTTGAAAAATGGAACTGATTTTTATGGTATGGATTCATGTGAAATGTAATTAGTAATTGTTTTACGACACATGTGGAAAATGTGTACAATATATGAGGTATGTTCCAAGTTATTTCATGTTATTGGATTTGCGTATTTTAGGGCCCACATAGCTGTAGTGAAGATATGTGTGTATATATATATATATATATATATATATATATATATATATATATATATATATATATATATATATATATATATATATATATATATATATATATATATATATATATATATATATATATTCTGCTCACTATTTCCGTTTGCTTTACCAGAAATCACAGCACTCAGGAGGGTAAATCATTAATCCACAAGTTTATATTTAGGAACCGCACAAACTCGTTTCGCGGTACTGCCTTCGTCAGTGTCAATGACACTTAGTGAGTGACATGTTAATAAAGTTTCTTGACATTGCTGGACATAGACAAAGGACAAAACCTCTCTGAAACACTATAGGCACCATCTTATAGTGTACATGAGTGACATAGCATTGCCAATACGTTGTTGTTGTATTCCACCTACAGATAGGTGTTTTACTGCCTACAATCAGAGGGTACACATTATTTGCCATATTAAGATGTCAAGTCATACAGCCGTGGATCGGCAAAAGTCCTATATCATTCTGTCCCCTTTATACGTGTCATTTATAAGCCATCGACCGAGCCAAAAGCAAAACATTTTAATTCAACTGGTCCAGAAAAATTCAAAAGGATCACAAGTCAATGAAATGGATCAGAAACAGAACACAAAACAGAAAACAAAACACAAAAGAATGTATCTCAATTTCTATATCTATACTGCATAGCCATACTAGCACAGGTACAGATTTCCAATTCTTTATGTATCTTTCCTCGAGCGGATGCCTCCAGCAATCATCCCCCAAGCAATTCTTGTCCCAGATAATACCTATGTGCTTTATATCTACAACCTGTCACAACATAATCTATCAGTTCAATACAGTTAGATCAGGTATGTCATATTTCTTTTACTAGATCACACACATAAGCATTAGGCTTCAATGAAAGTAGGACTATTTAGACTCCCCTCAGCATTATTTCCCAAGGTGGACCGCCATCTCCTCCCTGCTATTCAGGCCTCCAGGGTACTTCGTGGATAGGTCTATAATATACCTTGACTCAAGTCTTCGGAGGCGTCTCAGTCTATCTCCACCCCTGATGTTTAATGGAACTGTGTCCAGGCCAAAATACTGCAGCTTGCTTCTTTCCCTATTGTGCACCTTGGAGAAATGCCGGGCCACCGGGTAAGCTGGATCTGCTTAATCAATGGCCCTAAGGTGTTCTAAAATCCTCATTTTGAGTTGATTGATTGTACTGCCAATTTAACGTAGGCCACATGGACAGACCAGGCAATAAACTGCATATGGGGTACTGCAGGTGATGAATTTCTTGATATGCATCGTTCTCCCTGTGCCCGGTATCTCGTACAATAGGACTCTCCTGCTGCCCGCACAGGCCTTACAGCGACCACAGGGAAATAAGCCTTTAATTTCCCATAATGTATTGCACTTAGGTGCGGGCCCTTCTAGATGGCTGGTTACAAGCATATCCCCTAGTGACCTAGCCCTGCTAAAGGTCACCAAAGGGTATGTTTGCAAATCATTCTATAGTACACTATCCGTTTGAAGGATGTGCCAGTTTTTCTTCAGCATGGTTCTTAGATCATTTTCCCCCGTTGAGAAGGGGGTTATCCTTCTAAATTTGCCTTTACTCATGTCATACTTACTTTCTGAATGTCTCTTGGGGGATTTGGCACTAAGTAGTTCCCTCCTCGGAATCTTTCTCACTTTGCTTAAGGCATTTTTCAGCAACGTCTCGCCATACCCTCTCACTGCGAAACGTGCTAAGCACTCCACTGCAGCCGCCTCGAAGTCCTTATCTCTTGAGCTATTCCTCCGGAGTCTCAATAACTCCCCATACGGAATACTCTTCACTAGCTGGGGTGGGTGACTTCTGCTGGCAAAGAGTATTGATTTACCAGCATCTCTTTCCTGTATAGTGCAGTTTGCACCTGGCCATCCTCTACGTACACCCTCAGGTCTAGATACTCTACTGTCACCAGGCTAATAGTCCCCAGATTGTACTTGTTGTTATTCAGTACCCTGATATACTCTTCCGCTGTGTTTGCTGCCCCGTGTCATACAATGAATAAATCGTCGATGTAACGATGCCAGTATACTGCTTCACCCCTATCATGTCCCACCACACAGCTCCTAGACACCTGCTCCTCCCACCAGCCAATGAACAAGTTTGCATAGCTGGGAGCGTAGCAGGTGCCCATCGCCGTCCCAGACCTTTGCTTGTACAGTTGATCCTCAAATGGGAATATATTATTGTTGAGACAAAACTCCACAAATTCCAGGATCATAATGTTGTGTTGTGCAAACCACATAGGTCGTTGCTCCAAGAAATGCTGAACCGCCTCCAGGCCGTGACTATGTTCTATGCTTGTATATAGGCTGGTAATGTCCAGCACCATCAACAGATAATTAGAGTCCCATCTCATATCCTGGATCTTGTTCAGGAAGGCCTTGGTGTCTTGTACATAGGACCCTAATGTTATCACCAGCGGAAACAGAATGTTATCTACAAAGCGGGACATATTCTCTGTAAGGCTGTAGATGGAAGAAACAATAGGGCGTCCTGGGGGCATGTATTGTTCTTGTGAAGCTTGGGAAGGTGATAAAAGGTGGGGAGCATCAGATGATTATTTTGCAGAAAGAGGTGTTCATCTCTGCCTAGCATCAGGCGGTCATACGATTTGCGGATCAGAGTGTCATAATCCACGATACTTTGTTGATATAATTCGTTTGTGCACTTCATATAAAATGTATCGTCTGATAACTGCCTTAGTGCTTCTTTTCTGTAGTAGTCCTTGCTCATGAGTACTACATTTCCTCCTTTGTCCGAGGGTTTCACTACGATAGCCTTATCGCTCATAAGATTATGCAATGCTATTTTCTGGAGGTCTGTTATGTTATTCTTGATTGGATGGTTGGCCTTCCTGTACCTCATACGGTCATTGTTCATCGCTTCCGTAAACACATCCACAGCATCCCATGGTGTCTGCGGGATAAAGATTGAGACCGGTCTGAAATTGCTCTCCTCCCTTTCTTGCTCTACTCCTTGTAATACTGCACGTTGAGCAATGTCCAAATTGTCAATGTTGGTTACTTGTTCTGTTCGTAACTCCTCAAGAGCCTCTACTGCCGGTATGTCCTTGCTACTCAATGCACCCGTAGCAGTCATTCTCACACGTTTCTTGGTTTGATCTTTCGTATGTGGACGTAGCTTAAAATATTTGTGAAGTTTTAATTTCCTTGTAAAGCGGAACAGAATGATACGTGTCTGGGTATATTCGAGGTTTCTATCAGGGCAAAATGTCAGGCCTAGGCTTAATAGTTCGATTTCAGAGTCTGTCAAAATTCTTTCAGTAAGATTGACCACAGTCAAATTGGTCAAGTTACTGGCACCGTTCTTAATTACTTCTTCTTGTTGCAGGTGGCCCAGGGTTTTGCTCTTCCCCTGCCTCCTCCTGCCACCCCTACCCTCCTTGTCCTCCTACTGTTGCATCGGGCGGTTTGTTTTTCCCCCGCGTAGCCACGATTTTCTGATTATTTCGAACTCCTCGTAAAAAAAGGGGTGGTTCCAGTTCTACGGCCTCGGTTACCCCCTAAATCCCGTTGGTCATCACTTGAATCCTCAGTCACCTCAGACTCTGAGGTGACTATATCTGGAGCTGCTCTTGCGCTTGTGCCACTGTGGAGAGCTTTCCGTGGAGCATCAAATTTCTTGGCATATGTCAGTACCCGCCCTTGAAGATAATCATTCTCATCACGCTCATATTTTTCTTGTTTACGAAATCTTATCTTTTGCTCGTGTTTAATAAGGCGGGCCTTCATTTGCTCCTTGAGTAGTAATATTAACTCCAATTCTGTCTCTTTCTCAAGCTCTTCCTCGATTAGTTTGATCTCCACTAGCGCTTTCTCACTGTCGCTCCAGGCGTATTGCACGAGGATCTTAAGAGTTCCTTCACAATATGTGGCTGTATGCTCTGCCCAGTCTGTTAGTAATTGCAGGTCAGGGTGTTCATACGAAGGCACTGTATGTACTCTTAGTCCCCTGGGCCCCCTGTGCTCCTCAATATAGCTGGTTAGACTCGTCGCCTCCCACCATTTTCGAACTTCCTGTTCGTAAAGCCTCTCTAACTTGGTAATGTTGTCCTTTAACTTGCTGCTTTGTGGCTCCGCAGCTTTTGATACCATTTCTGACGTCTTTTCCAGCCGTTTAAACATGTCTTTTGCCGCTGTGCGGCGCTCGGTGTGGGTAAACATGTCAGCACTCTGTGTTCAGCTGTACACAGCTACAGCTGCTCTATGGCCGTTTCCTATTGTGTGGATGTGATTACCCTCCTTGACGTACTTCCGCATTGCCCGCTATTTGTTTACAAATATATGTAAAAGGGGGGCTCACCAGACGGCGTGTTGCTTGGGAAGTCTCCGGGGGCACCCGGCACTCTCCTTTGCTTCAGTCCTCCAGCTACGGCTTTCTCCTCGCCCCAGCAGCGGCGGTGGTGCACAGGGTAATTTTGAAAAACGCTTGTCTCCCAAGCTGTCCTGCGCACTCGAGGGCGGGTGCTGTCAGCGGCTTGTGGAACACCGCGAAACCTCTGCTCACTATTTCCATTTGCTTTACCAGAAATGGCAGCACTCAGGAGGGTAAATCATCAATCCACAAGTTTATTTTTAGGAACCGCACAAACGCTTTTCGGCGTACTGCCTTCGTCAGTGTCAATGACACTTAGTGATTGATTCATATATATATATATATATATATATATATATATATATATATATATATATATATAAATGGCTTATATATGGCATATAGGCTTTTCTATTTTGAATATGTCTTTCATTTCCATGATCACATGACGTATGGAGGGGGCGGATGCGATTGGGGAAAGTGTGCACTATAAAAATAAAAAATGTACAAACATTGATTGCATGTGAACAAGGGCTCTAGTAGCCCGAAACGCGTTATGCACTTTTCCACGAACTTGAGAAAATAAAGAAGAAACCTGACATCTGGTCTTGTGGTCTGTCTCCTGTGTTTCGGTGACAAAAGGAGTTTCTTGTGGATTTAATTACGGAGGTTGGCTTGCCTCCGTCAACAGACCCCTTTCCGTGGAGTGGCGTTCTGCTTTCAAGCCGGTGCTTCGAAATATTCGTGTTGTATATTTTCAGACGCCCCCTCAGCAGCCAAGCAGTTTTTTACAACGTACGGTGTGGACCCGCCATTGGTAGCAGAGTCGGAGGACTCCGTCTGTCGTTTGGAGGAATACCGGCACAGTGAGTTATTTGTGGCATCGCAGATGTGGGAAAGTAACACTTTGTGTGGACCAATCTTCACGAACGCCTTAAAAAAGATTGAGAAAAGACTAAGTAGTAGGCGTGTTCGTGTTCTTGAAATATAACAGCAAAAGGAGTTCAAGTTAACTGTGGGAAGGGCATGTCCGCCGAGGAGTTCCGTGCAAGGGAGGAGGAAGCCGAGGGGCTTTTGAACAAATCTCTGCGCCGGGACATACTAGCAGTAAGCAACCCCCAGCTAATGCATTTGTACGGGAAAAAACAAACATCGGAGCGCTTTATAAAGAGCTGGAAAAGCAGAGGCGCCTGGAAATCACAAAGTGGTGGGAGCATTATTCTTTATCAAAGTATGTTGCTGCTGGGCGGGTGCCAAGAGGACTGCAAATACTACTTGCACCCAGTTTCAAAAAACCAAACCCACTGATGCTTAAAGAATGGGGCGAAAATAATTTGGCTGCTTCTATGAACTTGGTTTGGATCTTAATAAAATATGCGGCCATAGACCGGGCAGAGATTTTGCAAACCATCGAAAAAATCCAAGAAGATATTGATAAAATTATGGAAACTGAAAGCTCAAAAAAGCTAAAGGATGCAATGCTGGAGAGACTGAAAAAACATGGGGACAAAATCAAAATGAGAAAAATAAGTAAGTTTGCATGAGACCAGGCAGACTATGCCAACTGACAGATATTCACTTTTGCACGAAAGTACAACAATACAAAACGACAACAGTACATGGGAAAGGGTAACAAGCAGCAGACCGCAACAGCTGCGGGAACAAATATAAGTACAGGTGCAAGCTGTGGAAATAATGATGATACATTGAGTATAACTTCAGTGGAATCCAATACCCTTTCGAGTGCTTTAAGTGTCTCAAGTGTGGACTCACTTACTCCACAACAACCGGAGACAATATTTAATCTAGAGCAAGAGCTAGATTTTTTAGTGTCGGAAAGACTCTCAACACTACGACCGCGGCAAAGGAACTTAGGCGGAAACGCCGGAACACGAGAAGACGCGAGAGACGAAAAAAGCAAAAACAAAAATGTGCAGAAAAAGAAATCACACGGTTGGCGGAAAAAGAAACATCAATAGCTTCGTCATTAACCTTACGGATGTTGTTCTCACAAAAGCAGAGGAACAACTGCTGGCCCTGGGTTTGAATTACTGCCCAGCACAACCATTCAAATATGCACCAACACGTGTTGATGTGTTCTGTTATATACGCAAGCTTAAACTAAAAGAATTCTTTGCTCTGCAAAAATTGAAAACCGGCACTAATACCCGTACTGCTGCTACAGTCTCAGGGGCTCCTGAGATAGTGGCAGCTGATGTCCCCTTACTTTTGGATATGCATGACTTAAATGGAACATCGGATTTGCAATCGATAGCTCAAGATGAAGAAATCTCAACTCAAAGACGATTGAGTAAAATCAATATGGTACAGAAAGGCGCGGGATTAACTCCATACAAAGGCAAGTCTGATTTTGTACCACTAATGACAAAGGATGTGATTGACACTTTTCATGACTGTGTTATTTCAGAGGTAAAAACAGTAAACAGAAATAAGAGACAAGAGATCAGTCAGCAACGGGCAAAGCTAGGTACCAATCCGAACATTGTGATTAAAACAGCGGATAAGGGTGGCAACTTGGTCCTTTGGCCAAAATCTGACTAAATAACCAAGCACACAGACAGTTGCATGATGGCGAGTGCTATATCAAGGCTAGCAACAAAAAATATGGTCAGGCCAAAGATACCCTATACAAACTGCTGAACAAGTGGCAGAGAGAAGGTTTGATCTCAGGAGAGGAGTTCAAATTCTTGTACAATGAATTCCCCACCCAGTCAGTTTTCTACCTTATCCCTAAAGTACATAAAGGCATCTCACCCTTGCCTGGGAGACCAATTATCTCAGCAATAAACAGCATGGGTGAGAAAGTGGGCCAATATATAGATTTCTTCTTGCAAGAACATGTGAAACAACTACCAAGTTATGTGAGAGATACCACTGACTTTTTGAAAAAACTTGAAACAGTAGAATGGCAGGACGATATGGTGCTAATGACGCTTGACGTCGAATCATTGTACACCAGCATAGCCCATACTGACGGTCTCAATACTGTTAAACATTTTTTGAGCCGTAGGCCTGCACAATTCTATGAACATAATAAGGCTATATTAAGCCTAATAAAGTGGTGTTTGTGCAATAACTTTGTTGCCTTTGAAAAAGATGTTTTGCGCCAGGTGAGGGGTGTAGCAATGGGGGCCTGCTTCTCACCCAGCTACGCATGTCTACATGTAGGCTGGTGGGAGGAGCAGGTCCTCAACAAGACACATAAAACTTGGGTAAATGAAAAAATAATCAAGTTCCTCAGGTACATTGATGATGTGTTCATTGTGTGGCAGGGTGAAATAGAAGAGGCTATCACTTTTGTCAATGACATCAATGTTAATTATTTGAACCTAAAATTTATCCCACATTAGTAGGAAGGAGGTTGAGTTTCTAGATGTTAAAGTATATATTGATAGTGCCAACAGAATTCAAACAACAATATTTAGGAAACCAACTGCAGGTAACACCACCCTACATGCGTCTAGTCTGCACCCCAAACATACCATCCACAGCATCCCTTATGGAGAGATCCTTCGATTGAAAAGGATCTGCAGCACCAATGAAGATCTTACAAACTGCGTGAGGGACTTAGAAATCCGATTAAGGGAACAAGGCTATTCTAAGAAGATCTTTGACCAAGCTTTGAAAAAAGCAAATTTGAGAACTCGAGATAGCCTCCTCCCGATCGACAATGTTATAGAAGACTCCCCTTCTAAAGGAGACACAAACAATGAGACATGCCCTAGGTTTATCACAGCATTCAGTGATCAGGAAAGTACAATCAGGAAGATCATTACCAAAAATTGGCCCATTATTATGACAGATTCGGTCTTGGGTGCATTACTACCCCCTAAACCCACCATAACCTTCCGCAGGGCACGCAATATGGGAGCCGTTCTGGACCAGCCAAGTCCAGAACTTAAGCAAAAAGCTAAGTGGATGCAGACAGCAGGTGGATTTCGCAAATGCTCCAGTTGCAGGGCCTGTAAATTTGGTACTAATAAAACCCACTACTTTACCCCATTCAGTGAGACTGCAATCCCGATTGTAGGTCAATATACATGCAAAACGGAATTTGCGGTATATGTCCTGACGTGCACTTGTGGCCTCAATTACATCGGCAGTACCAGCAAACAAGTGCACGTCAGGATCCTGCAACATTTGCGTGCAATTCTGCACAGTGACTCCAGTTATCCAGTGGCACGCCACTTCGAGTCAACACATAATAAGGATGTAAACTGTTTATCTTATTATGTTGTGGGGGCAATACCGAAATTACGAAGAGGTGGTAACAGGGATTTAAAATTAAGGCAATTGGAATCCAACATGATATTGGAATTCGATAGTAAAAGTCCGAATGGCCTTAATAACACGGAGGATCTACATACTTTTCTTTAGAATCCCCCATATACTGTCAAAAAATTCTCTTTTTTTGGGTCTGGTTGTTAGTCACTGATCTTTGCTTCCAGGTAGTCAGGTTCCCTGTTGCCTGGAGGTTGCTTTGGCTTTTTTCATAAGTAAAGACAGTCCCTCTATGTAATTATTACATTCTCATTCTGTCTAGTCAGGTTCCCTGTTAGTCGGAAACTATGAAATTCTCTTGGTTTATTCCCTATCTGTAAATATATGTAATTAATTACCTATATTTATTCTGTATTTTTACACTTTTTTTATACACAGGGTGTTTTTATAATATTTACTTATTTATGATTATGCTTGCTTGGATCATCAAATGCTTTTATCATGTTTGTAATTGTAGCAAAATATGGTCTTACCTAATTGTTGAAAATACTATGATGAGGCAAATGTTTACAAGCTGGTTTATCATGCACATTGGCACTTTTTCTTCCTCTAGACAAAATATTTGTCATAATTGGTCTTTTGCACTTTTTGGACATGCACTGTTTGTCACTTTAAAAATAGCACAACAAGATCTTACCCATTTATGACTTTGTTCCTGTTGAACATTGTATAAATATTCTAACTATTTAAAGAATAATTTTTTTATAATTCGCCCTTTTTTTTGCCCCCCTTTAGATACAAGTATTTTGATGGATTTATCCGGAGACTTCTGGCTCAAACTTGTGTGCATATGTGATTTTATTTACATGTATCTATGTATTTATACGGACATATAGGCTTTTCTATTTTGAATATGTCTTTCATTTACATGATACATGACGTATGGAGGGGGCGGATGCGATTGGGGAAAGTGTGCACTATAAAAATAAAAAATGTACAAACATTGGTTGCATGTGAACAAGGGCTCTAGTAGCCCGAAACGCGTTATGCACTTTTCCACGAACTTGAGCAAATAAAAAAGAAACCTGACATCTGGTCTTGTGGTCTGTCTCCTGTGTTTCGGTGACGAAAGGAGTTTCTTGTGGATATATAAATGTGTGTGTGTTGTTGTCTGTGTATATATACATATATATTCACTGAAAAAACCCTAGGTTTCAGGGACGTTATAGTTAGTTGGACATTTCATTCATACAAAATGATAGAAATTCCCCTGTTATAGTTTGTTTAGCTAAGTATAACTCGTGCCCCCGCAATGCACTGCTGATGACGTCACATATTACATCATTCATGACATGGTCAGTGACATCACTGATGACATCTCATCGTACGCCACGCCATGCCACGCCACTCCGGTTACATTCCGACGTTGGCCCCACATGGCTACCTGGCGCAGGCGTACTCGCTGTTGGTGTGCAGGTCAGTGGTCTAGTTCTCAACATCTCATGGCCACTCCCTGAGGGCAGATTTGCACACACCACACCCATCAGGCACAAGCATCACAGGCCATGTGACCATGCAAATATGATGGTTCGACATCGTCACATCCTTTTTTGCCGGTGCTGAATGGCTGGTGGATGCTCCACGGGTCTCAACCATAAAGAGTCCATGAAAAGTTGCGAAAGAAGGTTAGTCGCACCCTCAGCTGTATGGCCGTCAGGGGCCTACCATCCCCTGGTGCAGACTTCATATGCATAGGGTTAGTGCCACCCGAATCTCATGTGGCTATCAGGGGCCTACCACCACGTGGCACAGACTTGAGCTCCACAGGCTTAGCGGCACCACACCCTGAGGTGGTCTCCACCATTGATGACTCAGGACTCAAAGACATGTGTGAGATCTGCCGGGCCGCGGAGAAGCTGATGTGGTCTTCGCCATTCAGGACTCAGTGGCATCTGTGAGATCCGCTGAGAATCTGATGTGGTCTGCGCCACTCATGACTCAGGACTCAGCAACACCTATAAGATCAGCGGGGTTTTGACAGGCACGTGGAGTGCGCCCACTGCTGCACACTCAGATGGCACCAGGTAATTATTTGCTCATGGATGCTCAAAGGCAACAGTCTCTCTCTCTCTCTCCCGCTCTCACTTCCCTCTCTTCACACTCTCGCTCTCTATTATTTTTGTTAAATATTGTTTATTAGTTTATTATATATATATATATATATATATATATATATATATATATATATATATATATATATATATATATATATATATATATATGTTAATAAAAAAATAAAGTTTAAAAATAGGTTATCGTTTATAAAAAAATAAAGTTTGACAAATAAAAATTATTAACCTTTTTGGTTGTTTTCTTAACTGCTGTGTGAATCTTTCTTGTTCTTATTACTGTTATTTGGTGGTATCCACCATTGTGCTAAATTTTGGGGCACTTATCGCAGGAATACTGGTGATGTCTGCAGTTTGCACCAACTTCTGAATACTGTGTTAGAGTTATATCAACTTTAGTTGCAGTAATGTGCTGGTAATGAAATGCAGAGTATCGGTGCCCGTGCAAAAAGACAAGAGGTGCACCTTTGCGATGTATTCTAAATACTAAAATCCTGTATTGAATTGCACTGAGGTAGTGGCAGCACTTACAGTGTACACACAAAATCAATGAAGAAATCTCATTGTATTTATATTGATTGGGAATAGTGCGTCTGGTGCTGGATCTTGATGGGATACACTGCCCAGTTCATATATTGTGTTACACACGAAAAAATCATATCACAAATTTCACAACAACTGCAATGCGAAACAAATTCCAGTGTTAAGCCATGTTAGCACCAGGGATTTTACACCTGCTTTCTGCTGGTGTTAAGCAGGACGACTACCTGCAGCATGAAAGGAAACACAATCAAGAGCCACACCAGACCACCCATAGGTGACATAGAGTAAATGAGCATGATACAGGGATAACCATGAGGGCCACAAGACTCATCGCAACAACCCCAGGACCACCAACGCCCGCCAAACCCGCATCTGAGCAAGTGTGTCCGTATGGTCCTTGTGTTAGCATGTTAGGCACGGGCCCTGCAACATCACAGCCTGCTGTCTTCAGCAGACGTTACTATGTCACCTCAGCCTTGGAAGTGACCCTGGACATGTAGCTACGGACACATCCTTCTGCATGCACAATAGGCGTGTGCTGGTCCGGCGTACACAGGTCAGCGCAGGGGTGTGCCTATCCAGCATGGGAAACGGGGTGTCTCGGACATGTTTGTGTGTAGGAAGTATGGTAAGTGTGTCTCTGTGTTCTGTTGTGGCCTGCCACAAGGGCCGCAGTTGTCGAAGTTGTAAATTGGCATGTACCACCTCCAAACAGCACTGTCATGGTGTAGTTGGTATGCCGCAGACATCCCCGAATAGGCATTACAATGCTGTGCCGTACGAGTGCATGGGATAAAACAACGCACTGTGCAAAAGTGTTGGGGCTCGTGGGAGGGAGGAGCAGCTGTTTGGCAATGTAACACACAGTGAACCCGCCCATGTGTCACGTGCTGGTCATCTCAGCCATGATGGCAAGGGTCGCAGACATCCCACAACACCCACAACTGGCCTTTGCACACATTCTGTATGAATGCAGCATGGTTTTCACTTCTATGCTCGTTCAGCAGTGTGATGTTGGCAGGTTGTGTGACTTGTGCTCCTTTTTGGTGTGTTTCATTTAGGCCATTGTTTGTCTATACCTGTGCTGTACTTGATTGTGCATGTGTGCCATTGTGCCCATCTCCCATCTCCCATCTCCCCTGTCCCCCCACTCCCTTCTTCTTCCTCTTCCTGGTGCTGTTGTTTCTATAATTTTGCTCCTCCACACATAAATACATGTAAAGAACAAATTAGAATACTTCCTTGATTCTTTTAGGTTTCAAAACTTCTCTCTATTAGTTTCTTTTTAATTTTCCATATAAGCAGTTTTTTTCATATTCAACAACACATAGAAGTCAGGAGTCCAACGTATTCTTTCAACACATTTTCTAGAACATTCTACAACACGTGCAGGTTAAAAGTTCATCAATTTTTTTAAACCTAACTATATTTTTTAGCAACATTTTCTCGAACATTTAACGGCCGGGGCAGGTTAAAAGTTCACAATTGTTTTAAGTTTGAACAGTGCCTTTCAAATGCAAATAGCAGGTATGGTTGAGTTGACCATAGTTTATCCTCTGATATGTACTCCACTTTGAAACTGCTTTTTCTTAACCAAAAACAGAGATGCTTTTCCACAAAACGAATGTGAACCGTACTTTTAAAAAACAACGCTTTTCAACTCCCAATCAGGTATCGTTTGGTATGGCAAAAAAAAGTAGTTCCCCCTCTTATTTAACGAAGGAACTGCATGAGCTACAGACATCTTTCCATACCTTCCAGCCATACCTACAAAATGCTAGTGTGGATGGCAGGACATAACTATATTTTCTGGTGGAAGAGGAATGCAGAACAGAGACGTATTGACTTAGACCTAGGTTTACAAAATGTGGGCATTAACTGGTTTGGACAGAGAGGATTGAATTGGCACCAATTGTTGCCTTTGGTTAAAACCTGTTTGCATCTCCAACACCCTAACCTCATGATTGTACACTGTGGTGGAAATGACCTAGGTACATTGACTGGGGTAGGTTTGGAAATGCTTATGAAGGACACCTTTGGACAAATGATGTTGCTTTTGCCTCAAACTGACTTTGTATATTCCAATTTATGCCAAAGACAGAAGTGGAAATGGTCAAAACAATGTTGTCCTCAGATTGTAAAGTCTAGGAAGAAAGTCAACAAAGCTGTGTCTGCATACCTCAGAGACCACAAAACGGGGTCCATCTACAACAACAACAACAACATACGTTTTGATATGGCTGATATCTACAGAAGTGATGGAGAACACTTCACTGATCACGGAAATCGAGCTTTCCTGAATAATTTGAAGCTGTGCATCCACACTGATATGTAGCTCCAACTAATCAAAATAAGGGCTCTTTTTAGAGCCACCCTCTAACTGACAACTTATGCCCGCTAATATAGGGCCAGGTAAAGGCAACTCCCAGACCTTCGCCAAAATGTATTTTCCACACAGCTGTGGGTTAGCGGCCAGACCATCTGACTCTGCAGCACAGAGCTCTCGCTTTGATCACCGGCTCTACTCACCCATAGGGTGATTTACCTTCGAAATCCCTGTACAACACCACCTAAGCACCATATACAAGTTGGACAAGTGTGGCACACCGCTCAGAGCACATGACTTCACAGCATAGCACACACAGTTTTGGCTCACGGTTTCATCCCCGAGTACAGCAACAGCTCAATTTAGCAGCATAACACTCTAGGAAATACCTCACTTAATTTCCGTATGCATCAATTTCAGACTGGTAGGGGTCATTAGTTCAGCCACTTTACCCCGAGTCCGTCTGCAGCTCAGCTTACGCCCCCAGCGCCATCAGACCCGTACGAGTGAGTAGTTTGCACTTTACAAATACCGAATTGATTTGAGACGCGCAAATTTACCTTCGCACTCCCTGTATAACACCCCCTAAGCACCATACACAAGTTACAATGTTCAAACAAAAGTTCCTTTGGGTAGGTATAACTACATGCTGACACTACTTGGACAGATGTGGCACAGCAGCCAGAGCACATGACTTCACAGCATATGACACACAGTTAGGACTCACTCTTTCATCCCGAGTCTGGCAGCAGCTCAGCCTAGCACCATGAGACTCTAGACCAGTGTTCTTCAAACTTTTTAATTCCGCCCCCGCAGTGTAGAAAAACAATTCGCCGAGCCCCCACTCAAAATTTTTCACAATTATTCTATTTAACTGGCAATGTTTAAATATGTCTAGAATTATTTAAACATTGCAGCTAAGTTCTGTCACTGTTTTAGAAATGCAAACAAATACATGATTTCCAAACATACTATTCCAAAGGATTCACATTATGGTTATTCGAAATGGTAGTGTGGGTCTCGGAGAAAATTTGAAGTCCCTTCCCTTTTGACACCTTCTCCCAGCCAGGATTTAAATGACAAGGGATATTAATGATGGCCCATTACAGACGTGCTCACTGCTGCTCATGTTTTTTAGGCTGAAAACAAAGCATAATGTTTGTTCTGGCCAGAGCCTGTTGCACCCCTGGGATCACTTGAGGCCCCCCTAGGGGGGCCCGCCCCCAGTTTGAAGACCTCTGCTCTAGACAATACCTCACATATTTTCCTTACCCAAGGACTTTCAGACCAGTACGGGTCAGTCGTTCGTCCTAGTAGGTATAAACACATGCTGATACTACCTCCACAGCTGTAGTGCAGCGGCCACGGCACATGACTTCACTGCATAAGACACACAATTTGACCTCACGCTTTAATCCCCGAGTCCCGCACCAGCTCACCTTAGCAGCATCAGACTCTAGGCAATACGTCACTTAATTTCCGTAGCCCAGCACTTTCACACCATTAGGGGTGAATACTAACCCTGGGCGTAGTGGGCATAGTGGGGCTTCGCGGAGCTACGTGAAGTGGTCGAGAAACTACGCCCACCTCCGACCTCCGCGTAGCCCCACTACGCACCGCAGGCCTACCTCCCCCCCTCCCTAAATACTTTAAATTAAAAGTGTAAAATAATTAAAAGGCACTTACCTTGCCCTCCGCTGCCCGCCGCGTCCCCGGGGCTCGCTATCTTCATTGCTGCCGTCTTGTGTACTAATGCGCATGCGTGGGCGGCCACGCATGCGCACTTTTTTGTGAGAAATGCGCATGCGCGGCCGCCCGCGCATGCGCATTAGTACACAAGACGGCAGAATGAAGATAGCGAGCCCAGGGGACGCGGCGGGCAGCGACGGGCAAGGTAAGTGCCTTTTAATTCTTTTAACCTTTAAATTTAAAGTATTTAGGGAGGGCGGGAGGGAGGCGGGTGGCGGCCAGCTAAGCTCCGTCTGCGGAGCGTGCGTAGTGCCGGATTCTACGCCTGCTACGCAAAATGCGTAGAAGCCGGCACTACGCACACTCCGTGCACGGAGCGTAGCCGCCCGCCCACCCTTAGTGAATACTTCCCTTCACACCCCCTCTATAGCACACCCTAAACACTCCACAGAGATTACAGTGCTCCTACCCTCCTCTTTCCCACTTTTTTTGCCTTTTTTTGCCCTTACTCGCTTCAACTGAATCACAAAATGGCCGCCAACATCTCCTAGTTGCAACCGCTCACACCGCTCGCAACCAATAAGCAGCAAGTTCGTGCTCGTAACGCCTCAGCCATTTAGATGGCAGAATTCCCAAATATCGATATCTGTATATTTCTTTTTTTTTTTTTTTAAACCTTTATTTTACATTTGCAATCAAATACAGACACAGGCCTACAACCCCCAGGGCTGGCCGCTAAGCATTTCAATACGTTATTACCATCCAACTTCAAACCCAGTCTCCCTGGGAAGCATA
Source organism: Lissotriton vulgaris (assembly GCF_964263255.1). NCBI lineage: Eukaryota > Metazoa > Chordata > Amphibia > Caudata > Salamandridae > Lissotriton > Lissotriton vulgaris. Next base: position 1,076,869,577 of record NC_141689.1, on the reverse strand, counting down.
GGAACTCCATCCACAAAAGCGCATCAGTTGCAAAAGCAGTTCAATCCGGAAACAGGATAAGAGGTTTTCATCTTATAAATATAAAGTAGAAAGGATCAGGTGTCGTACAGTGTCTCGGATCACAAAGGGGGGCGAGCAAAAGAACAACGTGTCCAAAATAAGCTCGCTATCATGTAAGTCAGCGGCGTTAAGACATACGACATCAGGATAAAATAGCACAATATTTTTCATCTACGCCATCATTATTGTCCGCCCCACAGCACCAAAACCTCAGGAAAGTCAAAGTACAGATGTAGAAACAAGGATGTAAGGAAAGCCGAACCCACTACACTAACCCGGAAAAGGAAAAAGAAAGAAAGGCAAGAGAAGAGAAGGAAGAAAAAGGCCATAGAACAAAAATAAAAACGAAACACCCACCCCCACACCCCCCCACCCTGCACCCCTGCTGATGACTACGGCCACCCCCCTCGCAGCGTGCCTGTCGCCCAGTAACCAGAACCCGAAATATAGAAAAAAGGGAAAGAAAGGAAAAGGCAAAGAACCCCACTCGATGAGGGAAAGCGGAGGAGGGCATAGTTCTACGGGCTCCCGGTCTCCTCCCCCCGTCGTAGCCAGCCCCGCCCCGGACTCCGTTAGGTCAATAAAACAATCCCGTTAAACATGATGCCACAATGAGAGACCCAGATAATAATCTCAACCCTGGCCCCGCCGATCAAATTCACTGAAGTCGTCAATTAAGGAAAGCCCTTTCCACAAAATACTGCAAAAGTCTGCAGAACAGGAGTACACAGATGAGAAAAGAACGGCAGGTCCCAATGTAGATGGCTGGTACCAATGTTGCCCCTCCCTGCTTCCGAAGCCAAGCTTTACCCCATCCGCCATCTGGAAAGACCGACAGGGGAGGGGAGTCGATACGGTCCGAAACAGCAAATAATAGAAAGTAGAAGGTTCCAAAACGGGGACGACATGTAAATGTTCCAAGGGATACACAATCGGGGGTTCCAACGGTTCCATTGGGTGACCAGGAACAGTACAGACAGGTATATCCACTACAATAGGGGCAAACACTGCTTCCAGCGCCGGGTCAAAATACGCCTCCGAGACACCTATTGGAAAGCGGGCTGGCTGCCGGGTCGCGGGCGTCGAGTCAGGATCCGGTTGCAGGCCTGTGAGTCCATCCGTCGCAGACAACAAACTGCAAGTTTGGACTTCAATAGTTCCCTTAAGTGCCATGAGTGCCTCCAGCACCGTTCGCAGTGACGGGCCAGTTCGAGCCTGTTCCGCGAGATTCCTTTCGTCCTCCAACATGTTGGTCCCCACGGAGAGGCGCCTTCTCCAGGGCAAAATTAGGCGGAGCAGGATTAGGCCATGAGGGACTGACGGTTAGCGAGCAGTAGTACGCAGCGAGGCACCGACCCGGGGGGATCGGTGATGTGAGTGCCAGACCCCCGGTCAGGGACCCCCGCGACACAGCACCGTGCATCACTCGTCACCTCACCTTCTGTAGGGCACCAGGCAGCTGGTGGTAGCAGAACAATTAAAAAAAAAGTCCGAGTGTTCCAGAGACCGGACCCAACCACCTTCAGCAGTCCGTTGGTATTCAACTCGGACCCAGCAGAGTCAGCACTCGAGACCCCGGCTTCTATGCTGGGTTAGGCCTCAATGCGACCATCGACGTAGCTCCGCTCCACAACGGCGGAGAAACTCCGGGATTGCACCACTGGAGTGCGGGTCGGATCACACACACGGATCCGGTGCAGGTAATCAGGATAAGCAACAGGATAATAGAGCGAAGGACGAAGGTCAGCGGAGCCGGGAGACTATGCGGCCATCTTGGTTGGTGTGGTACCTCCTCCTCCGATATCTGTATATTTCAATATTTCTCAAAAACTACTGAACAGATTTACACCAAATAAACAAAAGCATGCTTTCTAGACCAAGACCCTTCTCCCTGCCAAATTTCGGGTAATTCCGTTCACCTGTTTGACCTGTAGCCTTGTCTAAAGTTTCATATAGAAATTAACATGGAGAAAACAAGCTTTGGGACCCCCCTTTTTCCTCAGCCCCCCCTTGACGAATCACCCCCAAACTTGCACCATAGGAGCTGATATGAACAAAAAATTAGTTTGGAAAACTTCATGAAGATTCATTGAACGACGCCAAAGTTATAAACAAAACAAACAAACGCTCTTCCTATGGAAACTTGGTCCTAACTATGACTACCTACTGGCGACCGCCAGTAGGTAGTCAGTAGGTAGTTATAGTTAGGATCTATTATGCAGAGGAAATCCGCAACATTTTATTCCAAATAACTTTGGCACCGATTGATGAATCTTTGAGAAACTTCCCATACTTTTGGCCTGCTCTGGTATGCTCCTATCCTGAAAGTCTCAAGGTGAATCGATTCGTCAAGTGGAACCCGAGAAAAAAGAGGGGTCCCAAAACTTGTTTTCCCTATGCAATTTCCCATAGGACCTTTAGCCATATCTACAGCCTGAATGGCTGAATGGAATTACACCAAGTTTGGCAAAGAGGTAGTCCTCAGTTCAGACTTGTGCCTTTTGCTTAAATGGTGTCAATCTGTTTAGTAGTTCCTGAGAAAATTACACTTAAAGTCATTTATATATCTATGGACGCAGTAGATCGGCGGAATGTGCGAGGATTGTCATTGTACCATAAGCGCACCCTTCCGATCACGCGCTGAATGCTAATTGGCTGTCAAGTGGTTGTCAACATTCGAAACAAGGAACTGTTGGCAGCCATTTTTACCTCGGTAGAAGGGAGGATGAGGAAGTACGTGGAATATATGTGCAAAAAGTACAAAGGGGGAAGGTTAGAAATAATTTTACCCTCTAGACCTGCTTAGGGGGTCCCAGAAGGACCCCCAGGGCCCAATTTTTTCTTTTTTTTTTAAACCTGGCAAATGCATGTAGGGTGCGCGAACTCTGCCGTAAAAAATAAAACAGAGCTTTTTTTTAAATTAGCCTCTGGGGGGGCAAAATTATAACATTTTAGGGGGGGCCCTTATAATTAGCTCCCGGGGGTAGATACTGGGGGCAAAATTATTACATTTTATGGGGGGCCCCGGGGATCGTCACCCCCCCCCCCCCGGGCTAAAAAAAAAAAATGATGGGGGAAGGGGTCCAAGGTCCCCAAAGCTGCGGGAACCACCACCCCCTGGGGCTTTATGTATTGTGGGACGGGGACTGCGTGGCCCCCTCTTGAAGCACTCAAGGGCCCCGTTACCCCCCAGGGCTACATAAAAAATGGTTGGGGGGGCTGCAAGGTCTTCAAATCCCCAGGGACCACCACTGCCTGGGCTTTTATGTATTGTGGAAGGGCCGGTTCCTGCAGTGTCCCGGGGTGTCCATCCAACCCTCCCACAGCAAGGAAATCTGTTCTCTCTTTGAAAATGTTAATCAGATTGCTTTTTCACATGGGGAGCTGCATGTTAGTAGTTCCCCATGTGGAAAAGCAATGCCGGCTCCCAAACGCATAGAAGTTGTGCACCAAAGGCGCTGGAGTCGTGCACCCAACTGATTAAGAGTCGTGCATCCAGCGCGTGCACACCAGGGGGACACACTGAGCGCCGCGCTGGGTGCGCAACTTCTAATTTTATCATAGAAAAATAGCCCCAATCAGTAATTTCTAATATCCCCTGGGACCGTATCTCCCGGGTCTTATAAAAAATGTTGGGGACCATGGGGGGAGCCACAATGTCCCCACGGTCCCGCCGGCTCCTCGCATCCTTCGGGAGCCAATATTGCTTTTCCACATGGGGAGATGCTAACTTGCATATGGAAAAGCAATCTGGTTTGGATTTTGAAAGTGAGAATAGATTTCACTGCTGTGTCTTTCAAAATCCAAAGTAAGTTTGCTATGGGAGGGCGGGAGCCGCAAGACTCCAGCCCCCTCATAGCAAACAGCAGTGTCCCGGGGGTAGGCACCCCGGGAGACTGCAGGAGCCGGCTCTGGGGCTTGGCGGTCCCCAGGACCCTCGAGGGGTCCAGGCAGAGGGCCACACAGTCTGCCTCCCACAATACACAAAATCCCAGGGGTGGTGGTTCCCGGGGCTTGAGGGGGGTAGTTGAGGTCCCCACACTTCTAATTTTGCAGGGGGTGGGTTTGGAGCCCCCCACAACCATTTATTTTATAGACCCGGGGGGTGGCTCTCAGTCTTGTATAGTAAACAGCAATGTTGAGAAAATCTTCCAGTAAGATATTAAAGGATTTTGAGGTCCTTTTTCTGTGTTTTTGTTGTACTTTGCAGGCGTTAAAGCAACGACAATTTTAACTCTGTCTTTGTAAATATGCCACTACGTTTTGTAATGTAGACAATCCCGTCTTCCATTTAAATAGGCACGAAGCATTTATTGAAGTTCATTGTGAATCGTGAAGCAACACTGTCTAATTGTGATTGATAAAGAAGTGAATGAGTTGTGTACTTGTTTTGCTCGTAATGTGGATAGGGGCAGGTTTACAAGTTCATTGCGTTACTATTGCATTACTTTTAAAATGGGAAAAGTGACGCAAAAGTGGTGCAAGGGTGTTGTAAATCTGGTTTGGATTTTGAAAGAGAGAGCAGGGTGCATCTGTAGGGTATGTGCTGGATAGTGTATGAGTAACAATAACTATGAAAAAGAAAGGAGTGAAAGGAGAAGGAGGCCCGCACTTTTACGGTGAACCTGGAAGAAGAGAAAGTGACGAGAAATGATTTCCAACATGTTTAGGCTTGAGAGCCTGGTTAATCATTAAATGGGATCTCGCAGATAAGTGCGTACCTATTCTGCAAAAAGCCTTTCGAGGTCTTTTGAAAGCAAGTCATTTTTAATAATTGCCTCTTGCTGCGTGTACTTGCAAGGTCATCTGATTTGCTCGTATGTTAAAAACAGAAACTTTCTACACCTCTTTTTCATTGGTTGTGAAGCATTGTAAGAAGACGTATTACCGACCAATCCCTTTCCTTGCGCAGATTTTGAAAAACATTTGATTGGCTGTTGTGTGGTTAACTCTACCTTCCTTATCCTAATGTTGATTGGCTTGTTTTTCTATGTGACGTTACGATATCCTCACCATACATGTAGCCCATTTTGTGACATACTATATTTTACAATGCGTTTCAAAAACTAGTTGTGGTAGGGTGTTTTTAACTAAAACTGTGTACTCTGCTTACGAGTTTGTTGACTGTAAAGGTATTTAAAAATATTATTCTATTTTCCATTGAATCATAATTCTGCTGACTTTTCTCCTGTAGCGTGGAGTACTTTGTTCTTTTATTAAAGGTATAAACCATCCTTGAAAGAAAAATGCTCATGTTTTCAAATATTTTTATTGAGTCATTTATATTCATCATATGGGTGAAATGCAATTTTTTTTTCTTCATTAATTGGTATCACGTGTTGGACCACATTTATTTTATTTTATCATAAGCACTCATTCCTTATGTTCCCATTATATAAGTGTTGCCCCATCATTTTTATTTAAATGTTTGGGCTTTTTTTACTTTCAGATAAAGTAGAATAGAAGTGCTGCGACAAACACTACTTCACTACTTCATCTTTCTTTTTTATGTACATTCCATTTCATTATTACATTTAACAATCATTTTTAAAAATGGGAAGAATTATTAACATTTGAAGCCACAATTATAATATTTTTTTCAAAAAAAGTGCTTGCGAAAATAATCCTCCTGTTCTTTTTTTTTTTTTTGTTTGAATTTTATTAAAGTATAAAGAAGCAAAGACAGAAAATGAAGAAACAATCATAAGTTATAAAAACAAGAAATCTCTCTTACAGAAAAGTAAATCTGATTGATGAAACGATACAGAAAAATATAGTAAACAATAATGCTTATGAAAACAGAAGGAATGAGGTATAACCTGTAGAATAAAACACATAAGTAATATGAAAAAACATTAAATGCAAATAAGAAAATGCAATCACTGTGGTTTTTGGACCTCAACAGTGCGGACTTGAGAAGCAGGTGGGAATATAACAACTCTGGATAAATACTCAGTAAGGGGAAGCCATAAAAGATCACGTTTGATTGCAAGGGAAATGGGGGAAACAAAATTAGTATCTAGACGGTGGTTAAAACAGACTGCATTCCACCAAGCATTAAAGGAAACGTCATTAGCTTGTTTCCAATGAGATGTAATATGGTGTAAGGCAATGGCTATCAAAAGGTCAATTAATTTATGTTTGTGGGACGAATTGGCAAAAATAGGAGAAAGAGAACCTAGAAAAATGTTAACAATGGAGAAGGAAAAATGAAAATTGAAAATCTTTTTAAACTTGGTCCAAACCAATTGTCAAAAACGAAAAATGGGAGGACAATCAAACAACATATGCTTCAAATCAGCTGAAGAGCAGGGACAGGACCAACAAGTGGAGGGAGTGTCTGAGGAAAACGATGATAAAAGTAATGGAGTAAATAATGTACGATTATAAACAAAAAATAAGGTTTGAGTAGTGTTAGCAGCTCTGGAGGTACTATGGATTTTTGACCAAATTTTATTCCATAAAGTGAAAGACCAAACTTGAGAAAAATTTTTTTCCCAAGCCAACTCAACCTTAGATTTGATACGATCAGTAGAAGATTGAATTGATTTATAGAGAAAAGAAGCAGAAGGGGAGTGATCAAGCGCGTTGGACACAGGGAGATATGCAATAGGGATAGAATTTGTAGCAGGGAGTGAAGAAAGATATTGGGTAAGAGATGGCAGAAGTGATATATATTGTGTACGAGAGAGGAGGATAACGAGAATTGGTTTTGGAGGTCCTGAAAAGGAAGAGATTGATTACCCGAAAGAAGTTGAGAGATCCATTTTAAGCCAAGAGAATGCCAGGTTTTCCAATATAATGAACGATTACGGATTTTGAGGTGTTTATTATGCCAAATAGGTTGGATATGGGTGGAGGAAGCAGATGGATAAGAGGATGGTAAGTATGGGTGAAGAAGAGAACGAGAGCGGGAGATGATGGGGGAGCGAAGAGACGTTACGTTAGAAGTGAAGGAAAGAACCTCGCTAAAATCAAAAGGATGAAGGAAGGAAGATTCTAACTTTAGCCAAAGAGGAGGATAAAAAGGGAGGTCAGAAGAGAGCCAACGCAAAGCTTGCTTTAATGAAAAGGCGTTATGATAAGATATGAAATTAGGAAATGTAACCCCTCCTAGTGATTTATCTTTTTTTAAAGCAGAAAGAGCTATTCGAGATTTTTTACCCTTCCACAAAAACTTGAGCAGAATAGAGTCTATCGACTTGAAGTAATAGTCTGGAATGTGAATGGGAATCATTGAGATGGAATAGAGTACTAGAGGTGCCAGCATCATTTTGATGGAATCAAGAAGGCCCCACCATGAAAGGAAAAGAGGATTCCCGTGAGTAATTGCGGCATTTAGTTTTGCAGAAAGTGAATCGAAATTAAACTTAAGAGTATCTGAGAGACGTGGAGCAAACCAAACACCCAAATATTTAATCTTAGAAGGTTGCCAAGAGAAGCCAGAAGTATCAAAGAGATGTTTTTGACCGAGAGGATTTAAGGGTAAGATTTCACATTTATCAATATTAAGACGGTAACCAGAAACATTAGAAAAAGAGGAAACTTGATTTAAAAAGAAAGGCAAAGTGGATTGTGGATCCGAACAGTATAACAAAATATCATCAGCATAGACTGATAATTTAACTTGTTGTTGGGAGCCAAAATGGAAGCCAGAAATGTTTTCATCAAGTCTGATCTTTGTCAAAAAGGGTTCTAAAGCTAAAACAAACAAAAGAAGGGATAAGGGACAACCGTGATGTACACCCCTTTGAAGAGGAAAATAATCAGAAGCCATACCATTTGCAAAAATTGAAGCATGAGGGCTAGAATAAAGTAAAGAAATAAGAGAAATGAATTTAGATGAAAAACCGATCCAACGAAGAGCTTGAAACATGAAGTCCCATCCTATTCTATCGAAAGCCTTTTCGGCGTCAAGAGAGATGGCAGCCAATGGATAAGAAAGTGAGGGAGCTTTACTTAAAATAGCAAAGAAAGCACGAGAGTTATCTGACGATAAACGACCTTTAACGAAACCTGATTGTTCTGGGCCAATAATTTCTGGTAATAATCTAATCTGAGAGCTAAAATTTTGGCGAAAATTTTATAATCTGTATTTACAGGGGAAATGGGGCGAAAATTTTTACATAAGGTATGGTCCTTGTCTGGTTTGGGAATTAAACAAATTAGTGCTTCCTGAAAGGATCCCCGGGAAGATCCAGAATCGACAAAAGATTGAAATAACAGGAGTAGTTTAGGAAGAAGAAGGGAGGAAATGATTGTAGAATTCAATAGTGAAACCGTCAGGTCCAGGCGCCTTACCACGACGTAGGACAGAAACAGCGTGTGACATTTCAGAGAGGGTGATATCCGAATCAAGTGAGTGAAAATCAACATAAGAAGAGAGAGGGGAAGGGATGTCTTGAAAATAAGTAAGAAGATAAGTGGGATCAGGACTGGATTCAGGAGTATATAAATTTTGATAGAAAGAAACAAATTCATTTAATATATCCTTATCTTTAAACAGAGAAATTCCAGCCTGGCCTTTTAGAGATTCAATCTTTGTCCTTTCTTTTTGTATTTTAAGATAGTTAGCTAGTAATTTACCCATTTTGTTTTGACCTCCATAATAACGAGAGTTGCATTTAAGTAGAGAATTAGAGGCAGCATTTGTGGTAAATTTATTAAAATCGAATTTGGCTGAAATGAGCTCGTGAAGGGAGTTTTCAGAGCCAGAATTATAATAAGCATATTCTAACTTCTTAATTTTATCCAAAAGTTGAGTTGACTTAGAAATCGACTTCTTTTTCTTTTGAGAAACATAATTAATGACAAAAACCCTAACAGCTGCTTTAAAAGAATCCCACACCATTACAAAGGAAGAGTCAGGGAGATGATTAAGTGTAAAAAATTCAGTGGCAAAAACAGTGAATTGAGTACAAAAATCAGAGTCAAGGAGTAAAGAATTATTAAATCTCCAACGTCCTGAGTGAGGAGAGAAGGGGATAAGGTCAATATCAACAAAAACGGGAGCGTGATCTGAAATTAAAATAGAACCAATGTCTGAGTGAAGGACAAGTTGAGCTAAGGATTTGCTAAGAAAAAGGTAATCAATACGAGATTGGGAGTGGTGGGTAGGGGAATAAAAAGTGTATTCTCTAAGGTCGGGGTTACAAAGTCTCCAAATATCTACTAATGCGTTATTCTGAATAGATGCAGTAAATTGAGAGTGCATTTTGGAGGTAACAAATTTAACCTTAGAGTTCCTGTCTAAAATGGGGTCTAGTACTTGATTGCAGTCACCACCGAAAATAACATATTGTTCATCAAGCGTAACAAGTTTTTCAGAAATAGCAGGCCAAAACAATTTATCAACACCTGTGGGAGCATAAACATTAAAAATAACTACTGGTATCTTGTCTATGAGTAGATCTACAAGAACCCAACGACCATTAACATCACATTCTTGGGATATAACAGAAACAGTTAACTTTTTATGACACAATATAACAGAACCATTTTTCTTACCCAAGGCAGGAGAGTGAAAAAAATGTCCCACCCAGCAACGTTTGAGTTTTAAAGCCTCCTTTTCCGAAAGGTGGGATTCTTGGAGAAGGGCTACATTAGCTTTAAGCCTAGTCAAATGTGTCAGAACTCGTTGACGTTTAATGGGGTTATTTAACCCCTTAACGTTCCAAGTGACTACTCGGAATGTAAATCAAAAATAGAATGATATGGAAAAGGAGATAGAATAGAGAAAATGAGATGATGAAATAAGATAATGGTGAAGGAAATGTAGATAAAGAGTAGGTAAGAGAAATAAACAAAGAGAAAACAGCGAGAATGCAAAAAGAAAGAAGGAGAGAAAAGAGCGAAGATAAGAGATAGTAAAAGAGAACAGTAGAAAGAACAGAGCAATATAAGAAGAACATGGAAACATACCAACAGATACAGAACGAAGAATGGGGGTGACGACGCCAGAAGATGACGACATCGACAACGGTACACACGCCACCGAACACCTGAGGAACCAGCATAGGACTGAATTGGACGAATGAATAACACCGGGGTGAAGAAAAGGGAAGAGCATCTGTAATAAAATGATAAATAAGAAGAAATTAGAGATACGTACGAAATACAAAGTGCAAAATACAAAATACTAGGGCATGAAAAAATCAGCAGAGAAGAAGGAACAAAAATAAGACACTATAGGATAACGAAAAAGCAAATAGCTCAGTCATGCGTAATTAAACAGCTCCTGCAGTGTCCATGATGTCGGCTCCTTGCTGACGAAGAAATTCTTGAAGGACTTGTGGGTCATCAAAAGTTGTTGTCTTATCCTTATAGGTCACCTTGAAGAGACATGGGTGAAGCAGACCGAACCTGGCATTAAGAGCTCGTAGTTGTGGTCTCAAATCAAGGAACTGTTTTCGACGATCCGCTGTCACTTTAGCCACATCCTGGGATAGATATAACCGATGGCCTTCCCACATTACTTGCTTTTTAGCTTTTGCTGCTGAAAGAACCTGCAGGAGATCAGTATATTGTAGGAACAGCATAATGACTCCGCGGGGTTTGGTGGAAACTTTAGGACCAAATCTATGCGCACGTTGTATGTTAAGTGAAGAGGATGGAGGAAGGTCCAAAAGTTTCGGCAGAAAGGTTTGAAAAAATGCAGTTGGATTGGATCCCTCTGTATGTTCAGGAAGTCCATAAATTTGTAGGTTATTTCTGCGATTACGATTTTCCAACTCCTCTGTCTGCCTCCTCAGGAGAGATACATCTTTTTCCAAAAGTGAAATCCTAGAACATGAGGCCTGAAGGGACTCCGTGGATTGTTCCACAAAAAGAACACGCGATTCAAGAGTGGACCATTTGTCGTGGAGAAATTGCAATGTCTTAGTAGTCTCAGCCATGAAGGGTTTGAGTGCGCAAATTTCCTCAAGAATAAGATCCATAGACGCAGAATGCGATGAGGAGCCTGGGGAGGGTGGATCCTTTTTCAGGCGTTTTGTCGAAGCAGGTTGCAAAATTTTACTTAAGGAAATTGTTTTTGGGATTACCCCAGGAGCTAAGTCAGGCTTATGAGAAGCAGGATCTTCCATAGTTGGAGTCGCAGAGTCAGAATCCGAGGAATGACGTGGTTTGACCGTTGAAGAAGTAAGCTTGAGGGTACGCAATTTCCCCATGTAAAAAGAGGAGGATAGATATTAGTACCACTACAGACTTCAGGTAAATCTCTGTAGAAATAGTGTGCAAAGGAAAAACACTGTGGCACAGCAATAGTGAATGCGTACAGAAAATGCGATCAGAAAAGGCGCCAAACAGGAACATCAAAGCTGAGGAGACGCAGGATTATTCAATATGGCGGCTGTGCATCACTATCTCCATCTTCAAGAAAACCTCCATAGACGTATTGCGCAAAGAGAACACTGTGGCAAATCAACAAGCAGTGTATGTGCATTACAAGCGGTGGAAAAAGGTGTCAAACAGAGACAGCAACGTCGAGGACACGCAGTTCATCCAGTATGGTAAAAGCACATTAGAACCATGTTCCTCAAGAAAACCGCTGTAGCATCATTGCGCAAAGAAAAACACTGTGGCAAACCAATAAACAAAGCGCATAATAAATGCAGTCGAAAAAGGCGCCAACCAGGAATATGAAAATTGAAGAGAAGAAGCAGAGTTAGTGAAAATGACGTCTGTAGGTCAAAATGAGAAAAGAAGAAAAGTGCGACTGAAGATGCATTCCGCAGTGATTTGGAGGTTGATGTAAGATGAAGCAGACAACGAAAGCATTGTAGATAGTTGAAATGAGGCAGTTATGAAGCAGTTTCTGCTCGTAGAAAATCGCGGCAAAAAAGAAAATGGCGGCCACGGCAAAAGCGGACCGCGTCACAGCGAAAAGTAGCGCATATTGCTGGATTTAGTAGATAAGGAGCAGAGCCATTTGCTCACCTCATGCTCCCACACGCAATTCAGGGCTTTTCAATCGTGGAAGTCCGGTGAATGCGCAGGAATCCGCCGGTGCCGGTGCTCGTTTAGCAAAGCTCCGACGCTAAGCCGCCATCTTGTGCGGCGCTCAAGCCACGCCCCCAATCCTCCTGTTCTTCACAAGTGAAAATTGGTAAAAGCACTACTCAATATAAATACTTTAAGCCCATTTTCACTCAAGAAGATAAAGAGTATTCTCTTTTATTCCAAAGTATTTCCTTTTTTCGTGGATAGTTTATTTATACTACATTTTTCAATCATTAAGAAATACTTGCATACTAAAAAAAATATTATATATTATGTTTTGAAATCTTCTGTTGAAAGTCATCCAACTCCAGTTGAAGGATCATAAATTTATATATAAATTAAAATGTAAATTAACAATATGATCCCTTTGTGGAAATGAAAGATAAATTCAAGATGATGGCATCGCTCCTAATTCTTACTTTGCACGTAGTAATTCCCTAATTAACCTATATTTCTTGTAATGGTTCTTTCGTCAACTTTTTATTGTATTCCATTTAAACTCAATCATACCACATTCTATAATCATTTAAATATTTTGGCTTTCTTTTTTAAAAATATCATACATATACCCATTCAGATTATTCACCTCTCTGCGATATTCTTTCCTTCTTCCGTCAAAATTCATCCAACTCCTCTGGAAGGAAGATAATGTTTAATGTATTTTTAAATATACATTAACAATATGTTCCCTCTGAGGAAATGAAAGATTTTCTCAAGATGCTTCCACAGCCCTGAATCATTACCTTGCTCGTAGTTTCTTCGCCTGTATTGATTCTGTGAAACAAAACTAATTATCCCACAGGTGTGGTTTGTATACTTTTTGGTTACTTAACACTCTATGGGATCAATGATTGCTCCTCCCACTTTTAAGTCACGTTTTTCAGTTGACAGGGGTTCTCATTTCCACTGTTTTAGTGCATCAGGTGTTTATGTAAACGTGCCTCTTTCCATACTTTTCAACTTTCGTATAATTTCTCAAATGTTTTATTTAAACTCGTTTTTCTTATTAAAGCATTTCTATAGGTTACTTTTTTTTAATACGAGTATTAACATTCATTCCCCTTTTTTTTTCTTCGACTTAATATTCCAGTAACTTCCCTTTTTTTTGTAAAACTTTTTTTACTATTCTTCATTACCCTAAACCCCTATTTTCCCTGCATCCCATGCCAGAGATACTCTCTATTAAACTTTGAGTATTCTAATTTATATCCAACTATTAATTAATTTAATTCCATTACTCCGAGTTTTAATACATTCATTTATCTAATATTTTTAATACACTGCAAGGGATACTGGTATTTGTCTAGAATCACACTTTGATACATTGTCCATTTGGCAAAAATGAGAGAGAATGATTTGGTTGGTTGATGTGTTTGCAGTTACATACTCTAAGCCAGGCTTTAGGGTATGCAGTGCTTCAAACTCCTATGCATTATGGGGCCGATTATGATAGCGGACGGACCTGAGTCCGTCCGCCACCATAGAGTAGGAGGGAACCTCCGCATGACATGCGGAGTTCCCTCCTGTGCAATTAGGATGTGATCGCCACCCTGGCGGTCACATCCTCTATTTTTACTATTGCGGCGGGTGCAGCTTCAAGCTGCATCCGCCGCAATGGTAAAAATGGTAAAAATGCATACATTGCATTTGTATGCAGAAAGCGGCAGGCACCGTGCGGTGCCTGACAATTTCTGCATACAAATGCAGGGGGGGTACCATAGGTACCCCCCATGTGCACCCCCCACCCCCCTTCACCCAGGGACACCGTCACCATATTAGAGCTTTTCCACAGCGGTTGTAAGCCAACCGCGTGGAAAAGCTGCGGACGGAAACCAGGACCCACCAGCCATCCTAATGTGGCGGTGGGTCTTTGGTGGGTCCGCAGAGGATTTTCCGCATCCTCCGGGCCGGCGGTGGCTTCCGCCGGCCCGGAGGTTGCAGAAAATCCTCCATCGTAATAGGCCCCTAAGTATGTGGTGGTGTAACCACCTTCACATTTGTGCTTCAGTCCTACAATTCAACAGTCACTATCTATATACTCCTGCAAACAGTGTGACTGCTGTTGCAATTTCAAAATGACTCTTTCAGTACCATGTAGTAATTCATTCACTAAAGCAAAAGTCAACCAATTAAGAATTCACCCAGTGTCTTTACTTATATTAATATAATCATTCAGTCAGTGATCATGTACTCATGTAGTGAGCCAGGCTTTAGGGAATGGAGTGATTCAAAGTGCTATGTATTATGTATCTAGTGGTGTAATAACCTTCACATGTGTGCTTCAGGACTACAATTCACCACTCACTATTCATACCATGAGTCTCCAACTAGTAGCTCAGGAGCTACTGGTATCTCACTGGCACCCTGAAAGTAGCTCTCAGAGGTAAAGCCAAACCAAGCCAATCTCAGAGATTCTGTGTATATTAAAGAAGGTAGTACTGCTCATTTCATTATCCTTAAGAGTTACAGACAGCCAAACCAATGGCAGGGCCTGTTGATAACACTCAAACACACACTGTGGTGGTGTATCAATTAATCAATTAGGGCTGTATAGAGCGCATTACTCACCTATGAGGGTTTCCAGGGATTTGTGCAGCTTTGGTGATTCGAAAAGCCAGGTCCTATGGCTCTTCCTGAATGCTATCAGTGTGGGGGTTCATCTGATGCTGAGGGGGAGTTCCTTCCAGCTCTTGGCCATGATGTAGGAGAAGGGTGTGTCTACTGTCTGGTTCTGTGGATACAGAGGATTTCGGCCAAGGCCTGGTCAGCGGAGTGGAGGTTTCTTTTGGGAGTGTAGAAGGAGATTGAGGTATTGGAGTCCGGTGTTGTGGAGGGCTTTATGCGTGTGTGTGAGCAGCTTGAAGGTCTCTCTTTCTTCGACAGGGAGCATGTGAAGTGCTTGTTTCTGCTGGGTAATGTGGTCTTGTTGCGGGATGCTGAGGATGAGTCTGGCTGCTGTGTTATGGACAGTCTGAAGTTTATGGAGTAGAGCTTTGTTGATTCTGGCATAGAGGGCGTTCCCGTAGTCCAGCCTGCTGGTGATGAGTGCTTGGGTGATGGTCTTCTTTGATTTGGGGGATGGGTCTATTTGAAGGTCTTGCTGATTATGTGGAGGGTGTTGGAGCATGTGGAAGCTGCAGCATTGGCCTATGGGTCTGTCACATGAAACATGTTTATCCGCTTTAAATCTAAGTTGGGGAGTCTTACTGCTGTGGTAATACAATTTGTGGCACACTGCATGTGATGATTTGAGTTGTACTTGATTAGAAGTATTTAATACTGATAAACATTTTCCTAGCATTCTGCTGATAACTTCACCTGGAATTTTGTTGGTAGTTATTACTGATAATTGTGCTTAGGGTGGTCATAGTGTTATGTTAATACATACCCCAGCACAACCCCTACACTTCACAAACACCATTATACTATCCTAAACCCTAAAACACTACTCCCAGCATGAACGTCTATACTACATAAACACCACTGCACTACTTTAAACCCTAAAACACCACCCCTACATAGACGAACACCTCTGCAGTATCCTAAACCTTAAAACACTACCCTAAGCACGACCTCCTACACTAAACAAACACCAGTGTGCTACCCTAAATGCTAAATCTACCACCAACACAACCCCTACTCTACACAAAGACCAATGCACAACTCTAAACCCTAAATCTATCCCCAGCACAACCTGTTCACTACACAAACACCACTACACTATCCTAAACCCTACAAAACTACCTCTAACACTTATACAAACAGCACTTCATTTATTCACATAGATAGTAACTCATAGTTAGTGTTATAAAATCACTATTACAAGTATACAGATCCATAAAGTTACTGATGCAATCCCTGAGTGATATGTATACTTCTTTATATACAACAAATGTCACATACACTGCCTTTTAGTTTTGTACTTTATTGCACATATACCATTGAGAGATATATTTGCTCTTTACCACACCCATAAAGATATTAACTCACCCAAACAATTGTTATAACATGTAGTCCTAACGTCATATACCTACTGAATCAACTATTGACACATCTTTGGGCAGTCACACACCCCCCATCGAACCACACACGCATTCACTCTCCCATACAAATAATCACTTAACTAATCAATAACTAATATAGACTTTCAAGTTGCTAGTAACTAAATGGTCCAGCAGTTTACACAACAATTAAGAAAGTAATACAGATATTCACACAGTTTAGTCACTATTTAGTGAAACACTATAAATTAGTCCAGTAAACTGTCAATCACACTGCCACTAAATCCTCCATCCAGACACTTATACATCCACTCATTCTTCAATGCAGATTGCTATATATATATAATACAAATTTAAATATGGAACCAAACCACATTCACTGGATGATGTCATCAGTGATGTCATCAGTGATGTCATTTGAGATGTCATCAATGATGTCATCAGTGATGTCACTGACCATGTCATGAATGATGTAATAAGTGACATCATCACCAGTGGATAGCGGACGCGAGACTTACAGTTAGTACAACTAACTAACTTTTCAGTGAATTTCTAAGGTTTTTTAAATGATAATTTCTAACTATAACCTGCCTAAAACCTATGTTTTTTTTCAGTGAATATATATATATGTGTATATATATATATATATATATATATATATATATATATATATATATATATATATATATACATATATATTTATGTATATATATTACCTACCTAGTTATAGTTAGGACTTATTATGCATAGGAAATCCGCAACATTCTATTCCCAATAACTTTTGCACCGATTGATGAATCTTTGCGAAATTTTCCAAACTTTTGGCCAGCTCCGGTCTGCTCCTATCCTGAATGTTTCGGGGTGATTCGTCAAGCGGGGGCTAAGAAAAAAGGGGGTCCACAACATGTTTTCTCAATGCAATTTCCCTTAGGACCTTTAGCCACAGCTACAGCCTAAACGGAATTACGGCAAATTTGGCAAAGAGGTAGTCCTCAGTTCAGACTTGTGCCTTTTGCTTATATGGTGTCAATCTGTTTAGTAGTTCCTGAGAAAATTACAGTTAAAGTCATTTATATATTTATTGGCGCGGTAGATCCGCGGAGTGTGCGAGGATTGTCATCGTACCATAAGCGCACCCTTCCGATCACACGCTGCATGCTAATTGGCAGTCAAGTGGTTGTCAACATTCAAAACCAGGAACAGTTGGCAGCCATTTTGTGCCTCAGTAGAAGCGAGGCTGAGGATGTCAGTGAAATATGTGTGCAAAACGAAGAAAGGGGGCAGTGTTGAAATAATTTTACCCTCTATACCTGCTTAGTGGGTCCCAGAAGGACCCCCAGGGCCCACAATTTAGTTTTTTTAACCCTGCAGGTGCGTGTAGGGTGCGCGGACTGTGCCGTAAAATAAATAAAATAAAAAAGAGTTTTTTTTTTAAATAATTAGTCCCCGGGGTTACATACCGGGGCAAAAATATTACATTTTATGTTGGGCCCAGAGGGGTCCCCAGCCTCGGGGATCGTCACCACCTGAGGCGAAAAAGAAAAAAATGGTGGGGGGAGGGGTCAAAGGTCCCCAAAGCCGCCGGGACCACCACCCCCTAGAGCTTTATGTATTGTAGGAGGGGGCCTGCGTGGCCCCCCTCCTAGAGCACTCCAGGGCCCCATTATCCCCCGGCGCTACAATAAAAGTGGTAAGGGGCTGCATGGTCTCCAAAGCCTCGGGACCACCACTCCCAGGGGCTTTATGTATTGTGGGTCCCGGGGTGTCTATCCCGCCCTCCCATAGCAAGGAAATCTCTTTCAAAATCTAAATGAGATTGCTTTTCCACATGGGGAGCTGCATGTTAGGAGCTTCCCATTTGGAAATTCAATGCCGGCTCCCAAACGCGTAAAAGTTGTGCACCAAAGGCGCTGGAGTCACGTACCCTACAGATTAGGAGTCCTGCATCCAGCGCATGCACACCAGGGGGCCGCACTCAGCACTGCGCTTGGTGCCCGACTTTGAATTTTACCGTAAAAGAATAGCCCCTATCACTAATTTCTTATAAAAAATGTTGGGGACCGTGGCGGGAGCCACAATGTCCCCCACAAAAAATGTTGGGGACCGTGGCGGGAGCCATAATGTCCCCACTGTCCAGCCGGCTCCCTGCGTTCTTCGCGAGCCGGCATTGATTTTCCGCATGGGGAGATGCTAACTTGCATGTAGAAATGCAATCTGGTTTGGATTTTGAAAGTGAGAACAGATTTCACTGCTGTGAGGTGGTGGTTCCCGGGGCTTGACAGGGGTCGTTCAGGTCCCTACAACCATTTGTTTTATAGCCTGGGGGATGGCTCTCAGTCTTGTATAGGAAACAGCAATGTTGAGAAAATCTTTTGTTAAGATAACAAACGATTTTGAAGTCCATTTTCTGCATTTTTGTTCTAGTTTGCAGACATTAAAGCAACAACAATTTTACCTCTGTCTTTGTAAACATGCCACTAAGTTTTGTAATGTCGACAATCTCGTCTTCCATTTAAATAGGCAGGAAGTATTTATTGAAGCTCATTGTGAATTGTGAAACAACACTTTTTAATTGTGATCGATCAAGAATTGAATGAGTTGTGTACTTGTTTTGCCTGTAGTCTTAGCATTGTGTACATTATTGTTGATGTTCGAGTTCTTTCCCTTATACATACTTGGTTGCCACATCTCTGTAGATTGAGCTAGTGTACTGTTGAGGGGATATATTATTTTGGAAAGGTCCGTTGTCCTGTTTTGCGTTGCCTCTGAGGTAGTAGGGGGAGGGGTCCATGGGGGTGGTTGAGGTGGTTGTGGCGCTTGCTATTGTGATTTTGTTAGGTGTCGGAAGTGTATAATTAGAACCTCTATCGCATATTGCTCTTTAAACATGGGTGTGAGTTGGATGTAATTCACGCAGTACATATTTGACGTTCTTACAGTAGATAAATGTTGATGTTAATTTGTTATTGGTAAGTGGAACTATTGCCTGATTTTTTAAGTAGCATTGCAGATTTGGTTTCTTGATGAAAATATGGGGAAGCGGTCAACACTATAAGTAATAATTGTCATTTAAAAAACCTTTGAAATTCACTGAAAAAAACCATAGGTTTCAGGCAGGTTATAGTTAGGAATTAGCATTTAAAAATCTTAGAAATTCACTGAAAAAACCATAGGTTTTAGGGGTGTTATAGTTAGCTGGACATTTCACTCATACAAAACCATTGAAATTCCTCCGTTATAGTTAGTTGTACTAACTGTAACTCTCGCACCGGCAATACACTGGTGATGATGTCACATATTACATCATTAATGACATGGTCAGTGACATCACTGATGACATCACTGATGACATCTCAAATGACATCACTGTTGACATCACTGATGACATCATCCACATGCCAATCAGATACACCTCATCATACACTACTATAATCTTCTATTACTCACTGAAAAATACAGAGTACCATATTTGAATCCATTGACACACCAGTACAAGTATCTAAAAACCCACTCAGTCATTCCTAGATCTACACAAACATGTAATGAATTCACTCATACATGCTGTCAATGATCAATAGAACACTATCAAATATACTTACACACCTATATTGACATTACACACCAGTACACATCCTATTTACTTATGCAGTCATCCTACTCACTTATGCAAACAATGGATAATACTTATATTTACTAAGCTACACACTTATACAAACACCATTTCTTTTATTCATATAGATAGTAACTCATATTTAGTGTGTTATAAATTCCCTATTACAAGTATACAGTTATCCATACAGTAGCTCATGCAATCACTGAGTCTTATGTATACTTATTTATATACAACAAATGTCACATACAGTGCCTTTTATTATTGTAGTTTGTTCGACATGTACCATTGAGAGATATATTTGCTCATCAGCACATCCATATACATATTCACTCACCCAAACAACTATTATAACATGTAGTCTTAAAGTCATATACCTACTGAATCAACTATTGACAAACCTTTGGGCAGTCACACACCCCCCACCGAACCACACACACATTCACTCTCCCATACAAATATTCAGTTAACTAATCAGTAACTAATATAGACTTTCACGTAGCTAGTAACCAAATGGTGCAGCAGTTTACACAACAACTGAGAAAGTAATACAGGGGGCGTGGCTAAGCAAGCCACGATGGCGGCCGCGGTCTGCTAGAGCACCGCGATCGGGCAGCCCAGAAGTTCGTGCCACCTCATCGTTCAGGGGACACCAAACCCTACCCTGGCGGCGGAACCAAAGCTGCTCCCGTAGGTGCGGATGAACGGCGACATTCCGGGTTCTCCATGAAGATATGGCCAGTGTAGTCCGATCCCGGGCCTGGACGCAAAATGGCGGGCGCCCGCCTCTAGCCCGGACTGGCCCACACTGAGGAGCTGAGCCTGGCGATCTGCTGCTGCGGGTGGAATGAAAAAGTGCCTGATACCCGAGCGGTGCAGGGGGCTGCTCCTGCACCCCCAGCTGCCATCTGCCGTGACCCTGGTTCACGCCACGAGCGCACCGAAGGAGGTCAGGGATTGACGGTGGCGCCGAATGTTTGCCGGTGGCGCCGCCGTGAGACTGTTTTCGCCTTCTAGACCCGGGGGCCACAACCAACTTTCAGCGAGGGACGGGCTCGACACCGGGTGCCTCGGGGACCCCCCCGCCACTCGCTGTGTGGCTCCACGCTGCAGGCCACCTGACAACAAGATGGCACCCATGAGGGGATGCTCCCTGTGATCAGCGCCCGCATCTTCTGGGGGCCCCAACGTGTGAAGGTGCGGTGGGTGTGCAGCGCGGCATAGACTCTTCACCACCCTTGCTGTCCCCCGCCCTCCTGTCCGGTCACGCCATCTGGGGGGCCAAACTACAGCGGTCCCTTGCCTGACTTTAAAATGGCGGCTCGTGCACACTGAACATTTCGGAGCCGGCCTCCCTTCTCATGAGCCTCGGACAGTGGGCCCCCCCCCATCTTGAGTGAGTGTCTCGAGGCCTCAATGGCATCTTGGCGTGGGGTACCCCAGGGACCCTCGCCTCAGCTACTGGCTACACAGTTTGGCGACTGTGCCCGTAAGGTGCTGCTCCATGGGCACAACGGCCGGGCCATCCGGGAGTCTCAACGTAAGGAGCCTCAGAGGGTGAGCAGCACACCACTAACTCTCCGCTGCCCTCGCGGCCCAACCCTGCCCAGCCACGCCACTTGAGGGGCCAGCCAGCAACCGACTCCCTACCAGACCCCCTGTGGATGTTTCAGATGCATTGCCCAGGCTGGTGCCAACCACCCTCCTCACAGGACTTGACAGGTGGGTGTCTGGACGATCTCCACCCAGGGTGCACGCCACAGGGCCACATTGTTGTCTCTGCTCAGGTGATCTGCGTGGCGCCCTCCCACGGCACATGATTGGCGGAACTACGGAGCGGACCCCGTTGGGAGGGTGCGATCTATGGGCGCACTACGCCCCATACACCAAGAAGTCTACCAACAGGGCAGCGACAACCCGGGGACACGCTGACACAACCCTGCCGACGCCCCTAGCCCTACAGGAATCGAGTACAGTATCGGCTGCCAGGACCATGGGGAAACCCAGGGCCACCCAACAGTCATCGGTCCCAGAGACGGCACCAGAGAACCAGCCCAAAACTAGCACGCTCCCTAAAGCATCCACAGCCCAGGCAGACTCGACTATCTCGGACAAACTGGACCGAGTCCTGGCAGCCATAGAACTCTCCAAGGCCTCCATGGAGGAACGCCTGGGCACCCTCATTACGGACATCAGCCTTATCCGGGATGACCATCATAAGCTGGCTGATAAGGTGAGAGAGGGGGAGTGAACGCTCGCAGACATACAACCCGCCCTCAGCACGCAGCGGCAGACCCTTCAAACGACCCTGGGGCATCTGGCTAGCGTAGAGAACCATCTAGATGATTTAGAAGGGCGATTCCGATGCTGCAACATACGCGTGATAGGCCTTCCGGAGGGTGTTGAGGGGATGCACCCCATCGAATACATGGAGGCTTGGGTCAAATCCTTCACCCCACCGAAGGACCGCACAGCTTTTTTTCTCCATAGAGCGAGCCCATCGGGTCCCGTCGGGCAAGCCGCCACCTGGCTCCACCCCCCGCCCCCGCACCCCTCGCTTTGCTTGCGAAGTTCCTTCATTTTCAAGACCGTGACGCAGTGCTTCGGGCCGCCAGGCGTGCAGGTCTGCCACAAGTCGAAAACCAGCACATTATGATATTCCCAGACTACACCAAGGCAGTGCAAAAGCTCAGAGCCTCCTTTCTGGAGGTAAAACGCCGCCTGCGGGCAAATGACATACAATACTCCTTGTTATTCCCGGCTCACCTGAAAGTCATCTCCGCTGGGACCACGCACTTCTTTTCCATGGCAGCAGACGCTTGTGAATGGGCGGATCACCACTGTACACGGGAACCCGCTGACGAGGTTCCACCAAGGCGTACACAAAGGGCACCGCGCAACAGGAAATGCGCCTCGCAACAGCCGCAATCACAAGGTCAACAGAACTGGAGGGAACCCACGGGACGCCATGTGGTTGACTCCCCAGACCTCGAACAGATCATGCGAGAACGTCGCTAGGCCCTCCAAGCTGTCACTGATTTAGGGGCTCCCCCCTCTGAGGAAGACGCTGAGGGGTTCCCCCACCTCTTCTCATCAGGAAGCGAGAATGACAGCAACAGCGCCCACCCCACAGCTGACTCTATTACCCTACCTCCAGCCACTCCACAGCTTACCAATACCCTACGCTAAGGAAACTGAAAGATGTTCCTTGAAAGCCACCGACACTGAAGGGCACCTGGCCGTGGGTGCTTTCGACAGAATGATGCTGGCACCAGATATCACGGCACATTAACTATACGACACTCTCCAATGACGAACATTAATCCTAACAACGCCCCCGCTGGATCCTGCCTCGCAGACACGCACTGCCAACCCCATGTATTGTTTGTTCGCTCTTGCAGTCTATGAGCGCTAGTTTGGACGTATCAGGTTCTCAGATATGCCCTAAGTATTGAATTAGTTTTCCCACCCAGTTACAAGTCCTATTTCACCTATTTTCTTACCCCATGCACCCCACAGGAGACATGCACAGCTGGACAGCCGACACGCCCGGGTGGGACCTAGGGGGACTCCCTCTAGGAACAGCGCAGCCCGGCCATCCTTAGAGTCCATGCCCTTCACCATCATGATTGCGCGTCCTGGCCCGGGTCGAGCATGTCAAACTTCTCAATGCAGTGTGCAGATGTTAGTCTTCTCACCCTAAACGCTCGGGCCTTCATACACCATGCAAGAGATACGCCGCTTATGCTTATGTTAAGCGCCAACATGCACAAATCACGTTTGTCCAAGAGACGCACCTTACAGCGGCAGAAGTAGACAAACTGCGGTCCCGCTGGCGGGGCACTATATGCGCCATCTCCTACTCAGCGTTCGTGCGCGGCGCACTGATTTGGGTCCACCCGGGCAACCCCCTTTCAGGAAACCCGCTGGGTGATGGACCGGGAGGGTAGGTATGCCCTGTTGGAAGGGTTACTGGACGGACAACCCATTCTGCTAGGCAGCATATATGCCCCAAATACTGAACAGGATAGGTTCTGGGACTCCCTCACGGGTGTGCTTGCCCCGTTTACATCTATCCCATGGATTCTGGGGGCGACTACAATTGAGAACTCGATGTTGTGCTTGACAGATCCCACCCGCCCCCACTACACTCCCTGGCCCATACACGGTCAGAGTGCTTCTGCCGCTGGGTTAGTCACTGGGCACTGGTAGACGCGTGGCGAGCCCATCACCCTCATACAAAGCTTTACTCGTTTCATTCCATCCCCCATAACTTGTGTGTCCGGTTAGACAGGTTTTAATGCAGCTCATCCCTGATACCTAAGGTGCAACACTCTGACTACCTGGGCCGGATAGTCTCAGACCACGATGCACACATAATACACGTCCAATGGCGACCTCCTCACCCACCAGTACCCACATGGCGTCTCCCCCGGGACTGCCTCACCGACCAGATATTTCGGCTCGATCATGCGCAAAGTATCCAGGAATACTTCACTCACAACACAGGGTCCGCCTCACCCAGACTAGTAGAATGGGATGCGTTTAAAGTAGTGACTCTAGGGACATGCATCAAACAAGTGGTAGGGGTCCGCCGCACACTAGAACGCACGCTGGTCGACACTGAACACATGCAGGCAACACTCACGAAAAAAGAGGACGCGGACGCCGCAACAGCGGCCCAGGTAGCAGAAGCCAAAGTGCAATACTCCACTGCTCTAGCAGATCTGGGCAAATTTAACTTTGGGGCATGTGCCACCCGGGTGCATAAGGAACTGGACAAAACGGGTACGCTTTTAGCTTGGCTAGCAAAGCAAGACACTGATGCGAAACCCATTACGGAGATCTTGACGCCCACGGGAGTCCTAGTGCGCTCCCAATTGGACATCTTAAATGCATTTCGGCAACATTATGCTGCGGTTTACGACACCCCAACGAATCTTCGGCAGGGAGCACCAAGCCATTTCTTAGACCCCCTTTCGATCCCGAATATCACAGATGCAAATAGGGACGCCCTAGATGCTAAAATATCAGCGGCAGACGTTTCTGGCGCGATACGCACGCTGGCATGGAACAAGGCACCGGGTCTAGACGGTCTGCCCCTTGAGTACTACAGCACTTTTTCTGCCCTTTTAGTCCTCCGTCTGACCACTATGTTTCAGGACGCATTTGAGAGGGGAGTACTTCCAGGATCCCTTCAAGAATCCGTCATAGTGAAGTTCCTTAAACCGCAACGTGACCCCCGACAATTGTCTTCCTACCACCCCATCACACTTCACTCTGCCGACTGCAAGGTCTTGGGCAGAATCCTAGCGACCAGATACGAACAAATACTACGTTCCATGGTCCATCTGGACTAATGCGGATTCGTCCACGGCAGGAACACGTCCCAGAACATAAGACGATTGTTCCATGTTCAGGATCAGGTAGGTGACTCCTTCCCCAGTGCGGCCTATATTATCCTCGACCTGGAAAAGGCCTTTGACACCCTGACATGGCCTTACCTATTCGCTGTCCTGCGACGGGTGGGGATAGGTCCTACCCTTCTGCGATACACCAACCTGCTATATACGAACCTCACGTCTCGGGTCCGGCTAGGTCGATACATTTCATCCCCGCTACCAGTCAGGAGAGGAACTAGGCAGGGCTGCCCCCTGTCACCTCTGATCTTTGCCCTGGCGGTGGAACCCCTAGCGATCGTCCTATGACAAGAGGGAATCTCCTGGGGTATCCCCATAGCTGACACGGTCCACTGCATTTCCATGTACGCAGGCGACCTACTGCTGTACATTAAGGATATCACTGCGGACCTGACGCCCATATGGACAGTCCTGGTGGAGTTTGCGGAGGCTTCTGGCCTCCAGGTGAACTGGGATAAATCCACCATATATTCCCTCCATCGATCCCTAGCCCCACGTGAGAAACGCATCAGTCCACAAACTCTGCACTGGATCACGGGCGCTCCCCGTTATCTCGGGGTCCACTTATACCACTCCCCCACTGACATCTACAAGGGCAATCACCGTAAGGTATTAGCCGGCATTCGGTCATCAGTGGCTTTCTGGAGACACCTTCCGATGGCACCGATCGGTAAGGTGGCTATAGCCAAGATGATCATTGTTCCTCAACTATTATATTACTTTACCAATCTGCCCGTTGTCCCACCCGGTAGTTTTTTCCATGAACTAGATGTGCTCCTCCGTTCGCTCATATGGGGGCGGGCAGACACCGTATTGCGCTCACCAAACTTCAACTGCCCACCACCTAGGGGGGTCTAGGCGCCCCCGCCTTTGAGTCATATTTTCTGGCTGCACAGCTTCAGTGGCAGTCATACTGGATGGCGGGACGACTTACCGGAGAGACCTACACCATGATGGGTCCTATCCCGGTCCCCGAGCTCCGTCGGCTGCTGCTCCTGGGCACCAACCCCCGTCAGACCTATCCCTTGCAGGTGTCGGTGGCTTGCCGGTGTATGCTACGGATCCATCGCATCGCGGCAGGGACCCCATGCTACTCCCCACGGTTGCCGCTGGTAGGTTGGCCAAATGGAGACACTTACTTCACGCACACAATGCTCTGTGCGTGGACGGAATCCGAGATTACAGAGGCGGAGGGGTTATTCACGGAGGGGCAGCTTTGCCCATTCGAACAGCTCATGGAGGACTATGACCTCCCCCCAGGACAATTTCTAACCCACCAACAACTCATCACCACTTTCCGCCCACATTATGATCTTCGACTTGGTGAACCCGCGATACACCCAGTCGTCTACACCATCCTATACATGGGCATAAGCCGACATCTTGTTACCTGGCTGTATAAGTGAATTTGTGAGCTTGCGCACAAGCCCTTACTCACTCTGAGGGCCACCTGGGAGGACGAATTCGGGAGAAATTTACATGACGGGGAGTGGGTCAAGGCGCTAGAATTCCCTAAGAAGGTGTCTAGAAACGCGAGATTCAAGAATATACAGTTCTACATTTTACATAGAGCGTATCAGACACCGGCGAGATTACAGCGCTTCTACCCCGATACGCAGTTCCTTTGTCCTAGATGTCATTCATCAGATGCACACTTCCTCCACATGTTTTGGAGCTGCCCAGCTTTACAGTCGTATTGGACCAACATACTCACCTCTGTCCGCACCCTCGCGAGACTCACAGACTTAGATTCCTGGGAAGCATTGCCCTGGGAATATTTCGTAGACCGAAAACACACAAAGTACAAGTCCGCTTCGTGGCATTGTCCCTGCTATTGGCTAAAAGAAACATTGCCATGCAATGGCGGGCAACATCGGGACCCCCTCTGGAGGCATGGTTGGGGGCGGTACAGAAGCGGACACATACGGAGGAGGAACTTTTAGGGGAGGAGGAAGCCAAAGGCCAATGCAAGCACCCCATTTCCCTGGAGTGTGCCATGCTCTCTCATCAGTTTAAACAAGCGCCTGTGCGCCCTGTCCCGGATAACTTCCAATCCACCACTGCGCTCCCAACGACTCCTGCACCACAATAGGGCTCAGATGCGGTGCCCCCCGTTAGTGCCCCCTTCCCCCCCGTCCACGTCTAACAGCGGTAAACTGCACACCCCAACATACGCCACCCGCTCCACCCTGACAGGAGACACACTCCTCCAGTGGACTTCTGCACGTTCTATGCACCCCCCCTTTCCTGGCAAATAACGGCTGCTATCCTGACATTATTCATGATCCGGCACCTCAGCCCTGTCTCCGTCCTTCTCCCCCCCCACTTCTTTCCCCTACAAAGCCCACAGTTTATCTCTACCAGTTTTTACCTTGAACTCACATCCATACAATGGCAGTTGGACTACCATCCTCATCGTTCCAGTCATATAGATGCAGTTCGCCTGTCTTTCATTTCTTTCATGGCATATATGTCCTACTGTGCAACTACATATTGTATCATGCTGTACTGTGAGCACTTTTGGAAAATGTTAATAAAAATATATATTTTTTTAAACTGAGAAAGTAATACAGATATTCACACAGTTTAGTCACTATTCAATATATTTAGTGAGACACTATAAATTAGTTAAGTAAACTGTCAATCACACTGCTACTAAATCGTCCATCCAGACACTTATACATCCACTCATTCTTCAATGCAGATTGCTATATATATAATACAAATTTAAATATGGAACCTATCCACATTCACTTGATGATGTAATCAGTGATATCATTTGAGATGTCATCAGTGATGTCATCAGTGATGTCACTGATCATGTCATGAATGATGTAATATGTGACATCATCACCAGTGGATTGCGGGTGCGAGAGTTACAGTTAGTATAACTAACTATAACAGAGGAATTTCAATGGTTTTGTATGAGTAAAATGTCCAGCTAACTATAACACCCCTAAAACCTATGTTTTTTTCAGTGAATTTCTAAGGTTTCTTTAAATGCTAATTCCTAACTAGAACCTGCCTGAAACCTATGGTTTTTTCAGTGAATATATATATGTGTATATACATATATGTGTATGTACATATATTCGGTAATGGATAGGTTATTTTTAATAGGTCACAAATAGGTGTATGAAATTTGAGATTTTGGACACTATCATTATGTAATGAATTTGCAATTCTAAAATGTTATACAACATTGTGTTTGATTTTGTTCAGATCACTGCAGGGCTTCACCAGGATTAGCATGTTTTACTAAATTAATATTTTGAGTAATTGGTGAAGATTTTTAAAGAATACTTTTGATTGGATTTATTGAGTTACTGTGATACATACAAAGATATTTGTATCTTTTTTACCTTTAGGCCTGATGAAGTTGAAGGCATAACACCAGTGCAACAAAAGTTAGCTTGAGGCGTCAAGATTAGAAATAAAGAATCACAAGAGTGGATAATATGTGCAGGGAATATGGGTTTTGTGTGCTCAAATGTGTCTTTGGATTACAGAGCTGTTTGTCTTTTAAAGGATGTATGGTGTTCTCCTTTCTGTTTTTGAGCACCATGGTATGGATCAGATATAGGTAAAATAATGTTTATGTAATTGTAGGTGTGTACCCACAAATACCCTGCCGCCTATTGCTGTATATTTTGCTAATTGACTTAAGTTATGACATTTTTTATGGCTTATCTGAGGACTGGAATATTTAAGCTCTCCATGGCAAAGCTGTTTTTTAAGGTATTCAGGGTGAGATCGGGTTCAGTTTCCATGGCAGACTTTCAGACTCCTGTGTGGCATGGTGCTGAACACTGATGAAAGCATTTGGTAAATTTTCAATTATGATGTATAGGGAAATTAATTCAAATACCAACTTAAAACACTTGTTGTGGAATACATTCTGTTCCAAAACACCTTAGGTCAAGAGTAGCATTTTGTTTGACTTTGGTGACAGTTGCCCTTGCTTGTTTGTTTTCAGTTTTATTTTTTCACATTAGTTCTTTGTTAATGTTTCACCAATATCTACAGATAAGGAAATAATCAAACAGTCACACCTTTTCATTCAATGTCCACATTATCAAACATCAGTTGGGTGTGAAAAAGGTTGGAAAATCAAATATTGAAAAGACTGACTGACATGCACTGTTGATGAAGAAGTTCAGGTTCCCTTCATAATTTTCCATGTAAAAGTTACCTCGCCTAAGCATCCTTTAAAGAGGGGATCCAAAGGTCCAATTGGCAAATTTTAATATTGATCTTGTACATTGTTGGGGACTTAAGGAGAGGAGATTATAGAATAAATGTTGCAATAAATCTCTTTTTATATCACCAGGTATGTGTATAGCAATTGAACTTAGCTAACAATAACTTTGTCCCTTATTCTAGAGTAGAAAGGGCGTTCCCTCTGAGATAATCATCCTGTGCTTCTGGAAGGTGCATCCATAGCCACACATATTGAAAGATCACGGAAAACAGGTCATTCCCGAGTATCCATCACTTGCATTATTTGATAGAGGTGGGACTTGGCAATCACCACTGCCCTAAGTGAATCGTTTAAGTACTGGTCGATGAGATAAGGCCATCAAATTCTATAAAATATTATGAATTTGTCAGCCATTTGTGAAGTAATTCATCTGTAGATTTGTCTATACCTTCCCCCATGCAAAGGCGCAGCTCCCCAGGCAATGCAGTTTGGCGAAGCCACTCGACATGGGGAGGCGATAGTCCAATACCTGGGAATCCACCTCTGTCACTCACAACTTGACTCATTTGAGGGCAACATTACGCAGGCAGTCACTGCCCTAAAATCTCAAACCCAATTCTGGAAGCGTCGACCTCTAGCCCTAACTGGCAGGATCACTTTATCAAAAATGGTCTTCCTCCTCCAGCTGTTATGCTATTTCATTAATGCCCCTATCTATGGAACCAACTCCTTCTTACGTGAATCGGATTCAATGCTAGGGGAAATGGTACTGGATGACAAATGACACTGCATATCCCTCTGCAAACTACAACTGCCTGTGGTTGATTGGGGGCCCCCTCATTCAAATCCTAGTATCTCGCTGCCCAGCTCCAGTGGGTACCACATTGGCTGTCAGGTAAGAATCTCTATGACACCAGCATGGAAGAGGGCCCCCCTCTCCTTCACACTATTCATCAGCTTCTACCACTTTCTGTTAACCTACACGCTCCTGGTCCCTACATGTCTGGGTGACCTGGAAGTGCCTTTCCCAGTTGTTTCAACTGATGCGCCAAACACTACCCACTGTCCCTGGCATTCCTATAGAAGGACTGCCAAAGTTCCATGTATCCTTCACAGCAGACAAGCTCACAGTCTGGCAGGATTAAAATGGGCACAGTGGGCTCCCTCTTTCAAGATCGCCAGCTACTTTCGTTCGACCAGCTCTATCCAGATTACGCACTCCCCCAGGTCAGTTCCTCGAGCATAGACAGTTACTAGCTGCATTACAACTCCTGTGGTACACTGTGAATGAGGAACCCCCCCACTCACACCATCATACCTATGTTACATGCCATGGGTGCCGGGCAACACTTAATTATATGGCTCTATAGAACCACCAGAGTACATGTGGGGGTCTCACTAGAACCCCTTTGCCAGCCATGGGAAGAAGACTTCACCCCTCATCCTCGACATAGAGTGGAAAAAGGCCCTGGAGTCTCCGCAAATGATCTCAAGCAATGCACAATGTAAAAGCTTTCACTGCATGATTCTCCACAGGGCTTATCAAATGCTAACCCGGCTGAACTACATCTTCCCTGTAAGCGCATCTCACTTACCCCAGATATCAATCTGCTGTAGTTGACCGACAGCATATGCTATGGTATTTCCCCTTCCACACTCACTTCTGGCACACTATGCACGATATTCTGGCCACAATTACTGAACTCCCTACTCTTGATACATGGAGGGCAACTGCCCTGGGGATTTACAAGTACGGGAAAAATAACAAGGTACGAGCGAAGTTTGCAAACCTGGCCCTCCTAATGGCCAAGCGGACTCTCACAATGTATTGGGAAACAAGCCAACCTCCAGCTGCCTCCCAATGGCCAAGGGCACACAAAGAAGCCCATCGGTTTAGCACACGACTTATAGCATCGGCCTGGGACACGATGCTAACTCAGTTCCGGGAACTAGTGCGCAGAGAGGACCTCCATGCCAGGGCTCGCAACCTGCATAGTTACCCTTCTCATCCCTGACCCATGAGCATCTCCTGTTGGTTCATAGTACAACTAAATGCCTCTCCTCATTACCACCTTCACAGCAGCAGATATTACACCGCGAGCACCTGCGGCAGACACCACCAGACCCGACACAACACCCACCCAGAAGAGACTGCGCTGCAACCTTCTCTTGGTCCATGCTGTTATTTAGTTGACCTCCCACCCTGTGATCCCTCCTTTTGTTTCCCTGACCCCTCTCTCTCCTCAGTTCTTGCACAGAAGATTTGCATTCTTCATTACAAGTCTCAAGGAGTTACAAGTTACCCCAGTCATACACTTACCACTTGCAGTCATCATTCCCATCTGCTAGGGCACATCTTATAAAACACTGCTACCCCTTTGTACTCTGCCACTGCTCCACTGAATCATACAGCAGAGAGCAGCTGCTGGTCCAGTCTCCTGAACCGAGCTTGCACCATTGGCTGCTGTAAGTTGACTATATCACTCTAGATATGTTTATTGTACACGTGCCATTGCTTTTGTAAAATAATATATGGAAATGTAACTAGTTTGAAAAATAACATAAAAGGAAAGAGTTTGCAAAACAAAATCTATGGTGTAATGCAAAATAGCCAGGTGTGCAGATGGATGTGTGCTAAGATTGCCTAGGTCTGCAGCCCGACTTCATTCCCATATGTTTGTATAGCTTTGCACTCCCATAGCATGTGCAGTATATCGCACCTTCCAGTTGCACCTCCAACAGGTAGAATTTTTTTTTAGAAGACCCATCTTACATAGTTTCCCATCTTATATAGTTTTAGTGGTTTCCAATACCGGTTGTTTCATATTTTGATGTATAAAAACTTCAAATTGAACTCCCTCATTGCTCTGTCCTGTTCTCCTAGAACTGATGACCAGTACTCAGGACTATAGTCACTTTGCATTAGTGTATATATTAGTTTTTGCCTGTACATCCTAGAATTGCAATGGATGGATTTGGAATAGAGGTTTGTGATTGAAAGTACTGTATATACCCAATTCAACTCCATGGCACTGCCATAATATAATATTGCATGACAGAGGAGTCTCACAGCGAGGTTGCTGAAGACACCAGGCTGTATCTCAGAAAATGCTTGATGAGATAGTATTCCAGAGGATTGAACTTTCTAGGTTGTATTCTGTATTTATGGCTGCAAATGGTTTGGGCATGTCTTCATGAAATAATTGATCTATGGTTTGGACCCCATTCTAGGAACCTTCACCTGAGGGAATAGTCTTCCATCCTATTTGTATGCCAACATAATGCCAGATTGGTGCCAGTCAATGTAGCAGAGGGTTCATTTCAACTGATATTGCCCATTGCAGTATTTTTTGAGTACGCAAAGAGCGCACCATTCTGAGCTACAGGCTTCAGAATGTGAAATAACACAGTCATGATGTGTGTCTTTTTTCATTGCCTCGTTAACCAGACTTGTAATGTGTGCTGTTTGCCTGGGAAAAAAAATGATGTTTCTGCTCAGACAAAACACAGTGGGGCATATTATCAAGGGGGTTTATCTCTGCTTTTTTGGCTTAAAAAGCCAAGAAAGCGGAGATAAAATGATCTCCCTATTACCTAGCTGTCGCTAACACCAGTTAGCGACAGCTAGTAGGATATATCGACCCTCTTGGGCCCCGCTTTGCATGTCAGTGATATTTATCACTAATGACATGCAAAGTGGGCGTGCCAAGATGTTAGTGACTGGAAACAGTCGCTAACATCGCTATCTCCTATTACCAACTTTTGGAGATATTCGCGCTAACATGGCTAAGAGCATTAGCTCGGTAATGCATGAATATCGCTGACTTTACAGCTAAACCAACATAGCGATAATTATCGCTAGTTGTTGGTAAAATGCCTCAGTGTTCGGAGTTTGTCTCATTCTCAAAACCCCAATTCAGATGCAAACTCCCATAATAGCTGAACCGCGTCAAACCTGGGACCTGAATTTAGGACCTTTTTGTATGTACGTAAAACAAAAATCTGAATATTGTAGAGAACTTTAGAATTCACGTTGAAAAATACATCAGTCTTCTGGATGCAAAAAAACATGGTCTTCAATAAGAATAAAGACAGAAGCAGAAAGAGCTCAACTCCCCACTCATGAGAGGGTATGGTTTGAGGGCATCCAGGGGTATTGTTTTCTTCAATTTCCTTAATTTTGCATCAATATATTGTTTAATCATCATCATAATAATACGATATCTGAATATATTGTATTCTTGTGGGACCTGCAATAAAATGTTGCCCCTTCTATACCATAACTGTAATAAAAATGATAAGAGTAACCTTTTGATGAAAGGATAACATATTGCAGAGGTGTAGCGAAAAGAGACACTGTAATGTTTGGAAGTAGTGAAGAAACAGAGTGAGGAACAAGAAGAAAGTGGCTAAAGATGAAGAGGGATAAACAAAAGAAAGTTTTGGGATAGAATCAGGAATACAAGAGAACAAACACCGAAAGAAACAAAATGATGCAAAATCTTTCGGAATGGCAGCTACCACCTGGAAAAGACTGAAACATTGTACACCCAAATCTAATACAAATAGTATTTATTGTAGTTCATTATATTGATTTATAATGTTTCAAAAACTCATCAGAACACTACAAGCTAAAATAGATGTATTAGATTTTAAAGATTTTGTGTTTGCGTTTCTTTGCTACAGATTCAGAAGCATCAATTTTGGTGGCACGGAAAATATAAGAAATAGCCTCGAAGGGTTTTGCGCAGGTAGCGTGCGGAATATAAAAACATGCATGCTTTCTTCCAGGAGGAGTTGCAGGAACTCTTGAATTTCAATGGCACCCCTTTTGTTTATTCCTTTTGAACGTCAAGGACGGTGCGAATGCTGTAAACAAAGAGAAAAAATCAATTGTTGCTTAGCAAGCACAAACATTTTTTACAACTCACTTGATGGGAAAAGTTACATATTGTATTGAGAATTTTGTGGTTCCTGACCCAGGAAAGCTCATGTTCTTGGATTGCCTGGAATAAAGGTACATTTGGAGCGTTCACGTGCTGTAGTTACATTTGGTTGTACATGTATGCCTTTTTATGAAAAACCGTCAGGTGCTTACTAAGCAATTTTCCGATATAGGTTTTTAAAAATTGAGTTATTAAATGTGAATTGATTTTCCTTTTAACACTGTTATTTAAATGCAGCATGAAAGAGTTTGAAGTATTATATAGTGTGTTAAGAATATTACGGGCATATGGGTGCTCATGGGTGCTTTTTCAGAAGTTTGCATTCTTTTGGTCAACAAGAGGATAGCCATGCGGAGAAGACTTAGAGGCATATTATCAAGAGCGGCGTTCAAATTAACACTGCTTTAGCGGAGGGAAACTGCTGCTAAAGCAGCGATAATGGGTGAACCTGGGTTTCTATGGGAATTCACAAGGGCATATTATCAAGCCCATTATCGCCGCTTTAGCAGCAGTTTCCTGCTGTTAAAGTGGCGATCATTTTAACGCCGTTCTTGATAATATGCCCTTACCTTTCTAAAACTCATCTATTAGATTTCTGATCCAGGTTTTTCAATCGATTTTACAACACCCTACTGGAATTGGGTTAGTAGCCAGGGTTCCAAACAATTCACTAAAGAGAGAACATCTTTGGAGAATTCACAACAGTATTTATAGACTTAAATTTAAGTATGAAAATATCTCATTTGACATTGACAAATCATGTTTTGTGTTTATAAAATGTGGATTTACACTTGAAATGGCAAAGACAACTTAGTATACACTAACGTTGATGAAAAACATTGCTACCACAGGGCTAAGGTTACATGAAACAATATCTAAATTTGACATTGAAAAATCATGTTTTGTATTTACAAATTGTGGATTTACACTTGAAGCGGCAAAGAGAAACGTAGTATGCACTAAAGTTGATGTAAAGCTTTATTACAGGCCTTATGGTAAATAGAGCTAATCCAGATGGAGTGTGATGTAGGAGTTTTTGGCCATGGCCTCAGACTGGGTAACAGAATAAGTAATGCAGGGTGATTATTCCAGAAGGAATTATGGGTATATAAGTTTAGGGGCTTTCCAGTTATTTTTTCAACCCTCTCAATAAAAAAAGAAATATTTGCCAAGCATTGTTTACCGGCAGACAAGGTGCTGTAAAATGAGCTCACAAAAATAAATGCATTGTCTACAGTAGATTTATCAATTTCTTTTCACGAAAACTAGTTTGCCTTCTACAAACTGTGGATTCCAATAGTGAATTATTTTACATTTGTAGGTGTTTTTCAAAAAGTTTTTGGTGTTTCAGCAACTTCACTCTACATTGCTAAAATATTGTTTTCATTTTTTGATCAATAATTTATTCAAGAGTGCTTAAAGAGTTTGCTTTCTGATACTTGTAATTTTATTTTTCTACTATGAGTAATGCACTACAAGTATGAAAATGTAAAAAAGAAAACAGGGCGAGTCAGATGTGGCTTTGTACAACTTAAGATCTCTAGTAAGAGCAATAATGACATTTAAAAATCCGCATTAATCAGAATAATGATGTGAATTCTTTATAATGTAAATGCCACAGGAACAGTCTCTTCTATTTGGGATCATGTGAGATTAGAGGGTCAATCATGAAGTAATATTCTTATCACAAAGCACATTAAAATGGAATATAACATTTTACTAACACAAACTTCTTTGTGTTGACTATTTCTACCGGAGCATTATTCAAAGGGGTCAAACTTACCTTTTCCCTTCGTGCAGAAGTTTAAATCCGTCATTGATTTTCTCAAAAGGCATTGTATGTGTGACAAGCTCTTCCATGTCAAATTTCTTTCTCAGATAGTCCAAAACCAATTGTGGAATGGCAGTTTTGCATTTTAATCCTAAAAGCAAATACATCATTAATTTCAAGAAAACAAATTGAATTGGTAAATGTTCAATGTAATCATATACAAAAAGAGGCAGTGATGCGTAGCAATCGGGAAGCTATAACACTACACACAGTAGGGAATGCATAAAGTTTTCTAGTCCCGAAAATCTCAAACACATTTCGATCCTATTGTGTTTTTCACCTATTAATATCAAACTAAATGTGTATCGTTCTTTTTGAGTTTAAATGCATCTATTTCTTCAGTGGTATAGTGACAGGCAACGGTTTGATTATCTGAGAGGCCTCTGGACGTGAAAGGGAAAAATGTGCATTGTGATGCCTACTTTTAAATTCCACCAAATAAAAAAAAAATGATGGGGCATATTATCAACACTGTGCTATAATTATCGCAAATCGCGCATAGCGTGTATTTTCTTATTGCCGTCTATCGCTGGATTACATCGCCGTGTTAGCGGTGTATTAGCAACGCTTTGCTCAGAGGCGATGTAAAATCCAGCGATAGCGTGATAACCAGCAATAGCATGAGAAATCCAGCGATAATTTTACTGCGCTAATGAAAAGCTTGCTAATAGGCAAGTGTGGACTTAACCTAAGAATCCACCTCCCATTGACGGTTAAGTCAAGTTTTTATCAGGTGTTAAATTCCAGCGATAACCGCGGTTAGTGTGACTTTTTTTATCGCTTCTCGGATCCAGAGCTGCATTGATAATAGCGGGAGGTTGTGTTTGCAACTGTTTCTATGTAGTTTTAGTGAGGAATGCCTACTTTGTACGTCAGTAGCGATAAATATCGCTGACATGCAAAGCGGCAAAAAAACGGCTGCTATCTCAAGAAAACAAGCGTTAAAGCATGTTAGTTAGTCTTTGTAAATAGTGCAATAAGAAAATCGCCGCCTCATCACAGAAGAGCGCAGCTAAACTGGTGAACATTTGTTTGATAATATGCCAATAAGTCTTTGTAAATTGGCAAAGTATTGTAACAATCTATACTACTATTATAAAGAGAGAACTTGCACATTTTGGCCAGGTAAACTCGGGAACCACAGCGCCAATCTACACACCCGATACATCTATGAAAATGTCAGGGTGTGTAGATGAACATAGGCTATATAAACAAAAATTAAAAAGTAAATTAAAAAAATTACGTTTGAAAACAAAGTAGTCCCCTGAAAGTAGCGCCGGCCGGGACCTAGCGCTGGCCGCGACGTGCGTGATGACCGCGACGCGATGTGCGTGATGACGATGAAGGAGGAGCGTCGGTGTAGTGACGAGCGGCTGTGCAGTGAGGAGCGGCGGCACAGGTAAGGAAAGGGAAAGTTCAGTGCGAGACTGTGTGATGCAGGGGGAGGCAAGAAGGACCTTCGCAGTGCTATCAGCTGGAAGAGGCAGCAGTAAAGGAAAATGTCGGAGCGCGAGTGAGTCGGGGCGGGAGGGGGGCGCGAGTGAGTGGGGGCAGGAGGGGGGGGCGGGAGTGAGTCGGGGTGGGAGGGAGTTGGGGCGGGAGGGGGCCTGGTCCGTGTCCGTGCATGGGCATGCACGGACAATGTCGGGGCGGGCGGGGGCCTGGGCGGGCGGTTGGCCCTGAAGCCTCATTGCCCCCAAGCAACGCTGGGGCGGGCTGCTAGTTTAATCCAAATCGCAAATCCCCATTCATTTCTCAGCCTCTTCTTCAACAACTCAATTCTAAAATTGGCAAAGTACGAGTCCATCTGCATGATGGATACAGTCAGTAACCAGTCCATTGAGGTGCATAAGTGGGTTCAACTGACCTTAGTCACGAGTAGGGAAGCCCTGTGATGTCTGTTGACTGAAGTTCTGAAAACCCCCACACTTACTTTTACTTTGTTACCTCTGCACACCGTGCCAAAAAAGAAGTTAACATACACCTAAAAAAAAGGGGCCATGCACTCTTTGTAGTTCAGAAGCTTTTTCTCTGAAATAAGAGCTGAATGTTATTTGAATTGTTTTTAGCAATGCTTGGAGGGAGTGTGACAAGGTCTCTGGTAATTTTTGAAGCATCAACCAACAGTACGCATTTTCTAACTCTTGTCTAGGCTTTACATTCCATGTAATTGACCTTTTAGATTTACCATCTACACATCCTTATGCTTTTATTGATGGAATTATGGCTTTTAGACTTCTCTATGGGAAACATTGTTTACAACTCAGGGATTACACCGCAATGCTATTACATCACGGTTCTCACAACGCAAGTTGTTACAACGACTTGCGCTAGATGGCGCTTTAGGGCAAGGAATAGTATAATTTACTATCCAACACCTTCCCTACTGTACGTAGACTGGAGTTGGAATACTAAATTATACTACCCCTAAGTCCAGCGCCCTCCAACGCAAGTCGTTGTAACGACTTGTGTTATGAAAACCACGATGTAATGTACAGCGAAGTAAATGTATGCATTGTAATGTCATCCATCCTTCTTTATGGCTATTTTGTTTTTTGTATGGGTTTGATCAAAATTACTTGGAATAAATCAGTTTTGATAGCCTAACTGAAAAGACCAACTCAACACTGTTCTTATTTTGGACAGTATTTGCTATCATTTTGAGCAAAGTGTTCTTGTAACATGATTTGGAGGCACCAATGCAATTCCGATGGGCCTTTATTTTACTGAAGGAATTGTTTTCTTCCTATATAGTTTTCAATATTTACTGCTTGGCTGTAGCTACTAAATTCTGCTGGTGGTACTCATTTGGCCTGTTTTCATATTTTGTCCCCACGACATTGACACAGTAAGGTTGCAGTGAACCTTAACCTAAGCAAGGAACATGTCCCCTAGCACTCCTTTTGGTTGGGTAAAGTGGAGATCAATGTCCAGCATACTCTGCTTGCTGGTTGGCTAGGGTATGCATCTAAGCCAGCCAGAAGCCACCGCTCTAATCAGGGTAAGGAGGTTACACACCCAATATAACCCCAGCTTATCCCCTTGGTAGCTTTGCAGAGCAGTCAGGCTTATCCCCCAGAGGCAATGTGTAAAGCGTTTGTGCAACACACACACACACTAGTGACACAATAAACACTCCACAAAAGAAACTCCACATGGTAGTATATAAAAATAGTTCATACATTGTATATAACACATAGACCACAATCACAATAACCATAAAATCATTTTGACAAATAAGCAATTGTCATAACATCACAGTTAGTGCAATAAAGTAAATACCTATAGGTTGCATACGTCATAAAATCATCATCACTGCACACATATCTTGTAGCCCTTGAAAGAATATTCATTATCCTGTCAGTATAAAGCATAAGCACACCATAAATCTTCACATCAAGGCATGAATATGAAGCAGTTTATGACCAGTTCTAGGAATCACCAGATGTCACGAAAACATCATTAAAGACCACTTTACTGTGAATATTTATGCTGAGAGATGATATTGTCTTCGCTGTCCTAACCAGTTTAGGATATAAAATTACATATCCCAATATCTGGGCATGAAATGCACCAGAAGCATTGGCCAGAGCTCCTGCTCTCTCTTTACACATAATATGGTAACCAACACAAGGATATCGGGCGCAACAGCACCTGTGTACCTATAACGGGGATTGCAGTAAATTCTCTCAGGGAATCTGGAGCCTCTGCCGAGATTCCGCCCCTTCCCGACAATCAAGCAATAGTGACCCTGGTATGTGCACGAAAGGAGGGAGGCACCCGCACTGCCCATGTTTCTGGGGAGACCTCAACTCGCAAAATGCAGGCTGCCTGCTACCGCAACGTGATATCATCCTGCCCCGGTGTCACAAGGTTTCCTGCGGTTAGGGCACCGATATCAGCCTACCAGGGCTTGTTGAGGGGCCACAGCAACCTCTGTGTCAGTGTCCTAGGGAGGAGGGCCCATATTGAGGATACCATGGGGAGACCTCCCCTCTCCAACCTTAGTGGCAGCAACTTTCTCTCCCTGAGGCTATTGTTGCCGGCAGTAAAAGGTGGCTGCAACCTTCCTCGCCAGACCTCACCCACAGCAAGATGACAGCGGAGCTCCTCTGCTTTCTTTTTAGGTAATTCCATGGGACTTTGCCAGACTATCTGCACTGCTGTAGCGACCCTCTCTTCTGCTCGGGGATGAGGCACGAGGAAGTAAGGAATGGAAGGGGAAATCCGAGGCTCTCGGCGTAGTAGGATCCTCAGGCTCCCGATCCACTCCATCACATGGCGCTACAAGTGGGCCAGTCCGGCTGACTCTGGTGTGCCCAGTGCCCCACACTGGTCCTCTGTTACACATGCACTCGCTCACCCAAAGTGCTCACCACTCTTTGCTTCAGGGCCAGGCACAAAAGGAAATAAAGTGCTCATCAGGCACTAAGTTGTCAAAAACACCGGGCAGGCCACCATACCCTGTGAGATCACTAGGGGCTCAAGGGCAGACAACAAGCAGCAAGCCAGCACATCAGGGTCCTTGTAACCAGTGGCAGTCCTTCTTGAAACACAAACAGGCTACAAGTCAGCACAGCAAGCAAGTCTGATGGCAGTTCCTCCTGGCAGTATAACAGTTTCCCCTTCCTTATGCAGTCTGTAGAACCAGCAGCATCTGCTTACAAGTCTCCCACAGTGCCTAAAATCATGGGGTCACGGTGGAGAAGTGTGGCTCAATGATTAGAGCGGCAGACCCTGATGCAAAGGTCTAGCCTGGGACCAGGGTTCAATTCCCCGCCTCGGCGGGTCTTGGGCTCAAAAACTCCACGGACCTGATAATTCTCGCCTCTGTGCCTATTCCAATCATGGAGTCCCACTCTGCAACTCTGGGCAATAGCTTGCTTAATCTCCACAACGGCCCCCACAACACTAAGGATGCCTGGCCTCCACCTTGGGGGTGCCCAGGAGTGGACGCCTCACAGGGAAAGCCAGGATGGGTTCCACAGCGGTATTCGTACAAGCGCCTTGAGACCCTTGCGGGTGAGTAGTGCGCTATACAAGTATCAATTTACAGTCCATGTACTTATACTCCAAATGTCTTTGTTCTGGAGGTAACTTCAAACAAGTTTAGAAGTGCGTAACAGCCCTATTAAATCCCTAGCCCTAACTCCAGACACACTACATGGAGGTAAAAACAGCATTGTGAAAGGCTGACACAGCACTATTCAGGTGCAGGTGACAACTCTCCTCCCACCACTCTAGCCCAAGAAGACTAATCAGGATATGCAGGGCACACCCGAGCTTCCTCTGTGACTGTAGAAAAGCCCACTTCTAAAAGTGGCATTTCTAAAATAGTAATACAAAATCCACTCACGCCAATAAGCAGGATTTATTGCCAGTATTCCAAACATGGCAAAGCTACTCCTTCCAGATCAAAAATTACCACTGACACACATATCAGCAAATCCCCAATGTAAACCTATGGGAGGAGCAGTCTCACCGCAATGAGACACCAAATAGGATGTTTGTCACTACTAGGACATGCCACATAAAAAAGGCACATATCCAACCTTTTACCAAAACAGCACCGTGCCCATAGGGCTAACTAGGGCCTACCTTAGGGGTGATCGATATGTAGTAAGAGGGGAGTTTCAGACTTGGCAAACATTTTAAATGCCAAATCATAGTAGCAGTAAAATGTGCGCGCAGGCCCTGCAGTGGCAGAGGAATGAGACAGGTTTGAAAGGTTACTTCTGTGGGTGGTGCAAGCAGTGCTGCAGGCCCCCAGTAGCATTTAATTTACCGGTCCTGGGTATAAGGGATACCACTGTACAAGGGACTTACAGGTAAATTAAATGTACCAGACATGTGTGGACCAATCTAACCAAGTTTCCAGGAGAGTGTACAGGCACTTTAACACCGAAAAGTGCCCAGAGTCATAAAACCATCAAAACAGGTCAGAATCAATATAGGAGGGAGACAAAAAGTTTGGGATAACCCTGCAAAAATGGCTAGGTCTAAATTGCTAGGCCAAGGGGCCACTGCATCTGCTGTATAATTGACAGCTGTGCCTCGCCCACGAGACAAACCGGACCTTCTACATTATGAAGACAAGCTGCAAGGCAGAGTTAACCCATCTTACAATAAAGTGCGTACCAGCAAGATTTGAAAGTACATCAGAATGTACTTCACTGCAAGATAAGCCTACTGTCAAAGGAAAATAATGCATAAGGTATGTTTTTTTCAAAACTGAACCAGTACAGTGTTCGAAAAATAGGCACTTGTATTGCCTATCAGGCTCCCTTACCTTTATGTACAACAAAGCCAATTGGAATTTGAAAGGTTTCACCTCATACGTAACCGTTTAACACCTGAACGCAGCAATAAGCACAGAAACGGAACCAGAAAACATTTTCAAGGACTGCCATATGTCTCTTCGTTTTTATTTCCTTCTTGATCCATTTCAGCTACAAATATGTTTTGTTAAATTCAGCAGATTATGGAGTGAATGATGGGTTATGTAATGTTGCACACCCAGGTAATCCATTATAACTGGAAAACGCAAAGTCCGTAAAGTGGCATCATTCCAGTGACCCTGGTGTCTGTCAAGATCGATGTTATATCTTCTACATTTATACAGCGGTTTTTCTTGTGGCCACCAGGTGGCGCTAAAATCCTATAAACTAGTATATAAATGTGGACTAATGACGAACCTAGGACAGGTTGACCTAAAAGCTCCTATGTGTGGGTCAAATGCAAAAAAAAGAGGAGAGCCACAAACAAAAGCAGGATAACTGAGACTGACATGAAAGCCATCGAATCCTGAGCAAGGATTGCGTCTGTTGAGAATTGCACACGATGCCTTCTGCCACAGACAGCTGGAGCTGTCTATAACGAGACTGCAAAAAAAAAATGTTGCAGCCAAACAGAACACTACGAGAGCACAATGATGAGGAAGCCTGTAGGAAAAGTCTACTATAATGTCAGAGACCTGCTTGATATTTCACAAGAAGGACAAATGTAAACCCACTGCTATGTGTTCCATTAAAATGGAGGCCCAGGTACACTCCGAGGGGAGCAGGAAA
Organism: Lissotriton vulgaris; assembly: GCF_964263255.1. Lineage (NCBI taxonomy): Eukaryota > Metazoa > Chordata > Amphibia > Caudata > Salamandridae > Lissotriton > Lissotriton vulgaris. Next base: position 1,076,826,441 of record NC_141689.1, on the reverse strand, counting down.
ATGTTGCTGCCTTAACGAAGAATACTAAACACGCGTCCAAATACTACTGCCATGGGTTGTGCCTCGTGGGATGCTGCCTTCTGGAGAAGGAAGGTAATCAGGCAAATCAGGGGGAGACACAGGCAGCCAGAGACTCGTGCAGGGTGTTACGCCAGGCGGTGACGTCAGGCAGAGGAGGGGCAGGGTGGGGGTTATAAAATGCGGGATATAGATGATGTCAGGTAAGTACCGAAAAAATGAAGAAAAAAACGAATTTCGTTGCCCGCGCTGCATCAAATTTGGCGATGCAGCCCGGGTAACGAAATTCATTTTGTTTTTCCGGTACTTACCTGACATCGTCCATATCCCGCATTTTACAACCCCCCACCTTGCCTCTCTTCTGCCTGACGTCACCGCCCGGCGTAACGCCCTGCACGAGCCATGGCTGGTCACAGGACACCTGTCAATTCATATGAATGTTAGTCAGTGATACTCAGGTAGCCCGTATGTTTTCCAGAAGTAGCAGCTTCTACCCCTGGCTTGTCCTTTCTAAGCCCTGACACTTTCTGGCTCCTCAAAGCATCTGCAGGATCAGCAAGTTAACAGGGCTTCAGCATCACTGTTAACAATCTGTAGGTTCACTCTTTACACTTCCCTCTCTGCTCAGCAACAAATACCAGCTGTTTAGGGACTGAGGGTGGAACAGGGGTTTAAACCTAGAAGGTCATGTTGGGTCATAGGGCGCATGATTTCACGTTATACTGACGTTTGGATAATTAACATCTGTGTCTTCCAAACAAAAGTATGAATAGCTGAGTCCCTGCCTCGTGGATAATGTGAAACAACTGTGACCTTTTCTACGTAAGAATTCAATCACACAACATGAGAAGAGCCAACTTTGAAAACTCAGTGCTTTGTTGGCTGAACTGACGCTTGACTCGTAGAGATCAGGAAATGAAGAATTGGACATGCCGCCATTTGTTTCTTCTCAGGCTGCTCAATGCATTCCACTGTTTGAACCTTTTTTTTCACGGTTAAGACAGATGGTGCATTGTCCTTTGCAACAACAGGGCAGTTTGTACAGCTCTTCCAAGACTTAATCTAAATGTCTGGCTTGACTCAGACCGTCGTCATCAAAGCTGCAAAACTGCCCACATACTCAAACTAATCTTTTTAAATTGGTCAAGAAAGATGCCCACCCATCTGCCCCAACAAAAAAGAGCCTGCGGACAACGCCCATCGATAGGTAAGTCATGCTGGAGACAATCTAGGCCACCAGTTCCCTGCTCGGGTGGTTATTTGTTCAAAGGCCTCAAACATCCCCCACAAGGTCCTTTTCTGCTCTCCCAGAGGCAGTACGTGCTCTATCTTTCAGATGATTGGATACTGTACCTCCAATGAAAGCTCCTTTCACGGTGCGGCCTGTGAGAAGCAGCATGGGATCAAGGGAGATCTTTGCATCAGAAGCAGCAACTCCAATGATCACACAGACTCCAAACCCATAGTGACAAGACTTGATGGCAGACACCTGACAGGCAACAGGAGGAGAGAAAAGGATCCACATCACAAATCTTAAAAATCGTTTTAATTTTTCATCTCATATATATATATTGATGCTTAATATGCTAAATGCTCTTCAAGTCCATTTATTGTTTGTTTTTAGTTTTTAACCCTTTCCTACTGTTTCTAAATCAGACAATTGTGCCTAGCCCTTTACCATTAACCAAATAATCAGGTACTGACGCTGTAGCACCAAGGGATGCTTTAGTGTATTCGTTTTTAATTTTTACAAATATATGTACGCTGCTGTTGCTATGTTGTTGGTCCTTGTAGCATGACTATAAACCTACAACCTAATGATGCCATGTGTGGCTCTTCTAAGCACAATAAGAAGAAAAAAACTACATACCATAGTGTCTACATTTCCAATGCACTCAAACGAGTAGTCGGCTCCACCATCAGTCATTTCGGCTATCACCTCGTAGATGGGCTTTTTGCAATCTTTGGGGTCGATGCATTCGGTGACTCCTAATTTTTTTGCCTTAGCAAATTTATCCTTGTTGGTGTCTACTCCAATGATCCGAGCCGCTCCGTTCACTTTGCAGCCGATGACAGCAGACAAGCCAACTCCTCCCAAGCCATACACAACACAAGTTGTTCCTGGCTTAACCTAGGGGAACATCGAAGCCAACAAATAACGGACAAACGGTGAGAAGCTATGGTCACTGTTTCATAATCGTTCACAATGGAACGAAATGCATCCATTTAATATAGCATTAAAATGTATTTAATGTTCACATATTTCAAAGTGTAATTTAATTTACTGCAATAGTATTGATCTTAAAATCATCTATCATCAGCTACTGCTCACATTATCAATACAAGCCAGGTTATTGAGAGCATTTTACCCCACTCTCTATGAATTCAGAAGATAGGACCAGAAAAATGAACAACAGCTCTGTTTGCAGTTCGTGTAGGTTATCTGCAACCTAAAGGGGTCAATTTGATGTCGCAATGTATGGCTCAATAAGGTTAGTGAGCTGAAGGTATGTTGGAAAAAATATTACTTTGAAAACAGCAATTTTTAAATTCTAAAGCCTGATTCGCAAACAATTTGTCAAGAGTAGCTTTGACTCACTTTTGTTGTACTCAGAGATTGCTGCTTCATTTGATATTGTGCTCTGTTGTGTTCACCAAGTATGGCAGCACAGCTGGCACACAGCTTGGCCTATCATTCCAAGGGAAGTATGTGATATGAAAGGGCGCCTATTCACTAATGGGACTTTTTTATCTACACACTGTTTTCCGGGTGTGCAATTTATTTCATAAAAGAATCTCACCCCGTTGTGTGCTGTTTTTTTTACTACTAGAAATATTCTTCCCAGGAAAAACATAGTCAAACCCCCCTAATCCATACCCTTTCCAGGGCCCATTTTCTGGTGGCTCTAATCACTCAGCTCCTCTATAGTTGTGTTCCTGTAAATAAATGCAACAGGATGGGATCCCCTGTACATTTGTAAAAACATAATTTTTGAATCCTTTACAGAACCTTGCAAACAAGGCTTTAAAGTGGTCAGAGAATCCCTTCAACAACAATCCTACAAAAAAAGAGCATAAAAAATAATCTCTTTGGCAAGAATGAGAAATGCTGCCTGGTGGACATTAGATTGTAATGTTTAGAGCAGAATGTGTTGGAGTACAATTTACAGCTTGGCTGTGGTAATGCTGGGCAACACAAAGGCATATTATTCTGCTATCAACCCTTCCTTCTGCCCCTGCCACAGAGCCGAAGGCAGTAGGCGCCAATGTGCACATTGCCTTATAGTATTCTGACATTAGGAGGTTTATTATTGTTTGAAAGTAACTCCTTCTCTCCATTTCGTAGTCTCCCTTGAGATACCGAGGAATTTCTGAATATCCTCTATCAGGCCAACCAGAATTCTAAAAGTTAAACAATCCAGGTTAGCTGGCTCTAAAAGAACCGCAGCTCAATCTCTGTATGCCAGGGAGGTCTACAGAGGGAATAAACAAACTTCTCTTAATTGAAAACATTTATTTCAGGATAAACATGCCAGCCCCACTCTCAGTTCTCTAGGGGGGATCTTGATTACCACATCTGGACCAGGATCACTCTACTCACTCATTAGGCTTGCTTGATCAACATCTGGCTGCTAGGCAGTAGAATGCAGTGTACACTGTTTACGTATGAGGAAGGAGGGCGGAGCTAAAGGCAGTTCCTTGCAGGAGCTTTTCATGATTGTTCACATGCATTGATATGTGCTGCCATGTGTTATGCATTCTGGGACATTCCTAGTTTCATTCTTTTATGAACTAATCAGTTCTTTTAAATTTGCCTTTAAGCTATTTGTTTGAAATCCCCATGTTTGTCTGTCTCAATAATTGTATTTTAAAAAGATGTATTTACAGAGGGAAAGTCTGGCTAAAGATGTCAATAAATGTTATGCATTATAGAGGGGCCCATTGAAAAAAAAACGTTTTTTAAGGTAAAGTAGACCTACACTATGTAAAAGTCATTATGTGGTAATATGTACTTATGTGCAGTTGTACAGGATGCATGTGTGCATTACTTACACAGGGACTGAACAAGTGATTGTACCGAGGGGAGGAGAAGCAAGGGAAATGAAATGGAAATTTAGGAAGAGATTTAGAGTTTGGCAGATAGGAACTCTTTCACCAGAGTAACAGATACATCCGCCTTTTTAGCAGTGCAGCTGTAATAAAGAAGACAACATATCTGTCATATTTGTGACGAAAATCTCATCCACCAAACTCTAAGTCAGACCCTTAGTTTATACTCTTTACTTAGCATCAAACATAAACCCAAATGGATCTGGGGTAAGTGCAGAGAGTATGTTAAAATGTGGCAGCCTATACAGCTTTTCCAGAGTGTGTATAGTAGAAGGCGCATGTCAATCAACTATATTGTTAAATGAGTTGAAGTATATGCAGACAGACAAAACCATAAGAAACCATGTTGTGATATCTATTTTAAGGGATTATTTACAGCTATATGTGCACCTTACAGCATGCCTGCTGTGCACATGAATCACAAAATAATTTACATGAATAGTTGAACAGTCGTGAGGTATGCGTAAACACAAAAATGATGTACGCAATGCAAGCTCCACACATTAGTAAGGCCAGCCGTCCCCTACTACTGGTGCAACTGTACTATCTCTGCCTTTATACCTGCAAGGTCCCTTGTCCTTTTAGAAACCCCATGGGGCCATATTTATCAAAGGTTATGCATCGTCCTAGCACCATGCAAGGGGATGCAGGGGTGAGGCAACACCTAGAATGAGATTTACCAAGCCACGCAAGGCCATCTAAGGTAGATCAGGAGTAACGCAAAGCAGCACAAGTTTCTGCCATGCATTACTCTACTCCAGGGAGGCGTTCCATGGGTAGATCTTGGGTGTTCCTACACATCCACCCATGGATATTGGAGCATTCCCAGATTCAGCTGGGAATGTACCAAAATGTTACGCCTTCCAGGGGAGGTGTAACAAAGAGAAATATCGTAATATCTTTTTATTTTCCTCTTTGTTTCATCGTCCTATGTTTGCTGCATTGTGCAGCACACATAGAAAAAGGAAAAAGCAGCAGAGGATTATTTTTGTGCAGGAAGGTGCCCTTCCTGCACAAAAACAATACTGTTTGCAATGGCGATGCCCTTGCCCCAAGGTGCAAGAGTGCCTATGTTGGCGCTAGGCTGCATATTGTGACCCATGAGAACAGAAATGCACCCTAAAATGTTAAATATGGTGCATTCCTGCCCTCTCCCTGGCATGCAATACAGCGCAACAAGGTGTCCTGCTGCGCTGCATTGCATGATATTTTAATAACTATGCCTCATGGTGACCATGATCATGAAGGACACCTTCAACTGCAAATATTCTTCTTCTCATGGCCTACACTAGAGTTGGGGAGATCCTCCATTGGTCTCCCGGCCCTGTAATCTTAGCCTGCTCACTCTTCTAGGCACAGGCTCTGACTTGTGGCATCATTTTTAACTTTAGGGCGAAGTGGTTGTAGCCAGGTATGATCTCTCTTAGCCTTCTCATCTAAATTGAGTCCAGTGGTTTGTGGGAGCTGGATGGAGTGATATGATCATTTTGTTGCGTGTTTGAAATGTTTGCAGAGCTTTCTCACTAATCATCAGGAACAACTAAAATATCCACTCGAAAGCTAGTTTACAATCACTAACAAAATATAGGAGGGGTGCTGCCCTCAGAGGACATAGCCCCGTCCCCCACTTATTAAACTCTACTGTTCTTTGTTTCCAACACCTGTCTGGGCATTTCCAGACACATCTCTTTAGAACGAAAATATTTTTCAGGGTAGTTTGTGGGATTTTTGAACTACCAAAGATTCACAAATTCTCTCTAGATATACACCTGCGTCAGAGTGCCGGATTAAACCCTGTGGAGGCCCCTAGGCAGTCGAGATTTCGTGCCCTTCTTAAACATTATCTTCTAATACGTATGTCATTCTACCAACACCAACAGTAGTAGCAGAGCTCTAACAGAAGGGCGGCCTATAGGCCGGTGTCTACTTTGTCTGCTCGGTAATCCGACTTGCTTCTTGAATCCTGCTGTTATTGGTGATTCCAGAACAAAGGTATGAGTCCTGCGTCTCTTTTGCATTTGCTGAGACCAGGCAGAAGGGCCTGAGGAAGCTTCCCAGTTCTTCCATACTGTTGCCAATTTAACTGTCTGTGAGGAAACGTCAAGCCGAGTTAAAGAGTCCAGAGATACAATGCAGTGCCTTGAAGCCTTCTCTGCCATTTTCGAAGAGGAGTTGCCACAAGGACTACTGTTTTACAAGCAGGTATGCAGAGTTGTGCTGAGCAGTGACTCTGTCTTGTGGGCACATTGTCTATTTGCACCACCTTTTATTGTTTTCTTCTTTGATGGCCCAGTTCTTTGATGAGAGTCTTGGCACCTGATGAGCCTAAGTGCTAGCTGGGTCTGAAAGGGTCTGTGTGGTCCAATATTGTTCCTCTGGGCCGGCACAATGCGATCCTTGGGTCAGACTGCTGTCTGCTTCAATTCATTTGCAAGTTAGATCCCATCTGAGTGAGGGAGTAGAGACCTGAGTCTTTAGGACCCCCACCAGCATTCAAGGGAAATATGTCCATTGTAAGAGATGTAAGGGGTCATCAGTCTTTAACTCTTATCTAGGAGACAGGCATATCTTCCTTTCCCAAACTGAAAAACATCCCATTTGTCTTGCAGGTTATTGCTGGACAATGATATAATTGTTCCTCTGGTTTATCGTGTTATCGATGCTTGCAAACAGTAGGAACAAAATCAGAGAGCATTGAAGTCTTTCGGTTTACACTTTTGTGATCATGGCCCGTAGACGATCAGAAACAGTACATGTTTGTGAACAATGTATAAAGCTTTTGATCGCTACACAAACTGCACTTGATAGTGTGTAGGGTTTTCTTTTTGTTTTCAGGTGTGTTCTGGTATGCACGACCACTGTGAACGACACTGGCTCTGGCAGGAGCGGCCCGTGCGGGTAAGAGTGGTGGGGCTGGGTGGGGGGGTGGGGGGGGGGGGGATACGACTGACGACCACGAAGGTAAAATTTAATAAATATTTAATTTTCCCTCGTCGTCTGTCGAAATCCCCCCCACCTGGCCTCACCGCTCTTACCTGCACCGGCCGCTACTGGGCTCTGGTCTTATCACTCCATTGTGTTGCATTACCATTTTACTTTGTACTATGTTTTGTTTTTAACATTTGACTTCCTTAAATATTATAAACATTTTTAGAACTTTCAACATTGTGGAAGTGTTGTTCATCACAATAACTCACAAACGAACTGAACATTCACATCTTCACTGCAACTGTGATAAGTGGTTTACACTGAACCGTGACCTTGTTTGAGTTGGGCCTCGGCTGCTCGTCCATGTCTATCTGGAGAGTGAGGGAAGCATAGGATGCCAACTTTCCTTCACAGACTGGAGGCTTTGTTTCTTGGGTTTTAAAAAAAACCAGCAATCTTGCATTTTGCAGTGCTTGTTTTTTCCTTCAGTCTGTATAAATCACAGAAAAAGTATGACAATGTCAAATGTCTTAACTGTAAGAACCGACCAGTGTTCTGTAATTGAAATTGCATTTCTATAGCGCTTACTACCCCGATGAGGCGTCTAGGTGCTTTTCGGGGAGTAGCACGCTACTCCGGAACCCAAAAAAGCATTAGTGGTGAATTAGTATAGGTTTGTGATTTAGCCACTTCGAAAATTCAAACTCACATTTCAGGGCTGCCAACATATCGAGCTACTTTGAAGAGCACCAAGAAATAGCTTTTGTTTTTTTAGTATTTATCACAAGAGTTTAGCATTCTCTTAACTCCTCCTATGTAGGACACTAGGCCCTAATTAAGAATCGTCTGGTTAATTGAGATGTAATCGCAATTGTAATAGAACTTATATAGGTTGTACCATTTATATCGCAATTATGAGTTTTATGGTTAATAATGACTAGTCAATCCTGCCGATATCTATTTGGGGAGTAATGCTTAATGTGTATTATAACATGTGGCTCTTGTTTTAATTCCCCAAAAACTTAAGTGGGTGGAACTATTGTCACCTGATAAACCCTGCGCTGTCAGATTTCATTTGTTTCAATGCATATCACACTCATTCCTGAGCCACTCATAATGGGGGTCAATTACACAGATTTGCAATGACTGGTCCAGGATCAGACAGCCTGGTGACTTGGGCAACCTGTGGCATGACCATTTAATTCCTTGTTCAACAGGTGACCCTTACAATGCTAGAACACATCCTGCCCCAACAGAAGCTCCTATCATTATATGGAGTTGGAATTTGAATGTAATAGCTTTTATGTAGCATAGACAGATCCTGTGCATAGGTATAAAGAGATATCTCTGTGCTTATAATGAGGAGTAGAATAGAAAACAAAGAGTGTGACTTCTTACATCAGCCGTGTGAATTGCAGATCCATATCCAGTGGTGAAACCACATCCAATCAGACAAGCTCGATTCAGGGGAGCAGCACTATCAATCTTGGCACATGCAATCTCAGCCACAACGGTGAATTCAGTGAAGGTGCTGCTTGTCAAGAAGTTGTGTATCAGTTTCCCCTTGCAGCTGAATCTGCTGGTACCATCCGCCATCAGTCCAATGTATTTCCCACCACTGTGCAAGGGACAAACTCAGAGGTTAGTAAGATCGTTGCTATTCAAATATTTGTTTTGCTATCCTCTGATTTAAAGAGGAAATACGATTCAGATTTAGACGCAGATAAATCGTCATATTGTTTGAAAAATAATAGCTTTTTCAGCTTTCCTAATGTGCTCCCCCTTTTTGTTTACTTTCATTCAAACCAACAAAAAAACATTATAAAATTCCTTCGACGTTAAATATTACAGATTGTGATTCTAGTTATAGGACATCTGTATTCATTAATGTATTTTCTCTGTTTAATTAAAAACAATGAAAACATGTTCAGGGATAGGTTGGTCTTGATCCCCATTGTCTCTGTCTATGGAAAAAGAATCCTTCATAAAGAACGGAAGAGCACTAGACAACTAAAATTGTAGACACTAAGTGCCAGATGTACGAACAATTTTAGCATGCGGAAAGGGATTAGCGACCTGTTCGAGCATGCTAAAATTGGCATGGCCATGTATCAACACAATTTTGGGAGTCGCAAATGAATTGAGACTCGCAAAAAAGTGCTTAGAGGCTTTCTCTTTGGAAGGGCACTTTCTTCCAAATAGCGAGTCTCAAACCCATGTACTAATGTTTCGCGACCGCAATTGCAGTTGCAAAACATTCGCAATTACCGCCTACTTCAAGTAGGTGGTAATGCATTTGCCAATGGGAAGGGGTCCTCAGGGGACCGCTTCACCTTCACAAATGCATGCAAAAGTAGGGACCACTGCCTGCGCTTGAAAAATAAAACAAAAATGTTTAATTTTTTTTTTTTTTTTAAATGCATCCCGTTTCCTTTAAAGGAAAACGGGCTGCATTTTTAAAAAAAAATGCTTTATTTAAAAGCAGTCCAAGACATGGTGGTCTGCTGAGCCCAGCAGGCCACCATCCCTGGGAGGGCCTGTCATACCCAATGAGCTCGCAAATTGCGAGAGACTCGTTAATATTAATGAGCCTCGCAATCTGCGTCCCCATTAAGAATCGCAAACAGTGTTAAACACACTGTTGTACATTTGATTTTGCACCTCGCAATTTGTCGCAAATTATGAGGACCAAAATCCAATGGTTGTACATCTGGTCCTAAGGGCCATATTTGTGACACGGTTTACGTCGCTCTTGCACCACGCAACGTAGTGCTAGAGTGAAGTAAAACCGTATGTCAGAATTTTTAAGCCACTTAAAGTCGCTTTGCATAGCATTGGTTGGCTCCAAATATTTGGGGTAACACAGCGCAATTCGCTGCATTCCATTACTATGTCCTGGGTAGGCATTCCATGGGCATTGAGTGGGTTTTCCCATGCAAATCCCATAGTATTTCATGCAGTCCCAGATTTGCAGGACGTTGTGAGCTTGAGAATGCACCAAAAAGATACACTTCCCCAGGAGATGATTAACTCTGAAAATTTTCTTTATTTCTCCTTGTTACTTCCTCTTTCAATGTGTGCTGCATTCTGTGGCACACAGAGATAGAGGACTATGCCTCTCAGGATTGTTTTTGTGTAGGAAGGTGCCCCTTCCGGCACCAAAACAATCATGCATGCAGCGCACGCCTCCTTGCACCATGTAAGGGGGCCTGCGTTGGCGCTAGGCAGCCCATTGTGCCCCAGCACAGGGTCAAAGGCCAGGAAGATGCCGTATGCCTTAAATACAGCACATTCCTGCCCTTTCCCAGTGATCCAGTACAGCACAGCAAGGTGAGTTGCTGCAGCATTGCGTCACTATTTCATAAGTATTCCCCTTAGGGTGTAAATATTGGAAGGCCTGCAAAATAGCTACTTAGGTAAGACATCAAAACCATTTCGAAGGATGCGGCCGGTCATGTAAAGCATATCTTCTTGCAAATAAAATCTCTGAAATCTCATTAAAAGACATTTGTGTGGGCCCACAGTTTTAGATTTGAATGAGTCAAAAATGTGTCATCTTTGCTAAGGAAAGAATTCACTGATTTTGAACGTTCAACTTCAAATTTCATTCCAAATTGGATTCAGCACAGCTGTTGATCTTCTGGACTCGTGAAAAAAACAGGAGTTTGCTGCAAAGTTTGGGTTTTAAAGCCCTAAAACTACACAGCAGACTCATTTGGAACACTTCACTTAGCAGTGCAGTCTTTCATTGCTTCAGTAACAACATTAAATTATAATGTACAATGCAATGCTGCTGATGATATGGTTTTCGATTTCTCCATACTTGTATCATGCTGCTGGTTTAGTCGCACGAAAGTCGCTGAGGTGTCCTATCGAGTAAACATTTGCACAGAGGGAAACTGAGGAGCAAAATACAAGGAATAGAACAAGCAAGTTGTGCCCCTTGCTTACTTGTCTCCATACAATACAAAATATTTTACTCGTGCAAAAAAAGGGGAAAACAGAAATTCATAAGTTATTCTGCTTACACAATACCACTGGAACTGGCAGATTTTGGTCCACTTCTCAGAAATATAAGATTAAGCATGAAAGTACTAACTGGCGTATTGCACAACTGGACAGCCGCACATCAGAGCAGCAAAGCTGGCGCGGCACCCTCACCAAGTGGGTAGTCACACAGACACATATTTAACCCCCCCCTAACCCAGGAAGGGATGGCATGGAGGTCTCTGTGAGGTTGGCTGGGGCCTTGATCTGCACTGACATGGTAGTACCACAAATCAATCACCAATTGATGGTTATTTATCTTCATCATTTTGAGTCATCCTTTTAGGACCTAGTTTTTTACTTCAATGATGTGTGTCTATGATATTGAAGGCAACATTTTCAGTCCCATTTGCCGACCAAAGTTGGCAAACAGATAATTTGACATAAGATGCCATGTTCCAGATAACAAGCTGCTGCCCGTGTAACTTCCACCAGATGGCATCCAATATCTTCTTAGGAAACAGGATTTAGGAAAAAGGAGGTGCAATTTACTGTTCAAGTTGAAAACCAGATTTAATGTTGAAACTAGAAACCTAACCAGGAACATACTGAAATAAGGAGGCCTGCACTGCAAAGTGAAAAACTCCTAAGTAACTTTTCCGACTGGATCAGCAGTATGATTTTTTCCAAGACTAAGGCCCACATTGCGAGTTTTGTTATTTCACAGAGTTAATTCTTAGTGAAATAACACAAATTGAAACAACAAAGTGGTATATTCACAAGAAAATGTCAGAGTAGCGTCAAATTTGGCAGCGCAGCGCTCCGACATTTTTAAAACGTAGGGATGCGCCGTGTTCACAAAAATATGGCGCACCCTTTTGTTTCCCCTAGCACTGGAGGAAAAAAAGCTGTTTAGTGACAGCGCAGGCCCCATGCCGCCAAGTTGCAAGGGTGCCTGTGCTGCAGGGACAAATGCTTCTGTGCAGGATGGGACAACTTCCTGCACATAAACACTCAATAATGGTGATTTGCACCTTCTATGTGTGCTGTAGAATGTGGCACATGTGGAAAGATCAAAAAAGAAGGTGTGCCATTCTAACGCCTGGTATTCCATGGTGTTAGTTTTTGGCAATGCCTCAGCCTTGTAAATCTGGGGCAGCGTCAAAAAGAAATGGGTGTTGTGGGGGAACGGCCACAGCAGCACCCATTGCACGCCTCTTTTCCGCAAAGAATTGTGGCTGAAACAGGCCCATTTACAAGGTGCGGTTAAACCATGCAAAGTGGTTTAGCACTACCTTGTAAATATGGAAAATGGTGCTGCGCCCCTGGAACGTCAAAAAAAGTGACGCTCCCTTGGCGCTGAGGGCTTGTAAATATGCCCCACAGTGTATCATAACCCAGAAATATCATAGAATTGATGACAGGGGCTGAAGGCAGCGGCATTGCCTGGTCCCACCCTCTCACTGCAGAAGTCTAGGAGAAGAATCCAATGCTTCCCTCAGACAGATAAAAGCATGCCTTGAACCACTACATCCCATCCCACCCCTCAGCCCCCACCAGACCATGTGCACACTTTCCATCTGGTCTGAGCTGTTGGAAAATGAATGTGTTTTTTTCCCATAATGGTAAAAAGCGGCACAGTAAAACTTCCAGTTAATCTGGATGTTAGCAGTGATTCCCAGTTTTGGAGAAAGAGTGTTCAATGGCCATACTTTGCAGCAGAGCTGTAAGCCAGTTTGATTCAATCCAGCTCCCCGGTATCTCCACTGCATGTCAGGTCAATTCTTAATGAGTGCCTTAGTGCAACTGAAGAGCTTGGAACAGATGCTGATAAAGTGTCTACCACAATCAAGGAGGATACAGATCCTAGCAATTATACCTTCAAGACCAGGGCCCACATGTACAACCATTTAAGCAGTCACAAACAGTGAATTGGGCCTTTGCGATCGCTAAATAGGTCTGTGGCACGTACAAATCCTTTTTTTGCAAGTCGGTAACCTATTACTGACTCGCAAAATAGGGTGTGTGACTGGCTATTAGGAACGACTTGCAATGCCATGTACAAATGTTTTACGGCCAATGTAAAATTAGTGGTAGACAAGTTGCAAATGGGAAGGGATCCCCAAGAGACTCCTTCCCATTTTCAAAAGTGGGTGCAAATATTTATTAAGAGCAGGCAATGGTCCCCTGAAACATTTCATTTTTCTTTTTGAAACACATCTCATTTTCTTTTAAGGAAAGCAAACTGCATTAAAAAAAATTGCTTTATGAAAAAAGCAGTCTCGAACATGGTGGTCTACTGACCCCAGAAAGCCACCACTCCCTGGGAGTGCCAGCCATTCCCAATGGGCCACAAATAGCAACCTGCCTCATGAATATTAATGAGGCAGGTCCCTTGTGACCCATTTGGGAATTTAAATGTTCAACTGGTAAAAAGGAATGGTTGTACATCTGGCCCCAGATACCTTAAAATTGCAAATCTCAGGATCACAGCTCCTTCCAGATCACCACAGGGTTCCCTCAAAGCTTGAAGAGCTACCCAAGGAATGTTCGAGGAAGTGACAGAGAAGCCCAGATCCGAACTAATCTGCTAAGGCTTGTGTACAAAATTTAACTCTGTAGCCCAACCAACTTCATCTGACATTAAACAGTGGTCCAATCAAATGTATCTGTCATTATTCTGGAAGGATGCCATCTGGTGGTCCATCTGGTGGCCATAAAAGACCTGGTAATTACATGTGAAAGGCACAACCTCTGGAACCCACTCCATATACCAACTACCTCAATTGATCATGTGAAAGAGAATCTTTCCGATGGGGGGATCCACTCTAGTGACACTGATGGTTCACTTGATGTGGGAATCAACCTATTTGCATCGAATAGGGAACTATACCAAGGACCTGTTCAATATAATGAGGTTGAAACCACCATAACTACCATGGTATTTCAAGACAAAATCATGTTCCAAATTCCGCAACTGAAGAGTAGGTCAAAGCAGAAGACTAGATGCAGTCACACCCAAGACGTCATGAAATACGCTGCATGTAGGGGGAGAAAATCAAGGGCATAACTTGCAACCTTGTCAAAATTTCTAGATGGGCCAACTGCTCCATAACACTCAAACTTAATATAAACACTAACCGGCAGATGCATCAATGTAGCCTTTTGCTATTCCTAAATACCTATTTTTAAGGAATCGCTATTTAGGAATAGCAAAAGCCTATGCATGTAGGAATCGTTATTAAAATAGCGATTCCTAAACATTCCTTAATTGCTACTCGCAAATTGCTAGTCGCAATTAAGGAATGCTGTCCCATTCATTCCTATGGGTCTACAGGCCCATAGGAATGACTTGGAGATTGCATGAGCAATTTGCGAGTACCAGTAGCTCATGCAATGGTAGAGAGACAAAATATCGAAATTAAAATATCAATATACAATAATATCGATGTTTTAATTTCGATGGTATAGAATATCGATGTGCAATAATATCGATAGACAGAATATCGATATTAAGGTATGTATGTTACTAATATCCTAATTGTGTTTAGTGTTATGTATTTTATTATGTTGTTTATATGTTTGTTAAACATGTTTTTAATGTATGTTTAGAAATTAGTAATTTTGATTACATTTTGCGTTTTAGTATCAGAGCGGGTTGTGGGTTAATAGGGGAATAGGGTGGGAAGTAATTTATTTATAATTAATTAATTATTATTATTTTTAAATATTTTTGATTAATAAATAATTATTAATTAATAATTATTTGGTAATTAATTATTATTAATTAGGTAATTAAATTAAGTAGAGTTAATGTAGTAATATTTATTATTTTCTGTTATTGTTAATTAATAATTAATTAGTAATTAATTATTATTAGGTGATTAAATGACAATTAAATTTTTTATGTGATTTATTTATGTGTACTGGGTTGTGTGTCTATTGGGGAATAGGGTGTGACATAATTAAATTGAATTAATTAAAGAGATTGTATTTATTTATTGTTATATAATTGTTAATTAATTAATTGGTAATTCGTTTATTTAATTATTTCATTTTAATTATAAATAATTTATTATTGCATATTGTTGATTCTTGTAAATATCTTGTTAATCAATTATTAATTGGTAATTAAATATTAATTGGTAATTAATATGTGTTAATTAGTTAATTAATAATTACATCAATGTAATAATATTAATTGTTATCAATTGATTAATTGATATTTATATTAATTGTTTTTTTTTGTATGTGTAGTGTGCTGTGTGTTAAAGGGGGAGTAGTGTGGGAAGTAATTTTTACCCCCAGGCTATCCAACGCTTTCCCTACTGTTGCACCCTCTGGAGTGGGAATAGTATTTTTTATCCCTACGCTATCTAACGCTTTCCCTACTGTTGCACCCTCTGGAGTGGGAATGGTAATTTTTACCCCTACGCTATCCAACGCTTTCCCTACTGTTGCACTCTCTGGAGTGGGAATAGTAATTTTTACCCCTACGCTATCCAACGCTTTCCCTACTGTTGCACTCTATGGAGTGAGAATAGTAATTTTTACCCCTACGCTATCCAACGCTTTCCCTAGTGTTGCACTCTCTGGAGTGGGAATAGTAATTTTTACCCCTACGCTATCCAACGCTTTCCCTACTGTTGCACCCTCTGGAGTGGGAATAGTCATTTTTACCCCTACGCTATCCAACGCTTTCCCTACTGTTGCAATATATGGAGTAAGTATATATATTAATTTATATTTAAAGTTTTTAGTTCATTTGAAATATATATGTATTAGTTATTATTTTTTAAATATGTTTTAATGTTTATATTTATAATTTGTTAAATTATATGTATGTTTATATTATTTTACATCATTATTAATACATTTAAAAAACCAATATTTTTAACTTCGATATTTTTGTACTACGATATTTTTTTCCGATATTTTTGTACTTACCATTATGTAGATAGAACTCCGATATTTTTGATGTCAATATTTTTGCGTCGATATTTTTGTATGTATATCTGGCAGATGCATCAACGTAGCCTTTTGCTATTCCTAAATAGCGATTTTTAAGGAATCGCTATGTAGGAATAGCAAAAGCCTATGCATGTAGGAAACGCTATTAAAATAGCGATTCCTTAACATTCCTTAATTGCTACTCGCAAATTGCTAGTCCCAATTAAGGAATGCTGTCCCATTCATTCCTATGGGCCTACAGGTATTGGAATGTATTGGAGATTGCATGAGCAATTTGCGAGTACCAGTAGATACTCGCAAATTGCTCATGCAATTTCAAGGGTGCAAGGGTGTCAAAATGACACCCTGTTGCACCCCTGAAATTGATCTCTGCACATATGTTGCACACACACATGCCCTAAGGGCATGTGTATGTGCAACATGAAACTTTGAAAAATGCAAAAAAGCGCTTTTTTTAAAAGTTTTAGCAAATTACCATGAAGTTAAACTTCATCATAATTTGCTACTCCTATTAGCGAATTCGCTATTTTTTTGACTTTCATGCATTGCATTTAAGGAATCTCAATTTGGGATTCCTTAAATGCAATCGCAATTTAAGGAATCTCAATTTAAAGATTCCTTAAATTGCGATTTTTGCATTTGGGATGATGCATCCCAAATGCAAAAATACCGGGAGCAAAGGGGCAGATTCTGAGAATCTGCCCCTTTGCTCCCGGTATTTACTTTGATGCATATGCCTGTTAGTATCTTTGTGCCTGGAGACACTCTTTGGTTGAGGCTATGCCCTACACCAACAATCTGGACAATTCGTTTGACGATTAATTAACAATTAATTAACAATAAATAAATACAGGCTCTTTAATTAATTCAATTTAATTATGTCACACCCTATTCCCCAATAGACACACAACCCACTACACATAAATAAATCACATAAAAAATGTAATTGTCATTTAATCACCTAATAATAATTAATTACTAATTAATTATTAATTAACAATAACAGAAAATAATAAATATTACTACATTAACTCTACTTAATTTAATTACTTAATTAATAAGAATTAATTACCAAATAAATATTAATTAATAATTATTTATTAATCAAAAATATTTAAAAATAATAATAATTAATTAATTATAAATAAATTACTTCCCACCCTATTCCCCTATTAACCCACAACCGGCTCTGATACTAAAACGCAAAATGTAATCAAAATTACTCATTTCTAAACATACATTAAAAACATGTTTAACAAACATATAAACAACATAATAAAATACATAACACTAAACATAATTAGGATATTAGTAACATACATACCTTAATATCGATATTCTGTCTATCGATATTATTGCACATCGATATTCTATACCATCGAAATTAAAACATCGATATTATTGTATATCGATATTTTAATTTCGATATTTTGTCTCTCTACCATTGCATGAGCTACTGGTACTCGCAAATTGCTTGACATAACATGCACTAAGAATTAATGAGTGGTGGTGCAAATGTAGTCATGCAGCCAGTATTTCTAGTAATCTTGCAAGTCTGGATTGGTACTCAAGATTTTTGTGTGCAAAGCTGACTGATGTAATGATGACAATTCTTAGCATTCAGTAGGTACTATTGGCACGTGGTTGCTGCCCATGGTTTAATGATGGCACTAGCCTAAAAATTGTATTTTGTGGATTTTATAACATTTTCTCCACTGTTGCCTAAGACATAAGCTTGTATTGGTAAAACTGTCAACTCCAAATCAAGAATTCGTTCACTTATTCATTCATTCAGCCATCCTTTCATGTTCTAAAAAAGTTTAACAAATTATCCATGGACTGACTTATTTAATCATCAATACATGCATTCACAAACCAACTAATTATTCTGCTACTCGGTCGGTCACTCACTCATTCATCTATTCGTACCCTGGCCTCTCATCCATGCAGCTGTTGACGCTTTCTGGCATTCAGCCATTCATCCATCCCCACAACCACAAACTTGGCTGTCAATCACTTTAACTTATAAAATGCCCAGAGCTAATGGCTTTGCCAGCACTTGTTTCATCTGAGCTGGCATACAAAAGCAACAGAAGGAGCAGGTGGTAGTACAAATTCAGAATATCACACATTTACATCCAGCAGTTTTATGTGACAGGTGTACATAAGAAGAAAACCCGGAAAACTCACTCAATTCTGTCACAGGTGTTGGCGTCTGGGTGCTTGCACACTCTGCACACCCCGCACACAGGAAAGCAAAGCGGGATGACTTTGTCCCCTATGGAAACAAGAAGCAGCCAAGAGATTAGAACAACATTAGTCACATTCCTCGTTTGTCTAAACATTGACATGGTTTATTTTACTGCATACCAGTGTTCAGCTTTCATTCACTTGTCATAGAACGCAGTTGAAGATCTGCCAACTTCTAACACAGAAAAGACTGACGAAGTGAGAGGAGGGGTAGGGCCGGGGAGTGAGTGGGGCTTTGTGGGGAGCACAGCCTCATGAACTTGAAGGTCTGCAATCAGTAGGAAATTAACACTTTCGCAGCGGGGGTAGTTCCCCTGCGGTGCGGGGGGAGGGGGCAAGCACGTCGCCGCAGTGCTCCTGACGAGTCCAGCTCATCATGCTGCCCAGTGGAGATGTACAGAACAGGGGACCCTAGTAATTAAGGATCACGTAAATAATAGACATATACTAAATAGTATATATGACCTCTGTCCAGCCGGACAGGTTTTTTTATTTTTCAATTTTTAGTATTGTTCCATATATATAACAATTATACAAAAGTGGGCACAGCCTGTGACCCACAGAGGACAAGACAGAACAAGTGACAAAACAATTATGTAAAAACGCACAAAAGCGGTCTGTACTTATTCTTTGGTTATACAGACTAGATCACATTCATAGCAACCCATTGTTGTTCAATATTTATGAGGTCAAACCAACATATGGTGCAGTGAGGTCGACGACGTTTTGATGCAGTTACGAAATACTTGCATCATCATCAGGACAGAAAATAGCATGTCATGTTTGTCTAGAGAATCTATTTCAATCACAGAGCCTCTCGTAATTACTTAGATTAGATCTCTAGTATGATTCCTTTTGGGTTTCCATTGTCGTGTTAAAACAGCCCAGTGGAGATGGGCTCATGACGCGCTGGACTCGTCATGACTCCGCCCACTCCAATAGAACGTCCGCAGGGGCGTGGAATTCGCCACGCGGGGGAGTGGCGCTGCCGTTATGACCAGCCCAGCTCGTCATGAGCACAACTCCACTGTGCTGGGCTCGTCATAAGCATCCATGGGGTTAAAGGAAATGTGCACAACTATACTAAATCCTATATTATACTATGCCTCCTACCTTGTAGGCAACGAGGTCTCCATAGGTAGCTTATAAATATTTGAAAGGGAGGTTTTGAACTGTCAAGATAATCTAGTTTGTCAGGTAGAATTGTAGTTTTTACACTGCTACAGTCAGGCTGCACTGGTAGGCCTCAAGCCATGTTTGCACTACCACTGTAGTGGGTGGCACAATAGGGGCTGCAGCCCACTGGTGTCCTTTAACTTCTATCCCCTGGGTACACTTTGCTCTATATATTAGGGACTTATAGATAAGCTAAATATGCCAATCAGCTGTATAACAAGGTCATCATGTTCAAATTAGTTGCGCAAAAGCTTTACTCCTGGTTAGCGGGGGTAAAGTGCTAATACCTTAACTGTACAAAACACTGATGGATGGTATGCTTGGAATATTCTCAGCCACTGGTAATCACCCGGGCTGCATAACAAACCACAGTTATTTTACGGCCCAAAGAATTATCAGTGGCTGAGATTAATTCAAGCATTACAGCCATCACTTTTTGGTATTCTTTTCTGTGCAGCTCTAAGTGGGATAGGTATGCCCAGACTTGGGTCCTGTACTCACTGTGTCACTGGAAACAAGCTGTACCTGGCTGATGAGCCCATAACTAAGGTGAAACCAGTCCTGGGTTGCTTGTGTTCTGGTTAAGGGAGGACCTGACCCGGCAGTTGGAGTTGGACTGTTCTGACTGGAGCAGGGTCAAGACTGATTTGCATATAGATGAGTACCACCCGAGTGACATGGTGTGCAAAATAACGATGCATGGGATGCGACCCGAGCAATTACTAGTGGCTGGAATTAATTCAAGCCTTCCATCCCTTACTTTTTGCTATACTTCAGAGCTCTCATACCAGTAAAAGTATAGGGTGCAGCAAGAGGTGAAAAGGCCAGGGTGGCCACTCAGAAAAGATGGATTTCCTGTACAAAATACAGAGACTAACTTGTGGAATCAGAACAAAACTGACCATCTGAGAGATAAAGACAATTCTACAGTGATGAATGTTTTCAGTGTGTTCAGCTACAAAGCACCTGATTTGCTATTTATCCATTAGGCTGGATCAGAATGGATGTTAACAAGAACATTATTGACAAACATTAAAGGTTTTTCTAAAGTGGAGTTTGCAAGCCACTCCTGTTAGTGTAGGAAAAATTATATAATACAAACTTAAGATACACTACTTGAGCAGAAGTGAAGGGAGTTTATTCCAGAGTTTCAGCCCAATAACAGAGGAAACTTTGCGACGAGATATTGATACAGGATATGAACCATAGAGACCGAGCGGGAATGCCCAAGATGCCATTTATGAAAACTGTGGTGGCACTGTAGATTTTCATGTCCAAGTAAGTGGTATGAATCCATGGCAGTCTGCAATGTGCTTCGATATATAGATTCAATATTCAAGGAACTAGGGCACACATGAACGTATTTTCCCATAGACATAGAATTGGTAAAACCCTTTGGTACATCTCGCCCTTGAAATATAATTGTAATTGTGTGTCGTTCACTTTCCGAAAAATAGGCGACTGCAGGAAACTGTGAAGGATACTTTCGAATAAATCAGGTTTTCTTGTGTTCAATAAAGTTACTCTTCTTTTAGGTATGTTTTTGCTGGTGTATTCAGATACACTAATGTCCAAAAACAGATAGCCTATAGAAAATCATCGGGAACAAGTAAATAATCTCCATTGAAGCAAATTATATGTACATTGGCCACATACAAAGTATTGTGGATATCCTGTAAACATCGGTACATATATCAATGAATGTTTGCTTTTGTGCATGATATCATGCCTTGTTTCAAACATTTGTGGTCATGTCTAAAAATATAATGCATAAATTTGAATTAGAGAACTACCCCTGCATCCGTCACCTGTTTTACCCCAGCCTTTATAAGGTCTGGCTATAGCCAAGACCTTTTGATTTTAATACAATTATATGCAAAATATTTTTGCTTATGGGGGCTTTCAGCCAACAGTCTTCATCCATTGATCTGTTGTTGTGTCATTTACATTTTCTTCCGCCCACTCCAGCATTAAAGCATGGGGCAACTGTTCGACCCTATTCCCCCAAAGGCTAACTTCACTGTCAGTGACAGCATTCTACCAATTTCCTTCAGTGCAACTCCTATGGTAATTTATGCTTTGTGAGACCAAAAGAATATGTTTTAATTTTGATCAACATTTCTTTTAGACTGACACGGCCATGCAGTTTCCACCCAACACTTTTTTTTTAATTATACTTCTCTGCTCCCTCCCACAAGAGCTTTCCAATGGCCACTACTTCTAGAAGCACAGTCTATTGAAAAATACAGACATGTTACAGTAAGTATTTAGACCACTAGATCAAGTCAAGTCAAGTCAAAGAATCTTTATTCGGTGATTTAAAAAACACCATAAAAGCACACTCATATTTACATGTTAAAAAGTCATTAAACATTTCAGGGTTCTTTGTACAGTGAATTAACAAAACATAAATACAACAATATAGCCATATTTAACACTTAAAAGTTAAAGTAAAAACATTTCAGTCTTCTCCTCTAGTAAGCCTTAAACGAAGTGCTACCTTGATAAAGTTCATAATGCTACACAGTGTTAGGGGTTCCTCAGCTTTCTGTAAGAATACAAGTGCCTCCCTAGCATGGACCAAATTAGCATTTTTCAAAATATTTACAAGGTATCTGCGTCTGGGCATTGAGTAAAAGGGGCAGAGTAAAACAAAATGAAGGGAGTCCTGCGGAGACCTGTTGTCGCCGCCGCAGGGCCCCTTCTGTTCTATTGATGTAGCAAACCCCGCTGGTGATGCCAACATAAATGGGAGAAGGTTCAATCTGAAACGGCACATCAGGAACCTATCCTGTGCATTGTACATGAGGAACAAGTATGGCTCCATACCTTCCACACTCTTCACTAGGTGATGGGCCCTCACTGTCTTTTTGCACCCTTCAGCCTCATCTCTGCGTAGGTTTTTCCGCTCTAGAAAAATTCTCCCTACATGCAGTTTATTCCGGGCTACAATATTTACAGGATGAGTAAAGAGGTTCCCAAAACCTAGCTCCTCCAGGGTATTCTTCACATAAAGGAGCCAGGGGATGCGCATACACTTGTCCCTTTTTAGGCAGTCCGATAAGATTTCTCTACTGAGTGTCGCATCAGGGTTGTACCAGATTTTTAACCAAGCGATAATAGGCCTCAATTTTATCAGATCTTCTATATATGGTCTCCCTAGCTCCCTATGGGCAATCAAACCAGCAGTACTTTGTGGTACCCTCAAGAGTGATTTCAGATATTTATTTTCTTCACGTTGGATACTAGTGGTATTGACAAAGCCCCATACTTCTGCCCCGTAAATTACCTTGGAGCATGATACTGAGCTGTACAGATTTATCACCTGTTCCGGGGACCATCTTCCTAGCCTCCTGCCATAGCTAGCAATTGACCCGTTAGATGCAATCATTTTACCACAACGTTCCTCCACCAGGGTATCAAACCGCAGGGCACCATCAAATGTTACACCAAGGTATGGAAACGTTTTGACTTCTTCCACAATGTGGCTCCCTATTTTGTATGTATATTTAGAGGTGGTTTTTTTCCCCGCCAGGAGCACATAGGATTTACTCAGATTTACAGAAAGGTCCAAGGCACTCATGAACCTAACAAAACCATCAATCAGGATTTGTAGGCTCCTTGGTGTCCGTGCGATCAGTACCGCGTCATCTGCATAAAGCAGAACAGGAATATGACGCGACCCAACCCTTGGGCAATCTGCCTTCAGACCTAACAGAAACTGCTCCAAATTATTAATATAAAGGGAAAACAAAAAGGGAGCAAGAATGCAGCCTTGTCGGACTCCACTCTTACAGGGAAAAGAACTAGTCAGCCCCCCCTCCCTATTAAAGCGGACTTTGGCGGTGGTGTCACTGTGCAGTTCCCTCAATATATTAATTAGACCACTCTCTATCCCCATACTAAGCATCATGCCCCACAATTTTTCCCTATTGACGTGATCGAATGCTGCTGCCAGATCCATGAAACCCATGTAGATGGATTCATCACTAGCCATGGTATACTTGGCAGTCAGCATATAAAGGTTCAGGCACTGGTCACTAGTGGACCTCCCTGCCCTAAATCCGTATTGAGTGTCCGAGAAGATATTTTTTTCCTCGGTCCACTCGGACAGTCTATTAAGAATTGCCCTCCCCAAAGGTTTTGCTGACACATCAATCAGGGAGATCGGGCGGTAGCACTTTGGGTCATCCCTGTTGCCCTTTTTGAAAATCGGCACAATTACTGCCGTGGACCAAGACGGGGGCAGGCCACAGATGATAGCAGTATTAATAACCCTTGTCATTAGGGGAGCCCAGAGTTCGATGTTACTCAAAAACAGATCAGGGGGGATTCCATCAGGCCCCGGAGCTTTATTTTTGATCAGGCCCTCAATCCCTGCAATGATCTCCTTAATGGAGAATTCTACCAGTGGAGCCTCAGTTGGAATGGCCGGTAGGTCTACAGTAGAACAAGGCTCATGATTGTACAGGCCCCTATAGTGGTTAACCCACTGCTCTGGGAGAATATTGGCCCCTATTTCCGGGGTATCTTTTTCCTGGAAGGTTGGGTTATTAATTATTTTCCAGAAACCTGCTAGGTCCTTTCTTCCCCCGCTTCTCGTAAATCTGCCCACGCTTCCGCCTGCAAGGCGAGTTTCCTCCTCTTAATTTCCTTTTTATAAATTTCTCTGCACACCTTAACTTTGTGGGGGACCACTAGATATTAAAATGGTGTCACCCTTTATCTGCTCTTCCTCGTCTACTTCAAGCAACAGTAGTGGGTTACTACTCATCCCTTCGTCTCAAACATAGCTGAAGACAACATGTATATCATGGGATCTTCTGGGATCGATTAAAAAAGAAGTCTTAAATCTACATCTGGACATGAATCCAATTTACAAGTAGAGTTTTCAGACATGCTATCTCATTTTCTTAGCTCCTGTGGTCCCACTAGTGCCTGGTCAGCCTGTTGGGGTATCAGCAGTGCTATATACATTTTAATAATTCATGCATTACTATGCGGGTGCCTTTAGAGAAGAGGCGTTACATAGATAATTAGTAATTCTGGGCCTGTTAATTCCTCTTTCTCACCCAAAGTTTCACACTGAATATTCATTAAAAGCTAAACATATTGGCGGTGGACTGTAGATTTCATGAGCCCAAATGGAGCCCCATTGGAGACGACTGTTCACAAGGGCCCTTGAGCCCTACTGTCCAAAACTGACTCTGGAAACATGCACAAGAAAAGTCAACTTGTTGCATGCCCAGAATTGGTTGTCACATAAAACCACGATGTTGTTGACAAAAAACACGTGTTTGGCCATTTTTGCTGGAAATTTTTAAGGTTTGAAATTCTCAATTATTCTTGCTGGGGTTTTGGATTAAATTATGTCTGAATTCTATGCCTTCACACACTTTTTTCCCATTTTCATGTGCATTTTTGGCCTCACATGCCGAACGCCTTTTTAAGGGGCGGTTTGATGCTCTAAACATTTTCCACAAGTTCACCTTGAAATGAAACTCCAGTAATATTTCCTCTTCCTAACTTTAAGAGGGTACTTTAAACATGAACACTAAAGATTCATGTATGTCATCATCTACATCAGGAAAGAATACAGCACCCTCAACAATTAGGAGATTATAGGGGATATGTACAAGGAAGTGGAGGAGAGAGGCCGTAGCCGTCCTGTCTTAACGCCTCTCTCCTCCACTTCTGAATCACAGGGCTGCACCATATTTACAAGAATGTGGTGCAGTCTTGCATTTCCCTTTGCGATGGTGCTAAGTTTAGTAACTTAGCCCCAACGCACAAGGCAGCACAAATGGAAAAAGCAAAAAACGAGGAGAAATAATGCATTTTTCCTTATTTCGCCTTAAGACCAGGATTTACCTGGTCTTAATTTTAGCACTGCCTCCTATGTAAGCCACCCTTGTACATAGGGGGCAGCATCAAAATGAATGGGTGTCACGGTGGAACGCCCACCGCAAGACCCACTGCCCACCCCTTTCACACTAACCATAGCATGAAAGGGATCCTTACGTACAAGCTAGCGTTAATCCTTGTACATAAGGCACACACCCTATTGCCACCTCCACGTCGTTAAAAGTGACATTCCTGTAGCTATAGGTGCTTTTCCATATGCCCCTATGTTTGTCATACTTCACAAGATAATTTAAAGATTGTCCAATGAGAGATCTCAAGTGGGGTCTGTGCATAATACAGATGGAATTCTGCCTTGAGCTTTTTTCAGTTGCTCGTGTTTTATTAAATATATAACAATGCAACACAATAAAATGAAACATTAAGCGTAATAACCACACTTGAAACATTTAGATAAGCGCAGACTGGGACTTTGTTACCTCTTTGGGTTCTTGGAGGGACTCATTGGGAACCTTGATGAGGGTGTAACCTTAATGGAGGGTCTGGCAGCCCAGCCAGATGATTGTAAGATTGATATCCCAGGTAAAATGTGATGCCAAGAGATTGTGTTTATCGCGTATGTATTGGCTAAAGGAAAAGAAGGGCTTGCTGACCAAAGAGGAAAGAAAAGGTAGTAGATGTTGATGCCCCGGAAGAGTCCAAGCGCTATCTTCCTCTTCACAGCGGTTAGTCATTTCGACTAGCCTTGACCCGTGAGTCGGCGGTGCTACTAGAGGAGCCAGACAGGTCTTCTTCTAAGGGCGGCTGTGACAGGAGGAGCAGTATCTATTTTTAATCGTAAAGATTGTATTTGCCTAGACAACAGGTTGGGGGACGGGGTGATGCATGTGCCTTCACTGTAAGTAAGGAGTGTAAGGAGAAAGTGCATGCAGAGCATCCAGCACGTATTCACAAAACACTTAAGAATATCTGGAAAGCTTGACCATACTGTTGTCATATGCTCTCATTTATATATTGAAACCTATGAATTGAAAACAGTGTTCTAAGATTTTCCCAAATACCAATTTTATATCAATTCGTTAATTACGCATTCTGTCACGAATAAAACAGTGACTTTAGTATTAATTGGTACAAGACGTGATCTGCGATCACTCTTAACTTTTTTGTCTATTTGCAAATGTGGAGTCAGGTTTTAGAAAGAGAGGATTTCTTTTGCAACATGCTAATATCGCCTTTAATTTGAAATCGACCCCATGTTTACTTTTGCAAATGTAATCTTGGGTTTGTTCAAGTACCTTAATCTAGGTTTGTCAATGGACTGTCTGTAGATAACACTGTTTAAGATTGGCAAGTCTGCCTGAATGCACTACATGGAAACATCTGGGGTCATATTATCAAGGACCAGTGTTGAAATGATCGCGGTTTTATAAGCAGGAAACTGACGATAAAACAGCGATAATGGGCTTGATAATACGCCCTTGTTAATTCCGATAGAAGCCCAGGTTCTGGTGTTAACATGGGCATCTATGGGAATTAACAAGGGCGTATTATCAAGCCCATTATCGCCGTTTTATCGGCAGTTTCCTGACGATAAAACAGCGATAATTTTAACACCGATAATATGCCCCTCACTTTGTTAGCAAACGTAGAAAGTTTCAGGAGAGTGTCACTGCATACGCCAGGATATCTGTCATAATGATAAATAATGTATTGAAGCAGCATCCTTTCAGGGATAAGTATTTATTAGAACTTTGGAATGTTATTTGCAGCATTGAAAACAACAGTGTCACAGGGTCAATAACGGCTCGTACAGATCACTTCAAAACACCAATGTTTATTTTTGTTTTGTTTGCCTTTCTCCCTGATTAATTTAGAACAGTTTATCCACAGTGACTGGACTGTACTAATTCCTTCATAACACCGCTGTGTGTGACTATACTGGTATTTAGACATCCTCACCCTTGTTATTGGCCCTCGCCTATGACACGTGTTTATAAAATAGGCAAAGGGCCTTTAACAACTGGTATCACCCTCAACAGTGGGCTATAATGTTATAATATATGTTGAGAAATGTGTTCCATTAACTGAATTGAACACGTCTGAGAAGGCACAGGACTGTAAAGTCATTGCACAAGCATACACTTCTATGTGAAGTGACAGACTATTTATGAAACACAAAAGGGTGGTAACAAAACAAACACCTCATCAAGGTCATCATTTTAGAGTATCTGCACCTAAAACACAGAAACAACATATTCTTTAAGGCCCACACGTTTGCACCCTTTCAGCTGTTATGGGGATATCAGAAATAACCCATAGATTAATCATTGTCTTGAATACAATTATAACAAAAGTAACTACTCTTACTACTCGTCCGTTTCAAAATCTATAGGTGGAAAATATGGATTAGAAGCATATGCATTTAATCCTATCTGAATTTCGTCCCTTAGGTCATGATTCACAAAGTTTAAATTTACATGTTTGTGTAAGTTTACGCTTTTTCAGTATTCACATACCTGCAGTTTAATAGTAAGTTTACGGGAGCGGAGACCTTGCAGTCGGGGGCGGAGAACACCGCACATAAAAATATAGGCCAGGCTCAACGTGTAAGGCAAAAACATGGAGTGGCCTAAACGTGTAAGTTTACCTTTGTGAGTCCGGCCATTATTTTTTAAGCGAGACACGCAGCGTGCACCTTTTGTAACATGACTCTCTACTCGAAGGCGTGTAACTGAACAAGGGAAATTGATCACATCGGACAGTACTTTATGTGTTCCGCATTGCAGATCCTATCAAAACGTGTAGGTTGACTTACTGTTTATTTTAACATTTTTGACAGGGACAAAATGGAAGACAAACAAATGTCATCTAATTATTTTACTTTGTTGGGAAGAATTGAGTTGGGTAACATTTTTAAACGATTCTCACCCACTGCTCTGTTATGCCAGAAAGACCTATTAAAACCTTGAAGCTTGACCCCCCCCCATCCATGCAAAGTAGTTCCTTTTATAATTCAGAAGCTGCAATCAAGAAAAGACATTGCTAAAACCAATAGGTCTGACTTTAACTGCAGTTTTTATGCCTTTTTCCCCGTGTGTTGGCATATGAATTTTCCAGTGCTTGCTATATTTTCAGCAGATTAAACTGCCATAAACTGCAACGTCTTGAGGGCCTATATGGACACCAAATACTGTTTGCAAGGCATAATAGGGTGAACATAATCAGATTGTTAAGTATACTGACCTTGTATGAGTAAAACATATATTTTGGGGCAGATTTATGATAACAGGCGCATCCCCAGGGATGCGCCAGTTATTTTGCGCCGCCACCAATGGTGCGCCGCATTGTAAATGCGGCGCACCATGGGGCAAAAACGGCACAGATGCGTGACGCATCTGTGCCGTAAAGGTGGCGCATTGCTGGAGTTGCATCGCAAGCCCGACGCAGCTCCAGCAAGGCTCGGGGGTTCCCCATCTTTACAATGCTGCGTCAAGACCTACGCCTGCTTCAAGCATTGGCCTGCAAGTGACTGAGTGCAATCTTATTGATTTCACTCAGCCACTTTTGCGAGGCGCACCTGCCCCGGAACGCCCACCCTGCGCCGGAACGCCCACAAGTGGCGCAGGGCTTTATAACATGACGCATCTGCCTAGATGCGTCACGTTGTAAATGGGTCGTAGGGATGCGCCACGTTTACGCCGCAGTTGCGTGACGCAAACGTGGCGCATTCCCAACATAAATCTGACCCTACGTCTGTAACAAGTCTCAGAAATGTCCACTAGACTTGTTTCAGGGCTTTCAGGGGGCCCGGCTGGAATGAAACACGAGCACCGATGGCACAAGGTTGGACACAAATTTGAGATGTTACTTTTATGAGGGTGTAATATTAGCAGTGTTCAGTGCCTGATACCTACTGCCCTCCCCACTGGCCCTTTCTGATCACCCTGCGCACCGTTTGGTACGGAATGGGCGTTCAAGAAACGTATTCAAGCACGAGGAGAGAATGAACATAATCCTTCCACAATGGACACGTTCGTTTTTTTTTTTTTATATATTCAGTTGCACTTGGCTTCTGCACAATAGTTTGCTTTCAGCCGTGCGTGGCATGGCTTAACACACCCAGAGTGCACACATACAGAGAACAAACTCTGAACCCTTGAACCAGGCTGGGAGCACCGACTGTCTTTTTTATAATGAACCCGCTCAATTAACTTGGCTGTTTTTTTTATCCTATTTACATTATCTGGTATAGAAATAAATATTTGCATGGCGCTCCGCGTTGCTAGGCGACATCCTTGGTGCAAAGTGCATTTCATACAGCCTGAAAAAAACACATACTTGACAAAAAGGCCTCCTACATTGAGGACAAATGTCTCTTTCATTAGAACTCCCATGACAGGTCAAGAGTTATTTTAAAAAATATAGAACCTTTGAGAGTTAATTCGTTTGTGGTGAATGGTCCAAGACTAAGGGCCATTCATGCAATCAGGGCTTTCTTGTAAACAAAAAATATGTCCAAAAAAAAAAGCTCAAAGTTTCTCTTTCATTAGAAAATTCACCTATACAGCCAGCAACAAACAAATTGATTTTCTAGACATCACTATTTACGCAGAAGGTCAGACTTTACAAACTAAGACGTATTCTAAACCAACGTCAAAGAACAGCCTACTTTCTTTTCAGAGCTTTCACCCCAGACCATTAAGGGAGAACCTCCCTTATAGCCAATTTCTGAGGCTACGCAGAAATTGTAGCAAACTAACTGAATATAAACAACAAGCCAACGACCTGAGTGGAAAACTTGAAGAAAGGTACTACCCCAAAAGAATCATCGATAAATGCAAAAAAAGAGCTCTCAATCAACACAGGGACGGTCTCCATGAATCCACAAGGAGGTTGCATAAACTACTAAACCCTATGATTATGCAGACACGTGTGAGGGACAGCGGAGAACCAAGATATACCTCTTAACATCACAAACTCACCAACACGTGCATGAGGGTTTTTTATTGGGACTAGTCAGAACCGTTCCGGCATACCCGACGTTATACAGGACAAGTGATCCTTCCCTCTTTGATCAGACTCTGAGATGCTGACATCCATCAGGGATTTTGCAACCTCCACAGGAGTTCGGTGGTCCCTTTAAATTGATTTTTTATTTGTTTATAGGTCTCCCCAGTTAGTGCAGGGTAGAGAACCTCCCCCTCTCCTTGACCCCGCCCCACCCTTGGTCTGGCAGGAGGTGATGAGCTAAAAGTCCCACTTCCACATTAAACACAAAAAGGGCATTTTCAATGTTTGCGCCGGGGACACCTTTAAAAACAAGTGCCCAGCGCAAACAATGAAAATGCGGCCTATCACGATGAAAGCACTGCCGCCAGGGCAGCCACAAACTCACGCAGGGCATCGCATTCAGAGCAAAAAACGGAATGGCTGCTTTCTAGCCTCTTCGTGTTTTCACAGAGCAGGCAGCAAGCTGACTGCACTTTTGAGCGGGAATAGAGATCCCCCTTGCAGGTGGCTGCAGTCAGTGACTGGGAGGCCCATGGGACCCCCTTTCGCCCGCCAGAGGGCGGCCGACGCCTCCTGAGGGCTTCTTTACCTTTGCACCTGCTTCTGCAATGGGGCTCGGACGCAGAGGCAAAGGGATTCCCATGCAAATGAGGGGATCCCCCCTGAAGGTAGTGCTGGTGCTTTAAGTGCGCTAGCACTACCAGTATTACAGAAGGGGTGCACACGTTTCTGTGGCTCCTTCTGTAATACCAAAGTGCCCCGGGGCGCACAAAGCGGACGCAAATGCCTGTTGCGGCCCCGGGGCGCCCTCTGTAATACAGCCCCAGGACTCGAACCCAGTTCCACAATTCCCAACTAGGCAGCTCTGGCGTAAGGCCACATATGTCACCACCGTCCTTGCTGGACACCGAGTGAAACTGACTTTGGAAGAACGCCAGTATCTACAAGAAACTTCCTTCTGGAAACGAAGTGAAGGAAGCACAGAACACATCGCGCCACTCCAATGACCGAATGCAAATTTGACATTTGTATAATAATGAGGGCAGGGGTGTATAATGTACAATAAAATACAATTACAGCAGCAAGTGGTTGATGCCATACAGCATGAGAGAGAGAGTGGGTTTGCAGTGGAAGGCAAGGGTTGAGGAAGAAAGCGGAAGAGTAAACAAAGAAATGCATCATTTTCTAAACAACACTGCAAATAAGAAACCCACGCTGGGTCGGCTGTCTGTAGGCTTATACTATTTGTTTATGTGCTAAAAAACGCAGGGTGTACTAATGGTGCTAATATCTTGATCTAGGGTTCTGCACTAAGTTTGTTTATTAACATGACAATATTATGTTGTTTTCCTACATTTATTTACGTTTATTTTTTGTAAGATTCCTGCAGGGGAAAAATATGCATCTTATGCCTTTGATATAAACCAGCGTTAGCAATTTTCTCAAATCCTGAGGTGTGGTATAAATGTCTGCTTATCCTCCTATAACTCATTTCAACCCTTGAGGTGTGTGACCTAAAAGGTGCGTGATGCAATTGATGGGCGAGGAGGGGACAACTTAGGCAAGTCAGAGGTATGTGAATTCTGCAATAGGCAAAGGCCTTCAGCACAAAAGCGCTGCCTTCACTTCCTCACACATCTGCCAGAAGCTTTTCTGGGATCCCAGTCAAATAGTTTTTTCGGGAAAGTCACTCTGGATTCACCTCACAAACAGAAAAAAATGGTCTCCAGGCAAAAGAAACTACAGTATCTGCTGCCACCAAATGGCGAGGTCGCCTTAGCTGACTTATCATTAGCAAGCATGTTTATTGTCTGTCTTGACAGCGCTGATGTTGCCTGACAATTGTGTGAATTTTACCATAGAGGGGCTTTTGGTCCACCCATATGTTGGGAGCCAGGAGTACATGTTATGATTTGGCAAAAGTTGTGTGCTTTCACAAAAAAGGGCATGCCCTCCAAACAGCTGTGATCATTGTGTTTAATTATCCAGATGCCTGAGCTTGAACTTTTAGGGGCACACATGGGATATTGCAATTCTGTTCAAATTCTATTCAAATGTCTTAGATGAAAAAGATATATTTTGTTTTTGGGCAAGAGCACAGATGGGAGGAATGCAATCATTACATTATATGGATTTCTAGATCTAGTTTGAAAGTGCAACTATCACCTGACCTTTTACCCTACACCAATATTATTCTACAGGTCTTTGTTTTTGAACAAATACATATTAATTCCCATGCGATTTACTTATAATACTTACACTGCCATACAACACTCTTGTAAAGCAAGGTCTATTGTCATTACCAATGCTGGCTTTATTATGTTTTGTGCAACCAAAGCTGTGGTGCCAATCAACTCTTATAGTGCAAGGGGGGCATTTAGACTGTGTTTTGTTTTTCCCTGTTTCTTGCTTAAATTGAATCAGTTAAATTCTTTTGTATTTTAATGTGTCTTTTATGATTTGTTAAAAATCGAAATAAAGACTTTAAACCTGAACCTGAGCAACAAGTGTCATTTAATGCCCTCAATGTTCAAGTAAATCTTTGGTCATCATTTTGCTTTTTGAGCTGCTTTACAGTACTGAGACATCTTAAGAGCCATACAAAAAGGATTTCTATGCTGTTCCTCTCTAAAAACCGAAGCTGTTTGGAGACGCCAAGTGGCTGGATCTCACTGTTCCCTAGAAAGGGCAATAGTGGAGATCCATGTGTTGGATCATAATGCCCTCACACACCCTTTCAGGTGTCATGCTTCATCATCTGGGCTCCCTAAAAGGGTCTCTTTGTCGGAGATCTTCTATCCAACTGCTGTATGGGGAAGTGCGAGTGTGAGGCCATTGTAGTGTAGATGCTGTGATGTGAAGTGAAACAGAAACCTTGACCTCTGTGTCAACATACACACCAATGTCCAACAAACTGACAAAAGTGTTGAAAAAACATTGGAGCATACTGAACACAGGTTCAGTACAATTTGATCAGCCACGTTTTGCGTTCAAGTGCTCTAGAAATCTTAAGGACATGCTCATTAGCACCAGACCCAGAACCAAAGAAACAAACAGACGAGGAACACTGTGGGAATTACCAGCAGTAATTGGCCACTATCCATCTGGCTCTTGCACGGCATGCGCATTCACTTTAGTACAAAAGAATATCCTGAACAACAACTTTTCATGGGAAATGTGCTCACACACTAACTGTAATACAGCCAACTGTGTATACCTACTGATATGTCCTTGCAACCTATACTATATAGGGATGATGACAAGACCCATTAAACTACGAATATCTGAACACCGCAGAAAGGATGTGTGAGGGCATTATGATCCAACACATGGATCTCCACTATTGCCCTTTCTAGGGAACAGTGAGCTCCAGAAACTTGGCGTCTCCAAACAGCTTCGGTTTTAGAGAGGAACAGCATAGAAATCCTTTTTGTATTGCTCTTGTTCAGGCATCTTCTATGCTGGACCTCCCCACTCCTCTATGAGTGGGAAATGAGCCTCTAGTCCCTTTACCTTGATCTAACATCTTAAGAGCCCTCACAAGACACCTCTACCCTGAACTTCCAAGCACATCTTTTGCAGAATGAGACAATCACAGAGCTCTCACAAAACACCTCTGTCTTGATAGGTACCAGTCACTGTCCTAGTTATCAGGTAATGAAGCACCCACCAGGCTGTACCCCAATACCAACTTCCTGAATATATTATGATTCCAATCCTGAGACAGTCATCCCATGCCCCACTGATGTTTCTTGCACTGTGCACTTTTATCCCAGTACTGAGATATAGTCAGAGCTCTGATTATTCACCTCTGTTCTGACTTCCCCATGTGCAACTATCCTCATGCTGAGTTATTCACACGGGTCTCTCAATGCACCATTATCATGCCCTCACCAAGGAATATTATTTGTATGGTGGTTCTGAGAACGCTGTAGACCTCCTGCATAATTCCTGGTTGGAACCATGTTCTGGCCTCCACCTACCATAGACATCCAAAGGGCTCTTCCAAAGTAATTCCCTCTTCATCTGCAGCATGCCTTCCTGTTTCAGTGTTGAGATACCTTCATAGGTCTCCCAAATGCTCTTCTAACCTGACCTGGACAATGCACCACTATCAGAGGACTGACAAATCCTCAGAGATTTTAGTACTCATTTCTATCTGTTTTTTCAGAATGTTCTAGTGTCGCTGTACTGATGCACCCACAGAGCTCACACAATGTACCTCAGATGTGGTGTGCAATGTGCGTTCATATCTCAGGACTGAGGAGTTCGCACAACTCCAAAACTAATTTTTCGCTCAAAGAATTTCAGTTTGTGGTATTCTATCAGAATATTGTGTTTTAAAATATAACCACTACAACAATTTGCGAAGGTAAATATATTGTTCCCTTCACGTATGTGTACCGCAACAAAATAAGGTGGATAAGTGTGGCGTTAAGAATAGTACATCTATACTTACTGCTATATGCTTACCTTAACAGTATTTTGGGAATTGATGTTCTCTGAAGCATTGCTGGGTTAGGACAATATTTTTGTACTCAACCTTATGACACACAACCCAGGTCACTGCTGCAGAAAGTTCCTATTTAGAGCAATATAGCTCAGGCGGCAAAGCTTCTGATGTAGAGATCTGTGTAACCAGCAGGTTTTCAGATTCAAATCCAAGAGGAGTATAAGTTGGTGGAACCATATTGAAACTTGTAATTAATACTCAAAATAATTATTTTCAAATATTTCTACTTTGCTTATCATAAGGCACTGTTTCAAAGAGTGTGAAACAATGTGATTTAACACTGACTGCAGAAGCCTTAGTCTGGCATGTAGGTTCCCATTTTCAATAAAAATGTGATAGCGTGATTGGATAATGTTTGTGCTGCAGAGATCTGGGATGTACCTGAAGGCTTCGGTGACCAGTGGCTGATGGAATATATAGATGTGTGTGTGTGTGTGTGTGTGTGTGTGTGTGTGTGTGTGCAAGTATTAAGGGGTTGGGAATTGGGTATGTGCATGTATCTGTGTGTAACAAATCTAAACATGGTGCCTCAGAACAGAAAGGAGAAACAATGACTTTTTTTATTTTTTAATAATTTTTTATGTATTTCTGCACTTTACACTATACTAGTAAGTGCGTCGGACTACTAATGCAAATATTAGCAGCAT
Organism: Lissotriton vulgaris; assembly: GCF_964263255.1. NCBI lineage: Eukaryota > Metazoa > Chordata > Amphibia > Caudata > Salamandridae > Lissotriton > Lissotriton vulgaris. The sequence continues at coordinate 1,076,790,969 of NC_141689.1, read as the reverse complement.
TAAAAAGTAGAAAAGGAGGGGAGAAGGGCAAACAATATTAACATTTTAGACATGAACATAAACCAACAGACACATCAATTTTAGTTTATTAAATTCGAAGGATCTAATTTTTGGGTATCAGCCATATGTAGGGTGGTAATGAAGAGCACACTTTTAACAACAGAAGTTTTCTTTTAGTTGGTGACTAATTATGAGTTGGGAGATAGGCCGGAAAGTGAACACCAGCCACAAATGATTTGATAAAATTTAAAAGTGTCCTTGCATGAACAAGCTTTACCGGAAATCCGTTATTCCTTAACTGCTAACTACAAAATACTGCAGTGGTCTGTAGCCTGTATCAACAAAGTAGAATATCAAGCCAGACTTCAATGGGAGAAATTATGCGAAACAACCACTAGTCCTTTGGAATAGTGGGCTCAATTCTCACAGCTTCGCTTGAAGAGTCAAGTTGGCTCCCACAGGAAAAGAACTATTACAGTCTCAGTTCTAATCAGGCCCAGGAAAAAATCAGCCCAACTAATAGCAAGAAAGAAGCTTAATCACGCTTTGATGGTGTTGAGAAATAAATAAAACTCAAGAATCTGCAGTGAGATCTTAACCTAAATTAAGAGTGTTATATTACAGAACTGCATGGATTTCAGCAAAAACAGAAGTCGACCGAAATTGGTGTAAAATCCTCTTTGCCTCTAAGCGAAAGGATGCCAGAAAAGTTTGGAAATTTGTGAATTAACCTGATAGATCTATTACTTATTTTTCTTTATCGACTATTTCAGAAGCTTCCTGGTGAAAATACTTAGAGGAAGTTTATGGGGTGTGGTCATAACTAAAGATCCTCCAAAAGCTGGTATCCAAAAGTGGGAAGGGGAAGATTCTCTTAAAGTGATTTCATCAGATGAAGTGGAAAAAATTATCTGCAAGTGCAGTCGAGACGGGCCCTAACGCTCTACCACAGTCACTTTATAAGCAGAATCCACTATTTTGGGCAGATTAAAGGGTTAGTCTATTTGACTACATTCTCCATAGCCAAGATATTTCAGATAGATGGAGGGGATCAATATTGGCCCCAATTCATAAAACCGGACACTCCTCCCAACCTTCTAATTACAAGTTGATTGCATTAATGGCCGGAGAGGCAACGTTTTTTGCAAAATGTCTACAAACGGAATTAACGGGCTGGGTGGAGTCCAACTCCCTGGTGCCGAAACATCAGACATGCTTTATTAAGGGAATTGATACACTCACTTACATACAGATGCTGGCTTTGATAATCGAACAAGCAAGGTATCGCTCTGCAAAGCTCCACTTGTGTTATTTAGATTTTTAGTCAGCATTCAATGCAGTGTGGAGAAATATCTTATGGTCAAAGTTGAAGAATTTGGGAATTTCTCCTCTCCTCCTTAGAGTGATCCAACTATTTTAAACAGATACTTGGGCAAGAGTTAGCCTGGGCAACGGTTCAAAAGTCTCTTTAAACAGTATGAATTCACATTCACTGACAGTGGCTGGTTTTAATGTCTCTCATATGTTGTACGCTGATTACATCATATTGATTAGTTATACAAAGGTGGGGCTTCAGCCCTTAATCAATACAACCATGCAGTATGCTGCTGATCACAGGTGAAAAGTGAATCTTAATAAAACCAAAACAATGCTAGTTTTAGGAGGAAGAGCTTCACTTTCAACATTTTATATAGAAGGGGCAGCCCTGGAATCAGTATCGGAGTATAGATATTTGGGGGTGATTGTTGACTCCAGAGGCTCATTCAAGAATCAGCGTGCTGCAATTTTAAGAAGAAATTGTTCATTAGTTGTTGTGTTTACCTCCCTCCGTAATTCTTTAAAAGCTCTGTCTTTGTAGCCACTCATGCAAGTAATGGCAGCTAAACATGCCCCTTCTTTAACATATGGTGTTGAGATATTGAGAGGAAAAGCTGACAAAATTATAAACAACGTCATGGTAGCAATTTATTGTCTCCTGTTTAACTTACCTCAGCAGACTTCACCAGCCCAAATCTGTTTAGAGTTTGGCCTCAGGAGACAGAGGATAAGTGGCCTTGTAGTGTATTTGAAATGTTGTTACAAATTAAAAAATGATACAAGATCTACAATTAGTACAGCTGTCTGGTAGGCAATAAGTGACCCTACAAATATTGCAGCACATGGAAATGTTATCCAGGCCCTATCCACTGTTAAAGCAGAGGAACTCTGGACCGTATCCCTTTCTCAAACTACATTTAATAGAGTTATTAATGGACATTTCGGACTTGATTGCAGTTGCCACACTTCTCCTTTGGATGAGAATTTGGGCTCAAACAACCCCAAACTTAAGTCAATTAATAATTCAGGATTGCTTGGCTCTGGATAAGGCACTAAACATTCCATGGCTTAAATATATGAAAGATCAAATGGAGAAGTTAGGTTGCCCTGAATTGTTTGCGTCCCCTATACCTTTGACTAAGTCCGCTGTTAGAGCTGTTAAGCTGAAATTTTTAGATAGATGTCAAAGCTTGAGGGAGGAAAAGGAAATAATTAAGCCCTCGGTGAGAAAGTATGTCACACTGAGCCTGGGACAGCAGATGCAACCATATTTGACCTACATAAACAAAGCTTTTCATCTCTTTGTCTTAACAAGATTCCATTTAAATATGTTACTCTGGCTACTGGCCTTTCTGAAAGGTTATTTTAAATCAAACTCACCAAATAGGTGCACTTGTGACAACTTCTCAGAGCAAGACACTCTACATATTATGTTATTTTGCTCCCATTATGAACACCTACATAGAAAGTACATCCTCCCGCTGGCCAGGGATCAAAACTTTGTGCAAGTAAGGCCAGCTCTGATCTACTTGCAAATGTTAAGCTCACCAGTAATCTGCTTGGGGGTAGCCAGTTTTTTATTTGGTGCAATTAGATACAGGAATAGGATAAAGCCGAATTAAACATTCTGAACAAGACTGATAGTATGTTTATGTTGGTCATCATCCAAAGTTACCTAATAGTCATAATTGTGGTTGGTTTTTATTACCTTTTGTATGATGTTTTAATGAATTTTAAATATATCAAGATACAAATTTTTAGGGATTTAAATGATGCTTATGCGATGTCTTTTGCTTATAGATGTTTTATGTTGTACTTTTATGGCTTCAATTTGCCGAATAAAGCTGATTTGATGACTGAGTGACTATTAATGGACATTGCAAAAAGATAAGGGGGCATATTATCAAGGCCAACATTGCTGCTCTAACGGCTGTTTTCGGCCGAAAAGCGGCCATTGAATTACCTCAGTATTAGCAAGTACACGCTGATAGGCATCAGCGCGTGTTTCCTTGTGTGAGCCGCCGTTTCACTAACTCCTGACATCGGATCTGTAATGAAATGCAAAGAAGGCGTTCCCTCAGAAAACAACGGTGAAAAAGTCGCTAACCGCACATCGCGGTATTTACAAGCCGGACCCTGACACCCGTAGCGATATAAAAAGCTGCACTAACCGCGGTTATCGTCGTAAGCTAACGTCTGCTAAATTTCAGACTTAGCTATATGTATAAAGGGTGGTGGATTGTCAGGCTACGACCACCATGGCGTATCAACAATGAATTTCTTATCGCTACAGTGTTATCGCTGGATTTCCAGCAATAATCCCACATTTCGCCGCCATCGCTGCATTATTTATCGCCTTGGAGATAAGCGTTAATAATAACGCGATATCTCGGCGATGAAATGCAGCGATAACCGGCGATATTTAAAACAGCGCTAAGCGCGCTTTGTGATAATTATCGCAGCTCCTTGTTAATATGCCCCTTTATCTTTAAAGGATAGAGAAGTGTTAGCTAGAAGAGCCCATACGTGGATGGTTATCGGTTCATATGGCTCCTTAAAATTTCAGACATTTAGGAGAGTTAAATAGATGAAATCCAAAAAGCTTCTGATCTTCCGGCTTGGAAACTTGCAAATTTGTTTAATTCCCTGACTTAGTTGCGATTGTCTAAAAAGACTTAATTTCGTCTTTGTAATTATTATAGGGAAGACATTTGTCACATTGTTTGCTGCTGCCCAGCCCTAATGGAAGAGCGTAAAAGATTCTTAAGGCAGTTTTTTAATCAGAATATTATACTAACATGTTGGTGAGCAAATATAGCCTGTCTTTAAGGGGAAGATTTGATATGCTCTGGATTTTTTTTAAATATATGTCCATTGCTGAGTCTAAACTTGCAAAGTGTGAGCTGTAACGGTCACTGACCGGGCTACGCCCAGTGTGTATGATGTCTACCTACATTGTGTTAGTTTTATTCTGAACAATTCATTTTACTGATATTGAACTTGTTAAACAAGATGGGTTTTTTTCACTGCAATTATAATTTAGTTTTAGGATGAGAAAAGATTTTATCAAAGGAGCGTTGTACTTTTCCGACCATTTTTGAACAAATTGTTGTTTTAACCACTAATATTATTAGTAGTATATTCTAGGTGTAATTGCACTAAGTAAGAGCAATAAGGTTTATGAATTGTAAAAACTGTGGATCAGTGTCCTCCTAATTAGCTCTTACTTTTAAGCTTATGGAAAGAATCCTGAGGGTTTTCAACAGTTTGAAGATGGTTTTTAAAATACTATTTATTGATGATGTGTTATTCAGAGATTAAATTGTGTTATATTGTAAGTTTTAATTAACTGAACATAAAAGTATCATATCATTAACTCTTTATTATCACCTAAAGGTGCAGTTAGTATGGTGGCGCTAATTCTTCCCTTTTCTGTTTCTTGCTCTACTAGAACCAGATATCAAAGATTTGTGAAAGGTGGGAAAAAATAAACGCTCTAGATACTCACATGACAACCCTACCCCCTCGACGCCACAGCCCTGGTAGTTGTGTCTGTGTTTGATAGCCAGTGTATGACTATAACCATTTCACGATTTTTCTTAATGTGTCATAACTTTTGTGTTGCTTTCCCGTGTGCTATACCGAACTCATGGGGTAAGTGGTGGCATTTGTTTTATGCCAAATCCTGATCAATATTGGCTATACCCGACATAGCCTCAGAGGCGATCCACTAGTAAAACATCTAATAATACATTTTGTTTGAAATTAGTTGAGCGATTTATGGACCCTACTGCTGCCATGTTAAATAAGAAAATCCATGCTTTATTGGCTATTAAATATACATGTATATTGGATAGCAGCAGATTATGATGCAAGAGTGCAGTCGGCAACTTGACTCATTGTGGTAGAACAGCACAGTTTGAGGCCCCTTACCTGGGTGAATGGAAGTCACACCAGGCCCAACGCTCTCCACAATGCCAGCTCCCTCATGGCCAAGAATCGATGGGTAATTGTAGTTGGTCAGCATGCCCTCCATTGGAAGGGTGTCTGTATGGCAGATGGCGGTAGAGATGATCTAGGGGGAGAAAAAGCAGAAAATAAGTTACATATAACTTGTTAAAGGTTAGAGGGATGAGCTAAGTATTTTCTGAGACTAAGGTCCATGGGGTGTATTAGCAAAAACTTCATCAAAATCATCGCCGTTTTAGCGGCCGGAAACTGCCGATAAAATGGCGATAATTTGCTTGCTAATATGCGTTATATAATTCCAATAGAAGCCCAAGTTAGATGTGCAGAACATCTTACCTGGGCTTCTATTGGAATTCTATAGCGCATATGAGCAAGCACATTATCGCTGTATTAGCGGCAGTTTCCTGCCACTAAAATGGCGATAATTTTAATGAGGTTCTTGCAAATATGCCCCCAAATCTTTCTAAGGAGGCTGACACTATTCCACAGGTTTTGCTGCCCATTTAAGTTTGATTGATTTCTGAATTTATAATGGGGCACTGGTTGTGTTCCAGTAGTCCAGTTCAACGTAATATATTGATCTGCCAGAGCAAAACACATGTCAGCTGTTTTGCAAGAACTGAGGTCAATAAACATTTGCTTCTTGTTCCAAATTGAACCATGATGTCTTCTTGAATGTATTTATGATGGTGGATTGTCACATTGATAAATCTTGTTAATACATTTTTCGGGACTTACATCACATAAATAATTCATATTAATAAAGTGTCAGATACAATAGATCTACCTTCCAGATAATTTAACACTAAACATCCACTGCCTGTCTTTCTGGAATGGCTTGAATATATATTTGTTCTGAAAGTCTTTTAATGTTCTTGTATGTCATTCATACAGTCCTATGTGAACTGCTCCATTGCCGTTGTTGTTAGGTCGGTGCTATACTAAAGTATTCTAAATAAAACAAATACGGAAAATTAGTAGAAAAAAACGTTCATTCGTTTTTAGATTGTGGATGATGGGGAGTGATAAATAGAAGTATTGGACTCCTGGGCCCAGGGGACCCACTAGTTAGAGCTGTGCCAGGGTCAGCGAGACTGCCCCACTCTTGAAAGCCTGAGGCAGCAAGCTGCTGCAGAAGCAAAAGGAAATGTCAGTGGTACCCACAGAGCTTATTGGGAAGAGGGATTACTGTATGCTGAGGCAATAAACCCCAAACTTGGAGCTACCAGGAGGGTGGTAGTGCCACAGAGGTAACTAACTTTAGCTCATGACATCCCCTAGCTGAACACCTGGGGCAAACCAAAACTTGGGAAAGGCTAGTTAGCCACTTCTACTGGCCCCAGATGAACCAAAAGGTGAAGGAGTTTGTGAGCTTCTGTATTACCTGTCAGGCCAGTGGCAAGACAGGTGGCAAACCAAAGGCCCCCCCAGATACCACTGCCAGTGGTGGGGTACCCTTTGAAAGGGTAGGTGTGGACATTGTGGGTCCACTTGAGCCTCCCACAGCCTCAGGGAACAAATTCATTCTAGTAGTAGTGGCTAATGCTACTAGGTACCCTGAAGCAATTCCCATTAGGGTTACTACAGCTCCTGCAGTAGCCAAGGCCCTCCTGGGTGTCTTCACCAGGGTAGGGTTTCCTAAGGAGGTGGTTTCAGACAGAGGTACCAACTTCATGCCTGCTTACCTGAAACACACGTGGAAGGAGTGTGGGGTGCAATACAAGTTTACTACCCCATACCACCCACAAACCAATGGTCTTGTGGAGAGCTTCAACAAGACATTGAAAGGTATGATCATGAGGCTCCCTGAAAAACTCAAAAGGAGATGGGATGTCCTATTGCCATGCCTGCTTTTCGCTTATAGGGAAGTGCCACAGAAGGAAATGGGGGTTTCACCCTTTCAAACTTCTGTTTGGTCATCCTGTAAGGGGACCATTTTGTCTGGTGAAAGAGGGTTGGGAGAGGCCTCTCCAAGAACCCAGGCAGAACATTGTGGACTATGTGCTTGGCCTAAGGTCCAGAATGGCTGAGTACATGGACAAGGCATCCAAGAATCTTGAGGCCAGCCAAGAGCTGCAGAAGCACTGGTCTGACCAAAAAGCTGCCATGGTTGAATTTCAACCTGGGCAACAGGTGTGGGTCTTGGAGCCAGTGGCACCAAGGGCTCTCCAAGACAGATGGAGTGGCCCTTACCCTATCCTGGAGAAAAAGGTGAGGTCACTTACTTAGTGGACCTAGGCACCAGCAGGACACCCAAAAGGGTTATCCATGTGAACCGCCTGGAACTCTACAATGACAGGGCTGACCTCACCATGCTGATGGTGACTGATGAGGAACAGGAAGCAGAGAGTGAACCTCAGCCTGATCTCTTTTCCAGTCCAAAGGATGGGTCAGTGGATGGGGTGGTATTTTCAGACACCCTTTCTCCCCAACAGCAGACTGGCTGCAAGCAAGTCTTGCAATAGTTTGCTAGCATATTTTCCTTGACCCCTGGTCTGACCAGCTGGTGTACCCATGATGTGGACACTGGTGACAGTAACCCTGTCAAAGACAAAATCTATCGACAATCAGAACAAGTCAAGGAAAGCATCAAAGCTGAAGTCAGCAAGATGCTGGAGTTAGGGGTGATTGAACCCTCTGAGAGCCCCTGGGCTAGCCCAGTGGTTCTGGTCCCCAAACCTCATCAACAGGGTAGAACGAGAGAGATGAGGTTCTGTGTGGACTACAGAGGGCTCAACTCTGTCACGAAGACAGATACTCACCCCATTCCAAGAGCAGATGAGTTGATAGACAAGCTAGCGGCAGCCAAATTCCTCAGCACCTTTGACTTCACTGCAGGGTACTGGCAGATTGCCATGGCCCATGGAGCCAAAGAAAAGACAGCATTCTCCACCCCTGATGGGCACTATCAGTTCACTGTAATGCCTTTTGGGTAAAAGAATGCCCCTGCCACCTTCCAGAGGTTGGTGAACCAAGTCCTGACTGGATTAGAGTCCTTTAGTGCAGCTTATATTGATGATATTGCTGTCTTTAGCTCCACCTGGCAGGATCACCTGATCCACCTTGGGAAGGTTCTACAAGCCCTGCAATCTGCAGGACTGACTATCAAGGCATCCAAATGCCAGATAGGGCAGGGCACTATGGTGTACTTGGGCCACCTTGTTGGTGGAGGCCAGGTCCAACCCTTACAGCCCAAGATCAAGAGCATCATGGACTGGACAGCTCCAACCACCCAGACCCAAGTCAGGGCATTCCTTGGCTTGCCTGGATACTACAGGAAGTATGTGAAGGGATATGGGACCATTGTGGCTCCCCTCACAGAACTCACATCCAATAAAATGCCCAAGAAAGTAAACTGGACTGTTAGCTGCCAAAAGGGTTTTGACACAGTGAAAGAAGCAATGTGCTCAGCACCCATTCTAAAAGCACCAGACTACTCCAAGCAGTTCATAGTGCAGACTGATGGCTAAGAGCTGGGGACAGGAGCAGTTCCCTGCCAGATCAATGAGGAAGGCCAAGACCAACCTGTTGCTTTTATAAGCAGGAGGCTACTCCCCAGAGAGCAGCGTTGGAGTGCCTTTGAGAGGGAGGCCTTTGCTGTGGTTTGGTCCCTGAAGAAGATGAGACCCTACTTGTTTGGAACTCACTTCCTGGTTCAAAGTGACCACAGATCTCTCAGAAGGCTAATGCAGATGAAAGGGGAAAATCCAAAACTATTGAGATGGTCCATCTCCCTACAGGGTATGGACTTTGAAGTGGAACACCGACCAGGGACTGCCCATGCCTATGCAGATGGACTTTCCAGGTTCTTCCACTTAGACAATGAAGACTCTCGAGGACAAGGTTAGTCTCAAGACCTTTCATTTTGTGTGGGGGGGGGGGGGGGGGGGGTGTGAGAAAGTGCCATCTTTCTTACCTTGGTATTCCCCCACTTTTTTCTGAACTGCTGATGTGCTTTGACTGAGTGTGCCCTGAGTTCTTGCCAACCAGGTACCCAGGGCCTGTGTTCCTTCCCTAAAACTGTTGAAACTAAAACCCAATTGGCATCTCTGGCCATCTATCAGCCCTTAATAAATGGCACCCTAGGGGCCCAGGGCATGGTGACCAGAGTAGACCCCTGAGGACTGCAGCACTTATTGTGCCACCCTCAGGGGCCCTGTACCCTGACACCCACACAATGCCCTGGCATACTTCAGTCACCCCTCTAGCTGGGTACCCTATGCCAGAGGTGCATGAGCCCTGTGCCCCTACAGTACCCAGGGCTATTCCTGGGCACTGTAAGTGCAGTGATGCCATTAAGAGTATATGGTGCTGGGAGGTTGTCATTACAAACTCCACAGCACCATAATGGCTACACCGAAGACTGACAAGTTTGGTACCAAACTTCTCAGCACATTAAACCCGCACTGATACCAGTGTGGGATTTAATGTAAAATGCACCAAAGGGCATATTAGAGATGCCCCCTGAAAACCTAACCTACAATCCACATCTGGGCTGAGTGGCTGCAGAGGTTGCCACACAGCAGACATGGTGCTGGACCCCTGGTGGAGAGCCTCCCGCTCTCCTGTGCCTGCATCAATGCACATCCTGGGTGAGGTGCTAGGTCTCCTCCCCCAGGATAGGCAGGGGGAAGCTTCAAAGTCATACCACCTCTGTGAGCTTCTCCAGACCATTTGCTGTACCCAGCAACTGGCCCCCACCAGTTCTGACCTCCACTCTGGGGGTCAAAACTACGTCAGGAAGGGGTGTGCCAGCCTATGCCAACCCCACCCCTCAGGTGGGTGATACGAGGTGAAGCACGACCCCGGGCTCTGGCCATCTTGAAAATGGGGAGCCCTGCCCAATCACAGCTATGCTCCTGCCCCCCTCCCACAGGAGAGGAGCAGGCTAGGGGGTGTACCCACACCAGGACAGGGACCTATGGGTCCCTGCCCTTGCCCTACCTGTAACTCCTCCAAAATTCAGTATTTATGGGGCGCCCTGAACCTTCCTTCCTCAGATCCCGATACCACAAGAAGAAAGAAGATCAAGAAGAAGAAGAAGACCCTCAGCGCAGCTGCTAACAACAGGACAACAACAACTGACTTGGCCCCAGCCCAACCGGCCTGTCGATCCTGGAACCTGCTCCTGCCTAAATCCCGTTGACTCCTGCAGACAGCAACCTTGGGACACCCCGAGGACCTGCCTGCCTTGATGCTCTTAAAGACTGGGACTCCCATCAGCAGAGGCTCTGCTGCAACAACCCCCCTGGTGCCAGCCAGGAAGCTCCGGACCAGCCCACTCTGCACCCGCCAAGCCGGCCCGTGCCCGAGTGATCCAAGACCACAAGGACGTCCCACCGGCGACTGGGATCCGAAGTCCAGTGTCCAAAGACTCTCCTCAATGAACCAGACGACGCCTGCAGACTCAGAACCAGGGCCCCCCAACCGCGACCGCTGAGGGTAAGCTTTTCTAACACCCAAAGACAACCCTGCACCCGGCGCCCTATAGCCCCCTGTGCCTCCATTTGGGGTACCTACCTGTGCTCCAAGATCCCAACTTACCTCTCGACGTGCTGGTCGCCCCTGGAGAGTCTCCACCCGCGAGCCTGCAGCCTTTGTTCCGTTTTGACCTTTCCATTGGATAACATTGAGCTCCCAACAGCTCAAAAGCACCCTGCACCCAGCCGCCCGAGCACAGCTGGCTTTGTCACCTTTGTCCTATCCTGCTTCCCCGTTTGCCCTGAGCAAGTGACCAAGAGACCAGCTCCCACAGCCGCGTGGCCTTCTAGCCAGCAGCCACCAACCGGAGGCCCCCCGTCCCCTTTTGGATAACATTGGGCCTAACTACCTCTGCTTCCGGCCGCCCCTGTGCCGCTGAGGGTAAACCAACTGTACCTACTTGACCCTGGGGGACCCCTGAGTCTATGCCCAGAACCATAACTTCACTAGTCGAGGACTCACCAGGAAACCGGTAACTCACATACCTGCCATTGAATAACATTGACTGGTTTGACTCGAAAAATCTTCTAAGTGTCTACTTTTGAAAACTTGAAATATTCCTATAAAATCATCCAAATTCCGAAATACTCACCTGTGATCAGGAGAGGAGCCAGTACTGTACCTTGTAGCCCAGTGCTGAAACGCAAAAGTAATCCCTAGCGGGTTTACTAGTAACTTGTATTTTCTCCATCGGAATCCATTGTCTGCTTTTCTATGAAATTTCTTCAAAGTGTCTACTTTTAAAAACTAGAAATATTATTTAAAAATCATATGAAATACTGAAACATAATTACTTACCTGTTTTGAGTTGAGGCCCCAGTGCTGGCCCCTGGAGACCAGTACTGGATTACAAAAGTAACGAGATTGTACTTTACCTGCAACCTGAATTTCCTCCCATTGGATAACATTGCCAGATTTCTGTTGAAAAGTTTCAAAGTGTGAACTTTTAAAATAGCTTTTTATTCCTGAAAAATCACTACAATTCCTAAAACGTTTTTGCTAAAATGGTTTCTACAATACCTAAAACGTTTTTGCTAAACCAGTTTCAGCTTAGAACCCAGGACTGAACCTAGGAGCCAGTCCTGGGATTACCAAAGTAATCTACAAAGTAATCACCTGTGCCTATATAAGGAAACCCATTGAGCTCAATGCTAAATTGTGTGTAGAATTGGGTTGCCTACTGCAACCCCTGTACCTATTGTCTTTCCAAAGTTTATTGCCTTTCTGCAAAGTACTCATCTGAGGCCTCTCATATTGAGAGCAGTATATTGTTGATGCCTGTTTGTTCTAGAAATAAAATAACTATATCTTTTGATATAAAAACAATTAGCCTGGAGTTCAGTCTTTGAGTGTGTGAAACATTTTGCTGACTGAGTGTGTACAACAAATGCTTTACACTGTCCTCTGGTATTGCCTTACTGCTCGACCAAGCTACCACTTTAGAGAGTAAGGTCACACCTGGCTTTAACCTCTGTTATACCTCTCGGGTTTGTGGTCTCTATGCACACTGTACCTTATTCTGCTCCAGTATATATAGAGCCACTTTCTCACAATATCCAATCTCTTGAAATTAGTAAAGCGCATCCTATGGGACGACCTAACAGCCCTGCATATCCAATCTCTTGAAATTACCAATGCGCATCCTATGGTACAAGCTAACAGCCCTGCATATTCAATCTCTTGAAATTACCAATGCGCATCCTATGGGATGACCTAACAGCCCTGCATATCCAATCTCTTGAAATGACCAAAGCGCATCCTATTGGGCGAACTAACAGCCCTACATTTCCAATCTGTTGAAGTTACCGAAAGCGCATCCTATAGGACGACCTAACAGCCCTGCATATCCAATATCTTGAAATTACCAAAGCGCATCCTATGGGACGACCTAACAACCCTGCATATCCAGACTCTTGAAATTACCAAAGCGTATCCTATGGGACGACCTAACAAACCTGCATATCTAGTCTCTTGAAATTACCAAAGCGTATTCTATGGGACGACCTAACAGCCCTGCATATCCAATATCTTGAAATTACCAAAGTGCATCCTATGGGATGACCTAACAACCCTGCATATCCAGTCTCTTGAAATTATCAAAGGGTATCCTATGGGACGCCCTAACAACCCTGCATATCCAATCTCTTAAAATTACCAAAGCGCATCCTATGGGACGACCTAAAAGCCCTGCATATCCAATCTTGAAACTACCAATGAGCATCCTGTGGGACGACCTAACAAACCTGCATATCTAGTCTCTTGAAATTACCAAAGCGTATCCTATGGGACGACCTAACAGCCCTGCATATCCAATATCTTGAAATTACCAAAGTGCATCCTATGGGATGACCTAACAACCCTGCATATCCAGTCTCTTGAAATTACCAAAGCGTATCCTATGAGACGACCTAACAGCCCTGCATATCCAATATCTTGAAATTACCAAAGCGCATCCTATGGGACGACCTAACAACCCTGCATATCCAATCTCTTACAATTACCAAAGCGCATCCTATGGGACGACCTAAAAGCCCTGCATATCCAATCTTGAAATTACCAATAAGCATCCTGTGGGACGACCTAATAACCCTGCATATCAAGTCTCTTGAAATTACCAAAGCTTGTCTTAAGGGACGACCTAACAGCCCTGCATATCCAATATCTTGAAATTACCAAAGTGCATCCTATGGGATGACCTAACAGCCCTGCATGTCCAGTCTCTTGAAATTACCAAAGCATATCCTATGGGAAGACCTAACAACCCTGCATATCCAGTCTCTTGAAATTACCAAAGCGTATCCTATGGGACGACCTAACAGCCCTGCATATCCAATATCTTGAAATTACCAAAGCGCATCCTATGGGACGACTTAACAACCCTGCATATCCGAGCTCTTAAAATTACCAAAGCGCATCCTATGGGACGACCTAAAAGCCCTACATATCCAATCTTGAAATTACCAATAAGCATCCTGTGGGACGACCTAATAACCCTGCATATCAAGTCTCTTGAAATTACCAAAGCTTGTCTTAAGGGACGACCTAACAGCCCTGCATATCCAATATCTTGAAATTACCAAAGTGCATCCTATGGGATGACCTAACAGCCCTGCATATCCAGACTCTTGAAATTACCAAAGCATATCCTATGGGAAGACCTAACAACCCTGCATATCCAGTCTCTTGAAATTACTAAAGCGTATCCTATGGGATGACCTAACAGCCCTGCATATCCAGTCTCTTGAAATTACCAAAGCATATCCTATGGGAAGACCTAACAACCCTGCATATCCAGTCTCTTGAAATTACCAAAGCGTGTCCTATGGGACGACCTAAAAGCCCTGCATATCCAATCTTGAAATTACCAAAGCATATCCTATGGGAAGACCTAACAACCCTGCATATCCAGTCTCTTGAAATTACCAAAGCGTATCCTATGGGATGACCTAACAGCCCTGCATATCCAGTCTCTTGAAATTACCAAAGCATATCCTATGGGAAGACCTAACAACCCTGCATATCCAGTCTCTTGAAATTACCAAAGCGTATCCTATGGGACGACCTAACAGCCCTGCATATCCAATATCTTGAAATTACCAAAGCGCATCCTATGGGACGACTTAACAACCCTGCATATCCGATCTCTTAAAATTACCAAAGCGCATCCTATGGGACGACCTAAAAGCCCTACATATCCAATCTTGAAATTACCAATAAGCATCCTGTGGGACGACCTAATAACCCTGCATATCAAGTCTCTTGAAATTACCAAAGCTTGTCTTAAGGGACGGCCTAACAGCCCTGCATATCCAATATCTTGAAATTACCAAAGTGCATCCTATGGGATGACCTAACAGCCCTGCATATCCAGACTCTTGAAATTACCAAAGCATATCCTATGGGAAGACCTAACAACCCTGCATATCCAGTCTCTTGAAATTACCAAAGCGTATCCTATGGGATGACCTAACAGCCCTGCATATCCAGTCTCTTGAAATTACCAAAGCATATCCTATGGGAAGACCTAACAACCCTGCATATCCAGTCTCTTGAAATTACCAAAGCGTATCCTATGGGACGACCTGACAGCCCTGCATATCCAATATCTTAAAATTACCAAAGCGCATCCTATGGGACGACCTAAAAGCCCTGCATATCCAATCTTGAAATTACCAATGCGCATCCTTTGGGACGACCTAACAACCCTGCATATCTAGTCTCTTGAAATGACCAATGCACATGCTATGGGACGACCTGACAGCCCTGCATATCCAATCTCTTGAAATTACCAAAGTACATGCTAAGGGACGACCTGACAACCCTGCATATCCAGTCTCTTGAAATTACCAATGATCCTCACATAGGGCATCTAACAGCCCTGCATATCCTATCCCTGGATCTGGAGCTGCTCCTCGTACAGGACGATCTTACTGCCCTTCTGATCTCACATTGGTAAAAGTGACAGTGGGTCTGAAAAGATCTCCATAGAATATCAGCATTGGAGAGACATTAAAAATACGGGTTCAGCTTGCTCCTTCAAAGACTACCTCGTTCCAGGCAATAACTAGTTGAATTTCCTTCAAGATCATTTGTACCTAATCGTCAATTCTCATGAAGGTATCTAGTTACTAATATTTTACTACATAAGCAGTCGTGATTCTTGTACTGCTAATGTGTGAACTGCTATTTTTCATATGCTGAGTCAGTGATTTCTGTGAGTTAGGAAACTAGCTGAGTCATGGTCGGCATCACAGAAAATGGTGGCAATCCAAGAAACACTTTAGTGATGGTTTTGCAATTCTTTAGGTTGCATTTGGAATTGGTGCAGTAATCCAGTCTTGCAGAGAAACTGTCACTAACATCTGGAAAGTAAGGGCCTCATTTATGAGGTTTTGCCGTAGGGAAGCGCAGCAGGCCTTCCTGCTGCGCTTCCCTACGGCAAAGGAAAAGGGCAGGAATGAGCTGTATCTATAAGCTACGGCCCATTCCTGTCCTTTTCCCCAGCGCCGGTGCAAAATGGGCCGCAAACACAGGCATCTGTGCACAATGGTTCAAGGGTGCCTAGGTTGCGGGAATGATTATTTTTGTACAGGAAGGGAAACCTTTCTGTACAAAAATAATCACAAGAGGCTTTTCCTCTTTCTATGCGTGCTGCAGGAGAAATAAAGACATTTCTCCCCGTTGCGCCTCCCTTACGCCTCCCCTGTGGCACTGCCTCAGATTTACGATTTCTCGTAAATATGGGGCAGTGTCAAAAGGCCATGGATGTTGCTGGGAACGCCCCCAGCAACACCCATTGCACGCTCCTTTAACGCAAAACACTGCATTAAAGAGACTGATATTTATCAGGCAGCATTAAGCCAAAATAAGTGACTTAGTACTGCCTGATAAATATTATGCAGGCTTCTGCGCCACGGAACGTCACAAAAACTGACGTTCCGATGGCGCAAGGGGCCTCATAAATGAGGCCCTAATTCACGTTAACAAGTACTGCGCATGCATCAGATTCTCTGCACTTTGAACCGGTTTCTGGACTTCAGAATTAACTGTTCCAAAAGCGAAGAAAGTCTGTGACATGAATCAAGTTCATAATATGCCGCCATCATTTTTTTCAAAACAAAATACATGGAAATTGTAGTTTAATAGAGTTGGTACCTTAATGCGGATTTCATTAGCCTTGGGCGGCGCCACTTCGATCTCCTCTACCTTCAGGGGTTGGTGAGGCCCCCAGCAAATTGCTGCCCGACATTTTATGACCTGTGGAAGTATCAGAGAAATATAACTTCATTAAGGAGAAGCTTGGGCACGCAGTGAACTGCATTATCAAAAAACACATGTTTTTCCCTGCCATTTACAGCTCCCAATTCTCAGGTAGACTAGCTAGCATATACTAGTTCTACAGCAACTGAACACCTGCAAGAGAATCACCCTTCATCTCCCGCGTCTCCTCATCTCAGGTAATTTAATCTCACTCATCCACCTTTTGGTGGCCAAAGCGGTGCTTAATTTGAGCACATGGTTTCCGGTGCTGGGCACCACCACTTAATTGTCAACACCAGTGCTTGTGGCAGTCTGCCACAAGGTGGCACTGTCTGGCTAATTTAGAGATGATCACAACAACAGTTGGTTATTAATGCAATGTACATTAAAAATGACCTGCCATCCAAGCCATTCGTATACCTCTGGGGGCCTGGAATTGACTGATTTTTTAGACTTGTAGGAAAATGATGGTTCGTATTTGTGTTGTTACTATCATTGGCAGCGTGGCAGGGACAAAGTGTGGTACAAGCTGCAGTGGCATCCTGAGGAGAGACCTGGCACTTTTTCTTTTTTGCAAATTAAACACTGGGACAAAGTTAGTACTCTATTATTTACTGACGTAATTGCTTAGTATCACCCCCCTACTATGTCCTTAATCCCATTGTAGCACCGTCCCATCACTTTAAACTCCTCTTGGTTTTTAAAGTGATTGTTTTTAGGTAGGTTTGTACTATTTAAGCCACATATATATACACTCCCCATCAAAAGACACATTTTCTTTCAATATTTTATAGATTCTGCAAGGACACCCACAGTCCCTTTGCGGAAAGTACTCTGTTACAGAGTTATTTTGCAAGAACATTTCAAAGAAAAAAATGAATCAACTCATTGGAAAGCATTTAGTCATTTGTATTACTCACCTCTGTTGATAGTATGCTGAAAGACAGAGTTACCTATCCAGGGTTTGAAAGCAAAGAGGGACAAGCAATGGGAAAGGCAGTGCGTAGTGTGCAGTATGGCTAAAAACTAATTTAAAAAGTGCTACAACGCTGTCAGTGCTGGCTGCGTATTAGCTCTATTTTTTCTTATGGTGGCTGGAGGTGGGCAACACGGACCAGAGGAGAGAAGGTGGGAAGGAATGGGCAACTTTGACAACAAGAGGGAGGGGGCGAGAAAAAGGGCAACAAGACAAAAAAGAGCTATGACACCATAGCAGTTTTTTTTTCTTATAGCAGGTGGGGAAAAGTAATACAAACAACAGGAAGGTGGGGTGTTTGAGGGGAAGAAGAAACATGGGGTGGTAGAGTGAAGATGCAACACATACAGTGGGGTGGTAGGAGACAGAACAGGTTTCACAGACAAGTGGGCGTGTGTGTGGGAGGGGAAGAAGCAACATGGCACTGGGGATGGGAGGGGAAGAAGCAACACAGACAACAGGGGAGGGGAAGAAGCTACATGGGGTGTGGGAGGGAAAAATGTACCATGGACAAGAACAACAGGGAAAGATAATAAAAAATGAAAAATAGTACCTCCGTGACAGGGTTGGATTGGGATCACAATTTGGCCCTGGCACTGACGAAAAAAGTGGCCCACATTCAAGGGGCATGGCCCAAAATTAAGGGGCGTAGCCCACAATCAAGGGGAGTGCCCTTTCATGGAACACCATTTGGTCACTCTTTGAGGTCTAATTTGTAGAGAAATATTTACTAAATTAAGCCTTTTAAAGCTTACAGAGCAGGTAACATTGGTAAAGACTAGGAGCACTGCAGTTCAGATACATGAATACTTACTTGCAGTCTTAACGCCCTGCACAATGCTGTTAGATACTCTTTCCCAACCAGCTATGTCCTAGACTCTAATCATCACATGAATCAGAAATCTAGCACAAAGTGAAGGAGAAAGGGTAAGACTGGAATCTCTGGGAATATAACACGTAATAACAAAAGTAAGAATTCACAAACGCGGAAAAGGCAGTCTGGGGTGTAAAGAATGCTGGAAAATGTATCTGTACAATGTAGTCATAAATGTATTTCACAACCAGCAGGTGATGTCCGTATACAAAAAACACAGTTCTATTTATGAGTACCAATTACAGTACACATGATCCGATTTTTTATTAAGGGCCTGGGCGATGAAGTGATCTGCCCAGAATCACAGATTGTTGAGCAGACGCTGGGACTCAAACTTGAATCCCGATCTCTGCAACTCTGGCGTCAGGCCACATATGCCTATGCACAGGCCAGAGACATTTTAAGGCATGGGCAATGTGGGCTCTGGCCCAGGGCCCCAGCCTTTCATGAAGCCCCCTGATAGAGCCAGCACTGTTCTGCAGAGAATCTTGCCCTAATGACCATGCATACTCCTTAAACAAATTGTTTTAAATACCATTTTTTCAAATTTATTTTTAATACAGGCGATGAGTTAGAACCTATCACAGAGATTTTGCAGAAAAATGTGTTTATGTTTCATGCAACATCCATAAAAAAATGTCTTTGAGATCAAACAGGCCATCATATATGAGAAAAGGGAGGATGTCATTGAGATTATGTTCAGTAATTTTAGTGAGCTGCTACTGTGTTGTAATATTGAAAACACACGTCAATGTCCTTGAATATTAGATGTAAATACAATAAGAATTTGGACAAGTATGGTAGTGCTCTGTCCAGTGACCAGCTGAAAGAGAGCATCAAAGAGCAGAAATTGGATTATAAATTCAAATCTGTTCCGAACAGGGGCCCAAAAATACGTTTGGCCCAGGGCCCCCCAAATCCTTAAGATGTTTGGCACAGGCAAGGAATGAAAGTGAGAGGATACTCTTCTTGCACAGGACACAGGGCCAAGGTGACAATGGCCTACATGCTGAGCAACTAAAAAAACAGCAAGGCCCCTTTCTGTCACAAAATTATTCGCGAAGGAGCACCTAATTAGCAGGAAGCCCCTGCCATTACTAACCTACTCCGCCCTCCCCAGACCTTCAGCTCAGGAGCACATGAACAGCAGTAAGGCCCCTGCAATTAGTAAATTACTCAGCCCTCCCCAGCCCTCCAGGCCTCAGGGCAATGTCCTGGCCGGGGAGAACAATACACAGCTGCTGGGTCATCCACGTTAGCCAGGGGGAGGCTGAGGTGAAGATGGTGCAAGTTACAAACATCACCTGGCCCCCACAGCAAGACCCATTCTTCCTCGCCCACTATGCCATGAATGTGAAGGGCTGTGGGCGAGGTGTTAGCACAAACACTGTTTCTGGGCTGTGTGAGCCCCAGGGGGGCCCGAGGTGAAAATAGCTCAAAGGCCTGAGCAACACCTGCCCCCCTGGGAGGCCGATTCTTGTATACAATCACCCCTCGCCAGCCCACCATCAGCATGACTGCTTGGCAGGGCAGGGTGTCAAGGAGAGGCCACCGCGGATAATCGCTACTGCCGCACAGTGAAGCTGTATTCATTTCTCTGTCTCTGTCTCTGTGCCCTCTGTGGGCCGTTTTTTTTTCTCCCCTTTCCAAGTCCACAGTGAGCACGGAGACAGAGACAGAGATGTGAATGCAGCTTCACTGTGTGGCTTGGAAAGGGGAGAAAAAAAACGGCCCACAGAGGGCACGGAGACACCGGCCCTTCGGCCCATGCCCGAATGCCCGCATTGCCAAACCGCCCCTGCTCCGTGATAGCACCAGGAGCAGATGGACCCTAATCAAGGTAAAGCAATCAGTACTTGGTCCATGTTCTACCCGCAAGAAGAGGAAGTGAAGCCAGTACGTGCTGGCCAATTAGAAGGTAGCAAATAATAGTGATAATAAAGCCAATTAATGGTAAGCAGTGGGCAGGCTTTAAATCCCATGCTGTGTACAGTATCTCCCGCAAGCGAGAGCACATGCAATGCATGAGTTGTCAGAGGCAAGACCTAAAAAATGATTGCTTCAGGACGAGGGTCATTAAAATGGACAAACTGCTCATAAGCTTTCTGGAGTTGGGCAACTCCAATGCCTTAACAATTATATAGTCTAAATGCTGTAATATAAATTATGGTTTGACATCAGGGCCACAGTCCGGAGCCAAAGGTCTGGATGTGGGCTGGAGGTTTGATACTCAATGGGGAAATTTCTAAACACATTTAGTAGTAAGGGACACAGTATGACAGGAATACACTTTATCCCTTTAGGTACTCTTAGATGCTTTTGGGAATGTAAATGTACATGTATTTATATAGCGCAAATCACCAACCCGGTATCTAAGCGCTTGCTTAGGGAACCCGTCCTGGTATTCCCCTGTGAGATAACTCCGGCAGGGTATTCACAAGGTGAAAGCCAGGCATCCCGCAGCGAGGGGCCGTAGTGGAGATTAAGCAAGCTATTGCCCAGAGTCGCAGAGTGTGACCCCGTGAGTCAAGTAGGCACCGGAGCTAGAGAATTGTCGAGTCCGTGGAATTTTTGAGCCCAAGACCCGCCGAGGCGGGGAATCGAACCCTGGTCCACGGCCGATCTCAGCTTCCGGGTCTGCCGCCTCTAACCACTGAGCCACACTTCTCCACGAATCAGCCTTGAACGTTCAATACCCTAGGAGTAAAACTGTAAAGAAGAAGCACTCTTTTCTATTTGTCCTAACTGTATCTGAATATGACACATATATTTTAATTTTTGACCCATCTTGGATGTTGTCGGCCGATGCTGAAAGGTAATAAGTGTTTAGTAAGGAGTACTACAGGAGTACCCTTATGTAATCTCACCTACCTTTGTGAATCAGCCGCTAAAAGTCAAGATATTCTGAGATGTCTTTTTGAAGTGGCGCCAAAATACTTAAAATAGGAATATTCAGGGAACGTTCATATACACTTAGAACTAATTGAAAGGACTATGTCCTGTTTGTACTTGTACTAATAGAGACTCGGTGATGTGTAAAGTCATGCAAGGATGTGACCTAAAGGCTATAGCGGTCGATTTCGAAGCAAGGGAACCAGGTTCGAGTCTCTGCAGGGGCGCCCAACATCCTGTGATTCTTGGCAAATCAATTAATCTCCCGGTGCCTATGTTTATGTTTATGTTTACGTAATTTGTATTGCGCAACAAATACCCTAAGGTGTCTCGACAACAACATGAATGTGTCCATTTGTAATGCAACTGGTGCTCATGAAAACTGCTCCGATACCTTCGGGTACGAGTTTGTGCTACATAATACAAAATCAAAAAAAGTGTTTGGAAAAGTACTCTGTAGTACTACTTCCCTTACATATATATGATGGTCACAGGCCTGCAGCCAGTTATACACTAACGGACGAGTCATACTGGCATGTAATAGCAGGGAAGCCATACTACATGGGTACTCGTTTATGTACTCTCTCATGGCTTTGCGGATCGGCCTCAAAATGTCCAACTCCTTTTTAGTAAAAGGTCTAAGAGGGTGCAGTTGAAGTTCCTTCTATTTCTACTAACTGTATTTGAATATTCCTGTTGGAAAAGGACAGGCTGAGATGGATGGACAGGACCACCTACTGAAATGAATTCTGCTTACTCCTTGGTTGCTTCACTAACACCGGAGCCAGGACTGAGTCTCACTATTAGCAGAAACTTTTCATTCCTGGCGACGAGCGCTCTAAATCCCGAGGATAGGCCATCAAGGATGTCCTTTGCATGACTTCCTTGTCCCCTTTATTCCTATCCCAGACTAATGGATAGCAGTGAGTAGACCATAGGTTCACCTCCCCGGGTGAGTGAGAAGCAGCGCTTTCACATAATTCCACAAATTGCTTTGGCAGTTCGGGCTGGACTGTTCCCATGAGGCACAGGGTAAGACGGATTTGCATGTGGCCATGTCTGATATGGGGTGGCTGAGTGAGCTAAAGAATGGTGATGGATTAAACCCAGATCAGTTGACTGAGGGTGAGTGTTTGATTTGCTCAAATGCTCCGTCCATCATCCCCTTTTGTATCGCTTCCACATAAGTAGACATTGAGTGATGTGCGCCATCATTTTTCATTTATTTAACAGGGACCTTCGGGTTGTGCTGGGGCAGCATAGTGAACTGACCCTACTGCTTTTCTGTGGTAGTCCGGGCAGAGCCCCAACCCCTGTGCAAACTTCATAGGATCACCCAGTATCACTTGCCCTTGAACCAATGGCAAAGCTAGGATGAGTTGCTTCAGTGTGTCAATGAACTATTCAGTAATGGGGAATGACAAGGAATAAAAACGAATACTGCTGGAGATGGTGAAGTAGCTGTACCTATACAGAAACTAGCTGAAATTGCTGAAATCTTTCATTGTCGTTTGGAAGGCTGCCATTACTCAGTGAAAAAACATAACTTTGATTTACTTTTTGAGCTGGATCCGCTCACTGCCAGGAACTGCCACTATAAGTGAGTCTTTACTGACAAATTAAATATTGTCTTCCTGAATGACTTGTTTTCATTTTTCAACCAGTGTAGAATATCTGGCCCCTTTCCTTCTCCCTGTCTTTTTGTAATACGCCGTAATACATGTGTGGTTATCCTTTGGTTTACTTTTCAATGTAGCCTCTATTTTTCTCGAGCTGTTTTGGGGTATGTTATTTTAGTAGGTATATATTGTTATTTGTAGTTTAGTATTTATACAGCAAACTCCTCTTTGTATCTTCTTACGCACTATCTTTATCTATTTAATGTATGTTCCAAATTTACTTTTAAACAACAGAGCATATTTTCGATTAATCCAAGCAATATTATACAATGTGCTAGGAGCAGTCATTTTTATTATTTATTTATTAGCAGGTTTATAGAGTGTGTGTACAAGATCCAGAGATGACAGATCACTGTAAAATATCATAAAAGGAAGTTAAACTAGCAAATGAAACCTCAAGGAATGTGGGATGGAAGAAAGACTAACAAACTCTCAAGAAAAACTCAAAGAATCCCGATCAAGATCTATTTACACCCTGCATACTGTGGTGTATGGACGCCATTTAGGGGTCGCAGCTGCGACCCCTGACTTGTCCTTTGCTCCCCCTATCACTGCGTTTGTGACCCAGGCCTCAGAGGTGGCACATTCTGTGCCAGGAACACAAGGTCAGCGGGGGCTCCACTCTCTTTATTTACTCTCAATTTTTTATTACACTAGTAGTGAATGCATTAAATATATTATTTGCTAATACTGTAATACAAAATAGAGCACAATAATCTGGAATATGCCCTTCCATGGCAGCTGAGGTAAGTAAAAAATGGTTTTAAATGTATGATGTTTGCATGCTTGTGGGGGACTGTGTTTTTATGTGTGAGAGAGTGTATATGTGTGAATTTGGGTGTATGTGTGTGAGTGAAAGTAGAAGTCAAAGGCCGTGTGATGTCACTTCCACTAGCCCTGGCATTTCCGTGAATTGACATCCATGCTGTAGAGCAAATTAATTAGGCAAGTTGCTCTCAAATAGTGGGAAATCAAGACGTAATGCGTATTACTGGAGGAATCAAGCGCCAAATGTACGACCATTTCATTTTGTGAATCTCTAATTGCGATTTTTTGCACCTCACAATTAGAGACTCGCAAAATGAAATGTACTAATATGTCTCAGACACATTAGCGATTCGCATTGGGGTCGTAATTGACCTGCCTCATCAATTTCCATGAGGCAGTTTGCAATTTGCGCCCCATTGGTAATGTGCAGTAACACAGGGATGGTGGCCTACTGGGGACAGCAGACCACCATGACTGTTTGCTTTCAAATAAAGCAACTTAATTTTTTTAATGCAGTCCGTTTTCCTTAAAGGAAAATGGGATGCTTTTCAAAAAAGAAAAATGAAATGTTTCTGTCTGATTTTTTATGGGTAGTCGTGGATGTATGAGGTTAGAACGCATACATTGACAACGCGTACCTTTACAACGCGTTCGTAACAACGAAAGTTGTTACCACGCATTGCGCTGGGGGGCGCAAAATTGATTATTTTAATTTACTATTCCAACACCAGTCCCCGTGGATAATAGGGAAGGTGTTGGGATAGTAAATTAAATCATTTACTATCCTTGAGCGCCCCCCAGTGCAATGCGTGGTAACAACTTTCGTTGTTACGCCCACGTTGTAAAGGTATTCCGTGGTAATGCTTGCGTTCTAAACGCTGCATACAGTAGTCGCCGGTGGCATGTGGATTTTTGCTACCATTCACAAATGGGAAGGGGTCTTTCAACTGGTAAACTGCAATTGTTTTGCGACCGGATTGCGGTCGCAAAACAATTGTACTTCCCCCTGCGACTCATTATTAGATAGGGATGCCCATGGCACTCCCCTTCCTAATACCAACTCGCAAACCCTATTTTACAAGTAAGTAATAGGTTACTGACTCGCAAAATAGGGTTGGTACATAGGAAAATGCAATTTACCAGACACAAACGAGCCAGATGGGCCATGCGCCCAGTAAAATGCTTCGCACATCTGGCCCAAAGTTCCCTATTCCAGATGCCAAGAACGAATGAGATTTGAAGCGCCATCTTTTTGATCCACTTCATAGCTGTTTTATGTGGGAAGAAGGATGTAGTCACTGGGAACCAGGTGCTTTTTGTTGTCATTTTTTTTATAGCGAAAATTAATTGAATTTACATTGAATTATTAAATCCTGGTGGATGTTTCCTTTCTTCCTTCAGTTTGTAGCTGGCCCACCCATGGTCTTGTTGAGGCCTCTACTCAAGTGATAACCTTTCAGGGAGATGAGCCAGCCATTCCACCACCTAGGCGTGTCCCTCGTTCACGTGAAACATGCCACTGTTTGTGTTTTCATAGTTACCTGATAGGAGGCTTATGTAATGAATGGGGACAGGACTGAACAAGGTTCCTTTTCAAAGCTGGAGCAAAGGCCACACTCTACAAGTCGTTGCCAGTAGCTGGCATGTGTACAGTAAGAGCAGGGGCGCCTGGAGCGTAGCGGAGCTTTCAGCTCTGAACTCGAGGCCGGATTAACTGTACTCTGGAGCTAATCCTTTAATAATGAAAGATGCACCAAAGAGAGAATGCCAACAATCTTGGCTACACCCACCATTCATGTATTCACATACATGTTGACTTAAAGCTGGTGGATAAACCCCCCCAAACAAACACAGTGGGGATGCCTAAGAATACAGGAAAGATATGGTGAGTGAGCAGGCCTAATCTTCGAGCAGCAACTACTGGCAGGCTGCCAGCGGACACTTTCGGCCATTTTGTGAATTTATATTTGTCGCCGGCTAGACCTCCATGAACACCAGCCAGTCTGTCGGTGGGGCTGGTGCCAACTCCACAGGTAAGGGTCCCTTTCTGAGTTGAATAGAGCAGAAACCATATTAGGGGATGGCGGGGTTAGGGGGGCAGACGACCCGGCCTTCTTCCAAACTTTACCAACTGCAGGAACGCACCCTGGAGAACCAAGGGCCAGATGCATCAAGCTAGAAACCTGTCGCAAAGGGGCAGATTCTCAGAATCTGCCCCTTTGCGACCGGTATTTTTGCATTTTGGATGCATCATCCCAAATGCAAAAATCGCAAATAGAGAATTCGCTAATTTGCGATTGGTTGCATTTAAGGAATCTCAAATTGAGATTCCTTAAATGCAAAGCATGAACGTTTCAAAAATAGCGAATTCGCTAATAGGGCACGCAAATTACCACAAAGTACAACTTCATGGTAATTTGCGAAAACTTTGAAAAATGCCCTTTTGTTCATTTTTCAAAGTTTCATGTTGCGCACACACATGCCCAAAGGGCATGTGTGTGCGCAACATATGTGCACAGATCAAATTCAGGGGTGCAACAGGGTGTCCTTTGGACACCCCTGCACCCTTGAACTCGCAATCTCAATTTACGAATCGCTAATTGCGATTCGCAAATTGAGATTGTCTTCTTATTCATTCCTATGGGCCTCTAGGCCCATAGGAATGAATGGGGAGGTATTCAATAATTGCGACTCGCAATTTGCGAGTCGCAAATTAAGGAATTCTAAGGAATCGCTATTTTTGTAGTGATTGCTTGATGCATTCCATTTTGCTATTCCTTATTAGCGATTCTTTATTTTTCGCTAATAAGGAATCGCACAATGGATGCTTGATGCAAGTGGCCCCAAATGTGTTCACAGGCACATTTACCTCCTTTTGAAAGCAGGAGGAAAAATGTGTGCTGAAAATTGCTCAGGATCATAAAAACGTGAGGAACTGAACCCTTGATTTGAAGCCATTCTTTTTTTGTTTTCGGTCTACAAAGGGGAATAATAATTCCCTATTCTAGACCAAAAACAAAAAAAGAATGGACGCTAATTGGAGTGGAGATTGGGCTGCAATCAGTATATCCATTTACCAGCCCACTTGCTATGCTATGGATAAGGCCTGTTGGCCCAGAGAGTCAGAGTTCCAGCAGTTCAGGCGCCTCTTGGCCCTTTGCCACAGCCTGTGAGCTTACCATGGAGCACAAGGGCATTCAAGAACTGATAGGCCCTGGAAAAGATTCTATGGTTACATAAATCAAATCCACACATGCATCATTGTATGGGGATTATTATGATGAAAGATGATAGCCGCTCGCTAAAGCTTCTGTAGCACCCCACGCCTTAAATAAAGACAGCCATCGCTTGCCTCAGACTCTTCTTTGGAGGCGCCTCCCTGGAATGGCATATACCCCCAGGGCTATACCCGTCCAACTGCTCAGAAATCTGTTTGATTACTAAACAGACTTTTCTGCAGTAGGTTTGTTATGTAAGCTTTCACTCTGGTTTGGCAAATGGCAAAGCTCACTGTTACACATGGTGCATTTATTTGCGCCATGTTTGATACAACAAACAGAGCGAAAGGCACTTAAAGTCAGACTGGTGTTGAGAATGAGAATTTACTCGAGTCGAAGGAAGGAGTAAGTGCCTTTCGAGGGAAGAGGAAGGGAGGGGAGGTAAGGGGAGGGGAGGGGAGGGGAGGGAAGGGGAAGGGGAAGGGGAAGGGGAAGGGGAGGGGGAAAGGGAAAGGGAAAGAGAAAGGGAAGGGAAGGGAAGGGAAGGGAAGGGAAGGGAAGGAAAGGAAAGGAAAGGGAAGGGAAGGGAAAGGAAGGGAAGGGAAGGGAAGGGAAGGGAAGGGAAGGGAAGGGAAGGGAAGGGAAGGGAAGGGAAGGGAAAGGAAGGGAAGGGCGATCCGGGATGTGGAGCAAGGGTGCTCTACACAAGGATTAAAAAAAATAGATAGATGTGCAAATACACAGTTTAGCATCATTAACACAGTAGATGTTCCATCTACAGAATACTTTGTGTAAATACATTTTGCAAAACCAGAATTGTTTTGAAATACTTATCTGTCATATATTTCCATGTCTACTATGAATTATGAATCCCATAGAAATTTAAAAAGCACTCGATCTTTTTTAATTGGCCCTCTTCTGGGTGGATCCCCGTAAAGACAGCAACAATTGTCTCTATATCAAGAGGGTGCTGAGGAATTGGGGTGTCAAAAGATTTCATTGCCTTGGGTGGCAAAATGTCCTTCACCTGCTGTAAATACCATGATCACCAACCATCTGACTCCATGTGAAGCAAATCACCTCTTGGTTTTTATGTGAAGGTAGAGATCACAGGCAATGCTGGTGAATTGAATTATGCACAGTGCACAATAAACATAAAACAATGCAAGCATACTTATTGGACCCATCAGTGTACATGGGGTGAAGTGGTGACCTGAGACAATGTCTATTCATTCTCTGGCGCACCATACCCATCTTGTGATGATTGTCATTTTGTGTAGACACTTGCCTACTGGGAATGAGGCTGGATCTTAGACCACCACTTCCTTTCATCGAGGCTACCAAAAAAATCAACAAATGCCCGAGTGTCAGGATGGTGTCAAGTGTCTTCAGATTCGGGGCACACTAGAACCCCTTAATCTTTCAGACTTCCTGAATGTCTCCCATTAAGAGAAGTTTATCTGCTAAGAATTAAAAGGTACCGTTGTTTTTCAATGCTAGCTGTCAGCTCACACTTAGGACAAAATATGATCAAGATTCAGTCTGGAGCTCGAGCTGCGAGTACTAAAAAGGTTGTTCTATTTCTTTCAAGTCATTGTTTCTGATATCGAGTCACGTTTTGTAGGATGAAATTATTAGCGCATGAAAGATATTGGTCATCCAGTTGTACAAAGGTGACCTGGTAGATGCGGTTTTTAAGTGTCCTCAACTTACATTTTTAAGGAATAAATAATGACAATTGTGAAGAATTTTTGCAGTGCTGCAATATCGGCCCTCAGTACCAAAAGCAGCAGTGCATCCTGATACATCCCTCCCAGTCCAGCGGGTGGGAGAGGGGGGGAGGGGGGAGGGTTGGGAGGGAGCTGTTTGAGGGGGCTGGTCTGACAAAATTGCCAGGGCTGCTTTGCGTTCTCAGTCCGGCTCTGATCATAGGTGCCCCCTCAGTCTCCAACCGGAGGCCGTGCACTAAAGGGGGCCCTCCTGGCAGCCCTGTAACATGCTTTCCGACATGGTTTCCCTGTCAGACAAACCAGCATAGAAACTATGCTGGAAAGCGTGCATTGTAATCTCAAGGGATTAAAGAGCCACCCTTGAGTTTACAGGCGGCAATCCCACTGGCAGACAGGCACTCTGAGCCCGTCGGAAGCCAGCTAGAATAACCGGCTGGTTTCCTTTCTGACTGCCTCCATCATATTGAGGTGGTCGCAAAGGAAACCAACTGGCCTATTACGATGCGGCCCTAAAGTCTCCGACAGAAGATTGGAGCCATTATGGGCCGTATCGTAAGCAGCCCCCTAGGTTTATTTCCGGCCCTTTATAATATTCGGAACATGTTATTGTGACTTAACGTTTTATGATTAATAAAGCAATTTAGGTTTAAAAGAGGAACTTTTGTCAGAAAAAGAAATAAATAACATGGGATATATCTGAATATGTGTTGAGGCACTGATTTGCTCCTTATGAACATATCTGAAAGCCTGGGCTACTTTATTGGGTGTGTTATGTTTATACAAAAACAAAGGATTTTGCTGTTCACCTGCAGAGGGGCCACTGAAAATATGTAAAACACAGAGTAGACTCAATGTTGTCTTTACATTGGTGGCTGAATCAATTAAATAAATCAATGAAAGAAATGGTTGATGAAAGCTTCAAGTTAAGTTTACTGTTAATTTCCTGCTGCAGACACTGGCCAAAATGTAGAGGGAAAACCACCTAGTGGTGTTATGGCGGAGGATAGAAGGGTCATCTGCGGTGCGGTGCAAAGTATTGGCAAGGTAGCTTGGTGGTCATGAGTTATGCATTTTAACAGAGGGTCTTGGCCAGCCTGGAGACATGGCTAGGTCAGTGAAATACAGCCTGTGGAAGAAGGAAAATACAAATCAGTGGCACACCGCTCATGAATATACAGGGGCAGCCCCAGTGACACACCACCCGTGAATATACAGGAGCAGCCCACAGTGGCACACCACCCATGAATATACAGGAGCAGCCCACAATGGCACACCACTCATGAATATACAGAGGCAGCCCACAGTGGCACACTACTCATGAATATACCGGTGCAGCCCCAGTGGCACACCACCCATGAATATACAGGAGCAGCCCACAGTGGCACACTACTCAGTGGCACACCACTCATGAATATAGAGGGGCAGCCCACAGTGGCACACCATCCATGAATATACAGGAGCAGCCCACAGTGGCACACCACTCATGAATATACAGAGGCAGCCCACAGTGGCACACCACTCAGTGGCACACTACTCATGAATATACCGGTGCAGCCCCAGTGGCACACCACCCATGAATATACAGGAGCAGCCCACAGTGGCACACTACTCAGTGGCACACCACTCATGAATATAGAGGGGCAGCCCACAGTGGCACACCATCCATGAATATACAGGAGCAGCCCACAGTGGCACACCACTCATGAATATACAGAGGCAGCCCACAGTGGCACACCACTCAGTAGCACACTACTCATGAATATAGAGGGGCAGCCCCAGTGGCACACCACTCAGTGGCACACTACTCATGAATATACAGGTGCGGCCCCAGTGGCCCACAGCGGCACACCACTCATGAATATACAGGGGCAGCCCACAGTGGCACACCACTCACGAATATACAAGGACAACCCACAGTGGCACACTACTTATGCTTATACCGGGACAACCCACAGTGGCACACCACTCATGAAGACACAGGGGCAACGCTCAGTGGCACACCACTCACGAATATACAGGGACAACCCATACTTTAATGCAGTAGGGGTGCGCTGTGTTCACACTCAGGAATATACCGCACATGAAATAAAAGTGGGCACTGCCCATGCATGCACTAGGGCAAATCACGGCTGCTACACAGTGGCAACCCATGCGGTCATAGAAAGAGGGACACTGCAGTCCTATACAAGACCATCCAACACATTTATACACTGGGACAATTTACAAGATAATCCACATAGGAGTAATATATAGGAAAATACTGCGCTTATAAACATGTGCACTCATCAGGTGCATACGCAAGGGTATGCTACACATGATACACAGGGGCAACCTATGTTGTCATAAGCATAGTGACACTTTACATTCAAATACAGGGACATACCACAAAGGCAAACACAGCTTCACAGTTTGCACACACACTGGCCACAAATGTGTGCATAAGGGCAACACATCAAGTAATACGCACAGTGGTGATATACATTCATATATAATTCCATCATTACGCCATAAAACACAGGCTCTTACCATACCATAAAATCCATTGCATGCCGTGCAGTGGCAAAACACACATTATATACTTTATTTTAATTTTTCAGTTATATATACTTTAAGAACACTGTTTTATGTCATCAGCATGGACATGACACTGGGTATGGTGATGGCTTCAGGTTACAACAGTGAACCAATGAGAAGTAAAATGTTTTTCTTCCCTGAAGGTTAGTAGAGGTGCGATCAAATTTGACACTTTCAAAGGAAGCTCTGATGAGTCTTCTGTTCTACCACCTCCTAGATTTTCACTGTTATGTGTGTAACAAGCGTGCGTTTGTGTGTGTCGCGAGAGCCCATGAAAACCCTTCAGCAGTGGTCTTCAAACTGGGGGGTGGGCTTCCCTATGGGGCCCCAAGTGATCCGGGGGTGGGGGGGGGGGCGCCAGGCTCTGCCCAAAAGAAGCATTGTGCTGATAACAGTGTTTTGTTTTAAGCTGATAAAAATGAGCGTCACAAAGACGCTCTGTAATGGCCCATCACTAACATGCTTTTATCATTTATACCCTAGCTGGGAGAATGTGTCAAAAGGGAAGGGGCTCCAAATATTCTTCAAACCCCTCATCCCCACTTCTAATAGTCACACTGTGGATATGTGTACATGTTAGTATGGCCTGCCTGGCCAGAAAAGTATGTTTGGTAATCAGGTATTTGATTGTATTTTTAAAACAGTAACAGAATGGAAGAGCCATTTTTAAATATGTATAGACATATTTAAACATTGGCAATTTAATTGAGGGGGCCCTGATGATTATTTTCCCCCACGGGGGCGTGGCATTAAAACGTTTGAGGACCACTGCCCTACAGTATTGGGGAGCTCAGAAGACCTCCTGGATTGGACAAAGGTGAGCTGATTGGATCTCAGAGGGTTGTAAGACTATGTGCTGAAGATGAGATAAAGGAATCTCAGTCGGCAGGATTCATGAGCCACCCTCCTTGATGTATCTAAACAAAAGAGAGGGGGGACCAGGAACCAGTTAAGGTCCTGTGCCCGTGCTCATAACGTGAATTGTATTAATCGAAACAGAGGGCACTGTTCCAAATGAGGGGTACAAGTAGTCACCCACTCGATGTAGTGTAAGGAAGAGTAAATTAGAGGTATAGGTAGTATAAGGCTTTTTGAGGCCCATGTGTGAGAGGAAATAGCATTTATTGTCTCCTTATAGCCCTCACACATCCTGAGGGATGGCATGCTTCATCATTGGGTGTTCTGCTCCTCGTCGGGCCGGCGCTGCAGTGCCCTATGGGTCCCCCGAAGGGTCAGTTTAGCGGAGCATTTTTGAGACAAAATGCTGTATTGGTCCATGCGGGTGTGTGGTGTGGGTCCTCCAAGTGGGTGCAGTGGTGCGTACAGAGTGAGGCTAAAACTGCCTAAGGGTTTACCAGAATAGAAATTTTAATGAAGAGGGGCACCCTTGGCAGACTTAAAAACCCGTAGGTCAGGTGTTACCTATGTAGTCTTGATATGCCGTAGGTAACTAAAGAGGTCAACATGTTTCCCCACTGGGTGATCCACACAGATCTGTGGTGCTTCTTCAGGACCACAACAACAAAATAAGTGAAGTGTGGTGCAAGTGATAGTACGTGAAACCAGGGTCATTGCCCTTAATGGGTATCCGGGCATGCACAGTAACAATGTACCCTGCAGTCTAACTGCTACAACTAGTTAGATGTTAGCCTCTCCTGGATACCACCTAAAAATGAGAGGAGAGTTGCTCCATAGGCTAGTAGGAGTCGAGCGCCCGCACCTTACCGGGAGTTTTGATTGGGTGCTGGCTCTTGTGCACCTACCCCAGGCAGGAGTATGGTTGGGGTAGGTGCACAAGAGCCAGCACCCGAGGAAAACTCCTGGTGGTGGCGCTGGAATAGTCTGAACTGTCACACTTATAGTAATGTGATGGTTAGTAGTTGTGTGGGTGCTATCATTGCAGAGCTGGCCGGGGCAATGGGTGGTGCAAGTTGCAGTGGCCTCGTGAAGAGAACACCCTACAGTAAAATTCAAATGTAAAATATATCAAAGGGAAAATGAATGTTCCTTTGGGTGTGTTAAATGAGCAGCCTCCTCAATTACATTGCCATGAATGGTGGGCACGATGCCCATTTCATGCAGTTCTGCACGGAAGGCCAATCATTTGCTTGCATTTTCTTTTGTATTTTTGACTACAAGTACACTTTGGACCTACTCTACAAAGAATGTCAAACAGCCGAGATTAAATGTTGGTCACTGTTGAACTTTTGATTACCAACTGTGAAAGAGTTTATCTCTAATGAGTGCTGCAGAGGTTTCTTGGCGGGTAGACTTTTTCCATTTGGACGGCATCTGTTTCTCTTTGATTGCGAGACTGTACATGCGCCAAGAAACATAAGAAGTGTATTTCAGCAAAGTGCAGCCTTGTGAAGAGGGTGTTAGGGGAAGGGTACGGGGAGGGGTGAAAGAAACCTGATTGGTTCACAGGGGAACACCCCAGAGGCACATAGGGTCGCCTCCTTCGGCTGAGTCTTTGCAAACATGGGCGATCGAGACAGGAACACTTTGTATGTGCACACCTGGGCACGCATGGATGCGTGTGTACGTCACGAATGCCTAAAAGGAGGGGTGATACAAAGGCAGGGTTTGCGTCAGAATACATAAACAGAGGCATAGAACAAGTGGTTAATTTGAGCCGGCGGTTTCTGGTGCTGGCACCCGCACGTAATTGTCAGTACCGGCACTCAGTGGTGGCGCTGTTTGTCTGATTTAGCGTGAGCACGGAAGCAGTTGTTTACTAATTCAATACATTTAAAAATGACTAATACCTGCCGCCCATGCTATTCCTATACCTTTGTGGGCCTGGAATACTCTGAATTATCACAGTTGTAGGAGTGTAATGGTAAGTAGTTGGCGTGGTACTGTCATTGGCAGCGCTTGCAGATGCAAATGGGTGGTGCCAGCTTCAGTGGCCTCCTGAGGACGGCCCTGGCACTTGTTTTTCTTTTTTTTTTTACAAATTTAAGTACTGCATATGTCTCGTGTGTACTCATGGGTATACAACACAAGCATGCACAGGGGCAACTAACACAGGCATGTCGTGGCGTACATGTTACACTGAGGCACCAATACCTTCATAAACCAGAATTGCACAGTGCATACATGGACGGATGCTATAAAGGCATACATGAAGTTGTAACTAATGGGTATGCCAGTGGCATGGAACTCCTGAGTACACATGGGTACACCACCCGTCCACACACATGGGCAACCTACACATGCACATCTCATATGTACACTACAGAACCTTATTCATTCCCAAACATGTGCAGCACAAATGTATACACTGAGTGATGGATACAAAGGAATGGACAGTTGTACAGTGTATAGGCAGACACAGGAGAATACACAAAGTCGACTGATACAGGCACTGATGACTTTTGTACACTGGTGCACACCTGCAGTCAGGGTGGGATACTGGACAAACACATAAACAGAAGGGTGATACATAGGCATGCACAGGGGTGTGCAAGGAGTTATATAAATGGCCCATACATATGTGCATACTACAGGGGAATACACGCGTACAGCTGACACAGGCACACCATACATATATACACAGGTGGACCCCATGCACTCAAACAGCGACAGCTCTAATGCTTTCACGAAGGGACTATACCATTAGAGACACATTGGCATATGCCAGTCAATAGTCTAACAGTGTGCTCCATGTATTGTGCCCAGGAGAGTTGCCCACATGACTGAAACTCAGGCAAATGACCCTTTGCCTCGTTCAGAAGTGGAAACTCCTGCATTGGAAACACGTGCTGTACACTTCCTGCAGTTATGTAAACGGAAATCCCTCCCACAACAAAACAAGTGCGCTCTAGTGAACAAACAGCGTGCAAGCTCATTGCACCAGCATTTGCTGCATAGCACATTTTATTTTAATGTGCCCATAGATTTCGCCTACGTGTCAAACTTGTAATCCACACATTACTTTTGGCACGTGAACAAGATTTTTAACGCAACAGAAAAATCGAACCAAACTGCAAGGTACGGTATTCATTCATCCTGCAGCAGAAGGCACAGAATACGTGCATTATGCAATAGCCACTCCACCTACTGCTATCGTTTATTGCTTGTCCAAGCAATCAGAAAATCATTACATACAATGACGTGTCTGTCACCATACACCATCAATGTGCACAGCTTTCTGGGGACCCCTTCATCCATGCATTCATCCATCAGTGCATCCACTCATCAACCCTTTCACACTCCCAATCATCCATCTTTCAACCATTCCGTCCGCACATCCATACATATATCTAATCCATACACCCACTCATCCATCCATCCCCTCATCCAATTAATCCACTCACTCATCCATCCATCCACTCATCCAATCCATCCACCCACTCATCCATCCATCCACTCATCCAATTAATCCACTCACTCATCCATCCATCCAGTCATCCAATCCATCCACCCACTCATCCATTCACCCACTCATCCAATCCATCCACCCACTCATCCATCCATCCACTCATCCAATTCATCCACCCACTCATCCACCCACCATCCATCCATCCACTCACCCATCCATCCATCCATCCACTCACTCATCCATCCATCCACTCATCCAATTCATCCACCCACTCATCCACCCATCCACTCATCCATCCATCCACTCACCCATCCATCCATTCAATCATCCAATCCAACCACTCATCCATATATCCACACAGTCAGCCATCTCCCATCAATCCATCTATCTGCCGCCTGGTCTTCTGTCCACCCAACCATCCAGTCATCA
The DNA here is from genome assembly GCF_964263255.1 of Lissotriton vulgaris. Classification (NCBI taxonomy): domain Eukaryota; kingdom Metazoa; phylum Chordata; class Amphibia; order Caudata; family Salamandridae; genus Lissotriton; species Lissotriton vulgaris. The sequence continues at coordinate 1,076,754,975 of NC_141689.1, read as the reverse complement.
ATTCAAATACCTATTTATTAATTTAAACTCAGATCCATTTAAGCCTCCCTTCGCCTTTCATCCATTCATTCGCCCACCAACCCTCCATGTATCTGCAAGGACACATAATAGATGTAGCATAATTCATGAACTGATGCATTTCCAACTCCCTCTTTTCTGCATCGCATTGCCGTGTGTTAATTCACCTGAATCTCTGCTTCATTATTTATACTGTGATTTCTGATAGACTGGTCATTTATGCGCCCAGCCAGCGCAGCTCTGCAAGAGCAACTTGACCCGGAATCTGAATTGAAGTAGCCGTGCAGACCAACTATTATGAGTAAACGCTGCCTTTCGACGCCCACTTTGCTGCCTAAAATTAACGAAAATTAAAAGTGCGAGAGAGCCTTCACACGTCATCGCGGACCCGTTAAATTCTATAGAAAGCCGCGGCGAAATAGTAATCCCTTTCAAGTAGTGGATCTGTCTTATCTCAAATATGTGCCTCGCGCGTGTGCTTGCAGTGCCAATAGCATCACACGGACCCGCTTCACATCGAGACAAAAAATATTTTGTTCTCTCAATGAATCTTATTCAACCTAAGCATGTAAACCGAAGGGCATACGGATATTGCTCTATTGCTGCTGCAATTTTGCACCGACATTTGCACCGTCAGACCAGTGCAAAACTCTACATGTTGCACCGATCGTTTGGTCCAAATGTCAGTGCAACTTTAGCTACAAAAGTGCCCCCAGCACTCGCGTGTAACCCATCCCACGTTGCAGCCTGCTGCTGATCAATATTTCACAATAACTCCCGGAACCCTTCCGTCTTACTTTGCCAGCGGTCGACATGGTGGCGGTTGGTCTTCAGAAGACTTCTGGACTCTCTGCCGCGCGGCCAGCAGCCTGCAGACTCTCCTGAGCGACGGCCGGGTCCTCCTGCCTGTCAACGAGCAGCACCGCTCACCCCGTTTATATACAGCAGAAAGTGCACAATCACTTCCTGAGCTACACCCCTCAGACCGAGGGACCAACCCCTAGCTCCTGGCAAGCGAGGGATGGCAAACGGCCCCTTCTTCAAGTCATCTCTCTAAGTCCCACTCAAAAGAGTTAAACAAAATATATAAACACACGCTTGGAACGGGGACAAGTTATGACTGTATTGACTTTTTTCTGTCTTTCAAACTTCAGTTGGAAACAAAAGCAGTCCAAACATATTTTTTCGTGAGAAGAATTGTGCATTACTGTGTTTTTTTTAGGTGGGGTTAGCACTGCCATGCAGCCCTTTTGTGGTGGAATAAAGCGATTTCTTGGCAGGAAAGCAACAATTTTTCTCTCCTCTCACCCTTGATGCCTTAATTCTGTATACAGAGGACCGAGCCAGAACCGAGTCCCCGGTTGACCCACGTTGAGTGAACTGGTAGCGGCCTGTGTTCCTGCCTTGGTACGATGCCCACATTTGATTAAGGGCTAGGCATGATTTTAATGCGGCCAGCAAGCACAGTCGTTTTTCGAGTGTTCTTGTAAACACGCTAAATTCAATGTATTTGCACTTGAGTGTGATTTTCAAAATTGCAAACGACTTTTTACTAAAGTCCAGATTCTGTAGTATTTTATTATTGTGTGAAACATTTGGCTCTTGCACTGCCGAAGCGCTGACGTCAATGGAACGTTGGGACAGCAGAGTACAGCGTGCCGGAGAAATTACGATTTTTGTTTTATATTTTTGTGAAGTACTGTCAGTACAATGTCCAGTTAATGGGCCATGTGAATCTTGCTTTTACCGGAAACCTGATGGTAGCCTGTCGATGGACACAAACTGTTATGTTGTGTCTTCTTACCTGCCTTCCTCCTCCCTACATTGTAGTCCCTCTTGCTTAGAATAGGAATGTTCCTATGTTCTTAGAATAGGAATGTACGTGTGATTCCAGGTCAGTTACGACCTGAAGCTGTTGGTGGATGAGGCGAATAAACTGGACTCCTGATCTACACCTTGTTTCCTCTTTAATTCAATTTGGGAAACACCACATTATTATTGGCGACGATCCTACCTCACATCGCCTCAACACGCAGCTGTCCTCTTCTTGAAGTACCTCTCCAGCGGCTGTATTCTTTGGAAGGAAGCGAAGTCTTCCCAGCGGCTGAATCGACGATTTAAAAAGAAGAAAGAAAACTCCTTGATCTGGTGAGGAGTACGGAGGGAGGTTAAAAAAAAAAATAAGGGGACGTAAAAGAAGGAAAATAATCAACGCGCATTGTTTGTTTGCTGAAGCCGTTAAATGCGCTCGCGCTGCTCGCTTTTCTATGCGCGAGAGATTTCAGCGCGTGCAGCAGGAAGGCTTCATGCGTTTCAGTGACGTATCACGCAACGTGCAAAGGAAGTCACCTTGCGTTTCAAGCCTCGTTGCGCTCAGTGTCTAACGCGCATTTAAAAAAAAGAACCCTGATTGTTATCTTTGCTTTGCGCATAAGTTAAAAGAATGTAGAGTGAAAGAACATTCGTTTTGCATTGGAAGTAACACAGAAATAGAGAAAAGAACCCTGATTGTCTTTGGGAACAGAGTAAAAGAACGTTTTTGAAAAATAGAACGTGTCTTTATAAAAAAAGAGGATGATGATCTCACAAAGCCTGCTCTACTGTGATTAAAAAAAAAAAAGGTAGACAAAGAGAAGCCTTTTTTTTTCAACACAACTAAATCTTTATTAATGACATTTCTTTATAGAAGAAAATAAAGAAAAGCTTATTAAGGACACAATAAAGGATAAGGTGAAGAAAGACTATATACTATATATAAAATTAAAAAAAAAGGAAAAGAAAAGAAGTTATAAATATGCAGAATGTCACACAACCAGCATTTTTTTTGATAAGTCCAGGTGAACCTAGCGTGAAATGGCAGAAATGGAAGAAGATTTTTGCGAATTATGCGAGAGTGTGTGGCACAAACCTGAGTGCAGAAAGGAAGCTTTCTTTACTCTTACACTGTCTAGGTGGTGAAGGACAGGACGTACTAGAACACTTGCCGGAGCTCACAGCAGCGGAACAGAGAAACTTAAACGAGTACGAAATAGCCATAGAGCAATTAGATCGTCACTATCTTCCAAGATTGAGCACAATAATGGAGAGATACCATTTTGGCTTGAGAGGTCAGAAGAGAGATGAGTCTGTAGAAGACTACGTGTCAGCTCTAAGAAAATTGGCGTCTTCATGTAAATTTGGACAAACATTAGAAGAAAGGATAAGAGATCAGTTCATCTTAAAATGTGCTCATGACAGCATTCGTAAAGAGTTATGGCTAAAGGATGAACCACCCCTAGAGGAAGTACTTGTGATAGCAAAACAAGTCGAACACATGACCAAGTGTGTAGATGAACTGAAAGGAGAAAAAGAGAAAACAGTGGAACCTGAGAAGAAAGCCGAATCCAAAGTAGAGGAAGTAGTTTGTCAAGTTCAGAAAGAGGGAAAAGAAGACAGCGGGAGAAATGACAATATGACGAATAGATATAATCCGAATTTTAATATGTCTAACAAATTTTCTTGTTTCAGGTGTGCTAATCCCGGACATTTAGCTAACTCACCAAATTGTCCTGCCTTGAAAGTTACTTGTAATGAATGTGGGAGAAGAGGTCATTTTTCAAAATGTTGTAGGACAAAAGGTAATAAAAGGGATAATACGTACAAGAAATGGGCACAACCACAGGTAAAAACGGTTACGTTTCAGGTTAGTGATGGAGTATTAGAACACCCCACACATTTAGTTAAAGTAGATGATGCCATGATTGAATTTAAATTTGATTCTTGTTCCCAGATCACCATGATTGATGAAGAGCTTCTGCACAAAACCTTTGGGAAAAATGTAAAGCTGTTCAAAAGCGACATCTTACCACTAGGGTATGGCAGTAAACCCATTAAGATTTTAGGTTATTTTACTGCCACTATGGAATTAGGATGTAGAATCATTCCTGGAAAAATTTATGTTACCAATTTTGGGGATGCACTAATTAGTTGGCGTGACCAACGTGATCTTGGGGTCACACTTGATCCTAATGCCACACCTCAGTTGAGAATTCAGGAGGTGGAAAATCTTGCTGACATGTTTGCTGGAAAATTTCCATCTGTGTTTGAAGACAAGTTGGGATGTTTGATTGGCTATAAGCATTGTATCAAGCTTAAGAAAAATGCTATCCCCATAGTAGCGAAGGTTAGAAGGATTCCACTAGCGGAACAAGTAAAGGTACAAGAAGAGATAGAAAAGTTAGTTTCAAATAACATTATAGAGCCTGTAGAAGCCACGGAATGGTTGGCCCCCATTGTAGTTGCGAAGAAGCCAACTGGTGAGATTCGTTTGTGCATTGACCTAAGAGCGTTAAACAAAGAGGTGGTGGTGGACAGATTTCCGTTACCCAACATAGATGAAATTGTAGGCACATTAGAGGGTGCGAAATACTTCACTACCCTGGATCTGGCATCTGCCTACCACCAGGTAGAACTAGACACTTCTTGTCAGGACTTAACTGCATTTGTAACACCGATGGGTACTTTTAAGTTCAAAAGGATGCCCTTTGGATTGATATCAGCTGCCTCGGTTTTCCAGCGAATTATGACACACATACTTAAAGGTCTTCTTGGGGTAAAATGTTACCAGGATGATCTTCTAGTGTATGGGTCAAACTTGCAGGAGCACAATGAGCGTGTGTGTGAAGTGTTGAGAAGACTGGCTGATTCTGGTTTGACTCTTAAGAAAGAGAAGTGTAAATTTGGCTTAGAAGAAGTAAATTACCTAGGGCACTGTATTAAGAGTCAAGGTGTTTTTCCAAAATCGGATTTGGTTGCTTCCATCAGTAATGTTGCAGAACCTATCAATAGAGAAGAGTTATTGTCCTTCTTAGGGATGGTAGAATTTTATGGGAAGTTTATTGTACATTTTGCGGACAAGACAAAGAACATGAGGAGACTCACTGGGAAAAGTGTTGTTTTTGTCTGGTCAGATGAGTGTAAGAAGGAATTTGAGGGAATAAAAGAGGAATTAAAGAAAGCTCCGTCCTTGCAGGCATTTGTTCCTGGTTTACCTACGTTCATTTTTACTGATGCAAGTGAAAAGGGATTAGGGGCGGTGTTGGTACAAAATAAACAAGACCATGAGTCTTTAATTGCATGTGCATCCAGGTGCCTTCGTGGTCCAGAGTTAAACTACTCTGTAATCGAAAAGGAGTCATTAGCGATATATTGGGCACTAAAAAAGATCAAGAATTTAGTTTGGGGGACCAAATTTATTGTCAAATCTGACCATAAGCCTTTGAAAGAAGTATTTTGTAAAAAAGGACTAGATTCTATTTCTTCGCGGATAAGAAGATGGATCATATCGTTACAGGAGTTTGACTTCGAAGTCCAGTATTTACCTGGTGTGTCTAACAAGGCTGCTGATTGTTTTTCTAGATTGGTTAAAAGTGATGATACGGGGTACGAAGATGACTATGTTGATGAAGATGAATATTTGAATGTTTGTGAGGTCACAGAGGGTGTTGTAAGTAAAGAAGAGTGGAAAGAGGAATTGTCAAAGGATGAGGAGTTGGTTAAGGTAATGTCCTTATTAAAAGATAACAAACGTCTGGACAAACCTTGGTCTCTTGTTTCTCATGAACTTTCAATTTCAGATGACATGCTAACTCGTGGGTTGAGACTCATACCTCCTTTCTCTTTAAGGAAAAAATTGCTCTCTCATGCACACTCTGGTCATTTGGGGATAGTAAAAACCAAGGAGATGGTTCGTACTCAGTTCTGGTGGCCAGGAATGGACTTAGAAATTGAACGTTTGGTGAGGGAATGTGTGGAATGCTGTGCAAGTGATAAGATCCTAAAAGTCAGGCAAATGCCCATGGTATGTAGAGAGTTACCCAATCATCCCTGGGATGAATTAGCAATTGACATTTTAGGCCCTCTTACGGGAGTTTCTGACACTCCCTATCTGATAGTCTTAATTGACTTGTATTCACGGTGGATTGAGGTTCGTGCAGTCAGTGAGATTACTTCTAATTCTGTCATCAAGTTTTTATCGGACATATTCTTGAGAGAGAGTTTCCCTAATAGTTTACTGTCAGATAACGGTCCTCAGTTCTGTTCTAGTGTCTTTGAAGACTATCTTAAAAAATGTGGAATAGTACACAAGAGAACATCGTTATATCACCCTGAAACAAATGGTGCAGTTGAGAGGGTCAACCGTACATTAAAGGAGTGCATTCAGCTCGCAAGAGCTAGTGGCTTGGATTGGAAGGATGCATTAAGGGAAAGAATAGACGCTTATCGTTACTCCCCTCACTCGACCACTGGAAAATCTCCCTTTGAGCTATTTAGAGGTAGAGTTCCGAATACGATGTGGTGTCCAGGTTGGATGAACATGAAGAAGGGTTTTGTGGATAATCATGTGGGTGCTTGGAGGGAGAGAGAAATTGAGAAACAAACTTGTAGGAAGGCATATTTTGACAAAGTTAAACGTGTTAAATTTCATGAAGTAAAGGTAGGTGACCTTATTAGAATAAAGGCACCTGTAGGGAGACGGCCGTGGTCCAAGTATACCAATGTTAGGCCTGTCATTAAAGTTTTTGGTAATGCCGTCAAGACACAAGATGGGAGGATTTGGAACAAGAGTCGAGTTGTAGTTGTTAAGTCTAGAGACCTTTCTCAGTCTGACTCTGATATTACATCTAATCTGTTTGGCATAAGCAATTCTTCTCGCTCTTGTTACAACTCTCCACCCAGTTCTCGCATGAGGAGTCAAAGGTTACGCAGTGCTCCGATGTACATGAAAGATTATGTGTAAGTTATGTTCACTGGTTTCTGCTTATTCATCTGTTTCTTTTATCTCCTTTGCCTACTTAATTTTCTGTTCACTATGTTTTTGGTAAAGAAGGGAGATGTGTTATGTTGTGTCTTCTTACCTGCCTTCCTCCTCCCTACATTGTAGTCCCTCTTGCTTAGAATAGGAATGTTCCTATGTTCTTAGAATAGGAATGTACGTGTGATTCCAGGTCAGTTACGACCTGAAGCTGTTGGTGGATGAGGCGAATAAACTGGACTCCTGATCTACACCTTGTTTCCTCTTTAATTCAATTTGGGAAACACCACACAAACCACAAACGGGACTAGGGCTAGGGAACAGCTGTGAAAGGGTAAAGTGAGGACGAGGGGCGGAAAAAGAAAAGAGGCGACTGGGACAGAGGAAAGAGCGTGGGACGTTACTTGCTCTCGTGGGTGATGTTTTGTCAGATTTGAGGGTCTCTGGTTGGCACAGGTAGGTACTTGTGACAAATAGGGTCCCTTGCCTCTAGTCAGGGTAAGGGGGTACACTCCTAAAATAACCCCTGCTCACCCCCCTTGGTAGCTTGGCACGAGCAGACAGGCTTATCTCAGAGGCAGTGTATAAAGCATTTGTGACCACATACAGTTACCCAGTGGCAACACTACAGATGGACACCACACAGTTGTATATTAAAAATGAGTATTCTTTATATAGACTTAAAACAAGTCCACAAATGACAAAAATCCACAATACTATACTTAAAAATGGTAGTATTAGTTTAGTGACGTTTAGTTCTTAAGATGCAACACTTTGCGTCAATGTACCTTACGATGCATTGCGCTTCCACACAAAAGTGTTGCAGCGATGGAAATGTGTTATACATAAAAGAAGTCCTTGAGTCAGGAATATAATTCAGTTACTTTATTATTCAAGTTGAGTTGCTAGTCCAGATCATAAGATGGTAATATAATAAAAACCCCACCAGGAGTGACCTCCCTGTCACTCAGCCTGCCTGCCACCAACTGCCAGTCAACTACAGGCCAAGCCCCCAACATTCTACAATGTCACCAAGTATTCTAACAGTGACATCATCTGAGCCACAGCGAAATCTCAACTAGGGGAAAAGAGACATAGATCACATACAACAAAATGCGGCAATGTTCAGGTGCAAAAGAAATAAAGATGGCGCTTTCTCCGTGATGCAACACGCTTCCCGGTGATGCGGCCGCATCTATTGCGACGTCGATCCTCTTCTCCGCCGATGCGAGATGTTGTCCTCGATGCTAGCCCCGACAGGCCCTGCGACACGCTTCCCAGTGATGCGGCGGCGTCTGCTGCGACGTCGATCCTCTCTCCTGGCGATGCTTCCACAATGATGCGAGCCACGACAGGCCCTGCCACACTCTTCTTGAAGATGCAGCAGCGTCTGCTGCGATATTGATCCTCTTCTCCTGGGAAGAGCCGCGACAGGCCCTGTGATACGCTTCTCGGAGATGCAGCGGAGTCTGAAGTGACGTCGATCCTCCACTACTGCGACACGCTTCCCAGTGATGCGGCGGCATCTGGTGCTACGTCGATCCTCTTCTCCGGCGATGCATGGCACGTCGTGATGTGAAGCCGCAGCAGCAGTTCAGCTACACGCTTCTTGTTCTTGAGTCGCGCTTCCAGCTCCTTGCAACACGCAAGTCCTCAAAAAGTCCAGCAAAACTGCAGGCACTTCAAGAAGACTCTTGGGGAGCTGGTGGGTCAAGTCTGTTGTCCCTAAGACTTCAGCAGGAGGCAAGCACTGTTCAAAGCCCTTGAGATCTTTCACAAGTTGAAAATAAAGTACACAAAGTTCCTTTCTCCTTCCATTGGCAGTCAGGCAACCACTGCAGGCCAATCCCCCAAGCAGCGCTTCAGCTTAGGGATAGTCTCTCCTCAGTTTCTTCAGGTTCCTCTCCTCAGCAAAGGTTTCTTCTTGTAGTCCAAAAGTGATCTAATGTCTTGGGATCAGGGTCCAAATATTTATACCCCAAAATCCTTTGTCCTCTGAGGGCAGAGGGGCCTTTGCCTAGTCCAAACCAGTTCTGGAGCACTCTGTTTACATGACTCCTTCTTTCCTTTCACAGTGCAGGGCAGAAACATCAGACACCCCACAGGAGGTGAAGCCAGCATTGTGGAGGAAAGGCACAGCCCTGGAGCACTCTGTTGACATGATTCCTTCTCTCCTTTCACAGTGAAGGGCAGAGACATCAGACACACCACAGGGGGCGGAGCCAGCACTGTGGGGGGCAGGCACAGTTCCATTCAGGTCCCAGGTGCAACTCCTTCCTCCCATCTGGATGCAGATCTCTCTATTCATCACTGGGGGGACTCACCCTGTCTCCTGGAATCCCCAGCCCTGTCACTCAAACTCCAGACAAGGAATACGCAACCTAGCAGAGGCAGACTTGGATAGTTAGACAAGAAAATACCTACTTTCTAAAAGTGTTTTTTGAAAAACACAGAATGTTAAAACTAACTTCACTAAAAGATGTATTTTATTATTCTGAGTTCAGGCACACTAAACCCGAAATTCTACCACGTTCCATGAGTCATTTAGGATTATAAGATGTAATAATCTATCTGCCCATTCTGGCCTATGGAGAACAGGTAGCCTTGCAATAATGAAAAACAGAAATGGCTGTACTTCACTATTAGGACATGCCAAACACACCAGGGCATGTCCTGCCTTATACTTACAATGCACCATGCCCTTGGGCCTACCATAGGGGTGTCTGATATGAAGAAAAGGGAAGGTTTAGGGACTGGCAAGTGGGTGCACGTGCCCAGTCAACAGGGCAGTACCAGACTGCACACAGGCTCTGCAATGGCAGGCCTTAGACACATTTTACAATGATGCTTCTGTGAGTGGCACAACCAGTGCTGCAAGCCCACTAACAGCATTTGCTTTACAAACCCTGGGCACTCCTGGTGCATTGTACTAGGGTCTGACAGGTAAACCAAACAAGCCCAATCATGGAATCACTAATCCATATATCAATTTACAATAAGGAGAGCATATGCACTTTAGCACTGATTATCAGTGGTAAAGTGCCCAGAGTCATTAAACCAACAAAAACAGGTCAGACAAAATACAAGAGGAAGGCAAAAAGTTCAAGGATGACCCTGCAAAAAGGGCCCAGTCCAATATGTTCCATTTAATTTTGTCCTGGTCCCCCTCCACCAGATGGGATTTCCAGTCTGCAAAAAACAGAGCTGGTCTCTTAGCCTTGGAACAGTAATGCTGTCCCGATTTCCTTTTCACGTTTTACTTACTCTAGAATTTATTTTATTTCATCTTTTCAGAATGATTTTTTGTAGGTTTGTATGCAACATATTACCCATGTAGTTGTGTATTGTGAAAGGAGCTGCCTCTATGTATTTGTGCGGGATCAGGTTGTGGGTTGGTGTTTATAATGGGCCATGGTTGAGAGCTGTAGAGGTCAGGAAGAAGGCAGAGCAAACTTCGCACAGTGCATGTCAGTAGGTCATAAAGGGGTTCAGAATGCATGTTCATCCAATCCTTGGCTTCTCTGCAGGGAGAATAGGGCAATGGGCAGATGTGCTAGTAATGTGAAGGAGTTATACAACTGCCAAAATATTTCCAGGGCAAAAGGCAGTGCTTACTGCTCAGTGGATACATTTGTGGGTGTGTGAGAGGGGGAGATGAGGGGAGGAGATGCAAGGAAGTATGTGCGGGGTGTTTGACTTGGCCCTTCTGGCAGGTTCACCCCTGAACTTTTTGCCTTGTAAGGTTACCTCCTTATAGTGATTCCTGGTCTTTGCGCACTTTAGCACTGTGGCGCAGTGTAAAGTGTATGCGCTCTCTGATTGCGTGTGTGAGATTGTCCTGCCCTCCCATAGGAATGCATGGGGAATGTGTGTGTCCATGGTAATCCCTGATGCATGGGAGTGCAGGTGCGAGTTTGGTATGTGCGGACTCGTGTGATTAAATGCTGCGCGATGATGTGTGCGGTGTTATTGTGTCTAGTGTGGAAGTGCCACTTCTAGAAGTTGGCCTGTCTATGCAGTGAATGTGCTGGCTTGTGATTGGCTGGGGCTGGCTGGTGTGCCAGGCTCCTGGTGTCAGGATTGGTCTGCCCCGGTGGTGAATGGGAGATCTATATGTTGATGGCTGGGGAGGAGTGCACCTGGGACCTGAATAGGGCTGGGCTTTCCCCCACAAAATGCTGGCTCCACCCCCTGTGGTGTGGCTGATGTCCCTGACCCATCCTGTGAATAGAGAGAGGGGCTGAGCAAAACAAAATGCTCAGGAACCAGTTGTATCTGGTTCGCCCCTTGCCTGCACCTTTAGACAAAGGAATTGTGTGTATAAAAAGAGGCTGTGACCTCTTGTAAAATGTTCTTGTTTCCTGACTTGAATCTACCAGGGCTGTGCTGCTGCCGGGGCCCAGGGGAAGGCTTTCCTCCCTGTGCCCTACCCAGTCCCTGGATGCCTGGAGGACCCCTCTACTTCCTGAACCTTGACAGAGTGGGGCTTGCTGAGGGTGGGGCCAAGGAGGGACCTCCATGGGGGCTGTCTCCTTGCTGGAGTGCCCTGTGTGCTGGCCCCTGGGCCCTACATGGCCTCCTGATCTCCAGGACCTGTTTCTTTGCTGTTGCCTTTGCCCCAGGAATTGATGCTGCCTGTGGGCGCTCTGGGAGCGCTGGGCTCCTTTCCCATATGACCCTGTGAGAGGGAATCCCGAACGTAGGAATTCCCCATGTGGGCCCTTCATCGCAGGTGCCCACCATGCATTATGCATGATTCTCATTAAATTAAATTTAAGGGTGCCACCCCTTTTCATAGGTGCTTTAGCGGGTGCCCAACCCGTTTCTACGTTTTTCTGGTACACAGAGGGAGCCTACTCCTCATTTTTGCCCCAAAGTATGACCGCAGCGGCCCTCACGGCGCAAAAAGGAAGTCAGGCACGGAGTGCCTGACGATGGGCGGGACGTCCGGTTTGCGAATGAAGTCCCGCCCGCTGCCGCGCTGTGATTGGTCACCCGGCCGGGAGAAGAGACTTGCTGCCTCAGGGGCCACGAAGGCTCCAATGAAGTCCCGGTCCCAAGATGGGGACCGGGTGAAGAGCGGGAGAAGCGTGCAAAGCGGGCGCATGGTGAAGGCAGGGCTCCCATGAGGAGAGAGAGCCCCGCCGAGCGCTACCGCCGCCCAAGGGAGAGGAATCCTGCCCGCAACCTGGTAAGTGCAGCCGGGTGCCAGTGTTGTGCTTGTGAGCCCCCGAGCGGGAATCCGACGGCAGGAGCATTTCTTGCGTGCCCCCGAGGGTCCTGGGGGCATTCATTGGTTTTGAGTCCCCCAAGAGGGACTCCAACGTCCGGCCCCATTTCTTTAGAGCCCACGAGAGGCTCCTGGGCATTTCTGATATTTTGAGTCCCCTGAATGGGACTCCAACGATTCCAGGGCATTTTCGAGGGTAGAGCGGCCCCGGTTGGCAGTGGGCCGCTCCCCCAGTTTGGCCGTATATTTGTTTAGAGACACGAGGCTCCAGACGGCATTTTTGGTCGAGCCCACGAGGCTCCTGAGGCCCCCAGTTGTTCACGCAGAGCTCACAAGGCTTTTTAGTAACTAGAGCCTGCGAGGCCCCAGTGTCCCTTGAGCCTAGATGGCTCCAACCTGGAGCACATGTTTATTTCAGAGCCAGGTGGCTCTAGCATTTGGGTGCAGTCTTTGTCCCTGAGGGCTAGCGAGAGTCCCTGTCGCAGTTTTGTCCTCTGCTGCCCTGCAAGTAGTGGGCAGCTGCACCGTTTAGGTTTTCCTTTCTAGGGGACTCTTTCCTTGGATTTTGGAGTGAGACGCACTCCTTCATTCCTACTTTGGTCTTCCCCAGCTGCGCAGCACTTAGTGCCAGCTGCAGCGTTTTTAGGCCCTGTTCTTGTCCCTCAGCTGCCCAGCAAGTAGTGGGCAGCTGCTACGTTTAGGTTTTGGCGCAGTGGCGCGACCTGGACTTTGATGTGAGTTATGTGCTAAATGTGATTTCTGCGCTAAATTTGATTTATGTGCTATCATGATTCATGCTCTAATGCTTTGGGTGTTAGGAAATGTACTGTGTGTAGTTTGTTTTGCGCACCCTGTGTTCTGACACCTCTGAATGTGTTTTTAGGCATCATGTGTAAAGTTTCTGGCCTATACCCCTAAATGTATTTTTATGCTTAGGTGGTTGTTTTTCCTAGTATAGTTATGCTAGTGAGTTCATGGTTCCCTGCGTGATATTTTCCTAAGGTGGTTAGGGTTGCGTAGGTGGTACTAACCTTTTACCAGTGGTTACTGGTTGTGTGCTACATTTGCTATTTGGTGCTACAAGTATTATATGTTCTAAAAGTGCTAGTTCTAAAAGTACTTAGTCCTGACAGTGGTCCTTGTGGCCCTGTCCCGTGTGCATAATCCCTTGTAAATATTACCAGTGCCAGTTGGCACAATGTACATCCTGTGATTCTGATTCTGATGTGTTCTGATAATACGAAGGCTATTTTTATATAACCTTGTGTGGAGTTCCTTTTGTGGGGGGCCTGGGATGTTGTTGCTGGTGGGTGCGTGCGCAAATGCTTTACACATCGCCTCTGAGATAAGCCTGACTGCTCGTGCCAAGCTACCAAGAGGGTGAGCAGGGGTTATCTTGGCTGGTGACTTCCTTACCCTGACTTAGAATGGTGGTTTCTGCCTGAATTTGGCGCAAGTCTTAGCCAACCAGAAATCGCCATTTCAAGCATTGTTGGTCAGCGGTGGGAAATGGACTTGTGTTTGAGCAGTACCACAGCGACAACTGGCTCAACTACAAAACTCAGCATTTCAGATTGTCACATGGAAAGGGATTATTGTTTCTAAGTTTGTTCTAAATGTCATTTCTTTGGAAATGTGGTTCTTGTACACTGTGAGTTCGGTGTCCTAGCTCGGGAGGGTAGATCATCCCCTAAGTGCAGTATGAGTTTTCTGGATTCACCAGTAGGGTGGGATCCAGTGGTGGCAGCAAAAGTGTTTCCAGTGCATGTGTACCCCGTCCCGTTACCGAAGTAATGGTACCTGTGTCACGTGTGGTAAGGTTGAGAAATCAGGGGTGGTAGAAACTGCCTTACCGGTCTGGGGGGGGTTGTGTGTGGATGAATGGTGTATTGCACTGGACAAGTGGTGTGAGTTCTCTGGGATAGGGAGCTTGCTGAATGAATGAGTGTGATTTCTCTGGGATGGGGAGCTTGCTGAATCCTTTGTGAATTGTGCACTCCTGTTTTAAGCTCAGACACTTAGGTTCCTTGTGTTAAACTTTTCTCGAGAACGTCCTCAGAAGTGAAGCCTGTGTTTTGATTTCTGTGGTCTGTTCAGATACAGTATGTTGGAGATGGTACGGTTCTGGGAAGAGAGAGACATAGGGGATGGAGTGATTCCAAAAGGAGTGGCTGAGGTGTCTTCCAGCTCAGCGTGGTAGGAAGAGGTTCAGTGTAGCCCAGCTAGGTCTCGGTGTAGGGGCTCACGTCCTGTCTCAGAGGAGACAGGAGTGGGTGGGACTGCATGTCTCCAGGTGCCCGAAACCAAGTCTCAGGGACTGGATTGTTTCTGAAGGGAACATCAGGTCTGGGGCCTAGGTTGTACCAATAGGTCATTTGAGGAGGATCTCCCAGAGTGTCTAGAGAACGTGGAACATCTATAAACAGGGGTCCAGCAGTTCTGGTGTCTGGCAGTAGTGCTCCAGTTGGGAGGGTGCAGAAGTCCAGATGGAGGAGTGCGAGGGGGATATGCTCCCTAGTGGAAGATTCAGTGGGTCAGGGGCCAGCCAGAAGGGTTGTGTTGCCAAGGAGTGACCATGTGATGCCACTTCTGTCCTAAGTAACAGGCAGACTTGTGACACGACACATTAGTTATGTGTCACCCTCAAGGAAGACCTGGTGCGCCAGGCATCTGACCAAAGGGTACGTCCCTCGGTTGGGGAGCCAGTAGCCGGTGTTTTCGGATCTGGACATCAGGGCAACTGTAAGTAGTGTCCTGAAGTTACAAGAAGAAACATCTGCCTGAAGAGAAGGAACCGGGTAAGCCTTATGGAGGAGTACTGTCCCTGACCTGGGGGATTGGCCTGCAGTGGTTGCCTTGCTGCTGAAGGAAAGGAGAAAGATTTTTGTTATCAACTTGTAGAAGTCCTGGTGCACCAGGCATCTAACCAAAGGGTAGCGTCACTAGGTTGGGGAGCCAGGTTCAGGTGATTGCCTGTCCTGGACGGCAGGCCGACTGTAGCCAGTGTCCTGGACGGTTTGTCTTCTAGGGGTACCACTCCAGTTGGGAGGATGCAGAACTCTGGAAGGGGGTGAGAGGGTGTCTGAGCTGACCCCTGTGCATCCAGTGAATTTGGATCCCAGGTGGTAGACCAGTTGAGGGAGAGAGGTCCTGAACTGGTAGAAGAGTTGTGTTCTGGAGGGGGCTTCTCCTGGGAGAGTGTGCAGCCCCAGAAGTAGAGGTTGGGTGGGGCATTTTTGCCAGTGTTCTCTGGTCAGCCTGAGGGTGCGGACCCTAGGTAGAAGGATCAGTGGAAGTTTGGAACTACACTGAGAAAGGGAGTGGAGAATGGCTATTGTAGGCCAGGGGTTACCATCCCCCACTCTCTGGATGGGCAAGGACCAGTGGTATCTGGGTGGCCTAGGGCCTGGTCCTAGCCATGGACAACTAAGGAGTACCAGCGGGGTAGCCTGGTTGGGCCTGAATCATTATTTTTTTTTTTAAGTGTGCTTGTTTATGGATCAATGTGGCATAGAAGCGGAGGTGTCCCTGCAGTGCGGGCCCGCGTCCGTGTTCTATCGCCCAAAGCAGGGAAGTCCATCATAGTGGTGATTAGTCTGCCATGCGTTTTGGCTGGTAGGGGGTTGTGTTGGACTTGGCCCTTCTGGCAGGTTCACCCCTGAAATTTTTGCCTTGTAAGGTTACCTCATTATAGTGATTCCTGGTCTTTGCGCACTTTAGCACTGTGGCGCAGTGTAAAGTGCGTGTGATCCTTGAGTGCGTGTGTGAGATTGGCCTGCCCTCCCATAGGAATGCATGGGGAATGTGTGTGTCGATGGTAATTCCTGATGCGTGGGGAGTGCAGGTGCGAGTTTGGTATGTGCGGACTCATGTGATTAAATGCTGCGTGATGATGTGTGCGGCGTTATTGTGTCTAGTGTGGAATTGCCACTTCTAGAAGTTGGCCTGTCTGTGCAGTGAATGTGCTGGCTTGTGGATGGCTAGGGCTGGCTGGTGTGCTAGGCTCCTGGAGTCAGGATGGGTCTGCCCCGGTGGTGAATGGGAGATCTGCATGCTAATAGCTGGGGAGGAGTGCACCTGGGACCTGAATAGGGCTGGGCTTTCCCCCACACAATGCTGGCTCCACCCCCTGTGGTGTGTTTGATGTGCCTGACCCATCCTGTGAATTGAGAGAGGGGCTGAGCAAAACAAAGTTCTCAGGAACCAGTTGTATCTGGTTCGCTTCTTGCCTGCACCTTTAGACAAAGGAATTGTGTGTATAAAAAGAGGCTGTGACCTCTTGTAAAATGTTCTTGTTTCCTGACTTGAATCTACCAGGGGTGTGCTGCTGCTGGGGCCCAGGGGAAGGCTTGCCTCCCTGGGCCCTGCCCAGCTCCTGGATGCCTGGCGGACCCCTCTACTTCCTGAACCCTGACAGAGTGGGCTTGCTGATGGTGGGGCCCAGGAAGGACCGTCATGGGGGCTGTCTCCTTGCTGGAGTGCCCTGTGTACTGGACCCTGTGCCCTACATGGCCTGCCTGACCTCCAGGACCTTTTTCTTTGCTGTTGCCTTTGCCCCAGGAATTGATGCTGCCTGTGGGTGCCCTTGGAACGCTGGGCTTCTTTCCCATGTGACCCTGTGAGAGGGAATCTGAGCGTAGGCATTCCCCCTGTGGCACCTTCATTGCAAGTGCCCACCCTGCATTATTCCCGATTCTCAGTAATTTTAATTTAAGGGTGCCACCCCTTTTTATAGGTGCCTTAACAGGTGCCCACCCCGTTTCTACGTTTTTCTGGTACACTGAGGGAGCCTAGTCCTCATTTTTGCCACAAAGTATCACGGCCGCGGCCCTCACACCGCAAAAAGGAAGTCAGGCACCGGAGTGCCTGACGATAGGCGGGACTTCCGGTTTGCGAAGGAAGTCCCGCCCGCTGCCGCGCTGTAATTGGTCGCCCGGCCGGGAGAAGAGACTTGCTGTCTCAGGAGCCACGAAGGCTCCACATGAAGTCCCGGTCCCGAGATGGGTGACCGGGTGAAAAGCGGGCGAAGCGGGCGCATGGTGAAAGCGGGGCTCCCATGAGGAGATAGAGCCCCGCCGGGTGCTACCACTGCCCAAGGAAGAGGAATCCTGCCAGCAACCTGGTGAGTGCAGCCGGGTGCCGGTGTTGTCCTTTTGAGTCCCCGAGCGGGACTCCGACGGTGGGAGCATTTCTTGCGTGCCCCCAAGGGTCCTGGGGGCATTCATTGGTTTCGAGTCCCCCGAAAGGGACTCCAACGTCTGGCCCCATTTCTTTAAAGCCCAAGAGAGGCTCCTGGGCATTTCTGATATTTTGAGTCCCCCGAGTGGGACTCCAGCGATTCCGGGGCATTTCCGAGGGTAGAGCGGCCCTGGTTGACAGCGGGCCGCTCCCCCAGTTTGGCCGTACATTTGTTTAGAGCCTGAAGGCTCCAGGCGGCATTGATGGTCGATCCCACGTGGCTCTTGAGGCCCCCAGTTGTTCACGCAGAGCCCACAAGTCTCTAACGGGGCCATTGTGTTCTTTAGAGCCTGCAAGGCTCCCACGAGGCCCCAGTGTCTCTTGATCCTAGATGGCTCCAACCTGGAGCACATGTTTGTTTCAGAGCCAGGTGGCTCCAGCATTTGGGCGCAGTCTTTGTTCCTGAGGGCTAGCGAGAGTCCCTGTCGCAGTTTTGTCCTCAGCTGCCCAGCAAGTAGTGGGCAGCTGCCCCTATTAGGTTTTCCTTTCTAGGGGAGTTGTTCCTTGGACTTAGGAGTGAGATGTACTCCTTCATCCCTACTTTCGCCTTCCCCAGCTGCGCAGCACTTAGTGCCAGGAAAGGTAGGCCCTGTTCTTGTCCCTCAGCCGCCCAGCAAGTGGTGGGCAGCTGCTACGTTTAGGTTTTGGCGTAGTGGCGCAACCTGGACTTTGATGTGAGTTATGTGCTAAATGTGATTTCTGCGCTAAATGTGAATTATGTGCTATCACGATTCAAGCGCTAATGCTTTGGATGTTAGGAAATGTACTGTGCGTAGGATGTTTTGCGCACCCTGTGTTCTGACACCTCTGAATGTGTTTTTATGCATCATGAGTAAAGTTTCTGGCCTTTACCCCTAAATATATTGTTATGCTTAGGGGTTGTTTTTCCTAGTATAGTTATGCTAGTGAGTTCATGGTTCCCTGCATGATATTTTCCTTAGGTAGTTAGGGTTGTGTAGGTGGTACTTACCTTTTACCAGTGGTTACTGGTTGTGTGCTACATTTGCTATTTGGTGCTACAAGTATTATATGCTCTAAAAGTGCTAGTTCTAAAAGTGCTTAGTCCTGACGGTCCACGTGGCCCTGTCACGTGTACATAATCCCTTGTAAATATTGCCCGTGCCAGTTGGCACAATGTACATCCTGTGATTATGATTCTCATGTGTTCTGATAATACAAAGGCTATTTTTATATACCCTTGTGTGGAGTTCCTTTTGTGGGGGGCTTGCGCAAATGCTTCACACATCGCCTCTGAGATAAGCCTGACTGCTCGTGCCAAGCTACCAAGAGGGTGAGCAGGGGTCATCTTGGCGGGTGACTTCCTTGCCCTGACTTAGAATGGTGGTTTCTGCCTGACTTTGGCGCAAGCCTTAGCCAACCAGAAATCGCCAATTCTAACAGGGGGTTATGAGGGGAAGAAATGCAAGGAAGTGTGTGCGAGGGGGAAGGTGAGGGGAGGAGATGCAAGGAAATGTGTGCGAAGGGGAGATGAGGGGAGGAGATGTAAGGAAGTGTGCGCGAAGGGGAGATGAGTGGAGTAGATGCAGGAAGTCTGTGCAAGGGGGAGGTGAGGGGAGAAGATGCATGAAAGGGTGTGCGAAGGGTAGATGAGGGGAGGAGATGCAAGGAAGTGTGTGCGAAGGGGAGTTGAGGGGAGGAGATGCAAGGAAGTGTGTGCGAGGTGAAGGTGAGGGAAGGAGATGCAAGGAAATGTGAGCGAAGGGGAGGTGAGGGGAGGATATACAAGGAAGTGTGTGTGAAGAGGAGACGAATGGAGTAGATGCAAGGAAGTATGTGCGAGGGGGAAGTGAGGGGAGGAGATGCAAATGAAGTGTGTGCAATGGGGAGGTGAGGAAAGGAGATGAAAGGAAGTGTACGCGAAGGGGAGATAATGGGAGGAGATGCAAGGTAGTGTGTGCGAAGGAGAGATGAGTGGAGTAGATGCAAGGAAATATGTGTGAGGAGGAGGTGAGGGTGAGATGCAAGGAAGTGTGTGCGAGGGGGAGAGGACGGGAGGAGATGCAAGGAAGGGTGTGCGTGGGGGAGGCGAAGGGAGGAGATAGAAGGAAGTGTGTGCAAAGGGGAGATCAGGGGAGGAGATGCAAGGAAGCATGTGCTGGAGAGTCTTAAGGAATAGCTTTTGTACTGGAAGGCTCCCCTTCCAGTACAAAACATATGCTTCAGAGAATGTGCAAACCCTTACACTATGCCACAAGGGTGTGTGCATAGAAAAATTTACAATATCTTAGTAGATATAATGCATTCTATCTATCTATCTATCTATCTATCTATCTATCTATCTATCTATCTATCTATCTATCTATCTATCTATCTATCTATCAATCTATCTACATTGATATAGATATATATAGATATATAAATTCACTGATAAAAACAAAGGTTACAGGAATGTTATAGTTAGGCTGATGTTTCACTTGTACAGAACCATAGAAATTCAGCCATTATAGTTAGTGAGCTAATTATAACTTGTGCCCCCGTAATGCACTACAGATGACCTCACATATTACATCACTCATGACATGGTCAGTGACATTACTTATCTCCCAATCCAACAGTGTGCCAAGAGGTGCGTTTGCAGAGTGGTGGAGAAAGGGGGCATGGCCTTTGACCACCTCTCAGCAATCCCACTGTGTGGGGCTTACTGTAGGTAACAGGAGGCCTTGTTGGCCCCTAAGGACCATCAGCAGTGATAGGGACTTACTACCCCAACCAGCTGTGCACCAAAAGGTGCATTTGCAGAGTGGTAAAGAAAGGGGGCTGGGCCTCCGGTGAGTTGGCAGCTTTATTTTCTTCTATCTTTTAGGAAGGGGGCCCTCGGCGCCTCCCTTCCCTGGGCTATTTTAGGCTCCGCAGATCCCTTCCACCTGGGCCTGTCCCATTTATTTTTTTAAAGGAAGGGGTGTCACGTGCCCCCCCACCTCCTCCCCCTCCCGGGCCCATTTTGACCCTGGGGAGAGCACATTCCCCCGGGCTTGGCTTTTATTTTTTTTAATATTTTGCATTTTATTTTGGCCCCGGGCCCCCATCCCCTAGGGCCCAGCCTATAGTGTGGGAACCCAAAGCAATGTGTCTGTTTGTCTGTTTCACTGCTTGCTTCACAGCAGGCAGGGAAACAGGCACTGCTCTGCTTTCAGCAAACAAGAGCATTTTCTGTTCTTGCTTGCTGAAAGCAGAGCAGGGTTTGCTTTGCTTGGCAGGAGTAGTGCTCCCAGCAAGCCGTAGCAAACTTCAATGTCCGGGGGGTGGGCATCCCAGGACTTTGCTGGAGCTGTCCCGGGTGGGGGGGGGGGGCAGAGTGCCTTGTAGAGCTCCTGTCCTGGAGGGGGGCCCTCTCCTTTGTTGAGTAAGCCCAGGGGAGGTGGTGGTCTCCTGGGGTCAGCAACAGACCCCCTTCATTATTGTTTGTATGCTGTGGGGAGGTGGCAGTCTCAGGGTCTGTTGGGGAGGCCGTAGGGTCTCCCCCATTTTTTTGCCAATAATGTACATGCCCTAGGAATGGGGCAGCCCCAGGGGCAGCGAGGAGGCCACAGGGCCTCCCCCGCATATCTTTAAAAAAACACAGTATGCCCTGGGAAGGCGGCGGTACATGGGGCTGCGGAGGTGGCAGAGCCCTATTATTAATTCTGGGGAGGTGGTGGTTCCCAGGGCATGGGGGTGGCTGCTAGGGCAACCCCCGCTTAAATTTTGAAAGAAGCCTCAGGGAGAAGGTGGTCCCCAGGGCTTTAGGCATTCTAGGAGGGGGCCCCACCTTTCTATTATGCTTAGCCCCAGTGGCGGGCCCTGGGGCTGCATATGGGAGGGTGCGCAGGTCCCCTGCATCATTAAAACATTAGCCCTTTGGAGGTGCCGATCCTTAGGGCACAGGGGTTGCTGCTAGGGCAGCCTCCGCATAAATATAGAAAGATGCCCTAGGGATGTGGTGGTCCCTGGGGCTTTAGACATTCTAGGAGGGGGCCCCATGTGCCCCCTCCTCCTTATTTACACATGCCTCTGTGATCTGGCCCATCAGTGATGTCGCTGACCATGTCATGAATAATCTAATATGTGACATCATCAGCAGTGCATTGCGGGTGCGCGAAATATAGTTAGTACAACTAACTATATAGGAGCAATTTCAATGGTTTTGTATGAGTGAAATGTCCAGCTAACTATAACACCCCTAAAACTTTATGAGTGAATTTCAAAGTTCTTTTAAAAGCTAATTCCTAACTATATAAGGCCTGAAACCTATGGTGTTTTCAGTGAATTTCAAGGGGTTTTTAAATGCTAATTCCTAACTATATGAGGCCTGAAACCTATGTTTTTTCCCGTGAATTTGCAAGTTTTTTTGAATGCTAATTCCTAACTATATAAGCCCTGAAACCTGTGGTTTTTAAGTGAATTTGGAAGGTTTTTTACATGCTAATTCCTAACTATATAAGGCCTGAAACCTATGGTTGTTTCAGTGAATTTCAAAGGTTTTTTATATCCTAATTCCTAACTATATAAGGCCTGAAACCTATCTTTTCTTCAGTAAATTTGCAAGGTTTTTTAAATGCTAATTCTATTAGCGGATAACGTTTAAATATGTTAATATCTTTGTGGGATCACCTGAGCAGCCCTAGGGGGTCAGGTTGTTTCTACCCTGACCCCTTTTTGCATTCTACATGCTTGTTTTTTTCTGCTTCTTTTGTGCCTCGGTCTACCTAGCACAAGATGAATGCCAACACTTCCTGGTTAGAAGTGCTGACAGCCAATGAGCATGCTGCTTTCCTGTGAAAGGCATGCTGATTGGCTGTCACTGTCTGTCAACACTCCAAACCAGGAAGTTTTGGCAGCCATCTTGTGCCTCGGTAGAACCAAGGCACAAGAAAGCAGTGAAACAAAGGTGCAAAACACGCAAAGGGGGCAGGGTAAAAGCACCCTGACCCCTAGGCTTGCTCAGGAGGTCCCACAAGGACCCCCCAGGCCTAAAAATATATATATTTTTGGGTTTTCCCCGTGGTACGCTCAATCAATCAATCAATCAATCAATCAAAGCATTTATATAGCACACTACTCACCCGGAGGGTCTCAAGGCGCTAGGGGAGGGGGGTCCGCTACTGCTCGAACACCCAGGTCTTGAGCTGCTTCCTGAAGGCAAGGTGGTCCTGGGTCAGGCGGAGGTGGGTCGGGAGGGAGTTCCAAGTCTTGGCGGCCAGGTAGGAGAAGGACCTTCCTCCTGTGGTGGCTCTTCGGATGCGGGGGACGGCGGCGAGGGCGTGGCCGGTCGATCGAAGCTGGCGTGTGGGAGTGTAGAAGTTGAGGCGGCTGTTGAGGTATCTTGGGCCTTGGTTGTGTAGGGCTTTGTGTGCGTGGGTGAGGAGACGGAAGGTGATTCTCTTGTTGACCGGGAGCCAGTGCAGATCTCTCAGGTGTCCGGAGATGTGGCTGCGACGGGGGATGTCCAGGATGAGTCGTGCTGAGGCGTTCTGAATCCGCTGCAGTCTCTTCTGGAGTTTGGCGGTGGTTCCTGTGTAGAGGGAGTTGCCGTAGTCCAGACGGTTGGTGACGAGGGCCTGGGTGACCGTCTTCCTGGTCTCGGTGGGGATCCACCGGAAAAACTTACGTAGCATGCGCAGGATGTTGAAGCACGACGAGGAGACGGCATTGACTTGTCTGGTCATGGAGAGGGAGGAGTCCAGGATGAAGCCCAGGTTGCGTGCGTGGTCTGTTGGATTGGGTGCACTGCCCAGGGCGGGGAGCCACCAGGAGTCGTCCCAGGCGGAGGGTGAAGATCCCAGGATGAGGACTTCCGTCTTGTGCGAGTTCAGTTTCAGGCGGCTGTTCATCATCCACTTGGCTACGTCTGTCATCCCTTCGTGTAGGTTGGCTCTGGCGGTGGCGGGGTCATTGGTGAGGGAGAGGATCAGCTGGGTGTCGTCGGCGTAGGAGATGATGTTGAGGTTGTGTTGGCATGCGATGGCTGCGAGGGGGCTCATGTGGACTTTGAAGAGGGTTGGGCTGAGCGAGAAGCCTTGAGGAACGTCACAGATGACTTCGGTGGCTTCTGATCTGAACGGGGGGGGACTCTGTGTCCTTCCGGCGAGGAACGAGATGATCCATTCCAGTGCCTTCTCCTGGATTCGGACGTTGCTGAGGCGCCGCACTAGGGTACGGTGGCAGACAGTGTCGAAGGCCGCGGAGAGGTCTAGGAGGATGAGGGCTGCTGTTTCTCCGTTGTCGAGCAGGGCTCGGATGTCATCGGTGGCTGCGATCAGGGCGGTCTCGGTGCTGTGGATGGCCCGGAAGCCAGACTGCGAGAGGTCAAGGGATTCATTTGTCTCGAGGAAGGCAGCCAGCTGCTTGTTGACGGTCTTCTCGATGACTTTTGCAGGAAACGGGAGCAGCGAGATGGGGAGGTAGTTCTTGAGGTCCGTGGGGTCGGCTGATGGCTTCTTTAGTAGAGCGCTGAGATCGGCGTGCTTCCAGCTCTCCGGGAAGGTAGCGGTGCCGAAGGAGGTGTTGATGATGTCCCGCAGGTGGGGTGCGATGACAGCGTTGGCCTTGTTGAAGACGTGGTGAGGGCAGGGGTCGGTCGGAGATCCGGAGTGGATGGATTTTATCGTGCGGATGGTGTCTTCGGTGCTGATCGGGGTCCAGGTGCGGAGGGTGGTGGTGGGGGGCGGTGGTTCAGTCGTGGCGTGCATCGGTTGAGTGCTGAAGCTGTTGTGTATGTCCGCGATCTTGTTGTGGAAGTAGAAGGCGAGGGAGTTGCAGAAGTCTTGCGAAGGGGTGATGTCGTTGTTTCCGGCGTTGGGGTTGGAGAGCTCTTTGACGATGTTGAAGAGTTCCTTGCTGTTGTGTGCGTTGTTGTCCAGTCATTCCTTGAATGCAGTTTTCTTGGTGGCGTGGATCAGTTGGTGGTGTTTTCGGGTGGCGAGCTTGAGGGCAGTCATGTTGTTCGGTGTTGGGTCTCTGCGCCAGGCTTTCTCGAGTGCTCGGCAGTTCTTCTTAGAGCTCTTGAGTTCGTCCGTGAACCATGGGGCTTTCTTGCTGCCGAGTCTGCTAGTCGGGGTCTTCAGAGGGGTGAGGTCGTCTGCGCAGTTGCTGATCCACTTCGCGAGGTTGGTGGCCGCCTGGCTTGGGTTCGTTGCGCTGGTGGGAGGGTTCATGCTCAGGGAAGTTGCGAGCTGGTCGGCTGTGATCTTGTTCCAGCTTCTGCGTGCAACCTGTTGCTGGTGGTGGTGGATCGTGTACGCGTACATGGCATCGCACCCAGCGCGTACTCCGCGAAATTTTCAAAAAAAAATATTTGGTTTTTTTACCTTTGGGGTCCTCCTAGGCCCCCCTGATAAAACCTAGGGGGTCAGGGGGTCTCTACCCTGCCCCCTTTTATAGTTTTCCCCTTTTGTTTTTCACCTCTTGTGTCTCGGACCGTTTGGAATGTTCACAGACACCGAGAGCCAATCAGCTTTCCGCTCGAGCACTTCCTTGTCGCGCCGGGTGCGCTCCCCGGTATCGTACGTGTAAGCGCTCGAAGCGCGCATATAGATATATATGTGTTTTTGAAGTTAATTTACGTAAAACACAATGGAGCAATTTTCACCAAATATAGAAAATGCACTTCTGCGTACCAGTCCCTACAATTTTGCCAAGTTTGGTGTAATTCTGTGCAGCCGTTCAGGCTGTAGCCGTGTCTAATCGTCCTATGGAAATTAACATGGGGGTTTTGGGACCCCCCTTTTTTCTCGGCCCCGCATGACGAATCCCCCCAAAACTTCCAGGGAAGGAGCGGAGCGGAGCTGGCCTAAATTTTGGAAAATTACACGCAAATTCCTCAACCGGCGCCAAAGTTATTCCCAATAGAATGTTGCGGATTTCCTATGGCAGCTAGGTCCTAACTATATATACCTACTGGCTATCGCCAGTAGGTAATATATATAGATATATATATCTCCTTTCAAGGTGCCCCAGATCTTGGAAACACCACTCCACCAGGGATAATTTAACATAAGTCTTTATTGGCAAAGGCCCGAAAACAGCCAGGCTGGTGTCTCTCCCTACGCGTTCTCGGTGCACCTGCACCTTAATCATGGGAAAGGGAGACCGGTAACATCCGGACTGGAAACCTCACAACATTGTCCCTAAACCGAAATTATATTACCCACTGGCAGTCGCCAGTAGGTAGTTATAGTTAGGACCTAGTTACCATAGGAAAATCACACCATTCTATTCCCAATAACTTTGGTGCAGATTGACTACTCTTCGTGAAATTTTCAAACTTGTGGGGCGTTCCGGTCCGCTCCTATCTTAAAAGTTTTCTGGTGATTCGGCAAGCGGGGGCCGAGAAAAAAGGGTGTCCTAAAACGTGTTTTATCCATGTTATTTTCTATAGGAAACTTTAGCCACGGCTACAGCCCGAACTGCAGAACGAAATGACACCAAAATTGGCAAAAAGGTAGCCCTTGGTTCAGAAAGAACTCTTGTTGTTAAATGGTGTAAATCCGTTCAGTAGTTGCTGAGAAAAGAAAAATTTAAAAAATATTGATATATAGAGGCGCGCAAGATCCGTGCACCCTGCCGGTCACGAGCTGCATGCTAATTGGCTGTCAACACTTCAAGTCAGGAAGTGTTGGCAGCCATCTTGTGCCTCGGTATTACTTAGGCACAAAAAAGAGATAAACAAACGTGCAAAACACGAAAAGGGGGCAGGGTAGAAACACACTGACCCCGTAGGCCTGCTTAGGGGATTCCACAAGGACCCCCAGGGCCCAAAAAAGGATTTTTGTTTTAAATCGCAGGATGTACGCTTGATCCGCGGATCCGGACGCAAAATTAAAAAAAACTGAAGCGGGGCTCCCGCAATTCATTTAAATAAAGCCTCCAAGTGGGTCAGGTCCCGGGTACAGAAAAAAACATGTGTGGGGGAACTCAATCCCCCTACACTGCCCCAGGGACCGCCACATCCCTCTGGGCTCTGAACAAAGATTTGCGGGGGACACACAGCTTCCAACAGCCCTACCTCCAGGGCGTTGATTGTTTATGTGGGGGGCATCCAAGCCCCCCAAGCCCCGGGGACTGGCACCCCGGGACTTTTATTAATACATTTGTGGGGGCACAGGCCCTCTGCCCTAGGGACCGCCACCCCCTGGGGCATTTATTTTTTTAATTATTTTTGTGTGGGGGCTCGAGCCCCCAGACCCCCCAGGGACCGTGACCTCCCCAGGGCTCTAATTATTAAAATTGGGGGGTCTGTGATGAACCTCCAAGGCCCGGGGACCACCAACCCCAGGGCTTTGCAAATGGTGGGAGTGGGGCCATGCGGCCCCCCCTCCTGGAGCCCTTGATGGCTCTGGGGAACACCATCCCCAAGGGCAGGCTCCTGCAGTGTCCAGGTCTGCCCATCCCCGGGACACTGCTGTTTGCAATGACATTGCTCAGTGGTACCTCCAGTATGCATAAGGGAGCTGCGTTGCAGAGGTGTTCAGAGGTAATGCCCCTTTTTATACCTCTCTGCAACACAGCTCTGTGGCGCTTAATGGAGGTACCTGGTGGGCTGCCTGCACCCCAGTGACCCTCAGGATTTAAGGGGACATTATCCCCCAACTTCAAACGCACCACAGGGTCCGTTTTTGCTCAGTGGTGAATTGAGGGGGCAGGGCCTAAGGTGAGATGTGTGCAAACACGCCCTGTGGGACATTTTAAGTTGGGGAATTATTTCCTCTTCAATCCTAAGGGTCCCTAAGTGCCAACTACCCCACCACTTACCTCCAGGACGCACCACTGCGCTGCATTGCAGAGATGTGGCCCAGGCAACTCCCCTTTTTACACCTCTTTGTAATGCAGCTCTGTGACATTTACTGGAGGTACCTGGTGGGCTAGTTGGACCCCAGGCACCCTCAGGATTCAAGGGACTTAATCCCCCAACTTAAAACGTGCCTTGGGGTGTGTTTATACAGTGGTGAAGCGAGGGGACGAGGCCTGAGGTGACGTGTGCAAACATGCCCTGTGGCGCATTTTCAGTTGGGGAATTAATTCCCATTCAATCCTGAGGGCCCCTGGGGGCTAACTACCCCACGAGGTACCTCCAGTAAGCGCCTCAGACCTGCATGGTGATTCATCAAGCAGGGGCCAAGAGAAAAGTGGGGTCCCAAAACATGTTTTCCCCATGCAATTTCCCATAGGAATCTTTAGACACGGCTACTTCTGAACGGAATTACACCAAATTTGGCAAAGAGTTAGCCCTTGGTTCAGAAAAGTGCCTTTTTAGGTCTCGGTTAGAAGCGAGCGAAGCTCGCTCTCGCCAGAGACCTATAGTTATCCGCTCAGCTTCCGAGGAGGCAATTGCAAACAAAACAGGTGATGGACCGAATGTGGATCAATGTCACACATTCGTCCCAGTCCAAAGATCTGGGCCCAAATCCATCGTTTTTTTGCACTCCACACCACCCTGGGTTAGACAATGGCGATATGCAAATCAGCTCTGACCCTGTGCCCCATGGGAACAGTCCAGTCCGAACTACAAAAGCCATGTCCTTCCCAGAACGGAATCAAGCATCCAAGGACCGGACCGGTTTCGAGGTAACACCTCTCATCAGCCCGGCTAGCTTGACTCCAGTGGTGTGGAGTGCCTGGGACCCACGTCAGGGCATCCCCAGCGCACTTATGGCGGCAATTGCAAACAAAACAGGTGATGGACCGAATGTGGATCAATGTCACACATTCGTCCCAGTCCAAAGATCTGGGCCCAAATCCATCGTTTTTTTGCACTCCACACCACCCTGGGTTAGACAATGGCGATATGCAAATCAGCTCTGACCCTGTGCCCCATGGGAACAGTCCAGTCCGAACTACAAAAGCCATGTCCTTCCCAGAACGGAATCAAGCATCCGAGGACCGGACCGGTTTCGAGGTAACACCTCTCATCAGCCCGGCTAGCTTGACTCCAGTGGTGTGGAGTGCCTGGGACCCACGTCTGGGCATCCCCAGCGCACTTATGGCGGCAATTGCAAACAAAACAGGTGATGGACCGAATGTGGATCAATGTCACACATTCGTCCCAGTCCAAAGATCTGGGCCCAAATCCATCGTTTCTTTGCACTCCACACCACCCTGGGTTAGACAATGGCGATATGCAAATCAGCTCTGACCCTGTGCCCCATGGGAACAGTCCAGTCCGAACTACAAAAGCCATGTCCTTCCCAGAACGGAATCAAGCATCCGAGGACCGGACCGGTTTCGAGGTAACACCTCTCATCAGCCCGGCTAGCTTGACTCCAGTGGTGTGGAGTGCCTGGGACCCACGTCTGGGCATCCCCAGCGCACTTATGGCGGCAATTGCAAACAAAACAGGTGATGGACCGAATGTGGATCAATGTCACACATTCGTCCCAGTCCAAAGATCTGGGCCCAAATCCATCGTTTTTTTGCACTCCACACCACCCTGGGTTAGACAATGGCGATATGCAAATCAGCTCTGACCCTGTGCCCCATGGGAACAGTCCAGTCCGAACTACAAAAGCCATGTCCTTCCCAGAACGGAATCAAGCATCCGAGGACCGGACCGGTTTCGAGGTAACACCTCTCATCAGCACGGCTAGCTTGACTCCAGTGGTGTGGAGTGCCTGGGACCCACGTCTGGGCATCCCCAGCGCACTTATGGCGGCAATTGCAAACAAAACAGGTGATGGACCGAATGTGGATCAATGTCACACATTCGTCCCAGTCCAAAGATCTGGGCCCAAATCCATCATTTTTTTGCACTCCACACCACCCTGGGTTAGACAATGGCGATATGCAAATCAGCTCTGACCCTGTGCCCCATGGGAACAGTCCAGTCCGAACTGCAAAAGCCATGTCCTTCCCAGAACGGAATCAAGCATCCGAGGACCGGACCGGTTTCGAGGTAACACCTCTCATCAGCCCGGCTAGCTTGACTCCAGTGGTGTGGAGTGCCTGGGACCCACGTCTGGGCATCCCCAGCGCACTTATGGCGGCAATTGCAAACAAAACAGGTGATGGACCGAATGTGGATCAATGTCACACATTCGTCCCAGTCCAAAGATCTGGGCCCAAATCCATCGTTTTTTTGCACTCCACACCACCCTGGGTTAGACACCACTGGAGTCAAGCTAGCCGGGCTGATGAGAGGTGTTACCTCGAAACCGGTCCGGTCCTCGGATGCTTGATTCCGTTCTGGGAAGGACATGGCTTTTGTAGTTCGGACTGGACTGTTCCCATGGGGCAACAGGGTCAGAGCTGATTTGCATATCGCCATTGTCTAACCCAGGGTGGTGTGGAGTGCAAAAAAACGATGGATTTGGGCCCAGATCTTTTGACTGGGGGAATGTGTGACATTGATCCACATTCGGTCCATCACTTGTTGTTTTTGCAATTGCCGCCCTAAGTGCGCTGGGGATGCCCAGACGTGGGTCCCAGGCACTCCACACCACTTGGAGTCAAGCTAGCCGGGCTGATGAGAGGTGTTACCTCGAAACCGGTCCGGTCCTCGGATGCTTGATTCCGTTCTGGGAAGGACATGGCTTTTGTAGTTCGGACTGGACTGTTCCCATTGGGCAACAGGGTCAGAGCTGATTTGCATATCGCCATTGTCTAACCCAGGGTGGTGTGGAGTGCAAAAAAATGATGGATTTGGGCCCAGATCTTTTGACTGGGGGAATGTGTGACATTGATCCACATTCGGTCCATCACTTGTTGTTTTTGCAATTGCCGCCCTAAGTGCGCTGGGGATGCCCAGACGTGGGTCCCAGGCACTCCACACCACTTGGAGTCAAGCTAGCCGGGCTGATGAGAGGTGTTACCTCGAAACCGGTCCGGTCCTCGGATGCTTGATTCCGTTCTGGGAAGGACATGGCTTTTGTAGTTCGGACTGGACTGTTCCCATGGGGCAACAGGGTCAGAGCTGATTTGCATATCGCCATTGTCTAACCCAGGGTGGTGTGGAGTGCAAAAAAACGATGGATTTGGGCCCAGATCTTTTGACTGGGGGAATGTGTGACATTGATCCACATTCGGTCCATCACTTGTTGTTTTTGCAGCTTCCGAGGAGGACATGCACATTTCTGCAGAAGGAGGCGATTTGCGCCAACCACACGCGTGCGAACGCGCTCGCAGTGGCCAGGTGCTGTCCTCCTGGAAAGCAGCCTCCCACAACTCAGAACGCTGCTCGTGCTCACGCCTGCTCCCAGGGCACGCACTCTCTCATCTGTACAACTTGGTAGAGCAGCTTGTTGTGTTCCTCCCTCTTCTCAAAAGTACACAGGTCGCAGTCTTCTCTTTATGCAGGATGGGCGGATCGCCCGACAAACGCTTGTTATTTTATTTCACCCACGCTCGCCTGCCTCCCGTTGATATTAAAGCATTTCTGGTGCATCGAAGCATCGAGGGAGGGAAAGTGCTTAAGTTTATTTTCTCTTCCTACAAGTACACCACATGTGATAAGCATGGGTCAGTGTATCATCACCCAAACATAGATAGTACATGCTGCTTCTGCAACGAAAGGCATGACTCAGTTAACCTGCTCCTGCATTCAGTGGTAAGAAGAGAGGAGTTGGCCTAACGGCTAGGGCGCTCGACCTCGGACCCGGGGAACACGGTTCGAGTCTCGGGAATATCGCAAAAACCTCCTGTGATTCTGGGCAAATCCCGTGCCTCACAAAATGAATGTGTGTCCTTGTGTAACGTAATTGGTGCTATGTAAAGTGCTCTGAACGTATTAAAAATCTATTTACATGTGAAAATAATGTGCTTTTTTTTGATACTCCATTGTAGTAACCCCACTGGTCTTTTTCTCACTTTTGGGGCTACACTAGATAGTGTGTCCACTTCTCCTTGAGGATTCCTCCTTTTTGCATTTCAGCAGAACATAAGTTCATTTTATCTCGGAGACAGACTTGGGTGGTGCCTGTCTTCCGCATGTGCGTGTTCTCGCCGATCAGGTCTGTGTGGTTAATGTAGTGCAAACCACTCATATTATGTGTACCTACGTGGGTGTTCTGTGAGGCTGGTTTTATATTACCACTTCAAAGCACGGGCCGTTTCTACCATTAGGCCAGACTAGGCGGTCGCCTAGGGCGGCAGAAGGGAGAGGGCGGCAAAAATAAGAGTTTGGGAATTCTGCTCATTTGCACTCGCTCACTGTGACAGTATCAAAGCGGTGCCAGGACTCTGCGTCCCAAACCTCGGCTCCCAGACGGGGACAGGAAATCTGCAGCTGCAGCGCACAACATGCCCTTGAGAGGCACTGGGTGCTGAGGGCAGACCTGGACACAGGACGTTGGGTGGGCCGGGCATACTGGAGGGCCACCCTATGCAGGAGGAGACAGGCGGGGGCACTCTGTGCTCAGCTTGAGACCCCAGGCCCACAGCCCCGCCCCAACTTCCGGGCCGCCATGGCGGAGGCACCGCTGTGCCTCACCTGGGTGCTTCTAGTGCTGGCCGTGTCCTGCGTGTCCATCAGCCTGGCGTCCAAGAACGAATGCCACAATACCTTTGATTAAAATGGCTGGAATGCCAGGGTGAGGTATAGTGACTGAAACTCAACTTTTGGCCTGGGAGCCTTTCACAGGATTGGAAATGAAAGCCTGTGTCAGACTCATCAAGGGCCTTGAGTGCACAATTCCTGGAAG
Source organism: Lissotriton vulgaris (assembly GCF_964263255.1). Classification (NCBI taxonomy): domain Eukaryota; kingdom Metazoa; phylum Chordata; class Amphibia; order Caudata; family Salamandridae; genus Lissotriton; species Lissotriton vulgaris. Next base: position 1,076,723,066 of record NC_141689.1, on the reverse strand, counting down.
CAGCGTTGGCTGGGCTGATGAGAGTTGTACACACCATGCCGACATCACTCCCACACCGTACCTGCGCATGGCATATTACAGGCACACTGTCGACCTTTCTTCTCTTGCTGTGTGTACTCGACCTTCCGATCCAGACTGGAAGGAACAGCTAGAAGTCCCGGGGTTAGTGGCATTTAAGCGCTGCACCTAGCACCTAGAGGCAGTGTAGCGGCTAGGCCTAGCACGCCTGGGTGTTCTTCGCATTTCTTCCATTAGCAGCACGCTCTTCAGCGCCGAGGGAACCGGTTGTTGTGGACACATGGTTCACCTCTAGATAGCAGGCCAGGGCGGCAAAGGGATCAACTGCTCAGGTACAGCCACCCGTGGAAAAAAGCTGCATGGGTTGGCGAGTCACGCCCTGTTCACTCCAACCATAGGGCACATCGGCACGACATTTCCCTGTTTACCATGTTGGAGAACTGCCCATAGCCCATCCGTCATTCTCCGCATGTTTGTTTATTTTCCCTTCTTCTTACTGTGCAGCTGCAGACACCCCTCCCCAGTCTGCGATCCAGTGAGTCCATCTGGTTTTTTACTCTGCTGTTCTGTTAATTTTGTTCCTGATTGTTTGTAATATGATATTCTAGCCCTGAGGAAGTCTGTGGCTTATACCACTAAAGACGACACGCATGTTGGCGGCTAGGATTGCTTATGAAGAAGTGCTGTGTAATAAATGAAGATAAGAAGATCGTCTGGACCTTGATTTACTAAGGATTCTATTTAATGTTGATATAAGCTCAGGATATATTTGTATTTGACTTTATATAATTATATCACAGATGACAAACTGAAAATTAAGACAAAAACATTTGGCGGTTTAGTTTTTTTCCTAAACAAATTAGTAAAATTAAATGTTGGTACATTGGCAACACACCAGTTCAGAAAAAGAGGAAATATAACTACTCATGTGTATGGATTGAAGATCAGAGGACAACTGGTGAGCATCTAGTCTCATTAAAAGCCAAGCCACTGCTTTGATATATGCTAATTGATGTCTTATAATAATTGGGACTCTTCACCCATTAAATCTCTAATCATGGCCACCAATACAAAATTTCCCGACGGCCTGATGGACTTGCCCGAGACATTGAGGGGCCGATTAGGATGGCGGACGGAAGAGCCACCGCGGCCCGTAAGTAGGTGGAAAAAGCCTTTTCCGTGTCCGCCTGCCGCGGATACTCCGTCCGCCATATCAGGATAGGAAAACTTGTCAAATTTCCGTCCGCGACGGAAAAGCACGCTCCGCCGGCCAACTACACACGACCACGCGGCGGACGTAACAGATCCGGACGCACCGCCGTACGTACTGACGACTAAGACCGTCCCCCCAATCAAGATGGCGGAAAACACACATAAAACCGCAGCGGAAAAACAACCTGTCTGAACACGTCGGAATCCCCACAGCGAACACAGGTGACATAGCCGAGATACCCACCGCAAGCTGACCACCACCATGGACCCTGCGCTACACGCTTTCCCGATGCTCTTCGCGATCCACCACGTCCTAGTCATGGCCTATTATGGACGACGCAGGTAAGGCACAAACCATTGGCTGTCTGGAGGTGAATACCAGCAAGGGACGTGACGTAGGGAGGGGGAGTGTCATGTCACCGTAACCACTGATGAGAAGCAAATACGAATACACATTTGTAGTACGCAAGCAGGAATGACAACGAAAAACCACGAGATTTGATAGACCTCCTTTATTTCACAAAATAGGGGTTTAATCACAGTGTATGCGTGAGCATGGGCAAAGTGGGCACCAGAGCAGGCACATCATAGCAGGTAACGAGAGGGCAGTATGCAGTATCAGAGCATCAACAGGGCACAGTGCAGTACACAGCAGGTACATCATAGCAGGTAACGAGAGGGCAGTATGCAGTATCAGAGCATCAACAGGGCACAGTGCAGTACACAGCAGGTACATCATAGCAGGTAACGAGAGGGCAGTATGCAGTATCAGAGCATCAACAGGGCACAGTGCAGTACACAGCAGGTACATCATAGCAGGTAACGAGAGGGCAGTATGCAGTATCAGAGCATCAACAGTCCATTGCAAAGAACAGGTCCATCAGAGGCAGCACATGAGAGGGGCACAGAGAATCAACAGTCCATTGCACAGAACAGGTCCATCAGAGGCAGCACATGAGAGGGGCCAAGTGCATGAACAGTCCATTGCACAGAACAGGTCCATCAGAGGCAGCACATGAGAGGGCCAAGTGCATGAACAGTCCATTGCACAGAACAGGTCCATTAGAGGCAGCACATGAGAGGGGCAGTATGCAGTATCAGAGCATCAACAGGGCTTAGTGCAGTACACAGCAGGTACATCATAGCAGGTAACGAGAGGGCAGTATGCAGTATCAGAGCATCAACAGGGCATTGTGCAGTACAGAGCAGGTACAATAGAGGCAGGTAACGAGAGGGCAGTATGCAGTATCAGAGCATCAACAGGGCATTGTGCAGTACAGAGCAGGTACATCATAGCAGGTAACGAGAGGGCAGTATGCAGTATCAGAGCATCAACAGGGCATAGTGCAGTACACAGCAGGTACATCATAGCAGGTAACGAGAGGGCAGTATGCAGTATCAGAGCATCAACAGGGCATTGTGCAGTACAGAGCAGGTACAATAGAGGCAGGTAACGAGAGGGCAGTATGCAGTATCAGAGCATCAACAGGGCATTGTGCAGTACAGAGCAGGTACATCATAGCAGGTAACGAGAGGGCAGTATGCAGTATCAGAGCATCAACAGGGCATAGTGCAGTACACAGCAGGTACATCAGAGGCTGCACAACTACGTGTCCCTACCAACCCGTCACAGGAACCACAAGAGTGCCACGCAGTTCCCAATGGACACACCATGTGAAGTAACATTTCAGTGAAGTGTACAGCACCTCACATCACAGACTCAGGGGGACTGCGTGAACTACCTGCCTCGGACACACTGGCAGCACCAGCAACAGGAGTGTGAGACACAGTCACAGCCCGAGTCACACACACATGGGCCACGGACCCAGACACACTGGCAGCACCAGCAACAGGAGTGTGAGACACAGCCACAGCCCGAGTCACACACACATGGGCCACGGACCCAGACACACTGGCAGCACCAGCAACAGGAGTGTGAGACACAGCCACAGCCCGAGTCACACACACATGGGCCACGGACCCAGACACACTGGCAGCACCAGCAACAGGAGTGTGAGACACAGCCACAGATGTAGTCACTGACACGTGAGCCACTGACCCAGACACACTGGCAGCACCAGAAACAGGAGTGTGCAACACAGCCACAGATCTCCTAACTGACACGTGAGCCATAGACCCAGATACACTGCCAGGACGTGCAACAGGAGAGGGCACAACTGACACTGTGCCACCATCTGATACATGAGAGTCAACTGCACCAGCGCCACTGGGACAACTGAAATGATGAGCCACAGGGCTGTATGGGCCAGGAGGCAGGGTGGGCCTGGGAGCTGGTGATAGGTCATCTAGAGCCAAATCGGGGTTGGCAGGTGTCAATGGTGTGTGTCTGCGTTTCTTGTGGAGGTGTGAGTGCACCCTGGACAGGACTGGACTGCCAAGTGGCGGGGACTCCAAAGAATCACCACCCAGCATAGGTGGAGCAACTGCTGCCGGGGATCTGGTTTCTGGGGACGTGCTGGAGCCTGCTTGTCGTTTGCTCTGTGCCTGCCGCCTGGACCCGGAATGATGTGTAATGGGGGATGCTACAACAGGGGACACCCACCTCTGCTTATGACTGGCCTGGATGGGAGTGGAGGTATGGGGGTACTCCGCCGCGGAGACATTAGTTTGGCGTTCAGTAGTAAACATCAGCCTCAGTGCAGCCAGGGGTGAAGTATGCCTGTCCTTGATTGCGCCATTGTCCATGCTAGATGCCTTGTCCGTAGGAGGTGCCTTATCCTTAGGTGGAGTGTTGTCTCTGGATGTAGCCTGTGCCCTGCTCGCCGCCCTGTTCCTGCCAGCAGACTTGTCGTCTGTGGTGCACCTGTCTCCAGTAGACACCTGCTCTCTGTGTGTGTCCATGCCCTTGGGAGTATCCCTTACCTCTGCTGTGGGCCTGCTCTTGGGAGTCTCCCTGCTCTTAGTAGGTGCCTTAGTCTTCTCACTGTCCTTGGGAGTGTTCCTATCGACCGCTGTGGGCCTGCTCTTGGGAGTCTCCCTGCTCTTAGTAGGTGCCTTAGTCTTCTCACTGTCCTTGGGAGTGTCCCTTACCTCTGCTGTGGGCCTGCTCTTGGGAGTCTCCCTGCTCTTAGTAGGTGCCTTAGTCTTCTCACTGTCCTTGGGAGTGTTCCTATCGACCGCTGTGGGCCTGCTCTTGGGAGTCTCCCTGCTCTTAGTAGGTGCCTTAGTCTTCTCACTGTCCTTGGGAGTGTCCCTTACCTCTGCTGTGGGCCTGCTCTTGGGAGTCTCCCTGCTCTTAGTAGGTGCCTTAGTCTTCTCACTGTCCTTGGGAGTGTCCCTTACCTCTGCTGTGGGCCTGCTCTTGGGAGTCTCCCTGCTCTTAGTAGTTGCCTTAGTCTTCACACTGTCCTTGGGAGTGTCCCTTACCTCTGCTGTGGGCCTGCTCTTGGGAGTCTCCCTGCTCTTAGTAGGTGCCTTAGTCTTCTGACTGGCCTTGTCCAAGGAACAGTCCATGGACATGTGAGTATCCCATGCCTTGGGAGTACCTTTTGTGTTGAATGCCTGTGTAGCTCCTGAAGGCATGTCCTCCAACAACACTTGTGGATCCTGTGTGTGTACTCCAGTGCATCTGACGTCGTCTACGTGAACAGATGTAGGTGATCTAGGGGATGTGGTCTGTGCCCTGCGTGCCCTGACGTGCTGTCTGACGCTGCTTCTAGTGCAATAACCTTGATTTGAGTCTTGCTCACAATAATCACTACCCCCTGAGACATCCAGCGGTGTAGATGGGGAAACAGAAGTAGCACCCTGTTCATTCGACTGAACTATTGCAGACGACACACTGCTTGCCAATGACTGCACTGTCCTGTGTAGACCTGAAAGATCGCCATGCATCCCTTCCATGAATGCCACCACCTGCCCCAACTTCCTATCATGGTCCTGGAAAGCATTCGTCATATTGGTCTGCCCCACACACAGCTGTCGCAGCAGATCAACTGCCTCAGCACACAGTGCATTTTGGCTCACCGTGGCAGGGGCAGCGGTGCCTGCACCGAACGCCACTCTGCTCCCCCTACTCCTCCGGCCACGAACAGTACATGGTGCAGTTGGTGGAAGTGTGGGCCCTGTGTGCTGTCTTCCGACAGAAGGTGATGAGTGCCCACTCCCAGTCTGTGACAACAGTGCAGGCTCACCAAGAGTGTCCGACGAGGAGGACGATGGTGTCTCCACATGCGAGTCCTCAGGGACGGTCCTGTCCCCCTCTCCGGCGCTGGCCTCCTCCGTGTCAGTCTGCGTGTGTGCGAAGTCTGAGCCGGACTCATTTCCTCGGCTACTCTCCACCGTCTGTGGCAGCGTGTCCTCTGTCAAAGCTGAAATGCACAGAAAAGATGTGTGAGTCATGGGCAGACTGACGTACAGAAGGAACAGGATAGCCAAATTACATAGCAGACAAAGGTTTAGGAGCCCACATCCTGCACATGGCCCACCCCTACCAGTCATCCTCACATTTTCGGGCATGGGGCCATGGACCACTAGGGGATGTGCATTAACACTCAAGTACTAAGCAAGTGGCGTGTCAACATGGCGGACCTGGCTGTCAAATGAGTACCACCCAATGGGACCAAAATGGCAGCACAGGCATACGTACGCAACACGGAACTCAATAGTGTGTCTGGGCACCAATACATGCATAGCACTCACAAGTTTCCTACACAGACAGTATGCTCACCGCTAGTTTGCTGTTGATCGGCACTCAGACGTTCGGCCAGTTCAGGATGCGTCACTGCAATTATACGGTGCATGAGAGGGGTCATGGAGCGTCGGGCCAGACGGGGCGTCCTTGGAATCAGGCCCAGTGTTACTTCAGCTACATTCTTGCTCAGCCTGGAAATGTCGTCCCAGCGTTTGTGGCAGTGTGTATGTCGTCTGTTGCACACCCCCAATGCCCGTACTTCCCGTGCTATGCTCCTCCACAGGCCCTTGCGAAGGTGCAGCTTGACCTACCATGATGAAAGACAAAAGGGTTAAAGTCAGTGGACAGGTGGCCTGTGACACACATAGGGGCAAGACGTAACTGTCAGCAGCCATGCACAATCGGGAACATATGTGTAGCCCACACTACACAGCTAAGATAGAAATTGGCAAGATCATTTTGCCCCCTCATGCACACCAACATGTCCCACACTGCACTTACCACCCGTCCTGGTGCGCCGTAGAGGCGTCCATAGTTGCGGAGTACACCGTCCACGAGGACATCAAGCTCCGCGGCGGTGAAGGGTCGAGACCGGATCTCATTGCCTCTCGACATGGCAAGATCACGGAGTATGGCACTAGAGCAGCAGTCGGTGGTCAGCTCAGCAGCAGCAGCAGGTCGAGGTGATGGTCACAGGCAGCAGTCGGTGGTCAGCTCAGCAGCAGCAGCAGGTCGAGGTGATGGTCACAGGCAGCAGTCGGTGGTCAGCTCAGCAGCAGCAGCAGGTCGAGGTGATGGTCACAGGCAGCAGTCGGTGGTCAGCTCAGCAGCAGCAGCAGCAGGTCGAGGTGATGGTCACAGGCAGCACTGGTCCCCAGGGTAGGAAGCGTCGTTTTGGCCAACACACATATATAGGGCCCTCAGCACGTGTCAGTGGCATACGTCGCCAGCAATTGGTCAGCCCTGGAAGCGTGATCGTGAAATGGGCCAATGACTGGCCCATAGTTGCGGTGCACAGCTTCCGCTACTTGCGATTGGCCATATGCGGCCAGCGTCCCTCTCCCCATTGGCTGCATGTGCATGGACCGTCACGGGCAGACATCGGCGACCGCACGTGCAAGCCTCAGGCACGGATGCTTCAGTTGCAACAATGTACTATCACTGGCGCCTCCATGGCGGTGCACGTACTCAGCGGGGGAGGTGCAGGCCTATACACCCTGTAGATGTAGTCAATGGACATGCCATTTCATGACCCCCTTACAGTCACCTTGCATCATCCACCGTACACCGGCCGGAGCGGCCGGGCCTAGGACGACCGCCGTGCCCGGCCATGAACACACCCGCCATGGCCGGGCACGGCGGTTATTCATGGCCGGGCACGGCGGTTATTCATGGCCGGGCACGGCGGTTATTCATGGCCGGGCACGGCGGTTATTCATGGCCGGGCACGGTGGTTATTCATGGCCGGGCACGGCGGTTATTCATGGCCGGGCACGGCGGTTATTCATGGCCGGGCACGGCGGTTATTCATGGCCGGGCACGGCGGTTATTCATGGCCGGGCACGGCGGTTGTTCATGGCCGGGCACGGCGGTTGTTCATGGCCGGGCACAGCGGTTGTTCATGGCCGGGCACGGCGGTTATTCATGGCCGGGCACGGCGGTTGTTCATGGCCGGGCACGGCGGTTGTTCATAGCCGGCCACGGCGGTTATTCATGGCCGGGCACGGCGGTTGTTCATGGCCGGGCACGGCGGTTGTTCATGGCCGGGCACGGCGGTTGTTCATGGCCGGGCACGGCGGTTGTTCATGGCCGGGCACGGCGGTCGTCCTAGGCCCGGCCGCTCCGGCCGGTGTACGGTGGATGATGCAAGGTGACTGTAAGGGGGGTCATGAAATGGCATGTCCATTGACTACATCTACAGGGTGTATAGGCCTGCACCTACTCCGCTGAGTACGTGCACCGCCATGGAGGCGCCAGTGATAGTACATTGTTGCAACTGAAGCATCCGTGCCTGAGGCTTGCACGTGCGGTCGCCGATGTCTGCCCGTGAAGGTCCATGCACATGCAGCCAATGGGGAGAGGGACGCTGGCCGCATATGGCCTTTGGGAAGTAGCGGAAGTTGAGCACCGCCATGGCGGCGCCAATTATGTGATCTTGTCAGACGCTGCACCGTGATGTGTTGTGTGCAGTTGTGTCATGAGGGATGTGAGCGTGATTGGGAAAGGTCATATGTCATACAATATAGCATGTGTGTCCATACAATGGCAATCGGTCGGCACATAATGGGCAACAGATGTGCATTTGTACTTGTTGACGTCGGGTGTGACCCTACAGACGTTGTTACATCTTCACAACTACACAGTACATCACGGCTGTGTGGACAATTTATGCATCTGTTGTCAGTTTCTTGTTGTGTCGAGGTGACTACAGTGGTGGTGGTACACATGCATTCCGTGTAGGTGTTTTGTACGTTGTGTCACCATGCATGTCATTTCCGTATGCACATCATTATGGTGGTGGCATTTGTGCTTGATGACATGGCGTGTGTACACTTATCCTTTGTGTGCATGCAGTAGCATGAGTGTCTGTGATGTGTCTACGAAACATTAGGGTGAAGACTGAAGTTTTGTCAGTAAGGTACACATGTGATGGAGTTCTACACGTATGCGTCGTTTGTAAGTTGACCAAAGTTACATCTCTGTCCCACACAGGAGGGCTCCAAATGTGCATCGGCCATACACTGTGCTGGAGGATATGGTAGACGAGGAGGTGATTCGGAAATTCCGGCTGGATCGACGTCGGTTGCTGGAGCTTGTGGCACTATTGTCTCCTCATCTGCAGCCACGTAGAACGTATCCTGGGTCGATTACACCCACTGCAAAGGTCATGGCGGTACTACATTTCTTCGCTACTGGCACTTTTCAGTTCACAGTTGCAGTTGCCGGGGGGATGTCACAGGCCATGTTCTGCACGGTTCTTCGGGATGTGTTAACAGCTATGATGCTCTACAAGGATGAGTACATACATTTTCCACGGCCGGAAGAGTTGCCAGCTGTCAAAGCTGCTTTCTATGCACTGGGCCACATGCCTCACGTTGTGGGCTCAATTGATGGCACACACATCGCTCTCATTCCACCACGGGCACGCGAACAAGTGTTCAGGAATCGCAAACACTATCATTCGCTGAACGTGCAGGTGGTGTGCCTGGCGAACAACATCATCTCCCATGTGTGTGCCAGATTTCCGCACATGACGCCCACATCATGCGGAGCAGCAATGTCCCACGACTCATGGCAAATCTGCGACCCGGTCAAGCGTGGCTTGTTGGTGAGTGTGCAGTGGGTACTCTTGTGATCTCTGTGTTGCATGGGGTACCCACCATATATTTTTCTGATGTTTGTCTCTGTCATCCCCCAACATAGGCGACTCGGCTTACTCAAACCGGCCCTGGCTCCTCAGTCCCCTACGTAATCCGAGGACGGCGGGTGACATGCGGTACAATGAGGCACATGGAAGGACACGGAGAGTCATCGAACGTACCTTTGGACTGCTGAAGTCTAGGTTTCGGTGCCTCGATAAGACCGGAGGGGCCCTGCCTTACTCACCAGGAAAAGTATGCAAGATCGTGATAGCCTGCTGCATGCTCCACAACCTGGCAGTACGCAATGGCATTGAACTGCTGTTGGACCCTGAAGACGAAGGAGTGCCTCGGCCTCCCATCCCACCCATGTCGACTGATGAGGATAGTGGTGAGGAGGAAGGTGTGGACCAGAGGCGCCAGCTCATAGATCGCTACTTCCCTTGAATGTGAGTATCTACCTCTAGTGGCGGTTGACAATGCCTCATGTATGTTTGCTGGTGTTGTGTGGATATGGGGTTAATCAGCTGGGTGTTGTTTGTGATGGTTGCACATGTGTGTCTTCATGTCTTTGGACATGGAAGTGTCCATGATGTGTGTGCTCTCATCCCATGCTTGTGTGATGGTTGTCATTTGTGTAATGTAGCTGTGCATTGTGTTGTGATGTGTGTGAATCTCTTTACTGACGTGTGTTTGCTGTCTCTGGTTTTCTCTAGGTCACTCCCGCAGCGCCATGATCATGTACGACTATGATCCCTGTACCTGTTTACGTCTGTATCTGATGGCAATCATGTGAATGAACATGGAGGCAAAACATCATTGTGTGAGTTAATGCAATTTATTTACAGGTTGTGCTTCTGTGCTGGTGAATATTTACAAGTCAGTGGGGTGGAGGGAGTTGGAGTTGAAGGTATTGGCTGATGAAATGTCCGTGCTGACGCCACATTGGGGGGTGTCAGGGTAGTCCAGCAGACCAGTGGGAATGATTGTCTGTGGGACAGGCTACTTAGCTGGGTGAATGTCTGGCACAGGCAGTGACATTGTCATGGTCGTCCCCTCTTGGAGCGTGTGCCTGGCGCTCCAACACTGCTCTCAGCCTCTTTCTTACTCGGACGGCCCCTCCGTCTCTGACCTGGTACAGAGTCAGCTGGGAGGGCAGGTTGTTGATGGGCCACATCCGTCGCCAGGGGCTCAGGTGGTGGTGGCGGCGGTGGAGGCGGAGGCGGAGGTGGCGGGGGAGGCGGAGGTGACGGGGGAGGCGGAGGTGACGGTGGCGCTACCACACTTGGTGGAGGGGGGGGGGGTTGTTCCGGCCAACCCATTCACTCCACATCGTTGCCTGCTGCCCCATGATCAGCAACATCTGGCCAAGGATGCCAGCGATTTGGCGCTGGGTGTTGGTGTTGTCCACTGAGTCCTGGTGTGCACGATCAGCGTTTGCCTGGGACCGGTCGTATGACGCCTGGCACCTGGCACGAGCTTGTAGGGACTGTGCCACTGGCTGGGGTAGCTGTTCCTCCTCTGCACGGCGGTGTGTGGCTCGCCTGATTGGATGTTGTCCCGTTGCCTGTGTTTGTGGCCCACTCACCCTGCTTGTGTGTGGGGCCGTTGGACCAGCGTTGCGCGGTGGGTTATGCTGGGTGGCTGCGGCAGGAGTCGTGGTGCTGGTGGTAGTGGTGGTACTGGTGGTACTGGTGGTACTGGTGGTGGTGGGGACTGTGCAGATCACAGAGACAGGTGCCGCTGGAGTCACACATGCGACGTTGGTCGGTCCCGGGAGTCCCTGTGAGCCTGATGGCCCTGGCTGCGTGCTTGGTCCCGCTCCATCCTCCGCCCCGGAGCTGACTGTGTCCTCGTCACCAGAGAGTCCTGTAGATGTGGGAGGCGAGGCTGGCGGCCGGGTACTGTTTTCCGCAGTCAGTTGACGATCACCTGAGGGACAAGATCAAGCTGGTCAGTAATTTGGACATTACATGGTTATATGGATTTGTAGCCATTTCTGTTTCCTGTCGCACACACCCCACCCTCCACCACCACCACCCTCCCCGTGAACATGGGGGCCTGTTGGGAGTTGTAGTTTGGGCCTCTCACACACCCCACCCTCCACCACCACCACCACCCTCCCCGTGAACATGGGGGCCAGTTGGGAGTTGTAGTTTGGGCCTCTCACACACCCCACCCTCCACCACCACCACCCTCCCCGTGAACATGGGGGCCAGTTGGGAGTTGTAGTTTGGGCCTCTCACACACCCCACCCTCCACCACCACCACCCTCCCCGTGAACATGGGGGCCAGTTGGGAGTTGTAGTTTGGGCCTCTCACACACCCCACCCTCCACCACCACCACCCTCCCCGTGAACATGGGGGCCAGTTGGGAGTTGTAGTTTGGGCCTCTCACACACCCCACCCTCCACCACCACCACCCTCCCCGTGAACATGGGGGCCAGTTGGGAGTTGTAGTTTGGGCCTCTCACACACCCCACCCTCCACCACCACCACCCTCCCCGTGAACATGGGGGCCAGTTGGGAGTTGTAGTTTGGGCCTCTCACACACCCCACCCTCCACCACCACCACCCTCCCCGTGAACATGGGGGCCAGTTGGGAGTTGTAGTTTGGGCCTCTCACACACCCCACCCTCCACCACCACCACCACCACCCTCCCCGTGAACATGGGGGCCAGTTGGGAGTTGTAGTTTGGGCCTCTCACACACCCCACCCTCCACCACCACCACCACCACCCTCCCCGTGAACATGGGGGCCAGTTGGGAGTTGTAGTTTGGGCCTCTCACACACCCCACCCTCCACCACCACCACCACCACCCTCCCCGTGAACATGGGGGCCTGTTGGGAGTTGTACTTTGGGCCTCTCACACACCCCACCCTCCACCACCACCACCACCCTCCCCGTGAACATGGGGGCCAGTTGGGAGTTGTAGTTTGGGCCTCTCACACACCCCACCCTCCACCACCACCACCACCCTCCCCGTGAACATGGGGGCCTGTTGGGAGTTGTAGTTTGGGCCTCTCACACACCCCACCCTCCACCACCACCACCACCACCCTCCCCGTGAACATGGGGGCCAGTTGGGAGTTGTAGTTTGGGCCTCTCACACACCCCACCCTCCACCACCACCACCCTCCCCGTGAACATGGGGGCCAGTTGGGAGTTGTAGTTTGGGCCTCTCACACACCCCACCCTCCACCACCACCACCCTCCCCGTGAACATGGGGGCCAGTTGGGAGTTGTAGTTTGGGCCTCTCACACACCCCACCCTCCACCACCACCACCCTCCCCGTGAACATGGGGGCCAGTTGGGAGTTGTAGTTTGGGCCTCTCACACACCCCACCCTCCACCACCACCACCACCCTCCCCGTGAACATGGGGGCCTGTTGGGAGTTGTAGTTTGGGCCTCTCACACACCCCACCCTCCACCACCACCACCACCACCCTCCCCGTGAACATGGGGGCCAGTTGGGAGTTGTAGTTTGGGCCTCTCACACACCCCACCCTCCACCACCACCACCCTCCCCGTGAACATGGGGGCCAGTTGGGAGTTGTAGTTTGGGCCTCTCACACACCCCACCCTCCACCACCACCACCCTCCCCGTGAACATGGGGGCCAGTTGGGAGTTGTAGTTTGGGCCTCTCACACACCCCACCCTCCACCACCACCACCCTCCCCGTGAACATGGGGGCCAGTTGGGAGTTGTAGTTTGGGCCTCTCACCCACCCCACCCTCCACCACCACCACCCTCCCCGTGAACATGGGGGCCAGTTGGGAGTTGTAGTTTGGGCCTCTCACACACCCCACCCTCCACCACCACCACCACCACCCTCCCCGTGAACATGGGGGCCAGTTGGGAGTTGTAGTTTGGGCCTCTCACACACCCCACCCTCCACCACCACCACCACCACCCTCCCCGTGAACATGGGGGCCTGTTGGGAGTTGTAGTTTGGGCCTCTCACACACCCCACCCTCCACCACCACCACCACCCTCCCCGTGAACATGGGGGCCAGTTGGGAGTTGTAGTTTGGGCCTCTCACACACCCCACCCTCCACCACCACCACCACCCTCCCCGTGAACATGGGGGCCTGTTGGGAGTTGTAGTTTGGGCCTCTCACACACCCCACCCTCCACCACCACCACCACCACCCTCCCCGTGAACATGGGGGCCTGTTGGGAGTTGTAGTTTGGGCCTCTCACACACCCCACCCTCCACCACCACCACCACCCTCCCCGTGAACATGGGGGCCAGTTGGGAGTTGTAGTTTGGGCCTCTCACACACCCCACCCTCCACCACCACCACCACCCTCCCCGTGAACATGGGGGCCTGTTGGGAGCCATGGACATGTTAGTGAGTTGGTGTCGAACGTGCATGGTTTGGGGCGTAGGGGATGTTTCTTCTCAGTTGTGTGAGCCTGACCATGTCGTGCTGATCGTGGTGCTTGGTTTGTACTCACCAGTCTCTTCTCCTTCGTCAAGTCCGTCTAGGCTCTCTCGGTGTAGTATCCCCAGCACCTTCTCCTCCCAATCGGTGTAGGGTAATGGCTCCGGGGGTGTGCCACCGCCAGTATGATTGGCTCTAGCGACGTTTTTCGCTCGGATGCCCTTGATCCTGTTCTTCAGGTCATGCCACCGCCCCTGAATGTCTTGCTTCGTCCTCGGCACAGTCCCCGACGCATTCACCCGAGTGACGATCCTGTCCCACATGTGGTTCTTTTGCGCCACGGTCGTCTGCTGGACGAGGGCCCCGAAGATGTGGGGCTCAACACGGATTATTTCATCTACCATTACCCTCAACTCTGTCTCTGAGAATTTCGGGTTTTTTTTGGGTGCCATGGTGTGTGGTGCTCAGTGTGTGAGTAGAGTGAGTTGGGAGGTGCAGGTGTGTGGTGTGTGATGTGTCGGATTTGTGTGGTGGGTGTTTGTGTGGTGGGTGTGGTAGGGTGGTGGGTGGGTGTCTTCTATGTGATTTTCTGTGAGTTAGCAGTTTCTCGATTTGCCCTCTTGCTGGCAGCAATGCTGTGGTGCAAAGGATTGTGGTTGTGTGTGGGTGTCATTTTGTAGTCGTGTCTCAATGGTTGTTGCGAGTCAGGTGGTAGGTGGGCGTGTTGACGTGTGTGCATTATTGGATGTTTGGGACGTATCATGGTGGCTTGTGATTGGTGTTGGGGGGGGGGGGCCTTGTCAATGTTCGTATGTTTGCTTAGGACTTGCGGTGCAGTTTCTGACATTTGTTCGGCGCTAGGGATGTTGTGCGTGTTGGCCTTCCGCGGTGATGCTGTGGTTCTCGTAGCATTGTTTCCGCCGCGGACGTGGATGGCTGTGCGTTCCGTGGTACGGGCGGATTTATCCTAATTGCGGCCACGGAGTATTCTCAGGTATGGCGGTACATGTTTTATTTTCCGCGGTCATTTCCGTCCGCGGCAGTGGTTGTTCATTGAACTCCGTCCGCCGCGGACGGACTTGGTTGTGTTCCGTCCACCGCGGACGGTGTTGGTTGTGAACCGTCCGCCGCGGTCGGAGTTTCGTCACATGAATATCCTAATCCCAAACGCGGTATCTCCGCGGCGCAGCCGGGAGTAAAATTTCCACCACCATGGCGGACAGTACCCATTTCCGTCCGCCATCCTAATCGGCCCCTATGTGTTTAAGTGCAATAAGGCTCAATATTTGTATGCAAAAGCCATCCCTCAAGTAGATGTAGCAATTCTAGGCTTCTAGCTACTTATTGCGCAATGCAGCAGAGAATTCTCTAAGAGGTGACATTTTTTATGCTCTCCACTGGCACTTTGCTTGTGAAAGGCACTTAGCACTTTACAGTTTCAAAATGTGTGGGGGACCCCATATTGTTCACCTTTTTTAAACACTACCAAACAAGTATTTGCAGTGAAATAGGTCTCACAATACTGAACATTTTCGCTATTGGCGGTGCATTATTATTTGCAAAGCCAATCAGTCAAACTTTCAGTAGTGCGAAACCTATTGCATTGCAAATTCTTGTTTAATCTTGATCTTACCTTCAGGATCCCATGACATTCCTCAGCAGGCCAGTGAACTGCAGAAAAGGGCCTAAATGCCTCGCTCCAGATAATAACGTGGACGCAGCTGCATTTGAGCGCGATGGGTGGGTGGGGAATGTGTGACAGCAAGGAGTCAGGAGATGGCCAGAGATAGCCAACCAAAGAATCAATTGGTGATGTCTGCTGGGGGGGAACCAAGCACTGAAAGCCAAGAAAGAGGCACAATATTAACCAACCAGAGAAAAGGAATTTTAAAAAGCAGTCCAACTAACTAACCAGAAGTGGCGGGCGTATCCAATATTACATAAGGCTCCCGGTTTTCCGTTTAAACGGATTTTTAAATATGAATACAGACGGAAAACTTTTGGTTTTTGTCTGTATTTATATATAAAAACTTGAAAATACTTACAAAACAAATGCTCCTTCTGCCTCTGTGCTCCTTCGTAAAATCCAAGTCAGAGGTGCACAGAGGCGGCCAAAAGAAACGGGAAACTGCAGCCCTGAAACTGCTCCAGAGACGGGGAAACTGGGAGCGCAGTGTCTGCAGAGACATTCCAACACCTCTCCCAGCAGTAGTTTACGCAAGATAATTTGTTGGAGCAGAGCAAGCAGCCGATGTCCATTAAGAGGTGTGAAAACACCCCAGGACATCGGCTGCAGCTGCAGCAACATTTTGTTTTGCGTTGTATGGGAGGGTGAAGAAGGTTGATGTGGCAGGGCAGGGGAGGCTGGGGGCAGAAATGCCTCCAACAACTATTAGCATAAAGCTTTTGGGGTTCAGAGGAACTTCACCCTTTGTCTTTTATTTGCAACCATTTTTTTAAGATAAGTACACAGACAAGGCATGCGCCTTGTCGCGGCAGCAGTCAGTGCAGGCACGAGCAGAGGCTCTCTCTGACGCAGAACTATAAACATGGACCTTCCTTTCCTGAATGGAAAATGGTGATTTTCATTCTCCCCTTAAAAAAAATCATTTTTGGAACTGTACCAATGGTGGGTAACAGAACAACGGCCCAGGTTCATCTGACTGATAACTGAAAACGATTGCAAGGCAGCAGTGCAAACAAACACTAATGGGTTTATCACTGGTTTCGCAGTTCTTTGGTTGAGTTGATACCCGATGTCCCAAAAATCATTATAGAATATTTAGGATTATGCCAGGTGAGAAAATGTTTATACTTTTTGTTTCGACATTCCACCTTATAGCTGATATACATTTAAAGTAAAGTTGCTTTTAGGGGTCAGAAGAACTTCACCCTTTGTCTTTTATTTTTAACCATTGTTTTTTGTTTAGTACACAGGCAAGGCATGTACACTGTCGTGGGGTCTCATCTGTATATGACAAACTGGGCCTGTGGTTCAACGAAAGTAAAGTGTGTGGCTCGCCACAATGGCCTCTCGGTGCCTTTCCTCGCTTCAGCCATCTACCCTCGCTCTCCCCTTCCCCTCCCCTCTCCTTTCCTTCCAGCACTCGTGTAAAACAAGGAAGAGAACAACAGTGCTCCGAAATCGGACACTGCCAGTCTGCGAAGACACTGACAAGTAAGGGTGCTTTTTATTACTCAGTGCTTTTTTAGGTCTCTGCTATAACGCGCTGAAAGCGCGTTCTCGCCAGAGAACTATTGTCGGCGTCTCAGCAGTCTGAGAACACCGAAGTGAGACAAGACCTGGCCGCGCGCAGCATTTCCCCATAGGATAACGTTGTGCGCGCGGCCAGGTCTTGTCTCCACAGCATGCCAATGCAGGCCGGATCGCGACGCGCGCCTGCTGGAATGCAGGGGGAGTCTGCATACCAGCGCGCGGCGCTGATAACACACACATGGCTGCCACTTCAAGCAGGATTCTTTAAGTTGCAGGACGTGTGCAGATTCTCCTGGTTTCCTTCTTCTGCGCGAAGTGTTCTCTGCAAGATATGTTCCCTGCTACTAAAACCCGCCAAGTCAAACACGACTCATGAAGTGCAAGTCATTATACTTTCGAATTAAGTTCATGAGGAAACATGCATGCATGAGTTTTCCTCTGCCCACTGCCAGACCCAAAAAAACCTACGTTTGAAGCTACTCCTTTTTGGCAAACACGCCGTAACCCTGGGGTTAGAAGAGAAGGGCTGCTCTGAATAATAGCCTCTCTTGTCGTGCTTCACGAAAGAGAGGCCTTTCTCATGCTTATGGTAATCTGAAAGCATAAGACACTGAATACTACCCTCACAGGCCTGAGAATAGTCAGATGTTTTTATAGCCTGACCAACGCGATAAGAATTTACATTTTACTATGATATTATAATGACCTAAACTCTCCCGCCAGAGCCTTCTGATAGTTGTACCGTGCAGTTGACTGAATCATTTTAAACGTACCCGCTCCTATTCTGGCCCGACTCTTTGAGATGATAAGCAGTTGTTAGCTTAGCATTAAGTTACAGATTTAGAGGGTTTGCTTTACTCTCATAAATATTTGAATAGTGATATAATATAAACGAGGATAATCTGTGCAGCAGAGATTGTGCTTCAAAAATTACTATGTACGCAGGAGGAAAGATTATTTTAATGAGAGAAAGCCTACTGTGTAGTAAGTAATTTGCTTCTTTGCATTGAGTATAGCTTGAATGGAGGGTTCAACATGCATTAAAAGAACAGTTTTACAGACCGTACTATTTTAATAAATAGATATCTGATTTGTGGCAGAAAATGTATCAGTGCTGTCACTGCTTTTGTTTGTTGCTGTTACCTCATGCCCTGCCACTGTGAGTACCGTCTAATTGACACGCGTTTAAAACCAGTGTATTTTGTGTTTGGTTTTTGCATTGTTTTTGTCATGTTTCCATGGAGTTTGCATTTACACGGACTCCTCTTCTTCCGCATTGCTTCGTTCGCTCCATGCTGGTGATCCTCAGTTTAGAGTTGGAATTTCCTCGGGCTAAGTCTTGCCGAACAGATAGCATGAAGTCTTGCTTTGCTTTCCACGTGCGGTCCGACAACTTTAAATGGGCTTAGACTTGGAGCCAGCCCATTGCTTACCTCTGGTTGGCTTTATTGGCACTCTTGTTTACTTGCTACTGTGTGCGCCTGGGTGGCTCTGTCTGTCTGTGTGCGCGTGGATGGCTCTGTCTGTGTGCGCGTGGGTGGCTCTGTCTGTGTGTGCGTGGGTGGCTCTGTCTGTCTGTGTGCGCATGGGTGGCTCTGTCTGTCTGTGTGTGCGTGGGTGGCTCTGTCTGTGTGGGTGACTCTATGTGGGTGACTCTATGTGGGTGGCTCTGTGTGTGTGGGTGGCTCTATGTGAATGACTTTGTGTGGGCGGCTCTGTATGTGTGTGTGGGTGGCTTTGTGTGGGTGGCTCTGTGTGGGTGCAAATGCAATAGGTCTCGCATTTGCGAGCGATTAAGCTATTGGCATTGTAAATGACAATGTCATTTATTTATGTTTTCAAAACAAAATCATAAATAAAAATAATGTCATTAGCAATGCCAATGGCTCTAACTTGAACAATGCTGAGACCATTGCATTGTAAATGCTTGTTGTTAAATGGTGTAAATTAGTTCAGTAGTTGCTGAAAAATTAAAACGTAAAAACACATATATATCTAGGGCCGCGGATCCTCCCAAGCACCAGCTTTATGCTAACTGGCTGTCAACACTCCAAACCAGGAAGTGTTGGCACAAGAAAGCAGTGAAACAAATGCGCAAAACACGCAAAGGGGCAGGGTAGAAACACCCTGACCCCCTAGGCCTACTCAGGGGGTCCCACAAGGAACCCGAAGGCCCAAAAAAAAGTAAAAAAATAAATAAAATCACGGGATGCGCGTAGGATCCGCGCATTCCGCTGCAGAAAATAAGAAACTTAGCGTGGGCTCCCATGCTTCGTTGCGAATTAGCCCATGAGGGGGGCCAAGTCTCTGGGGAAATATGTTTTATGTAAGGGGGGCCCAGAGGAGCTACCCAGCCCCGGGGACCGCCACCCCGAGGCTTTTCTGAAATATGTTGGGGGTCTCTCAGCCACCCCCAGCCCCTGGAAACGCCACTCCCCGTGGCTTCAAAAAACATGGGTGGGGGGCTCAAAGGCTACCCCAAGCCCCGGGGACTGCCACCCCCAGGGCTTTATGCCAATATATGAAGGGGGCTCACGGCTCCCCACACCCCCGGGGACAGCCACCCCCAGGACTTGTGTTTTTAAAAAACCTGTCTGGGGGCTCAAGCACCCCCACACGCCCTAGGAACAGCCACCTCCCCGGGGCTCTAAATATTGAAATTGGGGGGTCTGTGATGGACCCCCCAGTCCAGGGGACCACCACCCGCCGGGGCTTTGTAAATTGTGGGAGTGGGCTCCCTCCTGGAGCCTTGTGTGGCCCTGGGGACCCCAACCCCCCAGGAACAGCTCCTGCAGTGTCCCGGGGTGCCCGCCCCCGGGACACTGTAGTTTGCTATGGCAGGGCAGGCTCCCACCCTGCCATATCAAACTTGGTTTGGATTTTGAATGAGAGATTAGGTAAACCTGCTCTCTCTCTCTCTCTCAAATTCAAACCAAATTGTTCTTCCACATGGGGAGCTGCGTCTTAGCAGCTCCCTATGTGGAAAAGCAATGCCGTCTCCCGAGGGATGCGGGGAGCCGGTGGGACTGTGGAGGGATTGGGGACCCCACATTGGTCCCCAACGGGTGCGTTTGCAGATGGGGAACGAATTCCACTTGAATACTGGGGGTGCCTGGGACCCAACTAGCCCACCAGGAACCTCCAGTATGCGCCAGGGGGCTGCATTGCAGAGAGATGTTCTGAGGCCACGCCCCTTTTTACCCCTCTCTGCAACGCAGTTCTGTGGCTATTAATGGAGCTAGCTGGTGGTCTAGTTGTGGTGTGTTTTAAGTTGGGGAATTCATTCCCCTTCAATCCTGAAGGCCCCTGGGGGCCAACTAGCCCACCAGGTGCTTCCAGTAAGTGACACTGCACAGCATTGCAGAGGGGTGGTGCAGGCCATGCCCCTTTTTACACCTCTCTGCAACAGCGCTTACTGGAGGTACCTAGTGGGCTAGTTTGACCCTAGAGACCCTCAGGATTTAAGGGGACTTCATTTCCCAACTTAAAATGGCCACAGGGTGCGTTTACACAGTGGTGAAGGGAGGGGATGGGGCCTGATGTGACATGTGAAAACACGCCTAGTGGCATGTTTTAAGTTGAGGAAATAATTCCCCTTCAATCCTGAGAGCCCCACGGAGACAACTAGCCCACCATCTGCTTCCAGAGAAGTGGCCCAGGCAGTGCCCCTTTTTACACCTCTCGGCAACGAAGCTCTGTCGTGCTTACTGGAGGTACCTAGTGGGCTAGTTTGCTAGTTGGACCCAAGGGACACTCAGGATTCAAGGGGACTTTATCTCCCAACTTAAAACGGCCACAGGGCCGTTTACACAGTGGTGAAGGGAGGGGATGGGTCCTGAGGTGACGTGTGAAAACATGCCCTGTGGCTCGTTTTAAGTTGGGGAAATAATTCCCCTTCAATCCTGAGAGCCCCAGGGGGCCAACTATCCCACCATGTGCTTCCAGTAAGCGCCACTGCGCTGCGTTTCAGAGAGGTGGCCCAGGCCGTGCCCCTTTTTACATCTCTCTGCATCGCAGCTCTGTGGCATTGTTGAACTTGGCCCTTCTGGCAGGTTCACCCCTGAACTGTTTGCCTTTTAATATTACATATTTATAGTGATTTCTGGTCTTTGCGCACTTTGACAATGTGTCCCAGTGTAAAGTGCGTGCGCTCTCTGAGTGCGTGTGTGAGATTGGCCTGCCCTCCCATGGGAATATGTGTTTACATTGTAGTTCCTGATGTGTGGGGAGTGCAGGCTCGAGTTTGGTATGTGCGAACTCGTGAGATTAAATGCTGCGCAATCACGTGTGCGGATTTATTGTGTCTAGTGTGGAAGTGCCACTTCTAGAAGTTAGCATGTCTGTGCAGTGAATGTGAATTGACTGTCTGGCTTGTGATTGGCTGGAGCTGGCTGGTATGCCTTGCTCCAGGAGTCAGGATGGGTCTGCCCCAGTGGTGAATGAGGAAATCTGCATGTTGATGGGAGGGAGGAGTGCACCTGGGACCTGAATAGGGCTGGACCTTCCCTCCACAATGCTGGCTCCATCCCCTGTGGTGTGTCTGATGTCCCTGACCCACCCTGTGAATCGGCAGAGGGGCTGAGCAAAACAAAGTGCTCAAGAACCAGTTGCATCTGGTTCGGCCCTTGCCTGCACCTTTGGAAACAAAGGAAATGGTGTATAAAAAGAGGCTGTGACCTTATGTAAAATGTTCTTGTTCCTGACTTAAATCTACCAGGTGCGTGCTGCTGCTGGGGCCCAGGGGAAGGCTTGCCTCCCTGGGTCCTGCCCAGCCCTGGATGCCTGGAGTTCTTGCTGAATCCTAACAGGAGGGGGCTTGCTGCTGGTAGGGCCCAGGAGGGACCGCCATGGGGGCTGTCTTCTTGCTGGAGTGCCCTGTGTGCTGGCCCCTGGGCCCTGCATTGCTCCTCCTGATGCAATGACTAATGGGACCTCCTGCTCCCTTTTCTTGGCCCCCAGGATGTGATGCTGCCTTTGGGCGCCCTGGGAGCGCTGAGATTTGGCTCCAAAAGGAGCCCTGGAGTTTGGCAGCGCTATGCTGCCCGTTTCCCTGAAGAGATCCCCTGGTGTGGGGATCCCCCTGAAATGGCTCCCCTGCGGGTGCCCACCCCGCTTATTTAATTATTTTTATTTACGGGTGCCCACCCCGTTTATAGGAGCCTTAGCGGGTGCCCACCCGCTTCTACGTTTTATTTTAGTAACGAGGGTGCCCACCCCTCCTTTCTGCCCGAAAATCACCGCCGCGGCCCTCGCGCTGAATACAGGAAGTCAGGCACCGCAGTGCCTGATGCTGGGCGGGACTTCTGGTTTTGAAGGGAAGTCCCGCCCGCCGCTGTGCTCTGATTGGAGGCTGCTCGGAGCCTCGAGGGCTCTACACTAAGTCCCGGTCCCGAGATGGGGGATAGGGTAAAGTAGGTGAGGTGGGGCTCCCGTGAGTAGTGAAGCCCCGCGCTGTTTGGAGGATGGGCCGCCCGGAGCCTTGCAGGCTCCTTTCCGAATTCCCGGTCCCAGAAGGAGGGACCGGGCGAAGCAAGTCGGCCACGGCAGGAGCAGCAGCGTAAGGTCTAGGAGGGGGCACGAGGCACATTGCCGGTGCCTGCCCCCGCCGCCTCCTAGTGGAGAGAAGCCAGGAGCCTGGTAAGGCGGGGGCCCATGGTTGTCCCCTTTTGTTCTTCGAGTGGCCCCACCGGACAGCGGGCCGCTACATCGTTGGTTAGCCCCCACTTACCCAGGGCCAGAGTGGCTCGTGGTCCCATGTTCCGTGCCCCAGAGTGGGGGCAAGGTTATTTCTAGAGCCCGAGTGGCTCCTAGGGGCCCATTCCTGTATCACTCCGACCTATGGGGGCATGTTGTTTGTTCAAGGAGCCCAAGTGGCTCACCCGCCCCCATTAGTTGACCGAGCCATGTTTGGCTCCCGGGACGGCCATAATGATGTAGAAGACCCCAGTGTGGGCCTGGAGGGCCAGAGGGGCCTGTGTTCTTGCCCCTGAGGGCCACAGTGAGTCCCAGAGCTAGAGGGCTCCACTGTTCTGTGCAGGATTGATTTCTAGAGCCTAGAAGGCTCCCACGTGTCGCAGCTTCGTTCCGGAGGGCTAGTGAGAGCCCCTGTCGCAGTTTTGAGTTCCCAGCTGCCCAGCAAGTAGTGGGCCGCTGCACCGTTTAGGTTTTCTTTCTAGGGACTTGTCTTTGGACTCAGGAGTGAGTCGCACTCCTTTGCCCCTACCTTGGCCTTCCCCAGCTGCGCAGCACTTAGTGCCAGCTGCAGCGTTTAGGCCCCGTTCTTGTCCTCAGCTGCCCAGCAAGTAGCAGGCAGTTGCAACGTTTAGGTTTTGGCACAATGTACATCCTGTGATTATTATTCTGATGTGTTGTGATAATACAATGTGTGGAGTTCCTTTTGTGGGGGGCCTGGATGTTGTTGCTGGTGGGTGCGTGTGCAAATGCTTTACACATTGCCTCCGGTATCAGCCTTACTGCTCGTGTCACATTGCCAAGGGGGTGAGCAGGGGTTATCTTTGGAGTGCAACTCCCTTGCCCTAACTAGAGTGGTGGTTTCTGCCTGGCTTTGGCGCACGCCTCAGCCAACCAGAAATCCATTTCTAACAGGCGTTTACTGGTGGTACCTAGTGGGCTTCTTGGACCCTAGGCACCCTCAGGATTCAAGGAGACTTAATCTCCCAAAATAAAACGGGCACAGGGCGTGGTTACACAGTGTGAAGGGAGGGGACGGGCCTGAGGTGACTTGTGCAAACAAGTACTGTTGCACGTTTTAAGTTGGGGGAATCATTCCCCTTCAATCCTGAGGGCCCCTGGAGCCATCTAGCCCACCAGGTGCTTCCAGTAAGTACACTGCGCTGTGTTGCAGAGAGGTGGACTAGGCCATGCCCCTTTTTACACCTCTCTGCAAAGCAGCTCTGTGGCGCTTACTGGAGGTACCTAGTGGGCTAGTCGGACCCTAGGGACCCTCAGATTTCAAGGGGACTTTATCCCCCAACTTAAAACACCCACAGGTCCTGTTTGCACACATGTCATCCCAGGCTTCCCTTCCTTCATGATTGTGCAAACGCACCCTGTGGCGTGTTTTAAGAAGTACTTTTAAACACCCTGCCCTTTTCTATACTAGGGGCTTACATAGGAGGTCATGCTAATCACAGGGGGAGCCCAACACATAGTGTTCCCTAGTGTATGTAGGTGTTTTAACTGTATTCTAAGTGTCTTTTAGCATAGCACTGGCTCTCGGACTGGGTAGTTAGACTCAGTTACCAGCAGTACCCGTTGAGGGTACAGGATGATTTTGCAACAAGGCCTCTTTCTGCTCCTCTGTTTGTTCTTTCTGCTCGTTTTTCTTCTTCCTGAACTTTTCTTCTTCTTTGAGGACTTCTGTTGCTTCTCTCTGCATTCCTTTTTTTCTTTCCGTGTGTTTTTTCTTCTTTCTTCACATGTCCTACCTCTGTAGGCATAGTTATAAACTAGCATTTAAAAACCCTTTGAAATTCACTTAAAAACCATAGGTTTCAGTCATGTTAAAGTTAGAAATTATCATTTGAAAAACCTTTGAAATTCACTGAAAAACCCATAGGTTTCAGGAATGCAATAGTTAGGAATTAGCATTTAAAAAATCTTAGAAATTCACTGAAAAAAAACATAGATTTCAGGGGCATTATAGTTAGCTGGACATTTTACTTGTACAAAACCATTGAAATTCCCCCGTTATATTTAGTTCATCTAACTCTAACTCGCACGCCTGCAATGCACTGCTGATGACATCACATATTACATCACTCATGACATGGTCAGTAACATCACTCATGACATCACTGATGACATGCCAAAGGTCTTTGTATTATTCAATTGCAATGCCGAACCATCAAAGTGTTCTATATGAGTAGCTGGAACCTGAGGGTTGCTACAATCAGAGAAAGACACAGGAGATAGTGAGTTTTCAGATATAGTTCAGAATTCGAACCCGTAGAAAAGTACCCATCAGCCCACTCAATAGTGGAACTTCGTCATCTGGGATTTCATGTTTGAAATGTGGTGTCCAAACAGCCCTTCCTCAAGGACAACTTGAGGCTAGCCGTAGACCCACCGGTTGAACCCTCAACCAGAGAGGATGACAGAGTTTGAGGCTGATAGGGCTTAGTTGCAGTGCTCAAGAAAAGTGTGAAAAATGAGTGAAACAGAAAGGAAAATAATCCTAGTGATTAAAAATACCTATCTTGATGTCAATAAGAAAACTTTATTAGGTCTGCCCATCAAGATGGTATAGTTAAAAGCAGAGTGATAATAGCAGGAAAACAAATTGCTATTTACCATAGATGTTATGTGGTCAACATGTTTCAGCCTTTGTAGGCTTTCGTCAGGACCTATGAATCACTACTGCAACACATACTTTTTGTGCTGTGAAAGATAGACTACAGACATTCTTAAAAGTGGTGTATCATCTCCCAAAGTTTTGGGATTTGAAACCTCACCTCACCTGGCAACGGCTCAGGGTAAAGGAGGCCAGGCACTCTCCGTCGTTACCTCGTGCTGTACTAAGCCGAGGGGACCTCCCCCGCGGCTTAGTACAGCACGAGGTAACGACAGAGAGTGCGTGGCCTCCTTTACCCTGAGCCGTTGCCAGGTGAGGTGAGGTTTCAAATCCCAAAACTTTGGGAGATGATACACCACTTTTAAGAATGTCTGTAGTCTATCTTTCACAGCACAAAAAGTAAGTGTTGCAGTAGTGATTCATAGGTCCTGACGAAAGCCTACAAAGGCTGAAACATGTTGACCACATAACATCTATGGTAAATAGCAATTTGTTTTCCTGCTATTATCACTCTGCTTTTAACTATACCATCTTGATGGGCAGACCTAATAAAGTTTTCTTATTGACATCAAGATAGGTATTTTTAATCACTAGGATTATTTTCCTTTCTGTTTCACTCATTCTTCACACTTTTCTTGAGCACTGCAACTAAGCCCTATCAGCCTCAAACTCTGTCATCCTCTCTGGTTGAGGGTTCAACCGGTGGGTCTACGGCTAGCCTCAAGTTGTCCTTGAGGAAGGGCTGTTTGGACACCACATTTCAAACATGAAATCCCAGATGACGAAGTTCCACTATTGAGTGGGCTGATAGGTACTTTTCTATGGGTTCTAATTCTGAACTATATCTGAAAACTCACTATCTCCTGTGTCTTTCTCTGATTGTAGCAACCCTCAGGTTCCAGCTACTCATATAGAACACTTTGATGGTTCGGCATTGCAATTGAATAATACAAAAACCTTTGGCATCTCTCATGTGTTTAACTGTATAGTTGGGGGACAAGATACCATTAGGTCTATAAATAATTTCTCCCCTCGGGCCCCCCTCCAACCTTTTGTGTTTTTGTGGATCACTGATGACATCTCAAATGACATCACTGATGATATCACTGATCACATCATCCTTGTAATAGAGTGGCAGACCTCCTCTCACCCTTATATAACCTTTAATACCCACATTCAAAAATGGAAACTACAATTTTGAAAACAATGGACATACCAATACCAGTTACAACAACCTATTCAGTAATTCCAAGATCTACATACACATCCATTCATTCACCAACAGTCCTATAGAGCCACTCAAACATGTACTCACTCATCATATGTACTCATACACCTATACATTCTGTTACACACCGCCACTCATCCATAGAGTTACTCACACACATAGTAACTCATGCTAATAAAGAATTAAACATCCATTTACTTGCATATATAGTTATACACACACCACCACACTCACTTCTACAGAAACTTACACATACTTTCTCTTTTAAACAATCACTCATAGAAACACATACTGATTCATACAGGAACTCTTCCAATCTCTCACTCTCACATATACTCACTTATATACATCAATACTCATGTGTACTAGTTTAAAACATATGTAGTTACTAATAAACAGGCATTCACTCACTAACACACCCATACACACACTCATCCACCTTTACTGTCCTGCACACATACTGTCTTCAACACATACAAACAGTGACTTACTCATTCATGCATCTAGGCACTAAGTAATACCTCCCACTGAACCAGACACCCAGACACTCATACTGATACTCAAAAAACCAAGTAATAACCCATATAGACACTCATGTAGCTACTCACAAACCTGTTCAGTCACTTATACATAAAGTGAGAGACTGATACAGATATTTACATATTTAAACATTACTCACTAACCCATGTATTCACTAAGATACACTTAATCAGTCCGTTATACAATCAATTTTACAAAAAAATCACCCATTTAGACACCTATATACCCATTAAGTCTTCCATCGACCTTGTGATATACATATAGAAAACATATTTAATTTTCAGAAAAACACACATTCACTGGATGATGTCATCAGTAATGTCATCAGTGATGTTATTTGAGATGTCATGAGTGATGTAATATGTGACGTCATCAGCAGTGCATTGCGGGCGAGCGAGGTATAGTTCACTGAACTAACTATAACGGGGGAATTTCAATGGTTTTGTATGAGTGAAATGTCCAGCTATCTATAACGCCCCTGAAACCTATGTTTTTTTCAGTGAAAAAAAATTATATATATATATATATATATATATAAATATATGAACATTTAAATACGTAAATATATAAGAATACATAAATATATCAATACATAAATATGTAACAACTTGGACAAGATGTAATAGAGTTGAAGCACTCCGTGTGGTTACTCATATCATTTGTAGTGGGTGGTTATCATTACTGACATTTCATGAAAACTTTTTTTGTCTTTCTTTCATTTTTATCTTTCCATTAACACTGCGAGAATGTTCTGTTCCTGTGCAAGTTCTGTACACACGAAAAAAATCTACTCTTGATCAGGCCATAGTACCTTCCAACATAATCTTACCACTGTTACTACATTAAATATTCTTAATATACTACATTTTTGCAGTTCATAGTTCAGGTATTAAAAATGTTCACAAATAGTGCAAAATGTAAATTAGGGTACCAACTGTGCAAACCCAATAAAAACTTATGTGAAGCAGGTGGCAGCATCCATAATGTTCAAAGAAATCCAGAACTGTTGATAATGCTGGAAGAGAATAAACGGAGAGCACATTTAACTGAGATTATAACTCATATATCAATGTTATAAGTGCAGTTGAGTTGCCAGTTATATTTGGCTCTCAAGTATCATTGAAGAGGGGAAAAATCGACATCATGCAGAGGGGATTTAGATATAGGGCTGAAGAAGAGATAATGAAAAACTGTGCAAACTGTGCTTTGGAATAAATATCATTATAAATACGATATAAATTAGCTAAAATCTATGTGATCCTTATAGAACTACAAAAATATAGACCTATTGATAAATATCTAAGTATACATTTTATAAATTATAGCCCAATAAATATTTATATATTTATTAAAACCTAGCACTTAAGCACATATTGCATTAATTTTATCTAGCCCTATAGGTGGATTGGTCTCGAATTCTATTTTCTCACCTATTGCTCAAATAGTTTTATCTATACTATTCTTTGTCAGGGTTAGACCACAGTTCCTTGGTTGCATTTAGGCCTCCCGGGTATTTGGTATCAAGATTTAGAATGTACAGCATCTCTAATTTGCGAAGGGCCTTGGTCCGATCCCCTCCTCTTTTCGGGATTGGGACCAAATCCACCAAAAATTATTTCAGTTCCTTCGGATCCCTGTTATGTTTTTCATTATAGTGGCGTGCCACTGGGTACAAGGGATCATTGTTTTTAATAGCTCTGATGTGCTGTAACACTCTTTTGTGGCCTTGTAAAACAGTACTCCCGACATATTTCAATTTGCAAGGACATTCGAGAATGTAAATTACGTGATCCGATTTGCAATTCAAAGCCTTGTCTATGACCCATTCCTTTTCACTAAAAGGCGTTTTGTATTTGGTCATTGATACCCCGTGTTGACAGGCCTTGCAGGTCTTGCATTTTATAAAACCTTTTTGTTGGGCAAACCAAGTACCCTTGGTCACTGGCCCAAATGGATCATTTTGTACCAAAGCGTCCTTCATTGATTTACCCCGGCGGTATGTTATTGCCGGTTGTTTAGAGACTGTTTTACCGATAATCGGGTCCTGTTTGATGAGGTGCCAATTCTTCTTGATAATCTTTTTGATCGCACCTTCATACTGGTTGAATCTTAAAATAAATCTAAATTTGTCTTTGGACTGTACTCCATTGGGGGATTTGTGTTTGCTTTTAACTACTTCATCCCTGGTCGTTGAGTTAGTTTTAGTTAGAGCCTCCTCTAAACACTTTTTACTGTAGCTCCTTTCCCTGAATCTCTTTATACTGTGCCCATGAGCTATCACTAAATAATGTTCATTGCTACAAATGCACTTCAACCGTAACAGTTCCCCATAGGGGATACTGTGGATTAGATGTCCTGAGTGAGCGCTAGTAGCGTGTAGAGTGGAATTGCCCACTGTAGGTTTTCGATGCTGGCGCGTTTCAAGTTTGCCCTGATCAATGAAAATCTCCATGTCCAGAAAATTAACCTGTTGGTTACTGATGTCGGTGCTGAAATGTAAATTTAGGTAATTGACGTTAATCTCATCAATAAATAATTTGGCCTCACCTCTATTGCCTTGTCAGACCACAAATAAATCGTCTATAAACCTCCACCAGGCCCTGACGTGATTGGTCATTGTGTCTTTGTGTTTAACCATAAGACCAGCTCCTCCCACCAGCCCATATGGAAACATGCATAGCTGGGGGAGAAGCTGGCTCCCATGGCAACACCTCTTGCCTGTTGGTAATAGTTGTTCGGGAACATGAAAATGTTTTTGGTTAGACAGCATTCTATCATGGTCAATAACATACTTGTGTGTTCATTGTGTTCAGGCCCTCTATGTGATAAATAGTTATTAATTGCTCTAAGGCCATCTTTGTGCCTAATTGACGTGCAAAGGGATGTCACATCCAAGGTAATCAGTCTTTTTCTTTCTATTTTTCTTGGTCTCACAGGCAATAGCACTTTGGGTTTTCCTGTTTAATGCTTTCAAATACTTGGTCACTTGTTCTTGAAAGCTGTCTATAGTGTCTTTTACCATGATAGGATAGAACGTTGATGGCGGTTTGAATAGAGTATCCCTTGATAATGTATCGGACTGAGCCATAAGGTTTGGTGCCTTGCCTGTTTCTCCTGTCTTTGACTGGGCAAAGTATTTCTGGAGTTTTAATTTTCGCACACTTTTATAAATGTCTATCCTAGTAGCTGCATAATTAAATGAACTTTCCGGACAATATAAAAGCCCTAATGACAGCAATTGCTCCTCAGCTTTGTTCAGAACCAAATCTGTTAGATTGATGACAGTTTTTGATGATGGTTCTGTAGCCTCAGTGCTTACTTGTGCCAAAATTTCTTTTGTTGGCGTTTTGGTGGTGTTTGATTGTTGTTCCCTTCTGTGCCTGCTTGCTTTCCACCTCGCCCTACGTTTTCGGCTTGTGTTTGTGCAGGGTTTACCTGTGGTTTTCTAGGACGCAAGGTCTGAAGGCGCTCTTGGCATAAAAAATCCACCTCTTCTGTGAGCGAAAATTTTCTTGTTGCACCCCTTTTATTCACTTCCTGGGATTCTTGCTCATGCTCACTTTCAGCAGCTGAACTGACATCTGATGCTGACGTTATTCCGATTGTATGTCAGTATTGGTGATTTCTGTGGAGTCTATATTTTTGCTTTTAATTCCTGCTTTGCTGATTTTTTGGCTTCAAATTTGCGTGCAAATGTGAAAATTCTGCCGCTTTCATAGTCGCACCGATCACGATGAAACTTGAACGCTTTGCGTTCCCGTATAATGTCTTCTTCCCTTTTTAGTCTTTTTTTCATTTCGTGTTTTATGTTGGTTTCTCCCATTGCTTCCAATTCTCTATTTAATTTTTCAATTTCTTCCGCTAGCTCAATGCAATGTTTCTCTGCATATTTTACTAGAATAAACAGCAGCTTGCTTGACGATTCCAGGTTTGTTTCCGCCCATTCACGCATCATCTCACGGTTAGGGGCCTCGTAGCTGGGGGCCAGCAATATTCGCAAACCTCACGGTACTCTGCCAACATCTATGTACCTCTGCAGGGATTTCGCCTCCCACCACCTCTTTTGTTCAGTCCTCATCATCTTCACCAATTTCTTACATTTTTCTTTCATCCCCATGTTGGTGGGTGTGGATGATGCATTCTGGGTAATGGAGTCCACGCCTAACGCCGCTGGTTCATCACTGAACATAGCCGCCGCCGCCTGCTTCCTATCTCTGAGCGCGTCTGCCGCCATTCTTACCTCGCGCCTGGTTGTTTGTAATTTCTAAAACGAGGCAGGGTGCTTCGATTTTGCCAATGCCGTTTTCTGGCGCCACTGTCCTCCATTGATGCTACTTCTCAGCTCCCAGCCTCTAGAACAATGATGGGCGTTTACACCGAAACCGCCCACAGGTGTAACACCGGTTAGGTTGGTCCTGAGTCAGCCGACCTAAGACTTCCCAAGTTATTACCCGCCAGCTAGTGTTTCGGTCTTGCTGTCCCAATTTGTTTCGCGATGGGGGGGGGCGCTCGTAGTTTGACCCTTACCGGATGACGATTTCAGGTCTGTTTCCAGACAACTTCTTCTTTTGGAACGAGCAGCAACAGATGCCGAGGGGTCCGCGTTA
Organism: Lissotriton vulgaris; assembly: GCF_964263255.1. NCBI lineage: Eukaryota > Metazoa > Chordata > Amphibia > Caudata > Salamandridae > Lissotriton > Lissotriton vulgaris. The sequence goes on along the minus strand of NC_141689.1, from coordinate 1,076,691,523 downwards.
GGGACTGGAGAAGATTTCCATTCCCAATATTGCATATAATGCCACTGAAACCTATGTTTTTTTCAGTGAAAAAAAACGTATATATATATATATATTTCGTCGAGTGAACAAGCGGCGTCCGTGCTGCGAAACGCGTCTCAGACACTTGGGTGAATAAAATTTAACAGCACGAAATTCGGGTCCGTGTCTTGTTTTGCTGGCATCGCGTGAGTGGATACGTGGCGGCCGAGCAGTATTTGAATATATATTATATATATATATATACACATATATATATATATATATATATATATATATATATATATATATATATATATATATATATATATATATATATATATATATATATATATATATATATATATATATATATATATATGCACAAAACATCCAGCTCCCAAAAAGATAAACTCCACGGAAGAAGGCACAGGCACAAGGTGGTAACAGGATCAGGCATCATTTTAATCACTCATGTCGCCCTCAATCCCAGGTAAGAGAGACGCGTTTCGGCCTGCACAGAGGCCTTTTTCGATCTAGTTTGGCGACAAATAATGCACACATTAAATAGCCCTTCCCCCCGGACCTCATCATGGACATAGAAAACACATTGATGTGTAACATTTCTTTCTATAGCCCCAATGGTGCATATGTGCGTCTGTAAAGTACATCCTAAACACTCTAGATGAAACAGTTTAAACATAACATGAAATGAATTTCATAATTTATGTAAAATTGGCCTATAAACGATACCATAAACACTGATAGAGAAATTCTCACATATGCCATGAATTACGTCACAAGGGGATTAATGGGCTGATATAATCTTGCAGCCAAACTAATAGTTCTGTAATATCAGTTTTAAATAAAATGTGCTTTTAAAATCCATGCCGCCAATCATAATAATTGTTCATATATATATGAGAGTTCACAATCCTGAGGTGCCAGTAACAACGCACGGACACAGACCAGGTACAGACCACAAAACGAGGAGTTAAAGGTGAATGAAGTGCTTTATTCCATCGATGGGGACGGCAACATGATGCGTTTCATCCGGGAAACCCGGACTTGATCACATGACAAACCCAGAGATTAACGTGGTTAAATACTGGTTATAACGAGACTCCTCCCATAATTCAAACAACATAGAAGAAATATGCTTCATAATCAACTGTGGTCAACCAAACTACAGTTTAAAGCACAAAATAAAGTGTAAAATGCAAAACATTAAACATACAATTTAAATTGAAATAAACTATTAAGTAAATAGAGGGCGAGTGCCCAAATAAAGTCAACCACAATATAAACTATGCATCATAACTAAACGATATGAACTAATATCATGGGGTCATAGTATCAAACCAGTAAATAAAAGTTGAAACCACATAAGGAATTAGTGCATAAGAATAGTGCAAAAATACATTATCCCAAAGATTGGGAGAGAGCAATGTATATACAGGTAAAAACCTGGAGCAAGATGTAAATGAGTGTGAGAAAGTGCATAGTGCAAAAAAGTGCAAAATATGGCAGTACATTTATATATTAGGGGGAAAGATTATCAACATTTAGATACAGAAAGATGCAACATTTCTGTAAAAGATTAAAGTGACTAGTGACCTCCAGTAGCAAACAAACGGACGAACCGAGAGAATCATAGCAGCACAGCTAGAATATAAATAATGTGTGTATAAATCCATTTAAATATAATCAAGTCACAGAGATTTAACAATTCATTCAATTCTAAACCATCCTCAACATGAATATAATAGATTAAAACCATATAAATAGGTATAAAATCCATATAAAAAGTCATGCATATGATGAAATAAAATATTTACAAAAAGTTATTAAGATCTTCCCCCATGTTGAGGCCATTCGGAATCTTACTGTTTAACCTCATGATATATTGGCTTTCCAACTGTCTTAGTCTTTTTTCTCTGTCTCCACCTCTCTTGTGTGGAGGGACTGAATCAATAACAAAATATTGTAAGTCATTTAGGTTATTGTTGTGTACCAACTTGAAATGACGTGCCACAGGGTAGTTGGGGTCAGAATTTACTATGGCACGAAGATGCTGTAAGATGCGGTTGTATACTTGCAATTTTGTGCTGCCAACGTATTGCAACTCGCACGTACACTTTAAAACATAGACCGCATGGTCAGTTTTACAAGTATACAAGTTATTAATTTTAATCACAGCATCCGTCAAGCCCTCAACGAATTCGGTGGTATTAACACCGAACTTGCAGGCCCTGCCCGAACTGCACTTTCAAAAACCTGTTTTGTTAGAAAACCAATTAGGTTTTATATTGGTCTCAGGACTAGTTCTTACTAGAGCATCCCTCATCGAGGGCGCTCGCCGGAAAGTGATGCTGGGCATATCTTACAACAATGGGCCTAGGACAATATCAGTTTTCAAGATGGGCCAATTGGACTTAATAATTTGTTTGATCTTCTTTTCTTGATTATTAAAAGTGGTAATTAGACGAATGGTAGATTTTTCAGGTTTGACAGCAACCTCCTCTGATGTTTCTGTGGTAGGTTGCTCTACTATTACCACTGTCTGACTAGACAAAGCCCTTTTAAGAGGATTGGTGAGGGAATTGACATTATAGCCTCTGCGTAAGAATCTCTGATAAGATCCTTCAAGACAATTCATGAGGTCAATCTCGTTGTTACATATGCGTCTAATTCTTAAAAACTCCCCATAAGGGATGCTTTTGATAAGATGATGTGGATGATTACTCTGTGCATGTAAAATAGAATTTCCAGCTGTGGACTTTCTGTACATTCTAGTCATGATCTTATTATTTCTAATGTAGACCTCCACATCTAGAAAGTTGACACTTACATTGTTGATGTTGGCAGAGAATTCTAGGTTTAAAGAATTGTTATTGATGTTACTAACAAATTCTTCGGCTGATGATTTGCAGCCTTGCCAAATTATGAAAACTTCGTCAATGAAGCGCCACATTTTCACAATGCCTGTTTCATCTTCCTCCAAACAGTCGCAGATCCCACCTAGGACGTGCCTCTCCCACCAGCCCACGTGTAAACACGCGTAGCTGGGGGAGAAACACGCACCCATGGCAACACCTTGCATCTGTTGGAAGATCTCATTGTTGAAAAGGAAAAAGGTATTTTTAAGGCACAAATCAATCATACTGATAAGCATTTTGCTGTGTTCAAAATACCTGATGTCTCTTGTAGACAAAAAGTATTCAATTGCATTCAAACCATCAACATGATTAAGAGAGGTATACAGTGATGTAATGTCCATGACTAGAAATAGATAGTTAGGTTTCCACACAACGTCCTTCAATTTCATCAGGAAGTCACCAGTGTCTCTTAAGTAACTAGGTAAGGCCTCCATATAATCGTGTAAATAGAAATCAACATATTTTGAAAGGGGTTCCAAAAGTCCATTTTGAGCGGAAATAATAGGTCGCCCCGGTACAGGTATCGTGCCTTTATGGATCTTGGGTAATAAGTATAGAGTGGGAGTGATAGGGAAATCCTTTTTGAGGAAATCAAATTCTTTCTTACTGATCAGTCCTTCCCTCTTCCAAGATGCCAAGTTAGAATGTACAAGTAATTTTACTTTGTTGAGTTCATTGAATGAGGCCTTCCTATAGCAGGCAGGGTCACTTAATTGTCTTTCAGCTTCCTGTAGATACATAGTACGTGGCCACAAGACGATATTTCCACCTTTGTCAGCTTTATTGACAATGATATCACCTTTGGATTTGATTTTCTCATCAGCAGAGATTATTGTTTGTCTCTGAAGCTTCTACGTTTTTTACTTTTAGCCACAGTTTTGTTCAATTCCTTTAGGTCTTCAACGACCCGATCGCTAAAAATGTCAATGGCGTCCCTGGGCATCACCGGGACAAAAGTAGATTTGGGACAAAACGGACTATTACCAGCACTACCACTGCTGATTCCCATAGAACTTAATACATCCTGCGTGTTGGTAGGGGCATCATTGTTATCATTGGCAAGGGAATGAGCAACCTTCAAAGCCTTGGTATCAGCAATAGAAATTGTTTTATGGCTCTGAGAGTCATTCAAAATGATATTGGCTTTTTCACTTTTCTTGTTGGTAGTGTCAAATTTGAGAAGCTTTAGTTTCCTTATAAATTTAAAGGTGTCAATTCTCGCTTGCAAATACTTAAATCCATTATTAGGGCAAAAGGAAAGTCCTAATGAAAGCAGCTGAGTTTCTGCTGCATTGAGATCAAGATCAGTCAGATTAATCAAAGTATTTTCTACATCGGAGTCACATAGATGATAAGTTGCATTCATAACGATTTTATCTTTTTCTTGTGTGTTTTTTTCTTTTGTATTTTTTTCATTTGTTCCAATTTTTTCATTGTTTTCATGTTTATCATCATTGGTCCCAAATTCAGTAGACGAAGTTTTGTCATCAAAGGATGATGTGGTGGGTAGCTTCATAATTTTACTTATGATTTCGTTTGGGCATTCCCCCTTCCTCTTCTCTTTTTCCCGTAATTGTTGGCGTTTCCTCCTCTCTTTACGGGATTTGTTTCGCCTCTTCCTTTTGTTTGCTGTGTCCCTCTCGACCTTAAGGTGTTTCGCCGATCTTCCACCATAAAAAACAATTCTTCAGATGGAGTGAAGCTACTAACCCCAACTTGTTGTTCGTTAGTTTCCTCATCAGAGCCCCCACTGCTGTAGATAGAACTCATATCAGTATCTGATCCTTCAGGGGCTCCCGCCTGTTGGTTTTGGGGAATTTGAGATGTTGCTGCTGACACTGGCACAGATGAAGTTAAAGCTTGTCTTTTGGCTGACTCAAATTTCTTTGAGAATGTAAAAATCCTCCCATTCTCATAGTCGGCCTTGTTTCTGGCGAACTTAAATGCCTTGCGGGTTTTGATGGTCTCCTCATATTTATCAAGACGTTTTTTGATATCTTCCCGCCCTTTAGTTATCACCTCCTGTTGTTCCATGGCGTTTAATTCGAGGTTGAGCTTCTCAATCTGGGACATTAGTTCGACTCTATCGATTTCGGCGTATTTAATTAGGATGCATACCATGCCCATGGATGCATCAAGGTTATGTTGGGCCCACTCCTTCAGCATGAGGGGATTGGGGTTTTCAAATGATGGTGCTATTAATACTCTCAAGCCACGAGGCACCCATTTGGCTTCCTTTTTTGTTTCAAGACTTTTTTGTTCCCACCACTTAGTAAGCTCCGTTCGGAGCAGTTTTTCAAGTTTTTCAATTTAGACTTAACATCGTCGCCTTCAGTGGTTTTCTCCTTAGGTTTCCCCCCAAGAGTAGTGACTGCCGGTAAATTTAAAAAAAGAGCATCTGCTACTTGCTCTCTATCTCTGAAAATGTCAGCTGCCATCGCCATCTTAATTGCGGAAAGTTTGTAGAAATTAGCACAAGTTCAAAAAGTTTTTCCACGTGTATTGTTCACCACGTATTGGGAAAAGTTGAACAAATATCTCCTTAAATCTCGTAAGACCCACGTATGTCCCAGCGGTAGCAACAAACGTCAATCGGCTCACCTTAGAATGCTGCCGGCGAAGAAAAACTCGGGTCCTCCGAACCAAATGATTCCTCACGGAAACCAGCGAACTTCCAGCGAGCCGAGACGCGTAGCAAATCCGCATTCACTTCCGGGTCGTGGGGGGCTGGCACACGCAATGCTCCTTCCGGGTAGAAACAAGTCGCCAAAGGCGAAGGCGGCCAAAACTGCAAACCAGCCACAGTGTGAAGAACGAGAGGGTCTGTAGAAGACGAAATCGGCCAATTCGTCAATTGAATAAGAGTTCACAATCCTGAGGTGCCAGTAACAACGCACGGACACAGACCAGGTACAGACCACAAAACGAGGAGTTAAAGGTGAATGAAGTGCTTTATTCCATCGATGGGGACGGCAACATGACGCGTTTCGTCCGGGAAACCCGGACTTGACCACATGACAAACCCAGAGATTCATGTGGTTAAATACTGGTTATAACGAGACTCCTCCCATAATTCAAACAACATAGAAGAAATATGCTTCATAATCAACTGTGGTCAACCAAACTACAGTTTAAAGCACAAAATAAAGTGTAAAATGCAAAACATTAAACATACAATTTAAATTGAAATAAACTATTAAGTAAATATACATATATATATATATATATATATTCCTGTTCACAAGTTGCCCCAAAGCGGGGTGCACTCACTGTCGGCGTTAATAGGGTCAGGGAAGATCTCCAGCACACCCTGCGTCTGCAGCACCTAACGCATTTCTGGCTCCGCCCTTCTTCAGAGGTACGCTGCTACATTGAAATGCTGAGACGTGACTATCCAAAAAATACCCTTTAATGCTGTACACAATCAAACTCAGGTGAGTAAAAGCACAAAGTATCCTGGGATTGGAAGTCCATATCACACTCCAGTGGGCTGGCAGCATTTGCAATACACAATAAAGTTTTGTAATTCACGGGCATACTGATAGCATCTTCCCCCCTTCAGCCACTCGCCAGTGTGTTCCGTCGTGCTATCAACTGGTGACAACTACGGAGCCGCCATCTGAGCGGCAGTGCAACTCCCCGACCGGACCGGACGGATTTATTCCTGTTCACAAGCTGCCCCAAAGCGGGGTGCACTCACTGTCGACGTTAAAAGGGTCAGGGAAGATCTTTAGCACACCCTGCGAGTAGGTAGTTACAGAGGATGTATGACGTTACAACGCATACTTTTACAGCGCATACCTTTACAATGCATTTTTTACAACGCAACATCCATTACAACGCATTCCATCACAATGCATGCCATTACAGTGACTATTTAAAAACTACCTTTACAACGCATTCCATTACAACGCATATTACCTTTACAACGCATACCATTACAACGCATACCATAACATTGCATGTATGGTAAGTATTGGATAGTGTAGGGGTAATAATTACTATTCTAACTCCAGGGGGGTCCAACAGTAGAGTAAGTGTTGGATAGTGAAGGGGTAAAAATTACTATTCTAACTCCAGGGGGTGCAACAGTAGGCTAAGTGTTGGATAGTGTAGGGGTAAAAATTACTATTCTAACTCCAGGGGGTGCAACAGTAGGGTAAGTGTTGGATAGTGTAAGGGTACTATGCGTTGTAATGGTATGCGTTGTAATGGTATGCATTGTAATGACTGCGTTGTAATGACATGAGTTTTAATTGTATGCGTTGTAGTGTCATGGGTGGTAATGGTTGCGTTGTAATGGCATGCGTTGTAAGGGATTTTGCGTTGTAATGACTGCGTTGTAATGGTAGTGCGTTATAAAAGTTGAGTTGTAAAGGTTGTTTCCAATTACAGATAGGTCTGCTTTTCCTTAGATGGAGTGTTTTGTAGATTGCTCATAACTTTGGTCTTTTTGATGAATCTTCACAAAACATTCTCCCCAAAATATTCATAAACCTCAGTTCCTTCCTGGAAAGTTTCAGGGTGATCTATCAAGCAGGGGCCAAAAAAAGGTGGGTCCCAAGCCATAAAATCCCCATGCATTTTCCATGGACTTTAGGCAGGGCTTCAGCAAAAACTGCTTAACGGAATTTCACCAAATTCAGCAAGAAGTTAGATCTTGGTCCTCAAATTATGCTTTGTGAGATGTGGTGTAAATCTGTTCGGTAGGTTTTGAGAATAAAGGGTGAAAAATAATTGCATGTTTTGGCAGTTGGTCTCTTAGGCGTCCCAGGAGTGTGAAAATTTAAAAATGGAGTGCTGTTGTTCATCAAAAGCCAGTTTTTCCTGGGAGACCAAGAGGCACGAGTCCCATGAGAGTGAGCGCTTTGATTGGCTAGCTGTTATAATGTTAAAAATGAAATGGACACCATTACTGTGAAAAATTGGTGTGGTTGTGGAAATTCAGTAAAAAAGCTGTATAAAGCAGCAGAATGGCATGGTGTCCCCCTATATTTAGAGGGGAGGTGTCTAAGGGATGACTACTGTAATTAAGTAAATGTGTATTGTTTTAAACTAATTTTATGATCTTACAAGACTCTTGTGGGATCGTGAGTAGTAAAAAGGGGTAGATGAGTTTTCAATACATTCTATTAGTAGGAATCCATATTGCGGCCCTTGGGATTGAGAGGAAGTGCATAAGACATCAGTTCCCTGATGGGTAGAAGGTTAGTTCTATTTTTTTTTAAAGTGACAATCTTGCGGGACTCTTGTGGGAACGTGTAAAGTAGGAAGGAGTAGGTGATATTTGAATACACTCTTCTATGCATACTTGTTACTGTAGGAAAGAGTCTTACTGGAGATGGTGTTTATCAAAGTCTACTATTTATGATCATTGGCTTGGGAAGAGTTGTGAGTAGTGTTAAAGCTCATCCACACACCCTACTATGCCCACCTGTCATCTGAGAAGGAGGTCTGAAAAGAGAAGCTATTCTCTCTCCACACCCGATTAGGCACACCCATCATCTGGGAGAGATCTCTGAAAGGAGAGCCCATACCCTCCCCAAACCTTACTAGGCACATTCATCATTACAGAAAGAGATCTCAGCAGAGAGGCCAGCCCCTCCTCACACCATATTAAGTTCACTCCTCTTCTGAGAGAGAGGTGTGAAAGGTAAGGCTAGATGCTCCACACTCACTACTACACCCAGCTGTCATTTCAGAGAGAGGTCGCAAAGGATAGGGCAGTCCATTTGTACACCCTACTATGCACACCCATCATATGAAAGAGAACGTATTGTCTTGCGAGTTAGCAATGATGAAACTCTTTTGGGTCATGATGCACTCCGTAGAGCTATGACGTAGGTGTTGGAGCAGAATGCAATGAAGGCTGATTTATAACGTTGAGTTCGCAGGTAAACACATCAGAATAAAAAAGAGTAATGATAATATCTGTGTGTGTCATAGTTATTTGCGGATACCCAGGCTAGGGAAGACACTGCAAATGGTGACGAGTTAGGGGATTAGTCAGGGCTTTAAGTGGGCCAGGTCTCACTGGTGGTCTTGAGCACGGCAGGTTTTTAAAAGGGGCATCAAAACGGGTGTCTATCGGGCTATGTTTTGTGCCCAGGCACAGGCGGTCCATTTTTTCTGGACTGCAGTGACAGCAGGCACATCGATGGGCGCTGCTCACAATGCTCACTTCTCACTAGTGGAGAAGTTACAGCATTATGTCATGCCAGATGAGCGTTGTAGGGTAAGGGAAATCCTTTAAAGAGTGTCATTTTCTCTCTGGATTTCCCTTCTCTATTGAAACTCAGGAGCAGCAACATTGTTGTGGTGTCACCAGGGCTTTAAGTAGAAGCTTTTTCAATATTATATACAAGCCAAAGTTGCTCTTATTTATCTTATGCAAAAAACAACCGTTGACAAAGCCAATAGTACTGACTTGTTGTAGGTATGATGTTACTTATTGTATCATATATCGGGATACAATGACAGAAACAGCAAAATACATGTTGGGCGGTGCACTATGCTAAGCACAGATTTTTAGCGTGTGTCTTTTTAGGCCATGCCATTAATTAAAATGACCACGCCCCCTTGGGAGACCCCCCATTTTTTCCATCCAACTTAAAGCCTTGGGATTAGTAACCCCAAGATGGACAGTGTTCTCCCATTGAGTGTTCCGGGGTCCAAGCAAAATGCTCTTGCATGTCATGTGTGTTGCAGTCAAAGTACAGAACCAATGCTTGATGCATGTGGATCAAATAACAGGGAAAGACGTTAAAAACAAGGAAAGCATTGAGAATAAATCTACATATCGGTGCCAAAATTCTGCTAGTCAGACTGTACATAAAGGTGCCATGCTGCTACGCAAGATATAGTCATACTTAATACGGAGCGTTAATGCCTAAGGCAAATATAACCAGGTGTTCAAAGAGCAGCTCTTGATTATCACAAATTGCAAGATAATGTTATGATTAGAAAATAGTGAAGGTAAGGAGAGCGCAAAGAGATGCCAAAGGATAAAACAGGTATTTACTCACCAGAATCTGAGTAAAGTGAGCTGGTACAATCTCAGTGCCAGGCACTGCAACCCAGACCAAGCACAAGGGTTTTGATTGACAATCACCACAGTCTCCAATATCTTCGGAATAGTGAAGGGTGTTCATGGAGGCAAAGACTGAGGCTGTCTTTCCACAGCCATCAAGGATGATCCAGAGGCCAACGCTTCTCGAGGCCTTAGAGATGGCTCACTCACACAGGTGTAAGATGAACAGCCAAGGGAGGAGGAGAGAGCGCTACCCTCAACATCAGGCACTCGGATAAATGGCTACAATGCTGCTGCTTTCCTGAAATCACCACCACTCATCAATACCACCAACAACCAAAATATTGACAATAGATGGACTATGTAGATAGAGACATTTGATGATTTCATTGATGCACCTGAGGAGGCTGATAACAAAAAGATTATCAAATACCTCAAAAACCTTGCTGGTGATGGTTTAAAAGAAGTAATAATGAAAATGGCATGAACTGACAAAGAAATCACATACATATAAACTTTGAATCAGAAGTTCAATCCAATGACTAATTTAGATTACGGACAATACATTTTCTGTCAAGAACAACAAAAAGACGGTAGAACCATCGATGAATTAGTGGAAAGACCTAACACACCTATGACACACTGTAATTTCAATTAATTTAGTGATGAGGAAGCTACACGTGTTAGAGTTTTTGATGGATGCTTGTCAGATTCATTCAGACGACAAATGCTGAGAGAATCTCTGAGTCTGGAGAAAGTGTTAATGGCTGCCAGAGCTGAAGAGAATGCTGCTAGACAAGCTGCTGATATAGAGGCTTGAGGTGCCCTGAATGACTGAGAGAATGCTGAAAGACAAGTTGCTGACATGGAGGCTGGAGGTGCCCAGGATGAATCAGTCATGAGTATGAAATGTAAAACCAAAGCCCAAGACTGAAGACACAAGTTGATGTCTACACGTAAAAAGAAGATACAGTTTAGATGTAGATTTTCTTTTCCACGCGAGGGTAGATGTCCTGCCATTGGACAGATATGTAAAGGTTGTGAGAAGGAGAACCATTTTGTGACAGTTTATAGAGCAAAGCAAAAAGCAAGTGCGTCACAGGGTGAAGACAAAATTGTTTCCAGGCACATTACCTGAAGCAACATTTTATTTCCACCCACAGGGCAAAGCGGCGCCATCAATTGAGGCATATCGACACTGTATGAAATCGTTCATCATCTAAATCATTCCTAAGGGATTCTTTTAAATTAGTGTCAAGTAAAAGTGAAAGTGAAGAATATGGGTGTGCCATGTCTATGCTTACCTCAGAAAATCATACACATGTGGGACCTTATTAGGTACACCCTTCATCTGAGATAGAAGTCTGAAAGGAGAGGAGAGATTTGTCCCTTCCCACACACTACTATGCACACCTGTCGTCTGAAAGAGAGGTATGAAAGGAGAGCCCAGTCCCTACCCAAACCCCACTATGCACACTCATCATTAAAGAGAGAGGTCTCAGCATAGAGGAAGTTTCTCCACACACCCTACTATGAACACCCGTCATTTGAGAGAGAGGTATGAAAGGAGAGCCCAGTCACTCCTTACACTCTACTACGCACAGCCATCATTACAGAGAGAAGTCTCTGAAGAGAGACCAGTCCATCTACGCACTCTACTATGCACAACCATCATCTGAGGGAGAGGTCCAAAAGGAGAGCACAATTCCTCTCCGCACCCTACTACACACATCCATTTTCCAAGAGAGAGTTCTTAAAGGGCAGGCCAGTCCCTCTTCACACCCTACTATGCTCACCTGTCACCTGAGAGAGGGGTCTGAAAAGAGAGGTCAGTCCCTCCCCACACTGTACAACACACCCATGTCATTTGAGAGAGGTGTCTCAAAGGAAAGGCCAGTCATCCACACACCCTACTACGCACACCGGTAATCGAGAGGTTAGTCTCAGTGGAGAGGCTAGTCTCCCTTCACACACCCTACCATGCCCACCTGTTATCTGAATGAAAGGTCTGAAAGGAGAGACCAGTCCTTCCACACATACTACTAATTACACCCATCATCTCAGAGGGAGGTCTAAAAGGAGAAGCCAGTCTCTCCTCGTACACCCCACTATGCACACCCATCATCTGAAGAGAGGTCTGAAAGGAAAGGCTAGTCAATCCCCACCACCTCCTAAGCACAACTGTCATCTGAGAGAGTGGTCTGAAAAGAAGGGCCAGTCCTTCCCTACACCATACTATACACACCTGGTATGTTAAAAAGTGGTTCCCTTTCAAAATAATGTCAGCACACAAGATATATTCTTCAGTTATTCTAGCATGCATACACTAAAAAAATATTGAATTTACTGAAAAATGATATAGATAGGTGTAATAAAAATATCTCTTTTTGTTAACCCCTTCGATGCTATTGACGGAACGGTTCCGTCATGAGCGTCGGTTGGCCTGTGCTCATGACGGAACCGTTCCGTCATGAGCCCGTTGGCTCATTAGAACGTTCAGCACAGCGCAGGAATCTGCGCCGCGCTGATGTGGTTAAAAAAAGCAACTAGAAATTCACTGGACAAACTCAAGGTTAAAGTAACGTATTAGTCAGGTGAATTTCTCAGTGACAGCGTTAGCTTTTAAACTAAAAAAACACAGAAATTCAGCAGTTATAGTTAGTAGCACTAACTATAACTTGCGCCCCCACCATGCACTGCTTATTACCTCACATATGACATCCCTCATGTTCTATGACATCATTTATGACATCACAGATGAAATCTAAAATTACATCATTTATGAAATCACTGATGACACTATCCAATGAGTGTGTTTGTTTGTTTGTTTCCTGTTTGGTGGCGGGTACCTACCATATTGCTTCTCTACCTAATTTTGAACAGCCTATGTTCAGCTAATCAATGTGAGTGTTTACAAAATGCATGTTCTCCGAATGCACCCTAGGCGTGTAGAGGTTTTCAACATGTTACAAATTTTTGTATTGAAAAGTGTCTCTGTCTACAGGTGACAGTTGAATGTGCTCATTATATTCCACACAAGTTGTTTGGTATTGTAGAAGAAGTTTCCAACATTGCAAAATTCTACATACTACATACATACTAAGTACTGTAAGCAGCCTTAAGTTATTGGACCGAATCGTCTCAGCATATTAATAATAATAACAATAATTACATTTGTAAAGCGCCTGGTAACACTGAGGCCAGTGTGTCCCTGCGCTACGGAGCAAAAGACAACAGCAATCAACGGTCAGCTCAACTATCAAAATCAAATTAGGAGGCAGGAAACAGATGCGTTTTAAGACCCTTCAGGAAAGTAGATTCAGAAGCACTCCAGCCGGAGTGCCTGAGGGAGCGAATTCCACAGCTGGGCTGCCAGATAACAGAACGAGCGGCCGCCCATTCTTGCTCTCCGGATTCTAGGAACAAACACCTTCCCTTTCCCACTAGACCTTAAAAGTCTAGACAGAAGATAGGGGGTTAGGAAATCATGCAGGTATCTTACTTAACATAGAAGACTGTGTGCACCAGTTACTAACCCATGTACATGTTTTATGTATGCTATACAGAATGGGCTACCTATAACGTTTTTACCACAGTATGAAGGCTGCAGGTAGCATGATCATTAGCTCCCTCAGACCTTGGTTATTTTAAGTGAATAGTGTATTTTAGGCAAGTGTTATTTAGAGTGTACACTGTTCTTAGTAGATAATTTTTAATACTCTGTGATGCAGTTCTCATGCATGTTTCACTGTTTGCAAACCGTGTGCCACAGAGTAAACTGACTCCATAGAGCAAACTCTGTTATCCATCCCCGCATTTCTACTCATATCCAATTCATTTCTCAAAAAAGGTTCTATGACTCTCAGGGGTTTGACACAGGTAAAGACTGTCTGTACAAGGGCATCAGTTAAGTAACATGGCTTGGGTATCTGGAAGAAAACTAAATGGCAACTGTCACGCAATCTGGTAAATCTGGGAAGCCAGGATTGAAACCAAAGGACCCACAACTAGGTTTTGCTCTGTGCTGGAGTTTGTCTTGTTCTCTGTTTTCTACAATCTTTTCTCCAGTACAGTGTTAGTCACATATGTCCACTTCTTTGCCTGATGTTTGTTCAACCTTCAACTGTTTTTGCTTAACATTTGTCCTTTCTCTTTGTGTTTTCTTTTATTGTACATCACTACTTTATTTAACGAAGGGCCCTTCTTTTGCACTGTTGCCACTCTCGATAATATTTGATTTTGGACAAATTAGTAAATGCCCTTGTCTCACACCAGTATGCATCCCATCTTCAAGATCTCCCTGCTTATCCCAGATGTGGTAACCATACCAGTACTTCATTTTTTTGAAAAAAATAAGTGTAGGGTTCTACAGTTTGTCTTAGGAGCCCACAACAAGCGCTGCCAATTGTCTGCAATTCCAAATGCCGAGGTTGCTTCGTCTTGATTCCACATCATGCTCTTTTCTTCTATTGCCCTGCACATCCTGTTTCTTTATCTTACTCTTGCAGGGTTTTCATTCTTGCTTTCACTTTTGGGTCTTTTTTTACTCTGCTTCTTTTCCTCTTTTTGCTATCTTGGAATGAACCAGTTTTATGATGAAAAATAAGTACGTGTCCTCAAAAATGAATGCTGATGCCCTCCACACCACATGCAGTCCTATCATGGTCTCTATGACTTGCTTCTACATCCCCTATATGTTGTTTCAGTGCATTGCAGAGGCAGTCCACCAGCCCTTGCCTGGGAATGTTGATGTCAGAAGCTCTGTCACTGCTGCTGGGTATGTCAACTTCTGAGAACTTTACATTACGATGCCAATGTCAGAAATGAAACTGCCCGGCACAGTAATCAGAAAATGTATCTTTTCTTTTGCGGCTTGTGCTGTGGACTGCAGCACAAGCCACAATGGAAAATATACACTTTTAAACATATACGCACAGTGTGGCAGGCTCCATGCAGTGCCTTCCACAGGTTGCATGGAGGTTTCAGGGGGCACCAGGCCACATAGCAGAGGCTGTGGGGGTACTGGGACCCTGCTTGGGACCCCCACAGTTCGTTTTCGACAGCCTTTCTATGCTGGTTGGCCCGCCAAAGAAACGCTCTCAGAAACATGCATTGTAATTCCCAGGGAAGTGCCTGAGCAGGCACGCCTCCATTTTGGGGGTTACGATTTGCCCTCAGCCTGATGGGCTCCTTGAGCCTGTCAGAGGCGTGGCGAATCACTCATATCCTAATACAGAGGTTGGACTGATGCCTGAGATGTAGGGAAGAACGCAGCCAACGAGCTGTCGGACAGCCTTCCGCCTGACATCGTAATGGCAAAGGACACACAATTGATGGACGGAATGCAGAACAAATCAAAACATTCACCCCCAGTCAAGAGATCTGGGTTAAATCCATCATTCTTTTGCTCACCATGCCACCCCAGTTTAGACCTGGCCACATGCAAATCAGTCTTGACCCTGTGCCTCATGGGAGCAGTCCAGCCAGAAATGCCAAACCAGGTCCTCCCTGGACAGGAAACAATCATCCTAAGCCCGGTTTCGGGGTTTCACCACTCTTCAGCCAGGATAGCTGGATTCCAGTGCCACTGTGAGCCCAAGACCCAGATCTGGGCATACCTGGCGCACTTAGGGCGAGAACGCAAAAGACACACAATTGATGGACGTAATGCAGAGCAAATCATAACATTCAGCCCAGTCAAGAGATCTGGTTTAAATCCATCATTCTTTTGCTCACCATGCCACACCAGTTTAGACCTGGCCATATGCAAATCAGTCTTAACCCTGTGACTCATGGGAACAGTCCAGCCCGAACTGCCAAGCCAGGTTCTCCCTGGATGGGAAACTAGCATCCTAAGACTGGATTCGGGGTTTCACCCCTCTTCAGTCAGGTTAGCTTGATTCCAGTAGCACAGTGATCCCAGCACCCAGATCTGGGCATACTTGGCGCACTTAGAGCGAGGAAGCAAAAGGCACACAATTGATGGACAACATCGTAATGGGGCCTTTCGAGTTTGCCAGGTTGATTACATTCCACCCACACCAGTGAATCTGCAGCAAGTCAAGGCTCAACCACCACTCATCCAGGCATAGAAAACGGGAGTCAGATGAGTTGCTGAGGTAGGCACAAGACTGTCCATTTGGTCAGGGCAGTGCCACATCACCATGGCTAGGAAACAATCCAATGCTACGCTTCAACATTCAGAAAATATCCAGTAATGTACTTGCTGTATTGTCACAGTAGCTCTACTATTCATGGCCTACTCAGGTGAGTGACTATCATAGAACCATCAATAGCCCTGTGAGTGATTAAATTTCAGTCAATGACTAGAATGAGGAAAAAGCTGAGTGTAGGGAGGCAGGTCAAGCTGCTCAGCTCTGGGACAGGACAGACAACCAGGTCCATGTTCTCATTTACTGAGGGGAAAATGTCTTCGCTTGAGACAAACTGCAGAGGTCCCAGTCCCCAAAAATTAAGTGCCGGTGGAAACTACTGGCAATCAGTGTCACAAAGCAACCACTGGTCTCATGTCTTTGATCTCAGCATCACTGTGAGAAATTGAATTGGTGGTTGACTGGGATGTGAGCCCTGGTCAAGCAATAGCCACAATTCCTTGAATGTTGAACAACAAAAAGTCATGAAATGAACTTGTGCTTAACCCTGGAAAGCTTAGCACAAAAATAAATCAGACTTAACTTAGAAGCATTGAGTAAACAATTTATGCAACACACAAACTGTTATAATGTGATAACACAACACAATAAAAACTCTACCCTCATTTAGAAAGATAGAGCACATTTTTGTAAACTATTTGATACCAAAATGACAAAAATCCAATCAGTAGAACCAGAGTTAAACATTTTAAAAGGTTTTATTTAAAATAGCACCAAAAAGCACAGAGCCATCTATGGATAACTGGTCACGCTGGACCGTGTCAAAGTCACATGTTCAGGCCAACCTCAATGGAGCGCAGGCTGGCTACAGTCCACCAGATTAGTCCTACTGGAAGGACTAATCCACTTTGTGGTGGAGGGCGCCCCGAGGAGCTGAGAAAGCATTGTGAGAGGCTTCCAGAGCAGCACAAAAAGCAGGTCAGCCATCTCAGATATGTATTGATGGAGCTTTGCATTGGTGGTGCCCACAAGTGGTCGAGGCTGTAGCGCAAAGAGGTGGCTACCTGAGCCTTGCGTTGAATGGCAGCCTGGGCAACGAGGTCTTGGTGTGAGCTGACCCATTTGTAGTCAGGAAGAGCTCAAAAACATGTCTGCAGCTCTCTGACGCAGGCTCAGCTACGCACAACCTTAATACAATTTAACGATCAAACTACACTTTACACATAGTCTTCATATTTTTAATTCATGTGCATCTTGACATTCAGTCAAGCTTTTTTTCAAAAATATTAAGTGTACATATAGTCATCACAATATTTACAAAAAATTCACAAAAAATTCACTGCAATATATACAATGTAGAGCATTAGATTCTTTGGTGTACATCATAGTTCGCCCAATGCATTTCGGGAAAAATCGAACAGGGAGTAACTGCGGGATTTTGGCAGCTTTTCGATTGATGTATGGTCAGTACATTATCAACGTTTGCAGTTTTTTTAGACGGCGACCTAATGAGAGTTGTGAGGACGGTCACCATAGTTACCGGTGACGTTAATAGAATGTTTTGAAAACTCGTTTGCCATTGGCGCATATAATCAGGGTAGCCTCCAATAGGGTGACACAGTTGAATTTTTATACCAGGAAACGAGAGATTTCTACACACGCCGGTGTTTTCGAATGCTGGAAAGTTTACACGGAGGTCGATATACGAGCTACGTTTTTGAAATTGTGGTAAGAACTGGTATTTTGATATTATAAAGTTTGGTGTGTTTGAACGCGGAGTTTTATGCACATTGACGACCTTTATATGGGTTTTTATTGCACACAGGTCGTGAAGAGTAAGCACGTGTCTAGTGGGAGAGTGTCCACACTTAGCGTTTTGTTGGATTGAAAAGCAGGTATGCACCTCTAATGAGTTGTTTGAATATATTATTGATGGAGCTTTTTTGTTTAGCTTGTTTGTCCAGTGTACTGATTGATAGACTGAGTAGACAAACCAGTTTTTTTCTTGTATTTTTTAAGAACTGTGTTGGACTTGGGAAGTTCAGACGAAGACACGATTTAGTTGTGTATATGTGAGTAGCATTTACTGGCTTCTTGAGGCTATTTTTTCTCTTTAGACACACGTTGGGTGTTTTCTTTAGGTGGAGGTCTCTTTATAGTGTAATGAACCATGAATCTTGGCTTTATACATACAACTGAACTCATGCGTCTGTATATGTTATTTTACAGCATTGCCCCTGACGAAGGGACCCTACTTTTGTCCCGAAATGCATTGGGCGAACTATGATGTACACCAAAGAATCTAATGCTCTACATTGTATATATTGCAGTGAATGTTTTGTGAATTTTTTGTAAATATTGTGATGACTATATGTACACTTAATATTTTTGAAAAAAAGCTTGAATGAATGTCAAGATGCACATGAATTAAAAATATGAAGACTATGTGTAAAGTGTAGTTTGATCGTTAAATTGTATTAAGGTTGTGCGTAGCTGAGCCTGCGTCAACAGTGTGTTGACCAGCCAAATTTTCCATGTTATGAGTAGAGTATTAGGGTATACTCTTTCAGTTACAGCACACAGATCAGAATAAAACAGTTAAATTCTTTCATGAATTAGGTGTGCTCGGTACACAACAGTTCAATTGCAGCTCTCTGAGGCCACACCAAGGGTCCAAGCCCTGAGGTGTGCTGGGTGTGACCTTCTTGGGCCCACTTTGGTTCTCCATTTTTAGTTCACATTTTACATGTTTAGGTGGACTTTGTTTGAGCATTGTTATTTTATTAGTTTAGGCTTGCACAACATTATTTCCGAGAAGACACTGCACATGTTGTTTGTTTTTAGAACGCCTTTTCTGCTTCATTGTCTGTACTCTTCATTCAAGGCTAAGAACAGAACTAGATATCCTAGTGTTTGCTTTGCCCATTCGAGAGAGCTTTTAACATCTAAACACATCATTACATCAGGGCTGTACCTCTAACACAGTGGTTTCATTATATACAATGTCCACTGTCCCTTCACGAGTCAGAGGGGGCACTCCAGCCACAATGGTCCTGGAATGACTGCTCTATTCGACATGCAACTCCGCTTATGCTGACCTTCTATACTGTGTACATGGATTGATAATTCCACATTAGGCCAATTCCTTGGTCCAGTTATCCAGGTATGGGGCACAGGCTAACCTGGGAGATTGGGCAGATGGTACTATATATATATATATATATATATATATATATATATATATATATATATATATATCGTCAATCCTTGATCTCTTGGTTCGAAATACGGAGCTGACACCGTGGAAATCTTATCAAAGAGGTCCAGTTATCCAGGTATGGGGCACAGGCTAACCTGGGAGATTGGGCAGATGGTAATATATATATATATATATATATCGTCAATCCTTGATCTCTTGGTTCGAAATACGGAGCTGACACCGTGGAAATCTTATCAAAGAGGAGTTATTTTAATCTTTTTACGAATTGGCTCGACGCGTTTCGGCGGGAACCCGCCTTGTTCACATATCCATACTAATATAATAAAGAGAGAGCCCAAACCTTTGAGGCGGGTAATCTCAGGAACCACAGCACCAATCACAACACCCAATACAGCGTTGGAAAGGGCAGTTGCAGCAGAAGGACATAGGCTATGCAGACGCCCGGCGTTGTCCGGGTATGAATTGCTGCCGACCAGTAGTATATTGTTTTGTACGATTTCGTTTTGATAGCATTTCTTATTTGTGACAGGCCTGTGAAATGCTCCAATTCACAGTGCACTGCTGATGCACTTAAGAGTGCGCGTTCAGTAGTGTGTGAACTCGAGTTTCCCTACTTTATTTTTCTTTGCAATATTATATAGTGCGAACTCGACAACATGGCATGAGCACAATTTACATTACAGAAGAACACATTCATTTGTGGTAGGCACGGGGAGACAAAGCGATTTGCCTGGAATCACAGGATGTTGAGTTGATGCCGAGATTCAAACGTATCTCCCCAGCTCTAAAGTTCGCAATTCTAGAACTTGTGGCTGGAGGTGTGTCTAAAAATGTATGTCGGTGTTGGCCATCAATGAGAGAGACCTGTTATTTTTTTTAAATGGGTGGTGAAAAAATATGAGTGTGTTGCTGGAGATGTGGGCCGCCGTGCCACCAATGTACTTACCGGGGGAGGGTAAACACCCATTATTCCGCAACTTTCTTTCCGCATACCATCACTCCGCATACTTTCATTACAAAAGTACCATGACTCCGCAATGCCATTATAACACATGGCATTACATTTTATATGGTTTTACCACGCATACATTTACAACGAAATTCGTTGTAAATGCATGAATGGTAAAAGCATGCTTTTTTCATATTTGGATAAGGTAAGTATGGGTATGGGGTATATGTTTTGGGGTATTGAGGTACATGTTTTGGGGTGTTTGGGTATTTTAAGGACTCAGATATAGTTTTGGGTTATGGGGTACAGGGGTAGTTTTAGGGTTTAGGGATAGGTATGCGTTTTGGGGTACAGGGGTATTTTAAGGGTTCAGGACTAGGTTTGGGTTTTGGGGTACAGTGGTATTTTTAGGGTTCAGGGCTAGGTTTGGGTTTTGGGGTACAGGGGTATTTTAGGGTTCAATGGTAGGTTTGGGTTTTGGGGTACAGGGTTATTTTTAGGTGTAGATGGACTTAGTTTCTGTATTCTGACGTCCTAATTCACAGTCCTACCTTTTCTAGTAGGAACTGTATAACATGGCCCCATCAACTTTTTTAGTTCAGGCACTTATTAAACCGGACTCCAGAGTAGTTTTTGGGAGTACTGAAAGTACCCTATTCACCTGTAAATAGAGACATCCGTAGTGTTAGGGGCAAATCATCCTCAACATTATAGGGAGCAGCTATTTGTGTCTGCAGGTTGTTCAAGCTTCAATCTTTAAAAGGATACCCCACTATAGTTATTCCCTCTCTGAATTCCTTTCATTACAATCACAAACCAAATTATTATTTCTGCTAATTGCAGACCTACTGTTGAAGCACACTTAACATTACATGGGCTACAAAATGGGGGTGGGGATGTTACCATTGTGGTCGAAGCTCAAAACAATTATAGAACTGAGATTTTCAACGAATGGGTCACTTTTCCTGCAATAAATGCTAACATATATACATTTCACTGTTGTGATGAAGCTGTCAATACAGACCTTACAACAACTTAGAAATACCATTAACAAATCAGGAACATCAAAATTTGTTCTAAGGCACCATACCGCATACATTCAATATTGCTTGACTAGGTTGTCTCAGTAATGACTGGTCTACATGGCCAGCACTAGTTGGCTACACACCACATCCAATATTAGCACCTCTCAATAAGGGTGATCTACACATTCTCTATACTGATCTACTTAGACTATATAGACGTTTAATGCAGTTCGTTATGCCAGTTTGTTATGCCTACAATGACGACTGCTCCGGTAAGGGCTGTTCAAGCTGTCCAGCCACAGTTAGCTGTGCCAGTGATCAGTCCTGTAACAATAAAAAGTATTATGGGAAAAGTTCCCACCAGACAGGAGGAAATTCCATTCTGGATTTGCCCAAAACCAAATCAGCTTGAAGCAGTGGTTTCTCTTACAGGTCCCAATGATAAACATAGAATTCTCACAATGCGCTTTCCACTTGGAATGGTACCCACCATAAATGACTGTGCCACTTGGGGTACCGTTTTTGCTGTAATATATACCGTAACTCATGCTACACCATCATTAGTTGTTTTGCCGGAAGTGCTCAAACAGATTCAAAATTAATAAAGGGGAGCCCTTTTCCTGGATTTAGGGATGAAATTATTTGGAAATTTTACTACAGTATCCTCAGTTTTATTAAGCAATATTAAAGGTAAAGCAGCAGTACTAGTGGTATGTCAACACCTCCTGCAAAGCAGACAAGGGGAGTGATTTGCCAAAAATTATTTTGGACACCTGTACATCTATAGATCAAGATAATTTGAGGGCCAGGCTAAATAAGCCACATCTTAATGGTAGTTCTGCCAAGGACAATGCCAAACAAGCACAGGAGTCTTCTAAAAAATACTGTGACAAACTAGAAAATGAAGACAAAACAAAATCACGTGGCGGTTCTCCGCTACTGGAAATCTCCAATAGACGTTACTATATACGTGATATATTAAAACAGACTGATATATATCAGTAAACTGACACACATCCTTCTGGTTCCTATAAGGACTCATCGGACAAACTATCAGAGAGAGGGGTGTATAAGAGTGTAGACAAAAAGAGTTTGTGAAGCCAAAAAAAGACTCACAATGCTCGTCTGATGTCAACATAAAAAAATGAAGAGAAACTTCCACAACAAAAAACTCAATTCAGAAAGAAGAAGGTTGCGGAAATTTCAGCTAAATATGCCACCCATACTGAGATAATGAAGATAATTAGGGTAATAGTCTGTAAAAGTGTAAAACTTAGTAGTTATGACATTCTCTTAGCAGAGGTTCATTGGCCACCAGAGTTTGTAAGAACAGCCACAGGAGAGGAGGTTTTTACAGTCTTTATCAGTGCTTAACTAGCATGTGCCGCAGAATGGGCCCTTTCACAAGCCCCGGCATTATACCACAACCATGTAGGTTGGGGTAAAGATTTGGTTTATCATATTATACCCATAAGGTCCAGTCCACAAGTGCAACCAAAATACCCAATTAAATATTAACCCCTTCGCTAAGGTGCTCCCGTGCTCATGACGAGCTCAGCTCGTCAAGGCCTTACCCGTTTTCGTGGAATGTTCAGCACAGCAAGGGAATTATCCCTGCGTGCGAGCTTTCCACGGCTAATGAAGAGCTCATCTCGTCATGAGCACAAGAGCACCGTGCCTCATGACAAGCTAAGCTCGACATGAGCATGCAAGGTGTTAAAGCAAAAGATCCTATGAGAGAAAATCTCTCACAACTCGAGTACCAGGTGATTGTTGAATCCTGTGTGCCTCCAATTACTCCCTTATTTTCGGTACTGCATAGTTTTAGACTACAGACACGTGCATTCGCAATTTAAAATTCACACAGTACAGCTCTATTGAACGACGTTGTCCAAAAGAAAAAAAAAACAGCCTTGGATATTTCCAATAGCTTTTTATCCAAAAACATAGCACCTGAAAGCAAAGATCTGACAGCAGTTTCCACACCCAGCTCACAACACCATTTTGCTGACTCTCTCAAAGGTATAAGGTAGGGCTGGACGTAGTTCGTGAAGTAGCGTTACGCGTAGCTACGCGAAGTGCACTTCGCACTACGTGATCTACGCGTAGCACTACACGTACTGCGTAGTACCTTGTTCGCACTGTGCAAGAGGCCGGTTTCAATGATTGCACAGTGGGGACAAGCATCTGGCATTGTGCAATCACTGAAAACGGCATCCTGCACAGTGCGAGCTGTAGTTTTCTGCTGCTCGAGTAGATTTTTACTCGAGCAGCAGCTTTCTCAATGCGGACTGGTAGTTTTCATCGCGAGCGGTCGCGAGCATACGCGACCACTCCCAATGAGAAACCTGAACTCTCCGCGTGGTTTATTTTCTACGCTCGCGATCGGCAACTTGATGTTGCTGATCGCGAACGAGGAAAAAGTCTCGCCGGGATGTCATTCAACTTGACGTTGAGGACCGCTAGCAAGCAAAAAATGACAGCTGCACTACGCTATGCTAAGCGTGTTTGCACTGTGCTACGTGCAGTTTGCGTAGTGCGAGGTAGCGCAAACTTTACAAACTACGCGAGCGTAGGTTAGTGCTTTCCCCAGGGTTAGTATAAGGACAGTTCTGGACTGTTGGCTGCCAGAGTAACGTCAATTCTACATGATATTGACTAAGAAGCATTGTCCTACGTTGATGATCTATGTCTAAAGGATGATGACTTAACACCCACTTAGCCAGAGTATAACAGATTGTGTTGGGATTTGCTGAGCATGGCTACAAATTCAATTTCAAGAAAACCAAAATTGGTTTACTTAGTGTCCTATTTTCGGGATATGAAATATCAAGTGAGGGTAAGAGCATGGCGTCACATTTACTAGAGGAATGTCTGCTTTTACAATCACCAAACACCAGTAATAAATTACAATCTTTACTAGGATTCTTTAACTTTGGCAGAACATAAATACCAGATTACGCGCAACACATAAAGCCTTTATACAATTTATTTCACCCTGACTCTTACAGTACACATTGGACATCACAACATACACAAATACTCAGATTACTACAGACTGGCATGCTTGCATCAAGACACTAACCTACACTTGTCAACAAAATACATTTTATCATCCAAACAATTACGGGTGACATTGGTTTCACATATGTCATATTCTTTGAAGGTGACACAGTGCTGATTGCACATACTTCACATTTATTTTCTAATGCTGAAATGCTTTTTACATCCACTGGGAAAATACTGAGTGCAGTACAGATGGCTGACATTAAGGAAAGACCACTGGCTCAAGGGAAACAAATCATTGTAGTTACTCCTGTCCCAGCCTTAGAAGCTGTTGCGAAGGCTAGCATTCCTAAAAGGAAAACCTTACATCCAAGATCGATACAATGGGCCACTTCCCCGGTGGCTACTGACATAAGCTATGTTTTTGACCCTACCTTACCCATGAATTTCTACAATATGAACATGAAAACCCCATGCCCAATAACATTTTACTTCTTGATCAATACAAAACATCATATATACGGATAGTCCAGCTCATCCTGCTGTAGGCAGCCAACACCAATGTTGGGCAGCATGTACCGTGGTAGATAGAGTCATGTTGGATGGAAAATTCCATCCTCAATAAACTTACACACACTCCCTAGGGGACTGTACTGCACAACTGGCTGAACTAAAGGTCTTGATTCTGGCACTAGAAAATATGGATCCTGAATTCCCTGCACTCATAGTTTGTGATTCGTATTACTGTGCCTAGTCTTTTCATGAAAACGTCCATCATGGGCACCTGGATGGATTCGGGAACTCACAGGGTAATACTATAAAGCACTTTGGGGAAATGTGGCACAACTTAAAGACAGTTTGCCATGGACTCATGTGATACAAACATTGAGTCACCAGCATGTTACAAGACTGCTACAGAAGCTGTGATTACTCATTCTCAATTGAGGGTGAAAGACGGTATCATGGCTACAGTCAATGCTTCATGCAAGGGCACCCGTTTACCTAAGAAAAAGTCGAGCAAAATATTCCTATCTCTTAAGTGCCCAAAATATTCCTTTGCTACCATCCCTGGGGTTGGTGGTCGTGTGATTCCCAACCAAGACCGCAGCTAGAATTAATTATAGCTGCCCATGAGGGGGTAGCGTCTGCCCATGCTGGAGTAGTAGTCACAATTTCCTTATTACTAAAACGCTATTGGTGGTATGGTCTGTACGAACAGATAAAGCAATATATCCTTAGTTGTGACATCTGCCAACAAATTTAAAACTCCACCACTGCTCACCCACCGTAGACACCTCTCCTAGTTTCAAACAAACCGCTCCAATGCATGTACCTAGATCATTGCAGTCCCCTACATTTTGTGGTGGTTGAAATTCATTCTACTTGCCATAGATTCTTGCTCTGGATTCCTGTGGATGTGGCTATAACGATCTGCTAATGCTTGCACTGTTATTAAATATTTGCAAGTCTTCATTGGGACATATGCAGTAGTTCCATTCCACTCGCACCAGGGCCCTGCTTTTGCCTCTTAAGCTTACAGGGATACTATGGTAACCTGGGGTGTACCTGTTCATTATTCCTCACCCTATCAGCCTGAGGAAAACTCAAAAGTGGAGAGTAAAAACCATGACTTACAGCAATCCTTAACAGCCAGAGTATTGGGTTCATGTTGTAGTTGGGTCCATCACTTGTATGGGGCCAGAAACCATTAAATATACTGCCTAGAAGATCTTTGTGCCACTGAACCCTTACAAGTCATGTTTTAGCATTCAGATGTGCGCATATCATGAAAGTCCTGGAGCAGTGGAGGCAGGTACTCCTTTTGAAATAAAAGAACATTTCAATGTCCTACAGGTATTGTAAGACTATTGGCACAAGAGGTTTATTGGCATTTCAAAAAAGGCGGCCACTGATTACGTGAAGGAGCAACCAGCACCTTCTGACTGGAATCCAAAACTTGGGTATCTAGTTCGAAAGAAGATTGCAGTAAAAAAGGAATCTGGCACATCATACCGTACAATGGTGCCAGTCCTTGGCATTCAAGGTAGAAGAACGGTGATTTTGCCAACGCTTGCTGGTTGTAAAGACAAATTAGTTGTCCCATTGGTCAAGCAAAACTACATCATGTGGACAGTACTACAGAGTAGGCTACAAGGACTCTTGGGTAGTTTCCTGACCCCTCTCACTACCTTACAGGAATTTGCTTTACAGGTTTTAAGCAACACCAATGTTATTTATCCCGGCTGGGGAAGGAGGTGAATGAACTATTGTTAATTGCTGTTACTGCTACACACACAAGCCTTGTATCAGATGCATGTATACAGCTATGACTTTTGGCAAGAGACAATTGATTTAAAATCAGTTTGAGGAACAACATTTTGGCAAGTGCAGAGCACGGACACCTTATTAGAGCCTGTTTAATTCCAAAACAGATGATTTTTTTAAATACAATACACCAGACTACTTGCTTGGGTAAGCCAAAATTAAAGAAATTAATTTGACCAACATTCCCGGTTTTGATAATTGACAACATTTAGTAAATTACACTGGGGAAAAGCTCAATAATATGGTGCAAAATGGAATATGCAACTCAACACCTTTAGGTCCAGATGGGTCATGATTGTGGCCAGTTGGCACAAATGGTTGTCATGCTCATTTTTGTTAACTTTACATGGAGTTTTAAGGCAAGCTGACCTGACCTTCGTTACATCCGGTCTCAATATTCAGGGTTGATTGTTACCTATTCAGTAGGAAAGTTTTACCAGCAATGTTTGCAACATTTCACTTTGTCTGCAAGAAAGAACATCTTTCTATCCTTTTGGAGGACATGGATTTTTTGTACACCTCCGCGTTCTAAAAGATTATAATAAGCTGCCTTTAAGGAAGTTGGGAAACTATCAGAAAGGGAGGCTGTTGCACATTTGAGGCAAATTGGTCAAGCTAATTTAGAGAAAGCACTTGCTTTTGTTGATTATGGCATGAATACATTGTCAACTCGTATTTACAGTTTGAATAACATTGTATCACATGCAATTGACATCAACCAGAATGGCATGTCTTCACTATACCATGAGCAGGTCGATATGCAGTTGAGATGGACATTACAAGTCTTGAAATCTCACCATGTGCTATGGTGCTATTTAAACAGAGCAGAACTGTTTTCTGTGTTTTAATTGAACACATAGGAAACATGTCATGGCCAAGAAAGATGCTACATATACAATGTTAAACATCCAGAAATTCGAACAGCTGCCTTTCACAGTAGCCAAGACATCGTCAGAGATGGGGTTAATACACTGCGTCATCTCATTACCAATTTCAACGTTTCATTTTAAATCTTGAATGAAACATTTTCCAATAGATAGATATGAGTCTTTAGGGAAGAGTTTTGTTCACGAATTGTAGTCCTTGCCATTCGATTACAAGTGAGTTAGTGGGGAACGATATTGGCAGGGGAGAGAGGTCAGAGATTCCGCCATCCCTGTCTTCCAATGTTTACGAATGGCTGCCGTCAATGCCGCATGTAAGAGAAAGTCTTGCCTGGGTAGTTAATATCTTTCCATAAGGTCTTGGAGGTGTATAAGAGTACCATCTTCATAGAGGTCTCCAATATTGGAAATCCCCAGATCTCCCCAGCCCAGTAATCTCTGCCAGTCCCCTCCATGCGGCAGCAGCTCACAGAGCCATACCGGAATCTCAGGGGCATACGAAGGGCCCGCTTTAATTCTCCTATTGCACGTTTCCAGAATTGACGCACCACCCACAAGACCTTTGGTACCTCCCTCTCATGTAACGGCAGCTGGAGAAGAGTCAGAGTGAGCTGGCGGAGGCCCGGGTCCATGCCTCTTTGGTCCTCATCTGTACGCAGCCTCCATGCCATCCACATCGTGAACCATTGAAATTGGGCCGCATAATAATATGCCTCAAAATCAGGGGCTGCTAACCCTCCCTCTTGCCTAGGGCGCATCATGGTGGTTAGCGCTACTCTGTGTCTCCCAGAGCCCCATAAAAATCCCTTAGCCATGGTGTTTAGTTGGGTAAAATATTTTCTAGGTATCCATAGAGGCAATGAGCCAAATAGTAAGGGGCAGGGTTACCATCATTGCAACGCCCCTCTCCCCGCTACTGAAAGAGGTAGAGTCCCCCAAAAGAAAAAGTTGCTCCTGGCAGCTCTCAATGCCTGTCCTATATTGCCTTCAAACAAGTCAGAAGGCCCATGATGAATTATAACTCCTAAATAAGGTGAGCAGCTGTTTTCCCATCGCACATCCAGTCCCTCTGGCGGTTCGTCTCTACCCCCACGAACTGGGAAAAGGCACGTCTTATTCCAGTTGACTCTGAGCCCCGCCGTCCGCCCCAGTCTGGCCAGCAATTCCTGGGCACCATGTAACTCCCCATCCGCATTGGCGAGGAACATTAAAAGGTCGTCTGCGTATACGGCAATGTAATGTACCTGACCCATCCCATCCAGGCCCCTGTAATACTGCCCCCATCTTGCATGGATAGCTAGTGGTTTTATTGCCAGAGCGAACAGGAGGGGATACAGCGGGCATCCCTGCCTCGTCCCCCTGCCCACACTGCAGGCTTCTGAAATCATTCCCCTGCACGAACCCTGGCAGTCGAGTGGTTATACAGAATTCTCGTTCAAACAAGAAATCCCTCGCCCAGTCCAAATGCCCGCAAGACCCTGAACAGATATGGCCACTCGAGACTATCGAAGGCCATTTCAATATCAATCGATAGGATGCACGCCTCTCCCCCCTCTCCCACTGAGCCATGTACCAGTTGACACAATCTGCGTATATTCATAGCCGTATTCCGGAAAGGAATAAACCCAGCCTGGTCCGTATGCACAAGTGTAGTCATATGGGTCATCAATCAACTGGCCAGTATACTACTCAAGATCTTATATTCTAGGTTAAGCATAGCGAGGGGACGATAGGGGGTGCGATCCCATGCAGCTTAACCGATTTAAGGAGTGGTATGATTACTGCTTCTCTAGTTGAGCAAGGTAGGCAGCCATCATGCATTGATCTGTTGTAGAGGGCTAACAGATGGGGGAGAAACAGGTTCACATACGTGCATTAAAATTCAATCAGTAGCCCATCGGTGCCAGGGGTTTTGTTCCTGGCTATACACTTTATGGCTTTTTTGAGAAAACAGGGGACCCCTACAATTAATAAGTTTGCTACGCGTAGGGCATAATAGTCATTTGAAAAATGGAGAGAAATTGTAGCAAACACTTTATAACTCAAGTGCCATTTCCTATAGGGTAAATCTCTATACTAAAGCAGTAAACGTGACAACATGATAGAAAATCAATAAATAGCAGATTTTATAAAAATGATATTCATTTATTTATATTTTTTTCTCAATTTCCTTTTTTCATATATATTTTTTTCTCATAACTTTTTTAAACTCAATTCATGAAAAATATATCACTCTGAATAAATATGACATATATTGGACAACATTTAGAAAGAACAAAAACATAGACAAAAACTTCAAATGACTAGATGGTCAAAGGACTATTGAAGTTGGCAATGCGGTGGGTTGGAACACTACGCACGTTTCGGCCATTGCCTTCATCAGGAGACCGTCATTTGCTACAAAATATTATAAACATAAAAAGTCGTATAAGACAAAGCGTCCTTGTTGATAGTCAGATATTATAGAAAACCGCTTGATTAACAGGTTCTTTTTATCTTAGCAAAGATTTCTTTATTTGTAGCCACAACCTATGCAGTGTTCGAGTATCATTTAAATTTTCTTTACTCGTTGAGTATTGAAGGAAATAGGGTTTTCATATAAGGTTTCACATAAGATACTTAATTATACCATTTTATTTAGGCATCCAATGAAAAAAGCGTTTTATTCTTGTTTTCTCTCTCTCTTCTCTTTTAGTAGTTTTGACAAAAGAACGAATGCGGTATCAGACCTGATATGATTACTTTAGATTGTAGGTAGTCTCTTTATATAGGGATGTAGACTCCTGGGAGAAAGCTACGATGGGCGTATTCTCCACACGAAAAATGTTGGATTCAATGCTTTTTCTTGCTTTGTTAAACCAATATTAAAATGGGTCTCTCGATATAGCTGTATTATGCCTTGGGTCTAGAGTTCTAGAAAAAAGCCACCGTCCCCGTTCTGATCTCTCCTAACTACACTGCTCGGCCTAAGACCTCAGCATCCTCTGCCTCAACCTGTGGGAGGTCTATGTCCAGGAATTCCTCCTCCTCCAGTACTCTGGGTTCTAACCGACTTTGATAGAGTAGTATACTATTCCAGAAACTGTGTGTTGATAGTCTGCTGCCCATAGTATGTTGTGCCATTATCGCCCTCAGCTCTAAAATCGGTGTCCCTCTGTGCACCGGGTAGGCCAGCCAAGCCAAAAATGCCCCAGATTTGTCCCTCTCCACGTCTGTCCGTGCCTTGTAAGCCCTATAATCCAAACGCCTTAACCGCTCTACCGGTGCCGCCATCTCTTCCCTGGCCACCATGAGATCTTCCTGTCTATCCTCCCTTTTGCGTCTATCTCTTTCTTTATCCCTGAACCATTGTTCTGCCTTCTGTACATCAGTCAGTAAGGTTCTACGAACTCCCACCGCTTCCCCTATGCATTAACCTCGTATCACTCCTTTAAATGCATTCCACTCATTATGTAGGCTTGTGGTCTTGTTAGAGTTGTTCTGTAAGTACTCCTCTATAGCATTACCTATGGTGGTTCTAAAGACCTGGTCTTCCAGTGTCTCCGGGCGGAGACGCCAACTGGGGATAGTGGACCTAATTCGAACCCAATTCAAGGACACCAGTAATGGATTGCAATCGGATATCGTCCTGGCTAAGTACTCACTCATCGTGACCTCCATATGCATACCTGGGGAACAAAGGATAGAATCCAGCCATACATGCAGCTCATGTAGAGCTGAGAAATAAGAGTAGTCCCATTCCCCCGGGTGATGAGCCTGCCAAGTGTCCGTCAGTCCCCAGTGCCTTTGCAAGTCCCGTCGGGCTTCTGCAATCCTATGCGTGGGAGCGTCAGGGAGCGGTGGATAGGAGTGGTCTAGGGGCACCTCAGTAATGCAATTTAAATCTCCCCCAGCAGCACAGGTCCCATCAAGGCTGTTGCCAATTTCTGCGATAACTGTGCAAAGAAAGCAGGTTGTTAGATATTAAGAGCATATATACTTCCTATTGTAATATCCCGTCCATCAAGGCGCCCCACCACTACTGTGAGTCGGCCTTCGGTGTCAATAATCTGCCAGACACATTGAAATGGCACCCCGCTTGTATCTACACCAAGGTCCCTCTTGCAAAGGCCGAATATGTAGTATGAAACACCTTTCCCCTCCAATGGCATTGTAATGCTGCCCCTTCTGCCTTCAAGTGGGTTTCTTGTAGCAATGCAATTTGCACTCCTCTTCTTACCAGTTAGGCATGTATTTTGTGCCGCCGACCAATAGTGTGCATCCCCCTAACATTCCAGGTCATAATTTTTATTCCTACGGAGGTACCCATGGCTCCAATTCTAGACACTGGCCCCAGAGAGCCTCCCCGCCCCAATCTTTAAACTTTACCCAACTCCCATTCCCCAGGAGAGGTACACAAAGACAGGCCCCTATCCAAACAAAGTCAATCATACAAAGAACCATAAAAAGAAGGTGGCGCATGGCTCGCATCCGTTGGCCCCGGAACCCCCCGTCCCCCCCGTTGTAGCTAATTCTCCCATTGGTACCCCATAACTCATGTATGTTCTCCCTCAGTATGTCAGTTGGGACTCTAGGCCCCAAAGTCACAACAGGTATCCCACCATTATGTGCTGCGTACCCTCTGCAGTCCGATCACCCAAATAGCCCATCCGCTGTCTGCAGAGTAATGTCTGGAAGCTCAGTATCGGAGAGTCCCTGTGCACTACTCGATCCCGAACTCTCCACTTCGGCCCTCTCGTTGTCCGTGTCATTGCTATTCGGACTGACTTCGCCATGACTAATGGCCGCAACTGCCATGACTGCTGTCTCGTTCCTGGCGACGATCAGCAGGGGAGACATAATGGCGGCGTGGTGGACAGACGAGCTCGGGGAGATGTCGATTGTGGCGAGCGTGTGGCGAGCGTGTGCCAGCACCGCAACAGGTTTACAACCAGTCCCAAGCAGCCTGCGGGGTGAGAAAGAAGTAAGTTTCTGACTCTGCACTTAACCTATGGGGGGCTGAGAACAGCATAGCGTATGAGAAATGAAGATGGCGTAACTTTCGTTTGACAGCCAAGAAGGAGGTTCTCTGCCGTTGTACTTCCCGAGTATAGTCTGGGAATATCATCACCTTACTGTTCCCGATCTGTAGATCCTGTTGCTCCCGGGCTCTCTGCAATATGAAGTCGCGATTCCGATAATGCAGCAGTCTCACCACCAATGGGCGGGGTGGAGCCCCAGTTTTAGGTGGGCGAGCCGGAAACCTGTGCGCTCGTTCCAGCGCATAGAAGAGGGATAGACCCTCCGTTGCCACCTCTGTTTTGAGCCAGGTTTCTAAGAACTGGACCGCATCAGCTCCCTCTTCATGCTCCGGAACACCAACGATGCAGAGATTATTTCGCCTTGAGCGCCCTTCACTGTCCTCAGCTCTCATCTCCAGCACCTTGACCCTATACACCACTTCTTTCATGTAGTCTCGTAGGGTGGCAACCGTGGCCGGTATGTCTTTCATATTAGTTTCGTTGGTCGCTACTCTCTCTTTGAGTTTTCGGTGGTCATCTTCAATAGGGTGAGATCCGATCAGACGGCATCCATCCTCGCCTCAAGCGCCTCTCACAAAGCTATAATGACCTGCAGGATATCCCCCAATGAGGGGTCTCTAGATTGTCCAGGGCCTCGCCCAGCCTTGTCATCATCAAAATGCTGTTCCGACTCTTCCATCCGCAGAACCTCAAAACCCCTTTTCCTGGACACTCTGCCCATCTTGCGATCCGTTGGCGGCAGTAGTAAGTTATGTAAGTTATGTAAGGGGGGGTCTATGAGCCCTACCCTCCCCGGCTAAATGGTGTTGCGGCATCACTCCCGCCAGTGTGGCATCGCCAAATGTTTGCCAAAAGTCTGCTGGTCATATAGTCCCCCTCATAGGTTCCCCAAGGAGTCGCCCCAAGTGCCTCAAGTATACAGGAAGCGGACCCTCCAGGAGCAAAGACCTTCGTCTCTGTATAGGATCAGTACTGAGGTAGGTCTGTTGCATTCTCCCTACAGTAGACAGTACTCCTTGCCTGCTGCGCTGGTGTGAACTATGCCCATCTACAACATCAGGACGTATAGATGCCCCCTTCAGCAGATAACTCCAGCTCCCCATGGGCTGACAGCAGCTCTGTCCTCAAAGCGGGCTTCCACAATCAAACACCAATCCAAGCCTGCACTTATCTCAGTATCCAGATGGGAGCAATGAAGACCTGCTCAGTGCCTACAGGCATCCCCCGGTGGTGTTCCACTCAGCGTTCAGTGGGCATCTCCGATCACCAGGTGCTACCACCTCTGCCTGCTTAATCTTTTACCAGGTAGCGCCACACCATCCAGGATTGCCCCGCTGGTCCCTTGGCCATTCACACGCTTTGCGCCCCTACCAAGTCACAGATCCCGCAGGCTCTCATTCAGCTGCAGCACTGCATACTGGGTCTGCACTCCACACATCGGCATCAATGTCACAGGGTACCGCCCGCTTGTCAGTTCAGGCCAGCTAGCCCTCCAATTCACTCCAGGATGCGCATTATGGTGGAGGTATGGTTCAAATGTGAGCGGCCTCACCACTGTGCAGTCTGTGTCCTGCGCACCCCCATTTTAGGGTCAGGCAGCCTCGGCTGGCGGGTCCGGAGATATTGGACCTCTCCCACCGTCCCTTGGTGCCACCTAACACGGGTTCTCAGGCAAGTCGCGTCCACCTCCCGAACAGCTTTAATTTCGTTTGGTGATGCTCCCAGGACACTCACAGTCCGCCGCAGCCGTCTTCATCGCCAGCCGTCTATTCTGCAGTGTGGGGCCACCATTTTGAATCTCGTTCAGGGTGGCTGCAGTGAGAAAGGAAAATCAATTTTTCTTCCCTTTCTTTCTCGCTAATGTCCCGATCTTACTTCCAAACAGGCACTGGATATTCTGCAACAGATTGAGGTGTTGGGCCTCCTAAAAGGCAACAGGATCACTTAGTATGGAGGGCAACCGCAGAGGTGCTCTGAGGACCGCTTCTGACTACATCATCGCCCAAGCCACGCCCCCCCTTAGTTTCTAACAATACCCTTCTTAAACTGTTTCCTCTCCTCACACAACACAATACACTCTGCCAGACTTCCCTTCCTTTGTTCTGCTGCCATTTTCTACATCTTCACCCTGCTTTCTTCTTTAATATGCTCCTCCATGTTTTTCTTTGACATGGCCTCTTCCTTTCATTCTATCTACCTTAATTCTTCCACCCTACTCCCTCCATTTCAACTATTTCTCTTAATTGGTTCCTGGTGTTTCTCTTCGCTCTCACCACTGTAGTGGTATTTTCAACTGGGTCAGAATGCTGATTCTCAAAAATGTAACTATGACATGGGTCCATTTGAGTGTAGAGCAGATCATTTTACTAAACTGCTAATCTAACAAGCTTTAGTTTCAAAATCCCTTACTCTCTGAATGGATCACTGAAAGAATATCGACAAAAAAAATATTGAGGTACAAAAATATTGATACAAAAATATCGTTGTCCAGAATATCGAAGTCCTATCTACATAATGGTAAGTACAAAAATATCGAAAAAAATATATTATTGTTTAAAATATCGTTGTTACAAATATATATATATATTTTAATTATATAAAATAAAGGAAATAATACATATAATTTAAAAAATAGTTAGAATTATAGAAAATATTTAAAATTCTAAGTATTACATATATTATAAAAAATTATACATACATATATAGTATAATATATATATTTACTTAATAATATTAATAAATCATTATTTAAATAAATTATAAATTGTTAGAAACCTATCCAAATTATAAATACATATACATAAACATACACCAATAACATAAAAATAAAAATATTATATATATATATA
Source organism: Lissotriton vulgaris (assembly GCF_964263255.1). Classification (NCBI taxonomy): domain Eukaryota; kingdom Metazoa; phylum Chordata; class Amphibia; order Caudata; family Salamandridae; genus Lissotriton; species Lissotriton vulgaris. The sequence continues at coordinate 1,076,656,165 of NC_141689.1, read as the reverse complement.
TATATATATATATATATATATATATATATATATATATATATATATATATATATATATATATATATATATATATATATATATATATATATATATATATATATATATATTCCAAACAAATATCAGTCTATAGTACGCTCTCAGGAACCACACAACAATCCAGGAGTAAACTTAAGTCTTCAGTTTATTCATGCAACGCGTTTCGGCGACTTGCCTTGATCACGTGTGATCAAGGCAAGTCGCCGAAACGCGTTGTGTGAATAAACTGAAGACTTAAGTTTACTCCTGGATTGTTGTGTGGTTCCTGAGAGCGTACTATAGACTGATATTTGTTTGGAATACTAAATTTCTGGTTGTTTCGCCGGAGTGTACGCCACTTTTCTATGGGTCACAGCGTTTGCAGCAGAAGCAGCTTCGTTTGGATATATGGTCAGTGATGTCACTGACCATGTCATGAATGATGTAATATGTGACATCATCAGCAGTGGATTGCGGGTGCGCGATATATAGTTATTGCAACTAACTATATATGCGAATTTCTATGGTTTTGTGCGAGTAAATTAAGGTTTTGAAAATGCTAATCCCTAACTATATATGGTCTATAACCAATGTTTTTTTCAGTGAATTTTCAAGGTTTTGTAAATGCAAATTCCTAACTATATATGGTTTATAACCTATGGTTTTTTCAGTGAATTTCATTGGCGCCCGAGTATCTCGTTGGACCAATCGGAAGCGCACCAACAAAAAACAATAGCCCCAGCCATCCATCCAAGTGGAATCAACATCACCGCTAACCCCCCGGGAAACCCTAGCACCGATAATGAGGCAACAAATCTAACGGTGGTCAATCTCACTCCTAGAGAACTGACAATGGAAGAAGAACAAGTCCTAAGCCTCGGACTAACTTTTTGTCCAAATAGTGAGTTGGAATACACCCAAACCAAAATAGACTTGTTCCGCTTCACGCGCAAACTGAAATTACATAAACATTTCAAAATGCGGCCACATCTACAAAATAAAGAACACCAAGGGCGAAGAATTACAGCCACGGACGCACTGAGCGGTAAAGACCTACGCTCAGTTGAGACACTGACAGATCTGGAATTGGAACAAACACAGGACCTTGCAGATTTGGATCCAGCCCAGAGAGCTGAAATGCAGGGTATCGAACAAGATAGTGAAAACAGTGGATTTAAACCAACGTCCACCTTTGTTCCCCAATCCCCTTGGGACGCTATAGATGTGTTTTCGGAAGCGATGAACGATGACCTACTGAAGTTTCGAAAAATCAACCAACAAAACCCCCACCAGAACATCACGGAACAACAGAGAATTGCCCTTAAAGGACTAACGATGGACACGAAAATAATTGTGAAGCCCTCTGATAAGGGCGGGAACGTGGTTCTGATGACCCGTGAATATTACACGAAGGAAGCATTGAGGCAACTTTCAGATGAGAACTTTTATACCAAATGTACCAATGAGACTTACCAACAGAGTATCATAGAATACGACAAACTCATCTCCAAATGGTACAACCAACGTATGCTGAACAAAGATGAACATCTGTTCTTACGCACCACTTGCCCCATGACTCCGACTTTTTACCACCTCCCAAAACTTCACAAAAATCGTGACTGCCCACCTGGACGCCCGATCATTTCCTCCATCGGGAGTTTAACGGAGAATATGTCTCGCTTTGTGGACCACACCTTATTTCCTCTTGTGTCCAATCTGGACTCGTATATACGAGACACAAAAGACTTTTTGTCGAAATTGAACAATCTGGTGTGGGAACAGGATTATCTTTTGATGGTACTAGACATAACCAGCCTCTACACGATTATTGAACATAGTCATGGATTAGAGGCGGTGAAATGGGCATTGGAACAACGCCAACTACGATTCTCTAGACACAATCTAATGATTCTAGAATTCGTAGAATTTTGTCTAAAACATAATATTTTCCTGTTCGAGGAGCAGTTATACATCCAGAAGTCTGGCACGGCGATGGGTACCTGCTTTGCTCCCAGCTACGCGAACTTGTTCGTGGGCTGGTGGGAGGAGCAGGTACCCAGGAGCTGCATAGTTGGGGGCAAAGAGGGCAAGGTCATCTGCTGGCATCGATATATCGATGACCTTTTCATTGTGTGGAAAGGTAACCTTGAAACAGCTCAGGAGTACATCAATGTACTCAATAATAATCAACTCAATCTGCGATTTTCTGGGACAGTGAGTCCAGTGGCAGCGGACTACCTGGACCTCAAAATATACGCAGAAGATGGTCAACTCCACACTAACCTCTTCAGAAAACAAACCGCTGGCAATTCCACACTGCACGCCAGCAGCAGCCATCCACCCCAATTAATCAAGAGCATCCCCTATGGGGAATTGCTAAGACTCCGTAGGAACTGCTCTAAACCCTCGGACTTCGAAGCGGCTGCTTCGGAATGCATATCCCGATTTAAAGCTAGGGGATATGGCGAGAGAATGCTCCACAACACTCTAAATAGAGTAAGGAAAATAGAGAGACAGTCCCTCTTGACCAGTAACACTGAACAGGTCAACCGAAGGGGTTTGCCAGGTGAAGATAAAGGCAAGTTCAGAGTTATAACTCCCTACTCAACAGGTGCGGATAGCCTCAGAGCTATGCTACGTAAGAACTGGCATATTCTTTTAACTGATAATGTGCTCAAAGAAGACCTTCCAACCCAGCCACTCCTAACCTTCAGTAAAGCGAAATCACTAGGCGACATATTAGTGCACAGCCATCTTGATAAAGTGTCTCCAAGACCGAACACCTTAAGGGATCAACGAGGCTTTTACCCCTGCGGCCGCTGCAAAGCGCGCGCAGGTAGTAAACGTGTACTCTCGTATACAATAACAGAAACTGGCAGGAAAATCTACATAAATAAATTCATCACCTGCAGCACACAGTATGCCGTCTACTGCTTACAGTGCCCCTGTGGCTTACGCTACATTGGGAGCACGATCAAGGAGATAAAGCTCAGAATATTAGAACACATGCGAGCCATCGACAAAACAGATCAGACCTATCCGGTGGCTCGTCATTTCGCGGAAGTACACAATCGAGACCGGAGTAAGCTCCAGTATTTCGGCCTCGATATTGTACCCCCTAATATTCGTGGAGGTGATCGGCTACGCAGATTAAGGAGACTAGAGTCCCGATACATCATTGATCTGTGTACGAAACATCCCAAAGGTCTTAACAGTGGGGAGGAGATGGCCTTCCATCTAGGGAAATGAGCAGAGAATAACTGATATACACCATTCCAAGACGATAGTGCACTTTATCACACTGAAATTAGAACTTCTTACATTATCATACTTGGAACATATGTATATTAATGTATATAATAGCTCTGAAACTTGTATCCGATTTTCCGTCTTGTATATACCAGTATGTGAGAGACACGTTATTGTTACCTAACTTACAGTACCTGTTTTCTGCGGTATAACCTACTACTATGCATTTAGGAAACATCACTAATACCTTGTGATCTTGATTGAATGAATTGAAAATTTGATCGGATAGAATGCAGGAGTTTAACTTAGATGTCTCTCACAGATTCAATTTTCCACTGTATATAAGATGCACTTTAATCACATTCGTTCTAATTTTTGAATTTACGTTATAATTTTCATTTGAAATGTGATTGAATATTGTGAACAATTACACATGCCCCTTCTGACGTTGCACGCGATGCATCTCACTTTATACCCACTTGCCTCAACCCCCCTCTCAGCTATGTCTAGCTTTCAGCTGTGGTTTGAGAATTGATTTAATTTTCTTTTGTGTACAGGTGATTTGGTACATGTAATATATATGGGGACACAAGCCGATCCACGGCTTTATTGTTTATGTCGACTTTATGACATTTTATTGTGATTAGCCAAGCAGGGAACAATGCGATTGCCCATCTGTGGGCTTTATATAGCAATTTGCTAATGTTGTGTTACATCCACTATACACTACAAGATGGCCGCTTTTGTCTCGTGCTAGGCTTCAGTCCCCTTGTTTGTGTCCACACCTGACTGGAAGTGGGCGTGACCATGTATGTTTAAAACAATGTCGGTAACAAACACAGTGCATCACACACTGACGAAGGCAGACCGCCGAAACGCGTCTGTGTGCACCCCTCCGCTAAATAAAATCTAGCGCGTTTGTAACCCTCAACCTCGAGTGCTGTTGTATTCTTTCCAAGGAGGAGTGGGAAGGACTTTGGAGCGTCAATATATATATATATATATATATATATATTCCAAACAAATATCAGTCTATAGTACGCTCTCAGGAACCACACAACAATCCAGGAGTAAACTTAAGTCTTCAGTTTATTCATACAACGCGTTTCGGCGACTTGCCTTGATCACGTGTGATCAAGGCAAGTCGCCGAAACGCGTTGTGTGAATAAACTGAAGACTTAAGTTTACTCCTGGATTGTTGTGTGGTTCCTGAGAGCGTACTATAGACTGATATTTGTTTGGAATACTAAATTTCTGGTTGTTTCGCCGGAGTGTACGCCACTTTTCTATGGGTCACAGCGTTTGCAGCAGAAGCAGCTTCGTTTGGATATATGGTCAGTGATGTCACTGACCATGTCATGAATGATGTAATATGTGACATCATCAGCAGTGGATTGCGGGTGCGCGATATATAGTTATTGCAACTAACTATATATGCGAATTTCTATGGTTTTGTGCGAGTAAATTAAGGTTTTGAAAATGCTAATCCCTAACTATATATGGTCTTTAACCCCTTTACTGCTAAGGCATTATTATTAATCTCATATAATTTCCATTGAAATCAATGGAAAGTCCATGACGAGTTACCCTTGTCATTAGCAGCCAAGAGGATAACCAATGGTTTTTTCAGTGAATTTTCAAGGTTTTGTAAATGCAAATTCCTAACTATATATGGTCTATAACCTATGGTTTTTTCAGTGAATTTCATTGGTTTTTTAAAAGCTAATATCTATAGCTGTAAAATATATTCTTTATTACGTGACGTATCACGTAGCCACGTGAGACGCCTCATGACGCGTCACATAAACGTGACGTATCGTCTCTGCAGCGCAAACAAAACACGTAACGTAAGCGCGCCAGAGCACGCTTACAGATATATATATATATTTTTTTAACCTTAATTACACAAAATCCACACATGCACATATCTGAAGGCCTTGCAAAGGCACATCAAACAAACAGTCCCTACAATTTTGCCAAGTTTGGTGGAAATCTATTCATTTAAATTTTATTTTACTGTTTCTCTTGGTTTTCCCCTTGTTACGCAAACCGGACGCTCCAAAAACACAAGATGTCGGACTCCCGTTACCCTACCGTTTAGCTGCCTAGTTGGCGTACCGGGAAGCGCCTCTACCGCGAAAAATCGAATTTTTTTTTCTTTTTTCCTTTAATATCCCCCTCATCAATCCTAGGGGGTCAGGAGGGGTCTACCTTGCCCCCTTTCCTTCATTTCCCCCTTTGTTTTTCACCACCTCTTGTCTCTTGATCCTACCGAGAGACAAGATGGCGGCCGCTCCGGACTGTTTATAAAGTTGACAGCCAATCAGCTTCTCCTCAGACTCCCGTTACGCTGCCGGTTAGCTGCTCAGTTAACTGCCCGGTTCGTGTACCGGGTCGCGCTTCTACGGCGAAAAATAGCAATTTTTTTTTTGAGCCCCGCGGGGCACTTTAATATCCCCCTCATCAATCCTAGGGTGTCAGAAGGGGTCTACCTCGCCCCCTTTCCTTCATTTCCCCCTTCGTTTTGGCCTCCTCTTGTCTCTCGATCCTACCGAGAGACAAGATGGCGGCCGCTCCGGACTGTTTAGAATGTTGACAGACACCGGAGAGCCAATCAGCTTCGCTTTGCAAAGCTCCGTTACGCGAAAAGTATGCGAACCGGTGCGCTATCCGGGACGCTGTCACAGATATATCAGTTTTTTTAAACGTTAATTTCTCAAAATCCACTGGAGCACATATATTGAGACCCAGCAAAGGCACATCGGGCTAACAGTCCCTACAATTTTGCCAAGTTTCGTGCAAATCCATTCAGCCGTTCGAGCTAAAAGTGAGGCCAAACGCCCTATGGAAAAATGAATGGGAAAAACGCGTTTTGAGACCCCCCTTTTTTCTCGGCCCCCCCTTAACGGAACCCCCCCAAATTTTCAGGGGCTGCTCAGAAACAAAATGTGCCATTTTCCGATTCCGTCCACAAACGCCAAAGTTATTAGACATAGAATTTTCAAAAGTTCCATAGAGAAAAAATCCTAACTATATATACCTACTGGCGACCGCCAGTAGGTAATATATATATATATGTAATAAACCAAAATATTAATATATGTTTATTCTTTTTAAAATACATTTTACACTACATTAACTGAAACAGTAGAGAAAATATTGGATAGCGGAGGGGTAAAAATTACTATTCCCACTCCAGTGAGTGCAACAGTAGGGAAAGTATTGGATAGCGGAGGGGTAAGAATTACTATTCCCACTCCAGAGAATGCAACAGTAGGCGGAGTGTTGGATAGTAGAGGGGTAAAAATTACTAGTCCCACTCCAGAAAGTGCAACTGTAGGGAAAGTATTGGATAGCGTAGGGGTAAAAATTACTATTCCGACTCCATACAGTGCTCCAGTAGGGAAAGTGTTGGATAGCGTTGAGGTAAAAATAACTATTCTCATTCCAATTGCAACAGTAGGGAACGTGTTGGATAGCTGAGAGAAAGCATTTACTATTCCCACTCCAGTAAAATAATTAAAAATAATTAACAAACAATTAATTAATTTAAAATAATTTACCTCCCACCATATTCCCTTATAAATGACACCGCCAATGTTGCAAAACATAACACTATTAACATAATTAATAAATAACTAATTAAATACATTTTTTATAATTAACAAACAATGTAAAAAACAATGATTAATAATTTACTGTTCCAACTCCAGACAGTGCAACAGTAGGGAAAGTTTTGGATAGCGTAGAGGTAAAAATTACTATTACCACTCCAGAGAGTGCAACAGTAGGAAAAGTGTTGGATAGCGTAGAGGTAAAAATTACTATTCCCACTCCAGTGAGTGCAACAGTAGGGAAAGAGTTGGATAACATAGGGGTTAAAATTAATATTCCCACTCCAGAGAGTGTAACAGTAGGGAAAGGGATGGATAGCGTAGGGGTTACAATTACTATTCCCACTCCAGTGAGTGCAACAGTAGGGAAAGTGTGGATAGCAGAGGGGTAAAATGTACTATTTCCACTCCAATTAGTGCAACAGTAGGGAAAGAGTTGGATAGCATAGGGGTAAAAATTACTATCCCAACTTCTGAGAGTGCAACAGTAGGGAAAGTGTTGGACAGCGTAGCGGTAAAAATTACTATTCCCACTCCAGACAGTGCAACAGTAGGGAAAGTGATAGTGTAGAGGTAAAAATTACTATTCCCACTCCAGAGAGTGCAACAGTAGGGAAATTGTTGGATAGCGGAGAGGAATGATTTACTATTCCCACTCCAGTAAAATAATTAAAATAATTAACCAACAATTAATTCATTTAAAATATTTCCCTCCCACCATATTGCCCTATAAATGACACCATTGCAAAACATAACACTATTAACATAATTAATTAATCAATAATTATTTAATTTTTATAATAAAAAAACTATAAAAAAAGGAATAATAATTTAATTCACAGAATTCACAGTATAAATCAATTTAAAATACATTTTATAATATATATTTTTTTAAATATAAAAATTCAATTACTTCCCAGCCTCCTCCAAAGCTGAGTCAAGATGGCGGTTGTGCTCTAGACCGCAGTGCAGCATAGACTGAGGCTCCAGCGATTAGAAGTTAAGATATCGAGCTAAGATAGCGAGCTAGTCCCCTTTACCAGGCAATACCGCATTTCTGGGATTACTATGGAATGTGGGATGAAAGCGAAGTATGCAGAACACTGAGAATGCTATTCTATTAGTACCTACATTGGACTGACGGTACTTCGTGCTCTAGTGAGTAGAGCCTACCCCTCGGCAGATCTAACCCACGTTAGAGAATCTCAAGGAGAAACGAACTCAAGCACTCACCCTTACTGCACACGCGATCCAGACAACCCCTGCAGTAGCCCGAAGCATTCGACCATGGCTCCTAAGGTAGTAGCGGCTCCAAAGGCAACAACGAAATCAGTGTCGGCGGGTCCCGGGCCAGTGTCTGCAGCCACCAAAGCCAGGGCGGCGAAATTGGCGAAGCAGGAAGATGTCTTGGGTGCAGGCTTATGTTCATCGAAAGCTCCTCCATCCGATCCCTCAAGCCTCAGGAAAAAGGGCGCCGTTCCCCGCACTACCGGCCCAACTGTTGCGGATCTTTTCCGGGAAGCAGGAAAGCCGGCTCTTGTTCCGGGGCACCATCAGCAGAGAGAGCTGGCTCCCGCGGTGGGTACACAGAATGGAATGGTTCCGGGACACCAGCGGCAGAATGAGCCAGCTCCCGCAGCAGCAGGAAAGCAGAATGAAGCCGCCGCGCTCGTGGAACTTGAGGCAGCGATAACAGAACATAGTCAGGAGGATGCTGTTGCTAAGGGTAATTCGTCAATGATCCCGGAGGTGAGAGTGGAGAGTATTTCGGTAATACCCAAAACTAACTGCAAAGAAAATGCGATGGCAATAAACCCATGTACTAATGTTGGTCTAGGTGAGCCATTTGTTGACAATACTATAGTAGCCTGCCCTCCTGAGAGGTCGTGTTTAGCTGATGACCTGTTGCAAGAGGGGGGGCAGAAAGCAGAGAGCCTCAACCCACAGGCTTAATGGCAGAGGAAGGCTTGGTAGCTTTAGTGGATCCTGAGGCAGAAAAAGATCCAAGCAACTTTTTTTCATTTTCTGAGAGGGGTGAATGGTCGGATGATGATGATGATATTTCCGCTACTACCGATGAAAGTCCCGGCGATCAATCAGACACTCCAAACTCTAGAGCTAAAACTGTTCTAAGAAAAAGAGCCAAAAGACAGGACTCGAGAGACTTAGCATGGGATCATTCGATTAATCCACTTAACACTCCGCTTGAAGCTCTCTCGAATGATCAAGCTGGGCCAGAACTTCAATCGCATACATTATCAGCCTCGGCAGTAGGTACTATTCTACAGGCTATTGCTACACATCGAGAAGAAACGCGGCATGATGCATGCAAAAACCAAGCCGGATTGCGTAAGATGCAGGGGGTAGTGCGCAAGCTGGCCAAAACATGTAGCTCTTTTGGGGATAGGCTTACAGAAGTAGAGTCTCGTATTGTGTCTAATGAAACAGAGTTGGCCACCCATCAGGGCTGCGTAGACTCCCACGAAGAGCAGCTGACGGGTATTAAGTGGAAGCTGGAAGAGTTTGAAAACCGGCAGCGAAGGAATAACTTACGAGTTTTAGGAGTCCCGGAAGGGGAAGAAGGGGGGGATGCCCGATTGTATGTTATTTACTTTTACGTGACTCTCTTCCTGAACTAACTGGTTGGAACTGGGCGGCTGAGTTTCAGAGAGCCCATCGGGTTCCTCTCACGATGAAACATCCACAGAAACCCGGGGGGTACCCTCGGGCCATTTGGGTTTAATTTGGAAACTTTCTGCTACGCCAATTAGTTTTTAAGAAGGCTCCACCCGAGGCTAAAAGAAGCAGGAATGAGGTGTCATATTTTGTCCGCCCGGATTTCTGCCACACTACGGTGGAAAGCCATTGGAGGCTGCGCCAGCTCATCAAGCCGTTTCAGGATATAAAGGCCCAAGCATACCTCAACAATCCCGCTCAACTAAAAGTGATTTGGGAAGGACAGTCTAAGTTCTTTACATCAGAAATAAAAGCCAAAGGATTTTTGGATGAAATATCATCTAAGCGTTAAAAGTGGTGAACCTCCAGGCTTTAATTAAGTTCATGTTATCTAGATTAGGCTGTAGGTAACATATGTAAGATGCTTGACAGACCTACTGTATATCAATTTCGGGGTATGGTGGATACACACGGATTATTAAAAGGGTGGTGGCTTACTAAGTGATTTTTGATGTTCTAAATGGAATATAGGAGGGTAGACTAGTTAGTGATTTGATTTCTAAAAGTTTTTTTTTCTCGTTGGTAAATGTGTAGCTCGGCATCTGTTTGAATTATTATGATATGATGAAGGAGCCTGAGTCGCACACTGCATGCTCATCATTACGGACTCTTACAGAGTCTGTTGTCTCATTTGGGTGGTGGGAAGGGTAGGGAGGGGGAGGGATGGAGGGGTGGTTGCTTCAGGTAGGGGGGGTGGAAGGAAAAATCAAAAAAATGTCAGCATCACCATTAAATTCACAGTTGCATGTTTTAAGTTTGCAGTAAGAGTATTACTAAATGTATGGAACCAAACAAAAAGCTGTGATCAGATCAGTTTAGAAAGACTATTTAAAATGTCAGAAGGTTGTATAGAATATTTTCCTAAACAGCAATGGGTAAGCTAACAATATGCTCATGGAACGTGGCAGGTTTGAACGATAAGACTAAGTGGATTCGTTTGAGCGAGATTATTAGGCAAGGCTCCTTTGACATAGTCTGCCTACAAGAAACCCATCTTCCTTGGGATAAAAGAGATCTTTTAAAAATGTTTGGTTATAATCTATGTGTTTCCACATCTCAAACATCTAACACTCGTGGAGTTGCGATTATTACCAAATCATACCTAGGGGAGCCTACTCGGAAGTTAGGTGATCCTCAAGGAAGATGGGTTATTGTAATCCTATCTTCTGGCATAACCATTTGTTCAATCTATGACTTGAACTATGATGACCCCGCAATTATCGAAAAATTAGAGGTAGAGCTTGCCTCTTGGTCTAAAACGCTCATAGTATGTGGTGATCTGAATATTTCATTTTGTGAGGTTGTAGAAACTTTGGGCAAGGTACTTATGTTGGTCGGAAACCCAAGGTATTTAGAGCCATTAACCAGTTGATGCAGAGCCATGATTTGACAGTTATGTGGGATTTAAAGAATTATAACGATCCTGGCTACACATATTTCTCATATCCGCATAACAGGTATGTGAGATTAGACTACTTTTTAGTAGTACGGGATTTGACAAATAGAGCTGAGATTAAAAAACTCCCAAAGATCCTTTCAGATCATAATCCTCTGGTCTTAACACTGGATATATCCAATCTTGTTAGACCAGTTACCAAATGGACTTTTGATAGGAAACTTTTGGTCGATGAAGGATATGTGAGTTTCATCAAGAAAGGGGTAGAAGGTTTTTTCGATATGAATCAATACAGTGCTTCTAGAGTGGCTGTATGGGATTGTTTTAAGGCAGCACTCAGAGGTGAAATTATAAGTTATGTTGCTCGTATTAAGAAATTGCGAGAAGCCAAAAACTTACAGTTAACCCGTGATTTGATTCAAGCCGAAGAAGAACATGTTTTAACGATATCCCAGGGTATAGGTGGAAAACATATCCTTCACCGGATAATTATTCTTAAAACTGAAATGAATAATTGGTTAACTAAGCGCTCTGCTGAGACATTCCAAACACATCAAAACAATCTATATGAAAACGGTGAGAGAGTGGGTAAACAGTTGGCACTCCGTACCCACCAGAAGGTCTCCTACAATGCGATACCTTGTATAAATATAAATAATACCCAATATACTGATCCTAACGAAATAATTGAAGGGTTCCTGCACTATTACCAAGATCTTTACTCCGATGATAAACCACAAACTGAACTCGAAGTTAGTAATGCTGTAAATCACTTCATCTGTGACATAGACTCAATAAGTACTCTTGACAATCTATCTAAACTTGACCTTGAGAATCAAATTACTATCACTGAGTTACAGCTAGCGTTGGCAGGTCTTGCTTCGGGAAAGGCAGCCGGTCCAGATGAAATTCCCTTGGAATTATATAAAATCTTAGGTCCGGTTATACTGCCCTTTTTACTAGATCTCTTTACAGGCATACAAACAACGGGTACAACTCCAGACTCTTGGAATGAGACAGATTTAACAATTTTTCACAAAAAAAAAACCTGTCGAGAATCCATCTTTGTACCGACCTATCTCCCTGATCAACTCAGATTCCAAACTCTATGCAAAAATCTTGGCTAATCGGCTCGGGGTGGGGGGTGATTGAGCATCTGGTCTCCCCCTGGCAACATGGTTTCATTCCTGGTAAGGGTACGACTGATCACATCCGTGGAGCCATTGCGCTATTTGATTTTGTGTCTGCAGAGGGGGGCCAGATGTCGATGATCCTCCTCGATGCCGAAAAGGCCTTCGATCGGGTATCATGGGAGTTTTTGTGGACTATTCTTCGCTTAAAGAATTTCGGAGGTAACTTTATTAGATCTATTCAAGCTATGTACTGTCGACCTAGAACCAGGCTTCAGATTATGGGGAAGGAATCAAAGGCAATAAAGGTGTCTAGGGGGACAAGGCAGGGGTGTCCCTGTTCTCCGATTCTTTTTGCTCTATATATTAATCCTCTAATCATGAAACTACTTCATAATAGTGATATAAAACCCATCTCTATAGGCAATTTCGATACGACAGTTCTAGCCTATGCCGATGATGTGGCAATTGTAACACCTGATCCCACGGAGGCAATTGAACAAATTGATGCAATAACTCAACAATTCGGTTCATTTTCAGGTTATTCACTAAATAAAGCCTAAACAATAATTATTTGCACTGAGAATACAAGCTATAATGATCCTAGGAGAGTAGAAAAAGCCACTTATCTAGGGATATGTTTAACACCTAGAGTTGAAATGATTAATAATTTGAATTTTAATCCTTTAATTAAAACTATAGGAAAAGATCTTAAGAGAGTTGACAGTTTACATTTATTGATGATTGGCAGTGGTAATTTAGTAAAAATTAATATTTTTCCAAAACTTTTGTATTTGTTTCGAGCAATACCGTTAGTAGTGGAGGATAGTACTCTCAAAGCAATAGACTCATTAATTTAATCTTTTATGTGGCAATACGGGAAAATTAGGAGGTCTCTTAAGTACCTATCATTACCACAGCATAGAGGGGGCTTAGCCCTTCCTAATATTCTGCTGTATCACTGGGCGGTCTTTCTTCAACAAATGACTCTCATGCTTAATACAAAAACGGCCGAGTCCAGAACGATATCACCAGCAGTACCCTCCATCTATGAATTGCTACTTGGGAAGGAACACCAAGGTCTCTTATTAAAACAAATAGAACCAAGCTATTTTAAAAAAATAAAATTCAAAATATTTATCAGTTCTTGGAAAGTCTGGGTAAAGATCTCGAAATTCTTATCAATCCCGAAATATAATAGATACATTCCCCTTTGGGACTCCTTTCTTCTTCCCCGGCTAGTAAATTATGATATGGCCAAGAAATGGAACAGAGCAGGTATAAGCACGGTCTCTGATCTATGTGAAAATGTTGTAGACCTTCAATTTTCTTATATTCGGAAGAAATACGATATCCCCAATAGTCACCAATTTAAATTTTATCAGATTAAAGCGATCCTGAAAGCTAAAATTCCTGAGATTTCATATGAAACAATACCTATTCTGGACATATTGACTATTAAAACAGTAAAAATAGGGAAAATATATGATTTACTCCTAGATTGAATAAAGGATGATATAGAACATACGGAATCATCATGGGTGACTAGACTTAATGATCCAAATGTAGATATTGATTATAGTTTGTTATTAACATCTAAGATAATTATGTCTTCAAACTTAAAAGCTCAGACATATAAAACGATTTTCAATTTATATTTTACTCCAGCGAAAATGTAAATAATGCCAGTGAGGGGGGAAAACATGGCGGCAGTCGGCTGACTGCAGCAGTGCTCCGCTCCGTCTTGTCATAAGATGCCTGAAAATTAATTGAAGCTAACTCGCCGACACTGCTAGCTTGCAAGTAGTTTGTAAGCTTTTTCCTTTGGATTCTTTTTGGCTGTAAACTGACCGGTGAGGGAAATACCTTTCCGGAAAATACCTCTCCGTTCATGAGCTGTGTCTTCATTACTCACTGCAGCGTTCTGGAAGGGCGCGGCAGTCTCAGCAGTCTCGGCAGTCCCGGCAGCGTTTTGGAAGGGCGCGGCAGTTCCACCAGCCTTGACAGCCTCGGCAGTTTCAGCTCCAGTGAACGCGGAAGTAAACGCCCTTCGTGTGGGGTGCTTCCAGCAGCTTGGTTGCAGCCGTGGAACCTAGCCGCTTCGGGGCTCCGAAAAATAAAACGAGTCCAGAGTCTGCTTGGCGTTATTAGCACAAAATATGTGAATGGAGTTTCTGCTGAACATGAGGTGAGATCCCGACTCTGCACTTCAGAAGGGAAAAAGATACACGACGTTTTTTCTTTTCCACACGAGACTGATATACTGAAAGGCATACTGAAAGGCAGTTCCTTTTACTTTTTTGAGAATCCAAAAGTAAGTAATCTGACTATAAAAAAGTGTATAAATGTGTTGATAATCTACAAAGCTAACAGCGCCCCCCTTAGCCAAAGTCTGGCATACATGAGTGCTTCAGAGTCTGCTAGAAAGTTAAGGGGAAAAGGTACAGCAAAGAAGTTGGTGGTGGCTAGCGTCTCCCGAAAAAAGAAAGAAAAGAGCGCATTACAAGCTATCGAGGAGGAGACTGATAAAAGACCCTTTCAATCACCAAAAAGCCCCCAAGCAGATCAGGAATCATCATCTTCATACCTTTCCATTGAAGTGAAAACTAAAAGGGGTAGGAAACGTTCCAAAGCAAATCCCTCGACAGTTCTTCTCCCTAAAGTCACCCCTTCTTTGCGCTCATATTTTAAGGCAATCCCTCAAATTTTGAACCTAGGGAAGGAACAAACCCAGTCCAGTAATAGCAGTTCAGAGGTTTGTTCTGAGATTATGGAAAACAAAGAATCAGAGGATAATCAAGCGGCTAAGAAGGATATGCCCCATATTCAATATCCAGAGGAAACTACGCCAAGCATACTGAGTGAGTCCGGGTTGGAGGCCCATCAAGAGACAATAGAAGATGGGATTATAGGGGGTGAGTTGATATCAGCTATCCCTCCAACAGACGGTAGGAGTCTTCTCAAAGTGCCTGACGCCAACACTGATAACATCGAAGATAATTTTGAGGCTGATATATTTTCTGAAAGTCCTACAGGAACTCCCCAAGAGCCATGCGACGAGGTAGTTTCTAGTGTCGACACAATATCAGTCGCCTCAGTACAAAAAATGTTTGCTGCCCTGTCAGCAGAAATTAAACAAGGCTTCGCTGAGTCAGCCTCTAATCAGAAGGAGATAAGAACTTTTTGCGAATCCCTGGATGAGAGATTAGGTAATCTGACGTTGAGAACACAAGCCCTAGAAGAGACGGTGGGTCAAATGTCAATGAGAGCTGAGGGCACCACGGAGGACATCGTTAGATTAAGGAAAGAAGATCAAGCCCTCTCAGACAGAATGGAGACGTTAGAAAACAATGCGAGGCGGAGTAATATTCGCATTTTGAATATCCCTGAGGGGTCTGAAGGGGCGGACATTAAGAGCTACATAACCACACTTCTGAAAGAGACTCTAAACCTCCCTCAATCAATTGAGGAGCTAGCAGTAGATATTCAGCGTATACACCGGGACCCTTTTAGACGAAATATCCAGCGGGCTAAGCCTAGAAAAATTCTTGTGAATTTTCACACCTATTCACTAAAAGAACACATTCTGAACCAAGCTCTTAAGCTTAAAACACAAACATATAAAGGATATCATTTTCAGATCCGCTCAGATTTGTCTCACTGTACCTTAGATAAACAATGGGAACTCGGTAAAAGGATGGACGCTTTTCGTAAGCTTGGCGCTACAGTACAAATGGGGTTCCCTGCATCCCTTAAAGTCATGTTAGACAATAAAATGCACAATATCAGATCAGTACAAGCAGCAGATGAACTCCTGTTAGCCCTGGGAAATAGGAAACAAAGGGAGTAACACCAAATTTTGTTGAAATTATCTTCAGTACAATTATAATTAGATGAAAGTCAAAGGGAATAAACTAAAGGGCATAAATGGAAAATGGGAGAAAGGAAATAAGGTGAAGGATAAAGGGTAAAGGGAAAAAAAAAAAAAATAATAAAAAAAAAAAAAAAAAAAATAAAGGGGGTATGTAAATAGAAAGGGAAAAAAAAAAATATATATATAATAACAATTTGATGAACTAAAAACAAACACAAACACAAACACATGGCTTACATAGTGATGCTACGGCGAGTCATTTTGTAGATACCAGGGGGCACGAGGTGTCGAGACGGGGAAGAGCTAGGGGCACTTACTTCCGGAAGGTTTCCGGTTGGTGAGTACGGGGTTTTCCCAGGGAGGGAGTTGGGGTGGGTTTGGGGGGGTAAGGGGGCAAAATCACTTTTTTAGTAAAGAGCTCCAATCTTTGTATGTAAATAGTTTTTTTTACAGCGCAATGTTTTTTTCTCATCTTAAGAAACAGAAATATAAATCGTCTGAATTGTTTATTTTCTGCCAGTCTCAGCCAGGTTTAGCAATTGTCTTAACCTCACCACTCAATGAGTAAATTAAAAATTTTGTCCTGGAACGTTAATGGTCTCCGCACAAAACCACGAGCAAATAAAATCATGCAGTATCTTCGAGATACTGAAGCGGGAATCATTATCCTCCAGGAGACTCACTTAATCGAGAGTGAGATACTCGATCTGGTCCGTAGGAACAGATGGATAGAGTCATCAATTTCCACAACACAAAGTTCTAACACTCGGGGGGTCTCGATCTTTTTCAAAAAATCTGTCATTTTCAAAATGAAACAGCAGAAAGTAGATACCGGAGGTAGATGGGTTATTGCGGCAATAGAATTAGGAGACACTAAGCTAACACTCGTGGGATATTACGGTCCTAATATCGATGATCCTTCAACACTGGAAACTCTATTTAGTCATTTGCTTAGCTTCCCAGACCCGGTGATCATAGCAGGGGACTTCAACATAACACTGAACCCACTTTTAGATAAAACCCCTAATAGTAGGCAGAAAACAACTTCTAAATCTAGGAACTGCCTGTTAGGTCTGATGCACCAATATGACTATTTAGATATTTGGCGATTCAAAGAGGGCCAAAGGCAAGAATTTTCATTTAGAAATCAGAAATATAGACACAAGTCTAGAATTGATTTTATTCTCACAAGTAGAGCGTTAGCTGAATACACTAGCTTAATACAATACACCCCGATACATCTCTCCGACCATTCTGCAATAGAATTGGTACTAAGATTGGCTATGACGCCTCCCACTAGAATATGGTCCTTCGATAGATCCCTTCTCTCTTCAAGAGAGGATATTGCTTTTTTACAATCAGAGTCAAGTCTTTTTTTTAGTACGAATAAGGATACAGCTTCTATGGGGATAATTTGGGACGTTTTCAAGTGTACACTTAGAGGTCTAATTAAAAATAAAGTATCTTACCGTAGCAGACAATATATAGATGAAATTATCTCCATTGAAAGAAATATTTCAATAGTACAAAATGATATAGACACTATCGATTCCATCAATCCCATAGGAAATCCTACCCTTCCTCTTAAACAAGCAGAATTGAATAGGCTGAAACTCTCATTGTCAGCAGTTTTGGAGAAGCGGGTTATGCAGAGGTGGGAGGCAAGCAAACTCTCGCATTTTCAATATGGGGAGGGGGCAGGTAAGCTACTTGCCTGGAAAATAAAATCTGACCGAGCACGCAATAACATCTGTTCAGTTACATCCACGGCAGGTACCTGTTTCAGAGATGAGGAAATTAGAGCAGTCTTTAGAAAATTCTTTGAAACCATATACCAAGACGATCTTAGGCCAAACCATTGCGACGTAACTAATTGGTTGAAGGGCATATCTCTTCCTTCTCTAACGACAGAACAGGCTAGCTATTTGGACGGGGAAATAACTATAGTGGAGGTGGAGGAGGCCATAAAGAAATCAAAAAATGGTAAGGCGGTCGGAACAGACGGGTTGCCTAGTGAGATTTATAAAAATCTTATCTTAGAGGTCTCACCAGTGCTGACCACACTGTTTAATCAAATTCTCAGAGAGGGTAAAACACCACCAGAGTCATGGAATAACGCTTCCATAACCCTAATTCTGAAACCCGGTAAGCCCGCCTCCGACTGTGGTTCATACAGGCCTATTTCTATACTAAATGCCGATTATAAAATTTTTACATCTATTTTAGCTAATCGGCTGGGTCGGGTGGCTCCGGATATTATAGCCCCGAATCAAAAGGGTTTTATAAAAGGGAGACAGCTCTGTGAACTTACATATGAACTGATTGGTTCAATTGACATCGCTATAAAGGAAGAAATTCCACTAGTTGTTCTCACTTTAGACGCCACCAAGGCCTTCGATAGGGTAAACTGGCTGTACTTATCGGAGGCTTTGAAGAGGTTTGGCATTGGGGAGGGCTTTCGGAGGACAATAGAACTTTTATATCGCAATCCCTCTGCCTCACTGCTAATTAATGGAGGTTTGACAGAACCTTTCAAGGTTATGAGAGGAACTAGACAGGGTTGCCCCCTGTCCCCCCTTCTTTTTGACATATACATAGAGCCATTTGCTCAGACTCTGAGGGACAACACACGTATTAACTCTTTTATTTATGGTGGCTGGGACAAAAAGGTGGCATTGTATGCAGACGATATTATGATTTTTTCCACAGATTATGAAGAGGCATATCCAGAAATAGTTGAACAGGCACATATATTTGGGAAGGTTTCTGGGTATGAGATCAATGCTCTCAAAACAGAGGCAATGTTTTGGAACTGTAACAGTGTTAACAATAATGGGACATTAAAAAGCCAAATTCGTTATTTAGGTGTGAATATAGTTGAAGATATCAATGCAATTGCTTCGCTTAACTTTAATAAAGTAGCTACAGAGTGTAGGAAACTCATGAGAGATTGGTCTCATCTCCCGCTTTCTGTTCTGGGCAAGCTTAATTTGGTGAAGATGAGCATTTTACCAAAAGTTTCTTTCTTATTTAACTCAATTCCACTTTATTTTGACCCAAAACTAATCTTTAAACTACAGAGTGCCATTACTAGCTTTATTTGGAATAATAAAAGTGCCAGAATCTCGTGGAAAAAAATTAGACGGCGGAGGGAGAAAGGAGGGCTGGCTGGACCAGATCTTCAAATATACGCATGGGCGTTCCAGTTATCACACATGCGCATGTTACTTAAAACTCCGTTATCTATTGGGATGGGACCTCTTTTTTCAACTCTATTGGAATGTGAAGGAGTTAATCATGCCGGTTTTTTGTTTAAATTCAGTGACCCAAAATTCTTTAAAAAGATCAAATTGAAAGTACTAAAAAGTTGTGTATTTACTTGGTATAAAATTAGACAAGCTGTCAAGATTGGTTACTATCCAGCTAATGCACCGATATGGAACCTACCTGCCCCTCCATTATGGACAATGGATGCCCTTAATGACCCTTTAATAGAAGCAGGCATCCAATGTTGGGACGATTTGTTCATGGATGGGGCTTTACTTCCATGGGAATACCTTGTTAATAAAGTAGGCCCTGAGCTGTCAAGATTTAAATATATTCAGATTTCTAGTTGGGCTCAGGCATACAATAGTCAACCAATGCGTCGTAACAAACAACCTATAGGAGGACTTAGTGACTTGGTAACCTCTTTATTAGACAGCCCAGTGGCAAAAAAAGAAATCTCGCGATGGTATAACAAAATACTAGACGAAATAGATGTCAGCTTTCAATTACCAACCAATTTGTGGGCAGAATTAATGCCAGGTCTTGATGTGGAAAAGCTCTGGACTACTTCCTGTTCATTGCTTTGGGATTTAGTCAAACCATCGTGGCTCCGTCGGAACCACCTCTTTACCTTGCATAGGGCATATTATTCTCCTCACAGGCTAACAAAATTCTCATTAACAGGTCCAGTCTCATGTCCTAGATGCGGGTTAATCGCAGCCACGGATATACACATGTTTTTAGAGTGTCCGAATCTATCAGAATATTGGGAAGAAATTAAAAATAGGTTGTCGCAGTCTGTGGGTCAACACATTACTATAGACCTTGCTCTTGTGATCTTTGGGCTGAGAAATAATAGTCTTAATGCAGCAACAAGACTGATATTCTATTCCATCCTTGCGGCACGCAGGGAGATATGTAGACACTGGAAGGATGCTCTACCACCTACGGTACATGAATGGCGAACATCACTCCTCCAAATTTCCAAACTTGATCTTGCCAGGGTAGGAAATCCGAATACCAGAGCATTTTGGGCAATGCTTGGTTAGTTGTGTTCGCACCTGGGGTTTTTTTTTTTTTTTTTTTCCCCAGGTCCTATGATTAATGTGAGCATTGCCTATCCCGCATATCAAGACTAATAGTCTAGATTTCAACGGGGTCTCGATGATTCGGGCACTATCAACTGAGGTACCATCTTATGTGAGCTCAAGCTTGGTCACAGTATTTTGTGCTAAAGGGAACCGGCCTGAACTCTCGTTAGACACATTCCCTTACCAGCTATAAGCTGAGTTGGCATAGTACATGACCAGTTGGCTTTTTGCTTTGTGGTGGTCTCATTTTATTCTCGGTTTTGATAGATTGGAGCTCTGCACACAAATGAGGATAAAGTTAAAAAAAAAAAAAAGAAAGAAAGAGCAAAATATATTTTACTCCAGCGAAATTGTTTAAATGGGGTAAAAGATCGGACGATCTCTGTCCAAGATGCGCGCAGGGCCCTGTGGATCTAATTCCTATGTTTTTTGGATGCTGGGTGTTAGCTCCACTTAAAAATAATTTGAATAAATTCAGGGAAGAACTATTTGGACATCAGCTCCCGGTGTCAGCTATGCTATACATGTTGGGCTCTGATAATACACTTGGATTGAATAAAACTCAGGAATGATGTCTATGATTTTATTAGCGGCTAGTTGGAAGGATACAGATCCCCCAACCTTCCAAATGTGGCTGGCAAGGTTTTTGGCTATATATAATCAAGAAACAGCAATATACTCATCTAAAGGAACGCGCTCTCGAATGCGGGGTCAGAAAATTTGGGAACCGGTTGAGAGATGGATGCACGGGTTTAAGGGATAAACTACTTAATTGTGAGTCATATTGTTTAGTTTGAAATCTACCTAATCTAGCTGTGTATACAGGTAAAACTACCGTTTATATAAGTAGTGTTATACTGCCTTCTGATTCGTTTTTTTTTGTTGTTATTTTTTTTGTTTCTTGTGTATTATTTTCCTGTCTCTGGAACCTGTATTCGCTTTCTGCTTTTTATAAATATTAAGCTGCTTACATGGATGAATCTGTTACAGTATTCATGACTGCGAATTTATATTTGATGCTGTTTAATAAATACAAAAAAAATACATAAAAAACATAATTTCCCTCCCACCATATTCCCCTATAAATGACACCACTAATGTTGCAAAACATAACGCTATTAACATAATTAATTAATCAATAATTAATACATTTTTAAAATAAGAAACAATAAAAAAGGAATAATAATCTAATTCACACAATTAACAGTATAAATCAATTTAAAATACATTTTATAATATATATTTTTTTAAATATCAAATTTCAATTACTTCCCAGCCTCCTCCCCTATCAACACACAACCCACTCTTAAAAAAATCACACAAATAACATAATTAATAATTAACAATTATTAATAACCAATTAATAAATCATTAACAATATATTATTTACCACAATTTACAATATGTAAATGTGGCGTATTTGTATAGCGCGAACAGTGACCCGGAGGCATCCCGGCGCTTGTACTCCTACCACAAGGGAACCCCTCCTGGCTTTTCCTTGTGGGGTGTCCACTCCTGGGCATCCCATGGTGAAACCAGGCATCCCTTGTGTATCAGGGGGCCTTTGTGGAGACTAAGCAAGCTATTGCCCAGAGTTGCAGCGTGGGACCCATGCTTAGAATCGGCACTGAGGCGAGAATATCCGGCCAGAGGAATTTAAGCCCGAACCCGCCGAGGCGGGAATCGAACCCTGGTCCCTGGCCAGCGTTCTGCATCAAGGTCTGCCGCTCTAAGCATTGAGCCACACTTCTCCACATTTTTAAAAACATAAATATTAAATAATTATAAATATAAATACATTAATTATTTTCCTTAATGCGTATGCTACGAAAAATACTCCCACTACTACCAAAAGAGTCACGCTCATTGGTGGTAAGAAGCACAGTGATAAGCAGACTGGATTATTGCAATTATTTGTACTTGGGGGCTCCACAATCCATCACTCAGGGATTGCAGAGATTCCAGTCTGCAGCAGCAAAACTAGCACTTGGTAGGCAGCGGTGCTCATCTACCACCTTGGCTCTGAGAGATCTGCACTGGCTGCCTATTAAGGAAAGGGTCCACTCTAAGTCTCTGTGCTTGGTATTCAGAGCGGTGCACGAGCTGGGTCCAGTCCCACTGCTGGAAACATTTACATGGGACCAGCCTAAGAGGCAGCTTCGCTCCTCTAGTACAAGTCTACTGATGGTCTCCAGGTTCAAACGCTCCAAGTCGGGAGGGAGGGCCTTTAATGTGGCCGGTGCCCGCCTTTGGAATGAATTACCTTTGAACCTTAGACAAACTGACTCTCTGATAGAGTTTCGTAGGAGTCTAAAAACCTGGCTTTTTCCTAAGGCTTAACCTCCTGTCTCCCTTTTTTTCTGCTCTGACCTATCCCACTCTGGTCAATTCTTCCTAGTCTGAAGCGCCAGGATACCCGTAGGGTGATAGTATACTCTATATAAGTATTAAAATCAATCAAACAATCTTTGGGCACTTTGACACTGCTGATCAGTGTCAAAGTGCAAGTGCTCCCTGTGTAAAGTGTAATGATAAATGGTTATCCATGATTGGTATGTTTGCCTTACTAGTAAAGTCCCTGGTAAAGTGCAGTATGTGTGCCAGGGCTGGTAATGCAAATGCTACTCGTGGGCCTGCAGCACTAATTGTGCCACCCACACAGGTAGCCCTAAAGAGAGCACTCAGGCTTGCCACTGCAGTGCCTGTGCACAGTTTGCTAACTGACATGCTGTCCTGACAAGTGCACCCACTTGCCAGGCCTTACCCTTCCCTTTTTATGCCCATCAGATGCCCCTATGGTAGGTCCAATGTAACCCGCTGGGCAGGGCGCAGTGTATGTGAAAGGTAGGACATGTACTAATTTGTGTACCATGTCCTGACAGTGACATTTTCTCCATTTAATTTTTAACTGTTGCAAGGCCATCATGCCAATAGGACAGAATGGGGAAGGCTGCGTAATATGTTTCCAGCCTATCTTCCCATAGGCTTAAGATGGAGAGGTAAAGTTTAGTGTGCCAAACTCACAATTTAATAACACATCCTTTTGTGAAGGTGGTTTTTGCATTGTGTGTTTAGAAAACACTCTTTTAGAAGTGGCTGGGTTTCTGTGTTTTATCATTTCTGTGTGTCTCTGCCTGGTTGTGTATTGACTGTCTGGATTTAAATGTGGTAGGCTCTGAGGAATGTCTTGACCCAGGGGAGGAGGTGAGACAGCAACAGGCTGACCTGCATCTGGAGTCAAGGGGGAGGAGTAGCCCCTGGAGGTGAAGAGGCCTGGGTTGCTGCCAAAAAAAATGGCTCCATCTCCTGCTGAGTGATTGAGGAGCCAGACCCCCACTGTCAAAGGTAGAAGGTGTCACTGGCAGGGAGACACCCAGAACTGCTATAAACAGTACTCAGTGCCCCCTGAACACAAAGGGGTCTATTGCGATGGTAGGCGGACTTTGTCCGCCCGCCATCGCCCTGGGAAATGGGACCACCCGCTATGTGTGCGGCAGTCCTGCATGTGCTATTAGGATGCGCCCGCCACAGTGGCGGGCACATTCCGCATTTTTTGCATTGCGGTGGGCAGGGCTGTCAGCAGCACCCACCGCAATCCAAAAAGGCACTTGTGGATTTGCATGCACAACGTGGCAGGCACAGCGTGTGCCTGCCACATTGTCCATGCAAATGCAGGGGGGTACCATAGATACCCCCATGCGCCCCCCCCACCCCCCAATATCCTGGGGCCCACAACTGGCCCCCAACTGAGGAATCTGCATGCCTTTCCGTGGCGGCAATGCTGCCAAGGAAAGGCTGCCTCCCACTGACATTGTAATATGGATGGCGGTGCCTGGCAGACACCGCCACCATATTCAACCCTTTTCCACCCAGTCAACTCGTCGACCGGGCGGAAAAGTAGTGGTTGGTCTTCCCAAGTGCCGCGGGTACCGCCACCATCATAATATCGTGGGGGGGAAATGGGAGGCGGGCAGGGGATGATGTTGGCTGGATCGCCACTGCCTTGTGGGAGGTGGCGATCCGCCCGACATCATAATAGACCCCAAAGACTTTAAAGACATTTAGGGGTATAACTATGAGAGCTGAAACTCCTGAACGTTGGAATGGAACTGATCAAGACTGAAAACGATTGAAACTAGTTCGTGGTCAAGAGGAACCTCTGCCAAGGAAGAAATAGCTGAAGAGACTGAAGGAAAGGACTGACCCTTGCTGTGTGTTCTGGGGCTGACCTGCAGTTTGCTGATATAACCAAGGAGAGGCTAAAGGGACTTTGCTGTGTACTGTGTCCCCCTGCTTGAAAGGACTTTGCTGTGTGCTGTGTCCTGAAGTAACTTATCCCCAAGGGCCGAGGAGAGCTTGCTCCCTGTTGTGGAAACTCAGGAACACAAACGTTTACAGGTGTGTCTCAGCGATGCTGTGTGTGTGTGCTTTTTGCAGCCTGAGACCCTCGTAAGAATTGCCCTGTGATCGTGGGCACCTGGAATCCAAGGGGCTGATTACGTCCGCCCGCCATCACTGCTTGAAAAGGGACCGCCCACCATAGGTGCGGCGGTCCTGCAAAGCAAATTAGGATGCGCCCGCCACACTGGCGGGCGCATCATGTATGTTTACATTGTGGCGGGTGGCAGCACCTGCCAAAATGTAAAATACATGTTCTACATTTGCATGCACAACGTGGCAGCCACCGTGTGGTGCCTGCCACCTTGTACATGCAAATGTAGGGGGGGGTACCATAGGTGCCCCCCAGGTGCAGCACCCCCCACCCCCCTGCCAGTCTTTTTGCGGCAGCAACTCTGCCACAAAAGACAGGCATCATAATGCCCACACCGGTGCCTGCACGGCACTGCCTCCATAGCCCCATAGTACCGGGTCCCGCAAGGTGGGCAGAAAGGGACCGCCAGAAAGGGACCGCCTTGCGGGACCACGGCAGGTGGTCTTTCCGTCCACCTCGGTACTTTTCCCATTCCCACCGCCATCCTAATTTGGCGGTGGGAATATTGAGGATGGCGGGAAATCCACAACGCTGTGTGTGTGTGCTTTGCGCAGACTGAGACCTTTGTGAGTATTGCCCTGTGATGGTGTGCACCCGGATCGCAAATGAGTCTCAGGGACATTGTGTGCATGTGCCTTGTACAGCCTGAGACCTTCGTGAGGATTGCCCTGTGATTGTGTGCACCCAGAACTCAAGTGAGTCTCAGCGACGCTGGGTGTGTGTGTTTCATGCAGCCTGAGACCTTCGTGAGGATTGCCCTGTGACCATGCACCCCCGGAGCTCAAGTGAGTCTCAGCGATGCTGTGTGCGTGTGCCCTGTTGCAGCCTGAGACCTTCGTCATTGCCATCGACCCGGACGGCTTCCCCAGAGGAGCTGTGCGCCGGCCCGAGCCTGCCTTTGCCAAGGAGGGACCTCGAACCATCCCCGTCAGGGGGGGTTCCGAGTTCCACTGCAACAAAGTCGCATCAGAGGCCCAAGGCGCGAGGGGAGGAAAGTGACATCGCACCCCCCAGGTAATGCTCAGCGAGTGTGCATGTGTCACAGCCGGAGGTTGGGTGCGGACTCCAAAAGAAATGCACTTGGCCTTTCCCATCCTCGCAGCGTGAGCCCCCGCTCCAGTTCATATCGTAGCCCGTATTTGCCGAGGAGTGGCAGTATTGGGGCCGGGGTGTGGAGATGCACTTTGTTTTACACCATGCCAGTGTTGGGGGCATATTTTGGCAGTAACTGACCGCGAGTCAGTAAGAATGGCATAGAGACCCTCCAGAGCACTGTGATCAGTGCCAGAGTACATTATTGTTGCATTATTTTTTACATTTCGAACTGCCTGATTGTTGCATTATGCATTGCATTATTTTTGCATTCCGAACTGCCTGATTGTTGTATTATGCATTGCATTATTTCTGCATAATGAACTGCCTGATTGTTGAATTATGAATTGCATTATTTTGGCATTACAAAGTGCCTGATTGTTGCATAACGAACTGCATTATTTTTACATTACGAAGTGCCTGATTCTTGCATTACGAACTGCATAGCATTGCATCAAAACTGCATTGGATCATCGAGAATTTCTCATTATTAATGCAAGAACCTACAAGGGCTTGCTGGCCTAATAAACGGCAAGGTAAAATATTATAAATACGCATATGTTGGATTTTTATCGTATGGTCTCGTTGTATATCTTTTCTTTTATTAACATATAATTGTTTTTAATGAAACACGTGTGGAGTCCATTTGTGGTGTCATCATTGGGTTGCTGAGAGAGTGGTTGCAAATACTTTACACATTTGCATGGAAGATAAGCCTAGTTGTTCGTGCCAAGCTACCGGGGAGGTGAGCAGGGGCTATCTGAGACGGTGTCCTTCCTTTCCCTGACTCAGAAGCAAGTGTCCCTATTTGAACGGTGGAACCTACTTCAGCCAACTAGAGAGCCCCAGTTTTAACAATCACTACTTCTGTCTTGTCAGTATTGAGCTTGAGACAGCTGGCTTTCATCCAGTTGGCTATGTCAGTCATGCAGTGTTAGACCTGGCATCCTTGGTGTGTTTCAAGTTTCAGGTTTATTTATTTATGATATTGGAACTCAATTGAGGTCCACATAAAAATTCAAACAAGCAGTAAACAAAAAAATATCATAGAAAAGTATAATATCAGTTTGTCAATATAACGGTAGGAAGCATTTAAAAAAATTAAACAATTTAAAACAAAACATTTCATTTGGAGGGTTAAACATTGCTTCAATAAAATCAGAGGCTGTAAGGATACCCATTTGCAAACACATAGGTCTTAACCATTTGCGTCTAAATACCATAAGTGCCGGACATACAAAAATGACATCATCCTTGGTGTGGTTTCCCCCTATCTTTTTGCCTCTACCACCTGTATTTTTGATGCTGTGCTGGATTTCGTTTTTGCTGGTTTAGATGCTTTGGGCACTCTGCCACTGCTGATCAGTGTCAGAGTGCTCCCTGTAGAAATTGTTATTGTAATTGGATATACCTGATTGGCATATTTTTATCACCCAGAAGTCCCTAGTAAAGTGCACTGAGTGTGCCAGGGCTGGTGATGTCAAATGCTACCAGTGGGCCTGAAGCCCTGATTGTGCCACCCACATAAGTAGCCCTAAAATGGTGTATCGGGCCTGCCACTGCAGTGCCTGTGTGCAGTCTGTGCACTGCCATGTCCTCCTGGTCAGTGTCCCCACTGACCGGGCCTAACCCTTCCTTTTCTGTGCACATTGGTCACCCCTATGGAAGGCCCAAGTTACCTCCTTGGGCAGGGTGCAGTGTATGTTAAAGGTAGGGCATGTACTTGTGCAGGTGACATGCTCTGGTATTGAATTACAGCCATTTTTGTTTTTCACTGCTGTAAGGTTATCTTGCTCTATAGGCTATCATGGGGGATGCTGGCTACAGTGGCTACCAGAATATCTTCCCATAGGAATGAGATAGGACATAAAAGTCTTGTATCCCTGAACTCAGAATTTAATAACACATCTTTTAGGAAACGTTGTTTTTAAATCCTGTGTTTGAGAACAGCACTTTTAGAGAGTAGCTGTTCTCTTGTCTGACCTTTCTGTGTGCCTTGGCCTGTTTGTGAATTGACTATCTGGTTTGAGAGTGACAGGGGCTGGGGAGCTGGGAGGAAGCTGGCTGGGTCAGCCCTAGGCTGAATGACTGCATTTGCAACTTGAGTGGTGGGAGGAGATAGCACCTGGGCCTGAATAGGGCGGTGCCTGCCTTTCACAATGCTGGCTCCACCTCCTGCTGGGCAGCTGACGACCCTGTCCCTCAATCTGAAAGGAAAGGAGAAGCCAGGAAAACAAAGTGCTCAAGGAACACCCAGAACTGGTTCAGACCGGGCTCAGGGCCCACTTGCACAAAGAGAACAAAGACTCTTGGGGGTAAAAGTACAGGACCCCTGAAAACAGAAAATTAGATCATCCTGGAATCAAGAAGGAACCTCTGCCAAGGAGAAAGCTGAAACTGAAGAAGGAAGATTGTCCTGCTGTTGCTCTGCTGGACTGTCCTGCTGTTGCTTTGCTGCCAAGGAGAGGGGAAGGACTTTGCTTTGTGCTGTGTCCCCTGTCTTGAAGGAATCTACAAGGGCCTGAGAAGAGCTGGCTCCTTGTTCTGAAGTCCCAGGAACAAAAGGTCTTCACCCCCCAGCTTCCCTGAACTCTACTGAGAGAGTTCTGTCCTTCCTGGAGTGCGTGGCCCATGTGTGGTACCTCTAGAAGTTCCTGTGTTGGGAAGCTCGAAACAAGCTTTTAAAAACTTTCTGCAAGTTTTGTCGCATCGCTCGCTTGCGGAGCGCATCCCTGACAGTGTGTGTGAATTCCCGCCGCTACGAAGGTCGAAATCGTCGCAACGCCTGTTGGCGCTGCAAGAGCCGTCGCATCCTTCATTTGCGGGAAGATTACCATCACTGCGAGTGTCGTCACAGAGCCTGTCATCACTGGGTGAGATAACCGCACCTCTTGCTTGCGGACGGCATCACGTCATTGCGTGTGTCGTCGCAGAAGCCATCGCATCGAGGAGCTGCGAGAGAGAGATCACCGCTGGTCCGCGCATCGTTGCCCCGGAGAGCGTCGCAACCCCAAAGATCATCGCATCGTGCCTTTGTGAGAGAAAACCTCCTACGGAACCTATGCACTGGAATCCATACAAGCCCGCCTTCCTCCCCATACACACCAGATCCGTCGCAACACACCCGCTGCTGCAGCGGGATTGTCGCCTCGCCTCCCCAGGGTCTCAGGCGCAACGCATCGCCTGTTTTCCATGGTGCCAGCTTCTGCTTTGGAACTTTGTCGCACTTAAAGGTACTGTTGGCTAAACGTGACGCTACTGTGAACTTTTCACCCAACTGTGGATTATTTTAACGCTAACATTAGGAACTCTTTTGAAAGCATATTCTTGAACTATGTATGTTGGATTTTTGTTGTTTTGGTCTTGTGTAGTTTGGATTAAATACCTTTATTTTCCTAAACTGTTGTGGAGTCAGTTTGTGGTGTTTTCACTGTCTTACTGTGAGTGTTGGTATAAATACTTTACACATTGCTTTTGGATAAGCCTGACTGCTTGTGCCAAGCTACCAAGGGGGTGAGCAGAGGTTATCTAAAGAGTGTTTCCTCCTTACCCTGACTAGAAGCAAGGGTCCCTATTTGGACAGTGGTACCTACCTCTGCCAACTAGAGACCCCCAGTTCTAACATGCAGGCATTGATCTTGTTCATAATATTGGGGCTCTTGCCCAAGAGGCAGAGAATGAGTTGCATGTCATCTACATAGGAGCGGATATTGATGTCAAGTGCGTGGAAGACATTTTCCAGAGGGATCAAATATGCATAGAAGAGGGTAGAGCTGACTGATTAAAGTCACCCCGCAGAGGATTTTGCAGATTTCCGAGGAGTAAGGTGCCAAGCTGATAGCTTGTGTTCTATCCGGGTATACAACTGTTACAACGCATCTTTTAGCATGCAATACCATTACCACGCATCTATTACAACGCATGCTATTACAACGCATAGCGCTTTGGGGCGATCTGACATAGGGAAAGGGTAGTGAATAGGTTAATTTACTATCCAATAACCTTCCCTAGTGTCCACGGGGACTGGAGTTGGAATAGTAAATTAAACTATTCACTATCCAGCACCCAAAGCACTATGCGTTGTAAAGGTATTGCGTTGTAAAAATTGCGTGGTAATGGTATGCGTTGTAAAAGTTCGCATTTTAACATCATACATCCTTCTATCCGTTATGAAGGACCAGATCCAGCGGAGATTGGGTCCTTGGATTCCAAAATCATGTAGGTCCAGTAGAATGAGGGCTGTTCTGTGTCCTCTGTGGCAGTGATGAGTGCTGTTTCTGTACTGTGGTTGGGCCTGATTCCGGACTGCGTGGCACCGAGGAGCTAGTGGTTGCTAAGGTGGCTGGTGAAGGGTCGGTTGATTCATTTCTCCAAGACCTTTGTAGGTATAGTAGGAAAAAGATGGGTATGTAGTTGGAAAGAGTGGATTGGTCATCGGACGGTTTCTTGAGCAGGTGCATGAGGTTGGTATGTTTCCGAGAGTCAGGAAATATGACTGAATCAATATAGGCATCGAGGATGAGTGCTAGTGCTTCACCAATTGGTAGGAGTCCTTAAGTGAAAGGGTGGTGGGGCAGGAGTAAGAGGTACCCGAGCGGATGATCCTCTATGGTTGCACTGATTTTGATGGTGGTAATGGTGGGCAACAAGGTCAGGGTTCATTCTTCGGCCTGATCGGAAGTTGATTTGCAACAGTGACAGGGTCCAGTTGAGAGGGAACTTTGCCATATCTGGAGGTCATTTTTTATAGAAGAATTCTGTCAGTTTCTTGCAAAGGTCTTGTGCTGGGGTGATGTTACAGGAGGCGGCAAGAGGTCTTTAATGATAGAGATTATTTCCTTGCTCGTCTTGATGTGATCTGGGAGAGCTGTCAGAGCTGTGAGCATGGTGTTCTGTTTCTGCTACTGGTAGCTTCTTAGGGCTGATTTGAAGATGTTTTTATCTGTAGTGTCTTGGCTCATTTTTTGTTTGTGTTCCAGTTGCTTGCAGTGGCACTTGCAGTGGCACTTCGTTCTCTGTGTACCAGCGGGCCTGTGGTCAAGCTCTTGCTTTTGGCAGAGCTAGGATGCCAGCAGATGCAGTGATCCATTTGTTAAGGTTTGTAATGGCTTTCAGTAAGTTGCTGGTGTGCTCAGGCCGGTGCTTGGAGAGGACGGAATCCCACTCCCTTTCTGTGATGTTTTTACTGCTGCTGAGGGTGGGTCAAGTCGTGGTAAGTCTGTGTTAGTGTGGGAAGGGTACGTTGAAACTGACAAGGCCACCATGGCCTATCCAGGTCATAGTTGTTGACTTGTCAAATGGGATGTTGCTGATAAAGGAGAAAATTGGATCTAATATGTATCTGTCGTTGTGGGTGGGCTCGGTAACATGATCGGTGGGGCCACAGGTTCTGAGGTTTTCTAGGAGGGCTGTAGAGTTTGGGTCAGTGTTGTCTTGAAGGGGAAAGTTAAGGGCACCAAAGAGAACGAAGGGGCTGGCTTCGATGATGAGGGTTGCGACGAAGTCTGTGAAATTAGTGTGGGTCCTGGTTGACTGTATATGAGGGTTCTGCCAAGGAAGACATTGGCTAGGACGTGCTTCTTGAATATGAGGTGTTCCATGTAGCTTGTGAAGATGTCCATGTTGGATCGTGCAGTTAAGGGTATTTTTTATTAGGATGGCTCCTCCACCTCTGTGCTTGTGCTGATGGTCTTGCCTAGCAATTTTGTAGCCAGCAGGGATGGCTGTAGTGATGTCCGGAGAATAGGATGTGTTTAGCTATGTATATGTGAGAACGATCAGATCCAGAGAATGGTTGTGCAGTAGGTTCCAAACCTCCTTGGCGTGTTTGGTGAGCGGGCGGTTGTTGAAGAGCATGCATGCGAGTGTTGTGTGGGTGGTGTTCAGTATGGCTGAGCATAAATGGGTGGCTGATTTGGGTGCATAGGAGAGAGTGGGAACTGTTGGAGTGGACGTGATGGGTGAAGGATGTGGGACCGTGCATGAGAACTTGCAGGAGGCGCATGTGAATGCTTCTACTGTGTTGTGTGGTGTGGCAGCAGTGCGGCTAGATGCGATTGGGATTGGGATCATGGAGGAAGGCAGTAGGGTAGCAGTGGGAAGGGGAGAACCAGGGTTTCTGGCCCTGAGTGTGGACTTGCACATATGGGCTCTCCTTTGCAACACTAACAGAGCTAATTTTGTGCGCATCCGTGCTGCAACCCCCATTAAGTAAGTCCTGGGAGGGGTGAGGAGCACAGGGTGCCATGGGCAGAAACCCAGTGATGCCACTCCTTGTGCAAATGGATGAAGGGAAATTCAGTGATGTCACTTCCTTTGGAGATGGGTGATGAGAAATTAAATCCTCTTGCTTGGCATCTTCTCTTCTTTTGAAGATGGTTTTGGCAGGAAACCAGTGATGTCACTTCCTGTACAGATGGGTAAAGGGAAATGAAGGCTACTTGCTGGGCTTCTTCTTTTAAAGACATTTTTGGCACAAAACCAGAGATATTACTTTGTGTGCAGATGGATGATGGGACATCTAGTCATGCCACTTCCTATGCAGATAAATAATGTGAAATCCAGTGATTTAATTCTATAAAAGACTCAAACCTCAAACACAAATCAACTCAGTATATGAAAGCATAACAATATCCATCTCCATCCCTCACTCATGGAAAGGGTCAGTTATTGTGCTGATCTACTGAGGGGTTACTACAAGTGATACAGCAAACTACCGGCTCATAGCTCTCCTGGACATCGAATCAAAGTACTTTGCTGTCTGTCTCCGGGTGGAATTGGAAGCCTGGACATCAGATAAAAACCTAATCCTGTCAAATCAAACCAGGTTCTTCAAAGGAGCACAAACATCTGCCAACCTTCTGGCCATATGGCATCTATTTTGACCATGGCAGGGCCACTAGGCAACCTCTATACCTTTCATTTATAGACTATAAGACTGCTTTTGACTGAGTAGACAGAAGCAAAATATGGAGCAAGCTAGCCAGCTAACATATACCCAACCACTTGCTTTTTTGAGGATATGCAGGATTACATACACTTGGGCGTGCATCTGGACAGTAAAGGCTCGTTCAAACCACATCTAGAGCTGGCACAACGGGAGTTCATGTACCTTACAGCTGTACTTAAGCGAAGGAAAGCCACCACCGGATCCTCTACCTACCTACCCTGCTAAAAATATTTCAGGCAAAACTGATTCTCACCATTGTATAGGAAGCGAAATCTTGAGGGGCAGGGGCGGCACCTATCTGGACCAAGTCATTACCAGACCCTTCAAATCACAGTTTTCTCTAATGGCATACACATCTCCAGCCCATATACGCCTCAGGTTTAGCCTAGTCAAACAATCAATAGCAAGGGAGGGCACTTTCATCAAGCTTTTTGTTACAACCTAAAGGGGGCTCCTTGGGAGACAATTTGCTCTCTCCTCTGGATAGAAATTAATGGAAGGGCCCACATCTCAGCCAGGTCATACCTTGACAGCTCCCTGGCATCACTAGCCCTAACAGACCAATGGGAATCCTTTAGCACTTACCACCAAATCAAAGCAACAGTTAACAAACGAGTCAAGATTCGCTCATTGTTTTTAGACAAGGAGCTCTTTGCTAAAAGAGGGCACACTTGGCTTACACTGTCATCTTATACCGAATTAGTCCCCCAGCCATACTTAGGTATAGCCATTAAAGCACAATTTAACACATCTACTTCTCAGCTCATGGAAGGGTGCAAATATGACTGGGCCATGCTGGCTCTGTGGGTCAGCCCCATAGACATCGATCCACAATATATGGATCTCCAAAGGCAACGTGGAAGACTGAAAAAGCATGCAATCACCTCCCCTACATGCTTATCCCCCATAGACGGCCGCTGGTAGGGATGCAATCCTAGACTTGCTTTGTGTCCTGGAACATTTATGGCCGGCTTGATAGGATCAAAAGAACTGCGGTCCCTCGTGCAGTGCAAGGTCTGCAGGCATATCTCCTCTTTCTTTAAGAGGCCCACCTCCTTGGGAATAAAACCCCCTTTCTGGCCCATTGAGGATACACACAAGTATTTCATTCAGGGTTTGTGAGGGGCTCTAGAGGGGTGGTGATACTGATGAGGGGGCATCTTCGTTACACCATCACCAGAACATGGTTCGTTTCAGGGGAGATACATGGCAATCACGGGCCAACCACATGGGAGGCTGCTGTCACTGGTACAGGTTTATGCCCCACCCCCACTGACTACATCCTTCCTGGAAGCAATAATGAGATTACAGGGTGAACTTCCGCTGGGTGTCTTTGGTGTTAGACGGAGACTGGAATTTGGTAGTGGACAAAGCGATAGACAAGCTTCGGATGCCCCAGAGTGGGTGTGCCGCCCCATTTTTATTGCAACCCTTTCTTGAAGCCTGGGGCCTCAATAACTCCTGGCAACTTATCCATCAAGGCAATAGGGGATACATGTTTCTTTCTGGGGCACACAACACTTCTACCCACATTGATTATTTCTTTACATCTAAGAGAGATGCCCACAACCTAATAGATCCACAAATCCTCCCTAGATGTCTCTCTTACTACTTCCCTATCTTATTTAATTTTATGGTCAGACCAACACGCGACCCCCCCTCCCTTAAGGTAACCACTTTTGGCATGTTCCCCCCTGGCGCTGAGCTCACTACACATATCTAAGACATGTTATATCACCATCTCACCAAAAATCGAGGCACAAAGACTTCCCCAGGTATCTTGTGTAAAGCTATGTTAGCTACTCTTAGAGGATAGATTACCCACTACCTTACAGCTACCAAATGCAGAAAGCAGCAGGAGGTTCAAAAGCTAGAGGTGCTGATTCGCCAGCTTGACAGCATTATGCTGTTGACCCCAACTCAGTTGACGTGGGGACACTGAATTGTTAAAACTGGGGCTCTGCAGCATTCTATTAGAAGAGGCCAAGTTGGTGTGACTTGCAGCACAATCATTTATCTATCAACTGGGTCACAAGCCCAGCAAGCTCCTCCAACATTTTTACTCTAATATCATGTATCAGAGTACCATCCTATATTTATTTGATCCGACGGGGCATGATATTATTGGGGATGCTGCGAACGCCATCAATTCTTGCAATACTCTGCTGGAATATAAGATTGCAGTGATACTCTATCTGAGCCTTAAATTTCAAACTTTAGAACTGACTCACCGCTGAAGACACTCAGATACTGAGAGACAATCATTGGAAGGGTATCAGGCCAGCGGGGAGCTTGCAGCAGCACTGAACCAACTCCAAATCAGCAAAACACCAGGACCCACAGGCTTTCCCACTGGATTTTTTAAGTCTTTCATGTACAAACTAAATACCGCCTTTGAGGACGTGATTAATGAGGTGGCCGAGAGTCTGTGGGTCACCCTTGCCTTTCGCTGGGCCAAAATAGAAGACATCCTGAATGCTGGGGAATTCCCTAGATAGGTGCGCTTCCTATAGACCCATCTCCCTTCTTAATGCAGATGTCAAAATCATGGCTAAGGTGCTGGCAGATCACTTGATCAAAGTTCTCCTTTCCTTGATACAGCCTGACCAGGAGGGGTTCAAGCCTAAGTGAGTTACACTCCATCATATTAGATGAGTCCATAATGTTACAGCCCTGGCAGCCCAGCTCGAATGCCCCACAGCTATTCTTCTGGCAGACATTAAGAGGATTTTCTACTCCATCTGCTAAGCTCATTTATTTGCCCTTCTTAAACTGCTTATCTTCTGCCCCAAATTCATAGGTTATGTAAAACTCCTCTATTCTGACTTAACTGCATTTGTCTGGGTGGGCATGGCTGTGTCCGAACCATTCCCTATATGAAGGGGCACACAACAAAGGTGCCCACTATCACCCTTGCTGTTTGCTATAGCTAGAGAACCCCTTTCGGAATGGCTGCGATTTGATGCATAACTGTCGGGGTTTGAATGGGGTTCAGGACCCTCGGACAGGATTGCCCTTTACTTGGATGATAAGACCATCTTTCTAACAGACCCTCAGACATCGGGTCCATGAGCACTTCAAATCTTGCGGATATTCAGGGAGACATCCAGTCCAGTGCTCAACTTAAACAAATCCACTATCTTCCCAGTCACGGCTCAGTTGCACGATTTGCATTGGGCAACCAATATACTCAGCCAATGTACCGGTAGGCTACTGGGGGTTTAAATATTTGAAGGTGTTACCCCTGATACTGCACTTGCTTGGACAATTAACATCCTACCATTGTTAGATAAGCTACTTGCTGACATAAAGCTTGGTCAACACTCCTACTATCTGTACTGGGATGATGCACCGTCCTTAAAATGGTATCACTTCCTTGTCTCCTATGCCAGCTGCAAAATTACCCCTATGCCATGCCTAAATCATTTTTCTCAAACAGTTATTTCTTACTTATGAGCTAGTTGGCCCAGCTTACTGTTTTATACTGTTTTATAAATGATAAATCTAAGGGTCTGATTTAGAATTTGGTAGATGAGATAACACGTTACAAATGTGACGAATATCCAGTCTGACAAATTACAAGGGCATGATATCCTATAACACTTGTAATAAGGCAAATAGTATATTCATCATGTTTGTGATGGAGTTGCCCATCCACCAAACTCTAATTCAGGCCCTAAGTCTTCTGGTGTAGGTTTCACACTTTATGTATCCAAGGAATTAGGAGCTAACCTAATGTGGCCTGCGTTCCAGGTGCGGCTCCTCCGTTACGGCGGAGGAGCATCGCCCCACTGAAAAATAGAATAATAATAAAACCACTTTTGTATATTATTATTTTTAAATACTGCCTTCTGAGATCAGAAAGGGTCCATCCCGCCGAGCGTCACGCTACAGGGAGGAGTGTTGGGCACTTGTAAGGGTTTGTGTCAGTTTGTTCGCGATCTTGGGCAGGCCGAACTGACATGCACACTCATGTTTCTCTAACCCAGCTGTGTTGCAACTGCCAGGTTGTAGAAAAGCCTCAGGCTCCCTGGGCCAGAGAGCAACAAGTCATCCTGCTCAGGCCAATCACGGTGCTGCTCTCATGCTGATATTCCCAGCAAGAATGCAGACCTATGTTTGCCCCCGAGAGCATGTGCAGCGTGAACAGCAAAGAGAGAGGAGCACCGAGGCAGCAGGCACATGAGTAGCCAAGTGTGTTATTTTTCCCTCACCCCGCACCCCCTCATTCACCTTGCCCCACTACCCAAAATTTGAGCAGCCACCACTGCTATGATCCCTTTTTTCACACTATCATTTTTTTCTAATGCTGAAACATTTGGGTTGCTGTCCTTCGCCCCATTCCAATGTGGTGGCTTTAAAACATTACTTACTGTTATGAGCATTTTTTCCTGAATCAGTGTAATTAAAATGAAATGCCATCTATCATTCTGAGCAGGAAGCCCTAACCACCTAGTAAATCTTAGGGATAGTAGTAGTCTGAATTGGTCTCTTGGAAAATAACAGCTGGGTTAATTATCACGTCACCATACTTTATTTGAACTTCCACTCAGGATGTTCACTTACAGGTAGCATTTAAATGACTCTATTAAGGTGTGTACTTTTAAAATAGCATTTCAACAATCTGATTTGAGATTCCTGAGTTAAAGATCAAAAATGCATATACCTTCCATGAATGGGGTATGTAATTGCTCCTGGTAGCAAAATAGAAAATATCCTTTCATTTCTTTTAAAGGTTCAACGACGCACTGGCCTTTATAGATGTTGAGTCATGTACTAATAAACCATCCACAAAGGCAGCGAAAGGCATTTGTAAGTATTTTAACGTTTTCTTCTGGGAACCAACTCTTAACTGAATTCACTGATTTGTGAAACCACCCACAGAGAACATTTTTGTATGTGTAGTTTTAATAAAAAACACTATCCTCATATGTATAACTGCAGGCCTGATTTATTTTAGTCTTTACCTACATTATCTATATGACGTTACTCGAATGGAAGTTTGAATCGAAGCAGGGTGGTGCAGTTAGCGACAGCTAGTAGGAGATAGCGACCATCTTGGGCCCCGCTTTGCATGTCAGTGATATTTATCACTAATGACATGCAAAGTGGGCGTGCCAAGATGTTAGCGACTGGAAACAGTCGCTAACATCGCTAGCTCCTATTACTAACTTTTAGAGATATTCACGCTAAGCGCGAATATCTCCAAAAGCTAACACCTGCCCCTGAGCAGTTAGCCATGTTATCCAATGGTAGGTGGATAACATGGCTAAGAGCATTAGCTCGGTAATGCATGAATATCGCTGACTTTTCAGCGATATTCATGCATTTTGGGCGATTTTTATCGCTTAGGAGATAAACCTTGATAATAGCAAGGTTCCTAAGCGATAAAAATCGCCGCAGCTCGGCGATAAAAATATTGCCGCTTAACCAACATAGCGATAATTATCGCTAGTTGTTGGTAATATGCCCCTATGTTTGGTAAAAAAAAGTAAGTTTATCTAGAAGTTGGGTTTTCAGAAAGTGGGTTTGACCTAGCCTTCCTGATCCAGCTGGTAGGGACATGCTTTTTTCTGCGCCTCAGTATGTAGAAAACAGTCACTCATTCTCTTACTCTAGAACAAAGAAAGTGATTGTAGCAAACAACATTCGAAATCTGCAACCTGCCCCAAATGTTTAGTGTAGTGTCTATAAATAGTCAACTCGCAAATCCATTTCATGTCTTTGAATATGTTTCCCACCAAAAGGATACTCATTGTGAGCATGTCACCATCATTTACTTTTGCGTCTTTTGTTCGGTAACGCTAAAAAAAATAAGATTTTAAAGCTGCACGAGCACACATACACA
Source organism: Lissotriton vulgaris (assembly GCF_964263255.1). NCBI lineage: Eukaryota > Metazoa > Chordata > Amphibia > Caudata > Salamandridae > Lissotriton > Lissotriton vulgaris. Next base: position 1,076,617,412 of record NC_141689.1, on the reverse strand, counting down.
GTGGCTTCTCAATTGAAAGGTAGACGTGTGTGAAGCCAGCAGCAAATTTAACAAAGAAAGTGCTTTTATGAGTTCAATGATTATAAAAATGGAAAAGCTCTTGCAAATGATGACAAAGGCTTCATTATTCCATACATTTGATAATCCTTTACATGGATGCAAAGGTTGGTGTAATTCTCCAAATACAATTTGGAAAATGTAAATCCAACACAACAGTAGCAGCACTTTTCTTGAAATCTTGTGAATTCGTTTGTCAAAATACTAATTTTGCTCTTAACTAAATCTAAGTTAAAATAGCAGTAACTTTTTGTGTTATTCTAATGTGCCTGTGTTGCGTTACTAAACTAAGCCAGAGGGTCTTGTTTCTCTTGTATTCATCGCAATGTCATTGGTCAATGAGATAATTCATGTAAAAGAAAAATCCATCAGACTAACTGTCTCCTGAATTGTTTCTAGAGTGGATATCACCATGCCTACATATCAATGACAGATGATGTTTCACTGAGTGTCAGTAATATCAGTGACAGATGATGTTTCACTGAGTGTCAATGATGCCAGTGACAGGTGATGTTTCACTGTGTGTCAGTAATATCAATAACATATGATGTTTCACTGTGTCAGTAATATCAATAACAGAGGATGTTTCGCTGTGTCAGTAATATCAATGACAGATGATCTTTCACTGAGTGTCAGCAATCTCAATGACAGACGATGTTTTGCTGCGTGTCAGTAATATCAACAACACAATGTTTTGCTGCGTGTCAGTAATATCAATGACAGAAGATGTTTCACTGCGTGATGATGTTTCACTGCGTGTCAGTAATGAATGTATGACGTTACAACACATATATTTACATAGCGGTACATTACATCGCAGTTTTTACAATGCAACTCGTTACAAGGATTTGGGTAGAGGGAGCTGGACTTAGGAGTAGTATAATTTACTATTCCAACTCCAGTCTACATACAGTAGGGAAGGTGTTGGATAGTAAATTATACTATTCCTTGTTCTAGAGCGCCATACGTAACGACTTGCATTGTGAAAGCCGCGATCTAATAGCATCGCAATGTAATCCCCACATTGTAAACGATGTTTCCCGACAGATGATGTTTCACTGCGTGTCAATCATACCAGTGACAGGTGATGTTTCGCTGCGTGTCAGTTATACCAATGACAGATGATGTTTTGCTGTGTGTCAGTAATATCAATGACAGACAATGTTTTGCTGCGTGTCAGTAATATCAACAACACAATTTTTCGCTGCGTGTCAGTAATATCAATGACAGAAGATGTTTCACTGCGTGATGATGTTTCACTGCGTGTCAGTAATGAATGTATGACGTTACAACACATATATTTACATAGCGGTACATTACATCGCAGTTTTTACAATGCAACTCGTTACAAGGATTTGGGTAGAGGGAGCTGGACTTAGGAGTAGTATAATTTACTATTCCAACTCCAGTCTACATACAGTAGGGAAGGTGTTGGATAGTAAATTATACTATTCCTTGTTCTAGAGCGCCATACGTAACGACTTGCATTGTGAAAGCCGCGATCTAATAGCATCGCAATGTAATCCCCACATTGTAAACGATGTTTCCCGACAGATGATGTTTCACTGCGTGTCAATCATACCAGTGACAGGTGATGTTTCGCTGCGTGTCAGTTATACCAATGACAGATGATGTTTTGCTGTGTGTCAGTAATATCAATGACAGACAATGTTTTGCTGCGTGTCAGTAATATCAACAACACCTTGTTTCGCTGCGTGTCAGTAATATCAATGACAGAAGATGTTTCACTGCGTGATGATGTTTCACTGCGTGTCAGTAATGAATGTATGACGTTACAACACATATATTTACATAGCGGTACATTACATCGCAGTTTTTACAATGCAACTCGTTACAAGGATTTGCGTAGAGGGAGCTGGACTTAGGAGTTGTATAATTTACTATTCCAACTCCAGTCTACATACAGTAGGGAAGGTGTTGGATAGTAAATTATACTATTCCTTGTTCTAGAGCGCCATACGTAACGGCTTGCATTGTGAAAACCATGATCTAGTAGCATCGCGATGTAATCCCCACGTTGTAAACAATGTTTCCCATCAGTAATATCAGTGACAGATGATGTTTTGCTGTGTGTCAGTAATATCAATGACATATGATGTTTCACTGAGTGTCAGTAATATCAAGGACATATGATGTTCCGCTGTGTGTCAGTAAATATCAATGACAGATGATGTTTCGCTGAGTGTCAGCAATATCAATGAAAGACGATGTTTCACTGCATGTCAGTAATATCAATGACAGATGATGTTTCACTATGTATCAGTAATATCAATGATATCTTCTGACTACAAATCTAGTCGGCATGAGAAGATATTTTCTAGAGCGGTGGCATTAGCATACAACATATGATCATTTTCATCTATACTCTTCTGACAATGTTTCGCTGTGTGTCAGTAATATCAATGACAGAGGATGTTTCACTGCATGTCAGTAATATCAATGACAGATGATGTTTCACTATGTATCAGTAATATCAATGATATCTTCTGACTACAAATCTAGTCGGCATGAGGAGATATTTTCTACAGCGGTGGCATTAGCATACAACACATGATCATTTTCATCTATACTCTTCTTAATGCTTTCTTCAAGAATGCACAACTATCTTCTGTGGTGTGACTTCTTTCTAAGGCTCTTCAATAATGGGACTATTTATATTCAAGTTATACCTTAAAGGCTCACTCGGGTTCAGTACCTATCATCTCCATCTTTCCTCCTGTTTCGATTTAGTATATACTAACTCTGCCAGCAATCTATTTTTACTTCTTAATGAGGGGTAAGGGTTTGTATTTCATTTCCCTCACTCATCTAGAATCCATTAGGTCCCAGCTGCTTACTGGCATTCCGGAAAGGATGATGGATTAGAACATTTGCTTTTCTGATAAAAGTTCGTCTCGGATGAAATAGCAAACCAATTGTAAGATTGAAAACCGGAGTATGTGCTTATTACATCTCCTTGTTACTGTCTGAGAGCCAAAACCTCTAAGCCCCCAGCTTGATGTCTCCATATTTGGTTACACCGGAATTAACATTAATTGACAGACACGCTTATTCTGGAATTTATGACAATTGACATCAATGCCTTAGTCATTATAATTTAAAGCTGAGAAATTTGCATATCGCCCATCTAAAGGCAAAGGGGGGTTGTTACTGTTTCTTTGAGTGCTAGCTGGAGACATTACATTGCTTTTTTTTGTGTGTCAAACGTTCAGGATGACACAGCACATAACATACGTTAAATAGAAAAAACATTCATGTCTTTGGAAGACTCATAGTGTAAACAAAAAAACATTCTAAGTGACGGATACAGTAGGATAAATAATGACAGTTGACAGTTCGGGCTTACTTAATCAAAGAGAGACATATAACCGATGACTCATTGTGAGCCTTTCTAACTCATTGCCAAATAATGACATTTGCCAAGTTTGTCTCAAGACTTCATAAATCTTGTGAGAGGATGTATTACATTGAGCAATGAAGCATGACACGTAATAATTGCTGGACCTTTGTCTCTCTGGATTGCTGTGGATTGAGCGTCACAGACTTGCATGTTCATTCAAGATTACTTATATTGTACAAGTATGCTGCAAACCTGTAGGCGGCAAATTGACATAATCTTTTACACTCTTCTTGTTCGTAACAATTGTATATAATTAGAAAATATTTCTCTTTTATATATTCTTGATTTATGACTTTGGTCCTGATTTTGGGTTTGGAGGACGGATTACTCTGTCACAAAGTGACTGATATCCTATCTTCCTTATTACAAGTGCATTATATACTATAATCAGGCCCTTCGAATAATGACTAACAAAGACAGAACAATATTAGCAGAAGTTGTAGAAGGTAAGTCAGGTTGTTTCAAAGCAAAGACAAAAGGAAACTAACATTGTAACAGACCTGCCCAGGGTCACACAGGGTGTCGAAGGAGAAGATGGACACATAAGGACTCCCTGACAAGTTAACAAAGAAAATTAAATAAACAGGCACTAAATGCTATTCAATATTCAGAACAGCTAACAACTAGGGTGCACAACTTTCAGAAACAGGGTTATTAATTTGGAAAGGGGTTACACCTAGGGGTGGGCGGAACGTGTGGAGTTTTACTCCGTGGAATTCTGAAATCACATAAAAACTCCACGAGATTGCACGACGTTCCGTGAGCAGGTGGAATCAGCATGTTTTTTAACTCAGGAGCTTGTTCTGCGTTGCAAAATCAGCGCAAGCAGCACCATGCAGTGTGCCAGCGGTGCTGCTTCTTTGCTGCTGCTCAAATAGATGTTCTGCTCGAACTGCAGCATTCTCACGCGAGCTGCAGCTTTCTCACCATGAATGGTCAAGACTACCCTCAACTGCCTGTGCTTAGAAAATGTCACCCTAGCACCTGAAAATAGCGTTAGGGGATGACAATCTGTGCTCGCCAATTTAACGCTGGCGAGCCACACGTGGGTAAAAACTCCGCCACCAGGCAGTTGGTGGATTTTGCCGAAACTCCACATTACAAGAGTAACGTAGAGTGATCAAAACTCTGCAAACTCTGCCTGCGGAGCAGAATTTATCGTCCACTCCTAGTTACACATACCAACTTAATAAGCACAATCTTGTTCAACCAAAACTCAGTTCATAGAAAATTCCTGCTTAGCCACTGGTAGCCATGCACAAGCAGCAGGTATAATCTCCAAGAAAAGGCATGTTAAATACAAAGAGTTTCCACAATTTCAAGAAAACAACCCAATATAATTTCCAAACCAATTTAGAAAAAAGTAGAAAAAAACATTATGAAGAAAAGGACACCAAAACCATTCAAATCAGATAAGGGGGGACCATTGACAATAAAAAAAAAAAATAGGCAAAAAGCACATAGAAAAAGCAAAGCCCCATTGACACACAACAATTTATGATGGTTGACTAGGATCTAGGCATGAATTTTGGCTGACTGTGATGGCACTTGGGTTGGATGAACCAAGCAGGTAATCCTGATGAAAGGGTTAACTTCTGGCTCACCAGTTGATTTAGAGTTTGGTGGACAGGTACTCTGTCACAAACATAATGGATATCCCCTTTGACATATAAAAAAATGCATTAGGGTAAAAACGCATTCGTAAAAAGGCGGATAGGATATCTGTCACATTATCATACCCAACCACTTAGCTCTATGTCAGACCCCAAGGCTTTGAAATGGAAGTTAAAATACTTTCCTGGGCAAGATGCAAGACTGAGGCGGATAAGGCGCCCTCCAAGTCAGATATATCACTGTCAAGCTCCTGCTGAAGCCATTACATTTAGTAGCAATAGTTTAGGGTGGGACAAGATTGGATATCAAAGCTGCTGTAGTTGCTATGTTGCTATTATGGATTTGCCACCACACCCATAACCAAGTTTTCACCTCTGACTTAGGCATTGTTTTGGTTCTAAAAATCCAACAGTTGGGCAAGGCTTGAAGCTGTAGCCAGACAGGCATCCATGAGGCTGGATAGCTTTACGATGAGGTCCCTTTAAACTCATTTTCAGTATGGCAAAAAACTCAAAGTGGGACCAATTTGATTTTCTTACCCACCTTGAGTGCAATCTCCCTAGGCAAGCCACAGCTTCCTGTCCCAGTGGCCTGGAGTTGAAAAATGTGACTAGGTTCCAGCTTTTCCATCTGCTAGTAATACCTTTACAGCCCTTAGGTCCTCAGTTCAGGATTCTAGTAACTACATCTCTTTTTCCAGCCAAGACTCCTGTAAGGTTTCAGTACCCAACAGTCAGTTAGGCTTTCGTGGAGTCAGGAGTTCTTCTGGTTTTGTTACCCTGGAACTGACAAAAAGGGGGCTAACCACTTTACCTTTGGAGCTTAATTTCAGTCCTCGGGTCCCACCAGGCACCAGGATGCTTGAGTCTTGCAGGAGGAGACAGTCATTTTCTTTCTTCCAGCAGGGCCATCATCTTCAGGTTTAGTGTTCCCATGTCCAGGAATGTTGAAGGAGATGATGATGATATGACAGTCTTACCCTCTTCTCTAGCTGTGATTAGACAATTTTCTCAATCTAATACCATCTACTTTCTCATCTTCAGCCACCTTCTTTTGCAGCACTTCTTCTTAGCTGTACAGTAAAAGAATTGTCAGAAGCCTTAAATTCAAGATGGCTGAGCTCTTCTTCCTTGTAGAGTAGCTCTAAGCATGTCATTAGTCATACCTCTATTTAGATGAACTCTCCAGTCCTCTGTCATGGTCAGAAGGCACTAGCTCTCATTCATACTAGGGACAGAGCCAAAGTATCTGTGGTACAGAGGAGTGAATGGGAGGAGAACCCCATTCGGTATCATCAAGAGACAAGAAGAAGTCTCATGGCCAATCTTTGTCTTCCAACTCGCCTGTACCCCTCCCTGATGGCTGAACCATTCTTTATGGCCAGTTGTAGACAACACATCTGTGTTCCTGGGTCAAGAGGGCAGGCTGTAGTCATCAAGTGCAGCCAGGAATGACTATTGCTTCTGGAAGGGTGATGAGTGGTAAACCTGGTTTAAACCCGATTGTGATTCAGGCCACCCAAAATACACACTTTAAAAGTATTCCAGTAAAGTTATAAGAAATCTGATGACTACATTAAATTAATTGAGGAAACGTTTTTATTTATTTTGCTAGCATTTTCCAAAGCAAAGATATAAAATAGATACACTCACACCTAGGCCTTTCCTATGGAAAATGTAGCTGAATGTGCATAGTAGAAATAATCTTTATGCCTTGAATCACTTTGAGATCACCTATTTCAAATTGATTGTGTTCACTTTTTATTTTCTTATATCTTAGGCATTTCAGGGTTACAAGGTGTACTTTAATGGTGATATTAATATATAAACACAGGTTTTCTTTCATTGAAAACACACTGTTCCTTGCCATGCGCGGCAGGCACAGGTAAGAGCGGTGGGCTGGTGCGGGAGTTAACGGATGACAGGATAGGTAAAATTAAATAAAAAACGAAATAAAACCACTTACCTTGCTCTGGCCACTACGCCGAGTCGGCAAGTGCAAGGTAAGTAGTTTTATTTTTTTAAATTTAGTTTTACCTGTCCTGTCTTCAGTTGATTTCTCCCCACCTCGCCCTCCCCCCACTCTATAGCTCTGATACTGTTCCTTGCCAGGAGTTAATGCATAGCCTTTAAACTGCAGCCCAGCCAGAGCACAATGGATGGCTAGCCGTGTCCATGAGTCCTGGCAACCACACAGTAAAATGCAAGGTGATTACAGGAATGAAGGGGAACATAATGCACAGTCATAACAGGGAAGGAGCTAGAGTTGAATAGCCCATGACAGGAGAGAAAGGAATGTATAGTAAACACATAACACAAAGCAATAAACATGTTGTCCTCAAAAACTGAGAACAAAGGCAGCAGATATAGGAAGGTAGCACTTTGACAACTTTGAAATAAGCAATCAAGGAAGGAAATCCAAGGACAAAAAAGTATAACAACTGAAAATAGTGGAGGTTAAAACACTCATATTCTGTTAGCTCAGGAAACAAAGATGCAGTGTTAAACAGTGGTGGCATGTTATCAAGGATACAAGGATAAGGATACAGTGCAAGACAATGCTAGGAAAGAATACTGCTAAACAGTGTTAGATCCGGAAACAAGAAATTACTTTAGCATAAGTTTGAGAAAGTGGATTATGAGTTAAGTTGAAAGTATTAATGTCACTATTCTTTTAGATCCAGTAATGGTTTCAGTAGTTTAAACCTGGGTTCACCCTCTTGTAACAATGGCACAGAGCCGACAGGTTTATCATGAGAAAAGGCATAAAGCATTTTGAAGAAGCAAAACAGTTAAAAAGTCGACAACACAACACAATAAAAAGTTTTAAATGAAAGTAGCGCAATAAAACGTTAAGAGCCAAGTGAAGTCATCTGGCTATGCTTGACTGGGGCCCTGGCACAATTTAAAGCTGACCACAATGGATCGTGGGTTATATATAGAACCCAGGTTCACCCCGGTTGGGTGTTATACTTTCTGACTTAGTTTCTGAAATTGAAATCAAAACTCCTCAGTGGACAATGCAGCAGGCTATGGCCAAGAAGTGTTCTATGAGGCTGGATAACTGTTGGATAAAGTCTGAGTGGCAGGAAAGCTCTAAGTGGGAGAAGCTCATAAATTGTGGCAAAGGAAGGTTTCTTGCTGGACAGATATTTTTGGGGCCTTCTCCCAGAGAAGATTTCTTCGTTTGGATATAGTCACTTATTTGGAGCTCAAATCCCTTCAGAAGGCAAGACCACCAGCTATAGCAGGACTGGGATCCATTAAACTGAGTGCCCTCTGCATAACATCCAGCTCAAATGGATTTGCTGCTGCAGAAAAACTCTGTGTGGGAGCAACCTGAATCTTTGGCCCAGCTGTATGTAACTCGCCTTTTATCGGATTGACTTGGCAGATTTGACTCAGTCCCCTGGAGGACTTTGGAGCCTAAAAGCTTCTAAGCCCAGGTTCTTTTTTATAATTATAGGTGGAGTACTCTTTGACACATCCAAAGCTCCAGGGTACACTTTGTACCACATACTAGAGACTCGTAGTATAAGTATGCCAAAATAAAAGCACAGCCAATTTTGATGTGTCTTAGGGGTCAAAGCATTTTCACTGAGGCTTGGTTAACAGAGTCCTAGTGCACAGAGTCCAAAAAAACAGCAGCCTCAGTCCCAAAAATGGGAGTGATCATACTATAATAGGCATTTCCATTTTTAAAACCGTACTAAGCTAGAAAACAAACATTGTGCATTGACAATACCAATTAATTGCAGATATGAACCATTGCCAAGTTTGAAAATATTGTGAGTTACAGCACACTGTATAATATGCAGAAGTAGCATTGACTTTGATATCGATATTGACATTCATAATGGTATTGCTATAAGTATCATATTGGTGCTGGTATTTGTATATGCATTAAGTGTTTCTGTCACTGGTGTGGCTTTGTACCACTCTGTAGGCGTTTTGTTCTATGCAGAATTTGCAAACTTCGTTGCATTATCTGCAGTAGTAACAGCCAGAGCTTGCATGTCAGGTTGTCTTATCTGATTTGATAAAAGCCAGTTCTTGTGTGAGTGATTGCCTTGTCTGAATTGAATGCATGCCAGAGTGGCGGTGGAAATGTTTCTACTGTTAACAGAGCACGACAGGCCTCTGTATTTTAGGTATATTAGGTAGTCCTTATAAAATTAAACTAAATAGATTGGCAAATGGTATATTATAAAAAGTATGTCCACCGGAGTATTCCTCATCTAACATAACTAGTGGGAGGTTCAAGCCGGTGTTTTTGATGTTCAGGGAGGGAATGGTGAGATAATTTGATATCATTACTAGTGCTGGAAAAATGTTAATTAGCCTCATGAATGTAGTCATGTTTTAGAAACACCACGTGGTCATCCTCATCGGCTCCTTTATGTATAATACTATCTGTCACTATATCATGCATATGCTCTCTTGGCTCTTACTTAGATTATTATACTTTGCTATGGGATATCTGTTGAAACTCAATTGTCACTTGCTTTAAAAACTGCTTTGGTAGTAATCCTAAATCAACACTTAATTAAAGACCGTTGCTATTATAGATTTTACATAAGTTTCAATTCTCAGTTATTCATAAACGCCTGTGAGAGTTACAAAGTTTTCTCCACTGGCAGCAATTTTTAATATCATTTGTTTGTTATGTATGTCAGGTATTGCCACAATAGATATCTCATGCCCAGCTGTATGATACTTAGGGGATGTGGGCATACTTGAATATGTATTTTGGGCATTACTAATCAGTTTGTAAATTGATAAAGCTACCGGAATGCATCAGACAAAATGCTAAATGTTTTTTAAGAACCTTAGCATTTCCATTCTGGTTTTCACATTAAAGTGTATTCTGCCGTACATTACATTATAAGGGTATTAAAAGTTACAGAGGAATTCCAGAATCATATAGAGGAAAGAGGCCAAAGATTATGCAACTCTTAGGTGACTTGCAATATCCTTATCATGTGTGTCAGGGGGCACTTTATGTCCTATAATACATAGTCTCTCCATCACCTTTCCACAAACTGCTTTAAACCTTGGTGCTACCTTTTTCATATGAAGCATGATTGCAATCATGAAGAGTAAACATAAAACCTCTAGAGCGAAATCAAACAAAGCAAACCGCTGTTAGGTGTTTATTGCAAACAGATATTAGAAACAGTTCATTATTTGTCAGTTAAAAAAACTGCAATAGCTAAGAATGTGCAGAAACATGAAGAAAGATTCTAGCTTGTCTATCTAAGGAGTGCAAAAATTAAACACATTTTCCTGCTTGTCATTGTAAGCTATTAAAATAGAGTAGAGGGAATAAAGCAAAGTTCCATTTTCATTGCTTTAAACAGCTGCTTCATTAATGCTCCATGACCTCATCTGCCTTTCACTTCATCCGCTGGCTCTGGCAGCAGGCATTGTGGCGTGCTAGGCTTGGTTTTTTCAGCGGGGTTTACCCCAGACTTTTTGTTTTTTGGCCTCCTGTTTATGTTGTTTTTAGAACTCTGGGCCCTTTACCACTGCTATTCAGTGCTAAAGTGCATATGTTTTCCCTGCAAGTTGTGTTTTTGGAATGGTGTTTCCATGTTTGTCTTATTTGATGTACTACTAAATCCTTAGTATAGTGCGCTGTGCGTGCCCAGGGCCTGTAAATCACATGCTGCTAGTGGGCCTGCAGTACTGGTTGTGCCATCCACACAAGCAGCCCTTCAAAGGGTTCTCAGACCTGCCACTTCAGTGTCTGCCCACAGTTGTGACTTCCATGTCAACCTGGCAAGTGCATCCACTTGCCAGGCGCCCCAAACCTTCACTTTTCTTACATGTAAGGCACCTCTCATTCAGGCCCATGGTACCCCCATGGTTATGGTGCAGTGTATCTGAAAGGGAGGCCATGTACTGGTGAGTGTGACATGTTCAGATAGTGAAATACAGTGTATATTGTTTTTCACTATTGAAAGGCTGTCTGTCCCATAGGATAGAATTGGAGATACTTTGTAACATCTTACATGAATAACTTCCCATTGGGACAAGATGGAGAAATTGAGTTTGGGCTCTCTGAATTCAGAATCTAATAACACATATTTTAGTAAAGATGTTTTCTGAATTATGTGCTTGGAAATGCCACTTTTAGAAAGTAGCGGTACAAAAGGGGGTGGTGATGGACGGAGCATCTGAACCAATCAAACACTCACACCCAGTCAACAGATCTGGCTTTAATCCATCACCCTTCTTTAGCCCACTCTGCCACCCCAGTTCAGACATGGCCATATGCAAATCAGTCTGACCCTGTGCCTCATGGGAACAGTCCAGCCCGGAACTGCCAAGCCATGCCTTCCCTGGACCGGAAACAAGCTTCCGAGGACAGGTTTCTGGCATTTCAGCTGTCTTCAGGCCGGCTTGCTTGAATCCCGTGGCAAAGTGAGCAAGGGACTCACGTCTAAGTATACCCTGCCAACTTATGGCGAACAAAGTGGTACAAAAGGGGGTGGTGATGGTCGGAGCATCTGAACCAATCAAACACTCACACCCAGTCAACAGATCTGGGTTTAATCCATCACCATTCTTTAGCCCACTCTGTCACCCCAGTTCAGACATGGCCATATGCAAATCAGTCTGACCCTGTGCCTCATGGGAACAGTCCAGCCTGAACTGCCAAGCCATGCCTTCCCTAGCTCGGAAACAAGCTTCCCAGGACCGGTTTCTGGCATTTCAGCCGTCTTCAGCCCGGCTTACTTGAATCCAGTGGCAAAGTGAGCAAGGGACTCACGTCTGAGCATACCCTGCCAACTTATGCAAACAAAGCGGTACAAAAGGGGGCCATGTCTGAACTGGGGTGGTGTGGAGTGCAAAAAAACCATGGATTTAGGCCCAGATCTCTGTACTGGGGTGAATGTATGACATTGTTCTGTATTCTGTCCATCAACTGTTGTTTTTGTACTTTTAGAAAGTAGGCATTTTCTCTTCTTGTTTAACCACCCTGTGTGCCTCTGCTGGGTTGTAGATTGACTGTCTGGCTTTAGAGCAACAGGGGCTGGGGATTGTGCATTCACTGTAGACAGCCACTGGGGGGTTTAGGTGTGTCCTGCCTTTCCTGGATGAGTCAGAGCTGGGCTGAATAGGCCTGGTCTGCCTTACACAATGCTGTCTCCAGCTCCTGCTAAGAAGCTGGACCAGAAAAGACAGAACTGGTTTGTACTACGCACAGAGACTTTCTGACGCAAGAGAACAAAGGGAAATGTGGTATAAATATTGGGGCCCAGACCCCAGAACTTTAGAACTCTTTTGGACTCAGAAACCTGCCAAGAAGAAGAGCTGTGAGGAGCAATTACCACTTTGCTGAGTGCTTTGCTGTGTTGGCCTGCAGTGTCTGCTTCTGTCTTGGGCAAAGAAAGGACTTGACTGAACTTTCTGCAACTTCTTTGTTTGAGTTTCATCAAGAGTTTGAGGTAGAACTTGCCCCCTGTTGAGGAAGTCTCTGGAGCAACAGCAAAGTCTTCAAGTTCAACTACTATCAGCACTGGGAACAGAGTGTTTTGTGTTGCAACAGAAGAAAAAGCACCCAACGCCGGTGCCGAAGGTACCACAGAGGGCACCGCCAAACTTCACCCCACAATGCTGGTCTCACCAACCACGCCTGGTATCCCCGACAATGATGCTCCATGCAGGTCCTCCTCGAAAGGCCTGGGCTTGGTCCCCAGGATACGCCTAGCCCACTCTGGGGGAAGATCCTTCAAGTTTATGGGAGCCCAGGCCTAGAACCAACTCCCTGTGACCCTCAGATCTATAACCAACCTTGCTGCTTTTAGAAAACATTTGAAAACCTGGCTCCTCTACAAATCATGGGGAGCGGGCTGATGGATGGAGACCTTTTTTCTAGCACTGGGACACTCACACGAGTAGACATGCGCTCTATAAATGCTTTAGTCAGTCATTCATTCACCCACCTAATTTAGAGGTGACCGCCAAGCTAAAGGTCATTTCTAGAGCTTTGACAGGAACTGCCACTGTGGTGGTTCCTGTCAATGCTGTTTACAGTTTGGTGAAGTGCTCAGACAACACGATGGAGCCCTGCACCTAACTGTCTTCTTTTTTGGGGAAAATAAAATGCTCCCCTTGCCATGGGTGTCCCCTCCCACGATGAGGGAAGCATTTAGCAGTTTAGACTGCCCATTATTGCCGGGGTTTTCCTTGTGGTGACGGGCAGTGAAAACTGACCTCCAATTGTGCACATCAAAATTAAGTAGGTGCACTTTTGATGGCTCTTACCTCACTAGGCCATCAGAAGGGGGTTTAATCTTGGCAGACACATAGTAGTCTCTGCTGTGATTAAACCTAAGGTGTACCCGCTTTTGAATTTGCCAGGCAGACTTCATTTTTGGTGGTATGTATACTCAATCACCATTGTGAAGGAGTTTAAACATCACTAGTATATCAATCATGCCCTTTTATTTTGTATAATGATGACAAATTTCACTTTGAATTAGCTTACTTTTTGATATTTACTCATATTATGATGATATTTTTCTGTGATCTGGTTCTAACCCAGGTCTTCCTTTTGCATTTTTAGTTACTTACTGTTGTATGACATATTAATTCATTGTGTACTCTTTTCTCTTTTCTTTTTAATTTATCGTATTTATTCATTGACTATACAGTATATCTTTTCTGCTTTGGACACATTTTCCTTATTATATTTTCAAATATGAATCTTGCAGACAAAAAATGAAAAATATTGATAATTATGACGATAAAACAGCAAATTATATTACTCAGTTTTGACCTCTGACTATTGTGTTCTTGGGAGAGAAAAAAGAGAAAAAAAAGTGCCCCTGATAATGTTGGGGTAGGTAATAGTAGTAGCTGCTGCTGCTGATGACGAAGGGTGCCTGGGCTTCCATTCCCTCTAACGACGATGGATAATTTATTTGTATGTCAGCAAATAAATACGATACCTTAGAACGGATTTGCCTGTTAGTCTTGTGATATTGTTAGAGGTTACTCTTGTGCTTCTTTTTGGATGTCTGGCTGGGGACAGCAGCCACTTGGCACTAACTGCTTACTTCTTTGTGCCTCTATGTGCTTTGTGTCTTTGCCTTGTAATTATCCGGATAATGTTAGATCTTTGGCAAACTTTGCTCAAGAGTACTCATTCTGATATACTTACATTTCGATTGTTTTGTAGAATGTTTTATTTTGAAATAGAATATTCTTTAAATAGTTCACTGCTCCTCATTGGCTGTCTGCTCCGGAGGAGTGTTTATGTAATGTAATGTAATGTAATGTAATGTAATGTAAATTGTCTTTTTTGTATAGCGCATAAATCACCCGAAGGTCTCAGAGCGCTTGCATTTACCCCAACAACATACAGACGTGAAAGCAGAGATATAAATTAGGGAGAGGAAGTCACTAGAACAGCCATGTCTTTAGATTTTTTCGAAAGCTGAAGTAGTTGGATTGCACCCTAATAGATAGAGGCAGAGCGTTCCAGAAGACAGGCGCTGATTTACTAAAGGACCTGTCACCGTATCTCACAGTGCACACTTTAGGGACCTTTAGGAGATGCTTACCAGCGGACCTGAGGGTTCTAGTAGGTAGGTGGGGTTTGAGCTTGCTTTCCAGGTAAGCTGGACCTTGTCCGTGAATCGTCTTGTGGACTAGGCAGCACAGTTTGAATTGGATCCGTTTCTTAATGGGGAGCCAGTGCAAGGTCTTGAGAGAGGGAGCAGATGGAGTACGGGGAGGAAGTTCCAATACCATTCTGGCTGCGGTATTCTGCAGCACCTGCAGCTTAGATAGAAGGTTTTCATTAATTGAGGCAAGGAGGGCATTCCCTCAGTCAATGCGGCTTATAATAAGTCCTTGGACTAGGGGCATGCGGGAGGGGAGGGGAAGCCACTTAAAAAATTTCTTTAGACTGCGCATAAGGTCAAAACATGTCTGAGAGATTTTATTGACATATTTTGACATGGAAAGTCTGTTGTCAATTATAACCCCCAGGTTCCTAACCGAGGACCTGGGGGACGGACAAGGTCTGAGAGTGGTAGGCCACCATCCCTCAGTCCAGTGTTTGTCGGCTGCTCCAAAAAGCACAATCTCTGTTTTACTTGCGTTCAGTTTTAAAAAGTTGTTGGTCATCCAATTATCAATGTCATATCCTATGTATATCCTGACGAGACCCGCTATTTACGACGGGGTCGAAACGCCGTTGACACAAAAAGGATACAAACTTTGCAGACAGCACTTATGAGTGTAATGAGTGTCTGTATATCGCTTCTGTTCATTATCCAGAACAGTCGTCCTTCCTCCTATAAAATACTGTTGAGAAACCTTGTAAATATTGTCACATGTAATTACACTATTTTGTTCAGTTTTGATGGGTTTTTTTTTAAAACACTGGGACACCCTTGCACTGAAACAATTTTGTATTATGTATAAAATTTGAAGTGTCTTTATGAATACAATTGCTTTATCTAAATTCTTCATTGTCGGCTGCCTTTTCTCTCTAACTCGTAACCCTTACAGTATACTAGGTATTATGCTTTTTTTTATTATACGAAGTAATCACATTGCTCCACTGGAACCGTTGTTTCCTATATAACGTATGCACCCTGGTTCCTAGTGAGTAAGGTTCCCTTGTCTTCCCTACACACATGGCAGGTGGGAAAAATCACTATAAAAGTAGAAAAAACACCCAAACACAAACTGACCAACACCCAAGCACCATGGAGGCAGCCGGAGCAGGAGCAGGGGCAAAGGACGAGCGCAACCCCACAAGCACCCCAGACGACCAGCCTGGGACCGCGGGGACAGGGAAGGGCAAGGACAAGAAGAAGTTCAGTCCTCAATAAAACAGGATCCTGATTACGGAGGTGATGGAACACCATCAACACCTATTCGTCACCTCCAACGTGTAATTGGGAACCAAAAATGGGATATGGCGGAACATCGTGGACAAGGTGAATGCCGTCGGAGAGCACAAGAGGTCAATGGACGAGGCCAAGAGGCGATTGATTGACATCAAGGGAAAGAAAAAAGGAGAAACTCACCGCCAACCAGAAGGCAGCAATGCAGACTGGAGGTGGGAGCCCAGCTCCACAGCTCGTGCTGGATGATATAGAGGAGCTGGTGTCGGTAGTCAACAGTGTGGAGATTGTGGCCGCAGTCGGGGGAATGGACACTGCTCGACAGGACACAACACAACTGCAGCAGGGCGAGTGACCACCAGGTACTCGGGGGACAGGGGGAGATGGCCACAATGGCACACATGCACTATCAAGCAGAGCACAGTGCACACCCACAATGACTCTGGGTCATGGCCCTGATCTACACACTGTCACAATGTACAATGCCATGCCTTATGTCAACATGTACCATGCGGCTGCATACATGTGGACGCATTGTAATACACCATCTCCCCTTCAAATTGCAGAGGCACCATCAACACCTCCTGCACAGCAGTCCCAGACACTCTTCACTGATGATGAGGAGAACACCACCAGCATCGACACCCAAGCCCTTCAACACATCATGGACATCAACTGCAACTCACCTCCAGGATCAGGACAGCCCAGCTGCTTCGAGGAGACCCCACCCACTACCAAAACCACCCAGCAGGAGGCACCCACAGCGCCAGCAGTCACCCAAGACCCCAAGGCTGGATGGCCTGAGGGAGACAGCTGAGCAGGTGCGGTGGGGTTTGGCCTCATGGCTACCAAACTGGTTGCCATCCATGGGTGTCCAGGTCCCATCAGGGACCAGCTCCAGTCCCTAACGGACACTCTTGGCCCGCTCCATGTTCTCCAGCGAGCCCTGACTGACATCGCTGGAGTCATGGCGCGGAGATAAGAACACCTGTACTCTCAGACAGGTTCCATGAGCTGGCACACATGCGGAGGCTCATTGAGGACATGGTGCAGATGGAGGTGGAAAGGATGGCAGCTACCGCTGCACATCAGCGAAATATAGCTGGAATCTACCATGCCCTGCAGATCCTCATCATGGCATTGCTGCCACAAGGCGTGGCATTGATGAATGCTGCGGCCCCCACACCATCCATATCTCCGCCCCTGATGTGCCACTGCCACACAGTGCGGCCAACAATCCTCCTCCGGCCCCTGATGTGTCAGTGGCACACAGTGCCGCAGCCGGTACTGCAACACCCACTGGTGGGGCAGAGCACACATCCAACGTGGATGGCATTGTGTTCAGAAGGAGGCGCTAGCATTCATTTCCACTACCTGGCCTTTTTCTGCTTGGTGCTGCACATGGCCTCATGACGTTCCACTGACCCCGATACACCCCGCTGCACTCACCTTGGACCGTGACATGGACTGCCATTTCCTGTTTGATGACCAATGACACAGCGACCAGACTGCGGACTGTTCCCTTCCTCTTCCGCAGTACCTGTCATCCCCAGATGGACTCTGGCTGACCCTCCACGGGCCCATGTGGTGTGGTGTGCTTGGCATGGCCCTGTACCGCTCCAGCTGCAAAACTCCACTGTATGTGCACTAAACATCCAGTGATGCACTGCTGTGTCATGTCTTTCATCATTCATGTATGAATGTGCTGATGAATGTAGGGACAGTGATTTTCCTTACGTCAATGATGCTCATCTAGTGGGATGCCAGTCATCGTATGCTACATTGCCTATTGTGTTCCGGGTGCTGTGGAAACTGTAACAGGGACACACGCATTAGTCACTTCCTTGTCCGGACATGGACTGAACCATGCCCAGTGCGCCCGAATCATTGTTGCAAGCCCTGCGCTGGTCCAGTGTACGCCAGGCCAGACCACTCTGCTTACGCTCTGAGCGGGTGCCCACATAGCTACCTGTCGCAGGCGTACTCGCTGGTGGTGTGCAGGTCACTGGTCTAGTTGTTAGCATTTCATGGTCACTCCCTGAGTGCATGTTTGCACACACACCACACCCATCCGGCAAAGGCGTCACATGCCATGTGACCCCACAAATATAAGGGGCCGACAAAATCATATTATATATATTCCCCTCTGCCGGTGGTGACTGGATGACAGACGCTCCACAGTGCCAAATCAGAAAGGGCCCATGAGTTGTTGTGCACAGGGTTAGTGGCACCTGAAGCCTTGCGGCGTCACAGGCCTACCACCACGTGGTGCTAACTGGCGTTACACAGGGTTAGTGGTACCCTAGGCCTTGCTGCCATCACAGGCCTACCACCACGTGGAGCTGACTGGCGTTGCACAGGGTTAGTGGCACCCGAGGCCCTGCGGCCGTCACAGGCCTACCACCATGCGGCACTGACTGACATTGCTCAGGGTTAGTGGCACACAAGGCCTTGCAGCCGTCACGGGCCTACCACCACGTGGCGCTGACTGGCGTTACACAGGGTTAGTGGCTCCCGTAATTGTTGAGCGGGTGTGCAGCCTGCAATGATGACGTGTGCACTGATGTGGACTTAGGACTCAGCGTGATGTGTGGGACCTGCTGGCCCGCGGGGCGGGCCCGCATGATGTGGACCATGCCATAGTGGCGCGACCGGGCCTGGAGCTTGCACGGGCATGTGGTGTGCCTACTGATGGACACACCGGTGGCAGCAGGTAAACTCTCACTCCCTCCCTTCCTTTCCCTCTCTCTCTCCCTTCCCTCTCTCTCTCTCTCCTTCCTTTCTGTTCCTCTCTTTCTCTCTCTGGCTCACTTTCCTTCTCTGTTTCTCTGTGTCTCGCTCCTATGATGTGCGCATGGCACACGTCCTCATTTTGTGCTTTATTTTCCAGGTTGTGAGGTCGCGATTGTCCCTGACGGACCAGACAGGAGTCTTCCACATTGGTGTTTTGTGTTGTGTTTCAATAAAGTTTTTCATTGTTACTTCAGTGCTGTGTGACTGTTTCTTGTTCTTCTGGCCACACATGTGTGTATTTATTTTGGCACTGTGAGTCATCATGCTTTTGTTGTGGCTCTTGTGTCGTGCACAGTATGTGTATGTCCGGGGTGTGTGGAGTGGTGGCGGGGGATGTTGTGGCCCTCATGGGTATCGGAGCTGCATGATCATTGTCTCCATGGCATCTGTGGGTCTTCGGGTGTGGCTCTTGACTGGGTTCCCTTTCGTGCTGTGGGTAGTCGCCCTGCTTAGCGCCAGCAAAAAGCAGGTGTTAATTCCCTGCTGCTACAGCGGCTTATCTCCTGTTTTGTTTCGCATCGCAGGTTTGGCAGTTTGTTGTTAAAGTGGTGTTGTGTTTTTTTTCGTGTGTTTTTACACCGGTACGCCTTCTCTGCATCTCATTAGGGTTAGTTGGTGGTGTCCATACATTTTGGGGCAGTTATCGCAGGAATCCAGGCGATGTCTGCAGTTTGCACCAGCTTGTGATGCGTTAAGGTGGGGATAATTCGGAGATAAGTCCTTGAGAATATTCCCCTTTGTGCATTCAGGCATTTGATTCTGATTTTAATTGGTTTTTAGAAAATTAATTTTATTGGTTTTTCAAAATAAACAGTACAAAGCACGAAAAGCACGTATTTGATTTGGTTTGAAACTATAAAATTAACCACATAGTTCATCACACTTACCATTTACATTTTATAATCTATTCTCATATTATGTTACTGTTTAGAGCAATTGCAGCAACTTCTTAATTTACAGTATGTATAGGACAGTTAGATGTTCAATACAGCATCATTGGTCAAGTGTACCTTGGAGCGAGGTATGGTTATGACAAGCAACCACATGTTGGAGATTCGCTACAGGGAGATACATTTCGAAGTATGATATACGGCATATACCTCACAAGTATTACTCGTGTCTCTAGTGAAATAAAGTTTAAGGTGTATTTGTTGTCAAGCTGTCAGCTGGATCCTCCCTCGGATGCACGAGGAGGTAGCTTGTGAGGGGCCCCATATATCTCTGGGCCGTGATGTGCTGGGAAGTAGCTTTGCTTAGTGGGATAATTGCTCCTGGCAACATATTAAGTCATGTGGCCAATCCTTAAATTTGGGCGCTCTCCCCCTGCCCCAACAGCACGCAATGTGTCTTTTAGCCATCAAGAGTCCCAAGGAGACATATCTTGGTTGTGGTTTAGGGATATGTTGGGTGTAACCCAGCAAGGCTAATAATGAAGATTTCTCAATAGTTAATGCTGTCATCTTTTCTATGGCTTCCAAGACCTGCCTCCAATAGTTTTGCACTCATGGGCAGTTCCAGGCCAGGTGTAAAAAATCAGTACTCGGTGTTCCACATGTATTGCAGCAGTCTGATTCCCTACATTTGTACCTATGCATTTTAACGGGAGTGTAGTACAGGCGATGAAGGAATTTGAAGTACATAATGCGTAGCCTGCTACTGGCAGATATTTGCTCAGTTTGCAAGCAACAGTATATCCAATGGGCATCCGATAGCGCATAGCCAAGTTCTGATTCCCAATGTGCATGTGAGGGGCATGGGGTTGCCTCCCGTTGAGTATGTATGGTGTGATATATCATGGAAACCAACCTTTTTGGGAAGGCAGCACTGAGCATCAAATGTAGGGGAGTGAGACAGGGAGGTTCCTGAGGGAACTCCGGGGTGATAGAGTGGATGCCCTGACGGAGACGTACATAAAGGAAAACATCTAGGGGGGATGGTTGGTGCCCCTGAAAAAAGTGATCAGAGTTAAGAAACGTCCCAGCATGATAAAGATCTCCCCACGTGGTAATGCGAGTGCCCTCTCTGAGTCATCAGAATGCTGTTTCCTGAAGGAGCTGCATATTAGGATGGTATACAAGGGGGAGGGATGGGGAATATAGCATTGGGCATTGCAGGAGAGCGCTAATAGGATTCCAAGTCTTTATTGTGCATGTAATTGTGGTGGGCTCTTTATCCCGTTTATTAACAGCAGTGTAGAGTACTCCCTCAATGGGTATGGGGTTGGCTAGCCAATGCTCTGCAGCCACTTGCGGCAGGTATCGTGGGGGATGTATCCAATAATATGCATAGTGAGCTTGTGCACTTAAGTAATATAGTTCGAAATCAGGAAGGTAAAATCCACCCTGTGCATAGGGCCTAGTGAGGCCATTCCACTGTAATGGTGGCTGTTTGCCTCCCCATACTAGTCGGATCATTTCGGATCATGGTGTTTTGAAAAAAAATATCCTCCGGGGTGATAGGGAATATTTATAAACAGATATAGTAACTGCAGGAGTAAAACCATCTTGATTAGGGACGCTCGTCCCGCCAGAGAGAGTGGCAATGCGATCCATCGGGTGATGCAGCTGCTGATGCGCTCAATAGTGGTTCCATAATTAAGGTGCATCAGTTCTTCCCTGTTTTGCGAGATGCGAATCCCCAGATATCGTAGATCAGTGTTGCACCATTCTAATGGGAAATCTAGGGG
This sequence comes from Lissotriton vulgaris, assembly GCF_964263255.1. Lineage (NCBI taxonomy): Eukaryota > Metazoa > Chordata > Amphibia > Caudata > Salamandridae > Lissotriton > Lissotriton vulgaris. Next base: position 1,076,595,971 of record NC_141689.1, on the reverse strand, counting down.
AAATCTAGTAGTCGATGGTAAGAGGGAAAATATGGGATTTCTCCCAGTTCATATGTATTCCGGACAGCTTCCCAAAACAATTCATTTCCATAAAATAGGATTTAGATTCTCTTGCGGGTCTCAGATGTATAATGTGATGTCATCTACATAGAGAGTCACAAGGATCTGTCATAAATTGCAAAGGAGTGCCTTATTTTGATGGTGTTGCCTCAATTTAGCTGCTAATGGTACTACCGCTAGGGCAAAAAATAGAGGCGATAAAGGGCAGCCTTGTCTGGTGCCTCTAGAGATGTCAAAAGCTTGTCATAAGTGACCATTAATAAGAACTTTGGCACTCAATTGTTGATAGAATAGCTTTATTCTGGAAAGGAATAATGGATGGAAGCCCATGCGTTGCATCACCCCAAACATATAATCCCATTCAGCTGAATCAAATGCCTGGGTGGCATAAAAAAAACGCGGCTAACTGGAGTTCTGGCGCAGCGTGGCAAAGGACTCTGAAGAGGGTCCTCAGATTGTGGGTAGTTGCCCTACCTGGTACGAAACCTGATTAGTAGGAAGGATCAACTTTTCCATTAGGAGGCTAAGTCTGTTGGCTATGATTTTAGCTAGGATTTTAATGTCACAATTATTCAGGGAAAGTGGCCTATACAAATCAAAATGAATTGGTGATTTTCCCGGTTTGAGTAATGAAGTTATGAGCGCTTCCCTCATGGACGGGGGAGCATATTAGATTCCAAGGAGTCTTCATATACCTCACGAAGAATGGGAGCTAGTTCATCTACATATATTTTATAAAATTCGATGGGTAAGCCGTCCATACCAACTGCTTTACCGGACTGTGTATGCATTATAGCCTCCAGCACTTCATCTAATTCGAAAGGGGTGCATAAAAATTCTCGTTGTGTATCCCCTACCCATCCCAGTGCTAGGTCCCCTAGATACTTATCAAGGTTAAGTCGGTCATTCCGAGTGGAGGTGTATAGCGAAGAGTAGTGCATGGCGAATGTACTGAGGATATCCGTTGTGTCATGATAGAGTGCCCCTCATGCCCATTCACTTCTAAGACATAACTGGAGAAGTGCAGCTTTTGTATGGTCTCTGCCAATGTCTTCCCGCGGTGTTCGGCCTCCCCGTGATACCCAGCCACCCAGTATTTGCCTCTAAATTTGGTTTCTCGATTGGCAGTATCTGTGTAGTGCGAAAGTTTCACGGTGAACTCTTGTTGGGCACCTTTGTCCGGGCCTGCAGAGAGTTGTGTCTCTAGTGCTTTTAACTCAGCCTCAAGTTTTCGTACTGTGTTTTGTATGTCCCTAAGTAACCCTGCACTCTTGGATGTACAGGTCCCCCGAATGGTAACTTTAAAGGGCTCCCAAATGGTTCCCACTTCCTCCACCGAGCTCTTATTTCTTTGTAAGAAGTCTTGGATTTCTTCTCCTAATTCGCTATGGAAACTGTGTCCAGTAGTGATAAAAGTTGCAATCCCTAGCCACAGCGAGGAGTGCTGTAGCTTGGCGAAGTAAGTGTAAGCAGGACTGGAGAGTGGTTGGAATATGTGTGCGCTAAATGTATAATGCTCGATATGGCAGGGCCAAGCCCCCATGAAAGGAACCAGATGCTGCCTGTGAAATGTGTGCCTGTGGGGATATAGGTGTCGCCATGCGTTGAATAGGTAGCTAGCTTTGGTTATATCCTGTAGGACCGCGCAGACCTTCGTGTAATGATGTGGGGGAGAGTTGGATCTGTAGATGGAAGGAGCGTGTGTTACATTAAAACCCCCCCCCCCCAAAATTATGTGAGTGGAACCCACCTCCACTATCTTGCCCCACAGGGGGATGTACCATGTTACAACGCATACCATTACAACTACCTACTGTTACAACGCGACCATTACAACGCATACCATTACAACGCATAGCGCTTTGAGGTGCTGGATAGTGGTAAGTATAATTTACTATTCTAACTCCAGTCCCCGTGGACCCTAGGGAAGGTGTTGGATAATAAATTATACTTATTCCCTATCCTAGAGCGCCCCCCAGCGCAATGCGTTGTAAAAGTCGCGTTGTAACAGTATTGCGTTGTAACAAATGCGTTGTAACAGGTGTATACCCCCACAGGGTCATGAAGAAGTCTGGATCATCTACATTAGGTCCATAGCAACATGCAAGCATTACAGAATCTGTACCCAGTCGTCCCAATGCGAGGCAGTATCGCCCACCAGGGTCACTATATGTGCCGGCCAGGGTGAATGGTGTTTGTTTTTGATGATAATGGCCGTCCCTCTGGCATATGATGAATACGATGAAAAGACCCTGTGGTCAGCTCATTTATGTGCAAAGGTATTGTTGTGTGTGGGATTAAGATGGGTTTCCTGTAGCATTGATATGTGGGTTTGCTGCCTATCTAAATAGGCCAGTATCTGGTGGCCTTTCTGAGGATCCCTTAACCCCCTGACATTCCAGGTAAGGATTTTAATTTTTTCAGAGGATATTGTGTCAGTCTTGGGTCCAGATTAGGTGCAGTAAGTGGCTTGACAGCCACATGGTGAGTGTGATGCTAAGTGTGTAACTACATTTTAGTCTAACCTGCTGTGCCGTGTCCGTGCTGAAGTTTGAAAAAACAACCCCCCCACCACCCCCACCCACTGAAGCAACCCCAACATGCCAGAATTACATTCCCCACACCCTCCCTAACTCCCAACAACAACAAATATATGCTGCGCATATTATGCAACTGAAACAGTGGGAGATTGCCCGCTGAAGGGAACCCCTAGGTGCATGCAGAATTACACCTCACCTTCAGAGATCAGGATTGGTGGTATGAATGATCTCAGGGAGGGCACTGGGTCCCTGGCGAAGCATTTCAACAAAAACCCATAGTGTCACCTGGTTATGTTATAATGTTCTGAGTGAGTCCTTTGAAGAAGTTTGTAAGATGGGACCCTCCGGATTCGCCATGTTTTTACGTTTCTCTTGGCGTCACGGTTAGTAAATTACTGGTGTTCAGTGTGGGTCAATCTCTTCGGTCTTTGATGTGGATCTGGGGGACGCGTTCAGTGAAACAGGATTTTCATTGGTGCGTTTAAGATGTTTCAAGAATTCGTCCTCCTTTAGTGGTTTGGTGAAGAAGGTCTGCTTACCCTGATAAGTGATCCTAAGATGCACTGGTTAAAGCAATGCGTAGTTTATTTGGGCCTGTCATAGTTTTTATTTTGCGGATGTAAATTTGCGTTTTTCTTCCTGCACTGTCGCCGTGAAGTCCAGGTATATAGTGAACGTGATGCCATCAAAGTTCAGCTGGCGTTTGTTCCTTGTCACTCGAAGCGCAGCATCCCGGTCGCTATAATTCAGGAGCCTTGAGATGATGGGCCGAGGCGTGCCCCTCGGCGGCGTTCAAGGTCCCAGAGTGCGGTGCGGATGTTCGGCGATGAACTGGGACAAAAAGGATTCCGCGCCAATGGTCGTCAGTAGCATCTTTTCAATGTACTCTTCCATTTTCCCGGTATTAGCGCTTTCCGGAATACCAAGAATGCAAATATTATTGGACGCTATTAGTTTCAAGAGTTTGTCCATTTGTGCGACATGCATCTTAACCTGCGAGGTAGAGGCTTTAGTGTCTGAAATACGGCGCTCTGCATCTTTTATGCGTTCTTCATGACCCCTCAGTTTATGAACGATAGTGTCCATTCGCGGCGACATGGTATCTATTTTTCTACTATGGTGGGGAAGCCATGTCTGACCTCCTGTAGGATAGTTTTCATGTCCTCATTCATCATGTTGGAGGAGTCTTGAGCGGTATCCCCACCGGCCACACCTTGCTCCTCTTGTTGTACACGATTACTTTTCTTGGCCTCAAATGTAAGCCATGGTTGTCATGTGTCTGGTTTCCCCATTGAGGGCACTAAAATAAATTGTCAGGACAGGCCACAGCGATGTTGTTCCCCGAATGTGCTCTGTTGTCAATAAGATTAGGTGTACTCAATGTCCCGATCGGGGGGAGCCTGCTTGTCTTTAGATAAGTTGGTCCTGTATTAACTGGTTGTCTGTTGCATGTATCGCGTATACCCCCTACTTTGAGTGTCGCAATCTACTTCTATGTCGGCCAGATATATTTGCTGGAGCACTGTCTCTAGAGGCTTTCAGCAGGCGGCCTCAACTCTCCCGATGTTCTGGTAGTGGGCATAGTGCCCCCCCGAGTGGCCCACCAGGCCTGTATGCAAAACTGGGGATGCAAACCGACGTGTCTGCCGCTTGCCGCACTCTTTGCGTTATAGGCATGTATCAGCGGCCACATCGGTTGTGGGTAGGGGGAGCCCAGCACCATGCGCCCGCTTCTCCTTTGACGTGTGAATAGGGGATGGCAGCAGTTCGATTTCTATGCTATGCGGTGATAGCATTTAGGTGTAGATATCCCCTCGTGTAGGCCCCCCCCCATCCTAATCCTGCAAATTTCTCTTTGGCGCACATTAGCTGTTGGCGTGGCTTTTCGTTGCTTCCACCGCCGGGGATGGGTTCTCGGGTGCCTCTGTTGAGTCGTGCCTCTTTGCTCAAGCACGTCGTCTGGGGCTCAGTTCAGGACCCCCGGTGCTACTCCGTTAAGTGCTGTGATTTGCACTTATCGTATTGTGGCAGAGAGCAGGGCGACAGAGTCTCACCTCCTTTTCAGAGTTGGGCACTCCCTCTGATTTCTGCTTGGGAGGCCTAGCTGCCACATGGGAGCCACGGTTCTCTCATAATGTCGCACGCCGGCAGGCAGTTCCAGACTAAAGTCAAGTGAAATGATCTTTATTCGGAATTAATACATCCATAAAAGTACACACAGGTTGAAACACATTAAAAAACTGATAAAAACATACATTTAAAAACTGTTATAATAAAAACAATCTTTTCCAAAGTAGTTAGAGCAGCATGTATATCAAAGTGCAAAATGCATAGTACAAGAAAATCCTAATATACGGGTATTTTAATTACAGATTACAATCCACATTTTCCACAAAGTAATCATTTACATTCAGCCATGCATGTAGAAAAGACTATGTGCAGAGTATATCATAGTAACAAAGTGCAAAAGTGCATCGAATAACAGAATACTGTAGTTCGTCAGGCATATTCCATGCTCGCCCTTGATCTCACGCTGGCTTTGAGAAAACAGCTCACAATACATATCACCTCATCTGTGGGCAACATTTGTAATGTTCTCAATGCCTGGGTAAAGTCCTGTTGGTCATATTTTTGGAAGTACGGCATTAAGTATTGGCGAGTATAAAGTTTATAATAGCCACAAAAGAAAAAATAATGTAGCAAACTTTGTTTCCCACCCTCAGAACAGGGACAATCCAACTGTTCTATATTTTTATTATAGCCGAGGGGGAAGCTTAATAGGTTTACAATGCTTCCATCCCGGAATCGGAACAAAAGGCTCCGATTCCATCTTCCTATTGTTAATGACAAATATCTACGAGGTGTATTTGGATTATCATTGCCAATTTCAGCATAGGACAAGTATTTGGTAACTGCAGATTTAGGGAATTCAGATCTTATCCGTTCCTCCTTATATAGGTCAAGCAGTGCCCGTTTGACAATGTTCTTGTGAGCATGAACAATAGTGTTAGGGGAACTAAACAGAGAACCCTGGCCCACGCTCAGCAGACTATTCTTAATGGCTTTTAACCAGGGTACAAGGTGAGATCTTTCACTTTGTAAGCAGTCAGATATTATGCTGCGGGTTAGAGATGCCGCTGGGTTTAGCCATATTTTTAACCAAAAGAGAGCGGGCCTAGATCGAATAAAATCCTCAATATACAATAGTTTAAGCTCATTATGACAGATAAATGTAGGGGCACAGGGGATACCCCCCAGAACCTTCCTGCAGAGTCTGTTTTCCTCGAACTGAACAGGCGTACTATTAGAATAGCCCCACATTTCTGCTCCATAAGTCCCCGTTGGTTGACATTGGGTACAATAGATGTTTAGCAGAGGGGTAGTGACATCAGCCTGTTTGGGTTGCCGGAGAGATAGGATTGAGTTAATGGATTTACCAATTTTATTTCTCGCATAGGCCACATGTGGCTGCCACGAACCTGTGTTAGAAAATAGCAGCCCTAAGTAGGGAAAAGTGCTAGTGCATTTTAGGATGTTTTCACCTGACTTAATTGAAGTGATGTTATATTTTTTGGGTCCGCTGTTCATAATGAATGATTTTTTAAAATTAGTGTTTAGACCCAAATCAGACATAAAAACAACAAACCCAGAAATTAAGGTACGCAAAGTGTTAGGTGTACGCCCCATTAATACTGCGTCATCCGCATACAGCAGGGCAGTAATGGGGAGCCATTTATGATTGGTACATCCTTAGTGATCTTACTCAGACTGCTGCTCAACCCGTTAATATATAAGATAAAAAGCAGTGGGGCGAGTACGCAGCCCTGTCTAACTCCTCTGCTAATTAAAATGTCATTTGAGACTTCACCCTCATTATTAATACGTACTCTGGCCTTTAGATCCCTATGTAAATAAGAAAGAAAATACACCAAAGAGTCATCCAAACCATAATTAAGCAAAAGTGACCACAAACTAGAACGATTAACAAAATCAAATGCAGAACTTAAATCCATGAATCCTAGGTACAACGGAGATTTTTTTACAATAGTGTACTTAGCCATGATCAGATTCAAATTAAGACATTGTTCAATGGTGCCCACATGACTTCTAAAACCTAGTTGACTGCAATGTAAAACATTGTTATCCTCTGCCCAATTCCTAATCCTATTAAAAATTACCCTTCCAAGGACCTTTAGTGTATTGTCGATCAGTGATATCGGGCGATAACAGGCAGGGTCCATCCTATCGCCTTTTTTGAATATGGGTATGATAACACTATTTGACCATGATTCAGGAATTGAACTATCAGATAAGTTGTTAAATAAATTGCATAGTAGGGAGGCCCAAAAATTGATTTTGGATTTGATTTGATCTATCGAGAGACCATCCGGGCCGGGTGCTTTATTACTAGCACTTTCTATGGCATCCTCGACCTCGGATAGTAAGATGTTCAGTGGTCCCGCAGTCTTGGGTAGGGAGACAATGTCTGGGAGAAGCCCAGATGTAGCATAGGTTTTAGAGAAATGCTCCACCCACGCCTCTCCAGTTATATTACAGTTAATTGGTTTGATGTTTGAACCAAAAGATCTAAGAGACTTGACCTCTCTCCAGAAACCCGTCGTATCTTTTAATGTAGCAGTACGAGCAAGAGATTCCCAATGATCTATCACTAGGGCCTCAGATCGAATACGTAACGTGGTTTTATACTTTGATCTTAAATCTCTTACAAGTAGGGGATCCCTTGGATTAGTTTTTAGAGCCTCCCTCAGTTCTCTGTTAGCCCTAGAGCATGAAGAATCAAACCAGCGGGGGCCAAGATCTTTATTAGGCCGAGCTGGTTTCGAGGATTCTCTTTTAATAGCCAAACAGAGATTACTAAAGGAAACAACCACATCATAACCTGATCTATCATGGGACAGACAAATCTCAGTTAGCGTTGGGTGTTTGTTGATGACTCTTGCTAAAATATCTTTATTGTCAACCCCTTTCCATATCAGTCTTAATCATGTACTGTACCCCAGTTTCTACTCTCGACGCATCCTTAGTGTTCTGCGTATTTTTTAAGTGTATTCTAAGTGGGTGGTGATCACTATATGCAGAACAGATGACCTCTGCTTTTAAAATTATGTACATTAGGTACACCTGCAAGGACCAGGACAAAGGGGCAGGCATCAGGTGGCAGATGCAGGGCAGGCCCTTGATGTTTAAATGGCTTGCCGCGCCCAGATTGCCCCGTGCCTTTGTTGTTATCGGAGGTTGACCTCACTGCTATAGTTGGCTGGGTAGAACCTTCGTTCTGATTGGTGATATTTGAGTTAACAGTGGCAGGAGGAGCTGCTTTAGGGGGTACGGGCGGGGATGCAGATTTGGGAGGTAGGTTGGATTTCACCGAGTTCTTCCCGCCATTGGTTTGTCTGGGTTGGGTAGTGGATGGTACAGTAGGTGGTAGTAATGATCCTGGATTACTAGGGCCCCCACCTAGTAAGGGGGAGGCTTCCTGCTTTCCATGCGATAGAGTGTTGCTGACAGACTCAAGTTCTTTTAGCAGACGATCTGCCCTAATTTGATCCAGGGTGACAGTCCCCTTTCTTTTTACCTCTTCATTTTTTACCAGGTTTTCTAATCTGTCAAGTCTTTTAAAAACATTATTAAACTGTTTGATCATTTGCTTCTCTAACCGATTAAAAATAGTATCAACTATGGTTTCTATAAGATTTCCGTTTTGTTTAGATATGGTATGGTTATCTCCCATTAATGTGGTTTGTGTCCATATCGTATTAGAGTTCCCCCTTGGATTACTAGTGGTTGCGGTGGGAAAATCATCCGCATCCACTGAGTCTTTATCGTCAGTATGAATAGTTTGTGCCCCAGAGGATTTTTGTTTGTTCCACAGGCTCTGTGGCGTGGGCTGACTCTTGTTAATTAACGGTTGTTTTCTTTTGTTAGCACTTGGCTTGGCTGTACATCTTTTGCGCTTTTCCCCTCCCAGTTTGTTGTTTGCTTCCAAAGTTCCAATAGCATTTACATCTTCCTGAGAAACAATTGTTATGGTGGAGGCTGCCTCTGCCAACAGAGGCTCGGGGAATGTGGGTGCCAGTACCGGTTTTGTGATTACAACAGCAGGTGATAATGGAAATCTTGGGCTAGTTAACAAAGATATTGGCTGTGTAATGTGGTTGGTACAGCTCAGGGACATTCTTCTTTCTGTATCAGCGATTTCGTTAGTAACCAGGTTAAGGGCATTTTCAAGTAGGGACTCAAATGTGGGAGGGGGAAATGGAAAATCATCCTGGGCGACAACTCTATCTACTGATTCCATGATAACGGGTAATGGACTCACCACAATCGCGATGTTGTTGTTGGAGGGGTGGCCCGCCCGACCACTGTAGACCACTGACGGCCACAGACGCTGCCCGCGCGCGTCCCACGGGGCAGGAGGAGCTCTGCATTGTTATAGCGCTAGCCGGCGCTGCAGGAGCGTCACAGGAGCGCCGTGGGTCCGGGGCTGCTGGGGGATGTAGTCCCTGGCCTCCGGCGGTGATGTTAAGCTGGCCGTTTCCCTCACGGCGGAATGCCTCGACACGCTGGCCGTTTCCCTCACGGCAGACAGGCAGAGTGAGTTATTGCGAACCCCACCGCCCCGCTGGAGCTCAGCGTTGTTATAGCGCCAGCCGGCGCTGCAGGAGCGTCACAGGAGCGCCGTGGGTCCGGGGCTGCTGGGGATGTAGTACCTGGCCTCCGGCGGTGATGTTAAGCTGGCCGTTTCCCTCATGGCGGAATGCCTCGACACGCTGGCCGTTTCCCTCACGGCAGACAGGCAGAGTGAGTTGTTGCGAACCCCACCGCCCCGTTGGAGCTCCGCGTTGTTATAGCACCAGCCGGCGCTGCAGGAGCGTCACAGGAGCGCCGTGGGTCCGGGGCTGCTGGGGGATGTAGTCCCTGGCCTCCGGCGGTGATGTTAAGCTGGCCGTTTCCCTCACGGCGGAATGCCTCGACACGCTGGCCATTTCCCTCATGGCAGACAGGCAGAGTTAGTTGTTCCAGACTAGTCAGGCGGCTACAGCGGTGCGGCAGGAATGTTCTTGTAGCGGCATCCAGTAGTATGCTGTCAAGCTCGTACTTGCACTGGAGTCACAGCTGCTGATGGACTCTGGATTTCCACGGTTATTACCATCTCAGGTGTATGCGGCCAGGATTATTAATCGTATCTTTTACGCCGAGCTGCAGGAGCCTCACGTCAGTGCGGCCATCTTGCTCGTGCACCACCTAGCGCCCCCCTGATTTTAATTGTTGCTGCATATTGTCATGCACATCACAGATCAAACATTACTGCAAAAAACTGTTACAAAAGACAATGAATTAAATGCACCAGACCCACTAGTACAACACTAAGGCAAGCCATACTCATTGTAGAAGATTGATGAATTGAGAATGAGTGAGCAGATCAGAAGAACACATTTTTGTGTACGTACCAATCATTATGCGTTCGAAGTAGAGTGATGTGATGTAATATGTGATGTCATCAGCAGTGCATTACACGCGCAAGTTATAGTGAGTCCAAGTAACTATAACGTGGAATTTCATTGGTTTTATATCAGTAAAATTTCCAGCTAACTATAACTGGTGTCAAACCTATGGTTTTTTCAGTGAATTTCATAGGTTTTTCAAATGCTACTTCCTAACTATAACGTGTGTAAAACCAATGGTTTTTTCAGTGAATTTCATAGGTTTTTCAAATGCTACTTCCTAACTATAACGTGTGTAAAACCTATGGTTTTTTCAGTGAATTTCATAGGTTTTTGAGAATGCTAGTTCCTAAGTATGAAGCATATACCTGAAATAAATATCGACATACCAATCTTACGTGCACAACCGAGTGCACGCACCCACCTATTTATTTCATGAAGCTTTCCAATTCAAACCTAATGAATTTCTTCATAGACCAATGAAAAAACTTATAGTACGTTAAAGACACTGAACCTAGGCTTTTTTTCTCCTATAAACTTTTTAATTAAATGGAGCCGAATTTTTTTTAATCATTCGTGCGTGACTGATTGTACACACCTTAATATTTATTTTGAAAAATATAACAGATTTTATAATTTATTAATTGTATACTTAAATCGAGCTGTAAAAATATGTGAAATCCGTATGTGTTTGAATTCACTTCTTTTCACGTTTTTAAACTTCAGTAAAGAACATCGCTACTTCCAAATCACGTTCGTAACTAGATAGTGTCACCGCCTACACGTCCTAAAAAGCGCATGTAAAGTCATGTGACTTCAAAACAAGACTTCCAATTGGTTCTTAGTAGTTTCTGTTCTGGAATTTACACGAAGCACTCCACCCACTTTCCTCACAATCTTTTCTACTCTGAAGAGACAACAACGTCGAGCATCTTCCGGAAAACTTTGCTGAAATGGCTGCCGTTCTGCATTCATCTTCCGAATCTGAAGGAAATGAGCGACCACCGTTAAGAAGAAAAAAGGAATCTTTCATTTGGCAATTTTTTACTTATCCTGAAGATCAAAAGAAAGTGAATGCGCCAAAAGTAACCTGCACGATATGCAATTCGGAGCTCTCAAGGGGAAATCCAAGTAGAAAATATTCGTTTTCTATACACACCATGCTGTGGCATGTTAAACAAAGGCACCCTGAGCATTATGCAAAAGCATCGACAAGAGCCCTGGCAACGCTATTACCATCAGAGGTGGCCAGCACATCTTCTGGTGGAGGGCCTGTATCTCCATCGAGTGCTGAGATGGACTTGAGACCATATCTTGCGAAAGTACACATGAAATGCAATCAGTGTGCAGAAATTCTTTTGTATGGAGAGCAGAGCCTTGTTCTTATTAAACTCAAAATTGAAAGTCATAAATGCCCCAAGAAAAAATAAATTTCTTCACTTCATTTTCATAGTATTACATACTGAAAAATGTAGCACAAACTTTAAGAAATCGAAAGCATCATAACACTTGTTTCCCAAAAAAAAAAAAAAAAAAAAAGTTCTTTTCAGAACTAACTATTGCTACCAAAACATGCTCGAAGAGAATCTTTTGACATGTTTTTTCGCCACTTCATTGTAGTGCGCTACCGGGTGCGCGCACCCTCCTATCGCGTACAGGGCCTGAGACTTGCATGTGAAGTCATGTGACTTCTAAACAACACTTCTAGCTGATATTTTCTCGCCGCTTTCATTTTGTGCGCGACCGGGTGCGCGCACCCGCCTATCGCGTCGAGACACGCATGTGCAGTCATGTGACTTTAAAATAACACTTCCAATTGGTTCTTACTAGTTTCTATTCTGCAATTTACACGGAACACTCCACCCACTTCCCTAGAAAACCAGTTTATCGAAAAACTTTTAAAGCCTCCCCTTATGAAACATTCGACATCGTTCACATAGCAGTGTAGTAAATAGCACTAGATACACCCCGTCCCTTAATTATAAAAGACTTATCAGTATGTGAGAAAAACTTTTGTTTTCACGTGATAATGTGAAATGCTGAGCCTGTTACAGAATTTTTTTTCACATATATGTTACTATTCTCCTTCGACCACTAACACCATAGAAAATACCACCAATAGCTGTGATATTTTGTACACCGACAACGGTCGATTTCTATCGCTTAGAGCCCTTGCTATTATAAAGTTTTATTTCCTAAGTCTTTGATCTCCAACTGTGGAACGTGACTCCCCTGTGTGTCGTAATGAGTTGCTAAGAGCAGCACGTACACTATACTGTGACTAAGCATCCATAAATTCTGCGGACATTTCTACCCTGCTATCTGCAATTATAAACATCAAAAGGAGCTACGCTGCCCCCCTTGGAGAGGCCTCACTCCCACTGCTACAAAGGCTTGGCAGTCGCCAAGATACACAAAAACAGCGTCTCGGATCCATTAAACTTCTGTGACGATCTCAATGAAAATAAGCACTAAACAATGTTCAAGTATGTAGTATTCTTTCTACTTGGTTAGAGACTAGGGGGCATATTATCAAAGGGGTTTATCACCGCTTTTTTGGCTTTAAAAGCCAAGAAAGCGGAGATAACATTATCTCCCTATTACCAAGCTGTCGCTAACACCAGTTAGTGACAGCTAATAGGAGATAGCAACCATCTTGGGCTCCGCTTTACATGTCAGTGATATTTATCACTAATGACATGCAAAGTGTGTATGCCAAGATGTTAGCGACTGGAAACAATCCCTAACATCGCTATCTCCTATTACCAACTTTTGGAGATATTCGCGCTAAGCGCAAATATCTCCGAAAGCTAACACCTGCCATGAGCAGTTCTTAGCCATGTTATCCAATGGGAGGTGGATAACATGGCTAAGAGCATTTGCTCGATAATGCATGAATATCGCTGACTTTTCAGCGATATTCATGCATTGCGGCCGTTTTTTATTGCATTTGCGATAAACCTTGCTAATAGCAAGGTTTATCTGCGATAAAAATCGCCGATGTGCGGCGATAGTTAGAGACAAAAATTATCGCTAGTTGTTGGTAATATGCCCCTAAACATTTACCGCAGCCCTACAGCGATTTCTTCCGCAAATAAACCTTGGTATAATGAGGTTTAACGCAAATGCGTTAAAACACGTTGCAAAGCATAAGTATCACAAAAAAATCAGGATTATTCATAGATAGTGACCTAATGCTATTAGCCATGTTATCCACCCCCCATTGGATAACATAGCTAAGAACTACTCAGGGCAAGTCTTAGCTTTTAGAAATATTCCCGCTTAGCGCAAATATCTCCAAAAGCTAGTAATAAGACATAACGATGTTAAAGACTATTTTCAGTCGCTAACATCTTGGCAATCCCACTTTGTATCTCATTAGATATAAATGCAACTGACATGCAAAGTGCGGCCCAAAATGTTCACTATCTTCTACTAAGTGTTGCTAACTGGTGTTAGCAGCAGCTAGGTAATAGAGAGATAATTTTATCTCTGCTTTCATGACGTTTAAAGCAAATAAAACACAGATAAACACCTTTCATAATATACCTCTATATTCAAATTGAAGTAGGCGTACGTCTTCACGCAGCAATCACATGCACAGTTTTGAAAGAATATGGCCAAAAAGTCACTGAGTAAAATCTCATAAATGACAGTCAACCACTTTCAATACGCATTACTTCAGAAGAACAGTTCTTTATGATACAGGGCTCTAGAATGACAGACATATCTCGTCTTTATAAAAACCCTTCAGGTTTTTTTAACAGCTGTTAAATGCTTCCATACTCATCACAAACCTGCTCCATCGTGAACATTACCTGATCTGTCCTCAGGACCGACAACATTTGTGATGAACTTGCCGCTGTCCATGCAGAACACTAACATTGTGCTTCCTTAACACGTTCTATTTACTAAGCAGGACCATGACGGAACCACTTTATCATAAACACACTTGAACCATGACTCATAAAAGGAGTACCTCAATCATAACCATGCAAGTCCCACTAAGCCCCCCGGCCCCCTAATCTTGAGTCACAATTGGAACTGCAACACAGGATTTAAAGTCCTGCAAAGAAAACCATGTAACATTTAATACCATATACACCATTGTTTCATATATCACTTTTCCTAAACTCACTCAGTGAAATATCGCTCATTTTATTTAATCACTTTTAAACCATACCTTCTAACAATGCACCCAATCCTATGTGGAAGTGTTCAATATAAAAGATGACATTGTTTTAGGAAGGATAGAGAAATAAATAACACAATGTTGTAAACATTTCTTTATTATATATACTTACCTAATAAAAAGAAATTAAAAATAAAATTATAAAGTATATTATTTATACAAAAAACAATACAAAACAATAAGACAGATGCAAACAAAACTGTCAGATATTATTAATTAAACTTACCTTATAAATATAATATCTGTGGAGGAGAGTAAAAAAAAAATCTGGTATAATACATATTTCTGAATGCAATGTAACAAAATAAGTAAACAACATATTAAATGATTTATTTTTGCTGTCCTCCGAAAACATTGATTTTCACTATCAAGAGTGATTTCAACATTAATCATCATATAACAGCGGGAAAAAAAACCACAATCAAAATGATTGTGTTTAAAAAATCCATACAAAATCTGCATACATATTATAAATACTTGAAAAAAACATGTCATAAATGTTTTCCTCAAATTCGCAATTTCTTGAGTAAGCACACTACATCTTCCACAGTTACAATCTAATTAAAGTATACCACTTATTTTTCAAGATATCTCAACAAAATCCTGTGCAGCAATCTCCTATAAAAAATTTATTTGAAAGACACAGTTTCTTCTCTCATACCTTTCCGCGTGGCCAAATTGTATAAGCTAACTCATTATCTTTTAAATACCTCTCCCAAACACTTACGTCCATATAAGTTTCTAAATAATTCTCAAAAGTACTCATTTTCTTCTCTCATATTTTTCCACGTGGCCAAATACTATGAGTTAAGTAGTTTTTTTCTGAATTTTTGTAATCTTAGTCTCATCTTTTATTTTCTGTACTTTTACAATCAAAATTTGTACCATATTTTATACCATCAAACATTAAGTAAATTTGTACCTGATGTTATCAATATGCAAAACACAAATTTCATTTATAGATTTGTACACCCTTATTTACATGATATTTCTAAACTAGTAAGTTTCAGATCTTTATAGTATACATATTCCTACAGCAAACCACTCTATTGAAATTTGGGTTCCAAAAATAACAAATAAGAGTTACTTAAAGCAAAAGGCAAACGTTTTTTAAAAGTCAATTGGCTATCATTGCAAAATGTCCAGCCAGTAGCACACTTCAAATAAGCCGTATAATGTCCTGATGATGTAGAATGCCCTTCATGATAAATAATGGCTACAGTTACAAATGTTCTTCTAGAAATAGAAACTTGAGAAGCCACAACATTTTTAATTAAAGTGGATAATTTACTCCCATCAGCTCTGCATCGTTGAAACATTAAAATTACATATTGTCCGTATCTATGGATAAATAAAGTTGATAACATTTCAGACTTGCATTGAGAACAGACCATATTTTGATGCGCATCTTTAACTAGTTTATTAAAAGGCACTTCTTTGCAGTCTGGTAATGTCAAATATAAAAATCTTTCACTGGGTATCTCAGTACTACTTAAAAATGAACAATTATCACACTTAAGTTCCCATTTATAAGAAAGCCCAAAAAGACTATCAATATCTACACCTTCATCTTCCAAAGCTGTAAACATATACATAATAAATTCCTGACAATCTTGCTGTATATTTTGAGAAAACTGATTTACTTCTGCACATATATCTAAAACATTCCTTAATTCCGAAACACTTTCTATTTCATTATCACCACTACTACACGTTTCAAATATAGAATTTAAAGAATGACAAAAGGTATGCTCCTGATTTTCTATAATCTGTTCCTTAACATTTTTCAAAAAGAAAACAACATTAACTACTACATTTGCATAGCAGTTGATACCACACCTATTTTCCAACTTAAATCCAACAATCTCTTCAATACCAACAGTTTTCCTAGAACTACCAACAACAGCTACATCTTTTTTTCGTCATTTCTGGACTACTTCAGCACATTTGTCCTCATTTTTCCTTTTCTGACCAACTATACGTCTTTCAATTGAAGGATATTGAGGTAAACTTGGAGCATATTCTCTTCTTAACCTATTGTACTCCTTCACACAATTTAAATCTGCACTAATCTTTGTCTCATCACAATCAATTAGATAAAGTCCACATAAAGTTCTAACACGCGACAGAGCAACATACGCCATACCCTCTTTGAATACAGTACTTCCAATATTTACCAAAGCACAATCTACACTTAAACCTTGAGATTTATGTATAGTCACTGCATATGCCAAACAAATTGGAAATTGCTTACGACGGACATATAAGTCTTTCACAAGCAAAAAACGAGTTGAACATCGACTAATTTGTTGAACTTCCTCAATCCCATCAAATTTTATCCTCAAAAATTCAATCTCATCTCTATTAGTATAATTCACAAAACCAACAACATTACCCATTGCTCCATTTACCAATCCTCTTTCTACATGTAAATTTCTTCTTAAAATTATCCGACAATTTAAACATACATACAGATTTTTCTCTAAACCAGCAGTTTTAGATATAGTTTTTTTAAGAGAATCCAATCTCAATTTCAACTTTTCAGACAAAACAATAGTACTACCTTCATGCTCTATTCTATCTTTAGCTTCCAGTTTCTTAATTTCTTGCTTTTCTAAATTCAACATTTTCTCATTAAAAACTGAACATTCTTTCAGAGTTGGCATCAAGCATATCACTGACTTATCTACAACCTCTTTACTATATATTCTCTCAGGAACATTATCTTCATTAGGAAACAGCTTGGAAAGTAATCGCGTTCATAGAGTCTGTTTCGCATCTTCAATTAATTTTCCAATCCTAATATCTTGAAGAATACTTCCATATTTAGTATCCTTTGCCTGTCGCATATTTTGAATCAGTTCAGTATATTTGAAATGTGACCATATATTTACATTTCCAATACTGCCCAGGCACTTTCTGGTCTCCTCATGTGTAACAGTTTCAAATACAGGTTGTCCTTTGACAGGAGTCAGCTGCAGTAGATCTCCAAAAACTATGACATGTTTACCTCCAAATAACACATCATACTCTGTCTTAAGTGTCTGTTGCATTCTTAAATGCACAAAAGCAAGCATTAAATTAGAGACCATGCTTACTTCATCAATAATAAGAAGTTTAATTTTTTTAAGGACTCTAGAAACTTCAAAACAAGCTTCTCCAGATAGCATCTGATATTGTAATTTATTTTCATGTTCAACTGGCAGCATCAGCAAACGATGTAAAGTTACACCTTTTATATTATGTGCTGCCAATCCAGTTGGAGCAGTAACAACGCACGACAGTGTTGACTGAGTTGTTTGCTGTAAATATGTAGTAATTCCTTTAATTAGGAAACTTTTACCAGTCCCAGCTTCTCCACTTACATATAATCGAATAGGCTCAAATGACATACATGAGCAATCTTTTCTCTCATGACGAAAGCCATGCTCAATGTGCTCTGTCACTTCATCATATATCTGTCTTTGCTCAACATTAAACTGCTTCTTTAATTCTTCTAAGTCGATAACTTCCTCTTGACCTTGCTGCATTGCGCTTTCCACCTCATCCATGGCGGTGGCTGCTTCATTTTGAATAATTGGTTGTCCCAGTGGATCTTGACTTAATGATGCCGAACTTTGACTATCTTGTGAACTATCTCTAGCAATCCCTGCTGCAATTGTTGCTTCTTGCTCTATTTCGTCATTCAACATTTGGAGATAATTGCTGAAAACAGGACATTCAATACTACTTTTAGATGCGTTGAATGAATCTTCATAACTATCAAAGTCTCCAAGTAGTTCTTCTTCTCTACGCCATGGTTTAAAGAGTTGCAAAAGAGCAAAATAGTAAAATTCTCTTTTATCAGGTGTTTCGCAACTCAGTTTCCGATGATTTATCAAGTGTCTTTTTCTTTGTTTTACCAGACATCCTTCATGTCCAATTACAGCATGTACACCTTTATCAATATTCTCGGTAACATTTCTCTTAAAAGTATAATTTTGAAGTATTTCATACAGACAAATGTTTTCAAGCAGAGTACTTCTATTTGGATAGTATGTATCCAACATATTTGTTTTCAAAATGTCTGTACTGTTTGGTTCTTTCTGGGCTAAGTACTCAATTTCTTGCACAGGTTTTAGAACACGGTTTTGTGTTTCTGCTAGGCCCAAACTCACCCAGAGAATAGTCCTTGACTTCGCATAAAGACTTGCTGATGATAATCTATCACAACATTCATATGCTCCAATTTCTCGATGAGACAGCATCTTCAAACTGTACGTATATAATTTCTTGCTCAGGCTCTTTTCATGAGAAATGTCTTCCCACATCTCCTTCAGTTCCGTCTTTTCAGATTTCGTGATGTAAGACGTTACATATCGAGCCACAGCAATAGAGTTGTCTGCAACATATTGTATGTCCATGTTAGCATTCCACATGGACAAAAAATGACTGGATTATAGTCATTAATATATTTCGATTCTTCACCTCTTCTTAAATTGTACGTATTTTTAGGTGACCTAGCCCTGATATTATGTCGCAAACATGACATCAAATTGTTCACTCTTCCTTTTGAAAGTACCGGTCGTGCAAATCCAAAGCGACATTTGGTATAAAATTTGCTCTTCGTTTTGAATTTTCGCCGACAATATTTTCCACAGCGATGACTTTGGAAACGTAACACTTTTCCTCTTAAGTCCTTATCAGTGGTACTATTAGGTATGTCACAAGTGGCATACTGTTCAATAAAAGACAGTACAGTCTCATCCGAGTCTATTCCAAATTTAGGAGCATCCTTGATCCATAGTAGCATATGGAAAGGGGCGACCAATCGGTCCCCCCGAACGTATGGTGGAGTACCCCGATCCCCCCGGGAAGCCATTTTGGGCGGGAGGCGCGTCTCGGCTGGTATGCCCGAAGCGGCGTAGCCGGGGCGCGCTTTTTCCCGCCCAGAAGTGGGTTGTCCTAGACACCGAAGCCATCCGCCACGCCCAGGGAGGCGGAAGGGGGCGGGTTCACGCCCGCCCCGAGAAGAATAAAAGGAGCCACAAGCCAAGAAAGCATCCTCTTCTTCCTGTGCTCTGAAGCTGCACCTCCTCGCTGCACGTGAGCTCGAGACGGAACGAAGAGCCATTTTTGAAATTTGTAATTTCTCTCTTTTTCTCTTTTAGCGCTGCAAATCATGCCGGGCAAGAGAGTCGCGAAGAAGGTCAGCACCGACCAGATGCTCCAGATGTTGGTAAAGGACATGGCGGAGATGAAAAGGAAAATGGCGGCCAGGGACGGTGCGGGAAGGCCAAAAAGACCCAACCCGACGGAAGTCCCGGCCGGCAGAAGGAAGAGGGCCAGGAACGGGCCAAACGACGACGAGGTCCCGGTTCCGGAGGCTCCCCCGATGAGCCCCCAGAGACCGGCAGAGATTCCCGCGCCGGCTCCTGTCGAGGGTCAACAGATCCCCGTTGTGGTTACCCCAGTGGACGAAGGGGACATGCCCCCGGAATTGGCCGCCCAGTTAGCAGCATGGCTGGGTAATAGCAGCGGGCGTCCCACGGCTCTGGGGGACACGGCCGAGGAAGCCAAGCAATTAATGAGGCAGTTGCGGCAGTCTCGCGAGGCCGCGAAACCTACTTGTCCGTTTATTTCCCTGCAGGCCCCAGTAGAGCAACCCGCAGCGGGCACGAGTTCGGCAGCAACGGCGGTTACAGCTTCTAGCTCAGGTAAGCAGCTAATGCCGATTGCGGGGAAGGGGTCGGTACCCTCGAGGAGGGAGAGATTGGCTCAACATATCCCGTTGGAGGTCAAAGAACGGATATGGGCTGAGAAATATGTAAACATGTTCTCCTTACTAACCGACCATTATGAGATCGAGCATGTGAAAGTTGAGAAGGAACTCATGCATCCGAGTGTTTGGCGCGCAAAAATGGCCGCCTTTAGAGTCAATGAGACGATAGGTAACTGGGGTAGGGCTTTTGGCATATTTACTTCAATTATGGGGGAACGGAGACCCGATTTATTGACCGAGTTACCTGTGTACCAGTCACGAATTATGGAATATTCGCAGACATATAGCGGCAACGAGTGGTTTTGTTATGATAATATTTTTCGTAAAGCCAAAGAGTTCGATGCATCTATGACGTGGGATTGTTATGACTCCATTTCTTGGCAAAAGATGGAGCAATCGGGCATGTTGAAGGCGCCACTAGTGGGGGAGGGCGGGGGTGAACTTTCCCGCCAATCAGCCGGGGCGCCCTTTCGGGCGGGAGCAAGTAACGAGCATCACCCTAAGCCGAGTGGCAATACAGGTAAAAAAGGAGTATGCTGGAACTTTAACAGGGGAAAGTGTACGAGGCCCCACGGCTCATGCAAGTTTAGACATGAATGTGGGGGGTGTGGACAATCTTCACATCCCGAGACCATGTGCAGAGCCAAAACGGGTGATAGCGGCAGTAAGGGAAGCGCCAAACAGGTCTGACATAGTCCGAGGGGCGGCTTTACCTACACCGGTTGATACCATGGCAATGATTCCTTGGCTCAGCGAATACCCTGATCATGTCTCTGCCGGGGTGCTGCGAGATGGTTTTTCTTACGGTTTCCGCATCCCGGTGGGGAACTTTCAGGGGAAAGCACAGTGTAGGAACCAACTCTCGGTCCTACATAATGCGGCAGTGGTGCAAGCAAAGATTGGGAAAGAGGTGGCCCGGGGTCGGGTGGCAGGACCATTCGACGCGCCACCAGTTCCTAACTTCATTTGTTCACCTTTGGGAGTGGTCCCCAAGAAGGACCGGGGTGAGTTCAGACTGATACATAATTTGTCAGCCCCGAGGGATATGTCAGTTAATGATGCAATAGACCCAGGGCTGTGTTCGGTGAGGTACGCATCCTTCGATGATGCAGTCGCCATGTTGAATCACCTGGGGCCTGGAGCCCTGATGGCCAAGTCCGACATCGAGTCCGCTTTCCGGTTGCTCCCAGTACACCCGGACGACCAGCGCCTCCTGGGCTTTATGTTTCAGGGGCGCTATTACATTGATAAATGTATGCCAATGGGCTGTTCCATATCGTGTGCTTATTTTGAAAAATTCAGTTGTTTTCTGCAATGGGCATTCACAAGGGTTACGGGGTTTCAGCATGTCATGCATTATCTGGACGATTTTCTGTTTCTAGGGGCAGCTGGGGACACAGAGTGTGCACAGGCTCTAGATGAATTTTGTGATTTGATGAGACAGTTTGGTGTGCCATTGGCACCAGGTAAGACCGTGGGGCCCTCAACTTCGCTCGAGTTTCTTGGAATAGAGCTCGATTCCGAAGAAGGTTGCTTCCGCTTGCCAGAAGAAAAAGTGCGGAAATTCAGGGCTTCCCTTGAGGCATGTATTAGGGAAACTAAGGTGAACTTGCATCAATTACAGCAGACTGTGGGACAGTTGAATTTTGCCCTTAGAGTGATGCCAATGGCCCACCCCTTTTCCCGTTCGATTGCACAAGCCATGGTCGGTCTTAAAGAGGGGCACCACCGCACAAGGCTCTCGGCCGAGATTCGCCAGGACATGCACATTTGGTTGGCATTTCTGGAGGACTTCAATGGTCGGGTTGTCTGGACGAAGCCGGCGGTGTCCTCCGGAGAATTGCGGCTGTGGACAGATTCGGCGGGGAGTATAGGCTTTGGCGCCATCTTTGGCAATCACTGGTCGGCCCAAAGGTGGCCGTCATGGTGGCACGAGTGTGGACTTACAAGTAACATTGCTTTTCTTGAATTGTTCCCCATTTTGGTGGCTTTGAAGACATGGCCTGAGGGGTTTAGGGATCACTCTGTGGTGTTCTGGTCTGATAACATGACCGTGGTTGAGTGTATCAATAGTCAGGCAGCACGATGCAAATGGATCCTGAGGTTGCTCAAGGAAATTGTTTTACTATGTATGCAATTGAACGTGCTCTTCAGAGCGAGGCATGTGCCAGGGGTACTGAATCAGGCTGCTGATGCGCTTTCTCGTTTCCGTATGCAGGCCTTCTGGGGTTTTCTGCCCACAGCGGACCCGGTGGCGGCACCATTTCCCGAAGCTCTCTGGTCTCTCGGTGCCCCGAACTACAAAACCTCGTGGGAGAGAGTTTAGCACCTAGGACAAGGAAGGCATATGAAGGGGCGTTCCGTTCCTATTTGTCCTTTTTGTGTTCAGCTAGGGGAGAGCTTTGGGGTCAGGAAGAATTGGTCATAAAGTTTTTACTGTCTCTACGCAGGGCAGGAAAATCGGTGGCCACGGCCCAGAGGCATCGGGCCGCCATTTCCTTCATGGCGCGGGCTCATGGTATCCAGGACCCTACAGCGTCTTTTGTGGTTCAGAAAGCGCTGCGAGGGTGGCAACGCCTTGAGGGTCGCAGAATAGATGAAAGGCACCCTATAGGTCTGGATAGGTTGGCTCTATTAATGTCCGTACTCCCTGCTACTGGTTCATCCCAGTGTTATTCCGGGCCGCTTTTGCATTAGCATTTCATGGGGCTATGCGGGTAAGCGAACTGGTGGCAAAGAATAAGCAGGATACGGGGGGTGGACTGTGCCGAGAGCACATTCAGGTAAAGGGGGAGACGATGATTGTCTCGTTTGTCAGGTCCAAGACTGATCAAGGCGCGATCGGGGACAGTGTAGTAGTCCGGCGGATCCCCGGATCTTCCATGTGCCCGGTTGCATGCGTCGAGGAATATTTGGCGCAGAGGGCGGCATCATGGGGAGGGACCTTGCTGAGGCATGCAGATGCCACCCCACTGACGAAGTTTCAGTTCCAGCGGGTGCTTGCAATGGCAATCTCGGCCGCGGGCCTAAACCCGGGGAGTTTGGGACTCATTCCTTCCGGATAGGGGCTGCCACAGAAGCTACAGCCAGGGGTCTGAGTGTTGATAAAGTGAAGCAGTTGGGGCGTTGGTCCTCGAATTGTTACAAAAGGTATGTGCGGTTGCACATGTTGTGAAGCTGATATCATGTACTCACGCTTCTTGTTTTTGTTTGGTTACAGTTTCGCAAACCTACGAGGCGGGGCGGACTGTGCAGTCGGCCCCACACCTGGGAACCAGCGGTCAGAGACCACCGGCTGATGAAAGAGTGGTGTGGGTCGTGGGCCACTCATACGTGAGGCGTGCCGGGGACGTATTCAAAGCAGGTGACATGATTCACACAGCTGGGGAATACGGGTACAGGGTGACCTTCTACGGAAGGGGCGGGCTCTGTATTGACCAGTTTCAACCTTTTCTTGAGGGTTTGTTAGGGCGGACAAGGTCACCGCCAGCTATAATCATAGTACATCTTAGGGGCAATGATTTAGTGACCACTGGTAGACGACTACTTCTCGAGGCGATACTCTCCACAGTGAGTTGGTTGTCGAGGAGAGTTCCAGGGTGCACAATTGCATGGTCCCATATGATTCCACGAAAGGTGTGGCGGGGGGCTAATTCAGTACTTTGCATTCGATTCCTCATGGTTGTATCAGGGGGGACAATATGTATCTAGAGGATGGGGTCCACTTGTCCCGGGTGGGGAACTCTTTACTAATAGGAGACCTCGTAGCATGGCTAAGGAGTTTACAACATGACCTTTAGGTAGGAGTTTTGTGGGGGGTCCGGATAGCCGGTCAACTATCCGGCCTGTGGCGGTAAGGTCATGATCGGTGAGCAGTCATTGGAAGATCCCTAGGGGGGGGCGTCACCCATTACGGATGGGAGCGCCCCGGGGGAGGTGGCCATTGGCCCCTCAACTGGGAGGCGGTCCCTTCTAAGGACGGGACGCCTAAAGGAAAGGGAAGGCGGTCAAGGCCCCTCCCTGGATAGGAGGGGCTACGGGCCCCTCCTGGGAATTTCCCGGGGCCAGGACATCTGCGACGGCAGATGTGGTAAGTTGTGTAAGGTGGGGAGGGGGGTCTACGCTACCTTCTAGACACCTCACACGAGTCCTCGGACGACCACATACATGGCGTCGAGTTAACAGGGGCCCCCGTCAAGACAAGGGAAATTGGTATGGCACACGAGGTGAAGTCCTCTGTGCGACCGCCCCTCACAAGTGAGGGGGGAGTTCTGTTTAGGGATCTGACACCGGTTACGACCTTGCCGTTGGCCCTTAACGTTAGGATGTACAATTTCAATTTGAAATGCAATGTTGTAAGGATGTTAGTATCGGCTAGGAGAACCTTTGTATTAGATATATGTTAAGGTTAGCCAAACATCGTAATGTTGATATGACATTGTACGTGATATGAAACTGTTTATTTTAATGTTTTGATTTTGTTTCATATTTTAATAAATACGGCCGGGAAGGGTAACTCCCTTCCCGCCTTCCAAAAGTTCAAGAACTGTTTCCGGTTTCCCAATTCTTGGGGATTGTGTTGAGAGGGGGTGGCGGGTATCTCAGCCATATGGAAAGGGGCGACCAATCGGTCCCCCCGAACGTATGGTGGAGTACCCCGATCCCCCCGGGAAGCCATTTTGGGCGGGAGGCGCGTCTCGGCTGGTATGCCCGAAGCGGCGTAGCCGGGGCGCGCTTTTTCCCGCCCAGAAGTGGGTTGTCCTAGACACCGAAGCCATCCGCCACGCCCAGGGAGGCGGAAGGGGGCGGGTTCACGCCCGCCCCGAGAAGAATAAAAGGAGCCACAAGCCAAGAAAGCATCCTCTTCTTCCTGTGCTCTGAAGCTGCACCTCCTCGCTGCACGTGAGCTCAAGACGGAACGAAGAGCCATTTTTGAACCCAC
The DNA here is from genome assembly GCF_964263255.1 of Lissotriton vulgaris. Lineage (NCBI taxonomy): Eukaryota > Metazoa > Chordata > Amphibia > Caudata > Salamandridae > Lissotriton > Lissotriton vulgaris. Next base: position 1,076,571,010 of record NC_141689.1, on the reverse strand, counting down.
CCACCATCCCCTGAAGACAGCAAGTTGTTTGGGTGTTAAATTCGTTTTTCATAATTGGTTTTTCTTGCAGGTTGTTTCGAATAAAGTTTATGATTCGATGGCAATAAAGTGGATAATTTTGTATGTATACTAGATTAAAGATATTCATCGGAGTGTTTTTAAGGTTTAGAGGTTTTTAGGTAGAGATGTGATCCGTTTTTATTAGGTATGTCTCTTGTTTTTTAGTCATTTCTCTTGTCGTATTTATTGTCGGGCGGTAAGGTCATGATCGGTGAGCAGTCATTGGAAGATCCCTAGGGGGGGCGTCACCCATTACGGATGGGAGCGCCCGGGGGGAGGTGGCCATTGGCCCCTCAACGGGGAGGCGGTCCCTTCTAAGGATGGGACGCCTAAAGGAAAGGGAAGGCGGTCAAGGCCCCTCCCTGGATAGGAGGGGCTACGGGCCCCTCCTGGGAATTTCCCGGGGCCAGGACATCTGCGACGGCAGATGTGGTAAGTTGTGTAAGGTGGGGAGGGGGGTCTACGCTACCTTCTAGACACCTCACACGAGTCCTCGGACGACCACGTACATGGCGTCGAGTTAACAGGGGCCCCCGTCAAGACAAGGGAAATTGGTATGGCACACGAGGTGAAGTCCTCTGTGCGACCGCCCCTCACAAGTGAGGGGGGAGTTCTGTTTAGGGATCTGACACCGGTTACGACCTTGCCGTTGGCCCTTAACGTTAGGATGTACAATTTCAATTTGAAATGCAATGTTGTAAGGATGTTAGTATCGGCTAGGAGAACCTTTGTATTAGATATATGTTAAGGTTAGCCAAACATCGTAATGTTGATATGAAATTGTACGTGATATGAAACTGTTTATTTTAATGTTTTGATTTTGTTTCATATTTTAATAAATACGGCCGGGAAGGGTAACTCCCTTCCTGCCTTCCAAAAGTTCAAGAACTGTTTCCGGTTTCGCAATTCTTGGGGATTGTGTTGAGAGGGGGTGGCGGGTATCTCAGCCATATGAATATGAGGAGCACCTCTTGCTTGATATTCTTTTCTCCAAAAGAAATCAAGTACTTCACCAAGAGGCGGATTTTTCTTGTTAGTAATGAAAGACATCATAGCTTCAAATCTATGATTAAAATACCTGCAAACATTAACTGGATATAATGAACACAGTTCTCCAGGTGTCTTGTAGTTTATATTTTCTATATTTGCATTCGACTCCCGAAGAAATTCAATTAAATCTTCCCAAGCATACTCTGCACAGATTAGAGTTAAAAACCATGTTGGTGCTCCTAAGTTCTTAAGCATACACTTTAAATCTCCATGACGACGGTACCAATACTCATTAGTACCCCGCTGACAAGCCATTAAATTAATTAAATGAGAATCCAAAACACTATCTTTCTGATGCACTCTATCCATAAATTCCTTTGCTGAAATATTTTGCAGATGTACACCACTTTTTAAGATATGATTTACTGCATAAGACAGACCAGATAAGTCACTCTCAAACAAAAGATGAAACAGATATGGAATACATTGGCGAAACCTTGGATCTTCTGCATATAATCTAGTTGTCCGGTACTCAGATGCAGGAATCTGCATAGGTCGATCATCATATCGTGTACCTTCACCTGTAGGAAATAACTGTGGGAAACAACGACCTTCCAAACTTTCTTCCCAGACACTAATAGGATTTCATTTCGCCTTTCTCATCTGAAATAATTCAATAGCATTCCCTATTGCTTCTTTAGAATGCAATGGATGAACACTGTAATGTTCATAAATTTCTTCAGATCTAGATACATCAACTTTTTCAATTTGTCCACTACACAAATCACTATCCTCTTCTTCACTTACATCTTCTAGTTCTACGTATATATCTTTGTAATACTTATTATTTTGCACTAAATACAACGTTGCCTTTTTCACTTTCCTAACATCCACTAAATCTTGCCAGATTTTCTTACTCTTTGTGGGTACACCATTCACTAGAATAACAAGAGGTTCCTCTTCTACATTTTCAACACCAATTGTTTCCATATTTTTTTTAAGATCAAGTGGCAAATACACAACTCTACCCTTTAATCCTCTTAGTAAATCTGAAGGATTTAATTTACCAGTCTTAGGCTCCATTCGAACAATAGCCTGAAAAGGATGTACACATTGAATCAGAATTGTCTCATAAGTATTTAAATTCATCAATTCAGATGGAATATTTACCAACTCTAAATTATTGTGAACAGCTCTAGCAGGCATTTTATTTTCATCTAATTTATTATAACAATATTTACAAACACGTTGCTCAAAACCCAAATCAAAATAGTTTTCCACCAACAAATAAGTTGCAAAATCTTTCAATTGACCATTACTTTCATCTTCACTTTTTAAATATAAATCAACTAACCTCGTTTGACTTTTGTAATGAATTCGTCGACAACAAACACAAGAAAAATTTGGTTTCTCACCTGCAATTACCTTAAACTTTATTATTTCTTGTTCAAAGTTTTCAATATTTACATTCCCAACATTTTCTAACACATTTCCTTCTATAATTACATCACCTTCTGCATTATCTTCCTCGGGACCAAAATAACTTACCTCAATTTCTGCACAAATCTTCTTAACATCTAATTCACATCCATACAAAAGAGCACTATTTAACTGTTTAAGTTTAAGTGCTGGACTTTTTGCATAGTACAACTTTCTCACTAATTTTCTCATTTTAGTGTGATGCACTGCTAACATCCGGAAGTGATGAAATACACTCTGACATATTTTTTTAGAGAGACAAGCCAGAGAATGGCCTTGCAGACCTATTTTCTCACGCACTCTGCATTCATCTAATTCTTGCAACATTTTAATTTTTTTCTTTGGACTTTCTTTAGTGTACTTACGTAAGAAATTGCGAAAGAAATCAATTGAATCCTGTCGTACACTACAAATGCTACTACAATTCCAACTGTAAACAGGAGCATTAGGACGTCCCTGTAAAGCTTCTCTAACCATAACATCTTCTGCATTTCTAACAACAATTTTCTCTTTCTCAATAACACAACTATCCTTCACCTCATACGCTCGACCAGTGGTGTCAACTGCATGCAACAGATCGTTACTTTGAAAGTAACTCTCTTCATTAAAAAATGGCTCAGAAGTTGAAGTATGCATCCACTTCCCAGAAAACACTTTACAAAAATTACTCCTATTTATATGTCTCTTCCATTTACTTTTACTTTTGAAAACTCGAATCACCTTATTTAAAATATTTATTCTATTAAGTATTAAAATAAATAACTTTCGTTTTGTCTCAAATGCGCGCTCAACAAAAGCCTCTATATATAGTTTTTTTTTAAGAAAAACAGATCTTTTTTTAGAAACTTTTTCCTTTTGTAATAAATTTGCAACGACTCTGTTGTAAAACATACGCTTCCTGATTTGGCTAAATTGATTGATCCGGGTTTTACTGTACTGACTTTCATCTTTCCTAATTGCAGTAATAGTAGTTTGTTTAACTCCAGATGTCTTTTTAGATGATGAAATCGTTTTCTCCTTCTGAACTTCTACATTTACATTTTTCCTTCCCAAAATACTTTTCACAAACTTTTTAGTTTGCTTACCAGGAGTACTCTTCTTTGTATCCGTCCTCTCAGTCTTTGAAAATAATTCTGTAGTTTTCTTCTTTAAACTGTACGTCCGTTTGTAGAGTTTCTTTTTTTCAATTCTAGTCGGCATCTTAATTTAAAATTTTGATGAGATTGTGAACCTATAGGACACAAAAATAACAAATATTATAGTTCAGTACTACCATATACCGTTCAAATTAAAACCACACATTCATTTTTTTATAAAATACACATAACAACAGAAAATCTCTGAACAAAGTAGTAAATCCTGTAGTGAATTTTCCTTGTAAATTTATCACACTATATATTTCTTTAAACTTCATAGACAATTTTGAAAAAAAAAATTAAAAGCATACAAACAGTACACTTTTTTCAAAAACTATCGGTCATCATAAGTGTTTTAATCTTTTTTTCTACAATCTCTTTTACACTTCATGAGAACATATCTTATCACTCTCATGAAGCACTTTATCGACGAATATATGAAGAAAACTATCATCACGAATGGTTTGCTATCACTTTTTTTTATTTATTTAAAAGTTCATAATTTAAAAGAACTTCTAACATCAGTTCATCAGAAACTTCTTCAACTTCATTGTCCTCCTCTTCTATCAGCTCTAAATATGCTGAATCTAATGAAATGTCCATAAAGTATTCATTTCCATCTTCTTCCTCTCCAACAACCGCGTCTAATATTTCCTCCATTAGTTCATTAATAATTTCAAAATTCACTTCATTTTCTTCCCCCAAAAATTCCATTGTATTTTTTTCTATAAATTCTTCTTTTTCCTTTTAAAAAAATATAAAGACTAAATTATATCTTTGTCCATAAGTGTATCATTAAAAACTACCTTTACTAATTTTTAAACTACAGATAATTTTATAATCTCTAACTTATTGACTCTATAATTTGTAAGATACGACATTCCTCTTATTTTGAAAAGGAAATTGGCAATATAACTCTAAACATTGACACTGTGTTTTTTTTAAATTAAATAATTACTGTTGATAAAAGACATTTCACTGTAAAATGTATTTTTAGATTTTCTACATATTTGAAATATTTATTACCTGTACAATAATTTTTAGAGACCCATTTCTTTTATTCCATCACTACAAAGTGCAATATAAATATATGCACTCTAAAGAAAATAATCACACTATACAAACCATTTAATTCACTTTACAGATTACTACTTCCCACAGAGACAGTTCCATTTATATTACAACAGTATACTCACCATGTCAATGTCTTACCATATGCATATGCCATACTTACCATGAACAACCACCTCATAATAAAACTCTACATTAATATTTAAAAAACTGCCTATACATAGTATATTCACAGATATGCAGGAAAATGCAGGAAAATGAGCATTACCTTTCGATCCATATCATAATACCTCTCTCTAATTAAAAATGGAACACTGCCAAACATAATACAACAAGATTTTAAAAATAATGAGCACTTCACAATTATTACTAAAACAAACCTGAAAGAATTATACTCCAATGATTTCTAAATCTCAACTCCTTGCAAAAGATCACATATCCCAAGCTCATTAAAACATAATTTGAACTGTCAATGGAGAACATCTCAAAAAACATATGTACTATAAGCAGATAGAACCACATGTAAAAAATTTGAGATAAAATCATGTTCAAAACATTTACAAATTACTCTTTATTATTTTCATCACCACCCACAGAAATTGCCAAACCATAAAAAGAAACTCACCTGAAAAAAAGAATATATATTCTCAATATATAACTTCGACAGGTTAATCCTTACAGGCACCAAACACTCTAAAAAGAGAAAAAATAAAATGTTATTAACTTATAACAAACTTATTTCCTACACAATATACAATCATTATAGCATTGAACAAGCATAAGTAATAAGATTCCCAAAATACTCTCCATTAAAAATAAATACAACATTTCTCATTTATAAAAGCATTGTGCCTCAGATATGTCACTTTTCCTTATGTTAAAATTCATGCACCTACAACAGTAGGCTATGAAAAGTAAAAGGCCAACTCACAAAACAAAAAAAGCCTTATTAATGAAACATTGCGCCGCCACTGCGTCACTTTTAGCATGGGAAAAGTGACGCACTAGTGGCGCAAGGCCGTCATAAATAAAGCCCCATGTCCATACAGAAAAACTACAGGGCCAGCATTATACACATGCAAGCAATACACTTGCACAGAACCACAAATCAAACATACTCAATGCAAAACTCGCTAATATATGCTACATGTGCCCTAATTAATGTGTACATTTTAAACGAATTTTTTATAACTATAAACGCCATTTCGCATCTCAACTACTTATTTCCGCCTCACACGCCTCTGCTCCTTTAATTTCCTATAAAATTATGGGGCATATTATCAAAGGGGTTTATCACCGCTTTTTGGGCTTTAAAAGCCAAGAAAGCGGAGATAAAATTATGTCCCTATTACCAAGCTGTCGCTAACACCAGTTAGTGACAGCTAATAGGAGATAGCAACCATCTTGGGCTCCGCTTTACATGTCAGTGATATTTATCACTAATGACATGCAAAGTGTGTATGCCAAGATGTTAGCGACTGGAAACAATCCCTAACATCGCTATCTCCTATTACCAACTTTTGGAGATATTCGCGCTAAGTGCAAATATCTCCGAAAGCTAACACCTGCCATGAGCAGTTCTTAGCCATGTTATCCAATGGGAGGTGGATAACATGGCTAAGAGCATTTGCTCGATAATGCATGAATATCGCTGACTTTTCAGCGATATGCATGCATTGCGGCCGTTTTTTATCGCATTTGCGATAAACCTTGCTAATAGCAAGGTTTATCTGCGATAAAAATCGCCGATGTGCGGCGATAATTTTTGTCTCTAAACAAGTTAGAGACAAAAATTATCGCTAGTTGTTGGTAATATGCCCCTATATTTTTAAAAAACTTTACAGAAAAATATGTTCTTTCAACAAAATTTCCATTATTACTAGTGCTGTATTTCAAATGCAATACTGCAACCTTCAAAAGATATCTCAATACAGTACTTCTCCTCAATAGTGATTTGCGCAGCATCCAACAGATTACATACATGCACCTCTCGCCATTTTATCGCTTATGGCGCCTTTTTTTTCCCCCCTCACATACATTCACCTCTCGCCATTTTGTCGCTTTTGGCGCCTTTTTTTCACCTCACACAGTAACATAACACAAACTTGATAGTGCTTCGTATGTAGACAGCTGATTCATAAAGTAATGATGTATAACAACTTGCATTTTCATATATCCTTCCTAAACTAAAAGACCAGACACCTTCTTCCACTTATTAAAATCTAATATAGTTCCTTATAAGAGTGTACAATGTTTTTTTCCAACTATATTCATTTTTCTTCAACTATAGCGTTTGTATTGCATGTAATTTCTATACTCATGTTACATAATGATTTGCCTTTAAAACAGTACATTTCCAAATAAACATTTCAAATATTCACGGTTTCTATACTCATGTTACATAATGATTTGCCTTTAAAACAGTACATTTCCAAATAAACATTTCAAATATTCACGGTTTCTCTTTTAATCCATAATGTCAACTGAAATGATTTCATATTAAAAAACTATTCATGGGTTCCACATAACCTTAACTGTAGACACTGAGGACCTTATTTATGAAGACCTTCCGCCGCCGGTGCCTCATTTTTTAAAATAAGAAAAAGTGACGCACCGGTGGCACAAGGCCTTCATAAATAAAGTCCTGAATGTTTTCTTTTCTCGACCTCACTTACTGATACTAGAATCTGCAAGCCAATTACGGCCCGTGAACTCTTTTTTAGTAGGTCGCGCACCGTAAAGACAGTTATACCACTGGTAACATTTTTTTTTTACTGTTACCAAGCACCGACACAGTTCCGCTTCACTCAGAGTTAATCACTGCTCCCACGCTTCTACAGGCCAGACGCTATGTCATATTTCTCTCCTTATCACCCTTTCATCTCTACAATAACAAACAGTTCTCCGCCAGCCACCAGAGAACAGACTCAGATGCAGAGGCACCAAAGAGTGAAATACGACATACCCTCTGCTCTGAGAAAGCAACCAAGCGGTACTTGAGAACGAAAACATTCAGTAGCGCTTTAAAAATACCAATGCAATTATATAATTATTTTTTGAAAACGTTCCAATCACTTTAATAGGACTATCTGTGTGTGCCTCCACATCAAACTTCCTCAGGCCGGATTGAAGGCAAACACACAGACAATAAGATAACACAGAGCAACGGAGATGCAAAACACAAGGGACATGAAGATGGAGTCAAACAGCAGAACTGAGAGAGATATTTTTATGCTCTGTTTGCAACCTCAATGTACGAACACATTTACTACACAAATCTCTATACAACCTCATGGTCAAAACTTTTCATTTTATTTCACTCAACCACCTCCCTCACCCCACCAGTGCAAACGACGACCAGAAACCGCACTATAATTTTGACGTCTAACAGAAACTTTGTCAATACCTTAATCATTACCACTTTAACCCCCTTCCCCGACCCTCTCGCCCCACCCCCACCAGTGCAGGCCACGGCCACCAACCAGCCTGAAATGTTGTCGACTGACAAAAAGTTTACGAATTCATTAACCATTACCATTTTTTCACAATGGTATCACTAGTAATTTACCATTTCTCTCTCTTTCTGCATTGTCTGTGTCTCTGCTAATAATATTTCTTCATATCCTCAACAACTTCTCTCATTATATATAAACGCTTCAAAATTACAAAAATAATTACTCTATATTAAAAATATTTTTTACTGCGTATTCAACATTTAAATGGAACAAATTACTTTTACAAATACAACACATTACGACAGTCATAAATTAGTTTTCACATGGAAAATCAATGATTGTTTCTGATTAAACTATATTATACGGTACATGACAAAACAAACAGTTACGCACTTACCTTTACCAATGCTTTGAACGATGTAGAACAGTGAAAGTCACAAAACAGATATTCGTTAGCGGAACTCTGAATATTGCTTCTATCACTGCAACCAAAATTCAATGGCACACATATCCAGTCAATACACACTCGTATAACTCTCTTCAACAATCACATTTCCTGACGCAAAATTGTAAAATCAAATTTACATTTCAATTGGTTGTCCTTCACAATATTTTCAGACTCACGTGAGAGACACCCATCACCAACTGCCATCTCCGGCTGTTTCCATGGTAACACCTCATTCTGCACCTTGCTGAAGGCACAGGTCAAAAGTTCATATCTCAACTTTCTACAACAAACTAAGAAGGCTGTTTTCCCTCCAGAAACACCTGCCAATCCACAACTCAGTTACATGTCTTTTTTTCACACCCAATATTACTTTTCGTTTAACAAAAACATTAACATGCAACGTACTCTTCAATCTCCACTTATTATAATCAACCAATCATTTTTATTTTATTAACCACACCCAGCCTCTTCCTTTTTTTATATTTAGAATTTCAACTTGTAACTACCATTCCACTTCCAGAACCAATCGGACGACGACTACAAATTCATTAAAAATGAAGGTCTGTCTAATAGGACACAGTTATATTCACTAGAGTGAAAAAAATGCAGTAAGCAGATACCACATGCAAGACGTCTATAGGAGAGACGGTGTTCATTTCACGAATAAGGGAAACACAATCTTCCTCTGCAACATCAGGCTCTGCATCGATACTTACTTATAAATGCAGAAAACACTCAATTAACACAAGGGCTCTTTTCAAAGCCACTTTATATCTAAGCACTCAAACTTCTAATTTATCTCCATTTTCATACTCTTGTGAATAGGTGTGCGCGAACGGGTGCGCGCACCCCGTTATTTTTTCCCAAAAAAAAATATATTTTTTCGCGTTTAAGGGCCTTACTACACACCCCGAGAAAACCTACGCAGCAAAACAATCTCTACCTTCTCCCCTTTCCATGTTTCAACGCTTTGAAATGAACAATATATTTACTCGCAGTGACAAAATGGCGGACAAAACTTCCTGATTTCCTTCGAATCGAACGTTAACAGACGTCAAGCAGCAAAAAAAAATTCCGCTCACGCGCAGCCGCTTGGGTGCGCGCTTGGGTGCGCGCACGTGTGCGCGCCTATAGATATATAATTGACTTTAACTTTAATTTTCTCAACAACTACTGAACGGATTTACACCATTCCAAAAAAAGCGTAATCTGCGAACAAGACTACAGTTTTGCCAAATTTCTTATAAATCCATATGGCCTGGATACCCGTCACCCCCTCCCAACACAATCCCCAAGAATGGGAAGACGGATACAGTTCTTGAGCTTTTGGAAGGCGGGAGGGAGTTACCCTCCCGGCCGTATTTATTAAAATATGAAACAAAATTAAAACATTAAAATAACAGTTTCATATCATGTACAATTTCATTTATACATTACGATGTTTATTGGCTAACCTTAACATATCTCTAATACAAAGGTTCTCCTAGCCGATTCTAAAACATCCTGTAAATGCATTTCTCAAAATTCAAATTGTACATCCTAACATTACGGGCCAACGGCAAGGTCGTAACCGGTGTCAGATCCCTAATACCAGAACTCCCCCCCTTACTTGTGAGGGGCGGGCGCACAGAGGACTGTACCTCTGTGCCAACTTCCAATTTCCCTTGTCTTAACGGGGGCCCATATTTACTCGACGCCATCTTGGTGGTCGTCTGAGGACTCGTGTGAGGTGTCTAGAAGGTAGCGTAGACCCCCCTCCCACCCCACACTGCTTACCACATCCGCCGTCGCGGATGTCCTGGCCCCGGGAAATTCCAAGGAGGGGACCCGTAGCCCCTCCTCCCCAGGGAGGGGTCTTGACCGCCTTCCCTTTCGGCGGTCCCATCCTTAGAAGGGTACCGCCTCCCCCTGTGAGGGGCCAATGACCGCCTCCCCCCGGGCGCTCCCATCCATAATGGGTGGCGCCCCACCTCTAGGGATCTTCCAATTACTGCTCACCGATCATGACCTTACCGCCCGACCAAAAAATAAATACGACATTGTTTAATCTAATGAGAACGAAATAAACAGTTATACTAGCATTTCAAGTATAAACTTTTATCACTACAATACACTTCTTTCATCACAGCTGCGATACTCGCCTGAGTTCATGCTAAAAGAGCAACCATTTATTGTATATCAAAACATCAAACTTTATTAGAAACAACCTGAAAAAGAGATAATATCATCATCAATCGACTTTATTGCAATACAAAACGCTGTCATCAGGGGCTGGTGGGTGGGTCAAAATTGGCTCTTGTTCCGTCAAGGGCTCACGTGCAACGAAGAGGTGCAGCTTCCAAGCACAGGAACAAGAGGATGCTTCCTTGGATTGCTGCTCCTTTTATTCTTCTCCGGGAGGGCTTGGACCCTCCTCCGACCGCCTACAGGGCGTGGCCAACGGTGTAGGTGTCTAGGACAACCCCTCTTGGGCGGGAAAAGGCGCGCCCCGGCTACGCCGCTTCGGGCATACCAGCCGTGACACGCCTCTCGCCCAAAATGGTTTCCCGGGGGGATCGGGGCACCCGACCATACGTTCGGGGGGACCGAGTGGTCGCCCCTTTCCATATGGCCTGGATACCCGTCACCCCCTCCCAACACAATCCCCAAGAATGGGAAGACGGATACAGTTCTTGAGCTTTTGGAAGGCGGGAGGGAGTTACCCTCCCGGCCGTATTTATTAAAATATGAAACAAAATTAAAACATTAAAATAACAGTTTCATATCATGTACAATTTCATTTATACATTACGATGTTTATTGGCTAACCTTAACATATCTCTAATACAAAGGTTCTCCTAGCCGATTCTAAAACATCCTGTAAATGCATTTCTCAAAATTCAAATTGTACATCCTAACATTACGGGCCAACGGCAAGGTCGTAACCGGTGTCAGATCCCTAATACCAGAACTCCCCCCCTTACTTGTGAGGGGCGGACGCACAGAGGACTGTACCTCTGTGCCAACTTCCAATTTCCCTTGTCTTAACGGGGGCCCATATTTACTCGACGCCATCTTGGTGGTCGTCCGAGGACTCGTGTGAGGTGTCTAGAAGGTAGCGTAGACCCCCCTCCCACCCCACACTGCTTACCACATCCGCCGCCCCGGGAAATTCCAAGGAGGGGACCCGTAGCCCCTCCTCCCCAGGGAGGGGTCTTGACCGCCTTCCCTTTCGGCGGTCCCATCCTTAGAAGGGTACCGCCTCCCCGTGTGAGGGGCCAATGGCCGCCTCCCCCCGGGCGCTCCCATCCATAATGGGTGGCGCCCCACCTCTAGGGATCTTCCAATTACTGCTCACCGATCATGACCTTACCGCCACAGGCCGGATAGTTGACCTGCTATCCGGACCCCACACAAAGCTCCTCCTAAAGGTCATGGTTACGTAAACTCTTTAACCAAGCTAAGAAGTCTCCTATGAGTAAAACATTTCCCTCCCGGGACAAATGAACCCCATCCGCCAAATACATATGGTCCCCCCGGATACACCCGTGTGGAATACACTGCAATTTACCTGCACGGAACAACCTACTCAGTTTGTTATTAACCTTCTTTACTGACTGGTTCAAAGCTGGCACAGAGAGGGCCCCCCGCCACACCTACCGAGGAATCATGTGTGACCATGCGATTGTGCACCCCGAAACCCTTCTTGCCAACCAACTTACTGTGGACAAAATTAACTCGAGAAGCACTCGTCGACCAATGGTCACCAAATCATTGCCCCCAAGATGCACTATGATTACAGATGGCGGTGACCTCGTCCGCCCTAACAGTCCCTCAATGAAACTTTGAAACTGGTCAATACAGAGCCCGCCCCTTCCGTGGAAGGTCACCCTGTACCCGTATTCCCCAGCCACGTGAATCATGTCACCTGCTTTGAATACGTCTGCGGCGCGCCTCACGTATGAGTGGCCAACGACCCACACCACTCTTTCCTCAGCCGGTGATCTTTGACCGCTGGTCCCCAGGTGTCGGGTCAACTGCACAGTCCGCCCCGCAAAGCCTGCTCGCGAAACTGTAAACCAAACAGAAAACAAGAAGCGTGAGTGCATGACATTAGCTTCACAACATGTGCAAGTGAGCTAGAGCTAGTGGAGTACTTGGAAACAAAAACCTGTCTTGTTTGTTGCTTTTTCATTTTCGGAATGAGTAAAGAGTCACGCATTGATTTTTCCGTTTTGTCTTTGGCTGTATTTAATACAGTAGAAGGATATTTCTTGGATGCGTATTTGGCTGTGATAATGGTCAGATTGCTTTGGAGTGTTTCTGCTTGGGAACAAATTCGTTTGGCACGTAACATCATGGAATAAGGTAGGTTGTTGATGAGATTCCTGGAGTGGAAACTACTGTACATGAGTGCAACAAACAAGACAGGTTTTTGTTTCCAAGTACTCCACTAGCTCTAATGAGATTAAGAAAAGCATAACCACTCATTGGGAGTTATTAAGACATGAAACAGACTTCAAGGGGCTGTTCTGTGACAAACCTATTTTCGCGTACAAACGCTCAAAGAACATCAAAGAAATGTTGAAATATCATCCCATGATTTCATCCAAAACACATAAGGGTATGAGAAAGTGTTATAATTGCGTTCACTGCAATAACATCATTGTGACTGACTGTGTGAAACACCCTCACACGGGAGAAACTATCCCAACCAGGATCAGTGCAGACTGCAATTCATCTAATGTTATATATGCCATTAAGTTCCCATGTGGACTGTTGTACATAGGTAAAACTGAGAGAAAGGTTAAAACCCGTATATCGGAACACAAAAGTACAATTAGAAACAAGAATCCCAAGAGCAGTCTAGCCTTACATTGGGAAACTCACAGACATACCATTGCGCAGGTCAAATTCCAGATTCTCGAAATGGTTACCCCAACACCTGGGAAATGCATTACCAAGACTCTGTTACAAAGGGAAATTTTCTGGATTCGAAGATTACAGACACAAGATCCCAAAGGGATCAATGATCGAGTGGATCTCACGTGTTTTTTGTGAGATACTGTACTATGACTGTATGCAGAAGGATCATTTAGATAGTACATGAGAAATGCATTACCATATGTACACTGAATACTGTTCATTGTTTGTTTTTTGTTTTGTTTTAATGGGTGACCCTATTGTTATGATTATGTAAAAAATCACTCTTACATCCACACTCTCCCATTTAAACATGGCGCCGTTGGAGGTTTCTGCCTCATTCTAGGACTTCGTTCTAGCTCAGCGTTTTCCCCGATTTTTTTACAGTCCGTTGTTTATTTTTGTGTCCAAGAACGCGTCATTTAATGGCGCCGGGTTCAGACAGTGAAGGATAGATGGAATGGCGACTACGGTGCGGTTTGGGTGAATGCGTTTTGAAAACACACGCAGGTATGGCTTATGGAGGCTTTGTTCTGAGGCTGGAGTTATCGCGTCTTAGCAAGTACGCTCATTACAGTGTTGCCGTTTTCCCGTTTCAGGGAGTTGCCGGTAAAACGATGCTTAAGCTGATTGCAGGCTGTTGATGGATCGTCGTTTAGGTCAGTTCACTAACATGTTCCTAGCGCAAAGTTATGGCACCGGTGTCCTTTAAAAACCTAGGAGTGGGCTTTTCAGCGTTACTTGAACCGCTGTGAAGTAGGAGCAGCGCGTTTATAATCAAGGTCTTCTTTGTGTCTATAGGTGGGATAATCGTTTTGTTTGGATATTACCGCATCTTCCATCCGGTTCACAACATATTCATATCTCCGGCAAATTATTGTGAGTTTGATTCTTCAGGATTTAACCCGACCAGCTTATTATTTTACAACTATTTCAATACTGTTGGATTGATCCACGTTTGTTTTTCACTCACAGCACATTGGAGAATGCGTCTTTGATCCATTTTATACCGCTTAAGAAATCTCCACATCTTGACAGCGTTTTAGGCCAGATAAGTGAGTTATTTCACATTCAGTATCACGTCACCCTCATGTTCTCTAACAATGTGTTCTAACAATGTTCATAAATTGTTACACTGTCCAGTTATTTCACATTTAGTGTCACGGTCACCCTCAGGTTTTCTAACAATGTTTTCTAACAATGTTTATAATTTGTTACAATGTCTAGTATCATTCCAAATCATGTACATTTGTATGCATGTCTCTTTACTTGTTTAGGTGTCAGCTAAACCATATGATTACGTTTAACCATTAGGACTTTTTAACATACATGTAAACAATCAGTTGTGTCACTCTGCAACATTGCTTGCTGTTAGACCAATGTATCAAGCAACAACAATTTCTATGTTTTTTTCATGTACTTCCCCCGACGAAGGGCCGTGCGGCCCGAAATGCATTGGGCACGATAACTTTTGGCCATAAATTGTAAGATGAGCCACTTTGATGTGACTATAACATCTAATTTCAAATGAATATATTACATGAGAATTTAAATGTAATTGTTGAACATGTTCTGTTAATACAATTTGATACAATCACAATTACAGTTGGTGTTGTTCTGATTTTTTGAAAAAAGATTAGCAATGTGATTAGATCTAACCCAAAAGGGTAAGAGCTACAGTGCGCAGAGGTCAGGCTGTTCAGCTTGATTCTTTCATGTTTGTCTTTTTTGGCGCAGTATGGGCATTGCGTCCTCCTCTGCAGCACGCTTAGATAATTGGAGAAACTAAAAATTAATTATTGTAAAAAATTGGAGTGCCTCTCCCATTACTAAATTCTGGGACAAATGTGACCCATGTGCCCTGCTGCGTCCAGGACGGGAAAGGGCTGTCTAGCCACTCTAAGTTGAGGAGTTGCCACACAGGATGTGTGCTAGGCTTATGCCATCGGAACAGTGCATGCAATTGGTCTGGAAAAAAGAAAAAAATTATTGGTGACAATTCGATTTGTACCTCGGTGCGTAGATATGCTTCATACTCTGTGTATTAGTACATTTGTTTCAGTGTGTCTATTGTGGTGTATGTCTAGCATTTGTACTTGAGTACCTAATTGCGAGCAAGCAGTTTTCAGGTATTATGGTATATATATATATATATATATATATATATATATATATATATATATATATATATATATATATTTTTTTTTTTTTTTTATGGTGGTAATAATACTAATAATTAACCTCATCACTGAATTCCAACAGGCCTGATCAGTGTCATATCCGAAACATACACTCCATACTACTTGGATACACTGCTCCAACAAGGGAGTCTTAGGCATGCTGTAGTCGAACCACAGGGAGTATATTATCTCACCACAATTATGCTTCTCATACCTCCTCTCATCCTGCCACTTCTTTAATCTCCCCCATGATGTATCTTAGCCTCACTGCTTTCAACTTATCGATGGCTTCCTGCCAAATGGCCTGCTTATCTGCTCCTCTGAGGCTGTGTGAATGGGTATTATGAATTTCTCAATTGTGGCCCAAAATAATGTTCACAGCAATGTCTGCCTCCTTCTCAGTGAAACTCTCCTTCCTCTTGACAGGTATTGTCTGCATCTTCAGAGACTGGATTCATACTGCAGGGAGGCACCTTAGAGAAGATAACAGGAACATGAAGGCAGGTCCTATGTAATGCGTTTAGACCATTATATCTTCCTGGTATGTTTTTGATTGGGTGAGGTGTGAATAATTTACTGCGCTGTTAAATTGCAATAATGAACTGTTTATGTTTCCACGGCGTAATATTCCTTCTACTCAAGAAGGCAGAGTTCTATGAGTGGTCACAGGATTTCCAAAGGCAATCATACGGGTCAGATACTTCCATTTCCAAAATCAAGAGTATGTAAACTAAAATCCGTTTTGCATATGTAAATGGATCTGAGTACGATTGCATATGTGGTATGGTGCTCTAGTATTTTTTTGTGAATACTGTCATTTCTGAATTTTATGAATGATAGTTAATGTTAATTTATGTCCACATCAAATTGCATTCTCAGCCTTGTTTTTGTGAATTGGGATGACAACGTTTTTCTGCAGCCAGTTTTGCATTACTCCTGTCTTGAAATATTCTTCAAGTTGTAGGCATCAATCATGAATTATTTCTTTGGGTGGTTGTGTCTTTCTCACGAATTTGATGTGACTCATGTATTTACAGACGTAATGGGTTGCTTATACACTAAACAAAAGATTAATGATTCTAGGACAGTATTATTACCAATGAGTGACTGCAAAATGTGCTTGCTCGCCTCTGTTTGCAATTGCATCCCTTTTTCTGTGACTTATGCAGCTAATCAGTTTGCTCTCATGTCATTTGTTGTTACTAGTGCAGGCAGGGCTGTCACATCAGGAGCAGGGAAGGCATTATTCCCCAGGCGTCTTGCCTTCTCGGGCCTCCGGCATATTTTTCAAAAATGCATATAGAGACTTAGAAGCAAGCCTGCCTTGTTTAATAGAGAGGAGTCAGCTAACATTGCTAGACCACTAGATAGCGCCAGCGGATGTAACTGCTGTATTTTATATTTCCATTGATGCTATTTTTGTTAGCTTAAAACAGGTGCTTATGTCCTATTGGGCTTGGCATGAACTTTCCGACCAAGGCCCCACAAAACTTTCAGACATGGCTGCCTTTAGATGCTCATTTTGCATTTTAATCAGTTAGTTCACATTTAATAAAGTTGTTCATGACAAAGAAAATGGCAAAAAGGTATGTTGTGATAGTTTGTTAAATCATAGTCTCAGAAACAACTTCATAAAATTTGCACCAACTGGAATATCTCCGTAAATCACAACACAGGGCTTGTGATTAAGAGAATACTCTTAGAAAAATAGCAGGGGCATGGCTTGGACGGCGCAGCAAGATGGCGGAAGGCTTGTGAGCTCCACTAGGACGCAGAGCCTTTTCAAGTATTTTCGCCTCAAGGTGCCGGAATTTACGGGCGGGGATGGCGGTCCGGATCTCTTGACCCACGGCGCATCTAGTAACCCCTCTTTCCTGCCCTCAACTGCAACATGAAACCTGGAGGCTGCGGCGGTGTTATTTCCCTCACAGAATCGCGGGCGTCCACCATTTTAAGTCGCGTCACCCGCGTTCAGTTCGCTTCATTTCAGCAATGCTGCTTAACATCTCAAGCTGCCGGTAAGTCTTTTAATGAGGAATCATTACATCTAAAATTAATGCAGCCCATGTCTCTTCACTTTCTCTTTCCCAATGACTATAAGAGGGGACCAAATAGGTAAACAGCTAAAGTTTTATTTTGTTTATTTTTAAATAAATGCTGCTTATTCTCTTTCTCTCTATGACTGTCACTAAGAGGAGGTATAAAACAAAGATAACAGAGAAGGGTTTTCCATTTTCTCACGGTACTGTGATGTTGTTACATACCATGGAGGCAGCCTTTCAATAACAGCTTACTTCTACCAGTTTGAGGCAGTTATATGGAGCATGCATGAGGAAGAACTCCTTGCTACTACTGTTATGCAATGAATGCAAACCTTTCATTTTTGATCTCTAAAAGGTGCATTTTCCATGTTTTCACACATTATTTACCGTTTTGTTTATAGTGACAGCATTTATTCTTACTGAGGTAATATTGGAACTTACTTTATTTTATTTCTTCATTGACTACAGTATTATACTACAGTGCTTCATTTCAATCCAATACTTGTACTTATCCTTGAATGGTCCTCTCCTATGGTGTATGGGTCGCATTTGTCCGCTCTTAATTACTACTCATCGATCTCATCCACAATTCAAGATTTCGAATGACCTTCACACCTCCTCAAGATCATCCTCCTCAGGCGATAAACTAAGGAGACATAAGAATGATCCACCTTCCCCCTTTCACACCTCACAAAATCCTGGTCTGGACTCTATTTTAGAGGAGGTACGTGGTCTTCAACCCTTTATGATCACAACTAACGAAAAGTTGAAACAAATTGAAGACTGCTGGATAATCATGGAGGGTAAGGTTTCGGAACTTGAACAACGTGTTGGGGATATCCAAGATATCTCTACTAAAATTCCTCTGCTAGAGCAAGAAATTCATAAACTTAAGCTTCACATCGAAGATTTAAAAAATTGTAATCCTAGGACCAATCTACGCCTTTATGGCCTGACGGAAAATATTGAAGGTCCAGATATGTTATCCTTTCTGAAAAATGTTTCGCCGGACCTCTTAGATCTTCAATCTTCATCACCTCTTAACATACAACGAGCGCACCGTTTGGGTAGTCTTCAACCTAACTCTAACAAACCATGTGGTATCTTCATGCTTTTCTTTGAGTTTACTGAATTGATGCATGTCTTGAATGCGGTTAAATCCAAACGACATCTCACATGTTCAGGTCAAAATATGTTTATCTCACAAGATGTTTCCAATGCAACAAATGCACGCCGTAAGGAATTTTTGGCTCTCCATCCCCAGATGAGACACTTGAACATTCAACATGGTATTCTTCACCCATGTCTCTGCAAAGTTATTCATGAAGGAAGGTCACGTTCTTTTGATGATCCTGCTAAACTGAGACTCTTTCTCAACAATATCTCTCCTCGAAATATGGAAAACAATGGTTTATGTTCTCTTAGTTCTACTAGTTAATTGGTTGTTGTTGCTCCTATAATTGTACATTTACCTTCTTCCTCTTGCTTCTTCTTCCTTTAAAAAAACATTTTCTCTCTCTTTTTTTATTTCCTCTGTAATCTTTTTTATTACCTTCACTCTCTATTTCCTATTACTAGTGCTCATTTATTTCTTTCTGAGGCTTATCATTACTTATTTACACGTACCGCTATCTTTGCTTTTATCGCCACCATGTCCCATTTGTCTTGTTGTTTGTTTATCTTCAGATATTGATTCTTTTCCTTGATCTGCATACTTTCTTAATTTTTCTGTGTTTCTCTATTTACTCTCTTATTCTCTTCCTCTATCATCCTAATATTTTTCTACTTCTTTTTCACAGTGCGTTTTCTTTATCAATCTTTTGTTTATATAAATGTCTTTCAATATATTTTTTAAGTACTTATCTTTCTTTATTATGTTGCTTGTTGCTTGTGCCTATTAGTGTTAATTGCTGTTGTACATTTGGTTTTTTATAATCATCTAATAATTGTTTTTTTTTGCTTCTAGTTCTTCTCCTGAAGTGTATCATCTCTATTCGTGTCTTGCCCTCCCTTCCCTCCATTATGTGTAATGATCTCACATAGAATGTTCATGGTCTTGAAAACCCTGTCAAAAGACAAAAGGTAATATCTCATTTGTCTAAATTGAATTCTCATGTCTCATTTATTCAGGAAATGCATTGCAATGATGTGGAATCACTTACACTGAAGAGACAATGGGTGGGTCAAGTTGTTTACTCTCCAGCCTCTAATCTGAAAAGTGGGGTAGCTATACTATTTCATAAATCGACCCATGCACAAATTTTATCTATGCAATGTGACAGTGATGGACACTGGGTAATGGCTAAGGTTGTTATACAAAATAAAGAACTTGTTTTATTGAATGTTTATGGCCCTGTTAAACCAGACCCAGACTTTTGGAATGATATTAAGATCTTACTATCCTCTATTGATGGTCCAAATATTATTGTTGCTGGGGACTTTAAGCAATGGTTAGATCCATGTTTGGATAGACAATCCAAATGTAAATTTAACCCTGATAAAACTCATAAATCATTTCAATCTGCCATTGCCTCTCGTTCATTATAGGATGTTTGAAAGAAGGAGTGTAACACTGATACCCTTGAGTTTTTTTTTTTCTAAAGTTCACCATACGCGTTCTAGAATTGATTATATTTTAGTTAGTAAACCCCTACTCCCATCCATTCAATCCTCTGAGATTGGATCGATTTTTATTTCTGATCATGCCCCCGTTTTTTCTGCCCTTGATCTCTCCCTGAGTTCTCTAAAATTCGGTCATTGGAAACTTAATAATTATTTGTTGTCAGACACTACTTTTGTTACTGAAGCTACTACCTTTATTAACATTTTTTTTTTACTATTAACAACCCTTTGGACACCTCCATTACTAATAACTGGGATGCCTTTAAGGCTTCCTTCTGTGCTTTTGCTATTTTATACTCAGCAAAAAAGAAGAAAACGGCTAAAGCCAAGTATGCCACTTTACTACAACAATTTAAACTGTTGAAACATAATTACTTTACTTCTAAATCTCCCTCTGTTCTTCATGTATTGATTAAAGCCAAATCCGCTCCTAACAAGCTTGCCCCGAATGATGCATGTAATTTTCTTCTTAAAATTAAGTCTTAGTACCACAGTGGTCAAAATAAAGCTGATAAGATGGTGGCCAAATACTTAAAAATTAAACTTGAACTTAAAAATATAGGTCCTATTCTAAATTAATCTACTAATAATTTGGCGTCCCCTGATGAGGACATTGCTTTTGCATTCCATGATTATTATCAATCATTATATTCTGATGATTCGAATCCCTCTACTCAAAACTTACACACCTTTATTTTGGGCCTCCCTAGTCCACCTTTGCTTCCTGATAAATTTGAATTACTAGAAAGTGAGGTTACTCTTCAAGAGATAGCGGAAGGCATTAAGGGCCAGATGTAGGTAATTCATATTTACCGACTCTTAAATACCGAATTTTACCGATTCGGTATTTAAGAGTCGGTAAATATGAAGGGGGAGATGTAGGTATTACAGATTCTGTAAATACCGAATCGTTAAGATTCGGTATTTACCGATTCTGTAAATACCGATTCGGTAATGCCCATTGATTCCTATGGGCATTGAAGCCCATAGGAATCAATGGGCATTACCGAATCGGTATTTACTGATTTGGTAAATACCGAATCCTGCAAGGGTGCAGGGGGTGTCACTTTGACACCCTCTAGCACCCCAATTCCAGACTTGTGTGCCATGTGGCACACAGACATGCCCCAAGGGCATGTCTGTGTGTCACATTGCACAGGTGTGCATGAACACATGCGCCTGCACACCTGAATTAGGTATTTTACCACCCAATTGGATTGGGTGGTAAAATACCGAATCTGTAAGGCCTTTGGGACTCAAAAGAGTCCCACCTACATCTGGGTTTTACCGAATCGGTAAAATTACTGATTCAGTATTTTACAGAATCGGTAAATTTACCCATTCGTAAATCATTTTATTACAAACATTGGAAGGAGATGGAAATTATTTTTATTCATCAATTAATCCAACATAATTATGTTATTTCCTTCCATGAATAACAGTTACAATATAATTTACCTGATTTATTTTTTATTGAATATCGTTTAATATCAACAGCTTTGCAGTCTTATTTATCTTCCATTAATTTCCCTTTAGCCTCTCCATTGCTCACTCCACCCTCACCTTTATATAGTGTTTCTCAGGAGCATAAGCCGGAGGTTCCTTTTATTTATAAGTTATTGTTATCTCATGTTACTGAACAACCTAAATCCCTTGTCAAATTACCTTTGGAAACAGACTTATCTCTGTCACTCCCAATTTATTCTTGGGATAAATTATGGCTCAAGCTATATAAAAGTTCAATTGAGGAGAGGAGCTACGTGTGGGACCAAGATGGCTGCGTGAGACCTTAGCTCCGTAGAGCCCGCTCTTCCTTAAGTCTATCCTGTCCTAATCCTGCCACCCGAGAGTGAAATTCGCCCAGTCGAAAGTTGGGACATCAGATGAGACCGACCCGGCACCAATGACATGGACTGCGTATTGTATAAACGACTGGGGTGTAGTACACAGTCTAAGGTGTGAAGTCCTGCGTTGGAACACAAAGCGGTGGCCATTACGATCCCATTAATGGCATCAAAACCAGACAACGAAAAGCCCCCCTCGCGGGATGGAAGAAGGCTGAAGAATGTACAGTCCAATAAGATGGACAGATACGCACAGGCCAAGGGTTCGCCAGTGGAACGGAGGAAATCTCCGCTGATTAGGGAAGATTCCTTGGTGGAGGCAGTGGAGCCCACACTGGCGGATGTCATGGTCGCCATTAACAAAGTGCAGACGTCTACGGTGGGAAAAATGGACACATTGGACAATAATTTGGACACAGTGAAACTGGAGTTTAACCTATTTAGAGCTGACCATGCCAAGACGAGCGAAAAGTTTAAATCGCTAGACATTAAGACATCTAGCCTGGTTGATGACATGGCGTAGGTGCAGCGGGAGGTCCGGGCCTTGCAAGCGGCCCGTGAGGAAGCGCGTCGGAAGTTGGACGAGTATGAAGGGCGTAATAGGAGGAATAATATCCGAATCCTCGGTATACCGGAGAAATCGGAGGATCAGGCCCCTGATTTATTTGTAGAGAACATTGTGTTGAATAATTTAAAGCCCAAGGGCCTCAGTAACTTTTTCTCAATTGAACGGGCCCACAGAGTGCCGGATGGACAACCAAAACCCGGGGCGCCCCCTCGACCTATGATAGCTAGAGTGCTGAACTACAGAGACAGAGATGTGATCCTGCAGACGGCACGCTCGGCGGACCCGCTTCGCTTTGAGAACACAAATTTGTCCTTCTTTCCGGACATCACCAGGCGGTACAACGGCGAAGCCAGAGTTTCCTTCCTGTTAAAAGGAGACTGAGGGAAAAGGGAATACGCTACTCAATGCTTTTTCCAGCGAAGCTTCGGGTGGAAGTGGATGGGAGGGCATGGTTTCTTGATCATCCAGAGGCAGCATCGGACTGGCTGTACAGTGCCACACGGCCTCAATCGGAGGAAAGACATGAGGAGGCTCCAGAGGAACAGTGAGGCCGGAATTAGCTGATTCATGACTACCACAGGGGGAGAGGGGTTTTCGTATTAAACTTAAACATGACCGTGACTCGAGGGCTTTACTTGGAGGGGGGGAGAAGGGGCTGAGGGCTGGGTTTCCCCTCGTACTATCTTTAGTTAATTGTTAGGGTTGGGCGACGGGCACACTGCGAGTTGGGGTTGGGCATTGTCCTTATGCAGGGGTGCAGGGAGTGGGGAGGGGTACGGAGGGAGGGGGATATATGTTTGTTAGCGATGTTGAATTTTTGTGTTGGTTTGAGTTGTGTATGTATGTGCGTTTTTTTGACTCAGGTGACTATCCAGTTTTGATCTTTCCTGCTTATGGGTTCGAAAGCACGTGAAAAAAGAGGATTGGGGATGAAAGTGTTGAGCTGGAACGTGAATGCTTTAGGAGATAAGATCAAGAGAGGGATGGTCAGTCAGCTCATTAGGAGACACTCCCCGGATGTAGTGTTGCTACAGGAAACCCACCTAATTGGTAACAAATGCATGGCTCTACACAGAGGGGGATACAAAATGGTGGTGCATGCAGATTTCACATCCGGTTCTAGGGGGGTGGGTATACTGGTCAAGAATTGCTTCCCCTTTTCTGTACAGAAGACTTGGATTGATCAACGGGGTAGATACGCCGGCATCACTGGCCAGCTTGGGGGACATACGTTTACACTCCTGTCCATTTATGTACCATCGGCCCTTCAATCCGAGACGTTCAGAGACTTGAGAAACATATTCCTTGCGTTTCCCCTGGGAGGGCTAGTATTGGGTGGAGACTTTAATTCAGTGCTTGATAATGAATTGGACCGCAGTCCGCCCCGGGTGTTGGCGCAATCACAGATGGCTTCCTGAGTTCCTATGTACATTGGGACTGATTGATAGCCGGCGTGCGTGCAACCCGAGAACCGTGCAGTACTGTTTCGGCCGCGCATACGTCTCTGTCCAGACTTGATTATGTTTTACTTCCAGCGGCAGCGGCGCCTTCGATTGTGGAGGTCAGTTACTTGGGGAGAGGTATATCAGACCACTCTCCACTATGGCTTAGTCTCACGCTTGAGCTCCCGACAGCAGGTACAGTGGCACCTATTGGGGCTTGGAGATTGAAGGACCCCACGGTACAGAAAGAAATTCTTAAGGTGGCGGACAGATACTTCCGGGAGAATGAGGTGTCGGTCGAATCTGCTGTATCACTTTGGGAAGCTTTGGGAAGCTTATAAAACCGTCGTGAGGGGCGAAGTGTTGTCTATTGTTTCGAGGCGGAAGAGGGAAGAGCAGGCGGAGATAATCAGCAAGGAGGGAGAGGTCATGCGTCTAGAGAGGCAGCTTGCAGAATCACCTACAGTGGCAGACCTCCACCTACTGAAGCTCCGGGAGGAAGAATATAGGACTTTGGCTAGAGAGAGTGCCGTGGCGCAACATAATGCGACACAGAGCCGTATATATGAATATGGCGATAAGGCAGGGAAACTGAACGCATGGTTGGAGAAGAGGGAGCGAGCGTCTAGATTAGTCCCGGAATTGGATAGTCGAGAGCGGGTTTGATTAAAGACCCACAGGAGGTTGCAGATGAATTTGGGGAGTATTATCAGGGAGTTTATGAGGCCGGGATTGATTTCATGGAACAAGACAATAGAGAAATGATTAAAGATATTGTCATGTCAAGCCTTTCCGACGAGGACAGGAACTTTCTTGACTCCGCTATTACAGACGATGAAGTCGCCCAGGCGATACGGCAAGTTAACTCCGGAAAGGCCTCTGGTCCGAACGGAATACCTATCGAGCTATATAAGTTGAATGCCAATAGAGTAGTGCCGTACCTCCGCGCCATGTTTCTCGAGAGTCGAGAGAAAGGTGAGCACCCATATGATCAGCGAGTGGCCAATATAGCTGTTATTCATAAGCAAGCTAAGCCTAAGACATGTTGCTCCTCTTACAGGCCAATATCGCTCCTCAATGTGGAGCCCAAGGTCCTGGCCAAGCTACTGGCTACCAGATTAGTTAAGGTGATAACAACCCTGATCCATCCGGATCAATCCGGTTTTATGCCACGGCGCAGCACAGCGTTGAATCTGCGTCGGCTTCATGGGGTACTTGGAGGAGATTCAAAGCTAGGGGAACCAGCGGTCTATAGAGTGGATGACCATACTTATTTGCAGTTTTGACCAAGCTGGGTTTCGGAGATGGATTTGTGAGCTGGGTGCGCTTACTGTATACTAAGCCACTGGCAAGGGTAGTGGTTAACAACTGCGCATCCCGGGATTTCTCCCTTGGAAGAGGTACCAGGCAGGGGTGCCCTCTTTCACCGCTGCTCTTTCCATTGGCAATGGAATCGTTGGCAGCGTGGGTTCGCTGGGATATCACTATACGCGGATTGCGCTGGACGCCGGAATGGGAGAACAAAATATCGTCATATGCTGATGACGTACTGCTCCATCTTACTACACCTAAGACCTCATTCGATATTTTCTAGATGTCCTTACTATCTTTGGGAGATATTCCGGTCTAGCTATAAACTGGAGTAAATCAGTACTCTAGGTCTTTGCCGGAGATCCCCCGGAGGTCCCTCACACATGCCCCATCCGTATAGAGAAGGACGGATTTAAATACTTGGGAATCTATGTCTCGCTCGACCCGAAACAGCACTATGATAATAATCTTCTATCTCCTCTGACTCGATGCCGAGGGGATGTGGAGCACTGGAAGGCCCTCCCGCTGTCGTTGCTCGGCAGAGCAACCCTGTTTAAGATGATGGCACTGCCGCGATTCCTATATGCGTTGCAGAATGCAATGGACCCCGTGCCGGCGGTCTACTTCAGAGAGATAGAGGCACTTCAGCAGCGCCGCTTGTGGGATGGCGGGGCTTGTATAGCGATTAATAAATTGACTCGCTCCTGGTTTGATGGTGGTATAGGGCTGCCTGACTTGCGAAGGTACTACTGGGCATCACATCTAGCCACGTTGAATCACATTGTATACGGAGTCCCCAGAGATCCAGGCTATGCTATGGATAGAGGTCAGGCCTCGGGTGGCAGGATAGATAGAGCGTTATATTCTAGACTGGGTAGGTTTCCCCTGACAGGTCCAACGGAACATTCAGTACGAGTGTGGCATGCTGCCACCAAAAGTTTGGGCTGGGAGGGCAGACTTACATCGGCCACTCCGTTGCTTAATTCTGAAAAACTGGGTTGCCTATGGAAATCCAAAGGGTTTGATAAGTGGGACCTTATTGGAATTACTCAGATTAAGGATGTGTGGGGAAAAAATTTGATACACATGTTTGACTCACATGCAAATCAAAATAGTCTCCACCAGAATGAATACTTTCGATATTTGCAGGTGAGACACTCGTTGTTAGCCCATATTCCTGAGGGAACGGAACTCCCTGAATCATCCCCTCTGGAGGACCGGGTCCTTGATGGTCATATCCCTGACAAGACCATTTCCCTGATATATCGCAAGTTAATTAACAACACAGAAGACCCACTGGTGAGGCTTAGGTCACAATGGTGTGCAGATGGCCTTGAAATGGATGATGAGGACTGGACAGAGGCGCTATCCTCCCCTAAGGTAGTCGCTGTCCAGATGAGGCTTCGCCTGGTCCAACTGAAAGTGCTCCACAGAGTTTATGTTACCGGGCCACGGCTCGTGCGAATGGGTAGAGCGCTTAGCGCAGCATGCAGGAGAGAATGTGGAGAAGAGGGCACATTGATGCATATTCTTTGGCACTGCACATTCATACAGGCTTACTGGGAGATGGTTCATGAGAAATTGAGAGTTGTTTTGGGGTTGGAAGTACGTATGAAGGTCCGTAGATGCCTTTTGAATGTATGGGAACCGACTGACCTCAATGATTATCAGAAACAATGGGTCACATTGGCGTGTATGGTGGCCAAGCGCAACATTGCGCAGTTGTGGGGTGCCCGCCAGCCGCCTCAGATACATAAATGGGATGAAGACCTCGACTGGTGCATTATGAGAGAACGGGCGGTCTATTTGGCCAGTGGCTGCCCCCGGAAGTGAGGGAAGGTATGGAGGGCTTGGAACCAGTATCGTGGAGGCCTTTGTGAAGCCCCCGGGGGAGACTCGAATATTGCAACACAGGAGTCCCCATGATCCTGACGTTTCTTTTTCTATTCACTGCTTTATCCTGTACAGTGCCAATGAACCAAAACGTTGTAATGATTGCACTCACCTGAGATCTCATTATTTCTATTGTTTTGCTTTTTTTTTCTCATAATAAAAAGATTTTCTCCAAAAAAGTTCAATTGCCACTCGTATTACTCAATCCCTTTACTTTATTTATAGTAGAGCTGTTATTACCCCTGTTCATACATCCAAGTTTTCCCCTACTTCCTCATCCTCTGTTGGTCTTGTTCTAAATCTGCTGGGACTTTAGTTCATCAACTTTATGATTGTTCGAATGTATTAAAGTTCTTGCAATCTATTTGGTCTAAACGTATGACAATATTTCAATGTAATATTCCATTAACAATACAAAATGTTTGTCTAGGTTCCTCCTCACATGATTCTAATGTTTCTAATCATTACTTTGTTGTTTGATTCATTTATTGCTATAGCATTTAAAGTGATTTTGTTCTGTTGGAAAGTTAACTCAAAATTATCTTTATTAACTTGGTGGAACTTTATTTGCGACAAACACAGAATTGCCACTGTTTCTTCTCTTACTCTTTCTCAGAAAAGTAAATCTGACCTATTTGGCTACCCTTTACTTCTCATCTTTCTACACATTCCTGCCCTTTCACTTTGGCGTACGGCTGTGCAGCAAGGTGCCTTGCTGCATTGCCGTATGCCAAGTGACATAAATGAGGCCCTTAGGGGCTTATTTATAAGAGGCTTGCACTACCAAAGGGTCACTTTTTCTGAGGCTCCAGCAGCGCAAACCTCTCAACCATATCTATGAGGCCACACAAAGCCGCTTTCCTTGGCTTTTCATGGCCTCATAGATATGGAGTAAGACATGTCGTTGCGTTACCTTACTCCGCGTCAGGGAGGCATTCCATGGGCGTTGTGGTAGATTTCTCAATCAAAACCCATGGATTTTGATTCTGCCTCACATTTACTTAATACTTTAAGTGGTAACAATTCCTAGGAAACTAAACACATGTCTTAAATCAGGTTTAACACATACAGATTGACAAACAGAAACTCAGTGTACTAACAGACAAAAAAGTTTACAAATGTTACGTTGTATTATTACATGTAAAAAAATCTGAGTTATAAAACAATCACAATATCAAACATATATCACAATATGACCATACATATAAAATAATTTTATCCATCAGATAACAATACAAAAAATAGACACATAAATGTCAACACCATATAATAAAATACTACAAGGGTCACTAAATCTAAGTAATTGGGATGACAATCTCTACGCGCGTTTCGGCGTAAGCAACGCCTTCTTCAGGAGACCACTTGTATTTCTGTATTTAAAAAAGACATTTAAATGATATGACATTATACATACAAAAATAAAGAACTCTGAGTCTGTTACGAGTAAAGCATGCTGCATGATACATACATAGTAGGGTGTTTCAAAAAGCAATAAAATTGCAACATTGAAAATTGACCAAGAAATGCAATTAAGATACAGAAAGTAGCAAAGATTAACAGAGAATACCAGAGGGAGAAGAGGATGGCCCAAGTGGGACCCCCAAATGGTGACAGAGATCCTTACAAAAACCTTACATCTCCTCAGAGCAGGCATAACTAGGAGGAATAACTTTATTTCTCCAAGTTTTTTCATCTTTCCATCATACATGGAAAGAGGAAAACGCCTCTTGGGATTGTTTTTGTGCAGAAAGGTGCCCCTGCCTGCACAAAAACAATCCTACATGCAATGCAGACACCCTTGCTCAATGTGCAAGAATGCCTTGTTGGTGCTAGACAGCAAATTGTGCCCTAGTGCAGGGAAAAAGGCAAGGAATGCACTGTATTTCATAAATATGGTGCATTTCTGCCCTTTTACATTGGCGTAGGGCACTGCAGTAAGAAGACTTGCGGCGCTGCCCTACGCCAATTCCCCATAAATGAGGTCCTAACTCTATTCATCTGGTTTTTAATTTATTTTTGCGCTTCTCTTTGCAGTGGATTTTCAGCTCAATTGTGTAGAAAGTGTTCTGCCTGGCACTGTATTTGGAGGCTATAATATGAGCAGTCTTCATGAATTGAGCTCTCAACTTGTGGTATTATCATGCTGTAAATTGTCTGTTTTTCTCTGCCTTTGTTGGACCCCATGTGCTTTTTGGTCAGACATGTTTCAGAATTCCATGACATTCTGCCATGCATTTAACCTAAACAAAGCACCCTATTAAGCCTATTTAACACGTTTTATTCATTTCAAGTAATTTGCTTGGGATAGCAAAGCTGAGATCCTGTTTGTACAAGGTGTTCTATGTATACTTTTCCAGCTAAAAACTATGGGGCATATTAGCAAGGGCACTATTGCCGCTTTAGCTGGACTTTTTCCAGCTAAAGCGGCGATAATTGTATTGCCTTATTAGCAAGCTGTGGCTAACAGCAGTTAGCGACAGCTTTTAGGCAAAAGCGACCAGGTTGGGGCCCACTTTTCATGTCAACGATATTTATCGCTAATGACATGCAAAGTGGGCGTACCCAGCCTGTTAGCGACTGAAAGCAGTTGCTAACTCAGCTATCGCCTATTAGCAAGGCAGGCTATGCGATTAAAAAAGTCGCGCTTAGCGCGATTATCGCCAAAACCTAATGCCTGCTCAGAACATAACTTAACCTGTATATCCAATGGGAGGTTCAGTCCCCATTAACCTTAATGCCTGATTACTGCTGGATTTCCAGCAATATTCACGCATTGAGCCGCTATCGCCGGATATTTAATTGCATTAGAGATAAACGTTGCTAATAGCATGTTATCTCTTCGATATTATCCGGCGATAGACAGCGATAAAAAAAATGCTAAGCGCATTTAGCGATAAATATCGCTATTTGTTGCTAATATGCCCCTATGTTTCTGGCATTTAGTTCTGATTCACATTTTAGTTCGTTATGAGCATGGGACTTGCGCAGGTTTGGTAGTAGCAGTTTGTATATTTTAGATACCGTATGTTCAGATTTTAGTAGATGACCCATCAGCAAGAGAAAAGAGGAGTTTGTATGATGTATTGAATATTTTGTGTACTTATAGAAGTCCACATTATCTAGGCTAAAACGGTTTTGCAGGTTGGTACACTCAAAACGTTTTAAAAGATAGACATTAATATAATCCTTTTCAATTGTGCATGGTGCCATTGACAATAAAGATACCAACATGTGACATGGACTCACTCTATGTCACTTTCCAATTTCTTTTTTGCAATTGTACCGAGCACCACCAATTTATACAAAACACAATGGGCCACTGACAAAGTTGTTAGGTATTTCGTGCATCTGTTGTGAAATAATTGTTCCTGCCATCCGCGAGCTACATGTCAGATACTTTATCTTTCTTCTCAATAATGTTTCAGTAGAAAGGCAACCATAGATATAATATCTGGGATTAATTTGCTTTTGAGACCCCAAAATGTTTACGTTTTGCCAGATTGTATAATATATATTTTTTTCAATTATTTTTTTTAATATGACGTTCATTCGTGTTTAAAATTAAAAAAAATCTGTTTGGCAATTGAGGAGACGTCACACCAGTATGGAACCAATGCAAATAAATTCTGGCATGACGTCATAGGACACTCAGCTGTCTTCCACCACCGTCGTAAACTATTACATTGTTTGACCAAGAGAGCATCCCTTGGAGGTAAAGAATGGATGTCAATGGACAGGAGTGTTTTGAAAAATAAAAATGTGACTGAGTAAGAATCAAAATGTAGATGCTGACTTGTGAAGCTTGGAATTATTTCAACTATGTGGACTTACCAGGGAGATGGGAATGGTACCGTAGTTGGGGTTAAACTTTGATACGCAGGCACTACCTGAGCAGGGCACAGTGCTCGCACAAGATGCAAGTTGCAGACCTTCATCACCCAATAACCATTCCATCCCCAAGATAAGACAGAGACATACTCAGATTGTTTGGTATCTCCATGACATAGCTGTTTAATCAAGGAAAACAACATTAGTGAATGAAGTGGCAGTCATAAAATGCTAGATATAAACAAGTAAGACCACACTCAGATGGCACAGCAATTGACTTGAGATAAATAAACCATAATACATTTTACATTATCTCAGATTCTGCAGTCCAGTGATAGACAGTTCACACAAGTATTGTAGCCAGCACTTTCTTTCCATCTGCCTCCCCTGCAGTGGCAGGCACCGGGTGCCCACAATTCTCAAAAGGGTTTCTTAGGGCAAATAATGCATACCACTGAAGGGCATTGCATAGCGGACCATCCCTGCTTGGATACCTGCAGCCTGACAGGCCTCCAAGCAAAGCTCCAATTCAGAAACCACTCCAGAAAAGTCAGGGTAGGGCTGCAAGTTCCAGGACCACCAGAAGGTCAGTCTCCGCACCAGCCAGCCCCATGCCCAACAAAATCACTACACATCAAAGGGTCATTGTCAGCCAATCAGTCCAATTTCTAGGGTAAAATTGTACACTTCTGCTCAAATTTCAACCTTAAGCTCCAGGTGTGGGTGAGTGGGTTTTTGCTTACGAAGCGTCTCCAGGTCCAGAGCTTCCAGAGATGTTGATCGCTGTGTGTCTGTTGGACAAAGAGGGAGCACTCTATGACCAACTCCTTCTTAAAGGCCTTAGTGATTGTTTCAGCAGATGACGTCACACCTGTCGCTAGAATAGAAGCCATCGTAGGCTCCTGCCTGTGGCACGATTAATGGCATCCCTCTGCTATGGGCAGGGTATGCCTGCTCAGAAGCTAGTCTACTCTGCGGGAGGGATAGTACTATAAAAAGTAAGTGCAATACGGGAAGCAGAATTGTGTGCCAGAGGTGGGTGGGGGCAAATGTGTCTTGAGTGATTGATTATTTGATTTGTTTTTAAACTGTTCGGTTAATTAAAATCATTAGAGTAAAAAGCTAAAATTAGAACCCCACCTACCCTTTCCACCCCCCTCCCTATGCCTCCTGTGCAATTAAAAACCCCATTCCTGTAGTCGGTCTTATATTGCAGGGACCTTTCAGCTTTCTAACCGGGTACTCAGTTTTGATGTGGGAGGGTTCCAAGCAGAGCACTTGAAGTGGCGGCGAGGTCTTCTTTGCCCATCAGTGTTTGCTGAAGTATTTTTGTTGGCGCATTTATCAACTCTGGTTTTGAGAGCTTGAGGACAGACCTTATTTGCTCTATATAGCGTCTAGAGCTTGTCCAATCTGAAAAATAAATGTTGCCACTCTTGCAAGATGGTATTTTTTTGTTTCCAGGAAGCACCAATCTGATGCCTCCTTGCAAGTTCAAATGCCTAGGGCTCTTAAGATGGAACGAAGAAGCTCTGTCATTCGATGATGAGTTTCGGACAACAACACAGTAAATGAGGCCAAGATTCCAGTTGGTCGTTGCATAGGCGACATGAAAAACGGCTCCATCTGATCATGCCCATACTGGATTACAGTACCGAATTCTGAGGATCGTTAGTGTTAGACCTGGCACCATTGGTGTGGGTCTCCCCTCCATTTTTTGCTGTTGCCTCATGTATTTTTGCTGGTGTAAGATGCTTTGGGCACTGTGCCACTGCTGTCCAGTGCCATAGTGAAAGTGCTCCCTACTGTAAATGAATGTATTGATTAGTGATTCCATGATTGGCTTATTTGGTTTTCTTGCCAGACCCTAGTACAGTGCACTGAGTGTGCCCAGGGCTTGTAAATCCAAATGCTGCTGGTGGGCCTGCAGCACTGGTTGTGCCACCCACAGAAGCATCCTTGTAAAGTGTGTCTAAGGTCTGCCATTGCACAGCCTGCGTGCAGTCTGGTATTGTCATGCTGACTGGGCAAGTGCACCCACTTGCCAGTCCCTAAACCTTCCCTTTTCTTCATATCAGACACCCCAATGGTAGGCCCAAGGGCAGGGTGCATTGTAAATATAAGGTAGGACAAGCCCTGATGTTTGTTGCATGTCCTAATAGTGAATTACAGCCATTTTCGTTTTGCAGTATTGCAAGGCTAGCTTTTCTCCATAGGCCAGAATGGGCAGTTAAATTACTACATTCTTATAATCGTAACTGACTCAGAGAACATGGTAGAAATTCGAGTTTAGAATGCCCGAACTCAGAATGATAAAATACATCTTTTAGTGAAGTTGGTTTTAACATTCTGTGTTTGAAAATACCACTTTTAGAAAGTAGCTCTTTTCTTGTCTAACTATCCAAAGCCTGCCTCTGCTAGGTTGTGTATTCCTTCTCTGGAGTTTGAGTGACAGGGCTGGGGGATTCCTAGAGACAGAATGAGTCAGCCCAATGGTGAATAGAGAGATCTGCATCTAGATGGGTGGACTGAACCTTGAATAGGGCTGTGCCTGCCTTCCACAATGCTGGCCCCACCTCCTGGGGTGCGGCTGATGTCTCTGCTCTGCACTATGAAAGAAGAGAAGGAATGATGTCAACAAAGTGATCCAGGGCTCTGCTTTCCCTCCACAATGCTGGCTCCACCTCCTGTGGGGCGTCTGTTTTTCTGCCCTGCACTGTGAAAGGAAAAAAGGAGTCCTGTGAACAGAGTGCTCAGGAACTGATTTGGACTGAGCAAAGGCCCCTCTCCCCTCAGAGAACAAAGGATTTTGGGTATAAATATCGGGATCCTGATCCCAAGAAATTAAATAACTTTTGGACTACAAGAAGAAACCTTTACTGAGGAGAAGAACCTTAAGAAACTGAGGAGAGACTATCCCTAAGCTGAAGTGCTGCTTAGGGAATTGGTCTGCAGTGGTTGCCTGACTGCCAAAGGAAGGAGAAAGAAACTTTGTGTACTTTGCTTTCAACTTGTGAAGGATCTCCAAGGGTTTGGAAAAGACCGTGCCTCCTGCTGAAGTCTCAGGGACAACCAAGTTCATCCCCAGCTCCCCAAAGTTATTTGGAAGTGCCTGCTGCTGTTTTGGGCCTTCTAAGGGAGCTGGAAGCACGACTCAACAAGGAAGAAGCGTGTCGCAGACGCTGCTGCTGCCGTCACAACTCTGAACAAGGGTGTCGCCGCTGGAGCTGTGGTATTGCACCACATTGAGAGAAGCGTCTCGCAATGAAGAAGAAGTGTGTAGCTGTCGCTGCTGCTGCCGTCGCACTTTTGAACAAGGGTGTAGCCGCTGGAGCTGTCGTATTGCACCGCATCGAGAGAAGTGTCTTGCATTGAGGAAGAAGCTTGTCGCAGTCGCTGCTGCTGCCATCGCATTTCTGAACAAGGGTGTTGCCGCTGGAGCTGTTGCATTGCACTGCATCGAGGAAAACGCCTTACATCCCCGGAGAAGCGCGCCACCATCTGAGCTGCTGTCGTCGCATTTCTAAACAAGGATGTCGCTGCTGTCGTGGCAGATTGTGCGGAAGCTTTTTGCAAATGTCGGAGAAGAGTGTCGCAGCAGAAGCTGTTGCCGTCACATCGCTGAACAAGGGTATCGCCGCTGCAGCTGACGCATCGAATTGAGACTTCTCGCATCATCCGAAAAGTGTGCCGCATCTGGAAGATCTTCACATCTTTATTTCTTTGCACCGGAACTTTGTCGCATTTTCCATCACTGCAACATTGCTTGTTGTGGAAGCGCAACACATCGTAAGGTACATTGACGCAAAGTGTTGCATCTTTAGAACTGAACTGAACTAAGCTAAAACTACCATCTTAAGTATAGTATTGTGTATTTTTGTCATTTATGTTCTTGTGGTAAATCTATATAAAGAATACTTATTTTTGATATAAACCTTGTGTGGTGTCCATCTGTAGTGTTGTTGCTGGGTTACTGTATGTGGTCACAAATGCTTTACACACTGCCTCTGAGATAAGCCTGTCTGCTTGTGCCAAGCTACCAAGGGGGTGAGCAGGTGTTATTTAAGGAGTGTACCCCCTTACCCTGACTAGAGGCAAGGGTCTCAATTTGTCACAAGTACCTACCTGTGCCAACTAGAGACCCCAAAATCAAACAGTTGCCCTCATAAAAAGAATTATCTTATAGGCCTGGGCCCCTAATGCTTCCATTAGGTATGGTTGAACTTTCCCCAGGATGTAAGAATCCTCCAGTGCCTTAGTATAGATGTTGTGTCAGAGTGCAGTTAGATCCTTTTCATAAGAAATGGAGTGGACCTGACGTCTCATGATGTTCAACCAGTCCTTGTGCGGAATTTTGGATCGGGGCAGACTTTCAAACTAAATTTAGTGTCTCTATTGCTTTATCCAGCTTGGTGTGCCAGGGGAAGACCTCTTCTTTGAAGATTGTTGCCAAATGATGTTTTAGGGAGTTGTGGGGTGCTTTAAGGATTCCAATATAATACTTTATTAAATCTCCCTGGAGGGCCAGTTACGGTCTGGCAAACCCTAGTTCCAGCCGTAATCTTGTGTTCCTAGCATTCCTGGGTACTTGCAGCACGATCGTGTGGGCTTTGACCTGCGCTGCAGCTATGAGTTTGTCTAGAGCTCCTGGATATGCCAGGTGTCCGTAGTTAACGGCTGGAATTAGTTTTGCCCTGAGGACCTTTAGCATGGGTTCGGCTGTGGGGCTAGTCAGGCAATGACACAGACGTCTTATTGAAAAAATTACTGTATTGATTTTGGCAGTTAGATGTTTTGTGTGAGTTGCTGATGTTGCCCTCTTGTTTTGCCAAACTCCAAGATAGTTGTAGGCTGCATTGGTCCCAATTTGGTGGTCCCCCAACTTCCAGACCGCTTATTTTTTGTGCGGGTATCTGCCAAATATCATTATCTTTGTTTTTCCTTGGTTAACTGTCAGGTGATTTTCCTTGTTGTACTTTCCCAACTCATTAAGGGCTCTTTGGAGACCCACCCTTGGATGGTCCATCACTACGGTATCATCTGCGTACTGTTGGATTGCCAGTCTCGTCTTGCCCAGTCTCGGTGCAACTAGACTTGCCTCTTTCAGGGCTGCCCCCATGTCTGCTGTATAGAGGTTGAATAGTAGGGGGTCCAGGAAGCAACCCTGCTCCAGTCCGTTGTTGGGTTCTACTTTTGCTGATAGAGCTGAGGGGCTTATCTTGACTTGTACCCAAGTCTCCTCAAGAAGGGATATGATGGCCATCAGTAGCTTAGGAGGTATCCCCCAGGATGACAGTTTTCTCCAAAGTTTGCCCCTATCGGCTCTATTAAAAGCTGTGCTGTAGTCAATGAAACAACAGAACAGCGGCGGGTGCCTGACTTTCACAGCACGTTTTGAGAGGTAGGCCAGGGCCATGATTTTGTCTGTTATGCACTACTTTTCCTGAAGCCAGTCTGCCAGAATGGGTGGAGATTGTTGTTAGCAACCCAATCCTCTAGATCTCTCAGTAGTAATTTAGCAAAAACTTTGGCTTATTCATCCAGCAGGGCCACTAGACTACAGTTTGCGGGGTTGTAGTGGTCGCCTTTCTTGTGAATTGGGAAGAGGATGGATCCTTTCCATGAGTGTGAATTACTGTTGTTGCATATGAAAAGTTGTATATGGACGTGAGGGCTATAAAGAAAATTTTTGAGCTGTCTTAAAAACCTTGGCTGGAATGCGGCTTGGGCCTGGCGCCCTGTCATTTTTCATTTTCCTAATCTCCAGCGTTATTTCAGCTTCCGTAAAACCAGCTCCCTCACACTTTATTTGTCCTGCTTCGTCTGGGTGCTTGGGAAGAGTGGCTGTCTGGATGCTTATTCCCCGAATGTTCTTCAGTTGGGCTTGCTCTGTAGCTGGTGTGCCTCTGGTAAGCATGGGCGGAAAATCCGTTCCGCTCGCGGATTTTGCGGATTTTCGGGAAATTCGCAATCCGCGAGATTCGCGAATCTCCCGCAAAATCCGCAAATCCGCGAGCAGCGGATTTTGCTCGCACTGCTCACACTGTTTGCGTGAGTTCGCGCCCCGCGAATAAGTGCAAAATTGCAGAAATACGATCTTAGCAAAACTGAAAGTAACTACTTACCAGGTTCAAAAGTTCAGGCTCATCATTAGTAGCCATTTCCTGTAGTGCTTCCTGAGGGGCCCCTCCAGAGTTCAGTTGCCAGTTGAAACTATTATGTGACCCTGCTCTGAACCTCAGAATAGTTACACATATGCCACAAAGGTCCTGCATTACAGCTAAGGGAGACAAGCAGGAGCCAGGCTGGAAGTTAAAATCCATTAATCAGCCCCTAATTCATTATTGTCAGTTGGGGCAGGGCAGGTGTTGTAACTAATTTTGCAACAATGAAAGCACTTAGCAAGTGCAAAAGATCACTAATCAGGGCGCACTAAGGAAGCAGGTGCCAGCTAAAAAAATATTCTGTGACACATTAATCAGCCCCAAATTAATTCAGGTCACTTGAGGCAGGGAAGGTGTGCTTTGCTTTGCCGAAAATAATGTACACTGGACAACCAGAGGGTGTGGTGATGAAACAGAGGGTGGCATGGGTGGGCCAGAGGGTGGCATGAGTAGTCAGAGAGTGGCAGTGGTGACAGAGAGTGGCAGTGATGAAGAAGAGTGTCCCAAACAGGCTGGACACGTAGAAACAACAAGTTCGCAAAACTTGCGACCCGACAGGTAAGTTCGCAAATTGCGAAATTGTAAAAACCCTCGCGAACTGGCAGAAACACGGGCGAACACAAAAAAAAAAAAATCCGCAAATTTGCGGGAATTCGCGGATTTTGCGGATTGCGAGTTCGCAAATCCGCAAAATTCGCGAACGCGAGATCCGCAAAATTCGCCCATGCTTAGCCTCTGGTATTTAATCCCCTTATGTATTCATCCCACTTGTTGTTTGCAATGTTGTTCTCCTTGCCCTTAGGTTGGGATCTCAGACGGTTGATGTACCTCCATAATTTAGCGTTATTCTTATCCTTTAGCAGGGCAAATACCGTGACCCATTTTTGCTTCATCTCTTTCCTCTTTTGCTCACCTACTTTCCTCCTATGAGCGGCTCTCAGTGCAGCTATAGAAGCCCCCTCTTACGATGCTCCTCGTTTCGTCCTGCTTCTAAGTGCCTTCATTAGTGCTCCTTTGCATTGTCTCAGGCACTTCGGAGGCTGTGGGTTCTTTAAAGAATTGGCCTTGAGGCAAAAAGTTTTCCTGCTATGATTTTTGGCAAGCTTTCGCCATATGTCTTCTGTCAGTTCTTCCTAGAGACTGATCACCTCTGATTAGGTCTCCCATGGTCCACAGGCCTGCTACATAGATGCCCACTCCTGCAGTTTCCCTTCGAGAGACTTTGTCCATTTTATTCTTCAAATGGCTCTGAAACGTTCGTCCCATGTGGTTTCTCCCAGCATTTCTGGAAGCTCTGCTGCTTCCGATCTTAGATTAAATCTTGCGCGTAGAGGCCTGCGGTCACTTTCTCCTCTATCATCGACCTGGAATTCTTCCAGCCTATGTGCTGTTTTTTCATTGATTAAGATGTAGTCTATGGTGGATATGTTCCGAAACAATGGTTTAGAGCACCACGAGAGTGATCATTGTTTCATCAGAGAGTGGGTAGAGTAGAGTTTGACATTGTTAAGAAGGCAAATCAATGGGCTTGTCTTGTGACCTTTAATTTGTTTTCCCGGGCACTTTCCAAGCCTCTCAAATTAAAATCTCCTGTGATGATTACATCGTAGTGCTCCTGTTTTATCAACATATCTTCCAGCATGTTGGTTAGAGATTCCATGCTGGCAGTGGTCAGTGATGGGTTTATGTAACAGTTTATGAGCAGCAGATTGAATGGCAAATTGTCCTCCCTTAGCCCAGCAATTTTCATTGCTTGCAGATCAGGGGATTTTACTTTTATTTCTGTGGGCTTGAGTTTTTACGCATGGCTTATGAAGATAGAGAGACCCCCCGATAGGCGACCAAAGATGTTCCTTTTTGACGCGTTAATACGATGTTCATGAAATCCCGCTATGGGTGTTTCTATGCAGGAGCCCCGGCCAAACTCCTGAAACGGCTCCAACGCATCCTGAACGCCTTCGCATACCTGATCTTTGACATCCCTCACCA
Organism: Lissotriton vulgaris; assembly: GCF_964263255.1. Taxonomy (NCBI): domain Eukaryota; kingdom Metazoa; phylum Chordata; class Amphibia; order Caudata; family Salamandridae; genus Lissotriton; species Lissotriton vulgaris. The sequence goes on along the minus strand of NC_141689.1, from coordinate 1,076,531,586 downwards.
CAGCCACATCACACACCACCTGAGAGACCTGCACTGGCTCCCCATCAACAAGAGGATAAACTTCAAACACCCCATGCACACAAGGCACTCCACAACACAGGACCAGCGTACCTCAACAGCCGACTCAGCCTCTACACCCCCATCCCCCAGCTCCGCTCTGCAGACTGCGCCCTCGCCACCGTCCCTGGTGTTCCGAAGGGTGACCGCCGGCAGCAGATCATTCTCCCACCTCACCGCCAAGACATGGAACACCCTCCCCATCCACCTGCGGCAGACCGAAGACCTTCTAACCTTCAGGACACTTCTCAAGACCTGACTCTTCAAACAGTAGCAGTGCCCCCCCCCCCCGCCAGCGCCTTGAGACGAGACCCTCACGGGCGTGTAGTGCACTTTACAAATGTTATGATTGATTGATTGATTAATTGACAGTAAATAATGTCCCCTTTTGCAAAGTAGTCCTGTACTTCCTTGATCCCTACTTTTATGTTTAATCCTGCGATGTTCTATGATATGAGGGTTAATTCTTGGGAGAGGTCTGAGTTTTGGCCTTGATAATGAGCCTCCTGCAACACCGTTGCCCTTCCTTCTCTAGTGAGTGCTTGATTTTGGCTAGGGGTGCTGTTGCCAGCTGTCGCCTCTTGTGGCCTGTTTCAGTTGGCCCGTTAGCACTCTTCAGAGGTTGTCACTTTTAAATATAGAAACGTTCATTGGAGTTTTCAAGCTGTCATATATGTGTTCTCCTCGTTTCTTGTTGTGGGTGGTGCCTTTCAGGATTGATGTGGGCCTCAACCTCTTCTTTTGAGGTATGAGGACAAAGGGATATTAGATTGGTTGGGTTCAGTTGCTTCTATGCCCCAGTTTTCAAATTGTTGGGCTTCACCAAGAACTGCCTGTTGGAGTGAGTGCTTGCAAAACCCCAGGACGGTTGAGTCACCATGGCTGTCTCCCTGTGTCCTTCTGAACTTTACCCACTCTATATTTTCTGCTGTAATTGAGAAGGTGATTTGACATGGCCAAAGAGATGGAGGATGTTGGTCCTGTTTAAGATGTCATGAGGCCCTTCCATATAGAACCTGGGGGTAAGCACTACCTCGTGTATTGTAGGTAGCTCCACAGAATTTGTTGTTTGTGTGACCCCCACTTGCACTTGCTGTTCGATCTCGGACTGTGAGGGGGTTTGATACAGGTACCCCAATGTTACTCCTCTTCCGCCCTGTTGTTGATTCCCCGCGTACTAGCCGTGTGCGTTTGCTCCGTCGGTAGGGATGTGGTGTGCTCCATTGGGCCTTTGTGACCCTCCAGTCAGTCAATAATACTTTTATTTGATTTCGTTAAAAATCATAAAAGAGTGGATAAAGCACATTAGTACAAAAATGTTAAAAAATGAGGGTTAAAAAGGTACAAAAGATTAAAACACGATGCTGTCATGTACTGATTCATCATCAATAGATAGTACACAAAGTATACATTTATAGTCAATATAATTTTGAGCAGTGCGAGGCAGTACTGTGAGCAAGGAGACAATATCAGTGCAAAAGAAAAAGGTCCAAGCAGTCATGACGGAACTGCTCCAGTTCATTCATTTTTATTGTCTAATTCTTTGGCTGCCATTTTCCAGAGCATGATGGCTTTTGTGACCCTCCAGTTCCAAAATGTTATAGAACCGAATTTGTGTGGCGGCGTCCTCCTTACCCATGCTGACTCTATTTGTTATTGCCTTGACTGCCGTTCGAACCAATACTACACTACTGAATGTGTTGGGTCCACCTGGTCAGCCTGGATTGCTTGAACCCCACCACATTGTATTACATTGTCCCTTACTCTTTCTTTGACTTTTCCTTTGTCCTACAGCAGGTGCTGGCACTTGATATTTTGTTTGAGATTAAAAATTGGGTAGAGTGGAAGTAAGGTGCTTTTCTCCTCCGGTCTCTGGCTGTTCTACAATGCTGGCAGGGTGGATCTTCTTTTCATTTTAGATCTCTTCAGCTGTTTTATCAGCTTTTTCTTTGCCCTCCTTGTCAGAGGTGCTTCTATCCCGGCTTCTATTCCCCCTCCAAGATCTTTTTCTGCTCTTCGGCTTCCCTTGCAACCGAACTTGCCAGAGCTTCCTCAATGTCCCTCTTTGTCGGGGATGCCAGAATCTCTTGGCTGTTCATCTCATTCTCTAAGGCTATTGTTTCCATTTCCCTTTCCCTTGTTTACTCTTGGAGTTCACTTTGGGGTTGACCTTGTCCAATTTTTTGGTTGTTCCTGTTTTTGACCTTGTCCAGCTGTTTCATATAATCGCTCTTATGCATGCGTTGCATTGGCCACTCTCCTCGCCACGTGGTTAGGCTGATTAATTCGGCTGGGCCAGAAAGTGGGGTGCCTTTTCCCCGGCAGCCTTCTCTAGTATTGCACTGCCTTTAACCCCTCTGTCCTTCAGTCTTTTTGTGCGTGCATGCGGGCACCCCAATTGCTCCTTTGCCACGCAGCTCGCACCGAATCTCCAGTGTGTGACTGTACTCCTGTGTCCTATGTCCTGTGTGCTCACAATATGAGAAGTCACCCCTTACACTTTCCCCGGCTAGGTTTGACAGGACTGAGCAAAGTCAGGACAGCTTGTGATGAGGATGTGAGGGTACGAGATAATGTAATAGGGATGTAGGGGAGGGGTGGTGAGCGTTCAGGTTTCACAGATTTTTCCACTCACCTGCTGGCCACACCTGGTGCTTTGTGCTTTATGCTTTGTGTTTTAGCCCCTCTCCCCGCTGATTGAAGTGCCCCTGAACTGTTCTGCAGGGCTGGGCCGGGCTGGGTGATGCTCTGGCAGGTTCCAGGTTAATCGGCTTTTATTGGGTTTGTCAGATCTGAGCTTTCTCCAGGACCCGTTCCTCTCCCGCGGTTCCTAATGCTCGTGGCTCGTAGAGCCCTGGCTCACCAGGGCTTCCTGCGGCTCTTGATGCGGCCCTGGCTCAGCTCCCAATTCGCAGAGCACAGTTCTCGGCCCCCCGGCTGTGCTCCGCTGCCTCTGCCGTTTACTGGCTACCTTGGCTCTCCCGCTCCCACACTCACACAGGGTCTTTTGGTCACTTGAAAGACCCGGGGTGGAGCTCAGTAGTCGTTAGGCCCTCGGGTACTGTTCACTGCTTCAAATGTGAGCTGCCAATGGGTATCTTGAGGGGAGGTGTCATCACTGTTGAACTTCCAAAATAGAGGTGGGATAAAGGGGAGCATGAAAGAATGGTGGGTGGAAAATGTAATACCGGAGCAGTGAAGACTAGTGTGTAGAAATGTTTAACTTTGGAGTAATGTAACTTTTCAGGCAGGGCCGGCTCTAGGCTCATGGTGGCCCTGGGCAGGGAGCGTAGGTAGGGGGCCCGGAAGAGGGGGTCTGGGCGGGGCGGAGCGTGCAGGCCAGTAAAGAGGGGAGGGGGTCAGGGAGTTCAGAAGTGGAACAGAGCCAGAGGCCGCCAAATCCCTGCCAGGGGCCACCATGCAAATATGTATCCATCCTCAGAGGATTAATATTTTAAGGATATATATTGGCGTGGTGGCCCCTGGGGTTTGGTGGCCCTGTGCAGGTGCACAGCTTGCACATGCCTAGAGCCGGCCCTGTTTCAGGTATGAGTTAGATGCAGTGAGGGAGCAAAGCATGCAAGCCAAAATAGCTTCAGTGGTGTCAGGAGGAGAAGGATGGGGACGTTCTCGCCTCTGGAAAAATAATCTAAACATAAGACCAAAAAGGCAATTTAGAGCATAATTTGTATATGCACTTGCTAAAAATGCCTACATTTGAAGAGAAGGATGAGAGTGATTGGGAGGCTAAGAGGGATGGGGAGGGTAAGAAGGACAGGGAAGGTGAAAGCTATTGGTAGTGTGACAAGCATGGATGACACAGATGGGATTGGAGACAGTGACTGGAAGTGTGACATGATGAGGGGTGAAAGGAACTGCAAGTGCGACAGTGACTGGCATTGCGATAGGGATGGGGAGGCTGACAGGAATTGGGACGGTGACAGGAATTGAAGGATGACAAGTACTTTAAGGCTGGCATGGATTGAGGTATGAGAGGGACAAAGTGAGTGGGCTGTTCTGACAAAATATTGTGGAAAGATTATTGTGAGACACACATATTGTGATGTCAAAAATATCATGGACCACAATGAAACAGTTGAGAATATAATTTTTAAAATATTTCAAATATCATTGTAAAAATATTACTGTAATGTATACAATTTTTAAGTGTATTTTATGGATTTTAAAAATCTTATAATATCTATGTTTTTAAAATGTTTGTATTTTTTTAATAATGAAAATTTGTTTAAGCTTGCCGGGAAATAGGGTTAGGAGTAATTAAGAAAATACATTTATTTAAGTGTGATATGTTTAAAAATGCTGTTGTGCTCATATTCCTATTTTATTTTTTAAAATATCTGTGATCAATTATATTTTATCACATTATATATATATATTTTTTTGTTTGTTTTTCAATTATGTAACAATATTTTGTCTTATGTAATGTATTTTTAATATTTTTGATTATTTAGTTTTTATTTCATATCTTACACTTTTAAATAGTTTTTTATAATTTGATAAAGATTTTGTTAAATTGATAATTTAAAGTATTATTCTATTAATTAATAACTGAATTTAACTAATTCTACCATTTGTATTGTTTTTAAATTAGGATTTTTACATTTGTTGTATTTGATTCATAAAAATTAAATGTGTTTATGTTGTAATTATGTTTTATGAAAAATATTGTTTAAGTAAGTTTAGTTAATAATATTAATTTACATATTTGCTGTTAGGTATTTTTGGGGTCATAATCTCAATTTACTTTTTATGTTATGTGGTTTAGTTTGTAAATATGATTTCTTTAATTTTTTTTTCAGTACAATGTCTATGATTAATTTGTGGCATACAGCATTTTCCCAACGTCTTTTAGTTTGGAATGTGAAAAGTAAATTATAACCCCCAAAGTCCAATATGTTTCCCAGTGTGATTAAGTGTAGAGTTGGAATAGCAAATTTGACACCCCTCCCCACAAAGTCCAACACTTTCCTAATGTGTTTAAGTTTGAAGTGGGAATAGCAAATCTGAAGCCCTCAATGTGCATTACTTTCCCCAATGGGGTGACGTTTGGAGTGGGAATATTTAATTTAGGTGCACAAATGCTTTGATTTGAGTGCAAACTCTTGTTAGCAATTTAGGAAGCCTTAATTTCTACATATAATAGTACCTCCTTATGGTTCAATACTAAGATTCAATACATTTGCTGCCATGGGCGTCACACACACATTTTTGCTATCACAAACTCCAAATCGGAAGGTTTCTGACCATAATAATGCTTAATTCATCTGGTCTGTAATTCTTTTTCACTCACTATTTGAAAAAACAGGAAATTAGGAACATAAATTTCATATGGACATGGATTGACATCAAAAAGTAATGACTATGGATTGACAGTGTGCATAGTAGAAAAAGTAGATTTATTTTCTTTAGTAATAATCTTGAAAAAAAAATTCTTATATAGTATAGAATTTATAAATACATAATATTGTACACATTCATTATTTTAGATTCAACTGTGAATCTCTTACCGTGCAATTTGTAATCTTTTTCTTTAGGTCACAGTACATTTCAAATGTTTATACAATAGATAAATATGTTATGTTATGTTATGTTATGTTATGTTATGTTATAAAAACTTTTATAACGCGCTCTATTACTAAAAAGTATACTTGCGCTGTTTTTTCAAATAGTATAGAGATCCCGAATTAAGAACCTTAGTCGGGGATACCCCCTTTCTTCACATGCACATTCCCTTTCACTCACGCCACAAAACCACCAGTACATTGAGCTAATCTCTTATTTACAAAGAGACATCTAAATAGAATGTAATTATGTGTATCTTATTCACTGCAACATATGCTATATAAAAACACCTATTGAAAAGCACCTCTTGTCATTTTCTAAATTTGTTCAACATTACATCATGTGATCTATTTTGCAAACATGAATTCAAATTTATTTTGATCTTCTTTTCAAATATTAAAGGCCAAGCAACAGTAAGTGGATGCAACACTACATTGTTTCTCATCAATGTATTTTTATATTGTCTGGAGGTCGATGGATGCAGAATGTGCAGGCGTCATGGATTCCAAGGCTGATGTAGGGTGGAAAAGCTATAGAGGGTAAAATGTCTCCTCTACCTCCACTTCCCCACACTTCTCTCTTTTGCAGCTTAGGCTCCTCTTTCAGATGAAGTATGAAGGAAAGTGCTTTATGAACCTGTGCATATTTTTTATCTTCCTCATGTCTGCACGGGCTCTTCTCTAATCCTTTGCAACTTCCGTTGTTGACTGTAGTCAACCTAGCACAGACCCAAAATGCACTATATATTTATATTCCTTTATCTTTGACCTCCTTCTGTATCTGGCTGGAGAGACTTGCTTTCTGCCTGACCAGTGGAACGCATATGGTGTCACCCATCCAGTGGCATAGCCAGCCCATGGCGGTCCCTGGGTTTGTCGTCCGGGAACGAATGGCGATTCCTGTGATGGCCACAGGTAAGAGCAGGGGGACACTGCTGACCCAAAACTCAAGTCACCCTGGTATACACAGTCCCCCGACCCCTTTTTGCTATGCCACTGCACCCATTTGATGCTGTTCTGTTGAACCAAGCACCCATTAAGATTCTAATTAGGCCAGACTGGTTCCCTTCCTCCTTCTCCTAAGGACCTGTATTACTCTGACTGTGGTTTGAAGGACGTGGTGGTGCACCCACAAAAATGTTAACTGTTGACTGCCGCAGTTAAGCAAAATCTACCTGCCAAAACACAAGGTGCCTGTGTGTTAAATAATACTGGCTGTGCTCACACAGTTTTCCACTGAGGAGTCAATATCCCACAGTAGGAGACATGAGCTGGAAGCCCCTGCACAGTGTGGGTGCCCAGCATGTTTTTGGTGGCTGGTGCTGCAAATTGTCCATAGCGAATTGTGCAAACTCGCCAAATCATTATCAGCAGCCTTGGAAACTTGACACAAAGCCACACCCTTCTTGATGACCCCTTCTTTGTGTCTGGTAAACATAATGGCCTCAAGGCACTGATCCCACCCATTTAAGCCTCTGCCGACTCCCACACTGTGAGATTTATCTCAGAGTTGGCAGGTTTGCCAAGTGTGTAATGTTTAATGCTTTTAAGTGGCAATAAGATTTGTTTACAAATGCTGTCTGCCTGTCAATTAATAGTAGGGCGCGGCTGCCCATCATGGGTGAGTCGCCGCTGGCGTCTCTAACTTCTTATTGCGGTCTCTGTGTGTATCTAAGTCTACATATCTATATCTTACCTTTCCTGCTCTCTGGTGCCCCAGTGAGATTGTTTTAGAGATATTTTATTACTGTTTTTTTTCTTTTTCTAACTTGAACTCCGTTGCTTCGTGAGAATCAATAACAAAGTGAAAAAAACAAGTGCAAATTACATTGTTGTACAATAGCAAGCTGTCACACCCTGGGTGATTGGTCATTATACCATTGCAACGTTTAGATGTGGAAATCATGTGGATAATAGGGATTCGATTTAGTGTACTTGTCTTGTAAGTGTCATATATGTTGATGGGCACATAGCCATAAGCTCTTCATAGTTATTCTTTTATTTTACACTGAATCCATGGCACTCCCTATACAGATCCTATGTTTTTTCTAACTTCTGGGAGCACCAATGGATTAGTAAGTATCTTGTCAGCGATCATGCTCCAATCCATATGTTGGCTCTAGTTAGAATTGGGGGAAGTATCAGAGAACAGTATCCCATTTGACGCTTGACCACCACCATGGCCACTTTGCAAAATATTTTAGGGGCAGATTTACTAAATTTTCACGCAGAGCAGGGCAGCAAACAAAGTTGCTGCACTGCATTGCTTAAAAGTGAGAGAGCTGAAATGCTCTACATTTACAAAGATATGGAGCATTTTTGCTCTCTCCTTGCACTGTGCACTGTGCACTGTGCACTATGTATAGCCTAGCGCCAACCATGCTGCAAGGGTGACTGTGTTAGAGGCAGGATTGTTTTTGTGAAAGAAGGGACACCGGTCTGCACAAACCTTAAAGGCATTTCCCTCATTCTATGTGTGCTGCAAAAGGCATCACACATTTAAAGAAGTTAGAAGGAGAGCTAAAGATATTTTCCCTAGTTGCGTCTCACTTGAGAAGGCTTAACATTTTGATGCATTCCCAGGTTTACAAGTCTTTGCAAATCTTAGAAGCAGCCAAAATCCACTGGTGGATGCATGGGAACGCCCATAATCCACCCACAAAACATGTCTCAAGTTGAAATGTAACTAATTGCAGTGCAAGCAGGTCCTTTTCGTTACAGTTCTTTACAAAGCTACGCAATGCAGAGCAAATCAGACCTTGAGTGGCTTTCTGAATATTTCTGAAGTCTTTACTATTGCACTTGTGCCACCTTGAGTGAAGCAAGGAAGATGCAAAGGCTTCATAAATATGGGCCTCGGTGGAATTTACCAGTATTTAGGGACTGTTTCATTCCTACCAGATTCTCAGTAGCACATGTAAAGATGTTAGTTAGAAGGGTAGAGCCTCTATCTGCAAAATGTGAGATGCTATTCTTTCCCCAAAGGATGGGATCTCGGGACATTCATATTCAAGGTAGGAACCCATAAAACAACAGATTTCCAAGCAGAATTCAACAGAGGTTTCCCCAATTTTTAGCAGCTGTGGCCTTGAAATATATGGATATTTATATCTATATTCACTGAAAAAAACATAGGTTTCAGGCACATTATAGTTAGAAATTAGCTTTTAAAAATCCTTAGAAATTCACTGAAAAAACCATAGGTTTCAGGGGCGTTATAGTTAGTTGGACATTTCACTTGTACAAAACCATAGAAATTCCCCCGTTATAGTTTGTTAAGCTAACTATAAATCACACCCCCGCAATGCACTGCTGATGACGTCACATATTACATCACTCATGACATGGTCAGTGACATCACTCGTGACATCACTGATGACATCTCAAATGACATCACTCATGACATCCCTGATGACATCATCCAGTGAACGTGTGTTTTTCAGAACATTAAATATGTTTTATATATGTATATCTCAAGGTCGATGGAAGAATTCATGTGTATATATGTGTCTAAATGGAGGATTTTTTTTTTGTAAAATTGATTGTATAACTGACTGATTAAGTGTATCTTAGTGAATACATGGGTTAGTGAGTAATGTTTAAATATGTAAATATCTGTATCAGTCTCTCACTTTGTTTATAAGTGGCTGCATGGGTTGGTGAGTAACTACATGAGTGTCTATATGGGTTATTCGTTGTTTTTTGAGTATCAGTATGAGTGTCTGAGTGTCTGTAGGGTTTGGTGGGGGTATTACTTAGTGCATAGATGCATGAATGAGTGACTCACTGTTTTTATGTGTTGAAGACAGCATGTGTGCAAGACGGTATGTGTGGATGAGTGTGTGTATGGATGTGTTAGTGAGTGAATGACTGTCTCAATAGTGTCTTAATGAGCAGCTACATATGTTTTAAACTAGTATATGTGAGTATTGGTGTATGTGAGAGTGAGAGATTGGAAGAGAGCCTGTATAAATAAGTATGTGTTTCTATAAGTGATTGTTTAAGAGAGTAAGTATGTGTTAGTTTCTGTAGAGGTGAGTGTGGTGGTGTGCGTATAACTGTATGTGCAAGTGAATGGATGTTTGATACTTTGTTTGCATGTGTGAGTAACTCTATGGATGAGTGTGGGTGTGTAACAGGATGTATAGGTGTATGAGTACATATGATGAATGAGTACATGTATGAGTAACTGTATAGGACTGTTGGTAAATGAGTCGATGTGTGTGTGTAGATCTTGGAATTACTGAATAGGTCTGTTGTAACTGGTATTGGTATGCTCATTGTTTTGAAAATGTTAGTTTCTTTTTTTGAGTGTGTGTATCAAAGGTTATATTAGGGTGATAGGAGGCCTGCAACTAGTATGATGTCATCAGTGATGTCATCAGTGAAGTCATTTGAGATGTAATCAGTGATGTCATGAGTGATGTCACTGACCATGTCATGAGTGATGTAGTATGTGATTTCATTAGCAGTGCAATGTCGGCGCGAGAGTTATAGTTAGCTGAACTAACTATAATGGGGGAATTTTTATGGTTTTGTACGAGTGAAATGTTCAACTAACTATATTGCCCCTGAAACCTATGTTTTTTTCAGTGAATTTATAAGGTTTATTAAATGCTAATTTCTAACTATAACGTGCCTGAAACCTAGGGTTTTTTCAGTGAATTTCAAAGGTTTTTTAAATGCTAATTTCTAACTATAACGTGCCTGAAACCTATGGTTTTTTTCAGTGAATTTCGAAGGTATTTTAAATGCTACTTTCAAACTATAACGTGCCTGAAACCTATGGTTTTTTTAAGTGAATCTCTAAGGTTTTTTTAAATGCTAGGTTCTAACTATGCCTACAGAGGTAGGACATGTAAAGAAAGAAGAAAAAACACACAGAAAGAAGCAAAAGAAATGCAGAAAGAAGCAACAGAGGTCCTCAAAGACAAAGAAAAGTGCAGGAAGAAGCAAGACGTGCAGAAAGAACAAACAGAGGAGCAGAAAGAGGCCTTGTTGCAAAATAGTACTGTGCCCTAAAATTTTTCAGATCGGTACTGGTGGTAACTGACTCTGACGGTAAACAACCTTTACAACAAAACTTTTACAACGCACTACCATTACGAAGCAACTTTTACAACGCAAACCATTACAACGTATTGCGCTGGGGGGCGCTCTAGGATAGGGAATAGGTTTAATTTACTATCGAACACCTTCCCTACTATCCCCGGGGACTGGAGTTGGACTAGTAAATTAAACCATTCACTATCCAGCGCCCCAAAGCACTATGCGTTGTAAAAACCGCGTTGTAAAGGCATGCGTGGTAAAAGCATGCGTTGTAATGTCATACATCCGACTCTGACTAACCAGGCCTAGAGCCAGTGCTATGCTAAAAGACACTAGGGAACACTATGTGTTGGGGTACCCCTGTGATTAGCACTGTAAGGCCCTAGTACATAATAGGGCAGGGGGATTAAAACTACCTCTGAGTCAGAGGTGCAGAAAGGCAACGCCCCCTCCCTTCACCACTGTGAAAATGCACCCTGTGGCGAGTTTTAAGTTGGGGGATGAAGTCCGCTTGAATCCTGAGGGTCCCTGGGGTCCAACTAGCCCACCAGATACCTCCAGTATGCGCCACGGAGCTGCATTGTAGAGAGATGTAAAAAGGTGGTGGGCTGGACCACCTCTCTACAACGCAGGCCTCTGGCAGTTACTGGAGGAACCTGGTGGGCTAGTTGGCCCCCAGGGGCCCTCAGGATTGAAGGCAAATTAATTCCCCAACTTAAAACGCGCCACAGGGCGTGTTTAAACTCATGTCACCTCAGGCCCCATCCCTTCCCTTCACCACTGTGAAAACTCACCCCATGGCGCGTTTTAAGTTGGGGGATTAAGTCCCCTTGAATCCTGAGGGTCACTGAGGTCCAACTAGTCCACCAGGTACCTCCAGTAAGCGCCACAGAACTGCGTTACAACTCAGCTCCCTGGCGCATACTGGAGGTACCTGGTGGGCTAGTTGGCCCCCAGGGATCCCCAGTATTCAAGGAGAATTACTTCCCCATCTTACAACGTGCCAGGGGACGTGTTTGCAGAGTGCTGCTGGAACAGGATGGGGCCTCCGGCACTATCCCGAGATTATTTAATTTTTATTTTTTGGAAGGGGGCTGTGTGGCCCCCCTTCTTTTTACTTTTTTTGGGACCTGGGGACCCCATCCCCCAGGGCCTGACCCCCATTTAAAAATAAATAAATATATATTTACGGGAAGGGGCCGCGTGGGTCCCCTCCCGTGGCCAATTCTGGGCCCCCGGGACCCCACCACGTTGGGCATGGCCAACTTTTCTTTTTATTATTATGGACGGGGCTGCGTGGCCCCCCTCCTGAGGCCATTTATGGCCTCGGGGACCGCATCCGCCTGGGCCGTCCTGTGCATTTTATTATATTTATATTTTATTTATAATGGAGGAGGGGGGCCGCTTGACCCCCCTCCCTGGCCACTTCTGGCCCCTGGGACCACATCCCCGGGGCATGGCTACCTCACTGGGGACCGTGGGGGAGCCCCAATGCCCCCACGGGCCAGCCGTCTCCCTGCGTCCTGCGGGATCCGGCATGCATCTCCTTGTGTGGAAAAGCAATCTGGTTTGGATTTTGAAAGAGAGAGCAGGTTTCCTGCTCTCTCTTCCAAACCCGCCCAGCCTTAGCAAACTGCAGTATCCTGTGGTGGGCACCCCGGGACACTGCAGGAGCCAGCCCTGGAGGGTGGCGCTCCCCAGGGCCATCACTGGCTCCAGGTGGGGGGCCGCGTGGCCCCCTCCCAACAGTGGCAGAGCCCCAGGGATGCAGTGGTTCCTGGGGCTCGGGGGTCCGTTACGGACCCCCAAGTTCACATATTAGTGTCCTGGGGAGGTGGTGGTCTCCGGGGCGTGTGAGAGGGCCTGAGCCCCCCCACACAGGTGTAATTTTCTTTTAAAAAGAGGTGGTCCCCGGGGTAGCAGGGGGCCCGTCTGCCCCTGCAAATTAAACACGTAAAGCCCCAGGGGTGGCGTTCCCCGGGGCTTGGAGGGCCTTTGGCGGTCCCCCAACTATGTAATCATGCCCTGGGGAGGTGGCGGTGCACGGGGGAGTGTGGGAGGATTGGGAACCCCCACACTTATTTTTTTCACTACCCCGGGACCTGGCTCACCCAGGGGCTTAAAATTAATGAAGTGCGGGAGTCTGTGCTTCGTTTTTCAAATATTCTCTGAGGGATCCACGGATCCTCCTCGGATTTTGCCGATTTAAAAACAAAATGCATTTTTCGGCCCTGGGGGTCCTTCTGGGACCCCCTGAGCAGGCCTAGGGGGTCAGGGTGTTTTTACCCTGCCCCCTTTTTGTGTATCGCACGTTTATTTTTCTCTCTTATTGTGCCTCAGTTCTCAAGATTGCTGCCAACACTTCCTGGTTTGAAGTGTTGACAGCCAATTAGCATGCAACTTGTGATTGGCAGGGTGCGCGAATCCTCCGTGCCTCTATATATGAATATTCTTATGTTTTGATTTTCTCAGCAACTACTGAATGGATTTACACCATTTAAGAAAAGGAGTGCTTTCTGAACCAAGCACTGCCTTTCTACCAAATTTGGTGTCATTCCGTTTAGCAGTTCCAGCTGTAGCCGTGTCTAAAGTTTCCTATGGGAAATGCATTTTTTGACCTCTTTGTTTTTTAATTTCGCAGGAACTACTGAATGGATTTACACCATTTAAAAAAAGGTCTCTTTTTGAACCAAGAGCTACCTTTTTGCTACATTTGGTGTAATTCCGTTCTGCAGTTTCGGCTGTAGCCGTGTCTAGAGTTCCCTATGGGAATTACCATGGCGAAAACACGTTTTGGAACACCCTTTTTTCTCGCCCCCGCTTGCCGAATCACCCCGAAACTTTCAAGATAGGAGCGGACCAGAGCGACCCAGTAGTTTTGAAAATTTTGCGAAGATTCGTCAACCAGCGTCAAAGTTATTGGGAAAAGAATGTTACGAATTTCGTATGGATAATAGGTCCTAACTAGAACTACCTACTGGCGGACGCCAGTAGGTAATCTATAACAGTATATCTCTATATCTATATCTATATCTATCTATCTATCTATCTATCTATCTATCTATCTATCTATCTATCTATCTATATATCTATCTATCTATCTATCTATATATATATATGCAAAATTAGAATCCGATCCACTGAATTCAGACAAGCCCACAGTTCAACCGTAAAAGTTCTTTATTCGGCAGGCATATATATATAATATATTTAAATACAAGGCTTAGTATCGTAAGTTGGGCTAAGCGTAATGCTGTCTTTATAGCTATCTGTCTTGGGTCTATTCAAGTTATATACTGCTCCCCCTACTCTAACTCCCCTGTATCTACTTCCATCTCAATTTCAGAATGTCTAGTGATCTCTGTAAAATATTCATGAGGTTTCTATGTATTAGGGATACCACATGCTTTGTAAAAGGGTCCGCTAGGACTCTAAACTCCAATGAAGATTCATCCTGCAATCTCTTCAGGCTCCCTGAATATTTTAGTTCAGCATGCTTCACTTGTATGCATTAAAAAAAGTTCAGGACTCAGCCAACTTAAAATACTTTGTGAGGGGCTTCCACTATTTAATAGATGCAATCCCCATATTTTCCCTAGCTTCAATATCGTAATGAGATTCCAATTACAGAATCCCATTAGTCTTGTACGCTGAATAAAACCTTTGAATACCAGAGTGGCATTTCCATGGTCAATATTCCTTACCATTCTATTTTTCCAGTTACATCATTCACACTTACACGATTGCATTAGTGTAATCAAGTAGGGAATGTGCTCCATGTTCACCATACATGAGCCTTCTGTAATTCCTGTGCCCCAAATCATGTCTGTAAAGCAAAAGACACCCAAATGATGGACGGAATGTGGAACAAATCAAACATTCACCCCCCAGTCAATAGATATGGTTTAAATCCATCATTCTTTTGCTCACCATGTCATTCCAGTTTAGACCCAGCCATGTGCAAATCAGTCTCGACTATACTCCTCATAGGAACAGCCAAGCCAGAACTGCCAAGCCAGGTCCTCCCTGGGCCAGAAACAAGCATCCGTTTACCAATTTTGGGGTATCGCCATTAATGATCGGTAAAGCCCGCTATGGAGGGCTCAAAGGCTATTAGAACATTCCGTCCCTAGGAGGTAGAATGTTCTAATTTTCAAAATAAAGGTCTCATGGAGCCCAAGGGTGTTTTTAATCCCCTTGAGCTTCCAGAGACCTTTGTTCACAGCAACAGCTGTGAACAAACATTGGAATGTAGGTGCTCCGGGATTCTACCAGCCGTTAGAAGCTCAGAGCACTTAATTGTTTTCAATGGAGCTCCGAATATTCCAATGTTCTAATGTTGATTACAAATTATAATATTACCACAGTTTGCAGTATACCAATGTTAGAGATGAGGGGCTTTAGTAGGCAGTGGTTTGCACACTGTTCAAGTAGGGACCCTTCCTTCTAGTCAGGATGAGAAAAGTATACACCTAAAGTTGCTTGTGCTCACCCTCTGGTAGCTTGGCACAGAGCAGTCAGGATAAACTACAGAGGCAATGTGTAAAGCATTTGTATATACCCACAGCAACACAGTGAAAACACCACAAATGGACACCACACCAGTTTAGAAAAATAAAATATCTTTATTTAAACCAAAGAAAAAGACCAAAATGACAGAAATCCAACATAACTCAAAATATCACTTGTAAAATGTTTCTTGCAAAAATGTAGCTCTTAGAAGACAATAGCTTAAACTGGGGCTATCTCTATGCTGTGAGAGGTACAAATCTAAGTATGGCACCGATTGCGAGGTACATGCACCAGCCAAGGAGTCACATGAACCCCCAGAGAAACAGTATATTTTGTGAGGATCCAATCAACAGCATTGCAGACGATCGGGGGGGAGGATCTAGTGCATGTGCCAGGAGACGTCAGTTCCTTCCTGCCACAGGAGAGGTGAGGTGTTGGTTCCTTACTGCCACAGGGGAGGTGAGGTGTCAGCTCCTTACTACTATGCAGGGGAGGTGAGGCGTTGGTTCCTTACTGTTGCAAAGAGGTGAGTCATCAGTTCCTTACTGTGCAGGAGAGATAATGCGGCATTAGCAGCGGCATTGGCGATGACATCTGGAATCTTCTTCTTGGGGTTTGCAGCCCAGCAAACACCTCCAATGGTCCAGACCTAGGAGTGGCACAATTACACAGGACAGAAGTCCCAGCAGTAGAGTTCAGGGATGCTGCAAGTGAAGTCTTTGTGTCCCTGAGACTTCGTAAATGGAGGCAAGCTCTACTGTAAGCCCTTGGAGATCTTCTCAAGCAGGGTTCACAACAAAGTTCAGTATTTGTCCTCTTTCAGGTAGAAACAGGCAACTGTAGGCCAATCCTGCAAAGCAACACACAGCATCTGGGCAGCACTCCTCCTCAATGCTCTTCAGCCCTTCCCCTTGGAAGAGGGTCCTTGTTATGTTGGTTATTATTATTATGTATTTTGTATTTAAGTATCAATATGTGTTTTGTACTCATGTGTTATTTCTTGCAAGATATGTTTAACAATGCTAAGTAACGTATTTTAGCATTGTTTAAATTGGTAAGATGCTCCTGCATTCCACCTGCGGTGTCACCAGGGTTCTAGATATTTTATTGGAACCTGGTTCGAGTTGCTGGTCTGGAGGAGGAGACAGGAAGTGTATTTTGGAGCTGTACTGTCGTATTTCCAACGTGCAATAAATACAACTTATTTCCACTGGTTTGTTGGATTCTACTCTCCAAATTGTGCAACGGGCTGTTTGAACACCAGGGAAGCCTTTCTGCTTTTACATCTGCAGTTTTTTCTTCGTGGATATTTATCTTGTCTGCCGTGTACAGTACAGCGTCACATGAATAATTGGTATTGCTCTACTTTATCTTGGATCTGTTTTTCTGCCTTCCCTCGTATCACCCTCGTGGGATTTTGGAGAGGGATGAATGGAGTCTTGGATAACAGCATTACAGATAGCAAGTTGTGGTAAATATTTGATTTACCGTCCTAATTTCTATGCAGGTAGGTACTTTAATCAATAATAACTCAAGTCGGAAAGAAAAAGGCAGAGTCCGTGGTGTTAGAGTTCTTAGGGGTTTTATTCCTTAAAAAGGAATGGTCATGACCGGATATCTTGTTCCTGCCACCACTGGGGTGCAGGAAGGGATAGAGCAATATTTTATTGACAATACATAGCTTATATACTTGAGTTACATTATAGAAACCAATATAGTAGGCGTAACAGCTGAGAGAAACAAGATAAAACACACACGTGGTAATAATACGTAATTAGAAGGCGTGAACTAGGCGTGAACATAGAGGTGTGTGCTAGAAACGTCATGAGTAGGTGTCATAAGTGGGTGGCAACAAAAGCAGAATCTTGCAATGTCAGCAGAAATCTGAGGCCTGGATGCGCGCGCAGCTGCATGACGTGTGATTGACGTGAAACTGGAGGGTGCAGGGGACTTGACATTTACAATGGCGGAAAGAGACAGAAGTCTGGCATGTCAGATCAACTCGTACCTCTATCATATCTGATATCTGATGTTTGGGAACCATACTATCTGGGCGGAAAGGTCTCTGGGGCAGAAGCTATTCTATACTGACTGTGAGTGCGTGTATAAGCGTCTAAGTGTCTGCATGAGATGCGAGGGGGGCATGGGCCTTCCATGGTAACAGAGGCTATGAATCACTTGCACGGAGACAGTGAGGCCGGGCCCTTCGCTCTGCAGCTGGGGGGATGTTTACTTAAACTAGTAGGCAGGAATGCATTTTCGGAGAGGGAAACAGATAACTCGAAGGTTGAATTCATTCTTGGCAGGCAGCAGGCTGAGCTAACGCGGTGAGCCGCGCAAGGAGTAAGGCAGAGGTCACGGGTACAGAGACAGCCTGGGCTGAGGCTTTCAGAGTCAGGGCCTGCTTCGCCAGAGCTGAAAAACGTGTAAAGTACACCACAAAAAGACGTTGGCATGGCATACTTAGGAACGGACTATTCAACCCATTTTGGGTGGGTCTGAAAGAGGACATGTTAACGTTGGACGCAAATGTATTTGCGTCTTCATAGCTGGCACAGGAGGGAAGTTACATGCACTTTAAGCTCGTACATGGAGACGGTGGGGTACACGATAGGGAACATAACTTGACCAAAAATTTATATTTCCTCATTCCCTCCTTGTTCCCTACGGACCCTTCATGATATCTCGATCCTCATGAATCGATCAGTCTGTTCTTGTAACATCATTTGCTCGTCTCTCTTCCGTTGTCGGTTTGAGAGAAAACTGGAATGTTCAATGCACGATGTGGCACACAGTCCACAAATCGCTGGCCCACACTGTAGGCACAGGCAACAACTGAATACTATGACAAGGGCAATGCCTAGGAAGGATAGGATCTTCCATCCCCAAGCGGTTAACGTTGTCCAGAACCAACCGGACCAAGTCCAGGTGCCTGGATTCTGATGTATCAAACTTGCAATCTTATGAAGATCTGTAATAGCTTTGTAGACAGTTGGCGCGTTTTCTGGAATGAAAACACAGCAACTTGACCCGATGACCTTACAGGCTCCACCTCTATCTGCCAAGATGACGTCAATAACAAGACGATTCTGAAGGACAACAATCCGCATAGCAGACTGTTCCTCTGTTAAGTTACCTAGAGCGGAGGCAGTTTCATTTACTACTGCTTCGAGTGTTCTGGTTAATCTACGTATTAATTTACTGTTTTGGACGGGGCCTGTGAAGAAAAAGAATCCTTTATTGAAATCTGTGTATTGTTCCCATGCCGTTTCAGTATAGTCGACAATCGGGAGATCTCTTCTGAGTCTACTCTTTACTAGATTTGTATTTCTGTGATAATCAGGAGGGGCTAGAAAAACAGGTGGCAGAAGGAAGGCAATGTAACAGGTACCATCCCAATCTGGAGGTAAGCGTATGTATGCGGTATAGCCACAAACAAAGTAGCAATGACGAGTAGCTTTAAAGGAGGACTTGCCATGATCACTGAATTCGACCACGGTGGTACATTTACTATGACCTAAGTGTACTGAACCCTTCTTTCTGACACATAAGTCACCTGTGACTGGTAGTACTGACATAGCAGGGAGAACTGGTGCGGCTTCAGATTCAACAGTGAGAATCATGAGGTTAATTGTATAATTACCTAATCCATATACTTCATTTTCTAGATCAGTTCCTACTCTAGTGGGGAGTCTTTTCTTGTCAGGGTAACAGGCATTAAGCAGAACTAAGTTCAAGTTTCCCCAAACCCAGCTCCCTTTAAAAACAGCAACATCAGAATCTAAAGAATTAATTATTCTAAACCATGCACCACAGGAGCCATTATGAGTGAACGGGTACGGAAAGAGGGGCAGAACTCCCTTGTATTTCTGGTAGGGAGGGAGTCGGCCACATATCCAACAGTTTGTAGCATTGTTAGTCTGATGGGAATGGTGTAACATACTAATGAATGTGTTGTTGCGCAGCGCCAGTCTGTAAGAAAGTTCATGGGGAGGTAATTCACTAAAGGAATGTTCAGCAGAAACATTGAAAGCAGATTGTTCACGTTTGAAGATAGGGTAGTATATGGGAAGCAATATACTAGCAACAATAATCAGGAAACTTAAAAAGAACATAATCAATAAAGTCACTATACAGTGACTGCGGAGTGATTTGCAATATGCACGTTTCTTGAATTGTCTCTCTCTCTCTCTATCTCGATCTAGGGGATACATGTCAGAAACTATTTAACCGATTCACCTAGGGGAGGACTTAAACAATTAAACTGTCTGACTTGCTAGATCGAAGTTTCAGTTTATACTCCTCTTGGGGAGTTTTCTCTCGTTCGGGAACCTTAAAGTCACTAGGTTTGATACAGTCTTTGGAGGGGGTGGACGAGTCAGGGTCTGGTTTCAGTTCGTTGCACTTTTTAATATGACTCGTATGGATCCACCCCTTTCTGCCTTCCACCTTGATCGCGGTCTTCGTAGTAAGAAGGACGGTCTTCGGCTCTTTCCAGCGGGGCTCCAGCGGACTTTTCCTGTCGAAGTTCCTAATCAGGACAATGTCTCCTGGTCGGACATCGTGTGGCTTTACATCAGTGTTGTCAGGGAAGGCTGCAGCAACCTGTGAACGACATGATTGGAGTGCAGACATCAAGGAGGCAAGGTAATCTGTCAGCATATTACAATCGACATCAGTAATTTTCTTAGGCATGGGAGTCCCCCACATATTCGGTGGTCTACCAAAGACCACTTCGTACGGGGATAGTCCTGATCTCGAATGGGCAACCATTCTCATGTAGAATAATGCAACTGGCAGGGCGACTATCCAGTCGACCCCTTTCTCTTTACAAACTTTGGCAAGGCGGGTCTTTAGTGTCTGATTATGCCTTTCTACAAGGCCTGCGGCTTCGGGATGTCGGACACAATGGAATCTCCACTGATATCCTAACAGAAGGGAAACATGCTTCATAAGTTCGGATGAGAACGGCTGTCCGTTATCTGAGTACACGACACGAGGCAAACCGTACCGTGGGAAGAATTCTCGAACCAGCTGCTTGGCAGTGGTCGGGGCAGTGTAATCTGGGACTGGATATGCTTCGGTCCAACGGGAGAGTGCACAAACAACTACGAGGACATATTTGAATCCTCGACAATGGTCCATCTGGATATAATCCATCTGGAGGACTTCAAAAGGGTGATCGGGAGGATGGAATCCACCTTGCTCTACAGGAACGCTTTTACCGGGATTGAACTGACAACAGATCATGCAAGTACGCACTTTCTGTTTTGCTGCTGCTCGTAAGTGTTTGTTGTACCAGAGATTCTGTAAACTGTCTAACATAGCTTTCTCTCCTAGATGTGCTGGACTATGTGCTGTATTTATCATGATTTGAACCATTGAGTCGGGGAGAAACCATGTAGATTTTCCCTTCGTGACCCATCCTTGATCTGTCTGGATCCCTCCTAGTTCAGTCCATTTCTTTATTTCATCTGAAGTAGCATGTGTCTGGATATCGATTACATCTAGGGTGGGATCCCTGACTGACATACACTGTGTTGGTACTATTGTCTTTGTCACATCGGTAGTCTGGGTGTGAGTCAATGCTGTATGTTTTGCTGTCTGGTCTGCCAGGTCATTACCCTGGGAAACAGAATCCGTAACTTTAGTATGTGCTTTACACTTCATGACGGATATGCCTGAGGGCAGATGTATTGCTTCTAACAGTGCTTGAATGAGGGGACCGTGTTGTATCTTGGCACCATGAGAGGTCAAGAAACCTCGTTCTTGCCATAACATTCCGAAGTCGTGTACGACTCCGAACGCATAACGGGAATCAGTGTATATGTTAACATTTCTGTTCTTGGCTAATATACAAGCTCGGGTCAAAGCGATGAGCTCCGCCGCTTGAGCAGACAGTGTGTCAATACGATGTGTTTCTTTAACTTCAGTTTCAGTGGTCACTGCATACGCGGCCCCTAATTCTCCTGTACTTGTTCTCATGCATGAACCATCCACGTAAAGTGTCAGGTCTGGATTTGTCAGTGGGACATCTGTTAAGTCTCGTCGAGGCTTTGTTACTGCATTAATGATCTCTATACAATCATGCGGGGCTGGATCTGTCATAATTGTAGGTAACAATGTTGCGGGATTCAGAATGCTGCAGCGTCTGATTTCTATGTGTGGCTGGAATAGTGTCAATTCATAACCTGTCAGTCGTGCTATAGTCAAGTGCTGAGTCTGAGTTCTGTTTAAAAGGACCTCTACAGAATGTGGAACTTGTACTGTTAATTGATGTCCTAAAACAATTGAGTCGCTCTGTCTGATTGCTAGTGCTGTTGCTGCTACTGACTTCAAGCACGCAGGGAGTGCCTGGGCTACTGAATCCAATGTACTTGAAAAATAAGCGCAAGGCTTATGTGAACCTGCTTGGTCTTGAGTGAGGACAGACAATGCTGTACCATCACGTTCTGTAACAAAAAGTGTAAAAGGCTTGCTGTAACATGGTGTCGCTAGAACTGGTGCTTGACATAAAGCTTTCTTTAATTCCTCAAAAGCCTGTGTATGTTCCTGAGTCCAAGGGAGGGCAGTCGAAGTCGCTGCCTCCTGTGTTGTTAACTGAATCAGTGGTTTAGCTAGAAATGCATACTGAGGAATCCATTGTCTGCAGTACGAGGTGAGGCCTATAAAGGCCCGCACTTCCTTTTGTGTCTGGGGTTGTGGCATATTTACAATTAACTGAATGCGATCGGGAGTGAGCTGTCTCCCCACTTTGAACAGCAAGTGACCCAAGTACACAACTTGCTGAACACAGAATTGTAGCTTCGAAGGAGACACCTTGTGTCCCTTGTCGGCCAGAAAATGTAAAACTGTCAGTGATGCTTGTTCACATTCGGGCTCACTTCGTGCGGTGATCAGCAGATCATCGACGTATTGCAGTAAGGCAGTGTTAACTGGCATTATGATACAATCAAGTTGTCTTTTCAGTGCTTGGCTATAGATGCTGGGGCTTTCTGTGAATCCTTGAGGTGCGCGTGAAAATTTGAAACTTCGTCCATTTAAACTGAATCCGAAGAGATATTGGCTCTTCGGGTCAATAGGTACACTGAAGAAGGCGTTCTTGAGGTCAATTACAGTAAAGAACGTTGCTTCTGAATCAATAGCAGTCAATAGGGAAGAGATGTCAGGAACCACAGGGTACTGTGGAACAATACATTTATTCAGTTCTCTTAAATCAATCACCAGCCGATATACTGGCGGTGCATTGGGATCAGTACGTTTAAGAATCGGAATGATAGGGGAATTACAGATATTGGAGTCGGTCTCTACGACCACTCCTTGGGCAATGAGCTCTTCAATGATTTCCAGTAAAGCCACTACAGCATCGGGTGGTAACTTGTATTGTCTGATTCTGGGTAGAACAACACCTTGTTTGAGTGTAACACGGTATGGTGTAATGTGCATACAACCTACGTCAGTTGGGCCTTTTGCCCATAAGTGATCCGGTACATTTTTCAATCTGACATCAAACTCTCGTAATACATAATGACCCTTAAAGTCTCTCAAGAAAAGTCTAACTCCTTCCGGAGAACAGCAGATCACGGCTCCTAGAGCCTTCAATGTTTTTATTCCTAACAGATTTTCTGGACAAGATTTCGTAAGTAACAAGTCTGTAACACGTGATAATGGACCCACAGCCAGGGGGACTGGTTTCGATACCTCATTTACAATAGGCTGTCCTGAAAAACCAAGGGAAACATTCTGTGAGCCTGAGAGGGGTGCCCCTGGGACTTCATCATGGCTGATTGTGGTGCGACTTGCCCCTGTGTCAATTAAAAACTTTCTGTCTTTTCCTAATACTTGACTGTGTACATAAGGACCCTCTTGATCTACAGGGATTTCAATAAGAGGCAAGCCACCCTCCCTCTCTAGGCTGTTTCATGTGTATCGTGGATAATCGGGGTAATCAGATTGGGCATACTGGTACATCTGCTGCGAGACTTGCTGAGTCGCGGCAATGGGCTGTGGCTGTGACTGTGACTGTGGTACTGCTACTGTCTGTGCTGCATGTGGTGAAACATGCATAGGCTGGGTGTTCTGCATGGGCTGTATATTCTGTGAAGTCTGTTGCTGACTCTGATTTTGTCTAGGTGGATGCGGTCTTTCTTTAGTTTTACCTGTGGATATATTATGTTTCAGAACTGGGCATTCATGTACGTAGTGACCTGGCTGCTTACAATAATTGCATGTCCCTTTAACGGGAGCTGTGGCGTGACCTGTCTGGGTCATACCCTTTCTCTGGCCGTCGGCTGGAACCGACTGGGCCACTAACATTTTCATTTTCGTGTCTTTCATACGTTTCTGTTCCTGATCCTGTTCTTCTCTAATTCTGTTCTGATGGTATTGTAACATCTGTAACATCTGAGATGGCGTATTTGCTTGCCAAGTACTCTCAACTTTGTACACGCGGTTCTTAACTAATGGCAGAGAATTCTCGACTAGTTTTGATACAAAAAGATGCGGGTATGACTCGCTACTTGGCTTAAGGCCACTATTGATAATAAAACATTTCTCGAATCTTGAATAGAAGTCGCTAGTATCTTCATCGTGTTTCTGTTTACAGGCCGAAATTGCGTCCCAGTCTTCCTTTCTAGTTGTCAGTAATCTTGGCAGAACCTGTACTATTAAACCTGGTAATGCTTTAGTTTTCTCCCCAAGGCCTAGCCCAGGGGTACGAAGTTTCTCCTCGTCCTCTATTTCTGTCCACACAATCTTTTTATCTCCCACCTCCCATTCTCTTTCCTTCAGTTTCTCGTAGATGCCCGTGGGCAGCAGTACCTTTAACATTTTCATAATATCTTCATATGTGTAATCTCCCATCAGTAACATGTCTTTAAGTTCTCTGTGAAAACCAGCAGGGTCTTTATCGTGACACGGTACTAGTTTCTTCATTTCCAATAGTTCTAACTTGGTCAGAGGTGTGTGTACATACACACGTTTCAGGGCGTTATCAGGACCCATGACTGGGTGTACTTCTCGTAAGGGGTTCTGACTTTCGATGCCATGCAGACGCTCCATGTGATACATTTTTCTTTCTGGGGGCGGAGCGGGAACGTATTCGGAACTTAAGAACGTGTTATATCTGTGCCGTTGTTCTAGAATTATTTGAATTAACTTGGTACTTAGGCCTCTCCATCTATCCATGAGTAGTGCTTCTAATATATCGTGTAAGGGACCTGGGTCAGAATGTTGATATCTGAATAACGTGAGAAGGTGCTGAATCATGTATACACCTGCTAATTTCTGCTCGTCTGGGGAAAGGTTCAGGAATGTCTGTGCTACTGTGTCATCATGGTATATGTTCGGATTGTCAGCCCATAATACAGCTGACCGGGCTAGTTCTTGTTCATCCATAGAATTTAGTACATGGTACCCCATTCGTTCTCGAAGCATTTTATCAGTCTCTTGAAACTGATGTTCAGGAGAATTCGGTTTTGTTATGCCAGAGAGGAAGACTCTCTTGCTTTCTGGACGAATGCCTTTCCTAAGATAAGTTCCTTTACCTACATACGCTATCATGTCTGTAGTCTTTTCTGGTTCTCCAGGTCCTTCCTCCTCTTCAGAGGAAGCTTCTTCTTTCTCATTCTCGTGTACTTCTATTACTGCACTTCTTATTTTCCTGTACATACTGGCTATGCAATTCTGTTTATCATGTTTTCCTTCGGCTATATTTTGACCCCACTTTGTTAGGGCATCCATTTCTTCCTGTTCTGTCTCAGGCCTGTCTCGTTCTCTTATAAAACAATTTATGAAAAAACGTAGTATATATGCTTGAGTGTCTACTTTCTGATGTGCCATGGCTTCCTTAATACTTTCAGGGTTTTCCCCCGTCCGGACAAAATGATATATCCTATCTAGGTGCTCTTTCATTCCTGAGAATAACACTAGGTAATCTGTAGCTTGTCGTAAACGTAGCGATGCCATCAACATCCTATCGTCTTTACCGGGTACTGGATCGTATCTGCAAACTTGAAGCGGTTCTTTGAGTATGTCGAGACGGGGTGATTGGAATGAAAAGGGCTTCTGCATGTCCCTAAGGTTTAATCTGTGTGTTGCTGGCGGGGTCTGGTAACCCCTGGTCGCACCTCCTGAGGCAGAGGCTTGAGCATTATCTCTCTGTGGAGTCTGTATTTGTACTAGAACTTGTCTTTTAGTAGGATCGGGCGCAAGCGGATTCAGTATCTTAACCTTAGGTGA
Source organism: Lissotriton vulgaris (assembly GCF_964263255.1). Taxonomy (NCBI): domain Eukaryota; kingdom Metazoa; phylum Chordata; class Amphibia; order Caudata; family Salamandridae; genus Lissotriton; species Lissotriton vulgaris. The sequence continues at coordinate 1,076,506,147 of NC_141689.1, read as the reverse complement.
GGGAAGTGGTGGAGGTGGAGGAACGACAGGCTGTCGGTCAGGGGGAACTTGTTGCGGTAGTGGCGGGGTGCGGTCTGGAGGCGTGTTGCCATCTCCGTCACCGTCAGTAGGCGGGACGAGGGCACGTGGATTTGTGTAAGCGGGTGCTACATCATTTAGATAGGAATTCAGAAAGATGTCTTTAGTAGTCCTGTGGTTTACTTTAATTGGAACCAATGGTGGTGGCAGATTTTTCGGCATTTCTGAAGTGGCCTCAGGCGTACCTTCGGCTACTAAGTACATACCATTTACAAGATTGTTTCGTGCGCGGTCTACTTGTTCTGATTTTACTCGAATCCCTTCAGTAACTAATTCGTTTTCTCGGGCTTTATCTGATTCTTCTCTATGTCTGTCTTCTCTACGGAGTGCTTTTTCAGCACGTTTATGTGATTCTTTACGCCAAAATTCGATGGCGTCTTTCTGAGATTGTCTGGCTTTCTTTTTCCATAATGCTTCTTCTACCTTCATGATGCACTCGGCATCCCATGTTCCAGTAACAGGCCATCTGTGTCTTTCGTCTAGATGCTTAGTATAATCGGCCCATAAATCTAGATACAATATGGCGTCTATGCCATGTTTCTGATACATGAAGTTTCCAGGAGTGTCCCTAGGAGGGATAGGAATTTCTTCCTCTAGTATCCCTTTTCTAGTTCCTATCTGTTTTAACTTATTGAAAAACAGCATCTTGTTTACTTAGTACTGAATGCTCAATCCTAGCTGTTTTAATTCTGACCCTGAACACAATTAATTACACAAGAATACAGTAATGCACATTAGGAACAGTCACTCATACCACGACATTGAACACATAAAAAGACATTTGAAACATATATGACTACCCCCTATACTGGATGTACTGCTAAACAGCACAGATACACTGCTGAGAACAGTGCAAGAACTAGGATAACTGATATACTGCTAAACAGTACAGATACACTGTCTAAAACAGTGCAGACCGAATTTGTGTACCCAAACCCGTTCTAGATACGTCCCAGCAATGGTACTCACCGGGAAGCACGGACAACAGAAGGCCTCGGAAAACTCGACTGGACTGGACCGGACTCGACTCGACTCGATACGTTGATACTTCGGAAAACTGGTGGGCCTCTTGACACCTCGGACCTTGCTTCTTTCGGCTAGGCTCTGGTCGGGATCCTCCGCGCTCCTCACCGCCTCGTCTGGGTGCTGATTGCAGTCTTCGTCGCCTCCGTGGGCCAGAGGGAGATACAGGAAATCCTGCCAGTACGCGTAGTTTCCGTCTAACTGATGGCAGGGGACAGAGCTTGCAACGCACCAACCGGCGCGTGAGGTGGGGGAGGGGTCCCTGTTCGGGCGCCAAAATAATGTGGTAAATATTTGATTTACCGTCCTAATTTCTATGCAGGTAGGTACTTTAATCAATAATAACTCAAGTCGGAAAGAAAAAGGCAGAGTCCGTGGTGTTAGAGTTCTTAGGGGTTTTATTCCTTAAAAAGGAATGGTCATGACCGGATATCTTGTTCCTGCCACCACTGGGGTGCAGGAAGGGATAGAGCAATATTTTATTGACAATACATAGCTTATATACTTGAGTTACATTATAGAAACCAATATAGTAGGCGTAACAGCTGAGAGAAACAAGATAAAACACACACGTGGTAATAATACGTAATTAGAAGGCGTGAACTAGGCGTGAACATAGAGGTGTGTGCTAGAAACGTCATGAGTAGGTGTCATAAGTGGGTGGCAACAAAAGCAGAATCTTGCAATGTCAGCAGAAATCTGAGGCCTGGATGCGCGCGCAGCTGCATGACGTGTGATTGACGTGAAACTGGAGGGTGCAGGGGACTTGACATTTACAATGGCGGAAAGAGACAGAAGTCTGGCATGTCAGATCAACTCGTACCTCTATCATATCTGATATCTGATGTTTGGGAACCATACTATCTGGGCGGAAAGGTCTCTGGGGCAGAAGCTATTCTATACTGACTGTGAGTGCGTGTATAAGCGTCTAAGTGTCTGCATGAGATGCGAGGGGGGCATGGGCCTTCCATGGTAACAGAGGCTATGAATCACTTGCACTGAGACAGTGAGGCCGGGCCCTTCGCTCTGCAGCTGGGGGGATGTTTACTTAAACTAGTAGGCAGGAATGCATTTTCGGAGAGGGAAACAGATAACTCGAAGGTTGAATTCATTCTTGGCAGGCAGCAGGCTGAGCTAACGCGGTGAGCCGCGCAAGGAGTAAGGCAGAGGTCACAGGTACAGAGACAGCCTGGGCTGAGGCTTTCAGAGTCAGAAAGCAGAAAAAAGGCTCGATGGCAGAATTCAGGGCCTGCTTCGCCAGAGCTGAAAAACGTGTAAAGTACACCACAAAAAGACGTTGGCATGGCATACTTAGGAACGGACTATTCAACCCATTTTGGGTGGGTCTGAAAGAGGACATGTTAACGTTGGACGCAAATGTATTTGCGTCTTCATAGCTGGCACAGGAGGGAAGTTACATGCACTTTATGCTCGTACATGGAGACGGTGGGGTACACGATAGGGAACATAACTTGACCAAAAATTTATATTTCCTCAAAGTTACCGTTACTACTTGCCTGCTTTGTTTGGATCAGCATCTTTTAGATGTATGCTGGCATGTGTGGTGTTGGGCCTCAGGCCCACATGACGCTGTAATGAAGGACACGAACACCAGGTAGTATGTGGGTAAACTGGCCTCGAGCACGTGCACCCGGGCTCTTTTATTAGCGGGGTCACGTGACTCGTGACACCCGTGATGGATGGGTGAGGGGTGTAGTGTGTCCAGCCCTCGAGGGAGTGGCTGGCAGGCAGGAAGCTGGAAAACGCCAGAACGTGTCCTGCAGGACACTACATTCCTCCCCAACTTTATTGAGGAACAAACAAAATGCTAGTCCAAACTGTGAGGGATGAAAACAAGTAACTAGTTACCACAGGGTCCATCAGTCTCTAGAGTCAGGTGGCAGGATGACAGCAGACCTGGATTGGTGGCTTGGCTTGCGGAGGAACCTTCTCGGCGGGCACCCATAGTTTAACCTGAGGGCCTCAGGACACGACTGCTGGCTGGGAGATGTCCTCTGCATGCCGACAGCTCGTTGATGGTGAAGTGTCTTGCTGCTTTGCCTGGTCTCCACTTGGCTGACGTCCGTGATGGTCCGTGGTGGTTTCTAACAGTTCATGGTAGTGAGCTGCGTCACCAAAATGGATGGAGTCCTACAGGAGAGTTCACATAGGTGTGGCTGAGCCGACGGTCCTTGTTGAACGGCTGGGCTGTGACCGGATACCTGTCGGTGGGGCAGAGTCTCTGCTCGCTCTCCCGCCTGGGGAGGCCCGTTGTCGGGGTTGCTGCGGGACTGTAGGAGGGCTGCACTGAGGGCTGCTTGTGTGCCAGCTGGTGGCAGCTGCAGGGCCGCGGAGGAGCCGTTGCTTGGTCAACCGCCCAACTCCCACGGGTGTATGAGTCGTGGACTAGACTTGCCTTTGCTGCTTCGGTTCCGGTGTATGCCAGGTTCACAGGGGTCCTCTGGTTTCTATTGTCTGCTGGTGTGGTGACTGTGCAGGACTCCAGTCCGCCGATCTTCTGGGAGTGGTAATGTTTGACGCAGGTGATGACGGCTGGCGTGATGGCAGTTGCCAGCCATGTGGTGACTTGGGATGACAGGTGGTGGTGGCTTGCTGGGAGTGTTGGATGTCCAGGTGGACTTGGCAGCTGTGTGCCTCCGCCTTGCTGAGCTGGAGTGTCTATGGCGGCATGACACGTAGAGTGAGGGGATCCTCCTTTGCCTGGCTTGGGGTCACTGCCGACTCCATCTTGAGGCGGTGGGAAGACGGACACCCTGGGCTGATCTCCACCCTTGATACCGGAGGACAGGAGCACGGATGCTGGTCTACTCAGACTGCTGACGCTCGGGGATGGACGGTCACCTGGGAAAACGTTGGGACAAGACGTGGGCTGCGCTCGCTGCGGCTTATGCTTGGTCTATTCGTGGCGCTGCATCCTGGGACGTCGGTCTGCGGGGACGGACGGTCGCCTGGGAAAACGTTGGGATGAGACGTGGGCTGCGCTTGCTGCGGCTCATGCTTGGTCTATCCGTGGCGCTGCATCCTGGGACGACGGTCCGCCTTGGTGGCTGTCTGGCGTGTCAGGGTGTGCTTCTTGGCTGGCTGCGAGTCCTCGGTCTTCTCCCTTTCGTGGTCTTGTTCAGCCCACCTGTGCTGGTCCGGTCTTCTGGGTGACAGAGCTGTCACTCTTCTTCTTTTCCTTTTTTTTCCGAGGGCGTTGCGTGTGGACCTCGAGGCGGCGCAGTCGTGGCGCCGGCCTCTCCGCCTTTGCTCTGGCGTGCTTGTCTGGACTAGTCACTTGGTGACGTGTTTCTTGCTTGCTGGGCAACGTGACGTCCGGTCTTGTGTCGCTGTTTGTTGGAGCACTTGGTGCTGTGGCGGCCTGACACGTGGGGTGTGCGACTCCTCTCTTGCCTGTCGTGGGTCACTGCCGACTCCATCTGGAGGCAGTGCGAGGGAGGACACTGTTGGTGGTCTTCGGCCTGCTGTGGGGTTTCGCTGTGGCAGTGGAGATGTGTGTGCTCTCCGGCCTGCGTGCAGCAGTGCTTCTGCCTGGAGAGGTTTCCTGGGTGCTGACTGTGCGGTCAGGTTCACAGGTGCGACCTCCTGCGCGCTTCTGGCTTTGCATGCTCGGGTTTCTTCCTGGATGCTTTCTTGGCACACGGGGTGCCCGTACTCCGGGAAGAGTAGATGACACAATGTCAACGCTGTCAGTGGTGGCCACAGGTGGTGCTGTTCTGCACCAGTCTCTTGTGCTTGCGGTGGCGATCACTATCTTGAGATGCCACTGGCGTTCCGTCTCTGCTGGTGGCGGCTGTCTCTGGGGTTGCTGCTTGTGTCGCTTGGCCCTTGTCTGTGCTGGAGAAACGTCTGGCTCCTTGGGCCTTTGGTGACGTGCAATGGCTCTTTTTTCCTTGAAAGTGTAGGCCGTCCTTTGTGGCATGTAGTGCATTCGTCAACTGACTTGGCTGTGTCAGTTCTGTTACTAGCCTGTGTTGCAGCAGTGATGGGTTCACAGCGGTGCTCCTGCAGTGGTAGGTGTCGCCGTCTGGTTCAGGCGGCCAATCGGTGTCCTGGGGAGTCTTGGACTTCTTCTCACCAGCAGGGTGCAAAGGGCCTCTCTGTGCGCATTCCTCCTTAAGGGCACTTTTGCTGTGCCTTGCGCAGGACGTCCTAGCTGCTGGGCATGGGTCGCTTTGATTTTCAAGACTTGGTGCCCTAGTATTGCAGATCTGTAGAGCGACGTTGGATGGCGCAGGACTTCACGCGGGCTACTCAGTGGGGCTGATGTCTCTGGTATCCGCAGCTTTGCCTTTCCTGTGGTGGTTGCCTCTCACATGGGTGTACCCGGTGGCGTCCGGATGTACGGGTTTTGCTCAGGGTTGATGCTTTGCTGGATTCCCGTGTGCTGGAGCTCTGTGCTCCTCCCTGATGTGGGCAAAGTGTTGCTCCTGGCGCTGGGGTGTGAACTCTATGGGGTCTCGTGGAGACTTGTGGTGCGTTTGTGCATGATGGGGGTTCCAGTGTCCCTTGCGCACAGTTCAGCAGGCTGTGGCGGTGGGGTTGTCAGCAAACGCACAGCTACCTGCCCAACTGCACCTCCCTGCAGACTTCTCCTGTTCTTTATATTTTCTTCCCCTGGTGTTGCGCCTGGTGCCCTGTGTGCACGTCTCTCCTGTCGTGCTCGCGAGTAGGGAGCTTCTCCAAGTGACCTCTGTGTGGGATGAGGTTGTGCGTAGGTGGGAGCGGTCTGTACAGGTGCAGTGTCTTTGGCGGCCACTGGGTGGCAGTGCGACCCTGTGCTTGGGTCTGGATAGGTGTCCTGAGGCTGCAAGCTCATCCCGGCATTAGGGACTCGAGTGCAGTACAGAGAGGGCTCGCTTAATGGCTCTGCAGGGCCAGACTGTGACCAGGGTGCTCCACGGAGGGACACAGCCTTTGCTTTAGGTCGCTGGCAATGTTTATTACCCTCAGTCCTGGACGGCTGCTTTGTGTGGGATTCGACCACATTTATGTGTTTTGGCCACACGGTCGCCAGGTGGCGCTGCCGAGGCGGCTCTCTCCCGGCCACGGCAGACTGCCCTCTTCGCTGTGGGTTATGCTGTGCTCCGGGCAGCTTGCGGCAAGGTGTGCACATGGGCGGCGGCCCTGCTGGCCCCTCTTACTGCTCTTGGTGCAGGAGACTGCAGCTCTCGGCAGCCTGGTGGCGTTACTGGCATCGACTCGGTTGGCCGCGGCAGTCTCCCCCAGAGTTTCCAGTCGTGTTGGACGTCAGAGCCGCCACTGGGCTCACACTCCCGGCGGTGCTCCCTGTGGTTGTTGGCAGAAGGCAGGGAGCCTCACGCGCTTGCTCAGGTACGGGGACCGGGGTCATGTACAGCTCTGTTGAGCCTCCTCGGGTCTCCTTTGGTGGCGGCGGTGCACAGGGTCTCCATTGACTGCGACAGCGCTCACTCTCCCTGGAGGACTGTCCGGGGTTTGTGGGGTGATGATTGCGACGCTATTCACCCGCAGGTACTGTCGTTAACTTCCTGGGTAGGTGGGCAGTCGCCTAGGGAGGGTTCGTGTGGCAGCATGCGTCGGGGCTGAGAGGTAGGGTCGCGCCTGACTCTTCACCTGGGCATCTTGCGGGTCCGATGACGGTGCTATCCTCTCCCCCTCGCATGTGGGTAGTGCTAGCACTGGCGCTTTCACCTCATCTGCGGTGCCGATGGCCACGTCTCACCAGGCCTGGCACTCGTGCATTCTTCCTTCCTCCTTCACTTGTGCCGTGAAAAGAGCGCCGGGGGTGCCGCTTGCCTCGTTGCACTTTTCCCTCACACAAGACGGGACAAGGGGCCGGTCAGTGGGCATGCGGGCCTCGTCTTCCTCCACGCGGTGGGGCCTGGGGCGAAGCGCACGCCCCACAGGCTACTCGGCGTCCGGTGTCCGGCGTTGCTCTACAGGGGGTGCCCTCTAGGCGGGCAGCTTTCTCCCCCACCCTTTTCCTCCACGACGGGCAGTGGCTACACACGCGGGCAAGACCCGCCTCGTCGCCAATGTGGTGTTGGGCCTCAGGCCCACATGACGCTGTAATGAAGGACACGAACACCAGGTAGTATGTGGGTAAACTGGCCTTGAGCACGCCTGATTCTTGTCTTCTCCTGTCAGATACCTTCTGACAGTGGTGAGTTTTTGGATACCGAGGCAATAGCCTCATTACTCCATATTCGTTTGGAATTTTGTAGTCGCTGTTTCGGTTGTCTTATTGGTGTGTGACGCTTTGTCACAGTTGAGGTTGCATCACATGGTCAGCTCAGTGATGGGCCGCGGGTAGCGGTCAGTAGTGTTTGCAGAATTGTCAGCATGTTTCCTTCGAGAGTCTCGCCTTTGTCCGTGTAGATCCTTCTGTTAGTGTTGAGGTTTGGGTGCCTGCCGCGGCTATAATGCCAGCCGGCAGTGAGCGGGTTTTAGGTGCTTGCCGAGGGTATTATGCCATCAGGGCAGCGGTGAGTTTTGCGTATCTGCCGGCGTTTGCCTTCAGGCAGTAATGAGTTTTGGGATGCTGCGTTGCTGTTTCAGGTTCGCAGGGTTAGCGCTTCAATGGGACGCGGGTAGCGGTCAAATGGGTTTGTAGAGATATCTGCAAGTTTCCGGATCAGTGGGTTTTCTTTTTGATCCAGTCCTTTGTAGAATGTCCTGTTGAGTTTGAGGAGATGGTCGTCCAACATCTCGATGCCTAGGTCTCTGTGGAGGTCTGCTGTTCGTGTGAACATGGGAGCACCTGCTGCAATCCGTAAGGCCTTACTCTGTAGTTTTTGTAGGTCCTTCCGAAGATGTGGGCGGCAGCCACTCCAAACTGGTGAAGCGTATGTCATAGTTGGTCGAATTATTGCAGTGATTACTCGTACCTTGCTCTGCATGGGCATCGACTTAGTCTTCAGGAGTGGGTATAATGCAGCCAGTTTGGATGCTGCTTTCTGGCAGGTCTTCTCTATGTGGTTTCTCCAGCTGAGTTTAGAGTCCAGAGTCACCCCCAGGTAGGAGCTGCTGTTTTCCCATTTGACCTTGTCCCCATTGAGGAGGATCTGTGGGTGGTTCCTGTTCTGCTTCCTGGTAAATAATGTTGCAGTGGTTTTGCCTGTGTTTAGGGTTATCTGCCAGTCGCTGTACCATTCGGAGAGTCTGCAAAGCGATGCCTCCAGGTTCTTCGCCACTTCTTTGTCGCTGAAGGATTGGGAGATGACTGCAACATCATCCGCGTAAAGGGCAAGATCAGTCTTCTTTAGGTCAGTGGGTATGTCGTTTGTGAATATGTTGAAGAGGAATGGTCCTAGGATTGATCCCTGAGGCACCCCAGCAAGAATTGGGCGTGGCGATGAGCATTCTTCTCGCACCGCCACGTGGAAGGTCCGTTTTGTCAGGTAGCTGGACAGTAGCTTGACCAGGTAGCTGGGAAACTGGAGCTTGATAAGTTTGTAAAGCAGACCCTCGTGCCATACTCGGTCAAATGCTTTTGCTACATCCAGAAAGACTACTCCAGTAGACTTGTTGATGTTGAATCCATGGCTGATGATGTCCACAACTCTGAGGAGTTGGTGATTGGTTGAGTGGTCCTTCCGGAACCCAAACTGTTCTTTAGCAAGGAGGTTGTTGCTTGTTGCAAAATCCACGAGACGGGCGAGGATAACTTTTTCAAAGAGTTTTGATAGGCCAGATAGCAGACTTATGGGGCGGTAGTTTGCAGGATCTCGTAGTGGTTTCCCAGCCTTGGGGAATACGACGACTCTTGCTTCTTTCCAGGCGTTTGGGAAGTACTGGTGATGCATGCATGCGTTAAATATCTCAGCAAGGTGATCCACTGCGGTATCTGGGAGCATCTTGATGGCTTGGTTGACTATTCTGTCCTTCCCTGGTGCCTTGCCGTTTTTTAGTGTTTTTGCCAGGGCCAGTAATTCGCCCATTGAGCATTCCTCAATGTGCTCGGTTTCTGTTTCTGGTGGGTGCTCCTGGTGGTGCTTGGCGACCTCTTGCTCAACTTCTGTTGCCAGTTTGCTTGCCTGGTTGGGCCTGAAGGATTCCTCCAGCGTGTCAGCAAAGACCTCTGCCTTATCCCTGTTGCTGCATGCCTGGTGAGTCTTCCCTTGGATCGGTGGGTTTGGTTCCTTCTTCCCAGTCAGGCGGCGGGTCATTCTCCAGATAGAGTTGTCTGAGACCTTTAGGTTAGCTGTAGCTGCTTCCCATTTTTCACCTCTGTGCTGGCTTATCTGTATCTTCAGTTGCCTTGTCAGCTCATTATACTTCTTCAGCAGGTCGGGGGTGCGGTTCCTCTGCCACTCTCTGCGGGCTCTGTTCTTCTCAGCTATTGACTGCTTGATGCCCTTCGGGAGATCGTAGATTGAGCATCGTTGTAGTTTCTGTTCCGGAGTGCTGTGCTCAATAGCTGCGTGGATTGAATCTGTGAGGTGGCGAATCGCCTGGTCAATGTCTTCAGTGCTTTGCAGCGGACCAGGGACCAGTGTCTCCTCCAGGCATCTCTTGTATAGGCACCAGTCCGCACGTGCACCCGGGCTCTTTTATTAGCGGGGTCACGTGACTCGTGACACCCGTGATGGATGGGTGAGGGGTGTAGTGTGCCCAGCCCTCGAGGGAGTGGCTGGCAGGCAGGAAGCTGGAAAACGCTAGAACGTGTCCTGCAGGACACTACAGCATGCTCGCGTTCAAGTAAGTTGACACCACAGTAAGGAATCTTCTCTTCTCTCGTGTGTCTGCTCTGCGCGGACTCTGCTCTGGAATGTGAAATCTTGCTTTGAGGTGCAGCCTAGCTGTTGGAATGCTTCTGCATTACAGCTGAGGTTGCTGCATTCAAGGCTGAAAGTTACGTGCCGACGTTATGTGCCAACATGCAGCCATTTCCCTTGTTTTTTTTTCTTATATAGCCTCCACGGTGATCAGCAACCCCAGAGGAAGTCTTCAGTTGTAATTTAGTTCATTTTTATTCTAAATTAAGTTTTGCTATTCGATTTCGACGCAATTTTGCAGTTTTTCCTGGCAATTATTTAAAGGGCAGAGGACTAGTCCTCTTTGGGTGTAGAATTGGCACTGCACCTCTTGAGAAGGTTTGTGAAGTATTCTCCAATTTTCAAAGCAGTGAACTAGTCCTTTCTTAAGGTAAAGAAAGGACACTGCTACTTTTCATGTTACTTCTTTATTTTATTTTATTTCGATTTCAGTTTTCTGCGAGTTTGTTTTGTACATTATTATTTTGCGTGGTTGGATCCTCTTTATACAACCTCCGCAGGCTTTTTGGCCAGCAGGTGGCAATCCATGTATGAAATGGGTTGATTGGAAATCTTTTTTTTTAACTTTCTGGATACCATAGATGAAGATGGAAAGATGAAACCGGAAAGGAAAAAGAAGACATTTCTGTGGAGCCTAGGGAGATTAAAGGTGTATGAACAAATGACAAAGTCTACTGGTGGGGGTGATTCTAATTTATTTGATATTATTTTACGGGATTTTGATAATCACGTTGCTCCAAAAGTATGCATGGGTATTCTGAGGTTCAAATTGTTGCAAAGAAAACAGGAGTCAGGGAAAACTCTAGTTAAATATTTGGCTGCTTTGAGGAAATTAGCTTCTGATTGTAAAATGGAACACCTTTAGGAACAGCTTATCAGAGGTCAGGGGGTCATGCATACAGCTGATCCTGCGTTAAGGAACAATTATGGATTAATGGAGATGCTGATCTCAATGACATTTTAGCCACAGTGAGGATAGCAGAGCTTTGACGACGTAGTGCAAAGGTTCTTAAAGCAGAGTCCAGAGAGGTAAGCGCCCAGATAGTTTACAAAGTTAATAACAAGGCATTTTACAAGGTTAAGAAGGAGGGTGTGAAAGTGTGTGAACCTTTTAAGAAAGGAGATGTTGAAGTATCTGAGTGTTGCAAGGGTGAACAACCTTTACAACGAAACTTTTACAACGCACTACCATTACAACGCAGTCATTACAACACAAACCATTACAACGCATTGCGCTGGGGGGCGCTCTAGGATAGGGAATACGTTTAATTTTCTATCCAACACCTTCCCTAGTGTCCACGGGGACTGGAGTTGGAATAGAAAATTAAACTTTTCACTATCCAGCACCTCTAAGCGCTATGCGTTGTAAAGGTATGCGATGTAAAAACCGCGTTGTAAAGGCAGGCGTTGTAATAGCCTGTGTTGTAACGTCATACATCCTGTTGCAAGAAGGATGGTTTTCATCATTGCACTAATGCTATCATTGCAGTGGTGGTTTTCGTTTAGCCTTCAGTGAATTATGCCCTGCACTCAAGCAGAAATGTTCAGCTCGTGGTGTTATTGTACATTTTGCTAAGGTATGCACGAAGAAAAAGGGGTTTAAAGTTAAGTGTGTGGAAGAACCTATTTCTAATGAAGATGAGTATTACGTCAAAACGGTTATGAACCGTAACATAGGTGAAAGGAGCCAACATGACATGTTTGTTTTGAATATCGAACATGGTTTGAGTAAGGTTAAGAAGGAACCCATTTTCTTGATGACAATTGGCGGGACCAATGTGCAAACGTATGCCGGTTCCCTTTTCACAATCACAAATTTTGTATCTAAACTAGGGATCACACTACTAGAACCAGATAATAATCCAAAGTGTTTCTCAGGTGAAAAGATACATTTAGTTGGTTATGGAACTTTAGTTTTCAGAGTTAAGAATAGGGAATCTTTAGGTAAACTGTATGCTAAGAAGTGTTAGGTTGGAGGGACCAAGGTGAATTGCACATTATCTTAGACCCCAATAGTCCGGATCCGGTGTTGATTGTGGATGAAAGTGAAGCTGGTTTGTGACATCCTTAAAAGAGTTCCTCAAGTGTTCAGTGGGGAAATAGTTATTGTAAAAGGAATTAAACACTGCTTAGTGTTAAAAAAGCTGCTTGTTCTAAAGTGCATAAATCTAGGAAGATTTCTATTCTCCTTAGAGAAGAAGTGGAGAAGGAGTTAGAAAAATGAATCCAAGCAAATAGTATGAACCCATTGATTCCTTTGAGTGGATTTAATCAGTGATGGTGGCGAGACTGAGCAATGGAAAAGTTAGACTTTGCAATAACGTACGCCATTTAAACAACAATATTATTGTTGATAAGTTTGAACTCCCTAAGATTTCATAAATGCTAGTACTAGTCAAAGATGCTAATGGTTCTCCACTATTGATTTGTCTGCTTCGTACCACCAGATTTAGCTGAAGGAGGAGAGCAAGCCCTACATTGCCTTTATCTCTCCCATGGGGTGTTTTAAAAATAAAAGGATGACTTTTGGATTGGCATCAGCTGCCGTAATTTTCCACAGATTGATGTATCAGTTTTTTAATAAATGCCTCAATGTTAAACGTTTCCAGGATGATTTCCTTATTTTTGGGAGGGATAGGCAGGAGAACCATAATGCTTTGGTGGAAGTATTAAGTGTTTTAGAAGAGAATGGACTGACTGTTGAGCATTCAAAGTGTAAATCTTTTGTGCATTCAGTGACCTATTTGGGTAATATTCTGTGTGGTGAGGGTGTTACCACTAAGCCAAAGTTGGTAAGGCCTATTCAGACTGGTCCGCATCCTTGAATAAGGGTGAACTTAGATCCTTCTCGGGGCTTTTGAAATTTTATGCAAATTTTGTCCAAGGTTTCTCCAGTAGAGTGTATAACATCAGGCAACTTTTGAAGAACAAAACAAAGTTTGTGTGGTCAGTGCAACAAGGAATTTTCGGATATTAAGAAGGCCATTGCTAAGACACCTGTGTTGAAAGATTTTCCCTCAGAGCCTGAGAATGTGATAACTGTGGATGCAGGTAAGAAAGGATTGGGAGATGTTCTGTCATAGCTGGAAGGGGACAGTAAGGAATACATAATTTCATATGCTTCTTGCGCATTATCTCCTACGGAGGAAAAATTCTAAGTTATTGAGAAGGAAAACCTTGCGTGTGTGTGGGCATTGGAGCATTTCTGATCGTTTGTGTGGGGAAAATCATGTACAGTGCATAGTGATCACGAACCGCTTGTCAAATTGTTGAATACGGAAGGACTTTTCAATGCATTTGCAAGAATTGCAAGGATGTTGATGCGTTTGCAGGATTTATTTGCAAAGTGGTGTATGTGCCAGGGAGAAGCAATGTTTTGGCGAATTTTGTGTCTTGCATGCCTACAGAGATGTAGGAGTGTGATAATAATGTATGGGAGGATTTGCAAATTGCACTGATTCACAATCAGGGTACTCCTAGGACTGAGGAAGTTTTAAGGGAGAAGGAGTATTCTGAGGAGAACATTCTTCAACAACTAATTGTGTAGGTTGTAGGTTGTAGGCCTCAGAAAGTCAGCATGGATAAAGTATTAAGTAATATTTGGGAAGTCAGAAATTAGTTAACAATGAGCCATGGTACTGTGCTTAAGGGTGAGAGAGTTGTTCCTACACTTAGAGAGAGCGTGATGTGAAGATGTGCCACAAGGGCCATTTCGGCATTGTAAAGACGAAACAGAGAGCCGAAAAGTGATATTGATGGCCTGGGATGGATATGGATATGTGTGCAGAGAGGTTAATGAGTTTGTGGTGTGCTAACTAAGTCATTGAGGACTTTTTGTGTGAGTCACTTGCATCGAACAAACCTTGGCATACTGTTGCAGTGGATATCCTGGGAACCGTTGGTTCACCTTCCAAGTATATTATATCCATGATTGATGTTTTCTCTAAGTGGCCAATTGTGGCCAATTGTAAAGTTGTGGAATGGATTGATTCTGTGGAAGTTCTACGATTTAAAGATAAAACGTTTGTGAATGAAGGAGTGCCTGTTCAGTAAATCAGTGATAATGGCTTACAGTTTTTGGGTAATTTGGCAAAGGGTTATTTTGAGAAAGTAGGTGTAAGCATAGAACTACATCTCTTTACAATCCTATTAGGAATGGTATGATTGAGAGGTTCAACAGAGTGTTGAAAACTGCAATAAAAATGGCACTTAAAAATAGGGTTGATTGGGAGAATCAAGTCCACGGACGGTTTGGTCTTATAGGACCACCATTCATGAGGCTTTTTAAGGTTTCTCCTTTTGAGGTGATGGAAGGAAGGAGTTCTACAACCACATATAACCCTGAGGGGCTTTTAAAGAGCACTGAATTTAAGGTGCCTAAGGAGGAAGTGAGGACAAGGAACGTCAATAAGCATAAGAAGATAAGCAAACTTTTGATGGAAGGAGGGGTTCAGGAAGTGTTAAAAATTATAAAGGTGACTGGGTGAAGCCGACACTTCCATGGAGGGTTAAGAAGGTAGTAGTTAATTTTCAGATCCCTTGCAAGCTATGTATGGGGTGGAACTTTGGGGGCACAGTAAAGCAAATATATTGACGACCACTGAAAATAAATATCTCAGAAGTATTACGTCGCTCCCGACTAATACCCCGTTGGTCCAACTTAGGATTGACTTGGGTATCCTTCCAGTAGCAGATTTAATTGTGAGCCGACCACTGCTATACTGGCGGCGGCTATGGAGCACAGCTGAACTGAGCCACTACAGGGACAAACTTAAGTCACTCTTACTGATACCAGGAGCTGTCCGAAATATATCATGGTTTTCCTTTGTGAGAGCTTCCCTCTGCGCTATTGGCAGAGAGGATTTATGGGTCTCTCCAGAGGAGGGATGCCCAGCTACCCCGAAAAAAAACTTTTGCGAAACAGCTGAAAGATTATAATTTGTTGAGCCTAAATCAAGTGGTTACCACCTCAAGTTTGACCTATGGGTTTCTGAATTTTAAATCATACTACTGTTTTGATTTGAACAGGTTTTGGACACAATACATCCTCCGCTTACTATGAGGCTCTTCCTCCAATTCAGATTTGGTACCCGCCCACTATTTGCAACAACAAATTATTACTTGTGCCCTGGTTGCCATGTGGAGGAGGAAACTGAAATCCATGTGGTCTTTTTTTGCCCGGCTTACAAACAGGCTAGGAGAAAATGGATTATACCACTGTGTAGGAATCTGGGCATGAGGGATTACTCTGCCATATTCAGAATTTTAAAATCTGATATGGACCCATTGTTTGTGATTGTCTTTTCAAAATTTCTCCAGGCAATGTGGTTGAAACAAAGGTACCTCCTAGAAACTGATGTTTAATTTCAGGATAGTTGTCCATAGCAATATACCTTGGAGTGTTTTTTTATCTATCCCCAACTAAATGTTTAATAACTCTCCTAATGTTTCTTATAGTATTTTTTTTTTACGCAATTGGGATCAAAAATGATAAACTGTTTTAACTTTGTGATTATTGATGGCATCTTTGTATTGTACTGTAGTTCTTAAAGTAACCACCGGAATTCAAGTTATATATGTATGAATTTAATATGTGTGCTTTTATGACTGTAAAAGTCAAAATAAAGTTATCATGATGATCCCTTGCAAGGTATTGAGGTCCTATGTAATGCAGTACGTCTTAGTGATGGAAATGTGTAGAATCTTAGAAGAATTGCTGCTCCTAAAGGAGAGCACAATGAGTATAGTGGTGGTTTTGGTAGTTCAGAATGGGGATTTTTGTGTCTTGATGGTGCGAGTGAGTGCAGGATCCCTGTTGTTAAGGAAGTGGAATGTGTTGATAGTGGTGTGGTGAACATGGGTGAGGATGTTACGGAGTTGGATGCTGTTGAATCAGTCAAGGAATGTGATTATAGCGAGAATGACAGGGTAACTGAAGGAAGTGTAGACTTGTGTAATGGTAATCTGCCGGTGTGTGAAGGTGATGCTACTGACAAGTCGAGTGTGGATGATTATGTGTTTAAGAAAGTTATTGATGTGGAAGGTTGTAATAGAAGAGTTCGAGATAAACCTAAATGGATGTCTGATTTTGAGTGTGACATGAAGTCTCACTAGTTGTTTTATTTTTGAGTGCGATTGTATTTGGTTTTTTTTGTTGTTCAGAGGGACAGATGTGTTATGTTGGTTATTATTATTATGTATTTTGTATTTAAGTATCATTATGTGTTTTGTACTCATTTGTTATTTCTGTCAAGGTATCTTTAAAAATTATTTGTAACTTATTTTAGCATTGTTTGAATTTGTAAGTCACTCCTGCATTCCACCTGCGGTGTCACCAGGGTTCTAGATCTTTTGTTTGGACCTGGTAACAGTGCTTGTCTGGAGGAGGAGACAGGATGTGTGTTCTGGAGCTGTACGATGGTGTTTCCAACATGCAATAAATACAACTTATCTTCACTGGATTGTTTTATTCTCCTTTGCAGTCCTCTTGATCCAGAAGTAATGTAAAGTTCGGGTTTTAGGGCTACTTCCTATACCCCATTTTCCCTTTGAAGTCATTATTCAGAAAGTCTCTCTTAATCAGTAAAACCAGTTCTGTCCTCCATGGTCCAGCTTCACTACAGAGGGTGGAGACAGCATTGTGCAGAGTAAACACAGCCTATTCAGGTGCTAGTGAAAACTCCTCCCACCCCTCTAAATGCAGAAAGGTCTATTCAGCCTGGCTATGAGTCACCCATGAAAGGCAGGACACCTCAACCTCCTTTGTGACTGTCTAGAGTGAATGCACATCCCCAGCTCATGTCACTCCAAAACCAGACGGATATCACAAACAGGAAGAGGCAAACAGGATGGTTAAAGAAGTAAATGCCCACTCTCTAAAAGAGGCATTTCTAAACACATAATTTAAAAAAATCTTCACTAAAAGGTGTGTTAATAAATTCTGAGTACAGAGAGCCTAAACTCCATTTCTCTATCTTGTTCTAATGGAAAGTTACACTTGTAAGATTTTACAAGGAACTTCCCATGTTAACCTATGGGGCAAACAGTCTTTCAATGGTGAAAAAACAAAATGCACAGTATTTCACTATTAGGACATATTAAACACACCAACACATGTTCTACCTTTCACTAACACTGCACCCTGCCCATGGGGGTACATTAGGAATTCCTCAGGGGTGTCTTAAATGTAAGAAAAGGGAAGGTTAGGGCATGGATAGTGTTTGCACTTGTCAGGTCAACAAGGCAGTTAAAAACTGTGCGCACAGACATTGCAATGGCAAGTCTGAGTCACATTTAAAACACTACTTGTGTGGGTGGCACTTTTGCACTGATCAGCAGAAGACAGGTCAGAAAAATAGGAGGTATAATAAAAGGCAAAATGTTTGGGGATAAACCTGTAAAAAGGGTCAGGTCTAACAACCAAGCTATATATTTATTCTTTAAGTATTGTACTGTATCATTGTGACATTGATTGATCATTAACAACAGCATTTTAGTTATTTAATAGAATGACAGTTGCTTTCCTTTTGATGATGCAACTCCCTACTCAGCATTGCAGGTCTGCTGAATAGGCACCAATTTTAAAGCTCCCAATTGACAATTTTTTTTGTTTAGAGGATGGAGGAGTTTGTATTCTCTGAACAAAAAAAAAAAAGGGCCAATGCGCAGGAAATCTTCTTTGCATGGTAGACACATAGGGCAAATGGGTGATAGTCACTCCATGCCAGGAATGTGCCCGTTCTTTCGAGGAAGATACAGATTTTAGACTAAGATGATAATCTATCTATCTCCCCTTTAGGGCTCCCTGAAAGGCAAAAAAATCCCAAACTCCTTGGAGATTACAGAACAGATAAAGAGAGTTATAGGGTAAGGGAAGCCGAGAGAGCAATACACCAGTGAGAGGCCGAACAAAGGATGGCATTGTAGTAGAACATCTAAAGGATTAAAGGCCATGCAAGCACAAATGGCAGAATTAAGTATATATATATATATATATATATATACCTATCTATAGACGAAGTACCGCCCGAGGATTAAACACCTACCCTTACAAACACAAGCTGCATGCTAATTGGCTGTCAATTGTTTGTCAACACTCCAAACCAGGAAGTGTTGGCAGCTATCTTGTGTCTTGGTAGAACCGAGGCACAAGACAACTGAAAAACAAGTGTGCAAAAGATGCGAAGTGGGCAGGGTAGAAACTCCCTGATCCCCTTGGCCTCCTCATGGGGTCTGAGAAGGATCACGAAGGCCCCAAAAATATATATATCTTTTAAATCGTGGGATAAGTGTAGGATATGCGTATCGCATTGAAAAAAAAAGAAAACCTGAAGCCCGCTTTAGTGCTGATTCGTCAAGCGCGGGCCGAGAAAAAAGGTGGGGGGGGCCAAAATGTGTTTTCCCCATGCAATTTTTCATAGTGATCTTTAAAACGCGCTACATCTCGAACTGTTGAACAGAATTACACCAAATTTGGCAGAGAGGTAGAGTTTGGTTCTCAGATGGCGCTTTTTGTTAAATGTTGTAAATCCGTGCAGTAGTTCCTGAGAAAATCAAAAGTAAAATCATAGATATATCTGTGGACTAAGTACCGTACAAGGATTATACACGCACCCTTATGAGCACAGGCTGCATGCTAATTGGCTGTGAACTGTTTGTCAACACTCCAAACCAGGAAGTGTTGGCAGCCATCTTGTGTCTCGGTAGAACTGAGGCATAAGAAAACTGAAAAACAAGTGCGCAAAAGACACGAAGGGGGCAGGGTAGAAACACTCTGACCCCCTAGGCTTCCTCAGGGGGTCTCCCAAGGAATCCAAGGCCCCTAAAAAATGTTTGTATTTTGTTTTTAAAAATCGCGGGATGCGCGTAGGATACGCGTATCGCGTTGAAAAAAAAAAAGAAGACCTGAAGCCTGCTATAGTGCTATTTAGCCCCCGGGGGCCAAGTCTCGGGGACAGTGTAGTTTATTATAATGGAGGGCCAGAGGGGCCCCCTAGCCCCAGGGATTACCATCCCAGGGTTTTTTTTAAATATATGTGCGGGGGCTCACGGCTCCCTCGCAGTAAATGTAAATGTATATGTGTGGGGGGCTCTTAGGACCCCCAGCCCTGGGGGCCACCACCTCTTAGGGTTTTAAAACATTAATTGATGGGGGTCTCTGAGGCTCCTTCAGCTCCGGGGACCACCACGCCCCAGGGCCGACTCCTATAGTGTCATGGGGTGCACACCCCGGGACACTGCCATTTGCAATGACAGGGTGGGAGCCTCACGGCTCCCACCCCGTCATTGGAAACAGCTTTCCTATTTGGAAGAGAGAGCTTATACGGGCCTATTCTAGGTTGGCAGTGTGCGTGGACTAGGATTTGCCTGGCACTGATAGGGAGCAGATAGTATTTGTGTTCGCCGTAGTTTTGTGTACCCCTAAATCAGAAGGGAGCTTATATAGGCCTATTTTTGTAATTATATTTATTTATAAATATATTTATATTTTATTTACTTGTGTACCCCCTTTGAAGCTTCTTAAACAATTCTAACATATAATTTCTGTACGATATTTTCTGTGTTGGACAACAGAGTGTTACCCCAGTGTCTTTGTCATCATATATGATATCTTTTTTCTCTTTTCTGTATTTGAACCTGGCTTTTTTTTACAGTATTCTTCTACCTCTTATGTCAATCAGTTCCACAGTGTAGCGTCCGTTTGTTGCAGTGTTGTTAGCCTTGTTGTTCTTTTGCTGACTTACCAGTTTGTGTACCTGATCTGCCGTCCTATTTGTGCAGCCTTCTGTGTATCGTCTTTCATATCTGACCTTTGTTCTTTAGTGCTTAATTCAGTGTCCTGCACATACCAGTACATCTGTTGACATGTACTTTATTCCTTTCCATTTCCCTGCCTCCACCCTAATTTTACAACGTAATGGGGGGAGACAAAGTAAGCGTCTGTGGTCGTCAGTGTCTGATGCTTGCAACACAGTAGGTAGGACTCGGATTAAGGAATCCCACCTCCACCACTCATGGACCCTCCTGCCCCTTGTTTCCACCTCCTTTACTATGCCTTATTTATTAAATCTGTGCACTTGACCTGGTCTTCCTCTAGTGTATTCTCTTCCTAGTCCAAGCATATACAATCTATCATTTCATCTGCCCTTGCCTAGTCTGTGTGTGTGGTGGTATCACCACCAGATATTGCATATTATACACCACCTTGAGTGTATACGCCCTCAAAATGCCTCTACTGGCCATTGTACATGCAGACTTTGGACCACCCTTTTCATCCATTCTTGCATCTTGAGATGTAACCTCCTACCTTTGTTTTTTACCTCATACTTTCCCCTTTTAAATATTCAAATTCTCTTAGAAAGACTGTATAAACCCTTTAGGAGAAAAAGTAAGAAGGTTCGGGAATCAATTTATATGTGATCTCTGTCTCCCGTCCTAATACCTAATCATTAAATGACATGCTTTGTACCATTCTATAATGCGCTTGAGTTGCACTGTTCATTCTTGTCTGGCTTTATGTGTCATGACAAAGAAAGGGACTATATTCCTGCAACTCTTAAATAAAGCACTTGACACAATGCATAGTGACACTGTATTTATTTATTTTATTTATTTATTGAATGTATTCATAATAATTTCCACTCAAGTTCACTTTGTTCCTTCATTTTCAAAATAAATATGAAATACATTTCTTTGGAAGCACCACATACGCCGATATTATGGTAAAGGAGTTGTAAAAAGAAATGTAATGTTTCACAAAACATTTTATGTGAGCATCTCAAACACTGATAATACAGTAAAGAAGTTCTTAAAATAGTTTCAATGTATTACAAAACATGTTATGTGAGCACCTCGAACACTGATATTACAGTAAAAGTAGTGTAGCTCAAAATATTAAACGTGAGGACTACAGACACTGATAGAACAGTAAACAAGTTGTGAAAATACTTTAAATGTATCGGAAGAACTTATTCCACTTCACTGATAACATGTTTCTTTACTACTGACAGATGCTACATCTTACAGATGGAAAATGTCACTTACACAGTAAGCATTTCTCCTTGGCATGTAGTGGTGTAGATTCATATGTTTCCATAGTCCTTCCATTTTGTGTTGTGTTAGGATGTTTGCAATTTTTTTTTCTTTGAAGAAGTCTATTTAGTCAATTGGTAAGGTTGTCTTTTCCTTTTGGTGATATTCTGCATGGGAATCGACTCTATTGTCCGGGAGCTGCCTGACTTAATGTCATAGAAACAGCATCTCACCCATCCCACTTGTTCTCAATGGAGTTCCCTTACAGACTTTGTAATCTCCCTTAATGTATCTTAGTGTAATTGTTACTACCCCATTAATTTCCTGCCTTCCTCCGATCTTCCTCACACCTCTTGCTGTCACTCCATGAATAAGACGGAGCACATTATATTAAGTTCAGCATTAGATATGCATGATTTTTTAGAAAATAGGCCAGGAATGGCCACGTGGCGCAGGAATAAATATGAAAGTCACAGGAGGATTAATGGGTTGGCCCACCACAGAGCCAGGAGTACACCTTACACTACGATTAAATGCGAGGAAGCACAGGTCACGTGGCGTAGCAAAAAACTGCGACTCAAAAAGTGAACATTTCTCTATTATTTGTGAACAAGCTCTATTGAGGTGAAGAAGGTGTAAATCAATGTGAATAAAGGTCTGCAATGTTGAATGTAAAATCCTCAAAAAATGTATAACATATTCAAATATCTGGTTTTGGATGTTGAGTTATGTAAGAATCTGCTAACTGGGGCATGATTGCATGTCCCCCTGAAGATGACGATATGTTCCGTCGTCTCCACTATCAACTTTTGATGCCACTTTCTGTTCCTACCATAGTGAAATATGAAAGAAGATTTGAGCAAGTTGACAACTTGTTACAAGAAATAAAGTCTGTTTCCTATAGGGTGTTTGGATTTCCAGGCCATTACACATATGTGTCCAACATGGGATGTATTAGTCGATCGGCGTTGTGGAGTAGATACAAAATACATATGTATATGTACAAAATACATACTCTAGATAACCTCGGGCCAATTGCATGTCCCCCTGAAGACGACGATATGTTCAGATGTCTCCGCTATCAACTTTCGATGGTACTTTCTGTGTCTACCATGGTGAAATACTAAAGATGATTTGAGCAAGTTGACAACTTGGTACAAGACATAAAGTATGTTTCCTGTAGGGTGTTTGGATTTTCTGGTCATTAAATAAGGTAAAAAGGAAATGTAAAGTAGGAGTCCATAGAGGGAGCCTGAGAAACGTCAGCCATATGCATGGAAGGCTGCAGAAGCGCAAACTATACACTCCCGACTCGGTGACGTCCTTACAAAAAATAACACAGGGTTCTTACGAGGACATGTAATTGGAATGAGCAAGTTAACATTACATGTTGCTTAGCAACTTTGAAGAAGAATTAAAGTGGCTTGGTTAAGCTTTTTATTCTACACAAATGCTAAATAAGGTAAAAAGGAATTGTAAAGTATGAGTCTGTAGAGGGAGTCTGAGAAATGTCAGCCACATGCAAGGAAGGCTGCAGAAGCGCAAAGTACACACTCCCGAATTGGTGACATACTTACAAAAAATAAGAACACAGGGCTCTTACGAGGCCTTGTAATTGGAATGAGAAAGTTGACATTTTGTGTCGCTTAACTTGGAGGAAGAATTGAAGTGGCTCTGTATACGAAATAAAATTTGACAACTCAAACTAGGGTGTTTGGATTTCCAGGCCATTACACAGATGTGTGCAACATGGGACGTATTAGTTATGAATGCTGTTCTTAGTGTAGATGGAAAGCTGAATTCAAGTTGTATATTGAAGGCTGTTGTTGACAGAGACATAGACAAATGCTTTTTGTCACTTATTTAAACAAAATGTGAAGACATATAGTAGAATTGTCTCTGCATTAAATAAATGAAGGCTGAATTTCCTACTGTTTAAACTTTAAGAAAATCTGAGGACATTGTGCAATTGTTTGTTTTAAATAAATAAAGACTGAATTCAATGTTTTCTGTAGTGATTGCACTCTTGGTATCTAGTTGTCAACCCTACTGACCGCAGAATAGATTGAAGGCAGTTCTTAGCACAGATACTGAAGAGAAATTTACATCCAAAGCTGAATTCAAGTTGTGAACCCTGCTGTCTGCAGTGTAGATTGAAGGCAGTTGTTGTCAAACATAGACGAATGCTTTTTGTCACTTATTTAAACAAAATGTGAAGACATATAGTAGAATTGTCTCTGCATTAAATAAATGAAGGCTGAATTTCCTACTGTTCAAACTTCTGAGGACATTGTGCAATTGTCTCTGTTTTAAATAAATTAAGACTGTATTGAATGTTTTCTGTTGTGCTGTCGCTCTTGGTATCTAGTTGCCAACTCTACTGACTGCAGAATAGATTGAAGTCAGTTCTCAGCACAGATACTGAAGACAAATTTAGATCCAAAGCTGAATTCAAGTTGTGAAACCTGCTGTCCGCATTGTAGATCGAAGGCACTATTCGACACAACATCGATGAAAGCTATTTTGTCACAGTCAACAGAATCTGAGGACACAGTACAATTGTCTCTGCCTTAACTAAATTGAGACTAAATTCCATGTTGTGTGTAGTGCTGATGCGCTCTTGGTATCAAGTAGTAAACTCTGTTGTTCACAGTGTACATTTGAAGGCAGTACTTAGTACAGACATTGAGGAACGTTTTTTGTGGCATCCATTAACAAAATTGTCTCGCCCGCCTTACATAAATCAAGGCTAACTTGAATGCAGCCCGTAGTGTAGATGGAAAGCTGAATTCAAGTTGTGAACCCTGCTGTCTGCACTGTAGATTGAAGGCAGTTATTAACAGACATAGATAAATGCTTTTTGTCACTTATTTGAACAAAATGTGAACACATATAGTAGAATTGTCTCTGCATTGAATAAATGAAGGCTGAATTTCCTACTGTTCAAACTTTAAGAAAATCTGAGGACATTGTACAATTGTCTCTGTTTTAAATAAATGAAGACTGTATTGAATGTTTTCTGTAGTGCTGGCGCTTTTCGGTATCTAGTTGTCAACTCTACTGACCGCAGAATTGATTGAAGGCAGTTTTCAGCACAGATACTGTAGGCAAATTTACATCCAAAGCTGAATTCAAGTTGTGAACCCTGCTGTCCACAATGTAGATCCAAGGCACTACTCGACACAAACATTGATGAATGCTATTTTGTCACAGTTTACAGAATCTGAGTACATAGTACAATTGTCTCTGCCTTTAAATAAATCAAGACTAAATTCCATGTTGTCTGTATTGTTGATGCGCTCTTGGTATCAAGCAGTCAACTCTGTTGATCGTAGTGTACATTTGAAGGCAGTACTTAGTACAGACATTGAGGAAAGTTTTTTGTGGCATCCATTAACAAAGTTGTCTCTGCCTTACATAAATCATGACTAACTTGAATGAGGTCCGTAGTGTAGATGGATGGCTAAATTCAAGTTGTGAACCCTGCTGTCCGCAGTGTAGATGGAAGGCAGTTGCTGACACAGACATGGACGAATTCTTTTTGTCACTTATTTAAACAAAATGTGAAGACATATAATAGAATTATCCACCGCCTGCAAATCAAATCAATGGACTGGTCGCCATAACATCTTGTCTCTTTACAAATTTTGCAAAGAATGATATGGTCTCTAAAATTGGGACGGATGTCCGGATGCAGACTCGATGGTGCTGTGGAAGTGCTGGCTACAGGTGGTGGAGGGTCTTCCCGCAGCCTGTCGCATGCAGCTTTCGCATACTTGTGGGGATGAATAGTCTTCACATGTCTCAGCATTCTGGTGGTTCCAAATTAATATTTTTTATTCGGATCACCTGTAGAAAGCATGGTCCCACACATCTTGCAGGCAATTTTCTCTTTCTCAATAGGACAACCATTTCTAACCTCATAAGCTCGACCACTGTTGTCAACTGCATGCAACAAATCATTGCTCTGAATATTACTCTCTTCATTAAAAAAGGGTCAGAACTTTCTTTGAAGAAGAATTAAAGTGGCTTTGTAAAGCTTTTTATTGAACATGAATGTTAACCCTTTCGCTGCTGATGACGAGCTCAGCTCGTCATCACCCACGGGTGTCGTGTGCTGATGACGAGCTGAGCTCGTCATGAAGAATGGGAATCTGAATATTTCAGCACAGCGCAAAAATCCCCACAGCAGCCATGTGGTTAAATAAGTTAAAAAGGAATTTTAAAGTATGATTCCGTAGAGGGAGTCTGAGAAACATCAGCTACATGCAAGGAAGGCTGCAGAAGTGCAAACTATACACTCCCGATTTGGTGACGTACTTACAAAAAACTAAGAACACAGGGCTCTTATGAGGCCCTGTAATTGGAATGAGCAAGTTGACATTTCCTGTTGCTTAACTTGGAAGAATAATTAAAGTGGCTCTGTATTTGAAAGAAGATTTGAGCAAGTTGACAACTTTGTAGAAGAAATAAAGTCTGTTTCCTGTAGGGTCTTTGGATTTCCAGCCCATTATACAGAGTGGGAGTAGGAGTCCGGAGTTGGAGCCTTAGAAACGGCTACCACATCCAAGGCAGGCAGCAAGTGAGCAAATTACCTACTCCTGGCTCCGGGTGGTAGGGATGAAACGTATATACGTATGTGGTCATTCAGGTTTACTGTACAACTTGATGCTGAAAATCAGTGTTCGAGTCTCGGAGTTGCATGCACATCCTGTTATTGTAGAGTAATGACGTAATTTACGCGTGCCTAAAAATGTATTGTAAATATGGTGCTCATATAAATAGCTGGTATAGTTTTGGGTTGATTTTGCGCTATATAAAAATACATTTAAAAAAAAAGAGGAATAACCCACGCTGACTGTCACAGGTAAGTTGGTTGCACATGCTATTTATAGCACAATATAATGTGGTAGGGGAGAGGAGCAGCATTTTATAAACATAATAAATACACAGACACAGATAGATAGTTGAAGTGGGTACGGGTATTTTTATCTCTGCTTTAAATGAATCGAGGCTGAATTCAATTCTGTCTGTAGTATAGATGAAAAGGTAAATTGAAGTTGTAAACTCTACTGTGCACAGTGTATATGGAAGCTAGTAGTCAGAACAGTTATAGAACAATGCTTTTGTTCACTTTTGTAACAAAATCTGAATACATACAGTATAATTTTCTTGGCATTAAATAAACCAAGGTTGAATTTCTTACTCTCTATAGTGTAGATGTAAAGGTGAATGGAAGTTGTAAACCTTGCTGTCCGCAGTGTACATCTTAGGGTGGAGTGTATCATCAGCAATCATAGTAGAAGTGGAAGATCGAACATATATGCAACATGCATTTCATTATTCAATTACATCTATAAGTGATATAAAATATATTTTCGAAGGAAGCATACTAAAGGGATATTGTATATGTTATGTTATGTTATGTTAAATAAATTTATAAGGGCGCAACTAACACCATTAGGTTTCTTGGCGCCAAAGTAAAGAGAGCAGAAGATAGAGCAAAGGCCATTTATTGATAAGATTCTGTGAAAAGAAAGGTTTTAAGGGCAGATCTGAAGCTGGGGTACGAAGTGGTCAATCTGAGGGACAAGGGGAGGGAGTTCCAAAAAGTGGGGGCCAGGAAGGAGAACTTGAGCCCGCCGTGTTTCTTCCTCTTATATCTAGGGATGGAAAGCAAGACCATTTGGGAAGACCGGAGAGTGCGGGAAGGGACGTAGGATTGAAGAAGGGAAGAAATAAAGAGGGGGCCCTGGCCGGCTAGAGATTTGTAAATGATACAACCCAGCTTGAACTTACAGCGGGCGGCTACAGGGAGCCAATGAAGGCTCTTCAGAAGGGGACGGACATGATGATCTCTAGGGAGGAAGTGGATCAGGCGGGCAGCCTGATTCTGGATCAGCTGAAGCCGCCTGAGTTGGTAGGCTGGGATGCCTACATAGAGCGCGTTGGCGTAGTCTAACCTCGATATTACAAGCGCCATCAGGGCCAAGGTAAGAGCCTCGGAAGTAAGTAACCGGGAGATTTTCTTAATTTTCCTTAATTGGAAATGGCTGGAGGAGACTACCGCGCTAATCTGGGGCGTCATGGAGAGATTACTACTGATGACGACTCCCAGACTTTTAACACAGTTGGCGGGGCTAGGTGGACTGCCAAGGCTGAGAGGCCAAAAAGAAGAATCCCAAGGGTTGAGGGAACCCCCGACAAGAACGAGTTCGGTCTTGTCGGGGTTGAGCTTCAGATGGTTTGAGCTCATCCAGTTGCTGATAAAGCACAGGGTATTTTGAAAGGTGGCAATAGAGTCAGCAGAGGAGTTGATGTTGAAAATTAGTTGTATGTCATCAGCATAGTTGAATGCTGTGACATTGAACTGACGGAGGGCACGGATAAGTGGGGAAAGATACAAATTAAAAAGGAGGGGGGAGAGGGAAGAGCCTTGTGGGACACCACAGGACAGTTTGACCTGGGAGGCAGTAAACTGGGATAGTCTGACAGCTTGATGGCGTTGGGTCAGAAAGGATCGGACCCAGGCCAGAGCGGTGCCCTGGATGCCAGCCTCCCTGACACGATCGACCAAAATTTGATGGTCGACCGTGTCAAAGGCGGCCGACAAGTCCAGGAGGACCAAGGCCTGGCAGATGTTCGCGTCCGTGCCCCTGCGCAGTCCCTCCATAACAGAAAGGATGACGGCTTCTGTTGAGTGCGCAGGTCTGAATCCAGCCTGCTGGGGGTCCAGTACACCAGATTCTTCCACAAAGGAGCTGAGAGCGTGAGTGACGTGCGACTCTAGAACTTTGCTAAGAAAGGGAAGAAGAGAGATAGGGCGAAAGTTGCTCATGATGGAAGGGTCTGCCGAAGGTTTTTTGAGGATGGCAACCACCTCGGCCTGTTTGAAGGGTCCCGGAACCTCCCCTATGGCTAGAGAGTTGTTCAAGAGAGCAAGGGGGGGGTCAGGACAGGCGGTAAAAACTTCTCGAAGGACCGAGGGGGGGCAACAATCGCTAGGAGAGCCAGAAGAGACGTTGTGTAGGAGTGAGAGAAAGTTATCCTTGGAAATAGGAGGGAAGTGAGTAAAAGTGTGTGTGGGAGAATAACTGGGGACACAAAAGGATGTAGGGGCAGGTGGGGAGGTGGAAATGCTAGTTTTAATTTTGGTGATTTTCTCCACAAAGAATTGATTAAGGGAGTCGCACAAGAATTGGGAAGGGAGAGGGGCTAAGATGACTCTTTCCGGGTTGGATAATTCATCCACTATAGAAAAAATATCTTTAGATTTATTGGATGAGTTTAAAATTTTGCCTGAGAAGTAGCATGATTTAGCCACAGTAATAGCGTTCTTGTACTCCTTCAGCCGAGACGAGAAGATCATTTTCGATTCGGGGGAGTAATCCCGGCGCCAGCGTCTCTCTGCCTGGCGGAGAGTAAGTTTGTGTGCGCAGAGCTCAGCGGTAAACCACTTTTGGGCATCGTGCCTGCGCCTTGTCTTAACCGGTTTTAGTGGTGCCACAGAGTCGGCCGCAGCGGTAAGCCAGTGTGTGAGGGTTTTGGACTGAAGATCGGTAGAGATGTTGGGTCCAGTCATGAGTGGAGGTGAAGAACTCAGGAGAGCCGTAAGTTTGTTAAGGTCGGCTTTATTCCAATTGCGCGCCAGGAAATTGGATTGGTGGGCAGCGGTGATAGGGGAAGACAGGAATAAGGAGAAAGTGATGAGGTGATGGTCAGACCAGAGACAAGGGGCGATGAGGGGAGCAGAGATGGCAAGAGAGGTGGTCCAGACTTGGTCTAAAATGTGGCCTTTAGCATGTGTGGGTGCATGTATATGTTGAGTGCAGTTAAGGCTCGACATTAGGTCAGAAAAAGCACGCGAATCAGCAGTTTCATGAGTGTCTGATGGCCAGTAATTAAAGTCGCCCATGATCAGCACGTTGGAATTGCTGATGGTAAGCTGGGTGATCATGTTACCGAACAGGATAGAAAAGTCAGGCATAGATTGAGGGGGGCGATAGGTCAACACACAGATGAGTGAAGACCCAGGCTGCTCCAGTCTTAATACGAGACAGTCTGTCGAGGCGATATTAGGAAAGGACACTGGGGAGAACCTAATGGGGTGTCTGATGATGGCTGCAACGCCGCCGCCCGCTTTACCAGCAGGGCGGTTGGTCTGCAGGATGTAGTAGCCTGGGGGAATGGCCGCCAGAACGTCAGGAGATGAATCGTCAGTGAGCCAGGTCTCGGTCAAGAACAGGACATCAGGCTGTTCCGAGTCCAGGAGGTGAAATATTTCTGATTGATGACAGACCAGGGACCGGGTATTAAGATACATCACAGACAATGGGGAGGAAGTAGAGCGAGGGAGTGACTGGGCCCGGGACGCGGGATTTGAAGAATGGACGCCGTTATCGGAAGAGATAGGGGATATTTCCGGGAACGAGGTTCTGGTCGTAAACAGATTATGAAGAAGCAGTTTCGGTACGGAGAGGGGGGGGGGAGGGCAGGATCATGAGCAGAGACAAGAAAGGAGCGAGTGTAGATGAGTAAGGGAGCAGAGTGACATGCCCCATGCCCCGGCCTGCCGCGGACGGGCGCAGACGGGCTTAACTCAGGCGCAACTCCGGCGCGCCTACGTCGCGCCCGCTGCGCTCGTCCGCTGCGCTGACACATGGAGGCCGTTTAAATAGGGGCGGAGCGAGGGTGGAGTTCAGGGCTCCACTCCAATCAAACGATCCCAATCAAAGATGGCGGCCGCTACCGGCGGGGACCGGCGATCTCAAACAGCCCCCAGCCAGCAGACTACCTGGAATGATAAGGTATAGTTATTTTACCTGCATAACAAAAGTACAGGGGTTACCAATAAAAGTTTTAAAACCCTCGCGTAGGGTGAAAGCGCCGACCGCTCGAATCAGCGGGACGCTGCACAGTAAAAATGAGGAGATGCAGGAAAAGGTTCTGAGAGCTCTCTAAGCGTCTGCGCGCCAGCCCACTGCCACTGGGCTACAAACAAACACGAAGCGAGGCTCAAAGCGTGCTCCTAAGTAGGGGCGGAGCGAGGGTGGAGTTCAGGGCTCCACTCCAATCAAACGATCCCAATCAAAGATGGCGGCCGCTACCGGCGGGGACCGGCGATCTCAAACAGCCCCCAGCCAGCAGACTACCTGGAATGATAAGGTATAGTTATTTTACCTGCATAACAAAAGTACAGGGGTTACCAATAAAAGTTTTAAAACCCTCGCGTAGGGTGAAAGCGCCGACCGCTCGAATCAGCGGGACGCTGCACAGTAAAAATGAGGAGATGCAGGAAAAGGTTCTGAGAGCTCTCTAAGCGTCTGCGCGCCAGCCCACTGCCACTGGGCTACAAACAAACATGAAGCGAAGCTCAAAGCGTGCTCCTAAGTAGGGGCGGAGCGAGGGTGGAGTTCAGGGCTCCACTCCAATCAAACGATCCCAATCAAAGATGGCGGCCGCTACCGGCGGGGACCGGCGATCTCAAACAGCCCCCAGCCAGCAGACTACCTGGAATGATAAGGTATAGTTATTTTACCTGCATAACAAAAGTACAGGGGTTACCAATAAAAGTTTTAAAACCCTCGTGTAGGGTGAAAGCGCCGACCGCTCGAATCAGCGGGACGCTGCACAGTAAAAATGAGGAGATGCAGGAAAAGGTTCTGAGAGCTCTCTAAGCGTCTGCGCGCCAGCCCACTGCCACTGGGCTACAAACAAACACGAAGCGAGGCTCAAAGCGTGCTCCTAAGTAGGGGCGGAGCGAGGGTGGAGTTCAGGGCTCCACTCCAATCAAACGATCCCAATCAAAGATGGCGGCCGCTACCGGCGGGGACCGGCGATCTCAAACAGCCCCCAGCCAGCAGACTACCTGGAATGATAAGGTATAGTTATTTTACCTGCATAACAAAAGTACAGGGGTTACCAATAAAAGTTTTAAAACCCTCGCGTAGGGTGAAAGCGCCGACCGCTCGAATCAGCGGGACGCTGCACAGTAAAAATGAGGAGATGCAGGAAAAGGTTCTGAGAGCTCTCTAAGCGTCTGCGCGCCAGCCCACTGCCACTGGGCTACAAACAAACACGAAGCGAGGCTCAAAGCGGTATAGGGTTTGATAGATGTTATACTTAGTTTGGTGTCCACTGAGTTAGTAGTACCTGAAACAAGAAGGTTCTGTGGAGCTTGCGATGATGTGTGGTCCAGCCACGTCCTACTAATAGTAATGTTTGTTGTCTTGTGAATTCTGGCTTAGTACGGGCAAGTGGCGATTGTGTGTAGGTTTGAGGGAGGTTACTTTATTTGGTACTGTACTTTATACGTAATGAATGAAGAATCAGTTAAATTCTGCCTGAATATGCCCATGTGGTGATGGCAGGAGGCAGCGGTTAGCAAGAGCCCACGACTACGTGACATTGATTACAGCTGCACAATATTGGTAATTTAGTGTGTGTAAACGCAGCGATGATAAGTGTTGGAAAGAGTGTGTGGCACCTGAAGCAACAAAGTTCTGTGGAGTCTGCAATGAAGCGTGGTCCAAGCAGCACGCACTGGTAGCAAAGTCTTTAAATTCAAGTTTTCTAATAAATATTGGTTGTCCATTCACAGAAGTAAGTTGAAGTATTTCTCCAAAAAGTATGATGTATTTTCTTCTAAATAAATCATCTCATTCAATACGGTCAAGTGACGATGATTTCTGGTGCACTGAGTTAGTAATACCTTTGGCGCTAAGCTTGACCGTATCCTGTGATGATGCGTGGTAGGGGGGAGGCACAGTAATTGAAGTAATGTCTTTTGTCGATTGAATTCTGCATCAATTCCATTTAAATGGGACAGTATGTCTCACTGTGACATAAAACTGTTCACTCTTCTTTGCGATGATTTATGTTGCACTGAGTAAGTAGTATCTTTGGCGCTGAGCTTGTACGTTCTCTGCGATAATGAGTGGTAAAGGGGGGACCACATTCTGACTAATGTCTTTTCTCTATTGAATTCTGCTTGCATACGGCTACGTGGCGATGAATTTGTGGTGAACTGAGTTAGTAGTACCTTTGGGACTGAGCCTGTACGTAACCTGCGATGATGAGTAGTACGGGCAGGTCGCACTGGGAGCAATTTTTTTGCCTAGTGAATTCTGCTTTACCAAGGCCATGTGGAGATGACTTGTGGTACAGTGAGTTAGTGGTACCTGAAGAACTCACCGTGTGCTCATCCTGCGATGATTTGTGGTTCGGGCGGGTCGCACTGGTACAATGTCTCTTGGCTATTGGAATGCGTCATGTGCAATCGCCATTCCACATGAATCGTGAGCCCTCACAATGTAGATCAAAGGTATTTGTCAGCACAGATATTGATGAATGCTTTTTTTGTTACAGTTCACAAAATCTGAGGACACAGTACAATTGTCTCTGTCGTAAATAAATCAAGAATGAATTTAATGTTGTTTGTAGTGCATTTCCGCTTCTAGTATCAAGGTGGGAACCCTGCTTTCCACAGTGTAGATCAAAGGAACTACTCAACACAAACATCAATTAATGCTTTTTTGTCACAGTTAACAAAATCTGAGGACACAGTACAATTGCCACTGCCTTAAATAAATCGAGACTGAATTCAATGTAGTCTGTAGTGCTGATGCGTTCCTGGTATCAAGTGGTAAACAATGTTGATCGCAGTGTACATTTGAAGGCAGTACTTAGTACAGACATTGAGGAACATTTTTTGTGGCATCCATTAACAAAATTGTCTCTGCCTTACATAAATGAAGGCTAACTTCAATGCTGTCTGTAGTGTAGATGGAAAGGTGAATTCAAGTTGTGAACCCTGCTGTCCGCTGTGTAGATCGAAGG
The DNA here is from genome assembly GCF_964263255.1 of Lissotriton vulgaris. Classification (NCBI taxonomy): domain Eukaryota; kingdom Metazoa; phylum Chordata; class Amphibia; order Caudata; family Salamandridae; genus Lissotriton; species Lissotriton vulgaris. The sequence continues at coordinate 1,076,473,397 of NC_141689.1, read as the reverse complement.
CAATAGTTGACACAGACATCGAGGAATGCTTTTTGTCACATTCTTTAACAAAATCTGAAGACATATATTACAATTGTCTCTGCATTAAATAAATGAAGGCTGAATTTCCTACTGTTGAAACTTTAAGAAAATCTGAGGACATAGTGCAATTGTCTCTGTTTTAAATAAATCAAGACTGAATTCAATGTTTTCTGTAGTGCTGGCGCTCCTGGTATCTAGTTGTCAACTCTACTGACCGCAGAATAGATTGAAGGCAGTTCTCAGCACAGACTCTGAAGACAAATTTAGATCCAAAGTTGAATTCAAGTTGTGAACCCTGCTGTCCAAGGCACTAGTCAATACAGACGTATGTCTGCGGTGGTGTGGCGGTGAGTTCACAATCGGCCTGTTTTGAGGAAGCACGCAGTCATGGCGGCAGCCACGTAGCAGGATGCGTACCTTCGCTGCGACGCAGTCTCTTCTCTTTGCAGAAGTGAACCACGCCCAAGGCGTAGACTGGGCTCTATTGAGGGCCTGTAATTGGGATTTGAATAAGAATTGGCAAGCACATCTATCGAAGGTAGTAGAAGCGCAAATTACCCACTGCCTTGTCGGGGAAGTAATTACAAAAAAATTATCATTATTTTCTAAGGAAAAAAAGGAAACTGTGCAAACAAAACAGTCTGCAACTGGAACCAATAAACACATTTTTTTTTACGGCGGGAGCAACGGTGCTCTTGTTTGCGCCTGCAAATCAAATCAATGGACTGTTCTCCATAACATAGTGTTTGTTTGCAAAATTTGCAAAGAATAATAAGGTCTACAAAATTGGGACGGATGCCCTGATGCGGATTTGATGGTGCTATGGAAGTGCTGGCTACAGCTGGTGGAGGGTCTTCCCGCAGCCTGTCGCATGCAACTCTCGCATAATTGTGGGGATGAAGAGTCTTCACATGTTTTACCATGCTGGATGTTCCAAATAATTAGGAAAACAGGAAATTCTATAGTATCTTTAGTTGCGTTGAACAAATCTTCGTAGCTCTGAAAATCTGCAAGTAATTCATATTCTGAACGCTTGCTTGAAGAGTTGCAAAAGAGCTAAATAGTAAAATTCTCTTTTGTCAGGAGTATCACAACTCAGGTTTTGGTGATTAATCAAATGTCCTTTCTTTGTTTCACCAAACATCCTTCAGAACCAATCACAGCATATATACCATTATTGATGTTTTCTGTAATATTCCTTTTAAAAGTATAGTTTTGCAGCACTTCATAGAGACAAATGTTCTCAAGATGATGACTTCTTTTTCGATAATATGTTTCTAACATATTTGTTTTCACAATATATGTACTTTCTGGCTCTTTTTCAGCTAAATATTCAATTGTTTGTACAGATTTAAGTATTCGATTTCGTGTTGCAGCAAGACCTAGACTCACCCAAATGATTGTCCTAGATTTGGAGATCTACTACAACTTACTCCTTTAAAAGGACAACCAGTATTTAAAACACTTGCACATGAAAATACCAGAAAGTCTTTGGGTAGAATTGGAAATGTTAACATTTGGTCATATTTTGAATATAAGGAACTTATTACAAATATGCAAGAAGAAAATGATGCTCATTATGGAACTATTCCACAAGATATAAGAATTGGAAAAGTGACTGAACATCGCAAAGAAGCTTTACAGAGACGATTACTTTCCAATTTGTTTCCAAATGAAAATATAGTTCTTGAGAAAATATATATGAGAATTGCAGAAAACAAATCTGTAATCTAGTTAATGCCAACATTGCATGAATGTTCTATATTCAATGAAGAAATTTTAAAGTTGGAAAATGAAGAAATTATAAAATTGGAAGCTATTGATAAAATCCAAAGAAGGCAGCAAGTGTTGGGGACGTAGTTACCAAAAACAACAATACTAGACTCTAACGAGGGTGTGTAATTGGAATTAGAATAAGAATTGGCAACCACATCCAACGAAGGCAGTAGATGCCCAAATTACCCACTGCCTTGTCGGGAAAGTAGTTACCAAAAACAACAATACTGGACTGTATTGAGGGTCTGTATTTGGAATTAGAATTGGCAATCACATGCAACAAAGGCGCAATACGAGGAAATTACCCACTGCCTTGTCGGGGAAGTTGTTACCAAAAATAATAATACTGGACTCTATCGAGGGCCTGTAATTGGAATTAGAATAAGAATAATAATTGGCAACCACATCCAACAAAGGCAGTAGACGCGCAAATTACCCACTGTCTTGTCGGGTACGTAGTTATCAAAAACAACAAAACTGGGCTCTATCGAGGGCATGTAATTCAAATTAGAATTGACAACCACATCCAACGAATGCAGCAGACACCCAAATTACCCACTTCCTTGTCGGGGATGTAGTTGCCAAAAACAACAATACTGGAGTCCATCGAGGCCTTGTGATTAGAATTAAAATTAGAATAAGATTTGGCAACCACATCCAATGAAGTCAGCAGACGTGCAAATTATCCACTGACTTTTTCGGGGAAATACTTACCAAAAACAAGAATACTAGACTCTATTGAGGGCTTGGAATTTGATTTAGAATAAGAATAAGAATTCAGGGAAGTAGTTATCAAAAACAACAATACTGGACTCTATTGAGGGCCTGCAAAAAATGATTATTGCATGAAATAATAAGGTCTGCAAAATCGGGACGGATGTCCAGATGCAGACTTCATGGTGCTGTGGAAGTGCTGGCTACAGCTGGTGGAGGGTCTTTCCACAGCCTGTTGCATACAGCTCTCGCTTAATTTTGGGGATGAAGAGTTTTCACATGTAAATACAGTTGTCTAATAATGTCTGCTGGTATGCCATTTTAGAGTTTATAGTTTCCAGTATCTCTACGTCATCCAGTGCTTCCAAAAAATTAGCATCATTGCTTTCATTTTCAAATTCACAGATGACATCTACAGTACTGATGTCCTCTGAATTAGTCTCGCTGCCTGTTATAGATTGGTTTTGCAGTTCAGTTACGCTGCTGCTCATCTTTAATGTCTCTTGTGTAATATTGGCCTCTTTATCCATAACAAATCTGTTATGTTCTAGGTCCTAGCACAGAAACATAAAAACATCACTTTAATAGTTTTCTTAGAACATAATACAAAAGTAAGTTTACTAACTAATTTACCTACAATGTAATGAGCAGCATTATTGCTCTTGGTAAAATACAAAAATTTGCAATATAATAACACAGCAGGAGAAAACATAGTAGTAAAGACATAGCTACTACTACTCACCAAGCCCGGGGATCTCAAGGCCAAGGAGGTCGAGCAGATCTCGCTCACGGGTCAGGACATCCGTCCAGCGGTGGGTGGCCTGGTTGTAGGTGCGCCAGACCCGAGAGTGGTGGTAAATGGCCTGGCACACCTTCTCCCACCACTTCCGGCGCTCCCGGGCCCCGTACCCGGCACTGATCTTGCCGCCTCCCATGATGGTCCTGGGGAGGCGGCGCTGAACATAAAAAACGAGTTGGGCCACCTCCTCCGGGGTAAAGATCTCCCGTGGCATCACTAGCTCCCCCCTCAAACGCCCGCACGGGAGCCGGACACGGGGTGCGGGACCCTTCCCCTTCTCGGGAGGCTTCCCGGCTCCCTTCACCATGGTCTGGGCGGAAAGGAATAAAGAAAATAGAATAGGGAAGAGAAGAAAAGAAAAGAGTTTACAAAAGTAGTTTAAAATTAACCAAAAGTAGCAGTAAACACAAAAATATAGGGCTAGAAAAATAGAGGGATAGATAATAAGTAAAATAGATCAAAAAAAACTTCAAACAAGCAAAGGATGGCAGAGATTGACAGAGGATACAAAGACCATACCCAGAACCATAGCAATGAATGAGAAACAAGATGGCCGCGCCCGTTCACGACCACGCGGGTAAGTTCGCGCGAGATTTTCCTTGCGAACACGCGCAAAACTGTACTGGCAAGCCGCGGACTTTGCGAGATTACACTTCGCGCCCGGAAACGGAAATACGTCAGGCAAACAAGATGGCTGCGCCCTTGAACGACCGCGAGGGTAACTTCGCGCCTTGCGCTACGAGCGGCTCGCAAAAACGCACAAAACCTTGCCAACTAACACGCCGCAAAAAAAACAAATTGCATATTCGCACGAATTTGCGGCTTCCGAATCCGATCTCGCGCGTGTTCGCGCCCCATGAACCCCGCGAAATTGCAGAAAAACGAGCTTTTCAAAACTGAAAGCACTCGGCAGGGGCAAGAGTTCAAACTCATCATTAGTAACAATTCCCGGTAGTGCTTCCTGACTGGGGCCCCTCCAGAATTCAGTTGCTAGTTGCAACAATTGTATGACCCTGCTCTGACCCTCACAGCAGGCTCATAGAATAGCTACAAGCCCACAAAGGTCCTGGGGAAAAAAATGCACTGCAACAGAAAGCAAAATTACAGATAAGGAAGCAGGTGCCAGACTGGAATTTTAAAACAGTGACACATTAATAAACTAACCCCAAATTAATTCATCTCAGTTGAAGCAGGGCTGGTGTGCTTGCTTTTCCCCCCCATAATCTACAGTAATGATGAACCAGAGGGTGGCATTGATGTAACAGAGGGTTGCAGTGGTGAAACAGAGGGTGCTGGGAACCTGTGATGATGAACCAGACGTAGAAACAACATAATTCGCGACCGTTGCGTGCCGAAATGTAAGTTCGCAATTGCGAACTGGTACGAAACCCTCGCGAACTGGCAGAAATCCTTGCGAACACAAAAAAAAAAATACGCAAATTCGCAAGAATTTGCGGATTTTGCGGATTGCGAGTTCGCAAATCCGCAAAATTCGCGAACGCGAGATTCGCAAAATTCGCCCATACTTACTTTTTAGCATGAGGAATGATGTCCTAAGTAAGTGAAAGTTGTTGTGAACATTTGAAGAGTGAAGACACCCTTTAATTGACATAGGGGCGGGAGTATTGAGTAACCAATGGCCTCATCTATCTGTGATTTCAACTCCACTTTGAAAGTTTTACGGAGAAGACTAAAAGTCAGATCAGATCACCTGGTATTCAACTAAAAAGTAAAAGACGGGTGGAAGGAAGAAGGACGGGTGAGATTTAATATTTATGACTGACAGACAGATGGATACGTGTGATGCAAGCATGCAAATTACAAAGGTGCCTGATAGTAAAGAATCTGATTCATGGTTGGTTGAGTCATGTCTGAAAAAAATAATGCAAATGTTAAAGCCCAAGCAAGTTGGAGGATAGATAGTAGATACATACGACAAATGTTATGTACTGTGCTTTATAGTGCTACCATGCCACTATGTATATAATTACCTTGTCTTACTGTTTTTCTAAGAGTATATTTTACAACTTTCTTGTTTTTTCTTTTTGATATACTGCTACTCCTTCCAAAGCTGAACGGAAGAAGTTGGCGGCCAAGGCACGGCGCAGCAAGTTGGAGGCAATCCAGCGCAAATATCGGTGGCTGGTGGTCTTGGCAGAGGAGGATGAGGAAACTGCAGCACTTGGAGCCTCCTCCAGTGCTCCAGGTCCCAGCCACCACCCTCCAGCGGTACGGTGCCACCGCCAGGCAGCCACCCGCCGCCACCTTACCATCTCTGGTGCCCCCCCCCCACTGTGGTTTCAACTGCCGCGCTCTCAAGCACCGCGTCACATGTCTAGAGGAGCAAATGCGTGTCGTCCTCCAATTCCGCCACACATCATAGACTCCCTGTCTTCTGCCCCTTTTTTAATTCTTGTTTTGGTGGGTGGGAATTGGGCGTTGGAGTTTTGGACATTTGGACTTTCTTACGGACATTGGTTGGGGTTAGGGGGGGGTGGGTCAGCTTTTGTGGGTTTTACATAGTTTATTTTTGTTAGGGTACATTAAATCTATATTTCTACTTTACAGGCAATGTTTTAATGTTTTGTAGGTGGGGTTACTGTTTTACATCACACTGTTTCCCTGCTGGTGCAGGTCCGCCCATAGTCAGTGTTTGATTTAAATAATTGGCTGACTGTGTAAGACACAAACATATAGATGCGACACCCCTCACTGATTGAGTTTTCCTACTAGTACTTTCAGTCTCTCTTTTCTAGCCTATGCATTCTTTATCTGGACTCAAAGGGGTGTGTGAATTCATTGAAAACATGTCCATTATTAATTATCCCTCCCCCAAACTTCTCTTACCTTTCCTTGATGTTTAACTTAGGCACAGCGATGGCTGCATGGTGAAGATGGTTTCCTTTTTCTAACATGCCATGATTGGGGTGGTGGTGGTAGAATGGTAGTATAGTAGTAGTAGTACACACTGGCAGGGCAGCAGCATTTGTAAAAAAACAAAATGAGACAGTCAGTCACCTTTGAGAGATTGTTTGAGGAGTAGTAGAATGAAGTACAGTACAGAACTTACAGAGCAACAATAATATGCTAAAATATTTTACAACAAAACATAATGGTGGTAGGGATAGCCTACTAGACAGAGTTACAAACTATAGTTGTGTTGAGTCACTTGACTAGGCCTACAGCGTAACAGTTAGTGCTGTGTATGAGGAATGACAGCAAATCCAATCAATGCTGACGTATATGTTCCTTTGTTAAATAAAAATCACCTCTAAAATATACTGCTCATGGGTGGGCAAGCACAAGAAGATCATCGCCCTGCCTTGAAATTGAAGTACTGTTGCTTTCGCCACATCCGACCCAGCAAGCGTGTGATAAATTATTGGTGTACATTTAAATTAGTCGCACCTGAATGAGTCACACAGCCTGGAGGAAAAGGGTTAGGGTTTGTTGAATGGATGAGATGGGGGTTTGGAGAAAGGTTTGACAGTGAAAAAAAGTACGCGTGGACAAACAAACGACAATCTTTGAAGACTACCATATCCAATATGTTAAGGGAGAAAAAGGAAATGCATGCATGATGATGATTGATAAGGAGACCCGGATTACATACACTTCTTGTTCTGTTGTTCCGGGCTTAATACTTTTACAGATAGCAAATATAATTTTTAAATATTGGTAGGGATGATTCATAAACAGAGAGCAAACCTAATGATAATAACAACAAGAACACAATGTTGTAAAGATTGTAGACAAAAAAATTAATCAAATTATTTAAAAGAAGATGAAAGTTGATACTGTTACTTTGTTATCCTGGTCAAAAATGTGGACTGGATTTGAATCTCGGCATTCCTCTTGGTCCTCTCGCCCATCAATCTTGGGTGTCTCCAGTCGCCACTGCAAGCCTGGAAAATGTAGATGTATTGGTAAGGTAAGAGTGCATTGTAATGTTTTCCCAAGTATAGGGCAAGGCCCGGCCTGTAGTTGTTGATGGAAAAACAAAAGGGATATTGAGAAACAAAGTTGAAAGAAATGCACAAGTTATGGTGTAGTGCAACAAGAACACTTTCCGAGGCGGCATGTATGCATCATCTCTACTCTAGTCGGTTTCCAGCATTGACCTTCAACAACAATAGGACAGATCAGGCCCACAGTGACGGCACGTCACTTAGCACATCCTCCATTTAGAGTACTTTTTTAAAGAGTTGGCCAAAGCACATATCCAAACATAGCATTTTACAATTTAAGTTAGTAAATCAATGCACCGCTTTCCTCCCACCGCTACACTCAACTCCACTTCTACACAGACATTTGGATCTGCTGTGGTTGTTGTTGACGTGTTTACCTTTTATGGCACTCATGAAACGTCATCCTGACTTGTTATTATTCCATCAATCATCTCCAATACTTGTACTGACTGCAGTAGAAGTAAAATGTTGTTATTACACAACGATAGTAGAAATATTTTTGACTTGAGTCACTCTTTAGTGTGTACAGTAGGACTACTAGTACACTTTGACTTCACTTCATGCACAACAAACAAACAACAAAAACACAAACACCAAACGCTCAGAGTCAGGGGTCCAATGCATGCCATTAATTTTCATTACCTGTTCCTTCTCATCTTAGTTAACGGGCCGTCTTTTTCGACATCATCATCATGGACGGACTGTTGTCATATTTAGTGTGCAGATGAGTCCCCTTCCTGTATTCAATCAGAAGCAATGTATCAGGCTGCAGTAGAAGTACAAATATTAAAAATATTTACAAGAAGGAGAAAATTGCCTTGAGTTACGGTTAGTGTGTACTGTCGAAAGATGATTAGTGCACAATGACATAACTTCATGCACAACTAACAACAACAAAATCACTCAGTCTGCGACTCTGGGTCCAATGCATGGCATCAATCATTACCTGTTCCTTCTCATCTTAAGTTAAAGGGCCGTCTTTTTCGCCATCATCATCATGGACGGTGCTGTTGTCATACTCAGTATACAGATTGACTCCCCTTCCTGTATTCAATCAAAAGCAATGTATCAAGCTGCAGTAGAAGTACACATTTCTTATTAAAAATATTTGCGAGACGGGGAAAATTGCCTTGAGTTACGTTTAGTGTGTACTTTAGAAAGATGATTAGTGCACAATGACATAACTTCACGCACAACAAACAACAAAAAAATCACTCAGTCTGCGACTCTGCGTCCAAAACATGGCATCAATCATTACCTGTTCCATCTCATCTTAAGTTAACGGGCCATCTCTCGCGGCCCTCAAAGGAGGATAGCTGTAGCAGTCATCATGTTCCACTTCTTTTTGCGGGACAAGGAAAGTTTTTATTTCTTCTTCTATTTTCCATCATCCAATCATCATGAGGGCAATGGATTTACTGAGCTTCAGTTTGATGGAGCGGAGGAGCTGGATTCTGAGGATTTTACCATAACTGGTGGAATAATTTCCTGTCCTGGGTAGATGTAATAAGATCCCAGTAACCCTCCAGTTTGGTTTCATGTTTTATTTCTATAAAAGTCTTTGTCAGAGATCCATGTAGACATGATGAAAACCGCTTCATGCTAACCTGATTCCAATATGCTGCCTTCAGCCTACCTTGCTGGGAAAAACACTTCCCATTGGAGTAGCCCACAAATGTTCTAAACCCAACTCCAGTAGCAATTTTTTTAGGGCACCAAACCATACAATTTTATGATTAGTGTCAAGGTCCCTCACCTCTAGGACCGCCTGGGCATAATGGACTAGTTCAGGGGTAACCCAAATCTGCCTCCAATAGGCTAAAAGCCTATATCTGGCCACATCCCTGATCGATTGACAACCCAGGTCCAGAAGGAGAGGAACTGTAGGAGTGGATTGGGGGAGCCCAATGAGTGACCTCAGAAATTTATTCTGGCCCAACTCTAGGTTTTCCAGATTGGCATGGCCCCACAGCTCAACCCCATATAAAATTGATGCGCCAATTTGGGTGTTATATATCTGGAGAACTGGGGTTTTTTGTTTGGTATATGAACGTTTATGTTCCCTAAGCAGAACTCCTGAGAGTGGGCCTTTTTTGCTGAGAGACAATCAAAGTTGTGCTTTTCAATTTAGTTTCCTATTAATAAGAAACCCCAGGTATAAAAATGTCTCAGTTTGTTCAAGAGACCCATCTCTCATTTTGACTTCACCGATGACATGTACTTGGTTTTATTAACGTTTACAATTAGATCATGGTCTGCACAAAACTCTTCAAATCTAATAAGGGCACGTCGGAGACCCTTCCTAGTTTTCGATAGTATGAGAGTGTCATCAGCGAACATTAGAAGGAGGTCTTATTTCCAGCTATATGGGGTGCATCTGTGGGATAATCTTTATAATAACTTACAACCCCGTTAATGTAGATGGAGAAGAGAGTTGGTGCGAGGACGCAGCCCTGTCACACTCCCTTCTCCACCGGGAACTTCCCTGTCATCCGACCCGCCGGGTCCCACCTAACCTGGGCATAGTTACCAGTATGTAGTTAAACCACAAGAGCCAAAAGCTTTAGCGGTAAACCCAGTTTCAACAGGGTAGACCACAACTTAGGAAGTGGAAGCAAATCGAACGCTGACTTCAAGTCAACGAAGGCAGCATAAATGGTCCCTTTCCCCAAAATAACTGGTCGCCGATATATTAAAATACATTTTAAAACCTGGTCCACAGTGCTTATTGATTGCCGGAACCCCGCTTGAAGGTTAGAGAGGATATTTGACTCCTCCATCCATTCCTGGATTCTGCCTAATACCACCCTGCCGAAAACTTTCTGAATACAATCAATCAGGCTTATAGGCCTGTAGTTGCCAGGGATTGAACAATCTCCTTTTTTAAAGATAGGTAAGATAACAGCTCCTGCCCAGGTACTAGGCAGGGATGCACCATGAGCAATGGCATTTAATAACAGTTGAATGTATTGAGCTAAAAAATCAACATCGTGTAGAAAAACATCGGCGGGAATACAATGGAGCCCCGGGGCTCTACCTCTTGGAACCTTAAGGAGAGCAATTTCTACTTCCTTTTTGGTAAATAATATTGCAGGAACAGAGGATGGCATCACAAACATCTCTGTCGCTGTTGGACTGGCTGCAAACTGGTCCCCAAAGTGGTCTAAACATAAATCTAGCGCCATGTTATTGTTTGGTATGATGGACTGGTCCCTATTTCCCCACTTCACTAGGTGCCAGAACGCAGTCATGTCTCTATCCGTACAGGATTTAAGCAGATCCCTCCAATGTTCTTCATCCCAGTCCCTCTTGGCCTGAGATTGAGCGACCTTATAGGCCTTCCTTTTCTCATGTATCATAGCACTATCCTTGTTTTTTATGGCAGAAGCTAATAGTCTGTAGGCAAAACGACAAGCAGGATTATACCAAACAGCAGCCTTCTGGGCAATTGTAGTGTAAGCTGGTTTGGTTCTGGCAGTAAAAAAACTTTTAAGACTATTAAAAAAGTTATCATGGACCTGTGTAACAGTAAGTGGAGGAGAACCCTGTGATTTATCATCCTAAAGAATAGCTATCGCTTCAGTTAACATGTTACTCATCTGGTTCAATTGGTCCACCCTGCTTGACACAATGGACCATTTGAGCCGATGAGTGTCATTTGTTAAAAATACTTCAAGCGATTTTACCAGTGTTTCCTAAATTAATCCAATATTACAGTTTTTCACCTGCATAAGAAGGAGTAATGGATTATGGTCACTTTCTGGACGTGTAAGGACCTTCATATCTATCATAAATACCCAGAGCTCCTTAGATAGAAGAAAATAGTCTATACGACTTTTACGTCAGCCAGAAACGTGTGTGGACAAACCCTTTTTGTCAGATATGGAGCGACCATTTGCCGCTCTCAGACCATGTTCCAAGGACAGAACTTTAAGTTGAAGAGCAGACCCAGACCAACTCTTGATTGGCTCAAGGTCAAGAGAGGGGATTGACCACTCATCATCCTCCTCTTCCGTTAAAAACATATCATGAAAGTCCAGGGGTTCAAAAGTGCAATTAAAGTCACCAGCCATTAAAATATGGAAACCACCTTCGTGGTTGATTAAAAAATCATCAAGGAATGCTAAAGTGTTAGTGGCTTTCCCTCCTTGCAGGCCTCTAGAATAAAAGTTGATTAGGAGAAAGTCGGGAAAAATACACTTACTAACCCTGATAATAAGAATGTCCTGCAAATCAATGCATATCTCCTTCAACCTACAATTTAGACTTTGCCTAACCCATGTTGTTAATCCTCCTTTGGGGCAGTCCTGTTCTCCCTGTACTGCTTTTTTGTGGAAATTAATATAACCAGGGCGGGCAACTTGGTCTACCGCCCATGTCTCTTGGAAAGACAAAATATCAAACTCTTCAATAAAAGTCGACCATTCACTTGAAGCTGTCTTATTTACCAATCCCACAATATTCCAAGAACCAATCCTTAAGCCTACAGGTTTTATCAACATTTCTGTGATACTTTCGCAGGGGCATAAATTACTCCTAAACGGGGCAAGATCCCCCACATGTAGAGTGTTGTTCTCAATGTGGGATGTACCACATTCTTTCACTTCATAGGCAATGGACTTATCTAGTGTTCTACTCTGTACTGAGTCGCCAATGCCGATGGCTAGGGGTTGATCATACATGATGTGTGTTGATACCGGGAAGCCCTTAGTCACCGGAACTACAGGTGAAGATGGCACACCATTCCCTACTGGAAAGCCCAGTCAGTCTATGTTGTCTAAACCAGAGAGTAGACTGAAGGAGTTATATGTAGCCACATTATATTCAAAAGGGCCCGGGCCTGAATGGGTGGCCCGTGAATTACCCGAAGCTGGGAGCAGTGAAGGATTTTTCCCATTAAAAAAGCTGAGAGGTAAGACGCTAATGTAAGCCTCACTAAAGTGCCTAGACCCAGCCCTTTCAAGAATCGTCTTCACTATAAGTGGAGAGCCAAAGTTCAGCACCACACAGTCATCTCTGCATGCTTTGGGTGACCTATCAATCCATGGTAACCTGAAAACCATTTTAAACTCCCTAAATAAGTGACAACTCAACCTGGTTTTGTTATTGAGATAAAAAAGTGTCTTGTTTCTCAACGATGCCCAGTGTTCATCCTTATCTGATGGTAATCGGGGAACATTTGTCAGTATCACAGTGTAGGGTGTGGCTTCAGGCAATAGATTAAGATGATCTTTAAAAGCTGCCATGCCCCCCCCAGCATTACCATTAGTTATTTCCACTATTCTTGCTCCAGGGGGGACTACACTAGATATACTCGATGGAAGGAAAGAATGATCCTTGGAGGAGGCTGGCACACCTGATGTATAACCGGGGGCAAGTACAGTGCCTTTTGGGATTGCTACATGTACAGTGGAGTCTCTAGAGGTATTAGGGCCCGTGATTACTTGGTTGATTGGAGTGTGATTGGATACAAATATGCCTTTTTCAATTTTGTCCAGTCTCTGTTCTATTTTGGACAACTGCATTAATATTAGAGTAAATATAATTGATAGTTTATCTTCTATTTGTGCCAATGTGAGAACTGCTAGGTCACTTGGCAATCCACAGGCCTGCCCAGTGTTAAAGAGTTAGACAAAGCACATATCCAAACATAGCATTTTACAATTTAAGTTAGTAATTCAATGCATCACATTCATCCCACCGCTACACTCAACTCCACTTCTACACAGACATTTGGATCTGCTGTGGTTGTTGTTGACGTGTTTACCTTTTATGGCACTCATGAAACGTCATCCTGACTTGTTATTATTCCATCAATCATCTCCAATACTTGTACTGACTGCAGTAGAAGTAAAATGTTGTTATTACACAACGATAGTAGAAATATTTTTGACTTGAGTCACTCTTTAGTGTGTACAGTAGGACTACTAGTACACTTTGACTTCACTTCATGCACAACAAACAAACAACAAAAACACAAACACCAAACGCTCAGAGTCAGGTGTCTAATGCATGCCATTAATTTTCATTACCTGTTCCTTCTCATCTAGGTTAACGGGCCGTATTTTTTGACATCATCATCATAGACGGTGCTGTTGCCATATTTAATGTGCAGATGAGTCCCCTTCCTGTATTCAATCAGAAGCAATGTATCAGGCAGCAGTAGAAGTACAATTATTAAAAATATTTTCAAGAAGGAGAAAATTGCCTTGAGTTATGTTTAGTGTGTACTGTAGAAAGATGATTAGTGCACAATGACATAACTTCATGCACAACAAACAACAACAAAATCACTCAGTCTGCGACTCTGCGTCCAATGCATGGCATCAATCATTACCTGTTCCTTCTCATCTTAAGTTAACGGGCCGTCTTTTTCGCCATCATCATCATGGAAGGTGCTGTTGTCATACTCAGTGTACAGATTGACTCCCCTTCCTGTATTCAATCAAAAGCAATGTATCAAGCTGCAGTAGAAGTACACATTTCTTATTAAAAATATTTGGGAGATGGGTAAAATTGCTTTGAGTTACGTTTAGTGCGTACTTTAGAAAGATGATTAGTGCACAATGACATAACTTCATGCACAACAAACAACAAAATCTCTCAGTCTGCGACTCTGCGTCCAATGCATGGCATCAATCATTATTATATCGGAGACGCCTTACGCCACTTGGAAGAGGGAGAGTCTTTTGTTTGCTGCTTTGCTCCAGCTTTGGAACCTCGCGGTACCCGCCCCGCGGGTCCCGCATCGCCCGTCTGCCTGGGCGCTTTACTTTCCTTTGGACTAGAGACTTGTGGGACCAGCAGGGCTGCGAGCGCCAGGTGAGAGACAGTGACTCCATTTCCCAGGAGTCCCTGCGTCGTCATCACCTGCACCTGGACACTCTCCCTGTTTGACCCGCCCCCGAGCACCGAGTGAAAGGTGCCTGCTTGCTTTGGCTGTGTTGGGAGACGCCTTACGCCAATTGGAAGAGGGAGAGTCTTTTGTTTGCTGCTTTGCTCCAGCTTTGGAACCTCGCGGTACCCGATCCGTGGGTCCCTCATCGCCCGTCTGCCTGGGCGCTTTACTTTCCTCTGGACTAGAGACTTGTGGGACCAGCAGGGCTGCGAGCGCCAGGTGAGAGACAGGGACTCCATTTCCCAGGAGTCCCTGCGTTGTCATCACCTGCACCTGGACGCTCTCCCTGTTTGACCCGCCCCCGAGCACCGAGTGAAAGGTGCCTGCTTGCTTTGGCTGTGTTGGGAGACGCCTTACGCCACTTGTAAGAGGGAGAGTCTTTTGTTTGCTGCTTTGCTCCAGCTTTGGAACCTCGCGGTACCTGCTCCGCGGGTCCCGAATCGCCCGTCTGCCTGGGCGCTTTACTTTCCTTTGGACTAGAGACTTGTGGGACCAGCAGGGCTGCGAGCGCCAGGTGAGAGACAGGGACTCCATTTCCCAGGAGTCCCTGCGTTGTCATCACCTGCACCTGGACGCTCTCCCTGTTTCACCCGCCCCCCGAACACCTCTCTCCAATAAAAGGAGTTGTTATCCCCGCTGCGCTGGAGCGCGCGGGAGCGTCCTGGGAGAAGCCCGGGACAAGAGCGGGACCGTCTGTGGCCGTCAGGGGCCGAGGGAGGCCGGGCTGGGCCCCCCCTCTTTCATTTTGTACTTGTGACGTTCGCGTTTCCTTTTGTGAGCTTGTGTCCACAACGATTCCAGGTACTGTCATTAGTATAACATAGTACTTCTATTATATACCTAGACTACCAGATATGACATCACCTACAACCTCCACCGCCGGCATCCCTTCCCAGGCTGAGGTGGGACCAGCAATCTCGGGCCCTTTGGATAAATATTTTTGTAGGGTAGTGAACGATATCGATAAAGAAATTGCATTGGCGGAGAGACGTGCTGAGCGAAGGTTGTCAATTGAACTTCTAAAAATCCCCTTGGAAAAAAGACAACCGCAGGCTTTCAAGGCATTGATTCCCCCCGGTCATCCCTAATTCTGCCAGTGGTAGCTGAAACTCCTTATGCTTTCCCCCCTGCAAGTGATTCGATGACCGATTCACATGTTGATTTTGATATTCGCTCTCCTCTTGTAAGTACACCTCCCTTATCTATTGATCCATCAATAGGGCAGCCGAATTCGGCCCAACGGAGTGTGTTAAATCAAGAGGTAAGAGCAAAGCTATGCCCTAAAAGGAAGAGATGTCCTGCCCCAAAGAAGTGTTATCTGTCTAAACCCCCCAAAAAATTAAGGAAAGTTGTAGCATGTTCCCGCTCCTCCCAGGAATCTATTGAGGCTGGGGAAAAGATACCTGAGGAGGGGGCAGCCCTTGTGGTGGTTAGTCCTGGCTCAAATGGCACCGATCCACTAGCCATGGGGTTGCCAGAGCTTCCACCTGTAGTCCCCCCCCTGTCTTTTGAGGGGGGTAATGTGCCAGTTAGTCCCAGCTCTAAGACCAACGATCTCCCTGAAACGGGAGTGGTTGAGTCCACACACGTCACCCCGACCCTGCTACTTGAGCTGGAGAAGTTAATGAGGTCTCTCCTGACTCCGCTCGAGGACCAAGTCAGAAAACTAGCGGACAGGCTAGGTCATTTTGAGCAGGTAACCTTGGATAACTTCTTTACTACGAAATCACTAATTAAGTCCAATATAAGGATAGGGGAGTGTAGTAATCCTCACCAAACTAGTGGGCAGGGGAAAGGTGTGTCGACTCTTGTATCTCTTCCACTTGTGGATGGTACCCAAAGTAGGCTCCAGGGTAAAGGAAAAACTAAAAAGACCACTTTGGAGCCAATGAACAACCCAAGTAGTAAGACTACAAAAGTAGCTAAGCTCCCTGTCACAGTTGTTACGGGCACAAAAGACCGTTCTAGCAACGTTGGTCCCCCATCCAATGCCCCTCAAGTTCCATCGAACAACCTAATACCCTGTAATGGTACTGCAGTCAGCAGTAGCAGAAACACCTCTGGGAACAAAAACACTCTATCAAATAGCTCCCAACCACCACATGACATCTCTTCTTCCCGATCTGTTGTTCCCGCCAACAGCCTGCCAAAACCGCTTCCAATGAAGGCGCCGCATAAGATACCTTATATGAATCTTACTCCAGATTCTTTTCCTTACGTGGCTGTCCTTATAAATGTGCCATCACTATTGGCTGGGCAAAAGGAATCCTTCCAAATGATAAAAAATAAGGTAATGCATTGGTTAAGGGTAAATAGACCACTGCCCGGGGAAGTTGACGGTTTGATTGTTGGAGTAAGAAGGACGGAGTGGATAGGTTGTACCTCTAAGAAATTGGGGGGTGACTGTATAGTTGTCAATTTTCAAGATCCTAGAGTGGTAAGTTTGATAACGAAACATGATGGTGGCACAACCTGTGGGGGAATTGGTATCGTAGATCTTACCTTCTTTTATCCAAGACCAGCGGGTGTGGAATCTATTATGACAAATTATTCAAGACCCGTAACCAGTGTCCCATTTCTAGGGTTTGCCCCCTCCACTGTACCATTTCAACGGAATAGTTATTATGGTGGTATAAATACTAATCGCGTTGGAGTACAGAGGGAGCCGGGGTGTGGGTATTGACAAATGTTTGATAATTGTACGAACAAAGTAGAGGATATGACTAGCCGAAACCCATGTGGGAACTTTGTTGAATTTGTCAAGGACCAAAATGTGGAACCAAATGAAATGAATATTGGCTTGGGGTTTGTTACTTTGGAAGAACTATATGGGGAACGTAACCAAACATCTGAGGGTGAGGATTTAACCACTTCAAGCATCTCAAGTAACCTGGGGATTGATCTAAAAATCGCAGATGTAACAAGACAAAGGGTGGGAACAGATGTAACCCTGAAAACTCCGCCAATGAGGTCTTCAGTAGGACCAATGCCCAGGGACGACCCAAGCAAAGGGAATTTTTTCTCGTGGAATATCGCCGGGTTGGTCGGCAGGCTGATGTCCCAGGATTGGATATATTTTGTTAATGGTTTTGAAGTCTGTCTATTCCAGGAGACATGGGCATGTGATCCTATTTTTCTCCTCGGCTATCTAAACTTCTCAATCCCGGCAAGTAAAGGTGCCAGGGGTAGACCAATGGGTGGCCTCACAATTTGGGTGAAACAAAGTTCACAAATTGAAGTAAAAGTGGTCGATCTGTGCTGTAGGGATATTCAAATGCTAAGATTGACTTCTGAAAAGGAGGGAGTGATAGATATTTACAATATCTATGCTAGGGGCAACAATTCAGGAAGTTGTTCCACTCTAGAGGCCCTATTTACATCCCTAGAATCACAGTCACTGGGGAACAAAATCATAGTAGCTGGTGAGTTGAACAGGACCTTTGAGCCACTAGATAGTGTAGATGATCCCCTGGGGCAGGATGAGGATACACATTGGGGCATTCCAACCTTAACCTTGGCTCCTGTCAAACGGTGGACCGAAGACATCCTGTTAATAAATGCTATTTGCCTGGAATATGGGTTGAGAGCTCTCAATGGGAGAACGAAAGGTGATAGGGACGGTGCTTGTACCTTTGACAAGGGTCTTAACCATAGTAGGATAGACTATGTCATTTGCAGCCTTAGTCTATGGCAGTGGGTATGGGATATGAAAGTTGAGGGCAGATTGGAAAGTGATCACAATCCCCTCTGTGGGACTCACAATTGGTGGTCAACCATGCCTGGTAGCCAGCAATCGAATGATGATCTAATGCCCATAATGACTAATGATATGCGTAGACTGACCAAGCTGATGATTTTCTCCCCTAAGTTAGAGCCCCCCCAAACATATTTTTGAATAATAGCGAGTTATAGGTGGTTAGTGTATTTACCTACCTCAGGGTCCAGATCACCAACAACTTAAAGTGGTCCTACCATATAGAAAAGGCGGTCCTGAAACACCAACAGATCGCGGGAGCACTAAGGGTTGAACATAAAAAATCAAAATCTAAACCTATCAAAGCAGCCCTGGCAGTTTATGACGCAAAGGCCATCGGGTCTGCCCTTTACGGGGCGGAAGTATGGGGCTTTGACAAGGTTCTTCCCTTGCAGACATCAGAGAACAGGTTTATTAGGGGCATAACGGGACTCCCCCAGAGTACCCCATTAATGCCGCTTGGTCTCGATCTTGGGAGAAGATCAGTTGCGACCGAGTAAGACTGCGCCCAATTCTTTATTGGCGACGCCTTTGGACTACTCCAGAGATACGGCATTACGCCGATGGATTCCTTGCAATAATTAAAGCAGATGTTTTCCACAAAATAATATGGCTTAAACACCTTAGGGCTGCTCCAGGAGAACTCGGCCTCTCCAATCTCTGGAACAATCCATCTGGGGAAGTTTTTCCTAGTAAAAGCACCATCAAAAGTTTATACTGGGATAGGATTGATGGCAGATTGTGGAGTGGAACGAGATCTGATTCAATGGGATGGCGCTTTTTGGAAATAAAACAGTGTCCACTGTTAGAACCATACTGGGACAGTATTAGTGTCCCAGGCGACAGGAAGCTAATGTTCCGATTAAGATCTGGTTCTCTCCCCCTGAGATCTCTGACGGGCAGGTGGAGGAAAACGACCAACTCGTGCTGCCCGGTGTGTGGTGAATACGCATACGCAACCCCTTGAAGAGTATGGCTAGTTCCCGTTTGTAAGAACCTAGGGATATCTAGTGGTGTTGAGGTGCTAAGAATTATTTGTACCTCCACTGATTTGTCAATTGTTTTGGGAAAAGCGAAATACCTGGGGTGGGCATGGTCCATCAGACAGAGGGCTATCTCTTTTTAATGTATATGGACTCTTGAGTAAAATGTGTATTTAACTGTTTTTACCCCTTTCCTGTTAAAGCTTGCACAACGGTTTTTATTACTGAATGTATAAGAAGGTCAATTTTATGTCTTGTATTTTTTTTAAATGTATGTTGTGCTTTTATGAGTACATTGCTCGAATAAAGCTTTGAAACATTACCTCTTCCATCTCATCTTAAGTTAACGGGCCGTCTCTCGCAGCTCTGAAAGGAGGATAGCTGTAGTAGTCATCATGTTCCACTTCTTTTTGCGGAACAAGGAAAGTTTTTATTTCTTCTTCTATTTTCCAACATCCAATCATCATGAGGACAATGGATTTAGGGAGATTCAGTTTGATGGAGCGGAGGAGCTGGATTCGGAGGATTTTACAGTGAAATGCAGACACCTGAAAATGGTATATTGAAAAAAGAAGAATAGAAGACGGTGGTAATGGATTTGTTGTGATTCAAAGTTTGTAACCCGGATGACAGACACACAAATAAAGGAAAATAAGGGAGGAAGAAAGTAAGTGCAAGCCTAATTGTCAGGGAAGTATTGCTCGTCCTCAAACTGTGGTGGTTCAGCCAGTAGTAGGTAATCATGTGACACACTACTTCCATCACCTGATCCGCTGTCCTCATCTTTCTCCCTTGATTCATGTATTGTGTAATTCGGTAGTATGAAGTGCTGATTCATTTTGATCATTGTTAACCTCTCCAAATTTTTGGCCGAGAGACTGGTCCTTCTCACTGTTATAATAGAACCAGCAGCACTGAAAACACATTCAGAAGAGACACTTGCAACAGGACAAGCCAGATAGCTTATCGCCAGCCTGCTGAGCAGTGCACATTCAGCCCTTTTCCTATACCAATACTGCAATGGGTTTTGATCAATGTACACCTCTGTTGGGTCGTCCAGATAGGCTTGGACCATCCACTCAATGTTCAGGGGTGCTGCTGCTAACCTTTCGGGCTCTTTTCTATGTGCATCAGCACGGTGCTTATTAATTCCTAACTCTAAATACCAATCTTGTAACGATTCTACTGGGCCTAATGATCCAGTTATTGTTGCTGTTGTCAATAGTGATGGTGAGTGTTGTGAGCCAAACGCACTGCCCTCAGCCTCCGAGGTTGCACTTGATGCTGCATGCCCTGCTGCAGTACTTCTTGTGGGTTGATTTTGCGGGCTTTTAATTAGCAGCCGTTCATTTTCCAACTTACTGCCGCCTCAGCTATCCAAGTTTGGTAGCGGGCAACATCCATCTCTGAAAAAGGAATGAATTTCTTCAGGCCCAATTTTGCCCGTGGATACAGAATTGTGGCATAAATGTAATGTTCTTGTGGCAAAATCTTATTTTGCACCCTTGTATTTTCAGCTAAGAGATGGGCTAAGCTCTCCACCAAGTCTTAGGCTTCCTTTTTTTCCTCTACACCTTTGTATAATTCAGACACCATCTTCAGCTGATGCTCTAGCATTTGCAATAATGGGATAGCTTGGCCCATTGTACAGTCCTCCTTGCTGACTTCACGTATGAAGACCTCAAAAGGACAAAGCATCTCAGTCAGGCCTTTATCCTCATAGCTGCTATGGAACGTCCAGCTCCAGTGCTGGACGTTCAATTGCGCAGGTGCAGTTCGACCGTTCAACGGCCGACGGCAGCACTACGGAGGTAGTGGTGCCATTGGCCGGTGAACGTGCGCAGCACTTAAGGGGTTAACTAGCCACCATTGGTCCATCTGAAGGGTCATCCCTTTCACAGTAGCATCCAGTCTTCGCATGACATATTCATTGAGTGGCCTGTAATGCTCAAACAGACGATCAAGCATGTTATACGTGAGTTCCAACGTGTTGCCACCTCCTGGATGAGTGCTTTGACTGACATGTTATATTCACGTTGACTGAGCCTCAGCTGCTCCCTAGCTTTAAAGAATTGCTGAAATGAGTGCATCATCTTTGGAAGATGGTCAGTAAGTTGCTGACTATGGGTTCTTTTTTCGGAAAGTCTTGAACTATAATGTTTATGCAATCAGCCAAACACGGAACCCTGAAATAGGAACCAAGGTCCATGGCCTTAAGTACATTACTGCCATTATCTGTGGCAACAAAACCAATACTAAGCCCTCTTGGGCGCAGCCTTCAAAAACCTTGCTGCAAAACTCTTGCAAAATATTTACAGCAGTATGAGATTTCTCCATGGCAAACATGGCTACAGTTGCATGTTTCCGAGTAGCTTTAAAAATCTCAGCTGTGTCAACAGCACCTCGTTCAGATAGCTTATCTCTAACCCCCACAAAAGAGACCCAGTGTGCAGTGATGCACATGTAATCTGTGGCTTGGCAACTGGTCCACATGTCTGTTGTCAGGTGGATATTGTGAACAGTACTCTGCTGCAAAGCATGTCCAACCAATTCCAGCACATCATGATGTAGTGCCGGAACAGCAATTCTTGCGAAATAGGACCAGCTGGGAACCTTCCATTTAAGGCAGATGGCTGACAAAAATTCAAGGAAACCCACCCTTTCCACAATTGAAAAAGGTAGAAGGTCCAGCGCTAACATTTTAGCCAGCTTTGCATTGGACAGCAGTGCCCTTAGGTGGTTGCATTGGAACTGCCCCTCCAACCTAAGCATGCTCTCAATGGTAGGATGGATTACTTTCCTTTGTGATGCTGTTGTTTTCATTAACCCACTTAGGCTCACCAATGCAATTTGTCTCATTGCGGTACTCGGTAGCCTTGGTATCTCATGCTGACTCAGAGTTTGGCTCTTACTGCGGTGCCACTCAGAAGTTACTGAGGAGGATGTGGGCGGTACCACTGGGACAGGGCTAGAAATGCCTCTCTCTTCTTCACCTTCCACCGCAATAAAATCGTCCCCTGATTCTTCATGCCCAACTTCAATGGGTTGAGTTGTTTTACTTTGTTTTAACTGAAGTAGGGGATTCTCACGCACAATAGTGTGGTGTATTCTGAGATGACTTGCTTGACCTCCGGTACTATAGTTTGTACCAAGCTTACCGTGCCGAACACATGTGCGACAAATTGAGCATATAGCAACGTTCTCCTCCTTGGTGCTAACAGAAAATAAGTCCCAAACTGGGGAGGAGAACTTTCTGCCACTGCTGGATGTGCAACTTTAAATACCAGATGAACTGGAGGGTGTACTTGGAATGGGACTCTGAGCAGCTAGACTCTGACTTTTACTACTACCACCACCACTACCTACTGAGATGCTTGAGCAGGATGTAGTAGGTCCCTGCCGGGCCGTTGAAAATATGTCAGCTGGAGGTCGTGGTGGTGTAACCTGTGTTGGTGGTATCCATGCTACATCCCGCTCAGCAGCAGCCTTTGTCGATATGGTGGGAATGTTGTTCTCCATCCCCTTTGGGCCGGGAGTGATGTGTGTGATGACTGGCTCGTCTGACTCTTTATCAACATCATCCCCCTATTGTACATCTACCTCCATAACTGTTAGTTTTTCTGGAACCTTCTTTTACTGGAACATTGTCTTGTGGTGTGCATCACTCTCAGATTGAACTGGTGGCTGCCAAGTGGCATCACAATCATCAGAAGTGGGGCTTGAAGAAGAAGATGATGGACTCAGCCTCCTTTTCCTTGCTGGTGGTCTGGAAGGCAATAGATCTTCCGAAACAGTAGTTTGCTCCACTTTGCCAGCAGGAAGCTCGAGTTCCTGAAATGCCCCTATGTCAGGAGCAACAACTACTATTGTGGGCTGTTCTTGCGGCTGCTGCTGCTGTTCTTGTTGCAGCTGCTGCTGCTGTTCTTGTTGCGGCTGCTGCTGCTGTTCTTGTTGCGGCTGCTCCTGCCGCTCTTGTTGCGGCTGCTGTTCTTGTTGCGGCTGCACACTTATCTGTTGAGTTTCCGCCTGTGTTGATTGTGCACTACTTTGCGATAATGACATTTCAACATTGCTGCTTGTTAGTAGACTGGCTACCTCTGCGACACTCAAGGGCTTGGGCCGAGGTTGGTGGGTTGGACCGCTGGTGCGGAGGTGCTGCTCCCACCTTGGTTCCCGGATAACGCTGCTGCAGGCCTAACTTTTTTGGTCCCAAAAAAAACCGTGGCCGGTACACCAGTTGTGGTTAATAGCACTTCATTTTGCTGTTCCTTCTTCTCACGAGCAACTTTCTTGGTACTGGACCTGGTACCTTTCTTTGGCACCATCTCCTTCAGATATCAGGCAGGATGCAGATGCACAACAAGTAAGTATGGGCAAATTTTGTGGATCTGCGGTCCGCGAATTCTCGCGAAAACACGGATTTTTTTGCAATTTGCACTTGAGTACTTTCTACTGGCTAATCCAGTAAGTGCTCCCTCGTTGGGTAAATGTATAGTGCTTTTACTACACTGCAGCTGCATAAAGGGCCAGAAGATGTCTCTCTGGTGACCATGTGTGCCTGTAACTTTGCCACCACGCCAAAAGGCTCCGAGGTCCCTTGAGTGAGCTGTCCATCATATTGGGGAAAGGGCGGGAATACGTTTCATAGCGCTAGTGTGTGCGGCAGGGCCAAACGGGCAGGGTTTCAATGCGAGTTCACATGCCTCTTGTGGGGGTCAGAGAGTGAGCAGGGCAGCAGATGAGGAGAAAGCAGGCCCTGGTCACAGGAACTACATAAAACCAATTCGCTTTTAACTAATGGCTATTACGAGGCCCATATAACATACCACCAACCATCTACTTTTGGACATGCCAACCATTCTAGAGGAAGAGCAAGTGACTTGGTATTTCCCTCCCGTCCCACCCTTCAAACACCAAACACTCACTCGAATGCTGCTGAACAGTACTACTTGGCAGGTCAATATTCTAAAAAAATCGGTTTTCATATATCGCATAATTACTAAGTAGCTGAGCTGGGATATTAAGTCATCGGTACTCTGAAGGTTATGGCTTTCCTTGGATCAATGACATTGGGATACAAAAACTGGAAAAATGTACTTCAGGAAAAAAATAAAAAATAACGGTAAGGAAAGGAGCTGGTCTAACAGCTTGGGAAGTCGACCTCGAATCAAGGGAACCGGGTTCGAGTCTCTGCAATGACGCTGAACATCCTCTGATTCTGGGCAAATCACTTAATCTCCCCTTGCCTAACAAAAATGAATGTGTCCTCATGTATCGCAACTGGTGCTATGTAAAACGCTCTGATACGCGATACCGGGTCAAGTTCACGCTATATAAGACTCCTTATAAGACTCCGTTAAAAAAAAAACAAAAGTACTATGTGTTATGGTTAAGGGGATAGCAGAATGGACAGAAAAATTAAATATAGGTGTTACTTTATAAAAAGGTCAGGTAATGGGTCTACTTGGGGGCTCAAGGAGTAATAGGTGGAGACTAAAGAAAAAAACATAACTGCACAACGGTCAATGGTTTTGGAATGAAGAGAGGTGCTATGGGACAGTTGCCAGTATTTTGGTTATGGATTTGGGTAGAATGATAGTCGTTCTGATGACCCAACTGAACTCACACTGAAAGCTCAGCTTGGTGAAAGACCAAAAGTGGACAAGGAGACTGAATGCTGAGTTTATTTATTGATTTTATTTATTTATAGCATTTATAGAGCGCTCTGCAACCCTACGGGCATCCTGGCGCTGAGTGCATATAGCTGAAAAACCTGTGTAACAGAGGAGGACAGTGGTCTAAGGTTCTGAACGATTAGATTTTTGGGAAGAGCCATGTTTTAACCTTTTTTCGAAAGGCCATCAGTTCGTTTGTTTTTCTGATGTCAGTTGGAAGGTTGTTCCACAAATGAGCTGCAGCTATACTAAAAGCTCTACCACCACAGGTCTCTTTCTTCATCCTGGGTATGCTGATAAGGTTTAAAGATGAGGATCGAAGAGACCGGGTAGGCTCATACCAGTTAAATTTATTTTGGAGTGGTCGGGGGCCTAGCCCATGAACTGCCCTGAAGACAATACATAGGGATTTGAAACAAATCCTCTGGTGTATAGGCAGCCAGTGGAGGTCGGCCAAGGCGAGAGTGGTAGAAGATCTACGTTCTCGAGAGAGTGCCAGTTTAGCTGCAGCTGCCTGGATACTTTGAAGTCTGGAAATAAGATAGGCAGGGGATTCCAGTAGAAGGGCGTTACAGTAATCCAGGCGGCTGAGGATGGTGCTCCTGACTATGTTGGCTCTGGCCTGTGAAGACAGGAGAGGTAGCAGCTTTCGCAATCCTCGCATTAAAGCAAGGCAGCTGCTGACCTGCTTGTTGACATTGGTCTCTAGGCTCAGACTGTTGTTAAAAGTAACTCCGAGATTCCTTACTGATTTCACTGGGGCAGGCGCATCTCCTAACAGCTGAGGCCAGAAGTCTGTAGGTAAAATTTTGGGGATTTTTCCTACCATACAGTGCAATATTTCAGTCTTGTCACTGTTAAATTGTAATGAATTCTGGTTTAACCAAAGTGACATTTTCAGCATGCAGGTGTGGAAGGTCTCAAGTGAGTTTGCATGAGCTCCATCAAGAGAGATCATCAGCTCTGTGTCGTCTGCGTAATTAGTCACGCTAATGCCGTGACTTTTGATGATGCTCATCAGGGGTTGCATATATATGTTGAAGAGTACAGGGCTGATTGCGGACCCCTGTGGGACCCCATGTGGAACTTTAACAAACTCTAATTGATACGGAGGGATAGCTACTGCCTGCCATCTATCCATCAAGTAGGAGCGGAACCAGTCAAGCGCGACTCCTCGAACTCCAATGTTCTTCAATATTTTTATCAGGATTTCGTGGCTCACCGTATCGAATGCGGCGGACAGGTCTAGCAAAATTAGGATTGCTGATTCTCCCCTGTCTGCCCTCATTCGTAACTCATCCAGAACTGTCAGCAAAGCTGATTCAATTCCATGAGCTGGTCTGAAACCAAATTGCTCCTCTTCCAGGATGTTGTTGGTTTCTAGGAAGAGGGCTAGGGATCTGCTGACCCATCACTCTGTGATCTTTATCGGGTATGGTAGGAGCGATATAGGTCGGTAGTTCTTTTGGCAGTTTGGGTCCAGATTTGGTCTCTTTAGTAATGGGGTGATAACCGCCAATTTCCATTCTTTAGGTACGGAGCCTGTGTGGAGAGATTGGTTGCATAACTCATGCAGCACTGGAAAGATTTCATTTCCGAAATCCTTAACTATTCTATGGGGTAGAGGGTCTAGAGGGGATCCTGATGACGTGTTAAGGGCTATTCTTAAAAATTCTTGTTCTGTAGGAACCTCAAAATGTTCCAAGATGGCGTTTGGAGGAGGGCCTCTAACATTTTCCGCCTTCTTATCTCTATTTTCTTGATTGCTGTTGTCCTGCATTGTGGGAGTAGAATTACCTTTCATTCCCTCAACAATTTTACAGATTTTTTCTCGAAAGAATAGTGCTAAGCCGTCACATAATTCTTGTGAGGGCTTGATTTGACTGTCAGCGCAAGCAAGATGAGATAGCTCTCTGATAATCCTGAAGGTGTCGCAAGATTTATTAGAGCTTTTGAGAATTAAGTCTGCGAAGTGGTTTGCTTTGGCTCTAATAATTTCCTTCTTATAATGTGCGATTGTAAGCCTCCACAACACTTTCTCCTGTTCCGAGTAGTTTTTCCTCCAGAACTTCTCCGCCTTTTTACAGGCGTTTTTCAATTCTTTCAGTTTGTCCGTATACCAGGGCGCGGAGGGTTTTCCTCTTTTCCTGATTGTTTTCAGAGGTATAGTATCATCAAGTTTCTTAGTTATCTCATTACATAATGAGAGGTAATTTGTAGTGACATCGTTCTCCGATTTGAACGAGGTCCCAACATGACGAAAGTCAAACTTTCCTTCCTCTTTCCTTTTCAACAGGCCCGTCCAATCACGACCAATAAAGGTTCTGGTCTGTACACTTGTGGGTCCTGTGTTAGTCAGGGTGTGGATATTGAATCGAAGGAGATGATGGTCTGACCAACCTACTGGAAGAATTGTATCCATGGTCATTAGATCTTCCGCCGCGAATATTAAGTCCAGTGTGGTCCTTGTATATGTGTGGGGGTAGTTATCCGCTGTTTCAGCCCCAGATTGTGACAAGATTGAGTGATGTTATGCAAGGCTGTACGTAGTTGGTTATTGTCCCATATGTTAAAATCTCCCAGTACCATCAGCCTGCTATGAGAGATTGATATATTATTACTAACAGCGATCAATTCCTGCTGTTGTGAAGCATTAAAATGCCCCGGTGCCCTATAGCAAATTAGGACCGTAAGGCAATGTTCAGAATCATGTTTAATCGAGACCCCAAGGATTTCGGCACATGAGACTGTGTCGACGTCCAAGGTTGTAATGTTTAGTTCCTCCCTAAAAATGATCCCTAAACCTCCTCCTCGTCCTATATTCCTAGGTTTATGAATTATCTTATATCCTGCTGGACATGCTGGCCCTAGCTCTGATTCTATTCCCGCGGTCATCCATGTCTCGGTTAGGAATAAAATGTCTAAGTTATTGGACTCAATTAATAACTGTATTTCAGTAGCATGTTTCGGGAGGGATCTGACATTTAGTAGTCCGCTAATTAGCTTTCCCTTAGTACTATGCTTAGGTCCCGCATTAGTTAGCGGGAGATGAGTGTTGTCCGAGATTGCATTGGGTTTCAATAGAGATTTGGGGAGGAGGGGATTGATATTTGGTAGCCGTCCTCGGCAGTTGGGGCATAGATATTTGTCCTCATGTATTATGTTGGGGGCTAAGCGTGGGCAATCGACTCTATCTGCCAGTGGATTAAGTAGCATAAGTGTGTCCCTACTATATCTGAATACTTCAGGTTCCGGAGTTGGACAATCTTTATTTCAATAATGAAGAAGGAAACAAAGACTGATTTTGTCCAAATGGTTGGGATGCCACAGCATCCCAACCATTTATTTCAATAATGAAGAAGGAAACAAAGACTGATTTTGTCCAAATGGTTGGGATGCCACAGCAAGGTCCTGTGGTAATGTTTAGAACTTGTTAAATGGTTTGACAATTTTGGTTCCAGCAGATGGTTGTTATTCACCATACCATCCACCATTATGTCAGCCACACATAACCCAGAGGAGAGGGCCAATGCAGTCCTTGCTGGAAGGAGTTTCCACAGATATTGGTGTCAGAAGTGGTGTGACATAATATGAATGAGAACAATGTAGACACAGCAAAAATGTGACCTATGATCCTAGGCCGGCAGGTCGATCACATTCTCTATGCATTAAGAACAACTTTAAGAGAGGTTCACCAAAGAGTAGTCAGTAAAGTTAATGTATACGCTAGACAGACTAAGCTGACAAACTGGTCACCTGAATGGGCCAGGTAGCACCATGTATGTCAATTCACTAAAAGCCAGGGGTAGCGGAAGTAACATCATAAAACCTTTGGCCACTGATCACACAATGACCAATGATGACTTGACTGATGACTTTGGCCACTGGTGACAGGTTTATCCCCTTCTTTTACCTTAAAGCTCTCCCTCCAAGAGGCGCCTTGTTGTAGAACCTAGAGAAAGAAATCAGGACTGTACATCATTTAATTTCTGGTGGTGCTGATGCCTTCATGACTCGTGGAAGCTAGCACAACGCCAAAAAACAAGCCAGGGCCGAAGCTGCTGTCCTTCCATCCCAACCCTCTTCAAATGGCGTCCCTGGGTGACATCCATGTGCCATCAGGAACACTGCTCTTGGTGTTAATTTTGTTGACAGTTTAGTTAGAGATTTTATAGTTACAAATGACTATCAGCATTAATACCATTGTACACATAAGCAATATACCGTTTATCTTTCACTACCGTATAGCTACTAACTCCAAGTAAAACAATCGGGGAAAAGAACTGCAGAACAAAATTTAAAAAGGGGAAAAAATTATGTAGAAGAAAGGGAGGGAAAAGAGGAAATCGACCCCAAGAAAATAACTCCAATTTTAAAATTCCAGTTGCAAACATCAGTTTCCAGAATGATCAACCAAATATCGTCAGACTGCACTATAATATTTCATACTCCGTAGGAGGCCTTCGCTAGGTTTGGATACTACTTTTATTACGGCTGTTTCTGCTGCTGAAGGAAAGGCAGTTCATAAAAAAGAAGTACCAGGGTAATCAATAGTTCAGAACTGCACTTGGGCAGGATACTTCATAGCCAAAGCCAATACACTCTGTTTTCTAAAAGTAGGGAGGGCACTGGGGGAGGATGGGGGAACATCGGTCTCAAAAGCAGGAGGTGTGCAGCCAATATCTGACCAGGTCAACTAGATGACGTTTCAGTGAGTCAGGCAATCTGCTGCGATAGATGAAAGTAGGCACCTCTCACACCTGCTGGGCAGTTAACAGATGAAGCACAGTAGCAGCCAGATAAGCGGGCCATTAAAGGCCCGAGATACCGGATACAGGTAAATAAACAACCGAGGCTGAACAGCGCTCCTTCGAGACCTGAAGGTTCCCTCCAAGATGCCATACCTGAGTGTAGGAGACAGCTCGGCGATGGCGGTGGTGAGAGGGTTGATAATGCTGAGAGACCACAAGCAGCAGGTGTTAGAAGCAGGCCTACAGCAGTCAGGGAGAGGACTGTCTGCTCAGCAAACACTGCACCTGCTGAATGACAGCTCCTTGACTCACCCAGTAAGGTAAACAGGCGGCACACCGCATACCTGAGAAAAGCTACCTTTCCTGTTTGAATGACAAGGGACGGGGCAGGAAGGGGCCGAGGGCGTCAGCATGACTACCTGGCACCGCTCTGTTCTCAGTGGTCCGCTGCCTTGTATTTCACAGCTGTTGGGTTTTAGTAACACATTACATGCATTCACTTCTGGGAGTCTCAAACTAGTTTATTGCAGTGAAATCCTAAAATGCGTGCATGGCACTCAGGCAGGTGACTTGAGTTTTTTGGGCAGCAGTTTAAGATTTGAGAGGGATGTTTTATCACTGGGTATTTCACATTGGAGCGTTCGGCAAATTCTTGGCCTCGGGGCACTTTGTGCACACATGGGTCTGTTATGATCCATCCAGCAGAGCTGGAGAACTTTGTTCCTGGACCACTTTGGTGAAGACAGGTGACGTGAAGGGTGCACTCATCTCCACAGAGGTGTTCCATTGATGGGCACACTTCCATCCTAACCCGTGTGCATGATGAGTGCGTGGCAGGTTGTCTCTTCGTGGTGGGTTGAAGTAGCCATCTTGGTCTTGGGACCCTCCCATCACCTGAGTCAGCTTTGGCAGTGTTGTTGCAAAAGGGGCAATTGTGGGTGGCTGGGCACCCTGGCACAGCTGCGTGAGATTCTAGAACTGGGCTTGCAGGGGCGCACCTGGCTTGAGTCACTCTGACATACATATGCAGCTCTGAGCAGACAGTGCACCAGATCACACCAGGGGGGCACGAAGAGCTCGATATCCCCCCCACCCAAGCCATTCGAAGTGCAGCACCCAATAAGGCAGAAGGAAAGCAGAGTTAGTGTGCAAGGCCTCTAGAGAGAGGGTGAGCAACTGTTAGATCGAGAGCTGTGGCACTTAGCCAAGCTGCTGAGGTTTAATTTTTGGGACAGGCGCCTCATTGCCTACTTGTAACTATTCTCTGACCCTGCTTCTAGGGTCAGAGCAGGGTCAGAAAATAGTTGCAAGTAGGCAACGAGGCGCCACTCAGGAAGCACTTACAGGGTTACAGCAGGTGCCCAAGTTGAAGTAAATTTATTTTTAATCCTTTTGCAAATGGTTACAAAGAAATCAGCTTTAACTTGGGCACCTGCTGCTGTAACCCTGTAAGTGCTTCATGAAAAGTGGAACACAGTTTCAGCCCATACTTAACAACAAGTTGTGGTCACATGAAAGTTGTGGTCACATGTGGACGTGATGCGCAGCCGGACTTCTGGCTGGCTGGCAGTACAATGGGTGATGAGATGATGATGATGACACCTCCTCCTCTGGGTTTTTGTGCACCTAAAAGCAAATAAGCCAGGAGAAGAACATCAGTGAAATGTTGCATTTGTTGTTGTGGTTTAGTTACTTACTACTGTACTAGTGCAACAAAAGATATAGTAAAGCCATTTCTTAGACTTTGTCAACAAGGGCTATGGTATACGACTGTATACACACACACACCACGCTCTCAGGAAGGATATGAAAGAGAATAAGAACCACCAAAATACAAATGTAATGGAAGTGGGCTGGACCCTATTTGCCATTAAATAATTTGAGCATCACATCATTCATGGAGCTGCTGCTGGCAAAGGGGGTGGATGGATGGAAGCAATAAGCCGATATGAAAACCATGCAGGCCTGTATGGCAAAAGCAGGACACTAATTACTCCCAACACAAAAGAAGGCCATCAGGCACCTGGACACTCACAAATCACATACAACAAGCAGGGGGCCTGGGGAACACCAGGAGCTGACAAAAGGCCTATAAAAGCCAGGTAAAGAGTGCATGATAAAGCAGACTACTCTGCCTTTTTAATGCAACAAAATGCAAATATGAAAATTCGCAGGCCCCAAAAAGGTCTGCAGGGTGCATGCATTGCATGCCAACACACACCAGACACACACAACAAAGGCATGTCTTTAAGATGCCAAACATCACAAAGCCCACCCTCCCAAAAAAACTTTCCAACTCAATCAAATGCCATCCATGCCCTAAATGATGTCTGTCTAAAAATTCAACTGACCGCACAGAAACACTTGATTAGTAAAGCTGTGGCTACCTGCTCTGAGCCTACTGGATAAAAGCAGGCCTGTTGCCAGACTAGGCCAGACAAGCTTGCAGACCTAGGCTTCAAAATGGCCACCAGCCACATGGCCTAGCCCAACATCAGAAAGCCCACCCCAAGAAAACACACTTCCCAACTCAATCCAATGCCATCCATGCCCTAAATGATGTCTAAAAATTCAACAGACCACACAGAAACAGTTGATTAATAAAGCTGTGGCTACCTGCTCTGAGCCTACTGGATGAAACCAGGCCTGTTGGCAGACTAGGCCAGACAAGCTTGCAGGCCTAGGCTTCAAAATGGCCACCAGCCACATGGCCAGGACCAACATCAGAAAGCCCACCCCATGAAAGCACACTTTCCAAATCAATCCAATGCCATCCATGCCCTAAATGATGTCTAAAAATTCAACAGACCACACAGAAACACTTGATTAATAAAGCTGTGGCTACCTGCTCTGAGCCTACTGGATGAAAGCAGGCCTGTTGCCAGACTCGGCCAGACACGCTTGCAGACCTAGGCTTCAAAATGGCCACCAGCCACATAGCCTAGCCCAACATCAGAAAGCCCACCCCAAGAAAACACACTTCCCAACTCAATCCAATACCATCCAGGCCCTAAATGATGATTGAAAATTAAATACATTCAAAAAACACCAAAGGAACAGTTGCTTCATCATGCACACACCCATGAGGCCATGACTAGCTCTGGGCCTACTGACTAGTACTATCCACAATTTTGTTTTTAAAAAGGAATGATAGTTAGCAAAAATAAATTGTAGTTGCAACAACTGCAATGCCCCCAATCAAAAAGACACAACAACCACTTTCTTGTAAAATATCCAATTAAAAATCATCAAATCCAATGGCAATGAAGCAGCAGACAAAAAGAGTGATCTTTCCAGCTCAAAATCCAAAGGCAGAATGAGCAGGAGATGGACAAAGCACTGGGAGGAGCCTGCTGGACAGGAACAGGAAGTTGGAGATTCTGTGGCACTTCCTCCCTCTCCCTATCTTTTTAAAAATGGACTCCTTGCACCAAAAAGGACAGCCAAAGGTCAATCTGAGGAGTTGTTTTCATCCAAATCATCATTTGCAGAAGGTTTCATGCTGCTAGAGCTGATATTCTTCTCCAAATTGAAAATTTTACATGTTCAAGTTCTCGAGCTTCACATTACTTCCGCAGGTACTTCCAAAATGACGTGATCGCGTTCACTCGCTCCCTGTCGCATTGGACATGATGTGTTCAGGTTCTCTTGCTCCTTGTCGTGTTCGATATGACGTGTCCGCGTCCTCACGCTCTCGCTCGTGGTGGAGAATGACGTGCGGATTGCAGAAATTTTGGCATTTTCGAGCTCTCTGCGGAACGCGAAAATGTCAAATTATCGCAATTTCCGCGAGCGAAACGGAATTTGACGCCCACCCCTAGAGAAAACCTACCTTAACTTCGGGGTATGGCACGCACTTTTTATAAGAATAGAGGCCTGGGAGTGCCACATGATGCAGCAAGAAGTATTACAGTCATGCACACACGATTTATAAGAAGAGAGGCCTGGGAGGGCCACGTGATCCAGCAACAACTATTACAATCACAGGAGGATTTAGAGGGACCACATTACCTAAAGTTCAGTGTCAGACATAATTTATATTTGAAAAAACAGGCAAGGAACGGCCACGCGGGGAAGGAATAAATATGAAAGTCAAGGGACGATTAAGTGATTGGCCCACCACAGAACTAAGATTAAACCTTACACTACCATTATATGCGAAGAAGCATAGGGATTGTGGCGCAGCCCAAAAATGCGACACAGAAATTCACAAGAATTAATTTCCTGAGCGGGAGAAAACTTACATTAACTTCGGGGTATGGCACGCACGATTTATAAGAATAGAGGCCTGGGAGGACTACGTGACACAGCAACAACTATTACAATCATGGGAAGATTAAGAGGGAGCACAATACATTAAGTTCAGCGTCAGACATTCATGATATTTTAAAAAACAAGCCAGGAACGGCCACGCGGCGCAGGAATAAATATGAAAGTCAAGGGAGGATTAAGAGATTGGACCACCACAGAACTAGGATTAAACCTTACACTACCATTACATACAAGGAAGCTCAGGGCACGTGGCACAGCACAAAAATGTGACATAGAAATACACAACGATGTACGGGAAGCAATACAGTACTCATAGTTACAGTATAGACAATTACAAAAATAATGCAAATTTCTCACCTTGAAGGGACAGGAAAAAGATGAGGTATGCACTCGATGAACTCGACGAATGAGGTATGCACACAATGAACTGGATGAATGAGCTTCCTTGTTCGGTAGTTCGGGCCTACATAAAACTTTCAAACCAGTAGGATGGACCATCACAGCAGTTGGGATGGAAGCAACTCTAAAATGGCATAGAGCACGTGCGCCCTGTCTTTTTTATAGGTAGGGTCACATGTGTTGTGACGCATGTGCTGGATGGGTGTGGTGTGGGTGAACACCAGCCATGAGGGAGTGTGTGTACCGTTCTGACAACTAGACCTGGAACTAACAAATCACTACAATGGAAATCTGGGCCATGTAATGTTGCTGTGTTTTCCTAACGCGTAAGCAGAGTTGGGGTGGCTTGACGTACACTAGTGCTGCGCAAGGCTCTGAAGCATGATTCCGGAGCTATGGGCATGATTCCGTCGTGAGCTATATGAAAAATAATGTGATTCGGATGTCCGTTTTGTAGTGCTGACGTCACCTGGGTATTAAAAGTAAATGTGTCATTATATCTGTAAAGTTCCATAACTTGGCCAACTTGGAAGGTACGGGGTATCACTGACTGTATATTCACTGTACAAACATACATGAGGTCACGCGGAAGCACCAATGCGATGCGTAACATCAAAACGTATCTGTAAGGTATGCGCGGGTACACGTACAGTACGATTATACTTCCGCAGCAGTGTGCAAGGACGGTATGCGTACCCTACGTTTACTACAAAAAAATGCACAAAATTAAAATCATTTTTGGATTTTTTAATCATTTTCCATAAAAAATATGTAATGTAATTAAAAAAATAAAATAGCTAAAAATAATAATTAATGTAGTAAATTAGTATAAAAAAAATATAGCAATTAATACATTTAAAAATTGGCATTTACAAAACCTATGAAATTCAATGAAAAAACCATAGGTTTCAGCCACGTTATAGTTAGGAACTAGCATTTAAAAAAACCTTAGAAATTCACTGAAAAAAACATAGCTTTCACACATGTTATAGTTAGCTGGACATTTCACTCATACAAAACCATTGAAATTCCCCTGTTATAGTTAGTTCAGCTAACTATAACTCGCGCGCCCACAATCCACTGCAGATGAAGTCACATATTACATCACTCATTACATCACTCATGACATGGTCATGACATGACATGGTCAGTGACATCACTCATGACTTCACTGATGACATCTCAAATGGGTACCTCCAGTATGTTATGTTATGTTATGAGAATTTGTATAGCGCGCGGCTGCCCCAGCCAAGGGGCGTCCCGGCGCTGCGAGCTGACCAGAGTGCAGAAAGAAGGTGCACAAAGAAAACGGATTATTGGAAAAGATGGGTTTTGATGGCTTTCCTAAAGGCTAACAGATCATGCATCCCCCGTATGGTTACAGGCAGGCTGTTCCATAGCTTGGCAGCAAGGAGGCTGAAAGAGCGTCCCCCAACTCTAGCAAGTCTAGTGCGTGGGATGGTCACTAGATGTTGTCCCTCTGAGCGGAGAGATCTGCTGGGTGTATACTCAGACAGGAGGGGACTCAGCAGTGGGGGAGAGGCGGTTTTAAGGATCTTGAAGGCTAGACATAGAGCCTTAAACTGGATCCTTCTTCCCACCGGGAGCCAATGCAGTTTCCTTAAAGTTCCTGAGACAGAAGAGTGGCGAGGTAGGCCGACCAGAGCCCTGGCAGCCGCATTCTGGACTCTCTGCAGTCTGGTGGTTTCGGCCAGGTTCGCTCCCAAAAGGAGAGAGCTGGCATAGTCCAGTCTTGAAAGGATCGTCGCCTGGACGATGAGCTGGCGGGTGCGGCAGTCAAAGAACTTCAGGATGGGCCTGATGTTGCGTAAAATGCCGAAGCACGTGGCGGCCGCTTTCTTGGTGTGGATGGTGTATTTTAGAGCCGAGTCGATCCAGACACCTAGATTTTTAACACAGTCTTTTGGCTTGGGGGTGAGCCCAGAATGTCAGGCCACCAGTTATCTCCCCAGGAAGCGGTGTTTTTTCCCAGGAGGAGAATCTCAGTTTTACCGGCGTTTAATTGGAGAAAGTTCGCCGTCATCCAGTTGGTGATGTCGATGAGTGTCTGTTTAAAGTGACGGGCTTCCAGACCACTGTTGTTATTCAGAGCCACCACCAACTGGGTATCATCTGCATATGATACCAAAGCCATTCCATTCCTTCTGGCCACCTCCGCTAACGGGCGGACATAGACATTGAACAGGGTAGGGCTAAGGGACGAGCCCTGCGGCACTCCCTGTCCAATGCTATGCTCCTTCGAGATGTAAGGGGGGGTGGAGACTCTGAAAGACCTGTTAGACAGGAAGTCTCTAAACCACCCCAGGGCTGCCCCTGTGACTCCGATTTCCTCCAGTCTCATCAAGAGGACCTCATGTGACACCGTATCAAAGGCAGCACTGAGGTCCGATAGGACCAGTGCTGCAGTACCGCCGGCGTCAAGAATGGAACGGAGGTCCTCAGAAACACTGAGCAAGGCTGTCTCGGTGCTATGACCAGCTCTAAACCCGTGTTGGGAGTCGTCCAGAATGTTATTGGTGAGGAGGAAGTTGGACAAGATGTTATTGACGTGTGCCTCGGCCACTTTAGCAGGCCAAGGGAGCAGGGAGATCGGCCTAAAGTTCTCCGGGAGTGAGGGATCCAAAGTGGGTTTTTCTAGAATGGGGGATACCCATGCCTGCTTCCATTTGATAGGGACACTGGCAGTGGAGAGTGACCGATTGATGATATCACGAACGTGGTCTGTGATGAGTGCATGAGCGTCACAGAAAAGGTCAGGCTTTAAGGGATCTGCCGGAGACCCGGATTTAATCTTTCTACAAATTTTAGAGAAAGTCTCACGGTCAAGTGTGGGAAGGGAAGTGAGGGAAGGCCTGGTAGGATCAGAGGTGACCGGTAACTGTGGGTCTTTAGGGAAGGTGTCGTATATCTTCTTGATTTTATCTGTGAAGAAATTAGCCATGTTGTTACAGAGGTCGGGCGAGGTAGTAATGGCGTTGACAGTTTTTTTTGCCGTGAGGTCTTTCAGAATTTTAAAAACCGATTTTGAGGTATTAGAGCTGTTGTTGATTTCACTGGCATAGTATGCCGCTCTTACTCTGCAAACTTTACGGTGGTAGGATTTTTGGAGCAGGACATATTCTTGTTTAAGGCTGGCATCATAACTTTTCCTCCAACGTCTCTCTGCCTTCTTACATTCCTTTTTCAAGGTGGCAAGTTCTGAGTTGTACCAAGGGCTCGCCGTGTGAGTGCGGGCCTTGGTCCATCTGGCAGGGATAAGAGTGTCGAGAGCCTGGGTAATCCAGAGGGCAACAAAGGTATAAACAAGTGCACTCCGTGGTAATGTAACTTCAGTAATTTAACCATGATTCAAAGGTAATTGCGTGCAGCCCGACATGGCCTGCCCTGGACCCACGTGTTTAATGACTAGAAAGGAAAGTGAAGCGATTGCGCACTCCAGCTACGGACACACTGTTGCAGACCAACAATGTGTTACAAATACACCAAGTTGCTCAATTATTTGATCCATTTATTCCGGGTACTCCAAATTCTTCGTCTAGGTTTATCAAGTTACACGGTAAACAAATTGTATAGTTAGCTTCTACAACGGCAGATGTGCCTCAAGCCTCTTTCTGTCGCATGCTGTATACAATGTTCATATACTAGGTGATTATTCTCCAATGCATTTTGGGCTTAATTTATAGCCCTTCTTCAGGGATTCACTAGAAAATTTAAAGAAAACACGGCCTATAAATTATACGTCCATGTGAAACATTGACTGGTTTCACATGGAAATTTTTCAAAGTGTGCAGTTTTGGAACATAAAAAATTCCTCAAAAATCAGCCGAACTACAAATTCAGATTTACTCACCTGTTATCAGGAGAAACCTCAGTGCTACATCTTTCAGCCCACTACTGATCCTGAAAAGAATTTCTAATCGTAGGTACAGTAACTTGAATTTCCTTCCATAGGCTAACAGTGACTGGTTTCACTTGGAAATTTTTCTAAGTGTGGAGTTTTGGAAGTTTAAAAATTTCCTCTAAAATCAGCCGAACTTTTAATTCAGATTTAAACACCTGTTATCACGAGAGACGTCAGTGCTGCATCTTTGAACCCAGGACCGACCCTAAAAAGTAAATGTAACCATACTTACAGTAACTTGAATTTCCTTCCTTCGATAGGCTAACATTGACTGGTTTCACTTGGAAATTTTTCTAAGTGTGGAGTTTTGGAACTTAAAAAATTCCTCAGAAATCAGCCGAACTACGAATTCTGCTTTACTCACCTGTTATCAGGAGAGACCTCAGTGCTGCATTCTTTAGCCCACTACTGATCCTGAAAAATAATTATATTCGTAGTTACAGTAACTTGAATTTCCTTCCATAGGATATCATTGCCTCCGATATAAAATATGTATAAATTAAAAAATATATAAAATTAAAAAAACAAATAATACAATTTCAATATTTTTTAAAACCATTTTTTTTCCAATTTATATTAAAAATATGTAATATAATTTAAAACATAAAATATCTAAAAATAAATAGTTTAAAAAAAGCAGTAAAGCAATATAAAAAAGTAACAAATAATACATTTAAAAATTGTCATTTACAAAGCCTTCGAAATTCACTGAAAAAAACATAGGTTTCAGGCCTGATATAGTTAGGAATTAGCATTTAAAAAACCTTTGAAATTCAGTAACAAAACATAAGTTTCAGGCCTGATATAGTTAGTAATTAGCATTTAAAAAACCTTAGAAATTCACAGAAAAAACAGGTTTTGGGGGTGTTATAGCTAGCTGGACATTTCACTCATACAAAACCATTGAAATTCTTCCGATATAGTTAGTTGTACTAACTATATATCGCGCACCCGCAATCCACTGCTGATGATGTCACATATTACATCATTCATAACATGGTCAGTGACATCACGTCACTGACAATGGCGGTCATGATCACTGACGGTAGGCAGCTTTCACTTTTGCCAATAAACTAAATGAAGCATCCTGAGGTGTCCAGCGCTGTTATTTCTTGAAGAAGGAGTTACGCTGTTTGAATTTTAAGGGTATCTAGTACCCACGCAGGACTGCCGCATGTACGAAGCCACGAGCAACCGGGAACAAGTGGTTGGATATATATATATAAATCCAAAGATCACCTCAGTGGGGCATCCCTCGTCCAGTGGGGGTGGCGCGCTGCCGGTGAGGTATCCGGTGCTCAATATGAAGTCCAAAACGGCGTTCCAAGCGTGCACTCAGGTTCAGCAATAATCCACACTAGAAATGCGAGTCTGTCAAACAAGTAGGGTTTATTCACGCCATAAGCCCTACGTGACGCGTTTCGCACTCCGTGAGTGCTTGTTCACACAATAATGCTCACTACATTTGCTGTTTTAATCGTGTGTCCACAATAAACATAAATGACGGACTCCCACGCTTGAACATAGTACTACAAGCGCCATCTTGGAATGGGTCTGACAAAGTATAATAATGACAATTATTCAGATTATCTCATCCATATGTCATAAATCATGTACCTGGTATATTATTCAAATTAATAATAATATAAATGTGCAAATTACACATGGTCATAAAGTCAGACAACAAAAACAAAACAAATATATATATATATATATATATATTACCTACTGGCGGTCGCCAGTAGGTATATATAGTTAGGATTTTTTCTCTATGGGATTTTTGAAAATTCTATGTATAATAACTTTGGCGTTTGTGGACCGAATTAGCTGAAATTTACAGGAAAATGGCACATTTTGTTTCCGAGCAGCCCCTGAAAATTTGGGGGGGTTTCGTCAAGGGGGGGGCCGAGAAAAAAGGGGGGTCCCAAAACGCGTTTTTAACATTGAGTTTTCCATAGGGCGGTTGGCCTCACTTTTAGCTCGAACGGCTGAATGGATTTACACGAAACTTGGCAGAATTGTAGGGACTGTTAGCCCGATGTGCCTTTGCTAGGTCTCAATATGTGTGCTCCAGTGGATTTTGAGAAATTAACATTTTAAAAAACAGATATATCCGTGAAAGCGTCCCGGTTAACGCCCCGGTTCGCGAACTTGACGAGTAACGGAACTTCGCGAAGCGAAGCTGATTGGCTCTCCGGTGTCTGTCAACATTCTAAACAGTCCGGAACGGCTGCCATCTTGTCCCTCTCAGTAGGATCGAGAGACAAGAGGAGGAGAAAAACGAAGGGGGAATTTAATGAAAGGGGGCAAGGTAGACCCCTCTTGACCCCCTAGGAATGATGTTGGGGTTATTAAAGGGTCCCGTGGGGCAAATAAAAAAAAATTGATTTTTCGCGGTAGAAGCGCTTCCCGGTACGCGAACCGGGTCGCAAACCTGTAGCGTAACGGGAATTTGCCATTTTGTGTTTCGTTTTAATTAAATCACAAGATGGAGGAAAAACAATGTGGGAAATGGGTATAAGGGGGCACGGGAGACGTATCCTGACCCCCTATGTTTTCTGAGGGTGGCTGAGGATGCTCATATATGTTGATACATGTCTTCCAGCGGCTGCGCGTGAGCGGAATTTTTTGTTGTTGCTGCGTGACGTCTGTTAACGCTCGATTCGAAGGAAATCAGGAAGTGAAGACCGCCATTTTGTCACTGCGAGTAAATATATTGTTCAT
The DNA here is from genome assembly GCF_964263255.1 of Lissotriton vulgaris. Classification (NCBI taxonomy): domain Eukaryota; kingdom Metazoa; phylum Chordata; class Amphibia; order Caudata; family Salamandridae; genus Lissotriton; species Lissotriton vulgaris. The sequence continues at coordinate 1,076,432,741 of NC_141689.1, read as the reverse complement.
TTCAAAGCGTTGGAACATGGAAAAGGGAGAAGGTAGAGATTGTCTTGCTGCATAGTTTTTCTCAGGGTGTGCAGTAAGGCCCCGGTTGTGCTTATACTCACGGTGGGGTCTTTGAACACTTTAGCAAATGATGATCCAAGCTGAGGCAAAGGAGGGTGTCAGTCGGGGGGGCAATGGTGCAGATTTCACTTTCATGTCTAAGTGTTAAAATCTGGTTTGCGATGTCAATATAATCAATGCCACCTTGTCCCCACTCAGGCACGTACGCTCTAGCAAGCAGCAGCCATTTTGAAAGCGCTATGGCCCCTCTGCCCCTCGCCGGTCCCCAGCGCGTCTCCCTGGCGCTATGAACACCCCCCCTCTCTGACCTCCCCCGTTCTCTCTGTGGAAAATTAATCCGTATTGATAAACATTGTCTGCGCCATCTTGCCTTTTTTCCCTGCCACACTTTTGTCGTGCACGGCAGCCATTTTAGATGCCTTGACCAGACCCACTCTCTGCACGCCGCCGATCCTCAGCACGGCTCCCTACCCTCGCAAGCATCTCCCCCACGCACTGGTCACCCCCGCTCTCTCTCTCATGCATGGGCCATAAACCTCCCCCATCTGCGCTGCTCTTCCCTGAGAAACACACCCCGTGCCCGCCCGACACCTCCCTTTCACCCTATTCACTACCGCACCCTCTGACACTCCTCTTTCTCTGTGTCCGATTGTTCAGGCCGGTCCCAGGCTATCACCTAGCCCTGCGGAAGTAGTTTATGGCCCCAACTGTAAAGAATCACCCCTCTTCAAAGGAGTTACAGTAGATCAAGGCCCCCACCCCATGAGATCCGTCACACCACACGCATTCCTACTATCTGATAACGATCCTGTATTATGATTGGGGAGGGGATTCTCACTGTAAGGGTGTGTGGGACCGAGCCTGAAGCGGAAGATTCCAGGGATGCCTTTCTGTACATCAAAGTCTTCACAAGAATGTGTCACATTACAAATACATAGCACTCCAACAAAGTAGTAGGATTATAACACTTTAATAACTTATAAATATATACAACGCTCCAACAAAGTAAACATGTTAAAAAAAACATTTTAAACAACTATTTACATGGCAGCCTGCTGCAACATCCATCTCAAAGCATTCACCGTCCGCTTGACACTGTCCTTGCTCCTCCCTCCCCGGAGTAGCAACAATGGTCTGCTTTGGCCTGTCTTTTAGTCGGCTTTGGGTTATAAAAAGCCTACAAAATCCGTTGGCCTGTGAGGCGGCGTCAGTAGCGGACCGTTGTGCGAATAGGCTGAAGAAAGCACAACGCGCCGAGATCCGGACGGCACCGATGTGGTGTCCAGCAAGTTGCCGCACTGGTCTGGCCATCCTACAATGCTGCACCGAAAAACGGCGTGGGGCGCCCCGGGGGGGGGGAGGCGGCGCGAACGGACCTCCCCCGCCTCCCCAGGTGGAGGCTCCTCAGCTGCAGTGGGGCGCCCCTTGGCATCCAACTGAGTTGCGCCCGCTCTTGCGACACAGTGCCTCGCTCGGCCAGCTGAATTGCGCCTGCTCTTACTATTACAGCGCCTCACCCGCCATCCAGGGGAGTTGCGCCCACTCTTGCGGTGCAGCGATAGGCGGCTGCCACAGGACTCTCAAAATGGCGGCCGGCTCTTCGGATTTGGGCCTGGTCCACTAAAATGGCCCTGGGACACCTTGGAACTCGGACGTTTGCCTGCTAGGGCATGGGCCCCATTCCCGAAAGCGTCCCCTCAGCCTTGAAGATTCTACAAAAGTCACTGGGGCCCCCGACTCCCGCAGGCTTCCGGTGGGGAGCGGCTGCCATGATTGCTTGCGGAATGGCCATGACGGAGCCACGAGATGGTGGTGCTCTCATGCTGACGCCAGCTTCAGTCTGAAACATCCAGAAACACTGTAGACTACCAATTCGATCAGTTCCGGTGGAGCCCGAACGTGGCCCGGTAGGGAAGAACTTGCCCTCCCCTCTTTTGACTGATGGTTCTTGTTGCCTATCTCTTCTGTTGTCATTTAACGGAACCTTTTGTGACTGCCGAAAGGGGTTCTGGTCCGACCGCTGGTTGGTGGAGACATTTTGACTATATCCTGGACCTGCCCGGCCTCGCCCAAAATGGCGCCGGTATAAATGGGACTCGCAACTCCTTGTTGTGTACTGGTTGCCCAGCCTTGATATCACGAGATACGTATTCAGTTTTGAAGCACATGGCGGGCGGGGACGAGTACTGATTGAACATTTGGACATCCCTATTGATATTAAGTTCTGATGTGTTATTGATTACTGTACTATTGAAAGTTCGAATTAACGTCACCCATGGTACTTGCCCGCAAATGTATATCTAGATAATTTTATTGTAACTGGCCCTGTCGTACTTTAATTATAAAATTTACGTCCACCGATTCCGCAACTGTTAGACACCTTAGTTCTTCCAACCTAATGGCCCGCCCGTTACGTTCTTCTACAGTGTAAATGTCCCCTCATCATATACGATTCCAGTTTGCTCTGTGGCCGGCCCAGGTGGTTATAGGCCCGTATTTGTATACTGACATTTTCACAATAAAGGTTTTTAAAACAAAACATGGTAGTAGTACCTAGATTGGTAAAGTTTTGAATAATAGCCACTGTTTTCGAATCAGTAAAAGGCAAGTGATATAAAGCAGCCCGATTACATGACGGTTAAAAGGTATAATACGCAGTAATGCTGTAAAGATAAATGGTCAAGGGCTGTTGTGTTTTCCACTCTTGCAACATAAAGTGATCGATAAGAATCCGATATTCAGGCCTATCAGCGACTAAGACAGCAGGCCGAGCCTCTTAGGCTCAACGGCTCCCTCATGGGACGAAGAAACGCCCTTTTTCTCGAAATAGGAATATTTTACTTGCAGCACAGTTGTAAATTTCCCGGGAAAATACATTAGCCTGGAACATTGTTAGTGATAAACTGTAAATGTATCTGGGTCCTTTGCTTTACAAGTCAGAGTGAGAAAAAAAAAGGTGAGGCTTTCATCATTTGGGAAAAAAAAAATTCTAAACCAATGAAAAGTGTTATTTTTAGGTCATATGACCAAGCCTTCCATCATTAGGAAACCAAAAGTAAAATGAACCAATGAAAAGTTTAATAAACAAGTCACATGACCTGTCATGCGGCTTTGGGCTATAAAAAGCCTACAAAATCCGTTGGCCTGTGAGGCGGCGTCAGTAGTGGACCGATGTGCGAATAGGCCGAAGGCAGCACAACGCGCCGAGATCCGGATGGCACCGAGGTGGTGTCCAGCAAGTTGCACTGGTGTGGCCATCCTACAATGCTGCGCCGAAAGATGGCGTGAGGCGCCCCGGGGGGGAGGCGGCGCGAACGAGCCTCTCCCGCCTCCACAGGTGGAGGCTCCTCAGCTGCAGCGGGGCGCCCCTTGGCGTTTCACTCGCTATCTAGCTGAGTTGCGCCCGCTCTTGCAGCACAGTGCTTCACCCGCCATCCAGCTGAGTTCCGCCCGCTCTTGCGGCACAGTGCCTCACCCGCCATCCAGCTGAGTTCCGCCCGCTCTTGCGGCACAGTGCCTCACTCGCCATCCAGCTGACTTCCGCCCGCTCTTGCGGCACAGTGCCTCACCCCCCATCCAGCTGAATTGCGCCCGCTCTTGCGGCACAGTGCCTCACCCGCCATCCAGCTGAATTGCGCCCGCTCTTGCGGCACAGCGTCTCACCCTCCATCCAGCTGAATTGCGCCCACTCTTGCGGCACAGCGTCTCGCCCTCCATCCAGCTGAATTGCGCCCACTCTTGCGGTGCAGCGATAGGCGGCTGCAACAGGACTCTCAAAATGGCGGCCGGCTCTTTGGATTTGGGCCTGGTCCACTAAAATGGCCCTGGGACACCTTGGAACTCGGACGCTTGCCTGCTAGGGCATGGGCCCCATTCCTGAAAGCGTCCCCTCAGCCGTGAAGATTCTACAAAAGTCACCGGGCCCCCGACTCCCGCAGGCTTCCGATGGGGAGCGTCTGCCATGATTGCTTGCGGAATGGCCACGACGGAGCCACGAGACGGTGGTGTTCTCATGCTGACGCCAGCTTCAGTCTGAAACATCCAGAAACACTGTAGACTACCAATTCGAGCAGTTCCGATGGAGCCCCAATGTAACCCGGTAGGGAAGAACTTGCCCTCCCCTCTTTTGACTGATTGTTCTTGTTGCCTATCTATTCTGTTGTCATTTAACGGAACCTTTTTTGACTGCCAAAGGTGTTCTGGTCCGACCGCTGGTTGGTGGAGACATTTTGACTATATCCTGGACCTGCCCGGCCTCGTCCAAAATGGCGCCGGTATAAATGGGACTCGTAACTCCTTGTTGTGTACTGGTTGCCCAGCCTTGATATCACGAGATACGTATGCAGTTTTGAAGCACATGGCGGGCAGGAACGAGTACTGATTGAACATTTGGACATCCCTATTGATATTAAGTTCTGATGTGTTATTGATTACTGTACTATTGAAAGTTCAAATTAATGTCACCCATGGTACTTGCCCGCAAATGTATATCTAGTTAATTTTATTGTAACTGGCCCTGTCGTACTTTAATTATAAAATGTACGTCCACCGATTCCGCAACTGTTAGACACCTTAGTTCTTGCAACCTAATGGCCCGCCCGTTATGTTCTTCTACAGTGTAAATGTCCCCTCATCATATACGATTACAGTTTGCTCCATGGCCGGCCCACGTGGTTATAGGCCCGTATTTGTATACTGACATTTTCACAATAAAGGTTTTTAAAACAAAACATGGTAGTAGTACCTAGATTGGTAAAGTTTTGAATAATAGCCACTGTTTTCGAATCAGTAAAAGGCAAGTGAAATAAAGCAGCCCGATTACATGACGGTTAAAAGGTATAATACACAGGTAAGCAGTAAAGATAAATGGTCAAGGGCTGTTGTGTTTTCCACTCCTGCAACATAAAGTGATTGATAAGAATCCGATATTCAGGCCTATCAGCGACTAAGACAGCAGGCCGAGCCTCTTTGCTCAACGGCTCCCTCATGGGACGAAGAAACGCCCTTTTTCTCGAAATAGGAATATTTTACTTGCAGGACAGTTGTAAATTTCCCGGGAAAATACATTAGCCTGGAACATTGTTAGTGATAAACTGTAAATGCATCTGGGTCCTTTGCTTTACAAGTCAGAGTGAGAAAAAAAAGTCGGGGCTTTCATCATTTGGGAAAAAAAAATGTTCTAAACAAATGAAAAGTGTTATTTTTAGGTCATATGACCAAGCCTTCCATCATTAGGAAACCAAAAGTAAAAGGAACCAATGAAACGCAGCGGCCAGAACCTTATTTTCTATTTCCAAATTCACATCTGTCTCCCATCACATCAAAGAGCTCCATTGGCTCCCTATCAGGAGCCGAATAAAATTTAAGGCTCTTTGTATAGCCTATAAGACCCTTAATAACTCAGGGCCTAAGTTCCTAAAAGAAGCTCTTCGCCCATTGGAGCAACGCAGGACCCTTCGATCCTCCACAGCCTTCATGCTGTATGTCCCTCGGACAAAAAAGGCCACTTGGGGAGACAGGTGCTTCACTACAGCCACTGCTAAATTGTGGAACACCCTCCCACTCCATATCAAAACCGCTCCTACGCTTCTTAAATTCCGAAAAAGCCTCAAGACATGGCTTTTCTCTTCTTCCTAACCCCCCCGTCATACTGTAGGGAGTTCTGTGATCACCAGCGCCGAGACACCTGTATGGGTATTTGCGCGCTTTAAAAATAGCAAAAATAAAATAAAAATAAATAAAAATAAAAGTTTTATTAACAAGTCACATGACCTGTTATGCTTACGTTACGCGCGCTGCGCCCCGGATCGCTTCCGGGAAGCTGCGCTTCGCACCTCGCGCACCGGAGCACTTCCGGGTGCGTTAACGCGGCGCGTCATATGACGCATTACGAGACAATGCAGGTCCAGAATATAGTCAAAATGTCTCCACCAACCAGCGGTCGGAACAGAACCCCTTTCAGCAGTCCAAAAAGTTCTGTTAAATGACAACAGAAGGGACAGGCAACAAGAACCATCAGTCAAAGAGGGGAGGGCTAGTTCTTCTCTACCGGGTCACGTTGGGGCTCCACCGGAACTGATCGAATTGGTAGTCTACAGTGTTTCTGGATGTTTCAGACTGAAGCTGGCGTCAGCAATAGAACACCACCATCTCGTGGCTCTGTCGTGGCCATTCCGCGAGCAATCATGGCAGTCGCTCCCCACCGGAAGCCTGCGGGAGTCGGGGGCCCGGTGACTCTTGTAGAATCTTCAAGGCTGAGGGGACGCTTTTGGGAATGGGGCCCATGCCGTAGCAGTCAAGCGTCTGAGTTCCAGGGTTTCCAAGAGCCATCCTTGCAGGCCAGGCCCAAGTCTGTGGAGCCGACCGCCATTTTGTGAGCTCCGTGGCAGCCGCCTGTCGCTGTACCGCAAGATTGGGTGCAATTCCGTTGGATGGCGTGTGAGACGCTGTAATAGCAAGAGCAGGCACAATTCAGCTGGCCGAGCGAGGCACTGTGTCGCAAGAGCGGGCGCAAGTCACCTGTTCGAGTGAAGCGCTGGGGTGTAGCTGAGAAACCTCCACCTGAGGAGGTGGGGGAGGCTCGTTTGCGCCGCCTCTCCCTTCTAGTGCACCCCACGCCGTCTCCTGGCGCAGGCATATGTGATGGTCGGATCAGGGCACCGCAGGATGTGTCTTCAGGTCAAACGGATTGTGGGACAAGGTGTGGAGCAGGCGCAATTCAGCTGGCCGAGCGAGGCATTGTGCCGCAAGAGCGGGCGCAAGTCAGCTGGCCGAGTGAAGCGCTGGGGTGTAGCTGAGAAACCTCCACCTGGGGAGGTGGGGGAGGCTCGTTCGCGCCGCCTCTCCCTTCTAGTGCACCCCACACCGTCTCCTGGCGCAGGTATATGTGATGGTCGGACTAGCGCACCGCAGGACGTGTCTTCAGGTCAAACGGATTGTGGGACAAGGTCCAGAATGGAAAAGTCACCAAAAGGCAAAAAGTTCCGCCTGACCCCGGGAGCCGGCCGCCTATGTCGGGGGCGATCTCAGGCCACACCAGGGCAACAAGACTTGGGGAGGGGGCAGGAGCCAAGCGCCCCCTCCGAGTCCGCGCCACCACACCGCCCCTCGGGGGCCTCCGTCAAGCGGTTCAGGGAGGCAGCGCATCACATTGCTTTCCAATGCAGTCAGGTCATCAAACAGCCCCCACTTACTTTGAGAATAGTGAAGCTGCAGCAGGTGCAAATGAGCTTCAGACAGTGTTACAAGCGCTGCTCGGAACCCTCAACTATGGCACTCAACATCCAGGACTTATGCCATTTGTGCAAGGCAGTGACATCGAAGCATCTCAGGGACCAAGCAACATACCATATCCAGAGTCCTTCCTACAGCCTCTGCCTTCCTTCTTACCTAGTTATGGTTCTTCCAGTCCCACTCCAGGCTTTTAGTCTGTGGATGTAAAACCATGAACCTACACTCACCTATGAAAATCTTACTATTGATGCTTGACTGAGGCCAAGGAGATCCGAGTGCATGTCTGTGTAAGGTGATGAACCTTTGGGGAGATGATGTTACATTTAAACGTAGCCCCTGAGTGCTTAGTTCGCTTCTGTTCTCTGTCACTGTTGTTGATTTTGAGCCCCAAATACAAAGGCTTGTTGTTGCTTGTGAATCCCCAAGTGTATATTTGCCCATACTGATCCATCTCGTAGGCCACAGAGTAGTCGGGGAGAAATCCCGGGAATGGCGGCATGCATTTGGATCGATGTTGCAGCAGGCTGCCATGTAAATAGTTATTTAATAAAACGTTTTACCCTGTTACTTTGCTGGTGTGTTGTATATATTTATAATATTTGCATAGGGTTTGTCGTTATTTTGGGCGGGGTGGGCGGCGGAGCCGAGCTGTCTTGCAGCCATCATGGCGTCGAGCTCAGTTCCTCTCACTAGTTTCATATTTCTCATGAGGTGTTGTTCCTAATGTTTCTATTTTAGCGACGTCAAAAAGAGATCCCATTAGTGGCCTACTGATTTTGCTTGATTCCTTTTGTTTTTTCTAACGATTTTTCTCTATCTGCAAAGACTAAACAGAGTATTGCGACTCTGTGCTTGTTTATAAATAGAGAATGAACCAAAGAGAACCAATTCCAAAACAGTAAATGCTTGGATAACAATCAATCAAATGGAGAGGGAAGCAGGCACGACGGATTACAACAAGGGCAAAGGCCTGCGTTACCTACCCTTCACTATCTGCAATGAGAGAATACTCCTTAAAAAAAAGAGGGGGCGGGGGGAGGGGTGGCAGTGTTCAAAGCACATCAGCGTGCATAAACACGAAAATGTTTGTACCCACCACGTACTTCACATTTTACAGCTTTTGATATTTGCTATTAAAAAAACATTGAAATTCACTGAAAAAACCATAGGTTATAGACCATATATAGTTAGGAATTAGCATTTACAAAACCTTGAAAATTCACTGAAAAAACCATAGGTTATAGACCATATATAGTTAGGAATTAGCATTTACAAAACCTTGAAAATTCACTGAAAAAAACATAGGTTATAGACCATATATAGTTAGGAATTAGCATTTACAAAACCTTATTTTACTCACACAAAACCATTGAAATTTGCATATATAGTTAGTTGCACTAACTATATATCGAGCATCCGCAATCCACTGCTGATCATGTCACATATTACATCATTCATGACATGGTCAGTGACATCACTGATGACATCACTGATGACATCTCAAATGACATCACTGATGACATCACTGATGACATCTCATTTGACATTACTGATCACATCACTGATGACATCATTCATGTGATAATACGATGAACCTCTTCAGACTCTGATATAACCTTAGATACACTCAGTGTAAACAGACACTCACAGACTGTCACTCATCCATGGAGTTATTCACACACCTAGTCAGTCATGCAAAGAATCAATCACACCTCCATTTCCTCAACTATACAGTTATACACACCTTACTTATTCAAACATATACTAACACATATTTACTCTCTTATACAATCCCTGATACAAGTTCACAATGATCCATACAGCCACTCACACATTCACTGGCTCTTATGCACAGTTATCTATATATGTCAACTCTCACATGTACTGTGTTTTACATATGTACTTACTTTGACAGGTAGCACTGAGATATCCATTCACTCACCAATACACTCATGCACACAGTCAACCGCCCATACAGCTGTTTCCACATGCACTTTTGAACCCATACATCTAGTGAATCAACTGCTCACACATCTATGCACAGAGTCATACACCTCCCAGCCACCCACACACACACTCAGTCTCCCATACAAATACTTGGGCAACCAATCAATAACCCATATAGTTACTCATATAGCTACTGATCAACACATGCAGCAGTTTACAGAACAACAGACATAATGATGCACACATTAAGACAGTTTAGTCACTAACCCATGCACTCAGTGAGACACATTTAATCACTCACTCATACAGTCAGTCATGCACCTACTAAATCCTTCATCCAGACACTTATACATCCACTCATTCTTCAATATGTAAGACATATTTTAACTTTACAGAAACATACAGTCACTGGATGTTGTCATCAGTGATGTCATCAGTGATGTCATTTGAGATGTCATCAGTGATGTCATCAGTGATGTCACTGACCATGTCATGAATGATGTAATATGTGACATGATCAGCAGTGGATTGCGGGTGAGCGATATATAGTTAGTGCAACTAACTATATATGCGAATTTCAATGGTTTTGTGTGAGTAAAATAAGGTTTTGTAAATGATAATTCCTAACTATATATGGTCTATAACCTATGGTTTTTTCAGTGAATTTTCAAGGTTTTGTAAATGCTAATTCCTAACTATATATGGTCTATAACCTATGGTTTTTTCAGTGAATTTTCAAGGTTTTGTAAATGCTAATTCCTAACTATATATGGTCTATAACCTATGGTTTTTTCAGTGAATATATATATATATATTACCTACTGGCGGTCGCCAGTAGGTAGTTATAGTTAGGATTTTTTTCAATGTTAAATCTCAAAATTCTATTTTGAATAACTTTTGCGCCGGTTGACGAATCTGCCTGAAAATTTCCTCAAAATGGCCTCGCGGCGCCCCGGTCCTTCCCTGAAAGTTTGGTGAGGATTTGTGAAGTGGGAGCCGAGATAAAAGGGGGTCCCAAAACGTGTTTTCCCCATGTTAATTTCCATAGGGCGGTCGACCTCGCTTTTAGCCCGAATGGCTGAATGGATTTCCACCAAACTTGGCAAAATTGTAGGGACTGGTAGCCCGATGTGCCTTTGCTATGTCTCAAGATATGTGCTTCAGTGGATTTTGAGTAATTTAGGTTCAAAAAAATATATATATCTATGGCAGCGCCCCGGTACGCGCTCCGGGGAGCGCTCCGGGCGCGCCACGTGACTTGCGCGCAGAAAGCTGATTGGTTCTCGGGTGTTTCTAAACATTCGAAACAGTCCGGAGCGACCGCCATCTTGTGTCTCGGTAGGATCGAGACACAAGAGGTGGCCAAAACAAAGGGGGAAATGATCATAAGGGGGCAGGGTAGACCCACCCTGACCCCCTAGGTTTGATGTGGGTCTATAAAAGGGCCTCGCGGGGCAAAAAAAAAATATTTATTTTTTTCCGATTGTCGCGGAGGGAGCGCCCGGTACGCGCACCGGGGAGCGCACCGGGAAGCGCACAAAAGAGAAAAACGAATGCCAGAGTTAAAAAATGTTGGCAATATTTTGTAAATGGGAGGTAGTTCTGAAAAGAACTTTTTTTTTATTCTTTTTTTTGTTTTATATATTTTTTATTATTTTTCTGAACATTTTTTTTTTGTATTTTTGAACAATTTTATATATTTTTTTTTTTAAGGGAACAAACAAAAAACAGGGAATTGGAAATGGCTCAACAGGAGCAACAAAAAAAAAAGAATTACTTTTTTCTTTTCTTGCTTCATTGGTGGTTGTCTACAGCATTATTTATTAAGCTAAGTTCACCATAGCATAATGTTTTGCCACAGAAAATGCAAACAAATTTGAGTTTGCCAAATTTTTGCTGAATATTTGGCACCATTTGGCGTTCTTCAGGACCAGAAATTGAGGGTTCAGAAGAGGAAGTGCTGGCCACAGGGGGTGGGTTGTTTCGAAGTTCCTGGACTTCAGCCTGGGCTAAATTACTGGGATGCCACCTCTCCATGTGGCGGATCATGGTAAAATTACCAAAATAATATTTCTTTGTGGGATTGCCCCTGGAGAGAACTTTGTCACAAATAAGACAGGTGACTTTGGGGGCGTTCACCTTTTTTTGGTCAAATTCCACAAGTTGACTCTGCACACCAAAAACAATTAGTGAACACAATATTAATGCTTAGTCTGCATTTGTTCATAAGAGAAAAGAAATTAAAATGTTCTCCCAAGAAAGTCCCAAGTCAATTTTCTTCTTTATTCTTTCCTTTTTATTCAAAATTTGTAGATAAAAACAATAGCCAACGCGTTTCGTCCGAAACCGGACTTCTTCAGGGCTTGACTCAAATATATGTTTACGCACAGCTTCCCGTCCGTCTTGAAAATTGTATTTTCAGTAAGGTTTTCAAGTGTAGTAGTAACGGATTATGCGTTCAAGATATACCCTCAGTTCGTTATTTCCAATCAGAAAAAGAAGAATGAAGTATATGCCATATATCTGGTATCGGCGTCTCGTAAACATGCGGTCTAGACGGCAGTGGTCTAACATCCCTTGTGGGGTGTCCAACTCGAGACACAGATGGGGTCTCACAGTCTCTCACTTCAGGTAATGGGGTTGACTTTCTCCTAGGGGAATTCTTGGATTAACACCTACATACATGCTAGGTACACTTAGGTACATCTAGTTAGGGTAGCATTGTAGGAGTACACATTTTTATTGTCACGTATTTTATATACTTGCCTGTATTCATGGTTATAGCAAAATGATAGAAATCTAACATCCTTTTTCTTTCTTAGTGCTTCTAATAATTTATATCTGTTACTGGCTCATGGTTGTTTCAGCACACCTATTTTACACTAGAATAACGACTCTTCAACAAATGCTTATTGAAAAACGTCCATACTGTTTATTCTGTGTATCTCTCTGAGACTAACAACCAGATACATCAAAGTTATCTTTTGCAAGTCCTTAATAGCGAATTTCAAGGAATCGCTATTAAAGACTCGCAAAACGGGATGCATGTAGGAATCGCAATGTTATTTGCGATTCCTACTGATTCCTTATTTGCGATGCGCTAATTGCCAATCGCAAATAAGGAATGGCTTTCCCATTCATTCCGATGGGCCTAAAGCCCTTAGGAATGAATGGGAAAGCCATTCCTTATTTGCGATTAGCAATTAGTGAATCGCAAATGTGCCACAATTTCAAGGGTGCCAGGGTGTCCAAAGGAAACTCTGTTGCACCCCTGAAATGGTAATGTTCACTGGTGTTGCGCACACACATGTCCCAAGGACATGTGTGTGTGCAATATACAACTTAGAAAAATGCACTAAAGTGCATATTTCTAAGTTTTTGCTTTTTACCACGTAGTTTGGATTCGCGGTATATAGCAACCCCAGATTGCGAATTTGCTATCTTGGAATGGTTCATGCATTGCATTTAAGGAATCGCAAATTACGATTCCTTAAGCGCAATCGCAATTTGAGAACTCGAAATCATTTGCGAATTCTTAAATTGCGACTGCATGAACCCTTGATGCATCTCAAATGCCATTTTTGCGGGCGCAAACGGCCGAATTTTGCGATTCACACGGTTTGCGCTCGCAAAAATGCTTGATGCATCTACCTGTAAGTAGTATGAGTGACTGAGCGAAAAGTAGTACACTGATTCCACGGTCCTGAGGGATGAGAGCTGTCATGTTTGATAGATGCCAAGAACTATTCTCTCCCTGATAAGAGGAGTTTCTAGTTGCACTGTGAGCGGGCTGGTACGCAGGCCAACATACCCGGTAGGGGTGTTTAGAATCAGTCTGAAACCAATCCTACTGTGTATGTTGTCTAAATGTGCAGATCCTATGTAGGTTTTATAGGAACTACACCACATGGCGTCGCCAACGTTGGTTAGGTACTTATTTAACAGTATAATCTGAGTAGTTCAGTTGTGCTATTCTCAGAGACCCCTTCTCATATTTCCCCAGAAACGTCTGGAGTAGGATGGTAAAACTCCGCCACAGCTGAGTAGGAAAAAAAACGATTTATTGACTGTTGGTTAATCTAGCTTGAAGGACACATTGTTCCTATTTGTGCATAGCACCTTATCTTGGTTACCTTAAAAAAACACTTCTTACTTAAACAATGCCTGAGCAAGAGGATACGACTGTACAGCCAAAGATGAAGATGCAGACGCAATACAAATCACTGAAAATGTTAGAAATGCCATCTCTCTAAAATTAATTGTATATGGGTTAACAGCTAGGGGTGGGCCAGTAATCTTCATGATTGAGGCACACAAATCATTTAGAACAGAGCTATTCTATTCATGGGTTACATTCCCACAGGCAAGTTCACTTACAAAGACATTTCATTACTACACAAAGATGACATACCGAACGAATTCTGTCCATAGGAGGACATTGAAGTTCAGCTCACTAACCAGGAGCATTTATACTGGTTTAAAGGTGCCCTACCCCCTCCAAGAAATAAAGTAAGACCGGTCCGCTCATAAGAGACAGAGCAACATGGCCAGTATTAGCAGCCTACACACCACATCCTGACATTGAAACAATGCCAGCAGGAGACTTACCTACACTTCATAAAGAACTAACAACATTTTACAGAAACCTGACATAGTTTGTGATGAGGACACTCACAGTTCAACCAGCAAAGGCTATACCAACAGGTCCGACTCAAACATCAAACTAAAGTTGCACCACAAACATTACAAACAGTAATGGGTAAAATACCTACTAAACGTGAACAAATGCCATTCTGGGTGGCTCAAACAATAACACAGGTAGAGGTGGTATTTCTAAACACCAGCGAACATGAAAAACACAGAATTTAAACGATATGCATACCAATGGGTATAACCCCCCAGATAGCGGATTGTACCTCTTAGTGTACAGTTTTCGCTGCCATATATACAAGGACATATGGTATCCCTTTATTAGCAGTAATACCAGATGTAGTAAGACAAATACAGAATGAGTAAAGGAGAAGCAGCATCAACGGCAGTACGCCAGCACCTGTGGGAGTTCACTCCTTTACAAAAGAAACATGATTTACCTCAAAAAATTGAAACTGCTCATGCAGAATTAGGTAGATACAGTTTGGGAGGTAGAGCAATAAAACCTCATCTGATGGGTATTCCCGAAAAGGATACTTTTAAGCAAGCACCTGCTTCTTCCAAGAAGAAATGGGATAATAGCTAACAACAAAAGAATAAAGACAATAGATCTCACTCCAGAGGTAGGTCTCCTCAACAGGAGCCCTCCAAAAGGAGATAGAACCTTAGGAATAGGGACAACATTAGAAAACCTGACAGGTATCAGGACACTGATACACGTTCCTCTCATTCCTTTCAGGGTTCATCGATAAACTCCAAGAGGGATGGACGGTCAGAACACAGACAAGAAGAGCGTACACATTCCAGAGAGGCACAATGCATGTCAGACTACACTTCTAAAAAAGAAGAAAAGCCTAAATCAAAACCTCAATTCAAAAAGAAGAAAGTAGCAGGTCTCAAAGTTAGACATGCCCAGAATTCTGAGGACATGATTACTGAATGGGGAATGGGCTCTGACGATGCTAGAAAAGGCAGCAGAAGTAACAATAGCTCACCAGAACCGGATGGAATTTCTACTGACATTGGATTTGAGTGAACAGATCACGGTGGAAACGCCTGATACTAGGGTAAGTATCCAACATAGTTTACATGAAACAACCCTCCAAATGGAGGGGGACAAGCCCAGGAAAATTAAAGGTCTGTTTTGGGAGAACCTGACTTTGGCTACTACATTCTTTTAGCTGAAAGAGAAAGGCTGCCTACTATTGTTATGGATTTCCCAAAGGGAGAAATGGTAATTATGCCATGTTTTTACAACCTTGTTCCCCAATACTTAAAACAAACATACATGTGGGAGTGGGTGGCAGCCCTTGCCGTTGCATTATATCGCAACCATGTTGGGTGGGATGAGGATTAAACTCACTACATGATACCATTAAAATCTACTCTGAATCCACAGAGGCAGTATCCAACTAAGCAAGAAGCTAAAACACAGGTCAGGGAGATCTTAGATCAACTTGAATACCAGGGGATGATTGAAACTTGCACCTTTTTAATGAATAATCCTTTGTTTCCCGTAATGAAACCCGACAACTCATATCGTCTAGTTTTAGACTATAGACATCTAAACTCATGCACAAAAACTTTTGCAGTACAAAACGCACACAGTGCCGCATTGATGTTTAACATTGTGCGGAAAAAATACAGAAGAACACTAGATACCTCAAATGGATTTTTCTACTAAAATATAGCGCCTGAGAGAGCAGATATCGACAGCGCTGGGGTCCCAGCTTCAATTTTGGCGATTCCCCCATTGGCATAAGAACAGTCCGGGGTTGTTCTCAGCTAGAGTAACTGAGTTACTTCAGAATCTGGATGAAGAGGCATTGTCCTATGTAGATTACATTTATCTGATTGATGATGACCTGGAGGAACACTTGACCAGGGTGAGCACCATATTTTAGTATTCTCCCCTGAGAGCTACAAATTCAGCTTCAAAAATCCAAAAACATCCCACCATAATGTTTTCTTTTTGTGATATGAGCTTTCAAGTGAAGTGAAGTGAAGAAAAAAGCTTGGCAGCCAACTTTTTAGAGAAGTGCACGCTGCTTCAATCTCCAAAATTGTTGGATTCCACAGAAAGGGTTGAACCTTTCTGTGACCTCATAATACCAGATTTTTCAGTTAGGCTATGGACACAGGGACATACAGACATCCTTCTTTGCATACAAGCTGACATGATAGTTTAAAACACTTACAGACACTGATTAACGTACGCAATCCTGTGATCCGCGTTATAGCTGTCAGTTTGGGTATACTTGCCTAACCTTCAATGAAGGCGAAACAGTACCAATAGCATACAAATCACATTAAGATACGAATGCTAAGATGCATTTCGCAAGTATCAAAAAATTCTGACAGCAGTACAGACTGCTAGAGTGAGAGAAAGAACACTGGCGCAGTGGAAGAGAATAATTGTTGTAACCACAGTACCAGCCTTAGATACTGATACACAGGCAAGCGTTCCAAATGCTAAAGCCTTACATCCCAGATGGATACAATGGGCTAATTCTCTCACTGCATCAGATGTACAATATAGATACTACCCAAGTCTAAAAACACAAGCATTTTTGCAATATGAAAAAGAATATCCTCTACCGAATGAAATAATGCCTCTAGAACAGTATGAATATATTATTTACATTGACGGATCTGCTCAGCTGGCCATTGGAAGTAAACAACAATACTGTGCTGCATGTGCGATTGTAAAAGGTTGTATGCAGGATGGAAAGTTCCATCCAAGCTGTACAAAAACACAGTTTCTAGGAGACTGTACGGCTCAGCTGACAGAATTGAAAGCTCTATTACTGGCACTGATAAATATGGATGAAGAATTCCCCACACTAATTGTGTGTGATTCTTTTTACTGTGTACAGTCATATAATGAGTATCTTCATTACTGGGGTCAGAATGGGTTTATGGACTCAAAAGGTGGCATAATTAAGCACAGAAATGGTATGGGAATAGGTAGCAGAGTTGAAAATCAAACTACCAAGAGCTCATGTGATACACACTGAGTCATCAACGTGATGGCATTCACATTGAAGGGAATTCATGGCTGATGAAGCAGCGAAGGGGGCTGTATGTACAGTTTCCTTAGCTGCAATCACTCGTTCAAAATCAAGAATAGACAGACAGATAATGGTAGCTGTCATTTCTTCACGTAAAGACAATAAGACATTGCCGAAAGGTTTCCCACACAAGGACTCCGACAATTTAGATGCAAACAACGTTTCATTTGCTTAAATTCTCAGAGTGGGGATAGAGTAATACCAAACATGGTTCGCATATTAGGCTTAATATTAGCTGTACACGAGGGTCTGGATTCTGCACATGCAGGGGTTATGGCAACAGTTTCTTTACTGAAACAACACTATTGGTGGCCAGGTCTAATGAAGCAGACTAAAGAATATGTCTCAAATTACGTCATCTGTCAACAGATGAAGGGTTTCACCATAACACGTCCAGTGCAGACTCCATTGCTAATATCATACAGACCACTTGTGTGTGTCTATTTGGACCACTGCAGCCCCTTACAATCTGATGGTGCTTACAAGTACATCATAGTTACAGTGGATTCCTGCTCACGATTCCTATAGGTATGGCCTTAGCGCTCAGCTGACGGTCAAACTGTTATAAAAGATTTGCGAGTCTTTATAGGGACATACGCAGTTGGCATATTACATTCTGACCATGACCCGCGTGTAGCTCTAGGGCTTACAAGGAAGCCATGGGAAGTTTGGGTGTTGCACTCTGGTACTCCTCTCTGTACCATCCCAAGGGAAATTCATTGTGGAGAAGAAGAACTGGGGCTTAAATCAATCAATTATAGCTAGAGTATTAGGGATGGTGGCAGTTGGGTCAATAATTTATATTGGGTACAGTAGGCTTGAAGAACATGCCAAGAAGTTCTATAGGGGGCGTTACTCCTTATGTGGTCCTTTTTGGGACGAGACTGTGGGTACCTGATCTTGATTGTAAAGGCACATTGGCAGATAAAAAATCCTTTTGACATCAATAAACATTTGGCTGTTTCACAGGATCTGAAGGAATCCAGGATACTACAGAGCAATCTGCAAGTAAAGCGGACCTCCACTAGGAAAATCAAGTCAGTAACGGCAAACCCTGTCTGGGTCCCTAAAGTAAGGGCTCTGGTCAGAGAAAAGATAGTGGACAAAAATAATTTGGGCCGTCATACAGAAAGATTGTACCTGTCTTGGCAGTCAAAGGAACAAGAATTTTACTTCTGCAACCTCTTGTCGAAAAAAAGGAGAAAAGATTTTCTCTCCAGTGATATGATAAAACCACCTTATGTGGCTGATACTGAATAGTAGGCCTCGTGGGATCCTGGGTAGCTGACGTCCTCCTCTTGCTACCATACTGGAAGTTCAAACACAAAGGCTCATCACGTTTTAAGAGTCACCTATACAAAATGATGGACTATGCAATAATGCCATGGAACTCATTCTTCTTGACACTGACATTCAAAATCAAAATGAAAGACAAATTTAATTTCGACCTAACACTGATGTCTACATAAATATGCCTCAACAAGAGACATCTACAAGTTCAACACAACCTGCTGAGCTGCCTAAAACAGATTAAACTGTATCTGGCTATTTCATCCAGTTCAATACCTTTTTCTTGGATCCAAGTGAACCTGAAACAATGACAGCCCCAATAACAATAAATCAAAGACTTCTTAATTTTTTCTTAAAAAGCCATACCTGGTGACACTGTGGCTGAAACTTTAGATTATTACTGGTATATTGTTCTTTCTTTTCTGGATAGGCTTAGAAACTGTTTTATGCTTACTTATTAACTGAACTTATCTGCGCCAAAGCACTGCAGTATCAAAATTGAATTTGATCCTGAAACCTCATGTTTCATCACATCGTGAACAAAGAGACTTGTCATCAGTAAACATTACAGCAGTTCCTATACCTGATGGTTTAGAACCGGACAAGGTTGATTGTGATATATTTGTTCCGACCGAACTTTTAAAAATACCTAATTTATTTAAAATTTCCTTAAATGATATCATTACCTGCAGAACATTTCCGATGATTGGGATTTTTAAACTGTAAACAATATGTTGTCTAATTTAGAATAATCTCGCGCATTTTCTAGCAATGAAATTTTAGAAGACATATCAGATTTTAACACCATGTATTGTTATCAACAATATGGTCATCACGTTCTACACAAATCCAGTAACCCTAGGAATGTTTTCACATATAACCATTGGGAACTTTTCCGTACACCACGAAAAGTAGACGAAAACGTTTGTACAAAAATGTTCATATTTTTCAGGGTTTAACATTTGTGACCTGACCTCATATTACTATGGGGTTGCACCGATATCCGCACAGAAAAATATGCTAACACCAAACAGATTTACTCTGCTTCCTTCATTACCCAACTGTCTGAACAGGGTTTCGACTTATGGAACAACAGTATTAACTTAAAATGAGTCTTGGGTTCTAGGGACTGGCAAGTCTAGGGAACAGAAGCACTATTTAGAGCATGCCTCATTCCTCAGCAGATGATATTTCTAAATGAAACTGTGCAACAGACTGCCTGTCTTGGGATAGCCAAGAACAAGGATTTGAACACACCTCGGATTCCAACACTATCACATGCCTAGGGTAATTTTACATCACAAGAAAGGGCTACAATAGATGACATTATACAATACAATAGATCAGACCCCTAATGGAAGGGATGGTTGGTTTGGCCCACAGACACTACTAGATGTCAGTAAAGATTGAGGGGTGCCTGCGGAGGGTTCAGTATCCATAGGGCAGACCCACGCTATGTACAAAAGGACACCCAGGGGTGGTGACGTCATACAGTGTTGGGAAGTTATGCCTCAATTGGCTAAGAACCTCAACATTACAACAGGTGAAATAACACTTATCCTTACTTACAGAGGATGTAGACCTGCAGGATTTTTTATTAGGTCCCAGAAAGCCACATCAAAAACGTTTCTATTATGCTGTCTATAACGACGATTGGAAAATCTCCCAACAAGAAGCATCAGCAAGAATACGAGAAATAGATAGGATCGATTTAGAAAAGGGATAGCTGTAGTTGACAATGGTATGACTATGTTAACATCCAGGATTTATTCACTGGGCAACATTGTATCTTCTGCTATTGATGCACTATAACAAGATTTGTCCATGCTATGGCACGGGCAATTGCAATTATGTTCTACTATGGTATTGAGCTGGGCGCTGCAAACATTGTACGCAGGTTATGTGCCTTGGCGTTTTATCAACAGTACATCACCGTTTTCTACATACAATCCAATGAAAAAACAGATGACAATGGCACAGAGGGGAGTGAAATATACAATGTTGCTTATTGAAAAACTGGATGGATTACCTTTTACTGTGGCAGAATCACAGTCTACAGAATGGTTGATCCATGGCTATGTAACACTACCTGTCACAACTTTCCAGTTTCAGTACTGCCTAGAACAACAGGCGGGCAGATGTGCAGAAATGGGTAGGGAATTGATCAAGGAATCTTTGGAATTACCGTACAGATTTCGATGCAGGAATGGGGATCTAGAAGTTCTTCTATGCGGTACAAACTGTGAGAACACTTTAAGTGGATCTCTCATATGCCAGGACATTATGCTACACAGGGCCTACAGCGGTTCAGTTGCAAATCTATTCAGTTACTTGAGGGGTACCCCGGCAGCAGTGATTACTCCAGTATTCAGGCTACTTTCAAATGAATGTTACTTGATGTTGAACATCAAAGTTGTTGTGGGATGCTTCCGGGCTTCGCATACCTCGTCACTGTGAGTTCTAGGGTTACTTGCTGTATACAAGTATTGTAACATAAACAACAGGGGTATACCCAGATTACCCCCCTATACCTCATTATGGGACGTACTTTTATACAAGCAAAAATGGTATGAAGGAACAAATACCAAACAATTTATGAGTAGAGCACTGTTAATTACCCTCTCCAAAAATGTTGTTGTTATTAAGTATGTATCACAATGCATTTACAAAACTCAAAAACAAGGGTACCTAATCAATGGAGACAGAAAGTGACATACAATACAACATTATATATATCAACATAAACACAGTTATACATTACACAAACCCTATAATATTATTCTCACGTGTCCACCCTACAATTCTGGATGATCCACTCAGAGTTAGTCTTCCCACTAGGCTGCTAACCAGGCGTAGTGAGGAGATTTGTTCCCCTTGCCAGACTCAGAGGACGTAAAGAATAGGAGACTGGTCCAGATTGTACAAAACGGTATTAGTATAAATTAGACCATGGATGGTTTTTTCAAGATGGAGAGAGAGATAAGTGTGCCTCGAGTTCAGAGATGGTATCTTGGTGCCACAATCTTTCTGTCCAAGTCTTGCTTGTATGATTAATGTATTACCCTTGTCCTGAGGAGGCCAAAGAAGTAAAGGCTGAAACGTGGTCACGTCGACACTTCTAAGGAGAAGTCCTCGAAATTACAGTTGTCTTTGGAATACCAAAAGTAGTAAGTTCAATCTGTGAATACCAAAACAATAGTAAGTTTAGGATTGAGTCTTAAGTTCATTCTGTGAATCGGGCCCTACAACATTATCCGTTTGCGCACCGGGAGCCAGTGCAGTTTTCTCAGTTCCTGTGCCACCGGCGCAAACTTGGGCAGGCCAGTAATCAATCGACCGGTCGCATTTTGCAGTACCTGTAGTTTATTGAGCAGCCTCTGCTGGGCTTCCAGAAAAAGGCTATTGCAGTAATCAAGGCGGGACAGCGCAAGTGCTGTCACCACCGTTTTCCTGCTACTGTCTGTTAGGAAGGGGAGAACCTTCCTAATAGTTTTCATGACCCAGTAAATGGAGGAGGTTAGTGCGTTGACTTGAGGTTTGAAGGATAGTTGGCTGTCAATAAGAACTCCAAGGTTCTTTACCTTCGTTGCCGGAATGGGTGGGCTCCCATATCGCCGGGCCACCATTTAGGGCTCCAGAAACTAACATCAGCACCAAAGAGGAGAACCTCGGTTTTAGAGGAGTTCAATTTTAGGCAGTTACTTGCCATCCACGAGCTCACCTTAGTCATGCAGTCCTGGAACCAGGCAGCTGTCCCTTCTTCTCTCCCCGGAAGCAGAGATACCACAATCTGCGTATCATCTGTGTAAGATGTTAATTCAAATCCAAATGACCAAATCACCGGGGCGAAGGAAGAGACATACATATTAAATAGAGTGGGGCTGAGGGAGGAGCCCTGTGGGACCCCCCCCTGGGAGTTTGAAAGGTCTAGATTCAAAATCTCCCAAAGCCACCACCTGGACCCTATCGGCAAGGAAGAATTTCAAGATGCTCAGGGCCGTCCCCTGGATTCCGCAGCCTTCTAAACGATCCACCAGAATGCTATGGAGGACCGTGTCGAAGGCCGCAGAAAGATCGAGGAGTACCAGAGATGCCCGTCCTCCTGCATCCAGCGTCTTCCTGATCTCTTCCGTAGATTTGATCAGGGCAGTCTCGGTACAGTGACCTTCCCTGAACCCGTGTTGGGCCTTGTCCAAACACTGAGAGGTCCTGAGAAAGGCACAGAGCTGTGCATTCATAACCTTCTCGATAAGTTTGGCTGGCAGTGGCAGCCTAGCTATGGGCCGATGGCTATTGGGGTCTGAAATATCGAGTGTTGGCTTTCTTAGCAGTGGGGCAATCGATGCTCGTTTCCAGCCTGTTGGATATTCTCCAATGTCAAACATCTGGTTGAAAAGGTCCGCGAGAGTGTGCGATATAGGGCTAGCTGCCAACTGTGCCACTGAGGCTGGGCAGGGATCTTGAGGCGAGCCTGATTTAGTTGCATGGAACAATTTTTTTATCTCTTCCGAGTTCACCGGACGGAACCCAGAGAGTTTTGCCTCATGTGGATTGACCACAGGGGTCCTGAGTGTCCCTTCAAGAAGAGTCGACCTCAATTGATGCTCCAGTCCAGTGCCGAGAAAATCAGTTCCACTTTGTCTGAGAAGAATTTGGCAAGAGTCTCACAAAGTTCCAGACTTGGGGGAATGATTACTGACTTGGGAGTGACCAGACTGGTGACTGTATCAAAGAGTTCCCTAGTGGAGTTGTTGGCTCCCTCAATCCGATAAGTAAAATGTGTGCCTTTAGCCTTCCTAATCATTTCTTTGTAGATCTTTTGACTGGCTTTGAGCTTAATTTTGTCTGCCTGAAGGTAATTCGTACGCCAAACGCGCTCTAGTATTTTACAGGTCAACTTATATTCTCGTAGCTCATACGAGAACCAAGGAGCAGATGGTACTGTGCGAGTGGGGCGACTAAGTTTGGGCTGAGCTAAGATAGTACATGCTCGATCTGTCCAGTCTGTGTACTTTCCTGCAGCTTCATTTACATCTGCTGGCAGAGTAATCATAGAGGATGTGAGCTGGTCCTCCAGTGCCCTCCCATCCAGCTCTTTCCAGGGTCTATACAGCTTGGCTGACTTCCTATCCTGTCTGGCCCTATCCAGCTGGGGCGTTTGGATGTTAAATAGAACAACCGAGTGATCTGACCAGGCCATGGACTCAGTATGGACGAAATGTAAGTCCGGATTGTTCGTAAAAATGCCATCCAATATGTGTCCTACTGTATGCGTCGCTCCCCTTACCACCTGAGTCAGTCCCGCCCCCTGCATTGCTTCAACCAGAGCAAGGGTGTCCAGGTCTGAGCTAGCTTCTAAGTGGAAATTAAAATCTAGTGCGCTGAAGGGTTTGGTACACAGGGCTTCTTCCAAGAAGGTGCCCACCGTTTCGAGGAACTGGGACCTGGACCCGGGTTGTCTATATATGAGGCAGCCCTGGAAGGTTTGGTGATGTGAGATTGATAGCTTAAATCCCAGTGCCTCACACGTGTGTGAGGACACCGCCTGAAATGATCCCTGGATAGAGGCCTGATAAATAATAGCAAGCCCTCCTCCTCTTTTACCGGTTCTATCCAGAACACGGCTAAGGTAGCCTGCAGGCGTTGCATTAACTAAATCTGGTCCAGAGGCCGCGTCTGTCCAGGTCTCCATAATGAATGCAATTTTTACCTTTTTGTCCTTGATCAATTCTGCGCATTCCGTACTATGTTTGACCAGGGACCTGACATTGATAAGTATACAATTGATTGTATTTATCTCCCTGTCCTCCCTGATGTTGTAGGACCTAATGAATGCCCTGATTGGACTACATAGATTAGTAGGTGGGCAAGACGAGCATGCTGGGCACAAGATGAGTCCTGTCAGCATGTTCTTATCTGGTCTTATACAGATGCAATTTTCCTCCATCCTCGCCCCTTAAGACTCAGCAACAACTCCCGGTTGTAATCTCGCATGGTCTAACGGTATAAGGGAAAATTACCAGAGGTCCTGGAGCTCGGCGCTGGACTGCCGTGGACGGACGTAGACGGGCTTGCCTTTGAAGCGCCTTCGGCGTGCCGCCAGCGCGCCCGCTGTGCCCGCCCGCTGCACGATCTGGAAGTAGAGGTCATTTTATAGGAGGGTAAGGAGGGTGGGAGGCAGCCAGCAGCTAGAACGCTGTCTTTGGCTTCACCCAAGATGGCGTCCACCCCTGTCTCCTGCCGCGTGAGCACGCAATCTGGTACGCGGGGAGCGGGGTTCGAAACGCGGCAAATACAGTGTCTGCAGTAAGTTTGTTTTTTTAAAAAAGGAAAGGAAAGCGTGGCATTATTAAAATCAAAGCTGTACCCTCGAGCCTATCTCCCGGCTTCCGCCTCAGGGGAGATGTCACATTAAATCAGAGCGTCGGTAATGAGCGCGATTTAAATAGCCAGGAGGGGGAGGCAGCCAGCAGCTAGAACCCTGTCCTTGGCTTCACCCAAGATGGCGTCCACCCCTGTCTCCTGCCGCGTGAGCACGCAATCTGCTACGCGGGGAGCGGGGTTCGAGACGCGGCAAATACAGTGTCTGCAGTAAATTTGTTTTTTAAAAAAAGTAAAGAAAAGCGTGGCGTTTTTAAAATCAAAGCTGTACCCTCGAGCCTATCCCCGGGCTTCCGCCTCAGGGGAGATGTCACATTAATTAGAGCGCCGGTAATGAGCGCAATTTAAATAGACAGGAGGGGGGAGGCAGCCAGAAGCTAGAACGCTGTCCTTGGCTTCACCCAAGATGGCATCCAACCCTGTCTCCTGCCGCGTGAGCACGCAATCTGCTGCGCGGGGAGCGGGGTTCGAGACGCGGCAAATACAGTGTCTGCAGTAAGTTGTTTTTTTTTAAAGTAAAGGAAAGCGTGGCGTTTTTTAAAATCAAAGCTGTACCTCGAGCCTATCCCCCGGCTTCCGCCTCAGGGGAGATGTCACATTAAATGTTTCCTTTATACGTTTTGAATGAAAGCCATGCTTCTACAGAAAACCATGCCCTTAGCCTCCGCCCTGGAGACTTTTGATCTTCAGATCGCAAGGCCCTCGTCTGAGATACAGGTCTCATACGTACAAACTGCCCTTTCCATTTCAGAGAAATGGTAAATCGTATATTTAACATGTCTGATACGATGGGTATAACCCACCTATTTAAGACCATAGGTTCGGGACTGTTAAGCACCTTTCACATGGTCCTCGGAGTTATACCAAACTATATACTCTTTATTCTGAAGCATTTTTGGAGGACTTCCTTTGATCCTGTTTCTAATAGCAGGTATTCTGATTGTAGTTTTTTTGCTACGCAATGGACGTTCCAGTCACCAAGGAGATGGAGAAAGCGCTCTTGGAGCGTGAATACCGTGATTGCATTGTTCAACATCTGGGTACACCTCGCCTACAGGAACTAAGCGCCTCTTGGTTCCTGTCATTTAGACCAGACTGGATGGATTGCATCCTACCTGTTCTTTGATGACAGTTCTGCGGAGAAGAATGTGTGTTAGATTTCTGTTTGTCGCTACCATCAGTTGTGCAACCGGACGTTGATGCTTTACTGGATACGATAATATCCCATGTTCTGCAGTGTCCACAGCGTACTCCTATGTTAATGGTGGCATTCTTAGAGCCTTCACAGGAAGTCTCTGCTCCTGTTGGAGTGGATACCGGCTCCTCCACTGACACCCAGGCCTTGGATGGCATACAGGCTGCCCCAGCATCGGCTGCAGGCAGTACGGAAGATCACCTGTGCTCAAATGACGTGATCTGTGAGGTGTTACAAAGGTTGTCATATGCGAAGGCAGGCCACAGCGATGTCTACCAGGCAGGACACATAAACATTTGGCTCATTGTGTGCTGGGAAAAATTTGTTTTTTGTTTTTAAAACAAACTCAAATTGTAATTCCAAAACAAATTGACACTTTTTATGACCTGCATGGCTTTCCAATGCTTGTAGTTGTTCGAACTATATATATGGACACATTAGAGCTATTGCTTGAGTGACAATTTTTCCTTTTTGCCATGTTTAAAGATTGTAATCTTTTTTTACCAACAATACTTTTTTTATTGTAGTTGTTTGCGCACCAGTGCCTAGACAGCCTAGCAGTACGTTAGACCTTAAACCTGTCGTCCATTCGGATGAAGAGTGGGTGTTATATTCCATATAGATTCCCCAATATAGGCTCAGGTAACATTGTAACCTTTCACCTATATTCTTCCCTACACTACATACATAACAGTCCTTAGGGACTGACCTTTTATCTGAATACGACACTGCACACAGAACGCAGATTTTCCCTGGTAAAGGCCTCATACATTATGGATGAGGATTTTTGGAAACTCAGCAGGGCTACCCTGTCCTGTATAATATCTCTGGGCCCGATTCACAGAACTAACTTAAGACAGAATCCTAAACTTACTACCATTTTGGTATACACAGAAGGCACTTACTAATTTTGGTATTCACAGAAGGCACTTACTCATTTCAGTATTCACAGAAGTTAGGAGTCCTAACTTTAGGACTCCTAAATACCTTCTGTGAATACCGAAAGTCTTAAAGTTAGGATTTTTCTCAATTTAGTAGTACTAAAGTTAAGACTCCTAACTTTAGAACTCCTAAATGCCTTCTGTGAATACCGAAAGTCTTAAAATTAGGATTTTTCTAAATTTAGTTGTAGTAAAGTTAGGACTCCTAACTTTAGAACTCCTAAATGCCTTCTGTGAATACCCAAAGTCTTAAAATTAGGATTTTTCTCAACTTTACTACTATTAAACTGAGTAAAATCCTAATTTTAAGACTTTTGGTATTCACAGAAGGCATTTAGGAGTCCTAAAGTTAGGAGTCCTAACTTTACTACTACTAAACTGAGAAAAATCCTAATTTTAAGACTTTCGGTATTCACAGAAGGCATTTAGGAGTCCTAAAGTTAGGACTCCTAACTTCTGTGAATACCGAAATGAGTAAGTGTCTTCTGTGAATACCAAAATGAGTAAGTGCCTTCTGTGAATACGAAAATGGTAGTAAGTTTAGGATTTTGTCTTAAGTTAGTTCTGTGAATCGGGCCCTCAGTTTAAAGTTAATTCCTGATGTCATCCTAGGTCCGACAAGTGGCACAGCTAGGTAGAACCCCCGGGAGACCTTTGGGTATATAAACATCACATCTTGTTGAGACAAACAGAGGAGATCAGTATTTCCCTGCCGACACACACTGATGTGAGACGCTGAGGTTCCTGCATGCAGATACTCCAGCTCGCAGTGGTCTGAAATCCCTTGCAGGGTGTCCAACTCGAGACCAAGACGGGTCCCACAGTCTCTCACTTCAGGTAATGAGGTTGACTTTATCCTAGAGGGATTCTTGGCTTAACACCTACATTCCTGCTAGGTACACTTAGGTACATCTAGTTAGGGTAGCATCGTAGGAGGCCGCATTTTTATTGTCATGTATTTCATATACTTACCAGTATTCATGGTTATAGCAAAGTGGTAGAAATCTACCATCCAAGGGCAATATGGATGCTTTAGCGGGACCTTTTCCTGCTAAAGCGGCTATAATTCTATCGCCCGATCAGCAAGCTGTTGCTAACAGCACTTAGCGACAGCTTTCTGACGAAAGCGACCGGTTTGGGTGCCGCTTTGCATGTCAGCTATATTTATCGCTAATAACATGGAAAGTAGGCGTTCCTGACCAACAGACCTGGGAAACAGCCGCTAACTGGCCTTTAGCCTATTAGCAAGGAGGCCCTGGCCCCGGTGAGCGACATGAAAAGTTGCGATAACCGGGGTCATTGCTGTTTTTTTTAAACCTGCTATTTTCCTGACTTAACCGTACCTAACATGGAGGGTTGCTTATGCTGATACGACCACAGGGTCGTATCAGCAAGGTTTTCCCCCTTCTCCATGCAACATCACTGGTTTTGTCACAATGTTGGCCCTTCCCTCCCGCTGTCGCTGGAATATTTATCGCCATAATCCTACTTGTTGCTAATACAGCATTAGCATGGCGATATATTCCAGCGATAGCTGGCGATAAAATATTTCTCACTAAGTGCGTTCTGTGATATTTATCGCAGTTTGTTGCTAATATGGCCTATAGTGCTTCTAATCATTTATATCTGTTACTGTCTAATGGTTGTTTCAGCTCACCTATTTTACACTAGAATAACGACTGTGCAATAAATGCTTATTGAAAAACGTCCATACTGTTTATTCTGTGTATCTCTCTGAGACTAAGTGAGCATGAGTGACTGAGCCTAAAGTAGTACACTGTTACCACGGTCTTGAGGGATCAGGATTTTCATGTTCGTTATTTGCCAAGAACTAGTCTCTCCCTGATAAGAGGAGTTTCTAGTGGCACTGTGAGCTAGCTGAAACACAGGCTAACATTCCCTGTGGGGGTGTTTAGAATCAGTCTGACACCAATCCTACAGTGTGTGATGTCTAAACGCGCAGACCTATATAGGTTTTATAGGAACTACACGACACAACATTGAAGAAAACACAATACTTTGACAAACAAAGCGATAATGAGAGTCTTACACCTATCAGAAGTTGCTATGTACAATCTTGCTAATTTTTGGACCTTTTAAAGTGACCATGAGGTGCTTTGCTCATTCTTCTTGTCCTGGAAAGGTTTGTAAGTGAGCCATTCATCAAGAGCTGGTAGTCAATTGTCTGTAATCTTCTAAACCAGTGATGCTCAAAGTACTGCCCGATAGGGAGGTTGCAGCCCTCTTGACCTTCACATGCGGCCCCTGTTGAAACAGCAGCATAAGCTGCTGTCTTCTTGCAAGGCACCAATATTCAGAAAGAAATTTTAAACAGGAAAGCATTTATCAACCTGCAAATAAATTCTCGCCCGTTTATTTAATATTTTTCTAGACCTCCGTACACAATCCCTGACCCACTCAGACCCCCTACTACCACCCTGCTGGCATCAGTGTGGCCCTCGGTCGCACCACAGACTCTACTATGTGGCCCCTGAACAAATGTTTCTGAGTACCCATTTTCTAGACCAATTCAGACAGACTTGCACTTGTGTCTGCTTCCCACTGTGTTCCTCAATGAAATAATGATACTCTGTCCTCTGCATGGCAGGGTGTTAGGTTGGAAGCACTGCCAATTTTGTACAATGCACCCAGTCAGTCAAACTCTGTAAGCCCCATAATGTTTGTATGTTAATGTTCCTGACCCTTGAATGTTCTGTAGAGATGTTCAGAATGCATTTCAAAACAAAAACTCTCAGCAGGTAGCTGTTCCTAAAAATCATTTCTTGTCAGTCAAATATATTTGTTTATTCATGTTCAATTAACAAAAATCATTACATTTGAGTAAACGGGATGATGCCATAGTGGTAGTTGCATAGTCTGCATGATTGTTGTCCATCCCTTCGTGCCCAGGGAGGATTGAAATCGTGGCTTGGAAGAGCTAGCAGACTCATGTAGATAATTTAGTTGGAAGACTGTGGTCAAAGGGTTTTTTTAAAGTTTGTTTGTATTCTCCTTATGATATACGAGGCATCCAGAGCTGTAAAGAGGGGCTTCTGTTGAAGCCTTTCAATGTACCTTTCGAATGAGTATACAGGATGCCTGTGCACACTTGTAAACTGCAGAGTTAACACTGCGTCTCTGACTTTATGAAATATTAGGCAAATCTCCACAAAAAAACTTTCAAACATGTAATACATAGGGAGAACACTCCAAGTGTCTTGTGTTCTCTGTATTTAATGAAGATCGATTGCCCAGCCAACACGTGTTTCGTCAGGGTACAAACCCACAACTTCTTTAGGGCTAGAAGATGTATAATAACAAGGTATCAGAAACTTCGGCACAAGCTTGTGTTGATATTAGGTGACATGTGACTTGGTGCAAACACACTCTTAGTGACATACCCATAGTAGTGTGAACAGTCACTCAAAAATAAATAGGTCCTATTGGTGGAGTAAGGTTGGAGTGGGAGGGTGTCAGAAGACATTCTAGATGCACCCAACAGTGGTGTGGGAGTGACCCTAGATTCTGGTTCAGGGTAGGTCGCTCCCCACCTTGCTCACTGCTGCTCCCTGTGCCACCGCCACTGTTCTACCAATGTTTTGCCTCCCCCCTGTGCAATTGTTGTATCTTACTTGTTTTCTGTGTTCTCTCTCCCCCTGTGTCCATGATCTGCTATGTGCACTCCCGCTGGTTTTCTTTTCCCACCGCTGCCTTCCCCTGTGGCCTGCCCCCTCGGTGCCCATTTGCTGCCCCGCTCCCACCTCCCAGCTGTTCCTTCCTCCCTTAACCACCTATATGGAGTCAGCGCAGCTGGCGCGACGTAGGCGCACCAAAGGCAAGCCCGTCTGCGCCTGGACTGCGCCCTGAACCCCTGGCCCCTGCGAGCGACACGATGCCCGCCTCCACTAAGGCTCCAGCACCCTCCACGCACTCAACACCGGTCGATCACGCACCTGCTGCGTGGCAATACTCGAAACGCACCCAAGGACCCATCTCCTGACGGAACTGCAACTGCAACTTCACCAGCATACGGCCCGCCAACCCACCCACAGAAGAACCCAACTTCCTCAGATGCATCCTGCTCAACACCCACTCTGCCCGCAAACACGCCGTCGAACTCTGGGACCTACTCGACACCAATGCCCCAGACGTCGCCTTCCTGACAGAGACCTAGCTGACCCCCTCTTCAGCACCTGACATTGCCATAGCCATCCCGGAAGGCTACAAGATCAACTGCAAAGACCGCACCAACAGAACATGATGAGGAATCGCTATTGTCCATAGGAACACTCTCAGAGTCTCAACCAACACCGACAACACCCTCTGCACCGCTGAACACCTGCACTTCCAGATCCACACCAACCCCAACACCACCCTCAGAGGAACCCTCATCTACAGACCCCCCGATCCCCGACCGCTGTTCAGCGACTCCATCACCGACCTCGTCAGCACACAAGCCCTCGCCTCTACGGACTACATTCTCCTCGGGGACCTGAACTTCCACCTCGGGAACAACAACGACACCAACTCCTGTACCCTGATCGACAACCTCGGCAACCTCTGACTCAGACAACTTGTTACAGCACCAACACACTCCTCCCGCCACACGCTAGACCCCATATTCTCTGCGAGCACCCACGTCTTCTTCGACCGCACCACTGAACTCCACTGGACCGACCACTGCTGCATCCACTTCACCTTCCAGAAACCCACCATACACCACCGCACCCAGCAGATGCCTCGCCACAGCTAGGGCAAGATCTCGAAGACCAGCTACCCGCCGCCCTCGCTCAGAGCCCACCCGCAGACCCGACCGACCCGACACCGCAGCCCACAGCCTCAGACAATGGATCAACGACTAAGCCAACACCCTCGCCCCACTCAAGAAGCCAGCAACACCCACACCAGCAAGAGAGCCAGCTGGTTCACCGAAGACCTCCAGACCTCCAAGCGAGCCTGCCGTAAACTAGAGAAAAACTGGACCTGCAAAAAAACACCGGAAAGCTACATAGCCAACAGGAACGCCACCCTCCAACACCACCAACTCATCAGATCCGCCAAAAGTACAGCCTTCAGAGACCACCTAGACAACAACACACACAACAGCAAAGAGCTTTTCAGCATCGTAAAGGAACTCTCCAACCCCAGCTCCAACACCAACGACATCCCACCATCACAAGACCTGTGCGACTCGCTGGCCACCTTCGTTCATCGCAAGATCACAGACATCCACGACAGCTTCAACACCGTCATCACCTTGGCAACATCCAACACCCCCGCTCCCACGACCACCACCCGCACCAACTGCCTGCTCGCCTGGACCAATAACAACAACGACGACACCATCAAGATCATGAATACCGTCCACTCCGGATCACCGGCAGACCCCTGCCCACACCACATCTTCAACAAAGCCAGCAGCACCATCGCACCCCACCTCCGGAAAACCATCAACATCTCCTTTGAGACAGCGACCTTCCCGGGGAGCTGGAAGCACGCAGAGAGGACCGCCCTACTAAGAAACCCAAGGCAGACCCCAAGGACCTCAAGAACTTCCGAGTCATCTCTCTGCTCCCGTTCCCGGCGAAGGTCATCGAAAAGGCCGTCAACAAACAACTAACCAGCTTCCTCGAAGAGAAAAACTTCCTGGACCCATCCCAGTCCGGGTTCCGCAGCAACCACAGCATCGAAACTGCCCTCTTCACCGCCACCGACGACATCAGGTTCATGCTCGACAATAGAGAAACCGCTGTCCTCATCCTCCTGGACCTGTCAGCCGCTTTCGACATAGTCTGCCACCGCACACTAAGAGCACGACGCCTGAATCCAAGGAAAGGCCCTGGACTGGGCCACCTCCTTCCTCTCCGGGAGAACACAGAGCGTCCGCCTCCCCCACTTCCGCTCCAAAACCACCGAGATCATTTGCGACATACCCCAAGGCCCATCTCTCAGCACAACGCTGTTCAATGTCTACATGGCACCACTTGCCCACGTCGCCCGACAGCCCAACCTAAACATCATCTCCTACGCCGACGACACCCAGCTGATCCTCTCGCTCACCAAAGACCCCCCACACCGCAAAAACCAACCTCCACGAAGGAATGAAGGCTGCCGCCGACTGGATGAGGGCCAGCCGACTGAATCTGAACTCAGACAAGACAGAGGCCCTCATCTTCGGCTCCACCCCCTCAGCCTGGGACGACTCCTGGTAGCCAACGGCACTAGGAGCACCACCCACACCCACCAACCATGCACAAAACCTAGGGGTCATCCTCGAACCCACATTTTCCATGACAAATCAGGTCAACGCTGTCTCCTCCTCCTGCTTCGCAGGATCTTCAAGTGGATCCCCACTGAAACTATAAGGACGGTCACCCAAGCCCTCGTCAGCAGTAGACTGGACTACGGCAACGCACTCTACGCAGGAGCCCCGGCCAAACTTCTGACACAACTCCAACACATCCAGAACGCCTCCGCACGCCTGATCCTCGACATCCCCCGCCGCAGCCACACCACACCCCACCTGAAAGACCTGCACTGGCTGCCCATCAACAAGAGGATAACCTAAAAGCTCCTCAACCACGCACACAAGGTACTCCACAACACCGGTAAGCATGGGCTGAAAATTTGTTCAGCTCGCGAAATGTGCGGATTTTTGGCAATTTCGCGATCTGCGAATCGCGCAAAATTGCCAAACAATCCACAATTTGCAAATTTGCGAATTTTGTTTGCTTGTTCACGCTTCAAAAATACAATATCGCGCGCGCTGCGTTGACTTACCTTGATTCTGAGTTTGCCGAGTTGTTTTCCTCCCGCGAACAAGATGGACGCGCCCAAAAACGACCGCATGGGTAAGTTTGCTGTAGCTGCGCTGAATAAAAACCCTGCAAACACGCCGAAATAAAAAAATTTGCAAGTTGCAAATTCGCTTTCACGTGAATTTACGGACCGCGAATTCGCAAATTTCACCCATACTTAGACACCGGACCTGCGTACCTCAACAGACGACTCTGCCTCTACACCCCTGCCCAACAGCTCCGCACCGCAGACCACGCCTTCGCCATCTTCCCCGGCATCTGACGAGTGACCACCAGTGGCAGTTCATTCTTCCACCTCGCCGCCAAGACACGGAACACCCTCCCCATTCACCTCCGACAAACCGAAGACCTTCTAACCTTCAGGAGACTCCTCAAGACCTGGCTCTTCGAATAGTAGCAGCTTCCCCTCCCCCTAATGCCTTGAGACCCTCACGTGTATGTAGTGCACTTTACAAATGCTATAATTGATTGATTGATTGGGTACAATAGCATTGTGATTCCAGTGTAAAGTGCAACATCTTAGTGACTGGTATAATCTAGAAATAATATCTCATCAATGTAGTAACAACATCATTTGTAAGCATATCAGTTAGTCATAGCATGCCGTAATAGCTAAATCTCAGCATAATATTGAGTGAAATCTGAACTAATACTTCAATGGTCAAAGATTTTTGACATAAGTTAAAAAAAAGGACATGATCTATCAAAAAATTTTGGAGGAGAGAAAAAGGGGAAGAAAAATTAAAAAGAAAGAGCGAGAGTTTGGCCACAGCGTGGCACGGTAAGAAGAGCTATAGAGAAGAGTGTTGGTTCATACCTATCAGTCGATAAAACTGAAAGTTGATCGATCTGTGAAGACAAGAGTATGTAAAGTATGGATCAATAATCCATCTAAACATTGGGCTCAAGGGCTGTGCTAACACATGAGCACAGAATAGTTATTTGCCTGGGTATTATATTCACACAAAACACAGAATAGTTATCAACAGGAGGGAGGCTTACCTCTCCGCCGGTTGTACTTCTGTCCCTGCTGTTTAAGGAATGAGTGAATTCCCAAGGTAAGTATCAAAATGATGAATGGACTCGTGTTAGTGAGCGGTGGAGTGTCACTGTGGGCAAAAAGGAGGCAAAATATGAATAAGAAAGCAGTCTATTGAGGAGGAGCCAAGATGGCGACCGGAGCAGACCTGTAGGCTCCCGGCTCCGCCAGTCCTTTTCAGCCGTGCCGATATCCTGACTTTAATCCTGGCGCACTCGAAGGCAGATGGTGTGCGGAGCAGCGCTGATCCCGGCGGTGCTTTCCCGGACCCTCGACCTGCCTGGCAACCGAAGATATTTGCTTCCCAGCTCACGGCTCTGGACCCTGCTTACATGAGCTCCTTCTGCCGTGCCTCTGATACCTGCTGCCGGCTGGAGTGCTCCGTCGGCGCTGGCTGCTGAGCCACCGGCGTGACCCTTGCGAGGCGCTGCCCGAGCCCAGCCACCTGCAAGAACTCAAAACGGGCGGAGAGAAGGCAGCGCTCACGAAGCTGCAGAACCCCATCGGAACGGAGCCTTTGTTTGTGGCTGAAGGTACGGGGAGAGGATTGTCCGGCCATATTGGATCGCATATAGCAGATTGACCCCATGCCTCGCTACCCGGGATTGCCACGGGGCGCCTAACTTGCACGGAATGTTTCTCGGACACGGCGTATGATACCCCGCCAGCACCTAAAGGGCATGCGCTAGTGCTCTCCTTAACCTGGTGAACATCCTGGAGTTTGGTCACAATGGCTCTGTGCGCTGCCATGTTTTGTGAGGAGATGAGCCCGTCCACGCCAGCGACCTGTGCTGTCCTGTCTGTAAGGGAGCCTGAGACTCGAGAGATTCCCCGGGGACATGTGGTCCAGGGGCTACAGCCTGTAGTTTCTCTTGGCACCGTTCTGTCAGCCCTGTGTAACCTCCGTGCCGATATGCACCGCTGCTACGGGGAATTGGGAGACAAGCTAGATGACATGGCGTCTACGCTGAGGTGGGACACTAACGATCTGGCCTCGCAAAGTAGCCGCCTGCTACCGCCTGCACTGTACGGGGCAATAGTGCCTTCTCCTGCCTGTTGTACATCTGAGCCCGCTTTCTACTTTGCTGTCGCCCAAGATCACCCGCCTGACGACTCCACCCGGGATACTTTGTTTCCCCTTCCAGTGAAGAATGCTACATTGTGGCCGGACTTTTCCTCGTGTGTGCCCTGGGATCTGACTGTGGCGCTGCGGCTATCGTCTTCTCCTGCGCTGTGCCTCTTGACTATAATGCCTACAAACTCGTGTACTCCTGGTGTCTTTGTGGAACATTCTGCTACATTCGACGGACTTCCTGGTGACTCATTGTGGCCATTTTGTGCTCCCATATTGCTTTCGTTTTTCCTCTCGCCATCTTGCTCCTTTGTTCTGAGGTGGGCGGGCCTCTCTTGGGAAACGCATCCGGGGGTATATCCGCGTTCGGGTCAGGGCTAGGCTGCTTTTCATGTTTTTGGCTTCTGGGCTGGTGGATCTGGGTTTGGGATTGTGTTTTTTGCGTCCAGATTACTCGACCGCTGTTGATTAATGTTTCACTCCTGTATTTGCCTTAATGCTTGCTGTTTATCCTGAACTTGGGGTGGAATGTGCATTAGTGACTGGTGGGGACCGGGTTGCCTGGAATTGATCCTCCTCCTGTTTTCTTTTTGTCTTCGAGAGTCGAAGATTAGGGTGTCCTTCTCTCCCTCTCTATATCACATGGTACGCCTTTTTCTTTTCTTTTTCTTTCTTTCTTTCTCGCTATATTTCGGGTTTATTGGGCGACAGACACACTGCTGGGGGGGGGGCAGGCCGTAGCCTCCGCATGCGTGTAGGGTGGGGGGTTAGTAGTTAGAATTTAGTCATTATTTCTATGGTGCCTTCTTTTATTCCTATTTTTATTTTTCACTTTTGGTCTAGGTCCATGTCTAGATTACTAGAGGTTAGGTGGCGGCGGGGACCGGGTGGCGCGTGAGGGGGGTCTTCTACCTGACTCTGAAAATAGCTGCCTTACTGCCCGGGGGGGACTTAACGGTTGGCGTTGATATCCTGTGTACAAGCTTGTAACTAAAGTCATGTTCCTCCGGCATGGATCCTTCTTCTGCTTCTTTTCTTATATGACTTGGGACAGTACGATTTGTTTCAATATTTGCATACACAAAACCTTTTAAAATTAACCTTCACTGGTTCTGGGACATGGTAATACGGTAATTAATGTGTAACTCTTTACTGCTTGCTCAAAATGGGGGTGTAATACTGTGTCGCCGTAACGTTGCATTGGTGCTTAACTGTTTCCGTGGCCGGCCGGCAGGTTGTAGGCCCGTATTTGTCCTGATCTGATGCTCAATAAAGGTTTTCAAAAACTTAAAAAAAAAAAAGAAAGCAGTCTATGGTGCAGGCTAGTGCATCCATACAGTAAAGCAACTGGAGATGGGCTTGAGTGGCTTGCTCATTTATTGCTTTTTTCCACAGTGACAGGGAGATGGCTGGATTGGACAAGTTTATTTTTTTGACTTTTTATGTTCTGGTGGCTATTTGCAGTTACAAGTACCATGGGGAAACCTCATCTGCAAATTGGGCAGGGCTCCTCACGCCGCTCTTCAACCACGCTTTCATTACAGCCACAATTCCACCAGCATGGAAGGATCAATTCTCCATCCAATCCACAAAAGGGATACCGTTCAAACCTGGTCAACTACCGGTTAATAGCTCTGCTGGACATTGAGGTCCAGCAGAACGCCCACATTCAACTGGCCGAATTGAAAACCTGGGCTGCATAAAAAAGCATCTTCCCCAATTCCAAGTCAGGAATTAGATCAGACTGCTCAACAACAGACAAAATAATAGCGCTGGCATATTTATCGTGGAGAGCATCTCAGGGGAAGCAGCCACCTTTATTCTGCTGCTATGTGGACTACAGAGCGGGGTTTGATAGAGTTGACCTGTGAATTATATGGCACAAATTACACTCCTGGGGAATCCACCCCAAACTTCTCACAGCAGTGATGTCTCTTCACCAGGGGACCTGGGTTAGGCTTCAAACCAGTGCTACGACAGTGACTGCAAAAATTCCATCAAACGACAGCCTAAAACAAGGCTGTGTGGTAGCCCTGCATATCTGCCAAAAACTCTGAAATGCTCTGGAACTCTGGAAGGCCCACGTCTAGTTATCCCAAGATTTGGGAGCTTATCCCTCCAGATTATGCAATATGCTGATGACATCATCATCATGGACCAAACAGGAAATGGTCTATGGAGAGCCTTCAATGTCTTCCTCACATATAACATGACAATCAAACTCCTTGTGGATCAGACAAAATTCAAAGTAATGGTCTTTGGTAACTATCCATGAAAGAAATCTGTGCACTGGCAAGTAGGAGATCAGCATATAGAAACCTGCACCAGCTGCACCTACCTGGGTGTTTGGTCTAACACAAGGGCAAATCCAGCGGCTCACCTCAAACATCTTAATGCCAATGGAGCCTGGATCATACACAGCCTAAGACACTTAAATGGCCAACTACACAGCCCAACAGCCGAGCCAATATTAAATGTTTTACGAGCCATGCTGCTGCCAGCACTGTCCTATGCTCTTCTAGCATTTCCAGTTAAAGTGGGTCCATGCTTTACTAACTACCAAATAACCCTGGCATGCAAGGAGGGCCAGGATGAGGCTGGGGCTGGGCCTGGTAAGCGCAGACTTCCACTGTCTAGGAGATCTGGTGAAATATTTCATCTGCATCCTGCGCGCCCCAACCCTATCACTGATAGCTAAATTAAATGTTTGGGCTGATTTAAAGACTACTACTGGTATTCCATTGGGTTTTAGTTACTTCGGCTTCTGAAAATTCTAGATCCTGCATATCTTGGGAGTTTGATGTCTGAGCGAAATGGAATGTTTCGCCCGACTCTCCACTGTATAGCTTTTTGGTGTATTTAACCCATATCATCTCCGCAACTCCATTCTCCTTGTTATGTTATGGTATATTAATTTATAAAATGCACGGCTACTCGAAAGAGTGTCCAGGCACTGGCAAAGGGGAGAATAGGGCAGGCCAAGGGTTTAGCTGTTAAAGAGGCAGGTTTTGAGCTTTTTCTTGAATACATCAAGGCTGTCTACAAGTCGAAGATCTCATGGGAGTCTGTTCCAAAAGAGAGGACCTAGAT
This sequence comes from Lissotriton vulgaris, assembly GCF_964263255.1. Lineage (NCBI taxonomy): Eukaryota > Metazoa > Chordata > Amphibia > Caudata > Salamandridae > Lissotriton > Lissotriton vulgaris. The sequence goes on along the minus strand of NC_141689.1, from coordinate 1,076,393,954 downwards.
AGGAAAAGGATCTCCCACCCATTCTTATGCAATCACTTTTGCCATGCACGCAAAAGCAGATCGAAGGGTCTTGGTAGGAGTGTAAGCACTGATTTTCTTGCTGAGATATGATGCCCCTGTCCCGTGAAAGGCCTTACACATGACCATGGCTTCGAAAGCCACCCTCTTTTTCACCGGGAGCAAATGAAGGGCCCTTAGGAGAGGGGTCATGTGGGACTTTGGAGGAAGTCTGAGCAGCAGTCTTGCTGCGGAATTCTGAACCACCTGTGGTCTGTCAAGGAGATAGTGAGGGAGGCCAAAGTACAGGGCATTCCCAGGGTCTAATCTAGACCTGCACTACCTTTCCGCCAGGCAGCCTCAGATAGAAGCGGAAGGCACTGTTTTGGCATACAGAGCACGCTGAAGCAGGACCCAGCAAGCACTTGAATCTGCGGAAGGAAGGAGAGGGCGGTGCTATCTATTTTAATTCCGAGATTCTTGACACTAGTTTGCGGGAGGCCAGGGTGTGGCAGGTTGTTCGGCCAGAAGGCTTCTGCAAAGCTGTGGAGGACAGCTCCAAAAGTCATAATCTCTGTTTTATCCGGGTTGCATCTCAAATGGTGCAACGCCAGCCACTGAAACTCCTTGGAGAGACCGCAAGAAATCAGCTTTCAGTCTAAGCCCAGACCTTATTTGCATGTGAACCAGTAGCTGCGTGTCATTTGCATACAAGATGACTTTAGCGCCAAGAGACTCTGCAAGAATGGGCTGGCCGTTGTTGCTGACTGAGTTGATTAATGTATTTCCAAAAGGAGGCACCGTTTTTAGGTCTCGGGACGAAGCTGCGAAGCAGCTTCCGGTCAGAGAATTAATGTCCTCTAGTGGGGCTTCAGAACCCGCCTCCCTGCTCTGTCTCTCCCCATTGGCTGGCTTCCTAAAAGGAGGCCAGCCATTGGAGGAGAGATCAGTCACTCCAATGTAGCCCCGTCCTTTTCGGATTTGGGGGCGTGATTTTTTGCGTTCTTTAGACAGTGACGTTGTCCGTCACTCAGAACCACAAAACCACGCCCCCAAATCCGAAAAAATCTCGGGGCTTTTTTCGGCCATTTTAAAGCTCGCTTCTCGACATCGGACGTCTCACGAGGTCTGCTTTCCGTCCTTTTGCCCCGCTTTCCGTGTCCTACCCTCCTATGCTGGCTCCCTCCCCACCCCACTCCCTCTCCACTGATAGCCGTTTCCAGGGCCTGGAAAATGTATTAACCCACTTGTGTCCGCCATTTTTGCCCGTGCGCATGCTGGCTCCCTCCCACAGCTGCAGCGCACCTCCGGTGCCCAGGCCGAAGTGTGATCCCAATCCGACCCTGCCTGCCATGCCCGTCATCCCCGGGAGGGCAGCTGCCCCTTCCACCGCGGTGCCCGAGGAGGAGCAGCCCCCCGCCGCAGTGCCCGAGGAGGAGCAGCCCCCCCGCCGAGGTGAGGCAGGCCGAGGCGGAGCAGCCCCCGCTGCAGTGCCTGAGGAGCCCCCCGCCGCCGTGCCCGAGGAGGTGCCCAAGGAGATCCCCGAGATCCTGGCGAACCCCCGCACCGGACGGCGCTACAAGCGCGGCCGCTTCCTGGGCAGGGGCAGCTTCTGCAAGTGCTTCGAGGTCTCGGACATGGAGACGGAGGAGCTGCTGGCCTGCAAGATCGTGCCCAAGAGCCGGCTGCGGGACCCGGAGCAGAAGCTGAGCACGGAGATCGCCATCCACCCCAGCCTGGACCACCCGCACGTGCTGCGCTTCTGCGGCTCCTTCGAGGACCAGCACTTCGTCTACGTGCTGCTGTGGGAGTTTATGGGGGAGCTGTGGCTGGTAACATTAGTGGGAGGCCTATAGGACTGCTATGCATGCCCTATAGGCCTCCTATAGGTATGGGTGCATTAGGTTTAGGACGATGTGTGAGAAATTCGGAGTGCATATATAGGCACTATGTACACTTTACAGACTACTTAAGTTTAATGTAGACAGGATCACTTTGTCAGCGGTGTTGTGTAGATTTGCTTAGTTGTTGTTGGATTGAGTTGTGGGGGGTCAAAGAAAAGGAGCGTTATAGTTGTCTATGGGGTGCACTTGTTCTGATACTTAGGAAAAAAGAATCCGAACAATTCTAACCAGGAATTGCAAGCAAACGCAAGGATGAAACCCCAATCCTACACTGGGACAATGAGATAACTGCAGGGTCTCTGTTGCGTTTGCACCCTTCCCAGGATGCCGAGCAGCCAAGAGGAGAGGTGGATTGTTGACACATTAGGTGAACGCATTAAACAGACAACGCGTGGCGAAAGGGACACCCTACAAGCAATAGGAACTAGTACATCCGAGGTTCCCTTGCCTTCTCTAACTTCTGCGCCTGCTGCTGGGAGATAAGGTGCCCGCCTTCGTCGTTATCGTCTGGGTTAGGGCGGGCGGTGCAGTGGGCGGGCAGCCGTAAAGGAGGCAGAGCCCGGGTCACATGTTGTGACTCCAGGCGCCTCGTACATGCTGTGTGTGCCGGCAGTAAGCTATTTCCATCGCGTAACCTGAGGCCGGGAAAGGTGAGTAAACATTGCAAGAACGACACAAATGTCTGCATAATGTGTGCTTAACCCGTACACACCTCCCAGGGACCCACGGCCCGCGCCGCTCACACCCCCGTGGCTGCTGCCCGCCGGGGCATGGCGCCCGCTGCATGACTGGGGTGAGTTCACACTACTTGGTCTCCAAAAGGCAAGCTCGACTTTTCATTTCTTCGTTACTTTTTGATTTTGTGCGAAATTAAGGTGGGCAGAACTTTCCTTGCAGTGGGAGGAGAGTGGTGACGTTGGTTGTAGGGCATCCGGTCTGTGAGAAGCAGGTACATACTGCACCTCTTTTAGGAGGGAATGGTAAACTCCCAGCATATGCCCTTCTCGTTACGCGCTGGGCGTCACACATTTTATTTGTTCCAAAAAGTGAAGAGGGGCGTAGTGTTAAAGTTGTTAGTGACTTTTTGTAAGCAGTGTTCTCTTAACCGTTCACACATCGACTAAGGTACCGAGTTCGTACCTTAAATAAAGGAGGGACACACCATATCCAGCTTAATGTAAAATACGTCAGGGCGGTTCATGACTGCAGCCGTTGGTGGGGGCTCGCGACGCGGGGCACTGAATGGGCAGAGCCGGGGCCCGCCACCTTCGCAGTGACTGGCTCGAGAGTACCTGCTGCCATGCATGGAGAAACATGGCATCTGCATGCTCGACGACTTCCTGAGCCCGGTGGCGGGCGATGGCATTGCGCGGGAGGTGCGCACGGGTCGCTTTACGAACGGGCAGTCAGTGAGCCAGAAGAGCGACTCATCGCAGACCAGATCACCTGGGTGGAGGGCCGCGAGCCCGAATGCAAGACCATCGGGGGCCTGATGAGTTGCATGGATGACCTAATCCGGCACTGTAAAGGAAAGCTCAGCAACTTCAGAATCAACGGAAGGACCAAGGTAAGTGCTACCCCTGTCGTCCCTCCTTCACTTATTTTCTGAGCCTTCCAGTCACTTGCCTTGTATGCCCGAGTATTGACAACAGGCATCGTAGGAACCATTCTTTCCTGAAAGCTTTCTGCTCCATATGCCTACCCTCTCCAGCAGATATTTTCGACTCCCCGAGTTTGCATCTCGTCCTTGGCAGGAGTCCGCATAATGAGATGGCAGGGGTTCTGGGTATGAGGCTGGCAGGGTTCTGGATTCAGGCTGGCAGGGGTCTGGATATGATACTGGCAGGGGTCTGGGTATATTGCTGGCAAGGGTCTGGATACGAGGTTGGCAGGGGTCTGGGTATGAGGCTGGCAGGGCTCTGTATACGAGGCTGGCAGGGGTCTGGAAAAGAAGGCTTTAAGGTAATTGGGGAAGTCCTAGCAACACATGGGGCCGTGGGAAGTTCCCTGCAATGTCATTATAGCTTTCTGTGCTCCGGACTGCTTAAACGGGCTTTGTGTTACAAATAAAAAGGCTCTTTGAATCCCTGCGCTTGACAGCAACCATCCCGGTGTAGTTAGTCTTCCATGTACGGTGCCGTGGCCAGTAGTGGGTCCTCGGGTCAAACCAAGTGATGATGGACCAAAATAGAATGTTCTCAAATGCTGGAGCAGATGCTGAGTCATTTGTTTACTCTGCCCTTTCAGTGCATGTCCTGGGCACAGGGCTCCCAGGGGGCTGCAGCTCTGCCCTTCCTATATCCGGGGGCGCGTGCGTAGCCCGGGCCTCTGCATTCACTGGCTGTTTTTGTTTCCACCTCCCCCCCCCCCCGGGGGCCTGCTCTGTGCATTCACTCCTCCTCTTCCAGTGGTGCACATGTGTGAATGTTCCTACACCCGCAGGACTCGCCCTCTTTGTGCGTGCGGCGCCTCGAGGCGCTTCGTATTTACTGCCTGTGAGTCGTGGAAAGCGTTCGAGGGAGCCGGTAAACATTCCCGAACAAAGGGTAGGATTACACTGCATTTGGGAAGGAAGCGATGCTGTGGAAACAGGGGGCAGGAAGGCGTGAGAGGTGTGCTCAAAAAGAACTTGTGAGTGTAAATTATGCATTCGGATGCTCCAGCGGAACAGCCGCTAGTAGGCAGTTTCCGCATAAGATGGCAGAGGTCTGGCTAGGAGACTGGCAGGGGTCTGGGTATGAGGCTGGCAGGGGTCCGCATAAGGGGCTGGCAGGGGTCTGGGTATGAGGCTGGCAGGGGTCTGGATATGAGGCCGACAGGGGTCTGCATAATGAGATGGCAGGGGTCTGGACATGAGTCTGGCAGGGGTCTGGACATGATGCTGGCAGGGCTCTGGATACGAGGCTGGCAGGGCTCTGGGTATGAGGCTGGCAGGGCTATGGATATGAGGCTGGCAGTGCTCTGGATATGCTGCTGCCATGGGTCTGGATACGAGGCTGGCAGGGGTCTGGATACGAGGCTGGCAGGGGTCTGGGTATGTTTCTGGCAAGGGTCTGGGTATGAGGCTGGCAGGGCTCTGGGTATGAGGCTGGCAGGGGTCTATATGAGGCTGGCAGGGGTCTGTATACGAGGCTGACAGGGGTCTGGGTATGAGGCTGGCAGGGGTCTGTGTGTGGGGGGCTGTGTGTGTGTGGGGCTCTGTGTGTGTGGGGGGCTCTGTGTGTGTGGGGGGGCTCTGTGTGTGTGGGGGGCTCTGTGTGTGGGGGGGGGCTCTGTGTGTGTGTGGGGGGCTGTGCACGAAGTGGTTCAGACAGGTATGTATGCTGCTGTTTTGCTGTTTGAGGTAAGCCATTTTGTTTATTTTGCTAATCTTATGTTTATTTCTTTGTTTTTCAGGTCCAATATGGCCCGTGGCGTCTCCGTGCAGCTGTGTGCACTGCTGTGCACGAAGTGGTTCAGACAGGTATGTATGCTGCTGTTTTGCTCTTAGAGGTAAGCCATTTTGTTTATTTTGCTAATCTTATAATATTTATTTCTTTGTTTTTCAGGTCCAATATGGCCTGTGCCGTCTCCGTGCAGCTGTGTGCACCGTTGTGCACAAACTGGTTCCGATATGCTGCTCTTTTGATGTTCGAGGTAATCTATCTTTTTGATTTTGCTAATCTTAGGTTTTTTTTCTCTCTTTTCTAGATACAACATGGCCTGTGGCGTCTCCGTGCAGCTGTGTGCTCCACTGTGCACGAAGTGGTTCAGACAGGTATGTATGCTGCTGTTTTGCTGTTAGAGGTAAGGCATTTTGTTTATTTTGCTAATCTTAGGTTTATTTCTATCACTCACTGCTGCACTCTCTCCTCAGCCTCTTACTGCACCATCCCTTCACTCTCTCCTCAGCTCCACTATATCGTCTCTTCACTGTTTTACTCTACTCAGTCTCTCCCTGCACCATCCTTTCACTGCTGCACTCTCTCCTCAGCCTCTCCCTGCACCATCCTTTCACTTATGCACTCTCTCCTCAGCCTCTCCCTGCACCATCCTTTCACTGATGCACTCTCTCCTCAGCCTCTACCTCCACTGTCCCTTCACTGCTGCACTCTCCACAACCTCTCACTGCACCATCCCTTCACTGCTGCACTCTCTCCTCAGCCTCTTCCTGCGCCATCGCTTCACTGCTGCACTCCCTGCTCAGCCCCCCATCCAGGCTGCAGCCCTCACTCCTCCACTGCACCATCACTCACTGCTGCACTCTCTCTCAGCCTCTCACGGTACTATCCCTTCACTGCTGCATTCTCTTCAGTCTCTCACTGCACCATCCCTTCACTGCTGCACTCTCTCCTCAGCCTCTCCCTGCACCGTCCCTTCACTGATGCACTCTCTCCACAGCCTCTCCCTGCACCATCCCTTCACTCATGCACTCTCTGCTCAGCCCCCCATTGCACCGTCCCTTTACTGGTGCACTCTCCTCAGCCTCTCACTCCATTATCCCTTCACTGCTACGCTCTCTCCTCAGTCCCACTGTACAGTCCCTTCACTGCTGCACTCTCTGCTCAGCCCCCCACTGCACCATCCTTTTAATGCTGCCCTCTCTGCTCAGCCTCTCCCTGCACCGTCCCTTCACTGCTGCACTCTCTGCTCAGCTTCTCCCTGCACTGTCCCTTCACTGATGCACTCTCTCCTCAGCCTCTCCCTGCACTGTCCCTGCACTGTCCCTTCACTGCTGCACTCTCCTCAGCCTCTCCTTGCACCGTCCCTTCACTGCTGCACTCTCCTCAGCCTCTCCTTGCACCGTCCATTCACTGATGCACTCTCTGCTCAGCCCCCATTGCATCGTCCCTTCACTGCTGAACTCTCCTCAGCCTCTCCTTGCACCGTCCCTTCACTGCTGCACTCTCCTCAGCCTCTCCTTGCACCGTCCCTTCACTGATGCACTCTCTGCTCAGCCCCCCATTACATCGTCCCTTCATTGCTGCACTCTCTGCTCAGCCCCCCCATCCAGGCTGCAGCCCTCACTCCTCCACTGCACCATCACTCACTGCAGCACTCTCTCCTCAGCCTCTTTCGGTACCGTCCCTTCACTGATGCACTCTCCTCAGCCTCTCACTGATGCACCATCCCTTCACTCTCTCCTCAGCTCCACTATACCGCCCCTTCACTGTTGCACTCTCTGCTCAGCCTCTCCCTGCACCGTCCATTCACTGATGCACTCTCTGCTCAGCCTCCCATTGCATCGTCCCTTCACTGCTGCACTCTCCTCAGCCTCTCCCTGCACTGTCCCTTCACTCATGCACTGTGCTCAGCCCCCCATTGCATCGTCCCTTCACTGCTGCACTCTCCTCAGCCTCTCCCTTCACCGTCCCTACACTGGTGCACTCTCCTCAGTCTCTCACTGCACCATCCCTTCACTCTCTCCTCAGCTCCACTATACTGTCTCTTCACTGTTGCACTCTCCTCAGTCTCTCACTGCACCATCCTTTCACTGCTACACTCTTTCCTCAGCCTCTCCCTGCACCATCCCTTCACTAATGCACTCTCTCCTGAGCCTCTCCCTCCACCGGCCCTTCACTGATGCACTCTCTCCTCAGCCTCTCCCTGCACTGTCCCTTTATTGCTGCACTCTCTCCTTAGCCTCTCCTTGCACCATCCCTTCACTGCTGCACTCTCCTCAGCCTCTCCTTGCACCGTCCCTTCACTGATGCACTCTCTGCTCAGCCCCCCATTGCATCGTCCCTTCACTGCTGCACTCTCCTCAGCCTCTCCCTGCACCATCCCTCCACTGATGCACTCTCTGCTCAGCCCCCCATTGCATTGTCCCTTCATTGCTACACTCTCTGCTCAGCCCACCCCCCATCCAGGCTGCAGCCCTCACTCCTCCACTGCACCATCACTCACTGCTGCACTCTCTCCTCAGCCTCTTACGGTACCGTCCCTTCACTCTCTCCTCAGCTCCACTATACCGTCCCTTCAAACTCTCTCTCACTACCCCACTCTCTCTTTCACTAACTCACTATCTCTATCACTACCTCACTATCTCTCACACTACTACACTATCTCTCACACTACTACACTATCTCTCATTCACTCTCTCTCTACCTCAATCTCTACCTCAGTACTCAACTCTCTCTTTCTCACAGCATCACAATATCACTACCACAGTAACTATCTCTCTAACACACTACTTCACAACTTCACTCTCTCTATCTCACTACCTCACCCTCTCTACATCACTACCTCACTCTATCTATTACTATCTCACTATCTCACTGCCTCACTATATCATGACACTCTCAAAAATTCACTACAACACTCTCTCACTACCTCACAACTTCACTCTCTCTCTAACTCACTGCTTCACTCTCTCTCTATCTCACTACCTCACACTCACTCTATTTCTATCTCACTATCTCTCTCTCACTATATCACGACACTCTCTCTAAAGTTCACTACATCACTCTCTCACTACCACACAACTTCACTCTCTAACTCACTACTTCACTCTCTCTCTATCTCACTACCGCACTCTCTCTCTCTCTCTCTCAAATACACTAACTCACTTTCACTCTCTCATAAACTACCTCACTCTCTCTCTAGCTCACTACTTCACAACATCTCTGTTTCTATCTCAATACAGCACAACAACTCTCACCCTCACTACCTCATTCTTTCACTACCTCACTCACTACCTCACTCTATATCTACTTCACTCTCCCACAAAACAAAAATAACTATGTCACTACTCAAATTATATCTATAACACTATCTCACTCTCTCTCACTAACTCTCTCCATAACATCACTCTATCTATTTCCATATCACTCTCACTACCTAACTATAACACAAGTCACTCACTCAAAAAATAACTACAACACTCTCTCGCTGACTCACTCTCTATCTCACTAGCTCACAAGTTCACTCTCTCTCTCCAACTCACTACGTCACTCTCTATCTCACTAACTCACTCTCTCTCTTTCTATCTCACTAAGTCACTTTCACTCTCTCTTACACTACCTCAGTCCTTCTCTATCTCACTATGTGACAACATCACTCATTGTTTCTATCTCACTACCACCAAAAATCACTCTCCATCACTAACTCTCTCTCTCACTACCGCACTCTCTCTATTTCTATCTCACTAAGTCACTTTCACTCTCTTTCACTACCTCACTCTCTGTCTCTGTTTTCTTTCAGAGGTAAGCCATTTTGTTTTTTTTGCTAATCTTATGTTTATTCTCTCTTTTCTAGGTTCAACATGGCCCGTGGTGATTCCCTTCAGCGATGTGCACCGCTGTGCACGGAGTTGTTCAGACAGGTATGTATGTTGATTTTAGTTTATGTTAGAGGTAAGGCATATTTTTATTTTTACACTGCACTGTCCTTTTACTGCTGCACTTTCTCCTCAGCCTCTCCCTGCGCCATCGCTTCACTGCTGTACTCTCTGCTCAGCCCCCCACCATTTAGACTGCAGCCCTCACTCCTCCACTGCACCATCACTCACTGCTGCACTCTCTCCTCAGCCTCTCACGGTACCATCGCTTCACTGATGCACTCTCCTCTGCCTCTTACTGCACCATCCCTTCACTCTCTCCTCAGCTCTCCTATACCGTCTCTTCCCTGTTGCACTCTCCTCAGTCTCTCACTGCACCATCCTTTCACTGCTGCACTCTCTCCTCAGCCTCTCCCTGCACCATCCTTTCACTGACGCACTCTCTCCTCAGCCTCTCCCTCCACTGTCCCTTCACTGATGCACTCTCCTCAGCCTCTCCCTGCACCGTCCCTTCACTGATGCACTCTGTTCAGCCCCCCATTGCATCGTCCGTTCACTGCTGCACTTTCCTCAGCCTCTCACTGCACCATCCCTTCCCTGCTGCACTCTCCTCAACCTCTCACTGCAGCACTCTCTCCTCAGCCTCTCCCTGCACCGTCCCATCACTGATGCACTCTCTGCTCAGCTCCCCATTGCATCGTCCCTTCACTGCTGCACTCTTCTCAGCCTCTTCCTACACCGTCCCTTCACTGATGCACTCTCTGTTCAGCCCCCCATTGCATCGTCCCTTCACTGCTTCACTTTCCTCAGCCTCTCACTGCAACATCGCTTCACTGCAGCACTCTCTCCTCAGCCTCTCCCTGCGCCATCACTTCACTCTCTGCTCAGCCCCCCCATCCAGGCTGCAACCCTCACTCCTCCACTGCACCATCACTCACTGCTGCACTCTCTCTCAGCCTCTCACGGTACTGTCCCTTCACTGCTGCACTCTCCTCAGACTCTCTCTCTACCCCATACCTTCACTACTGCACTCTCTCCTCAGCCTCTCCCTGCACCGTCCCTTCACTGATGCACTCTCTCCACAGCCCCTCCCTGCACCGTCCCTTCACTGCTGCACTCTCTGCTCAGCCTCTCCCTGCACCGTCCATTCACTGATGCACTCTCTGCTCAGCCTCCCATTGCATCGTCCCTTCACTGCTGCACTCTCTTCAGCCTCTCCCTGCACCGTGCCTTCACTTGTGCACTCTCCTCAGTCTCTCACTGCACCATCCCTTCACTGCTGCACTCTCTTCAGCCTCTCCCTGCACCATCCCTTTACTGATGCACTCTCTCCTTAGCCTCTCCTTGCACAGTCCCTTCACTGCTGCACTCTCCTCAGCCTCTCACTGCACGGTCACTTCACTGCTGCACTCACTCCTCCTCCCCACTGCACCGTCCCTTCACTGCTGTACTCTCCTCAGCCTCTCACTGCATTATCCCTTCACTGCTACACTCTCTCTTCAGTCCCACTGCACCGTCCCTTCACTGCTGCACTCTATGCTCAGCCCCCCACTGCACCGTCCTTTTACTGCTGCAATCTCTGCTCAGCCCCCACTGCACCGTCCTTTTACTGCTGCACTCTCCTCAGCTTCTCCCTTCACCGTCCCTTCACTGCTGCACTCTCTGCTCAGCCTCTCCCTGCACTGTCCCTTCACTGATGCACTCTCCTCAGCCTCTCCCTGCACTGTCCCTTCACTGCTGCACTCTCCTCAGCCTCTCCTTGCACCGTCCCTTCACTGATGCACTCTGCTCAGCCCCCCATTGCATCGTCCCTTCATTGCTGCACTCTCTGCTCAGCCCCGCCCCATCCAGGCTGCAGCCCTCACTCCTCCACTGCACCATCACTCACTGCTGCAATTTCTCCTCAGCCTCTTATGGTACCGTCCCTTCACTGATGCACTCTCCTCAGCCTCTCACTGCACCATCCCTTCACTCTCTCCTCAGCTCCACTATACCGTCCCTACTACCTCACTCTCTCTATCACTACCTCACTCTCTCTTTCACTAACTCACTATCTCTCACACTACTACACTATCTCTCATTCACTCTCTCTCTACCTCAATCTCTACCTCACTACTCAACTCTCTTTCTCACAGCATCACAATATCACTACCACAGGAACTATATCTCTCTAACACACTACTTCACAACGTAACTCTCTCTATCTCACTACCTCACTCTCTCTACATCACTACCTAACTCTATCTATTACTATCTCACTATCTCATTCTCACTGCCTCACTATATCACGACACACTCTCTCAAAAATTCACAACTCTCTCACTACCTTACAACTTCACTCTCTCTCTCTAACTCACTGCTTCACTCTCTCTATCTCACTACCTCACACTCTCTCTATATACTACCTCACTATTTCTATCTCACTATCTCTCTCTCACTATATCACGACACACTCTCTGTAAAGTTCACTACATCACTCTCTCACTACCCCACAACTTCACTCTCTCTGTCTCACTACCGCACTCTCTCTCTCTCTCAAATACACTAACTTACTTTTACTCTCTCATACACTACCTCACTCTAGCTCACTACTTCACAACATCGCTCTGTTTCTATCTCAATACAGCACAACAACTCTCACCCTCACTACCTCATTCTTTCACGACCTCTCTCTATCTCACTACCTCACAAACTCACTCACTACCTCAATCACTCTCTCTCACTACCTCACTCTTTCTATCTCACTAACTCACTTTCACTCTCTCTTTCACTACCTCTTTCTCTATCTCACTACAGCACAACATCACTCTATGCTTATATCTCACTACCTCACAACATCCCTCTCACTACCTCACTCTTTACTACCTCACTCTCTATCTCACTACCTCACTCTCTCTCACTACCTCACTCTCTCTCTATTTCAATACCTCACTCGCTCTCTCTATCTCACTACCTCACTCTCTCTCTATTTCAATACCTCACTCGCTCTCTCACCTCACTACCTCACTCTCTCTCTGCTAATGCAATAGGTATCACATATGCAAAAAACAAAGCTAATGCCAATACAAATGACAATGCCATTTATTTAGGGATACAAAAAAGATAAAAAAATAAAGAGCAATTCTAATAGCTCTACCTATAATATTGCCGAGACCATTGCATTGTAAATGCTTGTTATCTTTTTATGAGGATGAAGGCTTTGAGTCAGTCTGCTTCTACCCATGTGTTACGTTGCACCCATACACTTTTCTTGTGGTTGACTCGAAGGGTATGAAATCATGTCTACACTGTCACTTCTCCATTTTGACTGTAGGGCCTTTTGACGTTTCTGCTTACTAGTCAGCATCAACCTTGGATCATTGTGCTGAGGCCGGATTGGTTGCTTCAGGTGGGCGTCCGGTGTTCTCTTCAGCCTTAGAAGTAAGTCATTTAGGAGAGCATCCGAGTGTTCTAGGAGGGCCTCCGGGCTGAGTTGTTTTTAGATGTTCATTGTTAGTTAACCAGATGATCAGTTTTGGGCCCAGCTTTGCAGTCATTTAATTCAGCGTAGCTCTTAGTCGTGTTCTTACCCCGTGGGTACTCCACATTTTGTGTGCAGCAATTACTTTATATTGCTCAAAGAGTTCCATGAACTTAGTAAGGCTTACATGAATTGAAAAGTAAACGGACCGATTTGTAGGAACTCTATGAATTAAAACGCATCAGCACTCGAATTTGATGTTGAATATGTTTTCAAAGTCCTAATTATACGGTCTATAAAATTCTGGATTGTCTTTAATACAATTTTCAAACGAAGTTAGACGCAGACAGTCATTCTTTTGTTGACTCCCATTACCTCCAAAAACATTTTTTCAAAGCACAGAAGAAGTATGAAAGATTAAAGCTTCTTTAATTTTCTACCTTTTATTTCATTTTGGGTTTTTTTAGGCTATTTTCTGTGCTTCCTTTAACGTTTGACTTTAAACAGTCTGCATCTTAGGTTTTTGAGATGAGGAGTGTTTAAACTATTTTACTTGATCTAAATAGTTTCACTCATTGCATAGGTTGCAATGTAATCTGTTAAAACTATAAAGTAATTTGAAATTACATGATTGCCGTTTTTTTCAGTATTGCCTACACACAGATTTTAACTACCTGTTGGCAGGATTTCTTGTGCCCCATGCCAAAACATACAGTGAAATTAGATCCAGCCCATTGCTTAGCATTGGTTGGCTTTCTTGTCACTCTAAATGATTTGCCTTCCTTTTCTTGTGTTTGGCCCTCCCCTTGAGCAAAGCTTTTTTACCATCCTTTTGATTGGATGGCTTATAGCTCTCCACTGCTCACATTCAAGGAACTTCGGGGTATATTTACAAGAAAAGTGACCGAGCAAAGCGTTAGCCTTTTTGGCTTAGTGCCGTGCTCCGCCACTTTTGAAAGGTAGGGCTGCACCATGTTTACAACAATACGGTGCAGCCCTGCGTTTCCCTCTCCGCTGGTGCTAATTATATCTGCCTAGCGCTAACGTAGGCACCTTTGCACTATTGTGCAAGGGTGCCTTCGTTGTGGGAATGATTGCTTATGTGCAAGAAGGTGTCCCTTCCTACATATAAACAATGTTCAATGGAGAGTTGTAAGTTCTATGTTTGCTGCTTTGTGCAGCACACATAGTAGTTGCAACTCGTCATTTTTAAAATGATTGTTTATGTGCAGGAAAAAAGACCTTCCTGCACATAAACAATTATGCATGGCGTTTCCTGTTTCTATGTGTGCTGCACAATGCAACACACATAGGAACAGCAAAAACGAGGAGAAATTAAGCTTTTCTTCTTGTTGTGCCATGATAACACCAGGGTTTTTATGTCTTAATTTTGGCGCTGCCCCACATTTATGCCACCCTTGTAAATATGAGCCACAAATATGGGGCTAGGTCAAAATCAATGAGAGTTGCAGAGGAACAACCACTGCACCAACCATTACCCACCCCTTTTACACTAAGGATAGGGTGCCACATTAAGTGGCTTAGCACTCTCTTGTAAAAAAGGCAAAGCCCGTATCAGACTGCCATGTCGACTTGGCAAGTGTACACACTTGCCAGTCCCTAAACCTTCCCTTTTCTACATATTAGTCACCCCTAAGGTAGGCCCAAGGTACCCATGTGGGCAGGGTGCATTGCATGTGAAAGATAGGACAAGCCCTGATATGTGGAGCATATCCTGATAGTTAAATACTGCCATTTTCGTTTTTCACTATTGCAAGGCTATCTGTTCCCATAGCATAGGACAGAATAGAGAGTTTGTTTATAACATCTTACAAACATAACTGCCCCTAGGAACAGGGTGGAAAACTAAAGTTTAGTATGCCTGAACTCAGAATGTTAAAGTGCATCTTTTAGTGAGGGTGATTTTTACATTCTGTGTTTGAAAATACCACTTTTAGAAAGTAGGTATTTTCTTGCCTAACCATCCAGTGTGCGTCTGCTAGGTTTGTGTTTTGCATGTCTGGCTTTTTGATGACAGGGGCTGGAGAAGGGCTATGGCACAGGAGTCTGACGAGTCAGGGCTGGGCTGAATGGACCTGGGTTGCAATTAGAGTCGGGGGGGGAGTTTCCTTTCACCTGCCTGGGCCTGGTCTGCCTTCAACAATGCTGTCTCCACCTCCTGCCAGGAAGCTGCACCAGTGAGGACAGAACTGGTTTTGGCTAGGTACAGACACTCTCTGCCTTCAGAGAACAAAAATTTGCGTGTATAACAAGTGGGGCCCAGACTACAGACTTTTAGATCACCTCTGGGAAATCAAGAGGAAACCTTTGCTAAGGAGAAGAGCCAGAGAAGCTGAGGAGGAATACTGCCCCTGTGCTGTTTGTTGTCTGGGGTTGGCCTGCAGTGGCTGCTTGCTGCCAAGGAAAGGAGAAAATTACTTTGCTGTTCTGTTTTGTCACCTGCTTGAAGAAAAGATCTCCAAGGGCTTGAAACTGAGCTTGCCTCCTGTTCAGAAGTCTCAGGAACACTCAGATGTCACCCATTCTGTCTCTCTGCATCTGGAACTGCTATTTCAGCTGCTACAGAAGGAAATTACAACACAGACACCAGTGAGCAACGCCGTACCTGCACCAAAGCCGTGAGCGCTGCTCCGACTTGCGCGTACGCCCGACGCCTAATGCTGTGCGACAATGAAGCATCGGCTCCCTGACGCCATGAACTGTCTTTGTTTTCATTATTTCCAAGGGACTTTTCTTTATGGGCCTGACGCCATGCACATCACGGTCGGCGTCGAGCTTTGAGATTTTCACCAGTCACAACGTCGTTATAACTCCAAATGGAGTTATTTGTTTCTACAAGCTTTATTTGAGTGAATAACCTATTTTTGAGGATATATGGATAACTGTACTGTGGATTTTTGTTTTGGTTTTGGTTTGCTTTAGATAAAGATTACTTATTTTACTAAACTGGTGTAGTGTCCATTTGTAGTGTTTTCACTGTAATACTGTATGTGTTCATAAATGCTTTACACACTGCCTCTGAGATTAGCCTGTCTGCTTGTGCCAAGCTACCAAGGTGGTGAGCAGGGGTTATTTTAGGAGTGTATCCCCCTTACTCTGACTAGAAGCAAGGACACCTATGTGGATGTAGGTACCTACCTCTGTCAATTAGAGACCCCATTTCTAACATTTGGCAAATATAATAACCTTTCTGGCGCTCACATATTTTAAAAGTACAATTACTTGTCTGGAGAGTAAAATCAATATTAAGTGGGGGAGTCCGTTTCTTTCCATCTTTATAGTCTGGGTAAACACCTCCATCCACATTCCCTCCCCATCCTTCCTCCCTCTCTCTCTCTCTTCAACCTCTCTCCCTCTTTTTATTTTTAAACTATCTCCCTCCATATTCTTTTCCTCCCCTACTCACTCTCCCAGCCCACTCCTTACTCCTTGCATCACCTCTGTCTCGAATCCACCCTTGACCTCTCCCCCACACTCATCTTTTTTCTCCTCAGTTCTACTCCTAATCTCTCTAACTCCTTTGTGTCTTCTATTTCTATCAGTCTACCCTCTCCTTTCCCCTCCCTCTCTACCACCCTCTCTCCTCTCCTATTTTTTCATCCAGCACACTTACTTTACTCTCCCCCTACTCTCCCTACCATTCCTCTCGTCTCTAGTTATCTCCCCCACCCTTCCTCTGCCTTTCTCTCTCTAGTTTTGCTCTTCTGTAGCCCCCTTGTTCTCCTCCATTTTCTTGTGTTACTGCTTCTAGTTCCACCACAGTTTATGATAACTGTTGAACATTTTGCATCTATGTTATGTTATTAGTAGATCGCTGCATCATTGTTGATCTATGTAAAGCACAAGCATACATTTGTTGCTCAGCCCTGTAAAAAATTGTTAAATAAATATATACTATATAAGCTTTGATTTGTGAGAACACTTTTTTCTGGTGGCTCTACTGGAGTAAAATTTCCAATTCTTTGTCAGCAGCGTTAGCTCAGGTTGAGATGAGAGTGTTCCTTTTATCACAAATGATAACCCAAGCTGCACTACAGATATGTTCAGAGTAGACGCTAGTGGCAAGCATGACAAATATTTTAGTTGATGGCCTGCCTAGTGCTGGTAACTAGAGAAGCTTTCCATGCCACTGTAGCAATAGATCCTGATCCAGACTAAACTGTTTAATTGCATCCATGTACTACTGTGGTATTTGATCTCCTGACCTTCTTGATACAGACTTTGGTTGAGTTTGATTTGAACTCCAAATTTAGGAAATTATTTCCACATAGAGGTCTGGTCTTTTGATGCATCTGTGGGTGAAAGTGAGCATTTAGGGGTCTAAAAATAGGACATCTTGAACATTTCCTGTTTTTATGACTATGGATGTTTGGAATGATTTCTGCCATAGACATAGTAAACTGGGACTGCTCTGTAATGAGGTGGAAAGAAATGGCATGTTTCCTCTTCATTGTCCTTAAACTTATAAATATCATATCTCATGAACTGTTACCCTTTCTGTGACCCATGCCTGTGCAACAGTATAGAAAAAATGAAAGTACAGCTTGATATTATGGATCCACTATTGTGGAACATTTGTACTCCTGGAAGTGGAACATCTTATTGGTTTGTCTGTTAATCATTTTGTAGTTACTTGCCAAAAAAGAGAGTTTCACAGTCCTTGCTGTCTCTTAATACTCATTCTATTGTCAACATGCGGTCAAAAAGCAAATAAAGCAAAGGGATGACACTGCTGGATCACCTCTTTTTGAGTAATATGCCAACGCTGCTGACGGAGTGAAGGACATCACATCTGAAGGTTGGAAGAACTGTTTGGGTAGCCATGTGCTTTACAAATGCTTAGCATAGCGTATTTGCCTGTGTAGCTTGCTGGAAATGTAAAAGAATCTTGATATACTTTTCATTAGTACACTGAGTCAAACACATGAAGGTCCTAGATTGCCTTTGCCCTTTTTTCACACATTCATTGATGGCTTTGTGTTGTTCAAGCATGCTTTGAAGCAGGTAAGAATTCTATTATACTAAAACTTACTGTGTGAGGCATAAAGGGAATGGCACTATATCCTTGCAGCATTTTCTATTCTCCATGTTTTGAAATAGTCAGTTAGTGGCAGGTCTGCCTTCTCTCCCCAATGCGTTTTGCCCTTCTATCTAGAGCTGCTACTCAAGAGGATTCATAACCATGTGGGGATTTGGGCATGCTTTCCACCAGGACACCTTCAGGGTGCCTGCTGCCCTGATGCCTGAGCGAAAGGACTGGATACACATCTTAAACACAGGACCACCAGAGTGACTTGAAAGGCTAGTTGACTGGCCTCCTGGTCAGAGCCTCGGGACAGAAAAGGCTCCAACCCCCTTGAACCCAGTACCTGTACTCTGTCTGTGGGAGTCCTACTATCCAAGTGGTGCCTGTCCCAAGTTCTAGACCCTTGGAAGTGGGCCTGAAGGTGCTCTGCCAGCCCAGCTGTGGTTCTGTGAGCAGAACTGATGAGGTACAGCACATCTCATTGTAACTGCTTTAGAACTACGGCAGCGTGACTCATCCACCAACCCTGAACCACACATTACATCCCGCATTCTCCTCGGAGCCACCTCTGCCCAAAGAATCCGCAAGGCTTGCCTTCGCAACGCAGGTGCCTCATTGGTGATATCCTCTTACCATGTCTCAATCAGGTCATTGCAGAGCCTGTGTGTGTGCAGCTTACACTGCCATTTCGACCTAGAAAACTAAACCTTTAGCCAGGTCAAAATCTTCCCTATTAATTCATATAAGTCACACCTAAGGTAGGACCTGGGCAACCCAGAAGGCAGGGTGCAATGTATTTAAACAGAAGGGCATTAACTTTTAAGTTATACATGTTCTG
Source organism: Lissotriton vulgaris (assembly GCF_964263255.1). Lineage (NCBI taxonomy): Eukaryota > Metazoa > Chordata > Amphibia > Caudata > Salamandridae > Lissotriton > Lissotriton vulgaris. The sequence continues at coordinate 1,076,375,450 of NC_141689.1, read as the reverse complement.
GTAGTGGAAAACTCCCTAAGTCATTTTTCTCTACTGTAAGGCCTATCTTTCCCATAGAATAACATTGGGATTACCTTATTACATTTTATAAGTGTAATTTCCAATCGGAAGAGATGAGACCTCCAAGTCTGATGTCTATGGAATCCTAATTTAAAATCCCAACTAATGGTGAAGTCGTATTTCAAATTACAATTCTGAAAATGCCACTTTTAGATAGTTGACGCCTGCTGCCTGTCTCTGATCACATGTCTGGGGGGAGTGGCAGCTGGGCTTTGTGTATTCCTCCTAGATAGCCACACGCAATGGGAGCTTAGGCGTGACATGATGGGCCATCCTGAGAGGATGGGAATGACCCAGCCTCACTTACACCAACATGGGCGGTGTCCTGTTCTCACACAAAGGGCTGCACACACCCTATTGGGAGTCTGGAGCCAGGTCAGGAAGGGAGGACCTTTGTGCACTTCAAAGGCATGCATTTGAAGTCTACGCCACTTCAAAGGCTCAACTGGGTATAAGTACTTGACCTCCAATACCACTACTTCAGTACACTGCTGAACCTGTGTATACTCTGCCAGGAAGAAGGAGTGCTATGATGCTGAAAGGACTGGCACTCTACCGGACTGCTACTCTGAAGGAGCTTCTGCCTTGCTGTGCTGATTGGCTGCCCTCTTACCTGTAGAGGAAGAACTAGACTGGGAACCCATCTTGAAACCATGATCCCAGAGTGACTCAAAGGGTTAGTCTGCTTGCTTCCTGATCTGAGGCTCAGGGACATAACAGGCTTCTCACAGCTCCTGGACCCATCTTAAATGTGTTCCTAACTCCAAAGAGGCATCTCTTTGGTCCCTGGGCCCTTGGTGTGGTTATCAAGCCCGTAAAGTCAAGCTGTTGGCCCCTTCACGAACGCAAACCTGCCCATTCACTCCAGAACCACGCCGCTTGCACAGCTAATCAACGCAGGTCACTGCAAATTCATCTCTTCACACAACAAGCAAAGTCTGCCATTGTGAATGGTTACTACTAGGCCCTAGCCCTTCCGTCCATAACCCATGGAGTGCTCCTCTTCTGCCCCGCTGATCATTTCCTGCGATGATCTCCTTGCTGCCGGCAAACTTCTCCCCTATGAATGGGACTCTTGGCACAAAACTTGATGGATTTTTTAAATCTTGACTTATTTTATGTATAGAAATTAAGCTCTACTTTTATAACAACATGTGGAATCTTTTTGTGCGGTGTTTTCACTGTTTTAATATTTGAAGTGTTGCACAAATACTTTACATATTGCCTCTAAATCTCAATTCCCTGAATAAGCTTTTGTGTAATTTTAAAGAGAGTCAAACCGCGCCGACATATTTTATTTTGTTGGGAGATTTTAATATACATCTATGTCAACAAAACTGTCATTTAATAGATAATTTGAATGTAGACATGTTCCAACCCCCACACTTTGAACATTCTGTTAAAGGGCAGACCCTAGAAGATCTGCTTCTTGAAAATGAACTTTACAAACCAGAATTCTTTGATAGTAAAGAAAGGGTCTCAACCTACAGAGCTAGGGATTGTAACACTATTATTGATTATATATTTATCTCACCAGTTATGTTGCAGAATGTTATTTTTTATAATGCTATACACACCATACATAGTGATCACAACCCGGTTGTGTTGAACATGGAGGATAATATTTTATTACTGTTTAATAAAAACACTGAAGTAGATATCGTTGTTGATATCACTGCAAAGGAACAAGGGAGACGGGTGAAATGGAGTAAAGTTATACCTGAGGAGTTCCTCTACTCCCTTAACGAGAAAGTGGGCAGCGACATTAATGTTTGTAGGGAGCCATTGAGATTCAAAGGGAATATCATTGGGTCCTTTGAAGCCATCTGTCGCCAGGTGGCAGAAGACCTAAAATGTAAATCCACAAACAGAGAGAAAAAGGCTGAGGGGTGGTTTAATAACGCATGCTCCAAATCACATCGAGTACTCCATAAAGCACTGAAAAAGGTACCCCGTGATAGAGTGGAGGTGGCGAGGCTTAGGAAGCAGTACAATCAGGATATCCAAGCAAGGAAAAAGGAAATCAAGAAACAGGCGTGGGATAATCTGTATGAAAAAGCTACCCTGAGGGATAGCGCAAAGTTCTGGACCATTGTTAATACACCTTTGTTCAATGGGAAAGAAAATGCGCCACTGGAGTTAAATATCCCTGAGAAGGAATGGCTGGACCATTTCCAAAAAATTTATGGCAGCAACATCGACTTAGAACCTCCTAATTTAACACCGATCGACACTCAAGCCCCCCTTCCAAGTTTTACTATTAAGGAGGTACAGAGTGCTATTGAGGGCATGTCATCACAGAAGGCCCCCGGGCCAAATGGCGTACCCGCAGATATGTACAAAATAAACTCAGCAATGTGGTCAGTTGTACTTACTAATGTTTTTAATGTAGTTGGTATAGACAAGATAAGACCTCCAACTACCTGGTCACAGGCTGTCATCATCCCCATATTTAAGAAGGGTCAAAGGGGGGACCCTAGATGCTACAGACCCATATCTCTGCTAGATTCCTCATTTAAAATCTTGGGTAAAATAATACTAGAGAGAATCTCAGCTTGGACCACCGATAAAAACATCTTGTGTGAAGCGCAGTATGGGTTTAGATCTGCCAGAGGTACAGAAGACCAATGCCTTAATTTGCACCTTATATTGAGCAAATACACTGTAGCCTCAAGGGGGATGATGTACCTGGCCTTCATGGACTTGTCCACAGCTTTTGACCTCGTTAATAGGTCAAAGCTGTGGACAATACTCCTAGATAAGGGACTGGATCGTGCACTCGTGGATTTTTTGGCGCGACTCCACAGTGATCTAAAGGCAACTATCCGCATGACCCAAGAAGGGAACTGTACCTCTTTTTTTAAATCGGGAAGGGGAGTGCGCCAAGGGTGCATCTTGGCGCCTATGCTCTTCTCCCTTTATATTAACTCCCTTGGTGAGTCCCTAAAAACTGCCTCTGCAGATGTGCCCTGCATGGGTGGTTCCGTGACGCCGGTACTTTTATATGCCGACGACACGGTTCTGATGTCAAGGACCCCGAGGGGTCTTCAACATCTACTTAATACTTTTGGGGCTTTTATGCAAGATCTGGATTTGGTGATTAATGCAGGAAAGTCGCATGTCATGGCTGTGGGTAATGCTAAAAGTAACATCAGAACCCTGACCTGTAATGGTGCTGCACTTACTAAGGTTAAAACCTTCACATATCTAGGAGTGGTGTTCGACGAGAAAGGGACATGGGCACCACAAATCCAGAACAAGACCGCAGCTGTAAAACGATCTTCTGCTGCTATATTGGGGTTCGCCAAACGTCTTGGCGGCAAACCACCAGAGGCTATACTATCCATATACAAAGCCAAAACTCTGGCAATAGCCAGATATGGAGCCTCTATTTGGGGACATAAGAATACAACCCAAATCCAAAGGGCAGAGAATATATTTCTGCGATCTGTTCTGGGATTACCAAAATCCACACCTGCTCACTCAGTACATATGGAATTAGGGGTGGGTTTTATTGAAGATATGTTGTCTCTTGCACCACTAAGGGCATGGATTAAAACTTGGCTTAATCCCAATTTAACATTAAATCACACGATTATTAAAGATTGTATGGGGCGGGATCGTGTGGCAGAGATTGAGTGGCTTTCATACATTAAGAAAATAGCACAATACCTATATACCAACCCTGAAGGCCTACAAAAAGATGACATTAGTTGGGCAAATCTGGAATATATAAAGAAAAGAGAAGCCGAAAGAGAAACTCGCGAAATTATGAAGCCAACCGTGAGGTCACATTTTTTGACAATAACATCTTTAGCCATTGAACCATACTTGGCGGTAGTAAACAAACCTTTCCACCGGTGGCTTCTCACTAAATTTCGCTTTAATCAGTCTCACTTCTTGCTGGGTGAATACAATAAATGGTGCAAACCCCATGAGAACGCCCCCTGTAAGTGTGACGATTTTTCAGACCAGGATTCTCTCCATTTCTTCTTTTTTTGTCCTTTTTTTAGAATGGCAAGAGAGAAATATATTAAGCCCATATTAAAAGATCAAAAATTTACTCAAGTCAAACCGGCCTTTCTGTTTTTACAGTTAATGGAAACACCTCTAACCATGTATGGGGTAGCAAATTTTCTTACAATGTCCATCAGGTCTCGTCGAAATAGACCTCAGTCACTGATTAACTGACCTAGCCTTTGCTAAAAATTGTACGCCCAGTCGGGGTAGCACTGTTAAATGATTGTATTATAGGTTTGTAAATATTATTGTAAATAGATTATCGAACAAACCCCATATTACAAACCGTAAAAATGAAATGAAATTTTGTAGTAAACCACAGACAGTGCAAGTATGAGGATAAACATTTTAATTTCTCTAAAATTTTGTGAATATGAAAACTGTAAATATGAATTCTGTATTTGTATATAATGTGCCTTGTTTTTAAGCTATTTATATAAAAAATGTATATACTCCAATAATCAACTATGAATGTATAGCATACTTTTGTGATTTTAATTTAATCGAATAAAGTGTTTTTGACTCTGACTCTGGCCTCTAAAGTTAAGCCGGAATGCTCTGTGCCAAGCTACAAGAGGATAAGCACAGGGTAATGTAGAGTGTGCTTGTGCCTTACCCTGATTAGGATTGTGGTTACTGCATGACCAGAGCTCATACCCCAGTCAACCAAGAACCCAATTCCTAACAGGGATCCTATCTTGACGTACCTCAACTGGGACAAGAGAGACATGTCTTAATGGGCTGTGAGCCCTGCACCTGTTGTCCTAGGGCAGGGCCCAGTCTGTGGAAGATCCCAACCTTTTCTTGGCCATTCCTATCTCTTAGGATTTCATGAGCCATGATATGGTGTCTTAGGGTGGCCTGGCCTTTGAGTGGGGATTATGTTCCATTAGTCAGCTGAGTTATATTATGGTTATATAGGTGAGTATGCACTGAATTGAATTTCTTTGTCATTGAATTCCTTTGTTGGGTTCACAGCTATATGTGATTTCTACTTGTTGAACAAAGAAAAATGTGCATGTACAGGAATACTCTGCATTACACTGGATGTGGTGGATGCCCTGAATGAAATGCCTATAATGCTGCACCTTCAATCCTGCATCTATAGGCTGTCATCTGCCCCCTGCTCAGCATTTCTAATAGGAGCTGAATCGTCTGCAGTGCTGATGTGTTCGTTACATTTGCAGTAAATATTAACATTGTTTTTTTTATTAAACCTTTTTATTGGGTTTTAAACATTTAAAGTTCAATACAGCTTGTTGTTGGTTTTAATTACATATATAGAGTTGGAGGTCAAATCATATGTAAATACTAACATTGTTATATGAATATCAAGCACAGCTCTAGTGGAAACTACACATGATTTTTTGTGTGCCACTATGTACATATTGCCTCCATAAATTTGAAGACTCATTTTTTTTCCACTCAATTTTTTTTTTAGATCAATTGAGAAAATGTTGCCCATGTTGTAAATATAGATCCTAATGTTTTGGCGGCATAAAATCAATATTTGTACATTGGAATGATGGGAGCTCCTTTGAACACAATAGAGTGCTCCGGGCTTCTACTGACTGTCAGAAGCCACCTGCTTCAAATTTCCAATGTTGTCGTTCACAGTTGTTGCTGTGAACAAAGGCCTCACGGAGCCTGGGCGGATTTCAATCCACTTGGGCTTCATGAGTACTTTGTTTTATTTGTTAGAACATTCTGCTCTCTAGTTGCAGAATGTTCTAATAGCCCTTCGTAGCTGGACTATACCGGTATTGAAGTTCCGCTCCCTTGTTAAAGGCCCTCTCCTTTGAGTTAGGCTTTTAACACTGGAGTGAGTCTTTAATGGCCGGTATAGCCCGCCATGGTGGGCTATAAAGCTATCTTAGAACATTGGAATATTGGGAGCTCCATTGAAAACAATGGCATGATCCGAGCTTTTAATAGCTGGTATAAGCCCGGAGCACCAACATTCCAATGTTGTCGTTCGCAGCCGTTGCTGTGAACTAAGGCCTCACAGATCCCAAGGGAATTTACATCCCATGGGGCTCTTCGAGGCTTTGTTTTAGTTGTCAGAAGATTCTGCCCTTTAGTGGCAGAATGTTCTAATAGCCTCATATCCCTCCATAGCTAGGCTATACCCACATTGTACAACTAGTGCACGCCAAAACACTGTTGTCTTTACTTTTTTTCCCCCCTCTTTTTTCACCCTACAGGTGTTTCGCTACCGCCCAGTATAAGTCTACTAGGGTGTTACTCTATTTTTGTCTGGTTACCACCCCACCAATACGGAGCCAGACGTCTAGTAGTGCACCACACTATTTACTTAGGTCCTGATGAAGTGCCACATGACTTGTTAGGAGCAACAGAGGCACGAAACCTGTTGACCCTTTTCACAGAGATAGCCCTCTAGGAACATTACATCCACATAGGGCATCCAAGTACTTTTAATCAAGCTAGAACTACCTTTAACATTAAAATAGTTTTGATTAGGACTGCTCCAGACTTATTTTAACTTTAACCTTCCTTGCACTACCCTTGCCCTCTTACCCGCACACACCCTACGGCTTCTTCAATAAAAGATCTCCGTCAAAGAACCCCATTTACAGTGCACCCATGGGGCATTGCAGCACCGACCCGACCAGGAGCAAAGCCAAATGATGAAGCATGACATCCTTCAGGGTGTGTGAAGGCATCACGAAGAAATACTTGTCTTCCCCATCCCCCCTAGGAACTGCATACCCCTTGTAGCATATATTTATGACCGTGACAGGGTCAATGGTGTTACTGCATACTCAAGTCAACAGATGACGGGTTAGGTAATATTAAATATATAAAACCACTTACAATGTGGTGAGCACTAGTTAGATACATTTTTTTCTGTTGTAGTGTAGTTCCTATTTTCCCTATAGGCCCTGCGCATTGGAATAACATAAACAGCAGTGTAGACGTAGGAGTGCGGTCTCCTAGGTCTTTACTGACTATGTTAGACTTAATTGGGTTTGTACCAGCTAGCTCAGAGGTCACTGGAAACTTTCTTGACTGAATAGGAAGTGATCGGCTTCCCTGGCTCAGACAAGAAGGGATTCAGTTTTCCAACAACCGCATTAACATGACAACTTTGCTCCTCAGAATAAGAGTCAATCTCTAGAGCCGTGTGAAACAATAGACAGCTATTTCACTCAGTCAGTTGTGCAGAATTACTTTCACCAGTATGCAGAGAATAGAGAGACGGGCGTTTTCAATAAAAGATATTATTTATTGAGCAGTCTTCCTTCTCATGCAAGAGAAATGAATTGCCACAATTGCAAGACTTGTTATTATAAAAAGTGCGTACAGTAAAAGGAGTATCACGAAATAATACTGTAAAAGCATGGATATGGTTTCTTAGCCATAAGATGGTTAAAATGAATAAAATATATACATTCATATATACATTTGGCTAACGTACTCAACTGGTGCTTCTAACTACGCCTATTTATTTATTTATTTTTTTAAATGCTTGTAGAGCGCCTGATTCAATTCCCGAAGGGATATCTCTGCGCTTTTGCTTCCACTGTATAGTCACTATTAACTTTTAGCTGTAAGTAAGGAGGGTTAGTTTAAGGCAGTGTGAAGAGATATGTTTTAAGATTTTTTCTGAAAGATTCAAGGCTGGTGATCTGTTTCAGCACAGGGGGCAGGGAGTTCCAAAGGACAGGTCCTTTGTATGATAGAGCTCGACCACCCTGTCTGGCTCTTCTGACTTTTGGGACCTGTAACAGTTGATGGTTGCTGGAGCGCAGAATGCGTCCGGGGGTGTATGGAACAAATTTTTCCTTTAGGTATTTGGGGCCAGTATCGAACAGGCATCTATGTATCATACAGCATATTTTAAATTTAACACGCTGCTTTACTGGCAGCCAATGAAGTTGGTGTAGAAGGGGACGGGAGGGAGTTCTGGGGGAGGCATTAATAGCTAGTCTTGCTGCCGTGTTTTGGACTACTTGTAATTTATCCAGTTGTTCCTCATTTGCCGATATGTATAGGCCATTACAGTAGTCCATTCTGCTTATTATTAGAGTCTGACCTAAGCCTAATATGTGGGAGGGAGTAAGTAAGTAGCAGTTTAAGTTAAGTTGGTTTTGCCAAGGGTTTGCTTCAAGAATTCTCTCTAAGGGTTTAGTCAGCACCGAACCTCTGGAATAGAATGTTGGAGGTCTTGTATCTCCTCTCAGGACTCGATATTCCAGTCACCCGCAAGGTTAGGCTGGAAACGCCAGAGCTGGATTTTCTCGGCAAGAGAAAAGACAGCGTCTTTCTCAGCGCGTCAAGGAGGAGGGGCAGCGTCCGTGGGCTTCTCGCATCTGCTGGGCTTTCTGAAAAGGACAGCTGTTCTGCTCCAGTGTTCACCACCACCGCCGTGTTTGCTTAAGGCAACGTCAGTATTATTTATACCTGAAAGGTGCCGAGTTTGACGTAGGTTTTTGGACATAAGACTTCAATAAAGATGTCACTAAGAACTGGTCGTTCTTACAGTGCTCATTAGGAGTTCTATTACAAATCAAAACAAAGCAAGCGGGGCTTTCCCAGGTTGCTGGAGGTTTGGTATGTCGAAAGAACTCGGTGTGCTATCTAGGAATCTAAGGAAGTGACTTCTGCTGTGTCATGGACTGTCATGGACTGCAGAGGCTACTTGCTAAAATATGGCTTTGAATATTATGCCATTATAGGGATATGTATTGATTATAGCCATATAGGGGCATAAGGTCATGATATTGATCGGGGTCCTAGATAAAACACAACACCCACTCCACAAATTTATGTCCATCAAATTTCTAGAAACTAAAGCAATAGGATGCGCGTGTATTCCTACCCACCCCAAATTACATTTTGCATTTGAAATGGTGTATATGAAATACATGAAAAAGATGATAGGTACTGTACGTTTTCTAAGCATAGTAATCATTCAACAATTATTGCATATGTAATCAGTTTGAACGATTTTGCGAAAAATTACACATGAAATGTCTCTTAATACAGAAAAGAAGGGCAAGACTATTTCATCACATATAAATACAATTGCTGTAAAATGTGCTAGAGGCCGTGGTAAAGTTTTTTTTTTTTCTCTAGGTCTACTAAAAATAGAAGCTCTGTTCTTTATGAATAGTTCTACTTTAAGCAAAGTATGTGTGCCAGAAAAAAGGGTAAATATTTTGAAAAAATATCTGATTAAAAAAAAATCTTTCATGGGGAGCGGAAAAATAAAGTTACAAATGCTTTTCAGTAGTTTTTTGTTGATCAAAACTGAAGGCCGAATTCAGAGTTCATGGGAACGCTGTGAGCCGGATTGTTTTTCAGAATTCATTGTTTCTGTTCAGGGGAGAACATCATGTCAGACAGGCTCGCAAAGAATAGGTCTAAATATTCAGGTGACAGTTCGACCAGGTTCGATAGTGCAGTAACCTGGCAGTTGTGAGAATGATTGCTATCATCGATGTTTGGATCAGCAATGCTCACAGAAGGTCGTACCTGGGTGATGCTGCTTTCATTTATTGCTTCACTGCCGCCACCTAGTCGTAGCGCAGGAGTCTCAACGAATGCCGTCATCAGGATTGGTAGCCGCTGGGGACAACACGATGCGTGAGCCGTTACCGGACTTAGCAAAGTATCGATATCCATTGGTACTGCTGATGGTAGTGCAAGACAGGTGTCTAACACGCATTCTTCTCCGCATAGCATACATCGAAGCACAGGTAAGATGCAGGTCTGCCATATAGGTCTGAATGAAATAAACCAGGTCATGTTCAGATCTCTCAGCCGGGCCAATCCAAGGACCTTAGTTATATGGTCCCGGTAGCGCATTGCTAGGATCGTTTCTTCCATCCTTGCCGGAGTCATGTCTGTGTTTTGGCTTGCCATATCGGAGCGGAAGGTTCAAAACTAAAATGCCTGCTACGAGTACCTAAAGTAGTGGTAGGCCGCCAAAGACCAAATGGACAAAATTTGGAATAATGCCTAGAACTGCTTTGAATGGTGTTAGCAGTCCCGAAAAAATCGTCTTAAATACCTTCGAGATACCTACGGCATCCGACATATTTAGGATTTGGCTGAGCATTTCTGTGAAATGCACGGGGAAATTTGTTGATAAAAGCTCATGTATCTCCGATGTTGTCCTTGCAACTTGGAGATCATACGTCTCTTTTGATGACGTGATTGGCACTGTTGTCTGCAAAAGCGCAGACTTCATTCTGCTTAAAGTATCAATTCGTATAGAAGAGATTTTCAAAGGAGGCCAAATCGGAGTCTCGAAGTCTCCAGGGCCGTTTGGAAACAATGCTTGCATACAGCAAGTGACCATGGAAGTCACGCTTACGAGATATGCTTTCCCTGGCACCAAGCCACAACAGCTGTGGTCTGTTATTAGAATGTAACTCCCGTTAGAAAGTTGCTTAAAGAAAGGCTCTATCTGCGTTGCAGGTGTGACGTGTTGGTGGCATGAAAGGTTGTTTGATGTCCCTTCACAGGCCCCATGTAAATTAATACCCTGGCACAAAAGTATACCGCTTAGTGAATGTTTGCAATTTTCACCACTAAGAAATACATTTTTGTTGTTGTCACTGTAGCAAGTGTGTGTATATGGTAATTTCCATGATGACTTAATGTACCCTTTACCCAACTTTTCATACTGGCCTGCCGGTATATACTCAAGGCAATTTTTTAATTGGAAAGTTGTTATTGGAATTGTGATAATCCCGTGTATTATCCATTCCATGACAAGTCTTTCTGACATTGTCCATGGTAATCTCTCAAGTAGTCTTAAACAATTAATAGGACGCTGGATTGCATATAGACAGCATTATGCTACACTCATAGAAGGCCATGGCATTACTCCGCTTGATTCATTGCTGCGATCTCTGTCGCAGTCTGGGCAGTTCTTTACATATTTATAGTGGTGCAGGCTCATCCCTGGCCACCAGTATACTGCTTGTAATTCGGTCGGAGATTCCTTCATCTGTTTGTGCCTTGGACCTTCACCCATGTGTGCGTCTGCTATTAGTAACTTTCTCCGGTTCGTGTTTGGAATTACCCTGTCCCCCACTCCAGGGATTCGAGCAAAAGGAACGGAGTTTGCATCATTTACGTATGTATAATTGAGTGGATAGTTCACGGGTAGTGCTGCACAGTCGACTTTTAAGGATGTTTTTACTGCCAGCATGGTTTCCCCGTCTATGTATTTTTCTGAACGCTTTTTTGTGGCTACGGAAGCCGGTTTACTTGCTTCCGCTATGGCTGTATTAGCCAATGGATTCCCTGCAACGTGAACGCCATCACGTTGATGACTCAGAGTATGTATCATGTGAGTCTTTTGTAGTTCTTTCTGTAAAAGAACTACTTGTTTCCAAAGCATCTTATGCTTGATTGTGGCACCTGTGTCATCTTTGTAATCATTTTGAATCCAGCTCTGCAAATCATTATTGTAGAGTTGACGCAAAAATGCGAATCGCACACGATTAGTGTCAGGAATTCACGTTCCGCATTTTCAAGCGCCATCTTTAAAGATCTGATTTCAGCTCGCTGAACCAAACATTTTCTCAGTGATTCAGTTTTTGTTATTTTCGGTCTGAATTTACCGCAGAGCCAGCGACCTTTAACACTCGCACACGCAGCATCGTAGGATTTATTTTCTACATTGTAATGCTGTACAAATCTGTCTGTATAGATTATACAGGAGTACTGTTCTAGAGGGAGAATTTCGATTGGCAGAGGATATTCTTTTTCATAATTTAAATCATTCAGTTTTTTCATGTGCGGGGAGAAATAGTATTTCACGTCTTCTGCAGCAAGAGAATTTTCCCACTGTATCCATTTTGGATCCAGTGACACTGTAGGTAGGTTTACTGGGCTGAATAGCGCCTCAAAGGTGGATTCTGCTGTGAGGACAGTGATCCTTTTGCCTTGTGCTAGTTCTCGTTCTTTTGCTATAGCAGTTTGCACTGCCTTCACAGTATTTTCTGTGAGACTGAATGTTTTTTCTGCTTGTGTGTACAAATGAGATATGTAAGCTATTGGTACCGTTTCTCCCTCATTAGAGGTCAGGTACGTGAATCCGCATCTTCCTAGGATGACTCGGATTACAAGATTTCGTGTATTGTCACGTGTTTCTAATTTTGTTTTTGCTAACATGTCTGTTTGCAGTGATCTCAAAATTTCTGTGTGTGTTTGAGTCCAGTTGATTGGTTTAAAATCAGGTTTAATTAATTCGTAGAGAGGTTTAATCCTCTCTGCGTAGTTTAGTATGTAAGTTCTTCCGAAATTCAGGAAGCCTAGGATCGATTGTAAGTTTTTCAGCATTTTCGGTGCTTGGAGTACAGCGCACTTCTCTAAGAAGTTGTCCGCCAGGCTTTTTCCTTCACTTGATAATTCGTAACCTAAAAATAGTACTGTTAGATGGGCAATTCGAGACTTTTTAAAGTTGAATTTGTAACCCTCTGCTGCAAACCCAAGTATTATGGTGTTCACCCTTGTCAAGTGAGTCTCCAAATCGTCGTCTGTGAGATAGATGTCATCGACATAAGATAATGCCTCATCATCATATATTTGTAGTAACTCTGTTACTCTGGCTGAAAATAATCCCGGGCTATTCTTGAACCCCTGTGGGAGCCTACAGAAATTTTGCTGTGACCCCATTATTGAGAAAGCGGTCAAGTACCTGCTTTCTGGTGCAATATTTTGACAAAAGAACCCATTAGATATGTCTAATGTTGTTTTGTATTTTTTCCGAATTATGTTATTCATCAGTGCCGCACTGTGCGAGTTCTGTACCGCAAAGGTTTTGCAACACGAGTTAAGGTGTCTGTAGTCCAGGACTAGACGATATGAATCATCTGGTTTGGAGACAGGAAACAAAGGATTGTTCATTTGAGAGGTGCATGTTTCAATCATCCCCTGGTATTCAAGTTGATCTAAAATCTCCATGACTTGTTTTTTAGCTACTTGCTTAATAGGGTACAGCCTTTGTGCAGTAGGTTGACTTTTTAACTGGATTTTGTGAGGAGGAGAGTCCTCATCCCATCCTACCTGATTTTTATATAATGCTGGTGCCTGGGCTACTGCCCATTTCCTTGCATATACATATTTAGTGTGAATTGGAATGTGATTTGAGAAGGCAGGCATAATCATTTCTTCGCCACGAGGGCACTCCCTGACAAACTCCGGGGGGCAATCTTTTTCAGCTAACAGGATGTCGTAGCCTTTTGAGAGATTATCCCAAAATAGACCCCTTATTTTTCTAGTCTTATCTCCCTCTATATGCAGTGTTATTTCGTATATCTTATGAGGTTCGCTAACTCTGGTGTCTGCAGTTTCTACCTGAATGTATTCATTCGTGTCCACTGTCTCCAGATGACTCATCAGGATCTTGCGAGCTATGCTGATTTCTGCTGCACAGTCTAGCATTGTCTGTGCCCACTCTCCATTTTTCAGCTGTGTCCTCAGTATTCTCAGCATGTTCGATTACTCTAATACTGGCTACCTTCTTTCTTGGAAATTGTAATTTTTTACTTTGATCAGGTTCCTTGTCTTTGGACTTGGTGTGCTCTCCTGGGTATGACCGTCCTCTTCTTTCCGATTTCTGCGAAAAAGATCGAGAGGGACGTGTATCAATACTTTGATATCTATCAGGCTTTTTCAAGTTATCCCTATTTCTAAGGTTATATCTTTTCTCAGAGTGCTCCCTCTGGGGAGACTGGTGTTCTCGAGCCGGAGTTCTTTCCCTCCGTCGAGGAGACCTTCCTCTGGGCTGGAAACCTTTTTCCTTGGGAGTGGACTGTTTATTTCCATCCCAATTTTTCTTTGGAGTATTTTGATTATTTTTAATAAATATTTTTTCAGGATTTTCGAGTAGTTGGGGTTTTACTGGTTTCCCACCTAAACTATCTCTTCCTAATTCTTCATAGCATTTTTCTATAATTCTGGCAAGCTCAATTGGTTGATCTGTTATATCTGTTTCTTTCAATTTCTGGCGGATCGCCACAGATGCTGCTTCTCCTTTTATGTTGGCTAGTAATATAGCCGAGACCTGCTTGAAGTCTTTCAGTAATTTCATACCAAGAGTTAAAGCAGGTTCTGGACCGTATTCATTCTGAATTTGTTTTAGCACATCTGGTATTACCGCCATGGACGGAACACCATGTGTTTTTGTGTAAATGAAAGCAAAGTCTGTACCCCAAGTGTCACAGTCCTCCATGTGTGGTGCGACCCCCATTGGAAGGCAGATGGTCAGAATACTGTGTTTCTCAATAAGGGTAGTATTTGGGAATACCGCCTCTATTTGAGTAATTTTCTGTGCAAACCAGAAAGGAATTTGTTCCCGTTTTATGGGTGTTTTTCCAAGACATGTTTGTATGTTCTGTGGTGTGATTTTATTTGTGTTCCCCTGATGAGGGGTCAGCTGTGGAAAATTAACAGCTGTTTGGACTGTTGCAGTCCGCATTACATATTGGACTAACTGTCTATGTATTTTAATTAGTAATTTTAGCTGTGCTAAAAGTTCTTCTTTTGACATTTTATCAATGTCTGGATGTGGTGTGTAGCTGGCTGGAACCGGCCACGTTGCTCCTGGTCTACCCAGTGGACCGAGCCTGGTAATGTGATCATTGTGTTTTAGGGCGCCTTTAAACCAGAGCAGGTGCTCTTGGTATTCTAATGGGATTTCAATCTCCTCAAAAGGAGCGTACTCATCCGGTGGTTCCTCTATGTTGTAATAGTGGAATTCGTGTGTTGTAGAGTTTGCCGCTGGAAAGTTTATCCAAGAATAGAATACCTCTGTCTGCCGATATTCGTGTGCCTCTATCACGAAAATGACGGTACCACCTCGTGAGGTCAGTCCGTTTTCTATAAGTTTTTCTTATGTTTGCCGGGATGATATTTGCACCCGGTGGGTAAATTCCTGTTTCATCGGATTCCCGCTGAGTCGCATTTACTGTGGCATCAGCAGTCCCGTTGTTTTCTACTGACATTGTATAAATGAAAGTTTTGTAGAGTAGGTCTTCAAGGAGACAAAGATTAGGTGCACAATATTTTGGAACACTGTATCCTTCAATGTTGAATAAACCAGAAACTCTACCTAGGAATCTCTTCCTACTAAGTTCAGGCGGATTTTAACCTTTCACCCACTCCAGACGTCTATTGGAGTACTTTACGGGAGAAAGGGTCTGTGTGAAAAAGCACGACTGAGTTACTCTAACGTCTTGCGTTAGTTTTATCGCCTTACCAAACGTTGGGCGCCATGTAGTGTAGTTCCTATTTTCCCTATAGGCCCTGCGCATTAGAATAACATAAACAGCAGTGTAGACGTAGGAGTGCGGTCTCCTAGGTCTCTACTGACTATGTTAGACTTAATCAGGTTTGTACCAGCTAGCTCAAAGGTCACTGGAAACTTTCTTGACTGAATAGGAAGTGATCAGCTTCCCTGGCTCAGACAAGAAGGGATTCAGTTTTCCAACAACCGCATTAACATGACAACTTTGCTCCTCAGAATAAGAGTCAATCTCTAGAGTCGTGTGAAACAATAGACAGCTATTTCACTCAGTCAGTTGTGCAGAATTACTTTCACCAGTATGCAGAGAATAGAGAGACGGGCATTTTCAATAAAAGATATTATTTATTGAGCAGTCTTCCTTCTCATGCAAGAGAAATGAATTGCCACAATTGCAAGACTTGTTATTATAAAAAGTGCGTACAGTAAAAGGAGTATCACGAAATAATACTGTAAAAGCATGGATATGGTTTCTTAGCCATAAGATGGTTAAAATGAATAAAATATATACATTCATATATACATTTGGCTAACGTACTCAACTGGCGCTTCTAACTACGCCTACCCCAGTGTACCTGACCTAAGCCTAATACGTGGGAGGGAGTAAGTAAGTAGCAGTTTAAGTTAAGTTGGTTTTGCCAAGGGTTTGCTTCAAGAATTCTCTCTAAGGGTTTAGTCAGCACTGTACCTCTGGAATAGAATGTTGGAGGTCTGGTATCTCCTCTCAGGACTCGATATTCCAGTCACCCGCAAGGGTAGGCTGGAAACGCCGGAGCTGGATTTTCCCGGCAAGAGAAAAGACAGCGTCTTTCTCAGCACGTCAAGGAGGAGGGGCAGCGTCTGTGGGCTTCTCGCATCTGCTGGGCTTTCCGCAAGGGACAGCTGTTCTGCTCCAGTATTCACCACCACCGCCATGTTTGCTTAAGGTAACGTCGGTATTATTTATACCGGAAAGGTGCCGAGTTTGACGTAAGTTTTTGGACATAAGACGTCAATAAAGATGTCACTAAGAACTGGTCGTTCTTACAGTGCTCGTTAGGAGTTCTATTACAAATCAAAACAAAGCAAGCAGGGCTTTCCCAGGTTGCTGGAGGTTTGGTATGTCGAAAGAACTCGGTGTGCTATCTAGGAATCTAAGGAAGTGACTTCTGCTGTGTCATGGACTGTCATGGACTGCAGAGGCGACTTGCTAAAATATGGCTTCGAATATTATGCCATTATAGGGATATGTATTGATTATAGCCGTATAGGGACATAAGTGTCATGCCTGCCGATCCGAGAAAGACGTGGTTGGCAATCGCTTGGTTGGCGAGAGCCGCTAGGATCTGGAGAGCGCATGCGCAAGGACTAGCGCATGCGTGAATATACTATAAAGTCCTTTCTCTCTTACGGTACGACGCTTTGCGTTCCTTCCGGGTTTCGCGCATTGCTTCCGGGTCACAGTGGTGGCGTCCGAGCATCGTCGGGAGAGGTCTACGGTTCCGCATCGTTCCTTTGATTATCGTGCACCTTTCTAGCCAGATAAGTACGGGTGCTATCATACTTAGACGTTAACTCGAGTGAAGTTGACATCCAGTGCATGCTTGGTGCTGGAGTTTTGTTTTGGTTATTTGTTACACCTCATTACGGGGTTTGTTTGATTTGGCCTCAGAAGCAGGGGTAGTTTTTTAGTTTCTTGGTAGGAGCAAAACAGATTGTGCATGTAAGCTCCAGGAATTCTTCTAAGCCTTATTTAAAGAGACAAAACAGGTACGGCCATTTACCTAGGGGTCTATATCTGCATGACCAGTCTATGGAGATACTGATTGTCTCGCTTATGTTTTAGGGAATCACCAATAAGAGACGTGTGGCACTTCTTGTGGAGAAACAGGGAGACATTCTTCTCACGGCACACTCAGCATTAGGTACCGTTATATATTGCTCACGATATATAGATTTGTTTCTAGTACACAAGGAGAGTTAACCTAATATCCCTACCTTATAGGAGTGTTCTTTCCTCTGCTTCACTCTATCCACTTTCTGTGAAGACAACAGAAGCGACGTCAAGTACAGGTAGATGCCCTGTGTATAGTTTCCAGGTACTAAGTATCCTTGTCAACAACATTCATAGTCACAGATATACTAGACACTCTATTAATCATTGTTCTTTATTTATAGGAGAAGGTCCTGAGGCCATAGTGAGTGCTGACCAGTTCTCTGCGCATCCTGGATTTATAATTCCTGTGTCTCCCCAATCTTTCCTTGTTTTGTTTCCCTGCTTTCCCTACATTGGCATCATCTCTTATCACCAGTATATATATATACCTCATTGGTGTAGAGTGAACCGGTGTGGGGGAGTTGTGGACAGAGCTTCAACTCCGTGGTGTTTCCGAGGCATCCTTCTACAAGGCATAACAGAACGCAAAGCCTTAATACATATTTGCCACCCAAACACCATGGAGGTGACACTTACTGACTTAGCAAACATGATGGGAAATCTCCAGTTAGAAACCCAGGCCTTAGCCACCAGATTAGATAGGATAGATAGGGATGGTTCTGGGGCCGCCTCGGGCTCACAGACACCAGTTATACAGGTGGTTACCCCTGCTCCCCCTTTACCACTTGCACCCCCAGAACGCTTCTCAGGAGATCCTACAAGATGTGCGGCATTTATCAGCCAATGTCAATTGCACTTCCTGTGCAAGCCCACTTGTTTTCCTACAGACCAAGCGAAGGTGGCTTTCATGTTTTCTTATTTGGGAGGCTCAGCTTCCAATTGGGCAATACCATTGATTGAACAAGATGATCCATTATTATTGGATTACGATAGATTCAAGGGCGAACTGCGTAAATTGTTCGACAAACATACATTCACCCATGCAGCTGATACGGAGTTACTACTGTTGAAACAGGGGACTAGGGATCTGCCTACTTATATAGCAACTTTTAATCGTCTAGTTGCGGAAGCCAGTTGGCCACAGGAAAAACGTAGTGCCTTATTCTATAAAGGGCTACGTGATGAACTAAAGGATGCTTTGGCTCATGTGGTGGATCCCCCAGATTCCTGTCCTGAGTTGATTGATTTAGTGGTCAAGTTAGATCAGAGACTAGGAGAACGTAGAAAAGATAAGACGAGATATGAATATAGCAAAACTTTCTATAGAGAAAGAAAGACAGAGTCTGAGTCTAGTATAGTGCCGCCCTCAGAAGGAATAGAACCTATGCAAATAGGGAGTGTGAAGGGTCCAATCAGTGAAGCTGAAAGACAAAGAAGACGAGATCTTAAACTATGTTTATATTGTGGCAGGGCAGGCCATTTTTTAAGAGAGTGCCCTATCAAGCCAAGACAAAGCAAAAGGTCGGAAAACTAGAAGACCCGAAGCCAAAAGAGACTGAGGCATCGGGTCATTCAGGATCTATAGTCTCCTCAAACTCTCTCATTCAGAGTCACTTCTTTGTGCCTTCTTTATTACAGTGGCAACATTCTCAAACACGAATACCTATTATGATAGATTCCGGAGCCTCCGGTAATTTCATGGATAAAGGATGGGCTCAACAACATAATATTCCTATAGCACAAAAATACATCATAGAAGAAGTATGTACTATTGATGGTAGTACTCTGAAATCAGGGCCTATTACACAAACTTATGATACCATCCTAGTGACATTAATGGATATCCACACAGAGAGCATGTTGTGTGACCTCATATTGTCACCACAATTCCCTATAGTTTTAGGCTTACCATGGTTAAGAGCCCACAACCCCTCGATCGATTGGCAAAAGGGCAGTATTGGATTTGATCCCGAAATTTGTAAGGACCATATCAATCATTCAGTGTCACAAACAGAACAGGGGGAGGTGAAAGAGGTTCACTCTTTGAATTATGAACAGGATGTGGTTCATAAAGGTTGTAGCGCTACCACACATACAGAATTGCAAATAGACGAACCAGACACTTCATTGCCGGAAGTCTATCTTCCTTTTCTGTCGATTTTTGATGCCAAGGAAGCCACGTGTTTACCCCTACATCGGGTATATGACTGTAGAATTGATTTGCAGGCTGGTGCACGTATTCCCACTAGTAGGGTTTATGCGTTAACCGAAAAGGAGAATGTGTATCTGAGAGAATATCTCGATAAGATGTTGGACTTAGGGTTCATAAGGGTGTCTAGATCTCCTGCATCCTCAGCCCTTTTTTTTATACCGAAAAGGGAAGGGGGTTTGCGGTGTTATATTGATTATCGGTCCCTCAATGCTGTTACCATTAAAAACCGCTATCCGCTCCCTCTCATCTCCTCTTTATTGGATCAGGTAAAGACTGCCAACTTCTTTACAAAATTAGATCTAAGGGGTGCTTATCACCTAGTAAGGGTAAAGGAGGGAGATGAGTGGAAGTCGGCTTTTTGCACGAAATATGGTCTTTTTGAATATTTAGTGATGCTGTTTGGCTTGTGCAACGCCCCCACTGCTTTTCAATATTTCATTAACGATATTCTGAGAGACATTTTGGATCAATATGTCATCGCTTACATAGATGATTTATTGATATATTCCAGTACATTGCAGGAACATATACTTCATGTGCAGACTGTCCTACAAAGATTACGGGACAATTTCCTGTTCTGCAAATTGGATAAATGTTTTTTCCATAGATCACAAGTAGCCTTTCTGGGGTATATCATTTCATCTAAAGGATTGGAAATGGATCCTCATAAGGTACAAGCTGTGGTGCAATGGCCTGCACCTACCTCAGTTAAGGAAGTGCAACAGTTCATTGGCTTTGCCAATTTTTATAGACGCTTCATTAACCAGTTCTCAGACATAGTGACACCCATTATCAAACTCCTATGAAAGGGAATCCCCTTCGTATGGACATCCGAAGCTGATGAAGCATTTCAAAAGCTAAAGAAAGCCTTCACTAGTGCTCCTGTTCTGAGACATCCTGATCAGGGTAGTCCGTTTGTGGTAGAAGTGGATGCTTCACAGGTCGCGGTAGGAGGTGTTTTATCACAAGTTCATCCAGAAACAAGAGAATTACATCCAGTGGCATTTTATTCTCACAAACTGACCGACATCACCAATAACAGACGTGTGGCACTTCTTGTGGAGAAACAGGGAGACATTCTTCTCACGGCACACTCAGCATTAGGTACCGTTATATATTGCTCACGATATATAGATCTGTTTCTAGTACACAAGGAGAGTTAACCTAATATCCCTACCTTATAGGAGTGTTCTTTCCTCTGCATCACTCTATCCACTTTCTGTGAAGACAACAGAAGCGAAGTCAAGTACAGGTAGATGCCCTGTGTATAGTTTCCAGGTACTAAGTATCCTTGTCAATAACATTCATAGTCACAGATATACTAGACACTCTATTAATCATTGTTCTTTATTTATAGGAGAAGGTCCTGAGGCCATAGTGAGTGCTGACCAGTTCTCTGCGCATCCTGGATTTAAGATTCCTGTGTCTCCCCAATCTTTCCTTGTTTTGTTTCCCTGCTTTCCCTACATTGGCATCATCTCTTATCACCAGTATATATATACCTCATTGGTGTAGAGTGAACCGGTGTGGGGGAGTTGTGGACAGAGCTTCAACTCCCTGGTGGTTCCGAGGCATCCTCCTACAAGGCATAACAATAAGGTCATGATATTGATCGGGGTCCTAGATAAAACACAACACTGTTTGTATTTATTTTACCTATCCTGTTGTGTGTTGACTTCCAACCCCCTCACCCCACCCTGCCCCACCGCCTCACTGCTGTTACCTGTCCCAGCCACCATTGTTTATGATAAACACGAGAAGCACTTTTCTTTTAAGAGTGAAGTAAATGATAATTCCCAACTCAATTTGGTTCAAAAGGACACACCTTAATTACGTTGGAGCAAGCAAAATTAATTTTAGGTGGAGCCAAGATGGCGGAGTGAGTAAACGCAGGCTCACGGCTCTGCACCCGCTACAGATTTTGAAAGACTTTCTTCGTTAGGGCTGCTGATGAGAGACTGACCCTGGCCTGCGGAGCTTCTGGGAGCCAGGTGCTCAGGAGTGAAGCCCCACTGAGCTGCCGTGGATGCCGGTAAGAAGTTCGCAGAAGAGCATTGAGAGCGGCAGGTGAAATCTAAGATGGGCGCACTGACTTTGATTTGCTGTGAGAGACCCAGCACTGGGTGAGCCCTCCCAGAGAGTGGTGCTGCGGAAGCCTGCTCCAGAATGTATGGGATCTTGGACCAAGCATTTTGCCTTGCACGCCGACAGGGTCCAAGGCTTGGAGAGCCCAATGGAAGTGCACTCGGCCCTGCAGGGAAATGATGAGTTGGCAAGGCTTCGCCGTAGGGCATTGGAGAGGCCCAAGGCACCCAAGACTTATATGCACTGCACCGAAGACCCATGGAAGCCTTTAGCAAGATAAGCCCTAGAGAGACATTTAGGAGTCTAGTCTTTGAAAGATCTGGGCCGGTAAACTGTGCAATGACTCCCTAACCACAAGACCGATAAATGAAACATGCAGTGCACCTATGCTGCTGAAGAGAAAGCAGCATTAATTAGCCCCATAGAATAAGAAGTGCCTGGCGTGCAACAAAGGTGACATTAATAAGAGACTCCTACACCTCTCCTTGTCAAGTAAGAAATGAGCTTGAGCTTAGAAAGTAAACACACAAAAATAAGGTGATATTCATAAGCGGCACACCAATGGGTGTTGAGAATAATACACACAATGCATTCTCCAGCTGGCTGTATGCCTCCTGTAAAGGGTGCATAGAAAGGTCGAGCAGGTGTAATCCTTACCTATGGCCCTCACAGTGCCTGCTCCCCGACAAAGTCCATAGACGCAAATCCAGCGAAATTCTTCCTACAGATTTCTTTACAGGATCTCCAGAAAGACGTTAGAAGAGACCTGAGGAAAGACATTGAGTGCAGCATTGCTTATCTTATTGCTACGCTGGGCAGCAAAATTGAAGAATTGCACAAGAATGTGGACACAGTGGGGTCTCGGGTACTGGAGTTGAATTCCGTGCCGAAAAATTTGAATCAGCAGCTACGGCGACCACGACAAGACTGTGGGATGTAAGTGCACAAATGGACCCTGCCCTACTGAAACTTGAAGATGTTGAAAATACAGAGTGACTGGAAAATCTGAGAATGAGAAACCTGGGTTTGGGTGTGTGAAAGCAATGAGAGATGTGATACGAGGGAAGTGTATCTCACTGATGACTCATTTACAGAAGCTCTGATAGCAGGAGGTTGAGAGACACGAGAAGGAGTTAAAACATAGACCTAAAATATAAGGGGACCCCTCAAAAGCTAACTAGAGACAGCTCTCTATATTGCAGGGCTGACATAGAGCTTTGAATATGGAGTGGGCTTCATATATGACAGATAAGAAAGTAGGCTCCCACTTGGCAAAGCAGTGTAGGGGACTGTAGGAGAGTAGGGTCTGCAATCCTATGATCACCCGGACTTTTTGCTTTTGTTTCACTGGTTTACGACTTTCTCTGGCTGTGGGCCTGCCAATCAGACCCACAGCCTAGCTGTTCTCTCACTAAATTGATTCATGTACCTTAGGTGCATTACCCAATTGGAACTGGGCCACCCTGTCAGACCCTGTAACTCAGGGCATCGGTGAACCCAGGGCCTACCAGGGGCTGAAGCATGTATTATGCCACCCCTGGCTGGCCACCTAAATCTGACACAACTGGCTGCACGACAGCTGGGGCAACGTGGCGTACTCGCCCGTTGCTGTAGGTAT
The DNA here is from genome assembly GCF_964263255.1 of Lissotriton vulgaris. Classification (NCBI taxonomy): domain Eukaryota; kingdom Metazoa; phylum Chordata; class Amphibia; order Caudata; family Salamandridae; genus Lissotriton; species Lissotriton vulgaris. The sequence continues at coordinate 1,076,352,352 of NC_141689.1, read as the reverse complement.
AGTATCCCTATATCTAAACTCAAAATGGACACCCGAGTTCCTATCAGTCACTCCTATGGCAGGCCTTGACAATCCTGAAGGCAGAGTGCGTGGAATCGTGTGAACTGGGCTCTGGCACGAGCCGAGCCGGGTTGCAGCTTGCGGAACCAAGACCTAATGGCTGTTCCATGATAACGCGTATCATATCGGTAACTTCGGTATAGCGTTATCAAGACATGTCGAGTAAGGTGTCATACGAATCGGGATGCTGCCCCCTCACCAATTCTGGCGACGAGGTTAGCATTCCACCCTTCTAGAGGGACACGACATGTACGTAACTGTGAACCCCGGTTAAAGTTAACTGAAGCCTCAGCTCCACAAAATGGATGCTGCCACCACAGACACGAGTCTGACCTCCTGCTGCTGGGAGTCCTTCCAGCGAGGAGAGCTTGGACAAAGGGTTTCCTGTCAGGGGCGGTGTTCGCACCGTCCCAGACAGGGTTTGTGTATTCTGGGTAGGTAGGGCTTTGCAGGAAGGTGACTGCGGAGTGGCACCCCGGTGCTCACTACGCATCTGCCGGTTAGAACCAGTTCCAGGGGCGCGCAGCCCCTGACCTGGGGAAAGTCCGGCAGGGGAGAGGGGTGTAACTACCCCCCTTCCTGGTCCCACCCCTAGGGCAGGACCTAGTCATGTACCCACCCCTTTCTTTAGGATAAAGGCCGGAGCGGGGACCCTTCCAAATTAGATCATCTTTGAATCAAGAATACTTTCTACGAAAGGACTTCGAGACTCTTCTCAAGATTTCTCCCTTGTGGCTAAGGAGTAGTCACCCTGCACCAGCGGGCACCATCTAAGAACTCTGCGGTTTGCTGCAAGTCCTTCCTCAGGAATCCGACGACCCAGCTCGACGAGAACCGACTCCCTGGTACCTCTGACCTCTACCCACATCGTCAGCTCAGCTGAGATCTGTGGGTGCGACGAGACCTCGAGGGACCGGCCATCATCAAAACCTGCACGCTTTCTTAAACTCAGCACGACCACCGAAGGAATTCTCTGGTGAGTGCTCTGGGGTCCGAGAAGCCCTGACCCTGAGCAGCTCCAGCACCGAAGTGCAGTCTCCCAGCATCTCCACGATCTGCGTGGGGCCCTTCTGCCGCTGCTCAGCACGTTGTCCGATCACTAGCCGCCGGCTTGTGACCCTTTGACGACGAACGACAATCAACGCTGCTGGTCTGGTTGCTCCAGACTAGCCTTCTGCTCCTTTTTACGAGAGGAGCACCACGGACCCTCTTGGTCCACTCAAGACGCCATTTTAGGCCCACCACGTGGCCCTGAAATCTGCCAAGGCTTGTTGCCCCAATCCTGGGCCCAGCGACGCCGACAGCATCAACCTTCGTGGGACAGCTCGCACCTCCATCCTGGTCGCCGACAATGCCTCCTGGTCCGTGAGACTGCAGAGCACAGCGTCGCCCACTCACCTAGTCGAGGTGACGGCCATCCGGTGCCTTCCTGGTACCCTCTGACTACTGGCTAGTAGTACGAACTTGGTCCCCTCTGCTTTCAGGTATCAACGCTCTCTGATCCAGGCTTGGATCTCTACGAACTATTCATCACTGGTCGCCGGCCAGCAACTCCTTCCTTCCGGCTCCTGGCTCGTCAGCGAAGACCCCCGACGCCTGTAAGACTTGTGCAGCCGCAGCCCTTGTGGCTAGCTAACTCCGACACTACGGTGTCTGCATAGCCTCCTTACTTAAGGGTCCTGAGTCCCTCGCTTCCGACTTGCCTTATCGGGTCCGCCCGAGACCACTAGAACTTTCCGTGCCCTCGGGTACTTGTTTTAATTGTGCACTTGAAGTATTTCCCTAAGAGTTTTGTTCTGTGCTTAGTACCCTGTCCTCATAAAGAGTCCAGGGCTGTTGTGATTCTAATAAATACACTGTTTATTTTCATAACCCTTGTGTGGTGTCCTTTCACTTGGTGTTCAAGGGGTATGTGATGGTATTACAGCTGGCTTAACACGCCCTCTAGAGTTTAGCCCGAAGACTGCTCGTATCCACGCTACTAGGATAGCTGGTCTAAGGTTGACTTACAACCAATCACCATAAGGGTCGTTTGGACCGATGCATAGCGGTCGCTAGAATAGCGAACGCTGCATATCGGGCCAACTTCTCACAGGGACAACGAGGAAGAGACTATGTCAAAGTAGTGCTGCCCAGGCAGAGGGACCTCCTACAAGCCGAGGGAGATAAACTCTGGGCTTTTTGTATATATAGCTAAGCTCCTTGGCAATCTTAGGGCAGATAGTCAGCAGCAGCACTATCTAGATGAATTAACATTCAATCAGCTGTCAGAGAGTCAAATGGAGCCAATACCTGCTGACATCTCCCAAGAACAATATATGAAACACAATGAAAATCCTCAAACACAATAAAGCCCTCAGATCAGATGGGCTCACAGATCCTTTTAATAAGATATTTCAGTGGCCACTGACTGACAAGCTGGAGAAGCTGTTAAACCCTATTGGAAGCAGGGGATTGTTCCAAAAGACATGGTGGAGTCAACAATATCCATAATAGATAAATCAGGGAAAACTCCAAGACTATACACCTCGTGTAGGTCAAGAGGTTTAAAAATGTACATATCGAACTCTGCTCAAAGAATCTGGCAAGCAGAATGGAGAGAATCCGTCCTAGCTTAATGCATGAAGACCAGTCTGGATTTATAGCTTCCAGACAGAGACACAACAACAACTGCAGGACGGTCAAAGTTCAATTGGTTCACTCAGAGGCGTTTTAAGGCTAGGATTCAAGCTAGACTGGCTGATAAGTGGTTTGCCCCGAAATCGGTCCAATTATGCTTATTTCTGGTCCAGGAGGATCTGGCTTGGTAGTTCGGTCTGGACTATTCCCATGAGGCAGAGGGTCAAGACTGATTTACATATGACAGGGTCTAAACTGGGGTGGCATGGTGAGCAAAAGAACGATGATTTAACCCAGATATTGACTGGGGATGAATGCTTGATTTGCTCTGCATTCTATCCATCATCTGTGTGTATTTTGCTTTCTCGCCCTAAGTGCCCAGGTATGCCCAAATGTGGGTCCTGGGCTCACTCTGCCCCTGGATTCAAGCTAGCCTGGCTGATGAGTGGTGATGCCCCGAAACCAGTCCCAGGATGCTTGTTTCCAGTCCAGGAAGGACCTGGCTTGGCAGTTTGGGTTGGAGTGTTCCCATGAGGCACAGGGTGAAGACTTATTTGCTTTTGGCAGGGTCTAAACTGGGGTGGCATGGTGAGCAAAAGAACGATGGATTTAACCAAGATCAATTGGCTGAGGGTAAATGTTTGATTTGCTCTGCATTCCGTCCATCATCTGTGTGTTTTTGATTTCTTTTGGATATATGCACAGACAGGATTTATGCCATTTAAATCTTTTCTTTGCATTTGCAAAGTCTGCAATTTGCAAAAGAATGAGTTTGTGATATTGTGTCACAATGGGCCGAAGATATTTTCCAAGTCAGAAAATTCTTTTTGTTTTGTGAAAAGGCTTTTACTACACATATACATTCAAAATCACAAATCGGAGGGATCATGAAAAGAGCTTTTCCTTCCTAGTTGCAATTTGAAGCGCTATATATCAATGGTTTGTGACGGCAATTGCAGTTTTTTGCAAATAATCTGTTAACGATCAAATCAAATTGGGATGGTAACTGATTTTCAAAGCGCTGGTTGCCCACGTATGACAACTTCCTCTTTGAGATTCGTGGAGAGTGGCTGTGTGGGAAGCACACATTGATCCAGGGAATCACAGCATGATCCGTCCAGTGTCTTTCATGGAGGTCAACATATTTATTAAAGCAATGTCTGTCCCTTTATGAGACAAAGGCTTTATGAAACAATGGTGACAGCCAGTGAATGTGAATGCTGGGATGGAGGCAGGGCTTTAAGTGGGATAAAAAAAAATGGGGGATCTCTCAAAGGGGCGTGGCTGAAGTTATTGAGGGTGTGGCTTAAAAACACATAAGCTAAAAACCAGGACTGAGCATAGTGTGCCACCAGACTGGTACTTTGCTGCTTCTGTCCTTGTATCCAGATATATATAATACAACACTTGCATCAAATGGTGGAAGGCACACTCAATTGAAATATGACAGACAGATTTCTTAGTCCAAATGGTTAAACTTCTTTATTTTGGTAATTATACCAGGCAATCACACAATCAACGTGTTTCGTTCCTTATTGGAACTTCGTCAGGGCAAGATCAAATCTGTATCAGATGAACCAATCGAATGTTAAATTATAATGGCTGAGACTCTTGAAGTATTCCCATCATACGAGTAAAAGTCGCCTGCTTCAAGTTGCAACGGAAATGCAACTGAACCTACTAATATTTGACTCCAGAAACGATAGAATATATGTGGAGCAGCGTAGTAATTCAGCCCCTGGCAAAATATTATGTCCAGGGTAAGCGACGATCAAAAAGAAGAGAGCGCTTTATTTGGCTTCTGCGTGGCGATATAAGCTCAATCGTAAGCGACGTCTCCCGGCATAATAACAGGGAAAGGGCAGTCTTTATATGTAATACAACAAGTAACATTTTTACACCTACAACAAGCCAGGACTATTGGCTCTGCCAATGGGTGTTAATTGCATAAGATAAATAGGCAACAACTAGGGATTCGTTTTTATAGAATATAGAAAATACTGGACCGCCTGAATGGGGAGCCTGAAAGAGACCCATCTCAGCACCTGCTTTTTGCAACTGCCGGTGCTGAGCACAGGCAGGACCCTGCCCACATAAAGCCCTGGGTGAAGGTCTGCTGTGAATCAATGGCCTCCATCTCTAAATTGGTTGCTATTCACTTGGTAACAAAATTCCTCCTTTCTTGTTAATATTCGAAAGGCAGGTTTTGTGACCTCCTGCCAATATACATTTTGCAATGCAACTAAGTACATCAATCGCATGGCAAAATGAAGGGGAATACACTGACCAACTGGTGTGTCATTTGCACATGCTGGATTGTGAACTGCCATACTTCGTCGGAATACGCAAGTGTGTTGATTATGATATTGCATATTGTTGAAATAATTAGTCCATTTTAAATTGTATATTCTAAACTAATGAACTATGAACTGTGGGTCGTGGCATGGCTATCGATAAACATGACAAGCTTGAACTAGACATAATTTTATATTTTTAGCTTTTTTTAAACCATGTTGGGTACTTCCCCGAGATGTGGATCTCATATATCTGAGGCCTAGTGAAAGTCAAGTGTCTGATATCTGTTTGAGGTGTAAGTAGGCTCTGCTAACCCTGAGGGTATTTCACGCTCTTCCACGCCCAACAGTCTCTAGCCCACAGCACATTCCTGAGCCTAGATTTATTTTCCCTTCCATCTTTCGTCAAAGTAAAATAAACTGAACATACGAACTTAGCTGAGTGACAGACCCTTCAAGTTTTGCCTCTTTAACGAAAAATAGCTAAAGGATATGATCGATGTGTTGTTCACAGAATGACTGTTTCTTTTTCATACAATGTTTGTTCAAGCCAGCTTAGTTTGTGCTCTCTCATTAAGTGCGTGACTTGCTCTAAAAACATACTTGAGTGTCTTAAAAAAATTCACATTGCTAATGCCTCAACTCAATACTGGGCATAAAATAAGCCTTTCTTAGAAATGTAAAGGTGAGATTTAAGTTGTTGCTTTAGTGTTTTTTTTTCTGTGCCTTTTAAAACTCACCTGAAACGATGTGTGTATTTTGAAGGCTACATTTGAGAATATTTGACCTAATTTATGAGAAGTGAGGCATCCCTGCTTGAAAGCAGCGATGCATCACTTCTCAGTGCGCCCTCCTTGCGACATGATTGATGCGTCATATTTACTGTATGCCGCATCATGTCGCAAGGAGTTACAGATGGGTCAGTATTTCTGACGTATATGACATATTAAAATGTCTTCAGAAAATATGAAATGATCACATGGGAAAGGCAAAATATATTTTAAAGGAGAAAGACCAGTAGAGTTTCAGTCTGAAAAGTGGTGCCATTAAATAGCATAGTGTACGCCATGTATTGCGTCAGACTACAGGCTGTGGGTCTTATTTACAAGAAAGTGACTCAACGTGGTGTCACAATCCATTTTGCTGCGCTTCCTGAGCATCTTTCAAAGCACAGGAATGCCTCATAGCTACAACGATATGAAGGATCCCTGTGGTCCCTGTGGTCCCCCCTGCGCTGGCGCAGGATTGGCTGCCATGCTCTGACACAGGCATGCTTGCACCATGGTGCAATGGTGCCTGCGTTGTGGGATGATTGTTTTTGTGCAGGAAGGAACACCTTCCTGCACACAAAAAAATCACATGTGGTGTTTTCCTCTTTCTGTGTGTGCTGCATAATGCAAAATGAGAATAAATGAAAACATGGGGCAAGCCCCATGTGAAAGGGCCTCTGTCAATCTTATGCCTGCTGTGAGGTAGGCGTAAGATATTGACGTATTTGCGCCCTAGAAGTGGCGCAGTGAAATCTTATAGATTTCACTGCGACACTTCTATGACACTTTCTTGCGCCAGAACACCCCCCCTGCATACATTATATCTGGCGCAGGTATAATGTGGCGCAGGCGTTTACAAAGTGATGCACCTACAAAGATGCGTCACTTTGTGAATATGGTGCAACAAGGCACATTTTTTACGCTGCTGGTGCGTCACAGAAAGTGGCGCACCAGCGGCGTAAAAGTGACGCCCGGCCTCATAAATAAGGCCTATTGTCTTTATGGGAGAGTCACTAGCTAAGCGATGAGGTCTGCGGGAACAATTTGCGAGTGGCGAGCGATAGGAGCTCTACTGGGTGCACTGGAACATCGGAGGATTTCTGACAGTTAAATTCCATGTGCTCCCTTTCCTAAGTTGAATAATTCTTCCACCATTTATCTGTAACTCCACAGCTCTCTGTATTCTTCCCCATTACCTCTTCCCACCAAGGACTGAGAATTATTCTTCCAGAAGAAGAAAGAAAGGCGCACAACAAATTATAAAATGTCTTCAGAAAATATGAAATGATCACATGGAAAAGGCAAAATATATTTTAAAGGAGGAAGACCAGTGGAGGTTCAGTCTGAAAAGTGGTGCCATTGAATAGCCTAGTGTACGCCATGTATCGCGTCAGACTACAGGCTGTGGGTCTTATTTACAAGAAAGTGACTCAGCGTGGTGTCACAATCCATTTTGCTGCGCTTCACTGAGCAGCTTTCAAAGCACAGGAATGCCTCATAGCTACAACGATATGACGGATCCCTGTGGTCCCCCTGCGCTGGTGCATGATTGGCTGCCATGCTCTGACGCAGGCACGCTTGCACCATGGTGCAAGGGTGCCTGCGTTGTGGGATGATTGTTTTTGTGCAGAAAGGAACACCTTACTGCACACAAAAAAATCACAAGTGGCGTTTTCCTCTTTCTATGTGTGCTGCATAATGCAAAACGAGGATAAATGAAAACATTTCTCCTTGTTACGCCTCCCTACGCCTTCCCTGGGAAGATGTAGCATTCTGACGCATTCCCAGATTTTTGATGTCTCGTAAATCTGGGAATGTGTCAGGTTCCTTGTGTGTTGCGTAGTAACCCCCACAGCAACACCCATGGAACCCCCCTTTCACTCAAAGTGCTGCGTGAATAGGGGTTGTATTTACAAGGATACGAAAAGCCACGCAAGGTGGCTTTATGTGTCCTTCTAAATATGGGAGAGAAAAATGTGTCGCAGATGCGTAACAAAATGTGGTATATCGGCGGTGCAAAGGGATTGTAAATGTGCCCCTGTTTATTTTAGAGGCCATCAGAAAGTGAAAGCAGACTAGGATGCACCTTAATAAAGTACATGATTTTGAAAAGTGATTCAGAAGGGCACTAACAGTGTTTTCTGCGCTTAAGATATGTGGTTTAGATTGAAGAAAGAAAAACAAAGGAAAGATGACAAACAAGTTCAAGAGCTTGGAGTCATCATAAATTAATTGAATAAACCAGAAACCCCAGGCAACAAAAAATTATTGCAAGGCCCTGCTGTTTTATGTAGTGAGATGAGGCAAAAAGTTCACTTTTATATCATTCTTTTGATTTTATCTATTGCAAAGTGATACATGACACAACATACAGACTTACAAAATGATACCATACAAGTGCAGCTCAGGCACTCTTAACCTGAATTGTTAGTTCTCCTAATAGGTTTTCAATCAATTAGGTATTTGCAACCATGAACATAGGTTTACATACTAAGACTCCCTCAGATGCCTGCCAGGAATTCACAAAAAGATTCATGTCAGACAAACATGTATTTACTACTGCTCACTTCTCTGCGAAAAGTGCAGACATTTGTCTATGTAAATCCCACACATTGGGTGAAAACTGAGCGCGATAATCAATTGATCAGTTAACAATACCTAAGTTGTGGTGATGACATATTTGCAAAGGGGAAGTTGCCCACGTAGGATAACTTCCTCTTTGATATTCGTCGTGAGTCGCCCTGTGGAGAGCAGCCAGTGATCTATAGAATGTTATGTTATGTTAATAGAATTTATTATAGCGCACATCTCACCCGGGGGCATCTCAGCGCTGTGAACAGATCCTGGTTTGATATGTGCCCAAGTCAAATTAGTATAGAAAAGCTTTGAGTAGTTTTCTAAATGTGCTGTATGTGGGAGTCTCTTGGAGAGTTTGGGTTAATTTATTCCAATATGTTCGGGCGAGATAGGAGAAGGCCTTGGACCCAGAGTGTGTTTGACGCTTCCGGGGCACCAGCCGCGGCTGGCAGTGGGAATACCTGCAGGCAGTGCTTAATTTGTGCCAGTGCTTTCCGATGCTAAGCACCGGCACTTCTTTCTCAGGACCGGGTCTATTGAATTTTTCTCCCACGCACATAGTTGGTGCACTGGCCTGCACTGTTGCCTGGCCATTAAAGTGCCCCTAAGAGCGAAGATGTTCTTATTTGCTGCATACTAGTGTGCTTGCTTTGACCGCGCTGATGCGTGGTCTTCAGGGTGGGCCCGTGAGGATGTGTTGTGTCATGCGCAGTTTCTTTAAACTGCACGTACGATGAGCTGGGAACTTCAGTTATGTGGCACCAGACAGCAGTCTTTTCTTGCCAGTGCCAAAGAAGCTGCAAGGTTAGGTGAGTAGGCACCTGCCGGTGGAACAAACACGCGGAAGGACAGATTATCAGTGCTCTAAGAAAACTGCCCAGCCCCAACAGAAATGTCAGTTTAATTTATGATAACTTAAAAATAGGCATCGCTCTTTGAAGGGAGGTCTCGGCCTTTTGGGGTCAGGAGCTCCCTCCATGTTGAATCTAATTCCTGGGAATGTTTTTCTGCGATTCTGGGTGGTTTGGGAATAGCTTGCGCCAGCTCACACATCATCTCGTGCGTGCACAATAATTGTGGCCAGCATTTAAAAATAAGCCCGGACAGCTTGGAGACGCGGCCAAGTGACAAACTGCAGAGGCTGCGAGGTTACCAGCCCACCGGGCCAGAGAGGGTGTTTTTATTACATTCTGACAATCCTCTCGCTTGACTGGGGCTCCTGTCCACCCGCGTGGGAGAAATCCCAAGACACAAAGCTCCACCCTTGTGCCACACGAGCACAGTGCACACATGGAGGAGTAGGCGCTGTGAGCCTCTGTCCACCCTGCAGCAGGCAATCGCGCTCCGCTCACTGCCCAGCACTGTGCACAGGTGACAGGCCTCTGGCCTGAGATCTCCTGACCGAGCCCAAGGGCAAAAGGGATACCTCCATGTCTTTTCAGGGGGGCCCCTGAAGGTTTTTTTTACACCACTGAGTGCTTTGCTTGCTCATGAGAAGGCAGGGGGACTAGGCTGTTGGGGAAGTCTAACGCTCTGCAGGTCTTTTTTTAACATTTTTGCGTACCACAGGCCCCATGTGCACCTGCCATGTTTATGTACTCAACTTGTTTGGAAACTCTGATGCAAGAGTTTCATGTACATATATATTGTCCAGAGCTTTGAAGCAGTTTCCAGTTATCAGCAGCAGTGTAAGAAAGTCAGACAATAAAAAGGTAATTCTTACATGATTCTGGCAATGTGCAAATGGATTCTAACACTTGATCATGTTGTTTTGGGTTACCAGCCGCTGGGCATCAGACGGGCAGCTTTTAGGGTGGTGAGCACCTGGCATTTACTTTGGGGGTGCTGAGCTGAGGTCAGGGGCACAGTGTTAGGAAATAACTTGGATTGAAAGCGCCTGCTACAGAGTTACTTATGTGTTCCAGCAAGATTCAGGCTACAATAAAAATGTGAAGATAATGCTGCACACTGGTGATTAAATGTTACGTCCCTGCTGGAGAGATCAGTGTTTTGTCTAGTAGTAGTTTGAACTGCAGCACAGAGAGTTAATGTGCCTTCTGCAAAGAACATGTACTATGCAGATGACAGAACTGTATTCATGAGGATAGCTCAGTGGGTTTCTGTTTTTGTCATAGAGATCCTTTTGTTACTTGCTCTTCCTAAATTACAATCCTAATATAGAACAGACAGCAGACTCTGTTGAATTAGTTCAAAAGTGCTTGTGGAAGCCTGTCTGAATGGATTTGAATGTCTGACTTCATTTGAAAATAGGTGGAAGTGGGATTTTGTGACTTGTAGCCTGATCATGTAATAGAACTATTTGTTTGAAGCATGGGAGCTTGATTTACCATCAAAACCTAATCCCAATGGTATAACAGACACTTTATTATATTATCTTTTGTTAGAAATACTTATTGTGATGCCACAAAACATCTTTTGATGGCATAAAACCTTAACACAGTTAAATAATTCCTATTCTGTGTCTTGGACAGCACAGCTAGGCATTGTTGAGACAGGCCATGAATTTATTATTTATTTTATTTATTTATTTATTTATTGCATCTGTAGAGCGCACTGTCACCTGTCAGGCATCCTGGCGCTAAAAAAGTGAATGAGGTGGCCTACCTCATTCAGGACCTCAACAACCCCTTACATCTTAGGGAATAGCCATGTTTTTAACTTCCTTCTGAATGGCAGGAGATCATTAGTTTGTCTCAGCTCACCCGGAAGAGTGTTCCAAAGTTTCGCCGCAGCGACATCAAAAGATCTGCCACCAGCTCTGACTTTTTTAAATCTGGGGATTCTTACCAGATTTGCCCCAGAGGAGCGCAATGTACGGACAGGAGCATACCACTCAAACTTGCGCTGCAAGGAAATAGGACCAATTCCATGCAAGGCCTTGAATACCAGGCAGAGTGATTTAAACTGTATCCTTTGTTTCACAGGCAACGAGTGTAACTCTCCCAGAGCCAAAGAGGCCGAGGACCTACTGGACCAGCCTAATGCTAGTTTAGCTGCGGTTGAATGATACTGCCATGTCACTGCTCAACTTTACATAATTTATAACTGTATGTTTAATAAAGCAGAGGTGTACTCTTTTCTTGCTGTCCCTCAGTAACTTCTTTTCTTCCTCCCTTTCACTTCTCACTCCTTCCCTTCTCTCCATTCTTCTTTAACTTTCTGCCCTACGTCCGCGTTTCCTCTTAATCACCGCCTCCCCTCATTAAATGCTTCTCATTGTTCACCTTCCCCTTCCACTCTACTTTCACACGCGCCACGCTGTTTGATCTTCTTCCCTTGCCTTTCTCCCATTTTCACTTTTCATTCTAATCATGTTACACTCCAATCTTGCACTCTCACTCTCTGCTTCCCACTGGAGGAAGTGGGCGAAGCTGGCGAAGTGTAGACTCTTAGCAAAATGTGAGCACCTGTACTTCATATTTTACAAATTAAGCACTGCCTGCAGGGTGGTGACGTGGCGATGGGGAGGGGCAGGGTGGGGGGTAGTAATGTATGGATTATGGAGCTTCCCAGGTAAGTAAACATTTAAATAAATAAAACGAATTTCGTTGAGTGCACTGCATCCCCAAAGGCGATGCAGTGCGCGCAACGAAATTCGTTTTATTTATTTAAATGTTTACTTACCTATAAAACTCCGTAATCCATACATTACTACTCCCCACCCTGCCCCTCCCCCTCCCCCTCCCCACGTCACCGCCCTGCAGGTATTCCCACTGCCGGCTGTGGCTGCGGGGCATGCGCAAAAGGGCTTGGGTGCTTGATCTCAAGTAGCGGCCGGAATGTAGGTTATGAGTATTCTTTGCAGGTAATGAGGGCCTTTGCCTCTGAAGGCATTATATGTGAGGGAGCATATTTTGAAAAAGGGACGCTTCTTTATCGGAAGCCAATGTAGTTCCTTCAGTAAGGGCGCAGAGGTAGTGCTTGCAGGACGATTCAAGACTAATCTAGCCACGGTATTCTGAACTACCTGTAGCTTAGATAGTATGGAGTCTCCAACACCAGCTAGCAGAGCATTTCCGTAGTCCAGCCTGCTTACCACAGCATGCTCTTCCCAGTGTCTTCCGTGGATGTAAACTTATTTTGTGAAGCAGTACCTATCCCTCTCTGAGTCAAAGGCTTTATAAAATAATGGTGACATCACATGAATGTGAAGGCAGGGATAAAGGCCTGCTGTCCATCACTGGCCTCCGCCACTAAGTTTGCTGCCTTGATTTAAGGGTCACTAAGGGGCATATTAGCAAGAACATCGATAAAATTAAGCGCCATTTTAGCGGCAGGAAATTGCAGCTAAAACTGCAATAATGGGCTTGCTAATATGCGTCATAGAATTTCAATTGAAATTCTAAAACGTATTTTAGCAAGCCAATTATCGCCATTTCAATTGAAATTCTTTAACGTATTTTAGCAAGCCCATTATCGCCATTTTAGCCGCAGTTTCCTGCCACTAAAACGGCGATAATTTTAACGATGTTCTTGCTAATATGCACCTGAATTCCTCCTGCTTCATTAATGTTCAAAAGGCAGGTCTTGTGACCTACTGCCAATATCCACTTTTCAATGCAGCTCATAAGTACATAGGTACATTGATAACATGGGAAAAAATGAAGGGGATTTCACAGACCAGTTGGTGTGCAATATGAACTTACAGGTCCTTGCTACACCGGGCACAAGATTGTGTGTTGTTTACGATATTGCTTTTTGTTTAACCCCTTCACTGCGGCGGCTATTCCGCCGCAGTGCTAAGGGGGCGGGGCGGCCGCGCGGCGGCCGCATGCTGGTGACGGAACCGCTCCGTCACCAGCGTCGGTGGCGCTGTGCTTATGACGGAGCGGTTCCGTCACGGCCCGCCCCGCTCAATAGAACGCTCAGCGCAGGCGCGGAATTTGCGCCGCGCATGAGCAGCGAGCGGGCCATGACGGAACCGCTCCGTCATCAGCACAGCGCCACCGCAGCTGATGACGGAGCGGTTCCGTCATCAGCAGACAAGGGGTTAAATAAATAGAACATTTCAAATGAATTGTGTATTTTATATTGTTGAACTATGAATCGTGTGTCATATTAGATGGCAGTGGACAGTTATAAAAAGTTTGAACAGGACATCATTTTATATTTTTCCCTTCTTAGACTCTGTTGGATAGTTGCTGTGCTAAATATAAGCTGGTGGTTTCAGCACCAGCACTTAATAGTCATCACCAGCGCTAGTGACAGTTCACCACATGGTGGCGGTGTCTGTAAAATTGTTAAAGTTGCACAACGACCATGTTTATTAAGTTAATTCACATTGACAATGAATAATACCAGCCTCTCATGCCATTGTTATAGCTTTGTGTGGCCTGAAAATGTCTGCCTTGTCGGAGTGCAATGATTAGTAGGTATGTTCGTCCTGTCATTTACAGCACCGGTGGTGCAGGCTGAATGGCCTTTCGAGAAGGGTCCTGGCACTTAATGTTTTTACAAATTAAGCACTGGGTAGTTGACTTAAGTTTGGTTCTCCCATGTAGGAGTTAGGGACCATCAGTCCAGCCTCGAGCTGAATATACGTAGCAGAGAGGGGGCAGAGTTTACTTTCCCTCAATTCCATGTCTCCTAGTGAAAGACAAGTGTCTGATCCATGTTTGCTTTCTAAGGGGGGATATTAGTGCGGTGTTTCTCTAAAATTGGTGACGCCACACTCGGGCATTTATTCAATGCATGGATGCAACGTATTTACAAAAATATAGCACACCCCTAAATTTCCCCTAGCACTAAAAAGACAGCCTAGAGCCAGCTCAGGCACCCTTGTGCCATGTTGTGAGGGGGCCTTCACTTCAGGGGCAATTGTTTATGTGCAGAAGTGACACCTTCGTGCAGAAAAATTCTCTTTAAAGGTGATTTTCTGTTATGTGTGCTGCAGAATGCAACATACATAGAAAGAGCAAAATACAAGGAGGAATGAATAATTTCACCTCATATCGCCATCACAAGACCAGGTTTTACCTGATCTTAGTTTTTAGCGCTATCCTATCCTTGTAAATACGGGACAGCTTAAAAAAGCAATTGGTGTTGCCTTGCAACACTCACAGCAATGCACATTGCGTGCCCCTTTGCCTCAGCTACTGCTGGGGTAAGGGACATATTTACAAGATGGCTTTAAGACATGTTAAGTGGCTTATCACTACCATGTAAATATGGGGTAGGTAGCAACGCCACTGTCGCATTTTGAAAAAGTTACTCTCTGGTGGTGTTTGGGGCTTGTAAATATGCCCCTGAGTATTCTCTGATAACTCTGATAAATATGGGGCATATTTACAAGGGGATTGCACCTCTGGAATGTCACTTTTTCTGATGCTCCAGTTGCGCAATGCCATGCTCCATATTTACAAAGTAGTGTTAAGCCACTTTGCGTGGCATAACGCCGCTTTGCAAACATGGTATCTTTTCATGCAGATATCTGCATGAAATGGGCATTCAATGAGTGTTGCTGTGGGTGTTCCTGCCCAACGCCCATTTCTTTTTTACACTGTCCCAGACTTACAAGGATATGTAAATCTGAGGCAGGGCCAAAAACTAACACCTTTACAAAGCAGGCATTCTATTGGCACAACAAGGAGAAATACTTTTATTTCTCCTTGTTTCTGCTTTTTCTATGTGTGCTCAGAATGCAGGACCCATAGAAAGAGCAAAAAACCTGAAACCCTTTTGGTGCCAGCGTCGTCCAATGGCTTTACATCCCTGGTGCGGCGCACGTCCATTAGCCAACACCAGGGAGGGCTCTCTTTAATCCTCCGGTGCAGAGCACCAGAGGTTTTTTTTCCCTGAAGGAAATGTGGAAGGCTTTCAGTGTCTCTCCCCGCTTCCCCTCCTGCCCATCTGTGACGTCAGCGCACCACATGGCGCTCTGATGTCACAGTTTTCCCCACCGGACCTAAGGAAGCAGCATGTAAGGCCACACTCAACTCGGATGAGGAAAACAAGCCTTCCTGAAAGGGTTTCCTTGCTGTGGATCGCAGCAGCGCTACCCCACTAGACACCAGGGACATCATGGGGGGGTCGGCCTTAATGGGAATGGGTTACCCCCCTACACGCGGGGGCATATACATATTTTTTTAACCCGGTTTTTACTAGAGACAGTAATGGCGGACAAGGAGTACGTGTGGATCTAATATAACCTAAAGGAATCCTGTAATTCAATTACACAACCTCGGTGCAAACGTGTCGGTGATAGTACGAGCCCTTGTTCTTAGCGAGGAAGTATCCACAAGTTGTCAAATCAGGCAATATTTAAGCCCTGGACTCCGAGAGAGTATGCATACTTATGACATCACGGCAGAACCTTGAATGCCCTATGTCCTGATGATGCCTGTAATTTTGAAAGGCAGAAACGCGTCAACAGTTTGTTGAAGGCACCATTATAAAATTCTGAATAGTATAAAATGAACTAAAAGGAGTACAAAAATAATAGAGGTTAAAAAGATTATACCCCGTAGGCTCCCATTTCGCTTTGTGGTGATCTGTTTATAAGGAATGTTTTTGTATAATTGATTGAAAAAGCATCCTTTTGGTATAATTTAAGGGCATAGAACCCTAGAAAAAGTTCAAGGATATTTTTGTTTGTCTGTTTATAAATATTGTATATTGTATATATATGTATAAGTCGTGTATATATGTATGTGTAAAAAATATTAACAAATGATACATAGTCAAGCCTTTGAAAAATGGTTCATTAAATGAAATATATAAACCATCAAGTTGGAATAATTATTTTGGATTGCCATTTAGTTGAAAGAGTGTAAAAGAAACTCGAGATTTATTTTTTTTAAAAAACTTTATTAAGGAAGAGATAATTAATGGTATCTGTTTCCAGAAACAATGTGTTTTAGTGTCCCTTAGGCATCACGTTTATTACCTTATGTATTTTTACCCAGATGCCTGTTGGTTAATTGGGTTCCCCCTGTAATATACAGTAATACTACGTTGGAAGAAACAAGTTTCCTCCAGCCATCCTTAATATCTAGCATACCATATGGTGAGTTTCTCAGCCTACCAACAATCTGCAGTGAAGAGAAGGAATGGAAGAAGCATAGTGCTGGGACAATAAAAAGATTCAAAGGCAGAAAAAACAGCAAAAGCATTGAAAATAGGTGTTGGAATCGAGCAAATGAGAGATCAAGAGAGGAATGCCTCGTGCCAAGAAATTGTGAGAAACAATCAGATTTGGAACCTATAAGATTAATATTGGATTTTTCTCAAGAATCTGCGGCGTACCACAAGGATCTTCACTCAGCCCAACCCTCTTCAACGTCTACATGAGCCCCCTCGCAGCCATCGCACGCCAGCACAACCTCAACATCATCTCCTACGCCGACGACACCCAGCTCATCCTCTCCCTCACCAGCGACCCAACCACGGCCAGAGCCAACCTACACGAAGGGATAAAAAACGTCACCGACTGCATGAGGAACAGCCGCCTCAAACTGAACTCGGACAAGACGTAAGTCCTCATCCTGGGATCATCACCCTCCGCCTGGGACGACTCCTGGTGGCCCCCGGCCCTGGGCACCGCTCCCAAACCGACGGACCATGCACGCAACCTGGGCTTCATCCTGGACTCCTCCCTGTCAATGACCAGACAAGTCAACGCCATCTCATCCTCGTGCTACAACACCCTGCGCATGCTCCGCAAGATCTTCAGATGGATCCCCACGGAAACCAGGAAGACCATCACCCAGGCACTCGTCACCAGCCGACTGGACTACGGGAACACCCTCTATGCCGGAACCACAGCGAAACTTCAAAAAAGACTCCAACGCATCCAGAACGCCTCCGCCCGACTCATCCGCGACATCCCCCGACACAGCCACATCACCGGACACCTGAGAGACTGTTCTGACCGACTTTTTCAGCCCTCCTTTGAGGGAAGATGATTGGAGGTGACTCCAGTCTATTATCATTCTTGTGCAAGGATTAGAACCATAGACAGGGCCTATTCACAAGGCATAGTAATATAGTTCCGTACCCTTTTCCTTAGATCAGGGCTTATAACCTTATGTTAGGGGATAGATTCATTAGTATTAAAAGGCCCTACCTACCCTCTTCCCCACAGGGCCAAACCCCTCCTTTTTCTCTTTAATTAATTATTTCCAGGCAGACAGTCGCCATTTTGAAGTCCGAGAAAGACCAAGAAGCTGATACTCTCTTAGAAAGATTGAAGTTATTTTAGCTGGAGCAGCTGGCGAGCTTTGACTTTTAAGATCAGAGCATTCCGAGTGAAGCAGTTAGTCAAGAGAACGAATACCAGAGTGGCTGAAACTGAGTTATAAGATCAAAGCCGAGAAGTGAAGATGGTCCGTGATTGAGAGGAGAGAGGAGTAGTGCAGAACAGCCAGAGAGAAAGCAGCTAATGAGAGGAAGGTTCCAGTGACTTGGAGGGAAGCAGAGAAGACAGAGCATAGCGGTGCAGACGTGTATCCGTGACTGCAGAAGTGTGACCTTAAGACGAGCCAAGGCACAGACGAGAAGGGAACCTAGATGACTGCTGAATCCAGACTTCACATTAATCAGGTGACGTCGACCTTTTTCCCCCTAGTGTGCACATTCTCACCTTTCATTTTCCTTTGCAGGCTATATGTTATAGTATGGTATTATGTTGTTATGATTATTGTATTAAAGTACCCCAGTTCTTAGTGAACCAGCATGTGCCTTTTATTCTTGTGCAATCAGGGTAACCTGTTCTTCTAGTCAGATATTGTTTTCGTGAACGGACGTGATTCCCGGTCAGGTAAGGAGTAACTGAGCAATGAGGGAGAGAGGGGCCCCTGAAGTGAAGAATAGGTTATACATCATCTAATTTGGTAAACCGTTGTGTGATCTATAATATTGTAGTATCATATCCCTAGTAGATAATGACAGATTCCTTCTAATGGTATTCATAGGAAAGTGATCGTCGTTGGTAAGCGGCGTTATACCCGCAGGATTGCGGCTTGTGATGTAATTAAGAGAACACCAGGGAGGAAACTGGTGCATATACCCGCAGGATTGCAGCTTGGGATGTAAGTAAGAGAACACCAGGGAGGAAACTGGTGCATATACCCGCAGGATTGCGGCTTGGGATGTAAGTAAGAGAACACCAGGGAGGAAACTGGTGCATATACCCACAGGATCGTGGCTTGGGAGGGCACTGATTGTGGTCAGTGTGTAATGGTAGGTAATCAGAACTGCCCTAGGGTAGATTAGTCTGGGCCCAAGCTGCCGCAAGATTAACTGGTGTGAGTGTGATATTGTAGAAAACTTGTGCATATACATTGCTAATTTCCCCATCCTTAGGTATGAGACATAGATACCTGTTGTAAATAGGTCCTGAGGAAGGAGCTGATTACGTTCCGGCTGGGTTGGTGGTGCTCTGAGGATCTGATTCTATCTGGTCTGAGAATCCGGTCGTTACATCTGGCGTCACAAACTGTTTACGAAGCCTGTGTGCGCTGTATTGTTTTTATCTTGTTGGTTTGCGCTCGGCTCGTACGTGGTTTCTTTTGTGTATTATTTGTTCATAGTTGTATATATCTTTTTGGTGTGTCAAAATGTGTTCGCGAAAGTCAAAGTCTACTTTCAAATTGCCTGTTGAGATTCCCGGCTGGGAATCGACGCCTTACGAGGCCTTGGCCCGTGAGTGGGCCGATTCTACTGGTTTGAGTGAGAATTGGATTTCTTGTTTGAAGCTGGCGGAGCCGGCTGATGTGGTTTCTTGCTTACAAAAGGAACCAGTAGTGAAGGGTGAGGAGCTTCCTATTTTAGGACGCAGAGGTTGGATTATTTTGACTGCGTACAGGATTGTACATGAGAAATTTTTAAAGTTACAGCAACGATTTGTGGATATGGAAGAGAAGTTTGTTGAAGTGCAGAATGCGCATACTCTTTTGCGATGTCAAAATAAATTGCTTGCCGACAAACTTGAAACTTATCAGACAATTGCTGAAAGGGCTGCTGTTCGAATTGCGAAATACAAATATAAGAATCGTCGTGGTCGTGTTTGTAAATGGAAAGTGCGTCTGGTCGTGGCGAAAGCCGGACTGGATTGGAACCCCGATGAATGGGATGGTAATATCTGGGACTCGAATGATTCTGGTTCCTCGGCTGAGGAGTATGACAGACGCGAGTCTTCTCGCTCCGGACGTGACTGTAAATCTACTTCTTGTGACAAACATGATGGTTCTGGCAACGGTGGTCGTTCTTCCAATTCTAATGACGTTTCTCATTCTGATTGTTCTTCTAAATCTATGGATCGGGCTTCTTCGGATGCTCGTCCGGAGGTTTCTGCGCATCCGGTTTTTTGACGCAAATTACAACAAGCTCCTGGTAATCCTAATGGTATTGCTTTGGATAGTTTGGAAGACTTTACTCAACAGGAAGTTAGTGACATTTTGCAACGGTTTCGACAACTGCCTGGTGAGGCTTTGCTTACGTGGATGGTGCGCCTTTATGAATTGGGCGCTGCAGGTATCATGTTAGATGCAGGAGATGCCTTGAAATTTTGCTCTTTGAGTTCCGATTCTACTGTACAAGATCATTTTCGCAATTTTAATGGTGCTGGCCAGATTAGTCTACTCCAGTTGGCGACTGATGGCTGTAACCATAAATATCCTAAAGAATCTGATTGGCCAGTGAATGACAAGCCGTGGTATACTTTGCACGATGCGGCGCAGCGGTTAAAAGAGGAGGTGATGAAAACTGCGATTTTTCTCAGTACTGCTGACAGGTTGTTGGATGGTTTGTTGACCTCTTCTGTGCATAATCGCATTATCCGTTCTTCCCCTGTTGCTTATAAGCAGGTTATGATGACTTTGTTAATCAATCAAACTGGCAATGCTTTGTCTATGGTGCTTGAATCTGTTCGTCAGCTTGGTGAATTGGGTGATTGGTTTAAACCTGAGAGACAGTCCAGACCCGAGGGTCGTACTGCTGTAGATTATAAGTTCTCTAGACGTGATATGTTTCTTGCACTGTTGGATGATGGTGTGAAAAAGGAAGACATTGATGGTGAACCTAATAATCGTTTGTGGGAGATGTTTCGCAAGCGTGGTTTGGATCGAAAAGAGGGTGCCAGACGTGTGCGAAAGAATGATTGTGATCGCGGTTGTTCTGATGATAGTGGTGATGACAGACGTCGTGTGGATTCTGATCGGCGTGGTGAACGGCGGTATGAGCGTGATGTGTCCCCTCGTCATGAGAAGGAGAGGTTGCGAGAGGGGGAAAAAGAAAGGGGGAGAGGTGATCGTGTCCACAACAGATATAGAGATGAAAGGGATCAGTCCCCTGAGTTGAGGAGAAGGGAGGATCGACACAGACTTTTCGATCGAAACTCACAGTACCATACAGATGACAGGAATCCATTTCGTAATGGAGATGGATATGAACATGATGTTTTGATACCCAAGAAATATGAGAGCATTTACCCTGATTTGTCCTGGTTGACAGAACGTAGTAAAAATGACTAGGAAATAGGTCAAGCTCCAGTACGCAGGTGGGCTCACAAAGACAATAGACCCTATGTAGATATTGACATTTTTTGGAAACATCGTAATATCCAAAGGGCCCGAGCATTGGTAGATACAGGAGCGGAGGCCACTCTTATTCATGGAAAATCAAAGAAATTCAAAGGCCAATTCTTCACAAATACTGGTTTAGGTGGAAAGGAAACCCCCACAGTGCAAACTGCACATGAAATGAGAATAGGCAGAATTCCCCGAAAAGAATATTCTGTATTAGTTGTGCCACTCTTGGAATACATAATTGGAATTTATATTTTAAAAGGAATGACTTTGCATTTAGATGACGGCTGTTATCAATTTGGAACTAAACATTATATATCGTACAAACCCGTACGAGTTGGTCGTTTAAGAATGCCCCCCATAAAGATCCCTCAAGCTACAAAGGTTGTTTCTCGAAAACAATATCGTATCCCAGGTGGCCATGAAGAGATTAGTGCTACTATTCAGGATTTGGTTGATGCAGGAGTTATAACTCCAGTTACTTCTGCTTGGAATAATCCCGTAGGGCCCGTGCGTAAGAGTGATAATTCTTGGCGCATGACTGTTGATTATCGCGAACTGAACAAACATACACCCCCTTTGACTGTTGCAGTACCAGATATTATTACTTTAATTGAAAGAATCCAAAAGCATCCAGGTACATGGTATGCATCCATTGATATTGCTAATGCTTTCTTTTCAATTCCGATTGCCCCGAGTGTCAGGAACAATTCAGTTTTACATGGAATGGACGTCAAATGACGTTTAGAAGTCTTCCCCAAGGCTATGTACACAGTCCTACGATCTGTCACCGGCTGGTGGCGGAACATATGTCCGAAGTACCTGTACACCCGCAAATTCAGATATGTCATTATATTGACGATATTTTGATTCAAGGTGAGACACAAGATCAAGTTCAAACCCAATTAGATCATACTCTTGAGTGCCTACGTGAGAAAGGTTGGGAAATCAACCCTGATAAGTTACAAGGTCCATCTCAAAGTGTAAAATGTTTAGGCATCTATTGGCATGAAGGTCACAGAGAGGTGATTCCACAGGTGAAACAGAAAGTTTTAGATTTTGCAGTCCCAAGAAATAGGAGAGAAGCCCAGAGCTTCATTGGTTTGTTTGGCTTTTGGCGCCAACATATTCCACATTTGAGTCAGATATTGGCCCCTTTATATCGAGTCACTTGCAAAAAGAATGTGTTTAAATGGGGTGAACCACAGCAAAATGCGTTCAATTTAGCAAAAGAAGCGATTCAGTATGCTTTGGATTTGTGGCCTGTGTGCGATGGTGCTGTGGATTTGAATGTGTCCGTGCAAGGTCTTTAGGCAAATTGGAGTTTGTGGCAAAAACAAGGCAGACAAAAAGTACCATTAGGTTTCTGGACCAAAAAGTTACCTGAGGCTGGTGAGCGTTATACACCTTTTGAGAAACAGCTACTTGCATGTTATTGGGCTCTGGTGGATACCGAGCAATTGACTCTGGGACATGTTGTGATTTTGAGACCTGAAATTCCTATCATGCAGTGGGTTTTGAGTTCGCTGAAAACTCATTGAATTGGACATGCTCAAGAGGCGAGTGTGATTAAGTGGAAGTGGTACATTCAAGATAGGGCGCGTGTGGGACCGAAAGGTGTAGCATCTTTACATGAGCAAGTGGCGCAGGCGCCATCGATTGAGACTGGGAGTGATTGCTCCGTACCTGTAGTACAGTAATCTCCTGTTAAGTGGGGTAAGCCATTTGATGATTTGTCCGTGGAGGACAGAAAACATGTGTGGTTTACGGATAGTTCAGCAAGGTTCATAGGAGAGAAACGGCATTGGAAGGCAGTGTCCTATAATCCGATCACACAAAAATTGTTGAGTACAACTGGTGAGGGAAAGAGTAGTCAATTCGCTGAATTATATGCAGTTTACCAAGCTTTGAAACAGGAATTACCTGGCACATGTCATATTTTTACTGATTCCTGGTCCACTGCTAATGGACTGGCGGTCTGGTTACCAACTTGGCATTCTCATAATTGGGAATTGCATTCAAAAGAACTGAAATTGCCGATACATACAGTGGCCTTTTAGTGGCCTTTCCCTGTAAACAAGCTACCCAAGTGAATACCATTAAAACATTGGAATTGATTATGCTCTATTATGGTGTTCCATTTCAAATTCAATCTGACAATGCATCCCATTCTCGTGGAAGATTGGTACAGGAATTTTGTGTGGAAAATAACATTGAATGGGTGTTTCATATGCCATATTATCCCCAGGCATCAGGCCTTATTGAGAGAATGAATGGTTTGTTAAAAGAACAATTGCGAAAATTAACTGACAATAAATATAAGAATTGGAGAGATTATTTGTTTCAAGCACTGTTAATACTAAACAATCGTCCCTTTTTGAATGCTGAATCTCCATTGATGCGTTTGTTTCCTCCAGCTGTTGATGCAAAACCCAATTCCATTGGCAATACTGTTATGTACTGGGAAATTTCCCCCGGAGCACTGGCTCCATGCAGAGCAACCCCAGGTTCCCCAGGCTTGTACCTGCATGCCATGAATGACACTGTGATTAAGAGCAGAGATCGAGCTATCATTGAAACTGGTGTTGGTGTCTGTATACCAACTGGAAATTTTGGACTGATTGCCCCTAGATCGGGCATGGCCTTAAAAGGCATTCAAGTACTCGGAGGAGTCATTGATAGTGATTATCAGGGAGAGATTAAGGTTCTCCTGCTGAACAGCAGTGAGGTTGATTTATCGATTCAAAAGACTGACCGAATTGCTCAATTGCTAATTATGCCTGTTTTCAGTGGTGAGATTCAGAAAGGCACTGCCCCAACGTTGCTAACTGTACGAGGACAGAAAGGATTTGGCTCTACGGATAATCCGGGAGCGAGAATATGGGTGCAATCGCCTAAAAATCCTGAACAAGCTGAAATTATTGCAACCGGTCATGACAACACCATTCTAGTAATGAGACCAGGGAAAGATAGCTGGGAAGCTGTCCCGGCTGACAAATGTTACCTACGAGAATAAATAATGCCTATATTTGATTTTCTTTCAGATCATTCTCTGGACTGCTGCTGCAGGATGTGCCGGCGTTGGACTCCTTTTGGTCTGTTACGTCGGGAGAGAAGGGAACCCACAGACTTTGGTTGATTCGAGAACCCGAGTACCGCGTTCCTTTGCTGCGTGGGATTCGTCATCTAACTTTTGGACTACTTTAGCTAAACGAGTTACCAATTCCCCACATTTTTGCCTGATACCGATGCGTTCGGTCACTGACATTCTAGCGACCTGTCTGGTTGCTGTCCCCACTTCGTTGGAAACTCTAACGCATATTTTTAATATATCAAATGCCTGTCCCAATGTAATTCTTGGTGATTTTGCTGCACATGAATATTGTCCTTTATGTACTATACTTTCAGATTCAATGCCCCCGATTCATTCCCAAATCACCACATATAATATCACCCAAGGAGACTTGTGTTTTTTCCTTACTTGTGATCCCAATGCAATTACTGAATGTGTACGCTTAAAGTTGAAGGCAGCAACTTCCTTTTCAGCTCATGAACGAACTTTGTGCTCCCGAAGATCTCCAAAGTCATGTACTTCTGTTAAAAATAATATGACCTGTAGGAGTATAGTAGTTGGCCCTAGCCATTATCGCACAATGTTGTTACCTTCTGGATGGCTTTTCTCCTGTGGTAATACTTCCTGGCCCTATATTCCTGCAAATATTTCCGGAGGCCCCTGTGCCATCACTAGATTAAGTTTATTGATGTTTTCTTCACATCCTAATACCTATTCCCGTGTAGTTCGTGATGCTATGATGTTACATGAGGATTGTGATTCTTCCTTACATCTCTATTCCAAGTCTGAATACCTTAGTTTAGCTATTTCGATTATTGGTGTTCCAGCATTGGCTGTCTATAATGCTAAATCGATAGGGAAGATGGCCTGCTGGATGGTAAAATCGATCAATCACACTTCTACGATTCTATCTGACATGTTGTTAGACGCCCAGGGTGAACGCAGAGCTATTCTGCAAAATCGTGCTGCTATCGATTATCTTTTGCTTAAACATGGACATGACTGTTCTGATTTTGAGGGTCTTTGCTGTTTCAACCTATCAGACCATACTAAATCCATTCAGGCTCATATTGACAAACTTCATGACTTGACTGAAGAGGTTAGAAAACACATTGACCCGGGCTGGTTTGACTGGCTCTTCAATTGGTTACCTGACTTACATTCTTTACGACAGATATTAGGGGGTATTATGATTGCTATTAGTATTTTAGTAGCTATTTGCTGCTTTATTCAATGCATTCCTTCCCTACTCAAATACTGTAGATTAGGCACGAAACATAGGTCAGTTAGTTTTGTTTCATATTATTCTTCTACTGATGTGAGTTCCATTTAACGAATGATTAATAGACTGAAGTCAAGGGTGAAGTGTTCTGACCGACTTTTTCGGCCCTCCTTTGAGGGAAGATGATTGGAGGTGACTCCAGTCTATTATCATTCTAGTGCAAGGATTAGAACCATAGACAGGGCCTATTCACAAGGCATAGTAATATAGTTCTGTGCCCTTTTCCTTAGATCACGGCTTATAAACTTATGTTAGGGGATAGATTCATTAGTATTAGTGATTATCCGTCCTTTTGCAAGAGTGTTAGTATACCTTCTATGGAGTTATGCTTATTTCGGGCCTTGTAGGCCTCAAACGGGAGAGACTCCATCTTCCTTTCTGCCCCGGCAGCTTGAGATGCTTTTAGGTCAAATGTAATGTTTTAGTTACGAGGTGTTGTTCGCTTGGAGAGAACCGGCTCCGGCTGGCCCTTATCGAAAGACTGTATTTTTCTCCACTCCGAAGACACAACATCAGGCCGGCCGGCTAGGAACGTGTCCTTGGTACGGGGAGGTACAAGAATTTGGTGGGTGGCAGGTTACTGGCCGTAACTTTCCATGAAGGAACGAGCTTCCATATTAGTGAAAGCATTAATCAGTTAGTCAGTCAGTCCGTAGGCGGCAGCTAGCCGTTGGCATCAATGCCATTAATTATTTCCAGGCAGACAGTCGCCATTTTGAAGTCCAAGAAAGACCAAGAAGCTGATACTCTCTTAGAAAGATTGAAGTTATTTTAGCTGGAGCAGCTGGCGAGCTTTGACCTTTAAGATCAGAGCATTCCGAGTGAAGCAGTTAGTCAAGAGAACGAATACCAGAGTGGCTGAAACTGAGTTATAAGATCGAAGCCGAGAAGTGAAGATGGTCCGTGATTGAGAGGAGAGAGGAGTAGTGCAGAACAGCCAGAGAGAAAGCAGCTAATGAGAGGAAGGTTCCAGTGACTTGGAGGGAAGCAGAGAAGACAGAGCATAGCGGTGCAGACGTGTATCCGTGACTGCAGAAGTGTGACCTTAAGACGAGCCAAGGCACAGATGAGAAGGGAACCTAGATGACTGCTGAATCCAGACTTCACATTAATCAGGTGACGTCGGCCTTTTTCCCCCTAGTGTGCACATTCTAAGCTTTCATTTTCCTTTGCAGGCTATATGTTATAGTATGGTATTATGTTGTTATGATTATTGTAATAAAGTACCCCAGTTCTTAGTGAACCAGCATGTGCCTTTTATTCTTGTGCAATCAGGGTAACCTGTTTTTCTAGTCAGATATTGTTTTCGTGAACGGACGTGATTCCCGGTCAGGTAAGGAGTAACTGAGCAATGAGGGAGAGAGGGGCCCCTGAAGTGAAGAATAGGTTGTACATCATCTAATTCGGTAAACCGTTGTGTGATCTATAATATTGTAGTATCATATCCCTAGTAGATAATGAAAGATTCCTTCTAATGGTATTCATAGGAAAGTGATCGTAGTTGGTAAGCGGCGTTATACCCGCAGGATTGCGGCTTGGGATGTAAGTAAGAGAACACCAGGGAGGAAACTGGTGCATATACCCGCAGGATTGCGGCTTGGGGTGTAAGTAAGAGAACACCAGGGAGGAAACTGGTGCATATACCCGCAGGATTACGGCTTGGGATGTAAGTAAGAGAACACCAGGGAGGAAACTGGTGCATATACCCACAGGATCGTGGCTTGGGAGGGCACTGATTGTGGTCAGTGTGTAATGGTAGCTAATCAGAACTGCCCTAGGGTAGATTAGTCTGGGCCCAAGCTGCCGCGATACTAACTGGTGTGAGTGTGATATTGTAGAAAACTTGTGTATATACATTGCTAATTCCCCCATCCTTAGGTATGAGACATAGATACCTGTTGTAAATAGGTCCCGAGGAGGGAGGTGATTACGTTCCGGCTGGGTTGGTGGTGCTCTGAGGAGTTTATTCTATCTGGTCTGAGAATCCGGTCGTTACAGAGACCTGCACTGGATCCCCGTCAGCAAGAGAATCACGTTCAGACTCCTCACCCACGCACACAAGGCTCTCCACGACCTGGGCCCCAAGTGCCTCAACGACCGCTTGACCTTCTACATGCCCACCCGCCAGCTACGATCGACCGGCCACGCTCTCGCCACCTTACCACGCATCTGCAGAGCCACCGCCGGAGGAAGATCCTTTTCCTACCTGGCAGCCAAGACGTGGAACTCCCTCCCCATCCACCTTCGGCGAGCCCAAGACCATCTTGCCTTCAGGAAGCAGCTCAAGACCTGGCTGTTCGAGCAGTAACTCTCCCCTCCCCCAGCGCCTTGAGACCCTTCCGGGTGAGTAGTGCGCTATACAGATGAAATTATTGATTGATTGATTGATTGATGGAAATCACTGGCATAATTAAATAGAACTGGAAGATCATACAACAAGATGGAACAATCGATGAAAAAATGGGATCACACCCTATAATAACATACCGCAGAGCCAAAAATCTAAAAGACAGGTTGGTGCACAGCCATTTAAAGCAAAACAACAACAGGAGGCATGGCTCAAAACAAAGGGTTTCATTAAATGCCAAAGCTGCAAAGTGTGCCAAATTGCAAAACCAGTCCCAGAAATCCTGATGGCCAACAACAAAGTTTGGTAGATCAGCGAACTCATAACTTTCAAAAGCCAAAATGTAGTAGACGTGATTGAGTGCCCTAGTATGTTAAAATTTGTGGGAAGCACCATCTGTGAATTAAAGAAAAGCATACTGGAGCATGTAAATAAATAAATAAATAAACATTGTATGGCTTAAATCAGTCGGAAGAACTGTACATACACATTTAATCATATAGTTAGCCTCGCTCAGTGTGCAGTTGGATACAAATTACACCAAGCAGTCATCACCAAGTAATGTCGGAGCACTGGAATCTACATGAGGAATGTCTTACCCACTGTAGGGAAAAATGAAGGAGAGCACAAAAGAAACTGAGTAAATTTATTCCGTTTTCAACATAGTAAATATATCCCCACTGGAGTGTTACAAGCGGTCCAACGAAATATGTCTCAAGCATTTGCAAAGGGTTTCTGGCAACCTAAATGAAACATATTCCCACTGGTGGTTTTAAAAGGAGTTCAAAACAGAAACAACCAAAGTTGGACTGGATCGAATTCCTAATTGGGGGCTGTAATGGTGTCAAGAAAGCTAAATATTAGCTGGACATTGATTGATTTTCTAACATGCAGAAACGAAAAATAATTGTGTAATGATGACGGTCTTGGTGGTATAACTATCAATTGATTTTAACTCACTTAATTTGTCAGGAATGTAATTCATCACTGTCACTTGCATCCTTTTATATATTTAATCACAGTAAATAACAGGGACTACATCTCCCAGTATCCTGGTGAGAAAACCCTGTTACAAACAGGAAATGAAGTAAATGCTTTTCCTGGGAATTCTTAAAAAAACAAGGCAGATCGCACTAAAAAAATAGCCGTGAGCAAAGTATTTTGACATGCCAAAACGCGTTGGTTTGGTCTGTGCTTGCTGATAAAAAACGATTCAAGAATAAATGAATTGCTGGACTACTACTGCTGGAGTGCGACCCTTTTTTCTTCCATGTGAAGAATTTGCTGTATATATATATGGACCTCTTGCTAAGTGCAAATATCTGTTTTATTTAGTCTACCATTATATATATATTATATATATATATATATATATATATATATATTCACTGAAAAAAACATAGGTTTCACACACGTTATAGTTAGGAATTAGCATTCAAAAAACCTTGCAAATTCACTGAAAAAAAAATAGGTTTGAGATGTCATCAGTGATGTCATGAGTGATGTCACTGACCATGTCATGAGTGA
Organism: Lissotriton vulgaris; assembly: GCF_964263255.1. Lineage (NCBI taxonomy): Eukaryota > Metazoa > Chordata > Amphibia > Caudata > Salamandridae > Lissotriton > Lissotriton vulgaris. The sequence goes on along the minus strand of NC_141689.1, from coordinate 1,076,323,258 downwards.
TGTGATATGTGACGTCATCAGCAGCGCATTGCGGGCGAGCGAGTTATAGTTAGCTGAACTAACTATAACGTGGGAATTTCAATGGTTTTGTATGAATGAAATGTCCAGCTAAGTATAACATGTGTGAAACCTATGATTTTTTCAGTGAATTTGCAAGGTTTTTTAAATGCTAATTCCTAACTATAACATGTGTGAAACCTATGTTTTTTTCAGTGAATTTGCAAGGTTTTTTAAATGCTAATTCCTAACTTTAACGTGTGTGAAACCTATGGTTTTTTCAGTGAATTTGCAAGTTTTTTAAATGCTAATTCTAACTATAACGTGTGTGAAACCTATGGTTTTTTCAGTGAATTTGCAAGGTTTTTTAAATGCTAATTCCTAATTATAACGTATGTGAAACCTACGGTTTTTTCAGTGAATTTCTAAGGTTTTTTAAATGCTAATTCCTAACTATTTTCAGAAAAACACATATTCACTGGATGTCATCAGTGATGTCATTTGAGATGTCATCAGTGATGTCATGAGTGATGTCACTGACCATGTCATGAGTGATGGGATATGTGACGTCATCAGCAGTGCATTGCGGGCGAGCGAGTTATAGTTAGCTGAACTAACTACAACGTGGGAATTTCAATGGTTTTGTATGAATGAAATGTCCAGCTAAGTATAACATGTGTGAAACCTATGATTTTTTCAGTGAATTTGCAAGGTTTTTTAAATGCTAATTCCTAACTATAACATGTGTGAAACCTATGTTTTTTTAGTGAATTTGCAAGGTTTTTTAAATGCTAATTCCTAACTTTAACGTTTGTGAAACCTATGGTTTTTTCAGTGAATTTGCAAGTTTTTTAAATGCTAAATCTAACTATAACGTGTGTGAAACCTATGGTTTTTTCAGTGAATTTGCAAGGTTTTTTAAATGCTAGTTCCTAATTATAACGTATGCGAAACCTACAGTTTTTTCAGTGAATTTCTAAGGTTTTTTAAATGCTAATTCCTAACTATAACGTGTGTGAAACCTATGGCTTTTTCAGTGAATATAAATATATATACATTTTAAATATATGCATAGTCAAATAACACAACGGCTCTTTTTAGAGCCAACCAATATCTAAACACTCACACTTGTTATTTAACTGTATATTTTTTTTCCTGACGTGCGCGCAACGTGCGCGCACCTCGCAGGTTTAAAAAAAATCATTTGTTTTGCCCTTCGAGGTCCTTCAGGGACCCCCTGAGAAGGCCTAGAGGGTCAGGGAGTCTCTACCCTGCCCCCTTTCCACGTTCTCCACTATTATTTTTCATAGTCTTGTGCCTCGGGGTGCGAGCACCGTGCGCGCACCTCGTGATTTAAAAAAGAAATTGTTTTTTTTGCCTTTGTCGTTTCTTCAGGGACCCCCTGAGAAGAGCTAGGGGGTCAGGGAAACTCTAACCAGCCCCCTTTTCACGTTTTCCACTTTCGTTTTTCACTATCTTGTGAAACTACACAAAATGGCGGCTGGAGGGTGCAAGCACCGTGCGCGCACCTCGATAATTTTTTTTTTTTTAAATAAATTTTTTTTTTGCCCTTCGTGGTCCTTTAGGGACCCACTGAGAAGGCCTAGGGGGTCAGGGAGACTCTACCCCGCCCCCTTTTCATGTTTTCCACTTTCGTTTTTCACTATTTTTTAAAATTACACAAACTGGCGGCTGGAGGGTTCGAGCACCGTGCGCGCACCTCGCTAATTTTTTTTTAAAAAATGTTTTGCCCTTTGTGGTCCTTTAGGGACCCCCTGAGAAGGCCTAGGGGGTCAGGGAGACTCTACCCTTATCCCTTTTCACATTCTCCACTTTTAATTTTTCACTCTGTTTTGCCTCGGTAGGTGCGAGCTCCGTGCGCGCACCTCGGGATTTTTTCAGAAAACATAAATAAATTTAGGGGGCCTGCGGGATCCTTTCAGGACCCCCTGAGAAAACCTAGGAGATCAGGGGGTCTCCACCCTGCCCCGTTTTCATGTTTCCCACTTTTTTTTTGGGCTCGCTTCTTCCTCGGAGAAAACATGGCGGACAACACTTCCTGGTTTCCACCGATTCGAATGTTCAGAGATGTCTAACAGCAAATCAGAATTTCGCTCGCGCACGGGAAGGTGCAGGGTACGCGTCTCTAGATATATAAAAACAATTCAAATTCAATTTTCTCAACAACTACTGGAGGGATTTACACCATTTAAACAAAAGGGCGAACTAGAAATCAGACTCTACCATTTTGCCAAATTTCTTGCAATTCCGTTCAGCCGTTCCGGCTGTAGCCATGTCAAATCGTCCTATGGAAAATACCATGGGGAAACATGTTTTGGGACCCCCTTTTTTCTCACCCCCCACTTCACGAATCCCCCCAAAACTTTCAGGGAAGGAGCGCAGTGGAGCGAGCCATCTTCTTTGAGAAATTCACGAAGATTTGTCAATCGGCGCCAAAGTTATTCCCAATAGAATGTTGTGGATTTCCTATGGTAACTAGGTCCTAACTATAAGTACCTATATATATATATTTATATATGTGTATATATATGTATATATATATATATATATATATATATATATATATATAACATATATAACATATATATCCAAACAAAAGAGGCACGATGCTAGGAGAACCACTCTCGTCGTGTTATTTCTTTATTTTGACAGGCAGCGTCGCACCACAGCTCTGCATAGATTCGCTGATTTTGCCATGTGCCATGTTCTCTTTACCGGTTTCGGGCATCCATTGCCCTTGTTCACAAGAATTGGCTAATGTGGAGAGGAGGCGTCACAGGTGGGTTTTTCAATGCTGTTGTAGTTCCGCCCACAGGGCGTGTCCGCCTAGTGCAATCTGGTACTAGAAGTCTCCATGCAGTATTTCATTGTTTTGAACCTGCCGCCAATTTCTCCTACTACACTGCTATTTTTCTTTTGACTAGGGTGTATCCCAGCGTGGCTAGTTGTTGTTCCACCTCTGTAAGATCTGTTGCCGCCCACACATTAAGTAGGCCTAGCCCCAGTGTAAGAGTCAGTGTTTTCCCCAGGGCCGTTTGGATATGAGTTGTGGCCCCTTCCCATATCTGTAGAAGCTGCAAGCATTCCCATAACGTGTGATAAAAGGTAGCTGTGTGGCTGCAGCCTCTAAGACAGAGTGGATCGGCTCTGGCCCCTATCTTTGCCAGCGTCACTCCCGTTAAATATGATCTGTGGAGGATTTTGAATTGGATCAGCCTGAAACGGAGGATGATGGCCCCCTCCCTAGGGGGCATCATGGCAGCCTGCCAATCCTCATTGTAGAGAGATCCCAGGTCTCCCTCCCACTGCTCTTTAAGCTTATGTAGCGTGTCAGGTATGTTATTACACAGTTTTATAGGTCAACGAAATATCTTTGGAGTGTAGTGGTTCAGCCAGCATCCAACGGTGATGACTCAGGTATCTCTGTGGGGTTTGGTAGGGCTGTTTTGAAGACTTGTCAGATTTGCATGTATCTAAACTGTTCCCCCTGCGCCATCTTATATTGGTCCTAAAGCTCCTTAAAACTGAGGATCGACCCTTTTTTGATCATGTCTCCGACCACGGAAATCCCAATGGTGTCCCACTTATCAAAGCCAGATTGATGGCAGAGAGAACCCAATTTCTGGGCATACCATAGTGGCGTTGCTTTTGTGAGGACCTCTGACCATCCTTGCTGGGAATTATCCTGATGCCAGATAGCTACAGTATGGGAGAGAGGTCCAAAATATCACTCTCGCTTTACTTTAGAGTAAAGCGCTCCCAAGTAACCAGATCGCCCGTCTGATATCTGTGTAGCATGTATGCAGGATCATTGGGAGAGCGGTATATCCACTGGTTTATCACCACTAGTTGCGAGGCCCAGTAGTAAAGTTTAAGGTCCGGGAGAGCTATTCCACCATCATACCAACCTTTCGTCAGCTTTTTGGTGGCAATGCGGGGGGCCCTTCCATCCCAGAGCAGGGTCCTGACCTCAAACTCTACTGCTGAAAAATACGTGTCTGAAACTCAATATGGACAATTCTGGAGAATATATAGGAAGCGGGGAAGGGCCAGCATCTTAAACAAGGCAGCACGGCCCACCGGCGACAAGGGCAAAGATTTCCAATGTTTAATGTCTGTTTTAAGCCGGGCCAGTGGGGGGGGGCAAGTTACGTTGATAAAAGAGGGTAGGGTCCGATGTGGCATATATTCCCAAGTACTGAAAGCCCTCTACAGCCACCTCGATTGTACAATTTTGTGGGAGACGGGGGACCTTCCCCCGGAGCACAAACAGTACAGATTTGCTCCAGTTTATTTGGTAACCTGAGTATTTCCCAAAGTTTGTGAAGATGTCTAGAACACCGTGAATGGACTTACATGGGGAGGCTAGGTACAGCAAGATGTCATCTGGGTACAGGGATATTCGATCTTCCTGACCCTCTGCCCATTTCAGGCCCCTCACGATCACATCTCGACAGATCCAGGCGGCGAGCGGTGCTAACATCAAAGACAATATCAGTGGGGACAGAGGACAGCCCTGCCAGGTTCCCCTTTGCAGTGTGAATATTCGTGAGGTATAGTTATTAACCCTCACTTGGCCCTGTATATCTGTGTAAAGCAGTTTAATCCAGCCTAGAATTTTCAGGCCAAATCCCAATCTTTGCCAAGACATCGAAGAGGTATGGCTATTCTATGGACTCAAAAGTAGCCATGCCCCCCAAATACACAAAACACAAACAAATGAAAAGGAAAAATGCCAAACACAAACATACAGTTCCCAGGACAACCCCCACAACATACCTGACAGCACAATCTCATGTAGACACACCCACATAGCTGTGTATAAAACCAGCCCCTTCACTGACCACAATCCTTTGCAACAATCCAAAAGAGAAGGGCATACACCAGATCTGACAGGAGAGGCAAGAGAACACAGCACACCCACCACCACCACCATCACACCAGCACCAACAATCCACCAGTACATAACCCACCTCACACAAAAACACCACACCCACCACCCACATCCCTGCACCCACAAACACTTCAAACACCACACACCATGGCATCACAGAAAATGCCTAAATTCACAGAGAGTGAGTTGACAGTCATGGTAAATGAGATAGTCATAGTGGAACCCCAACTGTTTCGTAGCCTGGTCCAACAGACACCATTAGCCACAAGGACACAAATGTGGGAAAGGATAGTACAAAGGGTCAATGCAGTAGGGTCCACCCCGTGATCCAAGTAGGAGATCATGAAGCGGTGGCATGATCTTAAGAGGGTTGTCAAAGAGAGGAGGAGCAAGGACTGGGAGCTGGCTAACCAGACTGGCAGTGCCCCTCCCATCCCACAGAAAACATTGACACCATGGGAGGAGAAGGTGCTTGCCATACTGCATCCTGAGAGTCTCACAGGAGTGTCCAGGGGAGTGGAGGCTGGGAAGTACAAACAAATGTCAACCAACACACTGATATGTACTCTTTTGCACATCCAAAAACACACACAACACCCGACAAATCACATCCATCTGCACCACACAACCACAAAAACCTGTCTCACAGACCCAACACACTCCAATGTACCCTAAACGTAGTGATACAACCATGGGAGCATGCACTACTACTCCCACCATGCCCACTGTCCCACACCCCAGCAAGATGTAACCCTCCCTCCCACACGCACTATGAAGCCATTGCATTGTTCACCAAATTGACTAACAGGTAGGTAGCAATCTTCTATGGGAGGCCTATATGTGGGAGATAGGCCTGCATTACTACTCCCACCATGCCCCCTGTCCCACACCCCACCAACATGGTACCCTTCCCCCACACCACCCAGGAGCACTGTGAAGCCATTGCATTGTTCACCAAACAAACTAACAGGTAGGTAGCCATCTTCTCTGGGAGGCCTGTATGTGGGAGGGAGGGCTGCACTACTAGTCCCACCATGCCCCCTGTCCCACACCCCAGCAAGATGGAACCCTCCTCCCACACCACCCAGGAGCACATGGAAGCCATCGCATTGTTCACCCTCTCCTTACAGATAGGTAGCCATCTTCTCTGGGAGGCCTGTATGTGGGAGGGAGGCCTTCACTACTACTCCCACCATGCCCCTATCCCACACCCCAGCAAGATGGAGCCCTCCCCCACCACCCAGGAGCACATGGAAGCCATTGCATTGTTCACCTTCACCTCACAGGTAGGTAGCCATCTTGCTTGGGAGGCATGTGTGTGGGAGGGAGGCCTGTACTCCTACTCCCACCATGCCCCCTGTCCCACACCTCAGCCGCATGGAGCTCTCCCTTCCTCCTATAAGCACTTTGAAGCCTTTGCAGTACACCATACAAACGTACACGTAGGTAGCCATCTTCACTGGGAGGCCTGAATGTGGGAGGGAGGCCTGTATGCTGAATGTGGGAGGGAAGTCTGTACTCCTACTCCCACCATGCCCCCCTTTCCCACACCCCGGCAACATGGAGCCCTCCCCCCATACCACCCAGGAGCACATTGAAGCCATTGCATTGTTTACCAAACAAACTAACAGATAGGTAGCCATCTTGCTTGGGAGGCCTGTATATGGAAGGGAGGCCTACACTACTACTCCCACCAGGCTCCCTATCCCACACCCCAGCAACATATAGCCCTCCCCCACACTACCCAGGAACACATGGAAGCCATTGCATTGTTCACCCTCACCTTACAGGTAGGTAGTCAGCTTGCTTGGGAGGCCAGTATGTGGGAGGGAGGCTGCACTACTACTCCCACCATGCCCCTTGTCTCCCACACCATCAAGAAGGAGCCCTCCCCACACCACCCAGGAGCACATGGAAGCCATTGCATTGTTCACCCTCACCTTAAAGGTAGGTAGCCATCTTGCTTGGGTGGCCTTTATGTCGAAGGGAGGCCTGCATCACTACACACACAACCAATTGCATGCAATGCATCGATACCTGAGATGTATGAGTAATTTATGTACCTCTGCATCATGTAATGAGGCACAGTATTGCACTTACAAAAAATAGTCACAAACTGTCAATTGTGTAGTGTACAGACAGGGGATGACACACAGCTAACAGAAATCTTGCACAGTGCACAACACTGTCCATTCCCCATCTAATCCACAGGTGACCAAGAACTCACTGCTGAGGACGAGAACAATGACCAGCAGAGCCAGTCTCCACCCCAGTACATGGACTCATGGATGTAAACTCCCAGGATTCTCTGGACGATGAGCTCCAGGCCGGACCATCTGGTATGCCAGGGAGCAACAGGTCCCAGGCCCCCATCCTCCCCACCACCAAGTCTGCTGCAACAACAACTGCGCAGCAGACCCGTGCAGTTACAGCCTGTGCCTCCACCGCCACCACCAATGCCACCTGCAGCACCCTTCCTGTCCCAGGGAATGACCAGCAGACACCAACAACTGTGGACAACAGGGAGAGTGTGCGTGGACCCACAGTGGCGAGGCAACAGATCCGTGGCAGCAGGGCAGGTGGGAGGGCCAGGGTCACCCCCAAACCTCAGGAGGTTGGTACATCATCCGTGGACAACTTCATCAGAGTCATCGGTGCCTACGAATAGGTCCAGGGACAAAGAGGCCAGTCTGAAGAACTATTATGTGAGCTCAACCTGCTGATGAGGTCCATCGACACACGCATGGGACAAATGGTGGACCTCATGGGCCAGCAAGTGGCGTTACTGAGGGACAGGCTTGCGTCCCAAACAACACCTCAGCCCCCTCTGTTGTGCTGCAGGATGACAGTGCACTATCCTCCCCTGCAGCTACAGAGAGGGGTGAGTCCTCAGACACCGCTGGCCATGCAGCAGGGCCCCCCTACCCAAGCAATCAAGGGGCCATCCAAAGAAGAGCCCGGAGTCTCTGGAGGCAAAGCACCAGCCAAACGCCAGTCACGGAGCCAGCCCTGATGGCAACCATCTTCCCCACTGCATTGACTGTTTGGACTGTCCTTCCCCACACTGCCTTGTGAATGGCACCTGTCTGTTGGACTGGGTCACCACATTGATGTGGTGTCTACTCTTACATCTCATTTACCATGACTGTCAATTCACTACTACATCACCACCTTCATGTAAATATGCCCGCACCCCTCACATGTCAACTATGTAAATAAAATACCTTACACACTTCAATTAGAACAGCTTTGTCTTTAGTTCAATATTTACAGTGTTCAAAATGTCCATAATGTATCCAAAAGATGTACAGTATGTAGGCATGGATAAATTCAAGGCACCTAGGAAGACACAACAGAACAACAGTCACTGGTGGGAGTTTGGCATCACAGACAGTACACTACACCAACCATCTACATGAGTCAACAGGCAGACAACACAATGTGCAACAAGTGTCAACAAACTGAGTCCCGTATATGTTCACAAATGACATGTCACTGCCACATTTCCACACACAGGTGACTTTACATGTGCCTGTCTGTACCATCTGCACATAGCCCTTCACGACCACAGCAATCACACCATACATAGTGCCAGGTGTACCTCGTCACCCACCTTCAAGTGAAGTAGGGGGTGATGAGCTGTTGAAGCATGTCAACTCTTCCTCCTCTCCACTGTCCTCATCACTAGACTCAGGTCCTTGGGCAGGCACGGGCCTTGGGACCTCATAATCGTTCAGGAGCATGGGAATCCCCTTTTGAATGGCCATGTTGTGGAGCTTCATAAACCAGCTAGAAGGAGGGTCCAAGGGAACATTTAGAGATCACTCACAGTCACGCTCCCCAAACAAACTGTATACAACCAAACGTGTGACTGTGGGTCTAGCTGTACTCTCTGCTGCACGCTGTCCCAACTCAAAATCGAAGAAAGTGAACTATCAAAGAAAAATAAGTAACCCAGGATACCTCAACAGTTGTGAAAAAGTACCCATCAGTTATCGATTGGTTCCGCCCTTTTCATCGTCTGGGCCTCCTCACCCCGAGGAGGAAAATCCTACAACCACTAAAGATCTAAATAGTGGGTACCCTAGTGTGTTTAAGGGTACATGGCTGGTAGCCTAAAGCAATAACTGAGCAAGTAGTGCGTGTAAATAAGCAAACAAGATTGTGCAAAAAATCGTGAATGAATATAAAATTGGAGAACTAGGGGAGAGAAACTTTATTAGGTATCCCCTATGTTTCCAAACTCTAAAAATATCAGTGCAGGGATGTAGTAGATTAAGCAAAAAACTACTACTTAGTTCTTAACGGTCAACATTTCATGTTTCTGCAGACTATGGACCCAGATAGATGCCCTGCTGCATTCATCAGGACCACCTCGCTACTGCTTCACCAAAGTATAGTAAAATAGAACTGTTACTTTACGTGTTTTCAAAATAAATAGATGTCCCTTGACAGGTACTGGTCCACCTTTCTTCTAAAGAAATTGAGTTGGAAAAACAGACAAAGACAACAGACAGACATTATAAAAATTAAAGTCAGTGCAAATTAAAGTGCGACCAACAATTGCCGTGTACAATGTATATCACCAAAGATGTCTTGTTATGTACATCCAGGGTTCTTATTCAGGCCCCTCCCCCGCTTACCTTTTTGGTAGGAGGATTGCACTACGCCTCACCTGGCTGCGGCTCAGGTACGTTGAGCACCGCGCTAATGAAAAAAAACAAAAGGTAAGTGTATCATAACCCTTGACAGGGAACATATGACTGAGATCAAAGTGTTCCTTATTTCAAAACAATTATACATATTCATTCATTTAGCTGTGGCCTCAATAATAGCATATGTGATGTATATTCTACTATAATGTTTAAAATTTGTGCATAGAAAATATATACACCCAAGATGAACAGTTCATCTGACTAATATCAGTTCTTTATCGTAAAATATATCAGAAACACCATTATCCCAGATGTATATAGCTCAATTTGATAATGGCTCCGATTACTTTGAGTCTAGGTCTAAGGAAATGGGCCAGTACAAGTTATGTGCACCTCCCGCTTTGTGCGACATGTCTAAGTCCCTCGATCTTACAAAGGATTCACTAGGGCGTATGATTGGGTTAGCTCAGTATTTCATAATCGGAAGATACCTCGGAATAACTATCAATTTCAAAACCAAAGTATGTGTGTCAAACCGGTATTGGCCATGATTGATTAAAGACTAAGGCAAAACCCTTTATGCTTCGCGTCTCAATCCTGCAATGTTACCGAAGGCATACTAACGGCATATGATTGTATCAGCTTTGTGCGTTCGGCAGCTTAGTGCTCAAGTCACTCCACCGGCGGCATCAAACCTCAAACTCATACCTCTCTGTCGGTACTCCGGGGCTCCCTCTCGGCCGTCTCGGGGAGGTACCGCGGCAGAGGATGGCGCCATGTTTGAGTCCTATTCCAGTGACATCACTGCGCGCACTTCAGTGCGACTTGCCGGTTCTGGGTAATGTAGTTCTGTGTTAACGCGTTGGCTAAAGGTAATTCTTATCGTGAAAAATGCTGTATTTAAGGAGCGAGATATCACAGCAGTGGTGTTCAAAAACACATTGATGTTTAGACAGTACCTCACACGGGCAGCGTTACACCGTTAATAATCTTTCAGATGTGTCAGAGGGAATTTATCTTATGCATATCTACCTTCAGATGCCCACTTAGCAATATCCTATGTGTTGTGATGCAGAAATGTCCATGTAGGTGTACATATATTCTGAAAAGGTTATTATGGTAAAAACCGCCATATTAAGAATGAAAAATATCCCTACATAGCCATATGGTATAAAACGCCATATTAAGATGAAAAATGGCCCTACATAGCCATATGGGTATATGAATATTAAGATGTTACAAATAGGTGTAGACAACAATTATTAAAAGTAACCATATGGGTGTACAGCAGAGGTCTTCAATCTGTGGGGCGCGACCCACAGGGGGGCCCTGGAGTCATGGAAAGGGGGTCGCACATTTCCAGGCCTCACTTCGGTCTGGAATCCAAAATGTGCTTTTTGTTTTGAAAAAAGAGAATCATCTGGCGCTTCAGACTGATCAGTAAATGCTTCTGCTGGGGTTAGTTGCTGACTGTGAAAGAAAGAGGCCGGGCAGAAAAGTAAAACAATCAATCCTTCAGACCAAGCTTGGCTTAATGAAATGCAAATGCAGCTATTAGTGAATCTACAAACGTAAAGGGTGCTTGGGAGCGGTAATCATTTCAAGCATTGTGATTGCAAAGATTTTTTTTTTCAGTGGTAGTAGGATAAGTTAATACCTGGGCTGTGAAGTCGTGTTTTTAATTGTAACTGTATTTACACAGCACTTAGTACCCCTGAGGAGGGTTAAAGGGACAGTTATGCAAACAAAAACAAATTGCATCACTTATGTACTGGTATTACTAAAATCTACATTTTGTAAGCTCCATTTTGTCCTAAAACATTATTTTAAAAAATGACTTACGCATTCACAGTTCTTTCTGTCACAGGCTGTGACCTCGTAACACAAAAAATTACACAAATCACCATTCTCCACAGCACCAACCAAATGTAAATCTGTGGCTCTCTGGTTACAGACACAGACCTCTGCAGTGCATTAACTAATAGAGGTTTCATAATATACTACTGTGCATTTCCCACTGAGTAACATCTTTTTAAAATGTATTTTTCATTTAAGCTATCCATTATTTTAAATGTAGCTACCTAATTGTGAAAGTTCTAAAAAACAATCCTGGCCATGTTTGAGCAAGGCAGCAATTTGTGCGCCAACTCAAGGGGAAAGGGCAGGAATGTACCATATTTAATATTAAAGTGCATTCCTGCCCTTTCACATTGGCGTAGGGCAGCGCCGCAAGAAGACTTGCGGCGCTGCCCTACGCCAATTCTTCATAAATAAGTTCCTTTGTTTTTAGCCACACCTTTGACCACGCCCCCACGATCACTGACCTTTGCTTTGCTGAACACTGTTTAATATTATTTTCCCACTGTAACAATCATTTGTTGTGGGAATTGGGGGCGTTTATGGTTGTCGATAGTTGTTAATCAAGAGGAGCATCATGTTCTTAAAATCTTTGTCAGGAGGGGTCCTTACGCCGAAAAGATTTTGACAGGGGGGTCTCGACATCAAAAAGTTTGAAGACACTGTACAGGCATTCTTTATCAGAATTCAATCTTTAGGATTTCACAAGCGGATATAGGTGGTAATCGTTATCTGTCTGATTCCACCAACTCCCTCATAAGAGAGGTGATCAAACCTTCGAATCCACGGGAGTTCTCTGCAGCATACCTCAACAATGTGTATACTCATAAAGAAATCCATTGGGATTTCTTCATTCAGACCAGTTTGATCAGTGTTGAGTTTGTAAACCCATTTCTGTTCCTTATTGAAAAGATATTTACTGATGTCCGTGATGTGTGCAGGAATCACTGGTTGTTCAATTACTGTCCAGGTAAACTGACTGGGTCCATGTCCAACTTCCAGAAAGTGGTTGGTTAAGCGATTCGCTTGCTTCCTGCACCTAATGTTGCTTTCATGTTCTGATATGCGTACTCTTATTTTTCTGGTGGTCATGCCTCAAATGGCATGGACAGATTATCAAATAAATAAGATTTTGGCTGTTACAATTAGTAAAACGCCGATGTTGCCAAGTTTGATACCACCACGTACCTTGATGAATGCCTCAGACAATTACAGGACACTAGATCCTACAAACCCCTCATAGAAGACCCTACTGAGAGGCTTACAAAGACCATAGGGCACATAGTGGAAGAAGCATTATCAGAAGGTTGGATAACCGCTACGAAGCACAATATCTGAGGATTACCAAACCCATTATGCCATACTTCTATGTGTTGCCTAAGGTACAAAAAGCTCAAAGACCACCTCCAGGCCGCCCAATAATATCTGGGATCGGTTCTCTGCTGGAACCCCTGTCAACATTTGTAAATATGTTTTTACGACCTATGGTGTAGGACATGCCAACATTTCTCAAAGACACTAAAGATGTCCTTCGACTACTCCCTGACATAGAATTCAACATCCTGACTGACACCTTGGTGTAGTTTGATGTTGAATCACTATATACATCTATACCTCAGGACGATACTCTACAAGTAATTGAGAATCTTCTTTTGGAGAAAGAGTGGGAATCCATCACTCTAGTACATACGGTCATGAATCTAGCTAACATAGCCATGAAAGAAAATTTCTTTCAGTTTGAGGATACTGTGTTTCTTTAAGTATCGGGGACCAGCATGGGGAGCGTCTTCGCTCCTAGTCTAGCTAATTTATATGTTCATAAGTTTGAACAAGATCACATTCTGACTCCGACCAATCCATACCACGCCTAAGTGCAGGTATGGAAAATGTATATAGATGACATCCTGGCCGTGTGGAGAGGCACCTGTAAAGAGTTACTACAATTTCATCAGTGGCTGAACTCTAGAAACAACTTCTTGCGCTTCACCATTGAACATAGCAAAAAACAGCTAGCATTTCTCGATCTCCTCATTGTCATTACACCTACAGGCCTGAGATCTGAGCTTTTTAGAAAGCCCATGGCAAGAAATTCCCTGTTGAGATATGATAGCTGTCACCCGAAAGCACTCAGGGACAATCTGACGTATGGTCAGTTTTTGCGGATCCAACGGAATTGCTCCACTGGGGAAGCATTCCGGGAACATGCAAAAACTTTAGAAAAGCAGCTCTGTACAAGGAAATACCCAAAGAAACTGGTGCATCAGTCTATGAAGAGAGCATTTAACAATAATAGGGAGTCACTATTGGATTTAGCTACCCCCAAAGAGAGTAACAAAAGAATCACATGCGTACATACCTTTAGTAATCAGTCCAATAGTATCCAAAAAATCATCAGGAAGCATTGGACTATTTTGAATATAGGGTCAGAGCTGTTACCACCACCGCTCTTTGCCTTTAAACGGGGCACTAACCTGAGGGATCAACTAGTGCCCACAAGACCCAAGACCAGTGTAGCAAGCCCAGTTGGTACCCTGTAGGAGCATGCCTGCTGTTGAGGGACATCACCCATGTGGTAATTGTGCAGCCTGTCCTCAGACATATAAATCAACTAGCATTGACATTGGCAGTAATCGCCCTTGGCAACAACAGCATTTTTCTAATTGTAACAGCCAAAATCTTATTTATTTGATAATCTGTCCATGCCAGTTGAAATACGTGGGCATGACCACCAGAAAATTAAGAGTACGCATATCAGAACATAAAAGCACCATTCGGTGCAGGAAGCAAGCCACTTGCTTAACCAACCACTTTCTGGCAGTTGGACATGGACCCACTCAGTTTACCTGGACAGTAATTGAACAACCAGTGATTCCTGCACACATCACGGACATCAGTAAATATCTTTTCAATAAGGAACAGAAATGGGTTTACAAACTCAACACTGATCAAACTGGTCTGAATGAAGAAATCCCATGGATGTGCTTATGACTATACACATTGTTGAAGTATGCTCCAGAGAACTGTTGTGGATCGGAAGGTTTGATCACCTCTCTTATGAGGGAGTTGGTGGAATCAGACAGACAACGATTACCACCTATATCCACTTGTGAATTCCTAAAGATTGAATTCTGATAAAGAATGCCTGTACACCCATATGGTTACTTTTAATAATTGTCGTCTACACCTATTCGTAACATCTTAATATTCATATACCCATATGGCTATGTAGGGACATTTTTCATTCTTAATATGGCGTTTTATACCATATGGCTATGTAGGGATATTTGTCGTTCTTAATGTGGCAGTTTTTACCATGGTAACCTGTTCAGAATATATGTACACCTACATGGACATTTCTGCATCACAACACATAGGATATTGCTAAGTGAGCACCTGAAGGTAGTTATGCATAAGATAAATTCCCGCTGACACATCGGAAAGATTATTAACGGTGTATCGCCGCCCGTGTGAGGCACTGTCTAAACATCACTGTGTTTTTTAACACCACTGCGGTGATATCTCGCACCTTAAATACGGCATTTTGCACGATAAGAATTACCTTAAGCCAACGCGTTAACATAGAACTACATTGCGCAGAAGTGGCACGTCGCGCTGGAGTGCGCGCAGTGACGTCACTGGAATAGGACTCAAACATGGGGCAATCCTCTGCAGCGGTACCTCCCCGAGACGGCCCAGAGGGACGCCCAGAGTACCGGCGGAGAGGTAAGAGCTTGAGCGTTGTTTGTTTGAGGTTTGATGCCGCCGGTGGAGTGACTTGAGCACTAAGCTGCCGAACGCATGAAGCTGATATAATCATATGCCGTTACTATGCTTTCGGTAACATTGCAGGATTGAGACGCGAGGCATAAAGGGTTTTGCCTTAGTCTTTAATCAATCATGACCAATACCGGATTGACACACATACTTTGGGTTTGAAATTGATAGTGATTCCGAGGCATCTTCTGATTATGAAATATTGAACTAACCAAATCATACGCCCCAGTGAATCCTTTGTAAGATCGAGGGACTTAGACATGTCGCACAAAGCAGGAGGTGTACATAACTTGTACTGGCCCATTTCCTTAGACCTAGACTCATAGTAATCGGAGCCATTATCAAATTGAGCTATATACATCTGGGATAATGGTGTTTCTGATATATTTTACGATAAAGAACTGATAATATTTAGATGACCTGTTCATCTTGGGTGCATATATTTTCTATGCACAAATTTTAAACATTATAGTAGGATATACATCACATATGCTATTATTGAGGCCACAGCTAAATGAATAAATATGTATAATTGTTTTGAAATAAGGAATACTTTGAGCTCAGTCATATATTCCCAGTCAAGGGTTGTGATACACTTACCTTTTGTTTGTTGTCATTAGCGCGGTGCTCTATGTACCTGAGCCGCAGCCAGGTGAGCCATAGTGTGATCCTCCTACCAAAAAGGTAAGTGGGATAGGGGCCTGAATAAGAGCCCTGAATGTACATAACAAGACATCTTTGGTGATATACAATGTACACGGCAATTGTTGGTCGCACTTTAATTTGCACTGACTTTAATTTTTGTAATGTCTGTCTGTTGTCTTTGTCTGTTTTTCCAACTCAATTTCTTTAGTAGAAAGGAGGACCAGTACCGGTCAAGGGACATCTATTTATTTTGAAAACACGTAAAGTAACACTTATATTTTACTTTATTTTGGTGAAGCAGTAGCGAGGTGGTCCTGATGAATGCAGCAGGGCACCTATCTGGGTCCATAGTCTGCAGAAACATGTCATGTCGACTGTTAAGAACTAAGTAGTAGTTATTTGCTTAATCTACTACATCCCTGCACTGATATTTTTAGAGTTTGGAAACATAGGGGATACCTAATAAAGTTTCTCTCCCCTAGCTCCCCAATTTTATATTCATTCACGTTTTTTTGCACAATCTTGTTTGCTTATTTACACGCACTGCTTGCTCAGTTATCGCTTTAGGCTACCAGCCATATACTCTTGAACACACTAGGGTACCCACTATTTAGATCTTTAGTGGTTGTAGGATTTTCCTCCTCGGGGTGAGGAGGCCCAGATGATGAAAAGGGCGGAACCAATCGATAACTGATGGGTACTTTTTCACAACTGTTGTGGTATCCTGGGTTACCTATTTTTCTTTGATAGTTCACTTTCTTCAATTTTGAGTTGGGAGAGCGTCCAGCAGAGAGTACAGCTAGACCCACAGTCACTTGTTTGGTTTTATACATGTTGTGGAGCATACAGCATGCCACAACGATCTTACTGACCTTCCCAGGCGAGTATGACAGTGCACCTCCAGTTCTATCAAGGCAGCGGAATCTTGACTTGAGCAGGCCAAAAGTCTGCTCAATTACGCGACGGTGTCTGCCATGGGTCTCATTGTACCTTATATCAGCTGGGGTCCTGAGATTACGTAGTGGGCTCAGTAGCCATGGACGGCTGGGATATGCAGAGTCACCTAGGAATGACAAGCACACATTGCAATGTTGCAGACGCAGAGGGCAGCAGGTCTCACACACAGCACACCATATTACTTGGCATACTCACCCACAATCCAAGCATGTTCTGGAAGCAGATTTGCCATCATCCGGGGCACAATGCTGTTCCTCAGGATGTACGAGTCATGGGCCCCACCGGGGAATCTGGCACACACATGCGAAATGGTCATGTCTGCCAGGCACACCACCTCCACATTGATCGAGTGATAATGTTTTCGATTGCGAAAAATGTGCTCACTCGTTTCTGGTGGCACCAGACCAACAATTGGGCAATCAATGACACCAACAACATGGGGGATGTTCCCAAGCGGATAGAAGTCTCCCTTCACAACGGCCAATTCTGCTCCCTTGGGGAAATGTATGTATCTGTCCTTATGGATCATCATGGCTGCAAGAATATCCCTCAGCACCAGGATGAACATGTGTTGAGACATCCCTGCAGCGCTGGCCACGGTCTCCTGGAAGGAACCAGTTGCAAAAAAATAGAGGCCTGCCATCACTTTGTACTTTGGTGTGAAAGGTGTTGGGTAGTGGTGACGAGATTGCAGGTGGGGCTCCAACAGATCACAAAGGATCTTCAGGGTGGGTCTGTCGAGGCAGAATTTGCGAATTATTGCAACATCCTCCATGTTCTCCAGCAGTGTCAAGTGACATAGGAGTTTAGGCCTCCTCCGAATTGAGATGAAAATGGACACATGTCAATAACAACCATCATGAGATGGCCACAGCACATCCCGTTAAGGATGTCAAGGAAAAACAAAGACTGCCCTGAGAAATGCATGACACACCAGGTTACATGGGCGGACGTTTGAGCCACACAGAGGGCACACCTCTCCATTTACAATACACAAGTGCCTCAAACAACACACAGGACAATGTGAATGCACACATACCAAACCCCACTTTTCACATATGGACGCCTTGCAGTTTACCATCCAGCCAATGTATGTAAAATGAACATGACAGTCTCCTACTCATCTGCTGTACCTGTCACACCTTAATGCTTCATGTGAACTTGGCACACATCCACAACACAATGATCGCAGTAGTCCGCAATCTGTCAATTGTGTGTTTGAGTAGATATAAAAGCACAAGTAAGTAACAACATCATACAGTGAGACAAGCCTTGTCACGGTCATCACTGACCCACAACACATTGATTAGTGCACACATTATTGAGTCCACTTCAACAATGTCACGCATCATCAACCGTCAAATGCACAATTGACATGGAAGGGACCAAAGACAAATGTACACATACACAACCATGGTACGTGTGGGCACCTGTGGATTCAATGGAATAATGGCATTGTGTGGACGATGATGTGCCCTTCACCATGTTGCCGCCGTGTACGTTTTCAACTTTTCCTGATGGGCATTGCCATCGCATGCCACCCTACTCACGGTAGCTTCCTCCTGGTCCCGGTGGTGTGTCACCATCACCACCAATCACATGAGTGCAGTGGTCATTGGCATGGAGACATGGGAAGATGGTGGTGGCCATTCTCCGCCACACCACTCATGATACCTACCGCCTGCCCCCGGCGGTGTGTCACCAGCACCACCCCTTACACAACTGCAGTGGTCATTGGCATGGAGACATGGGAAAATGGTGGTGGGCATGCTCCACCACCCTACTCGCGGTACCTACCGCCTGGCCCTGGCAGTGTGTCACCAGCTCAAAATATCAATGGGGGGGGGAAAGAAGCTGTGATCCACTCGGCTTCCAATGGTTAATGCAAAAATCAAGAAGGGGGAGAGCGACCACTTGTCCTGTGTCACCAGGGTCTCAACTAACGTGGCGGACCATCGTTGTAAAAAAACCTCATATACGGACACAGGCGTTGGGCGGTATATGTTGATTCTCCTCCTTTGTGTACCGTAACAGCATTATCATTGGGTCTTTTCTTCATGCGTTATGCTAACCTCCACCTAGAGGAAGACCAACTGGATTTGCAGTAGTGGTCAGAGATCAAAAGAATGGATGTGCTCTTACTAAAAAAAGTAAGTTTAAAATCCCTAAATTCAAGACTCATGTATTTTATTCTTGAGACATGTGAATAAGGAAGCCAAAAACAGTGGTGTGTGTGTTTAGACTCGGTTATAGCTCTATGGCACTGGTGATCGTGGTCAATAACGTCAACATGTTTCACCCTCTTGGGACCTTTAGAGGCTTTGTCAGGACCAGTAATACTAAATGCTTGGTTGTAGCTTTTGTTGTGAAAGTCAAGGGTTGTCTTATACTCACCCTTTAGACTGTGGTCTGATCTATGGTATCTGAACCTGTAAATCGAAAGAGAAAAGACAACAGTGGAGAGAACACAAACGGAAAAATCTTTTGTAATGGCTTTGTCTCATGTTTGCTGAGTTCTCAATGTGGCTGTGACTAAATAGCTATATATATGTTCTCCCTAGATGACCAATTTGGAGTAGGGTTTGTATAGACAAAAAGGGGCATGTTATTTACACCCTGGTGCAAGGCAGGATCAAAGGGAGGATTTAAAAAAGGGAAGAAGGAGTTGTTAGCAGGGATTAGACTCTCATTTAAAGTATAGCTCGCTTTTTAGGTCTGGTGAGCAGTCTCTGTATGTAGAGATTGTAAAATCTATTACCTCCTCGTTAGTCTTCCTCGCCCCCTGAGTTACATAGTGAGCTTCAGCTCCACAACAGAACCCTCCAAAGCAAAAAGAAACCACCTCCCACCCCCTCCCAACATGGCCGACCAGTCCCACCTGACCTCTATAAGAGGCGGGCCGGCCCAACCAATCAGCCTGTTTTTTTTGTTCTGCACGATTCTCTCCAGAGCACTGTTCAGGTAAGATGGGCCGGCGTGAGCTGGCCCTGGGGTTTTAGGGTTGTGGACCTGCCCTAGCGGTCTCTGGTGCCTTATGCCCAAATAATCCCCCCCCCCTCTTCCTTCCCCCGGTCCTATGGGGCCGGTTAGGTGCTGCTCTAGCGTGCCAGTGGTTTACAGGGGGGGGGGGGGGGGCGGCAGGGGATATGGGGTGTTTGGGCATCCCCGTGTATCCCCAGGTCGTTACCGAAGGGCCCGGGCCACTGTGTGGGCTTTTGGGGTCCAGCGCTCCGTTTGGCATTTTATGCACCTATGTGGCGCCCGTCGGGTGGCTGGGCTGCCCGATGGGTGTCGTGTTTTCCTGGGAATGCCAGGGCTGTGTGTTTTCAGCACTGCGTGGGGCTCACAGGCGGTGTTACAGCTTTCAGGTTATTTTGCCTGACATGTTATCATGCACCTCAGTTTGTGAACGGGTGCTCGAGCTTCACATGGTGCCATTGCCTGGTACAGCGTTTGACTTGTTTTCAGGGCTGCGAGCGCTTCTGCACGACGATCTGGTGTGCAGATATCGTCTTTGTTGCTGCATGTGTGCACTCATGCTGTGTAAACAAGGCGGCACTTACTCGGCGGGGGCGGCTCGGTCCTCCCTCGATTGTCCGCGGGGCCTCGGGGTGCTCCCATCATACCGGCCGGGGTCTCGCTCCTCGCGGCGCCGTTAGCTTGGGCAGGGCCGGCGTGCTCCGGGATGCTCGCCTCGGCGGCACGTGGACTCATTTTTGGATCATTGCAGGGGTGAATAACTAAGGAGCTTTGGCTCATGGGTGAGTCTGGTGCCTTTGGTGCGGACGGCCCTCACAGGCCTAGGTTCATTTCCTGCCTAGGCTGGGGTATGGAAGTTTTTGCCTGGCACCCGCGTGTGGTTGACACGCTTGTCGTGGTGCGTTCCGGTATTTGGATCCCGGCGGGGTCCTCCGCCCCGGGTACCCTCTCCTATGGCGAGCTGACGGTTCGGGCCTTCTGGCCGATCCCGGATCTTCCCATTCCGTGGTTGGGTCCCACGCTCTCGGCATCGGTGTTGAGCCGGCTCTGGTCGGCTGGCCTGCCTCCTTCGGCCGGCCCGGTTCTTGTGCGGAGGACGCTGCTTGCTCGTCCCGCAGTTCTGCCACGTGCTCTGCCTGTGCCCGGCGCTGGGCGCCCTTCTCGCGTTGGCGCGGTCGGCTTGGTGCTGTCCCCGCCTCCGTGGTCCCCTTGCGGGTCTTGGTTTCCGGTCTGAGGGGTGTTCCTGGAACGTGGCCCCTTCTTCCCTGTGGGGCCGGTGGGCGGCCTTGCGGGCCTTCCACAGTCCGGTGTTCGTCGACCGGGTTTCCATGGTGGCTCGCTTGGCTCCGATGTTATTTATCCTTCGCCCACGGGCGCTCTGCCGGTCTCCCCCTTGGGTGCTCGCTTCGGCTGCACATATACTAATATTGGAACGTTACAGAGGAGATTTGCAGGGCCCCTGCGCAAGGGTGTCTCGCAAATTCGTGAGGCGTTCCACAGGTGTTTTCTCTCTCATTCTACGAGCTCTTCGGGGTCCGCCCTTTTGGGCCCCGGCCCTCGGTGGCTTTGCGGTTCCTCGCCGTTCAGGTGGTTTTCCCTGGTGGCGATGGTGTCTGCTGGGCGGATGGGCGTGCGGGGGTCGTTCCTCCGCTCCCCGCCCTTCTTGCGGGTTTTGCCGGACGGGGTTACTCCTCCGGCATGTCCCCCGTGTCCTTCCCGGGGTTCCCTCCCTGGGGCCTCGGACTCTGGTGGTGTATTTACCGCGTTTCCCGGCCGACGGGGTTCCTCCCTTGTCCGTGCTGGTTGTTCGGCGTGCTGTTTTGGCTTCTCTTGGCCGCACGTCTTTCCTTTCCCGGTGGGATGCCCTGTGTTGTGTCTTTTGGCCCGGTTCGTTCGGGCCGCTTGCCCTCGTTCCGCCTTGGTTCGCGGGCTTACGCAGGCTGGCATCCTTCCCTACGCTTCGCTGGGTTCGGAGGATCCGGCGGGGGCCCATGGTCGGTCTGCGAGGTGTGGCTCTGTTCCCTGGGCCCCCTTAGTGGGTGTCTCCTCTGTGGAGTTTTATCTGGCTTCGGCGTGGTCGTCCCCCGCCTGGTAGGTGGGTCTCTGGCAGTCCCGGGGGGACTTCGCTGGGGCCATTCTGAGTGCTGGAGCTGCGACTCCTGGTTGGCCTTCTTTTCCTGGAGGTCTTGATTTCAGGTTTCCTGTGATCCCTGTTCTCTTTTCAGTTGTTATACATCAACCTTGGGTTGGTTTCTCTGCATCACCGTGTGGTGTTGTTGTTATGGTGGTCAATGAAGCCTTGTTGGCTTGGGTATTTGCTCACTATGTAACTCAGGGGGCGAGGAAGACTAACGAGGAGGTAATGCCCCGGTTACTTACCGGTAATCTTCATTACTCCGAGTATAGTCTTCCTCGCCACATGAGTTCCCTCCCCCCCCTCCCTGTCTGGCTATCGGCTTCATTGTTTGCTTGGTAGATCAGGCTGATTGGTTGGGCCGGCCCGCCTCTTATAGAGGTCAGGTGGGACTGGTCGGCCATGTTGGGAGGGGGTGGGAGGTGGTTTCTTTTTGCTTTGGAGGGTTCTGTTGTGGAGCTGAAGCTCACTATGTAACTCATGTGGCGAGGAAGACTATACTCGGAGTAATGAAGATTACCGGTAAGTAACCGGGGCATTCACTACCTTGTATGCGGCAGTTACAATTCTGTGCTTGCGCTCCAAATGGGTAAGATGTCAATTAGGGGCCGCATGTAAGTGGCGCGCTTTCATAGGAGAGCCATTGGAATGCGATAGCTCTGTTGGTTTTTCTGCACATTCAATAGTTTCTAAAAAGTTTGTAAAAAGTTTGTAAAGGGACTTTAACCCCTTCCATGCTCATGACGAGCTCAGCTCGTCATGAGGCACAGTGGAGCTGTGCTTATGACGAGCTGAGCTCGTCATGAACAATGGGGTTGGATGAGGATCAGCACAGGAGGGGAACACCATAAGCAGCCAAGGTGTTAAGATTAAAAAATGAGCTTAAGATTGTGTAGTAGTCGGGGCCTCCATCATTGCTTTGCATGCTTTACTCGTTTGAATTTGGCTGGCGCTGCTGTGCTCGTGTGTGTGGACTCTAGTCTGGCATATACAAAGATACTGTTATGGTGCCCTTTAAGTCTCAAGTATGACATTGTCATTTCATATGACCCAAGTTACAAATCAACGTGTCTGCTGGCATTTTAACCGACATGATGTAATTACGATTGTTGTAAGTAGAACACACAAATACCTTCAAGTTATTGGTGGACGGTGACATCGTGTTGTCACTGAGATGGGGACAGCCTGTTGCTGATTGAGGAGAAACAGGAAGGGGGTTAATCTCCATTTTACTCATGGTTACCGGTTCCTCAAGAGCTGCACTTCTTATTTACCAGCGGTCCATCGTTTTGACTTGTTCTGACTCTGGTGGTTCTCGGGTGACACGCTCACGTTGCCTGCCGTTTTTCACATTGGTACAGGCAGTAGAAACAGATGAAAGACTTCGGTCTGTTCTGTGGTTTGCACGATGGTTGGTACCAGTATGTATTATGAAGAAAGACTAATTTGAATGTGTTATTTCTCTAACTCCCTCCAAGTGTTTTGTCTCAGAACACTACATTCGGTATGAAATATTTATTCAATTTGGAAAAGATTGATCAACACCAATCAGTGGTCGGAGTATAAATGTGCACACTACCATTTGAAGGTTGAAATTCCACTTTCTACAAAACTTGTC
The DNA here is from genome assembly GCF_964263255.1 of Lissotriton vulgaris. Taxonomy (NCBI): domain Eukaryota; kingdom Metazoa; phylum Chordata; class Amphibia; order Caudata; family Salamandridae; genus Lissotriton; species Lissotriton vulgaris. Next base: position 1,076,299,727 of record NC_141689.1, on the reverse strand, counting down.
TACCATATATAGTGTTCTGAGACAAAACAGTTGGAGGGAGTTGCACAAAACACGAATCGGAGTACAAGAGAAGGATAGTTGAGACACGTGTGCTTGATGGACTCTTTAAAGATTTATTCAGTCATTGTCTACCCCCCATCGTGAGCACCACAGATTAAAAATGAATCTTGAATATATTGCACAAATCACGACAAACAAGGCTGAGACATTAGCTTATACTCTAGAGGAAGCTGAGCAAATCTACGCATTAATCAAGGAAACCAGAGCTTTCAGCCCACAGTTAAGCACAGTTAATCAGTTACTTAAACAACTGGAATATGTCAGCAAACGTGAAATAAACCAACGGTTGCATGCAACAACCTTAATACACTATCACAGGAATAAACGCATCCCGAGGGGATTGAAAATAGCCTTAAAACCTATGTTGTGCAGGAACAATAAAGCTTTCCTAAATAAATGGTATCAAATTTTGAACAAATGTAGCTTGGATCTGATTTTGCTGATAGTAGAAGAGCTCTCAAAAGAATTAAAAACAGTGGAAGAAGAATTGGAAGGAATCAAGAGCGAACTTAACAAACATGAAGACTTATCAGAAATACTGGAAGATATAAACAGTAAACTGGAAAAATATGCTAAAGAAATAGAAGACAGAAAGATCAAAAAGTATAGATGTGACACTATAGACTACAAGTTGGAGGAGGTTTATAGCTGGGCGGAAGTGTACCATCAAAGAAAATGGCAACAACCATCAACCAATGTAAGTTCCTCACAAGAAAGTGTGGTGTCTGAATCAGACACAGCACAAAACAGAAAACCAATGGGTAAAAACGCTCAAATGGACACAAAGATCAACAAAGTAAAGCTTTTTTAGAAACAAGCCCTGCGGCAAACAATGCACCTTCAAAAAGTACAACAGGAGAATCCTCAAAACAAGGAGGGGAAAAAGAAAAAGCAAAAGAAACGGAGGCAGAGCGGGAATTGAGATCAAAGAAAAAGAAAACGAACTTGTCATAAACATATCAAACAAGCAGCTAACTATGGCTCAAATGAATCTATGGAATAAAGGTTTGACTTTTGTTCCAGTATATAAATCAAATGCTCAGGAGACAGAAATATCCATCTTTAAATTCTTGCGCACATTGCGCTTAAAAAATTTCTTCAATAACCTTCCACCTACAGACAAACCTGAAAGCGACCTTAAAGAGTTTAGAACAAAAAGCACGTTCTGTGCTCCAACGTCACATAAAACAATTGATGCCTATGAAAGAGTCATCACCACAGAAATGAAAAAAATCAACTCTATGGGCGGCACAAAAAGGAACTTCTCCAAAAAAGAATGGCAAACTTTAAAGTCCATAATGGACATGACAGACATAACTATACAAAAAGCGGATAAAGGGGGAGCAATAGTGATAATGGACACAGAATTTTACACAGAAAGTGTGTGCACACATTTACAGGATTTTGACACGTATCACAAATTGGATCAAGATCCCACAGAAGCTTTTGCAGCCACACTAAAAATGATATTGGATAGAGCACTGGATATGAAGTGGATCACCGTCAAAACATACCAATTCTTAAACATCAAGCACCCTCGGAGACCCCAGTTCTACATGCTCCCAAAAATTCATAAACACCGAACTAAACCGCCCTTCAGACCTATAGTGTCAGCATGTGGATCACTTTCAGAACCACTGGGCCAATACCTAGATTGGTTTCTACAACCGTTGATACAAAAATGGAGTACCCACATAAAAGATACCACCTCATTTTTGAACATGTTAGAAACAATTGAAATTCCAGTGGATGAAGAAACTGGTTAACTGGTCTCATGGTCTTCAAAAGATACATTGACAATATCTTTATAATATGGAAAGGAGCTAAAGAAAAATTGGTTGAAAATATCCATGTCCTTAATTTGCAGCATGAACGAATCAAGTTCACACACCAAATTGATCAACATGAACTATCATTTTTGGAAGTCAATATCACCATTGTGAATGGACAGATATGTACAAGAGTACACATAAAAGACACTGACAGAAATAGTGGCTTACACTATAACAGTTTTCATCATCACTCTCTTAAAAAACACCTACCGCTGTCCCAATTTATCCGCCAAAAAAGAATCACGTCTGACCCAAATGGCCTATCAACTACTATCAACAACCAGATCCAAAATACTTGAAACGTGGTTACCCAAAGACTTTACTCCAGGAAACCAAAACTAAAGTAATGGCAATGAGCAGAGATTCTCTTCTGAAGAAGAAAGAAAAGACTGAGATCAAACTCACAGTATGTGTGCTGAAACATTCAATGCAGTCCACCCAGATCACAAAAATCATGCGAAAACATTGGCCATTTATAACGCAAGAACCTGATCTTCAACCACTTTTTGCGAACCACATAACATTCGCATAGAACAGGTCTAAGAATCTAAAAGAATTGCTAAAACTGCGAAAAATGGAGACAGAAAGAAAAACTTACAAAGGAATGCAAAAATGCGAAAACTGTACGCATTGTAATAATGTCATGACTGGTCAAACTTTTACAAATCCAATGACAGGAAAGAAGATTCCTTTGTCTCTTTCAAGCACCTGCGACACGAAAGGTGTGATTTATGGCATAAAATGTCCCTGCAGGAAAGTATATGTAGGGCAAACTGAGCGAAAAATAAAAGTAAGAATCACGGACACAAAAGCAACATTCGCCAGAAAAATTTGAAGTCAACAGTGGCAACACACTGGATGGAAGCTGGTCATAACATTTCACAACTTTGTTTCACCATTTTAGAGGTGATAAGGCCACAACCAGATTTAAACACACACAAGAAAAGACTAAGGTCTGAGTACTTTTGGATCCGTAAAATGGGTAGCTTACAACCACAAGGACTTAATGACAGGATTGAATTATCCTGATTTTTATGAACATTGCTAGGAAAATATTTACTGTACCCCTACTGTCAACATGTTTTCATCCCATCCCAAAATGGTCGACACAAAAAACAATCTCATAAACTTTAATCACTTTTGTAGCTTTCAATTTAGTTTAATTTTGAGTTTATCAATTTATTTGATTGTATTAGCATAATATTTAGCAACACGATACATGTATGTTGGAATTTTCAGTTCGAGAATTAACGAGTACCTGTCTTTTTATAATCAGTCAGAATTACAACATATCTATGATTAATATGTTTATGCACGCTATATCACCATGTAAAGCTGTCACATCCGTGATATCGATAATGTTTCAATAAGGCATACAGAGCGAGACCGCGGTCACATGGTCGCGTCGTTAACCAATCAAAACGTATAAGAGAAGGAAAGTAATGTTTCAGGTAGCTAGCGGTATTCCGATTGGCTGGAAACCGAGGCGCGAACTGCTTTTGCATTTTCTGTAAGTACGAACGTTGAAATGTTTAAATGGTTAGCGTTTTGTTTCGCGCATGAAACATTGTGTAAACATATAATAGGTTCTCCACTGTACACTTTCACCTTGCTATCAGGTATTTGAATATAGAATAAGCTGGATGAAAGGATGCATAGATAAAGTCTCTCGAATGGCTTTGTAATCGGATTTTAAACACGGGCCATGCAGAGTGTTTGGGCTCCTGTGGGGTAGACAGAACGCGTTGTTTTGACTTTCATCTAATTTGCATTTGAGTTTAGAAGTTCATTGCCTATTATGTATTTTCTAATTTAAGAAGCTACATGAAATGATTTTTTGATGAAATCTACATTGAACAAGGTAGCTCTGTTAGAAAAGAGGTTGTACATAACATAATGAATTACCAGGATGTGATTGAACATTATAGTGTTTATGTATTAGAAAATGTTGCATATGTGTGATTAAGTGGCCGATGAGCTCAAAATATTTCCTTGTTTTTCCCACACAGACCCCTGAGGAAGGGTCGCTTTGGACCCGAAATGCATTGGGTTGATGTGGAATGTAAAAGCATGATGTTTGTAGTCTGATGTCTGTATGTAGAGATTGTAAAATATATTCACTACCTTGTATGCAGCAGTTACAATTCTGTGCTTGCGCTCCAAATGGGTAAGATGTCAATTAGGGGCTGCATGTAAGTGGCGCGCTTTCATAGAAGAGCCATTGGAATGCGATAGCTCTGTTGGTTTTTCTGCATATTCAATAGTTTCTAAAAAGTTTGTAAAAAGTTTGTAAAGGGACTTTAACCCCTTCCATGCTCATGACGAGCTCAGCTCGTCATGAGGCACAGTGGAGCTGTGCTTATGACGAGCTGAGCTGGTCATGAACAATGGGGTTGGATGAGGATCAGCACAGGAGGGGAACACCATAAGCAGCCAAGGTGTTAAGATTAAAAAATGAGCTTAAGATTGTGTAGTAGTCGGGGCCTCCATCATTGCTTTGCATGCTTTACTCGTTTGAATTTGGCTGGCGCTGCTGTGCTCGTGTGTGTGGACTCTAGTCTGGCATATACAAAGATACTGTTATGGTGCCCTTTAAGTCTCAAGTATGACATTGTCATTTCATATGACCCAAGTTACAAATCAACGTGTCTGCTGGCATTTTAACCAACATGATGTAATTACGATTGTTGTAAGTAGAACACACAAATACCTTCAAGTTATTGGTGGACGGTGACATCGTGTTGTCACTGAGTCGGGGACAGCCTGTTGCTGATTGAGGAGAAACAGGAAGGGGGTTAATCTCCATTTTACTCATGGTTACCGGTTCCTCAAGAGCTGCACTTCTTGTTTACCAGCGGTCCATTGTTTTGACTTGTTCTGACTCTGGTGGTTCTCGGGTGACGCGCTCACGTTGCCTCCCGTTTTTCACATTGGTACAGGCAGTAGAAACAGATGAAAGACTTTGGTCTGTTCTGTGGTTTGCACGATGGTTGGTACCAGTATGTATTATGAAGAAAGACTAATTTGAATGTGTTATTTCTCTAACTCCCTCCAAGTGTTTTGTCTCAGAACACTACATTCGGTATGAAATATTTATTCAATTTGGAAAAGATTGATCAAGACCAATCAGTGGTCGGAGTATAAATGTGCACACCACCATTTGAAGGTGGAAATTCCACTTTCTACAAAACTTGTTTCCCGAATATAGTGTTCTGAGACAAAACACTTGGAGGGAGTTGCGCAAAACACGAATCGGAGTACAAGAGAAGGATAGTTGAGACACAATGTGTGCTTGATGGACTCTTTAAAGATTTATTCTAGTATCTACATGGTCATTCAGCATTGGGATAGTGTGGGCAATCTATTGGGGGGTGAACAGCAGTGTCCACTATCTGAGTGTGACTTCATGTATGCCCACTTTGCATGCACCATGATCGTTGAGGCCCACACATCTGACAACAATGTTCCCCAGAGTACCACATGGTGTTTGTTATGGCCTACTTGCCATTGTGGACTGTCAGGTCCTAATAGGTGTGTGTGTTGTCCCCGCCTGTTCCCTCAAGGTCTGTCAATGGTAATAAGTGGAGTCCCCACATCATGTCCCTAGGTGTGGGCAGAGAAGGTTTTGTGTCTGGTAGACTTCATCCACGGGCAGGGTGTTGTGCTGTGTGGCCTTAACATGCCTCAGTCATGGCAGATATTCAGGGTTACAGGCACTGTTGTGGTCTATGTAGTGTGTTGCTGCAACGTGATTGCAGGGTGTGGTGGTCACCATGTTGATTTGGGCATCTTCTGTACTGCATTGAATTGCTTTGTCCTGCTGATGACACTAAAAGAACCCTGCATCTCTCTCTCATGGAGAATAGCCAGTGGACACAGAGGACCATGATCCAAAAAACAGTGGTGGCGAGAGTAGCACTACTGCTGCACCGGAGCCCAGAGACACAGAGCTCACCAGTGCATCTGAGGGGGACCGTAGTATGCAGGAGGAATCCCTGTCTGAGACACAGAGTACAACATCATCTGATGCCAGAGGAGATGCATCCATGTTGGAAGGCACAGCGATGGGGGACTCTGCATCCTCTACTACCATACAGCGGCCAGTGCCCACCCTCCCATCCACTTCCTCTCGTGCTGCCTGTGTCCGTGTCAGTAAGAGGGGACGAGTTAGATTCACACCTGGTACTGCTGAGCCTGCACCTGCTGTCCCCCCTGCTGCCCTCAGTGCTAAGTCTGTAGAGCTCCTTTGCCAGCTTTATGTGGGCCAGGCAGCCCTGCTCAATGCCTTCAGTGACCATGACAAAAGGTAGGCCAGGTGGTTGCCTACATGGAGGGCATACACTCTGACGTTGGTGGGCTACACCGTACAGTCCAGACTTTGTCGTCCACAGTGATGTCAGCCCTTCAACGGGCACATACTCCCATTCCTGCTCCAGTACCTTTGTCCACCCCCAGTCAGTGGCCACATCGGATGATAGTGACCATGGTTCCCAAGAAGCATCCAGCAAAAACAACCCAAGCGGGCCCACCCACAGACACCATCCCCACAGAAGAGCAGAGCCACCCCAGAATGTTAATGTTAATGTTAAATTTAAAGCTATTTGTAAAGCGCATCTGTTACCAAAAAGGTGTCCTGGCGCTAGGAGAAGTTCTGATGAGGAATCAAATGGAAGATGAGTAGTGGGGTATTTTGGATCCGTTTGTAAAAAGCCAAGTTTTTAATGTCTTTCTAAAGGCGAGAAGGTTAGTCATGCTTCTCAGAGAGAGGGGAAGTGCATTCCAGGCCTTAGCTGCATTAACTGTGAAGCTTCTGCCTCCCCAGTTAGCCTTCTTCACCCTTGGTATTGTTACCATCTTGGCATCAGAGGAACGTAACGTTCTGGTTGGGGTGTACCATTGGGTGAGTTGTTTAAGGAATTCTGGCCCTATTCCATGAAGGGCTTTGAAAACCAAGCACAAGGCTTTGAATTGGGTGCATTTCCTTACTGGAAGCCAGTGTAGGGCTTTGATTGGGGCGGAGATGGATTCGGCTCTAGGTATGCGGGTAAGTAATCTGGCGGCTGCGTTCTGCAGACCTTGTAGTTTGTTCAAAGATCCCTCATGTATCTTTAAGTACAGGCTGTTGCAGTAATCTAGCCTAGGCATGATTAAAGCAGTAACAATAGTTTTTTGTAATGCTTTAGATAGAGATGGCAATATTTTTTTTGCAGGATTTAAGAATATAGGTGGTAGTCAAGACCACTTTATTGATCTAGTCCCTACAGTTCAATTTCTCATCGATCCAAAAGCCCAGGTTTTTCACTTTTTATACTGGCATGGGAAGCTGGCCTAGATCTGTTGGCCAGCAGTCTGGTGTCCAGAGATTAGGATTATTTCCAAACAAAACCACTTCTGTCTTGTTGGAATTCAACTTCAAACAGTTTCGGGCCATCCAACCCCCAACGCACTGATACAGTTCTGTAGCCTACGGGGGGCAGTCTGACAAATGCAAAGACAAGAGCCCATCAGGGAAGAGCAAGGCCGAACAAGCAATGAAGCAGACATCAGGCTCACATGCCTCAGAGGCATCACCAGCGAAGGACTTTACTGTCCCTGAAACTTCACACAGAGCTAGGCATGCAGTGTCTATGCCCACTGAGGAGGTGTTGTATGGCAAGGGTACACCCAGGAAGGGCTCAGGTCCATATTCCCCTGCCACATCAACTCCAATTCCAAGCCCAGTGAAGAAGGTGAAGGAGGGCACTGTAGGGGCTACCCCTGGCAAACAGGCAAAGTAGGGCACTGTAGGGGGACACCTTGCAAACAGGGGAAGGAGGGCACTGTAGGGGGGACACCTGGCAAACAGGGGAAGGTGGTGCAGAGGCGTAGCCAGACAAAGCATTCCGCAGGATCCAGCACGTCCCCAGAGGGAGTGCCAGTGTCTGCACCTGATGCGGCTCTGTTGGTGTGTGTGCCTGTTGTGTCCACACCAGTTCTCATTAACCCCAGTACAGGAAATCCATTTCGAATTCCCAAGAAGTGGAAAGGCACCCCTCAAACCTCTCCCACCCACACTGTGTCACATGTCTGCATGACTCCGCCTCCACATGCCACTACACCACCTGGTCCAAACAGCCCTCCAGCTTGCCAAGCCACTGATAGCCCTACATCACATGGGCCTCTGTCTCCCCAGTCAAGCGGTCCTGCTGTTCCTAACACATAGCCAGCTCTAAGTCCGCCTGACAGATACGAGTTAGTGGTATTCCCCCTCATACACCTGTCTCTCATACAGGTGTGCTAGTCCTGCCCATTGTTTACCACCTGGGTGTGTTGCTGACCATGGTGGGGTACAGTCAAACACACTCACTGTGCAGCTTCTCGTGTCCTGACTCTGCACTTTGCCATGCCCACTGGCCCTGTTGCTCTGCTGTGTTGAAGTCACCCCTGTGCAGACTCTCATGTACTTGCTGGGTCACCTGCTCTGGACACTGACCCTGATAGTCTGCTGTGCTGTACTCTCCCCTGTGCCATGGACACTGGCCCTGTTGCTCTGCTGTGCTGTACTCTCCCCTGTGCCATGGACACTGGCCCTGTTGCTTTGCTGTGCTGTGCTCTCCCCTGTGCCATGGACACTGGCCTGTTGGTCTGCTGTGTTGTACTCTCCTCTGTGCCATGGACACTGGTCCTGTTGCTCTGTTGTGTTGGAGTCTCCCCTGTGCAGCCTCTCATGTACTTGCTGGGCCACCTGCCATGGACACTGGCCTTCCTGTTTGGAGTTTGCCTGTGCAGATTATCTTGCATATGATCAGCATTTTGTGCCTTGCTCTTGTCTACTGTTTTTCTCCTGTCACATCTATGCAATATGTGAATAAAGACAGTTACTCCTGTTGTCTGTTTTGCAGGGTCCTTGCTGATTAGATTTCTTTTGATGTGTGCATTTGGTTGGCTGTGCTCCGTGCTCTATGTGTAACTTAAACATTGCCAAGCTCTTTGGTCGCATCACATTTTTAAACAGGGGTGACAGGGTCTTCAGTCCATTCAGACACTGATACTGGTGTTATCTGTGATGGCTATTTTACCTGTCATGCAGTTCTCTTTTTAGTGGTTTGCTATTGTTGGCTACATTGTTCAGATGCCAGGTTGGGGGACACTGCCAGCACATGTTTGCATGCAGGCTGGGCAATGTCATGATGTATGTGTGTTATTCCTTTATGTGTGCCCAGCTATGTATGTTTTTGGTCATCCTGTGATGGCCCTTAGTCCTGGTCCCATGGCCTACATGACATATGTGGTCTTGGGTAGTCAAGAGGTGTGCAGTGTGAATGGTGTGACTTTGTAGGGGGTGTGAATCTGTGTGTGGCCCTGGATTGTGAAAGGCACACATGTGTCACCCAGGAGTTGTGTGCCTGTTGTTTCGATTGTTCTGCCCTGCTGATATGTTAGTATGCACATGTGTGCGTTGTCTGTTGTGCACTGTGCAGTGTGTTGGTGTGTCCGTGCTGTTCTGTCTGACTCCTTGTTGTGTTAGTCACTTATGTGTGTGCAAAGTGTGTGACTTGCACATCAGTGTTGTGTTTGTTTGTTCATCCATGTGTCTTGAGTGTGTTTATGTAGACTGTGTAGCCCTGCTGCTCCACACTGCCATTGTGGTTGTGTTTCTCATGCATTGCAGGCACATTGTGCCTTTTGTCCTCCTGTATGGCATGGTGTATGGTGTGATTCCATTCCCTATGTGTGCCACTTATGCCTACCTATTGTGAGTCTGCACTCCCTCTATTTGTGTATGGTACACCCCTTATATGTATACTACTGACATGCAAGTCAGTTAACTTTTATGTCAGCTGTCCCCTTGGTTTACATATGTGTGTATGCCTCCCCATCACTTCATTTGTGACACTGTGCTTTGTGGTGCAGTTCTTGGGCCAGGACAAATGTTCCAATCTGGACATTGCCCTAATGGTTTATGTGTGGTGTTCTTGGGCTATTAATCAGTGAGGATTGCGCATGTGCCCTTCAGCTGTGTGTGCTGCCCAGTGCTCTGGTCAAGATGGTTCTGCTCTTGTGTCCCAGAGTGGTGAATCTGTTGTTGTTGTGTTGGATGTATGTGTGTTGGCTGTGGTATTGCTTCACTTCCTGGGTGTGCTGTTGTGTTCCTGCTGTGCTGATTTGTGTTGTGTGTGTTGATGTTGTATCAGTCATGCCTGTGTGTGACTGTTTTGCTTGGTGTGCACACACTGCTTGTTTTGCATACAGTGCTGTGTGTATGGGCCCTTGGCATTGCCTGATATGCATCCCCTGATGTCCTGTAGTGTTTGTTCATTTTTGATTTCATGTGCATCTGTGGTTGGTTTGATGTGGCAGTGTAGTTCTGTGATGGTGCACTTCTTGTGTGATTTGTGGTATGTTGTGTGTGTTTTGTTCCTGAGTGATGGGGTTGTGCACTCCTGTTGTGTCTGTGCTCCCATTGCCTTTCCACAGTTTGGCTGACAGGGTATGTCTGCTTCTGATGGGGTTCTGTGTGTGTTTCTGTAGTGTTTGAGAGTTGCTTTTGGGCAGGCATCTGTTCAGGCATCCCTGGGTGTGTGTTATGTTTGTGGCTACACCCAGGGTGTGTGTTTGTTTGTGTGTGTATGTACTGTCAAGTATTTGCAGCCTTCAGTGTGTGTGACACTGGTGTTGTGTGTTTCTGTGCAGCCACTTCTGCAGTGGCTCTCTCCCTGGTTGTTTGTTGTGTGGTGCAGGGTGTGGATTGTGCTTGCTTGTTGCTGTGCTTGTTGCTTGTTGCTGTGCATGGGGGAGCACAGGATGGGCACCATGCCTGTGATGTGATGGGGTGTGTTGATGTGTGGTTGGGGGTGGTGTGTCCCTTTGGTCTTTGTGCCCTGCCCATGCCTTGGACTGGCCCAGCCTTCTGCATTGTGTCATGTGTTGAGCGCTGCGATCTAGTGACCGGGACGTTGCTGCAAGTTTTCGGTCGATGTGTGTCCATGATATAGTGGGGTGACTTGGTGGCAGGTGGTCCTGTGTGGGTGCCCTTGTGGATGTGTTGTTGCCCCCAGCAGGGTGTTTGTTGTGGAATTGTACCCTGTGCCAGCCCATGTGTTGTGTGTTGTATTTGTGTAGTTGCGTACCTGCGGCGTCGTCTGCAGTGGCCTATTAGATGACAGTGCCTTAGCAGGTACAGCACCTGATACACATGTAGAGCTGGGCCGTGACCGGATGGTGTGGACCGGGTCTCTGCTATCGCGCTCCACTGTCGAGTTTCCGCCGTCTCTGGTTGGGCGTTGTCTCCACTGCGGTACGTCAGCCTGTTTTGGCCATCCTAATTTGTGGAGCGGGGCGGACGTCATTCCGCATGGCGGTGAGTCTCCATTGGCTCCTACCACCGTGGTTGTGGGCGCACTTTGATGGCGGTGCACGTCGTCCATGGCGAACAGGATTTGGCCTAGGTTTTGCTATACTAATATGGCGGACATGTTTCCCGCAGCTCGCGGGCAGAAAAAGGTGTTTTTCCACCCCGCCAGCACTGCAGTGGTGCCACCGCCCGACATCCAAATGGACCCCTAAATGTCCTCCATGAAGAGATCTGCCGCTGGCCCCTCATCCTGTTCCGACACACCTAAAATGTTATTTCTGTGGGCCCGTCCTTCATAGTCATCAAGCTGTTGCACCATCCTCGCATGTTGGCTTTGAAGTTCGGCAACCTGCGTTTGTAGTTGCGCCGTGTCATCCTGCAGTGATGATGTGACTATTTTGAGGTCTTTGAGTTTATCGTCCATTTTTTTAAAGTCCGCTCGCAGTAGGGATACTTTGGTGGTAAAGGAGTCAAGGAGTCGAGGAGGACCGCACTCCGATAATTGCTTAAAGCACATCCCGTAGGGTAGGCTCTGACTGCAGTCCCAACTCTTTTTGTGACCCCTGCTCTTCCATTTGCTGCGTCTCCCGGTATCGTTACATAGACAACTTATTCCTTATTTGGAAAGGTTCAGAGTCAGCAGCTAATTTGTTCATTGAGGAAATCAATGATAATACCCTCAACCTTAGCTTTACAGCACAAGTTAGCAAGGTATCCGTAAACTTTTTGGATGTGGAAGTGTACATCCAAGGCAATCATCTGGAGACCTGGTTACATCGCAAATCCACAGCGGGTAACACAGTGTTACACGCCCCCAGTCTCCATCCTGATCATCTGATACGCAGTATCCCTTATGGTGAGACGTTGCATATCAGACGTATTTGCAGTGTTGATGCTGACTGCATAAATGCACAGGATTAGAGCAGGACAAGGTTCTTAGCTTGAAATGTTCAACCTGTAAAGCCTTTAAACTAGGATGAAACAAAACATCATATACAATTCCTTTCCACGATGTTCCTGCAATCATTTCTAAAAAACTAACATGTGAAAATGATTTTGTTGTTTATGTGCTGGAGTATAGGTGTGGCCTACAATATGTTGGTAACACCAAGTTGCAGGTTCACAAGTGTATACTCCAGCACATGAGGGCTATCAGTAACAATGACACAGCATATTCAGTTGCTAGGCATTTTAGAGAGGTCCATTGTAGTTGCCTGGATCACCTGCGTTATTTTGTGGCGGATATGGCCCCACCACTTCGACGTGGTGGTGACCGCGAGGCCTTGTTAAGAAAGTTAGAGACAAGGTACATCCTCGGGTTGGACACTAAAACACCCAACGGGCTCAACTCGAGTGAGGATTTATTCACCTGCTTTTGAATCTCCCACTCTTTTGATACTTTATCTGCAGCAAAGTCCACTATGTTCAACACATATGTCAGACCTCTGTACTGTAATCTTTCAGTCATATTGTAGATACAATACCCCTTTTTTAACACTTGTTTTCTTTTTTTCTCACTCCTCTCCTCCTTCTATTTAATATGAACACATCGTGTCTGTTTGAGGCAGATTAGATGTTGGGCCCACTGGGGATTCATATTTTTTTAAGGTATTTATTGCAATCAGCGTGAATGGATTTATTGAATACTAAACAATATAAATTGTTCCCTTAAGTAATTATATATGTGATCAAGTACAAACGTAATTTTAGATATTTATGACATAATAAATATTTATTAAGGCTTGTTATGTTTTTTCTAATGATTATACCAGTTTGAACTTTATATTTGAATTAATTTTTAATCAATTTATTGATTTTAATTCTTTTGTGGGTTACAAATCTGATAATAGATTAGGGACACCCCATTTACAAGAGAATGCAATAATTACATGACCCACTGGGGTAGGATTCACTGCCGTTTGTCAACTGATTTAAAGAACTGTTTACGCTTTTTGTACATTTGTAGACTGCTGGTCTGATTTCATATGCCCAATAATCAAGGCTAATACATGCATATGATGGAACTTTTCATGTTATATTTATTGTTTTTTAGATGCAATAAGACAACTGTATAAATGCACTGGGCTTTTTGCACTAATGCTTAATTTTGCACATGTGGGTGGGGGTCAAGGGGCCATTTTGAAGCCAGGCAGTGTGCTTTGTGCCATAGGCCTGCACCCAGTCTGCCCTGCTTTCATCCATTATGCTCAGGGGTACTCAGTGGTGCATGGACCAAGGCTTTCTGTGGGGTCTCTTGAATTTAAACATCATTTACGGCATGGATGGCATTGGATTGTGGTGATTTGTGTGTTTTTTTTTATTTTTTGGGGTGGTGTTGGGGCCTGGCCATGTGGGTGGGGGCCATTTTGGGGCCTGGTCCAGGCAGGGCCTGTCCATGTGGGTGGGGGTCAATGGGCCATTTTGAAGCCAGGCAGTGTGCTTTGTGCCATAGGCCTGCACCCAGTCTGCCTCCTTTCATCCATTATGCCCAGAGGTACTCAGTGGTGCATGAAACATCTCTCTCTGTATGGTCTCTCTTCTATTAATGTAAACATCCATTTTTGATTAGAAATAATTGCAATTTTTATTTTTGGTCTTTCCATTTTTGGGTGTGTTGTAAAAATAATAAATGCCTAGTTGCAAATAATAATTGAAGCACGACATATGCAACATTTATTTAACTGATGTTCCTCTGGCTTCCTTTGCTTTTAGGTGCACAAATAGAACCACAAATCATTCTCATTGTTCATCATCAGTGCCAGGAAGAAGTCCTGCTGCGGTGTGTGCAGCACAACATCGCGTGATGTCATGTGTGGCCACAGACAACTCTGCAACTCGTGCAACTGCGGCCTGCTGTTCTGACATCTGAAGAAGATTGGTCCAGAGAAAGGTGGCCGTAGCTCCTCTACCAAGAAAGTTGCCAGTGCCACTGCCAGTAAGAAGGAGCAGAAGAAGCAAGTGGCTCCACTTACCAGGGAGACTGGTGTGCCCACAGACACTTATTTGGGGAAAGAAAAACTACGCCTGCAGCGGTGTCCGCCGGGGACCAAGCTGGGAGCAGCACCTCAGCTTCATTGGTCTCAGTGCCACCACACCAAGTTAGGCCCAAGGCCATGAGTGCCGCAGAGGCAGCCACTTTAATTGCTCAGTCACCATCGACCAGTGATGTTGGCGTTGACTCATCGCAAGAAAGTAGCATCCAATCAATGCAGGGTATAACTCATCTGACGAGTGTTCAACCACAGCCGCTACGACAACCACAGGTGCAACAAGGAGAGGCAAAAGGAGAGGTACAAGGAGAGGCAAAAGGAGTGGCGCAAGGAGTGGCGCAAGGAGTGGCGCAAGTAGAGGCACATGGAGAGGCACATGGAGAGGCGCAAGAAGAGGCGCATGGAGAGACGCATGGAGAGGCACAACTGCCCACAATGCTTGTTCCTCCAGAAGTAGGGGCTCATCAGTAAATTGAGATTCAAGCGGAGGTATCATTCGGGAAAGCCACTCCTCCTGATGATCCATTGTCTTCCAGCTACCCAGCAAGAAAAAGGTCAAGGAGAGCTAGTACAAGTTCTTCTTCAAGCCCCCTTCCATCTGATGATCTAGATCTTGATTGGAACCCACCAATGCAGTCTGAGAGGGAGGCACGCCATGAGCCGACAAAGGTAGATAAGCTTAAACGGTAGGTTCCCGCAAGGCTTTCACTTATGGGTGATGACGACGAACAAGAAGTAGAAGTGGTCTATTCTGCTGCTGATGAACAGTCTGACGATGACGACCCAGTCACCACAGTCGTCACTCAAGCCCGCAGCGGGCATGCAGCAGACAGACATTTTGACCCTATCCCGAATTGCTGCTGAGCGATATGTGGGCGGCGTGACACTGGTACCACCACCAACACAGGTAACTACTACACCAACACGACCTACAGCTTCCATATTTTCTCGTCAGAAGGGCCGACAGAGACCTCCATCCAGCTCGATCTCCATTACCTCAAGTAGTGGTGCTGTAAGTGCACAACAGAGTCAAATTCAGCCGCTCCAATCCTCCACTTCATCTGGCATTGAAAGTAGCACCTCCACCACCACCAGAAATCTCCAGTCCCCAGTTTGGGACTTCTTTAGTATTAGCAAAAAGGCGGAAAACCTAGTCATTTGTTCGATTTGTAAACAAGTAGGTAGTCGGGGTAAGCTTGGTACCAACTATGGTACCAGCGGCCAGAGAGGTCATCTAAAAAAAAAAAACACATTATCCAGTGGGAGGCGCACCTAAGTAACATACGGAAAGCCAAAAGTACAAATCCAAATGTAGACATTGATATTGCATCTGATGACGAATAGGAGCTGATCGTGCAGGGTGGAGGTGAACAACCGAGAGACATTTTTTCTGGTACACACAGTACCCCTGGCAGCAGCACTGCAGTGGTAGCGCCCACACCCTCCTCTACCCCAACAACATCAAGGAGGCACAGTAGTCTGGTAGTGACACCAATGTGAAAAAGTACATCAATGAGCCTAACTGGGTTGAAGAGGTCTGGATCCTCCTCATCACATATGAAAACGGTCCAGACCACCAATAAAAGCATGTTTTGGTCGGAGGCGCCATTTGAACGCAACCACCCACTGGCACATCTTTATAATGCAATGCTAGCTAAAATGTTAGCGTGGACCTTCTCCCTTTTTCTTTCGTGGAAGGGGTAGGTTTTTGAGAATTTGTGGCAAGTCTGCCCTAAATGGAAGGTTCCTAGCCGGTCCTATTTTGCCAGAGTTGCGGTTCCAGCCCTACATCAAGATGTGCTGGAGGAGATTGGGGCAGCTTTGCAGAAGAGTGCTGTTCACACTATCCACCTGACAACAGACATGTGGACCAGTTGTCAAGCCCTTGATTACATGTACATCACTGCACACTGGGTCTCTTTTGCAGGGGTTAGAGACAAGATGTCTGCAGGTGTTGACACTACCACAATTTTTCAAGCTAGTCGGAAACATGCAACAGTAGCCATGTTTGCCATGGAGAAATCTCATACTGCAGTAAACATTTTGGAGGAGTTTAACAGTAAGGTCTTTGAATTGCTGCAACCAAGAAAGCGCATGATTGGTTATGTTTCCACGGATAATGGCAGTAATATAGTTAGGGCCATGAATGATGGTGGCTATTTCAGAGTGCCGTGTTTGGCGCACAGTATTAACATTGTTGTTCAAGATTTCTTGAAAAAAGAAAACAAAGTCAGCAAGTTACTGACCACCTGCTGATGAATCTGCACACATTTCAGCCATTCTTTTAAGGCCCGGAAGCAGCTGAGGATCATTCAACGTGACCGTAGAGTGCCAGCCAGAGTACTCATTCAGGAGGTGGTAACACGTTGGAATTCAACCTTCTACATGCTTGAGCGTCTGTCTGAGCAGTGCTTGGTAATATATGAGTATGTCTTTGCAGGGGGTTCTTCTATGAAAGACATGAGGCTAGAGTTGGAAGAATGGGACCTAGTTAAACGCCTGACAGACATGCTTGGTCCTTTTGAGGTCTTCACGCGTGAAGTCAGCAGGGAGGACTATACTTTAGGCAAAGCTATCCCATTGTTGCGCATGCTAGAGCACCAACTGAAGGCGGTGTCTTCAACGTTCAAAGATGATACTGACAAGCAAGACACATATCAGTTGGCGGAGAGCTTATTAACCCGCCTAGTTGACAATGAAAGGCTTAAAAAAATACATACAGAACAACATTACATTTGTGTCACTATTCTGGATCCACGGTACCAAAAGGCACTGGCCAGCAAAGCATTCATTCCTTTTACTGAAGCAGATGTTTCAAAGTACAAACATTGGCTAGCTCTGTCAGCCACTCGGTTCGAAAAAGAGCGGCAGGAAATTGAAGGAACCAGCAGGAGTACTACTGAATCAGGAGAGCATCCGGCGTCATGGTCCACTTCTGTGGCCGAAGGCAGTCACTATCCCTCACAGCCGTTACCGACACCAGCAACCGTATCATCATCCTCGCCTGCACCAGGCCCAGCCATAATATTGTTGGAAGAGGATTGGATTACTCATCAAGGGTTTGCTTGTTCCAGTGTTGATGCAAAGGCTTCAGATGGTACGCAAAGTCAGCACCCCTGGATGACCTTGAGTGGATGGTGCAGGCCTATCTGGATGACCCAACAGAGGTCTACATTGATCACAACCCATTGCTGTATTGGTATGGGAAAAGGGGTCAATGGCCACTGATCACCAAGCTGGCTCTAAATTATTTGTCTTGCCCACTCGCAAGTGTGTCTTCTGAATGTGTTTTCAGTGCTGCTGGTGCCATTGTAACTTCAAAAAGGACCCGCCTCTCGCCTAAACATGTGGAGAGGATGATCAAGATGAATCAGCACTTCATACCACCAGATTACAAAATACGTGAATCCACGCAGGAAGAAGAGGACACCGACTTAGGTGACAGAAGTTCTTCTCTGTTAGCTGACCTACTCCTGACTCAATTCACAGAGTTTGAGGACGAGCTCTACTTCCCTGACACCTAGGCCTGAAACTGACTTCCTTTTTTTCCGTCCTGACTCCTTATTAACTTTTACTCCTGTGTGTCTTTCTTTGTTTTGCAACTTTTACCACAACAAAACTCTAATCACAACAAATTCATCAGCAGCACTGTCTTCGTCTTATTTCCTTATTGAAGTTGCCGCTGTCGGCAATCCGGAAGTTCACAAGTTCACAACTCAGTCATGCTCCTCTATACTCCTCCTCCAGACTCCCCCTATCCATTTCCCTCAAGGCAGATGGCTGGATTACGCAGAATGAAGAAACTGTTGCTTCATAGACGAGTCCCCTCATAAGAAGTGGGACTGGAATTACTGACTATATGCTGATTGCTAAACAACAGGGGGTGGTGATGGACAGAGTTTCTGAATTAAGCAGAATACTCTCACCCAGTCAAGAGATCAGGGCTAAATCCAACACCGTTTTTTAGGTCACTGCACCATCCCAGCTCAGAACCTGACTATATGCAATTTAGTCTGTCCCTGGGCCAGTGTATCATGGGAACAGGGCAAACCAAACTACCAAGCCAATTCTTTCACTGGGAAAGAAACAAGCTACTGGGGACCGGTTTCTGGCATTTCAGCCTTCTTCAGCCCGGCTTGCTTGAATCCTGATGGTGCAATGAGCTAGGGACTCACGTCTGAGTATACCCTTCCACGCTTATGGTGGACAAAATAATTAAACAACAGGGGGTGGTGATGGACAGAGTTTCTGAATTAAGCAGAATACTCTCACCCAGTCAAGAGATCAGGGCTAAATCCAACACCGTTTTTTAGCTCACTGCACCATCCCAGCTCAGAACCTGACTATATGCAAATTAGTCTGTCCCTGGCCCAGTGTATCATGGGAACAGGGCAAACCAAACTACCAAGCCAATTCTTTCACTGGGAAGGAAAGAAGCTACCGGGGACCGGTTTCTGGCATTTCAGCCGTCTTCGGCCCGGCTTGCTTGAATCTTGATGGTGCAATGAGCTAGGGACTCACGTCTGAGTATACCCTTCCACGCTTATGGTGGACAAAATAATTAAACAACAGGGGGTGGTGATGGACAGAGTTTCTGAATTAAGCAGAATACTCTCACCCAGTCAAGAGATCAGGGCTAAATCCAACACCGTTTTTTAGCTCACTGCACCATCCCAGCTCAGAAACTGACTATATGCAAATTAGTCTGTCCCTGGCCCAGTGTATCATGGGAACAGGGCAAACCAAACTGCCAAGCCAATTCTTTCACTGGGAAGGAAACAAGCTACCGGGGACCGGTTTCTGGCATTTCAGCCGTCTTCGGCCCGGCTTGCTTGAATCCTGATGGTGCAATGAGCTAGGGACTCACGTCTGAGTATACCCTTCCATGCTTATGGTGGACAAAATAATTAAACAACAGGGGGTGGTGATGGACAGAGTTTCTGAATTAAGCAGAATACTCTCACCCAGTCAAGAGATCAGGGCTAAATCCAACACCGTTTTGCTCATTGCACCATCAGGATTCAAGCAAGCCAGGCCGAAGATGGCTGAAATGCAAGAAACCGGTCCCCGGTAGCTTGTTTCCTTCCCAGTGAAAGTATTGGCTTGGTAGTTTGGTTTGCCCTGTTCCCATGATACACTGGGCCAGGGACAGACTAATTTGCATATAGCCAGGTTCTGAGCTGGGATGGTGCAGTTAGCTAAAAAACGGTGTTGGATTAAGCCCTGATCTCTTGACTGGGTTAGAGTATTCGCTTAATTCAGAAACTCTGTCCATCACCACCCCCTGTTGTTTAATTATATGCTGATTGCTGACAGTTACTTCTGAAATTGACACGAGAGGCTGCCCTGTGGGCCTTCACTTTAAGAACAAGGGGCCATATGTAGGTAGCCAAATACCGGTCGGTAACGGCCGAAAATAACGAATTTCGTCCGTTACCGACCGGTATTTGGATATTGAGATGAAGGGGCCCAAAAAAGACCGATTTGGTAAATACGAGTTGGTAATTTACCAAATCGGAATTTACCGAATCGGAATTTACCGAATTCTTATTTACTGAATCGGTAAATAAGAAATGGAAAAAATTCTTTCTTTCAAAATGTTTTTATTAAATGAACAGGTAGAGCGACAAAGAATACATTTGTGACATCTTGAAGCATATACATTGCAGGTATAATCAAGCCGATCTAGTATTTCAGTCATAAAGCATTAGAACACAATCTGAAGCAGACACAACAGTACAGTACCACCATACAAGTACAGTAATTAATCCTCAGTCCGAGGTGAGCCCATCTTCAACTAGCCATGGTGGCTCGCATATATAACCTCTGAATTTATTCCAGGCACCCCATATTTCCTTCCATTTCCCCGGGCTTCCGCGATGGACAAATACCGCTTTTTCTGCCACCATTGCATCATCCATGTCCTTACACCAGTTCCTGAGTGTAGGCAGCTCAGCTGAACCCCATAATTTGGCGACATTGCGTTTCGCTACCATCATGCCCAACATGGCCCAATCCTGTTGGCGGTGTGTTAGATCATTGGGCTCCCATGCATTCAATAAACAGCACCGGGTATCAGGCAAAAGGGAAACAGTCAGAATCTGGGAAATGGTACGCATTACCGCACTCCAGTACATTGCCACATGACCACAGCTCCACATAGTATGATAGAAAGTCCCCTCCTCTCCACACCCACGCAGACAGTACACATGGGACGCCTTCCCTATCTTGTATAATGTCATTCTGGTATAGTACGTGCGGTGCAATATTTTAAGTTGGACTAGTTTGAGCCTGGAGGGTATAGCCGTTTCCCGAGGGGAGGAAAGGGCCTCCTGCCACTCGGAATCCTCAAATGTGCCTACGTCTCGAGACCAGCTCAACCTCAGTTTAGAAGTCATATTAGGAAGGTTGTTAACCAACTTTCGGTATGTGAAGGAAGTTGCCTTAGTCGTCATATGCTCCATCAGTAGCCTATCTTCAAGAGGGGTGGATTTCTGCAGCTCAGTACCCACCGGTATGGCTGTGTGCAACGCATGCCGGATTTGAATATATCTGAACCGCTCCATCTGTGCCATATTATATTGCGTTTGTAAGACGGAGAAGTCCACCACTCTACCTTTCTTCCAAAGGTCTCCTACCACTGATATGCCTATGTTGTCCCAAACTTGGAATCCCTTACTGTTGCGAAGGGAACCCAATCTGCAGGAGTCCCATAGTGGTGTCATTAGGGTGATGACACCAGAACATCGAAGACGTCTGTGCGCCTTGTACCAAAGATGCACCGTGTGACGTGTAGGGCCTATTAAATCCGACGGCATCCGGCGGCTGTAGAGATTGCCCATCAGTCCTCTAGACTCCAGGCATTGTCTGTCTCCAAAGTAGGCCGGCTCAGTCTGGGGGGCATGAAGCCAGTAATTTATTTGCTTGAGGTGTGCAGCCCAATAATACAGTTCGATATTTGGAAGTGCTATGTCTCCGTCATACCAGTGTTTTAACAATTTGTCTTGTGCAATGCGAGCTGGTTTTTCATCCCACAATAGGCCGGAGACCGTCGTAGCGATCGCTCTAAAAGAGAATGGCTGGACCACAAATGGAGTATTTTCTAAGAGGTACAGGAACCGTGGGAGTGATATCATTTTATATAGGGCCGCCTTACCTAGGAGCGTGAAGGGGAGAACCCGCCACACCTTCACGTCACGCTTGAAGCGGTTTAGTGGTGGCCTCGGATTCAAAGTATAGAATTCATCTGGGTCCAATGTGACATACACACCCAAGTATTTGAACGCCGCTATAGTGCGTCGCAAGGGGCAGCTCGTGGGGAGCACAGGCGGGGGGCCAGCGAGAACAAAGAGGACCGATTTGGACCAATTAATCCTGTAACCTGACACTCTACCAAATTTGTCAAATACATTTAGCAATTCCAGAATGGATTTTTTGGGGAAAGTGAGATACAGAAGTACATCATCTGCATATAGGGATATGCGTTCCTCCCACACATTAGACCAACGGATTCCTTTGATGGAGGGTTCCCATCTAATCCAGATTGCTAACAGCTCTAAAATCAATGCAAATAGCGAAAAAAATGATTTTTTTTTTAGCTTAAAAAGCTTTATTGAAGTAAATATGCAATGTAAACAACAGTACAGAAGAGAAAAAAAAATAGTAGTATTTAAATGAGAGTAACAAAATATAACATTAAAGAGAGTAACCCCAAAGGGGACCCATAAACATTACTAAGGGAAAAAGCTTTTAAAGATTTTTGTTTTAAGGGAGAAAGAAAAGAAAAGAAGGGGAAAAGAGAGAAAAAAGAAGAAAAGGAAGAAAGAGGAAAAAGAAAAAGAGAAAAGAGGATGGGAATAGCCTAACAAAATAGCTCATGTATTTGGATAAAAAAACAATAAGAACAACATTATGAAAATGAAACAAAAGAGTAGGGTGCATCATATGGTAGCTAAACTTCAAACATATCTTGAAAGAAAGTCAGTTAACGGCAGCCATATTAGATCCCTTTTGATTAGTAAAGCGGTCGTGGTGGCAAAGGCACGATCAAGTCTATGATGATGGCAAAGCAAGTTCCACCAGGAATTGTAAGATATTTTGGAAGTGTCTTTCCAGTTGGTGGTGATGACCTGGAAGGAAATTGCCACAGCAAGGTCTATAAATTTACAAAAATTACAATGAACATCCCAAATAGGTGAAGAGCCACCTAAGAAAATATGTACAATTTGAAAAGGAAAAGTAGTGTTCAAATTTTGTTCAATTGAGACCAAATTTTCAACCAGAAAGAGTTAACAAGGGGACAATAAAAAAACATGTGCATGAGATCAGCAGTATCATGAGAACAAGACCAACATTTTTGAGACTAGAGTAATTTGAATTTGCATAAGTCATAGGGTGTAAAAAAAAAGTCTGTTACAAACAAAGTAACATGTCTGTGTAATACTAGCTGAACGGGAAACAGTATGTATTTTAGACCAAATAGCGTCCCATGTCTGAAAGGAAAATTCTTGAGCTAGGTCAAGTTTAGTTTTAGTTCTAGCAACATTGGAGAAAAAAAGTGTCTTATAAATTACGCCTGCTTTAAGGAGAGAGAAGTTGGGGGAGATATGGGTAATGAAGATTGTTGTGAAATGAAATCAGTAAGAAGATGTTTGAAAGAATGATATTGAGGGGAGTGTGCATTGGAAATATGGAAAGTGTCACAAATCTGAGAAAAATTAAGAAGTGTATTGTCTTTGAGTATTTGAGTGTAAGTCATAATGCCTTTATCAATCTACTCCTTCCAAAAAAGCGCTTTGTTAGTAAGTTTAAGGGATTTGTTATACCAGATAGGAGTAATGGCGTGTAATTCAGCTTGCGATAGAAAAGAGCGGAAAAGAGATAAAGAGAGTGTCTTAGAGTGTTTGAGAGTAGGGGCAAGAAAACGTGCCGGCGGTTGAGTGAGACGGGTAGCATTAAGGAAGGAAAAAGGGGCAATTTGCTCAAGTTCTAAAGAGCTCCAAGCAGTTATGGGGGGAGAGCAGAATCATCCAGAAAAGACCATATCTGTTTAAGAGTGAAAGCGGAATGAAAACGAGAAATATAGGGAAAGTTTACTCCACCCAAGTGTTTGGGTTGTTGTAGGCGAGAAAGAGATAAACGAGCTTTACGATTATTCCATAAGAATTTGGTTAGCAAACTGTTTATGGATTTAAAAAAAATAAAGTGGGAGGGAAATAGGGAGAATTGAAAGACAAAAATTAACAATAGGAAGTAACATCATTTTGACCGTTGCAAGTCTACCCCACCAGGACAAGAAGAGGGGGACCAACCATTTATAAGGGAAGTGAGTTTGTTAGGAACATCCTTATGATTAATTTTGATTGTTTCT
Source organism: Lissotriton vulgaris (assembly GCF_964263255.1). Taxonomy (NCBI): domain Eukaryota; kingdom Metazoa; phylum Chordata; class Amphibia; order Caudata; family Salamandridae; genus Lissotriton; species Lissotriton vulgaris. Next base: position 1,076,276,141 of record NC_141689.1, on the reverse strand, counting down.
CTGATGGTGTTGGCATAAAGAATACCAAGACATTTGATATAAGTAGGGTTCCATTCAAAACCAGAACCATGAAAGAGATGAGAGAGATAACATTTATTAAGAGGTAAAACTTCGGATTTGTCAATGTTCAATTTATATCCTGAGACTAAAGAATAGGCCTGTAGCAAGGAAAAAAGAGCAGGTAAAGAAGTGGATGGTTTGGAGACATGGAGCATGATGTCATCTGCATAGGCTGTATATTTGATCTCAACATTCTTATAAAGAAAGCCAGTATAGGAAGAGGAGCGACGAATTGTTTCTAAAAACGGTTCTAAAGCAAGCACAAATAAAAGGGGTGAGAGAGGGCAACCTTGCCGAGTGCCTCTATGAAGAGAAAAATAGTTAGATTGAACGCCATTGACCCAAATAGAAGTAGAGGGGGCAGAATAAAGTAAGTGAATATAGCGAATAATAGGAGGACTAAATCCATGCCATCTTAAAGCCCCAAACATAAAATCCCACTTAACACGATCAAAGGCCTTCTCTGCATCTAATGGAATAGCCGCATTAGGGGATTTCATTTTTAGAAGCAAGATTAATAATATTAAGAAGAGTTCTTGAATTATCCGTAATGGAGCGCCCCTTAACAAAGCCAGACTGATATATATTGGTGAGATCAGGGATGATTTGATTAATCCGCAAAGCTAAGATTTTTGCATAAATTTTACAATCAGTATTTATAAGGGAGATAGGCCAATAGTTTTTACATAAGGTGGGTTCTTTATCTTTTTTGGGAAGGAGACAAAGCATGGCCTGAGTAAATGAACCTTGTGATTCGCCTTTAACAAGAAAAGAATTAATTAAGGAAAGAAGGTGTGGTATTAAAATAGATTTAAACTGCAAATAGAAGCACACTGTAAAACCGTCTGGGCCAGGTGTTTTATCATTGGGTAAAAGAGTAATGGCATTAAGTATTTCAGTATCGGATATAGGGGCATCTAAAGAGGAGAGATCAACAGCATCTGAAGGGGATTTAGGGATAGATTGGAAAAAGGAGTCAATCTGTGCTGAAGAAGGATTGGATTCTGAAGTGTACAGATTAAAATAATATTCGACAAAACAATCAAGAATGTTGGCATCCGAAGAATGAGAGACACCTTGAGAATCCGTGATAGAAATAATGTTGGTCTTTTGCTTTTACATTTTAAGATAGTTGGCAAGCGCTTTCCCCGCCTTATTGCGGCCGCCATACATTTTTGCATTAAATTTAAGAAGATTATTAGATGCAGAGTCCCATGAGTGTTTATTAAACTGCATTTTGGCTTCAATAAGAGAAGACAGCGTATCAGGGGAATTAGTAGTGAAATATAAGTGCTCCAAATGCTTAATTTGTTTAAGAATGTGGGTGGATTGAGCTATGGCTTTCTTCTTCCTATGAGACACAAAATCAATATTACAACCTCTAGTAGCGGCCTTAAAGGCGTCCCACACAAAGTGAAATTCAGAAACAGAGTGAAGATTAGTGTGGAAAAATTCCGTCATGAATGAAGACAAATGCTCTACAAATAAAGGGTCTAAAAGGAGGGAATTATTGAACTACAGCGTTTGGAAGTGGATATAGGAGAGGGATAATCCATATCCAGGATAATAGGGGCATGATAGGAAATAAGGATAGAACCAATTTCTGAATTAGTCATGAACTGAAAAGCATGTTGGGTGAGAAATATGTAGTCAATACATGAATGTGAGGCGTGAACCGGGGAGAAAAAGGAGAACTCAAGAGAGTCGGGGTGAGATATTCTCCAGGAGTCAATAAGGCCTCTGGAGGTAATTGCCTTGTGAAAAGACTTTTGCATTTTAGTGTGAATGTACCTAGTTTTCGATTTCCTATCTGAAAAAGGATCCATGAGCTGATTACAGTCACACCCCAAAATGAGGTCTTCAGAGGCGTGTGAGGAAAGGAGGGAGAAAAGTCATTCCAAATTACATTGTCCACTCCAGTCGGACCATAAACATTGCAAAAGAGAAGTGTGGCTCAGGGGTTAGAGGCGGCAGACCCGGAAGCTGAGATCGGTCCTGGACCAGGGTTCAATTACCCGCCTCGGCGGGTCTTGGGCTAAAATGTTCCACAGACTCGATAATTCTCGCTCCGGTGCCTTCTCGACTCACGGGTTCACACTCTGCGACTCTGGGCAATAGCTTGCTTAATCTCCACAATGGCCCCTCGCGGCGGGATGCCTGACTTTCACCTTGTGGATACCCGCTGGGGCTATCACACAGGGGAATATCAGGACGGGTTCCCTAAGCAAGCGCCAGGATGCCCTTTGGGTGACAGGTTGCGCTATATAAGTACACCTACATTTACATTTACATTTACAAAAGGAAAGTTTAACATAGTTAACAATACGAGGCCGGGGGAGAACATGGCGTCCGCGTGCTAAGCGGTAGCGCGCACCCTCCTTAGCGCTCTCTACCTTTCTCTCCCCCGATGAGAAATTGGTGTCGGAGTCGTTTCAGCAGTGTTTTTTCTTCAGAATCAGAGACCCATGCTCCCGTTCGACGTCTGGCCGACCTTGCATGCCTGCGAAGTTGGATGTGCCCGGGCAGAGTTTCATTTTTCCACAGCCTCCCCCTGCCGCGGCGTTGGAAGGCAGCAGCCGTAGAGCTACGGCGCGGCCGCAGGGCAGCGGCGCGAGGTCATCTCTGGGCAAGTACAGGAGGGACCGCAGCAGGGATTTTCTCAGCCGGTAAGGTCCGTGTGAAGGTGGCTGGAGGAGGCACCCTACTCTCATCTTCGTTAGCGGCTGCAGCAGTGGCGTTTTCACCGGAGGCTGCTGGGTCCTTGGCTGCTGGGTCCTTGGATGTATCAGGGGAATCAACGGTAGTGGAGGAGACCGAAGGGGCAGACATTAAGGAGTCAGGCAAGGGGGAACACTTCACTGGTGTTTGTTTCAGAGAGGCAGGTAGTTGTGAGACTGACGTGGGAGAAAGAAAAGCTAAGGGGCCTGGCGCAAATAAAAAAAGTAGCAGAGCCAACAAGGGTAAACCTAAGCGAGGTAGGGGCAGAGGGGGTAAGGGTAGTCAGTGCTCACAGATACTGAGCTGGCAGGACGAAAGTGCCCAAGAAAAGTGGAAAGAGAGCTTAGAAAGCTCAAGGGAAGGCGAAGATTCACTAAAAGAAGTTCCTCTGACATCTCAGGAGAAGGGGGGCAAAATAGCATCAAATAAGTTGATTAAAACAGCTGCTAAGAAAAGGGCAAGCGTTACTAAACCACCCCGTATCACACCATCTCTGCACTCTTATTTTAAGGTGTTGCCCCAGGTGCTTAGTATTCAAAACCCCCTCAGCCCTCAGCATAGTGCTAAAACAGCCCCTGAGAGTCAAATTACAAGCCCCTGCACAACTAATTCGGGGGAAACCAGCATTATATCACTGATGGCAGAGGCAGAGGCTGCTAGGACAGTTGAGTCAGTTAGCTTGAGTGAGGAACAAAAGAATGGTGAAGGAAATGGTGTCACTCAAGCAGACCAGGTACGCCAGTCTCTGGTCCTGTTTCCTACCTCTAAAGAGTCTGATAAGGGGCCTGCTGCTGTCGATGCTGAGGCCATACCTGTGCAGTTTCCACTTCAAGCTCAGTCAAGGGCTCAGATTGAGCCATTAGAGTCAGCAGAGATGGGCGGAAGTGGGGGAGGTAATGGGGCAGGTGGCACCTCAATAGAGTTATTGATTAGCTCATTAAGAGCAGACATCATGCAGGGGTTTAAGGTCTCCTCCGAGAACCAAGCTGAGATTAGGGCGGCCTGTGAGGTCTTGGAGTGCAAGGTTGACCGGACAGAACAGAGTCCCTTGAAGGTTCTGTGGAAGAATTTAAAGCTAATTTGGGGGTTTCCCAAGTAAAAATACAAACCCTGCGAAGGGAAGGAGATATGATGCGAGAGAGAGTTGAATCCTTAGAGAATTACTCGAGGAGAAATAACCTACGCCTTTTGAGGGTTCCTGAAGGTAAAGAGGGGACTGATATCAAGACTTTTGTGGTAAAGCTTCTGAAAGACGCCTTAAATTTGGGGGAGACGTCAGAATCTTTGGAAAAAGATATCCAAAGGATTCATAGAGATCCTTTTCGCCTAAAGCCTGGTAGGGAGAAGCCAAGAAAGATTCTGGTAAACTTTTTAACCTACGCACTTAAAGAAAAGATACTAAACTTGGCATTAAAAAACAGTTCCCTTAATGGTCCGGACTTTCCCTTTCAAATTCGCTCAGATCTACGCTGGACCGGCAGTGGGAGCTGGGACAAAGGATGGAAAAGTTCCGCGCCTTGGGCGCAACAGTGCAGATGAGGCTTTCCTACGAGTTATGTTTAACAACAAAATGCATAACCTTAGATCCCCCCTCGAGGCTGATGAGATGCTCAAGTTATTGAAGGATGCTACATGGAGGGCAGCAGGGAACTCTTAGGGGGCTGATATGGACTTTAGGGTTAATAAGTAACCCCCCCCCAAAGTCAAAGTCAATGTTGAGTTTGAGTTACGTAATATTATTCTAAATTAAAAATAATAATAATAAATAAATAATTAAATACATAGACAAATAAATAAAAAACATGAAAAAAAGGGATAAAAGAACAAAATAAAAGAGTGATAGATAAATATTCTAAAGGGGATCCAAGTCTTCTTTTCTTTTCTTTTTGGGGTGTGGGGTTTGGGGTGTTGGGTATTGCAAGCTTTCGGTTTGTTGACACTAAATACTATCTAGTTGGTAGATAAGCGGGGGGAGAGGGAGGGGAGGGTGCCAGAGGGTGCTAAACTGGAGATTCATCAGTCCAGTGTAGTTAGGGGGGGGTTTCCAGCGGGGAGAGGGTGGGTGGTGCACGGGGTGGTAGGGGGGGAAAAAACGTGAAATGTCCTCATGGAGTTGTACCCATTTTTTTTGGTTTGTCTCGCTTTAACCACCAATCATTATTGCCAATATTCATCTCCAAGGGGGGTCCTAGGAAAGAACAGCAACAGAGAAGCAGGGTGGGTCGTAGAGGCAGTAAGGGGCGTGATAGACTGATTGTATGACTAATTTGCAGTTTTTATCCTGGAATGTCAATGGCCTGCGCACTGGGAACAGGAGAAAAATGAACTTTCAATATCTGAGGGATTCCCAGGCGCAGGTCATTGTCATACAGGAGTCACATCTTCTCAAAGCCGAAACGGTCGAGCTTCTTAAAAAGGAGAAATGGATTGACATCTTCTTGTGCACCGATCAATCGGCAAATATTAGGGGTGTGCTTTTTATTTTTAAGAAGCAGGCTAAAGCTCAAATTATAGAGCATTTGGAGGATAAAAGTGGTCGGTGGCTGATTGTAAGGGCTTTGTTGGATGGCCACCCATACGTTTTGGTTGGATACTACGGCCCAAATCAGGACGACCCTTCGTATTTGAATATTATTCTGGATCATCTAGTAGCTTTAAATGACCCGGTAATTTGGGTAGGAGATTTTAACATTGTTTTGAACCCAAAATTGGATAAATCCGCAAAGTCTAGGGCCTGCGCTTCTTCCAAATCCAGACAAGACCTCTTAACAATTATGTCTCAGTTAGGCTTAGCGGATATCTGGAGGGAAAGGGCAGGGGCCAAACTGGGGGTCTCCTTCCGAAATCTTAAATATAAACATCTTTCAAGAATTGATTATGCTTTTTTCAGCTATAGCCTTAAGGATTTTCTGATAGATATTTCTTATCTCCCCTCGCACCCCTCGGACCATTCCGCTATATCATTCATACTAAATATAGGCCACCAAAAAACGCATTTTTCCTGGTCTTTTGACCGTACCTTGTTATTGGAGGAGGAGGAAGTTTCCTTCCTGAAGACAGAAACGCTATTTTTCTTAGAAGCCAACTTAGACACAGCTGTAATCTCTGTTTTGTGGGATACTTTGAAAGCCTATTGGAGGGGGTGCATTACAAGTCGATCTTCGTATAGGAAAAAGCAATATAATGAATGCATTAAAAATCTTGAGTTGGGAATGAAGGCAGTTGAAAACACTTTGGGGGATCACATGGGCACGGAAGCTGATCGAGAAAGATTAGGAGCTTTAAAATCGCAGCTGGAAGGCATCTTACAGAGCAGAATAGCGAAACGGTGGGAGGCAAGTAAGAATTCTCATTTTGAGTTTGGGGAGACGGCGGGGAAAATCCTCGCCTGGAAAACCAAGGCTAACCAAGCTCGGAACTATATTAGGGAGATTAAGGTGGAGGGGGAAGTTTCCCCGCGGCTGACCCACTTAGAAATCGGCGCTGCCTTTCAGGATTTTTTTCAGGCCATTTATAAAGAGGATACTGCTGTAGACACTCTGGAGTGTGAGGCTTGGCTGAACTCAATCTCTACTCCTAAGCTCACAACTGAGCAGAGTAAGATCCTGGAGAGAGAGATCTCGGTGGAGGAGGTTAACAAAGCACTATGGCAAGTGAGTTGGGGGAAGGCCGCAGGCCCTGATGGGCTGCCAGGTGAACTTTATAGAGCCCTTAGTGGAGAGATTGCGCCGGTCTTGACCTCTGTTTTTAATAGCATTTTTCTGGAAGGTTCGGACCCACCTAATTCCTGGAAAGATGCCACCGTGGTTTTAATACCCAAACCTGGGAAGGACGTGAGGGACTGTGGGTCGTACCGTCCGATATCTCTTCTTAATTACGACTACAAAATCTTTGCTGCTATTATGGCGGACAGACTGGGGGCGGTGGCTAAAACAATTATACACAATGACCAAAAAGGTTTCATTAAGGGTAGACAGCTATCAGACCTCACTCAAGATCTTGTGAGTGCAATTGATATAGCTACCACTTTTTCTCTCCCGCTTGCCGCCTTTACGTTGGATGCGACAAAGGCCTTTGATAGGGTCAACTGGGTCTATTTGGCTGCAGTTATGAGGAAATTTAACTTACCCGCAAATTTTTGTAATATGATATCTCTTATCTATAAAGCTCCAACGGCCAGGCTTTTTGTGAACAATCTTCTGACAAAGCCTTTTAGTATCTCTAGAGGAACAAGGCAGGGCTGCCCGCTCTCCCCCTCCTTTTCAACCTTTATATCAAGCCTTTTGCTCAGACTCTAAGAGAAGAAGCAAACATATCATCATTCAGCTTCGGAGGGTGGGAAAAGCAGGTAGCTCTATATGCAGACGATATCCTCATAATGGCATCCAACCTAGACCAGGCTCTCCCCACAGTGTTCAAGAGGGCTGAAGAGTTTGGCAAGATTTCCGGATATGAGATAAACTCAGATAAAACGTAAATTATGGCCTGGAATACCACTACTACTCTGGTTGAGACAGTACCCTCAATGCGATATTTAGGCATCAGAATTTTTCAAGATATTAATAAGCTCGCCGTTAAAAATCTGGAGCGAGTACATAATGAATGCTGGAAGAAGCTTAAGGCTTGGAACCACCTCCCTTTATCCATCTTTGGGAGAACTAACTTAGTTAAAATGTCTATCCTGCCTATATATACGTTTTAATTTAATTCGATCCCAATGGCTTTTGACCCTAAACAATTGGCGAAGTGCCAACAGGATGTCAATTCATTTGTCTGGAGATATGGAGCCACACGACTGGCGTGGAAGAAGTTGAGGAGGAGGAGGGAAAAAGGGGGGTTGACGCTGCCTGACCTTCAGTATTACGCCTGGGCATTTGAGTTATCTTACTCTAGAATGCTTCTAAAGACACCAATGGATAATGCTAGGGGAAGAATGTTTCGAGCTATGTTAGAAGGTGCCGGTCTTCCACCAGCTGGCTTTCTTTTTAAGTTTGGAGACCAGAAATTTGTCAAAAAAGCTAAATTAAAGACTCTTCAATCACTGGCGAGGAGCTGGTCTATAATTAGGAAGAGGCTGGGGCTCGGCTATTTCTCCAACGCAGCACCTCTGTGGGACTCACCTGGAGCTCCAGCGTGTCTTAAAGACAGTTTGGCGGGTCCTATCAAAGAGGCCGTTTTTTTGTCCTGGGGAGAGTTGGTGGCAGGAGGCTCCATGATTTCTTGGGAGGATCTGCGGGAGAAAGTTGGACCACATCTTTCTACCTTTAAGTATATACAACTAACTAGTTGGGCTCAGGCAATGCTTAGGAAGAGGGTCCCCATTGGGAAAGAAAGTCAACTGGAAAGTTTATTGGTCACGAGACCAAGGGGGGGCAAGGTGGTTGCATGTTGGTACTGGGGGATTCTAGAAGAAATAGATGGAGATTTTAATCTCCCTGAGAATTATGGGCAAGAGAGATGGGAGATCAGTGGGATTCGAAGTGGCAATTTTCATTTACTTTGCTAAACAAGCTTGTGAAACCAGCTTGGCTGAAAAGAAACCACCTTTTCACGCTACATCGTGCATACCTTTCTCCCCAGAAATATCAACATGGGAAAAGTTGTAACAAATGTAATCTGCCGGAGGCTTCGGACGTTCACATGTTCACATGTTCAAGGACTGCCCAGCAATCAGCTATGTTTGGGAGAAGGTGTTGGAGGCTCTGTCTTTTATGCTTAATACAACATTGCATATCTCTCTTCCCCTGATTATCTTTGGATTAGATGATAGCATCACTGGGCAGGCTAGATCCTTTCTGTTTTATTCAATCCTCCTGGCTAGGAGACAGATTTGCAGGTTTTGGGTAGACGTGGCTCCCCCAACTTTTTCAGGATGGTTGAAATCGCTCTACGAGGTTTTCTAGGGTGGACCTGGCCAGATTCTGCAGCAGGAAAAAGCTTGCATTTTGGGACTTTTTGGTAAATTGGAGGTAGAATGGCCGGGGTTGTTTTTTTTTTTTTCCCCGGGTCCTATGATTATGCCTGTTTCCTACTCCATGGACCGGTTGAAGGGTCTTCCCAGGTTTGGGCTGGTCCAACAGGCGTTAATACGTCTAGATGGAGAGATCTAGGTCTCCCTGTTGTGTGAAGAATCCCTTCTCCCGCCAATAATAGCTTTTGCGAGTCTGGGTCCGTGCCATGTTAACATATCCGACGGCTGGTTACGGAGGCGTTGTGGTGGTTGGAGGTTGTTCTTTATACTAGGGTATCGGCAAATGAGGACAAAAAAAAAAAAAAAACATTGTTAACAATACATTTCAAAAACAACCATCTACCATCAGTATCCTGTGATTCATGCAACACTTGAACATTTAATAATTTATGAAACAAGAGAATAACACCATTTTTGTGATGAACAGCTCGGGAACAGAAAGCTGTTCCAACCCATTGTTTGCGCAATGAGGATAAATCTTGCAAAATTAAATGCGTCTGGCATGTCAGTCTCGCTAGGTGAGAGAGGACACGTTGTTTTTTGATTGGATTGCGAAGTCCTTTAACATTCCAGGATATTATTCTAAGACCTTTCATCCAGAACGAGATAGAAAGATTAAAGAGAAGTGTGAAAGAAAATTGATGGAAGATAGAGAAGAAAGGGAAAAAGAGCAGGAAAAAATGATTTTTGAGATGTAGCAAACTTCTAAAATACCGAATTTCATGAAATTCGGTATTTAGGAGTCGGTATTTCCCATGGATTGAAAGCAGGTGGTAACCAGGTGCAGACTATAAGAAAGGACCCAAAATGCAACATTGTGACCAGAATGGTGGCATTCTACGTGATAGCCAGGCGGCTAAGGGTAAGGGCAGCAGGAGAGAGGGTCTGGATGAGGGAGGAGCAAGTCTACAGGCAAAGGGTTACTCTGTTCCAACTAACTGAGCCGGAGATATTACAAAGGTACAGATTACACCCCCAAACCATCCTGGACTTGATCAGGGACCTGCACTCACTATTGGAGCTCACAACCCCAAAGGTGCATGCCATCCCACCCCATGTGCAGGTGCTCTGTAGCCTATACCTGCTTGCATCTGGGAGTTACCAGGGGGTCATTGGTGTGGCTGGTGGGGTGTCTCAGAGCTGCCTGTCCCGTTTCTTCAGAAAGTTCCTAGAGGCCATGATGCAGAGGATGCATCATTACATCTGCTTCCCTGACACACATGCAGAACTGCTGAAGACCAAGACAGATTTTTAACAAATTGCACATTTCCCACACATTATCGGCTGTACTGATGGCACCCACATCGCTATATGCCCACCTCCTGCCACAGAGTACATATACAGAAACAGGAAGTCAACCCACTCCATCAATGTACAAGTAATCTGTGATGGCAACAACATAATCACAGACATTGTGGCCAAGTTCCCAGGAAGTACCCACGACTCCTACATCTTTCAGAACAGTGGGCTCTACACACACCTGACAGCAGGGGAATTTGGCGAAGGATACTTGCTAGGTAAAACACTGTAACACACCCTGATAGTTATAGCAGATGTATGTGTATGTGTGCATGTGAGTAATGGTTTTCTCATTTACATATAGGGGAGAGTGCATATGCTGTCCACTCATTCATCCTGACACCCTACCTCAACCCTTCAACCCGCAGCCAGAGACGATACAACGTGGCACACAAATCCACCAGGAACGTTGTGGAGCGCACCTTTGGCCTGTTAAAAAGCAGGTTCCGCTGCCTCCACAAGAGTGGAGGGGCAGGGCAGTACTCACCAATAATCTCCTGTAAGATGATTGCAACTTGTGCAATGTTACACAACCTTGCTACAAAGAGGGGCACTGAGGTGGATTTGAGCGACTTTGAGGACCACGATGATGAACATGCAATGCCTGAACCAAACACAGCAGGAGTTGCGCCACTAACCGAAGGCAGACAGAGACGGGCAGGGATCACACAGAAGTATATTTGAGTAAGTAAATACACACAGACAGGTGGAGTATGCACCCAACGTAGTTTAATTTTTGGCACTACGCAGGTACTCAAAAGCACAAATGTGCAACACAAATGTCATCCATTCAATAATGGTAGTCCTGTCTCACTTCCCCATTTCAGTTCATGGAGAGTGGGCTGTATGAGTCATTTTTGGCCACGCCTACCAGTGCCAGATGACAGTGGCTGGCTGTTCTCACTGGTGTTTGGGGTGTTGGCTCACTATGGCGCCTGCTGCTCCTCCATGCCTCAACTACAGGGGGGCTTGTCATGCTGCTCCTACTGGTGCTTTCCTCACTTTCCGGAACATCCAGAGCAGTGCTATCTTTGCATTGAGCAGCACCTCTACAGCACTGGTCACCCTTGCAAGGCCCCTCGACACCTCCTTGCTGCTGTGTGTTAGTCCCTCTTGCATGTTGATGCATCGTCTGCATAGAAGGGAAGTGGCTGTGGCCAGGCGGTTCATAGCCTTAGTTTGTTGCTGTGCATGTTGTCTGTCCTTGCGCCTTGCTAACCTGTCCTGGTCCAGTTTACTGCACAGGAGCTGCACTGATTGTGTCATGTCCGGCACACCTGTGGCCATATCCCGCATCCCTGCAGCCATCTCCCTCGTACCTGATGCCATGTCTTTATTTTCATCTACCAGTGCACTGATGCCCTTCCCTATGTTTTCTATATGTGTATTCAGGGTCCTCACCTGGCGTTGCACAGACTGGATGGCCTTCCCCTGCATTCTTTGGGTCTTAACCATGCTACCATCCAGCCCACGGAAGACACTGGGACCCTCCACATGTTGTGCAGCACTGCTATCTCTGGGCCTGCAGCATCTGATATCTATACGGCCAACCTCTGCACTGGACTGCTGTGTGGCAGTACTTCCTTCTCCAGCCAAGGTTTGAGTGTCTTTACCCTCCATTTCACCTGCTGAAGTCTCCATTTCTAACAGTGGAGCTACTGAATGCCTCCTGCTCTTTTGAGGTGCAGGTGTTGTTTGCGGTAGTGACTCAGGCAGTTCAGGTGAGACAGTAGCAGAGGGGATCCTGAACCTTGTGGTGACGCCTGCAGATGTGGAGACATTTCAAGGTCTTGGGATGGTGGCAGTGGTGTTTGTGCACCAGTGTCCTCTGTGACATTCTCTGCACTTTGCCTGCCTCCTGGCTGTCATACCTCTGTGGTGCTCTGCCTTCCTTCTCCCTGTTACGCCTGCGAGATGTCTTGCCTGTGGACATAAAAGCGTACATTAGCTCTGTGCTCCTGTCTCAATGCTTCTACAATTAAATTGTTTTCACTCAAACACTGTACATATTGCCTCAGCCTCATTATGACTGATATGTTTAGCCTAACTTCTTTATTGCTGTGCTGTATGACATGGTAGGTCTTTCAAATACTACAAGTCCCATGATTCATTGCTCCGGTCTAATACTACCTCTACTGCAGTGGGGTAAACTTTGCCACATAGGGAAAAGGGAAGGTGATGGGGTGGGGGTGATTGCTGTGCATGCGTCTTACCTTTTCTGGCTGCAGCTCTGGCTGAGCTGTCTGCATCTCCCAGTCCACAGACGCTCTCTGGTTCAATGGTGGACCCCACCAACTCCTCCCGCTCAGTCAGGGGAGGTGCACGGTTATTCCCTCCTCCAGTTATGTTTGCCTCTTTGTGGAGCTCTGCTGTTTTCTTCTTGGTTATGCTCCTGAGGTCACACCACCTCTTTTTCAGGTTGTCTATGTCCCTTGGACTCACTCCTACAGCATTCACCTTTGTCTGTATTTCCAGCTAAATCTTTCTTTTTGCAGATTCAGCCACAGTCAGGGTGTTCTTTCACTACCTCCTCCACAAGGACCTCCAGCTCCATGGTGCTAAATTTAATTGTTCTCTTCCTCCCTGGATGTTCCTTTTCACGGCTGCTTGCCATTTTCAAAGTTTAAAAGCACAAACAAAGTTTTACTGTGGCTCAGTGACTCAGCTCTGCTTGCTCTCCCTCTCCAGAAGCTTCTAATTGCTTCCAGCTGCCTGGATTTGGCCACTTCCTGGTTGGGAGGGGGTGGGTGGTAGCACCTGATTGGCTGACTCATAAGTTTCACTTTCTTCCCTTTCCGATTCGGTATTTACCGAATCGGTATTTACCGATTCGGTATTTCCGATTCGGTATTTCCCATTCATAAAATGAATGGGAAATACCGAATCGGTAAATACCGAATCAGTAAATACTGATTCGGTAAATTCCGAATGACAGATACCAAATTTTACCGAATCGGTAAAAATTACAGAATTTTTAGCTACATCCCAAATACCGATTCTAAAATACCGAATCGGTAAAATTCGGTATTTTAGAATCTGTAATTTACAATTACCTACATCTAGCCCAAGATGCAGACAAAAAGTGGAACAGGTAATGAAAAATTAGATGGCATGCAGTGGACAGCACTGGCTGTCTGGTTCTGATGAAAGCAATTGCTGTTTGTTTGTTGTGCATGAAATGAATCATTTGTCTTCTGTTATTATTTAATCTTTTACACACTAAATGTAACTCAAATCTACTCTGTTTTTTTTACCTTGTTTAATTCAAATTATACTTCTACTGCAGGGGCCACTACGTTGCATTTTTTAATATGCAAAATCTCCTTGGACTCACTGTGTGTGTAGACTGTGACTGCATGAACAACATTGAGTTTGCCAATATACCATGATGATGATGAGTCTTGATGATCAAAGTTACATAATACCTTTTTTCTTTACAGTCACTCACTGGGATGGCTGGATCATCATCGTCAGTTTACGGAAGAACTATGGCCATTTTGTGAGTGGCAAACAGGTAAACCAGTCAACAACAACTACAGCAGAACGACATGTCTGTCTAGTCATGGTATGGAGTGGTCTTGCCAGTGTAGTGTTGTTATACCAGAGTCCAGACAGCAGTTCATGTAAAATTGGGGCTGTGGCTTGCTGCATACAATTAGATATGATTTGTCTGTCTGTGTCAAAGAGGTAGGCTACATCAGGTTGCTTCACTCAGTGGTGCCTGCCTTGACCGTCTGCATGGCCCCGGCCTGCTGTGTGCTAATTACTATCCTTGAAAAGGAGACTCAGAGTACGCACTTTAGAAATGATGCTTGTATGTAATACTGTCACCTCTGAAACTGAAAGTGTTATTTTTGCACTACACACCGTACCTTATATTTTTTTCTCCGTGGTGTTTTTTAATATCACTTCCTATTTTTCCATCAACAATTACAGGCCGGCTTTTACCATGTGCGATGGGAAAAATGATTAACTCAGGCTGACCATTAGCGATCCCCAATTTCGCATCCGCCAGGCAGGCAGTGGACAGTGTGTCTGTCTGGTCACCAAGATTGATCGACGGAGCGTCAGATGGAAAGGAGGAATACCGCGAATAAGAGGAATGGCTGGATGCATGCAACTTCCCAAATTGAACAGGACAACTACAACATACAGTTACAGTATCCTCTTCACTTCTCCTTATCTTTTAAATAATGTTATTGTTGTGAACTTCTAGGAGTGTGACTCTGTTCGTTTGTTTGCTCTCTGCTTAAAATTCATCCCTCCGGCTATTTGATAATTTTCTTTGCTATTTTTAAAACTATTTTTTTTTTTATTTTTTTTTAGGGAACCTTTATTATTACTTCAAGCAAATACAAGCAAGGGCCTACAACCACCCCGGCCGGCCTCTAGTCAAGTCGTAAGTACAGCAAATCAATGTGGGAAAATATAGCAGCCCGGAAACCGGGGTCTAACAAGTGTCCAGGATATGACTTGTATTCAAGCGTACTGGCCGAAATTCAGGATTCATGAAGGTTCATTTTACAATAAAGAAAAAACTAAGAATCAATGCCATACGGTCATACATGGTCCTACAATAACAAGCATGAATCAGGAAATCCGCAAATAGTGCAAATACAATTGAAGTATTGGGGGTAAGGTATACGAGTCAGGATAAATGTGAACACAAACCCGTTCCGTAGCAAAGCTGCACCCCACCCCTCAAAACGAAACATACTGTAGGAAACATGAAAAACGACAACACCAAAAAGGAAGAAAGACAAAAGGGCCATTGAAACAAATAACGGACAAATTAACAAACCCCATCCCCCTACCCCCACCCTGCACCGCCGCAGAAGGCCACGGCCTACCCCCCCCAGCAGCGTGCCTGTCGCCCTAAATAAGAGACCCGAAATATAGAAAAAGAGGAGAAGGAAGAAAAGAAGAAAAAGTGGAGAAGGGCCCTTGATCTTGCCACCCGGCCCCCCCACCCCCGCGCCCAGTAAACATCCTAAAAGCAAGATAAGAATAGTCATGGAAAACATTAATCACCGATAGCACCGTCAATGAAATCCCCGCCGAGTGTCCCCCAAATCACCGTCAGCCATCAATAAGTCCACTGGATCCTAGACGGTATCACCCCTGGCCTTTTCTATCAGTAGTACCAACAACAGTAGTACCACTTATCAATCGGCATACAGAGCGGCATGGAGGGTCCAAGTGATCCGGGCGGACAGGGCTGTGATATTACTCCATGGAACTTCAGCAACCAAAACCCAGCCGAATATATATGGCGGAAATCCGTCTGTGTCGGGATCGACCCCGAAAACATCCTCAAGTCCGAACACAGTCTCACCATTCAAGGAGAGAGAGTCACACCATCCGGCGAGCGCTGATACGTCGCCGGGGCTGCCCAAGACATAGATCGGCGTTGTTTCCCCAGCCGCTGATTAGATATGTGCCCCAACGAGTCACTCACATGTACTACAGATCTGTCCAAGCGATCTCATGATCCGGGTCTTCCAGCGTCTCCACGAACCTAGGCATAGCTGGAGCACTCTTCACTGACATAGAGGCGGGCACGTCAGCACTTCCTTGAGATCGAACTGTACCCGTGTGGAACGACGGGACAACAATGGCGGCCATCCTTCTTCCCAGGTCCCAGGCATTACGGATCAGGGTCGCATGCAGGGTCGTTAGAGCAGCCAATATATCTTTGGGCGTGGACTCTTTCTCGTGCCGCCAGACCCCTGAACCCTCCCGCACGGCAGCTTTTCTATCCGGATGTGGTCTGCGTAAGAGGATGCCAGCCGCCATCTTAGCTGATCCAGCCTTGTCCTTCTTCACCTCACCTCGGGACCGGGCCCCACACCAGGGCGCAACAGGATTCACAGCGAGGACCCAGAAAGTCAAGGCAGGCTTCCCAGAGAAGAGCCACCAAAGGGCTAAACAAAATCTCTGCCGCTCCCCGGGAGCCGCCCGCCGATTCCGGGGGAAGTCCTTAGTTATGCCCGGACACAACACTGGAAAGGGGGCCAAATATCATGCACTCCCCTCGATCCTGCTTTGCCACGCATCCCCACGAGGCACTCCGCTAGATGGACTGGGTCGTCACTGTCGCCATCGGCCCATCAAACCTCCGGCCGACTCCTCACCTCCACCAATTACCACTGTTGTCACAGTCGCGGCCGGCTGTTCTTCTCACTCGACACCCCGGTCCCAGCTCCGTGTGGGCCGCAAAACAGTCGGGGGCATTTCTTCGGGTCTGCCGCACGTAGAAGCCTCAGGAGCAAACGGTCAGTGAAAGTTTTCCTTCGCCTACTTAAATATACTGTTACGGCTCAGGATAGTTGCCAGGATGTATGCGTGGGGTGAGAGGGCTCCTGGAGCCGAGCGTCTATGCCGCCATCTCGGTCGCTAGCTTGGCTCCTCCTCCTAAAACTAATTTATTATACTAATAAGTGTTTATTCTCTCTGAGGGCAGATAAGCAAGTGAAATTGCGTAATTACTGCAGCCCTGTACTGTCAAAATGTTTCTTCATTGTTAGTAAGTTGTAGCAAGTACTACTTTTCAGTAACCTAACCATCCATTTAGCAAACAATTTCATGCATGCAGTAGTGCACTTCCTTTTTGTCCTTTAAAAGATTTATGGATATCTTCGTATTCAAAGATTTGTTTTTCTTCATTTGTTGTTTGTCCATGCTGTGGTTTTTTTCCTCTCTCCACAAAACTTTCCCAAAAACACCCATTCCCATCCAATTTTCAAACCCTAACCCTCTTCCCCCGGGCTGTGTGGTTTTCATTGAGTTGTGACTAAATGACAACAATAATTCCACACAATTGCTGGGGAGGATAAGGTCAAAGCAACAGAAAATCAATTTTAAGGCTGGTGAAGGAATCCGAGGATATATTCTTATTCTTATTCTGCTTGACACACACCCACCATGAGTATTTGCAAATCAAATCAGAATTTCATGTGCGCCATCAAGTGGATTGATCATCAACAACATCCTCCTCCGACACGTGATGAATCGAATGCTTACGCTGCTGTGTCCTTCAACTTCAGTACTATTTCTTGTAGTAGCCATACTCCACGCAACTAGTACTTATATTTTGAATACTTTGGCATTGCTTAGGCTACAATTGATGGCACTGTTCTTGTGCACTGTACTATCTATCGTACTGTTCAAATGCTACGCTCAGGCCACTCAATGTTTAATTTCCTTTTTTTTCATATGCTGCTACTGCCAGTGTGTACCACTACTACTACCACCACAACGATGACGTTTCATCTGTCCAGGATTCCACAGCCAACCTTAATTGCCATTTGCCATGTACCCAGCTCTGTGCCTAGTCCTATTCTCAAACACGAATCACAGGTAAGATAAGAATTTTGGGGGAGGAACAATAATGGAGTAGGAGGACAGGAGAGACTGAAGGTAGTACTAGTAAAGTAGTAGGACAATAAAATTCACTAACTCTGTCAGTGGCACTTTTGAACAAATTTGGGCGATTAGACAATTTGAATCAACCAGCCAGTAAAGTTTCAGGAAAACAAACGTACAGTTAACCCGCACCCAGCCACCCCTACAAAACAGTAAAATAAAACGTGCATGCTATGTTTAAGTAGAGACATAAATAACTATTGGAGCCCTAACAAAAATAAACTATCCCACAAGAAGACCAGACCCGACCCACCCCCGTCCCTAAATCCAAGCAAAGTCCATGAATCAAATCAGTCCCCAAAAGTCCAAAAACCCCAACGCCCAATTCCTACCCCCTCACACAAAAGTCTTTAAAAAAGGGGCAAGGTACAGTCTCTCTACTTCCGCCGGTGGTGTCCTTTGGCCAGGTGGTCACGCAGCTCTCCCCAGAGGTCCTTGAGTAGGGATTTCTGCATCGCCACCTCCTGCTCAAGGTGGGACACTCTCAGGGTCAAGCGGTGCACACGGCCCTTGTTCTTGCAGGTACTGTGGGGGGCAGCTGTTGTTTTTGCTGCTCAGCGATGGCGGGTGGCTGCCGGACCACAGCTCCGTACTGCTGGAGGTTTGTGCTGACCATATGACCCAGGGGCAGCGGAGGAGGATGCAGCTGTTGTGGATGTTGTTGTTGACTGCGTGTCCTCC
Source organism: Lissotriton vulgaris (assembly GCF_964263255.1). NCBI lineage: Eukaryota > Metazoa > Chordata > Amphibia > Caudata > Salamandridae > Lissotriton > Lissotriton vulgaris. The sequence continues at coordinate 1,076,257,987 of NC_141689.1, read as the reverse complement.
TCCTCCTGGGCCACCAGCCACCGATATTCGGAGACAATTGCTTCCAGCTTCCGTTGCCGGGCCCGTTTAGCCAACTCCTTCCTAGTTAGTTTAGAAGGAGTATCTATAAGAAGAAAGAAAAACATACTGTAACCAATGCTCTTTAAGATTAACACAAAATAATTCAGCAGAAAGTTGTGTCACAGTAGCACTAGCAACTTGCAAGCACAGTACATAACATTTGTGGCATGTATCTATCTAACCTTCCACTTCGTCGGCCTCTGCTATAACATTAGTGAGAGTTTCAGGAATTCTACTAGCACTAAATGGACTCACTACATTAGACTCAGACAGTACACCAGTCTTCTTCTTCTCTCTTGTTTAGTGAAATTGGTACGTAAACTTGTGGAAGCCGGCATAATGCCAGCGCAGTCAACTAGCACCCGAGAAAAACAGGTGCAAGCCATGATGACACAGACTTGCGTTACTGTTACCAGTCCAGTACAAGCAGGTGGTGAAGCTCTTACTTTTCTATTACGGGTGGCACTGGCCATACTCTGTTACAAGGGCTACTGCTCAATTCATTTAACTTTTACCCTGGCCTGCCCCTGACTACTACAAAAGGAAAATGAAGAAGATAATATGATCATCTATCACTTGACAGGATATTTGCTTACATATGGGAGGACTTTAGGTGCTTTGTTTTTGATCTACTGAACACCGATAGGCCACACATCAATGTCAATGACAGAGTTGTAAAACATTTTTTAACAGAGGTAGTGAGTGGTCCCCGTAATCGCCGGATATATGCTGTGCTTGCAAACTACTGTTACTAGTCATGGTAGTATTCTAAAAAATTACAACTTCTTTCCTCGGCTTTGCTACTCTGGCACGGAGGTGCGGTGTTACATGCTCTTCAAAGTAACACTCTTCATCCAGGGACGTCTACTCTATCTACATACACCTATGCTATCTATGAGGAATATACCATGCCGGCATCCATCCATTCAAAGTAAATGAATCACTCTTCATAATGTCTCAACTGGACAAACCTTACTTTTTCTCACCGAAAAACAACCTTTTTATTTTATTTTGTAAACAGCCAGCCATGCATCTGTGCTTGACTTGCATTTGAATTTGAAGCAAAGGATATATTGCGCACACATACAGTTTCTGTTTCACCCACACAGGCAGTCCTCTTTTCTTTCTCCTTCCACCCATCCTTGCTTCAGCCTTCAACCGGCCATGCATCAGATTCCCAGCACCTCAGGCAGCATTCAAAAACACGTATCATTCTTTGCCAGTCATTAATTTTAACTCGCTCGTCCATCCTTACACCCTTCTTTCCCTTTTCGTTCATCCCATCCATCAAGTTCATCTCTGATCTGACTTGGCTTCTCGATAAAACTTTCACAGCTGAGTTGAAGTCAAATTTAGAGTAGGCCATTGGTTACTGGTCAACTCCCGCCGCTAATGATATTGCTAATGAGAAGTCAAGGGTGACTGTCTTCTACCTGGTTGACGAAAACTTAGTTCTAAATTTGTAAGTGTTCTTAACCATAAAGTGGTGCGAGAAAAATTCCTAGGACATCTAGGTGTATGAGTGTACACTTAGGTCAGACCAGTTATCAAGAGGGAATAATTGAAAAAAGGGGTGTTGTCAAGATTATATAAAAAGTAAATTTTTATTCAATATATTTAAAAATCATATTAGGAGTGACCAAGGGGCCAAACAATATGATGGGTATTAAAATTATCTTGTCACAGTTACAAACAATTCCAGTAAACAATTACATCAAACTCATATTATACAAGGTAAAATAATAAACAGACAAGGGCATAGGAATAATCACAGAAATAATGAAACAAGCTTAAAAACTCGACGCGCGTTTCGGCAGTAGACCGCCTTCTTCAGGAGACACAGTTTAATTCCTGAAATACAGTCATAAAACAAAATACATGTTATCTAAACATTCGTAAATTCATATCAGCATATTAACCAAAATATAACGGAATAACATAAGACATTTCATTTGTTCTTACTAACATATTCAGGACATTATTCCCTACTCAAAGACTGACCATAGCTATTGATTTGCACACTCAAGGCCATTGATAGGCAGGATCACGTCTGACAATCGTGCAGTATCTGACTCAGAGAAAAAATCATTATGAGTGGGTCATAGAGGGCGGTCTCCTCTTTTGATCAGGTATACAATCAAGTTTCTGTATCTTAAGTTGAAGTTGTATTACTTCTTTAGTGTATAGACTTGAGATCACTTCTTAGGAAATAAAAAGGGGGGGGGAGGAGGGGGGGGGAAGGGGGGGGGCCGGGCCTGATGGACATATATTGATCATTTAGTTTCAAACTGTTTCTCGGGATACGGTCATGAAGTATCACAACAATGCACTCAAATTACAATGGTGTACTTACAGAAATGGAAGCTCTATCCATGCAGCGAAGACACTGAGGGTGAAGTCTTCATGCAGTAGTTATGGATGAAGGTATGTTAGAGGATGGATAAAATCCTAATGGTGAGATTAACATTAATCAATAGATGCACATATAGGTTTATTTATCTGCATTTAAACACAATGGCTAACCGTCCTGCATATAACATGTGGATGACACTGCATTGATAGTGAGGGTCATGGGGACGGTTGACAAGAATAGAATGGCTAGGCCGTCCTGCATACAATATGGGGGTGATTGATCATTTAGTTTCAAACTGTTTCTCGGGATACGGTCATGAAGTATCACAACAATGCACTCAAATTACAATGGTGTACTTACAGAAATGGAAGTTCTATCCATGCAGCGAAGACACTGAGGGTGAAGTCTTCATGCAGTAGTTATGGATGAAGGTATGTTAGAGGATGGATAAAATCCTAATGGTGAGATTAACATTAATCAATAGATGCACATATAGGTTTATTTATCTGCATTTAAACACAATGGCTAACCGTCCTGCATATAACATGTGGATGACACTGCATTGATAGAGACGGTCATGGGGTCGGTTGACACGAATAAAATTGCTCTAACACATAGAGGCGAAACATGACTGTATCGTTCTATACTAGTTATGTCATGGATACATAACACTAACTATATTAAACCGTAGGTTGATCTTGTATAGCACCAATCATAAATTGATAGTGCCAATTCTGTACCTGAGGTTTTGAAGTAGCACAAGAGAATAATGTTGATGTGGACTATTCTTGGTGAACACAATGGTGGCCGTGATGTAGATGTCCCATATCAATATATACGACACATGGACTACAAAATAAATGGAAACAAACGATAGGCTTTCTCATCATAAAAGGATGCTTAACGTCACTGCATTGGGCTAAGAATCAATCAGGTAATGACAGCAGATGGGTATATCAAGTACCTCAATGTGGAACAAGGTGGCCAATAGTGAACTTGACGCCAGAGACAGGGTAAATGGTGATGGCGCCTTTGTGTGGGGTTCAAACATGGGCTCTGAAAATAGAGTCATAGTGCGAATTAATAACGTGCAGTCTCAACATTAATAAATAGCAAGACAGTTTGAAAAGTCTTTAACTTATTTAATTGTCATAACATGCCTTACAAGGGGGACCAGTTGAAATTACCTTAATGTTAAATCAAGTAGCGCTTGTGCTCTGGATACTTCAAATAGGTGACTCAGGATAACATCTTTGTTGTGAATTAAAAAATAATAAAATGAACTCTGAAAATAGAGTCAAAATATCAGTTTTAGTCTAATGTAGCCTATGGAATGGTAAGTATTCAGAAAAAGATACATCTATTTAGCCTCTTGCTGTGCTCGATATGCACACCATAATAAGGGTCTTACCGGAAATCGAGTGAGTAGGGGCGGACAGCAGGATGTTGCTGCTCCGTGCTCCGTCGTGTGGGGACTCGTCCTCCGCGAAAATGGAAGTTAGCCAGTCAGTGACTGCTTCCATATTTGAAGGAAACTTTGGCGCGAAAACCACTCGGTCGCGTTAGAGGTGCCAGCGTGGTCGACGAAGGACTAGTGGGTCAATTACGATCCCAATTCAAAATGGCGCTTAAAAATGCGCGAGGGTATCTATTTGTAGAGGTTATACAGCGTATATTATTTACGGCGCATAATCTAAAGGACAAAACATATGATGCAGTCATCATTTTATTTATAATACTCCCGTTTAGTTTAAAGCCGAAGGAATAGTTTGGAAACTAAAGAGGGGAGGTATATTGATTAAGAACAGTGTAACTATATAAAATACTGTTCAATGCAACATATATCAATATTAGGTATTGCCTCTAAGAATATGTATATAAAAAATATATATACTACTTATTTAGAGTGGTATAACCATAAGTACTGTTGTATTGACGGTAAATTTGTTAATTTGTACTATTGTAATTTTTCAACAGTAATGTTTGGTTTATCTCAAGGTTTCGGCAGCTATTCCGCATTTATTCTAATTTAAGTATATATGTGTATGGAATGGGCTATTTCACAGATCGTTCCAAAGCCAAATTGGTTCTTGTAAATATAATACACATATAAATAGTGTCCTAGTCTGGGGGGTATCGGAAGTATTATCATTCATAGGTCATATATAGGGGGTTTAAGTATTTATTCACTATAGAGTTACCAAAAATGCGATCATTCTTTAGCATTAGTAATGATGGAGAAGGGATTAGAAATAATCATACAGGTCCATGGAATCTATTCCTGTTAAATCCTAATAAAGGTAGTCACAAATAAGTAAGTATATAGATGAAGGAACAGCTGTATAACCTACCTCTTCTACATTAAGAGGTGAATATCTCTCACTGGGGATCCCCATATAATATCTCTCCCCAGTGAGAGATATTCACCTCTTAATGTAGAAGAGGTAGGTTATACAGCTGTTCCTTCATCTATATACTTACTTATTTGTGACTACCTTTATTAGGATTTAACAGGAATAGATTCCAATTTGGCTTTGGAACGATCTGTGAAATAGCCCATTCCATACACATATATACTTAAATTAGAATAAATGCGGAATAGCTGCCGAAACCTTGAGATGAACCAAACATTACTGTTGAAATATTACAATAGTACGAATTAACAAATTTACCGTCAATACAACAGTACTTATGGTTATACCACTCTAAATAAGTAGTATATATATTTTTTATATACATATTCTTAGAGGCAATACCTAATATTGATATATGTTGCATTGAACAGTATTTTATATAGTTACACTGTTCTTAATCAATATACCTCCCCTCTTTAGTTTCCAAACTATTCCTTCGGCTTTAAACTAAACGGGAGTATTATAAATAAAATGATGACTGCATCATATGTTTTGTCCTTTAGATTATGCGCCGTAAATAATATACGCTGTATAACCTCTACAAATAGATACCCTCGCGCATTTTTAAGCGCCATTTTGAATTGGGATCGTAATTGACCCACTAGTCCTTCGTCGACCACGCTGGCACCTCTAACGCGACCGAGTGGTTTTCGCGCCAAAGTTTCCTTCAAATATGGAAGCAGTCACTGACTGGCTAACTTCCATTTTCGCGGAGGACGAGTCCCCACACGACGGAGCACGGAGCAGCAACATCCTGCTGTCCGCCCCTACTCACTCGATTTCCGGTAAGACCCTTATTATGGTGTGCATATCGAGCACAGCAAGAGGCTAAATAGATGTATCTTTTTCTGAATACTTACCATTCCATAGGCTACATTAGACTAAAACTGATATTTTGACTCTATTTTCAGAGTTCATTTTATTATTTTTTAATTCACAACAAAGATGTTATCCTGAGTCACCTATTTGAAGTATCCAGAGCACAAGCGCTACTTGATTTAACATTAAGGTAATTTCAACTGGTCCCCCTTGTAAGGCATGTTATGACAATTAAATAAGTTAAAGACTTTTCAAACTGTCTCGCTATTTATTAATGTTGAGACTGCACGTTATTAATTCGCACTATGACTCTATTTTCAGAGCCCATGTTTGAACCCCACACAAAGGCGCCATCACCATTTACCCTGTCTCTGGCGTCAAGTTCACTATTGGCCACCTTGTTCCACATTGAGGTACTTGATATACCCATCTGCTGTCATTACCTGATTGATTCTTAGCCCAATGCAGTGACGTTAAGCATCCTTTTATGATGAAAAAAGCCTATCGTTTGTTTCCATTTATTTTGTAGTCCATGTGTCGTATATATTGATATGGGACATCTACATCACGGCCACCATTGTGTTCACCAAGAATAGTCCACATCAACATTATTCTCTTGTGCTACTTCAAAACCTCAGGTACAGAATTGGCACTATCAATTTATGATTGGTGCTATACAAGATCAACCTACGGTTTAATATAGTTAGTGTTATGTATCCATGACATAACTAGTATAGAACGATACAGTCATGTTTCGCCTCTATGTGTTAGAGCAATTTTATTCGTGTCAACCGACCCCATGACCGTCTCTATCAATGCAGTGTCACCCCCATATTGTATGCAGGACGGCCTAGCCATTCTATTCTTGTCAACCGTCCCCATGACCCTCACTATCAATGCAGTGTCATCCACATGTTATATGCAGGACGGTTAGCCATTGTGTTTAAATGCAGATAAATAAACCTATATGTGCATCTATTGATTAATGTTAATCTCACCATTAGGATTTTATCCATCCTCTAACATACCTTCATCCATAACTACTGCATGAAGACTTCACCCTCAGTGTCTTCGCTGCATGGATAGAGCTTCCATTTCTGTAAGTACACCATTGTAATTTGAGTGCATTGTTGTGATACTTCATGACCGTATCCCGAGAAACAGTTTGAAACTAAATGATCAATATATGTCCATCAGGCCCGGCCCCCCCCCCTTCCCCCCCCCCTTTTTATTTCCTAAGAAGTGATCTCAAGTCTATACACTAAAGAAGTAATACAACTTCAACTTAAGATACAGAAACTTGATTGTATACCTGATCAAAAGAGGAGACCGCCCTCTATGACCCACTCATAATGATTTTTTCTCTGAGTCAGATACTGCACGATTGTCAGACGTGATCCTGCCTATCAATGGCCTTGAGTGTGCAAATCAATAGCTATGGTCAGTCTTTGAGTAGGGAATAATGTCCTGAATATGTTAGTAAGAACAAATGAAATGTCTTATGTTATTCCGTTATATTTTGGTTAATATGCTGATATGAATTTACGAATGTTTAGATAACATGTATTTTGTTTTATGACTGTATTTCAGGAATTAAACTGTGTCTCCTGAAGAAGGCGGTCTACTGCCGAAACGCGCGTCGAGTTTTTAAGCTTGTTTCATTATTTCTGTGATTATTCCTATGCCCTTGTCTGTTTATTATTTTACCTTGTATAATATGAGTTTGATGTAATTGTTTACTGGAATTGTTTGTAACTGTGACAAGATAATTTTAATACCCATCATATTGTTTGGCCCCTTGGTCACTCCTAATATGATTTTTAAATATATTGAATAAAAATTTACTTTTTATATAATCTTGACAACACCCCTTTTTTCAATTATTCCCTCTTGATAACTGGTCTGACCTAATTGTACACTCATACACCTAGATGTCCTAGGAATTTTTCTCGCACCTGTTGCTACCCTGCCCTAGGAGTCTACAAATCTTCACTACCCAGGGGGTCCTTGTTGCTTTCATTTCTTAACCATAAAGTGTACTTGTACTGTACACCATATAAACCACTGCAGAGAGCCCACTCTGCCATCTCAATAAGTAAGGAATATAATAGCTTACCACTGCCCGCCACTACTGTGGCATCCCCCACAGCAATTCCTGCTGGCTGTGGCACCGCATCTGCCCCTGGAGTGCCCACCTTCGCGCTAGCCCCGGCACAGGTGGATGGCTTTGCCGATGGTGTTACGCCTAGAAAATACATTTAATATTTTTAGGTGCCATATACACCACTCCCTATTTTGTCTAGGAATAACATTTTTTTACTAGTATTACATAAATAAATGTAATAACTTGTGACTCTCTAGTCTAAACTAAAAATTTCCCTTTCTTCAGGGAAGGGTGTTTTTTATATATGCTTAGCCATAATATGTGATGCTACACTTTTTGGCACAACTGATGAATGCTTGCTTTTTAACATGCACCATTTTTCTCCTAACAGACAGAAGCTTCCCTTCTACAAACAAGAGCAAGATCATGATTAGTCGGAGTCATCAACGATTCATCCCCACCAAGACTTTAAGTTCCAAACAGGTGAGGGCTCTCCCACAATTAATGTGTGAAATCAGCCACTTTTCAGTCGGTCACTGTTTATCTTATATAAGTTGATTTTAATCAATGTTTTTATATAATGCACAATTTACATTTTTACAGAGTACACACAGAGCTAGTTGTTTTACTTTTAATAAAGCTTTAAAACGTTCATAGACTCTGTGGTTTTTGGTCATGAGTGAGTGAGCGAAAGGGTTTGCAATTTGCAAGCATGAGTCAGTGAGAGGTCGGGACTCTGACTCCTTAGTCTTATGTTCTGGTTTGTATAATCATTGGGGATCATCGCTGCATTCGGGAGCTAAATAAGGACTCTGACACACTAGCTAGTCAGTAAGGAGATTGGGGGTTCAACTTCTGTTATGACTGAGGTATGTGGAAAGTCTAACTGCGCCTATTATCACCAATGCCCTATTTCTTGTCCATAGTTCAGTATGTGCAGAACAGTCCCTGCAACAGTAGTAGTAAGTCCTCCTATCCAATCAAAAAGTAAACCAGTATCTTATTCTTGGTGGCCATTGACATTTTATTGTTGAGAATTGTCAAAGCATAAACATTTAGAATACTTCAATAGACATTATGAACAACTCAGAGGACTGCACTCAGTGCCTAGAGAAATTGCTGAATAGGAGTTTTGTTTAACACCTTTTGCCAACTGTGCAAGCTTAGCTAGCTACACAGACAGACTAATAATAATCTAGTAGTAGCACAGACAGTCATAGTAGAGGCAGGATAAGAATTTAGAAACAGTCTACAAGAAGATCAAAGACGATTTAGGAAAAAACAGAATTATGAGGAACGTTTTGAATAAATTGGTGCTGTAAAAGATAGGGAAGTATAATTAATAATATTAACAGGAAAACATATGGGGGCCAGCAGAGGAGCCCTCGGCGGACCTATCCTGGCCTTCCTGTTGTTCCTGCTCCGCCAGCGCTGCTACCTCCTCCTCTGTCCTCTTTCCCCTGGGGGGACCTGATGTAAAACATGAAAGAAAGACACAAACATGGATGATTGTTGTCAACCAAATCAAACATTTAAAAAAACAATAACACATTTTTTGGGGGAAATTGACAACAATTGCACTAAATTTATTGACCTACCTGATGTGGTCTACTAGGATATTAGTATTGCTGGATGCGCAGACCATCTAGTTGGAAAGTTATGTAACTCACTAAACCAACTTCAAAAAGGTTCTACTAGGACTGGCAGGCAGCACTCCGCAGCACGCGAAGTGACAGACACAGCACGTCATGATTGCGGACCACTAAAAAGTTTCCTACTAAACAGTAAATAACCAGTCATATTATACTCAACCTATCAATCCACCACCACTATCTCTACTTAGTGGCAGGAGTACAAAGGAAGGACTGGACTTGAGTCTCTAGTGTCTAGCATTAGGCAGTTCTGTAAAGTACACTCATACATAATCACTCAGGCCAAATGAGCACAAAATTGAAAACAAGTAAGCATAGTTTAACCGCCAGTGAGCAGGCGAGCACCTGCAATCACAGATGCTTTTGAAACATAATTTACCTACAATGTAATCTCTAGTGTCTAGCATTACACTCTTCTGTAGAGTACACTCATACATAATCACCCAGGCCAAATGAGCACAAAATTGAAAACAAGTAATCATAGTAGCACCGCCAGTGAGCAGGCAAGCACCTGCAATCAAAGAAGCTTTTGAAACATAATTTACCTGCAATGTAATTGGCAGCATTCTTGCTCTTCGGAAAAAACAAATATTTGCAATATCATAATAACACAGAGCAGGAGAAAACAAAGTAGTGATTAAATAGCTACTACTACTCACCAATCCCAGGGATATCCACACCAAGCAGGTCGAGCAGGTCGTTTTCCCGGTCCAGGATGTCGGAACACCGGTGCGTCGCCTGGTTGTAGGTGCACCAGACCCCAGACTCCCGATACATGGCCCGGCACAATTTCCCCCATAGCTGGCGACGCTCCCCGAGTCCATACCCGGTACCGGACCTGCCGCCTGCCGCGACGGTCTTGGGGAGGTGGCGCTGGACAAAGAAAACCAGTGTAGCCACCTCCACCAAGCTAAAGATCTCCCGGGCAGTTACATTGTCCCCCCTTAAGTGCCCGCAAGGGAGCCGGCTACGGGGTACGAGACCCTTCCCCTTAGACTTGCCAGCTCCCTTTGCCATGGTTCTGGGTGAAAGAAGAAAAGAATAGGGAAAAAAAGTAAGTAAAAGAAAAGAGAGAGCTAAACAAAAAAGTAGTTATTAAAGTAACAAAAAGGTGAAAAAAACACAAAATATAGTTGTAGAAAAAGAGAGGGATAGATAATGAGTAAAAAAGATTAAAAAAAGTTCAAATAAACAAAGGATTGCAAAGATTAAAGCAGGACAGAAAAAGCATGCCCAGAACCAAGGCAATGAATGAAAAAACAGATGGCTGTGCCCATTGCGATCAAGTGGGTAAGTTCACGTGATATTTTCCCCGCGAGCACGCAAAAACAGACGCGATCACGTAATTGCACCCCGCACGTAGGAAATGCCCAATGCGAGCCTGCAACTAGCGCTCGGAAACGGAAATACACAACGCGAACACTGAAAAGAAGATGGCTGAGCCCATGTACGACCGTATGGGTAACTTCGCGGTAGCTGCGCTGAAAAAACAACCCGTGAGCACGTAAAAATAAAAAATCCGCAAATTCGCACAGATTCGCAAATTTTGCGGACCGCGAGTACATATTCGCATGAATTCGTGTACCGCAAATTCGCAAATTTCACCCATACTTACTCTAAGCACATTTGCACATTGTTTTTACTGTTGTAAATGTATACCATTCCGGTGCTTGGATACATTACGAGCTCGCTAGTGGAAGTTTTCGCTCTCACTATCGAGGAATATGTAATTTGCATATTTGCACATGCTTATTTTGCACTGTCGCATATTTTTACACATTAATGTTAAGATATTTGGTATTACAAGTTGATAATGCAAAATAATACAAATTAACATTTGCTTACAATGCATTTTTGTATTGACACATGTATATTTTTTCTATGTCTATTTGCCCCATGGTCACATGATCAGCACTTTCACTTTAAATTAGTAGGTCTCTTCTGGCAGCGTCATGTGATCAAGGCCTTTCTGGGGCCGAAACACTTCATGGTGGTGCGTGGTGTTTCAATGGAATAATAAACACTTCGCACAAAGCTTTCTGCGTCCGTGTTCATCCTTCCTGTTCAGTGGGAAATTAAAGGCGGAGAGCTCTGCATATATGCTCCATGATTTCCGTTTAACAAGCATGCTGGAACCGAAATGAATAAATATTGAATTCAAGCACACGCGCTTTCCTCATTGGATTTTGTGAAGAGGCGGGAGTGGAAGTGCATTCGCACAGCGGCCGCTGTGCGGGGTGAGAAATATATATATATATATATGAGAAGTATATATATATATATATATATATCTGCGCAAACTCCCAACACAGCCACTACAGGTTCTAGTGCCATTCAGAACCCACCAGGCAAATAGGAGACGGACCACAGTCAGGATACACAGATGTTTATTCCAAGGGTTGAAAACTGCGAGGGCAAGACGCGTTTCGGGCTTCCAAAGCCCTTGTTCACATGCATCGATTCAAAGAAATTTTTTCATTTTTATAATGCAGTGCAAGCCCGCCTCCCCGCCGTTTTACACTCCGGTCATGTGATCATAAAGGTAGACAAAAGACTCCACATTATGAATGATCATTTAATTAACATGTAAATACATGAGTTACATTTGCAAAAAAATATAGCTTTCTAATAGCCAATTATTTGAATTTCAAACGGAGCATTTAAATTGATAAAATTTTCCTTTTTCAATTGTTTTGGGATAAATCCCTGTGCAAATGATAGCATATGTGCAAAGTTTCGCGACCTGTAAACAGTTGGGGAGCGGGAAAGTTGGTGAAAGTGCAAATACCAATTTGTCATTGAATCGCAGTCTGCAATTCGTGGAGTAATTTATATTTAGTGCATAAATGCTGATAGAGGGAAAGTGAGAAAAAAGGGGAAAAAGTGCTGTGAGTGCATGATGATAAAAATCTGTGTATGCAATGTATGAATGTTAATTTAGACATTAAAGGAATTTAGATTGTTCCCTATCTGTCTTATTAAAAACATACATAAAACCATTTAATACCAGTATAAATATATCATCATATAAAAAGACATAGAAAAAGACACCAAGTATAAAAATAAGTGCTAAAAGATCTCACATCTAAAGTTCATGAATATATACAAGAAACGGTGAATATTATATACAGTGGAGAAGCAGAGCAATATACAGAAAAGTGGCTGACAAGGAACTTGACCAGCCACTATGATTAATAATATATGAACATATTATTCATTAGGTGGTAAGAGTCAGAAGGAATTACCTCCCTAGATCACAGGGAACCTGACCTATCTAGGGGGCTACTGAGGTATTGTTGAGATGACAAGTTTTGTAGTTCAGCTTGTAGATAGTAGAGTGAGTGATTATAAAAAGTGGAGTAGATCCTCAGTGTTATTTAGGCCGTTCGGCCATTTGCTGTCAAATTCGAGGATCAAGCTCGACTCTAGTCGCCTCAATTTAAGCTCCCTATTGCCTCCTCTTTTTGCCTTTGGGACTGAAGCTATCACATAGTAAGAGAGACAATTAAGATCTTTATTGTGGGTGCTTTCGAAGTGGCGAGCCACCGGATATGCCTGGTCACTATGTAGGATAGCTCTAATATGCTGTAATATCCTGACATGCACTTGCTGTTTTGTGCTGCCTATATAGTTAAGGCCGCAAGTGCACGTCAGGACGTACACAGCATATTCGGTTTTACAGGTATGGCTACCCTTAGTTGGAACATCAGCAGTAGAAAAAGGAGTTCTGTAATGAGTCTTGTTCACTCCAAACTTGCAAGCCCTTGTCATGTGCTTATCTAGGTTCCTGATCGATACTGTGACCTTATGCCCCTATTCGGCTATAAAGCCCTTTATTCCCTATATTGGCATAACCGTTCAAGTGCGATTTTCTGTAAAGTCATCTCTGGCCTCACACGAACAGAGCCACATTCCAGCATGACTCTCTGCTACTTCCTTTGCGACCAATTAGTGCAATGACAGAGCAGCAGTCACTATCTGATATTCCTAGATAACACTCCGAGTTCTTCAACAAGATAAAAACTTAGCAAACCTGGAAATCCCCGCTTGCTATGTTTTGATTAGTAATGGAACTCTAATGAGCAACTGATAACTGTCACTTCCTAGTGACATCTTTAATTGACGTCTTATGTCCAGCAAACTTGCGTCAAACCCGGCACCTGTCAGGTATAAATATTACCAACGTTGCCTTAAGCAATGAGCGAACCTGTTGCTGATGCCAGCTGCCTGCATGACCCCGTGTTGGTAACAACTAGCACTCTGTCGCTGCAGCCTGCTATCCTGTGGTGGTGAAGCTACTGATTACCATTATCGCCGCTACAGCGCGAACTGTGGTTCAGTACGCTTGAGGAGCCGTGCAGCCGTCCTCTGCGAAGACATCCAGCCCAGCTGCCCGCGGACGCTGTCACCCCTCCTTCCTCGACGCGCTGAGAGAAGCCGCTGCCTTTCTCGTGCAGAGAAATCCAGTCCCGGCGCTTCCGGTTTACCCTCGCGGGTGACTGGGATATCGAGAGAGACCCCTGAAGGAGATACCAATCCTCCATCATTCTATTCAGAGGTATGGTGTTGACTAAACCCTTAGACGAGAATTCTTGAAACAAACCTTGGCAAAACCAACTTAACTTAAGCTACTTACTTACTCCCCTTCTCACGTGTTAGGCTTAGGTCAGGCACACCGGGGTAGGCTTAGTTAGAAGCACCAGTTGAGTATGTTAGCCTAATGTATATATGACTGTATATATGTTTTATTACTTTTAAATCATTGTATGGCTAAGAAACCATATCAATGCTTTTACAGTTCTATTTCGCAATTCTTATCTTACTGTACGTACTTTTTATAATAACAGTTATTGCAATTGTGGCAATACATTTCTCTTGTATGAGAAGAAAGACTGTTCAATAAATGTTAACCTTTATTGATACACGCCCGTCTCTCTATTCTCTACATACCGTGAAAGTAAACTGCACTAGACTGACTGAGTGAAATCTATGTCTATTGTTTCACACGACCCTAGAGATCGACTCTTGATCTGAGGAGCAAAGTTGTCATGTTGCACGGTTGTTGGAAAACTGAATCCCTTCTTGTCTGTGCCAAGGAAGCTGATCACTTCCTATGCAGAGAAGAAAGTTTCCAGTGACCTCTGAGCTAGTTGGTAACACAACCCAATTAAGTTTAGCATAGTCAGTGGAGGCCTGGAATATCCGCAGTTCCATGTCGATACTACTGTTTATGTTATTCCAATGCGCAGGGCCTAGTGGGAAACTAGGAACTACACTACATGGCGCCCTAACGTTTGGTAAGGCGATAAACTAACGTAAGACTTGTAGAGTAACTCAGTCGTGCATATTTCACACCCCTTTCTCCCGTAAATACTCCAATAGACGTCTGGAGTGGGTGAAAGGTTAACCCGTTAAGCGCGCCGCAAATTCCGCCCCAGTGCGGACGTTCCATTGCGCCAACAGGATCGGAACGTCCAGCGGACGTGCGCAGCACTAGCGAGGTAGTGCATGCGACGTCCGCCGAACGTTCGCAGCACTAAAAGGGTTAAAATCCGCCCGACCTTAGTAGGAAGAGATTCCTATGTAAAGCTCTGGTTTATTCAACGTTGAAGGATACAGTGTTCCAAAATATTGTGCACCTAATCTTTGTCTCCTTGGAGACCTACTCTGCAAAAACTGCATTTTTAGAATGTCAGAAAATGAAGAAGCAGTTAGACTGGCTTCCATACTAATAGAGGAAGACACGAGTCTCCTACAGGCAGACCCGGATGCTATTATCATCCCGGTCCAGTTAAGAAGATCTATAACTTTAAAACTTATAGAAAACGGACTGCCACCTCAAGGTGGTACAGTAATTTTCGTGATAGAGGCTCACGAGTATCGGCAGACAGAGGTATTCTATTCATGGATAAACTTTCCAGCGGTAAACGCTATAACACAAGAGTTTCACTATTACAAAATAGAGGAACTTCCGGATGAGTACGCCCCTTTCGAGGAGGTTGAAATTCCACTTAAATTTCAAGAGCACCTGCTCTGGTTTAATGGCGCCCTAAAACACAATGATCACATTACCAGGCTCGGTCCACTAGGTAGACCAGGAGCCACGTGGCCGGTTCTAGCCAGCTACACACCACATCCTGACATTGCAAAAATGTCCAAGGAAGAGCTGTTAGCACAGCTAAACACATTAATAAAAATACATAGGCAATTAGTCCAATATGTAATACGGACTGCAACAGTCCAGCCAGCTGTTAATTCACACCAGCTGACCCCTCATCAGGGGAACACAAATAAAATTACACCACAGAACATACAGTCATGTCTTGGTAAAACACCCGTAAAACGGGAACAAATTCCTTTCTGGTTAGCCCAGAAAATCACTCAAATAGAGGCAGTATTTCCTGATACTACCCCTATTGAGAAACACAGAATCTTGACCATTTGCCTTCCTATGGGAATCGCACCACACGTGGAGGACTGCGACACTTGGGGTACAGTCTTTGCTTCCATTTACACAAAAACACACGGTGTTCCGTCTATGGCGGTAATACCAGACGTGCTAAAACAGATTCAAAATGAATTCGGTCCAGAGCCCGCTTTAAATCTAGGTATGAAATTACTGAAAGACTTCAAGCAGGTCACGGCTATATTATTAGCCAACGTAAAGGGAGAAGCAGCATCTGTGGCGATTCGCCAGAAGTTGAGGGAAACAGATATAAAAGATCCTGTTGAGCTTGCAAAAATCATAGAAAAATGCTATGAAGAATTAGGTAGAGACAGCTTGGGTGGAAAACCAGTTAAGCCCCAACTGCTCGAAAATCCTGAAAAATTATTTATTAAAAATAATTTAAACACTCCTAAAAAGAGCTGGGATGGAAATAAACAATCCACTCCCAAGGAAAAAGTTTTCCAGTCCAGAGGAAGGTCTCCTCGACGGAGGGAAAGAACTCCGACTCGAGAACGCCAGTCTCCCCAACGGGAGCCCTCTGAGAAAAGATATAACCTTAGAAATATGGATAATATAAAAAAACCTGATAGATATCAAAGTATTGATACACGTCCCTCTCGATCTTCTCCACAGAATTCGGAAAGAAGAGGACGGTCAGACCCAGGAGAGCACACCAAGTCCAAAGACAAGGAACCTGCTCAAAATAAGAAATCTCAATTTCCTAAAAAGAAGGTAGCCAGTATTAGAGTAATCAACCATGCCGAGAATACTGAGGACACAGTTGAAAAACGGGGAGTGGGCATTGACAATGTTGGACAGTGCAGCAGAAATCAGTATAGCGCGCAAGAACTTGATGAGTCATCTGGAGACAGTGGACACGAATGAATACATTCAGGTTGAAACTGCCGACGCCAGACTTAGCGAGCCCCATAAAATATACGAAATAACATTGCGTATGGAGGGTGATAAGACTAGGAAAATTAAGGGTCTATTTTGGGATAAGCTCTCAAAAGGCTATGATATTCTGTTAGCTGAAAAAGATTGGCCCCCGGAGTTTGTCAGGGAGTGCCCTCGTGGCGAAGAAGTGATTATGCCTGCCTTCTCGAATCACATACCGATTCACAAAAAATATACATATGCCAGGAAATGGGCAGTAGCCCAGGCACCTGCATTGTATAAAAATCATGTAGGATGGGATGAGGATTCACCGCCTCACAAAATCCAGCTAAAAAGTGAACCAACTGCCCAACGGCAGTATCCCATAAAGCAAGAAGCTAAAAAACAGGTCAGGGAGATCTTAGATCAACTTGAATACCAGGGGGTGATTGAAACATGCACCTCTCAAATGAACAATCCTTTGTTTCCTGTCTCCAAGCCAGACAATTCATATCGTCTAGTTTTGGACTACAGACACCTTAATACATGTTGCAAAACTTTTGCAGTACAAAACTCGCATAGTGCAGCCCTAATGAATAACATAGTTAGGAAAAAATACAAAACAACATTAGACATTTCTAATGGTTTCTTTTGTCAAAACATTGCACCAGAAAGCAGATACTTGACCGCTTTCTCCGCATTTGGGTCGCAGAAAAAATTCTGTCGACTCCCACAGGGGTTCAAGAACAGCCCAGGACTATTCTCAGCTAGGGTAACAGAGTTACTACAAATCTATGATGATGAAGCATTATCTTACGTAGATGATATTTATCTCACAGACGACGACTTGGATACTCACTTGAAAAGAGTGAACACCATCATACTTGGGTTCGCAGCAGAGGGTTACAAATTCAACTTTAAAAAGTCCCGAATTGCCCATCTGACAGTACTATTTTTAGGGTACGAATTATCAAGTGAAGGGAAAAGCCTAGCGGACAACTTCTTAGAGAAGTGCGCTGTACTCCAAGCTCCAAAAACGCTGAAGAATTTACAATCAATACTAGGTTTTCTGAATTTCGGAAGAACTTACATTCTAAATTACGCAGAGAGGGTTAAACCTCTCTACGAACTAATTAAACCTGATTTAAAACAAATCAATTGGACTCAAAAACACACAGAAATTTTGAGATCACTGCAAACAGACATGTTAGCAAAAACAAAATTAGACACACGTGACAACACACGTGATCTTGTAATCCGAGTCATCCCAGGAAGATGCGGATTCACATACCTAACCTCTAATGAGGGAGAAAAGGTACCAATTTCAATTAAATCTCACTTGTACACACAAGCAGAAAAAGCATTCAGTCACACAGAAAGAACTGTGAACGCAGTGCAGATCGCATTAGCAAATGAACGAGAACTAGCACACGGCAAACGGATTAATATCCTTACAGGGGAATCCGCCTTCGAGGCGCTATTCAGCCCAGTAAACCTGCCTACTGTGTCATTGGATCCGAAATGGATACAGTGTATAGATTCTCTAGGAGCGGAAGATGTGAAATACTATTTTGCCCCTCAATACGAAGAACTGAATGATTTAGAATATGAAGAAGAATATCCTCTGCCAATCGAAATCCTGCCTCTCCCACAATACGCCTGTATAATCTATACAGATAGCTTTGTACAGCATTTTAATGTAGAGAGTAAATCCTACAATGCAGCATGTGCGATCATTAAAGGTCGTTGGCTGTGCGGTAAATTCAGACCGAAAGTAACAAAAACTGAATCAGTAAAGTACTGTTCGGTTCAAAGAACTGAAATCAGATCTTTAAAGATGGCGCTCGAAAATGCAGAACGTGAATTCCCGACACTTATAGTGTGCGATTCTCATTTTTGCGTCAATTCTTTCAATAACAAACTGCAGAGTTGGATCGAAAACGACTACAAAGATGACACAGGTGCCACAATAAAGCATAAAAAGCTCTGGAACGAGGTAGCTCTTTTACACAAAGAACTACAAAAGACTCACGTGATTCACGCACAGAGTCTTCAACGTGATGGCGTTCACGTTGCAGGGAATTCATTGGCTAATACAGCCAAAGCGGAAGCAACTAAACCGGCTTCCGTAGCCACAAAAAAGCGTACAGATAAGTACATAGACGGGGAAACCATGCTGGCAGTAAGAACGACCGTAAAAGGCGACTGTGCAGCACTACCCGTAAACTATCCACTCAATTATGTATACATAATCGATGCAAACTCCGTTCCGTTTGCTCGAATCCCTGGAGTGGGGGATAGAGTAATTCCAAACACGAACAGGAGAATATTTTTAATAGCAGACGCACATATGGGTTTGGGTCTTAGGCACAGAAAGATTAAGGAATCACTGACTGAATTACAATCAGTATTCTGGTGGCCGGGAATGAGTGTAGAACACCAAATATATGCAAACAACTGTGAAGACTGTAATAGGGATCGCAGTAGCGAACCTTGCTACCGGCTACCAGTCAGAAAGAGCGTAACGCTGCCTGCACCCCAACCTGCGTCCTATTAATTAGTTAAGACGAAATACACTTAAATAATGAGGCCTCCAGCGCTCGGCTGACGCTAGAACAGTTATAAAAGATTTGCGAGTCCATATCGGCACATACGCAATTACCACGTTCCATTCTGACCAGGGTCCTGCTTTCAGCTCTCGAGCTTATAGGGAGGCCATGGCCAGCATGGGAATTGGGTTGCGGTATTCTTGTCCGTCGCATCCCGAAGGGAATAGTGTGGTAGAAAGAAAAAACCGGGACATAAAGCAATCTATAACAGCGAAGGTATTAGGTTCAGGCGCTGGGTGGGTCAAACATTTAATAAGTGTCCAGACTAGTCTTAACAACATGCCAAGAAATTCTCTAAAAGGTTTCAGCCCATACGAACTATTGTTCGGAATTAGAATGAACGTTCAGGACCTCAATAGTCAGATGTCAGTGGTACAAGAAGAAACAAAGCACTTTGAAGTAAAAGACCGTTTGGCTGTTTTACAGGAACTGAATGAAACAAGAAAATCATTAAGCAACATAAAGTTAAGGCAACAGCCAAGTACCACTGACGAGGCACCACCCGCAACAGCCCCAGCAAGGCCTGTCTGGATTCCAAAGATTGGGGATCTAGTCAGAGAAAAGATCGCGGTTAAGAAGGAATTTGGGCCTTCTTACAGAAAAGCAGTACCTGTCTTGGCAGTCACCGGAACAAGATCAGTTGTGCTACCGCCCCTTGCTGGTAAAAAGGAGAACAGAGTCGTGTCCATTGATCTGGTAAAACCACAAGCATGTGGCCTATAATCAACAGTAGGCCCAGTGGACTCCCAAGAAACAACAGAATACCCAAACTTGCAACAATCCAAGAGGTTCAAACTGAAAGACTCATCACATTCGATCAGCCTGCAGTGCACAATGAAGGACTATGCAATAATGCCATGGAACTCGTGCCTCTTGAAACACAGATTGAAACAGTTCGTCAAGAAACAACACCAGTCTACACTAATGTGGCATCAGAAAGTGCTACCGAGAGACAGATTGAAAGAACAATCCCATCAATTGACAGAACTGCCTCTGGTTATTTCATCAACTTCGACAACTTCTCTGAAGATTTAAACGACCCCGAAGTGAAGCCAGAAACAAAAAAGTCTTTTAAAGAAAAAGCAACAGAACTCTTTCATCAGCTGAAGGAAATCTACCTTGTTTCCCCTTGGTTAGAGTTCTGGTTCGGTCTAGGTGTATTTTTCCTCCTGCTTTGGCTCATCATGGTACTATGTTTGGGAAAATTCATTGAAGGAAAATATATTACAATGGACACAGCAAGTCAGAACATCAACCTAGTCCTGAAACCACACAGATCATCCCACGTGAAGAAAAGAGAACTGTCAACAGTAAATGTCACAGCAATTCCAATACCTGGTGGGGTAGTATGGGAGAAAACAGACTATGAGATCTATGGTCCGGTCGAAATCCTGAAGTATCCTCATCAACTAAAGGTTTCCTTAAGTGACTTTGTGACACCAAGTACATTCTCTGATGATTGGGACTTTAACAGTATCAATGACATGATGTCTGATTTAGTAATGTCAGCTAGATTCACAGATCATGATTATTTACAAGGTTCATCTAGTTATGAGCAGTTATTCTGTTACACCCACTATGGGGATCATTACTTGCATAAATCTGCACAGCCTAGAAATGTTTTTATGTATAATCAATGGGAACATTGTTCTACACCACCTAAAAGCAGTTCTAAAGCATTTTTTGAGAAATTCAAATATTTTTCAGGGTTTAACACCAGTAATGCAGAAACGTTTTATTATAAACTGTTTGATAAAACAGGAATGAAAACAATGCTGACAAATTCAAAATTGATATATTCAGAAGCATTTTATGATAAAATGATGACATTTGGTTTTGATTATTGGAAAAATAATATTGAAACGAAAACAATTTGGGGTACAAAAGATTGGCAGGTGCAAGGCTTAGAAGCACTGTTTAGAACCTGCATGATACCAGAACAAATGTTATTTTTAAATGACACTGTACACCAAACATCTTGTCTTGGCCTAGCTAAGAACAAAGACCTTAAAACACCGTCTATACCAAAGCCAATAGCTGAGAATGCAACTGCAGATAATGAGTTAGACGTGTCACACATTTTACATTTCAACAGAACACATCCTGATTGGAAAAAATGGTTAATCTGGCCTACAGACACAAATAGCTGTCAAGATAGGTTCCTGAATAAAACACAGGGTTTAAAAATGACCAGATTAGACTCAAGATATTCCCAGAGACAACATCCAGGAATAATAACAACATACAGTGTAGGGAAACTCTGCCTAGAATGGCTAACTACATCCACACTGGCTGAAATTAAGCAACACTTGTCTTTATTAAAAGATGGTGCTGATTTGCGCGATTTCATTCTTGGACCACGCAAACAGGGTCAAAAGCGTTTCATAGCGACCAGTATCTATGCTGCTTACAACGAGGCTTGGAAAGTAAAGCAAATTGAAATTGCTGAAAAAATACGAGAAATTGATCGTATTAATTTGGAGAAATCACTTTCTGTGGTAGACAATGGGTTAATGACTCTGTCTTCCAGAATATATTCTTTGGACAATATTGTATCCTCTGCCTTTGATGTGATAGACAGAGATTTGCTAATGTTACAACATGGCCAGTCTCAATTACGCTCTATTATAGAACTTGGCTGGAAGCTGCAAAATCTTCGTTCAGGCTATGTGCCTTGGCGTTTGATAAACACAACGTCATTATTTTCCATTTTTAACCTTACTGATAAACAGATCAGTTTGGCACAGAAAGGAGCAGACTATACAATCTTGAGCATCGAGAAACTCGAGAGATTACCATTGACAATGTCAGAGAGCCCTGTCATTGAATGGATAATACACGGAATTATCACAATTCCGATAACAACTTTCCGATTTCATAAATGCCTTGAGTACATACCTGCTGGCCAGTATGAACAATTGGGTAAGGGATATATTAAATCCGAATGGAAATTACCATACACTCATTCTTGCTATAGTGACAGCGACAAAAATGTATTTCTTAGTGGTGAGAACTGTAAACATTCACTAAGCGGTATACTTTTGTGTCAGGGTATTAATTTACACGGAGCATGTGATGGGAATTCAAACAACCTCTCATGCCACCAGCTAGTCACACCTGCAACTCAGATAGAGCCCTTCTTTATGCAACTCGCAAACGGGAGTTACATTCTTAGAACGGATCACAGGTGCTGTGGCCTCGCGCCCGGACTAAGTTATCTAGTACAAGTAACGTCCAGGGTCAAATGCTGTATGCAAGCATTGTTCCCGAGCGGGCCTCCAGACATAGTGACTCCCCTCTGGCCTCGTCTGAATCTCTATTCTATACGAATTGATACATTAAGCAAAATGAAATCTGTGCTTTTACAGACAACAGTGCCTATAACGTCATCTAAAGAGACGTATGATCTTCTAGTCGCAAGGACGGCTACTGAAGTCCATGACCTTTTATCAACAAATTGCCCCGTGCATTTCGTAGAAATGTTTAGCCAACTCCTTAACATGTCTAGTGCAACAAGCATCCCAGGCATATTTAAGACAGTCTTTACGGGACTGCTAACACCCTTCCAGGCAATTTTGGGAATCTTTCCTAATTTTGTGCACTCCATCTTTGGTGGTATTCCACTATTTTTGGGACTAATCGCAGGGATTCTATTTTTGACCATCCTGCTACGTTATGGCAAGCCTCGGCTCAGAC
Organism: Lissotriton vulgaris; assembly: GCF_964263255.1. Taxonomy (NCBI): domain Eukaryota; kingdom Metazoa; phylum Chordata; class Amphibia; order Caudata; family Salamandridae; genus Lissotriton; species Lissotriton vulgaris. Next base: position 1,076,234,956 of record NC_141689.1, on the reverse strand, counting down.
ATAGCTCCCATGGGAATGGAAGAGACAATCCTAGCAATGCGCTACAGGGACAGGATAACTAACGTCCTCGGATTGGCCAGGCTGAGAGATCTAAACATGACCTGGTTCCTTTCATTCAGACCGATATGGCAAAATTGCATTTTACCTGTGCTACGGTGTATGCTTTGCGGCGAGGAATGCGTGTTGGACATCTGTCTTTCACTTCCATCAGCAGTACCAATGGACGTCGATACTTTGCTAAGTCCAATAACGGCTCACGCATTGTGTTGTCCCCAGCGGCTACCAATCCTGATGACGGCATTCGTGGAGACTCCTGTACTACAGCCAAGTGGTAACAGTGGAGCGAGTGACAAAAGCAACATCATCCAGGTACAACGTTCTGTGAGCATTGCTGGTCCTGCCTTCGATGACAGCAATCATTCTCACACCTGCCAAGTTACAGCGCTATCTAATTTGGTTGAACTATCACCTGATTTTGTAGACCAATTCTTTGCGAGCCTGTCTGATACGATGTTCTCTCCCATAGAGAAACAATAACTTTTTAAACTTTTGAAAAGCTTTCCGACACACAGCGTTCCCATGAACTCTGAATTCGGCCTTCAGTTTTGATCAACAAAAAACTGCCAGGAGCTTTGGAAATCTATTTTCTTTGAAGTGGACAATTTTTCTAATATTGACCTTTTTTTGGCACGAACAATTCTTTGCTTAACGTAAAAACTATTCTTAGAGAACAGAAGCTTCACACTTCTATTTCTAAACACATCTAGAGACATAACAACATAACACCAGCCTCTAGCACACATGTTATTACAATGCATTTTTATGTGATGATTTATCTCGCATTTCTTCTGTCAGAGATACTTCATGTGTAATTCTTTTGCATAATCGTTCATTGATTTTATATGCAATAACCTTTTGAATGATTACTATGCTTTAAAAAACGTACAGTACCTAAATTCCATGTATTGCAAGTACGCCTATTTCGAATGCATTTATGTATTTTGGGGTGGGCTAGGTTACACAATGTTACACATGCATCTAATTGCTTAGTTTTAGTAATTTTGATGGACATGAATACGTGGAGTGGGTGTCATGTGCTTATCTAGGTTCCTGATCAATACTGTGACCTTATGCCCCTATTCGGCTATAAAGCCCTTTATTCCCTATATTGGCATAACCGTTCAAGTGCGATTTTCTGTAAAGTCATCTCTGGCCTCACACGAACAGAGCCACATTCCAGCATGACTCTGTGCTACTTCCTTTGCGACCAATTAGTGCAATGACAGAGCAGCAGTCACTATCTGATATTCCTAGATAACACTCCGAGTTCTTCAACAAGATAAAAACTTAGCAAACCTGGAAATCCCCGCTTGCTATGTTTTGAGTAGTAATGGAACTCTAATGAGCAACTGATAACTGTCACTTCCTAGTGACATCTTTAATTGACGTCTTATGTCCAGCAAACTTGCGTCAAACCTGGCACCTGTCAGGTATAAATATTACCAACGTTGCCTTAAGCAATGAGCGAACCTGTTGCTGATGCCAGCTGCCTGCATGACCCCGTGTTGGTAATAACTAGCACTCTGTCGCTGCAGCCTGCTATCCTGTGGTGGTGAAGCTACTGATTACCATTATCGCCGCTACAGCGCGAACTGTGGTTCAGTACGCTTGAGGAGCCGTGCAGCCGTCCTCTGCGAAGACATCCAGCCCAGCTGCCCGCGGACGCTGTCACCCCTCCTTCCTCGACGCGCTGAGAGAAGCCGCTGCCTTTCTCGTGCAGAGAAATCCAGTCCCGGCGCTTCCGGTTTACCCTCGCGGGTGACTGGGATATCGAGAGAGACCCCTGAAGGAGATACCAATCCTCCATCATTCTATTCAGAGGTATGGTGTTGACTAAACCCTTAGACGAGAATTCTTGAAACAAACCTTGGCAAAACCAACTTAACTTAAGCTACTTACTTACTCCCCTTCTCACGTGTTAGGCTTAGGTCAGGCACACCGGGGTAGGCTTAGTTAGAAGCACCAGTTGAGTATGTTAGCCTAATGTATATATGACTGTATATATGTTTTATTACTTTTAAATCATTGTATGGCTAAGAAACCATATCAATGCTTTTACAGTTCTATTTCGCAATTCTTATCTTACTGTACGTACTTTTTATAATAACAGTTATTGCAATTGTGGCAATACATTTCTCTTGTATGAGAAGAAAGACTGTTCAATAAATGTTAACCTTTATTGATACACGCCCGTCTCTCTATTCTCTACATACCGTGAAAGTAAACTGCACTAGACTGACTGAGTGAAATCTATGTCTATTGTTTCACACGACCCTAGAGATCGACTCTTGATCTGAGGAGCAAAGTTGTCATGTTGCACGGTTGTTGGAAAACTGAATCCCTTCTTGTCTGTGCCAAGGAAGCTGATCACTTCCTATGCAGAGAAGAAAGTTTCCAGTGACCTCTGAGCTAGTTGGTAACACAACCCAATTAAGTTTAGCATAGTCAGTAGGCCTGGAATATCCGCAGTTCCATGTCGATACTACTGTTTATGTTATTCCAATGCGCAGGGCCTAGTGGGAAACTAGGAACTACACTACACCCTGCAAGACATACACTTCCGAAAACCTGCTGATATTAACCAATTAGGTTTTTGTTGCAATTCTGGGCTGCTCTGATCTAGAATTGTGCCCATATTTTGTGCCCGCCGGAAAGTGACCAAAGGTCTATCAGGTAGCATGCATCCCAAAAAGTATCTGTTTGAATAGTAGGCCAGTGTTTGTTGATGATCTGCCTAATTTTGTTTTCCTGGCTGCTGTAATCCGTAATGAATCTTGGGCAGTCTACATCGTCTGTTTCGATCTCATTAATGGACACATTATTCTTATTAACCAGTAGACTTGCTCTAGACAAACTTTCAGCTTTAGCCAGAGCTTGGTTGAATATCTGGTCTGAATAGCCACGGGCCCTCATCCGTACTTTTAATTCACCAGTGCATTTTTTGAAATCCTCAGCAGTACTACAGATTCTTTTTAACCTTAGGATTTCTCCGTAAGGTATGCTGTGGATAGTATGCTTAGGATGGAGGCTTGCGGCATGGAGCGTGGTATTACCTGCCGTGGCTTTCCTATGTAAAGTAGTTTGGATGTGGTTACTGTCGTCTATGTATATCTTGACATCTAAAAATTCTGCTTGCCTGGCACTGATGTTGGAAGTGAATCTTAAATTAAGGGGATTGTCATTGATTTCAGCAATGAATAGTTCTGCTTCCTGTTCATCCCCTTGCCAAACAATAAAAATGTCATCGATATATCTAAGATATTTTACAATATATATATAACCTACTGTCAGTCGTCAGAAGGTAGTTATAGTTAGGACCTTGAGTTCTAATAAAAAAGTATTTTTTCTTTTGCCAATATCTTTAGCGCCGATTGACGAATCTTTGCGAAATTTTCCAAAACTAATGGGGCGAGCAGGTCAGCTCCTATGTTGAAAGTTTTGGGGTGATTCGTCAAGCGGGTGCCGAGAAAAAGGGGGTCGCAAAACGCACTTTTTCCATTGTAATATCGATAGGAAACTTTAGACACGGCTACAGCCAAACTGCTGAACAGAATTACACCAAATTTGGCAAGAAGGTAGCTCTTGGTTCAGAAAGCACTCTTTTTGTTAAATGGTGTAAATCTTTTCAGTAGTTCCTGAGAAATGTAAAGATTTCTCAGGTATCCATATATCGACACGAAGGCATCTACAAACCCTCCCGATATTGAGTCCGCAATCTGATTTGCTGCCAACACTTCTAACCAGGAAGTGCTGGCAGCCATATTGTGACTGTGTTGAACCGAGTCACTAGAAAAAATGTTTAAAAAACTATAAAAAAAACAAGAAAAGGGGGCTGGTTAGAAACACCCTGGCTTCCTAGGACCCACTGGGCCAAAGAAAGCATTTTATAAAAAACATTTCGGCGGGAGTCGTGTTAGGGGTGGGTCACAAATCCTGCAAAAATTTAAAAAAAGAAAGCCATGACACAGTGTCTGTGTTGCAGGAAATAATCCATGCAATGCAGGCACACTCTCACTATGGCACAAGGGTGTCTGTGTTGGCCCTAGGAAATTATTTGTAGCGCAACGGAAAACACAGAGGTGCACTGTATTCCTGCAAATACGATGCATCCCTACATTTTGTAAATGACGCAGCACTACAAAATTGCTCGCAGCACCGCGCCATTTTCTTGTAAATATCCCCCAATATCTCTAGCCAACAACATATACCTAAGTCTAGGAAATAGTGCTGAATGATAAAGTGTTTAATTTTATGTGTCTTCAACAAAAATAGCAACAAAATATGATCCATCTCTTGTCCCACAGAATGACTGTTTCTTCTCATACAATGTTTTTGCGTGTCTCACTCTACAAACACACTTGACTGTCTTAAAAAAATCCCATTGTAAGGGTTGAACAGAAAATATTCTCTTCTTGGATATTTAACAATGATATTTATGTTATTGCTTTAGTGTTTTTCTTCTGTACATTTTAAAACCGGTCTGAAATGTTCTGTGTATTTTTCAGGCTACATTCCTGCATATTTTCTTTATGAGATATTCACTGGACTCGTGATGAGGTCCACAGGCAAATGTGGTGGCGCAAGAAGCTCTACTTAGTGCACTGGAACATCAGAGGATTTCTGACTTTTAAATTCTCTGTGTTCCCTTTCCTAAGTTAAATAGTTATTCCACCATTTATCTGCAATGCCACTACTCCGTATTTTTCTTCATCCCCGCTAGGAAATATTCTTCCAGTAGAAGCAGTGCTTAATTTGTCAAACAATAAGTGCCAGTGCCCAGAGCACAGTTAAGAATCCCAAATCCTTGGGGGCGTGGCTTCTGCGCCATCCGAGATGGTGGCGGGTTGCTGAGCTCCATCTTGATACGGAGCAAATGTTTAATTTCTAGCCATCTACTCCATGCAAATGGCACCCTATGAAGAAAACCTTTTGGTCCCTATACTCCTTGCATTGCAGTAAGCCAGTGGGAACAGTCGGAAGAACGTCTCCTGCACCCCGGTGCCATAGTCGTGAAATTCCTGTCAAACACGAGTGGCTGCCATTTCCTCAGCGAACCGCTCACATCTTCTGTCTGCTGCTCCTCACAGCTGTGCCTAGTAAATTCTTTCATTTCGGAAGGGCCGGCACATAAGTTCTAGATCTGTTCTAGAGCTTCAATCCAATAGTTCTTTTTAGCAGCATGTAAGCATAGAGGGAAAAATGCCAATTCAATTTAATATGAATTTCCCTGGACACATAGTAACCACATACCACTACATAAGGTTAGTTAATTTATTACAAAGTCAAAATTAACTCAACATAAAGACACCTCAAGATGAGAGTGTAAAAAAACATTTGAATCAACATAAAGCCAAACCTGCGAATAAAGTTCAGTCAGTGCAACATGCACAACACAATTAACTTAAGAAATAGGATGCAGAGGATCAAAAAGCATGAGTCCAAATTTTCCTGCATCAATGGTTGATGAATATAATGCAACAATCTATCCCTACACTAGCACTAAAGTGTCATCCCTACCTAAGCATTCTTCAGGGAAAGAATTAAGAAAGGTGTCAGTATGTGGAGTCTTCCTAAGAAGTCTCTCCAAAATTGATGAGTCAGATAGCATAAACCTTTGGAGACAGAGCTCGTTCTTAGATGCTTTCTCTCTTAAGGCAGAGAAAAATCAGGCTGTTTTCCCTAATTGCAACATCTCAATATTACTAGTATATTCCCAAGAGCCCTTGAGGGTCATGCCATATGCTCCAACCTCATTCTCATAGGTACTCTTCCACCGGACACCAATGATCCTGGACAGTAACATGTTGACCTTGATTCCAAGGCCTTTGCCAGTGTGAAAATACAACAGTTCTATTTATCGGCCTTAGCTCAAGATGTATCCTCTTCTCTCGTTGCCTGGCTACTAAAATAAATACATTATTCTAACTAACAAGGGCGCTTCTTTCACCTGCAAAAATAAATGTGAGAAAGTACAAAATCCACAGCACTCATGAATTCCAAACTGTTAATTCTAAAGTGAGAGCTTTCAGGAAAATGCATTTTAGGCCTATGAGATTCAGCTAACATAAGAGAAATGGTGTATGAACTTTATGAAATTACACAGAAAACAATGCACATTCATAATATTCCTAATGTAAAATGACATGATTAAGAAACACATTTAATAAATGAAGGATTGTCAGTTGCACAACACAAATTCTTCACGTTAATGTATTCTGCTAGTTGCATTCACTTTTGCCATACATTTTTCAAGTTACTATTCAAAGGCCTAAATATATCATGTTTCTTATTATTACATTCAGAAATTCTAACGTTCCATGTTTCCACGACAAAGGATCATATGCAGGTGCGCTCTACATGTCTAATTATAATGCACCCCTACAAACGAAATGAAAATTCTGCTACATCAGTCCCCACTCTGATGCCATTTCGTTGCAAGAATAAAATAACTTCTCTTTGTCAAGAAACCCACGGTGTCAGCGCCTTTCATAAATGACCTCCGTCTCCTTCGCGCGATCGTCTTGCTACAACAGCGCCCTTTCGACACACACACGGACCAGGTAAATCGGATGCTGTTATTTTTTATTCAGCTGTCGCCATAACGTTTCGGCACAAAGCCTTGATCACATGACAGCGTAACAACATTTGCAGTGACTATTTAAAGTGCACAGTGCTACTTCCTGATTGGATCATCATTTGCATGAATATAGAGAAGAGACTCACATTCATTCCTGAGCATGTCAGTACCTGGAATCGATACACATTACAATTACATGCAAATATATTTATGTTAATGTAAAATCATGCTTAAAATCACCTTTTCATGATTTAAAAAAGATATTACAGGTTAAATCCCGATATGACTTTTCTCATTGAGAAAGTTCAAATGATGGGTTAAATCCCGTTGCAATTTCATTTTGAAACATGATGACCCTTACCCATCCAACTAAGCTAAAATAAAATGTGTAAATATGCAGAATTAAAGTGTATATTGTGCTATTGAAAAATTGTGTGACTTAATATGACTGAATAGGCCTGAGCCCAGAACCTACAATCATATACTTAATTACTGCTCAGAGTGGCCACTCCCTCTGCATTAAGTTCATGATTTGCCATTGAGGTTCCCTATTGGGTCTTAATACAATTATCAATATTAATATGCATTCCTGACTAGAGGTAGATACTTTGAGATCGTATATAGAATATTCATATTTGCTAGTTCCTTTTATGTTATGAATACGGTCTCTTACATTTAAACATACTGATCATTCTGTAGTTTCCGTCCTTGGACTTGACAACAACAACAGGGTTGCTCTAACCAACCATACTATTTCCTTTATGATGTATTGCATAGATGGCTCAAATTTGAGGATTATGTTTGGAAAATAGTACCATTACTAATATTAAGTTAACAAGGTAACAATATTGGCAATCCATCAATTGAATATATATTGACACTTTGATGTTATGCAATTAAAACAATAAATACTAAAATCTCTAAAGAATTGTACTTAAATAAGGGACAGTAATAATTTCATTAATTTACATTTATATATATATTTCTCTATTAACCAAATACTTGCAAATGATACCTTGTAATCATATTTTCCTTAGTTTAAAAACGTATACAGATCCTCAGTGAGGATCAATCCCCCTGGTTGCTTACTGTTCAATTTTAAAATATAGTAGGTTTCTAATCTGCGTAGCTTAGCCTCCCTATTTCCTCCCCTTCTGCTAGCTGGGATGGCATCCACTACATAGTATGTTAGCTCCTTGTTATTGCTCTGATGATGCGTTTTGAAGTGGCGTGCCACCGGAAAGGTATTGTCCTGTGACGTAATTGCCCTCAGATGTTGAAGTATTCTTCTGTGGACCGGGAGCTTGGTGCTCCGCACATACCTAGGTTTACATGGGCATTCCAGGATGTATATAGCATATTCCGTTTTACGCGTTAAAACTTTAGTGATCTGATGTTCACCATCACTAAATCCATCTTGGTATGCCCGTTTGTTTATACCATGGATACAGGCTTTGCAGGTTTTACATCTGAAAAACTCCCTATTATTTTTAAACCAAGATGTGGTATCCAGTATTTCAGGGCATGTGACAACCCCTCTCTCTTTCATATTGGGAGCTTTACTAAATGTGATGGATGCTTTCTTAGGGAGGTCCTGGACAATAATTGGATCTTTACTTACTATTGGCCAATTTCTGTCAATTATTTTGTGAATCCCCCTATGTTGGTTGCAATATCCCACAATTATCCGAAAGGGCTCAATTTTCTCTGTTTCAATGCTACTTGCCGTAATTTGCTGAATCTGTGTCTCAGCCGAGACATCATATGGGGCAAGTAGCTTGGATCTATCCTTAGCCATGGATTTTTGTTTTGCCTGGTTTATCGTGTTAATGTGGTAACCCCTTTCCAAAAATCTGTTTGTGCAGGCTTCCTGTGCTTTTGCTAACTCCCCATCCTCACTACATAATCTTCTTAGCCGAAGCATCTCCCCGTACGGGATACTCCGTATTAGATGTGCTGGGTGGGTGCTGCTCGCATGCAGTGTGGTGTTAACTGCTGTGCTTTTTCGAAATAATTTACTTTCTAATTTATTGTTGTGGACAGTCTACCTGTGTCGCTTTCTGTGGTGATGTTTGAAAGGTCAATTTACAATGGCACAGCCGAGGAGGTGTTCTGGTGTGTAGCGTCTATAAAAATGTGGTCCAGTAACAACAGCAAGTTTTTGCTCTTACTGTGAAACACCTTGCATTCTGTGCAGGGCATTGCAACGAGAGCGTGGTGTATTGTGATACAAAAGGGAAGAAAAGAGAAAGAGAGAGGTCAGGGTAGGTGCTAGCATGATGTTATGGTTTGGAATGTGTACAGCAAAAGGGGAATGTCGGGTAAGGATGTAAATGAAGAGATGTGCAGTAGGGTGAGGCAGTGTGTGGGACTGCATTAGTAGGTAATAGATAGGTAAAGGTTTTTTTGCTGCTGGTTGGAGATTGGTGTGTCATATATACATACATACGTATATATATATATATATATATATATATATATATATATATATATATATTGAAATATTGAAAGGTGTGATTGTGGTGTTGTAGATTGAAAATATATGTTTAAAATTGAGGGGCTTACTTATGAGCCCCTTGCAACAATGCTGCGCTGCTGTTGCTCCACTTTTCATGACGCAGCGGCGATGTAAACAATGCGCCACAATCACACCTTTCAATATATATATATATATATATATATATATATATATATATATATATATATATATATATATATATATATATAAACAAACAAATTGTCCTGTCGCAGCGGGAGCTCAATCCAGTTGGTGCCAGCGATGAGACCAGGACAGTGTCTCAATTTAATCCCATACCAGAAAAGAATCGCGGCACACTTCTTGGTATTTCATGCAGTTACTTTATTTTCAAACGTGAGACAACAAGTCCTACGCGTTTTGAACAGTAGTTCCTGTTCACGGTAGTATTAGTGGTTTGTCCCTCTTCCATTTCTGTATTTATACCTGTGCACACCCATGTCATTATCTGGGGCATGATGGGACTTGTACTTTTTAGGAGTTTAGGTAGCCTGATATGCATTTTGTTTTGCATTACACAGTATGGGTTGTGTATTTCAGCGGGGATTCGTTCATGTTACTGCATTAAAAGCGTTCCCTCATTTTACCGGGACACTCACGCTTTTATAAAAGCTCGTGGGACACACGTGTGTGTTTAATCAAAACTCAATGTACCAGAGATTTTATTGTAATGCGTAACTTTAGACATAAGGTCAGTTTACAATTACGGGCTGAGTGCCGCGATTCTTTTCTGGTATGGGATATATATATATATATATATATATATGTGCCACGAACTTCGCCAAATCCCCCAAGTCAGACTCCAAAGGAAATAACGAAACCGGACCCAAGTGGATGTTTTGCAAGTTGGTTTATTTCATCCTTAGTGCACGGAACACGCCGCCATGACGCGTTTCGGGACCTCAGCCCCTTGATCACATGACATATATATATATTACAAGTGGTTCTTTTCCGTGGAGAAGAAACAACGACCAAGAGGGGAGTTCAGAGAAAACAGCTTTAATTCAATGGTCCCAGCGCAGGCGGATGCATTTCGGCGTGTGAGCCTTCTTCGGCGCCCCAAGCTGTTAGGATGCCGTCCATAATTTACTCCACCTGAAAAAGTCTTTACTCGCACCTGAATCTCCTCCCCCTGGCAGTAGGCTGACCAATCCGAGTTCGAGAAGAATATGTCGAACTCCAAGTCCCAACATGCACTGTGGATGCATAGGTGAGAAGGTCTCACATGAAGGAGTCAGAAAGCGTGGGCTCGGTGCAAGCTTCACAGGTGAGTGGCATGGCTCGAAGAGCAATTGAAAAGGCCGTTTTTCTTCTTAGTCCCCTCTGACTGCAGCGACCAGCGTCCTCAGGTGTCAAACAGGGTGGGGGCGGTCAAATGTCAGACAGAGTGCCCAATTGAGATGAAATATCTCGATCCTCTCTTTTGTCTTCCTGATGTTGCTGGCAGAACGCCGGAAATTCCAGTAGCCTGGAGAAAGGTAGCTGCAAGCAGCGAGTTGCCAAAGTTGATTCCGGGTCTTTTTTGTGCTGCAGGGTCCTTGGACTGTGCCTTGGCAGTCACAGAAATATTACAAGTGGTTCTTTTCCGTGGAGAAGAAACAACGACCAAGAGGGGAGTTCAGAGAAAACAGCTTTAATTCAATGGTCCCAGCGCAGGCGGATGCATTTCGGCGTGTGAGCCTTCTTCGGCGCCCCAAGCTGTTAGGATGCCGTCCATAATTTACTCCACCTGAAAAAGTCTTTACTCGCACCTGAATCTCCTCCCCCTGGCAGTAGGCTGACCAATCCGAGTTCGAGAAGAATATGTCGAACTCCAAGTCCCAACATGCACTGTGGATGCATAGGTGAGAAGGTCTCACATGAAGGAGTCAGAAAGCGTGGGCTCGGTGCAAGCTTCACAGGTGAGTGGCACGGCTCGAAGAGCAATTGAAAAGGCCGTTTTTCTTCTTAGTCCCCTCTGACTGCAGCGACCAGCGTCCTCAGGTGTCAAACAGGGTGGGGGCGGTCAAATGTCAGACAGAGTGCCCAATTGAGATGAAATATCTCGATCCTCTCTTTTGTCTTCCTGATGTTGCTGGCAGAACGCCGGAAATTCCAGTAGCCTGGAGAAAGGTAGCTGCAAGCAGCGAGTTGCCAAAGTTGATTCCGGGTCTTTTTTGTGCTGCAGGGTCCTTGGACTGTGCCTTGGCAGTCACAGAAATATTACAAGTGGTTCTTTTCCGTGGAGAAGAAACAACGACCAAGAGGGGAGTTCAGAGAAAACAGCTTTAATTCAATGGTCCCAGCGCAGGCGGATGCATTTCGGCGTGTGAGCCTTCTTCGGCGCCCCAAGCTGTTAGGATGCCGTCCATAATTTACTCCACCTGAAAAAGTCTTTACTCGCACCTGAATCTCCTCCCCCTGGCAGTAGGCTGACCAATCCGAGTTCGAGAAGAATATGTCGAACTCCAAGTCCCAACATGCACTGTGGATGCATAGGTGAGAAGGTCTCACATGAAGGAGTCAGAAAGCGTGGGCTCGGTGCAAGCTTCACAGGTGAGTGGCACGGCTCGAAGAGCAATTGAAAAGGCCGTTTTTCTTCTTAGTCCCCTCTGACTGCAGCGACCAGCGTCCTCAGGTGTCAAACAGGGTGGGGGCGGTCAAATGTCAGACAGAGTGCCCAATTGAGATGAAATATCTCGATCCTCTCTTTTGTCTTCCTGATGTTGCTGGCAGAACGCCGGAAATTCCAGTAGCCTGGAGAAAGGTAGCTGCAAGCAGCGAGTTGCCAAAGTTGATTCCGGGTCTTTTTTGTGCTGCAGGGTCCTTGGACTGTGCCTTGGCAGTCACAGAAATATATATATATTGAAAGGTGTGATTGTGGTATCTGCTTAGATGCGTCACCTTGTAACTATGGCGAAACATGGCGCATTGTTTACATCGCCGCTGCGTCAGGAAAAGTGGAGCAACAGCAGCGCAAAATTGTTGCAAGGGGCTCATAAGTAAGCCCCTAAATTTTAAACATATATTATGAATCTACAACACCACAATCACACCTTTCAATATATATATATATATCAGGAAAACCGCTTCCCACATGGAACTCCAGCAAGCAGAAAACAAACATATATATATATATGCTGTTGCTCCACTTTTCCTGACGCAGCGGCGGTGTAAACAATGCCCCATGTTTCGCCATATTTACAAGGTGACACATCTAGGCAGATGTGTCAGCTTGTAAATCCCTGCGCCACATTATACCTGTGTCAGGTATTAGGTATGCAGGGTGGGCATTCCCAGGCAACAAAGTCTCATAGGAGTGTTGCAGTGAAATCTATCAGATTTCATTGTGCCACTTCTAGGTAATCACATCAAAATGTTATGCCTGCTATGTGTGTGGCCTGCCTTATGCATTGCTGGAGTTGCGTCATGCTTCAGGTCACCTACGAATGATTTAGCACCGGGTGCCCCACAAACATGCGGTGCACTAAGGTCGATGGAGGCGACCCCCTTCCATCAATGCGTGACTTTTGCACCGATAGATACGTCAGGATTCCTGACGCATTTGTCACTCCTTTAGACATGGAGCGCCGTACAGTAAATATGGCTCATCCATCGTGTCACAAGGAGGGCGCAGTGAAAACTGTTGTATCGCTGTTTTCACGCAGCAATGCAACAGTTTTCATAAATAAGCCCCTGAGTGACAAGTGTGGTCACCCTTTCCACTGGCATATATTCCAATGTAAAGGGTCGGAACAGACACCCAGCTTCAGCGGCCGAGGCCTCATTTTGCAGGTCCTATTACCGCTTCTATATCCAAAGGAATCTCCCTTACGTCATAAAGGAGTCTACGGCCACACCTGAAGCACCTGTTAATGTGAATTATTGTAAAGAGAAAAACAGGTCCATCGCTGTTTGTGGCACGGGGTTGGCCTTTCCACCAACCCATTGCTGTCCCCAACTCTCCACAGTATAGGACCTTGGGCCATGTGCAACGTGAGGTAGGGTGCAGTGCTCAATCTCTGTGGGTGCCATAACCCAACAGGATATGACCTTTAGCTGTGTAAAGTGTGGTGCTCAAGGCCCCTCTGGTCATTGCCTTTGGCTGTGGATGGTGTAGGATTGAGCACAGGAATTTGTCTGAACCTAGGCCCTGCACCCAACCCGCTGTGGGCATCCTATCCCCCTAAGTGCACGAAGTTCGGCCCTGTATGATATAGGACACAGGGCCTGTGCACATGTCCAGTAGGCATGCACAACTATGTGATTTTACAATATAGAGTGTGTAATTTTAAGTAAGGCAGACTTACTGACTTGGTCAAAGGGTCAGAACATCGAAATATAAAAAGTTGGCCTATTAGCGTTATCAAGAGATCAGTACATAAACATACATGAAAAAAACCTATTGGCTTTGTCAGAAAGCCACCAATAACCGTAATCAAATGTATATTTTATAAATTCACACAACAATGTTGATAAAAAAATTCCGGTAAAGCCTTTTTAAGGAAACATTAACATGTCTTTGAGTTTTTCTGTAATATTTTTCAGTCCAAAAAGTGCAGCCATAGAACCAACAACCAGAAGTGCCTGCACTCCTACTGTGGAGAATACAGCTCCACCTCAGAGTGGTTTTAAAAATATGGTAAGCTCTCCAAGGGGCATGCATTCAATGACCCTGGGGACTCACTGCATTTTTTTCAAAGTTGCTGGACTGCTGGTGCCTAAGGGCTTTGTGGCTACACCCCAACTCTTTTGTGGCCTCTCTGTTAAAATATTTACCTAAACAAATTTTAGACTGAAGTCCTTAAGCTGATTGAAGGTCAGGCACTTTCGCAAGTCCCACAGCGCCTGTGTGAGCACCTGAGCATGTGGCTGACAATGGGCTTAAGAGCTGACAGGGCTTCCCCAGGCTCAGCCCTTATGTTTTTCCAAAGCACAATAAGTCAGTCAGTCAGTCAAAATACTTTATTCGATTTTAAGTAAAATCGTAAAAAGACATACATTCCATACATATTAAAATTTTTAAATACATTTACAGAGATTGTTTCAGAGCAATGCGTTCAATAAAAACTGTTAATAAGGAAATGTGTGCAAAAAGGCAAAGTACCACATACAAAATGACAATATGGGCTGCAGGGGATGAGCGGTCATTAGATACTGTCTAATGTTGCATTGCTTGAGTTGATGCGTGATGCTGCTACCAAATAATTTCCCATGCAAAATATAGTGTGAGTGTTGCTCATGGACTGGAGGTAAAGAAGTGCCGGTCTTGCTTGTATGAAACCAGCCTCCCTCAAGATTGGTAGCAAATGTGTTTTGCGAGGAATTGAAAAAAAAAGAACAAAACATAACAAAGTGCATGGTGTCCTGGGTTGAGAAGTTGTCGCAAGAGCAGGGAGGGGCTGACTCTGGTCTGGCCCAGGACTGATAATTACCCAAATGATAATGGATCAGATTGAATCTAAACTTAATTAAGAGGAATCTGTGAAAAGGCCTAATAACAATGCTGAGGTAGGGTTCCATTGATGTGGAGCTTTTTAATATGTAATGAGACCTCACAGAGGGCTTCTGCAATTCCCTTTCCTCGCGGGCTTATCTTGCCAAAGTCAAAAACTGCCTCTTAACTGAGACTACATCCGCATTCCTAATGCAAGAAGGGGATTCAAAGAGTTCCGGTCTCCCCACTTGGGCAAATGACTTCCACAGATATTCCAACCAGGGGATCTTTTTGGAGTGATCTTGCGACATGACGTCCTGCATGATTGAATGGTTCAGAGTTAACTCCTTATTGAGCCATGTCTTTAACCAAAAGATCAGCGGTGCCAAGTTGAGCCTGCTGTAACATGGTCCATGCCCACCTCCGCATGGATTGAGTATGTTGGGGTGGATAATGGGACTGACAATAGAGAACATAAAAACCTATGTTCTGCCCTCTGTATAGGCTCAAGCCGTACATAACCCCAAATTGGGGCACCATACATGGTAATTGGGATACATTTGGTGCTATATACCTCCAGTAAGGCCTCCATCGGCCTAGCCCCCAATCTTTTTGAGAAGCCCATAAGAGCCGCCAATGACCTGGCCACTGATAGGCTTTTTGCCCTAACCTGTGGTCCCCACAATCCCCTCTCATCGAAGAGCATAAGTAAGTCAAGTTCCTAGATTATTTGCTCCTCCATCACAAGTGCCAGTTAAAACTGCACGTCACTCAACTGACGTTACTCCATCCTTCTTTATCCTCAAAGGGTGGGATGAGACAAGCAAGTCCTATTGACCACAGCCCACTCTATGACGAGATGGGAAAGGGTGGGTTAAGAAGCATGTGCCCTGATGTCACAGGCCTTATATTCACATTTCTGTAAAAAAAAGTAAGTGAAGTTACTTGAAATCCCGCTCACCGTGTCCCAGGAAGCAGGAAAAGAGCTGAGATAAAGGTATATAAATCAAAAAATGTTTCATCCAGCTGTCTTGAAGACGAGTGTGTGACTTCACAGGACCTCAAGCCATAAACATGTCATAATGGAGTAGAGAACTACCTGAAAAAGCACACACATTTAAGTTGTAACCTTTATTATATAGTTGGAGTGTCTATTTATTGAAATTAAGCAAAAAACGATTCCACTTTGAGCTCTCCCATCCCTTCCCTGTTTTTCTTCTCTAAGTGCTTGTGTCTCTGAACAGCAGCAATGGGTTCAGTGCTAGCTGCCTTATTTTTTTATGACTAATGAAACATTAAACAGATATAATCTGCAGCTGAAATAAAATAAGCATTAACAAAACGAGTAAGTGTAGCTATTTGTGACATTGCTAGTTAGCAATCGATGAGACTGTGCACATGTGTGTGATTGGATTAGTCAGTGATTGTAGGAGTTGACTTAGTGGCTGGGAATATAAGTTGGTTGAATGGCAGTGGATAGCTTGATGTGCATGAATGAATGTGAGTGGGTAGGTGCATGAAGGCAGTGGGTGAGTGTGAGTAGATTGTTAAATACAGGTGGACTAGTAAGTGAATGAATATAAATGGATAGGTGAATTTGTAACAGTTAAGGTGGCAGGATGAAAGTGTGTCATGGTATCATGAAAAGAATGGAATGTGGCATGCAGCCCTCAATAAGCCCTCCTACAAATTAAAAAGACAACAGTGATGGGCTGAGTAAGGTGCACTGAAATGAGTGAGAGTGTTGGTGAATAGGAATGTGTGTGAATGCGGCCATAAGATGATAATAATATTTAGTTCTTGAAAGGATCGGGTCAGACACAGCCACCTAAGATGAAAATAGTATTTATTTCTTGAAAGATTGGGCCAGACACAGCCACTTGCCTTCTTGCCAGATCTGAAACCTAAGTGGACTAATATATTTACAATAGGGATTTGTGTTTGACTGCGTGGCCAGTGGTTCAAATCTCCTTGTTTCTATTTCTGCCCTACCACTATTTGCAAACAGTATCTACCACTGGCTGGGGGGCTGCTGCACTCTCTGCAGCCCCCCACAACATTAAGAACAATTATTGGCAGTGCCACTGCCTTTTCTAGGGCTCCCATCAGGATCCCAAAATACGAGCGAAAAACCCTCGCAGGCCATTAAGGCGCGCTCTTTGTCCAAGCCGTAAATAGTAATGGTTGTCTCCTTCTGCTTGTTTATTTTAATTTTTTTTACTATTTATTAAAATTAATTTGGGTGCCCTGCTGCTTACATGGGACACACACACATAACTTTTTATTTATATGTTGGGGATGCGGGGAGAGCCCCAAGTCTCTTTTGGGCACTGCTGGAGCACCACCAGCACACATACCAGGTGCTGGGGGGATCTGACCTTTAAAGTAGGTTCCCCGGTGCCCATCCGGGACACCCACAACATAAAGCAATTTTCTGGGCCATGGGGGAAGTCCCAAGGCCTCTGCTGGCTCCCTAGCCAGCACCCATGGTGGTTCTGGCAGGCGTTTGCATATTCCCTAGGTTCCCATCCGGTCTTGAGCAGTATTTTTCACTGCTCCCTTCTGAGCTAGAGCAAAGTTGTGTTCCCTGCCTAGAAGAGTGTGGGGAGGGTATGCCCGCACTCTCTTGGGTAGGGAACACCTGGGTTATGGGGCCCCCAGGGCCTCAAAGAGGCTTAAGAAGGGGGAACCCATAATGTTGATAATCAGCCCTAGGGATGAAATCCCAGGGACATAATTAAGAGTTATGAAGGCGGTGCAAGCCCTCTCCCCTATAGGGACTGGCGTTAGCCAAGGCCATTTGATTTTTACTAAAATAATATTTCTAATATACTTACTTAAAGGGGCTTTCAGCCACCTATCTTTATCCATTGGTTTCTTGTTGTGTGATTCCCATTTTGCTTTCACCCACTACAGCATACACGTAGTGGGCCAGCCTCTCAAGCCACTGGTTAATGCCACTTTGAGTGACTGCATTTTGGTCTTTCACAATGAGCACAGCCACAAACAAGGTAGTTAATTTACTTTAGTGGCACTGCTGCCTGATGTGATAGTAGGACACCTTTGAAATGAACACAGGGCACATTCAAGCTTGATCAGTTCCTGTCTCCAATCAATGCAGTGGTAAATTCGTTTTGAAGTGGGCTACTGCTATTTTACAGCATATCATATTATATTCCAGGGCTCGGTTTTACCAATGGTTCTTTAATAAACTTTGTCCAGGAAGAAAAACAAATTGTATTGTGTTTAATTTGCAGCACACTAGTAAGAGTTCTACGTAAACATCCGTGAGGTGTAATTTGGGTTTTGGTATCCAATATTTTACACTGTGAACCTTTTTTCCTTCCTTTTTTCCCTTTTTTATTTCCTACTTTCTTTCTTTTTTGCCTCCTTTTCACACTTAAAGCGGCAATAATGGACTTGATAATATGTCCTTGTGAATTCCCATAGCAGCCCAGTTTCTGGTGTTAACCTGGGCTGCTATGGGAATTCACAAGGGCATTTTATCAAGCCCATTATCGCCGCTTTAGCAGCAGTTTCCTGCCGATAAAACTGCAATAATTTTATCACCTGTTCTTGATAATATGCCCCGATATTGGGTGCGGTACTAGAAGGAGCGCAGAATGGCTCTCTCTTGAAAGTAAGCATGTTTTTCGTGTAAAAGTACAATATCAACTTCTTTGAGATAAAGCCATTTCAGCAGGGCTTTTTTCACAACAATTTCTTTTGTCTTTTTACAATGATCTATGGCCGTCTAGGCTGATGAATATACACAGGATGATAGTATCAACACATCCGAGAACATTAACAAGAACCTGCACATCTGCCACCCCAAGCATGAGGCAGCGAAGCATTACATCAGCATCAACTTGGTCATTGGTCACATGTCTTGCCCCCATCACTACCACCGCCCTTACATCAGTATATCCTCATCAATATACAATCTCATGGAGCAACCAGGCTCTAATACAATTCCTCTGTATTCTGCCCATCTCTGCCATAAGGTATGGGGCAACGCCAAAAATACTGCCAGGGAATACCTGCTCTTAAGCTGTCGATACAAGGAGAAATGTTTCATTTCTCCTCGTATTTGGCTTTTTCCACGTGTGTAATGCAAACGCGGGTCTATCTTAGTAGATCATCTTTTGCATCAAGACCTATGGGCATTTGTGCTTTTCTGCCCCAGTAACACCTCCTAGAAGTAAAGTGATGCACAACAGAAGAAATATTTTTTTGTTATAGGAAAATCGCATCTTTCCAAGGTAAAACACCGTTTGCTCTGGAAAGTAAATCCCATGAGCTGCATTGAGTCATAATGTCTAAGTAAACCTGGAGGTACAACTTCTCCCAGAAAACAATTAACTCGTAGCATTTACATAAGGTGCACAGTGGCACATACTGTTAAGAATATCTACACATTCACTGGAGTACTTGAGCCCAAAAATTGGTACCTCGGCAGTAACTGGTTGATAGAATCTAGCCTGCAGTACTAACTAGAAGGGCGTTTGTATCCCGCCAATATAATCCAGAGCAATGCAAAGAAAAATCCAACTTGGATTCGGCGGTGGCATTTGCTCAAATAATAAGTTACGATTACGCTTGGCAAGTTGCATTTCATATCATCAAACGTAGCATATCACTGCTATCGGCGGTGTCAGTAGTTATGATATTTCTGGGTGAATTTTTAGAAATCAACAATTTCAAACATTCCTCCACATGAGCAGGAGGTGGCACTATTGTTCCACTATTTCTTAAACATGAAACAATCAAATAACCCTTTTTTTCAAAGTAAGATTAACGTCTCAACACAAACGAGTTTCAATGTGGGATAGAGTTTTAAAAAGCCTTTTAGACAGTTTAGCACAATCACACATGGCATGACACAGCTACTGTAACAGCGTGAACATCATTCTCACTTGATCTTTAGCAAACCGAAAGGCAGTGCAGTTAGGCAACGTACGAGACAGAGCATTATTAAGGCACAGGGTATTTTACAAGCAATTACCAATTTGCATTTTATCAATCTTTACATGTAGAGGATTGTAACAAACGACAGCAGCCAATACAATGCCAAGTCAAGTCAAGTCAGAAATTTGTATAGCGCGCTACTCACCCAGAGGGTCTCAAGGCGCTTAAGGGAAGGGGTGTGTTACTGATCGAATAACCAGGTCTTGAGTTGCTTCCTGAATGAGAGGTGGTTCTGGGTAAGACGGAGGTGAGAGGGGAGGGAATTTCAGGTCTTGGCCGCCAGGTAAGAGAAGGATCTTCCTCCCATGGTGGCTTTTCGGAAGCGTGGGATCACGGCGAGGGCTAGGTTGGACGAACGTAGTTGGCGGGTGGGAGTGTAAAAGTTTCCAGGTTCGAGTTCCAGTGTTGCCTCAACATCCTGTGATTCTGGGCAGATCACTTAATCTACCCGTGATGAAAAGAACAAGGATTTACAATGCAAAAGATCTCGCAAAAACTTTGACCTATTGGTACTGTAAATGACAATGCCTTTTATTATTGCAGTTTTTTTAAACACATAAATTCAAAGGCATTGTTATTTACAATGCCAATAGCTCAAAATCTCGCAAATGTGAGACCTATTGCATTGTAAATGCTTGTTTATATGCTCTCGAGGGCTCCTGCACTTTATCACGCAAGCTGCCAAATGGGATCTGCATGATTAAACAAGCATTTGCAATGCAATAGGTCTCGCATTATTAAAGTTTGAGCTATTGGTGTTGCAATTTAATATGACTTTCCACCACTGTAAAAGGCAATGTTACAAGCACACCATACCATTGACTTTCCACCACTGTAAGAGGCAATGTTACAAGCACACCATACTTACGACTTTCCACCACTGTAAGAGGCAATGTTACAAGCACACCATACTTATGACTTTCCACTACTGTAAGAGGCAATGTTACAAGCACACCATACGTATGACTTTCCACCACTGTAAGAGGCAATGTTACAAGCACACCATACGTATGACTTTCCACCAGTGTAAGAGGCAATGTTACAAGCACACCATACTTATGACTTTCTGCAACTGTAAGAGGCAATGTTACAAGCACACCATACTTATGACTTTCCACCACTGTAAGAGGCAATGTTGCAAACACACCATACGTATGACTTTCCACCACTGTAAGAGGCAATGTTACAAGCACACCACACTTATGACTTTCCACCACTGTAAGAGGCAATGTTACAAGCACACCATACTTATGACTTTCCACCACTGTAAGAGGCAATGTTACAAGCACACCATACGTATGACTATCCACCACTGTAAGAGTCAATGCTACAAGCACACCATACGTATGACTTTCCACCACTGTAAGAGGCAATGTTACAAGCACACCACACTTATGACTTTCCACCACTGTAAGAGGCTATGTTACAAGCACACCATAAGTATGACTATCCACCACTGTAAGAGGCAATGTTACAAGCACACCATACTTATGACTTTCCACCACTGTAAGAGGCAATGTTACAAGCACACCACACTTATGACTTTCCACCACTGTAAGAGGCTATGTTACAAGCACACCATACGTATGACTATCCACCACTGTAAGAGTCAATGTTACAAGCACACCATACGTATGACTTTCCACCACTGTAAGAGGCAATGTTACAAGCACACCATACTTATGACTTTCTGCAACTGTAAGAGGCAATGTTACAAGCACACCATAATTATGACTTTCCACCACTGTAAGAGGCAATGTTGCAAACACACCATACGTATGACTTTCCACCACTGTAAGAGGCAATGTTACAAGCTGTTCTGACCGGGTTTTTGTTCTCCTTTTGAGTGAAGGTGACTTTAGCCTACTATCATTCTAATAGAGGGATTAGAGCCTTAGATTTGGCCTATTTACAAGATGCTTGACATAATTCCCTATTCTTTTCTCTATTCTAGGGCCTATAAGCTTATGTTAGGGGATAGAGTCCATAGTATTGGTATTATTTCGTCCTTTTGTAAGGTTACTAGTATATTCAGGATAGAGTTATTCATCTTTATGCTTACTTCGGGCCTTGTTGGCCTCGAATGGGAGAGACTCCATCTTTCTTTCTGCCTCGGCTGCTTGAGATGCTTTTAGGTCAAATGTGATGTTTTAGTTACAAGGTGTTGTTCGCTTGGAGAGAACCGGCTCAGGCTGGCCCTTGTCGAAAGACTGTATTTTTCTTCGTGTCGAAGACACAATATCAGGCCGGACGGCTGAGAACGTGTCCTAGGCGCGGGGTGGTACAAGAATTTGGTGGGCAGCAGGTTACTGGCCGGAAATTTCCATGCATGAACAAGGTTCTATATTAGCGAAAGTACAGAGAGGACTATAGTTCATTCAGTCAGGTCATTCTGTCAGTTAGTAGACGGCAGCTAGTCATTAGCATTATTGCAGTTAATCAACTTGAAGCAGACAGTTGCCATTTTGAAGTCCGAAAAGACCGAAGTCTGATAATCTCTCAGAAAGATTGAAGTTATTTTAGTTGGAGCAGCTGGTGAGCTTTGATACTAAGATCAGAGCATGCAGAGTGAAGAAGTTAGCAGAGCGAACGAATACTAGAGCGGCAGTAACTGATTTATAAGATCGAAGTCGGAAGGTGAAGACAGTCCGTGATCGAGGGGAGAGAGGAGTAGTGCAGAATGGCGAGAGTGAGACAGACGAAACAGAGAACAAGAGAGAGGTTCCAGTGACTTGGAGGGGAGCAGAGGAGACAGAGCATAGCGGTGCAGATGTGTATCCGTGACTGCAGGGGTGATCCTAAGATGAGCCAAGGCACAGACGAAAAGGGAACCCAGATGACAACTGAGTCCAGACTTCGTACTCATAAGGTGACGTCGACCCTTTCTTATTAGCGTGCACACACATATTCTGATTCTTTTCTTTGCTTTTCAGGCTGTATGTTATATTGCAGTATTATATTGTTGTTATAATTTGCTATTGTGTAATAAAGGGACCCCAGTTCTTAGTGAACCACTGTGCGACTGTTATTATTTTGATGATAGGATTAACCTTTCTTCTAGTCAGATGCTGTTATGTGGACGGATGCGTTTCCCGTCCGGGTAAGTGGTAACTGAGCAAGGGAGCAGGGAGTGTCTAAATCAGAGAATAACCTTTGCATACCGTGATTTGGCCATTCTTGTGTGAGAGGATTGAACTGTCTATCTATCACATAACCTATAATATCATATATGAGACATTCCCAGTAGTATATAGTGAAACTTACCAACAGAGAGAGAGAGTTGAAGGTATCAATAGGACAGTAATCGCCGTTGTGTAGCGGCATTATTGAGAGCACCGGGGGATACGGTGTGTATCGTCACCTGATTGTGACGACAGCGAGAGCACCGGGAGGATACGGTGTGTATACCTACAGGATTGTGGCTTGAGAGAGAGAGAGAGAGAGCACTGGGAGGATACGGTGTGTATACCCATAGGATTGTGGCTTGTGTGTGAACACTGATTGTGGTCAGTGTGTAATGGTAAGTAATCAGAACTGCCCCCTTCACTATGAGGAGGAGGGTAGGCTAGTCTGGGCCTGAGTTGCCGCGAGACTATAAGGTATGAGTGTGGTGCAGAATATGGAATTCCGTAGCACTTAGTGATTGTTTCTAGTAATCCCTATGGATTTGGTGGTGTTCTTGATGATCTAAGCTTGTATATTGCAAATTCCCCATCCCCAGGTAGGTACCCAGGTACCGAGGTAAGTAGGTCCTGAGGAGGGAGGTGGTTACGTTTCGGCTGGGTTGGTGGTGTCTTGGTGAGCTGATTCTATTTGGTCCGAAAATCCGGTCGTTACACAAGCACACCACACTTATGACTTTCCACCACTGTAAGAGGCAATGTTACAAGCACACCATACGTATGACTATCCACCACTGTAAGAGTCAATGTTACAAGCACACCATACGTATGACTTTCCACCACTGTAAGAGGCAATGTTACAAGCACACCATACTAATGACTTTCTGCCACTGTACGCAGCAAGTTTTGATCTTGAAATGTTTGAACCGCGATGTGGACATAGAAACATAATTGCCTTTTTCCAAAAATTCTTTATAGCGATAATGCCATCCCCAAACTGAATGCACAGTCAATGGAAGGGGCTTCAGCACATAATGCCAACTCGGCTTTCTGAAAGATACGTGGCCTATCCTTTATGCCAGCCCGTGTCCAATTACCTCAGTTCTTCTTTTGTTCTGCTATTGGAGCACAAGGAAACGCACACTGAAACAACACTCTGTCCACAGGACAATAGGACGGGTCAGGGAAACCAAGGTGAAAGCGAGCAGGGAAAGGTGAAGGGAAACACAAAGACAAGAGGAGCCACTGCAAAACTAAAGACTGTCTGAGTCCCTGGAATACAGAAGTGGCAGTGAAGAGCTACAGGGTGTCATTCCCACGACAATCATCATTTAATAAGTAAGCAGTTAATCTCTCTACACTCAACCTTCCACTAAGTACTCCTGCAGATATTAGTTTTGTACTTTAGTTTCCATTTGCAACCAATGTTTTTTTTTCATAATCCACCTCTAACGTGTTATACTTTGCTATTTCCATAGGCAACAAATGTGTATTTTGCATACGCCATTTCAACTCTAAATTAGTTAACAACGTATATGAAGCCAAAACAAGTCACGCCTCATACAGACTTTATCGGACGGCAAACCATGTTTAAAAAGTAACAATAATATAATTGTGCTCTTACAGCCAGTGGGCTAACAGGTTAGAATATAGCTGAAAGAGATGCTAGGTCCTGTTGATAAAATAAGCCCTTTGTCCATATAAACATGCTCAATATGTCCTAAACTGTAAAAGGACGTAGTTAGGTTACTGAAGTTCGGTTTACCATGTAGAGAGATTTTGTTTGAGATGTAGGGGCCTCATTTATGAAAAGTGACGCATCGCTGCGTGAAAACAGCGATGCGCCACTTTTCACTGCGCCCTCCTTGCGACACCAATGATGCGTCATATTTACAGTATGACGCATCATGGTGCAAGGAGTTACAGATACGTCAGTATTTCTGACGTATCTGTATGGCGCAAAAGTGAC
Organism: Lissotriton vulgaris; assembly: GCF_964263255.1. Classification (NCBI taxonomy): domain Eukaryota; kingdom Metazoa; phylum Chordata; class Amphibia; order Caudata; family Salamandridae; genus Lissotriton; species Lissotriton vulgaris. Next base: position 1,076,210,308 of record NC_141689.1, on the reverse strand, counting down.
GCATTGCTGGAGTGTGTCACAAAAGTGACGCAACTCCAGCAATGCGTCCTTTCACATGGGGCAAGCCCCATGTGAAAGGGCCTGCATCAGTCTTACGCCTGCTGTGAGGCAGGCGCAAGATTTTGACGCAACGGTGTCCTAGAAGTGACGCAGTGAAATCTCATAGATTTCACTGCGTCACTTCTACGACCCTTTCTTGCGCCGGACCGCCTCCCCTGCATACATTATATCTGGCGCAGGTATAATGTGGTGCAGGGGTTTACAAAGTGACGCATCTACCTAGATGCGTCACATTGTAAATATGGTGCAACAAGGCACATTTTTTACGCTGCTGGTGCGTCACAAAAAGTGACGCACCGGCAGCGTAAAAATATGGATTCAGGCAAAAATATATAGCGTTTAGTAGCAGGAAGTGTTAACATTATTGGTGATGAATTTGATTGCTATTTGAATTCAAATCTACAACACATTTTAAAGCTTTTTCTAACTCCAGTTGATAGTGAATTCTGAATAATTGAATGAGACACAAACACGTTGGTTTAGAGTTAAGGTATTTGATATTCAGAACCTTACTTGCTCTGCCACTGGCTGGTTGGAACTTGATGTACTGTGTAAAATGGAAAGGCTTGGCCGATTTCTTATTGTAAAGATGGCTTCTGTCAGACCACCTGAAAAAATGTCCATAATGACTGGAATGGATGGAAAAGGTCTAGCCACCCTTAAATAGAGACAGCTAAAACATCAGTGCAGTAAAGGTCAATCAAACTTGAGCTTTAGAAGGACAAATGTGCCACAAAGTAAGCCATACATGTGGAAGAAAAGCTCTCCAGCGTCCAGTGATACTGCACAATGAGCACAGTCCAAACATCTCCTAATTCATCAGCCTTACTCCATACCGTGGGTTAAAACTGCATGCATTATCCACGCAAGGCGCTAATCCAGAAGTGCTCCTCCATCTTGTGCTCATGCAGCTAGACTCTACATCTTCTATCTAGAGACTAGGCTAGGGCTTCTTCTAATATGACATGGTGGAGCAGTGAATCTGTCTTGCTGACACAGGGGCGAGTGTGGGACATCCATCTCATTAACAGATACTGCTTTCACCGATCACTTACAAAAAAGTGCTTCTGCTAGGCAGTTCTAGATACAGCAATGCCCCTACTTTCAACCGAGCCTGCAGGACATCAAGAACTCATCTCTTATGGTGATGCATGAACAGCTAGCTCGAGGGATTCATGACATGAGAGAGGAGTGATGGAGGCTCGAACGGTTGTTAGCATGCCAATCACCGGCCACCAGCCTCCACCAGTTTCCTCTCGCAAGATCCACTGGCCCCTCTTGTCATTCTCTAAATAGGAACAACACTCTCTCTATAAAGCAATCAGTAAAAGGTGCAAACAGAATATCAGGTGCCATTGAGGGCACTCATTCACTGGGACTTAGAGTCTTTCCCCATGGCACCAAGACTTACAGCATGGGAAGCCAGTGACTCCTGCCAGCTGTAGTTCTATTTAGGGTGGGGGCAATGGAATGGGCCTGGCTATCTTTTTACTCTATCTCAAACTGGGAACCTTGTGACATCCATTTTTGAAACGTGTAGTAAAAAACTGTAACATACCCCGAACCTTTTCACGTGCGCGTGGCTGCTGCCTTTTTACGACAATGTTTTACCCCACGTTTCAGATTTGCTGAACACTCCTGATCCCACATAAAAATAAAAAACATATTCTGTTCAATATGCAGGCTGCTATGCTGTTTTAAACTCTGAATAATCTTTATGGACTCTTTTAAAATGCAGTATTCTATTTTGTTAAAAATTTGCGACCCCGTTCAAAGGAGGAGGCGGGGTAGCATTCTTAACCTGTTAATTTCTGGTGCTCCATATAGGTGTGAGAACAAACAATGCCTTCATCGTCACTCAAACACCGAAAATCGAGCATTCATGTGTTTTTGTTTTTATTTCTACACAGACATGTATACACAATAACCCCCGCACTGCGCCCATTCCGTGGGAGAGATACTCCCCAACCCTGCCTCCCTGGTATCCCAATAAAATTAGCCAACAAGGATTTGTATATGTTGTGGTCGTTGTTGGCCGCAGTTTTATTAGGGTAAACATGGACTGGTTGTCTGGTCATCATTTAGCACGATGCGTGGTACATTTGGTAATTTGCGAACTGTCATATGTGGTCATAAATCAGACATGTCATCATCATATTGTGTAGATTATCTTGTGGTACATTCAGTTCGTAAATGGCCCGCCAAACCAGTTCTTTGTTAGTCCTTGGTAGTCCTCTTTGTCATGTTACTTCTGGGACCACCATTTGGTTGGTCGCCCACGAACTCTGCGTGTAGGGAGGGGTAGCTTCTCTCCCGTAGTTAGGCCCCCAACTCGCTACCTTTGTGTGCCCTGCCGTCCGGCCGGGTCTGGGCTGCGAGCACTGTCTCCTTTTGCTACTCCCGTCCTTGGCCCGGCCACCTCATCATGCCGTGCGGCATCCAAAAGTGAGTGGCCATCCTTCTACACCCCGCCCTGTCGGTGTGTCTTCTTAGTCAACCAGTGTACCAATTTCTGCTAACACTCAAGTTGCTGTCCAGCACTGCAACACTGCTGATTCCTAGGTGTGGGTCAAAAATCAGCTCCCGTGCACCGCTCTCCCCTGCTCCACGAAGTTAGGAGCTACCTGGGAGAGCAGTAGTTTATATCCCCCCTTACTCTACCTGCGGCCCCAGGTCCTGAAACCCCATTGGGGGTTCAAACCAAGTAGCGTTACCCCATTGGCCGGGGTTTGGCGCCCCCTGGGCGCTCCTGCGAGGGGTGTACTTCTGGGCGCTTTTGGGTGCCTAGAACTGGTTCTCCCACTGGGGCTGGGCATGGGTTATGGCACGGCCCTTGAGCCTCTCCCCCCCTTTGACAGGGAGCGGTGACCTCTGCGACAACCCCCGCAATGCGCCCATTCTGTGGGAGAGATACTCCCCAAACCAGCCTCCCTGGTATCCCAATAAAATTAGCTACCAAGGATTTGTATATGTTGTGGTCGTTGTTGGCCACAGTTTTATTAGGGTTAAACATGGACTGGTTGTCTGGTCAACATTTAGCATGATACGTGGTTACATTTGGTCATTTGCGAACTGTCATATGTGGTCATAAATCATACATGTCATCATCATATTGTGTAGATTATCTTGTGGTACATTCAGTTCGTAAATGGCCCGCCAAACCAGATCTTTGTTAGTCCTTGGTGGTCCTCTTTGTCATGTTACTTCTGGGACCACCATTTTGTTGGTCGCCCTCGCCCTCTGCATGTAGGGAGGGGTAGCTTCTCTCCTGGAGTTAGGCCCCCAACTCGCTACCTTTTTGTGCCCTGCCGTCCGGCCGGGTTTGGGCTGCGAGCGCTGTCTCCTTTTGCTACTCCCGTCCTTGGCCCGGCCACCTCACCCTGCCGTGCGGCATCCAAAAGTGAGTGACCCTCCTTCTACACACTGCCCTGTCGGTGTGTCTCCTTATCCAACCATTGTACCGATTTCTGGCACACCGCAGGGAGGCTAACGTCTTTCTGCGGCTCCCCCCGCCGGCCAGAGTTTAAAAAAAAAAAAAATTATTTACAACCTGCCAGGGCCATTGCACCCCACAAGTTATTCCAAAACACCTTCAACCCTTCATCAGACAGGTGGACCCCGTCAGGAGCATACAATTCTGGGCGTCTGAGGTGGATTAACCCATGCCTGATGGATTTCAAACTGTTGGTCTTGCAGAATTTGTGCAGTGCGATGTTCGGTTTACTCCTGGCATTATCTACTGCCTTGCTTGACTCTGCGCCCCTCCACTGCTTCCTACTGACCATTGAGGAACATACAATCGTCGTGCCGCCGAACCATGTGGATGCCTTCATCAAGTCCGCCTGAATGGCCTCCCCCAATGCTTTGCGCCCCATTTGGGCCATATCATTGCAACCGAGATGAATGATTAGCACATCCGGGTGCCATGCTGATTCTGCGAGCAGGTTTCCGGGTGCTACTGGCAGCTGGCTCTACTTCATCCCAGGTTGCCCCACCCAGCGGATGCACGTGGCTCTGGTTTTAACCGCCATCCTATGGCCTGCCTGCTGCCACCATGTCTGCATCCTGGACACGAAGGAATGGCCCACTACCCACACCAGCCCGAGGCTCTTTCCTGCTGGAGAAAAGAATTGCAAGGTCAGGCAGTTGTTGCAGTATTGGCGGTGCCCTGTCCTGTCCCTTTTGACACCCATGCCAAGGTGACCCCCACTGTGCCACTCACCCTGCCGTGCAGCATCCCAAAGTGAGCAGTCCCGTGCCTTGCCCGTGTGCCCTATACTAGCTGTGGTCGGATGTAAGTTTAGTATGCACGGGACCACCATCTGCCAACCGCTTGGCTTCTTTCCTCTGGCATGCCATGCTGCAATGCTGAGGTAGCTTCTCCAATTCTAAAAGAGTGAGGGGCAAAGGATTCAGAGGGGGAACCTAGCCTTGGAGAGGGCCTGGCGCATCACGGTGGTGAACTGAAATTTGCTCAGATTGCTCCCATCTTGATGCTTGAAAAGTGGACCATCACCTGCGGGACGGGCTACCATGTATCTGAACAGGCAGCACCGCGCAATACTTGCTCTCTTTAATGCATTGCAGGTGTATCACAGCGCCCTTTCCTGCTTTGTCCGTTTTTGACCTTCTCAAAATTATCTCCACTGACTCTGCTCTGGGCCTGATGTCTGTGGCCTGGAGGCACCGCTGTGCTGGTCCCTGCCTCCTCGGTGCCACCAGTTCGCTGATGCGGAAGGCACTAAAGAATGCAGTGGTGAATGCTGCCTGAAAAAGAGGGAGCTCTAATCTGTCCCTTGCGCATGATGCCAGTGCCTCCATTAGCTGGCCCAGCTTCTTGAAGTCAATGGGGCGTCTGCTATCTGCCCTTGCCCCTTCCGCTCTTCTCCACCCATTCAGCGCCGCTTTGAGCTCACGTGCACTGCTCTCCCCTGCTTTTTGAAGATAGGAGCTACCTGGGAGAGTGGTGGTTTATATCCCCCCCTCGCTCTACCTGCGGCCCCAGGTCCTGAAACCCCCTTTGGGGGGGTTCAAAACAAGCTGCGTTAGCCCATTGGCCGGGGTTTGGCGCACCCTGGGCGCTCCTGCAAGGGGTGTGCTTCTGGGCACTTTTGGGCACCCAGAACGGCTTCTCCCACTGGGGCTCGGTGTAGTTATGGCACCGGCCTTTGAGCCTCCCCCCCACCTTCGGGGGGAGCGGCGGCCTCAGCGATTACGGCAGAAACAAGCCAATTGAAACGAGACTTGAATCACGGTACACACAATACATGCGGTAAACAGCCCTGCTATATGAGTTATGGCACTCTACATAAATATGCGATATTAGGCAGTGTTGGTACAAGGGTTAACATATATACATACTCATTTACAGTGAACAGTCGGGGTTGATTGTTTCCTTTCAAGGCAGCAAAATTGGACCTCCGGTCACGGCAAATTGCTCTGCCCTCGAGCTCCCACCCAGAGGAGAGATGCAGTGAAATCTCTTGAGGTCCTTCAGTGCCCCCCCAACCCCACACACACACTTCCTGCATACATTCCAAGGGTTAAACACCCCAGCAAACTGCGGTACTCAACTCAAGCTCCCACTAGGAGATGGGATGCTGTGAAATCTCTCGAAGTCATTCGATGCCCGTCTAAACACCCCAGGAAACTGCAGTACTCAACCTCCCACCAGGAGATGAGATGCAGTTAATTTAAATGTCTCCAGGTCCTTCGATGCCCGTCCAAACACCCCCCACCACACCACACACACACACTTCCTGCATACAGTCCGCTGGTTAAACACCCCATCAATCTGCGGTACTCTGCACCATGGAGGCTGTGGGTCTGGCAGGATAAATATACTGGAGTGATATGCAGGTTGGGGGGTTTCCCAGCCAGTGATAAAGTGTGTCCTATTTATATTGCCTTGGACAGCACAGATGGTGGACGTAAATGCCACTTGCGTTTGTGATTGTAAGCGCACACTAATATCCACGCCACATTTCCCACAGATAACCAGGAAATAAAAATGCACAAATATGTTAAGTATTTCCATAGCCATAATGTACTAGAGCCCCATTTTGTTTCGTTCACAAGCAATGCATGTTTTGGCGGAAAGTTTCCATTAGGAAACAAATGATTTCTTCTTGGTAGGTTCTGACGCGCACAACCTAAATGCGTACACAGATCGGGGCATTTCTCATTCAGAAAATCTTCGCCCAGCGCTGTATATAAATAACATCACACACCAAGCCCCTCTTTCGCGCATGTTTAAAAAATGTTTTAATCCAGCCTGGTATTTGCGACAATGCATCTAACGTAGGATTGAGGCGGACCACTTTCTCACTAATAACCCCCACCCCTTCTCTTTGGTTTCCTCCACGGGGGTGGGAGGGAAGCTCGGTTTCTATTTAAAATGCTTTACATTTCGCTACCCCATGCTAGGTTTCAAAGACGACGATGTACTCTGCGACCAAACAATGGAGGTCGTATGCTGGCAGGGCTGAGACATATACATGCACGATTATGGTAATGTGAGTACACCCCAGGGAAAAAATGCCCAAGGGGGTGGAATTCACGGCCTGGGGTTTATGGACACAGCAGTGCTCCCTTACAAAACAAATGCAGATACCAGTGTGGGAATGGGGGAAGGGGGGATGTCTGGGTTATAAAAAAGCCATGCATTTAAGAACTAGGCTTACGTTTCCTCGCTCAAATAGTCTGTGGGCCATAATCTTCATTAGTGTGAGTACTACTGCAAACTTGACTCTACTCCAACAATCAGACCCCCACCACGGCGGCGCTTCTCTGGCGACCTCACTTCCGGCAGTGGTCAGTGCAGGACCACGTGAGGTCACATCCCGGATTTAATGGACACGCCACGGTGCCCTGGTGTAATCGGTGTGGGCTGTGTCACTCAGTGACTGACAAACAGCCTGCCACGTCGCACGGTGCACGGAAACCGCAAATTGTCACATTGTAGCACTCCACTGCAGCAGAGCACTCTGATCCTTAACTTATGAGCCAGCGCTGCCTGCTGCCAGTAAGTCTGAGTGTACGTCTGTGCACATCACACCGGGCACTTGGAGCCAAAGGTTGTCCACCGTCAAAATAGACACTGCAGAGAAATGCACAGAGGTAAAAACAAAGCCTTAGCATTTTGTTGCTTCCCCGTGAAATGGATCCACGAAGCCCGCGAGTGGTGCGCGCTCGTGCCACTGCGAGGCATATGTTTTCAATTATTGCGTCCGTATCTGGGCACGATAATTGAAATCATAGGACCTTTGGTGCGCGTAACAGACACCAATAGGCCATCGGCGGAGCAACGCGGCCGCCTATGGCCTATTGCGTGTTCTGTTACAAACCAAAACGCACTCCAAGCCCAATTAGAAAAGACCATCGGAAAAACACATGCACGAGCGTGTTCATTTCCAGGGTCCATTTCGTAAATCCAGACAAAAGGATTCTCGCTAGGCGAACACTGCTGCGCAGTGTAACGCTAGGCGCGAGACCTAATGAGCAGTACCAGTCCTCAGCCTGCACCGTTTTGACATTCACACTGCCTCCTGCCGAAAAGCGGAAAGAGGCTGGAGGAGAACGCATCGAAGGTAGAGAAATGAGATATATTTGAGGGTGAGTGATTTGTCGAGAATGGCACGACCTCCAATGCGAAGCCAGGCTTGGAATCCCGGCCTCAAAGTCGGCCCCAAAGTCCCTAGGAAAATCTGCTGCAATCCGACCGAAAGCTGCTAATGAAAATGTTAGGATTTGTTATTTGAGATGAAACGCCTAACACAACAAGAATATGCAAGAGAGGACTGGGGATTGTTCAATAGCACGTGAAGTCTCTTCCTTCAATGGAAGAATGATGCGCATGTCTTCACATCAGTATGCAAACAGGGGACAGCTTGAAAATGGTAACATCTGTCCTATTTATTGGTGGTTAGGTCAGGGGGTCATGCCAGTTATCCATGTGTTCTAACAGATGTGTAATGTATGCAGTTATCATAGTTGGCAAGGAGCTACTTAACCATGCAGACTTTTCACGAGTCGATTTACCTTTTTTCCGCAGCTGGCCAGGACACGGCGGATAATGATATGTACACTTAAAATGACTGTGAACGAATGTCTCAGTATGTGAAAAGGTGACACAACAGGGAGTGCCGAAGCGTGTAAATGTAAACAGTTCCCAGCATGGGTTGCCCTTTCACCTCATACTTCACTGCCTACACACTGTAATCACCCTGCCTCCAGGAGACACAACGCTCTTTTAAATGAGTTCATTAACCTAACAATGGTCAAATCAAAAATGAAAACAATGTTGTGAGTCACCAAGGGGCATATTACCAAGCAATAGCGATAATTATCGCTATTGCTTAATTAGAGACAAAAGCTGCGGCGATTTGTACCGCAAATAAACCTTGGTATTACCAAGGTTTATCGCAAATGCGATAAAAATCGCCGCAAATGAATGAATATCGCTGAAAAGTCAGCGATATTCATGCATTACCGAGCTAATGCTCTTAGCCATGTTATCCACCTCCCATTGGATAACATGGCTAAGAACTGCTCAGGGCAAGTGTTAGCATTTGGAGATATTCGCGCTTAGCGCGAATATCTCCAAAAGTTGATAATAGGAGATAGCGATGTTAGCGACTGTTATCAGTCGCTAACATCTTGGCACGCCCACTTTGCATGTCATTAGTGATAAATATCACTGACATGCAAAGTGGGGCCCAAGATGGTCGCTATCTCCTACTAGCTGTCGCTAACTGGTGTTAGCGACAGCTAGGTAATAGGGAGATAATTTTATCTCCGCTTTCTTGGCTTTTAAAGCCAAAAAAAGCGGAGATAAACCCCCTTGATAATATGCCCCCGAATTTCTTATTTCACCAGTGTGATCAAGCGTGCACATTACACGCATTTGATACAGCACAGCTATCAACTTGAATTGCTTTTAAATAAAGTAATCATTTGCAAGAACCTGTGTGCATGTGTTTTTGTGTGTGTGTGTGTGTCCCAGGCATCGAATTCAAAGCAAGCAGAAATAGCCTTGGAAAGACGCCCAAACATGTTCAAGTACACCCAAACAAGCCCAATCTAGGTAACCGCATCGCCGCAGAGGTGCGGCCGAATCTGACGGGTGCAGAGATCGGACAGCCCCAGGCCGTCCTCCGCACACTCCAACCGTGATGTCCAGCACATGGAAATGGGTAAAGGCAAGGACAATAAATGCAAGGGGTGGCAGAAGCAACACTCAAAAACAAGCATTGGCATAGCGAGTAAGTCTCGCCTTTGGGACCTTATAAGTGTTAAGCCAGAGCTATTGACTTTCCCAATGCCTTTAAGCAATGTTGATAAGTAATATTAAAGTGTTATAAGCATTTTTGTTACCTTATATATAACCAAGAAGACATTATGTAGAACTGAACAATTCTATTAAAAAAGAATGAACATAAAACATTTTATGCACATCCTATTTCTTTGTAAACCTTGCGCTCCCCGGTCCGTCACGGCTCATTAGTGTCGGTTGTACGGAGGGACGCGACTCCTCCCCCCAATTGCCTCACTTCCAGTCTAACTGGTCAAATACAGATGGGGGCCAGGCCGCGCAGCAGACGCGCGCAGTGGGCGCGCCATGGGCAAGCCCATCTGCGCCCGTCCGCGTCCTGAACCAGGCCAGCGCCAGCCATGCTGCCGGTAGGGGTGGGGTGGTGTAGAGGATAAGATGGTCCAGAGAAGAACTAATGGCCTATAATGTTGATAACCATTGCGCGCTGCATCAAGTGGATTTGGCTAGCACAGGTTTGCCACCCAGTTGCCTGGTGTCTGGACAGGGCTTGGATGTAGAAAATGATATGGCTAATCCAACAAAACGGACTCACATTGAGCTATGCCGTCCTAAGGCTATCCTCACGGAACATTGTGAGCTGTTCCAGGCTGCCCTAGTTCACTGTAGAACCCTTCCCAGACATGCCAACGACATCTGGCTGGCCCTTATGGAGTCAGCTTGGGACGCCATGTTCCTAACTGAAACTTGGCTTAACGCAGATACAATGGCATCTATCACCCTAGCCATTCCACCGGGTTATAAAATGTGCTGCTCAAATAGGGAGGGAAATAAGAGAGGGTAGGGTGGCTATCATCTTTAAAGAATCTTGAGAACTGACTTCTTCTAGTCCCCTCTACATACAAGGAATTGAGGGGCTAAACTTCTGCTTCCAAGTCAATGCTATGGTATCTTTAGCAGGCCTCCTTATTTATAGGCCACCGGATTGCGCAGCGAATATCACTGCTGCTCAGAAATGACACACCCCTACGCAACCTCGGGTGGTAGGTTCGAGCAGTGCTGGGGGGCACAAGGCTTGTTACCACAGACACACTGCTGTTCAGAGAACTCTCCCCCTCCCCCATCTGGCAGCCTCAGGTGGTAGGTTCCAGCAGTGCTGGGTGCCGCATGGCTTAATACCACGTCCACGCTGCTGCTCAGAAAGCACCCCCCATGCAGCCTTGGGTGGTAGGTTCCAGCGGTGCTGGGTGCCTCAAGGCTGGTTACTACACACACCTCTGTACCAACAAATGGCTGGATCCACGTGTCAGACATCACTGCCCCTTGCATGGGTGATGGTGGCTACTGCGCCCTTCTCTGTCATAACAAGAAGCGGATTCTACGTCAGGCACTCAGTTACCATGGGTTGTGGTACCACGGTGCCCAAAGTCACACGGTGGTTGGATGTAAGTAGCAGCTCTCTGGGTCTGGTACAGTGAGGGGTGGGCCACACCAACCTCACCACCGCGGCTAGTGAAGGGGCGGACTGGGCCCGATTTTAACCCTTCTCATAACTGCCCCTGGGAAGAGGGTTCCGCACATGGTAACCCCGCTTTTAAGGTGTTCCAGACGATTTGACGGAAATGGTCCATGGTCGCTCTTCATCTGTATGTAGTCACAGCACAGTCCAGTTCCAGGGTGGCTGAGGTGAAAGTGCTGTGTCCACTTCCTGTTAGAATGTTCCAGACACTCTTTACTGTAATGTTGCTTACACTCTGTTGCTCGCGGGACCCGGCAACCTGAGGGCAGATAATGGAATATTTGTCACTGACAGTCGCTGGGGTAATGCCTGGAAAACATTTCCAAATAAAATAATACAACCTGCACTTGTAACTACATAGTGGGCAAATGTGCAAAGGTATACACTTACACTCACACTCTCTCTCACCATCTCTCTTACCAGCTCTCCACAGCGAACAATAAAAATATCTTTTCCTGCGCGGTACCCCCACAAACACCCCCCATCTATTTCGGTGTCTCTTTGCCCAATTACAATCTGGAGTATGTCTATGTTGCTCTTGGGAAACGATTCCTAAACCGAAAGTACATTTGTAAACATTAAACTCTTTGTGTTAGAAAATATCTGCATGTTAAACCGCTCCTTTTGGTTTTCAGAATTTTTCTGTAAATTGTGAAAAAGACTGTCAATCAAACTAAAATGAGAGGTGAACTGGGTTTGTGAAGAGTGACCTTAGAGAGAGCTCATCCGGGTCTCATATCCCCCAGTTCAGTATGAGGGGGTATCACCTGGGGACCAGCGGGGCGATACATCGTTGTTTATCAGCCAGAAGTGCCGCGCTTGGCCGCTCCTCCCCTCCGCCCGGAAGGAGAGGGGCTCCCTGCCAGGCCCTGTCATGAGAGAGCAATTAGTTGTCCACGAAGATCTGAGACAAATTCCTCAAAGCAGCCGGACGAGGAGATTAAAAAAATAACGCATGGAAAGGGTTCTGCCGGCTCCATTTCCGTCATGCCCACAATTACGGGTACTTGGATCAGGTGCAAGCCCAGAGTCTGCCGGAATCCGTTTTCCTCCCCGTGACCCCGTGTTCCTCTGAGCTCTGTTGTGAAGACTGTTCTTATCTGCTTGTTAAATAAACAAGCAGATAAGAAAAGTTTTCACAACAGATGTGAAGCAGGCAATCTAGTCCTGACGGGCCGGACCAAAAAGCCAAAGGGAGGCAACCCAGTTACCTAATTTCCAATAACAGGCCACCATTTAGCATAAACGGTGATGCCAGCCAATGGAAATGAGAGGCGGGGCTTAAAGCCCTATTCTGAAACTACTCCTTAACAATAAATCTTGCGAGGCAAGCAGCACATGCGCTGCCACGCCATGCGAGACCTAAAAAAGGATTTGCAAAACCTACAATGCCCAAAATAAACATGACAGAAGGAACCACCTTTCTTCCACTGTGAAGAAACCAGTGGGTAAATGCAAGTTCGGCTGGTAGGCTCCAATGCCAGAAAAACTCCAGTTTTCAAAAATTCGTCAGAGGTCCATAGACGGTATATGGAGCAGATGATGTGAATAGCCGGGGACCAGCAGAGAATGAAAACCTTCAGTCGCATAGGAGTTATGTTCTTTGAAAGAATCGACAGACGCTTCGGGATCCTTTCCTGACTACAGAGATTCCAATTAGATTTATTCTGACTTAACGCACACTGTAACAATCACACTTTGTGGATTCTTTCAAAGAACATAACATTTATGCGACTGAGGGTTTTCATTCTCTGCTAGCCCCTGCTATTCACATCATTTACCGACTGGCTCCTTCATAGTGGAAGTAAAGTTGCTCCTTCTGTCCTGATGAAGACTTTGTTACAAGGAATCATTGTTCCTACCATTCCCATTGGGATAGAAACATCTACTTTGCTTTACATCAACCTGTTCTGCAATTATATCCACATATAGATAACAGCAATCAATTAACTGTATATCTTCACTGTATTGTTGTTCTCTTCAGTTGTATACATATATAATTGACTGCTACACAGGTTCTTTTCAGTATGAAATTTAAATATTGCGATATCCTTTATCTTCATCCTTTAACCTTGCAGGAGCAGTTCCTTGAGCACTTGCTTTCCTTCCGTATTTCTTAGAACACCTATTAAGTTGTACAGGTTGACTTTCACTTGTTGAACAAGATATAAATTTGTAAAACTAATTTTCAAAAAACTGTTTTGGAGAATGTGTTTATTTTGGGTGTTGTAGATTTTACAAATCCTTTCCTTCCGCTTGGACCAATTCTACTGTAATATACCTGACTCAGGTCCGGCTGAGATACTGGGTTTCCCCATTGTCATGTAATGTCCTATTTACAAGAGCAGCGTAAATAGGGTGCAGCGCCAAAATTATGACCAGGTAAAACCTGTTCTTAAACAGGCGAAACGAGGGGAAATGCTGCTGCCTTGTGCAGCACACATAGAAACAGCAAGTTGCCTACGATTGTTTATTTTTAGGAAGTTCCCACTTCCTGCACATAAACAATATATTTTTTTAAATGCCGCTTTGTAACTTCTATGTGTGCTGCATGAAGCAGCACACATAGAAATTACAAAAACGGCATTTAAAGATTGCTTATGCGAAGGAAGGAAGACCTTCCTGCGCAGGAAAAATCTTCCCCTCAACACAGGCACCCTTGCACTATGGTGCATGGGTGCCTGCATTGGCGCTAGGCAGCTAAACTTAGCGCCAGCACAGGAGGAAACGCAGGGCTGCCCCATATTCTTTTAAATATGGTGCAGCCCTGCGCTTCCAAAGTGACATAGTGTGTGGTTAGCCTTCTTGGCTTAATGACACTCTTCGCCACTTTACTGTGAAGATGCCCCTCTGTGTTTCTGGCATCTGAAGGTAGTTTTGGATAATGTAGAGGAATTAGACTCTACGCAATGTTCTTAATGAAGCTCTTAGCTTTAGTTTTGGTGGTCATAACAAGACCCCATAAGAAAAAGTGTAGGCTATTGAATTGAGCAGCAGATTCACTTTGTGCCTACAGATTATCACTCATTACAGAGAGAAAACGCAGTAGTTAGATGTCACATTGGCAGTAAGAGGTGTGTGACCTCACATTCGGTTGACAGCACACTGAGCTGTAAAATTCACCCGGGTGTCACATAAACAAGAGTGTGGAAATACTTTTAGAAGAACAAATGTGCCTGCTTCGCAGTGCTTACATGCTTTGTTTCACCATCTGTGCACTGCAATGGGAGGACTGCTTTAAGAAGGTGGTCCAACACACCTAAAGCCAATAGCTAACAATGAGACTGCAATGGGCTCACCGACCTGCACACTGATCTCCCGAGGCGACTCCGGGAGCAACGAGACTTTTAAGCATTCTTGCTTTTTAAATTAACTTGGCCACACACCTGCATTGCGCCTCGATCCCGGCGCTCGGATCCTTCCTGGCTGCCCCTTCCCTGCACGCGACCAGGGCCAGACCGCCGCCACTGATCGCCCCCTCCTCGCCTGACTCTCGGAGGGGACGGGCGGCTCCACCATCTTGGGCGGGTCTGTCCTCGGCGCTGCAGCGCTTTGGCTCCTCCACCCCCTGTCACGCCCCTTTGACCCACCCTCTCCATGTGTCACCCCTACATAACTGTTCCTGTTTTCCGGCGGCGCAGCGGGCGGGCGCAGCGGGCGCGACGAAGGCGCGCCGAAGTTGCGCCTAAGTTAAGCCCGTCTGCGCCCGTCCGCGACGGGCCGGGACCAGGGGCCACACACTCTGCCTCTCGCTTGGTTTACACTGCTGCCCAACTTACTGCCCTATCCGCTGTTCCCTCTCCTGCCCCTCTCCCCCTTTATCACCTACAATCACTTGGCATTCTCTCTTCTCCCCTACTTCACCCGACTCTTATCTCTTCTGACTCCCCTCCTCTCCCTTCTACTTCTCCTATGGTTCCTCGTCCCCCTCCGGCCCTCACGGCTGCCTCTGCCTACCTACTTAACACCCGGTCCGCAGTTAAACACCAGACAGCACTTTTTAATCTTCTAACCACTGACTTTCCTGACTTTTTATTTCTGACCGAAACCTGGTTCACTACTGACTCTCTCCCTGATCTCCTAGCCATCCTCCCGACACCTACTATGCCCTCCGAGCTGATCGCCCGGATGGCAGGGCCGGCGGGGGGGTGGCGATGATTGTCCGGTCGCCACTTAAATTTCAGCTCCTTCCTCACCCCCCCATTCCTAACGTGGACTACCTGGTGGCCCGCTCCCTCAATTTTCCTTCCCCCCTCACTGTGGTTCTTGTCTATCGCCCCCCTCAATCGATGCCTTCCTTTGTAGCCTCCATCCAGGAGTTGCTGGCCACCCTCGTGGTCAACAACTCCTCTGTGCTCCTTCTTGGTGACTTTAATTTCTGGCCAGGAGACCCTAAGGAAGATTCTTCTTCTAAAGACTTCTCTGCCACTCTTCAATGTCTGAATCTTACCTCTTACGTCACAACCCCGACCCACGTGCACGGCCATATACTTGACCAAATCTGGTCGTCTTGTCCCCTTGCTTTACCTCCCTCCATCTCTCCCTGTGTCTGGTCTGATCACTCTATTATTTCCTTTTCTGTTCACTTAGGTGTGGCTGATAAACCCTCTCCCCCTAAAAGTCTTCTAGCCCGCAATTGGAACCATACCAACCTTGATTCCCTCTCACTATCTTTGGTTTCTTCCGCTCCCGATCTTACCTGTCTCCCCCTTGATTCCCAGGCCAAAGCCTTAAGTACATGGCTTGCTGCTTCGTGTGACCGTGTGGCCCCGCTCAAAAAGATCAAAGCGGTTCGTCCATACGACGCGCACAAATGGTTCTCTACTGAGCTCAAAGCACTAAAACTTGATCTTAGGCGGGCGGAACGCCTTTGGAGACGTCAGTACTCCCCCCCTCTGCGAGCTCAGTACAGGCAACTCCTTACCAACTATAAAAAAGCAGTTCTTAATGCCAAAACTTCCTATTTCACGGAGAGAGTATCGCTCTCCGTGAATAAACCCCGCAAAATCTTCTCTTTGGTTCGCAATCTTGCCACTTCTGATCGTTCCTCCCCCGGCTTCGTTCCTTCCCAACCCCTCTGTCTCTCACTCAATAACTTTTTTATCGACAAGATTGCGAAAATTAAAGCTAACATTCCCACTGTGTCTCAGCCTATCCTCACTAGCCCTGCAACTCCCCCTTCTTCTTCCCTTGACATTTTCCCCCCTATCTCCCCTGACTTGTTTCACAACTATCTGTCCAAAGTTAAATCTGGTTCTCCCTTGGACGGTGTTCCCGCGCGTATCCTCAAAATCCTCTTCACTAACTGTCCCGGTCCTCCCCTCTCTCTTCTTAACTCCTCACTGGCCTCTGGTACTGTTCCCTCTTCCTTTAAATCTGCTGTTGTGCTCCCCATTCTAAAAAAACCTGGTCTAGATCCTTCCCTCCCCGCTAATTTCCGTCCTATCTCCCTCCTCCCCTACTTGGGTAAAATCTTAGAGACCCACGTTACCTCCTGCCTTTCCTCATACATCGAGGACAATGGTCTTTTAGCTTCCCACCAGGCGGGCTTCCGCCCTGGCCATTCTACAGAAGCGGTGGTTCTAGCGGTCTTGGATGAACTCAAGGGCAAGGCTGATGTTAACCTTCCCCAAGCCCTGGTGCTTCTCGACTTGTCCGCTGCGTTTGACACGGTCGACCACTCCATTCTGCTCGACCGTGTCTGCGCAGCGGGCATTCGGGGCGCGGCCTTCTCCTGGCTTTCATCCTTTCTTCAGGATAGGCATCAGGCTGTTCATCTCTCCGGTTTCTCTGCCCCCTTCTGTCCGGTCACCTGTGGTGTTCCTCAGGGCTCCTCTCTTTCCCCTCTCCTCTTTAATCTGTACATCTGTCCCCTTGTTTCCTCTCTTCTCAAGCTGGGGGTCTCTGTATATAATTACGCAGATGACCTCCAGCTTGTTTTTGATCTGTCTGCCTCTCCCGATTCTATTCCCAAGTTCAGTTCCACCCTTATCTTTATCTCTGAGTGGATGAGCGCCAACCATCTTAAGCTCAACCCCGATAAGACGGAACTTGTCCTCACGGGTGGCCCTTCTAACCCTTGGTCCCCTGCACATTGGCCCCCTTCTTTCGGTCCCCCCCCCACGCCCTCTCCCTCTGTTCGTACCCTTGGCATTAAAGTCAGCTCTGACTTAACCATGCACAGCCAGATCAGCTCTGTTGTGTCTTCATGCTTCCTTTCCCTCCGTCTCATTCGGAAAATATCTCGCTTCTTTACCATCGACGCGCTTAAATCATAGTCTTGGCTTTAGTCATCTCACGCCTCGACTACGGCAATGGCCTGTACGTGGGCATTCCTTCCCACGAGTCCCGACGCTTACAGGCCATTCAAAACCAGGCTGCCCGTCTCATTCTCTCCCTCCCCAAATCCTCTCACATTACCCCGGCTTTGAAATCCCTTCACTGGCTCCCTATCCGCTTTAGATCCCTTTTCAAACTTGCTTGCTTTGCCTTTCGTGCCCACTCTCGCTCTGCCCCTGCTTACATCACTTCCCTCATTTTTTCCTATGTCCCCAGTCGCACCCTCCGCTCTTCCTCCCTCTCCCTTCTTCACATTCCCCGCTTCCGTAAATCCAGATCTGGGGGCACTCGTCTTTCTGTCTTGGCTCCCCAGTTCTGGAATAGTCTCCCACTCCATCTTCGCTCCATTCCTATTTTTAGCCACTTCCGGAAAGCCTTAAAAACTTTTCTTTTTTCTTTGGCTTTCCCTCCTTAGGTTCCTTTGTGTTCCCCTCTGTGAGTTCTGATCCAGATCCCCCAGCGCCAGGAAGCCGCTTGGCAGCAGTGCGCTTTATTAAATACTGTTTTCATTTCATTTCATTTCATTTCAATACTCCACTGGCCTGATTCAATGTGGGAAATGACAAATGCTTCAAGCAATGGCTGATGAGAGCCGACATAAACAAATCAAGGGCTGAAGGTGGCTCACTCAAAAACACATTTAAGTGCAACACCAACAGAAGCATAGAAAGACACGTAGAAGCAAAAAATAATTTTAGGTGCAAAATTTTATTTGGGTGTGAAATCACTTGTGCAATATCACATTTAGGCGCAGCATCGACAACAATGCAGGAACAAATTGATTTATAATTTGTTGAGCCCAGCATTCGCCTTAAGGGGCATCTTGGTGCTAAAGTGCAAATGCGGAGAAGAGTTGGGTCGCTGGTGGCGCGGTACCCTCTCTTGGCTGGGTAGAATAGCTGCTGTCAAGATGACTGTCTTGCCCCAAATTCTCTATCTATTTAGAGCTCTGCCGCTGCAGCCCCCTACGGGGTGGCTTCAGCAAACACAAGCAGACCTTTCGCGGTTTATTTGGCAAGGTCAGAAACCTAGAATGAAGAGAGCGCTGTCTACTCTAGCCCCGGAGGCCGGGGTGCTGGGGATACCGGATCTGAAGAAATACTTTCAGGTAGCTCAGTTGCCCTACCTGGTGGAGTGGAGAAAGTGGGAGTCGGATAAGCACTGGCTCTTCCAGGACCAGGCGGTAGCGGGACGCCCCTTACAGGAAATACCCTTTCTGAGCAAAGCCCACCGACACGCTAATTTGTATGCTTCCTTTATCACGAAAGTCCCCCTGCAAGCATGGGACGCCACTAACACCATACATGAGCTTACCACCTTCCCCTCCCCGCTGACTCCACTGGTTGATAACCCAGATTTCTCCCCGGGGATGGAAAAGGGGGCCTTTACACACTGGCTTCCTGCGGGGTGTTGAGCTCTGTGCCACATATATGGTCCGGACGGCGTCATTCCCTTTGCACTCTTTAGGCAAGAATACACACTGCCAGAGACGGAACGGTTGCACTACATGCAAGTTCGCCACTGGGCACTGCTCCCACAAGTAAGGGACATGGCTGATAGGAAACTTCTACCCTATGAACGGTGGCTCTTAACCCGCACATCAGACATGAAACTGATATCTGATCTCTACAAATTCTTACAACCACCACCCACACACCACCACAACCGGGTAGAGAACGCTGGGAGCGGGAATTGGGTAGGACGTTGAGTCATAAGGAATGGGAGCAGATCTCACACAGGGCTGGTCACTCTGCAAACCACACGGGGCTCACAGAGACACTCACCAAGGTGACGACCTACTGGT
Source organism: Lissotriton vulgaris (assembly GCF_964263255.1). NCBI lineage: Eukaryota > Metazoa > Chordata > Amphibia > Caudata > Salamandridae > Lissotriton > Lissotriton vulgaris. Next base: position 1,076,191,315 of record NC_141689.1, on the reverse strand, counting down.
ATTATACCCCAGAATGCATACACGAGATGGACCGCAGCAAAGATAACACCTGTTGGAGAGAATGTGGGCAAGTAGGCACATTATCGCACATCTTATGGGAATGTCCACGTTTGCACTCCTACTGGAAGCAGGTGATAGATGACATTGACACGCACTTTGGGACCAAACTGCCCGATTCCCTGCATACATTCTCCTAGGGCTCCCGAACCGATCGACATACCCATTGCGGTCCCACAGGGGGCGACAGATTGCTATCGCCCTGGGCTCTGCGGTAGAGAACATCCTCACACACTGGCGCACCTCCACAGTCCCCTCCCTTACAGGGTGGTTACATAGGTTGTGGCACGTACTGGGGATGGAGAAGTTGTCCCTTACCTTAGCTGGTGATATAGATCAGTATGATGAACTTTGGGCAGCCGTTCCACTCCTTGCTGGTCACTGAATTTAGGGGAATCACGTGCCGAAGATATCTTCGTCTATTACGGCTTATTGCACCGGAGGGGACAGATGCAGGAACGGACCTCGGATGAGACATTGCTCCTGGGTAGCGGCTGGGAGAAAAGGGGTGGGGTGGAACTAAGCACTGGAAGGAGGGTGAGAGCGGTTGATGGGTCGGGGGAGTTGGGGGGCTGGAGGGGGGAGTTATCAGGGGAGGTTACATACTGTTTTGCAACACTTTATATATCTATATCACTCTGCTGGCTGGACTTATATAGACTGTCGTCTAGAAGGCTTCAGAGCCCTGCACGCACCTCTAACCATCGCAGATGTGTATCTCATATGCAATGTACGTTCTGTTTTCTTGTGCTGCTGCAATAAAAATGATTTAAACCTAAAGTGCAAATGCGAATTTAGGTGCAAAATTACCCTTATTGCAACAAGTACCACAATTCTGAGAAGAAATCACATTAAGGGACACCACAATTTTAGAAAGAAACCTTGGGCCTCATCACCAAGAAAAGGACGCAGCGTGGCACCGCAAGCAATTTAGTGCCCCGCGCTGTGTCATTTTCAAAGCACAGGGATGCATTGTATTAACAATACAACACATTCCTGAGCTTTCCACTGCGCTGGATCACAATTGGCTGTCATGCACCTGCCCAGGCACCTCTGTGTCATTTTGCAAGGGTACCTTCACTTTGGGAATTATATTTTTTGTGCAGGAAGGAACACCTTCTTGCACAAAACCAATCATTAACGGTATTTTCCAAAAGTATTTCTCCTAGTTGCGCCATTCCTATGTCTCCCCTGGGGAGGCATATGATTCCGACACATTCCCAGGTTTACAAAACGTTGTAAATCTAGGAATGTGTCAGGCTCCATGGATGTTGTGTGGGAACACCCACAGCAACACCCATGGAACGCCTCTTTCACTCAGTACTGCATGAAAAGGACTCATATTTACAAGGCCATGAAAAGTCATGCAGGGTGACTTTATGTGGCCTTGTAAATATGGGCAAGTCCATTGCACTGTTGGTGCATCAAAAAAAATGATGCACCAGCGGTGCAATGGGCTTGTAAATAAGCCCCCAGGAGTGCAATATCACACTCAAGTTCATAGAAAGAAAAGGTGGTTGTAAGATGTTACGTTTGGTGTACAATGTGTGCATCAATATAACACCACACTTGATTGACAGCAGAGTGTGGTACAAATTCACGTTAAGTGCGGAAAACATTAACTTAGTTAGTGTGGAAAATTTTAGAAGCACAAATCACAGTCTGGCGTAAAATCGATTTTAGGTGCAAAATCACATTTAGATGCAAAATCCCCATGGCGTAAAGTAAGCAGCATTCCTGTATCACCTTTAGAAGCAAAACCACATGAAGGTACACAATCACCATTCGTGCATCATCAGCTGGAATGTGGAAGCAATTTCAAGGGCACAAATAACATGTATGTGCCAAATCACTGTTGTGCGTCACCAATAGGATGGTGAAATCACTTTAGGAGCCCAAATGTTCCAGTTTTGCGGTGCATTTGTACTTCTTTCACCGTCCAGCCATAGCAATAAGAGGTTCGCTTCAAGCTTGTGTACAAACATACCTAAAAGCCAGTAACTATGGTTGAAGTGGGCCAGCTGAAACTACCTTCTGTGTACGATTTAGGTACTACTAGCATGTGCGCTTGCAGTCTAGCCAGTCCTAAAAAGAACATTTATTCAAATAAAACCCTTACATTACCACTAGATGGCGCAAAGTGCATTGTAATTGTAGAGACGAGAGAAAATCTCTGTAAGAACGTAAGGATTTTATTCTTTCAACGGACGAAAAGAATAGATATTTCAGTATTTTCAATAAAAATAGAAATTCTTGAAAGCAAGAAACTTGACTCAAGTTTTAATTGCTAATAATACATTTATTTTAGAAATAATATAGAGCAAATAACAACAGAACGATATTTATTAGAACTCAATATTCTTGTCCACTCCATGAATTAACTAGTATTTCGAGATTTTTCAATATGGAAATTTCCTAGGTATGGTGGAATTCACACTTTCGTAAATCCAGGGTTGTGAAGGGTTGGTGGGTATTTTTGTTTGGCTCCAACTGGAGAAAGTATCAAATGTCTTTTTATCTTTGTGGTTGTAAACCAATGTTTTGGAGTTCGTTTCCCATCCTGGAGACGCACAAAGTATCACATCCGGCCAGGGCCAGAATAAGTATGTTGTGTTCAATTAAAACATGTAGATTTGTTCAGCTGTTACAGTTCCACATTCAGAAGTATTTATGCATTTCAGCACTCACGGGAATATGCAAATCTTTGAGAAACCTGAACACGTTATACCTTTGATCCAAATGGTGGGATGATCAGTCATGACGGCCTATAGGATTGTTTAAGTTCATGCATCTGTGATGATCTTATTTGTATGAATATATGCACACCATACACTCTGATACTTTATGATATAGCAATAGCACACTTTTTTTATTTTCTCTATTGGTGCAATAACGATGAACACAATTAATGCTGAAATTGCAAGAACCAGCCACCAATCCACTACCCTGTCCCCACTGAGACAATGATGTTGGGAGTGTAGGGGTTCCCGCTGGGCACTCCCTGCCTACTTATCCCTGGATTCCTTCCCTGCCTGGCTTGGGGGGATCCTGAGCTCGGTCCATCGTGGGAGTGACTGCCATGAGGATAATTTCACCTGGTCCCCAGCGATGGGCGCAGGATCGGCGTTAACTTTGGCCCAAGATTCGAATAAGTCTCTCGAGACAACCAATGTAACCTCCTATGAAGGGGAAAGGTGTGCAGACGTTTACCAGTTCCATTTATCAGCCTGGACGCAGCAGACTTAGCTTAAAAGGCAATATTGTCTATGTGATAAAACTGGACAAAAGTCAGAGCAGAGGCTAACCTCTCCTGTAAGGAATAGGATATATAATCTTCTGTAGACAAAGTTGGCAAACCGGGGACTGTGTGAAGACATTCTTATTGTTAGTCATGTTGAAAGTCAAGCACAGAACCCAAAGATGGACGTCAATGGCTTTCTTTTCTTCTGCTCTCTCCTGCACTCCACTCTATCTTCCTTCTCCTCTCTTAACCCCTTCAATTCTGATGACGGCTGGGAGCCGTCATGGCACACAGTGATCGTGTGCTGATGACGGCTCCCAGCCGTCATGACCACGCCCGCGATCGGAATGTGCCGCACAGGAGCGGAATTCCGGCCGCGGGCAAGGGGTTAAGTCCCCCCTTTACTCCTACTCCCCGTTGTCCAGTCATTGCTTCCTATTCTCATCTCCAGCTCTCCATCCTTTTCTATTGTGCTTGCTTTCGTCTACCCCTGCATTCCTCTTCTAGTCTCCTTTCCCCTCTATTCTCTCTTCCCCCTGTGCCTTTGCTCGCCGCTGGGATCCCTTCATTTGCTACCCCGTGCCACCTCTGAGCGCTGCTCTCCTCTCTATCAGCTCTCTCCTCTGCTCCTCCTGTTGGGCACTTCTCCTCTCCATTAGGTCTCAGCTCTTCACTCTGCTCCTCTTGGCTACCCCTTTTTCCACCCCCACACTCCCCGCCTGCCTCTCCTCTCTTCTCCCCTCCTCGCCTCTTCCCGGTCTGCCTTGCTGACCTCTGTTTTCCCCAGGGTGAATCCTCTCCCCTCACGCTGTTCTTATCTATCTCTACTTTCCACTTTCCTTTTAGTCGTCTTTACCCCGCCTTCTTTCTATCTCACTCTCATATCCATCTTAGAAGCCTCAGTTTTTGGTGGATTTTACATGCATGGAGCCTTCACCTCAATTGCAGCTTTCAAGGCAGTAGAGACGTTTAACCTCCCTCACAAAGACTGGTCCCCTTGAGGAATGCCTTTCTGTTCTAGCCCCTCTTCATGTGAGCTGCAGTAAGACGTCAGGATAAGGCTGGTCTTACCGCCATTTTGGAATGGGAAGAAAACGCCCAATAGTAGACAAGGGGATGCAGCTCTGGTATCAAGTGAGGCCACAGGTTGGAGTTGCACAGCTTGAATGGTTGGCAGGTTTCACGGGAGAGATGCAGATGGAAACATAACATGTTCTCTAACATAGGGACTGCTTCTGGTGTGGTTGATATATGGAGGAGATTGACAGCGTCAGAAATTAGGAGTATTCTAGGAATTAACTTCAAACTTCTTTCTGGTATGACCACTCTCTGTCTCCTACTTTATACTTGCATCATTCGAAAATGTCCCCACACTTTCAGCTCGGCATTTAGAAATGAGCTGATTGGGGCAGGTGTACAGATTACCTGAATGTCATTGACAGGCTAATGTGTCATATCCTCTGTCAATGAAAGAGAAGCAGATAGTGTACTGTTGGACTAAGATAACATTTCCAGAAAACAAATGAAAAGATTTTACCACAAAGGTGGACAGTATCTAAGCAGTCATTCAGCAGACTTTTCGGCATCTTAGTACACTATGGAAATGCGTTCTGCTGATTTTCCAGCTGGAAACACTGACGTCAGAATACAGTTCATGTTATCAGAGACATTTTTTTCCTTGACTATCATGGTTTAGTAAGGATTACTAATCTAAATGTATGTTTGCAGTTGAGGTCAACATATTATTGAGAGCACAAGAGACACTGCTCTATAGAACCTTTAATTTGCGATGTGTAATATTTTAAGGACTGCCTGGAGATTAAAAGAAAGTGGATGAAGTGGAATTACTGAGGAACTCAACACAGTCCTTGGATCCTCCGGGCTATTGCTTCATAGCCCTGAGCATGCAGACGTTCAGCTTTCTATGGAGTGCTCTTCTTATGTCTGTACAGAACTACTTGAGGTAGACTTCCAGTCTCTCATTCGGGTCTAGGGTGAAGTTTCCCTCCTAGCGAAGAGAGGAGGCATACCTCACGGTCTTTCTTGGGCTTAAAGACTCAGGGGCATATCAAGAAACGGCATTAAAATTATCCCCGCTTTAGCTGCAGGAAACTGCCCCTAAAGCGGCGATGATGGGCTTGATAATATGCCCTTATGAATTCCCATAGAAGCCCATGTTCGGGTGTGAACATGGGCTTCTATTGGAATTCTCAAGGGCATATTATCAAGCCCATCATTGCCGCTTTAGCTGCAGTTTCCTGCTGCTAAAGCGGCGATAATTTTAACGCCGTTCTTGATATGAACTGTAACTGTAACTCGCTATCCTCTTAGATATATAGGGAAAAAGAGAGAAGTGTATTATGCATGACTCCATGCCCTCTTGTCCTCTGACCCTGGAGAACATTTTGGGTTGGTTTTTTTTCCCTCGCCAGCCTTAACTCTGCCCCTTTAGGAGGATCTCTTTGCCTTACCAGGAACTCCTTGCAGGTTGACCTTGAGACTGGGAAGATAAAAGAGAGAGAGTTGCCAAGCTTCCTCCTGATAAGTTTTAGTGGCAGGTATATGGGATGAGTTGCGAATATCCCCTGTGGCAGCCAGCGTCCTTCCTGCATAAGCAGACCCATACCACAGTGTCTACCCTTGTATGTTGGACACGTGTGTCATGTGGCAAGGCTCTAATGGTGGCGACCCATGTTGCCTACAATTCTCTACAGCAGCGCCAAATAGCTCTTTATATCTTTGTGTCTGGCTGATGCTCGGTACAGAAAACAACGAGTACTGTGGTGTCTCAAGCCCTGCCGGGGAGAGATGACATCAGTACAGGTAAGCTGGTGACAACATAATGTGCAATCTACTATCATTTCTCCTTAAAGGGGCAAGTGTAAGTATGGAGGGTATGGGGAGCCTGTGGAATCCTTGCTGGGAGTAGAGCTCATGACTTTGACCACATATAGATTTGTTGCTTTTTAAAACGGACATATAAATGTCAAAGGCGATTTGCAGTTGTCTGTGTGGGATTGAGGGGCTTGTATGTGGCAAAACTCTTCATGTTCATGATCACCTTCTTGAAATTTAGTGTTCATTCAATGTTATGCCCCCATATCGATACACCGCTAAAGGCTGAAGTATCCAGTAGTGGCGTAGAGGAAAAGCGCGATGAGAGGTAGACATTACATACTAATTGCATTGTTCCTATAATCATAAGCAAGTTCTAAGATAAAGTGCGATGCTCTTGAGAGATTTTGAAGTGTGATGAAGACATCCTTTCTGTGATCCACCAGAGCAGCAGTTTCTGCATGCATTCCTTTCTCTAAACCAAATCTGGTTAGATATTTGGACCAATTTCTGAATTTTTGAATTCGGAACTCCTGCAAAACAAAAGTATAAACATTTCACATTAGCTCAGAGAAACTTCACATTTATAGCCATTTACCAGTAAAATACCTGAAAGGATACTTATTAGTTGCTTTAAGAAAGTTACAACAGTTGAATTCTTTGGTCAGTCAGTGAGATGATCGCCTTGGTCACTGTACGCATCAATGCACCCGGAAGCAACATGAGATCTTACATGCAACACTAACGCGAAATGTTTATCCTTAGGATATGGATACAATAACTATGAATAGCAATTGGGAGATGAATTTCCCAAAATAATTATTGTATGCAGTCTTGTGCTAAATAGCAGGACATAGTTATCACATGAGATTTATGGAGCCTGGAGCCTTCTATGCAGATCTTCCTGTGGAACCCAATGGAAACTGCAAGTGCAGACTACTGCTGTTCACCTGATTCAGGGGAAATTATTGTGTATTTGCTTTATTTATGATAAGTGTTGACAGTAAAGTCACACATATGGGTCACGGTGACTCTCGTAGCATATAGGGGAAAGCAATATTTGAGCCCTGGGTGCTATCTGAGCAGCTCAGTGGCATCACTGGGATGTCCTAGACAAAGTCCCTTGGGAAAGGGCAGGAGGCATTTTGACCCTCTGAACACTCTCTACCCCTTAAGGGGAACAGGACGCGGCCTAGGGGGTCAGGGAAAGGTGTAGTCCATTACGAGGCCAGAGAAGGAAGAAGCCCACTCATAGGAGCTCTCCACCAGAGGACTGCATGAGAATGTGTGTAAGCTTCAGTTGTGTGTGGTGGATCCTTGTCAATACAGAACTGAAGCCCACCCTACTCTGTCCCAAGGGCCCTAGTCCCATCTCTACAATCACTAAAATTAGGGTGAATATTTATTAAAAGTTCATACCACGTAGAGCAAGCAAAGTTTTGGCACTGAGTTGCATGAACAGGAGAGAGCTGAACAAAGCAATATCGACTAAGGTATGGCACTCTTGAGCTCTCTTTCTGCGCTGGTGCGCTTAAGACTGCCTAGCATCAACCCATAAAAGTTATGAATTGCCATTTATGATTGTTTGGGGTTTATTTATAAGCTCCTTGCATTGCTGGTGCATCACTTTTTGTGATACTTCGGTGGCGCACGAGCCTGCTCCATATTTACCAGGCAGCACTATGCCACATTTTTTGGCTTAATGCTACCTTGTAAATATTGTTTCTTTTAATTCAGTTTTCTGCGTTAAAGGGACATGGAATGGGTGTTGCTGGGGGCATTTGAAACATCATCATGGCGTTTTGGAATCGTAAGTCTGAAGCAGCGCTAAAAACTTACGCATCCCCAGGAGAGCAGAGGGAGGCACAACAAGGAGAAATATCTTTATTCTGCAGCACACAAAGAAAAATCCTCTTGTGATTGTTTTTGTGCAGGAAGGTTTCACTGCAAAAACTCATAAACAAGGCCGTTCCTGCACATAAACAATCATTTCCCACAACGCAGGCTCCCTAGATGAATTTAGAGCCAGCGTAGAGAGAAATGCAGGGCTACACCGTATTGTTGTAAATACGGTGCAGCCCTGCATTTCTAAAGTGAGAGACTGCAGCGTTACCCTTCTTGACTTAACGCCGCGCTCCTCCACTTTAGTTGTGAATAAGCCCCTGTCCATTTTTTAATGCATGTGACTGCATAAACAAGCGCTTGCTGGAGCCATTTAACCTCATCCGTGCTGCCACGATTTACCGCCGGTGCCCAATGTTAATGGGTGTGGTCATGACGGAACGGTTCCGTCATGAGCACAGCCCAACCGATGCTCATGACGGAACCGTTCCGTCATGAGCATCGAAAGGGTTAAGGATATCTGTGGTGTGTATAGGAGAGCAGTCTGCCTTCCTAAAACAGGGCATGAGCTATGAAAATTGAAACAGCGCTGCTTCAGACCAAACTTCCATCAATGTATTCCTTCCTTCTCCTACAGCTCCTCCTAGAGCTCTGAAGTTGGTCTGTGACACACAACGCTACATAAAACAGACATGTAATCGGCTTACGGTGGTGGAGCTTAATGTGCTAGAAGATAGGAACTTTCAGAAAGTACACCCCATGCCCTGTACAGAATTATAGACTCCTTGAGCCCAGTTTGTAAAGGAAGTTTTGCATCTTCTCCCACAGGTTACCTTCCTTGTGTGGGAACACATCTAAGACTTTCTGGAGCTTACAAACCTTTCCAGAAGTACGCCTTGAAAACTGTGACAGTTGCCAATTTTCAGGTGTACTCCAAGCGGGATATTCTCAAGAACCTGCCATAAAAAACGCCAAAATCGGTTATAGCAATCTTTCATAACGCCGTCTATCACAGAAAAAATAACTTAGTGTCAACGTCGTATTCTGAACACGGCGGTAGCATGCAATAGTTTCCCGACAATGCGTCAAATGTCCGCGATAAAAGTCCCTGGACGCTGATAAAAATCTAAACCCCAACGTGAAAAAACTTGTGATGGGCACAACTGCGATAAAAAATCCAGTGAGAAGCCACGCCAGCCTACAAGTCCGACAAGTCAGGTGGCCAAAATCACTATAAAAGCGTCAACCAAAAACACAAACAAGACCCAAACAACCATAGAGGTAGCCAGAGCAAGTACAGAGGACAACCAGAACCCCACAAGCCCCATGGAGGACCAGCCTGGGACCATCATTGGGGAACAGTGGCAGGAGTTGGGGGACCGGACACTTCACAACATGACCTGAGCCAACAGCAACAGGGTGAGTAATGACCAGTGATTGGGGGGACTGGGGGAGATGGGCACAATGGCACACATGCACAAGTTAAGTATAGAACATCTGCGGACAAACTATGTCCAAGAGTCACAACTCAAACCAAGAGCCCAATTTACACAAGTCTGCAACATCTCAGCACTGCATAAGCACAGAAGTGAAAGGCACACCGCCTGAAAGGGATAAGGGCCAGCCAAATCAGAGCCGAAGGGGCAACTCAACCACAATGCAGCACACACACAGTCTGACAGTAAACTTGTACAATGCCTGAACATACATGTGATAGGAATGGAATGCAACCTGGATGCACTCAGTTTGAACTAGTAATCAATGTTGATTCAGATGAGGATTCAAATGCTTAACTAAGTTAAGCATTTGAACATACATGTGAACACAATGTCAATCTGCATTTCCCCTTCACATTGCGGAGGGAGAATCAACACCTCCTACAGAGTAGACCCAATAACTCAGCACTGATGATGAAGAGGACCTCCCCAACATATACACCGACACACTCCAACAGCTCAGGGACAGCTCCAGCACCCCACCTCCAGGAGCAGGGCAGGCCAGCCACATACATGAGACCCTTCCCCCTGCAAAGAACAAACAGCAGGAAGCACCCACCACCACAGCTGTCTCCCAAGACCCCCACGACTAACACACGGCCTTCCAACGCCTGGTGTTGGGGTGCCAGGAGGAGATGTCTGACCAGCTGCGGGTGGGGTTCGACCTCATGGCAGTCAAACTAGATGCCATACATGGGTGTCCAAGTCCCATCAGGGACCACTCACAGTCCCTAACGGACACCCACTGTCCGCTCCTTGCTCTACAACAAGCCATGGCTGACATCGCTGGAGTCATGACTCTGAGCCAAGAACAACTGTCTAGTCAGAGTGGCCCCAGCAATGTCATCCGTGAGTTGGACACATAAGGAGGATGATGGAGAGCTTGGAGCGGATGCAGGTTGAAAGAATGTTTGCCACGGCTGCACACCAGCAAGATGTAGCTGTAATCTTCCATGCTCTGCAGATCCTCGTCATGGCATTGCCACCACAAGGCCTGGCGCGGATGGATGCTGGTGCTACTACTACATCAACAACTCCTCCCCCTGAAGTGTCAGTGCCACACAGTAAAGCGGATTTTTCTCCTACGTCCCCTGATGTGTCACTGCCACACAGTGATGCAGACAAAACACCACCACCTGCATGTGAGACACCTGACACATCAACAGACAAAGACAATGATGAATCTGGCTTTGTGGCTAGAATGAAGTGGTATCATTTATTTATTTATTTGCTGGTTTTTATAGCGCTTGAATCAACTCCAGATGGAGTATCTCTGCGCTTATGGTGCCGGCTAAACAGAAGATGTGAATTGGAGCAGATGCTAGATCTCATTTTTAAATAAGACAGTTTTCAGTTGCCTTCTGAATTTTAAGTGCTCAGTACACTGTCTTAAGGACAGAGGGAGTCTGTTCCATAATGTGGGTCCTGCAATTGACAATGCTTTATTCCCATGCCTCGCTTTCTTGGCGCGAGGCACCACTAGGAGCAGATTATTGCTTGATCTTAGTGTTCGAGATGGAATGTAAGGAATAAATTTGTTTTCAAGATATGCAGGCCCTTGTCCATGGAGACATTTGTGTATCAGGCAGGCTATCTTGAATTTTGTTCTTTGCCGGATCGAGAGCCAATGTAATTGCTCAAGGAGGGGTTTAGATGGAGTTCTTGGCGGAGCATTCAGAACTAGGCGGGCCGCTGTGTTTTGAATGACCTGGAGCTTAGCCAACACGCCTTCATTGGCAGAAAGCAGCAGGCCATTACAATAGTCGATCCGACTTAGCACGAGTGCCTGTACTAGCGTCCTCCTAAAGGAATCTGGCAGTAAAGGGAAGACCTTACGCAGCAGGCTGATGGTATGGAAACAAGAACCCGAGATGAAGTTGGAATGCTGTTTTAGTGATAGTTCTTGATCCAGACGGACCCCCAGGTTTTTCACTATCTGCTTGGGTTCTGGGGCTGCTCCCAAGTCCTGTGGCCACCAATCCGGGGCCCATAGCATCCTGGCTTCTCCAAACAGCATGACTTCCGTCTTGCTGACGTTGCACTGAAGGCAGTTGGAGGACATCCAGTGCGCCACTGCCTTCATGCCTGATGAGAAGGAGTTTCTTACTTCAGCGGAGAGGGTTTTAAAGGGGAAGAGGAGCTGGGTGTCATCAGCGTAGGATACTGGGGTAAACCCGTACCTACGCATCACTCTAGCCAGGGGTGCCACATAAATGTTGAAGAGGGTCGGGCTTAGACACGAACCCTGGGGCACCCCTTTTGATATCTCCATCTCCGCTGAACGATATGCACCCATGGTGACAGTCTGGGTGCGATCGGATAAAAAACTCCTTAGCCAGGCAAGGGCTTTGTTCTTGATGCCAGCGTTCGACAACCGCTCAGTCAAGATGGAATGTGACACGGTGTCGAACGCTGCAGACAGATCTAAAAGAACCAAGATTACTGAGATGCCCTTGTCCTGGTACATGTGCAGGTCATCAGTGACTGACAGAAGGGTGGATTCAGTGCTATGTTTGGGTCTGAAACCTGACTGAGAGTAGTCCAGAGCCCCAGCAAGTTCGATATAGCTGGAGAGATGGTGGTTGGCATGCTTCTCAGTCAGTTTCCCTAGGAAAGGTAGTAAGGAGATGGGCCTCAGATTAGCCAATTCGGTCCACGGAGTCGCAGTGTTTTTCCTGATTGGTCTAACAATGGCTCGTTTCCATTCTCTAGGGACATTGCCTGTGCTCAGAGAGAGGTTTACCATGTCTCCAATCATGGGGCAGAGTTGGTCAGCTAGGGCGGGCATTATCCTCGCTGGGATAGTATCGTCTGGGCTACCACTTTTGATCTGTGAGATCAAAGAGAGGATGTTATCAGACGAAATAGGAGGGAAGGTATCAAGAGAGTAAGTATTCTGCTTCAGGTCGGCATCTATTTGGAGAGGCGCTGTATCAGTAGTGGTGGTCTTGTTGGCGCAAATTATTTTCTCATAAATTTTGTCTATTTTTTCTGTAAAAAATTGAGATATTTCATTGCACAACTGCTGTGACGCTACCTCTGATGTTTCACATGCTGTAGGTTTGACAAATGTTTGAAGGATTTGATAGAGGACCCTGGGTGAATTCCCTGCAGCTGTGATTTGTGCCGTAATATGGGTTTTTCGTGCTACCCGGATGGCTTTGTGGTAGATGGATAGTGAATCCCAATATTTGTTCTTGTCCTCTACCAAATGAGAAGTTCTCCACTTCTTCTCAAACTTCCTGGCGGTTAACTTTAACGTCCTTAGATGGTCCGAAAACCAGACTTCCTGTTTTTTAGCAGGTCGGGGTTTAAATAGCTTCATGGGGGCAATTTTTTCTATCGCATCCCTAGTTGCACGTTCAAATTTTCCAAGTGCAATTTCAGCATTATCAGTGGGGAGGATGGCAAAGGGCTTGAATTTTCCCTTGAAGGAGTCAGCAGTAACTTTGTGCCATTGTCTGCGTACACTAGGTAGGGAGATAGTGCTTGCAGGGGTAGAGTTAGAATACGGGGTGTAGAATTCCATTATGAAGTGATCAGTCCAGTTAACCTGAAATCCAGGTAGACATGAAACTGACAGGAAACTAGATAAAATCAGGTCAAGAGTGTGTCCAGCCTGATGGGTGGGCCCAGAATTTCGTTTTATAAGTCCTAGTAAGGATAAATCTGTTAGTAAGGTCTGTGCCTCATTACAATCCATCCTTTCGCTGTGTACATTAAAATCCCCTACTAGTATGAAGTTGCTTTCATTATTTATATGAGGGGCCAGTAGCTCAATCAGCCTATTGGAGAAATTTGTGCAGGGCCCCGGAGGGCGGTATACTAGGGCACCTTTTTGATTTTCTTTGGGGGACCATACGATTTTAAAAATTAGTAGTTCAATTTCAGGGGTACTCAGCTCATCTAATATCGTAATGCTAATTTCTTGTTTGTGCACAATGGCTATCCCACCACCAGCTTTTATTGGCCGGTCCAGTCTGACTATCTTGTAGCCGTCAGGAATTCCTAGGGTTATAGCAGGGGTGGAGTGTGGTTTTAACCATGTTTCTGTGAGATAGCACAGGTCGGGTTGTTTTGAGGAAATTAGGTCCCATACTTCGGCAGTATGTTTGGAGAGTGACCTAATATTGCAAAGGATGTTTTTCCTCCCCGAGGGAGTCTGGCTAGAATCATTCTCAGTATTGCTAGGCGATTTACATGGTTGGTAGTGTTTAGCCTCAATATTGTCTCTTATTAGAGTACTGAACTGACTGTGGCAATGATAGCAGGAGAAAGGGCCTTCTATCTCAGGGAACACATCCCGTTTGCAGCCCGATAGTGGGGCAGAATTGAGTTGCCGCCATATGGAAGGGTTCAGCTTGGTTCTGCCCTCTGCATCATGCCCTGGATTAACACCTTTCACTGTCCCTCTTTACACTGAGCAACACTCACCTTGGACCTCGACATGGACTGCCATATTTGGTTAGGTTATCAATGACACAGTAATCACACTGCAGACTGTAGTCTTTCACTCCCTATGAACTTGTCAATCCCGAAAGTACTCTGGCTGGCCCTCCACGGGCCATCAATGTAAAGTGGGGTTTGAATGGCCCTGTACCGGTCCAGCTTCAACACTCCACTGAATGTGAAGAAAACATTCCAATTCACACAGATGTGTCATGGCCATGATCAATCAAGAATGAAAGTATGGATGAATGTAGGGACAGTGATTCCACAAAAAGGTACTCCCTGGGTAATGCTATCAATGCACATGTATGGCCGTGACCCAGATAGGCATTGAGACACACATTGTCATTCAAATCAACACACATCACAGTTGAATACAAGTGAAAGTGCGAAGACTTAAGTAGCATATGCGTGTCAGTACGGGCAAGATAAGTGCCACAACATGCAGACTAATGCAGCAGTATGTCAGAAGTTGTCAAGCGCCGCTGTCCACTCCGCATTGTTGTCTGCTCATGTATTCGGAGTCCAGGTGAATGCAACCATGTCCACTGTTGTCGTGGGATATGTGACCAGATCTCCAAGATGCAACAATGTGTTGGGACATGTGCAATGTGTTCCAATCTGTTGTGTCCCAGGTACGTAGTTACTCGTCCATGAAAGCAAATGCAGCTTTGTAGGCTAACATTTCCAACATAAGGTCGTTGTCGACTTCATCAAAAAGGACGGCGATGCGATCCATTACCAGGTCCGGACAGATGTGCTGCCTCCACCCCCTTACACCAATTAGCACTAGTGGGCTGGAGGACACTTAAGCTGCCCTCTATTAACCCGGATGATCCCCACTCATTAGCTTCTAAGATGGCTGCCCTGAAAAGAAGCTAAGAGCCATACTTCAGGATTTGGCATTTGTTAATAAGGTGCCAGAGCAATTAGCCAACGAGCGGAACAAATAACAGCCTAAAGATCCGATGCCCGGGACCCCGGTCCTCGGTGCTAAGGCATCAAAGTCCAGAGGTCTGTCCCTGTGAGTGGCCGATCTATTCAAGTGTTCCACTCTAGCAAGGAGGCTGTACCCTGTCAGGGATCCCTGCAGTCTGCCACCTGTCCTGGGCCTAAGAAGAGAGCACCATGACCCCTGCAGTGGGAGTGTTCGTCCAGATCAAAGGCTGTGAGTGCACCACAGACACACACCAAAATCTCCTGGGAGTGCCTGATCAACGCAATGTTGAGACAAAACGACCTTGAGGTCATCCAATCCTTCGTCATACACAACAAATGCAATGTGAAAAGTTACAGTTTAAGAAGAACAGATCATACTAACTGCAACTCCTTACCAAACTGCACACTTGGCCCAGAGCAGCGGCAGCGGATACAGCCTGTAACCAGGGGCTGCAACACCGGGACAGCGAGAGCGAGGGCTTCTTTGCCGACACCGTCAAGAGTCAGCACTGGTGAACTACTCGCGCCGCCGCCCCGGGACTGCATTTCCTGGCAGGCTAAGCGGCGGCGTGCCCTTTAAACTGCTGAACGGCGCCAGGAGGCGCATTTAATCAACGCGCTCCCCGCGTCGCGGACGCCAGGCCAAGCCCGGGCCAAGGGCGAGCCCGTTACAGACCGAGCAAGACCAGACCGGGCCCACCCTCTTGGCTCGTGGAAGCCTGGTCTGGAGCTTTGTAAGTTCATCTTTAACCTGACTGTGAGGACCTGCTCAAATCCAGCGGGGAAATGGAGATAAGGGAAAAGAGAAGTAAAGCTACGGCATCCTCTGCTATGGCGGCAGGTACTCTGGACAATTTTCTCATCAGACCTCATTCATTGGTGGCAAATGAACTAACTGTTTTAGAAAAAAGACTCTCACAAGGCATTGAAAGTGTTAGGAGATCATCTTTGGGTTTAATAGCTAATGCAAACCCCCTGAAAGAAACGAGGATTCTCACACTGCCCTCAAAGACAGCATTGACCAAACAATATCATCTGTTTTGCAAGACTTAAGGTCTAGACCATCCCTCCCCAGTGATTCGCTGTCGGCTAGTCCTGAGGTCACTGCTGTTCAGATTACTAAAGGACCATTGTCCAAAGGGGCCCAGAACATCAGCCCCCCACAATCACGAGGGGTGAGGGAAGGGGCTATCCCGAAGAGGAAAGGTGGGTGGCAGAATAAGGGTGGGAAAAAGCTAAAATTAGATCCACGCTCCAACCCTACAGAGACTCCGGGTCACTTAGTGGACCAGGTCTGCCCCCCATTACAAAATGTCAACTGTAGTACACCCCCCCAGACTCTGATGGCAGCACAACCTGCTGCTTTCAGGGTTGGGGAGGGGAACACGTGAGGGGAGGAAAATTCTACCCAAAATCTGAGTAACACCTTAAATCTCTGTTGGATCCCCTGGTCGCCAAATTAGACTGCATTGAGTGCAGACTACAAGCATTAGAAAAGGCCACCGGGGGCATTACGGACCTTTTACAAGGTATGGGGTCCAAACAGAGTATATGTGGAGTAAATGGGGGGCTACGCGTCTTCTACCGCCCCTACCTTACCTTTTTCCCGCCCACTGAATCATTCTATCACTTCTATATCGGCCCTCTCGAGCCTACCAATCCCCGCCCCTCCAAATCCCCCTACTGCATCTAATCCCCCCACTGTAGCTAATGTTCCTCAATCCAACATTCCTACACTGGCAGCTCCCCTGGTGTCGCATTCTTTGCCCCGACCTGCGCAAGATGAAAATCGAGCAAATATAAAAAGGCAGTAAGCTTACCCCCCGAGGCTGCCCCTTACGTGATGGTTTTAACTGGTGCCCCAGAGTTAAGAGACCCTAAAGTAGAAAGTTTCGCTTCCCTTAAAAATAAGGTGATGAGCTGGCTGAATATCTATAGACCTCTTCCCCTGAACATTAAAAGTGAAATTTTGATGGTAAGAAGAGCCCCCTGGGTGGGATATTCCCCAAAGACAATCAAGGTGGATTGCATCCTGGTAAACTTCAGGAACCCAGCTATTGTTTCACATATCTGCAATTGGTTAGGCAGCACGGGGGACACAGTAATCCAGCCTCTCTCCCTGTCCTTCTTCTACCCTCCCGTAAATCCATCGCAGGACCCAGGAACGGTCGAAGAGTGGACCAGGGTGGGCCGCAGAGGCTAAATCAGAGGTCCTAGGCCTAATTTTTTAGTAATTCCAAGGCCTATTGATTATCTTCATAACAACAGGTACAGTTGCCTTGAACAGGTAGACTGACTTTACAGGGAGGGTTGCCCCCAGGGTAGTCTTGGGGGCCGTGCCCCCATAATCGGGGATACCTTGCGGGAATCGGACTCGCGCAGTGAAGTTCAGCAGGGGGCTCCGGTGGTTGTTACTGATGCATGGGGCATGCAGAAAGTAATTAACAATCATGATCTAACAGGCACAACGGCAATTGATCCCCCTACGCAAGCTCAAGACAGTTTCCCTGGCCCATCTAAAACAAAAATTGTTTCCTGGAACGTGGCAGGACTTGGTAATAAACTGGCCTGTCTGGAGTGGGGCTCTTTTATAGACACGATAGATGTATGCCTTTTTCAGGAAACATGGGCACGGGAAGAACAATTTCGAATAGGGTATGCCTCATATACAGTTCCCGCAAGGTGGGGGGGAAGGGGTAGACCCTCGGGAGGGCTAACAATTTGGATTAGAACCGATCTAGGCTGCACTGCCAGGGTGAAGAATACGGCATCAGAGGATATCCAATGCGTGATCCTGAAGTGGCAGAATGGAACAAGACTTGCCTTGGCTAACATCTATTCCAGACCTGTGAGTGTTACATCCAAGTCTAGAGCCATTGAGGAGCTTGCCTCCTTCCTTGGTGATATCACTGAGGGAGTGACTTGTGTGATAGGGGGAGATTTCAACTCCCACTTTGAGCCACTTGTGGGGCTGATGGATGCTGTAAATCAGGAGGAGGAGGATGCATGGAAAATCCCCCAGGTGGCTGGGCCTCTAGTAAGGTCATGGTCCCCTTTGGCACTACAAATAACCACTATGACGTTGAACCACTCAATGAGGGCCTGCAATGGTCGGGTGAAATCGGACATTCCTCCTATGAATACTTTTAATAAACCAGGAAGGGAGGCACGCCTTGACTACATTCTAGTAGAATGTAGTTCTTAGCATAGGGTTCTAGATTTTAGAGTGGCCCAGAGGGGAGAGAGTTATCACAATCCTCTGATTCTTGATTTCGCACTCCCAGATGTGATAAGGGGCAGTTCTAAATCTGAGTCTGGGCAAATTAATAGAGCCCTACTCTCAAACAACAGATGCAGGGTAAGATGGGACAAGCTGGTTACCCACCCAGATCAGGTAGCGGAGCTTTACGCTCGGCTTATCCCAACACTAGAAGCTGTAACCGAACTTAAGTCACTACAACCGGCACATGAAATCCATCACAAGCTGGCAGAAATCAACAGGACATTATTCACTAGCCTAGCCGAAATTCTAAATCCTCCGGCTTCCAGAGTGAGCAGGGTAGGTAGTAAGCCCAGCTGGTATAATAAAACCTGCAGACTAGCTAAAAAAGAACTCCTTGAGCCACTGAAAGAAAAAGGGACAGGGCTCTTATAAAGCATAGGAGGAAAGTGTACCGCAAATTAATTCATCATGCCAAGATTGAGTGGGGAAATGAGAATTGGGCAAACTTAACATCCGCCCTTGCAGTAAAAGATGCTCGTAAATTTGGGCAAATTGTAATAACAGGTTCTGCTGAACCTGAGCTGGCACTAGTACCCAATATTGCCGCAGAGGTTTGGGAACACCAGGGGGAGATCCTTATTGGGAATTTACACAGTGTAGGTTTAGACTTCAACTCGGATTCACCCATTTCTGAGTATGAGTTCACTGAAGGGAAGGTCAGGGATGCTATCACTAGACTCCCCGTTGAGAAAGCCCCGGGGTTGGATAAGGTCCCTGGAGACCTTTTTAAGCATGAGCCCGGGATATGGGCTCCATATCTAGCGTTCATTTTTAATAGAATCCTAGGGGGCATGGCTGTCCCAAGTACTTGGCTGGGAGCTGAGATAGTCCCTATCTTCAAGAAGGGGTCACCTCTGCTCCCAGCCAACTATAGGCCGATCAGCCTAATAGATGTATCACAAAAACTTTTTGCGAGGCTGATTTTGGATCGCCTCAAGTGTTGGTTGGAAAAGTTTGACATACTAAGGCCATATCAGGCGGGCTTTAGAAAGAATGTCTCGACCACGGACCAGATTTTTCGTTTAACCATGCTCTTCTGGAAAACTGTGAAAATTAATCGTGGCTCACTGTACACGGTATTCGTGGACCTCCGTGCGGCCTTCGACCTGGTCCCACGTTGGAAATTGTGGAGCGTGCTTTCAGACATGGGCATTCCTGCCCCTCTACTGAATATTATAATATGACTCCACAAAGAGAACTTTGCTAAGGTCAGGTGTGGGAGAGAAGGCAAACTGTCATCTAGCTTCCCCGTTGGCAGAGGGGTGAGGCAGGGGTGCGTCTTGGCGCCCACCCTGTTCTGCCTCTTTGTCAACGGGGTAATCGCACACCTGAATGCGGTCTCTAATAGAGATGCACCGAGGCTAGCAGGAGTCGGGGTCTCCGCGATTATGTTCGCGGATGATATCCTACTACTCTCGAAGACCCCCATGGGTATACAGCGAGTTCTGGACGCCTTTGTAAATTTTTGTCAAGAACGAGGGTTGGAAATAAACACCTCCAAAACCAAATTTATGATTTTTAACCCCCCGAGAATAACACGCCCTAGCCCTGTGATTGGAGGAGCTCGGCTGGAAAGAGTCCAGACGTTTAAGTATCTGGGTCTAACTCTCAACGAGAGTATGACCTGGGCTCAACATCAAATAAAATCGCAATTAAAGCTCACACAAAAGGTGGGGGGCATTCTTAAACTTTTGAGTAAGGCTACAGTTAAGCCAGTTGGACCACCGTTGGAAATTTATAAATTGCAGGCACGAGGGGCGGTAGTTTACGGTGGCGAATTGTGGGGCTATAACTGCTCTCCCGCGATCGTCGCCACCGAAAACAAATTCCTTAGACAGCTGGTCTCACTTCCACCAAGTACGCCACTGCTACCTCTAAGGCTTGACCTGGGCCTCAGACCTCTTAATGAGGAATTGGGCCTTAAACCCCTGACTTTCTGGAGGCGACTCCAGAGCTTAATAACTACAGGCAAGAGCTTATTGAGGTTTTGAAACTGCCTAATGCAGGGAAACTCCCCTAGTTAAAATATATAAAACATGAATTTGAAAGGCTGAGCCTCCCTCTTATGTGGAGTAACCCTGAGCAAGCATGCACTAACATTTCACGTAAGCAGCTGGCTAACCTGTAATTCGAACACAATCTATCTGCCAGCCTGTCTAATCCTAAATTAGGAACCTTGACGAACACCTTTTTAATGAACAAGGACTATTACAAATTAGAGCCTGTTCTGAATGACATTAGTCTCCCTGGTCTTAGGAAATGTTATCTCCAATGGAGACATGGCTCTCTGCCAATCAGATCCCTCACAAGTAAATGGTCACCCCCTTCCCCAAAAAATTGTCTGGGATGCTCGGCGGAGTTAATAAATGAACTGAATGTTGTATTTTTCTGCTCTGGTTATCAGATCCCCAAAAAAAGTGGATAGTTCCGATCTGTAAAAACCGATTAGACAGTGTCATGAAGCCTTTCAAATACTAAAGACTGATGTCTCCCCCCCAATTGTATTTGCTGTATCTAAATTTCTAGCAGCAATGTGGTGCATGAGACGGAACTATCTGAATGCTCAGCCTAGTGGGAGTGGGTAGACGCATGTAGATAGTTCTGGGGAGTCTGATTGCAAATTACATAAGTGCAGGGTTCCATGATGAACATGTTTTAATTGACAGTTTTTTTAATGATTTTTTTAATGATTTTATTGCACTGTGTTTTTTATAGCTTAAATGAATTTCCTCTGATGGTAGTTTTTATGGCAATGTATTGATTTATATGTATTGGAATTCCTTTTATGATAATATTGTTGCAATAAAGATGATAAAGTAAAGTAAATTAGCACTACAGCCCAATAGGGGAGCGGTTCAATGTGGTCACTGTACATGAGGATTTGCGCAATCTCCCAGGTCCAGCTGCCAGCATGTATGCCAAGTATCAAGGCATCCCATAAATGGGTATCACAGTGACACTCCTGGTCGTGGGCCAACAGGGGTGCACACACATGTCAAAATCCAGTTCAGCTACCATCCTGTTGGATAGGCAGAGATCCATTGACCACTCGAATATGCATCATCGACAATGCAACACAGGCTGAACGTAGGTGACGTTGGCAAAGCTTAAGCTTAGCCGGTAACTGATCCATAGCACTGCCAATGGCAGTGACCCCAGTAAATGTAGCATTTGTGCACGTTACAGTTCCACCAGACAGGGGTTGTTCGGCCATTGCGTTAGTGGCTCTTGTTGAAGCTGCACTATTCTGACCTGCGCCAGTTCTGTGGATGAAATGCCACATCTCGGATCAATGAGTTGTTTTTGTGTGCACCGGTTGTACGCCTGGGATGTTGTGGGAGTAAGTGTGAAGGCCATTTCATGCAAGATAACTTTGAGCAAGGACTCCTGTGTGTGGGGTGTGTATACGTTGATCTCTCGTCCAGCTGTGTGTAGTGTGGGAGTCAGCATCAGCTGCTATAGTATCTGTCAGTGGTTGCCAGGCAAATGCATTTCCTAGGTTGCAGGTGCAGATGTGCTTCCGCCTGATAGTTCGGACAATGGAGCTTTCATCCCTAGTGTAAGTTTGTAATCTGCTTGCATTCATGAAATGTGAAGTGGCTTCTTGGGGGTGGGGTGGGATGAGTGGGACTTTGGGATTCATTTTTGACATATCTTGAATGTGGCATATGAGCGGCATCACTGTGTGTTACGTTGCCTCACAGCTGCTCCTCCCTCCCCCAAACCCATTTACTTAAGTGCGCTGCACAATTGCATTACTTGCACTCCTACGGCACAGTATTTCAAGCCTGTGTGTGCATGTCCACAAGCCTGACAACGACACTGTGATGTTGGCCGTTGAAGGTGATGAGCCACGTGAGTGTAGGCCTATGGTAAGAATAGGGCGGACACAGATGTAGAGTACATGCCTGGCTGAACTGGCGCTGCTAATGAGGCTAGGCATTTGGCTCATGCTGTGGCAATACAGATACACACAACACTTGGCATGTATGATCCTGGACCCCAGGGGTCTTGCGCTCCTTCATTACTTCGTTTGTGCGAGCCCGCCCTCCGAGTGCATGCTACATTGCAACATTGTCGCTTACAGGGGGGGCGACTTAGCTACATGGCCAAGCTCTTACCCATTGCCTGAGGTGACATGTTTGCGTCCGCTGTCCACAGCACAATGTAATGTGGTAGGGCCCGAGGCCATCATTCATACATAATGTCCACACGGACACACTTGGGTAGATAGTGGAACTGGTTATAAGCAAGTGCGCCCGGCCCCTTTTTATACCCAGGATCACATATCAAGTAACGCCTGCGCTGGATGAGTGTGGGGTGAGTGTGAGCCAGCCCTCAGGGAGTGGTTGGTGCTAACAACTACTTGAACAGAGATCACTATTAAAGCAGAAACAGAAAACACCAACATAACACAAACAACTCCGAAGCATCATGGAAGTAGCCGGAGCAGGTACAGAGGTCACCCAATATTCAATCAGAAGGGGCCATGACTTGTGGTGCACTGAGGTAGGGGCATCAGAGCTGAGCGTGCTTATGTGAAGAAATTGTCAATGATTGCGTCCCTTCAGGATATTCCTGCTGTAGGTCCAGTGGGGTGTGTTACACCTGCCTCATCGTCATCATCATCGTCCCAGGTCTTCCACACTGCCTGAGGTGACATTGTTGTGTCCCCAGTCAATAGCACGTAACTCAATCATAAAGGGTCCATGAGTTGTGGTGCACAGAGTTAGTGCCACCTGTGGTGCTCAGCTGGTGTGCAGCCTGCGATGATGCGCTGTCCGTGAAGGTCAGGAATAGATTTCATGTGTGTGAGCCCTGTGGACCACAGTATAGGCTAGAGGCAGAGATCACCAGGAGCCCACAGCCGCGTGGCGTTGACTTGTGCTGCACTTGAAGCGCTCAGGGGGTGCACAGCCAGCGACGATGCGTCATCCGGGGAGGCCGCACTGGGAGCAATGTCTTTTGCCTACTGAATTCTGCCTCAATAAGTCCACGTGGCAATGACTTGGGGTACACAGAGTTAGAGGCATCTGTGGCGCTCAGCGTGTGCACAGCCTGCGATGATGCGTGGTCCGGGCGGGCTGCACTGGTAGCAATGTCTGTTGCCTACTGGCCTGTATCATCTGCAATCGCGACTCAATCTGAATTGTGAGCCCTGCTGACTGCAGTGCAGGTCGAAGGCAGTAGTCAGCACAGACATGACTCCGAGGTGCTGTGCCACTGAGTTCGCTGGGGACCTGTGTCGCAGATGCCAGCGATGGGCTGAGGAGGCCGGCGGCCTCGTGGCAGGGTGAGGGGCACCACCCTGCTAGACGTGTTGGCCATTCCGGAAGTGAACCAAGCCCAGAGCCCCTGCCTATTCATTCAAACTCCTATGCTGGAATGGCGTACGCCGGACCAGCCCACTCAGCTTACGCTTACAGGGGGGGGACACAGCTACATGACCGAGGTCTTCCCCACTGCCTGAGGTAACATGGTTGCGTCCACTGTCCACAAGACTACAAACACCAGCAGCATATGTCCACATGGACAGGTCTGTGCTCTGCATACTGAGGTCTGTCCAGCACATCACCGCCACACTTGGCATTGTGTGCTTTCTTATTCATGGGTGACCTGCCTCCTTCACACATACTTGGTTCCCACCTCTCTCCACATTCTGCTATTGTGTGGCTGAGGGGCCATGCCACTTTCGGAACGTCCGCTGTCCTGTTTGGTGGTAGTCGGAGGGGGCGGGGGCCGGAGGGGGCGTGGGGGTGGTGGCGGTGGGTTTTGTGGACCTCTTGGGTCTCCGAGCTGCATGATCAGTAGCTCCATGACATGTGTTCATCTTCAGATGTGGCTCTGGGCTGGGCTCCCTTTCATACTGGTGGTAGTCATCCTGCTTTACACCAGTAAAAGGCAGGTGTTGAATCCCTGCTGCTAACGCACCTTATCACCTGTTTTTGGATCACATCGCAGGTCTGGCTGGTCATTGAGAATATAGCAAAGTGGTGTTTTCGAGTGTTTTTGCACGGGAACGCCTACTCTGCATATCATTAGGGTTAGTCGTCGCTCTCATCCGTGGCGATGTTTTTTGCGGAAGCTATTGCTGGAAAACTGGTGATATCGGCAGTTTGCACCAGCTTGAAAATGGGGCGATAATTCTTTTGCCATTTTTGCTGCGCTAAAGTGCCGATAAATCGGCGATAAGTCCTTGAGAATATGACCCCAAGTGCCTCCAAGTTTCTGATTTAATGTGTCAGGAGGGCATATGTCTCATCTTCTCTGATTCCATGTTTTTTTTCTCCAGGCTCAAAAAATTCATATTTTGCGTTAATTAAAGTTAAATTTACATTTGGAAAACAATTTACGCATGCATAATATTAACAGAATTGTGCAATATTAGATTGGAGTAAATATCAAATTTCACCTACATCACTGCACTTTCTTTGCCTGGTAAATGATATGGGGTAGTTGCATATATCATTTGAGCTATAACAAAACTGTTTTATATGTGTAGAAGTGGGTTTTACACAATATACACAAATTAGAAATTTACAAAACACACTTGTAGTTGCATAGCAACTCTCTGACACACAATGAACACACTAGAAAACAACACAGCCTGTCCCTGTCCCATGTACATTCCACTCTATACAAGGCACAACGCCTATGTAAAATACACACAGTGCGTGCTGGGGTACCAGCCAGTGAACCAGGCACATTAATGAGAAACACTTGAAGAATAATTTTCTTAACAAGCATTGCAAGGCCATTTACAGGGGTCTTTCCTTCATAGTATTAAAGTGTCACCTTGCAAGGGGGGGGGGGGGGGAGGGATTTTGGTTGGGAATCTCCCCCAATTCCAAAGTAAAAGATTTGAAAGATTACGTTAAAGAAAATTTTTAGGAGTCTGTCTCATGCAAGTATTTAGATAAAAATGCCAATATTTATTGCAAAACTGTGATTTTTATATTCAACTCAAAGACACTGTTAAAAGGATGTCACAGAGAGTGAGGAATAGGAAGCTAGAGAAAGAGAAGGCAGAGAGTAAGAGACAGAGAGACAACCAGAAAGAAAATAGGCAAGAGACGGGTGCGGATAGGTAAGAAGTATGATGAAAAGATAAGAAGTGGGAAATTGAGGGGCAATGTGAAAGATGTGAAGGACATGGAAAGGGCGCGTCTTTAAGTGCTCTTTGAACCCTACCAAAGAGTGCCAAATGTTACTGGTATAATGTGATTATAAATGCACCATTTTGCACTTTTTACATTTCTTATCCTTTTAGATTCTAGCAGTACCCTTTCTCTTTGGTGTGGACAAACTATATGGTCTGCTCTTGAAGGCTGGCAAGTTTCTCTTTTTGTCCAATTTCTGCCAGAATTTAGTTACCTTGATAAAATATCCTTCTAGCACAGAGGTTTTCAAACGTTTTTGCTCTATGCCCCCCAAATAAAACATTTTGACGCCAGGCCCCCCTCCAAACCTTTATGACAAGAATTGGGGGAGGGGCAGGATTGAGCACAGGGGGCGGAGCTTATGAGATCATTTCTTGGAGATGTTTTCTATGCCATATATTCCACAATAACTGTAAGACTTACAAAATAGCAAATTAATGAAGCAAAAACATGAATTAACAAAGAGAAGCTCTGCCCCTGATAATGTGGTGTCTGTGATCCTATCACACTTCTCAGATCAATGCAACTGCACCTGCTAAAGTAATGATAACCGTGGCCCTGAGCAGCAAGAAATATACTCCAATTACATTACCCAAGGTGAGATTTTGTAAGACTTAGAAAAATTAAGTGATTCACCAAGAATCACAGGATGTTTAGCAAAAGATGGGACTTGAATCTAGTTCCCCTGTTCCAAATTGAGCATATCTCATAATAAGGCCACATTTCCTCCCCCAGAAAAACATGAGCTCCCATGAGTTGCCCCTTTTTTGCAGCAAAGGTGCCTGTGGTCCTAATGCTAGCAAGGTAAATTAGATCATATACCCTTTTTATTTTTAAAAAGACATAACTGTAATACAGTGGGCCTTCTAGACCAGTGGACCCTGGTGCTGCTGCACCTACTTCACCAGTGATCAGTACTGCCTTGCGAAGTGCAATGTCTCCTCTGCCCTTCGTTAAAAACATGAGCTCTCATTTTGTCCCATCCTAGTCACTGTCTTCTCTCTGATGTCCCCAGAAAGGTGTCTCCTCTGCTAAAATTTTACCACCCTTAGATCATTACTCAGAGGCCCAAAGCAACTCTTCCAAAGCAAGTGGCCACTGGACCCTACTGTAATAATAATCTAATAGTACGAATAGTAAAGCAGACATGGGGTTTAGCTGGTCCTTTATACCACTGGGACCTGGTGCCACAGCACCTGCTGTACTAATCATATCTACAAATCTGATTATATAAAAATCTGTCACATTGTGTGTGTGTGTGTGTATGTATCATAGTCAAAAACGACATAGATTAGAAATACTGTGCACATCGTGCAATTACTGACATGATACTCGTTATCCTGATATCAAAAAATACCTGCATCATATATCAGGGCATGGAAAATGCATTAGCTTGATTATGATGAGAACACCAAAATCCCTACATCACACGATCTCAACATAAACACAGAGTAAGCCGCGTACTGATGCTGCTATTAGTTATAAGGCCGTTGAGTATCCCCAAACAGGGCACAGAGGCACCAGTGCTTTAAATATTGGTAATATGCAGAATTTAGTAGTTCACCACGAGGATTGCTTTTTCCATGGAATTTGGTGCTGTTTCATCGTGACTGTGAACTCGTTAATTTCTCCCGCTCTGCGAGGAGCATAGTGCAAAAACACTGGGACTCTTCCAGCTGTAGGCAGAGTGGAGATACATGGGCTCTATGAAGGGGTGAAAAAACAAGGAAGCCTCATTAACAAGCAAACGGTCTTTTAAAGACCTGTGAAGTACTGGGGTGGGGCTGTGTGTGTTCCCGGGAAGCTGTCTCACAGGACGGGGGTGGGGGGGGGGGGCTGAAGCCCTTTGAGCTCACATACCAGTATTGTGCGTGCAGGAGTGCGCTCTTTTCAAGCACTCGTCATGATCGTCCCACACACATCGACATAGAGCACGTTGTTAGCACGGCAGCTTCGTTTCAGCTACCTTGCAAGGGTGGTTCTTTAGCGGCTGGCGCAATGTCACACACAGAGGGATGGTGCCTCTGAGTGGCACTATACTCTAGGACTGTTGCACGTTGTGCCCAGGGTCGGACTGGCCATAGCTGGCACCGGGCAATCCCCTGGTGCCCCGCACAGGTGTTGGCCGGTTTGGGCCCCCCATAGCTGCCAAATCGGCCCTGTACCAAAATCGGCCGAAAAACGGCCCGGCAAAGAGCGCGGCAGCACCTCCAACCCCCCCTCTCCCCCACCCCGAGTGGGGAGGGGGGGCGAGCATTTTCTGGTTGCCAGTCCGGCCCTGGTTGTGCCTCCCCTGTCTGGAGGCCGCACTGAAGTCACACACTCTGCCACACCGTTTATAATGGGGGAGGAGACTGTTGTAACTAGAAACCAGGTTCTCCCCAGCAAAGCGCTAGACACACTGTGTGACAAATAGCAAATAGTTGAAGACGCATTCCCGCCCCCCTGGAAATGCAGCCACGGACCCCAAGAGGGGCGCACCCCACAGTTTGAATACCACTGAAATCTAGCACTACCAATGCATCACAAATATTAAATTGATCCGATAAGGCTTGCAAGCAGACCCAGGTTAGGTGATATTTCAGAAGATATGCCGTTAACGTTTTTCAGATGAGCTTGAAATATATCCAACTACGGATCACATACTTTGTTAGAACCTATGGTATTTGAGATTTAGATTAATTAAATATAATAACTGCCACCATGCAGTCTTTTTGTGTGCGTAAATTGGTGATCATAACTAAACATTCTTTGCCTTTCCAAAAACGGTTGATGGGCTTAATAAAGGATTTTCTCCAAAATGTGCACAGGCCTCGCAACTGGACAATTATTTAGCCTGTTAAATAATCTCACATGTTTTTTTCACCCCAGAAAACATTTCATTGAAAGGCGAGTTCTGAAAATACATTGAAAGCATTGTTTACTTGTATGACCTTTATGACTTCGTTTCAGAAAGAATACTAGACATTTTGGAAAGAATTTCCCTACGTGGTCAATTACAATTATAGGATAACCAAAAACAGACCCAATCAAGGCTAAACGTATTGAAACAGCTGTTTGGTATGATACATTTTGCAGAATATATATCCATAATGTAGAACTGTTGCATAGCTGATATTTTCTTTTACTGGCTCATACCTTCTCTATTAATGATCCACTTGATGGCACAATAACTTCAGCCTCGATAAGATTTAAGCTAAACTTTCCTGGGTGATTAGCCCTGATTTGAAAGGCTCATTCAGGGTAACAAAGGGGCATATTATCAAGGACCGGTGTTAAAATTATTGCCGTTTTATCGACAGGAACCTGCCGATAAAACGGCGATAATGGGCTTGATAATACGCCGTTAATTCCCATAGAAGCCTATGTTAACATCAGAACATGGGCTTCTATGGGAATTAACAAGGGCGTATTATAAAGCCCAATATCGCCGTTTTATCGGCAGTTTCAGGACGATAAAACGGCGATAATTTTAACACCGGTCCTTGTTATTATGCCATCAACTTAGTGAATGCATGGAAAAAAATAACCAAATCTACATCAGAATAGTAAGAACTGGTTAACACTAAATGATGCTCAGTTCCTGAGCCAACATCATTTTTTTCCTCCACAGCCAATTCTTTCTCCTCCAGGGCTAATTTCTTTTGTTTCTCCTCCTCCTCCATGGACAGTTTTTCTCTTCGAAAGGCGTGTTTCTTTTGCTCTGCCTTTAGCTTCAGTTTGGCAAGTTGCAACATGTTTCCTCTCCTCCTCCCTGCCATTCAGCTCCTCATCATTCTCTATTTGCTCATCCTCCTTCGTCTCGGTGTTCTCATGTGTTCCATCTGTAGCCTCTATCCAGATCCTCAGGGCCTTTTGCAGCTATACCTTCTTGGTCTTTGTTAGAAACCTTGAACCCCTTACGAAAATCAATGAGCGGGGTCACAGTTTTACTTCTCCAGCTCAGCCATCTCAAATCCATGGTTGCAGGTGCAGGTGCAGCTATGGGACCGCCAATCAGAGGGCCCGATTCACAGAACTAACTTAAGACAAAATCCTAAACTTACTACCATTTTGGTATTCGCAGAAGGCACTTACTCTTACTCATTTTGGTATTCACAGATGGCACTTACTCATTTTGGTATTCACAGATGGCACTTACTCATTTTAGTATTCACAGAAGTTAGGAGTCCTAACTTTAGGACTCCTAAATGCCTTCTGGGAATACCGAAAGTCCTAACTTTACTACTCCTAAACTAAGAAAAATCCTAATTTTAAGACTTTCGGTATTCACAGAAGGCATTTAGCAGTCCTAAAGTTAGGAGTCCTAACTTTACTACTCCTAAGCTGAGAAAAATCCTAATTTTAAGACTTTCGGTATTCACAGAAGGCATTTAAGAGTCCTAAAGTTAGGACTCCTAACTTCTGTGAATACCGAAATGAGTAAGTGCCTTCTCTGAATACCAAAATGGTAGTAAGTTTAGGATTTTGTCTTAAGTTAGTTCTGTGAATCGGGCCCAGAGACATGATTTTAGGAAAAGTAAAAATACCAATCAGGAAGAATAGAAACATTAAAAATGACAACTAAAGAGAGCAGCAAAAATTGCCAATGGGGATCAGAGACAATTGATTCTAATTGGTCTTAGATGTGGATTGTAGTGTAGACCAACTAACTGTAAGGCACTGCACAATTACAAGTCCTATCATAAATGCTGATCATCAATGTTAAAAATTGGGAGCCTCATTTACGAAAAGTGATGCATCGCTGCACCACTTTTCATTTTCATTGCGCCCTCCTTGTGACATGCTGGATCGTCATATTTACAGTATGACGCATCATGTTGCAAGGAGTTACAGATATGTCAGAATTTCTGATGTATGTGTAGGCGCAAAAATGACATGTTAAATGTGCCTGTGTCAGTCTTACGCCTGCCATGAGGCAGACGTAAGTTATTGACGCATTTGTGTCCTACAAGTGACGCAGTGAAATCTCATAGATTTCACTGCTTTACTTCTACAAGGCTTACTTGCGCCAGAACCCCCACCCATCATACATTATACCTGGAGCAGGTATAATGTGGCACAGGGGTGTACAAAGTGACGCACCTACCTAGATGCGTCATTTTGTAAATATGACGCAACATGGCACATTTTTTACCCTGCTGATGCGTCACAAAAAGTGATGCATCGTTGGTGCAAACGTGACGCAAGTGCTCATAAATAAGCCCCAGGGTCTGTAGTTGGCAGAGGTAAGCACCCTGTCCTAGTAGGGACCACAATCCTAGTCAGAGTAAGTCAGATACCTAACCTAAATTAACCTGTGCTCACCCTCTGGTAGCTTGGCACAGAGCATTGAGGCTTAACTTATGAGACTATGTGTAAAGTATTTGTGCAACACTTAAATTACAGTTACACAGAGAAAACACTAACAAAATACTCCACACTAGGATAGAAAAATAAAAATATTTTAATGAGTTAAACAAGACCAAAGTGACCAGAAATCCAATAAGTAGAACTTGAGATAAGTATTTTTAAGTTTTAGAGAGAAAGATGAGAGGCTATACACACATTACGAGATGTTACAATATTCGTATAATCCGTTGGTTTGAACGAAATTATGCTGTGTATGCTGTACATCGTTTGTTGCTGCTGGCCAGAATAAATAAGGTGAAAAACAACGTTGAGTTGGTGTCTCCAATTGTGTGAGCAAACTCGATTGGAATGTGTAGTGGCCTGCTCTGGCCACGGGGACACCCCACTGCTAGCAAGGCGGGTCCGCGTGCCTCACAATCTATATATATATATATATATATATATATATATATATATATATATATATATATATATATATATATATATATATATATATATATATATATATATATATATATATATATATATCATCAAACAAATTGCTAAGCATTTGGAAAAGCACTGACATTGCTCAACCTTCCAGTCTTCTGCATTCGAACTTACTGAAAGCAATTATTTTTTAACGCACTGAAGACTCCAAGTCCCAGACAACCCTGGTACAACGATGCACTTAACATACGCCCACAGGGGGGCTTGTGAAATGAAATGAAATAAAAGAGCCGGAAATGAAAACAGTGCGCCTTTCGTGTGTCATTCATGCAGCCCAGGAAGAAGGGTTGTGAAACCCTGAAACGCGTTGGCACAATAATTATTGGTGAAACAGAGGGCATTGTGTGAGCAGAAGACTGGAAGGTTGAGCAATGTCGAGTGCTTTTCCAAATGCTTAGGGCAATTTGTTTCAACGCACTTTATCAAAGGCTTTAGGCTTCTGTGACACGAAGTGGGCATGCTCTTACACCACGTAAATTTGAAAAGCTGTCCCACCCTTGTGGGCGTGGCCGCACCGCGGCCTGCTGGTAGCTGTAGTGCCGGTTTTGCTCCAGTGAGCTGCCCAATTGATGACACAGTCAAAGTTTTACCCCAGTGGGTTTGCGCCTCCCGGCGCCTCGATTGCCGCTGTAATTCACCTTAGAAATAAATGGCACTGGTCTCCATATCCGGGGTGCCATTCGACTCCTCCAGTGGTGGGCTGATCACAACCCCAGGGAACTGCTTCCGCGGCTCAGGCTGGCCGCTAACATAACTTCACACAGGTTTGCCCGTCATGGAAGGAACCCACAGACCAGGTAGGTGTATGCCAGAGTTCTTTATTTCAAGCAACAGCAGAAGAGACTGCCCAGGAGGCAAACAAAGTATCCAGCCAGCCGACGCGTTTCGTGCTCAACGCACTTTATCAAAGGCTTTAGGCTTCTGTGACACGAAGTGGGCATGCTCTTACACCACGTAAATTTGAAAAGCTGTCCCACCCTTGTGGGCGTGGCCGCACCGCAGCCTGCTGGTAGCTGTAGTGCCGGTTTTGCTCCAGTGAGCTGCCCAATTGATGACACAGTCAAAGTTTTACCCCAGTGGGTTTGCGCCTCCCGGCGCCTCGATTGCCGCTGTAATTCACCTTAGAAATAAATGGCACTGGTCTCCATATCCGGGGTGCCATTCGACTCCTCCAGTGGTGGGCTGATCACAACCCCAGGGAACTCCTTCCGCGGCTCAGGCTGGCCGCTAACATAACTTCACACAGGTTTGCCCGTCATGGAAGGAACCCACAGACCAGGTAGGTGTATGCCAGAGTTCTTTATTTCAAGCAACAGCAGAAGAGACTGCCCAGGAGGCAAACAAAGTATCCAGCCAGCCGACGCGTTTCGTGCTCAACGCACTTTATCAAAGGCTTTAGGCTTCTGTGAACGAAGTGGGCATGTTCTACACCACGTAAATTTGAAAAGCTGTCCCACCCTATTGGGCGTGGCCGCACCGCGGCCTGCTGGTAGCTGTAGTGCCGGTTTTGCTCCAGTGAGCTGCCCAATTGATGACACAGTCAAAGTTTTACCCCAGTGGGTTTGTGCCTCCCGGCGCCTCGATTGCCGCTGTAATTCACCTTAGAAATAAATGGCACTGGTCTCCATATCCGGGGTGCCATTCGACTCCTCCAGTGGTGGGCTGATCACAACCCCAGGGAACTCCTTCCGCGGCTCAGGCTGGCCGCTAACATAACTTCACACAGGTTTGCCCGTCATGGAAGGAACCCAGAGACCAGGTAGGTGTATGCCAGAGTTCTTTATTTCAAGCAACAGCAGAAGAGACTGCCCAGGAGGCAAACAAAGTATCCAGCCAGCCGACGCGTTTCGTGCTCAACGCACTTTATCAAAGGCTTTAGGCTTCTGTGACACGAAGGGGGCATGTTCTTACACAACGTAAATTTGAAAAGCTGTCCCACCCTTGTGGGCGTGGCCGCACCGCGGCCTGCTGGTAGCTGTAGTGCCGGTTTTGCTCCAGTGAGCTGCCCAATTGATGACACAGTCAAAGTTTTACCCCAGTGGGTTTGCGCCTCCCGGCGCCTCGATTGCCGCTGTAATTCTCCTTAGAAATAAATGGCACTGGTCTCCATATCCGGGGTGCCATTCGACTCCTCCAGTGGTGGGCTGATCACAACCCCAGGGAACTCCTTCCGCGGCTCAGGCTGGCCGCTAACATAACTTCACACAGGTTTGCCCGTCATGGAAGGAACCCACAGACCAGGTAGGTGTATGCCAGAGTTCTTTATTTCAAGCAACAGCAGAAGAGACTGCCCAGGAGGCAAACAAAGTATTCAGCCAGCCGACGCGTTTCGTGCTCAACGCACTTTATCAAAGGCTTTAGGCTTCTGTGACACGAAGTGGGCATGTTCTTACACCACGTAAATTTGAAAAGCTGTCCCACCCTTGTGGGCGTGGCCGCACCGCGGCCTGCTGGTAGCTGTAGTGCCGGTTTTGCTCCAGTGAGCTCCCCAATTGATGACACAGTCAAAGTTTTACCCCAGTGGGTTTGCGCCTCCCGGCGCCTCGATTGCCGCTGTAATTCTCCTTAGAAATAAATGGCACTGGTCTCCATATCCGGGGTGCCATTCGACTCCTCCAGTGGTGGGCTGATCACAACCCCAGGGAACTCTTTCCGCGGCTCAGGCTGGCCGCTAACATAACTTCACACAGGTTTGCCCGTCATGGAAGGAACCCACAGACCAGGTAGGTGTATGCCAGAGTTCTTTATTTCAAGCAACAGCAGAAGAGACTGCCCAGGAGGCAAACAAAGTATTCAGCCAGCCGACGTGTTTCGTGCTCAACGCACTTTATCACTTTATTTATATATATATATATCTTACTCTACTGGCATTCACCAGTAGGTAGTTATAGTTAGGATGTAGTTTATATAGGAAGAGTGTTTCTTCATTTGCCAATAACTTTTCAAAACTAGTATGATGCTCACTCCAGCTGCTCTCTCCAGAGTTTTGTGGTGATCCATCAAGCTGGGGCCAAGAAAAAGGGGGGTGTCCCAAAATGCGTTTTGCCCATTTTAATTCCCATAAAGATTTTAGACACAACTACAACCCGAACGGAATGACACCAAATTTGGCAGAAAGTTAGCTGTTGGTCCAAGAAGCGACCTTTTTGTAAATTGGCGTAAATCTGTTCAGTAGTTTTAAAAAGTTTAAGAAAAATCCCAATTTGTATACATGGAGACATCCTCTGAGGATCTGACAGTCCTTGTACTCAAATATGATTGGCTGCCAACACTTCAAACCAGGAGGTCTTGGCAGCCATCCTGGGACTCGGCTTCAGCTGAGTCCCAACAAAAAATGGTACAAAAAGAGAAGGGGGAAGGGTAGCAATACCCAGACCCCCTAGGCCTCTAGGGGGGGTCCCAGAGCAACTCTGCCAGGGCAAAGTAACATTAAAATGATTTTTAAAATGGCAGGAGTGCACTGGATCTGTGACTCATGCTGAAAAATAATATAAAAAGAAGCTCAGGCTCCTGCGCTTCTTTGGTAATAGGGTCCCAGGTGGGCCAGGTCTCAGTGGCGTGTTGCACTTAAAGTAGGAGGCCGCACGGATCCCCCTCTTGGGGCTAATGAATGCCCCAGGGACCACCACCTCCCTGGGGCTTATCAGTTTTCAAAGGGGGGGCCTCTTGGACCCCCCAGGCCCCGGAACCACCAGCTCCCCAGGGCCACATTCAGATACATTGGGAGGCCTCAATGAACCCCAATTGCCAATCACGGCCCTGGGAACTGCCACCTCCCCGAGACAGGCCCTACAACAAGAAATGAGGGGAGCCGTGCAGCCTCCCCTCGTGGAGCCCTGATAGATGCACCTGGGGACCATCACATCCCAGGGCTTGCTCCTGCTATGGCCCAAGAGTGCCCAACCCTGGGACACAGCTGTTTGCTGTGGCTTGGCGGGAGCTTTTACAGCTACCGCCAAGTCACAGCAAACCCTCCACTTCCAGAAAGCGAGAGCTGACAACATGCTCTTGCTTGCTGGAAGTGGAAGAGAATTGCGCTCAGACACAGGGAGCTATATGTTTAGCAGCCCCTTGTCTCTGAAAGCATTGCTGACTCCCGTAGGAGGTGTGGAGCCATCCAGGACTGCGGGGGCTTTCAGAGTCCCCGCATTTCCAATGTAGACTCAGTTCCCGGTGCCACCCAGAAGACATGGCCGGATCCCGGGGAATGGGCTACCTGGGACTGAAATTGGTCTGTGGAGGGGGGCCACAAAGTCCCCCTCCCCCAAAAATAAAATAAAAAATAAAGGGCCATGAGATGGGGGACCCATTCACACAGATACAAACAGCCACTCACATATTATATGTTAAAAGTAGTATCACTATCACTAACTAGTAGTACACCTAGTATACTAATTAACTTTTGTAGTTGCTTAGTATATATTTTTAACACTTATACATTCTTAGAAAACACTTAAAATCACTTGATGATGTCATCAGTTATGTAATTTGAGATGTCTTTAGGATGTCACTGACCATGTCACGAGTGATGTAATATGTGAGGTCATAAACAGTGCATTGTGGGGGTGTAAGTTATAGTCAGCTCAGCCCCGGAACCACCAGCTCCCCAGGGCCACATTCAGATACATTGGGAGGCCTCAATGAACCCCAATTGCAAATCACGGCCCTGGGAACTGCCACCTCCCCAAGACAGGCCCTACAACAAGAAATGAGGGGAGCCGTGCAGCCTCCCCTCGTGGAGCCCTGATAGATGCACCTGGGGACCATCACATCCCAGGGCTTGCTCCTGCTATGGCCCAAGAGTGCCCAACCCTAGGACACAGCTGTTTGCTGTGGCTTGGCGGGAGCTTTTACAGCTACCGCCAAGTCACAGCAAACCCTCCACTTCCAGAAAGCGAGAGCTGACAACATGCTCTTGCTTGCTGGAAGTGGAAGAGAATTGCGCCCAGACACAGGGAGCTATATGTTTAGCAGCCCCTTGTCTCTGAAAGCATTGCTGGCTCCCGTAGGAGGTGTGGAGCCATCCAGGACTGCGGGGGCTTTCAGAGTCCCCGCAGTTCCAATGTAGACTCAGTTCCCGGTGCCACCCAGAAGACATGGCCGGATCCCGGGGAATGGGCTACCTGGGACTGAAATTGGTCTGTGGAGGGGGGCCACAAAGTCCCCCTTCCCCAAAAATAATATAAAAAATAAAGGGCCATGGGATGGGGGACCCATTCACACAGATACAAACAGCCACTCACATATTATATGTTAAAAGTAGTATCACTATCACTAACTAGTAGTACACCTAGTATACTAATTAACTTTTGTAGTTGCTTAGTATATCTTTTTTAACACTTATACATTCTTAGAAAACACTTAAAATCACTTGATGATATCATCAGTTTTGTAATTTGAGATGTCTTTAGGATGTCACTGACCATGTCACGAGTGATGTAATATGTGAGGTCATAAACAGTGCATTGTGGGGGCGTAAGTTATAGTCAGCTCAGGTTAACTATAATTGCTGAGTTTCTATTATTTTGCAAGAGTGAAATCTGAGCTTAACTATAATGCCTCTGTAACCTTTGTTTTTTAGAGTGAATATATAGATGAATATGTATATATATATATGGCCGCTGCACCGAAATTACTAAGGGGTGGTAATAGAGAGTTGAAATTGAGACAACTGGAATCCAGCATGATCCTCGAGTATGACAGCAAGTGGCCGAATGGTCTCAATAATACCGAGGATTTGCATAATTTCTTGTGATTAATATTGCCTGGGCCCTATTATCTAGTTTTCTGGTTTTCCAATTTCTCAACATGTGCCCACAGCCCCCAGGTAGTCAGGTTCCCTGTTGCCTGTGGTGACTTTTTGTCTGTGATTGACTTGGTGATCCTTAGAGCTGGAAATTCTGTTTCATATTGGCTAGTCAGGTTCCCTGTTAGTCACAAGTATGTTTCCATCAGTTCTACAGTTTCCTTCTGTGTACATATATGTGTATATCCCCTTCGATGCTCATGACGAGCTCAGCTCGTCATGAGGCACGGTTGAGCTGTGCTGATGACGAGCTGAGCTCGTCATGAACAATGGGAATCAAGGACCTGCAGCACAGGAGGGGAATTGCTGAAGCAGCAATGGTGTAAAATACATTGTTCTGTTTTTTATCAGATTTTGGTAATAATTGTTTTACACACAAGGTGTCTCATTCACTTTTTAATCATGATAAATTATTTAACTATTTTGTAATGTTTTAAAATTAACTTTTTTTCTAACAAAATGTGGTTCTGCTTAATCCCAATTGTTAAGATGGCATTTATGCATTACAATTATAGGTTGATTTTATCATGCACTTCAGCACTTTATCTCACTTTGATTGCACATGTAATATAACTTCTCGCACTTTAGGTACTGACTGAGTGTCACTATTAGTAGCACAATAAGTTCCCCTGCCCTGCCCTTCCATCTTATTGCACTATTGACATACACAATGGGCATTCTTTTTGTATTATACAACAGTATAACGCCTTGTTACCTATATTAGAAGTAAGGATTTATCCTGCTATAACAAATGTTACAAATTCATAATCATGTTTCTGATTACATTGTTAATATATGTTTCATTTTCATATTGCGTTTCTTTTTGGCGTATTTTGCACATAATATGAAGTATGCACAGTATGTTTTCCATCTCTATGGTCACATGACCATATTGGAGGCGGGTCACTAGCAGTATAAAAAGTAAAAAGTTACATTTGGTCTTTTGCATGTGAACAAGGGCTGTTCAAGCCCGAAACGCGTCCTGCCCTTCTACCCAGCTGAAAATGCAAAAAAGAAACCTGTAATTTATCCTGGTGGTCCATCTCCTGCTTGCTTCGCCGATCCGAGCTGGGATTGGAGGTGGTGTTTGGAGTTTTCATGTGTATATATATATATATATAGATATATATATATATATATATACACATACATTTTACAACCAACGCAACCTTTAGACCGCTGAACACTTTTCACCACGGGTGCCTCCTTATGTGCAGGTGGCTGCACATCAGTAAATCCATCACTAACATCCCGCAAGGACCAGGAGCACTCTCCGGTTTCTTAAAACAATTTATTATTCCAACAGACATGTTTCGGTGAACTGTGCCTTTCTCAATGCTGGTTTACAATAACAAATTTTATGCCACTGATTTTAAAACATCTTGAATCACTCCTTTTGGTGGGAGCATTAGTTGTCAATAACAAAGGACTGCTCGTCCTCCACCACTTCTTTACCCCACATGCTGCCATAATTGAGCAGCTTTTAATCATTGTATGTCCTATACATGATACCTGTGGGCTCTATAAGATGCTAGTGGGCTTAATAGGATATTCCATGCTCAATTCCAACCCCATGGCATATCCAAACACTTTGCATGCATGCTGGCTGCTTTTCATAAGTTGTCATAAGGGAGTGTTCTCAGCAATAGCACAATTGTCCTTTACACTCCTCGTCCGCATCTTATGCCATTTCAGGTAAAGTAAACCTTCACGCGCTTGTTTAGTAACTCACGTTTGTACATTGTAGTAATGCTGACCTCATGTCAAAAGGTTGCCTCCTTCTTGACTTTGCTACAGTTCTGGCTGTCTCAATAACATTTTATCACCAACGCCACATTTAGACTGTCGAACACATTTCACAATGGGTGCCTCCTTAAGTGCAAGTGGCTGCACATCAATAAATCCATCACAAACGTCCCGTAAGGTACAGGAGCACTCTTGGGTTTCGTAAAACAATTTATTATTCCAACAACCACGTTGACGCAAACTATACCTTTCTCAATCCTGGTTTACAAAAACAAATTTCACATCACTGGTTTTAAAACATCTTGAACCACTCCCATTGGTGGGAGCATTAGTTGTCAATAGCAAAGGACTACTCGTCCTCCACCACTTCTTTGCCCTGCACATCACCATCATTGAACAGTTTTTAACTATTGTATGTTCCATACATGATACCTGTGGGTTCAATAAGATATTATATAGATGCTACCTACTGGCGGTAGTTATAGTTAGGATCTAGTTACCATAGGAAAAAAGTCTTTTGTTATGCTAATAACTTTAGCGTTGTTTTCCTCATGCAGTTTCCCATAGGGATTTTAGACACAACTCCAGCCCCAACTTCTGAACGGAATTAAAACAAATTCGGCAGAAAGATAGATCCTGGTCCAGAAAGAGTGATTTTTATGAATTGTTGTAAATCCATGAAGTAGTTTTTGAGATATTAAAGGGAAAAAAAATGTGTATATCTAGAGGCGCGGCCCCTCCGTTAATCCAACAGATCTCATGCTGAGATCTGACTGGCTGCCAACCACTTCACCCAGAAACTCTTGGCAGCCATTTTGGTACTCAAACTCGGCAGAGTCCCAAACAAAAAGGCAAAAAAAAAAGCAAAAGGGGCTGGGTAGGAATACCCTGATCCAACAGGTGTGGCGGCGGGGGACCCCGCCTGGGTCAAAAAGAATGTTTAAAAAATGTGTAGTTCCCCTTCCTTAACTAAAAAAAAGAAAGACTGGGCCACAGGGGATAGGGTCCCCGAGGCAGAAAACGACCCGGAAGGGGGGACACGCAAACCCCCTCCTTTTTTATAAATAACAAAAATACAAAAAAGGAACAGGTCACAAGGGATGGGGTTCTGGCGACCAAACTGGTCGAGGGAAGGGGAGCCATGCAGCGCACCTTTCTAAAAAGTAGGTGAAAAAAAGCCAGCAACTCACTGTACGCCCAGCCCCCTTTCTCCATCATTCTGCAAACGCGCCTCCTGGCGCACCGCTGTTAGGGGGATCAAGTCTCCTTGGCTGCTGAGGGTCCTTACGGGCCAACAAGACCTCCTGTTACCTCCAGTAAGCCCCACACAGCAGGATTCTTGAGAAGTGGTCGGAGGCAATGCCCCCTTTCTCCACCACTCTGTAAACTAGCCTCTTGGTGCATTTCTGGTGGGGGGATGAGGTCAAACACAATAAGACGATGGACAGAGACCTGAAACGTTTAAGACACTCACCCCCAGTCACAATTAGAGCTGGGCTGAATCCATCATTGTTCTTTTGCTCACGTCGCCACTCAAGTTCAGACCCAGCCATATGCAAATCAGTCCTGACAACGTTCCTCATGGGAACAGTCCAGCCCAAACTGCCAAGGTAGTTTTTCCCTGGAATGGAAAATAGCATCCTGGGACTGCTTTTGAGTTAACACCCTCATCAGCCACACTAGTTTGTAT
The DNA here is from genome assembly GCF_964263255.1 of Lissotriton vulgaris. Lineage (NCBI taxonomy): Eukaryota > Metazoa > Chordata > Amphibia > Caudata > Salamandridae > Lissotriton > Lissotriton vulgaris. Next base: position 1,076,150,930 of record NC_141689.1, on the reverse strand, counting down.
CCAGAGGCAAAATAAGCTAGGGACCCTCGTCCAGGCATACCCTGACAACTTAGGGTGAACAAAGCAAACACAATAAAATGATGGACAGAGTACTGACATTTTTCAGACATTCAACCCCAGTCACAATCTGATTCAGGTTGAATCCATCATTGTTCTTTTGCTCACTTCGCCACTCCAGTTCAGACCCAGCCATATGCAAATCAGTCCTGACCCTGTTCCGCCTGGAAACAGTCCAGCCAAACTGCCAAGCCAGGTCTTTTCTGGACCGGAAACAAGCATCCTGGGACAGGTTTTAGGTAACAACCCTCATTAGCCAGACTAGCTTAAATCCAGTAGCAAAATGAGCAAGGGACCCACATCAGGGCATACTCTGCCAGCTTAGGGTAAATAAAGCAAACACAATAAGATGATGGACGGAGTGCTAAAACATTTCAGACACTCATCCCCAGTCGCATTTAGATCTGGGTTGAATCCATCATTGTTCCTTTGCTCAGCTCGCCACCCCAGTTCAGACCCAGCAATATGCAAATCAGTCTTGACCCTGTTCCTCATGGGAACAGTCCAGCCTGAACTGCCAAGCCAGGTCTTTCCTTGACCAGAAACAAGCATCCTCGGACCAATTTCAGGGTAACACCCCTCATCAGCAAGGCTAGCTTTTAATCCAGTGGCAAATTGAGCAAGTGACCCAGGTCTGTGCATACCCTACCAACTCAACCCTGTTCCTCATGGGAAATGTCCAGCCTGAACTGCCAAGCCAGGTCTTCCCTGGACCGGAAACAATCATCCTTGGCCCGGTCTCTGGGTAACACCCCTCATCAGCTAGGCAAGCTTGAATGCAATAGCAAAGTGTGCAAGGGACCCAACCCTGGGCATACTCTGCCAACGTAGGGCAAGCAAAGCAAACACAATAGGGAGATGAGGTCCCCTTGCTTCCTGAGGGCATCTGACTGAAGTAGACTTCTTCCCCAAGCAGTAGGGCACCAGGAGGCACGTTTGCAGAGTGGTCGATAAAGGGGGGGGGGGGGATCTCTGATGACCTCTCAGGAATCCATCTGTGTGGGTTTTAATGGAGGTAAAAGGAGATCGAGTTGGCCCCCATGACCCTCAAGAGCCAAGTGGACTTCATTCCCCAACTAGAAGGTGCGCCAGGAGGTGTGTTTTCAGAGTGTTGGAGAAAGGGGAGATGCAACCAAAAACCTCTCTGCAAACGCACTGTGTGGGACTTGCAGGATGTAACGGGAGGGGTATTTCCACATTTTGTAATAATAATCCACATTTGTAACGCGCAAACAATCACCCGTAAGGGTCTCTTGGCACTGGGGGCCGTCGGGAAGATTAAGCAAGCTACTGCCCAGAGTCACATGGTGCTGGGCTAATCTGCTGCCAGCACCAGGGATCAAACCGTGATTCCCAGATTCCGGAGTCAGTCGCCCTGGCCGCAGCGCCACACCCCTTCCCTGGGACCCTCAATAGCCAAGGGGACTTCCTTCCCCTACTAGTAGCGTGCCAGGAAGCGCGTTTACAGAGCGGTGGAGAAAGGGGGCATTGCCTCCTACGAGGTGTCAGCAATTCCACTGTGTGGGACTTACTGGAAGTAACAGGAGGGGCAATTAGACTCTAGGGACGTCCTTGGCGGCCAACTACCCCTCCTGTCACCTCTTAGCAATCCCACTGTGTGGGACTTACTGGAGGTAACAGGATGGGTAGATTGCACCCAAGGCTGCAATACTGGTGGTGGATGAAGTTCACTTTACTCCTGAGGGACCTTGGGAGCCAAGAGGCCCATCTGGTAACTCCTGTAAGTCCTGCACAGTGGGATTCCTGACAGCTAGTCAGAGGCCTTGCCCACTTTCTCCACTACTCTGTAAACACAAGTTCTACTTAAAAAAACATAAAAATTCACTGAAGAAACCAAAGGTTACAGGGAGGTTATAGTTAGGAATTAGCATTTAAAAAGCCTTCAAAATTCACTAAAAAAAGAAAGGTTACAGGGAAGTTATAGTTAGAAAATGGAATAAAAAAACCTTAGAAATTCACTGAAAAAAAACAAAGGTTACAGTGATGTTATAGTTAGGCTGATGTTTCACTCATACAAAACTAGAGAAAGTTAGCCGTTACAGTTAGTGACCTAACATTAACTCGCGCCCCGCAATGCACTGTTTATGACCACACATATTACATCACTCATGACATGGTCAGTGACCTCACTGATCACATATCAAATGACATCACAGATGACATCATCCACAGAATCTCTGATGCATATATATATATATTACATTTAACCTTTAGTTTTTTTTGGTGAATATATATATTTATATATATACACACATTTATATTTAAATGAATGGGGCCTTATTATGACTTTGGCCGTCCTCCTATAGCACAACCATGGCTCAACCGCAGGAAGGCCGCCAAGGCTGTGTTGTACCCTTTTTGAATCCAGGGCGGGCGATGTTGTGGCAGTCACACAGTGGCATGCTGTTAGGCTCATAGGAGAGCCTAACATGCAGCCCTCTCTTGTGACAGCTGCTGCAGCACGTTCCTCCTGGTGTGGCATGCAAACCACACCAAGCAGGAATGGGGGTGCAATAACAGGAGGGCACACCATGTGCCCCTGTGCACACACCCCCAGGCACAGGAGCGGCAGGGGGCCCTAGTTGTCTCTCTTCCATCCTTTTCATGGTTGGCTCACTGCCATGATATGGGTGGTTGCCAGGCAACTCATAATATACTTGTCGGAAAAGCAGCTGCACCGCCAGCAAATTACTGCCCATTTTCAGACCATTAGAGTGATGGGATCCTTGATTCTGGCACAATCGGCAGTCTCGTGGTGAACCAACTGCCACACTCATAATACTGCGGGCAGGCCCACAGTGTGGCGGTGGTTGGACCGCCACCACAAGTGTGGCAGTCCTGTGGACCCACCATACTTGTAATAAGGCCTAAGTACTAATTTTCAACAATAACTGTGACTATAATCTCAGCATCATCAGAGGTTGAGTGTCTCATTGTCTCTCATATCTTGGGGTACGAAATATTCAGATAGGAACATTAAAAAAAAAACTCAGTTGAGATGTTGTCCTGTGGAGTAGAGACAGAAAATTGATAGTTACTAATTAGTATGACCAGGTGCACTTTCAATGTAACTGTTTGATATGGATCTGTTTCAAGATGTAGCAAATCAACCTAGCAGACTAACACTAGAAAACTAATACCAGGGAGCCTTTCATATCTCTACGATTGATTACAGACTGGTTTAATAGTTTCCACTTCAGGGAGCTTACAGAAGACACATTTACCAGTAGAAGCCTTTAAATGCCATGGAAGCATGTTGCATACACCTTGATCTTAGACCATCCCAGGGCTATATATCTTTGCTTCTGTGCTTGCCTAGTTTGCTCTGTCAGAAAAACTAGCCCAGGAGGAAGGAAAGGTTTGATGTGATGTGACCTCTTCAAAGATCTAAAGTAAGTTGATAAATACAAAGGCTAAAATGGTATATTTATGGTATATCATTGACCGCTTTAAATCAGAATGGGTAATTGGTCCAAAGTTTAACTTTCAGATTGGGCAATGGCTGGCATGAATAAAGGCATCACATCAGAGCTATTTTTGTAGCACTGTTCTCAGATTCATGACTTTAATAGCACATTATGATTATTCTGGCAGTCCAGATGGAGAACCGTGAGAGGAGGGTCACAAACCAAGGTCTTCTTCTGGCAATTGATTCTTTCATGCTCCCCTCTGCTCGACCCAAATGTGTCACGTGACCAGGGTCGGACCGCCTGTAGGGTATTCAGGCATTGCGAGATGGGCTGGTCTAACAGGTTAGTGTGTGGGCCGTTTTTCTGGCTGACTGAGGTCCTGTTTTACAGTCTGCTGGGAAGGTTTTTACTGTTGATTTTCCTGATGTCAAACCAAACATCACCGACAGTAAGCTCAAATCCAGGCAGTTTTCCATATCTTGCAAAACCCTTATAAATCATGCCTTTACAAGTTCAAAGCTGTCCCTGGAAGCAAACATGGGTCACTTTTTCTTAGCTATCTAATTTACGAAGGGGGCCCGGTAGAACTGGGGGTCTCTAGTTGGCAGAGGTAGGTACCACTGTCCAAATAGAGACCCTTGCTTCTAGTCAGGGTAAGGAGGAAACACTCTTAGATAACCCCTGCTCACCCCCTTGGTAGCTTGGCACGAGCAATCAAGGCTTATCAAAGGCAATGTGTAAAGTATTTGCACCAACACTCCCAGTAACACAGTGAAAATACCACAAACTGACTCCACAACAATTTAGAAAAATAAAGGTATTTTAATCTAAACTACACAAGACCAAAACAACATAAATCCAACATACACAGTTCAAGCTTATGGTTGCAAAAGAGTTCTTAAGGTTAGCGATAAAATGATCCACAGTTGCGTCACGTTTTAGCCCCAGTACCTTTGTTTGCGATAAAAAGTTCCAAGCACAGAAGCTGTAGTGGTAGAAAACAAGCGATGCGTTACTCCTGAGACCCTGGGGAGGCGTTAGCGACAGCCCTGCTGCAGCAGCGGACGTGTTGCGACGAATCCGGTCTGTATGGGGAGGAAGGCGATTTCCAGTGCGTAGGTTCCGTAGGAAGTTTTCTATCGCAAAGGCACGATGCGACGATCTCCGGGGCGTAGCGACGATCTTCTCCTCTCGCGGCCCCTCAAAGCGATGACTCTGCGACGATGTTCGCAGCGACGTGAAACAGCACGCAAAGCTGCGGTGCGACGATCTTACTCAGTGATGACAGGCTCTGCGACGATACTCACAGCGATGATATTTGTTCCCGCTAGCGAAGGGTGCGACGTCTCTGGCAGCCGCAACAGGCCCGGTGACGAACTCGACCTTGGCGGTGGCGGGAATTTCCACGCACTGACGGTGATGTGCTCAGCAACCGAGCGATGCAATACATTTTCTGTAGCAAAGTCTCTCAAATCTTGGTTTCCAGCTTCCCAACACAGGTACCACTTCCAGAGGCATCACAACTGGCCCAAGCACTCTAGGAAGGACAGAGCTCTCTCAGCAGAGCTCAGGGAAGCTGTGGGTGAAGTTATTTGGTTCCTGGGACTTTAAAACAGGGAGCCAGCTCACAACAGGCCCTTGGAGATTCCTTCAAGTCAGGGGACAAAGCAACAACAAAGTCCTTCCCCTCTCCTAGGCAGCAAAGCAACTGCAGGTCAGTCCAGCATCACACAGCAGGGCAGTCCTTCTTCTTCAGTCTTCCAGCTCTCTCCTTGGCAGAGGTTCCTTCTTGATTCCAGGATGATCTAATTTTCTTTAGTCAGGGGTCCTGTACTTATACCCCTAAAAGTCTTTGATCCCTTTGTGCAGGAGGGCTCTGAGCCCGGTCTGAACCAGTTCTGGGTGTTCCTTGAGCACTTTGTTTTCCTGGCCTCTCCTTTGCTTTGAGAGAGAGTGGCAGGGTCGTCAGCCGCCCAGCAGGAGGTGGAGCCAGCATTGCGGAAGGCAGGCAAAGCCCTATTCAGGCCCAGGTGCTACCCCCTGCCACCACTCTAGATGCAGATGGAGCTATTCAGCCCAGGGATTGCCCACTCAGACTCTGGGAGCCACCCAGCCCCTGTCACTTACAAACCAGACAGTCAGTTCCCAAACAGGCCATGGCACACAGTAAGGTCAGACAAGAGAACAGCAACTTTCTAGAAGCGCTGTTCTCAAACACAGGATTTAAAAACAACCTTTCTTAAAAGATGTGGTATTAAATTCTGAGTTCAGAGATACCAGACTTTTATGTCCTAGCTTGCTCCTATGGGAAGACATGCTGGTAGCGACTGTAGCCAGCATTCCCCATGATAGCCTATGGGGCAAGATAGCCTTACAATAGTGAAAAACGAAAATGGCTGTAATTCACTACCAGAGCATATCATCTGCACAAGTACATGCTCTACCTTTCACATACACCGCACCCTGCCCAAGGGGCTACCTTGGGCCTTCCATAGGGGTGACCAATGTGTACAGAAAGGGAAGGGTTAGGCCTGGCCAGTGGAGACACTGATCAGGAGGACATGGCAGTTCACAGACTGCACACAGGCACTGCAGTGGCAGGCCTGAGACACCATTTTAGGGCTACTCAAGTGGGTGGCACAGTGCTGCAGGCCCACTAGTAGCATTTGTTATCACCATCCCTGGCACACTCAGTGCACTTTACTAGGGACTTCTTGGTGACACAAATATGTCAATCATGGATAACCAATCATAATAACAATTTACACAGGGAGCACTTGCACTTTGACACTGAACACCAGTGGCAAAGTGCCCAAAGCATCTAAACCAGCAAAAACGAAAATCAGCACAGCATAAAAAATACAGGTGGTAGAGGCAAAGAGAAAGGGGGAAACCACGCCAAAGATTCCAGGTCTAACAGGGCCACTTTTCTTTGGTGCCCAAGCCTATTTTCTATCCCAGTCCAGCCCTGCACATGACTGGTGGGCATGTGTGCCTTTTTGTTTGTGTATTGTCAGCATAAATGTTTGTCGACGCCCTCCCCAGCCCGGGAACATGCTAATGAGCAATCCATACATAGAGCTCTATCTCGTACGATCACACTTTACACTCATTAAGTCATGATTTTAAAAGCCACACCTTAACACCTCCCAACAGATTACGTAATTTCCTTTGCACGGTTGTGCTCAGAACCATGGGGGTCCTAACGCTCCTAACATTAAAGACATTACAATCTCTTGTCTGTGTTCACTGTGGTCTGTATGTATGTGGGTCTCAGTCAGTGCTTAATATGAGTCAGTAGATGCAGGTGTGAGTGACTGCCACTCTTTATTGGGGATCAGCACTTATCTTTCCTCAAAATGTTTTGATCCAGTGCAAGAGAGAGAAAAACACTAAAGGGGGGAAAGATGGTGGATTAGAAAGATAGTAAAACTGTGACAAAGAAGTGGCGGCTCCTCCGCTACGGTGGAGGAGCCGCCACCCCCCCCCCCTGCCAGCTGCCTCAAAAATGCAAAGAAAGTAAAAGTAAAACGATAATAGACACATTTTATTATTGTTTTATCTTTCCTTTCCAGCGGAGTCTTTGGGGGTGACCCATGGGGGTTGACAGGAGGAGTGACAGCCAAACCGTCATGCGCATTGAAACCCTCTCCAACCCAAGCTGTGGTACCTGATAGGAGAGACCAGGCACAGGCTCCCAATCTGTCTGGGAGCGCAAATCAAGGGCGCTCAGGCCAATCCTGAAGCTGCTCTTGTGCATGAGAGCAGCTTCAAGATTGGCCGCAGGGCAGTCTGGGAGCCTGTGCCTGCGAGGAGAGGAGCAGAAGAGGGCAACGTGGCCGGCGGCAGGTAAGTTTTTATATTTTTATATTGCTGTCCCGTATCCCCTATGTACCCCCAACCTCCCTGCCCGCCCACCCAGCCACTCATCCACAACACCCTCCACTACTGAACAAAGAGACTAGGCAAGGATAAACAAGAACCTGCAAAAGTGACATAACGAGGCAGGGAGTATCTGGTAGTAGATTAAAAAGGCAGCTGGGAGATTTAAGACTACACAGTTTTTGTATTAAGCACCCCCTATATTCTTAGTGCCCCCCGTGGACTTCTGTGAAAAACTTTGGACCCACAACTTATTCTTTCCTAAATTAGGCATTGGTCTCAGGTGTGCATGGAAGCTTTAACTGTCATTCCATGCTTTCAAGTTTCCATGTACGAGTGCGGGTCCTGCTACTCTGTGTGCATGCACAACACAAAAGCCAAACCTATCAGCTTTGGCAATACTGGTTTATATTGTGCAACATGGATTTCCTGGTTCTACTAAGTAGTATATTGTTCAAACAATTATTTTTGCCTGTCCATGTGTTCATTTATTTTTGCGGAGGAAGAAAATACAAAAGGATAACCCAAGTTAGGATCAACCTGAGGACAGAAGGCCACAGACTATTGTGCCCTCAAGGACAACTCAGCCTTTTATCCTTCCAGGATGGTTAAATCAGTATCAATGAGCGGTTTAATGATACTGTGAATGAATGATTTGCCTAAAGGCAATTCAGTGTATGGTGTGTGCTATGAGGTCTCGCTGATGGTTATAGTTAATATGATTGTACTGTTACAACTAGTATTATTATTACTGTTGTGTTACAGGAGTGAGCTGTAATATTTCCTGCAAAGCAGCGCCTTGTGAAGAGGTTGCAGCCAAGTTCCCACGGTGCACTCAGAAGGAGATTTCCTGCACAGAGATGTGCACGGTTCCTTTAAATGCTGAGTCGTCATGCAGCACAGACATTCCAGATTCTCTCGAAATTCATGATTCTGAAAGTTGCAATATTCTATCACATGACTTCGGTACAGTTATTTGTTGACACATGCCGGGCAGAAAGCAGAAGTGATATAATAACAAGAGTGACTTGTCACATGCTCAAAGCACTGTAAATTCCCCTGCCTGCCTTACTTTTCTGGTTCTTTTATTTGAAGGGAAAAAAAGAAGGAAAGCAGCTGGGTCATAAATGACTGCACCGCGTGGACTAGTCACTAAATAAAGATGAAATTGCCCACCTCAAATGATCTGCAGCTTGTAGATCATAAAAATGAATATATGAACTGGTTGGATGAGATGCAATATATAAACACAAACAATTGGTACAGAACAGCACATCAATAAAAACCGTCAGCATAGAGTTGTTTCTGGTCTTTTATTTTCAGATGTGCTTGATATGCGATTGATAGAACCAGCCAACACGTTTCGCCCAAACATGGGCTTCTTCAGGGCTAGGGCGTGGTGATGAAATCTCGTGGTAGAGAGATGTCCTATATGTATAGGCAGTGCGATGTACTTTATGTTGGTATTCGCCGTCTCATGAAGTGGAGCCGTGTCCGGGACGCGTCCTGTAGTCAGAACGTTGAATATTTGCACTGTTTTCACAAGCAGTACTGGGTGATGCTATATTTAGGTGTATTTACAGTTTTTCAGAAGGTGTCACTATTCTACAATTAAAGCACAACCTGTAAAAAAACCTGTAAAATTGTACTGCTTTGTGAAGTTATGGGGCCTGATTCATAAAGGTAAACTTACACTTTGGTGTAAGTTTAGGATTTTTGGAAATTCACAAAGCAATTTTTCAAGTAGTATCTTTACGGCTGCCTATCTTTTTATGCATGGGAGTCTCTGCCATAAGTGTGGAGACTTCACAGTTATAAAGATACTATTCGTAAAATTCCTTCATGAATTGCAAAAAATCGCAAACACAGAAGTGTAAGTTTCCCTTTGTGTACCAATCCCATAATATCAATAGATTAAGGTATATCCTGTTCACCTGAAATGAGTCAGCATTTACTTCCGCCCAATGTTTTCTCTTTCTCTTTCGCCAGTTGTATTTTCTATTTTAAGCAGTATGTTTTATTGATAATTCACATCATAACTAAAACATAAAAACATTCAAAAACGAAGATTTACTTGTTAAACCATCAAACTGACATCAGGGCATATATGGGAATATAAGTGTGGGAAATGGAAGCAAAAAATTAGGGGCCAGATATAGTAATAACGCAAACTACAAACAGTATTTTTGCGATCAGTGAAGATTTTTAATAACTTCACTATGTACTGAAAAGGCAGTCTTAAAAATGTGAATCATAGCAGGCTGGAATTTGACCCACTCCACGAATATTAATAAGATAGATCTCAATTTGCGACCTTCTACTATTGGAGGCAATCACTGGGAAGGTAATTTATTGGATTCAGCAGGCCACCATTTCTGTGATTGCTTTTGAAAAAGGATTTTTTTTTAATGGATCACATTTACCTTAAAGGAAACCAAACTGCATTTAAAAAGATAATTTTACTTTTGTTTTTTGTATCTTTAAAAGGAGGCAGTAGTCCGGTGGACTGGTGCCTCCTCTTTTTGCATTCACAAATGTGTCATGGTCCCAAAGAGACCCCTTTCCTTTTGTGAATCGATTGCAATCTCCTTTGAGGTGTCGGTAAAATATAATTTTTTATGAATGAATTTTGGTTGGAAAACATTGGGCATCAGGTACTAAAAATGGATTTGGGAATAGTGGTCGCAATTAGCACATCAGCGTTTAAGTAATGCATTTGTATTTTGCAAACCAACATATGCACTAATAAGTCAGTTCACAAAATTGCTAATTTTATTATTAAGGTAGGTCACAAAGTGCGTCCAGCTATGATTGGCTACAATCACAGGCATGGGGGCATCTTGGGTCAGCAGAACACAAAGTTTGTGAATACTTTCAAACAAAGGAATCTGTTTTGGTTAAATGCAGCTTGGTTCAATTAAAGGAAATTTTTTTTAAATAGAAAATGAAAACCTCTACAAAAATTTCCCATTCACCATCTGCTCCTAAAAAGGCTTTTGTCCACATTCACATAGGAACAAAGTTCCCTGGGAACCTCTTCCAATTAGCATGAGGGTTACCACCTCCTTTCAGGGGGTGGGGAAATATTGATGTTTTGAGACTGGAATACAGCCACAAAACATTAATACTTACTATAAGGAATCGGGATTTGGAGGGAATGTAGTTAACACTTCCCTTCCAAATACTGATTCCTTATGGTTTCCTAAAACCAGTTAACTTTTCGGAAACCATTTTCCAAATTGTTAAATGGGCACAGTACATTTCAAAAAGGTTTTTAGCAATCACAAACCCTTTGATTTACTAAAAGCTTTCACTCTTTCTTCCTGAGGCCCACTGATGCACAAGTTACAGAATGGGTATTTGGAAAGGATGCCTACAACACGCCCTTTCTAGATACCTAATCAGTATCCATTTGGAATCTAATTTTAGGAGTTGGAAAAGCTTTTCTAACTATTACAATTGGATTAATACAAGAGAAGAAGCATTGTAATGGCCATAAATGCCAAATAGCAGTGTTTCCAACCATTAAAGTGCTTAGGTAATTTGACCCTAGGTGAGCTCCAGCAGGTTGACCCTATAATTGGGATGCATGACTTTACAATACAAATCTTTATCACACATGCTTTTACCACGAAATGACTTTAACATGCACTGCCTTTACCACACGTCTTTCCCACACATATGTGAAAAGAAGTAAGTCTCTGTTGGACCTAGGGAACCCCAAGTCACATAAGGTAGCTTGGCACTACGTGCGAAGGCCTTTCTCCAGGGAACATGTGCTAAGTTTGCGTCACACCCATCACTAACAAAACATCCACCACTCAAAAATAAGGACACTACACCAATTTTGGAAAAATAAGAGCTGTTTTATAAAAATACACTGTTATCTTATCTCTTTCTTCTGTTGTTCATCAATTTAACACACTGTACATTTTGAACAGACCTCTTCAAACATATCTTGTAACATCAAAAGAACCCAGGTCAATACCCACTTAGCATTTCAACCTCTTTCAGAAATGTTACATAGAATACTCTGTCTCAATGCTCTGAAGCGGCACCCCCCTTCAGCAATGGAATGCACTTACAAGAGGAAGGTTCCTGATATCAACGTCTAAGAACCTCAGGGTTTCCAACTATACTAAGGTTCCCTTGTTAGCAACCTCTGGCTATTTAGATGAGGCACAGATTATGGTGGTATGACATAAGCAACTTGAAACAGGGCGTCATTACACCAATTAAGTTGAAGAACTTCCCCCTAGCTCTGCAAAGAATTAGGTATGCGTCAGTACTCCACTGGGTGCCAGGAATTTTCCCCCCACCTCTGTTTTCTGTGCTTTTAGTCAAGGGTCAGAAGAATTGGGGGATGTCTCTCCTCTCTGGAATCCCTCTAGGAGGAAGACTTCAGCCCCCAACAGTCCCCGCTTCACTCCTTACTTGGGTCAGGCTCAAGAGGACTATTCCTGAACACTGCTCCAGCCCCGAGGATCTGCTAACCCTCAGTGGGCTCCTTCACTCCCCAGCAGCAGCCTTCCTCGAGGGCCCGGCTATTCTTAATACAAGCCAGCCCCGAGGAGTGGTCACACTCGGACTGCCTCTGAAGATCGCTCCACTCGAATCCCACCTCAGGCCGCCTTCGTCGTTTCTTTCCCCGGCGGTGCTACTGCGCACGCGCGGGAGAGTAGCGGCCCCAAAGCGGAGGCTGCTCCACACGACTGGCGCCGGAAGTGGCTCTCCTTTGGGCCTGCCCGATCCTAGGCCCCTCCTGTCAGGGAAAGCAGTCCTGGCTTGGATTATGCGCAGAAGCGCGCTGCCTCAGGCTCGGTCAGCCCCTTTTGCTCAGACGCGCTGTCACGGCAGCGCTAACGATCCCCCAGGTGGCCCGTCCATGATGGCCTCAGGACGAGTGGATCACCCACCGGAGCCCCGACTCTCCTCACCTCGGTTTCACAAGTGGGGGGTGTACTCTCTGGCTGCACTTCTGGACACAGGTGAGAGGTCATAATTACACGAAGGCAGCAGTTAGCATCACAGTCCTAGAGAAGGGGGTTAGAGATGAAGTCTCTCGTTTTTGGGCCCCAGTCCTCAATCCTCAGCAAAGTTCACGCTAACCCTTCATACTGGACAAGAGGAAGCGGAGGGGTATTTCTCACTTCCCTTCCCCTCAGCAGGGATCTCCGAAGTTCCACCATTAACCGGGGTTAACCCCTTCACCCAACTTGAGGTAACTCCCTGTCCAGGGTCAGCAGGTCGGAACTAACTTGGTTAGGTCAGCAGGAATGGGGGTGGTGATCCCAGTAAGGAGGCAACCCTTAAAAAGTAGTCCACCCTGTGAAGACCCTAACCCTTCCAGACATCAGCCTACACTCCAGCTGTTCCTCTCTGACAAGACAAAATGGTCGCCCTACAGGTGGCCTATTTATACCCTTAGTTCCCAAGGTCCAGAACCAGCCAGAAGGTTCTGGAAGCTGCCTATTCTATCCTATGGGCCCAGTCCCTGAGTTGGCAGTTGTGGCAGTTAATAGCCACCATTTTACATGACCCAACCTTTCTAGTCAGAACAGGCACCTAGGCCTTAGGAAAGAAACTATGAGGGCTAAAGAGCATCTATCCCCCAGGACAACACCATAAAAATTCAGTGGACATAAAAATTAAGAGGTATGAGGGGCAGAAAGGGGATAAAAATAAATAATAAATTAGGAGGGACTACCCAAAGGCAGACAGGTCTAACACGCGTCCCCCCCAGCTGAAAGTGGGGAGAGCTACCCAACCCCTTGGGAGTCCTCATCACTAAGGCGGAAATACCCAGAGAGACCGTCTGCATTGGCGTGGTCCACTCCAGGCCGATGTTCCACCCGGAAGTCCATTCCCTGTAGGGAGATGGACCATCACAACAACTTGGGATTTTCCCCCTTCATTTGCATCAGCCAACGAAGGGGTCGGTGGTCAGTCTGAACCAGGAAGTGCGCGCCAAACAGGTATGCTCGCAACTTCTTCAGAGCCCACACCACCGCAAAAGCTTCCCGCTCAATTGCACTCCACTTCTGTTCCCGGGGAAGCAGTCTCCTGGATAGGAAAACCACAGGCTGATCCAGACCCTCTTCATTGAGTTGCGATAACACTGCCCCAATGCCATGTTCTGATGTGTCTGTCTGGACAATGAACTCCTTAGAGAAGTCTGGGGCCCTCAGGACCGGTGCTGCACACATTGCCTGCTTCAATTTCTCAAAGGCTTGCTGACAAGCCTCTGTCCAGACTACCCGTCGAGGTTGTTTCTTTGAGGTAAGCTCCATGAGGGGCGCTACAATAGTGCCATACCCCTTCACAAAGCGACGGTAGTAACCTGTGAGGCCCAGGAAGGCTCGGACCTCAGTCTGGGTCTTGGGGGGTTCCCAGGCCATGATTGCCTCGATCTTTGCCTGGAGGGGCTGCACTGTTCCCCTACCCACCAAGTGGCCTAGGTACACAACCAACCCCTGCCCAATCTGACATTTGCTGGCTTTGATTGTCAAGCCAGCTTGTTTCAGGGCCTGGAGAACTGCTTGCAAATGTTGCAAATGGTCCTCCCAACTGCTGCTGAAGACAGCAATGTCATCCAGGTAAGCAGCGGAGAACCCCTCCATTCCGGAGAGGACCTGATTCACCAGCTGCTAAAAAGTGGCAGGGGCATTCTTGAGCCCAAAGGGCATCACACAGAATTGGAAGTGTCCCTCAGGCGTGGAGAAGGCTGACCTTTCCTTTGCTCCCTCTGTCAGGGAGTTCTGCCAGTACCCCGAAGTGAGGTCAAAGGTACTCAAGTATTGGGCAGCTCCCAGCCGGTCAATTAATTCATCCGCCCTAGGGATCGGATGAGCATCAGTTTTGGTAACTGAGTTCAGTCCCCGGTAATCCACACAGAACCTCAGTTCTGGAGTGGTGCCTGGTGGAGCTGCTTTTGGCACTAGAACCACCGGACTGGACCAGGGGCTACTGGAAGGTTCAATAACTCCTAGCTCCAGCATCTTGGTAACCTCACCGTGGATGCTGGCCTTCACCTTGTCTGACAGCCGGTAGGTCTTTGACTTCACTGGTGGGCTGTCTCCTGTGTCCACATCATGGGTACACAGGTGGGTCCTTCCCGGGACAAGGGAGAACAACGTAGAGTACTGCTCCAGTATCTGGCGGCAGTCCTCTCGCTGCTCAGGAGTTAGGGATGGGGAGAGAATCACTCCCTCCACCGACCCATCCTTTTCCTGAGACGAAAATAAGTCCGGGAGAGGCTCGCTTTCCGCTTCCTCTCCTCCATCAGTCACCATCATTAAGATGACCTCGGGCCTCTCATGGTGGGGTTTGAGGCGATTAGCATGTAGCACCCGTAGGGGCTGTCGAGGGGTCTTAAGGTCCACCAGGTATGTGGCCTTACCCTTCTTCTCTAACACCTCAAAGGGGCCTGTCCAGCGATCCTGGAGGGCATTTAGCTCTCCAGGCTCCATCACCCACACTTTCTGGCCAGGCTCCAACTCCACCGGGTGAGCGTTGTGGTCATACCACTCCTTCATTACTGCTTGGCTGGCCTCCAAGTTGTCAGAAGCTTGCTTCCACAACTTCGCCATTTGGCTCCTAAAGGCCAGCATGTAGCTCACCACATCCTGGGGGGGCTTCCTGGGAGACTTTTCCCCTCCATCCTTCACCAGGCTGAGAGGTCCGCGTACAGGGTGCCCATACAGAAGCTCAAAGGGGCTGAAGCCCACTCCCTTCTGTGGCACTTCCCTGTAGGAGAATAGCAAACAGGGTAGGAGGACGTCCCATTTCCTCCGCAGGCTTTCAGGCAGACTTCTGATCATGCCCTTCAAGGTCTTGTTGAACCTTTCTACCAGTCCATTCGACTGGGGGTGATAAGGAGTGGTGAACCGGTAGGTCACTCCACACTCCTTCCACATTGCCCGCATATACGCTGACATGAAGTTGGTCCCCCTGTCAGACACAACTTCCTTAGGGAAACCCACTCGGGTGAAGATCCCCATCAGGGCCCTAGCCACTACAGGTGCAGTGACAGTCCTCAGAGGAATTGCCTCTGGGTACTGTGTGGCGTGATCCACCAGAACCAGGATAAACCTGTGACCAGCCGTTGTTGGTGGATCCAATGCCCCCACAATGTCGATGCCCACCCTTTCAAAGGGGGTGCTAACGGCAGGTAGTGGTTCCAGGGGAGCTTTCAGCTTCACCCCTGTTTTCCCACTGGCCTGGCAGGATAAACATGTCCGACAGTAGGTGTCGGACGCCACTTTCATCTGAGGCCAGTAAAAGTGGGGGACAAGCCGGGCAAAGGTCTTGTCCTGACCTAAGTGTCCTGCCAAGGGGATTTCATGAGCCAATTCAAACAGAAAGGCTCGGTATCGTTGTGGGACTACCAAGGCCCTTGATGAACCAGGTAAAGGTACCTTGGGTTCACTGTAGAGGAGCCCGTCCTCCCAGTAAATGTGGTAGTGTCCCGCAACGTTCCCTGCTGCCTGGGCTTCGGCCTGTCACCTCAGTCCCTCAAGGGTGGTGCATTCCTTCTAGCCCTTACAGAACTCCTCCCTGGTAGGCCCTCCCTCCACATGCCACTCAGCAGGGATGGGTAGGTCCTCCAGGGAGACTACTTCCCCCTCCACGGATTCCTGGCTCACCACCGCAGGTGGCCGATCTGTCACATGGGGCGTGGAAGCCGAAGCAGGCTTCTCCTGTCTTCGGGTCTGTCCCTTTTTGGCAGCGGGCTGGGCCATTGTTCCAGGCTCCAACGCGTGCAAACTCCTCCTCCGGGCAGTCGCAGACCTTGTGCTTACACAGGCCCAGTCAGGTGTACCCAGCATCTCTGAATGAGTCCGGTATTCCACCTCTCTCCAAGCATTGTGCTCCATGTCATTCCCCAGCAGGCAATCGACTGGCACGGCAGGGCTTACGGCAACTCGAAGTAAACCTGCAACCCCTTCCCACTCAAAGGGAACCTCGGCCACAGGGTAGTGGCCCATTCTGCCGTCAGCCATCACGGCGGGGTGGAGTACATTGGGAACCACCTGCTCTGGAGACACCAGTTGACTCCTCACCATAGTCATACTGGCTCCTGTATCTCTCAGAGCCTCCCCTCTCTGGCCATTGATGGTGATCCACTGCCCATACTTGGTAGTATTTGGGGGCACCTGGATCTTGGGAACCATCTCCCGATCCCCCAGGGACACTAAGGTGACACCCGCCCACTCACCCCCCTTATCTAAGGGCAACTCCTCCCCGAGCGCTACACTAGCTACTCCCGGGGCTTTTCCTCTGGTGGGAGGGGGTGGTCTCTTTGGGCATTTGACATCTCCTTTATAATGTCCAACACCACCACACTCGAAGCAGTGGACAACCCTTGGCTGCTGGCTCTGGCCAGGATGAGGGTTTCTGGGCGGGTTAGCTTTAGGGGTGAAACCTGTTCCCTTTCCCTGGAAACTGTTTTGGGGACCTTTAGAGAACTCCCTCTTTTTATCTCCCCCCTCCTTCTTCTGAGGGGCGCCCTGTCCGGCCCTTTGGGAATCCCATCCAGTCCCCTTTGAGGACACCCGGGTACTTGCCCAGATGTCCGCCTCCTCTGCAAGCTTCCGGGGGTTGGTCAGCTTGCTGTCCACCAGGTGTTGGCGCAGCTCGGGAAAACATTTCTCAAGTAGGTGCTCTTTAAGAAAAAGGTCATATAACCCCTCATAGTCCTTCACCTCGCTGCCCTGTACCCAGCCCTCCAATGCCTTCCTCGCATAGTCCAGGAAATCCACCCAGTTCTGGGTGCTTAACTTGTGGCTCCCCCTGAACTTTTGGCGATACTTTTCCAGGGTTAGCCCAAACTTTTTGATTAATGTCAACTTCATGGTGGGGTAGTGGGTCTGCTCCTCCTGTTCTAGGGCCAATAAGGTGTCCCGACCAGTGGGGGGCATATACTTATATAACCCACCCCCCCCAGTGTTTCTCCTGGATCCCATGGGCTCTTAAAGAGACCTCATAGGCAGCCAGCCACTTGGCTATATCATCCCCTGGACTATAGCTGGCAACTATGTCCTTGGGCAGGGAGGGCCTGGACTCCCTGGTTGGTTCTCTGGTTTCGCTGCCACCATTTGGAGTAGGGGAGGGTCCTAATTGCAGGGCCTGGAGTTCTAGCTCCTTTAGTTTAAACTCATGAGCCATCCTCCGTTCTTCCCTCTCCTGTTCTAACCTGGCTAACTCCCACTTCAACTGCCTTTTCTCCCTCCTGTCTGTGAGTTCCGCTTCGGTCAAACTTCCTCCGGAGACACTACTGCCCCTCCTTGAGTAGGTCATTGGTCCTGGGAGTAGGTTTCCCACCTCAAGATGGAACAATCCCTCTACCCCATGACCGTGTCCCGGTCTGTCCCCTCTTCCTCCTCCTTCCCTTCTCCATGTGCTGCCACCCAAGCCCTCAAGCTGGTCTGGAGTTCCCCCTTCTTAGCACCACGCTTAAAGAACACTCCCATCTGTTGACAAAAGTCCTTAAGCTGGGCTACAGAATAAGTGTCTAGTTCTTCCAACGCAAATTCCATTTTGCTAAAGGCAATTTAAGGACAAGCACACAAAAAGAATAGATTCACAAGGGGCACTCTAAAGCTACCTCCACCCACCACCTGGAATGAATTTAGAAAAAAACAAAAGTTGTAATTAGGAAGTCCGCCAGGAGAAAACTCCAGGTGTAGGCCTGTGGGGTATGCTTTGTTACTTCAGAGTGGACGCAAACACAGTTCGTATCCCACCGCTGGACACCAATTATGTTGGACCTAGGGAACCCCAAGTCACATAAGGTAGCTTGGCACTACGTGGGAAGGCCTTTCTCCAGGGAACATGTGCTAAGTTTGCGTCACACCCATCACTAACAAAACATCCACCACTCAAAAATAAGGACACTACACCAATTTTGGAAAAATAAGAGCTGTTTTATAAAAATACACTGTTATCTTATCTCTTTCTTCTGTTGTTCATCAATTTAACACACTGTACATTTTGACCTGACCTCTTCAAACATATCCTGTAACATCAAAAGAACCCAGGTCAATAACCACTTAGCATTTCAAACTCTTTCTGAAATTTTACATAGAATACTCTTTCTCAATGCTCAGAAGCGGCACCCCCCTTCAGCAATGGAATGCACTTACAAGAGGAAGGTTCCTGATATCAACGTCTAAGAACCTCAGGGTTTCCAACTACACTAAGGTTCCCTTGTTAGCAACCTCTGGCTATTTAGATGAGGCACAGATTAGGTGGTATGACATAAGCAACTTGAAACAGGGCATCATTACACCAATTAAGTTGAAGAACTTCCCCCTAGCTCTGCAAAGAATTAGGTATGCGTCAGTACTCCACTGGGTGCCAGGAATTTTCCCCCCACCTCTGTTTTCTGTGCTTTTAGTCAAGGGTCAGAAGAATTGGGGAATGTCTCTCCTCTCTGGAATCCCTCTAGGAGGAAGACATCAGACCCCCAACAGTCCCCGCTTCACTCCTTACTTGGGTCAGGCTCAAGAGGACTATTCCTGAACACTGCTCCAGCCCCGAGGATCCGCTAACCCTCAGTGGGCTCCTTCACTCCTCCGTGCAGCAGCCTTCCTCGAGGGCTCGGCTATTCTTAATACAAGCCAGCCCAGAGGAGTGGTCACACTCGGACTGCCTCTGAAGATCGCTCCACTCGAATCCCACCTCAGGCCGCCTTCGTCGTTTCTTTCCCCGGCGGTGCTACTGCGCACGCGCGGGAGAGTAGCGGCCCCAAAGCGGAGGCTGCTCCACACGACTGGCGCCGGAAGTGGCTCTCCTTTGGGCCTGCCCGATCCTAGGCCCCTCCTGTCAGGAAAAGCAGTCCCGGCTTGGTTTATGCGCAGAAGCGCGCTGCCTCAGGCTCGGTCAGCCCCTTTTGCTCAGACGCGCTGTCACGGCAGCGCTAACGATCCCCCAGGTGGCCCGTCCACGATGGCCTCAAGACGAGTGGATCACCCACCGGAGCCCCGACTCTCCTCACCTTGGTTTCACAAGTGGGGGGTGTACTCTCTGGCTGCACTTCTGGACACAGGTGAGAGGTCACAATTACACAAAGGCAGCGGTTAGCGTCACAGTCCTAGAGGAGGGGGTTAGAGATGAAGTCTCTCGTTTTTGGGCCCCAGTCCTCAATCCTCAGCAAAGTTCACGCTAACCCTTCATACTGGACAAGAGGAAGCGGAGGGGTATTTCTCACTTCCCTTCCCTTCAGCAGGGATCTCCGAAGTTCCACCGTTAACCGGGGTTAACCCCTTCACCCAACTTGAGCTAACTCCCTGTCCAGAGTCAGCAGGTTGGAACTAACTTGGTTAGGTCAGCAGGAATGGGGGTGGTGATCCCAGTAAGCAGGCAACCCTTAAAAAGTAGTCCACCCTGTGAAGACCCTACCCCTTCCAGACCTCAGCCTACACTCCAGCTGTTCCTCTCTGACAAGACAAATTGGTCGCGCTACAGTTGGCCTATTTATACCCTTAGTTCCCAAGGTCCAGAACCAGCCAGAAGGTTCTGGAAGCTGCCTATTCTATCCTATGGGCCCAGTCCCTGAGTTGGCAGTTGTGGCAGTTAATAGCCACCATTTTACATGACCCAACCTTTCTAGTCAGAACAGGCACCTAGGCCTTAGGAAAGAAACTATGAGGGCTAAAGAGCATCTATCCCCCAGGACAACACCATAAAAATTCAGTGGACATAAAAATTAAGAGGTATGAGGGGCAGAAAGGGGATAAAAATAAATAATAAATTAGGAGGGACTACCTAAAGGCAGACAGGTCTAACAGTCTCCAAACAGCACATCAGGTAGGAGGTTACTTTATTAGATCCAGTCTTTGTTCCACGCAGGGAACGTTCTTGTACAAGGGTTCTACAGAACTAGATCCCAACACACCTCCCCTTCTTCATAAACTGAGAACAAAGATGAAATAAATGGAGACAAGAATAACATCCAGAGAATTACAACATTTTATAATCACAGAACTTGGCAGGAAGAAATTTCACCCTGGAAGACACCCTCCTCTGGGAAGCATGATCAGGATGGGCAACACTTCCCTCCCGCGAACATCAGAAGGCACACTAACAGAAGGAAAACGTGCGCCAAGTATTTTGTTCACCTCGCCAACCATAGGTTTTGGTAGATTTATTCCACACTCTTCCATCAATTAACACCACCACTTGATCTTTTACAACTGATACTTTTTTAGGAGACGAAAATCGAGACTCTCGTTTGCAAAGAAATCCCGGTTTCTTGATTCTCACCCAAACACCCACCTTTACATCTAG
Organism: Lissotriton vulgaris; assembly: GCF_964263255.1. Lineage (NCBI taxonomy): Eukaryota > Metazoa > Chordata > Amphibia > Caudata > Salamandridae > Lissotriton > Lissotriton vulgaris. The sequence goes on along the minus strand of NC_141689.1, from coordinate 1,076,130,270 downwards.
ATAATGACGCACAGCAGGCCTAGTATCATATTTTGATTGTACAGCAGCCTTTATCACAAGGGCACACATTGGATAAGAAGTCAATAACCTTCATAACCACAACATCCTCAGATGTACTGTCTAACCACTCACATTCAGAAAGAGCACAGCCCACAGTGTCTTCCAAAGAGCACACAGCACAAACAATTTCTAAATCATCACATTCTGAAACATCATTCTCAACCGAGTGGGGCAATCTAGACAGGCAATCAGCAACATGATTTTTAGCTCCAGCCACATATTCAAGACGATAGCGAAACTCTTGCAATCTGAATTTCCACTTCGCTACACGTGGTGAAGCCCTACCGCCACCCTTGGTTGTGAATAGATCGACCAAAGGTTTATGGTCCGTTCTCAATATGAATTCATTGCCCCACAAAAAGTTCTTAAAATGTTGTACACCCTACCACAAACCCAAAGCTTCCTTTTCAATAGTTGAGTAAGTAGCCTCGGCACCCCTCAGAGTTCTTGAAGCGAAAGCAATGGTTTCTTCTTGACCATCACTTCTCCTTTTAAGAAGAACAGCACCCAATCCAACATTACTGGCATCAGTAGATATCATACATAAATCATTGATGTTGAAAATTTTAAGGGGACCAGCCTGCACAATTTCATACTTAATTGATTCAAAGTTTTTGTGACAATCATTATCCCATACAAATTTGAAATTTTTCTTAAGTAAATTGCGCACTTTGCATAGTATTCTACCAACCCTAAATAGGAACAAAGTTGGTCCTTATTCGTAGGAGTGGGTGCATTCTGGATGGCCTCTATGATTTTAAGTTTGAGGTCGATACCATTGTGAGATATATGGTGGCCTAAGTAATCAACACCATTGTGCAGAAACTTACATTTGTCAGCCCTCAATGTTAAACCACTTGCTCTAATGATACTTAATACATGTTTAACTCTTTCGTCATGTTCATGTTCAGGCTTCCCATGAATAAGGATGTCGTCTTGAAAAAAAACAACCCCGGGAATATCCTTAAATACATTTTTCATTAACCTCTGAAATACAGCCGAAGCTGAGGCAAGGCCGAAGGGCATACGGATGTAGCGGTAAGCACTTTCCGGAGTGACAAAAGGTGTTAAATGTCTAGACTCTTTGCACAGTTCAATTTGATGACATGCAGAAGAAATATCTAGGGAGGTAAAAAAATTGGCACTATCCAGAGTGGTTAACAATTTGTTGATGTTAGGAAGTGGTTAACGAACGACATAGATGTTAGCGTTAAGATCTCTCAAATCAACACACATCCTGAGACACTTATCAGATTTTCGTGCTAAAACAATTGGTGCGAGCCATTCGGAACCTTCAATGGGTTCAATGACCCCAGCTGTACATAAACGTTCCAATTCCTTCTTGAGTTTAGGACGAAGACTCAAGGGCACCTTGCAAACTTAGGAGCATATTATCAAGGGGGTTTATCTCCGCTTTTCTAGCTTTAAAAGCCAAGAAAGCGGAGATAAAATTATCTCCCTATTACCTAGCTGTCGCTAACACCAGTTAGCGACAGCTAGTAGGAGATACCGACCATCTTGGGCCCCGCTTTGCATGTCAGTGATATTTATCACTAATGACATGCAAAGTGGGCGTGCCAAGATGTTAGCGACTGGAAACAGTCGCTAACATCGCTATCTCCTATTACCAACTTTTGGAGATATTCGCGCTAAGCGCGAATATCTCCAAAAGCTAACACCTGCCCTGAGCAGTTCTTAGCCATGTTATCCAATGGTAGGTGGATAACATGGCTAAGAGCATTAGCTCGATAATGCATGAATATCGCTGACTTTTCAGCAATATTCATGCATTTCGGCCGATTTTTATCGCTTAGGAGATAAACCTTGATAATAGCAAGATTCCTAAGCGATAAAAATCGCCGCAGCTCAGCAATAAAAAAATCGCCGCTAAACCAACATAGCGATAATTATCGCTAGTTGTTGGTAATATGCCCCTCAGTGTGCTACAGCCCTAGCACCGTCCTTGGGAATGATTTGATGTTGAAAACCCTTGAGTTTTCCTAGCTTGCCATCGAATACTTCGGGGAACATGTGTTCCCACTTGACACTGGATAATTGGGTCACAATGTGAGCTGAGGATGAACCAAGAATAGATTTATAAAACTCACTTCGGGAAATTACCATGTCGGGATGGTTCGGGTCTAAGACAATGTTCAGCGCACCTTGTTCATCCCAACCTAACAAATTTGCCCCATCCTTGAGCACGAATACAGTTATAGTGACATGGTTGGTCGGAATTGAACATAAGATTGGCAACAAATTTTCCTAAAACCTCAACTCTTTTGCCTCCATATGCAAAAATTTTGATACTGGATTGTTCAAGTTGCACATTGCCTATTTTATCACAATCCATAACATTAACCAAGGTAAATGGGGAACCAGAATTCGCTAGAAAACATAAACAAGTATCATTTACAGAAATATTGCAAGATCGAGATTTTCTTCTGTGAACTCCGTCCAGAGCCGATAGTTTGACTACTCCTTCATCATGAGACAATGAGGGAGACAACATTAGTAATTCATAGTTCTCCTCATCTGAGTCATCAGCGATGGCTTTCACCATTTGATCGGGATTTTTCTTGATGGAAGCAGCTTTACACATCCTAGAGTAGTGACCCTTCTTTTCACAATTATAACAAGTCTGATTCAAGGCCAAACAAAATGTGGCATTGCCAAGATGAGTTGTACTTCCACAACGGAAACACATTACATCCTTTTGTTCAGTCTTGGTCTTGATAGAAATGACTGAAGAAGAACGTGGAATGTTGACCTGAGATGGTTTAGTAACACTAACAGATGATGATTTGGCAGGTTTGGAAGTGGACTTTAATAACTTTACCTCGGTAGTTGAGGAAGTATTACTCATTTCTTTCACATAAAACTGGGAATGTTCAATAGATCTGGCTAAAGTGAGAGCAGTTTCCAAGTCAGGATCATCAGAGGATAACAATTTTTCCTGAATTTAGTTGTTGGAAGTCTTCTCAATTAGCTGATCACGTATAATCTCATCCCTGAATTCTCTGTAGTTACAATTGACTGCTAGAATTCTAAGCGCAGCGACGAAATCATCGATAGATTCGCAAGGAGTTTGAGCACGCTGAAGAAACTTGTGACGTTCTAAAACAATATTTCTTTTAGGACTGAATCGTTTGTCTAAAGTTTTGATGACCGAAGCATAATCATCAACCAGTAGGGAGTCACCACTGTCCCCACCACTTACAGGAGTACTCACTATCTCCATGGGTAAAGTTTTTAAGATACTCCTGCCCTCTGCACCAAGGTTATAGATTAAAAGAGCCTTCTTTTTCTTCGAAGTAAAAGTTTCTCCGTCAATTGCTTCTAGATACGCCTCAAAGGTATCTTTCCATTCTTCCCACTTCATAGGTAGTGTAAATTGTAAAAAGGGTGGAGGTGCCAAAACACGATCCATGACAGTGCGTGGGTGAGTTGCTGCCCCACACAGATATTATTACTTGTAAATAAAAACAAAATTGTAGTGAGTAGACTTCTGGATGTGCAATGAAAAATGGAGGTAATTGTACTAGTGAAAGAAATGATCTGGGCAATGGGAATAAAACATGGGCAGTAATCAGAGCAAAGCAAAGTGTAACACTGTAGTGCGCATTATAATTAAGGCTGTGCGCATCAGCGGTGTGGAGTAGTGTTCACTAGCTGTGCGCGTTACAATTAAGGCTGTGCGCATCAGTGCACCGGATAGAGAGCTAAATGAATTGGCAGCAGAAGAATTGAAAACTGTGCGCATCAGCGAAGAAGTAAAACACTGTAGTTAGGCGCATATGATAAAGGCTGTGCGCATCAGCGTAAGTAAAGCTCTGTAGCTGAGCGCATACGATATCAATCTGTGCGCGTCAGCGATAAAAGGACTCCGTGGTTGAGCGCATATAGTTGAAAGCTGTGCGCGACAGCGAAAGATAAAAGCCAGGTTGCTATTGAGATGAATGCACAAAATGGCTGCACGCAACGTCGGTACGTTGCGTGCACATCGCAAAGGAAGTCAGGCAGAGTTACACGCAGAGCGCGATGAGGCAATGACGCGAGAGCAGACAAGGGCTCGATCGCGCACCAAACCAGATTAGGAAAGTACCTCAAAGATAGTGGTGAAGAATCGTGTAGGCGACCAGCAGGCATCAAAAGTCACCACGATGACAGAACGTCAACAGACGTAGCTGGGAAACGTTGAAGCTGGTGGCTCTTAACACGCAGAAGCTGGTGGTCTCCAACAGGTCGGCAGGAAGCAGGACTGCCGGTTACACTTTCATCCATCGATGGGGAGGCTGGGAACTGGAATCAATTGTCGTCAGTGAAAAGAAGTAAGTCTCCAAATAGCACATCAGGTAGGAGGTTACTTTATTAGATCCAGTCACAGGGACTCCCCGGCAGCAACTGCCGTAGCTAGAACACTCTTTGTTCCACGCAGGGAACGTTCTTGTACAAGGGTTTTACAAAACTAGATCCCAACAATATGCCTTACCACACATGTCTTTACAATGAAAATGTAAATATATATCAGGTAAGAGAAACCATATATATATATATATATATATACCGAACCACACACACATTCACTCTCCCATACAAATACTCAGTTAACTAATCAATAACTAATATAGACTTTCACATAGCTAGTAACCAACTGGAGAACCAGTTTACACAACAACTGACAAAGTGATACAGATATTCAAACAGTTTAGTCACTATCCACTATATTTAGTGAGACACTATAAATTGGTCAAGTAAACAGTCAGTTACACTGCAACTAAATCCTCCATCCAAATATTTATTTTTATATATCCACTCATTCTTCAATTCAAATTGCTATATATATAATGCATATTTAAATAACGAAGCAAACCACATTCACTGGATGATGTCATCAGTGATGTCATTTGAGATGTCATCAGTGATGTCACTGACCATGTCATGAATGATGTGACATCATCAGTAGTGGATTGCGGGTGCGCGAAATATAGTTAGTACAACTAACTATATAGGAGCAATTTAAATGGTTTTGTATGAATGAAATGTCCAGCTAACTATAACACCCCTAAAACTTATAGTTTTTTGAGTGAATTTTAAAGGTTTTTTAAATGGTAATTCCTAACTATATAGGGCCTGAAACCTATGGTTTTTTCAGTGAATTTCAAAGGTTTTTTAAATGCTAATTCCTAACTATATAAGGCCTGAAACCTATGGTTTTTTCAGTGAATTTGCAAGGTTTTTACATGCTAATTCCTAACTATATAAGGCATGAAATCTATGTTTTTTTCAGTGAATTTCAAAGGTTTTTTTAATGCTAATTCCTAACTATATAAGACCTGAAAGCCCACCAGGAATCTCCAGTATGCGCCAGGGGACTGAATTGCAGAGAGGTGTAATGAAGCCACGCCCCTTTTTACACCTCTCTGCAACGCAGCCCCCGTGCATGTTTGAAGAGGGGGAACTAATTCCCCTTGCATACTGGGGGCCCCTGGGGGCCAACTCGCCCACCTGCAACCTCCAGTATGCGCCAGGGGGCTGCATTGCAGAGGTGTAATGAGGCTATGCCCCTTGTTATACCTCTCTGCAACGCAGCCCCCTGGCTCGTTTGCAGAGGGGGAACTAATTCCCCTTGCATACTGGGGGTCCCTGGGGGCCAACTAGCCCACCAGGAACCTCCAGTATGCGCCAGGGGGCTGCATTGCAGAGAGGTGTAATGAGGCCACACCCTTTTTTACACCTCTCTGCAACGCAGTCCCCGTGCATGTTTGAAGAGGGGGAACTAATTCCCCTTGCATTCTGGGGTTCCCTGGGGGCCAACTAGCCCACCTGGAACCTCCAGTATGCGCCAGGGGGCTGCATTGCACAGAGATGTAATGAGGCTATGCCCCTTTTTACACCTCTCTGCAACGCAGGCCACTGGCGCGTTAGCAGAGGGGGGACTAATTCCCCTTGCATACTAGGGGTCCCTGGGTCATATCTGTCCAAACGCCGATATTCCGAACGATTGAAAATTACTTTTCTTGAGAAACATTTGGATTTGGATTATCATGTCCTATACTTTGGAATTTTTGAAAGACTGACTTTGAGGATGCTATAAATTACTCAAGTCTGCCCGAACTGTGTGGGTAAAATTGATACCTAGTCACTTTGAATAAGAATGTACTTACGTCTCGTCTAACATTTGGAAGAAATATCTAGTTATATGACAACAGGATACCGACATAACTTGAAGGAAATAAGAATGCCCTGAAGAAGTCTCTTTGTACAGAACGAAACGCGTCGGCTGGCTGTGGTACATAAACTTAAGGAAAATAAAAGCATTTGAATATACACCAAGAATCAGCGCTTCAATAAGTGATATGATTTGATTGGACTTATTGTGCAAGTGGTGCTGTGCCAAACTTTGGAATATTCTCCACTACTCTCTACTACTTACTCTCTACTACTCCACTACTCTCTAATACTCACTCTCTACTACTCATTCTCTACTACTCTCTCTCTACTACTCTCTACTACTCACTCTCTACTACTCTCTACTACTCACTCTCTACTACTCTCTCTCTACTACTCACTCTTTACTACTCACTCTCTACTACTCTCTACTACTTACTCTCTACTTCTCACTTTCTACTACTCTCTACTACTCACTCTCTACTACTCTCTCTCTACTACTCTCTACTACTCACTCTCTACTACTCACTCTACTACTCACTCTCTACTACTCTCTACTACTCACTCTCTACTACTCTCTCTCTACGACTCACTCTCTACTACTCTCTACTATTCTCTCTCTGCTACTCACTCTCTACTACTCTCTACTACTCACTCTCTACTACTCACTCCCTACTACTCTCTACTACTCACTCTTTACTACTCTCTACTACTCACTCTCTACTGCTCTCTACTACTCACTCTACTACTTACTCTCTACTACTCTCTACTACTCACTCTCTACTACACACTCTCTACTACTCTCTACTACTCACTCTACTATTCACTCTACTACTCTCTACTACTCACTCTCTGCTACTCTCTCTACTGCTCTCTACTACTCACTCTCTACTCTCTATTACTCACTCTCTACTCTCTACCTCTGTACCTCTCTCTACTTCTCTCTCTACTAGTCTCTACCTCTCTACCTCTACACCTCTCTACCTCTCTCTACACGCACACATATACACATATATATATATGCATATATATGCATATGCATTTATATATATGTATGTGTATATATATATATACATACATATATACACATATATAATCTGCGTATCTATATAAATACAAATATAAATGCATGCATACATATACATATATGCATACATATGCATGTTATTTACATGAAAGTTTTAACACTAATAAAAGCAAAGCTAAAAAGCCACCTCATTACAAACAGAATGGCTTTAACTTAAACGAGGGCGATATCTATTGCATTTTCAATGCTTGTTTACTTTGGTTCCATCAAGAAGGCATTCAGATGTGTCACACATTTGCCATAAATTCTGAATGTTAGCACTCTAGTTGCTCATTAGATCACTGTAGTAAAGCTACTGCTCACCAGGGAAGTCTGCTGCTGGTGTTCAAAGTGCATGTTTCAGTCTGCATGTCAGAATTGTTTTAATGAAATAGAAGAGGATTTGAGAAGTCACTCAAAATGTACACTAATGTTTCTTTCTGAAGCACTAATCATACTTTCTATAGCAAAATGAGCCCCCTCATTTTGTTCCTTTTTAAATTAAATGTTTTCAGACTTCATTCCAATCAAAAAGGCTTCAGGTGTGCCATACCTTTGTCATAAGTAAGACTGTTAGCGCTCTAGTTGTTCTTTAGAACACTCTGGGACATTCTGTCATTGGGCTATACTTGGGCTACATCTGGGTGATATTTGGGCTACATTTGGGCTCTTTTGTCTCTGGTGGCTATCTTGGGAGACTGCATGTCAGAATTTTTTAATGAAATAGAAGAGGATTTGAGAAGTCACTCAAAATGTGCCCACATTTTTTTTCTGTAGCACTAATCATACTTTCCATGGCAAAATATACCCCCTCCTTTTGTTCATTTTTAAATTAAATGTTTTAAGGGTTACCACTTTATTCCAATCAAGATGGCTTCAGGTGTGCCATACCTTTGTAATAAGTAGGACTGTTAGCGCTCTAGTTGTTCTTCAGAACACTCTAGGAGGCTGCAGTAGAACACAAAGGAATCAACTGACAGTCTCTGTCCTTGTTGTATGTACATGTTTTACTGAGAATGTCAGACTTCATTCTCACATGACTGAGAAAGATAATGTGAATTTACAGAAAATATGCTTTCAGTTTAGCTTATAGATCCCCTTCCAAACCACTGTGGGAAAACCATGAGATAATAGTTTTCTTTCAAACATGATTCATGATATCCCAGCAGAAGGCTTTTTCACATGGTAAAATCACCTTAGAACACACCACAATTCCTAAAATGAGTATGGTACCATCAACAAAGATTTATAATGTAACTATTAACTACAATGCTTTTTAATGAGGTGCTATCATGTATATTGGTCCCAAGATGGCTGCCAACACTTCTTGGATGAAGTACTGACAGCCAATCAGATCTCATGATGAGATGTGTGGTTAGGCTCCGCCCATATATATATGTGTTTTTGAAGTTAATTTTCATAAAAACCACTGGAGCAATTTTCACCAAATATAGAAAAGGCACTTCTGCGTACCAGTCCCTACAATTTTGCAAAGTTTGGTGTAATTCCATTCAGCGGTTTGGGCTGTAGCCTTGTCTATTGGTCCTATGGAAATTAACATGGGAAAAACACGTTTTGGGACCCCCCTTTTTTCTCGGACCCCGCATGACGAATCCCCCCGAAACTTCCAGGGAAGAAGCGGAGCGGAGCTGGCCTACATTTTGGAAAATTACACGCAAATTCCTCAACGGCCGCCAAAATTATTCCCAATAGAATGTTGCGGATTTCCTATGGTAGCTAGGTCCTAACTATATATACCTACTGGCTATCACCAGTAGGTAATATATATATATATATATATATACATATATATGTGCCAACTCATAACCCACTCGTCTTCCACAACGAAATTACGGGCATGGACCAACTTTGTATCCCAGCATTATTTTATTCACTCTTCATAATCCCATAGCTGTCAAGACGCGTTTCGGCCGTCCAAGCGGCCTTGATCACCTTGAACAAGGTGCCCCAGAACATTAAGACGCCACTCCAGGGAGGATTGTTCACAGAACCTTTAATTGCAAACAGCGAGAGCAGCCCATTCATTACTGTCCCTTATGCGTTTTGGTGTTACAAACACCTTAATCATAGCAGGAGGGGGAGTTTGCAAAATCCAGCAAGTACTTCAACCTCTTTGTCCCAAAATTGTAGTCACTTTCCAGTAAGCAGCATGCTAGGTATTGAAGTCCAATTATACCTTCAAGTAGGGTCCGTTTTTCTGCCTATTGTTTTTGCACCACAAATTCATCAAAGTTTATCACAGCCCTCCAGTGGGCTACTAGGCTGCTTTCCCTGTTCAAATGAGGCATCCCTCGTGCTGGCAGGCGATGAATTTTCACAGCCTCGCAGACCAATAATTTTTCGGCGGTGCATCTCCCGCGGCTTGGAGCCTGCCGCGTAAAACATTCCAACAAGGTGCCCCAGAACATGAAGACGTGGTACAAAAGGGGGTGGTGATGGACGGAGCATCTGAATCAATCAAACACTCACACCCAGTCAAAAGATCTGGGTTTAATCCATCACCGTTCTTTAGCCCACTCTGCCACCCCAGTTCAGACATGGCTATATGCAAATCAGTCTGACTCTGTGCCTCATGGGAACAGTCCAGCCCGAACTGCCAAGCCATGTCTTCCCTGGACCGGAAACAAGCTTCCGAGGACCGGTTTCTGGCATTCCAGCCGTCTTCAGCCTGGCTTGCTTGAATCCAGTGGCAAAGTGAGCAAGGGACTCACGTCTGAGCATACCCTGCCACACTTATGGCGGCCAAAAGCGGTACAAAGGGGGTGAAAATTCATTGCCTGCCAGCACGAGGAATAATATATATGTATACATACAAATATATGTGCATACACACAAAAGTGTGTGTGTCTATGTATACATATATATATGTATGTACGGCTGAAACGCGTAGGCCATTTTCTCAACTTTGTGCGATGCAATGAAATATATGAAGTAAACATACGATTTGGATAATTGCTTCTTTGGTGGTGCTGTATCCTATGCGCAAGTGGAGGCTGTGTGAGAGCCCCCTGACCACTGCGGAAAGGATTTATTGACATATATATAGGTATATACATGTATTTATATTGCCTTATCGACCCCTAGCCCCTAACCTTTTCCACCCCAAACTCTAAATATACCCTTTTAACCAAACCACCTATCCACCCCTAAACTTTAAAAACACCCTAACAATTCAATACCCTTACTAACACTAAACCCTAAAAACACACTTCTCACCCAATACCCTTACCCACCTCTAAACCCTAAAAACACCCTTACCACCTATTACTCTTACCAACCCCTAAAAACTTCCCTACCACCCAATACCCATACCCATCCATAAACCCTAAAAACCTTAACACCAATACCCTTAGCCACCTCTAAACCCTAAAAACACCCTTACCACCCCTACCCACCCCTAAACACATCCTTACCACCCACCCTAAAAACCTACTTACCACCCATCTCTAAACCCTAAAAACACCCTTACCACCCGATATCCTTACGCACCCCTACACCCTAAAAATACCCTTACCACCCTTTAACCTTAATCACTACTAACCCCTAAAAACACCCTTACCACCCAATACCATTACCCACCCTAAAGCCAAAAAATTCCCTTCCAACCATCTACACTTACCCACCCCATAACCTTACAAACGCCCATTTCCCATATAATTGTTTAGGGGTGAGTGAGAGACAGAGGTGATTGGGCAAGAGAGGCAAGTAAAGGCTTTGTGGAAAATGGGAAAAAGCTCTGGAGCACATACACATTCCAACAGGGTTTGCAAACTTATTTGATAATTTGTTTGTAGCATAGGGGTTCTCAAAATATGGTGCATGATTTTGGTGTGGGCCCAAATTTACGAATACTTTGCGCATAGGTTGCATTATTTTTGGAAGGCAAACCTGACATTGCTTTGTTTTACTTGCATCAAGGGGTGTTCCATGGGTGGTAATTTGGTATTCCCGTGCTTGTTGTACAGCAATAACCCCCCCCATTCCCCCCCGAAAATAAATAAATATTATATTTAGAATATTTTCTCAGTTCAACCTCCAGGGGAATCTACAAACTCTGTGTACTTGTAGAATCCCTAGGATGTTGGAAAAAAGGATGCAAATTTGGTGGGGACAGATTTTGTAGAAAAAAACTTCTGATGGGTTAAACACGAAGAATCCCTCTCATGAGGACAGCCTCATGAGATCTATCCCCGCATCTAACCCTGATGTGGATCTTGCTGAAATTAACATCTCAGACTGGCTGTTAGCAGCCAGTGACAAACATGCTCCCCTCAAACAACTTAAACTCGCTCGTCGCTCCGAAGCCCAGAAAGGGTTCTCCTCTGACCTTAGAGCTCAAAAATTAGATCTACGTCAAAAGGAGAGGAAATGGAGACTCACATACTCTGAGGAAGGGAAAATCACCTACCTAGCTGCTCGTAAAGACTACAAAAAATCCATTATTTCAGCTAAATCCTTTTATTTTTCAGTCCGCATCACAAATTCTAATAATAAATCGAAGGATATCTTCACAATAGTGGATGAGTTATCCAATGCAGAAAGAATTCTACCTAAGCCCGTTGCGACTCAAGACATATGTAACTCCCTTAATAACTTTTTTCTGGATAGTATCAAGGCCAGTATTTCCAGCTCCTGTCCCAAGGAGGACCCCCTGGCCTTTACCCCTAACACGCACACCCTTCATTATTTTCCAATCATAGATGCTCAGTCCTTACAGGCTCTTCTAGCTAGGGTTAAATCCGGCTCGCCCCGGGACTGTTGCCCCCGTATATTCTAAAGGACGTATTTTCGGGCTTTCCTGCTCCCATTCTGACCTTTCTGAATGAGTCCTTGTCTACGGGTAGGGTCCCTAAAGCCTTTAAGGATGCAGTTGTGGTCCCCTTCCTAAAAAAACCTGGAGCGGACCCCCAGAATCTTACCAACTATAGGCCCATCTCTCTGCTTCCGTATCTGGCTAAGGTCCTTGAAGCTCATGTAACCACCTGTCTGTCTAATTTTATTGAGAAAACAGATTACCTGGACCCTCATCAAGCAGGGTTCCGTCCCGCCCATTCCACTGAGACTAATCTTAGCTGTACTGGACACCATGCGAGGCAATGCCGATCAGGGTATCCCCCAGGCCCTGGTCCTCTTGGACCTCTCTGCCACGTTCGAACCGGTCGATCATGACATCTTAATGGACCGTGTCGAACAGGCTGGCATCTGTGACCCAGCCCATTGCTGGATTATGTCCTTCCTCAGCGGCCGCACTCAAGCGGTACGCCTGGCCCCCTTCACCGCCTCTAAACTATCCACGTCCTGTGGGGTCCCTCAGGGATCCTCACTTTCCCCTTTGCTATTTAAATTGTATCTGCTACCTCTGATTAAGTCTCTGAAGGCCAACAAAACTATCACTTTCAATTATGCTGATGACCTTCAGCTGATTTTTACGATCGATAATTCCCTTGAGTCTATCCGGCAATTCCAGGGCACCATGCTCCACATCCGCCAGTGGATGGATTTAAACCACCTTAAGCTGAACCCTGGCAAGACCGAGATTATCCTGAATGGGGGAAGCCAATCCTTCTGGGGCCCTCATAATTGGCCCACAGAACTCGGTCCCCCCCCTATTCCTTCTCCTTCAGTAAAAAGCCTAGGGGTGACTATTAACAATGATGTATCCCTGAAAACCCATATAGGCACAGTGGTATCCACCTGCTTTTTTCAGCTGCGCAGGATTAGGAAGATCAGTCGCATGCTCACCCATTCGGCATTGATTCAGGTGGTGATAGCCTTGGTGCTATCTCACCTGGACTACGCCAATTCTATCTACCTGGGCTTACTGCTCTTTCTCAGCAAGCGCCTTCAGCTAGTCCAGAACCAGGCGGCTAGATTAATCCATCAGCAACCAAGATAGCAATCCGCCAGACCCCTGTTGAGAAAACTTAATTGGCTTCCTATCTCCCAGCGTACTGTATTCAAGACGGCCTGCATCATTTTTAAGTCCCTTCACGATCACAGCCCTAATTTCATTAAATGTCTCTTATCTAGGTACACCCCCTCCCGCACCCTTCGCTCCACTAGTCTTCAACTTCTGGTCACCCCGTCATTTAAACTACAATGGCAGGGCGGTTGCAGGTTAACGACTCTGGCTCCTAAACTCTGGAATTCCCTTCCTTTTGAAATCCGATCCTGTGACAGCCTCCTGAGTTTCAGGAAATTGTTAAAAACTTGGCTGTTCTCACAGGCCCATATGTAAGTCACTCCAGGTTCAGGTACAGGCTATAGCTAGCGCCAAGAAACCACTCAGTGAACGTGCGCTATATAAGAAATTATTAACATACTATAACATAACATACATGACAAAATGGCTACGCACACGGGTGGGAAGGAGAAACCATAGCAGTGAAGAGGTTACTTTCCCTCTTCCCCAAAATGACATCACTTGACCACATCTCTTTCACCTTGTAAAGTCGGCCATAATGATTGCGGCGAGTGGTCAATGAAAAAATGTCAAATTATATTTCACTTTTAGGTTTGTTTCTTGTGATGATCATAGGTATTTACCAAATGTTTGAATTCTTTTGAAAAAAGACAACATTTTGTAAGGTTTAGGATCGTTTATCATATAAAATGATCTAGGTGAGTACTGGTTTTCTATTTCCTTTTATTTAAGATAAATGTGTTCCCTTTGATACAGAAGGCTGATTTGCAACTCAATTGCATTTGGTTATATGTTTAACCACTCTTTTCCCTTTGCCAGCTGCAACCATAATTTTTTTAATTATTTTTTTAAGCCTTTGAGCTTAATTTTTATTATTGCCTATGATCTTACTTAACAGTTACCATTCCTCGTACATTTTATTACTACCTATATCTTTGTTGATATCTATTTATTTGAACAATTGTCATTTCAACTTGATATCTTTCCCTGTTTTCTCATTTGAAGTTCTGTTTATTTCTATTGTTTGCTTTATGTTTCTTAGTCACCTCATTCAAGATGTATTCACAAATAAAGCTTCAATCTACTGGATAGCTTCTACCTTTCTGTAACGGTTACTGCCTCTTTTGGTTACAGACTTGTGATGGCAGGAAGGTCCTGTAGAAAATAAGCGGTAAAGAGAGCAGGAAGTTCCCATCGGGGATCCAGGAGCCAATTTTAGAGTAAGAAGGATAAAGATGCCAGAGAGTTTGCACTCTAGTGGCCCAATTTATTAATTTTTCATGCACCACAGTTAACAAAGTTGCAGCCCAGCATTATGTGAAAAGGACAGCACAAAACAGTGCCATATGCACTATGATAATACATTGTAGTTCTCCCCCTCTGTGCTGAGGTGCTTTTGCCTGCCTTGCACCACATACACACCCTTTCACCACAGTGGGTGTTTTCATGATGTCTAGCAAAGCATTTGAGCTAGACAATTACACTTTCAGTCTAAAACCTATGCTTAACCACTTGGCTGCTAGGCGTTTCCCCCCCCCCTGTGCTGGAAAATGCCATTTTAGTGGCACCATGACGAGCTCAGCTCGTCATCAGCACACGACACCCGTGGGTGATGACGAGCTGAGCTCGTCATCAGCATCGAAGGGGTTAAACATAGTTTAAACTTTTTCCAAGTTTGTGTGTGTGCTGTACAATACAGCACAAAAGCAAAGTTGGAAATGATTTGAGAAAATGTTTCTCCAACATTACGCCTGCCTCGAGGAGGCATGCATTTTTAGTGCAAAGCCCTTCCTACTAGGGCTTTGCTTCAAAAAGCATGGGTGGTTGCATGGGAATGTCCATGTACTATTCAATGTACAATCCCTTGATACAAATAAGTGCAAAGTAGCCCATGGTGCTACTTTGGGGTACTTTAGAACTACTTTTCAACAAAAAATATTTCTTAGTGAAACTTGCTGAAGGAAAATAGAAGACATGGGCATATTCGGAAAAATGTAGGCAAACTTGTACATTAGAGTCACAATGCATGATGAGGGACATTTATCTTCAACCCCCTATTCCCTTAAATAGGACCACGGAGAAGTTCCAAGTATTACCTGTCTGTCCACACTGTCTGGGTTGACTAGAGAATAATTTGAAATAACCATGGTTATGTGAGCAGGTGTTTGGACAGAACTGCAAAAGAAACCTGGTTGGGGGGGGGACGCTTGCTCTGTGATAGCAAGTGTACAAAGCTGTTCTGTAACATATATCTCTGCAGGTTTTGAGAGAGACAGATGAAAAAGGAATGTATAGGGTGTTCAATACTGATAGAGTTTAATATGAACATGATTTTACACATATGAGATCTAAGTTACAGCTATTTCTTGAAGCCCATTTTCAATGTAACCTCTTCTAACTTTCACAATAATTTCCAGTCTTGAAATACTGCCTGTCCTTTTGGAGTATTGTACAATTTCTGGACAGTAACTGTAGTAAATGCCCATCTTTTGCATGGTATACCCCCAGACGTTTGCCTTGACTCTTTTTGATTTGTTGGTGAACCCTGTGCACTTTACCCCTGCTAACCAGGGGTATCATGAAGTACTTGTGCTTCTCCTTAAAATGATGAATTTGGCATGACCCTAAATGTAACATATACTAGAGACTTATAGACAAGTTAAATAGACCAGTGGGGAACCCAGGGCCTGAAAGTTAAATGTCACTAGAGGACTGCAGCACCCATTGGGTCATCCAATACAGGGAAAGTGCAACCATGACTGCTTACCTAGAATTTGCAGGGTGTCCGTTTCAGTTTAAAACTGCAAATTCAAACTGTCAAAATAGCCAATTTTAACAGGATAAAAACCTCCTTTCAAATCTTTATAAGTCACCCCTAAATAGGACTTATTGCTTATAAGGCAGGATATTTAAACCCTTCGTGCTCATGATGGAATGGTTCCGTCATGAGCACCAGTGCTCCTGTGCTCATGACGGAACCATTCTGTCATGTTCACAGGTGCACAAAATCCCTCTGCTGCATGCATGGCAAGCTGACGTCATTACATTGAAAATAAAACTGAAACTCAGTTTGTTTATTTGTTTTGGTGCTCATGGGGATATCTCAGCCCCCCGAACACAGAATTACATTAGAGAGGTATCGTTGGAAAGGGGAGAATCTCCCCTTTCCAATGCTGGATGCCTGCTTGGGTATCACCCCAGGGGGCGATCCCCAAGCAGGGATCCACCCACTAGGCACCAGGGAAGGGCTCTCCCCATAACAAAGTGGCATATTCAGACTTTCTGCCCCCCTGGGGGCAGTGGGCAGTGGCCAGTGGCCCCCGAAAGCACCTTAGAAGCCAGGGGTTATTTTTGTTAGGTCAGGAGTGGGGGCTGCCCAGAATTGGCATGCCAATGCCCCCATCTCCCCACCCCCCAAAAAAGGCAAACGCCTTTTGGCCCCGCCTGGGCGCAGATTGAGGTAATAGCCCCTTATCTGCCCCCTCCCCCCCCGGGGGGGCAGAAAGCCCACTAGGCACCAGGTTTTTTTTCCTCCGAAGTTCAGGTGTGGGGACTGCCCAGAATGGGCATGCCAATATCCCACCCACTCCCAAAAAATGCCACAGTCTGTCTGTCCCGCCATGAGGCAGATGGGGGCAGTAGCCCTGATCTACCCCTGGGGGAGGGGCAGAAAGCCCACTAGGCAACAGGGATTATGATTTTTTTGTGAGAAGAGCGGCCGCCAGAACTGGGGTAGGGATAAAAGCTGTACACTGGGGAAGAAAGGTTAAGCTAGCGTGGTTTTAGGAACGGAGGGACAATGTAGGGTTATTTGCAATAGGACACACAGGAAATGCTGCAAATGTTGGTAGGGTTCCCCTGGAAACCTTTACCCCATTGGTTACGGAGGAGCCAGGAGTTACCCCCAAACACAGGCTGGTGCCATCCTCAGAACACTATTGGACCTGTGGAAGATCAAAAGAGTGCTGAACACACTGCCTGAGACCTGAGAAGAGCTTATGAGATGAGACCTGCTCTCTTTTTTTACCTAAGTCAAAGAGATTGACTCCAAGGGTCATATGGCTGACCTCCAACCTACAAGCTGTATTTCATGAAACTACACAGCTGGACCTGTCCTCGACCCTGCTGGGGAGTCATGATCCCCAATTTTTGTTTATGAGGTCCTGGAAACCTGACTTGTGACTTGTGTCAACGTGTACTCCTCCTAAGATCCTGAAAAACTTGGGGGCACATATATGAAATAATTACCCAGCGGAGCAAGTCACACTGCTGTGTTGCCTGATAGAGAAAGGGCAGGAATGTGCTCGTTAGACCTGGTACCATTAGCGTGAGTCTCCCTTCCATTTTTCACTGATTGCCTCCTCTGTTGCTGATATGTGTTTGCTGGTTAGACGCTTTGGGCACTGTGCCACTGCTATTCAGTGCCAAAGTGCAAGTACTCCCTATGTTAAATTGATGTTGTATTGATTAGTGTTTCCATGATTGGGTTATCCGATGTACTTACCAGATCCTAGTACAGTGCACCATGTGTGCCCAGGGCCTGTACATCAAATGCTGCTGGTGGGCTTGCAGCACGGATTGTGCCATCCACAGAAGCAGGTTGTAAAGTGTGTCTCAGGCCTGCCACTGCAGAGTCTGTGTGCAGTTTTGTACTTAATAGTCCGAATTCTATTCTAAAAGTGTCCCTTAATATATGAACACTATGAGTCTCAAGTGCTCGAAAAATAGAGTACAAAAGACAAAAGGAAAGGGTTATATAGAAGCCAGAGTCAAGATGCAGAATCAAAAGCCATCACTTGGATGACCTAGAAGAAAACATAAAGAAACTATAAGGGATCATTGGTGTCCCATCATTACACATTACATGCCCAGTGTCATCATCTGGGATGCCAAACAACTTTCCTTCGCCCTGCCTTCATCTCAGAGGGGGACAGAAGAAAAAAGTTGTATCCTTCTGACCAGAAGAGCAGTGCTGTACCTTAACTGCTCTTAAATTATTTATCTCAATGTTTTTAGACAGGAATACATCTGTGAGATCAGATTTAGAGAGTTATTGATATTCTGAGTCTCCGTTGTGTATACTTTTTTAAGTTACATTTTTCTTTTGTTTTCTTGCACTGCACTATACATATAAGAGAGTTTTTCCCTCTTACACTATTCTCCTGTAAAGAACCCTACAAGAGGATACAACTTTTTTCATAGGGAAAAGTAATTACTATCTCAAACAAATTGAATCAGCGCAAGACTCCGCCAAACAGATGTTCCAGGTAGTAACCAAGTTATCAGGACAAGGGACCAAGCCCCCCATAATTGCCACCCAAACTCTCTGCAACTCGCTGGCCAGCTTTTTCCAGGAAAAAGTCAGTCATATTTACGCCAATCCATCGATGATCAAACCACTCCTAATCTAGCGTAATTTAGCCAGGTCTCCTTGGAACAGATCATTCACCTAATTCCCAAGGTCAATTCTGGGTTCCCAAATGACCCTTGCCCACCATCCAGTCCGAAACTGATTCCCGATATCATAGGCCCCAACCTAGCAAAAAATTGCAACTCGATGTTTAGGACAGGGACTTACCCCTCCATCTGGAAAAAGGCAGTTATCAAGCCATTACTAAAGAAGAACAACCTCGATCCCACAGAAATTAAAAACTACGGACCAATAGCTTGCCTCCCATTCCCAGCAACATTTTTCGAAAAGGTCATGAACCCTCAGCTAGCCCATTTTATTGACAAAAACAACCTACTAGATGACACCCAATTTGGCTTCGGAAAGGGCCACAGCACTGAAACAGTCCTCATCAAGGCATCCGATGAAATCAGGAAGATACTTGAGAAGGGGTGCCGCTGTCCTTGTGTTGCTGGATCTTTCAGCAGCATTCGACGCGGTCGATCCCGCAATCCTGATCGACCGTGACGCAGCCATCGGCATCACACATAAAGCCAAGGCCCTCCTGGCCTCTTTCCTATCCAATCGGACTCAACTAGTGATGCTTGGTGATTTCAACTCCCAGTCATTTGTTCTCCCTTGCGGCGTGCCGCAAAGATCCTCGCTGAGTCCGACCTTGTTTAACATATACGTATCGGACCTGGCGAGGGTCATCAAATCATACAGCATGGGCCTAATATCGTACGTCCATGATACACAATTGGTGCTAGCAGTACACAATGACGGAGGGGCAGTTGTGCAAACTTTCAAGAGGGAATGTTGGCCATCATGGATGGCAAACAACTGCCGCAAATTAAACCCAGACAAGATGGAGGTGATGATCTTTGGCAACCTCTCCCCAGCTGGTCCCCCACCTGGTGGTCAGCTAAGTTAGGCTCACCTCTGTCCCCTGTCACAAAGGTCAGAAATGTGGGTGTCATGTTCGACAACAAGTTGTCATTTGTACACCATGCCAACGCAGTCGTTTGTACATCTGTTTATGTTATCAGGATGGTATAAAAAAACTCCTACCTTTTCTCCCTACTAGCGCCGGAAGGACTCTCATTAGTACACTGGTTATGTCAAAGGTTGATTATTGTAATGGTCTTCTCATGAACGCACAAGAAAGAGTCCTAAATAAGTTACAACTGGTGCAGAACGCAGCAGCCAGGATTCTGACAGCCACCCCCAAATTCAAACCATTATCCAAGGTAATGCGACAGCTCCACTGGCTACCCATCAGGACTGAACCAAGTTCAAGGCTCTATGCATTGCATACAAGGCAAACCACGTCGCTGGACCTGAGTTTCTCAGGAAAACTCTCCACTTCTAAAGGTCCAGCAGACCCTTGCACTCATCTGCAGCAAACCTGCTGATTGTTCCCCGAACCAAGAAAGCCTCCTGGGGCAACAGAGATTCACGGTCGCCACCACCAAACTATGGAACATGCTCCCCTTCCACATCAAGACCAGTCCCACCCTGCTTACCTTCTGGAAACAATTAAAGACCTGACTTTTCAACCAATAACCACCACGCCTGGCCTTCCCTCTGCCCAGTCCAGACACCTTAGGGTATTTGCGCTCTTTATAAGTTGCTTAAATAAATAAATAAAGCACCACCATGTGCACCACCCCTTTGGATGGCGAGTGTAGCCCTGGGGGGGGAAATGGGTGCCCAAGGTGGGTGGGGTCCCGCAGAAATGTCCCTTGTCTCTTTAGGAAACTTTGAGATAGTCCCTAAAGCTCAACTGCCTGATAACACTACAAAATACAGGCAGTGGCTGACCATCAATGGCCATAGAGTGGAGGATCTTAGAGACACCGGCGCCAGTGTGACAGCTGTCAGGTGTCACTTGGTGTCTGAAGAGTAGGTGGTCCCCAATGCATTTTCTGCAGTTGTTGCAGGTGACAACACAGAGAGCCACTGCAAGGTGGCTCAGGCTCCCTTTGAGTGGGGGGTCTCCGGTACTCTCCAAGTAGCTGTGATGCCAGCCATGCCTGTTGATTGTCTGTTGGGCATTGATTTAGAAAGCTCCCCTTGGGATAAGATGGAGAAGAAGGCTCATTTGGAGATGTTGGGTCAGCCTGAGTGGGCGTGTGTGACCACTCGGTCTATGGCAGCCAGTAAGGGTGTTCAAGAGGTCCTGGAGCCTGAAAGTATAGCCCAGGAACTTGCCTTAAAGAGAAGAGACAGGGGGCGCCCTGAAACCAACCCCTATTATTCCCATGGTCCATGAGGAGGCGGACCTTGAGGGGGATGCCCTGGAACCCACAGGGGATCAAATTACTGTACTGGGGGACCTACCTGAGCTGACCCATTGGCAGCAAGAAGAAGGTATTTTGTGCAGAGAAGAGGAAGTGCCCTTCTCTTGTGGGTTTGTGGAAACAGGCCACACACCAGGCAGCAGGTGGCTCATGATGTGCCTTTAGCTGGAGATCTGGGGCAGGACAAGACCTTTGAAAGACTTGTCACCCACTTTTATTGGCTCCAGATGCGGAAGAGTTCAGACACTCATTGTAGGACTTGTCAAACTTGCCAGGCAAGTGGGAAAAGTGGAAGGAAGCAAAAGGCTTCTCTACAACCTTTCCCTGTAGTCAGTACCCACTTTGAACTGGTAGGCATTGACATTGTGGGGCCACTGGACCCCAAGACAGCCATGGGCAACAGGTTTATCCTGGTCTTGGCGGACGATGCTACCCGATGCCCAGAAGCCATCCTGCTCTGGACAGTGACGGCCCCCGGGGTGGGACGTGCACTGATGGGGATTTTCTCCCATGTGGGGTTCCCCAGAGAGGTGGTGTCAGACAGTGATACAAACTTCATATCTAATTATATGAAGTCTCTGTGGCAGGAGTGCGGTGTTACATACAGTTCACCACTCCTTACCACCCCCATGGTAATGGGCTGGTTGAGAGGTTCATCCGGACCCTTAAAGGCATGATTATGGGCCTTGAGGAACCTATGAGGAGTAAGTGGGACGTCCTCTTGCCATGCCTTTTTTTTGCTTACCATGAGATGACACAGAAGTCCTTTGTCTTTAGTCCCTTTAATTTGTGCCAGTGCTTTCTGGTGCTTAGCACCAGCACTTAATTACCAGGGCTGGGACTACAAGCATTTCTGCACATCATTGATTTTTATGTTTTTATGTTAGTTATTTACCTCACTACTGGACGTGGAGAGGGTTGTGCAACTTCAACAACTTCTCGTACGCAGAAGTACTGTCTGTCTGCTCGTCCCATCCATCTCACTCCCAGCGAAGCCATCAATCCGCGGTGCCGTCTTTCACACACTGACTGGGCAAGCTGCATAATGGCTGGGGCAGACATTCATCTCTCATCTGTCTCACCGAATTACGAGATGGCAAGAGTAGCTGACCGCCTCCATTCACCAGCCAACACTTGAACACTTTTGCCACTCCCTGTGGTGGTGTAGGGGTATTTCCGTGCGTGACCTCAGTTTGTGTCTGAAGCCCACACTGCGATGAAGTTCACGGACAGCGGCACTTATTAAAGCCTATAAAAGTGCAGCTGAGCTGGCACTGACTCTCCTGGTGCCCGGAGCCAACCATGCCTCAATCGGGTCCGACACTGGCACTGCTGCTGATCGGACAACGACACCCCAGGGTACCCAGAAGGCTGGGTCTGTGCTGTAGCACAGGCCCATCCCTGACTGGCACACTTCTAATGTTTCACTATGCATTTGCAGCCAGGAATGAAATGAAATGAAATGAAATGAAATTGGATTTATAAAGCGCATGGCTGCCCGTAAGCGTCCCAGCGCTACCTGACAAAAATAAGAAGCTCTAAAGGGGGCAGGAGTTTTTAAGGGTCTTTGGGAAAGAGAAAAAATGTAAGACATTTACGAAATTTAACACGGGATGGTTCAGTGCGAATGTGTCTCGGGAATAGCCCTCAATGATATTTTTAGCCTGGAGCTAGTTTCCAGAGAAGATAAGGAGCTGTCACTAATAAAGAACCACGTGGTGCACTCCTCATGATATGCCTTCAGCACTAGTGTAAATATTCTTTCTTTCCCCAGCGGGTGTTTATTTATTAACCAGGATGCAGTTTGTGCACAATCTTAAACAATTTATAGACCCCCCCCACCAACGAAGACCTGAGGCTATGCTCGCACTCCAAACCATTCACAACTGGACAGTCACCCATTGTTCTCGTTTGTAATGCTTCGTGTGAGGCCTGTAGTCCGCTTCCTCCCTATAATTACTTAACTTTCATGTTAACTTGCAATTACTAGGCATCCGTGAAGGCCCCGGGGGAATTGGCAGGGGTGAAAGCTGCTGACTTTATGAACAAATGAACAGCAGTAGTAATATACTCCCTCTGTGCCCGAGTAGGCAGCAAGCTCTTCTCACAAGTTACTTAAAGGACAAAACCATAACAGAAAGGAAATAAAAATGTAAATACATTTAAAACATATGTAAATGTATGGTGGTTTGGTTTCTTAAGGTGAAGAAAACAATCTTGTTTTTTACCTCTAGTCTTAAATGCCACACTTCTGGCATTTCTAATTGCTATAAAAATATCCGATGTTACTGTCGCTCAATTTGCCTCATTCAATTTACCCACTTTGGAAGGTTGAATTGGCAATGAACAAAATATGCATTCAGACATTAAGGTACGTCAGAACATTCTAGGGATCATTCTGCTTAAATCACATGATTTCTGTGTTTGTAGGGTGAGTGCTGGGTGTCTGTATTAGTGCAGGGTGAATGTTGTGCCTGTATGAGTGAAGGGTGAGTGCTGTGTCCTGTATGAGTGAAGGGTGAGTGCTGTGTCCTGTATGGTGTGGTGTGAATGCTGTGTCCAGTATGGGTGGGAGTGCTGTGTCCTGTATGGGTGTAGGGGGAGTGCTGTGTGCTTGTATGAGTGTAGGGTGAATAGTGTGCCTGTATGAGTGTAGGGTGAATAGTGTGCCTGTATGAGTGCAGGGTGGGTGGTGTGTGCCTGTATGCTTGCAGAATGAGGGGTGTGCCTGTATGTTTGCAGAATGAGGGGTCTGACTGTATGAGTGCTGGTTGAGCAGTGTGCCTGTATGAGTGGAGGCAGAGTGGTGTGCCTGTGTGAGTGCAGGGTGAGTGGTCCAAGCAGAAACCTGCACAGGTGGACATTTCTGACCATTTCTGTCCAGTTTGCAGACCTGCATTATATGCGCTGTAATGCTTAAGTCATCTGCACATCTGAAAAGTGTAATTTTCAGATACCACAGCATTTCATACTGTGCATATATAAAGGGTCTGTATTGCATACAATAGGCATATTTGAGACACAACATTTTTATGAGCCTATGATATGCGCACATTTTGGAGATCTGATATATGTGTTAGAGTCTTTATCTTCATTTCCAGAAGTCATAACATCTAGTTTCTTTTGCGGTTTTGCATTGATTTGATTAACCCCTTCGGTGCTCATGACGAGCTCAGCTCGTCATGAGGCACAGTGCTTGTGTGCTCATGACGAGCTCAGCTCGTCATGACCACACCCATTTCTATTAGGGCCCAGCACAGGAGAGGAATATCTCAAGCAGCCAAGGTGTTAATATATCCTTCCCAAGGAGTTTGAAAACCAACACGTGTTTCAAGTCAACCATCATATTTCCAAGGTTGGAATTCAGATTCGGTATTACATCTAGCTTTCAGCAGTGCCAGTTGAGGATGTGGGTGAAGACAATAGACTGGGGGTGGTGCCAATGAAGGAAGTGGGTGGGGTCAGGGAAGTGGGTGTGGCCTCCAACAAAATTAAGAGATCCTGGACTTAATATTTTACAAATTAAGCACTGCCGGTAAGAGGACCTTTGAGTCTGGTCAAGGAAGGCTGGGAGCAATCTCCCAAGAAATCTCCCCAGGATGAATGTAGTTACATGCTGGCCTTCAGGAACCAGACTAGGCAATTGAGACAACTCGCTCAGGTGAATTGGGAAGCCAGTTAGGAGGAAATGAAGCGGTGGTACGATCAGAATGCTACTCTGATTGAGCTTCACCTGGTCACAAGGTTTGGGCCATGGCCCCTGTAGAGCTTTGTGCACTCCAGGACAGGTGGACCAGACCATTTGAGGTGATGGAGCGCAAGAGTGATGTCACCTACCTGGTGAACTTGATGTCTCCTAGGAACCCTTTGCAGGTCCTGCATGTTAACCCCCTGAAACCCCACTTAGAAAGGTACTAAGCGGGCATGCTCCTAGCGACAGATGATGGAACGGAGGAGGAGACAGAGCCTCTTCCAGACCTCCTGCCTGCAACAGAGCAAGATGGGTCAGTGGATGGTGTCATCCTCCCTGAAACACTGACTACTGAGCAGCAGGGTGATTGTCGCCAATTGTTGGGGCAATTCCCTGATTTGTTCTCCCTGGTTCCAGGTGTCACTGAGTGGTGCGTCCATGATGTGGATACTGGGGAAAGTCCTCCTGTGAAGCACAAGGTTTACAGAGTGACTGACAGTGTCAGAGCTTACATCAAGGAGGAGGTCTCCAAGATGTTTGCCATAGGGGTGATTGAGGCCTCTAACAGCCCTTGGGCCAGCCCAGTGGTCTTGGTCCCAAAGGCTGCCGTGCCTGATGCCACACCCGAACTCCGGTTCTGTGTGGACTACCGAGGGCTCAATTCAGTCACCAGGAAGGACGTGCACCCCATCCCCAGAGCTGATGAGCTCATTGATCGGTTAGGGGCTGTGTGGTACCTCAGCACATTTGATTTGACGTCTGGGTACTGACAGATTGACTTAACTGATGGGGCCAAAGAGAGGTCAGCATTCTCCACACTAGATGGGCACTACTAATTCTGGGTTATGCTCTTTGGGATGACAAATGCCTCTGCCACCTGTCAGAGGTTGGTCAATAAAGTGTTATCTGGACTGGATGATTTCAGTGCTGCCTACCTGGATGACATTGCAGTGCTCAGTGCCAGTTGGGAAGAAGATCTGCGCCACCCCCGGGAAGTGTTGATGGAACTGTGCAAGGCAGGCCTCACGATCAAGGTGAGTAAGTCCCAGATCGGGCAGGGTTCCGTGGTGTACTTAGGGCACCAGGTGGGGAACGGGCAGGTGGTGTCCCTACAACCCAAGATTGATACCATCCTGGCATGGGAACCTCCCAAGCCCCAGACACAGGTGAGAGCCTTTTTAGGGCTCACAGGGTACTACAGGAGTTTTGTCCAGGGGTATGGCAACATTGTTACACCCTTGACTGAGCGGACTTCCAGGAAACAGCCCAAGAAAGTGAACTGGGCTAACACATGTCAGAAGACTTTTGATGCCCTGAAGACTGCCATGTGCATGCTTCAGAGCATTCACAGATTAATGAGGAGGGCCTAGACCAACCTGTAGCCTTCATCAGCAGGAGGTTACTTCCACGGAAACTGAGGTGGAGTGCAATTGAGTGTGAGGCATTTGCTGTGTCTGGGCACTGAAGAAGTTGAGACCATACCTGTTTCAGACTCACTTCCAGGTTCAGACAGACCACAGGCCGCTCAGAAGGTTAATCCAAATGAGGAGTGAGAACCCAAAGTTGTTGAGGTGGTCCATTTCCCTACAGGGGATGGACTTTACGGTAGAACACTTCCCTGGTACAGAACACGCCAATGCTGATCGTCTGTCCAGATTTTTCCACCTTAGTGAAGAGAACTCCCAAGGGGAAGGATAGTTCTCCCCAAATTTCAGCTGGAGGGGACACGTGTTGGACCTGATATAATTGGCGTGAGTCTCCCTTCAATTTTTCACTGATTGCCTCCTCTGTTGTTGATATGTTTTTGCTGGTTAGACGCTTTGGACACTGTGCCACTGCTATTCAGTGCTACAGTGCAAGAGCTCCCTATGTTAAATTGATGTATTGATTAGTGACTCCATGATTGGGTTATTTGATTTACTTGTCAGACCCTAGTACAGAGCACCATGTGGGCCCAGGGCCAGTAAATCAAAAGTTGCTGGTGGGCTTGCAGCACTGATTGTGCCACCCATAGGAGCAGCTTGTAAAGTGTGTCTCAGGCCTTCCATTGCAGAGCCTGTGTGCAGTCTAGTACCGCCATGTCGACTTGACAAGTGCACCCACTTTCTCGTCCCTAAACCTTCCCTTTTCTACATTTTAGTCACCCCTAAGGTAGGTCCTAGGGCAGGGTGCATGGTATCTAAAAGGTAGGTCATGCCCTGGTGTGTTTGGCATGAACTAATAGTGAATTACAGCCTATTTCGTTTTTCACTATTGCAAGGCTACCTGTCCCCATAGGCCAGAATGGGTAGTTTGATTATAACATCTTATAATCCTAACTGACCCAGGGAACATGGTAGAAATTAGACTTTAGTATGCCTGAACTCAGAATGATGAAATACATCTGTTAGCAAAGTTGGTTTTAACATTCTGTGTTTTAAAATACCACTTTTAGAAAGTAGGTATTTTCTTGCCTAACCATCCAGCCTGCCTCTGCTAGCTTGTGTATTGTATGTCTAGTTTGTGAGTGACAGGGGCTGGGGTGGCCCCAGGAGATGGGGTGAGTCAACACAAGGCTGAATAGACCTATCTGCATGTAGATGGGTGGGAGGAGTAGCACCTGGGCCTGAATAGGACTGTGCCTGCCTTCCACAAAGCTGGCCCCACCTCCTGTGGTGTGTCTGATGACCCTGGCCCACCCTGCCAAAGGAAAGGAGGAATCCTGTAAACAAAGTGCTCCAGGACTGCACAGAACTGGTTTGGACTAGGTACAGGCCCCTCTGCCTTCAGAAGACAAAAGATTTTGCAGTATAAATATGGGGACAAAGACCCCAAAACTTTAGATCACTTCTGTATCTACTAGACAAACCTATACCAAGAAGAAGAACCAAGGCAGCTGGAGGAGTTGGACTGCCCCCTGCCAGTGTGCTGTGTTGTTGGGTTGGACTACAATGGTGTCTTCAGGGCCAAGGAGAGGAGAAGGAACTTTCAAATAACTTTCATCATCTTGGATAGTATTACTCCAAGGGCTTGAACTTGTGCTTGCCTCCTGCTGAAGTCTTAGGGACAAAAGACTTCACCACCAGCTCCCCTCAATATTTCCTTGCTGGGAATTCTGTCTGCAGAAGTATGCGTGTCGCTGGGAGCTCAAAGCGCGACTGAGCAGGAAGAAGCGTGTCGCAGTTGTTGCCATCACATTGCCAGAGAAGCATGTCGCCACCACAACACCAGAGATGCATGCCATCGTCAAAGCTGTTACCCAATGCATCACCGGAGAAGTGTATCGCCGCCGCAGAGGTCGCCGTTGCATCACCATAGAAGCGTGTCGCAGGGCCTGTTGCGGCTCCAAAGCTACAGAGTTCGCCGCACAGCTACCGGGCCACGCATCGCCTTCACGTCATCGCATCAAGGGCACCATATTATCGCATCACACCGGATTGTGGCATCGCATCGAGGCGCCATCTTGTGGCACCGGAACGCAGTACAAGAATCAACGCATCACCTCCTCTCCGGTAAGGCCCAAGACGCATCCCCTGCTCTGCGCAAGCATTTAGACGCGACGCATCATCTCCCCCGAAGCAAGGAACTGACGCATCTCCATCCCAGCAAACCTTTTGTTAGTTTTGCGTTACGCATCCAGGTACTTTTGTGAGAACTGTGTCGCATTTATCATCAACATGAACTAAGTGACTTCTACCATCTTTAAGTCTATTTTGAGTACAGTATTGTGGATTTTTGTTGTTTGTGGTCTTGTGTTAAGTCTATATTAAGAATACTTTTTTTATAAATCCTCTGTTGCGTACAACTGTAGTGTTTTCACTGTATTACTGTGTGTGTTCACAAATGCTTAACACACTGCCTCTGAGGTAAGCCTGTCTGCTCATGCCAACCTACCAAGGGGGTGAGCAGGGGTTATCCAGTAGTGTAATCCCCTTTCACTGACTTAGAAGCAAGGGTCCCTATTTGGTCAAAGGTGTATACCATTGCCAACTAGAGACCCCCAGTTCTAACAGTGCTGTATTTAACAATATACGCGCATTCCTGTCATTTCCTGGTGCTGACCCACAATGTGCTGCCTAGTGCCAATGCAGGCACCCTTGCACCGCGGTGCAAGGGTGCCTGCGTTGTAAGTAGGATTATTTTTGTGCAGGAAGGGAAACAGTCCTGCACAAAAACAATCTCCGGAGGCATTTTTTCTGCAGCACACATAGAAAGAGGAAGTAAAGAGGAGAAATAAAGATATTTTTCCTTGTTACACCTCACCTGGTGATGAATAGCATTTTGACAGATTCACTGATTTTAAGTCTGGGGATGCACCACAATGGGTGAATGTGTGGGAACACCCACTCTCTACCCATGGAACGCCTCCCTGGGGTGGAGTAACACAACACAGCAATTTGTGCTGCATTGCAGTAGTCTTGATTTATTAAGCAAGATTTATTAAGCAATGCAAGGCAATGTAAGGTGGTTTTGTGTGGCTTGATAAATCAAGAGTTTCACCACTATCCAAGTGGCATGTTGCGAAGCACTGGGGTGAACCTGAGGTGCCCTCCATACATGATAAGGGTTGGAGGTTGAACCTCTATTCGGCAGCAGAAAAATAGACCCACTGCAGCAGATACTGTCTGTTTTACAAGATATGGTGATGGTGGAGGGCCTATAATGGGCTGGAGTCTACAGAGGGTTGCCCCGGTACAAGACTTAGCCTGACTGCTGATCAGACCTAATCTGAGTGAGGGGTGTTTTGCCATGCTTTATAAGTGCTGTTCTGTATCCACTTTGTGTCTTGAAACATGTACTGTGTGTTCTGCAAATGACACTGTGTACCTTGCAATGAGTATTTATTGATAATAGCACGTTGCGTGTGATTGTGTTGCTTACACTGGTTTAAGCATTAACATAAAAAACATATTTGAAAAAAAAGAGTTGTGTTGCTCTTGTGCCCCACTGCGTGGTGCAAGGGAGATGCAACTCTTTCATAAATATGCTTCCTGGTATGTAGAAACCTTTTGGATACAAAAGCCTGCAGGGGAACCCGGTCAAAATAGCCAAGCCTATCAGTAGAAAATGTGCTGCTGCTATACTGCTATACTGATGATTCCAGTTTCCCCCCTCTGAGCTTCTCTGCAGCAGCAAATACAATTCATCAAGACCTCATGGAGAAGGTAACCACCCTCATGGAGCACTCTTTGGCTACAGCCTGCAGCCTTGCCTTGTTGAAGGAATCAGAGGTCCAAAAAAGTGACTAAGTCCTAACGTACAAATCTTCACCGGACGGGGTGACAAAAGAGTCCAGCATGCGAGGAACCTTCACTGGACATGAGATTCAAATGTCTCCCAACTCAGAGCCTTCCTGCCAAAAGTCAACAGCGTCAACGAGACCTCTTCCAGCAACTACCCGACATTGTGGAGCCCTCCTTTGGCCACAGCTTGCTGCCACACCACACTGAGGATTGTTGAAGTCTGTTACAGATATTAAGGGGGTGATTTATATGTTTGCAGCATGTAAACTCTGTTGCTACAGCGACAAAGTATACATACTTCCAACATGAAGATCTGTGCAACCCATTTAAAAGTGGATGGACCTGCAATTTATGCATAGTGGAGACTTCTCTGTTTCACCCATGGCCAAACTTCTCTGATAGCCCCGGGGAGTAAGGGTTATCGGAGAAATGGCTACATGCCTACCCTCCTTCAATTTAAAAGGCCAGACATGTAGTCATTTTTTATTGTTTCTTACTACCAGCCATTTCTCAAATGGCTCTTGTAAAAAAAAATTATAATGCTTCCCACACATGGGAAAAGACTCCCATAGTGAGGGTAGCATTATATTTTTTCTTAATAAAAAAAACCTTGTTTCAGGATTTTCTTTTTTTGAAGAAAAAAAATGATTGTTCTGTGCTTCAGGGCTGTGTCCTGCTGACGCAGCCCCACAGCACAGAGTTACGTGCAGTGGCAGAAACCTCCACGGCGGTTCCCGGCAATGCTTTTATGATGACCACCTGCTTGGCAGTCTTTTATAAATGAGGAGTAATTTACTCACTCCCCATGGTGGAACA
Source organism: Lissotriton vulgaris (assembly GCF_964263255.1). Taxonomy (NCBI): domain Eukaryota; kingdom Metazoa; phylum Chordata; class Amphibia; order Caudata; family Salamandridae; genus Lissotriton; species Lissotriton vulgaris. Next base: position 1,076,099,608 of record NC_141689.1, on the reverse strand, counting down.
TCTGGCCATCAGCTCTGATATAAATCTGGCCCTAAGTCTGAAGGTAAAACTTCCAACAGGGTGGAACCTGGTTTTTGTGCCGAGTGCGCTCCATCAAGGTCTGCTTCAAATTGAGTTAAGGTCCTATTTCACCAGTTGATTGCACTTGGCGCCAGTGGCGGCTGATATTAAGGGGCATAGGGGCGTTGCCTTACCTACCAGCATCCGGGAAAACTAAAGGGAGAGAATGAACACCATGGAGCAGTTTTAAAAGAAGTGCTCACTGCTTGGTGCTCCCCCGTGAAAGTTAAGTATGTAAAATCTTTTTTTTTTTTACTTGTCTCAAAGAGTCTTCCTGCACAATGTGCGCATGTGCAAAGCTGGCCGAGGACTATTCCTCACCCTCGAGGCACAAGCGAGGAGGGGGTGACATCAGCCTTGTGGGAGTGGCTGGCAAAGCGGCAGTGCATGGATTTCAAATGGGGGGCTAAGGAATTGGCCCAGGGCGTGGTCAGTGGAGCACCATTCAGGATAATGGGAAGGGGCAGGGCAGACGGCACAGTGCAGGGGGTGGTAACGATTGCAGCAATCCTTTCGCTTCTGTGAATTAGGCTTCCTAATTGGGTAAGGCAGAGGCGACCTTAGGGGAGTGGCTATGCATTAGTTTCAGTTTGGCAGCTCCTATTTCCGGGACACAGTTGCTGGAAAAAGAAAGGCGCCTGCAGCCGTGGTTTCAAACGACACGTGTGCACGTAATCCTTTTTCCTTCATGACTTGTCAAGCCGAGATATTGACCAAGAGATGATGCCTGAGAGCTTTTAGAATCAATCAGAAAACACTTATTTTATGTTTTTATCCATATTTAAAAACAGATAAAGGGCGGGACATCGTTTTCTATTTGAATCTACCTGGCAAATCTGGAAAATCAGAAAACCAGGAGACTTAATAACATTGTTCAACGCGATACCAAAGGGAATGATGGACGGAGCGCTTGAGCAAATCAAACACTCACCCACAGTCAACTGATCTGGGTTTAATCCATCATCGTTCTTTATCTCACTCCACCACCCCAGTTCAGACATGGCCATATGCAAATCACTCTGACCCTGTGCCTCATGGGAACAGTCCAGCCGGACTGCCAAGCCATGACTGCCCTGGACCAGAAACAAGCATCCTGGGACTGGTTTCTGGCTAATCAGCCGTCATCAGCCACACTAGCTTGAATCCAGTGGCAAAGTGAGCAAGGGACCCACGACTGGGCATACCCTCCCAACTTAGGGCGAACCAAGCGATACCAAAGGGGATGATGAATGGAGCGCTTGAGCAAATAAAACACTCACCCCAGTCAACTGATCTGGGTTTAATCCATCATCATTCTTTAGCTCACTCCACCACCCCAGTTCAGACATGGCCATATGCAAATCAGTCTGACCCTGTGCCTCATGGGAACAGTCCAACCGGAACTGCCAAGCCATGTCTTCCCTGGACCAGAAACAAGCATCCTGGGACCCGTTTCCGTCTAATCAGCCGTCATCAGCCAGGCTAGCTTGAATCCAGTGGCAAAGTGAGCAAGGGACCCACGTCAGGGCATACCCTGTCAACTTAGGGTGAACAAAGCGATACCAAAGGGGATGATGGGCAGAGACTTGAGCAAGTCAAACACTCACCCACAGTCAACAGATCTGGGTTTAATCCATCATCATTCTTTAGCTCACTCCACCACCCCAGTTCAGACATGGCCATATGCAAATCAGTCTGACTCAGCCGGACTGCCAAGCCATGACTGCCCTGGACCAGAAACAAGCATCCTGGGACTTTATCTTGACAGTTGTTTTTAAAAGTGAAGTAAATATCTGTGACATTAGAATTCACAATAGATTTAGGTGATTCACGATGCTATGGATTATGTTAACCATTGTTTTTTAAAACTGTGTACTCTATAAGTTTTTAACTAATAAATAGATTTGTACTTTTTTATAAACTAAGGTGTCCAAATAATCTGTTGGGGATATATGGTCATACTTCCCGTGTATGTATGGTGTTTAGCCGAATGAGTGAGACTTAGATTGAATGCAATATATAAAACATATGGTTCCTATTTGCTACAATACTGTCCAAAGAAAACCTTTTTTGTGATACAACTGTATAGTACCCTATTCCTTTGGCTTGAAGGGGTTCCTCTTATTTTTCTGCATACCTGTGCCAACCAGAAAAACAATTTCTAACAATTTAATTTTGATGTTATGCCACTTTGCGCCAGATGTACAATGGTTTTTAACGTGTGCAAACGGGTTTTAGACACGTTTGTGCCTGCTAAAAACCTTGGGCCCTTGTACAAACCTTATTTTGCAAGTCGCTAATCAATTAGCGATTCGCAAAATTGTGGCAGAACAGTTCTTTGCTCTCTCACGGTATTTTTAAAGTTTGAAATCTCACTGTGTCTCTATTTTAAAAAATCGCCGCAATCTTTAGGGAACCCCTAAAAATAGTAAAATAGTACATTTTAACCTGCAAGCTCTTCTGTACTCTCTGACACTTGGCACCCCGCACTCTCCCCGGTCCACCACAGGAATCTTCTCGATTGATGTGGAGGATGACGAGGCACATTAGAACACTTCCGGGCTAGACGGGAGGAGGGCGCAGCGTCATTGGCTGATCACACTGCTAACTGCTGCATATAAGCCTGACGCCATACGCTTCGCGCAGCGGACGCGCATTGTGGCAGAACAGTTCTTTGCTCTCTCACAGTATTTTTAAACTTTTAAATCTCACTGTGTCGCTATTTTAAAAAATCGCTGCAATTTTTAGGGAATCCCTAAAAATAGTAAATTTTAACCTGCACGCTCTAATGTCCTCTCTGACACCCGGCACCCCGCACTCTCCCCGGTCCACCATGGGAAACTTCCCAATTGATGTGGAAGGAGGCGCGGCACATTAGAACACCTCCGGGCTAGAGGGGAGGAGGGCGCAGCGTCATTGGCTGATCACACTGCTAACTGCTGCATAAAAGCTTGATGCCATACGCTTCGCCCCGAAGGCGAGCCAAAGGCAAGCCCGTCTGCGCCCGTCCACGGCCTGTCGGGGCCAAGGGCCACGACCCCTGCCCTTTTTTCTACCCATATTAGAAGCTATAGCCCTAACTCTCTACTCAAATTAAGAGGAGAAGCCTCTGCTCCATGCCTTTTTTCTTGGAACCTAGCAGATTAACACACCACCTGCTCACACTGTGGATGTCAGCTCCACTCTGCCCCTCTAACCAATAAAACGCAGCAAAGCATGTACCTCTTGAATTGTAGGTCACTCACTAAACACACTATCGAAATTTCCATGCTTCTAGAAGAGGATATCAAATATTACGTGAAGACAGCATAGCGGGAAGAGGAGGTGGCTTAGCAGTCATCTATAAAGACTGTTATGGGTGCTGCAGCTCCCCTAATACAATACCAGACTGCGAAAGTCTCACTTTCGCCATAGACTTTTCCTCCACTAGCACATTCTTGGGGATGCTTTTATATCACCACCCGGAACTCTGGGACAATTTTCTAACACCCTTTTATCCACCATAGCTAACCTAGCATATAGCCCATCTAATTTTACACTCTTAGTGGATCTTAACGTCCATTTTGACGATACTACGGACCGTGCGGCCCTAGAAATGACCACCAGCCTCTCTGCACTACAATTTAAACAACTAGTGCTTAAACCTACCCACACCAAAGGTCATCTCCTTGATTCTGTTTTTAGTAACTGCACAGATCTCCTAGTGGGAAATCCCTCTCCCCTCCCGTGGACGGACCACTTCCTGATTCCTCTTTCCTGGGTTACTCCAGACCCCTACTCTTCTACCATGACAGTTATTCGCAGGGAACGAAACAGGTCAAAACTCCCCCAAGCTGAATGGTTAGCGGCTCTTGAAATCTCTAGACCACCCAACAATTCTGACCCCACTCTAGCCAATGAGAACTACAATAGATGGATTTCTAATTCACTAGATTCTGTACTCCCCATGAAACGCACCGAATCCAAGCGCAGTACCGGTACGGCTCCCTAGTATTCCTCTTGACTACAGGAAAGGAAACATCACTGCAAAAAATTGGAGAGGAAATGGCGACTGGATTATTCTCCTTCCAGTAAAATTGCATATAGAGCAGCACTAAAAACCTCAAGAACGAAATTAATATCGCGCAATCGACCTTTTTTTTCAAAGAAAGATTAACGCAGCTGCCTCCAGGCCTAAGGAAATATATTGCATTGCGAAAACCCTCTTTAAACTCCCAGAAAAACCTCCAAACTCCCTTAATGCACAAACTCGCTGACACAACCTGGCAGAGTTCTTCTTTCAAAAAATACAAACCATTTATACCTCCTTTCCCCGACTCAGACTCCCACTCCACTGACTAAATTACCTGAACTAGGGCCCCAGTCCTTAGCCACACTCAAATCCCTCCCCCTTCTTGAAATCCGACACCCCCAATGACCCGGCACCCCCACGCACCCTGCTGCCAGTCACCGGTTACATCCTACCCACCATCCTTGATCTGCCTAATGCCTTTCTATCTGTCGGTACTGTCTCGCTTCCCTGGAAGTGGCCCATTGTTAAAGCCCTCCTCAAAAAACCCAACTTAGATCAAGACAACCCCAGTAACTATCGACCAATCTCCCTGTTACCTTGGCTAAGCAAGATCCTTGAGAAACATGCAAACATAGTATTAGCAGAGTACCTAGAGACCAACCACCTGCTCGATCCCACCCAGACGAGATTCTGTTCCAATGTTCGGGACCGAAACAGCCCTTGTCGCAGTGACAGAGGAGGCCGAGAAGATCCTGGATTAAGGAGGCTCCGCAGCAATCATCATCCTTGACCTAAGTGCCGCCTTAGACACTGTATTCCACAACATGCTACTGCAGCGACTTACCAGTTTAGAAGTCTCAGTAAAAGCAATTGCCTGGTTTGAATCCTTCCCTTCCGACCGCTCCTTCCAGGTTTTTGAGGGCAAAATCACCTCCCCCAGCAAGCCTCTTGGCTGTTGTGTGCCGCAGGGCTCTTCTCTGAGCCCTACGCTTTTTGATATATATATGAGCTCCCTAGCTGAGATTGTGCGCCCCTTCGGGATAAAAATTATCACTCACTGTGGTAGCTTTCAATCAACCACACACCGCGCCTAATAGCCTGAGGAACTGCTTAGAAGCAGTGACCAAGTGGTTGACATCGTGTTGTCTCAAGTTGACTGGAGACAAAACTGAGCTGATGCTCACTGAGCTGATGCTCCTAGGCAACTCCCCTAACCTTTCCATTGATTCATTGTGGCCTATCTGCCTTGGATCTGCTCCCACGCCTAAGGACACAATTAAGAGCCTGGGCATCTGGCTAGATAAGTCCCTTAAATTTAATTGTGAACCAGCTAAAGTCTCAGCCACTTTTTTGGTCTACTTGGGCTTCTACGGAAAATCCTCCCCCTACTGCCCTTCCATGCGAGACAGATCATGGTCCAGGGTCTCATACTGTCTCGTCTGGATTTTGGGAATGCCCTCTACTTGGGGACCCTTCAGGCCACCTTGCACAAGCTCCAGATAATCCAAAACTGCGCAGCCCGAACCCTCCTTCAGATCCCCAGTCGACTCTCAGTTAAACCCGGACTAAAGAGCTTCACTGGCTCCTAGTCAGGGAAAGAATTGAATTTAAGGCCCTGTGCATCGTCCACCGAGCCTTCTGGAAAACGGGCACTATCATCAATCAATCACTGATCACCCCCTATCACCCGAACAGACAGCTCAGATCAGCATCTTCCTTCCTCGCCCTAGTGCCCAGGATTAAGAGAGTCAGATGTGGGGGCCGTTCGTTCTCCTATAACTCGGCTAACTCCCTTCCCCTCCCCCTCCATCTGCGATCAGAGCCCAACTTACCCCCTTTCCTTAAACACTTTAAAATCCTGCTTTTTAATAAATCAGAATAGCCTCCAACCAATTTGTCTGTAGCGCTAGGACGCCTTAGGATAGCTATCACTCTTAACAAATTGTCTTTTCATTTCGTTTTATTTAATTTCATTTAATTTCAAAATAGGTTTTGCGACTCGCTATTAGGAAGGGGTGTTCCCTTCCTAATAGCGAATCATGAGCCATATATGAATGTTTTGCGATCGTAATTGTGGTTGCAAAATACTCTCAAATTGCCACCTTCTTCAAGTAGGTGGTAATGCAATAACAAATGGAAAGGGGACCCCAGGGTACCCCTTCCCCATTGCAAATGCATGAAAAATATTTTTAAGGCAGGCAGTGGTCCCAGGGACCACTGCATGCCCTTAAAATATGAAACGAAAACGTTTCATTTTAATTTTTTTAAATGCATCCTGTTTTCCTTTAAGGAAAACGGGCTGCAGTTAAAAAAAACACAAGTGCTTTATTTGATAACAGATCCAGACATGGTTGTCTGCTGAGCCCAGCAGGCCACCATCCCTGGGAGGGCCAGCCATTACAAATGGGGTCGCAAAATGCGAGGGACTCATTATTATTAATGAGCCTCGTATTTTGCGACCCCATTGGGAATCGCAATCAGTGTCTCCGACACTGTATTACATAGTAAATTGCAACTCGCAATTTGTGACTCGCAATCGAGCACAAATTGCGAGTCGAAATTTACTACGGTCGTACATCTGGCCCTTTATTGCCTATTTCTGTGATATTTTCACTAAGAATGGACTAACTAGGAAGACAGAGTGAATGAGTCAGTGCGTCATTTCATAGAGGAAATGCTGCAACTTGGACTTCCTTTTATTTAGGAACTTGCAGAGGGCAGGTTATATTCAAGGACTGTCCTTCAGAAATCTTTTGCGCAATAGAGAAAAAGAACAAATACTTATCTCTGGTAACTCTCTTTCTGTCTCTATCTAGCCCAAGATTTTTCACATTTGGAATATTCTGCAGATGTTAGAATGAGTCCGGAAACTTTTCAGCAGTACCTCTGCATGGCTCCATGCTGCTTTTCACTAATGTCGTTCCACTCTGGAAATGATGTGAGGAGCCTATATAGGCTTCACTCCTGTGCACTGACGTCAGTTAGGAGAGTGTCTGCACTTCTAGATGGATGTATGACGTTACCACGTGATCAAAATGATCGCAGTACATCACAACGCAGCTTTTAAAACGCAAATCGTTACCACAACTTGCGCTGTAGGGTGCTGGACTGGAATAGTATAATTTACTATTCCAACTCTAGCCTACGTACAATAGGGAAGGTGTTGGAATAGTAAATCTACTATTCCTTAGTCTAGAGCGCCCTCCAGTGCAAGTCGTGGTAACGACTTGCGTTGTAAAAGCTGCGTTGTGAATGTATTGCGGTGTTTTGACCGCGTTGTAAAGGTTGTTTACCCTTCCAGATGCAGTGCCCCAAACACAAATTAATGTGACCACTGTGCAGATTCCTAGACTTGGGATCTTATTAATGGATAGATCCAACCACAGAACAGGGAGGATGGAAGGGTTGGTGAGAAATTTGCGGATAGAATCTCTACCAGAAAGAGCATTACCGAAGGTAAGTACTTGTTATTCTGAAAGAGATTTCTACCCACGGGCTCCTCACCTTTTGAAAAGATACCACAGCAGTACCTCTTTGTAGGTTGAACAGTGGATGAACTCAAACCACAAAGTGCGGCAGGACCGAGTGGCCGAATTGTCCCTTTCGGCAAATCTAACTGTCGAGACAATAGCGATTTGTGAATATATGGAGGGACAACCACATAGCCACCTAGGTAATGTCCAGGACAGGGGCTCCATGAGCCAATGTAGTTGTAGCAACTTTGGCTCTGGTGGAATGAGCTTGAAGGCTTTCAGGAGGCTGCTTTATAGCCAATGCATAGCATATTTTAATGTAATACATGATCCACTAGAATATGGTTCTCTTCTGCACAGCCTTGATTTTTTCACTCCAGAGAACCCCACAAAAAGTTGATTATCCACTCATTTTACTTTGGTAGAATCAATGTAAAAGCTTAGAACTCTTTTGGGTCCAAAATGATGGAACCTCTCCTCCTCTTTAGAGGGTGAGGCCAAACATAGAACTCCGGCAGGGTGATGTCTTGCCTGATGTGGGATGGCATCACAACTTTAGGCAAGAAGGATGCCAATGTCTGCAAAACTTGCTTGTCTGGGGAGAAGGTGGTGTACGGTAGTTTGACACAGAGAGCCTGACGCTCACTCAGACACTGTGATGATGTTATGGAGCTGAGGAATAATGTCTTGAGGGTGAGAAGCCACAATGGGCAACTGTGAAGGACCTCAAAAGGAGTTCACATCAGAAGTGTGAGGGCCAAGTTAAGGTCCCACTGAGGGATTGCAAAGGGACAGGGAGAAAACAAATGTTACAACCTTTCAAAAGTGCAACAACTGTAGACTTACATTTTGAGGACTTATCCTGCAACCGCAAGGCCAAAAGAACCAGAAGGTACCCTTTGACTGTGCCCAAAGCAAAGCCTTGCAGGGCTAGGGCCAAAACAACACATATAACATCAGATAACTTTGCCTGGTAGGACAGCATCTCCCATCTCTGTGAGAAAGGTCAAATGTGTTCAGCTGTCACCTCTCAATCTCCGAGCATGAAAGTGGAGGTTGTGAAGGCCACGATGCAGAAACCTGCTCCGCTGCTGCAACAGCAGGTCCTCCCAGAGGTGCTGCCTGATCAGAGGACAGATACTCAATACCAAGAGTTCTTGATATCATCATCATGGCACCACCTACCTGCACTCAGAGGCACAACTAATAAGTTTCTAGATCCAGTCTGACACCAAGGGAACATTCAAAAGGTGAGGAATCTGAAGCTAGAAGTCCCTCTCAGAAATGTGCTTTATGATCAGCCATATGACCTCATTGTTTAAAGCTCTTGAAATTCTTTAAATGGTTGACTTGAAGATTGGGTATGTCCACTACACTTGTCAAAGTAAGGCACAGCAATGACTATGTTAATACATCATGTCGTAGCTGTAGTACTGTAAACAACATAGGGTACATACATGGGCATACTGTACGAGATAATCTTGTTGATTTAGCTCAGTGCAACTAATACAAAATAGCTTAATATCAAGCATCAATACAAAAGACTTTCTGAAGTATGCATCACATACGATTAAAAATGTGGCTATAACCATATCTCCAGACACAGAATGGTCTGTATCTTAATCATGTTGCCAAGGGAAAATGAAGGGAAGAGAAAAATAAATTAAGCAGAATAAGCGTAATGATTACATATATAAATAGGTAAGGACGATCAACACATAAAATAATAAAAAGTCAAATTATGATGCGCATTTCATTTAGTATGGCATCTTTTAAAGACAGTTGGATGCCTTTTTTAGATGCTACCTCAAGACTCGACCCTACTCCTCATCAGTGTATATGTACTATGAGCATCCTTAACAGCCACAATAATTTCCCGTTCTGTTGAGCCTTGTTATCAGAAACAGCTGTGTCATGCTTTGACTATGATCTTTCCCCGGAGGACATACTAACAACCCAGATGGACACTAAAGCCATGGGAAAGTCACAGCCTGCTGTGGTCAGTCAGATCTTGAGTATCTGGTCATCTCAAAACAGAGCTCCCACCTTTCAAGCAACGATAAAGTGGAGCTTTACAGACTTCCTAGTGTCCTCCAAGCTGCGAGAATTTCTACTCTTCCGGTTCCTTTTTAGGTCTTTGTTGTTGCTAAATGTGGAAATCTCATTGCGCAGCTCCCGGGGCGAGTGAGCAGTTTCAGCTTGCCTAGATGCCGTTCTTCTACTCTAGACCCAAACTTTGGTCTCCTCATACCACATAACTTCTGCTGTCCCACTCCTGTGTGTCTACCTGGTACTCGCCTGACTAGTGGAAACTGCATATGTTGACCCATGGTGGTACATGCAGTGGGTGTGCTGCTGCTTCACCCTGCAAGAAGACTGACTATACACTAAATCGCTTCCTTTGCAAATAGTTTTTCTAGAAGCATTTTCTATTTATGATCATTGTCAAGAACCGTCTATGGAACTGTTTGTATCCTATTTCCAACACAGTGAGAATAATGTGTGTTGAATATGAATGACATTCCAAGTCAATGGGTCTAAGTTTGTCCCTTACCCATCATTATTTGTGGAGTCACCTAAACCATTCCAGTGTAGCCTTAACAGCCTCTTTGAATTCTAGGCCCATTTGTTTCTTAGCCAAATATTAGTATTTATATTTTATATTATATTTATATTTATATTAGTAAAGGTCTGTGTTTTTGCTGAGTGCTATTTAACTTTCCTTCAGCACTCCCACTTCTTACTTCTGTTGCTGTTTTTTTGGAGGAAGACTTTTCCTTGGAGTGATTACATACCTTCCAATTTGGATACTCTGTGCTCCTTCAAATTAGCATAATTTCAGTACCTGCCTATTTTATTCAAGCAACTAATGATTGTCTCATCTAGTTCCTAGCTTTAACAGTGCCAGGCACTGTTACTACTACTGCATTCGTTCTAGCTGAAGAGATTCCTTTTTGTCAGTACACTATATAGTTTTCTTATGTACGACAGTGAAAGTAATCTACTTTGGAGTGATAACCTTTCTAGTTGTCCTCATCTGTTACCTTTATGCTATTTGTGGGCTCTCAACCTTATGTAACATCTTTCAACCTGACCTGGGTGGAGGCCCCTACTTCTAGCTTTATATATGGAGCCATGTCTGATGCCCTTCCTGGTGTTTCTTCAATGTGCTCATTCTCAGCTACTTCAATGATCCTGAGACTTGTCCCCTAGTCATTTCTCCAAAGCCATTGCCCCATCATCAGATGACCTTGTTTCCACTACAGATACCGTTTGCATTGCCTGATATCAGGGTTGTGCTCAACGGCACTTCGAAGGATCCACAGGAACAGCACAGACACGCATATGGATTAATGGACTATGCTATAACAAATGAAGCAATAACAAAAGACTGAACTAAGATACCGGGCAGATAGTACCATGGCCGACGATTAAAAAACCAACAATCCATAACTCTGTTAGCGCTAAGTTTTGTGAGTGGGGTACCATGAACTGAATGGGTCCAGAGAGGAATACGGTAAGGAACAGAAACTCCAAGTGCAGCAGATTACTCAACTTTTTAGCAGCTTGTAAGAGGTCAATGCAGGATCATATTTACAGAAAACCTGCTTTACACCCTGGCCGCAGGAAGAACCATACTCCACATCCCATAGTCGGAAAGGATTGCAATATTATTAGTATAATATTATATTAATCACTCGTTTTTACATCTTCTGCGGTTTCTATGTAGAGTAAATAACAGATGCTGCTATTACCCATTATGTTGGCATTTGGTTTACTGACCTCAGAAGAATGGAAGTCTGAGTCCGCTTTTCTAGGATTGAAAATCCTGACTTGAAGCTCCCGGCAGATGTCCGCGGAAAGCATACACTCACTGAGTCATCTTACCACCCTGATGAAGCCACAAACACCCCAAAATGTAAGCCTAACCTATATAGAGGTTTGACTTACATTAAAAGCCAACATCTCCATAACTCTGTTTGCACTAGTTTGTGTGAGTGGGGTAGAATGAACTGAATGGGTCCAGAGAGGAACACAGTAAGGAACAGAAACTCTAAAGGCAGCAGATTGTTTACATTTTTAGCAGCTTCCAATAGGTCAATTCAGGATCATATTTACAGAAACCTGCTTTACACACTGGCCGAAGTAAGAAGCCTGACTCCAAATCCAATTCTCAGATAGCATTTCATTATCAATATTATTATCATTATTATTAAAATATAATAACCACTTGTTTTTATATATTCTGTGGTTTCTATGTAGTGTAAATAACAAATGTTACTATTACCCAATATGTTAATACTCAATTTACTGAGCACAGAAGAATGGAATGCTGAGTCAGCTTTTATAGAATTGGAAAAACATGACTTACAGATCACAGCAAATGTCAGAGGGAAGCATAAACTCTCGGAGTCATCTTAACACCCCGATGAAACCAAAAACTCCCAAAAATGTAAGCTTAACTTTGATAGAGCCTTGTCTTACATTAAAAAGTCAACAACCCCATAATTCCTTTAGCACTAGTTTGTGCTAGTGGGGTAAAATGGAGTGAATGGTTTCCAAGAGGGACACAGTTAGGAACAGAAACTCAAAAGGCAGCAGATTACTTAACTTTTTAGCAGCTTGCAATAGGTCAATTCAGGATCACATTTTCAGAAAACCTGCCTCACACACTGGCCGAAGTAAGAAGCCTACTCCAAATCCCATACTCTGAAAGGATTTCATTATTATTATTATTATTATTACTAGCAGCCCGTCCCGACGTTGTCCAGGTATGAATTGCTCCCGGCCTGTAGTAAATTGTTTTGTAGGATTTCGTTTTGATAGCATTTCTTATCTGTGATAGGCCTGTGAAACGCTCCGATCCACAGTGCACTGCTGATGCACTTAAGAGTGCGCGTTCAGTAGAGTGTAAACTCGAGTTTCCCTACTTTATTTTGCCTTGCAATATTATATAGCGCGAACTCGACAACATGGCATGAGCATAATTTTACATTACAGAAGAACACATTCATTTGTGGTAGGCATGGGGAGACAAAGCAATTCGCCTGAAATCACAGGATGTTGAGCTGATGCCGAGATTCGAACGTAGCTCCCCAGCTCTAAAGTTCGCAATTCTAGAACTTGTGGCGGGTGTCTAAAAGTGTATGTCGGGGCTGGCCATTAATGAGAGAGACCTGTGCATTTTTCAAATTGGGGGTGAAAAAATATGAGTATGTTGCTGGAGATGTGGGCCGCCATGCCACCAATGTACTTACCGGAGGAGGGTAAACACCCATTATTCCGCAACTTTCTTTCTGCATACCATCACTTCGCATACTTTCTTTACGAAAGTACCATGACTCCGCAATGACATTATAACGCATGGCATTACATTCTATATGCTTTTACCACGCATACATTTACAACAAAATTCGTTGTAAATGCATGAATGGTAAAAGCATGTTTTTTTTAATGTTTGGATAAGGTAAGTATGGGTATATGTTTTGGGGTACTGAGGTATATGTTTTGGGGTGTTTGGGTATTTTAAGGGTTCAGATATAGTTTTGGGTTATGGGGTACAGGGGTAGTTTTAGGGTTTAGGGATAGGTATGGGTTTTGGGGTACAGGGGTAGTTTTAGGGTTCAGGGCTAGGTTTGGGTTTTGGGGTACAGGGGTATTTTTAGGGTTCAGGGCTAGGTTTGGGTTTTGGGGTACAGGGGTATTTTAGGGTTCAGGGGTAGGTTTGGGTTTTGGGGTACAGTGGTATTTTTAGGGTTCAGGGCTGGGTTTGGGTTTTGGGGTACAGGGATATTTTTAGGGTTCAGGGGTAGGTTTGGGTTTTGAGGTACAGGGGTATTTATAGGGTTCAGGGATAGGTTTGGGTTTTGGAATACAAGGTATATTTATAGGGTTAAGATGGGTTAGTGTTTAAGGGTGTTGGGGTATTTTAAGGAGTAAGGGTGGGTTATGATTATGGGGTGCAGGGGTATTTAAAGGGAGCAGGGTGGGATTAGCACACAATATGAGACATAGCATGAAGGGCGGAACATACCACACTCCCCCAGCGTTTGTCATGCCCCCAGCACACGCCCACAGCACAACGCAGACACTCCCACAAGAGACTACTTTGCTGGCACTGTTCTTTTACCTTTTAAATGTATATGGTGGGCGTCTGCATAGCCTATGTTCTTCTGCTGCAACTGCCCTTTCCAACGCTGTATTGGATGTTGTGATTGGTGCTGTGGTTCCTGAGATTACCCGCCTTAAAGGTTTGGGCTCTCTCTTTATTATATTTGTATGTATGTATTATTATTATTATTATTATTATTGTTATTATCATCATAACAATATAATAACCACTTGTTTTTACATCTTCTGCAGTTGCTATGTAGTGTAAATAACAGATGTTACGATTACTCAATATGCTGTTACTCAATTTACTGACTTCAGAAGAATGGAAGGCTGAGTCAGCTTTTGTAGGATTGAATATCATGACTTGCAGATCACAGCAGATCTCAGCTGAAAGCATAAACTCACTGAGTTATCTTACCACCCTGTTGAAGCACAAAACGCCCCAAAATGTAAGCTTACCTTTGATAGAGCCTTGACTTGAATTTTCTTCGTCTAAGGATCACAACACATGCAACACAAATAAAGAAAACACAAACTGGAAAAACAGCAACGAAAAGGTAGTTTTCTGACACCAATGGGTCCTGTTTTGCTGAAGAAAAGAAATGAGAGAAGAATGTTAAAATACTGAAGTTGTAACTTGCTAAGATATTCAAGTTGCAACTTGTGGCTGTGCCAACACAAAACAGGTACTTTAATATTTAACATGTATGTCACTTGACCTGGTGCCGGTGTACATCTACTCAACTATGCCTGGTGTAAACGTAAACGTTACAGGATTTATGTAGAGCTGTGCGCAGTCATAAGTCACACTTGGTCCTACTGCTGCTCTAGCTGGGCACTACTTTCAAAAATTCAAAATGGGTGAAATTATTTGATGCAAAATTGCAACAGGTTGAAAGTTGGATTTCAATTTCATGATGTATACATTGCCAGCAGGATGAATGTTCAGTTCCTTGTCTGGCCTACTAAAAGGTGTTAAAAACTTGCCAAAAACCTGAATAATTGGGAAGAAGTTCAAAAACGATGCAAAGAGCAAGGATATTTACAGAAAAGCGTGCATGGCTCATTTTTTGCATTTTACTTCCCTTTCAAATCAACATACTTTTATAGCCTTGTTAGGAGCCTGTTCCATTAGAAACTTTACCACTTGAGATTTTTTGCGAAAGACGTATGCCATTTAACCCATCTCTAAAGAGAATTTACCGTGTGAACATGTCAAGCAGGGAAAAGCTGGCATCCAACACCAGTGCAAGCATTTTTTGCGCTTTAGATGAAGGACCATTTACACAGTTTGGCTTGCCCTAGCATACCTGGCCACCATATGCAACCTCATCCTTTGTGAAAAGATTTTTTTTATATTACCAGTTTCTATATTAAATCAACATTAACGTCTAAACACAAAAATGTTAATAATTATTCTTTATTTCCATTAAGATTGACCATAGCTAACGAAGACCTGCATTTTCAAATGGCTAACACTGGTTTCCCCTTGCTTTGAAACTCGTAATGATGTATTTCTAGGTGAAGCCGAAGTCCTAATTATCGAATGCAATGTTCTTTTCTTTCTTTCCCAGGAGAATTAATGCATTCCTATCACTGTGATAAGCATGGAATGTCATAATGAGTAGCATACTCATGGAGGCACCTACAGAGTAGAGGCGGCTCCTGTATCTCATCTTCTTGCAGATAATAATGCAAGTTCAAAGGATTGCAAGGGACGCTATATTGTGACAATCCTGAGAAGCTAACGAGTATGCAATTGATTAACCTCGCTTTAACCTGGTTGGATCGTTTCATTAGAACTGTGTGTAGTTGTAGAACATTGTATAATTGTGTGATTTAATTTAGTGCAGAGTAGGTTATGAGTTAGTCTGTTTCTCAATGCTGGATGTATGACATGACAACGCGGGCTTTTACCCCGCACTGCCATTATGACGCTGCTTTTACAACACAAGTCGTTACAACGACTTGCGCTGTAGGTGCTGGATAGTGGAATAGTTTGATTTTCTATTCCAACTCGAGCCCACGTTACAGTAGGGAAGGTGTTGGAATAGAAAATTAAATTATTCCTTTTCCAACTGCACCCTCCAGCGCAAGTCGTTGTAACGACTTGCGTTGTAAAAGCAGCGTCGTAGTGGCAGCGCGGAGTAAAGCCCGCGTTGTCATGGCTGCTTACCGCAGAGGAGGAGATTTAGAGTATTCTCTATGTGAGAGAACTGATTTTTCTTAACCCTGAAACTTTCACAAGAAAAGCACTAACAAAAATCTAGTAGCAGAGGAAGGTTTCCACTGAGGCTTGGATAATTTAAATTCAACCTGATATCCAATATTTGACGGTAAGTCAGTCTGCATTCCTGATCTTCCATGGTCCCCATTGGATTATTGACGGCATTCCGGCAATCCTGAGAGTGGCTGCAGTCTCCAAGGACTGTAAATATAAGTATGGGGTACCCATGGATTTGTACAAACATGAAATAAAACTATGGGCCCCAATTCTAACACGTTATTTTAATGCTGCAGTGGAAGATACTTCACCACTGACATGGGGTCAGTCAATTATTGTTCCCCTCCACAAAAAAGGATCTAGGTCGGAGGCCCGAAATTATCGACCCATCTCACTCTTGGACTCAACAGTTAAAATCCTTAGTCGAGTTCTATTGGTGAGATTGGAAGCCTGGGCCGAGGAAAAGAACATCTTATCCCCGGTCCAGTATGGGTTCCGTAGGGGGTTGGGTACAATGGAGCAGTGCGTGAACCTGGAGCTCATAGTCGGCAAGTACACTAAAGCTAAAGTTGGTAATCTTTACCTGTGCTTTGCCGACTTGAGCTCAGCATTTGATCTGGTGGAACACGCGCTGCTCTGGCCTACCTTGTTGGAGATGGGCGCCCCCGCTGAAATTATCCACCTCCCTGCCCGACTGTATAACAATCTGTCCAGCAAAGTGAGATTCGGAAGAGATGGGGAATTTACCCCTTTTTTTAAAATTGGAAGAGGTATCCGGCAAGGATGCGTACTTGCCCCTCTACTCTTCTCGCTTTTTATTAACCAGGTAGATCAAATTTTAAGACAGACCAATGCAGATGCACCCACCATTAATGGTAACCCAATCCCAATTCTTTTATATGCGGATGACGCAGTCCTCCTTTCTAGGACACGTAATGGACTGCATCATCTAATTAATCAATTTCATCTTTTTATTAAAAACAGGAAGTTGAAAATTAATAAGGGGAAGAAGGTTACAATGGTATGTGGTAAGAAACAGTGAAAATGTAAGCCCCAATTTTTAGAACGGGAGAGATTAGAATCTGTCAGTAGTTTCTGCTATTTAGGTATTACTTTTTCAGGGGATGGAAGATGGGTTAATGAACAAAAAAGTGTCCTTTTTAAAATGGTTAGGAATACAAGTTGTATTTTTAGATTTGCTGCAAAACTAGGGGGTCGTAGAATTCAAGAAATGATATCTATATTTAATGCAAGATGTACATCCTCAGCCATATACGGAGCTGGAGTATGGGGATATGATGCTGTGAGTGCCAAACTAATTCAACGTGAGGAAAATGTGTTTTCAAAATGTTTAATTAGCGTGCCGGCTACGGCTTCAACTGAATTAACACAGGGAGTTAAACATGAAATATGTTAATGATTTAATTGTTTTATGTCCTCTGTCACTTTGGCGTTCAATTTGGGCGAAGGAGGAGACAAAGTTTACACAGGATGTAATCAATGACTGTATTAAACTTGATCGTCGATCAACTATTCCCTGGTTAAATCATATACAACATTGTTTCAAGTCACTTTACGGCCTAAACATCTTTAAAGACCCTATAACTAATTTTGTACCATCTAAGCGGGAGCTTAAAAATGTATTCCTTAAACATACCGGCTGGGATTAGAGCGGAAAAATATGCAAAACAAAGTACGTTCAATCTCTATCTGGAACACAATATTAATGAAGGCTTCCAAAACTATCTTAGCATTGTTAGTACTAACTCACACCGTTTTGTATTAACCCGTCTCCGTTTGGGAATTGTGAACCAACTAGTGGCATTTCCCATGGTCAAGAAACCCGCCACCTGTTTGTGTCCTTGTGACAGTAAATCCAAACAGAACATTTGTCATTTTATGTTATCCTGTAATTTTTATACTTTTTATAGAAAATTTTACATGAAACCCATCTCTTTAAAATATAATACGCGTGATATACAAAAAGCAATGCAACTGATGTTCAACTTAGAGACCCCAGATGTATGTTTCCATGTGGCCACTTATATTTTAAAATGTATTTCTGCAAGAAAATCATTTATTATATGAACTCAGTCAATAATGCTTTATCATTTTAGTTCAGTACTTGAAATTTTTGGGCTGTTAAATGTATTGTGTACTTCTGGTATGATGCTATTGGCACCTTGCACTTTATTATGTAAATTTGCACATATATGAATATTGTATAACTGCTGTTATTGCTCTTTATTATTATTCTTAAGTACCTGAAATTTGTGCTTCTAATCGTATTGTGTATTTTTTAGTACTATGCTATTTACACCTTGCACTTTATCATGCTAATTTGCACATATACGAATAATGTATACTTGCTGCTACCGTTTGTATGAGCACTAAAAACAGACCATAGCACTTGCACTTTATTATGATGTAGCTTAGAACCTTTAAGCATTTGATTTTGTGCTGCTAAATGTACATTGCACTTTAGTAAGACGCAATTAACTTTTGCACTTTTTTTTGGCTACTTTGCACATATATTAATATCAGGTGAATGCCGCTATATTGTATTGCACCTAGATTTAATTCTATAACCAATTGTGCTTTACCTTTGATAAAATGTTGTATATATTTTAGCGGAAATGTATTTTTATAAATCTGATATATATGTATGTTGTTTTTTTTTATGTCTGTTGCTATATGGTTGTATTTTTACATACCGAATAAAGCATTTTTTTTTATTGAAAAAAAAAAAAGTAGGGTTATGTCGGTTTGATTGTAAGTTGTCGAGAGTCAAAGTATTGCGGTTTTTGATGATTTGTCATCCTTTGAGTTGTGGTGACAAATTGAGTCCAAGTAGGCTTTTGTGTACCTTTCATGTATATAGCTTGCGCTTATTGAGATGAACTTGATTATTGCTCAGAGTTGAAGTTTGGCAATTGGATTTACCGTAATCCAAGATCCCAGGAAACAGAAATATTTAAGTGGTATTTGACTTATCTGTTGAGGTTAAGGTGTTGGACTGTGAGGAGCCATGGCAGCACAAAAATAGGGACTTTTGTTGTGAGATTGTGCTAACTTAGATTGGTGTTTGGTTGATCCTTCATGCACAAGAGTAGACTGCTCTAGTCTGAGTGGGTTCCGGCAGGTCAACAACTTGCTTGTGTGTTCAGTAGTGCCAGGAGGATACTATTTCCCTTTTCCCCTAGAGCAATTGCTGATTCTATTTATCAAGGTAAATGGACAAGAGTTGTTTTATTTTTATTTTTATTTTTGCTTATGCAAAGCTGATCAGAGTCAAGTGACAGCTGCTCTGTGGTGTTGCGAGTCATTAGGCATGGTATTGATGTTTCTTGTTCAGATTGTGTACCATGGTGTGATTGCTCGTTGCACCATCTGGTGCCGCACTATGAATGGTTTAGTTCTATGTAGTCACGCCGGTAAGAGTTTTTGTGTCGCTGAGTATTGCATTGGGATTTGCTGTAAACAGGTGGGCATTTCAATTTGAGGTTTACAAGTTCTGTGCCATTTTGCATGAGTAGCGAAGATGAAATTCTCTAAGAGAATAAGAGCTATGTTGAGTAATGATGTGAGCGTACTTGTCCATGAGGGTGAGGTGGCTCCTCCCAAGGGGAAATCTGCATATGATATGTTCACTAAGGTCGGATTACACACTTGTTTCTGGATCAAACAATGTAATAGGATCACAGAGAAAGATGAGAAGTTGCAATTTAATTCACATGACACATTTAATGTGAGGAAAATTTAAAAATTGAGACAAGTGATGTACAGTTTGAAGCACTGAATGCATGAGAAAATGTTGCGCAAGAGAAGGAGAAATATAAAACCCAAATGAAAATAAAGTCCATAGCTGGATGGAGTCAGGTTGGAATGTGGAACAGGAAGGGTGGGGAAGTGATTTAGGGCATACATATGTATCCTATGAAAGTCAGAGGAGGGACAGACACAGAAGGGAAGAAGTCATGAGAGAGAGGTGGGATGATGAAAGAGAGCCAGAGGTTGGCAGTGATTCAGTGGAGGTTTTGGATGATATGCTAAATTCTCAACCACCTCCACATAATGTTGTCTCTCTGCCAGTAGAGCATCCTCTAACCCGAGAAGTCAAGTGAGGAAGAGCAAACCTGGGAGTTGGTTTGAGTGTGCCCGCTGAGCAGAGTTCATCAGAGTGTGGTTTGCACTTAGTCACTTCAGATCCATCATTAGGAATAGTTAGTACATCTGTCGTCATTACTGCCCCTAATGCGCCTGCTGTTGTGATAACCCTTAGTATATCTGCCCTTGCTACAACTATATTTAGGAGCACAATCCCGCACAGAAAAGGTTTTCTTTGAAATACAACTGATGCAGTGTCAGGATCACAATCTCAGACAGAAGGGACTTTCCCTGAAGATAAAGATGATATACACCTGTTACAACGCATTTGTTACAACGCACTACCGTTACAACGCGACTTTTACAACGCATACCATTACAACGCATTGCGCTGGGGGGCGCTCTAGGATAGGGAATAAGTATAATTTACTATCTAACACCTTCCCTAGGGTCCACGGGGACTGGAGTTAGAATAGTAAATTATACTTACCACTATCCAGCACCTCAAAGCGCTATACGTTGTAATGGTATGCGTTGTAATGGTTGCGTTGTAATGGTAGGTAGTTGTAATAGTATGCGTTGTAACATGGTACATCCGATAAAGATGTGGTATGATTAAAAGCAAAATTTGAGGACTTTGTTAGGGGGGACTAATGAGACAAACTTCACCGACATGTACAGCAAGACTGAGTTTAGGTTCCTAAGCAGAGATTCTGCATTGTATGCCCACACAGCACATAAAAGACTGAAAGAGCTGGCGAGATTTTGGAGAAGATATGAATAAAAATCAGAAATTAAAGATGAGTTTTACAACATTAATGACATAGGATGCTTTGAAGAAAATGAGATCATCAAGCATGAATACGCATGTGAGAGATGTGGGGGAATGAATAGAGAGTGTGAGGAGACAAAAGTATAACGATCAGTAGGCACAGGTGGAAGTAAATAAAAAAAAGAGGATACAGGAGAGGCAGACGAGGGAGCTTGTGAGAGTAATGCAGAGGTTGGGGAACACCCATTGATTGAGGTGCATGGAGATGGGTATGTTCATGTGCTCTGGAGTTGTTGTGATTTTATTTCCTTCACAAACAAATTCCAAAGTTGTAGGAGGAACCTTACAGATGGTTCACTGAGGTAGACAGGATTGTGAAGAATGTTATAATGCATTGAGAAGACTTGAATACTTTTCTTGACACTGTTGTTCCTAAGGATTTGTGGGTAGAATACAAGGTGGTTGAGGACTGACCAAATACTGAGCTGCAAAGAGATGCTAGGACAAACATGCCATTGACTACTATTTAGGACAACTATAACCAGGGGACTGCTCTCTTGAAAATAAAGGTCCCACATAAAGAGGATATTTGGCTGAAAATAAACAGATCAACTCAAGAGTCTAAGGAGTCGGTACATGCTTATTACAAAGAGTTGAAGCACATTTTCAGACAGCACAGGGTTGTCAAAATCCTAAAAGGGAGAATCTTAGTGGAGTTTTTCTAAGTTCATGTTAGGTTTCAAAAATGTGTTTGCATACACAGCGGAATGTGATTTGTTGGTAATCCAAGTCCCTCAATGAGATTCTTTGATATGCAAATTATTGCAGTGACAATCTGGAAGCAAAGCAGAGGAATACTAAGAAGAAATATATCTAGGCACCGACTATGTTGGCACAAAGTGGATGTCATAATGGTTGATTCTTGGTTTAATTCTGCTCCCGGTGTTGGTGCATAAATTTAGGGAGTTGGTTTTCAAGGTGGTGGTCAGAAGGCAAAAGCAGGGAGTTTTAGACAGCAAGGCAGAGACTGAAGGCCGGATGCAAATTTGAATGTAGGAATAAACATAAAAATGTTGAACAAGACCACTACTTGTCATATTTGTAATGGTAGGCAGTCTAAATATCGAGTTGGTAATGTCGAAGTACCATATTATCGAGTCCTAAAAGTCGATGGTAAGAAATATCGACAACCAAAATATCGTTGTAGAAAATATCGATTTATGTGTGTGTTAATATTATCGAAGACATGAATTTCGAAATCAGTAATATCGAAGCTTAAAATATCGATAGTCAAAAATATCGATATGTAAAAGTGATGTTTTAAAGTAAGTTAAGTAATGATATAGTAAAATGTTGTCTATATATAAGGTAATTTATATATATAATTCTAATAATTTTAGTTCTAAGTGTAGGAGCGGGATGTAGAGTTTATAGGGGATAAGGGTGGGTAGTGTTTTAAAAAAGTATAGTGTAATTATGGAATATTAAATTTCGAATTTTATGTAAAATTGTACATTTTCAAAATTTGATTTAAATATTTGTAAAAGGCGAAATTTTATATAAATTTATGGAGTATTGTTAAATTAATTGTAGTTTGATTTTGTGTATGTAGTACAAATTTTTGAAAATATATATTGATATTTAAATATTTACGAAATAATTGTAAAATAATTTTAGGAGCGGGATGTAGAGTTTATAGGGGATAAGGGTGGGTAGTGTTTTAAAAAAGTATAGTGTAATTATACAATTTAAAATTTCGAAATTTCATTTACATTTCTAAATTTCGATTATTGAAATACATTTTTGAACTTTTCGAAATTTTATCGAAATTTTGGGAGTATATAAATAAAAATGTAAATGTTCTTTTGTGTATGTACTAAAAAGTTTAGAAAATATTAAATATTTTTTTTAATTTTATAAATATTTGTAAAATAATTTTAGGAGCGGGATGTAGAGTTTATAGGGGATAAGGGTGGGTAGTGTTTTAAAAAATATAGTTTAATTATAGAAATTAAAATTTCGCATTTTAATTAAAATTTCTAAATTTAGAAATTTGAAATAAATATTGGAACAAGTCGAAATTATATCGAAATTTATGGAGTATAGTACAACATTTCTTAGTTTGATTTTGTGTATGTACTAAAAAGAATTGTAAATATAAACTTTTTATATATATTTAACATATATTTGTACAATTATTTTAGGAGTGGGATGTAGAGTTTCAAGGGTATAAGGGTGGGGAGTGTATAAAAAAAGTATACTGTAATCATACAATAATAAATTTCGTATTTTATTAAATTATTTCTACATTTCGAAATTTTAAATACATATTTGTTAAATGCGTAATTTCATACACAATTATGTTATGTTTTTTATTTTTGTGATTTTGTGTATGTAGTAAAAAGTATTATAAATATATATTTTCGTAGATATTTAATAAAGAAATGTATCATAATTTTAGGAGCGGGATGTCGAGTTTATAGTGGATAAGGGTGGGTAGTGTTTTTCAAGGGAAATTTTTAGGGTTCAGGGTCAGTTTTTAGTTTGTGGGTAAAGGGGTATTTTTAGGTTTCAGGGTCAGTTTTTAGTTTGTGGGTAAAGGGGTATTTTTATGTTTCAGGGTCAGTTTTTAGTTTGTGGGTAAAGGGGTTTTGTTAGTGTTCAGGGTCAGTTTTTAGTTTGTGGGTAAAGGGGTATTTTTAGGTTTCAGGGTCAGTTTTTAGTTTGTGGGTAAAGGGTTTTTTTTAGAGTTCAGGGTCAGTTTTTAGTTTGTGGGTAAAGGGGTATTTTTAGGTTACAGGGTCAGTTTTTAGTTTGTGGGTAAAGGGGTATTTTTAGGTTTCAGGATCAGTTTTTAGTTTATGGGTAAAGGTGTTTTTTTAGAGTTCAGGGTCAGTTTTTAGTTTGTGGGTAAAGGGGTATTTTAGGTTTCAGTGTCACTTTTTAGTTTGTGGGTAAAGGGTTTTTTTAGGTTTCAGGGTCAGTTTTTAGTTTGTCGGTAAAGGGGTATTTTTATGTTTCAGGGTCAGTTTTTAGTTTGTGGGTAAAGGGGTTTTGTTAGTGTTCAGGGTCAGTTTTTAGTTTGTGGGTAAAGGGGTATTTTTAGGTTTCAGGGTCAGTTTTTAGTTTGTGGGTAAAGGGTTTTTTTTAGGTTTCAGGGTCAGTTTTTAGTTTGTCGGTAAAGGGGTATTTTTATGTTTCAGGGTCAGTTTTTAGTTTGTGGGTAAAGGGGTATTTTTAGGTTTCTGGGTCAGTTTTTAGTTTGTGGGTAAAGGGGTATTTTTAGGTTTCAGGGTCAGTTTTTAGCTTGTGGATAATGGGTTTTTTTTAGAGTTCATGGTCAGTTTTTAGTTTGTGGGAAAAGGGGTATTTTTAGGTTTCAGGGTCAGTTTTTAGTTTGTGGGCAAAGGGTTTTTTTTGTGTTCAGGGTCAGTTTTTAGTTTGTCGGTAAAGGGGTATTTTTAGGTTTGAGGGTCAGTTTTTAGTTTGTGGGTAAAGGGGTATTTTTAGGTTTCAGGGTCAGTTTTTAGTTTGTGGGTAAAGGGGTATTTTTAGGTTAAAGGGTCAGTTTTTAGTTTGTGGGTAAAGGGGTATTTTCAGGTTTCAGGGTCAGTTTTTAGTTTTTGGGTAAAGGGGTATTATGGTGTTCTGGGTCAGTTTTTAGTTTTTGGGGTACAGGGGTACAGGGAAAAAAAAAATTAAGATTAAATTTAAATTAAATTATTTAAATGAAATTAAAATAAATTATATTACATTACTTTTTTTTCATTTAATTTACGATAGTAATTTACATTGAATTAATGTCCTGCACTTACTCAAATTAATTGGTGATTGGAGTTAGAATAGTAAATTAAATAGGTTCTGTGTCCTGCACTTACCCTAATTAAATGGTGATTGCAGTTGTAATAGTAAATTATTAAAGATTTTTGACAAGCAATTACCTAAAGTAAATGGTGATTGGAGTCGGAATATTAAATTTATTAATTCTGTGTCCTTCAAATATTGATATTATATGTATATGGGTGTATGAATAATAACTGTTATAGGTTCAGAGTATAGTATGTACTCTAATTACATGTGGTATATAGAAATAGATAGAACATTACAGTTATAATACATTTGCAAAAATATATAAAAATGATTTTGCAATAGGTAATAGAAAATATTTACACAATTTTTGTTGACTATAATTTTTTTTATTGAACAATTGAAAAATACGATCACGTATACATTTTATCAAGCTATGTTTGGTATAAATATTAAAAAAAAGAAGGACAATGTTCTTTTAATAATCACATTTTTTAGTAGTTTTCTTGAAAAGTACTTTTAATTTGTAGAGAAAAAGTGGTTAGTTAACATAATGCAATGTATGATATTATACATACATAATATAAATATTATTTCTTAATAAAACATTAAACATGTGTACTGAAAAACATAAATCACAAAATTTCTATAAATATAGTGATATACAGATGATGATATTAATATATGAACACTTTTAAATGTATAATATAATATAAATATCTTTATTAGAACATTTACATCATCATCAATGATTTTTTTAACAATACAATATTGTTATGTATAATTATTATTATTAATAAATACGTTTTAATAATAATAATATTCACATATTCGTCATATTGTAAACAAGTAAATCAGGAAAACAAATACAATATTACACATTTAGTTATATAATATTTTAATAAATATTACATTAAATATTTCTACATTTTTTATACTTAATGTAATAAATATTAAAAGTATGTAAAATATAATTAATATACAGCAAAAAATATGTACATTTCACAATGTACTATGCAATTTTTTGTACATTACACATAATTTCGAACCATATATATAACAATAATGGACATTTATAGTATTACTTTTCACAGTTACATATAATTCGGTTCTTTTATTTTGTAACCACTCTTTGTCTTTTTGCGTTACTTTGGGAAAGGGAAAGTCGCGGTTGGAAGCAGGTTCACGTTTGAGTACGTACGATTCTACTTTTATCTTTTTAAAGTATTGTAACTAAAAATTAAAGGTACTCCTTTGTTATTTTGGGGTTGGTAAATAAAGTATGATATAATGGAGTGGACTCAATACGTATTTTCGTTAACGAGTTTTTGGGCCATTTGAAATAGTTGGAGTTAATGAGTATGTGGTATCATTTAATTAAAATTAAAACAAATCGGAATGTTATGTTTATATATTATGGTATACTCGTTAGTGTTATGTCGGTGGGATTGTTTTGAATTTTTTTGTCTCGTATTTTGAAACAGCTATTTCCGTTTCCGATTACTCTTTTTTTTGGGAAAGGAAGTGTGTTTCAGTTGTTAGAACGGAGATGTATAACATTCTTCCTTTATATTTTGAGTTCTCTGAAATATTTATCACAGTTTAAGATAACTGTCGTCATTTTCAATGGCATTTAAATAGTCGTTTTATTTGGATGATGGATAGTTTTAGCACAGTTAATAGAAAAATATTTAATGATTTGTTGGATTAAGTGTTTGAGATTTACACATTGTATTGTCGATAAAGGATTAATCTTTATGATGTTCTATTTAAAGGTAAGTTATTCATTTTTATTATTTTGTTTGGATGGAAACAGTATTTAAAAAAAAATAATTTCATATAATGATATATTTATTTAGTCTTTTTATAATAGTGTAAAAAATTAAATTTGACTAAATAAATATAGATTTATTATATTAGAATATGTGTGTTATCATATTCAGGATATTGTTTGATGTTTATCCATTGATTTACTTATTGCAATTAGTTTAATGTTTTGGCTATCATTTTTAAATATTCCAGTCCTCTTGTTGTAGGATATAGTTGGACTTGCTGTTGAAGATATAGATACATTTGAGCAGTTTGTCTAGAGATTTTTGGTTTTAGTTGTATGACAGATTGCTCTATACGTAATTCCTGAAAGCTTTGCTCTTTTTGTATAGCTGTGAGTAGCTTGTGTAATGTGGGTGTTGTACGTCCAGTAGAAGAGAGGAAGGCATTGTGCCAACCTTCAACAGCATTGTTCGTTTTTGCCTCTTGGTTCAGCGTTGGTAGATACACATTCCACCAGGGAATTAAAAATTTAGGCTGGCGTCTGTGGCCTGACCTATGTAGTCTTCCTACCCAGTTGTCCTCAAAGTAATCTAAAAGTGGGGCGAGTCTTTGCTCATTTTGGGTGTAGAAAGGACTTTCAATTAATAGATTGTAATGTTCTGCCACATCAGTTACTGGTACATATGCCAGAGCAATGAAATGTTTGATTTGGTATGCAAAAGTTATATTTGTTGCATACTCAACACTAAGGGCAGATTTTTGTAAATGTCTCCAGAGACATTGATTGAAATGAAAATAACATCCTTGAATGGATGTGTGTGGGTAACTTTTCAAAATAGAATTAATCATAGCTTGTTCGAAGTCTATGATGATTTTCATTGGGAAGTAGTCAGAAGTTTGTTCTTTTATTTTTTGCAAAATTTCTGAGTAAGTTGTGGCTTGTTTGTTCGGTAATAAACAGTATATGAAGGGGATACAGGTATTATGATATTGCCCATGAATTATGTATAATTGGTAGAAAGGTTTTGGGCATATAGAAAAAGTTCCATCCATCATCCAAGTAGCACTTTCTGTTAATTTTTTCATATTGTTATTAGTTGCAAACATTAGTATTCTTTTGTCCTTGCTATGATTATCATACAAAATAAATGTCTCGTCATTATGAGTGATTACAAGCTCAGGCGGAATTATGACTTCCTCAAAAGTTCTAGGAGTTGGTATATTGGGTCTACTTGCTTTCTTTGTCCTTGCTATTGTTCTTTTAATGGAAGCAATAGATGGTAGCTGACCTCTTGCTTCTCTGGGAACTTTAGGTAGTAATTCTTTCAGAATTACGTTGGTAGGTAGCTCTGATCTGCTACTTAATTCTTTGATATTCTCGAGAGTGGATCTCACTTCGATTTCCGAGATGTTTGGTGGGTGATTATGTTCAGTGGTATTAAGAACACTAGTTTCCCTTGTTGTAGCACGGCCAAAACATTTTTTTTGGAGTAATATTTCGTACACTTCCAATTTACTTTTAGGTCTTTTTGTTTCTCCTGAGTATAAATGTAGCCCATATAGCATAACAAAAATGTGCCTTTCTGAGATGTAATAAATCTTGCATCATCAGTCATTCTTGAGTTCTGGTATCTAGAAAAGTTAATATATAAATATTAATAAAATGTGAAATGTATAAAAGATTTAAAATAAAGCAAGTACTCTTATAGTAATTTACTTACCAGCAGTAATGTTCTATGTATCGAAAGTAGGTGCTTGTTGAGTCCGATGTTGTTGTTCTATTGCCACGGTCTGTTGAAAAAAAATTAAGTTTGTTATAGGAAAAGTTACCATTTTTTTTTTGGTTACATTTTTGGTAGTTTATAACGTCTCTAAAAATACTTTAGTTTAATTGGATTTTAAAAGAGACATTTCCAAGATAATATTAACAGAAGCATACAAAGAGTCATTTTTTGTTCGAGTATATATAGCCGAGATACCCGCCACCCCCTCTCAACACAATCCCCAAAAGGAGTGAAACCGGAAACAGTTCTTGAAGTTTTTGGAAGTGGGATGGAGTGACCATCCCGGCCGTATTTATTAAAACAAAATTAAAACATTAAACGTTTCATGTTATGTACAATTTCATTACCATATTGCGATGTTTGGCTAACCTTAACAGATTCTCTAATACAGAGGTTCTCCTAGCCGAACTAGCAACCTACAAAACATTTCTTGACATATTGAAATTGTACAACCTAACGTTTAAGGGCCAACGGCAAGGTCATAACCGGTGTCAAGATCCCTAACCGGACTTACCCCTCCCACTTGGGATGGGCGACAGCACGGAGGCGTACCTCAAGTGCAACTACTACCAATTTCCCTTGACTTGACGGGGGCACCTAAAACTCGACGCCAGTTAAAGGTCGTTCGAATACTCGTGTGAGGTATCTATAAGGTATCGTGGCCCTTATCCCAACCCCACACAACTTACCGCATCTGCCGTCGCAGATGTCACTGGCCCCGGGAAATTCCCCAGGAGGGGGCTGTAACCCCTCCTACAAAGGAAGGGGCCTTGACCGCCTTTCCTTTACTTCCGGCGACCCATCCTTAGAAGGGACCGCCTCCCCATTGAGGGGCCAATGGCCACCTCTCCCGAGCGCTCCCATCCGTGTTGGGTGACGCCCACTCATAGGGATCTACTAATTAGTGCTCACCGATCATGACCTTACCGCCTACCAAAATAAATACGACAGTGCAAATTAACCTAAAAATACATTGGCCACTATGACCGAAAGAGCATACATCAAAATTCGACACTAACTGAATATCTTTAATGGCAAACATACTCAAAAACGAACATTCTTTATTAACTCAAAACAACATGGCACTACAACCTGAAAACGAAAACGAAACAAAATTAATCAACTTTATTACACACAACTGGCTGTCTTCAGGGGCTGGTGGGTGGGTCAAAATTGGCTCTTCGTTCTGTCCCGAGCTCACGTGCAGCGAGGAGGTGCAGCTTCAGAGCACAAGAACAAGAGGATGTCATCTGGTCTTGCGTCCCTTTTTATCTGTCTTCAGGGCGGGCGTATACCCGCCCCTGCCTGCCC
The DNA here is from genome assembly GCF_964263255.1 of Lissotriton vulgaris. Taxonomy (NCBI): domain Eukaryota; kingdom Metazoa; phylum Chordata; class Amphibia; order Caudata; family Salamandridae; genus Lissotriton; species Lissotriton vulgaris. The sequence goes on along the minus strand of NC_141689.1, from coordinate 1,076,070,192 downwards.
CTGAGGGCGTGGCTGGCTGCGTCGGTGTCTAGGCCAGCCCATTCTAGGGCGGGAACGAGCGCGCCCCAGCTACGCCGCTTCGGGCATACCAGCTGAGACGCGCCTCCCGCCCAAAACGGCTTCCCGGGGGGATCGAGGCACTCGGCCATAAGTTCGGGGGGACCGATTCGGTCGCCCCTTTCCATATAGCCGAGATACCCGCCACCCCCTCTCAACACAATCCCCAAAAGGAGTGAAACCGGAAACAGTTCTTGAAGTTTTTGGAAGTGGGATGGAGTGACCATCCCGGCCGTATTTATTAAAACAAAATTAAAACATTAAACGTTTCATGTTATGTACAATTTCATTACCATATTGCGATGTTTGGCTAACCTTAACAGATTCTCTAATACAGAGGTTCTCCTAGCCGAACTAGCAACCTACAAAACATTTCTTGACATATTGAAATTGTACAACCTAACGTTTAAGGGCCAACGGCAAGGTCATAACCGGTGTCAAGATCCCTAACCGGACTTACCCCTCCCACTTGGGATGGGCGACAGCACGGAGGCGTACCTCAAGTGCAACTACTACCAATTTCCCTTGACTTGACGGGGGCACCTAAAACTCGACGCCAGTTAAAGGTCGTTCGAATACTCGTGTGAGGTATCTATAAGGTATCGTGGCCCTTATCCCAACCCCACACAACTTACCGCATCTGCCGTCGCAGATGTCACTGGCCCCGGGAAATTCCCCAGGAGGGGGCTGTAACCCCTCCTACAAAGGAAGGGGCCTTGACCGCCTTTCCTTTACTTCCGGCGACCCATCCTTAGAAGGGACCGCCTCCCCATTGAGGGGCCAATGGCCACCTCTCCCGAGCGCTCCCATCCGTGTTGGGTGACGCCCACTCATAGGGATCTACTAATTAGTGCTCACCGATCATGACCTTACCGCCACAGGCCCGGATAGTTGACCGGCTATCCGGGCCCCCCACCAAAACTCCTAGCTAAAGGTCATGCTCCAACGTTTTTAACCATGCTAAGAAGTCCCCTATGAGTAACTCATTTCCCACCCGAGACAAATGCACACCATCCCCCATATACATACTGTCATCATTAATACAACCGTGCGAGATAGAATGCAATGTCCTGGAACGGAACAACCTACTCATTTTGTTATTAAGTTTCCTAACAGAATGGTTCAAAGCAGGGATCGAAATAGCCCCCCGCCACACTTTTCGTGGGATCATATGAGACCACGCAATTATGCACCCCGGAACTTTCCTCGCCAACCAACTTACGGTGGAAAGCATTGCCTCCAGGAGAAGTCGTCTACCGGTGGTGACCAAATCATTGCCCCCTAAATGTACTATGACTATAGACGGCGGTGACCTCATCCGCCCTAACAAACCCTCAAAGTAAGCTTGAAACTGGTCAATACAGAGACCGCCCCTTCCTTAGAAGGACATCCTGTACCCGTATTCCCCAGCTACGTGAATCATGTCACCTGCTTTGAATACGTCTGCGGCACGCCTCACGTATGAGTGGCCCACGACCCACACCTCCTTTCTCACAGCCGGTGATGTCTGACCGCTGGCCCGGTGTTGGGTCGACTGCATAGTCCGCCCCGCCTCGAAGGCTTGCGTAACTGAAAACCAAACAAAAGACAAGAAGCGTGAGTACATTATTACAGCTTCACAACATGTGCAACCGCACATACCTCTTATAACAACTGGAGGACCAACGCCCCACTCGTTTTACTTGTTCCACATTAAGACCCCTGGCTGCAGCTTCAGTGGCAGCCCCTATCCGAAAGGAGTGGGTCCCAAACTCACCCGGGTCCAAGCCTGCTGCGGTAATTGACATCGCGAGCACCCGCTGAAACTGAAACTTTGTCAGTGGGGTGGCGTCCGCGTGTCTCAACATTGTCCCCCCCCATGATGCCACCCTTTGTGCTAGGTAATCCTCTAAACACCTCACCGGACACATGGAGGACCCTGGAATCCTGCGAATGACTATGCAGTCTCCCAACCCACTTTGATCGGTTTTTGACTTGACAAAGGATACCGTCATAGTCTCACCCCTGATCTGAACGTGTTGCCGGCACAAACCCCCCGCCACATCCCGCTTGCTCCTTGCCACCAGCTCACTTATCCTCATAGCCCCGTGAAATGCAAGCGTAAAAGCGGCTCGGAACAAACAGGCCTCGAACTGAGACGAGCATATGTCGGGGAGTGTGGCCAGCAACTGGGACAACCTATCCAGACCTATCGGGCGCCTCTCATCTACTCTGCGACCCTCAAGGCGTTGCCACCCACGCAGCGCTTTCTGTACAGCAAAAGACGCTGTCGGGTCCTGGATATTATGAGCCCTGGCAACAAAGGAGATGGCAGCACGATGCCTCTGGGCTGTAGCCACCGACTTCCTAGCCTTACGCAAGGACATCAGAAAATGTACTACCCAATCCTCATGCCCCCAAAGTCCCCCCCTCTCAGTTCCCAAAAAGGCCAAATAAGCCCGAAACGCCCCTTCGTATGCCTTCCTCGTCCTTGGTGCTAGACTCTCTCCCACGAGGTAACGAAGTTCGGGGCACCAAGAGACCAGAGAGCTTCGGGAAAGGGTGCTGGCTCGGGGTCCGCTGAGGGAAGGAAACCCGAGAAAGCCTGCATTTGAAAACGAGACAGTGCATCAGCAGCCTGATTCATCACCCCCGGGACATGTTTAGCTCTGAATACCACGTTCAGTTGCATACACAGTAAGACAATTTCTTTAAGCAGCCTCAAAATCATTGTACAACGTGCTGCCTGACTATTAATGCATTCTACAACGGTCATATTGTCAGACCAAAATATGACAGAATGATTTCTGAATCCATCGGGCCATGATCTGAGGGCCACCAAAATAGGAAACAGCTCAAGGAAAGCAATATTACTCGTCAGCCCCTCCTCGTGCCACCATGTTGGCCACTTTTGTGCCGACCATTTTGTGCCGAAGATGGCGCCGAAACCCATGCTTCCCGCTGAATCCGTCCATAGACCAAGCTCTTCAGAGGACAAGGCCGGTTTGTTCCAGACGACTCGACCATTGAAATCCGCCAAAAATGCTAACCAAATACGCATGTCTTGGCGGACCTCGGCCGATAACCTCGTGCGATGGTGACCCTCCTTCAGGCCGACCATCGCCTGTGCAATCGAACGGGAGAAGGGGCGGGCCATCGGGATCACCCTTAAGGCAAAATTCAACTTCCCCACCAATTGCTGCAGTTGATGCAGCGTAACGTTAGATGCAGTGATACACATTTGTAGGGCTATCTTGAATTTCGATACTTTGGAAGCTGGTAAACGAAAACAACCCTCACTAGAGTCCAACTCGATCCCGAGGAACTCGAGGCAAGTCGTGGGACCCACAGTTTTACCTGGTGCCAACGGCACGCCAAATTGATTCATTAAAACACAAAATTCAGTCAAGGCCCGGGCACATTCATCATCCCCAGCGGCCCCAAGGAACAGAAAGTCATCGAGGTAATGCATCACATTCCGAAAACCTGTTTTCTTCGTGTAAACCCATTGCAGAAAACTACTGAATTTCTCGAAATAAGCACAAGATATCGAGCACCCCATTGGCATACACCTGTCCATGTAATACAAACCTTGAAACATGAATCCCAACAAACGTTGGTCATCCGGGTATACCGGGAGCAAACGGAACGCTGACTCGATATCTGATTTCGCCATCAGCGTCCCGGGCCCCAGGCGATTCAAAATGGCTACGGCCTCATCGAATGATGCGTACCGCACCGAACACATTTCTGGATTAATTGCATCGTTTACAGAAAGGCCATGAGGGGCTGATAAATTGTGAATCAATCGAAACTCACCCGGGTCCTTCTTGGGGACCACCCCTAAAGGAGAACAAACAAAGTTCGGTACCGGGGGGACAGGAAACGGGCCAGCAACCCGACCTCGGGTAACCTCTTTCCGGATCTTATCCTGTACTACAGCAGTATGCTGCAAGACGGAAAGTTGATTTTTGCACGTCCCGACACCCCGAAAGTTACCCACCGGGATGCGGAAACCATATGAAAAACCGTTTCGTAGCACCCCAGCAGAAGTACGATCCGGGTATTCGCTGAGCCAGGGGATCATCGCCAGGGTATCAATCGGGGTTGGTAAAGGCGCCCCTCGGACTATATTAGACCTGTTTAGCGCCCCCTCTACCCCCATTCTCACCCGATTTGGCTCTGCACGAGGACTCAGGATGGGGTGCCCCACAACCACTACATTCGTGTTTGAACTTGCAAGATCCCGGGGGCCTAGTACATTTGCTTCTGTTGAAATTGTAACAGAACCCCCTCTTCCCTGTATTGCCGGCGGGTCTCGGGTAATCGTCTGTACCCGTACCCGACCGAAAGGGTGTCCCCCCATTTTGGCGGGAGGACTCACTAACAGCACTCCCCACCAATGGCACTTTCAACATTCCCGACTCTTTCATCTTATTCCATGTTAAAGAATCGTAACAGTCCCAGGTTAAACTTTTGTTATGCTCCATCGCTTTCCTGAAAAGGTTGTCGTAACAGAACCATTGGTTACCTTGGTGTGATGTCGAGTACCCCATAATTCGTGACTGATATACTGGAAATTCAGGGAGCAAATCAGGCCTACGTTCCCCCAAAATTGCCGTGAAAATTCCCCAAGCATTACCCCAGTTACCAATATTTTCATTCACTTTAAAGGCGGCCATTTTTGCGCGCCAAACACTCGGATGCATCAGATCCTTTTGACCCTTAACAGTTTCTACCTCATAGTGATCGACGAGCAGGGAGAAAATGTTAACGTATTCCCCCGCCCAAATCTTTTCCTTTATTGGCAAAGGAACATGTTGCCCCAATCTTTCTCTACGAGAGGGTGTTGACTCATCCCTTGCAATCGGCAATGGCCGCTTACCTGCACCGGACGCTGCTTCCGTCCCTCGTGGCTTGTCTATCGCCGCATCCGGCGCGGGCACCTTGGCTGCATCACGTTTCTCGCGCAACTGCTTTATGAGTGCTTGCGCTTCGGCAGCCATGGCGCCCCCATTACTGTCCCCCAACCATGCTGCTAACTGTGCCGCCAATTCGGGAGGCATATCTTCGGCAGACGTCGGGGTGACTATCACGGGGATCGGATTCCCCTCAACCGGTACCGGGGTCGGTACCGGGGCTGGCGCCTCGAGCGGAGAACAGGGAACCGGGACGTCTCCCCCGACCGGCCCCCTTCTCGGCCTCTTTGGCTTCCCTCCGGCCGGTGGACGCCCCGATCCCTCCTCGCCGTCTCGCTCCGCCAACCGCTTCTTAATTTCGGACATGTCCTTCATGAGTGCCCGAACCAACTGGTCAGTCGACATTCCCTTTGCTCCTTTCTTGGGCATCCTTTCGACGAAGTATCTAAAAGACAAAGAGAGAGATTAAAACGCTCAAAATTGGCTCTTCGTTCTGTCCCGAGCTCACGTGCAGCGAGGAGGTGCAGCTTCAGAGCACAAGAACAAGAGGATGTCATCTGGTCTTGCGTCCCTTTTTATCTGTCTTCAGGGCGGGCGTATACCCGCCCCTGCCTGCCCCTGAGGGCGTGGCTGGCTGCGTCGGTGTCTAGGCCAGCCCATTCTAGGGCGGGAACGAGCGCGCCCCAGCTACGCCGCTTCGGGCATACCAGCTGAGACGCGCCTCCCGCCCAAAACGGCTTCCCGGGGGGATCGAGGCACTCGGCCATAAGTTCGGGGGGACCGATTCGGTCGCCCCTTTCCATTCTATAGAGTTTATAAGGACTAGTTATGTTTTATTTCTGAACTTACCTAGAGAATTAGAGTAGTAGCAGAATGTTTGTTCTTTGATGTGAATTATCTGTTTTCTGTAGCTTTGAGGCTGTTTAGAGAGAACATTTATGAAAATTACCAATGCGTTTATATGTTCCATAAACAATACACACTTGTTATAAAGAATTGTTACTTATTTGCTGAAAAGAACCTGGGATGACACATGTATTATGAGTTAAAGCAAAAGAAACATATTTAAGAACAGTATTAAATAATTTTTTACACAGCATTGTAACGTTTTTCCCCAAAACATTCTGGCTTCACAATATGTATTAAGAGTTACAGCCGAAGAAACAAATTAGAGAGTTAGAAATTAGGACACTAATTGTCAAATAACGTTAAGTAAATACTAAAAATATGTAGATACCTTTTTTAAATGTAAAGTGTCCAGTATCTTGAAGTTGAAGTATAACTTTATTTGTTTGTAGAGTCTGTTTAAAGGCAAAGTACATAAAGAAACAACAATTTAGGTTACAAATCTTGGTCTATAAGTAATAGTAAAAAAGATTAGCATTTATTAACAGAGCTATATCATTACTTACTTGTAGTTTCAGGACGAATTTTCTTCTTGCACAGAAGAATATAGATGGTGCTCCCAAAATTGGCAGTATGTGGTCACGAAGAATATTCCCTGCAAGTTGTATGGCTGTTTGTGACTGGTTTATATAGTCTATGTGTAATTAAGTTTGCTATCTGATTGGTCAGATATGTAAAGACGAGTTACTATTGGTTAGTTTGAATTTTTTTTAACTTAAACATTTAAGATATATCTTCTTATATTGTTTATCTAGAGGAACTGAAATGATATATTTATGTTATAAAAAACTCTTGTAATTAATATAGAATATGTACAATGAGTACTAAGTCTAAAAAAATGTATGTTTACAATGACTTTATATCCAAATATCGTTAGTGTGCGAAAACACAATTTTTTACAGTTTATCTTACTTAATAATTTGAAAAAAAAATAGTGAAGTCTTTTAAAATGTGTGTATTACTAAGAGAATAGATTTATTGGTGTTATATATTAAAAATTGAGTATTATTTAGCAATCGATATATTTATATAGACGAAAATAGTGTTATCGATTTTTTAGTATTCAATATTATTGTAGTGTGCTATATGTAGTATTGAGTGTCGATATTATGGTAGTCGAAAATACTGTTAACGATATTTGTGTAGACGATATTTTTGTACATCGATATAGTTTGCTCAATATTTTTGTCATTTTCATGTTAAGTATAGGGTGTCGATATTAGTGATATCGATGTTTGAGACTCGATGTTATAGTAGGTCGATTTTTGTGTAATCGAAATTCTGTCAGTGATTCATTTGTAATGAGGTGGGCCACTGTAAGAGAGGATGTAGATTGAACCCACATCAAATGCAAAATGATGTTCAAATGCCAAATATGAAGGTAATGCCAATGCAGAATAAACACGTTCAAGGGTCATACAGTATAATAAAATAGGATGCCAGCCCCAATGTTGCTACAAAGCATGAATAACAGAAGATACAACTTACATCCAATCCCAAAGGTTCAGCAGAACCCCTCCATAACTGCAGACAGTCTCCAACAGTTCCCGGTTTTTGATAGTCCCAGTGGGCTCAACTGAGAGCAATCAAAATGATGGTGCCTAAAATAAATACGGATTGCATGCTTGATGCAGTTCTAGACGTAGACCAGAGGGGGCCATATGTATATGAAAAGGTGAATAGCCAAGCGGTTCCATTTTTGATTGATACTAGAGCTATCCGCTCTACAGTAAGAATAGTGGAGATTCCAATTCTATCGCTCTCAGGAGAAGTCCAAGTTTTAGGCATCTCAAGTGTATACGTGAAAGAGGAAGCCTGGAACTTTACAGGCAAAGGCATCAGAATGATTAGAATGTTGGACATGTGAGAATCAAAGTGAAGCCTAATGCAGAGTATCCCCGAGCACCCTAATAGGACATAACAGCTGAAGCAGTTGCAGGAATCACACCTGTCATTGAACCCATGTTAGAACATGGCATTTTGAAGGAAATGGTAGGAAATCTCTGCTAGTGACCAGTGATGGGTTTTTAGAAACGAAGTATGAAATGGAGGATATTTCAGGACCTGAAAAAGGTGAATTGAATTGTAAGCCCATGTTGGCCCATGGGACTGAATCTTGCTGTGGTACTTTTTTTTCACATCTTATGGGATGCCTAGTGGTTCTTGGTAATTAAGCTATGTCAAGCGTTCTTTTCCATTCCCTTACATGAGGATAGTCTGTGTCTTTTCGCATTCCAATTCTTAAGGAAACCCCTTGTGTGGAGCAGAGTCCCACAAGGGTATACAGAAAGTCCCTCAATCTTTAATCAGATCCTGAAGAAAAATCTGGAGACCCTACAGCTGCCTAGCAACTCAGTTCTGGTCTAGTACAATGAAGACCTACTGGTGGCATCAGTACCTCGAGAAGCGTGCAAGAAAGATGGAATTGCATTGCTGAGTCACTTGTAGAGAACAGATATAAGGAGCTAGATTTATCAATATTTCATGCAACGCAGCAAAAAAAATTGCTGTGCTGCGCCACATTTACCAATATTTGGTGCATTCCTGCTCGCTGGCGCACGATCTGCTGCCTAGCGCCAATCCAGGCACCCTTGTGCCATGTTGCAAGGGTGCCTGCATTGCAGGCAGGTTTGTTTTTGTGATGGAAGGGACACCTTCCTGAACAAAAAATGTATCCTTAGTAGATGTTTTCCTCTTTCTAAGTGTGCTGTAGAATGCAGCACACTTAGAAAGAGGAAGCACTGAGGAGAAGTAAAGGTATTTCTCCTATTTGCATCTCCCATGAGAAGGCGTAGCATTTTGACACATTCTCAGGTTTACCAGTCTTGCTAATCTGGGAATGCACCAGTTCTACCCATGGTATGCCAATGCTCCACCCAAGGAATGTCTTCCCAGGGCAGAGTAACAAAAGGCGGAGAGATTTTTAGCAAAAGATATGCTTTTACTGAAGGTTTCATTAGTTCAATGTCCTCTCCCTCTACAGACAATAGATTAAAAAAAAGTGTCTTTACCCTCCCCAGATTCTCTTTTCTTATTTTTTCTGGAGAATCAAAGAGAACAGGGTGCCCTAGTTTATATTGAATTAACTTAACCACAGTATACAACTAACTCTCTCCAAGGAGACACAATCCCTGACAACCTCATGGTTCAAAGGTAACTCTGGATTAATCCAGGTCTTGAGCCAACAGACCACCGGGCAATCCTTATCCAATCTGATACGTAGCTAAAGCCTAGCACTTGATGTATTACAAAAGTGGGGGTTGATTTGGGAACAGGCAGAAGAGAGTGTAAAAACTTATTTTCAACTGTCTTTAACTCCTCCACCGACTTATAACCCCAGATCGCAGACCGGTACCTTGCAATAGCTATTCATTTAGGGCCAGATGTAGGTGGCCATTTACCGGCCGGTAACGGCCGATTTCGTCCGTTATCGATCGGTAAATGGGTTTGCGGGATGTAGGGGGCCAATTTTACCGATTCGGTAAATTTACCGATTCAGTATTTTTACCGATTCGGTAACTTCTAGATGTAGGTGGGACTCTTCTGAGTCTCAAAGGCCTTTCAGATTCGGTATTTTACCACCCAATCCAATTGGGTGGTAAAATACTGAATCCAGGTGTGAATGCACATGTGTGCATGCACACCTATGCCATGTGACAGACAGACATGCACTTAGGGAATATCTGTGTGCCACATGGCACACATGCCTGTATTTGGGGCGCTAGAGGGTGTCAAAGTGACACCCCCTGCACCCTTGCTGGAATCGGTATTTTCCATGCCCATTGATTTCTATGGGCTTCAATGCCCATAGGAATCAATGGGCATTACCGAATCGGTATTTACAGAATCGGTAAATACCGAATCTTAACGATTCGGTATTTACCAATTCTGTAATACCTACATACCCCCCCCCCCTCTATTTTACCACTTCTTAAATACCGAATCAGTAAAATTCGGTATTTAAGAAGTGGTAAAATAAAATTACCTACATCTAGCCCTTAGACCTGTAAATGTTAAGCATAGCTGCGATTGGCCTGACCCCAAGTCGCTGAGCAAAACCATGAACGGATGAACGGCAGCCGTAGACCTTGCCATCACATTTTTTTTTTGCTTTCTGTTGGGGACCCATGAGACCCTCTCATTGAATAGTTCCCTCAAATAGGTGAAAGAAGTCACCCCAGCCAGCTCTACGCCTTCACAGAAAAAGTTTTTGGCTTTCTGGATCTCTATTCCATGGTCACTGTATGTGATTTGGCTATGTTGACTGTTAAATTTAGTGATTGCATAAAAGCCCAAAAGGAGTCCAAAAGCCCCTGAAGCCCTACAGCTGTACCGGTCAATAATACAGCGCCATCCGCGTATAGGAGGGCAGGGTTAACCCTGTCCTCTAAAGGCGGAATATCTAGGCTAGCTGAGTCAAAACATTTTCCTAGGTTATTTATATATAGGGTAAAAAGCAATGGAGCTAAAATACAGCCCTGACGGACGCCTCTTCGAGACATAAAGTGCTTTGTGCAATTGCCTTCTTGGCTGACTCTCACCCTAGTGGAGAGATCCCTGTGTAAGTTGGCCAAGAAGTGAACTAAACATTGATCTATTTCCATATCTATTACGATGGACCAAAACTTTGATCTGTTTGCCAGCTGTTAGGCCGAAGATAGGTCCATGAAGGCCAGCTGCAATATCCCTGCCTTAGCTAATGTGTATTTCCATGCTAATAAATGTAAGTTTAAACACTGAGCCAGTGTGCTCCTACCTTTTCTAAAACAATATTGAAGGTTTGTTAAAACACCACTTTCATAAAACCATTCCATAAATTTACTTAAAATGACTCTTCCTAATACTTTTACAGCAGAATCAATTAAAGATATTGGCCTATAGCAACTTGGGTCCCCTCGTTGGCCTTTTTTGAATACTGAGATAATGATAGAGGGCGACCAGGATGTGGGGAAGCCCAGTTGACTTGCCACATTATAAACGTCTGTCAGAATTTTGGCAAACAAAGTTGGGTTTTGTTTATACAGGCCATCCGGAACCCACTACAGAGGAGTCCCTTTTATGTTCTGAGCTAACAGGGGGATCCAGGGTATTAGAGTCCTCATATATATAGAATTAAAATGGGAAAACCATTGTGCTTCTGTGATATTACATTCAGGGGGGGCATTCTCAACTTCAGAGAAAAACAGTTTATTTAAAATAGCCCAGAATCTAGAACTATCCTTTAATACTTCCACTGCTAATAATTAATTCCATGCATCCTCTTTAATTAATTTTTTACAGGTATTTAGGGAACATTTATACACCTTTCTTATCGAGGCTCTATAAAGTTTGTCTCGAGGAACCTGTTTCAAGGCATCTACCAACTTACGATGAGCTTCAGAGCTGTTACTATCGAACCATCTTTCGCCGGGTGGTTGCCGACTTCTACTGGGCAAGAAAAGGCCTAACGCTACCTGCGCGCAGATGCCTTCAAAAGCTGTGAGTACCTCGACCCCCCATTTAGATTGATCGCAGCAGATATCAAACTTCTCAACAGCTTTTTCGCAGAGGTCCTGAAAGAAGAGATTCGGGATTACTTTGGCCCATTTTCACCGTCATCTTTGATCAGTAGGTTTTAGGCAGAGTTACTGTCACAAGTGAATTCCCAACTTTTCCCTAGTGGCTAAGCCTCTACAGAGACTTACGCAACATGATGTGTATGTTCCGCTTCCTTGAGAGAATGAATGTATGAGCTCCTTCCAAAAGCTCAGAGAGAAACTCTGTTGCACATTAGCAGTAGAAATGTCCAATTACGATAAGGAATTTATCCTTTACTCGCATGAGAGTGAATAGTGCACAGTCTCTGTGTAGACATAGACACATGGGGAGTTCAAAAACAGTCAGTGGCTCACTTCTTTTTAACACTTGATCCAGTGTCTGAGGCACTTCCAGGAGCCTTAAAGCAGTGGCTGCAGTGGGTGTCAGTATGTAGTAGTGAAAGAGCATAGTTATAGGCTGCTTGCTTGTTTTAATGGTTCCAAATGTATTTAAGATCTTGGTGACCCACACTCAAACTCGGCACATAACAAACAGCAGGCTCACTATATATTAACAATTGATTTTAGCTGATGAAAATGTATCACTTAGGAGATTTTATATTTCAAACCCCGTTGATCTTTTACCTTTTCAAGAGAGTGACAGGACCCCTTCACTGACCATCTGGTCCCTCTGTGTTCTGGTTGTGAAACAAACTCATTCAGTAAGACCCAGCATTGCTGCATGGGTTTTTCTTAACACCTCTGTTAAAAGGTCTGCAGAAGTCCAAACTAAAGCTGCAAACGCCAAAAACGTCTGAGCAATGGGAGATTTCAATTAATGAAAGTGTGACTGCCAGAATCACCAGAGGAAGGGATTGAAATTAGATTTTATGTTATATGTTTTTGCATAACATTGACACTAACACCTAAGCCTAAACATGTAAATGTTTTTAACTATGTTTTTATTCCTATTTAGATTGACCATAGTTAATGTATGCCTGCATTCTGAAAATGGCTAATGTTATTTGCCATCTTGCTTTGTGACTTGCAAACCTTTTATTTCTAGGTGAAGTCAAAGTAATAATTAACAAATGTAATATTCTTTTCTTTCTTTTCAATGAGAATAAAGATCTTCTTTTCACTACGATAATCATGAAATGTTATAATGAGTAGCTTACTCACTTAGACACCTGCAGAGTAAAGGCTGGTCCCAGTATCTCATCTTGTTACACATAATGCAAGTTAGAAGGACGCTGAGAGAAGCTGTACTGCGAAGGTCATGAGAAACTAACAAGTCTACAATTGTCTCTCCTAGCAGTAACCTGATTGAATCATTTCATGAGGGCTGTGTGAAGGTGCATCAAATATTTGAATTGTGTGATTTAAGTAAGTGCAGAGTATATTACGATTTAGTCTGCATATTGCTGAAGAGCTGAGTAGAAGATTGTGTGTACTCTCTTTATGGGGGAACTGACTGTCCTTAACGCTTCTTTTTGAGGCAACTCTATCCTCTTATTTATATAACCTAATTGATTTGAACTTCATATTAATTGATGCATTCATATGTTGGTTATTGAATGACGCTAATTTGATGATTTGTGTGTTCGATAAACATTTAATCTTTAATAAAGCTTTATGGTTTAATCACTTAATCATTCTCTGTCTTCCTTGTGGAACCTAATATGCTTCATGTTCATTGATCGTATTGATTTGTTGACCAGCCTTAGTCATGAACTTCGATTTATTCGATGGCACTTCATGGGCCAAGTAATATTCACAAGACAAGTGCTAAACATCCTGTGCACAAAAGCCACTCACAATATAAACAGTTTTTCTGTGACGCGGCCAAATAAATAACTTCACTCTCTCATTTCTAACTGTCTTTTTCACTCACCCTTGGTGACAGGCTTAAGAAAATCAAGAGTAATAGGCAAGACATTGCTTAAATTTCCATATCAGGCATTAATTAGCAGCAAAGATCCCAGGAATAGCCACATACATCACTTTACCTACCTTACATCCCAGCAAACATCCAGGCACCAGTGTAGACTAAAGTGAGAGAGACTTCTAGAGGCTTGAGCCCATAAGGTCTCTGTAGCTCATGGCATTGATTTATGAGACTGTATGACCTGCACATTCTAACGCATGGCCCTACTCAGGACAAAGTATGAACTTGAAGGATAGCTTTGCTGACTGATGTCAGAGTTTGTAAGAGGTCTGTTCTTTGACAGATGTCTTCTTTGTCTTAAGTCTGAACCTGAACTATTTCTGTAAACCTAGCACTAACGTTCCATCACTGGGGCCTGCACTCATAGCAACTTTACAGCTGAAAGCTCAGAACTTGTTTCTGAGGCCTTAACCTGAGAGGTCTTTATAACATAAGGGATAGCCTATTTGTCTGCAGCCTGAGTCTGTATTAATAGCACTGGACTCTCAGGGGTTACACACCTATCTATGGTTATTCACAAGACAAGTGCTAAACATCCTGTGCACAAAAGCCACTCACAATATAAACAGTTTTTCTGTGACGCGGCCAAATAAATAACTTCACTCTCTCATTTCTAACTGTCTTTTTCACTCACCCTTGGTGACAGGCTTAAGAAAATCAAGAGTAATAGGCAAGACATTGCTTAAATTTCCATATCAGGCATTAATTAGCAGCAAAGATCCCAGGAATAGCCACATACATCACTTTACCTACCTTACATCCCAGCAAACATCCAGGCACCAGTGTAGACTAAAGTGAGAGAGACTTCTAGAGGCTTGAGCCCATAAGGTCTCTGTAGCTCATGGCATTGATTTATGAGACTGTATGACCTGCACATTCTAACGCATGGCCCTACTCAGGACAAAGTATGAACTTGAAGGATAGCTTTGCTGACTGATGTCAGAGTTTGTAAGAGGTCTGTTCTTTGACAGATGTCTTCTTTGTCTTAAGTCTGAACCTGAACTATTTCTGTAAACCTAGCACTAACGTTCCATCACTGGGGCCTGCACTCATAGCAACTTTACAGCTGAAAGCTCAGAACTTGTTTCTGAGGCCTTAACCTGAGAGGTCTTTATAACATAAGGGATAGCCTATTTGTCTGCAGCCTGAGTCTGTATTAATAGCACTGGACTCTCAGGGGTTACACACCTATCTAAACCTTGAATATGGTTTGTATAACCTTATAAATCACTGTATTCCACAAAGGGAGGTGATTGCAAAATCTGTGATGACCCCTACTCTCTACACAATGGTTTTGAATAGTTTGTATGGTCATGTAAGAAAACATTTAATGTAAAATGTTGCCTAAACATAAATGCTAATGACTCTTACTTGGTTTTTGTCAGTGATATCTTTGACAATGAGATGGAGTGTTAATAAACTAAGAAACTATACTCGCTGGAATCTCATTTTGTGTCATATCATTTCTCATGATGTTATATACAAAGCAGAGATATAAAGCAGAGACCAGTCATTTCCTGTGATCCAAGTACCATATTACGTGACATTGCTACCTCTGATTTCATCCTACGGTCAAAGGTCACATGACATACTTTCCTATGATGCCATCAATTTTTAAATTTGCAAATCCTGACTAAGGCTGCTAACCATCATGCATTTTGTGGGTCTGTTCTGCATTTGTTGTTCCTGTCTCGCTACCTATACAGAAGAACTGTGGGATAAAAATACCCAGCGCTTGGGTCCCCCACCTCTTTTAACCATCTTAGAGCAGAAGCAACTCTTTAAGCCATAATAATCTGCAAAAGAGTTACCTATCGATGGTTGGGAGGGAAGAACTGTAGCACAGGAGGGGTCTTGTACAATGCAGCTTTAGGAGCACACTTAGCTATTGAGAGTCAAATCCAGTTACGTGGCAATAAACAGCCCTGAATATGTGTATGGAAAAAATGTTTGGGACCTTTCCAGCGAGTATGACCCTAGGGCTCATATTTACTAACATTTTGCGCAATGATTGCAGAATTGCACAATATTTTGGTTGCATCCTCAAAGCAAAATGCGAGTTGAAATTTACTAAACCACGCACGGCCCAATTACTGTTGCCTTGTGTAGGGGGGGTGATACTCCTGGCACAGACTGACCAGGGCAAAAGGGCAGGGATGTCACAACTGTATGGACACTAATAATGACGACACAGGGACAATGAATGCAAGGTCGGACCGGAAGGCACGAGCGACTCCGGACCATTTATTTATAGCCTTCTGGCCACGCCTGGCCAGGAGGAGATACAATATGTGGAGGTGTTTCCGGGGCTCAGCCGAGACCCTCGGAAACACTAGAGCGCTACATCCCTTCCCAACTTAGTCTTTTGATTAATTCAGATGCGGATCATCTAGCATGCAAAGTCTGCCAGTCTTTGACTAGGCCGTGGGTTTGGCCTAAGGTTGTACTGGCGTTGTCCTCGAGCTGACAATCCTTCAGTGCTCTTTGCTCGCAGTGACGGTGGTGCCCTCTCAGGAGTGGTTGCCGGTGATTCTTGTCTCCACTCTTCTGGTGCACCTACATTAGCTTCTCCTGCGGGTGCCACGTCTTTCTGTTGTGGGTCAATAGGTGCAGATGGTATTCACTTCAACCAAGAAACATTTCTCTTTACTTTTTCTCCATTTTGCTGTGCTGTGACAGTGGTGCCTTTCGTTGATTTGACTTTCCATGGCTCCGCTTCATAGGGGGTACGGAATTTTCCGCCAGGTCTTCGTGCTCGTATGAGCACTGAGTCCCCAGGGGTTAGTGTCCGGCTGTTTGCTCTTCTCCTCTGACTGGCGCTGTCATTGGTCTTTTGTCTTCTCAGCTGGGCGACTTCTGGCCTGTACGTGTCGGGAGCCCAGTTCTCCGCCATGGGGAGTAAGTCACGCCTCGGCTCTGCCAGCATGAGTGACCAGGGGGATCGTTGAGTGGTGCTGTGGAGTGTGCTCCTGTATTCCCTGAGGAAGTGTTGGAGAGCTTCTTCAGGATTGTTCCCTTCCACTGTGGCTATTCTCAGAATCTTGTTGATGGTCCTCATAAATCGTTCAACATTTCCCATTGGCCTGGGGCCATTGCGGCGTGATGCGACGGTGCTTTATTCCCAATCTTTGTAGAGCATCATTAAATTCGCTTCCATGGAACAGAGGGCCGTTGTCCGTTTTAAGAAAACTTGGAATTCCAAACATGGCAAATGACTTGTTCAGGATTGGCTGGACATTCGCAAAACTGGTGGAGGGTGCTAGGTCCACTATAGGATACTTGGTGTAGCTGTCCATTAGCACTACTGTGATTCTTCCGTCTGGGAAACTTCCAAAGTCCATACTGACCGGCGACCATGGAGATGGTGCAGGGTCCTCGGAGATGATGGGAGCTGGAGCTTCAGGGGTGCTGGTTAACTGACAGGCTCGGCAGTTTTGTACCACTGTATCGACGCTGTTCTCCAGGTTGGGGAACCATATCTTCTCTCGCATTCTGGATTTCATTCTCCGTGTGCCCTGGTGTTCTTCATGGGCAAGTATCGTCCCTTGTTCTTGTAGCTCCAGGGGAATCACCACATGGGATCCCCTTAAGATGAGTCCGTTTTCTGCGATACTGAGTTCATTGTGAACTTTCCAGAACTGTCCTAAGTGTGTCCGGTCTGCTTCGCTCCAGCCTTGGATGTTTCGTAAGAAATTTTCCCAGGATCCTGATTGTATTGCTTCAGTGATTCTTTGAAGGATCACGTCCTTCGCATAATGATTTACGATTGTGTCTACTGACATTGCCTGTGGGCACGCCCATTGTGATACCATGTTCACAAATTCCTCGGTTTGTGTTTCCTGTTCTGTTTCCAGTTCTGCAACAGCCGCTGGGTGCCGAGATAGAAAGTCGACGGGGTTCTTCGCTCCGGGTCTGTATACAAGGTCCATTTGATATTGTTGTATTTGTATGACCCACTGCTCAATTCAGGGTGGTGGATGAGGAGCTGTACCCCTGAATAGTGGGATCAACGACTGGTGATCTGTTACCATCCGAAACGTGTGGCCGCTGATGTAGAGGTGGAAATGGTTGCAGGCCCATTTCACAGCTAATGCTTCTCTTTCGAGTATCGCACTTCAAATGCGGTTAGTGCTTTGCTTGCGAATGCTAAGTGGGCCCAGACTCCTGGCTCCGTCTCTTGAGTAAGCAGGGCTCCCAATCCCACTGGGCTGGCATCCACCAGTATTTCCGTGTGTTTCGATGTGTCGAAGTAGGCCATAGTGGTCCCATCTAGTAATGCCGATTTGACTTGATTAAACGCACCTTCTTCTACGTTGGTCCACTTCCACGGGCTCTCTTTTTTCGTCAAATTTTGCAAAGGCTCTGCAATGGTTGCCAAATTCGGGATGAACCTTGCACAGTATTGGGCCATGCCCAAGAAACTTCTCACCTCTGGCGCTGTTGTTGGTGCCGAGGCAAGTCTGATCACGTGTGATATTTTGGGGTCTACTTTGACTCCTTCTGAGTTGAAAACATACCCGAAGAATTCTATTGATTTTTGGAAGAATTTGCACTTGTCCTTGTGTAATGTTACTCCATTGTCGGTCAATCTCTGGAGGGTGGCTCTAAGTCTTCGGTGATGCTCTACAACTGTTTTGGAGTGTATTAGGATATCATCACTCACATTTAGCACGCCTTGTATTCCTGATAATATCTCCTTTATGGTGTTTTGGAATATTACGGCGGCCGACGATATCCCGAAGTTCAATCTTTTGTATCTTCTGAGGCCCAGATGTGTTGAAAATGTCGTTATGTACCTGCTCTCTTCGGCTAGCCGTAGTTGGTGGTATCCTGCATTTAAATCTAGATTCGAAAACCACTGTTATCCTTTCAAGTCTGCTAGGATGTCGTCCACGGTGGGCGTGATGTGCCTCTCCCGTTTTATTGCTTTGTTGGGTATTCGCATATCTATGCAGATTCTTATTTTCCCTGGCTGTCGAGGTTTTTCAGCTATCACCATAGGCGACACCCACAGTGTCGGGCCTGTCACCTTTTCAATGACCCCTTGTTTCTCAATTTAAATTAAAGTTAAAAACATTCCCCAAATAGAAAAACATCTTCACTTTGTCAATAACTTTTCCTTTGACTGTATATTTTTGTTTTTTCGTTAATTGTGGCCCACAAACCATAATAACAGATTTCTTAAAATTCACCTTTAGATCTAATGACAACATATACTCAGTAAAAGCTTAGAGGCACCCCTGAAGGCCATTGGCTGTCAAAGCCATCAGAACTGTGTCATCAGCATAAGAAAGCAGAGGTACCTGTGTGCCTTCTATTTTCGGGAAATCCAGATGTTGGCTTAGCAGAAACTGTTCAAGGCCATTGGTGTATACCAAAAAAAGAAAAGGAGCATATATGCAGCTTTGTCGTACTCCCTCTATTGAGGCAATGGGCTTGGTCTTTTCTCCCCCTGGCCTGTAACGGATAACTACAGAGGTGGAAGCATGAAGTCTATGTAGGAGGGTAACGAATGATTCCTCAAAGCCCAGATCTTCCGTTAGTGACCACAGCTTACCCCGGCATACTGTCTCGAAGGAGCTGGATAAGTCCATGAAGGCCAAGTGGATCGATGCCCCCCTGGCCTTATTTATTTATTATTTATTTATTATTTTCAGACTCTTATATAGCGCATGGCTACTCAGGAGCATCCCAGCGCTTGTACGGAGCCCAGAGAGTACACAGCGACGGGATCAGGAGCTATTTACATCACTGTATAATTCTAGCTTTATACTCTGCTGAAAAGCCAGGTCTTCAATTTCCTTCTAAAGATCAGCAGGTTGGGTTCATGTCGAAGCGGGGGGGGGGGGGGGGGGGGTAGCGAATTCCACAGCCTGGCTGCGTTCAGAGAAAAGAGACGACCCCCGGTCCTAGATCTACAGACTCTCGGGATCTCAGCCTTCTTGTGCTTACCCATGATCATGGACAGATTGAGGCACTGCTCAGTTGTTCCCATTTCCTTCCTAAACCTGTATTGGGTATATGATATTAGGCCAGAAGTATTTGCCCATGACTCTAAACATGCAAGGATTACCCTTCCCATTACTTTGCACGTGGCATCTATTAGAGAGATCGGCCTGTAGCATGATGGGTCATTTCTGTTTCCCTTTTTAAAAATGGGCATCACCACTGCTTTTTTACAAGATAGTGGGAATTGGCCCATTATGACTGCTCTGAAAACATTTAGGGCCCCATTAGGATGGCGGGCGGGCTTTGCCCGCCCGCCATCCTATCGGAAATCGGGACCGCCCGCCCTAAGGGCGGGGGTCCCGCACGCACCATTAGGATGTGCCCGCCACAGTGGCGGGCACATCCTGTATATTGAGCATTGTGGCGGGCGGAGCTCTCTGCACCGCCCGCCACAATGCAGAAAATGCACTTTTACATTTTCATTTGCAAAGCGGTAGGCACCGCGTGGTGCCTGCCGCTTTGCAAATGACAGTGAAGGGGGGGTACCACAGGTACCCCCCATGTGCACCCCCCAACTGTACTTCACTCTGGGGGCCCGCAGGGGGCCCCCAGAGTGAAGACCGCATGCCTTTCCGTGGCGGCATTGCCGCCACGGAAAGGCATTGTAAAATGCCTATGCTAATATGGCTAGCGGTGTCTGATAGACACCGCCACCATGTTATCCCTTTTCCGCCCCGGCCGCAAGGCGACCGGGGCGGAAAACAGGCGGGCGGTGTTTCCCACCGCTGCGGTCCCCTCCGCCATCGTAATATGGCGGGGGGGAATGCAGGGAAGGATTTCGGGCGGATTGCCTCCGCCAGGGTGGCGGTGGCCACCGCTACCCTGGCGGAGGCAATCCGCCCGACATCCTAATGGACCCCCTAGTATCAAGGGGCCCCATATCATTATTGTGACATTCACATTTCCTTCCATCTACTACAGCATCAGCTTGGGGCAATTGTTCAGCTCAGTTTAGTCTCTGGCTAATTGTAGTCATTGGCTAACTTCACTGTAAGCAACTGCATATGTTCTTTCACAAGGAACAAATCCGGACACATAGTACCTCTCTTAAGTGCAAGGGATTAATATTACAATATGTGAGTTTGGAAACCCCACATTGTTTTTAGCAAACATATGTAAATATATTTATATTTTAGACTGATGAGGGCCTAACAGTGTCCCAAACAATGTTTCACAAAAAGCATGACAAAAAAACAAGGATTGAGAAAGCCAAAAGGTGGATGGTGAATGTCAGAGCTATTGGCTTTGCCAATGCTTGTTTTCTGGCCTGTCGCTTAAGTAGTATTTTTTTTAGGTATTTATTGCTTTTTCCTATTTCATAATAATTGATTTTAGGTCTTTGCAGGTAGAAGTCTGTTGTTCCTTTTCAAGACCATTTACAGTGCTAAGCTGATGCAAGCAGGATCAGCCAACAATTCCTGCATCAAGCAACCTCAAATGAAAGTTATGTTCAAAACATCAACTCAGCTAGCTAACTACTAGGATTTCCTTCAGGAACAATTTACCATATATTTTAAAAGTAATTCCTATTAAATTCCTTCCGTATTTAAACCTAAACCACATTGAATTTAACTGTTGAGCATTGAGCTTTGTTTTACACAACTCGCTACAAAGCGCACTGCAGCACTAAATGTATTTACATTGTATATTTATTATTTGATTATGGGTTTAAATCAAGTGCGCAATGCAGAACCTGTTAATATGGATTCAGAATTATTTTCAATTGTTTACTGGTGAAAAGGAAAGATAATATGAATACTGAGAATTCACAGATCTAGAATACATATTTTAAGAACAAAATTGCATGAAAAATATATTCTTAAACTAACCATGGATTCTTGAATTAGGTCAGGGTGGATGAGAACAGACATCCTACCTTTATCTTTTACTGGACGAACACAATATGAACAATATTATGAAACACAATCCCGGATATTTGTAGGATTTTAAATGCATGCCAATAACTTCATTTGAAGCACTCCAATCCTAGGGCCTGATTCACTAAGTGCACTTTGTGGTACATTTTCTAGTACAACAGTAATACTATAAAACGTACTACAAAGTGCTATTCACAAACTACAGTTTTGCAGTAAATTACATTTTAGATTAGATTTACTACTTTTCAGTATTCAAAATCTGAACTTTTATTGTAATTTACACTTTTATGGTAACTTTCACTTTTGTAGTAATTCCATACCTCCTTTATTTTTAATCGGAAGGGGTTTTAGTTCCAGTGGTTGCTACAAAAGTGTAAGTTACTGCAAAAGTGCAGTTTGTAAATACCGAAAAGTAGTACATTTACTCAAAATCGTAATCTTACTCAAAACTGTAAATTACCAATAAGTAATAGGCTACAACTTTCTACTCAACTCTGTGCTCCCCATCCTAACCTGCCATTACGACTACAGGGGATAGCCTTTCTTTTATCACCTGGCCACACACTAGGGGCCAGAGCCAAAAAGGTAATTTACAGTTTTGAGTAAGATTACGATTTTGAGTAAATGTACTACTTTTCGGTATTTACAAACTGCACTTTTGCAGTAACTTACACTTTTGTAGCAACCACTGGAATGGAATTACGTCTGAAGAAACCTAGGCTTCTATCAGTGAAGTGGCAGCCAGGGGACGTGCCTCACAGAAAGTCTAATAGTACCGGGCAAATTCTTGTGCAGCCTCCTTGGCGGTATTGTATACATTGCCCTCTTCGTCTATAATGGTGTGTACCCACTGTGCCTCTGTTTTTCAATGGCCCAGCCATGGCAGTAGCCTACCGGCCTTGTCACCCACATCATACAATCTATGCTGCGTAGCCAGGCTCTTGGTTCTCACCTCCTTATTGGTCAGGAAACTTTATTCTCACCAGCGAATTGCAAATACTGAGGAGGTCTGAGGTTACTTGTCAGACCCCATCTGCTCCTAAAGAGCCAGCAGGCAGCCCTCAATTTCTTCCATGTCCAGTGTCTTTTTCTTACGTTTATGAGCTATAATATTTTCTGCTCTATCTCTGAGGACCATTTTGTATGCTTCCCACAGTGCAACAGCTGAGTCCATGGATTCCTTGTTTTCCTCAAAATAAAGCTGTGTCAACACTCAACTCTTTTGACACTTGAGGATCTCGCAATTCCCAGGCATTTAATCACCATTCCGTTCCAGGTACACAGGAGTGCAGCCATAGGGTGACATAGAGTGGTGAGTGATCAGAATTCCCTATAGCTTGATATTCAGCGCTTGTTACCACGGGTACCTCTCCTGCTGGGATGAAAATGTAATCTAGCCTAAAGAAGACTTTATGGACACCAGAGAAGTAAGAGTGTTTGCATCGATCTGGGTGGCATTTCCACCAGAGGTCCACAAGCCTGAGCGTGTGTGCGAAGCTAGCCAGTGCTGTTTTTCTTAAAAGGTGTGCGGAGGGCCCTGATTTATCTAGCCCCGAGAACATTAAGTTGTTGAAGTCGCCCACCACTATATGCAAATTTACCTGAACTCTTTTCCGAAACCAGGACTAGACAGCACAGAGGTAAACATGAATATGAACTTTTCGTTTCGTAAATACCACCATGCACATATACCAGGAGTACTCACCTGGTCTCCCAAAGGAAATTGCACAGCCAAATACCCTGGAAACTACCACCTCTTCAGCAGGGAAGCACCTCTAGGTGATGGGTTTAGCAATGATGCTCTACACAAGCATCTTCGCCCTCTCACTCACTCTTTCCATCACTCAAACTTATTTTGAATGCTAGTTTTGAGATCCACTTTGACAAAAACCAAAGTCAACCATGTGCCATTCAAGGACCTGGAGAAAGGTGTTGCCTTTACCTTGACTGAAGATTTTGGCAGAGGTGATTTCCTGCAGGTCTTTATTCCAGAAGAGGCAGATGCAGTCTTTTCCCAGCCTCAGTTCTGATCTGATAGCGCTTGTTACATTGTAAAGTCCATCTGCAGTCATGGTGTTGCTTGTATTTGATGGCAAACTGATGTTGAGCTTGTTGCACTGCCAAAACACACCCGGAAGAGGGAACCCTTCAGCACTGCATGTCAGAATCAGTTCTTTCCCTCCATTGGCCACCTCAGCCTGTGTGTGTATTCTTCCATAAGAGGCTATAGATACAAGTTAGGAAACATGAAGAAAACACTCACATAATTTAATCCAAACTGTTCAAAATGTAATCAAGCCTCTACATCAAAGTATAACAAGTGACATTTCGAAGGCAAACCAACACTGAAAAGCTAGCAACTATTTTGTACAATATATAGTGGAGGCATATTTACTAACATTTTACACAGCACAGAGCAGCAAGCGAAGATGCTGCTCTGCGTTGCATGAAAGAGAGAAGAACAGCACCAGTTTTTTAAATCTATGCACAGCTCTGCTCTCTCCTGTGCGCACCATTTTGTCGTAAATCCATAGTTACAAATATTAGTTAGCCACAAAATACATGGGTGATACATGGAAATGCCCATGCACCACCTAAGTAACATCTGGCTGAAATAGGTAACACAAGGTAGCACTATGCGGTGCGTTGTGTTCCTTTATTTGTTAATACAAAGCCACGCACATCGGGATTTGTGTGGCTTTGTATATACCAAAATGAATTTTGCATTGGGGCAGCCAAGATATAATTAAGAAGTCAATAAAGAAAAAACAAATATTCTTGAAATGAAAATCTGAAGAAGTGTACAGACAATGGGCCAGATGTAAGTAAAATCAAATTTGCGAGTCCTTAATAGCGAATTTTACTGATTCGCTATTAAGGACTTGCAAAATTGAATGTAGGTAGGAATCGCTAAATATTAGTGAATCCTTAATATTCCTTAATAGCGAATCGCAAATTGAGATTCGCTAATAAGGAATACCTACCCATTCATTCCTATGGGCTAGGAGGACCATAGGAATGAATGGGAAAATATTCACTATATGCGATTCGCTATTAGAGAATTGCAAATAGCGGGAGCTATTTCAGGGTGCGAGGGTGTCAAAAGGACACCCTGTTGCACCCCTCAAATGTGCATGTGTGCACATGTGGCGCACATACATGCTCTAAGGGCATGAATGTGTGCCACATGGCACTTTAAAAAAAGCAAAATGTGCTTTTTTAACCCCTTCTGTGCTCGTGACGGAACCACTCCGTCATGAGCCACAGACGCGCTGTGCTGGTGATGGAGTGGTTCCGTCATGGCACGGCCGCCCCGCCTACGCGGCGTCAATTCCGCGCCTGCGTGGCCGTTCTACCATTGCTAGATACATTTCGGAATGCATCTACATGTTTGAAAGCACCACTTTTCATAGTTGATTGAGACCTACACCATGTTTTACCCTGATGATGATTCTGTAGAACCGTCATAATAGGACCAAAACTTCAATCTTTTTTATGAAGGGGCAGTTTTATGAAAAACAATAACCTTTGTTCCCCTCTGGGCTGTACTATGAGGAACACTGTTTAGGCCTCTTGTAGTTTGTTCGTTGTTTGGTCTTGCATGTTTGTTTTTATAAATATATTGGTATATGTTGGATGCTGACCAGAGGCAGGTGAGAACTTTGGTGCCTGCCTTTTAAGAATGTTCAGACCATGTTGCAAGATAATAAGCATTACTAAATAGGTAATGCTCCCCTGAGGTATTTTTGATCGAATCTGGACCTAAGCCACTCTTTCTTGTTATTATCTACCTCAGTCCCTTGAACTATTGGGTCACGCTTGTCTATATGTGCAATTATCTGACAAAGAGGCAGGACCACTTCTCAGCAGTTGCGGCCCATGGAGGGAGTCCTGGAATATACATGATTGGAGGTAAGTAAACAACAAATAAAACAAATTTTGTTGTGCCCCCTGAATCGCAAAATGCAATGCTCCACGCGCTACGAAATTTGTTTTATTTATTTAATTGTTTACTTACCTCCAATCATCCATATTCCTGTGTTTACTACCCCCCACCCTGCCGCGCCCGCCTTTCCCCCCATGGAACTCCCTCCACGGGCCGCAACTGCTTCTCAGCATCATAAATTAGAAGATGGTCGTTTCTGTAACAGCAGAGACATGCCGATCAAAAGAAATGAACCAAATCTCAGTTTTTCCACTCTCTGAACTGAGGTCACTTGTAAGTATTCCTAAGGCCAATACACCAAGATTATTTTGTTAGTTGCCTCCTGACGGATTAAGATCTTGGTTTTGGACCTGTAAAGAGACAGACCGCATATCATGTTGTATAACTTGTATCATAAACAGACATTTGGGAATGCGGTTGATATCACAAAATTAGTTCAGTTAAAGTTTGCATGCAAATATTGAAGAGGTCCAGTGGCAGTGATGATGAATGGGATTCTCCACAGGAAACTGGTTTGGATGATCTAACAACGAACCCAATATGACCTGCTAGGTGGCAGGATGGATCTTAACTACTGTATTTATGTTCCCCTTGAAATACTGGTGAATAATTCAATACTATTCAGAAAAGTCCCAGGAGCCAACAAAAGTGTCTGGTAAATTGAGGAAAAATTGATGACGAAAAAGGTTGTTGGATGATTTTATCCGTCTCAACATATAAATGACTTGATCTATGTGTACTGTTAAGAAAAAGATTATGAGAGCATATCAGAATGTTTGTGGTACTTATGTAGTACAAACCTACCAGAAAGGCAGAGGAGCATTGTATAGGGTCAAAAGCAAAGATAGAGTCACTAAGTGAATTTACAGGTGGCTGTTTTTCTAGAATCAAAGTGGACCGTTACTTCATCCAGGTGTAATTGTCTATAAAGATATCCATCTTTAGGCTTTTTTCTAAATAGGAGCAGGTCTGATAGACCCCTGGGTGAAACTGTGCTGACAATTGCTGTTTGTTTCAGGCATGAGTTGAACATCTAGATGTGGGTGAGGTGCAAGTATTGTTTGGGGTCTTGATGTCTGGAATGGAGGAGAATTTAAGGGAGATTTGTGTGTTGTCGGCATGCTGGTGATTTTTGATGCTGCTATCTTTGAGTAGAGTCCAAAAGAGCTTAAGCTAGAGATAGAACATGAAGGGACATGATGTAACCCTGGGGAACTCCGCATGGCCCTAACAAAAATAAAACTGACATGTATTGAATACAGATGTAGAGGTTGGTGCACAACCTTAATAATACTGGATACAAATATTGTGTCAAAAATATAGCGACATCAGGAATATTGAAGGACAGAATATGTTAGGTAAGAATATTGTTTTTAACTGTTTGATATTATTCTTTAAATAGTTGTTTATAATATTGGTCTTTAAATATTTGTTATGCGTTATTACTTTTTGTGTTATAGGTTACTGTTAAGGAAAATTATATTATTTTTAGTTCAGTTTATCTTATCTTTTCTTTGGCAACATATTTAAAGAATTTGTTATGATTGTATTGTATATGTTAGTTAGTTGTTGGGTTTGTAGGGGAGTATGGAGTGAGTATTTAATAACTGTTTAAAAATAGTTTATTTTATCAAAATAATTTATAAATTAGATTTTTTGTTATTATTTTATTTATAAATAGTTAAGTGATTAAAAAAATAGTAATTTGTTGTTTTAAATATTAATTTATTATTAGATTATTGATTAGGTAATATATGTACGTGTCTTAAATACCTGTCATATTCATTAATTGCACTATGTTTTAGTAGTTCTATAAAAATAATTTTAGAGAATAATATTTTTTTTAATTGATGTGCACTATTCATTTTTCTACCATTTATTTTATTTGTTTTAGTGGGTGTTGGGTTTTTAGGGTAGCAGGATGGGGAGCGTTATTTTTATACTTCTTAATATTATTCTATTTATTTATAAGCTTAGGGCCATATGTATCAAGGCAAAATGGTTTTGCAAACGCCGAAATTCACAGAATTCCGGCGTTTGCGAACCCATTTTCGCTAAATGGTATGTATGAAACATTTTTGGTGCAAAATAAGGAATCGCCAAATTTGCCATTCCTTATTTTGCGATTGCATTTAAGGAATTGCAATTTTGCGATTCCTTAAATGCAATGTATCAAGGAAAAAAACATTCCAAAATGCCATTAAGGATATCGTAAATTACTACCAACTTCTAGTTGGTGGTAAGTTGCGAATTCTTTTAAAAAAGCATTTTTTTTGCAAAAATCAAAAGGTGCCATGTGACGCTCATACATGCCCTTAGGGCATGTATGTGCGCCATATGCGCACACATGTCATTTTCAGGGGTGCAGCAGGGTGTTCTTGAGACACCCCTGCACCCTTGAAAATATTCACAATTTGCGATTAGCAAATTCCGATTCGCAAATTCCCCTTCATTCCTATGGGCCTCCTGTCCCATAGAAATGAATGGGAAATTATTCCTTAATTGCGATTAGCAATTTGCTAATCGCAAGTATGGAATTTTAAGGAATCGCTAAAAAGAAGCGATTTTCTACATACATACCATTTTGCGATTTCTAAATACTGATTCCTTAAAAATCGCTATTTAGGAATCGCAAAACGGAATGTTGATACATATGGCCCTTAATTTTTTATATTGTAATTGAATGCTTTATTATTTCTATAATGATATCTTAAACATAATATATGTTGTTAATATATTTGTTGAAATATAGTTTATCTTTTATATTAAGTTTTGTGTTGTAACTTAGGAGCTTGAATAGTAAATAACAGCCTTGAAAAGTTGAACACTTTCCCTACTGTTGCATACATTGCTGTGGGAATATTAAACCTGCCCTCTTAAAAGTTCAACACTTTCTGTAGAGTTGCTTAGGTTGGAGTGGGAATACTAAATCGGGCCCATCTAATGTCCAACACTTTCCCTACTGTTGTTCAAGCTGAAGTGCGAATAGTAAATCTGACCCCGCCAATATCAATGCATTTCCTACTGTTGTGTGTGGGAATAGTAGATGACCTCTCCAAAGTCCAACACTTTCTCTACTGTACCTCAGATTGGAGTGGGAATAGTGAACCTTACAAGTTCAAAGTTCAACACATTTTCTACTGTTGCTTAGTTAGAGTAGGAATTATGGATTTGAACCCTCCAACAATTTCTTTATTTGTAAATGTATACTTTTTGATTTAATGTTAAAAGTTATTTTAATTTCAAATGTATTTGATTGTATATTTATTTAGCAATATTATTGATCATATTTCTTTTGCCATATTATTGCATGCTTAGAAAAAAAAATGAACAATCAGGGCCTCATTAGGATGTCGGTCGGATCGCAACCGACAGGCATCGGGTGCATTCCAACCGGCATTTGCTGCTGCTGTCTGACGGCCGTATTAAGATGTGCGGCGGTTGAATGGAAGGTGGAGGGACCGACCAATGGTTCTGATGGGCTCAAGGAGCCTGTCCGACCAACGGTCGGAATGTAATTTCTACAATAAGGGTGGTGCCTTCTCAGTCACCACTACAGGGATTATTATGTCCCTGTCAGACAGACTTTTAATGGCAGTCCGACTGTCATTGAAAGGCTGCCGGAAATGGACTTTGGGGACCCCTAGCAGGGCCCCTGTCCCTCCACAGCCTCCGCTATGAGCCCTGGGGAGCACTTGTGGTGCCCCCGCAAACATCCATTCCCCGCAGTCCTGGCACCACATGGTGTCTGACACACAGTGCATGTATGTTTAAAACATCCATTTTACGAATGCAGTTTGTTCTGCGGTCGTTTACCAAATGCAGCACAAACTGCAATGGTAAAATGGATGTTTCCGACCGCCTCATGGGCAGTTGCATCCTAATTTGTTGGAAGGAACTGCTGACTACTATTCAGTAGGTTTCCATTCTGACACAATGTTGGTTGGACACACTAGTCTGACCGGCATCGTAATAAGCCCCATAGTGTTTTAATTCTTCTTATTTTTTACTTTATAACTCATGTTTATTAATGTAACCTATTTCTGTATTATGCTTTTTACTTTCATGTTAAAGTACACATTTTTATTTATGTTTTTGGGCTATAAAAGTAACTTATATGCTCTCTATATCACATGATGTATGTGTGGTACTGACGGGAGACAGCTGTGATTCCCCCTTTGCCAATATGATACCTCATTTGTTTTTACTTGTCCCTGTGACAAAGTATCTTTTCAGACCTTGGCCCACTTTATCCTTTTTTGCAAATATTAGGTACCTTTCATAAGAACATTTTTAATACATGCTTTTAAATCGCATGGATTTTATAAATACAAATCAGCCCTGTATTTTTTATACATGTTACCTAATCAATTTGTTTGTTATTCTGTGGGATGTTACTGAAAGTTCTGTTAAGAAAACATAATCAACTTAACTTCTGAACTCTACCATAAATTTTAAATCATGAATTGATGTTACAGATTTTTTTTTTGCTATTTCTTTTTTAAAATAATCCTGTTTAGTAATGTTCTTTTAATGTTTATGTGTTTTATGATTGCTTTTTAAATGGCTGAATAAAGCTTATTGGTTGATTACTTGTACAAGTTAATATTTTTTTTAAAGTTAATTACAAGGTAAATATTTTACATTTGATTTTCATAACTGTACATCAGTTATAGGTTGGGTGCACAGACAAAATATCCACTCCAAAATATCGACTGGACATAATATCGAGTTTTAAATATAGACTGGACAAAATATCGACTGGACATAATATCGACTACAAAAATATCGTTTTTCAGGTAAGTGAAGTAATATCGACTGTATAAAATATAGATAGCAAAAATATCGAATTTTTAATAATATATAATATTTTATAGTGTATGTTTATGTAATAATATGTGTGAAAAGTGTGTATTAATGTTATAAAATATTTTATTAAATGAATTTTGTTTTTATAATAATTGCGTAATGTAATTCTGTAGCGGGTTGTGGTTATAGGGGAATAGGGTGGGAAGTAATTTAATAATAATTAATTAATTAATATATGTTTGTTAATATTTTTAATTAATAATTAATTGATAATTAATTAATATTAATTAGTTAATTAATTAATATAATTTTGTACATATTTTGTATTAGTAATTAATTGGTAATTAATTAATTGTAATTAGTTAATTATATTAATTAGAGTACATTTTTAATATATATAATTTTGTGTTATTTTTAAGTAATTAATTGGGAAAAAATAATATTAATTATTAAAATAATTACAGCTAATGTGCTAATATATTAACTTTATTGTTATTGTTAATTAATAATTAATTGGTAATGAAATAATATTGATAAATTTTGGGTAAAGGAGCATTTTTAGGGTTCAGGGTCAGTTTTCAGGTAAAGGGGCATTTTTAGGGTTTTGGGTCAGTTTTCAGTTTTAGGGTAAAGGGGTATTTTTAGGGTTCAGGGTCAGTTTTCAGTTTTAGGGTAAAGGGGTATTTTTAGGGTTCAGGGTCAGTTTTCAGTTCATGGGTAAAGGGGCATTTTTAGGGTTCAGGGTCAGTTTTCAGTTTTTGGGTAAAGGGGTAATTTTAGGGTTCAGGGTCAGTTTTGGGTTTTTGGGTAAAGGGGTATTTTTAGGGTT
The DNA here is from genome assembly GCF_964263255.1 of Lissotriton vulgaris. NCBI lineage: Eukaryota > Metazoa > Chordata > Amphibia > Caudata > Salamandridae > Lissotriton > Lissotriton vulgaris. Next base: position 1,076,039,397 of record NC_141689.1, on the reverse strand, counting down.
CAGGGTCAGTTTTCAGTTTTAGGGTAAAGGGGCCTTTTTAGGGTTCAGGGTCAGTTTTCAGTTTTTGGGTAAAGGGGTATTTTTAGGGTTCAGGGTCAGTTTTGGGTTTTTGGGTAAAGGGGTATTTTTAGGGTTCAGGGTCAGTTTTCAGTTTTTAAACGATATTTTTGCAAGTCGATAATGTGACCGTCATTACTCTTTGGAGTGGGAATAGTATTTTTTACACTTCTGGTATTGTACGCTAATATAATAGTATCCTATTTAATTATAGTATGTTATTATATATATATGTTTTTCAAAATATGATTGTAAAAAATTATTTTTATTAAGTTTATTTATTATTTAATTATTATAATTTAATTTAAGTATTTTTAAGTATATTTTAGTAATTAAATTTTAATATTAATTTAATTAAACACTGTTTTTAACAAAGTCGATATTTTTTATAACTATATTATTGTAAACGATATTTTGTACTCGATATTTTTGTACTTACCTGTTTGTAGATACAAACTCGATATTTTGACTGTCGATATTTTGTCCACGATATTTTTGCCAGTCGATATTTTGACCCTCGATATTTTTTCAGTGATCCTATAGGTTGAGGGGGGTGGAGATCCCACTCAGGCAACCACCACAATGAGTGGGGCAGTTTCTGACTGCCCCTGAACTTCTACTTATACTTCTCAGGGGTGAGGCCATGTTTACTGACAAGGCCAACCTCCATAAGGGAATACCTCATCCTGTCCCCCTTCCCTAGGGTCAGTAATTCATCCCTCCTTTCATTAGGAATATGCCTCCAGATACTGTCTCCCAATTCCTCCTCAGGGCCCTAATACATCTCTAAGGCAACCTCATATCCTTCAAACAGCTTAACAATGTCATCCCCCACAACCAAGTTAGGCACCAGATCTTTGGAGATGTGTACCCTCCTGTTGCCACTGGGAACTAGGGTATTACTGCCACCATTGCTGCTGGACTCTGAGCTGCTGTGCTTTAAGCTCAAGCTCTTTTTGACTCATCTCAGTCAGCAATAGCTTCTTACCTGCCAAGGCTCTCTCTGCCTCAGCCTTCTCTTTGCAATTGCTCCCTCTGCTTCAGCATTTTCTACTCTACAGCCAATCTCCTTTCCTGCAAACCCCTCTTTTGCAGTTGCCTCCGCCATGGTAGCCTCAAGTTTCATTTTGGCCAGTCAGAGGTTCCTTCCAGCCTTCATGTCCTCCAGTTCCTCAGGGGACAGGCTGTGAGGACACACTGCTCTCTACCGTGGCTGGGGATTTCACTCCTGTGGATATGTGGTCCTTCTCCTCAGGGTGCTGTAGCCCACGGCTTGTCCTCCTGACTTTCTCAAGGGGTCTCAGGGCTATCTTGAGATCCACTGTGGTGGCCTTCCTCCACACATTCGACCACCTGTCCTTGCAGAGCCTCTGCAGCTAAATCTTGTTGTAGCTTTCAACCATGCTCAGATCCTACTCTATTATTGCAAAAAGGATGTGAGGCAAAACTTGAATTTAGAAAAAGAGGCACAACGTAAATTTGGGAAAAGGAAAGAAAGATAATAGCCAAATCAAAAATTAAGGAGAATTTAGAAGAAAAAAAATTTAATGTACTGGATCCCACCACTAGACACCAATGTAAGCAATTGGGCTATAGGTTTGGTGGGGGGGGAGCCCCACTCAGTAAACACCCACAATCCTTTTCTGGGTGAACCACAAAAGTCACTAAATTAACCAGTCAGGCTTAAATTTGAAGCATTATGTAATAAACTGAAAACACAACACAGGAAAAATCCTAATGACACCAAATCAAATGAAGTCCAATCAGTAGAACAGGAGTTATGAATTGCTAAAAGTTCTAGAGCAAAATAGTGCCTAAAAGAACAAATCACCAACCGCAGGTATATGGTCGCACAAGACCGGAGTTAAGACAGAATTTAAGGCCAACCACTATGGAGTGCAGGAAACAGGTTATCCTGAGCACCAGTAAGTGTGTATTATGAAATTATGAATTCAGCGTCCAATCCGTCTTCTTTCCACTCTGATGTTTATTTCTTGAGATTCTCTTGTCACCGTTCACTATTCATCCTTCCTTGACACACTACAATGTTCTCCAAATAGACAACACATGTTTCGTCAGACATGATGCGTTTGCATCTCTGACTTCATCATCGCCGAGAAATACCAGTGAGGATTACTCTCTGCCACTCGGGTCAGAAGGTCTTTAATTTTGGTATCAAGTGTCCTAGATGGAGGACTAGAAAAGGACTGGTGATTAAACAGAAACCTTTTTTAAGCATTTGACGTCTGGAATAGAGAGATATTTGAGAGCCCTGATGAAGTCAGGGATGCAAACGCATCATGTCTGATGAAACATGTGTTGGCTATTTGGAGAACATTGTAGCATGTTAAGAAAGGATGAATAGTGAACTGTGATGAGGGTATCTCAAGAAATAAACAACGAAGTGGAAAGAAGACGGATGGGACTCTGATTTCATAATACACACTTAGTGGGGCTCAGGATAACCTGTTTCTTGTTTTAGGACTATTTTTTCTAGTCCGCTTTTGTGGGTATGAGTGGCTGCCCTCTTCCTTGGAGCACACAATTTGATATTCTTGCATTTGATTGTGGGGATTATTGATCATTTTGTGCATAGAGCCTTGCCACATTCAGCTTTGGTCACAATGGAGTGCAGGTCAGATAGGAAGGGTAGTTTGGGACCAGTCTTTCATTACTTTTGAACTTAGAAGACATTTTTAAGAGACGTTCCTGAGAAGGTAGAGTTTACTGGGGTGAGGAAGCAGGCGGTAGCTGAGGAGGAGGTGTCCTCATCGGGAGCCGCTAGATGAAGTCCCGGGGAAGATTTCTACCTTAAGACTTAAGTCACATGTTTTTTAGAAGCCAAACATTTCCAGAGGGACAACGCTGCAGGCTGTAGATGATGAGTGCTCCACAAGACCTGATACCTTTGCCAAAAGGTCCAGCCAAATAGAATTTGTTGCTGCAGAGAAGTACCATCAACACCACAACCAAGGGTCCAGGACCTGGGGGGCCATCATTTGGGGGTGGTTAGGACTCACTCCAGTATGGGCCAGGTGCAGGAGTCAAGGCCCAAGGAGCTTGCTATGTTTCCATAGCTCACACACTAGCCCAGCCAACCAGTCCTCGGAGTCACTTCTCCTGGTCCTGAGTTCAAGGAGACTGTCCAATTCCCCTCGAAGCAGCAAGAAATACCTCTAGCAGCAGGGTAGTCCTCTGGTAACAGAACAATAGTTCTCTCGGGTCAGGCAGTCCTTTCAAAGTCTTCCTAAGGTCCAGGAGTGTACTGAAGAGGTCATCTGAGTGTCCATTATTTATACCTTTTGCAAGCCTTTCAAGTAGGGAGCTTCCATATATGATTGTAGAAATTCTTCCCTTCACTTATAAAGGCTCCAAGAAGTCTGGGGTGACAAAAGACTAGTGTAAAGTTCCTTTGTGAGTGCTGGAGGCAAGCCTCTTTAAAATGTGAGTGGGGCAAGGAAACGTTCAGCCCCAAGCAATCCTGGCAAGATGACCCATCCTGCCTACACCCAGTCCCCTTTGTCTCACTGTCTGGCAGGAATACACAAACTCTTTACAATCATTCAACTCAGGACACTGGCAACAAGTACAAAATGGTTAGAGCAAGAAAAGAAAATTCTCAAAAGTGCCAAGTTCAGAATTGTGACTTAAAATCTGAGTTTACCATCAAATAGGCTTTTAAATTGCAATTAATTTGAGTCCAAACATGATATTTTTACCTGCTCCCAATCAAAAGTAAGCACTTATTAAATGTAATAAGGTATGTAAGTACAATGCACCCTGCCCTATGGACTCTTACAGACTACCAAGGGGTGACCTATATGTATTAAAAGCACGTTTTAGGCTTGGAAAAAGGTTTATTTTTCCTGATCAAAACTGCAGTTTAAAACTGCATTACATGCTGCAATGGCAGGCCTGACACAAGATTTAAAGTGCTACTTTCGTGGGTGGCACAATCAGTGCAGTAGGTCACTAGTAGCATTTAATATACAGGCCCTAGGTACATGCAATACCATATACTAGGGACGTACAAGTACATTAAATGTGTCAATCAGGAGTAGACCAATTGTACCATGTTTCAGAGAGAAAGCATTGGGCACTTTAGCACTGTTTATAAGTGGTAACGTTCACACAGTTTTAATGGCAACAAAAACAAATTCAGAAGACAGGAGGGGTCAAGGCAAAAGGTTTAGGGGTGACCCTGTGGAGATGGCCAGGTCCAACGATATCTACTCAATGACAATATATGTTGGTCTGTTCTATTTCTGTAGTCAATATTTTCCCCAATATATTTAGTTTTACAATATATTTGTTGGCGATATTAGGTTATAGAAGCCTTGAGGTGCAGGACGCAAGAGGATTTCAACCTGTAGGTTGTCAAAGGAGAAGTCTTTGATGAACCTGAAGGTGCATTGCTCTCTTTTGGTTTAACATCACAGTGCTGACTGGACTCTGAGTTGGGTGATAGGGATAGCACAGTGATCTGTCAAACCCAGAGGTTTGGGATTTTTGCCTTGAATGGTTGGTGATGTTGAGAAAACAGGATTGAGGATTTAGCATTTGAAGTGTGCTGGATGAGTAACATGATGTACCATGTTGCATATGCGTATGAAATTGAGAAAGGTTTCTCTTGAGATTTTTCATAAATGAGCTGTCTCGAGGTTGAAATTATAATGAAATGTGCTCTGGGTTTGTTGGATGGATAAAATGGTGAAGTGGTCTGAGAATTCATAATTGAAGTTCTTGTTCTCCTTGGGAGATCTGTTAAGGTGGTAGACTGAGTTGCAGAGAGTGGAAAGTGGCATGAGAAGAGCTCCATACACTTAAGTGTTGGACCAAAATTTATGGATGATGGCACGGGTTTGCCCTAATTACGTATGGGTCTTCATGCTGCATGTTGTAGACTCAGGGGAACAAGGATTGTCAGGATGTCTCAGGATGTTAGGATGAGTCATATTTCTCTGATGAAGTGTGCATCAAGGTTGTGATATGTAATGAGGTCTGTTTTGTGCGGAGCGCACTGCAGAGTGTGAGTTAAGAGGATGAGTTGGTATTTTGAGGGTGTGCAGTGCTTAGCAGGATGTGTATGAAGTTGGGTCAATGTGCTCTGAAGATATGGTGAATAACAGTGTGATCTGGGTGTGAGTGTGAGGATTGGTAGTGAAGTTTGCTCAGATAGGCACATCTCACCTTATAGGTGCTTCCTGAGGTTGCAGTGCAGGAAGGATTTTGTCCCAAAGCGCTCCTTGCGCTAACCGACCCAAACAATTGATGATAATGTCAGTGTCTGCCCTTAGATACAGATGTCTAGAAAGTGGTACGCCCTGACTATTTGACTGGAGTAGGGGAGGAGGCACTCATTTTCAGGTGGGAACCAGTAATCTCACTTCCTTTAGATATGGATGCAGGAAACCAGTTATATCACTTTCATTACAGGTGTTGTTACCAGGATGAAATTGAATCATTCTAAGCAGCGTTTAGGCCCAGCTGTATTTTCCCGGCCAAGCTCTAAAAAATAAAGATAAGAAGGTTGATACATATTTAGGCTTGTTCGTTGTAACATTCTTGATTATGTTGCGAATGCTCACTTTGTGGCAGATCTCTAACAGTTTATTAGGTTGAATTAGTAGCTGGGTAAATTATATTCTGTGCTTGCCCAACTGCTTCGTTACAACTTCTTGTGTGACTTTTACATCATAGGTCATCCGTCTGATCTGTTGAGTTCTTCCTATTACGTATTTTAAATGTGCAGCAGTGCTCTTGGTTATAGCAAAACATTGCTGGTAGATTTATGGTAGAATGTGTATATCTGTCTGGAAAAACATCATCATTATCATTAAGGGTCATATGTAGGTAATCTCTATTTACCGATTCTTAAATACCGAATTTTACCGATTCGGTATTTAAGAATCGGTAAATAGTATGTAAGTGAAAATTCGGTAAATTTTACCGATTCAGTAATATTTGGTATTACCGATTCGGTGTTTACCGATTCGGTAATTCCCATTCATTCTTATGGGCCTGGAGGCCCATAGGAATGAATGGGAAGCCATTTACTATTACCGATTTGGTAAATACCGAATCGGTAGTAGGGGGAACATATTCAAGGGTGGCAGGGTGTCACATTGACACCCTGTTGCACCCCTGAATCGTGCATATGTGCACATGTGGCACACATACATGCCCTAAGGGCATGTATGTCTGCCACATGGCACTTTTAAAAAAGCACAAAATTGCTTTTTTAAACGTTTTCGATATTTACCACCAACTTGTAGTTGGTGGTAAATAACGAATCCTTAAATCAAAAATGCACTCACTTGAGTGCTCCCTACATAGATTTTAAGGATTCGGTAATTTACTGATTTCTTAAATTACCGAATCGGTAAATTACTGAATCCTTAAATCCAGCCACCTAAATTGGAAAAAGCTAAATACCGGTCGGTAACGGCAAATTAACCGATTTTCGGCTCTTACTGACTGGTATTAAGCTACCTACATATGGCCCTTAGTCTTTATTTTGATTTAAAATCACAAAAGACAATTCATTCATTAGAACACAGAGGTGAAATACATGCGCAAAATGTAAACACTATTTAAACTTTAGACAATAATAAACAAAAGGTGTAATAAGTCCTCAATCAAAAATACATAATATATAATAAATAACTAAAACCACTAAAATTGATTCAATTTTCTGCCACCAAGGCATATACAACCATTCACAGTCCTGCATACAGAAGCCAGGTTAGGTACATTTTAAACCATACAATAATATACAATATACAGAGTGCGTTTACCCCTAACTGGGGAACAAGGGAGCAATTAACAGTCCCTCCTCTTTTTGGCACGTATCACCAACGAAGAGCCTAGGAACTTGGTAACAGCGATCACTGTGGACTCATATGTAGATGTTCTTAGAATCTTAAGTGCTTCGCTACTCAGCCTAGTGCCCATTAGTAAACATACAGGTTTCAGCCATCTTGTCCTTGGGGTTTTATATGCTGGACACACAAACGGAATGTCTGCCAACGATTCGTTATAGTTGGGACAAAATGGACATTTACGGCTAATCGAGGTATGCCATTTACTGGCAAAAATATTAATGGGAAGAGAACCCACCCTAAATTGGTGATAAAGTTTCCTATCTATTGAAGTGGTAATAAGATCCCAGTAATGTTCGTACTTTGCTTCATGCTTATGCTCTAGGAAGTCTCTGGATAAAGAGGGTCCAGTTAAGGTAGAAAAATGCTTTAGGATAAGTGTGTTCCAATATGCCGCCTTAAAATCAGTATTTGTTGTAAAGGGGTTTTCGACTAGATTAACCCACAGTCTATTCATCCCCATCTCGCAAAGAGTGATTTTTACTCTCCTCAGCCACAGGATTTTACTCATACCGTCAGACTCGCTAACTTCCAGGACGGCCTGAGTGTAAAGGGAGAGCTCTGGAGTGATCCAGAACCTTCTCCAGTAAACCACAGGCCTAAAGCACCTGAAAGCTGGGCATGCTTGACGGTAAGTAGATCAATATGTGGCCTCCAACTGAGTTTACTACCAAGAGTTACCCCCAAATAAGTAAAGTTCTGTGTATGTTCCAGAATGTCTTCCTTCATTTCAACTCTACATTTAACATTCTTATGTTTATGTAGGACCATAAATTTAGTTTTCTCCACATTCGCTAGGAGATCATTGTCCTGAAAAGACTCCTCAAATCTCTCTAGGGCACACTGTAAGCCCTTTCGTGTCTTAGAGAGTGTAAGGGTGTCGTTTTCAAACATAAGCAATGGGATCTCCATGCCAGGAAGTCGCATCAGTGGGAGAGTTCTGAAAGTACTACACTACTCTATTGATATATAGGGAAAAAGAGTTGGTGCTAGCACACACCCCTGACCAACCCCCTTCTCCATGGGAAACCTTTGAGTAACGCTCCCTTGCATGTTCCAGAGTACCTGCGCATAGTTGGCGTCATGTAGAGTAACCAGAAAGGCTTATTGAACAATTCCTGATGGACCTGCACAACTTTTGAGTTGAAGTCTTCATGAGTAACACTATTCTAAAAAGATTCTAGTGCTCCAGCCAACAGTTTACTAATCTGCTCTAAATGCTCTTCTTTTTTAATAACGTTTGACAACTTAACTCTCCTAGTATCATTAGTCAGAAGAGCCTCCACGTTACCAGTTCCAGGCATCTGACTAACACCAAAAGAAATACCTATCCGATGCATGGAAAGCACTAGGGGATTATGGTCGCTTTCAGTACGTTCGCGAACCTCCATATCTAAAACGGAGGGCCAAAATTCATTTTTGAGCAGGATAAAGTCAATGCGACTACTACGCAATCCCTTGTTATAAGTATGTGAACCCTGCTTGTCGGAAACGGTTCTCTAGTTGGCGGTCCTGACCCCCTGTTCCATGCAAAACTCCTTTAATTGTAAAGCTGCCCCTGTCCATTTTTTAATAGTAGGAAGTTCCAAAGGTGGGATATTCCACTGGGCATCCTCCTCCAGGGGTTTGAAGGAGCAATTAAAATCGCCAGCGATTATCAAGTTGTTTACACCTCTGGGTTGAGTTAAAAACATATCTAAGAGTTCAACAATGGGAGAAGCTTGTCCCCCTTGCACCCCCTAGCGTAAACATTAATGAGCAACAAATCAGGAGCATTTACTATCTGAATCCTGATTATTAAAATGTCCCTGCTATCAATATACAATTCCTCCACCCTGTAACAATCTGACTGTCTCACCCATATTGTGAGTCCCCCCTCGGTCTTCCCCTCTGACCTCCTTGCGCATTCTTAGAAAAATATAGGTAGCCCTGTCGATAAACATGGTCCATGGCCCAGGTTTCCTGAAAGTTCAATATATTATGACCTTCAATGAAAGCAGACCAATCAGCTGAAAAAGTTTTCGGTGTAAGCCCTGCTATATTCCAAGAGACTAATTTAAATCCTATAGCGGGGTCGGGAATGTTGCTGCTACACAAAGGGTGCTGCTTGCTATTAGCTTCTATTGGGCCAGTAACCCCTACAAATGGGGAGAAACCATTAAACGATAAACTGCGCTCTCCGGCCTCGCCCAGCATATTGACAGTCAGGGCTCTCTTACTCCTATGAACAATGTGTGGGGTTAAAAAAGGACCTCCTAAGTTGTTATAGCCTAATACACTTTCACCCTCACCCAACTCGTTACATGGGGGTATGATTAAATTGTTAATACAGGAACTTGATCCAAGTCAATCAATATTCTCCAGATTGGAAAATGCTTCAAATCTGTTGTGTGTGGGAACCGCATTGTCATAGGGGACTATTGTCTGATCTGGGGCCCTTGAACCTACCCTTTCCATTACCTGAGCTCTATGATTACGATAGAAGAAACCTAACGGTAATATGTTGATATCATCCTTGCTTAGGTGCCCAGACCCTGCCCTATCTAAAATGTTTTGGACTAGGCGTGGGGACCTAAAGCTTAGGACCATGCAGTCTCCTCTAAATGCCTTGGGGGAATAACCAAACCACGGGATTCTTCGTACCATTTTGAATTCACTAGACAATGGGTTACCCACCCCAGTTCTAGAATTCAACAAATGGAGGGCCTTATTCCTAAGTGATGACCAATGTTCTTCAACACCAAAGGGAAGCACAGGTACATTCAGTAATACGACTGTGTAGGGAGTAGCCTCTGGGGGAAGATGCAAAAACATACTGGTGCTCGCGACCCCTCTTTGAGGCAACGCCGGGACCTGATGACACACTGGATCTCCTCTTAGTACTGTGTGGGTGATGGGTGGATGTAAACCCGTGGGATTTGCCGAAGGAACCCTCTTTTCACAACAGGAGGGGCAACCTACTACAAAATTAGATGATCTAGTTTCGATCAGACTTTCCTGTCTGGGTTTTTTAAACACCACTGACACACCCTCACTCACTGATTGGGGAGTAGTGGATAAGTGCTGCTCAATTTTAGCCAGTCCTGTATCTATAACAGACAGCTTCAACAGTAGCGGACCTAACATAGCCGTAAGTTTTTCTTCAAATTTGATTAATAGGGTGGGCTTAAAATTTCTATATGGCTGTTGATCCATAACCATTGACCTAGTGTCACCCGTCCCCTTTTGTGTGTCTCCAAGTTCACATCACACTGATCAACTTAGCTGCAGGTTTGATGTTATGGCCACAAGATTTTAGAATGTCCTTAAGCTCTAGGGTGGCCAGCTTTTCTTGGTGCCTTGATCACATAAAATGTTATGCAATATGCATTCTTCTCTTGTTCTCACAGTTAGGTCGTAACAGTTGAGGAAAAATGTTTCAAAGGTCGAATCATTTGAGGAATTAAATAAATGAGTTCACTTTCTAAGAAAGTCTACATTGCATAAGTTAATATTTTCTGTCCATGCAACTTACCTCCTACTGTGAGCTGAATGTGCTTGTAATCAGCTCCTCCATAACCGATGATGCACCTGTAAATGCCACTGTCAGAGAGCTTTACATCAGTGATCTGAAGTACAGCCTGACCTTTGTACAGTGTCTCATTTAGCAACGTAGCTCTTCCCCTGTAGCTGCCATCTTGAATGGAAAGATCGATCTTCCCTCTGTGAAATGATATCACTTCTCTTTGGTCTGTCTGTGAGGGTGCACTATGAAGCCAGATGATCATTAGCTCTTCAACCCGCAAAGTGCCATTAAATGGGAAGTGACATTCCAAAGCCACCTTACCTCCAACCCGAACAATGAACGATGACAGGGGCACTTCCACAGAGAACAATGCTGAAAAGAAGATGTGAAATATTGAATTCTACTAATAGCTTGTTTTAGTACTTAAGTATATTTCTACATTTCAAGTCACAAAAAAGTCAATGGAATGACAGTGTTACTATTTAAAAAATGTAACAATTAAAAACGCAAACTTTCAAAACCATGACGTGATGGTAAACACAAACACTTTTGCTCTGATTCTGAGTTTGAAGGAGAATTTCGATCTCTGTACAAGCTGAAGATTTCTCAGGGCTCAGAATTAAACATGGCAACATCACACTATTCCCCTGATATATCTCTGCAGGTCAAACCTGACAAAAGTTATCTGGTGAAACTGCCTAGAAAAATAGAAAAACAAGGAATTCTAAGTGTTAAAATAAGAATAATGCATGCAATGCCCTATTTTCAAGCTGAAAACTCATAATAAGTGTTAATTACCACACTTGGGGGGTCATTAGGATGGCGGGCGGGCTTTGCACTCAGCACCGCCCGCCACAATGCCAGGAAGGCATGTTGTGCATTTCCATGCATGGAACTGCAGGGGGGTACCATAGGTACCCCCCATGTGCACCCCCCTCTCCCCTAACAGGCCCTTGCAGTCTATTCCCGCATGCCTTTCGGTGAAGGCAATGCCACCACGGAAAGTTACCGCACCCATGGTAATATGGCTGGCAGTGTCTAACAGACACCGCCACTATATTAAACCCTTTTCCACTCGGTCAACTCGTTGACCGGGCGGAAAAGCGGCGGACGGTCTTTCCGTCTGCCGTGGTCCCCCGCCATATTAAAATGGTGGGGGGAAATGGGTGGCGGGCGGGGTCAGATCACGGGCGGATCGCCACCGACATGCAGGTGGTCGCGATCCGCCGGTGATCCTAATGGGCCCTTTGGTATTTATTTCACTTCAGGATAATGTCACTTACCAGGTGAAGTAAACACCAACCACTTCATAATAAGGGTCTTTGAGATGTTCCTCTATTCCCACATATCAACTCACTTTTTACTTTTCAATAGAGCATCAGGGGTACTGACTACAAAGAGATTCTGATCGTGAAAATCCGTTACTTTGTTTGGAAAATACTGAAAACACTACCAGCTCATCCAATTCAAATCTATTCTATCTGTTCAAGTTTGGTTTAGCTTTCACAAGTAGACTGCTAATTAAACAGCAAACTATGGCTAAACTCTGTGATATTTGAAGCTTCAAGAATGGGTGGGTCAAGAGTATCAACAACAACAAAAGAAGGGATTGAGGGTTTAAGGGAACGTGTAAAGACTGATGCATGGATATATATCCCCCAAGCTCAACTTAAACAACAACAAAAATACCCATTTGTCTATGAGCCTAAAAGAAAGGATCCTAAAGCTACTGGCACAAGAAAAGACCTTGTGGTGTAATTAGTGAAGTACTCTTTAAAGGGACAGAATCTCATCACTCACAGTGGTGATATGCTTCATCATCTGGGATCTCCTCTGAGTTGCAACCTAGTGCACCTAAGGGCTACAATCCCCTCTCTGACAGGGAGGAGCTCAGGGATGTTTTATAGTGGATATAGCTAGGATGTGTTAAGCAAAACAGTTTGCTAAGCAAATCCTAGCTATGTCCACTATGAAAACATCCCTGAGCTACTCCCTCTCAGAGAGGGGGTTGTAGCCCTTAGTTGCACAAGGCTGCAACTAAGAGTAGATCCCAGATGATGAAGCATGGTGAGTGATGGAATTCCATCCTCTTAAAAAGGTTCTCCCTTCTTTGCACAGAGTCCTCAGACCAATAGAAAGAAGTTGGTACAGAAGCTGGACTAGAAAATACAGAGTTTATTAAACCTCGTGAGGTGGAACTACATTCACACAGCACCCTTTGATAATGTATCAAGTAGCACACTGAATGGAAGGAGCTTTGTCCTTTTATACCCACAAATGCTCAAATGAAGGTGGTACAAGTACAAAATGCTGGTGTTAGGTACATACAAGGTCATACAGAAAGTGTACAGGCAACAAGTGGGAGGAGCTAACAGTTTGCTAATTCTGGTGGACACATCCTGACAGTTACAGACTACAGCAGCTGCAAGCTCAACTGAGCATGTGCGAAGGTGGAAGATGCTAAATATATCTTGTCTCTAGGCAGATTTCAAGAGCAGTTAACAGAAAGGTAGGACAGAGCACATGGCGACAAAATGGCTGACAGAAATACAAAATGGATTCCACAAAACGAACAAGATAGTCATTAAATACAGGATGTCTTCTGCTAATGCTTAACCTAATTGCTGCCAAATTACAACAGACGACCCTTTCATCATTAACTGAAGACATTTGTTTATCTGGGGTAATCTAGATATGCATCCTGTACATTGATGCTCATCATCTCTGTGATTTCTTTATTTAACATTTGTTGTGCTTTTATTTCTGCAATATTTCTTTTGGCAGGTGTACAAGCAGTGATACACATGGAGCAATGCATAGGACTACATTGTATACAAGTACAACATGTAAATAGTATCACCAGTAATATACATAGAATAGTCAGTAGCTTCCAGCCCCAAGTAATAAAGAGTGTCCATATCCAGTTCGAAAATGTCCATGTACCAGTCTCTGTGTGAATTTATGCAGCAATCTTATGCAGTTTTGAGATTTCATCATATACTGAAGGTGAGTGATCTGGTATAAATACGCTACAGATGATGCGACATGCACCACCTCGATCAGCCAAAATCACAGCAAGCACCATTCTGTTTGGAGTGATACAATCCTTGCAATTTGCAGTTCCTCTGTAATAATCCCAAGTGCCATTGCTGTTTGATTGGGGACAGCTTCCACAACACAAGTCAATTGCCTTATGTTTCTGCTATTCAATGCAGCACCGATAAAGAAGAACAATCCCAAATTGGAATCAACATATTGTTGCAAAGTGGTATCAGTCTGATCGACTTCATATGTACTTATTGTTCGTTTGTATCTATTCTTGGAAATGTCATTATACAACTTTAAATTTCGGTGATACGATGGAGGGGCCAAAAACACAGGTGGTAACAAAAATGATATGTAACATACCTCAGACCACCCAACCGGTAATTGATAGTATCCTTTATTACCACACACAAAATACGTGTTATGGGAAGACGTAAAACTGATGTTATTAGCACCGACAATAGTCAATGTCAAAATACATTCACTCCGTCCTACTGGAATTCTTCCAGAACTGCCAATACATAAATCTGCTTTAGATCTGGTCACAGAAATTACAAAAGGTCCAGTGTTCTTGATGTTCCTCATATTCGTGAAGACATATGGTGTCGAAACATTGTCCGGTTGATACTCTTCCCATTCCCATTTAGTCTCTTCAGCTTGAGGATAAGCATCTTTATCCTGATAGCATACTTTATTTAAGTGAAAGATAATTCCACCTACTGAAGGTTTTCCGGAAGCAAACAGAAGTGCATACAAAGCTTGACAAGAACCATTATGGGAAAACGATAGAGGAATAAAAGGTGTTCCTCCTTTCTTTTGGTGTGCAGGTATCATCCCACACCACCAACAGTTGGTAGCATTCGTGGCATTGTGCGTATAATGCAACATCTGGATGAATGTATTATTTAGGTAGGATTGTCGATGCTTCTGCTCATGGTAGGGAAGCGTGAAGTAATGATGTTCCACTGGAGCTGGAGTAGTGGCAACAAAAAGCTGTCGAGCAGGAGATACTTTCTCCACAAACCAGGTGATTATTGCCATAACCACCAGAGTAACAACAAACCCTATAGCACAAATGATTCTTTTGTTATTCATTTTAGCAACAGCGAATTTTATCTTTCTAAAAACTCGTTGAAAACAATCGTTGGAGCTCTTATCCCTGGGCAGCCGTTGATTTCTTCACCACGGGCCAAGACGGGTGTCACTACACTACGCAGGACTGATCCCTCCCCCTTGCCACATCGGCGTTCCGTTTCACTAACCCAGGGAGGTAGCTCAACCAGTCTTTTTCGGCAAAGCAGATTCTTTCCTTGGTCTCCGCTGATATCGGGATTCTCCAGCAATCATGTGGTCCGGGAAGTTCCGCAGATTCGTCAGGTGAGATAGCTTGACCTTTGTCCGTCTCTCGATGGTCGGTCAGCACAGCAGATTCCACCAAGGCAGACGACACACATTTGCAGTGTGTGCCATAGACCCAATTCTTCTTGTTCGTCACTTCAACTGCTGTACTTGTCGCAAGGAGCGCCTGCTCTGGTCCTCGCCACCTCGGCTCCAAGCTGTTCGATCTGTTGAAGACCTTGACCATCACGTGGTCGCAGGTCGGAGTTCATGGGCCTCACCTGTAGATCTGTCTGAGCTTCTCGAACCTGTTGATGAATAGAGATCAAACTGTCGGTTAACTGTGCCAAATAATCATTCAACAGAACACAAGGGACGTCATGTATGGGGCGTGGTTTAGGAACTCCCCAAATGTTCATCGGTCTCCCAAATACTATCTCATACTGTGTAAGCCCAGATCGTGAGTGTGACACTGATCTTATGGACAACAATGCCAAAGGTAGTGCATCAGGCCATTTTAAAGACGTGGAAGCCAGTATTTTCGCTAACTTCATTTTTAAAGTAGCGTTGTACCTTTCCACTAATCCTGCTGATTGCGGGTGGAATACTGCATGGAATTTCTGTTTGATTCCTAATCCTTTCAAGACATACTCAACAAGTTGCACAATAAAATGAGGTCCTTTGTCACTCCACAAAAGCTTACAAACACCATATCTAGGGAAAAACTCCTTTAGAAGCACCTTTGCTAAGGTGAGAGCAGTATTATCCTTTGTAGGGTATGACTCTATCCATTTGCTGAAGGCACATACCGCCACTAGGACATATTTCAAGTTATTGCAGCGTTCAAGTTAGATGTAATCCATCTGCAAAACTTAAAAAGGTGCGGTTGGTGTAGCAAACCCTCCTGTAAGATTCTGTGTCCCTTTTCCAGTATTATACTGCCAACAGATCAAACAGGACTGTACTACTCTTTTAGCTGTGCTGGCAATTTCAGGATGCTCCCAAACTTGCTTAAGCAATTTATTTATTGCTAGAGCTCCAACATGTGCCAGCCCATGTGCCATTTGAACCATAGGCTGTAAATAGGCTGCAGGCAATTTCCACGTATTTATTTCTTTGTTACGCCAACAACCCTCATCATCCAATATTCCTTTTTTAGCCCATTGCTCAAGTTCTGCTACAGAAGCAGATCTCTGTATATCCAATACTTCTTCTCTAGCGTCATGCCAATGTTCAGCTTGTGATTTTACTACGTACATGGATGTAGTGCTTCGCTGCATCACAGCCTCACGAGTTACGCGATCTGCAAAGACATTGCCTTGTCCTATATTGTCAATGATTTTCTTGTGTGCGCTACACTTCATAATAGTAACTTTCTTTGGGTATGTAAGTGCAGTCAAGAGATTATGTACTAATTCTCCATGCATTATCTGCATACCGTGGGATGTAAGAAAGCCTCTTTCCTTCCAGAGTAGGCCAAAATCATGAACCACTTCAAAAGCATAGCGGCGATCCGTATAAATGTTCACACACATGTCAGTGCTAAGTTCACACTTTTGTGTCAAAGCTATTAGTTCAACTGCTTGAGCCGACTTCTGAGGTATGCAAGCTGTTTCCACTACTGTATCAAGCATGGTAATTGCATAGGCAGCTGAAGTTGTGCCATCTGGTAACTTCAAACTGGACCCATCCACCCACAGTTCCCCATCTACATCTGGAAGGGGCGTATATTGCAAATCGATGCAGCCCTTTGTCTGTTCCTCAGTAAGGAATATACAATTGTGAGGCTCCTTTGACTGAGGCTGCATCGCAGGATATGGCAACAAAGTGGCTGGGTTCAGTGTCGCACACCTCTTCAAGGTAATATGAGGTGCTAACAATGTCAATTTGTATCCTGTCAGACGAGCACTAGTTAAGTGTTGTGTCTTAGGGCCAGATGTAGGAAATCCCAATGTACCTATTCTTAAATAACAAATTCTACCGATTCGGTATTTAAGAATAGGTAAATGGGATGTAGGCACATTTTCCGTAAAAATTACCGAATCGGTAAGATTCTGTAATTAAGAATCGGTATTTACCAATTCGGTAATTCCTATTCATTCCTATGGGCCTTGAGGCCCATAGGAATGACTGGGAAGCCATTCAATAATACCGATTCGGTAAATACCGAATCGTAATAGAGGAAACTCATGCAAGGATGGCAGGGTGTCACATTGACACCCTGTTGCACCCCTGAATAGTGCATAGGTGCACATGTGGCACACATACATGCCCGTATGTCTGCTACATGGCACAGTAAAAAAAGCACAAAATTGCTTTTTTTAAACCGATTCGGTATTTTAAGGAATCAGTAATTTGTAGATTCGGTAAATTACCGAATCTGAAATGTAGCCACCTCCATCCCAAATGCCCAATACCGGTCGGTAATGGAAGAAATTCGGTAATTTTGGTTGTTACCGACCGGTATTGGGCCACCTACATCTGGCCCTTAGTCTGATTTAAGAGGGCATCTACTGCATGGAACACTAGCACCAATAGTTTGTGTGACAAAACTATCCCTTCATTCTGACGTATAGACACAGCTGTCGCTGCAACTGAACGGAAGCACCCAGGCAACGAACGAGCAACAGGATCAAGGCAGCTGAAAAGTATGCGCAGGGACGCTGCTTGTCCCCGTGTGTCTGTACTAAAACTGACAATGCACAACCATCTTTCTCGTGTACATAGAGTGTAAAAGGCTTTGTGTAATCTGGTGTGCCTAACACTGGTGCAGAGCAAAGATCTTGTCTTAACTGTCGAAAAGCGTTTTGGCATTCATCTATCCATGGAAGGGGGATCGGAGTGTTTTTAGTCAAAAGCGCTAGCAGGGGTTTAACAATGTGTGAAAAGCCCAATATCCATTGCCTACAAAACGAAGTCAAACCAATGAACGCACGGGCATCTTTCTGTGTGGAAGGTACTGGGGTGTCTAAAATTGCTTGAATGCGATCTGGTGTCAATGCACGGGCCTCCTTAGACAGAAGGTGACCTAAGTAGGTTACCTTCGGTCTACAATATTGCAATTTCTTTTGTGATACTTTATGTTGGTGTGTAGCAAGAAAAGAAAGCAACGACAAAGTACATTTTTCACACTGCTCAGGCGTATCAGCTGCCAACAAGATGTCATTGACATATTGTATGAGAGCCACTCCTTCAGAAAAAGTAAAGGAATCGAGTTGTCGTTTTAAGGCTTGACTATAAATACTCGGACTCTCAGTGTACCCTTGAGGAACTCTACAAAATCTGTATGATCGATTATTCAGAGTGAAACCAAACAAATATAGGCTATCAGGATGAATAGGAATTGAGAAGAAAGCATTCTTCAAATCGATTACAGAAAATGTAGTTGATGTTGGAGGGACCAGGGTAAGTAATGTTGTTATGTCAGAAACCACAGGGTACTGCGGTACTACAATCTTGTTGACTTCTCTTAAATCAATGATGAATCTATAAATCCTGGTGTCAGTATCTTTTTTCAAAATGGGAAGAATCTGACTATTGCAAACATTGTAAGGAACTTCTTCCACAACCCCCACTGTAATCAAATCATGAACAATGTGTGTAAGTGCTTCTTCTCCTTCTTTAAAAATTTTATACTGAGTCAGTCTTGGCAAAGAAGCACCCTTCTTGACACTAATATGCACTGGCGGAATAACCATTTACCCTACATCGGTGTCTGAAGTAGCCCACAAAGTACTAGGGAGTGAAGCCTATGCAATGTCCTCTTTAACAATACAGGATTTCTCAATCACAGGGTAGTTGTCATTCAAAATAACCCATACTCCTTTCCGGAGAACATCGTATCGTAGCCCTGAAATCTTTGAGCATATCAAGACCCACAATATTATCTGGTGTGTTTGGAGAGAGAAAAAACGGACATGGAAGAATAAACTTATCAACATGGAATGCAAGTGGTTGCGACAGTAGGCTAAGGGAAGGTGTTCCATCGAAACCTATCGATGTAATCGTTAAGCCAGACAGGGGAGCACTAGGAACCAGTTGTTTAGACAAGGCGCTACGGGTCGCTCCTGTATCAACCAGAAACTGATCAGTAGAACCCAAAACATGTGCTGTAACATAGGGACCCCTCTGATCTACTGGAACTTCAACTGATTCCTTACCCCATCTTCGGCAATCCTATGCATAAGCAGATTCTTGTACGGTAAATCAGACGGCACATAGTCGGACACTTGATATTGGTTCCTTCTATCAAAAGTGTTAAACCCATCCTGCCCACGTGTATTAGCATTAAACCTAGCGCGATCATTCGTGCTTCCTCTAGGCCCTGAATATCCAGAGCGATTTCTCATTTGTCCCGGACCACGTGGACACTGCTGAGCAGTACTGGACAATCAGAAAGCCAATGCCCAAATTTCTTGCAGCACGCACACTGATCAACAGACAAATTCAAACGAGTATAGGAAGGAAAGGACAAACCATAAGATCCACGTCCACCTCTATCATTACCTCTAGAAGGCGGGCAATAAGCTTGGGCCAACATAACCTTTGTTTTCAACTCTTTAGTCTTTTTATCCTCTTTACTTTTAGCTTCTAATTCTTGTCGTTCATAATACTGAGCCATAGTTAGGAGAGAAACCGGAGAAGAGGTAGTCCATGAACTCTCACTGGCCTTCAGGCGACTAGCTATTCCTGGCAAAAGGTTTGCAACATATTTATCGACAAACAGATGCCTACCTGTGTCATCTGTCAATGACTGGCCACTGAAATCGTGGAATGCCTCCTCAAAGCGTGTAAAGAAATCTGAAACTGATTTGTCTGCTAAAGTCCATTCTATCTTTTTAGGGGGAATATTTGTTTTTAACTTAACTAATATAGCAGTAGGGAGATCTAGAATTAACTGACACGGTTTCTGTGCAGGTTCTCTATCTTCATCTGACTTCTCTAAATCTTTCCACAATGCTCCAAATGTCGCACGATCATCAATTTTATGCACCGTTCTCCACAGATCAGGTGGTAATATTAGTCCAAAAAACAAATCAATATCAGGAAAAATCATTGTACAAGAGCTAATGGCACCCTCAACTTCCTCATAAAAGGCTGCTGTATTCTTTCGCGGATCAGGCAATGCATTTTTAAGGGCCATAACATCTGCTCTATTCCAAGGAGTGTAAACCCAATTATAAATAAAATAACCTTTTACATCAATAGAAGTCTTATCATTTTTGTACCCTTTCCTTTAGGAGGAACATATAAAGGCACGGCTTCCCACATGGGTTTCACATTAATTACAACATTCTTATCTGTTTCAGGAGTAGAATTCGTGCCATGCTGATTTGGGATGTTTGTGCAGCTGCATCTGCTGCCTTTTTCTCCTCTCGCAAACGGGCTGCTTCAACACGCACTTTAACCAAGCGTCTGATCATGTCAGCCACCTGGGAGAAGACAAAAAGACCTTCACGTAGTTGTTTACAATCAACTGCTACATCATCGGGCTCCATTTTTGCCAAATATTTTCTAAAACGTTCGATAACTTCTGCGGCAAATGTATTGATAAAATATATTTGCTCCCTTTCCTGCCAACCTTTTATACTATCTAAAAGTTCAGAAGCAGTGGCAGCAGTCACGGTCTGCAGTAAGAGTTCCTGCAGGGTGATGACGTGGGGAGGGGGAGGAGCAGGGTAGGGGGTAGTAATGTATGGATTACGGAGTTTAACAGGTAAGTAAACATATAAAAAAATTACAACAAATTTTTTTGCACGCACTGCATCACCAAATGCGATGCAGTGCACGTCACAAAATTAGCTTTATTTATTTTTATGTTTACTTACCTGTTAAACTCCGTAATCCGTACATTACTACCCTCCACCCTGCCCCTCCCCCTCCGCAAGACACCGCCCTGTAGGAACTCCTACTGCAGTCCGCGTCTGAGTGGCAGTACTACGAACGGCTTTACGTGCAGCAGATCTGATCTGAGATGCATGTTCAGCAGATAAGATTTAGCGAGTTTCTCTAGCTTTGTCCTGGTCTGTAGGAGAGTCCTCATCTGACTCATAAGGACCAGAAGGAAGAGTATACGGAGCTGGACAACGATCTAATAAGAGAGAATAATCTTGGGGTTTATTAAGAATAGGATGAAAAGGTCTACGAACAGCGTATTGGCCATTTACCTGTAAATGACGCTCCCTATCTTCCCTCTCTTTAATTTCTTTAATTTCCCTATTTATCATTTCCAATGCTTTCGCATGAATGCTCATACGTTGTTCTTTTTCAACCAAGGCTTGCTCACGCTTCATTAGCTCACGCACTTCTTTCTCCCACATTCGCACACAGTCAAACACGTGGTTGCCAAGACTCGGTCTCCTCAAGCAGCGATCGCGTCCAAAGCGAGATTCCAATCCTTCATCTTGACCACTCCTTTGGGCATCCGAGTCGCCAATGATACCCACGTTGGAACGCCAATTTGTGGTGGTGAGCCTCAGCAAGGCCTACCAGTGCTAGGGGTTCTCCCTTCTCTGCAGAGTCCTCAGACCAATAGAAAGAAGTTGGCACAGGAGCTGGAATAGAAAATACAGAGTTTATTAAACCTCATGAGGTGGAACTACATTCCCACAGCACCCTTTGGTAATGTATGAAGTAGCACACTGAATGGAAGGAGCTTGGTCCTTTTATACCCACACAGGGGCTC
Organism: Lissotriton vulgaris; assembly: GCF_964263255.1. Classification (NCBI taxonomy): domain Eukaryota; kingdom Metazoa; phylum Chordata; class Amphibia; order Caudata; family Salamandridae; genus Lissotriton; species Lissotriton vulgaris. The sequence goes on along the minus strand of NC_141689.1, from coordinate 1,076,017,886 downwards.
AAATGAAGGCGGTACAAGTACAAAATGCTGGCATTAGGTACATACAAGGTCATACAGAAAGTGTACAGGCAACAAGTGGGAGGAGCTAACAGTTTGCTAATTCTGGTGGACACAGTTACAGACTACAGCCGCTGCAAGCTCAACTGAGCATGTGCGAAGGTGGAAGATGCTATATATATCTCTTCTCTAGGCAGATTTCAAGAGCGGTTAACAGAAAGGTAGGACAGAGCACATGGCAAACAAAATGGCTGACAGAAATACAAAATGGATTCCACAAAACGGACAAGACAGTCTCTAAATACAGGATGTCTTCTGCTAATGCTTAACCTAATTGCTGCCAAATTACAACAACAACACTAAGTCTTTTCTTGTGCTGGTAGCTTTAGGAGCCTTTCTATTAGGCTCCTAGGACCATGGATATGTTTGTTATTGTTTGGATCAAGAGTATGTCTACATCAAGAGAACAGAGGTCAAGCTTTTTAGTATATCATATATCAGATTATTAGAAGGTCCTCGTGCTGGAGAAGCACTGTCATGGGAGATAGATGTAGATCAAATGAGCAGAAAATAGTTACATTAGGAACACGCTGGATTGGAATAAGGCATTCTCCATACTAAAACAGAGCAAAGATCAAATCAAGCATACCATGGAAAGACTTGGCAAGTGTAGAGGAAGTCAAATGATATGCACTTAAAAGTATAAAATGCTGTGACATCTCCCATGGGATCAATTTTAAGGTGCCCACAACTTGACATGGCTTCAGTGGGTATGGGTAGAAATACTTTTTGCATTTTGTGGACTAATGTGGAAATCAGTGCTCCCACACTGGTTACATGTTTTACCTGATACTTCATCCAAAGATCTTGGATGCTTTCAGAAACTAGTTCTTGAGGTAAAATCCTCCTGATATGTAGAGTTACTACCGATCCTGTAATCTTGATTTGGACATACCAAGGGTTGTAAAGCAGTGTTACCTTGAATCCTGTAGTCCTGATGCGGCCCATAACAGGAGTTGTACAGAGGCCCCCTGTGCTTCTAAAATATGCTTGCACACACTTTTACTGTAGGCTGTAAAAAGTATAACTGTCTTTTATAATGATAGCATATTTCTTATCAACATATATGTATATATACTATGGGCCCGATTCACAGAACTAACTTAAGACAAAACCCTAAACTTACTACTTTTGGTATTCACAGAATGCACTTACAACTTTTAGTATTCACAGAATGCACTTACTACTTTTGGTATTCACAGAATGGATTTATGACTACTAACTTTACGTCCGCACTCGTGCCAGAGATTCTGGCCCGGAGGCAGAGCTTCCGGCTCGGAGGCAGAGCTTCCGACCCGGAGGTGGAGATTTCGGCCATGGCTAAATCTCCCCCACCGGCCGAAATCCCCACCTCTGGGCCGGAAGCTCCGCCTCCGGGCCGGAAGCTCTGCCTCTGAGCCGGAAGCTCCGCTTCCGGGCCAGAAACTCCGGCCCGAGTATGGACATAAATTTAGTAGTCGTAAATCCATTTTGTGAATACCAAAAGTAGTACGTGCATTCTGCGAATACCAAAAGTAGTAAGTGCATTCTGTGAATAACAAAAGTAGTAAGTTTAGGATTTTGTCTTAAGTTAATTCTGTGAATTGGGCCCTAAGTGTGAAAACAGTGCTCCCCAAAAATATTAAGGAAAAAATATTATGTGGTACAAATATTGTGTCTTAGATATGTGATGTCAAAAATATTATGGGTCAGAATATCACAGCTTAGTTTACAGTTTTTTAAATATTTTAAATGTTAAATATATAATTGTGTGCTATGAAGTTATATTACATATCATTTTTAATTGTGTATTTTGTATATTTAGTTTTGACATATTGTATTTGTTTTTAAAATGTTTGTATTTTGTTGGTATCATCATTTTAGGAGCAGATTGCTGGGTTTGTAGAAGATTTGGGTGTAAAAGAATTCATATTTGTTTTCTTTTAGGCTTGTTAGGTATAAAATCTTTTTGCTAAATTTCTTCCTGCATTTTTATAAATTTTTATAATGAATTATTCTTTATTTGAAGTCATTCGTTTTAGATTTAGGCCCTGATTATGATGACATGAGACTGCCACCGACATGGTGGCGGTCTCACCGCCATTGTAAGCATGTTTACTACCCGCCATATTACAATGGGTGGATGGTTGGCGGTCGGAAAGACCATAATCCCTACAATAGTAGAGGTGCCTGTCAGGCACCGGCGTAGGCATTATGATGTCCCTACCTCCTATTTTTTTAAATATTGGGGGTTTTAAATTGTTGCTATTTAATTTTATATTTAAAAAAGATTCATAAGTTTTAAACCTTTTTTATAAAATTAACTATAGCTATTCATTTGAAAGTTACAGTACATAATTGTTTTTTTAACTTTTTGGTAGCATTCTCCAGTTACTTTTTCCGTTATGTGATTTCTGTAATGTATTCCTTTTAGTGTAGTGTACATTATAAATAGAAAATGTGGCACTCCCTCTCCAACCCTTTCCCTAATCTGTATATGTTTGGAATAGTGAATCTAAAACACACAGAGATCAACACTTTCCCCAACGTGGTTAAGTTTGGAATGGAAATTCCATCTCAGTCCATCACATTCCTCGTTGTTGTTAATCTTGTGAGGGGAAACAGTAAATCTAAACCCAAAAAAGTGTAACACTTTCCCCAATGTGGTTACATTTTGAGTAGTAATAGTAAAATTGAACCCCTTAAAGTCCACACTTTCTCCAATGTAGTTAAGTTGGATTAGCAAATTTGAACCGCTCAAATACCAAAATCTTCCACAGTGTGATAAGTATGCAGGAGTAGTAGTAAATAAGAACCCCCAAAAGTCAAACATCTTCCCCAATGTTGTTACCATCGGAGGGGGAACTGTAAATCTTATCCCCACAAAGGGCAACACTTTCCCCAATGTCGGTGTGAGAATAGTAAATAAGGCCCATCATTTGTGGTAAATGGTAATTAGTGTTTTCCTAATTTGTCTATTGTGTATTAATTTTATTTTGGCTTATTTTATATGTGTGGATAAGTTTAATTGATTTTTTTTAAATTTAGAATATCTTGATTTTTTGTAGTTTGATAATCAACGAATAGTTGTGTGTTTACTGTTTAAGTGGAGTGTTGTTATATTTAAGGTTTTCATCTTTATTTGGTGATATTTGTCTTTATATATATTGTTCTTTTTGATGTAGTTCATATAAGCTGTGAAAATATTAGGAAGAGTCCCACACTTGCCTCTGGTGAAACCTTATTTTTCAGACCATCTTTATTTAGCTTTAAACAGAGCATTGTTATACTATTCACTCATAGATAGGCAATGAAAGGCATAAGTACACATACAGGTACATGCTCAAAAGAGACAGTAGTAGCAATTACCAAAAAAGAACACTTCCTGTGACCAATTTTATCTGTCAATTTCATTGGTCAAACAAGCAATATAATCTGAGGAGCCTGACATTATGTGGAAGAAGGTACTACCTACCAACTCCAGAACATGTCATGCCTTTCGCCACACCCCTTTCTGCCTCACATCATATGTTTTAAATGGTTTCCGAATCTTCCTAAATAAATCAATTTTATCATGAACAGATGCTGTAAATATCTCCACTGCTTTAATTGGCCATATCTTAGTATAGTACACACCAGCAGGTTGCACTTTTGTTTACACCTATCAATGATCTATGGACAAGTGACCTGCCAATAACAATTAAGATGATAGACTGCCCATAACAGTATGAAGCAGAAGGAGTCGATCTTTTAATATAAAAATCAATACATCTTGAAATACTGTTAAGGTGGTGAGAATTACCAGAAGCCCAAAAGCACATTTAGAAAGGTAAATTATAGAAATGGGGCATATTTACAATATTTTTGCATAGGGCAGCCCTGCAAACCTTCTACCAGTGCTGCCCTACATAAAAAAGAGGGCAGGAATTCCTGTCCTTTCTGCCACCAGCACCATGGTGCAAGGGTGTCTGTGTTGTTGACATGATTGTTTTTGAGCAGAAAGGGGCATTTTCCTGCACAAAAACAAACAAAGGTGGTGTTTTCCTCATTCTATGTGTGCTGCAGAATACAGCAATCATGCAAAGTGGAAAAAACAAGGAGGAATCTAAATATTTCTCCTTGTTATGCCTGCTTTGGGAAGGCATAAGTTTTGGTGCTGCCCCAGATTTACACTATGTTGTACATCTGGGCCAGTGTCAAAAACCATGGGTGTTGCGTGGGAACACCCACAGCAACACCCATTGAACGCCCCTTCTACGCAGAGTAAGGTATTGCCTTACTCTATATTTACAAGACTATGAACAGCCACGCAGGGTAGCTTTGCATGGCCTTGTAAATATCGGCCGGCACACTGCGCCTCCGGAGCATCTTAAAAGTGATGCTCCGGTGGCGTAAAAGTGCCGCAGGGGCATAGTAAATTTGTCCCATGCCTTCCAACACAGATCTGTTTTCCAAACATTGCCTTGAGACATACAAATATCAAATAATACCTCATCAAGATCAAATAAGTGTACTCTTTATATTGAGGCCATATAAGGAGCCTTGATGTCCTTTCCTGTAGATCACAAAACATTTCTTCAACAATTTAAGTATCTAATTTCTGCTGTTGGAATACATTACTCTAGGGGTGATTTAGAGTGCCCTCTCTGGAGAGGGCACTCAGTTGCAATGGCTTACCCTCCCCCCTATGCCAAGCTGGAGGTCTGCCCACCTGATATACAGTTGTGTGTACCTCATGTATGTCAACAGCAGAGCCCAGTCCAGTTCTGCCACTGACATACTCTTCCAACAATAAGCAGTGACTCCCCTAGAGAAAAACACATAATACAATATAGTGAGACTTATGTCTTGTGTAAAATTATCACCCATTTAGGGCCCTCTCGATGGTTCACTGACAAAATATTACTACCCAAAATATACCCATACCAAAATATGGTGACCAAAATAACAATGTCACACTTATCGTCATACTATACTTATAATGGTAAGTACAAAAGTACTGAAAATAAAATATTGATTAATAATTAATATTTTTGTATTAAATATAATTTTTTCAATAAATATATATACAAATTTAAAATTAAATAATAAATATTCCATATATTAAATACTAACATGAATTAAAAGAATACAATTGATCTAATATATATTTCAACAAATATTATATAAACTGAATTTGAATAAAGTTAAACACACATATAAAAACTTTATATAAATATTTACATATTTCTACCAAAAAACAATTAAACAAATAATTTCGATTTATATTACAATTTCAGAAAATTTAAATAATATAAAACTATAACAAATAAACATATACATATGCAAAAAAGATGGAGAGAACTCTGGGAAGTTCTCACGTTTAGGTGAAAAGCTACTCCAGTATAGAGCACTCTCAACACCAGCGACACTCTAAATTTGCTCATCACAAATGTCTGCTTTTCTATCAAAGTATTTAAGCGTAGGATTAGGACAGTGCCATCCACGCCAAGATAGAAAGGGACAAAGTCTTTTATTATTTCTGCAGCACAGTTTTTAAGTATATGATTAGCACAGTGCTTTCCTTGCCGAGCTGTAAAATGGCCAAAGTCTCATACCACTCCAGGCACAGTATTACAGGTTTGGATTGGTAAATGCCATCCAAGCCAACCTGAAATGAATAAAATCAACCCCTGACACGTGTTTCGCTCTCATAAGAGCTCTTTAGAGAGGTATAGGTTTGTCCAGACACAAGGGAGCACCCAGTATAAGTCAAAACAATTCCCCTTCAGGCATATAATGATGCATAAATTATGTAAAAAATAAGCAGAAAACTCTGGGTAGTTCTCAAGTTTAGGTGGAAAGCAGCTCCAGTATAGAGCACTTTCAACACCAGCGACACTGTAAATTTTCTCACCGAAAATGTCTGCTTTTCTATCAAAGTATTCAAGGGTAGGATTAGGATTATATATATGCATATACCAATAAAATAAAATCTTTAAAAAACAAACTGCTCAAAGTAAATTAAAAAAGTAAACACCTTAAAATTCTTAACATTTTGTAGAAATAATTTTACACATTAAAAACATTAATAATTAAAAATGTAACATATTTTAAATGAACAAAAACATAATAATACAGATTATAACAATATAAAATAAATGATCAATTATACAATGTAATACATATACTATTCCCACTACAATTTATACAAAACTATGCAAACTATTATAATAAAAATATACAAATCTTTCTTCTTCCACCTCACACATCACAAAAATATTAAAACTGGGTAAAATTTACAAATCTCCCTCCAGTAGGTTCAACAGTAATGAAAGTGTTTGATTGAGGATAGTTAATATTAACTATAGCCATTACAGCCAGTAAAACAGTAGGGAAACTGTTGGAATGCAGAGGAGTAAAATTCACTATTCCCACTCCAGTCTGTATAACAATAGGGAAAGTGTTGGAAAGCCGAGGGGTAACATTTACTATTCCCACTCCTGTTAGTACAACAGTAGAAAAAGTGTTGGATAGTGTAGGGATAACATTTACTATTCCCACTGCAATCATTACAACAGTAGGGAAAGTGTTGGATACGAAGGGGTAAAATGTACTACTCCCACTACAGTCAGTGCAACATTAAAAACAAAACAAAATATCTTGAACAAATATAATAATTTCAAAAACTAAAAGTAAATAAAGACAAATAGAAATATGTTGAATAAAAAAATCAGATCTATTTAATATAAAAAGAATAATCTATAAATATCATCATGTTAAATACATATCACAAATACCAACACATTTTATTATAAATAAAATACAACAAGCATTTACAATGCAACGGTCTCGTATTTGCAAAAGTTAGAGCTATTGGCATTGTAAAGGACAACTTTTTTATTTATGTGATGGTTTTGAAATCAGATAAATAAATGGCATTGTCATTTACAATGCCAATAGCTTAATCTCTCGCAAATGCGTGACCGATTGCATTTGCACCCCCCCCCACACACACACACACACAAAGCCACACACACACACAGAACCACACACACATGGATGTGGTGGTGGTGGATGTGGTGGTGGTGGATGTGGTGGTGGTGAATGTGGTGGTGGTGAATGTGGTGGTGGTGGATGTGGTGATGGTGAATGTGGTGGTGGTGGTGGATGTGGTGGTGGTGGTGGATTTGGTGGTGGTGGATGTTGTGGTGGAAGTGGTGGTGGTGGTGGATGTGGTGGTGGATGTGGTGTTGGATGTGGTGGTGGATGTGCTGGATGTGGTGGTGGTGGATGTGGTGGTGGATGTGCTGGATGTGGTGGTGAAGGATGTGGTGTGGTGGTGGATGTGCTGGATGTGGTGTATGTGCTGGATGTGGTGGTGGTGGATGTGGTTGTGGTGGATGTGGTGGTGGTGGATGTGGTGATGGTGAATGTGGTGGTGGTGGTGGATGTGGTGGTGGATTTGGTGGTGGTGGATGTTGTGGTGGAAGTGGTGGTGGTGGTGGATGTGGTGGTGGATGTGGTGTTGGATGTGGTGGTGGATGTGGTGGATTTGGTGGTGGTGGTGGATGTGGTGGCGGTGGATATGGTGGTGGTGGATGTGCTGGATGAGCTTGATGTGGTGGATGAGCTGGATGTGGTGGTGGTGGATGTGGTGGTGGTGGATGTGGTGGTGGTGGATGTGGTGGTGGATGTGGTGGTGGTGGATGTGGTGGTGGATGTGGTAGTGGGGGATGTGGTGGATGGGGTGGTGGTGGTGGATGTGGTGGTGGTGGATGTGGTGGTGGATGTTAATTTTGATTACTTTTTGTAAAATGGGCTCGATGAGGTGGAAATGTACAGTAATGTCGCCCTGCGGTAAATAAAGCCTGCAAAATAGCTGCACCTCTAGCAGCCAGCAAGCTGTCCTATTTGTAGTCACAATATTGCCTCCGATGTCTCACCTCCCAGCCTGATGCACGACAGGGCTGGTCTCCCCCACCCCAAGCACATTTATTTCTCTGACGGAGGAAGCGGCGGCTCCAGGGCTCCTTCACCGGAGCAGGTTAATCTCAGCCTCTTAATCCTGCAGGGAGGAGAGCTTTGGGAGCCGACAGCGGGAAAAAAGACAATTAAAAGGATTATCTTAAAAAAAACAACAATCTCATAAAGAATCTAAAAAATTGAAATAAAACATATCTTAAATGTTTTTTTCTATGACAAATTTCTTACGTAACTATGAGGTATGTCAAACAATCCTGAAATAACAAAACACCATCATTAATTTTATTCCATGACAAAACTTGAAAAAAGTTATTAAAGGTTTCACAAACTTTTCCCCATGGCCAAATAGTATGTGTGAAATTCTGACTTTGAAAGTTGTTCAATAGTAACTCTGAACATTTGCCTTCCAGTGTTTTGACCCACAACCATTGATATCATTTGCACCGTCCCCCAGTGCTGATCCGTCAGCCCAACGCTATTCAACATCTTCATAGCCACCCTCACATAAATGACCTGCCATCTCAACCACAACATTATCTCTTACATCAACAATATCCAGCTCATCCTCTTCCTCACCAAGAAACCACATACCATAAAAAACAACCTCCACAACTTAATTAAAGACGTCACCAAATAGATAAGGAGTAGCTCTCTAAATCTTAACTTTCACAACATGAACATACTCATCCTCAAGCCCACCTACTCAGCTTCAGATGACTTCTACAGGCCAACTACACTATAAACAGTACCAACACCTACTGAGCATGTACATAACCTACGATTCATCCTTAACTCCTCCCTCTGCATGTGTAACCAACTCTACAGCATCTCTTCATATTGCTATAACACCCACCACATGATCTGCAACATTTACAAGTGCAGCCTAACTAAAAGAAGAAGAACAGTGACACAGGCCGTCATTCACAACACACTACACAGTGGCAACACACTTTACACAGGAATATCAAGCAAACACCTACAACGACTACAACAAATCCAAAACACCTCTAGCTGACTGATCTTCAAAATCCTCTGCTACAGCCACATCACTCACGACCTCATACACCTACACTGCTTCAAAATCAACATGAGCATTATCCTTCAAACTCCTCGCCCTCCCTTACAAAATACTCTACAACCCCAAACTAATCTACCTTAACAGCAGTAATCATGAAAGGATACATTTTAGCTCCTAAAATTTTGACTTTAAAAATATTAGGTAAGAATTTGGTAACTCTTTAGGCAAACGTTGCTTAAAAACTAATTGAGTATCATTACAAACTGTCCAACCTTTCAGACATTTCAAATAAACGGTGTAGTGTCCAGATGTTGTAGAAGGTCCATTATGAAAAATAATTGCAACTGCTACAAAAGTTCTTCCTGATATTGATACCTGAGTAGCTACAACATTTTTAATTAAAGTTTCCAATTTTCTTCCGTCAGCTCTACAACGTTGCAGCATTAAAATAACATACTGTCCATAGCTATGTATAAATAATGTTGATGACATTTCTGATTTACATTTCCTACACTCCCTGTTTTGACTTGCTCCTCTAACTAGATTATTAAAAGCCACTGATTCACACTCTGGTAAAGTCAAATATATAAATCTTTCATTGTCTATGTTAGCGGTACATGTAAACAAACAATTTTGACATTCATGTTCCCATTTATAAGAAAGCTCCAAAAAGGGTTTCAATATCTATACCTTCTTCTTCCAATACACCAAGCATAAACATAAAAAATTCTTGACAATCTTGCTGTATATTTTGCGTAAATTGAGTAGAACCAGAACATATGACAAAAAGATTTCGAATATCAGGAACACTTTGTATTTTAGTTCTATCATTACTACATTTCTCAAAAATAGAAAACAACAATGAAGAGAATCTTTTCTCCCGATTTTCAGCAATTTGCTGTTGCAAATTTCAAGAAAAAAAACAACATTAACAACTACATTAGCATAGCAGTTGACACCACAACTATTTTTAAACCGATATCCAACAGTTTCTTCAACGCTATCCTTTTTTTCTTTTTGCTTGCAGGCGCAACTTCATCTTGTTTTTTGCCTTTCTCTACAGTTTCAGTACAGATATTCTCTAATCTTCTTTTTCTACCTACCACACGCTTTTCAAACACTGGATATTGACCTAAATTGGGTGCATATTCTCTTCTTAATCTATTATACTCTTTCACACAATTTACATCTGTAGTAACCTTTGTCTCATCAAAATCAATCAAATACAATCCAGATAAAGTTCTCACTATGGACAAAGCAACATATGCCATACCCTCTTTAAAACCAGTACTTCCAATATTCACTAAAGCACTATCTACACTGGTTCTTGGCACCCTCTTATAGGACTAGACCAGGATTCATTAGATTGAGTGCAGTCAAGTGTCTCACCCTGTACCCCTGCTCTAGTATCACAAACTATCTACACTGAAACCATGAGATTTATAAATGGTCACCGCATACGCCAAAGAAACAGGAAACTGTTTTCTGCAGACATACAAATCTTTTACAAGCAAAAATCGAGCTGGACAACGACTAAGTTGTTGTACTTCAGCAATTTCATCAAATTTGGATTTCCAACAATTCAATCCCATCACATTCAAATTACGGCATAAAATTACCCTACAGTTTACACATGCATACAAATTCTTTCCTAAACCAGCAGTTTTACTTATCGACTTCTCTAAAGAATCCAATTTCTTCTCCAACTTTTCAGTCAAAATAATAGTGATTTCTTTATTTTATTATTATTTTTTTTTTTGTGTTCAAACTGCTTTATTGCATAGTTAATGGTACACAGCTCCCATTGCCTACAACCCGGAGGCCGGCAGCATCATATAGCAGGTGAATGAAACATTATAAATGAAACACAGCCATTACTACCGGCATCCCGGAGGCCCGGTGGCGGAATCAGTGTCTGTCTGAGAGCTCCAGCCAGAATGCGGGTTGAAAAGGAGATGGAATGCAGGATGCAGTGCAGTAGAACAGGTTTTATGTTTTATAACAATCCCCAACAGATGAACTACCCCAGTATCATTGGTCAAGTAGTAAGGCGGTCTGAGTTACAGCAGTCTCGTGGTGGGTACAACACCAGTGATATTTTAATTGTATGTATATCGTGGCAAGTCGGTGGCACAAGGGGAACAGATCAGTCTACGTCTTCCGGGCCCGCTTGTGGGACATGAGGAGGTTCGCATATGTGACCCCTGAATTCATTCCAGCCGGACCAAATGTCTCCCCATTTGCGGGGGCACCCCCTTGTCGTGTAAACAGTTTTTTCTTGTAGCATACACCAATCCATGTCGCTTTGCCAGTCCAGCAGTGTAGGTGGATTGGGGCCCCCCCAGAGTCTTGCAATGTTTCTCTTAGCCACCATTTGCCCCAGGGTGACCCATGTCCTCCCCCTCGAAGTCAGGTCCGTGGGTTCCCAGATGTTTAGGAGACATCGCTTGGCCTCCAGGCGAATCTCGACCTCTCAGACCTCCTGCATACACTGCACCACCCGCCTCCAGTATCTTTGCACTCGCGGACACTCCCATTGTATGTGGAAGAAGGTGCCTACTTGTCCGCAGCCCCTTTTGCAGAGCCCATCACCTCCCCTCCCTATGGCAGCCAGCCTGGTACATGAGAAGTAAACTCTATGGAAGATTTTCAGCTGGACCAACCAGAAGCGGGCTGAGATAGCCACCTCTCTAGGTGATGCAAGAGCGTAGGACCACTCGTCGTCATCTATCTCCAGCCCGTCCGCCACCCATTTTTCTTTCAGAGGGAGGAGAGTGTCAGGAGGGTTATTAATCAGTTTTTTGTATGTGAGGGAGATGGCATGTTCGGGGATGTGTCCGTCGAGCAGCCTATCCTCTAGTGGCGAGGCCTGATGTAAGGTAGTGCCCGGCGGAATGTTAGCCAGAAGGGAATGTCGCACCTGTAGGTACCAGAATATTCAGCACGCGCCAGGTCGTGTATTGCTTGCAGGTGTGCGAACTCGTGTACTCCTTCTCGCCCCCAAAGATCCTTGATTTGCAAGATGCCTATCAGGTCCCAGCTGTGAAACTCAGAGAACCGAGTTTTTCAGAGGCCCACAGGGGCGTCAACATGGTGAGGGTGTCTGACCAGCCTAGGTGTTTCTGTGCAATGTGCCAGATTTGGACCGAGTGTTGGGTTGGGCCTGTGAGTTGGTGTCTACCCGGTTTGGAGTAAAGTGCAACCTCGTAGTTCCCCCCAGGAAGGAGCCACCTGTCCATATCGTACCCGGGGTCCCCCCCGTCACTGTATGTCCCCTGATTTATCGCTGCTAAGTGTGCTGCCCAATAGTATTTGCGGATGTCAGGGAGGGCAATCCCACTGTCGTACCACCCCAACCTGAGTTTGCGCAGTGCGATTCTTGGCACCCCGGCCCATAGTAGGTCCCGCTGCGCCGCTTCTACTGCAGCGAGGTATGAGTTGGGTACGAGATCAGGATAATTCTGCAGCGTGTATAGAAACCTCGGTAGCGCCACCATCTTAAAGAGGGCTGCGCGGCCCAAGAGGGACAAAGGAAGTTTCTGCCAGGATTTAGCGTCTCGCTGGAGCCGCCTGAGGGGTGGGAGTAGGTTGCGTTCGTACCGCAACGCCTTGTCAGTTGAGACAAAGACACCCAGGTATTGGAAGCCGTCTGTGGCCAGTGTCAGAGGGCAGGTTTCGGGGAGCCTGGGGGTTCACAATGCAGAACATAGAGAAGGGATTTACTCCAGTTAATCCGAAACCCGGAGTTCCCCCTGAAACTCGTGAGGATGTCAAGCGCCGCCATGATAGATCTAAGAGGTCTAGACAGGTACAGAAGGATGTCGTCGGCGTAGAGGAAGATTTTGTCCTCCCATCCTTCAGTCCAGGCTATTCCTTTAAGGTAGACGTCTTGACGTATCCAGGCCGCAAGGGGCTCAAGAGAGAGCGCAAAGAGGAGGGGGGAGAGAGGACAGCCCTGTCGAGTCCCTCTCCCAAGGGTGAAGACTTCCGATGCTTTCCCGTTCACCACCACCTGGGCCAAAGGCTCAGTATACAGGAGGCGCACCCAAGATATAAAGAGAGGTCCGAAGGCTAGTTTGCGCAGCACTGCGAACATATAAGGCCATTCTAGGGTGTCAAACGCCATGGCGGCGTCTAGGGATACCACTACTGCATCCTCCTGCAGCCTGTGCCGCTGTCTAAGCACCCCATTTAGGCGGCGAATGTTCAGCGCCGTATTACGTCGGGCCATGAATCCAGATTGATCCGGATGGACCAGGGTGGATAGGACTGGTTGGAGTCTATTTGCAAGCGTCTTGGCCAAGATTTTTGGCTCTGCGTTGAGCAGTGATATTGGCCTGTAGGAGGCACAGGACTCCCTGGGCTTCCCCTCTTTCGGTATCGACACTATTGTCGCTAGGCGCTGGTCTCGTGGCAGGATTCCCTTTTGCCTACTCTCCTCGAAAATGGGCTTTAGATGTTTGCTGAGGGTGTCTGGTTGCAGTTTGTAGAGTTCTATTGGGAGGCCGTTAGGTCCTAAGGCTTTACCCGGGCGGAGGTCAATAATTGCACGCTGTAGCTCAGACGCTTCAAGCGGGCGGTCAAGGGCCTCCCGGTCTTCGTCGCATAGGCAGGGCATACGAATGTCCGTCAAGAGGGCCACTGAGTCCTCCTCTGGACGATCAGATTCCTGGCTATAGACTTGTTGGTAATGGCGCGCAAACTCCGCCACTATTTCCCGGGGTTCAGTGACCACAGTCCCGGAGGCCGTGAGAAGTTCGGGGACCACTCTATTAGCCAGCTGCTTCTTTTCGAGCCAGGCTATTAGTTTCCCGGCTTTGTCCCCCTGATCATGTATCCGTCCCATCTTGTGCCTAGCAGCCGTCTGGGCTTCCTGTGTGACCAGTTCCCTGTATTCAGCCGTTTTGAGCCGCAGCCTATGAAGCGCGTCGGGTGTCCCAGTGTCGCTGGCCTCCTGCTCCAGGAACGCCAGATCTGTTTCTACTGTGGTGATTTGTTGTTCTCTGTCTTTCTGCCTACCTGCTATGGTCGACAGCGCTTGCCCCCTGAGTACTGTTTTGAAGGCCTCCCATAGGGTGACCGGGGAATCTACGGATCCTACATTGGTATTAAAGTAGTGATGGATTTGGTGAGTGCCTTCCTAGTCTCCTCGGCCTTCAAGCCAGGCGCTGATTGGCGTAATGCAACCCTCCAGTCGAGCCCCAAAGGTTAAGTGTGTGAGAATTGGTGAGTGGTCAGATATGCCGCGTGCTAAATGGGTGGCTTCACGGACCGTCACGTCGTGTTGCAGTAGAGTGAGGATGTAGTCAAGGCGGGAAAATGTGCGATGTGGCCCAGAGAAGAAAGTAAACTGGCTGTCTGTCGGGTCTCCAGACGTCTGTAAGTCCGAAGGCATCTAGAAAAGAAGCCAGCCATGTCTGTCCAGCTGGTATGTCCCTGGGGGGATGTCTGTCTAGGGCGCCGGATATTACCGCATTGTAGTCACCCCCCAGTATCAGGTGCCCGTCAGGGAGGGAGAGTAGCATGGTACCTAGGTCGGCGTAAGCCCGGGTTTGGAGGCCCGGTGGGATGTAGATTGAGAGCAGGTTTAGGCGGCGGCCTTCCCACCTGCCCGACAGTACCGCGAAGCGGCCCTGTGGGTCGGATTCAGTGTGGTCTATGTGGATGGGTAGTGAGCGACGCAGCAGTATCCCCACCCCCCTGGAACCTGAAGTGAAGCCGGAATGAACTGCAAGGGTATATCCACACCTGTTGAGGGCCTGACACGAGTTCCCCAAGAGGTGCATTTCCTGCAATAATACTGCGTCCGGTTGGTACCTCCTGAATAACTGCAGGATTATAGTACGTTTGAGTCTGTCCCCTAGCCCGTTAACGTTCCAGCTTAGAACTTTGAGACTTTTTTCCCACCGATTAGCCATAGCCGTTGCCTTGTGGAGGGACTTGTGTCCATGACCTGGTGCATAAGTAGAGACTTACTGCATGAGCTACATTTGACCGCACAACCTTCCCAGCTCCCCTCCCCCCCCCAACTACCCCCCCAACAGTCATATTGAAAGCAAACATTTACACAGTCCTTAAATCGATGGCCCACAGACCCCATCCCATCCCAGGGGAAACTCCCACCCTGTGAACAAACCCCCCACCCTGCTCCCTGCTCCGTAGGCATCGAACTACCCACAACCCCAATAAGCAGAGCGCCTGTCGCCCAACCCCGACCCCGGAGAGAAAAAACAACTTCCCCCTGAGGAAAAACTCTGTTGATGAGCATGTGTACCAGACCCAACTCCAGCCGCCATGCCTGCGTCCCCAAAGTGTAAGTCCCTCAGGTTGGTCGCCTTGCGTGAATCTGTTCAAAAGTACAATAGTCATGGGGGAATGCGACCGCCTCTCACCCCAGGAGCCCAGAGTCGACCCGCTGTTGGCGCTTGCACGGCTCCATCCAACGCTGCATGAATCCGCAGGACAAGACCTCACCGTGCTGTGTCATCGTGAGGGGAGTCCCAACGGGGACAGTTGGATCTGGAGCGCCATGACTGCTGACTCCGGTCGGCTTCTGCTGGCTTCTCTGCCGCCGACCCTGGAGAAGGTGCTCCCGGTTCCCTCCAGTTGCCACGGGTCTGTGCCGCTGGGACTTCCGGCGCCAGCCTGTCGAGCCATTCCTGGACCGCCTCCGGAGAAGTGAAGAATTGCGATTTGCCCCCTGATAAAACCTTGAGTTTCGCGGGGTAAAACATCATATACTTGATACCACGCTCACGAAGTGCCGCTTTCACTCCCGCGTATGAGCGCCGATCCCGTTGAACCTGCATTGTAAAGTCCGGAAAGAACCGGACCGTGGTTCCTTCATACTGCAGATCTCCCTGTTGTCTGGCAGCTTGGAGGATGGCATCACGGTCTCGGTAGTTTAGAACCTTGGCGATTATTGCTCCCGGTGGGCCACCAGGCTTGGGTTTGGGAACCAGGGCCCGGTGGGCCCGTTCGATAGTAAATAACTTGGAGAGTCTCTTGGGCCGTAGGTTGTTAAGGATCAGGACCTCTAGGAACAGCTCCGTACTGTGCGCCTCTGAATCCTCCGGCACACCTACGACGCGTATATTGCTCCATCTGGCCCTCCCTTCTTGGTCTTCCAGCCACATGGCCATGAGGCGGTGTTGGTGGACAAGTTCATTTACCCGCCCTTCCAATCGTTTCGTTAGGGCCCGGAGTTCCCCGATGTCCGCCTCATTGGTCTTGGACCTGTCGGTGGTCTTTCCGAGGTCAGTACGCAGCAGGTTCACCTCAATTGTAATTTTATCCATTTTTGATTCGAGCGTGGTGCCCAGCGTTTGAATGGTGGCCATTATTGAGGTCAGTGAGGGCTCCGTTGCGCCCGCGGAGCCTCCCCCCTGCGCTCCGGACTGTGCAGGGCCAGTCGCCACCGCATATTTGTCGAGTTTGTTGGTTTGGGTTGCTAGCCCCGACTTAGGCCTCATCCTCGATGTTGGCGCCAAAATCCAGCAGTCCCACCACACTGTCCCGTGTCCGCAAGGTTTCGCACCCCTCTGCACAGTGAGTCAGTTCAGGTCGGGGGGGCGCAGTTACTTGGTGTAGAGGGGTCCCCCGGCAAGTATGCAGCCACTCACCAGTCGGGCCTGCGCCGCCGGCCACAGGAACAGGCCTCGCACCCAGGCAAGCCATCCTCAGGATGTCCCCCGGTGGTGCTCAGAGGTTGGCCAGGTGGAGCAATGATCCGCTCCTCCGCTCGGCGTTCAAGGGCTGCGCCACGCATCCACAGCGGCCGGGACGCCTATCTCCGTCTGGGCGCCGGCCGCAAGCGACGCGGCGGCAGGGGGTCCACGCTGGCTCGGCTCTCGGTGCGTCGGCCGCTTCGCAGGTCCGCACCCGCTCAGCAGCCACTCGGATCCTCCACCACTTAGTCCCAGCAGGCACAGGGCACCACGTCCATTCAGCCCGGCGCCGCCCTCTCCCGGAATGGTGAAACTGGTCTCTGCAAGGCCGCGAGGTAGGCCACAAGCCGGGGTCTCAAGTGTGGCGGCGCCGGCCCTCGGGCTCCAAGCGCGGTCTCGGGGCAGCCGCCTTGGTCGATGTGGCGGCGTTTCGGCCCCGGTCGGAGCTCAGACTCCGCTCCAAGCCCAGAACGGCAGCGCTACTCCTGAGGGAGCCGGTGCGCTAGATTACGGGCGCACCAGCAAGGATCAGGCTAGCGGATTTGACGGGGACAACAGTCGTCCCGGCGGAGCTCGGCGACTAGGCGGCCATCTTTGCTGGCTCCTGCGATTCCTTCATTTTCAATTTTGTCTATAGCTTCCAATTTTGTAATTTCTTCATTTTCCAACTTTAACATTTCTTCATTGAATACAGAACATTCACGTAGAGTTGGCATTAAACAGATTACAGAGTTGTTTCCTGCAATTTTCATATATATTTTCTCAGGAACACTATTTTCATTTGGAAACAAATTGGGAAGTAATTGTTTCTGTAATGCTTGTTTGCCATGTTCAGTCAGTTTTCCAATCCTTATATCTTGAAGAATTTTTCCATAATTTGCATCATTTGCCTGACGCATATTTGTAATAAGTTCCTTATATTGAGAATATGACCAAATGTTAACATTTCCAATACTCCCCAAAGACTCATTGGTATCTTCATGTGTCAGTGTTTTAATCACTGGTTGTCCTTTTACTGGAGTAAGTTGTAAAAGATCACTAAAAACTATGACGCGTTTTCCTCCGAATAATATGTCATACTCTGTTTTAAGAACTTGCTGCATTCTTAAATGCACAAAGGCAAGCGTTAAGTTTGATACCATGCTTACCTCATCAATAATGAGAAGCTTCATTTTCCTCAACACTCTTGAAACTTCACAAGAAGCTTTTCCAGATAGCTAGTAGTATTCCAATGTATTTTCATGCTCTACTGGTAGCATTAATAAACGATGTCAAGTAATTCCTTTAATAGTGTGTGCCGCCAACCCAGTTGGAGCAGTGACAACACAAGTCAAATATGAGTCATTTCTTTTGTGTAGATAAGTTGAAATTACTTTTATTAAAAAACGTTTTCCTGTTTCAGCTTGTCCACTCACATACAATCGGATAGGTTCCAATGATGAGCAAGAGCACTCTTTCTTTTCATAAAGTAATCCATGGTTAATCTGTTCTCTCACTTGCTCATATATTTCTTTCTGCTCAACATTTAGTTGTTCTTCCAAGTTTCCTAAGTTTCTTACATATTCTAGAGCTTGATACATTGCTGTTTCCACCTCTTCCATAGCAGTTGCTGCTTCATTTTGAATAATTGGTTCTCCTAAAGGATCCTGACTTAATGAAGCCGAGGTTTGACTATCCAGAGAACTGTCTCTAGCAATCTTTTGCTGAAACATTTTGCAGATATACACCTGTTTTCAATATATGATTTACTACATAAGAAAGTCCAGACAAGTCACTCTCAAATAACAGATGAAACAAATATGGAATACATTGTCGAAATCTTGGATCTTCAGCATACAATCTTGATGTTCGGTATTCAGATGCAGGAATCTGCACAGGTCGGTCATCATATCGTCCACCTTTCCCTGTTGGAAACAACTGTGGAAAGCAGCAAGCTTACAAGCTTTTTTCCCATACACTAATGCGATTTCCCTTTGCTTCTTTCATTTGGAACAACTCTATAGTATCACTTCTTTAGAATGAA
Source organism: Lissotriton vulgaris (assembly GCF_964263255.1). Classification (NCBI taxonomy): domain Eukaryota; kingdom Metazoa; phylum Chordata; class Amphibia; order Caudata; family Salamandridae; genus Lissotriton; species Lissotriton vulgaris. Next base: position 1,075,999,177 of record NC_141689.1, on the reverse strand, counting down.
GTGGATGAACACTATAATGTTCGTAGAATTCGTCTGTTCTAGACACATCCACTTTTTCAATTTGTCCAGATGGTAAGTCACTGTCTTCTTCTACAGTTATTTCTTCTTCTCTCAGAAACACATTTTCATAATATTGATTGTTTCTTATCAGATACAACGTTGCCTTTTTCACTTTCCTAACATCCACTAATTCCTGCCAGATTTTCTTACTCTTAGTAGGAACACCATTAACTAAAATAACTAAAGGTTCATCTTCTACATTTTCTACACCAATTGTTTCAACATTTTTCTTTAAATCTAGAGGCAAATATACAACTCTTCCCTTTAACCCTTTGTGTAAATCTGAAGGAGGCAATTTCCCTGTCTTAGGCTCCATACGCGCAATAGCTTGAAATGGATGAACACATTGAATAAGAATAGACTCATAAGTATTTAAATCCATCAATTCAGAAGGAATATTTACCAACTCAATATTATTATACACAGCTCTAGAAGGCATTTTATTCTCATCTAATTTATTATAACAATATTTACAAATACGTTGATCAGAACCCAAATCAAAACAATTCTCTACCAACAAATAATTTGCAAAATCCTTCCACTCATATTATTTTCCTTTTCACTTTTTAAATACAGATCAACAGTCCTGGTCTGATTTTTATAATGAGTACGTGGACAACAGATACAAGAATAATTTCGCCTTTCACCAGAAATCACCTCAAACTTAATTATTTCTTGCTCAAATTTTTCTGTACTACAATGCTGTACATTCTCTTCTACATTTCCTTCAATTAACGGATAAATTTCTGCACAGTGTTCTTGAGGACTAAAATAACTAACCTCAATTTCATCACAAACCTTAATTACATCTGATACAGATCCATGCAAAAGAGCTCTGTTCAACTTTTTTAACGTTAGTGCAGAACTTTTTGCATAATACAACCTTCTCACTAAATTCCTCATTTGAGTATGAGGAACTGCCAACATCCTGAAATGGTGAAAAACACTTCGACACACTTTTTTAGAAAGACAAGCTAAAGAATGTCCTTGCAATCCAGTAATTTGTCTCACTCTGCAAGGGTCTAAACCTTGCAACATCTTAATCTTTTGTTTAACACTTTTCTTAGTATAGTTACGTAAGAAATTTCGTAAAAAATCAATAGACTCCTGCCGTACACTACAAATACTACTACAATTCCAAGTGTACACTGGAGCTTTAGGACGTCTGCCTAAAACTTCATCAGCTAACAACTCTTCCTCATTTCTAGGAACAATTTGCTCTTTCTCAATAGGACAACCATTTTTAACTTCATAAGCACGACCAGTAGTGCCAACTGCATGAAACAAATCATTACTCTGCAGATAACTATCTACATTAAAAAAAGGCTCAGAACTTGAACTATGTTTCCATTCACCCAGAAAAACCTCAGAAAAATTAGTTCTGTTAATTACTCTTCTCCACTTACTTTTGCTCTTCATTGAATGCATTGCCTTATCTAGTGATCGAAATCTATTGATTACTAAAATGAAAAGTTTTTTTTTCAATTCAAATGCTTTCACAACTACAATTTTAATACATTTTCTCTTCTTATAAAATGTGTTTTTCTTCTTACAAGTCTTTATTAACTTAGTCAAATTAAACAAAATTCTATTATAAAACATCTTTCTTCTTATGTCGATAAATTGATTGATCCTTTTTTATTATATAATTTTTTTTCTGGAGTTGTTCTATGAGTCTTCTTTTTTCTCTTAGTTGCAAAAACACTCACAGTATTGTTTACTCTGCGCACACTACTGTTAGCGGTTGTCAATCTTCGAAGAAAAGTCTTAGTTTTCTTACCAGGACTTTTTTTCTTTTTGTTACTACATTGATCTTCAGGTAAATGTTGTAGATGAGTCCTCTTTAAATAAACTGCTTTCTTTCGTCCTTTCTTCTTCTCAATTTGAGTAGGCATGATGATTTTGTTTTAGTGGTGACCAAAAGAATCTATTATAAAAAATATATATCACTTTAGAAAAATAAATTATATCAAATACACTAATGCATTACTTATAAGAAGATAATAAGGACTGAGAGACATTAAAGGGCCCATTACAATGGCAGGCAGATTGCCCCCACCAGGCATCCAAAACCCACCACCTAGAATGACCTCCCGCCATGACTAACAGCTCCACAGCAGTGGGAAACATCATCCACCGCTTTTCTGCCCCGGTCACCTTACGACCGGGGCAGAAAGGGTTTAACATGGTAGTGATATCTAATGCACACCGCCAGCCATACCATAATGGGCCTCTGCAGATGCCTTTCCGTAGCAGCAATACTGTCACAGAAATGCATGCGGTATTTACTGTGTGGGCCTCTTGTACACCCCCAGAGTAAAAGTGTAATAGACAGTGCACATGAGAGAAACTTGTTGTATCTCCCAACATTCACATACACAAAACGAAGATGATGCAGACGTAGTTAGTGATTTTTCAGGAGGAGGGGAGATGGTGCAGACAGAGGGGGAGATGATGCAGGCAGAGAGAGAGATGATGCAGGCAGAGGGTGAGATAGTGCAGGCACAGAGGGACATGGTACAGGCAGAGGGTGAAATAGTGCAGGTTGAAGGGGAGATGGTACACCCAGAGGAAGAGATGGTGCAGGCAGAGAGAGAGATAATGCAGACAGAAGGGAGATGGTATGGACAAAGAGAGAGATAGTGCAGACAGAGGAGAGAACAAGCAGGCAGAGAGACGTATAATGAGAGAGAGACGATCAAAAGATCAGACAACAGATTATAAAAATAAGGGATACTATTAAGAGACAGAGGAGACAATGAACACAAAAACACACTAAGAGTACAGAACAGACTGTGAGAACAAGCAGCACTATAACTAAAGACAAATGAAAATAAAGAAAGAGGAAAAATATCACAAGAGAGGAGACAGTATAAGCAGAGAGAGGTAGACTGTCAGCAGAAACTGTGAAAATTATGGAAAAAGGAGCAACTACAAATCCTTAATTTACACAGATGCTCAGTGTGATTCTAGACACATTATTTAAAACCATACATTTTACCAAAACATATTCCCCACACTAAAACGTTTAACTGACTGAAAACATTCTAAGTATATGACCACTATATTTCAGTGGACAATCCTGACTCAATTTTTAAATACATTTCAAATGTACTGCTTTATTTTTTTGCCAGCATTACACCCAAAAGTGGGACACAATGGTACAAGAAACACAGAGTGATACCTTCACATAGAGTGGCATCATCTGCTTATGCTATGTATATAACACAGCTCTTTAGCCTTGCCTCTGCTCTGTGTCTATTTAAACTTATTTGAACAGCGCACACACAAATTCAAAGCACATTTCATATGTTTATTTCAGAGATTTTAAGAAAAGGAGATAACTGTGAGGGAAAAACTATGGGGTAGGAGGGGGGAAAACATAATGAGAAAATAGTTAAGATAGCAGCAGGCGGAAGAGCGTATGTAGGCAGAAGGGGGCAGATGGTGCAGACAGAAAGGAAGATGCTGCACGCAGAGGATAGATGGGGAAGGGCTGCAGGCACAAGGAGAGTTGGTGCAGGCAGAGCGGAGAAGCACAGACAGAGTGGCATGGTTCAAGCAGAGAGACAGATGGGGCAGGCAGAGACAGAGATGATGCACACAGGGGGTGACATGGTGCAGCAGTAGGAAATGCTGCAAACAGAGAGAGAAATGTTACATGCAGAGGGGAGATGGAGCACACAGAGGGGGAGGTAATACAGACAAAGAGAAAATAGTACAGGCAGACGGTGAGAGGCTACAGGCAGAGAGGGAAAAGATTTAACATGGTAGCGCTGTCTAATACACACCACCAGCCATATCATAATAGGCCTCTTCAGATGCAAAGGAGAGGAAGCAGGCAGAGGGAGAGGAATGGTGCAGACAGAAAAGGAGATGGTGTAGGCAGAGAGCAAGCTGGTGCAGGCAGAGGATAGATAGTGTAGGGCTGCAGGCAGAGAGAGATGGTGCAGGCAGAGAAGAGATAGTGCAGAGAGAGGGTGAGGTGGTTCAGGCATAGACATTTCCAATATGCAGCATTACTTTTTTGCCAACATTACATCCAAACATGAGACACAATATCAGAAAAAACAGAACACTATAAGCAGACAGAGGTAGACTGTGAGGAGAGACAGGTGACATTATAGAAAAAGGTGCAAATATAATTCTTTAATTTACACAGACGCTCAGTGTGATCCTTGTCAAAAAATGTAAAACCATATATTTTACCAAAACATATTTACCACACTAAAACGTTAAAAAGAGAGAACACAGCCCATGTATATGAGCACTACATTACAGTGCAGAAACCTGAGTCATTTTCAAAATACATTTCCAATTTGCAGCATTACTTTTTGGCCAGCATTACTTCTAAACATGAGACACAATATCAGAAGAAAGAGAACACTATAAGCAGAGAGAGATAGACTGTAGTTCAAAACAAGCTTTATTCGATTTTTTGTTAAAATCATAAAAACATTTGTACATCCATATTTACATTTTAAAAAACACTTAAAAATATCATTAAATTAGACAATACAGTACTGGAATAGCTTGTATGAAAAAAGATCTTTACATCAAAATTCATTAAAAGTTGCTAAAAAGCAGGCAGTTCAATAAAGCCATCGTCAGTCCAGGGTAATCAAAGAGGCTTAGAGCATAGTTTTTCTCCATTTTACAACCCTTTTTAAAAAACATGAAACAGCGTAAACTACATGGTTATCTTCTAGCTGTAGCATTTTCATGTATGCGGATCTGCATTTACGACTCCCCCAACGTTTAAGGAAAGGTATCAAATATTGTTTCCTGGGGTTTAAGTAAAACTTGCAGAAGAACATGATGTGAATGTTAGATTGATATGATGTACTGTCACAAGGACATATAAGTTTGGTGGTAGACCAGTCATTACAAGTAGGAAAAGTGACCATACGAAAAAAAGACCCCAAGCGTAAGCGGGTCAACAGCATTCTGGGGTAAGGGGTCTGCACCAGGGTTAGGTAGGATTGGAGCCCCTCCTTGGGGATAATTTCCTGATAGTTAAGCACTGTAGTTTTGGAGTTTTCGCTATTCCATCTGATGGTGTCTAAATGGATAGTCATCATTTTTTTCAGTGCTGTTCTGGAGATCCCTTCTAAAGTACTAGGATTATCAAAGAACTCAGGGTGACCCAATTCAGTGAGTAGGGTTCTCACATAGGATAACTATTTAATGTTGCCTACCCCATCCAGTGCTAGACAATCTTTAATGAGGTCTCTATTCAGGTTGGCTTCCTGCGTAGCCCATACCTTGTGCCAGAGCAGGATAGGGGACATCTTAATAATGTCACCAATATAGGTGACTCCCACCTCGATGTGTGACATATATGTGGAAGTTGTTTTGGGCATTCCCAATAGGTGGCAAAGAAATTGATTTTCACAACTCTGTAGGGAATGATCTTTCTCAATGCCCCATAACCCTGCGCCATAAGTGGCTGTGGATACGCACTTTGCTCTGTAAACCTGAATTAATTCCTTGACTGGTTTGCCGCCTATTTTTTCGGAGAAAGAGCGCAAAGCACCTATAGTTCGACTAAAAGCCAATTTCCGGGCTGCAATGGCGGTTTGCCAGCGGCCCCGCCTGTCAAACAAGATTCCCAGGTAACAAAAGCTATCTGTTGTTGCTATTCTTTGATTATCCAGGAAAATGGTGCAGGGGGCCCTATTAATCTTTGGGGCACAGGGCATAGTATAAGTTTTTGAGATGTTAACTCTTAGGTCCCTGTCCCTCATGTAACTTGTGAACTTATCTACAGCACGCTGTAGGCCAATTTTGGTCCTGGACATTATAGCCGCGTCGTCGGCATAGAGTAAAATGGGCACCGGGGAGCCATTAATAGTAGGGTAATCATTAGATGAGGTTGACAAGTGCTCACCGATGGAATTAATATATAGTGTAAATAACAATGGTGCCAATATGCAGCCTTGTCTAACCCCTCTAGAGATTGAAAATTTCTTTGAACATTCCCCCTGTCGGCCATACCTCACTCTGGCCCCTGCATCTTTATAAAGTTCTTTAATGAAAGTGATAATACAGGCATCGATACCAATATCCCGCAGGGTAGTCCAGAGAAAGTCGTGATCAACACAATCAAACGCGGAACTAAGATCAATAAAAGTTACAAAAAGTGTTCCGTGTTTGGCCTGGGTGTATTTGGAAATAAGAAGGGACAAATTTAAGCATTGTTCTGTCGTCCCTATTCCCTTTCTGAACCCATATTGGAGATTTGATACCGTTTGGTGGTTTTCCTCCCATAGTTGAATTCTTTTTAAAATTATCCTTCCCGCCACCTTCATAAGGCCATCTAACAAGGATATTGGCCTATAACAGGCTGGGTCATCTCTGTTACCTTTTTTGAAAATAGGGACCACAATGGCATCTGGCCAGGTAGAGATGAACCCACACAAATTTCCCATGTTTAAAACATTTGTAAGCAACGGTGCCCAGAAGTCAGGTTCTGCTTTATATACGTCCACCGGGGTACAATCCGGTCCGGGCGCTTTACCCGATGCACTCTCCCTAATAGCGTCATATACTTCCTGATGGGTGAATAGTATATCTATAGGAAATGGGTTAGGTTGAGAGTGAACGCCAGGATTATTAAGCATTGCCCTTGCTGTAAGTGGACATAGGGACTGTCCTGGGGTTGATGTACCTGTGCCAGGAGTAGGGTGGTTATACAGTTGCTTAAAATGGTTTACCCAGGTGTCGCCAGTTATGGCTATATCTATGGTGTTATCGTTGCTGTTCATTTTGTATGAGGATTTAACCACCTTCCAGAAGGCAGAACTATTTCTCTGCCTCGATGCCTCCATTAGGGACTCCCAGGCCTCACTTTTCAAATTCAATTTCCTAACTTTGATTGCTAATTTGTATGAACTCCTAGTCTGGCGAATGTGGTCTAGATTTTTAGGTACTAGGCGTAGGGCCCTTTTTAACTCTTTCAGGGCAGCAGTGCATCTGCTGTCAAACCAGCCTGGAGATTTTTTAATATTCCCTTTGGGTATTCGAACCATAACATTTTTAATTGTTTGTTGGATATTATAAAAAGCGGCCATACCTTCCTTTGGGATATTATTTTCTTCGAGGCACACTGAAATATCAGCTGCGCACGAAGAAACGAGGTTTTGAAGGAAGCCTAGGGTTTGGATCTTTTCCCATTTAACAACATATCCATTTTCTTTAGTTAGGTTAATCGTAATCGGGTAGGCACAAATAGTGAGTTTTCTGCTTTGTTGCCCCAGAACATTAAGATTAAAGATTAGCGGATAGTGGTCACTCAACGGGACTTTCCCTGTTTCCCAGTGGGTTATGAGCCCAGGTGTAATGGAGGAAATCAGAGCAAAATCTATCGTGGAGTTGCAGCCACGACCGTTAAAGGTTGGTTCAAAAGGGGCAGGTGGTAAGCAAACCTGGTTGACAAAGGACAGGTCAAAGTGAAAAACGATTTCATTAAGGAGTGTCCCCATCTTGGTGTGGGCGAAGTGTGTGGGACCATCCTCCCCGGAGTCTGCCAGGCCGCACAAACATAGTTCATAATACGGGCAGGTGGTACAATTGAAATCTCCCACCCAGATAATCAATTTTTCCCCCACAACTTCTTCTCCCAACATCTCAATAGAACTCAGAATTTCTGCCATAGTATACCCCAACTCGATGCTTGGTATATTATTATAAAAATTCACTAAAATAATATTCTACAAAAGGCCCCATTCAAAGGTTAGGATTTGATAGTGCTGACTAGACAGGAACTTATGCACTTTAACGTCCCCCGTTGTTGATACGTATGTACAGAGACCCCCCTTATTACGGCCCTGAGTCGAAGGGGTAGCTGGGGTGTGAAAAGTTTGATAACCTGTTATGTGGATTTCATCCAGGAGCCAGGTCTCTTGTAAACAAAGAATACTATGCTTTCGGATGATGTCCACCCAAGTATTAAGGGTGACTTTACTTGCCAATCCTGCTACATTCCAAGAAAGCAATGTATGTGTATGGTTAATATTAATGTTAATAAGTCCGTCCTGGATAAGTCCAAGATTCCCATTGGTGTATGAGGTGGGAGAAGGAGAAGGGGTGTACTGCGGGTTCAAAGTAAGGGGCAGAGACGTTTGAGATTGTTCTGAGGATAACAATTGGTGACATTGATCTGGGACTATTATCTCCTTATAATCCCTAGCTAAGTGTGGCTCTGGCACTCCAGTTATCTCTAACGCTGACACAGTTTCTGGGGACCCAGGTGTAACATCATTGGTCATTCCTAGCTGTGATAATTGCTTATTGGGATGGGTTATTGACAGTGTTTCGATTACTGGGAGTGTCTCCGCCTGCTCAGAATGGCGTGCCTGTCAGTCTAGATCTTCAAGACCTGATAGTGCATCGTATCTATTAACTAGGGGGATTTGCCATTGTGGCACATATGAGGGGCGAGGAGCAAGGTCTATGTACCCACCCCATACACTGGGATGTCTGTCAGGCAGTCTCAATCTTGAGTTGTCCCTCGGATACTGCCATGGGGGTCTCCTAGGCCCTAAATTCATGTTCAATAAGGAAGGAACATGGGGGCGTTCGGGGGGATTATTGAAGAAATTCCCATCATGCAGTGGTGTCATTAGTGACCGAGGGTAAAAATAACTCAGGTCCCTCGTAGCAATACCATTTGGACCCCGCGTACCATACCAATCAGTAATGTGTGTAACCACCCTGTGGTCCCTAAAGTTGATTGCAATCACATCCCCTGGAATGTCTTTAGGCCTCTGTCCTATCCACCCTAGTCTCCTTACGCTTGTTATCTCTCCATTAAGGTGGGGCGGCAGAGGTCTGTTGTTTCTGAGCCAGTGGGTGACCTTGTTTTTTAAGTCAAAGTAGCCTTCCCGCCTACCTTCTTGGAGCTCAGGGACCCCTGTGAGTATAATTACAAAGGGGGCCGAATCGTGTGGTAAGTTTATATGGTGATGCATATTATGGCTTTTTCTCTGCGGGCGTTCAGCTTTGCTCAGGTTTCTTGTTGGTTCAGGTCTTGGCGGGGGGATATTTTTATGGGCAGTTTTAAGAGTACCCTTATCCTTTTTCCCGTTTATAGTCAACCCCCCTGCCCCTATGGGAGTTGGGGTTTCAGCCTCTGGTGCTGAATTCGGAGGATCTGTCCTAGTTTCTTTAGTTTGGGCAATTTCCTTAACCCTCTTGGTAGGAAGATTTTCTTTTGTGTTATGATGCGCCTTATCAGGACGTGTCGGTGGGGCCGCAGTATGAAGTTTCTGACCTTCTGTAGTGACAGGTTGTTTAATAGGATCAGATTTTATGTGAGATGCAAGATCTTTCAAGAGTTTGCTATTTTCATTCGCTAGTTCTGTTAGGTTAGAAAGATCATTGCCCAGTTTTTTCACCCTCTCTAGCAGAGGCATAATTAGTGATTTCATAAGGTGCTCTATGTTTTCCACAGTGCACAGAAATACACCATCTACTGGTACGGGAGGGGTAATGGTGTGTATGATCTCGGAACTTTGCTGGTTTTCCCTTGGGTTGTTCAATGGAGTCTTTCCTTGGATGATTTTTCTGGAAAGTCTGGGAACTTTCGTGGTTCTCCCCTTCAGGGGTGGGCCCTTTTTCCTCTTCAAGTGTATTCTTATAACTGGATTGCCCATTACGGGTTTATCTATGTTGCCCTTGGGAGTTGGTAACGGCAATTGCAGAAAAGAGGGATCAACTGAGGATAAATCTGAGGAAAGCTCTAAAGGAACCTTACTGGGGGAAGGACTATTAACTGTAATATGAGAAAGTGAATGATCTTGGAATATGAGCGGGACATCTATATCTACAGGTTTATCTGTCTGTACAGTTTGTGTGGTTGAAGGTATTGGTGATATACTAGTGTCTTTTGAGGACAGCTTACTTCTTTGTGAACCAAACGATAATCGTCTTTCAACAAGGGCAATTTCATGCTCTAAAGCTGCAACCCTCTTAGTTAAGTAGGGATCTAATGGTCCTATCACATTTGCCCTACCGTGCGGGGTGAGTAAGTTGGTAGATCCCTTGCTAGACATAACAGTTCGTAAAAACGGGTGGGCCAACTAATAGTCTTTAGTATATGCCACTACCAGCACTAGTTCATCAAGGGGTTGTTCATCCGAGAATTACCTCAGGATTTGAAGGTTCAAAATGGAATAAACAGTACATTATAATGTTCCTTGTAATCTTTATGGTAAGATTCCTTACTGGTAAAGCAGCAGATGTTAGAGGGGTGGGCCGGTCCGGTCCTGGATGGTCTTGGACGGGCTTAGACGGGCCCGCCCTTGGTCCGGGCTTCGTCCGGGCGTCCTGCGTTGCGGCCGTGCCCCAGCTTTGTAGCGCCTCCAGGCGCTAATTGATGACGCGCTAATGAAGCGCCGCCGCGATGATCCCTGGGAAACCGAGTCCCTCCCAACAGCGGCCGCAGGTGTTGCTAGTGCGGCGGCGGGAGGACTTGGCGTGTGGGACCCGGCAGTCAGCGGCAGGCAGGCAGGGGAACAAACGGGTGAGTCCTTGGTAGACTGTTCCTTCACAGCAGCCCTTTCGTGTGCAAAAAGAAATGCCCAGATGGTCGGGCGTGCCCCAGCTTTGTAGCGCCTCCAGGCGCTAATTGATGACGCGCTCCTGAAGCGCCGCCGCGATGATCCCTGGGAAACCGAGTCCCTCCCAACAGCGGCGGCAGGTGTTGCTAGTGCGGCGGCGGGAGGACTCGGCGCGTGGGACCCGGCAGTCAGCGGCAGGCAGGCAGGGGAACAAACGGGTGAGTCCTTGGCAGACTGTTCCTTCACAGCAGCCCTTTCGTGTGCAAAAAGAAATGCTGTAAGGAGAGACAGGTGACATTATAAAAAAAGGTGCAAAAATAATTATTTCATTTACACAGACACTCAGTGTGATCCTGGTCAAAAAATGTAAAACCATACATTTTACCAAAACACATTTACCACACTAAAACTTTTAAGAGACAGAACACAGCCCATGTATATGAGCACTACATTACAGTAGAGAAACCTGAGTAATTTTCAAAATACATTTCCAATTTCCAGCATTACTTTTTTGCCAGCATTACTTCCAAACATGAGACACAATATCAGAACAAAGAGAACACTATAAAAAGAGAGAGGTAGACTGTGAGGAGAGACAGGTGACATTATAAAAAAAGGTGCAAACATAATTCTTTCATTTACACAGACACTCAGTGTGATCCTGGTCAAAACATTTAAAACCATACATTTCACCAAAACACATTACCCGCACTAAAACATTTAGGAGAGAGAACACAGCCCATGTATATGAGCACTACATTACAGTGCAGAAACCAGAGTCATTTTCAAAATACATTTCCACTTTCCAGCATTACTTTTTTGCCAGCATTACTTCCAAACATGAGACACAATATCAGAAGAAAGAAAACACTATTAGCAGAGAGAGGTAGACTGTGAGGAGAGACAAATATAATTCTTCAATTTACATAGACACTCAGTGTGATCCTGGTCAAAAAAATTAAAACCATACATTTTACAAAAACACATTCCCCACACTAAAATGTTTAAGAGACAGAACACAGCCCATGTATATGAGCATTACATTACAGTGCAGAAACCGGAGTTATTTTCAAAATACATTTCCAATTTCCAGCATTACTTTTTTGCCAGCATTACTTCCAAACATGACACACAATATCAGAAGAAAGAGAACACTATAAGCAGACAGAGGTACACTGTGAGGAGAGACAGGTGAGATTATAGAAATAGGTGCAAATATAATTCTTTCATTTACACAAGAGTGTATGCAGCAGTCTATGAATACTAAGGGCATTACATAAGTGACTGCAAATATTCTACTTTTTTTAGTACTGCACTTTATTCCAAAAAGCTGACTAACTAAACACATTAACTTACCAAATGATTAGACCATAATAGTTATCCAAAAGCAGACAAACTCAGAATATGATTCTACAAACTTTACAATGATAAACACATTACTCTTACAAAAAATAAAATGCACCACACACAATCCCTTTGAAGTCATCAACTCACCTGGTAGATTAAGAAGAATGCCACTCACACAGCAGATAACCTTATACAGAATCTCTCTGCTCCAGTGCTTGCAGCAGAACCAAAGAAATGGCACATTTTCCCTCTCTTTTTACACATATATACACATTACTAACAAATCAAATACCTTCACACAATAATTCAAAACCAAACACACATTTCTATTAGCTCAACATTTCAAACCTTTTCAACTGACATAACTTTCCACCCTACCCCTAACAGATTATCCAAAATTCAACTATCAACAAAGATCAAAAGTTCAGCACACTGTAAAACACTGCTCCTCAAGAACTTTAGACTATGCTCAAGTATTTACTTACAAGTACTAATAAACAGAAAACGTTTCATTAGAACCAACCAACACATAAACATATAAAATTGAAAGATATCTGTAAAATGTATTTTTTTAATTGATTTTTACTTGGTTAGGTACACTTATGGGACAACTTACGGAATTTGCACCATCCGCGTACAGTAAATCTATTGTTAAAATAAAATAGCCCCTTTTACAAATTTTTATTAATCCCCGGGGACCCCATCCCCCGGGGCAAAAAAAAACGTTGGGGACTGTGGGAGGAGCCCCAAAGCCCCCACGGTCCCAGCCGGCTCCCCACGTCCTTAGAGAGCCGGCATTGCTTTTCATCAGGGAGAGCAGCTGACATGCTGCTCTCTCTGACGAAAAGCAGTTTGCTATGGTAGGGTGGGAGCCGCGAGGCTCCTACCCTACCATAGCAAACAGCAGTGTCCCAGGGGTAGGCCCCCCAGGACACTGGAGGAGCCGGTCCTGGGGAGGTGGTGATCCCCAGGGCCATCAATGGCTCCAGGAGTGGGGCCGTGCGGCCTCCCTCCCAACATAGAAAAGCCCCGGGGGTGGTGGTCCTCGAGGCTGCGGGGGGCCATGAGCTCCCCCGCAAACATATAGTTAAAGCCCCGGGGGTTGGGGTCCCCGAAGATTATTAAAAATTGGTAAAAGAGGCTATTTTTTTTTTTTTACAATAGATTCACCGTACGCGGACGGTGCGAATTTCGGAATTTGTCCCGTAAGCATACCTAAGCAAAAAAAGAAAAAAATGTGAACATTGAGAATCATTGGAAAACTCCCTATTCAACCCTAGGAGGTTAAAAAAAGTACTATACCAAACAGCAAACAGCAAACTTTTCTTATCAATCTACACACTCAATCTACACACATACACAAATAAATAACAAATCACATGTATTCCCACATTAAAACAAAATGAAACACACTTTTATATTGCTTGAACTTTTCAACCCTTTCCAACTGACAAAACTTTCAACCCTTCCCCCAACCACATTCTACCAGTTACCATAGAAACACTTCAGGGAACACCTAACTAAGCACACAGGTGAAAAGTTCATCATACATTATTGTAAATTGAAACAGCAAGTGTGCTTGACTTGAGAATATACCAGCTTAGCTTATGTAACGTTCTTTTCTATCAGTTTTTCTTAACCAATAAAAATCAGGCTTTTAAAAAACAGAAACATGCACAATAGTTTTGTAGCTAGTAACATTTCAAACAACCAATCACTTCATTGATTTTTCAAAAGTCCTCCTATCCACCATTTTAGAAAAAAAAACTTCAAACTGATCTTTCATTTACAGAGACCATCTGAGTGCATCCAGACCTCTCTTCAAGATGTTTAAAGTGTGAATTGTGGGACACAGCTATATTTTCTGAAGTGTAAGGTATGCACAACAGAAAGGAACTCACAAAGACCTAGGTTTATCAAATGTAGACATTAAATGGATTGGACAGAGAGGGTTAAAGTGGCAGCAATTGATGCCATTGATAAAATCCTTTATGCATCTCCAACACCCTGACCTCATAATTGTGCACTGTGGTGGCAATGACCTAGGCACTTTGACTGGGGTAGGTCTGGAAATGTTTATGAAGGACACCTTTCGACAACTGATGACACTTTTCCCCCAAACTGCCTTTGTCTATTCTAATGTATGACAAAGGCAGAAATGGAACTGGTCCAACCAATATTATCCACAGATTGAGAAAGCTAGGAAACATGTGAATAAATCGGTTTCTGCCTTTCTCCGAGACTATAGAATGGGTTCCATTTACAACAACAATCTGCGTTTCAATATGCAAGGCATCTATAGGAGAGATGGTGTACATTTTACAGATGAGGGAAACAGAGTCTTCTTTATAAACTTAAGACTCTGCATCAGTACTTACTTGTAGGTACTAAAATCTCCCAATAAACACAAGGGCTCTTTTTAGAGCCACCAAAGATCTAAACACATACACTTCATAAATATATAAAAATATTTTACTTTTTCCTGCTTAGGTACGCTTATGGGACGACTTACGTAAATCGCACCGTCCGCGTACGGTAAATCTATTGTAAAAAAAAAAATAGCCTCTTTTACTAATTTTTAATAATCCCCGGGACCCCATCCCCCGGGGCTAAAAACCCCAAAGCCCCATGGTCCCAGCCAGCTCCCCATGTCCTTAGGGAGCCGGCATTGCTTTTCATCAGAGAGAGCAGCTGACATGCTGCTCTCTCTGAAGAAAAGCAGTTTGCTATGGTAGAGTGGGAGCTGCGAGGATCCTACCCTACCATAGCAAACAGCAGTGTCCCTGGGGTAGGCACCCCAGGACACTGCAGGAGCCGGCCCTGGGGAGGTGGCGATCCCCAGGGCCATCAGTGGCTCCCAACATACAAAAGCCCCGGGGGGTGGTGGTATACCGGGGCTAGGGGGTCCGTCACGGACCACCCTTTTTCAACATTAGAGCCCCGGGGGTGGCGGTCCCCGGGGCGAGTGGGGGGGCAAACAGCAACCCCCACAGGATTTTTTTATTTTAAAAAGGAAGCCCCGGGGGTGGCAGTCCCCGGGGCAGTGTGGGGGGGTTTGAAACCCCCCACACTTTTTTACCACATTTTACCCCAGGGATTTGGTCCCCCCGGGGGCTAATTTTCAAAAAAACAGACCACGTTTTTTTTGTTTTTTCACAGGTACCCCGCGATTTAAAAAAATAAAAAATAAAAAATTTTGGGGCCTTGGGGGTCCTTATGGGACCCCCTGAGCAGGCCTAGGGGGTCAGGGTGTGTCTACCCTGCCCCCTTTGCGTATTTTACACATTTGTTTCTGTTTTCCTGTGCCAAGATGGCTGCCAACACTTCCTGGTTTGGAGTGTTGACAGACAGTTAACATCCAATCAGCATGCAGCTCGTGCTTTGGAAGGTAAGCGTACCGTCCGCGTACGGGTACGCGTATCGTAACACCTCCAATATATACTTTTGATTTTACTCATGATTTTCTCAGGAACTACTGAACGGATTTACACCATTCAACAAAAAGGGTGATCTGCGAACCGAACTCTACCTTTTTTGCCAAATTGGGTGTAATTCCGTTCAGCCGTTCGGGCTGTAGCCCTGGCTAATGGTCCTATGGAAAATTGAATGGGAAAACACGTTTTGGGACCCCCCTTTTTTCTCAGCCCCCGCTGCATGAATCAGCCCCGAATTTTCAGGGAAGGAGCGGAGCGGAGCAGGCCATTTTCTTGGAGAAATTCGCGAAGATTCGTCCACCGGCGCCAAAGTTATTCCAAATAGAATGTTGCGAATTTCCTACGGAAACTAGGTTTTAACAATAACTACCTACTGGCGACCGCCAGTAGGTAATATATATATATATATATATATATATATATATATATATATATATATATATATATATACATGTGCAAAATCACTGCACTCTCCACTATCACATCTCCACCAGCTGATAACTGTGTAATAGAGTATGAGGATGGCTCTTCACTACAGTGTAGACAAGGACTGATACTCACTCTTTCATTGCAAATCACCATAGTTCAGTATTTAAGTGATTGGCGTCTTCATTAACAAGTGACAGTAGCATAAAACATGTCCATAGTACTGTTTATACATGCAGACGGAACCGCAAGTTTTAGTCTACATTGCAATACTGTAATAATTGAAATCTATAATACCTTTTAAGCAAAAAATACTGTAGTAACTTTAAACTTTTTACTTACAATACAATAAATAACTACATTACAAAACTACAAAACAATATTAACAAACTAGATCAACAACTGTAAAACAAACAAAAAAACAACTTCACTCATTTATGTTTTCTTCAGAGTCTGCAAAAGGACGACTCCATCCTTTTTGCTTCATTTCTTTATTGATCTTTGGTGTGGGTAGACCTTCTTGGCTTGCTCTGTTTCCCTTTTGCAAATGGTTTTCGTTTTGCCATAGAAAATGCGTGCTATGAGCAGGCAGACGCAGTTGAAGCACCCCAGTAACCTCAGCCTTCCAAACAAACTTTTATAAGGCAGTTTTTATATAAGAGGCCAGGTGGCAAAAAAATTTGAGCAAAGTTTGCGAAATGCAAACTTTGCAAGAAGGACTCCAGCCAGGGGAGTAGACACAAACAGTACAGAATGAGAACTACAGGCATGTGGAGGCATTTAGGGGCATATTTACGAAAGCCTTGCATCATGTTTGCACCATGCAAAGTGCTGCATGCATGACGCAAAGCCCCAAGCCATATTTATGAAGCCAAGCAAAGTGACTTTGCGTGGCTTCACAAATATAGAGTACCTAAAGCAGTGTAAATCGCTTTGCTTTATTCTGCGCAAGTCATTCTTTGGGTAGTGCGATGGGTGGGTGTGCAATGCAACAAAATCTTACACCTCCCCAGGAGAGGCCTAACAAGGAGAAATATGTTTATTTCTCTATGTGCGCTGCATTTAGTAGCACATACGCATTTAGAAAAATGCCTCAATGGGTTGTTTTTGTGCAGAAAGGTGCCCCTTACTGCACAAAATCAATCCTGCCGACAAGGGTGCCTGGGTTGGCACCAGGCTCCAGAAACATCTCGAGCGCAGGGGGAAAGGACAGGAATGCACTCTATTGGATAGATACAGTGCATTCCTCCCTTTCCCTGTGGTGCAGTGCAGCACAGCAAGGTAACTTGCTGCACTGCCCTGTGCCATCATTCCCATAAACATGCCCCTTAAGGTCTATGCATCCAAAAGGCTAGCTTGAGCAGAGTTACCTCATGCAGCTGAATTGGAGAGCTCTTCAGGTGCTTCCACATCTTTCAACCTGGAGACACTATGCCTGGTCAGGTACTTACAAATGCAAAACGAACAATAATTTTTTCTTAGTTTTATATAGCGCAAACTTAACCAGAAGGTATCAGAGCACTTTACATGAGCACCAGTTGTGTTACACAAGGTCACATTAATTTTTTGTAGACACAGGGAGATTATGTGATTTGCCCAAAATCACAGTATGTTGAGCGTCCCTGCAGAGACTTGAACCTTGTTCCTCAGATTAGAGATCAACCGCCCTAGCCATTAGGCGACATCCTATCCCCAACTGATGGACAAAATATTGAACGATGTCAAACATTCACCCCAGTAGAGAGATCTGGGCCTAAATCTGTCCTTTTTTTGCTTCCCATGCCATTCCAGTTTGAACGCAGCTAAATGCAAATCAGTCTTGACCCCCCCACCCCCAAACTGCCATGCCATGTCCTCCTTGGACCGGAAACAAGCTTCCTGAGACCGGTTTTGGGGTTTCACCCCTCAATAGCCAGGCAAGCTTGATACCAGTGGCATGAAGAGCACAGGACCAATGTCTGGGCATACCCGTCTCATTCGGGGGTGACAAATGCAAAGAGAACAATTGATGGATAGAGTGTTGAACAATGTCAAACATTCAGCCCAGTACAGAGATCTGGGCATAAATACATTGTTTTTTGCTCTACATGCAAATACAGTTTGAACCCAGCCATATGCAAATCAGTCTTGACCCTGACTCTCCACAGAGTTATTTTTTGTTTTCTCAAAAGTGAACAAGTTTTGGTTTTCTCCTTGATATATTTTGTCACATGACTAAATGCAAATAGAACGGGGATTGAGGCAAAGATAGATTGCACCTATGCTTAGTAGAGTAATCTCTATCTAGATACGCAAGGTGCTAGGGACCGGAGATTCAATGCCCCTAAATCTCCTAAAATACAGAGTATCTCAAAATTCCATAAACACAATGGCCCAGCACACCTAAATCAAATAATAGTTTAAAAAAAGTAACTGATAAAGTGTTAACATTTGTGATTCATATATCAAAATCAAACAATGGCAATTTCATCAGAAGTTGTTTCTCAAAATCCTTTATTAATAAGTTCTTTTTTCTCTATTTTTCAACGAGATAAAAGACTGTAGCCAACGCGTTTCATCCTTGCGGACTTCTTCAGGGCTACAAACAACATATATCTATGTATACAAAATTAAGTTAAATAAAGTTACACATCTAAAAAATACATCAAGAAATACAAATTCTTGTCAACCATTTTTAAACCATAGATTTTCAAAAATGCATTGTACATTTGCTTTCATTACCACACTATAATGCATAAAGCAAATTCATTTGAGTTTCATTAGTTGTTTCACATTATGTTCAATAGAGGGTCAGCTGATTTTGCCATCATCACATTATAATTCACATTCTGATGCCATGATTTAAAATTTGATCATCCTATATTTGAGATATCAGGTATGGATGCCCGGATGCTTTGCACCACAACCAACTTTTTATCAGGTGCATTGTCTAAATAAGTCTCTCCCTTCTCTATTATATCCGATAGATACAATTACGCATCTCCAGATTTTAGAAGGAGAAACCAAAAAAGAGAATAAATATAGTGAAGATTTCTAGACAGTGTGTTTTGTTCTGGTAAGAATTGCTAACTTCTCTTGCGTGATATGGGATGAATATAATGTTTTCATATATATATACTAGCATAATAAACCACCGGGACTGGTTATTGAACATTTTTAGCAACTAAAGAAATGAGTATGATCTGAGTATAAATCATGGCATCAGAATGTGAATTATAAAGTGATTATGGCAAAATCAGCAGAACCTCTATTGAACATAATTTTTGTCACATGGTAGTTCTCTTACTCGCAATGTCTGTTTTCCATATTCCTCTTACAAAAACACAACATTTTTTTAACACATTTTTATTAGTTTCTTTTATCATAATAAAATTGATGCAGTACATGAAATATGTGATATGGTACCTATTTTAACAAAGCTACGATGAGTACTGCTGTTTATGACAGAGGCAGACAGGCGATTACATTGCAAACAGTATATGCTTGCTATTAGTGATATACACACCCCATAACAACTATCATGTCTCGATTTTATATCTCCCATCGTCCGACCTGTATCCAAATTTGCAGTCCCTCATGCTTCTATTTGCAATACAACAAGAAAAAACCCTAACAAACCCTCCACCCCCCTCCCTGCAGTCCGTCTGTTGACATTTAGAACAGTCAAATATACATGTCAACCGTAGTTTGGCGTACAACAGCACTTTTTTAACAATCCTTTCGCAATTAACTTACATATACAGCTCTCACTTGTTTGTGGTACATAATCATACACTTGTTATTACTTTGTTTGGGGTGTTACAGTAATTTGCTCATCATACTTTACTGCGAGCCAGTAGGGGTGATATTAGAGTCTAAGTCTTGTGCTTTGAGGGCCTCTAACATAACGTCCCACTCCAATGCTATCGGGTTTTTACGCAGACCCCTGGCCTCCTCCGTCCGTATTTCCACATTTTCTGCACTTCCCCAACGGATCAGGTCACTGTGCAACGTATGTGCAGAGAGGGGGTTCTAGGATTTCCAACGCATGGTAATTGCCTGTGTTGCCAGGAGCAATGAGAGGTTCACAAATGTGTATTGTATTTTGTGCTTGTTATATGATTTATGGAGGCCCAGGAGACACTCTTCCATAGTATTAGGTATGTATCTGTGTGTGGCTGCCTGCGTGTAACACCTAACTGCATCCCAAAACCCTCGTAGGCACAGGCAAGACCACACCATGTGGGCTAGGTCAGCCCCCTCACAGTGGCATCTCGGGCAATGGTGTTGGGTTTGTGGGAGCATTTTTGTCTATTCTGTGTGGGGTAAGATAGGCCCTATGTAGTATCATGGTTGGAATGAACTTGAGGATTTCCTAGGGTGTTCTATGATTCTCCCATTCCTTGTCTTCTAGGGCTCGCCCTATGTCATCTGACCATGCAGTGCATAATGGAAGGAGGGCAATCTCCGTCTGAGCCCGGACCCCCAAAATATAGCCATCTTATCAGGTGTCTCCCACGGCCCATGTAATAGAGTGTTTTAACCAATTTGTGGGTAGTGGGTTCCTGCCGGTGCGGAGCCCAGTGTCTTTTGACATAGTGAATTAATTCCACGTGTACCATATACAAATGCCCCGATGCCCCCGTTTCCCTAACGAAGTTGTCGTAATCCAGTAGCTGCCCATCGTTAAACAAGTCAGACAACAAGCTTATCCCTTCTTCCAACCAAGGAGCGATTGTACGTTTTGTGATTCTCCCAGCCTCCAGTGGTAATCCCAGTAGAGGGATGTTGCCTGCATAGTCAGGGTGCAAGCTTGTGTAGTCTAAAGCCACTCTCCAACATTGCAGCGCTGTGCTTAATAAGGGTGGAAGGTGATGAGGGAGCTTGCATCTTGCTAATAGCATTGTGTGCAAGGCTCCTTTACTTATATCCCGCTCTGTAAACCCTATTTCTTGCAGATTATGCCCTGCCATCCAATAAGATAGCCATTGTAATTGGCAGGCATAATAATACGCTCTGAGATCCGGCACTCCCAGACCTCCCCTGCTCGTACCCAGCTGTAGCTTTTTGAGACTTATCCTTCGCCTACCATTCCCCCAGACTAGGTCGATAAGCATGGTGTTCAAAAGTTTAAAGGTAGTCTGTGAGACCAACAGAGGCAGATTTGTGAAGTAATAAATTAAGCGCCAGAGGACCACCATTTTTGTTATAGCTACTCTGCCAATCACTGACAGGGGGAGCGTGGTCCAAAAGGCAATGCTAGAATGCATGGCTCTTATTGGTTTAATAAGGTTGCCTTCCAACATATCAGCGGGGTCCTGTATACATGAATACCCAGGTACTTAAATGTAGGTGGAGCTACCTGCAACATCGTGGACCCAAATGCGATTTCTGTAGGGGAGGCATGCTAGCGGAAGAAAAAGACATGCAACTTTGCCGGGTTAATGGCTAAGCCCGATATTCGTTCAAAGGTTTCAAAGATTTCAGCAAGGGGGGGCCGGATTGGACAGAAGGTCTTTGATATAAAGAACAATGTCATCTGCATATGCAGAGAAAAGGTGCGTAGTAGGCCCTATCTGTATGCCCAGTTCCTGTGCGTCCATACGTAACTTAAGAGCAAGGGGCTCCAGTGCCAATATGAACAACTATTGTGTTTTTACCTAGGAACCTAAATCGATATTCCTATTTTATGCCTTTGTACGGTTATAATCAATAATATCCCTATAATGGCATAAGAATTATATCCATATCTAGTTGTAGCCCATGCAGTCACATTAAGCAAGGCTACTTCCCCGGACTCCTAGAAAGCACAACGTGTTCTCTAAACACACCAAACCTCCAGCAACCTGGGAAAACCCCATTTGCTTTTGTTTTGATTTGTCATAGAACTCCTGCGAGCACTGTAAGAACGGCCAGTTCTTAGTGACATCTTTATTGACGTCTTATGTCCAACCTTACGTCAAACCCGGCACCTTTCAGGTATAAATATACCAATGTTGCCGTAAGCAAACACACAGTGGTGGTTTTGGAGCAGAGCAGCTATCTACTTGCCCGAGAGCCCAGCTGATGCGAGAGCCCACGGATGCTGCCCCTCCTCTTTGACGCGCTGAGAAAGACGCTGTCTTTTTCTCCAGCCGAGAAAATCCAGCTCCGGCGTTTCCAGCCTACCCTTGCGGGTTGCTGGAATATCGAGTCCTGAGGAAAGAGATACCCGACCTCCCACATTCTACTACCAAGGTACGCAGCTGACTAAACCCTTAAAGAGAATTCTTGAGCCAGATTCTTGGCAAAACCAACTTTACTTAAACTGCTACTTTCTTACTCCTTCCCACATATTAGGCTTAGGTCAGGTACACCGGGGTAGGCGTATTTTAGAAGCACCAGTTGAGTACGTTAGTCAATGTATATATGTATGAATATTTTTTATCCATTTTAAAGTATCTTATGGCTAAGAAACCATATCAATGCTTTTACAATATTATTTCATAATACTCCTTTTACTGTACGCACTTTACTTTACATTAAGTATTGCAATTGTGGCAATTCATTTCTCTTGCATGAGAAGGAAGACTGCTCAATAAATTATACCTTTTATTGAAAACGCCTGTCTCTCTTTTCTCTGCACTCTGGTGAAACTAAGTACGCACAATTGACTGAGTGAAATAGCTGTCTATTGTTTTCACACGACTCTAGAGATACACTCTTATTCTGAGGGAGCAAAGTTGTCATGTTATATGGTTGTCAGAAGCTAATCCCTTCTTGTCTATCCAGGGAGGTTAAACTCCTCCTTGTTTATTCGAGAAAGTTTCTAGTGACCTCTGAGCAAGCTGGCAAAACTTAAGTCTAATATAGTCAGTAGAGACCTAGTCGACCTCAGTCCTACGTCTACACTGCTGAATATATTATTCCAATGCGCAGAGCCTATTGGGAATATAGGAAATACACTACATGGCGCCCAACGTTTGGTAAGGCGATAAAACTAACGCAAGACGTTAGAGTAACTCAGTCGTGTTTTTTCACACAGACCCTTTTCCCGTAAATACTCCAAAAGACGTCTGGAGTGGGTAAAAGGTTAAAATCCGCCGGAACTTAGTAGGAAGAGAATCCTATGTATAGTTTTTGGTTTATTCAACGTTGAAGGATACAGTGTTCCAAAATATTGTGCACCTAATCTTTGTTTCCTTGAAAATTGATCTGCAACAAAAAACCTTCTGTCAGTAAAATGGTGGAAAGTGACGATGAAACGGAGAGAGCTAGAAAAGCAGCTCAACTCACAGCAGATGACACAACTCTCCAACAGAATGACCCGGATGCCATACTCATTCCGGTTAATGTAAGAAGAACTATAACTCTTAAACTTATAGAAAATGGACTGACATCACGAGGTGGTACAGTCATATTCGTGGTAGAGGCCCATGAATATTGGCAGACGGAGGTATTCTACTCATAGATAAACTTTCCAGCAGCAAACGCTGTAACACACGAGTTCCACTATTACAAAATAGAGGAACCTCCGGAGGAATACACTTCTTTCGAGGATGTTGAAATCCCATTAAATTACCAAGAGCACCTGCTCTGGTTTAAAGGTGCCCTAAAACATAATAATCACATCACCAGGCTCGGTCCACTAGGTAGACCGGGAGCAACGTGGCCGGTTCTAGCCAGCTACACCCTACATCCAGACATCGAAAAAATGTCAGTTCCTGAACTTTTAGCCCAGCTAAAAGTATTAATTAAAATATATAGACAATTAGTCCAATATGTAATGCGGACTTCAACAGTCCAACCAGCTAATAAAATTCCACAGCTGACCCCTCACCAGGGGAACACAAACAAAATTACACCACAGAACATACAATCATGTCTTGGTAAAACACCCGCAAAACGGGAACAAATTCCATTCTGGCTAGCACAAAAAATAACTCAAATAGAGGCAGTGTTTCCGGATACTACTCCTACTGAGAAACACAGAATTCTGACTATCTGCCTCCCAATGGGGATCGCACCACATGTGGAAGACTGTGACACTTGGGGAACAGTCTTTGCTTCCATTTACACAAAAACACATGGTGTTCGGGGGGGCGGAGCCAGCCAGCGTCGATGGTGGACGCATAAGCGCGAGGCTCCTCACCATCAATTGGAAAATCCGTTAATCTATCCTTTACTAGACGTGGCCGAGTTCCAAGACTCAGGGGCCTCCTTCGTTCCCCCCGCTCTGGCCCCCGTGGGGATTGCAGCACGGGACGATCCCGGAGACTGACGGAGACTAGCCCCTCCCGCGGACGCCGGACCAGGCCGCAACCACCGGTCTCTCCTAGTTGGCGATCCGTTCTGCGTCACCCTGCATGCGGCCGCTGACGGGACCGGCACCCAGAGTACGCCGGAGGTCCGGAGAGAGGCACCCTGATTCCGCATCTGGAGACTGATGCAAAGATCGGAGGACTAGCGGAGGGACCTGCAGCGGACAGAGAGCCCAGCAACACCTGTGAGCCCCACTCAGACGCCCGGGGAGAGGACGTGGGTGAGGAGCCTGCATGCGCCCGGTGGTCTGTGGCGGCGGAGGCCTCCCCCCTGTGATCGGCTCGCACTGGGGGGGTGGACAGGTGTCCAACTGCAGGGTGCGCAGTGGGGAGTGAATTGGTGGGGTATATGAACTCGTGCTACCCCCGGCGTGGAGGCGACAATTCAAACACGGCAGTTGCGACTGCGGTCCAACCGGCGGAGGACTTTCGGCCAGCCTAGCCTTGGGGCACGAAGGACACAGTACAGGAGCGACGCGGAGGCTGCAGAGATGCGGCTCTTTCCCGTCGATCCCCAGAGGAGCTGCTTTGGGGACAAAGTGAGGTGAACTAGCAGCTCCCCCCCTGCCCCCTCCCCCCTCCCCCCTTTTTCTGTGAGTCCGGGGCACAGGTATAAGGCCGCTGACTCAAGTGAGCAAGCCTGTGTGGGCGCAGAGACTCGGGCTGTGTAGTACGAGCCCTGAGGGGGTAGCCTCACATACCACTGGGACCCTGCCGAGGCTTGGTGGGAAGTGAATCACATAGAAGTCACCCAAGAAAGAGGCGGCCTTTGCAGGTACCGGGACACAGGTCCCTCCTGTCCTCAAGAAGCAGACATGGGGAAAGGGGATAGAACGCAGACCAAACTATCCTTTGACCAACGCCGGCAGAAGGAGCCGGAGCCACGTGCAGAGCAGACACCTCCACGTGGTGGAGAGCCGGGGGGCTCACTCTGTGCGGAGATCAAGGACATGCTGACAACCATGGAAAAGGGGCTACAAGAAGGCATGTCGGCCATTGATACCAAAATCGATGCGCTCTCATACCGCATGGACCGCATGTCTGAGAGAATAGACAAACACGCGGAAAGGCTGGACATGACGGAGAGGCGCTTAACTGAAGCCGAGGAAGCACAGACAGAATGGGACAGTGACCGCAAACAATTCAGTAGACTGCTGCAGGTCATCCAGGACAAGTCTGAAGATTTGGAGGCACGCTCCCGATGCTCGAACATTCGCATTATTGGAGTGGCAGAAACGACCCAAACGGGTAAGATGGAGCTGTTCGCACTCCTGGGAGGAGGGGTCTTCTCACCAATGTTTATTGTGGAACGCGCACTGGGACCGCGCCCACGCCTGGGGGCCAATCCCAGGCCGATCATTGCAAAATTGCTTAATTATAGAGACAGAGACGCGGCACTTAGAACGGCCCGAGAGAAAGGAACGCTGCAGTATGAGGGAATGGACATATCACTGTACCCGGACTTCACGGCAAAAGTCCAGGAAGAGAGAAGGCACTTTGCCCCATACAAACAACAGCTCCGGGAACTTGGCATGGACTACGCAATGTTGTACCCAGCAAAGCTACGTATCAACAGACAGGGGCGCTCGCATTTTTTCACGGACCCTAAAGAATTGCAAAAATCACTGAAGATATGGGCCAAGGAACGACGAGGCAGCCCGAGGAGGCAGACGGCGGAGCCAGATAGCAACAACGACCTTGAGGAGCAGGACTAAGTTGAAAGTGCGGAGTTCAGAGGGTCGGCGGTGACCTTCAAACTGTTGAACTGAACTGCAGGTCCTCCAGTGCGCTGGCCATGCTTCACAGCTCCCCTGTGAAAACTGATGGGGGAAATGACAGGAACTATACTGGGTGAGATCTTTGCATGCTGGTTTGGCGCTGCTGAGAGGGCGCAATGTTTTGACACTTTTGGGTCTTAGGGACAGCATGATGTATGGTGTCTCTGCAACAGGAAAGGACTACTGTAGGGCATTCTTGTGGTGTGGGGGCGAGGGGGGACTCCAATACCTAGTTGTTAAGGGCATTGGTTGGCCAATGTCGAAACATATAAGAAGGGTGATGGTGTAGGGGCAGACTTGTGATACTTTCTTGTAGTGCCAAACTGGAGGGGCAGGTCAATGGGTTTTGTTTGGCGACCTCTGCCCTAGCGCTGTCAGCAATTCTGGCCCACATTGGGCCCAGCTTGGGGATTAATTTCAGGTGCTTGATGGGGAGGAATGAGGGGGAGGTAGGGGACTTGGTCTGACCAGGTTGGGGTTGGTTGGCAGTGGGAGGAGGGAGGGCGCGGGAGTTATGTTGCGGTTCATTCTTGGTGGGCGGGCTCCAGGTGAATTGAAGAAAGCTACATCGATAGTGGTTGTGTTGCTCTTGCTGCGTGTTCTCAGGATTGGTGTTTTGATGCGCAGGTCCCTGACCAATGGGTCAGATATCACAAGTTTCCGGGTTCACGTATAGATGGCTGGTATACAACTATACACAAGATGAATATAGTCTTGCACACCTATGCCAACACTGTTAGGGTTCTGTGCATGGTGGGGGGTCAGTGTCAGATGTTGAGAGCCCATGAGATAGGTCACTTTGATGATTATGGCTGACGTGCAACCTAGGAACTCGGTAGGGGAAACCGAGTCCTTCAAAGCAATGACCTGGAATGTTAGGGGGCTCAATGATTACCGAAAGCTACGCAAATACCTGCAGAGGCACCAGATAGATCTGGCTTTATTACAGGAAACGCACTTGCCTAACACCAGTAAGATGCTCTCTTATAGGGGGCTCCTAGGGAACACCGCACACGCGGGCTTCACCACTCACGGAAGGGGGATCCTCACGTGGGTGAATCCTAAGTCCAAATTGCAACTCACGCTACTAAGTGCTGACCCGGAGGGGAGGTTTGTGTTGTCCAGATGTGTGGGTAAAGGACATGATCTTGTGGTCATGAATGTGTACGGCCCCAACTATGACTCTCCCGACTTCTATGCAGCTGCAGCCAGACACTGTGTAGGGCTGAACTCCTCTAGAATGCTTTGGGGGGGGGGGTTAATTTGATATTTAACACCGAGCTGGATAGATCCGCAGGCCCCCCTAGACATCCGGCTGCTGCCGCTTTACAAATGCATTCAGAAAAGGGGGTGGTGATGAACAGAGTGTCTGAATTAAGTAGACCACTCTTACCCAGTCCAAAGATCAGGGCTTGATCCATCACCGTTTTTTAGCTCACTGCACCATCCCAGCTCAGAACCTGGCTACATGCAAATTAGTTTGTTACTGTCCCAGTGCATGATGGGAACAGGGCAAACCAAACTACCAAGCCAATTCTTATATTGGGAAGGAAACAAGCTACCGGGGACCGGTTTCTGGCATTTCAGCCGTCGTCGGCCCCGGCTTGCTTGAATCCTGATGGTGCAATGAGCAAGGGACTCACATCTGAGTATACCCTTCCACGCTTATGGTGGACAAAATGATTCAGAAAAGGGGGTGGTGATGAACAGAGTGTCTGAATTAAGCAGCCCACTCTTACCCAGTCCAAAGATCAGGGCTTGATCCATCACCGTTTTTTAGCCCACTGCACCATCCCAGCTCAGAACCTGGCTACATGCAAATTAGTCTGTTCCTGTCCCAGTGCATGATGGGAACAGGGCAAACCAAACTACCAAGCCAATTCTTATACTGGGAAGGAAACAAGCTACCGGGGACCGGTTTCTGGCATTTCAGCCGTCGTCGGCCCGGCTTGCTTGAATCCTGATGGTGCAATGAGCAAGGGACTCACATCTGAGTATACCCTTCCACGCTTATGGTGGACAAAATGATTCAGAAAAGGGGGTGGTGATGAACAGAGTGTCTGAATTAAGCAGACCACTCTTACCCAGTCCAAAGATCAGGGCTTGATCCATCACCGTTTTTTAGCTCACTGCACCATCCCAGCTCAGAACCTGGCTACATGCAAATTAGTCTGTTCCTGTCTCAGTGCATGATGGGAACAGGGCAAACCAAACTACCAAGCCAATTCTTATACTGGGAAGGAAACAAGCTACCGGGGACCGGTTTCTGGCATTTCAGCCGTCGTCGGCCCGGCTTGCTTGAATCCTGATGGTGCAATGAGCAAGGGACTCACATCTGAGTATACCCTTCCACGCTTATGGTGGACAAAATGATTCAGAAAAGGGGGTGGTGATAAACAGAGTGTCTGAATTAAGCAGACCACTCTTACCCAGTCCAAAGATCAGGGCTTGATTCATCACCGTTTTTTAGCTCACTGCACCATCCCAGCTCAGAACCTGGCTACATGCAAATTAGTCTGTTCCTGTCCCAGTGCATGATGGGAACAGGGCAAACCAAACTACCAAGCCAATTCTTATACTGGGAAGGAAACAAGCTACCGGGGACTGGTTTCTGGCCTTTCAGCCGTGGTCGGCCCGGCTTGCTTGAATCCTGATGGTGCAAGGTGCAATGAGCAAGGGACTCACATCTGAGTATACCCTTCCACGCTTATGGTGGACAAAATGATTCAGAAAAGGGGGTGGTGATGAACAGAGTGTCTGAATTAAGCAGACCACTCTTACCCAGTCCAAAGATCAGGGCTTGATCCATCACCGTTTTTTAGCTCACTGCACCATCCCAGCTCAGAACCTGGCTACATGCAAATTAGTCTGTTCCTGTCCCAGTGCATGATGGGAACAGGGCAAACCAAACTACCAAGCCAATTCTTATACTGGGAAGGAACCAAGCTACCGGGGACCGGTTTCTGGCATTTCAGCCGTCGTCGGCCCGGCTTGCTTGAATCCTGATGGTGCAATGAGCAAGGGACTCACATCTGAGTATACCCTTCTACGCTTATGGTGGACAAAATGATTCAGAAAAGGGGGTGGTGATGAACAGAGTATCTGAATTAAACAGACCACTCTTACCCAGTCCAAAGATCAGGGATTGATCCATCACCGTTTTTTAGCTCACTGCACCATCCCAGCTCAGAACCTGGCTACATGCAAATTAGTCTGTTCCTGTCCCAGTGCATGATGGGAACAGGGCAAACCAAACTACCAAGCCAATTCTTATACTGGGAAGGAAACAAGCTACCGGGGACCGGTTTCTGGCATTTCAGCCGTCGTCGGCCCGGCTTGCTTGAATCCTGATGGTGCAATGAGCAAGGGACTCACATCTGAGTATACCCTTCCACGCTTATGGTGGACAAAATGATTCAGAAAAGGGGGTGGTGATGAACAGAGTGTCTGAATTAAGCAGACCACTCTTACCCAGTCCAAAGATCAGGGCTTGATCCATCACCGTTTTTTAGCTCACTACACCATCCCAGCTAAGAACCTGGCTACATGCAAATTAGTCTGTTCCTGTCCCAGGGCATGATGGGAACAGGGCAAACCAAACAACCAAGCCAATTCTTATACTGGGAAGGAAACAAGCTACCGGGGACCGGTTTCTGGCATTTCAGCCATCGTTGGCCCAGCTTGCTTGAATCCTGATGGTGCAATGAGCAAGGGACTCACATCTGAGTATACCCTTCCACGCTTATGGTGGACAAAATGATTCGGAAAAGGGGGTGGTGATGAACAGAGTGTCTGAATTAAGCAGACCACTCATACCCAGTCCAAAGATCAGGGCTTGATCCATCACCGTTTTTTAGCTCACTGCACCATCCCAGCTCAGAACCTGGCTACATGCAAATTAGTCTGTTCCTGTCCCAGTGCATGATGGGAACAGAGCAAACCAAACTACCAAGCCAATTCTTATACTGGGAAGGAAACAAGCTACCGGGGACCGGTTTCTGGCATTTCAGCCGTCGTCGGCCCGGCTTGCTTGAATCCTGGGCACCACCCCCTTTTCTGAATCGCTTTACAAATGCAGGCCGAGATGGTACAATTGGAACTAGTAGACGTCTGGAGGGAGAGACACCAGGACAGAGGGGGCTACACTCACTACTCTGCTTACCACAATATACACACCAGGATAGACTACTGGCTGGCCACGCATTCCCTTCTAGAGATGGTGCGAACGTGCAAGATATTGCCGCGCACGCTGTCAGACCACTCCCCATTACTGCTGATTCTCGACTTCCCCAAACATAGAATCCCTCCATTCACATTGCGTTTCCCCCCGTACTCACTGCTGGACGAGGGGTTCAGGGGCGAGCTGGGGGAGGAGAAAGACTTGTTCTTTGAAACGAATATAGGGTCGGTCGACAGTTTCCGGACTGTATGGGAAGCATTTAAAGTCTGCATTAGGGGAGTGGCGATGGCCAAACACTCCAGTGTACTGAAAGCTATCAGACAGAGATTGGCACACTTGGAGAGACAGATAGCAGATTTGGAGAGGCAGCACATAGCGGGCATAGTTGCGGCGGGGACCAGGGAACTGCAGGAGCTCCTTAAAGAGTTCAACGAGGAGGCAGACAGGGAAGTCCGACACCTGGGCAAATACACAATGGCGCGCGTATATGGTGAAGGGGAGCGCCCTGGCTATCTACTGGCTAAGATAATGAAAGGCACCAGGAGACGACAAGTAATCACAGAGCTGGAATTGGAAGCGGGGGCCTGCTCACTGAGGAGGGAGAGATACTAGTCGAGTTCAAAAACTTCTACGCAGATTTATACACTACTAAGATATCCGCGGTGGAGGAACAGATAGATAGCTACCTGAGCTACATCAAAATGCCGTTCCTCGAGAACTGGCAAAGAGACTTCCTGATGTCCCCCATTCAACAGGAAGAGATCTCGGACGCGCTTGATAGTATGAAGCCCGATAGTGCTCCGGGGGCGGACGGCCTGACAGTTAGCTTTTACAAAGCATTTAAAGACAGGCTCCTCCCGCACCTATCCACTCTCTTTGACGATATATGTGAGGAAGGAACCATGCCGCCCTCCATGAGAGAGGCGATGATAGTTACGGTCCTCAAACCGGGAAAACCACACGCCCAAGCAGGTTCATACCGACCGCTGTCCCTATTGAATGTGGACGCCAAACTGTACGCTAAGGTGCTGGCCGCTCGGTTGGCGATGGTTGCCCCCGACCTGGTAGCCCCTGAACAAGTGGGATTTATTCCGACACGCAACCTCACCTATAATATACATACGGTGATGGGGACCATCCAGCACACGCGACAGAACACCAAGGCGATAGCGGTGTTCCTGGACATGGAGAAAGCGTTCGATTCTGTAGAGAGGCCGTTCCTGAGTAGAGTCCTTAAGAAACTGGGAGCACTGTTCCTTCAAATGCTGGGCGCACTATACCACAGGCCCACGGCGCGAGTCCGACTGGGCGATAGGGTCTCGGAGCCGTTCGACATCAGCAGGGGCACTAGGCAGGGATGTCCTCTCTCGCCTCTGCTCTATGCTCTGGTGGCGGAACCGTTAGCCTGTGCGATCAGAGAATACCACTCGTATGAAGCCGTCAGCTACCCTACGTACAAGATAGGAATATCTACCTACGCCGATGATACCTTGCTCTATGTCAGAGACCCGGCTAATAACCTATCCTCGGTCCTGAGGGAAGTGGTGCACTTTGGTGCACTCTCTGGACTCAAGGTGAACTGGTCCAAGTCAGTTGCGTTCCCTCCTACTCCCGTCACTGAGCCCTTCGACATGGAGTATCCGCTCCAGTGGACTACTGAGCCAATTCGATATTTAGGTATTATGTTTCACACTGACCCTGATGTTATGACAAGAGAGAATTACGGAGTGGCCTATAGCAAACTGGCGGATGACGTGGAGATCTGGTGCAAACTACCATTATCTCTAATGGGACGTATTGCCATAATGAAAATGGTGGTACTCCGAGGTTTCTATTCCTCTTCAACAATATTCCTATCGTGTTATCCAAGGCCTTTTTCGCTACGCTAACCAAACTCCTTATCCGCTTGGCCTGGGGTGGCAAACAACCCAGAGTGAAATGGGAGGTCCTGAAGCTACCGTATGAGCAGGGGGGCCTGGGTGCACCAGATATGGAAAGGTATTACAGAATCGCGCAAGCTACCCATCTCCATACGTGGATCCACGGAAGTCCAGATATTCCACATGTGATCATGGAAAAACTGTTCGCGGACCCTGTGCCCCTTTCGGCAACGATATGCGGCCCTATGGACCGCAGAGTGGGGACACTGGACTCTATTATGACAACTAATCATGCTTGGCACTCACTACTGCGAAGACAGGACAAAGAGTTGCTGTACTCGCCGCACATGCCTATACACTGGGCGTTGTGGCTGCCCACTTTGGTGGAGACAGGGGTCTGCGGTGCACTCCGCAAGCTGGGTGCACACACAATGGGGGATCTATTTGAACAAGGAAAGGTTAAGACATGGGAGCAGTTCACGCGGGGAGAGACACAGCCCTCGTTGCTGCAGCGATTTCAATTCCATAGAGTACAAAGTGCATTCCTGGAACTGTTGGGCCCAGATCTGGAGGAGCCACCCGAAGTCCCGGAGCTGACGTGCGTCATCAACATGGCTGCACCCCAAAAACTCATAACGAAGCTTTACAAAATAGGTCATGAACACACTGCGCTGCAATACACTAAGGCGCGATTAGCCTGGCAAAGTGACTTAAATATCCAGATAGACAATAGCATGTGGACACACTGTTGCGCAAACCCTAGGAAAATATCATTGAACGGACGGCATCGACTGGTCCACTTCAAATACTTGCAGCGTGTCTATTACACGCCGGAGAGGCTGCACAGATATG
This sequence comes from Lissotriton vulgaris, assembly GCF_964263255.1. NCBI lineage: Eukaryota > Metazoa > Chordata > Amphibia > Caudata > Salamandridae > Lissotriton > Lissotriton vulgaris. The sequence continues at coordinate 1,075,966,379 of NC_141689.1, read as the reverse complement.
GACTGCGAGACACCCCGGAGTGCGAGAGGTGCCGCGCCCCAGTGGCGGACTTTTTGCATATGGCCTGGGCTTGCCCGGGAGTGCAGAAATTCTGGCGCATGGTGTTTGCTGAATTGGGCACTATAGTTGATCTAGAGCTGGCCATGGACCCTGCTCTTGCCCTGCTTGGATTCTCGAAAGGGGTGCCTGTGGCAGTGAGAAAATTGGTAGGCATGGGCATGCTAATCGCAAAGAGAGTGGTGGCGCTGTGTTGGATGAGGGGCCTCTTACCTACAATGAAAAGATGGTCCAGTGATATGTTGTTTTGTAACACGCAATCATAGATTTATGGTGAATTGCTCCCACCCAGGAGCCAGCCTAAGAACTTCTGGGGACTGTACCAGACCTACATAAACGCAAAAGACACAGTCGAGGAGTCCCCAGTGCAGTAAAGGGAGGGGCAATCAGAGCCGATTGATACAGGTCCACATGCAGTGCAGGAGTAAAGGGGCGAGGTGGAGACACACAATAGAGCCGGGATCAGGGGGAGGCAGACAACAGAGTGGTACATCCTCTTCTGGACATTGGTCGGGGGGCAGGATATGTCAGGTGGTGTTAGGCCAAGGGCAGGCCCTGAAGGCGATCTTGGAGATTGCGCAGCGAAGCTACGCACTACACTCACCATAACTACACAACCATGTAAACGGAGCCACAATGGGGGAGTTGGGGAGTTGGGACAGGGTGTTCGGGGGGAGGTGGGGGCGAAAATGTTAAAATATAATGTTGTATGCTATCACGGATAGGGCAGAGTCCTGACTGCCGTCCGTGACACCTATTTGAGTAAATGACTTGCATACTGTTTGCCCTTTTTGTTATGTGCTTTGTAGACCAGTTTCATGGTAATGCTAGCCTGAGAAGGGTTGTAGGCGGACAGCTCTGTATGTATTGCATCCTGCCAATAAAAAATAAATAAAAATAAAAAAACACATGGTGTTCCGTCCATGGTGGTAATACCAGATGTACTAAGACAGATTCAAAATGAATACGGTCCAGAACCTGCTTTAACTCTGGGTATGAAATTACTGAAAGACTTCAAGCAGGTCTCTGCTATATTATTAGCCAACATAAAAGGAGAAGCAGCAACTGTGGCGATCCGCCAGAAATTGAAAGAAACAGATATAGCAGACCAACCAATTGAACTTGCCATAATCATAGAAAAATCCTATGAAGAACTAGGTAGAGATAGTTTGGGTGGGAAACGGAGAGTAGGCCCAGACAATGCTAGACAGCGCAGCAGAAGTGACAATAGCTCGCAAGATCCTGATGAATCATCTGGAGACAGTGGACACGAATGAATACATTCAGGTGGAAACTGCAGATACCAGAGTTAGCAAACCTCATAAAATATACGAAATAACATTGCGTATAGAGGGGGATAAGACTAGGAAATTAAGGGGTCTGTTTTGGGATAACCTTTCAAAAGGCTATGACATCCTTCTAGCTGAGAAAGACTGGCCACCAGAGTTTGTCAGGGAGTGCCCACATGGTGAAGAAATGATTATGCCGGCCTTCTCAAATCATATTCCAATTCATAGAAAATACACATATGCAAGAAAACGGGCAGTAGCCCAAGCTCCTGCATTATATAAAAATCATGTAGGATGGGATGAAGACTCCCCTCCTCACAAAATCCAGTTAAAATGTCAACCCACTGCACAAAGGCAGTACCCAATTAAGCAAGAAGCTAAAAAACAAGTCAGGGAGATCTTAGATCAACTTGAATACCAAGGGGTGATCGAAACATTCACCTCTCAAATGAACAATCCTTTGTTTCCTGTCTCCAAACCAGACAATTCATATCGTTTAGTCTTGGACAACAGACACCTTAACTCATGTTGCAAGACATTTGCAGTACAAAACTCACACAGTGCGGCACTAATGATTAACATCGTTCGCAAAAAATACAAAACAGCATTAGACATCTCTAATGGATTCTTTTGTCAAAACATTGCACCCGAAAGCAGGTATCTAACCGCTTTCTCAATAATGGGGTCACAGAAAAATTTCTGTTGACTCCCACAGGGATTCAAGAATAGCCCAGGATTATTCTCAGCAAGGGTAACAGAGTTACTACAAATATATGATGATGAGGCATTATCTTATGTCGATGACATCTATCTCACAGATGATGACCTGGATACTCACTTGAAAAGAGTGAACACCATAATACTTAGGTTCGCAGCGAAGGGTTACAAATTCAACTTTAAAAAGTCACGAATTGCCCATCTAACTGTCCTGTTTCTAGGATATGAATTATCAAGTGAAGGCAAAAGCCTAGCAGACAATTTCTTAGAGAAGTGCGCTGTACTCCAAGCACCAAAAACGCTGAAGAACTTACAATCAATACTAGGTTTTCTGAATTTCGGAAGAACTTACATTCTAAATTATGCAGAGAGGGTTAAACCTCTCTATGAATTATTAAAACCTGATTTTAAACCAATCAATTTGACTCAGAAACACACAGAAATTTTGGGATCATTGCAAACAGACATGTTAGCTAAAACAAAATTAGAAACTTGCGACAACACACGCACCCTTGTAATGCGAGTCATCCCAGGAAGATGCAGATTCACATACCTGACCTCTAAATGAGGGAGAAACGGTACCAATAGCTTACAAATCACATTTGTACACACAAGCTGAAAAACATTCAGTCTTACAGAAATATTGTAAATGCGGTTCATACTGCTATAGCAAAAGAAAGAGCCCAATGCCAAGGCAAAAGAATAACTGTTTATACAGCAAAATCAGCCTTTGAGGCGTTATTCCTACCAGTTAATCTAAAAACGGTGGCACTAGATCCAAAATGGATACAGTGGAAAAATTCTCTTGCTGCAGAAGACGTGAAATACTATTTTGACCCGAACATGAAAAAACTGAAAGATCTAAAATATGAAGAAGAATATCCTCTGCCAATCGAAATTCTGCCTCTCCAACAGCACTCTTGTATAATCTATACAGACAGATTTGTACAACATTACGATGTGGATAATAAATCCTACAATGCAGCGTGCGCGATTGTTAAAGGTCGCTGGCTCTGTGGTAAATTCAGACCAAAAATAACAAAAACTGAATCAATAAGAAACTGTTCGGCTCAGTGAGCTGAAATCAGATCTTTAAAGATGGAGCTTGAAAATGCCGATCGTGAATTCCCGACACTAATAGCGTGCGATTCGCATTTTTGCGTCAAATCTTACAATAATGACTTGCAGAACTGGGTTCAAAACGATTACAAAGATGACACAGGTGCCACAATCAAGCATAAATTGCTTTGGGAACAGGTAGTTCTTTTGCAGAAAGAACTATGAAAGACTCACGTGATACATACACTAAGTCATCAACGTGATGGCGTTCACGTTGCAGGGAATTCATTGGCTAATACAGCCACAGCGGAAGCAGCTCAACCGGCTTCCGTAGCCACAAAAAAGCGTTCAGAAAAATATATAGACGGGGAAACCATGCTGGCGGTAAGAACGTCTTCAAAAGGCGACTGTGCAGTACTACCGTGAACTATCCACTCAATTATACATACGTAATTGACGCAAACTCCATTCCTTTTGCTCAAATCCCTGGAGTGGGAGATAGAGTAATTCCAAACACGAACAGGAGAGTCTTATTAATAGCAGACGCACACATGGGTGAAGGTCTAAGGCACAATGAGATCAAGGAATCTCTGAAAGAATTACAATGGTGGCCGGGGATGAGCGTGCAACATTATAAATTTGCAAAGAACTGTCAGAACTGCAACAGAGATCGCAGTAGCGAACCGACCGGAGTATTGCCATGGCCCTTCTTGTAGTTAGCATAAGGCTAACTATACGTAAAATCCAGCGTCTCATGAATTTCCTTTTAAGAACAGATTCACTTAAAAATACAGACCCCAGCGCTCGGCTGACGCTAGGACTGTTATAAAAGATTTGCGAGTCTTTATCGGCACATACGCAATTGGCATGCTACATTCTGACCAGGGTCCTGCTTTTAGCTCTTGAGCTTATAGGGAGGCCATGACCAGCATGGGCATTGCATTGCGGTACTCTTGTCCCTTCCATCCTGAGGGAAATGGGATTGTGGAAAGAAAAAACCGGGACATAAAGCAATCTATAACGGCAAGGGTATTAGGTTCGGGTGATGGGTGGGTCCAACATTTAACAAGTGTCCAACGTAGTCTTAATAACCCTCCAAGAAATTCTCTAAAAGGTTTCAGCCCGTACGAGCTATTGTTCGGTACTAGAATGCATATTCAGGACTTAGATAGTCAAACTTCAGTGGTAAAGAAAAATGCTTTGATATCAAAGACCGTTTGGCTGTTTTACAGGACTTAAATGAAACAAGAAGAGCCCTAAGCAACATAAAGTTAAAGCAACAGCCAGAAGCCACTGAAGATAAACCACCTGTCCCAGCAAGGCCTGTCTGGATTACAAAGATTGGGGATCTAGTCAGAGAGAAGATCGCGGTGAAGAAGGAATTTGGGCCTTCTTACAGAAAAGCAGTACCTGTCTTAGCTATCAGCGGAACAAGATCAGTTGTACTACCACCCCTTGCTGGTAAAAAGGAGAACCGAGTTGTATCCATCGACCTGGTAAAACCACAATCATGTGGCCAATAATACGTAGTAGGCCCAGTGGACTCCCGAGAAATAGTAGAATACCAAAATTTGCTACAATCCAAGAGCTTCAAACTGAGAGACTAATCACATTTGATAAACCTGCAGTGAATCAAAAAGGACTATGCAACAATGCCATGGAACTTGTGCCTCTTGAAACCCAAATCACAACAGTTCGTCATGAAACACCTGTCTACAACGATGTAGCCTCAGACTATGCTAATGAAAGAAAAGATGAAAAAGCAAATGAAAATTCGGAAGCAATTCCAACAATTGACAGAACTGCATCTGGCTACTTCATCAATTTTGATAACTTTTCTGAAGATCCAAGCGAACCTGAAGAAACGCCAGCAACAAAAACTTTTAAAGACAAAAGGCCAGATGTAGGTAAATCACATTTACCGATTTTGAAATACCGAATATTACCGAATTTTACCGATTCGGTATTTCAAAATCGGTAAATGGGATGTAGGTACCAACATCTGGATTTTTTACCGATTCCTTAAAAATTCGGTATTTACCGATTCGGTAAATACCGAATCGGTATTTGCTATTGAATCCTATGGGCCTTGAAGCCCATAGGATTCAATTCAAATACCGATTCGGTATTTACCGAATCGGTAAATACCGAATTTGTCAAGGGTGCAGGGGGTGTCACTTTGACACCCTCTAGCACCCCCAAAACGGGCATGTGTGCAATGTGGCACACAGACATGCTCTAAGGGCACATCTGTCAGTCACATGGCACATGTGTACATGCACAGATGTGCATGTACACAGGAATCAGTATTTTACCATGGATTTGTATTCCATGGTAAAATACCGATTCTGAAAGCCATGTGCCAATGGAAAATTGGCTACCCACATTTAAATCTTGCATTTTCGGTAAAATTACCGAATCGGTAAAATTACCGATTCGGTAAAATTACCGAAAATGCAACATTTAAGGGCCCCTACATGTCAATGGCCATTTACCGGTCGGTAACGGCCGAATTCGGCCGTTACCGACCGGTAAATGGCTATTTTCAGCCACCTACATCTGGCCCAAAGTAACTGAACTCTTTCATCAACTCAAAGATACCTATCTGATTTCTCCATGGATTGAATTTTGGGTTGTGTTAGGTGTACTTTTCCTCCTGCTTTGGCTCATCATGGTTCTCTGTTTGGGAAAATTCATTGAGGGAAAATACAGTACAATGGACACAGCAAGCCAGAACATCAACTTGGTCCTAAAGCCACACAAGTCATCTCACATAGAGAAAAGAGAACTATCATCAGTGAATGTCATAGCCATTCCAATACCCGGTGGGGTAGCTTGGGACAAAACGGATTACGAAATCTATGGCCCGGTTGAACTCTTGAAATATCCACATCAGTTTAAGGTTTCATTAAATGACTTTGTAAAACCAAGCACATTCTCTGATGATTGGGACTTTGAAAGTATAAATAATATGATGTCAGATTTAGTAATGTCAGCAAAATATACAAAACATGATTACTTACAAGGTTCGTCGAATTATGAACAAATGTATTGTTACAATCACTATGCACATCAATATTTACATAAATCCGCTCAACCTAGAAATGTTTTTAATTATAATCAATGGGAACATTGTGCAACTCCACCTAAAAGCAGCTCGAAGACATTTTATGAGAAATTCCCATACTTCTCAGGGTTTAACACAAGTGATGCAGAACTTTAAACTGTCAGATAGGACAGGGATAAAAACAATGTTGACAAATACTAAATTGATTTATTCTGAAACATTTTATGAAAAAATGATTACATTTGGTTTTGAATTCCGGAGAAACAACATTGAAACGAAAACCATCTGGGGTTCAAAAGAATGGCAGGTCCAAGGTCTAGAAGCATTATTTAGAGCCTGCATGATCCCAGAACAAATTATATTCCTGAATGACACCATTCAACAGACTACTTGTCTTGGCCTAGCTAAAATTAAAGACTTAAACAAACTGTCTATTCCAAAGCCAATACCTGACAGTAATAGCACTACAGATATTGAGATAGACATATACCATATTTTACACCAAAACAGAACACATCCTGATTGGAAAAAATGGTTGATCTGGCCAATTGACACAAATAACTGTCAAGATAGATTCCTGAACAAAATACAGGGGTTCAAAATGACCAGACCAGACCCTAGATACTCCCAGAAACAACATCCAGGGATAGTTACAACACACAGTGTAGGGAAACTATGCCTTGAGTGGCTAGAGAAATCCACACGGGCTGAAATTAAGCAACACTTGACTTTACTTAAAGACAGTGCTGACTTGCGTGATTTCTTAATGGGACCACGCAAACAGCGTCAAAAACGTTTCATAGCTGCCGGTATATACGCTGCGTACAACAAAGCTTGGAAAGTAATGCAAATTGAAACGGCAGAAAAAATACGAGAAATTGATTGTATTAATTTGGAAACATCACTTTCTGTTGTGGTCAATGGGTTAATGACTCTGTCCTCCAGAATATCTACACTGGACAGTATTGTTTCATCTGCTATCGATATATTAGATCAGGACTTACTAATGTTACAATACGGTCAAGTCCCAATTACGTTCTATTGTACAGCTTGGCTGGACGTTGCAAAATCTGCGTTCAGGTTACGTGCCATGGCGTTTAATCAACACAACGTCATTATTCTCTATCTTTAACCTTACTGATAAACAAATCAGTTTGGCACACAAAGGAGCAGACTATACGATTCTGAGCATTGAAAAACTTGAGAGATTACCGTTGACAATGTCAGAAAGACCTGCCATTGAATGGATAATACACGGAATAATCACAATTCCGATAACAACTTTCCAATTTAAAAATTGCCAAGAGTATATACCAGCAGGCCAGTATGAAAGGTTGGGTAAAGGGTACATTAAGCCATCATGGAAATTACCTTACACACACACATGTTATAGTGACAAAAAACAGAATGTATTTCTTAGTGGTAACAATTGTAAACGATTCATAAGCGGTATACTTCTGTGCCAAGGTATTAATTTGCATGGGGCCTGTGAGGGGACTTCAAATAACCTTTCATGCCACCAGCACGGCACACCTGCAACACAAATAAAGCCATTCTTTAGACAACTTTCTAACGGGAGTTACGTTCTAATAACGGACCACAGCTGTTGTGGCATGGTGCCAGGGAAAGCCTATCTCGTAAGAGTTAGTTCCATGGTCACTTGCTGTATGCAAGTATTGTATCCAAACGGCTCTCCAGATATGGAGGCGACGATTTGGCCTTCTTTGAATATCTCTTCTATTCGAATTGATACTTTAAGTAGAATGAAGTCTGTTCTTTTACAGACAACCGTGCCTTTTACGTCATCAAAAGAAACGTATGATCTGCAAGTTGCAAGGACAACAGCAGAGATACATACACTTTTATCAACTAATCGCCCCGTGCATTTCATAGAAATGCTAAGCCAAATTCTAAATATGTCAGATACCAGTGGCATCGCACATGTATTTAAGACAATTTTTTCGGGACTGTTAACACCCTTCGAAACAGTTCCGGGCATCTTTCCCAATTTTGTCCATTCTGTCTTTGGCAGTCTACCACTACTTTTGGGACTCGTAGCAGGAATTTTATTTTTGATCCTTCTGCTCCGATATGGCAAGCCAAGTCGCAGACAAGACTCCAGCAACGATGGAAGAAACGATCCTAGCTATACGCTATCGGGACCGCATAACTAAAGTCCTTGGATTAGCCCGGCTAAGAGATCTGAATATGACCTGGTTTCTTTCATTCAGACCAATCTGGCAAAATTGCATCTTACCTGTGCTTTGATGTATGCTATGCAGAGAAGAATGCGTGTTGGACACCTGTCTTACACTACAATCAGCAGTACCAATGGATATCGATACTTTGCTAAGTCCTGTAACAGCTCATGCATCGTGTTGTCCCCAGCGGTTACCAATTCTGATGACGGCATTCGTTGAGACTTCACCACTACGATTAGGTGGCAGTGAAGTACGAGATGAGAGCAACATCACCCAGGTACGACCTTCTGTGAGCATTGCTGATCCTGACATCGATGATAGCAATCATTCTCACGACTGCACTGTTGCGGCATTTTCAAACTTAGTCGAACTTTCACCTGAAGCTGTAGACTGCTTTTTTGCACATCTGTCTGAAATGATGTTCTCCCCTGAACAGAGAGAATAACTTTTTAAGCAACGAGCACACAGCGTTCCTCTGAACTCTGAATTCGGCCTTCAACTTTGATAAACAAAAGCTACTGAACACGTTTGGAACTATTTTTTCCCCTGAAAGCGAAATTATTTTTTTTCAACTTCCAAAAAATTTACCTTTTTTCTGGCACATGTACTCTGCTTAAAGTAGAAATATTCTTAAAGAACAGAGCTTCTATTTTTAGTAACTCTAGAGACAATATATTACCTCAGCCTCTAGCACATTTACAGCAACTGTATTTATATGTGATGGAATGGTCTCGACCTTCTTTTCTGTATTAAGAGCCATTTCATGTGTAATTTTCGCAAATCGTTCAGCTAATATATATATGCATCCTTTTTAACTGAATGATTGCACTGCTTAATAAGCGTACAGTACCAATAATCATTTTTCGTGTATTTCGCATATACCATTTCGAATGCAAAAAATGTATTTTGGGGTGGGTTGGAATAGACATGCACCTTCAAATGTTTACTATTGCTTAGTTTTAGTAATGATGGACATTAGATCGTGGAGTGGGTATTGTGTTTTTATCTAGGAACCTAAATTGATATTCCTATTTTATGCCTTTGTACGGTTATAATCAATAATATCCCTATAATGGCATAAGAATTATATCCATATCTAGTTGTAGCCCATGCAGTCACATTAAGCAAGGCTACTTCCCCGGACTCCTAGAAAGCACAACGTGTTCTCTAAACACACCAAACCTCCAGCAACCTGGGAAATCCCCATTTGCTTTTGTTTTGATTTGTCATAGAACTCCTGCGAGCACTGTAAGAACAGCCAGTTCTTAGTGACATCTTTATTGACGTCTTATGTCCAACCTTACGTCAAACCCGGCACCTTTCAGGTATAAATATACCAACGTTGCCTTAAGCAAACACACAGTGGCGGTTTTGGAGCAGAGCAGCTATCTACTTGCCCGAGAGCCCAGCTGATGCGAGAGCCCACGGACGCTGCCCCTCCTCTTTGACGCGCTGAGAAAGACGCTGTCTTTTTCTCCAGCCGAGAAAATCCAGCTCCGGCGTTTCCAGCCTACCCTTGCGGGTTGCCGGAATATCGAGTCCTGAGGAAAGAGATACCAGACCTCCCACATTCTATTACCATGGTACCGAGCTGACTAAACCCTTAAAGAGAATTCTTGAGCCAGATTCTTGGCAAAACCAACTTTACTTAAACTGCTACTTACTTACTCCTTCCCACGTATTAGGCTTAGGTCAGGTACACCGGGGTAGGCGCATTTTAGAAGCACCAGTTGAGTACGTTAGTCAATGTATATATGTATGAATATTTTTTATCCATTAAAGTATCTTATGGCTAAGAAACCATATCAATGCTTTTACAATATTATTTCATAATACTCCTTTTACTGTACGCACTTTACTTTACATTAAGTATTGCAATTGTGGCAATTCATTTCTCTTGCATGAGAAGGAAGACTGCTCAATAAATTATACCTTTTATTGAAAACGCCCGTCTCTCTTTTCTCTGCACTCTGGTGAAACTAAGTACGCACAATTGACTGAGTGAAATAGCTGTCTATTGTTTTCACACGACTCTAGAGATACACTCTTATTCTGAGGGAGCAAAGTTGTCATGTTATATGGTTGTCAGAAGCTAATCCCTTCTTGTCTATCTAGGGAGGTTAAACTCCTCCTCCTTTATTCGAGAAAGTTTCTAGTGACCTCTGAGCTAGCTGGCAAAACTTAAGTCTAATATAGTCAGTAGAGATCTAGTCGACCTCAGTCCTACGTCTACACTGCTGAATATATTATTCCAATGCGCAGAGCCTATTGGGAATATAGGAACTACACTACACAACTGTGCCCCTTCTTTCAGCGCTGTGTTAAATAAGTGCACAAGGCTGGGCAGGAGTGAATCCATAAAGGTGTTATAAAATTCTGCAGGTAACCTGTCCAGACCCGGAGTTTTGCTTTGCGGGAGCCCTTTGAGTGCTATCTTAATTTAAGTCGCTGTGATGGGGCCTGAAAGTCCTTTCAGGGCTTCTGAGGTCAATTGGGAATATGATAGTGCATGTAGAAAGTCGTCCGTGAATGTGCCCTCCCTATCCATAGGATTACTATATAATGTGGCGTACTACTGGCAGAAAGCCGCATTAATGATGTTTTGGGTGTGTGCCGTTTCGCCCATCAGAGTGGTTATCTCATTGATCACAATGGTGGGGGGTCATCCCTCAAGATCTTAGCTAACAGTGTTCCAGACTTATCCGCCTCTTAGTGGCACAACTGCGTGTATCGCTGATAATCTTTGAGTCGGAAGGATTCTAAAAGTTCTGCATGCCTACTTCTCATTATCATGAATGGCTTCCTGTTCCAACTTGTCCATCTTGTGTTCTGTTGCCGTGAGGAATTTATGAACTTCCTGCCTAGCACCCACTGTCATGCTAATGGCCCTACCACGTATGACCGCCTTGAAAGCGTCCCACTCTATCAGGCCACTAGAAGCTGTGTTACTGTTTTCAGCAAAGTAGTGAGTGATCTTAAAATGTTTTTCTAGTAACTGATGTATTTGTGTAATTTCTGTGGAACCTTATGTAAAGCTCTCCGATACCTCCGGGTCTAGCCAGCGCTATATAAAACTCTCAAAATAAATAAATAGTATCTGCTATTGTGGCATGGAACGCCGTGTCTTCCAACAGCTGTGGCCAGAGTCTTCAGGTAGGTACTGGAGTAGGTATCCTGCCCCGTGTAATTGTTATCTCAAGTCGATTGTGATCCAAAAAGGTATTTGGTAGATACGTGGCGTGTGTGACCTGCATCGCTATTGTGTTTGAACAGAATGTCCTATCTATCCTCGTGTGTCGAATATGGACCGGGGTATAGAAAGAGTATTCTCTGTGTGTGGGTGCCGCATCCTCCACACATCACATAATGCCCATCCCTCCACCCAACCACAGAGTACCTTCGCCTGCTTAAACACACCCGTGCCTATCAGAGGGGGATGGGACCTGTCTAGAGCAAAATCCATTATTGTGTTTTTGTCCCCACCTATAATGCAGGGATACATCTCCCAGCCCGTTAATGCCAGGTTTAGGGTGGCTAGAAATTGTTCCTGCTCAAAATTTGGCACATACGTGCTACCCAGGACCACCGGCTGACCATCAAGGGACCCACGTATAAAAATATTGCGTCCCTGTTGGTCGATTCTTTGTTCCAAAGGTTCGAACGGCACTCCATGTCTAACCCAGATGGTGACACCCCTTGCATAACCAGAATAACTAGTGGAGAAAACCTGTCCCCTCCATTTCTTACATAATTTCAGTGCCTCCTGTTCCACCATGTGGGATTCCTGCAGATACACTATGTGTGCTTTGAGTCTCAAAAGTTGAGTATGTATGTGACGTTTCTGTATGGATCCCAGTCCCAGAACATTCCACGTTATTACGTTGTATGTGCTGGATACGTGCATTGTGAAAACAAGGTGATCATTATAACAAGCTGTGCCGCTAGCCAGCCTCCCCGAAGTAAACAAGGAAATAGGACTGCTTCCCTCCCCATACATCCCAATACTCGGTCCGGTCAAGAGACTGTACTGGGCCAGGAAACTGAACATGGCAAACAAAACAATGCCCCGAATAAAACCGGCATTCGCAAATTGGGGGTCATCGCCAACACTGACCATGGAGTGCAGAATCACACTCCAGCACATCCTCGAGCTCCAACATAGCAGAACCCCGGGCTAAGACAATACAGTTACATACCGCGCCTGAGCATATTTCAACAAAAGGATATGTTATTGTCCGCTGAGGCAGGCCTAGTAGCAGCAATGTCCTCTGGCAGTCAGCCGAACAAGCCATCCGGCGTCTGTGGAGTCACAGTGGGAAACAGGGCCACACTGCCCTCAGAGTCAGATTTATTCGCATTTCCATCAGAGGAGGAAGAGTCCTCAATTAACGCAGACTGTCGAAAAGTAGCTGCTTTCAGAAGCACTTGTTTTTTGCCCTGCTTCATCTGTTGCGACGTGGGGTTAGTCCGTCTGGGGTCACTGCGAATTCTTCTGCTGCGACTGGCGGCTGACAGTGCCATTCAGGTGGTGCTTTGTTGCGTGCTCTGAGAAGCAGTGTCCCCAATCACCACAGGGTCTGTCACCTCCAACCGCTCCTCAACGTCCCCCGTGCTTTCGAAAAAATGTGTTTTCCGGTCATGGATAATTTTCAGCCGAGCCGGAAAGAGCAGGGCATATTTTAAATTCAAGTCCCTCAATTTCTTTTTAACTCCCATTAAGGAGAATCGCTGCCTTTGCACTAGTGATGTATAATCCGGGTAGAGCGATATTCTGCTGTTCTCAAAGTTAATCTGAGTTACCTCCCTGGCTTTCTGTAAGAGCGTATCCCGGTCTCTGTAATTTAGTAGCCAGACAATGAGGGGAACGGGGGAGCCCCCGGTTTCAGTCAGCCAGTGGGCATCCTATGTGCCTCCTCTACGCAATATTGAGTGGAGAGGCCTTCTGTAGTGACGTATTCGCTGAACCATTGCTCCATGTAACGGCTTGGATCATCCCCTTTGCTTCTTTCCGGCAGCCCAATGACTTGTACATTATTCCTCCTCGCCCTCCCTTCCGCGTCTTCAAATCGATCCAGCAGGGTGGTGACTTGTTGCAGGAGCTGTTGTATATGGGTCGTGTTCTGGACTTGTTCTGGAGATAGCTCTGCAAGCGCTACAGTGTTATCCTTCACCTTGTCAGCAAGCTTAGCGTGGTCTGCCATGAGGAGCATGAAGCCAGACATGAGGGCGCCAATTTGTTGCTCAATGACCTTTCTTGAGTCCCTAACCTCCTGGAGGATAAGGTCTAGCTTATCCATTGGTTCTGCCGCCTGAGTAGGTGGTATGCAGCTGGGCGTCTGTGAGACCTCACCAGAGTCTTCCTGTTCCATTGAGGGGTCCGCACCTGGACCGACGTCTTGCTGCTTTCCCTTAGCGCGGCGAACTACTACTTGGCCAGGCAATGAAGGTACGGCAGGTCCAGTGCGTCACGGTGCCAGGTCGTAACCAACTGACCTGTCTGGATGTCTATGCAGAGCTAGCATACGCACCTACTGCACCGTCTGTGAGGCCTCACCAGAGTTTTCCTGTTCCATTGAGGGGTCCGCACCTGGACCGACAACTTGCTACTTTCCCTTAGCGCGGCAAACTACTACTTGGCCAGGCAATAAGGGTACAGCAGGTACAGTGCGTCACGGTGCCAGGTCGTTACCAACTGACCTGTCTGGAAGTCTATGCAGAGCTAGCACACACACTTACTGCTGATTATGCTGTGCGCAAATACAAGGGTGAGCAGACCCTTGTCCAGCAGCAACTGTGTCCATGGTCCCCACCATCTGTGGCACTCGTTGTCCAGAGCACTCCACCGGCCAGCAGGGGTTACCGGAGTTACCTTGCCAGCGTCTACGCTATGACGTCCTCACCCAGCTGCAATATCAGCGGACCGGAGGGTCCACCAAAATGTCCCATCTTGTATGTTAGAGGCTTCCTCGCCCAGATGCACAGGCCTCAGTGCTATCTTCTTTCATGCGTTCTGTTTTTTTTGACGACATGATCAGCACTATAGCCCCTGGTTCATTTCACACTCTTTAGGCCCTTCCGTCGCGGCTGGGTCCGGAGCTATGTAATTATGGCGCAGGTCGGAGTGTTGCTACAGCACCCGCTACTTCAGCAGCCCTCATGCAGCTCCCTTCATTGCCTCTCCAATCTTCCGCAACGCTGCATTGCTCCAGGCCCCTGGTTCGATCATACTGCCTCTCGCTGCATCTCCCAGAGGAAGCGCCACAGGCTGCCCAGCAACCGCGGACCTCACGTAGCTCCCAGCCCGATGGCCTGTTACTGGGGCACAGTCCCACTCACCGCCTCTGTACAGACCGAACCGCCAGCGTCTTCCTCGGTCAAGGCGGCACACCTCTGTAAGCGGGCGGCTTCGCTTAGTTTCTCTTCATGCCGGGCCTTGGAACAGGTATATCCTTCGGGCGGCTCCTCCGTCTCGCGGGCACAGGAGCCTCTCCTCCACTCTGACAGTTCACAGGGCCCAATCCCCGTAACCCGCCTCAACGCATCAGTGGCAGGCTGGAAAGCGGGTCCGGTCGTACACTCCGCTTCCCGTCATCAGGACGCACCGAATCGGGCCCTTCCACACTGCATGTAACGGGGAAATTGCAGGAACAGTGAGCCCGGGTCAGAAGCTCAACTAGGATGCGGCCGCCATGTTCGGCAGACGGCCACGCCCCCCCCTGCATAAATACAACATAACCAAAACATTAAAAGTTACAGATGGGTCAATAAATGATAACAGTGATTCATCACTATATTCTCTAAACATATTATATTTTACTCCCACAATCTCTTATTTTTATCTTGTGTACAACTACCTTGTTATTCATTTCTCCTGAAAAATTCTGCAGACTCACCCAGTGCATCTTTTCTTTTTTTCACACATAAATTAAGGCATGCCATCAAAACTTTGATTGAGCTACCTAAAAATATTTTCAAACTCAATACAGCACATTTAAGCAGGAGTTTTATAATCCATACCTGCTATGGTTTAATCATGTGGCCGGAAGAACTCATCAAGATCATGGAAAACTAAACTTATTAGACACAGTTCAAACTAACAAAGCAGTAGAATGCAACCACGTTGCATAACATAAGGTTAAACTATTAACACCCCTACACAAGGTAAAAGCTGATTCCATAAAGATATACAGAGTAATATAGTTCTCTTCGCACACCTTTGCTAACAGGGATCAGGGTGTTTCACTTTAGAAACAGCAATCTGTCCACTGAAACCTCTGATAAGGGTAAAAGATAAGTGTAATAGAGTTTAGGAAAGCACCACATCTTCTATTAACGCACTTCAGATTATTTGGTTTACAATTAGAAAAACTGTGCGTTCTTACTTACAACTATAAACAGAGTGAACACTCCATATTTGTACACAACATTCAATCCCTGCTGACATATCTCTATATATCTCTACATTGTAATGTAGACTTATAAAATACTTTATCGAGAAATCTACACCTCTACAAACAACTTTTCACTCAGTAAACATGGAGTAGAATATATTTGTCAACAGTAAGGCACTTACTGACACTTCTCAAGAAAGTTCATAAAGTATATAATTATTTATCTGAACTTGGAGTTGTTTCTTAAATGCAGCTGAAGACACCCGCCTTTTTCAGTTCCAAATGAAATCATATCTGCTGAGCACAAGTGAAAGACACTTTCTTCATCTCCAAACTACCAAGCATATAATGAGCTATCTCTGGCTGTGCACCCAATCACATCACAGCATTTCTTCAATAATGTAATGGCAATGCTAACTATTGGTTGACCTTAATATAACCTGCCCCTTTTTTTCTACTTCTCGCGAGACACTTACGGGATAGCACAACCCTCATGTGGCAAGCGTCCCTCCCTGAAGCTGGCATGCTGCTCTCGCAAAAATCGGTGGATCGCAACATAATTGTAGGGAAATATTAGTATGTGGGAGGGACTCACCTCTTCACTGAGACCCTTCTTTTGAATAATGGGTGTGCATATTAGGGTGTAAGGAAAGACTGCTCTCTCCTTTCAAACCTCTCAGTCAATGTTGACATTTTTGAACTTGATATTTTCATATAAAACTTTCAATTGTGGTTATTCTGGAACCATATGTGATATGCAGTATGAATCCATCTTGAGCTGGTAGGAAGAATTGTCTAGTATTTCCCTAACATGATGAAAGCTGCCGAATGCCTTGGTGTTTTTCTATACCACAGACATATTCGTAATTGATACCAGAGCATTTTACAAACTAAACAACTGACCATACTTTCAGAATTCAACAATTACACAGGACACTGCAATAAGCAACTTCATCTGAGATCTATTAATCTATGAATGGTACAGCCAGACATTTTTGATAGTAAACTTATCACATGTATAGATTATCTTTTAATGGTATACTTTTTGTGACACTCTAAATTGCCAGAAAATGGGCTGAGTAGACAACTTACTTTTTTAAACCATGGCACAGTTATTTAGTGTAGTAAGTAGGTATACTTACAGCTAATGTGCACGTTATGATTTCCATAAGGTTTGTTGGCCACTAAAGCCATAAATACTGAGAGTTTAAAGGGTTAATGCAGGGGTTGCTAACAACGAATCAGGTGGGAGGATCCATGCTGGAGTTTCTAAACTAATGTGTGTGAATTAATGGAGAGCAAAAACTGAGAAACTTCATCGGAGGAAACCAAATCATGGACACCAATTTTAGTGAAAGAATTTTTTTATAGCAAATACAAAAGAATCAAAAATTTAAGGAATCATTTCAAAGTAAAGGTCATTTTGAGGAAATATCCATAATTACATGAAACTTGGGTGGGGTTTAGAACTACTATGGGTTCAGCAATGGGTAATGTTAAGGTTGATGGGGGGGTTAGGGGTAAGGAATAATTGGAGTTACGGCACAGAAAGGGTTTTTTAGGACTCGGAGATAGGTGGAGTGTAGGGGTGGGGAGGGTTTTTTAGGTTTCACAGATGAGTGGTGGTTTAGCTATGTGAGGTGTCTTTAGGCTTTAGTGATGGGTGGAGTGTAAGGGTGTAGAGGGGTTTTAGGGTTCATGGATGAGCAGAGCTTATGGCTGGTGAGGGTTGATAAGGTACAATTATGAGTAGCAACTGTGGTGGTGAAGTGTTTTTAGGGTTCAGGATAGGGTGGAATTTAGGGTAGTGAGGGGTAGTAAAATTTCAGAGATGGGTGGAGTTTAGATGTAGAAAGGGTTTTAGAGTTCAGGGATGGGTAGTTTAGGTTGATGAGGAGTTCTTACGGGTCAGGGATGGCTGGTGTTTAAGGTTGGTGAGGGCTTGTTAGTGTTCAGGGATGGGTGGAGTTTTAATGTGCAGAGGTGTTTTAAGGGGTTTGAGATGGGTGGGGTTTAGGCTTATCAAGAGGTTTTTAGGGTTCAGGAACGGGTGGAGTCAGGGGTAGTTAGTGATTTTATAATTCAGGGATGGGAGCGGTTTGAGGTAGAAATTGATTTAAAGCTTCCGGGGTGTGTGTAGTTTAGGTGTGGTGAGAGATACTGGGGGCATGGATTGATCGTGTTTAGGTGTTATCAGGTGGTCAGCAATGGATCGCGTTTACAGGTAGTGAGTGCTCCATGAATTAAAAGCATCCAAAGTAAATGTTTAACAACGTAAAAGACATACATTTGAAATGATGTCCCCTGAAGTAAAGCACTGAAATAAATTCTCTGACAAAACTGTTTCAAAGTAAGACCTAAAACCATTGCATTTACACTTAAAAAATAAGCATCCAAAAGCCAATTTTGACCAAAAAGATATTATATGAATTGGTTTCCACTTAAAGGTAAATGTCATTTATTCAGAATATTTCCATTAAATAGTGTAGATGAAATGGTTTCTCGATAATGGTATTTCATGAAATAGTGTTTCTATGAAATGACATACAACCATTCTAGATAATCTACATTTGGCGAAGAGGGGCACTGTGGTATAGATTGCACACGGTTATGTAAGAACGTGATTAAGACTAAACATTCTTCAGCTAATGCTCAAAGGCAATTGAGACAATGACTACCCTACGTTGTCAATCAGTGTGGACTGGCATCCACACACTTATAACTGAATGCAAAGTCAATTTCCTGAGTCAGTTATATAGTGTCCAACAATGATTAATCCACGCAGTAGCTTTTCTTAAGTGTTCAATCAATCAATCAATCTTTATTCAGCTGCAAATCAACCATAAAAGATTACATAATAACACCATTTCATACAATTTAAAACAATCACGTTTACGTAAAAAAATATCATGTTGAGCAATATAAAATCATTTACCAACCATGTTCGGAAGCCGAACCATGGTGGAAATGCATTTATAAACCATTAAACAAATAAACTCATCTTTCAAGAGGGGCAAAAATTGTAACACAGCCCTGCACTTTCTTATATTTAAAAATCTTTACAATGGTTTTAAAAAAGGGAGTCTAGGAATAATATAGAGCCCGCAACAAAACATAAAATGTAAAGTGCTCTGTGTTGATTCGGAGTCACAAGGACACAAATGCAGTTTGGCGTCACGCAGATATGAAACCAATAAATGGGCGATACCCATCCTGAATCTTATAAGATAAAACATCTTATGGTGATTAAAATGGAAAGAGAGATAGGGTTCAGTACCTAAAGCATAAACCAACAATGATTGTTCAACAACTCTTTTCTTACTATATTCTAAACGATGTCTGACTTCATAGCTATATGTCAAACATTCTTTTCAGTTTAACTCTTGGAATTTTGGCTATGTTACAGGGAGGGTCAATACAGTCTGAGAGCCCCAGCTTCCCCAGTAACTCATGTATATACATATTCCAGGGAATTTCCTTGACACAGTTCAATTTTAAACAGTCATTAATTATAGTACTATGTAGAACAGTCTCTTCTTTCACCCAAATGCTGCGCCATAACAGAAGTGGTGATAACTGGAGACGAAATGTTAATGGGGTTACACCTAATTCATTATGACAAATAGTGACAGCAGTACTTTTAGGCACTGTCCATTTCAAGAACATATTTTCAACTTTCCTGTAAACCTGCAGTGTTACAAAACCTCCAAACACCAGCGCCATACAAGGTGATGGCGCATGTACGAGCCTTGTATATATCTGTAATGACTTTTATAGCCCGGAGCCTAATTTTTCTGTGAACCTAAACATGGCCTCGACGTTACGACTGAAGCCTCCAATTCTTGCCTCCACTAAGTGGGATCAAGAATTTTTTTTGATTAAAAAGAATGCCCAGGTAGGAAAAGGTGGGTACACCAAGTAATTTTTTCATTATTAATAGTACATGTTTTTGTTTTCTTGGGAGATTTGACCACCACCATAACATGCGATTTAGCAACATTTGTTTTCAGTCCAAGATCACTCATAAAAACATTAAAACTAGTTAAAAGCCTCTGCAACCCACCCCAGTTCAGGACATTAAAACACAATCATCAGCATGTAGAAGTGCTGGAAGGGGTCTACAGCCTATCTGGGGGTATCCATATTCCCATTAACCAAATTGCTCTCCAAGTCATTAATATTGAGGCAATATAAGAAAGGGGTGAGGACACAACCCTGACGGACCCCACGATCCATCTTTATTGGGGCAGTGAGCTCACCATTGACACCATATCGCACTCTACCTCTTACACTCTGATGCATTGCTGCCAAGAAGTGGACAATCAATGGTTCTATGCCCATAGAGAGTATCTTCTCCCAGAGTCTCCCCCTCTGCACCCACTCAAAGGCATACTTCAGGTCCATGAACCCCAAATAAAGGGTTCTAGGCCTGGCTAAGATATTTACCGATGACCAGGTGCAGGTTCAGACACTGTTCAATGGTGCCAAGGCCTCTCATGAACCCTTATTGGACATCTGAGATTTTCCCCGTCTCAACTGCCCAAGTCTCTAGCCTCTCTAATATTACACGTTCCATGATTTTACATGTGCAATCAATCAATAATATGGGGCGGAAACATTTGGGGTCCGACCTATTACCCTTTTTGAATATGGGGACTATTATCCCTGTTTTCCAGGAATCTGGGGGACCATGAGCTGCATAGCACATCAGTAAATTGGCAAGGAGTGTCAACCAGAGGGGAATATTGGCTAAAAACATGTCTGCTGGCATGCCATCAGGTCCAGAGGCCTTATTCTTAACTGTCTGAGATAAGGCTCAATCCACCTCTTCCAATGACGGCGGTGCCAGAGAAATATCCCCAGATTGATAAGTAGACCGCACATACCAATTATTGCAATTTCAATACAGTCCAGAAAAATGGTCTACCCAATCCTCAGACATAAATGTTACATAAATATTTTCATTGGTAGAACCATTAAATACTCCTGATTTACGGTGCGCCAGAAAAGTCTGGAGTCTCTGTTTTGACATGCCACGTGAAGCTGACCCCAAGCTTCTTGCCTGAGATCGGTCTTACGTTTCTCCAATGCATGTTTATAATTATGGCATACGTTTTTTATCTTCATAGTATCTCGGGGTTTTTCTTTTAAGGCTATAATTAATTTACTGTGATGAAAGGTGCAAATACTGTTAAACCACCATTTATTATTCTGTAGTCTAGCACCTTGCTTCTTAGTTAATATCGCTTTCGTAGTATCAGTTATTGCCAAAAAAGATGTTACAATGGACTCAAAATTTATATCCTCAACCAGATAGTGTAAAATTTCTCTTAGATTGACTTCTATGATCAGCTTAAGAGCAAGGTCAGAATTTATAGCCGACCATTTGCAAAGTAACCCCTTATTTCTAACAAGATTCAAAGGGGGTATTCAAACAGGATCGTGGTTGTCATCAAGTATGTTCACCAAATCTAGTGATAAAGGATAATGATCACTTAGTCCATTTTTTTGTATATTAAAAATAGCAGAATGCACGTTAAAATAATCAGATAAAACAATATAATCAACCAGAGTGCCCTGGCATCTCTCCCTACATATGTTGCCAAATCAGAGCCCACGTCTTCTAGGAGATCAATAGTCATAAAGAGAGAGTATTTTAACAAAAGGGAGTTAAATATATTCCCGCACAGGATATGATCGAAATGGTGACCACCATCACTGTCCCCTTAAAATAAATGATATGCAGAGCATTTAGAATAGGGGCATATCTTACAGTTGTAGTCACCTCCCCAAAGTAGAACAGAATCCAAAGTTATCTCCTCAATATGCCTAGATAATGTGGATTCCAATTCTTGGGCAATATGAAAATTGTTATGATAAAAATGTACAACAGCCAGAGTCAGATATTTCTTATATAAAATGTTGATAATTTGAAAGTGCGGGGACTCCAGGCAAACTTTTCCCAGTTTCCTATTTAAAGTGGTTGAGACAAGGTTTAGAAGCCCTCCTTTATTGTGTCCTCCTAAGGATACTGTTGCTGGTGAGTGAATGGAAAGAAAAGCATTTAAATATGTAATGTCACGCATCCAAGTCTCCTGAAAACAAACTATGTTATATTTTTCAATAAGGCTAACCCATTCCTCTATATCGAATTTATTCCGCAGCCCTGCAATATTCCAAAAAAAGCTTCCATGAGTTGCCAGAGTGTTCTGAATAATTTGCACCCTCCTAACGTCGCTTAGCGCTGAGGCTGGACCCTCCCAGGCCACCCGATCAGTCGGTGCTTGTGCATCCAACTCAACAGGGGCAGATACATCAGGTGAAACTAACTTTGTCTCTAAAATTGCCAAAGAAGTGGTTTTGGCAATTCTAGGCATGAGGGACAGAGGTTGATTATCTATTCCCTGCTCAAAATTGATAGATAGCCCTTCTTAAGTGTTCATCTTTGATCTTTATTCTGTATCTTGTAAAGTTCGGATTGAGCTTCAGTTCTTCGTCAATACAACCGACAGCCACAGTTTGTGCCAACACGAATTTCGTCTAATGGCAATAACCAAATACTTTATCAGGGCTAAGACAAACAAATATATAACTAAGTTATAATATAAAGCATCAACATTAAGTTATATCAAAGCAAAGCTCCACCAAATTAGAGGCAAAAAATCCATACACCCAGTGCACAGCCTTTAATCTTTAAAGGCAAAGAATATATCCACCCAAAGGAAAGTATAAAGAAACACCTCAGAAATTATAAAGGAAAACCTTTAAACAAAGTAGAAAGAATCCCATAAGAGATAGAGTGAATATCAAAGAAAGATAACCATACAAAGACTCATATTAAAATCTCCGGTAAAAATTCCAATATGGACAGAGTAGACCAAAACACCCCATGCACATCTCCAATGTACGGTCAAAACACCTCACGAAACACACCCTGGACTGCAATATCTATACAAGAAATAGACTCAATTACCTCTGCCGCAATTTATTTATTATTTGAAGGTTTTATATAGCGCTAGCTAGACCCTGAGGTATCAGAGCGCTTTACATGAGTATCAGACCATAGTTACAGGTTGCATCGTTGCAAAGGTTTCAGAGTTATTAGAGCATAGCTACATAGTTACATGTTAGGACGAGACAAGCAATAAGGACAATATGCGTAAGGGAAAAAGCAGGCAAGGGGAGTGATTCATTTGAGAGGGGGTAGGAGCAAGGGAAGTAGACTGCAAATGAAGGAGGGAAAGAGGAGCGGGAGGGGGAGAGACACAGCATGAATGAAGAGGGGTAGGGTGACTGGGGCACAAACCGGTAGACTAATAATAGCTGCGTCCATAATTCATGCAGTGGACTCTCTGAGAGGGGTCTCTGAGACTCCAAGGCCTACCTACCGGATCCATCCCTAAAAAGGGGAGAGGGAGTGGTTGGCAAGGGGCGCCATACCATACTTCAACTGTGAGTGGCCCCCTTGGGGCTGTGGACTCTCTCAGAGGAATCACTAAGATTTCAGAGTATAAGAAAATGGATCTTTCCCCAACAAGGGGAGAAGGAGTGCTTAGTCAAAGGGTAACAAGGGACAGGGGGCTAGGAGGCGGGTCGGAACTGGCAGGTCAACAGAGGAGGAACAAACAGCAAAAGAAAATCGCATTAATTACAAAAAGATAACATATTCAATACCAGGGTAAATTAGTGATCCACAAAAAGACAGGAGCCACGAAAGGCAAGGGTCAGGGAGGACAAAGGGAGGGAGTCAGCAAGTTGAAGAGTCCCACAAGTAAGAGATACAGATAGCAGAAAAGGAAATGTATACATTGTAAAATCACTCAGGAAAGAGATGCAAACGAGAAAGGTCAGAATCACAAAATACTCTATTGATAGGATGTGGTAGGATGTAATATAATGATGTCTACATATATGATCTTTCAGGATGCTAACCGGTCTTATGAAGACCGGATGTTAATTGGAGAAACTGTATTAATAATATCTTGCTGAACTTATTACAATTGGTGAGTGCTGCTCTGCTCTTCTTTTTAATTGTGGGCATATGTGAGCTGTAATATTTTGGTTTTGAGACCTGAGCATCTATGAGGATAGAAACCATAGCATGTTTATCCATGTGTTGCTATAGGATAAATATTGACCTCTGAATCAGATGAAGGCTGAATGCGGCAGAGGTTATTAGGTCGGTTGCTTGAAAGGATATTGCAGTCCATGGTGAGTTTCGTGAGATGTTTTGATCACACATTGGAGATGTGCATGGGGTATTTACTTTGGTCTACTCTGTTCCCTTTGGAATTTTTACCGGAGATTTGAATATGAGTCTATGGTTATCTTTCTTTGATGTTCACTCTATCTCTTATGGGATTCTTTCTCCTATGTTTAAAGGTTTTACTTTATAATTTTTGAGGTATTTCATTAAAACTTTCCTTTGGGTGCATATATTCTTTGCCTTTGAAGATTTAATGCTGTGCACTGGGTGTCTGGTATTTTTGCCTCTATTTTGGTGGAGGTTTGCTCTGATATAGCTTAATGTTGATGTGTTATAGTATAACTTAGTTATATATTTGTTTGTCTTAGCCCTGATGAAGTCTTAGGTTATTGCCATTAGACAAAACACGTGTTGGCACAAACTGTAGCCGTCGGTTGTATTGATGAAGAACTGAAGCGCAATCTGAACTTAACAAGATACAGAATAAAGATCAAAGATAAACACTTAAGAAAAACTAGTGTGTGGATTAATCATTGTTGGACACTATATGACTGTGACTCAGGAACATGACTTTGTATTCAGCCATTCTAGATATCCACATATGACAAGTTTACATAAAATGAATCTAAATTGAACTCATTTGCATAGCCTGTGATTGTCCTGATGATCTGGTTCTGCAGCACCTACAGTGAACATCCCTGGCCTAGGTTAAGCTAATACTGTTTGTACAGATAATATGAACTTGCACATAATATTTCTAATATTGAACGTCTATGTATTGAATGTTTTTTCTGTATTCACTATCTTACACAAAGAAGAGCAAGGGTAATGAATGCTCAACCCTTATTCTCCCATCAGAGGTAAAAACACATTAAAAGGGTCCGCAACTGTCTCAAAATATTTTCGTTACTTCACACCGAAATCTCTCTTGGAAAACAGAGCCCTCACCCACATCAAGATGTGGCATTCTTCATCCTTGGGATTCCCATACCTTAGACCCAAATGAGTCCAAGGTGGGCTCTACCACAGAAAGTGTGGGAGCAAGGGTTTTTTGTTCTTCAGAAGTGTTTTAAGAGTGGAGTACATGATCCACGTCAAAGATAAGAAGAAAAAAGGTTAAAACTCACTAGAGCTATCCTAATGCATTAATTTTTAAACAGGGGAATGAAATTGGGGAAATTATTGCCCATGTCATCCCTTATATGGTCAACATGTTTCGGTCGTCTTAAATATATGTAACAAGGTCAGCGGCCTATTCAGGACCTACAGTCGCTGGTTAGTCAAATGCCAAAACAATACACAAGGAGGTAAAACGCCATCGAGTCTTCTGATCTCCATGTGACCCTTGGCGATTGTCCATTAGCCCACAAAATATTGTGAAACAAACAAACTTCATAAAATATGTATGGTACTTACTATTGCATCACTGAACTCCAGAGATCAATGCTGCAGGTAAAAAGGGGAAATTGCCTAACCTGGGAGCCCATGGGAGTGTCGCTAATTACCACGGTGTTCCCACCACCGAATGTGGGTGAGGGCCTTGCTTTTCCCATAGAGATCTCTGTGTGGATTCAAGACAATATTTTGTGACAGTTGCAGAACCCTCCTGATGTTTGTTTTCTATATTCACACCATTAAATAAAAGAATTTTGTGTTCATTACTCAGTGCATTTGATATTTCTCAATATTATCTATGCTGCATTCAAAGGTGGCAAGACAAGATGAATGACAGTAATCCTGCTGGGTCTTAATAAACTGTGATTTACTTTCAAACTCTATCTACATAAAACACATCCAGTTTCAAAGACTGATAGGCATAGCATTACCTTACCTGTCTGTGGATGGAATAAGTTTCCCATTACAATCAGGAAAACTAATGGAGACATTCTCAAAGCAGAATCTGAAACAAAGTCACAAACATGATCATCAAATAATCTTTATATGGTTAATTAAAACCATAAAAGATACGCACAATAAAAAGCTAAAAACAACTATAGCACTATTATTATTGTTAAATTGGAATAGATAAAACCTACATAAAAGCATAAGAAGAACACCCCACTCTTGAACATAATCGGATCGAATAGATATTAATAAAAAAAGTCTTCCCTTTTACAGAATATAAAACTAGCATCTGAGGCAGTACATGATCCCTCATATCAAAGTCAATGTAATCCTCGTCTCATTGACCCTATTGAAAAATGTGCCACATTGAAACATACAAGTTCAATGCTGATGGTTTGTGACCAGTGCATGGTAAGGCTCTATTAACCCACAGGATTTCGTAGTAAAGAGGGTTTACACATCTCCCTCCTCTCTCTTGGGCTACAGATATGAAATGCTTCTTGACCCACTCAAGGTCCCTGAAGACAATCCTTTCAGGCGCCCTATATAAATCAGGATGTCTCAGTTCCGTATATGCCAATTTAACATAACTGAACCAAGAAATGCTGCCAGCTCTCGCAAGTTCCATACAATCCTTCAGTATGAGCTTGTTCAAAACAAGCTCTGGATTTAATCATATTGAAATCAATCTAAGTAAAATTTGAAATGTTAGGAGATCTGAGATACAGCCCATCCCCAATTCATCATGGAGTATAAAAGCGCCCGTGGATTGGGGTGCTGATTATAAACCTCTCAGGAACTTGTTTTTGACTACTTGTAATAACGAGGGCTCTTTATAGCCCTAGCTATCACTACCATACGTAGCCACAGAGATGCATATGGATTGGTAACTTGTAATCCTAGTCTTAATGGGCTGTGCTCCTTAATGAGCAGCAAACTCCAACAACGAGGCATCCCCTCTAGCCATTGCATTGCATTTTGCTCTCACCAAAGGGACCCATGAGCCCTTTTCATCAAACAAGACTACAAAGTATGGAAAGGCCTTTACTTTGGTGATCTCACCTCTCTACAAAATATATTTACTGTGCAGCAAATTTACAAGCCCCTTGCGCCACTTTTGCATCACTTTTAACATGGGAAAACTGACGCAAAAGTGGCGCAAGGGGCTTGAAAATCTGCCCCTATGCCTCTTGCCTCCTAAACCCATAACCATTGTGTGGGACTTATTATATTTACGTTGACAGGGGGGTAAGGCAGGGTTGTGTATTGGCCCCAACCCTGTTTTGCCTCTAAGTTAACGGGGTAATCGCCCACCTAGATGAAATACATCACAATGACGCCCCGAGGTTGGCAGGTAGTAGGGTGCCGGCGATCATATTCGCAGACGACACCCTCCTGCTGTCCAAGTCTCCCATGGGGATTCAGCGTATATTGGAAGGTTTTGAGGAATTTTGCAGAGGCAGGGGCTTGGAGATAAATGCCAATAAAACAAAATTCATGATCTTTAACCCACCTGCAACTACTCGCCCCAATCCAAGCTTGGGCCCAACCATATTAGAAAGGGTATCGACTTTTGAATATCTGGGGGTTACCATTAATGAGAACTTGTCATGGGGCCCCCAACAAATAAAATTGCAAAGGAAATTGGCTCAGCTTGCTGGGGGAGTCCTCAAGCTCTCCAATTCGTCGACATTTAAACCTGTTGGTCCCCCTTTGGAGATTTATAAAACGCAAGCAAGGGGTGCAGTCCTATATGGCGGGGAGTTAAGGGGATACTTCTGCAGACCTGAAATTGTCAAAACAGAGAACAAATTCTTAAGACAATTGCTGGCCCTACCACCTAGTACCCCACTCCTCCCTCTGAGGTTTGACCTAGGGCTGAAACCTATCGATGAGGAACTAGCCCCTCAAGCCTCTTAGGCTCTGGCGCAGGATCTGGATAACGCCAGAACTGCTCAAATATAGGCTATAACTTAATGAAATATTAGCCCATCACAGTGCCGTAAAATATTTGGTTCTCTTCTTTTGTCCAGCCTACTGTAAATCAAGAAAGTATTGGCTTGTACCCGTGTGCAGGAATCTGGGTTTTGTACAGTGTATGCATGCTTTTAGAGTTTTAAAAACAGACACGACCAGGCATGTTGTATTTGCTGTTTCGAAATTTCTGGCAGCTATGTGGCACAAGCGCAGGTATTTGATTGGAAGGGCATGATAGTGATTAGAATCTAGTTGAACAGATTAGTTTCATCCAAAACTATGTATTACTTTTAGCCTGTATGCTTTCAACTACCTAACATGTATGTAACAATGAACTGAATCTCCAACATGGATTAATGTTGTTTTATTTATTTTCACATGATAGTGATTACTTTCTAGCCGGAAAAACTTGCCTTACTAAAATTATGTAGCATTTTAGAACTCACGCTTCAAATATCCAATTAGTATGTAACATTGAATTGAATTATCATCCATGTATACTGTTTTTTATCTGTTTCTGTACTCTTTTATGGCTAATCGCCGAAATAAAGATTTTATGAATGAATGAATGAATATATTTAATGTTCAAAGTCAGACTTTTCAAGAAGTTGACAATAGACTTTAGAAGATGCTGTAATCCAACAGCGAATCTTGTTATCAACACAGCCTCGTCAGCGTATAATAAAGTGGGAATACGATGCAATCCTGCAATTTAAGCTGTCTTTACATGTAGTGGATAATGTTGATCACAAATCATTTATATATAACATAAACAAAGGTGGGACCAACGTGCATCCCTGTCTTACATACTTTTGGACATTGAAAGGCCAGTTGGAACTCCATGGCTGTTTGTATCTGATAACTGCAGACAAATCCTTATGTGATTCATGCAGAAAATACACTATGTCTTTGTCAATCCACATTAAGGAGGATTGACCATAGTTTGATCCTAGTGATTCTGTTGAAGACTGGCGTGAGGTCTATGAAGGCTAGATGTAGCAAGCCTCCTTTAGCTGTTGTGTATTTCCCTATGGTCATCTGCAAGTTCAGACACTGATCTAAGGGACTTATTCCAGCCCTAAACACATACTGGAGATTAGACAAAACACTATTTTCCTCCAGTCAATTGGTTAACCTGGTGAGGGAGACATGCCCCATATCCTACGCTACTAAGTCAATAATTGAAATGGGCCTATAGCATCTCGGTCATTTCTCTGCCTTTTTTAGGTTTTAATACATTTTTATTAACTGTTGACATTGTGTTCGAACATCACTCAAGCATGTTATGTTATGTTATGTTATATTTGTCTTGTATAGCGCACGGCTACTTTGCGCTTTATTGCAAACCTGTACCACAACATAACGGAAAAGAAAAAGGCAGAAAAATGAGAAGTCCCTAAACTAACAATCAAGACTGATATCTAAAGAGTAAAAAGCCAGGTTTTTAGGCCCTTCCTAAACGCCAACAGATTGTAGGTACTGCGCAGTGTCACTGGTAAAGTATTCCAAAGCTGCGGAGCCAGCAGTCTAAAAGATCGACCTCCTATACGTGCCCTTTTTATGCGAGGGACCACGGCGAAAAACAGAGACTCCGACCTCAGGAACCTTGCAGGATGGTAAAAAGCTAGCCTTTTTTGGAGATATTTTGCTCCTGAAGCATATAGGGCCAAAGTCAAGGCCTTAAAGACTATACGCTGCAGGAGGCCCGAGGTTCTAGCTCGGCCGGGTAATCCAAAGATGGCCCGTGCTGCCGAATTCTGGACCACCTGCAGTCGTTGCAACAGATACTCCGGCAGGCCGAGATAAAGGATATTCGAGTAATCCATTCTCGAGCCGATTATAGCCTGAACCGTTATCTTCCTGTGATCCTCCGGGAGCACAGGAAGAAACTTGCGGAGCATCCGGAGGAGGCCGAAGCAGGTACCAGTGAGACCAAGAATCTGGGATCTCAACGTCAGACCATTATCGATCTTAATCCCCAGGTTCTTGGCTAACTGGGAAGAGCCTGCAGGGGGAAACATATTAGCAGGCCACCATTCCTGCCAATCTGGGTCCGATCTGCAGCCGAAGAAGAGTACCTCCGATTTATCCGAGTTGCACTTGAGGCTGTTACGCTGGAACCAATTAAAAACAGCCCCAAGGCAACCTCGGATACTCTCTCCGTCAAAATCTGCTCCTTTCCCGCAGGTAAAGAGGAGCTGGGTATCATCGGCATAGGAAACGATCTGGGCCCCGAAAGATTCCGCCAGTGCCGCCAGAGGGGTCATAAAGATGTTAAAGAGAGTCAGGCTCAGCACTGAGCCCTGTGGGACTCCGACACCCAGTGACGGCATCTCGGCGGAACTGGAGGAGGCCCAGGCCGTTTGTCGACGGCCAGCCAGGAAAGATCGAAACCAGCTGAACAGCATCATCAGTAGACTAAGCAATCAAAAGTAAGAACAACAAGATACACCCTAATAACACTCCCCTCCAACCCGCAAGCCGGCCCTACCTCCCCCAGCTTCAGGACGGTGCAAGAGATGTCCACACCGTTTCAACTGCGAAGGGGACTTCTTAGAATTCATTATCAACCTTTTTGGGGTCCAGCCGATCTCTGTAATGTTGGTAAACTACAGAGCAATAGTCCTCGAGCTTGGAGGAAGAGAGGAGTTCCAGTGCTCGAAGGTGCTTGAGGCACGATAGCTATTTCTAATCTTCACTAAAATATTGTAAAAGGTATTGCCATTGCTTGGTAAATGTTTTCTCCTCTCCTTGTACCAGCTTTAAAAACTTCTCCATGTTAGGAATCCAACACAGACGCTCAATCCATTTGTGTACAGACAGCTAAGTTGGCTTACCCTATAGGCCCAGGATGACCTAATTTGTTGCCACTAAGAGGTGGAACAATAGTTTACCCAGGGAACAAAACAATGGGTAAGCCTCCCTGGGCAACCCAGAAGTATCACCTCCGCTCACTGAGGCAGGTTTGAGTCCCTGATATGTTCTCAAAGTAGAGAAAACCGAGGTTCAGAAGGGTTGTATCTTGGGGCAAGACCAAAGGATGTGTGTACACGATGCCCCAAAGGATGTGAGTAAGAGATGCCTCCTACCCTAAGTCTCTCTAGCAGAGGGGGCTTAGACCTCCCTTCATTTTAGCAACATGGGTCGGAGTGTAGAGTATCTTAAGGATGGTTTCCTGCCTTCCCAAATCTTAAGCATAGTTGGTCGCCCAAATCAGGATTTCCGTCTACTACCTCTGGTACAATGTGATACTCAACTCCCTCTCCCAGGCTCACTAGCAAGGGTGTTTAGCGGAGTGTGTTCTAATCTGAAGCATGGCATATATAATTGAGATTGCATGCTGTAAAGATGGAAGGCAACAACGAAGTAAGCAGAACTTGTGGTTTAATAGCGAAACAGCACAGTTCATCTAGTTCAGGAAACCAGTTAGACTAATTGCTGTTCAATGGTTCTGGAACTATGAACAACATTTGTACAGAGCAGGTACATGGTTCCATGCATGTGAAGAAATAGAGAATACAGTGAGGTAAGAATATAGCACATCACACCCCAATAAAAATGGAAATAAAAAAAACACAAACAAAAGAAACATTTTTAAAAAACAAGGACAAAAGTTACATATGAGAGAGTAATGAAGACAATGTTCTCCATGTTAAGGATCAACCACAGACGCTCAATCCATTTGTGCTCAGACAGCTAAGTTGGCTTCCCTATAGGCCCAGGATGATCTAATTTGCTGCCACTAAGAGGTGAGACATTAGTTTACCCAGGCAACCAAAAAATGGGTAAGCCTCCGGCAACGGGCAACCCAGGAGTATCACCTCCGCTAATTGAGGCAGGTTTGAGTCCGTGATATGTTCTCACAGTAGAGAAAACCAAGGTTCAGAAGTGTTGTATCTTGGGGCAAGACCAAAGGATGTGTGTAAGCAATGCCCCAAAGGATGTGTGTAAGAGATGCCTCCTTCCCTAGGTCTCTCTAGCAGAGGGGACTTAGACGTCCCTTCATTTTAGCTACATGGGTCGGACTGTAGAGCCACTGATAGAGTCTCTTAAGGATGGTTTCCTGCCTTCCCTATTCTGAAGCATAGTTGGTCGCCCAAACAGGATTTCCATCTACTACCTCTGGTCCAATGTGATACTCAACTCTCTCTCCCAGGCTCACTAGCAAGGGTGTTTAGCGGAGTGTGTTCTAATATGAAGCATGGCATATATAATGGAGATTGCATGCTGTTAAGATGGAAGGCAACAACGAGGTAAGCAGAACTTGTGGTTTAATAGCGAAACGGCACAGTACATCCAGTTCAGGAAACCAGTTAGACTAATTGTTGTTTAGTGGTTCTGGAACTATGAACAACATTTGTACAGAGCAGGTACACAGTTCAATGCATGTGAAGAAATACAGAATACAGTGAGGTAAGAATATAGTAAAAGAAAGGGGATCCCTTGGTGGAACAAGATAGCACAACCAGATAGTATGTGGTTGTTGGTATTCTAGCCCATATATTAGAAATGAATGTCACCAACACATGAGTAGGTTCCAAAATTCTTCTTTTATTTTCAGTTTTAGGATTCTGGAATCAGTATTAAGAAGGGAAATTGGTTGATAGGACCCGCAGTCCATGGGATTTATATTGGGTTTAAGAATCAGAGTAAAAATGGAATATTTCATGGAGGGCATGACCCTACCATACTTGAGAATCTAAGTATATACCCTGAGGAGGAGCAGCAACAAGGTTGGACCAACGCATGTATAGAAAGTTGGTGTAAGGCCATCGGACCCCGGCGCCCTGGAGGGTCACAACTTAGATCTAGCTATTAGCATCTCAAGTGGCCAGTCCAGGGTTTCCCTCTCTGAGGGGCTTACTTTAATTAGCTGAGCCTCTGCTTCTTTTATAAACACGGATTTTATTTTCAACCTCGACTATGACAGTGGGATATACACTTTACTTATTGCGTTGAACACACTAGTTAAGATTTTTGCCCATTTCATAGGGTCTGCATTGGGTAAAAACCAACAGGTACCCCATATGGGTCTTATTTTTAGACATGTAAACAATAGGCTCACTTAGCTCATCCTCAAAGAATTCTATGTTAATTTTACCATAAGAATCCTCTGTGTCAAGCATCAGTAATTCAGCAGTGACTAGGCCATAAAGCCCCCGAAAAAGCTGCACCTAGGCATCAAGGGGTAAGTGGCACTCCAATGCTCTATTAGCAGCTCCTGTAAATTATGGGCAATTTACTATCTCCCAGAATATGGTGCTGCATTTTAAAATAATAACCTGGAGAAGTTGATCCCAGGTTTCACTTATTAAGATATTTTTCCAGTTAGTTGCCGACGTTTTATAGTTCTGCCTATACACTGTAACTTCAAAGCTATTTCTTTGAGTTTTTTTAGTGCTAAAAATAAGCTTTGATGAGCCACAGAACAATTATGGGCAAACACCTTGGTTTTACCTCTCATACAAATTAACTTGCAGGCAACCCATATTAAAGGCAGATATTAGTACCTTGGGTCGGGCAGTATCCTCTACACAGGTGTGAATGTCCTGACCACATACAGTATAAAGATTGTCTTGGAGGGTCTCTGGAACAATCTTCCATTTCAATCTGCGTCCCTGATCTTCGGGCTTGTTATCTTGAGCCTTCAGACCTACTTTCAGGGGTATGGAAAAATACAATATCTACTTGGTTGCTTCAAAAATAAACTTGCTCTGTAACAAAATCCACTAGTCCCTTTTGGGCAATGTAGATAGTAGTGACAAATGATGGCAGCAATCTCATTTTAGAAGCTCTGATATACCCTCTATTATTATGCCAGGGCTCATACCATAGAAGACTTTGAGATTGGCAATTTACTTATTTTGTCACTTTTCCACAGATCCTCATATTGGGGCTGAAGGTAGTGGTAAGCAATAGTTTCAGGATTGCACACCCCTTTTAAGTCTAGGCAAACCTAATAACCTGAATTTTTAAGGGTTTTCACCAGTTCTTCTCTAATCTTTTCCCGTACTGAGAAAGGCTGGAAATTTTCTCCTGACAATGGCAGGCATAAAACTTCTTCCAGGGTTGGGAAAAAAGTGGTTGGAGGGAAAGTGAACTTGCAAACGCTGGACAGATTTTCGCCTGAGCAAATCTACACATGCATGTTTGCTTGTGTTGAAATGCAGTTCACATATATTTTCTAGGACTACGATTTATTGACCTACTTCTGTAAATTCTTGTGAATTTACGAAACCGAAAATCTGCATTAATGTAAGGACATATACCATGGGTGCACTTTTGAGCTTTCTTTAATAATCGGCCCCTAATGAGGTCTGGTTTAAATAAAGACCTTATGTGTTTACCAAAATTCTATCCCTCTATCTATTGGTTTGCTTCACTATGAGTAAGAGCATTCTGCTCTTTCAAAAGGAGCATATTGGTACATAAAGTAGTTGTGTTCAGTGCTAGGAACTAATGTGGCAACCTGTGCTTTTTGAGACCAAAAATATGTTTTGCTCTTTGCCAATGCTTGTTATAATAGTGAGGGCCCAGCAGCTCCCACGCCAATATGGTTTTACAAAAACCATGCCAAAACAAGACACGCATTGACAAAACCAAATGGCTAACCACCAATTTCAGATCCACTCACGTTGCCAATGCTCATTTTTGTTTATATTTCCCATAATCTTGTTGAAACTGGTTACACCGATTTTTCCATTTTTAATATTTTCTTTAAATACTAGCATGCATCAACACATTTTTTAAATGATGCTGCAAAGAAATGATACCTAAAATAAGCTGAACAAAAATATATAATCGATAATGGTGTTAGAACCTTTCCCGGTAAATGTAGGGGTAACTTCTACGGGACCTAGGTCTTTTGCTCTAAAAGAACCAGATTATGATCAGTTAATGACAGTCACAAACACAAAATACACATTGGCATCATATGCATGCATACAGATGTGAGCTTTGCTGTATGCGTTAAATTGTTTGTTTTCTTGGTTGTGCCTGTGAATGTAGTCTTATGAACAAGTATTTTTAAAGGATTTCTATGGAAGTTATCTAAGTGCGAAGTTGAAAACTGGATCATCTTACTGACGTTTTGGGCCCAGCAAGACATATTTTAGGACCCCTAGTTTGCAACAACTTAAAATGTATTAACCATTTTCAGCTAATTCAAGTCGTCATGATGCCAAACAATATTGAATTATATGACAAATTTTCAGAAAAGGGAGAAGAAAAAAACTACAGAAAGCTGTGCCTGCCTGGCGTTAGTTTGTCAGTCAAACAGTACCAAAAGAAAGCTTGATGAAGTATTATAGAAACTTTTTCATTTTGGGCTTGGATATAGATTCCTTTATATGTTGAGCGTACAGCGCTTGCGCTGTCGCTTAGCGACCTATTGTGTATGCTTTGGGAGTTGAACTCCACCCATTCCTTGCCGATTATATTTATTTGTCTTGGTTGGTGTCCTTTAAAAATACTTCCTTTCCATAGGGCAATCTGCTGTCTTTGTCCCTCCTTCTCTTTTCCGGTTTTCGCCATGCAGCACCGACCAAGTACTACATCATTACGCCATACATGTTTATTTCTCTGTTTGGGAACTACTTTTCTTCCTTATGTGTTTCGGTGCTTTAAGTCCACTGCGCTCATTCAACCCAAGACATGGCGTATGTACTGAACAGTTTTTTCCCTTCCTGTTGTCCACGTTTCCCTGCTCATGCCCTGCCCCATGTCCCCCCTTCTCGCATTCCCTACCTTCTTACATCTGGGCAGCTTAAGAACGGAGGCGACCTCACGGCGCGCAGTCCTGCTGATTTACCATGAAGCGCATCTGTCTGTGACTCAAGCAAGCTGACATGACTGAATGTGTTCACAACAAAGTATACCTGGGGGTCAAAAGAAGGGGGAAAGTCAAACAGAGTGGGTCATAACACCAATACTACACAAAGGACACCAGTGAGGACATCATCCATGTTAGTAAATGAAGGCCAGGTAGAGGCTCAAGAGCATATGGAGAAATAGTTCCCCATCAGAAGCCACACTGTACCGCCCTATTTTTCATCATTTGGGTTCTCCTTACCCAGGAGACAGAACGGCCGGTCAGATGTTACCGTGACCAAAAGATGTGATAAGGGGTGGTGTATTGATTACAGAAATTAACGTGGCTACTGAAAAAGCAGTGTTAAGGTAATAGGAGTGTTAAAGTGAGGGAAAGTAAAATTAGGTGATCGGGTGGACAAACAACATTTATTAGTGTCTCCCAATCCCTAAAGTTTAAAAAGCAAGTGTAAGTGCGGGTTTTAAATAATCACCGTACTTAATTGTGGTCAACATGTTTCTGCATTGTATTGAACATAGTTTCAAAATGCATTCTTCAGGACCGTATAAAAACACTGCTACTTGTAATAGTGAAAAAATGTTTTAAGAACAATATCACCTGAGCTTCAGGTACATACTCAACCGTATACCATATATGAGGGTTGAGAGGCTTCACCCCACCTGGCTACAGCGCAGGTATGAGGAGCACCGCTCTGTCCGTCGATGTCTCCCGGCAGTCAACTGTACTGTACAGTTGACTGCCGGGAGACATCGACGGACAGAGCGGTGCTCCTCATACCTGCGCTGTAGCCAGGTGGGGTGAAGCCTCTCAACCCTCATATATGGTATACGGTTGAGTATGTACCTGAAGCTCAGGTGATATTGTTCTTAAAAAAATTTTTCACTATTACAAGTAGCAGTGTTTTTATACGGTCCTGAAGAATGCATTTTGAAACTATGTTCGATACAATGCAGAAACATGTTGACCACAATTAAGTACGGTGATTATTTAAAACCCGCACTTACACTTGCTTTTTAAACTTTAGGGATTGGGAGACACTAATAAATGTTGTTTGTCCACCCGATCACCTAATTTTACTTTCCCTCACTTTAACACTCCTATTACCTTAACACTGCTTTTTCAGTAGCCACGTTAATTTCTGTAATCAATACACCACCCCTTATCACATCTTTTGGTCACGGTAACATCTGACCGGCCGTTCTGTCTCCTGGGTAAGGAGAACCCAAATGATGAAAAATAGGGCGGTACAGTGTGGCTTCTGATGGGAACTATTTCTCCATATGCTCTTGAGCCTCTACCTGGCCTGCATTTACTAACATGGATGATGTCCTCACTGGTGTCCTTTGTGTAGTATTGGTGTTATGACCCACTCTGTTTGACTTTCCCCCTTCTTTTGACCCCCAGGTATACTTTGTTGTGAAAATATTGTATTTTGGGGCATGTACCTGGTTGGTCGGTAAACTCGCCCTCAGACCCTCCTCCCATTGTTTTGTTGTGTGCATGACTGAATGTGTGTCAAGCGACACGTTTTCTGTGCAGAATCAACTTTAAAATCGGAAGATAATGCTCTATACTTGCACAACCTTTTTTCCACACACTTGAGGGCCACAAGCTCTGCCCGGTATCAGGCGTGCCTGGGCAAGATAGTGGCCGAGCAGGAGGGGGTGACCAGTGCGCTATTCTCCACCTTTCCCGTCCACGCTGCCTGCTCTCTTGCGGCCACCTTCATCCCCTACAAATGCAGTGTGTGTCTCTGTTCCGACAGTCCCTGAGGCCCAAGGCCCTAGGAGTCAGGGGAGTTTATCCGGGAATATTTACTGTTTGTGGCATCCCCTTTGCTGTTGTGTATTTATGTTATTGTAAACATCACGCACTATACATGTGCCCGCATTGAACACTTCACCAGTAAGGAAAATGTTCAGTGTATACGTGCCACACGTGTGTAATTTATCAAGAAGTACCTACACCCAGAATTCCTGACTTGTTTCTCTACAGATTAGGGTGGCTAAACCTTTATAAAAAAAGATGGGAGGGGTAGTTCAAGAGACAAATACACGCGCGTCACCCCAACGACAGAGTGGTTATGTGAGCTAATTTTGGAGTGGAAGGCGTCATTCTTTCCCGTCTGAGAACGAGCGTTGCACTTATAGAACATTTCCAAATCTCTGCTGTAATATTCTTTCCTGAGTTCATCAATACAAAGCAACAATAGACGCAGCACCTCATAGGAAGAGAGAGGGATCAGGACTTCTGAGTCACATCCAGTGCTAGAATATTATAAAAAACCATAAACTGGGGCTCTGTGTGGCATGTGTATTATCGCGGGGCAGACTGATGACAATCGGGGTCTGACAGTCAACATATACATTTATTTAAAAGAAAAGAAATTGGGAGCAAGGGCAAAGGTGCACTAAATCTATTCCATAAGAAAATAACAAGTCCCTAACTTAGTATGTGGATCAAGTGTTGTACTATGAACATGTACAATGATGGTGGGGTCTATAAACGTACTCAATTATTTAGACAAACTTGTAGTAACAAAAACAGCAGCAGTTACACCATATATCCCTTTAACGTATGGTGGTTTCCTGATAACACACTAGGATGTGGATGCACAGAAAACAGCAATGCCAAAGACAAAACGTTTCAAAAATTACAAAATCGATTTTTATTCATAATTTGTTAAAAACATTCAAGATACATATAAAACATCTTTGCCAATAGTCAATATTTATAACACACTTTAGAATTAATGATTAAAAATAAGCAAACAAAACTGCACAAACGTCATATTTGAATTGATGATTAAAAATAAACAAGAAAACTACACAAAAGGTGACGTGGCATTTCAGTGAGATTAGGATCAACCACATTCTTCAGGACAGAGTTTTCTTGAAATTTAATATACGACAATTCAATAATATATTAGTTTATACATTTGTTAATAACAGGTTGATTTTGCAAATTTTTTTTATAAAAAGAGCAGATAAGAAATTGGCACATACTGTTTATCATGCCCCACCAAAAAAGGAATAATAGAAACTACACATGATCCACCGTTACTGAAATGTGACGTACCTATTAAAATCTTAAATGTAACCCTTATATGATTCTGATGGGAAACATTAAGCCATTTAAATTTTGATTAAAAATATGGAATGTCCTGCAATGAGATAAAACTTATTCAGCAGCAAGAATATCGGCAAAAAAATGTATTAATAGAGGTATATAGAAGCCCTCCAGAATGTTCAAAGTTACATACCTTCGTATGTGGTAATATTCCTTCATAAATTACATTTGTAGGTGCCACCGATCAATTTGTAGCTAATTAATGGCGACCTTTAAAGATAGAAAGGGGTATAAGCTATATGCAAAATAAATGTCTGCTGGTGATATGATAAGAAAATAGTAGGAGTGCTTACCATTAAAAAAACAGAGACATTTCATCAGAAACAGGCGAGCCGTGATAAGGCTTTTATTTATTGGTTTCTCGATGTTCGATTTTTGGTGATTTATTGCTAAGAAATACATTTGTATAATTATTTATTATCTACAGTATCATGCATCTAATAAGGATGATATTTAAGCACGCAGGCTGGCAATTACCTGGTATTGTTGCTTTCTTTAATCGTGCAACTCAAAAAATAAAAATTTGCAAAGAATCAAAAAGGAAACAGTCTTTATGTTTCTTTTTAAATCTGGCCTTTATAATATATAGTTTGAGAATTGTTTGGCCTGATAGTACATTTAGTATGAATTCTATAGTTTCTAAGGTTTAACTACTTCTGTGGGCAATTTGTATTCCTTTTATATATTAATTTATAGCTTCATAAGTTTAATGGCCTTCCTTTCTCTGTAGGGAAATGTGAACCTCTTTATTAAACCTGAATTTCTACTTTGTGCACTCTTGCAACAGTATACGTGTTATAGATTCTAGCAAGGTTTACACAATTGAACATAATTCTTGTTCACGTCGATCTGTGGTTCGGTCTCAACTTCACTCGACCAAAAATATATCATGTAAGCATTCATACACCAGATATTAGCTGGTGTTTTACTCAGTCATCGTATTCATTGTTACAGAAAGAGGACGTATTTAGTGAATCGAGAACAAGTGGGTGTTTAAGAGCTCTAGGTGTTAACGTTAAGGAACACGACTACACACCTCCTGCACACAATTTGCTGTCTATAAATCACTGGCTATTTTTTACAAACATTTTTTTTTTTTTTGAAGAGTACACAGCTTAATACGCCTATAACCTGCGTAGGCAGGCCGGCAGCCATATCAAGTAGCGATTTTACATCCAGTTACTATGTAAGATGGAACATTGATTTAACACAGCATGTTGCCTACAACCCGTCTGGGCCGGCCACGTTGTAAAGTGAATGAAGCTGTAAAAGAATATATTATTTCGCAGGTAAATAACCATTTAATGACAAACAGTGAACAATTGAGGTTTTCCATTTTTTGTTGAACTCAAAACCTTTCATAGTAGACTATGAAAACAAAGGTGATCAGCCCCAGCCCACAGAGTATCCACCATACTTCGTATGTGGCTCAGAGGATCTTTTAGCGCAGAGCAAGGTTGTGATGCTTCCCCTTACGGGGATCCGTGTATGCTAGAAGTGGGTGAACTCCGCCGCTTAGTGACCGACATAACTGTTGTGGGGGGGGGGGGGGAGAATAAGTGCAGTCTATGATCATGTCTGTGCATTGGAGTGGACGCTACGTGCTTGAATGCCATGTTTTGTGCGGTCTGCATAACGTGGGGAGAGAATAATGTATGAGCCGGGAGGGTAGTGGCACGCCTCCCGATCACTCAAGGCAGGTGTAATGCGCCGTTACATATCCGTTTTATTATGCTTATGACATTGAACAAAGCCTATGTTGGTATCGAAACCCCATGTCTTATAGTGTACTTAGAGGGCGGGGGAGGGGAGTCCAATAGCGTCAGTCAGAAGAGAATCTGCTGTGTCAATGGGCACGGAGGATCGTGCAACGTGGCCCGTGTCCTCACGGCTATCAGGTGCGGGCTCCTCATCAGATAGTGTCCGGAGTAGGTAAGCAGTGAGTGGGCCCCAGAGGTCTTTAGGGCGTGACTTATGAGGTAACAGTTCGGCATAATTATGTAGTTGTTCCTGCCAAGTTGACATTGTAGTCAGCCATATTTTGAATTTGGGGGCTCGACCCCTACCCCATCTACAGGCTACGTGGCGTTTCGCAATTAAAAATCCGAGCGCGAACAATTTCCTGTTTGTCTTAATCGCCGGGGCAGAGTGGCCAAGCAGAGCAATTTTGGGACAGGGTTCGACCGTTACCCCTACCATGTCAGACATAGCTCCGAAAACTTTAACCCAGTATGAGGCAACAGCCTGGCAGGACCACGCCAAGTGGATAAAGTCTGCTCCTGGCCGTTTGCATCTGAGGCAGCGGTCATTGTCCCGGAGACCAAAGCGTCGCAGCTTAGCAGGGGTATGGTATAGGCGATGCAAAAACTTAAAGTGGACCAGTCTGAGGCGAGCATTACCTGTTACTGAATTCGTGTGTGAGCAGCTTTCCTCCCATTGATCGTCCGAGAGTGGGGAATCTAAGTCCTCGTCCCAGTCTCGCCTCGCTCTGAGATCTGGAGGAGTAGAGGCTGCGTACGCATGTTTGTATAACATGTTTATAAAGGTGAGACAGACTGGGACAGTTTTTGAAAATTAAAACGCAGCTAAAGCACACGCCGAACTATTTACCTGAGTATTATTTAAGGCACGATTTAGACAGCAGGTAGTTACTTGATAAAAATACTCTGGCCTCCCTGCAGCCTACAAACATCTACCGGGTCAGGACATGTGATCCATCTGACCCTGTAGGTGTCTTAAATACCTTGCTCATCATCATGTCATGTGATCACCCCGCCTTGTTTACTATGATAAACGCTAAAACTGGAGATTATTTTTCATGTCTTTACAATTTTACATCATTAACTGTTCAACACAATCGAATATGATTATGAAGAACTATTAATGGTTGTAAAAGAAGAAACAGATTTTCAAAAGAGCCCCCGTGCTCATAAAAAACAAGTTTTCTGAAAATGGCGGCCATCTTTAAACATGTAAACTTCTATATAGATGCAGTTTAGGAGATTGTATCGCAGCTTTATTTCTAAACTAATGTCAAGATCTAAAAATAGTATAGGCTTAAAATGATAATGTTGTTGGTATTTACGAACTCTACCGTTGATATCCTTGATCTCCCCGTGCTCTTAAAAAACAAGGTTTCCAAAAACGGCGGCCATCTTTAAACATGTAAACTC
Organism: Lissotriton vulgaris; assembly: GCF_964263255.1. NCBI lineage: Eukaryota > Metazoa > Chordata > Amphibia > Caudata > Salamandridae > Lissotriton > Lissotriton vulgaris. Next base: position 1,075,924,437 of record NC_141689.1, on the reverse strand, counting down.
CTATATAGATGCAGCTTAGGAGATAGTATTGCAGCTTTATTTCTAGACTGATGTCAAGATCTAAAAATACTATAGGCTTAAAATGATAATGTTGTTGCTATTTATGAACTCCACCATTGATATCACTAATGCCCATCACTAATGCCCACGTTAATGAAAAGAAAGAGAGGGGGCGGCCATCTTTGAATGTATAGTTTTCCAGATTGTAAAATCGGAAGATTGTGTAACTAGGTGGTTAGGGAGAAACTCTAAAGGGATATCTGTAACATATTTATGTTTGTATCCATCCATATTTAGGACCTAAAATTGTCTATGAGACCTACAAATTCAAAAAGAACGTTTTTATTATCATTAATGGCCACCATTGTAGAATGGGGCATACGAATCCAGTGTGTTCCAAAACCTAACAGTAGTTGTTTATAAATATGTAGGGGGCAGCTATTAAATAAGAGTTTCCCAGTTATTGTGGACAACACTGGTCCCTTTAAGAATGTTACTACAATTATTCCAGGAGCTACAAGGGAAAGTACCTGTAGCTCCTGCAACTAATTGTAGTCCTAATAGCAAGGATGACTGGGAGTACGATTTTTGCTTCACAGTATATGAAGATTCATAAGTCAGTTCTCATTAAGTATTATTCTAGTACACAAATGTTGTTTTACAGTGCAATAGATCTCACATTTACACAAGTTTCAGCTGTTGGCATTGTAAATGACAATGCCTTTTATGTTTTGTTTTTTTAAACATAAATAAAAGGCGTCATTTACAATGACAATAGCTTAAAGTTGCGTAAATGCAAGACCTATTGCATTGCAAATGCTTGTTTGTCTTGCTACAAAAACACTTTAAGTGCAATTCAGTGACTAACCAGTCGGATGTATGTCAGGATATCGTATACCGAAATATCATCTTAGATACATATATCTCCCAAATACAATATCATCCATCGTTTTTGGTGTGGATTTTCTATTAGCTTCAACGGGCGAAAGATTTATGTCAAACGATGTCCTTAAAATTACACTGTACCACACCAACCAGCCTGTCCCTCCCATAATAGTAAAGACACAATAGGGATGGCTTGGTGCATATTTAGTATATACTATTACATAACATGAAAAAAGACACAGGTGCATAGCACTTGGAATTGAGCCTTTAATTGCTGGAAATGTACTATCACAAATAAGCTCCTCTTCACAACTTATATTCTTGCTGCAAAAGTGAAAATAAAAGCACTGATCTGAGGATTTTCACTATCCCACTGGGTGAAATTTGATAATTTTCTCCTTATTCCTCTTCCCCTGCCTTGCCACTCCAATTGTCTTTCCATGTTTTCCCTTCTCTAGCTAGGCAGCAACCTCCAGGGCACGAGAGAGAGAGTGAAATGCCTTAGAGCTTAGGAGAACAATATAGTGAGAGAGGTGAAGTAGAGGGAAACCAAAGAGCTGAGGTTGACAGATAGGTGAGGTGAAGAAAGAGTAAAAAAAAGAGAAAGATGAGGTAACCAAAAAAAGAAAGATACATGCAGATTGAAAGAGGAAGAGGTAGGTAGACAAAAATTATTACATATGGTTTTAGTGTGAGGTAGAGAGAGCTAGAAATGGGGAGAAGGTAATAATAGAGAAAGAGATGAGGTACACGAAGGGACGAGGTAGAGAGAGGTAAGTTAGAAATAGATGTGTGGTGTGTTGAAACCTGTTAGCCTTAGTGTGATCTTCCCTCAAACATGTTGCCTTCTCCCCTTCTGTTTTGCCTAATTTGTTTTTGTTGGCCTTAGGACTCTGCACACTTTCCCTCTGCTAACCAGTGCTAACGTGCTTATGATCAAACCTCAAAAGAAGGTAAAATTGCGTTGCACCTGATTGCCATATTTAATTTACCTATATGTCCCTTGTAAAGTGGTATACCATATACTGGGGTCGGTAAATTAAATACTGCTAATGGGCCTACTATAATGTAACAGATGTCCTGTGAGATCTCGTTGTGTGATTCTGAGATATTATCCATACCTTGTTCATACACTCAACATTAAGTGAAATGTCAAAAAGTTTAGACGAAATAATTAATTAATTTTAGCAAAGAAGGACATGGCATACTTTTTTCGTCAATCTCTCCTTTGGCTTTATATGAAAATAGGATACAATGTGATAATAGTGACGATGATGCAGTGCTCAATAGTGAAAACATATATATATAAACTCACTCCATCTCCTCCTTTTAAGCAGACAAGGACATAGCGGGGCACTTAGGGCCCGATGTAGGTAAATCTATATTTACCACTTCATAAATACCGAATCATACCGATTCGGTATTTATGAAGTGGTAAATTACAGGGGGGGAGATGTAGGTATTTCAGATTCGGTAAATACCGAATCTGTAAGATTCGGTATTTAACGATTCTGTAAATACCGATTCGGTATCCCCCATTGATTCCTATGGGCCTTGAAGACCATAGGACTCAATGGGCATTACCGATTCGGTATTTACCAAATCGGTAAATACCGATTCCAGCAAGGGTGCAGGGGGTGTCACTTTGACACCCTCTAGCACCCCCAATACTGCTTGTGTGCCATGTGGCACACAGACATGCCCTAAGGGCATGTCTGTGTGTCACATTGCACAGGTGTACATGCACACATGTGCATGCACACCTGGATTCGGTATTTTAACACCCAATTGGATTGGGTGTTAAAATACCGAATCTGAAAGGCCTGTGGGACTCAGAAGAGTCCCACCTACATCTGGAAGATACCGAATCGGTAAAAATACCGATTCGGTATTTTACAGATTCTGTAAATTTACCGATTCGGTAAATATACCGAATAGGTAAATACTGGCCCCCTACATCTCAAAGTGCCAAATACCGGTCGGAAACGGCCGATTTCGGCCGTTTCCGACCGGAATTTGCCACCTACATCGGGCCCTAAGACTCTTGTTTATTTCTTTTTTTCTCATGCATTACGCGTTTCGGCGGCAAGCTTTCCTCTGATGCCTTTCTGGTGCTCGGGGTTGCTTTGACTATTCAGTTTATATGTGCTCCTCCCCTCTCATTGGCGGAAGCACACCTGATCTGCATTCGCTTGAGAACATGTTCACACAGTACTTTTAAAACTTCAAGTCCCATCATGCATTATGTTCTTTGGACAGGAGAATGTCTTCTGCAGCCCGGACTGTAGATTTTGCACACAGTAAGTGCGGGCTGGTAATAAAAGCGTAATCAGGTTCACAACCCCTGCGTTGTCTAAGACAAACAAGCAGTCCCTTTGCCCTTACTTCCAGCCACAATTGTCCAATGGCAGCAAACATGGAGACAACAGTACAGTGATCATGCCTGTCCATGCAGTCATGGTCTGTTCTTTAACAGCAGAATTTCTGTTTCCCTCAGTTTTGCGGTGGCTCACAGTTTCCAATACCTCGGAAATAGTTAACTGAGCTTTTGCCACTGATGACCGTGAACACTTGTTGGAAGGGTCCTCCTGGCTCCACGGAACATATACTCACTCCTTCTCCTTGTAAACAGACAAGGGGACACAGCGGGGCACTAGAACTCTTGTTTATTTATTTCTTTCTTTGGCACTATGCATTTGGGCGACAAGACGCCTTCTGATGCCTTTCTGGTGCTCGGGGTATATATATACATGGTTCTTTATCAGCTTCAAAAGCGGGCTGACTAAAAGACGCAACGGACCTTTCTAAAAAACAATGCATATCAACTAAATGGGGACAACAGCCATTTGAGGCTTAAAAAGCTATTGGAAGCTAGAAAAGAATGCCGGCTGGGGAACCACAAGCACCAGAATGCATTTCCAAATGAAGTGGACGCCCATTAGGGGGCGAATAAAAGACAATGTTGTCATGACACACTTGATTGGTCTCCCTTACCCGGCACGGATGTTCCCATCGGCGCACCTCTGAAGAAGGTCAATGGTGACCGAAATATATAAGGACTGCCGCATTGTAATTAATAAAATCCAAGGACTGAAGTTGCTGGAGTGTTGCTTCTCTCCTCGGTGAAGGAGGGGTTTTGAATACATTAACGGCTTGGTTCTGCCGAGAGCGTGCACCGCCAGTGAGTGTGCCGGCACCCGCCCGAAAGTGAACCTGGATTTGGAGAACGCGAAAACGAAGGGCGGCGGCACTGCCGAGGACTGTCCTCGGCATGGTTCTTTATCAGCTTCAAAAGCGGGCTGACTAAAAGACGCAACGGACCTTTCTAAAAAACAATGCATATCAACTAAATGGGGACAACAGCCATTTGAGGCTTAAAAAGCTATTGGAAGCTAGAAAAGAATGCCGGCTGGGGAACCACAAGCACCAGAATGCATTTCCAAATGAAGTGGACGCCCATTAGGGGGCGAATAAAAGACAATGTTGTCATGACACACTTGATTGGTCTCCCTTACCCGGCACGGATGTTCCCATCGGCGCACCTCTGAAGAAGGTCAATGGTGACCGAAATATATAAGGACTGCCGCATTGTAATTAATAAAATCCAAGGACTGAAGTTGCTGGAGTGTTGCTTCTCTCCTCGGTGAAGGAGGGGTTTTGAATACATTAACGGCTTGGTTCTGCCGAGAGCGTGCACCGCCAGTGAGTGTGCCGGCACCCGCCCGAAAGTGAACCTGGATTTGGAGAACGCGAAAACGAAGGGCGGCGGCACTGCCGAGGACTGTCCTCGGCATGGTTCTTTATCAGCTTCAAAAGCGGGCTGACTAAAAGACGCAACGGACCTTTCTAAAAAACAATGCATATCAACTAAATGGGGACAACAGCCATTTGAGGCTTAAAAAGCTATTGGAAGCTAGAAAAGAATGCCGGCTGGGGAACCACAAGCACCAGAATGCATTTCCAAATGAAGTGGACGCCCATTAGGGGGCGAATAAAAGACAATGTTGTCATGACACACTTGATTGGTCTCCCTTACCCGGCACGGATGTTCCCATCGGCGCACCTCTGAAGAAGGTCAATGGTGACCGAAATATATAAGGACTGCCGCATTGTAATTAATAAAATCCAAGGACTGAAGTTGCTGGAGTGTTGCTTCTCTCCTCGGTGAAGGAGGGGTTTTGAATACATTAACGGCTTGGTTCTGCCGAGAGCGTGCACCGCCAGTGAGTGTGCCGGCACCCGCCCGAAAGTGAACCTGGATTTGGAGAACGCGAAAACGAAGGGCGGCGGCACTGCCGAGGACTGTCCTCGGCATGGTTCTTTATCAGCTTCAAAAGCGGGCTGACTAAAAGACGCAACGGACCTTTCTAAAAAACAATGCATATCAACTAAATGGGGACAACAGCCATTTGAGGCTTAAAAAGCTATTGGAAGCTAGAAAAGAATGCCGGCTGGGGAACCACAAGCACCAGAATGCATTTCCAAATGAAGTGGACGCCCATTAGGGGGCGAATAAAAGACAATGTTGTCATGACACACTTGATTGGTCTCCCTTACCCGGCACGGATGTTCCCATCGGCGCACCTCTGAAGAAGGTCAATGGTGACCGAAATATATAAGGACTGCCGCATTGTAATTAATAAAATCCAAGGACTGAAGTTGCTGGAGTGTTGCTTCTCTCCTCGGTGAAGGAGGGGTTTTGAATACATTAACGGCTTGGTTCTGCCGAGAGCGTGCACCGCCAGTGAGTGTGCCGGCACCCGCCCGAAAGTGAACCTGGATTTGGAGAACGCGAAAACGAAGGGCGGCGGCACTGCCGAGGACTGTCCTCGGCATGGTTCTTTATCAGCTTCAAAAGCGGGCTGACTAAAAGACGCAACGGACCTTTCTAAAAAACAATGCATATCAACTAAATGGGGACAACAGCCATTTGAGGCTTAAAAAGCTATTGGAAGCTAGAAAAGAATGCCGGCTGGGGAACCACAAGCACCAGAATGCATTTCCAAATGAAGTGGACGCCCATTAGGGGGCGAATAAAAGACAATGTTGTCATGACACACTTGATTGGTCTCCCTTACCCGGCACGGATGTTCCCATCGGCGCACCTCTGAAGAAGGTCAATGGTGACCGAAATATATAAGGACTGCCGCATTGTAATTAATAAAATCCAAGGACTGAAGTTGCTGGAGTGTTGCTTCTCTCCTCGGTGAAGGAGGGGTTTTGAATACATTAACGGCTTGGTTCTGCCGAGAGCGTGCACCGCCAGTGAGTGTGCCGGCACCCGCCCGAAAGTGAACCTGGATTTGGAGAACGCGAAAACGAAGGGCGGCGGCACTGCCGAGGACTGTCCTCGGCATGGTTCTTTATCAGCTTCAAAAGCGGGCTGACTAAAAGACGCAACGGACCTTTCTAAAAAACAATGCATATCAACTAAATGGGGACAACAGCCATTTGAGGCTTAAAAAGCTATTGGAAGCTAGAAAAGAATGCCGGCTGGGGAACCACAAGCACCAGAATGCATTTCCAAATGAAGTGGACGCCCATTAGGGGGCGAATAAAAGACAATGTTGTCATGACACACTTGATTGGTCTCCCTTACCCGGCACGGATGTTCCCATCGGCGCACCTCTGAAGAAGGTCAATGGTGACCGAAATATATAAGGACTGCCGCATTGTAATTAATAAAATCCAAGGACTGAAGTTGCTGGAGTGTTGCTTCTCTCCTCGGTGAAGGAGGGGTTTTGAATACATTAACGGCTTGGTTCTGCCGAGAGCGTGCACCGCCAGTGAGTGTGCCGGCACCCGCCCGAAAGTGAACCTGGATTTGGAGAACGCGAAAACGAAGGGCGGCGGCACTGCCGAGGACTGTCCTCGGCTTGGTTCTTTATCAGCTTCAAAAGCGGGCTGACTAAAAGACGCAACGGACCTTTCTAAAAAACAATGCATATCAACTAAATGGGGACAACAGCCATTTGAGGCTTAAAAAGCTATTGGAAGCTAGAAAAGAATGCCGGCTGGGGAACCACAAGCACCAGAATGCATTTCCAAATGAAGTGGACGCCCATTAGGGGGCGAATAAAAGACAATGTTGTCATGACACACTTGATTGGTCTCCCTTACCCGGCACGGATGTTCCCATCGGCGCACCTCTGAAGAAGGTCAATGGTGACCGAAATATATAAGGACTGCCGCATTGTAATTAATAAAATCCAAGGACTGAAGTTGCTGGAGTGTTGCTTCTCTCCTCGGTGAAGGAGGGGTTTTGAATATATATATATATATATATATATATATATATTTTTTTTTTTTTTTTTTTTTTACACACACACAAGCAAACACACGAACACTGTAAAAGGCTCCAATTGTTCAATGATTCACTGTCCTGGAGAAAAGTATGCAAATCTAAACAATCTCTTTCCATATGCCTCAGTAAAAGTAACATCCAGAGGGAGTATTGTCGATGTTTTGACCCATTAATAGTCTCATTAGAACAACTGTAATCTGCCTACTGCACTTGTATTTATTTATTTATTTTATTTATTTATATACTTATATAGCGCAGGATTCGACCCCCTGAAGGGGTATCTCCGCGCTTGCGCTACTGCTTAAGGGTGCCCAAACAGGATTATAGGATGTGATATGCTTAGGAAATTGAGAATAAGTATGTTTTAAGGGATTTCCTAAAGGTCTGTAAATTTATATTTTGTCTCAGTGAGAGAGGGAGTGAGTTCCAGAGTGTTGGGCCCTTATAGGACAGGGCTCGACCTCCCTGCCCAGCCCTCTTAATTCTGGGGACCTGGAGCAGCAATTGGTTGCTTGAACGCAGGGAACGACCAGGACTATAGAGGTTTAATTTTTCAACCAGGTATTTCGGGCCTGAACCAAAGAGGCACTTGTGTATTATACAGCAAACTTTAAACTTAACCCGTTGCCGAACAGGCAACAAGTGCAGTTTAGCCAGCAGAGGACGTGAGGGGGACCTGAGCAGAGCGTTAAGGACCAATCTTGCCGCGGTGTTCTGGGCCACGTGTAGTCTATTAAGTTGTTCCTCATTGGCCGAGATGAGAAGGCCATTACAGTAGTTCAACCTACTGACTACAAGAGTCTGGACAAGTGTCTTTCTATGGCTGTCGGGCAGGAATGGGAATACACGCCTTAAGAGTCCGATAACACGGAAGCAGAATCCAGTTACCTGATTAACATGTTCTTCAAGCAATAATGCCTGATCTAACCGCACACCAAGGTTCTTTACTATCTGTTAGGACCTGGTACTGGTCCTAGGTCCAGGGGCCACCATTCTGGAGACCACAGGAGAGGGGCCTTCCCGAACAACATAACCTCCGCTTTGCCTACATTGCATTGGAGGCAGTTAAGGCCATCCAATCAGATACCGCCCTCATACCATCAGCAAAAGATTTTTTTATTCCAGGTGTGAGGGACTGAAAGGGGAACAGAAGCTGGGTGTCATCGGCATACGACACCGGGGTGAACCCATATGCTCTCACAATGTCAGCCAAGGGGGCCACATACACATTAAAAAGTGTAGGGCTTAGACATGAGCCTTGTGGCACTCCCTTGGTGAGCTCCCTAGAGATGGAATGATGGGAGCCCAATCTGACACCTTGTGACCGGCCTGAGAGAAAACTCTCCAACCAGGACAAGGCAGCGCCTCCTATACTCACCTCCCTTACACGGCCGAGAAGAATCTCATGTTACACCGTGTCAAAGGCAGCGGATAAATCTAACAGCACCAGAATCATAGAGCCCCCTCCATCCAGTGCCGTCCTGATGTTATTGGTCACGGAGAGGGAGCGGATTCGGTGCTGTGATTAGGTCTAAACCTAGATTGTGAAAAGTCCAGACCTTCCGCTGCCTCAATGTATTTTGACAAATGAGTGTTCACATGTTTCTCGGTCATCTTGCTAAGGTATGGCAGGAAGGAGATGGGTCGGAGGTTAGAAAGGTCTGTCCATGGCAGCGCCGTGTTCTTCCGAATGGGATTCACCACCGCTTTCTTCCATTCCAGAGGCACTTGTCCCTCCTTGAGAGAGAGATTTATTACAGATTGAATCTCAGGTCCAAGCAGAGTGCTCAAGGAGGCAACCATTTTAGCGGGCAGAAAGTCATCAGGGGACCCCGTTTTAATATAACTGATCAGAAAGGCAAAATCAGAGTCATTGACTGCGGGGAACATCATTAGTGAGTTGTCATCATGTATGGATATTTGAGTGGGGATGGAGGTATTATTCCTTTGACCGGAGGCCTTCGTGATTTTGTCATAGATCATCTCTATTTTGTTCTAAAAAAATAGAGAGATATTGTCACAGAGAGACTGAGAAAAGTCATCAGGACTCTCACAAGCTATCGGTTTTACAAAGGCCTGTAAGATTTTATACAGTTCTTTGGAAGAATTGCCAGCCTCAGCAAGCTGCTGGACAAGACAGTTCTTCCTTGCCAGTCTAATGTTTTTATAATAGCTGGACTGAGCATCTAAGTGTGCTTTCTTATTTTCCTCAGTACGTGTTTTCCTCCAGATTTTCTCTAATTTCCTGCACCCCTGTTTCTCTGTTCTAAGTGACTCTGTATACTACACCTCTTGCTTGGAGGTGGGGTATTGCTTATGTAACTTCAGAGGGGCCAACACATTAATTGACTCTATGAGGGAGTTGTTAAACTTAGATAAGGCAAGCTCCACATTATTTGTTTCTGAAAAGGTGAGTTTCTTCCACACCCTCTGCAGCTCTTCTGCTGTTACTTTGTGCCACTGTCGGCGCCAAATCGGCTGAAGAGGGGTCTTTTGGGGAAGTTAATCCAAGCCCAATAAAGAGAATTCGACCAAAAAGTGGTCAGACCAGTACACTTGGGATGTAGGGCGACACTGGACTTTGGTACAGTTGGAAAAGACCAAATCCAAAGTGTGACCCCCTATATGTGTAGGGCCGCTATTGTGGATTAAAAGCCCTAAAGAAGATAAATCTAAGAGCAAGGATATAGTTTCTGGATGCGTGGGAATATCTACGAAAGTGTTAAATTCCCCTAGAAGAATAAAATCATCATTTGCTTCAAAATGCGGGGCCAGTAATTCCAAAAGGGAGAGAGTAAAACCCAAATGGGGTCCAGGGGGACGATAAACTAGAGCTCCCTTCCAAAACATTTTGGAGGCTGAGCTTATCTTAAAAATCATAATTTCCATTAAGGGACAGCACCTTTGTTCGAGTATGGTAACCTTCAAATCCTCTTTATACATAATGGCTACCCCACCAACCACTTTATCTGAGCGGTCTAATTTTAGAATCTTGTAACCTACAGGGACCCCTAACATTATAGCTGGAACTGTATGTGGTTTCAGCCAGGTCTCTGTTAAAAAGCAGATGTTCGGCTGTATCGTGTAAACAAGGTCCCATAGTTCGAGGTGGTGCTTGGGCAGACACCGGATATTCAGAAGGAAGCTCTTCAAGCCACGTGGTGGTGAAACTTTCTCAGTGTTTCTGCCGATGTTAATGCTAATATGAGATGCCTAAAAGTGACAATATATACATGAGAAAGGGCCTTCTGGACATGGCCAAGAGTCCTTAGTACAACCTACCAGAGGGGATATCCGTAAGTTTTTCAATGCTCAAGCTGAATACCTAATACCAAGATTTTCAATAGGTAATGAGTCCAAAGTAGCAGAGCCCATAGCCCCTTGCCCCGTCCTGTTGCGGACGGGCGCAGACGGGCAACTCTTTGGTACTCTTCAGCGTGTCTTCGACTGCGCGCGACCGCTGCGCGCTCAGCAAGAGACAAGGGCTAAATAGCCCTTCAAGTCCAACCACTAGAGCGCTAACCGCTCCAGTGATTACAGGAAGTACCTGGCTCTCACCTGACCCGCCCTCCGCGCAACGGTACTAGCACCGTGTCGGACCGGGGCGACCAGGAATGAAGACTGAGCCCAGGCTTCCCCGCTGCCTACAAGTGTCGTTCCCCTCCTATTGACTCAGGTTAGGGAAAATTAATATTAGCACAATAGCACTACACAAATGCGGACTGCCAATTAGAATGCTACCCGTTTTCAATGTGTGCGTCCCACTAAAAACAGCAACAGCTTAAATCTAAATTGGTTTAAAATCAGCAACATAACAGAGTGAGTGACAATTAAAATATTTCCACAACACAGCGTAGAGCGCAATTAGGCAACCTCAGCAAAGCAAGCGGATCGGGGGACTCTGCCACCGTCGTCTTACCGCATCAAGGAAGGAGAACAACTTAGTCCTTTGTACTTGCTACAGCTTTAAGTTGCCTTCCATACCAAGTTGAAGTTAATTCTCTACTCACCATATGTCCATAATACTCCATTAACTACAAAGGATACGAGTTCCAAAGTACTGGCAGAGTATTGTGGATATATCCTGTTGCAGTGGAAAATGGTGGGGGTTATTACTATCATATGTCCCACACCAACCTTTAAAACACTAGTGGAAATGTAACTCTAATGACGGGCCCATAAGTCATTATTTCTCTTCATAACAATATCAAAGGTCATCCGATGGATGTTTTAATTAGAGCTAAAAGGGACTAAGGGGCACATGCATCAACGAAAATACAGATCGCAAACAGGCAGATTTGCAGAATCTGCCCCTTTGCAACCGATATTTTTGCATTTGGGATGCATCAACCCAAATGCAAAATCGCAATTTAAGTAATCGCAAAATTAGCGATTACTTAAATTGCGAATGCAATAAGGGAATCGCAAATTGGGATTCCCTAAACGCAATGCAATTTCAAATTGTGAATTCGCAATTAGGGATCTCAAATTACCATCAATTTGAACTTGATGGTAATTTGCAAAAACTTTGAAAAATGCACTAAAGAGCATATTTCAAAATTTTATGTTACACACACATATGACAAGCGTGGAGAATCACGACGCGCGCACTTAGGACCCGGCCTCTCCGGACCCCGCCCGCTCCTGGTCTCTGGTGGTTGGTCGGGCGGATGGCCCAATCGGTGTCCGGCCGACCCATTTCCGCTCTGGCGATATCGCGTGACCCGAGGGTCAGGGGGTGGAGACTCTGGGCCTATTTAGGGTCAACTCCCTGTGACTGGGGTCTCTGTTCCCGCTATCACTCCTGGATACCTGACTGCTCACACTGGCTCCTGGCCATTCTCGTGATCCAAGCCGGCTTTCCGAAACTCTAGAAGCAGAAGGATTGAGCATCGTTCGTGTAGCCAGGTAAGGGGTCGAGTGCCTCGGGGGGCCTCGTGTGCAGCCGTGAGTCACGGTGGGTGCAGGGAAGGGATTGGAGTGTCGCTGCCTTACGGGGCTTACGGCTGTGTGCGAGGATCTTCGTGGTGCGGGCTCCTGCCGGGCGGCGTGAACGGTGCTTAAGGGTGTAGGAACAGGGAACTCAGGGCGCGTTAGGTGCTATAGCGAGGTAGTGCGAAGCGCGCGATAGTTAGCATGGCGCCAAAAAAGAGTGGACAAAAGCTCAAGGACTCTGAACCTGAATTAGCGCAGATTATGAAATTGCTGCTAATAAAGTTGAGCAAGGAGACCCCCGATAGCGGGGACGAGAGCGATTCTTCCCGGGGGGAGCAGCCCGATGTAGTAGAGCGGCCGCGCAGGGGGGTGCCACCGAAAGCGGCTTGTCCGCCATTAAAGAAGAAGGCCAAGGCGCAGCCAAAAAGGAAAGGGACGAAGGGTAGGCCTAGCCCTGCCAGGGGGAAGCAGGACGAGGGATCAGTAGGTCCGGTCCCCACTCCTCCGTTGGATGAACCGGATGTGGCCACACCAGTAGACCCAGTGGGGTCAGTTTTTTCTGAGATTAGGGAGGCGTTGAGGGCGTTGGCTCCGGGAGGCGCGGTACCATTAGTCACGGTCCCTCCGGCCCCACTCCCACCGCAGCCGGTGGCCGCAGTGGCAGCCGCTGGCGATCCGTTGGATAGCTTGCAGGCGTCAGTTTCCACTCTAGTGGGCCAATTATCAGCCCCGGAAAGAGTATTAGAGAGAGTGAGCGATGGGGCGGCAGCACCGTGGGTGCCCCCGCAGGTTACAGAACAGGGCGCATTGCAGGATATTCAGAGGCAGTTGGCGCTTTTAGTCGAGTCGCGCAAAGTGTTGCCCAATGTAGCGATTGGAGCACAGCCCCCCGCGACAGCGATAGCGGTGCCACCTACAGGAGGTAAGCCTGGCGACGCTACGCTAAGGAGCAGCGAGGTGGGAACTAGTCAGGGGAACGTGTTGTCCCAGTCAGGGATGTTAGCTACGCATGTGAGTATGGAAATGCGTGAGAAGATTTGGAGAGGGGTCTACGTAGATATATTCTCCCTTATCAGGCCGAAGAGACGAGAAGAGGATTACAAGGACAGGGATGGGAAAGATCACTCCTTCTGAGATCGGAGACCTAGGATAGAGGAGACTATAACAAATTGGTTGTTCGGCTTTCACGTCTATGTCACAGTGTTGTTGGAAAAAAGGCCAGAGTTGGCGATTCCACTGGTGTTTTATACTAATAAGATTATGAAAGCGCACGCCACTCATGGCGGTTCTGCCTGGCTGACATACGATAGGGAGTTTCGCTGGGCGAAGGAGGAGAACCCCTCCATTTGTTGGGACCAGGTTGAGGTCAATGCTTGGTTAGAGAGCGTAAGCAATAGGGAGCACCCGGCTAGGCAGCCCTTTCGGACTTCCCAGGGAGGGCCGGGCGAGAAGAAAGGTACATGCTGGGCATTCAATGGTAAAGGATGCACATGGCCCCCGGGCAGTGCAAGTTCAGGCACGCATGCGCCTACTGCGGTCACCAGTCCCATCCTGAATCAAAGTGCAATAAGAAATCCAAAGAACGGGTGGGTAATGCCCCTAAGGATATCAAGTCTCCCCAAGCCTAATCTGCCTACTCCTGTTGACATTGAAAAACTGATCTTTTGGTTGGGTAGGTATCCAGATAGGGCAGCGGCCAGGATGTTGTTTGAAGGTTTTTCCAGTGGTTTCCGTATACCAGCATCGCATGTCCCCCCTATTACTCAGTGTAGGAACCAAGTTTCAGCAAGAACCCATCCCTCAGTAGTGGCCACAAGGGTGGAGAAAGAGCGGGCCTTAGGCCGAGTAGCAGGCCCGTTCCCGGCTCCTCCCTGGGAGAACTTTGTCTGCTCCCCTTTGGGAGTGGTGCCCAAGAAGGAGCCGGGACAGTTCAGAATGATTCATAACTTATCCGCACCGAAGGGTGCATCGGTAAACGATGCCATCGACCCAGCGGTGTGCTCAGTGACGTACTCGTCCTTTGATGCCGCGGTTCAGAAAGTGAGGGAGCTAGGCCGAGGGGCGTTACTAGCAAAAACCGACATTGAGTCAGCATTCCGCTTGTTGCCGGTACACCCTGAGGATTACCATTTGTTAGGCTTTCAGGTCCAACAGCAATTTTATTACGACAGATGTATGCCTATGGGTTGTGCGGTTTCCTGCAAGTATTTTGAGACCTTTAGCTCCATGCTGCAATGGGTGTTTTCGCAAAAGTCAGGATGTACGGATGTGGTGCATTACTTAGATGATTTCGTTGTGATGGGTCCCGCATCGGCGGATGCCTGCGCGATGGCCCTAAGCCAGCTGGTGGCGATGCTAAAGAAATTTGGGGTGCCGCTGGCACCGAGCAAGACAGTCGGCCCTGACACGTGCATGTCCTTCCTGGGCATTGAAATTGACACAGTAGCGGGGGAATGTAGATTGCCAATGGATAAAGTAAAGGCCTTTTCCCTAGCCATTGAAGTAGCATTGGAGTGTCCAAAGGTGACGTTGCATCAGTAACAAGTGCTTGTGGGGCAGCTAAACTTTGCTTTGCGGATCATTCCCATGGGATGCCCTTTCTCAAGGTCTATAGCGAGAGCAATGGTGGGTCTTGCCCAGAAACATCACCGGGTGAGGTTAAAAGCAGGGGTGAAGGAGGACCTCAAGGTGTGGTGGGACTTCCTGGCAGATTTCAACGGGCGGGTAGTGTGGCCCGCGCCACCGGTGTCCAGTAAGGAACTAGGATTATACACCGACTAAGCTGGTAGTGTTGGTTTTGGGGCAATCTTGGGCCCTGCCTGGTGTGGGGCGGTCTGGCCAGCGGAGTGGCACATAGCAGGCTTGACTAAGAATTTAGCCTTTCTAGAGCTCTTTCCCATCTGGGTTGCAGTTACGGTGTGGGCAGAGCGCTTCAGGGACAGGGTCGTGACCTTCTGGTTGGATAACATGGCAGTGGTTCAGGTTATCAATCGGCAAGGGGCGACTTGCCCACACATGCTGAGGTTGCTGAAGTTGTTGGTGTTGGCATGCTTGAAATTGAATTTGACTTTTAAGGCT
Source organism: Lissotriton vulgaris (assembly GCF_964263255.1). Taxonomy (NCBI): domain Eukaryota; kingdom Metazoa; phylum Chordata; class Amphibia; order Caudata; family Salamandridae; genus Lissotriton; species Lissotriton vulgaris. Next base: position 1,075,909,235 of record NC_141689.1, on the reverse strand, counting down.
GCGTATATACCCGGTGTTGATAACCATGCTGCTGACGCTTTGTCTCGTTCCAAGTTGCAGGACTTCCGGAGGTTCCACCCGCAGGCGGAAGAGCGCATGACGACGTTCCCTACGTCACTGTGGAAAATTGGAGCCCCGCTTTAGCGGGGCTGGTAGGTGCCGCTCTGAGTGATCGCAGCAAACGCGCCTATCAGTCGCAGTTTAATGTTTACAAATCATTTGTTGAACAGTTGGGTGGGGGGAGGGTCTTCTCAACTGAAACAATGTACGCCTTCTTACAGGTTCTGCGGGATCAGGGCAAAACAGTGTCCTATGCTAGGGCTTCCCTGGCTGCGATAGGCTACTTTGCTAAACTGGCGGGGGAACGGGATCCTGGGGCTTCATTCTTGATCAGGAAGGCCTTAGCGGGATGGGCCCGATTAGACGGGACACGGCGGGACTGTCGTAGGCCTTTGGACCTCCCGACCTTGATCGATATTTTGGGGGTACTGCCTGTTATTTGCCAGTCACCATTCGAGGGAATCATGCTGGGGGTGGCCTTCTGCCTGGCCTTCTACGGGGCCTTCCGCCTGGGTGAGATTGTGGGGGCCTCCAGAGTAGACCACGGGGGGGCCTGCAGCTCAAAGATATCTCCATTTCCCCGGGGGGCCTGGTAGTGCGGTTGAGACGGTCCAAAACAGACCAAACAGGAAAGGGGGTCAACATCCAGTTGCGGCCTGCCCCAGGGATAGCTGCCTGCCCCGTATCACGTATGCAGGCGTACCTAGCCCGATGCCCAGCAGGGGGGGGGGTCGGCTCTTTTCGTCCACGAAAACGGGGATTGCCTGTCTCAATACCAGTTTAAAGCAGTCTTTGGGTTGGCTCTGGGGAAACTGGGTCTGGGAGCATTCCTTTAGGATTGGCGCCGCAACGTTAGCGGCAGGGGCGGGTCTGCCCCCCAACATGGTGAAAGGTGTAGGTCGCTGGACCTCTGATTGCTACAAACGATATGTAAGGCCTGAATTATTGTAATGCATATGTGTGCAGTGTCTAGCGGTTCCATCTCTCTCCTTTCTGATTAGTATGCCCGCTTCCGTGGTATGGGTACTCGGGCACTAGTTTGTGCGTCGCGCGGCGGTGCGCTTGCAGCGAAGAGAGGTGCTGAAACCAGCCACATTGGGCGAGACCGAATTCGTATGGCATGGCGTTGGAGGGATGCGGATCCGACACTTGAGGCGGATCGTCGAGGAGCTCAGGGCACAAGAGCACAAATCGCCGGATTGGATTATTTTGCATTTGGGAGGCAACGACATGGTCGACAGGGGGCGCTTGGCTGTCAAGGAAGCCCTACTAGCAGAGTTTGCCTGGCTGGGGCATGTGTTCCCATCGACGAAATTAGTCTGGTCTGGCATGATATCACGCAGGGCATGGGGCCCAGGAGTGCGTCCTAGATCTTTGAACATCTCGGTGAGGCGATTGAACGGCGAGCTAGCAAGTATGTGCTCAGTGAAGGGCCGCTTGCGCTACCTCCAGCACCGGATGATTTCCGGAGAAGCAATGTACCACCAGGATGGTGTGCATTTGTCGGACTATGGAACTGATACGTTTATCCAAGAACTTTGGTCATTTATTCTGAACGCAGGTGGGGAGGGTGGGGGGGAGGGTGTCAGACCTGTGGGCCTTGGCCACCCTTGCGGCGGAGAAGAGACCTGCGATCAGTATAATAGTGGCTAAATAAGATGGATGGGAGCCCACTTGCCGGGCTCCATAGGCCAGCTCTGAGGGGGGATATGGCAAGATCTCCACTGGGAGGAAGTGACCACCGGCTGGGGAGGCTAGGGCGACAGATTTCGAGCCTCCCGGGCGACCCTGGGCAGCCTGGTGGTCGAGAGGTGGGCCCCGGTAATGGCGGACAAGGATAGAAGGGCGGGACCCACCACTCTAAGGGGCAGGTGCACGGCACTTGGCGTAGGATACCCAGTTGCGAGATGCGAACCAGATGGTGTTCCTCCCTTAGGGTTGGGAAAGTGATGGAGCTGATATGCTGATGGAGCTGATATGCTCATAAATGTAGTTATGTTATAACTTGTGATTTTAGATATGCATGTTATTGCTTGTCATGTTTATACAATGTGTGAATAAACATGGCCTTTTTAACCCCACCTGAATCTCTGGTGATTTCAAATGTGGGGATCTTGCATGTCTAGGGTAGTTGGGCGGCGGGGGCATATCTGGAGGGTACGGGTCCTATGCCCTTGGTGCATGTGTTGCGCAACATGTGGTAACATGGCAATTTCAGGGGTGCAACAGGGTGTCCTTTTGGCACCCTTGCACCCTTGGAATTGCATGCTCAATTTGCGAGTACCAATTTGGTACTCACAAAGTGTGCATGCAATTCCCATTCATTCCTATGGGCCTATAGGCACATAGGAATGAATGAGTAGCTATTTCTTAATTACGGTTTGCAATTTTGAGAGTCGCAATTAAGGAATATGTAGGAATCACAATTTTTTTTGCAATTCCTACATGCAAAAGGATTTGCGAGTCCTAAATAGCGATTTCTTAAAATTCACTATTTAGGATTCGCAAATCCTGACTTTGATGCATGTGGCCCTAAGTAATTAAAACTGGTGAGCTATTCCCTCAAGAGGACCTGTAATGAAGAAACAGCTAATCATCAATATGCAACATTTATTTTACCAAAATAAATCATAACTGCTGAAATAAAGACAGACACTATTCTTATTATATTTCCAGTATTATGAATGGTCAATCACAAGTATAAACTGTAAATCATCATTTAGTTCCCAGTTTTACAGATTGAATCACCACAAACATTACAAAAAGAACTATTCGAACCCGTCAAACAAATCAGTTATAGAGGTGGGAGAGGGAGAGAAAGAAAACATTGGTAAATATCACAGTTCAGAGACGAGCCAAACCGAAGAGGAAAATACTAATGCACAGCGTGCAATCAGAATGAAAAGCTAACTCCATGGCCGTTAGAGTGTAGCACAGGCAACATCACCAGCCGATGATGTGCAAAGTATTTTTGGGAAGATTTCAGGTTTCACCGGCCAGAGTGAACAGTAAATCAGCCAAGCATACAGCATACCACGAACGCAGGAGGACAGGTCACCAATCTTATAAAATAGCCCCAAAACATTTTCTCACTGTTCATTTTATAGTAGTGTTGTCACTTTGTTTCTGCTATAATGTTTCTCTTCTAAACCTCTGCAAGCATCTCTATTGGACAGTGACTAGAGGGAGACAAATCGGACCGGGCGACTAGGAATGAAGACTGAGCCCTGGCTTCCCCGCTGCCTACAAGCGTCGTTCCCCTCCTATTGACTCAGGTTAGGGAAAATTAATATTAGCACAATAGCACTACACAAATGCGGACTGCCAATTAGCATGCTACCCGTTTTCAATGTGTGCGTCCCACTAAAAACAGCAACAGCTTAAATCTAAATTGGTTTAAAATCAGCAACATAACAGAGTGAGTGACAATTAAAATATTTCCACAACACAGCGTAGAGCGCAATTAGGCAACCTCAGCAAAGCAAGCGGATCAGGGGACTCTGCCACCGTCGTCTTACCGCATCAAGGAAGGAGAACAACTTAGTCCTTTGTACTTGCTACAGCTTTAAGTTGCCTTCCATACCAAGTTGAAGTTAATTCTCTACTCACCATATGTCCATAATACTCCATTAACTACAAAGGATACGAGTTCCAAAGTACTGGCAGAGTATTGTGGATATATCCTGCTGCAGTGGAAAATGGTGGGGGTTATTACTATCATATGTCCCACACCAACCTTTAAAACACTAGTGGAAACGTAACTCTAATGACGGGCCCATAAGTCATTATTTCTCTTCATAACAATATCAAAGGTCATCCGATGGATGTTTTAATTAGAGCTAAAAGGGACTAAGGGGCACATGCATCAACGAAAATACAGATCGCAAACAGGCAGATTTGCAGAATCTGCCCCTTTGCAACCGATATTTTTGCATTTGGGATGCATCAACCCAAATGCAAAATCGCAATTTAAGTAATCGCAAAATTAGCGATTACTTAAATTGCAAATGCAATAAGGGAATCGCAAATTGGGATTCCCTAAACGCAATGCAATTTCAAATTGTGAATTCGCAATTAGGGATCTCAAATTACCATCAATTTGAACTTGATGGTAATTTGCAAAAACTTTGAAAAATGCACTAAAGAGCATATTTCAAAATTTTATGTTACACACACATATGACAAGCGTGGAGAATCACGACGCGCGCACTTAGGACCCGGCCTCTCCGGACCCTGCCCGCTCCTGGTCTCTGGTGGTTGGTCGGGCGGACGGCCCAATCGGCGTCCGGCCGACCCATTTCCGCTCTGGCGATATCGCGTGACCCGAGGGTCAGGGGGTGGAGACTCTGGGCCTATTTAGGGTCAACTCCCTGTGACTGGGGTCTCTGTTCCCGCTATCACTCCTGGATACCTGACTGCTCACGCTGGCTCCTGGCCATTCTCGTGATCCAAGCCGGCTTTCCGAAACTCTAGAAGCAGAAGGATTGAGCATCGTTCGTGTAGCCAGGTAAGGGGTCGAGTGCCTCGGGGAGCCTTGTGTGCAGCCGTGAGTCACGGTGGGTGCAGGGAAGGGATTGGAGTGTCGCTGCCTTACGGGGCTTACGGCTGTGTGCGAGGATCTTCGTGGTGCGGGCTCCTGCCGGGCGGCGTGAACGGTGCTTAAGGGTGTGGGAACAGGGAACTCAGGGCGCATTAGGTGCTATAGCGAGGTAGTGCGAAGCGCGCGATAGTTAGCATGGCGCCAAAAAAGAGTGGACAAAAGCGCAAGGACTCTGAACCTGAATTAGCGCAGATTATGAAATTGCTGCTAATAAAGTTGAGCAAGGAGACCCCCGATAGCGGGGACGAGAGCGAGTCTCCTGACAGTGACTTTACAAATTTCTCTGAACATTTTTTGTCTCAAAATTGTATAACTTCCTAGAGAGGAAGAGAAAAAACGACTGTTTCATTTGTACAGAAATCTTGCAACTGTTTAATTCTGACTCTCCTACAACCCTCACTTAGACAGGAAAGAATTATAATTTTTTTTCTGCACTCTAAGGAAGTTCTTGAAACATTTGACAAGGAGAGGAGCACAGTAGCACATCCCCTGACAAACATTTGCTGAAGCCTACATTATTTTAGCAAAAAGGAAAGAAAAATAATTTCTAAGGCCTTCAAAACTTTCACAAAGAATAAAACTTTCTTTCATGTTTGAAGTTGTTCCGCAGTACAGGAAACACAAAGACATTTTAATTTGACAGACAGGACAATAATTCTCTCTTATCATCAATTGCCGATCATTTTTATTTATATTAGTTTCGCTACTTATTTCAGCTGCTAAGCGTGTGCACATTTTCCTGTCGTAATGTCTAATAATTGCACATTTCGTTTGTTCGCTTTTCTCACGCATTAGTATAATACGCACACATCTCCTTACATCACCTGTCATGCTGTGACCTGCATATAAGAGGTGTATCCTCAATTACAATCGACTGCATCTAAAGTAGTCGTGTCATCCGTAATCCTCAGTTCACCTATACCACTTGTGATGTGAGTAACAATCAATGTCCCAATATGGGGCTCATGATATAAACAAACTACAAGGTAATCTGACCGCACAATCACACATATATATATATATATATATATATATATATATATATATATATATATATATATATATATATATATATATATATATATATATATATACATATACATATACATATACATATACACACACAAACAAAAATTATTTGCAGGCATTTGTGACAAACAAATCATCTTGTCAGGATGTGAACAATACTAAGAAATATCTACTCTCATCTTCCACTGAGATTATTTATCGGAGAAGCATGAAGGCAGGTTACCTCTCCTGCCCTCACACAAAGGGGACTCATTTAGAGTTTGGCAGGCAGGAGTGCCCTGTCCACTAAACTGGCAGTGTGCCCATTCTATTTAAGGTAAGGTGAACTGTCATGATTCTGTCTGTGGTGCACTCCCTGGCTCCACTGTGGTGCCCTCTCTGGCCTTACACGGAAGGCCCAACAGACTTGGGGCCATCAGTATTAGTACCTTGGGATATCTGCCCTATTTAGGGTGGATGTGCTGATCAACTTTTTTTCTATGCAGGAACACAGTGAAAATTGTGGCAGTCCTGAACAGAAAAATAGAAAAGATTACCCTGACACACTGTAAAAAAACTCTCAGGGTATCAGGGCCATAGTTTTTGTTCTCTAAAAAGGAATGGGAGTTTGTTTTGAAAATTTGAAAAATAAAAGTTTGTTGAGCCGCCATATGAAACATGGAAGTTGCTCCCCAAACTTACAGTGCCTTCTGAGAAACTGTCTTGACGGAAGCTCAAGCTCAGGTAGCGATCTCCACCAATCAGGTGCAGATGTCTACGTAAGTGGGGTGGTAATAAGCCCTGGGTGGCACAGGTTATAACCTTGGTCTCCCGTGCGTACAGCTGGCTGCCCAGCAATCTTTAAATGAGGCCCAAAGACTCTGTAACCAGTGCTTTAAATGGGCCGGATCTCACCGGTACTTAGTAAAAGCACTTTTTTGATGCTTATCCCCGGACAAGGAGAGTACCGGTACTCATAGGTGCCTGGGTTTGACGCAATTTGTGCTGCGCTTGTGAACTCCTTCCTTGGCACCACCTGTCACATGTCCTGCACGGGTTAAAGGTTAAGAGTGCCTATCCAAGCTGGTCTGAGCTGATACATTAGCACCAGAACAGCAGTTCATCTCTGTTAGAACACAGTGATGTATGTGTGCCCCTCTAGAAGTTATGAGAGGAGCAGCATGGCTGCAGAGTGTTTCTTTTATCTTTTACAGGGGCAGAAAGGTGATCATAAAACCTAAGGGCACAGGTGTGGAATGCATTGTTCTGGACAATACAGCTTTTTAGCATGCCCATTGTTTTAAACACCTGAACATCTTTGCTCATCAGCAAATTCAATTCAATTAAAAATCTCTGGCCTGTCTACCAATTTCTCTGATTAAACTCAAACAAAAACAACGCTAAAGGCAAATGAAATGTGTTTTTTAACACTTTACAAGTGGCACCTTCTTGCTTCATATGGAAAACCAGACCTAAACCAAGTGTGACAGGAGGCCTAATGGAAGGTGTGACACTTTTATACAGTTCTGGATTTTAGCTGGCAAACATTTGCATTTTGGGATTTGTAGTTTCTTTTTCCTTCTCTAAGTAAGAGATTTTGGAAAATCCAGCAAGCAAAGCATGTATTGTAACAATCAGGAACAGATGGAAACTGATACATAGCATGGTGACACTCTCAACTACCAAGCCCCAACTCATATATTTAGTGGGAGTCCAAACATCATCATGCATAAAATAAATATCAACGATAAACATTTTTTGGCATTTTGATGTTGAATATGGAATCCTTTCAGGGCACTGCTTTTGGTGTAGACGCAATGCATTTATCTAGGTTGTGAATAAATCCTTCTATCTCTGGCATCTGTTTAGATAAGGGATATGATTAATGGAGCAAGGGAGAGACAAACAAATTTGTGTACCCCTTGTGAAGTACGTTCCCATAACCATAACCTGCATTAATTGTGTGAAGTGTTATAACTAACCAACAAAAGAAAAGCATACACAGAAAAAGTACACGTGGGAAACTAATTTGCTTATTTTGCAAACTCTTATTTATTAATCATGTGAAGATGTCATATTAATATAGTGCAATAATGATTTTAGTTAAATAGAACGATGCATTTGTTCTTATATAGTGTTTTCCGTGGCAAAATGAACAAATTTGGGAAGTAAACAATGCATTTGTGTTGCTTCCTGCTAAGTAACCTTTAACAGGGTAAAATTAAAATGGTAGGAGGTAAACAGAAGGGCTTTAATTCTAAAATCTAACGTCTATTATGTTTGTTTTCATATTAGTTCCCATTGAGGCCCGTGCGGCTTAGCCAGAACATGGCTGATTTTCAAGACTCCAAGAGAGTATGGCTCTACGCATGCGCGACCGTGCTCGAGAGATGTATGAACGGCCTGTGCCTGGGCTACTCTTGTCAAGGTCAGCGTGGCCTGAAAAACCTGACTATTGCCAAAGAGATGCTCGAGTTTGTGAGCCTGGGAAAATTGAGTGAAGTAACTACATGGTGTATAAACTTTGCAAGGACAGGATGATGAGTATTAAAATGGACAAGTTTGACCACATGGGAAACTTGGAAATGACTGTGAAAGTTTTGGACAATAAGGAGATGAGGTGATCTTTATCACCCCTCTTTTGGATCAATGAGAAATGAGTATGAACCCTAAAGTTTCAAATTTTAGTTAGATAGTTAGAGAAAAAGGGCATAAAAGAGCCAGTATGAGAGGGAGAGAAAAAGCTGTTCCTTAAATTAATTTGCGCATCTCGAGATGCTGTCGGACTGAATGATTTTTGGGTGCAAAGACTTTGAAATTTTCCTGACTTTAACTTTTGATGGGATATAGAATTGAATGCGGAGTATTGACGGGAGGTGAACATCGAGGAAGATAGAGATTCAGTTTTGGGAACTTGCGTTGTTTATTCCTGTCTTTTCTTCAACAAATCTGGTAATATGTTATTCAAATGTATTCATAATTTGTCTGCTTCATTAATAAATGCCAAATTTGTTTAATTCATTTTTCTTTGACTACGTTTGGAGGAATGATCTATTAAGAAAATGATGCTTAAATGTTAAAATTGAATAACTAAAGTCATGACAGAATAGAAAAAATAAGAAAAATAAAGATTAATGAGAAATAGTAAATTAAGCTGGTCTTGATTTCCATCAACTAACTTCTACTAGCTGGTTCATCGACCAAACAGTGGAGTGCCTTGTTGTTATTTCTTACGAGTCCAAAAATCAATGGAGACGTCCATATATGCATATGTATATAATGTAAATGTATAGAAATTAAAATGTAGGTTAATAAGGTACTCCACTATCCGGCAGCTCACCTTCAAGTCTCACTGATCTTGGAAGCGGTATGATTTGTGTGAATGAGTGACTCGCGGTGCTATGGGCCCCACCGACGGGTAAAGTGTGATAGCTCCTAAGTATTTTGTGATGGTTTGGAGGGTTGATTGAGAGCAGCGCTGGATAATTTTTTCTTGGTAGCAGGAGTCTGGTTGCTATAGGTTAGTTTGGATAAGCAATGTATAGATTTAACAAGGTTAATGTATATAGAGTTCCGATGTACAGAAATTATGAATAACACTATATGTTGAGTTTGCATTAAGTTATGTGCAGTCGGAAATTTGAAGCTTCCGGGAAGTAGGAAGCTGCTTACTCTGTCTGCAGGCAGATGGGAACGTGTGGCAAGGAAGTCGCACATTACATAATCTGGTTTTAAAATAGTAACATCGTCGTGTGTTACAGTTAGGGACATTTTACGTGTGAAAGTGGTGAACGTATAGCGAAGGCAGCCTATAAAATCTTGGGCTTAAGCACAGGAATCAATTGGGTATTCCGATTAAAACTTATCCCTAGGAAAGTAATAGGTTCTTCCCCTAAGCTTGAGAGAAGGGTAAAGTAGAGGGAAGTGCTACTTTATCGGTGAAACTAAAATTCTGTGGTAGAGAAGAGGTAAGAGCTGTCTAATGGAAATACAGAAATCTTGTGAGTTTGAGGAAACTATCACTTTGGTTTTAGCGAAACAGACGAATGGAAGTGTTTTATGTCATAACTAACTGATTTAAGTTGTATAAAGTAGAGAAATAATTTGTCGATACATTTTGTAAAGGAGAGGTCAGAAGAGACCGGAGCAGGGCTGACATCAAAAGTGTCACGCTGGGATAGGTCCACGTGACTAAAACGTTTTGAGCGTTGATTTGTGTTTTAGCGAGAACTGTGAAAGCATAGGCTGAAGTGATTGTGACGTGTTTTAGTCTGATTGGTGCGTTAGTGTGAATCGCGCTGTGATAGGTTGGTGCAGCAAAACAGATTGAGTAAAGCGTACGGTTGTTTTAAAACAAAAAATACGCAGAAAATGGATTATTACTACGGAAAAGAAAAAGGGAAACCTACATGGTTTAGGAAATTTAAAAACCTATTTACAAAGGATAAGGAGATAGTTACCAGAGAGGGAAAATTGCTTCCTCCACCAAAAGCGCCTGCATCACATATGATGACAAAATATGGCTATCATACTTGTATCTGGTTAGAGAATTGGGCGAAGTATACTTTGAATCAAGGAGTATTAGCATTCCCAGAAGAAAGTTCATTTACTAGAGTAGTTTTGCGAAATTTGAGAGAAAAGATGACGAAACTTGAACCTCGACCTAGACCGACTTAATTTGAAGCCTTGACTGAAGGGGAAGATGAAATGCATGAGTTAGAACGAGAACGATTTGAAGGTTGTAATCGACACAGGTGCAATGTGAGAGGATTATGGGGAACAACTCATGAGAGTAGAATAAGAAGATGGAGAAATGCTGATATGTATGATGGAATGTATCCTGTGAGAACAGTTGATGAAATTGTAGGGCGAAAATGTACGGAGAAAAGGAAAAATGTGGAAACAGAAAGAAAAAGTTATGGGATCAGTGACAGGTGTTGGATGAGATTTTAAATAGAAGACCCCCTCCGTATCAGCCAAATTCTATAGTAGTGACACCAAATGCTCCATCAATAGAGAGTAGATTTACTGAAATTAGAAGTACTCCAGAAAAAAGATAACAGAAACTTGATGAAAACGCTAGTACCTCTGAATTAATGCGATCTACAAATGAATTAACTAAGAGAATACAAGAACTTACCAAGAACATAGAAGCTTTGACTGTGCCAGTAACAATAGGTACTGTAATTCCTGTTTTCGAGAACCAAAGAACAAAGAAACCATTGTTGAGAATTCCTTTGAACCCAAGTTTACAAAAAGTAAGAGAAAAGGTTTACGCAGATTTAACTGAAATTAAGAATACTAGTTGTATGACTCCACCTGAATTAACTATAAATCAAAGTCCAGTGTATCGAACTCCTATGGGTGCAGAATCCGAATCTGTAACACCAGAAAGAAGCATAAATAAAATTGATCTGACAAAAACTCCGGTAGGACAAACGGCAGAAGAAGTGAGTGATTGGGTTAAAACGTTACAATTAAAAGATCAAGAACCTAAAATTCTGGATGTGGTTAAATTAAAAAAAGATATGGAAGAATTGATTATTGGAACAATCGGAACAGAAAGACTAAAAGCTTATCAAGCTGATGAACGCATGTTTATATGCAAGAGCATTACATGGAGAGCTATAAATCTGCATGACAGATTAGAAGAAACAGCGAATGAGTTGGGAATAGAATTTGCAAAAATTAAAATATTACAGAAATCCTATAGAGTAGATTTTACTGAGAAAGATATAGATAATTTAAAGACTGCAGGAAGATTGACCCAAATAAAAGAACTAATTGTGTTGCTGAGGAAGTGGGGATATGTGGAACAATGGAGAAGCAAATGGGTAAAGAAAAAAGAAGTTAGTGACAAAAGGTCATTAGCATTTCCTGTCAAAGAGAAAGAACCCGTAGCAAATTAATTTCCTATGACAGAAATACCGGGAGGAGGTTATGTACATGTACCTTGGACAAGGCAAGATATATTGTCGTTTACAAATGATTTTTCAAGATTGCGAGAAAAACCTATAGAAAGGTACAGACAAGTGGATAGATTTGTAAAGGTTTCAAAAGTGTTGTGGGAAGATTTAGATGGATTATTTGACATAGTTGTACCAGCAGATTTATGGACAGAATGTAAAATTACTGTAGACTGGCCAAAAACAGAATATCTGAGAGATGCTAAAACAAGTGCTCCAGGTCCTGAAGTAATGCGAAAGTATGATCAAGTAATAGCGTTTTTAAAAAACAAAATTCCTTCTAAAGAAACAGATTGGGTAAAAATTGACGGAACTCTGCAGGAACCTAAAGAATCTGTGCATTCGTATTACGAGAGACTACTTTTGTTTTTTTAACAATATAGCGGATATGAAGAACTGAGTGAAAAGGATAAGAGTCATTTTGTGTACAGATTTTTATTTGGGTTAAGACCAGAAATAAGTGATATGATAAAACACCACATGATGTGCTGGCAATCCAGTTCGGTGGATGAAGTATTAAGGTATGCAAAATATATTAGTGAGGAACTTGATGCCAAACAGAGAAGGCTTAAAGAGAAAGATATATGGGTACTAGTAAAGGTAGCTGAACAACAAGAAGCTCAATTTAATAATAAAAATAGTGACCGGAGCCAAGCAAAAATTAAAGGTAAATCTGAACAAAGGAAAAGGGCAATTAAATTTAGATGAAGCCAAGAAGAAATGGCCAGGTCACAACTGCGGCAAGGTAGGGCACTGGAAGAACAAGTGTAAGTTACCTCAAAAGGTTAACCCAGAAAATAAATCATTGAATCCACAGGTGCAGAATGAGGTAAATCAACAGTCATCGCCACAGCAACAGGTAGTTAACCAGCAGAGTCAGGTGCCACAACCACCACTCCTATACAGTGTAAATCAACAAAAATCCAGTGCAGAAACAGGATTCTACAGCGGAGAACAGGTATTAAGACCACCACGTGTAACTGCAATTCCGCAGTATTGGTTGAGGTCGGATGGAAATGAGTCAGATGTGAGTTGTTGATGGTGCCTTGGCGCAACTCTAGAGGTTGATCAGTATGGTCCTTTTGTAAATGGAAAGGTGAATGGTGTAAATATTACCTTCCTATTGGATACAGGTGCTACCCGTTCTACCATTAGATCAGTAAAAATTCAAAACCTTCTTCTCTCAGGTGAGTACATCCAAGTTGTAAGAGTAACAAATAAACAGATTAAAATACCCCTTCTAAACCAGTCAAAGTTGAAATTGGCAATTTTAAAGAGAAGCATCGATTTGTAGTATGTGACAGAGGTCCTGGTAATTTGCTTGGACGGGACGTATTTTGCTAGATGAATTGCACCATCTATTGTTTACCAGATGGAATTGTGTTTCAAACTGCAGATGATGACATGTTGTTTAAAATGACCATGTCGATAATAGATTCAGAACAAAGTGAAATGTTTCCTTTATTTGACAGAGAAAGACTTCCCAGCGAATTAAAGAAAACGGTTAGAGAGGAAGTATGGGATTTTACAGGAGATGAAATTGGGCTCATGAAAGATGTGAGTCCTGTTAAAATTTCTGTCTGTGAAAGAAGGCGCTGTTTATCCAAATACGATTTACAAAAAGGGGGTGGTGATGAACAGAGTGTCTGAGTTAAACAGACCACTCTTACCCAGTCCAAAGATCAGGGCTTGATCCATCACCGTTATTTATCTCACTGCCCCATCCCAGCTCAGAACCTGGCTATATGCAAATCAGTCTGTCCCTGGCCCAGTGCATCATGGGAACAGGGCAGACAAAACTACCAAGCCAATTCTTCACCAGAAAGGAGACAAGCTACCGGGGACCGGTTTCTGGCATTTCAGCCTTCTTCGGCCCGGCTTGCTCGAATCCTGATGGAGCAGTGAGAAAGGGACTCATGTCTGAGTATACCCTGCCACACCTATAGTGGCCAAAAACGATTTACAAAAAGGGGGTGGTGATGAACAGAGTGTCTGAGTTAAACAGACCACTCTTACCCAGTCCAAAGATCAGGGCTTGATCCATCACCGTTATTTATCTCACTGCCCCATCCCAGCTCAGAACCTGGCTATATGCAAATCAGTCTGTCCCTGGCCCAGTGCATCATGGGAACAGGGCAGACTAAACTACCAAGCCAATTCTTCACCAGAAAGGAGACAAGCTACCGGGGACCAAATATTCCACAGTATAAATTGACACCAGAAATAATTGAAGGAATAACTCCTGTAATTGACAAAATGATTGAACAAGGAATACTGAGAGAAATTATGAGTAGTCCATGTAATTCACCGACAATGGGATTGAAAAAGCCAAACGGAACATTTAGAATAGTGCAAGATTTGAGAAAGGTAAATAAAATTGTTTTCCCATGTTGTCCAATAGTACCAAATCCAGCTGCAATATTATATCAAATTCCTCATGATGCAGAGTGGTATACAGTTATTGATTTGTGTAATGCATTCTTTACGGTCCCATTACACCCTGACAGTCAACCAATATTTGCATTTCGGTTGGGAGAGCATATTTTGGCATGGTGCCGAATTCCTCAAGGGTATACTGAAAGTCCCTCTTTCTTTAATCAGTTGCTAAAGAAATCACTAGTCAAGAAATGCCAGGAAAAATCTGTTTTGGTTCAATATATTGATAACCTATTGGTTGCATCAAGGACCAAGGATGCATTTATTTCTGACACAATAGCATTGCTGAATCATTTGGCAGGAGGGGGACATAATGTGTCTCCATCAAAATTACAATTTTGCCAGAAAGAAGTACAATATTTAGGTCACAAGATTGGAAAGGTAGTAAGATAAGTCACCATAGAATTATTCAAGGAATGAAACCCCCGAAGACACAGAAACAGGTGAGAATGTTTTTTAGGAATGGTTGATTGCTGTCGACAACGGATACGTGGATTTTCACTGATTGCAAAACCTCTGCAGAGATTGACAAGAGGAGATGTGAAAGTCCCTATAGTGCTGAACGAGAAAGAAATGGCAGCATTTGAACAATTGAAAACCAGTCTGTGTGAAGCACCAGCACTAGGTTTGCCTGATTATGAGAAAGAATTTGAACTGTATTGTAGTGAAAGAGAATGGTGTGCATTATCAGTTCTAATTCAGAGACATGGAAAAATGAGAAGGCCAATTGCATATTTTTCAGCAGTTTTGGATCCAGTTGCTAAAGCATTGCCAGGATGCCTGAAAGCAGTTGCTGCTACGAGTGTGAGTTTGGAGCAAAGTGAAGGTGTAGTGATGGGATACCCAGTGAAGGTATATGTACCACACTCGGTTGAAATTCTCCTCACAAAAACACAGTTTTTAACCAACAATTGACTAACCAGATATGAAAAGGTAATTCTGGGTGCAGATAATGTGACAGTGGCAAGATGTGTAAATGCGAATCCTTCTACATTATTGCCAGATACCTTGGATGTGGAGGTGAAAGATGACATTGATCACAAATGTTTGGTTGTGCTTGAGTATTGTACAAAGCCAAGACCTGATATTAAAGGTGAACCATTGGCAGAATCTGATTATGTAATGTTCGTGGATGGTTCATGTTTGAGAACTGATGAAGGTGATTCGAGCATGCGAACTGGGAAAAGAGGTTCGAATAACCATAGTGACTGACAGTCAGTATGGCTTTGGAGTTGTTCACGTCTATGGAAAACTGTGGTCTCAATAAGGGTTACATGACTTCTGCAGGATCACTCATTAGAAATGCTGAATTTGTAAAAATGTTGATTGATGCGATTCAGTTGCCTGAGAAAATTGCGGTTGTGAAGTGTGCAGCTCACAAGAATGGAGATGACTATGTCACTCAAGGTAATCGTTTTGCCGACTCTATTGCTCAGTATTGTGCAAAAAATGAAGCTTCTATCAATTGGGACATAGAAAAAGAACATGCTTCAAGTCCTTTAATGCTTACTAATGTGGTTGCAACTTCGCAGGAAGTGAAACATTTAAAAGAAGAGGCAAGCAATGAGGAAAAGGATATTTAGTTCAAAGCAGGTAGTAGACAAAGGGAAGAAGGTGAAATGTGGATGTACAAAGATGAAAGATCAGTAATGCCTGATAACATGATCTCTAACATGGCCTGAAAGTATCATAGTCAAGCTCTTATTGGTAGGGATGCAATGATCCGTTTATTCAGATAGACTTGGTATGCCCCAAGTTCAGGATGATCGCTGAAAGCCTGTGTCAAAGATGTTTGGTGGGTCAACAATTGAAACCAGGGAGAAAAAGTGTTGTAAGCCTGGGAACCATAGGTGTGAGGGAGGTCCTTTTACTAGGATGCAAATGGATTTCATAGAGATGCCACCATGTAATAGGCTCAGATATGTCCTGGTGATCATTTGCTTGTTTTCACGATGGGTTGAAGCTTTCCCTACAAGACGATGGAGTAACTGTTGCAAAGCTTCTTTTAAGAGAAATCATTCTGAGATTTGGCTTTCCAGTAACAATTGAGATAGATAGAGGACACCATTTTCAGAACAAACTGATACAGTTAATTTGTTAAGCCCTGCACATTCGTCGGAAGTTGCATTGTGCTTACAGACCAGAGGGTTCTGGGGTAGTTGATCAAGTAAATGGAACAATAAAAAACAGACTTGGAAAAATGTGTTTGGCCACAGGACTGAAATGGCCTGATGCTTTACCACTTTTTCTGATGACCCTAAGGAGCATACCTGATAGAAAAACTGGATTGAGTCCTCATGAAATACTGATGGGAAGAGTAATGAGGCAAGCATGTGTGCCAGTTGATATACTATTGACTATAAATGATGATATCATACTATATTACTGCAAGAACCTGTCATCATGTGGTAACTTCTGTATTCCACCAGGTTGGGATTGATGCAAGTACAAAAGAGAAACATCCTGCTCATGATCTAGTTCCTGGAGATTGGATTCGGATAAAGGTGCACAGGAGAAGAAACTGTCTGGTTCCTCGCTGGGACAGACCGAGGCAAGTCATCCTAGTTAGCACCCCTGCAGTCAAGCGTACTGGAGTAAAAAGATGGGTGCATGCCAGTCACACAATTCGAGTTCCTGAACTTGTAAATCAACAATTGGAGGAGACAGAAAGTAGTACTGACTTTGATTCTGAAGGTGAACAAGACCAAAATCCAGATCTTGAAGCTCGACCTGTACTTCGACATCTGGAAATATCAGATACTAGCTCAGCATCTAAAAGAGAAAATTAAATAATTGAAGTACCAGATCTTGAAGATCGACCTGAAAGTCGACATCTGGAAAAACCAAGACCCGTTTGGACACTGATCAAAGTAAAAGGAAAACTGGTAAAGGTATAAATTCTGTAGAACAAGTTGAAAGCTCTGAAAGCAGGAATGTAAATCTTGAAACTGTGGAAAAGGAAAGCTCTCATGATAAGGATGAGCTTCCAAGTATCAGCTCTGGAGAAGTTCCTAATAGAGTGACTGAACTGATAAGAGAAGACACATATTCAGTGGATGAGTCAGACATAATAAAATTCAGAATAAGAAAAAATGATGAAAAGTCTGAAACTGAGTCTGAAAAAAGTGATGAGGAAACCAAATTAAGGAGAAGTTAATGAAAAAGAGCTTGGAAATTAGAACAAGAAACAATAGAGCCTGAAAATGAAAGGCCACATAGAGGAGACAACTGGCCTAAAGGGATTGATGGACTAAAATTCAAATTGATTAATGACAATAAGAATCAAGAGGAACAAGTAGAAAATAAAGAGACCTTAAAAAGGCCAAAAAGAGTAAGAAGGCCAAATCAAAAGTATAAATCACCTGAATGGACATATGTTGCATTGCCATCAAAAGAGGTGGTGAACAGTAGTCAAGCAAATCTGAGTTATCGAAGTGAGTAAAGGACTGAATAAAGACAAAATTTTGAAAAACCTGGGAAAATAACAGGGGACACAAGCAAAAGAAAAGAAATAAAGAAAATATAAAGGAGATTAATATTGAGAAAGAGATCTAAAGACACTTTTCCAAGTGCAAAAAGGGATCAAAGGTACTGTGGTAACGATAAAAGGCTGTGAATGGAATATTGTATTTGATTTATTGAAAAAAAAATGCCTGCCAATGATGTACAAAGATCAAAATGTGCTATTTTCCGAAAATGGTGTAGAATGTGGTTAATATGTACAGGATTATTAATGGTAGTGTGGCTTATATTAGCAATAGTGATACCTTTCAGACCTGAATTTGAACACACTAAGATAAATGGGAATACAAGAGAAAAGAGTCATGAATTAAAGAGTGATGTGTAACATGTATATAAACCTTATTAACAATGTTCGTGGGGCACCCGGTGCTAGATCATTCGTAGACAACCTGATTGTAGGTCAGGGTTTCGTAAGTAGCAGAGCAGCTACCTCGCTGCGATCTATTGAAAGTCATCCCCTGAGCCAAGCTTTTGTCTCTCTCCATGCGTGGGCGCCCGCGGGCGCCTCCCTCCAGCACACCCAGGGGTGGGTCCCTCTGCCGCCGTGCCGGTGGGAGGAACGCAGAGGGGGTAACACGGGCCCGCTGGAGGCCGCCTCCACCACGTGCCCTCCGGCACGGGGGCCTCCCCCTCCCGTCCCTGCCCCACCGGGGCGCGGGGATGGGGGCCACCGTCCATAAAAAAAAAAAAGAAACCATTGCAAAACATAATGTAAATGTGGCAATTATTGTAGATACTCCACAATTAGAGAAATTATGCATTCGACAATTATTTTGTGGGAGCAAGTCAGTGTGAGGATACATATATCATAAAAGGGGG
This sequence comes from Lissotriton vulgaris, assembly GCF_964263255.1. Classification (NCBI taxonomy): domain Eukaryota; kingdom Metazoa; phylum Chordata; class Amphibia; order Caudata; family Salamandridae; genus Lissotriton; species Lissotriton vulgaris. The sequence goes on along the minus strand of NC_141689.1, from coordinate 1,075,890,824 downwards.
ATGGGGATTTAAAGGTGAAAATGGCCCTGTTTTTACTGGAATTTACTTTTTATGTGGTAACAAGGCTTATTATAGGTTACCAGACCATTGGTATGGATCCTGTAATGTAGGTTTGGTCTTTCCTAAAATATTTCATATAGATAGAGGAACTAACGGAATTCATGAAATAGGTAAACCATTAACTCGTAGAAGGAGGGAAACTTTTTTAAAAATAATAGGTGACGTTTTTTTTGAAGCATTGATACCAGCAGTGGGTATATCATTTAATGCAAACAAAATTCGAAAATTGCCAACGATAGTAGATCGTTTATCAGCAGATACGGCTGGAGGATTTGTAATGGTAAATACTGAAATGGTTGCTATGAGAGCTATGGTGTTGCAAAATCGTCTTGCTCTTGACATAATATTGGCAAAAAAAGGAGGAGTCTGGGGAATTTTAAAGGTACAACACTGTTGTACTAAAATCCCAGACAAGAGTCAAAACATTCAAAAGTATATTACAAATATTACTGAATTACATAAAGAAATTACTCCACTGGAGGTTGACGGTGTTCTTGAAAAACCTGTTAAGAGTTTTTTTCAGCTGTAAAGAAATGGTTTCTTGAAATAGGTAGATCAATAATTATTATTGTGAAATTTATAAAGCGCTCAGTTACCCAGGGGCAATAGGGAAAGTGTTAATTCCATTGACTGTAGTAATTTTCATGATATTAATACTAAGATTAATTTGCACATATAGAAGAAAAAACATTAGAAAATCAATAAAGAATAAAATGGAAGAAAACAAAGAAAGAGAATGTGAAAAGGGAGAAATAGAGTTGGAAGCGTACCAAGATAAAATGTACAATGAGGCAAGATTGGAGGATACAAGAGTCTAGGCTAATTAAATGAAAAGAACCTGAAACATGTTTTATTAAAACTTTCTAAAACATTTTGGCTGTTGTGTGGTGATAAAATCACCAAAGGGGGGAACTGATGGAGCAAGGGAGAGACAAAACATTTTGTGTACCCCTTGTGAAATATGTTCCCATAACCATAACCTGCATTAATCATGTGGTGTTATAACTAGCCAACAAAAAGAAAAGCATACACAGAAAAAGTACACGTGGGAAACTAATTTGCTTATTTTGCAAACTCTAATTTATTAATCATGTGAAGATGTCATATTAATATAGTGCAATAAATAGAACAATGCATTTGGGCTTATATATCGTGTTTTCCGTGGCAAAATGAACAAATTTGGTAAGTAAACAATGCATTTGTGTCACTTGCCGATAAGTAACCTTTAATAGGGTAAAATTAGAATGGTGGGAGGTAAACAGAAGGGTTTTAATTCTAAAATCTAATGTCTATTATGTTTTTTTTCATATTAGTTCCCATTGAGTGAGGCCTGTGCTGCCTAGCCAGAACATGGCTGATTTTCGAGACTCCAAGAGAGTATGGCTCTACGCATGCGCACCTGTGCTCGAGAGATGCATGAACGGCCTGTGCCTGGGCTACTGGTGTCAAGGTCAGCATGGCCTGAAAAACGGACAATTGCCAAAGAGATGCTCGTGTTTGTGAGCCTGGGAAAATTGAGTGAAGTAACTACATGGTGTATAAACTTTGCAAGGACAGGATGATGAATATCAAAATGGACAAGTTGGACCAGATTGGAAACGTGGAAATGACTGTGAAAATTATGGACAAGAAGGAGATGAGGTGATCTTTACCACCCCTCTAATGGACCACTAAGACATGAGTACGAACCCTAAAGTTTCAAATCTTAGATAGATAGTTAGAGAAAAAGGGTATAAAAGAGCCAGAACAAGAGAGAGAGAAAAAGCTGATCCTGAAATTAATTTGCGCACCTCGACAAGGTGTCGGACTGAATGATTTTTGGGTGCAAAGACTTTGAAATTTTCCTGACTTTAACTTTTGATGGGGTATAGATTTGAATGTGGAGTCTTGACGGGAAGTGAACATCGAGGAAGATAGAGAGTGAGTTTTGGGAACTTGTGTTGTTTATTCCTGTCTTTTCTTCAACAAATCTGGTAATATGGTATTCAAATGTATTAATATTTTGTCTGCTTCATTAACACCTTGGCTGCTTGAGTTATTTGCCTGCTGTACTAAAGGTCAATAGAATTGAGTGTGGTCATGACGAGCTCAGTTCGTCATCAGCACACAAGCAGTGTGCCTCATGACGAGCTGAGCTTGTCATGAGCTGGAAGGGGTTAATAAATGCCAATTTCGTTTAGTTCATTTTTCTTTGACTAAGTTTGTAGGAATGTTTTAATAAGAAAATTATGCGTTTAATGTTAAAATGTAATAACTAAAGTCATGACAGAATACAAAAAATAATAAGAGAAATAAAGATTAATGAGAAATTGAAAATTAAGCTGGTCTTGATTTCCATCAACTAACTTCTACTACCTGGTTCATCGACCAAACAGTGGAGTGCCTTGATGTTATTTCTTATGAGTCCAAAAATCAATGGAGACTTCCATACATGCATATGTATATAATGTATAGAAATTAAAATTTAGGTTAATAAGGTACTCCCCTATCCCGCAGCTCACCTTCACGTCTCACTTGTCTTGGTGAGCGGTGTGATTTGTGTGAATGAGTGACTTGCGGTGCAATGGGTCCCACCGACGAGTAAAGTGTGATAGCTCTCAAGTATTTTGTGATGGTTTGGAGGGTTGTTTGAGAGCAGCGCTGGATCAAGAGCAACGCTGACAGAGCATGCCTCCTCCACACTAAAGGTCCTGCTGATGCATGAAATGAAAATATTATGCAGAAATCTATACTTAAATCAATGTGCTCCTGATTTTAAAAAACTGCAGCACTAGTATTAATTCCTTAGCATGCCATTTCTTGATAAGCATTTGTTATAGAATGATGAACTTCTTAGGTGATTTGTAGCGGTCAAATCACCTCCTAGGTATCTTTGACCCAATTAAACACACCTGTGGCAGTCTCTGAGAATGTTTCGAAAGGTGAATACGCACATCGCACAAAATATGACCCCAGAGTTAGGGCCTGATTTAAAGCTTGATGGACGCATTACTCTGTCACAACAGTGACGGATATCCCGTCCGCCGAAATATAAATACCATAAAATATAATGGGATTTATATTTCAGGGGGGATATATCTGTCACTGTTGTGAGGGAGTAACCCGTCCACCACAATCTAAATCAGGGCCTTAATGCTGTACCTGTTATAATTGTTTTGAGAGCCTCCACTGTGCAGCAGTGTGTTTGTAAGAGAACCAGGACCGATCTGGATACCAGGCATTTTGGCATGCTGCCGAGCTGGGGGCTGATTTCATTGATGGGGACCTGCGTGTGCTGACAAACATTCATTTTGCTTTGTTTATTTCGAAGCACACGAAAAGGTCCCCAGCAACAAAATCCGCCCCGACCGCAGTGAAATCAGCCCCCAGCTCGGCAGATTGACCAAACGCCCAGTAGATAGTCCGGCCATGAAAGAACGTGTCAGAACCAGAAAGTAAAAGCATTAAGTGTGAGAGTTTGCAAGCTTGGATATGACTGTGAGAATGAAAAGTGCTACTTGTGTGTTTGTGTGAAACTAAATGTGATTCATAGAGTATGAAATGGGTATTTAAAGTGTGCTAGGGTGAGTGTGTGTGAAAGGGGGCAAATCTATTTAGAATTTTTTCAGCGTTTCAGCGTGTAGGGAATGTACATCTCTTTTAGAGAAATGTTTGCGCTGTTTTGTGATAATTTTGTGAATTTCTTTAAGAAAATGCCAGGTTTGTGAACAAATGATGCAGCGGCTTTACCATACAGAAGACAAATGTAGAGATGGGGGAGCCAACAAATTAACAGGGAGAGCAAAGCCAAGGCTCTGTCTTGGCCCTAAGAGCCCTTGCACGAACCGGACCCTGTAGACATCTGCAATGTAAATCATCTAAAAACATCATGTAAAATAGGTTAAAGTCTCTTCCAAAATTAAAAAAAATGCATATTTCTTTAACATGCAATAGGTTTGACATTGATAAGTCACATTATAGGTTTATTAAAAGGTAATGAAGAAAAAGAGGAATTGGTCAACTAAAATGTTTGGCTAAAATCACAGAGCTTGGTGAAATGGGGAATCCAGGATTAATCCCAAGATTATATGTTTAACTTTGTACACATCAGACACTAAATAGGTATCTATGTTTCTCTCCCTTTTATGTCAAATGTTAATCCTTTGTTTTTAACGTTGTGCATAAGTGTACAGTGAGCGTAGCAGGCAGGAGTCACATGAAAGCTTGGCTCATTTTGAGCTCGAGGTTCCAAGAGGACTTTAAGCTGAGCCAGAGCCCCACATCTGGTTTGACCTTTATGAGGCTCGCCCACTGCCAGATAAATGTATTTTAACAATGGCTACTCATGAGGCCAACATTAGTTGTGTTAATGCAGCAAGGGCCATGGTTTGGAAGCAAAAAGTGGGTGGGCGCATTCTCAAAGAGTAAAGTCAGAAAACATTTATTTTTTTTAACTCTGCCCCAAAGAATTCCACAAGACAAATGTGATAACTTTATTCTGCCTTGCTTAACTGATCACAACAGGCTGCATTTCAAAGTATTACCTCGTACAGAGATCTTTGTGTATCCAGTATGTTCCCGGGTACAATGGTGCTTTAATAACGCTGGTGGTTAATGCACTAACTGGAAATATCTGTGTGTATTCTAATCAAAGGTTCGAATTGCAAAGAGGGTCAATGTGCCTGTTGTAAAGCTGTGCATGAAAGTTACAGTTCACAGTTTTGTTTTTTATGTAGATAGCTCAGTTGGTTACTGTTTTTGTTGCAGAGATCATTGTGTTACCCAGGTCACAAGTTAAAATCCGTGTCACGTAGCTTAGTGACTTATGTTCCTGCATCAAGGATATGCATGTAAACTACAAGGCAAACGTTTGGAAACAAAGTTTTTTCCTCAACATTTTAATATTCTATGGTTGCAAAATAGGGGTTACCTTGGTTAATATCAAGAATTTATTAGTAAGTAGTACTATGTAAATGGTCATTAGTGTAATAACTTCGAGAGATACTATAGACCTTCTTACAATGCATTCATATTTTTACATACATAGCTTAGGTGAAAACCAGAGCCACTACAGCTTGCTTGACCGTCCCTTTGCCGTCCCAAACTCCACCCCAATATATGCTCCTTTGGTGAGTACCTGCACAAATTTACTGTACACAGATATAGATATGGCTCATTTAGCTGTACTTAGGGTAAAGTTTCTGTGCTATTAATTCACTGCAGTGTACATAGCAGAGCTGAAAAATTATTTGGCCATCAGACTTTAAAAAATCAAACAAATATCACTATTCCATTGACAGCCAGTCAAAATGCAGTTGGGAGTCAAGCAGAAAAATATCACTTTTATTTGGGGTACTGGCTATCTAGATGGCCGCCGCGCAATTAATAACGCTTCTAATATATTTATTTATAGTTATGTACGAGTCGAGAAAGCGCTATATAAAACCTTTGAAATAAATAAATTTACTTTGTGGTAGGCAGCTGTAAAATTGGCAGAGATCGCGTGCAGTTAACCAGTGTCTGCAGCTTGGAAGTGTCGTTTGTGATTAAGTCGCAAAGCTTTTATAAAACTGTGAAGTCACACTTTGACCATTTCAGTTCGTGTTCATAATTACACCTAAATACGTCACCTCTAAACAATCTGAAGTATTTCTGAAGAAAAGAAACACGAGTACATGGTAGCGTTCCCGTATATAAAATAAATTTGTTATCTAGACCGTAGACGTACCAGGAATGGTGAACTCAGCCCGAGAACATCAAACAAGACTCCTCGCCCAGAAATATATCAGGCTTGGTTGATTTGTTTGCTGTATTGCGACATTCTTTTTTGCGTTTCAAAATGCAGATGATGACATGTTGTTTAAAATGACCATGTCGATAATAGATTTAGAACAAAGTGAAATGTTCCTTTTATTTGACAGAGAAAGACTTCCCAGCAAATTAAAGAAAATGGTTAGAGAGGAAGTATGGGATTTTACAGGAGAAGAAATTGGGCTCATGAAAGATGTGAGTCCTGTTAAAATTTCTGTCTGTGAAAGAAGGAGCTGTTTATCCAAATATTCCACAGTATAAATTGACACCAGAAATAATTGAAGGAATAACTCCTGTAATTGACAAAATGATTGAACAAGGAATACTTTGAGAAATTATGAGTAGTCCATGTAATTCACCGACAATGGGATTGAAAAAGCCAAACGGAGCATTTAGAATAGTGAAAGATTTGAGAAAGGTAAATAAAATTGTTGTCCCATGTTGTCCAATAGTACCAAATCCAGCTGTAATATTATATCAAATTCCTCATGATACAGAGTGGTATACAGTTATTGATTTGTGTAATGCATTCTTAACGGTCCCATTACACCCTGACAGTCAACCAATATTTGCATTTCGTTTTGGAGAGCGTATTTTGGCATGGTGCCGAATTCCTCTACGGTATACTGAAAGTCCCTCTTTCTTTAATCAGTTGCTAAACAAATCACTAGAGAGTCTAGAAATGCCAGGAAAATCTGTTTTGGTTGAATATATTGATAACCTATTGGTTGCATCAAGGACCAAGGATGCATTTATTTCTGACACAATAGTATTGCTTAATCATTTGGCAGGAGGAGGACATAAAGTGTCTCCATCAAAATTACAATTTTGCCAGAAAGAAGTACAATATTTAGGTCACAAGATTGGAAAGGTAGTAAGATAAGTCACCATAGAATTATTCAAGGAATGAAACCCCCGAAGACACAGAAACAGGTGAGAATGTTTTTTAGGAATGGTTGGTTACTGTCGACAACGGATAAGTGGATTTTCACTGATTGCAAAACCTCTGCAGAGATTGACAGGAGGAGATGGGAAAGACCCTATAGTGCTGAATGAGAAAGAAATGGCAGCATTTGAACAATTGAAAAGCAGTCTGTGTTAAGCACCAGCACTAGGTTTGCCCGATTATGAGAAAGAATTTGAACTGTATTGTAGTGAAAGAGAATGGTGTGCATTATCAGTTCTAATTCAGAGACATGGAAAAATGAGAAGGCCAATTGCATATTTTTCAGCAGTTTTGGATCCAGTTGCTAAAGCATTGCCAGGATGCCTGAAAGCAGTTGCTGCTACGAGTGTGAGTTTGGAGCAAAGTGAAGGTGTAGTGATGGGATACCCAGTGAAGGTATATGTACCACACTCGGTTGAAATTTTCCTCACAAAAACACAGTTTTTAACCAACAATAGACTAACCAGATATGAAAAGGTAATTCTGGGTGCAGATAATGTGACAGTGGCAAGATGTGTAAATGTGAATCCTTCTACATTATTGCCAGATACCTTGGATGTGGAGGTGAAAGATGACATTGATCACAAATGTTTGGTTGTGCTTGAGTATTGTACAAAGCCAAGACCTGACATTAAAGGTGAACCATTGGCAGAATCTGATTATGTAATGTTCGTGGATGGTTCATGTTTGAGAACTGATGAAGGTGATTCGAGCATGCGAACTGGGAAAAGAGGTTCGAATGGAAAGGGGCGACCATTCGGTCCCCCCGAACGTATGGTGGAGTACCTCGATCCCCCCGGGAAGCCATCTTGGGCGGGAGGCGAGTCTCGGCTGGTATGCCCGAAGCGGCGTAGCCGGGGCGCGCCTTTTCCCGCCCTGGAGTGGGTTGTCCTAGACAACGACGCGACCGGCCACGCCCTCGGAGGAAGGCGGGGGCGGGTTTACGCCCGCCCTGAAGACGGATAAAAAGAGCAACAAGCCAGGAAAGCATCCTCTTGTTCCTGTGCTCTGAAGCTGCACCTCCCCGCTGCACGTGAGCTCGAGACGGAACGAAGAGCCAATTTTGAGCGTTGTAATCTTTCTTTTTGTCTTACAGAGATTCCATCTGAGAATGCCCAAGAAAGTCGGAAAGCGGGTCAGCACCGATCAGATGCTCCGCATGCTCATGAAGGAGGTAGCCGATTTGAAGAAGCAGATGGCGGCTAAGGACGGGGAGGGAGGACCGAAACGGCCTTTGCCGGGAGCAGTCCCGGGTGGAAGAGGCAAGAGGTCCAGAAGAGGGGCACTCGGGGGGGAAACCCCGGTCCCCGATAGCCCACTTGAGGAGCCAACCCCTGTGCCGAAAGAGGGAAATCCGATCCCCGTGGTGGTCACCCCAGTGAGCGGGGAAGATATGCCGCACGAGTTAGCGGCACAATTGGCAGCGTGGTTGGGAAAAGATAACGAGGGCACCACGGCTGACGACGCCAGGGCAGTGATGAGGCAGCTGCGGGAATCTAGGGAGGCTGCGAAGGTATCATCTCCTGTTACCCCGCCGGTCCCGGCGGCGGTGAATGCGTCTGGTTCAGGTAAGCGGCTACTGCCGATCGCGGGGGAGGGGTCTGTACCTTCGCGGAGGGAAAAGGTGGCTCAGCATGTTCCAATGGAGATTAAGGAAAAGATTTGGGCGAATAAGTATGTGAACATTTTTTCCTTGCTTACCGATCATTACGAGATGGAGCATGTTAAGAGCCAAAAGGAGCTCATGCATCCGAGTGTTTGGCGCGCAAAAATGGCCGCCTTTAAGGTTGAGGAGAACATTGGTACTTGGGGCAGAGCGTGGGGCATTTTTACCTCCATTATGGGCGAGCGCAGGCCCGAGTTGCTGGCCGAGTTGCCTATTTATCAATCACGTTTCATGGAGTATTCCGGGGCGTATGGGGGCAATCAGTGGTTTTGCTATGACAACCTTTTCAGAAAAGCTAAAGAACATGACCCAAATTTGACTTGGGATTGTTACGACTCCGTGTCATGGCAAAAGATGGAGAGTACGGGAATGTTGAAAGTACCATTGTTAGCGAGTAGCGGGGGTGAATCTTCCCGCCAATACTCGGGGACGCCCTTTCGGACGGGTGCAGGTAACGAGTACCACTCGAAGCCGAGTGGCAACACAGGTAAAAGGGGGATTTGTTGGAATTTCAACAGAGGGAAATGTACGAGGCCCCAGGGGTCATGCAAATTCAGACATGAGTGTGGGGGGTGTGGGCAGCCATCCCATCCTGAGTCCATGTGCAGAGCCAAAACGGGTGAGAACGGTGGTAAGGGAGGCGCCAAACAGGTCTGATATAGTCCGAGGGGCGCCTTTACCTACCCCGATCGATACCATGGCAATGATTCCTTGGCTCAACGAATACCCGGATCATGCTTCCGCTGGGGTGTTGCGGAGCGGGTTCTCATATGGTTTCCGCATCCCAGTGGGGGAATTTCAGGGTGTAGCAAACTGTAAGAATCAACTGTCGGTCTTGCAGCATACGGCGGTGGTACAGGTGAAGATTGGGAAGGAGGTGACTCGAGGTCGTGTCGCCGGCCCATTTGATTTGCCACCGGTTCCTAACTTTGTTTGTTCCCCTTTAGGGGTAGTCCCCAAGAAGGACCCGGGTGAGTTTCGGCTGATACATAACTTGTCAGCCCCATGTGGTCTTTCCGTGAATGATGCGATAGACCCGGAAGTGTGTTCGGTGCGGTACGCATCTTTCGATGAGGCCGTCGCCATGTTGAATCGCCTAGGGCCCGGGGCGCTGATGGCGAAATCAGACATCGAGTCAGCGTTCCGGTTGCTCCCGGTACACCCAGACGATCAGCGTCTCCTTGGTTTCACGTTTCAGGGTCGCTATTACATGGATAGATGTATGCCAATGGGATGCTCTATATCTTGTGCCTATTTTGAAAAGTTCAGTTGTTTTCTGCAATGGGTCTTCACAAAGAAGACGGGTTTTCGACATGTTATGCATTATCTCGATGACTTTCTGTTCCTGGGGGCAGCCGGGGATCCAGAATGTGGACAGGCCTTGAATGAATTTTGTGTCTTATTGAACCATTTTGGTGTGCCATTGGCGCCAGGTAAGACTGTGGGTCCCTCGACTTGCCTCGAGTTTCTGGGGATCGAGCTCGACTCGGAGGAAGGTTGTTTTCGATTACCGAGAGAAAAAGTGTTAAAATTCAGGGCATCCCTCGAAACGTGTATTAACGAGACTAAGGTAAAATTGCATCAATTGCAACAAATGGTGGGCCAGTTGAATTTTGCCCTGAGAGTAATGCCGATGGCCCGCCCCTTTTCCCGCTCGATTGCTCAAGCCATGGTCGGCCTGAAGGAGGGTCATCACCGCACGAGGCTCTCGGCAGAGGTTCGCCAGGACATGCGCATTTGGTTGGCATTTCTGGCGGATTTCAATGGTCGAATTGTCTGGAACAAACCGGCGGTGTCCTCTGAGGAGCTGGGGCTGTGGACAGATTCGGCAGGGAGTATTGGTTTTGGTGCAATATTTGGCACACAATGGTCAGCTCAAAGATGGCCGTCATGGTGGCACGAGAACGGGCTGACAAGTAACATTGCTTTTCTCGAACTTTTCCCTATTCTGGTGGCCCTGAAAACTTGGCCTGAGGGGTTCCGGGATCACTCTGTGGTGTTCTGGTCTGATAACATGACCGTGGTCGAGTGTATCAATAGTCAGGCAGCACGATGCAAATGGATTCTGAGATTGCTCAAAGAAATTGTGTTACTGTGTATGCAATTGAATGTGCTATTTAGGGCAAGACATGTGCCGGGGGTAATGAACCAAGCGGCTGATGCGCTTTCTCGTTTCCGTATGCAGGCCTTCTGGGGTTTTCGGCCCACAGCGGACCCGGTGGCGGCACCTTTTCCCGAAGCTCTCTGGTCTCTCGGTGCCCCGAACTACAAAACCTCGTGGGAGAGAGTTTAGCACCCAGGACGAGGAAGGCATATGAAGGGGCGTTCCATTCCTATTGGGCCTTTTTGGGGGCTGCTAGGGGGGAGCTTTGGGGCCAGGAAGAGTTTGTAGTAAAATTTCTGCTGTCTTTACATCAGGCAGGCAAATCAGTAGCTACGGCCCAGAGGCATCGGGCCGCCATTTCCTTTATGGCAAGGGCTCATGGGATCCAGGACCCGACAGCGTCTTTCGTGGTGAAAAAAGCGCTACGTGGGTGGCAACGCCTTGAGGGTCGCAGAGCAGATGTGAGGCACCCGATAGGTCTGGATAGGTTGGCCCTGTTATTATCCGTACTCCCTGCAACGTGTTCATCCCAGTATGAAACAGTGTTATTCAGGGCCGCTTTTGCGCTAGCATTCCATGGGGCTATGCGGGTAAGCGAACTAGTGGCGAAGAACAAGCAGGATACGATGGGGGGACTGTGCCGAGAGCACATCCAGGTCAAAGGGGAGTCGATATCTCTCTCGTTTGTCAGGTCCAAAACCGACCAGGGTGCGATTGGGGACTGCATAATCATACAGGGGATTCCCGGGTCTCCCATGTGCCCTGTTGTCTGCGTGGAGGAATATTTAGCGCTGAGGGCGGCATCATTGGGGGGGACCTTGTTGAGACACGCTGATACCACCCCACTGACGAGGTTTCAGTTCCAGCGGGTGCTTGCGATGTCAATTTCGGCCGCGGGCTTGAACCCCGGCGAGTTCGGGACCCATTCCTTTCGGATAGGGGCTGCTACAGAGGCTACAGCCAGGGGTCTGAGCGTAGAAGAGGTAAAACGTGTGGGGCGTTGGTCCTCGAACTGTTATAAAAGGTATGTGCGGTTGCACATGTTGTGAAGCTGTAATGATGTACTCACGCTTCTTGTTTTTGTTTGGTTTTCAGTTGCGCAAGCCTACGAGGCGGGGCGGACTGTGCAGTCGACCCGACACCTGGGGACCAGCGGTCAGACATCACCGGCTGTGAAAAAGGAGGTGTGGGTCGTGGGCAACTCATACGTGAGGCGTGCCGCGGACGTATTCAAAGCAGGTGACATGATTCACGTGGCTGGGGAATACGGGTACAGTGTGTCCTTCTACGGAAAGGGCGGGCTCTGTATTGACCAGTTTCAATCATTCTTCGAGGGTTTGTTAGGGCGGACAAGGTCACCGCCGTCTATAATCATAGTCCATCTTGGGGGCAACGATTTGGTGGCCACTGGTAGACGACTTCTTCTTGAGGCGATGCTTTCCACAGTAAGTTGGTTGGCAAGAAGAGTTCCAGGGTGCACAATTGCATGGTCTCATATGATCCCACGAAAAGTGTGGCGGGGGGCTATTTCGGTTTCTGCTCTGAATCATTCAGTAAGGAAAATAAATAACAAAGTGAGTAGATTGTTTCGTTCAAGCACACTGCATTCTGTTTCGCATGGTTGTATCAAAGGGGACAGTATGTATTTGGGGGATGGTGTTCATTTGTCCCGGGTGGGGAATGAGTTACTCATAGGAGACCTAATGGCTTGGTTAAAGAGTTTATAACATGACCTTTAGGCAGGAGTTGTTGTGGGGGGTCCGGATAGCCGGTCAACTATCCGGCCTGTGGCGGTAAGGTCATGATCGGTGAGCAGTAATTGGAAGATCCCTATGAGGGGGCGTCACCCATTACGGATGGGAGCGCTCGGGGGAGGTGGCCATTGGCCCCTCAACGGGGAGGCGGTCCCGTCTAAGGATAGGCCGCCGGAAGGAAAGGAAAGGTGGTCAAGGCCCCTTCCTGGATAGGAGGGGCTACGGGCCCTCCTGGGGAATTTCCCGGGGCCAGGACATCTGCGACGGCAGATGGGTAAGTTGTGTGGGGTTCGGGAGGGGGTTTACGCTACCTTTTAGACACCTCACACGAGTCCTCGTACGACCGTTAAATGGCGTCGAGTTCATTGGGGCCCCCGTCAAGTCCAAGGGAAATTGGTAGATGCACTTGAGGTACGCCTCTGCTGTGCGGTTGGTCCCCTCACAAGTGAGGGTGGTATTTCTGGTTTAGGGATCTGACACCGGTTATGACCTTGCCGTTGGCCCTTAACGTTAGGATGTACAATTTCAAGTCAAATCTTTTTGTAGGATATTAGTTCGGCTAGGAGAACCTTTGTATTAGAGATCTGTTAAGGTTAGCCAAACATCGTAATGTGGAAATGAAATTGTACATAATATGAAACTGTTATTTTAATGTTTTGATTTTGTTTCATATTTTAATAAATACGGCCGGGGGGGTCACTCCCTCCCGCCTTCCAAAAGTTCAGAACCGTTTCCGGTTTCCCATCCTTGGGGATTGTGTTGAGAGGGGGTGGCGGGTATCTCAGCCATATGGAAAGGGGCGACCATTCGGTCCCCCCGAACGTATGGTGGAGTACCTCGATCCCCCCGGGAAGCCATCTTGGGCGGGAGGCAAGTCTCGGCTGGTATGCCCGAAGCGGCGTAGCCGGGGCGCGCCTTTTCCCGCCCTGGAGTGGGTTGTCCTAGACAACGACGCGACCGGCCACGCCCTCGGAGGCAGGCGGGGGCGGGTTTACGCCCGCCCTGAAGACGGATAAAAAGAGCAACAAGCCAGGAAAGCATCCTCTTGTTCCTGTGCTCTGAAGCTGCACCTCCCCGCTGCACGTGAGCTCGAGACGGAACGAAGAGCCAATTTTGACCCACCCACCAGCCCCTGAGGACAGCTAGTTGTTTTGAATAAAGTTTCGATGTGGTAACTCTATTTCTTGCAGGTTGTGATGATTGTCGTGATAATTTTGAATATGCAATAAAGATGGTCACTTTCAGTATGTTTTGCAAATAAAGTATTTTGCACTAGTGTTTGATCAGTAATCATGCTTATAATAAGTATAATTGTTTTGTAATTTAGTAAGTTAGGTAGATTTGTCGTATTTATTGTCGGGCGGTAAGGTCATGATCGGTGAGCAGTAATTGGAAGATCCCTATGAGGGGGCGTCACCCATTACGGATGGGAGCGCTCGGGGGAGGTGGCCATTGGCCCCTCAACGGGGAGGCGGTCCCGTCTAAGGATAGGCCGCCGGAAGGAAAGGAAAGGTGGTCAAGGCCCCTTCCTGGATAGGAGGGGCTACGGGCCCTCCTGGGGAATTTCCCGGGGCCAGGACATCTGCGACGGCAGATGGGTAAGTTGTGTGGGGTTCGGGAGGGGGTTTACGCTACCTTTTAGACACCTCACACGAGTCCTCGTACGACCGTTAAATGGCGTCGAGTTCATTGGGGCCCCCGTCAAGTCCAAGGGAAATTGGTAGATGCACTTGAGGTACGCCTCTGCTGTGCGGTTGGTCCCCTCACAAGTGAGGGTGGTATTTCTGGTTTAGGGATCTGACACCGGTTACGACCTTGCCGTTGGCCCTTAACGTTAGGATGTACAATTTCAAGTCAAATGTTTTTGTAGGATGTTAGTTCGGCTAGGAGAACCTTTGTATTAGAGATCTGTTAAGGTTAGCCAAACATCGTAATGTGGAAATGAAATTGTACATAATATGAAACTGTTATTTTAATGTTTTGATTTTGTTTCATATTTTAATAAATACGGCCGGGGGGGTCACTCCCTCCCGCCTTCCAAAAGTTCAGAACCGTTTCCGGTTTCCCATCCTTGGGGATTGTGTTGAGAGGGGGTGGCGGGTATCTCAGCCATATAACCAGAGTGACTGACAGTCAGTATGGCTTTGGAGTTGTTCACGTCTATGGACAACTGTGGTCTCAATAATGGTTACATGACTTCTGCAGGATCACTCATTAGAAATGCTGAATTTGTAAAAATGTTGATTGATGCGATTCAGTTGCCTGAGAAAATTGTGGTTGTGAAGTGTGCAGCTCACAAGAATGGAAATGACTGTGTCACTCAAGGTAATCGTTTTGCCGACTCTATTGCTCAGTATTTTGCAAAAAATGTAGCTTCTATCAATTGGGACATAGAAAAAGAACATGTTTCAAGTCCTTTAATGCTTACTAATGTGGTTGAGACTTCGCAGGAAGTGAAACATTTAAAAGAAGAGGCAAGCAATGAGGAAAAGGATATTTAGTTAAAAGCAGGTAGTAAACAAAGGGAAGAAGGTGAAATGTGGGTGTACAAAGATGAAAGATCAGTAATGCCTGATAACATGATCTCTAACATTGCCTGAAAGTATCATAGTCAAGCTCTTATTGGTAGGGATGAAATGATCCGTTTATTCAGACAGACTTGGTATACCCCAAGTTCAGGATGATCGCTGAAAGCCTGTGTCAAAGATGTTTGGTGTGTCAACAATTGAATCCAGGGAGAAAAACTGTTGTAAGCCTGGGAACCATAGGAGTGAGGGAGGTCCTTTTACTAGGATGCAAATGGATTTCATAGAGATGCCACCATGTAATAGGCTCAGATATGTCCTTGTGATCATTTGCTTGTTTTCACGATGGGTTGAAGCTTTCCCTACAAGACGATTGAGTAACTGTTGCAAAGCTTCTTTTAAGAGAAATCATTCTGAGATTTGGCTTTCCAGTAACGATTGAGACAGATAGAGGACACCATTTTCAGAACAAACTGATACAGTTAATTTGTGAAGCCCTGCACATTCATCAGAAGTTGCATTGTGCTTACAGACCAGAGGGTTCTGGGGTAGTTGATCAAGTAAATGGGACAATAAAAAACAGACTTGGAAAAATGTGTTTGGCCACAGGACTGAAATGGCCTGATGCTTTGCCACTTTTTCTGATGACCGTAAGGAGCATACCATATAGAAAAACAGGATTGAGTCCTCATGAAATACTGATGGGAAGAGTAATGAGGCAAGCATTTGTGCCAGTTGATACACTATTGACTATAAATGATGATATCATACTATATTACTGCAAGAACCTGTCATCATGTGGTAACTTCTGTATTCCACCAGGTTGGGATTGATGCAAGTACAAAAGAGAAACATCCTGCTCATGATCTAGTTCCTGGAGATTGGGTTCGGATAAAGGTGCACAGGAGAAGAAACTGTCTGGTTCCTCGCTGGGACAGACCGAGGCAAGTCATCCTAGTTAGCACCCCTGCAGTCAAGCGTACTGGAGTGAAAAGATGGGTGCATGCCAGTCACACAATTCGAGTCCCTGAACTTGTAAATCAACAATTGGAGGAGACAGAAAGTAGTACTGACTCTGATTCTGAAGGCGAACAAGACCAAAATCCAGATCTTGAAGCTCGACCTGTACGTCGACATCTGGAAATATCAGATACTAGCTCAGCATCTGAAAGAGAAAATGAAATAATTGAAGTACCAGATCTTGAAGATCGACCTGAAAGTCGACATCTGGAAAAACCAAGACCCGTTTGGACACTGATCAAAGTAAAAGGAAAACTGGTAAAGGTATAAATTCTGTAGAACAAGTTGAAAGCTCTGAAAGCAGGAATGTAAATCTTGAAACTGTGGAAAAGGAAAGCTCTCACGATAAGGATGAGCTTCCAAGTATCAGCTCTGGAGAAGTTCCTAATAGAGTGACGGAACTGATAATAGAAGACACAGATTCAGTGGATGAGACATAATAAAATTCAGAATAAGAAAAAGTGATGAAAAGTCTGAAACTGAGTCTGAAAAAAATGATGAGGAAACCAAATTAAGGAGAAGTTAATGAAAAAGAGCTTGGAAAGTAGAACGAGAAAAAGTAGAGCCTGAAAATGAAAGGCCACGTAGAGGAGACAACTGGCCTAAAGGTATTGATGGACTAAAATTCAAATTGATTAATAAAAATAAGAATCAAGAGGAACAAGTACATGAAATAACAAGTCAAAAGGAGCTGTCAAGAGAAAATAAAGAGACCTTAAAAAGGCCAAAAAGAGTAAGAAGGCCAAATCAAACGTATAAATCAGCTGAATGGACATATGTTGCATCGCCATCAAAAGAGGAGGTGAACAGTAGTCAAGCAAATCTGAGTTTTCGAAGTGAGTAAAGGACTGAATAAAGACAAAATTGTGAAAAACCTGGGAAAATAAAAGAGGACACAAGCAAAAGAAAAGAAATAAAGAAAATATAAAGGAGATTAATATTGAGAAAGAGATCTAAAGACACTTTTCCAAGTGCAAAAAGGGATCAAAGGTACTGTGGTAACGATAAAAGACTGTGAATGGAATATTGTATTTGATTTATTGAAAAAAAAATGCCTGCCAATGATGTACAAAGATCAAAATGTGCTATTTTCCGAAAATGGTGTAGAATGTGGTTAATATGTACAGGATTATTAATGGAAGTGTGGCTTATATTAGCAATAGTGATACCTTTCAGACCTGAATTTGAACACACTAAGATAAATGGGAGTACAAGAGAAAAGAGTCATGAATTAAAGAGTGATGTGAAACATGTATATAATCCTTTTTTACATTGTTCGTGGGGCACCCGGTGCTAAATCATTCGTAGACGACCTGATTCTGGGTCAGGGTTTCGTAAGTAACAGAGCAGCTACCTCGCTGCGATCTATTGAAAGTCATCCTCTGAGCCAAGCTTTTGTCTCTCTCCGTGCGTGGGCACCTGCGGATGCCTCCCTCCACCACACCCAGGGGTGGATCCCTCTGCCGCCGGGCCGGCGGGAGGGACGCGGAGGGGGTAACGCGAGGCCGCCTCCACCACGTGCCCTCCGGCACGGGGGCCTCCTCCTCCTGTCCCTGCCCCAACGGGGTGCAGGGATGGGGGCCACCGTCCCAAAAAAAAAAAAAGAAAACATTGAAGAACATAATATAAATGTGGCAATTATTGTAGATACTCCACAATTAGAGAAATTATGCATTCAAAGAGACAATAACTTGTATGACAATTATTTTGTGGGAGCAAGTCAGTGTGAGGATACATATATCATAAAAGGAGGATGGGGATTTAAAGGCGAAAATGACCCTGTTTTTACTGGAATTTACTTTTTGTGTGGTAACAAGGCTTATTATAGGTTACCAGACCATTGGTATGGATCCTGTTATGTAGGTTTGGTCTTTCCTAAAATATTTCATGTAGATAGAGGAACTAACGGAATTCATGAAATAGGTAAACCATTAACTTGTAGAAGGAGGGAAAGTTTTTTAGAAATAATAGGTGACGTTTTTGGAGCATTGATACCAGCAGTGGGTATATCTTTTAATGCAAACAAAATTCGAAAATTGCCAACGATAGTAGATCGTTTATCAACAGATACGGCTGGAGGATTTGTAATGGTAAATACTGAAATGGTTGCTATGAGAGCTATGGTGATGCAAAATCGTCTTGCTCTTGACATAATATTGGCAAAAAAAGGAGGAGTCTGTGGAATTTTAAAGGTACAACACTGTTGTACTAATATCCCAGACAAGAGTCAAAACATTCAAAAGTATATTACAAATATTACTGAATTACATAAAGAAATTATTCCACTGGAGGTTGACGGTGTTCTTGAGAAACTTGGTAAGAGTTTTTCAGCTGTAAAGAAATGGTTTCTTGAAATAGGTAGATCAATAATAGGGAAAGTGTTAATTCCATTGACTGTAGTAATTTTCATGATATTAATACTAAGATTAATTTGCACAAATAGAAGAAGAAAAAACATTAGAAAATCAATAAAGAATAAAATGGAAGAGAACAAAGAAAGAGAATGTGAAAAGGGAGAAATAGAGTTGGAAGCGTACCAAGATAAAATGTACAATGAGGCAAGATTGGAGGATACAAGAGTCTAGGCTAATTAAATGAAAAGAACCTAAAACATGTTTTATAAAAACTTTCTAAAAAATGTTGGGTGTTGTGTGGTGATAAAATCACCAAAGGGGGGAACTGATGGAGCAAGGGAGAGACAAAACATTTTGTGTACCCCATGTGAAGTACGTTCCCATAACCATAACCTGCATTAATCGTGTGGTGTTATAACTAGCCAACAAAAAGAAAAGCATACACAGAAAAAGTACACGTGGGAAACTAATTTGCTTATTTTGCAAACTTTAATTTATTAATCATGTGAAGATGTCATATTAATATAATGCAATAAATAGAACAATGCATTTGTGCCTATATATCGTGTTTTCCGTGGCAAAATGAACAAATTTGGTAAGTAAACAATGCATTTGTGTCACTTCCCGATAAGTAACCTTTAATAGGGTAAAATTAGAATGGTGGGAGGTAAACAGAAGGGTTTTAATTCTAAAATCTAATGTCTATTATGTTTTTTTTCATATTAGTTCCCATTGAGGCCTGTGCTGCCTAGCCAGAACATGGCTGATTTTCGAGACTCCAAGAGAGTATGGCTCTACGCATGCGCACCTGTGCTCGAGAGATGCATAAACGGCCTGTGCCTGGGCTACTGGTGTCAAGGTCAGCATGGCCTGAAAAACGGACAATTGCCAAAGAGATGCTCGTGTTTGTGAGCCTGGGAAAATTGAGTGAAGTAACTACATGGTGTATAAACTTTGCAAGGACAGGATGATGAATATCAAAATGGACAAGTTGGACCAGATTGGAAACGTGGAAATGACTGTGAAAATTATGGACAAGAAGGAGATGAGGTGATCTTTACCACCCCTCTAATGGACCAATAAGAAATGAGTACGAACCCTAAAGTTTCAAATCTTAGATAGATAGTTAGAGAAAAAGGGTATAAAAGAGCCAGAACAAGAGAGAGAGAAAAAGCTGATCCTGAAATTAATTTGCGCACCTCGACAAGCTGTCGGACTGAATGATTTTTGGGTGCAAAGACTTTGAAATTTTCCTGACTTTAACTTTTGATGGGGTATAGATTTGAATGTGGAGTCTTGACGGGAGGTGAACATCGAGGAAGATAGGGAGTGAGTTTTGGGAACTTGTGTTGTGTATTCCTGTCTTTTCTTCAACAAATCTGGTAATATGGTATTCAAATGTATTAATATTTTGTCTGCTTCATTAACACCTTGGCTGCCTGAGTTATTTGCCTGCTGTGCTAAAGGTCAATAGAAACGAGTGTGGTCATGACGAGCTCAGTTCGTCATCAGCACACGAGCAGTGTGCCTCATGACGAGCTGAGCTCGTCATGAGCATGGAAGGGGTGAATAAATGCCAATTTCGTTTAGTTCCTTTTTCTTTGACTAAGTTTGTAGGAATGTTTTAATAAGAAAATTATGCATTAAATATTAAAATGTAATAACTAAAGTCATGACAGAATACAAAAAATAATAAGAGAAATAAAGATTAATGAGAAATAAAAAATTAAGCTGGTCTTGATTTCCATCAACTAACTTCTACTAGCTGGTTCATCGACCAAACAGTGGAGTGCCTTGATGTTATTTCTTATGAGTCCAAAAATCAATGGAGACTTCCATATATGCATATGTATATAATGTATAGAAATTAAAATTTAGGTTAATAAGGTACTCCCCTATCCGGCAGCTCACCTTCACGTCTCACTTGTCTTGGTGAGCGGTGTGATTTGTGTGAATGAGTGACTTGCGGTGCAATGGGTCCCACCGACGAGTAAAGTGTGATAGCTCTCAAGTATTTTGTGATGGTTTGGAGGGTTGTTTGAGAGCAACGCTGGATCAAGAGCAACGCTTACAGAGTATGCCTCCTCCACACTAAAGGTCCTGCTGATGCATGAAATGAAAATATTATGCAGAAATCTATACTTAAATCAATGTGCTCCTGATTTTACAAAAAACTGCAGCACTAGTATTAATTCCTTAGCATGCCATTTCTTGATAAGCATTTGTTATAGAATGATGAACTTCTTAGGTGATTTGTAGCAGTCAAATCACCTCCTAGGTATCTTTGACCCAATTAAACACACCTGTGGCAGTCTCTGAGAATGTTTCGAAAGGTGAATACGCACATCGCACAAAATATGACCCCAGTCTTAGGGCCTGATTTAAAGCTTGATGGACGCATTACTCTGTCACAACAGTGACGGATATCCCGTCCGCCGAAATATAAATACCATAAAATATAATGGGATTTATATTTCAGGGGGGATATATCTGTCACTGTTGTGAGGGAGTAACCCGTCCACCACAATCTAAATCAGGGCCTTAATGCTGTACCTGTTATAATTGTTTTGAGAGCCTCCACTGTGCAGCAGTGTGTTTGTAAGAGAACCAGGGCCGATCTGGATACCAGGCATTTTGGCATGCTGCCGAGCTGGGGGCTGATTTCATTGATGGGGACCTGCGTGTGCTGACAAACATTCATTTTGCTTTGTTTATTTCGAAGCACACGAAAAGGTCCCCAGCAACAAAATCCGCCCCGACCGCAGTGAAATCAGCCCCCAGCTCGGCAGCATGACCAAACGCCCAGTAGATAGTCCGGCCATGAAAGAACGTGTCAGAACCAGAAAGTAAAAGCATTAAGTGTGAGAGTTTGCAAGCTTGGATATGACTGTGAGAATGAAAAGTGCTACTTGTGTGTTTGTGTGAAACTAAATGTGATTCAGAGAGTATGAAATGGGTATTTAAAGTGTGCTAGGGTGAGTAAGTGTGAAAGGGGGCAAATGTATTTAGAATGTTTTCACTGTGTAGGGAATGTGTGTGTTAACAGTCCATCTATATCTCTTTTAGAGAAATGTTTGCGCTGTTTTGTGATAATTTTGTGAATTTCTTTAAGAAAATGCCAGGTTTGTGAACAAATGATGCAGCGGCTTTACCATACAGAAGACAAATGTAGAGATGGGGGAGCCAACAAATTAACAGGGAGAGCAAAGCCAAGGCTCTGTCTTGGCCCTAAGAGCCCTTGCACGAACCGGACCCTGTAAACATCTGCAATGTAAATCATCTAAAAACATCATGTAAAATAGGTTAAAGTCTCTTCCAAATTAAAAAAAGAGCATATTTCTTTAACATGCAATAGGTTTGACATTGATAATTCACATTATAGGTTTATTGAGAGATAATGAAGAAAAAGGGGGATTGGTCAACTAAAATGTTTGGCTAAAATCACAGAGCTGGGTGAAATGGGGAATCCAGGATTAATGCCAAGATTTTATGTTTCACTTTGTACACATCAGACACTAAATACGTATCTATCTGCCACATTCATGAAGCTACCATTTTGCGATTAGCAAATAGCGAAAAATTGCGTATCGCTATTTGAGAATCGCAAAATGGCATTCATGATAGAAAGCGCGGAAAAAAAGCGATTCACATTCGATCGCAATTGGCGATTGCGATCTAGCCGCAATCGCTAAATAATCGCAGTTTCGGCAATTTCCCTTGCCGAAATAGCGATATCGCAAATAGCGATATCGCAATTAGCGATCTCGCTAACAGCGAGATCGCAAAAACAGGAAGGCGCATTTCGAGCCGACTGATGACATCACAACCAGGAAGTAGGCTCACCACACCCACAAACCGAACACAGAGCTAGGGAGTGGCAGCAGTGAAGTTTGGAGCTCCTAAAGCAAGACCCTGCAGCACCCCAGCCTGAAGGAAAGTGCAGAAAGATGTCCCAGGATGCAGCAGCAGGGAGCAGTGGGCAGGAGAGGAAAAGAAAAATGAAATTTTCCGAGGCTGAATTGGAGTATGTCATTGAGGGGGTGTGCAATGACTATGGGAAGCTGTTTGGCAAAGATTCTCGGAGGGTGTCAGAGCCCGAGAAGCGCAGGATTTGGCAGCGCATCCGCGCCCAGGTTAATTCCGTCGGTGTCACCCAGCGCTCCATCGACGACATAAAGAAGCGCTGGTATGACCTGCGAGGACGTTCGAAGGAGCGCATTGCTTTGCGGCTTGGGGACCAACTGGGCACCGGTGGAGGGGATGCATTAGCCACACCTAACACCCCCTTGGAGAACATGATTGAGGAGACCATAGCGCCAGCAGCCTGCGTGGGGGTCATTCAGCTGGACTCCTCTCGACCCGGCCAACAACAAAGTCAAGGTAAGTGCCATGCGGCTGCGACCCACTCCCCTAACAATGCCCATACGTCCTGAACTAGCACCATGACATCCCCAAATATGCAGACCAAGCACACCAAAAAAGCCCCATTGCATTGTGGTACTTGTAGTGTAATCATGAGCCCGCAGTCAGCCCAACAGTGCCAGAGCACTCATTGCTAAGTCTAAACAAAACCCAGTCAGAGAAAGCAAGGCTGCGTGCATGTGTCAAATTTTCCTGTGCAATAAACATAACATTAATCATCCACCCTTTCACATTACAGGTGCAGGGGATCAAGCCAGCACCGATAGTGATGCGCTACACATTGCTGAGAGCCAGGAGGACACTGAGGGTGAGGGACAGTCCTCCCAACAACCTGGCACATCACATCAAGCAGCATTGCAGCCAGCACCACTCACAGCACCAACACCCCGTGCCAACAGGGCCACCCCTGCCTCCACTGCAGTGCAGCCAGCACCAGCGACAGCACCAACACCCCGTGCCGCAACAGCAGTGGTACAGCCTCCACCACCAGCGCCTGGGAGGCAGACGAGGCACACAACAGCTGGCAGGGCACAGACCATCGCACAGAGGCGCCAGCAGCGCCAGGGCCCAGCAGGCACCGGCAGGGCACTAGCAACACCAGACCCAAGCCTGGTCATTGAACGCCGCATGCTGGCGGTGCATCGCACGCAGGCACGCCACATGGCAGCAATGCTTGCCCAGATGCAGGCAAATGGGCAACATATTGCCCAGATGACAGCAGCTGTGAGACAGAACAACCAGCTGCTTGTCACACAGCAGGACATGACCCGTAGACGCCACCGACAACTACTGGCCCGCCTATCTGCCTACACTAGGTCTAACCATGTTGTTGGCCACGCCACATCTCAGCTGGCACGTCGGTCACTCGCTATGCAGGCACAAATGTTGCAGTGTTGCCAGGATGTGGCCAGGTCACTCGACCTACTCGCTGCAGCTGTGCTTGGCAGACAGGCCACTGTCCGGGATGAAGCAGAGGGTGGTGACGACGCAAGTGAGGCTGCGTCGACCAATAGCAGTGCCTCCTTACCACCGTTGCCTCCACCTCGCCGCAGCAGCCGTCCAACATCAGGGAGTAGGGCCAACAACGTCCCTGACAATGCGGAGAGACGACTTGGGGCGTCTTGTCGGCAACATCGTTGAGGACTGTAAAAACTTGGGGGAGGCCATGCAGTCCAGTCCTGCAAACCCCCTACCCCAGCATGGGGAGGTATGGAGTAATACACTCCCCATCAGACAATTATTTCTTTTGAAGGCCAATTTATTGTGATGTAACAGTAAAGATGAAAGGTCATACTTCATATACACTCATGTCATTATTTCATCCGTCATGCATGGGTGCAGTGTTGTGATAGTGGTATGTGTGCACTAGAAACAGTTTGTAGTGATGTGGTTGCGGCGCCTGTGTCCTTCCGCAGGATCTGCTCCGCGGGCATGACGTACATGTGGAGGTGGACGGTCGTCCCCTTCTGATTCACTGCCAGAGATGTCGACAGGTATCCGGCTCTTGGTTGCCATGTTATGTAGTATTGCGCAGACAGCCACAATGCGGCAGCACACTGCTGGACTGTAATACATGGCCCCACCTGTCTTGTGCAGTATGGGGAACCTGCTCTTGAGCAGGCCAAATGTCCTTTCTATGCAATTCCTTGTCCGTATGTGTGCAGCGTTGTAACGCCGTTGCTGGGGTGTGGCAGGGTTGAAATAAGGGGTGAGGAGGTACTCACGGAGGGCGTAGCCACTGTCACCTGAATGAGAGGAGCAGATGGTGATTGCCTGTGCTGCACAGTTACTTCATAGCAATGTGACATTGTTGACAAAGTGCACTTACCAAGTAGGTGTCCTTCACCAAACTCTCCCCTGACCAGTCGTGAGTGGAGGCCGCTGTGCCGGAATATTAAGGAGTCATGGGTACTCCCTGGGTACTGGGCCACAATGTCAGTGATGTATGACTTAGCATTGCACACCATCTGTATGTTCAGGGAGTGGTAAGACTTTCTATTGCCGAACATATACTCTGTGGCAGCTGGTGGGCAGATGGCGACGTGGGTACAATCTATACATCCAAGTACATGGGGAAAATGGGCAACATTGTAGAATTGTAGCTTGGTCAAGTCCAATTCCTGTTGGCTCGTGGTAAATTTGATGTGGCGCTGTAGCTGGGTGAGCAAGGCGTCAACGAAAGTGTGGAGGCAGCGTGACATGGTGGGCTGGGATATCCCCCCAGCAGCCGCTACTATCCCCTGGAAACTCCCGGAGGCCAGGAGGTGCAGGCTACACAATACCTGCACATGTGTAGGCACCGCATTGGTACGGCTTGTTGGGTGCTGCATCAGGGGGTCAAGGTCCTGTATTAGCTGCATTATCATTTCCCCATTCAGCCTATATTTTGCATATATCTGCTCTCTGGTTTGGCCCAGCAAGGTGACCCGCTGGAGGAAAATTCTGTCCTGGATCCTGCGTCTCCTTTGTGCTGCTCGCTGTAGCCTTCGACGCCTCACCACCATGTACATTCCTGGCATTGTGGCACTCCAAATGCTGTTGCTGAATGTCCTTATGTGTGATTGGTCAGGCCTGAACCTGTTGCTGATTGGCCAACGGTTTTTCAAAAGTAATTTTTTCATGGCTTTTATGGTTACCACCTGGTTTGAGTTCTCCTTAATTTGCGCCGCGCAAACAGCGATTTTTGGGTTTTTCGGTATTAGCGATTTTTAATGAATGCCGATAGCGATTATTTAGCGAATTCGCAATTTATTTCGCAGAATCCGTGGTTTGTCGCATTTTCCGATTCGCTAATGATCGGCTACCGGGATTCTGCGATTTTTATAGCGAATTCGCTATTATGTGTTAGCGAATTCGCTATTTTGATGTTGAATGCCGATTACGTCAATTGCGCCCGCAATTGCTTTCTCGCAGCGATTGCGGGCGCAATTTCACTTCATGAATATGGCTGTAAGTGTCTCTCCATTTTATGTCAAATGTTAATCCTTTGTTTTTAACTTTGTGCATAAGTGTACAGTGAGCGTAGCAGGCAGGAGTCACATGAAAGCTTGGCTCATTTTGGGCTCGAGGTTCCAAGAGAACTTTGAGCTGAGACAGAGCCCCGAAATTGGTTTGACCTTTATTAGGCTCGCCCACTTCCTGATAAATGTATTTTAACAATGGCTACTCATGAGGTCAACATTAGTTGTGTTAATGCAGCAAGGGCCATGGCTTGGAAGCAAAAAGTGGGCGGGCGCATTCTCAAAGAGCAAAGTCAGAACAATTTTTTTTTTAACTCTGCCCCAAAGAATTCGACAACAAGACAAATGCGATCACTTTATTCTGCCTTGCTTAACTGATCACAACAGGCTGCATTTCAAAGTATCACCTCGAACAGAGATCTTTGTGTATCCAGTATGTTCCCGGGTACAATGGTGCTTTAATAACGCTGGTGGTTAATGCACTAACTGGAAATATCTGAGTGTATTCTAATCAAAGGTTCGAATTACATAGAGGGTCAATGTGCCTGCTGTAAAGCTGTGCATGAAAGTTGCAGTTCACAGTTTTGTATTTTATGTAGATAGCACAGTTGGTTACTGTTTTTGTTGCAGAGATCATTGTGTTACCCAGGTCACAAGTTAAAATCATTGTCATGTAGCTTAGTGACTTATGTTCCTGCATCAAGGATATGCATGTAAACTATAAGGCAAACGTTTGGAAACGAAGTTTTTTCCTTAACATTTTATTATTCTGTGGTTGCAAAATAGGGGTTACCTTGGTTAATATCAAGCATTTATTAGTAAGTAGTACTATGTAAATGGTCATTAGTGTAATAACTTATCGAGAGATACTATAGACCTTCTTACAATGCATGCATATTTTTGCATACATAGCTTAGGTGAAAAACAGAGCCCCTGCAGCTTGCTTGACCTTCCCTTTGCTGGCCCCAAACTCCACCCCAATATATGCTCCTTTGGTGAGTACCTGCACTCATATTTTTCCATTTAATGTCTGTAACTAAGTGTAACAAATTTACAGTATACAGATATAGATATGGCTCACTTAGCTGTACCTGGGGTAAAGTTTCTGTGCTATTAATTCGCTGCAGTGTAAATAGCAGAGCTGAAAAATTATTTGGCCAGCAAACTTTAAAAAATCAAACAAATATCACTATTCCATTGCCAGCCAGTCAAACAGCAGTTGGGAGTCAAACAGAAAAATATCACTTTTATTTGGGGAGCTGGCTATCTAGATGGCCGCCGTGCAATTAATAACGTTTTTAATCTATTTATTTATAGTTATGTACGAGTCGAGAAAATAACACAGACACACCAATTTGACTGACAGTCAATTAAACGGAGGAGAATATTTACTTTTTGGCAGGCAGCCTTAAAAACGTCAGAGATCCCGTGCAGTTAACCAGTGTCTAGAGCTTGGAAGTGTCGTTTGTGATTAAGCCGCAAAGCTTTTATAAAACTGTGAAGTCACACTTTTTGACCATTTCTGTAACGTGTTCATAATTACACCTAAATGCGTCACCTCTAAACAATCTAAAGTATTTCTGAAGAAAAGAAACACAAGCACAAGTAAATGAAAGTGAAACCAAAATGCTGCTACATATCATTGATCGCAAGTCATGGAGGGTGGTGCTTTAGGAGAAAGGGAATGTAAACAGCCGCAAGCGCTATGACTGTGCAAAAAAATTTTTAAGAAAATAATAGATCGTGAAGGAGACAGAACTTACGTCAGTGATTTTACGGACAAGGGTCAAAGCGAAAGAGCACCGTAAAAGGGTGTTACTGTACCAGTCTCCAAAAATATACAGACACAAATCTATCCCACGTGTAGGACACTTCCTTGCACTCATTATATCCCGATAACAATATAAAACTGACCTGTAAACAGAATATCTCAGAGTCAGACAGACACCACGGAGCAACAGACGCAGTGTTCCAAACTTCAGTGTTGAGTGAAGCGAAAGTGAAAGCGAAATGTCACATCTAGAAAGAAAGTATATAAACGGCCTCGCCAGATTAAAGACAAGCTTGTAATGTGAGAACCTTAAAGCCAGAGAAGCAACGCCAAAACAGCAGCGTTAAATATTTATTAGTAAAGGTCAGGACAGGATGTCAGCAGAAATAAACAACGCACCGACGTTTGACAAGTTAACGGTGTACAGTTTCCTTTAACAGGAATATATTTCATCAGCGTTCCCCTTTAACCTTTTAGGAACCCGTGGCGGCTCTAAAATAGGCAACATGCATTCCAGCCTCCATCCATGTATTCCCAGTTCACCCACGGGCGTAATTATCTACAGTGCATCAGGTGCAGTGGCACCGGAGTGATTGCGGTGCCACTGCTCACCCGTTAGCTGGGAGGCGAGTGGCTCTCTTTGCTCCAGGGACTTTGGCAGCCTTGCCATACCAATGCGCTCAGCTCTGTCGCTCTGGTATATCTTCACAGAAATACGAGCGACTGTAATCCTGAGCAATGCGGGCACTCAATGTGCAAAGTAAAGCTCCGGTAACCTTGGGGTACACTTCAAACTGCTTCAATGGAGAATAGTGGCCTCACTTAGCCTATGGCTGCCGGTCTGCGCGTGTCAGCAGTGTGGCAGAGGTAAGTACCTCCACCAAGGTTTTAAGGGGGATGAAAACACTGGGGGGGGTCTCTCATAAGGGCGTGGCCGATGTAATTAAGGGGGAAGCTTAAGAAAGCTTAAGCTAAAATTCTGTGTTTAGCATAGTGTGCTGCACCCCTGATATGTTGCTGCTCTGTCTATTCATCCAGATATATATTAACACACCAAGTACCATTACACCTACAACAAGCCAGGACTTTTGGCTTTGTCAATGGTTGTAGATTGCATAAGATAAATAAGCAACAACTATGACTGTATTGTATATAATATTGAAAATGATTCCGTTCTTGTGAGCGAGGTTGTGGTCTAAGGGTACAGCGGCCGACTTTCGAGCTGAGAAATCAGGTTTGAGACTCATGTGGGCTAAACATCCTGTTATTCAAAACATGAATATGTCCTTCTTTAATTTAACTGGTGCTCATGTTTGCTCTGTACAACAAGCATTTGCAATGCAATAGGTCTCGCATTAGTAAAAGTTTTAGTTTTTGGCGTAGCAGATATTAATGCAACATTACTAGCTCGAATTTTGTTAATGTAAACCTATAGAGTGTAGTGTGGTACAGTGAAGTGGTGTAGTATGGAGCAGAGGAAAATATTATAGAGTGTAGTGTAGTTGAGTAGTCTAGCGTGGAGTGGTGTTGAGTTTAGTAAAGTGTAGGAAAGTTTATAGAAAGGGATTGTGTGTGCTTGTATTCTGATCAAATATAGTAATATTATGTAGGAATGAACGTATGAGAAATATCGGTTGGTGGTACTACATTTGTTGTACCAAATTATTTATAATGTGTTTTGTTGTACAAGTTGCCTTTACTTGTATCTGCTTGTTTAGTTGCCTATTTAGGTAACAGTGTTGGATAAGGGCAGATATGGAAGTTGCATATTAGGCTGCAGACCTACAGTTCAAGAGGACATCACTGATTTGATGTCTAGCAGAAGGGTCACTGGTGTCAGGAGCCCAAAACTAGTAGCAATTGTTCGAAGTAGGGACTAGCCGATCTGGCTAAGTTGGTTCATGTCATATCTTAAACTAGCCTGGCTGTCTTATGAAATCCATTGATGGTGGTATTCCTGCATATTAATGCTGGCCCTGGAAGATGTCGTCAACCAACTTGGATTGTGTGAGACCAGGCGGCCATCTTGGGTGGGACCAAATTAAATCAGGTCACATCCTTAAAGTTCTGCTGGTCTAAGAGTGCATTATCAAGACTCACCTGTTTCATTCAGACTACTCTGCTCTTTTATAATTTGCTCAAAACAGGACTACAGTTCATCATTTGTGCCTATTTCACTGTCATCGATGTAATCATCTGTGTCAACAGCATGTCCCTCAGAGAGTCAAAGTACTAGCACCAGGAGGAACTAGGAGGCCCATTGGTAATTTTGGATTAGCAACTAATTATCACACCTGCCTTAAAGCCATGGAACTAATGAATGCTCTCTGTGCCAAAACCCATTAATTAAGACTTGGGGATAAACAGCACTCCCCCACCATAAGTCATAACCCATTAATTAAGACTTGGGGCTAACCAGCATCCCTGTGCCTTTCAATCCCGGAAACTAACCAAGTCAACCACATCCACATTTCTGTTGATTTCACCAAAGCTATAATTGGCTGTGATGTAAGAGGCGGGTTGGGAAAATACTTTGCGGTGACATGGTAATGTGAAAACAGTGGTATTGGAAAGGGGCGACCACTCGGTCCCCCCGAACGTATGGTAGGGGGCCCAGATCCCCCCGGGAAACCATTTTGGGCGGGGGGCGTGTCTCGGCTGGTATGCCCGAAGCGGCGTAGCCGGGGCGCGCCTTTTCCCGCCCAAGAAGGGTTGTCCTAGACACCTACACCATTGGCCACGCCCCGTAGGCGTACCAGAGGAGGGTACACGCCCTCCCGAAGAGGAATAAAAGGAGCAACGATCCAAAGAAGCATCCTCTTGTTCCTGTGCTTAGAAGCTGCACCCCCTCGTTGCACGTGAGCTCTAGACAGAACAAGGAGCAATTTTGAGAACTTGTAATTTTTGTGTTTCTCTTCCAGGAGCCTTCTCTTCCAGCGACTTCGGACCTCCGGATCCAGGACCTCGTTGAGCAGTTCAGCAGCAAGGGTCGACTATCCGACAACGATGCCTGGCAGGAAGGCCGAAAAGAAGGCAGGGACGGAGCAGATGCTCCGCATGCTGATAAAAGATATGGCGAGCATGAAGAAGCAGATGGCGGCAATGAATAATACGGGCAGGTCGAAGAAGGTCATCGGACCAGCATTGCCGGGAGTAGTCCCCGCAGGGAGAGGTAAAAGGGCCAGGAATAGGGCGGCAGGGGGGGAGTCCCCAGTTCCTGAGTCACCCCCGGTAAGCCCAGTTAGTCCAGTGGAGGCCCCGGTACCGATCCCGGATGCAGGCCAACCGATTCCGGTTGTAGTTACGCCCACCAGTGAGGAGGAAATGCCTCCGGAGTTGGCCGCCCAGTTGGCCGCATGGCTTGGAAAGAATACCGAAGGTGCAGCGGCACCCGGAGACACGGCCAAAGAGGCTAGGTTGCTAATGAAGCAGTTGCGGCAATCGCGAGATGCTGCGAAGGCGAATCTCCCTCTTGTCCCCTCACAGATTCCCTCGGAAGACCCAGCGGCTGGCGGAGGAAAATCAGCGGGACCAGCTATGGAGTCTGGTAAGCAGCCATTGCCAATGGCAAATGGGGGGTCTTTACCCTCAAGAAGGGAGAAAGTAGTTCAGCATATCCCACTGGCCACGAAGGAAATGATTTGGGCTGATAAATATGTAAATATGTTTTTTCCTCCTGACTGACCATCACGAGATTGAGTATGTTAAGGCTCAGAAAGATTTGTTGCATCCGAGTGTGTGGCGCGCAAAAATGGCGGGCTTCAGGGTAGATGAGACGATCTCTAATTGGGCCAAGGCCTTTGGGATGTTTACTGCTATTATGGGTGAACGTAAGCCAGAGATTTTGTCTGAATTGGCCTGTTATCAAACACGCATAATGGATTTCTATGAAACATATGAGGGCGATCAATGGAGGGGTTATGATAGTAAGTTTCGTAAGGCCAAGGAGCACGATTCGTCTCTGACGTGGGACTGTCTCGACTCCGTCTCTTGGCAGAAGCAGCTCCTGCCGGGCACGACGAAGTCGTCCTCGCTTGGCGAGTATGGGTCGGCGCCTTCCCGCCATCAATCGGGGGCGCCCTTTCGAGCAATCCCCGCTGGTGATCACCAACCCAGGAGTGGTGGGAATGGGGGTAGAAAAGGGGTTTGCTGGAATTTTAACAGGGGCAAGTGCACGAGGCCACATGGGACATGTAAGTTCAGGCATGAGTGTGCAGGATGCGGACATTCGTCGCACCCAGAGAGTTCGTGCAGAGCCAAGAATGGGGATACCGGGGGTAGAGGAGGTGCCAAACAGGTCTAATATTGGCAACGGGGTACCACTACCTACCCCCGTAGATATCATGGCAATGATCCCCTGGCTAAACGAATACCCTGATCATGTCTACGCTGGGGTGTTACGGGACGGCTTCTCCTATGGTTTCCACATCCCGGCGGGGGATTTTCGGGGGGACTCACTGTGTAAAAATCAACTGTCCGTTCAGCAGCACCCGGTGGTGGTAGAAAGCAAGATTGCGAAGGAGGTTGCCCGGGGCCGGGTCGCCGGCCCATATAGGCAACCGCCAGTTCCTAATTTCATTTGTTCACCGTTGGGGGTAGTCCCTAAGAAGGACCCAGGTGAGTTTAGGTTAATTCATAACTTGTCGGCTCCTAGGGGTCTTTCGGT
Organism: Lissotriton vulgaris; assembly: GCF_964263255.1. Classification (NCBI taxonomy): domain Eukaryota; kingdom Metazoa; phylum Chordata; class Amphibia; order Caudata; family Salamandridae; genus Lissotriton; species Lissotriton vulgaris. Next base: position 1,075,858,786 of record NC_141689.1, on the reverse strand, counting down.
AAACGATGCGATTGATCCAGGAGTCTGTTCGGTGCGGTACGCATCCTTTGATGAGGCCGTCGCCATGTTGAATCGCCTGGGGCCCGGAGCGCTGATGGCTAAATCGGATATTGAATCAGCATTCCGGTTGCTCCCGGTACACCCTCAGGATCAGCGTCTGTTAGGTTTTGTATTTCAAGGACGCTATTATATGGATAGATGTATGCCAATGGGTTGCTCCATCTCTTGTGCTTATTTTGAGAAATTCAGCTGTTTTCTGCAATGGGCATTCACCAGAGCTACGGGCTATACACAGGTTATGCACTACCTAGATGATTTTTTGTTCTTGGGGCCAGCCGGTGACACGGAATGTGCACAGGCTTTACTGGAATTTTGCAATCTCATGAGACGGTTCGGCGTGCCATTGGCACCGGGGAAGACGGTGGGGCCATCTACTGTACTCGAGTTTCTTGGAATTGAGCTCGATTCAGTGGAGGGATGCTTCCGTTTGCCCAGGGACAAAGTAATGAAATTCAGGGCCTCGTTAGAATTGTGCATTAGCAAAGAGAAGGTAACTCTCCATCAGTTGCAACAAGCGATGGGCCAGCTTAACTTTGCCCTCAGAGTGATACCAATGGGCCGCCCCTTTTCCCGCTCTATTGCTCAAGCCATGGTCGGTCTCAAAGAAGGACACCACCGCACGAGACTGTCTGCCGAGGTTCGCCAGGATATGCGCATATGGTTGGCATTTCTGGCGGATTTCAACGGTCGAGTGGTATGGAGCAAGCCACCAGCATCCTCGGACGAGCTGGGTTTGTGGACCGACTCGGCAGGGAGCGTAGGATTTGGCGCCATCTTTGGTAATCAATGGTCGGCACAAACATGGCCGACGTGGTGGCACACCAGTGGGCTCACAGGTAACATTGGGTTTCTTGAGTTGTTCCCCATTTTTGTAGCCCTGAAGGCATGGCCGGACAATTTCCAGGATCGCTCAGTGGTGTTTTGGTCCGATAACATGACCGTGGATGAATGCATAAATAACCAGGCAGCACGCTGCAAGTGGATTTTGCGATTATTAAAGGAAATTGTACTGCTGTGCATGAGACTGAACGTTCAGTTTAGGGCAAGGCACGTGCCGGGTGTGCTGAACCAGGCGGCTGATGCACTCTCTCGTTCCCACATGCAGGCCTTCAGGGGTTATCTACCCTCCGCGGATCTAGTGGCGGCACCATTTCCCGAAGCTCTCTGGTTACTCGGTGCCCCGGATTACAGGACCTCGTGGGAGCCAGCTTAGCCCCCAGGACATGGAAGGCGTACGAAGGAGCGTTTCGTTCCTATTGTGCATTTTTGGGCCCAGCAGGAGGGGATAAGTGGGGGCAGGAGGAGTATGTACTGAAGTTTTTAGTAGCACTCCACAAGGCAGGCCGAACAGCAGCAACGGCCAATAGGCACCGGGCCGCCATTGCATTCATGGCGCAGGCGTATGGCATCAAGGACCCCACATCTTCCTTTTTGGTAAAAAAGGCACTGCGAGGGTGGCAACGCCTCGAGGGTCATAGAGTAGACGAGAGGCGCCCGATTGGGTTGGAAAGATTGTCCCTGTTGATGTCGGTGCTCCCCGCGACATGTTCCTCCCAGTCCGAAGCAGTGCTATTCCGGGCCGCTTTCGCATTAGCATTCCATGGGGCTATGCGGGTGAGCGAGCTGGTGGCAAGAAATAAGAAGGATATGGGGGGAGGCCTGTGTCGGGAACACGTTCAGATCAAGGGTGATTCAATGGTAATCACAATCGCCAGGTCAAAAACCGATCAAGGTGCGATAGGGGACAGTGTTGTTGTCCAGCGCATGCGAGGGTCCCCCATGTGCCCGGTGCAGTGCGTTGAGGAATACCTGGCGCAAAGGGCGGCAGCATGGGGGGGAAGCTTGCTGAGACACACCGACGCCACCCCACTGACAAGGTTTCAGTTTCAGCTGGTGTTAACTTTGGCAATCGCGGCAGCGGGCTTGGACCCGAGCGATTTTGGGACCCATTCCTTCAGGATAGGGGCTGCTACAGAGGCTACAGCCAGGGGTCAGAGTGTTGAAATGGTGAAACAATTGGGGCGATGGTCCTCAAACTGTTATAAAAGGTATGTGCGTTTGCACATGTTGTGAAGCCAATGTCATGCACTCACGCTTCTTGTTTTTGTTTGGTTTACAGTTTCGCGAGCTTGCGAGGCGGGGCGGACTGTGCAGTCGACCCGACACCTGGGGACCAGCGGTCAAAGACCACCGGCTGAGGAAAGAGTGGTGTGGGTCGTGGGCCACTCATACGTGAGGCGTGCCGCGGACGTATTCAAAGCAGGTGACATGATTCACGCAGCTGGGGAATACGGGTACAGGGTGACCTTCCACGGAAGGGGCGGGCTCTGTATTGACCAGTTTCAATGTTTTGTCGAGGGTCTGTTAGGGCGGACAAGGTCACCGCCGTCTATAATCATAGTACATCTGGGAGGCAATGATGTGGTGGCGCTCGGTCGGCGAGTACTCCTCGAGCGGGTTCTATCCACTGTTAGCTGGTTGGCAAAGAGGATTCCGGGGTGCACGATAGCATGGTCACACATGATTCCAAGGAAGGTGTGGCGGGGGGCCCTCTCTGTGTCAGCTTTGAATCATTCAGTAAAGAAAGTCAATAACAAGCTTGGTAGATTGTTTCGTTCAGCACAGTTGCACAGTATTCCGCACGGATGCATTCGGGGGGATCACATGTATCTCGAAGATGGGGTTCATTTGTCCCGGGAGGGGAATGTCTTACTCATAGGAGACTTCATAGCATGGTTAAAGGGTTTGTTTAACAATGACCTTTAGTAGGAGTGTGGGGGGTCCGGATAGCCGGTCAACTATCCGGCCTGTGGCGGTAAGGTCATGATCGGTGAGCAGTAATTTCAAGATCCCTGGAGGAAGGGCGCCACCCATTATGGATGGGAGCGCCCGGGGGGAGGCGGCCATTGGCCCCTCACACGGGGAGGCGGCACCCACTAAGTATGGGGTCGCCGAAGGGAAGGCGGTCATAGGCCCCTCCCAGGGGAGGAGGCGGCTCGATGCCCCTCCTAGGAATTTCCCGGGGCCAGGATATCCGCGACGGCGGATGTGGTGAACAGTGTGGGGTGGGAGGGGGGTCCACGCTACCTTCTAGACACCTCACAAGAGTCCTCGGACGGCCATTAAGATGGCGTCGAGTTAAATAAGGGGCCTCCGCTAAGACAAGGGAAATTGGAAGTTGGCACAGAGGTACAGTCCTCTGTGCGCCCGCCCCTCACACCGTGAGGGGGGAGTTCTGGTAGTAGGGATCTGACACCGGTTACGACCTTGCCGTTGGCCCGTAATGTTAGGATGTACAATTTTTTAGAAAGTATGCATTTGCAGGATGTTTAGACTCGGCTAGGATAACCTTTGTATTAGAGATTTGTTAAGGTTAGCCAATAAACATGACTGCATCGTATGAATAAATGAAAAATTGTACATGATATGAAACTGTTATTTTAATGTTTTAATTTTGTTTCATATTTTAATAAATACGGCCGGGAGGGTAACTCCCTCCCGCCTTCCAAAAGTTCAGAACTGCATCCGTCTTCCCATCCTTGGGGATTGTGTTGGGAGGGGGTGAAAGGCATCCCGGCCATATGATCTAACGCATCACAAACATGCATTGAATTTACTAATGATTGCGGCAGTGTGTGCATGAATGGCCTTGTTTTATTTTTTAATTTGTAGGTTTTTACATATGTTTTATACTAAGGCACAAGTGATTTGCATAAATTACTAATAATCTAGAGTATTGAGTATACTGTTGTAGTAGGTATATACAAGGGGTGGTGTCTGACGGTCAGTAGCGGTCGGCAGTAGGTGTTTCTATAGGGCGGTGACGTGGGCAGGAGGAGGGGCAGGGTGGGGGGAAATAATGTATGGATTACGGAGTTTTACAGGTAAGTAAACATTTAAATACATAAAACGAATTTCGTTGCGCACACTGCATCACCAAATGTGATGCAGTGTGCGCAACGAAATTCGTTTTATGTATTTAAATGTTTACTTACCTGTAAAACTCCGTAATCCATACATTATTTCCCCCCACCCTGCCCCTCCTCCTGCCCACGTCACCGCCCTATAGAAACACCTACTGCCGACCGCTACTGCTGACGGTTTGAAAGTGTTACTTGCATTGCATACAGTGAAGTGAAGGTGGTGTCAAATTGTAATCACACTGCGTGACAGTCACTTGTAAAGACATTTCAAAAAGCACCAAGCTTTCTTTTTTCAGTGCAGGAAGAATCTGTGCCTGTAGAAGGACTGCTTCCTTTAGCGCCAAATTTTAAACGTTGAATGGGTCTACGTCCATAGATTGCAGGCAAAAAATCTCAAACCTGCTCTATTCTTTGACATTCTGCATGAAAAATTGGCCTTTAAGGAACCTTACAACCACCCTTTATTTTTTAAATGCACCTCTATTTCCCTTCTACCTTCTGAGTGCTAGGCGTGTGCATGTATGTGTGTCTGTATATATTCTTGATTTTTTTTAGTGTAATCCTCTATTTTGACAGAGATACAGGCCTCACCAAAACACAGTCCTTCCTCTAGGGCCGTCCCGGTTTTTCATTCTTAAAATCTGGTCACCCTACTCCAATAACTAATGGGCTGACCACTAAGTTTGGGATCCCAGGTACATGCTTCTGCTGTCAAGCGCTTCAATGCCTCGTCAGGGGTAGTAAGGGCTATATAAATGCAATGTTAACCTTTTAAACACACTTAAAGGGCTGTTGAATTAAATTTACTAGTAAAAATGCAAGGTATGTTTTTTCTGCTGCATATCATGAAATTTGTACAAATTGATGAAAAATGTAATCTGGACATTTTTAGAAGGCATCATCACGGACTGACAATTAGGCATTTAAATTACAGAAACGTACCTGCAATTATATGAACGAGGGTACACAAACTCATTTTTGCAAAGGTATAGCTTCTTTATGGTACGACCATGGGCGTAAATTCTTCAAACCGCAGTCGAAATAGGTGCTGTTCTTTAAATCAGACTAACATGACCCAGCATGGCACAGCAGCAGGACGCAATCACTGTGTGTGGTGTTGTCTTTCCCGTGGCAGCTGTTTTGTTACCTTGTTGTTAGGGCCAAGCCTTTCCGTTGACAAAATACTGCGGAATAACATTCAGCAAAGAGAAACTAGGGCTCAACATTCAAGCTGCTTTCGGCACAAAACACACTGCTGTGACTGAAACGAGATCCCAATGGTGCATGATAGACAAAGGTGCTAAGGAAAAAATAAATGGTGCATGATAGACAAAGGTGCTAAGGAAAAAATAAATGGTGCGTGAAAGACAAAGGTGCTAAGGTAAAAATAAATGGTGCGTGAAAGACAAAGGTGCTAAGGAAAGAATAAATGGTGCATGAAAGACAAAGGTGCTGAGGTAAAAATAAATGGTGCATGAAAAACAAAGGTGCTGAGGTAAAAAATAAATGGTGCATGAAAAACAAAGGTGCTGAGGTAAAAATATTGCGCAGAATTTTTAAAATTATTTTTGGAACTTTTTTGAAAGGCGGAAAAACGTGAAGAATAATGACCAGCCATGCGCCTATCGTCAAAGCTTTTCTGGTGCTCATTCCACTGGGCTGCGGACCCTGTTTGGTTTTCTATACTCAGGATTGCTGCCTGGAAGCTCAATGTTGACCATGTCTACTCTAGGGCAATATTTTGCAGAGCAGGTAGACCCAGTCACATGACTACTGTACATAAAAGTGTACAATAGGCTAAAGCGACAGACCGCGAGCTCTTACTCAGGGGTGTAGGAGGCATAAACATGTCTAGCCTCTCACGCCTTCTGTGTGCATCCTGAGGGCTCACTGTCATTGCTGCGTGTCCCTCACGGATGTGTTTTCAGCCCTACGTGTCCTACTGCTGTTTTCTCTCTTTCCCGTAGCTGCCAAGACGTTTAGAATGAAACTATTGGGCATCATGTTCTTTATAATTTCTTCCAACTCACCCCCCTGGCCCCTAACAACGATTTCCATCCCACTTAAAGCACTGTTCCTTGTGAGTTGCCTAATGCCGCACTCTTGTGGTAATGGCTGGGGCGCATTTATACGTGAAAATAAAATACCTGCCAAACGGGTTCTGGGAATTTTTTTTCCAGCAAATCGACAGTTTTACAGATTTATTGGATCCGTTTGTGAAGCTGCCGATCGAACCTGTTACAGGGTGAATACAGGGTGAAATCCAGCTCTCTGAAATGCATGACTCACAGCTTCTTGTAAACGCTACATTGATATATTTGTTGTTAGTGTGGTTACGCCCGTTCCACAGTTTAAAGGTCACTCGTATATGTTGTGTCATTTAGTACAGAGAATAAATCAATCACTTTACCCAACGGCCCTACGTCATTATTAAACCAGCCTCTGAGCCCTACAGCAAGGCCAGCCTGGAGGAGAGACCGACGGAGAGCCGGCTAGAGAGATGGAGGCAGGGCCCAGTGAAGGAGTGAAGGTGGCCGCACACGACTCAGAAGAGCTGCTGCCTTCTCGTGCTGTGACGAGGGACCGGTCCCACCCCCTCCTCAGAACCAGCAAGGGCAGAGCTGGCAATCACTGTGACGTCACCGCACGGTGCCAGCCTCCGCAGGGGGAGGGCGGAGAGCAGCGGCTGTCGTACATAGGGATAGTTTGGTTAAATACAAAGAGTTATTCCTCACGCTAAGTAGGGGGCGGGGGAAGCCAAAGAAAAGGGCAGCAAATGACTCTCCACGCTGCTGCTGGAGGCGCGCCCGAGCATCATGTGACTTGTAAGGCGTGCGCTGCTGAAGAGAAAAAAGAAAGTTCCCTGTGCGCCCTACAGAGTGTTGCTGCGGAGGGAAACTGTAGTTAGGCACTGCTGCTTCCGGACTACCCGGAAGTTAGGTATGGTATTAACAGCCAACAGAAAGCTAGATTACAACAGCAATGCCAGAGTTAAACCAATAAATATAAATGCATAATAAATTACACCAAGTTTCAGCCAACATACAAATTACTTTAGTCTCGTTGAGACAGCGTATGCGCTGCTAAGCCGAGACCTAAAACTGAGTCTCTTTGAAGTTAGAGCAAAAGCAATGACGCTTTGTACTGTTGCTGAGTTAAGCCCCCCCCCTCACCCTGAAGGCAAAAAAGGAGAGCCCGGTAGGGGCACGTCTCAGCACCTTCTTTTAAGAACTCCTGGTGCTGAGCACCAGCAGGACCCAGCCCACTTAAAGCCCTGACCTCCACCGTTCTGGCTGGACTATTCCCCGCCATATCTAGAGAACAGCTCTGTGCCTTCAGAGTAACCACCTCCTCTGTGGCTTCCCTGAAGCCAATGGCGGTTTGCCTAGTGGCCACCATGTTTCAAGCATCCGCTGAGCAAACATTTTTGTTTATTTTTCAAATATACTCTTCCAAAGACAAGGGTTTTGTGAGCAAACTTTTTTGTTTATTTTTCAAATATGCTCTTCCAAGGACACAGGTTTTGTTTACTCCCACACTGTGGGGTTCATTTTAATACATTTTTGGGTTTTAAAGACTGCCAGAGTTTCCTTGGCGATACCAACTTAAAAAAACAAAAGATCAGACTATCTGTTCTAAATAAGGTGGGGATCAGATGCGCCTACACCGACGGACCCGACTCTGTTTGGGCAGTCGTTGAAAGGTTTCCCCAGCGGGGCACTGGTGTTTGAAACATGATGATTTGCCCAACTATAGAGTGGGTGCAGAAGCATAGCTTACATTGGTGCAGCAGGTGCAGTGGCACTGGGGACCAGTGGCCAGAATGGAATGGACAACAGAACACTGATTAATACTAGATTTTATCAATTAAATAGCTGCCAGGGCGCCCATTTCCTTCCTTACACAAGGGCCTGTGACACAGCACCTATGCTACTGAGCAGATGGGCTGTCAGTTTGGCAGACAGTGTTCTCTCATGGCAAGAAACATAAGTATAGAATCACACTTGAACAACGTAATTCAGAATGTTAGACTTGTGACTTGGAATACCCTGGTAACTTACCGGTAATTTTCATTACTCCAAGTCCAAGTCTTCCTTGCCACAGTTAATTCCGCGATGAGCCTCAGCTCCCCCACAGAACCCTACAAGCAAATTTCACATTCTAGGACGGCTTCCTCTTACTACAAAAGAAGGTCAAACTCACCCCACTTCCTGTGCCTACCCAGCCTCAAAAAGACATGAAGCTGACAAAGAAAAGGGAAGGGGGGATGGGAAATTCACTGTGGCAAGTATGACTTGGACTCGAAGTAATGAAGATTACCGGTAAGTAACCGGGGCATTACCTCATCGCCAGTCTTCCTCACCACCCAATTACAAGATGAGTTGATACCAAATCAACTGTGAGCTTCATGAGACAGCAAATGCACACCAGAATTTGTCCTGCACATTCCACACAAATGTTTAATTAAAATACAATGTGACAAAATCACAAACAATATGTTAGAATCGCATATTAACAACTAGTGCTTGCATCCAAAACTACTGAAGCAAAATCTGTGCATGCTGTACCCCTTAACACCATTCTATAATGATCCATAAACATGTGTGGGGAGGTCAATGTAGCTGCATTACAGATGCTCTCAATAGATACCCCTTTGAGGATGCCCAGGAGTCAAAATGTTGCTCGCCAACCTACCCTGGATCAAATTTTCTGCTTCTGCTCCCTGAGAAGCACAAGCAAGCAAAATAGCCTGCAATCTACTCAAAGTGGAATTGGAAGGTATAAAACCACCTCTTACTGACCCAAATGTCACAAACAAACTGGCAGCCCTTTGAAACTCTTCTGTCATCTCCAAATACAACAAAGCTTGTTTGACATCCAAAAAAATGTAAATATTTTTCCTCCTCTGTCTGAGGATCTGTGTAGAACAAAGCGAACACAAGGAGATGATGGATGGAGCGCGGAAACTTTTCAGACACTCACCCCCAGTCACAGATCTGGGTTAAATCCATCGTCATTCTTTAGCTCACTTTGCCACCACAGTTCATACCCAGCTATATGCAAATCAGTCGACCCTGTGCCTCATGGGAACAGTCCAGCCCGAACTGCCTAGCCAGCTCTTCCCAGACCCGGAAACAAGCATCCTGCGGCCGGATTCTGGGTAACACCCTTCATCAGCCAGGCTAGCTTGAATCCAGTGGCAAAGGGAGCAAGGGACCCACGTCTGGGCATACCCTGCCAATGTAGGGCGAACTAAGCAAACCCAGGGAGATGATGGACGGAGCGCTGAACCTTTTCAGACACTAACCCGAGTCACAGATCTGGGTTGAATCCATCATCATTCTTTAGCTCACTTCGCCACCTCAATTCAGACCCAGCTGTCTGCAAATCAGTATTGACCCTGTGCCAAATGGGAACAGTCCAGCCAGAACTGGCAAGCCAGGTCTTCCCTGACCCGGGAACATGCATCCTGGGACCAGTTCCTGGGTAACATCCTTCATCAGCCTGGCTAGCTTGAATCCAGTGGCAAGTGAGCAAGGGACCCATCTGAGGGCATACCCTGCCAACTTAGGGTGACCAAAGCAAACACAAGGAAATGATGGACGGAGCGCTGAAACTTTTCAGACACTCACCCCCAGTCACAGATCTGGGTTGAATCCATCATAATTTTTTAGCTCACTTCACCACCTCAGTTCAGATCCAGCTATATAGTCAAAGTCAAGTCAAAGTCAAAAGATTTTATTTGTGTTGGTACTCAACCGAGGACCACAAATATAACATAGATAAAAAAGTAAACTTTACATAAGATAAATACATCAATAATTAGTATAAGACTAACATGGATTTAAAAAATTTGTACAGATTATAACATACAAATTCGTTCGGGGGAGTTGTGGCCGTTGTTAAAATTTCTTTTTCCTTTGTTAGCCTACAGGATCTGTATATCGGTGAAATATACTGAGCGCGAGCTGCTACCACCTTAAAGTTAGGGCAAATGAACAGTAAGTGCTCCACAGTCTGCTCACCCCCTTGACATAACAAACATAAGTTGGAGTGATCTCCAGGTAACCATTTTGTTTTATAAGCTTGTACAGGTAAAATCCCAGCTCGATACATGAAAATTACCCTCCTTGCACTGTGAGTAAGACAAAAAGAGATATATGGCTGTAAATGTTTATACTCTGTAAGTGTAGTGAATGGCTTGAATATTTTTAGCCTATAGCTGTGAGCGTAGTCCAAATCATAACTTAACCTAGGTGTAAAACATTTGAGAAAGAGTTTTAGTTGTGACACGGACCAAGTCTGCAAGATTTCTGTAGAGATTTCAGCCATTTGAAACGCCGCAGACATGTTCACTAAGAAAGTTTGTTTGACTACATCTGTGCCAAAAGTCTCTTTTTGTAGCAGAAATCTAAGAGTTCCCTCCGTAGCATGAAGGAGATGGTAGGCCCATCTAATTATGTTTGCCACGGCAGTGGCAAAAGCGCTAGTAATTCCAAATTCCAGCCGTAGGACCTGAACTGGAGTAGCTGTTGGGACCTTCATTATTTTTTTCAAGATTTTTCCCTCCTGACGATCCATGAAGCCCCATTGTTGGATCGGAATATATTCTGTGGCATAAGACAGGACCGCTGGAATTTTAACTTTGTATATTTTTATTAGTGAGGAAAAGTGCCTGCTCCCCGTGGCGTTGTATAGTCTCGATAGTGCTCCTGCATGTAAGTCAGATTTTTTCGTTAACTTTTCGATGTGCTTTGTATTTGTTAAATTCTTGGAAAGAATCCTGCCGAGGTAAATATATTCTTTCTCTTCGTCGACCTTTTCATCACCTAGCCTCCAATTATATTTTACACTTTTCTTCCTCCCAGAAAAAGCTACAACTTTGGTTTTTCTTACGTTCGGGATTAGAAAATTATCTTTTGAATACTTGAACAGAATATCCAGAGATTTTTGCAGACCATATGGTGTGAGATCGAATAGGACTATATCGTCCGCATAGAGCAACAAATGGACTCTTTGTTGGTTAATTTTTGGGGGTAGGCTTGAGCCCTTTTGTAGTTGATTTGGCAGATCGTTGAGATATAACGAAAACAACATGGGAGCTAGTAGACAACCCTGTTTAAGGCCGTTTTCGGTGTATATTATTTTCGTTAGTCCTTTTTGGCCCCCCATTTGGACACGACACCATGTAGTTGTGTGGAGACTTATTATTGCCTGTAGCAGGTGATCATTAATTCCCAAACTCCTCAATTTTTTCCACAGTGTGGGGCGATCCACTCGGTCGAATGCGGTCGAGTAATCTATAAAAGCCATGTAGACCGTCTGTTTTCTTCGTGTGACGTATTTGTCCAGAAAAAACTGGATAATTGCAATGTTGTCCGTAACAGAATGTTTGGGTCTGAACCCTGCCTGGAACATGGGTATCAAACCCATCGAGAAGGCCCAGTTTTTTAATTGCGATAGTACCTCTGCTGCGAAGATCTTCCCGGTAGCGTCCATCAGGGCAATTTGGCGGTAGTTACCTGCTACCGTTTTGCAACCTTTTTTGTGAATAGGGATAATCGTGCTCCCTTGCCATGACTTGGGAACCTGACCAGTGGAGAAAATGTAGTTGAAGAGTGGGGTTAGAAAAAGGCTCCATTCCCTAGAATTTGTCTGTAGGGCCTTTATGGGAATTTGGTCGGGACCAAAGGCTCCTGAGCTTCTTGCCCTCCGAATGTGTGTTTCAACCATTATAGTTGTAGTTTTCGGGGTTGTTTTTTCCACAACTTTTTCCTTTGTCTTATCTGGACTGTTTGCTTGTAGTATGTCCACATTTTTTTTGTAGAGTTCTGCCAAGTAAATTTCCCACTCTTTCGGAGGAACAGGTACTGCTTGTAATTTCTTTTTTGTCCCTGATATCTTGGCTATTATGGACCAATAAGTTCTTTGGTTTGGTTCTTTGGCAGCAATTTGTAATTCTACCCAGTTACGGTCTTGAAAGGATTTTCTCTCACTTGTTTTTTCTCTCCTAAGTTGGTTTTTCAATTTGTTTATTTCTTTCTTTTTAGTAGGAGAGGGGTGTAAGTATTGTGCACGTATCAATTTGTTTAGGGTTTTCTTTATCAATGAGTTCCCTGTTTTGTTATTATTTTTTCTTTTTGGGATTGTATTAGTTCTTTGAAGATTCATTTCAATTATTACCTCCTTAAGTTCGATGAGCATGGTCTCGAAGTTTTCAATAGGATCTTCTGAGTATAGATTCCTTAAGAACTGTTGGTAATCGACCAGATTTGTCATTTTACTCAAAGAGGTAGGATTCCAGAAAATACGTCTCTGATCGCTGTTTACCAGAGTTTCCTTTCTGTCGAGAGTCATCAAGCCTTCTTCTGCGGACAGAACCGACCAACTGGTTGCAAGTTGCATGACAGCATGATCGCTCTCTGAAGTAAAATTGGAGCACAGATGGGACATAGTTTCGAGCTGGTCTTTGCCACAAATAATATAATCTATTATAGATGGTCTCCCGTTTCCCTGTCTTGTGTACGCTGCCGGGATATCGCCTTCCACATTCCCGTTAAGGATTGTTCCATTTATGGAGAGCAGTACTGTTAGCAATGTTTTCCCTCTTTTATTAGATCGAATATCTTTGGGGAATTGAGGGATTGAATGTTCCAGGCTTTCTTCTTCCAGAATTTTTCCCCATTTTTTTATTTCTGTATTGGAAATTTTCCCATTGAAATCTCCCGTGATTATGTAGGGTGAGAACGTGTGGGCATCGATTATTTGTATGATAATTTGCAAGGTCTCGTCATATAAGCTATCTTGGTTTTTTCCTGGAGGGGCATATACATTGAAAAGCAACATTATTTTAGTTGTGGTCAAATTGAAGGCTTTCAGAGATAGTTTCATACATTGCACATTCTCACTATTGGTTTCCACTATCTCTTGTGCCCACAAGTGATCCTCTCTCATTAAAATAGCCAGTCCCCCTTTGGCATGGCCCCGGTTTGAGGCTTTTGCACATATACTATACACATAGTAACCTTTTTGTGAAAAGGGCTCTGTTGCCCAGGTTTCTTGCAGGGTCAGTATGTCGGGCTGGTTTCTAAGGACTTCCTTCATTTTTTTCATTGTTCTACCAGCGATGTTCCACGATGTAACCTTTAGACCTTGGTTAAACAGGGTACTTTAGGTGGTTAGAACCTTTGTTATAGTTTAAAATCCCTGGAAGCCAGGTCCATGAGTTCTCCATTTTATTTTCTGCATAATTTTCCTTTGGTTCCATATGCCACACTTCCCTTTCCCCTTTTTTTACTCGGATTTTCAGTATCTCTTCTCCCTGTTCTATATCTCTATTTTGTATACCCTCTGGATGTCTTCGAGTCCCCGAGGATCTTTGTCCCTCGTTCGATTGCAGTGTAGGAAAGAGAATTGTGTTACTATTGAAAGTTGGGTGTTTTTTGTTTCCTTTAAGCTCAGCTTTCTCTATGACGTCGTAACCGAATCGGTATATTATCTCTTTTTCCTTCAAAATGATACTTGGTATCACTGGAGACCAAAACGAGACTGTTGCAATTTTACTTTGACCTCGCGTTGGGAGTGATACTAGGTCGATATCACTGCTTGTCATAGATTGAAGAGGTTTTATGTTCTGTAAAAGGTGAAGAATCCTGCTTCTATTAAGAGGGATATTGTCAGTGGGAAATAGTTCTTCAAATTGAAGTACCTTAGATTGTGTGACATTCCTGCAGTCATTTTCCTTTTCAGAAAAGATTTTTTCAGCATTTTCATCTGTTGTCGTAATAGCTGTGTTTAATGGGAGAAATACATCCGCCTTTGGGTTCAAGGATTTCTTTCTATCAATAGTTATTCCTTTGGGGGATTCTTCTTTTTTCCTCCTACATGGCGTACTTTTCTCGTCGTTTTTCTCTTGTAGTTCTTTTTGTGGTATTATAATTTTTTGAAATTTCAATTTACGTGCTTGCTTTTTGTGAATCCTTCTCATAGGTTTTTTCTTCCGTTTATTTTTTCCCTTTAGCGTAACATCCTTAGCTGAGTTTGGTGTCATTTCTCCTGAAGATATTTCAGATTTAATTTCTGCATTTGATTCCTCGCCTTCATTTTCAGAGTCTTTGTCAAGTCTTTCCGTTCCCGTTTTTTTGTTGAAAATCGGGAATTGTTTTTGCTTTTTAGGGGATTTTTCTCTAAACAGACGTTTCAAAGAGTATAAAGTGGATTCATTTAGATATTCCTTTTTTTTCCTATTGTCAGTTGATTTAAAATCATCATCTGATGTCTGAGTAGAAGAGTGACAATTGCTTTGCTTGTTTTCATTTGCTTGTCGTCGGTTGGTATCCTCTAGTTTTCCTTCTATGTTTTTAGAGGACTCCTTTTTTCTTTTCTCTTCTACTAAAGACTTCAGAATACCAATTTGGACATCCAAAGTTTGGTCAGAGTTTTCAAGGATGTTACCTAGAAAGGAGAGAACTGATTCAAGAATTTCTTGTAGTGTAAAGAAAGCCTTGGACAAGGGTATAGAAGATTTTTCAAAGTTATTGTTTTCTATTAAAAAGGGATCTAAGAGGGAATCTTGTTCTTGTATAGAAAGTTTTTTTGTGTCTGTGTCTGTTGACTTTGGCTCTGGACTGTTTTCTCCTGCTTTTTGGTTGGGTGTACATAAGTCTTTTTGTGTTTGAGGGCTCCCATTGCCCTTTATCAAGAGAATATCAGAGATCAAACTTTTTTGTTCTGCTGTATAATTGAAAATACTCAGATCTTCTGTTTTGTGGACACCCTCATGGTTTTTTATAGGCGTTGATGATTTCGCCGCACTAGGATTGGGATTTTCAGGTTGTTGTTCTCTTGTTGTATAAGCAGACTTGTTATTAAACACAATGTCGCTGACATTATGAGACAGATGGGGGGATGCCGATAAACAAGTTCGATCTTCCAGACTTCCTGATATTTTATTTTCAATGGCAGACATTGTCTTTTCCGGTTTCTTTTTTGCCGGTAGTGACGAGAAGTACTCACTGATTGCTGGGGTCAGGCTGTTGCGACCAGCTTTAATTCCTTTATCAGTGGATTTTCTAACGGCTTCCTCAGTTCCCATTCGTTTCATGAAGATTGTTCGCGAGCGTAGTTTCTTTAGACCCATTTGTGGGGAGACAACAGGATGAGCAAACAACCAACTGAGGCGGAGCAGGGGCGGGAAGAGACTCCAGGTGCGCTCGGGTCTCCACGCGCTGAACCCTGGGTCTCGCAGTCCCAGCCCCTGTCAAGCAGCCTCCGACGTGAGGGATGAGATAGCCTGTCTCCTTGGCTCCTGGAGAAACAGGCAGCAAGCAGTCGGTACACGAAGGAAATTTCAGCAGACTAAAGCACACGGAAGCAGCTGCGAGCGGCGCCCGCGAAGCGGGGGCCGCGAGCTGTAGTAGTGCACTTAGCCAATCAGGATGAGCAAACAACCAACTGAGGCGGAGCAGGGGCGGGAAGAGACTCCAGGTGCGCTCAGGTCTCCACGCGCTGAACCCTGGGTCTCGCAGTCCCAGCCCCTGTCAAGCAGCCTCCGACGTGAGGGATGAGATAGCCTGTCTCCTTGGCTCCTGGAGAAACAGGCAGCAGGCAGTCGGTACACAAAGGAAATTTCAGCAGACTAAAGCACACGGAAGCAGCTGCGGTATTTAAGAGTCTTTGTGCCAAGGTGGCGGCTGAACCTGATCCTAATCCTGAGCCTGGCACGGTGCTTGCTCGGCGCTTACCGGTTACAGGTTAGAGGCACACGGACTGGTACACGGACAGCTCCTCTCACCCTCCACCAGCACCTAAGCTTACCCCGCTCTCCTGCTCTCCCACCGCCTCACCGTCCCACCGTGTTATCAAGTTACCGTCTCTCCGGCAGCCGCAGTGTCCAGCCGCCCTCAGGCTGTCAGACAGCCAGCCAGCAAACAGCCAACAGCCAGCAGCCAGCGGCCAGCCAGTGGACGGGAAAGCAGTCGGGAAAATGGACAGGGAATGTGATGACAGCTGATTCTCAGGACCTCGTCCTCCCCGTGCTGCGTGTTTCTTAGGCTCCTGAGGCTCGGTTTTCGGCATACGGTGCTGGTGCAATTGAGATTCCAGAGACGAAGGACGGCAGAGACGACTTCCACCGTGACCTCCTCGCTGCGGTGAATGAAAGTGAAAATGGCGATCTGGCGTTCTGAGATGGCTCACAAGCTCCCTCCAGTGGTCAAATCTGAATCCAGCTATATACAAATCAGTCTTGACACTGTGCCTCATGTCAACAGTCCAGCCTGAACTGCAAAGCCAGGTCTTCCCTGAACCAGAAACAAGCATCCTGGGACCACTTTCTAGGTAACACCCTTTATCAGCCAGCCTAGCTTGAATCCAGTGGCAAAGTGAGCAAGGGACCCACTTCTGGGCATACCCTGCCAACTTAGGGCGAACACAGCAAAGTCAAGGAGATGATGGATGGAGCGCTGAAACTTTTCAGACACTCACCCCCAGTCACAGATCTGGGTTGAATCCATCATCATTCTTTAGCTCACTTCGCCACCTCAGTTCAGACCCAGGTATATGCAGACCAGTCTTGACCCTGTACCCCATGGGAACAGTCCAGCCCGAACTGCCAAGCCAGGGCTTCCCTGAACCGGAAACAAGCATCCTGGGACCGGGTTCTGAATAACACCCTTCATCAGCTTATTTTGTAAACATTATTTAAAAATAGATATTTTAAATAACAAATCATCAAAAAATAACAGAACTGTTTATATTGAACATATTTAATTTACAAAACATAGATATTTTATTAAACACCTCTTAATCTGAGAATCCAAATAAAATATCTTTATATATATACCTATTTTACCTATTTATTTAATTTCTAAAAATATAAAATAATGTCATACATATCTGCAAAAATTACAAAAATAATTATAACATTGCATGAAATTAACATATATTTGGGGCAGTCTGTTTACCATTCCCACTTCAAAATGAACAACATTCGGGAATGTGTTGCACTCTAAGGAAGTGGTCGACAAATTTACTATGCCCACTTGAATCTAAGCAATACTGGGAAAAGTGGAGGACTCACATGGGTCATTCCAAATTAGGTACCAATGGGGAAAGTATTAAGTTCAGCAGCTGTCAGATTTACTATTCTCAGTCTAAACAAAGGGTGAGATTTACTTAGAATTCATGCAGTTGTTACGCTGCATTATGTGAATGGGAAAGAGCTGAAAATGTCCATATCTATGGCGCTTTTCAGCTCTATCCCTGTGCTGGTGCACTTGAGGCTGCCTAAACCAATGCAGGCAACCTTGCACCATGGTACAAAAGTGCCTGCATTATTGTTAGGATTGTTTTGATGCAGAACGGACCACCTTCCTGCAGAAACACAATCCTTAGAGGTATATTCCTCTTACTATGTGTGCTGCAGAATGCAGCACGGATGGAAAGAGGAAGTAACGAGGAGAAAGAAAGTAATTTCTCCTTGTTACACTTCTAATGGGTAGTTGCTCTATTTTGACACAAACCCAGGTTTACAAAATACCTTGCTGGATGCATGGGAACGCCCATGCTCCACCCATGTAAAGACTACTCGATACAAAGTAACGCAATGTGCTGCTGTGCGTTATTTTGTATTTACTAAAAAACACAAAGCCACACAAAGTGTGTAAATACCAAAAGTGATTTCGCGCTGATGCTGCACCACAAAAGTGATGCAACCCAGACCCAAAATCATAGTAAACTGCCCCTAGGCAACAATGGGAAAATGCTGTAATCTAGAGGGGTTAGATTTACTATTCCTGCTTAAAACCAAACAACATTAGGGAAAGTGTCTTGCCCAAAGGCTTAAAAATCTCCACCGCCTTGATTAACGCTAGGTCCTTGGTCAAACATCATTCTGAGTTTTCATATTTCCTAGATTAACTTCGGTTTGTCTTAGCGTTCCTTCGTCACAGAAACCTGGGCAGACCCTGCAACCGGCCAGGACATGGTGGCGGCTGTACCTTCTGGATACTCAATCAACAGATTAGATAGAGTACACAAAAAGGGTGGAGGACTAGCCATCATATATAGCGAGACTATGGTCCAGATGTAGGTAAAATCAGTTTTGTGAGTTCTTAATAGCGATTTTTTGGGAATCGCTATTAAGTGCTCACAAAATGGAATGCATGTAGGAATCGCAATAATAATTGTGATTCCTTAGTATTCCTTAATTGCGAATTGCAAATTGCAATTCGCAATCAAGGAATACCTTCCCATTCATTCTTATGGGCCTAGAGGCCCATAGGAATGATTGGGAATTGCGCACGCAATTTGCGAGTACCCAATAGATACTCGCAAATTGTGTGCAGAGTTTCAAGGGTGCAAGGGTTCCAAAAGGACACCCGGTTGCACCCCTGAAATGTGCCTGTATGCACATGTGGCGCACATACATGCCCTAAGGGCCTGAATGTGTATGTGTGCCACATGGCACTTTGAAAAAAGCAAAAAAGTGTTTTTTTACAGGGGAATCGCAAATTACCACCAACTTGAAGTTGGTGGTAATTTGCGATTCATTAAAGCAATATTGCAATTTGTGGTGCCTACCAGCATAGCATTTAGGGAATCGCAAATTGCAATTCTCCAAATGCTTGTGCAAAATAAAGAATCACAATTTTTGCGATTCCTTATCTTGGGAGTAGTTATTTGCCTTCCTGCATTGCAGACAGCTGAATTGCGATTGCAAACAATGAAATTCTGAGATCGCAATTTGGCTTGCTACATCTGGCCCTATGTCCGCTATTTTCTCACCAGATTCCTCTAATCATTGCATGGCATACATTTTTAACATAGAACTAACTAAAAACTAGTCCTTCAATGGGTTTCTAGTCTGCAGCACACCTGGACCCAGAGGTCCCTTTACCCAAGCAACCACTTCTCTTCTGGAATCACTCTTAAAACTGATATCACAGTGCTTGAAGGTTTCAAGTTTCATTTAGAGAAACTTCTGGATGAAGACACAGAATCTTCAGTAGATACAGTGTTATGCCTTTGCCTCTTTCAGCTAGTGGGTGATACTACACATTTTGCCGGGCTCACCCTTGGCGGCATTCTCTACTAAAAGCTTCACTGCCAGCTATTCCCAATGACTTACATCAGCAGTCAATACTATTGAACCCCCTAAAACTAGGACCTGTAATAGAATAGAAGTAAACCATCAGCAACCTGGTTTAATGAGAACCTTAGAGCCCTGAAGCTGTCGCAGGCAGGAAAGGATATGGAGGAAGGACAACTTCGAAGAAAAAGAAAAATACAAATGTAGTATCATAGAGTAGAAGAACCAGTCCTTGAAAGAAAAATCACTTTATTACACCAAGAAAATTGAATTGCCCACAAACTCCACCAAATAACTTTTTTTCATACTGTTACTA
The DNA here is from genome assembly GCF_964263255.1 of Lissotriton vulgaris. Lineage (NCBI taxonomy): Eukaryota > Metazoa > Chordata > Amphibia > Caudata > Salamandridae > Lissotriton > Lissotriton vulgaris. Next base: position 1,075,839,396 of record NC_141689.1, on the reverse strand, counting down.
AGCTCAGTTCTTCACCCACTTGTAAGTCGGCAAGATGTAGTCAGTTTTTCTGTAACTCTCTCACCAACTTCTTTCTTAAGAAAGTTGAGGAAATATTTAACAAGATGTCCACAAACAATTCTAACAGTCTTCTTAGTAATAGCACTACATCTATGGTTCAGACGGAACCCCCCTTGAAGGAATTTGCTCATCTCACTATAGATCAGGTTAACAAGGCCATTCTTCCCACCAAATCAGGTTATCCTCTCTATCCCTGCCCACCTGAAGATTTTAAATTGGCACCAGACACGGTCACCATTTTCATGACCATAATATTTAATCTAATGTTTAGCTCAGGCTCTTTCCCTAAACCCTGGAAATCAGCTTCAATGCTACCTTTAATTAAAAAGGAGTACCTTAATTTTACAGATCCTAATTATTATTGGCCCATCTCCAATCTTCCTTGAAATCAAACCAAAACCGAAATTAAAAACGAAAATGTGAAGTGAGAAATAAACATTTGAGGTGTATTGGTTGATTCATTAGAGACAGCATTTTCTATTCAGTACATTTGAGGATACGGGGAATTAATCATTTTATCACAGTTTATGAACAGCTGTCTGTCTCTCTAATTAGTGTGTTGAAGGCGTTTCAACCCTTGAAAAGATAAGAGGGTCTGAACAGGAATGAGATTGCCTGGGTTCGGATGGGATTGTAGATGCGCTGATCAACATAATCAAACCACTTAGGGTTTTGAATCGGAATCAATCCCGCTAGGTGAGCTAGCATCTATTATGAACTTGAAGGGATTCATTAGAATAATAGGAGCCACTGTGCTAAGCTCTCTTCAACAGACACAGAATCTTGTGGATAAAGGAGGTATAACCACAGTATCTTCGATGTGACAGGCCCTCGTAGGTCAATGAGTGCTCCTATTGAGACCCCTTCGCAGTAGTCTATGAGGCTGCTCTCTTGTGGGATCTGTGGAGCTGACTGATGTCACTGAAGAAATCAGGTCAATTTTAGATAATGGGGGTAGAGCAGCCTTCTGATTGACCTGTTACACAATCTTGGGATCAAAAGTACAGCTCTGTCTCTGCTCTGTTTCTTTCTCTCTGAGCATGTTCAAAAAGTCACCCTTGGCGAATTCACCTCTGATCAGTTCTTTCAGCCCTGTGGCATTCCTAAGAGCTCATAAATGAGCCAGACCTTTTTAAACCTTTATGTCATTCCCCTCGCAACTTTAAGTCGTCTTTTAGGTTTTCCTTGGTGTCTTACACCGATGACACCCACATTGTTGTTTCACTCTCTAACAACAATCACAACTCGGGTGAGGATTTCCAGAACTGCATGTCTGCAGTCAGCAACTGGATAAACGACACCTGTTTGAAGTTGAACTTCTCAAAGACAGAAGTTCTTCTGTTAGGGAACAATGATTCTTTCTGGTCCCCTTCCTGGTGGCCACAAGATCTTGGAGCTCTTCCCACTCTCACAAAGAAGGTAAAAAATCTTGGTGTCATAATGGAGGAGAACTTATCTTTAAAAGCCACTGAACACAATTATTTCCTCTTCCTTTCATATGACCAAGAGCATAAAGAAGATTGGTCATGTTATGCCTTCTATCAGAATCTGCAAAAAATCTTGTTGAATAAACTGCAAAATTCGGTAACACGGATGCTGTTTGATATTCCTAGATTTCAATCTTCTGCTTTAGCTCTTAATAAATTACAATGGCTTCCAGTTAAGCAACGCATCACCTTTAAGGCACTATGCATTGCATTCAAGGCCCTGCACAGATCCGGTCCTGCCTGTTTGCAGGAAAAGTTCAAGTGTCATTCTTCCAACAGAACTCAGCTCTGCCAACAATTTGATCATCCTGCCTTTAGAGCACTTCTCCTGAGGAGGCAGAAGCTTTGTCAGGTGTAAGGCTCTTCAGTGGAACAGCCTCCCTGTGAAACAAAAATCTGCTATTTCACTATTAGAATTTAGAAAAATGCTAAAAACGTGGTTATGCAGCACCTATCTTGGGTCTGTTCAACCGTATCTTTCTTTGTATCAGCTTTTAATTTGGTTCTCATCCTTTTTCATATACAGTGAAAAAACGCTTCCAGGCAATCAAGCGCTCTATACGTTTTTTATCATCATCATCAAACTAAGCAACAGTGGTAAAAGTTGGCTGAGGGATCAGTTATGCTATTCCCCCTCCAAGCTAAGCAGCCCAAGGAAAAGAGTTGCGCTCGGAGGGGGACAGATTTCATATTCACCACTCCAAACTAAGAAAGACCTGGGAATGCGCTGGACTCTGTGTGGCTCATATTTTACATTCCTTCTCTAAACTTTGCAATATTGGGTAAAGGTAGAGGCTCACATTTACTATTCACACTCCAGACTAAACAACATTGGTGAAAGAGTTGGACTATGGGATGGGGGCATCAAATTTATTATTCACACTTCAAACTAAGCAAAATTGGGGAAAGCAGTGGAAAAACTTTTGATTCTGAATGGGTATAATGTACTATTGCTCATACTCCAAACTAAGCATAAATAGGTAGCTGGACTCTGGAGGTGTCTGATTTACTATTCCCCCTTCAAACCATACAACACAGTGGAAAAGCGTTGGATTCAGCGGGGCATATTTACTATTTCAACTCCCAAAGAAACAACATAGGTAAAGCACTGAAATCTGTGCGGTCAGATTTACTCTTCCACTAGAAATTAAACAACTTTAGAGAAAATGCTGAACTCTTACTCAGTCAGTTATATTTACTATTCCTACTTCAAACTAAACAACACTGGGCAAAGTGTTGGGCTCTGAGGGAAGGGGGTAGATTTACAATTCACACTCCAAACTAATCAATATTGGGAAAAGTATTTGATAATACTTGGGGGAGGGCCAATGAAATATTCCTATTCCAATATAGATAACAGTATAGAGAATATTGTCTCTGGGGATCACATTTACTATTCAAAGTCGAATCAAGATTAAAGGGAAAAAAATGAAAAAGTATATTTAAATGAATATAAACTATAAAATAATAAACATATCAGAAATGTATTACTTAAGGTAAAAAAGTAAAATAAAATTAACTAAAAACTAAAACTTACAAATGAAATATACATTCAATTCAAATCATGTAATAATAACGGATATACATTTTCAATTAGCAGAATAATTTAATTGTCGAAATAAAATTTAACATTTGTAACAATTAATTACATTTTCTTATGTAACAAAGAAACATTTTAAAAAGTCATAAACAAATTTCTCTAAAAACTTTAATAACGAATAAATAGATAAATCCCTAAATAACCCAACAACCCAAAATATAAACAACATACACCAAATATATAAATAGTTAGCAAAAATATATATTAAAAATGTTATTAACTTAATTAAATAAAAAAACTAATTTAAATACACAACACACTCAAATTCCCGACCAGATCCAATAACATGAAAAAGATGTTAGTTTTTACATCTAATTAAAAATGTTATACATAATGCAATATTTTAATAAACAAAAAGACATTATAAATTATATTTTAAAGTAAAATCCCTAAAAACCCCAGCAAACCCAAAAACATTACAACTACAAATTAAATGTAAAAAAATGTCAAGAAATATATTTAAAAACACACAATTAAAAATGGGAGAATATTAAAACATAATAATATTATAATAATTCAACATTATTATAAAAGACACCCAATAACTATATTAAATCCAAAATATTAAAGTAGTAGGCTTTAAAAAAAATCAATATATTTGTCAAAAGAAAATGTATATGCTTACCATCGATTTTCAAAATCTTGATATTATGGCTTTCATATTAAGTACCATCAATATTCTACCATTGATATTAAGGATCCACAAACTTCACAAGCTACACAGACAATTTGAAAGTTAGAGGATAACGGAAAGACAAACCTCTAATGTCATTAATAGTGGTGATCAGTCGTTCTGGCTTTTTTATAAAATTCAGGATAACTGCTCGCTCTGATTAACCTTTATGAACTGCTGCCCAGTTCACCAGGGTGCAAGGAACCTTGCACATGCATCTAAAACTTAAGTGGACTCACAGGCATAAAATCCTGTGAACTAGGGGATAAACAAACAGTCGAAGCACATGATTTTGTGTGGCTAGCTACAGAGTTCAGAAATACATTTCCTGTTTTCCAGAATCTGTCCAAAACGATAAATCAGCTGGGAATCCCCACAGCATGCTTACAGTATACACAATTAATGATAAAGTTAAACGCCTGAGTGAACGAGGTTAAAATTGCAGCCATTCAGCAAACCAAGAAGGAGGCAAAGGTATTGCACTCACTTGACGTTTGTGACTGCTTGGGGGCATTTATTAAGTCCAAATGATTGAGTTTTAGCTCATAAATCATGAACAACAAAGGGATTTCTATGTGAATGCAAATGGTAGCAAATGAGTGAAATCATGTCCGGTAATTCGATATAAAAAGTGATGTTGCTTTCATTAACAGCATAACACTCCTACAACAAGCATGTTAGGGACACAAAGACACCATAGTGTGCTGCACATGAGGGACACTAAGCCTCCAAACTGCACTGCATCCATAGCACATTAATCAATTTACCCTTGTTCTGTCTAATAACAACACAGTGGGCATTCATGGTGGTCTCCAGTGTTATCCATATTTACTTAGTACATGATTCATGCACACCTAAGAGATTTTCAACGTCATTGTCTTCCCAAAACTCCCAAAGGTACATATGGAAATCTAGTTAAAAAAAGTAACTTTTCCTGCACCAAATTTAATTCTGAGCATTTTTCTACAGGATAATTGTATGGAGTATATTTAAAGGCAATATGCATTTGTCTTTTATTCTCATTAGGAAAGCTTTTTTTTTTACTTTGTTGATAAGGCTCTCCCCCACTCTCTTTTCTTGCCCAGATATTTCAGGAGCAGCTTGACACCTGTATTTAGGGCATGCGAAAAGCGAAATAAGGTTTTTGTGAATAACAAGCCTACAACCTTGTAGGTGATTCATGCATTTTGCTCGCCTACTCCTGATACACCCCTTTCTGGCAACATCTCTAAACTTCGCACTGTTGTAAATCCACTGTACAAGCGTATCTTCTACAGCACGAAATCCAACCTGCAGGTGTGAATATCAGCAGATTTCGATTCTAAGAATCAAAACCTCGGCCCGGATTAATTATTCTTTCACACAGCGCAGCGCAGCCAACCACCTCGCTGTGCTGCGCTGCGTGAAAGCTAAAGGGCAGGAATGCACTGTATTTACCATAATACAGCATATTCTTGTTCTTTACAAGCACTGGTGCTTTTTTGGCTGCCTAGACCCAATGCAGGCATCCTTGCATCATGGTGCAAAGATGCCTGTGCTGTAGGCAGGATTGTTTTTGTGCATTAAAGGATACCTTCCAGCACTAAAACAATCCTGAGAGGCATTTTCCTGTTTTTATGTAACTTGCAGTATGCAGCACACATAGAAAGAGGAAACAACACGGAGAAATAAATATATTTCTCCTAGTTACGCCTCACTTAGGGAGGCTTAGCATTTTGACACAACCCCAGTCCTACCACTGATGCGCCAAACCATGTTCTACCCATGGAACCCCTCCCGGGGGCAGAGTAACGCGAAACAGCGATTTGCTCTGCCTTGCGTTACTCTAGATTTATCAGGCAATGCAGAGCCACACAAGGTGGCCTTGAGTCGCTTGATAATTCTCACTTAGATGTTGCGTCACTGAATAAAAGCTAATGCTACATGATTAGCACAAACATAATGGAAGGATGATACGCAAGGGTCACCAGGTGTAGGACGGGGAGCACTGGTGTGTGACAGAAAGACAACAGCCGGGGCCTGTACAGGTATGGGGGGATTCGACAGATGACCACAAGGGAAGTTTAAATAAATAATTAATTTTCCCTCCTCTGTCTAAATCCCCCCCACACGCCCCCACTGCTTCTACCTGCATGGGCCACTGCTGAAAGACAATGACATGACATGGAAAAGCAAATGGATCAAGTTCACAGGTGTGTGAACCGTGTACTAGGCTAGGGTCTCGTGAGTGGGGGACACTGGTCCTGAGCGGGATAGGGAATGCAAAGACAACAGGGCATATTACCAAGCTTGGCGATATAAGATTATCGCCGCTTTAGCATCCGTTTTCGGCCGCTAAGCAGTGATAATTACATCGCCCTATTAGCAAGCTGTCGCTAACTGATGTTAGCGACAGCTTTTAGGTGATAGCGAGCGGTTTGGGGCCCGCTTTGCAAGTCAGCGATATTTATCACTAATGACATGCAAAGTGGGCGTACCCAAACTGTTAGCGACTGAAAACAGTCGCTAACATCGCTATCGCCTATTAGCAAGGCAGGCGTAGCGATGGAAATATTCGCTAAAAACTAACGCCTGCTCAGACCAGTTCTTAGCCATTATATCCAATGGGAGGTGGATATAATGGCTAAGACCCTGTTAGCGATAATGCGTGAATATCGCTGTATTCTCAAAGAGAGCTGGCAGGGCCAAGGTCAAATAATCTTTATTCGGCTACTGAAAAGCCATTAAAACAATTCACAATTGGGAATAACAAGCTTAAAAAGAGATTTAAAACAAAGCTTTAAAATAAGTCACAGCCCGCAGCAAAAGCAGCCAAATTCTTTGGACATAATAAATTACAATGTACCACATCTATTTCTAAATCTCATCACACAACAAACAAAGTTGACCACTGCAAAATAATATTCCAAATTACACCGTTTTTCCAATAAGATAAATGCCTCCCTGTGGGATCTAATCTTGGACAACGTAAGATTGGAGTTAAAAAGCACTTCAACATGTCAATATTGGGTTCCAATCGACATTCCTGAGAAAGGCCACTAGTAAGTGTGATGAGTTCGAACGAAACCTAAAATAAAAATGTATGTTAGATGACATTCACATCCCAGTGATGTTTTAATCAGATTGTAATTGGTACTACTACCAAGTCTGTTAAAATGTGCCTGATGAAGGTTACCCTGAATACCTCTTTCACCTGAGCCATTACATTAAGCTTATTATTTCATGGATTAAAAAATAGCTCTGGGAGACCCAAGTTTGAAAAATTCTTCTCTAATATAGTTGAGCCACTGGATCGCCAGAGCATAATCATGGGAAAAACAATCTTCCAATACATCTTTTAAAAGTGAGGCTCCCAATTTACCCCAGATTCTAATCCAAAGTAGCAGGGGGTATAGCGTAATCTTGTCCTCCATGGAGCACAAAACCACCTCCGAACTGCCAAGCCATGTCTTTCCTGGACCGGAATCAAGCATCCTGGGGTGGTGTGGATTGCAAAGAAACGATGGATTTAGGCCCAGATCTCTGTACTGGGGTGAAAGTATGACATTGTTGTGCATTCTGTCCATCAACTGTTGTTTTTGCATTTGTCACCCCGAGTGGGATGGGTATGCTCAGACGTGAGTCCCATGCTCTCCACACCACTGGAGTCAAGCTATTCTGGCTGAAGACGGCTGATAGCCAGAAAACGGTCCTAGGATGCTTGATTCCGGTCCAGGAAAGACATGGCTTTGCAGTTCGGGCTGGACTGTTCCCATGAGGCACAGGGTCAAGGCTGATTTACATATGGCCATGTCTGAACTGGGGTGGTGTGGAGTGCAAAAAAACGATGGATTTAGGCCCAGATCTCTGTACTTGGGTGAATGTATGACATTGTTCTGCAGTCTGTCCATCAACTGTTGTTTTTGCATTTGTCACCCCGAGTGGGATGGGTATGCTCAGACGTGAGTCCCATGCTCTCCACACCACTGGAGTTAAACTATCCTGGCTGAAGACGGCTGATAGCTAGAAACCGGTCCTAGAATGCTTGATTCCGGTGCAGGAAACACATGGCTTGGCAGTTCGGGCTGGACTGTTCCCATGAGGCACAGGGTCAAGGCTGATTTGCATATGGCCATGTCTGAACTGGGGTGGTGTGGAGTGCAAAAGAACGATGGATTTAGGCCCAGATCTCTGTACTGGGGTAAATGTATGACATTGTTCTGCATTCTGTCCATCAACTGTTGTTTTTGCATTTGTCACCCCGAGTGGGATGGGTATGCTCAGACGTGAGTCCCATGCTCTCCACACCACTGGAGTCAAGCTATCCTGGCTGAAGACGGCTGATAGCCAGAAACCGGTCCTTGGATGCTTGATTCCGGTCCAAGGAAGACATGGCTTGGCAGTTCGGGCTGGACTGTTCCCATGAGGCACAGGGTCAAGGCTGATTTGCATATGGCCATGTCTGAACTGGGGTGGTGTGGAGTGCAAAAAAACGATGGATTTAGGCCCAGATCTCTGTACTGGGGTGAATGTAAGACATTGTTCTGCATTCTGTCCATCAACTGTTGTTTTTGCATGAATGAAAAGGAGCCAGACTCTCCTGCTGCCCCATTACCCCTAACAAGTGAAGATCCAAATTTACGGTAAAAAGGTTGTGGTCAAGAATACTGGAAGCATATACAATGTAATCTGATACTAGTTTAGCTAAATCCTGGGACACCATAGGAAAATCAATCTCACTGCCCTTCAGTGCACCATTATATGTGGGGTGCAAAGGTGCTCACAATGCCTTGTATTCTTTAATCAATACTCATTGCGCTGAAAACCTTTTTATTCCTACAAGCCTTCCCACTTTTAACCTCTCCTCTCCCCCTTGACTTTCCTGTTCTCTAAAGGTTCAGCACTCCACAGTGCCAAGAAACCGCCAGGTGAACGTGCGCTTTATAAATGTTTTAAACTCAAACTCAAACTCATTAATAGCAAATGTCTGCCTGGGTTTACAACTGCTTTTATAAATAGGTTTTTAGGATTTTAAATCATTTCTGATGAATTTTATCTTTCATTCCCATTGCGATGGTATAAATGTAAATATTTCAATGATTATTCTTGATATATGTTTTACAATGCTCGTATGTTCACCATTGTAATGATTTTTATTAATCAAACAATAAAGTATACCCCATAGTCAATACCAGGGATCCAATAATCATCAATCTGTTCAGGGCCTCCCCAAAAGGGGTGTTCTGGAAATGTGTAAGCTCCTTCCCATCCATTATCTCCATGCCACAAGAAGAGGGATTTATTTTCCCGCTCAGCCTCATGTTGAAATCCCAAGGATATACTATTAGTGTATCCTTTTTATAGCTATCTTGAAAACTCACTAAGTCACTCTCCAAGACATCAATTAAAGTGGTCACATATGAGTCAAAAATGTTGTTGTACAGATTAACCAAGACAACATCAAAACAATAAGGAATCTGCAATCATAGCAGCTGGAAATTAGGCCTAAAATAGATTAGTCTGGTAGATAGGCCTATTAATTTTTCCTGAGAGCAAAATAGCTAATCCTACCTTGGCTCTACCCACACAAGAGGGAGTGGCAGCTCTGCACAACGTATAGAACCCATTTATACTAAAGTTCTCAAGCTCCCAAGTCTCATATAATAGTACAATATCTGCATTGTTGATTTCTGAGGGCCAATCTGGATTTAAAAGTTTGGAACAAACACCAGCAATGTTCCAAGACACAATTCTCGCCCTTTCTGCCTGACCCTTTCCACTCCGAACTGGATCCGGGACCAATAAAGGACATTGAAAAGCCCCTCTCTGAGGGCCTAAGCTGCCCGTCCTGCCCCATTGGGACGATACTACCGGGGCCTGTACTTATTGGCTCCAATTAGTAGAAAGTCAATCCAAATCATCTAATGATTCAGGGGCTTCAAAAGAGTTCTGAACCTCCACGCTGTATAAGGAATTCACAGCCTTCAGGTGGAACTCCTTGCCTTTCCCAGTTCTTAAAGAAAGCACCTTCTGCCTATAAAAATATCCTAATGGTAATACCTGTGTAGCACCAGGTGCTTGGTTCCAATTATAGAAGATCTTAATAGGGAGTTGACTTTGTTGGGTGACTTGAAATTAACATTAATAATGACCCCGCTCACTTCCTTTGTTCCAGGGCCTACCCAGCGAGATCTTCAGACCATTAGAATTTCGCTTGCAAAATCAATCAACCACCAAGTGCTTTTCCTTAGCCAATGGATTACTTTGTTTTTCAGAGCACAGTGGTTTTCTTTTGTCAAAGGCTTAAGGAGTGGTACATTCTTCAAAACCACAACATAGGGAGTTCACTCCAGTGTAAGCTGGGAGAAAGAGTTTTCCATACATAAAAGAGCTTCTCTCTTCCACTCTCTCTACTGGAGATCTATCCTATGGTCTTGAGACTTTTCCTAATGGTCGCCTCTGCACCGTTCCTAAGTGATATTGCCAAACTCAAAGGGGCTGAGGGCACTGAAGAGGGGGGCTGAGAGTTAGACTTCACAGCCCCTACAGGTGAGACCACAGCTGGTACTGCTGCTGGTGACTGTGCAGACAAGAGTTAGCTAATTTTTTATATATGTCATGCTCAATCGTCCCCAGAAGGTCCAATAAGGGGTAGAGCTTGTTGATTAATAGCTCTAGGACTTTATTGCATATGGCATCTATTATACCCAAATATGTACCCTTGTCTTCAGTTCCTTTCCCCAACCCAATGGAAGAGATTGATAGACACGGCCTCTTTGAGTTTGCCAGACCTTCAGCTCTCTTTCTTTTTCCTGCTTTGAGTCTAGATTTTACGCCTTGTTGATGGTCTTGGGGTTTCCCCTCCTGCAATAGCTCAGTCGGGGTGTGTTCCAGGGATTTAAGTGAGAAGCATTTTGGCCCGCTTGTCCAGGCTGAATAATCACATCGAGGCTCAAATCAATAGCAGAAACATCATTTGTGGACTCCAGGTTGGTAGACTTGACTGAGGGTGGTGAAGAAAGCGATATACGGCATTCAGCCAACTCAATCTCTATGTTGATAACACCAACTGCTCTCTGTAAGAAGCCATCTGTTGTTGTTCTGGGAGCAGAAAAGGCAGGCTTAAGGAGAGCATTGGTCACCTTTCACTTCCCCATTTAAGGAACCAAAATAAATGCCACATTAAAAAGCAGGAAACAGGTTTCAGGAAGAAGGCAGCCACACCTATCTTATAGAAGATCAAAGAGGTGTGGCTCAGCTTAGCCTACTCCAGCCGATGGTGGGTGCAGACTTCACGCAGACGCGGCCCACATGGCAAGACGAGCCACTTGCACTATATTGTGCCAATCAAATGTGCAGCAGGTGTGGTGAAAATGGAGGGCCTCTGCCTGCCCCCGAGAATCCTGGGACTAGAAGTCCTCAGTTGCCTGGATATGTCCTGCATGGTGGTAAGAGTCACCTATTTAGTGCCAATTAAATGTGCAGCAGGTATGGTGAAAATGGAGGCCCTCTTCTTGTTTCCCGATAATCTCAAGAACAGTCCTCAGCATCCAGGATATGTCCTGCGTGGTGGGAAGAGTAACTTGTGCTATATTGTGCCAATCAAATGTCCAGCAGGTGCAGGGAAAAAAAGAGGGCCTCCTTCTGCCCCTGGGGAATCCTGGACCTGTAAGACCCCATCTGCAACGATACGTCCCGCTGGCAGAGAATATCATGACAACAGGGTCAATGGGGAACACAGCAGGCATTGTCAAGGAACATGGGAAGCATTAGGCGCTTCCTGCAGGGATGGCAGGTACAACAGAAGAAAGGGACAAAATGGAAGAATGGTAGAGATAGGAGAAGACACATGGAATGGGCTGGCTTAACGGACACAGTGACCTTGTGACAACAAATGGAAGCACGAAACCAGGTATCGGGTATACTTTGGTGATCCAGTAGGCAATAGGAAGACAGCAGGTATGAAATAATGCCAGGCCTGGATAGTGATTTCATCCTAGAATCAGGACGAAGACATCATAAACATCTTATAGAAAGAATTTGCATCCTAAAGGATTTAAGGAAGGGAGTTACAAAACTAGTAAAGCTAAGTTCAGAAGGCTAATCCTTTCAATGTCAGATTGGAAAATGAAGGTTGAACAAGGAGTGCCATCCATGAAGAGTCCTTCGGCGTCATGTATATCTTGAAGGAGGAGCCAAAGAGCAGCTGTAGATGATTGTCTTGTTCTTCCTTTTTACAAAGTTCTGCATGCTTTAGAAGATGACATACACTATACTTTCTATCACCTCAGGCCCTCTCACACCACCCTCCTTCCAATCACTGTGCATTTTCTTACTGCTGGTTCTCTTACTGCAACCTCTCTCTCCTAGGATCTTCTCACTTCTGCCACCTTTTGGTCTTTTTATTTTATCTTGACTTTACTTACATTGGACTTTGGCATTCTATTTTTGTTGTTCCTTTTCTCCCATCCCATTCTCTTACAGGGGCTTCCTTTTCTTCCTGTTACCTTGAATAGCTGGATCTTCCATCCATCCAGTTGATCCCTCACTCCTGTTCATTCCCCTTTTTTTTTTACTTGCAAAAAATAACATATACTTTTATTTCCAGGTATGCATATATATTGCTTACACATTATGTTAACTTTTTCTTATTTATTGATGTCTTTGCAAGTGTTAAATCAACCTTTTTAACTCAGATAACAACAATTGCAGGCATTTCAACAATTGTAAAGCTTGCTTTACCTCAATAGTGGTTCTTTCAATTGTTGCTTACCCAGCACTTTTTGGCACATACCATGACTACTATCGCAATGCATGCTCATAGCCTCACTAACAGAAATGCTGTGCACATTGCAGTGCTCTTCACTTTCTGCTTCCCCCTTTTTGACCAAAACTTTCTATTTAGGTTGTTAATAGGCTTTCAACTGCATTGGATACTGGCAAAAGACCATGAGCACCAACTCCACTATAGTGGCCGTTACTATTTGCAATGTACAGTGCAACTAGTTAAGATTGTAGTCACATGTTCAAGGCGATCCATAGAGTGACACAATCCATTAACGTGCGCAAATCTATACTACTATTATAAAGAGAGAACTTGCACCTTTTGGCCAGGTAAACTCTGGAACCACAGCGTCAATCTACACACCCGATACATCTATGAAAATGTCAGGGTGTTTAGATGGACATAGGCTATATAAATTATTCAAAAAAAATGTAAATTAAAAAAATTACGTTTGTAAATAAAGTAGTCCCCTGAAAGTAGCGCCGGCCTTGACCTAGCACTGGCCTGGACGCAACATGCGTGATGACGACGAAGGAGGAGGGCGGTGCAGTGACGAGCGGCTGTGCAGTGAGGAGCGGCGGCACAGGTAAGGAAAGGGAAAGTGAGACTGTGATGCAGGGGGAGGAAAGAAGGAGGCAGCAGTAAATGAAAATGTCGGGGCGGGAGGGGGGCGCGAGTGAGTCCGGGAGGGGGGCGCGAGTGAGTCGGGGCGGGAGGGGGGCGCGAGTGAGTCGGGGTGGGAGTGAGTCGGGGTGGGAGGGAGTCGGTGCGGGAGGGGGTCGGGCGGGAGCGGGTGTACTGCCCCCAGCCCCTTTCTGCCCCAGGCAACGCTGGGGCGGGCTGCTAGTTAATTATATTGTCCACGCTTTTATAGCAATCATTCCTGCTGTAGCTAACCAGATAAATTATTGTGCGCTTTTGTCATATTGTCCAATTTACCACCAATGGACATTTGGCCCTTTCTGTAATGTATTTGCAACATTTTCAAAACCAATTTGCATACTTCTTTCCAAGCCCACCAAATGTGTATAAATGTTTTTAAAGTGTTTTTATTGGAGTTGCTGGATGCTCAGAACTGAGGCCTCTACACCTCTGAAAATATGTGGATGAAGGAAGAGATTGCGAAGATTGTAACCTCAACAAACTACAATGTCTCACAGCACTCCCCTGCACTGTTGTATGAGCCTCACTGCTGGTTTCTGGTTTCTCAACGTAGCTGTGTCTGGCTTGCTCATACTCCACAACAGACTGTGTAAAAGTGGTAGCTCATGATGTACGACATTGAGGCTGGGCTGTTGAATTTCTGGGATCAGTTTCATTGCCTTCCTCCATGACCATTTCTGTGTCTTTCTCCCCCTTGCCTTCTGTATCGTGACCCCTCTGGGATGGTTTATCTATGTACAAATTGGCTGACAATTAGTCTCCTGATATACTGAAAGTATGTATATCATGGATTTAATTTTGTGAAATAATAATTTTATACTCCACAACATTATGTTTGGTATTTTGAACTACACCTCTCATAATTTCCTTCAAAGCATCACTCAAAATGTACACTAGGATTTTTGTAATCTACCTTACAGTTTCCTTAGTCCTAAATTTTAAGAATTATGGGTTTTGAAAAGATAAATGAGAAGTATGAGTCTTCCCTTGAGAAGTTGATGCTGTGGTGGATGTATCGATTTTGATGAATCCCGATATACTCTCATTGGGGTGGGGATTGAGGGTGGTGGTTAATTCGGGGTTCTTATTCAGTTGCTCAAGCCTTACATAAGCGGACTGCCACCTTTACTTTAGTCCTTGATCTTGGATCATGCCACCTTTTCCTTATTTATTAGATGGTTCATTGTGTGAAATTACGTTTTTCTTCTCCTGTATTGAGACCCAAACCTGTCTTTCTCGTGAGTCAATCAAGGAAAGTAATTACTTTGCAAATAAATCATTAGAGTGGGTTACACACTCCTCTATTTGAATTTCCAATCTTTTTCGCTAAATGTTAGTTTGTGTTTCCTGCCTTCTGCATCACTATCTGAGTCTTGTCTAGATATGTTTCTACTTTTCAAGGCGGGAGGGGGGGTTAACCAAACAAAAGATTAGTGCTGGATTAGAAATTGCTTCTTCAACCTGAGTGCTCTCCAGTTCTTTGCAGATCATGTGCTGTAGTGCTTCATTTTTGGGAGGCTACCACTCACTGCCATAAAACAATTCTTGCAAAATTAAACTTTATTTGCATTCTACTGAATAACTAAACTTGATGTGATAAATAGAAAATCATATAGATATGGTAAAGTTTCCTTAACACTATAGTGCATATCAAATATTGAGTCCCAATTAGCAATTCGGAAAAAAATTCAAACCCCGAATCTCCATTACAAACATTCGGACATCAAGCCCTCACTCCCTAACTGACCCCTTCCTTGTTCACACAAGTTTAACTAAAGTTATCATAGTGCAGAACGCCCATATTTCCTCCAACAATAGATGAGTGAATAGATGCATATTATTTTAGAGCAGAACACCCTTACATATGATGGAAAACAACAATGAATATTGCAAATAAGGGGATGGCACAAATCAAGGGGCAGAATGCCTCTAACTGCAAATACCTGCAGCTTCACAGCCACTCTTAAACACAAACCTATGAGCACCTGAATACTTGCATCTGTAGACCCCAGAAAAGCACAGACGCCAGCACAATATGCCTCACTCAAAAGCTACTGCAAAGAGAAAAGCCACAGGTCACACAGATTAAGGAAACCTGCACGGAGATCTGAGCTCTATTCATGCAATTTCCAAGGGGCACATAGGGGGTTATTTTTTTTTTTTAACATAAGATTTTATTGGAAAGAAAAAGCAGAGTCAATAAATCAGTCACATGTAAAACGATACAATTGAATCAAAATACAGGTTAATCAGGATGGTAAATCAGCGTACATTTCGACATAGGGGTCCAGCCCGGGCCATGGCTAATTCAACTGTCAGAGATTCACAGAGTTCACACGGTATTTATTCCAATGTCCCCATTTCTTGTCCCACTTCGTGGGGCAACCTCTAATTTGGTACACTGTTTTTTCGGCAAGCATGCAGCGGTCCATCTCAGCCATCCAGCCGACCACCAACGGCCTCTCGGGGGAGCCCCACTTCATAGCTATAGAGCGCTTAGCAAGCAGGAAACCCAATGCCGCCCACTATTGTTCCAGTTCGTTCAGGTCCGTGGCCCCCCATATATTAAGGACACTTTCTTTTGGCGACAGTGGGATTGGCTTGCCAAGGGAGTTTCTCATTTTATGAACTGTTCCCCCCCAGAATTGCTGTATCACCGGGCAGTTCCATAGGATGTGATAGAAGGTACCAGGTAAGCTGCAGCCTCTTAGACACAGCGTGTCAGGGCGCCTACCGATTTTGGCCAGTATGGGAGGGGACATGTAGGCTCTATGTAAAACCTTCAGTTGGATTAGTCGGAGCCGATGGTTGATTGCTGTCTCTCTAGGGGACATTAGGGCAGCCCGCCATTCCTCATCTTCTAAGAGACCCAGGTCTTCCTCCCATTTGTTCCGTAGGGGCTGGAAGGTGTCAGGGAGATTGTTACAGAGCTTACGGTAAGTGTAGGAGATGGCCTTTGCAGGGAGAGGTTCCGATAGCAGTCTGTCCTCCAGGGGGGAAATCTCAGGTATGGAAGTGAGGTCAGGGATGGCGGTGAGGATGGCATGTTTGATTTGAAGATAGCAGAAAGATTTTGTCAGTGCAAGGGAGTGTTTGGACTGAAGATCCGCGAATGTCAGTAGCTTGCCCCTATGCACTAAGTCACCCACTGTCGAAATCCCTATCGTGCCCCATTTATCGAATCCCTGAAGGAAGCAAAGAGAGCCCAGTTGTTGCGACGACCATAATGGTGTTGCTTCAGTAAGTTTGTCCGGCCACCCCATACACTTGTTGGCTCTATGCCATATTGCGACCGTGTGTGCCATGGGTCCAGCTTATCTGTTCCTGACCGGTTTGCTGTAGAGAGCCTCCAGGTAGCCCTCCCGCCCGGTCTGACATCTATCAAGGAGGAAGGCCGAATTCATGGGCGAACCATGTATCCAGTGATTGATGGCCACCAATTGCGACGCCCAATAGCAAAGGCGCAGATTAGGCAAGGCGATGCCTCCGTCGTACCAACTTTGAGTGAGTTTATGGAGGGCGATGCGGGCTGCCCCACCGTCCCATAACAGAAGGCGGATGTCACTCTCCACAGCGCTGAAATAGGAGTCAGGGATCGGAAAGGGACAGTTTTGCAGGGCGTACAAGAAACGCGGGAGCGTCAGCATTTTAAATAAGGCCGCCCTTCCAGGGAGGGAGAGTGGGAGAGACCGCCAGTGGGCTACGTCACTGTGTAACGGTCATAGGGGACCCAATAGATTTCGATCATGGAACACTTCATTCACTTTTTTTGACTAGCCGATGGCCACCGCTGTGTATCTACAGCCTGTCTGGGCTGTGTGAACCTACCTGAATGCTGTCTGTTTGACTCACCTTCTCCGCTACTCTTGTTCAATCACTGTCTATCCCCTAATCGGCACTGACCCTGGTAGCATTACCGAGTCAATCACTGTACCCTACAGAGTGAAACTGAGACCCATCTCAAAAAAGTTCTGTTTTTGAACTGAACCAAAACTGATATAGGAAACCTAGTTAGGTCCCTACATCACAAGTGTTCCTCAGGGAAACAAGATCATGTCCATTACTTGATCACACCATCCCTAAATAAAGTTTTATATGTAAACACTTGTTCCATCTAGCCTGACCTGTTGGTTGAATCGAGCAGCACTTACATTTGTTAGAATCTATTTGGCATGCCAGGTCTGACCCGACATTACATGAGCAGCATGAAAAATATCTCTAAGTGCTAGATCAACTCTGGACAACCTCTAATGAATAATAGTATAGTAGGTTTGATGGAGCGTCCAATATTGAAAGGACAATCTTTACTATTGTGAAAGAACTATCAGCTCCCACTTCACCTGCAAGCACCTGCCTCATCCAGAAAAACTATAATCTGGTCTTTCAACCCAGGGATACTAAATACGGAATACAAACGTCTTCCGTATTTTCCTTTGGTGCCCTCTGACCATTGGGTTTAGATGTGTTGCCTTTTCAGAGGGCGTACGGCGTGCACTTTGGGGCATATTTATGTAGGTTTTGTGACGCCATACAAGGGGATGCAAAGGCAACACAAAGCTAAGTAGGATTTATTAAGCCACGCAAGGCCACCAGGCACGGCCCTGAGTGGCTTGATAAATTCAGAATAACGCAACGCAGTGCAAATCGCTGCGTTGCGTTACTCTGCTCTTGGAAAGCAACCTATTGGTGCAACATGGGTGTTCCCACGCATCCACCTACACATTCTGAAGCACTCCCAGATTTACCAATACCGGAAGTCCTGGAAATGCGTCAGAATGCTGCGCCTTCCCAGGGTAGGCGTAATGAGGAGAAATAGCTGTATTTCTCCTTGTTATTTCCTCTTTTCTATGAGTGCTGATTTCTGCAGCAGACTTACAAAGGGAAAAATGCCTCTCAGGATAGTTTTCGTGCAGGAAGTATCATTTCCTGCACAAAGAGTCCTATTTACAACACAGGCACCCTTGCACCTAGGTGCAAGGGCGCTTGCGTTGGCGCTAGGCAGCACATTGTGCTGCAGCGCTGGGAAAAGACAGGATTTTGCTGTATATTGTTAAGTTCTGCCCTTTCCCTTTCACTAGCTAACTTGCTGCGCTACGTGAAATCTTAGTAAATATCCCCCCAATTTCCCTCGATCTCCCCGTGCCGTTGTATATTTCTGATGTCTACTTGTTGTGCAGAGCAGCACTGCGGAATGTGAAATGTTACAAAATCTGCCCCTAAGACTTTTATAACAAGTGCCATGTTCTTGTGAATTACAAACGTTCAAGGCCATTTCAAGTTACAAATGAGATGTAGAAACCACCTGACCTGCAGTCTCATAGCTAGTTTATGTAACCACTGGGCCTATTTACAAGCCCCTTGCGCCGCCGGTATGTCACATTTTCCCATATTAAAAGTGACTCACCGGCAGTGCAGGGGGCTTGTAAATAAGCCCACGTGTTATTTAGCCACTTAAAGCTGCATAGCAATTTATGATAACATAAATTGGGCCAGCAGTCATGCAAATTCGACCATCAACAACTGTACAGTGAGATACGTCTTGTCTATACGGCCCATTCCACGTTGTCCTGTTAACTCCTGAAACTAAGAAAGTGCGCTGCACGTCACCTACTTATAAAAGACTCTTTGCCGGTTGTGTGTAACATCTGGTATCCCGTGTGCTTAATTTGAGCCGTATTCCCTTGGGATCGTGAATGCACGGTTCTGGGTGGATTCCAGATATTACACAACACTTGTCCTCGGTTCTCAGGTGTTCCATTCATGGACGCGCAAAGACCACGCTGCGGCTGCGAAAGTGCGCAGGCGGCAGAGAAGCTAGTGTGTGTTTTAAAAATCACAAAAGGAGGCGAAGAGAGTGAAACGCGCAAAAACGCGAATATTTCATCCCTCTACTGTTAACCTCAACAGAAACTGTGTGAAAGTCATCATACACACGAGCATGCTATACTCACAGAGAAGGTAAAAAGACAACAGGCTCACCGGAGTCTGAGGTGTTCTGTGGTAGGTCGGTGGTCTAGTAGAGGTCAGGCACTGACTCCTCACATCTGCAGTTCGCCGCGTCTTGCATAGGAGATTAGTAGGTCCTATCTGCAGCGGTAACTCCCAGTAAGTGAAGTATACCGTATGACGAATCTTCAGCCTTTGGAAATGAAACCGATAGGAATTCCGCGCTCTAGCGTGACTTTAGTTTCCGTTTATGCTAGTATTAAAAAGGGTGACTAGGCGTCCCGGATTTGACCGGACTGTCCCGGTTTTTGAAGGACTGTCCCGACATTTCCCTTTAAAACACAAAAATGTCCCGGTTTTTAAGGGAGGGTCGGATGAACCTGCACATTCATTTTTTATTTTAATTTTATTTAGTGCATTTTTATATAGCGCGGACATTACTCGAAGGTATCAGCGCTGTAGAATAGGACCAGTTACGTTACATAAGAAAAGTGTTACACAGTAGAACTTCACAAGAATAAACAGGAGACTAAAAAAGATAAGGTGCACAAACACAACATCAACACAGCAAGCAAGGGTGAGGAATGTTCAGGAAAAAATTAAAAATGTACAATGATGAGCGAATTTCATAGAGGGGCCTGAGAATGAAAGTATTAGTTCTGAGAGTGACTTTGGCAGAGAAGAGATTTGGGGCCAGATGTAGGTAGCCCTTTACCGGTCGGTAACGGCCGAAAATCGGTAAAATCAGCAGTTACCGACCGGTATCCATGAAATGAGATGTAGGAGCTGTTTTTTTACCGATTCGGAAAACATGAGTCGGTAAAATTCCGACTCGGTAATTATGAGTCGGTATAATTCCGACTTGGTAAATATGAGGCGGTTTTTACCGAAGCGGAATTTACCGAATACTTATTTACCGAATTCTTATTTACCGAATCGGTAAATAAGAAACGGTAAATAAATGGCCATGGAGATGTAGGAAACCCGAAAAATACAGAATTCACGGAAATTCGGTATTTATGAGTCGGTATTTACCATGGAATGAATGCAGGTGGTAACCAGGTGAAGTCCATCAAAAGAGTCCCAAAATGCAACAGTGGGTTCAGAATGGCGGATTTGTACGTCATTGCAAGGCGGTTGAGACTACAGGCAGCAAAAGAGAGGGAATGGCAAAGGGAGGAACAAGTGTACAGGCAGAGGATAACACTGTTCCAACTGACAGATCCTGAAATACTCCAGAGATACAGGCTACATCCCCAAACCATCATGGGCTTGATCAGGGGCCTACACCCACTCCTGGAGCACCCAACACCCAGGGCCCACGTCATCCCACCCCATGTACAGGTGCTGTGTAGCTTACACCTGCTTGCCTCCGGGAGCTACCATAGTGTGATAGCAGCAGTGGGCGGTGTGTCCCAGAGCTGCCTGTCCTGCTTCTTCAGGAGGTTCCTTGAAGCCATGATGCAGAGGATATAGCATTATTTATCATTCCCTGACACACCTGCGGAGCTTGCAAAAACCAAGACTGATTTCTATCAACTGGCACACTTCCCTCACGTGATAGGCTGCATAGATGGAACCCACGTACCACTCTGTCCACCTACAGCCACAGAACACATATACAGGAACCGCAAGTCAACGCACTCCATCAATGTCCAGGTCATATGCAACGCTGGCAACATCATCACAGACATCGTTGCTAAATTCCCTGGGAGTACCCATGATTCGTACATATTCCAGTACAGTGGAATATACACACGCCTAGTTGCTGGAGAATTTGGAAACGGATACCTGCTAGGTAAATAACATTGACACACCCTGACACCCACAGAAGATCATTGTATCATGTACATGCAACTAATGTGAATCTTTCTCCTCCCTAGGCGACAGTGCATATGCCCTGCGGTCCTTTGTGCTCACCCCCTACCTCAACCCATCCACCAGGAGTGAAAGGCGGTACAATGTGGCACACAGATCCACACGCAACGTTGTAGAGCACACATTTGGACTGCTCAAGAGCAGGTTTCGCTGCCTCCACAAGAGTGGAGGGGCACGACAGTACACTCCAATCCTGTGCTGCAAAATCATTGCAACCTGTGCAATGTTACACAATCTCGCCACCAAGGAAGGCACAGAGGTGGAGATCACACATCATGAGGACATTGATGATGACACAGAACTGGCAGAGGCCCATGGTACAGTAGCGGCACCTGCTACAGATGGGGGACTGAGACGGGTGGAGGTCACACAGCAATATTTCTGAGTAAGTAATGAGACACAGACAGGCAAAGATTATGACGTACGTAGTTTAATTTATACTACGCAAGTGCAATGATACCACACTATGGTTAGAGGAAATATAAATGTCCATGACTGTGTGGTCACGGTTAACACCACGTGACCTGTGCCTTGGGTGGAGGGCATAGTCAATGTTTACGTCCACGGATTACAGGGTGGGACTGATGTGGCTGTGTGTCATGGGTATCGGTGTGGCCTGTCTCTGCCAAATGATGCCTGCCACTCCTGCGTATCTCAGGGACAGGAGTGCTTGCGCCACTCCTGCTGGTGGACTCCTCACTTTCACCCAAACATGTGTCGCCTCGAGTGGCAGTCTGTTGTGCAAGCAAGAGCTCCATGGCAGAGGTCACTCTGGCCATTCCCACAGATAAATTGATGCAGCACTGAACCACAGCATCCTGCATCGCCACTGACCGTCTGCACAGCAGGGAGGTTGCAGTCGCGAATCTGTTAAGGGCTTTTGTCTGCTGCCGCACATCCACACAGGCCTTGCGCCTCTCCAAATGGTCCCTGTCCAACTTGTCGCACAGGACAGTCATGCACTGTGTCATGTCTGTAATGCCAGATACCATTGACTGCATGCTCTCAGATAATTCTCCTATGCCCTTGCCTATGTCATCCAGCTTGTTGTTGGTGGTGCGTGCCTGCCTCTGATCACCCATCATTGCTTTTGCCTGCAGGCGCTGGACTTTGACCATGGTGGCCTCCAGAACGCAGAAGACCCCCTGACCGTGATGCTCTTCAGCTGCCTCCAGTGACCTTCGTCCTCGGACACTGGCCCGCACAGCTCTAGGAGGGGCAGCTGCTCAGCGTTGGCTGACTCTAGTTGGTTGCTGGTCATGTCACCCTCATCCTCTTCCTCCTCTGATGTTTCCAGTATGCGGGGAGGGGGCACATCAAGCCGCCTTGCCCTTTCCAGCACTGGGGACGGAGTTTTCGGGGTTGGAGACTGTGCAGCCGCTCCTGACTCCTGACTCTCAAACGTAAGAGGAGACTGTGGCTGAGGTGGTGTTATATCCTCAGGTGACTTGGCTGCCTGCTCTTTGTCCATCCCTCTGTGTACTGTGCTGGGACCAGCTTCTTCCCTCCTCTTCTCCCTGTCCTTCGCTGTGCTGCGTGATGACTCTCCTGTGGACAGACATGGACATTGTGTCAGTGGAGTTGTTCACCTGTGTTACTTGATTAAACACACTACTATCGCACATTTGCCTATCCCTCATTTGCTTATGCTAGTTGTGTGTTGCATCCCTTGCTGTATGGTATGCTGACTGCATAGAGGTATCTACCTATGACTACATCTCCCATGATGCATTGCTGGGCATTGTTAAAACCTGTTCAGAAGTGTGATGTAGGCACACAGAGTGTGGAAGGGGAATCGGGAAATGGGCTGATGACAATGTACATGCATCTTACCTTGTTTCTTTGCAGCTCTTGCAGAGCTGTCAGCGTCCCCAATGCCATGGATGGATTCAGGCTCAAGGGTGGATTCCACCTGCTCCTCAATGTCGGTGAGTTGTGGTGCACAGTTTCTTCCTCCCCCTGTTGCTGCAGCTTCTTTTCGGTGGGCAGCTAGTTTCTTTTTTGTTATGATGCGAAGATCATACCACCTTTTTTTCAAATCGTCTATTTCACGGTGGGTGACACCAATGGCATTTACCTTTCCTTGTATGTCAATCCAGGTAGCGCGCTTGATGGACTCAGCAACATGCAGTGATTGTTTCCCAAAGATCTTGCTGTAATGTCTGACAACCTCGGCAACAAGCACCTGCAGTTCTTCAGGGCTGAATTTCAATTTTGTTCTGCGCTCAGCAGCATCCCTCTGTCCATCCTGACTCTCCATGGTGTTGTACAGGTAAGCTCAGGGAAGCCTGCTCATCAGTCTGTCCTCCTGCTCTCCTGACTGTTGGTTTCTGCTCCTGCATGGGCGTGGCCACTCCCAGGTACTGGGGAGGGGTGCTTGATTCTGATTGGTTGATTCCACTGAACCTTTGGGTTTGGGTGTGGTTGGTGTTCCTGATTGGTTCACTGGCTCACATGTTTGTCAGTTTCAAATTTCCGATTCGGTATATTCCGAATCGGTATTTTCCGAATCGGTATTTACCGACTCGGTATATTCCGATTCAGTAAAACCCATTAATTCCTATGGGCCATGGGCTCGTTGAAATGTATGGGTTTTACCAATTCGGAATTTACCGATTCGGGAAATACCGATTCGGTGAATACTGATTTCAGATTCCGAGTGAATCCGAATCGATAATTTTTACCGATTTTTTACCTACATCTCATTTTCCGATTCTGAAATACTGATTCGTTATGAGTCGGTATTTTAGAATCGGTAAAAATAATTTACCTACATCTGGCCCTTGATGTCAGCTTTGAAGATCCAGTTAGAGGAGGTGGCATGGAGCAATGGAGGAAGCGAGTTCCAGATTCTCACCGCATTAACCGAGAAGGACTGCGGCATCGATCTTTCCCTTTTGAAGGAGGGGTGTTCAAGCAGAAACTTTTCCGCATTGCGAGAAGGTCTAGAGCCTACAGACAATTTCAATTTATTCACCAGATAGATAACGAGGGGAGGACGTGTGCAAGGCTTTGTGGGTAATGAAGGCAGTTAGTAGTGCTTTAAATGGGCCGGTACTCACCGGTACGGAGTACCAGCACTTTTACATTTTTGCCCCTTGAGTACCTTCTCCTAGGACAAGGAGAGTACTGGTACGCATGATGGCCTTGCCTGGACACAGGTGGCGCTCCTCGCATTTTATTGTGCCTCGGCAGCACTTTTCACGCTACCCGCTCTGGTTCTGCAATCCTGAACTGAGATTGCACAGGAGCGCCAGAACAGAAGCTTTTGTCACCTGGGCACAGTAATCTTGCAGTGCTTCTCTGCAACTCCTCCAGCAGTGTGTGGCGGATGGGTGTTTAAGTTTATCTTTTGATCCTGCACAGTCCGAGTGTAGAGTCCACCATAAAACTAATGGACGAGGGAGGGGGCGCATTCTTTAGGGCCTTACAGCATTTTAGCATGTCATTGTTTTAAATGACTGTAAATGTTAGTTCATCAGCAATTTAAATGCTTTTTTACTTGAATGTAAATCCCTGCCTTTGCTGCCACTTTTATTATTACCCTCAAAGAAAAAAACACTTTAAAGACAACACAATTTTTTGTCTGGGTTCGGTGCATTTAAACTGCTTCATATGGGACTCCATGTTTATCCAAATGTGACAGCAGCTTCATGGAATGGGGTTTAGACTTTCAGACAGTTCTAGATTGTTGCTGGTAACGCTTTTGCATGCTGGGACTCGTAGTTCTTTCTCTTTATAAGTAAGGGTCTCTAAAAATTCCAGCATGCACAGCTTTGATGGCAAAATTCGGAGACGTTTTTGAACATACATTTATTATTATTAGGGCCATAACCATAGGACAGATTCTTCCGATTTTTTTTACTTTGCTCTTGAATTTCTTGTGTATAAAGTTTAGAAAGGTTGAAAACATAGCCCCACCCCTAGCTCCGCCCCTTATCCCGCCCCACACTTCACCCCCCAGTCCACCACTCCTTTTGGTGAGTACCTGCACTTATTGTTTTCCATTTAAAGCACTGACAGTAAATACATCTTGCCTTGATGGGAAGCCATCGAAGAGAAGACATGATAGGAGTGATGTGGTCGCTTCGTTTAGATCCTGAAATAAAGCGAGCTGCTGAATGAAGTATGGATTTGAGAGGGGAGAGGTGGAATTTGGGTAGGCCTGTCAGAAGATAATTGCAATAATCCAGTCTAGAGAGACCCAGCGATCACAGTGTTGTGCATGTTCACATTTCAACCACCCCTTTAAAACATGGGACATAAGTTCATTTGTTTAGACTCTCCTGCTGTGCTGCCTCGCCTCATTCAAGCAGCACAGCGCCTCACACATATATGTTTTCTTTCACGTTTATTAGTAGAGAGCTGCAGCACAGGTTCAGGACACCTCACCAAATTGACAAAGAGCCGATGCGTTTTGTGCTTCCTCGCACTTTGTCACAGGCTAATTCTTCAACAACGTGAGGCAGAACGAGCACTTTATATACTTCATGACACCCGCCCCTGTAGTCATGGACAGTTTTTTGCAGGGGCATGAGTTATAGTTAGCTCAGGTATCTATAACGGCTGATTTTCAGGCGGTCTCGAGTAGGCAAACTCTTGTTAGATTTAATATGGCTAGCCTGGCCAGGAAAGTAGCCCCGCCGCATGGAAGCGGATCATGCTGATACCAACTGGTAGTCAGCAGTTTAGAACAGAATGCACGGGGAGAGAGTCCTAAAGTGTAGCCCAGTGTGAACTGGACATTTTCACAGCCCACAGGGGTGTTTTAAACTTAGATTGTTGCAACATGTAAGCAGCTCACTATAGCAAAACGTACGAGCACTATGGATACCAGCAGGCAGTGCTACTGTCCTCGCCCACTGGGGCGAGTGTCATCAAGTATATCAAGTGCTCATTCTCAGTGGCATAACGAAACTTGAGGGGGGCCCTCTAAAAAGTACATGGAGGGGGCCCCCCATTCTCCGTGCCAGCCAAGAGCTCCCAGGCCAGCGACCCACCATACTGCAGTGGCTCAACCCAGCCATAAAAAAAGTGTTCTGGTCCCTCTATTGGTCACATCCGACCTCTCACCGCCGATTTACATACATCAGTAAATACTGCTGCTGCGCCCTCCAGCAAAGATACATAACACTTCCTCCAGCTGGCCCACCAAACACATCCTCCTACTTGATGACCCACCTCCAAGCGAAGCCTGCTCAATTAAACACCTCCAAACACAGCCCACTGCCCTTGCATCCGCTACTAATTCATCCATTACACTCTACTTTCACCCCTACGAAACCCGTAATTATGCTTATCCACCCACCTTAAAAACCACCCCTCGGATGTCACTGCAAACCTGTGACCACCATCAACTGCTCCCCTGCCCACCACCGACAGAAAGACTGATGGCCGGTCCCCATCTAAACACTGCCTACCAGTAAAGAGAGACTTTCAGCTGCTGCCTTCCCCAATGCCACTGTGGTAGTTCAAAGCATGTTAAAAAATCTCTTATACTGACCACCCCAAAACAGTTCTTCCTGCTAGCCTCTACTGCATCAAAGCTGTTCCTGCTACTTTTCATCCTCCGCATGATGCACACAATAATATTAAAAGTACAAAGGGTCCGATTTGTGTTTCCTCACGCCAACATTAATTTACATTATGAACAAACTAACCCATACCTCCTGTGAAAGTCAAACCTAATCCCTTATGTAGCACCAGTCAGCATTTACACCACGGACAAACAACAGAGAGAATGCACAATTCATACCACATAATTCCACATCACATAGTAACATTCCACACAATTTAATACCACTCCAAACCACATAATTAAATTCCACATAACACAATTCAACTACACATAATTCTACTTCAACCTATATAACTAGACTTCACACAACATATTTACACTCAACTCCAAAACACATAATTACCCTCCACAAAATACAACTGTTCAACATGCTGCATAATTCCACTGCGTACAATTATACACCACACCATGCCACATAATTCTAAACATCACAAAATTCCACAATTCATCCCCACGCAATTCATAAAACAACATAATTACACTCCACATAATACCACTCAGTCACTTAGCAACATTCCACATAACTACACTTCACATCATGCCTCACAATACCACTCAACATAATTTTCAACCAACAGCGCACACTTCCACGTCACACAATTCAAATCTACACATTTCCAATCCACACCACATAATTCACCAACAAACTGCATATTTCAAACCAACAACACAATTACACAACACACCACATACCTCCAATCTACACCACAAAATCTCACTTCATGCTACAATATTTAATAGATTTACAAAAGGGGGTGGTGACTGGGTGAGAGCTTTCTGCTTAATTCAGAGACTCTGTCCCTCACCACCCCTTGTTGTAAACAATATTTAATAGCACACCACATATTTATATATATATATATATATATATATATCCACAACACAAAATACCATTCCAGAGAATCTCACTCCAAGACATATAATCCTACTCCATGACACAAATCCAACTCCACATAATTTCAGTACACTCAATACCACATAATTACTATCCACATAATTACACTGCATACTATGCCACATTATTTCACTACACAGGTTCAATCCACACAACACAATTCCACAACTAACAATTCCAATCCAAACCACATATGTCCACTTGACACCACACACATTCACTCCACTCCAAACAGACAACGTATAAGTAAAATACATTTAGCCACATGCATCAAAGGTAGGAATTGCGATTTCTAAATTGCTATTTTTAAGAAATCGCAATTCCCTATGCATGTAGGAATCACAAAAAAATGTGCGATTGATTACTACACATTCCTTATTTGCGACTCGCAAATAACGAATTGATTCCCATTCATTGCTATGGGCCTAGAGGCACATAAGAATCAATAGAAATTGCATGCGCAATTTGCAAGTACCAAATAGGTACTCGCAAGTTGCGCATGCAATTTCAAGGGTACAAGGGTGCCAATAGGACACCCTAATGCACCCCTGAAATAAAATTTAAAAACATGTTGCACACACACATGCCCCAAGGGCATGTATGTGTGCAAAATAGAACTTTGAAAAATGCACTTTAGTGCATTTTCAAAGTAATCACCAAATCTCCTTCAACTTTGAGTTGATAGTAATTTGCATTTCTAAATGAGAAATCACAATTCTTTTTTGTTGCACAGCATTTAAGGAATTGCAATTTGCGATTCCCTAAATGCAATCACAATTTAAGTAATCACAAATTTAGCGATTACTTAAATAGCTATTATTACATTTGGAATGATGAATCCCAAATGCAAAAATTGCGGTCGCAAAGGTGCAGATTCTGCTAATCTGCCCATTTGCGACAGCAATTTCCAATGATTCATGT
Organism: Lissotriton vulgaris; assembly: GCF_964263255.1. NCBI lineage: Eukaryota > Metazoa > Chordata > Amphibia > Caudata > Salamandridae > Lissotriton > Lissotriton vulgaris. Next base: position 1,075,810,931 of record NC_141689.1, on the reverse strand, counting down.
GCCCTATAATCTTTTACAACATCGATAGCTCTAACTCTCACAAATGCAAGACAAATTGCATTGCAAATGCTTGTTTACATGGGCATGAGTTACAGTTAGCTCAGCTATCTATAACGGCTACATTTCTCAGGTTTTGTATGAGTGAAATGTCAGCATAACTATAACGTCCCTGTAACCTTTGTTTTTTTCCCCCGAATTTCTTAAGTTTTTTAAATGCTAATTTCTAACTATAAAGTCCCTGAAACGTGAATATGTATATACATATATATAAATATATATATATATATATATAATTACTTACTGGCGAATTTCTCCAAGAAAATGGCCTGCTCCGCTCCGCTCCTTCCCTGAAAGTTTGGGGGTGATTTCATTTGTCAAGTGGGGGCCGAGAAAAAGGGGGGGTCCCAAAACGTGTTTTCCCCATGCAATTTTCCATAGGGACCTTTAGCCAGGGCTACAGCCCGAATGGCTGACCGGAATTACACCAAATTTGGCAGAGAGGTAGAGTTCGGTTTGCAAATTGTGCTTTTTGTTAAATGGTGTAAATCCGTTCAATAGTTCCTGAGAAAATCAAAAGTGATATCTAGAGACGAAGTACTGCACGCGTGCGGAAATCCGTACAATTACGAGCACGAGCTGCATGCTGATTGGATGTCAACTGTCTGTCAATACTCAAAATCAGGATGTGTAGGCAGCCATCTTGTGCCTCGGTAGAACCGAGTCACAAGAAAACAGTAGTTGAGAAAAAAGGAAAGGGGGCAGTGTTGAAACATCCTGACCTTCTAGGCCTGCTCAGGGGGTCCCACATGGATCTTTAGGCCCCCATTTTTTTTTAAATAAGTAATCGCGGGGTACGCGTATAGGTAAAAAAACTAGAAGTCCGTTTTATTCTTAATTAGCCTCCGGGGTGGGCCAAATCTCGGGGGCAATTTTTATCCATAAAGGGGGGCTTGTAAGGCCCCCGGCAGCCCCGGGGACCGCCATCCCCTTGGGGTTTAAAAAACAAGTGTGTTTTCAGCTCCCCTGCCCCCCGTACATGCCCCGGGGACTGCCACCTTCCTTGGGCAGTAATATGTAAAATGACCCTTCAGCCCCAGGGACCTGCCCCCCAGGGCTTTTTAATGTTAGGAGGGGGTTGTGCGACCCCCCTTCTGGAGTTCTTGATGGCCATGGGGACCACCGCCTCCCAGGGTCGGCTCCTGCAGTTGCTCGGGGTGCCTACCCCGGGACACTGCTGTTTGCTATGCTAGGGCGGGAGCGTTGCTGTTCCCACTTTACCACAGCAAACCGCTTTCCTATTTGAAAGAGAGAGCTAGTTAATATGCTCTCTCTTTCAAGTAGTAAAGCAGATTGCTTTTCGATAGAGAGAGCAGCATGTAAGCTGCTCTCTCTGACAAAGCAATTCCGGCTCTCAAAGGACGCGGGGAGGATCGTGGGGGCATTGGGGCTAAAAAAAACCAGTTTTTTGAGAACAAACTTTACTGGTGAAAAAAAGAGCTATATTTCTATGATAGTATGTGAAACTTTCCGTATATTTTTGTGCACCAGTTGTACTCTCTATGCATGAGTAGCCTCGTTTCCAAGCCCATGTTTCTTTCTTTTTCTTTAAGTTCGCCAAGCAAAGCTGTCCTCATTTCAGGTATTAAATTTGCCACTTTCTTTTCCCGGGCCGTGTGTGTCATCCGCTGCTATACTTTTGTAATATATTAATAGTCATATTGCTGAGGCGCCAAACGTTGAATACATACTCCGCCATTTTAGTAGTTTTCCTCCGTTATTTCTTTTATACCTGTTACTTTCATTTTACCCTCCGCCTATCTTGTCTGTGATCGATGAGATTTCCTGCCACAGACACCACAGTGTTTGTCCTTGGCCTCCGATGTTATCAGACTTGGTCACACGCATACCTAAAAACTAATTTGAAACACGTAAGCCACAACCATTACAACACGTGTCCGTCACCAGGAAGCCATTATCATGCTTATGCCTTTATCATGGGTGGTAAATGTATATGGCTGATGACATACTCGTGCTCCCATCATTATCATTGCAGGTTCTTCACCCGCTCAGTGCTTCGAGCACCACTAACTCAGTGACCAAAGAGGCCACACATGTAGTAGTGAGCCCCTTGTTCGGTAGTTTGGGAACAACTCTAAAATGGCGTCGAACACCTGCGCCCGTCTTTTTTATACATAGGGCTACGTGTGTAGTGACAGATGTGCTGGATGGGTGTGGTGTTGTTGTATACCAGCCATGAGAGAGTGTGTGTCGATCTGACAACTAGACCTGCAACTAAGAAATCACTACAATGGAAATCTGGGCTTTGTACTGTTGTTGTCTTTTCCTGGTAGCGTAAGCACAGTAGGCTGTACTAACGTATTCAGTCTCGAATAATTTACCACCTCCCCCAGGGGGTTTTAAATGTTGTTAGAGGGGTCAATAATTGTGCTGACTTTTCTTTAGAGTGCAGTATTATATTGTTTTATAAAATGTATGTCTTTAAACTATTTTTACTCTTACGACGTACGGACAATATTTCCGTAATTGATTTTAAAAGTAATATTCGCTCGTTTAAAGTTTAAAAAAAACTATTTTCATGATTATCCCAGATAATGTCTTCCCTTAATATGTACATTAAATACATAAATATATGTTTTTGAACAATTAGAATCTTTTGCGCCGTACGTGTACGGGGCGCCGTATATGACGTCACGCAGGATAATTTAAAAAAAACCACAGGGTACGCGTTTTGGGCGAAAAAGAAAAAAAGCGAAGCCTGCTTTATTGTTAATTAGCCTCCTGGGGGGCCACATCCCTGGGGCAATTTGTTTTTCATAATGAGGGGCCTAGAGGGTCTCCCCTGCACGGGGATCGATACCCCCTGGATCTTTAACTACATGTATGCAGGGGGCTCATGGCCCCCCGGAGTTCCGGGGTCCGCCTCCTCCTCCACTCGAGCCCCCCTCGGGGCCTCTTTTTATTAAAAAAAACTGTGCAAAGGGGTTGTAAATGTGGTATTTTTCTTTCGTTTCTTTCTTGTAGAGGATCCAGGGTAAATACAACGTTTTTTTGTACAGCCACTACCTTTCTGCCTGTTACTATAGTAACAGTTCATGGATCACTTGCGTGAGTACAGAGGTTAGAAGTTCATCACAATATGTTGCTTATTGAAATAGTTACTGTGCTGGAGATTTATATTTATTTTTTTCTTAGGAACCGTTAGTCAAAGAAGAAGTCAGTGGAAAAGTTTTGTTAGGGATTCCTTCCATTTCATTTCATTTCATTTCATAAATCTTTATTCGAATTCCAAGAATTCATAAAAGCACATTCACAAATTTACAATGGTATTATAAAAGTCCCTATGAAAACTTGATAAATCGTAATAGACACCAGACAAATTTTACAATTTACTAAACAAAAGGAAAGTCAAGGATTGTCCATCATTTTGCGGGCTCGGGTGGCAATTCTCAAGAAAGTGCTAGTGCGGAAGACTATTTCTTCATTGTCCAAAGTAAGCAACATCTGATAAGATTCCCACAGGGAAAGCGGTCTGTGTTTTTTTAAAAAGGGAGTTAAAAACCATTTTACATATTTTAAATAATATTTACAAAAGAAGAAAAAATGCAAATCAGTTTGTGCGCTCACACCATCACAGGGGCATCGTATGTTTTCTGTGTTTGGCCGATAGCCTAGAGGAAAATTTAACAGAAATCTCACAGTTCCCGCCCTTAATCGAAATAAAAGGTTTCTTTCCCAGTTTACCATTGGCAGGGTAAGATATATTAGTAAAGGGTACCTATGCAATTCCCTGCCCATATAATTAGAGACTGTGGACTTCTTAGATTCTTCCCTGACCCTTTCTGAGCTATTAAGTGCATAAAGCTCTTTTTTTAAGTCATTCTTATGGAATGAATCGGCTCCGATTGGGTCTAAGAAGAGTCTACCTTTATCAATGCTGCATAGACTCTAGTAGACCCCCGAGAGCCAAGGGGTATCCATTCCTCTCTCACACTTAAGGCAGTCAGTAATAATTTCTTGTGTTAGAGTAGCAAATTTATTCCCCCAAACTGAGTGCCAAAATAACGCAGGTCGGGCATTGATAAAATCACAAATAAAAGACAAGTTAAGTTCCTTATGGCAAATATACTGAGAAGTAGAAATCGGTGCACCCAGCAGCTTTCTACAAAACTGATTTTCTTCCTGCTGGATGCACTGATTCTTCGCCAAACCTCATATCTCTGCCCCATATGTGGCTACTGGAATGCATTGCAATTTAAAAATCCTTAAAATTGCTTCAATAGCACCTGTTTTCTTCGGGCGGGGGAGGCTTAAAATTGAGTTTATGGACTTTGAGAACTTGCTCGCGGAGAGGGCCAAATGCCCAGTCCACGAGCCGTTCGCAGCAAAGACCATCCCCAGATATGGAAAAGTTCAGGTGGAAATTAATCTGTCGTTCCCTACCATTATAGAATTGAGCTGCGTTTCCAATGTCCGCATGACATGATAAACAATTTTTTTAAATTCACACGTAAGTCCAGTCCGTCCATGTACTCTACAAAACCTTTAATCAAAATACGCAGAGAATTTGGAGTGCGGCCCATTAGGACCGCATCATCTGCGTAGAGAACTACAGGTAACGGTTTGCCGTTGATTATGGGGACGTCTGGGGTTGACTGTTTCAGGGTATTGCTCAGTCCACTAATGTAAATAATAAAATGCAGGGGTGCTAAAATGCACCGCTGTCTGACTCCCCTTCCTACCCTAATTGCACCCGACACCTCCCCACCCATGCCAAACCTGACTTGTGCCTTGAGATCAGAATGTAAAAATGCCAGGAAATGTACCAAGGATTCATCCAATCCATAATCCAGCAGAAAAGACCAGAGTTTAGACCTATTAACTAAATCAAAAGCGGAAGATAGATCCATAAACCCCAAATAAACAGGGGAAGATCAGGCAGTATTATATTTACTTATAACTAAATTAAGATTAAAACATTGTTCTATTGTACCGACCCTGCTTCTAAAACCCAATTGACATGGATCTAATATACCGCTTTCCTCCGACCAATCTAAAATCCTATTGTATATAACTCGACCCAAGTTCTTTAATGTAGTGTCAAGCAAGGAAATTGGCCTGTAGTTAATTGGTTCTGATCTACCCCCTTTTTATAAATTGGGACAATGATACTCATTGGCCAAGGTATCAGGCATGGGGACTTGAGGTATACTGTTAAAAACGTTCCAAACAACTGGGGCCAAAAGATCTGGTTTCCACTTTATCATATCTATGGGAAGCCCATCTGGGCCTGGAGCCTTATTACCTAGGCTCTGTGTGATCGTCTCTTCTACCTCCGACAGCGTTATCTGTAGGCAGCATAGGTGACCCTACACATAGTGATCTAAGCCATGTAGCGGCGTGACATAAATTTTAGTGAAGTGATTCTCCCATGAATTACAGGAAATGGTACAGCTGACTGGTGTTAATTGTTGACCCATATTTCCCAGGTCCCTGACTGCGGACCAGAATAGGTTGCCATTCTTTCCCCCAGCTGACTCCGATAGTGCTTCCCAGCGTTCACCCAGGAGAATACACTTCCGCTCGCTTATTGCAATTTTGTACATTCTTCCTGTTCGGGGAGTATTGGGGTAACGTGCTCCAAGCAGGACTTTACAAAGTTTAATGTTCATTGGCTGTAAAGTATTAAAAATAGAAGGCTTAGCAGTCATTCATTGCTCGTCTGTGGTACAACATGGACATTTTATTGGCTAAAGTGTTCCAAGCACAAGTTTGCTCCTTATTGGGTGGGAACAGTTCGCTGTTGTCAGGGGAAACATCCTTTACCACGCAACCGTTACAACGCGGTATGTAACAACGTGGTTTTAACAACGCAAGTCATTATGTCGACTTGCACTGGAGGGCGCTCTAGACTAAGGAATAGTGTGAATTACTATTCCAACACCTTCCCTACTGTACGTAGGCTGGAGTTGGAATAGTAATTTGCACTATTCCTAAATCCAGCACCCTCCAGTGCAAGTCGACATAATGACTTGCGTTGTTAAAACCACGTTGTAACATACCGCGTTGTAACGGTATGCGTGGTATCAACATACATCCGTTGTCAGTGATATTGTGATGCATTTTCCAGAGGAGTATGGGGAAAGAAAGTAGTAGAGGGCAGGTTAGAAACACTATTAACCCTGTACAGTGCCCATAAGGTGATGGAGAGGAATTATGAGGGAAACAATTTTTTTATATGTTTCAAGGGCCATTTATATAATTGTCGTGTGGTGTATAAATCACGGCGGAAAACTGACAGTGTCTTGCGCTGTTTTCTTTTATCAAGTTTTTAGGTAACATACTTCTTAGTAGTACTATTTACTCATAATGTGGTGTTTACTTTCCTGATGGGGAGGTGTGGTTGCGCAGCAAAAAATTCAGTCTAGGTTTGAAACAGTTTTTATTAGGCAAATGCAAATAAACTTTCTTCAGAAACTGTCGCTGTATATATGAAAGGGGTGACAATTAAAAATGGAATTTCATAAAATATTTGTTAAGCGTGGCTATATACTTCTTTTTTGTGCTACAGTTTGTAAAAGTGTTGCCCCAAATTCTTGTTGATGTAAGAGGGCATCAGTTACTTTTAGATAAAGTAGAATAGAAGTGCTACAACAAACACTCCTGCACTACATTATCTCAGATCAAGAGAACAAGTAAAACAGTTAAACATAAATTATCATTTATTATTACATAGAAATGCATGCATTATTATTTTTCAAATTTGTATTCTGTACAATTCAGAAACGTGCTGTTGTAGTGTTTACAGGTTGCAGACTATTTCGCTAATAAATCACATACTCACCAAAGAATATATAGAATGGTACTCTTATAATATATAGTACAGGTCCTATATATTCTATAGGGAGAAGGTGAATAGGAATCGCAAATAAGAATAGAAATTTGAAAATAACATTCAGAAATGTAGTGTTTATTAAATATTTAAAGTAACAAAGTATGCATGATAGCTATATTTTAATATATATAAAAATATCTGATCAAGTACTTATAAATATTTGATAATTAAATTACAGATAGCGCTGAAAAATCTCCCATTCCTCTTCTGTAGCAATAGGACAATCTATTAAAATATAACGATTGATACCATTGTTACAGTAAAAAGAAAAGGAAAATAAAGTTATGTATTTAACAGAACATCCATAATGAGATACTGTCGAGCGGTAATTATTTACTGAACTTCTTTTCTTCGGGAGGTGAAAAAATGTGATCTTCGTGGCGACGGGTCATAAACTCCTCTGAGATCATGACGGTGAGAATAATAATATATATATATTCTCACAGCATATGATCACAAGGGGAAAATAGACTGAAAGCCGGTAACGTTGCTTACTTATTGTTACCAAGACTGTTAATCTTATAATATACATATTAACAGTATGTGATCTCTAGGGGAAAACACAATAACAAGTGTAACATTGTGACGTTGATTGTAAATGTTTAGGGTTTGCGTCGACGGGTCAGCAACACCTCTCGAGTGAAGTACAGTGTCAACATTATAATATAAAAAGTCACTATATATAAGGTGAAAGGAGCCAGAAAAGGAGCAATATTTGTTATAATCTATCTGAAAAAACATGCAATAACATTTTTTTCTACATATAAATGTTTAAATATTGACAAATAGCCACAATTTATAACTAAGTACTATGCCTATGCCATATTGAAATAACTTACAACTCCGGAATATGTTGATGCAAAAAGAGAATCCGATGCTAGAGAACGGAACCTGCAACAGAGATTGGTGGTTCAGAAATAACTCGTGAAAACGAAACTAAGTGCACAGTGGGTGTGTGGTATATAGTTTTTTGTTGTTTAGTAGTCTATGGAAGGAAGATGTGGCTCCACCTATTTAGATAGCACGTTTTGCAGTTTACACATGCTCACGTTTTAACTGTTTTTCTTCTGCACGTGTTCGGAAAAGTTACAAACTGTGAAGCTGTAAAGGTTTTGATTTTGATAGTAACACGTATAAGTTATTATCATCTACATACGTTGGAGAGTTTAAAAAGTGTTACTCGGTAAAATGTGTTCTTTGCATTTTCATGATTAAAAGCATCTAAATAGAAGACGTATAAAAAAATTGTTATCATAAGAAGAAAAATCAAGGTTTAATATTTGTTATTTTTATGGTTCTTAATTTAAAAAATGCTAGCATTTTTAAATTGTATCCTACCCTCGGAAAGGTGTGCTGGCGCTTGGGGCTTTGGGAAGGTTAATAAATAATAAATGCCCTTTTCTATGCACCTGCAAACTTTCCTTTTAAACTTTCAATTGCCCAGCCTGTATCTTTACACTTCCTCTAAACATTTTGGTACTGCTATTTTAGAATTGTAGTGAGCCATTCAGCAGGATGTGTTTATGTATACACTGTTCTAAAAGTGAAGCTGCTATACATTTTGCCAGACACTCTCCTTGCAGAATTGTAATAATTTAGCCAGTACCTAAGTAATCATGTTGCAAACTGGAACCTTAGGGCATGGACTGCTTCAAACTCCTATACACTATGCGTGCACTCTTCTATGCACGGGCAAACTTGTCTTTTATAGCTTTTATTATCCAGTCTATATTCTTACACTTCCAGCAAACTCTTTGTGATTGCTGATTCAGTATTGTAGTGAGCTATTCCGCAGAATGTTAGTATGTAATGCTAGTAGAATGTAAGTATGTAATGTTAGAATATAGGGCATGAGGGGAACCTTGGGGAGTTTGTACACGGTGCCTGAGAAGACGGTTGTCTTGCTGTCTGCTCCTGTTGGTGGCTGTTTAAGCTGTCTTGTTTTCCTGCAATAAATCTACTTATCAGATCCACTGCTATCTGTCTCTTCACTAAATAAATTTGGCGACGAGCAGGAGAAGGTAAAAAGAAGGCAGCACTCACCAATATTTTGAGCTTGCTTGCGTTGTGCTGAAGACCCGTTTTCTTCATGAAGCTGTTTTACTCATCCCAGGGTCGTCGGCTCATTGAACTATGTCATCCTACCTCTGGTAGGATTTATATTTTTAAATTTTGGGTTTCCTCTGCCTCTCCAGTACACTCTGGTCACTGTACTACACGTGTGCAAGTAGTGTTAGAATGCATTTATACTAATTTTGTAGTTATGCAGTAACCAATGCATCATGGTCCTAGGGAGCGCCACCTCCCAGGCGCAGCTCATACAATGTCCCGGGGTGTGCATCTGCGGGACATTTATGTTTGTTATTAGAGGGCGGGTGCATGGCTTCCACCCTGTGATAGCGAGAGGAGGAAAACCTTTTATCACTTAAATAGAGCGGATCCGGATGGTAAAAATGGAGAAAAAAATGAAGCAGTGTCTCACCCGTTCATTTAAATGAGCCCCCTGGTGGGTAATGTTCCGGGGCCAATCCTATTATTGTATTGCGGGGTCTGTGCAGCACTGGGGACCTTAATCTCACATGTAAATTCTGCGCGGGAGGGCACAGAGACGTTTCGCAGCCTAGGGGATCGCCACGTCCCCGGGTATTGTTTACTAATTGTTCGTGGGGCTTCGAGGCCAACTCAAGTCCGGAGATCACCACCCTCCGTGGCTTTACTTAAATAGCAGGGTGGGCCTCGCCAGTCCCTGAAGCCTCAGTGGCCCTAGGTAGTGCCTTATTGGTTCTGTAATCACACGGGCAGGACGGATATATGATGTTACAACGCGTACTGTTACAACGCATACCGTTACAACGTGGATTTTACAACGCAAATACTATTACAACGCATGTTTTTACAACGAGTACTATTACAACGCAAAATAGTACTTAAATAGGAAAAATACCATTACAACGCAACATATAACAACGTATACCATTACAACGCATATATATATAAAAAAAAAAATCTTTGTAAAATAAAACCTGGCACGGGATGCAGGGAAAATAGGGGTTTTGGGTGGGTAAGTGTATTAAAAAACGGCATGTAAAACTACCATATTATTACGATTACCAATTAATTATTTATTTAATAATTACTCGAGTATTTTTAAAAATAATATATAAATATATATTTATTATTTCCTTTGTAAAAAAAAACCTGGCACGGGATGCAGGGAAAATAGGGGTTTTGGGTGGGTAAGTGTATTAAAAAACGGCATGAATAACTACCATATTATTACGATTACCAATTAATTATTTATTAAATTATTACTCGAGTATTAAAATTAATTATTTATTTAATTATTACTCGAGTATTTTTAAATATAATATATAAATATATATTTATTATTTCCTTTGTAAAAAAAAACCTGCCACGGGATGCAGGGAAAATAGGGGTTTTGGGTGGGTAAGTGTATTAAAAAACGGCATGAATAACTACCATATTATTACGATTACCAATTAATTATTTATTAAATTATTACTCGAGTATTAAAATTAATACTGGAGTACTTACATTAATACTTCGATTAGTAAAAATGATAACATTTTACTTAATTCCTTTTTTATAAACTAAAATATACAGTTTTTTATTAGTATACACGATATGTAACTTTAAGGATTAAACAAACAGATATATAGGATTCTTGGACGCCATTTTGAAAAGGTATCACAATATTTAGTCCTACTATTATTTCAATGAATTATTACCACAACACAATAGCCAAAATGGATGCCAAAATGGCAAACATAACACTATATAAACTACTTATAACTGATTTTTAAATTATATGTTCTCAGAGAAATAAATGTAAAATTAAAAACGATTTCCAGCGCATATTTTTACAAATAATTTTGTGATACTACACCAAACTTATAAATAGTAGAGACACCATTTTGAAATTAGTTGATCCTCAACTACCCGAGAGAGCAGACGTGAAATCTCATTCTGTGACCTTTTCACCCTGTCATCCCAGTTAAAGTTACTGTCTACATAATAGAACGATTACCAACGATTTACAAGTAAGTAACGTTTACTGAAAACGTTAACTGAATAAATATTAGTCATTTTATATAAATATATACTAAAATAATATGAACTATATTTCTTATTTCAAATGTAATTAAATATAGGGAAAATATTACTGGGAATAAATAAAGATAAACGAAAAATAATTACATGTCTTAAAACTACGTCCAATGTAAATTAACACATAAAATTAAATTATATTATTTTCTGATGAAAACGTCATTTTAATAGAATACAATAGCAATAATATATTCTTTATTTATTTCTCTTAGAATTCACTTCAGAACGGTTACAAACGAGAGACCTATATATTTCATTTATTTTGGAAACCGACCCGTTTTTGAAAGTTAAAATAAGGTACATCATCATTATTCAATAAATACATTTATTATTTATTATGTGTAAAAGGTCGCATTACGAATAAACTTTACATATTTTTTCTGACAGAGATATTACTTCTAAATTATATCTCGATTCATAACTGGCCCCAAAAACATTTTTGACATCGTTTTAAAAGGTAATAAACATATTTTATTATCAAACTAAACACTGCAATTTAAATTCCAAAAATAAATCTGTTAACACGAAATAAAATAATAATTTTTTTTTTAAAGGTTTCAGATAAAAACACCAATCTTAGAAAAAAATAAAACCAACTGCAAGTGCAAGAAACCATTTCTGCAAATCAAACATCGTAACCGAAAAGTAAGTGAAAAACAGTTTTCTAAATAGAAATATGAATAAAGCATAAACACTAAAGAATGCTAGATATTGTAAAAGTACAGATACATATACCAACTCTAGATAAGTGCAGCGATGAAAAGAGTGTAGGATAGTGTACAAGTGTAAATTACTATACAAACTCCTGGTAAGTGTTGCAGTAGAGAAAGTGCAGCATAGTCTAGAGAAGTAAATTACTATCCCAAAACATGAAAAATACAGAAGTAGAAAAAGTGCAGGATAGTCTCGAGATGTAAATTACTATTCCAAATCCAGATAAGTGCAACAGTAGGGAAAGTGCTGGATAGTTAAGAAAAATTTAAAATATTATTCAAACTCCTGGTAAGTGCTGTAGTTCAAAAAGTGCAGGATATTCTAGAGGTGTAAATTACTATCCCAACTCCATCTAAATGCAGCAGTAGGGAAAGAATTGAATAATCCAAAGTTATAAATTACTATTCCCACTCCAGGTAAGTGCAACAGTAGGGAAAGTGCTGGATAGTTAAGAAACATTTAAAATACTATTCCAACTCCTGTTAATTGCTGCAGTAGAGAAAGTGCAGGATAGTCTAGAGATGTAAATTACTATTCCCACTCCAGGTAAGTGCAACAGTAGGGAAAGTGGTGGATACTTATGAAACATATTAAAAAATAATCTTACTCCAGGTAAGTGCTGGTGTAGGGAAAGTGCAGGATAGTCTAGAGGTGTAATTTACTATCCCAAATCCATATAAGTGCAGCAATAGAGAAAATACTGTATAATCCACAGGAGTAAATTCTCTGAGTAAGTGCTGCAGTAGGGAAAGTGCAGAGAAAGTGCTAAAGTATGCCTTATTTCTCTATGTCTGGAATGTAAAAAACATTTAAACTGTAACGATTTAAAAAGTCACTCTCCTCACAAATTATAACTGACACATTTTTTTCCATACATTTCTTTTTAAAGGACTATACCCCACAAGAACTTGAAAAAACACCAAATTAAATCAACTGCAAGTGCAAGAACCCATTTCTGCAAATCAAACATCCAAAACGAAAAGTAAGTGAAAAACAGTTTTCATTATACATATAACAATAAAGCATAAACACTAAAGAATGCTAGAAAGTATAAAGAAACAGATACATATTTCAATTCCAGGTAAGTGCAGCAATGAAGAAAGTGTAGGATAGTGTAGAAGTGTAAATTGCTATTCAAACTCCCAGTAAGTGCTGCAGTAAGGAAAGTGTTGGATAGTGTAGAGGAATAAATTACTATTTCAACTACTTGTAAGTGCTGCAGTAGGAAAAGTGCAGGATAGTCTTGAGGTGTAAATTACTATTCCAACTCCAGGTAAGTGCAACAGTAGGGAAAGTGCTGGATAGTTAAGAAACATTTAAAATACTATTCCAACTCCTGTTAAGTGCTGCAGTAGGGAAAGTGCAGGATAGTCTAGAGGTGTAAATTACTAGTCCCACTCCAGGTAAGTGCAACAGTAGAGAAAATGCTGGATACTTATGAAACATATTAAATAATAATCTTACTCCTGGTAAGTGCTGCTGTAGGGAAAGTGCAGGATAGTCTAGAGGTATAATTTACTATCCCAAATCCATATAAGTGCAGCAATAGTCAAAATACTGTATAATCCACAGGAGTAAATTGCAATTCCGACTATGAGTAACTGCTGCAGTAGGGAAAGTGCAGAGAAAGTGCTAAAGTATGCCTTATTTCTCTATGTCTGGAATGTAAAAAACATTTAAACTGTAACGAATTAAAAAGTCACTCTCCTCACAAATTATAACTGACACATTTTTTCCATACATTTCTAAAGGACTATACCCCACAAGAACTTGAAAAACATCAAATTAAACCAACTGCAAGTGCAAGAACCCATTTCTGCAAATCAAACATCCTAACCGAAAAGTAAGTAAAAAACAGTTTTCATTATACATATAACAATAAAGCATAAACACTAAAGAATGCTAGATAGTGTAAAAGTACAGATACATATTTCAACTCTAGGTAAGTGCAGCAAAGAAGAAAGTGTAGGATAGTGTACAAGTGTAAATTGCTATTCAAAGTCCCGGAAAGTGCTGCACTAGAGAAAGTGCAGCATACTCTAGAGGTGTAAATTACTATTCCAAATCCTGGTAAGTGCTGCAGTAGAGAAAATGCAGGATAGTCTAGAGGTGTAAATTACTATTACCACTCCAGGTAAGTGCAACAGTAGGGAAAATGCTGGAAACTTATGAAACATATTAAATAATAATCTTACTCCTGGTAAGTGCTGCTGTAGGGAAAGTGCAGGATAGTCTAGAGGTATAATTTACAATCCCAAATCCATATAAGTGCAGCAATAGTCAAAATACTGTATAATCCACAGGAGTAAATTGCAATTCCGACTATGAGTAAGTGCTGCAGTAGGGAAAGTGCAGAGAAAGTGCTAAAATATGCCTTATTTCTCTATGTCTGGAATGTAAAAAACATTTAAACTGTAACGAATTAAAAAGTCACTCTCCTCACAAATTATAACTGACACATTTTTTTTCCATACATTTCTAAAGGACTGTACCCCACAAGAACTTGAAAAACATCAAATTAAACCAACTGCAAGTGCAAGAACCCATTTCTGCAAATCAAATATCCTAACCGAAAAGTAAGTAAAAAACAGTTTTCATTATACATATATCAATAAAGCATGAACACAAAAAAAAGCTAGATAAAGTAAAAGTACTGATACATATTCCAACTGAAAGTAAGTACAGCAATGAAAGAAGTGCAGGATAGTGTACAGGTGTAAATTACTATTCCAATTCCTTGTAAGTGCAACAGTAAGGAAAGTGCTGGATAATCCACAGGTGTAAATTACTGTTCCAAGTCCTATTAAGTGCTGTAGTAGAAAAAGTGCAGAAAAGTATTGAGGTTTAAATTAGTATCCCAACTGCACGTAAATGCTGCAGTAGCTAAAGTGCTGGAAAATCCACAGGTGTAAATTACTATTACCATTCCAGGTAAGTGCAACAGTAGGGAAAGTGCTGGATAATAAAGAAACATTTAAAATACTATTCCAACTCCTGGTAAGTGCTACAGTAGCGAAAGTGCTGGATAAACTAGAGGTTTAAATTACTATTCCCACTCCAGTTAAGTGCAACAGTAGGGAAAGTGCATGATAGTTAAGAAACATGTTAAATAATATTCCAACTCCTCATAAGTGCTGCAGTATGTAAAGTGCAGGATAGTCTAGAGGTGTAAATTACTATTCCAACTCCAGCTAAGTGCAACAGTAGGGAAAGTGCTGGATAGTTAAGAAACATTTAAAATACTATTCCAACTCCTGGTAAGTGCTACAGTAGGGAAAGTGCTGGATAAACTAGAGGTGTAAATTACTATTCCCACTCCAGTTAAGTGCAACAGTAGGGAAAGTGCTGGATAGTTAAGAAACATGTTAAATAATATTCCAACTCCTCATAACTGTTGCAGTATGGAAAGTGCAGGATAGTCTAGAGGTGTAAATTACTATTCCAACTCCAGCTAAGTGCAACAGTAGGGAAAGTGCTCGATAGTTAAGAAACATTTAAAATACTATTCCAACTCCTGTTAAGTGCTGCAGTAGGAAAGTGCAGGATAGTTTTGAGGTGTAAATTACTATTCCAACTCCAGGTAAGAGCAACAGTAGAGAAAGTGCTGGATAGTTAAGAAACATTTAGAATACTATTCCAACTCCTGTTAAGTGCTGCAGTAGGGAAAGTGCAGGATAGTTTTGAGGTGTAAATTACTATTCCTAACTCCAGGTAAGTGCAACAGTAGGAAAAGTGCTGGATAGTTAAAAAACATTTAAAATACCATTCCAACTCCTGTTAAGTGCTGCAGTAGGGAAAGTGCAGGATAGTTTTGAGGTGTAAATTACTATTCCAACTCCAGCTAAGTGCAACAGTAAGGAAAGTGCTGGATAGTTAAGAAACATTTAAAATACTATTCCAACTCCTGTTAAGTGCTGCAGTAGGGAAAGTGCAGGATAGTCTTGAGGTGTAAATTACTATTCCAACTCCAGGTAAGTGCAACAGTAGAGAAAGTGCTGGTTAGTTAAGAAACATTTAAAATACTATTCCAACTCCTGTTAAGTGCTGCAGTAGGGAAAGTGCAGGATAGTCTTGAGGTGTAAATTACTATTCCAACTCCAGGTAAGTGCAACAGTAGGGAAAGTGCTGGATAGTTAAGAAACATTTGAAATACTATTCCAACTCCTGTAAAGTGCTGCAGTAGGGAAAGTGCAGGATAGTCTTGAGGTGTAAATTACTATTCCAACTCCAGGTAAGTGCAACAGTAGGGAAAGTGCTGGATACTTAAGAAACATTTAAAAAACTATTCCAACTCCTGTTAAGTGCTGCAGTAGGGAAAGTGCAGGATAGTCTTGAGGTGTAAATTACTATTCCAACTCCAGGTAAGTGCAACAGTAGGGAAAGTGCTGGATAGTTAAGAAACATTTAAAATACTATTCCAACTCCTGTTAAGTGCTGCAGTAGGGAAAGTGCAGGATAGTCTTGAGGTGTAAATTACTATTCCAACTCCAGGTAAGTACAACAGTAGGGAAAGTGCTGGATAGTTAAGAAACATTTTAAATACTATTCCAACTCCTGTTAAGTGCTGCAGTAGGGAAAGTGCAGGATAGTTTTGAGGTGTAAATTACTATTCCAACTCCAGAAAGTGCTACAGTAGGGAAAGTGCAAGATAGACTAGAGGTGTAAATTAATAGTTTACAAGTGTGAATTACCACATGCAGAAAGTGCAGGATAATCTAGAAGTTTAATTTACTATTGCAACTGAATGTAAATGCAGCAGTAAGTACAGTGCTGGATTATATAGAAATAAACAATTATCTTACTAATGCAAAATGAAAACTGAATACAAATCTTACTGTTTAATTTGTATATTAAAAAAATTTAAAAAATGTTTCTTTCTTTTCAGAAAATGTCTACACAACCAACTGCTAAATATATTGCTTCAAGGAAAGGAAAACAATTACTGAATCATGCAGGTTACATTTATTGTAAGGATAGGTTAAGTAATCCACGGATTCATTGGAGATGCGTGCAATACCATACAACTCGTTGCAGCGGCAGAGCGGTTACGGTCAATGATATTATTGTAAGAACAACTGACCATAACCACTCTGCCTCTGCAATGGAAGTTGACGTTAGAGAAACTGTAAACGAAATGAAAGCTATTACAAGCACCTCCAATGAATCCACAGGATCAATTTTGAGACAGGTTGCACAACATGTCCCTACTCATGTTGCTAGTAATATTCCAAACATTCATAATTTGCATAGAATTATACAACGTCAAAAGCAGGCAAGTAATACTCAAGTAAACACACCACATACCTTTTCTGATATCAATATTCCTCCTGAACTTACTATTTCTTATTCTAATGAACCTTTCCTCCTGCATGATAACGAAAACCCTCTTAAGCGCATATTAATTTTTAGTACTCCACGCAACCTTGTTAAGCTTGAAACAAGTGAAATTTGGATGATGGATGGGACGTTTAAAAGCACGCCCCATCCATTCACCCAAATTTATACTATTCATGCAAAAATTAATAATAGTGTAATACCCCTAGTATATAGTTTGCTGCCTGATAAGACTTCAGCAACTTACACAGAATTTTTAACTGTGATTAAATCAAAAACAAACCAAAGTCCTAGGAAAATAATTATCGATTTTGAATTGAGCATGATCAATGTGATCACCAAAATGTACACGGATACCCAAATTCAAGGGTGTTTTTTCCACTTTTCCCAGGCATTCTGGCATAAATTACAAAAAACACCCTTAGTTACTGAATACTCAACAGACAGCAAACTACAAGTCGAATTAAAAAAATTAACAGCTCTTTGTTTTGTCCCTCCCGAAAGTGTAGACGAGTACTACACTGCCATTACAGAATCAGATTATTATTTAACAAACGAAGATAAATTGGCACCAATTTTAAATTATATGGAAGACACATGGATTGGACACCTAGGCAGATCGGGTCGCAGGAGGAAGCCACGTTTCCATGTGGAGTGGTGGAACTGTTATTGGAGTTGCATACAGGGAGAGGCAAAAACAAATAATGCCATTGAGGGATGGCATAACTGCTTCAATCATTTAATTGGTAAACCCCACTCTAATTTCTATTCATTTCTTGAAACTTTGAAGAAGGAGCAAAGTTTTCAAGAAATGAGACTTTCACAAACTCTCACAGGTAGTCTAAACTCACGGATTACTCAAAGAACTAAGGAAATGTCTGAACGACTATTGGCACTATTACAACAATTTTCGTTGTGTGTGGCTCTAGATTACCTTGAGAATCTTGCTAACATCCTTTCTTTCTAAGCTATTATTGACATTACTTTCCTGCTTTTACCCAAATTAACTATTTTTCTAATTTAAATTGGCCAAAAACATTTTTACTAAAACATTTTTTTAAATTTAATGTTGGGTCACCTTTTTTTCCTTTTAATTAAATTTTTAACAAACTTTTTAGAATAAATCCCTTACATGATTTTTTTTTTTAATTTTGAAAAAAAAAACTTTTTGAAAATTAGCATAAAAAATATTTCCAACATTCTTTTTCTAACTGCATTATTGAATAATAGGAAATTACTTTGCAAATGAAATAAATGCATTTTCAATTATTTTCAAAACTCTTCTTTCAAAACCACACCATAAAATTAATGATTAAAATATATATGTAATCAAAATATTGATATTTCCATGTTTCTAAAATAAGTGCAAATTCCCAAAACAATTGACATAACAATAAATAATTCATATATGAATTTACGTTGTTTTCTTCAAAAAGTGAAAAACAATCTGGCCTAGTCATTTCAAAAACTCAATGTAACCACATTTTCTAAATACAAATTTATCAACTCCTGCTAAAACAAGAAATACAGACTTCACCTTATTTTATGAAAAACCCTAAACATCAATTCTGCCTTTAAGTCTAATAAAGCAAAATAAATTAACTCTCCGAATCTTTTGCTTTAATAATTTCAAAGAAAGACAAAGCAGAATGTTATACCAAATTTGTTACTTAAAACGAAAATGCAACCAATATAACCAATCATAACATCACTTATTCGCAAATAATCCCAACAATTGAATCTTCAACAAATACATATATTTTTTTTTAAAGCACGAATAAAACATTGGAAATATCACTATTAACATTCGTATAATATTTTATCAACAATTCTTTAAAACTAACTTTCTCAAACTCCATATTTCCAAACTGTAATATCATTCGAAAATGCATTTTAATACTTTGCATACATAAATATATTTTTTGTATATGAAATACAATTTGAAACACTTTTTCTTCATTTAATGGAACTAATTAATACTTTTATCTAATTACCGATCTTCCCCACGCCCACAGACCCAACATCGGCATATTCTAATAATACGAGTAGCGACATGTTGTTTAAATAACATTTTTTTTAATTCGAGCAACCTCTACTTAACATATCCTTACAATAAATGTTAATCTTATTTTATTTTACATTATTATTTAATATGTAATTGTTTTCCTACCTGATCGTAGATCAGCGTCCTGCTGCTTCCTGCTGCTTCCTGCTCCGGAACTCCACAAAATGGCCGATGACGCTCGCGTATACGTAATGACGTCAGGATATGCTGCAACAATAAACAAAGGACTACTGTACATTTATGTATAATACTATTTTTGCATTAAAAGTATTTTTTATTTATTATTACATGTATATGAAAATAGTACAAAAATATACATTAAATTTCTAATAAATTGCAGTTTATTTTAATATATTTCTTATTTAATAAAAAAATTTTTTAACTTAATAAAAGACTGTCTCTTCGTTTTTATTTATTTAATGCAATATATCTTATCTTTAACATTTTCATATAAAAATTGTACTTTCTTATCTTACCTGTTTTCTTCTTTCTTTTCCACTTTTTCCAAGTCTTTCCTTTCCTTTCCTTTGCTTTATTTCCGGACCGCTATACTTATCTGGATGTATCATGAAAATAAATGAAGGACAAATGTATCCATAGAAAACAATGTTAAACCGTGGGAACGAAAACATTTCTTTCAGTATTTCACAAACATAATCAATTAATTATCTTTTAAAATTTGAAACTTAATTATTATTCAAGTCTAAATTAAAAAACCATTATATTTTAATTCAAGTCTAAATTAAAAAACCATTATATTTTAATTAAGTTAAAACTAAGACCTTTACAAATAAATGATTTTATTAATATAATTGTCTATAATATCCAGAAAATATTTAATTTAAATTTTCTTAAATATTTTAAAATATACATACCTAAATTTAATAAACATACATTAATTTTATTATGAATACATACACTTTTTCAAATAAATAAATATATAATATTTATTTTTAATTATAAAATGAACAAATTAATACTCAAATAAATTTTTAGTTACTTAATTAAATAAAACTCCACTAAATAAAATTAAATCATTTTTTCCAATAATTATTCTATTATAAAATTAATAATGTAATAGCCTAATTAAAACACAATATAATTATAAATACAATTAAATTATTCATTATTATATCTTTTAATAATTAAATATTTAATACCCAAATTTTAACACACATACATAAGTAAAGTAATATTTCTTATTTATTTATATTCATAATTATTAATTATTATACATACATACATATTTATTTCACATTTCCTTTGTTTAATTCATTAATTAGTTAATACTTTAATCCCCAAATTAATACTCAATACTAAAATTAACAATATCATGTAGAAATAATAATCCTTTGTATAATTCATTAATTAATTAATACTGTACTAATAACAATAAATTAACATTAAAAATTTTAAATTATACTTTACTATATTTATACACATTTAACCATAAAAAATTACCATATAAATTTATAATACAAAAACAAATATTAATTTTTAAAAATAAAAAAAATATTACTAAAATCAAAATTATTTCTAAATAATAAATTTAATTTAAATAGATATATATACATATATATATGCGTTGTAAAAGTACCTGCGTTGTAACAGTACCTGCGTTGTAACAGTATAAGTTGTAAATGTATGCGTTGTAATAGTACCTGCGTTGTAAAAGATGCGTTGTAACAGTACTGCGTTGTAAAAAATGCGTTGTAACAGGTGTATACCAGGCAGGACTCATAGTGTTATAAAGTGATACACTCATAGAACCCTTGCAGTTGTAGAAGTATGCAGGCTTAATTTGTGTAATAGTCTGTTGGTTTATATTTGATAGGTGCACCGCAAAATTAAAATGTTTTTCCTCATAACCTCCTATAAACAGCCGATTTTCACAATAAACTACAGACAAGTGTTGTCAGAAAAAGAAGACCCATACACTCACTTATTTATTGGTTAAAAAAATAACCTTTATTTATTTATTTATTTATTTATTTTTAATATCCTCATTTGCGTGCATGGCTCCAATCTATCAAAACTATAAATTGCCACAGAGCAGGAAATTAGGCTGTGCTTCTGTACTGTCTCAGCGTTAGCTGGCAGCTATGTCGTAGGAGAGAGGGGAGGCCAGTTCCCAGCAGCACATTCACATAAGCCTTGAAAGATCCTGCTTAGGGCTATTCGTTGGTAGATAGTGCCCGAGATACCGAGGCCCCATAAGCACTATGGCTCCTTGCCATAGATACAAGGGTAGGCAATGCCCGCATTAATCATAGGACCTGGGGGAAAAAAAACCCAGGCTCAACACTACTGCTCTAACTGTGTCCAAAAAACTCTCCTACTAGGATTCCCTCCCCTGGCTAGGTCTAGTTTAGAAATCTGGAGAACCGATGACCGCCATTCGTGTATGGTGGGCGGCTGGGCATCTTTCCAGTGTCTGCAGATCTCCCTACGCGCCGCCAGAATAGAATAAAACAACAAATTAGAAGCAGCATTACAGGCTTTGTCTCTCAGGCCGAAGATAACAAGGGCACGGTCAATGGAAATGTGATAACCCAGTGACAGGGATAGTTTGTTTCCAATAGAGTCCCAGAATGAAGTTATTTTTGGGCATTCGTAAAACATATGAATGTCGTATGCAGCAGCTAGTCCACACCTTGGGCTTGAGACCGGGCCTGTCGAAGAAAACTTTGTCAGCCTCTGCGGGGAATAGTATGCCCTGTGTATTGTGAAAAGATGGTTCCTACGGAGCCAAGCAGGTTTAACCAGGTCCCATAATACTACGCAAGAAGCTGACCAAAGCTCCTCCACGTCTATACCTGGCATTGAATCAGCCCATAATGATGTCAGAAGGAAAAATTTACCTTCTGTTTCCTCTATGATCTTATTATACCAGAGTGATATTTCCTTCTTTGCAGGGGGACTGTCCAGCAGGCATGTCACTAGTTCACTGTTACCACCTATAGGTAAGCTACTGACCCGGGTTGGCTGTGCATTATATGTCTGAGACCAGCTTGAAATTTGTATGTATTTGAATCTCGACAGGCTTGGCCCAACTTTGTTGGTTAAGTAGTCCCAAGGAAGTAGAGATCCATCCATGAACAGGTCTCCCCAAGTGTTGTTTCCGGCCTCTCTTAGTGGATGTGTTAGTGCATCTTCTGCCCAAGCTGGGGGAGCGGGTAGGTCCCATATAGGAGCATTCTCTGAGTAATACCCCAATTTGATCGCGTGCCTCACTCTATACCACGTGGATGCTATCCCCTGTAATACCTTCAATTTTATTTATTTTTTAAATTTGGGGTCTCCGAATTTAAACAAAAAACTGACCTTTCCCACTCCCTCACAATTCAGTAAAGTAGAGAACATGCGACCTACCTCTGTTGCTGCTGGTGTTTTTAATAGCATGCGTGAATGCGAGAGCTGAAACGCTCATGCGTAGACCTGAAGATCTGGTCCCTCCAGCCCTCCCTTCTCTCTGCGGCGTCTTATTTTCTTCCAAGAGATTCTTGGGCTCTTGTTATTCCAAATGAAAGTAGAAATCGCGCTCTGTAGCTATGAAATTAACTTAGGATCAAAGAAAAGTGGAATTGAATTAAATAGAAAAGAGATCTTTGGCAGAATACACATCTTTACCAGATTAACCTTACCTAAGATAGTAAGCGGAAGGTGTGACCAGTCTCTCATGTGTTTTCAGCATTGCGCTGCTATTTTGGCAAAATTTAAAGAAGTAATCAAGTCAATGTCTTTAACTATATTTATCCCCAGATATCGTAGTTGAGGTCTTGAAGTTTCATTGACTGTAATTAAGTTGATATTCCAAGACATTGACTCTGTTTTAGAGGCATTCACTTCGTAACCTGAGATTTTTCCAAATTTGAGAGCTAGGTCAATGGCCTCTGGATATGCTGCATTAATGTTTGTCGTAAAAATCATTATATCATCAGCATAAAGTGCCACTTTTTTTTCCCAGTCTCCGAAGACAAAAGGTTTGATAAGTGTACTGTCTCTTAATGTTTGCGCGAAGGGCTCGATATATAAATCGAAAAGAAGGGGAGTCGGGTTCCTCTAGTTACCCTAAATGGTGCCGTAAGGCCCCCATTAATCAAGATTGAAGCTAAAGGGCTACGATATAGCAAGTCGATTGCTCTACGGAATTTATCTCCGACGTAAAAAAATTTCAAGGCCTCCGACAGGTACAGCCAGTTCACCCTGTCGAAGGCCTTGGTGGCATCCAACGTGAGAATAGATAGGGAAAGAACTTCTTTTATGGCCACATCTATGGAAACTACTAGTTCATAAGTGAGCTCATATAACTGTCTCCCTCTTATAAAGCCTTTTCGGTTGGAGTGTATTATGTCAGGCGCAACCTGGCCAAGCCGTTTGGCCAATATAGTGGCAAAAATTTTGTAGTCAGCGTTTAGAATAGAAATAGGCCGGTATGAGCCACAATCCGAGGGAGGCTTCCCTGGCTTCAAAATGAGGGTTATAGAGGCATTGTCCCAAGAAGCAGGTGGTACTTCTCCATCCCTCAATATTTGATTAAATAAAGCCGCTAAAATTGGGGACACCTCTGATATCAAGTTTTTGTATATTTCGCTCGGTAAACCATCGGTTCCTGCCGCCTTGCCCCCTTTTGCTCCCTTTATAGCCTTCTCTACTTCAGCAATGCTTATTTCCTCTTCCAGAAATCTACTCTGTTCAAGTGACAAGGATGGTAGGGATATATCCTCTAACCAGCTCGTGATATCATTATGTGAGACGTTAAGATCTTCGTGATAGATTGATTGAAAGAATGTTTTGAAGGTTTCCCTAATTTCTGCATCGCTTGAAAAGGTTCCCTTTTCTGATGTGACGGAGGCAATGTTATTTCGAACAAGATCTGATTTGACTTTCCAGGCCAGTAATCTATCTGCCCCTTCCCCATACTGGAAGTGAGAGAGTTTGCTTGCCTCCCATTTCTGTAAGACACGCTTCTCTAGGACCGATGATAGGCTACTCTTTAGTCCGTCTATCTCTGCAAGTTTCAGAGATAAGTCATGATTATCTATAAATCTACCAGTATCAATATCGGACTGAACGGTAGACATGCTATTCTCAATAGAAGATACTTCTTCCATGTACTGCCTTCTTCTATGAGCCGCCCTATTCTTCACGATGCCTCTTAGTGTGCACTTAAAAGCGTCCCAAACAGTACCTGCTGGGGCTTTGTCCATGTTGATAATGAAAAACTCACGCGCTTCTGATTGAAGAAATTCTATATCATCTGTTGATGTGAGGAATGATCTATCAAAGGACCACAATCTTGTGGGAGGCTTGCCTCCCCACTCTAGTTCCAGCTTCATCGCGGAATGATCTGATAGGTGCGATGGAATATAGTCTACTAAGATGATAGAATCGACCAAAGCTCTGCTAGTTAGGATAACATCTATTCTTGATCTGTGTCTATACTTGAGATTTCTAAATGAGAAGCCCTGCCTCTGGCCCTCTCTAAGCCTCCAAATATCGACGTATCCGTATTGATTCATTAAACCTAGAAGGCAGTTTCTAGATTTAGAGGAAAATTTCTGTCTACTATTAGGAGATTTGTCCAGTAGAGGGTTCAAGGTGATGTTGAAGTCACCGGTTATGGTCACTGGCTCTGGAAATCTTAAAAGATGTTGAAATAGAGATTCTAGTACGGAAGGGTCATCGCAATTAGGCCCGTAATAGCCTGCTAATGTTATTACCATACCTCCTATCTCTATTGCTACAATGGCCCATCTCCCTCCAGAATCTACTTTCTGCTGTAAAATTTTCAAACTCGTAGGTTTCTTGAAAAGAATAGAAACCCCCCGCATGTTTAATGATTGAGATGTTGAGATTGAGGATTCTATCCATCTATTCCTTTTGGCTAGCTCAAGCCTTTCGCTTTCAATTAAGTGTGTCTCCTGGAGTATAACGATCCCGGCATCAGCATCTCGAAGATATTGCATGA
Organism: Lissotriton vulgaris; assembly: GCF_964263255.1. Classification (NCBI taxonomy): domain Eukaryota; kingdom Metazoa; phylum Chordata; class Amphibia; order Caudata; family Salamandridae; genus Lissotriton; species Lissotriton vulgaris. The sequence continues at coordinate 1,075,785,806 of NC_141689.1, read as the reverse complement.
TTTTATTAGCACGAGATCTGGTGCGGAGACCATTAACGTTCCAGGATAAAATCCTGAGCCTACTCATAGTACTGGGAATATGGGCTACTTTGAGAGACTGCCAGTGTGTAAAGATTCATGCTTTTCTGCCAGCAATAAGTAAGGACTCTTGGGAAAAAGAACTTACAAAAGTACGATGATTGGAGCTCAATCAAGAGTGGATATTTTTTCCTATTTTTATTGTGCCCCTTCACCCCCCAGTGACCCCTGGAACCCACCCCCCTCCCCTGGGAAACCCTTGTACTCACTGACCGTAAGTTTCCGGAAGTAAGTGCCCCTTGCTCTTCCCCGTCCCCACCTCATGTGCCTCTCAATATATCGTAATAACTCGCCTATCAAATGTTATTACATATTTTATAAGTGTTTATTTTTTCCCTTTTGGTTTTTCCTCCAAATTGATTCTTGTTGTTTTACCACATCTAAGCGAAAGGCCTACACCTATATTATTGTCTTTTTTTTTTTTCCTTTTTCTTTTTTCCTTTTTATCTCCTTTTTGTGAATATTTAAGTTGTGTGTATATATTTTGTATTAACTTTTTTTTTTTTAAATTTGCCCGAGCCTATGATGGTGGGGAATTACAACTAGAAAGAGGTTTTTATCGATTGAAGAGTTAAGCATATTTTACCACTCAACTAGCCCCCTTCTCCTTCCTGCTGCCTAAAGACATTTAAAGTTCGTCTGCAGCCTGCACTGATCGAATATTGAACATTTTATTGTCCAGCATTATCTTAAGAGATGCGGGGAAGCCCATCTGCACTGTTGCTCCCAGTTTGCGAAAGGCGTCCATTCTTCTGCCTAGCTCCCACTGTTTATCAAGGGTAAATCTGGACAGGTCAGAGCGTATTTGGAAGTTAAAGCCTTTGCCTGTTAGTGATTTTTGCTTTAAGGCTAGGTTCAAGATATGCTCCTTCAAGGAGTAAGTGTGGAAATTTACGAGAATTTTTCTCGGCTTAGCCCTCTGTGGATTACGCCTGAATGGGTCCCTGTGGATACGTTGTATATCGGTCGCTAACTCTTCTAATTCATTTAGTAAAGCGATAATGAAGCTCTTGATATCAGTACCTTTGCTACCTTCGGGAACATTCAGGATGCGTATATTACTGCACCTTGCGTTGTTTTCCAAAACCTCCATTCTCTCCGATAAGGCCAGCTCTTCCCTTTTTAATTTCAAGATGTCCTCCTGGGTACCCTCAGCTCGCATAGAGATTTATCACACTGTTTCTTCCAAGGCTTGAGTTCTTACCGACAGACTGCCTATCTTTTCATCTAGAGACTTTCAAAAGTTCCTTATTTCTCTTTGATTTGAGGCCGACTTGACAAAACCTTGCTTAATCTCGGCTCATAGTGATGCAAACATCTGTTGCAACGAGGCGACCGAGATGGGTGCTGAATTGGGATCTAAAGCTCCATTTACTTCCAAACAAGGAAGAAGATCGCCATCAGCAGAATTAGAAGTAGGGCTGGATGTCAAAAAAGGCTCTGAAAGTATTCCATCTTCAAAGCTATTTTCGATGTTGTCCGAAGCAATATTGCTGGGAGGGTCTTTACAACTACCCTCTAAAAGTGAGGGCGGAACAACTTTCTCTGTTCGTGAAGCGGTAACTTCAACGACTGGACCTGCTCGACTAATCTGGTTATTGTGTGGATCTCCGCCCCCCCCCCCCAACAGGGATGTTCTGCAGAATGTAATGCAAAATCAGAGTCAAAATCTTCATGCTGGACCAAGCTATCTATAGGGTTAATGAGTGCTGTGGCTGAAGCTAAGTCATGTTCAAGTGACGCCATATCCCTAGCCCCTGGATTGAATTCAATAGAAATACTACCCCTCTGTTGATATTCTTGTCCAATTTCCAGCACTTGTGGGATAACCTTGAAATAAGAACGCAGAGATGGGGTAATCTTAGGAATGGGGGCAGGAAGAGGCTTTGCCTTACTGCGCTTTCTTCCCCTCTTTGCTTTGACTTCAGTAGAAAGGTATGATGAAGTTTTCAGGTCAGGGGATACTTTTGCAGAATTTTGGGAACTCTCTGAAGCTTCAGGTAACTCCCTTCCAAGCTTCTCCCCAGCAGTTAACAGCATGCCTTTACCCCTCCTTTTACGTGAAGCACTAGCTCTCTCCAGGCTCTTCGCTGCGCTTTTACCTTTTTGTCTCTTGTCAGGCGCTGCGGCATTCATGCAACCAGGGGGTAGGTTCGTGGCTCTCAGCTCACACCCACCACACTTGTCTTTTACCTCTTTGACGCTGCTGCTACTGGCTGCTTCCTCCTCCTCGAGCGAATCACTTGCGGGTTGCCTGGTGGGAAAATCAGCTGTGGAAAGGCACGGTGTCGCGCTAAAAGCAAACACGCCCTTACTGCCTCGGCTCGCGTAGCTTGAGTGGGAGTCTCCACGGAGGCTCCGTACCCGCCTGTTCCTGCGGAGCTCCAGGGCGGCCTGTCTCCAGTGCAGCAGCTCAGGTACGCGCTGCCTGCACGTAGGGCGTTTACCACTGCCGGTCACAGAGTTCGCTTCCCCGGCTACGCAGTGCACGCCTTCCTCAACACACATTGGATCGCGGCTATGTAATCCGTGATATCCGTAAGCCCGTAGTTCACAGCAGGCAAGATGTACAAAGGGATTATTCGGAATTTTTACTCTTAGGCTATACTGAAGAGGTTTAGTTAAACATAATGATGTGAAAAGTTCATGCTGGCGAGCCGCGTGAGACAAGCTTCAGGCACTCGAGAATGGGAACGGAGCGGAGCACTGCAGCAGTCAGCCGACTGCCGCCATGTTTCCCTTCCTACGTTTCACAGCCTAGGGGATCGCCACATCCCCGGGTATTGTTTACTAATTGTTCGGGGGGCTTCGAGGCCAACTCAAGTCTGGAGATCACCACCCTCCGTGGCTTTACTTAAATAGCAGGGTGGGCCTCGCCAGTCCCTGAAGCCTCAGTGGCCCTAGGTAGTGCCTTATTGGTTCTGTAATCACACGGGCAGGACTCATAGTGTTATAAAGTGATACACTCATAGAACCCTTGCAGTTGTAGAAGTATGCAGGCTTAATTTGTGTAATAGTCTTTTGGTTTATATTTGATAGGTGCACCGCAAAATTAAAATGTTTTCCCTCATAACCTCCTATAAACAGCCGATTTTCACAATAAACTACAGACAAGTGTTGTCAGAAAAAGAAGACCCATACACTCACTTATTTATTGGTTAAAAAAATAACCTTTATTAAAACAACACAAATAAATGGTAACGCAACTTTATTCGAACAAACAACAGTATAACATGAAATAAGTGGGTGGGACTCCTCCGGAAGCAGCATACAAAACCTGTAAGACAAAAAAGAAACATAAGTATGTGTGCCATGTCCAAGAGAAAAAGAAATGTAGTCAGAATGAAAGGAAGAAAGTGAGAATGGGACAGAGAGGGAGTGAGTGGAAGGGAGAAGGGGAGGGAGAGTCAAAAGAACAGAGGGAGGAGGAGACAGAGCGTCCGCCTACTGCACCCAGCCCTCCATGTTTACCTCCCATCACCCATGTCTCTAGGATGGGTGGGGTCCTCCAACTGTTACAATGGGAAATGTTATGAACTAATTAAATGCTTTTTTTAGGTCACATGGCAATCGCACATCGAGCACACAAGGAGGCCGCACCTGACGCGATTTTGAGAAAATATATTTATCATAATATAAGTTTATTACAGTTAGAAATATATAAATGTTTAAAATATTTTCGTTTTTCGCTTGCTCTCAAATACACTTTAAAGTTATTTAGATATAGTTTTTTAGACATAAAAAAAATGAGGGAATGGCGTACTCGGCGCGACACCATACGTCTTTGATGTAACAAAGGGCCTGGCAGCGTGCACTCGTCGCATAGGCAACGCGCAGCGGTCACGACCACATATGCACATGACGTAACCTGTGTCCTGGTACTGCGTACCCGTCGGATACCAAAGTAGAAGCTGGCGTGACCTCATACGTATATGATGTTAACCAGGATCGCTGTTCCACGAACCCGTCGGATACGAAATGCGCATCATTTAAGAGTTTAGCAATTTGGCGGATAGGATTTGCGTGGTGATGGAGCTTGGTACACTACCGGTATGGGACAGCAGTTTTCTCCCAAAAGAAAAAAAAGGATATACATATTTTTGGGGAAGATATAAAACAGTACATAATTTTCAAAGTTACAAAAAAGGATAATAGAGTTCCAAAATATTACAACTAAATTTGAAAAAATATAGGTTTTATAAATATTAAAATATGAAATTAACATTTAAAAAACCTTAGAAATTCACTAAAATAAACATAGGTTTTACGGACGTTATAGTTAGGAATTAGCATTTAAAAAACCTTTGAAATTCACAAAAAAAACATAGGTTTCAGGGATGTTATAGTTAGTTGGACATTTGACTCATATAAAACCAGAGAAATTCACCTGTTATAGTTAGTTGAGCTAACTATAACTTGTGCGCCCGCAATGCACTGCTGATGATGTCACATATTACATTACTTCATGACATGGTCAGTGACATCACTAATGACATCGCTGATGACATCTCAAATGACATCACTCATGACATTATCCACGTGATAATCTGATGCACATACTGATGCCCTAATATAAACTTTGATACACCCATTCTAATATGCAGACTACTATTTTTGAAACCATACACACAACAATGCCATATACTACATAACACTCAATATTCCCTAGGTCTACACACACATCCAGTCACTTTTATATGTAGTTACTCATCAATACACTACTATAACATGCACTCATTCATCTATACATGCAGTCACACTCTGCCACTCATCCATAGAGTTACTCACATACCTAGTCAGTAATGCAAAGAATCAATCACAGACCCATTTACTCATGTATACAGTTATACACACCAACTCCGTTATTTATAGACACACTGCATCACTTATTTACACAGATACTAACACATATTATTGTCTTATACTATCACTGATAGAAGCAGACACTTATTTATACACCCACTCTTCAAATAACTTACTCTCACGTATAGTCATTTATATACTCCAACATTCACATATAGTGCCTTAAAACATATGTAGTTAGTCACAGATATACCACTGAGACATGCGTTCACTCACCAACACATACATACACACACTAATTCACCCATACAGCCCTTCCCAAATGCACTTTTGAATCCATACAACCAGTGAATCACCCACTCAGACATCTATTCACAGAGTCATACACCCCCCACCCACCCACACAGACAATCAGGGACCCATACAGATACTCAGACAACAAATCAATAACCCATATAGACACTCATGTAGCTATTCAGAAACTCACGCCATTGCTTACACACCAACTGAGAGACTAATACAGACTTTCACACCGTTTAGTCACTAACCCATGCATTTAGTAAGATACGTTCAATCACTCCCTTACACAGTCAGTCACGCACCTACTAAATAATCCCTTCAGGCACTTGTAAATGCAGTCATTCTTCACTACACCTTGGCATAGATATGTATGAAAAATATTTAAACTTTACAGAAACACACATTCACTGGATGATGTCATCAGTGATGGTATTTGAGATGTCATCAGTGATGTCATCAGCAATGTTCCCTCTAATTTTTTTCCTCTGTGTGCGGCAGTGTAGGGTCTATGTGCGCTGCAGCCATGGCTATGTGCGCCAGGAACCACAACGCACGTGTGTGCCGCGCCAAATATCACTACACACGTTTGCTTAAAAACCCAGCAGCCCAGCTCTGTTAAGAAGAGACATTTTATTCCTCTGTCTGATGTAACATTTCCTATACATTGATTTACACACTATGATTCAGTGTCTCTGTGTAAGCGATGTAAAGTGCTTAACACCTTACACTGGTATGAGTGCCGCTATTAAACAAAATAAATAAGAAAGAGAGAGGAGTTTTGAAGACTTGAGGGTCACTGTTAAAGGTTGGTAATGAGAGTATCCGTGGCTGAGGTGGTCATTGGAGCGCCAACAAACATTATCACAGCAGGTGCGACCAGCAGTAAAGCTGGCCCTGTTCAAATGGCACTAATAATGACAGTGAAATTATGAAAACATCCCACATTGCATTTTGAAACCTTGACAGCTATGTTGCTGCATTTCTTTTCTTAATAGGGTTGGGCTGTGGGGTGATTGTGTGCATTTGTTAAGGTTTTCGTGTTAATTGCAGCTAATGCTGGGTGCTGAGATTAACAAGAAAACTTTAACAAATGCACAGGGACATCTTAAGGATTTTGAGTGCCAGGGCCAAACTTATTTCCGGGGCCCCTGATTAGACCAGCTTTGGATTTATGATCCAATCTCAGCTTTTTTGGCCAGGTCACCAACACTGCAGAGGCCCACTGGTCCAAATTCTAAATGTGCTTCCATGGAATATTTAGGGATAGTGGTATGTGTTTTCAAAATTGTAACATAGCCTGAAGGAAAAGGAGAGGAGACTGGTGAGAAATAGGATTTAGTGGCGGAGAAAGGGGAAGAGAGGAACAAAGTAGAAAAAAAGTCAGGGTGCAAAGACGAGAAATGGGGAAGGGGTAATGGAGAAATTGGTAAGAGAGGGACGGAAATAAATGCAGCCAGAGGCTTTGGGGAACTGGGAGGGAGAATGGAGAATGGAAAACCGGTAAGGGAGAAAGCAAAGAACAGGCAGTGAGAGGGAAATGGAGACAAGAATGGGATGGAGAGAAGGGGAAAGTGGGTAAACCTGGAGCGAGACTGATATGAGGAAGACGAAAAAGAAGAAAAGGAGACGGCGAGAGCAGCTGGGGAGTGGAAGAAAAAAGGACAAAAGATATGTCAGAGAAGACAGCGAGTGTGGTATGGCAATGCCTCAGAAGTAGCATCTCTGCATCTCAACGTTGGGGGGTTCTATAAGGAGCCTTTTTCGCCATCTTGTCATTTCTAAACGCTTGCTCTATGTAATGGTGCTCACCTGAACAAACTAAGAAGGGTGTAAGGCTGGTTAGGCCTTGCCAACATTATTTATCTTGCCAAGATGCAGGTCTGAGCAGATAGCAGCTGCAAGTGTGTCAACAACTGATCCATCTGTCTGGAATATTCTCTTCACTAACACTTGCTTCCCTTCTCGAAACTCAGGGGCAGCAACATTGTCGTGGTGTCACCAGGGCTTGCAGTGGAAGCTTTTTCAATATTATATGAAAGCCATAGTTCCTGCTTATTTATCTCATGGAACTAACAACCACTGACAAAGCCAATAGTCTGACTTGTTGTAGGTATGATGTTACTTGTTATATCATATCTGGATGCAATGACAGAAACAGGAAAATACAAGTTGGGGAGCACACATTGCCAAGCACAGAGAAGTTTAAAAAGTCACACAAACACCCCGCAGCCCAGCTCTATTAAGAAGAGAAATACAGCAACTATACAAACACAGCCTGTACTTTACATGCCATGTTTGTAGAGTTGCTACATTTATTTTCTTTAAAAAGTGCAGCTGCAGGGTGATCGTGTGCCTTTGTTAAAGTTTTCAGGTTTAATCGCAGCTCCCGTCTGGAGCTGCAATCAACAAGAAAACTTTCAGATGAAATGAAATGGGATGACTAGGAGTGGGCAGTGCGCTTAGAGGCTTTTATAGATGAGAAAAGAGATCACTGAACTGCTATGCAACTTTTAAATCCTTGAAAAAATACAAACTTAGACCAACATTACAATGCTGACAAGAGATCTGTGAAAACCTGCACCATCACTGCACCTAGTCCCATGGAATGCTCAGGTCACAAATCATCATGCCTAAAAAACACACTCTTTTAGTTGTCAGTTTCTGAAGACAATAATAGAACAATAATTAAGACCCTAAAAAAGACTCTGCTCCTCCACTGCTCAAGACTACTGTTACCATCATCAGTGTCTCACTGGGTCCAGGTTTATCTAGTCTATTCTTCAGACTTGCCATATTGAGCACCTACAATAAAAAAATAGAGAAATACCACAAACATTTCCCCTTTCTTCCTTCCTCTGACCCCATTAAACCTGGAAATAATAATCACCCTACAAATTGAAAAATATTTAGAAGCAAGCCAACTTTTGAATTCCCATTAGTCACTTTTCTGTCCCAACCACATTACGGAAGCTAGGGGCTAGATGTAGGTAGAATAGATTTACCGATTTTAAATTACCGAATTTTACCGATTCGGTAATTTAAAATCGGTAAATCTATGGGGTCGACATGTAGGTATTCCAGATGTGCTGGAATACCGAATCGGATGAATTCGGTATTTACCAATTCGGTAAATACTGAATCGGTAATGCCCATTCATTCCTATGGGCTTTGAAGCCCATAGGAATGAATGGGCATTACCGATTCGGTATTTACCGAATCGGTAAATACCGAATTCACAAGGGTGCAGGGGGTGTCACTTTGACACCCCCTGACACCCCCAAAACAGGCTTGGGTGCCATGTGGCAGGCATACATGCCCTAAGGGCAGGTCTGCCTGTCACATGGCTAGGTGTGCATGCACACATGTGCATGCACACCTGAAATCGGTATTTTACCACACAATAGGATTGTGTGGTAAAATACCGATTTTGTAGGGCCTTTGGGACTCAGAAGAGTCCCACCTACATGTGAGATTTACCGAATCGGTAAAAATACCGATTCGGTATTTTACCGATTCGGTAACTTTACCGATTAGGTAAAGTTACCGAATCTGTAAAATTGTCCCCCTACATGCCAATTCATGTATACCGGTCGGTAACGGCCGAAAATACTGATTTTCGGCCGTTACCGACCGACCTACATCTGGCCCTAGATGTATGGCAAGCTCCTATCACAAGACAGTCTGTTTAACCTGATTAATTTCAGAGCTGAGTTTTGTACAAAAGATCGCCCCCCTTTCGCCCTAATATATGCAAGTACAAAAAAGCGAATCTCATTAACAGTCAAACTGCTTCTTGTTAAAATGTCACATTTTGTCAAAAGGGGTTGTTAAAACTGTACTACCAATGTGACCATAACAGACACTCAAGCAAGTCTCTGTCATTGGCAGCCTAATCATAACTAGAAAGATGGCTGGAGAGTTTTGCTGTTTTCAAATTCAGATGGATTTAATTTATACCAGCCATTGTTGATGCGTATTTATCTTATGCAACTAGCAACTACTTACAAGTCAATAGTCCCACTTGTAGGTATGATCAGGGCATTAAGTGGACCGGGTCTCACCGGTGCTGAGCACTGGCAGTTTTTCAAAGGGGGCCACAAAACAGGTCTCTATCGGGCTCAGTTTTATTCCCTGGCACAAGTAGTCCGTTTTTTCCCAGACTGCAGTGACACTAGGCACATCGATGTGCGCGTGCTCACACTGCTCACTTCTCACTATTAGAGAAGTTAGGGCATGTCATGCCTGGTGAGCCTTTGCAAGTAGGGAGACCAGGAGTCATGAATTTGTCTGGACAGTCCTGGGTTTTCAACTTGTTGTCCCGGCAGATTTCGGGAAATGTGGCTCATGTCCTGGTTTTTTGAGAGGGTGAACTAAAAACAGTGAGAGGCATGTTTTTAAGTGTTTTTAAGCAGGGCTATCAAGCAACTGTTAAGTAAGCAATTTAATTAACAGGGGTTTTTTAAATTACATTTTATTTATTTTCTTAGTGCCTGTGCTGTGCTTCTCTGAGGATGAGGACTGTCATTATTTGCCACTTGATTGATATACATTTGTGTTCCTTCCTCTATTTTTGCAAAATGTCCCGTTTTTTGGGTCACACTCTCTAGTCACCCTACTTGTAGGGGATGGGAAATCCTTTAGAGAGAGTAATTTTCTCTCTGGATTTCCCTTCTCTTTTTGAAACTCAGGGGCAGCAACATTGTCATGGTGTCTCCAGTGCTTTAAATTGAAGCCGTTTCAATATTACATACAAGCCATAGTTGCTGCTTATTTATCTTATGCAACTAACAACCATTGGCAAAGCCAATAGTCCTGACTTGTAGGTATGATGTTACTTGTTGTATCATATATCTGGATGGAATGACTGAAAAGGCAAAATACAAGTTGGTTAGTACACTATACTAAATACAGATTTTTTACTTGTGTTTCTTAAGCCAGGGCCTTAATTACACTGGCCATGCCCCTTTGCGAGATGCCCCCAGTTTTCTCATCCCACTTATAGCCCTGGGTATGATGTTACTTGTTGTAGCATATATCTGGATGCAATGACAGAAACAGGAAAGTACAAGTAGGGTGGCACACTATGCCAAGCACAGAAAAGTGTAAATCACCCCATTTCCTTTATTTATTTATTTAAAACGTTTTGTATAGCGCGAACAAGACCCTGAAGGGTATCAGAGGGCTGAACATAAAGTAAAGAAAGAACAAAGTAAAGAAGACATTGCAGAGTTGTTGTGAAGAGCATCTACATTTGAAATGAGTGTAGACAGGTTAGGGACATTTTTAACTGATTAATCTACTCTCTCACGCAGTGTTAATCTCTCCATCAATGCTTGCTAGTTTCTTGTCTATAAACAGAAGCACGCTAATATTATAAAACATTTCTTTCATTTTAGCTTCTCCTTAATCCCCAATGCTTCCCAACAGCTCATCTATAATCGCATTGTAATGCTACTCAACACCAGTTTGCTTCTTGATCCTCTCCAATCTGGCTTCCTTCCCCTTCATCTCATAGGAACTGTTCTTACAAAGCCCGGCGTGGCATTGCTGAGAAATCTGAAGGCATTCTAACTTTATTAGACCTTTCAAAAATGTTGACAGCCCCCCAGACCTATTCCCCACTACCCCTCATCATCTCCTTCTGATTCTTTCGCCCAACATTTCTGTCCAAGAACAAGAAGTGCATATGAGCTTCCATAAAAAGATGTCCAGTGATTTCGTAACAGAGCTGGGAAGCAGGGTGATTGTGGGGCTTTGTTAAAGATTTCAGGTTAATCACAGTGTCCGTCTGGAGCTGTTTTTAGTCTGAAAACGTTAACAAAGTCACACAATCACCCCGCAGCCCAGCTCTGTTAAAAAAAGAAATGCAGCATCTCTACAATAAGGCGTGAAAAGCCTCTGGTATTGATTAAAAGCAGACAGAATGGTCCGTAGATAAGATACAATGATTCATCTGACCATTTAGAATCCTTCGATTACCAACATGTTTTGACCTGTAGAGATGCCAAGAAAGGTCAAAGGTCTTTGTCAGGGTATTTGGATTCCCTAGCTATGCTATGCATTCATACAATGCAAAAAAGGAACATTTTTTCCTAGCAGTAAACCGTCTAATTAGACATCCACCTAAGTCATGCTAAACTACAGTCTTCATGGATCAGTGTGGGGGAATGCCTCTTCTGTTGTCACACTTTCGTCAAGAGGAGTGCGTTGCTGCAGCACCTTGTTGGGGTCCCCCTTCCACTGCTTCATCCTGATAATACCACTAGGTATTTGTAATTCTTATATCACGATCTGTATTTGTCCTGTAAAATGATTTTACGCCGGGTACACGGACGTTGGTCGAGTCAGCTGGGGTGACACTGTTTCTACCCCAGTGTGAGAGGTTGCTGGTGATGAAGGATGCCATGATTCTTTGTAGGAGAAACAACCTCTCAAATATCTTTTTATGACCCTTGTGCCATTGTTTCCCTTCTGTAAAGAAACTGAAGGAACTACAGGTTTGTGTCCTCAAGTATCAGTGGTATGAAGAATATAACCCACTTTCCAAGCCATAAACTCCTCTTTTATTGCACATACGTCACCCCTAACATAGGCCCTAGGAAGCCCATAGGGCAGGGTACATTCTAATTAACAGGTTAGACATGCATTTTAACGTTTTAGATGTCCTAGTCATGAAAAACTTGTAAATTCGGGTTTTCACTACTGTGAGATTCCCTTAATACATTCAATAAGTGCTAACATTTAAACCTTTCTTGATTGATGTCTGTAATGTCTTAAACGTGTTGGTGCCTGTAGCCTATTCTGGCTATTATGACTGGGTGTAGTTGGCATTTATACTTTGTTTGTTCCTCCCAGACATCCATTTAGTAGAGGGGTTAGGTGTAACTGGTAGGATGGGGGAGCTGGGCTCAGCCCCACTTGCAACTGAATGGGCTGTGCTCTGCATTTACACAAATGACTTTTCACCCCTGCATTGTTCATGCAGCCAGATTGGATCCAGGACATGGGAGTCAGAAAACTTCAAGCACTTACTGTAGAATCTTCTAATTCAAAGAAGGCACCAGGTGTTAAAAGGGGACCCTTAGACCCACTCTTCAGTTCAATTTATGGACCTGCAAAGGACTCTCAGAGGGCTGCCTGCTGCAGTGGCCTGCTGTGTACTCCACAAGACTATTTTGCTGTTCATGGAAGGACTGTTTTGCTGCCTGGAGCCTGCTGTGAACCCACAGTGCTTTGTCCTGCTGCTTGAGCCCTGTTTCATCACCTGCACCCAGAACTACAAGGGTGACTCCAAGGGCAATTTGATGACCTCCTGTTCAGAGCCTCAAGGACAGAAAAGGCTCCGTCCATCTTGAACCTGCCCCTGGACCCAGCCTGTGTGAGTCCTAATCCCCCAATAAGTGCTCCTCCAGTCCTGGACACTTGGTGGTGGTGCTTGAGATGCTAAGATAGCTAAAATCCAAAACTTGGAGCTTAAAGCTGCTCTGAGAACCGAGAGAAGACTGGGACCAACCTGCTCATCTATCTGCCCAATGTGCATCGCCAGTCAACCTAACTTTGCAGCTGCTCCTGCTACGTTTGTCTCCACAGCAAAAAAAATCATGTTCATTCGTCTTTCACCATAGTCGTATCAACCTCATGGAACTCTCATCCGCTACAGTCTCCTGCTTCTTCCCGCTGAAGATTTTTGACCTCCAAAAAAGTGACCAAGTACAAAAGTAGAAATCTTCACTGCGACCTTCTCCTGAGGCTCCTTAATGACTACTCTCCCTCCTCGGGTACCACCTGCGGCCTTGCACCGCGTAATGTTACCTCATCAGAACATTTTCTTCAAAATTTCTTCTAAGTCTGAAGGTAAGCCCATAACCGGCCCAATCCACTTCTTCTATCCAACCCACTTCTTCTATCCAACCCATGCTCCATCACAGCCACCATATCTTTCAACATTGACCCGGTCTCGTGTGTCGAGATGTCGGCAGTTGATGCCTTGATCTTTTAGGCTTTCGTTTTTACCTTAAACTTTATAAATTCATAACTTCAGTTCTACTAATTGAATTTTTATTGTTTTAGTGTCAAATAATGTATTACAATTTACTCTGTTTTTTAAAATTTGGGTTGGACTTTTCTTGTGATGTGCTTTCACTTTATTACTATTTGTGTGCTACATAAATACCTTACACATTGCCTCTAAGTTAAACATGACTGCTTTTGTACCATGCTGCCAGAGGGTTAAGCATAGGTTAATTTAGTGACTTTTTGTGGATTGAGGCTGTTTCATGAACAGGAGTCACCTCCATTTAACCACCAACCCAATTTTTCACATGTTTATTACAGAATGGCCTTGTTTTACAAACATTAAGGGCAGCTATGTTGTTTTAAGTACAATTTGGCTGTGTTCTGAGTTATGTCCTTAGATATATGCAAGTATTAGGTTTTACATGTTTCCCCTACCTATTACCACTTTATTAAAGTGGTAATAGGTAGGGGAAATGATTTATATGTTTCTGTATATTTAAAAAAACAATTATGGAGTTCGGAAAATAAACAAAAAAACAATTTAAAGATACTCTGCACTACACTAGATTTAGCAAATATAGTGTACTACACTATATTTCATTTTTTTACATATTTAATTCTTTACAAAAAGTCTACAGAGTACCAACGAAAAACCTAAAAATGACTGTGCTACTTGAATTTTCTTTTTATTAAAGCACTTTCACTCTATTCCACTCTATGCCAACCATTGTACACCATTCAAGTGTATGCCACTCCACGGTACTCCATTCCACTGTGTGCCATTCTACTCTACACCCCTCCAATATACTCCACTTCAATCTACACCACTCCTCCATGGTACTCGATTCCAGTGTGGATGCCACACTACACCACTCCAATATATTCCCCTTCAATCTACACCACTCCACACTACACCACTTCAATGTACCCGACCCCTCTACGCCAGTACACTTCAATGCTATTCCACTCTACACCACTCCACTGTATGCTTCTCCACTTTATGCCACTCCTTCTACCTCACTTCACTCTTTGCCACACAACTTTACGCTATTTCACTTTATGTTACTCCACGCTATGCTATTACACTGTATGCCACTACAGTCTACCCTGCTACACTCTAGCCCGAGTCACTCTACAACACTCCACTCTACTGTATACCACTCTACACCACTACACTCTATGCTTCTTCACTGTATGCCACTCTATTGTATATTATTCTGCTCTTCACAACTCCACTTTACACCACCCAATTGTATACTACTCCAGTCTATCTCGGCTCTTTACTCTACCTTACCCCACTGTATGCTACTCCCCTGTACGCTACCCCACTATACGCCACTCCCCTCTATGCCACTCCACTCTATGCTATTCCACAATACTCCAATCAACTCTACGCTACTCTAGTGTATCTATTTACGGTACACCTCTTCATTGTCTGCCCCTCCACTGTATGCCAATCCACTGTATGCCACTCCATTCTGCACCACTCAACAGTATGCTACTCCACTCTATACTAACCCAAATATCTGTCAACCAAATTTCACAGATATCTCCCAAATAGGGAACTTAGATCAGCTACTGCTAATCTAATGACCATACCCAAGTTTCGACTGACCACCAAGGGTGGCAAATCCCTAGCAGTCCTAGGCGCCAAGGCCTGGAATGCCCTTCCAGCTAAACTTAGAGCATCACCATCAGAAAAAATCTATAAAAAACTCCTAAAAACATGGATCTACGGATTATCTGATGCAAAATGTAAGACTCTAGTCTAAGGACATCTAAAGCTCAGCTACTACCCCCAAATATTTCATCTTTGCAGTGAAATCAGCAGCGCCAAGATGCTCCATGGAGTGTATGTGCGCTATACAAAAACCAACAAACATCAAACATCCAGTTTTTGCCACTCCACGTTACATAAATCCATTCCATGACACACCACTAGACTCCACCCAAAAACACTCTACTGCGCTTAACAGCAGTCTATACCCCTCCACTATACCATACTATACTCCACTCTATAGCACTACACTGTACAACAATATACTCCTGTCAGTGCCAGTGTACAGCACTCTACTTTGTACCACTGTACAGCACTTTTCTCCATTCTGACTCTGTATGCAACTTCCTCTGCGCTGCTCAACCCCCTTTACTATATTCTACTCTATAGCACACTACTCCACTATACTCAACTCTACACCATTTCCCCAATTTAAGCCACTCCAATCAATGGCACTGTATGCTGCTAAACTCTACAACACTTTATGCTAGTCAACTGCACCTCATTCTACCACACTCTACTCTACCTCACTCCACTCTATAACACTATACTCCACTCTTTATGCCACTCCACTCTACAACAATATTCCACACTGTACAACACGGCATACTACTCCACTGTACAACACGCCACTCCACAGTATAACACTTTAATCCACTCTATGCTATGCCACTACAGTGGACTGCACTCCATGGCACTGTTCTAATATATGAGATGGCACTCAACTATATGACACTATAGTCCGCTCTACGCTACACCACTATACTAAACTCCATTGTATGACATGACAGTTTACCCTACTCTACTCCATTGTACAACACTCCAATATATGCTACTCCACTCTACAATACTCTACTCTAAAAAGTACACTCTACAACACTCTACGCCATAGTACAACACTGTACTACACTGTATGACCCTGTTCTGCACTGTACAATTCTACTCCATTCTATGCCCCTCTATGAGACTCTACTCCACTCTAGGACACACTACAAAACTACCTGTAACGCACTCCTCTGCACTTTACTCCACTGTACTCTATGACACACTAATGCACTGTACTCCTCTGTACTCAACTACTGAACTGTACACTATTCTATGCCACTTAACTCTGTGATTGTGTGTGACACTCCACTCTACTATACTGAACTGCACTGTTCTCTACTCCATGTCACTCCACCATACAAGACTGTAATCCACTCTGCGTTACTCTACTCCACTCTACAATAGTTTCCAACACTCTGAAACATGCCAGTCCATTCCACTGTACCACACACCATTCCACTGTACAACACTTTACTCCACTGTATACTGCATTAGACCTATCTACTTCACTCCATGACACTCTACAATATGCTACTCCACTCTACACTATGCCATTCCACTGAACTTCACTCTTCTCTACTACACTGCATGACACTTTACCCGACTCTATGCCACAGTACGACACTCTATTCTACACTGCTTCACTCTGCCACACTCTACTACACACCAACTCCACTCTACAAGACTCTGCTACTCCCTGTGCCACTATACCACACTGCTCTCGGCTATGGGCCCCTACAGTGCACTGTACAACCCTTTACTCCACTCTATGCTCCTACAATCCAGTGTACAACACTTTCCAACAATTTCTAACACATCCCAGCACTATACTGTACAACATTCTACCCCAATGTATAACACTTTACTCAACGCTACGCTACGCCTGTCCACTCTAGAGCACTCCACACCACTGAACTATACAACACACCACTGTACTCTACTGTACGTAACACCACTCCTATCCACTCTATGACACTACATTGTATGCCACTCTCCTTCACTCTACTGTAGAACCCTCCCCTTAACAACATTTCACTTGACAACACTGAACTCTATGGTTTGAAACACATTTTTTAACTAAAAATAAATATTCAAATTCAATGAAAAAAACTAAGGTTAACCTTTGTTATAGTTAGGATTTTTTTATTCTTTCTATACAAACCAAACTAGATACAAATTTGAAATGCTATAGTTATACCTTAAATGTATAATTCACACACCACTCATGTTCGTGTAGTGTGGTGATTGAGGTGACAACACTATGTATAGAAGTGTGTGACTTATAGTAATTTGAAGGTGTTGAGTAACATATGGTGTGAGTTTGGAATTTCTAAAATGTGTGTAGTTTAAATTTTGTTTGTATAGAAAGAATATATACATATAGCTTACAGTAATTCAAATATGGTGTGCTGATTCTAAATGTAAGCTATGACTATATATATATATATATATATATATATATATATATATATATATATATATATATATATATATATATATGATATATATATATATATATGATATATATATCAGAGTAATACCTTTGCATCCCTTTGACGAACCTCTGCAAAACATTGCAGACCTTTTGCACCCCTTACATTGTGGGAGGATTGAAAGTTTTGCTGCGTTTGGTCAAGGGGTTCAAAGATAAAAGGGTGCCTAAAGCACACTTGAAATCCAATGCATTTTACATAGAAAACGATCAGGTGGATTTTAATGTAATTAGGCAGCATTAGATATTAGGGTGCGCAAATGATTCTTTTGGGTAGTCCAGGCAAGTAGAGTTAGTATATTTTAAGTTAGAAGGTTCTGCAACTTAGTGATATCTGTTCTCGCTGCAGTACCACAGAACATAGCGATGACAAGACAATATGTGATTGGCTAATGCATCCTTTTCTCAACAAGAAAGGCAGCCATCTTGTTTCTTTACAGCACTTTTGAAGGTGTTTTAAGTTAAACGTTAACAATAGGTTAATGTTTTTTCCCTTATCTATTACCACATTAGTAAAGTGGTAATAGGTAGGAAAAATATAGAAAAGTTGCTTTATGTTTTTTTTAAAAATTACTGACTACCGCAGTACTACCTTAGATGTTTCTAGAGAGTACTGTGGTACCCCAAAAGTTTTTTTCAAAAAGAAGCATTTATTTTCACTACTACTAATTTGAGGATAAGAACATTTACCACTATTGAAGAAAAATATAAGCAGATTATGCTGATATGAAATGACACCACCTTGTTATCCGTACATCATAAAGAATGGTAAGATTATTGGTAAATGTTTGCTTATTCAGGAGCCACTTTATGGTGATAATGAGCTTATCCATGTTTAAAAGCTCTCTAAGGCAACTAAAATGAGTACAAAACACATGTACAAACAAAAAAATGAAAATGTCAATGGTTTGTAAAGTTGTACAAGAAGGGAGAGCATTATATATATTTAATGTGAACAGTTTAAAAATAGAGTACTTGCAAATTTGCTCCAACATTATCTCATTACAAGAAATAATAATACCAGGCTGAAACATAATCTAGATGTTCAACATAATGTGGAGAAAGTGTTTACCGTAAATGCAAACTTTTAATTTGAACTATAAATCACATGAAAACACATTAAATGTTGACATATAAAGTATATGGGCCCAATTCACAGAACTAACTTAAGACAAAATCCTAAACTTACTGCCATTTTTGTATTCACAGAAGGTACTTACTCATTTTGTTATTCACAGAAGGCACTTAACAAATTTGGTATTCACAGAAGGCACTTACTCATTTTGGTATTCACAGAAGGCACTTACTCATCAATCAGTAAGTGCCTTCTGTGAATACCAAAATGAGTAAGTTACTCAAAATGAGTAAGTTACTAATTTTGGTATTCACAGGAGGCACTTACTCATCAATGAGTAAGTGCCTTCTGTAAATACAAACATGAGTATTCCTTCATGTGCAATTCACAACAATTTTGAGATTTTCCTACTACCTTAACAATTACAAAATCTCAATTTATGTGAAAGTATAGTGATTGAAACTAAACATATATTTTAAACTATTGCCTGCAACAAAAGAATGTGGTGGCAACTTGGTATGAGATAATTATGGATAATTCAGAGAAAGGGAAAGTACACTGAACTACCTATTGGGTGAAAAAACATCAAATATAAATCTCAACCAATTCTGGCAAGTATCTTTTCAGTTATTATATAGGCTCTTCAAACCAGTATATTTAATACGGAACAATCTTTTTTCCCTCCACACAGCCTATTGGACACCAAATAGGCTAGAGAAATTGAAGGGGTCCAATAGGGAATATTGCAAGAAATGTGGCTTAGAGAATGCTGATGACATCCTTATGTTTGTCTCCTGTCCCAACATTCAGGATTTCCTGGAAGGACATATGTACGTTTGTGATTGACGTCTTGCACACTCACATTTAGGTAAGCCTTGAATTTATTATCTTTGGGTTGTGACTTAAAGTTAGAGAACATTTAGTTTATGGCAATAATTTAAGGTTCTATATAATGTTACTGGGAACATGACAGATCTGTAAATATTTAATTCACTTGGCATCCCCTTTAAAATCCGAATTGCTCAAATCAGTATTTTACGTCTATAGGATGGACCTAAAAAAAGGGTGGTTACTTCAAAGGAACCCTTGAAAAACTGGGTAGAAAGGAACAAGGGAAGATAAAAAAAACTCATGGTTAAATATTATATTGAATTGAGCTGGCACATTGTTGAATGAATCCGATGATTACAGCCACCTTGGGAGTGGATAAGGGTGTCAACACCCCCTTTTCATCTCGAAGGTCCCTTGAGGGCAGACTACTAAGATAGAAGGGAAGCCTTGAGGTTTTCAGTTGAAAACCAACATGGCGGGGGAGGAGCTTCGCGGGCAACCTAGATGGCCGCGTTAGCTCGGAGCTCCGCGGACCTTCCGATCCCCCTCATATATCCTGTCTGAAATCCTGATCCACGCGGGTGGATTCTTATTGCTGGTAGTCTACTGAGGCGGGAGCTGCCTTCCGCCCTCGAATCGGTGGTTCCTACGCTGAGCTACGTCGAGTTGAACTCCGTGCCAGGGCTGTGCCATTGTCTCTCCGGTCTCCGCCACTCCGCACGACTGGAATGCGTAGTGACTGTCTGCTGTCCCTACTGGCGGAGTGCTAGTGCCTGCAGTGCGTTTCTTCATCGGCCTGGCCTAACTGTCTAGATCGGATTCTCTTCTTGGCTCGCTGGGCTCGGGCTTGGCTGGTGTAGCCCTTTGTTCTCATCGGAACCAACATGGTGGGCAGAGGGGACCCCGACAAGACGTCGAACAAAGACGTCCGCGGAAAATCACAGTCACAACAGAGCAGAATTGAGCGATATGTCCAGCCGAAGTCGCCGCCTGCCACGGGTTCTTCTGCCAAGAGCCTTCCATCTACGGGCTCACCTGACGGTTCTGAGCCCACCCTGAGCGACATCATGGGAGCCATTACCAGTTTTCGGGCTGACATGCAGCAGCAGCATGAGATCTTGACCCACAAGGTGGACACTATGGCTGTAGATCTGACTCTCATTAGAGCCGACCTGGGCAAGACTAATGATCGAGTGAAGACACTGGACATCAAGACCTCCAACCTGCAAACCGAGGTCCGGAAACTGCGGATGACTGCGGACCAATTCTCGAGGAGGCTGGAGGACTTTGAGGGACGTGCCAGGCGGCAGAACGTCCGCATTGTTGGTATTCCGGAGGGGTCGGAAGAAGCGGCGACAGACCTCTTTGTGGAGGACCTGATAAAGACCCACTTGGCACCGTCTGGTCTTAGTAACTTTTTCTCTGTGGAGCGTGCCCACCGGGTGCCGGGCGGCCCGCCGAAGTCGGGCGTGGCGCCTAGACCCATCGTGGCACGTCTTCTCAACTTTCGGGACCGGGACGCGGTCCTGCAGGCGTCCAGACGGCATGGACCGCTTAAGTACCAGAACGCTGAAGTACACTTCTACCCGGACTTTACCAGGGCTGTTCAGCGACAGCGCCAGAGCTATGCGGGCGTAAAACGGCGACTGCGAGATATGGGGTATAAGTACTCTATGATGTTCCCTGCCAAACTCCGCATTGAGCATGAGGGCCGGGCCCTGTTCTTTGACTTCGCCGAGAATTTGAGTGAATGGTTGGACACATTGTCGCCGCGTCGGGACGCTCGAGATGAACAAGATGGAGGTGCAGCTGGTGGCTCGGATCTATGAGACTTGGCTCTACTGTGTAACACCGGCGTTTGGTGACCCCGCTTCATGAGACTGTCGGTATTGTTTTTAAGTGACCCTGTTGACTTTCCTGTCGTTACATGGAGGGTGGCGGGAGGTGTTCGCGGAGATTCCTTACTCCTCTGGCTCTTTTTGTAGAGTAGTTTATGGGGCGACAGGCACACTGCTGGTTGGGGGGACTTTTTAGTCTGATGCAGGGGTGCAGGGTGGGGGGTGAAATTATACAAGTTTCTTTGTTTGTTCGTTCTTTCTCTCTTCTTTCCTCTAGGCAATGGATCACGTGTACTGCTGTTCTTCACTTGATGGTTGGGTTGGCTGGGGTAGGGTGGGACGGGTTGAGGGACGATGGGGGGTAAGAAATTAAAAGTGATCAGTTGGAATGTTAATGGGTTGGGTGACCGTGTTAAGAGAGGGGTGGTGATTCAACTGCTTAAGAGGCACATGCCCGATATTGTGCTCCTACAAGAGACGCATTTGATTGGAAATTCTTGCAAAGCTCTTAACCGTAAAGGCTACAAGATGGTGGCTCATTCTGGGTTCTCTTCGGGCTCCCGGGGGGCGGGAATCCTGGTGCGTGCGTCCCTTCCCCTTGAGATTGACGTCACTGTGATTGATGAGAGGGGGCGCTACGCTGCAGTGGCGGGGAGATGGGAAGGGCGTTCCCTCACGCTACTTTCGGTTTATGTTCCCCCAGGCCTACAATCCAGTACTTTCCAGGACCTTGGTGGCGCCATTTTGTCCTTGCCTGATGGTCTATTGATAATTGGGGGTGACTTCAACTCAGTCTGCTCTGGCTCCCTGGACCGCCAACCGCCGAGAGATCTCCGCAGTTCCCAACTGTGGTTGCCTTCCTTTCTTGACTCCTTGGGGTTGGTGGACAGTTGGCGGTTACTACATCCCGCGCTCCGCCATTTCTCCTTCCTTTCGAGTGCCCATGGTAGTCGTTCCCGTATAGACTACGTCCTTACCTTAGCTGCACATGCGTCTGCCGTGTCTGAGGCCCGTTTTTTGGCACGGGGTATTTCTGACCACTCCCCGTTGTGGGTCTCGTTTGATTTTAACATCGTCCTGTCTGACCGGCCGGTGGCGGTTAACCCATGGTATTTCCGTAATCTCAAGACTCGTGCACTCCTTGCTAAGGCCATTGACCTCTACTTCTCGGAGAATGTGGGCTCGGTTGGCTCGGCTATTACCTTGTGGGAGGCATTCAAGACTGTGTTAAGGGGTGAGGCTCTTGCTCTCATTGCGGAGGCCAGGCGAGTCAGAGATGCCGACCTTACATGTATTGAAGATGATGTTTTGCGCCTCGAGTCCCGACTGGGACCTGAGCCCGACCCCTCTCTTTTACATGCCCTTTCCCTTAAACAGACGGAATACCATGATCTCGCCACTAATGCCGCCCTTACCCTGGCCAGGGAACAGCAGGGTCGTATCTACGACGTTGGGGATAAAGCTGGGAAACTGCTGGCTTGGCTGGACAGGCGCGAGATGGCTAGCCGCGTGGTGCCTGAGATCTTGGGCGACGACGGGGTCGCCGTCACGGACCCAAGTGCTATCGCCGAGTCCTTTGCTGATTATTTCCGGGGTGTCTACACTTCCAACTCAGACCGCTCCGAGGCTGACTCGGCTGCGTTCCTCTCAACGATTGACCTTCCCTGTCTTTCTGAGGAGGACCGTGCCGACTTAGATCGAGACATATCCGCGGACGAGATCGCCTCGGCGATCCGTGCACTAAGGTCGGGTAAAGCGACTGGCCCTAATGGTATTCCGGTCGAGTTATATAAAATTCGACCGGATTTGGTATCCACGCACCTGCGGACTATGTTTTTGAAGGCACTGGGCGAGGGCCTCCTCCCCTTAGATCAGAGACTGGCCACCATTGTGGTTATTCACAAAGAGGGGAAACCGAGAGACGTGTGCTGATCCTATCGCCCTATCTCTCTCCTCAATGTAGAGCCTAAGATCCTAGCCAAACTGCTTGCTAATCGATTGGTTGGAGTCATCGGTGATTTGGTGCACCCGGACCAGTCGGGTTTCATTCCCCGCCATAACACTGCCCTCAACCTGCGCCGGCTCCATGGTGTTATGGCCAGAGCTCACACCCTTGAGGAACCGGCGGTGCTTGCTTCTCTTGATGCCACAATGGCTTTTGACTCTCTTGAGTGGAGCTATCTCTGGGCGGTGTTGGCGAAGCTTGGATTTGGTCCGGTCTTTGTGAGTTGGGTGCAACTCCCTTACGCTTGCCCGCTGGCTAATGTCTCAGTTAATGGCCGCGTGTCGGCGTCCTTTGCCCTTCACCGAGGTACCAGGCAGGGTTGCCCCCTGTCGCCTCTCCTGTTTGCCCTGGCTCTTGAGCCGCTTGCGGCCATGCTACGCACACACCCGGACTTACATGGCATAACCTGGGCTCCGGGCTTTGAAGATAGAGTTTCCCTGTACGCAGATGATATTCTCCTCTATCTTACTTCCCCCTGCAAGTCGCTCATTGTGGCATGCGACGTGCTCAGGCTTCTTGGACGCCACTCTGGCCTGGTCATCAACTGGGCCAAGTCGTCTCTATACATTCTAAAGGGGGACACACCGCGCCTCCCTAGAGGCTGCAATATCCAGATGGCCGGACAGGGCTTTAAGTACCTGGGAATATACATTTCCGGTAGTTCCAAGGTGAGATATGACTATAATCTGCTCCCCCCTCTCCAGCGACTGCGGAGAGACGTGGATAGCTGGCGCAAGCTCCCGCTCTCTCTCCTGGGCCGGGCAGCATTGTTCAAAATGATGTCCTTGCCCAGGTTCCTGTATGCCTTACAGAACACTCAGGACCCGGTTCCGGCCCGCTATTTCCGGGAGATTGAGAGTTTGCAACGGGCCTTGCTCTGGGATGGTCGGCTTCGTGTTGCCATCCAGAAGCTCACGTTACCGTGGTACGACGGAGGTATAGCCCTACCGGATGTACGTCGGTACTATTGGTCCTCCCAGCTCACTGCTATCAACCACGGCTTCTATGGCCCTATTGCTAGTCCAGGCTACGCAATGGACAGGTGGCTCCTACGCGGTGGCAACTACTATCGTGCCCTGTATTCTAGATCCTTTGATCGGCGCCTGTCAGGCCCGACCAAGGCAGCGGTTCACGTTTGGCGGACGATCACTAAAGCGCAGGGTTGGCAGGGCAGACTGACTAGGTTTACCCCACTGTACGACTCTGATATCTTGGGCAGGCTGTGGCACACCAAAGGCTTCGACAAATGGGATCTCATAGGCATCTCCAGGGTAGACGATATGGTTATTAAGGGCGAAGTCAAGACCTTTCCTCAACTGCAGGCCGCATTCCGTTTGGGCGCTTCGGAGTTTTTCCGCTACGCCCAGCTGAGACACGCATTGCTCTCTGCCAAGCCGACGGAGGGAGAGATCCCCGAAAGCTCCCCCTTAGAGGACATGATACTGGATGGCCATATGCCTGACAGTGCTATTTCCCTGTCCTATAAGAAATTGATTAATGCTCGAACTGATCTCCTCCTGTGCTTGCAAGACCAATGGACGGCGGACGGCCTGGAACTTGACGATGAGGACTGGCAGAGTGCAGTGTCCTCCCCTAAGGAGGTCGCTATCTCCTCACGCCTCCGACTGGTACAATTCAAAATCCTTCACCGAGTATATGTCACCGGCCCTCGGCTTTTGCATATGGGATTCTCGCCCGATGGCCTTTGTCGTCGAGGTTGTGGTGCTCTTGCAACCTTTTTACATATTCTGTGGGAATGCCCCGTCATTGCCCCCTACTGGGCGAGAGTGCATCGGATCATGGGAGAGGTGACTGGTGTGGTGTTGGCTGCAGAGGCGCGGAGGTGTCTCCTTAATGTTTGGGAACCGTCTGACCACAACACTGCGCAGACTCGTTGGGTGACATTGGGCAATATGGTTGCCAAGCGTGATATTGCTCAGAAGTGGGGTGCAGCTACAGCCCCACTGGTGGTACAATGGAAAGCCAACATGGATTGGTGCATGTTCCGAGAAAAGACGGTCTATGTCGCCAGGGGGAGGCCTCAGACATGGAATAAAGTGTGGGGGGCATGGAATGCGTACAGGGGCGATGTGTGCCTGCCGCCGGAACCTGTCCCTCTGGATGAACACTTATCCCCGTAACCTGTGACACCAACTGTTCTATGCTGTTTGTACTTCTCCTGCTTTTCCCTCCCCCCTCCCCATCCTACCATTCATTCTTTTTATCGATTCTCTGCCTGTCCTCCTCTGCCTTTTGCCGACTCCTTGACGTCTCTGTTGCTCCATTGCCACTCTTACGCGCCTTTTGGCGTTTCTTTTCTTGGTTTAGTTCTCTTTCTTAAAAAAATAAAAAACAACCTGCAATGTTCTGATGTAAATCACCTTGCACTTTTCTCCTCCTGATTCTATGCTGCCTTGCCTCCGGGATGTTAGGCTGAATAGCTGTGTGCTCTTTTATAATAAAGGTTTTAAAAAAAATTTTAAAAAAAGAAAACCAACATGGCATATGAGGACATAAAAACAAAATAAATACGCCGTCTGGAGTGCCCGCGTTTGTCCTGTGTTGCAGGAAGAAATAGTGTATGTACATCCTGGAGCGTTACAGCCGTGGTGCACCTGCAAGTAGGTGGAAGAGGTTGTGATTATGGCATGTTTTATTTGTGCAACTTGAAACGACCCCCGCTACTGTAGCCGTCATGTTGGAAGTAGCAGAATGGCAATGTAAAGTGATTGCGCCCTAGTGAGCTGTCAACGCAAACCTAGAGGCCGACCAGTGAGAGGAAATCCAACTGAAATCCCAGAGGGGAATTTTGACGAGGCTATACAGTGGCAGTCTAAGCGAGTGACTCCGACAAGGAAAGGAGTTTCACCCGGAGAGCAAGACGTGGCATATTGAGAAGAAGAATGGATTAGGCAGCGACATCTATGAATGAGTTTGATCGATGGCGATTAGAGGAGGGCAAGCACATCTTCGATGACCCGGGAGAGGGAACTGCCATGAGCAATCCCAGAGGGACAGCAAATGTGCTTCCGGGTAAGATAAATATTAAGTAAAACATTTACATGCTGGAAAAACTGTCCTAAAACGAAATTAGTAAGTGGTGGACGCTGACCTCATTCATGTGGTACTTGTTACCCAGAGGTTTAAGAATATTTACGGCTCCTTTGTATGAGGTCCCACATCCAGGATTGTTGGAGGAATGGTCCAATTTTACTGCCAAATCTAGTAGAGGCATGATTGAGATATTGGTGAAACATGCTGAACTGGAACTTGTTTGGATCCATGGGGAATTAAGAGTCCTGAGAATTGAGATTGAAGGTTTGGAGGTTCAAGGTGCGGTGAAGGATTTATATAAAAAAATGATGGAGCTCCTGCGAAAATATGAAGATGAGGTTAAAATTAAAAAACAACAGTAGTTTCAGAAACAAACGTTTTTATACAGAGGGACACATATTAACATTTGCAAGAAAATATGATGTCTACAGAAATGAGATGCTCCAACAGGACTCACATAGAAGACAAGATCTGATATCCACAGAATCAAGTTCTGACATCATTACAGACAATGATGATGGTGACAACCACATGCGAAGAAATATGACTCAGGTTTTCACAACGAATATTGCTTGTTGAGGCAAGCCGAAAAACCGAAGAACTGACCCCCTTGGAAGAGAGAGGATAAACAGAAAAGACGTAAAAAAAGACATTGGCCCAGACGAGGTGACAGCGGGCACACCACATAACAAGCAGGCAACACGACAGAAGAAGTGAACCGAGAAGAAAAATGAACAGATTTCTACTTATCACAAAGAAGTCTGACCAAAGATGAAGTATCTCTTTTGGAATTAGGTCTTTCATTTTGTCCGTCCTCGGAATTTAATTATGCACAGGTCAGTATTGCCCTTTATTTGTTTGTGAGAAAATGAAAATTGAACAAAATGCATAAATTGTTTAAGGTTAAACCAAGTTTTATTTCAAAAGATGTAACTACATGTGACATGCAGATTGGTGAAGTAGAGGGGCTTGATCTTAAAACACTACATTGTGGAAGCGAATGTGTAGATCCTAATGTGGAGACTGAGCAAGTCATGGACAGTGCGGGGATTGATATAAGAAGTGGCAGTGGCTTTAAATCAAAATCACATGCTATTCCTACTACTCCCCAGGACAATTTTTATGTATTTCATGAGATGGTTGCTAAAAACCTAATTCGACTGAGGAAAAATGGTGGTATAAAATTGACAATCTCACTGAGGAATAGAGAAAGGCACTGCAATTCCTAAAGGAAGATACCTCTATCATAACAAAGATCAGTAATAAAGGAGGTAATGTTATTATGATGGAATGAAGTGCCTATGAGTTAGAAGTAATGAGACAATTGGGTGGTACAGACTGTTATGAAGTGATTTGAGTGGGAAGCCCCTGTCAGTTCTTATCAGTCTCTTTTGAAACAGTGGATGGAAGAGGCCATTTTAGATGAAGATGAGTATATTTTTAAAAGAATAGACCATCCCAAAATGTCATTGTTTTATATTTTACCTAAAGTACATAAAAACTCAACAAATCCTTCAGGGAGACCTATTGTCTCTTCTAATAAAAGTTTTTTTAGAAAACACTGCCATTTACATTGATAGTTTTTTATTCCCCATTGTGAAAACCCTTCCAGCGCACTGCAAAGACAGTGGTTATTTTTTTACGAAGATTGATCATTTGGTATGATCAGACGCTTATTTGATGATAACACTGGATGTGATTGCACTTTATACATGAATCGATCACACTTTTGGAACACATGCTTGCAAATATTTTTTGAACACTAGACCAGCATGTTTTCTGGAACATAACAGGATGCTTATCAAGATGATACAAATTTGTCTAAGAGAGAATATATTCTTGCATGATGGAGTACTGTATCGACAAAAACACAGTACCAAAATGGGCACTTGCTTTTCCCCCAGCTTCTCCAGTTTAGTGATGGGCTGATGGGAGAAGCAGGTGGTCTGGGCGGATGATAATTATACATTTGTGCAGAATGTTTTAATCTGGACTCAATATATAGACAGTTTGTCTTTATTATGGAATGGAATAAGGGGAAAAGCATAGGAGTATATAGAAAAGCTTAATGATAACCTTTTTAATTTGAAATTGACCACTAGTTCCAGTGAAATAACATTCTTGGATAAATTATTGAAGATTAATGATGGTAAAATCAATACATCAGTTTATCGTAAAGATACAGCTGGAAATAGCACTTTGCACTTTAAAAGCAAACATTTCAGCAATTTAAAGGAAAGTATTCCCGATGGAGAATCCCTTAGATTAAAAAGAATATGTAGCTAGGAGGAAGACTATAATAAAGAACTGGCACAGATGAAGGTAAGATTTATGAAAAGAGGATACAGCCCTTAAATAGTAAATGTGGCTATGAAGAAATCTAAGAACTTAACTAGAAATCAGTTGCTATATCCCAATGCTAGACCAGGAAATGACATGTCTGTGACCTGATTAATTACATGCTTTAATTCTATGTCTAGGCTTTCCTGTTTTCAGTTTCTATTTTTGGTAAATTCTGGTGGGTTTTTTTCAGTTTTTTCAATACCTTAAAAACACAGTGGTTATCAGTGGTTACACATTTTTGTGCCATTAAAATAACAGAAACTGTGTTTTTCCAGTGTTTATGGAATTTTAATTTAATTTGAATTATTACTTGCTTTCTGAACTGATAGTACATGTGTATAAATAGCATGAACACAGGGTATATGAGTTCTAAATAAATTCTTACTGCACCCGAATGGACTACAAAGTCAATAGCATTCTTCATTCACTCTGAAGATTGTAAAGATGCTTTCAGTATACCATCTAGAAAGTTACAAAGATCTTTTAAAGGGAAGAACTTCCGCTTAGCTATCGATTTTGGCAGACCATCTTACAACTGTTTCACATACATGGCTGAATTACTGCAAATACAAACAATATCACTCCAATCTTTATTGAACTTGGTAGAAACTTTTTTCATCAGCACTCCATATTTACCAAACATCTGGTGTCATGTTTTCACCACTATCTCAGATGCTTGGTGAGAACATTCTTTTCACATATACCTGTCACTACATCTTGCATTGAATGTTTAAATCTTGGGGTGTTAGGCATTTCACTTGCAATCAATACTGACACATTAGAAAAGGGGACTGATGTATCAAAGGATTTCAGCCATTCGCTGTCTGTGGGTAAATGTGATGGTACATATTTGGAAAGATTCTTATGAAACCATTTTACCTATCAGGGAAATCAAATGTAGTCAAAATATCAAATATGATTTTGATATTTCCCTATTCTCTACAGTTGATAAATTAACTAAATAAGACATAAAACATGCTTCTAAACACTGCATCTTTAGACCAAAGACCAAAAAACTGAAAAAAGCAGTATCAAGAAGAGGCAATATTTTACTTACAACCATAAACAACAAAACTCAAACAAAATAATGTTAGCCCAGTCTTTCTTGGTGTAAACTTGTATAACAAAGTTACATTGTATCGGCCCCTTCAGGAAGAAATCAAAATGTCTCTTTTACTTTCTTTGAATGGCACTTAGGGGCCGATTAGGATGGCGGAGGGATTGCCTCCGCCAGGCCGGCGGTAGTCACCGCCGGCCTGGCGGAGGCAATCCGTCTGCCATCCTCACAGAAAAGACCCCCCGCCACATTAGAATGGCTGGGGGGTCTGCGGCGGATGGCAAGACCGTCCGCCGCTTTTCCGCCGGTCGCATTCACGACTGGCAGAAAATTGCATACATATGGTGGCGGTGTCTGCGAGACACCGCCAGCCATATTATGATGCCGGCGGTTCTATGCCTTTCCACAGCGACATTGCCGCCGTGAAAAGGCATACGTCTTTGCTTTGGGGGCCGGTTGCGGGCCCCCAGGGTTAAGGGGGGTGGGTGGTGCACATGGGGGTACCTATGGTCCCCCCATGCATTTACATGCACAAAGCGGCAGGCACCACGCAGTGCCTGCCGCTTTGTGCATATTAATGTAAAACATGCTATTTTAACCTTGCAGCGGGTGCTGCTTCAAGCAGCACCCGCCGCAAGGTTAAAGATCCAGGATGTGACCGCCAGGGTGGCGGTCACATCCTAATTGCACCGGAGGGACCACCGCTGCCCCTGCGGGTGGTCCCTCCACCGCGGGGGCGGCGGACGGACGCAGGTCCGTCCACCATCCTAATGAGGTACTTAGTTTGTGGTTGGAAAGGTGTTTTTTCAGTGTTTATATGTTTACACCGGTGATGGTTATTTTCCTTTTGGTGGAGTTTTATCAGTTATTATAGGTTTAAACCTAAAACCAGATAGCCTATCTATGTCACAGAAATTCTGCCAAGGGATTAAAAAACATTGGCTGATATCTAAAGGTGATGCAATGATAGGAGAAGAGCTAGCGAGGACACCACCCATAACTTATAGGGAAGGGATCCCCTTAAGGGATGACCTTACCCATAGCTATCATATCAGTAATCTGAAGCAAGATACTTGGTTGTCTAAACAAACAATCTGTGCAAGGCATGTAGGCTGGTCACTAATATATCTGAATACACCTCCTCAGATGGCCAAAGAGAAGGATTAACAACTTTTATAACTGAGATACGGACCATGTTGTATATGTGTTAACTTGTCCATGCCCTCTTATGTATGTAGGAAGCCCTATTTTTCCTTTGAAGAATGTGTATTAGAGTATCAACAGGCGATATGGGATGTATGACGTTACTACGCAGTTTGTACACCGCACTACCATTACAACATTGGTTTTACAACGCAAGTCGTTACTGCAACTTGCGCTGTAGGGTGCTGGACTTAGGAATAGTATAATTTAGTATTCCAACTCCAGCCTACGTACAGTAGGGAAGGTGTTGGAATAGTAAATCTACTATTCCTTAGCCTTGAGCGCCCTCCAGCGCAAGTCGTGGTAACGACTTGCGTTGTAAAAGCAGCGTTGTAATGGTAGTGCGGTGTAAAGACTGTGTCGTAATGGATGTTCCCCGGCGATATGAGATCATGATTTCAGTTAAATTGTGGAGAGACACTATGAGAAACATGAGAGCAATTTGAAATATTTTGAGTTCGATAGAGTACTCCCAAATCTGAGAAAAGGGAATAAAGTGATGACACTAAGATTTCTGAAATCCAGATATATTGTGGGCTTAAATACAAAATTTCCTGCAGGGCTAAACAGAAGTGAGGAAATGGAAGTCCATGTACAATAAGAATTGGTAACCTGTTGCCGTCTTCTCCAATGTCCTGTTATTATTTGATTTATATATGAAAGAAAAATATATTTTTTGTACTGTGATCAAATTGCTTATTGATGAATGATGAATATATGAATTATAGGCCCTGTTCCACTTTTATGATCCATGTGAAACCTTTGTATATGTGCTTTGGCAAATTAATATTAATTGATTATTTATGTGTATTATATTATTTAATTTTAATTGGAGGAGATTTTTATGATATAAAAATGATTTACTTCGTGTCATTTTTGACCAGTAGAGAGTGGTCGGTTTACAGTATATTTTTTTAGTGACTATATTATACTGTAGTGAATATTTATTCGTCTTTATATTGGGATTTGGTGTAAAGCCATTATGCAACAATTATTTATTATGAACTCTTTACTTCTATGTTACTGCAAGTTTGCGCATGTAATGGGACAATGGAAATGATTAAGATAGGAGAATTGCCTAATATAAATTGATGATTGGGACTTATTAGGAAATTAAACGCTCATAAATGAATTCAGGAATAGCCATGAGAATAACTCCAGAGGTAAATCTATATGTGATTAGTGAATAAGATGAAGATTGGCCTTTTGTCTAGTTCACATTGAAGATGTCACAATTAGGAAACTGGCCCGTATTGAAGAATTGTCTCCTTTCGTTCGGAATGTGTATTAAAGGAATTAAAATTGGCGCTAGCCCTAGTGAAAAATGGAAAAGGAAAGATAAAAGTAACTAAAAATATGTCAATTATATTAGAGAATTATGTGTTTAAAGGATCTTTTGTCTGTGACAAAACATCGAAGGAAAGTATGCCTTTCATATATATGATGATGTTTATTAAACTTTTACTGGGTAGTGGGCCTTGCAAACATTGAAAAAGGCTGGGATCAGCCAAAACATGTCAGTGTTGGACGTGCTGCAATACTTTTTGTTGAACAAAAGATACCCCATCTGGAGTGCCCACGTTTGTCCGGTGTTGCGGGAAGAAACTGTTTATGTTCAGTAATATACATGTTTCAATACGTTTAAAAATTAGGGGCTGATTATTTTATCTACACCGTATTGGTCTGGAACCGCCCGACCATAGGTATGCAGTTCCAACCTCGCAATTTGAATGCATTTTAGGGGAGTCAGAAACATCCATTTCATTATGGCAGCTTGTGCGGTGGGCGGAAACGGTCCGTAGCACATGCTGTTATAGTGAAATGGATGTTTATTAACATCCATGCACCATTTGGCAGGCGCCTCATAATTTCCCATAGCGGAGGGCCATGGGGGAAGGGGGCCCTGCTAGGGCCCCCACATTAATTTTCCAACAGACTTTCCTTGCCAGAAAGGCCAACATGGAACCCACCGACATCGTAATCAGCACCAACGTTGATTGCATGTTCCCTGATTTTTTTATGGTAGTAAATGTTATTTGTTAAGTGATTTTTAATTTATATATAATAAATATAGATGTTTTGTTTTATTTGCTAATAATTCATATATTATAAATATAATTTTGAATTACATTTTTTGATATATGTTTTATTTTAAATAATTGATATTTTATATATGGTATGTTTTAGTAGGTTTCTATATTTATTTAAATGTGTGTATTTTATGTTTAGATATTTATGTGATTTTTTGTAATGATATTTATGTTGTCAATATAATGACAGCTACACTTTGCGCATTCCCTCTAGACAGCCAAAAACACAGGAAGTTTAGGTATGTCTGAAAACTCATCTGCATTCTGATGGCTCCTCCTGGTCAGAAAGGGAGGGAGGGGCTGACATCTACACCTGATTAGGTAGGGCCCTGTCCCACACATAGGGCTGATTATCCCCTACTGAGAGCCGGGAGCCAGGGCAGGGAAGAAAGGAACTTTTTTTACTTCAAAGACCCTTCTTTGAAGTCATCCTCACTTCAGAGGCACCATTGGGTATAAATATGGGGTTTCTGACCACACCAAATCAGACACAACTTGACCTGTGAATAACTCTGCCTGGAGGAAGAACTGCTGTGCTGCTACAAGGACTGCAACGCTGCTGAACTGCTGCCCTGAAAGAATTGCTTTTCTGCTCTGCTGTGCTGCCCTGCTGCCTACTACCCTCTGCCCTGCTGAGGAAAGAATTGGACTTATCTCACTTGAACCCAGAATGACCCCCAAGGGCATGCTGACTTGCCCTCTGTTCCGAAGACTCAGGGACATGAAATACTTCCTAAAATCCTGCAACACCACCTGGACTCTGCCATCTGTGAGTTTTGTCCTGCCAAGTGGTGCCAATCCAGTCCTGGGTCCTTGGAAGTGACGATCTGGTGCATTTCACCCTAAAACAAAGAATTGCCCATCTTCAGCGCTGCTTGATGTCAAAGCCTGCCCGAGTTCTCAGCTCAACGACCCATCGCCCAACTGCAGTGCTGCTCGGCAATGACGTATTGCTTATGAATACCCCAGATTGTCAATGACTGATTGCATACAAATCCCTCGAATCAATGACGATTCATCGGATCCCGGCTCCTTGCATCTCGTCCCCATCCAAAGGCACTGTTTTCAGCAGGCCAAGGCTGGTCCCTGTAACCGACCCGCACTCCATCGTGGTCGGGTTGAACTTTTGAACTTACCCTAGTCAGGCATTCCCAGAAACCTGGTGTGGAGTCTATTTCTTGGTGTTTTCATTGTGTTACTGTGTGTGTGTATTGCACAAATACTTTACACATTGCCTCTATAAATAAGCCTGACTGCTCTGGGCCAAGTTATCAGAGGGTGAGCACAGGTTATCTTAAATGTGTACCTAGCTCTCCCTGACTCGGATTGGGATTCCTGCTTGGACAGGGTGCATACCTCTGCCAACTAGAAAACCAATTTCTAACAATAGGTACAACATAAATAAGAAGTAATAAAATTATTTTGAAAGTCATGCAAATCCTCTCTTTTCTCCATTTACGAAAGCGCTTTTAACATATAGGCTTTAAAAAATAAATTTGATCCTCAAAGCAAAGGTGCAAAAATTCAAGGATAGTTAGTACTTCTCAAAACTATTAAAAACACAAATTCTAAAGAGAAAAAAAACAGTCTTTCAAAAAATTCAGATCAACAGTTTACTTCTTGAATGGGAAATGTATTCAGCATTAGTCAATTCATATTTCATTCTTCATTTCACTTCACAGCTCCTGGGTGAAGCGGATATCTCTTTTATCCAGTTTGAGCTTAAGGCCAGATATATATATATTCACTGAAAAAAACATAGGTTATAGTCGATATATAGTTAGGAATTTGCATTTACAAAACCTTGAAAATTCAATGAAAAAACCATTGGTTTTAGGCCATATATAGTTAGGGATTTGCATTTACAAAACCTTATTTTACTCGCATAAAACCATTGAAATTCCATATATAGTTAGATGCGCTAACTATATATCGCGCACCCGCAATCCACTGCTGATGATGTCACATATTACATCATTCATGACATGGTCAGTGACATCACTGATGACATCACTGATGACAACTCAAATGACATCACTGATGACAACATCCAGTGACTGTATGTTTCTGTAAAGTTAAAATATGTCTTACATATTGAAGAATGAGTGGATGTATAAATGTCTGGATGAAGGATTTAGTAGGTGCATGACTGATTGTATGAGGGAGTGATTAAATGTGTCTCACTGAGTGCATGGGTTAGTGATTAAACTGTATTAATTTGTGTATCATTATATCTGTTGTTCTGTAAACTGCTGCATGTGTTGATCAGTAGCTATATAAATAACTATATGGGTTATTGATTGGTTGCTCAAGTATTTGTATGGGAGACTGAGTATGTGTGTGGGTGGCTGGGAGGTGTGTGACTCTGTGCATAGATGTGTAAGCAGTTGATTCACTAGGTGTATGAGTTCAAGAGTGCATGTGGAAACAGCTATATGGGCGGTTGACTGTGTGCATGAGTGTATTGGTGAGTGAATGGATATCTCAGTGCTACATGTCAAAGTAAGTACATATGTAAAACACAGTACATGTGAGAGTTAACATATATAAATAACTGTGCATAACAGCCAGTGAATGTGTGAGTGGCTGTATGGATCATTGTGAACATGTATCAAGGATTGTATAAGAGAGTAAATATGTATTAGAATATGTTTCAATAAGTAAGGTGTGTATAACTGTATAGTTGAGGAATTGGAGGTGTGTTTGATTCTTTGCATGACTGTCTAGGTGTATGAGTAACTCCATGGATGAGTGACAGTCTGTGAGTGTCTGTTTTCACTGAGTGTATCTAAGGATATATCAGAGTCTGTAGAGGTTCATCGTATTAACACATGAATGATGTCATCTGTGATGTTGTCAGTGATGTCATTTGAGTTGTCATCAGTGATGTCATTTGAGATGTCATCAGTGATGTCATTTGAGTTGTCATCAGTGATGTCATCAGTGATGTCACTGACCATGTCATGAATGATGTAATATGTGACATCATCAGCAGTGGATTGCGGGTGCGCGAAATATAGTTAGCGCATCTAACTATATATGGAATTTCAATGGTTTTATGCGAGTAAAATAAGGTTTTGTAAATGCAAATCCCTAACTATATATGGCCTAAAACCAATGGTTTTTTCATTGAATTTTCAAGGTTTTGTAAATGCAAATTCCTAACTATATATCGACTATAACCTATGGTTTTTTCAGTGAATTTCAATGTTTTTTTAATAGCAAATATGAAAAGCTTTAAAATGTCAAGTACGTGATAGATAAAAACATTTTCGTATTTATGCACGCTGATGTGCTTTGAACGCTGCACCCCCCCCTCCCCTCTTTTCTCTTAGTAGTACTCTCTCTTTGCAGATAGTGAACGGTAGTTAACGCAGACCTTTACCCCCGTTGTAATCCGTCGTACCTGCTTGTCTCTCCATTTGATTGATTGTTATCCAAGCATTTACTGTTTTACAATTGATTCTCTTTGGTTCATTCTCTATTTACAAACAAGCACAAAGTCGCAATACTCTGTTTAGTCTTTGCAGATAGTGAAAAATCGTGTAAAAAAATAAAAGTAATCGAGCAAAATCAGTAGGCCACTAATTGGATCTCTTTTTGACCTCGCTAAAATAGAAATATTAGGAACAACCCTTCATGAGAAATACGAAAATAGTGAGATGAACTTAGCTCCACACCATGAGGGCTGCAAGACAGCTCGACTCCGTCACCCACCCCGCCCAAAATAACGACAAACCCTATGCAAATATAAAAAATATAGACAACACACCAGCAAAGAAACAGGGTAAAACATTTTATTAAATAACTATTTACATAACTATTTTATACTTTTTATTGCCCGATCCGGCTAGCTCAATCGATCGAGCATGAAACTCATGCACTCTGATAGCAAGCGTTGCTACTGATGCTATGCAGACCAAAACTGGTTTTCAGTTTGTACATTTTTCTAGATTTTTCAATCCAAGGTTGGTTGACTTTGTAGAACGATGGCTTCAGATTTTCAACATACGGTGTGGTGGCGCGGACTGCCCCCTCCCCAAGTAAGATTTTCATACGTGAAAGTACGTTAATGGTTTTGGTCCCTGAGTTGCTTCAATGTCACTGCCATTCTCAAATGGCTATAAGTTCTGGATGTTGGGTGCCATAGTTCACAGTTCTGAGCAGCGCTTGTAACACTGTCTGAAGCTTATTTCCACCTACTGCAGCTTCACTATTCTCAAAGTAAGTGAGTGTCGTTTGTGGACCTGACTGCATTTGAAAACAATGTGATATGAAACCTTCCTAAACAGCTTGACGGAGGCCCCCGAGGGGCGGTGTGATGGCCATGGACTCGGAGAAGACACTTGGCTCCGACCCCCTCCCCAAGTCTTATAGCACCGGTGTAGCCTGAGATCGCCCCCGACATAGGCGACCGGCTCTCGGGGTCCGGCGGAACTTTTTGCCTTTTGATGACTCTTCTATTCTGGACCTTGTCCCACAATCCGTTTGACCTGAAGACACGCTGTAGTGGGGCGCCCCTTTACCGTTTCAGTTGCCATTCCGCCCGCTTTGCTACACTGTGCCTCTTCCGCCATTCAGCTGTTTACCGCCCGCTCTTGCGACTACAGCGTCTCGCTCACCATGTAGTTGAGTTGCTCCCGCTCTTGCGGTGCAGCGATAGGCGGCTGCCACAGGACTCTCAAAATGGCGGCCGGCTCTTCGGTTTTGGGCCTGGTCCACTGAAATGGCACTGGGACACCTTTGAACTCGAACGCTTCCCTGATAGGGCTTGGATCCCATTCTCGAAAACGTCCCCTCAGCCGTGAAGATTCTACAAAAGTCCTGGGGGCCCCCGACTCCCGCAGGCTTCTGGTGGGGAGCGGCTGCCATGTCTGCTCGTGAAATGGCCACGACGGAGCTACGAGATGGTAGTGCTCTCATGCTGACGCCAGCTTTAGTCTGAAACATCCAGAAACACTGTAGACTACCAATTCGATCAGTTCCGGTAGCGCCCCAACATGACCTGGAAGAGAAGAACTTGCCCTCCCCTCTTTGACTGATGGTTCTTGTTGCCTGTCCCCTCTGTTGTCATTTAACAGAACTTTTTGGACTGCTGAAAGGGGTTGTGTTCCGAACGCTGGTTGGTGGAGACATTTTGACTATATTCTTGACCTACGTTGTCGCGTAATGCGTTATATGACAAGCCGCGTTAGCGCACCCGGAAGTGATCCGAGGCGCGGCGCGCAGCGCGTAACGTAAGCATAACAGGTCATGTGACTTGTTAATAAAACTTTTCATTGGTTCATTTTACTTTTGTTATTTTAATGATGAAAAGCTTGGTCATATGACCTAAAAATTATGCTTTTTATTGTTTTCGAACATTATTTTTTTTTAAACATGTTATAATATTCCAGGCTAATGTACTTTCCCGGAAAATTTACAACTGTCCTGCAAGTAAAATATATTCCTTTTTCGAGAAAAAGGGCGTTTCTTCGTTCCATGACGGAGCCGTTGAGTAAAAGAGACTCGGCCTGCTGTCTTAGTCGCCGATACGCCTGATTATCAGATTCTTATCGATCACTTTATGTTGCAGAAATGAAAAACACAACTGCCCTTGACCATTTATCTTTACTGCGTTCCTACATATTATACCTTTTATCCGTCATGTAATTGGACTGCTTTATTTCACTTGCCTTTTACTGATTCGAAAACAGTGACTAAAAGTAAAAACTTTACCAATGTAAATACTACTACCGTGTTTTGTTTTAAAAACCTTTATTGTGAAAATGTCAGTATACAAATACGGGCCTATAACCACGTGGGCCGGCCACGGAGCAAACTGAAATCGTATATGATGAGGAGACATTTACACTGTAGAGGAACGTAACGAGCGGGCCATTAGGTTGGAAGAACTAAGGTGTCTAACAGTTGCGGAATCGGTGGACGTACATTTTGTAATTAAAATAAGACAGGGCCACTTACAATAAAATTTTCTAGATATACATTTGCGGGCAAGGAGTTACGAGTCCCATTTATACCGGCGCCATTTTGGGCGAGGCCGGGCAGGTCCAAGATATAGTCAAAATGTCTCCACCAACCATCGGCCAGACCAGAACCCCTTTCGGCCCTGTATGCTACAAGATGGTGTCTTCCATTCAGAAAATATTGTTGGCAGCATTTTGAAAGGAAACAGAAACAGCCGTTCTCCTAGTGAGTTTCACATTGTTACATTTAGGAAGAATGTTGAAGAGTAGTATGTGGAAAATCTGAAGCCATTTTTCTACAAACTCTCAATCAGCCTTGGATGGAAAAAAAATCCTGAAGAATGTACAAACTGAAAACCAATTTTTGTCTGTATAGCATCAACAGCAACGCTTGAGTCAGCTTTGTGTCAAGCCGCCATTTTCATTCAATCAATAGCGTCCCCCTGCACACATTCAGGGACCTGGTCGTGTCTTCAGATGAAACGGATTGTAGGAAAAGAAGCAGAAAGGAAAAGGAAAAAAGTTCCGCCGGACCTCGGGAGCCGGCCGCCTATGTCATGTGCGACCTTTGGCCACACCAGGGCAATAGTGAAGCTGCAGCAGGTGCAAATAAGCTTCAGACAGTCTTACAAGCACTGCTCAGAACTCTCAACTAAGGCACTCAACATCCAGGACTTGCCATTCGGATCTTGGCGCCTTGTGCTGGTTCCGACCTATTCACACATCGGTCCACTACTGACATCACCTCATAAGCCAACGGGGCACCCCACGCCGACTTTCGGCGCAGCATTGTAGGATGGCCACACCAGTGCGGCAACTTGCTGGACACCACCTCGGTGCCATCCGGATCTCGGCGCGTTCGAGTCACTGTACCGCAAAACTGACCGGAACTCAGCTGGACACGCCGTCTTTCGGCGCAGCATTGTAGGATGGCCACACCAGTGCGGCAACTTGCTGGACACCACTTCGGTGCCATCCGGATCTCGGCGCGTTCGATTCACTGTACCGCAAGAGTGACCGCAACTCAGCTGGACACGCCGTCTTTCGGCGCAGCATTGTAGGATGGCCACACCAGTGCGGCAATTTGCTGGACACCACCTCGGTGCCATCCGGATCTCGGTGCGTTGTGCTGCCTTCGGCCTACTGTAGCCGCAAGTGCGGACGCAACTCAGTTGGACGGCGAGTGAAACGCTAAGGGGCGCCGCACTGCAGCCGAGGAGCCTCCATCTTGGGGGAGACGCACAGCCCCCACTGACTGACGCGACCTCACAGGCCAACGGGCGCCCCACGCCGACTTTCGGCGCAGCATTGTAGGATGGCCACACCAGTGCGGCAATTTGCTGGACACCACCTCGGTGCCATCCGGATCTCGACGCGTTGTGCTGCCTTCGGCCTATTCGCACATCGGTCCGCTACTGACGCCGCCTCACGTGCCAACGGATTTTCTACGCTTTTTGTAGCCCTATGCCGCATAACAGGTCATGTGACTTGTTTATAAAACTTTTCATTGGTTCATTTTACTTTTGGTTTCCTAAAGATGGAAGGCTTGGTCATATGACCTAAAAATAACACTTTTCATTGGTTTAGAACATTTTTTTTTCCGAAACGATGAAAGCCCCACCTTGTTTCTGGATCATTCAGACTGAAGCTGGCGTCAGCATGAGAGCACCACCATCTCGTGGCTCCGTCGTGGTCATTCCGCGAGCAATCATGGCAGCCGCTCCCCACCGGAAGCCTGCGGGAGTCGGGGGCCCCCAAGACTTTTGTAGAATCTTCACGGCTGAGGGGACGCTTTTCGAGAATGGAGCCCAAGCCCTAGCAGGCAAGCGTCCGAGTTCCAAGGTGTCCCAGGGCCATTTCAGTGGACCAGGCCCAAAACCGAAGAGCCGTCCGCCATTTTAAGAGTCATGTGGCAGCCGCCTATCGCTGCACTGCAAGAGTGGGAGCAACTCAACAACATGGTGAGCGAGACGCTGTAGCCGCAAGAGCGGGCGCAACTCAGCTGGATGGCCGCCACCTGGGGAGGCCCGTTCACGCCGCCTCCCCCACGCCCCCCCCCCCCCCGGGCCGCCCCACGCCAATTTTCGGAGCAGCATTGTAGGATACCAAAACCAG
Source organism: Lissotriton vulgaris (assembly GCF_964263255.1). Lineage (NCBI taxonomy): Eukaryota > Metazoa > Chordata > Amphibia > Caudata > Salamandridae > Lissotriton > Lissotriton vulgaris. The sequence continues at coordinate 1,075,744,938 of NC_141689.1, read as the reverse complement.
TGCGGCAGTTTACTGGACATCACCTGGGTGCCATCAACATCTCAGCGCGTTCTGCTGCCTTGGGACTATTCGCACAACAGACCGCTACTGACGAGGCCTCCCCCCGCACCACCCGGGACGCCCCACGCCAATTTTCGGAGCAGCATTGTAGGATCCCAAAACCAGTGCGGCACCCAGGCGACATCACCTGGGTGCCGTCCAGAACTCTGCACGTTGTGCTGCCTTGGTACTATTCGCACAAAAGACAGCTTCTAACCATTGTTGCTTTTTTGGGTGAAAAATGTTTAAATGTTTTTACAGTTTTTGTTCCGTTCATTATATTTAAAAGTTAATAAAGTTTTATAATCTTACTTTGTTGGAGTGTTTATATATTTTTTTAAAAACGGGTGAATGGGGCCTTGAATCGGGTTATTGTCATGTGTGGGCTTTGGAAGTGTGCTGCTGCAGGATCGGACATTTCAAACTCAAATGCACGTTCTTTTTCTTACCTTTCCGAAGCATGGAGCGCAATAGCAGGCAGAGAAAGGGTGATGCACGTGTTGAACACTACCTGACCTGGCAAGTTGCTGGCAGTGCCCCCCCGCCCGCTCCTGAAAGAGGGCACACACACACCGCCGCCCCGAGTACTTCACAAATCTTTAAAAGACCATGCGCTTGTTCATGAGGCTTAAATGGTTTATCACCTCTTCTAGAACCCCTGCATCGACCCTCCTTTTGACGTTTCCTGAAAAAATTACCACGTAACACAATACCAAGCCCTGTCAGCTGAAACCCCCGAGGAATCGTGGGGCATATTATCAAGGGGGTTTATCTCCGCTTTTTTGGCTTTAAAAGCCATGAAAGCGGAGATAAAATTATCTCCCTATTACCAAGCTGTCGCTAACACCAGTTAGTGACAGCTAAAAGGAGATAGCGACCATCTTGGGCCCCGCTTTGCATGTCAGTGATACTTATCACTAATGACATGCAAAGTGGGCGTGCCAAGATGTTAGCGACTGGAAACAGTCCCTAACATCGCTATCTCCTATTACCAACTTTTGGAGATATTCGCGCTAAGCGCGAATATCTCCAAAAGCTAACACCTGCCCTGAGCAGTTCTTAGCCATGTTATCCAATGGGAGGTGGATAACATGGCTAAGAGCATTTGCTCGATAATACATGAATATCGCTGACTTTTCTGCGATATTCATGCATTGCGGCCGTTTTTTATCGCATTTGCGATAAACCTTGCTAATAGCAAGGTTTATCTGCGATAAAAATCGCCGATGTGCGGCGATAATTTTTGTCTCTAAACAAGTTAGAGACAAAAATTATCGCTAGTTGTTCGTAATATGCCCCCGGGTTTTTGCTTGCAGAAATCGGGAGGCGGGAGACTAGCACTGAAATCAGTAGTCTCACGCCTGAATCGGGAGGATTGGCATGTCTCGATTCTCTACAGCTGGGGCCATAAACTACATCCGCAGGGCTAGGTGATAGCCTGGGACCGGCCTGGCATCTAAAATGGCTGCCGTGCACGACAAAATTGTGGCATTGGAAAAAAGGCAAGATGGCGCAGACAATGTTTATCAATAAGGATTCATTTATAACAAAATATTTTATCGCAGTGACAAATTGGCGGTCAACACTTCCTGATTTCCATCGAATCGAACGTTAACAGACGTCACGCAGCAAAAAAAAAAAAAGCTCACGCACAGCCGCTGGAAGAGATGTATCAACATATATGAGCCTCCTCAGCCACCCTCATGAAACATAGGGGATTAGGATACGTCTCCCGCACCCCCTTATACCTAGTAATTTAATTAAAACGAAGCACAAAATGGCGAATTCCCGTTTCGCTACCAGTTTGCGGCCCAGTTCGCGGCCCGTGAAGCGCTTCTACCGTGAAAAATCATTTTTTTTTTATTTTCCTCACGGGACCCTTTAATAACCCCAACAACATTCCTAGGGGGTCAAGAAGGGTATACCTTGCCCCCTTTCATTAAATTCCCCCTTCGTTTTTCACCTCTTCTTCTCTCTCGATCCTACCGAGAGATAAGATGGCGGCCGCTCCGGACTGTCACGCAGCAAAAAAAAAAAAAGCTCACGCACAGCCGCTGGAAGAGATGTATCAACATATATGAGCCTCCTCAGCCACCCTCATGAAACATAGGGGATTAGGATACGTCTCCCGCACCCCCTTATACCTAGTAATTGAATTAAAACGAAGCACAAAATGGCGAATTCCCGTTTCGCTACCAGTTTGCGGCCCAGTTCGCGGCCCGTGAAGCGCTTCTACCGTGAAAAATCATTTTTTTTTATTTTCCTCACGGGACCCTTTAATAACCCCAACAACATTCCTAGGGGGTCAAGAGGGGTATACCTTGCCCCCTTTCATTAAATTCCCCCTTCGTTTTTCACCTCTTCTTCTCTCTCGATCCTACCGAGAGATAAGATGGCGGCCGCTCCGGACTGTTTAGAATGTTGACAGACACCGGAGAGCCAATCAGCTTTCTGCGCTCAAAGTTCCGTTTCGCGAAAAGTAAGCGAACCGGAGCGCAGCCTGGAGCGCTGTTACAGATATATATCTTGTTTTAAACGTTAATTTCTCAAAAACTACTGGAGCACATATATTGAGACCTAGCAAAGGCACATCGGGCTAACAGTCCCTACAATTTTGCCAAGTTTCGTGCAAATCCATTCAGCCGTTCGAGCTAAAAGTGAGTCCAACCGCCCTATGGAAATTAACATGGGAAAAACGTGTTTTGGGACCCCCCTTTTTTCTCGGCCCCCCCTCAACAAAACCCCCCCAAATTTTCAAGGGCTGCTCAGAAACAAAATGTGCCATTTTCCTGAAAATTTCAGCCGATTCCGTCCACAAACGCCAAAGTTATTAGACATAGAATTTTCAAAAATCCCATAGGGAAAAAATCCTAACTATATATACCTACTGGCGATAGCCAGTAGGTAATATATATATATTTTAAAACCACAAAGTTGGGAAGTAACATCCATCTCAGGACACTGTAGTAATGCCTACATTTTGTTAAAACTGTAAGGAGCACAGCGCCATCTACTAGACAAGTCTTGTAATTATATCTCACTGCTTTGAAACAATCATTTGGTCATGTCATGTGGAGAAGTGTGGCTCAGGGGTTAGAGGCGGCAGACCCGGAAGCTGAGATCAGTCCTGGACCAGGGTTCAATTCCCCGCCTCGGCGGGTCTTGGGCTCAAAAATTCCACGGACTCGATAATTCTCGTTCCGGTGCCTACTCGACTCACGGGTTCACACTCTGCGACTCTGGGCAATAGCTTGCTTAATCTCCACGACGGCCCCTCGCGGCGGGATGCCTGGCTTTCACCTTGTGGATACCCTGCTGGGGTTATCTCACAGGGGAATACCAGGACGGGTTCCCAAGGCAAGCGCCTTGATGCCTTCGGGTGATACGTGCGCTATATAAATCGCAATACATACATACATACATGTCAGGATTTAAAAGTTTGATTTCATTGTCTTTTTTTTTTTGGTGGTAGACCACTGGTGACCGGGGTTTGGTGAGTCTTTGGGGACAACAGGTTGGTGAGTGTGAATTGTACTACTTTCATGCACGGCATGCAGAATGTTACTCCACCCCCATTTTTTTAGCACCCCGGGAGCCTCCTCTGAAATGGAACAAGTAGAAAACGGTGTTCCAGAACTATGCTGTGGTGTGTGGTCCAAATCTAAGTTTAGAAAGGAAGGTGGTGTTACTATTGCACTACTTAGGAGCTGAAGGTCAGGTGATTTTAGAACACCTTCCTCACTTAAATGTTAATGATGCCAGAGATCTATATGAATATGAAATAAGTTTGAAAAAATTAGATATATATTTCTTGCTCAAAATTAGCACCATCATGGAACGTTACCATTTTGGGAGAAGGGGACAGAAAGGAGAGACAGTGGAAGAATTTGTGTCAGAGTTGGGAAAATTTGCTGCAAGTTGTAAGTTTGGGGGGCTTGCGAGGAAAGGATAAGAGATCAGTTTCTTTTGACGTGCAAGATAGAAAAAATATGCGAAGAGCTCTGGCTGAAAGATGATCCACCTTTGGGGGAGGTGTTAGTAGTTGCCAAACAGGCGGAACACACGATGAAGTTCTTCAGTGAAATTAAGAAAGATTGTGAAGAGAAGGCTAAGAATAATGAAGTCACGAGTGAGATTGAAAGTGTTTTGGTGGTTAAAGGTGCAAAAGGTGATCAGAAGGAAAACAAAGGAGGTTGGAGTCCCAAAGGAAATTGCTACAGGTGCGGAAGAGCAGGTCATTGGGCCAACAGTAGGGAATGCCTGGCGCTCAAGGTAACCTGCAACAAGTGCGGAAGGAGAGGTCATTTTAGAACCTGCTGCAAAAGCAATACTAACTACAGAAGATACAGTAGAGAAGACTCAACACAAGTCTGTGATGAAATTGTACTGCATGTCGAGAGTGGGGCTGTGGGTAACCCGAAAGACTAGATAACTGTTGAAGAGACAGAGGTTGAAGCCATGTTCAACTCCTGTTCTAAACTGACCACTGTTTCGGCAGAGACTTTCGAGAAGGTGTCTAAGGGCAAGATGAAACTCCAAAGAATGGATGTCAGGCCGGGTGGCTATGGTGGTCAACCCATACGCATGAGGGGTTTCTTTTGGGGTACTGTTGGCTACAAGAACAGAATTGCTGTAACTAAGGTATATGGTCAAACAAAGGGGACAACATACTGAGCTGGCAGGTGCAAAAAGACCTGGGCATCTATCTTAATCCAAATAAGAACCCACAAATTTTGGTACAAGAGGTGGACAGAATAGGTGTCAGGATTGAAGATGAGTTCAAAGATATTTTCTCAGAGAAGTTGGGCTGTTTTAAAAAGTATGTGCACAAGATCAGACTAAAAGAGAATGCAAAACCAGTATCAGTCAAAGTAAGAAATCTACTGATTTCCATGCAAGAACCTGTGAGAGAAGAATTAGAGAGACTGTGCTGTTTGGGAGTGATTGAGCCAGTGGAGGCCACGGAGTGGCTAGCACCCATTGTAGCGGCAAGGAAAGGGGATGGGGCTGTGGGCCTATGCATAGATCTAAGAGCACTGAACAAAGAAGTGATAGTGGACAAGTTCCTCCTCCCCAACACCTCCCAGATGATGAACAGGCTTGCTGGCGCACAGGTATTTTCCAGTCTGGACCTTATGTCAGCTTATTATAAGGTCAGGCTACATCCAGAGTCGCAAGATCTCACAGCTTTTGTTACACCCATAGGGGCCTACAGGTTTAAGCGTATGCCTTTTGGACTTGTCTCAGCTGCAGCTGTGTTGCAAAGGATCATGAACAATCTGCTTAAAGGCATTCCTGGAGTTCTATGCTTCTAGGATGATGTTCTGATCTTTGGAGAAGATAACATGCAGCATGAAGGCAGGCTCAGACAAGTCCTAGGGAGATTTTTAGAGCAAGGCCTAATGGTTAAGAAGGAAAAATGTAAAATTTGATGCTCAGAGATAGAGTTTCTGGGACATAAGGTAACTGGGGCAGGCATACTTCCCAAAACAGAGTTGCAGAATACTATCCTCAATATGACCCCGCCTAGAAGCAAATAGGAAATCAAATCATTCATGGGTATGATTGAGTTTTATAGCAAATTTGCCCAGAACTTTGCCAGACGTACCTACCAGATTCGTAATCTCCTCAGGAAGGGGGTTACTTTTGACTGGAGTGAGGCATGCCGAAAAGAATTCGATGACACCAAGAAAGCACTGGCCGAGGCACCTAATCTCAGGGCTTTTGTTCCTGGTAGGAGGACATTCCTGACCACGGATGCAAGCACTAAAGGGTTGTAGGCGGTCCTCCTGACACAGGAAGGTAAAAGTGGAGAAGAGACCATAGTGTTTGCATCTAGATACCTACTTCAGGCAGAGTACAACTACTCAGTTATTGAAAAAGAGGCACTGGCGTTACATTGGGCCTCCAACAAATTTAGAGATTTTGTATGGGGAACGAGGTTTGATATAAGGACTGACCATAAGCCCCTAGTAGAGGTATTTACCAAGAAAGGTTTAGATGCCATCTCGAGCAGGATAAGAAGGTGGGTAGTGAGCTTACAAGAATACACCTTTGGGGTAGAGTACATACCTGAGGTGAAGAATTTAGCTGCTGACTGTCTCTCGCGGCTGGTGGGGGAAACCTCAGAAGGGATCAAGGAGGAGAACAGGCCAGGTGAAGAGGATCATGAGATGGAGAATGAGAAGGTGTGTGCTATCAATCAAAGCGGTGGTGAATGAAGAACTCTGGAAGGTGGAGTTGGAAGGGGATTTGCTTCTTCAAGAAGTATGTGCCAAGACTAAGGGAGGTGGTCTGACCGCAACAAGAGGGAAGAGTCTCTCACACCCTTCTGGATGGTCAGAGATGAACTATCAGTCGCAGACAAGTGTCTCTTCCATGGTACCAAGTTGGTTCCACCACGGAATTTGAGAGAAGTTCTGGTTAATTTGGCTCATGAGGGTCACCTTGGCATCACTAAAACTAAGCAGAGGTTATGCCTAGACTATTGGTGGCCAAATATGGATATGGAGATAGAGAGGAGGATAAGGGAGTGAGTACCTTGCTCGACCAGTGACAAGGTGCTCAAACAACACACAGCCCCCATGCACTGCAGGACTCTGGCGGAAGGCCCGTTGGCCGATGTAACCTTAGACATAGTGGGGCCATTGTCAGGAGAGAACCGCACCCCGTACATCCTGGTACTTATGGACTCATACTCCAAGTGCCCTGAGCTGAAGTTTGTGTCTGAGATAACTACCAAGTCCATCATTGAGTTTCTCCTGGAGGTGTTCCTCCATGAAGGGCTGCCCAGTAGTATCCTGACGGAGAATGGAGTGCAGCTCTGCTCTAGAGAAATGAAGGAATTCCTAGAGTGCACTGGAATCAAACACAGGTTGGGTGCCCTCTGCCATCCGGAGAACAACGGGATGGTTGAGAGATTCAATAAGACCATCAAGGAGTGCATTCAGCTAGCTAAAGCAAGCGGGTTGTGTTGGAGAGACGAGGTAATCAAACGCCTAGAAGCTTACAGTTTAACTCCCTATCAAACTACGGGTATGACCCCTTTTGAGTTGTTGAGAGCTAGGAAACCAAATTCCAGGTTGGTACTAGGTTGGATGAGATGGTACAAGGGGTGGACAGCTCCCATCCGTGAGACACCATGGAGGGACAGAGAGCGGAAGGACATGGCAGATAGGAAGAGAAGGTTTGATAGGGCTCATGCAGTGAAGGCGGTCCATTGCAAGATAGGGCACGCTGTCAAAATCAGGGCTCCAACAGGAAGGGCGAGCTGGTCAGAATTTACGGAGCCCACAAGGGTTGTCAAACTTTTCAGGAATGCTATCAAGACTCTGGACGGGCATATCTGGAACCTGAGCAGAGTGGCTAAGTGCGCTAGTTCCGCTGGACATGGGGACTTGCTCGGTAGTGGGGAGTCGGGCAAGCCAGATGCTGCCAGGTCTTGTGAGTCATCAGTTGATAGGAGGGTCGACACAGGCTGAGCGGTAGGATTATCTGTCATCCCAAATACTTGAAACAGTATGTTGATAAGTAGCCCTGTGTTACTTGTTATGTTGTTGTTCTCACCTGCAAAATGTAAGGAGGGGGATGTGTGGTATCTTCCGATAACAGGGCAGGTTGTCCTCTGACTGCACCTCTACCCAAATGTTCATATTGGTTCTTTCCCTGTGTGCGACCTCGTAGAACACTGCCACACTGAAGGGTTCAAGTTGAGCTCCCTGCGTGGAGACGGTGGGCACCGGCAGTGTGAGCTGTTGCTGAGGTCATGTATTGAAGCTGATTAATAAAAACCTCTTTCCTGAGAACACGACGGCTTCCTGTGATATTTTGAAGTGTAGACGCCTGACTAGATTTTACAGCCCCCCTTGTCATGGCAAGGATTGGCACCTTTTTATTTTAAAAAATGAAACCTCAGTTTGGGATTATCTGTTTGAAAATGAAAAAAATATATTTGATGGATGGCTTCGTCGTTGGCAGAGCTGTTGGTCAAACAGAAAAAAACATTGTCAGAAATGCTGACAGAGGTTACTGACATGCTTTTGAAATAACTGCCAGCTTGGCCGTCATTTTTAAATTTGGCAGGCAGAGTAGTCTCAGTCTGGTAGATGATAATTTCTCCACCAGGCTGACAGAGAATGCTCCGCCTGCCAAATTTAAATATTGTCCGTAGTCAGACAGTGGAGTGGTGTGGCTCACTGGTTAGAGGCGGCAGACCCGAAAGCAGAGAATGGCCCGGGACCAGGGTTCAATTCCGGACGTGCAGGGTCGTGGACCAGGGTCAGCGGACTCGATAATTCTCGCCTCGGTGCCTACTGTAACCAGGGATCACACTCGGCAACTCTGGGCATTAGCTTGCCTCATCTCTACAACGGCCCCCCACACTCGCCGGGGATGCCTGGTTTCACCTTGGAGATACCCAGTAGGGACCATCTCACAGGGATAGCCAGGACGGGTTCCCCAGCGGTCTACAGCACCACGACGCCTCAGGGCAGCAGTGCGCTTTACAAGACCACATACATTACATTACATTGCATTACATATGCCTATTCAGGAGCTATGTACTTCTTGTTTGGAATTCTCTCTCACTTCTTCTTCTTATAGCACCACATGTTACAAACCTCTCAGATGATGATTCTCCAGGGTTCAGCTCAGATTCTTTGCCAGCACTTTCTTTTACTTCTTTAGTTGATTTTGACCACTGTTCTCAGACCGGTTTAATCTTTCTCTAATATTTCTAGGCAGATCAGCTTGAATCAATTTTCCATCTTCTTCATGTCCTTGATTTGCTCAATTGTCATGAGTTTCAACTGCTTGGTTTGCTTTATTTTCATTTTCTTGAGCTTCACATTTTTGGTCTTCGTTTTGTCCCCCCTTTGGTTCTACTTTTTTAACTTGGTTTTGACTTTGTGTGTCAATGGATTGTCTCACTGGTTCTTCATCAGCAGCACACACTCTCCCGGTGAAAGATGTTTGGATCCTATATGGCAAAGCTCCACACTTCTCAACCATATTTGTCACTAAACAAATCCTGTTGTACAGGCCCTTCCACCTTGATTCAAGGCAGGACTTTCTCACAAGATGAAGAACCATTTGTCAAGCTGTAGATCATGACACAATTCTGTACTTGCAAAAGGTGTAGCAAGTTGCACTTGATGAGAGATAGAGCGCACATAGCTGATCTAGGCACTTGCAGTAATCCTAGATCAACTCATCAGTAATATTCACAAGAGCTGCAAATGGTATTTCAAGAACCTTCATGGACCTTCCTATTAACCACTTTGTGGGCACCTAACCATGTCCTTTTATTTGGAGTACTTCTCATGCTTAGTTAACACCAGAGTAAGTGCATCTAGATATTTCTGAGAATTAGAAGCATGCCCTTTTGCCAGCTTATTCTTTACCATTCTGTTATTACTCTCAACTACCCCGGATGCTTCTGAATGATAACTACAATGACACTTTTGATTGATGATCAATGCAGCACACAAAATCTTCATGATATAATTCTTAAAATGTGTTTCCTTATCAGTCACAATTGGAGTTGGCCTGTTAAACCTAGAATTCAACTCCCTAATGAATAGTTTAACAGTTGTTAGTGCATCACATCTCCTTGTTAGGGATGCCTCAATGCACTATGAAAACAGGCAAATAATCACCAAAACTCACTAAAATATATCTTAGGCCATTACATGGTATAATTTCTACAAAATCTACCTGTGGTCTTGTAAAGGGACCTTCTGTTTTTCCTGCAGTGGTACAAACGTTTTCTTTCTCAAATTGCTTTGTTGACATACTATGCATCTCTGACACAAATTCTCTGCAATATTTCTGAAATAAGGATTACACCAGTATGTTTTGAAAAGCATCACCATCCCATCATGTTCCACATGTGTAGGTCCATGCATCAATCTCACAATCTTCAGTAGCAATGAATCTAGCAACAAAAACCCCTCATGTGTATCTTCATAAATTGTCTTGATCTTATTTGAATCCTGTCTTTACCCACTTTTTCTTCTCTTCTTTTGACATTTCATTGTGTACATGTTTTAACTCGTCAAGTGTTTGCACTGATACACAAGCAAAAACGTATGCATTTTCTACAGATTCTGCATTTTCAATTGGATTCGGAGGCAGTGTAGTACACTTTGTAGCTCAACTGAGTCTAAAAGTGGATTGCCAATTGTAATCATGTCACCACCATTCCTATTGGCTACACATTTTACAACAACTATATTCTTTGGCAATTTTCAAGCATAGAGCAAATCTAGAAAGTGTGGTCCATTTTGAACTGGTGCCTCAGTGGAAGTAATGAAACACTGCTGTGACCACAACCCGCCAAAATCATGTGCCACCCCAAAACAATAATGACTATCAATGTAGATTGTAACACTCATTGTATTGGCTATGCAGCAAAATGGCAATTAATGTTGTTACATCAATGGAGTCATGATCAACATCTGTCACCTTCCTTTCACTTTCATCTCTTGTCAATGGTAAGAGAATAGCCGGATTCAATATTTCACATCTTTTGATTGATGCATTTTGATCTGCCAATATAAATTGATCACATTTAGTCAAGCTACTGTTTGTTGGATGCTGGGCTCCCGGATGGATTAAAAGTGTCTCAACTGAATGAGGCACTAGCACATCTAACATGTGATCTTTAACAATTGCTTCACTTTGACCAAGTGTAATAGGTGTTGCAGCTACAGATTCACACATCCAGGCACTGCAGCAGCCACTGTATCGAGGATTCCAGAAAAAAAAGCAATAGGTCTCTTTGCTTTGCCATGTTGTTTTTCAAGAACAGAAAATCAGCACCCTTCCAGTTCAAGACAGAATGAATACATTTTTTCCTAATTATGCGTTTCTAAAGTTGGTGTCTTAGCTGCAGGAAGGCTTGCATACTTCCATCATACCAAGGTATTGGATCGTTGACATCCCTATGAGTCAATCTCTGCAATAGATTTAACAATCAAAGAAAAGTTGGAAATTCACTGATGACAGAAGCCAACCATTCCTAGAAACAACCTCACTCCTCTTTGGGTTCACTGACACAATATCGCTGTAAAAAATCTTGACAATACTGTGTCAAAAATATAATTTAACACAATATTTTTCTCCTTTATTTATAATGGTTAGCACAAAAATATTACTGACACTAATATCATCCAAAAATAGACACAAATATCGATTTGTAATATAAAGTAAATGTTAAATATTTTAATGTATACATTTCATACAATGTGAATTAAATGTATTCCACTATGTAAAAATATATACTGATATAAATACAGAAACACATATATATGAGTTTGTATCTATCTATATCTACATATAGCTATATATATGCCCCCCCCCCGCTGGGTAGGAATAGTTAGGTCAGTCTTTCCATAGCAAATGCATTTTATGTGTTGCTTATACCTTTGGCCCCGTTTGATGAAATGTCCACAAAACTTTCCAGAAGGGAGCTACTTTTTAACTAGTTTGTACATTGAAGGTTTCTGGGATATCTGTCAAGTGGAAGCTGGGAAAAAAGGGGAGTCAAAAAAGCAAGCTCCCGATGCATTTTCAATAACTTCTTTAGGAAGTGCTACCACAAAAACTGTTGAACGGAAATTACTCCAAATTTTGCAGAAAGCTAGATCTTTGTCCATAAATTACACTTCTTGTGATGTGGTGTAAATCCATTCAGTAGATTTTGAGAAATTAAGTTTTAAAAATATTTTTTGATCTGGATGGTTAGGTCCACCAGAGCAGGAGCACCAAATTAAAAATAGAGAGCCCTGATTAGCCCAGAGAGCTTTTTTCCTCTGGGCCACATCACTCCCACAGCACAGGAGTCAGACTACGCAGAGGCGAGCGCTTTGATTGGCTGCTAGCAACATCAGAAAAATGCTGCTCACAGCCATTACAGAACTCGGGGACTTAGTACACAGCCTTGAAGTAAAAAAAACAAAAAACGAAATGTGGAGGGCAGGGAAACCCTGCCCCTAGGCTTCATGGAGTGACCCCCGGGTTAAAAAAATAAATAATGCCAATTTGTGCCACGATCCCTCAGCTCACCCCCATGACACAGTAGTATCCCTGAATCATGGGTGCAGGCAAGGAAACATGTGTTGGCTCCCATCTGGCTGGGGCATTTTTTTATCTCCCGCCAAACAGGAGCAAACACAAAGTCTGCTCCGAGCAGGTGGGAGCTTCGGCTGGGAGCTTACTTGTGTTTTGTTTCCCTGCCCGCTATTGCTCCCGCACGGAGCATGCAGCATAGATAACTGCTCCCTTGGGGCAACTCCCACAGCATGTGGAAATCTGGCTGGAGAGGTGGGGGCCCTGGGGCTGCCCCTGCAGTCTCCAATGTGTCCGTAAAGGGTGCCCGTTAAATATTAAATAAGGCGGGCCCGAGGGATGAGGTTCCAGGGCCATAATGGGACCATGGATAGGGGGCACAGCCCCCTCCCCTTTGTATATAGATATAGCCCTGGTGTCTAGGGTCTCCAGCGAAGGAGTCTCAGGGATGGGGCCACACGGCCCTCTCCCCTTTAAAATAAATACATACATGGGGGATGGAGACCCGTGGGCCTAATAAGGCTTGGGGGAGGGAGGCCATGTGGTCCCCCTCCCCGTTTAATATAGATATGGATGTGGTGGATGGGGTCCTCAAGGCCTAATAAGGCTCAGTAGGGGGGTTATGTGGCCCTTTCCAATTTAAAATAAATACATCCCCGTGGGATGGGATCCCCTGGGCTTAATAAGGCTGGGGACGGGAGCCAAATGGCCCCCGCTCCTTCAAAACAAATACGGCTTTGGGGGATGGGATCCCCGGGGCCTATCAATCCTCGGGAAGGGAGGCATGTGGCCCCCTTTCCACTTTAAAATAAATACATACCTGGAGGATGGGTTCCCCAGGGCCAGAGGCTCGGGGAGAGGGGCCATGCAGCCTTCCTTCCCTGTAAAATCAATACGGGCCTGGGGGATGGGGTCTTCAGGTCCTAATGAGGCTCCGGAAGGCGGGGCCACCCTCCAGGGAAGGGGGTCCCCTTGGTCTGATAAGGCTCATAAGGGAGGCTTCATGCCCTTGCAGCCTCCCTCCCCTTTTAAACAAAAAACAGCCCAGAGGGGTGCTGTACTCGGGGCCTATGAAGGCTTCGGCAGGGGGGTCACATGGCCCTTCTCCCTTTATTTATTATATTTGGCTCCAGGGTATAGGGTCCCCAGGGCCTAATAAGGCTCAGGAGGTAGGCTTCTTGCCCTCCTCCCCTGTTTATATGTATTTGGCCCTGGGGTGGTGTCCCTGGGGCCAATTTAGGGTTGGAGAAGGGGCTGCATGCCCCCTCCCCTTAATATTTATATTTTTGCCCCAGGGGTGGGTCCCTATGTCTCAAAGGTCAACCCTACGCTCTGCATGCCAACAGCATTTGGACAAGAGCAGCATGGGGTTGGTCACAGGGCTTGACCTGTGGGGTGTTGGAAGCAGGGCATGGCTGCAACACTGACCATGCGGCTGACCCCACACCAGGCACGTCTAAAGGACATGCGCGCCATGGATGTTGGCTGCCTCTGGGTGGCTGTCTGCGGGAAATTGGATGCAGGGCCTGGATGAAACCCAAGGTTGCACTTGACAAAAGACTGTGCACAGTGTGGGTTTAGCTGCCTCTGGGTAGTTTGCCAACAGGGCCTGGCCAAAAACCATGAGCTTTGTGGGGCTAGCTGGCCCTGCGGAAAACCTCCCTGCCACAGGGCATTTGATTTATGTACTAGAAAACTAGAAATTCACTCACAAGAGCAAAGGTTAAAGTAATGTTATGGATGGATGTGATAAAAAGATGTTTTGTTTAAAAAAATGTAGAAATTCACTGAGCAACCAAAGGATAAAGTAATGTTATATCATCAATTAATCAGTAGATTTGAAGGGTACTTCTTGTCACTCGTGAAGGTATCCTGGCGCTGGCAGGGTCCAGTTGATTAGTCGAATAGCCAGATCTTCAGAGACTTTTGGAATTCTGGAAAGATGGGGAGGTCCTGAGATGAAAGGGTAGCTCGTTCCATGTCTTTGCTGCTTGGTAGGAGAAGGAGCAACTTCCGCATCTGCAACGTCAAATTCAGGGGGTGAGGGTTAGAGAATGGGATGCGTGGTGGGATGATGGAAGTTCAGGTGGTGGTTCAAGTAGGCGGGTCTGCAGTTGTGTAGGGTCTTGTATGCATGGGTCAGGAGCTTGAACTTGAGTCTTTTTGTACAGGGAACCAGTGGAGTTCCCTGAGGTAGTGGGTGATGTGAGTTCTTCTAGGGAGATCCAGGACGAGTCTGGCTGCGCATTCTGCTTGGTCTGTAGTTGTTGTCGGAAGTGAGCTGTGATATGTGCGTACAGAGCATTGCTATAGTCCACTCGGCTGGAAATGAGGGCCTGAATGATGGTGCGTTTTTAGCTTTGGGGTAACCATTTGAAAATTTTGAACTAAAGAAATGAAAAAATTCACCATTCTTAGTTAGCAGAGCTAACTATAACTTGCGCCCCTCACCATGCACTGCTTATGACCTCACATATTACATCTCTCATGACATGTTCTATGACATCATTAATGACATCTCTAATGACATTTTGGATGACATCACTGAAGCTATGAACTATACTCTGGATGCCAACCCAACATAAAAGCTGAAACGAAACCTGATGTTCCTTCTTTCATAGGACCTTCCTTTACACTTAATGCCTGTAAATTTGCATCACTCTCTGATAATATGCATGAACTGACTCATCTAAAGTTTGTGTCATAATTTCTAACCAGTTAACCTGTTAAACAGGTATCTTTCTCTTCAAATGTTCAATAGCCTCAGCATATTTTTCCATCACCACTTCGAAGACTTTAGAAAACATGGTTCTTCATCTGGCCACAACACTACCATCTGATTGAGAATATTACATCTATTTCTTTGCATATCATTTTTGATACAGTTACAATTCTTTTCACTTCAATATACCATTTCTCAGGTTCTTAGCTAAGCTTTGGAAAATCGTTTGTAAAAGTCAATAAGTCCTGTCTACTCCACAGTACATGGACCAAAGCTCCTCCTGGCACTTTTCTCATAGGACATTTTCCTTTAACCCCTTCGATGCGGGTGACAAAGCCAGTTCGTCATGGGCGTTACCTGCTCTGCGCGCATGACGAGCTGGCTTTGTCACGTAACGCAGGATTTTTGAAATTCCAGCGCGCAGCGGGAAAACGCGCTGGCGCGCATGCGGTTAATCGTATCACACTCAGAGTCACTCATAACTTTCCTCTCTTTATTTTTCAATGGCATTGAAATCCATGTACCACTGTCTATGTTCACATTCTCCTGATCTCTAATCATTTCCATATTCTCCGTAAAGTCTGTCACAATTGTATAAGTTTTCATTTTGCGTTTGCTCAATTATGTATGGCTTACAAATTCTTTTGCTCAAATTTACACTCATTTAATTCGTCACTCATTTAAGTTTTGCATGTATGCAAAAACGTTATCCTGCTTATAAATTGAAATGCCCCAATTCATCAAATATTGATTTCAGAGTCCAATTTGTATCAGCCTTTGAACCACTAATTTGTTGCAAATTCAGTTTGCGTGTTGATGCAACTACTGTCCCACTTTTCGGTGAAAATTCTAACTAAAATTTCTATCCTGACCCAACTGCAATTCACCAACCTCATTATAAGGTTGTGGAGTAATCACTATCAATAATCCATCCACCAATTCATCCTCTACTAGGGAATCACTATTTTTCTTGGTTTTATTTTTAATTGATTTTGTTTTGTCCTTTACTGGATCAATGGTAATCACAGGAAACATTGTCAGAGTTTCCAACACGTCAGTAAGCTATGCCTGTTACCGCAAATGTAACCTAGTATCCATCTAATCATGTACAGACTTACCAACCTGACCTCTCAGCAGTTTCAGTTGTGCCTTTGGTTGCAGTTTTGTGCCAAACAATGTATGTCTCAAGTTTCTTCAACTGAAACATACATTTCTCAAGAAATAGTAACTTTTTATCATTTTGCAGTAGGTTTGTTCCACTCTTTAAGCATAAGTATGTATGCATTCCAAAATTTACAAGCATCTATTGAGAACTTACAACTGGCGAAGAGTTTACTCTTCTGTCAGTAAGTTCTTTTCAGATTTACTCAAATTTGTACCCATTATAATTTCAAACAAACTTCACACTACACCACACATTCAAACACTAGTGTAATCCTAAAACGATATCTTCAAACACAAAAGTTCATGAACCAAAAACAATTAATAATGAAAGACTTGCTTCTGTGAACCAGGAAACTGGACAGAAATCAAACTCATCACAAGAGGGAAGTAGTGCTTGAAGACACTACCCTACAGTATACACACTTAGCTAAGCTTTGACCTGCAATGTCCTAACCTGGAATTAACATGGCTTACCCTTGTGCACATAATTAACATAGCTTACCCTTGTGCACGTAATACATCACTATTACACTCCTAATTAGTTCTCACTCACAACAATATTGTTGAGGAATTCTCAAACTTCCAAAAACCTTGCTGCAACGATCCTTTTTTTTGATAAACAATTTTATTGGTGTTTGGAAAAAACACCAGTTATAGTCTTAGTACAATACATTTCAGTAATGATGTGAAATCCTGCGCTTGTTTGGACATTATACATTTGGTAGTTCATGACCCCACAAGGCCCCAAGTAATAGATACAGTCAGTGAAGTAAAACGTATTCATTCTATCTGACACAGCCATTTGCCCTAGACCTTACGGTGTTTGGCCGGACAGTCCCGGGCTACATATAGGGGTTTATCTTGCGCTGGTCAGCAGTCCACTCCCTTGTACCACTTCCTGAAGCTAGGTGGGTTCAAAAACTTCCAGTTGGCAGCTATGTCTCTCTTGGCCACGATCATGGCCGTATTGAAGAACAGTTTGTCGTTCCTGAACCCATTCAGTCCGTCTGTGATCCCCAGGAGCATGTTTAGTGGGTTATGTGGGACCTCCCAACCCAAGAGCTCTGTGAGCTCCCTTTCTATAGACTCCCAATACTGCGCCAAGAGGGGGCAGGTCCACATCATGTGAAAGAAGTCTGCCTGTTCTTGGCCACAGCGTGTGCAGGATGCAGTTGGGTTCAAACCAGCACTGTGGAGGTGCTTGGGGGTTAAGTAGGCTATATGCAAATAGTATAGTTGGAACAGGCGGAGCCTATCTGACGCAGTGACCGTCTTGGGTGCCATCAGTGTGTCCCTCCAATCTTTCTCCACAAGGGGTCTCACCCAGCTCTCCCATTGGCTTCTGAAACGGTCTAATGTAGGTGGGGTATTGATGGTTAGGGAACAATAAATATGTGAAATTACCCCCTTTCCCAGGTTCCTCATCATAGTTTGTGCCTCTGGAGGACTGTATTCCGGTAGTGTTGTGCATTCCAGTATATGTGTGTGGAGGGCATGGCACAACTGTAAGTTTTCGTAGAATTGTGATAGGTGTTGGGAGTATCTGGTTTGCAGGTCTTGGAAGGTGTGTATATGTTCGCCGGTCCACACATCCCCAAGTTGGGAAATCCCAATGAGATCCCATGCCCGGAATCCTTTTAATTCGCTAACCTCCCTAAGACAAGTGCCATGCCACAGCGGTATGCATTGCGTCAGTTTGTTTGTCCAGTGGGTGGGGTGCAAGGAAGCTCAACAGGCCAGAAAAACAGCCTGTGTCACCACAGGTAGAGTTCTAGGTA
Organism: Lissotriton vulgaris; assembly: GCF_964263255.1. NCBI lineage: Eukaryota > Metazoa > Chordata > Amphibia > Caudata > Salamandridae > Lissotriton > Lissotriton vulgaris. The sequence goes on along the minus strand of NC_141689.1, from coordinate 1,075,727,166 downwards.
TGGGTGCCCCATACATCATTGTTTGGATCCTAGGTAGGCCCAATACACTCAATACGAGTCTGTACGTTGGGTCAGACCATCCCCCGTTAAACCAGTCGTGCAGTGTGAGTAGGCGGGCCGCCAGGTATTATAAGTATAAGTCAGCAACTATCCTTTTAAGCCCAAAACATGCTTTTTTAATTCTGAAAGTCCCATTATTTAAAGCAGTATAATCATGATAAACCCATATTTCAAACCACTGAAGTTTACTATGTTGGTACTTTTGTTATGTACTGCACTTCCATCTGAACTGTTGAGGAAAGATGTAGTCCCTTCTGCATTGAAGCATCTTGAAGTTGTACGTTATTTCGGTATTATTGCTGAGCAGAAATGGTCAAGGCATATAGACAGTATCTGCATTTAGACACTGAACTTTGTTTATGGCCTAAGTGCACACATTTGTTTTTGGTCCTATTAAAAAAGTGAATAATTCTTTAATTTTTGATGCAGATATATACAGTGTGAGAACATATCTTATCATACTTTTCAATTCTTAGCACACTGCTTGAAAATCCTCTTAGTGCTCCTTCAGGACTTTTTGAAGATTGTAACACAATCTGCCTCGGTTTTAGCCATATACCTTGCTCTTCTGAAATACCAAATCAGTCACGTGTCATGAAGAAGATGGCCTATCATCTGATCTTCAGCCATCATTGCAGTGAGAACACATGCGAGTGCAAGTGAAAGTTGCACTAGCTACATTTCCATAAGGGTATTGTATATATTTACATAGCTGTCACAAGCGAGTCTTTCTGTCTGCTCGTGGCTGTCACGCTCTTTTCGGGTTGTTGATGTTCAAGCGGGGTTCTCGGTGGGTGATTAACGGGTGGTGAGGAGAACGGGTAGATTTATGTGTACTTTCTACTACGAAGATGGATTAAACTTTTCTTTCAATACACTTCCTGTTTTTGTGATTATTGGAAGATAAGCAAGATTACTCTTTCCTACACTGGCGACGAGCGGGCACGGATCCATTGCCCTTGCTAATTGTGAGGAATTTTATTCATTTTAAACATTTCTTTTTTTAAATTAATGATTTTACGCATTATTTTTCATTGTTTATCTCACACCTATTGGATACATCATTGTGACCTTGTTGAAGACGCACAGGCACAGTTTTAACGACTTGCTATTTAAACGTTTTAAAAAGGTTATTTTATTCCTGAACTGTGCGTCGGACCTGATTTGGAGGAGTTTCACTTGGCAGTGTTGCAATAGTGGTGCAGTGAGCTCGGAAGTGAGAAGGTCATATGCATCAAGTGAGTAGAGGATTTGTTTTGTTCACCCGTGTAATATATCCTTTTCACTTTGCATCTTTTAAAGTTGTGGACTTCACCTACCTTCTAAATAGAATCCTCTGATCTCCTTCACAACTTGATCATTGTTTCCACTCCGCTCCCACACCAATTCTATTATGCAAGCGCTTCCTTTGTGTGTAAACGTAGTGACATCATTACGTGGCGTATTTTCAACTTTTACCCTACGTGCCTCCAGCTTGGGAAAATAACATTTGCATAAAATCCGGTGATAGGCACGCCGTTCTTATGGGAGCATTGTTTTCTTCGTATCTCTTATAAGGAAACCATCGGTGACACACACACCGTGTGTTTACAAGGTACTGTTTATTCAATAATATTTTATTCTGGAGAGGAAATTGTTAGTGACATTAATGAAGTTTTTTTAAGAAACAAATCGAATGAAATTGTGAAGTGCTTTTCATTATTGATGCATTATTTCATAATAGCTCACATTTATTCATTTAAGTTATTTCCATTATTAAGGCGTTCTGTCAAATGTATTTGTTAAGGATAAATTCTCATTACTTTAATCATTTTATCCTATCAATTATATTTTTCCAATTACAATGTCTGGCACTGTTCCTCCAACTTCGTTTCTCTCATACTCTGGAGATCCTCCAATGGCATGGGAAGTTTGAGAACCTGTTTTCCTAGCCTATGTGAAGTTTTAGAAGGAGACGATTGTGAATCTGAAAGGAAACTGTCATGGTTGAAATACTGCTTAGGGGGTTTTGGTTTAAAAGAATTTAAAACTTTACTTGCATTAATCAATCCTGGGAGAATTAATGTTTACCAGTATGCTTCTGCTCAACTCAACCTTAGTTTTGGGAAAAAAAGAGTATAGTCATGGAAAGAATAATCTTTTACTCGCGCAAACAACAACCAGATGGGTCTATTGAAGACTATGTATCAGCACTTAGATCTGTGGCAGTTACTTGTGATTTTGAACATATCTCTTATGAACAAGTTTTAAGAGACCAAATATTAATGAGAACCAACAGTAAAAAAGTTTTAAAAAAACAATGGCCTACATCAGACTTATCATTAAATGCTGCTATTGACATTGCAAAGACAATTGAACATTCAGAAAAATGTGTAAAGGAAATTAGAGGCAATGACAAAGGTGATGTATTCAGTGTCACCAAGGAATCTAATGATACAGAGAAACACAAAAAAATGTATACTCAAACGAATGACAATTCCAATAAATTTGAAAACAAATATAAGTACACCAATACAAAATTTGAAAAACGGAACTTACAACTTCTTTGTTTCAGGTGTGGGAGCAATGGTCATTTGGCGAATTATAAAGGATGTCCTGCTTTGATAAAGTGTGTTCTAAATGTAATAAGAAAGGTCATTTCAGTAGATTCTGTAAGACTGTTCCAAAGAATGTGAATCATATACAATGTTTAGAAAGCAATGCTTTTTCTGGTAATAGCAGTGAAAATGAGATCAACACAGTCAACAATATCTGTGATGATGAAAGTTTTTCTAAATTTCCTTCTTGTTTCATCAATGTAGATGGAGTAGAATTGTGATTTTTTGTTGACTCATGTGCATGGTATTCTATCATCTCCTCAAAAGTTTTTTTATGAAAAATGGCCTAATAGACTTCTTTTCCTTCCTAATGTGTCTCCTGTAGGTTATACAAGACATAAAATTGATTTAATAGGTTTCTTCTCAGCCAATTTAATTTTTTCAGGTTGTCATGCCTTCAGCAAAGTTTATGTAGCAAAATCAGGCAAATCTCTTTTAGGATGGCCACAACAAGAGCAATTAGGAATCAGACTTGATTCCAGAGCTAATCCTCCTGTGCATGTAGTTGACTCGTTAACTGAATCCAATTCTACTCTCATTAATAATTTGATCTTAGAGTTTCCCAGTGTATTCAGTGGAAAGTTAGGGAAATACCAAGGTTTTGAGCATGTTATTAAATTACATGAAAATTCTATACCCATACGTCATAAGGTGAGAAATGTTCCCCTTTCCTACAGGGGCAAATTGAAAGATATGCTCAAAAATGTATCATTGAACCCATAGAGTCTTCCCCATGGGTTTCTCCCATTGTTATTTTCAATCAAACCATCAGGCGAACTCAGGCTCTGTGTTGATTTATGCAGCCTAAACCGTGCCATTTGGGTAGATGCTCACACTCTACCCAATTTGCATGAAATGGTATCAACTTTAGCTGGTGCACAAGTATTCTCATGTATTGATTTAGCAAGTGTGTATCACCAAGTTGTTATTGCTGAGGACTCGAAAAATGTAACTGCTTTTATTACACTAGAAGGTCTTTTTACATATTGTTGCATGCCTTCAGTCTTGCTAGTGCTGCTTCAGTATTCCAAAGATTAATGAAAGGAACTCTTGAGGGATTATCTGGTGCAATTGCATTTCAAGGTAATATTTTAGTCTATGGCAAGAATGATGAGGAGCATGACTGCAACTTACACAATGTAATAGATGCCTTATCTAAGACGGGTCTCACTGTCCGTCTTGAAAAATGTAAGATTAAAGCAAAATAAGTAGAATGTCTTGGACATACTATTAGTGAGAAGGGAATTAAACCCAAATGCAAACACATCGACAGTATAATCAACACACCTGTTCCATCCTCAAAAGAACAATTAGTTGCGTTTTTAGGCTTGATGGAATTTTATGCAAAATTTATTTTTAATAACTCAGCCAAGGTTGATCCCTTCAAATGTCTACAGAAGAAAAACACAAAATTCTTTTGGTCTAATGGCATGTCTGATGCATTTGAGAACTTGAATACAATTTATTGTAAATGCACCATGTTTAAAACCCTTTGTTTGTGAAAAAAATGCATTGTTATGGTTGATGCCAGTAATTTAGGGTTAGGCGGTGTGTTACTTCAGAAGGACAATGAAAGTGAATGGATTGTAGCTTATGTTACAAGAGCATTAAGAGAAACAGAGAAAAATTATTCAGTAATAAAAGAAGAACTACTTGCCTGTGTGTGGGGTGCTGAACATTTCTGAAGTTTTCTATGGGGCACTGAATTTATCATCAAAACCGATCATAAGCCACTTGTTTTGTTAATGTCTCCTGGTGGAGGTCAGTCTATGTCCGCACGTTTGGCTAGGCTATCTTCAAGATTACAATCTTTCCATTTCCGGATTGAATATGTCCAAGGTAAGGCAAATATGCATGCAGATTGCATGTCCTGGTTACCTATTGTTTGTGATGAAATATGTCAGGAGGATGATTGTGAAGAGGCTTTCTCTTCACATGACGCAAACTTAATTCATGGTGAAAGACCTAATTTCTGCAAGGAAGTTTGGTTATCGGAAATGGAAAAGGATGTCGAGATAAATACCATAAAAAAGTATATTCTTCAAGGTTGGCCTGAACAAAGGAAATTGTCAGGAGACATGATGAGTTTCTCAAAAATTCAGAATGAGTTGGCTATTGAAAATGGGTTAGTCATGAGAGTTGATAAAATCTTTCTACCGTTTGCTTTGAGGGACACCATTATGGAAATTGCTCACAGGGGACATTTAGGTATCTCTTTTACTAGGAGACGGATCAGGGAGACGTTTTGGTGGCCTGGAATAGATGTTTCCATTGAGCATTTTGTATGCTTGTGTTCAAATGTTCAAACAGTGACAAGTCAGCAGCTGTTTTGTGAGCTGAATCGCATCCTGTTCAATTTCTTGTGGGTCTATGGAGGAAATTAGGTTTGGACATCATTGGTCCATTTCATGTTTTACCGAAAAAGGAACGTTTTGGAATTGTCCTCATTGACTATTATTCAAAATGGCCAGAGGTCAAAATGGTCAATGAGGTCACTTCACAAAATGTCATTGAATTTCTTGATAATATTTTTTGCAGAGAAAGCATTCCACAGGAAATTGTCACAGACAATGGACCTCAATTTATCAGTAGGGAAATTGAATCCTTTATGGAGAAATATGGAATAACTCATAGAGGAATAGCTTTGTTCCATCCCGAGGTTAATGGTCAGGTTGAGCATTTTAACTGTGTGGTGAAGGAAGCTATCCAATTAACTACTAAGGGAATCCTTAATTGGCGTAATACTTTGCAGCCTATTTTTTTAGCATATAGGACCTCACCCAATTCAGTCACTTTGGTTAGTCCATTTGAACTATTAAGGAGACGTAAATCAAGTACCAGCTTGGTTCCTTAAAAAAATTTGAGTGAAGAAAAAAACACTACAGTGATTGACTATGAATTAGTTAGACACAGAGTCAATGAGTATAAAGAAAGGATGAAACAAGTCGTGGATAGAAAAAGAGGTACTGCGAGCAAACAAAGAACTGTAGTTGGTGATTTGGTCTGCTTAAAAAAAAAGGAATGTGTCTCTAAAGGTTCTCAATGCTGGTCAAATCCCAAGAAAGTCATAGAAGTTTTCAACAATGCCGTGAGAATTGAGGGTGGTAGTGTTTGGAATTTCAACAGGATTTCTGTTTTCAAGGGATGTGTTCAATCATTTGAAGATACAAGCAGGAATGTATCCTCAGATGTTGAGTGTGGGGGTGATCTTATCAAACAGGACTCTTGCCATTTCCGAAATAGTAGTAACTCCACCAGGAGGATGTGAGAACATCATTTACCAGAGAAATTCAAGGATTATGTTATGGATTAGAAAAAACAAAAATAAAAAAAATAAAGGGGGTAGATGTGTTGTGTATATTTACATAGCTGTCACCAGCGTGTCTTTCTGTCTGCTCATGACTGTCACGCTCTTTTCAGGTTGTTGATGTTCAAGCGGGGTTCTCGTAGGGTGGTTAACCGGTGGTGAGGAGAACGGGTAGATTTATGTGTACTTTCTTCTGAGAAGACGGATTAAACTTTTCTCACAATGCACTTCCTGTTTTTGTGATTATTGGAAGATAAGGAAGATTACTCTTTCCTACAGGTATTATTTTTAAAAGTCCCTGCATCTGTCATACAGCCGTTCTTGACACTAGTCCTCATTCTCAACGTACCAGCTGTAAACACTGTTAGGTCTGCCTCTGCAAAGCGGATGACCATCCCCAGAAGGTTGCGATATAGGATTCTGTTTCTTAATTGGCAAAATTTGTAAACGTGCTATCTCTTTGTCTTTGTGGTCATGCAAATCACGTTGTCTTCAGCAGTGCTCTGAAGACCTGGCACTTCACTGCTTCCACTGCTCTTTAATTGCCCTTTGGAGGGAGGCACTGGTCTTGCTCAATTTCAAACTGACTTACTAACGTCACAGAAGATGCTATGCGTGCTTCAAAAATTCCAATTCGATCATTCATATTACTCCTTTGACAATGAAAAAAATCTGATTTTCACAAAGTTAGATCTGAGGGTATTTTAATGAGCCTGGCCTGGCACCTATTGATATTGTGCTCCTTTGGAAATAAATACCTCATTAATTTACAGCTGATTGCCTGGTAATATGAATTTGCATGATTATGACATCACCACAGCAGGACTTACTGGCATTAAAAGGCAGGTGCTTGTTTGTATATTTGTCATGATCCTTGGATGCTTGTAATTTGTTGCTCTATGTGCTTGGGGACATATATGTATCTTAGTGGGTGCTAGTTCATGTATGCATGTTGTTCTGTTCACATTGATGCATGTGTCATGCTGTTGTAAAATATATTTCTGAATAGTAAGTAAGGTTTGCTTAGTGTCATGAAAGCTTTGCATAACAAACAGCTACTCTGCACCAACAGAACAAAAGACTGGCTGAAATAGGCACAACACCATCTTGGATTTTAAACAATATGGTTTACATTTCTTCCCTCCCCGCATGCAGCAAAATGTGCACAAATAAAATGATTTATGTGGACATATTGTTCTTGGTAAGCTCTGAAGGAAGCTTTGCTACAAAATATAACTATTCAAGGTCTTCCCTGTCTATAATTCAGATGGCCTATTCATTTCATACATCTGTCATCGTTTTATGTGTAACTAGATTTGCAGTGTCTCATCTGACGACAGAAAATCAACTGGGTACTAATAATCATTCGTTTTAGGGGATGGTAGTAGGATGGTGTTAGGTAATGTTGGATTTTTTTCTATATTGTGAATCGCTGAGCCTATGTAACATTTTTACTCACCTCAAACTGACTGTGGTTTTTATGGTGTATTTTTTCCTATAAAAGTGGACTCATTCTGGAGTTAAGCCTGACTGAGGGGTTCTCCAATGTATTGGGCTAGACTTGCAATCAGAGTAAATCTCTTGGTTCCTATGGAGCAGACCTATGTCAGTCTGGCATGTACTTAGAATCAGCTAAAACTCAGATGCTATGTGCCAATCTGTCAACTTATTCTGATCCAAGGGCCTGTCAAGAGGTTACTTACTTGGGTGTTAAGATCCGGGTCTTAGCAACTGCCTTAGCTAAAACAAATTGGGATGCTCTTTTGATGGGGGTAAGGCGACAGCTAGACCAGGCTGAATGTCTACATCTTTCTCTTGTAGGGAGATGTAACTTATTAAAAATGATGATACTACCTAAAATATTGTATTTCTTCAGATGTGTGCCCTTAGAAATTTCAAAGGCGAGTTTGGCACAATTGCAATCTATCTGTATGCGATTTGTGTGGTCTAGGGGGAAGGCCCGTCGGGCTATGCGATATATGGTTCTACCTAGATTGTCAGGGGGCTGGTCTGTACCGGACGTCACCTTGTACTATTACACACGTATGCTCCAAAATATGGTATACTGCTTACAGAGGTGGGCCCTCTCGATATTGCAGAGTGTCCCTCTATATATCAGATGTTATTGGGAGTGAAAGCTAAAAATTGCTAGTTTTTAAATTTAGATTGGAGCTACTACAAGCGTACTAGATTCAAGGTCTTAGGGGCAGCATACAAAGTATGGAAAGTAATTAGGAAAATGTTTGGGCTCGAGAAAATATCTTTGCATACACCACTGGCAGCTACAACATTTTTTCCAACTGTATTCTGGGACCATGTGGTTTACAACTGGAGTTCAAAAGGAAGAAGGCTGGTTGGAGATTTGTACTCGGAAGAGGGCCTCAAATCATTTGATCAACTTAGGGAGCAATACCAGCTGCCTAGGGAGGATTTCTTTTAAGTATTTACAAATTAGACACTATCTGTTGAATGCTTGTGGTACTATTCAATCTAATTCCCTGGTAGAAGCAAGCAGTAAATCAGCAACAATAGGCACTCTATATGGTCTTATGCTCAGTACCAAGTCTAATGATTTGGAAGAGCAGAATCACAAATGGGGGATTAGATGGGAACGACAGAATATATGTTTAGAGGCCTCTATCGAATTGGCTACTCAATTATTTTTGTCTGCTAAACTCTCTGCCCAACACTTTAACACCTTGACTGCTACGGCAATTCCCGCTGTGTGCTGAGAAATGCACTATTGCATTGTTCATGATGAGCTCAGCTCGTCATAAGCACACGACCAGTGTACTGCATGACGAGCTGAGCTCGTCATGAGCAGCGAAGGGGTTAAATCTGTTTTTAATCTTTACTACACCCCGGATAAGGTATCAAAATGGAGTGGAGATCAAATAGGGAAATGTTTCCGTTGTGGGTATCCTTCTGCAGATGATGTACATATTTTCTTTGCGTGCCTATCATTAGCTAGATTATTGATGCAGCTGGAGAAATTTCTAACAGAGATTCTTGGTATCCCTACGCAATTATCAGCTGTTCAAATTCTCCTAGGAGTAGAGATAGGATCTGGGGCGGCAGGAATATCAAATCAACAGGCTTTTTTAATATTCCTAGTCACAGCTGTATTTGGATTGAGTATCGCTTCGCATTGGCTTCAAAAAGAATCGCCTACATTTGAGGGTTGGAGGACACGGTTCTTTTCTGTGTACAATATGGAGCATAGTTTGTATGCCCTTAAAGGTCATCGAAAAAAAGAAGCTAGGACGGCAAATCTGGGGCACAGTCTCGCATTATTTGGATTTGGATACTTAAAATGTGGGTCTATTCTGGTTCCCCGACTGGTGCGCATTATGGCTGCATTTCAACACTTTATGATTTGTACTCATTTGTATTCGTTCTATCTTTAGGCTAATGTCTACGTATGTAAACATTGTTTTTTTTTCTCTTGAGTTTATTTGAAAGATCTCTGCGCATACTGATTGTATGATATTGATTCGAACCTACTGACTCATGTATTTTCAATAAAAAGTTTTTTTAAAAAAACTGACATGTGCTTAGAATGTAGAAATATTTGTTTGACTTAATGCTACATTTGATTGAGCTTCATGATAATTTCCTATATTGATGGACTAACAATATTTTGCCTTCAGTAATGCACTTAAATCTTTTAATAAAACTTCATGGTTTCTAACCTATATCTGACTTATTTTATTGACTATGCTACCTGTTTATTTGACAATTCTGATTATGTTAGGGGCATATTACCTCCTCTGTTCTTGAGGATAACAGTGCCCTGATCCTGCAAAGGAGATTTTTCTTAATATCTTATCAGATTATCAAAGATAGCATCAACATTGACATCTCTTTGCATATTTGTCTGTGTGTTTTTGTTCTTCTGTGATTGTCTTGGTTAATTGGTGGCTGCCTTTGGGATTATATGAGTCTCAAGTGTGAATGCATGCATGCCTATTCTAGGCATATGTGTACATATGTGCTTGTGTGCTGTATGCCTCAGGCGTATGCATATTACAATTCTTATATCTAATGGCTATTTCGTATGAGTCCGCACTCTGGAAACTCAGAGGCTAGCATGAATCCCACACCAGTGCACTGACACAAATTTATCAAAGTCCAACAGAAATGCAGCCACGGGTGGGTGAGGGCACAAAGGCACCAGCTATAAAGAACAGGGCTAATTATGTGACAAGACGTTTCAACAACTGTGTGAAATAGTATATTACTGCACACGAAGCAAGCTGCTTGTGTCAGGCGAACCACCTCGTGTCAGAGGACAGCATCTACAAGAAAAGATCTCAGGAATAGTAGAGCAAGTTGCCGAAGGCACATCTCTGTGCCATATGAAAATGTTACAAGTGTAAACTATGCAACTGATAACTGAAGTTACTAACAACACGAAAATGAGATAGCATTGCCAAAAAGGCAGAAGCTAACAAATAGTCACATGTGTTTATATAAAAATAGATGCTTTATAGATATAAATGTAACAACTGATATTAATTATTTTGTACTGATATGTCACTTTCACCAGAATTGACCTTTACAAGAGCAATTTGAGAAACACTAAATCAACATTTTTTGATCTGCCCTAGATTCAAAAGCGATATCACATATACTAAGGAGAAATTCAGTCAAGGTATGCCAAGTCCACATTTTTTCATGCAGACAATGTCTGCTAAAATTGTTCTTCCCAAAATGTAGAACTATATAATTATTGAATACAAGTATAAAATGTAAACAGCAGCCCCTCCAGTTGATGCAGCGTTGAATTTTTGGTGCAGACCACACAACCTTTGCATCGTTGTTGCCTTTTGCATTTTCTTGTCATTGTCCCAGCTAGTCTGGTGAGTTTTTATTGTTTGCCTTGCAGACCGAAAATGTTCAGTATTTTGTGAGAAAAGTTGTGTTCCTCTTACAGTGTGCCTCTTTCAGTCCTTGATCTATCATTAGTATTTTGTGACCAAATGATATGCTGCTGCTGTTAATACAGGTAAATATGTTCTACTTTCTGATTATTAAATTTATTGTATGGAACTGTATCTTATGTAGATGTCCTGAATGTCTGGCATGGACTGACCTTTTTACCTTATGTTGTGCTTCTTTTTAGCATATGTAGAATACATGCGGGCATCTGTGTTTAGCTTTTCGTTGAGATGTCACAAACAGATCTTCGATTGCATCCTGCTTCCACTCCAGTAGTCCAGTCTTGAAACACGTTGGGTTTATGAAAGGAGGAATGCTGTCCCTGTCGTACAAACAAGGGCCATAATTCAGAAGGCACCCACTAAGACTCTTCTGTGTAGCTATGAGATGCCAGAATATCAAATATCTCTTACAGCATTTTATGTGGAAGTCTTTTATAGAAGTGCAAGAATCAGGGTGTCATGGAAGCATATGTGCCTGGAGGTATTCGACAGGGCGGTGCTAATACAGAGCCAATAGCTAGGTGGTCACATTCACAGTCAAGTTCAATGTATCTGGCTCCGGTGGCAGTGATCTGCAATGAGGAAAGCTTTCCAGACTGTGCAAATGGACTACCAATGTCATCAGCTGGTTGTGCAGCTCAAACATCCTCAAAAGCCAACCCTGTGAAGAGAAAAGAATATGTTTAGATAACTTGCTATATTCTGTAAAAAAACATAAAAATCTAATTCAATGTCAATATGTCTCAGTTACTCTTCACTTGTATGTGTGAGCTCTCCTGTTAGATTTTGCCATTTTTACATATTTTATGTAGTCAGCATTGACAAGTGAGTTCCAACAGAGATACCTTAGGTTGAGACTGTGTGGCTGAGATGGTATGGACAGATAGAAAGATGGTAGGCCAGTACAGTCTATAACCTGCAGGTCAGATTACATTTAGCGCTGTTTTCTATCGTATGTGCCGATAACAATTCATTTTTACCATCCTCATATTTCTCATGCCAATGCAGTGTGTATGTCTTAGGTCTCCATTTTAGAGTTTTGAATATGCTTCCTTTATATAGAAAATGGTATGGGTTCTACCTGCTGTCTATCAAATAAATACACTGACCCTGGAACAGGACTGGAGACACTGTAGAGTCTTGTTGTCTTGCTTTGTGCATGCTATTGTGCTATGATCTATTGTTTACTTTAGATATGTCAGCAAATGCTGTTACACTTCCTGCCAAAAGAAGCACATGCCTTTGTAATTCCCATAACAAGCAACCACTATCTAAGGTGGTAAAATAGTCTAGCTTCTGTATGTCAACTGATTGTAGTGATTGGGTGGCAAAAATAGTTCAATTTCAGTCAAATTATTTTCAGACTAGTGGTATAACTTTAAGCCAAATCACAGGGAGTCGTCCTTCTGAAGTGCTTGCAAGAATGGGTATTTCACCAGACACTGGTTGTCCTGTCTCTTTGCCCCCTTGTTTTGAAGAAGATAGTGATGTTTTTAATAAGAAGAATGGAAATGCGGTGCTTCCACCCAGAAGGTATGATTGTAAGATTGAATTGGAACCTGGTAAAAAAAAACGTTTTAGTCAAATGTATACCCTTACTGAATCGGAAACGGAATGTTTCTGACAGCACCTAGATAAAATTTGACTAATGGGTTTATTAGGCCCTCAGTCTTCTTCTTTGTTATTTCCTAAAAAAGGAGCTAAGCTGAGAATGTGTATAGACCAAAGAGTTTTCTAAAAAACTAAAAACGAAGAATCGTTATCGTTTGCCATTAATCTCTATTCAGTTAGAACAGACTTGAAACACAGAGATATTAATGAAATTGGGTCTCAAGGGAACTTACCATCTAGTCAGAGTCTGAGAGGGTGATGAATGAAAAATGGTATTCTGTACAGAGTTTATGTTTCTCAAAATACAAGGTAATGCCTTTAGGACTCAGGAATGCTCTGGCAGTCTTGTAGTATTTTATTGAGGAGATAATGAGAGGATCTTTGGATGTGTTTTGTATTGAGTATTTTATCGAAGTATTAATAAGAGGATCTTTGGATGTAATTTTTATTGTTTATTTAGATGATATTTTCCTCTAGTCTGACTCCAGAGTATATCAAATATCACTTCTTGCGGCAACTTTACGACTATTGAGCGATCACCATCTTTCACTAATATGGATAAATGTAATTTTCACATCACTGCTATAGTAGTAGTTTTTGGGGTGTTTCACTACACCTGAGGATTTTAAAATAGATTAAAGGAAAGTGTCAGCTATTGTTCAGTGGCTTACACCAACTTCAGTCAATGCTCTTTCAAGTTATTTATCCTTTGCCAATTTTCATAGGTAGTTCAATGATCTGTTTTTTGAATTCATAACCCCAATACCAAGTTGCTATGAAAAGGCACTGTTTTGTGTGGTTAAAAGAAGCAGATCAGGTCTTTTGTTTAAAAATTATGTTTTAATTTTTGCAATATCCTAATGCAGAATATCCTTTTATTGTTGAAATAGATGCTTCCTATAATGCTGTGGGAGGAGTTTTATCTAATTCAAACACTGGACAGGTTCACCCACAGTCTTATGTTTTTTAGACATTTTCACCAGAAGATTTTAATTACACAATCACACAATGACAAGGAACATTTGGTGATTAAAGTCTAGGATCAATATTTGGTGGAGTTGAGCACACTATAGAGGTCTATCCTGTTGATAGAAATTTGCATTTCCTGAAATCAGCCAGAGCACTTACTCCTAGGTAGCTCAGACAAACCTATTTTCTGACTACTTGGTTAATAGAACAAGAAAATATGCATGAAAGAGAAAGATATATGGCATCAAGGGAATGCTATACATTTGTCAGCAGTTCCGTTAAGACAACCGGTTATGATTTGGCTTCATGATTTAAAGGTAACTAGACATCCTGGAATAGCTAAGACTTTGGTGGCCATTAGTTTGCTAATGTTAAGAGTAATGTACAAATATGTTCAATCTGTCCCCAATTTAAGAGTTTACATATTAACCATTTACTGAGACCTTTGCTTGTTTCACAAGGACCTTGGTATACAGTGTCACATACTTTTATTGAAGTGTTTCCCAAAAGTCATGCCTATAGAGTAATTCTAGTGGTTGTGGACCATTTGACTAAGATGGGTCATTTCATATCTCTGCATTGCTTACATACCTCTAAATAGTTACCAATTATGTTTGCACATACATTATTCAACTGCATGGTACTCCACAGTTCTGATTACTAACAGAGGGTCTCACTTTCTTTCAAAATGATGGTCTGCTTTGTATAATGAGCTAAATATAGAAGTTCATCTGTCTACCACTTACCATCCTCAAATGGATGAAGGGACTGAAAGGTTTAATCAAAGTGTTGAACAGTACTGAAATATCAAACCTTGCCACAGGAGAATTGGAGTAAGACATGTTTAGCAGAGTTACCATACAATAACACTGAACATTTTTATCTTTCATTTATATGTATGGTCATCATCCACGCATATTACCTTTGTATCATTTGCTGCCAAATAGGATCCTTCTGTGCAAAAATGCTTAACTGTTATAATTGATATTCAACAAAACAGATACACAAACGGATAAAGCTAAGGAGGACAATAAGTGCTATGCTGACAGCAACAGAATTCCAGCACCCCAATATGTTGCACAAAACCTTGCATTAGAAAAAACATCCAAATGGATGCTTAAATAGGTTGTTTCGTTGGTGATTCAACAGATTGTGACTCCAGTTACTCTTTGATAGAAATTTCCTCAGCAGGTTTTTCATGTACTTTTGATTAAACACTGTTATGCCAAACCTGTCTTACTTGACATCCTATGTAAGTTCGGGTGAATGCAGAAAGTAAATATGAGGTACATAAGATTTCAGATGTAAGTATGGTAAGAAAAAGTGCTATATTTGGAGGATTCCAAAGAGTTTGGTCCAAAGGAAAAATCATGTAACCCCCCTCTAATCTTCATACTCCACATTTGCTGCGTGAAATTCCTGAAATATTTCCTGACTAACCAGCATGTTCACCGATGAGACGATGGCCTGGGGGTCGGGGTGGGGCGGCACTGTCAGGCTTACCACGTAAGACTTGGCGAGCATGGGGAAGCAATACTCCAATGTTACTCGTGCTGAGTCCACATCAGAGAAGGAAGGCTGTTGATCCCGCTATTGTGACGGTGATGTCTGGACTGAGGCTTCACATGTGTTGAAAATGCACTATGCCACAGTGTTCTGGTAATGAACTCTATTTCCCTGTAAGCCATGACCTCTCACATAGTTGAGAGATGTGGCAGCTATCTTAGCTATCTGGACATAACTTCCCTCAAGTCTAATGGGGCCTTTGCTTTGTAATGAAGATATAATGCTGCTGCCACCAGCCCCTTCGTATATGTATCTAAGATTTCCAAGAGCAGTTGCTTCTTTTGAACTAAGAGCCCTTAAGGTATGCTTGTAAGATCAATTTGCAAACACAAACCTAAAATATAAAAATGTACAAGTTAGCTGCACACACACACACATGCATACACACACACACACACACGTGCGTGTGTGTGTATGTATATGTTTGTGTGTGTGTGTGTATATTAGAATATATATGTATACATATACATATATATGCTACTGTTAGGCTTAGGAATAAGATCTTAAGTTACGGTAAAAAAGTAAGTTCGCTGGAAAAAATAAGGGGGTAAGGTGACATGGTAGCTGTTGAAATTAGATGGTAACTAATATTTATAAAACCCTAAATTTGGTGCCTCCATCATGCACTAATTATGACCTCATGTATTACATCACAGATGACATTTCAAATCACATCATTGATGGTATCACTGATGACATCTCAGTGGGCATGCATGGAGGAGGACTGCCTGCAGGCCCAGTATATCCATAGGAGCCAGGACCTAGGAAACTAAACAGAGCTTCACATCCTTGAACTAGGCAATGTTTGGCAACAGAAGGAACTTAATGGACCATAATGCATCAGAATGGTGGTGTGAAAGCAGGAGTAGAGTTTAATGTGGCACAAGATGTGCGATGTGCTGGAAAGTATTCTGACATAAACTGGTCGAAAGTCGACTCCACAAGGCATTGGTGATCGCCATCTGATGGCAAGATGTCAGAACTCTGACACAGATTTATTGTCGATCTGCAATACTGGTAGAGATGTCTAACTAGAGCTGCATTTCCTTGGCCGTTATGGTGTAGGTGCAAACCCCACGAAGTAGAAACACAACTTTTTGTAGCTAAACTGTAAATCTTTGCTATATCCACCTTGTAAACAATCTGTCCTAAAACCGTAACCATAACCATTTGGGGAACCTATTTGTGCACTGGGCATCTTTCATGCAATTAGGCAGAGTGCCACTCTGGTCATGGGACCCTTAAGAGGAGATTTGATAGGAGCCCTATCATTCTTCCACCTGCTGTGATACCTTGCTGCATAAAGATAACTTTGTTGTCTTAGCAGTTGGGGTGTTATTCATCTGAAGCTAATATTTTTATTCTGAACACATGATACTGTATAAGTTCTGATTAAACTGAGGGTCCTTGGCCTTACCAAAAGCCCAGCAAATGTACCACTAATCAAGCCAAAGTCTGGCACTTCACTCATTTCCGTGTCCACCTTGTCTGCAGCTAATATTTGGAAATTCAACATAAGCCTGTGTTCTCCAGCTGCATGTGTCCAAACATCTATTAACAGCTAAAGGCAATCCAAAAACAGACCTGGCACACAGAACAGACCTGTCAAGCAATGACACGAGCAGTAGAAGGAGAGCTTGTGAAATACAGTATATGGAAGGCAAACCTCTTCAACATTTAAAGATAACCTTTTTATGTAACTGGCTGTGATGCAAAACATGATCATCATAGAGAAAGAACAAGAGCAATCCACTACCATTATATTGCAGAGGTATCCCTCTTCAAAAGTAAGAGGAAAACAAACATTTGAAGGAAGATGGGATAAGGATTTGCAATTACGACACTTGCAAATGGAACACACTGTGTATCTCGTAACCTTTTCAATGTGTAGCTCGTCTGTGAGTTGACAACGAACGCCATTATTCGGAAATGGGTGAGGGCTTAAGGTAGGATTAAGGGTCCATTTTGTGTCCAATAATGAAAGTTAATTTCTAGTTTATAAACAGTTACTACTCATCCTTTTAAGTTCTGCAGATTTTTTAGATGGTAGAACTATTAACAGGAAATTCTGTTAAATCTCAGTTGTTTACCCTTGGCAGTTGTGCACCTGATTTCGAGTTTTTAAGACTGGAATGGGAAAAAACGTGAGAGGGTGGTTTCATGGATTCATAAAGCTGCATATTTTCCCATTAAGGAGCTGTTCATCTTGCACAAATTACTCGTTGCAGTACCTGGAGTCATTCGTACAGGGGAACCAAGGGCCAAATAATCAAGGACCGTGTTAAAATTATCGCCTTTTTATCGCTAGGAAACTGCTGATAAAACGGCGATAATGGGCTTGATAATACGCCCTTGTTAATTCCCATAGAAGCCCATGTTAACATCAGAACATGGGCTTCTATGTGAATTAACAAGGTCGTATTATCAAGCCCATTATCGAAGTTATATCGGCAGTTTCCTGCCGATAAATCGATGATAATTTTAACACCGGTCCTTGATAATATGCCCCCAAATGTCCAAATGAAGGCAGGGAAAAACACTGAGCTTGTTTTTAATTTTACCTCAGGACTCAGGATGTGGTAAACCGAGAAAGCAGTATCATATAATGTAGAGTACAAATCCATATACTCCACCCCTTTGCATCATTAAGAAAACATTTTAGGGTTGTCTAATAAAGGGAATGGCAAAGCACAGTACTTACTCTGTCCACAGTGTACATCTGCTTCAACTCGACTGATAATTTCTGCTGCGTACTCGTCATGGGCTATAATAGAAAATAGGCGCTTATCAATGGAGTTTTTAAAAACATATTTTTACCTAAATGCAGTGCCTTTTGGCACCATGCAGGTCATACTAAGCTAAATGGAAAGTAAGATCAAATGTGCTTCACATTATAAAAATGGACAGCATGGGGACAATGTGAAAAGCCATTCGTTAATTTACATGATTCTTCCAGTGCACATAAAAATGTAAAAAAGGACCATAAAAGTGTGCAAGAATTTACCCTTCCCATTCTTCTTTTGTCTCATCATTTTCCGATATCAACCATGATAGCATATGTTTCTTTAACCACTTCCTCTGGGAAAAATGTTAGCTCTCCCTTGTTAACACTCCTGCTCAAATTGATTAACACAACATACCATCCTGTAATGTTCTGCTCCCCGATACAACAATTTTTGGCAGTCTGCTGGTATTCAAACTCAAAAGTGCCCTATGCGCCTTCAAACCCTCATATTGTGATACAGCTCCTGGTAGAATGAGCAATACACCAATGTACCCATAAGTGATCCATAAGAGAGTCCGTCGAGAGTATCCCACTGGGTGTGGCCAAACAAATGGATTCTCATACGAATCTGTTTACTCTCTCTATCATGCCATTACCTTGAGGATGGTAAAGACAACATTTCTTGTGTACGAAACCTGTGTCATTAGAAATAAAGAAAATTTGACCTGATGGAAATTACATTCTTTTGTTGAACAATATTGGCCATGGGTAAACCCTCTCTAGAAAATGTATCTGTTAAAAATTCCAACTCAGTCTTGGTCTCAGAATACTTACATCTATCCATGTAGAAAAAAGATCAATCCGAACCAAGGAAAAACACCCATCTTTCAAACAAGCATGTAAATGTAACCAAAACATTGTTGCCTAACTCCACCCATGGCCTATCAGGCAATTCACAGGATATCCACTTCAAATTGCTTTCCGATAACTTTCATTCTCCGCACCCATGTATTTTAAATTCCACTTCTTTGTCCATCTGTGGCAACAAATATGAGACTTGCAATCTTTTATTAAATTGAGTCAGTCTAAGATGTTCTTAATGTACATGATCAACTAATTAATGTCTTACTCTTGCAGAAGTCACAAACCTACCTCTGCAGAGTAACAAACTCCCTTTAACCTTAAATTCAGATGTCACCATATCAAATGTCTATAACTCTCCTGTCAAACATCTCTCCTTGTGCCATCCACTTTTAGGGTCACTTTGTCTTTTTCAATGGCACTCCTCCACTCCTGTTTACTCACACAAGTCTTCAATTATCCTTTCTAAGGCTATAAGACATTTTAAGTTTACTTACAAATGACTCACATCCATAGGGCCACTCTTCCTTAAAGGTATATTGGACAAAAGAATCAGCCTTTTTGTTATCCTTGCCTGCAACACACTCCACTTTAAATAGGGCACCAGTAATTATGCACTTAATCTGGACAATTTTACTGTGTTTTTTGTGGATGTAAAGCTATAAGGGTTTCCCTTTGGGATTGTAAATAACCACAAAAACTCATTCATTATTTTTCCACCTTAAATGCATTTACTCATTTGTCCAAATATGTATACATTGGAGCAAATTATGGGTTAACCTTTCAGATATTTATATCAAGAATGTGTCAGGACAACTAGAGTTGGAGTTATGTACTAAACCAACCAATAAAAACACCTTTTTGCACTATTCAAGTTACCATCCAAGAACACAGTGTGATAATATTTCATTCAAGCAATTTCTTCATCTTCAAAGAAATTGCTCTTCTCTTGATTTGCATAAGCACTCAGACACTTTGAAGAATAAATTGAAAGATAGGGGTTACTTGAAAACACTTATAAATCTTTTTTTTAAAAGAGCACGATTTTACAATTGAGACAGAATGTTCAATAAAATTGATAAGAACTGCAAGAATATTACCATAGTCTTTGTACGTCAGTTCTCTGGAGTGAGTAATCAGATTAAAAACATTGTGAACAAGAACTGGACAATTTTGAATGAGGGTGAGGAGGCACAGTTGGAAAAACTGATGTTTGCCTTCAGATTGAATAAAAATCTATGCAGTGCTTTAGTACATACAGAGAACCTAAAATTAAACAGCAAACTACCTTGAATGTGAATAAGGCTACAGGTATTTATACATTTTGAAACTGCCCCATATGTGACCACTGCACAGTGAGCAAGACTGTAGAACACAATGACTTCAAAATAACATGAAGGAGCCTGAAAAGCTGTTGGAGCAGCAATATTGTCTACCTGTTACTATACCCATCTGGACAGGGAAACGTGGGTGAAACAGGTCAGGAGGTTAGGCTCTGCCTAATGGAACACAAGTCAGCACTTAAACCAGGCAAACCTAAAGCCCCCTTAGTTGAACATTATACAAAAGCCAAACAAGGATACCTAGATTTCCGCTGGTTTATCTTATAAAAAAATCATAGGGAATAAGAGAGGCGGATGCTTAGAAAATAAAAGAAAGCTAAAAGAACAATGGTACATCTCCAGACTTAATACGGTGAGGAATGGACTTAACTCAAGGTAAGATTGGATGAGAGTTATTAACTGATGGCTTCTGTAATTTGTTAAATGTTAAGCAAAATGACAATCCATAACATAACAGGTATTAACTTTCTATGGCGGACTGGCTGCACCCACAGATCTGTATAGCTGAGGTGTTAGCCAAAGAGAGCTGGTCTGTTGGGTGTCATCATTTAATTTCGATCTTAGGTTGCCGAGAATTTATTTGGATGCCCACATTTTTAGGCGATGATGTGCTGCATAGATTAGATCACCCAATAAGAACATTCACACCCCAGTAAGAGTAGAGAGTAAATAAAATACGAATATCTGGGCAAATTATCCCTGCAACCCAAGTAAGGCTGAATCAGAATTGACAGACTCAAATGGGGTAAACTGTTACATACTGAAAAACTAGCCAACTCTAAAAATACCCATTAGATGAATCAGAACAATCCGGGGCTTCCAATCGACGAACCACGATGCTGGCAAGGCCCTAATGCAGGGGAATGTTAACGGGTAATAGACAGACAACAGAGAGCATATGAATATGTTTAAAAATAGTGCAATCGTTAAGACACAGACCCTCTGATCTAAGTAATACAATATATGATTGAGGATTTAGGAATTTGTATAATGCAAGGCGGTTTGGAAAGCTAATCGTGCATAAATTGGAATGACCTTTCAAACCTCAATTCATTTTTCCTTCAGTTGTCCAAGCCTATAGCCTTAATAAGTGAGAATTGGCTAGAGGATAGTAAGTAGAGAAGTAAAACAAGTAACAACAACACATTAGAGAATGGCGCGAGTTTTATGATAAGGGCCCCTCCACCTAGAAGTACAAGGTATGTGATTGGTTAGAAAAACCCACGCCATACATGAAGGAGGAATAAGAAAGCCCGGGAATATGGCGTTCTCTCTAGAACATAATGAAAGCAACATGGAAGACAGGTAGATGTGGAAACGCGGTACTCTAGTTGCGAGTTAAGAGGCCTGGTTCTGGGTGGCAGATAAGAATGGCAACCCCTGGGCAACGAGGAAAGCCCTGTGATACCCCGCAGTGACAAGGGGAAAAAGGAATTATAAAACAAATGGGGGCGGGGCAAATATTGTCAGAAATGACCTAGGCTGTGGGTAAAATCATGAACCTATAGGTCATTTAGCAAGGTTCCGGTATACACGGTATTGGCATGAGACTAAGGAAGGTAGTCTGTGCATTGCCCATTTATTGTGAGGAACGTAGAGGTGATCGCAGTATCCAATACATTGACTATTATGGCCAAACATGTCTCGATATGAAACATGAACACATATGAAATAGTAGGATGGCTTAATATGGTAAAGCCCCACAAAAGGATAACAACAAGGGCAAAGTGAACTATAACATTAGATCATGGTAAAGTCCATGTGTTCTTTTTATTCAGATACTGAACACTAATTATAGGGGTTGAGGCATTGGGAGGACTGATTGGGCAACCAGCAGCCCCAGAACAGTGTGAGCTGGCAATTAAGCTTGGATTCTGATGAACTGTGTAAAGATCCTTAATTTCATCATTAAGGAACACTCCCTTTCAGATGAAGGTAGGAACATGTATCATTCTAAATAAGAATTATTGAACCACTGATGCAAGCGCTAACTCTGGAGCCATTAAGCGTAGAGGGTTACATTCATTCTTATGTGTTCCTTAGTGATTGAATTAGCAAGAGACAAGAGCGCCAGCTTGTGGCAAATATCCTGGACCATTTATTAATAAGCACAGTGGCTCTGGAAGAGTAAGGATAAGAACAAATGAGGACCAAGTTAGGTGCCTACCCGGAGAGTCTTTATTAATGAATCTATACAAAAATTGTCGTGTTGTTCCTAAGGGCTGGAAAGAAAATGATACAGTCTATGATGCAGATGATTTAAGGCAGGGTAACCAGACGGTAGCCCTGGGAATCCATTTTGTTGGATTTAATGCCCTCACACACCCTTTCAGGTGTCATGCTTCATCATTTGGGCCTGCTCCTCGTTGGGTCGGCGGTGCAATACCCAACGGGCAACACTTCAAAGAGGGGCTCTTTGGCAGAGATCTTTTTCCAACAGCTGTATGGATGAAGTGCCGGTGTGGGGCCAGAACTAAAGGGTAGACGTGATGTAGTGAATTAAAATAAAGCTAGTGGTACCGGGAATACTTTATTCAGAAGGGCCACTGCTTTAGTTAAAAAACGATTTTTCTAGAGGAGAGTGATGGAAAATAATGTTTCCAGCTATCATCTAGAATTTTTTATAGTCCGGTCAACATGTTTCTCGCTACTGTGAAGTTTGATTAGCGATTCTTCAGGACCCAGATGACTATTAGCAAGTATCTAATGGTGCAAGCAACTGTCTACGCTGATACCCTAGAGTGTGTTGTCTGTATGCTCATATGGCTACCACACTAGTGGGTGAAGGGAAAAGCAATACTATATTACCCTTCTTCTAGTCTAGTTGTGATTGTCAGTACCTGTTGAAGGAAGAGGGAGAGCATACCACAAACAGATTGACAACAGGTGCATCAGTGACTGGACCTTCTACTATGTTAGAGCAGTAATAGCCCATCACTCCTCTCTTTGATACCAAATCTTTATTAATGAAGGCAATTCACCATAGCTATGCTTGTGCCAAAGTAAGCCCTTGCGATGCACAGACTGATTGTGGCACTTTGATTTATAGGGTGTACAAAGTTCTGGACTACATAGGATAAGCAATGTGAGAAATGTAAGGGTATTTGCAAGGATGGCTAATATGAGTAGCATCTGAAGTAGAATCTGGCGAACCCCTAAGCCTGAGTAAGAGAACTGCTACCTGAATATATGCAGTGTGATGAATCACTGTGCGAAAACTGTAACAAATATGTATATAATCCCTTATTTAATATTTGATCATGTGCATCAAAGATATAGGTTTGTTAATTATAGTATCTCTATGTTTACATTCGGGTATTTTATGATAAACATTGACACGTGAGAGCTAATCTGTTGTCTCGAAGGTTTCCAGTACAGGGTTCAAACCACCAAAAACGTGTCAACTCATACATAGTGCTAAAATCTGTAGAACATATGGGCATACTCAATGAGAACTGTTTTTGAATTATGTGCGTGTATTGATTATTTGCATTGATAAACACACAATTAAGACAGAGTGTATTGTCTTTTGTTCTCTGCTTTTTGTCTATGTCATTTATATGTTATTGTAATTTCTTCAACTTAATAAATTGAGTGGAAAAACGTTTTAGCAAAATAACACTTTTATGAATTTATGTATGAACATTTTAACATATGTTTTATTGTTTACAAGAAGGATTAGATTATATTGCATGTACAGTGTTATTTAAAATAAATTTTATTAAACATCAGATTAAGTCAGTAAACATTGTGGCACGTTACTCAGGCTGGGGATTGTGTGTATGCATTTTAAACAAATGAGTAAATGCATGTAAGATGCAAGGATAATGAATGAGCTTTTGTGGTGATTTACGATCCTAAAGGGAAAATCTTGTTTCTTTACAGTCTGATACAGAGCCCTGTCCCTTTGGTTTGAGGGGCCCTGATTATATTAATCTCTTGTTTTTGTGGGGTGCACATTCCCCCATTCAAAATGTCAGGAAGCGGTTTATGATCTGTTCTTAGAGTGAACCTATACCCATATATATACTGTCTGAATTTGTGTACCATGCATGTGCAGGCTGACATTTCTGTTTCAATGACAAAATACTGTCTTTCCTGTTCTTTCAAGATATGTGATCAGCACTCAACTCCCACTCACTTGCATCAGCAGCGTTGCATATGGGTAGTGTGGAGTCAAAGAGTTACAGTAAAGGTACCACTAATATAACAGTTTTAGCAGCATTTTCTTGAAAAGTGCAATCCATTTTGCTTGTCTTTGTAGCACACAAATCTAGTTTTTTTTCTTTAACAATCTTGTTAAAGGCACAGCAAAGGAAAAAATAAACAAGTTCCATATAAAACTTGTACAATCCCAGGAATGACAACTGTTTGGTGTTTATAGGAACTAGCATGTCTTCGGCTGCTTTTACTAGTTCCAGTGCCAGTGTAATCCTTTGACCAGGCATGCTGTTTACACATTTCATGTGTGTCACAGTGAAATCTCAATGAATTGTTTAAAAAAACAGACAGCATTTAATCCAATTTGATACTATGTTCCTCTCAGTTTCTCCCAGAGATAAATATGTCATCTTGGAATGTGAGAACCAAATCACACACCACTATCAAATTGGACAAAAAGTGTTAAAACACTGATGCTGCACTAGCCAGTCCGGATTGCATTCCCCATCTGGAGTGACAAACATTGTCAAATGCCTGAATTGAACTGTAATATCATTTGATAATAGACTGACTTTAAATCCAATTTTTCAAAAAGCACTTCCTTTCCTTAACCATAGCTACCATTTTGTCACTTTTTGGGTAAGGATGCCCATCCACCCAAATAGAATGGTTGAGACTACACAGATTAAGACAAAGATGAAGGTCTTTGGTCATCTCATAAGGTACCACTGTTGTTGACATCCAAAGTGATGAATCTGTTGGTTTGATTATATATTCTTTACACATCCTTTCCAAAACTTCAAACTCTACAAGCCCAATACTATTGACTGTTTCAATAGCCTCAACCAACATAGGATTCTTATAAGTTAGTAAGTTTACATTACTTTTTTGTTATAGTACCTCACAACAAGTTGATCCTTAATGAGTTGCTCTTTGAAATTTTGAAACTCACATGCAGCAGCCAATGTTTGTAAGGTTGCCAAATTTGAGTACACAGTTTCATCTGGATATAGCTCATCTGAAAATAACTTTGGTCTGCTAAACACCAGACATTTCTGTACATTGAACTTTTCAATAGTCATTTTTCCTTCTCTTTATATTCATTTAATTCTTCTGGAGGTTCAAATTGAAAGATGTTTAAAAATGCTTTGACCCTTTTCCACTAAGCAGTGTTCCAAGACACACCTTTTCCTACTAGGCATCAAATGAAACCAGCTATGGAGCAGCTTTTTCCTGAAGCTGAGTACAAATGAGGTCAGGAAAACAATAAATCAGGAAATAGTAATCATCAGCAGACTGCTGCCTCAGTCTTGCACCGTTCGCCACCACACTAAAGTTTAAGTGGTTAGAAATATTTGAACACACATTGATGTAACGCATTGATTACCATGGCCTCTACTGCAGTAGCTTCCCAAGAGACTTTAAGACGCATTACATAAGGTTAATGCGTGGCTTCCCTGCCGCCTGACCTGTCTGACTTCCAGTGCCACTGACCCACATGACTTGCATTGTACTACTTGATTTGAAAATCCTTAGATCGTTTTTCCAACCTCTCATCTACAGTCACCAGTGTGACTCCCTGCACACAAGAGCAGGAATTTTCCACTGTACACCTGAGACTTTTCAAAGCAATGCTAGCTGAATATTTTAGATTGATATCATAGTGTGGTGGTCGGTTGGGAAACCTCTTGTTGACAATATTACGGTTGAAAAAGTATATGTCTGTAGTTGATTTCTTCGTGTCTTTATTGCAAAGGTAGGATTTTAGCCAATCTCTATTGCATATAAGTACATCACAAAAAGATGCAATGTAATATCATCTGTAAGTAAGATACACCATGGTGCCAGCCACCGCAAGCATAAAGGGGCCAATTAAAAGCTGTCTTCATAAATTCCTTTTATTGTTTTTCTAGACCATGGCAGGACCACTTCATCTTGTTACACAAAACCAATGGCATAAGCACGTGGAAAAAAGAGAGACTGATATCTTGAGTCTTTCTTGACTTTAAAAATAAATTAGACAAATTGTGGCTTACAAGACCCGTTGGGAAACCTGCTTTAGATAAAATCATATTCTGGATTAGAATAACCAACCTAGATACGAATGATACAAATGATGTGAACTACATACAGTACAAAGTGTCATAAGAGTTTATACTGAAGACAAATATTGATTCATACCAGAGAGCTGTACATAACCTCATGAGTATTTGTGTAGTGACTAAAGATTAAAATGGGAAGAGCAAGGCATACTGATTTCTAGCGATGAAGAAGAGGCTGACAATCGCAGAACATGTTTTAGCTGTAGAGGCTGTAGTGGATTTTAAAAATGTGTAAATAATGATAATCATGTTATGAAGACCAAAACCACTGAAACAAATATCGGTGTTGCCACTGTTTATTGAATGCACTTTATATGTGTTTACTTCTAAAGTTTTTATCAATATGTCAATGTATGTTGGTATAAACCGGAAGAAGAATGGTATCTATGGGGGCGTGGTCGGGCACGCTCCAAGATGGCCGCTTGCTAAGCGCGCTCTGCCTGCCGAGACCAAATCCTGCATTAATAAGGCCATCAAGAGGGTCATCGCCGCGTTTGGAATGGGCCTAGACATTGCCTGTGGGGTTCTGAATCATGGGGGCCATTCGCCGAGGCTGTTTATTGTCTCTGTGGCGAGTGGTGGGTCCGACGCTGTGCGGCCTAATTCTGTTTGTAAAACCCCGAACTTGCGTGAGGCTTCAGTGCTGACTGGAGCTGCGTGGATCAGCCTTTACCGGCCACCGCAGAGACATAGTAGGGCTAATGAAGCTGCGCTGACTCCCTGCACTATACCTGAGACGTTTCCATGGAGCGGTGAGTGCTTGGTGCAATCCGGCTGGGCTGGCTGGGATCAGAGCTGGAACCCTGCGGAGACCGCACTGCGCTGCCTGACCTATGCGGGCCTCGGGGATTGGCCTTTATCGGCGATCGGTGCGGAGCTAATGAAGCTGTGCCAATCTCCTGCGGTGCAATTGAGGTGACTCCCTGGAGCAGGAAGTGCTTGGTGCATTCCGACTGGGCTGCCATGATCAGTGTTGGAACCCCGCAGAGACTGCATAGCACTGCCTGAGGTGTACGCGCCTCGGCACTCACCGGTGGGTGCCTGTGGGTTGTCAGCCTGCGTGCCTTTGTAGCGGTGGGAAGTGAGCGCATCGCCAGCTGAGTGCGAGGCTCCCGCTGGAGCTGGCTGGTCGCCGGAGACTGCAGGCTGTGTGGCGTAGGGCCTGATGTGTGAGGGCCGTGCTGCAATTTCAAAGTCAGGCGCATCAGGACTCTGGTTTTGGAGGAGCTGAGTGACTATTGGAGACTGATTCTTGGGCGCTGTGTGCAGGTACAACTTTGTTATATTAATACCTGCTGCTATGCACTAATTTCACCGCATGTGGGAGGCAGAGGTGCAACATTGAGGTGAGGAAGGTGACGGCCCGGTCGGGGCGGCGGTGAATCACAACATAATTCCCCTTGCAAGTGTGGGGCTGATTGGATTGCTGGCAATTTGCCCGGAAACATAAGGGACAGGCACTATAGTACTGCAAAGGCTGACATACTATAAAATATTGGCAGTGCGACCACATCCTTGGTTGGGGCCCAGGTGAGGACCGTGTCATCCAGATGTAGAATGACCCTATTTAATCACGGTACACGTGGACTGTGGTGCCCGGACAGTGAACTGGTGCTTGTGTGTCCACCTGTGTGGAGTGTCTGAGCAGTAGCCCAAGGGAGGATTCATAGTCACCGCATTGTAATGTGTAATGAGGCCACCATGGGCAAGCAGGACGCAAAGCAGCCAAACTTGAACTTTGAAGGTAGGAGAACCACCAGACTCACTGAATCAGACCCGGAGGAAGACGCTGACCGGCCGCTCGAGTCCCAGATGGAGGATAATGGAGAAGATCTCTGTACCCTGATGTTGGTCCAGTCTTCACACCATAGATACTAAGCTGGACGTGCTAACAGCCCAGCTTGACACGGTAAAAAAACAGGTGGGGTCCATGAGACTCAGTTGGATGTGCTTGAGAATTCTAACACAGACTTCCATAAGTTTCAGGTTGAAACTAAGGGGCAGCTTTTACACATGGACAGAGTGCTTGGACTGATCAGGGCGAAGAACGAGGACTTGGAGGCTAGGTTCTGTTGCAAGAATCTGAGGATAACGGGGATTCTGGAGACGACGGCCATCTCCAAGATGGAGTTATACATCACCGACTTGCTCTGTGAACTCTTTGATCCTAACTTGTCCACCATTTTCACGGTGGAGCGGGCGCACCGTGCCTTGGGCCCTAAACCTCTGGTCGGGGCTACACCTAGGCCCATATTAGGTAGAATCTTGAACTATCAGGATCGTGACCTCATCCTCAGACTTGCTTGTGGGAGAGGGTCTATAACACATAAAGGGAATACCATCTCCTTTTATCCCAATTTCATGCCAGCTGTGCTGTGCACGCCAGGAGTTTTTGCCTGCTAAACGGATCCTGCTGCAAGCCCAAATTCCCTACACTTTGTTATATACTGCAAAGCTCAAGGTAACACATGAGGATACGGCGCATTTTTTCACAGACGCTAAGTCTGCACTAAAATGTGCGAAACATGTTGGGGGAAGCAAAATAGGCAAGGCCCTCACACTAGTTACTCTTCAGCGGACAGACTGATTGATAATGACTAGTTGGTATAATGTTATTTCTGTCCATGTGCCTGGGCTGTTTAGATCTAGGATGGAGCTCACAGGGGTTTTTACTGCATGGGGTCCCCCTCCCATTGTCTTCTTCTTCCAGTATGTAGTCGAGGCGCATTGGTATTCCGCATAATTGTTAATAGATAGGCCTGCTGTATACCGGGGAGTCCGCCGGAGCCACTGCGCCCCTCCCCCGGGAGAGCTCCTAACTGAGTTCTTCTCTTTGTTTCAATGGGGTACTCCCGATTGCTGTCCTGCTAGTTAGGACACACCTTTTGTCTGTCAATGTTACTTGGGGTGGGTATTGCACAACCTGTTTGGGGGGTTGGAGTGGGTGGAGGGGAGTGGGGGGATTAACATTCTGTTATTAGCCAGTCTATTGCTACATAGTTTCAAATGTTACAACTGTATACCATTTTCGACTGTTGTGAATTGGTCCCACACTGTGTCATTGTTTAGATACCAGCCGGGTTAGAAATGTCAAGCTTAAATCTCATAACATCAAACATTTGCGGTCTAAATGATCATAGGAAGACAAGATTAGTCCACTCATACTTGGTGTGCCATCACATTGATGTGTGCCTATTGCAAGGAATACACTTGAATGCTGCACCTTCCACTAGGCTGAAGCAAAGAAGATGGGGGCATGTCTATTCGTCCATATATTCCAATTAAGCTCGGGGTGGCTGTGTTAATTTGACAAGGTCTGGAATGGAAGGAACGAGAGTCACAGGTTGAACCGGAGGGTAGATTGATTTTATTGCTAGGTGCCCAGGGACGGGTCCAGGTGACCATAATAGCAGATTATGGCCCCAATGTTGATTCCCCTGTTTTCTTTCAGAACATTTGGGCCAAAACAAGAGCAACTGATTGTGACACTATCATTTTTGGGGGGGGGGTGATTTTAATGCAATACTAGATGATGCATTAGATAGGAGGGGACAATCAAGCCCTAAAAGCTATAATTTAAGATGCCGATTTGATTGACATATGGTGCTATAATCATCCACTGGTGAAGAAAGGTACTTGCATTTCCGAGTACCACAAGGCCTGGTGCAGGCTGGTGTCTCGGGATGTAGCGGAAGGGACCTGCGAGGTCTCTCATCTCCCGAGGTCCTTGTCTGAACATTCCCCTACTCTCCTGCGTTTAGTCTTCTCAACTCCTTCCCCAAAATGTTTCGTTGGCGGCTTCTGCCTAATGCTCTCCTAGATGAGGTTTTTAAGGAAGAGATTAGAAGGGACATCACTGATTACTTTGAACTCAATTCTGGCTCGGTCACCACCCAGACCTCACATAAATTTATGGGAGGCCTTTAAAACAGTGATAAGAGGTAATTGCATAGCACTTCAGGCCAGAGTATTTAAGGCTATACGTGATACGCTAACCTCTCTTGAGAGACAGATAAATGAACTTGAAACCCAGTTCTATATCACAGATGATCACAAGGTAAAAGCCACCGTGAAAGAGAAACTGTTGGAATTTGAGCAGGAGGCCCAGCATGAGGTGAGGTTCTTAGGAAAACATGCTCAAGCCAGGAGGTACAGTGAAGGGGATAGGCCTGGGAGAACCCTGTCATGATTGCTTCGCGCCCCAAAATCCACCGCCTATGTGACTGAAATTAAGGGTGAGAACCTATCTGTGATTGGAGGCCCGAAAGATATTCTGGAGGCGTTCACACAATTTTATACCAAACTTTACACGTCAACCCATAGCTCTGTCCAGGAGGGTATTAATCCCTTTTTCGATTCGCTGGAGCTGCTGTGATTGTGTCAGGCTCACAGCGAACATCTAGATGTCCCCTTTATGGTAGAGGATGTAACCCAGGTAATTCAGAGTTTGCCGCTGGAGAAGGCCCCAGATTCTGATGGCTTAACAACGGCCTTTTATAAAACATATGATGTAGAACTTGCACCTCACCTGATTGCACTATATGAGGAAGCTCAGATTTAGGGCATTTTACCAACCTCAATGCGAGAGACAATTATTATCACCCCGCCTAAGCCTTTGAAGCCAGAGGATGAACTCGATTCATACAGGCCACTTTCGCAAATAAATGTTGATGTGAAGATATTAGCTAAGTTGGTCGCCAATCGGCTGCAGCCTCTGCTCCCCTTGATTGCTCGCCCGGATCAGTCAGGCTTTATCCCAGGCCTTATCCCAGGGCGTTCCACATCCCACAACTTTCTGAACTTTTTTATCGTTGTTCATTGCCTACACCCTGACTCGCAGGCAATTGCAGTTTTTCTTGATGACACTAAAGCGTTTGATACGCTGGAGTGGTCATATCTTTTTGCGGTTCTTGGGAAGATGGGGTTCACCCCCCTGTTTCTCAGTCTGGTGCGATTATTTTTCACGAGCCGTCTGCAAGGATCCATGTGATTGGCATGTTATCAGATCCGTTTGCTATAACACATGGTACAAGCCAAGGGTGTCCTCTGTCCCTCTTGCTCTTTGCAATTGCAATGGAGCCATTGGCAGCACGCATTAGACAACATTATACTACTAGAGGGCTGAGTTTTAGTTTGAGGGGCCTCCTCCTTTCATTATATGCAGACGACGTGAAATTATACATGAAAGACCCAGCAAAGAACATGTTTCCCGTCCTCCGGGAATTCATCAAATTTGAAGGCCTATCGGGTGTCTTTATTAACTGGGCTAAATCTACTATATTCCCCCTAACAGATGCTATGGCCCTTTTTCTAACTGACTTTCCACTCAAATGGGCAACCATGCCTGTGAAATACCTTGGTATATGGCTCAGTAGAAACATGCAGGATATCTGGGACATGAATTACGGTTGTACCCAAGATAGTGGTATTGCCAAAGTTGTTGTACTTATTCGTAAATATTCTGATTCCTCTCACACAAGCTTTTTTTAAATCTCTCCGCTCTATGTTTAGGAAGGGCTAGCAGACCCGGACATACAATTGTATGCACTGTGTGCACAGGCTCAGTTTTTGCCTTACTGGGTTCACCCAACTCCTTTTCAGCCGCACACAGCCGTGGAGATGGATGTTGCGGCATCCGTCCTTCTGCAGGTAGCAGTGTATCAGGCCTAAAAACAGCCTTGAGATGGCATAGACACAGTTGAAACCCTACGATGGGCGTGGGAAAGACTAAGGGAACAAGTTAAATTGACAATTCTATATGCCCAGCCAATTCCTCTGGCACATAATCCCATGCTGCCCAAAATGGGGGAGGGTGCAAGCAGAACACGGGCACAGAAGATGGGTTTGGCTACATTTGCAGACTTATACCCAGAGAAGCTATTTAGGCCCTCCTGAACCCATTGAGGAGCGGGCAGTGTCCTTCTCAGAACTTTTTTTATATTATCAACTCAGGGCTACATGCAGGCTCCTACACGAAACCTTCCCAACCTCTCCACCTACACTACTCGCACTAGAAAGCGTGCTCAAGTCAAATTCTCCTTGCAGGCTTATGGCACACATTTACAATAATATGCATTATTCTGCCCCATTGTTGCAACCTAAGGCTCTACAGTCGTGGAATGAAGACTTACAGACACCCCTCACGGACGATTAATGGAACTATTGTTGCACCCAACTCACGGTCCTATCCCCCAACAACAGGTTGCGTTTGATCCATTTTAAGTATCTCCACAGATTCTATAGGACTCCCTCTCAACTACACCACATGGGGATCAAAGAGGATGACAGTTGCTAGAGGTTTGGTAAGGCTACGTTTTTGCACATGGTGTGGAGTTGTCCACAGTTGTCGTTTTTTTGGTCTGACATATTCACCACAATCCACGACATTATCGGCACAGTAGTTGACCCGAACCCCTTACTGGGGTTATTAGGTTATGATAGAGACACAACAGTGGAATTCCGCAAACTACACCCAATGCTCCTTCTGTATGCTATGCACAGGGTAGCAATGCTTTCAGGTAGGAAGGCAGTTCCTTCCATAAAAGAGGGGATCCAGGATGTCACATTTGGACACACGCAATTAACTACTTTTTGGGAATTTATGCCATCAGCATCCAGGCCTAGGGACATTTGGGGGCCTTGCGTGGAGTTGGCCCGCACTCGGCAGTATGGGGGGGGGATCTACAGGGGCTCCTGAAGATTCGTAGGTGTAAGTCTGGCGGGCCCAGGGGGTATCGAGCATTGTAGTGTGAGGTGTACCATACACTAGTTCAGCTTTCACATAAGTAGGATTAGTGTGTCCTGTCCTGACTGTTTTTTCCTTAGGCCCAATGGAATCTATTTTGTAACCTTTTATGACCTCTGCTGTATATTCCATAATTGCTTATCATAAGGATTATATTTTGTTTTAATTAATACTGGTGGAACAGTACACTTGATTTGTTAGGAGTGTAACATAATGGTATGCACATGGATGGACAATGATAGACTGTACGTAACTGGTTTATTGTGTTTAATGTGTGTTACCTAATTAAAATGTCAATAAAGAAATAAAAAATAAATAGAATAAAAATGGTATCTAATTTTTTCTATTAAACATAGAAAACAGATGTATAAATGAAGATTGTCCTATGGATTTTCATCATAAGTCCATATCTATTGGGAGACTGCATAATTCTGTGTGGGCTTTTCTTCAGGATGTTGAAGTGATTGGCTGGAGCTAAGAGGATGAGAAAACTGGAAAGGAAAACAGCAGCAACACCAAGCCAAAACAAAGTACAAAACCTTATCCAATGTGCATTTATACCTAAAACGTCTCTTAGGAATGAATTAGGCCTACTACTACATAATTACGAAATTCACAAAGCAATTTAATCCAGACACAAGTTGTTTATTCATCACACAACGAAAAGGACCCACAGAGAAGTGGATAACAGTGAGCATGTTTGATGTGCTCAGCACTTTGGCCCAAGTGGCTCCTTCAATGGCACATCTCACTCTCATGTTGGCATTCCAGTGAAAGATGTTGGTCACAGTAGGGAGAGAGTGGTTGGGGCTGGAAGTGATGGGAGGGTCGGACGAGGAGTCAAACATGTGACCCAGGAGGGAAATGGAACTGGTCCATGTGGGTCTTACGTTCAAGTAGGGAGAAGTGAGCACACTCATTTCATACTGTGGTGATGTAAAACCCATGGAAAGCAACCTTTGTGGCAATAGCTTCTCTTTGGGAAGATTTGAAGGTTGGCACAGATATGAAGATGCATTCCATCGATGGAGCAAGTGTGACAATGGGTGCACAAGGATGCACAAGAAAGACATCAGTAACCTGTGCTCATATAATGCTATGTGCAAGAGCAATAAGCAGGCAAAAACTTAATCAAGATCAAGAATTAAATCAAATGCAAAGTAGAATGACACTGATTTACTATCATGTACCCTGACTAATTATGCCAAGTGCTTAAAAGCTTTTGATTAATAGCTCCCAACTTGCCCTTCAAACCACAAGACACGCCTATGGCTCAACTTCAACTTAATGGATAGGTATAAGTAGGCTATCTGGTTTTAGGTTTAAACCTATAATAACTGATAAAACTCCACCAAAAGGAAAATAACCATCACTGGTGTAAACATATAAACACTGAAAAAACACCTTTGCAACCACAAACTAAGGACCTCATTAGGAGGGCGGACGGACCTGCGTCCGTCTGCCGCCCCGCGGTGGAGGGACCATCCGCAGGGGCAGCGGCGGTCCCTTCGGTGCAATTAGGATGTGACCGCCACCCTGGCGGTCACATCCTGGATCTTTAACCTTGCGGCGGGTGCTGCTTGAAGCAGCACCCGCTGCAAGGTTAAAATAGCATGTTTTACATTTATATGCACAAAGCGGCAGGCACCGCGCGGTGCCTGCAGCTTTGTGCATGTAAATGCAGGGGGGTACCATAGGTACCCCCATGTGCACCACCCACCCCCCCTTAACACTGGGGGCCCGCAACGGGCCCTCAAAGCAAAGACCGTACGCCTTTTCACGGCGGCAATGCCGCTGTGGAAAGGCATAGGACCGCCGGCATCATAATATGGCTGGCGGTGTCTCGCAGACACCGCCACCATATGTATGCACTTTTTCTGCCGGTCGCGAATGCGACCGGCGGAAAAGCGGCGGACGGTCTTGCCATCCGCCGCGGACCCCCCAGCCATCCTAATGTGGTGGGGGGTCTTTTCTGTGAGGATGGCGGACGGATTGCCTCCGCCAGGCTGGCGGTGACTACCGACGGCCTGGCGGAGGCAATCCCTCCGCCATCCTAATCGGCCCCTAGGTGCCATTCAAAGAAAGTAAAAGAGACATTTTGATTTCTTCCTGAAGGGGCCAATACAATGTAACTTTGTTATACAAGTTACCGCCAAGAAAGACTGGGCTAACATTATTTTGTTTGAGTTTTGTTGTTTATGGTTGTAAGTAAAATATTGTCTCTTCTTGATACTGCTTTTTTCAGTTTTGGGGTCTTTGATCTAAAGATGCAGTGTTTAGAAGCACGTTTTATGTCTTATTTAGTTAATTTATCAACTGTAGAAAATAGGGAAATATCAAAATCATATTTGATATTTTGACTACATTTGATTTCCCTGATAGGTAAAATGTCTGGTTTCATAAGAATCTTTCCAAATATGTACCATCACATTTACCCACAGACAGCGAATGGCTGAAATCCTTTGATAAATCAGTCCCCTTTTCTAATGTGTCAGTATTGATTGCAAGTGAAATGCCTAACACCCCAAGATTTAAACATTCAATGCAAGATGTAGTGACAGGTATATGTGAAAAGAATGTTCTCACCAAGCATCTGAGATAGTGGTGAAAACATGACACCAGATGTTTGGTAAATATGGAGTGCAGTGTCACTTTGAATGCTGATGAAAAAAGTTTCTACCAAGTTCAATAAAGATTGGAGTGATATTGTTTGTATTTGCAGTAATTCAACTACGTATGTGAAACAGTTGTAAGATGGTCTGTCAAAATCGATAGCTAAGCGGAAGTTCTTCCCTTTAAAAGATCTTTGTAACTTTCTAGATGGTATACTGAAAGCATCTTTACAATCTTCAGAGTGAATGAAGAATGCTATTGACTTTGTAGTCCATTCTGGTGCAGTAAGAATTTATTTAGAACTCATATACCCTGTGCGCACGCTATTTATACACATATACTATCAGTTCAGAAAGCAAGTAATAATTAAAATTAAATTAAAATTCCATAAACACTGGAAAAACACTGTTTCTGTTGTTTTAATGGCACGAAAATGTGTAACCACTGATAACCACTGTGTTTTTAAGGTATTGAAAAAACTGAAAAAACCCCACCAGAATTTACCAAAAATAGAAACTGAAAAGAAAACAGGAAAGCCTAGGTATAAGCCATTACCCCAGCATTTCAGAATCCAATTTCTCTCACTGCTGCATTGATAGGAGATTTAAGATAAGCATTCTGCATTCCAGAAAAGAGTGCACACGTAAGGAATGAGACAAATTCAGAAATGCTGCAATTATGCCAGGTTATCACCTGACGTACAATAAGAAAGCCAAGTGAAAATAGACTATGGCTGGCTAAATGTGTATGTAAGTGGCTGCACAAATACTTCAGTGCTATGTTATGCAATACAGAGCTAAGTAGGCGTCACTGCAACTATCTTTGAGTTTGCTACATGTATTAATAGTTTCTGGTGAGTGACTGAATCTATACATGCTTCTGTACCTGCCTTAATAGCTGAAAGACAGGCTTTATATTTTTCTGAATATGGGTGTCAGTGTTTTTAGGGATGCATACTCCATGTAGTACTTGGCATAGGGACATACAAGTGCACAAGTAACTTAGTGAACTGAAAAGAACATCTCTTAACTTTTAAGCTCAAATCAGCAAGCTTTATAGCACACCTATAGCATCTCTCATATGTGACTTGTACATAGTGAAACTTGGATTTAAGACTTGACACTGGACTCCTAGTTTCCCTGCACTGTGCTTGGGCCAACTACACCCTCAGAGGCTAAGCAGGGTGTGTTTAAGAAACTGGTTACTCTGCTTTATGCTTTAATTTGTGTTTGGAAAGTTTATGTAGCACTCGTTTTTGGCTAGAAAAAAGTGATTTTTTAAGAGCGCGAAAAGCAATATTTTATGTGTTTTTTTATTTAGATTTGGGCCTTACTTGCCACCTAAAACAGGACCTGAAAAGTGTGGACTGAGCCTGTCTGTATCCAAGGAGATTCTGACTTCAGGAGCAGCTCTCCCTGCCCCCTGCCCCCTGGCCATCAGCCTGTGCTTCAGGTCACATGCTCCATATGTACGTTTGCTACTGGACACTACATCTGTGTTCTGACAGGCTGCTGTAGCTGGTGTTTCTATTGCGCTTAGGGTTAGTGTTCTGATTGGCAGATAGTTCTAAGGTTCTGATTGGTCCCTGGGTTAGTGATTCTATTGGACGTAGGGCTTAGGGTTAGTGTTCTGATTGGCTGATCGGTCTGGAGTTTTTGATTGGTTCCTGGGGCTAGAGTTCTATTGGACCCAGGGCATAGGGTTTTGATTCAGATTTGCTGCTAGGACTAGCACTTTGATTAGCTGTAAGAGCCTGGTCCTAGGGCTTGGGGCTATTGGTGTGATTGGCTAGGGTTAGGGCTAGAGCTCCAATTGGCCGAAGGGGTCACCTGATCACTAGGGCTATTTAAGGTCAGGTTCAGGGCATCTCACCCCGAGCATCGAGGCTAAGGGCAGAGAGGACAAGGGCAGCTGCCTGTTTGGGCCTGTTCGGGACTGGTCGGGCCTAGGGCCAGAGATGCTTCCCGTTTTCCCATTCACCAGCATCCACCCTACCCTATCCATACCCACAACCAGATTAATACAACCACAGCAAATGTACTCCACTCATTTACTACAATCAAACCCTACACACATCTCAGTGTCTCAGAACCCACAACAAAACCCATTAAACCACACCTTTAAATCCTTCCACCCCCAACTACCACACATTTGCAGCTTCAATCACACACAAAACACCACTCTATCCTATTCCACTAACCAATCCACTCATCACAAACACAACCCAAATCCACATCATACACAACTACATCCCTTCCAGACACACCCTCCTCTTCTTTTTACTAAAAAAAATACAACCACACAATCTATACACTCTTTTAGACATCAAATCTAACAGAATCATTCTTAGCGCTTGTTCACGCCCTCTCACTCACTACATACACTAATTTCCAAAACACATCACTACTCCCTTTATCTTGCAGCTGCCATTGACCTTCCTGACTCCACAAATAATACACACCCTAAACTCCACTGCCAAGCTTTCTCTCTTCCCCCACACCTAACACATATACAGCAACACAGCAGCTCTCTTTTAACCGCCTCTCATCCATTGGACAATTTAGAATCTTACAACATGACCCACATGCTGCACCACCAACCCTAACTCATACGCCTTCCACCCTTAACAGACACAAACAAAATAAGCAACATGCCACTCTTCACAACTTTGCATCTCCATGTCTACTGCACAACAAAGCAACTCTACAAAAACAGCACAGATCACCAAATCACTCTCATCCACCATCTCCACCACCTACACACGCAGACCCATCAAAATGCCTTCTTAGCCTGCTGGACAAGAAACACGATACAGAACAGCTACACTATTCCTATCCTCATACATATAATACTAGCCCTAAGGACACACCTGCTACAAGCCCACAATATACTGGTCGCTCTTGTACAAAACAGAGTCACACCATCACCAAAGCACATTGTCTAAACTGCCTACTAATAAATGCTGAATCACTTTAAAAAAAAGCATCACATCTATGACCTTCTCACTTACACACAACCTAACTTACTTTTCATAACTTAATCATGTTTGGTAGAGGACATGGTCCCAGCGTTGCATGAAGTAATTCCTCTAAGCTATCAAACTATCACACAAAATCATTAAGGGAATAGAGGAGATGGCCTAGCTGTTATATTCAAGCACACATTTAATATCACTAAAGCTGATGACGTCTCCATACAAGGTTTTGAGGCCCTCTTCTCAAAATGCAAACTTACACCATCTTCCTCCTGTAACTTCCTGCTCATTTACAGACCTCCACCTAGAAATGCAACATTCCCAGATACACTTCTAGATACAGTTTCAAACTTTATAACACTACACTCTAACCTATGCATTCTTGGTGACCTAAACATTTGGTTTGACAAACCCAATATGCCACATCCAAAAACAATTATCACTGGCCTAGGCACACTGAACCTACGTCAGATCCTCCACAAACTCACACATATCACGGGACACATCCTAGATGTATTTTTTGCAAATATAGAACTAGTTACTTTTCAAACAATTACTACAGTCACATGGTTAGACCACCATTTACTTGCTTTCCAACATACAATACAAAGAAATACACCTAACTTAATTTTAAACACGTTGAAACACAAAACATTCCATTCAAAAACTATATGAGTGGTTACAGGAAGCTTTTGTTATCCTAATACCACTAAGAAAAACACAACAGAACAAAAGAAAACAGGCAACTAGGAGAAATACAGAGCTAAAAGAGATAAAACAGCAAATTAGAAAGCTGCAACATACCTGGCTCAAAACAAGCACCAATCAAGACAAACGTAACCTAGAGAAACTTAAAAGTCTATACAAGTCAGCAATCAAAAAAGCTAATAAAAATACTATTCATATAGAATTCAAAATGCTAAATGTGCCAATAAAGAATTCTATAAAATTCTCACATAATTTCATAAACCAAATTTCCTAGATGCAGCCCATCCCTTACACAAGAATTCACAGACAAACTGGCAAATCATTACACAGTCAAAGCAGACAAGTTGGAATCTTATTTAAAACAAGGAAAAACCAGAGGCAAGATGGTGCTCATGCTGCCAGTCATGTGAGCTGGCGCTCCCGGTCCTCCCCATCTGCACAGGGGAAAGCATCTGAAAAAAACCCCAGTAATGTTCACGCGGACTTGAGCGCATTTACCTGTCTCTCCCGGGCTGCCAAACCGGCATGAATAAAAGTAATCCAGCGACACTGCAGAGCAGACTGCTGAGGCTCTTGGCACTGCTCTGGAGACCGCTGTGGTATCAGCGCCTGTGCTGTGTGGCTGCCGTGACGGCTGCATGAAGGGAGGGGGCAGAACTGACCTGGCAATGCCTCCCAAGGCTAGGAGAGGGAAATCCTTGGCCCTGATGGATATGGTTAGAGCCGGAAAAAATTCTGCAATCACTGCAACATTGAGTAAAAGCGGCAAGAGCAGCAGTAATGGAGATACCTTGTGGGAGAAATGTGAGTGGGCTCAAAGAGAAAGCCTGAGTAAGCATTTTATTTCCCCTTTATTTACCTCTGGAAGAGAGAAGAAAAAGACACAGCATATCTTGATGCACACACCGGAGAGTGACAGAACTGGACTGGCGGTAGAGAAGGGTAAATCGGTAAATCTTTCTGTAACACATGGATCTGTGGAGGGGGACTCGGTCCTTAAAACTTTGAATTAAACCGACCCACGCAGTACTGCGCAACTAGCAGAGGGTGAAGCTCTGCTGATGGCAAGGGCAGGAGGGGTAGGAGGGGGTGAAAGCCACAGCATCTCTTTGCCCATCATAGCCAGCCCTGTTAAAATCAATGCAGGATCCCGATGTGGTGGATAAAGGTCTTTGAGATAAAGCCATGGCAAAGGATGGACAGAAAGACACCCTCACAAATCAAGAAAGCCTAGGTGCAAGAAGTAAAAATTATATCCAGACTGCGAGAAAGGAAATCGATTCTGGGGATAGCGTCTACTCTCTATCAGATGACTCATACTCTTCTGACAATGGGATAGAGTCAATTCTAAAATTTTGTGCAAGGGGTGGTTCTCATGGCAGTGGGCACAGTGAGCTAAGCAGGAGGCACCGCGATGATACGGGCACTGATACCCCGAAAACCAGTCCTCGGACCGGGCGTAATAGACATGATCTGGGAGACTGGCTATGCGGGCAATGTTGATCTGCTATGGGACTACTGTTTCTCAGCTGAACTGGGGGTTGAGAGTGGACGCATCCCTGAGTTCAACGAGGAGAGCATGGTATAATAACCCAAAGAGAAGAGACACGTACTGAGAGTCAACGTACCCAAGGTGCTTGCTCAGCACTCTGTTGGTCGCATTGTAAAGTCATGCTCTGAAGAAGAAGCATGGATCTCGTGTCTGGAGGATGAGTTGGCAGCTCAGAAGGCGGCAACTGAGGCTATGCGTTAAAGGACGATACACAGTGGAAGTTGACAGACTAGGAAAACCTCCTCCGGAGAGATAATTTGATAGTTTTGCAGATCCCAGAGGGCTTAGAAGGCCAGGATCCCCATAAATATATGATTGAGCTATTTTCAGAAGCTTTTCCCAAACTCACGCAATGGGACTGGGAACGAGAGATCCAAAGAGCGCATCGATTACCGTTCACTCTTCGAGCAAGACCAGGACAGGCGGCTCCTAGACCTATGGCAATACTAATCTCATTCAATAACCTTTTAGCCCTCCAGGTTGTATTTGAACTTGCATACCCAGATAGAAAGAGGACTGGTAAAAGGATATAATTTTTTGTCAAACCAGATATTTGCCACCAGACAGTGAGAAGCGTTGGCAGCTACGTCAGCTCATTGCTCCGTTCCAGGGCAAAGGCGCCCAAGCCTTTCTCCTTAACCCAGCTAAGCTAAAGGTTATATATAAGGAGCACACTCAATGTTTCACCTCTGAGGTGCAGGCCAAGGAGTATTTACAAGCTTTCTAAGATAAGGGCAGGTTGCTGAAATTTGAGTGCGTGACGAAGCATATACTTATGCTGTCCTAGCTTTCCGGTGTCTTTGTTTTTGGGGTTTTTCCTTTCTTCTTTTCTGGGACTGGTTATTATACTGTATAGGTGGTGGGGTTACTTGGTGTGCGAACACTATATTGAATGCAGGCGTGAGGATCACTAGGCTAGCGGGAGCTTGTCAACTCAGGGATCATTGGTCCTAATGCCTCACTACAGGGAGGGGTAGGGTTAGGTTATTGGGAGGATGTGTGGGGGGGGCACAGGATAGGGGGGGTGGCGGAGCTTGGCTGGGTAGGTGGGGGCAGGTAGAGTGGGGGAAGGGGGAAAAGAAAACGCAATCCATAGCCGGATAAGCAGAATGAGGATGAAAAAGCAAAGACTTATGTGGCTACATAACAGGAGTCATGAGCAGGTGAAGACAGCTTCATTTGACGGGTATAGGATGATTAATTCAGGATTGCGCATCTGTTCCTTTAATGTGCGCGGGCTAAATAATAATGGGAAAAGACAAAGAGTGGCCTTAGAGCTACGTGTGATGCAACCCGACCTGGTATGCTTGCAGGAAACGCATATACTGTAGGGTAAGCAGAAGAGCCTAGCAGAGTTAGGGTACATGGTATTGTCATGTACACAACAGTCTACAATGACCCGGAGGTTATAGTATTAGTTAAGCGGGGAATCCAGGGATCAGGCCGCGTGCTGGTGTATAAACAAGGTTGATGGGCATTATGGGGCTGGGTAAGTTTTCTTTATGCAGTGTATGGTTCTAATTTTGATGAGGTGTCCATGCTGGAGGGGCTTAATGTGGAATTGGCATCATGGTCCACCCCACTTATTTTATCTGGGGGTTTTAATATACACCTGGGTTGTCGGGATTTACAGCCAGGCAAACAGATCTATAGGGGTAGGAAACCTAAGGTGTTTAAGGCACTACATCACCTGTTAACTGATCGCAGATTGGTTGAGTGGCACTTTGGGACCCAGACCCAGGATATACCTTCTATTCCCTCGCACACAAAAAGTTAGATAGGTTAGTCTATTTTTTTAAATCACTAGCATCATTAGCAGGAGCCAAGATTCAAGTTTTAAATAGGATCACTTCAGATCATGGCCCTGTAGTGGTGGATATTTTAGCTCTCAACACCTGCACGGCTCTGAGAACTTTTTCATTTGATAGAAAGCTTTTGTTGGATGCTTTGTTCATTGGCCACATGAATAATTGGATTAAGCATTTTTTGGAAAATAATCCTGACTCAACCTCATATGGGTTGTGTGGGATGCCTTAAAAGCTGGGTTTAGGGGGAAGCTCTGAGTTACGGATTACATAAGCAGAGGCAATTAAAGCTAGCGGTTCAAGATTTATACAGGAAACTTCAAATAGCTGAAGATAATCTAGCGCAGGGAGTATTGGCAGATAGTGACATCACAGGATTACAAACTGACATTGCTCGATGTAAAGCTAATGTTGATCTACATTGGAGCACGGACAATGCCCTTAAATATCAGCTTAATAAGGAGAACTGTTATGAATATGTTGAGGCCACAGGCGCTGTCTCACACAAAGAATTCGCTCCAAAGAAGCAGTTCAAAGAATTGGGGTTATGAAAGATATACAGGGCAACCGGTTGGATACGCCTTGGGAGATCTTAAAAGTCTTTCATACCTTTTTAGAAGAGTTATATAAAGAAGAAGATGCTGGAGGGTAGGCAAGTGAGATAATGTTGCAAAACTCAGTCAAGAGAAATTGGAAGAAGTTATAAATATAGCAGCTAGTAGTAGGACAGTCGTGGCCAATAAGTTACCTTTGAAGGTCTATAAGACCGTTTTTGAGGAGCTAAAGGTGGATATGCTGGCAGTTTTTCAAGCAGCACAACGCGGGGTGGCAACAGCATCCTGGAACCAGGCAAATATCATTGTTTAAAAAAAAAGATAAATCAGCAGACCTCCCGGGATCCTATCGACCTATATCCCTAGTAACCTGTGACGAAAAAATCTACGCTAAAATTTTAGCAACGTGGCTGGCCAAAGTCATTTTCCCGTTAGAATAAAAAAAGGCAGCATGGGGTTATACCCACTAGGGGTACTGTCAATCATATCAATAGGGTTGTGACCCTGCTGGATATAGCAAATGTTCAAGGCAGTACGTTTGAGCTGATTCTATTAGATGCCTTTTCGACCAGGTTTCCTGGGACTTTTTGTGGATGGTTTTGCAACAGCTGGGGTTCGGTCCTGGTTTTGTTACAGCTATTAGGGCTCTGTACCGATCCCCCATGGCTAGAATATGTATGATGGGCCTAGAATCTGAACCAGTACGTATTACTAGAGGTACAAGACCGGGATGCCCATGCTCCCCACTGTTGTTTGCGTTATATATTAATCATTTTAAAAATATGTTGGAGCGAAGTTCTAGTATCAAACCTATCATTTCAAGACAAGAGCAATTGCGTGTATTGGCTTATGCTGACGACATAGCGGTCGTAACATCTGACCCTGTGGTAGCTATGCCAGAAGTTGAACATCTTGCACATAGGTTTGGTTCTTTCTCAGGTTACAAACTCAACGTTACTGAAAACTCAGCTTATTTGTGTGAACCAAATCAGTAATAATGATCCTAGAATAGTTGAGGAGGCGACATATTTGGGAATTTGGATTAGGACGTGTCTAAGAGAATTAGTTGAGGTCAACTGGGGGGCCATCTTGGCCAATGTGAAACAACTTCTGGAGATGTGGGAATATTTTCATCTTTAGCTGGTAGGAAGATGTAACATCTTGAAAATGAACAGTTTGCCTAAAGCTTTATATTTTTTAGATCAGTTCCGCTAGAACTTTCCCGTTATCAGCTACAACAGCTGCAATCAATCTGTGCTCGATTTTTATGGGCCCAGGGGAAAATGCATAAATTGCGTTTGTG
This sequence comes from Lissotriton vulgaris, assembly GCF_964263255.1. NCBI lineage: Eukaryota > Metazoa > Chordata > Amphibia > Caudata > Salamandridae > Lissotriton > Lissotriton vulgaris. The sequence continues at coordinate 1,075,682,667 of NC_141689.1, read as the reverse complement.
TTTTAATCACACAGGATCGGCCATCTGGAGTACACTGTGAGCAGTAGTGTGCACTGCAGTAATTACCACAACAGGCAGCACTTCGGTCTGGACACTTCTTTTTCCTCCTTTGAGAGCCTGAAGAATCTCCATCAACAGCATGTCAATAGATAAAACATAGTATGTTTTTTAATACATGTTCATTATTGTCTTACATAAGTTCATAAGGTTTGTGGACTCTTCCAGTTATGGCTCTGGTTATGTACAATTAGTTATTTAAACTTTATTTAGTGTCACATGATGACCATTTGATGATCACAAACTGAATTTTACATGAACTCCTAAGCACAAAGAACGATCAACGTGGCCGGTTTCTGGTGGAGCTGCCTAGACAGCTATAGCGGAGATTGGCTCTGGGTCACCCCCTTGGCCATCACCTACCCAGCCTGACTTTGGTCATAGTTCTCCTCGTCTCTACCCCTACATCTAGTCCCTACTCATCCCAACCCTCCTTACCTTACCCCTCTTCCTCCCATGCCCCATTTGTCTTGCTCCAGTAACTGTTTGTAACTATGTAATCTCACAAATCCTTATGTAAAGCGCTCTGAGCCCTCCGGCTCTAGCCAGCGCTATATAAAGCTTCTCAAATAAATAAATGCGTTTTATGACTCTCCCACGGGAGAAAGGTGGGTGGTCAGTTCCAGACTTCACACTATATTATTATGTTGCATGTTACAAAACATGCGGATACTGTTAACAGGAGAGGAGGTTGGTAACATCGCTGAGGCACCGTCTATACACCAGTAAGTAAGTAAGTAATGTATTTATTGTAAAATTAATTAAAAACTTTAACAAACGTTGGCCATCTCCTATAAAACTATAAAACATCAATTTAAAAGGCTGATAGCCACAGTTAAGAACGCAGTTAAAATTACAAAAGAGATTCTATATACCAGATGGTTTTGGGTGCAGAAGCTAAGAACTGTTTATTCAAGATTTTGGAAGGCAGTTATTAAAGAAAAAAATGTGTTACGGTCCTAGTCAGGGCTTTTAAGGTTTGGAAGGAGGTGAGAAAGAGTTTCCAAATCGAAGGGATTTCATACTAGACACCCATATCCGCTACAACCTTATTGCATGGCGCCTTTTGTGAAAGTTGGAGTTGTAAAGGGATTACACAAATAGGTGATTTCTATGATGAAGGGGGTCTTTGTTATTCCTTCGCAATATTGGCTGATAAATACCATCTACTCAAAAGTTTTCTAAGTTCTTACAAATTTGTGACTTCTCAGGCAAACGGCAGAGGTTGATAGAACCAAATTCGCTAGTGGAAGCTATCAGACACAGGGCTCAGATTGGGGTATTATATAATTGCTTATTGGAGACAAGGAGGGACAACCTTGACATGCAAAATCTCAAATGGGAGAGTCCCCTGGGTGTGCAAGCTCTCTCCGTGGAACAGTCGATCGATATAGCTGGGAAGATCTTGATTTCGGCTAGGTTAAAAGCACAGCACTTTAAGACTCTATTTCATTTGTATCATACTTTCGCAAAGATGTTGTATTGGGGTGGAGAAAATTATAGGAAATGTTTCCATTGTGGAACAGATAAGCAGATATAAAACATATACATGTAAGAAATTGATACAGTTGGTAGGACATATCAAGAGATTCTCTCAGAGATAACAGGGGATGGGATAAATATCTCAATGTCTATATGCTCTTAGGAATTAGGGAAGACCTGATGCAGGGGCTACCGGCCCATCAATTTCGCTTTTTGTTCTTTGTAGCCACAGCAGTGGCTCGGCTCTGCATTTCGTCCATGTGGCTACAGCAGGAAGCCCCTTTTTTTGAGATGTGAGCCAGATTTTATAGCATATTTAATCTGGAGTATAGCCTTTATTCAGTTAAAGGGCTATGAAGGAGGAAATTTGGTATGCATATATGGGGCCCAATGATAGAGCATATGAAAGATTGAAACTTTTATTACTAATGCTTTTTATATCCAAGCATGTATTTCATTGTACTTAGTTAATCTGCTTTTAACTTAACTGTGAAACCCCCCTTTTTTTAATTTGCCCTGATGTGTATGTGCGGTATTAAATGTCATGAATTTATGATGTATTTATTTATTTATTCTTGTTATGGATTGTAATTTAAAAAAAAAAAATTAAAAAGATAAAGCAAGGAAAAACCACCGGCACCAACCCTTTTCCCAAAAAAATCCTCCAAGAGTAGGCTTACCCAGCCTCTGAATTCCTTCCAACAAATATCACAAATGAATTTATGGACCTGGTCAAAGCAACCAGGCCTGCCGGCAGCCCTTCTGACCCATGTCCACCACAAACAGTCAAGAAAATTATTCTAACTACCTCTACTGCCACACCAGTAAAGCATTTCCAGAAGAACTAAAAAAGTAATATACGGCCATTATTAAAGAAAGAAAAACTGGACCCGCCTAAATCCGACAACATTCAGACCAATTACAAATGGATCTTTCCTCGGCAAACTGATAGAAAGAGCAGTATTCACCCAGATGGCACAAGTCATTGAAGATATTTCCATACTCTCAGACTTCCAAACAGGATTTCATACAGGAAGAGGCAAGAAGCTGCCCTCGTTGCCATCTGGGATGATCATAAGAACACAGTTGACTGGAACGGAGTTGCTGTAATACTTCTTTTGCACCTCTCAACTGCCTTTAACACATTGACCATGACATGCTAATGCAAAGGCTTTATGAAGCTGGCATAGAGGGGACTGCTCTCAACTGCATCGCATCCTACCTTCAAAACAGAATTAAAGTCATTCATACCCCTCCTTTCTCATCCAAAGCCTCTCAACAAAAGCAGGAGTCCATCAAGGCTCTATCACCTCACCTATGCTTTTAAACATCTATATGAAGTAAATACCGGCACTGATCAATCAATGTCACCTCACAGGCTATAACTATGCAGATGATACACAAATACTCCTTAAAGTGGGAAGCCCAAAAGACATAGGAAACTCACACTTTTTAAGTTGCCTCAGAGCTGTGGATCAGTGAATGGCATGGAGCCATCTCAAATTAAAAGATTCCAAAAGAGAAATACTTACTTGTGGACATTGCAAATATTATGACCCACTTGCCACCTGATTATCTGGGAACACCGACTAAAGTATCTAAGGAAGTAAGAAAACTCATAATTACCACAGACTTCACGCTATCAATGAATGCCCAAGTGGACAAACTAGCACGATCAAGCTTTGTTACTGTAAAAACTCTGAAACACATCTTCGCCCACATGGGATGTCCACACAAGGTCCAGGCTACTATCTCTCTTGTTCTGCCAAAACTCCATTCCTCCAATATCCTCTACCATGGATCATCTTTAACAATTATAAAAAGATTACAACAGATTCAGAACTCTGCTGCCAGACTACTCTTATGTATAGCACAAGCCCACATCTCCCCTGCCTTGAAGGCCCTACATTGGTTACCAGTTGCCAGAAGATCCACATTCAAACAGCTTTGTATCACCCACAGAGTGATACATGGAACAGGATGGCTCTCCATCAGGAAAGAAATCACCAAATGCATTCAACAAAGGAACCTCCGCTTTAGATTGGCACTTCGCCTCAAAATCCCACCTTACAAGGAAAACACGATATGCCACACATCCTTCTCTATTCAAGTAGCCAAACTAAGAAACTCTGGAGCATTTTACCAACAACTAGTGATAATTATCGCTATGTTGGCTTAGCCGCAATATTATTATCGCCGAGCTCCGCCGATTTTTATCGCAGATAAACCTTGCTATTATCAAGGTTCATCTCAAAAGCGATAAAAATCGGCCGAAATGCATGAATATCGCTGAAAAGTCCGCGATATTCATGCATTACCGAGCTAATGCTCTTAGCCATGTTATCCACCTACCATTGGATAACATGGCTAAGAACTGCTCTGGGCAGGAGTTAGCTTTTGTAGATATTCGCGCTTAGCGCAAATATTTCCAAAAGTAGGTGATAGGAGATAGCGATGTTAGCGACTGTTTACAGTCGCTAACATCTTGGCACGCCCACTTTTCATGTCATTAGCGATAATTATCGCTGACATGCAAAGTGGGCCCCAAGATGATCGCTATCTCCTACTAGCTGTCGCTAACTGGTGTTAGCGACAGCTAGGTAATAGGGTGATAAAATTATTGCCGCTTTAGCAGGAAAAATTCCCGCTAAAGCGGCAATAAGGCCCTTGGTAATATGCCCCTCTTTACCCCCAAACATAAGATCGACAGATAACTACCTTATCTTCTGAAGACTACTCAAAAGTTGGCTCTTGCCCACATAAGCACCATACTCAAACATAAATACACAGCATATCCCTTTAAATACGCATTTATTATAACTATATATGTGTACCTGCATATGTGTATTGCTTTGTATTTGTATTTGTAATCGTTTATATTGATTATGTTCATAAATATATAGATATTCATTAGTTCTGCTAAACAAATGTACACATTTCCTATGGTTATATTATTCTACCATTAACATGTATATAGATGACTGCATAAATAAAGAAATCTTCATCATAACTATTTATCTACATTTGCTTCATTATTGAATTTCAAAAAATATCTATAAAAACAAATAAATTAACTTAAAGTGCAGCAAAACTTGAAAGTTTGAGTTTGTTAAATAAAACTTAAATCTACATATATTACCTTCCTAATACATATTTACATTCCATGTGCATATTTATCATTTTATTTATTACTTCACTTCTAAATCAGCATCTTTAACGCACTATACCATATATATCACCCTATACCTCTCTCAATATATCCTCTACCTCCACTCTAAGACTCATCCCAACCCTCATTCTACTATTATGATCCCCAAAATAAGCTTTCTAAACTCTTCCCTCCTCTACCCCTCCTTGTATCCTCTCATATCGCTTTTACAATTCAGATCTCCTAAACAAGCCTTTCTAAACCCTTCACTCTGACCCTTCCACCTCCACCTCCCCTTTACTCATCCCAAACCTCCTCTTGCTATGAGCTCCAAAAAACACTTTTAAGACCATTCCCTCTTCTATCCCTCCACTATACTTTTCAATCCAACTAACAGACTTACATTTCATGTTTCCCTATTCAAATTCCTCACTAATCCAGTTTGAGATCCGGAATAGCTTGCTACCTGCCGATAAGTGCTATGACACCTCATTAGGAGTAGCAAGCACTATGTAAATGCAAACCCTTCCCTCTACTATTCCTCCACTATTCAAATAACAAACTCACATGTCCACCACTCCAATTAATATCATATCTCCAGATACAAATTCGCCACCAATCCTCTTTAGGTTCCGGAGTAGCATGCTACCTGCCAAAAAAGTGATTTGATGCCTCCTCGGGGTAGGGAAGCGCTATATAAATGCAATTACAATTACAATTTCCATATCGGCTGAAATGTTGCTGTGCAAGGAGTCACGCATGTAGAGCCTGACATTCACCCACCTGTCAGTTGAAAGACATTCCATTATGAACTGTGAAATTCGCTAGCAAACCTGTACACACTGCAGCCACATGAAAATTAATATACCTTGTTGGCAATGATAAGTTGAGGTTAGAGCGACGTAGAGGTGGAAGGAGAAACAATGGTGGCAAATTCCGGTAGCTATTAGCTCAATGTACATTTGCGAAAGGGGTAGGTGAGTGCCTCATTACTCTTCCGAATTGGGTTCCACTTTTCCACATTTTTGACTTTGCAGGGAGACAGTTGAGCAATGCATTACCTCACTCTGTTTAAATTGGCTTATTAGTTTATTACATTGACATTCATTCACATACTGACTCAGTGCAAACTAAAATGACTTACAATTCACATCAGATTTTCTGCGATTTGGAAGTGTTCCACCATCCATACAGTCTCCTGCTGCCAAGGACAAACAGATGTTAGTGAATAGTGTCGGATCTGATTTTTTAAACTGAGTTTTATTTCCTAAGAACTACATTTAAAATCACCGATTCTTTTGCCAGAGCATAAAAAGCATGCATTGAACTTTGCATCAAGAAATGTGCAAGCAATTCTAAATGACATACAGAGCACTTTGAGTGGGTTTCCGTTCTCTTCTGTGGTCAGAAACAACTGTATCCTGTACCTACTGGAATTCTCTTTGTCGCTGTTGCGGTAAGGGTTCCGGCAGAAGTCCCCCAGAGTTTTTTGCATGTGGTGTGGAGGGTTTTTTGCACAATGCCAGCACGTGACTGCTGCTGGATTCTCCCCATGTGTTGAAAAGGAGCCTGTGCGGCGGTCTAGAAACAAAGGACAGGTATTTAAGCACTTGAATTGTGCCATGAACTTTTTACTCAAAACAACGTTTGTCTGCTGTGAGTCCTTTCCTAAAATACTATTGCGGGAGAGAGAGGAGCAGCGCCATATTCACAGAGATATAGCACTGTTCTGCTCTCTCCCTAGCGCTGGTGTACAATCAGGCAGCCGTATGCCGCACACACACCTTCGCACCATAGTGCAAATGTATCTGCATGAGTCTAGCATATGTTTTGTACTGCAAGGGAACTTTCTAGTAGAAATTTTTGGGCCATATGTATCAAAAACGATTTTTGCGATTTTCAAATTGCGATTTGTAGCAAATCGCAAATCAGAGAATCGCAAAATGCAATGTATGTCGGATTTGCAAAAAATTTAGCGAATCCTACGTATTCCTTATTTGTGAATCGCAAATTGAGATTCGCAAATGAGGAATTCCTTCTGCGATTCGCAATTAGAGAATCGCAAATTGAGAATGCAATTTCAAGGGTGCCAGGGTGTCAAAAGAACACCCTGTTGCACCCCTGAAATATGTATGTGTGCACATGTGGCGCACATATATGCCCTAAGGGCACTTTGTCACTTTGAAAAATGCAAAAAAGTGAATTTTTCAAAGAAATCGCGAATTACCACCAACTTGAAGTTGGTGGTAATTTGAGATTTCTTAAAGCCAAATCGCACTTTTTCTGTGCTTCCTACATTGCATTTAAGGAATCACAATTTGCGATTCCTTAAATGCAATCGCAAAATAGAGAATCGCAAATTTGCTATGCCCTTTTGGGATGGTACATCCCAAAAGGCCTTTTCCCGTTTGTAAACGGGCCGATTCTGAGAATCAGCCCGTTTGCGAACGGGAAAAGGGCTTGTTACATATGCCTCAATATGTTTCGACTAACTTGAAGCTTTTCCTACTTTGTAGGCGTGTTGTACAGTGCAGCACACATGCTAAGCTGGAAAAGAAAGGAGAAATAAAAGGATTTCTCCTCGATAGCCCCCATTTCAAAAGGGCAGTATTTTTTTATGTAAAACCCGGTCTACTTTTTTTTTGTAGTACAAAGGGTTTTGCATCAAAACGATCGGTGGTTGCATGATTCACCCATGCACCACCCATGGACTCCCCCTTCACGCTAAGTAATGCAAAGCAGCACTAGCCGCTAATTTGTGTTACTTTCAGGTGAATGTTCAGCACAAAAGAAGTTTTGCGCTGGGAAGTACATTAAAAAAACAAGCATGTTGCGCTAATTTGCAGCAGTTTAGCGATTCTAACATTGTACAACATTTTAGTAAATATATCACTATATGTGTGTTGATGGCAGAGTAAGCCACTCTTTGATAAAATTTATTGGGAATATCAACAACAAAATTGCGACAATGGAATCTCACCACAGGAGATGACAAAGCTCTGGTGCTCTGTTATTGGAATTGCATCTATGACTCCAGGCATGCAGGTGCATGAGATTCACAAAAACCCTACTTCTGTAGATTCTCGTGGGAGCCCATGAGCCCTGTTGCCCAAAATTATTTGTTGGCATAAGCCCTGTTGCCCAAAATTATTTGTTGGCATATGCCCTGTTGCCCAAAATTATTTGGCATATGCCCAATACCTTTGGGATGGAAGTCAAAGGGCTGACAGCAAGAGTGAAAAAAAAACTCAGCCCCTTTGTAGGGGAGAATTTGGATCAAGTTACAAATTGTTATGGGGAAATTAGTGCTTTTTAAGAGTGAAAAAGCCCATAAACTGGGTCATAAAGAGATCAAGTGGTCTGCTATGGCTTATGATAGGCTTATGGATTCTGATATTCCAAATGTGATCCCGCAGAAGGTTATTACCCACAACAAGTTCCATCGTTAATCCTACCCCTACCTGCCTGTGTGTATGGACACCACTGCATTTTACGGTGACATGGGTGACTCGGATGTAAATGCTATGATTATACGCATACTGAAGGAGTGTCGCAAGGGACTTTTGAGGGTGGGGGGAGGGTTCAGGAACAGTAAGGGATTGTTATGTTGAATCGTTCTGGAAAACAACAAAATCAGTAATAATATGTACCTAACCATCCTGAGCAAGCAGATGCATGTGACATCCTGAGTATTGCTGCGCTCGAATATGTTTGTCTCTACTCCAACTACTATGCTAATAAACAGATTTCCAAAAAAAAAAATTACCCACAACAAGTTTACTCGATCTGCCTAGCACTACTCGACCTCTCCCACATGCTCTATTCTGCCCCTAGTCTCACCACTGTCGGGTAGCCTTGCTGCATGCAGAAGGAGGGGCTGGGGCAGTTGTTAATTTGTTTGCCTGTAGGTACACCTCCTCATGGCCATCCTAAAGTTCCTCTTCTGCAAGATTGTCAGTCACCCAAAACATTATTACTTATAAGCAAATCTTATCAGGTGCAATAGACAAGCACATTCTACCCATTTGTAAGGTGTAAGAATGGCATGAGATGATCTGAAGGCATAAAACTATTGGAGAAAATCGTGTTGTCATCACTCTGGAAACAACAAAACTCCTGCTAATTTCTTTGAGGTCCACTGGTCACCCTGACGAATGCCAGGTTTGCAGAATACCAATGCAGACTAGTTGTGATTTCACCTCATACTTTTTTCTTCCACAAATCCCACACTTCCTTTAACTTCATCTTATTCTCAAAGCTTTTTTTCAATCCCTGCAGAAGCCTGTTGATGAAAATCAAATCAGGGTACCCAAAAAGGACTGCCAGTGTCCATTACTTGCAGTCAGCAACTAGCGCAAACTAAATACTGGAAGGGTGCAGTTTCCCAACCAAGTACAGATTTGGAACTTGACCCTCAGTGGACGCCAGTTTCTGATTAGTAGGAGAAGGTCACACAACTACTACTGGTTCCATTATTTTACTATGAAGGGGCTGTTTGGTCGAGAACTGACATTATTGTGAGCTAGAGTAGGAGATGTTCTGTGGAACTGAACTCCTCTCCTATACTTACCCATTTGGAACATGGGGCTGATTACTCCTCCTCACTCTAGAAAGCAAAATGGAATGTAGCAAGTCTGAGGGAGAGCCAGTGAAGAATGAGTGCGGTGGCTTAATTAACAATTTTGAAGTTACAAACCTGCAAGAGACATGGCACCTTGAGCCTTGTTACTTGGATGGTTAAATGTCATTTTTTATACCTGCGACCACAATGGGAAGGGGAATCCTTCCAGGTGCTTTAATAACTGTAGTATCAGTAAATATCCAACGTACATATATCAATATTATAGTGAAATCCAACCATAGTCTGAATCTTGATTTAAAGGTTGTGTATGGGGTTTCACTTTTTTTTAAAACTACTATAATAATATCTGTGGGGGTTCTATTTCACCTCACCTGGTGAATCTCTCTCAGTTTATTAACTGGTCATTTGTAACTATGAGCCTGATTTAAAGTTTGGCAGATGGGTTACTCCTTTACTAACATGACTGATATCCTGCCCACTGTAATTCAAGCCCCATTAGATATAATGCACCTGTAACACTGCAGACAGGATATCTGTCATGTCTGTGACAGAGTAGCCTGTTCATCGATCTCCAAATTCGGCTCTAATCCATCAGATGGTCTCACTCAAAGGAGAAGTTTTAATCATAAGCTACTTTAATGCAGAACTGCAGCTTGGCCATAAAAGTTCTATTCAGAAAATACAGAAACTAGGAGGGTTGTCTTAGAGATCCTGCACATGTATGTCACTTGATAGGTGCTAGATCATACCATTTTGGTCACATTATGATGCTAAAACCTATTGGCAAATTCAAAGATAACCTCCCATTAAAATAAATCAATTAAAACAGCTTTGACAATATCACTTTGAAATGTAACAATACATTTATATTGGGTAACATCAAATGATGTGGGATACTCACAAGCAACGAGGAGGTGAATGACCTACAATAAAGGTCAGTTCCCTAGTGATGTCATCTTGGATGAAATTTAAATTCATGAATAGGGTAGTATCGGATTGGTTGGTTTTGCCTTCATGCTTCCTTCTAGACATCGATACCGCATTTGTAATGTGCTGTTGGTGCTTTCTTTTAGTGGTATGTCCTAGCATTCATATCCCTCTACTTATTAGTGTGCCAGTTAAATGTGTATCCAGTAAAGACCCATCTTAGGGAAATTCACAAAATAAATATTGTATCAGGAGATGTAATGTCCACTTTTATTAGCTTTCAGGTATTTCCCTACAATTTAAAATCCTTATATGGCATGTAGTGATGTAGGGGGCAAAATGTTTTAGCACCATCCTAGATTCATAATATTGGAGCTAACTATATATTTTTTCTGTCAGTAATATTCAAGTTAAAAAATAGAATACTAAAATATTGTGGTATTTAATCTAGTTTGCATTCATTTAATATATTGTGCATTGATTATCATAGTTTTTCAATTAAAGATGCGTTTTATTATAGCCTTACATCCCGCCGTAGCGGGCTATATTGGCTATTAAAGGCCCGCTGCAGCGTTAAAGGCCCGAACCGAAGGCGAGGGACTTTAACAAAGTAGCGGGACTTTAATTGCCAGTATAGCCCTGCTACGAAGGGCTCTAAGGCTATTAGAACATTCTGCCACTAGAGGGCACAATGTTCTAACAAATAAAACAAAGCCTTCAGGGAGTGCAAGGGGATTAAAATCCCCTCAGGATCCCTAAAACCTTTGTTCAAAGCCACATCTGTGAACAAAGAAACATTGGAATGTTGGAGCTCCGGGCTTATACCAGCCAATATAAGCCCGGAGCACTCCATTGTTTACAATGAAGCTACCAACATTTCAATGTTTGAATATGTGTTCGTGTTTGGGATTTTTGTTCTCATTTTATTTTCCCAGTTTGTGGGTTATTTTTGGAAGTTTGTAACATTTTATTTTTAAAGTTTTATCATTTTATTTTTTAGGACAAATTATTTTTTAAAGTATATAATTTGTTGGAATTATTTTTTTTCTTTTAATTACATGTAATTTAATTATAGTTTATGTTTATAAATGTTGGTGTTCACATATATTGTTTTTTAAAGGTAAATATGTTTTAGTGGGTTATTGGATTTATTGGAGTGGGGTGGTGAGCTGTGTGGATCTTTTTATCAAAATTTCAGTATATCTACAGAGTTTAATTGACATTTATTGGTTGTAATTTTGTAATATGGTTTGCTATCTTTTAGAGAGGTTTTAGTTTTAGAATGTTATTTACAATAATGGCCATATTTATCAAGGGGTTGCGTCGCTTTTGTACCCTGCAATGTGGTTTAAAAGAGACGCAACCCCTATGATGCGATTCATCAAGCCATGCGAAGCCCCCTTGCGTGGTGTCCCTGAGTGGCTTGATGAATCCAGAGTAACACAACACAGCCCAAATCACTGTGGTGTGTGGGTGTTCCCACCCAAAACCTATGGATTTTGATGCATTCCCAGATTTACCACTACTGATAGACCTGGGAACTACGCTAATAAGGTGAGGCGTAACAAGGAGAAAAATAATGTATTTCTCCTCTTTATTTCCTCTTTCTATGTGGCTGCATTTCGGAGCACACATAGGAAGAGGAAAATGCGTTAGGGGATGGTTTTTGTGCATGAAGGTGTCCCTTCTCGCACAAAAACGAAGGTATCCCATTCCTACACAAAAACAATCCTGCTTGCAACACAGGTACCCTTGCACCATGGTGTAGGAGTGCCTGCCTTGGTGCTAGGCAGCAAATTGTACACCAGTGCTAGGAAAAGTCAGGAATGCGATATTTTGTGAAAAATGTCCGCACATTACTGCCCTTTACCTGTCGTGAAGGACAGCAAGGCCATTTACTGCACTGCACTGCTTACCAATTTAATTACTATGGCCCTAAATATATTTTATTTATATGATTTCTAAGTTACATTGCTTGTAAACATTGAGGTTTGGGTTTTTTAACTACTTTATTTCATATGTTGGTATTCTGCTTCTGTTTAGAAGAATAGTATATCTACACCCCATTTTTTTAAATGTGGAAAATGTATTTGGGGTTTAAGGTGGAATAATACATATGGCCCCTCACAATTTATACATTTTAGAAAACATTTATTGAAACAGATTTAGAATCGTAAATTTGCCCAACCCCATTTTATACACTTTCCCCAATGTTTGTAGGACTGGAGTTAGAATAGTAAATCTCATGACCCCCCCCTGCATCCCCAGTTTTTGCATTTTATTTTCCCTATTGTTTGTGAGACTGAAATTGGAATAGTAAATATTGCCCCCCACCTTGTGGGATTAGAGTTAGATTAGTATATTCGCCCCATTTAAATCCTTGCAGTCAAACACAAACACAGATGGTCAGTTGACTGTTCCTTAGCAATTAGTGAGAGGAGAAATTCAACTCCATGAATGTATGGTACATTTCCACACCGTAACTGCTGGCATGCCCAAGCTAGCGCACAGTTTGGTAATTTACTGAAGTACAGATACATACTAGAATTACTCATTTCCAAAATGAATACTGTTTTCACAACTAGAAGTCTCATTCGCTAAGATGTCTATCTGCTATAACTAACCTCAGAGCTTACAGGGGAATGAGTGTGGTTTTATTAGGGTGGAATTTGCTCCCTGGAACGTGCTGATAATGAACTGTCCCACCACACAGTTATCACTGAAATACCCTGCCTTGGTGATTGCTAATTGAAAACAAAAGTAAAGATATTTGCCACAAATGCTTCAGCAGTGGTGTCTGTAGAAGCAATTTTTTTTTGGTGGAGGGGGCACACATTGGGCCACACATAAAACAGGTAAGGCGACCAATAACGTTCAACCGTAAATAGTGTGTGTATGTGTGTGTGTGTATGTATGTAAATGTATGCACTGGGTAGTTGCAGGGTCCCATCCCCTTTTCCTCCACCCCCAAATTGGACTATTAGCAAGGGTGTTTGACTCTGACAATGCACTGAGGTCTGCTAACCAGACCTCAGTGCCAGTGTTCTGACCCATTACAAAAGATATGTCAAATTTGATATCCCCAATTGGCAAGCACTGACTTACTAATAAGTCCCGAGGGCCTCATTTATGAAAAGTGACGCATCGCTGCGAGAAAACAGTGATGCGTCACTTTTCATTGCGACCTCCTTGCAACCCCAATGATGCATCATATTTACAATATGACGCATCATTGCGCAAGGAATTAAAGATACGTCAATATTTCTGACGTATCTGTAAGCGCAAAAGTGACGCATTGCTGGAGTGTGTCACAAAAGCCCCATGTGAAAGGGCTTGTGTCAGTCTTACGCCTGCAGTGAGGTAGGCGCAAGATTTTGACGCAACAGCGTCCTAAAAGTGACGCAGTGAAATCTCATAGATTTCACTGCGTCACTATTATGAGGCTTTTTGCGGGGGAATGCCCCCTCTGCATACATTATACCTGACGCAGGTATAATGTAGCGCAGGGGTTTACAAAGTGACGCATCTGCTTAGATGCGTCACTTTGTAAATAGTGCGCAACAGGAGGCATGTTTTACGCCGCCGATGCGTCACAAAAAGTGACACACCGGCGGCGTAAAAGTGACGCACGGCCTCATAAATGAGGCCCCTAGTGTATGGTACCCAGGGTACCAAGGGCTTGTAGGCCACAGTGTCCACTCAGGGCTGCAGCACAGTTTGTACCACCCTGTGTGTGACAAAGTACAAAATGGCTCCCATCCTGCCACTGCAAACTGAGAAGGCAGTTGTCACACTGCCAGTTCGACTTTGCCATTTCAATCAATGGCAAAGAAACCACTTCCCTTAATAATACACGTAAGTCTCTTACATTTGTCATTTTGTTGAGGAATGGTTAGTAGCCCTATTGGCGAACACAGGGCTACCAGCTGGCATCCCAGCCTGGCTAACTTCTGATTGGGACTACCTAACTAGTTAAGGTATCAAATTAGTTGTGGTGTTAAATTCGACTTGATGCCCAAGTCCACATTAATGTCACTATTAAAGTTAAACTGTATTCGCTAGAGGGGTTTTGTCCTACAGGACCAGGCAGGACAAATTCATAATAGTAAATCAAGGTTGCCTGGTCTCGGGTTCAATGCTGTTTATTATTTATCAGCAAGTGTGAGCTCTTTATTTAGTTTGGAGACTCATTATTATTTAACTCATTTCAAGTGTTTATCTTACTTATACATTTGCAGTAAGAGGTTGTAACACGTCCTAAAGTAGTTTCTACAGAACAGGAGGAAATTGAGGCCTTAAGAAAGGCAATTAACGACAACCATACGGTGGCAGAAGCACAGGCTCTCTTAGATAAGATAGATAAAGAGATTCAAACATTCAGGGACAATACCATCAGTTTCAGGTCAAATAAATTTGAAAAAGACGTCAAAACATTTAAAATAGAGTCGGTGTATCCATATTTAAAGGACGATTCGCGTACTTGAAACAAACAGGTACTACATGCCCCATTAGCATGCTAACACGCAGAAACTAAGAGAAAGAGTAGAGACTAAAATTTGGTTTTTAACCCAACAGGTACCCAGGTTTGCCCTGAAGAAAAACCAGAGTAATCACACCGGGTTTGGAAACGCGTCGACATTTCCACATGTGATCCATTTCTAAATCCACTATAAGGCAATAAATAGAAAAGACGTCCCACGTTGCAGGACGTTTTGAACTCTTTACAAACTATATGCCTATAGTGTGTCAGTCTTAAAAATTTTCAAAAGGAATTAATAGAAGAGACTGAACTTTAAAAATTCTGGTGTACCTTTCCAATAAGTTAATTCATGTTTATGTGTGTAATGGTCATGCAAATCACTCATGTTATGATTTCTTCATGTGCAATTGTTTGTTGAATTATGATTTATGTGTAGAAACTACTTTAGGACGTGTTACAACCTCTTACTGCAAATGTATAAGTAAGATAAACACTTGAAATGAGTTAAATAATAATGAGTCTCCAAACTAAATAAAGAGCTCACACTTGCTGATAAATAATAAACAGCATTGAACCCGAGACCAGGCAACCTTGATTTACTACTATTAAAGTTAAGCCACTTATAGAAAAGTACCACTATGTGCCCTGGCTGGTCCAGTGGCCTCACGCATGCTTTGACATACAGACAGTGCTCTGCCCATCTAGGGAGATGCATGAATGACACCCAGGCTTAGAAACAAAGGCAGTTGCTCTAGAGTGAGGTGTGACCTCCTCTCCCAGGAAGGCCACTCTGAGTGCCTTTTATTCATGTAGACAAGTTTGAGACAGTGACACAGAGGGAAAAGCCATCCCCAAACTTTTTGTTTCCATGGGCATGTAGCCCTTAGATAGCTACACCTCTAGGTGGGGTACCAAGCTCCTCACAGTTGAGGCAAGGTTCAGACTTCTTGAGAGTAGCAAGAATATTGCACTCTGGGATTGTAATATGCCATTTGTCACCAAAGAGTAAGGGACCTACTAGCCCATTAGCTAGTGACAGCTTTGTCCCCTTTGGACACTTACCTGGGATGTAATGGTCAACCCTGTCAACCTGAACTTTAGATCAGTTTGGATTTGGAGAAAGGACCAAAGAAGGACTGCCCTGCTGCCCTTGGAACTGCACAAAGAGGGGCTGCACTGTCAGAAGGACTACACCTGCTGCACTTTGGGCTAGTGAAGTCAGGACTGTGCCTGTGACTCATGGCTTGGGGAAAGTTAATGTATGGCCTAGATCAAAGCAGTGGCCTGAAAGATCAGTTGGCTAATCCCCTGGAACAAGCACCCAAGGACAAATCCGAGATAGCCAAGAGTGTCGTCTGAACCGCAAGTGCTATCCAAGTCTGGATAATTTCGCAAAGATGGACACTAGCACCCACTAAAAGCTCTCTTTCTGACCGTGAACCACAAGAATGGTAGCCCAGGCATAGCTGGCGTTCTACTGTTGCAAAGAGGTCATGGTGGGACCCAGAGTTTTATGGCCAAAGCCTCCCACCTCAGCCGTGGACCAGTCACCCACATCTCACCCCCGTTGACTGCAAAGCATCAGGAGCATCTTTCAGCATCTTTTCTGCCTGCATCTGCTGCATCAGGACTGCTCCTTTATCGTCTATGATGGTTGTTTCCTAAAGGCAGTAACTGAACTAGAAAAGGCTCTGGTGGCCAGGTAACTGTTCAAAATAACCCTACTGTACTTCTAGACCTCTGCCGTGTTGCATTTGGTCACCTAAATCAGGACAGAGTTGCTGAGTTGTTTCAAACTTTTCAAAAGTTTGCATAGTTTCTGTTGACCAATACTTGTTTGCGATTAAATCAAAAGTTATTATCGGCCTGATTCATCAAAGGTAATTGCGCTCGCAAAGGGCCAGATTCTGAGAATCTGGCCCTTTGCAAGTGTGATTTTTGCATTTGGGATTCATCATCCCAAATGCAATAGCGAATTCGGAAATTTGCGAGGAATTACATTTAAGGAATCTCTATTTGAGATTCCTTAAATGCAATTCATCATCCTTTTTCAAATTGCGAAATCGCAATTTCGGGCCGCTATTTACCGCGAGGTCAAACCTCGTGGTAAATAGCGAAAACTCAGAAAAACGCTTTTAAAAGCATTTTTCTGAGTTGCATGTTGCACACACACATGTCCTTTGGACATGTATGTGCGCAACACCTGTTTAAATTAGCATTTAAGGGGTGCTACAGGGTGTCCTCTGGACACCCCTGGCACCCTTTAAATCGCTATCTTATTTGCGATTAGCTAATGTCTAATCTTCTAATCGCAAATATGGAATACTCCCCATTCATTCCTATGGGCCTTTTGGCCCATTAAGGAGTTATTCCTTGTTTGCGATTAGCAATTTGCTAATCGCAAATAAGGAATAAGTAGGAATCCCTTTTTTTTTGGCTATTCCTACATGAATCCTGTTTTGCGAGCCTGTAATAGCGATTCCTTATGAATCGCTATTAGAGACTCGCTAAACGGGTCTTTCATGAATCAGGCCATTAATGTTTTAAAAATCCATATCTCCGGAAGTCTTATGTGAATTTTGATGATGGACGGCTCTGAAAATTCATAAAAATATGCCTTTATTTTTATAAATGGTTGTTGTGTGTCTTTCTTGTTGTGAGACTTTCTTATTCTGCTGTTTGGTCAACAGTCATGATCCTGTTTGCGTCCCTTGTGACTGTGGGACTCCTGCAAGTTTGGGAGTATTTAAGAAAAACATGAATCGCCTACCAATGTTTACTTATATATATTATTTGGGGAGGGGACCTGCGTCCTCCCTCCCCAGTCACAAATGTATCCTGGGGACCCCATCCCCTGGGGCAAAATTATTGAAACAGGGAAGAGGAGAATTTGGGCCCTTCTCCACGAGCCTTAATAGGCCCAGGGACCCCATAGCCCAGTGACCGAAAACGTATTGATAGGTGAGGGGGCTTGAGGCCCACCGCCCGACCTTGTACCAGCTTGGGAACCCCACACCTAGGGTCAAACAATTACTAGAGGGTAGGGGGCACACAGTTCTCATCCTTGAGTCTTACAAATGTTCAGGGGACACAGTGGTTTACCCTTCCAGCAGGAGTATGACGGGGGAAGAAGTGTTACCCTACTAACAGGAGTTTTGGAAAAGCTCCTCCTGGGTGGGAGCACACTTCTGTAGGGATGATCCCACCCCGACAACATTATGTTTTGTTGTTGCCCTGGAAGGGCACTAGGACACCCACGTATGATGAATAAGGACCTCTAGAATGGGGTCCCTGAGACCTCTTATGGCTCGTGGCGCCACATACCCACTCTCCTATTAGTAATTTATGGCCCCAGGATGGGATCCCTGCGTGCCCGTTTTGGATCAGGGATGGGGGCTTAACACCCCCCTCCCTTAATACAAGTGTTTTTAGCCCAGGGGAATGGGGTCTCTAGAGCCTTGTAAGGTTTTGGGAGGGGGCCACGTGCCTCACTCACCTATAATGAATGTTGGGCCCTGGTGGATGGGGTCCCCAGGGCCCATTTGGGCTCCCGGAGGGAGATGCATGTCCCATCCCCTTATACAAATGTTTTCCACTAGGAGAAGGGGTCTCAAGGCCTCTTAAGGTTGGCGGGGGTAATCACCCCTCCCCTATAATTAGTCTTTGTCCCCAGAGGGATGGGCCCTCTGAGCCCATATGGGGTAGGGGAGGGGGATGTGCATCTCCCCTGCCTCTATATAAATGGGGTCCCTGGGACCTCTAAAGGCTCAGGAAGGCTCTCCCTTAATATTATATTCTTCAGCCCCTGGGATGGGGTCCCCAGTGCCAGTACTTGCTTGGGGAGAGATGCCTATGCCCCAACACTTTTTAAAAAGTAAAGGTCCTGAGGGATAGGGTCCCAACGGTTACTAGAGGATCCGGGAGGAGTCTGCAAGATGCCTCAAATTAATTTAACAAAATGGCCCCTGGGTTGGGGTTCCTGGGGCCATAAAGGCTTCTGGAGAGGAACCTTCCCTCCCCAATATTTAAAAAAGGAAAGAGTTGCGGGCTACCAGCACGCTCTGCGGGTGACCGGTAGTAGTTGACTGCCCATGTGGGATTGGTCGGAGGGCCTGGCCATGCACTTTTATTTTCTCCACATATTCAATGACTCATGCCAATTTCAATGACATCATTGACAAGCTAAGCAAATAAATGAGAGTACCCCTCTACCAAAGAGGACAGAGTTATTTAAATCAAATCACCCAACAATTTGCTTGGTATTGACTCACCTAAATAACAAATTATATTATTCAAATAGATATTTATGCCTCATTCTTACTATATGGTCAAAAACACAGTACCACAACGATTTTTATATAAATAAATACATATGTATAGTGTTATTAACACTCTTAAAAAACACTTTAAAATGTCATAAAAAATCAGGAACATGCAAAGAGACACAATAAACTGTTGTTTGAACATACACGTCTACTTTCCCAAATCACAGGGTATTCATGAAATACCATCAATAACATTTAAAGACACCCAGTGTTTATAGTTCATGAACATAAAAACTGTTATTTGTCGATGAGTTTTGGTGTATTTCTTATGTATATATAGCACCTTCCTCAAGACTGTCTTAAATTAAAATCTTCCATGAGATTAAAAAAACAATCAAAAAAGTATCTCCTTCTTAGTAAATATGAATATCTCCTCACTGTGCTTTCTGTTTAGCAGTGATAATATATTCATTATAATCATTATATACTATCATATAATATAACTTGTTATTAAGTTGGTCATTACCAAGGGGATTTTTTGTGTGACTATAACATCATTGATCACATTACTGCAGCATGTGAAATGACATCAATGATGACATGACTGTGCATGGAGGGGTATGACTTATTGTTACCTAAGGAACGAGTTATAATTACTAGAGGTAACTAGTCAAGTCAAGTCAGTTTTATTGTATGGTTAATAAAAACCTTTACAAACAGTAAAACGCATTGGAATGTACAAAATTGAAATAGAGCCATTTGATAAAAGCATTGCTGAGAGCTGATGGAGGAAATTCAGATAGGGCTTGCTTTCCTAATTGGTGGGAAACACATGGAGCACAAAACGAGAAAGACCTTTTTTCTCCTAATTATAACATCAATTTAAAATTTCGTTTTTTTCAGTGAATAGATAGATAGATAGATAGCTAGATAGCTAGATAGCTTGATAGATAGATAGATAGATAGATAGATAGATAGATAGATAGATAGATAGATAGATAGATAGATAGATAGATAGATAGATAGATAGATAGATAGATAGATAGATAGATATAGATCTATCTGTGAAAGGCTACGTCTGAAATGCATAGGATAAACCATATTGTCGATGCACTTGGTAGAATATTAATTAAATAAAAAAGCCGGATGAAGCAAAATTCAGATATGCAGCGCACTATGTGTTTTTTAACTGATTGGAGTGCATTGTTAGAACTGATTGGAGTGGCACTGGGAGACAGTTAGAAGAAAACAGACTTACAAGGATATAAATATATACACATACATGGATATTTATATTAGGGAAAGGATGTGGCATAACGGCCAGAGCTGGTGACTTTGAAACTATGGAACCATGTTCAAATTCCAGCATTGGCTCAAAATCCTGTGATTCTGGGTGAATAACTTAATCTACCTGTGTGTAAAAAAAGGAAATGTGAATCTGACCTTGTGTAATGTAAGTGGTGCTCATGTAAAACACTCTCATGCCCTTGGGCTATATAAAACAGCTAAAACAAAAAACCAAATGGATGTGTACATCTTTTCTTGAAATGTTGAACTCTAACTTTGTATGCATGTTTGTTTTTATCTGTGAGAAGCTGGCTTAATATATGGTGCACACTTATGCAAGTGGGCACCATGCACCAATACAGAAAACCCTTATGTTGATTTTAGTGGTCTTAGACAACCTTAGAAAGCTCTCTAAGTGTTAGCTGTAGAGAGCAGCCTTCAGGCGTAGTCCAGAAGGAGTGTAAAGCAGCTTGGTTTACCAGAACCTAATCTTATTGGTATAGATTAAGTGAAAAGGAACCACACAGTTATAAATATATATATATATATATATATATATATATATATATTATAAGACACTCACAAACACATACAGATATCTCCTACCCGGAGATATACACAATGGACACCATACTTTGCAATAAAAACAGGTAAGTAGCCCGAACACAGTGGTCACCAGGGGGAGACCGAACTATATACTAAAATAGTGGTATGCGAACCACAACTCAAGTCTATATCCTGAAGACATAGAAGTGCCGGGGACCAGAGGAATCACCCGAGGTAAGTAACCAGGAACCCCACGGAAGCTGTGTGCAGAGTGGGAACACGATAGCAAGGTCGTTACAAGTCAATGGTTAGGTTGTGGTTTATTCTGGAAGAAAAAGGACTCTTCCCAGTGGACCCTGAAGAAACCCGTTGGAAGACAGAAGGTTTGAGAGCCAACCCACCCATGCATACCCTGGGAACTAGGATACCTACACCAGGGAAGCCTGGTGCATAGGTGTGAAGTGTCATCTTAAACCGCTGTCATACTCAATGGAGGACTTCAGTAAGATGCCTCTGCTGGGGAAGGCGAAAGTGTCTGGTGGAACCCAAAGGTGGATTCAAGATGAGAAGCACCTGTAAGCAGAGGGCACAGACTTTATGCCACTTTGGAGTGACCAGGCATGGAAGACGAATGCCCACCGATGTTGGATGCTGCAGGAGAGCTGACGGTGACCTAGGAGCTGCAGCTGTTCAGACCAGTTGATGCTGTGGAAGACCAGGAGCCATTAACGAGCTGTCCTATGTTGGATGTCAAGAGGTGAGGGGGTTGGTGTCCGTCTGGAGCACCAACAAACCTTGGCAACTGTAAACAATGTGGAAAGCAAAGAAGGTACAGGGTCAGGACCAGCAAGTTCTAGGTGACGCCCCACAAGCTGGGGAGTCAGGGTAGGCCTCGAGCAATCAGGGAAGCCCACAGAAATAAAAGAAGACCCTCAAGAGGACCCACAGGCTGGAAGCACTGGAGTCGCGAGCTGACATCAAGCAGTTCACCAAAGATGCAGGCCCACGGTTCAAGTGATGTGGTGAGGATGAAGATCTTGGTCACAGGAGAGGCTTGAGGATGGGGCTTCTTGGAGCCCGAAGATCTTGGAGGAAGAAAGCCAACAAGCCTTTGCAACAGCAAGTCATAGGTGGTGCAAAAGGGTTCAGTTCTTGCAGCTCTGACGAGGTATACTGGCCTCAAACTTGATGAGAGGTCAGGGTAGACCTCGAGAGATGTGAAGAACCACCACCTGTGTTACTGAGCCTTTTGGTGTCAGTGGGAGCTCAGGATCATCAGACCGGTTGCTTTGTTTGCGGAGCTTGCAGGTGTATGGAAGTGACTCCTTCACTTCAAGGGAGATTCCTTCAAGTGTCTTGGATGTCCACAGGCCTTGGAAGGTTCCTGTATGGAGCACGGGCACAGGCGATGCAGCAGACTTGCAGGACAACAAGATCAGGAGCAACAGGAGTCTACCCTGTTGCAGTCTCACAGCCCAGAGCTAGGTCCAGTGTGCCCAGACGTTGAAGAAGAAGTGGTGTCTAAAAATTAATCTTGTCCCACAACGAATGTAGGGACCGGTCTACAGGTAAGCCCTTAACTTCCCTAAGGGAAGGGTTGGACGATTCAGGAGGATACTCCCATGTCCTTTGTCCTGTTTTGTGCCAGAGCGAGAGCCAACAGCTCTCAGAGCTGGTTTGAACTGGACTATGCAAGGAGGGCACCAAATGTGCCCCTCAAGCAGACTGAGTGGTGCTGGCAAGCTCCCCTACCCAGCCTCAATACACTAAACCCTGTCTGGGAGGTGGTCACACCCCCCTGTGACAGGATACCTATTGTTCTGCCTTCCCCTGCTTGAGTTTGGCTCAGCAGCAGGAGGGCAGAATCATGTCTCTGGTCTGCAGCACCCATGTTGTGCTGTCTGGGTTTAGAAGACTGGAACCAGGAGTACTGAGGGCCTCCCAGAGGAGCTTTATAGTGCATGGAATCATACCTCCCACACCTTTTAAGGTGTGGGAGGTATGATTCCAACATGTTTGATACCAAACATGACAGGGTTTGTTACAGACAGTTTAGAGATGGTCATCGAATAATGACGCATGGCCACTCAATGTATTGTAATGGCTGATGCACTCACAACCCGGGAAAATTGACTCCAAAGGTTGTATGGGGTCCTCACACTTAGAACCGAGCACCCTGCCTTCAGGATTGAAAGGCCTGCTTTAGGGGTGACATATAGGTTTTAAGTGCAGTGACCTTCGATATAGGGAAACCTATATCTGTTGTATGTGGTGCTAGCACCAGCTTACAGAGGCTGCAATGGCAGGCCTGTAGTTACAGTTTGAATGATCCCCCATAGGTGGCCTAATGCTTGCTTAAGCCCATGGGGGACCGACCCTTGGTGTACCTATGCCCTGGGTGCCTCAGTACCATATTCTAGTGACTTATAAGAGTACACCAGGGTCCAATCTGGGATGTGTCTAAGTACTTACCATACCAATTTAGGGTAGAAAGCACAGAGACTGGGGTCCTGATTAGCTAGATCTCAGTTGGACCAATCAGAAACAGCATAGCACCAGGTAAAAGTGGGGGTAACCATAAAAGCAGATCCTACTTTCCTACAACACTGTATTAATATAATTAATATGAAGACATATATATTCAAAGTCACATTTAAACAATTTAGGCAAATAACGTTTCTCTGCAGTGAAAGTTAGTTGGACAAATATGTGTGTATGTCAAGATGCAATTTAAATTTTTTTCTATGTTGGGCCCAAGGGGGAGCCAGAGGGAGACATGGACCCCATCTGGGCCCTCTCTAAAAAATGCCAATGTTCTTCTGTGCCATCTGATATCAGGCTTTATATGACCATCTTCTTCCCCAGGTCTATAGGATAGAACACAGTGGAGTAGCCTCCGCTAAAAATGCCAGATGTGAGGAGGTGCAGCATAGTACAGCCTGTGGGTGGGGTATCGCCGAAAGGGTGCCACGGCTAGGAGATGCAATGTAGCTAGAAAAAGATATGGCAACACACCCGTTTTTAATTTGTACTGAGACAATATACATTTACTGTTCACAATGTCCTTATGTGACAGAATGGTTCTCTGAACAGTGATTTCTTTACGCTGTGCCAAAGTAGTGAAAAGGATCATGTATCTTTTGCGTGGTTCAAAACTAATGATAATTCCTATGCAATGTTGCAGTTAAAATGGCCTCATGTACATCTCAGAACAAAACAGTCATGGTAGGGGACACAAACCCCCCACCTCAGGACATTTGCATGAGGCACATATGTATGAATACATTTTCTTGTTAGACTCACACTGCTAACCAAAATGTTTCTAGGCGCTACCAAATTATTGGCATGCAAGAGAACTCAGCAACTAGCAAATAAAGCATTTGTCCCAGGATTACAAAGTTCAGTATGGCAAGAAAGGAGGAAATAAGACTTTCTTCTCCTTGATCTGAAGCATATAACTTTACTAAAGGTCTACATCTCATCCTACTTACTCGTAAGTACATCTAAAACTTCACTATTGTTTGTAATACTTAAGGAACTCAATGGAAACCAGTGGAATGTCTAATTCCAGCCTTTTATGTCTTTCTTCTATTTCCACTCTCAGTGGTAGAGGAACGTCCCTCCCTCCGCACCTACTCCTGTCTCTACTATGGGCCAGATGTACAAAGCATTTTTCCACTCGAAGATTGACTGATTTGCAGAATCGGCTGCTTGCAACCGGGACAATGCATTTTCAAACGTACAAAATGCTAAATATGTTTCGGTAACTTTTGACAAAATCATATTTAGCATTTCCAATTCGATATTTAGAAGGGCATGTTTGGGGTGTACCTTCCAAATACCAATCGGTATGGTTTATATTACTGTTTAGCGACTGAATTCTGGTAGCAAAACAGTGATACTTTGCCACCAGTTTAAAACTGGTGGTAACCCCTTCGAAATGTAAATAATAATATTGTTTAAGACAGGCAGTAGTTCCACAGACCAATATCTATTCCTAAAAAATGAAACTTCAAGATTACATTTTTTTCTTTTTAAAAGCATCCTGTTTTCCTTTAAAGAAAATAGGCTGCTTTTAAAAAAAAGAAATGTCTTTATTAAAAAGCAATCAAAGACATGGTGATTTGCTGACCTCGGTAGGCCACCATCCATGTGATGGCTGTGATTCCTAATGGATCGCAAACTGTGACCTACCTCATTAATATTCATGAGGTGGGTCGATTTATGATTCACAAGGAATTCCTAAATGAAACTCAATGCAGGGGAGCGCTTGTGAGTCCTCAGACCTCGGTCCAAGGATCTCACTGTTCCCGCCAGCTCAGCGGGGCTCTGCGCCACCCTGTTTCCAGCCAGCCCTCCTGTGCAGGGTTCGAGGCTTCCCTAGTCCTTTTGTTCACCTTGTGCCTGCTCATCATAATTCTGCTCCCTATATTTCATTAGAATTGTGCCTGCTGCTGATTTTGTCTATCTATTCATTTGTGCCCCTCACTTTCTAGTTGTTCCCTCTGCTATCCTTGACCCCTCCCATCCCGCTCCCCCCTCCCAGGCCCTCCCCCCATCCCCTACTAATGCCGACCGCTGCACGGTTGCGCAGCGTACGCGCCCAGTTGGCGCACTGCTTGCGTGCCGAAGGCGCGCCCAAGGCAAGCCCATCTGCACCTGTCTGCGCCTGGCCAGCCCACGCCCAGCACCAGACCCCCTGGCTCCCGCGACCACCACACGACCTGACGCCGCTACGACTCAAACACCCTCCATGCACTCAACGCCGGACGAAATTCCACCTGCTTCCAAGCCACGCTGAGACGCACCCGCGGACCCTTCACCTGCTGAAACTACAACTACACCAGCCAGAGCACACCAGCACGTCCTGCCCATCCCTACACTGCAGACCACAACAATCTCAGCTGCATATTGCTCAACACCTGCTCAGTCCACAAGCACACCGTCGAACTCTGGGACCTGCTCGACTCCTCCTCCCCGGACGTCGCCTTCCTTACGGAGACCTGGATGAACATCTCCTCAGCACCGGACATAGCCATAGCCATCCCGGATGGCTGCAAGATTTCACGCAGGGACCGGAACAATAACAAACCAGGAGGAGGAATCGCCATCATCCACAAGAACACCATCAGAATCTCAACCAGCTCAGCATGGCCGAACACCTACACTTCCAGATCCACGTGAATTACAACACCACCCTCAGAGGAACCCTCGTATACAGACCTCCAGGACCCGGTTCACAGTTCAGCAAATCCATCACCGACCTCATCAGCATGCACGCCTTCCGCCTCCACAGACTACATCCCCCTCGGAGACCTGAATTTCCACCTAGACAACACCAACAACAGCAACTCCACTACACTGATCGACAACCTCGCCAACCTTGGACACAAACAACTCGTCACGACACCCACCCACTCCACTGGACACACCCTCGACCCCATCTTCTCCGCTGGCAACCACGTCACCTTCAGCCACACCACCGAACTCCACGGAACTGACCCAACTGCATCCACTTCTCCTTCGAGAAACACACTGCGCACAACCAACCACAACGTATCCCACAGCGCAACTGGAAAAGAGTCACCGAAGACCAGCTCACCACCACGCTTGCCCGTGACATTCCACCCGAGCCCTCCGAGACCAACGCAGCAGCCCACAACTTCAGACAATGGATCGACAAGTGCGACAACACCCTTGCCCGATCAAGAAACCCTCCAACAGGTGCACCGACATGAGAGCCATCTGGTTCAACACCGACCTCCAGAACTCCAAGCACACCTGCAGAAGACTCGAGCAGCAATGGCGCAATGACCAGACACCTGACAACCACGCAGCCCTCATAAACGCCAGACGCAAACACCACCAACTCATCTAATCTGCCAAAACAGTCTCCTTCAAGGAACGCATCAACAACAACGCACACAACAGCAAAGAGCTATTTAACATTGTGAAAGAACTCGCCACCCCCAGCTCCAGCACCAATGACGTTCCTCCGTCACAAGAACTCTGCGACTCCCTGGCTACCTTCTTCCACCGCAAGATCACAGACATCCACAACAGCTTTGACATTCAGGCACCGACGACAAACGCCGACACCCCCGACCCAACACCCACCAAACATACCGACCTCCTGCTCTCCTGGAGCAACGTCAATGACGAAGACACCATAAAAATCATGAACACCATCCACTCCGGCTCCCCTTCCGACCCCTGCCCCCACCACATCTTCAATAAGGCCAGCCCCATCATCGCACCCAGCTCCGAAAGATGATCAACAACTCCTTCGAGACGGCCACCTTCCCAGAAAGCTGGAAATACATAGAGATCAAAGCTCTCCTCAAGAAACCTAAGGCGGACCCAAAGGACCTCAAGAACTTCCGACCCATCTCCCTGCTCCCGGAAAAAGTAATTGAGAAGACCGCCAACAGACAACTGATCCACTTCCTGGAGGAGAACAACGTCCTGGACTCCTCCCAATCCGGCTTCCGCAGCAACCACAGCACCGTGACCACCCTCATTGCCGCCACCGACGACATCAGGACCATACTGGACAAGGGCGAAACCACAGCCCTCATCCTCATTGACCGCTCGGCCGCCTTCGACACCGTCTGCCACCACACCCTGCACACCGCCTCCACAATGCCGGGATCTGAGGCAAAACCCTTGACTGGATCACCTCCTTCCCCACCGGCAGAACCCAGAGAGTCCACCTCCACCCTTCCGATCCGAAGCCACCACGATCACCTGCGGCGTACCCCAAGGATCATCCCTCAGCCCAACCTTGTTCAACATCTACATAGCACCGCTCACCAACATCGTCCGAGCACACCAGCTCAACATCGTCTGATACGCCGATGACACACAGCTGGTCCTCTCCCTCACCAAAGACACGGACATCGCCAAATCCAACCACGAGGGAATGAAGGTCGCCGCAGATTGGATGAAGACCAGCCAACTGAAACTGAACACAGACAAAACGGAGGTCCTCATCCTCGGCGCCACTCCCTCCGCATGGGACGACTCATGGTGGCCGACCATGCTGGGAGCTACCCGGCATCCACTAACCATGCTCGCAATCTGGGGTTCATTCTGGACTCAACGCTCTCTATGACCCAGCAAGTCAACACTGTCTCTTCCTCCTGCTTCAACACCCTCCGCATGCTCCGCAAGATCTACAGATGGATCCCCACCAAAACAAGGAGAAAGGTCACCCAGGGCACTCGTCAGCAGCAGGCTGGATCACGGCAACGCCCTCTATGCAGGAACCACTGCTACACTCCAGAAGAGACTCCAGTGCATACAAAACGCCTCCGCATGCCTCATCCTCAGACTTCCTTGCCACAGCCAAATCACCACCCACCGAAGAGACCTACACTGGCTCCCGATCAACAAGAGGATCACCTTCAAACTTCTCACTCACACACACAAAGCACTCCACAACTCCGGACCTGAATACCTCAACAAACGACTGTCGTTCTACACCCAAACCGCCAGCTTCGCTCCACCGACCGCGCCCTCGCCACCATCCCATGCTTCCGACGAACAATCACCAGCTGCAGATCATTCTCTCACCTCGCTGCAAAGGGTGACAGTGATGAACCAGTGGGTGGCAGTGGTGAACCAGATGGTGGCAATGATGAACCAGAGGGTGGCAGTGGTGAACCAGAGGGTGGCAGTGGTAAACCAGAGGGTGGCAGTGGTCAACAAGAGGGTGCTGTGATGAACCAGAGGGTGGCGGTGATGAACCAGAGGGTGATAGTGATGAACCAGTGTGTGGCAGTGGTGAACCATAGGGTGGCAGTGATGAAACAGAGGGTGGCAGTGGTGAACCAGAGGGTGACAGTGATGAACCAGAGGGTGGCAGTGGTGAACCAGAGGGTGGCAGTGATGAACCAGAGGGTGGCAGTGGTGAACCAGAGGGTGGCAGGGGTGAACCAGGGGGTGGCAGTGGTGAACCAGAGGGTGCTGTGATGAACCAGAGGGTGGCAGTGTTGAAAAAGAAGGTGGCAGTGATGAACCAGAGGCTGGCAGTGGTGAATCAGAGGGTGGCAGTGATGAACCAGAGGGTGGCGAACCATAGGGTGGCAGTGATGAACCAGAGGGTAGCAGTGATGAACCAGAGAGTGGCAGGGGTGACCCAGAGAGTGCTGTGATGAACCAGAGGGTGGCAGTGATGAACCAGAGGGTGGCAGTGGTGAACCAGAGGGTGGCAGTGGTGAACCAGAGGGTGGCAGTGATGAACCAGAGGGTGACAGTGATGATCCAGAGGGTGGGAGTGGTGAACCAGAGGGTGGCAGTTATGAACCAGAGGGTGGAACTGGTGAACCAGAGGGTGCTGTGATGAACCAGAGGGTGGCAGTGATGAACCAGATGGTGACAGTGATGATCCAGAGGGTGGCAGTGGTGAACCAGAGGGTGGCAGTGATGAACCAGAGGGTGGCAGTGATGATCCAGAGAGTGGCAGTGGCGAACCAGAGGGTGACAGTGGTGAACCAGAGGGCAGCAGTGATGAACCAGAGGGTGACAGTGATGAACCAGAGGGTGGCAGTGATGAACCAGAGGGTGGCAGTGGTGAACCAGAGGGTGCTGTGATGACCCAGAGGGTGACAGTGATGAACCAGAGGGTGGCAGTGGTGAACCAGAGGGTGCTGTGATGAACCAGAGGGTGGCAGTGATGAACCAGAGGGTGGTAGTGGTGAACCAGAGGGTGACAGTGGTGAACCAGAGGGTGACGGTGATGAAGCAGAGGATGGCAGTGGTGAACCAGAGGGTGGCAGTGATGAACCAGAGGGTGGCAGTGGTGAACCAGAGTGTGGCAGTGATGAACCAGAGGGTGGCAGTGATGAACCAGAGGGTGGCACTGCTAAACTGCCCGGGAGCCCTATGGGTGTGAGCCCCTGCGCTGCTGAGCTGCTCAGGGGTTGTGAGCCCACGCGCTACTGAACTGCCCCGGGGCCCAGTGGGTGTGAGCCTCCGTGCTGCTGAACTGCCCCGGAGCCCTTTCAGTGTGAAAATCATTCGTGCTCAATTGCCTGGGAGCCCTCTGGGTGTAAGCACACATTGTGCTAAGTGTCCCCCTGCCTCCAGTACATATATACCCGTACCGCACAGCACCATTATGCTCTTGCACCATGAAGTCTGGTACCTGAATGCTCCTGATCCGTGTAGGTGGTACCACCGTCTGGTGCAGTCAAAATGTAAAGTCATAACTTGCTACACAGCACCAATACACACGTGTCCCCCTGGCAAGGGTATGCGCATGTACCAGGCGTGGAGCACCTGCATGCCACTGCACCCTACTGCCCAGCGCCAGCACATGCCTGTACGGGGCAGTTTAGTATGAGATGGGACATTGTCCAGCAGCAGCAGCTGCATGCGCCTGAACCCACTGAGCAGGATCAGAATGGCTTTGTACCAACACGTTATCTTGGACATCTGAAAGATTCTGGGGTCCTGTGCCAAATGTATTTTTGCATCCATGAGTTTCCCGAGCGCCATCCCCGTGTAGCTCCTGTGACCAGGAGGCTGCTTTCTCCTCATCTGCTGCTTTGCTCGGTCTCTGACCCTTTATAAACAAGATGCATGTGAACTCGCATAGAAGCCCCACCTGTTTGGCCCCGTCCACCACACACTAGCGGTATGAAACGTCTTCCCACCTGTCCCCACTATAATGGCCAGCTCACTCAAGAGACCTCGACGCCTTTTGGCGCGCTGGCAAAGTTACAGGCACACGTGGTCACATATTTGTGCAAATGGCACAAAAATTCACGAGTTCGCGGGAAAGTTCGCTAACTCGCAGATTTTTTTTTATATTTCGCACAAATTCGCGGGCCGCGAATTCGCAAATTTCGCCCATACTTAGTGATATGGATTGTTTGCCTGAATACAACAGCTAGACCACCTCCATTTTTGGCAATACGATTTTGGGTGATTATTTGATAGCCTAGAGGAATGGCTTCATGCAGGACTGGAGCAATATCCTCTCCCAACCATGATTCGGTTATGAATAGTATGTCTGGTTTTGCATCAGTGATAAGGTAGTAGGTGTGATGCTTGTTTTTAGAGAGGGATCGAGCATTTATTACTAGACAGTGTAGAGAGTGGCCTTTGGTGATAGTGGGACTTTGTTTTGTAGAAGAGTGATCAGTATTGTGTGGGTGTGTAGCAGGTGTGTTTTTAGTGCTGGTATTAGCTGTATTAGGCTAGCAATCGTGTAGCTGTTCTGTATCGTGTTCCTCATCCAGCATGCTAAGAAGAGATTTTGATGGGTCTGCATGTGTATGTTTTGGAGATGGTGTTTGAGAGTGAGTTGGAGTGCTGTTACTTTCGTGGTGTAACATTGTTGTGAGGTAGACTTGGGGAAGCAAAGTTGTGAGGTGTGGCATGTTGCTTATAGTTTTTTGCGCGTGTTTAAGGCGGAAGGTGTAGGAGTCAGGGGAGGTGGTGCAGCATGTGGGTCATGTCGTAATGTTCTAAATTGTCCAATGGATGAGAGGCGGTTAGAAGAGAGGTGCTGTATTGCTGTATCTGTGATAGGTGTCGTGGAAGAGTGAAAGCATGGCATTGGAGTTTGTTCCTTTATGTGGTTTGGAAGGTGGGTATATGTATGTATTTTGTGATGGTAAGTATTAGGAGGTGTTGTGCTCTGAAGATCTTGTTGTGCTTGTGTGTGTGATATGTTTTGCTTTTGAGGTATAGTGAAAAGGGGTTCTGATGTATAGGTTTCATGCACTGGATTGGGTTGTGTAGTGTTTGTGAGAGGAGGTTGTGACGTAGAGGGGGTGGTGATGTGCTTATGAGTAGAGTGTAGGTTGTGTGTAGGAGGAAATGAAGTAGACGTGAGAGTCTTTATCTTAGACTGGTTTGTTTCAAGAGTTACAAAGTATGGTGGTGTGCAGTGTGTGTGGCGTGTTAGTGTTATTATGGTAGAAGGGAGAGGAGGGTGTTTGTTGGACAACTGATGGAAGGATCATTATATGTTTGTTATTGATACAAGGTGGTCTGTTAGGTGTAATTACAGCAGGGAGAGTGGGTCTGAATGGGATGTAGTTATGTACGGTATTGATTGGCGTTGTGTTAGTGATGAGTGTATTGGTAAGTGGTAAAGGATAGAGTTGTGTACTGTTTGTGGGTGATGGTGGATAAGTATGGTAGTTGGGATAGTAGGGTGTGTAGATGTGGTTTGGTTGGGTTGGTGGGGCATGCTGGTACATTAATCTGTGCATAGTGCTGTGCGTGGTGTACATTTGGTTTGAGTGTGTTGCTCTGTTTGTGGATGTGGATGGTGTGGGCTTTCTAAATGAGAAAAAGGGCAGCATTTCTGGCCCTAGGCCTGAACCGTCTCAAACCATCTCAAACTGCTTCAAACTGGTTCAAACCGGCTCAAACTGGCTCAAACCGGTTCAAACTTGCTCAAACCAGTTCAGTTCAAACTAGCTCAAACCGGTTCAAACTGGCTCAAACCGGTTCAAACTTGCTCAAACCAGTTCAGTTCAAACTAGCTCAAACCGGTTCAAACTGGCTCAAACTGGTTCAAACTGGCTCAAACCAATTCTAACCGACACAAACCGGTTCAAACTGGCTCAAACTGGCTCAACCCGGTTCAAACCAGATCAAACTGGTTCAAACCGGCTCAATCTGGTTCAACCCAGCTCAAACCGGCTCAAACTGGCTCAAACCGGCTCAAACTGGCTCAAACCAGTACAAACTGGCTCAAACTGGTTCAAACCGGCTCCAACCGGTTCAAACCAGTTCAAACTGGCATAAACCGGTCAAACCGGTTCCAACCAGTTTTAAACTGCTTCAAAATGGTTCAAACTGGTTCAAACCGGCTCAATCTGGTACAAACCAGCTCAAACTGGCTCAAACCGGCTCAAACTGGTTCAAACTGGCTCAAACTGGTTCAAACCAGCTCAAACTGGCTCAAACCGGTTCAAACTGGTTCAAACCAGCTCAAATTGGCTCAAACCGGTTAAAACTGGCTCAAACCAGTTTAAACTGGTGAAAACTGGCTCAAACTGGTTCAAACTAGCTCAAACCGGTTCGAAATTGGCTCAAACTGGTTCAAACTGGCTCAAACCGGTTCAAACTGGCTCAAACCGGTTCAAACTGGTTCAAAACGGCTCAAACCAGCTCAAACCGGTTCATACTGGTTCAAACTGGCTCAAACAAGTTTAAACTGGTTCAAACCGGCTCAAAGTGGCTCAAACTGGCTCAAACCGGTTCAAACTGTTTCAAACGGGCTCAAGCTGGTTCAAACTGGCTCAAACTGGCTCAAACTGGCTCAAAACAGCTCAAACTGTCTGGAATCTCAAACAGCTCAAACCGGTTCAATCCGGCTCAAACCGGTTCAATCTGGTGCAAACTGGCTCAAACCAGTTCAGACCAGCTCAAACTGGTTCAAACTGGTTCAAACTGGCTCAAACCAGTACAAACGGGCTCAAACGGGTTCAAACCGGGTTCAAACCAGCTCAAACCGGCTCAAACTGGTTCGAACCGGCTCAAAGTGGTTCAAACTGTTTCAAAGTAGAGAAGTGTGGCTCAATGGTTAGAGCAGGCAGACCTCAATGCAGAGCTCTGTCCAGGGACCAGGGTTCGATTCCTGCCCCAGCGGGTCTCGGGCTCATTAATTCCCCTGACCGGATATTCTCACCTCAGTGCCTTTTCTGATCATGGGTCCCACGCTGAAACTCTGGGCAATAGCTTGCTTAGTCTCCACAACGGGAAAGCCAGGAAGGGTTCCCCTGCGGTATTCGTACAAGCACCGGGAAACCCTGTTTCTGCTGTGCGCTATACAAGTAAAAAAAAAAGAAAAATCGGCTCAAACCAGCTAAAACTGGCTGGAATCTCAAACCGGCTCAAATCGGTTAAAACTGGCTCAAACTGGATCAAACCGGTTCGAACTGGCTCAAACCAGTTCAAATTGGCTCAAACTTGTTCAAACCCGCTCAAACAAGCATAAACTCTGCTCAATCCGGCTGGAATCTCAAACCGGCTGGAATATCAAACCGGCACAAACTGGTTCAAACCGGCTCAAACCAGCTCAAACCAGCTGGAATATCAAACCGGCTCAAAGCGGTTCAAACGGGCTTAAACCGGTTCAAACTGGTTCAAACCGGCTCAAACCGGTTCAAACTGGTTCAAACCGGCTCAAACTAGTTCAAACCGGCTCAAACGGGTTCAAACTGGCTCAAACAGGTTCAACCCGGCTCAAACCAGCTAAAACCTTCTCAAACCGTCTCAAACTAGTTCAAACTGGCTCAACCCAGTTCAAACCAGCTCAAACGGGTTCAAACTGGCTCAAACTGCCTCAAACCAGTTCAAACTGGCTCAAACCGGTTTAAACAAGTTCAAACCGGCTCAAACTGATTCAACCTGGTTCAAACCGTTTCAATTCGGCTGAGACTCAAACTGGCTCAAACCGATTCAAACTGGTTCAAACCGGCTCAAACTGGCTCAAACCGATTCAAAATGGTACAAACCGGCTCAAACTGGCTCAAACCGGTTTAAACTGGTTCAAACCGGCTCAAACTGGATCAAACAGGCTCAAACTCGTTCACACTGAGCCAGTTTGAAACCGGTTCAAACCGGCTCAAACCGGTTCAAACTGGCTCAAACTGGTTCAAACCGTCTCAAACCAGCTCAAAATGGTTCAAACCGGCTCAAACTGGCTCAAACCTATTCAAACTGGTTCAAACCGGCTCAAACCAGTTCAAACTGACTCAAATCGGTTCAAACTGGTTCAAACCGTCTCAAACTGGTTCGAACTGGTTCAGTTTGAGCGGGTTCAAACCGGTTCAAACTGCCTCAAACCAGTTCAAAGACACTCAAACCGGTTTAAACTGGTTCAAACTGGCTCAAACCGGTTCAAACTGGTTCAAACTGGTTCAAACCTGCTCAAACCGGTTCAAACTGGTCAAACCGGCTCGCACCGGTTCAAACTGGTTCAAACCGGCTCAAACACGTTCAAACCGGCTCAAACTGGTTCAAAGTGGCTCAAACGGGTTCAACCCAGCTCAAACCGGCTCAAACTGGTTCAAACTGGCTCAAACCAGTTCAAACCGGCTCGAACGGGTTCAAACTGGCTCAACCTGGCTCAAACCGACTGGAATCTTAGACCGGCTCAAACCACCTGGAATCTCAAACCGGCTCAAACCGACTGGAATCCAGAACTGGCTAAAACAGGCTCAAACCGGCTCAGGCTACTACCCTTGTCCTCTCCGCCCTTAACAGTCTCAACCAGGCAACTACCCTTGTCCTCTCCGCCCTTAACAGGCTCAAACAGGCAACTACCCTTGTCCTCTCCACCCTTAGCTGAGACACCCCAAGCCCTAGTAATCAGGTGACCCTTTCAGCCAATGGGAACCCTAGCCCTACACCTATCCAATCACAACACTAGCCCTAACATCCAAAACCAATGGGAAACCAGGACCTTACAGCCAATCTTAGCCCTAGTCCAAGGACCCAATCAGTTAAAAAACCCTGATCTCTATGTGCAATGAAAGGTCCTACCAGTAGTCCCAATCCAAGTCCAAGCAGCCAATGGCACAGGTAGCCCTAGTCCCTACTTCCAATAGAAAGCCTAACCCTACTCTTAGTCCACAAACTAGTCCAACAACCAATTACACCAGAATCCCTAATAGCTACTTCCAATTAAAGGTCTAACCCTAGCCCTAGTACCACCCTACTCCCAACAACCAATAGCATAGGAAGCACCAGTCCCTACTTCCAATAGGAATCCTAACCCTAGCCTTAGTCCCTACCCTATAATGATTGAATCACAGACCCAGAAACCAATCAGAACCCTCAAATACCCAACCAATGACCCTAATGCAATAGAAACACCAGATACAACCACCAATCAGTGTACACATGTGCCAACCACTAGCAGACCATATAAGGTCGCAGCGACCTCAGACAAGGTTTGCTGGCCAGGGAGTTGGAAGCTGCTTCTCCTGTTTAGAATCTCCTAGGAGACAGACAGGCTCAATCCCCACTTAGGACTTCTGCAGGTAAAGTCTTCACTAACTTGAAATGTAACAATACTGTTTGAATAAAACTGTACTCCCCCTGCTGGTCAAACAATGAAGTGCACAGGCCCCAGTTAAGTACAGTTTAAACAGCTCACAGAAGCACCCTCTGCTGTAGAATATCCCTGTTGCGGGGGGCAGGGGGGCAGGGGGGCTGGCCTCACTGGCTTGTGAGCACAAAATGTTGGCTGGGGTTGCACTGTTTTAACATACAGAGCAAAGGAGAAATTTGTAGGGTAAACAGAATTGTCACCAAGGAATGAGAGGGACAATCTACAGAGGTTGGACTGCAAATCCCACAATTCAACAAGATTCTTCTTACTGGAATGGCAGCAGAGGTTGTTAAAAAAATTGTCTTGAAAGTTTGTGGCGGACAGGGGTGAGAAGGGCTGCCGGCAGGCCTGCTTGCTTTGACAAGGTCCATTAATTCATTGTGTGAGATGTGGTAGAAGGAACAGAGAGGCTTGATTAGAGCATTCTTGGATAGTTGTTTTGTACAAGGGTTAGTGCTGGTGCTGTGTTTCTGTTCTAAGTACGAGTCCAACACGTGTCTGCTTTGTCCGTGTAATGATTTGCCAGTTTGTCTGTGAAATCTTGAGTAACAGGATGAATTCCTTCTAAGCAATTTGGTTTTCGAAATTCAATGAGTATTTTATAGAATTCTTTATTTGCACATTTAGCGTTTTGAATTCTGTCTGAATAGTACCTTTTCTTAGCTTTTTTGATAGCCAACTTGTATAATCTGTTAATTTTCTGTAGGTGAAGTTTGTCTCGTTTGGCGTTTGTTTTGAGCCAGGTACGTTGCAGCTTTCTAATTTGTTGTTTTATGTCTTTTATTTCTATGTTTCACCAAGGCATTTTTTTTCTGTTGTGTGGTTTTGAGTGGTATCAGGATGTCAAAAGCTTCCTGTAGCCACTCATATAGATTCTGAACAGAATTTATGGTTTCCAGATTCATACTGGATGTTAGTTGTGTTTCCAAGTGTTCCAAATTGAGTTTGTTCCACGGCCGATAGGTGGATGGATGTAAGGTAGTTTTAGGTGAGTCGCTTAGTGTTGTTTTATGTTGGAAAGCAAGCAGGTGGTTGTCTGACCATGTAACTGGAGTTATAGTTTGAAAGGTAACTAGTTCAGTATTAGCAAAAATGACATCTAGGATATGTCCAGAGGTGTGTGTCGATTTGTGGACAATCTGATGCAGGTTCAATGCGTCTAGGCCGGTGATTATTGTTTTTGGATGGGTCATATTGGTTTTATCAAACCAAATGTTGAGGTCACCCAGAACGCATAGGTTGGAGTGTATTATTATCAGGTTTGAAACTGTGTCTAGAAGTGCGTCTGGGAATGTTGCCTTGCTAGGTGGAGGTCTGTAAAGGAGCAGGAAGTTACAGGTGGAAGACGGTTTGAACCATTTTGAGCCAGTTTAAACCGGTTTGAGCCATTTTGAACTGGTTTGAGCCAGTTTGAACCGGTATGAGCCTGTTTGAGATTCCAGCCTGTTTGAGCGGGTTTGAGCCATTTTGAACCAGTTTGAACCGGTTTCAGCCAGTTTGAGCCAGTTTTACTGGTTTGAGCCACAGTTTGAACCGGTTTGAGCCAGTTTGAGCCGGTTTGAGCCAGTTTGAACCGGTTTGACCCGGTTTGAGATTCCAGCCTGTTTGAGCCGTTTTGAACTAGTTTCAACCGGTTTGAGATTCTAGCCTGTTTGAGCTGGTTTGAGCCATTTTGAACCAGTTTGAACCGGTTTGAGCCAGTTTGAGCCAGTTTAAGCCGGTTTGAACGGGATTGAGCCAGTTTGAGCCAGTTTGCACCAGATTGAACCGGTTTGAGCCGGATTGAACCGGTATGAGCCGTTTGAGATTCCAGACAGTTTGAGCTGTTTTGAGCCAGTTTTAACCAGTTTGAGCCCGTTTGAAACAGTTTGAACCAGTCTGAGCCAGTTTGAGCAACTTTGAGCCGGTTTGAACCAGTTTAAACTTGTTTGAGCCAGTTTGAACCAGTTTGAACCGGTTTGAGCCGGTTTGAGCCGGTTTGAACCGGTTCGGGACTAGGGCCAGAAATCCTGCCCTTTTTCTCATTTAGAAATACCCTTACAAGATGCAATCCTACACTGTTTTCCACCTGTAACTTCCTGCTCCTTTACAGACCTCCACCTAGCAAGGCAACATTCCCAGATGCACTTCTAGACACAGTTTCAAACCTGATAACAATACACTCCAACCTATGCGTTTATGGGTGACCTCAACATTTGGTTTGATAAAACCAATATGACCCATCCAAAAACAATATTCACCGGCCTAGACACATTGAACCTGCATCAGATTGTCCACAAATCGACTGGAATCTCAAACCGGCTCAAACCGATAGAACCAATAGGATACCTGGACCTTACAGCCAATCTTAGCCCTAGTCCAAGCACCCAATCAGTTAAAAAACCCTGATCTCTATGTCCAATTAAAGGCCCTCCCAGTAGTCCCAATTTAAGTCCAATCAGCCAATGGCACAGGTAGCCCTACTCCCTGCTTCCAATAGAAAGCCTAACCCTACTCTTAGTCCCACAACTAGTCCAACAACTAGTGTGGCTCAATGGTTAGAGCGGCAGACCCTGATGCAGAGGTCTAGCCCGGGACCAGGGTTCAATTCCCCGCCTCGGCGGGTCTTGGGCTCAAAAATTCCACTGACCTGATAATTCTCGCCTCGGTGCCTATTCCAATCATGGAGTCCCACTCTGCAACTCTGGGCAATAGCTTGCTTAATCTCCACAACAGCCCCCACAACGCTAAGGATGCCTGGCCTCCACCTTGGGGGTGCCCAGGAGTGGACGCCTCACAGGGAAAGCCAGGATGGGTTCCACAGCAGTATTCGTACAAGCGCCTTGAGCCCCTTACGGGTGAGTAGTGTGCTATACAAGTATCAATTTACAATTTACAACAATCAATCACACCAGAATCCTGAAATAGCTACTTCCAATCAAAGGTCTAACCCTAGCCCTAGTACCACCCTACTCCCAACAACCAACAACATAGGAAGCCCTAGTCCCTACTTCCAATAGGAATCCTAACCCTAGTCCTATCCCTACAATGATTGAATCACAGACCCAGTAACCAATCAGAACCCTCAAATACCCGACCAATGACCCTAATGCAATAGAAACACCAGATACAACCACCAATCAGTGTACACATGTGCCAACCACTAGCAGACCATATAAGGTCTCAGCAACTTCAGACAAGGTTTGCTGGCCAGGGAGTTGGAAGCTGCTTCTCCTGTTTAGAATCTCCTTAGAGACAGACAGGCTCAATCCCCACTTTGGACTTCTGCAGGTAAAGTCTACACTAACTCGAAATGTAACAATACTGTTTGAATAAAACTTTACTCCCCCTGCACAGGCCCCAGTTAAGTACAGTTTAAACAGCTCACAGAAGCACCCTCTGATGTAGAATATCCCTGTTGCGGGGGGCAGGGGGGCTGGCCTCACTGGCTTGTGAACACAAAATGTTGGCTGGGGGTGCACTGTTTTAACACACAGGTCTTAGCACAGAGCAAAGGAGAAATTTGTAGGGAAAACAGATTTGTCACCAAGGAATGAGAGGGACAAACTACAGAGTTGGACTGCAAATCCCACAATTCAACACAGTAAATGCAGGCAATCATGGGCAGGGAAAACCACAAGTTTCAAACACAAAACAGGTGATAAAATATGCAATCACAGGCAGGTCTAAACAGCAATTTTAACCCCTTGCATGATGGTGATGGCTCCCGTCCATCATGGCACACAGTGCTCGTGTGCTGATGACGGCCGGGAGCCGTCACGACCACGCCCGCGATTGGAATGTGCCGCACAGGAACGGAATTCCGACCGCAGGCAAGGGGTTAAACTGTAACAACCACATGCAAAGACAATATTCACTTTTTGAGTTCTTTTGGAAATATTCCAGTAGTTAAGGAATTGTTGATGATTCTTCTTACTGGAATGGCAGCAGAGGTTGTTAAAAAAATTGTCTTGAAAGTTTGTGGCGGA
Organism: Lissotriton vulgaris; assembly: GCF_964263255.1. Lineage (NCBI taxonomy): Eukaryota > Metazoa > Chordata > Amphibia > Caudata > Salamandridae > Lissotriton > Lissotriton vulgaris. The sequence goes on along the minus strand of NC_141689.1, from coordinate 1,075,642,840 downwards.
CAGGGGTGAGAAGGGCTGCCGGCAGGCCTGCTTGCTTTGACCAGGTCCATAAATTAATTGTGTGAGATGTGTTGGAAGGAACGGAGAAGCTTGATTAGAGCATTCTTGGATAGTTGTTTTGTACAAGGGTTAGTGCTGGTGCTTTGTTTCTGTTTTAAGTACGAGTCCAACGTGTCTGCTTTGTCCCTGTAATGATTTGCCAGTTTTTCTGTGAAATCTTGAGTAACAGGATGAATTCCTTGTAAGCAATTTTGTTTTCGAAATTCATTGAGTATTTTATAGAAGTCTTTATTTGCACATTTAGCGTTTTGAATTCTGTCTGAATAGTACCTTTTCTTAGCATTTTTGATAGCTGACTTGTATAATCTGTTAATTTTCTGTAGGTGAAGTTTGTCTCGTTTGGCGTTTGTTTTGAGCCAGGTACGTTGCAGCTTTCTAATTTGTGTTTTTATGTCTTTTATTTCTATGTTTCGCAAAGGTGCTTTTTTTCTGTTGTGTGGTTTTGAGTGGTATCAGGATGTCAAAAGCTTCCTGTAGCCACTCATATAGATTCTGAACAGAATTTATGGTTTCCAGATTCATACTGGATGTTAGTTGTGTTTCCAAGTGTTCCAAATTGAGTTTGTTCCACGGCCGATAGTTGGATGGATGTGAGGTAGTTTTAGGTGAGTCGCTTACTGTTGTTTTATGTTGGAAATCAAGCAGGTGGTGGTCTGACCATGTGACTGGAGTTATAGTTTGAAAGGTAACTAGTTCAGTATTAGCAAAAATGACATCTAGGATATGTCCAGCGGTATGTGTCGATTTCTGGACAATCTGATGCAGGTTCAATGCGTCTAGGCCGGTGATTTTTGTTTTTGGATGGGTCATATTGCTTTTATCAAACCAAATGTTGAGGTCACGCAGAACGCATAGGTTGGAGTGTATTGTTATCAGGTTTGAAACTGTGTCTAGCAGTGCGTCTCGGAATGTTGGCTTGCTAGGTGGAGGTCTGTAAAGGAGCAGGAAGTTACAGGTGGAAGACGGTGTAGGATTGCATCTTGTAAGGGTATTTCGAAATGTGAAAAAGGGCAGCATTTCTGGCCCTAGTCCCGAACCGGCTCAAACCGGTTCAAACTGGTTCAAACTGGCTCAAACCAGTTTAAACTGGTTCAAACTGGCTCAAAGTGGCTCAAACTGGCTCAAACCGGTTCAAACTGGTTCAAACGGGCTCAAACTGATTCAAACTGGCTCAAACCAGGTCAAACTGGCTGGAATCTCAAACGTCTCAAACCGGTTCAATCTGGCTCAAACTGGTTCAATCTGGTTCGAACTGTCTCAAACCAGTTCAAACTGGCTCAAACGGGTTCAAACTGGTTCAAACGGGCTCAAACCAGTTCAAACTGGCTCAAACGGGTTCAAACCGGTTAAAACCGGCTCAAATTGGTTGAAACCGGCTCAAACTGGTTCAAATTGGTTCAAACTGGCTTAAACCAGCTCAAACCGGCTGGAATCTCAAACCGGCTCAAACCGGTTCAAACCGGCTCAAACCGGCTCAAAGAGGTTCAAACCAGCTCAAACCGGCTCAAACTGGTTCAAATCGGCTCAAACTGGTTCAAACCAGCTCAAACCAGCTCAAACAGGCTGGAATCTCAAACCGGCTCAAACCGGTTCAAACCGGCTCAAACCGGTTAAAACAGGCTCAAACTGGTTCAAACCTGCTCAAACTTGCTCAAACCTGCTCCAACTGGCTGGAATCTCAAACTGACTCTAACTGGTTCAAACTGGCTCAAACCGGCTCAAACTGGCTCAAACCGGCTCAAACCGGTTCAAACTGGCTCAATCCGGCTCAAACCGGTTCAAATCGGCTCAAACGGGTTCAAACAAGCTCAAACTGGCTCAAACGGGTTCAACCTGGTTCAAACAAGCTCAAACTGGCTCAAACGGGTTCAACCTGGCTCAAACCGGCTCAAACTGGCTCAAACCGGCTCAAACGGGTTCAAACAAGCTCAAACTGGCTCAAACGGGTTCAACCTGGCTCAATCCGGTTCAAACTGGCTCAAACCGGCTCAAACCAGCTCAAACCGGCTTGAATCTCAAATCGGCTCAAACCGGCTGGAATCTCGAACCAGCTCAAACCGGCTGGAATCCAGAACCGGCTCAAACAGGCTCAAACAGGCTCAAACAGGCTCAGGCTACTACCCTTGTCCTCTCTGCCCTTAACAGGCTCAACCAGGCAACTACCCTTGTCCTCTCCGCCCTTAACAGGCAACTTCCCTTGTCCTTTCCGACCTTAGCTGAGACGCCCCAAGCCTGGCCTTTTCTATAGCCCTAGTAATCAGGTGACCCCTTCAGCAAATTGAAACCCTAGCCCTAACACTAGCCAATCACAACACTAGCCCTAACATCTAGAACCAATAGGAGATCAGGACCTTACAGCCAATCTTAGCCCCAGTCCAAGCACCCAATCAGTTTAAAAACCCTGATCTCTATGTCCAATTAAAGGCCCTACCAGTAGTCCCAATCCAAGTCCAAGCAGCCAATGGCACAGGTAGCCCTGGTCCCTACTTCCAATAGAAAGCCTAACCCTACTCTTAGTCCCACAAGTAGTCCAACAACCAATCACACAAGAATCCCTAAATAGCTTCTTCCAATTAAAGGTCTAACCCTAGCCCTAGTCCCAACCTACTCCCAAAAACCAATAACATAGGAAGCCCTAGTCCCTACTTCCAATAGAAATCCTAACCCTAGCCCTAGTCCCAACCCTACAATGATTGAATCACAGACCCAGAAACCAATCAGAACCCTCAAATACCCAACCAATGACCCTAACGCAATAGAAACACCAGATACAACCACCAATCAGTGTACACATGTGCCAACCACTAGCAGACCATATACGGTCTCTGCAACCTCAGACAAGGTTTGCTGGCCAGGGAGTTGGAAGCTGCTTCTCCTGTTTAGAATCTGCTTCTTCTGTTTAGAATCTCCTAGGAGACAGACAGGCTCAATCCACACTTTGGACTTCTGCAGGTAAAGTCTTCACTAACTTAAATGCAACAATACTGTTTGAATAAAACTTTGCTCCCCCTGCTGGCCAAAAAATGAAGTGCACAGGCCCCAGTTAAGTACAGTTTAAACAGCTCACAGAAGCACCCTCTGATGTAGAATATCCCTGTTGCAAGGGGGGGCAGGGGGGCTGGCCTCACTGGCTTGTGAACACAAAATGGTGGCTGGGGTTGCACTGTTTTAACACACAGGTCTTAGCACAGATCAAAGGAGAAATTTGAAGGGAAAACAGATTTGTCACCAAGGAATGAGAGGGACAAACTACAGAGGTTGCACTGCAAATCCCACAATTCAACACAGTAAATGCAAGCAATCATGGGCAGGGAAAACCACAAGTTTCAAACACAAAACAGGTGATAAAATATGCAATCACAGGCAGGTCAAAACTGCAATTTTAAACTGTAACAACCACATGCAAAGACAGTAATCACTTTTTGAGTTCTTCTGGAAATATTCCAGTAGTTAAGGAATCGTTGATGATTCTTCTTACTGGAATGGCAGCAGAGGTTTTAAAACAATTGTCTTGAAAGTTTGTGGCGGACAGGGGTGAGAAGGGCTGCCGGCAGGCCTGCTTGCTTTGACCAGGTCCATAAATTCATTGTGTGAGATGTGTTGGAAGGAACGGAGAGGCTTGATTAGAGCATTCTTGGATAGTTGTTTTGTACAAGGGTTAGTGCTGGTGCTTTGTTTCTGTTTTAAGTACGAGTCCAACGTGTCTGCTTTGTACGTGTAATTTGGCAGTTTGTCTGTGAAATCTTGAGTCACAGGATGACGAGTATTTTATAGAATTCTTTATTTGCACATTTAGCGTTTTGAATTCTGTCTGAATAGTACCTTTTCTTAGCTTTTTTGATAGCCAACTTGTATAATCTGTTAATTTTCTGTAGGTTAAGTTTGTCTTGTTTGGCGTTTGTTTTGAGCCAGGTACGTTGCAGCTTTCTAATTTGTTGTTTTATGTCTTTTATTTCTATGTTTCGCCAAGGCCCTTTTTTTCCTGTTGTGTGGTTTTGAGTGGTATCAGGATGTCAAAAGCTTCCTGTAGCCACTCATATAGATTCTGAGCAGAATTTATGGTTTCCAGATTCATACTGGATGTTAGTTGTGTTTCCAAGTGTTCCAAATTGAGTTTGTTCCACGGCCGATAGGTGGATGGATGTAAGGTAGTTTTAGGTGAGTCGCTTAGTGTTGTTTTATGTTGGAAAGCAAGCAGGTGGTTGTCTGACCATGTGACTAGAGTTATAGTTTGAAAGGTAACTAGTTCAGTATTAGCAAAAATGACATCTAGGATAGGTCCAGCGGTGTGTGTCGATTTGTGGACAATCTGATGCAGGTTCAATGCGTCTAGGCCGCTGATTATTGTTTTTGGATGGGTCATATTGGTTTTATCAAACCAAATGTTGAGGTCACCCAGAACGCATAGGTTGGAGTGTATTGTTATCAGGTTTGAAACTGTGTCTAGAAGTCCGTCTGGGAATGTTGCCTTGCTAGGTGGAGGTCTGTAAAGGAGCAGGAAGTTAAAGGTGGAATACGGTGTAGGATTGCATCTTGTAAGAAGAGCCTCACAATTCTTTATGGAGATGTTGTCAACTTAAATGAGTCATGACCCTACCCCAGTCTCCCGCAGGTCAGCATACTGTGGCAGTGGGCCCATGTCGGCCGCTGTGCATCCAGGGCCACTAGCCCTGTACGACTCCAGTCATCACTCCTTGTAGTTCTGACATTGCATTTGTGAGTGCCTGATGACTGTTGGTGTAGTTGCCAGCACCGGCTACTCCCTGACGGCTGGCTTACACTCACACCCAGCACAGACGTCACTGGATTTGTGGGCCTGCCATCACATCCTGCCAAACCAAGTGTTAACTATTTTCTCCCTCCACTGTCACAGGTGATCAAGGATATGCACTCTGCCCTTGGATGATGACACCTCTCCGAGAAGCGGCCACACCCACCCAGAGGCAGTACAAGGCGGCCCACATACGCACCAGGGGCATCGTTGAACGCACATTTGGCGTGTTGAAGTCACGTTTCAGGTGCCTGGATGGCAGAGGTGGGAGGCTCCTGTACAGCCCGGACATCGTGTGCAAGATGATCATTGCATGTTGTGTGTTGCACAACATCTGTGTTCGTACCAGGGCCCCATGGATCCCAGTTTCAGAGGTACCGTACGATGGTGGTGGTGATGGGACAGGTGGCCCCCATCCCACTGCAGGTGCGGCAGGAATCGCCCGTAGGAATACCATCATAGACACTTACTTCTCATGAGCACGTCATATTGTGACCATCCATGGCAATCATGCGACAGTAGATGTACAACTGCACTGCATGTGTGGTTTCAGATGTAATTTGTCAGGTTGTGCACATTTGCGGAACCAGTTGTGTCCTGGGTTCAATTGTGGAAGGGTTGCTGTTTGTACCGGGATGTTGAAAATGTCGAGGTGCACCTCTGCTTATGTGCTTATGCTGCACTGTGGGTGTGTCGCTCCTGCAGCTCTGATTTGTCAGCCACTGGTCTCTTTCATGCGGTTTGCCTGTCGGTTCTGTTCTTCCACAGTGCTTGGATGTTGTGGTGTACATCTTGTCCTCTGCAGTTGGCCAGGGTGCATTCGTGGTACTCCGCTTTTGATTAATTATGTTCTGTGGCATTTTCCTCATGCTGTTCTTGTGCATTTTCCCGCATTGCACATGAGTAGTGCTGCCCTCGCGCTGGTTGTCACGGTTTTCTTATCTTGCTTTAGCCCATCACAGGTTTTTTCGCGTTGGGGTTTGTGTTTTTATCTCCGTCTAGGTGGTTGTATCACGAGCATTTGCACGGTTTCGGCAAACTATCACATGTTACCTCCGTTTTGTGAATTCCATGTTGGTACAGATATAGGGGGTCCCAGCCTGGAACCGTTTAGGAAGATAAAGAAACACAGTGGAGACTTAGGGCCAGATGTAGGTAATCTCGATTTACCTACTCTTAAATACTGAATCATACCGATTCGGTATTTAAGAGTAGGTAAATGGGATGTAGGTAATTTCACTTTTGAAATTATCGAATCGGAATGATTCAGTAAATACCGAATCGGTATTTACCGATTCGGTAATTGCCATTGAGGCCCATAGGAATCAATGCCAATTACCGAATTGGTAAATATCGATTCGGTAAAATTACCGAATTTGCAAGGGGGACAGGGTGTCACTTTGACACCCTGTTGCACCCCTCAATTGTGCATGGGTGCACATGTTGCTGACATACATGCCCTTAGGGCATGTATGTCTGCAACATGGCACGTTTTTTAAAGCAAAAAAAATGCTTTTTGAAGAGTTTCCATTATTTACCACCAACTTCTAGTTGGTGGTAAATAACGAATTCTTAAACCCTTGTAGCACTGATTACAGTGCTACCTACATGTTGAATTACAGAATCGGTTATTTTACCAATTCGGTATTTTACTGAATTGGAAAAATTACAAATTTGGTAAACTTACCGATTCTGTAATTTAACATGCCCCTACATCTCAATATCCAAATACTGGTCGGAAACGTCCGAAAATCGGTATTTTCGGCCATTTCCGACCGGTATTTGGATACCCACATCTGGCCCTTAGAAAGGAAAAAGTAAAAGCACTAGAGATTCAGTGTTATACACTCACAATGAATCAATAAACAATATATGGTTCACAATTTAATGAAATCACAAAAAGGTTCATTAATTTACAAATGACCAAGCATCAACAGTGCCCCAGGGAGGGAGAGGTAAACGTGCAGGGAGGGTGTGTGGGTTTGTGGGAATAGATGGTGAAATGGCACTGGTCGATAAGACCCGATTCTTACAATGATTGCAAAATGTGTTGGCTTATAAATTCAACCACACTTAGTACATGAATGTTTCAAGACATTACATCACAAGCCATCAAAGATAACCATTTGGGTCAATTCAACAATATGGTTGGTTTGTAGGCAGAAAGAATGGTTGTCGACGTTTCGACCCCTCTAGTTCTAGGTGACAATGTGACCTTAGGCTTGGGTCTTCATCAGGACAAACGAGGATGGGGCAGGGAACCTGTGAGGGGGGGGGGGGGCACAAGTCAGTAAGAGGTGATGGGTGAATAAAAGAGACACAAATCATTGGTAGTTAAAAACGTTTACATTTTTTGGCTCATGTCTGTTTCTCTGCCTCCTTGAAGAGAGCCATTTGATGGAGAAAACTCTGGCAATACATTTGTACCCCCATGTCAAGTATCCCTAGCATTGTGGAGTGTGCCCCAGCATGTTGCAGACCCTATGCTTATATTTCTATGAGGTTGGCCGCTCATGCTAGTTTAGGTGATTTATCCATCAACATTTTTGGTAGACTTCCATCTGTACCATGGTGAAGCGGATGGGAGTGCTGGGACTGTTTCATTTGGTTAAAAAACGACAATCCAAAAACTGAAAATGAAGCTGCTCTTGGGTAAAAGTGCCATGTTTTGGCAAATTGAGCAATACGGCCTTACTAGCGATAAAGACATGTTGTTTTGGCCAATATAATTGGAAAATGTGCTTTAAATGTTATTTCCCCAGTACATATTTTGGAAAAAAGCGTAACCCCTCGCACACAATACCATTTTGAAAGGGTTGGGTTGAATTTTTGCTCAGTGTCTCGAGGTGCGACTTTTAAATGCAAGCCCTGTAATTTTTATGCCATGGCTACAGTGCTTGGAGTTTTTTCAAACCTGTCAGTGTAGTTCACGATACATTCCTGGACACATACACCTTTTGCAAACAGGCCACATTTAATCTCATAGGAGATTAAGATGTCTTTGCTTATTTTTTCCTTCTGGGAGAATGTGAAAGTAATATTTGCAAATCCATTTCAATTAGCAAATATCAAAACGGAAAGCATCCTTTGAAATTGTCAGGCAGAAAAGGAGGTCTGCTTTTTCAAAAAGATGTGTTATCAAATTCCATTTTCAGGCATGAAAAATGATGTGCCTGTTGAATTTACATGAGACGAAGAAAAGAGATGAAAATAAACCCATTTGAATTACCATAAATAGGCTCTGCAAACAGCTTTTCTAATCTATAATGTGCTATGAAAATCTTACATTTAACATTCTGAAAAATTTTGTGTATTGATGAGAATGTAGTCTAAGGAAGTCCACCTGCCTAGGGGGTTCCCCATGTTTGACTACAATTTAAACTTCTGGATTTTGTAGCCATACTGTTGATGGAGACTTGTCCACTATATGCTCATTTAAAATTATGATTACTTCATTTTCAGTCAGCCCTGATACTGTGTCTGGTCATTAGGTTGACACTGGAAGATATTTTACGGTAATAACTAGGATACTATAAATTGGGCCCTTTTTTAGGTCTCGCCTGAGCTGGCTCATGCGCTACACTGAGAGACATTTAGTAAAAGCGCTGTAAAAAGTCTGACTACAGATTTTGGGTGGCCTCGAACGTGCGGTTAAGCACACAATGATGAGCAGAGGCGCCATCTGGCTTTCCTCTCTCGTCATGGTGTGCGCACATCGCACACCACTTGCAGCTGCTTTCACTTTTGCTGTTTTACTTGTTAATTGCTTGTGACAGACTGGACATTCTGGGAGGGGGCATACGAGGGAGCTGGCTAGGATCTCCCACTTTTGTAAATGTAAGGGTGAGACTTACAGCACATTGTCTTACAGGCAGCCCGAGCTCCTTTTCAATTGATATTTGCTTCTTATAAACAGATTTAGTTCATACATAGTAACAGTATAATTTGAGATGAGCGTATCATTTCAATATACTTTATTTTTGGCCAGTAGGTGGCAGCATGTGCAAATATTTCACCATTCACGGCATTTAAACTGTTTTATTCTTCGAATGTATCTCATTAACAAGCATGTTTTCGGCTTTGATCTATTTCGAGCTGTTTTTAGGATTCTCTACTTACTATTAAATCCTTTGACTTTGGGTATTTAGTTTCCGTGTTATTGAGAGCTTTGTATAGCTTCAGTTTTATTATGGGTTACAGACCTTGGCGCTCACGTTGAACCTGTTTTATCATTGGAATGAGACCTTGCTTTCCCAATCTGCAGCCGTGTACACAGGCGTGCGCGCCCCAGGCCTCTGTGGTATTACAGCCCGCCCATAATGCACACATGGAGTTGGTATGCCTGTCCAATACTAGTTGAGCTGAAAGCCGATAGTGCAGAGGAAGGAAGTACACAGTTCATTTTAAGATCAGTTTGCAGAGGCATGAACTACACAGTTCATTTCAAGATCAGTCTTAGGCTATGGCAATTTACCCTACCTCCCTTTGCACACCCAGGGCTTCCAGGGTGACCCCAACATCTAGTTTGTCAGCTCAGTTCCCTTTACTGTTACTCCTGACTTCTTGGCACCATAGGTCAGATGGCCTTCCTTGCCATCCCATGTAACTGTGGGGAATAAATGCATGCACTTCCAAGTGTACAACTTCCTTTACTCTCAACTCTACGTTGTGGCAGGACAGCACGGAAACAGGAACTTTTTATGAGCTCAACCAGCTTTAACAGCGTTCCTCCTAAGCACTTCTGGTGAGCACTCACTCATATTGCACTATCCTTCTGCCCCATGTTGTCTTTGGTGAAAAGCTCCCTACTCCGCTTCAGCACAAAAGGACTGTACCCAGTGATACAAGGTGTCCATCTGTATGTCCACAACATTTTCTTCAACACTACCTTCCATCCCTTCTTACTTTCTTATTTTCACAAGCTGTTTGGCTGGTGCCTTTCATTACCCGAATAAATCGCTCACTGCCCCTTTCCTTGCTGGGTGATATACAGAAGGATAGACATGCTTCACCCCATTTCTTTTATAAAGCAATCATCCCACTCACTTTTTGGCAGTTCTCTAATGGGTAACGACATATTGCCTAAACAATCAACAACTTTTTTCTGTACACCTGACATATATTTGATCATTATATTCTTGTAATTGCATAGAAATCCTGCAAATTCTTGTAGACAACTTCACAAACCCTTCTGTTTTAAGCAAATTTACCATTGTTTTGTGGTCCATTCTACATCAAACTCAGTACCCAAGTGCCTGAAAACGCTCTGTATCCCACACACAAGCTAGTGTCTCTCTCTCTCTTACAAAATGCGCTTCTTTCTGTGGGCGTAAGGCTTCTTGATGCTTACTCAATTACATACTCTTTCCACCCTTCTTCTGCGTGCGCACTGCACCCAAAACCTTTCCACTGGCATCCACAGTAAGAATGCGGCATAGTTCGGGAGCAAACCCCTGAATGGGTGCTGAACTACAAATGTCATTCTTTATGTTCTGTCTACCTCTCTCTACCTCTCTCTCTCTCTCTCTCTCTACCTCTCTACCTCTCCCTCTCTCTACCTCTCTACCTCTCTCTCTCTCTCTACCTCTCTTCCGCTCTACCTCTCTCTCTCTCTACCTCTCTACCTCTCTCTACCTCTCTTTCTCTACCTCCCTACCTCTCTCTCTCTACCTCTCTCTCTACCTCTCGCTACCTCGCTCTCTCTAGGTCTCTCTCTCTACCCCTCTCTCTCTACCTCGCTCGCTCTGCCTCTCTCTCTCTACCTCACTCTCTACCTCTCTCTACATCTCTCCCTCTACCTCTCTCCCTCTCCCTCTACCTTTCTACCTCTCTCTCTCTACCTCAACCTCTATCCCTCTACCTTGCTACCTCTCTCTCTCTCTCCCTCTACCTCTCTCTCTACCTCACTACCTCTACCTCTCTACCTTGTTACCTTTAACTCTCCACCTCTACACGTCTACACCTCTCTCTAACCCTCTCTACCTCTCTCTACCCCTCTCTACCCCTCTCTACACCTCTCTACACCTCTCTACACCTCTCTACACCTCTCTACCAGTTGAATTCCGGGAAGCCCAAACCATCAGTATTTCAAATCTGCGCGTGAAACATGGGTAGGATGAACTGTGCAGCTCAGAAAGGGATGTTCTTTTTATATAATTTGTATTCAATAGAATTGAGAAGCAGGAGAACAGTCTCACAGTTGAGATAGGGACTCACATACACTGGCAACCGCTTTTGAATTGGCTTTAAAAGCATCCAAAGATGGCTGCAGCATCTACATGGGATGCGGTGGACTAAGTGGCAGCCGGAGCTTGATAGCACTGCTTGTCCTTTAAAAAAAAAACAAGCATTAGCATAGCCAATAGGTCTCCACTTTGGGACCTTATAAGTGTTTAGTTATCCAGTACAATATCCTTGGTGCAACAACATCAAGTGTTGCATGGCTAAACATTTGTAAGGTCCCAAAGGCGAGCCCTATTGGCATGCAACTCTTGCATAACGAAATCCTTATAAGTTCCAAAAGTGAGACCTATTGGCTATGCCAATGCTTGTTTACTGTGTTATGTGACCATTGCCTATGATCTGTCTCATGTGTGCCAATGTTCTGTCTGTTGCTCCTCTACCCCAAACTCCATAGTTGGCCTACATTAATTTATGTTGCCTGGTGACCGCCACTTTAAACTTTGAAACTGTATGTCATTCTGATCAAAACTGCCAAACCCGTATACAGATTTTATGGGTACAGGTACATGAGAACCAGACTTAGGGCCCGATAATAATGTCTGGCCGACTGCCAGACATCTAGGGCAGCAGTCCGACCAAGCAATTGTGATAATGATGGTCAGAGGGCAGCAGGCGGGTGGAAAGACCGCTGCCTCGACAGGCCCAAGAAGCCCATCGGGGCATTGGTCGGAGCCTAATCCCTACAATACAGGCGGTGCCTTCGGAGTCACTGCCATAGGGATTAAGATGTCACTTTCCAACAGCCTTTTCATGGCGGTACTACCGCCATGGAAAGGTTGTCAGAAAGGGACTTTGGGGCACCTAGCAGGGACCCAATCCCCTGTAGGCCTTCTCTATGTGGCCTGAGGGAGCACATGTGGTGCCCCCCAAACATCCTTGCACCGTGTGCCAGGCACCATATGGTGCCTGGCACAAGGTGCATGAATGTTTAAAAACATCCCTTTTTCTATTGTGGCTTGTGCTGCAGCTCTTTTCCAGGCCACAGCACAAGCCACAAAAGAAAAAGGGATGTTTCCGATCACCTACACAGCAGTCGCATCCTAATCTGGCGGATGGGACCTCCTACTACTTGTTAAGCAGTCCCACTCCTGTTGCGACGACCGCCATTGTAATAAGTCCCTAAGTGATGCAAAAATCTTGCAGACTAGAATTTCACAGACTTGGGAGAATCGGGTCAACAAACTAGTGCCTACTAAAAACAGCACAGCTGAGGAAAAGTTAGCACATCGATAAGACGTGTGCACTCTCTATACAGAGCGGGTTGTAGATCAGCAACAAAACAATGCACGCAAGGAAAAGCTCATCTTACATTTAGTCTTTTGCTGGTTGACGGCTGACGTAGAAGCCAATGAGTCATCTTGTGCCTCTGCGCCTTCTTGTCATGTGTCTCCCGAATCTTACGACCTACAGCTCTGTGTGTGACTGTGCTTGAGACTGGACTGTCTGCAGTTCTTTTGCCAGGTCTATGGCTATAAGACTTGTGGTTTTGACCCAGGTCCTGTTTGACATTCACAGGCAGCCAATAAGGGTTGCTGTTATAGGGCTGCTGTAAGGCAAGATTTAGGTTGCCGTGCTGAAGACACGGTGAAGAACTGTGGTGACAACGCGTGGCTGCCGTTGGACAGGACTTGGGGTTCGATGCTGGAGTGCCTCTTTATTGTTCATTATTCTGCTGTTCACGGGTTTACAGCTAACTGTGTTGGCAACTTGTGAATTTTCATTGGAGATTCCCCCCCCCGTGTATTTGGTTGCTTCTTGTTCACCCGTATAGTGCTTCACTTTTCCCCTAGCCCCTGGCCACTGTACCCTTCTATCGCTGAGGAGTTTTTATTTTATAAGACCTTTATTCAAAGCACAGCCATCGACAACATCTGGTTTTCACGTTTACATAGTGCACTATGTCATACTTTGCCACAAACATGCTAGCCTTGAACGAGAAGAGTCTTACACAGCCTTTTTGCCAGCATCCCGGAGGCCCGGCGGCGTGGTCATGTGTCGTTTATCTTTTACCACCAAGTGCAATGTCGTTCCACAAGCAGCGTATTGGAGCAGAGTGTCAACTGGCAATCCCCTACTGCAATCACGGCCAAAAGGTCTAGTATCGAATTAAGGACGATAGAACTACCCCAACTAAACTCCCACCCCTTCCCCCTGAGTGTGTCTGTGGAACCGCAAACCCCATCCAGTCGTATGTACCTAAAGGTGTACCTGCCCCATGTCCCGTGTTATCCCACCTCTAAGGAATGTCCCCCCCATGTAGCCCCCGGGCGCGCCCTGGAGTCGGAACCCCGGTGTAGTCCCCGCCCGTCCCTAAACTCACCCCAATACGCTCCCCTCGGGGAAGAAATACATGTGTTCAATCCTCTATTCCTCCACACAGTCCTGGAGCTCAGCCGCTTCGGAAGTATCAGATTCAGCGTCTACCCCCTTCTGCAGGTGTTCTTTGTAAAGATCCCAGAAATTCTTGGGCCTGCTCCTGGGCGGTAATAGGTCGCTATACAGTTCTGTTTGGGTGCAGCAGTACTGTAGGTCCCGCAGCCACCTCGATTTGGTAGGCAGGGGCCCACGCATCCAGCAGGTTGCAACCACCCTCCTAGCCAACAGTAGTGCCATGTCCACCAGCCGGCGCAGGCCAGGGGACAATGGCTTAGAGTAGCCAAGGAGCGCAAGCGCCGGGGTGCGGGGCAGAGTTTCCCCCAGAATCAGGTCAAGTTCGGCAAATACCTCCCCCCAGAATGCCTGTACCCCGGGGCAGAGCCACGCCAAATGGAAGAACCCCGCCACCAGCGTACGGCAACGCTCGCACTCCGCAGTGGGGCGAAGGCCATAGCGGTGCAGTCGTTCGGGGGTATAGTGCACCCGCTGCAGGAATTTGAAATGCACCAGCCTGTGCCTGCCGTTCAGGGAAATCTTGCGCGTGCTGGAGCAGCAGTATCGCCACATAACGTCGTCTATGGGGATTTGCAAATCGTCCTGCCAGGCCGCCCTAGCCTTAGATGGTTGTAGGCGCTGATGCACCACTCCCAGTTTATTGACCTGTGAAATTAGCTTTGCAGATGATGTGGTTTTAATAATATAGGTCAGTTCCGGGATCTCCTCGGGCTCCTCCATGGTTGGGCCCAGGACCTCCCGAAACGCTGAACGAAGTCTGTGATATTGAAATTTCTGTAGCAAGGTAGGGCCCGACTCCGTGGTAGCGAGTTGGTCCCAAGTTTTCAACGTGCCATCAGTGAACAAGTCCTCCATCCTCACTATGCCGAGAGTCTGCAGGGCCTTAACCACACCTCTCTCGCCCAACGGATCCAGCCAGAGGGCCCATTCTACAGGCATCAATGGGGAGTACAAAAGGTCGCAGCCGCGGGAACGCATCAGGGAGTTCCATGCGTGGTTGGTCGCTTTAAGGGAGTCCATCCGGCCAATCGACCGATCAGTGGGCAGGCAGACAGTGGCAGGCAGAGGAAGCGGGTCGGCAAACAACCGCTCCAGAATGAGGTGCGGGGTGCGTGCATCCCCGTGAATCCACGAGTGCAGGTGCGAAACCTGCGCAACTCGGTAGTAACGCTCTAGATCCGGAGCTCGCAGGCCCCCCATCTCGCAGGGGAGAGTCAGGATCGTCCATCGTACTCTTGGTTGCTTGTCACCCCAGGCCAGCCGGATCATGACTTGGGTAAGTTGTTTAAAAAAGGCTCTCGACAGAACCACAGGCAAGTTGAGGAAAAGGAACAGGAATCGGGGAAGTATTATCATTTTCATTATGGCGATCCTGCCCAGAAGAGAGAGCGGTAGTTTGACCCAGGCATCAACATCATCAACCAATTTGTTGTAAGCCACTCCATAATTGTCCCAGATGAGGACCTCGGGATCTGTATGCAGGCGGACGCCCAAATAGCGGACTGAGTCAGAGGACCACTGTAGCGGATACTCCATAGCAAAGGGCAGTGTCACCGGGGTGAGTGGAAAAGCAATGGACTTATCCCAGTTCACCCTCAATCCCGAGAGCGAGCCAAAGCGGACCACCTCCCGGAGAACCGCGGCCAAGTTAGATTCCTGGTCCCGGACATACAACAACGTATCGTCCGCATACGTGGAGATCCCTATTTTGTATGTGGGAAAACTTACTCCCTCCAGACTATGGTACTCTCGTATCGCACATGCAAGAGGTTCCGCCACCAGAGCGTAGAGCAACGGCGACAGGGGGCAGCCCTGTCGAGTTCCCCTGCCAATGTATATCGGCTCCGACACTCTATCTCCCAGACGTAGTCTGGCAGAGCGCCGATGGTATAGCGCCCCAATCCTCTGCAGGAACGGTTCGCCTAGGCCTAATTTAAGCAGCACCCTAACCATGAAAGGCCACTCAACCGAGTCGAACGCTTTTTCCATGTCGAGGACGACTGCCAGTGCGCTGTTCTCCTGCTTGACATGTTGCATTGTGCCCAGCACCGTGCGTATGTTGTAAGTTAAATTTCTGCATGGGACAAACCCGGACTGCTCCGGGGCGACAAGCCCTGGGACCAGTAAAGCCAGGCGGTTGGCCAGGACCTTGGCATAGATCTTTGCATGTACGTTCAACAGGCTGAGCGGCCTGTACGAGCCGCAAAGTTCTGGCGGTTTCCCTGGCTTGGGTATTGTGATGAGCAACGCTTCGCGCATGGTGGGAGGCACTTCGCCGTCCTCGCAGATAGAGTCAAAGAGGACAATCAAGTGTGGGAGTAGAATGTCTTTGAAGGCTTTATAAAAGCCGACCGTAAGTCCGTCCGAACCCGGCGCACTACCCGATCTCATGCTCGCAAGAGCCTCTAGTATTTCATCCTGGTAAATGGGGGCCATCAAAAATTCCCTATCCGAGTTCTTGAGAAACGGCATGGCAATGTGGTCGAGATAATCTTCCATTTCGCCCTCCACTCCCTGCGTCTTAGCTTGATATAACTCTGCATAATATCTTCTAAAGGTTCCTAGTATCTGCTCCTCTTCAGAGACCGTGTCACCCTCCGGAGTCCGCAGCTCCTCAACAACCAGTGGGCGTCGAGAGCCCCGCACCATGCGCGCCAACAATGTGCCTGGCCTATCCCCTTCGCCATACACTCGGGCTGTGGCGTACTTGCCCATGTAAAGGATTTCTCTGTCCGCCAGGACTTGAAACTCTAATAGAAGTTGGGTGAGCTCCGAGCCGTCTGTAGTGCCAAGAGTCGATAATTGCTTAGCCTCGAGTTCCGCTATTCTATTCTCCAAAGTAGTAAGCTCCTGCCTGATGGAACGCAGCACACTGGAGTGCTTTGACATAGCTTCGCCCCTGATGTACACCTTAAACGCCTCCCAAATTGTAAAGAAGTTCTCTACCGATCCTATATTAGTAGCGAAGTACTGTTCTATATCTTCTGCTAGCTCTCCCCGGAAGGCATCATCTAGCAGCGCAAAAGGGGGGAATCTCCAAGTAAAGGCCGGAATCCCCTTCCTAGCAGTTGAAAGGTGTAGGAGGATGGGGGAGTGGTCCGAGAGTGTGCGCGGGAGGACCTTGCATGCGCTGATATTACTAAGGACCGGGGGAGACGCCAACCAGTAATCTATCCTAGTGTGTACATTGTGAAAGGCCGAATAGTGCGTGAAACCACCCTTCGTGGGGTGTTTGTCTCTCCAGACATCCACCAAGTCTAATTTAGTCATCTCGGCCTTCATATGTGAGGCCGAAGCTACTGGGCGCCGAGTGGGGCCCGCTGAGCGGTCCTTGGATGGGTCGAACACAAAATTGAAATCCCCCCCCCCACAGCATCCCAGGCTGAGCGTGTGTCCTGCAAAGGGCAGATAGAGTTGCATAGAATTCAGGGTGGTCATAATTGGGGCCATAAACGTTCACCACCAGCAGATCAAGACCCACACCCACACACCTAGCCAGTACATACCTGCCCTCCGTGTCGGCAAGTACCGGGATCAATTTCAGTTTTGATGCGGGATTGGCCCAGATTAGCACCCCCCTAGCGTGTGTTGTGAAGCCAGCAGCCACTATGTTCCCCACCAACCCCCTAGTCTGTAACATCCTGCTGGCCATCGGCAAGTGCGTTTCCTGCAGCAAGGCCAGATCTACTTGGTGTCTATGGAGATAGCCGAGGACCTTCCTGAGTTTACGAAAGTCGTTCAAACCCCGAACATTCCATGTCAACAATTTCAGCCTATACGGGGTACTAATGGGTGCGTTCAGTGCTGCACTAGACATTGCATGAGCTCAGTGATCGTAGAAGCAGCGGGGATGAACAAAACAGGACACAGCGAGACAGTGAATCCCACCTTCGCCAGCCGGCGTTTCCAAACAGGTACAGTTCCACATAACAGTCCACACTCAGTACGAACAAACCCCCCAAACAACCCAGAGCAACAACCCCTCCCAACTGTCCAGTCCTATGATCCCACCCCCTGTACCCTCGCCCACCCAAAGCCGACCACCCCCAACCGGGTCAGACAGGTCCCAAAGATCCCCCCCATCAACCCTCCAGTAACAGAGAATTCGTCAGTTCGATACCAACTCCCTGGAGAGTCGCACAACCAAAGGCACCGGGGCAGAGCGCGTCAAAAAAGTACAATACCGCAAACAGTCTCAATAAAATGGCCTGATCAGCGCCTCATTCCTGCCCCACTTGTGCGTTAGTGCCCATCGAGTAGCAAGTATGAAAACCACCTCCCACCCCGCCGGCTCCCCCAACGATTCAGCTGTGATCCGGTCCTCCCCCCATCCACGATAACAACCTCCTCACCAGCAGTACATGAGGCATATGTCCCACCATCTGGTACCGTTAACACCCGTGTAGTTCAAACTTTTCTCGCCCTGCGAGGTAGCTCTGCGGTACCGGGCTGCAGTGTCCCCTTCACGATGAAAAAGTTCCAAACCGCCCAGCATGGCCCTCTAGTCCTGTTCATCCAGATTCGATGTCGAGCCAGCGTCGTCTTCCTGGCTTTGCCTGGCCTCCTTTCGCTCCCGAGTCCAAGTCTTCCGGGATTTCTGGAGTTCTTTAGGGTCCGTA
The DNA here is from genome assembly GCF_964263255.1 of Lissotriton vulgaris. Classification (NCBI taxonomy): domain Eukaryota; kingdom Metazoa; phylum Chordata; class Amphibia; order Caudata; family Salamandridae; genus Lissotriton; species Lissotriton vulgaris. The sequence goes on along the minus strand of NC_141689.1, from coordinate 1,075,624,756 downwards.
AAGAAATACGATCACCCTCCTGTGTTGATGCGTAGCTTGGCGGGGTACAGCATCGCGTAGTCGAGTCCCAGAGTACGAAGTTGTTTTTTATACGGCGCGAACTGTCGTCTCTCCTCTTGTACCTTAGCTGTAAAGTCCGGGTAGAGGGAGATGTCCATACCCTCGTGTTGAAGTTTGCCCTTTTCCCTCGCCAATCTCAAGGCAGTGTCTCTGTCGCGGTAGTTAAGCAGCTTCGCGATAATGGGGCGAGGTGGCGCGCCAGGTTGCGGTTGTGGGCCCAACGTGCGGTGGGCCCGTTCCACTATGAACATGGGGGAAAAGGCCTCCTCTCCGAGCAGTAATTTCAGCAGTTTTTCTACGAAGAGTTCCATCTTCCCCGTCTGCGTTGTTTCCGCCACGCCTGTGATACGGATGTTGGATCTGCGTGAGCGCGCCTCCAAGTCCTCTGTTTTATCACGAATAACTTGCAAAAGTCTATCACACTGCTTCCTATCTTTGTCCCACTCTGTCTGGGCTTCTTCGGCCTCGGTGAGCCGGCGCTCCGCCATGTCCAGGCGCTCCGCATGCTTGTCCACTCGCTCCGCCATGCGGTCCATTCGGTAGGACAAAGCGTCTATCTTAGTGCCCACAGACGCAATACTGTCTTGGATGCCCTTTTCCATTGCGGCCAACATGTCTCGGATCTCCGTGGATGCTGGGGTGGACGCCGTGGCCCCTTTCGGGGATGTCTCCGGAGCCGCTGCTTCAGACCCTTTCGGTCGGCGCCGTTCAAAGGAGAGCTTCGCCTGGGCAGCGTCGTTTTTCCCGATTATCCGTCCCTGCTGCGGAGGGGTCCAGGGCAAGGGGGCAACTTCACTATCAGCAGGCCGCGAGGGAAGTACAGGAGGTGCTTCAGCCAGCGGCACACTGCCGCTAGATACCAAGTCTGGGCCGAGGGTTCGATGCAGCCAAGATGGCGCCCGTTATGGCAGTCGCATTGCTTCCGACCACTTCAGCAAGGTCCGCACTCTCCATACGCAGGGTGTAGCCAGGTCTTCAACGCCAGCTCCAGGTTTCTCCTCTCCACCGCGGCGGGAGGGCGCAGGGATAGCAGGTCCCCTCGGTGGGGAACCAGATCAGCGATCGCTTCAATGTGACGATCGTTCCACCTCGTGTTTCGGGTGCTCAGTGTCCTCTCTGCCGATGGCCCTCCACTGGGGAGAGTAAGCTGTTCAGACGTGTGGCAGTCACATACGATGTGCGGGAGGTCGCCTCATCAAAGGATATATCCAGATGTTATTCCAGTCGGAGGTCAGCCCGGCCACTCCCGACTCTGAGACTGCACGTCAGGCAACGTCACCCGGCCACCTCTCCAGGATAGTGCGTGGCTTCGGGCCCAGTCCTCTGCGGCCGAGTCGCAAGGAGTCGCTCTTCAGAAAATGCGGAGTGGCTCGCCAGCAAACGCCCAAAAAGATCCCCAATAGAATCTAAGGGTGCCAGCGGGCATATGAGAGCTCACTATGGCATATAGGACACAATTTAGGATAGATTATCAGGATTATTTCGGGGCTAGGTGAGGAGCCGAGAGCTCACGCGTCCGCCATCGACGCCGGCTAGCTCCGCCCCCCCTTCTATCGCTGAGGAGTTAGAAACAGGTTGGGCATACGGCTGATACTAGGGGAAGGGGGCCTGTTTTAAGGTTGGGCTAATGTGATGAATCTGGAAGAATAAAGAGAAAACAGGAGAAAAAAAGATTGAAACTGCGTATTTGGCTTCTGTCAAGCTCTACCATTGAGCTATTTGCAGAGCCCGTGCGGCCTTCTATGCGACGGAATTCCGCAACAGCCACAACCCTTCGAAGACCATCTTCAAAGCCCTTAAAAATCTGATGGCTAAGAGAGCGGTTCCGCAAGTGGATGGTTCTACCTCCCATTGTGAGACCTTGGCCGCTTTCTTCTTGGAGAAAGTTAAGACAATTTATCAGTCGTTTCCTAGCACGACGCTGCCACTTATTCCTCAGAATGCCCCAAGCAGCTGCCTGGCATTACACTCTCTCCCTACTCTTTCCTGGGATGGGTTTGTCAAGTTGGCACAACGAGTCAAGTCCGGTTCTCCTGCGGACCCGCTCAGACCTGCCCTCTTTAGAGATCCTTCTTTTCAGGGGCGCACTGTAGTGTGTTCGCTGATTAACCTCTCCTTGACTTCAGGTACGGTTCCTGCCAAGTGGAAGCAGGCGGTGGTTTCCCCGATCCTGAAAAAACCATCATTGGATCCTTTAAAACCGGAAAACTACCGCCCGATTTCATTGCTTCCTTGGCCGGCCAAAGTCATGGAGGCTCATGTCAACCTGGCTCTGTCCGAGCATATGGCCCGGGCCAATGTCCTCGACCCTACGCAGAATGGGTTCCGTGCTGGTCACAGCACGGAGACCGCCCTTCTGGCCATGGTAGAACATCTGCGGAGTGTGTTGGATGCAGGTCAAATGGCAGCGCTTATTTTATTAGACCTTAGTGCTGCCTTTGACACGGTGTCCCATCGCATCCTTCAACACCGCCTGGAGAACATTGGCATCTGTGGCTCTGCTCTGCAGTGGTTCCGCTCCTTCCTAAACGATCGCTCCTTTTGCGTTGCCACCCCTCCTTTTCAGTCCAAATTCCATCAGCTGGACCTGGGGGTCCCTCAGGGCTCCTCGCTGAGTCCCACGCTTTTCAATCTGTACGTTGGCTGATGTCGCCAGGCAGTGGGGCCTAACCATGGTCTCGTACGCCGACGACACACAGCTAGCGGTCACGATCAGCGGGGATGCCGAACAGGATGCCCCCAGGTTCCGAGATGGGCTGAGAGAGGTGGCCAGCTGGATGAATAACAACTGTCTCCAGCTGAACGCGAAAAAAACTGAGGTGATGATCGTTGGGAGGGGAGCGCATCGCTGGGGGGACATCTGGTGGCCTCTGGAGTTAGGGCCGGCCCCTACACCAGTGATGGAACTTAGAAACCTGGGAGTGTGGCTAGACCACACCCTTAGCTTCACTACCCACACTAAGAGAGTGGCGGCATGCTGTTTCGGTGTCCTGCGTGGGCTAAGGCCGGTGCTCAAATTTTTTGATGCTCCGACGAGACAGTTGGTTATCCAAGCGACGATTATCTCCCAGCTGGACTATGCCAGCTCGCTCCTGCTGGGAGTTAACCAATCTGAGATCGCTCGCTTGCAGCGCGTTCAGAACGCAGCTGCGAGAGCAGTGGTGGGTCTGCCGAGGTCCTGTCCCACTTCCAATACTCTGCGGTCCCTTCATTGGTTACCAATCAAAAGCTGAATCCACTTCAAGGCCCTTAGCCTTGCTTTTAAAATTTTAAAAGGATCGGCACCTGAGATCCTCAATAATCTCTTATCCGCCTATGTCCCGACTCGCTCTCTCAGATCTCTTGGGCAGTCCCTCGCGGTTATCCCGAGGTTTAGGCTTAGCCGGATGGGCGGTCGTTCTTTTCGTGTGAGAGCTGCGGCTCTCTGGAACTCTCTCCCTTTGGAAATCCGCCTGTTAGAGGATCTATTAGCATTTCGTAGGGGCGTGAAAACGTACTTGTTTTAATTTCTCCTATACTGACTCCTGCACTTTTCTGTTTCCTTTCTGCGTTGTGTTATGTTCACCTTTTCCTTGCGCCAGGACGCTCCTTAGCTGGAGCATCTGTGCGCAAAATATATGATAATAACATAACATAACATAACATAACATAACATAACAAATGAACTATCACTGCAGGTCAACTATTTATTTCAGGCAAGACATATAATGGGTTGTGGCAGTGGCTCGTCTTTTCGTCAATTGATCAGGTCATTTTGTGGTTGTATTTACAAGAAAAAGATATGCTGTGACCCTCTTAACCCTCTTATATGTGCACGCTCATCAGTTTAGCAAAAATAATGGTGCTTATTTGGTTTAGCTCGACATAGACACTCAAGTACCATACATATAAATCTTACAATAGTTTGACAAAGTTTGGTAAAGTACAATGCAGAGATAAGAAACTCACTCGCCTTGACTATTGTCGTAGAGCAAGTTTAGTTTGAGGAACAGAAAAAGATGGTAAAGGTTGCATGCCGGGATTCTGTGTTTTTGACTGAGCCCATACCGCCACTTAAGAGGTGAATCAAGCGTCCTCTGGGCCCCTTCTTATCGTTGAAGGCCTACCAGGTTGTAAGACCTTATGACAGTGCAGGAGCCGAACTTGGCGCCTTCTGATACTCATTTCTCCAGCATTCTGGGAATAATTATTTATTAAGGGGCAAGAAAGGTAGAGAAAAAGAAAAAAGAAAAAACACGCCTTGTTTCTATTTATATACTTTACGCATAATTGGATTGAATCTGGGGCAAGTATATTTGCATGGCTCTTATTTGATGACTCTCCCCCGCGATTCTTAATACATCTACTATCTGTCTGGTATAACACACGCAGCAGAGTTTATGCCCTGACGAAGTTCCGCCAAAGGAGCGAAACGCATTGGCTGTGTGTTTTATCTGGTATAATTACCACAATAAAGAAGATAACTATTTGGACTAAAAGCATTGTCTCTGAGATATCTCAATGAGTGCGCCTTCCGTCATTTGTTAAAAGTATTTTGATCAGGAATTGTGCCTTGGGACGACAGGCACTGGAAGGGTGCAGCACCCCGATAATACTAATTACACTATTGTCTTGGTCGTGCTTAACCTTGGTCAGGTTGTCCTGTTCGTTTTTCCTTAACTTGTATAGTAAAATTTGACGAGAGTGGTACAAACCAACACATTTCAGCAATTGAGAATGGAAGCTAAGCCATCGCCGCTCGCAAAGTCAAGTTGGAACTTTGTAAATCAAAATTTTAAAGCATATGCCCATCTAAAAATGGGTGATAAACATGGATGTATAGTGGATAAGACCTCTGTAGATTTGAGTGAAGGTAATTCACAAGCTAACTATACCAACGTCAGGAATATTGGAATCGATACGTGAAATAGTAATGGACCACTCCAACTAGTCTTTTCTGTCCTCTCTAAAGCTATAGGGTCCTCTCTTGTCCTCTTCACCTCAATTGGCTTTGCTTCTATATAACTCAGAGTATCGAGAATTGCAAGTAGTGACAGATCAATCTTCAAGTACTGTTTGAGATCAGTCCCATGGTTTACAGTTGAGAGATCATGCTGTGAATACAACAGGGGACAGACTCCATTCCCTGTCATCTGCAGATTTTGATATAGGTTCCTCCTCCACTTCCTTATTGTTACTTTAAGTTCTTCTCTTAATGTAGGGAATGTTTCAGAGGATTTTGAAAGCTTTATTTATGGTCACCAAGAACCAACAAAGTTGGTCAAGTGTATTAAAGGATATATCTGTGGAACTGCAAATAATCAATAGGTGTTTGCCTACCTTAATAAGGACCTCAATGCCCTATGTCAAGCACAGTTAAAAGAGGATGTAGTTGAAGCAACCACATCTGAAGAGTTACATGCAAGGGAAATAAGAATAAAAAGTTAAATCAAACACTTTGATTCATTTAAACTATGTAAATGATGCAGATCATGTTCTTTTACCTGTATTTATGTAGAGGCAACCAATGTTGGTTAGAAGAACTCTGCCAAACTATGGGCCTTTAACATTTTGACCTAATCAAATACTGTCTTTATATAGAGCCAAGAAAAAATGTGGATGTTCTCTAATAAAAGTAAAACAGGATAAGTTACCTACAAATATGTGAAAGGTCCCAGTTATTAATTCGGATTATAGGGAAACAGCCTTTACAACGCAGGCTGAGCCACGTGTGCTGTTTCCCTGCAAGCGGATCCACGCTTGCCGTAACCAATTATATGCCTGAACCATGCATATGTGTGGTTAAGGCAGTGCGTGGTCTATATGCTGGGATGGACGAGCACAGGAAGAGGAAGGAACTAGAGAGGACACAGTCAGGTAAGTGGGGCTGGGTATTGATTTTGGAAGGTGGGTGGTAGTGTTTAATGGTTGGAGCAGTTTTCATGGCTCGGGGATGGGACATAGTGTTAAGGGCTCAGGTGGGTGGTAGGGGTTGTTTCAGGGCTCAGGGAGGGTCAGGGTAGTGTTTAGGGCTCGTGGTAATATATAGGGCTTGGGTGGGTGTTGGGGTAGTTTTTAGGGCTCTGGAGTCAGATAGTTTTTAGGACTCAGGGCGAGGGAGCTGGGATATGAGCTTTACCACGCATTCTTTTAGCAGTTATGCATTTACAATGAATTTTGTGGTAAAGGCAAGCATGATAAAGGCATGCACGGTCAAGAAATGCATTGTTCAGATGCATTAGTTGTACGGTCAGCGTTGTAGAGTCACGTGTGGTTATGCCATGCGTGTCTCTGTCATACAACCCAGATTATATGATGAAGAAAAAACAAGAGTATTTTCTCTACTTTGATTGTAAAGTTAAAATCTGCTCCCAGAAGTCAAATGAATAATAAGGGTAGTAGGGATCATATTGAAATAAACATTGGCAAAAGAAAAAAAAACATTATGTTTAAAGTGGTTAATATATATACAAATTTCAACTAAATAGAATCTGGTCATGGGAAGTTATCCCCAATGTAATAGAAGATCATATTGAGCATAATACAGATCTGGATTGACATTTTTATATTTGTCGAAAGAGGAAGAAAAGCAAAATAACTTCACTTACTGGCCAGATCCAAAATTCTCGTTATTGAAACAAATTCCTGAGATTGCTGATTTAAATTTAAAAGATGTTAAAACAATAGGGTTTGTTGAATCCACAATTTGAAGTGAGTTAACAAAAACCTTTTTTCTTTCAGTATATAAAAAACTTGATTGTAAACCCATCTGATGCAATTGTAGAAATAAACCCCAAATCAGAGCTCCTACTACATCATAATATTTGTAAACAGAGTCAAAGTCAGATATTAAAACAGTAATGCAGGGGGTTTTAAAAGGAAACCATACCATTCAAGGACAATGGGAGAATTATCAATCCAAACACCAGCTCCATCCCAGTCAAAGAATCCTTCAAATTTTAATAAATAATGACTCTGAAAGACATTGGATGAAAATAACATATAAAAACCTGGAGCAAGACTGCTATACTATCTTTTCTGATTATGATGTTTGCCCTTTGCCTTCACATTTTAATAATGTAAGAATTAGGAGCTCGCATGCAAACTTACTTTGCTGAGTTGGAATGTGTATGGTTTAAACAATTAACCGCTGCGCAAAATATGCCGCAGTGAGGGCGTTATTGCGCAGATTGCGTGATTGCGTGATTGCGCAGGCGGGGCCGCGTCAGCCAACGGACGTGCGCAGCACTACCGAGGTAGTGCTTGCGACGGAATTGGCCGATGAACTCACGCAACAGATTAAACAAGGAATGGCATATGAGTTTAATGTTCAAGCAGTTCTATATCTTAATGGTCCAGGAAACTTGGTTGTGAGAGAGCCTCATTGTAGAGGGACTTATTGCACTTTGTGTAAATGGATGCTAGGTAGGTGATGTAGGACCCTTGTGAGGTCTACTGTCACCCCAGTTTCTTTAAAAATTGCAAAGCATACCTTTATGATTAATGGTAATAGTTAATGGGTTCAGGTAAGTGCAGTATATTGGAGCAAAGACTATGATGAAAAGGAAACTTTGTTTACATATACAGAAGTAAGGATAAGAAATGATCAATTCTTAATATAATTAAAGAAGTAGTCTTCATTATAAACTAAGGGCCTGATGTAGGTGGCTCATTACCGGTCGCTAAACGAAATTCTGTAAATTTCAGGCTTACCGACCGGTATTTAGCCATTTGCTATGTAGGTGATAATTTGGTAAATATCGAATCGGTATTTACCAATTCAGTAAATACTGAATCATTATTTACCGATTCGGTATTTACCGAATCGGTAAATGGCATGTAGGAAGCACTTTTAAGAGTGCTTATGGGCTCTAAGGATTCGTTATTTACCACCAACTATTAGTTGGTGGTAAATACCGAATACCTTTGAAAATGCAAATCTGTGCATTTTTAACAGTGCCATGTGGCAGACATACATGCTCCTAGTGTGCACACAAGCATATTCAGGGGTGCAACAGGGTGTCAATGTGACACCCTGCCACCCTTGAATGTTACCCTATTTTACCAAATCAGTATTTAGAGATTCAGTAATTCACATTCTCCAGGCCCATAGGAATGAATGGGAATTACGGAATTGGTAAATACCGATTTCGGTAAATACCAAATCGTACCGATTCGGTAATACTTACCGAATAAATACCTACATCCCATTTACCGATTCTAAAATACTGAATTGCCCTAAGTTGAGTATGACTATCCTCAGGCAATTTTGGTTAAGGTAGAAACTTTGGATATGAATATGATATCAACTAAAATGAATGATGCATTAAGTGACTTACTCGAGCTACATATTGCCCCCACTAAAAACCTTCTTCCCAGTGTGTGTACATATGTGCAAACAATATATTTGCAGATGGTTAGCAAAACAATTGAATGGTCTGTCTAAAGGGGCATTGTACCCTTGATTCTCCGACCAACAAACTTTCGTCATGCCACCCAAATGTGTCCAATAGACTATAAATATGAAAAAATATGGCACTTTCAGTTCATAAACAATTTATACCTATTAAACATGAGGGTGTGAACGCTGGGCTTTGCAAGTGTCCCTCCTAACACAAAAGAAGAACTAATGTTTTACAGAGTTTTACCATTAGGGAGTGACTATCGTAGGATACTGACTGCACAATTGGGTATCTCACATATTCAAATATTGCAGGAGTGTCACATTTATTGTTGTAAACATGGGACATGGACACCCCACTGCTATTTCCGCTGGGTCTGATAGCAGCTACACTGCAAATATTAAGTGGATTCTTGAGGTGGCTTGAGGAGCCAGGATAGTTAGCGACTTTCTTGGTGCTCAACTGGCTACGCCCTCTGAACAGGGCTGCTTTAAAGCTTTGAAGCATGGGTAAAGTAGACATTTGCTCTGGGCTCCAGTCTTGCATGGGCCCCCAGGGTAGTTCAGTGCAAATAGAAGTTGAGTGTTAGCTAACTGAACCATCTTGATGGCTACATATTCTATTCTATTCTTGCAAGGAAGAGGTGTGGCGCAGCGGCTAGGGTGACTGACTCCCGAATCTGGGGATTACGGTTCGATCCCTGGCACCAGCGGCAGAATAGCCCAGCACCTTGTGACTCTGGGCAATAGCTTGCTTAATCTTCCCGACGGCCCCCAGCGCCTAGAGACCCTTACGGGTGATTGTGCGCTTTACAAATGTGGATTATTATTAATAATACCACTATGGTGTTCCAGAAAAAAATTAAAGACCTGGCTATTCCTTGCTTCTAATCCTTTTGATAAACCTCTTTCAAGGTATGTTGAATTGTAGAATGCTCTGCAGTAATGAAAACTCTGTGATATGTAGGCCAATGAATTCAACGAAAAACAAATGATTTACAAATAAAATGCAGAAATGCATCTGGACACACTGTTATTCCTCAATGCTAAATCCATTGTATTGTAATGATTGCTGGTTCTGGTTATATGATTACTGTATCAGGGTTATACTGCAAAAAACTAACCAGAGAGTTCTAAATAGTGACCCCCAAAATCTGTATTTGCTCAAGGCCTCCAAACCTCTTATGATGGCACTACATTTCTGGCAAAGGATGGAAGATCATGATTGGGCTCAGGAAGCGAAGCGAGGTGGGCCATTGCATCAGTCCTTAGGGAAAGATTTAACTGAAGAGGCATAGTGCAACACTGGGAAGGTGCGTGTAAGTGGTATTAGTGTTATAACTTTGGGTAATAATAGAAATTTACTCATACAGCCTCCCATTATGTATTGTGAGCTTATGCTCAAACTCATAGCCCATATGTGTTATTGCTTCCTTCCATGGGAGAAGAACTTGTCTATTTTCACTCTAAAGAAAACACTTTTACAAGGAATGGGAAAAGTGATTGATGAGGTACTGTACATTTGTAATGCATTGAAGGTGTGAAAAAGGTCTCCTTAAATTGTGCTGGCTTTCTCTGCAAAAGGACTTAACTTTTAAATGCATGAAAAATTTGGGCAGCAGAAAAAGACTTTTCAAAATGTATTGTCTCTCTAAATCTCAATTTTGGTGAACATTGCACAAGCGTAGTAACACAGGCTTTTACTGGCATATCTGATGAATGTGCACTATAGAAACAAGTACACACAAATAGGGACAAATTCAAAAGCTGCACTTTGTAGTTGATTTAAAAGCACTACAATAGTACTACTCAGGTACTGCAAAATGCTATTAACAAACCTATGTGGGGAAACATATGCACTCGCCTCTCCTATCTTTACTTTACCCCGGCTGCAGTATCCGTTTTCGTTCTAAATGTGGGAGGAATTGGAAAGAATGTCTGTTAAGGGAGGAATACTTACTACTCAGGGCCCGATTCTGATGTGGTTTGGTAAACTTTCCGATAGAATAGGTTTGAGAATGATTTCTGACAAAATCGGATTGGGAGAGTCCAACCAACCGCGCACGATGCATCCGGATGCTTCCAGATACGATTCGGTCGGATTCCCATTGACTTCAATGGGAGCCTTTGTTCCGACCGAATGCATAGGCTCCTATTGAAGAAAGAGGTGGTTGGGGAAAATCGGGCACCCCCTGGTGCCTGCCACATGGTACCCCCAAAGGCCCGATTGGGAAGGCTCCAAGTGCAGGGGGGCCCACTAAGGGCCCCCAAAATCTGATTCCAACTGCCGATTTGAGTAGGACTGCATGATTCGGAAAGGCTGTCCAAATGCAGCATCGTACTCGGTCATTTGGAAACGCGGCCTGTAGAGACATACGGTTCTGCTGCGTACGGCTCAGTCATTCTAAATGCCGTCGGGTTCGGATTAGGGTATTAAAAACACCTAACTCGTGTCGTACTCAGTTGGTTGGCAACTTTTCCAAGTCGGTCGAAAAGACACGTTCCCGATCCGATTTGGACGGAGCAAATTCTGTTAGGAGGCCTTCCTAACCACATCGGAATCAGGCCCTAAGTGGGGTTCTTAGGGAGGTCAAGGATACATTTAGGGAGAGGCAAAAAGGTGTTTTGAGAATAAATGCAATTATAAACCCCACACACAAAAGAGTAAGTTCACTGCTATTTACAACTGCACTTCTAAACTTATGCAGCCAAAATAAAATCCCAAAAAGTCATACATTTACTCCAGCCCAGCTTTGGGGTAAGTCCAGCCCCACACATAGCCACTCATGTGCTGCAACACACTCCCATAGAAAATAATATGTGCATGGACTTAAAATTACACTTCATAGTATATAATGTTGAAATACATTATTTCAAATGTTAAATTACATATAAATATATTATTTATTTAAACTTTATTTTAAAATTTGGATTAACAAAAATGTAATACAAATTTTAACTTTAAAAAATAATTTAAAATAATTAAACTAATAAGGTTAATAAGATTTACTAAATAGTAGTTTATTATAAAAATGATTGCGAGGATGGGATCTTGTAAAGTGTAAACATTTTATTTACTTAACTATTTAGTTAACTAATTTGATGTGTTAAGGCGCTGTAACATTCAATTTGTTTAGATCTATGTGAATAATTTTTTGAAGTTTAAAAAAATAAATCTTTTTATTAACATTTTTCAACTATGCTCACATTACATTATGATACGCACAATTAGGCAACAGTGGTGCGGTTATTCAACCAGTGGACATGCCGCTTGCCTATGGCAGGGACACCAGAGGTGTTAGTCCCCTTGTCTTTGCTGTAATGCGAGTCCGAGGGGAACTGGGAGGGATGAACTGGGGATGCATTGCGGGGGGGAGGGGGGAGGTCAGGGAATGAGGATCGTGGAGGATGTCCGGGTCGTGTCAGCTACAATCTGTTAGTGGGGTCTTGTATTGTTCATGGGGGCTATCAGATAGAGAGCGTCACTAGGCACAGCAGAGAGAGCAGCGCACAGCGGTGTGCCCATACAACACCAGAAGGCTTGGGGCTCGGGGGCTGCAGTATACATACTCTATTGTGAGGTCTGTGCCGCCGGGACTGTAGGATCACGTTGAGTGAATAATTTTTTTAAGTTAATGTGCATTTTTGTTTAACACTAAAATATTACATCGTTTTTAAATAATTAATAAACTTTATTATTTTTCTCTATGCTGTATTTTATGAAGGATTCCTCCCTGGTGGTAAAGGCCTTCGCTCACACAAGGTGCCAATAGTAACTTTACACTCATACATCCTGTTCTAGCAAGCTCCAGACCCAGTTTTGATGGGCTGCAAACAACTAAATCAGCACCTAATAGTAACTTTACATTTGGAAATCTTGAACGACAAAAAAAGTGTAAAGTTTATACAGGGTGCAGTAGCAAATTTACACAGGAGTAAGTCGACATGTGTAAAAATGTACCTTTCTGGATAGGCCTCACAAAAAAGTTATCCCTGATATTATCCTATATTGTAATGCCAATAGGTCTGGCTTTAAACAAATGTTGTATGGTAATCTGAAGCATTACAAGTAAATACCATGGGAAAGAAAATGCATTTTTGTAGAAGGGAAGAAGGATAAAATAATGTTGGTATCAGTTAAAAGGTCAGGTGAAAGTTGCACTGTCAAGGGAGAGCTAAAACTAAAACTAAAAATCCATGAAGATTAATGACTGCCCTACTCCCATCTGTGCTGCTGCCAGAGAAAAACAACATAAATGATCTAGTTATCTAAGGCAATTTAATAGCAATCCAATGTCATATGTGTGCCCATAAAAGTCCAACTCAGGCAGCTGGATTAATAAAGAAAATGCTCACAGGTGTGTGAAGAGCTTAACCAAAACATGTACTCCAGACCGCCAACATGTGGTTGCAGCTAATGTCCCTCTTTAGTGATGCTCACATAATTGTCTGGTGACAGCTGTGCTGTCAAACCAGACCATAAAAAGCATGATTTCTCTATGAAATACTCTCACAGGCCATGTATCCGCTCCCTCATTTAGAAACAAGTAGATAGTGTTGGGATCTGTAAACATGTCCAGTTATTAGGTTTCGAAAGATTTGTTCTACTCTGCCCCAATAAGAAACAAATCTAGAGGTCGATTATGATGGCGGACGGATTGCCTCCGCAGGGCTGGCGGGGGCAATCCGTCCGCCATTCTCACTGCAATGACCCCCCGCCACATTAGGATGGCTGGGGGTCCGCGGCGGACGGCAAGACCGTCCGCCGCTTTTCCGCCGGTCGCCTTCGCAACCGGCGGAAAAAGTGCTCACATATGGTGGCGGTGTCTGCGAGACACGGCCAACCAGATTATGATGCTGGCGGTCCAATGCCTTTCCACGGCGGCATTGCCGCCGTGGAAAGGCATACTGTCTTTTCTTTGGGGGCCAATTGTGGGCCTCCAGGGTGAAGGGGGGTGGGGGGTGCATATGGGGGGTACCTATGGTACCCCCTGCAGGTGCATGCACAATGCGGCAGGCACCGCACGGTGCCTGCCGCTTTGTGCATGCAAATGCACAGCATGCATTTTTAACTTTGCGGCGGGTGCTGCTTAAAGCAGCACCCGCCGCAATGTTAAATATACGGGATGTGTTCGCCAGGGTGGCGGTCACATCCTAATTCCAAAGGAGGAAACGTCGCTGCCCCTGCGGACGGTCCCTCCACCTTGGGGTGGCGGACGGACGCAGGTCCGTCCGCCATCATATTCGACCCCTTAGTGTTCTGGTAATAAAGAGTGAAGCCCTGATAACACTATCGACTTGCGGTAATGTCGGAGATGTCTTTTGGGAGGCATCAGAGTAGAAGCACTGTTTCTGGTTAGTCTCAAGTTATGAGCTCCAGCCTTCACTGGCAGATGGTGAACATTTAAAGCGGTGGGGCATAAATAGCTTTCTTGAACTATAGCGAGCAATTAAGTAAACTGAGGGCCATATTTATGGCAAAGTGGTGTAGTGCAGCGAGTCACCTTGTTGCATTGCACTGCATCACCGGAGATGTCAGGAATGCGTTGTTTTAAGGCATATGGCTCATTCCTGTCCTTTCCCCATGCACTGACGCACAATGGGCTGCCTAGTACCAACGCAGGCACACTTGCACCATGTTGCAAGAGTACTTGTGTTGCATGCAGGATTGTTTTTGTTTGGGAAGGGACACCTTCCAGCACATAAACAATCCTTAGGGGCATTATCCTCTAGCTATGTATGCTGCAAAATGCAGCACACATAGAAAGGGGACGTAATGAGGAGAAATAAAGATATTTTTCCTCATTACACCTCTCCTGGCGAGGTGTATCTTTTTGGCACATTCCCAGGTTTACCAGGATTGGCAAAACTGGAAATGCGTCAAAAATCATGGCAGTTGTGTGGGAACACCCGTGCAACGTGCAAAGAACACCTCCCTTATGCAAAGCAATGCAACACAGCTATTTTTACTGCGTTGCATTACTCCAGATCTTTTAAGCCATTCAAAGCCACGCAAATTGGCTTAACATGGTGCAAGAGCAAGGCAAAACGTGTCAAAATATGGCCCTGAGTGGGCCGACCTACTTTGAAAAACAAGGACAAATAGTGTATTTTTCCACACACCTTTGACTTAAATTTTCTAGACATCCAGAGACAGTGATGGGGATTTAATGAAATGTTTTAACCATTATCTTCCCCACCATTGTTAGAATTTATCCTCTCTAAGACACCTTTAGAAAAGGATGTGAAAGCAGTGGAGATTTGAAAATAATGCCCCCTACCTGATCTGTTTTCTGATTATGGGGTGTTTTATTCATAGACATGTATACTGATTTTCTTATCAAGCAATACGATATTGATTCCTTCAAATATTGGACAAATATTAAACAATCACAGAAATCAGCAAACATCATCCAAATTAAATATTTTAAAATATGAAGAGGCTTGGTAAGCAATCTAAACAGGACGGAGGCACTACAATAAGCAATTCAAACAAGGCCTTAAAAAAGAAATCCCCTATCAGATCTAATGAAACTAGCCTGGTTCTCTTGAGACAAAATGAATATTGCCTGCACACTGCTGAGCAAATAAGAGGCAACTACAACCTTAGGCATCTCTAACATGCCAAGAACTATCATCACTAATGAAAATCTATGACATCAGGGCGGTCTACCAACAGGATTATAAAGCACGGTCCAAAACAGCCCCAGTTGGCAATGGCCATGATCCTGTCCTCCTCTCTCATCTGACACCAATGTCAACAATCCAAATTTCCATGCAATAACATAGGCGTTTGTGTGGGGCACAAGCTCAACACTGTCAACGTTTTAGCCATCCAAAGCTCCAGGCCCACAAACCTATAGTTATGTTTCTCGGGCTTACACCCGTGCATCAGCCCCAATAGAAATCTCATTGAGTTGCATGAATGACATCAGCAGTTATGATCGTAAGGTGGTCAGGGATGTCTTTGCAGAAAGGCTAATGGTGGGGGCATTCCCATATCATGTCATACAATGATGCCTCATGAGCCTGGAGAAGGCATACAAGAAACAAGGCCCATTCTATGTAAGTGGTAGACAGTGGTAGACAGTGATTATATGCAGATGAACAGTATAAGTTAGAAACTAGTTAGACATATGTCTCTAACCTAGCAGCCATTCCTACTCTGCTACTTCCTAAACTAGAACCCTATCCCATCTTCCTTTCAGTTCTTTCAATTCTTAACAATTTCCTCTATGAACCAGTAAAGGGGTTTGACTCATTTCTATGCCCTTCCCAGAAAAAACAGTGTTTGTAGTATTACGTGGGTGGTAGGTTCAACTAACTCACAACCTCAATTTAGTTTGGCCATGATGAGAACGCAGTGTGATTGAGAAATTGCCCTACCAGGATTTCGTAATTTTCTCTAATTTCAGAAAAGTTACTAATAGCCCTGAACTGTACAAATATTTTTTCAGCGGCAACACACACATTAGGGTGGAGGGGTGTCGCCTCCTTGCTACCAGTGCACCAAAAGTGAAAAATCAAACTGTAATAAAATGTATTAGTGCTTTATTTTTCACTGCTTCCAACCTGAGGAGTGATTGAGGACAGGGCCTTCACTCCACTAGTTTACACTGCGTAAGTCACTTTGGCCAGGGCCGGACTGGCCATAGCGGGCACCGGGTGTTTCCCCGGTAGGCCACTAGGGTGGGGGTTTTGGGCCCCTGGGGGGCCATTTTGTTACCGGGAGGTCGACAATGTCGGCCCCGGGTAACAAAATCGTCCGAATCTGGCCATCGCAAACTGCTCACCTGCACTCCCCCTGACCCCAAGGGGGGCCAGCTGAGCAGTTTGCCAGGGCTGGTTTCTGTTCTCAGTCCGGCCCTGACTTTGGCCAGCCGTCTTGAGATGGCCAGTCTCACATGTGCAGTGTAAACCTCTCCACCTAGCTCTCTTAAACAGCTGGGTGGAGATCAGGCACAGGAGGTGGCACATCAAGGCAGCCCACTTCAGCCAATCCTGATGCTGCTCATCTGCAGCAAGAGCAGCGTTGGGAATTGCAGAAGGGGGTTGCCTGAGGCTCCATGAGGTGCTGTCGCGCTGACTCCAGAAGAAAGAAGAAAACACAGAGAGCGAAACACAGGCAAGCACATTATAAAAAAATAATAATATCCTTTTGGCCCCCCACTTGGTTTGTCTCTCAGTTCCCCCAATGCCCCTCCAGCATTGACGGTCACCACCCGCCACTGAATATTTGATTCTCTCCATTCCCACTTCAACCCAGGTGACGGTACTGATCTGACTAACACTCTAAACATAGCGAAACACCATATTGGTAATTCAGGTAGAAAAGTCACTCCAAGACCACAACTCTTAAAGCACCTGTTCCAACAATACCTTGCAACTTGCAGCAAGTTCTGGCAAGATGAGCCAGGGACAAAATCCACTAACAAACCTTCAGCAAGTGTCTGTGGCCCAAAGCTTTGTGAACATATTGTGCTTCACCAATTCCTTCATACTGTAGCCAGTCCACCATCCACTGAAGTTGTGCTGCAAGTTAAAAGTGCCAGCACTGAGACCTTACTCCTCGACAGGCAAATATAATTTGTTCACAGCTCTTCTGTATCTACCTGCACCCCACAACTAGGGCCAGATGCATGTACAACTAATTGCAAAATGCTAGTCACAATTTACAAACAGTATTTTTGCTATCAGTGTGGTAATTTTCAAACCGACCAATGTACTAATAGGTCAGTTTGCAAATTATCGTTTCGTAGTGGGTTGCAATTTGACCTACCTCATGAATATTAATGAGACTGGTCACAAATTGTGACCCACTTGGAACCCCAGCCATCAGGATGGTGGCCTGCTGAGGTCTGCCATTGCTTTTAAATAAAGCAATTTAAAAAAAATGCAACCTGGTTCCCTTAAAGGAAAACGGGATGTGTTGAAATAAAAAAATGAAAAGTGATAATTTCATTTTTTAGAGTAGGCACTGGTCCACTTGATTGACCACTCTGAAAAAATGAAGGGGTCTCTTGATGACCCCGTCCCTTTTGCGAATGGCTAATCACCTCCTCTGAGGAGGTGGTAAAATATTATTGTTTTGTGACTGGAATTCGAGTGAAAAATATTAATATATGCCATTCCAATTCGGTAATTGAAACAGAAGAACTAAATATGCCCCTTCCAAATACTGAAACGTTATTTGGTTTGCAAATCCAATTTGCACTTCGGTAATGTGTTACTAAATCGCTATTTGGGGGTGATACATTAAAAAGCCTTTTTGCTGTCATAAACAACCAGATTCTGTGAATCAGGTGATTTACGAATGCAAAAATGCTTCTTGAATCTGGCAACAAGTAGAGTAGCATCATGCGAAGAGCCTTTAAAACACTGTGTCAAAGAATTACATGACTGTTGATTGATAAAGAGTTGCAAGAATCACAGAAGAAGTGCAATTTTGGGAAAGAACAGAACTATCGGCTGACACCACATCACTAGTGATATAACCAGCTACAACATCTTACGACCATCTATGATGGTAAGTCCGAACATCCAGATACCTGAAAGAGCACAACATGTGCACAGGCTGTTAAGAAAATTTGGCTATGCATGGTCACATAGCTTAGCATTTTCAAAATGCTTTAGCTTCTCTCTTCACTTCCTTTTTGTATCCAGTCCTGTCAAAATATATTCTTAGTCATATTTTACAACTGAGGTTCTACACTGAAAGCGAAGGGTGAACAAATCAAAAGTTATATAAATCTCACAAGCACAGGTGAGTGGAATTTGCGTGATCGCGTTACACAAATCTCTGCAAAACGGTAAAAAATCTCCGTCCGCGAACACGCAGAAATTCCGCGAACACGCGTAATTGCTTGTTCGCGATGCTTTTTTGCTGTTCGCAATTGCTGTTTGCATGCTCAGGGGGAAATATCTCGCGAACACGCATTTTGAGAACGCGAACAAGCAAAAAATTTCACGAAGTCACGGAACGCAGAATTTTGGGCAATTTCGCGTTCTCCGTGGAACGCGAAATTAACCAAATTCCGCAAGCGGAACGGAATTTACCACCCAGGCCTAGGCAATACACAGCAGAGCTTATATAACAAAGCTACAACTCAATTACTTAAAGAGCACAGGATCAGATGGAAGACAGATATGCCAATTTACAAACTGATGGCTCATGCATCAGAAGCAGTTTCATCAAAAACATTAATCAGTATAGATGATGAAATGACTCCAAACAAGTTATGAAGTAACAAACATAACCATAAGTACCCTCTGTTACCAAGAAACCAAAATCACCAAAGCCTCTCTTGAATTCAACATGAATTTACTATCTGTTATGAGCTTTAACTATAGGTTTACCCAAGTCGTTAAAATACAAGATTTTCATTTCAGTAGTCTTGCCCCAAAATATCGCATCATCCTAACTCTCAGGGGACAACTACTCGTGCGGGAAGGAGCGAGCTGCAGGGCCTGGAGACTGCATAACCACATGGCACTAGGACTCCCAATGGTATGAGTGACTTTGGTGCTCCCTCTTCAACCGTCCATCTCCAGAACCTTGGAAAGGTCTAAGATTCGCCTCCACAACACCCATGTGGAGGAACCACTGCTGACAGTTATACAGTTAAGAAACTGCTGCAGGGACTAGTATTACTGGTTCAGCAATTTCTGCCATATTTACTAGCAATGTTCATAAGCAGAGCCTTATTCATTGCAGTAGCAAGACACCTCATCAGTCACGCTTCCAAAGAATTAATATTTCACTATAAAAGTCGTATGTACAGTCAGAAAAGAAAACTTTTCTGAATTACTCCAGATTTGCAGCGTTTTATTGCTATAGTGTAAGACTATGCCATATGTTAACAACTGTAAATTGGTTGTGGACATGCATCAGAAACTAGCTAATTTCTAATTGATAATTTATAGGTTGTAGTTCTGATAATGTGCATACAAAAAGAAGAAGACTGTGTTGCTGGTAAAGGCTTACCCTTCAACAAGATGGCGTAAATAGATATTACTCATACATTACCATGAATCAGGCTTGATCCCACTGTTATTAGAAGAATTGTTACAATAAGGCTTCCAGCTAGCATCACTCCATAATAGCTTCTTTTATTTGGCCATAAAATATGATCCGTATCATCTAAACAGTAATGAAGGAAATAAAGATGTGAGAAATGGCTATGAAGGTGGGAAACATGTAATACATCTATGTTCACACTGAGCTCTGGACAATCTAAACTCTGTTCAAAGTGAATTCAGACAATGGGGGTGAAACAAATTGTTGACAGGATCCTGTGATAGCCTGGTGATTGCAATGTCTTTATGGAGGACTGCGCCGGAAGACTCTGGACTCTGATCAGTACAGAGTGCTACAACATAACAGTATAAGGAGAGCATGTATTCACCGTTTTATTTACTTATTTGTTTGTTTGTTTGTTACTTGAGCACTAGGTTGTAACAGAAATCACTTTGTAGTGCTGTTTGGGCATTGTATAGAGATCTTGGGAAACTCTGACCCCCTTCATCAGAGATCATTGGGACAGTTGTATGTTGAGGATGTGTCATTTGTTAGTTTCTCAGTTTCTGGAACTCATCGATTCATTTTGAGTTCTTTGTCCTTGGAAAAGAGGTCATACTCCTGGTGTCTTTGGGGGAGGATGATTGTTTTTCCTTGATAAAGGCAGGTGTTGGGCTTTTAGAGAATATAGCCTGCTTGTGAAGGGTTCTGTGGTCTGAGCGCATGGTATTCCAGAGCTGGGAGCCCAGTGTCCGAATGATGTACAACCTCAGAATAAAACCTACCTATTTTTAGGGGTAGTGTAACCCCTTGTAATATAGTTGACAGTCTAGTAGCTGGGGTGGGCGGAGCTAGGTGGGCTGAGGGAAGAGGAGGCGTCAGTACAGGATGAGGACAGTTAGAGTAGGGACAGGAGACAGGCTGGATGCAACACAATAAAACTCCAGTATAATAAGAAATTGTGTCTGTGGTTATTTGTAGCAGGATGCTACAACTGGCGACGAGGGTGGGATAAGCAAAACCCACAAACCCACAGCACCTCGTGAAAACACCCTGTCCCAAGCAGCAGTCGAGATCGAGCTGGTGAAGACGACTGAGCTGCCACCTAAACCGAAGAGGTCAACACCCAGTGACCCTGCCCCTCTGCAGACCGCGAGGGAACTGAGAAGAGTGGCCGAGAGGAGCGCTGAAATGCTCAGTGCCAAAAAAAAAAAAAGAGCCCTTCGCGCTTAAAGCGCGGATCACGCCGGAAGCGTGCAGAGTGAGTGACCCTCGTGAAGACAGGAGTCGGGAGCCCACTCCGACCCTGCTGTGCCCCCAGAGAACTGAAGAAGTGCCCAGAGGTGGGGGAATCTGCCCCTGAAGGACTGGCTGGGGAGCGCGACCGAGCGTCTGAAAACCGGGGCTCGAATGCCCGTGATCGGAAAAAAACCTCACACCCGATGCGTGTGATTTGGCATGCCCCAACAAAACAGAAGTCGGGAGCCCACTCCGACTCTGCCAAGCCCCAAAAGTCGAAGGAAAGTGCCCTAGGGTGAAGGACATCGCCCCCACGAAGGTCTACTGCCCCCAAGAAGGTCTCCTGCCAAGCGCTGCTGAGCGCAGTGAAATTGGAGCCGAGTGAGCTCCGACGTCGGAAAACCTCACTCCGGATGCGTGGGTTTTGGCACGCCGCCGCCTAAGGACCCTGCAAAGTAAGGCGGGAGCCCACCCCAACCTCACCTGATTGTAGTAGTAACCAGAGGGACCCCAACCTGGAGTATGCTGACCCTGGAAGCAACTGCCGGTGAGTCCTGTGTGAAGAATCGGGTCGAGTGCAGAGTGAGAAAGTAGTGCCTGCAGACAACTACGGCGGCCATCTTTGAGTCAGGCAGGTTTTAAGGACATACCCTGTGTGGTCCATAGGCGGCCTTCTTGAAGTCAGGCAACGTCAAGAAATCACCAAGCATTGGCAAAAGTGAACAAAAAAGCACTGGCAAGAACAAAGAAACAAGCATTGGCAAAAGAAAGTCAACAAGCATTGATAACTGTAAGGAAACAAACAAGCATTGGCGAAGACCAAACAAACATTGGCAAAAGCAAGCAAGCATTGGTACATGCAAATAAACAAACATTGGTAGATGCAAATAAACAAGCATTGGCGAAGACCAAACAAACATTGGCAGAAACAAGCAAGCATTGGTACATGCAAATAAACAAGCATTGGTGCATGCAAATAGACAAGCATTGGTACATGCAAGTCAACAAGCCTTGGCACGTGCAAATAAACAAGCACTGGTAAATGCAAATAGACAAGCATTGGTACATGCAAGTCAACAAGCCTTGGTATGTGCAAATAAATAAGCACGGGTAAATGCAAAGAAATAGGCATTGGTAAGACAAATAAATAAGCGTGGATAACGGTGCGTGAACAACAATGAACAAGTCTTGGCAACCAAAACAGAACAAGCACGAGCAACCACAAGAGTGACTTAACAAACAAGCATTGACAAAAACAAATATCAGCACGGGTGGAAACGCGAACACTGAGAAACGCAAGCGAATGCGCAGTGGCGAATGTAATGAAGTAACACGTGTCTGTAAAATAAAAGAAGCACAAGCGAACACAAGGACCAAGCAAAGACAACAGCACAATGGAACAAGCATAAGCAAATTCAAGAGACAGATAAAGACGACGCTGAGCACAAACTGAAGAGCGCCGAAGGGAGGAGTTGCTGGACAGAACCACACGAGGTTCAGAAGAGGGAAAGACTGCGAAAGAGAGTCCCAGGAACAAGCACAACACACACTGAAGTGACTGGAGGACTTGCGCTAGTGCACAGGGAACGCCCGAACGAACAAAGATGTCAAACGTGCCCAGCATCACCGCAGAAGAGTTGGTAAACACCTGCCACTAGCATGCAACTCGAAAGAAAAGAAACCTTGTGTCTAGCACAGTGCAGCTGGGTGGTGGACACTTCGGAACGCACAAAATCTGAGTGATTCACTGGCACATACTGTGATGACTGCAAAGATTATCAACGTCCCAGCACATGACCAGACCACAGGTTTCGACTAAAGAGGATCAGCTAAGAAGACGAGAAGACGAGTGAACAGCCCGTGCCCTGCAAATATAATCCATCAAAATCCTCCTCTCATGGCGGGGGAAGAAGTAGCACAACAGTTCAATCCCTGCATTGAAGTACCACCCCCAGGGGTGCAGACGGATACCTGGAGTCTGTGTCTCAAACGGAACCATTGGCTGGCAACATTGAGTGACTTCCTGGACGCCAATGGTGAACAAAGAGAGAGGAAATGTTTAATGCTGCTCCTCCATTTGGTGGGTCCTGAGGGCCAATGCCCAATCAAAACATCTTCCAAAGAAGACACAGAAATCTATAAAAGACTCCAAGAGAAGCTAGGTGCCCGTCTCTCCGCACAAGCGGAAGTGGATCATGAGCGCATCGCTTTCAACACAGCTCGGCAGGAACCAGGTGAACCATTGCCAAGTTTCATCATTCGGTTGCAAAACCTGGTACAAGGCTGCCACTTTAACACCTTTACGAATGAAGACGCAGTTCGACTCCGGATAATTGAAGGCTGCGCAAACCCCATCACAAAGCTCAAGATCCTGCGAGGAAATTGGTCATTAGAAGAAATCATTAGGAAGGCTGAAATTGGAATACACGTCAAGGCAAAAGACAAATAAAAGAACCTGCCTCTGAAAGCAACATCTCAAGATGCCTGGACGGATGAAACTCGGAAAATGCACAAAACAAAAAGGAGAGAGAGGGAAGGCAGACCAGTGAAAAGACAACGAGAGAGACAAAGTGAGGAGCACTCCGAGTCAATCAGTCAAAGGACAACCTCAAGGAGTTCTTCACCCTCAAGGTGTCATTCAATGTCTGACGAGGAGGGAGCGTCAAGTGGGACAGACCGCACTCCTGGACAAGAAGGTAACCTGCACAACAAGAGAGTAAGGAAGACAAACCATAGAAGAAGAAATCAAAATGGTCAAAATGGGAAGTTGGCGCAGGAACATTCTTCGCCAAGTTGTGAAGATGAGTCTGAAGGAACATCATCCAGCAGGAGAACACATCACACCCACATCATGGGTATCCGAGCACCAAATAAGTGGGAAGAAGAAATAGGTCGCATAAGACGAACTGACCCTACCCAACAACGAACAGGAAAAGACCAACGCATCAATGACACCGGGGACAACGAAGAAACTGAGAAGACGTCGTTGACATGTGAGAAAGGCAAAGATGGAAAATCTCAAGAGCAAACACAAAGAACAAGCACGTGGTTGTTGAACAACTTCTCAAATGAAACAACGCCAAAGACAAGTCGACGAAGGCGCCCGGAAAAGGGTTTTAAAGACAACCCTGAGTCAACGCACAACGTGTCACGGCCCACTCATTTCAGACATCCATTACCCGATACACCCTCAAAGGAACGCTTCAAAAGGAGTATGGCCAGGAACTCCTCTGGTTCAGAGAGCACGTCTGTCCGATCCTGTAAGTCGACAAGAGACTTCTCTGACCCAGAGGGCTCGTCTGTTCAATCCCGTGAGTTGACCGAGTCATGGGCCCGACAACAGCCATGGCGTCAACCACCCGAAAGCACCATGGAACCAAAGGACATCCTTCCCATCAAGAGTAACACGTCACACACTAAGGACTCTGAATACTCAGTCACACCACAAGACAACCTGTCATGTCAGTCACAAGTATATCTGGACATAGATCAGACACCGTCACCCCTGAAGGGGTCCGCAAGGCTGACTCAAAAGACCTACAAAAGGAAAACAGAGACAGTGGACCTTAATCACCAGACGGGAAGGGACCAGCCATCCACTCTGCAAGGAAAACCGGACATGTCAGCAGAGAGAGATCATCAGATGAGAGAGAAACATGCCTATGCACAGATAGCCCTCGAGCTCGCCAGACAACCCGAGGCCGTGAATGAGTTATCGAACCACACCGTACTGTCTGGTATACATGACCCTGAATTGGAGGGCAATGTTGCCCTCGACCGGACCAGACAAAAGAAAGTAAAAGTAAATGCGGCGAATGAGTTACCGAACCAAACCAAGACAGTCTCATCAGATAGCACCGTACTGTCTGGTATGCATGACCCTGGATTGGAGAGCAGTGTTGCCCTCGACCGGACAAGACAAAAGGAAGTAAAAGTAGATGCTGGTGCTCAGAAGAGGACCAGAACATTATCCACTCATGAAAGAGATCGAGCATCTGAACCAACAGTTACACCGCAGGAAGGAAACATGATGACTGCGGAGTGTGTGAGTAAACAGTTCAAACGCAACGTGGTCAAGAATGCCCTGATCCAGACAACAGAAAGATTGACCAAAGCCAAGGCCACAACTGATTCGACACTACTGAGGTTTGAAGAACAGACTGTCCGCCGACCCGTGTGGTGGATTGAAGAATTGCGAACACTGAAGACATTAAGCTCATTTTGTTAAGAAAGGGGGAGATGTAATATAGTTGACAGTCTAGTAGCTGGGGTGGGCGGAGCTAGGTGGGCTGAGGGAAGAGGAGGGGTCAGTACAGGATGAGGACAGTTAGAGTAGGGACAGGAGACAGGCTGGATGCAACACAATAAAACTCCAGTATAATAAGAAATTGTGTCTGTGGTTATTTGTAGCAGGATGCTACACCCCTGTCTAAGCAAATCCTCACCACTAAATGACACCCCATGGACTTTTCCAACTAGGATTTCATAACGTTTAAAAAAAAGGTTGCTAGTGTGGTAAGGTTCAGCAGAAGTAGGGGAGGGATGTTTTAAATGATACAAAAGTGGTTTGACTTCTGTTTTGACAGAATTTATTTTGCATATAAATCGCTATTTTGTGAATGAGTCATCTACAACCCTGAATTAT
This sequence comes from Lissotriton vulgaris, assembly GCF_964263255.1. Lineage (NCBI taxonomy): Eukaryota > Metazoa > Chordata > Amphibia > Caudata > Salamandridae > Lissotriton > Lissotriton vulgaris. Next base: position 1,075,599,415 of record NC_141689.1, on the reverse strand, counting down.
GTGTGGTGAGGTTACTGATACACGCATGCTAATAACAGCAAAACTTGCATTAAAAGGGTACAAGTTCAAACAGCTCAAACTACTACACTTGAAACGTGGTTGTTAAGCACTCCTTCCTTAGTGGACGGACTTCTGTTTCATTAATTATTGTCTGTTGGTGTTTTCTACACCGTGCCATGCTTCTTTTCAGAAGTTTCGACAGACCTGCCTGGTGGTCTTCATCCTGTCGATTTCTTTTAAAAAATGTTTATGGGTCACAAGATTAGGCGTCCTGTTATGCTAGTTGGAAATGTAAAGTCCTTATACTTTCCAGAAGTGTGCAGACAATGTTTTTCCTGTTTTCGATCCTTGGGATGGTATTCCACAGTAACACTTTCAACCTGACTGCTATGCGAACGTGGACCTGAAACGTCCTGGGGGGGGGGGGATTTGTGAAAACAAAAAGCATTAATGAGCCTTTGGGAAAGATGTGGTTTAAATCCGGTGCTTCCAATGCTGGCCCATAACCATGGCCGGATAGGTCTTTTATTCTCTGAGCATTTCCCCATTGGGCTGGAGCCCATGGAGGTTGTTTTTGAAAGCCCTGGGCAGCTCCTGGTGCCACTGACACTCTCCCATGCTATGTTAATTGCAGCCTGCATCGGAGGGGTGGGGGGGTAAGGGTGGGGGGGGCTTTAAGAGTGAGAGAGATGAAGAGACGGGTAGCAAGAAAGCAATTAGAGAGGCAGAAAGAGACGAAAGAATTAGAGAATGAGAGACAATGGATGGATGGATGGAAAGGGAGAAACAGCTCAAGATGAAGGAAGCATTTATGTCAGGGCTGCTTGTTGTTACCCAGCCTGGTCCTGTCCACGAGGGCTATAGTCAAGCCAGATTTTCAGGGTAACCAATGTTTATGCAAAGGACCATCATCAGGATTTGTTGTATGTAAATCTATCTTGTGGATATTTTTAGATGCAGGTATGGCCCTGGCCCTCAAACATCAGTCTTAGATGCCACTCCTTCAAGCCGGTTATGTAGTCAAACTACGGTACCACCAAGATGGGAACACAAGTTCACAAATACAGGGGGAAACCATGGCCCGTTGATGGAGAGGGAGGTCGATATAATGTCACTTCCCTAAAGAAGTCAAAAATTCTTGCAGCTGCCCTGACTCTTCAATAGATATTTGGATAGTTAGGTGCCTGGCCATTCCCTACCAGGGACATTTGATGCAGGAGCCAATATAGGGGCATATTAGCAACAACTAGCGATAATTATCGCTATGTTGGTTTAGCTGCGATATTTTTATCGCCGAGCTGCGGCGATTTTTATTGCTTAGGAACCTTGATATTATCAAGGTATACATCCTAAGCTATAAAAAACGGCAGAAATCCATGAATATCGCTCAAAAGTGAGCGATATTCATGCATTACCGAGCTAATGCTCTTAGCCACCTACCATTGGATGACATGGCTAAGAACTGCTCAGGGGCAGGTATTAGCTTTTGGAGATATTCGCGCTTAGCGCGAATATCTCCAAAAGTTGGTAATAGGAGATAGCGATGTTAGCGACTGTTTCCAGTCGCTAACATCTTGGCACGCCCACTTTGCATGTCATTAGTGATAAATATCACTGACATGCAAAGCGGGGCCCAAGATGGTCGCTATCTTCTACTAGCTATCGCTAACTGGTGTTAGCGACAGCTAGGTAATAGGGAGATAATTTTATCTCCGCTTTCTTGGCTTTTAAAGCCAATAAAGCGGAGATAAACCCCCTTGATAATATGCCCCATAGTCTTTCAGCATTGGTTGGCAGTTATCTCAGAATTTCAATTTCGTCTTTAGTTTTTGGGCATTGTGTTGCATATTTAGTGATATTTTAGAAACCTTCTGCCTAAACGAGTTACATTAACCAAGTCTGGACCATAGCTACTGCTGCAATTCTGAAGACCTTCATGACATTGACATTGTTAATAATGTTGTTATTAATGGTCAGAGAATTTTGTTTCATTAAAGGGGCAGATTTATTAAGACGTTGTGCTGGTGCAAAGTCACACAAAGTGACACAAATGGCACAAAGTCCATAAAAAAGAATTTCGTTTCCAGCGCAAAACTTGGGGAGAGGATGTAGCCTTATGGCTAGAGCGGTCGACGTTGAAGCTTGGAAACCGGGTTCGAGTCTCGGCAACAAGGCTCAACATCCTGTGATTCTGGGCAAACCACTTAATCTCCCTGTGCCTAATAAAAATGAAAGTGTACTCATGTAATTAAACTGGTGCTACGTAAAGTGCTCTGATACCCGATATCTTCTAGTCTAGTTGGCGCTATATAAAACCCTAAAAATTAAATTTAATAAAAAAAATGTAAAACTTTTTTAGTGCTGCAAAGATGCCCTAAAAGTAATGCAAATGGCACTTTGTGTTGTTTTGCGGTACTTTGCTTCAAGGGGTATCCCAAAGGTAGTACGAGTGCATTCCCATGCTACCACCAATGGTTTATGATGCAAAGCCCTACCTACTGAAGTTGGTAGACAGGGCTTTGTGCAACAAAAAATGTCACATGAGTCAGGCATTAACAATGGGAAATGCTTTCCCTTCTCCTAGGTTTTCACAATTGCATGTGTGGTACCCTGTTGCTGTCCTGCGTTGCGTGAAAGTGAGAGAGCAGAAATGCGCCATATTTACAAAGATATGGAGCATTTCTAATCTCTCATTTCGCTGGTGTGCTGTGTGTACTATGCCAACACAGGCACACTTGCATCATAGTACAAGGGAGTCTGCATTTTGTACAGGACTGTGTTTGCACAGGAAGGATACCTTCCTGCATGAAAATCATCATTAGAGGCACTTTACGCTCTATGTGTGAAGCTGAATTCATCACACATAGAAAGAGAACGTAACAAGGACAAATGAAGATATTTCTCCTCGTTACTCCTCACTGGGGAAGGCGTAGCATTTTGATGCATTCCCAGGTTTGCTAGCTTTAGTAAATATGGTAATGTTACAAAATCCATGGGTGGATGCATGGGAATGCTCATGCTCCACCCATGGAACGCCTCGCAGATTGAAATGTAACATAACGCAGCACTAGTCCCTGCGATGCAATCCATTTCTTTACAAAGTCAAAGTGGTGCAAATAACCCCTTTGTGGCTGCGTAAATATCACTGAAGTGTCAAAAGTTTTAAAGTTAGTCTAGGGTTATGTAATTTTTTGTATTGAAAGGGTACTTTTCCAGTGCAAACCCTCTGCAAGACATCACCCACACACCTATGGTGCAAAGATATGTGCATGACACTAGGCAGCCTGTCTGTATGCCAGTGCTGAGGAAGAATGCAGCAGCTCCATATCTTAGTAGATTGCACTGCTCTCTCCCTCTAGCACAACACAGAGAAGTTTGTTTGCGCTATTTTTGGGTAAAGTGCTTTTTGCCCAAGGCAAATTGTGAAAAATCCTAATTTTAAGACTTTGGGTATTCAAAGAAGGCATTTAGGAGTCCTAAAGTTAGGAGTCCTAACTTTACTACTACTAAATTGCGAAAAATCCTAATTTTAAGACTTTCGGTATTCACAGAAGGCATTTAGGAGTCCTAAAGTTAGGACTCCTAACTTCTGTGAATACCGAAATGAGTAAGTGCCTTCTGTGAATACCAAAATGAGTAAGTGCCTTCTGTGAATACCAAAATGGTAGTAAGTTTAGGATTTTGTCTTAAGTTAGTTCTGTGAATCGGGCCCTATAGGTAGAAACTCTATATTACTTGTAAATTAACATTTTGGTAGATTACAGTTGAGATCTGCACTGACTTCACCTGTCCAGATAAGTGCATTTTGGCAAACTCTTAATTATTGAGTGTATACTCTCATCAAACAGTACCCTCTGTAACAAAATAAGCAGTAGCATTCGTCTTGTCCTCTTCCAAGGTTTGCAGGTCTTGCATGATTTAGCCAGAGGGTGGATTCTCACAAAAAAGAGTTGCCTCCAGAGGAGCACAGACTTTGGCCTAGATCAATCATGTGATTCCCATTGGGTCACCCATGTGAAAAGCTGTACATCTCATTTTACGCACTGGGAATGGTTGCAGTCAGACGGTTATCTTTCTTGGAAATGTTAAGGCACTTCCATCCCTCAGTTGTCCATATCTTTATTTAACAATGAACTGAAGTGCATCTTTCTAAGCACCCAACATTAATATGTCTTTGGACCACAACGAGGTTGAGATATCAGACTTCATCAATTGGGAGGCAATGAAGAAATTACACAAACATTCCAACAATTCTTCTTGACTTGCTATTGCAACATTAAACATTTAAAAGGTATTTAGGAAAAGAGAGGAAGAAAGAAAAACTATAGAAATTCCTGGACTTGTTTTTATGAAAAATTGACTCCGAAATTAAGGAGACCAGTGAAGACACTGGTGGAAATTAGGGTCAGAAAGGATGGGACTTATTTAAAGAGGAAATGCAGTAGCAATAGCAGAGTTTGCGGTTGTTTGTCTGAACCATTATAGTTATATGATGTCTGATTTAAAAACCCTACACTGACTGACAGAGCGTTACATGGACAATCATGGATTAGTTGAGTAAATTGTTTATCGTTTATCATATTTCTAAGAGATTAAGATCATCAAACTTCATCCTATTGGTCCAGTCATCCATTCCACTATAAGAAGTTTGATGGAAGTAGCCTTCTTGGGCAATGATCATCTCTACTGAGCTCCTTTTGAATGCATCAAAGGGAGAAAACTGATGTTTTTCGATTTGGAAGTTTTATAAAAGGTTATTGTCAGCCATTCTTGTGAGCTGGCTATCCTAGTCTTGTGCCACCTTGAGAGATGCCAAAAACCAGTCTTTGCCTACCTTTCTAGGCCAACTCGGAGACTCTGTTAAAAGTTTTCAAAGGTTTGCCCGTCTCGCTATTAGCATAGCTAATGGTTCTAGATGTCAACCATTTAATTGGTGATGAATTGCTGTACCATCTGGCCCAATGAACTCAGAGGCTACTGTGTGTTGGCTAGTATTGTTTCTTAAAAATCCTAATAAAATAAATGGTAGTTATAGTTGGATAGTGACCATAACTACCTTATGGCAATCAACATTAGTAAGAAGAGGCATGTGTATATCATCGTTAAATCTATAGGGAGTTTTCAATCACTTATATATTTTTGAAGCTTTATTTTGCAAACGTGGCCAGAGGGCATTAGTATGCTTTACAATACAACCAGATTACATTACATACTTTTTAGGCACAGGGAGATTAAGTTGTTTGCCCAGAATTACAGGAATTTCAGCTGAGGATGAGATTCAAACCTGGTTCCTCATTTTTAAAGTCAATAGTTGCAGATACTAGGCCACATCTCCAACCCCATATATGAGTAAATCAAAAAGTCCGACTGTGGAGGTGCTTGAGGAGCATGAGTGTACACAGAGGATATTAGCGACGAGATATCAAAATGACGTAAGAAAAATCAAAGCTTAGCTCTCCTGAAACACAGATCTGAAATCTAATCTACACATATGGCTCGTAACCTTGATTAACCAAGGTACCTATGATTCAGAGGCTGGCATGTCCTGGTCATGTGGGATGCTGAAAGTTGCACAGGGCAGACATCTAGTTTCAGAATGAAGAACCCCATTAAAAATGTTGGGGGCACTAGAGGGCCCGCAGCAAGATGGCCTCATGATAGTGCTGCGATGCCGGACAGAATATCTATCCTTAAATTATTAGCAGGGATGGCCAACATCTGAATGCCTAAGTGACAAAATCGAGTGTCAGAAAGAAAACGCTAAATGAAACTGATGAGAGAAGTAAGTGCTGCTGGAAGAATAAAGAGAAACCATGTCAACAAAAAAGCGCACTCCGTGAGTCGACGAAGGGATAAAATGGCAGCACTGTACGGTACCTGGACCGCCGCGGAGCCGGGCCTAACTTCAAGGCACACCGGAGCGGAATGCAAGCTTGACGAAGGCGATGTGCGGCTGGTACATCGACCGACATTAGTTGATGGGGACAACATGCAGCTTACATGCCGCCCATCAGCGTGTGACGCCAGGTGACTAAGAACATGCCGCGCCCCAGATTCATGGAGCGGCTTCCCTTTTATTGTAATGCAACACTGCATCAGAGGCAGACGTATAAATAGCCCACCCCAAGATACAAAATATGTGGTGATATGCGGAAAATGAAAGAGTGCTGATGTGGGGAATTCGGTCCGGGCTGCGCTAGTGTGCACAAACAGCGCCAGAACTGGAACTTTGCAAGAATCAGTGCTGCACCGGGTTAGTATCTGCAGTGCTGCATAAATTTGCCCAGAGGTACAACCATCATACCTGCCTGTGTGAACTGTGTGCAATAACCCTCTTTCTGTGCGAGCTGAGGCCCACCAACTAGTGGTGAATATTCAAAGGCATACATAGGACGATAGTGCCGGTCCGCAGTCACCAAGTTCTGACCAGAGGAATACACCATACGGCAGCTTATTGAAGGGGTGCCATAATCTGTATACTAGCTGATGGGCGCGAAAGTGCAACAATGTGCAAAGTCGATAAGCAACAATCCAGAGTAACGTTTGGTGCCTGCCGAACCCCCAGATATACAGTGGCACACTCAGACACTGAACTTGAGACGGAACAGGCAAGAGGGTCAAATATGGAGGCTGCCCTGAGTGCTATCCAGCAAAGCCTGCAAGCAATCGACGGGAAAATCGATACCCTCACAGTCAGAATGGACAACATGGCCGCAAAGTTAGACAAACAGGGACTGTGCCTGGATTATTCGGAAACACGCATCTCTGCAGTCGAAGATGAGTCCGGTGCAACAGTAAAAAAATTAGATGACATGGAAAAACTACTCGAAGTGATAAAACCTAAAAATGAAGACTTGGAATTGAGATCTCACAAAAATAATATACAAATTATGGGGATTCCAGAAAGTACAAATACAGGTTGCCTTGAAGACATTGTTGAGGACATGCTAAGAGAAGTGTTTGGCACAGAAAACTTCTCTCTCCAATGCTCATCATCAAAAGGGCGCACAGATCGCTCACTCCAAGACCACCACCAGGTGCTCCACCACGGCCTATTGTGTCTAGCATACTGAACTACAGGGATCGTGATACGGTACTACGACTGGCAAGAGAGAAACCACAGATTCACTACAAAGGTAATAGGGTGTCCTTCTATACCGATTTTACTATGGCGGTGCAGCAGCTCGTAAGGAGTTCGCCCCCGCCAATAAGAAATTCCATGAAATGGACATAGCATATGCCATGCTGTACCCTTCAAGGTTGCGGATTACACATAGGGGCAAGACAAAATACTCCAACACACCGAAAGCAGCACATGACTTTCTTCAGCATATAACACACACAATAAGGAATGAGGAGCGGACATTGTCTTCTTTGCACTCTGAATAATAAGAAATGGGATGTTTCACCTGATCTGCTGTTTTCCCGGCTGGGGAAACCAAACCTATAAGTGGAAGACTGGTCACCAGCGAAGGTATGCCAAGTAGCAGAAGATGAGACTAAGTTAACAAGAATGCCAAAGAGTGTAATAAAAGTGGGGCTTGGGTCTCCATTAACTGTACACTACTACAAGAGAGGGTAATGCCTAGCTGCCTTATTTAGTTTAAGTCATACTATGCTGGCAAAGTTCAGATCTATGTACATATATAAGGACGATAATGAAAGTTCAGTCACACTCAACTCCACCTAAGTATAACATTGCAAGTACTTTTCTTGTAACTGCTGTACTAGAGACCAGAAAGCTTGTAAGGGTGGGTTTGCTATCGGTAAAGTATGTATGTACTGAGGCTCTCAAAAGTAGATGCATATCATATGAGCCATAAATCTAAGGCCATTCCGGCTACATCTGCTCTGCGGATGAGAGAACAGGCACCAAGCGGCCCCCTGTGGGTATTTCCCAACAAAGTTAAAATGTTATATATAATGTTCTTGTGGGTATGTCTTTGGCATGATTGGGATGCTAAAGTGGGTGGGGGGTTGTGGAGTTGAATGTTTTATCAGGCTTATTCCACTGGCATAGACTGCAACAAGAGAATGTCACAATTAGGGTATATATTAATCGACTATGCAGGCTACAAGTGCATACCATATATACAGGTGTATATAAGATGCAATATATACATGTACAGCACAGATATCTAAATGGATAGCAGAAACAACTCATTGCCACTACGTTTACTCACCTGGAATGTTAGAGGCTTAAACAATCCCAGGAAAATTAGACTGGTACTAGCTAGGATACTTAGATAGGCATCAGGTAGAAATAGCCGTGTTGCAGGAGACCCATCTAATGAAATCAAAATCATGTGGGCTTGGTGGGAGATGGGCTGGAGTCATCATAACGTCATCATGCTCTTCATATTCTAAAGGTATAATAATCCTTGTTAAAAAAGGAGTTCAATTCACAATTGAAAGCACAATTACAGATGAGCAAGGGAGATATATAAAAGTTGCCGGAATTCTAAGAGGATCACAAATAGGACTAGTTAACACCTATGGTCCAAACGTGGACGACCCGGAATTTTTAATAAATATATGGAGAAAATTAAGAGAGCTACCAGAGATGGAAATACTATGGGGTGAAGACCTAAATGTATCGCTTAGCGATGATCAGGACAGATCAGGTACAATGAGTGAGCCTCATAAACAGGCAGCCAAGATAATACTGGATGGTATGTCTGAACTTAGGATGGTAGATATATGGCAGCTGCGAAACCCACGAATGTTAGAAAGCACACACACATCTGCAGCACATGGCAGTTGGTCATGGATTGATTACTGGCTAGCTACGGAAGCAGCTAGCACTTGGACAAGGTCATGGCATGGATTGATTACTGGTTAGCAACGGAAGCAGCTAGCAATTGGACACAAGATGTATGGCACCTCCCAAAGATGCTGTCAGATCACAAACCAGTATTACTTTCCCTAGATATCCCAATTTATATACCTCCACCGTAGGTATGGAGATTTAATGCCAAGGCTCTGTTAGACCCACTATATAGTAACACAATCAGAAATGCAGTAGAAGAATATTTCCAATTAAATAAAGCCTCAGTGGAGGACTCAAGTTTGCTTTGGGAAGCATTTAAAGCTACAATACATGGAATATGCATTAGCACACATGCGGGAATACTGTGCGATTTACGCACACAACTAGCGAAATGAGAAGACACTATCAAAAAACTAGATGAGGAGTATGAACGCACACATAAATCAGATACTATAGGAACCATTAGAGACACACTAACCACCTTTAAAGAACTTGCTGCCAACAAAATTAAATATGTGGCGCGATGACAGACGGCTATGGCATTTGGTGAGGGGGCAGATCGGGTTGTGTACTAGCACAGAAAAAATGCAATGAACGTGAAACCCAGACAGTCATAAAAATAAAGGATCCAAAAGGTATAACACACTGTGACACTGTAGGCATATTAGGAGCATTTATGGAAACATATAGCGAACTTTACGCCACATGCGATACAGCAGGTGCACAAGAAATTATACATTTCTTAGAGGACATAGCAATAGCATGGCTATCAGTGGGCCAAAGAGAATGTTTGGAACAGCCATTCAGGATAGAAGATGTTAAAAAAGCCACAAAATAATACCTAATGGCAAGGCCCCTGGGCCTGATGGGTTTACAAGGGAATTCTACAAAGAATATGCAGAGATACCAAGCCTGTACTCAGTAGAAATGTATGAAGACGCCCACTGCAAACAAACTCTCCACCAACATTACATGAAGCACTGGTGATTGCCCTCTTAAAACCTGACAAAGACCCAGAGAAAAGTGAGTCCTATAGGCCGCTGCCACTCATTAGCACTGACACAAAAATATTAGCTAAAATTATAGCTACAAGACTGCAACCGCTCATGCAGAACCTTATTTTATCAGATCAATCTGGATTTATACCAGCAAGACCCACAGCACATAGCATACGTACCATATTCACATTTTCACATCAGTTGAATCCAGGACTAGAGGCGGCGGCAGTATTACTGGACGTGGCTAAGATTTTCGATTCAGTGGAATGGGTATACTTATTCACGATTCTGCAAAGAATGGGTATGCCCAATACACTACTGCAATGGATAAAGCTTTTGTATACCAAACCAATAGCGTGTATAAAAGTAAACAGACACATATCAAGTGTGATACTGAGAGGCACCAGGCAATGGTGTCCACTATCACCCACGCTCTTTGCCATTGCACTAGAACAACTGGCGTGTAAAATTAGACAACAACACGCAGCCACTGCGATGAGATTTAGCCAGCGCCCCATAAGTATTTCTCTATATGCAGACAATATGGTACTTTATGTACGAGACCCAGGGACTAATCTATCTCCATTATTGAGGGAATATATAAAATTCGGGAGACAATCTGGCTTACAAATTAATTGGAGTAAATCCACAGTACACCCATTGACGGAAATCACTCAACCACCCCACATGGCAGGAGGATCCAGGTAAATATTTAGGAATGTGGATCCACAGGGACCCAGCTACGGTACTAAATACAAACTATGGGATGGCGATAGACAAACTTGTAGCACAAGTCAACAGATGGATCTAACTACCATTATCTCCTGCAGATAGAATAGCCATCATAAAGATGGTAGTACTACTAACATTCTTATATTTATTCAACAACATTCCAATACCGCCACCAGCTCCAGTATTTAAGCGGCTAACAGAAAATGTAACAAGACTAACCTGGGCAGGGAAACAAGCATGTATCGAGTTACAAACATTGACACTACCATACACACAAGGGGGATTTGTGGTACCAGACTTATTGCTATTCTTTCTGTGCGCACAGGCACAGAATGCACACTACTGGTTCCACCCAATACGATATATGCCACACGTGGCAGTTGAGAATGGAGATGCAAGTCCCATTCCACTTAGCTGCATACTGACATACCAACATACGCATGTGACCAAAAATAAAGTAAATACAATACAATACACAAATTTAGCATGGCAACGTATGGGAAAACTGGTGTGCAAGTTGCCACTGTACGCACCGGTAATGCCGCTAAAGCAACACCCATCAATATCAGTAACACAGGATGGGGCTGATATGGAATTACTGCAACAGGTGGGCATAGATAAGATGGGAGACCTCTACAAAGAAGGTATATTTATTGACCAAAGTGACTTAAGCTATATAAGCAATCAGTCACTATTGTTTAAATTTACATATCACAGACTAAAAGGTGCAATCAAAAAGTTATATCCAACCTTCCCAAACGAACCGCCCACGCTGGCACCGCTGCAAATGATTATTACTAACTCAGATAATACACACATGGTAACGAAATTGTATAAATCCCTACGAGCCGAAATAGCAAGAAACACTGGCAACGCACAGGAGAGATGGAGTGCTCTGCTAGAAACCCTGCTAAGTATGGAAGACTGGCAAAGTTGCTGCGTACTAACAGAAATACTAACCCCTAAAAGTAATTTATGCATTATACATTATTAAATATTTACATCAAATATATCACACACCCCTTAAACTACAAAAATATGAGCTGCGAGGAGATGCAAACTGCAGAAGATGTGGGGAGGATAGTGCTGATTTTTTGCATTTGGTATGGCATTGTGGCAATGTCAGATCATACTGGGAGGATGTCACAGAGCTCCTGGGTCGCATGCTAGATACTAAAATAGAATGTTCAATACAAGTCTGCCTGCTGGGCCTTGTGAAGCACTTACAATGAGTCCAACGTAAATTTTGTGCAATAGCGCTATTATTGGCAAAGAGAAGGGTATCAATGCACTGGGACAGTAAACAATTTCCTAGAAGTAAGCGCTGGATAATGGACATGGTGTATTGTAGAGATACCCTGGAAACATATGAAGAAGAAGAACTTCCAACCATGTCAAAGCCTAAAGATTTCTGGGAACCACTGACAACTTATTTGAGAACAAATCCAGATATGCTGACTGAATCAGCTGAGGGAGCACATATACGCCAGATGTAGGAAACTGGAAACAGTACTGAGCTGTAATGCATATCAATGCTGTATATGTATGATGCACTGCTGTGATGATTTTAGATAAAGCCTGAGATGTTTGTTGTATGTGTTTTTAAAAAATCTATAAAACTTATCATTTGAAACAAAAACATTTAAAATGTTTACTTAGTTTTACTATGTCATTGACCCACTGTTGTTATCCCAATAAATGGAAGACATTCATAGAGCCTCCAGTCTTTGGACTCTCAAAATCCTGGAACTCTGCCGAAAAGGCAAGACATTTAGGTGCTATTTTCTACTATCAATCAATTCAATCAACCAAATAGCATTTATACAGTGCACAATTGCTTCAAAGGAGGAATCTCTGCACTATCTGTAAGAGAGACTGACCCAAACAATAGGAGTACAGTAGGATCAAGGCCCTATCAAAAAGAAAGGTTTTTAATTCTTATTTAAAGATAGGCACAGAAGAAGCCCTATGAAGTCTAACAGGTAGTGCATTCCACAGTTTGGATGTCAAAAATGCAAAAGAGCTGCCCCTTTGTCTGGCCTTCTTTGGGATATACAGAGGTTGGATTTGGATATTGTTGGAACTGAGATATCTGCATTGCAAATAAGAATGTAGTATTTTCCTCAGATAGTGAGGGCCATCACATGACAATGCCCTAAAAGCAAACGTAAGTGCTTTAAATTGAAAGTGATTGGCTATTGACCGCAAATATAAATGCTTCAGCTAAGGCAAGATGGATTGCCAATAAGGAATTATCAGAATCAATCTTGTTGTCACATTTTGTACTAGCTGGAGTTTTCAGAGTAAAACAGCAGAAAGACCCAAATAAAGACAATTCGCATAGTCTAATCTAGATGTTATAATCATGTGACCATCTGTTTTTCGTGTGTCTTCCAGAACCAAATGGAGCATATTCCTCAAGGATTTAAGATTAGCAAGGCAAATCACCAATACCTGTTTTATTAGAGCAGAAAATGAGAGGTTCAAATCAAATAATATTCCTATATTTCTTGCAGAGGAAGTGTGAATAAGGGAAGGATTGAGTTCCTTAGGTCACCAAGTACTAGGGGTAGGCAGATAACTCAGTCCAAAGAAAAGTACTTCTGTTTTATCCTATTAAATTTAAAAAGTTGGCATCCATCCAAACAGCAACTTCTGTAATACACTCTTTGATAATAGTAATGGCATTATCTGTACCTTTGAAAAGGTTTTCAGTCAGCATTCAGTACTGAATATGCCTTATTAGAGATCATAGAATTCATCACATAAACCTTGGATTGTGGGCGATCAGCCAGGTTAGGTTTGCTTGATCTATCAGCTGTGTTTGATACAGTCTCGCATGCCACTCTCCTGGATAGAATTACCATGGCAGGTATTCGGGCGAGGCTTTTACATGGCAAAAAACCTTTTTAGGGGATAGACCGCAGTTGGTTTAAACCCACCCACTCACTTTTTCCCCTATACCTCTTCATCTCTCAACCCCAGTCTTTTCAATTTCTATCTAGCACCGTTGGATCAGCTCATTCAATCCTGGGGTGTGCAGGTGGTGTCTTACGTGGACACCACCTGCACACCCCAGGATTGAATGAGCTGTCAGATAGTCCTTTTTTATTCCTTACTAGCTGTACCCGGCAACGTGTTGCTGTTGCTCAGTCTGGTTAAATTGAAGAGAAAAGGAATAGTAAGCGCACGTTTCTAATATGTTTAATTTCACAATGCTTGTTGGTATACAATATGTTTTAGTGACTATTGTCTCTACGCGTCTCTTGTAGTTGTTGCGCAGCAAGGAAATCGATAGGGTGTGTTCGGCCTTTCGATGAAAAACGCGCGTATTGGACACAAGCGTATTCGAATCCAACGTTATGTATATATAAACACGCAATAATGTTGCAAAGTGAACCAACTCCTCCCCCCTCCCTTCACCCACTTCCCGGTCTGCCATCCTGACACTAACTGTCCATCCTAATATATGTAGACTATTGTCTCTATGCGTCCCTTCTTAATGTTGCAAAGTGAACCAACTCCTCCCCCCTCCCTCCACCCACTTCCCGGTCTGCCATCCTGACACCAGCTGTCCAACCTAATATATGTAGACTATTGTCTCTAAGCGTCCCTTGTAGTAAATCGATACGGTCTGTTCGGCCTTTCGTTTAAAAACACGCGCGTTTTGGACACGTGCTTATTCGAATCCAACGTTTTGTATATATAAACATGCGCCTAATCGAATCCAACGTTGTGTCAAAATTTCAAAGCAATCGGTGAAGAACTTTTGGAGATTTAAGATTTTGAACAAACGAACATTGACATTTTTATGTGTCTGTTCGGGCTTTCGATTAAAAACGTGCGCGTATTGGGCACGCGCGTTTTCGAACCCAACGTTGTGTATATAAAAACACGCGCATATTCGAATCCAACGTTGTGTCAAAATTTCAAAGCAATCGGTGAAGAACTTTCGGAGATTTACGATTTTGAACGAACGAACATTTACATTTTTATTTATTTAGATTATTATTATATTATTATTTTTGACTCTAATGTATTGCTACTGTATTCCAATGTATTTTTTTAACTATAATAATACAAATATTTGAACACAAAAAAGAAATAGACAAGGAATCTATATGTAAGTGGCCAACATTTTTGTTTCAGAAAGATGTTGATTTAGCAAAAAAATGAAGAATACGAAGAATTACACAAACTTACCAGTTCCTCAGATGGGATATAAATGTCAAATGATTTTAGATGACATAACATAGAGAACTCACTTGTTATTCAGAAAGCATCAGCACTGCACTCCACACATAATTCTTGTGATTCCTTTCATACATCTTTAGAAAGACTAATGTTATAATCACTAGATCATTGTGGACCCGCATAATAACATTTTCTCGCTATTATGACAATTTCCTGAACAGATGCAATGTAAAATCCACCCTCTCAAGTTAACCGTTAGAACTGGACTCCGCAGGAAATGCATTCCTGCAGATCCAATCAAGCGACTTTTGAGAATACCCTTTATAGAAAACAAGCGCCGCCTGAAAATGATAACATTTACCAACTCAAAGCCTTTAATTATATGAGGTCACTATACACTCTGGTCTGATGTATAGGTGTGCGGGGGAAGTGCTACCCAAAAGTGCTACTCAAGGTACCCACCTCACCCACAGAAGATGCGTTACTGCGCCAGGCCAACAACAGCTCACTCAACTAACCTTCTATTTCTAGAATGTTCACGTGCAGGGTGGGACTAAGATGAAAAATATGATCCTTGTACCAAAATAAAAATGGCAACTATTAGTGAATTAGTTAACGAAAAAAGTGGCCCTTGTTGACAAATTGGGGAAGTTTTGAACTTGCGAAGGCACGCTGTAAAAGTCTTTTTACAAGGTACGGAAGACTACATGGATTTGAGCTTGCTACAGGCATTGTTTGTTTTGATATCAGGGAAAGTAACAGTAAAACCCATCCGAGCAGACTATAAAACGGGACCACAAATAGGTAAAAAACGTCCCTGCCTGATAGCCCTACAGGCCAGTCCCACCGCAGGATATGATAGGCCCTGGATATTAATATACAGTGGAATCCAAGTGTCAACAAGTTACCAAACAAGCCAGGCGTGAAAAGAGAATAACACCCAAAATAGGTACCAGTTGCAAAGCCAGCCAAAGGTAACAGAATATCTTTAATGTTTGATGAACACGCAGTTAATTTGAATATCTGAATCAAGCGATTACCAGGGAGTGGTGCTATGGTTCAGACCTCCTTAAATTCTGTAAACATTTGTTGCAGTGCAAATGCAAAAGGTTACCTGATAGGATAAATGTTGCTGTTGTGTTCTGTTGAAGCTCTTTGTTCCAAAAAATGCAATGGAGAGTGCCGTTCTTACTTCCCTTGATTTGAAGCACACTGGTGACATTGTGAAGAAGGTCAGAGCTAACCGAGTAGCTGGTGGTGGCCTTTTCACTGACATCCTTCTGCTCATGGAGCCAGATGACTTCCGCCTTTGGGTAACCTTGCGACTGGCATTCAATCTCTATTTCCTGCATGCTTGAGTCTGTCGGAAAGGCATTTATCCTTGTATTTATGGTGCTGTAAGGGGCTACAAACGAAACCAGAGTGAGCTGTTCTACCATTGATACACATGAAACCAAAAGAAGCAATAACATACGAGGATCAATTTAAAAAAAGTCTGAAATGCACAGAAGTATAATTGGACAATTTGGAAGTATAACATTTGCACATTTCATGAGCTACAGTGAGTCACAAGCAAAAAAATGATGCAGATGTAAGTTACATCATAACTGTGCGGAACTTCTGCCATAGCCCTGAATGTAATGCAGCCCAAATTTACAAATGACTGTTTAAAAGTTTTGTATTTTCAGAGGTGAGTTTTAAAAATAATTGATATTACCAGTGCTAAACCAGAGTGTTAAGAAAGAGCCAAACATAATGCCATGGTTAGGCAATGTACACGAATGTACAAACTATCGTTGATAAATGAGTCAGAAGTGGAGGTGAGTCACAAAACCTAAAACACACACTGTAAGAATTTCCACAAGCCCATGGTGTTCCCCTGGTCTTTTCAATTTCTATACCTATGGAATTTTTGACATCCTCTGTGGTATAAGGCCTAGAGAAAGGTGTTAGCCTTTCCTTCAGAGGCGGCACCTCCACTAGGGCGGAGGAGAGTCGCCCCACAGCTTTCTCGCAGTGCGAGAAGCACAAACATAAAATGATAATAACTTCCAGTTATCATCATTTTATGTTTAGTTGCAGGCGGGTGGGAGGGCGGGGCTGCTCCACGAGCAGAGGAAGAGTGGTGTACCCACTCCTGAGGGTGCAATGGCTGTTTGGTTGGTCCTCTGGGGCCGTCCAAACCAGTCATGCGCACTCTGCCCTTTCTCCATGCAGGCTGCAATGCAGCCTACATGGAGAAAATGGCCACCCCGTAAGCCCCTGGCTGGGGGGAGTGCCCACCAATCACACCGCTGCTATTGCAGCATTGCGATTGGCTTAGGGGAGGGGAGGGACGCTGCCTGTTTCCTGTTCCTGCCAGAGGCAGAAGAGCAGAAGCAGGAGCCGAGAAGACGCAGGACCGGGCCAGCGGAAAGCACATTTTTTAAAATGATTTATTATTACATTAAAACTCCACCCTCCCCGCATGACCCCTCCCTTCCCGCGCGACCCCTCCTACTCCCACTTACCAGCGAGCCAAGCCGGCTATGACTGCTTTCCTTATTCACTCTGTGTACCCCAGCAAGATTGCCACATAATTCACTTTACTTTTCTTTCTCTGACTGCAAACTGAGAGGAGCTTGTGAACACCAATCCCCATGTAAAAAAAATAAGCAGCAATTTGCCAGAAGGCATAGCCTGACATTTGACCTCTGTCTTTGAAGCACAGCAAATGTGACAAGATAAATACAGAATTTAAAGGCATCGTTATTTATTGTTGTGCTTTCGCAACCCATCAAAAATCTGCTTGTGAGGGTCCACAGTTTGGGAACCACTGATTTAGGGAATAATCCCATCTCTGCGCTGGCTGCAAAGCCCACTCAAGATTTGCAGGTGGCCCAACCAGGCAATCTGTTTTGCTCAAGGTCCAAATTCCTGGTTAACAGAGACATTAAAAGGAATGGCCCCTTTTAATCAACTGTGAGCACACTGAGGTTTTACAAGGGGAATTTGTTACTTTTTCTAAATTTCTACAGCTTGAAAGAAAACTCCTTTTGATCTGCAGTGAAACTGCTGAAATGTTTCATTGTTTCCCATCTAACAGTTAGATTGTTTTATTGCAGCTTAATCTAATACTCTTCACGTTTGTCACATTTTAGCTATTCCAAGTTTATCCAGCTAATATAGCTGAGTTTGGATGTTTGCATTGCTCTTTATTTATTTGCCTAGTTGTATGATCATTTTTCTTTCAGATATTACCTCACACTCATTTCTCTGAAGGACTGCCTTGTTGCATAGTTCAAGCTACCAAGTATGAACCAATGATACCTTTATGAAAGAACTGGTCTTCCATTTTGTTTTTAGGCAATCGCAATGCTCAGCTAGAGATAATCTGTTGTATGGCAAATGGAGAGGTGGTGCAGAGATATCATTGTTCAAATTCTGTGATCCTGTTCTTTCTCCAGTGTAGGGAGCCGGAGTTCACATCACTAACTGACTTTGCCCAAGCAAACCTACCCATGTCAACTACATTCACCAGCATGCTTTTAAAGGATGAGTGAGATAACAGCAGGCAATACGTAGGCTAGTTAATATCAATATACTTGCCAGGAACTGTACACCACTATGCAAAGCAGGGCACAGCAGTTCTGTTCCATGGCACATTGTAAGTCAATTCCTTTTCAGCGCACCTAATGTCACCTGCATATGTTAATTATAACTTTCACATCAGTATCACAACCACCTGAATAGAAAATCTTTACAGACAATAAAGGCCGTGACTCAATAGTAGTGTCTACTGTTTCTGTTATATCAGAATTAAATCATTCATCAATATTTACATATGTAGTAGATCAAGGCTGTCGAAATATGGTACAATATATACATAAATGGTAATCATGTGATATATGTGCTCAGTGCAATATTGTACCTCAGCACTCGTAAATTCAAAACATAATTTCAGAAATTATTAGCACACAAAAAACAGTTCAATTTGTCCGTTTTTTCTTTCTCCTTTTTTAATTAGTCTTCTTGTTTGTTGTTCAAGATTTATTTCCCAAGCCAAGCCAACACGTGTTTCATCGCCTCTTGTGGGTAGTACATGCAACTTGTTCACGGCTAGGTAAAATACATACATACATACTATGAGACCTTGCATAAATTCCGTTGAATATATATAAGCAAACATTTGTTTAAAACTATAAAGCAAATGTCCTCCCAGGGAAGAAACTGTGTATTTGTCGTGTGTGCATTCCTCTGCACATTTAAATTGCTGGTCTGTTCATGCATACAGGCACAGCACTGTTAAGTGACATTCCGAAACTTGGTGACTTAATTCATGATGCAGGATAGTGTTGATTGCACCAGTCACATTGTCAACCTATCCAGTACAAGCAGTGCATGTGAATTGATTCCGTTATGTGCTGGAAAGTAATTCTATATGTACTCTTCTCCTATTTCCTACTCCAAAGTAAGCAAACAATGTCACCCAGTGACAAGGGCAACGCAATAAACAGAAAATCTCCACCTTTAACTCCCTAGTCCAGACCACCACAATAGTGAATAGTCAAAAGGATACTTATTCCAAAGCCTTTTTACTGACCTGTTTGTTTTCGTTGGTTTTTGGTCTGTAACACAAAATATAAAGAAAAAGAAACATTTGTCTACCAATCTGCGCTCAAGCGGCTGTCAAAGCCAATTCAAACGAAAAAAATGAATAAAATGTATACAACACTCTTATCAAGGTACTTGTGCTGTACTGGATACGTACTCTACATGTGGTGATAATTCCAGGCCACAAGTGCTCCTATGGCGTGAGGCGAAATCAGTTTCACAAAAAATAGAAGTTGGGTATATTTCCATCATTTGCCTCCCAATATCAGTGTCCCAAATCTACAGGGGAAACAAAAGGGTGGAAACCGGTCTCAGCCACATCCTATCTACGTGCCCCCTTGGCACAAAATGTAATGTGTATCGCTAATCTATTTCACCGAGAAACGGGCACGATTCCGAAATTTCTTACTTGTTTTAGTTGATCTCATGCGCCGGTCCACTCGAGTGCGAGTGCTGGCATTCTATCGCGGTATCCTGTTAACCATTTTGCCTCATCACGTGCTCCCAAATCCGGGTCCGATCACGTGGGTGAGAAATGAAGGTGGAAACGTGTTTCTAATGAACCATTAGAACCATCCCCGTGGGCACACCTTTCACCCCTCAGTATGAAATGAGGGTTCTTGATAGCGTTTATGAGGTTGTTTATACCATGTTTTATTCACATGCTGTTAGTTCATTTTTTTCACTTGATTTTAAATCAATGTTTCTTTTTTTTCTTTCATTTATAATCCATTGTATTCACTTATGACATACGACATTATTCTGTGATCTAATGCATTTCGGGCATTACAACCTGCCCTTCATCAGGGACCAATACTGCAAAAATAAAATAATGAAACTGAATCAAAAGCAACAGCGATGTACGATCTTCATATCATTTATTAAACATAATGTGAACTTATGTTGTGTTATATGCACAATTCTCCGTGTTGGGTAATGCAAGAAAAATATGTCAACTATCTAGTGCTAAGTCGGTGTGGGGTTTATTTATCACCTTCTGTGACCTTATAACCCGTGCAAAAACAAGAAATTAACTGTGTGGTTCACTTACATGCCGATTCTGACGTGTTTGGCGTTTCTCCGTGATGCTTAAAAGCAAAAAATGAAAATAATGAGTACTGCGTTCGGGACAGCGCTCTACTATCGTGCATTGTCAATGTAATCTCCAATGATTTGTGAGCGTAAACTGACCTGATTTCTGCTCGCTGCTTGCTTCCTCAAGAGTGAGCTGAATTTTCAAAAAACCTATCCTACCAACTATCGCGTTTTAATCTCTACCAATGCTCATTGGCCCCAGTTCCGATCACGTGGGGTATAGACATAAATGACAAAAATTATCAGAAAGGTCTTTAACCAACGTTATGATAAATGCTGAAACTTGTTGTTGCGCACAGAACCATTCAAGGTTCAAAAAAATATAATTTATACATTTATGGGAATTGTGAGTTAAAGTCAAAAGCGAACTAGGGTACAAGAACCTACAATGTCAAAAATGGCTCTTTCAGGGTGGCTAAAGGATTGAGCCATGTGGAATATGGTGAATGTGGTGTGTAAATCAGCATAAACCTTGAACCAAATAAAATTATAATTGGATCGTACATGCAGTTCAAAAACCAAAAATTACAAAATTTACAAACATCGCAAGAATTGACGGTTTAGCACCAAGGTTAGTTCATAGATTTCATAGATAACAAGATAGTTCCATCCGGTCATTGAGCCCGTTGGGCTTGTATGTGCTCAATCTCTGGATCCAGACATTCTCTCTTTGTAAGAGGTATTTTTGCCTCAATTAGTTCATGAGAAATGAAGGTGCAATCTTTGAATGGAGCAAGACCTTCGTGTTTATCTTAATGCAAATGATTATTTCTCATGGTAATGCGCGAGAACATTAATTACGATTATATCAGATATAATGTAGTGAGACTGTGTAATGCAACGGGAGGGGTCACTGTTCCTACCAGTTTATTCATAGTTTTGGTATATCATCAACCCGAGTTTACTTTTATGGATTTAAAGTTATATAATTTCCTGTCATACTTAAATATCCCAGATATTCTTCATTACTATGTATACTGGCACAAAAAACGGCGCTCCCTACTCATAAGTATCATTTTCAAAAAATTATTCTAAATACAATAAAGGGGGCCCGAACCTGATACCATGTATCTTTAACCAAAGATATCATTTTCAAAATATATCTAAGCAGAGTCCTCGACTCTCACCATTATCTATCGAAATCTACCATTTTTCTCTGTATGGAGAAAAAACGCCTTAGACGTTCTCCCATAGAATCAATCCATATTGTTGCCAATTTTTCTATTTCGTGATCCAAAATAGCCTGGTAGTTCCCTCCAGTAATGGTCAATCTACCAAACGGCCAACACATTCTCAGTTCTAAATCCACACTAAGTAGTGCACAGACCTGCGAAAACTGGTGTAAACAAAATTAAAATTTTAAGATTTACTGAAATAAAATGACTTATATGCACTTTCCTAATCTGCCTATGATTGTCTATTTATGTGTAAGTAGTATATCAAGTTCCTACTCACATTGTCAGTGACTATTAACTGTGAGTGACATCATAGTATACATGTCATAAGATCATCTATCCCTAATACATATTTTCTTGATCATGAGTTTTCATCAGTGTTACATCAGATCACAACTGTTTATGTACGTTCAGACGTATTGCAACATTTATCTCCCTAGGAAGTAGTGCATCTCATGGTCACATTCATCCCTCTTTCAGTTGTTCGCAATTTCAAAATCCAGTATGCCTCATTCCTACGCAGTTGTAGTTCCCTATTGCCCTCCTCGGGTGTCTTGGTGTCTGTTCTATCCCTAAATATTAAAATTCATTGTGTTGTCTTTGTGCCTGGCAGTTTGTAATGTGTGTTGCAATGGGATACCTCTGATCGTTCTGTTTAACTGCCCTCATGTGCTCCCCAATCCTCTCACGTAAGGGTCTTATTGTGCTCCCCACATAAAATTTGTGGCATCTGCATACGATTATATAGACTACAAAATTTGTGTTGCAGTTTATATTTGTAGTGATCCTGTATTCTTTCCCATCAGGGCCCCTGAAATGTGTTGTTTTGTTTTGGGCCCATTTGCAAGCTGCACAATGCCCACACCCGTGAAATCCCACTGAACGGTTGGTGAGCCAGTTTGTGTTGGTGTTTGGTGTGGGATAGCTAGGGCTAAAGAGGTTTCTAAGTCTTACCCCTCTTCTTTTTCTGGCCTGTAGTTGATGGCATCAGGCAGTGTTATGTCTTCCCTCAGTATATGCCAGTGTCTGTTCAGGCTCCTATTAAGGACACTTGAGAGATTACTGTAGTTTGTGATCATTCTTATTTTGTTATCTTGTCCCTTTTTTCTAGTGTTCTCCTTAAGAGTGTCTTTTCTTTCTATTTTTTCAATTCTTTTCATTGCTTTGTCTAGGGTGCATTTGTCATAACCCCGATGTCTAAAGCGTTTTGTCATTGCATCACACATGCTTTAAAGTCTGGATCTGAGCTACAGTTACGTCTTGCTCGTACCAATTCCCCATAGGGGATTGCATTTATCTGGTGTTTGGGGTGGGCACTTGATGCTTGTACGGTAGCATTACTCGCTGTACTCTTACGGTATAGCCTGCTGTCGATCTGGACGTCACTGACATATATTTCTATGTCAAGAAAGGTTATTCTCTCCTTGCTGTACTCATATGTGAATCTGATGTTAGAATTGTTGTTAAGGTGGTTTACAAAATCAATTAACTTGTCTGTGTCTCCTGTCCAGACCATTAGACAGTCATTGTTGTATCTGCCCCAGAATAAAATAGAGTCAGACCATCTTGCTCTCTCTGGCCCCAGATCCAGCGCTCCTCAAGCCAACCCATAAAGAGGTTGGCATACGAGGGGTAGAATCTGAAACCCATGGCAACACCTTGTTTGCCTATACCATCTGTCTTTAAATAAAAACACATTGTTGTCTAAGATCAACTCTATCATTGTGATCAACATCTATGTGTGTTCCCAAGTACTTGCTGATCTTGTACTTAGGATCTTCCTGATGGCATTCAGTGCAAATTCTCTTCTGATACTAGTATAGAGGGCCGTTACATCTAATGTAACCAGTGTCATATCCTTATCCCATGTTATGTCTGAGAGAAGCCCCAGGACATGTTTTGTGTGCCGTATGTATGAAGGAAAATTACATACTAGTGGTTTTAGAAAAATTTCAATATACTCTGATAATTTCTCGGAAGGTCCCTCAATCCCTGATATTATAGGCCTGCCAGGTGGAAAGGGTAGGTTCTTGTGGACCTTTGGGAGTGTGTAAATGCAGGGGTATTTAGGGCTGTCAACCCTGAGACAGCTGAACTCCTCTTGATCCAGTAAGCCCATCCCATGCCGTTGTTTGAGGTGTCTGTTGCGATGGTCGCTAAGCTTACAAATTAGGTTATTTGTCAAGGGTTCGTAACATTCTATGTCTCCCAACTGGGAGACAATCTCATTCTCATAGTCAGTGTTACTCATAATAACAATATTACCCCCCTTGTCCGCTTCCTTGATAGTTATACTTTCATCATTTTTATCCTCTTAAGTGAGAGTCTCTCCCCCGGTGTCAAGTTATCATTCCATATTCGTGGTTGATGTTTACTAGCGTCATATCTGTCTAAATCATTAAGTACCAGTTTATGGTAAATTTCAATGTTATTGCCATCACTGATTACATTTAAGTCCCTCATGATGATATCAGCAGTGATCACCTCATCCTCACAGTCTGTGAGAGAGAGTAGCAATCTAGTGCCAATTACCTCTTGAATAGTGACTTCAATCCGAGCGTGTGTTTGCTGCTCAACATTCATTCTTTTATTTGTTTCATTGCACATCATGAAATGTTTCTTAATTTTAATTTTTCTAATGAATTTGTACAAGTCAATTTTCAAAACAGTCACATTACCATTGCTTCTAGGACAAAAACTTAAACCTTTTGTTAGGAGAGACACATCATCACTTGAAAGTGTTACAGACCAAAAACCAGCAAAAACAAACAGGTCTGTAACCAGACCTTGGAATAAGTATTCTTTTGACTATTCACTATCGTGGTGGTCTGGACTAGGGAGTTAAAGGTGGAGATTTTCTGTTTATTGTGTTGCCCTTGTCAATGGGTGACATTGTTTGCTTACTTTGGAGTAGGAAATAGGAGAAGAGTACATATAGAATTACTTTCCAGCACATAACGGAATCAACTCACGTGCACTGCTTGCACTGGACAGGTTGACAACGTGACTGGTGCAATCAACACTATCCTGCATCATGAATTAAGTCACCAAGTTTTAGAATGTCACTTAACAGTGCTGTGTCTGTATGCATGAACAGACCAGCAATTTCAATGTGCAGAGGAATGCACACAAGACAAATACACAGTTTCTTCCATGGGAGCACATTTGCTTTATAGTTTTAAACAAATGTTCACTTTTGTATATTCAACGGAATTTATGCAAGGTCTCATAGCATGTATGTATGTATTTTACCTAGCCGTGAACAAGTTGCATGTACTACCCACAAGTGGCGACGAAACACCTGTTGGCTTGGCTTGGGAAATAAATCTTGAACAAACAAGAAGAAGACCAATTAAAAAAGGAGAAAGAAAAAAATTACATATTGAAGTTGGTTAGAGTCGGAAGGAAAGTAGAGGGAATCGGATGGTTTGAGGTCTTCTGTCAGGATAAGGGAGGTAAGGCCCATAAGCAAGGATTCCTTCTTGTCATATAAAAAGGGAGAGCGATTGAAACTAACCAGGACCCAAAAGACTGTTGTGTTTTATAGACAGATTGAACTCAAAAGTGGTTTTCAGGCTTATCTGTCCGATGTGTCTAGACCCTCACATCGTTTTGTTTTAATTCGCCTGAGGTTGGGGATTGCACATCACTTGGTATCTTTCCCTGTAATAGGAGAGAGATCTACTACAACATGTCCATGTGACTGTACCTCTAACCATAGTTGTTGCCATTTTTTACTTTTTTGTAAATTTTATACATTTTTAAGGAAATTTTACTTGAAGCTTATCTTTTTAAAATATAATGCTCGTACAACAGTGGATGCAATGAAGTTACTATGTGCCCTTGATAATGTAGATATTTGCTTTCGGGTTGCACTTTATATACTGAAGTGTAGAGCAGCCAGGAAATCAATAATATTAGAATTATCTGCCCTGGCAAAACTGTATTTAAGCACATGACACTTTATTTCGGGATGGGACTATGTTTATTATATGTCGCAAGAACCAGAATGTTAACCTAGGCATATCTCACTTTAATGAGTACTGGCTAAAGCTCTAGTTAAAGTACCTCTTAGCACTATGCACTTTATTGCAACAGTTCCTTTCAAGTTTACCTAGGCATCTGTCACTTTAATGAGTACTGGCTAAAGCTCCAGTTAAAGTACCTCTTAGCACTATGCACTTTATTGTAACAGTTCCTTTCATCTGTTGCTACTAGTTTGTATGCGATTGTTTAAATCATTTTTAGTACTTATTAAATAATGTTTCACCGCTGGTGCATCACCGGGGGGGGGGGGCAATTTATGGAATGTATAGTTAAATTTTCCTAACTTAGTGGGGCATTTGAAAAATTTGCATTATGATAATTTTTTATGATAAATATAATTGTATGCATTTTTGTTCTATTGTCGCTTTTATGGTTGTGGTATGCAAACCGAATAAAGCTTTCTGAACTGAACTGAACTGTTTTTTTGTGTGCTAATAATTTCTGAAATGATGTTTTGAATTTACAAGTGCTAACTACAATATTGTAATTTGTCTTGTTGGTCAGACCACCGAAACCTAGGGAGGCAGATGGTTCTCCCCAGCCTTACAGCACCGACACCAATATCTGAACTCACCCTAAAATATAAAGTGCAATTACCTGGAGGCGCCTATACCCTATCAACCATACCACCGATCACGTTCTAAATTTGTGCTCAGTGCTCAACAAGTGTGCAATACATACAAAGTGATCAGGATTTATATACATAGTTGGGGGGGCAAACAAAAAGTTGGCCAGACAAGTATGTTGAACCAATAACTGTTGGCTGATCCTGCTCCTTTGGGTATGCAGAGCCTTGGTCAATCTGGGCCTTATATAATCATCGATGTTTCAACCCATAGTGTGCTCCATTGGGTAGTCACGTTGGGTCTTCATCAGGACAGGATGGGGGAAGAAAAATGACAGCCTATGGATTGGAGACAGGCGGGTTTTAGGCATGTTGTTTCGTGTTTGGAGGGAGATACGTGTTGCATGGGGGGGCGGGGGACTCACCCAAGGCAGACCAGACGAAGTCCTGGCTACGTGAGCATCAAATGGCTCGCCTGGCGGTAGAATCAGGGGGGACCCGGGCGTTGGATTTCTAAAGTGGATAGAAGTGCATATGATTTAGGTCATCCGCGGAATAAAAACAATTATTTGGCAGTGCTACAGGTTTCACACTGAGAAGAACGTGTGGCCGTAAGCTTGGGGCAACCGTATGCGGTGCTGTGGTTTGTTAGCGGATTCCAATCCCTGTGGATATGGTGCCAAGCATCTTGGTGCCATGGGTACGACTGTTTCTAACCATACTTGCGTACAGGGAGGCCAATAGTGAGAAGCTCAGTGCAAGTTAAAAACAATAGTGAAAGCTCCGTGTGAATTGAAAAGGAGACGAAGAAAATACGGTTATGATTCAAACATGGGTGCGTTCGTTGGTACGTAGGATGCTGTGTGAAACTAGCTGAAAGTGTGGTGGGGAACGTCAAAGCGCGCCACGTGGAATTAACAATTACGGTGTGGATTGTGCCTAGATGCCATTTAAAAGCTGGCTGACTGTGGTTGATGGGGATTAATTAAATTGTCGTAATGCGCTGGTTAAAAAATTCTATTTTAATTGTTCTTGGTACTTGTGCTGGTATGTGACGGGTTGGCAATGAGTGAGCGCGACTGATTAAAAAGCCGTAGCGTGTTGGTGAAGATTGCGGTTTACAATGCGCTAGGTTGCCGTTTGTTGTGCAATTGGCAAACAGGACCGCATATGATAGTAGAACATACGTGCTTAAAAATGCTGTGGCGTGTTGGTGAATTGTGATTAAAATCAAGCTGGGTGCCCCTGCCTAAATGTTACGGGTTTCAGCAGAAAGCAAGGCAGGTGCCTAATTCCGTGTTTCAGTTCGGATGCCCAAGCGGAGGGTGGTCGCTCACCTTATGGTGTTCAATACTGCGAAGAAGAAGCAGGCATCCGTCCTGCATTGTCGCTGCATTCGGTCAGTGAGTCTCCAATATGCTGGAGGACTCCATTATGTTCCAGAGCACGTTAACGCGGTGTCAGCGTGCACGCATGGCAAACCTGGTTGCTAGGAGACGGGGTGAGTCCGTCTGATCGATTTCAGAGTGGGTGGATCATTAACTCTTGTGCCCAATTTAGGGCTGTGCTGGCTGGAAAAATGTGCTGTGGTTGCTGAATCATTCAGGATAAAAAATAAAAAAAACAATAGCATGAAATTTTACAGTATGCATACATAAAAATTACGTGCATGCACAATTATCTTGTAGTTAAAAGCACAGTAGTTAAATGCTTGCATGTAGATCTAAGACTCACAGAGAGCCTAACAATACTTGGCACACAGACAAATGCGATAGTCAAAGCATGTGTAATTTTTGGCACTAATACACATGTGATTTTTACATGGTAGCCTGTACGATAGTCCTTGCATGGAAAAATTTCTCATTACTCTAGAACACAGTTATTCTCGAGGTCTGACTGGTTACAGTTATGGATGCATTTATGTGGATCGCAGTCTTGTGTGTGCAGCCTAGCAATGCTGGGCTCACTGACCGATGGAATAGTAAAACTTAAACAGTAATGCATGTAGGCCTGCGTGGTAAAACGTGCATGCAAAATTACTCATGCGGCCTGGCACACTAGTTTCAGGGGCAGTATGGCCTTGACTCCCATGGTGTTAAACGGCAGTAAAGTGGCCTAATATGATATTCAGCACGTATTCAGGGGTGTCGAGTCCTTGTAAGAACAGTCACCGTTAGAGGGCCCACTGTCGGTGTTACTCACTCTGCCTGCCGTAGTGTGAGACATAGTTTGTTGAGGCCATCAACTACTGAATTCAAGGAGTGAATACATCTGTACTCCTTGTAATTCAGGGAAGTGGACAGTGACCCCCCTCTGGGATGTGGGCCGACTTTCTCAATTACCCTCCATCTGATGCTCACTGGGGGATGATTGTGGGTAATGAAATGTTCCACGAGTGGGGCTCCCTGCACCTTGCAACTGACTCTGCTCATGTGCTGGAGTATTCATGTCTTTACCTTCTGTGTGATTTGCCCTACGTATAGTAAATTGCAAGGACAAAGAATGATGTACACCACGTTTGCGCTGTTGCAATTGGAGAACACTTGTAATTTGTGGGCTTGATTCTTAAGTGCGAATGCAAGCCCCTCAATGGTTAATGGACACGCTTTGTATGAACCACATTTGTAGTGCCCAGTTATGGGTGGATGTCCTAGTTGGCTCCTCAAGTCTGGTAACTTGGGTGGCTCCAGGTAAGCTTTTACTACATTGTCTTTGACATTTCTGCCTCTCCTGAAGGCAAAAAATTGATTCTCTGTGATATTCAGATCATTTGAGACCAGGTTCCAATATTTTTTGACGATCTTCTTTATACCCTTGCTTTTGGCGTTAAACATGGTCACGCAGACAATGTTCTCAGTCTTTGTCTTTTTTTCTTTGATTTGCAGTAGTTGATCATGGGGACAATACCACGCACGCTTCTTTGTATGTTTCAGTAGCCCAGTTGGGTAACCTCGCTCGCTTAGGCGTCTTGTCAGGATTTCTGTTTCTTTAAAGTAATCATTCCTTTGTGCACAGTTCCTCCTAAGGCTGAGGTATTGCCCATAGGGTAAGTTGTCCCTTAGGTTGCGTGGGTGGTGTGATTCATACTTAAGGAGTGTGTTTCTTTCCGTGGGTTTCTGGTATAGGTCATAGTACAGAAAACCTTCGTCGACTCGGAAAGTCAGGTCCAGGAAGTCAATTGCTTTATCATTGTAGGTCATGGTGAACTGGATGTCCCATGTTCTGTGGTTGAGCCATTGCTCAAATTTGTTGAGCTCATCCTCTGTGCCTGACCAAATCATTATCACGTCGTCTATGTAGCGCTTCCATACTGTTATAGACTTGATGAATGCATTGTCATGGCTATACAGATGTTCTTCCTCGTAGTCGTTCATGAAGATGTTAGCCAGACTCGGTGTGTATGTGGCCCCCATCGCCACGCCTTTGCACTGAAAGTAAACCTGGTTTCTGAATACAAAGTAGTTTTTCTTTATTGCTATTTTAAGCATGGTAGTCAAAAAGTCTGTCCGAATCCAATGTGGTCTTGGACGCTTGTCCGGTGTTGATGGTACTACTTCCAGGTCCTTGGCCTGTGGTATTGACGTATAAAGAGAGGCAACGTCAAGTGTCACGAGTAGTTGTGTTTATATATCGAACTCTTGGCCTTCCAACAGCTGGATAATGTGCGTAGTATCCCTTACGTAAGATTTCGTCTCTGTGACCCAGGGTTGCAGGAAATGGTCGATGAATTGGTTGAGTGGTTCAAGAACTGACCCGCACCCAGAGACGATAGGCCTCCATGGTGGCTTCTCCATGCGTTTATGCACCTTGGCGAGGGTATATATTGTTGGAATTCTTGGGTCTTTTTTACTCAAGTACTCTTTCTCAGATTGGCTCAAGAAGCCTTTCCTTAATTTCCTTGTTCCCCCCCACACCTATGTATATAAGTCCTGATCACTCTGTATGTATTGCACACATTTTGAGCACAGAGCACATATGTCACATGAGTACCATTTATGTATATATTGTACCGTATTTTGACAGCCTTGATCTACTACATATGTAAATATTGATGATTTAACTCTGATATAAGATAAACAGTAGACACTACTATTGAGTCATGGCCTTTATTTTCTGTAAAGATTTTCTATTTCGGTGGTTGAGATACTGATGTGAAAGTTATAATCAACATATCCGTGTGACATTAGGTGCACTGAAAAGGAATTGACATAAACCAGACAGAACCACTTTTTGTTTACTAATCTATACCCAGGTTCTGAGGGACACAGGGTCACCCCACGTGTGTTTAACTTCCATGGCACATTGTGGCACTGAACTTCACCCATGTTGCTCTATAGCCAGCTTGGTCAAATGAACATCTGTTCTTCAATTGTAACAACTGGCATTCAGCCAATGTACAAGTCATCTGTGAAGCCAGCGGGTATCCCATTCATGTCATGCCAATTCTCCTGGTGCAATAATTAGCAACTTCATTTTTTTTGTCAAATCTGTTTATTAGCATTTTATCGTTTTCAAAGTACAGTGCAAACATCAACCAATGCATCACAGCTATCCGGGCTCGTCAGTTCAACATTCATATACCGTACATCAGTACAAATTGAAGTGACAAAGTCACAGTAGCGGTATCTCATGACCAAAGGATAAGCGCCCAGAGATGGCTAGGGCGTGGGGTGCCTAATCGGGCAGCCTCCAGGTTAGTCCATGACTGTCCACTCGTTGAGCCTTGTACAATAGCAGGGTTTTGGGTGGACCCTCCAGCATGGACTTGCGCACAAGAATGACATTTATTCAACAACGCAAAGAAACTGAAACAACAGCGGCAAAACCACAGACACATATTCATGCTGATCCTCCTCCCGCCCCCTTCACCCTCCTTCGGCCCCCAAGGCCCCCATGCGCACACGCACCCCAGCCACAGCTGGGCCTGCACCTTAAACCTGCATGCCCCAGAGGGCCAGTAATTTACCTGACAGATTATCCAGACAGAAGAACAGCCCGCGATGCTAGGAGAAAAGCCGCCTCACCAGATCAGTTGAGGCTCCGGCAGCAGAGGGGTGGCCTCCTATCCGTGCCCGGCATCGGCACCAGCAGGGGTCGTGTCACCGAATGGCCACTTACAGCTTTGTAAATGTCGTAGGCAGCAGCCCCGCTTCTCTGCCCAGCTCAGGGAGGGCCACCCCGTCTCCTTCACCTGGGGCCTCCTTACTTATGCCTCCTCACAAGCAAACTGCACCCACTCCTTTCCAGTGTCTCCGGGCAACAGGGCCTCAGTGCCGCAGGCAGGAGAATCCAGCTTGTCTAGCACAGTCTCGAACGCCTGGTGCCTCCCCTGCACGCGACGCAGATCTCGCAGCAAGAATGAACCACTTGGGCTACAGGAGCAGTTAAAATGGCGCCGGTTCTAAGATGGCGCCCAGGTCTCAGGGTGTCCGGCCGTAGTCTCTCAGCCCACGAGTCACGATGTCTCTGAGCTGTGACTGCACGGCGCAATTACCAGCACCGACTGTAACAGGTTGCCCCCTCTGTTGCCACACCCGGCTCAGTACAGCGGCCCAATACCTTAACCCCTTTGCTGCGGGGGTAATTCCCCCGCTGTGCTGGGGGGAAGGGGGCGCGCACAGCGCCTGCATGCTCATGACGAGCTGAGCTTGTCATGAGCTACGGTGCTCCTGTGCTCATGGCGAGCTCAGCTCATCACAGGTGCATTGGCTCCAGTGGAACGCTCAGCACAGCAGGGGAATTCTCCCCACACCTGAGCGTTCCACGGCCCATGACGAGCTGAGCACCGGAGCACCGTGCCTCATGACGAGCTCAGCTCATCATGAGCATGCAAAAGGTTAATAGTCATACAGCCTCCAAGCCATGGCCAAGTCGCAAGGGCAGTCCCCTCGAAATGTCTCAGCTGTCTGCCTAGCAGCTCCTCACAGCCACCACTTTGCCAACTTCAGCACCAGTAACTCTCACAGATCCTCGCTCCACTGTGAGGCGGGCCAGATTCTCGGTCCCAGGCCAAGGCCTCTCCAGCCGGTTAGTACAGGGCAGCACGGCCTCTCATGCACCACCACTGCCCAACGCTGAGGTCACTGCGGGCCTAGCACTCCATCTTCCGCCCCACCACCGAAGGCCTCCGAATGCGCCGCAGCTGCGATGGGCGCCACGAGGTGACACCCTTCCCTGTGTTCCAGCGCCTCCTTGGGGCTTTCCCTGTCCGCCCCGGGTCCCGCTCCTCACCGCTCAGTGGTCTTGGCACACAGCTGCTCCCTCGTCCGTGGTTATGCGGCAGTCACGTTTCCACCGCAGGCCAGCAGCGCCATGATTAGGCGAGCCCGCGGATCTCCGCATGCCTCAGGCTCCGGAGGGGACAGCATTTGTATGCCTCGGGGGCTGCCGCATCTTCCGTCAGCGCTGCCTCACTCGCAGGCACAGGTCCTCAAATCTTCGCCGCACCATGTGTTGCAGCCCGCCCAGGCCCAGGGTGTGGGCCTCGCTTAAGACACCCAGCCACAACTCCTTGCTCGCCAACGACGCCGGGCCACACTCCAGCCCCCTCCTCCCATCAGCGGCCACCAGCAGCACTGGGTCTCAGAGCCCACCGAACCTCCGGGTGGCACCTCTCCGCCGAGCTTACAGGGCGCCCAGGCCTAGAGCGGTGTCCAGCGCCTCACAGCGGTGCTCCAGCAGCAGCTGAGGTCGCCTCAACGGTCGCTGGGCCCGGGGCAGTTTTCGCTCCGTTCCGTTGCAGACCGGGCTGCCTCAGTCCACCTTCAAACTCCGCCGCAGCGGCTGGAATCTGCAATCTGCTGGGCTCCACGGGCTCCGCACTGCTTCCCCATCCCCTACTCCACGCGGCACAGGCACAAAAAGCACCTCTGCAGGAGAATACACAGAAGAACTAGGGGTCTAAGGGCGGAGCTCTAGCAGATCATGTCCGCCATATTGGCTGGCTGGCCACTCCCCCAATATTTAGCAACTTCATGGTTGGTTTCGGTAGACAGAAATTGCTGTCAAATATGCAGGACCCTGCTAACGATAACTGTTGGCAAACACGTACTGCATGATCATCCCCATGGCTGAGTGTATTTGAATGAATTTTCAAACACTCATGGAAATGGCTGCATATGTTGCCTTGATGGTTGCCTTGCACTAATCCTATTCGATCTACACAATGACATTTACATAACTTAGCCACGGAGGAGGTCCACCTCTTTTGCGAAAAAAACCTGCTGCACTGTTTTGAATCCCTTCTTCTGGTGACTGGCTACAAAATGTCAAACGAAGGCCAAAGTCAGGTTTACCATAGAATGTTATTCAAGTTGGATTTTTTAAACAGTTCTTTCAAGTAGCCGACCGGCCAATCTTCATATTGTATAATGTTACTGCAATAAGGTAGGGGCCTAGCAGTTAGTAAACCACTATTACAGTGGTCATTACATTTACTACCAGTTGCATCATAAGCTCTGGAATGGATCATTATGAAGTGGCCTCAGATTTTTGCTGAATCCCAGAACTGCCTGGAGTCTTTCGTGGGCCCATTCCTTAATGACACAGAACAGGAATTGGATGTTTGAGGAGTCATGGTTGCTGTACTTTTGGATATCTGTGGGATCTTTAACACTATCAACCATTCTGTCCTGTTGAACAGGATGGAAGGACCCAGGATTATGGGAGTGATGGATAAACCCCTTTATCCTCTTCATCTTCTTATTGCACCTGCCCAGGTGTCATCCCTGCCCCCACCTCTATCAACATACCAGCGCTCAATGTATTTGTGGGTTTCAGGCTTGATAACAGCAACTATTAATAATTGGACCTATTGAAATTACTCCTTTCCATTTGGAAACATGACTGTCAGAGTGCCTATGGATTTATAAAGATTTGATCACATTTCCAACCACTTGAGTGCCTTATTTGACCCCCTGTATAAACAGGGATACCTTCAATGTCCAGGAAGCAGCAGCAATATGGAGAAAATTACTTTTCTAGTCTAGATGCTACTTTGAAGAATGAGAATCCATTATGCTTTGTAACTGCTTTGAAGCGTACTCGTCCTTAGTTTTGACAAAGACTAAGCTCATTCTCATTTGCTAGGTCTTTAGTTGTGTATATCTTGGAGGTGGTGCACACATGTTCTCTAAGAAATGCCAAATATTGTAAAATAAGCTTATAAATGAACTCGGTTAGGGTCCTAAGGACACTGTAGACCTAAATAAAGCTGGAGACGTCAGTCATGTATATCATTGTCCCACCTTTCCTTACCTACTCCACATGTGCGCATACCTGCAACCCCTGCAACAGCAGCATCTATATCATGTGTCTCCCATTCAGTTATATACTGCAGTTTGCGGTCAGCTGCTCTTAGGTCTGGGGGCCTCTAGTTGGCAGAGGTAGGTACCACTGTCCAAATAGGGACCCTTGCTTCTAGTCAGGGTAAGGAGGATACACTCTTTAGATAACCCCTGCTCACCCCCTTGGTAGCTTGGCACGAGCAGTCAGGCTTATCAAAGGCAATGTGTGAAGTATTTGTACCAACACTCACAGTAACACAGTGAAAACACCACAAATGGACTCCACAACAGTTTAGAAAAATAAAAGTATTTAATCTAATCTACACAAGACCAGAACGACAAAAATTCAACATACACAGTTGAAGAATATGGTTTCAAAAGAGTTCTTAAGGTTGCGTTAAAATAATCCACAGCTGCGTCACATTTTAGCCAACAGTACCTTTAGATGCGACAAAAGTTCCAAGTGAAAGCTGCAGCGTTGAAAAACAAGCGATGCGTCACTCCTGAGACCCTGGGGAGGCGATGCGACAACTCCGCTGGACGCACCGGGCGTGTTGCGTCGAATCCGGTCTGTATGGGGCAGGAGGCGATACCTTGTATGGATTCCGGTGCACAGGTTTCGTAGGAAGCTTTTCGGAAAAGGTACGATGCGAAGATTTTCGGGTCGGCAACGATCTCAGTTGCAGCGGCGATGCGCGGCGCAGCGTCGATCTTCTCCTCTTGCGGCCCCTTGATGCGATGGCTCTGCGACGACTCTCGCAGCGACATCATGCGGTCTGCAAGCAGGTAGTGCGACTATCTCATCTAGTGATGAAAGGCTCTGCGACGATACTCACAGCGATGGCACTTTTCCCTCACCGGAGCGATGCATTCCGCTAGTGAAGGATGCGTCAATTCTTGGAGCGGCAACAGGCGCTTGACAATCTCGATATTCGGGGCGGCAGGAATTTCCTCGTACTGATGGGGAAACTTTGCAGAAAGTCTTTAGTATCTTCTTTTCCAGCTTCTCAAACACAGGTACATCTTCCAGAGGCACGACAACTGGCCTAAGACTCAAGGAAGGACAGAACTCTCTCAGTAGAGTTCAGGGAAGCTTGGGAGTTAAGTCCTTTTGTTCCTGGGACTTCTTAACAGGGAGCCAGCTCAACTCAGGCCCTTGGAGATCTCTTCAAGCAAGAGGACACAGCACAAAGCAAAGTCCTTCCCCTCTCCTTGGCAGCAAAGCAACTGCAGGTCAGCCCACAAAAACACAGCAGGACAGTCCTGCCTTTTCAGTCTTCCAGCTTTCTCCTTGGCAGAGGTTCCTTCTTGATTCCTGGACGATCTAATTGTCTGTAGTCTGGGGTCCTGTACTCATACCCCTAAAAGTATTTGTTCCCTTTGTGCAGGAGAGCTCTGAACCTGGTCTGAACCAGTTCTGGGTGTTCCTTGAACACTTTGTTTTCCTGGCCTCTCCTTTCCTTTCAGAGACAGGGGTAGGGTTGTCAGCCGTCCAGCAGGGGGTGGAGCCAGCATTGTGGAAGGCAGGCACAGCCCTATTCAGGCCCAGGTGCGACCCCCTCCCACCACTCTAGATGCAGATGGAGCTATTCAGCCCAGGGATGGCTCACTCAGCCTCTGGGAGCCACCCAGCCCCTGTCACTCACAAACCAGACAGTCAATTCACAAACAGGCCAAGGCACACAGAAGGGTCAGACAAGAGAACAGCCATTTTTTAAAAGTGCTGTTCTCAAACACAGGATTTAAAAAACACCTTTCCTAAAAGATGTGTTAATAAATTCTGAGTTCAGGGATACCAGACTTGTATGTCCTATCTTGCTATTATGGGAAGACATGCAGGTAACCACTGTAGCTACCATTCCCCATTATATCACATGGGCAAGATAGTCTTACAATAGTGAAAAACGAAAATGGCTGTAATTCACTACCAGAGCATGTCATCTGCACTAGTACATGCTCTACCTTTCACATACACTGCACCCTACCCAAGAGGGTACCTTGGGCCTTCCATAGGGGTGACCAATGTGTACAGAAAGGGAAGGGTTAGGCCTGGTCAGTGGGGACACTGGCCAGGTTGACATGGCAATTCACAGACCGCACACAGACACTGCGGTGGCAGGCCATAGACACCATTTTAGGGCTACTCATGTGGGTGGCACAATCAGTGCTGCAGGACCACTAGTAGCATTTGTAGCACCAGCCCTGGCAGACACAGTGCACTTTACTAGGGACTTCTTGGTGATACAAAAATGCCAATCGTGGATAACTAATTACAATAACAATTTGCACAGAGAGGATATGCACTTTAGCACTGATCAGCAGTGGTAAAGGGCCCAGAGTCCTATTGTCAACAACCACAGGTCAGAAAAAGTAAAGGAGGAAGAAGCAAAAAGTTTGGTGATAACCCTGCAAAAAGGGCCATTTCCAAAAGCGGCCATTTGTTTTTCAGTCATCTGTCATGTGACTAAGTTTGGTGACCACCACAGAAAGATGTGCTTGAAATATCCCCTTTGCTATTTCAATGAGCATAGACTCTAGTTTATTAATATTTATGGTCTTTGGGTCAATGCAGATAGCTGTGTGTATATATGGGTGTATGAAAGCTGCACATGCATGTGTGTGGGCTCGTGGATGCATGGCATGTGTGTATGTATATAAGATCAGGACACAAACGACTCCTAAGACTCAAGAAATCGAGATGGTGAGGTAGATCATTTTCTCATCTAGTTCCAAAGCTTCGGAATTTCATACCCTTCTGAAGAGGAACGCAGCTTTAGGAAAAAGCTCAAGGCATGGCTGTTCCCCCAGTAACCCTTTAATTGGGTCCTGTGGTATTGTGTAGTCTTTGGCTTGGAATGTCATGGGACTGGAATGTCATGAGGTCATTGGGGCTCTCCATTCTCTTGGTGTCAGTTGCTCCAGTGCCCCTTCTAGGATGGATGTACAACAAGATTAAACCCACCCTTCAACCTACAGACTGTGTGGTGTCTTAACTTCAAATCCGGTGACAATCTGGGACTTCCAAAACCATTCTTGTATTGATCTTTCTCTTGAGAGAAGGGGCCAGGGAGCAGTTCACTCTGTATACTGCCAACTAATTCAAGTTGCCAGTATACACAGCTTTTCTATGTTAATAGGGTTGCTAGAACCAGGTCTAAAAGATAAATTAAACTCGGCCTGATGAACAAGACCTAAGACACTCATGCCTTTACGTGCTCCATAACTTTTTCGGTTGATGGAAGATTGTAATAGTTTGATGGAGGACCAAAAATAGCCAATGAGATCCACTTTACTACCCTCAAAAGCCACTGTCATGAGATCCTGAGGTAGTAAAGATTGTGTACCCCAAGATTGTGTTTACTTAATATGATCTAAAATAGTAACACGAGCTCCAGTATCTACTAGAAGTCTGATGGGAATTCCATTGATCCAAACTTCAATTTCTGGATCGGCAACTGACGAAAACCTCTCTTGTTTGACACACCTTATAGTAACTCTTTAAGTGTGTCATCATTGTTGCTGTCATCAACATCATGATCTTCACTGACTACGCCGTAAACAGGGTTGTTAAACCTACCCCCCTGCATGCTTTTGAAAAATGGTCCATTTTCCCACATTCTTGCATTGTTGTCCATGTGCAGGACAAAATTTGAAAGTGGACACGTGATTGGGTGATCCAGATCTGAAGCAACTAATCTTGGGTGTTTGAAAAATTGATGTTGACGGTTGTGGATT
Source organism: Lissotriton vulgaris (assembly GCF_964263255.1). Lineage (NCBI taxonomy): Eukaryota > Metazoa > Chordata > Amphibia > Caudata > Salamandridae > Lissotriton > Lissotriton vulgaris. Next base: position 1,075,561,226 of record NC_141689.1, on the reverse strand, counting down.
TTGAGTTGGTAAACATACTTTCTGGCAAACGTACCACTGCCAGAATTTCAAGATTAGTAGCAAAACTTTTAGAGTTCACTTTTTCCATTGAGTAAATCCTTGGTGGGAAACATTTTCAAGCAGACTGCTTATCTAGGCTTCCCATTGAAGAACCTGAGAATCTTGAATGGAAAACAGAAATTGAAGAGTGCTTTATTGCTTATATAGATGATGTTACTTTCTGTGAGAAAGATTGGATCTCTGCCGTTGAATCTGATTGTGTTCTCAGCAAAGTTATTGCTTTTGTAAAATCTGGCTGGTCTAAAGAGACTCAATTGCAACATGAACTTCAAATGTTTTGGAAAGTTTTAGATGAGTTGTCTTTAGAAGGTGGTATTTTAATTTGTGGAGACAAACTAATTGCACCTTCGTGTTTTCGTAAACGCTTAATCGGTTTAGCACATAGTGGCCACTTAGGCTCCACTTTGACTAAGAGAAAGATCAGAGACAGATTTAGGTAGTCTTGCATGGACACTGAGGTCGAAGAATTTGTTTTTAATTGTGCCAAATGTAAACTCAGCGACAAGGTCTTAATGACTGAGCCTCAAGTTGAGTCACTCAGTCTTTGCCCCAAGAGAGCATGGCAGCTCATTGGTGTAGATTACGTAGATCCTTATCAAATTCTTCCTAACCACATGAGATACTTCTTTGTCATGTTGGATCACCTCTATAGGTGGGTTAAAGTTGAAGCAATCTCTGAACCCACTACCAAAAAAGCAATTAAGTGTTTCCATAGGGTATTTTCAAGAGAAGGTCTTCCTGGTGAGATTCTTACTGACAATAGGGTTCAGTTCACCCCAACTGAAATGTCTTCTTTTTTGAAAAGTGCGCTATAAAACATTTGAAGACACCTCTTTACCATCCTCAAAGTAATGGGAAAGTTGAACGTTTCAACAAAGTACTTGCGGAAGGCATCCAATCTTCTATTAAAAACAATGTATGTGTTACCAAGTCCATTCAAGATTTAGTCTGGTCTCACTGCACTACACAACATTCAGTAACTGGGAAATCTCCTTTCAAGTTGGTGAGGGATAGCAAGCCTGTCTCAGAACTTTTTCCTTTTTGGACTACAAACATTTCACAGAAGGTTGGGAGTGTTGATAAATGGTGGAAATCAGCTGAGATGAATTCAAACCTTGTCAATTTAAAGAGAACTGTTAAAGCTAACCCAGGTTTAAGGAAGGAATGTAGGCTAGAAATAGGTGGCAGAGTAGGTGTGAAAAATCCAATACTTGTTGGAAAAGGTTTATCCAAATTCAAAGATCCTGTTCAGATTTGTGAACTAGGTAAGAACTCTGTGAAACTCTCCAACAGGAATTGGTGGGGCATTTCTCGTGTGGCTTTGGCATAATGTCATGTCTAGTGATACTAAGAAATGTTAGCCTCAGTGTTCTCCTCACCTAACAAAACTAAGAAATGTTTGAAGAAAAATGTGCTGACACATACTATCAGAAGGAGTGTTCGCGCCCCCGTAAGGCCAAAGAAACGGAATGACTTTGTTCTACGTTGATTATCTTGATATCTTTGCTTCTTTCTTCTCAGGTTTTTTTCTTCCTCTCTTTCTACTCCTTTCTCTTTTTCTATTGGGGGGGTATGGGCACAGTGCTCTGTAACTGTTAAACTCATCTTAAAAGGAATCTGCTTTATTTCACTGTGATAACCACCTTGTTATTTGCTTTGCATTATTCTTTGTTTTATAAAACGGGAGATGTGTGGTATTGTGTAGTCTGTGGCATGGGACTGGAATGTCATGAGGTCACTGGGACTCTGCATTCTCTTGGAGTCAGTTGCTCCAGTGCCCCTTCTAGGATGGATGTACAACACGATTAAACCCACCCTTCAACCTACTAGACTGCGTGGTGTCTTCACTTCAGGTCCTCACCTCTTTTTCTGTCAGCAATTCTCAATCAGCACTGGGAAGACCTAGGGCAGCCATGCGCTTAATAAAAACATAAGCATATTTTTATGATTGAGTAAACATCTCCCAGGCATCAAAAGTTACACTGGATACTGTACGGAATAGATGCATGTGTTTCTACAATACATGGATTGCTCACAGATTTAGACTGTTGGACTTGGTCCTTTTTGCAGGGTCATCCCTGAACTTTTTGCCTTACACCTGTATTTTGTCTGACCTGTTTTTTTTGGTTTTATGACTCTGGGCACTTTACCGCTGCTGATCAGTGCTACAGTGCATATTCTCACCCTATTGTATATTGATGTATGGATTAGTGACTCCATGATTGGCTTATTTGATTTACTGTCAGAACCTAGTACAATGCACTGCAGGTGCCCAGGGCTGGTAAATCAAATGCTGCTGGTGGGCTTGCAGCACTGGTTGTGCCACCCACAGAAGCAGCCTGTAAAGTGTGTCTCAGGTCTGCCATTGCAGAGCCTATGTGCAGTCTGGTACTGCCATGTTGACTAGGCAAATGCACCCACTCACCAGTCCAGAAACCTTCCCTTTTCTGCATATTAGTCACCCCTATGCTAGGTCCAAGGGCAGGGTCAATTGTAGGTAAAAAGGTAGGACATGCCCTGGTGTGTGTGGCATGTCCTAATAGTGAATTACAGCCATTTTAGTTTTCCACTATTGCAAGGCTACCTGTTCCCCATAGGCCAGAATGGGCAGTTTGATTATACCATCTTATAATCCTAACTAACTCAGGGAACTGGGTAGAAATTCGAGTTTAGGATGCCTGAACTCAGAATGGGTGCACAGACATAATATCGAGTCCAAAATATCGTTTGGACATAATATCGAGTAAATAATATAGACTGGACAAAATATCGACTGGACAGAATATAGACTACAAAAATATAGTTTTTAAGGTAAGTGAAGTAATATCGACTGTATAAAATATAGATAGCAAAAATATCGATTTTTTAATAATATATAATATTTTATAGTGTATTTTTATGTAATAATATTAGTGAAAAATGTGTATTTATGTTAAAAATAATTTTATTAAATGATTTTTGCTTTTATAATTATTGCGTAACGTAATTCTGTAGCGGGTTGTGGGTTTATAGGGGAATAGGGTGGGAAGTAATTTAATTAAAAATAATTAAATATGTAAATATATTTATTGATAGTAATTAGTAATTAATTGTTAATTAATTTATATGTGTTCATTAATTTAATAATAATTGTTAATTATTTTATATTATTTGATTAATTGGTTATTATGTGAATTTTACTAATTTAATTTCTGTAGCGGGTTGTGAGTTTATAGGGGCATAGGGTGGAAAGTAATATATTAATAATTAATTAAATTTTTACAAAATACACGTTATTTATTTGGAAATAATAGTGAAATAATTTTTAATTATTAAAAAATTAATTGTTTATGTTTAATTAATTTGTATTAATAGGTGAATAAATTAAATAATTATTGTTAATTATTAAATGTCAATTATTACTTATTCTATTACATAACATTTTTATTTAATTTTTAATACTTATTATTAGATATTTCTTGTTAGATTTTTGATTTATATATGAAAGATTTACTTTCCCTAATGTTGTATTCTCTGGAGTGTGGATTGTAATTTTTACACCTACGCTTTCCAACGCTTTCCTTACTGTTGCACCCACTGGAGTTGGAATAGTAATTTTAACCCCTACGCTATCCAGCGCTTTCCCTACTGTTGCACCCACTGGAGTGGGAATAGTAATTTTAACCCCTACGCTATCCAACGCTTTCCCTAATGTTGCACCCACTGGAGTGGGAATAGTAATTTTAACCCCTATGCTATCCAACGCTTTCCCTACTTTTGCACCCACTGGAGTGGGAATAGTAATTTTAACCCCTACGCTATCCAACGCTTTCCCTACTTTTGCACTCTTTGGAGTGGGAATAGTTATTTTAACCTCTACGCTATCCAACGCTTTCCCTACTGTTGCACCCACTTGAGTGGGAATAGTAATTTTAACCCCTACGCTGTCCAACGCTTTCCCTACTGTTGCACCCACTGGAGTGGGAATAGTAATTTTAACCCCTACGCTATCCAACGCTTTCCCTACTGTAGCACCCACTGGAGTGGGAATAGTAATTTTAACCCCTACGCTATCCAACGCTTTCCCTACTGTTGCACTCACTGGAGTGGGAATAGTAATTTTTACCCCTACGCTATCCAGCGCTTTCCCTACTGTTGCACCCACTGGAGTGGGAATAGTAAATTTTACCCCTATGCTATCCAACGCTTTAGCTATAGTAGAATTCACTACAATTGTTACAATAATTGTTAACTATTTTGCTATGCTACGGTAAAATTATTATATATGTTTATTTAATATAAAAAATTATATAAATATATATGTATTAATTTTTTAGATTTATTTTTAATTTAAAATAAATATTTATTAATATAACATTATTTTAATAATTTAAAGTAAGTTTAGACTAAATATATTTATTACTACATTAGTATTAACTTAATTTAAAGACATTTAAAAAAGAGATATTTTTTACAGTCTATATTTTAGTAACTCGATATTTTAGAGTCGATATTTTGTCCATCGATATTTTGTCAACGCTATTTTGTCAACTCGATATTTGTGAGGTCGATATTATTTCAGTGATCCCTCAGAATGATAACATACATCTTTTAGTGAAGTTTGTTTTAGCATTCTGTGTTAGAAAATGTCATCTTGTCACAATCTAGCAGCCTGCCTCTGCTAGATTGTGTATTCCTTATCTGGATTTGAGTAACAGGGGCTGGGGGATTCCATGAGACAGGGTGAGTCAGCACAGGGTTGAATAGAGAGATCTGATGTAGATGGGGGGAGGAGTTGCACCTGGGACCTGAGTAGGGCTGTGCTTTTCTACACAATGCTGGCTCCACCTCCTGTGGTGCGTCTGATGCCCCTGGCCTACACTGTCAAAGGAAAGAAGGAGTCTTGTCAACAAAGTGCTCCAGGACTGCACAGAACTGCTTTGGACTCGGGACAGGACCCTCTGCCTTCAGAGGACAAAGGATTTGCTAGTACAAATATTTGGACCAAGACCCAAAAACTTTAGATCTATTTTGGGGAAGAAAGAAGAAGCTGTGCTGAGGAGAGGGACCAGAGAAACTATCCATAAGCTGAGTGCTGTTTGGGGGATCGGTCTGCAGTGGTTGCCTAACTGCCAAAGAAAGGAAAAAAGGATTTTGTGCTACTTTCAAATCAACTTGTACAGGATCTCCAAGGGCGTGAGATAGAGCTTGGTTCCTGCTGAAGTCTCAGGGACAACAGACTTCACAAACCAGCTCCTCTGCCTTCCCTTGCTGGGAATTGAAGTGCCTGCAATTGAGGTGGGCCTTCTGAGAGACTGTGTGTCATTTGGAGCTGGAAGCGTGACTCAAGACGAAGAAGCGTGTCACCGCCGCAGCCGTTGTCATTCCATCACCGGAGAAGAGTGTCGTTGTTGCAGCAGACGCTGTTGCATCACCGGAGAAGCGTGCTGCAGCTTCCGCTGTCGCCATCGCATCACCCGAAGTGCCTCGCATCACCAGAGAAGAATGTCGCTGTCGCAGCAGATGCCGTTGAATCACCAGAGAAGCGTGTCGCCTGGCCTGTCGCGGCTCAGAAGAATTGTTGAGTCGCAACACTGCAGTTGGGCGTGCATACATCGTAGTCGCATTGAGAAGAAGACGCCATTTTGTTTCATTGCACCGAATCTTTATCGCATCACGGCGCTGCTGGTCGCATCACCAGGGAAGCGCATTAAGAAACTGACGCATCACCTCATCACGCCGAGAAGAACCAACGCATCCCTTACACAGCAGTAGGGATCCGACGCATCACCGTTCTTGCGTGTAAGGAACTGACACATCACCTTCCCTACAACACTTTTGTTGTATAGTGTTACGCATCCAAAGGTACATTGAACAAAGTGTTGCATTTTACATCTAAAGAGAACTAAGCTATTTTTACCATTTTTAAAGTACAGTATTGTGGATTTTTGTTGTTTGTAGTCTTGTGTTTAGACTATATAAAAATACTACTTTTTATACTACAAGTTGTGTGGTGTCCATCTGTAGAGTTGTCACTGGGTTACGGTATGTGTTCACAAATGCTTTACACACTGCCTCTGAGATCAGCCTGTCTGCTCATGCCAAGTTACCAAGGGGGTGAGCAGGGGTTATTTTAGGAGTATATCCCCTTACCCTGACTAGATGCAAGGGTCCCTATTTGGTCAAAGGTATCTACCTCTGCCAACTAGAGTCCCCAAATCTAACCTAGACATTGATGGACATTACGATTCATGCGCCATAAATTAGGCACACAACACTTATGTATAATTAGCAACAAGTGGATTTAGTTATAAGTGCATTGCATTGTTAAACATGTTGTATGTTTTGCATTTTTTTCTTTGTACATAACTGCTTTCATGGAAGTGCTGAGCAAGCTTAGGTGTATGTCTAAACTTGTGCCCAATTTTTCCTTGTGATTTGTTCGCTGTGAGCCCATCTTTTGTTTACTCTTTTGTCTGTCAAAATGTTGTACCTCAAGAGATAAAGAGTTGGCAAATTAAATTCAAACATAATGATATTTTACTCGAAAGTGTGAATCCCTATGTATTGTGGGGTGGTAAATGTTCTCCGACTGTTGATTGTTTCCATTGGGTTTACTCCTGGAGATCTCCTTCTTTTCTACCACAACTTCTGCTGTTCACAGTTTTCACCTTGTGCAGATTTATGTACTGCAAACTCGACCTGAAAGTATTGGAGCACTTTACATGAGCACCGGTTATGTTACATGAGGACACATTGATTATTTGGGTAGGCACAGGGAGATTAAGTGATTTGCCAAGAATCACAGGATGTGAAGTCGACGCCGAGGCTCGAACCTTGGTTTCCCAGCGCCAAAGTCGGCAGTCTAGTCATGAGACCACATCCTCTCCCCATATCATTCCCACCACTCAAAGCAAGGCGTGTCCTCAGATCCTGGCCTGAGGCCAGACCCTGTTCCTAACCCACTGTCCAGCCAACTTATGCTGCTCACAGCCTCAGTCTCAACACATAAGTATTCAGCTGCAGACCTGTCCTCTAGTGAGGACCTACAGCACCCAAACACTTTGCCGCCAATCCACATTGTACATGGCCTTGGGCCTGTGGCTGGGCCCACTGCGCAAACCACCATGCTGCTCACGGTCTCGCTCAGTGTACAATGGTGTTTGGCTGGTGGACCTGGATTGCAGCTAGACCCTGCACTAAACACTGCTGCATCCAGTCTCTGGGAGCTTCTTCAAACTAACAACCCAAAATAAATATGCCATATAAAAAACGCATCATGGCTAACTTCTTTAATAGTGCCCCATATTGCCATCTCGGCTCTGGTGAAATCTACACCATAATGAGTGCTACCAGACCCCCCTGATGGAAATATAGCGCCATTTTACACGGGTACACATTATGTATGCTCTATACATGATCACACTAAAATACTGTGCGTAATTCTAACGTTTGGTATTTTCACCAGAATTTTTTTAGGATAAACTGTCCAATTCGAAAACAAATTTGAACATTAGACTCTGCAGAAGTGAAGCAATTTTGTAAAAAGCAGCAAGAAGGGAGTGAATCAAAATGTTTCACCAAAGGAGTAATTCTCACCTTCCACCACCAGGTCAATGTGCTTGTAGTCAGCTCCCCCGTACCCGATCAGGCACTGGTACGTTCCTCTGTCGGTGAGCCTTACATTGGAGATCTGAAGCAGAACCCGGCCTTTGGACAGGGTGTCCTTCACAAAGGTCACTCGTCCTCTGTAGCCGCTCTCTTGCTTCGAAAGGTCTTCCTTGCCGTTGTGAAAGACATAAACTTCTTGTTGGTCTGTGTCTGGCGCCCTTCTCCAAAGCCAGGTGATCATTAAATCTTTCATTCTTAAAGTGTCATTAACTGGGAACCTGCATTCCAAAGCCACAGTTTCCCCTATTTGGACCTTGTAAGATGACACTGGGGCTTTCACTGAAAAGAGGGCTAGAAAGGAAATTCTACAGTCAGACATCAGATTTTGAGCATTCATTCAAATTTGGCAATTACACCGGTAGTAATAGTATAATGAATATCACATATATTGACTTTAAGTTGTTTCTTAACTGCTATTAGAATTTATCAGTGTTCTTTTTATTCTTATTTATATAGTGCTCACATATCTATAGGATTCAGGGCACTAAGAAAACTATACCCAGAAAGAAAACGTAAATAGGCAGCAGGATATTGACACGTGACAGCAAGTAGACAATTCTTCAGTTTCTTTTGGAGAATTTACTACACTTGTTGCTGTCTGAGGTGGAGAGGCAAGGAATTCCAGTTTTGCTGCCTGCACCATTAAAACCCGCCCACTATTTGGACATGGCTGAAGAATGATAAAGCAATGACCACTGAAAAGTTCTTAAAACTTAATTTAATGATCAGTTCAGATTTGCTCTAAATATCATGGAAAAACAACTTTTACAAAAGTTACCTTTACCCTTCCTAAAGCCCCTAAACGCTACATTTACATATTGTTCTCCCACTTCGCTGCCAGTTATTCACATTTAAAAAGGGGTGAATGAGTTGTGAACTTGCTCCCAGAGCACAGCAATATGTTTACATGAATGGGCAAAGATGACTACTTTGAACCTAACAGAATATTGAAGGGGGTTGGGAGGTACCTTTTTGACATTAAAGTGTAAAGTTTTGCTTGAATGTCATATGGTGCTTGACAGGTCTCATGGGCCTTTTCATGTGACACTTGAGGCACACTTCAAAGAGACCTTCCCTGTCACAGGCAAATGTTAGCAAACACTTGGGCAGGTCCCTTCTGTTGTTTTACCAGCCAGTCAGGCCACAATGACAGTGGGACTTTCTTTGATATTACAGTGTCACGCCTGTTTGACAGTCCTATTAGGTTTGTATATAACATTTTGGGTGCACTTCGAAGGAGGTAAATAGAATACTGAAACACTTTGTGTGGATCCAATGTCTGGTTGCTGAAAGCTCAGCTTTGATGTTACCGTACTTCTGTCTTTGAGTTTGTTGAGGGGGACAGGGACTGCTTAAAACTGGATTTTAGTGTTAGATGTGGTAGGACACCAGGCCTACCATAGTACTCTCCCCACACATCACCTCAGCCTTCAGAGCCTAGGTTTATTGTGATTGAAGACTTGGTCCATCTTGAAAATGCCTAAAGTAGGTAGGGTTAGTGCTGGCAACCTTTATCCTATTGGTTTGAGCACTGCAGGGGTCATTGCCACCCACTAGTTTGTGCCAGGCATAAATATGGCACCTCCAGGCACCCACTTCAGAACAACCCTGAGCCTGTGGAAGATGAGAAAGGGAGTCAACCATCTGTTTGAGACCTGAGAAGGGCCTAGAAGACTGGATGTGCTCTCCCTCTCTCTTGTACAAAGAGGTGCTCTCCAAGGATCATAAGGCTGACCTCTTGTTAAAGCTACACAGACACAACAAAATAAAAGAGGTCTTTTCCTACAACCGTTCAGTTGACCAGTGCCACATGGACCTGAACTAGACCCTCCTGTTGGCTTCTGCCTGCAATCCTTTAAGTCTATAAGTGTCTCACCTTAGGTCTTGGAGGGCTTTAGAAGTGTACTCCTGTGGGGAATTGAGACTTAAAGGACTAAGATCAAAAGGTAAAATCTTTGGCAGGATTACCAGGGTTAGTGTATCCAGTCATGCTCTATCACGTTCAGGATCAAATTGTAACTTGGTTCTGCTCTTCCATGACCACTGAATATCTTTGGTATATTGTGCTTTTTAGCACCATCTGTACTCAAACTTAAACATATATATATATCTCCAGTTCCCCATATTTGATTTTTGTCATTTGTATGTCATTTTGTATATTACATTTTGTTATATTTTCTAATTAATTTTAGGATTTTTATTGTTTTGCATTTCAACTCTGTTTTAATACTGTAGAAATAATTACACATTGCCTCTAAGTTAAGTCTGTCTACCCTGTGCCATAGCTACCAGAGTGTTGAGCTAAGGTTTATTTTGTGACTTTACTGGTTCACCCTGACAAACAGTGTGATTATTACCTGAGATGCACTTACACCCCTCAACTAATAACCCATTTTCTAACACCTTGTGTTTGACTAATGTGGATTCAATGAAAAATGAATACTATAATTCTACTGTAAAAGATAATTAAGATATAGCATTGTTTAGAATCCAATGTACTTGCTGTTTTATGCAAGAATTAGCCTTTCATGTTTCAGAGAAGAAGGTGAAGGAGGATGCTAGGGTGGTTTCCTAAATATTTCTTAAATACTGGGATACCAGTTGAGTGTGACTCAAAGATTGATCAAATTGATTTGTTAACTTGTATAAATAAATGATTTATCAGTGCTGATGATTTATGGGGGAAAATATCTTACACAGACCCCTAGTTCAGTGTACTGTTCGCAGAGGACATGACAAACTTAAAAGTTCAATCTAGTTAATTATGTCGTAATATTTCTTAACAAAAGCTGCTGACATCAAACAAAGAAACATTCTAGAATTCTTATTGTTCATGATTGTTAGTCATACAGGACTAGGTAAGGGGAACTAGTTTTTTCTCATCACCGGGTGACCCCTTAAAATACCTGGGAGGCTGGTGTTGGTTTGCAAATGTATTGATGAATTGCTTGATTCATGATGCTTTCCTGTGCATAGGTAAGATTAAGTATGGGTTTTGCATACCACCCCATGAAAATCCGACAGCAGATGCTATTTTCTATGCCAGAAAGGTACAGTGTGCTGAGGTTCCATTTATATGTATGAAGGTTAACTGTCGTTAGCTTAACTTCCTTCGGGTTTTGTGAGAGAACAGCCGTGTTTAAAATGTACTCAAGAGTTTGGTACCCAAATATCTATATTTGCCTTTGTAAATCGAATCAGCAATATTTCAACAACTAGCAGGTATACTTAGGGGGCTACACTCAGGGACTGTTAAACACAACAGGGAACTGAAAAGCAACAACAATAATTAAGTAGAGAAAGTGCTACAAGGAAGAGAGGGCACAGACTTCATTTCTTTTGACTAGTCAGCCATATTTAAAGTGTGGATTCAAGCAATATCCAATGGAAACTGACATGAGAATGAGTGACGGCTCCTCCAGCTAAACATATATGCATGCATAGAGGTTGATAGTAATAGCTTACCATTTATGAAATTCCATTTGAATATACAAGTAAAGACAAGAACAGTCATGTCCATCTCCCTCATTGGCTCCTGAAATAGAACAGATTAATCAGCTAGGTTAGCTATTTGACAAATATGGGCATAAAACAAAATTTGGATCACATAGAACATGGCAGTCTGATTAAGTCAATATGGAATGGAGTGCTAGGGCAGTTTTAGAAGAGGATATGTCGCCTTACTTCAAAGTTCAGAATAACAGCATTGGTTGAGTTATTACCAGATCTGCACTGTGAAACTTATAATTTCTGTAAGGGCAACTTAAAGTTATTGCTATATTGTGTCTTGCTTATGGGGTAGAAGTGCATGCATATGGCGTTTACCATTTACGAAGACAGAAACTGGCACGATCACAAAGCGTATGACGATCCTGAACTCCATCACATGCACTGAGCCACATTTTATTTATTGTAGCTTTAGTTCATCTTCTTACCTTAAATGCTAGGGATGTTTTAATGTTAGATCTTCCTGCATTTACATGTTTGAGACAGCTGCATCCTTCTAAGGTATCCCAATGAAACAAGGCTTCAAGGATTTGCTTAAACTCCGTAGGCAAAAAACCCAATTCACAAAACCCTTTTCAGCCATAAAACGACATTTTCAGGAATGGCTTAATTTATGACTGCCATGAATTTATAGACTTTTCAACGAGAAGACGTGCATTCACTACTGTGGGTAGATCGATGCATGAGTTGCCTTAAATGTTTGTGAACGCCCACAAACCTGTACTTTTTTTTAAATTCAATTCACAAATTCTAATTCAAACATTTGGACAAATCTTTACTAAAGCAAAAATCTGGAATATCTGGCATTTCATGGTTGAAGGGGAAATGGATCTCCTTTAAACTTAGAGTGTGTGAATAGGGAATGTATTTTTCCAAGGAAAAAAGGTGTTTTTTTCCTGTGGAGAAATTAAAGAAATGAAACAAACGTGCATTTGCACACAGTGCACCATTTACACACATTTTCTTAATTTAAAGTTGGCATGCAGTGAATTCTAATGCATGGTGTGGGGTCTGACACATGCGGCCATCCCTTCATTTGCAGGCAATTATAAGGAGTCACAAAAGGACTACTGCATCATACATATCAATGAGGTACATTTTTTCTACGACTACAGTAAACAGATATTTTGTAATGTGACTTATTAGTGCATCAGCTGCCTAATAAAGTGAGAGTGGGGTTGTGTGATATAGTGGCAGTTGCGTAACGAAACTTGAGGGGGCCCCCCTGCAAGCTACCTGGAGGGAGCTCCCCTCCCATTCTCTGTGCCAGTCTAGAGCTCTCAGGCCAGCGACCCGCCATCCTGCAGGGGATGCGGGGTTATTGTTATGCCACTGTCACCAATACAGCCGTTATAACTAACAGTGGATGGTGGAGTTAAAGGTTGGGCTTAGTCTGCCAGCAGGGTATCATAGGCGGTGGTACATTCATTACAGGGTCCCTGCCACCAGTAGGCCGGGTAAGTTTGCCCAATTTTAGGTGGGTTTCCTGATGCAGACTCCTATCATGATATACAACATCGGGCCCACTCATCGTTCAGTTTTGACAAAAGTGCATTAACTGCTGCTTCTCGTTTCCGTTTTAAAACATTAGACAAAGCGACAATGCAGTATTTCAAAAGCAGACAAACTACAAAGAGCACATTTTGATAATACATTTTTATTAGTAGACAATAGCAATCTTAAGAGGCATTGTATAGCTTCATACACACAGTGACCCCAATTCCATCACAGTCTCTCTCTCTCTCTCTCTCTCTCTCTCTCTCTCTCTCTCTCTCTTAGTGAGTCAGTCTCACTCTCACAGTTAGTCTCTCTCTCTCTGTCATTCAGTCTCTCTCTTCAGTCAGTCTCTATCAGTCAGTCAGTCTCTCTCGCTGGCGGTCAGGTTCTCTCTCTCAGGCAGCCTCTCTCCGTCAGGCAGTCTCTCTCTCTCTCTCTGTCAGTCTCTCTCTCTCTCTGTCAGTCTCTCTCTCTCTTAGTCGGCCTCTCTCTCTCAGTCAGTCTCTGCCTCTCCCTGTCATTCTCTCTCTCTCTGTCAGTCAGTATCTCAGCCAGTCAGTCTCTCAGTCAGTCAGTCAGTCTCTCTACTCTCTCTCCACTCTCTCTATCTACTCTGTCCACTCTATCTCCACTGTCTCACTCGCTCTCCACTCTCTCTCCACTGTCTCTCCACTGTCTCTCTCCACTTTCTCTCTCCCTCCACTCTCTCTCTCTCTTTACTCTCTCTCCACTCTCTCTGTCAGTCTCTCTCTCTTTTAGCCTCTCTCTCTCTCAGCCAGTCTCTCTCTCAGTCAGTCTCTATCTCTCTCTGTCAGTCTCTCTCTCTCAGTCAGTCAGTCAGTCTCACTCTCTCTGTCTAGCCATCTCTCTCGGTCAGTCTCTCTCTCAGTCTCTCTCTCTCTCTCTGTCAGTCTCTCTCTCTCTCAGTCAGTCAATCAATCAATCAATCAATCACGGCATTTGTAAAGCGCGCTACTCACCTGGGAGGGTCTCAAGCTGCAACCTGAAGGAGAGATGGTCTTGGGTTCGCCGAAGGTGGGTGGGGAGGGAGTTCCAAGTCTTGGCTGCCAGGTAGGAGAAGGATCTTCCTCCGGTGGTGGCTCTGCGGATGTGTGGTACGGTGGCAAGTGCGTGGCTGGTCGATCGTAGCTGGCGGGTCGGCGTGTAGAAGGTCATGCGGTCGTTGAGGTACTTGGGGCCCAGGTCGTGGAGAGCCTTGTGTGCATGGGTGAGGAGTCTGAACGTGATTCTCTTGCTGACGGGGAGCCAGTGCAGGTCTCTCAGGTGTCCGGTGATGTGGCTGTGTCGAGGGATGTCCAGGATGAGTCGTGCGGAGGCGTTCTGAATGCGTTGGAGTCTTTTTTGAAGTTTGACTGTGGTTCCGGCGTAGAGGGTCTTTCCGTAGTCCAGTTGGCTGGTGACGAGTGCCTGGGTGACAGTCTTCCTGGTTTTAGTGGGGATCCATCTAAAGATCTTGCGGAACATGTGCAGGGTGTTGAAGCACGAGGATGATACGGCGCTGACTTGTCTGGTCATTGACAGGGAGGAGTCCAGGATGAAGCCCAGGTTGCGTGCGTGGTCCGTTGGTTTGGGAGCGGTGCCCAGGGCCACCAGGAGTCGTCCCAAGCGGAGGGTGAAGATCCCAGGATGAGGACTTCCGTCTTGTCTGAGATCAGTTTAAGGCGGCTGTTCCTCATCCAGTCGGCGACGTCTTTCATCCCTTCGTGTAGGTTGGCTCTGGCGGTAGTGGGGTCGTTGGTGAGGGAGAGGATGAGCTAGGTGTCGTCGGCATAGGAGATGATGTTGAGGTTGTGTTGGCGTGCGATGGCTGCGAGGGGGCTCATGTAGACGTTGAAGAGGGTTGGACTGAGTGAAGATCCTTGTGGTACGCCGCAGATGACTTTGGTGGCCTCGGATCTGAACGGAGGGAGGCGGACTCTCTGGGTTCCTCCAGTGAGGAACGAGATGATCCACTCCAGCGCTTTCTCTCGGATTCCGATGTTGCTGAGGCGCTTCACTAGGGTGCGGTGGCAGACAGTGTCGAACGCCGCAGAGAGGTCCAGGAGGATGAGTGCCGCTGTTTCCTCGTTGTCGATCAGGGTTCTGATGTCATCGGTGGCTGCGATTAGGGCGGTCTCGGTGCTGTGGTTGGCCCGAAATCCGGACTGCGAGGGGTCGAGGGACCCGTTCGTCTTGAGGAAGGCAGCAAGCTGTTTGTTGACAATCTTCTCGATGACTTTGGCCGGAAAAGGAAGAAGCGAGATGGGACGGTAGTTCTTGAGGTCGGTGGGGTCCGCCGTTGGTTTTTTCAGGAGGGCGGTCAGCTCGGCGTGCTTACAGCTCTCCGGGAAGGTGGCGGTGTGGAAGGAGGAGTTGATGGTGTCTCGGAGATGGGGTGCGATGATGGCGTCTGCTTTGTTGAAGTCGTGTTGTGGGCACGGGTCGGTTGGTGATCCGGAGTGGATGGAGTTCATCGTGTGGGTGGTGTCTTCGGTGTTGATCGGGGTCCAGTTGCAGAGGGTGGTGGTGGCGGGCGTTGGTTTGGTGGTAGGGTGCGTGGTCTGTGGGTCGAAGCTGTTGTGTATGTCGGCGATCTTGCGGTGGAAGAACGAGGCGAGTGAGTTGCAGAGGTCTTGCGAGGGAGTGATGTTGTTGTTTCCGGCGCTGGGGTTGGAGAACTCTTTGACGGTGCTGAAGAGTTCCTTGCTGTCATTGGCGTTGTTGTCCAGTAGTTCCTTGAGTGCCGTCTTCTTGGTGGCGCGCATCAGCTGATGGTGCTTGCGGCTGGCGTGCTTGAGGGCGGTCCTGTTGTCTGTGGTCTGGTTGAGCCGCCAGGCTTTCTCTAGGGTGCGGCAGTTCTTCTTGGATTCCTTGAGTTCGTCGGTGAACCAGGGGGTTTTTCGTGCTGCCGGGTCTGCTGGGAGGGTTCTTTAGTGGTGCAAGGTCATCAGCGCAGGCGGTCAGCCACTTGGTGAGGTTGCTGGCTGCTTCGTTGGGGTCCGTTGTGCTGGTGGGAGTGTTCTGGCTGAGGGAGGCGGTGAGCTGCTCAGCGGTGATCTTGCTCCAGCTTCGGCGGGGGACCTGTTGCGGGTTGTGGTGGGTCGTAGTTCTTCTAAAGCTGAAGTGGACGCAGCTGTGGTCGGTCCAGTGGAGTCCGGTGGCGTGGCTGAAGGAGATGTGCTTGCTGGATGAGAAGACGGGGTCAAGCGTGTGGCCGGCGTAGTGGGTGGGGGTGTTCACCAGTTGCTTGAGTCCGAGGTTGGCGAGGTTGTCCAGCAGGGCGGTGGTGTTCCTGTTGTTGTTGTTCTCCAGGTGGAAGTTGAGGTCCCCTAGGAGGATGTAGTCGGCGGAGGGAAGGGCGTGCGGGCTGATGAAGTCTGCGATGTCTTCGCTGAATTGTGTGCGTGGTCCCGGTGGTCTGTAGATGAGGGTGCCTCGGAGGGTGGTCTTGGGGTCAGCGTGTATCTGGAAGTGCAGGTGTTCGGCGGCGATGAAGGTTTCGTCGGAGTTAGTCGATATGCGGATGGTGTTCTTGTGTACGATGGCAATGCCTCCTCCCGTCTGGTTGACGCGATCCTTCCGGGTGATCTTGTATCTGTCCGGGATGGCTATGGCGATGTCGGGCGTTGAGGAGGCGTTCATCCAGGTTTCGGTGAGGAAGGCGACGTCCGGTGCTGTCGCGTCAAGCAGGTCCCAGAGTGCCACGGCGTGCCTGTGGACGGAGCGGGTGTTGAGCAGGATGCACTTCAGGTGGTTGCTGCTGGTGCTGGACTTGGCGGGGCGGTGCAGGTCCGGTAGCAGTTGAATCGGCAGGCTTGGCAGGCGAAGGGTTCGTGAGTGCGTCTCGGGGTGGCTCGGTAGCAGGCAGGGTTCCGGCCGGCATTGAGTGCGTAGAGAGTGGCGGAGTCGTAGGTATGTTGTGTAGTCTTGCATCGACGGTGGGGACCAGGGGTCCTGGTGCTGGGCGCGGTCCAGGCGCAGACGGGTTGGCCTTTGGCGCGCCTTCGGCGCACAATCGGCGCACCCGCTGCGCGTCTACGCTGTGCGTGCGAGGGGGCATCATAAGAAGGGAGCTGGAAGGGAGGGTCCGCTGGGTGGCGGGAGCGGGGGGCCAATCGGCTGGCAGGGGGGCGGGGCCGCAGGTAGGCAGTGGCGGGAAAGACGAGTGTGGGCGGCTCAGCGGCGGCTGGGTCGCCTGCAGCGGCAAACAGCACAGCAGGCAGGCAGGCAGGCAGGCAGGCAGTAGCAGGAGCGTGGGGGCGACCTAGCCAGACAAGGCACAATGGTCGCTCAGTCAGTCTCTCTCAGTCAGTCAGTCTTCCAGACAGTCTCTCTCTCTCCCTCTGTCAGTCTCTCTCAGTCAGTCTCCCCCTCTCTCCGTCAGTGACTCTCTCTGTCAGTCTCTCTCTCTGTCAGTCAGTCTCTCTCTCTCTCTGTCAGTCAGTCTCTGTCAGTCTCTCTCTCTCTCTCTGTCATTCTCTCTCTCTATGTCAGTCTCTCTCAGTCAGTCATTCTCTCTCTACCTCAGTCAGTCTCTCTCTCTCTTTGTCAGGCAGTCTCTCTCCATCAGTAAGCCTCTATCTCTCTCTCACTCAGTCTCTCTCTCTGTCAGTCTCTCTCTCTCTGTCAATCTCTCTCTCTCTGTCAGTCTCTCTCTCAGTCGATCTCTCTCGCAGGCAATCAGTCTCTCTCTGTCAGTCTCTGTCTCTCTCTGTCAGTCAGTATCTCTCTACCTCAGTCAGTCAGGCAGGAAGTCTCTGTCAGTCAGTCTCTCTCTCTCTCTGTCAGCCAGTCTCACTCTCTCTGTCAGCCAGTCTCTCTCTCAGTCAGTCTCTCAGCCAGTCAGTCTCTCAGTCATTCAGTATTCAGTCTCTGAGTCAGTCAGTCTCCCTACTCTCTCTCCACTCCCCACTCTCTCTACTCTGTCCACTCTATCTCCACTGTCTCACTCTCTCTCCACTGTCTCTCTCTACTGTCTCTCTACTGTCTCTACACTCTCTCTCCACTCTCTCTCCACTCTCTCTATACTGCCTCTACACTTTCTCTCCACTGTCTCTCTCTCTCTCTCTCTCTCTCTCTCTCTCTCAACTTTCTGTCTCTCCACTCTCTCCACTCTCTCTCTCTCCAACCTCTCCAATCTCTCCATTCACTCTCTCCACTCTCTCTAACCACTTTCTGTCTCTCCACTCTCTCTCTCTCCTCTCTCTACCTACTCTCTCTCCATATGTCTCTCTCTCTCCACTATCTCTCTCCAGGCTCCACTCTCTCTCTACTCTCTCTCCACTCTCTCCACAGTCTCTCCACTCTCTCTCTCCACTGTCACCCTCCACTCTCTCTCTCCACTCTATCTCCCCTATCTCTCTCTTTAGTGTCTCTCTCCACTTTCTGTCTCTCCACTCTCACTCCACTCTCTCTCTCTCTACTCTCTCCCCACTCTCTCCACCGTCTCTCCACTCTCTCTCCACTCTCTACTCTCTCCCTCCCTCCGATCTTTCTCCACTCTCTCACTCTCTCTCCACAGTCTCTCCACAGTCTCTCCACAGTCTCTGCACTCTCTCTCCACTCTCTCCACTCTCTCTCTCCACTGTCTCTCTCCACACTCTCTCTCCACTGTCTCTCTCTACTCTCTCCACTCTCTCTCCACTGTCTCTCCCCACTCTCTCTCCACTGTCTCTCCACTCTCCCTCCCCACTCTCTCTCCACTCTCTCGCCACTCTCTCTCTCCACTGTCTCCCTCCACTCTCTCTCCACTCTCTCTCCACTGTCTCCACTGTCTCTCTCTCTCCAATCTCTCCACTCCCTCCACTCTCTCTCTCCATTCTCTCTCTCTCTCTCTCTCTCTCTCTCTCTCCCCACAGTCTCTCTACACTTTCGGTCTCTCCACTTGCCTCTCTCTATCTCCACTCTCTCTCTCTCGCTCTCTGGGGGGGGCATGGGCAAATTACCGGCATTGTACGCAGGCCATTATGTTGCACCCTCGTTCTGGTTAATTATAATGTTTAGAGGAACAACAGTTGTTGCGTAAATATGATAATTTTAGGACGTCAATCACCTTGACATAAACCATTGCTTGCTAAATGAGATAATAGACATTTCAATATATATATGTCATTCAGGCATGTGATTCATTTCTGAACACTCACTTTTTGTAAAACCCTTTATAAATATAACCATCAAAAGCAATGTTGAGTAACAGTGACTCAAAAGGCAGCATTGTTCTTATATAAATAACTTTTTGGAAGCACACTGTCGTCTGGAAACATTTTAAATTCGTAGGCATAATACAATACCTCACAAATATCTATGTATTCTCAGATGGAAAATCCCTGATGGGAAATCCATCTGGCTACCTACTAATGTTTTTACTTGGGTCAGTTACAGAGCCTGAGATTTAAAAGGGAGTACACTGGAAAATACAACCCCAATAACCAGTTGCAGGATTGCAGTGTTCCCCAGGTAAACATCAGGTGTCAAAAAACCAATATGGTAGCTACTACGTCTAGCAGAAACTCTTTGCAATCGGCCAACTGAGATTTTCATTAGGGTTGTGAAAAGGCACCATCAGGGTTCAATCAATGAAGAGCAGAGAGCATGGAGGCCACAGGCTCTAAAACACACACAAATTAAGCTTGTATTACTTATTCTACCCTGTCGAAAGTCACGTGCATGTGCTATATAGCTCAAGGTTAGGGGGTGGTCAGGACACCAACTGTAAACACTTTACCACACCAGGGTTTTTCAACTGCAGCTATCAGAGTATTTTGAAATGCTTTACATATGCAGGACATTGTAATGCGTGTGGAGACCACTGTGGCCGCCCATCAAATACTAACTCCACACAATATCTGCTACACAAGCAAATAATAAACACAAGTGTTTTTTCACACTTCCTAAACAGGTCAATCCCAGCTGATGAGGAGGCACAGTTAGGCAAAGCAGCCATGCAGACTTCAAGGTCACAGTGTGCAAATTCCAATAGGGAACTGAAGGACACACTAAGCTAGAGCACTTACTATTAGGGTTACTTGTAGTATCGCAACACACTCGACTGGTTTTAGCATCCCCGATTTACACAGTACACAGACCAGGGAATACATTCACGCCTATTTACCCCACAGAGCTCCTTCCTCCCACGCTCCCCGATGTACATATGCACCTTATTTTGTTTCTGCAATGCAGTTTTACCAAGATTGCATGCCTATGGATTGCATGCCTATGGATTGCATGCCTATGGATTTGGTACATGGTGCAGAATTAATTGAAAAACTGTTACACGGACATTCTGCACATATAGATCGAACGATCCATCCATCCATCGCACATCCTCTCTAAGTTGCTTACATTTATTTGTTGACGTTTTTGTTTGTGCGCTCAGTTTAAAATTGTCACTTCAGTCACACAAGTTTTATATGTCTGGCGTTTTTACCCTTTCCCCGATCTGCGCCCTGGAGGGGCGGAAAGGCTGTGTCTCAGCGCTATAATTCCAAGTCAAAATGAAATAAGAACTGTACTTAACCAGATTGAAGAACCCAGACCCCAGGCATCCAGAGCAGTCAGCAACCTTCGCAATTTGCACTACCATTTTTTTTTTTTAGATTTTTATATAGCGCGAACTAGACCCGAGAATATGGGTATCAGAACGCTGTAATGAGCAACAGTTTCGTTAAAGATGGACAGACTACAGACTCATTCATTTTTGTTCTGCACGGTGAGATTAAGGCCTAGATGTAGGTAATGGCAAATTATCGAATGGTAAATACTGAATTTTACCGATTTGGTATTCACTATTCGGTTTTTGCTATGTAGGTAAAATATTCGGTAAAAATACCAAATCTGTAAGATTCGGTTATTACCGATTCTGTAATTACAGAATCAGTATTTGCCATTGATTCCTATGGGCCTTGAAGCCCATAGGAATCAATGGGAAATACAGATTCTGTAATTACAGAATCTGTAAAATTACCGAATTTGCAAGGGTGACAGGGTGTCACTTTGACACCCTGTTGCACCCCTGTTACTGGCTTGTGTGCCATGTGACACACAGACATGCCCTTAGGGCATGTCTGTGTGCCACATGACACAGGTGTACATGCACAGATGTGCATGTACACTGGAATTCGTTATTTACCATGGAATAGTATTGCATGGTAAATAACGATTCGGTAAGGGCCTGTGGCACTGATTACAGTGCCACCTACATCTTGATTTACAGAATCGGTAAATTTACTGATTCTGTATTTTACCGACTCTGTAAATTTACCTAATCGGTAAATATACCGATTCTGTAAATAAAATGCCCCCTACATGCCAAATCCCAAATACCAGTCGGTAACGGCCGAAATCGGCCGTTACCGGCCGGTAATTGGCGACCTACATCTCGCCCTAAGTGATTTAGCCAGAATCACAGGGTGTTGAGCGTGGATGCCAAGACTCAAACCTAGGTCCCTAGCTTCGAGGTCGACCGTTCTAAGTTCCACTGACCGTCTCCATAAATACAATAACTAAGTGCAGCCGCTGTGGTCACACGGCAGTGATCGCCGGGTGTGTAAGGAGGCGCCGGTGCTTGGTAACACCACCGAGGTGTGAAGACAGGTGACGACAAACCGTGAACCCCTAGTTCATCTGCCAAACCAGCATGGCAAAAGTACAACTTCGCTCTCTTGTGGCCTAGGTGAGGCTCTTTGCAATTTTTGAATTAAAACATTTTTCCAATAAATTTGCTCACATACTGGTGCACACACGTATAAAAAATGTATGGCAAGAAGTTTTCAAAACTAGAAATCGTGTTGAAATGAAAGCTTTTTGTTTTAATGTTATTTTTTAAAGAATAAACATCCGCAACAGAGTGTGTGGAAAGGGTGCACCTCTGGAGTAAATCATGAAATAAACACATTAAAAGGGTGAATCCGCCTGAGCGCCAGTCACCCCAAGATTCGTCGGGAATTATTCAAAGGCTGTTGTCTCCGTGATCTAAAGCCCTGGACTTTGTGAATTACATCAGAGAGATGTGTTTCTAGATTAGAAAAACACTGAGTGTTTGCACATTCAACGCTGTCTCCTCTGGTGTGCATCCCGGCCCGGCCCCAACCCTACCAGCAGCAGTGCAGACAACCCTGGGGGGCAGAGCCCCCCTCTCCACGAGCCCCCTTCCACTGGTACCACCCGAAGTTCATTCAAACCGGGATCCAGGTGCCCCC
The DNA here is from genome assembly GCF_964263255.1 of Lissotriton vulgaris. NCBI lineage: Eukaryota > Metazoa > Chordata > Amphibia > Caudata > Salamandridae > Lissotriton > Lissotriton vulgaris. The sequence continues at coordinate 1,075,539,315 of NC_141689.1, read as the reverse complement.
TGGTGTGAACACCCTTACACCCCTGGCACCAGCAGCCCAGACTCACCAAACCCCCCCCCCCCGGCCCCCCTTTAGAAACCCTGGCACCTAAGCCTCCCCCCTCCCTGTCTGCTGCACCCCTTCTCTTCTCCCCTGTCCACTCCATCACTGGGAGGACCCTCCAACTGCGCATTAGGGGCCTCATCCCAGGCAGGACAAGGCCCCTGCAGGCCCGAGCGGCCCCTCCGCAGCCCCGGTCCAGGGAAGGTAAACTGAAGTTATTCTTCGAAGTCACCGCGCTGCACTGCGGGGACTTCCTCAAAGTTTACAGTTCACAGGTTTGAATGCACTCTGTGTGAGCTACTGACGGCCTTTCAAGAAAAGGAGGAGACTCGAGCCGCGCTCATCATCCGACGCTGGCCATGTGAAGGGACCCAGGAGGAAATCATGACGCCCCTGCACCAGGCCAGCGCTTCCAGAAGAGGGGTAACCCCCTCCCCCCTGTGCCAGCCCCCAGAGGGGTAAACTCACCCTCTGCGCCAGGCCACCAGAGGCGTAAACCCCCTCCCTGTGCCAGGGCACCACAGGGTAAACTCACTCCCTGTACCAGGGCACCACAGGGTAAATCCCCCCTCTGCGCCAGGCCACCGCAGGACTAGCCATGCTCAGCATCCGCCGCTGGCCGAGTGCAGGACCGCGTAAAGCTCAGGCGCCCCCCCCAAACCTCTCCGCAGCAGGAAATGGAATGAAGCCTCAAGGCACCTGTGCTCCTTCCAATGCTCTTTCAGGGATGGCGCCAACGCAGGGAAAGGACACATTTAAGGAGTGTTTATGGGGACAATCCTGCTGCATAACTTTACATATCTGTGCAGAGCAGGGCACAGCCTTCCGACACCTCGACAACTTTTTTTTTTAAATCGCTCCAAAGTCTTTGCGATAAATGGGAATTTCTGCAGAATTCGTTAAATTCTTAATCATGAATCTCAATCCCCGAGCAGCGCCTCTCATCTGCAAGCAGAGTAACATAAACACAACTTGGCACACTGAGCTCAAATATTAAACAGGCCTGAAGGCAGGCACAAAGTAGTGTGCCTTGTAGCAATTGTGCTTACCTGAGGGCACCGACCATTTTGCTGCCTCGTCCTTTCACATATGGGCATTGCCCTATGGAAAATGCTCTCTCTAGAGAATGCTTTCTCTGAGGGCGGGGCCGGGCGGGGTCTCCACCCCCTTCCCTTTTCCAGGGGTTCTGGCGCGCTCTGACTGAAGAGAAACATTGTTTCTCTTCAGTCCTGGGTTAGCGCTAGGAGGTCGGAGCAGGCTGCGCACAGCAGCTGCTGCTTTAGAGCCTGTCTCTCTCACAGCTCTCTGCAGATGAGCTGAGGGGGCCGGGGCCCCCTTCATGTACTGGACCCAGGGGTCCCCCCCACACTGTGTGAGCTGAGGGGGTGTTTGTTACGCCCCTGTATAGTGGTTTATTAGTTGAGGTGGATTGCTTTCTACTACAAGCTGTAAAGTTACTATCTTGTTAGATCCAGACAAAGGATTAAGTAATTTAAACCTGAGCTCAAAATCTGGAAATAGTGGCACAGATCAGGCAGACATAATGTATAGAAAGTCTGAATAGCAGTTATGAGTACAAACCCAGAAAAATTCAATATGTAAAATGACCCCAAAATGAAAATAATCCAAAACAGGGAACTGGAGATATGAATTTTTAAAGATTAAGTGAACTAAGAACAGCAAAACGTTTAGGCAATGGTCACAGCAGACCAGGACCTAGATGCGATTTGAGGGCGAGTCAGATGCAGCATGTAGATCTGCCCTGCTGGAGAGTGGAAGTAGGGAAGTTAAAAAAAGTCACAATCTGAAAAGGGACTTTGTTGTTTTTCTGAGAAAAACTCTTCCCGCATGGTACAAATCTGAAATTCAGGCCAACACTGGGGAACTGCAATAACCTTTTAAGGTGGTTACCAAAACACAATAAAGAGCAGATATAGCCTGAATTTAGTTCAAGAAGTGCAAAAAGTAGGAAGCTATTGTTTGTTAAAAATAAAAGTTAAAATTCATATTGACCAGCAGAAAACAGTCACTCGCTGTATTAATAAAACATGTACAGCTTTGTATGTGACGTGGCTGTCCCCTTAGTGGTTCTTGTAGATGATGATAGTGTGCTAATTTAATTTCCTACAGGGTAAATCTACAGAGGTCCTACCGGCCAAACTCGCATCATGGGTTCAATATATTTTTTCATTTGCAGGTTATAATTTTTATGCTTTCTGACATTTTTTTATTTTGTCTCCGTCTTCCAGTGTACAATAGGCCCAAATAAATACTTATCTGTGTGTGTTTGTTGATGTGTGAGTGTGTGTGTGTGTGTGTGTGTGTGTGTGTGTGTGTGTGTGTGTGTGTGTGTGTGTGTGTGCATGTGTGTCTGTGTATATATGTATGTATATATACATATATACATTACAGTTCATATATATTACATTATACTAAATACATAGTTTCATTAACTAAGATAAACATTTTTTAGATAATACATATCAATCAATGTTATATGTGACGTTATCAGCAGGGCCCGCAAGTTATAGTTAGCAGAGCTAATTATAACGGAGGAATTTCAAAGGTTTTGTATGAGAGAATTGTTCAGCTAACTATAACGTGTGAAAACTAGGGTTTTTTCAATGAATTTGCATGGTTCTTTAATTGCTAACTCCTAACTATAACGTGTGTAAAACCTATGGGTTTTTCAAATAATTTGCAAGGTCTTTTAAATGCTAATTCCTAACTATAAAGTTTGTGAAACCTATGTTATTTTTAGTGAATTTCAAAGGTTTTGTAAATGATACGTTATAAATGTATTAATTATTATGTCTCTCTTTTTACACTAATTTCTTATATTTTTAATATAAATATTTATATGTATTTAATTTTTTAGATTATATTTGTGTGTGTGTGTGTGTGTGTGTGTGTGTGTGTGTGTGTGCATGTGTGTCTGTGTATATATGTATGTATATATACATATATACATTACAGTTCATATATATTACATTATACTAAATACATAGTTTCATTAACTAAGATAAACATTTTTTAGATAATACATATCAATCAATGTTATATGTGACGTTATCAGCAGGGCCCGCAAGTTATAGTTAGCTGAGCTAATTATAACGGAGGAATTTCAAAGGTTTTGTATGAGAGAATTGTTCAGCTAACTATAACGTGTGAAAACTAGGGTTTTTTCAATGAATTTGCATGGTTCTTTAATTGCTAACTCCTAACTATAACGTGTGTAAAACCTATGGGTTTTTCAAATAATTTGCAAGGTCTTTTAAATGCTAATTCCTAATTATAAAGTTTGTGAAACCTATGTTATTTTCAGTGAATTTCAAAGGTTTTGTAAATGATACGTTATAAATGTATTAATTATTATGTCTCTCTTTTTACACTAATTTCTTATATTTTTAATATAAATATTTATATGTATTTAATTTTTTAGATTATATTTCCTATTCTTATTATAAAATAATAACAGAACTAAATTGCAAAGTAATTTTTGGATTAATTATTGCTTCACTTCGGTTGCAAGTATAACACAACTCCAGCAATGCTCTGGGACCCTATGCTCACAAAGCTGTATCAATCCTTACACCTGCTTCAAGCATGTGCAAGGTTTTGACGCAGCATAACCTCAAAAGTGACTGAATGAAATGTTATACATTTCACTCAGTCACTTTTAGGAGGCGTTGCTGAACCCCCTCTGCACAGGAAAGCCTCTTCTGGCGCACAGCTTTACAATGTAATGCACACTCCAGATGCGTCACATTGTTAATAGCACACACCATGGCACATCTTTTGCACCACCACTGTGTCACAAAAGTGAAGCAACGGCTGTGTAAATTCTCCCCTAACACATACAAATTCACCCAGGCAGTTTCACCAGCAGCGCAAATTGAAGCATAGACTTCTAACATACTTATGTACATATGTTACATTCAAGTGCTTCGCACATACTACAGTATACTATAGGTAAACACCTTATAGATTTATGCTGTAGCACTTCCTTATAGTTCTGCACTTTCACATTCTCCATACACTAGTAATATATTCATTCATTAATTTATGAACTACACATTCATTCTGACAAACTTTTACACACTAACATAGAAATATAGGGGCATATTATCAAGGGGGTTTATCTCTGCTTTTTTGGCTTTAAAAGCCAAGAAAGCGGCGATAAAATTATCTCCCTATTACCTAGCTGTTGCTAACACCAGTTAGCGACAGCTAGTAGGAGATAGCGACCATCTTGGGCCCCACTTTGCCTGTCAGTGATATTTATCACTAATGACATGCAAAGTGGGTGTGCCAAGATGTTAGCGACTGGAAACAGTCGCTAACACCGCTATCTCCTATTACCAACTTATGGAGATATTCGCGCTAAGCGCGAATATCTCCAAAAGCTAACACCTGCTCTGAGCAGTTCTTAGCCATGTTAACCAATGGGAGGTGGATAACATGGCTAAGAGCATTAGCTCGGTAATGCATGAATATCGCTGAGTTTTCAGCGCTATTCATGCATTGCGGCTGATTTTTATTGCATTTGCGATAAACCTTGGTAATACCAAGGTTTATCTGCAATAAAAATCGCCGCAGCTCAGCGGTAAAATTTTGTCTCAAACCAAGCGATAGCGATAATTATCGCTATTGATTGGTAATATGCCCCATAGTTCTTTCTTTGACCAGTGAAGGTAGTTCTAAAAAGATCAGTTTTTTTTGTTTTGTATCTTTTTTGTGTTTTCTCAACAAATTCCAAGCGGAACAAAAGAATGAAAAAAATAACAACTAATGTCGAGGACAGCAATGATCCTGTATCCTGCGTTTTATCAGGTCGATAGACTGTTGCCCATAACACAAAAGTTTATCGCAATAGATGCAAAGAAATTCAACTTTAGCAAATCCGGAATCAATATGTGGGTGTGGACTGCTTGCTGAAAATGCTGCCGCAGTTGATGTGCTTGGTGTAGCAGCAGGTGGGGTCTCGTGCAACCTCTGTCTTTCAGCTCGAGCAAAGTTCTTGGGGTGCAAGTTCTTCACGTGTCGCACCATATTTGCTGTGCCAAAGGAGTGTTTTTTACATGGATCACCCCTTGAATGAGTTGTTTGGCAAATTTTACAGGTTACTTTTGCAGCATTAACCTTTTTTTGACCTTCTGGAAAAGTGAAAAACTTCCAAATTAGAGCTTCTTTCCTCTTCTTTGGAGGATCTTCACGAATGAAATTACCCTCTGAAGAACTGCTGGAAGATGACTCTATTGCTCTTATTATGGTGATCTTCCTTCTATTTGAGAAGATTCTCACAACAAATGCTTCTTCTTAGAAAGTCAAAGTTAAATAATTATGATGAGACGGAACTTTCAACACTCGCAATAGGAAAAGTTACGAACCAATCAAATCTGTACTTTTAAAGTCACATGGCTTTGCGTACGCTTATGATGTGCTTGCGAGGCTCTTTCAATACGAGTACGCATGATCTTCTACCGCGATTTGTGTAATTTGTTTTAAAAGTAATATAGGATTATTAAAAGTCTTTTTTTTAAAAATCATAGTTATCCCAAATGTCTGCCCTTAGTATCTACATTAAATACATAAATACATCTTTTAAACCAAGTAGAAACATTGCCCCCTTTCGCGTACAGAACCCCGGACATGACGTCACACTGAAGCTTTAATGGGACGCGTAACGTCAAAGAATATTCGTACTGTATGCGTGGGTACACGCTGAGTATGATAAGCATTACAAACTATGGTGCGATCATCCTCTCAGTGACAAATCAGAGCTCAGGGCGCGCTAAGGAGAATGATTAGAAGTGCTGACTCATTGCAGATCCGATTCTGGGCCTGCCTCTGTGTACAATATAACACCGCCCCCATATCTCTCTGTTTTTAATTGTTAGTGCACCCACTCATACTTGCACATGCTCGATGCACGCCCGACCACACCACCCACATGCCACCACCAAGCATGCTTGCTATTATTTAGCCTAGAAACCAACACAATAACCAATGTGATCTCCCCCAGGGCCATCATTCTTATAGGCCGCGAAAACGCTACCAATGACGGCCCTGGGCTTGGTTTGGTCAGCCCCCGCCGTTCCCATATAATTCGGGCACTGATGTGAGCACTCTCTCTTTTGCCTGCCTCTGCTGTGATGAGACACAGACTGTCGAAAGCACCCCAGACTCAGTAAAACCACAGCCTTTCAAGACACGACAAAAGACAACAGAAACAAAGGTAAGAGAAGACGTCACAACATCAGCCTCCACTGTGAATTGTATATGCATAATACTATTTTTTTATCCTTCATATGGCTTTCCTACCCCTCAATGGTTTTAAATTGTACTTACATAATTGAAATATTTCTTTATAAGTCACAAGGTTCTATACACCTCTAATCTTAAAAATTGTGCGTGCATAAATTTCTGTGTCGTATTTCTGTACTGTGCCACGTGCTTAGGCCTCTATTATTATTGATTATGCATCCATGATAGTTTTTTTTTTCTGCGCCACGACGTCGTCCCAGGCCTTTATTAACTTATTGATCTTCCTTTTTTTAGCTGGAGCTGCAACAGTCTTAACTACGGAATATTGGGAACCCACATTAAAATTCACTTTTGATAGTAGTTACGCAACTCAGTTTCAATGACTAATCAAAATCTCCTATTGTTTCCTTCACCAAACATCGTTCAGAAGCAACTACAGCCTATCGAGCAACAGCAATGGAATTCTCTGCAACTTATTGAATATACTTTGACGTATAGAAGCAGAGTTCAAGTGGAGAGGTGAACTCCGCTGGCCGCACTCTTTATACAAGGTAAGCACAGCAGCCTAGATCTACAAAGCTGTATAGCTATGCATTAGAAATAAGTCGCCAAACGGGCGTCAGTAACGCAGTAGGCACTTCCATATAGACACCACTTGAACGCGGCACTATAACAAGTAAAATGTACCAGGTACACTGCACTCGTAGAACTGTAGTGTAACTTTTATTTATGAAAGGCGAGAGGGCCATATTATCAAAACGAAACAGAATTATCGCCACTTTATCGTCAGGAAAGTGGCGATAATGGGTTTGATAATATACTCTATGGAATTCCAATCAAAGCTCATGTTAGATGTGAAGGATGTCTGACATGAGCTTCGATTGGAATTCCATAGAGCATATTATCAAACCCATTATCGCCACTTTAGCGACACTTTCCTGCCGATAAAGTGGCAATAATTTGTGTCGTCCAAGCCTGATATTATGGCCCAGAGTGTGTAGTGTACAGCAGCTTCTCTGTAAAATGTATAATAACCTCCGAGCAGTGACAACAGATAGGTTACAACAGTCTGACAAACAGATCATCAACCTTATTACGCCACTTTTGAATCACTTTTAACATAGGTAAACTCATGCAATGAGCTAGTAAATCTACGTCTGGTTCAACTAAAAATCTCAACTCCAGAGTCTGCGACAGTTTTTTTTTTTTAACATAACATTTTATTGAAAAGAAAACAGAGTCAATAAATCAGTCACATACAAAATGACAAAATAGAATCAAGATACAAAATTAATAGAATAACATATCAGCGCACAATTCGAGATAAGGGTCCAGCTCTGTCCATGGCGAATTCTGTCGTCGGAGAGTCACAGAGTTCCCCACGGTATTTATTCCAGTATCCCAATTTCTTATCCCACTTTGCAGGGCAGTCTCTAAGTTTGTATACTGTTTTTTCGGCAAGCATACAGCGGTCCATCTCAGCCACCCAACCCACCACCAATGGCCTCTCAGCAGAGCCCAATTTCATAGCAATTGAGCGTTTAGTAAGCAGGAAACCCAACGCCGCCCACTGTAATTCAAGTTCGTTCAGGTCCGTGGACCCCATATATTGTGGACACTTTCATTCGGTGATAGTAGGACTGGCTTTCCCAGGGAGTTTCTCATCTTTCGAACAGTTCCCCCCCAGAATTTATCGGACAGTCCCACAATACATGATAGAAGGTGGCAGACAAACCGCAGCCCCTTAAACACAGGTCGTCAGGGCGCCTACCAATTCTAGCCAGTAATGTAGTGGACATGTAGGCCCTATATAGTACCTTCAATTGGATCAGTCGGAACCGATGATTGTTTGCTGTCTCCCTAGGGGACATTAGGACCGCCCGCCAGTCCTCTTCCCCATGGGACCTAAATCTGCCTGCCATTTGTCTCGTAGGGGCTAGAAGGTATCAGGGAGGTTGTTACAAAGTTTATGATAGGTGTAGGAGATTCCCTTTGCAGGGAGAGGTTCCGAAAGCAGTCTATCCTCCAAGGGGGAGGTCTCAGGTATGGAGGAAAGATCAGGGATAGCATTGAGGATAGCATGTCTGATTTGGAGGTAGCGGAACAGCTCTGTTTGTGCGAGGGAGTGTTTGATTTGCAGGTCCTCAAATGTCAGTAGCTTGCCTTTATGTATTAGGTCTCTCACCGTCGAAATCCCTATTGTGTCCCATCAGTCGAATCCCAAGTGGAAGCATAGGGAGCCTAGCTGTTGCGACGACCACAGCTGTGTCGCTCTGGTGAGCTTATCCGACCAGCCCATACACTTGTTGGCCCTGTGCCAGATTGCGACTGTTTGTGCCATGGGTCCAACGAACCTGTTCCTGGTCGGTTTGCTGTAAAGGGCCCCTAGGTAACCCTTCCACCCCGTCTGACATCTGTCTAGGTGGAAGTCTGGATTCAGGGGTGAGCCATGGATCCAATGGTTGGTGGCCACCAGCTGCGATGACCAATAATAAAGGCGCAGGTTAGGCAAGGCGATACCTCGGTCATACCAACTCTAGGTGAGCTTTTGAAGGGTGATGCGTGCCGCCCGCCATCCCATAGCATAAGTCGTATGTCACTCTTCACAGCGTTGAAGTAGGAGTCAGGAATCGGGAAGGGACAATTCTGTAGGGCATACAAGAAGCGCGGGAGTGCCAACATTTTAAATAAGGCCGCCCTGCCAGGGAGGGAGAGTGGTAAAGATCGCCAATGAGCTACATCACTGTGTAGCCGACGCAGGGAGACCAATATGTTCCGGTCATGGAAAATCGTGGGGTCCGGGGTGACAAAGATACCTAGATATTTAAAGCCATCTTGAGCTATTGTGATAGTAAACCCTCGGGGTAGTCGGGGTGGGGGGCCGTGTAGCATATATAGTGTTGATTTAGACCATTTGATCGAATAACACGAATATTTTCCGAAATTGGGAAGGACATGGAATAGGCTATTAATCAAGGACCGGGGGAGGTGACATATACCAGGATGTCGTCGGCATAAAGGGAGATTTTATCGATTGTCTCGACATTCCATTGGAGGCCCTGATGGAAACGTCCGTGCGGATCCAGTGGGCCTGGGGTTCCAGGGTGAGGGCAAAGAGTAGTGGCGACAGGGGGCATCCTTGTCGGGTTCCCCTTGTGGAGTCTAAATCGGCGAGACGTGTGGTTATTAACCCACACTTTGCCCAATAGGTCTGTATATAGGAGCCGTACCCATTGGATGAACTTGGGTCCAAAGCCAAATCTGAGCAGGACCTCAAAGAGGTAGGACCACTCAATCGAGTCGAACGCCATTGTGGCGTTGAGGGACAGAATGGCGGAGTCCTGTTGTATAAAAGGTTGCCGACTCAGAACATTATTGACTCTCTGCAAATTTTTGGCCGTATTTCGTCCCGGGAGGAAGCCCGACTGATCGTCATGGATGAGGGAGGGAAGCACATCGAGGAGCCGATTGGCTAGAAGCTTGGCTAGAATCTTGGCCTCCGCGCTGATCAGAGAGATTGGCCTATAGGAACCGCAGTCGGTGGGTGTCTGCGACACAGTTTTAATGTTGTTTTCTCTCTCTCTCACTCTCTGTGACATCATTTCGCTTTCTCTCTTAAACTTAGACACTGCTGTCTGCTTCGACGTGTAGAAGATCTGCTCAACTAAAGTTGTGAACTCCACTTCCTAAAGTGTTTGGCCCAAAGTTTACACAACGGTAAGCACAGAGGCCTTGATCTACAAATACTTCATAGGAATACATTCGAAATATTTCGGCATAACGGGCGTCAGTAACGCAGTAGGCACTTCCAAATAGACACCACTTGAACGTGGCACTATAACAAGTAAAAAGTACCAGGTACACGGCACTTGTAAAACTGTAGTGTTAGCTTTATTTTTGAAACGAGAGAGGGCCATATTATCAACCATTGGCGACAAAATTATCGCCACTTTATCGCCAGCAAACTGCCGCTAAAGTGGCCATAATAGGTTTGATAATATGGTCTATGGAATTCCAATCGAAGCTCATGTTAGATATGAAGAACATCTGACATGATCTTTGATTGGAATTCCATAGAGCATATTATCAAACCCATTATCGCCACTTTAGCGACACTTTCCTGCCGATAAAGTGGCAATAATTTTTGTCGCCTAGGCTTGATATTATTTCCGAGAGTGTGTAGTGTACAGCAGCTTCTCTGTAAAATGTATAATTACCTCCGAGCAGTGACAACAGATAGGTTACAACAGTCTGACAAACAGATCATCAACCTTATTACGCCACTTTTGAGTCACTTTTAACATGGGTAAAGTGATGCAAAGAGCTAGTACATCTGCGTCTGGTTCAACAAAAAATCTCAACTCCAGACTCTGCGACACAGTTTTAATGTTTTCTCTCTCTCTCACTCTCTGTGACATAATGTCTCTATCTCTCTTAAACTTAGACACTGCTGTCTGCTTGGACGTCTAGAAGATCAGCCCACCTGAAGTTGTCCATCCCAGTGCCTGCAGTGTTTGGCCGCAAGCTTTATACAACGGTAAGCACACAGGCCTAGATCTACAAATCCTTCATAGGAATGCATTAGAAATAAGTCGCCATAACGGGCGTCAGTAACGCAGTAAGCACTTCCATATAGACACCACTTGAACACCTCACTATAACAGAACTGGAATGTACGAGTCACACTACTGCACACGTAAAACTGTAGAGTTACCACAACTTGTAATGCTTCAGCTCATTTACTCACATCTACATAATTCTAAACTCTAATGTTCTTTTTTCTTTTGCAGATTATCAATTGGACACCTTTTGGAATCCATTTCACAATTTCTTTATAACATTGTTTAACTTATTTTGCCAGTTCTAATATAGTTATAATTGAGTTTTGTTTATATTCATTGTTTAATAAAAGTTAATTTAAAAAAACAGCATACTTCTTTTATTTTGTGGGGGAGGGGTATGACGGTCCACAATAAAAATAATGTTGAAATACTATAGTAAGATATTCAAGACTAGTATTGAAAACGACTGAGTTCTAACTAACTGATATAATAAATACAACGGGGAGAAACTACTAAAATGGCGGTGGACGGAGTACGTAATCAACGTTTGGCGCCTCGGCACTACCTTTCAAATGAATATCTAAAAAATATGACTATTAATACTGTGCAAAAGTACAGAGCGGGATGAATCACACGAACCGGGAAAAGAAAGCGACAGATTTACTAACTGATATAAAGAAAGCTTTGCTCGTTCAAAACGACGCTGATCCTGCGAAGAAAGTACAACTGCTACACCAAAAAAAAGGAAAGCTTTACATTCAAAAAGCGATACATTGTCGCGGCTTTTATCGACATGAAACTGCCGATAAAGCGGCGATAATGTGCTTGATAATAGGCCCTTGTAACTTCCCATAGCAGCCCAGGATCTGATCCGAACCTAGGCTGCTATGGTTATTCACAAGTACATATTATTAAGCCCATTATCTCCGCTTTATCGGCAGCTTCCTACCAATAAATGCGACGATAATGTATCGCCTTTTGTTGATAATATGGACCATTGCTCTTTTTTTGACCAGTAAACTTAGGTGCATATTATCAAGAACCTTTGTTAAAATTAAGCACCGGATGAATCACACGAACCGGGAAAAGAAAGCGACAGATTTACTAACTGGTATAAAGAAAGGTTTCCTTGTTGAACTTGAAGAAAAAGAAAACGTGGGCTTCGAAACGACGCTGAGCATGCGAAGAGAGTACAACTGCTACACCAAAAAAAAGGAAAGCTATACAAACAAAAGGCGATACATTATCGCCGCTTTTATCGACAGGAAACTGCAGATAAAGCGGCGATAATGTGCTTTATAATAGGCCCTTGTAACTTCCCATAGCAGCCCAGGTTCTGATCCTAACCTAGGCTGCTATGGTTATTCACAAGTACATATTATCAAGCCCATTATCTCCGCTTTATCGGCAGTTTCCTGCAAATAAATGCGACGATAATGTATTGCCTTTTGTTGAAAATATGGACCATTGCTTTTTTTTTTGACCAGTAAACTTAGGTGCATATTATCAAGGACCGGTGTTAAAATTGTTGCCGTTTTATTGGCAAGAAACTGCTGATAAAACGGCGATAATGAGCTTCATAATACGGCCTTGTTATTTCCCATAAAACCCCATGATAGCACCAGAAAATAGGCTACTATGGGACTTAACAAGGACGTACTATCAAGCCCACCCTCCCAAAAATTAATAAAAAACTCCAGACAAACGATCTTGCCACGAATGCTGCCCTGGCCTTGGCTAAGGAACAGCAAGGTCGCATTTATGACGTTGGTGACAAGGCTGGGAAGTTGCTGGCCTGGTTGGACAGGAGGGAGATGGCCAGCCGCGTCGTACCCGCGATTTTGGGCGACGACGGGGTTGCTGTCACTGACCCCAGTGCCATTGCCGAGTCTTTTGCTGATTACTTCCGGGGTGTCTACACCTCTACTTCAGACTGCTCTGAGGCTGACTCGACAACGCTTCTCTCGGCGGTTGACCTTCCCTGTCTCTCTGAAGAGGACCGTGACGATTTGGATAGAGACATATCTGCTGACGAGATCGCTCTTGCGATCCGCTCGTTGCGGTCGGGTAAGGCATCTGGTCCCAATGGCATCCCGGTCGAGATGTATAGGATTCGGCCAGACGTGGTTTCCCCGCACTTGCGTACTATGTTTTTGGAAGCACGAGACGCCGGCCTTCTTCCCCTTGACCAGAGGTTGGCCACCATTGTGGTCATCCATAAGGAAGGGAAGCCGAGAGACATGTGTCGTTCTTATCGTCCCATTTCTCTCCTGAATGTCGAGCCTAAGATCCTTGCCAAGCTACTCGCTAATCGACTGATTGGAGTTATTGGCGACTTAGTGCATCCGGACCAGTCGGGCTTTATTCCTCACTGCAACACTGCCCTCAATTTGCGTCGACTCCACGGCGCCCTGGCTAGGGCCCATACCCTTGAGGAACCGGCAGTCCTCGCTTCTCTTGACGCCACGATGGCCTTTGACTCTCTTGAGTGGAGTTACATCTGGGCAGTGTTGACTAAGCTCGGTTTTGGCCCGGTGTTCGTGGGATGGGTGAAACTTCTCTACGCCAGTCAACTGGCTAATGTTACAGTCAATGGCCGTCTATCGGCGTCTTTTGCCCTTCAGAGAGGGACCAGACAGGGTTGCCCCTTGTCGCCTCTTCTGTTTGCCCTGGCTCTTGAGCCGCTCGCGGCCATGTTGCGCACGCACCCTGATCTGCATGGCATAACCTGTGCCCCCGGCTTCGAGGACAGGGTTTCCCTGTATGCCGACGATATTCCGCTCTACTTAACCTCCCCCTGCAAGTCACTCATCGTGGCATGCGACGTACTCAGACTTTTTGGACGGTACTCTGGCCTAGTTATCAACTGGGCCAAGTCCTCCCTGTACGTCCTAAAAGGGGACACGCCGCGCCTCCCCAGAGGCTGCAACATCCAGGTGGCCGGACATGGTTTCAAGTACTTAGGGATTTACATCTCCGGGAGTTCGAAGGCGCGATATGATCGCAACTTGCTCCCTCCTCTCCAGCGTCTCCGGCGCGACGTGGACAGTTGGCGCAAGCTTCCGCTCTCCCTACTTGGCCGTGCGGCATTATTTAAGATGATGTCTTTGCCCAGGTTCCTATATGCCTTGCAGAACACCCAGGATCCGGTTCCGGCCCGCTACTTTAGGGAGATTGAGAGTCTTCAAAGGGCCTTGCTCTGGGACGGTCGCCCCCGCGTCGCTATCACGAAGCTCACGCTTCCGTGGTACGACGGGGGCATAGCACTGCCGGACGTGCGTAGGTATTACTGGGCCTCCCAGCTCGCGGCTCTCAATCATGGCTTCTACGGTCAGGTGAACAGCCCCGGCTACGCCATGGATAGATGGCTCCTGGGCGGTGGTAACTATTACCGGGCCCTGTACTCGAGGTCCTTAGATCGGCGGATGTCGGGTCCAACGAAGACAGTGGTCCACATCTGGCGGGCGATTACCAAGGCGCAGGGCTGGCAGGGCAGGCTGACCAGATTCACCCCTCTGTATGACTCTGATATTTTGGGCAGGTTGTGGCACACCAAGGGCTTCGACAAATGGGACCTCATAGGCATCTCCAGGGTGGACGATATGATCTCTAAGGGCGAAATCAAGACCTTTCCTCAGTTACAGGCTGAATACCAGTTGGGCGGCTCGGAGTTCTTCCGCTACGCCCAGCTGCGGCACGCGCTGCTCTCTGCCAAACCGACGGAGGGGGCAATACCAGAGAGCTCTCCCTTGGAAGACAGAGTGTTGGATGGCCATATGCCCGATAGTGCTATCTCATTGTCATATAAAAAACTAATCAATGTCCGCACTGACCTTCTCCTTGGAGTGCGTGATCAATGGGTGGGAGATGGCCTAGAGATCGACGATGAGGATTGGCAGAGTGCAGTGTCCTCCCCTAAAGAGGTTGCCATCTCCTCTCGTCTTAGGCTGGTGCAATTCAAGATCTTGCACAGAGTGTATGTGACTGGCCCCCGGCTTGTGCGTATGGGATACTCGCCCGACGGACTTTGTCGTCGTGGCTGTGGTGCCCTTGCTACCTTCCTACACATCCTATGGGAATGCCCCGTCATAGCCTCCTACTGGAGAAGAGTGCACCGGATTATGAGTGAAGTGACTGGAGTGGTGACTATTGCAGAAGCTCGGAGGTGTCTCCTCAACATCTGGGAACCATCTGATCACAACATGGCGCAGACACAGTGGGTGACCCTGGGTAACATGGTGGCCAAGCGGGACATCGCTCAAAAGTGGGGTGCAGCCACGGCTCCCCTTGTGGTACAGTGGAAAGCCAACATGGATTGGTGTATGTTCCGGGAGAAGACGGTCTATGTTGCCAGGGGTAGGCCCCAGAAATGGAGTAAAGTGTGGGGAGCCTGGAATGCTTACCGGGGTGATGTATGCCTGCCGCCAGAGCCTGTTTCTCTAGATGAACATATGTCACCATAGCCTGCGACACCAACTGTGACACGCTGAACTGATTGATCCTCTCTCTCCTCCTCCCTTCTGCTATCCTGCTTCATTCTCCTGTATCAGTGACTCCCTGCTTGCTCTCCACTACCCGCTACCAATACCTTGACAGATTTCTTTACTCCATTGCCACTCTTTGGCGCCGTTTGGCGTTTCTTTCCTTTGTTTCTGTTCTCTTTCAATATAAAATATAAAAAACAACCTTCACTGTTCTGTTACGAATGTTCTTGCACTATTGCGCTCCTGATTCACCATGCTGCCTTGCCTCCGGGATGTTAGGCTGAATAGCTGTGTGCTCTTTCAAAATAAAGGTTTTAAAAATTATAAATAAAAAAAAAAAAAAACTCCAGACAATGCAGATACCCGGAGCTAGAAGGTCATTTAACATATCACTGCCCCAGAAATGTGGTGTTCCCCGCGACGTGTACGGGGACAGAGAGAGTAAGCTCAAAAATTATTTTTTTTTAATTTTAAATAGACCCGAGGGATGCCGTTCCCCGAGACTGCGGGGACTAGGACTGTAACCCCCCTCCGCATACTTCAAAATAAAACCAGAGGATTGCCCTTCCCCAGTGCTCGGGGCATCTTACAAGCCCCCATTATGCAGAAAAATTGCCCCCGTAATTTACCCTGGGACCTAATGAATAAAACGGACATCTACTTTTTTTTCACCTTTTCCACCGCATACAAGTACTGCATGAATACCCCGCCATTTAAAAAAAAAAAAATAATTGACCCTAAAGATCCATGTACCACCCCCTGACCAAGACTTTAGGCTCAGAATGTTTCTACCCTGCCCCCTTTCCTTATTTCTCAACTTTGTTTTACTGTTTTCCTGTGACTCTGCTCTTCCGACAAACAACATGGCTGCCAATACTTCTTGGTTTGGAGTATTGACAGCCAATCAGCATGCAGCTCTTGCTCATAATTGTAGGTATTAACAAACGTGTACGCCGCGATTTTTCTTTAAAAAAATAAAATAAAAAATAAAGCCTAAACATCCATATACAACCCCCTAAGCAAGCCTAGAGGGTCAGAATACCTCTACCCTACCCCCTTCCCTTATTTCTCAACTTTGTTTTACTGTTTTCTTCTGATTCGGTTCTAGCGAGGCACAACATGGCCGCCAACACTTCCTGGTTTCGAGTGTTGACAGACATTTCACTGCCAATCAGCATGCAGCTCGCGCTTGTAATTGAACAGATTTCAGTACGCGTACTGAACTCCGACTCTAGATATCGCTTTGATTTTACTTGCAATTTTCTCAAAAACTACTTACCAGATTTACACCATTTAACAAAGAGCACAATCTGCAAACAGAACTCTACCTCTCTGCCAAATTTTGTGTAATTCCGTTCAGCCGTTCGGACTGTAGCCCTGGGTAAAGGTCCCTATGGAAAATTGCATGGTGAAAACACATTTTGGGACCCCCCCTTTTTTCTCGGCCCCCGCTTGATGAATCACCCCCAAACTTTCAGGGAAGGAGCGGAACTGAGCAGGCCATTTTCTTGGAGACATTGGCGAAGATTCGTCCACCGACGCCAAAGGTATTCCAAATAGAATGTTGTGGATTTCCTATGGAAACTAGGTCCTAACTATAACTACCTACTGGTGACCGCCAGTAGATAATGTTGCTTATACTTATCATAAATATACGTACCTAGCATGGTAAAGACATGCGTGGTAAAAGCATCTGTGTGGTGAAGACATGTGTGGTGAAGTCATACAAGCTAATACACAGGCATAGAGACAAGAGGCAGGTGTGACCCTTGAGCTGCTGTTTTTCCTGCAGGCTCAATCACCAGCAGCCTACAACATGTACTATATTATATACTGTTCCTTATAAGGCCATTTTGAAAATACAGCAAGCATATGGTCTCCCTTACATGATGGGTCCAAAGCCAATCAGGAGTGATACATTTGTATTATCTTTTTCTTACAAAAACAACACATGTGCAACAATGTGTGCGTTAGGAAAAAGCTACTATTCTGAAAACAAAACAATGTGCATTCATACGATTATGCAGAAGGGCAACACCCAGCATATTCAATTGCCAAACATAAATGAAAGTAACTGAGTTATCAAACTCTTTCTAAAGTGTTGCACGTAGTGGAAAGCGCATTCTAAGAGATCAATAGAACCCTTGCGTACAGAACATAAGTATCCAACAGAAAGTCATCCCAAAAGAAAACTAAACACTACTGTTAACTACTGCAACGTATCAGTTGATTTCCCAAAGAAATAAAAACTCTTACCAGCATTAATAACTTTAAAAACAGAAGTGGAAATAGAAACTACTGTCTGGTCAGACCCCTGGTCAAGCAGCAAGTGTTTGTTTGCATGCTATAAAGAAAACACCATGCTGTCTTCACAGGTAATTAATACATCTTAGCAGTTGTAAAAGCAAAATGGCAACTATTGATATCCCAGTGGAATGCAAGCTGTGGCAGCTACTGAAGCACACCCAAGGAAAAGCGACCTCAAAACAAACACACTTTCATACGTAAGAATGTGACTCAAGACCCCAAAACATCTTCTGGTAAAAGCGACTGCAGAATCCACAAAATGCCTTACAGAAACCATACAGAGTGCAATGGAGAATAGAAGCATGCAACGAAATAGAGCTTTGAAATATACATTCGCATGAAGTCCTTCACAAAAAAGAAAACAAGCATTTGCAATGCAATAGGTTTCGCTTGGTGAAAGAGCAATTTGTGTTGGTAATTTGAAAGTGTTGTACTTTGTTTTTGGGCTTAGGGTTGGCAGAGCCTTTTTGTATTGATACAACCACAATTTGTCAAGAGGTTGCAGGCTGAGTCTTGAGGGCAGGAACTGATTTGCGGCTACATCAGAAAAGAGTCAGAAGTGGAAATCCTGCTTAATTTTGCTTCAAACCCTAATAAATATTGCAAGGGGAAAGGGCTCCAACTGAGAGCATGTGAAGGGATAAATACCCGTGCAGGAATGTGATTTTGGAATGCTGCAGCATAAAATAAAATTAGTGGGTTGATTAAATAAAAGCTGCGCGTGGTGATTTATGAAATGTCGCATGTTCACTAGTGTGTGGGCAAGCCACTTAAAAGTAGATGCCGTACTTTCACACGCGTTGCCTGTGCACAGAGAGCTCCCTCCACGGTCCGCCCAAAGTGTGCTCGGTTTTTAGATCTCGATAAGAAAATGTCTAAAAAAGAATCTGTTGAAATCCATGTATGTACATTTCTACACATCTTCGCAACTTACAGCTACAGAAGTAAGCAAGTTTAATATATGCACAAAAGAGTAGCCCGTAAAATACCGTGTGAGTGCCAGAAGATGCGCGAGTGCTCTCCGGCCAAGGCATTCACCAGCCTGCTTCCTGGAAGCTGAGCAAAAGAGCTCTGGGCGTCCTTTCATGTGGCAGACGTCACAAACTCAGCTGTTAATCGGTGCTGGGGGCTAAGAGACCACTTTTATATAGCGCCTCGCTACTTAGTTTTCCGTGTCTAAGCGCCATGAAACCGGTTCTGGTGACACTATGCATTGGTATACTATTAATCGACCCCTCGGGGATGGAAGGTTGAGGTGGGCCTGCCGGCATTCCATTTAGTTATCTGCGGTAGTGGCAGACGGCAGAGGCGAGCGTTTAACCATGGAGTCGGCCATGATCCAAGCTAAAAGCGAACATAGCGGACACAAATGTATTCGGTCCCTAGGCATCAGGTGGCCCCTGTGTGCTGGCCGTTGATGGTGGGGTACTCACGGGTAAAAGTTAAACCCCCAGCACGTTCCTCTTCGCCCGTCTGAGGGTCACACTGCCGGGTCCAATGTACCGGTGTCTGAATCCTGCGGAGCAGAAGGGCAGAATACTCGGAAATAAAGCCGCCACCCGAGCCACCACAATCAGAATCACGAGACTCCATATAAACAACCGACGAAAGATGCGCAGCCCTCAAGAGGAATCAACACCAGCTAAACGACACCAGCGAAGCGAACCACAACACAGGCCTTCGAAGCGCAAGCACAGGCCACATCCCGTAGAACAATCCTCACGCACACGGCACATAAAACTTCAAGCAAACACCAAAAAGAGTGTAGACAGTAGCACAGGTCCAGACAAAACACCAGCAAACCCAGGCCCGACGAAGCATGGAGCACACAGCTCACAGAAGCACGGCCGACCTATGCAGGAGTCCAGAAAAATAGAAGAAAACAGAAACACAAGTCTGCAAAAAACAACACACAGAATCACATCAGAAAAACAAGCGGAAACACGAGCCCTTAGAAGCACAAGCCACATAAACACAGTCCAAACAAGTGCAGAGAGAGAGAGAGGATGGGTGGGCGTGGGCCGTATGTATGGGGAATATTAAAGTAAATAATATAACAATGATTGTATGTAATGATAATAATAAAAATACCTACAGCGGATGTAATACGTGTAGCGCTGTATCGACTGATTCGCAAAGCGTTTTGTTTGCCGCTGAATGGAAGACTGGGCGCTATATAAAATAATCTAGCATGACAAGACACGGTATTCCTTAGGGCCCCGAAGCTCTGGTGTGGATTTGTGTAGACGGCGTTGCTAGCCCAGGTGGGTCGTGGACTCTGGGGCCCCCGCACTGGCCCCGGTCCCACGCCTCGCGCGCAGTGGGCCAGCATCACGCCCTTGGGATGGGTGAGGGTCGAGGGACTGTACCACGCCTTGCGCCCTGCGCCTAGTGACATGTCTCATGGGCTCTAGGCGCATCTCACGCGCAGTGGGCCAAGTCACACGCCTCACGCGCATGAGACCGAGGAACACTTCTCACGCACACGGGCCAGTAACAGGCCTATTGACACTCCTCATGCACACGGGCCAGTAACAGGCCTATTGACACTCCTCACGCACACGGGTCAGTAACAGGTCTATTCACACTTCTCATGCCCACGGGACAGTAACGGGCGTCACGCGCTGGGCCTGGTAACACTCCTCACGCGCACTGGGCCAGTGACTAGCCTCATGCCCGTTGGGTCTGGCCTGCCCTTGGAGGGACGGGCTCCACTTTGCATGAACGGATTCTACGTTTCCGAGGTACCGGAGCAGCGCTCCGGTACTTTACGCACCCGGGAGACAAGTCTGCTTCGGGGTGCATTTCCCGTCTGAATGCCAAAGTCCCTTCCGGTGAAACTGATTTTCTCAGCGCTGTGTCCATCGTCCGTGGTCGTGGTCTGCTTCAGAACTTGATTTTCACGCACCGGCACTGGTTTTAGGGATTCAGGCTTATTTTTACTCTTTGCTCAGAGCAAGAGAGCGAGAGACAGAAACGGGAGGAAGAACGAGAAGGTGAAGAAAACTGTGATAAAAGGAAGAAATCGGGGAAGAAAATATAGATCTATAAGGAGATAGGAAATGTAGGGGGAGAAGAGACACTATGTGGTGTTTGGCAGCTCCAGCTTCCAGCAGGCGGACGCGGGCGGCCGAGATCAGCGCCCGGAGCCTGGACTTGCCTTTGCGCATCCGCGGATCCAGCCATAACGGGTTGAGGTGTCTCGAGCGCGAATCAGATGCAAACATGGCATGTAAACTTTAGTCCTACGAATTCGTATCTGCGTTAAATACCGATCGCAAAATGTATAGAAGTTGTACGCAAGGTCTAGCACCTGTTACTCATGTGTGGCGCCACGAGAGCCGGCGGGTCACCTTTGGAGCGTCGGAGGTTCCTGAGAATGCTGGTTTCTGTTTTTTTTCCTCTTCTACTGAATTTCTTCATATCAGTAAACAACTACCGAGTGGCGGCAAAGGCGGAAAGTAACCTTCCCTCATCCCTAAGTGTACAGGCTCCTGCCTGCCCTCCGTAAAGCGCACCGCAGAACTCGCATTAGTATTACAGCCACCATGCTGCTACTGCTGAAATTGACCCTGTTACAGCCGTGCTTCTGCTTCCGGGTAACGTTCGTATTGTGCATGTATGCTGGAGAGGTCAGGTAAAGAAACACAAGGAAACAAGTCAGGTCCCGGGCCGCGCTGTGATTGGCTGACGTCACGGGGGTGTCCCGGGCCGACAGCCAATCACAGCGCGGCCCAGGAATGACGTCACGGGGGTGTCCCGGGCCGGCAGCCAATCGCAGCGCGGCCCGGGACAAAGGGGCGGGGCTTAAAAAAGCACCAGAAACGCCCCGAATCGCGTTTTCGAGAGAAAGCGCGATTGACAGCCTCTGTCTCCCAATGGCTAGCCTCCATTTATGGAGCTAGCCAATTGGAAACAGAGGCTGTCCTAACCTCACTACTAAAAACAAAAGATTTCGACTGGGAGGGGCTTCGCCCCTCGCCAAAAGTCGAAACCTAAAAATAGTTCCAAAAAGGAAGCAGTCCTGGAAGAAATCAAGGAGCCAGTTAGGGAGGTGGCACACAGGCTATGTGTGCTTCATGGGAGTAACTAACTCCAGCTGGACAGCCTATAACAAATTGCCAGCAAACAGAAAGTTTGCAGGACAAAAGGCAAAACCAATGGAAAGCAATGGACAGAATGCATTTCTAGGTCAGTTGCTAACATGTCCCTAATTAGACAACTGAGCTGTCTGGAAGGCTTCGACCTGAAAAGCAGGAGGACGATCATTTTCATATGTGACCTCCTTACTGGAGAATTCTCTGCCTCCTCCCATGTGACTTACCGGCGACCATCTAACATTTCGGAAGGTGCTTAAAACTCACCCGTTTACAATTTGATTTCATTTGGTTAGGACAGTCACAGCGCCAGAAAACCTTGATGACCCTGCGTGCGCTACAAAACATTGTAACATAACAACATACTTCCATCTTTACTTCAAGCTGCAAATGTATGCCATTTCCTGCTAAAGCCCGCACCTGTCAGCGTCTTACCTTGTGAACTTGTTTTCAGAACTCTAACCGGCACAGAATGTCGATTTTCATGAGAGGAAGAGAATGGGAATTAATTTATGAGTATTACAATACAACTGCGCAATTTCCGGCGTAGGTGTGGAACCTTTCAGACTGCTGGATGTTTACACCTAGATTTCTGACGCCATAAAACCCACAACCGCAGTGTTGGGTGTTTTAAAAAAACAAGTGGAAATAAACCGAGACAGTTTCAAATTAAGTTTCCTCTAGTTGCCTAAAAACGTGTTTAAAGAAAGTAATTAAAGAGTTTTAAATTGCGTGGAGCTACTTCAGTGGGTTGTATTTCCTGCTGAAAATATATGTAGAATATCTGTTGCATGAAATGTTCATTCACAAAACGTAACGTAATGTAACATAGCATAGCATAAAATATGAATCTAAGAGATAACTTTGTCTAAAAAAAAAAGAATAACAAAAAATATCACATACACCACAAAACAATACAAGACATAACACTTTGCTTAACAAAAAGGGCAAACCACATTATATAAAGGTAATTGTGTAATACAATTTGCCTTAATTTATACAGTAGATCTATATCAGTACATAATTTAAATGGTCTGTACAAGTACACAGAAGTAGGTGGGGGAGTGTTTCAGACAACACGAATTAAGTGATACGGCAAAAACAGGAAAACAGGAATTTTACCATGTGCACGTCGACTTTAGGTTCTTCTTCAGCACCTTGAGAGAGTGGAACAGATGACACTTTAAAATGGAGACTTTGGACATTTAGATCCCTATCGGTGGTCTGTCAGTCCTCCTCCAGCCCAAAGGAGAACCATCTGCCATATTCTGAGATCCTCACAGTATTGTCAAGGAATTCTCTTCACCAATGCACTCCTGCATGAACAGGAGCTTTTTCAGTAACAAAGTCAAGGCCAGGGTTTGTTTCTGAAATGGAAAACAAATGTCCCTGATGTGTAGGAAGATTCCATCTTTTGTGTTAGGAGACGTTTTATTTTTCTTCTTTTCCTCCCCCATTCCTCTGTGCCTCGTGTGGTGGACCTGGACATGAAAAATCAACGTGGGAATGCCTTCATTAAATGCTGTGGGCCTTCTGATACTGTAACTCTGGAGGCGCTGGGGTGGATAGGCCATCTAGAAAAGGTTTCTAATCCATCTTGATGGATCATCAGTATCTGAGAGTGATTCAAGCATTCCTTCCATTATTTTGTTGATTGTTGGTTTACTGTATTCATGAGTGAAGAAGATGAGGCGTGCAAGCCAGAAGCTGCATTTACCCCTGATCCCCATTCTCACCACTGCCTTTCAAAGCATTGCATTGATATTCTGCAGCCTTTGGGAGTGTTAGTGCAACAAGCAGTGTGTGGCTCCTGTGGGTGCTGTCAGCTGCCCCTATCGCCACTGCTTTTGCAAGGAGACAGAACATACAGGCCAGGGAAAGCAGCATAAGACTGCAAAGGTTTGTGGGTACCTACCGGTGCAAAGACAACAGAATGTAAACTGTTAGACCTATAGAAAGGCACCAAGGGTAGAAAGAGAGAGGACCTGGATGTGTCAAAATACTTACACTTAATCTTAAACTAAAAGGAAGTGACCCAACCACCAAGGGACTGGGTGCCAACACAAACAGTTTAAAGTAATTTTTCCCTTGGACTTATTAACACAAATGGTCATTCAAACTTACACACTCCTATATCTACACTATGTCAGAGGGAAAAGTCTCCCCTGGCTACACTAACAAACCCATTGCAAATGTGACTCCAAAATTATCATGAAAATATCCCCCAAAAATTATGATGTCATTAATAAAGGTCATTTAAAAACACAAAAATCAACAATATATTTCACAAAAAATAATTATAAAAAGTTAAAATCATTTACACAAAAAGAGACAAATTCAAGTGAATCATTACGAAATCATCAAATTTCATTAATCCGTTAGAATCTTAAGCACCACGTCAAGCCAATATTAGCAAATGACATTACATTAGTTCCTCAGATTTAATAAAGACAATTGCGTTGACGCGTTTCGGTGTGTTACTCGTTTTTGCACCACCTTTTTCAAGACAGAAAACTTTGTTGTCCCTCTTTTTTTGTGTTCAGTATTTAAAAAGTCAAATACAATCTTGTGATGGTTGTGTCCCGGGGTTATAGCGAAACGCTTGATGGTGTTTGCTAATCCCGTTGTGTTCCGATCTAGGAGATCTGTTTCACCCCACTAGCTCCTTATTTTTCAGGAAGATATCACTTTCCCAGCACTCTCTATTAGTTGTAGCAGGTCTGTGTATGTGGCCCTTCGGGACCTCGTATTAATTCGTGGTCCGCGGTGCCGTCTATTTCCTCAGAATTAATTACTCTTTTAATGCAGAGAAAGTGCCGTCAGTTACCTAAGTAAACAAACTATACTTACAGCCAGATCAATACTCCTGAGTAGAAGGAGTTAGAGATACAAGGCATGCTTCTCAAAGATGTTATTGTGACATACTCTTGAAGTACTTCCGAGTTCCAGGATTAACCAGGGAGAAAGCCAGTACTACAAGAGTGGTAGTACTTATGCGCACACAAATCTTTGTGAATTAAGGCCATTATTTTTTCACTTTATGTGGAGGCAAATTGTTGGGGCAACACATTGTCAGTCTTGATGTGATGAAGATGCAATCATGAACCCCTGATTCTTTGAGGACAAGTTAAAAGCCTTTTCATGTAGACATGACCTGGCTTGAAATGAGTCAAATAGCCGACACTTACGAAAAAGGAGCTAATGATTGAACATACATTGAAAATATATTGGACTATTTGAGGAATATGGCCTATACATATCAACTAAAGATTAATAGACCTAAAAAATGTATTTAATTGAAAGAGCCTGTGGAAGAGAGCCTGCCTCACCAAATGTGCCACAAGGATTTACGTGCCAAAACTCAGGAGGATTAACCATGCCACACCTCCAGGATTGGTGTCCAAAAAAACCTCTTGGCTTTGGGAAAACCTGAATGATGTTCTTGACAGTAGATGGTGAAGACGAAAGGAAGAGAGAAGACATGAGTGGAGGTGAAGAAGAGCAGCAAGAGAAAGGATCAGCAAACAAGAGGAGTTTTAGAGTGAACTAATAGGACTGGTACAGGAGAGAGAAACACACAAGCAGAAGAGAGGAATTTGAGAGTGCAGGAGGAGCAACCCATGAAGGGCAACGGCAAAGAAATATGAGCACAGGAGATGAGTTTGAGAATGGACGAGAAGGAGTAATGGCATGTGGTGGCCGAACCCTAAAGTGGCTCATTTCCTTCTTAGATGCCTCCTTTCTCTTCCACGGCCCATGAGTTAATGGTTGGTGTGCCTCAGGGCTCGGCACTCAGCCCCACCTTGTTTAATGTGTATCTCACATCTCTAGCTGTGTTAGGTGGGAGCTTAGGGGCTAAGGTAATCTCATATGCTGATGATACCCAGCTTATTTTCTCCTGTGGCAAGGGAGAAGAGCTCACTGGTGGAGTCATTAAGAAATGCATCTCTAATGGATTTCATAGATTGTCCGTTAATCAACTAAAATGAAATCCTAACATCACAGATTTAGTGTTTTTTGGCCCTATATTGCCAGATTAAAGGAGGACCTTCTGGCTGAAGTATTCCCCCATTCCTAGCCCACAACAAGGTATTGTAAAGAATTTAGGAATCAAATTTGATAGCACTCTTTCTTTCCAACCACAAATCCAGGCATTGGTTGGATCCTGCTTCGGGCTGTTATGCACTCTGAACAAAGGTCTTCCCTTACTGTTTGATGAAGCTAAGAAAACGATGATCCGAGCACTAATAACTTCCAAATTGGATACCGTAAACGAATTATACTTGGGTCTCACGGAGTATCTTTTTGGCAGACGTCAAGTAGTGCAGAATGCAGCTGTCCATATTCTCTTCAATCTACCCCCGAGAATCTATATTAACCCTGGGCGAAGAACTACGCTCTGTTCGTGGAGTTTGCGGAGTAGCGGCAACTAGGCGCTCCGCGTAGAACGCGTAGATGTCGACTACTCCGCAATCTGCAGCGTAGCGTAGTAGTTTTTCTTTCTCGCGCGCTCAATAGCGTTCTCGCGCTCGCGGCAATGTGTTACCGTGGTTCTTCGTTCGCTTTCTCTATTTTCTCTCCCGGTCGCGTGTGCCACGATGTTTGGAAATCCGTCCGCACAATCCCACGCGACTGTGCGAACGCGATCACGTCATTTGGACGCGCGATCACGTCATTAGGACGCGCGAGGATGCATGTCGGTAAGATCGCGTTTCCGAACACGCAGAAACTGCAATCTGCACAGAATATCTCGAGAGCCTGTTAAAACCTTATTAAAATAATGACCATTTTCCTCTGGAAAACCCCTTAAAGTTGTCATTTGGCTGTATTTCTTTGGGCAAGGAATCCTCTTTTTATTTCTACTCTTTTTTTAAAGAGTAAGGAGGCAGTGCCCCTGAGTTTACAACTTCCTGTTCCTGTCCACCAGGCTCCTCCCAGTGCTTTGTCCATGTGCTGATCACTTTCATTTGGATTTGGAGCTGGAAGGATCACTTTTTGTGTATGTCGGCTGCATTATAGCTTTTTCTTGGATTTATTGAGGAATTTTGGATTTGGAATTCTCTTTTTCAAGTAAGTTGGAGTAATGATGTAGACTTGTTTGTTTGATTTGTGTTTTTTTTAACTACAGTATTCTGTGCTTTTCAATCCTGGTTAAAAATTATTATTGATGGAGGCCTGTACTTTCATGAGGGGCCAACTTGTATTTCTTTGTAATTTCATCCAGTATAGAGGTACCCATGGGTCCAACCATGTTTCTGGGGTGTCTGTTAATTTTCAAGTTTTTAAACATCATGGATGGCATTGGATTATTCAATAGCAATGTCTGTTGTTGTGGAATTTCTGTTTTATTGTGTAATTTAATTTTGTCTTTTTTTTCAGCCAATAGGTGACCCTAGTAGTTCATGTAGTTAGTGTAGGCCTGTTTGAGTTCATTGTATTTAGTTTCTGTGGGTGGCCTGGCCATGTGGTGGCGGGCATTTTGTGTTTCCAGCCACTGTGCTTTTGCCATAGGCCTCCAAGCTTGTGGCCTACTCTGCAAGTAGCCCAGAGGTACTACTCATAGGTGCATGAAAGTTCATCAACTGTTTTTGTGGTGTATCTTTAATTTGTACATCATGTATGGCATGGATGGCTTTGGATTGATTTTAGAAATTTGATTTTTGGTGTGGAATTTCAGGTTTTGGGTGTGTAACTAATATGGCACTTCCTGCCAGTAGGTAACCCTAGGAATACAGCTCGTGTAGTTTTGGTAACTTTGCACAGTGCGACAACGCGACCTTACAGTTTTTGTCTTGTTCGCCCGCTCAATGTGCGTGCTCGGGAACGCGATAACGACGTTTTGTACAATTGGCGCTGCCGAACACGCCGAATTTGCAAACTCGCGAGCAATATGTCCCGAGTTGCATAAAAGTTTCTCGAAAATGTTGGTTCTGGTTTTTTTGCTAAAAAAACTCCTCATGTTGTCATTTGGTTGTAGGTTTGTAGTTTTTGGAGCATGGACCACTTCCTGTTTCTGTCCTCTATGTAATTTCTTCTTTCTGGCGGTGCAGCCATTTTGTGAAGCAAAGCATTGTCCCTTTGCCATAGGCATTTATTGTCTGTCTTCTCTTTCTTTTCATGTTGTTGCGGGTGGCCAGGCCATGTGGTGACGGCCATTTTGTGTGAACTTCCTTCGTGCTTTTGCCATAGGCCTCCAAGCTTGTGGTCTATTCTGCCAGTAGGCCTAGAGTCCCAGAGGTAGTCAGCGGTGGTGCTTGATGTAGCTGTTTCCATTTTGTCTGTTCAATTTAACATCATTTAGGGCATGGATGGCATTGGATTGAATTTCCAAATGTGGTGTTTGGGGTGTAGGTAACTTTATGGGTGTGTGTTAACAAATGCCTTTGTATGTGTTGTTGTTGTGTAACTTTCATTTTCAAGCTTTTACCCATGGGGATTTCTTTTTTGCATTAACATGTGATGTGTAACAGGCATCATCCTTTGTCTGGCCATATAGGGATATGAGCCAGTTTGAGTTTATATTGTATCTATGTACCTTCTTGTTGTTGGGCTGACCATGGGGGTGGTTGCCATCAGGTGAAGCCAGGCATTGTGCTTCTCCCATAGGCCTGCTTTGTCTGTTTTTTCTTCCTTTCCTATTTTTCTTCCTTTTCTTATTTTTTTGGGGGGGTTTGTCAAGCGCCTGTCCATGTGGTGGCGGACATTTTGTGTGACCTTCCGTCGTGCTTTTGCCATAGGCCTCCAAGCTTGTGGTCTATTCTGCCAGTAGGCCTGGAGTGAGAGTCCCAGAGGTAGTCAGCGGGGGTGCTTGATGTAGCTGTTTCCATTTTGTCTGTTTAATCTCACATCATTAGGGCATGGATGTCATTGGATTGAATTTCCAAATGTGGTGTTTGGTGTGTAGGTAACTTTTGTGGTTGTGTGTTAATAAATGCCTTTGTATGTGTTTTTGTTGTGTAAGTTTACAACCTCTTAGCCATGGGGAATTTTATTTCTTGCATTAACCTGTGATGTGTAACAGGCATCCTCCTTTTTCTGTCCATATAGGGCTATATATAGGCCTGCTTGAGTTTATTGGTTTCTGGACTTGACCCATGTGGCTGGGAGCTGTGGTGGTGGTAGTAGTAGTGTTCTGTTTTGTTTTTTACACATAGGCCTGTGTGTCTTTCCATTGTTCATGTTGACTTACTGTTGGTTACATCACCAATCACCATTGCATTTGCTATCTGCTGCAGGTCACTGATTCTGCATCCATCCCACATGATGCACAAATTAAGGATAAACAAGTTCCACTTCCACTACATTTGTATTTTCGTTCTTTGCTATTCTTCTTACTCTTACTGAGTGTAATACAAGTAATTAAAAGTAAAGCTAAAACAATTCCAGATTTGACTGATGTTCTTCTGCCTTCTTTGCTTGTAGGTACACAAAAGACTGAGGAGGTGGTGGTTGTGATCATTCATCGCCCGTTGTACTAGCAGACGGACGTCCTTCTGTTCTACGCCACGTGTGGTGTGACTCACCTGACCAGACATCTCTGCAACTTGTGCAACTGAGTGCTGCTGCTGACATCTGAATAAGATGGGCCCTAAGAAAGCAGGTACCAGGTCCTCCAAGACCAAGAAAGTAGCTGAGAAGAAGGAACAGAAGAAGGAAGTGTCACTTAAGTCTGGTGTGGACCCCAAAACCTTTTTGGGAAAAAAACAGTACGCCTGCAGCAGCGGTGTCCGGGGTGCAAACTGGGGCCAGCACATCCGCATCAGTGGGGCCAAGCCACCAACCCAGGCCCAAGCAGATGAGTGTGGAAGAGGTAGCCAGCCTAATGGTAGAAAGCAGTGATACTGAGACTGACCTAAACTTATCGCTATCTCAAAGTAGTACACAATCCATGCAAGAGGGAACACAGCAGAAAAGTGGTGAACAACCACTGCCCGCAATAGTAGATGTTGAACAACAACAACCACAAGCACCGCCTGCAATAGTAGATGTTCAACAACAACAACAACCACAACCACAGCCCGCAATAGTAGTTCTTCAAGAACAACAACCACAACCTCCGCCCGCAATAGTATTTGTTGTTCCTCCCGAAGTCGGGGCATTTCAGGAAATTGAGCCTCATTCTGAGTAAGAAGAAGAGGAAGCCACTCCTGCAGGAGATCTATTGTCTTCCAAATCCCCACCGAGGAAAAGGAGGGTTAGTCCATCGAGTTCTTCGCCAAGCATCCCTTCTGATGATCTAGATCTCAATTGGGAGCCACAACAATCTGAGCGTGAGAGGGAGAGACATCCCAAGACCAGGCTAGAGAAAAGGAAGGTTCCAGCAAGCCTTACACTTATGGAGGTCGATGTAGATCAGCAGGATAATGATGATGATGATGAAGAGTCAGACCCAGTCATCACGAGCATTACTCCTGGTCCAGAGGACATGGAGACCAACATTTTCACCCTATCCAGAATGGCTGCGAGTAGGGATGTCGCACGCAAACCTCCTACACAGGCAACACCAAAAGTTCCGCCAGCTTCCATTTTTACATTAGCAAAGGGCCGGCAGCGTCCTACATCCAGCACAAGCGCCACCTCACCAGAAGTAGGTAGTGGTGGTACTACTACTGCGCAGCCACATAGTGAAATTCAACACACACCCTCCAGTTCATCCGGCATTGTAAGCGGCACCTCTAGCAGGAGACAAAATTTAAGCTCCCCAGTGTGGGACTTCTTTACGGTTAGCGCACACGAGGAGAACATTGCTATATGCTCCATTTGTCATGTCTCTGTTAGTCATGGTAAGCTTGGTACAAACTTTGGTACTGGAGGCCAAATGACCCATTTGAAAAAATACCACTTAATCAGGTGGGAGGACCACCTTCATAGCATACAAACTAGAACCATTGATGTTGGTGGGGATAAACTAGTACAAGGTCCACTCATGGTTGAACAGTAAGAAGAAGAGGGAGACATTCTATCTAGGAGTGGTACACAAACGACCCCTGTCGCCAGCACTGGAGTGGTACAGCCCACATCCTCCGCATCAGCAACTTCTCAGTGGCACCAGAGTAAGAGGAAGCCGGAGACACCAAGGAGTACTGGTGCGAAGTCTGCGATGCAAAGTGCTGCGTCGAGCATAACCGAAAGAAATACCAAGCAGCGTACCATTACTAGCATGTTTAGGCAGGAGGGAAAGTACGAGCGCAACCACCCAATAGCACGTTTATACAATGCTAACCTTGCAAAAATGTTAGCACTGGACCTTCTCCCTGGGGTGGGTTTTCGGGAATTTGTGACAACCATCTGCCCAAAATGGAACGTTGCTTGTTGCGCAGTAAGACGCCTTTGAGGCCACATGAGTGATGCAATGCATACAACTGAAGCGGTTGAAAAAAAACAAGGCACGTTTTTGTATGTACTATGGAGTTTGGTCAGTCCCTATTGCTTATCCATAATGTTACACCATTTGGCATGGCTGCAAAAAGCTTGCGTAATTGTATTTCATACTGTCTACCGTGCACCACTTTTGACAATATTTTTAGGCAGATGAGAAGATTTCCTTCTACGAACCAGAGATTTCCAGAGCTTACTAAAGATACATATGTAACCAGTATACGTTCAATGGTGAGGGGTCTCCCACATTTTCCACAGTTCCCTATTGTGCACTAGTACTTGTACAAATGTACAGTTTTAATCTTTTTTTTTCCTGGTGGACCTGGATGTATTTCACTCAACAACTTACAAAGATTGTTATTATTTAAAAAAAATAAAGCTTTTGAACTACCACATTGACTCGGGAGTATATTTTCAGCGTCTGTGGTGTTGTAGACTTACATGAGTGATTGAGCAAAAGGGTGTTACTTATGTTATGGGTTATTGGGCATCTTATGTGGGGGGTCGGGAGTGGGATAATTGAATCGATGACTAATGACTGAGACATTATAGGTAGTCGGTCAGTGAATTGTGGGTTCCTCTGAGTTCTGTGACTGAGGTGTAAGTAAGATCCAACCTCCCTATCGCCAACACCCAATTTTCTGGTGCATAGTTCTGTGTGTGGCTGTGCATAGAATACCCACAAGAGTAGTAGTAGTATACTATCGTTTACAAAATACTAGACAAACATCTGGTTGCGCATTTTGTTGGTGGCAATTGACAAAGCCGAGAGATTACAGAGGAAAACGCAAAAGGCAGGAGTGGACCCAGTGGCTACAGCTATTCTATCATAGATTTATTAAAAAGAATACCTTAACTAAAGAGTGGCCAACAGGGCAAGCTTACCTACAGACAGTCTAATAGTGGTAGCACAGAGAGTCATAGCAGAGGCAGTTTGAAGAAACTGAAAGGCAGGGACAGATACCCAAAATTTGGAAAACATAATGAAGATCAAAGAAGCTTTTGTTAAAATTGAATTAGGAAGGAAGCGTAATTAATCGGTTGGGAAAAAAAAGGTATGTTAAAAAGTTAGGGAAATATAATTGTTCATAATAAAAGCACTGTAGGACTTACTGGGGCCAACAGCAGGATCCTCAGTAGAGGAGCGCTCTGGTGGTTGACCCGCCGACTCGGACCCCGTCTTCTTGCCCCTGGGTTCTGCGGATCATGCAAGAAATGCTAAAGAAAGAGAAAAACATTGAGTGCTGTGAAACAAATTAAAAACATCATTAAAAAAATGCTCAAACATTTTAGGAAACAACAATTGCAATAAAATTGACCTATCAAATGACTACTGGCTTGCAGGATTTACAGACTGTATACTTATAGAAAACTAATCTAATGTTCCATAATCATTCTGATTGCATAATACTAAGTAACGGAGCCAGTACCACCTGACCTACACCACCTATTCCAGACGGGCCAATTGTTCTGTAAGTAGGCATTTCCATTTTATATTTGCCAGCAAAAATGCATAGAAGAGATGGAGGACACATGCATAAATTTGTGCATACACAAAATTGTTGGTTGGTTGCGTCATATTTTGTTCTGCTACTGACTGACAATGCTATTGCTGTTAAGCCTACCACTCACTAAACAAACTAAAAAAAGGTTCTATGGAGGGCTGGGGTAAGAAGTAACTAAGCATTCATTGACAGAGGAGGCTTCATGCAGACCGTAAAAAAAATATGAACTAATACTAAGTAAACTTATTATATCCATCCACCACTATTTCACTGACGGACAATGGAAGGATTAGACTCTAGCAATAGCATTAACTAACTTCAGTTCTCTACAATAAACTCTAACATCAATAATCAGCCAAAGCTAGTGCAAAGTTACAAATACATAAGAGAAGTGACAAGCAGCACCTGTGTCATACAATCACAGAAGATTTTGAAACGGAATTGATCTGCAATGTAACTAAGAGCACCAGTAATCGTGTTACTTATTCGCCCAAGAATAAGAAAGATACAATACTTATACTACTATATATGTATATATATATATTACTAGCTACTCACCAAGCCCCACGACCTCGACACCTAGCAGGTCCAACAGATCCTGCTCTCGGTCCAGAATGTCTGCCCAACGGTGGGACAGCTGATGGTGGGTGCGCCGGATACCGGAGCAGCGGAAGACTGCCCGGCGCACCTTCGCTCACCGCCGGAGACAATCCTCTGGGGGGTAGCCGGAGCCGGGCCTGCCGCCTGCTGCCAAGGTCAAGGGGAGGTGGTGTTGGATGAAAAAAACGAGGGCAGCCACCTCCTCCTCCCCGAAAAGGTGCGTGGGTTTCACCCCTGCAGGTCACATTCTGCCGCAAGGCAGCCGGCTCTTGGGCACAGGCGGCTTGCCCTTCGAGCCGGTGGTGCTGCTGCCCTTTGCCATGGTTCTGGGGTGGAGCGGAAAAGAAAAGTTAGAGAAAAGAAGTTAGGGGAAAGAAGTAGCAGGGTAAAAGAAGGAAGTAAAATAAAACAGTAGAAAAGTGGAATAAAAGTTGTAAAAGTAGAAATAAAATGCAAAATATAAACAGAGAGAGACAGATAATAAGTAAAAAAAGTGAGAAAACTGAAAAAAATAAGGATTGCAAAGACTAAAGGTGGATAGAAAACTAGGCCCAAAACCATAGCATAGAGTGTAAAAAACAAGATGGCCGCGCCCATCGCGACCACGTGGGTAAGTTTGCGCGATATTTCTCGCTAACACGCACTTTGTCCACGCAAACAAGTAGATGCGTACCCGAACATGACTTGCACAACGCGAACACGTTATGAGCGACCCAGAACAGGAAATAAGGGAACGCGAGCGGGCGGGACAATTGAAAAAACAAGATGGCCGTGCCCATAGCCCACCTCGTGGGTAAGTTTGCGCGCTACACATCCCGAGCACGCAGGCAGCGCCCCGAACACGCACACCGTGCTCCCGAGCAAGAAAAATGGCTCGCGAACGGGTCGAACAAGGTACTACACATGCTTGCGGAGCTCGCGGAGTGCAAGAGCAACTTCGCGTAGCTTCGCGGAGCGCGACTACGCGTACTACGCCCATCTATACGTCCTCACATTTGAAAGCGCTTCACTGGCTTCCTATTAAAAAAAGGGTCCTTTTTAAATCCCTGGTCCTCTTGCACAAAGCCCAGCACACTACTGGAGCCAACTATCTGAGAGAAGGGATTTGGGCTGTGTCCCCTCTAGAAACTTGGTCCTCTTCTGATGAAATGGCTAGAGTACCTACAATCTGCCAGGCCAGAATTGGCGGCAGGTCCTTTTCTTATCTTGGGCCAGTCGACTTGATTAAACTTTCTCTGGAGCAATGCACCGTAATTGAACTTTCCACCTTTAGGAAAAAAAATTAAATATAGCTCTTTCAACAAGCTTAATTGGATGATCGGTGTTGTGTTGGTGACCTCGATAACAGCTCCAGGACACTCTTTTGAGTAGTTGTGTGCTGTATAAATTTTGTATTATCATCAAAGGAAGACAGGAGAACATAAACAGCATGAGGATCGTAACTAAAGAACAGAAGCATAACAATCTCTGTGGCAACCACAAAGTGACAGAGTGTCTGTCAGGAGACAAACCCTGAGTTCCAGGGTGCTAAGCCTCTCGCCTGGGGTCATGGCCTAAAGCCAGTGTGGAGGAGGTGATGGGAAATGCATAATACCAAGCCACAGTTCGCAACACTAGATATTTTCTAGGAAGAACACCAGAGCTGTGTTATAGGAGCACAGGGTAGCCCTAGTAAAGGGGGGCTATCCGCCTATCTTTGTTATATAATTGACGGATTATAGATAACAGCTCTTGCTACACATTAAAGGGTTATGCTCAGTGAGCTTGTTTATCCTGCTAATAAGAAAAAAATATCCAAGCTTTGGGTCATATCAGTGTAGGGCACCCTGATCATTACTGCTCTAATTTCTGACATCGAAGACCTTCCCGATAAGCACTGGTACAGCTAAAACCTATCACAAAAGGAAGGGAAAGCCGTATATGATCTAGATTTGGATCCAGTTGAATGTTTATTGAATAATAAACTATGTCTATTAACTTTTGACAATAAAAAGGTATACAGTGTATTTTGTTCTCCCATTACATTGTCTTGTGAGTCTTCTATTCCCTGTCACAGTACTAGAGGAAGTGATCTTTAATGTTCCTGTTAATAAGGGGCCTAGAGATGATGGCTTCTCTTCTAAATTCTACCAATCTTATTGTCTGAAAACCGAGGGATTAGTGCTGAAGGTCACAGAAATCAAACTTCTAAATGCCCATATGCCAACATCATAGCTGTAAGCGGATTTAATTCTATTCAGTCATAAAAGGGACTAAATATGATTTTCTTCTTCCTATTTTCCAATATCACTTCTCAAAAATAACAGTAAGGTATTTGGATTTTGTTTTTCAAATCACTTATTGCTGATATTAAACCCAGGTGACACGACAGAACAGCACAGGTTCAACCCAGGCAGAGACACTACTGAACATAATATACATTCCTGCACTCTATTTGACTTGACTACTTCTGAAAACCTGTTCTTGACAATTACTTTATTTGACGTTAAAAAGACATCAGAATGAGTATCAATCAATCAATCAAAAACTTTGTTCAGCTGCCATGCAACCATAAAAGTACAGATTATCAATAATACATAAAGCATCCAGAGTATAGCCGCAATAGTTCCACGTATATCATCTACCATAAAATACAAATAAAATGTAAAAAAGGATAAAACATCCTTAAAAGGAATCTTCTTGAAGTGCTTTGTGCTTCTATGACAATGCTACATACATAGTTCGAAACTTATGTGAATACAAATAAAAAACAGCAACTTAATCAAAGTGCATTGAACTTCTAGAACGTACAGCGGCCCGTACAAAAGACCTTAAACTAAAAACACGTTTCATCATCATGAAGCTGTTTTAAAATGAGTAGTGATTGAGAGCAATGTGTCAGATTTCTAGTCTTAATAAATGGAATTAAAAACATTTTTGCACATTTTTGGTAAAAACCACTAAAATAGTCAAGTGTAGCATAGACTGTTTTATGACAAGGACATGCAGGTGATTCTAAATTGTTCTAAAAGCCCAGTGGAAAACATAATAAATATTTTATTATGTCTTCCGGAAAGCGAAAACCTCTCCCACTTGGAATTAATGATTTTAATGTTTTTGACTGACTGACTGATTTTAATGTTTATGTATTTAATCTTTTAGACTGAGTACATTGTGGTTTCCTTTGAGTAATTTTGGAAAGGTTTTAGCTCTTTCTCTATATCAAGTCTATTGGAACTCTGTATGAGAATCCAATTGTGTGGTTTGTGGTAACCAGACTCTGTTGCATGTCTTAGTGGAAAATGTTACTTGGCAGGTGTTGGAAGGTGGATTATTAGCAGTGGTAAATATGCCTCTATCACTGGCAATAAGGTGACTAACACAGTCTAGGGCTCAGAATAGGTCTCAGAAAATTATTCCCATGCTCAACCCTTGGCAGCTTGGCTGCAAGCAGACAGGCTGAACTTCATAGACAGGTATGTAAAGCATTTAAAAACAACAATTCAGTAAATAATAAAGACACAACACACAATGAAAAAATCATACATGGGTTTATAAAAAAATAGGTCATATTTGTATCCTTAAAATGACACCAAAATGAAAAAATCCAATGTGGGAAACCGGAAAAATTAATTTCGCCTTATAGTATTGTTTATTGGAACTTTTCAGTTTAAATTACATTTACATATCAAAGTAGAACCCATCCGACTATTTGTCCCCTCTCTGTGAGCATACGTGGTTCATTTGTCTGTTCGAAAAGGTGCAGTGTTCAGGAGACAGCCATCAATTGGCGAACTCTTGTGGAAGTTCTAGAAACCCTCCTTCTTGGGTTTTGCATTTTTGACGCTGGCCACAGCAGCTCTTTCGGCCTCAACTTTGAAGTCTGGCTTCAAGGTTGCATTTACCGCCTTGGCACAGATGTGAGAGTAATGGATTTAGCGAGTCCGGCCTGTCTCCAGATCCCACTATCTTTGCTACCAGTGCTGGAGCTGCAGTATCTACTCGTGCGATAGCAGACAGGCAGGGGGCAGGACTCGGCCAAGGGTAAAAGGGGGGAATTTATAAAAATAGGTCATATTTTATCCTTAAAATGACACCAAAATGAAAAAAATCCAATGTAGTAAACCGGAGATATGAATTTGTTAAGATTTAACCTTATATAGCATATAGAAACCTATTGCGCCTAATGGGACATATGGTTGTACTGGACCAGGACAAAGTAAAGTTTCAGGTCGCCCACGATGGAGCTCTCCGCGGCTACCACTCGCGGTAGGCCTCAGACAAAGTTTTTACCTTCCGACTTGGAAACTTTTCTGGAACTTTTTCTTCCGGGGTCCCTCAAAGTTCTCCACCAGTCAGGATTCGGTGAGGGTTCGCCGGCTGGCCTTTTGACAAGCTCCCGGTCAAACTATGAAAGTCAGACCTCCAGAGCTTTACTGCAGGATGAACAAGGGATCCAGGCCAGCTCGTGGTAGAAGGTGGGTGACTTAACTATTGCGGTTGGAACTAGTCAAGCCTGCTACCTTCAGAGTTAGAAACTTTTACAGAGCTTTTTCTCATGGGGTCCCTCAATGCTCTTCACCAGGCCAGACTCAGTGAATGTTCGCCAGCCTGGGTTTCGACCAGCTCCCGGTCAAACTCTGGAAGTTGGAACTCCAGAGCCTTTCAGCGGGACACACCTGGAGGATAGACCGGCTCATTGCTGAGGGTCACCAGCTTGGCTGGCCAGGTCGAGTTAAATCACTTATGGAGCTTTTTCCTAATGTTGCTCCAAACTTCTGGAATTTTTTCCTGAATTTCCTCTGAGGGCCACAAAATGTCCAAAACTTACCCCAAGGGTCTGGAATCTCCAAGATGGTCCTTGAAAGGTTGGGCCACTATTCCCACAATGCACCCGGACAACACCCATAAAAGGCACTGGATACACTCCAAGCAGGGGGCTCTGAGTGGTGATGATCCAGGTGAGCTCTGCTAACATTTAGCTTGCAGTAAGTCCAGTCTTTAGTCCTTTTGAAGCAAGCTAGGTCCACAGGGCTGCAGTTCCATATTTTGCACCAGGCACAGTCAGTCAGAGTGCAGGGCCTCGTTGGTGCAAATCAAACTTCCAGCATGGACCATTATTCTTCTGTGGTTTCAAGCAGCAGATCTGAGAGTCTCTGCCCCCTCAGATACTTATTCAGTTTCTCTGGGGTCAAACAGGAGGGCACCCCTGTCCAATGCGGTGCAGGGCAACACCCCAGAGCATGACCATTTCCTAAAAAGTGTAAGCGCTCTGTCCATCATCCCCTTGTGTTCGCGTTGTTCGCCCTAAGTTGACAGGGTATGACCAGACGTGTGCCTTGCTCGCTTTGCCACTGGATTCAAGCTAGTATGGCTGATTTATTTATTTATTTATTTCCGCCCTGATAGGCGGTTCAAGAAACGGGCCTGATCCACATTTGGAGCGTACACACTACACAGCACAACGTCCTTACCATATAGCCTCCCCTCCACCGCTGCGTACCGGCCCTCTGGATCCAACACTTGATTCGTGGCTTGGAAAGGGACACCCGCCCTTACCCATATAAGCACCCCCCTGGCAAAAGCTGAATATGCTGTGCTGAACACCTCCCCCCTCCACCTACGCTGCAGCGCATGTCCCTCTGTTTTGGTAAGATGCGTCTCCTGTAACAGGGCTATATTGACTCCCCTCCGCACCAGATATGCATGAACCCTGTGGCGCTTAGTTATTGAATTCAGACCCCGTACGTTCCATGTGATACATTTCAGGTCAGGTAATGCCCCCATTGCATATGCCATGCAAGTTCCACTCGCTCACTCTGCAGCCGCCCACACCATCATTATACCCCTTAACTGCAACACCCCATGTAACGCCCCCCACCCACCCCCCCAGAACAGGACCCAATAACAAACTATTAGCTCCCATCCAAACGTCACAACAACACACACAGGACTATCCTGCAACAACTGCTCCAGGGCCCCTTAAGGGCAGTGGAAGGGTGACTCGGCTCCAACAGGTAGCAGCCTTCGCCTAGGCCCCAGCGCCCTAGATCCCACAAAGCAACAAGGCACAATGTACATGTTCACTGGCGCCTCCAGGCGCATCAATATTTCACATCACTCCCTGGCAAGTCTTCCACCTCCTCGGGTTACATTGATCATTACTCGTCCATCATTCCATCCGCAGTTCTAGGCGTAACCACAGGGCCCCTGGTGCTATCTGATTCCGAAAGTTCAGTGTCGGATCTCCTCTTATCTTCCTCTGATTCTGTTCCCACCGCTGATTCAGCTCTCTGTGACCACGTGATCTCCACCGTTGCCGCGAGCGCTCTCTTCTTATCCTCCGCCATTTGGGTTAACTGCTGTTTCTGCAGGTTCTTATTCCGTTTCCGGAGTCGCTGGGATTTGCGCATCTGAGAGGATTTGCGCGGGTCAGGGCTTTTTTGGGTTTTATGATCTGTACCCGCTATATATGTCTCTAGCCAAGCCCATGCGTCATCGGGCGTCATGAAGAACTTATTCTTGCCATCCACTACCACTCTTAATTTTGCAGGGAAAATCAGCGAATACTGGATCCCCTCTTCCCTGAGCTCCTTCTTAACAGCAAAATAGGAACCCCAACGCCTTTGCGTCTCCTGGGTGTAGTCCGGGAATATGGTGACTGTGCCATTGCCAACCTTGATGGGTCCCGCCGTGCGGGCTTTGTTGATCAGTGTGTCCCTATCTTTGTAGTGGAGCAATTTGGCCAGTACAGGCCGAGGAAGCCCGCCAGGCAGCGGTCGTCGGGCTGGGACCCTGTGTGCCCTCTTCAGTGTGATGAAGGGGGAGAGACCCTCAGGCGCCACCACAGTTTTGAGCCAGCCTTCCAGATATTCAATCATGTCTGTCCCTTCTGTATTTTCGGGCAAACCTACCACGCGAATATTGTTGCGCCTGTTCCTACTTTCGGAATCTTCGGCCCTCTTCTCTAACATCTCTAGGCGACTCAGCGCATCTCCCAGCTTGGCTTCCATAGCCTTCTGCACTGGCATCAGGGTTTGGATGCTCAGTTCATTCTCTTTCACCCTATCCGCTAACTTCGAGTGGTCCACGCGTAGGAGCCCCAACCCGGTCGCAACCTGTGCAATATCTTGGTGTAGGGCTTCTTTTTTTGAGGCTATAGCTTCCAGTATTTTATCTAGATGTTGTCGCAATCCTATCTCAGATACAGCACCCTCGGATTCCTCACCCGTGCAATGAGTGTCCTCTTGTCCTCTTGTCCCCTAAGTTCCTCTTTACTATTTTTGGGCTTCATCTCGTGTATCCAGTCACCCTCTTGTGCAGCCTAAGTGTACTCGCCCGTGGAGAGGCACCACACGCAACCCCCTCCAGTAGAACACTGTGAAAGTGAGAAAGCTAACTCTTAGTAGTCACTGCAGCTTGCCGCCTCCAGAGCCTTTTCTTCCCTACGTCTAGCACATTCATGGGCAGGTACCGGCCAGTGTCTCACATCAGTAATATAGCCCCAGCTTTGGCCACTCTATGTCTCGATTCCTGGTGCGGATTCCTGACCCATACCCCCACTGCTCAGCACACTCCGAGCTTGTAGCTCTCTTGACCCAGTGCAGTTTCAGGCTCCACAACAACAGCCCCGCTGCCCCGGAACAGCACACACTGCGAGGGTCTCAATCCAAAACTCTCCTCATAGAGCAAATCTCTGGGCCTTGTTCGCCAACCCCTGAGTAGTGTCTCCGTTGGGCTTCTGGCTGTCTCTAGCCTCAAATATTAGCCACTATGGACCTCTCCACCTCTTCTGTAGGGCAGCTTGGGCGTGGCCTACGGGCCGTCAGTGCTCCGTGCGTCTTTCTAGTTCGGGTCAGCTATCACCGCCTAGGCCCCGCGCATGTGCCCCTGCCTCCGCTCATGTAGCGCTGCGGACCTGCTCCCCGACCCACCTCCGCAGTGCCGGGCGCCGGCCCCACCACCACACTCACCGGATACAGCAGCTGGTCTCAGATGGCCCTCTAAGCAGATTGCTTGCCCACTGCTGCTCGCCTCGCCATCCGGCTGTGTCCAGGGAGTCTGGTGCACCGGGTCAGCTCACTGCAAT
The DNA here is from genome assembly GCF_964263255.1 of Lissotriton vulgaris. Taxonomy (NCBI): domain Eukaryota; kingdom Metazoa; phylum Chordata; class Amphibia; order Caudata; family Salamandridae; genus Lissotriton; species Lissotriton vulgaris. The sequence continues at coordinate 1,075,498,005 of NC_141689.1, read as the reverse complement.
GATTCCGAGCCGCCGATCATCTGTGCTCGTCCCTCGAGGCAGAACCTCCTTCCGGTACCGCTGCCCACTACTAGCTATCACGGGATCCGCACCTCAGCAATATCCCCGCCGTGCCCATAGCCATGCACTGCTCCCCGTAAGTCCCCCGATCAGCTCTCCATTTATCGGCAGTGCTGGCCTCCAGCCGCCATTCTGAGGCCACTATATGCCTCCCAGATCAGCAGTCCTCCGGGCCTCCCGACCTTCCCCACCCCAGCTGTGTATCAAACTGCCCAGGGGTACTGGCCGCCTCCCGCAGGCACTCCGCCGCTCGCAGGTATCCTCTCCTTGTGCAGCAAATCTGGTCTGCTGGCTCCGCTTTCCGCTAATCTCCGCCGCCCGCCGCCATGTTGGTCTCTCCCCTCGGGCTGCACCGGCAGTTAACTTCGTGCCTGGAGAGCACAGGAAGCACCGGGGGATGCTGTGTCGGTCGGGAGCCCCTGCTCAACCGTTCCGACACACGATTCAGTGTCTCTGCTAACAATCAGGGGATTTAAACAGGATAAATCCTTGGGATCGGGCGCGGGGCTATCAGCTCACGCCGCCGCTCTCATCAGAGCTCAAGCCACGCCCCCCTAGTCTGGCTGATGAGGGGTGTTACCCAGAAACCAGTCCCAGGATGCTTGTTTCCAGTTCAGAGAAGACCTGGCTCGGCAGTTCGGACTGGACTGTTCCCATGAGGCACAGGGTCAAGACTGATTTGCATTCAGCTTGGTCTGAACTGAGGTTGCAAAGTGAGCTAAACAATGATGATGGACTCAACACAGATCTTTGATTGGGGGTGAGTGTCTGAAAAGTTTCAGTGCTCCATCCATCATCTCCTTGTGTTTGCTTTATTCGCTCAAAATTAATGCCACAAACTAACCGGAGTCAAACAGAAGAAGTGTTTCATTTCTCCTGACTTTTGCGACTTTGCATGTGTGCTGGCATGTCCAACACACATCCAAAGTGGGCAAAGTTTTAAAGTAAGTCTAAGCATAGTATTTTGCACTGGAAGAACATCCTTCCAGTAGAAAACATATGCTAGACTCACGCAGACACCTTTTCACCAGTACACAAATGTGTGTGTGTGGCGCTCAAAAGGCTGATTGCGTGCCAGCGCGCGGAAGAGGGCTAGATAGTGCCATGTCTCTGTGGTTAGGGTGCTTTTCTGTTCTCTCCCAGTCACGCAATGCAGTGACTTTGGGTGCTGGGTTCCATCACAGTTATGTAAATCTGGGCCTGAATCTTTTATTTTTAGCTGGGACTTTCTGAAACCTGCTAATCTGAGATCAAGCTTTATCAAACAACAAATAGGCTCTATTACCACAACTGCCAGACTACAATGAATGGGATTATTACACAATTCTGCATGCTCACGGTGCTCAAATAGGGAAGCAGAGCAGATACATATGTTTTTCAGCTGTATACCTGCAGGGATTTGTATCTGTACTTGCTTATGCCAAATTACTAACGTTCGCATTGTGGTTTAAAGCTGCAACATTTTATTTGGTTCAGACTCTTGTTTCCAAATGATGTGAGAAGTTTTTTCGCTGGAGTCACAAGTGCCAATCCTGTTCTTCCATGGCCATTTTAGAAACAAAGACCTCCAGTAGAGAGAGGGCAATGGTTCAAACAATTAGCATATTTGTCCAATGTAGCCCAGCAATTTCAGGTACAACAAGAACAAGGTAATTGACGAAGGTGACATTGCTTAGCCAGATCTTAAAGAGTAACAGATACTGAATGAGGTTGAGAAGCCATTTGACTAACTATTGATACATTATGGCAAAATGTAATACCAATGTCCTAAAGATAGATTTTATTTGCAATGTGTTTTTCTGTACTTTTTCTCTCTTTTTTTTATCCTCCATTGTCTGTTGTTTTCGTTTTAACACCACTATTTCTTTTTTCGGCTTTTCTCCCTCCTCCTCGTTTAATTTCAGATGTTATTACCAGTGGTAAATCCTTTTCCTTTATATTCCTTGCATTTCTGCACCTTGCATTATATAGAAATAAAATAAAAACAACTCACAAAACGAAGAAACTACATCTCCCTTCCACCTACAGAGAGTGATGAACCATACGAGGAGCCAGTCGCTATCCTACCAATACAGGAAGAAGGAAAGCCGGTGCCAAGGGATCACAGGCTGGTAAAATAACCTGGAATGGACGACTCCAAATAGATGTACCATAGAAAATAACAAACAAGAGAGGAGACCTGCCTCCTATTCTAACTAATCATTGACTCTTACAACAGACAGTCTAAAGCCAGGTTTAAATGTTAACATCCAGGAAGGGGAATCCATTCTTGCACAAAAGAGCAAAATATGCAGAAGAGAGCATCTTCTGCCACGAGCATGCCACCACGATCATGCCCTTGGCAGAAGTAGAACTATATGTAATGAGTCATTGATTGAATTTCGAGCAAGTCAGAAGCATGCCTCATATCATAAGATGACACCTTTGAGGATTTTAGGAAACCTTGGAGCCTGAAAATAGATCAATATACTAGCTGGGCCTAGCATCTGGTCAATGATGACACACAGACACACCAAAAAAGATATTTTTTCTAACTTTTTATTTGAGCACGACAAGAAGCAGGTAATACAAATAATCCAGGCATTTTTTTCCCAGAGTGCAAGTATATGGCAAGTACAACGTCACAAAAATAATCAGTTAATTTATTCAAATAAACTAAATACATATTTATATTAATAGCAGCATCAAAAGTATTTTTTTAAAATAACACAGTGCAATTTTATATTAATAAAACAGTGACAATGAATGATCAAAATACTATACAATAAAATCTAAATAGCAGCAGTACTCTTGTTCTACTAAGATCCAGAGCTTGTCATACTCCCCATCTCTCACTTCAGATGACTTAATTGTATGGAGGATATTGCAATTCATTGAAGAAATGAAGAATAACCAACCATGTAGCTTTAAAACTACAGAGTGCCCCTACCCTTTTTGCATATGCCTCCTCTAATTTGTAGGTCGTGGCCAACGTGTTAAGCCACTAACCTATTGTCAGGAATGTTGCTGTTTCCCAGTTCTGTAGTACCATGGACCTGGCAAATGCTATGGCTATACAAATAAAATATTATTAGTGTTTTGTTAACTGGAACAGCATATTGGAAAAGTCAAATAAAACCAACATTGTTGATGGAAGACTAGCCATCGACATGCAATGACAAATAATCTTAAAAATCACATCCCAAAAATGCTGTAGACTGGTGCATGCAAATAATATATGAACCCATCCACCCACACCATTCCTCTTACATCTGAAACATTGATCCTGTATTAATGGGAACATTTTATGTAGTCTACGAGGCGTATACTATGCCATCCATCTAGATATGAAATTCATTCTCTTAAAGTTTGCCGCTCTTAATACTTTATGTCCGATCACACTCAACGACTAGCATTCTTTGATGTTACAATTACAGCCAGTTTCTTGCAAAACTTTAGGAAGGAACTCTTCCAAAAGTTTCTTAGTAGTACTGTGGCGTAGCATGCAATACCAATTATCTACTCCACTCATCTTGTTAACATTAATCTGGACTATTATCGTTCTTGCAGTCTCAATCATCATATAATTATTTTTAAGAAAACTGGTTACTAGGTTAAAGCTTAGCCATAAAGCTGCATTTTGACTACTAAATTGCTGTAGTATTGATTCCCATGTTTGTATGATTATAAAAATCACCTAGTTTATCAAACCCTAGATCCCTCCAGGACTGCAAGACACCTCGTGAAAGCTGTAGGCCCCAAATCACACGGTCCTGAAGTGGACTAAGAGCGTGACATCCAGTTATATTATATGCTTTAAAAAATAACTGGCTTTGTGTTACTAGTGTCATTATACCCTTATATCTTATTCTCTTGGGCAGTTTTGTCGACTGCAGGAAAGCTGGTAATTTAATTGCACTTTCATTTAGTATAAGATCGAGAACAAAATGATCGTACTTTGGTGATGCTGCTGTTAATTGTACCATCAGATTAACCACGAAAGCCTGATAATATGTTGGAAAATGTGGTAATCCTATCCCCCATGCTCTATGTCTAGTTGGATGGTAGACAATTTTACCCATGATTGTTTTTTTGCCCATATAAACTCACAAATAACATAATCTAATTCCCTAGAATATGATCTAGGCACTTGCAGAAGAAGGTTCAAGAACAAAAATACAAACAAGGGGGGTATTGATATTTTAACTAACGAAACTCATCCTACTAATGACAAAGGTATTAAAGTCCTTCTGTCTAATAACTTTTTAACCATTATAAGAGTATTCCCATAATTTAAATGGAACAATTGTGTATATTCATTTGTTACATAGAAATCTAAATATCGTATAGGCCATTGTGGTAAAGTGTGAAGATCCGCTGGCAGCTGGGAATCCATAAAATTGAACCAAAGCGACTCCGCTTTAGACTGATTTACCTTATACCCACCTAGGCGTGTAGAAAGCTGGATTTCCTCCAGCGCTTCCTGTATATTTGCATTTTCGGCCTTAAGATATAATATTATATCATCAGCAAATAAATAGATTTTTGCCATCCCACTTATGGGAGCTAAAATCAATGGGTTTGAACAGGTTTTAACACTTGGTTCAATAAAAAGAAAAAACAAGAGTGGGGATAACGGGCATCCCTGGCAGGTGCCTCGTATAATTTTAAACTTTCCCACCTCTTCCGTATTAATAATTATTTTCTCTTCGGGCTCCTTATACAATTCCTTTAGCATCGCTATCAATTGAGATAGAGAGCCAGATTTCCCTAAAATGAAAAACAAAGCTTACCAGTCAACAAGGTCGAATGCCTTTCCCGCATCCATCATTAATATTGCAGCCTTATTCTTGTTGAGTAAAAAATATTCAATAGCCTGTGTCAAGTAATAAGTATTTGCAGTCATTGATCTTCCTGGCAAAAATCCTGTTTGAAGACATGAACTATTTGCTGGGCATTAGGAGCAACCCTATTCACCCAGATTTTTATAAGTAGTTTGTGTTCTGAATTTAATAAACTTATTTGACAATAAGAGTTGTGGTCCCTTGGATCTTTATCTTTATTAAGAACTCTAATCACTAGTGACTCCTTAAATCTTTTGGCGATATGAATCTCATCCTTAATTTGATTAAGCAGAGATATTAAAAATGGGGAAAGGTCGGCTTGAAACATTTTATATACATCTATGGGAATACTATTGTTCCCAAAAGCTTTTTGCACTAGCCATAGTTGTTAGCGTTTCAGCAATTTCTATAGGCTTGATGGACTTATTTAAAGCTTCTATATTATCCCTAGTAATTTATGGTAGCTAGAAAGAGCCGAATTAGCCTTTTAAATCTTGCGGGTCTATTACCTGTACTTCTGCATAGATTCATTTAAAATGCTAAGAAATATTTCTGCTATCCTACCTTTGTTCTCCTCAATGATTCCAGTACTGGAGTCACTCATTTGAGTGATTATTTGCCTGTTGTTCTGCATTTTGGTAGTCCGTGCTGAATATTTACTTATATGCTGACTTTCTTCATACACTTTCTGTTGATAAACCTTGCTCCCCATAATATCTTCTAAAATAAAAAAGTTTCTTAATTGCTCTTTCTCCCTCTTCCATTCTTGATCTAATCCTGTATCAAAATAATCTCCTATAATCCCACAATCAAATGAGTTCCTAGCCTGTTCTACTGCTTTTAGTAGAATTTTGAATCCATTTTTGGTCATTGAGTAAGGATTCATCAAACTGCCATCTGGCTTTACTTTTTCGAGGTATTCCTAACACTATGTCTAAGGAGACTACAGAGTGATCCGAAAAAAAGTTAGTTTTTATCTCCGACCCTCCTCATTCTAGTAATTTATCCACCAAAAAAAAATCCAGCTGTGAAGCTGTTTTAAATCTTGCTGAGTAACACGTAAACTGGGAAAGACCCAGGTGATCTAATCGCCAAGGGTCTATTAAGGTAAAACCATTGTTTATAATGTTAATCAATTTCAAAGTCTTCGGCTTTAGTAGTTGCTTAGTTTTAATTGAAGTATCTAGTCCTAGATCTTGCATATAATTAAAGTCTCAACTCATAACTATGGGACTTTCCAAGTTCATTATAAGATCATAAATCTGCTTTAATATCATCAAAAACTGGGCCATAATAATTCAAAAAAGTAGGAAGACCGCCTGCGACTTTGACCTTGAGCCAGATCCATCTCGCTTCCCCACCATGGATCACTTCCCTAACCTCCCAGTCAATCATATTTGAAAACAAAATACTAACTCCACGACCTGCCATATTTGCCAATGCAAAATAGGCCTGTGAATATTTCCTTTGCAAAGACAGCTTGGGAGTATTGGATTTCCTGTAAAAATACCACTTTCGGGGAAAAAGATCCCAACCATTTCAGCAATACCCCAAATTTATTGTGCATTTTGAAGACCGTTTACATTATAAGAGATTATCTTTGTACTTTGCGACATTTCTTAATTTTAGTCCTATGCATAAATCTTGTTCAGTCAAAGAATTTTTACCCCCTTTTTTAAATATCATTAATGCCATTTACTTGCTGAACTTGACACTTACCCCTATTATCCTCTGTTAGCTCATCTGCGCCTATTCTTCTCATACTTTTGTACATACGCTCAACCACAACCTACTCTCATCTTGCTCCTTTTTATCTGCACAACCCCCGTTCCAACCCTCACCTTCCAACACCCCACCCCTGACCTATTCAAAGGAGGGAATAGGCCTTATCTCCCTTCCTCAACCCACCCAAAATCGTGATGCCTTGGCCTGGCACCTGTACCTGCCTTTTTTTACTTCCACCCCATTTCTATTTTCTAGATTCCTATCCTCAAAATCTAGAAACAGGTATAAAGTGCTAAAGTGTTCAAAAAGTGCTATTTAACAAAGTGTCTAATGCTTGACGAATTTCTACGGCATGTATGAATTTTAAATCCCCAAAAATGACCAGTGCTAGTTGGTAATATTTCCTCAAGGGCTCCCATATTTTCCCTGGAATCCAGGGTTCAACATGTAGGGACACATATGAGTCTAACAGTAATCTCTGGGGGTGCGTGGCCAAGATGGCGGGGTGAGCGGACGCTTCTTCCCGCAGCTCCTCCGGTCCGACTAGACCCGAGCCCTTTTTCGTTAGCTTCTCTCCCCCCGCTGAAGCTCAGCGGCCGAGGGACGGGCGGCGGAGACCCTGGGGCACACATTGATGCTACTTTGGCCCCGATCGCTCCGGCGGAAGCACGCTAAGAGACCGATAGCTGGACGGTGGAGCGCCTTGGAGGCGAAGCAGAGCGGGGCGCTGTCCGGGTGCCTCGGCTGAGGCCTGGTGCTGATGTCTAGCAATCTGGAGTAGAACTCGCCCGGTACTCGACGGGGATCGTCAGAGGGACAACTGCTGAGTGACATCGCTGAGCGAGGGCCCTGCTGTGAGATCGTGGTGGTGCTTGGACTTGCGGTGGTGGCCTCTCACGTTGTGCGGGCCCCGGCCCCGTGGCCAGTTGGCGACAGTACTTGAGATTTGAGCCAGGTCTACTGTTTCTCTCCTCTAGCTGGACGGCCCTAGATGGAACTTTCCTCTGTGTACTTGGCTCTCAGAGTGACCCTGGTGGCATCGCCGGGCTCCGGACGATCTACCCGGCCCCGCCCAACCGCCATCTTGTCTTCATAGCGACGGTGGCGCAGCCCTCCTTCAGTGTCGCCTGAGGCCGTCTCCTGCACCTCTGCCCCTGCACAGCTCTCCCTTCCTGCGGGACCATCAGCCGGAGTTCCCCCTGCAGGGGTCTCTGTCGAAATTCTAGCTGAGCACCGAACGGCCCTCTCTGACTAGACTGGCCCGCCATTTTGTCATCTGTGGCGCAGATCCCCTGGTGTCCCTATCTGGCCGGATGTTCCCTCTGGAGGGACTCTGCCGAACGTTGGAAACTCATTGAGGGCCGGGCCTACTGTAGGTGGCCGACGCCAGTGTTCCTGCCTCCATTGAGGGCGACAGCATACGTGGCACGAATGTCCGGAAAAGGAGGATCGAGGAAGGGGGATCGCACCCTACCGGACATGCTTAGCAGGGCCCAGCAACAGCGAGACAGGGCGCAACCATCTCCGGGCTCTTCCCGGGCTGCTGCGGACCCTACCGGGGGTGAGCCCCCCCGTCACGAGGTCCTTCATGGAGGAACTGTTCAGCTCGCTTAAGGCCGACTTCCAGACGCTGAAGCAGGAGGTGGCCAGTGAAGTACGCGAGGTCCGCAGGGAGGTGGAGGGCCTCGGCGAACGGATGGAGACGGTGGAGGCGGCGGCCCAACGTCGGGACGACGAGATTGTCCATTTGCAACAGGACGTTCTCCGTCTCAGGGAGCAACATGTTGAACTCCAAGCCCATAACGAGGACCTGGAGAACAGGTTGAGGAGAAATAATATACGGGTACGGGGTGTACCGTCTGCGGATGAGGGGACAGACCTGGTGGGCTACTTGCAGGACTTGTTCCGGGAGATTCTGGGAGAGGCCGCGGACTTCCCGATCCGCATCGACAGGGCCCACAGAGTCGGCCGACAGCGACAGTCGGCGGCACCTCCGCCGGACATCTTGGCCTACCTCCCTGACTTTCCAGTGAAGGAGCGCATCATGTCCGAGGCCCGCAGAAAACAACCCTTGACGTTCCGAGAGCGACCTGTGGCGCTGTATCAGGACCTGTCTGCCATCACGCTACAGAAGCGTAGGTCCTTCAGGATTGCAACCGATTTCCTGCGACAGCACGAGACACCGTACTCCTGGGGGCATCCCTTTCGTTTGATATTCTGCTGGAACGGGGTACTGCACCAGCTGCGATCCTTGCAGGATGTCTGCGGCGTCTTGGGTCTCACGGCTACGGAGGAGGATGGAGCGACACCGTCCTGGAGGCGCTCGGATAGAGGAGGGCGACGGCGGTCAGCGAGGAGGAGATCAGCGGCGAGCGCTGGGCGACCTGACTCGCCCACCATCAGAGCGGACATGGCCAGTGCTCTGAGAGAAGCGGCCAGGGACTCGGCCGCCACGAACGGTGTGGCCTTGACGGCGTAGACTCACTCCGGGGGAGATGGACATAGCTTCTTTGGTGCCAGGTTTGGGGGTCGGGGGGAGGGCCGGGGGGGAGCGGGGGGAGCGAGTGGCCGGACGTCCACTTTTGGTACTCTCTGCAGACTTGTCCGTTTTGGGACTTGACTGGGACAATGGGTTGTTTGTGTTTGAGTGGGGATTTGGCTAGTTGCAAATGGTTACTACTACTTTTTAGTATTTGGTAAAAAATGAATGTTTTGCTCCTTCAATTCGGTCTCAAAACATTTATAAATAGAACTAATGCGCTATTTGCAAAGGACACTGTAAACATGTTCCTTCCAAATTATGATTCAGTAACAAGCTACTGAGTCAAATTTGGAATTTGTACATATGAAAAAGCATTGTTGTGGTCAGACGTCAAAAGTGTTTTAAACATATGGCCTAAGTTCTTTGAAGTAAATCTTTAAATACAGGCCTCACAAGATCTTTGTGACAGTTTAGGGTTGTTTGTGGGGGGAGGTTTATATAGCACAAACTCAACCAAACGGTATCAGAGCCCTTCACATGAGCACCAGTTGGGTTACGGGCACACACACTCATTTTTACTGTGGCACGGAGATTAAGTGTTTTGCCCAGAATCACAGTTTCTTGAGCGTCCCTTTTGAGTCTCGAACCCTGTTCCCCAGCTTCGAGGTCGACCGCTCTAGCCATTGGGTCACATCCTCTACCCGCATTATTTCCTGAAAACGTTGCATTTAACTATAAAACTATTCAGGCATTCTTGAACTTGTTGCATGTCATGGCTGCATAGTTTTGATTCCATCTTATGTCTCTTTTCTCCAGCATCCTGTAATTCCTGTCTCTATTTTACTTAATGTCTGTTCATACAAAGGATGTGGCAGGCCCCCAAAATGAGTGCCCGTGCTTACAACCTGCATCTGCTGGGAGAAATTAAGCAGTCACTCAAATAAAATGAGCTTTCGCAGGAGACCCCCTTATGTTGTATGTTGTCGCTACTTTAGAAATAAACAATGGCCCTAGAAGTAGTACCAATTATCACTAAAAATGATTAATAGTCATTTACCATCAGAGCTGGAGGCATTAACCAGCCACTTCATTAAAATCCCAATGCTGAATTGTCTGATTTATCAAATTACAATCAAATGTATTTACTGCATCTGGTAGCAAAAATTGCTGAGAACTGTTTGCCAAACAGCAGAAGAATAATTCCCTGAATAGGTCCCATACAGTCCTGGGTGAGTTGGAGAATAGTTCAAGATGTAGGAGGAACAGCCACATTCCTCCTTTTGGACCTATTTGTGGCTTGTAATTTGGACAATCATAATCATCAGCTTTCGATGTGGAGCCTCTCTAGGCTCTGTATATAGAGATAACCCTAATCACTAGTATATGCAGTAGACCGCTGTGCTCTCTACCATTCCTATGTGACTCTTAGAGTATATCCATTCGTATCCCTTCCCTATGTATATAGAGATAACTCTAATCACTAGTATATGCAGTAGACCTTTGTACTCTCTACTATTCCTAGGTGACTCTTGAGTATATCCATTCGTATCTCTTCCTTGAGTGACTTTACTATTTGTACATTTGCAATTTTTCTTTCTGTTTGTATCTCTTCCTTGTGTGACTTTACATCTTGTACATTCGCAATTTTATCTGCTTGTATCATATAAGTAACGCATGGTATCCTTAGTCCTTATGTTCTGCAACTGGTTCTTATGTAAAGCGCTCTGACACCTTCGGGTAAAGTTCGCGCTATATAAAATCGCATTAAATACAAAAAATAAAAAATAAAAATGTGGTCTTCAGGCCATTACAAGGGCAGATGGCACACAGCTTTCCATTAAGCTGATCCTACAGTCAGACACCCTTGGAGACCATCTACAACTAGGTATTAGCAAAGTACAACTATGGATGTCAGACAATTTTTTGAAGTGTATTGCTGAGGAAACCATAGCAAGGCTGGTTGGTCATCACATTTAAAAGACAGGGTTAGAGAGCAGTAGTTGTAGCAAAATGTGTGTGACGTCTATTTTAAGGCCGCAATGTGCGCAGTATTGCTAGTCTGAGGTTGTAATTTGTGTGAGTTGGCAGTTCTGAAGCAATGTTGTGTGCAGCATGTGCAGGCTTGCAGCTCTGAGGAGGTAATGCGTGCAGGATGGCTGCTCCAAAGAGGTAATGCGTGCAGGATGGCAGCTCTGAGGAGGTAATGTCTGCAGGATGGCAGCTCTGAGGAGGTTATACGTGCAGGCTGGCTGCTCGGAGCAGGTAATGCATGCAGGATGGCTGCTCCGAAGAGGCAATGCGTGCAGGGTGGCAGCTCTGAGGATGTAATGCGTGCAGGATGGCAGCTCTGAGGAGGTAATGTGTGCAGGATGACAGCTCTGAGGAGGTAATACGTGCAGGCTGGCTGCTCGGAGGAGGTAATGCGTGCAGGATGGCTGCTCCGAAGAGGCAATGCATGCAGGATGGCAGCTCTGAGGAGGTAATGCGTGCAGGGTGGCTGCTCAGAGGAGGTAATGCATGCAAGATAGCTGCTCCGAAGAGGTAATGCGTGCAGGATGGCGCTTTGAGGAGATAATGCGTGCAGGATGGCAGCTCTGAGGAGGTAATGCATGCAGGCTGGCTGCTCGGAGGAGGTAATGCGTGCAGGATGGCTGTTCCGAAGAGGTAATGCGTGCAAGATGGCAGCTCTGAGGAGTTAATGCGTGCAGGATGACAGCTCTGAGGAGGTAATGTGTGCAGGCATGCAGCTCTGAGGAGGTAAAGCGTCAGGATGGCCACTCTGAAGAGGTAATGCATGCAGGATGGCTGCTCCGAAGAGGTAATGCGTGCAGGATGGCAGCTCTGAGGAGGTAATGCGTGCAGGATGGCTGCTTTGAGGAGGTAATGCGTGCAGGATGGCAGGCTCTGAGGAGGTAATGCGTGCAGGATGGCTGCTCTGAGGAGGTAATGCATGCAGGATGGCAGCTCTGAGGAGGTAATGCGTGCAGGATGGCTGCTGCGATGAGGTAATGCGTGCAGGATGGCAGCTCCGAGGAGGTAATGCAGGCAGGATGGCAGCTCTGAGAAGGTAATGTGTGCAGGCTGGCAGCTCTGAGGAGGTAATGTGTGCAGGCTGGCAGCTCTGAGGAGGTAATGCGTGATGTGTGCAGGCTGTCAGCTCTGAGGAGGTAATGCGTGCAGGATGGCAGCTCTGAGGAGGTAATGCGTGCAGGATGGCAGCTCTGAGGAGGTAATGCGTGCAGGCTGGCTGCTCGGAGGAGGTAATGCGTGCAGGATGGCTGCTTTGAGGCAATGATGTGCAGGCAGTCTTGTGCATTGAGTTGTTTTTCTTTTGCTATAATGTTAGCAGTATGGCTGTCATGTAGCTGTTTGTCATGAGACAGTATGTCATGTGCAGCATGGCTGTCATGGGGATAGATGTGCAGTATGATGTTCTCTCTGGTCCATATTGTCTGAGGGAGGATAAATGACTCTTCTCATGCTATCTATCATGTGTACAGCATGACTATTAAGTCAGTGTGTGTAGCATGACTGTGTTGAGTCAGTGTGTGTAGCAAGACTGTCCTAAGGCAGTGTGTGCAGCCTTACTGTCCTGCGTCTGTTATGCGTGTGGGATTGATCTTCTCAAACTGTCATAGTAATGGAATGCCTTTCCTGAGCTGCAGAGGCTGCAGTATGCCTGCCCTGTGGCTATGTTGATTGTAGCATTGGTGCCATTTGGTTGTAATGTGTGTGGAATGGCTGTGGTGGGACTATAACAAGCAGTGGCGTAACAAAACTTGAGGGGGACCCCCTACAAGGTAAGTGGAGGGTCCCCTCTGGACTCGATCGGAAGCTCTCTGGTCAGGGTACTGTGCTGAGGTGCCCCTGAAGCGTGGGGGCCCCTCGCACTGTGAGGGCTGGGGGGGGGGGGGGGGGGGGCTGTGTTACGCCACTGATAATAAGCACAGCATACGTGTCCTAAGGCAGGTGTGTTCGCCCTGAAGTGGTATTCCTAGTTTTTTTGCACCCTGAGTTCTATCCTCAGGGCAGGACTTTCTGTCATTCAAAATGACTACCTTTCAACCAGTTCTAAAATACTTGGGAAATTTAGATCTTTCCCCAAAATATTTCAGTACTGAAGCTGGAACAGTAAATATGCCTCCTGGAATATTTTGGGGGAAGTAGCTTTCCCCCAAATATTCTAGGACTAGAGTTAGAATATAAATTTTTACCTTCCAGTGTTCTCCACGCCCACTGCTACCCTAAGGGCGCAGCTCTGTAGGCTTTCTGGGAAGGAAACCTGTGTGTGCTGTCATGAGGTTCAAGTTTCTCATTTCTTTTAGGCCTGCATTTTCTTAAATGATTTCCAACTGGCCATTGGAGAAGCAGTTTTCGTTTCATTTTAGACTACTAAAGAACCCTTTCACCAGCACTTTATAGGAAAAGAATATATTTGTAATGTGATGTGCAGGATTCAATTTCAGGAACCGAGTCATCGCACTAGCTGAAATGCCATAAAAATGATATGTTTTTGCCCTTTACAGATATTACTTGTTCAGAAGATGCCAGATACTGTTCAGTAACCACCTCCCTCACCAGGCTGAGCCCCAGCCAGTGGAAAGTGCGTGAGAAGCAGCCTAAAGAGAAGGTTGACACATTGGATGAATAACAACCTCAGCAAAAAAGCCCTACAGCCGGAAGTGTTTGATATAATCAGATTTTTAATGTAGGCGAATTGAGGGCTGGGACATCGTGCACAAACCAGTTGAAGCTACTTCCTGCACAGCATGCTTGTGGTGTCTCTGGAGAAGGGAGGGAGATTGGGTCGAGAGGATGTGTCGCAAATGCCAGGGTTGCTTATTTTGAAACTGAGAAACCATCGGCTCCTGCTCAGCATCCTATGATTGTGGGCAAATCACTTAATCTCCCATACCTAAACAAAACAAGCATTTACAATGCAATAGGTCTAGCATTTGCGAGAGAAAGAGCTATTGGAACTGTAAATGGCAATTATTTTTTCTGTATGTTTTTGTTTGTAGTGTATGTTTTTCATTGTAGTGTAGTGGACGTATGTGGTTTGAATTGAAAATGTGTGTTAGTTAACTGGAGCACCCAAATGCAACACCGTCACCCGATGCGAGAAAGTGCCAAAACGGTTATTATTAGAAGGAACTATGCCCGATTTTGAGGGTACTGTGGCACTTTGGAGAGAAGAGGCAGCGACACCGGATTATAAAGACAATCAGAATGAAGTGCACGGTCAACTTCAGACAACTGCACCCCTCTTGTAGGGATGTGCCTGTGAACATTGGTTGGCTTTAGTATTGCGCATTGGTTTTTATGAGTGATGTCGAAAATGCACATTAGTTAGAAGAATCAAACACCTCATTGCCTAGAGTAAGCAGCTAAACCTGTTACATTCTGCCACCAACAGCTGTTCAATGAGAGCATGGCATCAGGGGTGCTGACTCATGACTCCGCTTGCAGCCGCGGCCCTTGGAGGGTGTTTCGGTGGGGCAAAGAAGAGGGGTGGGGGGGGCTAAAAACCGGAGTATGGATAATTGAAGGTAAGTAAACAATTTAATTAATTAAACGAATTTCTTAGCACACCCTGCATCACAAAATGTGATGCAGGGTGCGCTACGAAATTCGTTTTATTTATTAAATTGTTTACTTACCTTCAATTATCCACATACTCCAGTTTTTAGAACCCCCCACCCTGCCCCTCCCCCGCCCCGCCTATCCGCCCATCCGCCCATCCGCCCCACCGAAACTCCCTCCACGGGCCGTGGCTGCTGAGAAGCCTTTCTGGTAGATGGGCGTTCATTACCTCCCTCTTATCAACCACAGAGGTGTCACTCCCTGTCTCTCGCTGGGCCGGCCCATTAATATATGCATATTGAGCCCCCCCCCCCCCTTTTTCAATAACATTTCGCTGAAGCAGTGTTTTGCAGAAAGGCAATATGCAAATGTGGGCCACCTTTTTTAGCATGCCCGTGCCGATTTTTTATCCCAATCCAACCCTGAATTTCAGGATACACGCGAGTGCATTAACCTGCTTTGCACAGGCAGTTTGCCTGCGAATAGGGTTGCCACATAACAGGTTTTCGACCATTACCACCGGTATTTGATCTCGCGGCCAGTACCCCAAAAAGCAAAATCCCCTAAAGTCGGTATTTTAAGCCTTAATCTGTAAATACTTTAAAGACCAAATATAAATACACAGAGTTTTAAATGTGATCTAGAGTTGTGTCACTAACCTCTGACCGAGAATTAAAGTAAACAAAACATGAGTCATGTGGCAAATAAGCATGGGCGGAAAATCCGTTTCGCTCCCGGGTTTTGCGGATTTTCGGTAAATTCGCAATCCGCGAGATTCGCGAATCTCCCGCAAAATCCGCAAATCCGCGAGCAGCGGATTTTATGGCTTGCTCGCACTGTTCGCGTGAGTTCGCGGCTTTCCAGTACAACTTCGCGCCCCGCGAATAAGCGCTAAATTGCAGAAATACGATCTTAGCAAAACTGAAACTACTTACCAGGTTCAAAAGTTCAGGCTCATCATTAGTAGCCATTTCCTGTAGTGCTTCCTGAGGGCCCCCCCAGAGTTCAGTTGCCAGTTGCAACTATTATGTGACCCTGCTCTGAACCTCAGAATAGTTACACATATGCCACAAAGGTCCTGAATTACAGCTAAGGGAGACAAGCAGGAGCCAGGCTGGAAGTTCAAATCCATTAATCAGCCCCTAATTCATTATTGTCAGTTGGGGCAGGGCAGGTGTTGTAACTAATTTTGCAACAATGAAAGCACTTAGCAAGTGCAAAAGATCACTAACCAGGAAGCACTATGGAAGCAGGTGCCAGCTAAAAAAATATTCTGTGACACATTAATCAGCCCCAAATTAATTCAGGTCACTTGAGGCAGGGAAGGTGTGCTTTGCTTTGCCACAATAATGTAAAACTGGACAACCAGAGGGTGCTGTGATGAAACAGAGGGTGGCATGGGTGGGCCAGAGGCTGGCATGAGTAGTCAGAGAGTGGCAGTGGTGACAGAGAGTGGCAAACACAAAAAAAAAAATCCGCAAATTCGTGAGAATTCGCGGATTTTGCGGATTGCGAGTTCGCAAATCCGCAAAATTCGCGAACCGATTCGCGAACCGATTCGGTAAAGTTACCGATTCTGTAAAATACCGAATCTGTATTTTTACCGATTCGGTAAATCTCAGATGTAGGTGGGACTCTTCTGAGTCCCAAAGGCCCTACAAAATCGGTATTTTATTCTATTGTGTGGTAAAATACCAATTTCAGGTGTGCATGCACATGTGTGCATGCACACCTAGCCATGTGACAGACAGACATGCCCTTAGGGCATGTCTGTGTGCCACATGGCGCACATGCCTATTTGTGGGGTGCCAGAGGGTGCCAAAGTGACACCCCCTGCACCCTTGCAAAATTCGGTATTTACCGATTCTGTAAATACAGAATCGGTATTTCCCATTGATTCCTATGGGCTTTGAAGCCCATAGGAATCAATGGGAAATACCGATTCTGTATTTACAGAATCGGTAAATACCGAATGTTACAGAATCGGTATTTCCACATCTGGAAATACCTACATGTCCACCACATTGATTTACCGATTTTCAATTACCGAATCGGTAAAATTCGGTAATTAAAAATCGGTAAATCAATTTTACCTACATCGGGCCCTTGGTCTTTTGGCTCTATTACTCAGATAGCTGCGAAGACGGCTGTACTCGCCCGTCTCTTTTTTTTTTCAGAACAAGATTTTATTTTGGCGTTGATAAATTGCATAACAAGCACAGCACCCCGGAAATTGGAGGAGCTGTGAGCATTAGAGTTGTAATCACAGGCAAGCAATTCAATCAACAGTTCAAGAAGAAGAAATGTAACCAAGGCCCCCCTCCCTCCACCCTCCCACTCCCCCAACCCGGACCCCCCCCCCCCCCACCCCTTGCACAGCGTCTAAACAAAGTCCAAATACAGATACAGTAAGAAGCGTACAGTGTCGCTTTACACTTTGAGATTGACTTCACCTAGATACTTTCCCTTTTATCCGTTCACATCGGGTCGGAATTATCACCGGCTACGCGAACCCAGAACTATTGATTATTAACAGCCCTGAAGAGTCCAGTGCGAGCATGACGAAACACGCGTCGGCTGGTCGTTTTCTTTGATATCACCCTTCCTGCAAGGAAGGCTAATTATATTTCATTTGAAAGAAATTACTCAGATGTGTTTACCTTGTTTAATTTTATATGTTTTGAATGATTACTATTTATGACATGTTCATATACTCTACTTAAGGTGTGCATGGGATTCTTGCAACTTTAATGACCAGTATGCCTCAAATGATTCTAAGCCCCAAGTCCACCTCAAAATGTTTCTCTGCGAGCGACATGGGCAACTCCCAATGCTGGATCACGATGGCTCAATGGCACTCTTTTGAATCGTCACTAGGAGGATGAAAGGCCTGTTGAACTCAAACCAACTCAATTACCTCCCAGTCGAGCTTTTGTTTGGAGCCATCTTACTGGTCCTATAACCTCTGACCCAGAGAGGTGAAATTTGCAGCGCAACGGAGGGACGTCAACCCATCAAGATAGCGAAAACTCGCTGCTGTATGTGTGCGTGGCAGGGCTCAGTTGGGCACATTTAAAGCCTTCTTATGCAAGCATTAGTGTTCACTCATGTGTCAAAACCATGCGGAGTCTGAGGGGCTGGGGCTGCTGACTCAAGCACCCTCCAGAGCTCAAGGACAATCAAAAAAGCATGGCTGCGGCACCAGTGCTCTGTCGTCAGAATGGATCTTCTCCAAAGCCATGCACCCGTGAGAACTGATAGTGAGGAGCATAGGGAAGTCTTAGGGTGGAGCAGTAGCTATATCCCCAACACTCACTGAAGCAAACCGGACGAAAAATGGCCGAAGAAAACATGCACCTGAATACAAGTCCCATGTAAGACCAGGGCTGCATAATATTAGAGTGAAAAGCCGCCTCAAACTGCTCACCTGCAAAATTCTGACAAGATCCTGCCCTTTTAATAAACAACAAAGGGATGGCCAAACAGGGGTGGGGGGCACGCTTCTGCTTCTAAAATCAACCCCGCTTCCTCTGCTCCTTTCCTGGAAGCCAGCCAAAAGAGAAAATGAAAAGCAACTGCTTTGAGGAGCTATTGTTTTTGCGGCTCAGTCCACCATGATGCTATTTGTGGGAGATGGGCTATAGCCAACATATGAAGAACGCTTCGTAGACAGTTTTCGGGAAGAAACCCTCGGCTGCTGGCATGTAATTCTTTCTTAGGGCTGGTGCGACTAGCAGAACTTCATGGGTCTGTGTATATTTGGTCATGAAAGCAGCACTCTCTTGGGTATTAGCCTCTTTCGTATAAGGACTGACACTGAGAGTCTGCAAATCTATGAAATATACGACTCCCTGTAATACAATGTGCAATTTTACATTTCCTCTGAGCTAAGTGATACTACACCATCCACCTATGTCTAGAACTTGAATCCTTACACAGACAGTAACAACTGATTAAAAGAAGTCACAAAATGAAACTCGTTGCTGTTGGAAACTACCTGCAAACCAACTGCCATTATCCGTTGGGTAAATGTGTAGAGCGGAAACACATACATCAGAACACGAGCAGTGGCAGGAAACAATTACAAAAAGAGTTCTCCCAAAAACAGATAAAGAATAAAAGCGCAAGGAAACAGTACTTGGCCGGAGCTCCTCAACCTTGAACGTAAGTGAGGTATTGGCATCACAAACGAGTTAGTAGGGAGCAAAGAAGAGTGAACCTGGAGTAAAACTATGGTAAGCAGCTAACAGGAACAAAGTCATTTTATTGAATACAGCAGGTCTTGCAGACAGCGCATGTTCACTGACTAGGCTCGACCGAAAAATGAATCTGACCTAGGGTAATGTAACTGGTGC
Source organism: Lissotriton vulgaris (assembly GCF_964263255.1). Taxonomy (NCBI): domain Eukaryota; kingdom Metazoa; phylum Chordata; class Amphibia; order Caudata; family Salamandridae; genus Lissotriton; species Lissotriton vulgaris. Next base: position 1,075,478,977 of record NC_141689.1, on the reverse strand, counting down.
TAATGTAGAGGACTTCAATACTTTTGGGTCGAAACCACGCTATACAAACCTGCCAAATATAAATGGTGCTAGAAGGCAAAACACACATGCACTGCACCATGCCACCACATTAATTTGCCCAAATACCTTTCACTGTTGTTTAATTAAAATATTTGAATCTGACTTTTTATGTATGTGTGCATATATCAATAGATACATCTAAATGTCAATGTGCACACACATATAAAGTTAAATTTAAACGTGAATGTGACCTTTGTAGATGCACTCGCCCTGGTCCTTTTTCTATGGGCCAATCTGTGCATCCCTTAAAATTCATCTATGGAGACACCAATGTGCTTCAAGCTGAAAAACATGAATGATGATCTGAGGCCATTTAAACAACTCAAACGTTTACACCAAGGTTGGAACATTTCCTACATGAACAACATAATGCATTATGATTAGCTTTCAATCTTTACTGCTTGAAGTTTCCATCAAAATTTTCAGACAAGCCCCAAAACCATTCCTGGTGAAATGTGTAAAGTGGTGTGCCACAAGTGGCAATTAGTCAGAATGTAAGAAAGGAATAAAAGGGACCTCTGCAACGCAGGTTGGTAATAGCAGTCAGCCATAACCGGTGCAATGGATTCCTCGCACCCCTAAATCCAGGTGTCACTGCACCTACTGCTCTAATGGTAGTCATAGGTCTCTAAGCTCCTCATTCATACTCATGTTTCCCTCTGTCATCCCCATCATCTCCATCTAGTTGTAAAAGAAGGAGCGAGGAATACTAACTTCCCCCTACCCTCTCTCCAGATTGTACACCATGAAAGAGAAGGGGTAATTAATACTGGAAGGGCTGCAGGTACTTGGCTGTGTTACCTCTAGAGGTAATCTGGCCCATCATTACACAAAAGACAGGTCATAGGGGGTGTGAGGTGTCAGTCAAGGGACTCGCACTGCGTGATAGAAGCCCTCACATTGTGATGTTATTGACTTACCTTTGGCCGCTTTCCCTTACGTAGCAGTAATGACTTATGTTGCCCGCTGCCCCAACATGCAACAGAATCATTCTTACAGCTCAGAAACAAGTTCTTGCACTGATTCCACTCAAAAATGAATTCACTGCTCTCGAACATTCATGATATCTTGATGGTTCATAGGGTTGGATGGGTGGGCCCGCTACAGAAAAACATGGAAGGTGACTGCTTGATAATTAATTTCGGGCACCCAAGGATTGCACATAGAGCGATGCCATGGGTGAAGTGGGACGTCTGCAGGGCTTCTGTAGATGGAGCCTTATCGGCATAGAAAATCTCAAGAATATTTGGAGGAGTGGGGCCAAGCCGACCTTTGAAGAACTCTAGACAGAATACCAACTGACAGACGGAGAACGATTTTGTTACTTACACCTGTGACATGCTGTGTGTTGCCACATACCAGAAGGGGAGTTACTGCCGGAATAATTCCCGCTGGAAGACAGACTGTTGTTTGACCCTATTATTGATAAGGAGGTCTCCCTTACAAATCTGAAATTAATGAACAATCTTCCGGACCTCTTAGGCCTGCTAAGAGAAGCATGGGAAGCAGACATGGGGTTACTGGAGGACAATGAATGGCTAGAAGCGATTCAGAGTCCTAGGGAGGTGGCCATACGGGCTTGGTCCAGATTAATCCAACTCTGTGTACTGCATAGGTCATATGCTCCCAGAACACCCCAACGCAAGCTGGGTAGATGTGAAACGGGTCACTGCGTCAGGCAATGTGGGGAGATGGGTATGTTGTTTTATATAATTGGGGCATGCCCTAAAATTTAGCAATACTGGGCGCAAATAGTCGGGGTGATGTCTGAGGTACCAGGCCTACACATACAACTCCATGCACAATGGCATCTGTCCGGAGTCTCTGGAGAGGTTAGATGGCCGACACATACTAAACTCTGGCTCCTGTTGGTGGCAGTGGTAGAGAAACAAAATATAGGAAGATCTTGGGAGGCGCCGACCATACCAAGACTTATCAACTGGAAACGGGATTTAGATTGGTGCCGTCGGGTAGAGAGAATTGTATATAAAAGCAGGGACTGCCCCAAATTCCTTGGGAAAAATACAGGACCTGACTGGGCAGTGAGTGGACGGGAGGGACCAATCTGGGTTGCCTATGTGTGTACTGGGTGTCGCATCCACGACCCAAACAGATGTACGGAAAATTGTACACCTTGCTCCTATAATTGCCAAAACAGGTTTTGACTGTTACCTATTGTCTGTACTGGTGGATCGTGTATATTTTTCAATTAAAGAAGTTTAAAAAGAAGAATTGCACATAGCTTGTTGTAAAAGCACAGGCCAACCAATATGGATGAGCATGGTATAAAGTTACTACCCCTGGGCTGTTTTTTCACATTCTCTGATATATGTCTTTGTAAAATCCACACAACAAGGGGGCTCTGCCAATTCAGATCCAAATTCCTATTGCCAACCAATGTATGCCCTCTGCCAGTCAAACTGAGAATGACTGACTGTACTTAAATAAAAGAGAGTCTACACCTGAATCCATTTCCTCACAGGTCCAGTTCCACCAATGGGATCCAACTAATCACTCCTGCATTACTGAAGTGAAAATAGCCTCTATACCACTTGATTTCAATAGCCAGGTCACAGATGATGCTACTCCTGGGAATGGACAGGCTGACTTTGCCCATTCTGCCAGTGTTTACACTCAAAGCAAATTGGCAATGGGAGTTGCTATACTTGCCGGAGGTCTGGAATCTAGAGTAGAGGTGAGGACTCCTATCTCTAATGTTTGGAACCCAGATGGTGAGAATCTTGAAGCACATTCTGTTAGGGTTGCCCTTTTTGGAACTAAGACAAGCCACAATACTTATTCCACATTTGCGCAAAACCATTCAGGAACTGATTGGGCTTCCCTCAACTCAACCTCATCTTCCAGTTTTATTTCTTCTCCTGCTACAACCACATTACAGGAACCTTATTTCAAATATCAAACACCAGTTTCATTGCTCAGTAGGAATTTGGCGGAGAATAAGACAAAACTGGCCAAAGCAGCTTGGGAACAATCAAACTGTGCAGCTATTCTAAAGGCCTTGTCTAAGAAGGACTCTAAAAACATTTTGGCAGGCAGTGAGCCAAGAATCCAAAGATTGGGCTAGCTATTCCAATCTTTCATTTGGGTGCCATGTATTAACACTGTCCTTAGTGCCATAACCACTGGCACACCCATGCAAAAGGGTAGTACAATCTCCTGAGCAACTAATGTCTTATAAGCCTATTAGCTAACTTGCAGAACATTTTCTGAAGGGAAGTTCTGAGATAACTTACATTGTGGATAGAAGACAATAATGTAATCTCTCAAGAAGGATTTTGGCCACAGACAGGAACCCTCCATCAGGTCTTTAGGCTGTTTATGACTCAATGGAAGACAGTGGATATAGGAGGTGGAACTATCTATGTTGCCTTCAATGATTTGCAGCTGCATTTTACCTTATACCAACAGAGAAGCTGTGGGAGGATTCAGCAGAGATGAATCCCCTGGGTAATCTGTTGAACATAATTATATGTTTGCATGAGGGATATTACACTAGGATCCAGTGGGGCCCCAATGGGGAACTGACGGATAAGATTGATGTAACTATAGGAGTTCGCCAAGGCTTTATGTTGGCCCCACCCCTTTTCTTTTGTTTATAAACAAATGTATTAATTATCTGTTAAAATGTGTTAATGACTCACATCTTCTGGCAAGCAAAAATGTGCGGGCTCTGTTTTTTGCTAACAACATCTTGCTACTCTCCAAAACATGTTCACGGCTCCAGACACTTATGGATAGGTGTTTGATCTTTTATGATACTTACAGGCTAGAAATAAACGCCCAAAAGACCATGTTCATAGTCTATTCTAAAAAAAGAGACTGGGAAGTACCATTAGCCTAGATGATAAAACACTAAAGAGAGTGACAAAATTCAACTACCTGGGAATTAGACTGTCAAATAACAAGTCCTGGGAACCACAAATCCAAAAGAGTCATTCTATAATCATCCATAGAGCATCCATCCTTGTAAGGTTTGCCAAAAAACTTAATTTCACCCAGTCTACCCTGTGATACAGATCTACAATGACCAGATTCAGACTGCAGCATTGTATGGCTCAGAGTTGTGGGGTCCCTGCAGTTCCTCCCCACTTGGTGTGGGGGAAAATAACTTTATAAGGACTGTTGTCAATCTGGGGTGCAGGACCCTTTCCTGCCACTAAGACTGGATCTTGCCCTCGAGTCTATCACAGAAGTGGCAACATTGCAACTCTTCATGTATCGGTCTCGTATCTGGTCAATAGAGGCGTTAAAGCCGTTAGAGAAGCCCTAAGTGAAGTTACAGCCCTGAATGACTTCAACAAAATCTCTTGGTTGGTGTCTATTAAACTTACTCTCAACATCTTGGGTTTGGGAACTCTCTGGAGCAACCCCCAACCACCAATACCAACAACAAGGGTATTGTCAAGCGTGCATATTGGTTAAATTTTATTGCATCCAATGAATCCTCCGACTCTCTAGGTAGTAGGACTAAAGCCATTTTATGTACAAAATACATTTACACCAGATGATGCCCTGGAATTTATTCATCCGAATCGGGCGCATTCTGTTTTCCTGAAGTTTTCACTATGGTGTCCTTCCATTGGCTACCTATGTTTCATCTTAGACTTCTTGACAAACAAATCGAAACTCTGCCCGGCCTGAAGTTCTACAGATAAGTTAGAAGAGCATTCCTTATTTTTCAGTAGGGTTTACTCCAGATCAAGATCTAGGTGGATTGCAACATTGTGTCGCACTCTGAGGCCGGGTGACCTTATTAACTCCCTAAGAATATGTAAAAGTGACACACTAGGGCAATTGTGGTATTTGGTGTGGCTAAAAATATCATGTCTGCATGGGCAATGTGTCAAAAGATCATAGCTGCCATATAGATCTCAGCACTGCATTGAAGGCAGTATCCACTTATTCAATTTTGCTGTTAATGGATTGGACTTTCTAAATGGCCATCAATACTCAATTATTTTAACACTTTATGATTATAGTTTTTATTGATGTTATATTGTTGATGAATGTCATTAGTTTGCCCTTTTAACAATTTGGATTGTACAAAATTTAATTTATTTTTCATCTTTGTTCTTGTCAATAAATTGCTAAATTCCAACTTCCAATAAAATTGGATTCTGATTTGGAAAATTTAAATACCGCCTGCTGCAGGCAGGACAGCAGAGAAAAGGCCACCGGATTTGGATTACAGCATCCAATCTTTATACAGTGATGTTTAATCATAAACTACACTCGCTAGCAGCCTGTCTGCAATTTCTATATTTTTAATAAACCTTACTGGATAAAAATATTACCCAACAATAATCTGTGCTCCAAGATTAATCAAGGGCAAGTGCATAAAAGGTGGACCAAAGTTTTCAGCTAATGAGTACATAATCGTACTTTTGCATGGAAGAACTTTCCACCCATTTAGGCATGACGTCAAGAGATGGAAAGTGACCAGAACGAAGCTGCATTAATATGATTTTGTAGAGAGCTTTTTTAAATTCAAAATAGGTTAATAAATATTCTATAATTATATATGTATTATTTGCATATATTTTTTAAATAATTTACATGGATATAAATTTTTACTTATTTAAAATAGTTTTATGTTATTTAACATTCTTTCTTTTGGGGGGTTTTTTAAGGCCCTACCGCTATTATTTTCTAAGGGAGGATGTTGCAGTGTCAGTAATTGGCCATGTGTAGCTCTGGATTTACTATAAAAATGATGGTTACAACTAAAAAGTTGAGTTTGTGAATGGTGGAAAAATAGTAACTAACTCAAAAGTATAAACTTGCTCAAAATTGCAGTTTGGGATTCAGACACCTAAAGAATAAAGCTGCATTGTGGCTTACTGAGAAAACAATTTCCCATTAAAAAATATGCCACACCTACGTTTAAACTAAGAAAGTGACCTTCAGTTGTAAATCCGTTCTTTCCAGGAACATTATCAACAGAAAATAATACATTTAAGAATTATAAAGAGCAAGCAAGACCAATGTGCTATTAATTAAATAATGACTGACACATCTGAGCTCTACAGTGCACAGTCAAGTAGAGGGAGATGAGTTAGTGTCAAGTAATTACAAATCACATGAATCTCAAATGTGCAGGCGGAAAACTCAACTAGGCCCACTTTTGACTTCCTAATAAATTCCTTTATTAAACATAATATGAACATTGAGGCACAGATTTACTATGATTTCGTGAAGGGCTGTGTCACTGTAGTGGTGCGGTCCCAGCGTAAAATCCTTTTTGGCATTTACTAAGCCATGTAAAGCCACTTTATATGGCTTTGTGTAGATTAGTAAATACAAAGTAACACAACGCAGCACAAATCGCTGCCCTGCATTACTTTAGGTCGAGTTGGCATTCCATAGATGAAGCATGGGTGTTCCCATGCATCCACCCATACATTTTGACAGACTAGATTTATGAGAACTTGCAAACCTGGGTTTGCGCCAAATTGGTGAGCCTGTCAGACAGAGGCATAACGAGGAGAAATATCTCCAATCTCCACCCCACCTCCACTATCCTCATTGACACTGGCATCGTTTTCACAGTCTCCTCGACCACAGAGTGATTCTCATGAGCTGCCACCCTGGTCCTGGTCCGATACTGTCGTTCTCCAGCTCGGCAGTCCATAAATTCTGAAGCACACATAGAAATTTAAATTAGCACCTTCAATATATAAACCTTGAGCTTTGTGTTTCCCTCACACAAGAAGTAACGGCTTACAAAGCTGGGTTCAATCCCAGCTAAGACAGAGGAAATCTATAGGCGGGGGAAACAGTCTTGAGCAACAGTTAGTCGAGAGGCCAGAAAGGAAGAAGGAGGTTTCACATTGGTACTGGGCTATAGAAGAGGCGGTGGATGGTAAATTTAAGCTTGCAAACGAGTTATGGAGTGAACAGATTGCAAATGTACAGTGTGATCTCCTATGGCAGAATTTGTTTAAAAATCTTTTTTTGTCTAGTTAAACCTGCCTGGTTGAAGATGGACTATCTATTCACTGTGCATAGAGCATACCTATCCCCCCTTATACTATCTACATTTTTAAAAGGGTCTCAAGTCAACAGTAAGAAGTGTGGGTTGGTTGAAGCCTCAGACTTGCACATGTTCAAAGACTGCCCCCTCATTGGCGCATTATGGGAGAAATACGGACATCGATGGAGAGTATCTTGAGAGTACCAATTCAAATTGACCTGACTTTGATCAAATTTGGCCTTAACAGTCACATCGTAGGTCCAGCCAGATCTCTTTTATCTTATTCGAACTTACTGGCTAGAAGACAAAAATGTAAATATTGGGTGTAAACAGCTCCTCCTAAACATTCCGATTGGTTGACCTCACTATATGAAATATCCAAGATGGACTTGTCCAGAGCTTGCAGTAGAAAAAAGATTGCGTATTGGGACCTGCTGCTTCAATGGAAATACCTTAAGAATCAATTAGTAAATGTTATCTATGCTTCGCTATTTTACCTATACTGGAATGAAGGGCGGGTCTGATGATTATGCCTTTTGGATACTCCTTGGACTAGGTTGGCTTTCCCTGGGCTATTGAAAGCATCCATCTGGTTTTCACACACCAAGCTGGAGTCAAACCTAACCCCTTTTTTGAGAGGAAGTAACATTCCGGTCTGGCATTGTACCCTTACAGGCTGAAGGCACTGAGAGATTCCACCAAAGACCCTATGTCATCTCAGGTCGTTGAGTATGGGTACGAACAGACGGTCTGCTTACTGTGGTTGAAGGCGAATGAGGACAAAAAAAAAGAAGTAACGACTGTCCTTCGTTTTACATTAGATTGACCCACTGAATTATACTTGCCAGTTTGTCTTACTAAATCTAGAGAAAATAATTCTTTCCATTGATAAATATTTCAGAAGAATATCCTGTGAAGCCACAGTTTACTCATGATCTAAATTTTACTATGCACTTTAGATATGTTAAGCTTTTTATGCACCATGCACTTTTAAGGAAGGGTCTATTTGTATTACCTTCACTTAAATTTAAAATAATTTAAAAAAATGAATTATAAATTATGAATTCCTATAATCAACAATGTTGGTCCTAAACTTTGTCGTTTTTATTTGCTGCTGAAATAGTTCTTTACTTACTTTGTGATGAAAGTATAACATGTATTTCGTTTTAATTAACTGCAATAACATAAGTACTATCTATCTACTACCCAATGATGCTTTATATTAACAAACTGATGATCGCATCTAAAACGAAATAAAGATTGTACACAGGATACAATTGCACTTCTGAATCTTCTTGCAGAGCATGGCCGCAACCACAAACTCTCACCCACAAAACTGTTGTACTATCAGAAAGACGCTGTTTATTAGGGTCATAACATTGAAAAAAGAGTGAGAAAGGCGTCCGTCCACAGAACACATCTTAGCAATTCTTGCAAGAGAATGCCGTGTGTCATGTCCGGGAGACAACGATGTGCGTATGTTCCTGATAATAGTGGCTTATTAATAATATTGTTAATGTTATTAATGTTGAGCATGAGGCAAAGGTTTGTGAAGAGATGTGTGTATGGGAAACAATTTCTTTATGGTATATCACAATTAGAGATGGAATTACAAAGGTTGGTGAGTGAGTTGGTGATGTGGGTGGTGGTATCTTATTTTTTTCACTTATCATAATCACATTATGTGTAATAGGTTTAGTACTTATTCTTAAATTCGTTGGAGTAATATTTCGTAGGAGAGGGTTAAAGTGTGGGTCTAAGACAGAAGAAATGGAAAACGGCAAGAAGAGGGAAGAGTATGAAAATATTTTGTAGTGTGGTTTTAGGATGATGATTAGCATCAAATGTAAGGCTGTGAAAGCACATTCCACAATTCTTGATTTCTGCTTTTAATTATTTAAAATGATACACAAATGTAATGTTTATTTTGTGAATAACAATGGATTTTATTAGAATGTTAAGAATAAGATTAGTTCTGTTTTCAGTCTTCACATTTTATTTGCAGGTGGTTTGTAGTGCTTGACACTAAATCATCTTCCCCCTCCCTGCCTGGTCTCTGCAGAATGTAATAGTGTGAAATCCAGTTAGTTCAATAGTCTTGCTTACTTTACAACGTTCGTAAATATATTATATTCTGCTCATGATGTTCCTGGGGAGGACGGATTTACTGCTGTGTCCAATGAAGGGCCAATTCCTTAGGCCTAATGGAGGTGCTGATTATCTTTTGAATGTGGTATTGTTTTCAATATAAGACATATACTGCTTTAGTCATTTAGATGTAGGGTAGAAGCCACTTCACCACATGATGTGGTTTCCATTTTATTATTGGGTTAAGTGATGTACATTTCTTGATTGAACCACAGAGACTGTACTTTTTCTCTGTTCAAGAGTGCATGCAAACTGGCTGTTTTGGAGGTGACCCTAAAGATTTCCCCTTAATTTTCTTGGAGGTAAACTTCAAATCAAGCCTGTTTATCAATCTGCACTTAGAATAATTTTGAACTTCTTTCCTGCTTCACTGAGGGGTCCACATGACAAATGCTTATTGACACTTATTTTGCCTTTTATTAGACTGTATTCGGTACTGGTAGTTGAGTAAATTGGAGCTTTGTTTCCGTTGTCAATTATAGTTTGAATTTATTTGTAATATGACTATTTTGTATTGATTGACTAACCATATATATTTTTACCTTTTGTAAAGATTCTCAAATGTTAAATAAACGTTCATGGTTTGTAATGTCATGCTTGTCTCATGTGAACTTTCCTGTGTGGATTTTTAAAAGCTTTTTCTGAGATAAATGAAATTGTGTGTAGGGGTCTTGTCCAATGTTCCCTCTACATTTTTTTCCTCTGTGTGCGGCAGTGTAAGGGCTCTGTGTGCTGCAACCAAGGCTACATGCGCCAGGAACCAGAACGCGCATGTGGGTGCAGCGCCAAATATCACTCCAAAGTTTTGTGTAAAAAAGTGAAAAGATGATGCATTTCCACACATGCAGTGCCACATGAAGGGTCTTAACGCAGGTTTTCAATTTAGATACACACGCCATGACATGAACTAGTTACAGAAGCAAGTACACTTTAGGTTTAGAAAAGCACAGGACTCCAATGCTGGTACCATATTAAGATTTTACTAAAGATCCTCAACTCGAGCACTTGGTTACATAGTGTCTGAATAGGGCAGATTATTATGTCTACAGAGGTGTATTTTAAGCTGCTGAAAGTTCCCTGACTTATTGTTGAGATGTTTTCAGTAAAACTATTTTTGCTGAGTGATGGCTAGTTTATATTTTTTTGTAGTAACAGGTATATCACCTGCTTGGCACTCTATGTTGTTCCTGCGGTTAGTTTTGGCTCTCCATTTAGTTTCTTACATGTAGGACTAATCATGTTTCAAGGTGCAGTATGGAACTCCCTTCTGGAAGGTCTCTAGGCTAGTTGTAAATTGAGAAAGGGAATCTTCAAATTACTTATATGCTTCTGAACATGATAGATGTTTGGTGAAAAGTGCAAAGGCCAGAAAGGTGGTCTTCTATGATGTCAGTTGTGAAGGGCATGTAGGCTCTTTTACCATGGTCTCGTTGATATTGACTGCTGAGTTTGTGCGTTCTTTCCTGGAAGTTGACTGGAGTGACTATTGAGATACTCACTGCATAGATGTAGAAGCTTAACAAATTGGTCAAGAAAATGCCTTTGTCAGGAATTTTGTGTAGCTGTGCCTGGAACACTCTATCAAGGGCGCTACTTATCCATTCCAGTATGAAGTCAAGTGACAGTGTTCCAAAAGATTAGGTCTTGACATTATTTGCACAATTTTCTTAAATTAGTGTGAAGACGTACTAGTATGGTAGAGGTGGCATGTGTTATACTCAAAACTCCACTACATCATAATCCTGATATTCACAAACAGATGCTAGCCAAAGACTCTCTAGGGCAACAATGTCTGTTTTTAGGTTAACCACTGACAATGTGATTGATTTTCATTAACACTCACTCTATAACAACTATCTAGCAGGACCTGCATAGAACAGTACTTCACTAAGGTATTATTTTAATTCAGTTTATATGGGAAACTTTGTATCTCACACATGCTAATCTAAAACCTTGGCAGCTATGAAGCACACGTAGTGCTTCAGATTTGCGGCATTCCTTTTATTAATAGTGCGCGGCTGCGGGCTGAATGTGGGCTTTGGAGACAGTATTCATGTTAATAGCAGAACACACGGGCGCTGCAATTTACATGAATACCATCTCAAAAGGCCCACGATCAACCCCTCAGCTGCACACTCTTAATAAAAGAAATGCAGAGACTCAAACACGACATCTGCTTTTAAGCATGGGTGGTTCATTAATTTGGACTTTGGGGCTCAGCCGCCCACACTCCTTCCTGCCTCCTGTATTTTTGATTTCGTTATCACTCTGATTTTACTTTCAGGACCCTCATCTTGCCCGAAGGTTAGGCAGTCAGGAAACATTTGAAGGGCACATGCGCTGGTGCCCATGTTCCATGTTGCAGGCTATCCAGGGCACACCTACTTCCAGCCCTGGTTTCTGTGGCCACAGCCTCCTGTGACGCAGAACACCCTCACTTTAAGCCTAAGCCCTGTGCTGCCAGAGGCTGATGTCATTCAGAGAGGGTGCTCCTGTCTGAAATCATCAATAATCATTCTGGGTCAGAAACATGCCTAAAAAAGCATGTCAGAGGTTTAATTTTTTTTATTTTTTTAGAGTTTTATATAGCACAAACTAGACCCAAAGATATTGGTTATCAGAGCGCTTTACGTGAGCACCAGTTTTGTTACAGATGGACACATTCATTTTTGTTGGGCACTGGGGAGAGTTAGTGATTTGCCCAGAATCACAGGATTACATTAATTTTGTCTGCACCTGCTTTTTCTTCCGTTCTTCAATGTTGATAATATGGATACTACTTTGTTGAATATTTGGAGGGCTGGTTTTGTACAAAAGTTCAAAATGGAATAACCCGAAGCACTTGCTTGAAAAGTAGGAAATGGTTTTGAATAAAATTCCTTATGTGGGTAGCTGTCAGCTGAGAGAAGAGAGTTCACGATCATCAAGGACACAACACTTAACTGTGACCGCGCCACTTTACAAGCAAGAGTAGCAGACAGCGTCCTCCATTTCACCCCCTACTAATCAAACCCAAGATTCAGAATCGTCTCTGCGCCTACTTTTTTTCCAAAAATGTGCTTTGAGGCTGCCTGATAGCACAATGCAAGTGGTATCCATGTAACCCTATATTTATCCGTTATGAGTGTACATCATATTAAACATATTTTGAAGGCGATAATGAACAGTAAACATGTCAAAAATGATGTCGCCACTCACTACACTCTGAAATACACAGTGCAAAGCAAGAGTTTGGTTGAAGACAGCACACTATAAAAATTACATCCTGTATTCCTCTCCATATTGAAATGAAACTCTGGAGAGCCCACTGTCCTGAATTCAATTTATTGTGTGCTGAGCTCGATGTGTCGGACAAATATAGGGTCTTGTCTTACACCCTACAACTTGTAAAGATACACTAGGCGCCACTGGTTTTCATAATCCTCTGAAAGCAGACGTCTTGTTTGAAACTCTGCATTTCTTTTATTAATAGTGCAGGCTGATTGTGACCCTTTGAATTAGTATTCATGTTAATTGCAGCGCACACGGTGCTGCAATTAATATGAATTATATCTCAAAGGCCCACAATCAGCCCCACACTATTAATAAAATAAACGCAGTTTCAAACAGGATGTCTGCTTTCAGAACCCTCTGAAAGCACACATTGTGCTTTAAATTCACTGCATTCCTTTCTCCTTCCGTTTTGAAAAGGGAGGTGTGAACGGTATCATCAGATGTGCTGTGTGCCGTGTGCGCTAAATAGAGGACACTGCGCGCTCGGAGTGACTCCGGTGCGAGCGCTCACACGCGCAGGTTCTGGGGAACAGTGGTCTTGTCTTAAAACTCTCACACATAGCCCTGATCCATCAATCACAGCTGTAACTTCTCCATTAAATAGGACTCTTTCTAAGAGAGTAAGTTGGGCTCATCAAAGGGCTAGAAGATGCAGTACACACAACAAATTCCCGCTGCAACATAAGGCAGCAGGAGAGCTAGAAGAATCCACAGTGTCTACCATCCATGGATGGACCTTTAGTGGTAGCACACAGGGTCCCAGGGACCTTGGGTGCACCACCAACATTGGGGGGGGACCCTAGTCAACTGAATAATATGTGTCAGCACAGCTGCAGTAACTATTTCAAGATGCGCACATAGTTTATCTGCATCGAGTTTATGGGGGTAGGGGTGCTTTCTAACTTCACACTGTCTTTATGGCCGAGATACCCGCCACCCCCTCTCAACACAATCCCCAAGAATTGGGAAACCGGAAACAGTTCTTGAACTTTTGGAAGGCGGGAAGGGAGTCACCCTTCCCGGCCGTATTTATTAAAATATGAAACAAAAGAAAACATTAAAATAACAGTTTCATATAATGTACAATTTCATTTCCACATTACGATGTTGGCTAACCTTAACAGATCTCTAATACAAAGGTTCTCCTAGCCGAACTAACATCCTACAAAACATTTGACTTGAAATTGTACATCCTAACGTTAAGGGCCAACGGCAAGGTCGTAACCGGTGTCAGATCCCTAAACCAGAAATACCCCCCTCACTTGTGAGAGGAGCGACCGCACAGAGGCGTACCTCAAGTGCATTTACCAATTTCCCTTTGTACTTGACGGGGGCCCCAATAAACTCGACGCCATTTAACGGTCGTTCGAGGACTCGTGTGAGGTGTCTAAAAGGTAGCGTAAACCCCCTCCCGCACCCCACACAACTTACCCATCTGCTGTCGCAGATGTCCTGGCCCCGGGAAATTCCCCAGGAGGGGCCGTAGCCCCTCCTATCCAGGAAGGGGCCTTGACCACCTTTCCTTTCCTTCCGGCGGCCTCTCCTTAGACAGGACCGCCTCCCCGTTGAGGGGCCAATTGGCCACCTCCCCCGCGCGCTCCCATCCGTAATGGGTGACGCCCCCTCATAGGGATCTTCCAATTACTGCTCACCGATCATGACCTTACCGTCCGACCAAAATAAATACGACAGTTCTACCTAAGTTACTAAGATTTACAAAGCAAAACAACATTTATTATCAAGCGTAAATACTGATCAATCCTTGTTCAAAATTACTTTATTTGCAAAACATACTGAAAATAACCAATCTTTATTGCATCGTTAAGAAATTTCACGACAATCATCACAACCTGTAAGAAAACAGAGAAAACAAAAGATACTATATCAACTGTATTTACAACGAATCGCTGTCCTCAGGGGCTGGTGGGTGGGTCAAAATTGCTCTTCGTTCCGTCTCGAGCTCACGTGCAGCGGGGAGGTGCAGCTTCAGAGCACAGGAACAAGAGGATGCTTTCTTGGCTCCCGCTCCTTTTTATCCGTCTTCAGGGTGGGCGTGAACCCGCCCCCGCCTGCCTCCGAGGGCGTGGCCGGCCGCGTTGGTGTCTAGGCCAGCCCACTCTAGGGCGGGAAGAAGGCACGCCCCGGCTACGCCGCTTCGGGCATACCAGCCGAGACTCGCCTCCCGCCCAAGATGGCTTCCCGGGGGGATCGTGGTACTCCACCATACGTTCGGGGGGACCGATTGGTCGCCCCTTTCCATATGGCCGAGATACCCGCCACCCCCTCTCAACACAATCCCCAAGAATTGGGAAACCGGAAACAGTTCTTGAACTTTTGGAAGGCGGGAAGGGAGTCACCCTTCCCGGCCGTATTTATTAAAATATGAAACAAAAGAAAACATTAAAATAACAGTTTCATATAATGTACAATTTCATTTCCACATTACGATGTTGGCTAACCTTAACAGATCTCTAATACAAAGGTTCTCCTAGCCGAACTAACATCCTACAAAACATTTGACTTGAAATTGTACATCCTAACGTTAAGGGCCAACGGCAAGGTCGTAACCGGTGTCAGATCCCTAAACCAGAAATACCCCCCTCACTTGTGAGAGGAGCGACCGCACAGAGGCGTACCTCAAGTGCATTTACCAATTTCCCTTTGTACTTGACGGGGGCCCCAATAAACTCGACGCCATTTAACGGTCGTTCGAGGACTCGTGTGAGGTGTCTAAAAGGTAGCGTAAACCCCCTCCCGCACCCCACACAACTTACCCATCTGCCGTCGCAGATGTCCTGGCCCCAGGAAATTCCCCAGGAGGGGCCGTAGCCCCTCCTATCCAGGAAGGGGCCTTGACCACCTTTCCTTTCCTTCCGGCGGCCTCTCCTTAGACAGGACCGCCTCCCCGTTGAGGGGCCAATTGGCCACCTCCCCCGCGCGCTCCCATCCGTAATGGGTGACGCCCCCTCATAGGGATCTTCCAATTACTGCTCACCGATCATGACCTTACCGCCACAGGCCAGATAGTTGACCGGCTATCCGGACCCCCAACAAAACGCTCCTAACTAAAGGTCATGCTGTAAACTCCTTAACCATGCTATGAAGTCTCCTATGAGTAATTCGTTCCCCACCCGGGACAAATGAACACCGTCCCCCAAATACATACTGTCCCCTTTAATACAACCATGCGAAACAGAATGCAGTGTACCTGAACGAAACAATCTACTCATTTTATTATTAATTTTCCTTACTGAATGATTCAGCGCAGAAACAGAAATAGCCCCCCGCCACACTTTCCGTGGGATCATATGGGACCATGCAATTGTGCACCCTGGAACTCTTCTCGCCAACCAACTTACCGTGGAAAGCATCGCCTCAAGAAGAAGTCGTCTACCAGTGGTCACCAAATCATTGCCCCCAAGATGTACTATGACTACAGACGGCGGTGAGCTTGTCCGCCCTAACAAACCCTCGAAAAATGATCGAAACTGGTCAATACAGAGCCCGCCCTTTCCGTAGAAGGACACACTGTACCCGTATTCCCCAGCCACGTGAATCATATCACCTGCTTTGAATACGTCCGCGGCACGCCTCACGTATGAGTGGCCCACGACCCACACCTCCTTTTTCACAGCCGGCAATGTCTGACCGCTGGCCCCCCGGTGTCGGGTCGACTGGACAGTCCGCCCCGCCTCGTAGGCTTGCGCAACTGAAAACCAAACAAAAACAAGAAGCGTGAGTACATCATTACAGCTTCACAACATGTGCAACCGCACATACCTCTTATAACAGTTCGAGGACCAACGCCCCACACGTTTTACTTGTTCAACGTTCAGACCCCTGGCTGTAGCTTCCGTAGCAACCCCTATCCAAAAGGAATGGGTCCCAAAGTCGCCGGGGTTCAAGCCCGCGGCAGAAATCGACATCGCAAGCACCCGCTGAAAGTGAAACCTCGTCAGTGGGGTGGCGTCAGCGTGTCTTAACAAGGACCCCCCCCATGCTGCCACCCTCTGTGCTAAATATTCCTCTACGCACCCCACAGGGCACATGGCAGACCCGGGGATCCTCTGGATGATTACGCAGTCCCCGATTGCATCCTGATCGGATTTGGACCTGACAAACGAGACCGTCATTGTCTCCTCCCTGACCTGAATGTGTTCCCGGCACAGTCCCCCCATCGTATCCTGCTTGTTCCTTGCCACTAATTTGCTTACCCGCATAGCCCCATGGAATGCTAATGCAAATGCGGCTCGGAACAACACTGCTTCGTACTGGGATGACCATGTTACCGGTAGCACGGATAATAGCAGGGCCAACCTATCCAGACCTATCGGGTGCCTATCGTCTACTCTGCGACCCTCAAGGCGTTGCCACCCACGTAGCGCTTTTTGCACAACGAAAGACGCTGTCGGGTCCTGGATCCCATGAGCCCTTGCCATGAAGGAAATGGCGGCCCGATGCCTCTGGGCCGTAGCTACTGACTTGCCTGCGTGACGTAAAGAGAGCAGGAATCTCACTACACACTCTTCCAGACCCCAAAGCTCCCTCCCGGCAGTACCCAAAAAGGCCCAATAGGAACGGAACGCCCCTTCATATGCCTTCCTCGTCCTGGGTGCTAAACTCTCTCCCACGAGGTCTTGTAGTTCGGGGCACCGAGAGACCAGAGAGCTTCGGGAAAGGGTGCCGCCACCGGGTCCGCTGTGGGCAGAAAACCCCAGAAGGCCTGCATACGGAAACGAGAGAGCGCATCAGCCGCTTGGTTCATCACCCCCGGCACGTGTCGCGCCCTAAACAGTACATTCAGTTGCATGCACAACAACACAATTTCTTTGAGCAGTCTCAGAATCAATTTGCAACGTGCTGACTGACTATTGATACACTCAACCACGGTCATGTTATCAGACCAGAACACCACAGAGTGATCCCTAAACCCTTCTGGCCATGTTTTCAAGGCCACCAGAATAGGGAACAGTTCGAGAAAAGCAATGTTACTCGTCAACCCGCACTCATGCCACCATGACGGCCATTTTTGAGCCGACCATTGTGTACCCAATATGGCGCCAAAACCAACACTCCCCGCCGAGTCTCTCCATAGCCCCAACTCCTCGGAAGACACTGCTGGTTTATTCCAGACAATTCGACCATTGAAATCCGCCAGGAATGCAATCCAAATGCGCATGTCCTGGCGAACCTCTGCCGAGAGTCTCGTACGATGATGTCCTTCCTTCAAGCCGACCATGGACTGTGCAATCGAGCGGGAAAAGGGGCGTGCCATCGGCATTACTCTTAGGGCAAAATTCAACTGACCAACCACCTGTTGCAATTGATGCAAGTTCACTTTCGTTGCACGAATACATGTCTCAAGGGATAACCTGAATTTTAACACTTTTTCTTTAGGTAAACGAAAACAACCTTCCACCGAGTCGAGCTCGATCCCCAGAAACTCGATCAAGGTCGAGGGACCCACCGTCTTACCTGGCTCCAATGGCACACCGAATTGATTCATTAGGACACAAAATTCATGTAAGGCCTGTCCACACTCAGAATCCCCGGCTGCCCCCAGAAACAGAAAGTCATCGAGATAGTGCATAACATGTTGAAAACCTGTCTTCCTCGTGAATACCCACTGCAGAAAACAACTGAATTTCTCGAAATAGGCACATGAAATCGAGCATCCCATTGGCATACATTTATCCATGTAATAGCGACCCTGAAACTGAAAACCAAGGAGACGCTGATCGTCTGGGTGTACCGGGAGCAACCGGAACGCTGACTCGATGTCCGATTTGGCCATCAGCGTCCCGGGCCCCAGGCGATTCAACATGGCAACGGCCTCATCGAAAGATGCGTACCGCACCGAACATACTTCCGGGTCTATCGCGTCATTCACGGAAAGACCATGTGGGGCTGACAAATTGTGTATCAGCCGAAACTCACCCGGGTCCTTCTTGGGAACCACCCCTAGAGGAGAACACACAAAATTAGCAACTGGTGGCAAATCGAATGGACCGGCGACACGACCTCGAGTCACCTCTTTCCCAATCTTTACCTGCACCACTGCCGTGTGCTGTAAGACCGACATTTGATTCTTACAGTCCGGTACCCCCTGAAAATCCCCCACTGGGATGCGGAAACCATATGAAAACCCGTTCCGTAACACCCCAGCGGAAGCATGATCTGGGTAGTCGCTGAGCCAAGGAATCATCGCCATGGTATCAATCGGGGTCGGTAAAGGCGCCCCTCGGACTATATTAGACCTGTTTGGCGCCTCCCTTACCACCGTTATCACCCGTTTTGGCTCTGCACATGGACTCAGGATGGGATGGCTGCCCGCACCCCCCACACTCATGTCTGAATTTGCATGACCCCTGGGGCCTGGTACATTTGCCCCTGTTAAAATTCCAACAGATCCCCCTTTTACCTGTGTTGCCATTCGGCTTCGTGTGGAACTCGTTACCTGTACCCGTCCGAAAGGGCGTCCCAGAGTTTTGGCGGGAGGATTCCCCCCCGTTACTCCCTACTAATGGCACCTTCAACATCCCTGTACTCTCCATTTTTTGCCAAGACACAGAGTCGTAACAATCCCAAGACAACAACGGGTTGTGTTCTTTAGCTTTTCTAAACAGATTATCATAGCAGAACCACTGATTGCCCCCATATGCCACAGAATACTCCATAATACGCGACTGATAAATGGGTAACTCGGTCAACAACTCAGGTCTGCGCTCCCCCATGATGGAAGTAAAAATTCCCCACGCTCTGCCCCAAGTACCAATGGTCTCGTCGACCTTAAAGGCGGCCATTTTTGCGCGCCAAACACTCGGATGCATGAGCTCCTTTTGACTTTTTACATGCTCGATCTCGTAATGGTCGGTCAGCAATGAAAACATGTTTACATATTTATCCGCCCAAATCAATTCCTTGACTTCTAGTGGGACGTGCTGGGCAATCTTCTCCTTTCGAGAAGGTGCGGACTCCCCCCCCGCAATCGGCAATGGCCGCTTACCTGAAGTAGACCCCACGCTTGTCGCCGAACTTGGGCCTGCTGTACTTCCCACCGCCGGGACCTGCGGGGGAACAGGAGATGGAGTCTTCGCAGCCTCCCTAGATTCCCGCAGTTGCCTCATCACTGCCCGGGCGTCGTCAGCCGTGGCGCCCTCGCTATCGTTTCCCAACCACGCTGCCAATTGCGCCGCTAACTCGGGGGGCATATCCTCCCTGTTCGCAGGGGTGACCACCACAGGGATTGGATTCCCCTCCTTTGGCGCCGGGGTTGGCTCCTCTCGTGGCGCTTCGGGAACCGGGGTCTCCCCCCCAAGTGCTCCCCTTCTGGGCCTCTTGCTCTTTCCACCGGGAATTGTTCCCTGTAAAGGCCGTTTCGGTCCTCCCTCCCCGTCCTTAGCCTCAACCTTTCTCTTTAGATCGGCTATCTCCTTCATGAGTATGCGGAGCATCTCCTCGGTACCGACCCGCTTTCCGACCTTCTTGGGCATTCTTAGACGGGATATCTATAAGACAAAAAGAGGGATTACAACGCTCAAAATTGCTCTTCGTTCCGTCTCGAGCTCACGTGCAGCGGGGAGGTGCAGCTTCAGAGCACAGGAACAAGAGGATGCTTTCTTGGCTCCCGCTCCTTTTTATCCGTCTTCAGGGTGGGCGTGAACCCGCCCCCGCCTGCCTCCGAGGGCGTGGCCGGCCGCGTTGGTGTCTAGGCCAGCCCACTCTAGGGCGGGAAGAAGGCGCGCCCCGGCTACGCCGCTTCGGGCATACCAGCCGAGACTCGCCTCCCGCCCAAGATGGCTTCCCGGGGGGATCGTGGTACTCCACCATACGTTCGGGGGGACCGATTGGTCGCCCCTTTCCATTCTTTAATGGAAATTGGCGCTGTTTTTGTTCCTTCTTCAGCTGAAAGGATGACTGAAAAGAAATTGGCTGAAAAAACTGGGTATATTTTACTTGAGGCATACATCAATTAACAATTCTGATACCATTAATTTACAGAGATACATACAAATTCAAACTACAGGTTTCTTAAAGGAAATCAAACATAGTATGAGAAACTCACATATATGTGCTTTTTTAGCCTGTAGATTTTCAGTAGTTGCTCTCATGAAATACACACTAAAAGATAACCTGTGCTCACCCTCTGGTAGCTTGGCACAGAACAGTCAGGCTTATCTAAAGAGGCCATGTGTAAAGTATTTGTGACACACACACACACACAGTAACACAATGAAAGCACCACAAAAAGACTCCATGCAAGTTTAGAAAAATAGATGATTATATTCTGAGCAAAACAAGACCAAACTACAACAATCCAATACGTACAAGTGGAGATATGAATTTTAAAAGAATACGTGTAAAAATAGCACTTAGAAGTAATATCGCTCTGGGGGTTACTTGAGATTGCGATGGACCAGGGCAAAGTCAGCCGTTCAAGCCAAAGGGAGGGAGCACAGGCAGGGGACAAGAGCTACTCCAGCCCCGTGAACAGAGTACCTTGATCCTGGTCACAACAGCAAGATGCTGGTGCAGATGAGTGATGCATCAATATCAGCCCAAAGTCAAGGTGATGGCTTAATTTTCTTCATGCAGTGGTGGCGATGCATCAGGGTCTATTGAGCGGAGCACCGGTTCTGATGGTAATTGTTCCGAAGACGATTCACTGGGTTAACCTATGCTGGAGGGATGCTGCGTTGATCTTCTCCACATGGTGGTGGCAATGCGCTGGTTCCAAAATGGCATCCTGGTCGCAATTCGGCATGTCTGAGTGCGATGTGCCCTGTTATACTCCAGCAACAGGGTCGGTGCCATGGTTCTGTTACAGTGCACGCAGGCTGGAGATGCGTTGATTCCATGATGCAAGTATCTGGGTCAACTTCCAGTTAACCATGAGCATGGGTAGAGACTTTGATAGCGATAAGTCTCAAGAAACAGGAGACAAGCCAGTAAGTACTTGGAGTCACCTAGGTTCCAGTGAGATGGGCCCAGTTCTTGTCCTCAACAGGGCAGTGATCAGCAGGCAGCAGGGCAGGGCAATACAGCAAAGCAGTTCTTCCAGACCAGCCGTCTTTATTCCTGGCAATCCTTGCAGCAAAGCAGTCTTTATTCCTGGCAGGATTCTTCACAGGTCTAGTTGTGCACTGTCTTGGTAGGGTCAGAGCCCAGTACTTATACCTAAATATTCCTTTGAAGTGGGGGTGACTTCAAAGCAGGCCCTTGAAGTGCACAGGTCCACTTTCTCCCAGGCTATCGGTAGGGGGTAATCAGCCTTTTGTGTGAGAACAGAACAATGCATTTTTACACTTCCTGTCTAGGAAGAGATATCAGAACATAGATAAATGCAGATGAGTTCTCTGTCACACCCATCATTCCTGTGTTTGTGGCTGTCTAGAGGGAATGCACAAAGCGTGGCAGTCACCGATCCCTGACGTGTAGCAGAGAGTGGTTGCAAGCACACTGAGCAGTAAGAGCAAAGAAAGTTCACTTTCTAAAAGTGCCATATCTAAAACAGTAATGTCAAATCCAATTCCTTCAGTAAAGAGGATTTATCATTACCATTCTAAAGATATGAAACGTGATTAAGCTTCTAAGCAAGAATCACAGTTTAAAAGTGTTTTAAGGAATTCCCAATGCTAGCCTATGAGAGGAGTAGGCCTCACAGTAGTGAAAAACTGATTTAGCAGTTTGTCACTACCAGGACATGTAAACTTTACAGGTGCATGTCCTACCTTTTACTTACACAGCATCATGCCCTTAGGGCTATCTAGGGTCTACCTTAGGGGGAACTTATGTGTAATGAAAGGAGAATCTAAAGCTTGGTAAGTGGTTTTAAATGCCATGTCAATGTGGCAGTAAACCGCCCTCACAGGCCTTACAATGTCAGCCTGAAACAGGTTTGAAAGGCTGCGTGCGTGTTTGGTAGAATCAGAGCTGCATACCCACTAGAAGTAAATAGGTTACAAGCCTTGGGTATATGGTATACCGATTTACAAGGGACTTACAAGTAAAATAAAGATGTCAATTTTGTATACACCAATGTCACCATGTTTAGGGAAGAAATCATGTGCAATTTTGTACTGGTTAGCAGTGCTAAAGAGCTCAAAGTCCTAAAGCAAACAAAACGAAAGTCAGAAAAAGAGGAGGCGGAAAGCAAAACATTTGGGGTGACCAATCAGAGAGGGCTATTTTCTAACAAACCCACTGTGTTATTAATATCCTATTCAATCATACGTCTTTCCTATAGAAGCACTGGAATGCAACCTATAAAGCTGTGGTCTCTCCAACACTATAAAGATGTCTTACGTTTAGTCAGTCCTTGATTTATTTAACTGTCTTTGACTTCCTGATTTCTGATTTATATCTAATTTGTTTTCCTGCTCAGTTCTAGTATACTTGCTGCTCTTGCACCTCCATATCCAACTAGCCAATGATGCCTAAGTTTGTCTGCCTACTAAATGTTCTCTCTGGGTAAGTATGTTTTAAATAATATATTTGGTAGAGTGCCATCTGGAGGCTCTTTTGTAATTCTCGCTCCCAACAACTTTAATTGTCTGGCAGCCCATTAAGAAGCACAGAGTGAGAAAGCTTTGGGCCTGCTCCCTTCAGACAGTGGATTTCATGGGTTTTTCTTGGTTTACCTTTGCTTGCATGGCTTGTTTATCAAGTCTAGAGCATTTCATGGAAGACTAGATGCTTGTGTTAGATTTTGATGATGGATTTCAAGTAGATCTAACTCTTCATTTATTCTCCCACCTCTTTCACTTATTGTCTCTTATCCCTTCTAGTCTCTCCTGCTCACTTAACCTTAAGTCACCAGTGCCTGTCCCTGTCAAAGATGCTGCTGCTCCGATTCTCCTTGTTCCCTCCTCATCAGACCTCGCACTCCAGTCTACCCGTTCTGTGCTGTCGATTCTCCCCCTGATCTCTCATCAACTCCCCCTTTCTGTCATTTTTCACAACCATCATGAAGACTCCAACACACTTCTCAGTCATCATCCTCACTTGCTTTCCCTTCCTGCTCTCCATCGTTATTACTTGCTTTCCATTTCACCCCTGATCCCTCGTTCTTCGGTTCCCTTCCAGCTCTGAATATTCCTCACTTGTTTGCCCTTATGTCCTTAATTCATCACTGCCAGCTTGTGTCTGGGAGCAAGTGACTGATTGAATAATTCATTAATTGATCTAGGGCACACCTTATAAAACCCTCTATAAAGCAGCTAAAGAGCCGTTCTAGAGACAGAATGCAGGTAGGGTCTACCTACAAATGACTGATAAAAGCTTTGAATAATGGTGTTGCAGCTCCCAGAACACAAAGGAATTGTATTCAGAGGCTTGATAATACCTATCAGCATCACAACCCAACACCTGCATATTTATTTAAATTTTTGAAAATAAGCAAAAATTGGTTAACTTTCCAAAGGGAATTTACAAATTTACATGTTGAAGTCATGGACTCTCTATGATCTGGCATTCAAAAACCAAGCACAAAAGATTCAATTGTTTCTTTCTACCGCCAGCCAAAGGAGACATCCTAGAGCCTCTGCTCCTATCACAATTCTTTGGTACCTTGGGATGGAGGAAGATATGCTGGATAAGTGTGGTACCTCTTGTTCTGGTATTGCAGATGGGTCACAGCAAGGATCTCTGTATGATTAAAAGATACCTCTAGTAATGGCCTATATTAATGTAGTCTGCTGTGGTAGGGACAAGTGACTGACTCTGGGGACCTCTATTGACAGCCTGAGGGTCTTTAACCTGCTATAGAAAGGACTTTTGCTAACTTGAGGGACCACTAGTAATAGTGTAAGAAACTGCGGTTTGCTGAAGAAAGAATTTGTATCTGACTCAAGGAATCTCTCAGAACAGTCTGAGGTGCTGACAATGCAGCCTGTTTCAGTGAAATGCTCCAAGTGCATGCACACATCATATTTGGTTGAAGATTGTTTTGAGTATCCGTTTTTTTAAATCTTGCATCTTTGTCAGGTTCAGAGATAAAAAATACAATTAAATGTGACTGAATGTGAACATATGAATTAGCATTGTCAAAGCTGGTAGACTTGCTAGTTACAAGCCATTTGTATTGCTTTTGCCAGCGCTTGGGGATAGTGTTTGCAACTGGATCTACTAGGCCTGCCTAAACCATGGCTGGGTCTTCATGGAAGGGAGAATCCAGGGAATATCTGGAAAGTGTTCTAAATCGGCAATCAATCCCACTGTTACATTAGAAAATATTTTTTAAACACATTAAGTCAAGTACTTATTTATTAGCACAATTATATACTATTGAATATTACACACTTAGACTATTGTGTAATATTATCGTGTATCAATCCATCTGCTAATGAAAACTAATTTGAGGGCCAATGGAATGTATTGCTATGTTGATCAACAACTTGCTTCTATCTGTAGATCTGAACAGGACTTTACGTGTCTACTGGAGTCCAGTGGTCAAATATTACAAATGTAACTGTATAATAAAAAGCAGGAATTATTTAGAACCTAGTCCGTGAGGATTCAGCGATATGGCTGCTAATTCATGAGACTATTCAAAAAGCATAAAAAAGTAGAAAGGCCAATCCACAAACCTGTCTAACCATCTAGTGGCATTGCAAATGTTGAAAAGGCGAGAGGGCACTGTGAAACAATGCTTTAATGTTTTTGTTTATAAAATAAAAGGTTATCAGAAACTCAACAGATCTTGAACACAAATAAATAAAAGTCGGGTATCTTGAGATACCAAGTGTAGTCATCAGTTCCTTCCTCACCCTAGCTGCACGCTTAATAGGCAAACCCTTGCCTCAAGAAGTCCCTTTATCAGTAGCATCCCACAACTTCCAAGCGTGTTTCTAAACAACAATTACAAATTTGCAAATATTCGTGACAAAAATTTTCAATTCTATTAAGGACACAGCGGCAAGGATTATGCTTCTCATTTCTTTACTACTTAAAGACAGCAGTCAATGAAAGAAAAGTTTCAATAAACACTGCATTACCCATGAATAACCAAATGTCACATGACCAACCATAGAGTACAGCCCTATATAAGCTCTCACAACTGTAACAGTGTCCTCTTTCTTTGTTTAACAATCCAACAGTTAAGTCAGTAAAACAAAAAATAACTTGATCCCATAGATCCAGCGTTAACATAGAACCTTCTCATGAGGAACCAACTTAGGGCCCAACGGGATTCAATTCTTGATCTTGAGTTTGGACCAAACAAAGACCGGAAACAGCCTTGTGTAACGGAGGAGTAATCCACCGCAAGCAGCAGAATGCGTACTTCGGGACTTTGATTCAGCATGCCTTACTTGCCAAAGGAGGGAGACCGTAATTCTGGTCTCAATATATATGTCACTAATGATCATAAGAAAAAGTGTGAAGGAGTGTAAGAAAACCTATGCAGAATATTCATACAATGCAAAGACATTTAACCGGGTGGGATAATCCTTGCCTCCGTGTCCTTAATAGAATTGAAAATTCATGTCACAAATGTTTGCAAATTTTTGATTCAATGTCAGGACCGGAGGCTCCGATTATGCTTGTTCAAAGCTGAGTCACCACTACGGAAGCCACATAGGTTTCAAATAAAATTATTTTAAAGTGGTCTCAGTTGACCAATCAGCCGCCTTCATTATATCTGCCAGGCTGATTCCCAAGTTGAAAGATTTTGAGGCCATAGCCCAACAAGCAGAGAGGGCTCCAAATTTAGACTCATCAATGCACGCCTGGCCCATCAGCCAACACACCCATCTTGACAGGGTGACTGGGGTCACTGGTTGAAAATGCTTTTGTAACACAATTGTTAGATTTGGGGGTCTCTAGTTGGCACAGGTAGGTACTTGTGACAAATAGGGACCCTTGCCTCTAGTCAGGAGAAGGGGGTACACTCCTAAAATAACCCCTGCTCACCCCCTTGGTAGCTTGGCACGAGCAGACAAGCTTATCTCAGAGGCAGCGTGTAAAGCATTTGTGACCACATACAGTAACCCAGTGACAACACTACAGATGGACACCACACGCGGTTTTATATTAAAAATAAGTATATTTTATACAGATTTACCACAAGGCCATAAACGACAAAAATACAGAATACTGTTACTTTAAGATGGTAGATTTAGTTTAGTTAAGTTCAGTTCTTAAGATGCAACACTTTGCGTCAATGTATCTTCCTTATGTTGCGTTGCTCTTCCATGACAAGCAATTTCGCAGCGAGGGAAATGCGGCAAAGTTCAAATACAAAAAAATGAAGACGTGAAGATCTTCCAGATGCGGGATGCTTCTCCGGGGATGCAAGAAGTTCTCGGTTCGATGCGTGGACTACAGCCGCGACACCCTTGTTCAGAAGTGTGACGGCAGGCCCAGCGACGGCGACACGCTTCTACCTCGTTGCAAGACTCTTCTCTCGATGCGGTGCAGTGTGACAACTCCAGTGGCGAGACCCTTGTTCAGAAGTGCGACTGCAGCATGGAGGATATGGCAAAGCCCCCTTCCCAAGTGATAATGGAATTGGAAATTGGGGTGGAATGTGTCAGACTTAGTTCAGGGTTCAAGGGGCAAGTGGGAGCCATTGGGCTTTATCCATGGGGGCTCTGGTTGTTTTCTCTACTGTCCTGGATCCATCCTACTATGGTGGGCCAGTGACAACCATTTCAGCACTTAACTCTCAGTGGTAATTGTAGAAAGCTGTCAAAGGCTTATAAGGGAGGTTAGTGTGGGGGTACATTGGCTCAGCACTGAACTCTATATCCAACAATGCAATAAGATCCTTGTTCAGCTCATCTTTTCTCTTTTGAAAAAGACAAATATGTAATTTTACATAAAGGCACACTACCATACTACAGTAATGAGCTAGATATCTGATACTGGGGTGCAAGCCCCATTTACTTCACTCTGGTGCCTTGTCTAGGCACTTTACCTTCCCTTTCTCCCTCTAGTCTATGGGCTTGTGGTTCTGGTGGTGGAGTGTCTAAATCAGCTGCAGTGTTTCCTAGCGTCTCTTAGCACATGCTCAATTCTTGGAGCTAAATAGTCCGTATAATCTTTCACCCATCGTTCGTCCTGATGGCATAGATCCACAAGGTGACTCCCTTGGACAGGTTTACTGGTGGTGTTAATATTTAGCCTGACTTCAGTCAAACTAATTGATTGAAAACACTCCCTCAAGTGCTATGGCATTGACCAAGGGGATGACATGGAAGGTTGTTCAGGCATGCTTCAGAAGTGCTACAGTTGGTCTGAGGATCTCTGGAACTAATCTACTCCATTGATCACACAAGTCACATAGTCAGCAATTCTCTGTTACATGTAACTTTGCACCAGGGTCAACTGTTTCTGTCCCCTTTACAATGGTCAAGTCCTCCTGCAGGCTGGGCTCACTTCTTAACTTTGCTCAGGAACGATTCCTTGGGGTCCAAAGGCAAGTTAGGCCGATCTTCTTCCAGCTCAGACACCAAGTAATGTACCTTTACCTCTGCAAAGATAACTGTCAGGCAGGTATGAGTCCTAGTTGTGCAGCAGTCTTCTGGGTACTCAGTGGAGCACCCCCTTCTCAGTCAGAGATATCTTGTAACTTGAACAAGTGGATCAATGTAAGGCCTGGCTTTTCCAGCGGGTTTATCCCCAGACTTTTTGCTTTTGGGCATCCTGTTTATGACCCTGTTTGTGATAGCTTTATAATTTTGGGCACTTTACCACTGCTGATCAGTGCTAAAGTGCATATCTTCTCCCTGTAAATTTAGTTGATGGATTAGCGTTTCCATGATTGGTTTACTACTAAGCCCCTAGTGCAGTGTACTGTGTGTGCCCAGGGTCTGTAAGTCAAATCTGCTGGTGGGCCTGCAGCACTGATTGTGCCACCCACACAAGCAGCCTTTCAAAGAGTTCTCACACCTGCCACCGCAGTGTCTGTGCACAGTTTTTACTGCTATGTCGACCTGGCAAGTGCACCCATCTGCCAGACCCTAACCTTCCCGTTTATTACGTATGAGTCCCCCCTAAGGTAGGCCCAAGGTTCCCCAGTGGGCAGGGTACAGTGTATGTGAAAGGTAGGACATTTTCTGATGTGTGTGACATATCCTGATAGTGAAATACAGAGTATTTTGTTTTTCACAATTGAAAGGCTATCGGTTCAATAGATTAGAATTGGAGTTTATTTATAACATCTTATAAGTATGACTTTCCATTAGAGCAAGATTGAAAATGGAGTTTAGTATGCCTGAACAGGGAGGGGGGGGGGGGGGGTGAGTGAGGGCGAGGGGTAGGCAGAGTTGCCTAAGGAAGGAGGAAGGAAAATAGTCAGAAAGGAGATCAGGGATTTAATTTCCCTATAAATTAAGTGGGAAAGTGAATTTTAAGGTTTCTTTTGAAGCTGGCATAGAAGGGGTTGCATTGAAAGTCTTTGGGGAGGGCGTTCCAGATGGTTGGGGCCTTGCCAGAGAAGGAGCAGGATTTTGAGGCGTTTCTTTTTATAGAGGGGGTATGAAAAGAAGAGTGTTGGTGCTTCTCAGCGTTCCGGCACAGACAGCTTTTTTGAGTTTAGTTGTGAGGTATGTTGGAGTCTTCTGATAGAGGGCTTTGTGTCTAATACAGGCAATTTTATAGGTGAACTGCCTTCGATGGGGAGCCATTTGAGGGCCTTGAGGGCAGGTGAGATGCGGTCAAAACTTATTCAGTTTGTTGTTAGTCTGGTACCAGAGAGAAGGGCATTTCCGTAGTTGATTTTGGATAGGGTAGAGATTGGATATTTCATTTGAAGTCTTCAGCTGGAATAAAAGGTTTGATTTCTTTGAGATGCCGGAGTGTGAAAAGTGCACTTTTTGCTGAGTTCTTTACATGTGAATTAAGTGTGAGTTTATTGTTGACGGTGATGCCGAGTGATTTGACAGATTCGGCGAGGGAGAGAGAGCAGTTTAGGGCATTAAGGACAGCGATCCATGTTTGAATGGGGAAAGGGTTGTTTTTGGGAGAGAAGAGGATGATCTCAGTTTTGCTAGGGTTGAGTTTAAGATAGTTGTTGTGGAACCAGGTTTGGATCTTGGTTAGTGCAGTGTTAAGGTGCAGGATATCGGAATGGGATTTTATTTTATAGTACAGTTGGGTGTCGTCAGCACACAGGTGATAGTTGATTTTTGCTTGTTTAAGGGTAAAGGGTTCCATAAAGAGTGTTTTATTCTTCTCTTTGTTTCAAATGTCACTCATCTGTTTGTAGGCTCAAGTTGGAGGGTCAGCCCTGAATTGCACGGGCTCTTGAGAAGCCAGCGCACAACCCCCCTGGACAATTTCGGAGTCTGAGTCTGCATAAGGGTAGACGCACCACAATTCAAGCAACTCTGGGCAAGCATTGCATGTCTTTCTATTGTAATGGGTGAATGCTGGTAACTTGTCGTACTAATGTGATAACACATTTATGGCAGGCGTATCTTTGCCAACGAGCTTCTTCAATGATGTTTACAATGTAAAGTGCAACTTTTCTAAAATGATAATAAAAACAGATTTGACAAAAAAAGGGGTTCCATAAAGAGATTGAAAGGGGCAGGAGAGAGGATGGATCCTTGAGGGACACCTAGAGAGGCAGAAGTTGGGCTAGAGAGGCAGTTTTGAATTTGTACGGTTCTATGTTGGAAGTAGGAGGTGAACCAGTTAAGGACAGTGCCATTAAGGTAGAAGCGATCTTTGAGTGTATTGAGTAAGGTTGGGAGGTAAACTGTGTCAAATGCAGCGGTGAGGTCAAGAAGGATGAGTAGGTAGGTCTCGCCCTTGTCCAGGCAGGGTGAATATCATCAACTGTTGAGCAGTGCATTTTCCATGCTGCAACCTTTGCGGAAGCCAGATTGAAGTGGGTCTAGAAGGTTGACCGTGTCAATGTGTTTGTCCAGTTGGAGTGGGGTGCACTTTTTAAGGGCTTTGGAGAGGAGGGGGAGGTTGGAGATAGGGCGGAGATTGTTAGGGTCATTGGGGTCAGCCTTGAGATTTTTGGGGATGGGAGTGATTTGTACCAGTTGAAAGAAGATGGGAACATTCCCTATTGAGAGGGAGGCATTAATGATTTTGGTCCTGTATTGGGCAATGATGTGTTTGAGGTCTTTGATGAGTGCGGAAGGGAGAGGGTCTTTAGTGTGGGAGAAAGGTTTGAGTTTGGCTAGGATGTTGAAGACTTCCCGTTCAGAGACGGAGTGGAAATTATGCCATGAGGCGTGATTTTAAGCGGTAGGAGAGTGGGGAGGGGTTCAGGAGGGGTATGCGATGGGAGGAGGAGTGAGGGAGTCAGGTGTTTTCAAGGGGAGGGGTGGATAATGTGTAGTGTCCAGGGGATGTTGAGGGGTGAGCGAAGGTTGAGTATCGAGGCAAGTACAGTCAATTTTGGTGATTTATTCACTGAAAAAGTTGGCAATTTCTTCACATTTGTTAGTGGATGCCTCCGGGTTAAGGGTGCAGGGGAGGTTTGATTTCTAATAATGTTGAACAGTTCTCTAGGTCTGTTTTTGGCATGAGACAGATGTAGACAAAAGAATTATGCTTTTTCCGAGATGTGTATTTGTAAGAGGATCTTGCAATTCTAAGGAGAGCAAGATGGGATGAGGAAGGGTGTTGTCTCCATGTTCAGCCAGTCTCAGTGAGCGTCTTTCTTTATTTAAGTCTAGGGCAAACCATGATTTAGAGGGGGCATTTTTTAACGTTTTAATTTTCAGAGGGGCAAGTTGGTCTAAAACCTCAGAGACAGTTTTGTTAAAGTGCTCAGTGAGTTCATTTGCATTTGCTTTGTGGATTGCCTGTCTGGGTTTGGAGCGAAAGGGGCTGGGGATGTGCATTCTATTCACAGAGCCACTGCAGGGGCTAAGGTGTGTCCTGCCTTTCCTTGATGAGTTAAGGCTGGGCTGAACAGACCTGGTCTGCATTTAGAGAAGGAGGAGGAGATTTCCTTGCACTTGAACGGGCCTGGTTTGCTTACACAATGCTGTCTCCACCTCCTGCTGGGAAGCAGGACCAGAGAGGACAGAACTGGGTTCGACTGAGCACATAACCTTTCTGCCACAAGAGAACACAGAACAATGCAGTATAAATATTGAGGCCCAGACACCAGAACTTTAGATTACTTCTGGACTCAAGTGGAACCTCTGTCAAGGGTAAGAGCTGGGAAAACTGAAGGAAAAGTACTGGCGCTTTGCTGTGTGCTGTCTTGGGTTGGCCTGCAGTGACTGTTTCTGACATGGAGAGGACCAAGACTTTGCTGTGTGTTGTGTATCCTGCTTGAAGAAGATCTCCGAGGGCTTGTTATAGAGCATGCCTTCTGTTCCAAAGTCTCGGGGGTACAAAGACTTCATTTCCTCTGTCCTCCTGCATCTGGAACTGCTGTTTCAGCTGCCACAGATGGAAATTACAACACCAATGCTGGCAAGCCACGCTGCAACCTGCAACGAATCCATGGGCACCACTCGTGACGGGCACGATGTACCGCCCGACTTGCACCGCAGCACTGACTTCTGCTGATGCTGCACCGTATAGACTCAGACACAGTCACTGAGGCCTCTGCCTTCACCGAAGCTGAGGGCACCGCTCGTGATGCTCACAATGCACTGCCCAACTTGCAACACAGCCCGACCTGATTGACGCCAGTACTTCATCAGCACAGAGCGATACATGACATGGGTGACTTCCTGAATCCATCAACACCGCACCATCATAAGGAACCAATGCCTCATTGCCATTGCAACATCACCTCCACGACAACAGTAAGGAACCAATGCCTAACCTCCCCGACAACAGTAAGGAACCAACGCCTAACCTCCCCTGCATTGCAGTAAGGAACCAAGGCCTCACATCCCTTGGGGTCGAATGAAACCGACGCATCACCTACCCTGTGGTCATAAGTAGCCAACGCCACCCGGCGCCAATGAAGCATCACCTCCCCGATGCCATGCACTGTCTTTGCTTTCATCGTTTGCCAATGTGCTGCTCTTTGAGGGTTTGTGTGACTCGGCGCCCGATGCTGCGCACGTCACGGTTGGCGCCGTACTTTGGATTTTCATCTGTCACGATGTCGTAATAGCTCCAGGTGGAGTTATTTGTTCCTACAAGCTTTATTTGTGTGAATAATCTATTTCTGAGGATATCTTGGTATATGTATCGTGGATTTTTGTCACTTTGATCTTGGTTGGTTTAGATAAAGGTTGGTTTAGATAAAGATTACATATTTTTCTAAACTGGAGTGGTATCCATTTGTGTGCGCAAATGCTTTACACACTGCCTCTGAGATAATCCTGTCTGCGTGTGCCAAGCTACCAATGGGTAATTAAAAATCTGCTGTATCGTCTTGCATAACAACGGCCCTCTTCACATCTCGAGGAAACTCAAGCATTGTGCTCCTACTAGGACCCTTAGGTCAGGAAGCAAATCATTTCTTTTAGTCTCCAGGGTCAGTAAAACAAGACAAGGTGGGAAATCCTTTTCTTACCTCGCTCCCCTCTACTGGAATCAGCTTCCCATACACCTGAGACAATGCCCTGACTATTTGCGCTTCAGAAAACGTCTTAAGACCACTCTATTTTAACATTACTCGTCAGCCCGCTGAGCAGCACAGTCCAAAGCGCAGAGATACCCCTCAGGGGGGGATTCAGGCGCTGTACAAAACACATAAATAAATAAATAAATAAATAAATAAATAAATAAATAATTGGAGTAAGCAGGAGTTGTCTAAGGGCATATCTCCCTTATCCCGACTAGAAGCAAGGGTCCCTACTTGGACAAAGGTGCAAACCATTGCCAACTAGGGACCCCTATTTCTAACAACCAGCAGCTCCCCTTTTTTTCTAGAAAGTGGATTCTCTGCTCTGCCTATCTTTTCGGACTGATTTGGTTCTGTTCCCTTTTGCATTTGTATCCTTCCCAAGCTGTCACCCAGCCTCAGCCTTTGTCTTGGATGATGCTCTACATAGCAGGATATTCTCCAGGATGGAACTCACACATTTGAAGGCAGAAAGAGCTGTGAGCAGTCAACACCTGACTAGTAAAAACTACACGTGATAGTGATCAGCAGAAAGCCAAAGGGCTGCTCACCTTCCGAGAACCCATCACACCCTAACAAGAAGATGCAGTCCCACCCCTCACCGCTGCCATCCACCTAATTTCAGTATCAAGAAGAATAACCAGCAGTATCAGAAAGTACCTAATCAAATTTCTTAGGGGAAGTCAGTCTCCTCTTTTCCCCCTTCAGTGTTTGGTTTCCCTCCCTCCAGTCTAGGGAATGTCACCCTCTCTCCACTCAAGGATTAGGGTGTCAGACCGACCTAGCCTCTTCTTCCTGGAGAAGTGTGGCTCAATGCTTAGAGCGGCAGACCTTGATGCAGAACGCTGGCCAGGGACCAGGATTCGATTCCCGCCTCGGCGGGTTTCGGGCTTAAATTCCTCTGACCGGATATTCTCGCCTCAGTGCCGATTCTAAGCATGGGTCCCACGCTGCATCTCTGGGCAATAGCTTGCTTAGTCTCCACAAAGGCCCCCTGATACACAAGGGATGTCTGGATTCACCATGGGATGCCCAGGAGTGGACACCCCACAAGGAAAAGCCAGGAGGGGTTCCCTTGTGGTAGGAGTACAAGCGCCGGGATGCCTCCGGGTCACTGTTCGAGCTATACAAATACGCCACATTTACATTCCTCCCTTCCCCTGCAGTAATTGCATCTCATTTCTGCTTGCTTGACCCCCTTTGGCTCGTATGCTGGACCTATAAGTGCCCCCCCCCCGTTTTCTCTTTTTATAATAAACCAAGGGAGAAAACATCTGTTCTAGTTAAAGAGAACTGCGGGGTAGTTCTTAATGTCTGTTTTTTAGATGCCTTAAGGTGGACTTTAGCCCGCCTTGAGCAAATTGAGGAAGTACTGAAACATCTGAGCTCGGCTGTTGGGGAGTATCGTTCTGCAGGGCTACCTTTTTCTGGCTCTGGGGGCTCTCCTCCGATCTTAACACCATCCTCCCACTAAAAGCGATCGCTAGACTGGCCACATGTCATCTGGGCAAGTCGACCATCATAGAACGGCAGTGCGTGATGTCGTAGAGCAAAGGCCTAGCTCACTGGCCAGGTTAGCTAGGGAGGAAGGAGTTCCCGTGCAAGCTAAAGAGCCTCTCGGCTCAACAAGTAATAGTGCTGATTATTCCCAAGAGCCTTCATTCCCAAAACCCTCCACACTACAACAACCTCCTCAAGCTACCTCTTTTGACCTGATTTTAAGAGGGGTCGTGCATCCCCCGAGGCACGACTCAAGGGAGGATCAAGGTGGTGCACTGGGTCAATGGAAGGCTATTGAGCACCACGCTACTACATAGCCATATCAACCATGTCTGGAGAGTTGCCTGGGTGGGAAACACAAGGAAGCCTGATAAAAATGACTGTAGTGTTATCAACTTTCAAGGGCAGAATGGTAACCAAAGGTATTTTTCCAGACTCAGCCTCTCTGAATCTATTTCCTCAACAGTAGAAGCACTTCTGCTAGGCTTATTTTACAGTGCAATGGGCAGCACGCCGCCTGTCCACATGAACCATCACTACACAACTATTGTCTCAAACAGATTCTTGCTTATCTCTCAGCTGGACCAGCTAGATTGACTCTCTGACAAAGCTTTCACCTCCGGTCAAATCGGCTTGAACGCTGGACTTGAGATAGCATTGACAGGAATTGGTCAAGTAATCCTCTCCTGCCCTGATGACGACAATACCTTGGACAAAGGCCTGGGTAATAACACTGATAAGTGGTTAATGATAGCATTATGGAATGTGGCTGGCCTGGCCAGCAAGCTGGAAAATCCAGATTGGCGTAAATTCAGCGAATGTTATGCTGTACTCCAGGAGACTTGGCTAACTGATACTGTGTCTGTTGTTGGCTTTGTCAATTATTTCACCCCCTCAATCCCAGGCTCCATGGGCAGGGCGAAGGGAGGTCTCATTACTTTTATTTCACTTGCATTACCGTCTCGTCACATGGTTGAGCCTTTGCTCTGCATATTACCAACTTATTCTGCTACAGTGTCTAACCAAGCAAATGTTGCTGATAAACATCTATAAGAACTTCTTTGTCCCTAGCAATGTTGAAGTAGTGAGATTTTTGTGTGAGGACATTGATAGCTGTGTTAGCAACATAAGAGGCAGGTATGTGATAGTGTTTGTGGGGGATTTCAACATGAAGCATGGCCAATTATCCTTGACTGAGTCTTGTGGGTCGGCGGATGATGCAGGGGATCCCAATTCCTACTTTTGCCACAGCTCGTTTGGCGATGAACTTATCCTGGTACTCATGAAATGTAACCTAGTTTTTACCATCGATTACCTGTGTGTCAACACAGTAATTTCCAACACTTTCATTGGAAGATGAAGCCACTGCTTAATTGACTTCATTATACTTTCAAGGTATCTAAGAGACTGGGTAGCAGATTATACACTGGCAGAATCTCTCTTGAGTGACCACAGCCTTCTGGCTACATCAATTAGCGGCTCCCTCTTTGACAAGAAGAGGCAGCCAGAGGTTAATCCTTTACCACTTCTCTAGTCTAAGAACAAAGGGGTGGTTATGAGCTGGACAAAGGTGAACAATGATCATTTCAAGGCTGCCCTTTTGGGTTTAACACTCCCCAGCTTTTTGACATGCCTGGGTGATAATGACAATCCCAGGGAAGTGTTTGAGCTACTAACTGGGTTCAACAAAAACTGTGACATGGCAAGCAACATGCTCACACTCCCAAATACACCCAACATCGGGAAGCAACCTAACTGCTTTGACGTCAACTGCATCAAGGCTCATAATGAAGTGTTAGCAGTGTGTTGTAACCTTACCAGTAGTGTCTTCCCCTTTACCCTCCCCTCCCTTTCCTCCCCTCTTGGTATGGTCCGCTCTTCCTCTGGGAGCGCGAGTCAGAATGTTAGGAGTGAGAGTAGCCGCCAAGCAGGGAGCACCTGTATACCAATGACTAAAATAAAATCGGACTTTGGAACCTTTATTGTGTAGTGGCTCTTTACTACATTTCTGGCGACGAGGACGAGGAGCTGAGCCAGGGTCAGTTTGGTGTTTTCCCCCCTGGACAAATTTGATGCTTGTGCGGAGTTTTGAATTGAAAAGAAGGACTCACCAGATGAGTTTGATGATCACTGGACAGCAGACATACCGGCATTCCAGGCTGTACTCATCGAGGTGTTCCCTTGGGGGACATGAGATTCTCGATTCCGAACGAAAAAGGAAGTCGGGTGTGAAGCCTCGGTGAAGGTGAGCTGGTGCCGTGTGGAGAAGAGGAACGTTCCCTCCTTGTTTGAGGTCTGACTGGCGTCGGTGGATCTGGTAACCAGTGTCCCCTGGGAGCGACGAAGTACGGAGCTGATCCGAGGTCAGTGGGGTGCTCTCCCCTGGAATTATTTGTGCTTGGACAAGGAAAAAAGAAGTTATGATGAAATGAAGTGATGACCTACCTCGGGCGTTCTTGTGAGATTGAGTTTGAAAAAAGTAATAAGACCCGAGTTGATGAGTTTTGAAGTAGGCGAAAGTCCGTGAATTGAGCAGCAGAAGTTTATGAAGAGATGACCTACTTCGGGCGTTCTGGCGTGATTGAGATTGAAAAAAAAAGGAATAAGACCCGAGTTGATGAGTTTCGAAAGAGGCGAAAGTCCGTGAATTGAGCAGCTGAAGCCTATGAAGAGAGCTGAGCGGAGGGGGAACGAAATTACTTTAAAATCGTTCTCACCGCGAGCTTGGAAAAGAAAAAGAAATGAAGTGATAACAGTTGAGGAGAGCTGAGCGGAGCTGAGAACAAAATGTCTTATTAATCGTTCTCGCCGCGTCTTGAAGTTGATAATATGAGCCTTGGTGGCAAAGAAGAATATTGAGCCCTGGAATGCGCAAAAGTCCTTACCTGAGGTGAGAAACCCCTGTCTGACAGCATCGCCGCCATCCTCCCTGGCATCGCATCACCCCCATGCAGCACGAAGCAGGGCAGAGTCCCTGAGGAGGAAGCAACATCTGTAAACATCCAGGAGGGGGCCGCAGGCGGAGTCTAAGCTGGTGTAGGTGGCGGGGTATCCTGTGTGTGAACCGAACCCTTGGCAAGGAGGTTCGTCTTCGCGGGAGAAGGCACAGAAATGAGGTGAGAGGCGATATGCTGTGGCAGTTTCCAGCCGTGTGTGCACGGAGGGCTAGCTAAGATTCCGTGAGAAGAAACGGCGGGGGAATCAACGGAGAAAAAGGGGTTGTCACACGGCCCCTGCTGTGAGCTGCGCTGAGGAGACGGAGCGTTCGGCGCTTCACCGAGAGGCACTCTCAGACAGTATCCGTCCCAAGTAGAGAACCTGACGGCTGTATAACTCACCCCTGAAGAAATTGAGGTACAACATTGTGAGATGTTTGTCTTTCACAAGAGGAAAATATGAAATAAGAAAAGAAAAGTTATAAAGGTGAAATCTGAGTGAGTTATGTACGAACTTTTTTTGAAATAGAAGATTACATAGTTATTCTAGTCATTTACTGCGTACTCGTGTGTGAAATATTGGATAAAAGAATTCCCCAATCGGTAGTACTGTGACTTTTCTCTGAATTCAAGAGGTGCTCACCCAAGAAATTGATCGTAAGGAGAAGTTGAGAGTGGTTTTAGGTTTGCTGTTCTCCTACACAGCAGAGTAAAATTTTGAAGTTTGACAGGCGCTATTGTCGTCCCCTACAGCTCGAAAGTTGAACAGGCGCCATACTGCACTGCCACCCTGTGGGCCATTCTTTTCAACGCACGCTCGTTGCAATCCCGGATCGGAGGAAAAAATAGAAGGGATAAGGACTGTAACAATTAAAAGACGTGTGGTGGTACTAAAAATGATAAGGGGGTACCAATAAGAACATTAGTTCGTGTGTGGAGAGAATTAGCCTCTGAGGAAAATCAACGTGACGGAAAGTGGAAATATCGCCGGTCTGGGAAGACTACGTTCCTGGTTCTGGGTGATTTGGAACATTCAAGTAGAAGGAACTCACTACACACGCATGCTTGAAGGTGCAAATTTAACAAATTTAAAATTTCGTTTTAACCAGTTGGGGCGAAAGAGAGTCCTACGAGGCGCACTCGTACCGCCATCTTTAGGGGGGAGGTGAACATTACATCTTCACGGGTATTCCCAGATATAACAGCGCGTTCAACATGGAGTGGGGCCAGAAATATAATTTTCCGCCACCAGTGCCGTTTATGGAGGGGGATAAGCAAAACGGTGCAGAATGGAGTGAATGGAGAGTATATTTTGAGAAATATATATCAGTTTTGGAGGAAGAGGTAGTATCCATTGTACCCAAGGAAAAGGCTGAAATATTACTTCACAGTTTAGGAACTGGGGGACGGAAAAAGTACCATGAAATGGAAAAGGTATTCATGAGTGGAACAGTCAGAAACATTTATGAGGACATCTTGAGTGTGTTGGATGAATATTATGCACAAGCCTCGTTGGTAAAAGTACAAAGGGATGAAGTGTTCAAGGAAAGAATGGATAGCAAAGAGGAAGTTAATCCAAGTAAAATAAACCCAGTGTGTACAATCTGCATGGGCGGAGTGAAGACAGATATGATCTTAGATTCAGGATCACGTTATAGTTTGGTAAGCAAGAGTGAGTGGAATAGAAAATTAGTTAAAAAATATGGAAACGAATTGAAAGAGGCAAACATATCCCTGAAAACGCATACAGGGGAGGACATCAACGTATTAGGATACAAAGTCATGGATTTAATGCACAAGGGAAATAAAACTAGGAGTACCATATATATAACAGAAAGTGGACCCACCATGCTAGGGTGGAAGGATCAAAAGAAGTTGAGAATATCACGGAATGGAAGAAGAAAAGAACAAAGGAGTGAGCAGGCACAGAAACAAAGCATGCATGTAACAAAGGGTGGTGCATTGAAGGTACTCACGCCGCCTTCCAAAGTTTCAGCAGCTTTTGAAGGTGCTGCAAGTATTAAAGAACGTAGAAAAAAAACAGCTAAGGACAAACTTAAAGAAAAACAAGAATCTTACCAATGTTTGGTGGATGATAGAGAAATACGTAAGAAACACGAGAGAAAAGGCAGTGAAGGTATAGTTGGAGAAGAAGGAGAATTCGAAAGGAAGGGAGAACGCATAATTGCTACAGCAAATGAGCGGAAAAGGATAAAACGTAAGAGTAACCAATTCAATCGCAAAGAGATGTGGCAAAGTACCACATCGTCTGAGTTCAAGACTAAAACGAGGGAGGAGTGTGTGGTCAATTGTGAACAGGAAAGAGAAGTGGACTCAAGTTCGTTTGAACCAAAGAGTGAGAATAAAGGTAAATACATTCAAAGGCCCTATAGTGGAAAGTGGGAGAGTGAGAGTAAGGAAATGCAGAAAATACTAAAAGAATTCCCACTAATGGCCCAGTCAGGGCAAAAGGGTTCACTTTATGATTATAGGAGTAAGCATAAGTTTCGTGACCCAGAAAACACTACTGAGTTCTCCTATGGTAGACGCCTGATGAAACAGGAGGACGGACTTAGGGCAGAAGAGGCTCATGTTGATGATCGGGAGCTGTTTGAAAAGGAATTCGATAAAGGCTTGGATTCTGGTAAGAGCCAAGGGAGGAAGGGTAAAAGATGGCCTAGACCAGTCACAGTGGATGACGTTGTAAGAGAGACATAGTGTG
Source organism: Lissotriton vulgaris (assembly GCF_964263255.1). Classification (NCBI taxonomy): domain Eukaryota; kingdom Metazoa; phylum Chordata; class Amphibia; order Caudata; family Salamandridae; genus Lissotriton; species Lissotriton vulgaris. The sequence continues at coordinate 1,075,438,841 of NC_141689.1, read as the reverse complement.
CCAGAAGGAGTTGCCGGGCAGTGCCTTGGCCCAAGTTACTGCCTAAATAATAAAATATGAGCGTTACCTCCAGGATCATCACTCCAGAGGGGGATGGAAAGACTATGGCAACTCTATGGCCAAAGAGGCTCTTGGGCTTGCTCACCCTAAGGAGAGCCCAAGGTGAAAGAGGGATGTGGTTCTCATATCTGTGTTTAACCAAGGTCATGAGGTTCATCAATGAGACTTTAAGAAGAGTATGGTGAGGTGGCAGAGGACGTGTTCTAGGGATGGGAAGTTTCTGCCACATCGATTGTGATACCAAGTTGCTCATCCCTGTGCGAGATAAGCCAGTATATAGGGTGGGACCTAGTGGAACATATTCACCCTCTGGCCCTGTTCGCACCCTGTTAGCTCCTTATTGAGGCTAACCTTTGGTTATTGTTTTCCTTCATAGTTGCCCTTGATATAGTTCTATCCCGTTGGGACAGCCTTCGCGGGCTGTGGGTTGGGGGTACCTCCCCTCCCTCTATTGTTGTTCGTTCTCTGTGACCCTAGGGGGGCCCCTTCCCCCCACTTTCACATCATCTGGGTGCGGTGCTCTTTCCTCTCCTTTTCGTCTTGCCCTCTTCCCTGTTTCCTTCTCTTGTGCTGTTCCCCTTTCTGTCTCCCTACATCTCGCTCTTCCCTCTCCATTTCTGTTTCCCCGCCTCCCCTAGTCTCACCACTCTTTCCCTCCACTCTCCCTCCTACTGCTTCCTCTCACCCCTGTCCAGGGATCTGTAGTCCTTTGTCCTTCGTTCTCTGTAAGGGGGAAGGTGTGTTGTAACCTTACCAGTAGTGTCTTCCCCTTTACCCACCCCTCCCTTTCCTCCCCTCTTGGTATGGTCCGCTCTTCCTCCGGGAGCGCGAGTCAGAATGTTAGGAGTGAGAGTAGCCGCCAAGCAGGGAGCACCTGTATACTAATGACTAAAATAAAATCGGACTTTGGAACCTTTATTGTGTAGTGGCTCTTTACTACACAGTGCTTAAAGAAGTCCCTAGGAATCCAGAGTCTATCTGCAGCTGTAGGGCCATGTACATGAAGGCTCCAAGGGCTCGGAAGAAAACAATAAGTGAGGAAGCTTATAATTCCCTAGTGCAGGCTAGCGACCCAAAAGGTAAGCAAAGCATTTTGGATGGTGGTGAATCGCAGATACTTTGAGAAAATTTAGGAACCAGGTCTTGACACAGTGATTCCCCCCCCGTAAAAATAGGCTGCTCATTTTACTCATCTCTATTCAGACCCTATCTGCATGGAGGCTTCAACCTCTCAATAATTTAATGTCATTCTGAGCATTTTGCTTCTATCTCTCTTCCAGTAGTCATGCTATCTTTTGGGCTGGAAATGAGCGAGGTAGTAGAAGCATTAGATCGATGCCCAGTGGGTACTGCTCCTGGGCCAGGCAGCATACCGGTCGACCTTTATAAGGCTAATCTACCATTGTGGGCACCCCTCTTGACTAATGTCTTCAAGACTATTTCAGCAACAGGCCCTCCAAAGGCCTGGTCCCATGCGATCATCATCCCTATCTTTAAAAAAGGCTCTAAGGATAACCCACAGTGCTGTCACCCAATATCACTGATTAACTCCATGGCCAAGATAATGGGCAGAATCCTGCTAGAGTGCCGGCAAACGTGGGCTAATGAGCACAATGATCTATCAAATCTCCAATTTGGCTTTCGCCCTGGCCCAGGGACGCTTGAGCAATGCTTCAATTTATACCTGCTGATGAGTAAATATACAGTGGCTACGAAGGGCACGCTGTGCCTTGCGTTCATGGAGCTAAACTCAGTCTTTTATTATGTAAACAGAACCATGCTCTGGACCATTATGCTGGATCTTGGGTTTGAGCCGAATATTGTTTCATTCTTGAGAGAACTCCATATCAATGTGACAGTCAGGTATGGCCCGGGGGAAAGACATCCGAACCCTTTAGAATTGCCAGCGGCGTATCTCAAGGTTGTGTCCTGTCCCCCTCCCTCTTTTCTCTGTATGTAAATGGCCTTGAAGAACAACTGCTGCATCTTAATGCTGACTGTCTGTGAATAGGTAATCTTAGAATCCCTGCATTGATTTATGCTGACGAAACAGTGTTGATACCTATGACAGCAATCGTTTTACAATTGCTTGACCAATATTGCTCCTTTAGGACTAGTCTGCATCTTGTCGTTAATCAGACCAAAACTCACGTCATGGACTTTGGATCCTGCAAGAAGGAAACATTGCCTTCAAGGTAAACAACAATAGTGTGAGAACTGTCCCAACGTTCCCTTATCTTGGGACACCATTTGACGAAAAACTTACTTGGGGTCCATTGAAGGTGAGGAGGGCTTTTCTCATACAAAAGATATTTGAGAGGCAACAAAATGCTTTACGTAAAATACATTCCACAGAAGATATATGTCATTAGATCAATACTTGTAGATCTTCATGGTAGCAATAGTTCTCTTGCTTTATTATGATTTTTCAAAGGAGCACAGCCAAGCAAAGAATTGTAGGGAGTGATTTCAATGGTTCACGTAATGGTCACAAATAAGAGTTGTTATTATGACTTAACATACTCAATTTATTAATGATTAATAATGATACCATGCCTCACATTGGGGTTAAGGTCCTTCCAACTGGCGCATCGAGCAATAAGCAAAATTGAAGAAGATTGTTTTTTTGTTCCCGTCACGGTACCATGACCCCAAAACAAAAAACATCCTACATGCAGTCCCTTTTAGCCTAGGCATCTAGGCAGTCCAACCCTGCTTGCTTCTGCTGGATGGTACTGTGGATTGAGTCCAAACTCTGCTTATCTGGCTGCCGAAAAGGCTGTAGAAGGGACGTTTGAGCACTTACACTAGGGGGGCAGGTTTACAAGAAACGAATGCAGCGCGGTGCAGAAAGTCATTTTGCTGTGCCGCGCTGCCTTAGTTTGGAAGCACAGGGAGGCAACATATTTACAACAATATGTTCATCTCTGTGCTTCTTCTGCGCTGGCACACAAACTGCTGCCATGCGCGGCGCAGGCACCCTTGCACCATGGTGCAAGGATGCCTGTGTTGTGGGGAGATTGTTTACAAACCCTTCCTGCACAAAAACAATCAGAAATGGAGTTGTACAGCTTCTATGTGTGCTGCATTAGCACACATAGAACTTGCAAAACGTCATAGTTTCAATCATTGTTAATGTGCAGGAAGAGGCACCTTCCTGTACATAAACAATCACCAGAGGGGGTTTCCTCTTTCGATGTGTGCTGCAGAATGCAGTACGCACAGAAAGAGGAAAAAAACGAGGAGACATGAAAACATTTCTCCTCGTTGCGGCTCACTACACCTCCCCTTTGGAGGCGTAGCATTCAGATGCATTTCCAGATTTACTTTTTCTTGTAAATCTGGAAATGGGTCTGGTTCCATGGGTGTTGCATGGGAACACCCACAGCAACACCCATGGAACGCCCCTTTCACGGAAAGTGCTGCCTGTAAAGGGGTCGACAAAGCCAGGAAAAGCCACGCAGGGTGGCTTTTCCTATCCTTGTAAATATGGGGCAGAAAAATGCGCTGCCAGTGCGTCACAAAAAGTGACGCATGGCAGTACAAGGCGCTTGTAAATCTACCTCTTAATTCTTAATGCACAGAAAAATCATTCAGCTCACAGAGGATGACTTCACCACTGTAAGTGGTATTTGCAGAAATGTAATATGGTCAAAGGCAAGCATCCTGTCAATGAGTGACAGGAGAAGTAGCTGAATCCCACCTGACGCCCCACACAGTGGTGCACAAAGACATTCCTGAGCCGAAGCTTGGGTGGGCTCTGGCTTTGTAATTTATTGTCAATTTTACAATGGCTCTCAAATACTGACTAGGAGGCCTGTAGCCTTGCAGTGCGTACTGGTGGTACTGTTGCCCGCCATTAACTAGTGGTACCAGCAGGCAGAAAAAGGACCAATACTAGGTAGAATACCACTCTGGTGCCCAGACGTTGAGTTAGACAAAATAGACTTTACGTGACTACTTCTTCTTGACTGATGGATACAGGAAAGACTTCACATCCAAAAGTGCTGCTACATCAGAAACCCCTGCTTGACACTACGAAGGAAAAATATCTCTATGTGTGATGTGCAGAACTTTAGTGCATCAATCCTACATTTCTCCTAAGCTAATGTAACCTATTTTCCCAAAAAGGAGGCATAACAAATTCCTGAGATATTTTTTGTGTATGCAAAAGACACATATCTAATTGCCTTTCGAAAACCTTAGATGGCAGAGGTCTCAGTTGGTTTGTAAAAACTATTTCTCTCTGTGTTTCCCTTCCCATTGCACTTCAAAGAGGGTGTAATGGATAAAGCAGAGCACACAGGTATCACAACCTACAGAATATTGATCAAACAGGCGTATCTGCTCCCTGGGGAAAAATAGATTTCAGAATAAGGCAAATTAGCAAGTAGTTAAGCATTCCTTCCTTGTGTGGGGTGTGGCATTCCGGGCAGACAATTTTCTGGCAGGTTCATTGCCACAGCAGTTGCATCGCCTTTTCTTGTAAGTCCCAGTCAAGGTGCTGAGGACTGGTGCAGAAATAATTAATACAATATAATAGTGACCGGATGACTGGGTAAAATTGCGCAGGGTTGAACAATAGTAAATAGCACTCCAAAACAGTTAGGTCTAAGGAAAAGGTAATGGTCATCCACCATTAACCAACCAGTAGGGAAAGAATCTCTACCTTCTAAGCAAAAAAACAGATACATCCTGAGATTAAATCCATACAAGTAAATGTCCTTATTAAATCACAACAGAATAGACAATCTTCTTTTCATTTTTCATTTATTCTTCAATCTTCCAAACTTGGTACTTGCCAACACGTGTTTCGTCTATTCCTGGTGTAAATCATAGACTTCGTCAGGGCTGCCAGATATTAAAACTAGGTAGTAGAAGAAAGCGAGCACGTGTTAAATCGCAGTAGGAGAATTTCCCAAGATAAATATATTTGTTAGGGCAAAGTGTTCAAGAGATAAGATGTGGCCTCTTAGTGCATATCTCCAATCACAAATTCATCTGTAATTAGTCTGTATCATTAAGGCTGTTATCTCTCGGGAAAAACTGGCCTCAAAGGATTGTTGCTGTGCAGGAAGGTGCCCCTCCCTACACAAAAACAATCCTGCCTACCTCCCTGTACAAAACAATCCTGCCTACAATGCAAGCAGCCGTGCCCTACGGTGCAAGGGTGCCTCCATTGGTGCAAGGCAGCACATTGTGTGACAAAGCAAGGAGAGGGCAGGAATGTGCCAGTTAATGTTAAATGTGCATTCCTGACTTTATTATGATTTTTCAAAGGAGCACAGCCAACGCGTTTCCCCTTAAAAGGCTTCATCAGGGCAAGAGTAAATATACCACTAAGATGCAGTAAATACGGTATTCTTCAACATGGGTAGTAGGCAATATAGCCATCAATCAAAACTTTATTCCTGTTTGGCCAATATGGTTCCTCCGTAGACATGGAATTAATCTGTCACCAGTCAGATATCCAGATATGTTTTCAGGATTGAATCCAAAAGATAACCTCACACAATCCTGTGGTGTCAGGCAGATCTCTCAGATGTGTTCATCTAATACTAGCTTTTTTGTGCAATATATGATCTAAAACCGTAACTTCAGGGAACAAAATTTCAGAACACACTGTCGTCCTGAAAGAGCCGTGAGCAGCAGTATCCGTCTCAGTGTAACATGCGGAAATATGTTTACTCCAGAGGCGAGGAGGGCTGCCGCTTATACAAAACCATGGAGATGGTCTTTAGTTTTTCCACCAGAACAGAAAACAAGCCCATTAAAGAGCTGACCACCATATACAAAGCAAAATACTAAACAAATGTCAACTACAGGGCAGGTGTCTGGAGTTACAGTGATCAGAAAGGGTTGGAGAAGTACAAAAATAACTTCATCAAGTAGTTACTAGCTGGCCCAAAATCCACCAACTCCTTTATTTGTCACTCTGAAACTGGGATAGGGTTTATGGTGAGGTTATAAGTGAATATTGCACATTTCCCAGAGACCCGTCACATGCAGGGTACCTCCATGCCCATGTAACGGTCGCTCCATGCAATACACACTGCACTTTATGTTCGTTTGTAATTGTTAGGTATCATTCATTAAGGAAATTGTTTATTCTACCCTTTTTTAAGCTTGCCAACATTAGATATTACAGGGCCACTTTAGCTTTTTTAAATGAGCTATCTAGCAAATTATATAATTATTGGTTATTAACTTTAAATATTTTTTGTAGAATGTTATTTTGAAATTAGTATTTTTGTTATTTTAGTTATAAGCATAGGGTTCAGGAATTTTGCTGTCAATATTTTGACCTGAACATTTTCCTAGGTTGATATTTTTGTAGTCGATATTTAGGCCCATAACCAAGCCATACTAACTGTGATGGCTCTGACTAAGTACTAAAACACCTGTGTGCCATTCCAACCAAGTACTCGTTTTGCACCCATATTACAAGTATTTCATGTGCTTTGTAATCGAAACTCTATTCATCTTCAATTTCAATTGCAGATGGTTTGGCATTTCTTAACTGTGTCATCACATGTACAGATCCTACTCTCTTCTTATAGATGTCTTAACACAAGGCCAATGCAATCTAGAGAAGAGTGTTGTGTTTTTAATTTACAGAGAGTGTTTTGTAACACCGCTTGAGCAAATCTAGACCTCATACGGTGCTGAAGTCAGTGTACTGTCCTCTCAGAATTCACAGAGTTTCTTGGAAAGGGCAGGGGCGGCCTTAGGCATGTGCAAGCTGTGCACCTGCAGAGGGCCACCAAACCCCAGGGGCCACCACTCCAATATATATCCTTAATATAATAATCCTCTGAGGATTGATACATATAAGCGTGGCGGCCCCTGGCAGGGATTTGGCGGCCTCCTACTCTGTTACACTTCCAAACACCCTGACCCCCCCCCTCTTCACTGGCCTCCGCGCTCTGCCCCGCCCGGACCCCCTCTTCCGGGGCCCCCTACCTACGCTCCCTGCCCAGGGCTGCCATGAGCCTAGAGCCGCCCCTGGAAAGGGCTTCGAATACCTGACAGATTCCTGACACTTTAATAACATAATAATTAAAGTGAAAACAGTGATCGTATTATATAGTTGGGACTATTGCCATGTTTGAATTCGCTACAGATCTGTACGGTTAAGTAGATATATGCAGTGGTCCAAGTGCATTAAACAAATTATTATGGACTGTGATGCTGTGCGCAAAGGGGCGAGGTGAGTGAGCATGGGGCGTGGTCAAAGGCATGGGGAAAAAACAAAACATTCAGTAACTGTTTTCAGTCTTTCACCTTCAGGTAGCTACATATAAAACAGGGGTATTAAATAAAAAAGAAATACATGTTAAGTTAAGCAGTGGGAAATGCTCTATCGTACAGTATGAAAACTCTATTAGTTATTGCCCTGCAGAGAGGTCTGTGTGTGTTACCAGAGAGCCACAGAATTGAATCTTGGTTGTTGCAGCAGGGAATAGCGACAGTCTGTGACAGAAAGCACTGGGAACACGTAAGGCATTATTTTAAAAGGCTGCTACAAAATACACAAAACAGTTTAAGATAAAAAAGTGCTTCCAAAATATAGATTTTAGTAATACCCTGACTGTTCATAGTGTAATTTTTATATAACTGTCCTTTAAAAGCTCTACCTTCCCAACTCAGCTGGTAATGCCCTTGCAATACATTTCATCTTCATTGGGTGTGCGCTCATTAGGCAGCCAAAAATTGGAACACACTTCCACCTTCGTGGCGAGCAGAAAAATCTGAAAATGTCATCCCTAGAGGCCTGAAAACCTGGCTTTACTAGACATAGCCTTGCTGCCCCGTCTGACTTCGCATGTAGTTGCTGCGCGGGGACACACCGGTTGGTGTAGCCAGGTGCTTTATAAATGACTTAATATTTATTATTATTATTTATTTGTAAAGCACACATTCACCCATAGGTATCTTAATGCTGAATATCAGATGCTTATTGTTACACAACTCAATGGTATTCATTTTATCGACCTCAGATGGATGAAAGCTGAGTGGATCTATCAGGATTTGAACCTGTGACCTTGAGGTCAAACACATTAGTTCACTGAGCCACCAGACCCAGCGTAAACATTCACAAATAATAAATCTGCATCATCATGAAGCTTCAAGTGATTCTATTACTTAAAAACAATACCAGCTTCCAAGCACTCTTTACTTGTGGAGATAAACCAATTGTGCATTATACATTTCTTTCAGTTTAAGCAGGCACCATGGTAAGAAAGTTTGTTTAGCTGTCTGCCCTGCCCTCTGTTTCACAGCACAGGAGACTCCCTGCCTTACAATTCAGCTGAACCATTTGTAGATGGACATTGCGTGCCCTTCAGACCCCGCCCACTTTCACCACTGAGAACATGGGACTTTTTGCCGCATTAATGGTGATTGAAAGGGAAAGAATTGTAGGGAGTGATTTCAATGGTTCACGTAATGGTCACAAATAAGAGTTGTTATTATGACTTAACATACTCAATTTATTAATGATTAATAATGATACCATGCCTCACATTGGGGTTAAGGTCCTTCCAACTGGCGCATCGAGCAATAAGCAAAATTGAAGAAGATTGTTTTTTTGTTCCCGTCACGGTACCATGACCCCAAAACAAAAAACATCCTACATGCAGTCCCTTTTAGCCTAGGCATCTAGGCAGTCCAACCCTGCTTGCTTCTGCTGGATGGTACTGTGGATTGAGTCCAAACTCTGCTTATCTGGCTGCCGAAAAGGCTGTAGAAGGGACGTTTGAGCACTTACACTAGGGGGGCAGGTTTACAAGAAACGAATGCAGCGCGGTGCAGAAAGTCATTTTGCTGTGCCGCGCTGCCTTAGTTTGGAAGCACAGGGAGGCAACATATTTACAACAATATGTTCATCTCTGTGCTTCTTCTGCGCTGGCACACAAACTGCTGCCATGCGCGGCGCAGGCACCCTTGCACCATGGTGCAAGGATGCCTGTGTTGTGGGGAGATTGTTTACAAACCCTTCCTGCACAAAAACAATCAGAAATGGAGTTGTACAGCTTCTATGTGTGCTGCATTAGCACACATAGAACTTGCAAAACGTCATAGTTTCAATCATTGTTAATGTGCAGGAAGAGGCACCTTCCTGTACATAAACAATCACCAGAGGGGGTTTCCTCTTTCGATGTGTGCTGCAGAATGCAGTACGCACAGAAAGAGGAAAAAAACGAGGAGACATGAAAACATTTCTCCTCGTTGCGGCTCACTACACCTCCCCTTTGGAGGCGTAGCATTCAGATGCATTTCCAGATTTACTTTTTCTTGTAAATCTGGAAATGGGTCTGGTTCCATGGGTGTTGCATGGGAACACCCACAGCAACACCCATGGAACGCCCCTTTCACGGAAAGTGCTGCCTGTAAAGGGGTCGACAAAGCCAGGAAAAGCCACGCAGGGTGGCTTTTCCTATCCTTGTAAATATGGGGCAGAAAAATGCGCTGCCAGTGCGTCACAAAAAGTGACGCATGGCAGTACAAGGCGCTTGTAAATCTACCTCTTAATTCTTAATGCACAGAAAAATCATTCAGCTCACAGAGGATGACTTCACCACTGTAAGTGGTATTTGCAGAAATGTAATATGGTCAAAGGCAAGCATCCTGTCAATGAGTGACAGGAGAAGTAGCTGAATCCCACCTGACGCCCCACACAGTGGTGCACAAAGACATTCCTGAGCCGAAGCTTGGGTGGGCTCTGGCTTTGTAATTTATTGTCAATTTTACAATGGCTCTCAAATACTGACTAGGAGGCCTGTAGCCTTGCAGTGCGTACTGGTGGTACTGTTGCCCGCCATTAACTAGTGGTACCAGCAGGCAGAAAAAGGACCAATACTAGGTAGAATACCACTCTGGTGCCCAGACGTTGAGTTAGACAAAATAGACTTTACGTGACTACTTCTTCTTGACTGATGGATACAGGAAAGACTTCACATCCAAAAGTGCTGCTACATCAGAAACCCCTGCTTGACACTACGAAGGAAAAATATCTCTATGTGTGATGTGCAGAACTTTAGTGCATCAATCCTACATTTCTCCTAAGCTAATGTAACCTATTTTCCCAAAAAGGAGGCATAACAAATTCCTGAGATATTTTTTGTGTATGCAAAAGACACATATCTAATTGCCTTTCGAAAACCTTAGATGGCAGAGGTCTCAGTTGGTTTGTAAAAACTATTTCTCTCTGTGTTTCCCTTCCCATTGCACTTCAAAGAGGGTGTAATGGATAAAGCAGAGCACACAGGTATCACAACCTACAGAATATTGATCAAACAGGCGTATCTGCTCCCTGGGGAAAAATAGATTTCAGAATAAGGCAAATTAGCAAGTAGTTAAGCATTCCTTCCTTGTGTGGGGTGTGGCATTCCGGGCAGACAATTTTCTGGCAGGTTCATTGCCACAGCAGTTGCATCGCCTTTTCTTGTAAGTCCCAGTCAAGGTGCTGAGGACTGGTGCAGAAATAATTAATACAATATAATAGTGACCGGATGACTGGGTAAAATTGCGCAGGGTTGAACAATAGTAAATAGCACTCCAAAACAGTTAGGTCTAAGGAAAAGGTAATGGTCATCCACCATTAACCAACCAGTAGGGAAAGAATCTCTACCTTCTAAGCAAAAAAACAGATACATCCTGAGATTAAATCCATACAAGTAAATGTCCTTATTAAATCACAACAGAATAGACAATCTTCTTTTCATTTTTCATTTATTCTTCAATCTTCCAAACTTGGTACTTGCCAACACGTGTTTCGTCTATTCCTGGTGTAAATCATAGACTTCGTCAGGGCTGCCAGATATTAAAACTAGGTAGTAGAAGAAAGCGAGCACGTGTTAAATCGCAGTAGGAGAATTTCCCAAGATAAATATATTTGTTAGGGCAAAGTGTTCAAGAGATAAGATGTGGCCTCTTAGTGCATATCTCCAATCACAAATTCATCTGTAATTAGTCTGTATCATTAAGGCTGTTATCTCTCGGGAAAAACTGGCCTCAAAGGATTGTTGCTGTGCAGGAAGGTGCCCCTCCCTACACAAAAACAATCCTGCCTACCTCCCTGTACAAAACAATCCTGCCTACAATGCAAGCAGCCGTGCCCTACGGTGCAAGGGTGCCTCCATTGGTGCAAGGCAGCACATTGTGTGACAAAGCAAGGAGAGGGCAGGAATGTGCCAGTTAATGTTAAATGTGCATTCCTGACATCTCCCTTTCTCACAGTGTCTTGCTGCTTTGCATTGTGTGGAAGTTTGATAAATCAGAACCATAATACAAAAATATGATACAGCATCTTCAAAATGTTAAAAAAGTGAATTTCATTAACATGCAAAAGCGTTTCAGCTTAGTATATCAGATTGTATCACTGCATAGAAAGACATTTATTAAAAGTGACACGTTTTTAATCATGGCCTTAGAAATAAAAAATGGCTAGCCCTGAACAACGCCATTAGTGACGTAAAAAGCAAGTCCGTAGTCATCAAAACCCTAAATTTGACCTAGATTCTAACTGTAGATGGAACAACATTATATTCTATTAAAGCAAACATAAGAGGTGTTTTGCAGTGCACATCCCAAAGTCAAGTATGTAAAAGTGTTCTTTTATGTGATCATAAAGAAAAAGGATTCTCTGTGAAATAAAGTGGTTTCCTATAGTCACACAATTTAAACAGGGAAGCAATATTGATTTCATGTTAACTGGTTTCACATTTTAACCTCCAGATGTGGTCTTATCTCTGTCTCCCTCTCTCTTGGTTTACTTCAAAGTTCACTCTTTGTCTTTAGTTCTTCACGCATAAGGAGAAAAATTGACAAAAACATAGCAGACTCGACTCAGGGTCCCCAGACCCAATTACCAAGCCAACAATGCTTTTATCTGGATGGATGTCACACCCCAAACGCCGCCTCTTGAAGCTATGCTAATGTTGAGGACCATTTTGCATGGCTACTCCAGAACATCATACAAAATCCTGCCTACTACCCCCTCCTTCCCATATCCTCATTAATGTCCAGTTAGCCTTACAAATGATTTCTTTGTTGATCACCCAAGAGCATACAGAATGTCTCGCTTTGAGAAACACAAAAGTCATTTCCACATATTTATAAGTAATTTGTTACTACTTTTGCATTTTGTTCTATTGCTTTTAGCTTTGTTTATGCTATTTACGGACTGGTACAAACCTTATGCATAGCAGCCTTGGCTGTTTCCAAAAAGAGAAATGTCTGCCTCGACTGCTTACATCTCCTACAAATGAGAATTTAAGCACTTCCTCGTGCATTTTAACTTTTTTAGCCTTTGTCGGGGAAATGCAGTTTCAGTTCCTATGTCACAGTGAGCTGGCAACCATTGTGTGGTCATACCTGAGCCCCTTTCCATAACTCATGTAGACAGCATTGGTGATGTGGCCTAGCAGTTGGGCCTGGATGGTCCCTTTTGCAGCCAGGCTGATAGTAGTTTTCATGTGTTCTTCCGGGCGAGATAAATCTGTACATTTAATTGGGCAATGAATGGTCCAAGAAGTGAAAATGGCCGAGGATATGATATACTTCCGTCAGCTTGTCTATTTTATATATTTCATTTGTTTTAAAGCGCTGGTAGAGGCTGGCTTTACTAACCCCCTCATCCATCCACATAAAATACAGATCTGTTCTTTGCAGCAGGCATATTAACACTCTGCGCTACTTTATGGTGAGTCAAAACTGCCAGTAGACAAACCTCGATCGTTCTCTAGCAGGAACATTAATGACAGTTATCTTGACATTTTTATTGCTGCCTCAAAGCTGGATGCATGAGGAACTCTGCAGCAGGTGCTTTTAAATCGTAAGTTATTGCTAAACACAGCACCCCCCTGAGGTCAGTGTCCACCCTCCAGGTCAGCGCTGCAACACTGGTTGCACTGCCCTTAAGCCGGCCCTGGGTGTGAGTATAGGCACCCCTAGGGCCCAGTGGGACGACTCGAAAAAAGCCAGGCCTTCAGCTTCGTATGAAATTCAAAGAGTGAGGAGGAGGCTCTTATGGGTGGAGGCAGGTCATTCCACGCTACAAGAGCGATGTAGCAGGAAGCTCGAGCGCCGGCTCTCGTTTTCCATATTTGTAGGATTGGTGCAAGTAGTAGTAGGGACGAAAGGAGGTGTTTGGAAGGTTTGGGAAAGCAGATATGATTGTTGAGGTATGCTGGGCCAGTGTTATGAAGTTCCTTGAAAGGGTGAGTCAGGAGCTTGAATTGTTCTTGTTTGTGAATGCGGAGCCAGTGGAGCTCCTTCAGGTGTGGTGTGTTGAGAGAGCGAAATAGGAGGTTGAGAGCGATCGCCGCGGAGTTCTGAGTGGTCTGTAGCCTTCTGGTGAGTTTTTGTTGATCCTGTAATAGAGGGTGATCCTGTAGTCCAGGTTGCTTGTGAACAGGGATTGTGTGACAGTTTTCCAGGAGCTGATTGGGAGCTACTGCACCTAGATGCAAACAAGGGAATGCCTCACTGAGATCATGCTACCCACAATCTGAATTAATGAAGGGGTCGCACAAGCATCTGCAAACCCTTCTATAATACAAAAGTGCCCTGGCTGGAAGCACCACTTTCTGGCTCTGGGGTTGCCATGAATTAACATGTGAAATCTGTTTCCCGTCAAATAATGATCCTACATTTTGAGGGGAAAATACTTCCGAAATAAAATGGGAATTAAAAGCTGATTATCTATATTATTTTTTAACTGAACAGGTGTAATTCTGCTCAGTGACCTGCCTTTCCCATTGCCAGCTTTCTCTAGAATAGGCACTATAAGAAGCTATGAATGTACAATAGGTATGTCATGTTCTTATTTAAGACAACTAGTGAGGTCATAAACCACCTGCAATAAGAACATTAGAGACAGGAAAGGACAGACCCTTATTACAGGCTCCGTAATATTGCTCTTATAAACCCACACACTCATTAAACGTACCTGCTGCGCTGCGGCGCTGTCTGCACCGGGGGAAGAGCTGCTGCTCCAGACACAGTGACAGGACGGAGGCGGTGTTTGCTGCTGGGGCTGCCTGAAGCTTGTTTTCAAACTGGCGCATGACCGTGTTTATTCTGTCAGGGAAGCAATCCCCGTCCGTCATATCCGCGTGCTCTCACGCTCGAGGGGGGTGAAGGAGGGATCTGCCCGAAAGACGCACTAAAACTCCCAAGTAAAAGTTCAGCCATAAAACACATGAATATTGAGGCTTTTTTCGCCCTCTGCTGTCCCTTTTGTGTGTCAGCTCAGCTGTTACATTTCTATGAGTCAGCTCCAATTTTTCTATCATTTCAGAAAGCGAAACAACTTCCGGTAATGTTTAAGCATTTACAGTATACACAGTCAATTGGGGAACACGGAACTAACACTGCAAGAGGTGTTGGGAAGAAATGCTATATCTTTCTTGCTTCTGAAAAACCTCATATCTGTAAGCCTGGTTGCTTTGGCTGTCTGCCAGATCCCCGAAATCAATCAAATTAACATAAGTAGAGAGGCTTTGGGTCAGCCCTTTTCAGGCACTGGTCTGTATATGAGCTATTCACATTTTGCTGTTGCCTAAAACAGCATGGACCAATGTATCAGCTCACTTCAGCTATTGGCTCTATTACCCTGTGAGTGATGGCATTGTGCACATTCGCTTAAAAAGGAGTGCGCTTCAGGGCTACAGCTGGTGGGCCACTTCTTCAGTTTTCTCATTTCGCTTTACTCCTTTTGGGGTGTGCTATTTCAATTTCTACTCATGTTTTTTTCATAGCAAGCATATGGTCACTATGTTTAGGCACAGGCCCTTTTTTAAAATCGTATTCTTTTTATTTATCTTGCAAATGTTTGGGAAAGAAATAATACATTATATAATATAATATAATATAATAAAACAAGTAGTTGGGAAAGCCAATAGATCTGGTGGTGGTTGCAAGCTTTTAGGCTTTAACAATGCTTGTTATGTTTTTGATCATTCTTGCTAAACGTTATCGTTGGGGAAGCTGTAGGGCCATTCATTGTCAGTATAAAAAAAGAATATGTGGCTAAAAGCAAAAGAGCAAAACAATTTTGTTGATCTCAAAATGTATATATTTCCATAGTAATCCTTGGCACTTAAGCAAACGTATTTGTGAATCTTCTCCGTGTGAAAGGGGTCAATGCTGTCACTCACTGTTAAGTTAACTAATTGTTAAAGTGGGCTAACAGTACACATTGCCCCATGCTGTATGCGGTGTGGAAGAAAAATGTGAACGACGCAATAATAGACCAATGGATAAAGAGAGGCCAGTGAAAGCCCCTCTAAGTAAGTATTTTATACAAATTATTTTAGTAAAACAAAAAGTTGTGGCTAATGCCCGACCTACGAAAATGTCCCCACCAACATCCCAGCTTGAGAATACTAGACCAAATTACTTTCCCATGCTTGTTACAATGTAGCTCTTCTTCAAAAACATGTTTTGCAACAAAAGTAGCAAAAATGTGTCATTTTAATCAGTTCACATCTAGGTTGCTCGTCAAAACAAAGTGCATCTGAGAGTCAACTTTTAGAAGTAGTCGTTGTAAATAACATGTTTATTATTAAGACAATTGGGTATAAAACGAAAGCACAGCTTTTAGGTTTTGTAAACTCAATGTTATTCAATGGTTTTTTTGCCAAGAATGGTATACAAAACAGAGAAACCACACACAGCTACCTTGCACCAGAAGCTTGCCTCACTACTCAAAACAATTTCTATTAAATGACGAGTAATGGGCAGGAAGGCCTGGCATAAATGTTAGCCATCAAAGATAGGAACAGTGACATTTTAAATCACTCTGAAATATCTTAATTAGTAAAATAGCACATTGGCTTATGATTGTTACCCATTGTTGTTTTATGAGAAGAGGTGCATTCATATCCACATATAATGTGTGAGGAAAATACTGTTAAGCAGTGCTAGGATTCCAATGCGAAACCTAAATAAACATGAAATTGGCTAGTTATAGCTAGCTGCACAAATTATAACACACACCTCTTTTATGCGATCATGATCTTGCGCATGGCATCATTCAGAACTTCTCAGGTAACTTCATCAATAACATCACTGATGACTTTGCAAATGAAATAATTGTAGTCATAACTGATGGACTATGTAGGAAAGTGGAATGTTATGTGGTATGGCTGGGGGGCCTTACCATGTAATATTATCACAATATCCCAAAGATGGTCCTTGGATTCACACTAATAAATCCTTAGCTAAGTCCTGTTAGAGTGGCAAAAAGCAGCCAGGCTTTACTAGAGGAACGTTAAGCCTTTCAGAGTACCAACATGGATGATAAGTAATTGACACAACTCAAGAGTAATCTGACATCAAATTATTAAAATAGGGTTATTTTTACCTTAATTTATACACCAAAATGAGCAGAATAGCATACATAAAACCGGAGTTCTAGATTTTTGTAGCAATTTTAAATCAGTGCAGTAAAATACATAGAGAAAATAATATTGCTGTCAATGGCAAAATCCACTTATGACAATCAGTCACTTGCAGGTCGTGTTACTTGGAACCCCTGTAGGCGTACAATCATGCGGACCTCAGAAGCAGGCCACAACAGTCATCAATTTTACCTAGCCCATGGAGTTCGGGTGCAGAGTTGTTCTAGCTGTCCTTGGTGCTGAACGGGAGCTGTAGGGGGTGCTGTTTTTATTGCTTACACGGTGCTGCAAGGAACAAACGTAAAAAAACACAACAGGTACACAGCTGCCGATGTCGGATGATTGTTGCACAGTGCTTTCTGTAGATGCAGTGTAATGTGTGGGGGTCAGTTACCTGATTGGTGACCAAAAAGCCTTGGCGGAGATAAACACAACGAAAAGCTTTGGGAACTTCACTGGGTCAGGTGGAGTAACAGGGCGACCTAAAACTTCAGGTCAGGTGAGAGACACTACAAACCCCACAATGCACTCGACCACTTGGATTCGGGCACTGCCTCCGAAGGCCCGATGGCCAGTGATTCTTTACTTCAAGTGACTGTTTTTACTTGCAGTTTCAGGGTACTAGTATCACTAGCACAGGGGAGACTGAGGGTGCTACTGGCCTCCAAAAAGATCCCTCTCTTTGGGAATGTTGGAATTTGGCCAAGAATGAGAGTTGTTCACTCTGTTTTGTGTCTGTTGCCTAAGGGACAATGTACCCCTCTTTTGCTGTGTGCCGGTGGGCAAAGTCCTGTTGTTGGTGACACAGGTCTCCTTTTGGTCCTTCTGTGAAGTAAGTTGCTCAGATCTGAGGTTCTGGTGTCAGTGGGTCCCTACAATCTTAGATTTAGGTGAGATAGGGATGTGGGAGTTAGTTGCCAATGGATAGCTATTTCCCAGTGGTGAAAGTAACTTTTTCTAACCAGAACCCACAATTTCTGCCCTCTTAAAGATGGCAGAATTCCATTTTAGTTGTACAGACCAGGCTGCCCACCCAACAGGTGTGGCCAGCCTTCCTGGGGGTATATACATGCTGCATAGCTAATTTTACACCTTGCTTGGGTGCAAGCACGCCTGGGGCAACGGGGGCTGTTTCCTACTTAGGGGGACAACCCTGATACATATCAGAGGCGGTGTAGCCTTTGAAACTCACTGCTCTGATGTGGCATGAGGCAATTCACTAGCCATCTGCAGAGGTGTGAACTCCTTCCTGCCCAGCCTTTGTTTCTGACTCCTGGGAAACAGTTGCTTCTATTCTATAGAAACATTTGGCATTAAGGCTAACAAGATTGACATGTGAGTGATGTCATTTTCAAAGTCTTCTGAACAACCCAAAACAAACAAAGATCAGAATGCATGAGCTTTACTAATGCAGAAGCAATATCATCTGCAGGATACTCTTACACCAAGTTGTGAAGCAGATGTATCTGCACAAAGACTTCTGTATATAGTCTTTGCCATGCAAAGTAGCGTTTGATTTCAGAGCTTTCTCTTCAGATAGGTTCTGAAATCAACCAGTGGACATACTTTACAGTGCAAAATGTAGAACTGTGACATTGAGGTTATACCACTGGCATTGATGTTTTTTAACTATATTTTCAACACCATGTTTTCTATTTATGGCTTTTTCTCATGTGTACAAGCTTTCCCAAAAGAAGAATTGGAAGAAAGGTAGCACCTCTGTCCTACTGTTGTGTATGTATAGGGGCCAGCAGTACTACGTTACATGCTCACAAATGCTATTTACAAATCTCCAACACACCTATCTCTCATGTGTGGAGTTATCTGTCATGACTGCAGAGTTCTCTGTAGATGGAGATCTATGTTTTTGTGGTAAATGTGGTTGGGGTCGGGAGCTTTTTGAAAAAAGGGGACTTTCTACTAATAAATGGGTGGTGTTAAGAGAAATATAAGAATGTGTTTGAGGAGGAACATGCAAATACTAAAACAGTCTGACAAAAGAGTAAAACAATTGTATTCACTAAGATTACACCTACATCTTCAACAGTGGTACTACTGATTAAAAAGCTGCACCCTGGACTATGCCAAGCACCACACTTGGAAAATCAGTGGCACTAAAACACACTCACACCAAAGGACCCCCCCCCTGCACCCCTGAAATGTATTTTAAAGTGCATGTTTCACACACACATGTCCTAAGGACATGTGTGTCTGTAACATGACACTTTTCAAAAATGCATTTTTGTGCTTTTTGAAACAATTTCGCAAATTAACACGAGGGTCAACCTCGTGTTAATTTGCACTTCCTATTTCAAAATTTGCATTTTTAAAAAAAATGATGCATTGCATTTAAGGAATCGCACAAATGCGATTCCTTAAATGCATTCGCATTTTTTGTAAATGCAAAAAAAACGAATTTTGAAAAAATGTTTCATGCATCCCAAAAACGTATTTAGGAAGCGCAAACGGCCGAATTTACCGATTCGCACCGTTTGCACTTCCTAAATAGGTTGATGCATGGTCCCCTATGTTTCTAAAATTAAAGAGCAATGTTGGGATCCGCAGTGTGTGACGGCCTGGACAAAAACTGAGCCAAGAGCAGACCCATCTGCTGCCCTAGGCTGGGCCCACTCTCTTGACCCTTTGATAATGTACACAGTCTCCAAGGTTATTTCTGTGGCCTTTCGTATTGCTTTGCAAGTTATTTGGTTAACCCTTCACCTGCTATTTTGCTATTTACTTTAACTATGGGGAAAAAGAACCCTACCACCCAAAAGAAACATGGGAACAAGGGGAACTCTATCACCCCTACAATTGCTACTGATTTGTAATCTGCCATGGGAGCGATCTCTATGGAACTAGAGGTAGTAGAGAGTCACATAGCCGCTGTTCAAACGTTAATTGAAAACAATTACTCCCCAGGGCACCTTGATCCCCTACAGGTAGAAATTCTGACCAAGTTTCTGGACGGCCCAGATACAACTTCAAAACTTCAATCAGCAACGGCCAGATTCATCATTGAGTAGTTTTGCGAGTCTGAAATAGCGATAAATAAGGAATCGCTATTCCAGACTCGCAAAACGGGATTCATGTAGGATTCGCAATATTTTTTGCGAGTCCTACTGATTCCTTATTTGCGATTAGCTAATTGCTAATCGCAATAACTCCCCATTCATTCCTATGGGCCTAAAGGCCCATAGGAATGCATGGGGAGTCATTCTTTATTTGCGATTAGCAATTAGCTAATCGCAAATGAGATTGCGATTTCAAGGGTGCAGGGGTGTCCAAAGGACACCTGTAACACCCCTGAAATGTTAAATTGCACAGATGTTACACACACACATGTCCAAAGGACATGTGTGTGTGTAACATGCAACTTAGAAAAATGCATTTAAAAGCATTTTTCGAAGTTTTCGCTATTTACCACCAGGTTTGACCTTGCGGTGAATAGCGGCCCAAAATTGGGATTTCACAATTTTTAAATGTTTCAAGAATAGCATTTAAGGAATCTCTAATAGAGATTCCTTAAATGCTATTCCTCACACATTTGCTAATTCTTAAATAGCGACTTTTGCATTTGGGATGATGAATCCCAAATGCAAAAATTGCACTTGCAAAGGGCCAGATTCTCAGAATCTGGCCCTTTGCAAGCGCAATTATGCTTGATGAATCAGGCTGTAAGATCCTTAGCACCTGTCGCAAATACCAAATAATGCACTAGTCATCAATGCTTTGTACATTCTTCTATTGTTAACTTAAATAGTCTGTCTCCAACCGTAGAAAAGCCCCCGCCGGTTAGGAGAAAAACGCATGATGAAAATGCTCAGAAGCTGTTACAGGTGCAAAAAGGGCTTGCATGAAGCCCGAAGCTCCCGCCCAAAATAATGTTACTTCTATCAGGACAGACATTTAGACAGCATTACCTGTGTGTGCAAATCGTTCTTCAACAATTTTTTTTAACTTTATTGACGGATCTCTGTCATGATCTCTTCAAGGCGGAGAAAAACTCTTGGGCGCAGAAAGCAGGAACTCACGGATCTTCCTCACAATACTCAAAACATTTGCCAGCCTCACTCCCAGTTCCAGACTGTTAGAGGCCTGCCTTATCCTGTGCTTGCCAACCCTCAATCCGCTCTCACTGGCCAGTCGCTGCCTGAACCTGCACCCTGCACGTCCTCTCATCCACAGATCTCGAAACAGCAGGCAATATCACATGTTCTCATGAGCCCATCAAGTTAAAGAGTAATTTGGTTCTGAATTGGGAGTGTGTAGACCAATTGCAACTTCGACCTGAATGTACTCTGTATATCATCATACTTGAAGGCCTGTGAGTTCGGGTGTGCACAAAGATTTGCAGGGCCTGAAAAAAATAGTTGCTTAGTGGTGTAAATCCAATTCGGGCTAATGAATGGACCTGGCTGATGAAATTCTTATGGTTAGGATGGTTGGCTCGTTTGGGTATTCTCCTCAGACCTCAAGGGGTGAATGCTTTGTGGTGAACTTTAGAAACCCTTGCCTGGTGCGCCTATCGCTACACAGATTGGATCATCACTTGAATAGGATGGGCAAGATTTGCACCCTCCCACTAGGTTTTTGTTAACCTGCCTTTTATTTTTTCACCACTGGCGTGTAAATTGCCTGGTCCGGGTTCAAATGCGGCTGCACACAGTCTACTACCCAATTTGTTCCTGAAAATCGTTTTGCAGCCCTTTTATTTATGTCAGATATTAGAATAACTGGATGCACCATCGGGCACTCCTTAAACATCCCATCATGTTGGCCTCGAGATTCACAGGGGAGAGGTTTCGAATAAATCTACCACCCAAGATGATGCTGCCAGATTAGATTGCCTCCACTTTCTTATCTTGGAACATAGTGGGAGCAAGTAAAAAATTGGACACTGAGGACTAGTTGGACTTAATCAATAAGTATGATATAGTGTGTTGTCAAGCGACCTGGGCCCTTGAGGCTTTTTATGTTAAGGGATTCTGATCCTTTTTAGGTCGAGCAGACCTACTCTCAATGCGTGAGCATTGAGAGTGTCTACTCCAGACCTAATGTGGCCCGTATTTAGGAGAGTGGACACGACTCAGACGCGCGCTTTTGCAGACTCAGTTTTGACCGCGGGAGCGCGCGTCTGAGCCGCGCTTGCCCAGACTAAGTCACAGCCCCTGCTCACACACACAGACACAGCCAGCCCCCACCCCTCTGCATGCAAGCACACAATACACAGGCGCGCGCACACACACACACACATACACACGCTGCCGCCCCCCACCCCCACCCCCACCCCCCTGCATACACACAGACACGCAAGCACGGAGCCCCACTCACCCGGACTTCTACTCGTCCCGCTCCGGGCTGCTCACTCCGACGTCAACGGGCACAGGGACACCGGCACTCCGCTCCTTGGCTTCCCAGGCGGACGCCGGCTGCACGCAGGGCTCTCCTCTCTCTGCACCGGAGCCATGCGCCAGCCACTGCAGCCTGCCTCCTGGAAAGCTCCGGTCGCGTGTCCGGCCCGCCCCTGTCCCAACAAAGGTTGCCTGGCTTCCTGTTGAAGCCGGGCTGCGGCGGTGAGTTTGCTTGTTTAATTTAAAACGGCTGTTGGTGGCAGGACACGCACAATGTGTTTTTTCTGCAACTTTAGAACGCCTTGGCACATTTTTGTTCCAATCCGGATTATCCCCAAGCTCCTCGTTACTTAAACTTATTAAGAGGAATGTTTTCATCTGTAAAATATCAAGATCGAAAAATGAGCAGGAGGTTGGAGTATCACCTAGTTATCCGAAGTGATCCATTGAGCTAAAGTTATTTATGTGGAACGAGTAGCTATTGCTTTGTTCCAAATGTAATTTCCTATTGAAGCAACTCGACGCGTAGTGTTTATTTTATTTTTCAAAATTTTCACCAACAACGGTTGTGGTATGGTAAGCTTTAAAAGGCTTCGAAATCGCCTGCAATGCATTTCTTCATAATTAAGTGGTATTGAGGTAAGCCAGAGAGTTGAAGGTCATAACAGTGACGGCTGCACTCTTTTATGCCTCTATAGTGTGTTGTAAAAATCTCACATTAGGCACGTTACCTGAAAGGTGCAGTTGTTTATTTTTATAGATATTGAAATATTCAAAAGATAGAAAGAGGACACAAGATAGAAAGACATAACGTTTAGAAAATGTTCAACTTTACATAATTAACCAACACAAATAAGAAAAAAGTATTTCTTGATCGGTTTCTCATTCCTTTTCTAGCGAAACAAAAAAGGGAACGAAAAGCAAATGCATTATCATTAGCCCCACCGCATCAGGTTTTACCTGACATATCACAGTCCGTAATACATCACTTTCTCATATTTTAACAAAGTGGTCCGGTCTAAAACTCCGCTTTCTATGTCTGGCCGAAAGCAAGACGTTTACACCTTTAGAATTTGCTTCTTCACTACAATTAATGTGCAGGTTCTGATCTACTGACCCAAATTCTACTCTCCAACTCTTAACGTAGCAATCTCAATCTGTTATGAAATGGACATGAATATGCAGCATTTCAAAGAAACACAAGCAATGTTTATCTGTTAATATTTCACTTCTGTTCTTGGATTTTCGTCACAGTAAAATACACTGAACATAATCTTCACAAAAGTAATTTACATAAGTTTAAGCTATTGGCATTATAAATTACAATAACATTTATTTAAGTATTAATTATAAAGAAAATAAAAGCCATTGTTATTTGTAATATCAATACATCTAAGTCGCGTAAATACAACACATATTGCATTACAAATGCTATAGGTGTCACATTTGCGAAAGTTAAAATTATTGGCATTGGAAATGACAAAGCTATTAATTTAGCTATTTTCAAAACCAACACATAAATAAAAAAATTGTCATTTACAATACCAATAGCTCAAACTTTCCTAATGCGAGACCTATTGCATTGCAAATGCTTGTTATGTAGCTGCTACTCTTTCTACTGCAGGCAGACCGAAAGGAAAGTAAAGGGGGTTCATATTTCCATGAGACTAAGTAAACTGAAAGTGGAAGAGTTGCTGTATGCTCCTTGTAACTACATTTTACAGTTGTTATTACCTTGCTATTTCATTTTTTTCACAAATCATCCTATTGACAGAATAGTTGAACTGGACCAATTTATCACATACTATTTTGAGAGACACCCAGATAGGGAGGCCATCCTTTGAATGGCCGACTGTAAAATCTCTAGTTCCTCTTCAGCGGTGACCATGTTTGTGGGGTTACTGACTGGAAAGAAGAACATTTAACACACTTTATTAATGCCCCTTATGGGGCTGCATTGAATCAGGTCCTAATTAAACATAGTCTACTCTTTAGTTCAGACTTTAAAGGTAAGCGTTCCACAATAGATTTTATCCAGCCTCGTACATACAGGAATCCCATATCCTCCCTTCCCATAATAGTGACCATAATCGTATTGCTGTTAGCTTAAAATGTCCTTCGGTTGAAGTACAAATGCCCAGTACTTCTTCTAATCTTCAGTTTACCAAAAATAATAGCATTCGTATTGAATGGAAGAATCTAGACCATGTAAAAAATGCCAAGAGTTTAATTATCTCAAAGCAAGCTGAAGTCCTGTGCTATCTATCTGTTGAGGCAAAGGCTAAGGAGGTTATTGAAAGCTTCGAGGACCTTTGTAAACTAGCATCTAGTATGATGGATACCAGGAAGAAACAAACTGAACCACCTCCTTACAAATGGTTTAATACAGCCTGTACCACTGCTTTATGGGACATAAGCAGTGCATTGTGTGGGCATAAGTTATAGTTAGCTCAGGTAACTATAACTGCTGAATTTCAATGGTTTTGTACAAGTGAAATCTGAGCCTAACTATAACCTCCCTATGACCTTTGCATTTTCAGCGACTATCTAAAGTTTGTTAAATTCTATTTCCTAACTATAATGTCCTTGTAACCTTTAATTCTTTCAGTGAATTTTACATTTAAAAAAAATATATTTCCTAACTATAACGTCCCTGTAACCTTAGCTTTTTTGCTTTTTTTCAGCGCATTTCAACAGTAACGTGTAACCTTTGAGAGGGGGTGTGTGAGTGGATGTATAGGTAGGTGAGTGGGTGTAAATGTGGCTGTATGGGTCTCTGAGCAGGTGTTTGAGTGGTTTTGTGGGTGTGTGAGTGACTGTATGGATCTGTTAGTGGGTTTGTGAGTATTTGTATGGGTGTGTACATGGCTGTATAAGTGGGTGTAAGAGTGCCTGTGGATCTGTAGGTGGGTGCATGAGTGTCTGAGTGGGTATGTGAGTGGGTGTATGAATCTCTGAGTGGGTTTGTGAGTGGCTACATGGGTTTTTGAGTGGAGCTTTGAGTGGATGCGAGCGTGTGCATGAGTGTATGAGTGGTTCTGTCAGTGAGTGCTCAGTGAAAAAAGTAGTGGGGCACTCAGGAGCAGGTCCTCAAGTCAGCTCCACCGTGATGGTCCTCCTGTCCAGCTTGCCTGCAAGTCGCTACCCTTTGTTGCCTTCGGTTTTGTGCCTCCTCCGCTAATTTTCTGCCCATTTTTCTGCCTCTTCTCTCCTCGTTCCTTCCCTCTAGTTGCCTCTTTCAGCTCATTCTGCTCATTATTTTGCCTCTTTCTTTTTGCTCCGGACCTTTATTCTGCCTCTTGCTGCTCGTTTCTGACCTCTATTTTGCCTCTTGCTGCTCATTTTCGACCTCTATTTTGTCTCATTCTGCCTGTTATTTTGCCCCTTTTTGCTCGCTCCTGATCTCTATTTTGCCTCTTTGTGCTTGTTTCTGCCCTTTATCCTGCTTCTTTCTGCTCTCTTCTGACCTTCATTCTGCCTCTTTCTGCTAGTTTCTGGACTTTATTTTGCTTCTTTCTGCTTTATTCTGTCCTGTGTTCTGCCTCTTTCTACCTGTGTCTAACCTTTACTCTGCCTATTGCTGCTCTCTTCTGATCTTTATTCTGCCTCTTTCTTCTCATTTCTCACTTTTATTTTGCCTCTGTGGTCGTTGATGCCTCTTTCTACTTGTTGTTGACCTTTCTTCTGCCTCTTTCTGCTCATTTCTCAACTTAATCTTGCCTCTTTCTGTTCATTTTTTACCTTAAATCTGCCTCTTTCTGTTCAGTGCTTACATTTATTCTGCCTCTTTCTGCTTGTTGCTGACCTTTATTCTGCCTCTTTCTGCTCGGTGCTGACATTGATTCTGCCTCTTTCTGTTTGTTTCTCACCTTTATCTTGCCTCTTTCTGCTAATTTCTGACCTTAATTCCGCCTTTCTGCTCCCTCCTGACCTGCCCCCGGGACCACGTGGAGCCTCAAGGCCTCTGCGATCCCAGCCAGCTCTCTGCCTCCTGCAGGAGCAGACATTGCTGCTGCACACAGGGAGCTGCTGGAAATGCATTACAGCCTGGGTGGAGAACATGCTGACCTTTAATCTGCCTCTTTCTGCTCAGTGCTTACATTTATTCTGCCTCTTTCTGCTCGTTGCTGACCTTTATTCTGCCTCTTTCTGCTCGGTGTTGACATTGATTCTGCCTTTTTCTGTTTATTTCTCACCTTTATCTTGCCTCTTTCTGCTCATTTCTGACCTTAATTCACCCTCTTTCTGCTCCCTCCTGACCTTCCCCTGGGACCACGGGGAGCATCAAGGCCTCCGCAATCCCAGCCAGCTCCCTGCCTCCTGCAGGAGCAGACATTGCTGCTGCACGCAGGAAGCTGCTGGAAATGCATTACAGCCTGGGTGGAGAACATGCCCAGACCCCTAGTCCCCATCTGAGCATCAAACCTCGGCGCTCAGACCAATCACAACGCTGCATTGCAGTGTTGTGATTGGCTCAGGGGAACCTGGGTGCTTCCTGGGTGCTCTGTTCCTGGTTTGGAGACGACGATGGAGAGAGCGATGAGACGCGGTGAGGAGGTAAGATTTTTTTTCATTACCCCCTTGCTCAACACCCGAGCACTCCCACCTCCGATCTGTGCCTGGCGCCACAGAAAATTAAGGTTTTTAAATATCTCCAAAACTACTAAATGGATTTACACCAATTAAAAAAAGGGTTCTTTCTGGACCAAGAGCTACCTTTCTATCAGATTTGGTGTAATTCTGTCCAGTGGTTCGGGCTGTGTCGTGTCTATAAATGTCTAAGGATATTTACATTGGAAAAATACTTTTTGACCCGCCCACCCCATTTTCCCAGCCCCGCTTGACAAATCTCTCCGAAGTTTTCCATGTACAAGAATCAGCGGCACACTATTTATGGAAAATTTGATTACAATTTCTCAACCGGCACCAAAGATATAGGCAAGTCAAAAAACACTTTGCCTATGAAAACATGTTCCTGACTATGACTACATACAGTCACTCTTCTACAGCAGTGAATATTCGCCCTCTATTGCATAAAAGATGAACCAGCCGTCTAAATTAAATTTAGACTGCTTGTTTATCGTTTATGCATGTGTCTTCACTGCTGTGGGGGAGTGATGGAATGGATATGGGTGCCTTACGTGCAATGTAGTTGTTGAGTCCCAAGCACGAGGACCAGTGTCTTGGCAGGTGCCAGTAGGTAGATATAGTTAGGACCTAATTTCCATAGGAAAAGCATTTTTTTGACTTGCCTATGATTTTGGCGTCATTTGACCAATCTTCATGACATTTTCCCAAAAAAGTGTCAAAGCAGGTTCTATGTGTCATGGAAAGTTTTGGGGTGATCCATGCTGTGGGGACCGAGAAATAGGAGCATGAGAAAAGGGTGTGTTTGTAATGCTAATTCCCATAGGAACGAGTTGTTGAACCAAAAGCCGGAACCGCTGGACGGAATTACACTAAATTTGTTAGAAAGGTAGATGTTGTTACACAGATTGTGTATTTTGTTATTTGGTGCAAATCTGTTAAGTTGTTTTGGAGAAATGTAAGCCAAAAATTATAGATATATTGCTGCTGATATTATAGGGTGGTTTCATGATTAATCGCGGATGCACGTGCCATCGGGAATGCTCTTATTGGTTGGAAGCAACCTGAACAGAAGGTTGCGGCTGCCAATTTATCTTTCAGTAACCGTTCCTGGGGCTGAAAATTGGTGTGAAAACATAAGGGGTCTAGGTGGAGATACGCTGACCCCATGTTTTAAAAATGGGTGTGCTAGTGACACAAGTTGTGCCTAAAATTAGTTTTTTTTATCACAAGGGTTATTCACAACAATAACGCCAGCATGCCCCCGTGTACCGTCACAGGGACATTGTTAAATATCGCTAAGACATTGCGAACATTAGTGGAAACATAAAAAAGTATATATTTGTACACACTCGACAGTCACTGTCACACGCAGACATTTATACAACCCTTCACATACACTCACCCTTTTATACATCCAGCCACATACCCACTCAGATACTCATGCATTCACTCACATACCCAGGAGAGTGACGCACCCATGTA
The DNA here is from genome assembly GCF_964263255.1 of Lissotriton vulgaris. Taxonomy (NCBI): domain Eukaryota; kingdom Metazoa; phylum Chordata; class Amphibia; order Caudata; family Salamandridae; genus Lissotriton; species Lissotriton vulgaris. Next base: position 1,075,410,946 of record NC_141689.1, on the reverse strand, counting down.
CAGTCCCATTCAGAGACTCATGCACCTACTTAGAGACTCATTCATAGACTCATGCGTACAGTCTCATACCTACTTAGAGACTCTTATACCCACTCCAAGAACCACCTGGGCACTCATTCACCCACTCACAGACCCATTCAGATACTCATGCACCCGCATACAGACTCACGCGAAGAGTCGTGCACCCATGTACAGATCCACTCAGAGACTCATGCAACCACTTACAGACTTACTCACGTATCTACTCACAGACCCAATGAGACACTCATACCCCACATACAGATCCACTCTGACACTCATATGTCTACTCACACACCCATACAGTCACTCTCACACTCAGTCACAGACCCTATCAGAGACCGAGGGACAAAGTCACTCAATCATACACTCAGAAACCCACACACCCACTCACAAACTCATTCAAATATTCATGCAACCACTCATCCACCCACTCAAGGCTCATGCATCCACTCAATGACCCACTCAGATACTCGCCCTCCTAGTCACTCACACTCTCAGAGACTTGTGCTCTCAAGCACAGATCCCTTGAGACACTCGTACACTCACTCACAGTCACTCAGACACTCATAAACCCACCCACTGACCCATTCAGACACATACACCCATACAATCACTCACGTACCCTATCACAGTCTCACTCAGAGATTAATGCACCCAGTTACTCATACACTCAGAGACTCACTCACCCACTCAATGTCCCACTCAGGGACCGATGGACCTACTCACAGAGTCACTCAGACACTCACGCTCCCAGTCATAGACCCACTGAGAGACTCATGTACTTAGTCACAGACCCACTCAGATACTCATGCACCCACTCACTGACCCACTAAGACACCCTTAAACGCTTGGCTATCAGGAATTTTCTAGCCAAGCAAATCAAAGAGTCGAATAATTCATCTAAGGAAGTGTTCAAGATTGTGCAAGATTTTATGAAACTTCAAGCCACCATGAGCACGATCAGGCCTGCAGTTGATTTATGTAGATATCTGTTTAACTTCTTCCAGGAGAAGGTTCATTCTATATATTCTTCCTTTCCAGCTTCAAAGGATTGTACAACTTCATCACTGGCTGTGAATTCCCGGTGTCACTGGTCTGATTTTAGACCTTTCTGTCCGACCTTGTTCTTGCTAGACCTTGGTAGAACTAAGTCTGGCTCGCCTCTCGATCCTTGTCCTGCTAGGTTTTTTAACCAGCTGGCCCCATTTTTCAATCCACACCTTAATGTTATCTGGAATGCTTCTTTGACGTCAGGGAGTTATCCCTTTGTTTGGAAAAATGCCTTTGTTCTGCCTATTCTGATAAAAGGAAGACGCAGATCCTGCCTTACTCAAGAACTAAAGGCCCATTTCCCTACTGCCCGCACCTGCAAAAATATTGGAGCAGGAAATCCAGAGACAGCTTTCCAACTATCTGGAATCCAATAATCTCCTTCACGATTCCCAGTTGGGTTTTAGGGTGGGCTATAGCAATGAGACTGCGCTGTTGCAGGTGGCGGAAACCATCTGAGAATCCCTAGACCAGGAATGCTGTGCCATGCTCGTGGTTTTGGACTTGTCCGCAGCATTTGATACGGTCTCACATACGATTCTTATAGACCGACTGGCACAGCTGGGTATCTCGGGGACCATCTTAAACTGGTTCTGCTCTTTTTTTGGAGGGGCGGTCTCAGCAGGTTTTTCTGCGCCCCCATGTCTCCTCCTCTTGCTCCATGGTATGTGGAGTCCCGGGGGGGATCGGCACTTAGCCCTACACTGTTTAATGTCTATTTGGCTCCTTTGGCATTGATTGTGGAACACTGTGGAGTGAGAATTATTTCTTATGCTGTTGATACACAGCTTGTGTTTTCTTTTAAAGACACGGCCAAGGCGGCGTTCGACAGCTTCAAGCATTGTCCAGCTGAGATCTCCTCTTGGATGACGGACAACTGCTTAAAATTAAATACTGATAAAACAGAGGTGATGTTTTTTAACAAATCTGCACCCCCACTGGCTGATCTCTGATGGCCATCGCAGTTGGATCCCCCTCCTACCCCTGTCTCTTAAGTCAGGAATTTAGGCTTTAAAGTTGACTCAAAACTGTCGGCCAAGGCTCAGATAGGTCAAGTTTCCAGAGCATGTTTCTGGAAACTCAAAACCTTGCAAAGATTTCTTCATCTGTTGCCGATGGACTATCGAGCCACTATAGTCCATGCCCTTATTACATCTCAGCTGAACTATGCTAACAGCTTATATTTAGGTTTGCCAGCTTATCTTATCCGTAGGCTGCAGACAGTCCAGAACGCCACAGCCAGGCTCATCTGAAATGTGCCCCTTCGCTGCCACATATCTCCTCATCTGCGGAGCCTACACTAGCTCCCTGTGAATATGAGAATTGATTTCAAGGCATTGTCTCTTGCTTTTAGAGCCACAAGAGATAGAGGCCCAGGATATCTGAAACAAAGACTTCAGAAATACCATCAGTCCAGGATCCTGCGTCCCAACTCTCAGATGTTTCTCCATATCCCTCGCTTCTTTAAAGCCAGGATGGGTGGGCGAGCCTTTGCAGTGAGAACGGCCGCCCTCTGGAATGCTATGCCTTACCATCTGCGGAAAGCAGATTCAGAACCTACTTTTAAGAAGGCGTTGGAAACATGGCTGTTTGAATTGCCTTAGCATGTTCTTTCTCCTCCTTTTCTGACCTCGTAGTGCCGGGACACGGCCGTTGGTGGTAGCCGAGCGCTTTATAAACTCGTTGGTATGGTATGTTATATGCCTACTTACAAATGCACGAAGGCACGCATGCACCTGTTTACAGATTGACTGAGAGTCCTACGGATCACAGATCCATTGAGACACTCATGAACCCACTCATAGATGTACTGAGATAGTCACGCAGTTTGTTACCAAAGCATTGATAGACTGATGCACAGTGTTACAGATTCACTGAACTACTTATACTGTGGATGAGAGACTTACTGATACAGTGATTCATGCAGTTATATATTACACTGTAAAAGTTATGCACTGTGTTATAGAGATATTAAAGGTGTTGTACATGCTATTATACAGTGTACAGTGATTTAGACAGAAATGTGTTTAGTCTGTTGGTTATAATTCATTTTGCAGTTCTAAATTTGAATATGGTGGTGACCATGAATGCCTGCATTTGTTTTGTCATTTCGCAACGTATTCGAGGCGATCGCAGCTACCAATATCATCGCGATGTCCAGTGTCACAGCGAAAAATGACAATAGTCTTTGAAGATGAGTTTTCTCGAAACTCACTACGAAAATATGAGTTTGAAAAGTATACTAATAAAGCTCTACTGTTAAATGCACTGTAGAATGTGTCTAGATATGTTTTACACTTTGTACAAAACATGCGCTCTTCGTGACTACCAACGTCACCTCGATGACGTCGGTAGTAGCGAATATATATATACTAGCAGCCCGTTCCGACCTTGTCCGGGAGCAATCAGGCTTCCCCGACCCCCGCCTGCCCCAACATTGCCCAGCAGCCCGGCCCCCGGCCCCTCCGGCCCCCGCCTACCCCGACCCCCGCCTGCCTCGACATTGTCCCCCGGATGTCACAAAGGCCCAGTGTTGAGGCGCTCTGCATAAATCTCCATGGCGGATGCTGTAAGTCCCCGTCCCCCGCCTGCCCTGACCCCGCCTGCCCCGACATTGTCCCCCGGAGCCTTTCCTCACCTGATATAAATGTTACCCTTCTGTTTTGTTGTAACTCCCCGTCCCCCGCCTGCCCCGACCCCCGCCTGGCCCGACATTGTCCCCCGGAGCCTTACCTCAGCCGATCGAAATTCTATCCTTTCTTTTTTTGGTGTAAGTCCCCGTCACCCGCCTGCCCCGACCCCCGCCTGCCCGACATTGTCCCCCAGAGCCTTACCTCAGCCGCCGCTCCTCAGTTCACCGCTCCTCCTTCTGTTTTGGTGTAAGTCCCCGTCCCCCGCCTGCCCGACCCCCGCCTGCCCGACATTGTCCCTTGGAGCCTTACCTTAGCCGCCGCTCCTCAGTTCACCACTCATTGCCGCTGGTCACCGCTCCTCCCGCCGGTCCGCTGCTCCTCACCTCCTCCCCCGCGCCATGTCCGCCGCCCATCACCGCTCCTCCCCCGCGCCATGTCCGCCGCTCCTCCTCGCGCTCCTGGACGCCGCATCTCCCCGCGCTCCTGACGTCAGCACGCAGGTCGCAGCCGGCGCTACTTCGAGGGGACTACTTTTTTATAATGTACATTTTTTTAATATAATGTATTTTTTAACTTTATATAGCCTATGTCCATCTGCACACCCTGAGGATTACAACGATGTATCGGGTGTGTGGATTGGCGTTGTGGTTCCCGAGTTTACCCACCTCAAAGTTCTTCCTTTATAATAGTAGTATAGATATTTTGTAAAGGTGGTTTTCTCCTAAATTGATCACAAAAAGAAAAGTTAAAACAATATCTTACTAAATATTTATGGAACAGTTCTTTTTATTGAGGTCCGTTGAGTATTAACACAGCTTTCGATTACAATCATTGGCTGGCAGCGAGTGAAATGCATAATGTATTACACAGCTCAATGCCTACAACCCGGAGGCCGGCAGCCTGTCACGGAGTTATGTGTTTTACTTATGAGATAATAACATGGTAACAAAAGAATAGTAATAGGAGTGCTGGAAATATCAGAGAATAGTAAGAAGCAAAATAAGACTAAACAACCTGACTCCCCTGTCTCCTGCACATTCTAATTCCTTTGTCCCAATTCTAGTGCAGGCAATGGGCACTGTGTGATGGGTGAAGTGAACACTCCTTTAGGCAACAGTCTATGTGTTCTACCTATCCATTTTGGGACATCAGGTGCACAATTTGTAGGTATTTAGGGCAGGTCATTTCTCTGAACTCTTTCTAAAGATTCATAACTAACGGGGCCCCATTTCTGAATATTCATCTGCCCTGTTATCCACCATTAACAACATGCGTTACATTGCCAGAGACACCCAGAGTTTTCAGAGCCATGTCACATGGTCGGGGACCTCCTCTGTGCCCCAGCGTGCCAGGAGGACCTGTAGTGCGGCATTCAATGCAAGTGCCATTTGTCTGCCTGTAATCAATCATAGGGGAAAGGTCAGGGGATTGGAAAGTCCTAAAATTGTGTATGTGGGGTAGTGGGGAATTTTCATGTCAAATTCTTGGTTGATGTCATTCATGAGTGGACCTGTTCCCAGTAACTGACCAGCTTGGGACAGTTCCTCAAAAGATGAAGAAGGAAGCCTGTTTGACTACAGCCCCGCCAGCATTTTGCGGCACATCTCCCGTTCCAGACATGGATTCGAGCAGGTATTAAATACCAATAGGAGGCAACTATATAAGCTGACTCAGTGCCAGACATATTGTGTGCTGTGTGCTGTATCCGGTAATGAATATTCTGCCATTACTTGCTGGAAAGTGCACACCATAATTCCTCCTCCCATTGAAGCTGGCCCTTGGTCTTGGTGATATTGGTTTAGGCTGAGAAGAAAGCATAGAGTTCAGAGATTATACATTTGTCTCCATCTATGGATATTAGCCATTTTTCACAACAGGTCGAGGGGCAAGAAGCACTGGGTTCGTAACCCGGGGAGGTCACCCAGTGCTTCACCTTCGCGGATGTGATCTGGTCTGTCTTCAGTAGCAAGTAATGTTGTTGCAGCCGGTCGAAGGGAATGATCCAGGAGAGATCGAAGATCGAGTCCCCCCTTTTGCAGCCCTGTTCGCATCAGTGCTAGAAAACCTTGGACCCCAGTCCCAGGGGAAAGTCCGGGTTGTCGACTATCACCAACATCAGCAAGGTAAACATTGTTAGCTTGTGTCTAAGAGCTACTGCATCCCAGATTTTCAGGGTTTTGGCTATTACCAGTGAGGAGTAAAGCCCCCATGCCCTATGCATGTAAGGAGTTCAGACCTCCTTCCAGATATTAGCTCCTGCAGTCATCTGATCCATGAAGGACCAGTGCTTTTCTGAGAGCATTCGAGTCCATTCCACCATAAAACACAACTGTGTGGCTTGGAAGTACCGTGAGATCTGGGCAGCCCCATGCTTCACTCCGTTTTGTGTCGTGTGAATAGGTGTTGGCTAAGGCATGGGCTCTTGCCACTCCAGTTGATTGCAAGTTGTATGTTAAAGAGAATCGATGGGGGTGGGGTTAGAGGTATGGTCTGAAAGACGTAGAGGATACATGGAATTGTCATTTTGATGGCCACTATGCGGCTAGACCATGAGAGAACGGTATAATTCTAGGTGGTAGTCTGATCAAATAAGGGGCCATAATTTGCCGCCAGCATCTTTGCCGGAGTGGGTACTAAAAGAATACCCAAGTATGATATTGTTTCTGCTTCATCCTCAAAGGGAAACCTTGCTTGCAATGTGGATACTTGGGTGACTTAGAGGTTCAAGATCTGAGATTTTAGAACTGTAACCTTGAACCCGGATACATCACTAAACTCCCTGAAATCCTCAAGTAGGGATGGAAGCGATGTCAGTGGGCTAGTCAAGGACAAGATGATGTTGTCAGCATAGACGCTGATCATAAGAGTGTCTGCTCCGAGATGGATCCTGTGACCCGTGGATTGTCCTGTACCCTCTGCGCCATAGGCTTCATATTGAGCGCAAAGAGGAGCGGGGAGAGGGGACAGCCCTGGCGAGTTACCCGTGCTATAGGAAATGATGCGGACAAGGTCCTATTGACCCTTATTGAGGTCCTGGGGGCTCTGTAAATACAGCGTCTCCATGCTATGAACCTGTCACCGAATCCAAACCCGTGGAACGTAGCAAACAAGTACGACCAGTGGACCACGTCAAACACCTATTCAGTGTCAACGGAGAGGAAGAGAGCTTCCCTCCTCAAACGCTGGACGAGGTCCATAAGATAGATGAGGCATTTCGTATTATCCCCACACTGCCTCGTCGAAACAAATCCTGCCTGATCCGGGTTCACTAGGCCCGGCATGATTGAGTGGAGACATGTCGCCAAGATGCCTGTGAATGGTTGAGCTTTGTGTTGCGCATGGAGATGGGACAGTAGGCCCCACACTCCTTGGGGTTTATGGATCACAGAGATAGATGCCTCCAGCATTGTGTCAGAAAGGGATCCAGAATCCAAGAATGAGTTGAATAGCGGGTCAGCAGGGGAGCTAACTCTTGGTAAAACGTTGTGTAAAAAAGAGGGAAAAGCCACCCAGGCCTTAGAAGATTTAAGGCGTGCAATCATTGTCACCTCCTCGTCTATTCAGATGTGCAGATCCAGCTGAGATGTAAGATCTGAAGGGAGGTATGTCAGTGGGATGTCTCACAGGTAGGCCTCAATATCTCCAGACGGGGCATCATCACTGGCATATGAAGTTCTGTAAATGGTCTAAATTCTCTGGATCTCAGTGGACCTCAACTCCTTTTGGAGCGTGAATCAAATCAATTGATCCGGACACCGCCTTGCCACACAACCTATGCGCTAGCATAGGCCGCATTGATCTCCACTAACGTAGAATTTATGCTTGAGTCGCAAGAGGGCGTATTCTGCCTAATCAAGATCAAGGCATCATAAGAGGAGTCACTGTTTCTCAAGTTACCTCCACACCGGAGGGGCTCCTGTGCGTTTGTGGATCAATTCAAGCTCGGAGACCGTTTTTTCAATTTGTTGTCACTTTTCCCTATGCAGTTTATTCTCCGCTGCTGCGATTGCAATGAATTCACCTCAAAGGACGAGTTTCAACGCCTCCCATACTGAGGAGAGATGAGTCTCCTCACAATCAATATTACAGATGTAGTCCCTTATAGCCGAATGGATCGCCGCCACCGTCTGCTCATATTGCAGCATAGCATCTCAAAGTCGCCACCGAGTTGGTGGGGATTAGCGTGGTATGCAGCTTCAACGTCAATGTGATTGGGGTGTGATCAGACAGACATTGCTGCTCTATGCTTGCCTCTGCGACACACGCTGTTAAGGCTGTGGTTATAAGAAAGTGATCTATTCTGGCGTAAGATTTGTGGGCTGCCGAGTAGAATGTGTAGTCCCTGGCAGAGGGATGGAGATGTCTTCAGATATCGCACAGCACGCCATCCGCCAACCACTAGAGTCCGGCGGATGAGAAAGCCCCGGTCGGGAAAGAGGGCTGACTAGAGCGATCCATGTTTTAGTCCATCACTAAGTTAAAGTCCCCCCGTGTTAGTATGGGTGGGTCAGGAGAAGTAAGTACCGTTGCCAGTGTGTTGATGATAAAAGATTCTTGCCTGTCATTTGGAGCATATATATTAGCAAACTTGAGAAAGATAGCCCACCATTGTAATCTAAATCCTAGGGCCCTTCCCCTAACTTCCATGCATGTGGAGATAACCTTGACATGGAACTTCTGGGCAATAAGGATAGCTGCTCCATTTTTTATTACCGCATGCAGGGGTATCTTTGGCCAGTAAATGCATCTCCTGGAGCAAGCAGATATCACCACCAGACTGCTCCAGGAGAGACAGCACAGCTGCGTGCTCCACTGGGCTATTTAAGCCCCGGACATTTAGACTAACGATGCGTAGAGCCTGAGTCATGGGGCTAGGGTCTGCATAGCGCATTTAGGTCCACCTCCCCAGGTTCTCATGGATAGGGCATCAGATGCATGAGTATTAGGCCACTTCGAAATGTAATAGCCTTGTGCCTGGTAGTAGTGGAGGTGCGGAGGAGAGAGAAACGAAAGAAGACAGAAAGAACACCAAATGAAACAAATTTATAACATATGAAATAACAACATACGACCACAGTTCATCATGTCAACATGGTTGGTGCAGAGCAGCATCGAATCGCGGCTTCCATCTGCTGCGGGGAGGCCCTCCACAGTGTTGCAGTCACTTAGCAAGCTGGGCATTTAAAGATAATGTCCAGATGAATCACGGCCTTCCCACAGCTGCCGCTCCGTCCTCCGGGGATCCCTTCCCAACGACCCATTGTAACTAATCTCCCTAAGATTCAAAATGCCTCTGCGAGGGTGGATTCTCCTGAAAGCGCCTGGAGTACCTCTTGTCTCTCTTTACTCATTAAGTCCGGATCCGGCTTTGTCCTGACTGAGGAATTCTTGACCTGCCTCCACCTTTGCTGTTTCTGTCTTCTACTGCTGGGGAAATGTGCCTGTTCATGCGTTTTGACGAGAACTTCAATTTGGAGCAGGGCACAGGCTTCCCTGAGGGATCATAATATGTGAGGTTATAAGCAGTGCATTGCGGGGACCCGAATTAGAGCTAGCTCAGCTAACTCTAACTGCTGAATTTCTCTGGTTTTGTACAAGTGAAATGTCCGCCTAACAATAACGTCCCTGTAACTTTTATTTTTTTCAGGGAATTTCAAACGTTTTTTAAATCTATTTCCTAACTATAACGGCCCTGTAACCTTTGTTTTTTTCAGTGAAAATATATATGTCTATATTAAAATATCTGAAGTTTATGTTATTGGCCAGGTACACATGCTATATTGCAAAATGGATAACTGTAACAGCACATAATACATGCAGCAGGTTAAATTTGTCATCTATATCTAATTGAAAAGCTATTTATTAAATTAATGTTGTACATTAAAAAAGAGTTACACTAGACCTAACAATAATTAGTAAAGCCTACAGGTCTGGCTTTAATGTGCTAGTAAACAGAAAGCATATTTGTGTAACCCGTTGAAGACCTCATTACTGGCATTGACCAAACTTTTTATATGTGACAATAGAGGAGGGAGAACAATATGTAAGAGATAGAAGGAAAAAAACTGCAGGAAAATTAATTAAGAAGACAACAGAAAATGAACATTCCATCGAAAGTTATTACAAAATGAGAAAGAGGGTAAAAGTCAATGGCGAAGTCAGACAGAGAAAATATGGACACGAGTCCTGACTAAACCATTAAACAAGCCAGCTGCAAAGAAAAAAAAGAAAACAAAAAATGAATAGCTTTCTGTAAGCAGCACATATAAATGATGAATAATCCACAGGAAGTGACAATATACACAAATAGCCTATATCATGAGGTGAGAGGGAATTACTTTTTTCTGGATGGAGCCAGAGCTCACTCTATGTATGTATACATAACTTGAAACAATAGGTATTGCAGGTTTTGTTTTGCTCTTTCTAAACAGACCCAAAAATAGCTGCCTGCTTCTGGTATTTTTGTATAGCGGGACATTCAATGCTCAAAAACATATACTGGGTGGAACATCCCCTCTAATTAATTCATTTCTAACTACGTTTGCATTTTACTGTTGTTATCACTCCCGCTATGCATCTTCCTCCTCGACTTGCTCTCTAGTCCCACAGCAATTCTCTAGAACTTCGAAATATTCCAACAGACTACTCAGGGACCCACGCATGCCCCATATATCCAGGAACCATAAATTCCCCATGTATTTTGATCACTGTGTGCAGCCCTCTGGTCTGGTGAGAACTCTTCATTACTTCATCTCGGTGTGATAATGACTCGGCATTTTTAAAAGAGCTCTTCCTTGTTCCTCTTTACAGCTCTTCCACTTTTAGTCTTCCATTATTGCAGAGGGTGTGTAGTACACGAGATAAATAATGCTTTATTGACGAAGGTGGCAGATGTACAAACATTGTACATTTTTTAAATGTCTGTGCAGGAGAAAAAGGGATTTCCAGATGCAAATTTGCCATGTCACTGTTATTTTGTTTTTGTTTACTGTAGAAATGGCACAGGAAGTTAAGGCGACAATGGTGTCTCACTGTGAATTGAGTTTTAATACAGGGGACTTACTCATATTATGCTTTTTTTAATCGAGTCTTTCAACTGCTGCAATTCACTGGCCCCATTTGTTTTTTTCTAGTCCTCCAATAGCAATTTTAAAGGCAAAATATGAAGTTACTTTCATCTACTGGACTATGGGTATCTAACCTAGGCCCATGAGAGCTGGATCCCTTGAAGATTTGAAGGATAGTGTCCCACTACGCGAATGATTCTGATCTAGCCCCTGAGCATTACGTTGGATGTGTATGTGTTAGCCAGATGTTCTTAACCATTTGCCTTCTCTGGACCCCCAATGAATTGTTACCGGAATCCGGGGTCCTCACTGAGTCATTATTAGAAGCTGTGGACCCCCCGGCCTAAGCAATTTATACCAATTGAACTTCATAAAATAACAAAAACACGAAACAAATGCTCAAATATTGAAATATTGTGTCGATATTTCGTTTCATGTGTTTAATTCACAATGAAATATACAAAAACTTTTAATATTTTCAGTTTTGCTTCTTTATTTGTACATACTTTATTAATTATAATGTCATAATTTTAATATTACTTATTATGGTAACACAGTCGCAGAACCCCTGAGTAAATCTTGCAGATCTCCAGGGGTTCTCAGACGATAGGTGAAAAACCACTACAGTAAAGTGGTAGGAGAACAATGTGCTACCTATTTTGAACGTAATTTAATGGCAGACAAGGAAACAATACAAAAAGGAACTAAAATTCTAAGTTAATACATAATATTAAGTTTGTAGGTTCAGGGGCATCTCTAGGCTCATGGTGGCCCTCGGCGGGGAGCGTAGGTAGGGGGCCCCGGAAGAGGGGGTCTGGGCGGGGCGGACCCCCCACCAGGGCTCAGGAAGGTGTTTGGAAGTGGAACAGAGCCGGAGGCCGCCAAATCCCTGCCAGGGGCTGCCACGCAAATATGTATCCATCCTGAGAGGATTATTATATTAAGGATATATATTGGCGTGGTGGCCCCTGGAGTTTGGTGGCTCTGTGCAGGTGCACAGCTTGCACATGCCTAAGGCCGCCCCTGGTAGGTTTTATGCAGTACAACACAATGGCTTGTGGCCACTGCACAGTGCAGGAGTTTTAATAGAAAGGTCCATAAAAAGCAGGGTTAGACTGTGATTAAACTTAGGCACTGCATTTACCGAAATGCATTACCCGAGGAGGGCTAGAACAGGCTTGTGAACAGTATGCAACTCCCGTTTCAGATGCTGTCATGTAAGCTTCTTGTGGTGGCGGGTTTGGGGGTGGTGGTTGGCTTCCTGGGCCTGAAGGTAACATCTTTGAGTTGTTGGACATTCATTCACACACACTGAACAGCAAGTTATCTTCCCACTACAGAACTTTTGCCTTTCTGATTAGCCATAAGGAGGAAACACTGCTGTCAAAGGCTGTATATTGACTGCTCTTTCGGACTCGAGCAAAAACAAATGCACTTCGAGTATATGCAGCCTCATACTACATTTACCACAGTGCATTGCGTGAGGACTAGTGTAGGCTAGTGAACAGTGTGAAAATCCACCTTCAGATACTGCTCGCTTTGTATGTTGTTTTTAGTGAGGACTAATTAAAGACGAGATGAACAGTTCATATTTTCAGGCATGTACTGAAGCAAGTGTAATTTCCTTCTGCCTTTGATTTATGACGTTTAACAGCCCTGGGACTGGGGTTCTTATTCCATCTTCAGAAGCTTGAAGCTTCATTTGTTGACCTAGTGGCATGCTTAGTGTGAAGAGTTCTGGCCGAAACATTGTGGGGATACAACTTCTTCAGCTATCACTCAATTCATTATTGGGTGCAACGACCCTTGAACTGGGTGCTCTTAATCTTAAAGTGATGTCATCAGACTTTTATATTTTTATTAAGATTGCTTCCCCCTGGTTTGTAAAAGCTACAGCCTGTCGATGGAAGGTGCCCGGCGCTCGTGATGTGTCAGTAGTCTTGGTGGGCCATTAGGAGTGAGTGGGGATATGCGTTTCTCTTACTCGTCTGTCCACTAAAAGATGGCGGATGTAGTGTTAAGAGTTTACAAAGGACCCACACATATGGTTCATGACACGGGGGAAATGTGTGCGAACAGGTCCCACCTCTGTGTGTACCTCAAGCATACATGCAAAAGGACGGCCTGGTGTCCTGACATGCAGAAGTGAAAAAAAAGGTTGACCGTGTCTGAGGCATGGCCTTTTTTTCTGGAACGTAATTGGATGTGTCCATGTCTCATTTAATAAACAAAACAATAGCCGGGCAGTTTGAGTATATGCAATAGTGCGCAGCCTAGTATAATAAATTGCTAGGTTGGACAACCATTTGTGTTGAATAACTTTTTTTGTTTTATAAAATATTTTTAAGAATTTTTTGGCATCAAAAAATACAACACAACATTTACAAAGATACACAAATACACATTCAGTGAACTGAAAAGAACATATCAAACACCGTACTCAAACAAGAAAATTGTCACAAATAATTAACATGGACAACTGTGGTAGGCCTCAGGTCAATCAATCGTTGAGGTACCAGTCCTGGATATAGACTGAACAAGTGGACTGACAGATTGAAATAAGCCTACTTGTTATCACCTACACAAGATACACAATAGATTTAACACCAAGTGCTATGGCTAGGAATGACATGGGAACAGATCCATAGTTTACACGTGTATTGAGTTGATTCCTAGCAAGCCCTGATTATTTGGTATCTTGGAGGTAAGAACGTTGACGCGTTTCGAACCCAACCACATTTAACGGGTTCTCCTCAGGACATGGACTGGGGGGTCGTTGTCACTTAATGGTGAGAGGTTCGGATCACTCCCTTAACGGTGCGCAAAGATTGCCGCTAAAAAGGAGTGGTGCCGGCCCATGTCAGTTGTTCATTGTGCAGATCTATATAATCTTCGTTTTGAGGCAAATTTGACCCGACTAGTTCTGGAAGAAGGAGCTGTCTTCCAGAACTAGTCGGGTGCCGGACCGCAGCATCTCGTAAATTCTGTAGAGAACTCACAAGCCCGTGCGGCGGCTGCCGCCTCCACACGCGTGCAGTTAGGACAAATTTGCCTCAAAACGAAGATTATATAGATCTGCACAATGAACAACTGACACGGGCCGGCACCACTCCTTTTTAGCGGCAATCTTTGCCCACCGTTAAGGGAGTGATCCGAACCTCTCACCATTAAGTGACAACAACCCCCCAGTCCATGTCCTGAGGAGAACCCGTTAAATGTGGTTGGGTTCGAAACGCGTCGACGTTCTTACCTCAAGATACCAAATAATCAGGGCTTGCTAGGAATCAACTCAATACACTTGTAAACTATGGATCTGTTCCCATGTCATTCCTAGCCATAGCACTTGGTGTTAAATCTATTGTGTATCTTGTGTAGGTGATAACAAGTAGGCTTATTTCAATCTGTCAGTCCACTTGTTCAGTCTATATCCAGGACTGGTGCCTCAACGATTGATTGACCTGAGGCCTACCACAGTTGTCCATGTTAATTATTTGTGACAATTTTCTTGTTTGAGTACTGTGTTTGATATGTTCTTTTCAGTTCACTGAATGTGTATTTGTGTATCTTTGTAAATGTTGTGTTGTATTTTTTGATGCCAAAAAATTCTTAAAAATATTTTATAAAACAAAAAAAGTTATTCAACACAAATGGTTGTCCAACCTAGCAATTTATTATACTAGGCTACGCACTATTGCATATACTCAAACTGCCCGGCTATTGTTTTGTTTATTATATAGTAGTGGTCCAGGCCGGTCAGTGACAGGACCCAAGCCTTTCCCAGTTTTCCCCATGTCTCATTTAAGGCACATCCTGCAGCACATCACATATTTGGCAATAAGGCTGCTATTTGCCCCGTGTGCCACAGCAGGCGCGCAACACCCATTGGACTCAAAGGGCTTCAGCCTCCCCCCCATAGTGTGTGGCAGCCCAGGATGAGACAGCTTCCCGGGCACACACAAAGCCGCACCTGAGCACTTCACAGGTCTTTAAAAGACCATTTGCATGTTAATGAGGCCTTGCTGTTGTTTCACCGCTTCTAAGAGCCCCTGCAGCTCCACTCTGCCTATTGCTTAAAGATTCAGCCCCCCCCCCCGAAATTTGGCTCTAGTTGCGCCTCTGTGCCACAGCTACCTCCCCTCTCATTGAGAATGACTCAATGTGACTTTGCCCCCAATCTGGAACTCTGCCTTACCTGCTGAGGTGATGCCTCTCCTGCTGTTAACCTGTTAACCCCATTACCAAAGAGCCTCGCAGGCCAAAAACAGAGATGCCAGAGTCCAAGCAGTCCAGCCAACCCTGTTGATGGAGTGGGGAGATGTTTCCCTATCAAGGTGACTGCCCAGCTAGTACAGCTTGCTTCCCCACGTCCTGCCCGCCCCCAGTTCCTGTGCGTCTGCCCCCTTTTCATCCCTTGACCGGAACTAGTGTCCTGTTCCTTGCCCCCTCCCATTAGTCATTGTTCAGCGTCCTAGTGCCCTGTGTCCAGGTCACGACATCTCCCCCCTTGTTGCAAACAAACAGAGATATTGTTGATGCCAACTGTTGTCAAGAGAGAGAGAGAGAGAGAGAGAGAGAGAGAGAGAGAGAGAGAGAATCACATCTCTTCAATCAGTCTCTTTGGTTTTTTGCACTCTCTTCTCTGCCGTGTTTCTCCTTTGTCCATCTGTGGACCTTCATTCTGTCTCATGCCTCCTGTTGCGATTGCTCCTCCGTCCTCTTCCATGACCTTCAGTTCCTTGAAGTGTGAGCTGTTTCGTGTGACGTGGTAGCGTCCTGCTGATGCTGTTATCATGGGCCCTTTTACCTCAGTCACCGTCAATGGCTCCTTTGAGAACGGGCTGTCCGATTTCCTCAGCTGCCGCTGCCGCACCACCACTGTGTCTCCTTGTTTTAGTAGCGCCGGAGTGGCGTGTCTCCTTGCATCTGCACATGTCTTCATTTTCGCTTTTGCTTCTTGATCTTTGGTGGCAATGCTGCCTTGCTCTTGCTTTGCTGCTGCTTCCAGCTGCGAAATCTCGTCCTGCTTGATCGGCCCAGCAACGGGACACCATCCTGTGGAGCTGTGAGGAGTGTTTCTATAGTCTCTTAGTACTTGGCACAGAGCCTGCCCTATTGATATCTGTGCCAGTTTTGCTCTTTGTACAGCCTTCTTTATGTTTCCCATAAATATTTTTGCCATGCCATTTGCTTGTGGCCACAGGGGCGTTATTTTCCGGTGACGGATCCCTAGATAGTCCATGAATTTTCTAAACTCCTCCCCTGAGAATGGTGGACCATTGTCTGTCTTTAGAGTTTGCGGGGAGCCCCACGTCGCGAAGACGTCATCCATAGTTGGCAGCGTTGTACTTGCTGATGTTGAGGATACTTGTCGCAAAATGAGAAATCTGAAGAACTCATAAATTATTACAAGCAGGTAGTTTCCTGTTTCCAGGGGCCCGTAGAAGTCTGCTGCTAGCTCGGTTCACACTGCCTTCGGGAGCTCTGACATTTGTAGTGGTTCTGGTTTTGCTGGCTGCCCCGTCACTTGGCAGATATGGCAGTGTGCGTCTGTGGCTTCTACCATGTTGTCCAAACCCGGGAACCACACTTTCTCCCGTAGTAGTTTCTTTATTGCTACCATGCCTCTATGTGATTTGTGCGCCAAATTCACCATCTGTCTCTGCAGCGCTCTTGGCATCACTATTCTTGTTCCTCTCATTATTATTCCGTTTTTGGTCTCTGAGAGCTCTTCATGAATCTTTTTGAATGCCAGCATTTCCTCTTTGATCACCCCGTTTTCCATGATGCTGTTGTTGTTGACATGCCTCCACCTCTGTTGTCTTGTTACCGTTTTGACCGCTTGCATTGTGGCATCCCTCTCTGTTTCTAGTTCCAAATCCTCCATCGTTATAGATGCTGGAGTATTGTGTTTAAGTACAAAGTTCAGGTACTCCTCCGCCATAAATGTTGCCTTAGGTGCCTGCGGTAGAGGGTGCCGTGACGTATACTCTCCCGGGTTGTGCTCTTTCCCTGGTTTGTGTACGATCTTGAAATTGTAGTCCATCAGTCGTATGCCCCATCTCTCTATACTGGGTGGTATTTCCGCGTTAGGATTTCCATAGATTGTTACTAGGGCCTGATGGTCTGTTATGATGGTGAATGGTTTCCCATTTATGAACATGTGATAGTGCTCACATGCCCACACTACAACGAGGCTTTCTTTCTCCGGCTGTGAGTACACCCTTCCAACGTCGGACAGGCTTTTGCTTCCGTAGGCCACTATGCATCTTGGTGATTCTTTGCCTGGCCTGTGTTGTGCCAAGATCGCTCCTCGCCCTAACGGGCTGGCGTCCACTGTCAATTCTGTGCATAGCAGAGGATCAAAGTATGCAAGATGGTCCACCGCTATCACTGCCTGTCTGATGGCCTCAAATGCTTTGTTGCAGTTTTCTATCCACGTGAATGGTTGGCCTTGTTTCGTCAGTTCTCTCAGCGATGTGCTTACCGTGGCAAAGTCTTTTATGTATCTCGCGCAGTAGCTGGCAAGCCCAAGGAACGACCTCACTTCTGCAACATCGTTCCGATGTTTAGCTTTTTCTAGCTTGTCCACTTTGCTACGATCTGGTCGCATTCCTCTTTTGGAGAAGATGTGTCTGAAGAACACCAGTTCGTCTCGCCCAATTTTGCACTTGTCTTCATTCAGGGTTAGCCCTGCTTGTTCCAACTGGGAGCATATGTCTCGCAATGCTTTGTCATGTTCATCATCCGATCTACCAAACACCAGGATGTTGTCACTTTAGTTAAGGCTGTTTTTTACCGGCCTTATTGCTTGCCTTATTGTCTCTTGAAATATTTCAGCCGCTGATGAGATTCCAAAACTTAGTCACTTGTATCGAAAGAGACCCATGTGCGTGGAGAATGTTGTAATATATCTGGACTGAGGTTCAAGCTCTAGCTGATGATAACATTTGCACAGGTCCAGCTTTGAGAATCGGCATGTTCCTGTCAGGCAGCTGATCATGTCGTCGAGGTGTGGTCCAGGGTGTCTTTCACGTTCAATTGCTGTGTTCGGTATTCTCATGTCAACACAGATACGAATTTTGGATGTGTTCTTCTTTGGCATGGCCACTATTGGCGACACCCATGGTGTCGGTCCCTCTGCCGGCTCTATGATGTCCTGACTTAGCAATGCTTGTATTTCTTCCTCCACTTGCGGTTGCAAGTGTATCGGCACTCGCCTGTGGTTTTGAGCCACTGCTTTTACTGCTTCATTGATGTGTATTGTTATTTGTCGTCCTTTTAGTTTTCCTAATTCATGTAGGATTCCGGGATAATCTCGCAGGATGTTCTTCTTCTCTGACATGTGGTACGTCATTGCGAGGAGGCCCATTACCTGTGCTGTGACATTGCTCAGTAGGCATGGTGCTGGAATGTCACCCTTTATTACATGTATGTCTTCCTTGCTTGTTTGGCCTTTATATATCAGTGTCTCATTAAATATTCGCATGTTCATCACAGGTTTTCTTGATCCCCACGTGAATATGTCAACTCTGGATGGCACCAGCGCTGGCTTTACTTCCATTTTTTCATATTTGGATACACACATGATGTTGCATGTGGCTCCGCTGTCTAGCACAAAACGTGTTTTGTGTTGCCCCACATCTGTGGTCAGGGTCTCAGTTTTTTTCACTTGATTCTTCTCCATCAGGTGGATGCTTTCTCGCCCGTGTCTTCTCCTGCGGACACAGCAACAGCATCGGACATTAGGTATAGTCGTTCTACCTTTTCGTCCTCCGCTTCTCCTTAAGATTCAGCCGATGAACTGCGGTTTGATGTTTCCATGTGCCTGGCATACCTGCTCGTTATCATTGGCGGTCTTCCTGGTCTTCCTCTCTCACTTCTGAATAAGCATGAGCGGATTTTGCGGATTGGCAATCCGCGAATTTTGCGGATTTGCGGATTCGCAATCCGCAAAATCCGCAAATTCCCGCGAATTTGCGGATTTTTTTTTTTTTGTGTTCGCCCGTGTTTCTGCCAGTTCGCGAGGGTTTTTACAATTTCGCAATTTGCGAACTTACCTGTCGGGTCGCAAGTTTTGCGAACTTGTTGTTTCTACGTGTCCAGCCTGTTTGGGACACTCTTCTTCATCACTGCCACTCTCTGTCACCACTGCCACTCTCTGACTACTCATGCCACCCTCTGGCCCACCCATGCCACCCTCTGTTTCATCACTACACCCTCTGGTTGTCCAGTGTACATTATTTTCGGCAAAGCAAAGCACACCTTCCCTGCCTCAAGTGACCTGAATTAATTTGGGGCTGATTAATGTGTCACAGAATATTTTTTTAGCTGGCACCTGCTTCCTTAGTGCGCCCTGATTAGTGATCTTTTGCACTTGCTAAGTGCTTTCATTGTTGCAAAATTAGTTACAACACCTGCCCTGCCCCAACTGACAATAATGAATTAGGGGCTGATTAATGGATTTGAACTTCCAGCCTGGCTCCTGCTTGTCTCCCTTAGCTGTAATTCAGGACCTTTGTGGCATATGTGTAACTATTCTGAGGTTCAGAGCAGGGTCACATAATAGTTTCAACTGGCAACTGAACTCTGGAGGGGCCCCTCAGGAAGCCCTACAGGAAATGGCTACTAATGATGTGCCTGAACTTTTGAACCTGGTAAGTAGTTACTTTCAGTTTTGCCAAGATCGTATTTCTGCAATTTCGCACTTATTCGCGGGGCGCGAACTCACGCTAACAGTGCGAGCAGTGCGAGCAAAATCCGCTGCTCGCGGATTTGCGGATTTTGCGGGAAATTCGCAAATCTCGCGGATTGCGGATTTTCCGCCCACGCCTACTTCTGAATTGCACTCCCAGACATGCGCTCGCAAAGTGACTGCTCCTGTTGCATTTCCTGCATTTCTGACCCATTGCCGGGCACGCGCCCTTGTGTGGGAATTGAAGTCCGCATCTGAAGCAAGTCTTTTCTTGTTGCTTCCTTGTCGGCTGCTCATTATTCCCTTTCTTCCAGGTGTTTGTGCGGCTGCTCCCTACCATGCGGTTTGCTTGTTCTATTTGCCGTTCCTTACCCAGCTCCATCTGCTTTGCTTGCACCGTCGCCCTCGCTTTGGCCCTCGCCAACGATAGAATTTTCTCCAGCGAGGTTGGCTCTTTCAGAATTTGTGCGCGGAATTCAGTGTCACGATATCCCTCGATGATGCGCAGGCGATTCGCTTGTTCGTTGTCAAACTTGTCAAATTCACAGTGTGTTACCAGCTTGCGTAGCTGCGTCGCAAAGTCATCAAGGGATTCGTCTGTGTGCTGAAATGCGATTGTGAAGGCGTATCTCTCAAAATCAATGTTTCTTTTTGGATCAAATTTGTCTGAGAGGCACTTTATTAGCCCTTTGTATGTCGTTGTTTCTTCATCCGGGAGTGTCACTAGTCGGTCGTCTACTTCATCGCCTACAAGGTTGAGAAACAGATCCATTTGCTTGGCATCTGTTACATCCGTGGCGCGCATGTAACGTTCAAACTTGCAAATCCATTGCTCCCATCTGATCCCTACTTGTGGTTCAGATAAGTTGAACCGGAGGGGTCTGCTGTATTGAGCGCTCTGCTTCTCACTACTTTATTCAGTCATTTTGGGGCCTGTGGAGCCTCTTCCTCAATTAATTTTTCTTCTTTCATCTTTGTTTGCTTGACTTCCACTACTTCCTGTGGTTTCACTGGCTTCTTCTGAACTCTTTTCTCTTGTTCTGTGTGCTGTCTCTTTGTGTTCCTGTTATTTGGGCTTTATTCTATTCATGTCCTTGTTTCTTTCTCATCATTTCTGTCTTTGTCACTTGTACTTCTTTTTCTTCACTTTATTTCATGTATTTGGCCCTTCTTGCCCTTTTTATCCTTATTTTTCCTTTGTATTCGTCTATTTTCCTGACCTCAAAATGGCCACCGGGCTTTTCTTGCTTCCTATTGGCCAAACGGCCTGATTCTAAAATGGCCGCCCGAGTCTCGCGAGATCGCGGAACTCTTCCAGTTCCCGCCTGACCTTAAAATGGCCAGGACTTCCGTGATTTCTATTGGGCGCCTTGCCTAGTTTTAAGATGGCCGCCGCTATTCTCACGAGATCTTGCGCGTGACTTCCAAAGTCTCTTGTGCTTCTGTTCAGGACGCTTTTCAGGGAAGCTTCTTACCGGCCAGATGATTACTTCCCGTCTTCCTTCACTGGGCCTGTTGAAGCCGGGGCGGGCTCCCGCGTCGTCGTTCTGCTTGGCCATAAGGACCAGGGTGGGCTCCTGGCTCCATATTTTGTTAATGCTGGGCACCGGACACAAGCTTGATTCTGCTCCCCCAGCTTTGTCGCCAGTTGTTGTGTCTGCAGACTCGAAGCACGACAGGAGTACGTAGCTTTGATCAGGTATGTTTATTCTCGTTAGTACAGCTTGCTTCCCCACGTTCTGACTATCCCCAGTTCATATGCGTCTGACCCCTTTTCATCCCTTGACCAGAACTGGTGTCCGGTTCCTTGCCCTCTCCCACCAGTCATTGTTCAGGGTCCTAGCCCCCTGTGTCCAGGTCACGACAGGGTCCTGGCCCCCTGGTGCCGTCCAAGCACAGACGGACGCAGATGCGCCCGCAGCGTGTGTCCGCACTGGCATCAGCAATTCACAAATGCTATTGAGCAGTAACAAAACCGCTAACCAACTGTATGGTGACAAGTCAACTAAGAAACGTGTCAAGTACAAAAGTACAAAAAGAGCTTGCTTCGCACAAACAGCCCTCGAAGGACTGTGGCAGCTTTATGGCTTGAACTAAAAGTGGGCAGTGACCCAATTAGATCAATTTCACACAGAACACAACACAATAACAATTTTTAAAAGACAGGATCATCTGAGTGCACAGTTTTTCAGAGACTCAAAGTCAAAGGCCTGAAGCCACATTGGGAAAAATGTGAATTCCTACAGTATTGCATTAGCTTTCAATTCTCAGAAAAGATCATTAGTCTGTCCCAGAGAAATTGCAAGACATTCAGGTGGCGCTGGTCCCAACTTCGATGTTGGGGATCCGAGTATCCTGGGTGTTGGACTTGGTCCTTTTGGCATGTTCACCACAAAACTTTTTGCATTTTCCTAGCCTGTTTTTGTAACCTGGTGTTGGTGATTTTAGGCCTCTGCGCACTTTTTCACTGTGGTCCACTGTGGTCCAGTGTAAAGTGCGTGCGCTCTCTGTGTATGTGTGGTGAGAGTGGCCTGCCCTCCCATAGGAATGCATGAGGAATATGTGTGTCCATGGTAGTTCCTGATATTTGGGGAGTGCCGGGTCGAGTTTAGTATGTGCGAACACGTGAGATTAAATGCTGCGCGATGATGTGCGCGGATTTATTGTGTCTAGTGTAGAAGTGCCACTTTTAGAAGTTGGCATTTCTGTGTGCAATGAATGTGAATTGAACTGTCTGGCTTGTGTTTGACAGGAGCTGGCTGGTGTGCTTGGCTCCAGGAGTCAGGGTGGGTTTGCCCGGTGGTGAATGAGGAGATCTGCATGTTGGTGGCAGGGAGAGTGCACCTGGGACCAGAATAGGGCTGGGCCTTCCCTCCACAATGCTGGCTCCACCCCCTGTGGTGTGTCTGATGTCCCTGACCCACCCTGTGAATAGGCAGAGGGGCTGAGCAAAACAAAGTGCTCCAGAACCAGTTGCATCTGGTTCGCCCCTTGCCTGCACCTTTTGAAAAAACTTATTTGGTGTGTAAAAAGGGGCTGTGACCCCATGAAAAATATTCTTGTGTTCCACGTGAAAGTTCCAGGGGCGTGCTGCTGCTGGGGCCAGGGGAAGCCTTGCCTCCCTGGGCCCTGCCCAGCCCCTGGATGCCTGGAGGATTTTCCCTTACTGAGGAGCTCCATTTCTTTGCTCCATTGTGATTCTAGGTCTTTCTCCAGCCTTTCTGCGCCCTGGGCGCACTGTGCTTTCCCCAGGAGAGGTAGAGCCTGGGGCTGGGCAGCGCTAAACCGCAGCCCCCCTTATGGACCCTTGCGGGTGCCCGCCCCGCAATTTTTTATGTATTCACGGGTGCCTACCCCGCTTATGGTGGTGTGGAGCTGCAGGTGCCCACCTTGCATTGTGGCCGATTATTCTTATTCAGTGCATGGGTGCCCACCCCGCGACTTTGGCCGTAATCACAGCGGGTGCCCACCCCGCTGTTTATTTTTCTAACCGAGGGTGCCTACCCATCGGTACTGCAGGGAAAAGAGTCCCCGCTGCGGCCCGTGGCAAAAACAGGAAGTCAGGCGATGTTTTGCCTGATGGTTGGCGGGATTTCCAGTTTCGCGAGGGTAAGTCCTGCGCCTACCGCTGGCACCAGAGAAGTGGAGAGAGACTCCAGGCGGGTTGGACTGTGCCCCGGAAAAAGAGTTGGCCCAGGAGCTGCGAAGGCTCCACATCCTAAGTCCCGGTCCCGAAATGGGGGACCGGGTGAAGACTGGCGCGGAGAGAGGACGGGGCTCTCATGAGGTGAGAGAGCCCCACAATGGCCGGCGCCTGTGTCCGGAGGGGAGGGGGCGCGAGGCACTTTGCCGGTGCCTGCCCCCCCTGTGCATTGGGAGAAGAGTCCCGCAGATGAGGAGGAGCACCCCTGAGCAGCCCGGTGAGTGAGCAAGGGCTGGGAGGGGCTCCAAGTGGCCAAGTGGTGGTGCCGGTTTGAGGCTCTGTATGTTGGGGGCATCTAGAGCAGCCTCGGATGGCAGCAGTCCGCTCCAACGTTTCCAGATGGGCCTCGAGGGCCCCCGTGGGGGTCCCAAGGCCCTGTGGGCCCATTCCGCCCCTGAAGGACATTTTCTCAGCTGCCCCTTGTTGGCAGGGGTCAGCTGCGACGAGGGGCATGATTGCTTACGAAGTAAGAGTGCTCCGGGGGCATAGTTGATGTCAGGACCCAGAGGGCTCCAATGTCGTGGGCATGTTCATGGTGACAGCGCCAGTGAGCCCCATAGTGTGTGTGGGGGCAAGCTTCTCCTATCTTGGGGGCATCTGTGAGTATTTGAGGAGCCGGTGTGCTCCATGGAACCTGTTTATTTTCAGAGCCCCGTGGCTCCAACATTTGGTGCAGTTGTTGTAAGGGCTGCTGAGGGCCCATGCCATATTTATGACTTTTATAGCTGCCCAGCAAGTAGTGGGCAGCTGCACCATTTAGGCGCAATGTGTGAGAGAATCCCAGAAGTGGCATAGAGGTGCCAGGCCTTCCACAGCTGCACAGCACTTAGTGCCAGCTGCAGCGTTTAGGCCCTGTTATTGCTCTCAGCTGCCCAGCAAGTAGTGGGTAGCTGCAACGTTTAGGTTTGCGCAGATGGCGCACCCCTGACTGGCACTGCAATGGCAGCGCACCCTGACATTCTGGACACAGGGCATTTGAGCCCCTTCTTGGATGGCCAGTTGGCCAGGGGACTGGTAGATGTATAGGGCGCAAGGCCCTAATGTGATTGATGTGTTCTAAATTTGGTGCTAGGAAATGTAATGCAATTAGTATGTGTTACACACCCTGTTTAATACTTCTAAAGCTGTGGTTTATGATTATGAGGTTGTTTTACCTATGTAGGTTTGTGTTAGTG
This sequence comes from Lissotriton vulgaris, assembly GCF_964263255.1. Classification (NCBI taxonomy): domain Eukaryota; kingdom Metazoa; phylum Chordata; class Amphibia; order Caudata; family Salamandridae; genus Lissotriton; species Lissotriton vulgaris. Next base: position 1,075,386,605 of record NC_141689.1, on the reverse strand, counting down.
AGATTTTACTTCACTCTGTGATTTACGGCCCTAATGTGCGTTATACTTAGGAGGTAGGGTCTAATGTGTTTAGACTAGTGAGAGATTGCATATTGTGTTTATGCTGGTAAGGTTGGCGCAGGATATAACTCACGCCTGATGTGACTGTGCATAATGTAAAGCTGTGTTACAGGTTGAGGTGGAGTACAGTGATTACCAATGGCTACTGGATGTAGGTTTATGATCTATTTTTAGTTGTACCAATTTCTGCTAAGTGTTGATCCTGACAGTGGCCCACGTGGACCTGTCCTTTGTAAATAATCCCTTGTGAATATTGACCGTGCCAGTTAGCACAGTGTATGTTATGTGTCTACTATTCCAATGTGTTATGAGAATACAAAGGCTATTTATATATAACCTTGAGTGGAGTTCCTTTTGTGGTGTGCCCCGGATGTTGTTGCTGTGTGTATGCGCAAATGCTTTACACATTGCCTCCGGGATGAGCCTGACTTCTCGTGCCAAGCTACCAAGGGGGTGAGCAGGGGTTATCTTGGCGGGTGACTCCCTTGCCCTGAGTAGAGTGGTGCTTTCTTCCTGGCTTTGGTGCAAGCCTTAGCCAACCAGAAATCCCAGTTCTAACACTGGCCATGGTACTGTATTGTGGCTGTCTTATGCAGAACCTGTCAGTCCTCACAGAGCCACTACATGAACTAACGAAAGTGTTCAACCCTTGGGTATGAGTCGAGGAGCAAGAACTGGCATTTAAGAACAAAAAAGATGCACTATCTGCCACAACTACCTTTGCGTACTTTGACCTGAAGAAAAATCTAAGCTGGCGGTAGACGCAAGACCCACAGGATTGGGGGCTGTGCTATTGCAATGGCAGAGCTGTGGTGAAAGTGTCCCAGTCTCCTATGTGAGCAGGACCATAACACATATGGAGCAGCGATACTCACAGATAGAGAGAGAGAGAGACAATCGCGATAAACTTGGGGTGCCTCCATTTCTACATATATCCCTATGGCCATCTTTCATTGTCTACAGACAGCAAACAGTTGATCCCCCTCTTTAAGGGATCAGTGTCAAAACCACCCCAAAGGATTGAGAAATATATCCTGCAGTTGTAGGAATTCAGCTTCACTGTAGTGTACAGGCCCAGCATCAGGAATCCAGCCGGCATCCTGTCATGACATGCTAGGTTAGCCACCCTAGCAGAAACTAGGGAAGCGCAAGACACTGAGGAATATATTTGATAGTGGTGGAGAGGTCCAAGCCATTACCCATGTCCCTGTTAGATGTTGTGGCAAGCACCGAACAAGATGACTACCTGCAACTGGAAGCGCCAGCGACTGGAAGGCAATACACAACCACTCTGCCCGAAGGATTGAACAAGCCAAGCTGACACTACCAGCCCTATATCTTGTCAGGCAAGAACTCTCTGTAACCTCTGAAGGATGTCTGATGTGAGGGCCACGATTGGTCCTACCTAGTAGCTTCCAGCACCAGGAACTCCAGTTGGCTTAAGCGGCACTCCAGGAAATAGTGAAGACAAACAGCTGACTCCGAAGCAAAGCCTGGTTTCCACGCTGGAACAAAGAGTGGAAGCAGCTGTAATAGACTGCACTGCCTGCCAGGCGAGTCATCCCTTGCAACCACCAGCGTCTGTCATGATGGAAAAAGGCCCAATGATCCCATGGCAGTGCACAAGTGCTGACTTTGGAAGCCTCCCCAATGGCACCCAATCAATCAATCTGTATTTGTGAAGCGTGGCTAATCACCCATGAGGGTATCCAGGCGCTGAGAGCACAGCTGCTGAGACTCAGTCGTATATCCAGGTCTTTAGTCCCTTTTAGAATAGAATTCAGGTTGAGAGGATGAGATCCGTAGGTGAAGAGGGAGGCTGTTCTAAGACTTCACCACGAGGTGGGAGAAGGAGCGTCTGTTACTACAGATGTGTAGGCGAGGCAGAGGGAGGTGGAGCACAGGTGCCTGGGGGGATGGTGAAAGTTCAGTCGACATGCTCATTGTAATAGATGATGAATCCCGCTATCTTGAGATGGAAATAGTGGCCTCCACATCGGCATTGGATGTGATACCAAAAATTTAAAAAATCATGGAATGGCTACCCACGGGCTAATAGGAGAACTCCGCACAGACAATGGGGACCTGTTCAATGGCCGCGAATGGGCCAAATATCTTCAGTCGGGCAACACCAAGCACAGGATGATCACCCCATGATGGCCTCAGGCCAACAGAGAGCTGGAAATGTTTGTAGAAACTGTGACCAAGTCTGCAAAGACAGAATTGTGGAAGGTGACATCTATTTATTTCTGCGAGAGTACTGTGTAACTCCATACTCCACCACAGGGATAGCCCCCAGCAGGCTGTGCCTAGAGCGAGCAATGAAGGGCATGTTTCCCGATCACCCCTTGTGAGCCGATCACCCAGACCCTCCCAATCAATCGGATGCCCAGCGGGCGACCAACAATGAATTTGCCTCATGGAGGAGATGTGCAAAAAGAGCGCCGCGTACAACCAGGAGACTTTGTGCTGGTGTGAGATCGGCACCCAGGTGGAAAAGTCTGTCTACCATTCTAGCAATCCCCTTGCATCATGAAGGCAGTGAAGGGAGGAGCTTCGCGGGCAAGCAAGATGGCCGCGTAAGCTCGGAGCTCCGCAGACCCTCCGACCCTCCGCATAAATCCTGGTTGAGATCCTGCTCCATGATGGTGGATTCTTGTTGGTGAATGGTCGTAGTGACGGGATCTGCTTTCCGATTCCAAATCCGATACTCCTGGACGGGGATACGTCGTGTTGAGTTCTGTGCCAGGGGCGGATCATTGTCCCGGTGATGGCCGACGGCTGTGCCACTACAGTGCACGATCGATGTGCCGAGTGAGCGACTCCTACTCCTGCTGGCGGAGTAAGCGGAGTCACGGAGTTGCGGAGGGACCTACAGTTGACTGAACATCTGTGGCTATTACGCTCCGCGCCTGCTGAGTATTCGAAGGGACCTCGAAGTGCCGATCCTTTGTTCTGCCCCTGGCTCCAACATGGCTGGCAGGGGCGACCCAGACAGGACGGCGAACCGGGTCAGCAGGAAGACGGTCCAACCCCAGACCAACAAGATCGACCGGTACGCCCAACAGAGGACCTCACCAACTGTGGCCGTTCACTCGAAGGATTCCCTGCGCACAGGTTCGCCGGATGAGCCGGAACCGACACTCCGGGACATCATGGGGGCTATAGCTGGCATCAGAACAGAGATGCATAAGCAACACGAGGCCCTGTCGCACAAAGTGGATACCCTGGCGATTGACCTCAACTTGATCAGAGCCGACCTTGGCAAGACCAATGATAGGGTCAAATCATTGGATATTAAAACCGCGAGCCTTACGACTGACGTCTCGGACCTGCAGACGGAGGTCCGGAACCTGCGGTCGATCAATGACCTATTCTCAAGGAGGCTGGAAGATTTCGAGGGTCGGGCCAGGCGGCAAAACGTGCGCATTATAGGGGTACCTCAAGGTGCAGAGGACTCGGCCACTGACCTCTTTGTCGAGGATCTGATTAAGACTTATTTGGCCCCGGCGGGCCTCAGCCATTTCTTTTCGGTCGAGCGGGCCCACAGAATGCCGGTCTGACCACCGAAGACGGGCGCCACACCGAGACCCATCATCGCCCGCCTGTTCAACTTTAGGGATCGGGATGTGATCCTACAGGCTTCGAGACGACATGGGCCCCTCAAGTTCCAGACCGCGGATGTTAACTTTTATCCGGACTTTACTAGGACTGTTCAGAGACAGCGTCAAAGCTTTGCGGGAGTGAAGCGGCATCTCAGAGACTTGGGGATGAAATATTCCATGTTGTTCCCCGCTGGACTACGCATTGAGCGCGATGGCCGTGCCCTGTTTTTCGACATGCCTGAGTCTGCGAGCGACTGGCTGGACATTCTGCCACACAGAAGCGAGGAACAGGGGGAACACTCGGAAGGTGCCTCTGGAGGCCCTGATCATCAGGAGTAGTACTCGTCGTACTAACTATGTCGGTTGGTGTTCCTGTTGACTATGACCGGCAAACCATACTGTAGCAATCTACTGTGACTATCCTTTCTTAACATGGGGGGTGGCGGGGGGGACTGCGTGACCTCCTTACTCCTCTAGGGTCTTCTTGTAGTTTAGTTCATGGGGCGACAGGCACACTGCTGGTTGGGGGGGCTCTTTAGTCTGCTGCAGGGGTGCAGGGTGGGGGGTGGTGTGTGGGGGGGTTTCGTTTGTTTTTCTTGTTTCCTCTTTCCTTTCTCAAGGCAATGCAATGTTTGCTCTAATTTCTTCAATGCAACTGTGAGGTCTACTGGGGTCGGCGGCGGCTCGAGATTTGACGATGGGGGGTAGGAAATTGAAAATCCTGTGTTGGAATGTCAATGGCTTGGGTGATCGTATCAAGAGAGGGGTGGTATTGCCACTGTTTAGAAGACATATGTCTGATGTTATTCTGTTACAGGAGACGCACTTGGTGGGTAACACGTGTCGTGCGCTCAATAGGAAGGGTTTCAAGATGGTGGCACATGCTGGGTTCTCCTCGGGGTCCCGGGGGGTGGGAATTATGGTGCGCACGTCTCTCCCATTCGAGATTACCTCCACTGTCGTGGACGAGAGGGGGAGGTACGCTGCCGTCACGGGGAGATGGGAGGGGCGGTCCTTGCTTCTGGTTTCAGTTTATGTCCCCCCGGGATTGCAAAGCAACACTTTTCGGGACCTTGGGAGCGCCATTTTGGGTCTGCCTGAGGGGCTGCTTATTGTGGGTGGCGACTTTTACTCAGTTTGCTCCTGAACCTTGGACAGACATCCGCCAAGAGATCTACGTAGTTCACAATCTTGGTTGCCCAATTTCCTTGACACCATGGGTCTGGTTGATTGCTGGAGACTTCTGCACCCCACCCAGAACCAATATTCGTTCCACTCTGGGGCACACGGTAGCCTCTCGAGAATAGACTATGTTCTGACCCTAGCGGCCCATGCGCCGGCGATTTCCGAGGCCCGTTTGTTGGCAAGGGGCATCTCGGACCACTCCCCGGTGTGGGTTTCCTTTGATTTTGATATTGCGGTTACCGAGCGACCTGTGGTGGTCAACCCATGGAACTTTCGGAACCCGAAGACGCGCGGGCTCCTGGCCAAGGCCATTGACCACTATTTCATTGAGAACACTGGGTCGGTTTCGTCAGCTGCCACCCTATGAGAGGCGTTTAAGACGGTGCTGAGAGGTGAGGCTCTCACCCTCATAGCGGACGTCCGTAAACACAGAGATGCCGACATGGTGCGCATCGAGGCAGAGATTATGGAGCTGGACTCCCGACTGGAGGCGGGCCCGACGCCTGAGTTGCTCCATGCCCTCTCCCTTAAGCAATCGGAATATCGCGAACTTGCCTCCGACGCTGCCATCATCATGGGTAGGGAGCAACAGGGTAGAATTTACGATGTCGGTGACAAGGCGGGCAAACTCCTGGCCTGGCTTGACAAGAAGGAGAGAGCGAGCCGCGTAGTGCCCGAGGTGCTGGGAGAGGACGGCCTGGTTGTCACTGACCCGAGGGCGATAGTCGAGTCATTCTCGGACTACTTCCAGGGCATTTACACCTCGATCTCAGAGCAGTCTGTGACCGACTCCAGTGCTCTCTTGGCAGATATCGATCTACTGTGCCTGTCGGAGGCAGATCGCGATGATTTGGACAGGGACATCTCCGCAGACGAAATTGCGCTTGCCATTCGCTCCCTCGGGTCTGGTAAGGTGCCCGGCCCTAACGGTATTCCGGTGGAACTTTATAAAATCAGGCCTGACGTTGTCTCTCTGCCCTTACGGAACATGTTCTTGGAGGCCCGAGATACAGGCATGCTTCCCCACGACCAGAGGCTGGCCACCATTGTGGTTATCCATAAGGAAGGGAAACCAAGAGATTTGTGCCGATCGTATCGTCCCATCTCTCTTCTGAACGCGGAGCCTAAGATTCTAGCCAAACTGCTTGCCAACCGACTGATTGGCGCAATTGGCGACTTAGTGCACCCGGACAAGTCTGGCTTTATTCCACACCGCAACACTACCCTTAACCTTTGCAGACTCCATGGAGCCCTGGCTAGGGCCCACACGCTTGGGGAGCCGGCTGTTTTGGCGTCATTGGATGCCACAATGGCCTTTAACTCCTTGGAATGGAACTACCTGTGGGCAGTGTTGGCGAAGCTCGGCTTCGGGCCGGAATTTGTAGGGTGGGTCAAGCTATTGTACGCAAGCCCGCTGGCCAACGTGACGGTCAATGGCCGAGTCTCGGCGTCCTTTGTTCTTCAGCACCAGGCAGGGCTGTCCTCTGTCTCCCCTTCTGTTTGCACTTGCTCTTGAACCGTTGGCGGCGTGGATACGTAGCCACCCGGACATGAATGGCATTCGCTGGTCTCCTGAATTCGAGGACTGAGTGTCCTTATATGCAGATGATATCCTTCTGTAACTTACTTCCCCTTGCAAGTCTCTCATCGTGGCCTGCGATGTGCTTCGCGTCTTTGGTCAGTACTCCGACCTGGTCATCAACTGGTCGAAGTCGCACCTATACGTCCTGAAAGGGGGGACGCCTCGTCTCCTGAGGGGCTGTGGCATAGAGGTTGCGCAACAAGGATTCAAATACCTGGGGATCTACATCTCCACTGACTTCAAAGCACGCTATGAGAATAATTTGCTTCCCCCTCTTCTTCCTCTCCGACGTGACGTAGAGGGTTGGCGTAAATTCCCTCTTTCCTTGCTCGGGCGTGCGGCGTTATTTAAGATGATGTCCCTGCCTAGATTCCAGTATGCCCTGCAAAATACTCAGGACCCGGTCCCGGCCAGATATTTTGCCGAAATCGAGAGCTTGCAACGTGCCCTGCTCTGGGACGGCCGGCCGCGTATTGCTATCACGAAGCTCAGGCTTCCGTGGTACGATGGGGGAATAGCATTACCCGACGTGAGAAGATACTATTGGGCCTCCCAGTTGGCGGCGATCAATCATGGCCTATATGGCCCTGCGGATAATCCGGGATATGCAATGGATCGGTGGCTCCTGGATGGTGGGAAATATCATAGGGCGCTGTACACGAGATCTCTTGACAGGCGGATGTCTGGACCAACGAAAACTGCTGTACACATCTGGCGAACTATCACAAAGGCACAAGGGTGGAAGGACAGACTCACAATGGCGACTCCACTTTATGATTCTGAGATTCTGGGCAAACTGTGGCACACTAAAGGCTTTGATAAGTGGGACATGATCGGAATCTCCAGGGTGGAGGATATGATGGTGCGTGGGGAGGTTAAGTCCTTCGCCCAGCTGCAGACGGAGTTTCAGCTGGGTAAGACTGAACACTTTCAGTACGCCCAGCTGCGACACGTGCTCTTGTCCACCATGCCGGTGGGTGAGGCGATTCCTGAAAGTTCTCCCCTAGAAGACCGTGTACTGGACGGCCACATGCCGGACAGTGCCATCTCGCTGACATATAAAAAGCTGATCAATGTGCGCACAGATCTTCTTCTGGGGGTGAGAGACCAGTGGGTGCGGGATGGGATAGAGATCGACGACGAGGACTGGCAAAGTGCTGTATCGTACCCCAAGGAGGACGCTATCCCCGCCCGTCTTCGATTGGTGCAGCTGAAGATCCTACACAGGGTCTATGTCACTGGCCCTAGACTGATACATATGGGACACTCGGCCGACGGCCTCTGTCGGCACGGCTGTGGGGCTCTCGCCACTTTCATGCACATAATTTGGGAATGTAATGCGATAGCTTCCTACTGGAGGCGGGTGCACACGATCATGAGCGAGGTTACCGGGGTGGAAGTTCATGCGGAGGCCCGGAGGTGCCTCTTAAATATCTGGGGCCCGACGGACTATAACATCGCTCAGACCCAATGGGTGACCCTTGGGAATATGGTCGCTAAGCGGGATATAGCTCAGATGTGGGGAGCAGCAACAGCCCCGAAGGTGGTGCAGTGGAAGGCCAATATGGATTGGTGTATGTTTCGAGAAAAGACTGTGTATGTGGCCAGGGGTAAGCCCAAAAAATGGCAGAAGTTATGGGGGGCCTGGAATGAGTATAGAGGTGACATCTGCATACCACCGGAATCCGCTCCGCTAGAAGAACACTTGACCCCATAGTCCATTACTCCAACTGACGATTGTATGTCCTTATTATCGTGTGTTTCCTTCCCCCATCGGTTCTTAGTATCTATACTGTTCTGAACATAATTGTTGTCACTGTGCTCGGCTGACTCCTCGAATGGGCCTCACTGCATATTGGGTTGATTGCCTTCTTTCTTGGCGCTTGTTTCGGCGCCTCTTTTCTATACTTGTTTCTTTCCTATAAAAATAAAAGAAAATATAAAAACGTAACCTTCATTCGTTCTGTTACATTGCTCTTGTACTCTAATTTGCTGCTTCTTGACTTGCTGCCTAGCCTCCGGGATGTAAGGCTAAATAGTTGTGTACACTATTTGTAAATAAAGGTTTTAAAATTAAAAAAAAAAAATCAAGGCGGTGAAGGGGACCATGATCACTGACAGCTGTTGAGCTGATACTGTCACTGGAAACACCTTACATTTTAGTAGAGTCAGAGAACTCCAGGAGGTGGTCTGTCTAATCAAGACTTGTGGGGGGATGACCAGGAAGATGAGGAAGGATCACTTATCCAGATAACTGCTGCAGAACAGAATGATGCAATAGGATCGACCCCACCCTTGTCAGGGTTTGCTTCACCCTCTAGCCTACAAGCACAAAGCAATCTTTCAAAGTCACCCCCTAGTGGCAAGTTCCTGTCCCCAAGTCTGACCAAACGAGGAGGTGCTGAATCCGGCCCCATCACAACGACTCGTGGCAGACTATTAACTGCCACCTCCATTTTCTTTTGCAAACTGAATTGTTATTTTGTTAGGTTATGTTATTAATGTGCTGAAACATGTTTGTGGTTTTGTTAATCCTGAATAAGGGAGGGAGGGAGTGTTGTGGTTAGCAGACGGTCCAGCCCTATGGTTCATGACATGGAATGGGAAAATGTGACTGAAAATGATGCATCTCTGTGTGTATCACGCAATTGCATGGCTGACATCCTGATGTGCGGGAGTGAATAAAAAGGTTGACCGTGTGAGGAGTGGTCGTTTAGTAGATGAAACTGGATGTGTATGTGCCTAATTTAAAGGCACACCCCGGGGCACATCATTGACAACACCTGTTGAGGTGAGAAAGAGGAAAGGGTAGGATGACCATGGAGGAGTCTAGTTCATTACTTGATATGTGACCTAGAAAGGGGGCGGATATGGCCAAGTCCATCTGGTTGTGACACTCACTAGCCAAGCGAACAGCTCTTGAGGACCAAAGACAGGCCACTCAACCAGTACAGTTTAGTACAATAGTGAAGACAGTATTACAAGCAGCCCTTTCAATAAACTCTTTTGAGTATGGCAGAATTGTCACAATTACTTACCCCACGCTCCTAAAGGAGTACATCTCCAGCCGGGTGGTGGCTGCTAGTGAAGAGAAAAGTGTGGGAATTGCTACAACTGCTATGACAAGGGGGTGGAATCTCTTGGTAATACGTCTGCTTTGAATTGGCAGCAGTCGGTGGGTCACCCACAGTTACTTTGCAGAATTGTGTAGGCAAAAAGGTCTTATATCCTTAAATGGCCACCAGATTAGGTTGTTACAAGCAGAGCAGAGGGTTACTTTGGAGAAGTGGAGCTTACCTGGTAGCCTGCAGTGAAGAAATAAACAGAGCATTAAGGGGCATATTTACAAGCCCCTATCGGCACCAGAACGCCACTTTTTGTGACGTTGTAGAGGTGATACGGGCTTCACCTCATTTACAAGGCAGCGTTAAGCCACTTAACATGTCTTAATACAGCCAATAAGACCAAGAAAAACATCGTCTTAACAGGGCATAACGAAGAGAAATGCTTTACTTCGTTTTTGCTGTTTTTCTGTGTGCTGCATTGTGCAACACACATAAAAACAGCAAAACGCCATTCATGATTGTTTATGTGTAGGAAGGTATTCCTTCCTGCGCATAAACAATATTTTTAACCCCTTCCCTGCGCCGAACGTTCTACCTCAGTGCGGAACGTTCTATTAAAAGGGCGGGGCCGCGACGTTCAGCGGACGTGCGCAGCACTACCGAGGTAGTGCCCGCAACGTCCGCTGAACGTTCACAGCACTTAAGGGGTTAAAAATAACGAGTTGCAACTTCTATGTGTGCTGCACAAAGATGCACACATAGAAGTTACAAAGCGCCATTTCAGATTGTTTATGTGCAGGAAGGGACACCTTCCTGCACATAAACAATCATTCCCCACAATGCAGGTCAACCTTGCACCAGTGGTGGCTCCTCCGCTATGGCGGAGGAGCGTTGCCCCACTGATTTTTAAGCAGTGCAAATAAAGGAAACATAAAATGATAATAACTTTGAGTTATCATTTTAAGTTTCTGTGCTGCTTTGTGGGCGGGTGGGCTTCTCTGCCCTCGGAGCAGGACAGGGTAGGAGTGGTTTGCTCGTTCATGCGCACTGTCCCTGTTCTCCACCAAGGCTGAATTACAGCCTGCATGGAGAACATGCCTAGGTCCCCATTTCCTGGCTGAGTGTCAAACCACGACGCTCAGACCAATCACAATGTTGCATTGCAGCATTGTGATTGGTCAGAGGAGCCTTGTTGTGCTTCCTATTCCTGGAGACCGACAGAGGACAACAGGAGCAGAGATGTGGGACCTAGCGGCAAGGTGTTTATGTTGTTAAAATATTCTTACATTGCGCCCCCACGCACAAAGCCCCACCCGCGCCCGCCCTGATACCCGCGAGCTGTGCTGGCCACCACTGCCTTGAACTATGGTGCCAGGGTGCCTGTGTTGGCGCTAGAATCAAGATACGGCGAAGTTTTGAAAGGTATGCAGAGATATTCGTACCTGGTGTACAATTCCAATAACGTAGAGCCAGTCCATTGCGACTAAATACTCAAATGTCTTCGTTTCAGACCACCACACAGTTATGATCGTGTAGAATAAGAAAAGCATCATTTTTCAGGCGTGCGTTGCCTGCAAGACCACAAGTAAGTAACACCAACATGCTTCTAACAGGAATGACAGTTCAGACAGCCTGATTTTAGAGACAATTTTGTTATGTGTCATTTTTGATTTTTGATTTGTAGAGAACAGATGAGAATAATTCTTTGAGAACGTACGGGATGAATTGAGAGGTAAGATGTCTCAATCTGCCAAACTAGATAGGTGTTGGAGTTTTTTATTAATCAGTTGAGTAAGACACCGTCTTTTACTTTTGCAGAGACATACGGTCCTGAGGAGAATTCCTTCCCCATAGGAATTCGAAACTCGTCGACCACAGTTTCTATAGGCCAATCGAGTCAAATCATTTGTATAATAGAAGTTTGAGTTTTGGGATTTCATGGATGGCCTATGATGATTTAAAAAATTTATATTCTGAGTCTATATGATTTCCATGTTGAATATTTGATTGCTTTGTTCTTTGTTACCCCAAGGTGGGTTCTTAATAAATATAAATAGTCTTAGCGTTTGAATGTGTGAGTATGCTGATTCACAAGTATGAATGTCACTGCACTTGTGTGTTTGAAGGAGGGAACGATGCCAACAATTTAGTAAGATAGGCTTATTTACATGTGATATATTGTTTAGGGGACTCCTGTGTAAGTTTTTTGTGAAATGTAAGATTGCTTTAGTGATTTGGTCAGATGAATTGAAAAACTTTGAAAAATAAACAAATACATTTCAAATAAAAAAAAGATTCAGAAGGATCGGTTTTGTTCCGTTTTGAGAATTTGCAGAATAAACAGCAGCACTGTCAACTGTAGTTTCTTATTGTTATATTGACGTGCCTTTGCTGCTTAAGTGCCAAATCCTCGCATTGGTAATTCTTTTCTTGTGTTGGCGCTAGGCAGCTAAATTTAGCGCCACCACAGGGGGGGAACGCAGGGCTGCACCATATTGTTGAAAATACAGTGCAGCCCTGTGTTTCAGAAGTGGCGGAGCACGACGTTAAGCCAAGAAGTCTAACGCCACGCTCCGTCACTTCTTTGTAAATATGCCCCTGAATATTTCATCCAATTTTCTCTCTTTTTGTTTGGACAACTTCCTGGGCTGGGACAAATGTAAGTCATATTTTATTGATTTAGTTAATTAAAACTTTTACAATTAAAAACAGTATGACTAACACACATAGAGGCAATGCAATGATATGAAAGGGTAGACACCACAAAATTACAATCTATGAAAGAATCAGCATGATTTTTTTTAAAGTTCATTCTATAATACATTGTGTTTCTATATTTACCAAACCAGGCGAGTTTGGTAATTTCCCTGGTGTTAAAGCACAGGTGTGAAGCTTTCCTACAAGTAAAAACTGTATTTGTTAAACAAATTAGTTTTAGTAAGGTGCAGCACGCCTGTAAAAATTCAGGGCAACATCGAAGAAGATGATAAAAAGATTCTCATCCATAGTCACTGAATCTACAATGCGGATGAGTGTTGTTCTACTCCTCCAAGATATTCTGTATTCCTCAAAGGGGAGAATCAGAAAACTACCCACCAGATTGTTATCTCTACATAGCTGCTTAGAGCCATCTTCAGATAAATTTGTATACAAGCAGTTTCATACGAATCGGGCCTCAGGTCAAACCAAGAGCAGATTTTAATTTGTGTAGATCAGCGACCCTCGAGAGTGCCAGGGCTTGCTTATTTAGGTTTCGCCTGGCGTCCACGGTGCAGCAGTGTTCGCGCAGGCGAAATCTTATGTTTTGCAGTACGGGGCTTTGTCCCGCCTCTCTCTTCCATTGGCTAGCTCCATAAATGGAGGCTAGCCATTGGAAGAGAGATCTGTCCGTAATTGTCGCAGCAGATTCGTGGGTATTCCAGCGATTTTTTCGCTCTCCGCCTCTTTGTGAACGTCATTGCGGCGGTGGGCGGATGTTTTTTTTTTTTTTTAAAGGTTTGTTTTGGTCACTTCTTTGAAGATGGCATCCGGGCAGTAGCTTACTTGAGAAGCTCCGCCGTGCCATCTTGTTTAAGTTTTTGTTGAAATTCGCTGAGCTTGTTTTGTTTGTTTTCGGGACGCACTTGTTTCCTGTCCCAACCCACCCTGGTGACACTAGGAATCTGTGTGCAGTGGGCTATCACTATCCCCGGCATAGCTTGCACTGCTGTGTGTAGTAGGTGTCACTCGAGGGAAGCGGGAGGAGGGGGCACAGACAGACATCCACATTCATCGCCTGCTCGGGAGTTTAGCTTTGCAAGGATGGGCCCGCCCGCCTGATTAACCTTGCACTGAATGGAAGGCATGCCTGCTCCCTGCCCCCCGCCCCTCCCCCTCCACCACAGCTCGAGACTTACAAGACAGCAGAGTGCGGAGCCGCTGGAAGCGGATCTGACAGGAAGGGCTGGCCTGGGAAGGGCCCAGCAGCTCGGGAGCCTCGTCCAGGACTGAGAGACGGCGAGAGCCGACCCGGGGTGGCTTAGCCGGCTCCGGCCAGGGATGAAGAGATAACTGCATCCAACAACGAGCTCACTGAAGTACGGACTCGGGGAGCTGTGTTGAACGTAGACTGACTGTGACACCCGGGCTGGAGGAATGCCTGACGCCGGCCGCTAGGCTCCAGGGCCCTGAGAAATGACTGGACTCTTCCCCGGGAGTCTCTTCCCCTGGGGACTGCGCATGGACTCCCCCATCTGTCCTGACCGGGGAGGGTGGAAGTGATGCCCGGGCTCTGGGCTGGCACAGCCTGGGCCCCCTGGCTCGCTGGCCTGGCTCACAAGTGGGTATTGAGGGTGCAGAGAGGGGCTTAGACCCCCCCAGCAGGGGTCCTCACTGACGCTCGTGCCGGCTTCCCCCCCTCCAAGGAGAAACCATCAGGTGAAACCGGAGATTACCTGGTGGCAGAGGAGAACAGTCTGATCCATGTGCGGCATGCCCCCTCGCCCTGCACCATGTCATTCTCCGACCCCCCCCCTACTTAATCCTTGTCCGCCTCTCTTTGCTCAGCTGTACTTCCTCCTCCTTCCTTTACCCCTCCTGCTGCACCCTGCCTCCTCCTCCTCTGAACCCTGCATTCCTTATCTCGTGTTTGGAAGATGACTAAAGAGGGGGGCGTGGGGTGGAGGCTGCTATGATGTCTGCTTTGCTTAGAGTTCAGTAGGGGACACGCGTTGCTGCTGGGGTCCAGATGCGAGTGTGTGACTTGTGACAGTGAGTGACCGTGGCCTGTGTCTGCCACGCTCCAGCAGTGAGTGTAGTGCTCACCCCTGTGTGTGTGATGAGTAGTCCCACTATGCTCAGTACTCAAACACAGAGCTGGCACGTGCAACCAGCAGTAAAGGGCTGAACGGGTCCCTCAAGGTTAAACCAGAGAAGATCACAAATGGTTAACCCCTTAGTTGCTGGGTTCTGGGGCAGAGTTATCCATTCCAGCAAGATATACCAGGGTGCGGGGCCTGCTCCGAGCCAAGGTGACTCCCTGGGGGTGTTATGATCATGATGCTTTACACAGTAGAACCTATAGTGGAACATAGTTCGTATTGAACAAATATCCGTAAAGTTTGACGGACATGCTGTCGCTGTTCAGGTTGGTGTGCTCAAGTGTGTCTTGCACCGCTGCTGTCTGGGAGGAATGGGAGCTTGCACTGGTTGGTGCCCTCGTACACTGTAGGGTGTTTGTGCAGTGTGTATTTGCGCTTGGCATTGGGTGCACTTCTGTGCTTATGAGAAGTGTAGTTTGCTTTGGGTGGTACCTGTGCACAGCGGAGGCTTACATCATTGCAGCCTTTGCCCAGTCGGTCTTGGTTTGAATGGACGTGTCTATTCTACCTGCATTGCCGTGCCCGTTGAGTGTGTCTGTGGGAGTGAAAGAAAGAAGCTTGCACTGCTGTTCTTCTGCGTTGTACCTGTGACCTCTTGCCTTGCATTTTGTGCGCTTTCCATCATCTGCGATGTGCGGAAGCTTGCAATAGGTGTCTCCGCTGTGTAATAGAAGCTCGCACTGTTGCACAGTGCGCATTGATTGCGTGTCGCGCGCCCGCTGGAGTCCGCTCAGGCGCCGCGCCGTGATGATGTACACGTGTGCGAGGCTTGCGGTGCCTCCGACTTCCTGTGTTGATGCTGAACTTCTTTTTGCGCGCAGGAAGCGGCCTCCTCTGCTGTCAGTGCCCTGTGGGTATTTTTGGAGCGAGACAAAGAGCGCGCAGCAGCAGGTGCTGTCTGCAGATTCGGTATGGGTGTGGTCGGTGAGGGGTGGCGTGGGGGAGGGGGCAGTCAGTGCATCGCTGCTCCCCATCCATATGCTGCATTGGCTGTCTCCCCTCCAAGCTCCATTGTAAGTGTTCATTTTATTGCACCTCTTAGGATCGCCTTCAGGTATGTAAATATGTGGCAAATAACATCGACTCTTCCTGCAACAAAATCTCTCTCTCTCACGCACGCACTCTCTTCTCTCTCTCTCTCTCTCACACACTCTCTCCTCTCTCTCTCGTGTTTTCAGATGTTGTCAACCTGCATGTGTCTTTCACGATGCTCTGATGTCCCTCGCCGTTAGTCACAGCCTGAGCCACCCCCCATCATTTCTTTGACATCTTTTGTATCCAGGTTTGTCTACTGACAGCTGTACTTGTTGTTCGTCGTGACAAGCAGCCCAGCTAGCATCATCTGTTTGTGTTGAAAGCTTGCCCTGCCTGACCTTTGCTGCGCCTGTTGGCCTAAATCGTACATATTTCCTTGAGCTGTATCTGCATGATGCTAAACCATACCTTTTCTGTGCTGCAGATGTTAGGAAACGTATGACATGCTATATTCTTGTGCGAATTTCGCGTTTACACTTGCTTCCACGAGAACTGCAGGTTAGCAGCACAAGGTATTCATACAGTTTCTCAATTCACGTGATACCACAGACCATGCCGCCGATTAATTTATCTAATTTCACAGTTAATAGAGATTAGCTGACATACAGGTAACTCAGTATTTGGGGTTTACACAAGATACTCACTCATGTAAAAAGAACGTTGCACACGCCTGATTTTTTGTGGAGAGATGTTGGAATTCTTTCTTTTGAAACTTACAAAGGTTATCAATATTTTAGTGCGGAGAACTTTTTGTGTTCATCACTTCAGACAAATGTCCTGCTTTTCAATTTCCTAATGATGCTGGAAGCCTCCTCTGTCTGCGTCCAATCAAAAGATAGCTCAGCGGGTTAATCTGCCTGCTGCCAAGAATTATGTGCAATCTGCATATCAAGAGTTTTGCTGATCCATCCGGGCGGATTGAAGACTTTTCATTCAGAGATCGGTGACTCCAGTACTACTTTTGACCCCTGATCACAACTAGGGGCTAAATTTGTTTCCGATGAAAACCCCTGTTGTGGCCTGTTGCGCATGACGACTTCTCCACAAATTGTTCTGTGGAAGAGACACAAGGGGGCGCTGTGCTTGCTTCTCTGCCCCCTCGCTGTGCTTGCTTCCCTGACCCCTCTCTGTGCGTGCTTCACTGGCCCCTCGCTGTGCTTGCTTCCCTGCCCCCTCGCTGTGCTTGCTTCCCTGCCCCCTCGCTGTGCTTGCTTCCCTGCCCCCTTGCTGTGCTTGCTTCCCTGCCCCCTCACTGTGCTTGCTTGCTTCCCTGCCCCCTCGCTGTGCTTGCTCTCCTAGGTGTCTGGGTGTGGCTCTCCTAGGTGTGTGGGTGTGTGTGGCTCTCCTAGGTGTGTGGGTGTGTGTGGCTCTGGGTGTGTGGGTGTATGTGGCTCTGGGTGTGTGGGTGTGTGTGGCTCTGGGTGTGTGTGGCTATGGGTGTGTGGGTGTGTGTGGCTCTGGGTGTGTGGGTGTGTGTGGCTCTGGGTGTGGGTGTGTGTGGCTCTGGGTGTGTGGGTGTGTGTGGCTCTGGGTGTGTGTGTGTGGCTCAGGGTGTGTGTGGCTCTGGGTGTGTGGGTGTGTGTGGCTCTGGGTGTGTGTGGCTCTGGGTGTGTGGGTGTGTGTGGCTCTGGGTGTGTGTGTGTGGCTCTGGGTGTGTGTGTGTGTGGCTCTGGGTATGTGTGTGTGGCTCTGGGTGTGTGTGTGGCTCTGGGTATGTGGGTGTGTGTGGCTCTTGGTGTGTGCGTGTGGCTGGCTCTGGGTGTGTGTGTGTGGTAGTAATTGCTGTCTGCTGAGCTCGTCCAGTAGGGTACAATAGGTCTTACATTTGCAAGAGATTACGCTGTTGGCAATGTAAATGACAATGCCATTTATTTATCTGTTTTTCAAAACCAACACATAAATAAAAATGTTGTCATTTACAATGCCAATAGCTCTAACTTTTGCAAAGGCGAAACTGTTGTATTGTAAATGCTTGTTTAGTATAGATTTTAGCCCAGGATAAGAAGGAATAGAGCTAAAGTTGCTCCTAAGGAGGTTTCAATCTCAAAAGGCTGCTACTAAATGTATGAACCAAGGATTGTTCCCAGAATTATTATTTGCTTGGATCACCATTTTCATTGCATTTGGGTTTTCCTTTGATACATGATAGTAGAATTTAATAGTTGCCTACTTGCATTCTAAATCTTGCATAGGAAGATCAAATTCTAAGCTTATATGAGCTTGTTTTGTGTACTTGGGCAGGTGAAATGTCCATTTGTATGTAAGGCATTGCAACTTGAACAGAACTAATACAAGTTTGGCAAGGAAGACCTGATGCCCATAAGAAATAGTTGGTATCAATTTTGCCTTGATGACTCTGATCATTGCCTCAGCAGATGGACTGTGTACATACTTTACACAGAGCACACATTGAAGTTCTAGCTTTATTCCACATGTGGTTTATATGGATTGTGGGCTGCCAGAAGCTGATACCCAGCCTCCAAGTCATTTATACAATCCATCATAAGAGATCTTGTCACAGCGACCAAGACTGCCTATGCTTGCTCTTGTTCCTTCTGAACACCAGGACCTTGATTTTTTATAACATTAAGTATATTGTACTTGTTCAGTTCAACCAAGGACGTTTCATACCTATTTTTGTCTGATCTGAAATGAGCAGATTATCAGCATATTGAATGATCTGCAGCTGATCAGTGCCAGTTATGTGGAGAACAGTGTATGCCTGTTTCAGTGTGCTGCCTAAGTCTTATGTTGCAGGTTTTCTGTTTGGAAATAGAACTGTGCATGGGATCACAGAACGTCAGAATGTAGGGATTAAGTCACCATACAACATCAGTGCCTATGGGCCCAAATCCGACTATCTCACAGTGCCCCACCGGCCATCATAACCTTCCCAGAGTAACCAGTGAATTAGCAGCCTAGAACACAACACTCGATTATCCAAGGGAACCATGGAAACAGATCGTCACCTTTCGTTTTCTCACTCATATATGTCCATAATAAACAATACAAAGACATGACAGAAGTTTACAATATTTATTGAAACTATTTTGCTCTATTATGAAGCAACTGTGCTGTGATTAGAAAACATATACAAATGAGGAAAGTAATCAACATTACTAGCAAACTGTGTACAATGAAAAGCCCTATCATGGCGAATGATATATCTGCCTAAACCTACCCTCACTATGTGAGCACAGGAATATATCTGTGATCTCTGGGATTAGAATTGAACTCTATACCTGATTTGTTGAGGTTAGGTGGCCTGCATTGTAAATGTAAACTCAGTTTACGCAGGGTTGGGAGGCCCATTCTATGATATGTCTCTCTGCAAGAATCCTCCACTATGTTTTCCAAAAGACAACTATTGGTTTATATGATAAAAATAGCTGTGTTGGAAAACAGCAGTTGTGCCTTTGTGTTGTGTCTAAATGTTAGATGCTGCTGACCGATCATAGTAAAACAGGGCACCATGTAGTTTGATCTTGCATGACTTGTTCAGATTGAATCCCAAGCAGATGAACCGAATTATAACATGTACAGCATATAAAATAATATCATGACGCAAAATAAACGTGTTATGTGTGGCCGTGCATAGCAAAAGTGGCCTAAATCATGCAGTTAGGCTAAAATAAGGAAGAACCAAGTGGGCCCTAGAAGAGAACTTACTACAATGTGTAGCGATTGAACAATATTGTTGCCAGGACATACCCCTGCTTGTAAAAATGGATCATGTTACTGATCACCTTTTCCCGTCTTAATGCAAACCCAGGTGCTAGAGTACAGCGCAGCTATTGCATTAAATAAAGTGACTGGACAGTTTGACCCATATAAGATGTCAACAATACATGCAAACTGGGGTGGACTCAGATTCCGTGTTGAGCAATATGCTAGGTAAGATAGTGTTATGTTGTTAAAGCTTACAATCTTAAACCGGATTGATAGAATGAGATTCATTTTTCGGCATCTCCAGAAGCCTCTAGTTCCTTTAACTGGATCTTAGCATATGCTTTTGCTTCAACATCAAGCAATTTGATTAATCTTTAATTTTGTTGGCTGATGTTAATATCTTTCTTTTATATTAGGAAGAGAATTGGCCCACTCCATGACTGAGGCACCAGGGCATTAGGAAGAGCCAATTGATGGAGTGGAGCTGACCAGTGTGGCCAATATTCTATGCCAGTTTTAAACAGAAAGCCAGGTAAGCCACTGGGGCCGGGAGCACCATCCGCCCTGACGGATTATAGGGGCATCCTGACCAGGTGTCCCTGATCATAGTGGTACCCTTATTTTGATTGTAAAAAATTTGTTCTAAAGATGTATTTGTTGTCTCCTGAATTATTCCATCGACAAAGAGGCCCTGCACATGGACAACCCACTGATCTTCAGTGATTACATTCACCAATGTGCTGGAATTATTTAGGGAATCAATGTAGTCCTAGAATTTTGCCTGATTTGTATGACCCAACAAAGTAGAGACCAAAAGTCATTAGCTCTCCATACATTATTCTTTGAAGCCCAAAGGGTCTTATGATACTCCCAACTGGCTTGGCACAGGGAATTCACTGCCTACTTGTTTAATCTGTCTCTTTATAGTATCATGCAGCAGCTCTAAGGGACCATTTGCATTTTCAGACTGCAGTATTATACCAACAGTTTCGAGTTCTTTTTAATAAGCCTTCCGACCTTCATGCTAAAGTTCCTCATAATATTTACATATTTGTGTAGCAAGTCCATTACTTTAGTCCAGTTTAGTAGTGGTTGATTATTATCTAGTAAATTGTCTAATAAGAGAGGGAAGAAGACCTCCAGACAATGACCACAACAAACACTATAGGGTACTGTTACATATTGATAATGGACCTACAGAAGAGCCAGGTAAACGCCCATCAAATAAATAATCGCCTCAGGAGCCACGAACCCTGAAGGGTCAGAGGATACAGACATGAAAGCATTTCTTGTCAAACTTTTTGAACATGCCTTTACCGATTTGAAAGATTGGGATTTCGCCAGGGAGGTTCAGAGGGCACACCGTATCCCTGCCAATATCCACAAGAATGCGAAAGAGGGAGACAAGCCTAGAACGATTTTAATTTTTCTGGGCAACTTTAATCTGAGGCAAGCAATTTCTGAGAGGGCGAGACCAGATAAAAAAAAGATGGTTGATGGTTACTCCTTTTTTGTTCGCCCTGACTTTTGCCATATCACGGTGGAGAGACGCTGGAGATTACGGCAGATGATCAAACCGTTTCAGGATAAGGGTATGCAGGCATACCTGATAAACCCCGCCCAGCTGAAGATAATTAAAGACGGAAAAACATTATATTTCTCCTCCGAGGTTAAGGCCAAATAATTCTTGATGTCAGGTCTTGATGGGGGTCTAGAAAATGTCTAGAATCGTTAAGCATTGATTGATAATAGTGGTTGGTAATTATAATTGGGTTCACCATATTGGCAGTATCTAGACAAAAGTGATACCCTGTCAAGCTTATGTAAAATTGCAAAGTAGGAATACAGAGTGTGGGGTGGAGTGTATTGTATATGGTGGGGGGTCACAGGAACTAAAGATGGGATACAGGATTAAATCTCCTCAATCAGGGTTGCGAACCATCACGTGCACAGACCATTGGTCTGAGCGCCTCTGAAAAAGGGGGGTGGGTGAGGGGGAGCTCCGGCTGGGAGCTGGGTAAGGGGAGGGAGAGGGTGCAGGGGGAGGGGGTGGGGGGGAGGGGGGGAAAGGGTGGACAAAAAAATGAAAAACTACGAGATGGAAAGGAATATGATTTTGGCTGGTATCAGATTCATGGTTAACAGTCAACGTAGGAAATGTAAACGTGTCAATAATGTCAGACATTAGGATTTGTACCATTAATGTAGGTGGTTTAAACGACTGGAAGAAACGGCAAAGACTGAGTCATTTGGTTAAATCAAATAATATAGACATAGTCTGCATTCAGGAAACTCATATACCCTGGGCTAAAAGGAAGCTGCTGGAGATGCATGGGTATACTATGATTGGTTGTTCATCGCAATCATCTATGGTCAGAGGGGTGGCTATTTTAGCAAAAAGTAATCTGGGCGTAGTGAAACGTTGTAAAACTGATGGGTCTGGTAGGTGGGTATTAGTGGAACTGAACCTGGGATTCACATTGTGTGTGATATATGGTCCAAACGAGGATGACCCAATGATTTATGATAAACTGGAAGAAGAGTTGGCTAATTGGTCCACCCCGATGATAGTATGTGGCGATATGAATATTTCAGCAGACTGGCAACAGGGAAGTAGTTATATAGGTCATAAACGTAAAGTAAATAGAGCTCTCGGTTCCCTGATTCAGTCTCATGGTTTGGTGGAGGTATGGGGAAAAAAAGTGCCCGGGGATCGAGGGTATACATATTTTTCCCACCCGGCACAGAAATATTCCAAATTGGATTATTTTTTTGTAACAGTGGGGGAAATTGGCAAGGTTAAAATAGTCAAACTACCGAGAATAGTCTCCGATCACAACCCCTTGATTTTGACGTATAAGGTTCCCAACATACAGAGGAAAACATCAAGATGGACCTTTGAAAGGAAACTATTAAATGATGAAAGGTTCGTAGACCATATTAAAAAGTGGGCGAAGGAATTTTTTGAGTATAATAGATATAGTGCTTCCAGAAATGGAGTCTGGGAATCCTTTAAGGCTGCATTAAGGGGGGAGACGATTAGTTGTGCAGCAAAATTAAGGAAAGAGGATAAAAGTAAAGCGGAAAAACTCATATCAGATTTAGCAGAGGTAGAGAGATGTCATATAGAGGAAATAGTTTCAGGTAAAGATAGTGGGGAAACTGTTAGAAACATGGCTCGGATCAAGGGCGAGATTTTAAAAATAATCACGCAGAAGGAGATATGTGAATATCAAACACATAGAGCGAGGAGGTATGAGACAGGTGAACAAGCTGGAAGAGCATTAGCGCTGCGCATCAGGCAAGAAACAAATCGTAATAAAATTGGTAAGATTAAGTATAACGGGGTAGAATATACAGATCCAAAAGCAATAATGGATGTATTCCAGAAATTCTATCAGAAACTGTACGATCAAGAGCCAGGGGTGGTACCACCCGTGCAAGATCAGGGTCCCCCATGCCCAAGGGTGGAGGAGGAGGATAGGGTCCAATTGGATTTGGATATAACAGCAGAGGAGATAAAGATCGTACTGAATGAACTAGCATCGGGTAAAGCGGCAGGCCCAGACGGTTTACCAATAGAGGTTTATAGGGTTTTAGGAGATGAAATCCTTCCTCTGCTTGAAGATTTATTTAATGGAATAATCTGTTCAGGTAATGTCCCGGATACATGGAAACAGACCAATATTGTAATATTCCATAAGAAGGGAAAACCGGAGGAGAACCCCGGCTCATATCGGCCGATTTCGTTGATAAATGCGGATGCCAAACTTTATTCCAAAGTATGGGCGAAAAGGTTAGGAAGGATTATTGGTCAACTTGTCTCACCCTGGCAGCATGGGTTTGTCCCAGGGAGAGGTACCACGGAACACACAGCGCGGGCAATCTCGTTATTTGATGCAATGGCTGCTGCGGGTGGAGATATGGCCATGATCCTTTTAGACGCCGAGAAGGCTTTCAACCGTGTGGTCTGGGATTTTATGTGGGAGGTATTGGCCAGAAGGGGATTTGGAGAGAAATGCAGGAAAGCAATTAAAGCTATGTATATGGATCCTGTAGCCAGAATCACCACAATGGGACTTCAATCGGATGAGGTGGTGATTAGAAGAGGCACCCGTCAAGGATGCCCCTGCTCTCCTATACTCTTCTCACTCTATATAGACCTGTTAATTAGGAAGATTCTTGCTTCTGATAAAATATCCCCTGTTATACCTTACGGGTATACTACTAAGTTATTGGCGTATGCAGATGACCTGGCAATTGTTACCACTAATCCGCAAACGGCAATACAGGAATTAAGCCATTTGGCTCAGGAGTTCGGGATGTATTCTGGTTATAAGCTCAACACAGAAAAAACAATAATAATTTGTACAAAGAACATTCATAAAAGGGATCAAAGGTATGTGGACTCCGCGGTCTATCTAGGAGTAAAAATCAATGCAAATGTAGGTAAAATCATTCAGGAAAATTACGTGCCCTTACTTACATTAATAGACAAAGAATTGAGAAGAATCGATGTATTACATCTGTCGCTGATCGGAAGGGTGAATGTTTTGAAAATGTCAAGGTTTCCAAAATTATTGTATTTATTCCGTGCCATACCGTTATTAGTTGATGAGGGTTTGATGAAAAAAATGGAAGCAGTGTTTTCACAATTTCTATGGCAATACTGTAAAATTCGGAGATCATTGGCCCGACTCTCTACACCATTAGAGGGAGGAGGGTTATCTGCACCTAATTTAAGGCTATATCACTGGGTCTGTTTAATGCTGCATATGAATCATTTATTGTATTATGATGTTCCCGAGATGCCGCCTGGATCACACAGAATCCCCACAATATTTGAATTATTAATTGGTGAAAGGGCTATGGGAATTTTAACACGTGAAACCAATGTCTTGTATTTTAAAAGGAGCAAAAGCAAAGTGATGTTAAGTGCGTGGGGTACATGGAAGGCGATTCTGAAATTTCTCAAGATTCCTAAGATCAATTGTACAATAGATCTTTGGAGCTCAAGCCCATTCTTACATCTAGGACAGAATAGGAATAGCGGCATATGGAAGAGTCTTGGCATTAGATGTCTGGGGGATGTTATGTGTAAGGATGAACTATTAGGGTTTGAGGTTTTGCAACAACAATATGGTATCCCTACGAACCACTGGCTTTTATATAAACAACTAGAACAAACAGTGAAGTCACTAAGACCCAGGGTTTCTATTCAGGAGTTAAACCCGATTGTGAAATACATAATGAACGGGGGCAAGAAGATCAAAATAGGGTATAGACATCTTCTACAGGGCTTGGGAGAGGACATTGGACAAATAGAAACTGCCTGGGCGCAAATAATTGGGGACCCAGACATAGATGTAGACTATGCTCTGGCATTGAATAGAAAAGTACTAAGAGCAACTAATTTAAAAGCGCAGCATTATAAGATGGTGTTTAACCTTTACTATACTCCCGCTAAGTTGTTTCAATGGGGTAAAAGAGATACTGATAGATGTCCAAGGTGTAATCAAGGCCCGGCGGATTTATTGCATATGTTTTATTCTTGTCAGAATCTTAAGCCAGTTTTAACAGAAATGGAAAAGTTTTTATCGGGGCTGCTAGAGTGTCAAATTCCTCTATCCCCTACTACTGTTTTGATTGGCAGGGATGAAAACCTCATAATCGAACAAGAAGCCGAAGCTTTTATTTTTCTGTGTGTTGCTGTTTTTAGAATTTTAATTGCGGCGGCCTGGAAAGATCCGATAGCTCCCACTTTCCAGATGTGGCTTACGAGATTGCTCGGGACTCATAACATTGAGGAATGCCTATATAGCTTTAAAGGTAAAAAGAGGAAAGATTACGGTAAAAAGATATGGGCTCCTTTTAGTAACTGGAGGAAAATTAGATGAATAATCTGAACAGACCCTGAGTCTCTTCTACCGTTTTGTAAAGTAACTTTTTTCCTACAAGGATAATCTTTTGACAAGCTTTTTGGATGTTCGCTAAGAGCTGGAAGATGTAGAAGATGTATATGTATATGTATATTTTTAATTCTAATGTCTGATTTTACCATGTTCTTATCCAGCTGATATCTGCAAATGTGTCTGTTTTCTTTTTATATTCTGATCCATCTCAATAAAAAAAAGAAAAAAAATGAGCAATATTAGAGCAAAGAACTTGTGGAGGGCCCACCCTGCAAGCTTTGTTGCTGGCAAGGAGCTAACCACTGGGTGTCTCCATTCTATGGTCCTGAATAAGTTCACCAAGTGTATCCAGGGGTCGAAACGGCAACTTTAATTCCATTATTTGACTGTCATTCCAAATCATTCATACAGTGTAATATTTTGGAACCCATGTAATACCATATCCACCCTGCATGTATTAATGCAGTCAATCATTTGCATTTAATTGAATTGACATTTAACATTATTACCTTAACACAGCTTATATGCACTGCGTGTTATTACACTTTTTTCTAGACTACACTTTTTTCTTCTGTGTTGAGACATAGTAATGACAGAATAAGTATATACTAATGTAATTTTGCAATAAATGCATTCCATATAAAAAAAAAAAAGGAGCCACGAAGTGCCTGAAACTATGCAAACATGCTCTTAGGAAGTCACTCAAGGCAAAAAAGAAAAAAGACTCTTCGTTGGAGATGACTTCCATATCGGTTCTGCTAACAACATACAGGAGAAAGTATGGGAGCTGACGTAAAAGAATTTGCTCAAAGTGTTCTCCCTAACTAAAGAAAAGGACAACTCCAAGCTCTGGAGATACATTAACCGACTGAGCTCCTGAAGCCTGTCCAAAGAGAACAGCGTTGCAGGCAACAAGTGGGAATTATACGTAATGGGACTGTATACGAGTGATCGGCATGAAACTGGTCCTAATACCACCAAAAGCATCATGGTTGCAGCCAGAGACACAAAACCCCAGTTTAAGAGCATACAGGAATCAGTCACAGGGATCAGCCAAAGTGCCCGCTTCATGGAATGAGAGACCGCCAGGACAATAAGAAAAGACGGGGCTCCAGGGCCAAATGGCATTCCTGCCCATGTATTTAAGTCTGCAAAAGCATTTTTTGTACCGATTCTCACTCCACTCTATAATCACTCCTTTGCTATTGCTACAACACCGCAGTCTTGGAAAGGGTCAATCTTATTTCCAATACATAAATATGAAAGGAGACCACTCGAACCCTGTCAACTATAGGCTAATTGCTGTGCTCAACATTGAAGCTAAGGCCTATGCACGACTACTACTGAGGGATTTAGAGGATTGGGTAAACAACAACGGAATTCTCCCACCCCATAAGACAGACTTCAGGACAAACTGTTTCACAATGGACAACATCATGGTATTGTCCTATCTCTCCAAACAACTGGTTAAGGAGAAGAACCTGCCTCTGTTTTGCTGTTTCAAAGACTACACCACAGCCTTTAATAGAGTCAACTGAGGAAGACTTTGGGCAAAACTGGAATCCTGGGGGATCCCAGCGACACTCTTAAAAGCAATTACAGCCATTTATGAAGGAACATGGGTCCAGGTCAAATTAAGCCACTAAACTGTAACATCGACAGTTGAAACCAACTATGGGCTCATACAGGGCTGTGTCCTGGCCCCATTACTATTCAAATTGTACACTGCAGACCTGAGGCAAGCTCTGAAAGATGCCTGTTTAATGCCCCAAGACTGGGTAAGGTGAGCCTCATAACCCTCCAGTATGCTGATGAAAGAATAGTAATGGACCATACTAGGGTAGGGCTCGAAAGAGTTTTAAAGAACCTAGCAGTGTACCAGGAAACCCGCTTGCTAATAAATGAGAATAAGACAAAGATATTAGTATTTGGCAAATACCCTCACAAAAAGCAAGCAACCGGGATATTGGGTGACCACCGAAGAAGTACAACCTGCCTACAATTACCTGGGGGTTTGGCTTACAGAGAGGGCCACATAAACCAAACATGTAAAAGTGCTAAACTTAAAAACCACCAGAAAAACCCTGTCACTAAGAAGCCTAAGTCAGTGCTTGTCAAGCCCAACAGCAGAGCCTATGCTGATAAGACTCAGGGAAAATTACTTCCAGCAATTAATTGCGGCCACCTGGCCTTCCCAGGAGCTTTAGAGAAACTCATAACCGCAGCCCAGACAAAAGCATATAAGACAGTACGTCAGATTACAGTTGGAATTAGGTCTCAGCAGACCAGACCTGGCGCTACAGGGGGACCTAATAAAATATGACATCAGGATTCCCAAAGCCCCCAATACCTCCCTTAAATATCACTTGAAAACGATCTTCAGGGAAGTGGACTCCCCATGGCACACCAAGCTGGGCCATGCAATAGGAACTTTGAAAATAGAAGCAGATAGCATGCCCTTACATGAGATCCCACACACCGCCTGGGCAAATGCAGTGAAGCGCAGTTTCAATTCATCTCGTTCGAACTGGATCAAGCCTAACTCTGCCATAACTCTGACACAATGGCACTGGACAGGTCATACATCCCAGGGAAAGCCCAACATTACTTGTGAGATGCACTCTCAGCTCAAGTCCGAAATATAATTTTGTTCATGCGGATTATTGCCCTTAAGATTTCGGACATTAATCCAACATGGGCACGTAAAGACAGTGCAGTCTCCTGTCGGCTATGCAATTATCACAGAGAATCTTGGTTACATCTTCTGTGTTGCTGTCCGAAATTGTCCAGTGATCATCATCGACTGCCACGCCAGATTCTGAGGGTCAAGGGCACGAGGTCCGGCATGGAGGCCTCAGATTGTTGCCTTTCAGAAATAAACATCTGCCTACTCACAAGAGCCGGGAAATGTATTCATCAAATCAGAATTGCACTTGATGCCCAGCTACAGATATCAATATTGAGGGTCGGTACCAATCAAGAACAACATTTGTCATTGTCCCTGCATTTCAAGCAGGCCAAGTATGTAATCAAATTGAGGGACAACCACACTGAAAACTCGACCACAAAGGAAGCAACGGGGCCCAGCAGCGGGTACATTTGGAATCTTAAAAGAGATGCCACTGCGCTATTATAAAGTGCAGCAGCGCTTTTATGACAGAAATCACGGTAAGAGATAACAACTGACTAGCCCTGACCCACAAGGTTGACAACCGCTTGGCTTGCCCGAAGAGGACACCGAACTGGGGCTGAGTGCCCACATATATGAAAGACCACTGACAACTCCTAAGAACCATTCTACTCAGGGATTAGAATTTACGAACCTTAACGTCTTGGGGGAAATGTTTGTGCAATATATATATTGATCACCTAACGTGCAACTCAGCTGTGATTTCAGCTTCTTATTGGAACAGTGATTTAGGGGAAATGATCACTGTTGCCTCAAAGAAGAATTTTTAAAGATTTGCATACAGAAAAATATAATCTATACTTGAAATGCCCCTGTAGGAGCCAGGAACTGTTTGTAAGCAGCCCCTAGTCTTGAAAACAGCTCGCAGAGAATTCAAGTTAAGGCTAATAATAAATTGCTAAGCCACTGGCGTAACAAAACATGAAGGGGCTTCTCAGCCAGGCAGGTGGAGGAGCCCTCTCTGGGTTCAATCAGGAGCTCTGCAGCCAGATAAATGTGCTGAGGGCACCACCTGGAGCTTGGGGCCACCCCACACCACGGGGGCTGCGGGTACCTGTGTTACGCCCCTGTGCTAAGCCTTCTTACTATGAGGTCAGGACCAGCCTGGCATGTGTGTTATACGAAGTCTACCTTAGTGTCCACGTTTCTTAGGTTAAAATCCCCTGTGAGGATGATTTCGTAGGTAGCATGTTTTCTGATTAAATTATCTAGGGTCCTGCATGCATCTTATTTCCCCTGTCTAGATTCAGGTATAGGATAGGAACGGCTAGGCTTCTATGAAAACCGACGGACAGCGACGCATCTCCCCTTTTCTCTCCTGTCAGCCTTAGCTACTACGACACACCCCTAAAGGCACCCCAATTATAGTCTAACTTGACATGCCCATCCCTCAAATGTTGCATTTGTCAGGCCACCATGATTTCACCTTTTATTCAACAACTTTATTGTGTACAACTGTTCCCATGGTCTGAATCTCAGTTTATTCACATGTGCCCCACATCAATTACAAAGTGTACATTTCTTTATATGTGAATCAAAGTCATTCGCAGAGAGCATCTCCAGTCCCACACTCGGGTACAGTAGTTGGCAGGGTGATGGACACACTGGCCTTCACTCCTTCATGTCATCTGCGGTGTACAGCGCATCCTTTTGTCCTCATGGCAGAACAAACTCTCTCCAAACAGTTTCCCCCTCCCACCATAGCCAAGTTAAATAAGATGGCGTCTCCCTCCAGCACACTAAAGTAAATAGAAACTATCCAGTACTTCCCACTGGGCTTTTTGATACCTAAGATAGGAGAATTACAAGGACTGCTCATTATTTCTTTTGGTATTCCTTGTTCAACCATTTGGCCAATAACTGGAGCAACTCCTACAATCAATTCTGGACTCATTTTTTACTGAGGTTACACAGCAGCATCCTTCACTATTACCTGAATCGGATCTACTCTTGACATTAGGCCAATACCGTTTCCTGTAAAATCCCACACTTCTGGTTCACTGTACTTTTTAATTCTTCAGGGAGATTATCTTATGTGAGAATTGAAAAGAACTCATTCACTTCTGTCCCTTGCTTTGCTAGCATAACTTATCAGAACTCCACATCTTCATCTGGGGTCTGAAATGCAATTCCAGCTGGGGACAGTAGATGTTGCAGTTCATTTTGCACACCAAATCTCTTCCCAAGAGATTTACTGGGATTGAGTCACACACCACAAACCGAAGCATGTCTTTGAAGTTTCCAATATGAACTTCTATTAGGTTTGTGACTGGTGTTCTAATATGCTTATTCGAGACTCCTACAACTTGGATAATTTTTCCTGAGAGGGGTAGGTTCAGAATTTCTGCTGCTCTCACAGTAGAACGGGTAGCACCAGTGTCCACTAAGAATGTAATATCATTACCTTCCACCTTTCCGTCAACAAATGGACCTGACTGATCTACCGCTAAGGATGCACCAAGTACGCATTGTTCCTCCCCCCTCAGGTACCATCATTGAGATCACTTCCATTACATTGCATTCAATACTGCTGACTCACACCTTAATTCTTACCAAGCGGGTCTGCTCCAAGATATCCGGTGTTCACATTGCACCTCTGCACCTGAGCATTCACATTATCTGAAATGGGAGCTTGTGCCACCTGTAACTGTTGAGTAACTAGCTGCTGCTGTTGGTTTACACCCAACTCATTCTGCATCTGTGGAATAAAATTTTGATTTCCCCGTTATTCCTTTTAGCGGATCTGCACTCATTCCTCCAATGTCCAAACTTTCCGCACGCATGATAAGGAAATTTCATCATAGCTTCTTCCTTACTCATCCTTCCCTTCCCCTTACCTCCACTGAAATTCTGTCCATTCTTATTCTGTCCATTCATCTGACCATTTGTTTGGTTATTACTGTTTTCTTGTTGTTTGCTGCCTTCACATGCGCCCACATAACTTTCTCCGTCAACTTTTTATGTTTGCTGTCAATTTCATCACTACAATACTTTGCATATTGTAGGATTTCATCCACCGTCTTGCTCTGCCAACAAATGAAATGTTGCTGTATCATGTGGCTAATCTCAGGCCTCAATCCAAACACAAAAGGATACACAAAATGTCCAATGTCTTTGTCCCCAATATTTTTAAAACCACTATACTGTTTGAATACCTGTAGCAACCTTTCATAGTAGGCATGTACTACTCCTTTGGTTTTTGGGTAGTTCTGTCAATCTTAACTCAATCTGTTTCTTTTGGAGAGATCTTTCCTTTTAAATAAGTGATTACCTAATTATACTTTTTGATTACTTCTTTCCTGATGGTGAACCTGTTTTAGGATGTCTAGGGTATTCCTCTTTTGGCCAATCAACAGTAATCTTACATTCTGTCCATAAATCAGCTGGAACAACAATATCAAACAGACCATCTAAATCTTTTAACAAAACTTTTGATACTTTTACAAGCCTGTCTACCTGCTTGTACCAGTCGACCGGTTTTTCTCCTAACCTAGGGAAATCATTTGTGAAAGACAATATTTCCTGTCTAGTCCAAGGAACATGAACATATCTACCACCTGGTACTTCTCTCATCGGACGCGCCCTTTCAACCTGTTCAGTTACTTTCATGGGAAACATAGATGCTCCTTTATTAGCTGCATCTTCCTTCCTTTTTGACCATCTAACTTTCCAACGATCTACATCTCCCCATTTCTTCCAAATATTCATTATTTCCTTTATCTGCAACCTTTTTCCAGAAGCATTCAAACTTTCTAAATACTTGTCAGTGAAAGCTAACCTGTACGGTTTCTGTAACACTTTCGACTTTTCTATATCTACTCCATATTCACTAGCAGCTTCAGATATTTTCTCATGTAAATTCTTTGCCCTCCAGGTAATACTCTTACACAAAAACAACAATTCTTCATCATGATATGTCCCTAATCTGTCTGGGGTAATTGTTCCAATAATCATCTCTTCCAAATCAACTTTCAACTGACTCGCATTTATACTCTGTGGTTGTGGTTTTGGCTTCGTCATTTCTTTTATCCAATTATTTAATAATTCTGGTGAGGGACCTGCTGAACTCCCTGCTATTGAAGTATCATTTGGTCCTATTCTTCAGGACTCAAATTGGATATTTCTCTGAGGGGTCTCCGTTTATCAGCTTATTAATCGGGAGATCTAATAATGTAAGCGGACCCTTCACTATTCAAACATTCTACTCACATATGAAAAACCCTTAGTATAACCCCTACAGCCCTCCGTTGCTTTTAGGCAATATTTCAACAGACAAAGTACTTCTGCAGTGTGATTTCTTTGCCACACTCTTCTTCTGCCTACTTCCAGCAGATTCCTTCCCGGGATTCCTCAGGTATCTCCATACCTGGAGTTCTAGACAACATAGAACATGACACTAACTTTTCGTGTTAAGAACATATAATCAATAATCATTACCAAACTAATCAATAGTTAAACCGCCCTTTGCTACCAAGAAACTGAGCCAGTGCCGATATCAATAATTGATCAGGGTTTGATACTCAACAACATCACTACAATGGCCCATACACATTCACCCAGTGTCCCTGATGCACTGGCGTCAATTTGTTCATTTCATCACTAATTTCTTTTTATAGATCCCTTAACGACATCCGTCAAATAACTAAACTTTATTTCAACTCTTCTTCTACTTGTTCGCTGGACCAACTAGTTGAATAGTTGATAGCAATGATAAATACTAACTCACCAACCATTAGTCAAAATTAATTACTCTCCGTAAGGTTAATAAATTTATTTGATCTCAAAATTAAGGTCAATGCTCAGTTGCAATTGGTTACAATCTAAAAAACATTGAAATCTCACGACAGGAGATGTTTGCCTATTTCAAAGGCAGAAACTGATAAAAGTACTGGAGCTGTGACACCATAACCTCAGGACACTTCTGGACTAAGATGAGATTCTGCCAAGAAGAAGAGTTGGAGAAGCTGTAAGAGGGGAACTGTCACTCTGCTTTTTGCTGTGTTGGGATGACCTGCTGCTTGCTGTTTCTGTTTTGGACAATGAAAGGACTGAACTTTGCTTTCTGTATCCTTCTTGCCGAGGTTCCCCAAGGGCTTGTATGTGCTTGCATCCTGTTAAGATATCTCAGAGCCATCAAAGAGTTCACCTGCAGTTTCTGAACTTCTCTGCTGTGAGTTCTGACCTGCCAAGTGGTGTCAATTCCAGTTTTGGGCCTTTGGAGCTGGTTTTGCTGCAAAGAACCAAGAAAAATCCATGCATCTACCTTCAGCGTCTGTTTTTTCCACTGCAGTCTTGCTGTGCAATTGAAAAACCAATGCACCACTGCAGTGCACCTGAAGAATCGATGCAGTGCCAGCCGTGCGGCTGAAAAAATCACTGCAGCCCAGGTCCTGAGCACCATGTCTCCAATATCCGAGGCGCCAAATCCGACTCTGATGCAGGCCCTGATGAAGAAAGCTTGTGGCTGGGAAATTAACGTAGTGCCTGTTTTGCCATTGCGACATCGACCCCAGCGCGTCTGGATTTTCAACCTATTGCACCTGTGCGCCAAGTTCTTCATCAACGTAGGCCAGCATTAACAAACCAAGGCTGGGTGTCTGGAAACAGACGCATCACTTAAGACACAGGAGACTGTACCACCTTCAAGATCACACTCAACCAGTACCACCGCCTCCCGAAAGTTTCAAAGAAGAACGCCCTTAGAGACCGCTTAGAAGCCAGCACAAACCGCAGCAAGGATCTCTTCGCCATCGTGAAAGAGTTCTCCAATCTGCAGGCGCTGAGAATGACATCACCCCCTCCCAAGAACTGTGTGACGTCCTAGTCACCTTCTTCCATGACAAGATCTCAGGCATCTATGAAAACATCAAACCCCAATTCTCCGTTGCCCACAGCATCAGCCTTCTCACAAATACAAACCCTGAACAACTGCTCACCCATTGGGACACTCTCACAACTCAAGCCACAATCTACATCATGAACTCCTCACACTCAGGAGTACCCATGGACCCCTGTCCCCACCACATCTTCAACCTCAGAAGCAAGATGATTGGTGGCAAGCTTAAGAGAGTACTGGAAACCTCCATCACTTCGGCCTCCTTCCCCAAGAACTGGAAACCCGCTGAAGAGAGGATAATCCGGGAAAAGCCATAAGCCGACTCAGCAGAACCAAAGAACTACATGCCCGTCTCCCTGCTCCCTTTTCCAGTGAAGGTTCTCGAGAAGGCATTCAACCAGCAACTCCCCAAACACCTGGAACACAACAACCTCCTGGATCCCTCTCAATCCGGATTCTGAGCCAACCACCGTGCTGGGACAGCCCTGATCGCAGCCATCAACAACATCATGGCCCTCCTGGACTGGTGTGAAATTGCAGCGCTCATCCTCATGAACTTGCCAGCTGCCTTCAACACCAACTCCCATCACATCTTGATCAACGGACTCCACCTTATCGGAATACAGGGAGACTCCCACAAATGGATCGTCTCATACCTTGTCAGAAAAACCCAGAGAATCCATCTCCCATTGTTCACCTCAGAACCCAAGAAGATCATCTGCGGCATTCCCAAAGGATTACCCCTCAACCCCACCCTCTTCAACACATAAATAACCCCGCCCCTGGCTCCACCCATTTTTGACTCCCATCCTGGGCAGCTATGAACAATGCGGTAGCATGTTTTCAGTCAGGTACCCCTAAGATCTCCACATTGGCCTTTAGCTCCACCTCCTTCCAGGTAGTGTGCTCCAGCTCCTTACCCAACAAACAGTCCACAGGGATGGCAAGGCTCACTGCAACTTTCAGAAGACCTGAACCCCCCCCCCCCCCCAGTCAAATGGTACAAGGGACACAGGATAGTGATTCTCTCCGTTGTCAGCCACCACAACCTGGTGGAATGCATGGGAAATATCTGCTCTGAGGAAACCAGCTGACTCCTTACCATAGTCATACTGGCTACTGCATTCCTCAGAGCATCAACCCCTTGCCCATTGATGGTGACCCATTGCTTTTACTTTGTAGTATTTAAGGGCACATGGATGTTTGGAACCATCTCACTGTCATCCAGGGACCCTAGCCTAACCCTACTAATCTCTCCCCCCACACATTAACTGGGACAAACTCCTTCCCAGCACTACACTAAACACCTCTGGAATCTTTCCTCTAGTGGGAGGTGGTGCTCTTTTTGTACAGGTGGGATCACTCTTGTAGTGTCCATGCTCAAAGCACTCATACCACTTGATGGGCTTGGGCTGCTGACCTTTGTCAGGGTACTTTTTCATCTGATGGCCAGATTGAGACTGTGAACCACACCCTTTCCCCAGTGTGTTGTTTCGGGGGCCTGAAAGGAACTCCTTCTTTTTCTCTCAACACTCCTTACTCTTACGGGAACCCTGACCACCCTTTTGGGAGTCCCCCAGATATAATTTTGGACACTCTGGTGCTGACCCATAGGTCTGCCTCCTCAGCAAGCTTCTTGGAGTCAGTAAGCGTGCTACCTTACCAGCATAGTCCAATAAATCTACCCATGTTTGTGTAGAGAGTTTGTGACTGACCCTGGACCGTTGCCGGTACTTCTCAGGGGCCAGCCCAAACTTGCTGACAGAACCCCATGAGCTGGGCCACTCCAGATTGGTCAACTCAAATTCCATTTTGCCAGTTGGACCACAGACATTGCAGAAAAATGGGACTTGGGCAAAAGGTATTTGGAAAAATCAAAAGATGTCAGAACAGGCAGAATTGGAAAATGCACAAATTGATCCAAGTATAGAGTTGTTGTGAACAATAAGTTATTGTATGGTATTGCACAAACACCTCACCGCTGACCACCAATGTTAGAAAGGGGATTTCTGGTTGGCTGAGGTATGCACCCAGTCCAAGCAGGAACCACCTCTCTGGTCTTGGTAAGCTAGATACACACTGAAAGTTAACCTGTGCTGGCCCTCTGCTAGCTTGGCACAGAGCAGTCAGGCTTATCTAAAGAGGCGATGTGTGAAGTATTTGTCCACACACTCACACCCACACAAGTAACACAATGAATACTCCACAAAAAGACTCCACACAGGTTTAGAAAAATAGATTATTATATTTGGTACAAAACAAGACCAAAACAAAACTGAACAAAACAGGACCTGGCATCCCTATGTCAGGTCTAACACATTGGTAGCACTATTCCTCCATTTTTAACTCAGTAGCATGTTACATAGTATGTTCTAGAATGTTATTGCTTGAATATGTCTGTGGAAATTGCATGAGGGAAGTCCTTGTCAGCTGCAGCTGCACTGTTCATGGGGGTTCTTATGTGTGTCCAGTGATGTGATTTTGAATAAAGTGAAAGGTTTTGCAAAAGATGGAAGGCTCAAAGAGAAAAATGTAATATGTACTTGTCAATTTTTTGGTAAAGTAAATTTAGATTGTTTAGTTCTGTGTGGCGATAGAGTGATTCCACCAGAAGGATTGAGACTGAGGTCGATTAAGATGGCTCATGAAGGGCATCTTGGGAGTACTTTCACCAAACGTAAATGACGTCAAACCTTCTAGTGACCCAGTATGAACCAAGACGTTTATGATTATGTCAGTGATTGCATCATTTGTACTAGTTCATAGAAGAAATTACAGGTCACAAATCTACTCTTACAACCTATTGAGATTCCATCCAGATCTTGGAAAAGGTTGAAATTTATGTGATTGGTCCAATTAATTCTTTACCACAACATAGCAGTTTTGTGCTAGTTCTGATTGATTTTTACTCCAAATGGCCAGAAATTAAATTTGTGTCTGATCCAAATTCAAAAACCTGTCATTGACTTTCTCAAGGACGTTTATCTATGTGAAGGTTTTCCACAAAATTTAGGGGCAGATTTACTAAGGGCTTATGTTGCCCATGTGTCATGCAAGGCAATGCAAACCCCTGAAATGGGATTTACTAAGTATAATGTTTGCACACAAGTCTTCAAGGACTGATATTGTTGTTAGTTGTTTTATTCAGTTTTATTAGTCAGGAACAGATTGCATAATAGGGATATGTATGCTTTTGCACCCACCCCATCATTTTCCCGATGGTTTCTAGGTACTACATTAACATTCCTAATTATACAGTTATATGGTCACTGAGAAACTGGTTTCCCCGGGACAGCTGATACCTGGTGTGTATCACCGGGTAGCCTATCCAGACAGCAGTCAAACTTCATCCCATGGCAATGGTGAGTTTGGAATGGGGAGGTGTGACAGGTCTTAAGAAGGAAGTTGTGTCTCCTGCACTCCCAGTAGACTGTTTACTGGGAAATGAGCTTGAAGCTTCTGACTGGTCTGGGGTGGAGAGAACGGTCCATGCAAGGATGCTGGATCTCACTTAGTGGGGATGTGCTGTGACTAGATCACAGAACGCACAGAAGGCAAATGCTGGACACTTGGACCCTGGAACCATGGGCCAAACTTCGAGTGACAAGAGTAAGGGAACAGGGTCTGGTAAGCCAGTCCTATAGAACTCCAGGGGTGCAGGAGGAATCTAAGCCTGAGAGGGAGGATCTGACCTCTGAGGTAAGGATTCCACCCCTGCAAGATCTGTCTGACTTGGCAGGAACAGAGAGAGTGTCCCACTCTTGAGGGTCTGAGGCAGGCTGCCGCCAGGCAATAGAAGGGTATTGTCAGTGGCTTCCACAAAGTATAGTGGTAGGATGGAGTTCCCTACACTAAGGCTAAAGAACTCAATGCAGGGGCTACCAAGAGGTTGGTGGTCACCCAGAAGTACAGAGAATTCCTCCTAAATTTTAA
The DNA here is from genome assembly GCF_964263255.1 of Lissotriton vulgaris. NCBI lineage: Eukaryota > Metazoa > Chordata > Amphibia > Caudata > Salamandridae > Lissotriton > Lissotriton vulgaris. Next base: position 1,075,349,175 of record NC_141689.1, on the reverse strand, counting down.
GCCATAACATCTCCTTGGCAGGTCATTTGGGGCAGAGAGAGACATGGAAAAGATTGGTTAACCATTTCTATTGGCCCAATATGACTTCCACAGTGAAGGGGTTATGCAACTCCTGTGCAACCTGTCAGGCCAGTGGCAAGATACTGGGCAAGCCAAAGGCTTCCTTTATATCACTGCTAGTAGTTGGGACTCCCTTTGAGAGGGTGGGGGTGGACATTGTTTGCCCCATAGAACCACCAACGGTATCAGGAAATAAGTATATTTGTGGTAGTGGACCATGCCACAAGATACCCTGAACCAATACCTCTCAGAACAGTCACAGCTCCTTCGTGGCTAGGGCCCTACTTGGTGTGTTCACCAGAGTGGGTTTCCAAAAGGAGGTTGTTTCAGATAGGGGCACGAATTTCATGTCCAGCTATCTGAAGGCGATGTAGGAAGAATGTAATGTTCCTTTCAAGCTCACCACCCCATATCATCTCCAGACTAATGGTCTGGTGTAGAGGTTCAATAAGACCATGAAGGGCATAATCAATGGTTTGTCTGACAAACTCGGGAGGAGATGGGATGTTCTCCTCCCCATACATCTGCCTACAGGGAGGTCCCACAAAAAAAGTGTTGGCTTTAGTCCATTTGAGTTGTTGTTTGGGAACCCTGTACGAGGGCCATTGTACCTGGTGAAAAAGTCTTGGGGAAAGCCTCTTAAAGAAGCCAAGGACAATGTGCTGGACTATGTGCTAGGCCTGATATCTCGCATAGCATTGTATATGTACAAGGCATGCAAAAAACTGGAGGCCAGCCAGGAGCTCAAAAAGCACTGGTATTACCAAAAGGCTACCATGCCTGAGTACACTCTAGGGCAATTGGTGTGGGCGTTGGAGCCCATCGCCCCCAGGGCCCTCTAGGACAAGTGAACTGGGCCTTATCTAATCCTAGAGAAGAAGGGTGGGCTTACCTATCTGGTAGACATGAACACCCCCAGGAACCCTCACCGGGTCCTACATGTCAAAAGGTTAAAACCCCACAGAGGCAGGGCAGACTTGACCATGTTGATGTTCCTAGAGGAGGAGAATGAGCCAGTGCCAGACCTCCTCTCCAACAATGTGCACAGAGGGTCAGTAGAGGGAGTTGGACTCTCTCCCATATTGACAGACTAACAGCACAGAAACTGCAAGCGGGTGCTGGAGCAGTTTGCTGATCTGTTCTCTTTGACCCCATGTATCACCAGCTGGTGTATACATGACATTGACACTGGTGACATCATACCTCTCAAGAACAGGTTGTACAGGTCGTCTGACAAGGTCAGAGCCCGCATCAAGGCTTAAATAGTTCAGATGCTGGAACTGGGAGTATTCGAGCCTTCTGACAGTTCATTGACCAGCCCAGTGGTGCTGGTACCCAAACCTAATTCCCAAGGGGGGGAGAAGGAGGTGAGGTTCTGTGTGGACTACAGCGGTCTGAATGCAGTCCCAAAGACTGATGCTCACCCTAAACCTAAAGCTGACGAGCTCATTGATAGGTCAGGGGCTGCTAAGTACCTGATTACATTTGATGTGATCTCAGGCTACTTGCGGATTGCCCTCAGTGAAGGAGTAAAGGATAGGCCAGCTTTCTCCACACCAGAGGGACATTACCAATTCAAAGTAATGCCCCTTGGCTTACAGAATGCCCCTGCCACTTTCCAAAGGTTGGTGAACAGGGTCCTGTCTGGGCTGGAGCAGTTCCGTGCAGGTTATCTGAATGATATAGCTGTGTACAGTTTCACCTGGGAGGATTACTTCAGCCATCTGAAGGAAGTGCTTCAGGCCTTGCAACAGGCAGTCCTGACAATTAAGGCCAGTAAGTGCCAAATAGGGCAGAGCTCAGTTGTGTATCTGGACCACCTTTTATCTGGAGGCCATGTACAACCTCTCCAGGCCAAAATCCAAACCACTGTAGATTGGACAGCTCCTACCACCCAGACACAAGTCAGGGCCTTCCTTGGTCTGACTGCGTGTTATGGAAGATTTGTTCAGAACTATGGGACCATTCTGGCTCCCCTGACATAACTCACTTCTAAAAATGGCCAAAGAAAGTAATGTGGACCCCAGAGTGTCAGAAGGCCTTTGACATTCTGAAAGAGGCTGTGTGTTCAGAACCAGGGTTATTGGCTCCTGACTACACAAAGTAATTTATGGTTCAGACAGATGCCTCAGAACAGGGATTGGGGCAGTGCTTGCACAAGTAAATGAGGCGGGCCTTGATCAGCCATTTGCTTTCATTAGCAGCCATTGCTGTGGTTTGGGCCTTGAAAAAGCTGAGGCCATACCTATTTGATACTCACGTCCATGTTCAAACCGACCACAGGCCTCTCCGATGGCTCATGCAGATGAGGGAGATGAGAATCCAAAGATATTGAGGTGGTCCATTTCCCTACAGCGGATGGACTTAACAGTTGAACACAGACCTGGGACTGCCCATGACAATTCAGATGGACTTTCCAGGTTTTTCCACTTAACTGATGAGGAATACCAGGGTTAGCTACCCATCACCTTTCATTTAGGGGGCATGTGAGAAAGTCTTCCTTGTTGCCGTGATCACTCCCACTTTTTGACTGATACTGGTGGTAACTGACTCTTACTGCACCCTGGGCTCTGCTAAACAGGCCTAGGGTCAGTGCTCTGATTAAAAAGGTAAATGATAATATGGGTCAATTACAATTGCCACTGACAACCTATCTGTAAGACCCTGGTATATGGTAGGGCATGTAGGTTTAGGGGCCCAGCAGCTTTGAGGCACTTAAGGGTGCACTGCTGTGTCGTCTGCTGTCTTTTTAAAAGTCAACCCTGCGTTGAAAGCTGCTTTTAAATTGAAATTACAATCAAATTTGCCTTTTGATTTAAAGGTACTTACAAAGTATTAAAGTGCCTTATATTTACATGTAAGTCACTCTGAAGGTCTACCATGGGTGCCTCCAGGGTAGTGTGTCATGTAAAAACAAGCAGAGATATTATAACAGATGTTTTATATGCCCTGGTGGGGGAAAAACTATCAATGTAGTGTTTCCCCATTCAAGCATTTTAGCTCCAAAGACTAGCAAGGGGATACTGTAATACAGTGTAACTATTGATAAGAGTGAGCTAAAATATTATTTCAAGGACTTAAATGTTTGGTAGTGATAAAGCCAAGAACTTGCCACTGTTGAATTTATCATAACTAATGCAGAAAAGAAAGTTTAGAGCTGTCTTTTCTGTGAGCAAAAATCCAGCCTACTAGCAGCCTCTCCTGATCTGCCAGCCCTCAACAGGCTTAGCCAAACTGCTTTCATGAGGTTATAAGTGGCCTGCATAGAGACAGAGGTTATCTGGTTGCACGAGCTCTGCAGCTGCAAAGAACAGTCCAGGAAGGGGGCTGGGTAAATCAAACTGGGCTTCACAGAGAGCAGGACAGAAAGGAATACCAGCCAGGCCTATACCCTCTTCCTTTACTCCCCAGCCAGATGGGGCCCCCAGGAATGGATTTTGCAGGAGGTCTGGACAGGGAGTGTTGAGGGAAATGAGCCATACCAGTAGGCTGACTTAGCCAGCTTTTACTGCCAAGGAGAGAAATTCTCCATCTTGAATTGTAAAGTACAGTGCTTTATGGAACAATAATATGCCACACTTTGGAGGAAGCTGCCATGCTTTTGGGTGGCATCCTCAACCCCATTAGCCAGGACTGCCCCCCTGCTTGTCGCCCAGAACATTGGATAAATATGTGAGAGCTGCATAGCATGTCAGATCTGCGGCCTGAAACTACAAGGAGAACAAGGACTGCACTGCTGGAACCCTGGTCTGCCCCGAAAGGGTTGCACTCTGAAGGACTGCTCCAGCAGCACACTTGGAACAGCAGCACTGAGAATTTTGCCTTGCTTAAAAAGGATTAAGGAGTAGACTCCCTGAAAGCAACAGGTTAACAACGCTCACCTACACCATCTCCCCCACGAAGTTCCCAGTCTGTAGTGTGTCTAGTGGACTTTTAAGGATTTGACCAGTGCATGTGGGAATTGTAGTCCTAAACTTCACAGGGCAATCTCAGAGCTTCTAGACTCTTGGATTTGTATTTTTGGCACTTTAAACCCTGCAGTTTGGAGCAACTTTTGGAAAAAACTCCACAGAGTGTGTGATTCATCGATGGGAGTCAGGCTGCCGAAGTCGAAGCGTGACCAGGACTGGATTTCAGGTTCATCCCACTTACTTCCAGAATTTCACAGAGGCCTCGCGCTGAGCCAAGCTTCCGTGAATGACTCGAATCCTGGCCTGAAGAGGAGCCTCATTTGATGATGAGAGAAAATCCTTCAGAAAAGTTCCTAAGTGTGAAGGTAAAATGTTGACCAGTGCCTCCTGCTTAGTGTATCTGACCAGGGATCCTTCGTAGTCTGCCTAAAACATTGACTCTGTCCTTGTCAAGCGTGACCAGATGTCCCAAGTTTGCGCTATATGTTTTTAAGCACTTGAAAGTGTTTATTCTTTAATAATGAATATCTACAGATTCCCTATATTATAGTTTTTGTCGTATTGGTGTGACTGTAATAATAAAAATATTTTCTATTTTAAAAAATTGGTTGTGGATTTTTATTGTGTGTTTTGTCTTACTTATTTCATGTATTTATGTTTTTAAATGCTTTACACACCTGTCTCCTAAGTTAAGCCTACCTACTTGCAGCCAGCTGCCAAGGGTTGAGCCAGGGGCAAAAGTATTGAGACCTTGACTAGACCCTATATTGCGTTGGTGGCCTTATTGTGGTAGGTGCCTACTTATCCCTACTAATAATGCACCTTCTAACAATTATGATCAAAAAACATATGCTGGTTTGCTTTGCTGAAAGAAAGAAAAGCAATGGACTAGGCAATTCTGCCTCTTCCTAAAAAATGCTGATATATTTGTGTTGCATCTTCTGAAGTGGTTGGGTCAGTTGCGGGCCATAGTGTGCTGCCTTTGTAAGTTACAATTGTTAATTCCACAATTCTAGCTTCTAGGATAAAGTAATCAAAAGAATATGTTTTTCTTTCCATAGAAAATTAACAGGCTTGGGGGAGCAGGGTTAGACCATATATTTTAAATATGTTTTGAATTAGGAATACAACCATTTCTCCTCTGTAGGATTCTGTGGTGTGCATGTGCCTTGCAAAAGTCTGATGTCAGGGCAGAAAAATCCATAATGCTGCGGTTCCGTAATTTTGTGTCCACAGGGAAGCCCAGAGGGGGAAATTACAAGGGACAAACAGGTTTCAGAGCCATTGCAGTCCATTCTTGAAGAATTGATTGTCAACAGGCCATTGTCTTTATGATGGCCATAAGTTGTGGCCATAAAGGGTGCAGATTCAATGTAATGGTTTCTGAGCTACCTGACTGTAGATGAATTACACAGATATGGGGGGCTTTTATTGAATGTCATTGAAAGCATGTCAGACTTTGCCTCAGATTGGGTCAAACCAGGGATAGGAGCAATGGGAATTTATTGGCTGGCTCCCACATAGGGCCCTCCTTGATCCATCACGGTAAAAACCAACACTATCGCTCACCCTATTTTAAGATTTGCTTTTGGTCTTTCTGATGTTTCAAGTGTCTCCATACTATTTTTTGAAAAGTGTTTTGTGCATTGCACCTGAAGTTACACAGCAATCCAATTGTGTTAGTATTCAAAATAAACCAAGAAACAGTGTCTAAGAGAGGGGGAGTAGTCACCATATCTCTGGAAGCAGTCAGCTAGGGTCTGGTGGAACCTGCCCGTGCTGGTGTACCCTCTAGGACAGTTGTGACTCTGATAAGTTGGTGGATTACCAGTGATCGCTCAACTTTGGTGAGAATGACGTTCTCTTGGACATTGGGCTCTAGGGGGCCTATTTACGAACTTGTCATGCAGTGCAGGGCAGCTAGTCACCGTGCTGCGTTGCACTGTATGACAGGAAAAGTGCAGGAATGTGCAGTATTTAAGGCAATACAGTGCATTCCTGCCTTTTCCCCTGCGCTGGCAACTTTTTGGCAGCCTGGCGCCAATGCAGGCACCCTTGCACCATGGTGAAAGAGGACCTGTGTTGCATGTAGGGTTGTTTTTGTGCAGGAAGGGACATCGTCTGCACAAAAACAGTCTTCAGAGGTACATTCCTCTTCCTATGTGTGCTTCAAAATGCAGAACACATAGAAAGGGGAAATAACGAGGAAAATAAGGAAATTTCTCCTCGTTAAATCGCACCTGAAAAGGCATATCTTTTTGGCCCATTCCCAGGTGTCCCAGATCTGGTAAATCTGGGAATGCTTAAAAAACCATGTGAGATGCATGGGAACACCTATGCAACGCCCATGGATCGCCTTCTCAGGGCAGAGTAAGGCATCGCAGCTATTTGCGCTGCGTTGCCTTACTCCAGATTTATGGAGCCAAGCAAAGTGGCCTTGCGTGACTTCATAAATCACATGTAAGGGTTGCCTCACTTTAGCACCATGTTGCGTTGTGCAAGAACACCGCCAACAGGGTCATATATATAGGACCCCAGATGTGAGGTAAACCCTTTGAGGCTTGAGTTGATGTGTAGTTTGAATGCTTGCTGCTGAATCAGGCTGGCAGCTAGTGTAGGTTGCGTCATCACTGGCTGTCTTTTGAATGCTCTGTAAGTGTGGTATGAATGCAAGTACGTAAGGGCAACTCTCAGCTGGCACAGAGAACACTATTAACGAACCATAATAAACCAATATGACCCTGTCAGTGCTCAGAGTACCAGGGGCGTAACAAAGGCCCCCGCAGCCCCCGCGGTGCGGGGGATCCCCAGGCTTACCCATACTGGCCCCCGCCCTCAGCCCCTACTGATCTGAGTGTGAGGGGCCCCTTCAGCACATCGTGCAGGGGGTGCCCTCTCACGTTTTGTTAGGCCTCTGGCAGTGGCTGGTGCCTGAGTATTTTAAAGTTGTCCTCACAAGGCTTGGTTTAAACATATTAACTCTACATGTCCGCCTCGCCACTTAGATAAGAAATTCAATTTGAGTGGCAGAACATAGTGCCACTAATAAGACTCCCTCGTTACCTTGTCACTCTCCAAGGAAACTGTTCGCTCTCTTTGCAGACGTGCCCTTTGTTTTGTTTGTGCCGAATGTGCGGAGTGATAGAGAATGGAAGTGCCAGTCCCAAGAATGCTTTCTTCTAAGCAGCTATCGAGGCAGTAGCTGTCTCAAAGGCCATGAATCCTGTAAGAGTATACTTCCCTTCCACCAAACCCAGCTGCTCCAAGCCTCGGCTCCTCGTGGAAAGTCAAACCTCCGCCGAAGAGCGTCTGTGGAGGCATGTGAGCGCACGTGAGCGCTCGGAGAGATGTGACTGTGAGTGCAGGGTGAGAGGTGTGACTGAGTGCAGGGTGAAAGAAGTGACTGCGAGTGCCAGGTGAGAGTGCTGGGTGAGTGTTGTGTCTCTGAGTGGAGGCTGTGAGAGATGTGACTGGGAATGCAGTGGGAGAGGTGTGACTGAGCGGAGGGTGAATGAAGTACATGTCCGAGTGCCGAGTGAAGTTTGAGCCCACGTGAGTGCAGAGTGTCAGCTGAGCCGTGTGAATGCAGTGTGAAAGGGGGCATCTGTGAATGCACTTCAGACCTTGTGAATGCAGGGTGTGCCTCTCTGAGTGCCGGTTGAGACGTGAGCTGATGTTCATGCATGGTGAGTGGTAAGCCTATGTGAGAGAGGAATCTGTGTGGATGAAGGATGAAAGGCGTACCTATATTAGTGCATAGTGAAAGGTGAGTGTGGGACAGTGCATGGTGAGAGGTGAGCCTATGTGAGTGCATGGTGAGATCTGAGCTCTTGTAAATGCATGGGCGCCAAGGAGAATGCAGGGGGATATGTGAGCCCTTGTAAATGCATGATGAGAGATATACCTTGGTGAGTGCATGGGGGAGGATGTTCCTATGTGAGCGCACAAGGAGGGGTGTACCTCTGTGAGTGAGTAGCAGTCTACCCAGGGGAGTGCAGGGCAAGAGGGGTGTCTATGTGAGCAGAGAGTGAGTGATGTCAGTGTGTGTGTGCAGGGGGAGTGGTGTGCCTGTGTGAGAACTGTGTTATGGAAAGAGTGGTCCCAGACCTAATGGGATTACTTTACATTCAGTAAAAAAATCTTAAACCAAATTACTTATGAAACACTATTGTTTATTCAGATAGTGTAAATACGTTTTTCACTGTATTTTTGTTTTTTTGGGGGTGTATATACATATAATTAATTAATACACATCTTAACAGTGCTCACTGTACAGGAAAGGGGGGAAGGGGTGGTGCGGTGTTGGGAAGGTGTGGGTAGGTTCAAGTGACAGTCCAATTGTAAATTGCTTCCAACAATTGAAAATGACTTCCCAGGGGAGCCTAACCGGAATTAATCAAAAATCATATTTAACATTGGTATAGCATCATAAATGACAGGTGTACTGAGTCACACTCAGAAGCAAGTGAGTCCAAAACACCCTAGAAATGCTCCTCTCTCTCTAATTCATCCAAGCATCTATTCATTCATCCTTTCACCCTCCCATCTACCTTTTGCTATCAATCATTTCACCTTTACATTTTGTCATCCATTCATTATTTCATCCAACTGTCAATCGTTCACCATTCCATCCATTGTCCATTTTACTCATCCTCTAAGATTTTCATTTACTTTACCATCTTTTCACCCATCCTCAGATATCCATTTACTCAGCCATCCATCCATACTCTAAAATGTCCCTTTTCTCTGTTGTCCTTTCATCCACCCATGTATCTATCCTCTCACTTACTTATCCTCTTACATAACATATATATTTGTAAAGCACACGTTCATGCAGAAGGGTATCTTGGCTTTGAATAACTAATGTTTATTGTTACCCAACTCAGTGGTCTTCATTTTATCGACCCCAGAAGGATGAAAGTCTGACTGGGCCCGCCAGGAGTTGAATATGTGATTGTGAGGTCAAACTTAAGCCCCTACAGTTGACGCATTAGTCCACTGAGCTACCAGACCCACTCATTCACCTATCCTCTCACCACTAACATAACAATAGCCCCCGCACACCCAGTAGTGCAGGGGGGGGCAAGCTCCAGAGGGCCCATTCCAGCATTGTGCATGAGTGGCTAGCCCCTGGCCTGAGCGCTTCTGAATGGATCCAGAGCATTGGGGGCCCCTCCATGTACTTTGCAGGGGGGCCCGCCCAAGTTTCGTTACGCCACTGCAGAGTACTGACCTGTTTGTTGTAAAATAGAAACGGTGTTTAGAGCCAAATACAGCAAGCAAAGGTCTGGCTCACTCACATTAGTGTAGGAGGACACGTTTGCAAATATACAAGGAAGAAATCTGCAATATCGAAACATGGGTGTGTGTGATGTACAGTTGGAAAGTACCTGGCTCTGGAATGGGGAAGAGTTTGACCAGGCTGAACGGGCCTCTCCTTGCTGGTTGCCAACAACAAACAACCCCTCGCCATAAATGCATTGTTGATTTACACACACAGAAAAACATCAAAAAAATTATATAAGAACTCAAAAATAATGCATAAAATAGACACATTCACTATCTGTGTTCATCGACCGCAATACCAAAACTAGGACTCTTTTTAAAATGTCATTTACTTGTAATTCTCTCTGCCCAGGCTCCCCATGGGTTCTGGGCCATAGCACTGTAGTCTTGCTGTTGGCATGGTGCCAAACAAAATACCCTTTCTTACCTGACCTTCTGCATTTTTCAGAGTAGGTAAAATAACCATCGTTTTTGCAGTTCAACACTGATTAGTAAGAAATGCTGAAAACGTCTCAAGCATTGCGAATCACGCTAACAGCAAGGAAGTCGGGGGGAGGTAACCAGGCCAACTACCATCTTTGAGGTCCAAGTCTAAAATGCATAGGTGAGGAAGCATCTGTAGAGAGCCATGAATAGATTATACGATGCATGTAAAACTGCGCTGGGGTATATGAATCAGAACCCTGAGAGCTTGGTAAATACATTATTAGTAGAGGTTTTCTTCCCTGTTTAAGGAATGCTGGTTGTTTTGAGGAGTGTTTTTAGAACCTGATCAACACAAATAACAGGAAGTTATCTGAAGTCTTATGAGCCATTATTTACTAGCAGCGAGCTCTGGCTTGCCCCTTGCGACCCGCGGCACTGACTTTGCGACCCTTGGTCTCCGTGGTGGCAAAATCAGTGCCAGGAGCACATACAGCTACGCCGTCCTTATTTTCTGCCCATTTTCGTTAATTATACTAATAATTAATAATATTTTATTATTCACTATTAGTGTAATAAAAATAGTACACTTATCTGGAACCTGACATTTGGTGACAGCTGTGGTAAGTACAAATGGTTTTAAATGTAGGCTGTGTGCTTGCTTGTAGGTGAGAGTGTGGTTAAGTAAGAGGGCGTGTATGTGTGAACATGTGTAAGCATGTGTGTATGAGTGAAAGTGACTGAGATTCATTGACAGGTAGTGAGTGAGATTGTATGAGATTGACGCCCAAGTTTACTGTTCTTAGACGCAAGGCAATGCTATACCAAAGTTGCTGTGCTGCTGTGCATCAAAGGGAGAGACAAAAAATGCACCATAGATGCTAAGAGGTGATGCATTTTGTCTCTCCCCATGCACTGGCGCACATTTGGCAGCCATGTTCCAACACATATACCTGTGTGCTATAGTGCAAGGGTGAGTGCATTCTCTAAAGAAATGAAATGAAAGCTGTTTTTGTAAAGCGCATTGTTACCCGCGGGCACCCCAGCGCTATGGGCAGAGCTGTTCAAGCTGGGGCAAGATCATCTGGGCAGGAGCCAGGGTTTAAGCAACTTGCGGAAAGTCATATGGCTGGGTTCCTTTCGTATCTGCAGAGGGAGGGAATTTCACAGCTTGGAGGCGTTGTAGGAAAAAAGTCGGCCGCCGCTTCGAGCCCTCCTAATTCTGGGAGCATAGGCCAGATATAGGGCATTGGAGGTGAGGGCCCTCTTGGCTAGGTAGGGCTGGACCAAGGATGAGATGATTGCTGGTCCTTTCCCTCCTATCAACTCGTGAGTAATGCACAAGGCTTTAAAATGGGCTCTTTCCAGAATTGGGAGCCAATGGAGAGCCTTTGGGGCTGGCTTTGCTGATTCCCGGCTTCGGGTTCCCATAAGAATCCTAGCTGCACAATTCTGTGTGGTTGGAAGTTTAGCCAGCACAAATCTGGGGGCACAGAGGTACAAGGCATTTCCATGGTCTAATCAAGATAGAATAAGTGCTTGAACTACAAGTTTTCTGACCTGCGGAGGTAGTAAGGGGAGCACTTTGCTCAGCATTCTTAAAATGCCAAAGCACGAGGCAACAACCTTTCTGGCTTGGGGTTTAAAAGAGAGTTCGGAGTCCAGCCAGACACCCAGACTTTTGATCTCTGATTTAGGGACAGGCATAGAACCCATACATGTAGGCCAGGAGGAAACTATATTGGAGGGGGATGGATTATGTGGCATCTTGGTACCTGTTGCTAAGAGCCATAGAATGCATTGTAGTGAAGGTAAGAATGTTATGTTTAGAGTTAAGTCAGTTGAATCCTGTTGGATGTACTGAAGACATCTCTTCTGTGAATGAGATCCTTATTCTTGAATCAGTCCTTTATTTTGACTTCATACTGCCTCATTGATCATTACAATTGGCGACAGAGGATGGGATAAGGATGAAAGGATCTCAACACTGCTCCTCAGTTTCTCATCCTCATTTAAAAGAAGAACTTTGAAACTTAAGTTGGAAACAGGTCATTGGGAAGGTACTGTAATCTTCAACTGCTGGGATTTCTTTAATACTACTTGGAAGAATCCACTCTTTATAACATTAACGATAATTATACTGGTTAGAGAAGAGTGTCACTTCAGCTATATATTTTTTTAAGCCAGTCTTTAGTCGGAGGATGTAATTTATCTACAAAGAATCTTAACAAGATTACTTTAACTGTACCTTTGGTGAATAGCGTAATTTTCTATGGTTGCTTGAACACATTTAAAAGTGTCACTTTCTGTTCGAAGTTTCGCCAGAAAATGGAGATTAAAAAGGAGGGTAATATAACTTCATTAGGTGAAATACGAGACTACTTAGCTACTATCGTCACAGAAAGTGAATATTGCCAACAGATTTTTGGATAACACATCTTCTCACAAACGCTGTAATGTGGAGAGCGCATCATTTAAACTTACCGCGCTCGAGCGTTTACTTCGCGTGTGGAACAGGAGACACAACGTTCTCTCGAGCTGCGGAACGGAGAAGCGTCATCCATATCACCCAACAAGGAAGAAATTGAATTGTGGGATTACGCTACATAGAGCGTCATCATGTCCTGACACTAGCGTGGCAGCCATTTTAGGTGTGGACCTCCCGTTTGTTTTCAGATTGAAGTTGCAGTTTTTTTTTTATTATTAAGACTGTCCGAGTTATTATTATTATTTTGAAATAAACTTCCTTACTACTTTAGCGCTTGAAACAAGACTGTCGTCAAACGAGGTACGTTTGAGAAATTATAAAGTATTTACATCGCGTGTTGCAACAGTTACACGCACATTGGGGGACAGTATTTTGTGCGACTGTGCAACAGTGGCAAGTACACTTTGAACATATTTATTTTCTGGAAGTTGAATTTCTGTGCTTTTGTACAAATGTGTCAATGATACAAGACTGTAGATTTTAGATATTACAGTTTATTTCAACATATGAATGTTTTTGTTGTACTTGTCAACACATATCTACATTTTTGTTGCAGTGTCAAGTACACTTATTTACACTGTTCAATGTTCAATACATATTATCTAAATTTGGGTGTTCAAATTTAAACTGTAAATTTGTTTATTTTTATTATTTTTACTTTAAAAAAAATGATAAACGTAACAGCACCTCCGTTCTTACTGTCTTCTCCTGGGAACCCTCCCATTAGATGGCAGAAATGGCGCGAGGTATTTGAAAGATACACAAGAGTTTGCGGATCTTCTTTAAGTGCAGAAAGGAAGACTGCATTGTTGTTACACTGCCTAGGTTCAGAAGGTCAGGAAGTTTTTGACCATCTTCCTGACCTTGATGACAGCAATCTAAATGAGTATGAGGTCTGTATAGCAAAGCTAGACAAACATTACCTTCCAAAGGTTAGTACTATATTAGAAAGGTACCACTTTGGTCGTAGAACTCAATTAGAAGAGAAGAGCATCGAAAAATACATAACATCCCTGAGGAAACTGGCGTCCACATGTACATTTGGAGCGTCTGTAGATGAAAGAATAAGGGATCAGTTTGTGCTGGGGTGCAACATTGAACGAGTTACGGAAGAATTGTGGCAGAAGGACGAACCCTGTTTAGATGATGTCGTTACGATTGCGAAAAGAATAGAACACTCTATCAAATGTGTAGAAGGTATTAGGAAAAATTGGGAAAATAAAGAGAAAAATTCAGTACAAGCTGTTAAAGTCATGCAGAAAGACAACAGTACTCAGAAAGAAGTTAAGAATGAGGCTCCATCTAACAAAATGTCTTCCAGTAGAAAACCACAAAATAAATTTGACTTTTCACAAGTAAAATGTTTTCGTTGTGGGAAGATGGGACACTTTGCCAATGACAGACAATGTCCAGGTTGGAAGGCGACATGTAGTAAATGTAAAAGGAAGGGACACTTTTCTGTCGCTTACAAAGCTAAAAACTACAAGGGAAAGGTTAGTGAAATATTTTATGATTTTGACGAGACAGGTGGGAACAATGATGAGGTTGATTGTGGTCAGATTTTGGTACAAGCTGTACACAATCATGAAGGTAGAAACTGTCCCATGGATGAAATTTTAGTTGATGGGAAACGTACAAAGGTACTGTTTGACTCTGGTGCGAAAATCATCATTGTTGCAAAAGAGTTTTATCTTAAAAAAATGAAAAGATAAAACCAAGGTGGTTCGCCCTGATATCAGACCATTTGCTTATGGTGGGGAACTCATCAAACTGTTTGGTTATTTTCGGGGCCTTATCAACTATAAGGAAAGGCTGACCAGCGCTAAAGTGTATATATCACAGAAGGGTGATAGTATACTAAGCTGGTTTGATCAGAGGGATCTGGGTGTAATGTTAGTCCCAAATTCTTCTCCCCCAATTATATTGAAAGAACCTTTTGTGCCTAAAACAAGGTCTATCTCTGCTATAAGTCAAGATTTGAGTAAGAACTTCGGTGACACTTTAAAGGAGAAAGTCCCAAAAGTTTTTTTTCTGAGAAATTAGGGTGCTTGAAGAATTATATTAATCACATTCGTTTGAAAGAGGATGCAGTACCTGTCTGTTGCAACGTTCGTAATGTACCAGTTGCCGTTAGAGACCAAGTCAAAAATGAATTAAAACGGCTTGTTAAGGATGGGATTATTGAAGAAGTCGAGGCAACCCAAAGGCTTGCTCCGATTGTAGCTGCCAAGAAATCGGACGGTCTCTCCGTCTGTGTGTGGATCTCAGAGAATTGAACAAGAGTGTGGTGGTGGACCGCTACCCTTTACCTAAAATTGCTGACATGTTGATGTTACTGAAAGGGGCTAGAGTTTTTAGCACTGTTGACTTAAAATCTGCTTACCAATAGAATAGACTGGATGAGGAGTCTAAAGATTTAACAGCTTTTGTTACCCCATTTGGTACATTCCATTTTGTGAGACTTCCATTTGGCTTAGTTTCAGCCGCTTCCGTTTTTCAAAGTGCTTTAGAGAATGTTCTGAAGGGATTGGACGGGGTCAGATTAAAGGCCAGATTAAAAGTTGAAGGCCAGATTAAAAAGAGATAATGAGAATTCCTTATGGATTAAACTCCGGGAATCCTCATATAAGGGTCAAGCCAGGACATTTTGGTCATTAATTGGCAAAGGTTGCGGCACTAGATCCTGACCTATGCCAATTGCCATTGATGAGCAGATCTGGGTTCATTACACTGAGAATTTGTACAGCAGCAATGGTCCGCAACGGGATAACGATGCTCCTTATGAGGACTCTGGCTTATATGATCCCCCGTCCGAAAAGGATATCGAACTAGCCATTAGGGGCATGCGCTCTTCTGGTGCGATGGGTCCTGACGATGTCCCCATTTCCATTCTAAAACAACAGAGCAAATTATGGAGCAAAATTCTTCATCCAGTGTTCAAATCTTGCTTTATTAGCGGCACCGCCCCCCATCCTGGAAAGGGAGCATTCTAGTCCCTTTATTTAAAAAAGGGGCCAGAGACCTACCCCAAAACTATCGTCAAATCGCTTTGGTATATGCCATTGGCAAGGTATTTGCAAAATGTCTTCTTACCTTAATTAACGATTGGGTATCTAAGGCCGAAATTTTGCCCTTTGAACAAACTGGCTTTAGGCAAAAGCACGGTACTTTAGATAATTTGACTGCACTCCAGGTTATAACGGAGAAATATGTTAAAGTTCGTGGAGGATGAGTTTATGGCGCCTTCATCGATTTCTCCACAGCTTTCGATAAAGTGGACAGAACATTGCTGTGGGGAAAGTTACTCGATTTAGGGATGCCATCCTTTCTTATTAAATTAGTCCGTGCCCTGTATTCGGACACCTGGTGCAGAGTGTTGCTAGGCGTGGAAAGAGGACTATCTAGAACCATTCACACGTCCAACGGGTTTGAGCAGGGTTGCCTGCTGGCTCCTCTGCTGTTTTCCCTTTATATAGTTGATTTACCTCAGGTCCTCTCTGCACGTTCAGGTATTGGTCCGATCCTGGGGGGTTCCCCAATTGTATGCCTTATGTATGCGGATGATATTTTGATTCTTGACCTAACGCCTAAGGGACTGAATATTCGCCTGCATGCCTTATATAGGTATGCAGGAAAACATTTTCTGCTGATAAATATTGCAAAAAGCTAAGTGATGTGCATGTCGGGTAGGAAGAAAACTAAATATGCGAACTTTCTTTGGACTGTGGGGGGGCCAAAAATTGGAAACAGTGAAATCTTATACCTTCCTTGGTAAAATTGTTATGAGTAATTTAAGCGAAAAAGCTCATATAGCTAATAATTCCCGGAAAGCTATTGTCCAGGGAAAGAGTTTGTTATCCTTATATAAGGCTACAGGTAGAAGGCATTTTTCGATACTACTAGATGTATTTCGAGCAAAAATCCCTCCCTCCTTACTCTATGGAATAGAGCTAATTGATATAAAAAACTGGAGCTTTTTAAATTCCTCGGAAGGAAAAATTTGACGTAGCCTTGTATCCGTCAATACAGCTAGTTCAACAGCTGCTCTTAAACAGGAATTCGGCTTACGTAGTAGCTGGGTCCAAGGTTTGGCGGGGATCGTGCGCTGGGTTTTTAGCCTAGCAAGGGGTGAGCCAGGCACGCTAAGACATCTTATAAAAACTGAGTTGCTGGGAAATTTTAACGATTATTCACTAATTCAAATTTTTTTTGGATATGCTGTGAGTCATTTACAACTGGATAAAGCTGTTTTATTTTCTTTGTCACCATATCAGTTAAAAACCCTTTTGAAGTCTTACTCATGGGAACTAGGGTTTAGACTGGATAGAGAGCTCCGCACTTTGAAAAAGGGTGCTACTCCAGTTAGCGACTCCTGTCTGGTGAGGAAAGCACAACCATATGTTCATTGGAACATTCCTCATGGTGTCAGACGCCTACTGTTTCTAGTAAGACAGGATTTACTCCCTTTGCCCAGCTCTGATGTCTTATAGGCGAAAATGGCTAAGACACATTTGCCTTCAATTGAATATTCTGTCTGCCTCCGCTTTTAGTTCGGCCATGATCAATCCCCCCAATGAAATGTTTTGCTTTAAACTGTACACATTTTTCAAATGTTTCCTGGATTTGTATTAAGTGGTAATTTAGATGCCTTGATTCCTCTGTATTCTCATTTTATGTACTTGTTTGTATTTTTATCTATGATTTTATTGAATGTATTACTATGTCTTTTATGTGGATCTCGTGAGAGTTCCGTTATCATAAATAAACAAACTTGGGAAACTTGGACGGGGTCAGAATTTATCAAGATGACATTTTAATCTTTGGATGTGATGACAAAGAACATGATGCAAAGCTTTTAGATGTCTTGAATCGATTAAGTGAATTTGGACTAACGGTCAAAATTGAGAAATGTAAATTTAAGAGGGATTCAATAGATTATTTGGGTCACACAATTTCGAAAGGAGGAATTTTACCAAAGGAAAGTTTGATTGCGGCCATATTAAAGGTGACTTCCCCCACCAATAAAGAGGAATTAATGAGTTTTTTAGGCATGGCGGAATACTACAGTAAGTTTATGAATGGTTTTGCTTCCTTGTGTGTTAATATGAGATCTTTACTGAGGAAAGGTTGTGAATTTGTCTGGAATGACAAGTGTGAAGAAGAATTTCGTGTTCTTAAAGAAAGGTTGAATTGTGCTCCGAAATTGAGTAGTTTTGATCCAGAAGAGAAGTCTATTTTAATATCTGACGCTAGCCTTAAAGGATTAAGTGCGGTGCTCGTACAGAAAGTTGGTGGTCAGAAGGAGATTATTTTATTTTTGTCGAGGAGCCTAAGGGGTGCTGAGTTACGATATTTTGTTGTGGACAGAGAAGCACTTGCTGTGCATTGGTCCATAAGAAAGCTAAAAAACCTGTTGTGGGGAAGTGCCACTGTGTGAAATTTTAAAGAAGAAAGGAAGTGATGCAGTGTCAGGTAGAATCACAAGGTGGGTTGTAGGATTACAAGATTACAATTTTGAGGTGAAATACCTCCCAGGTGTTGAAAATAAAGTTGCAGATGCGTTGTCTCATCTTGTCCCTAAGGATGAGTTAAGTCAGGAAGATAATTTTAATGATAAAGAAGAAATGGTGTGTGCCATAGAATAGAATGTGATTGACAAAAATAGATGGGTAAGGGCACAACAGGAAATTGAGACTTGTTATTAAAGGTTGGAAAATTAAACTCAAGAATAATGATAAATTAGAGAAATTCTGGCATGTTAAAGATCAGCTTTCAGAACATGATGGTTTACTTGTTAGAGGCACAAGACTAGTTCCACCAAGCTCATTTAGAAATGAACTCATTTCCTTAGCACATATTGGTCACCTGGGAATTTCGAAGACTAAAGAGACTTTGAGAATGTCTTATTGGTGGCCAAGCATGGATTTAGAGGTTGAGCGGAAAATTAGGGATTGCATCGAGTGTGCTTTAAGTGAAAGGGTAGCCAAACCCAAGGTGCAGCCAATGATCATAATAGATCGCCCGGATGGACCTTGGAAAGAAGAGGGTTTGGACATTCTTGGGCCCATATACTCGTCTGGTTATGAATGGTATGTCCTTGTTTTAGTTGAATTTTTTTCAAGATGGCCAAAGATTGCCATCACTCGAGGCATTGCAACTAAACATGTGATAGTTTTCCTAGATAAGTTATTTGCTAGAGAAGGAATTCCTAATTCAATTCTCACAGACAATGGTGTTCAATTACTTTCTAGAGGGATGGAAATATGTTTGTCCAAACATGGTGTAAAACATAAAAGGTCTTCATTGTACCACCCAGAAACCAATGGTATGGTTGAGAGATTCAACCGTGTGCTCAAAGAAACCATTAGGATGGCTAAGTCTGCAGGTTCAGATTGGCGTAATGAAATCTTCAAAAAGTTTAAAGTGTACAGACTATCTCCACATGCCATCACAAATCGGACACAATTTGAACCTTTTAGGTGTAGGTGTGCAAATACCTTGGTGGCACCACCTTCGGTCAATGACATACATCCTAAACTATTTTCAGAGAATAAGAATTGTAATTGGAATTTAAATGAATCTGAAAAGATTCAATCCAGGAAAAGACTGCATGATTTAAGGAAAAATCTTTTTAAAAACTTATGTTAAAGTGGGTTATCGGGTTCTCATAAAAATCCATGTAAAAAAAATTAAAGTATCTGCATTTCTGAAACCTATTCAAGTCATCAAGGTTTTCAATAACACCATCAAGACGGCGGATCATCGCATTTGGAACCTGAACAGGTTGTGGCGATTAGGAAAGACTTTGTATCAAAATCTGATGATTGTTCAAGCACACCACCTCAGGGGTTACCACATCATGATGATTGTTCAAGGGGCGTGGCTTGGAGGCCAACAATGGCAGCTGCCTAAGTGGAGGGCTCCGCAACTGAGCCCCTATTTATCCTGTACAACCGGAGCTCCGGACCCTTACCTCCCGCGGAACGATAGAGGAGGGGGCGACCCTCCCCTGGGACCGAGAACCGGAGGGGACAGACGACCCGGAGACCAGCTGGAGCTCAATCGGGGTGCAGCGAGAAGCGAGCCAAAATGGTGCCCGCGGCAAAAAGCTAAGATCCCAAGGAGCTGCAAAAATGGAAGCGATCGAGGGCGGGCGAAACATCTGCTCATGAGGCGGAGGCTGGTAGAAATAATCAGAGATCCCTCCGACCCGTAGGCGAGGAAGGGTGCAGCCAGAGGTGGCACAGGACAACAGTGGAAACATAGCTGAGGCCGACGGACTGCCGAGCTGGGATCCATGTTGCCGCCCCGGGAGGTGGTGACGGCCTCGGTGGGGACTGCTCTGGAGCAGAGGAGCGCTGCGGGCGGCTGGACGGCGGAAATAGCGATGACCCCAGAGCAGGGTGGAGATCGGGACTGGCGGCACATACGAGCGGAACCGTAGCCGCTGGAGCAAGGAACTCCATGGCAAACTGGTCGATAGAGTCAACTTGATGGAGGGAACGCTCCAAACCATTGAACCAGTGCAAAAAGACCTCAAAGCTACGATGGTGAACATACAGGAGCGTGTGGACGCCCTAGAACGAAGAGCAGAGGATGCTGAGTGACGCAATCGACGGAACAACATCCGGGTAGTGGGTCTGCCGGAGAAAATAGAAGGGTCGGACATGGTACGGAACCTTGAGGAGTGGATTAAAACAGTGGTGGCACCAGAGGGCCTGTCCATCTTCTACACCTTGGAATGAGCCCACAGGGTGCCGGCTCGACCGCCTCAGAAGGGGCGGCCTCTGAGGCCGGTGGTAGCCCGGCTACTACATTTTCGAGACTGGGACTTAAAACTACAGAAAGCGCAAGTGGATGGCCCCTGCCAGGTGGAGAATAGCAGGGTAAACATATTCCCAGACTACACCTATGAGACCCAGCGCCGCCGAACTTCTTTCCTGGCCGTCAAGAGGGAATTACGCAGTGAGGGACTACAATATTCTCTCCTTTTTCCGGCCAAGCTGAGGGTCATTGTTGATGGCAAAACATGTTTCTTTGATACCCCGATGATACCTGTGCTTGACTGGAACAATACAAGGCGGGGAAGGACGATGGCGGGCGAGGACCGCAGATCAGATCTGAAGGATTGCCTCAACGAAAGTCACGACGACTCCACAACAGACAGCGGGGGTTGGGACAGCCATCTTCATCACAAGCGGAAGCGGAATGACGGGATGTGCTGGCAGTGGTGTCCACATTGTCGGGTGCAGTCCGCGACACCAAATGTGAGTGTCAACTCTCCAGGCACAACCTCTAAAAACGAACAAAGAGTTTTAAACAAAATAATCCAGTGAATTCAATTCATTTAGTGATATCCTTGATCATCACGAATATTTATTCCATGTTATTATTCACATGTTTTCAGGGTTCATTGCATCAAATTGAATTATTAATCCAAGTATCATTCTGGATACAAAATGTTCAATTCATCTTTAAACCAATAGCATCACCCAATGCATTTCGGATCAAATCCTTCATCAGGGGCAGTCTGCAAATAATACAAATATGATCCTTGTAAGAAATGCCAAAAATGTCTACTAGATAAATTCAATAAATTCATTGGCCAAAAGACTCGAAATGTGTGCCAACATAGAAAGACAGAAAGTGTAAAGATCACGTGAACGGGATAGATGAGAAAATGAAAACGGTGCCGTTATGTGAGTAACTAAACACAAACGATTCTGTGAAAGGGTGAAAACGTGAACGAAAACACAGCAGGAGAAACCCTACTACCGAAAAGAAATATGCATATAAAGATATCAGCAATAAACGTGATTATAACCTAAATAGCCACAGTGCAGTTAATGAGCTATGGTGAGACGAAACATATGTCAGCATTGAAAGAAAAAACTCCCCAAAGATTCAGCATGGAGAGACCCCACAGCATCGTGCGTCCTGTGCTACGAGTGAAAGTTAGTCGATATCGCGTGTGCGTTAAGATTCAAGTTGACGTGCGCATAGAAAGAGGACAGAAGGCGGTAGCCATATTAGAGTGGTGTGTTGCGCGGCAAGTGAGATACAGTGGTTTGAAATGGAATAATAGAGATACAACCTCACAATAGCAATGAAAAAATATGATGGGAAAAAAGTTACTTGTAATTAGAATGCAGCAAAACAATAAATAAATAACGAATATAAACAGTGAGAACTGAGAGCTGAACTAGATCAATGAATATAGCAAATCATTTATAGATAACAAGAAAATTCCATCCGGTCATTTAACCCATGAGGTTTAGCAGATTGTAAAAATTTAATCCAATTATTCTCACGTTGTAAGAGGAAGTTATTATTGTCTCTGCCTTCACGCTTCTCCACTACTTCAACAGCAGCAAATCTCAGTTGACTTATGTTATGTCTATTGTCCTTGAAGTGTATTGCTACATTAGATTTTGCGTTTTCAGTCCGAATGTTACTTTTGTGTTCATTAATTCTCGTTTTTAATTTATGAGAGCTTTTTCCAGTATAGATCAAAGCACAAGGGCATTTAATGATGTAAATTGCATTTTCAGTGTCACAGGTAGCATTGAACCTCAAGTTTATATTCGTCCCTTTCATTGGATGTTTAATGGTGGGTCCCTTGATCAAATTGTTGCAGTTTTTGCAATTGAAGCATGGTTGATTGCCCTTGTAAACAGCAGAGGTGGATTGTTTGGGTCTGGTAATGATTTCTTTCAAGTTGTTCCCCCTGGTGTACGCAAAAAGTGGTTGTTCTTTAAAGATCTGCTTGAAATCTAATTCTGTGCTGATGATAGACCAATGTCTCAAGATAGATGCTCTGTATGCTTTGGAAACTACAGAATATTTCGAAACAACCACAGGTCTTTTTATGGTATCCTTCTGTGTAGGATATAATGCCTCATGTCGGCTCAGTTTATCAGAACGATCCTTGGCATTTTGTAGAATTGACTTGGGATAACCCCTCTCTTCAAAACGGTTGATCATGTCGGTAGCTTGTTCCTGAAATGTATTCAGTTCTGAGACAATCCGTTTAACACGTAGGAGCTGAGAGTATGGTAACTGATTCTTCAAGGCCATCTGATGGAAAGACCTATAGTGCAAGGTATTGTTTTTGTCTGTCGATTTCCTGAATAGGTTGGTTTCAAGACGATTTCCGATGCGTTGGATCTTGACATCCAAAAAGGTGATGGATTCCTGACTGTACTCATGCGTAAATTGAATGCGGTCATTGATGAGGTTCAATTGTGTTAAGGTTAAGGTCGGGTGCGCAGGAGTCCCCATCGCCGGATGACACAGGATCGGAGAAGGACAACAACCAATCCGACTCTGAACACTCTGAAGCAGACAGTGTGCGCTTACCGGAGGTCACACCAGATACGGCTGAGGGAATGCTGGACGAAGGGTGAACAGGCCTGAGGAGTCGGCGGGAGTGAGGACTTGAAGCCAACATGAACTCCGAGGTGTGGGATATCAGGGGGGGATTGGCTCTATGTTGTTGAGAGGGAGGTGTTAGAGGGGTCTACTTATTGGGGGCTCAGTTGGACAGCGAGAACTAGAGGAGAAGGGTAGCTACCTATTGGTACACGATCCCCCCTCTTCGCCCTTAAGGCATGCCTGCAGTGTCTGCTGCTGGGCTTCGTAGTTCTTTGGTAGTTGTAATGGTTTGGATGGGAACTAGAAGAGTACTGCTAGATCCTGTTCTTGGAGTGGTGGGAAGATTGGGGGTTTGGGGGGAGTTGGGGAGGGGTACTCACTGATGCAAACGCAGAGTCACGAATTATATAGCACAGGACACTAAAGGAGAATGGGTGATACAGCTAATTTGCAAAGTATAACCTGGAATGTGAGGGGACTTCATACTATGACACAACGACATACAATTCACGCCTATCTAGTTCGCAGGGGCATACACATTGCACTACCCCAGGAAACACACTTAACTAAGGCTGAATGTATAGCGCTACAGCGTAGGTGGAGGGGTCAAGTGTATAACACCACATATTCAGAGTTTGCTAGAGGTGCACTGATATGGATTAGAGCGGAGGTCCCTTTTCAGATGACTAGACAGACGATAGACCCGGAGGGCAGGTTTGTAGCCATCGAAGAGAAACTTAGGGGTAGGGACATTGCTTTTTGTAGCATTTATGCACCTAATGTAGAGCAATTGGGCTTCCTGGCGAGGATATCTGGGACTTTGGCGCATTATCTGACAAGTCCTCTTGTGATGGGGGGTGACTTCAATTCCATAACGGACATATCACTAGATAGATCGCATCCTCCCCTGGCCGATTCCCAGATACATAGGTTAACCAAAGGTAGGGTAGATTGGCAGACGAGATGGGGGCTAGTAGACGCTTGGCGCGCGCAACACCCGCCCGACCGTGACTACTCCTATTTTTCAGGAATGCACGAGTTGCACGTCAGATTGGACACGGTGCTGTGCTCCTCTGTGGTAATGCCAGCTATTGTGCAGTCTGAATACCTGACTAGAATGATCTCTGATCATAACCCTTTGCTGTTTACCATGCAATGGATGACTGGAATCTCATGTGTCCCCACTTGGAGACTACGCCCCGAAACAATGGACGACCCGGTCTTCCATGAGGCGCTGAAGGAAGGAATTACCCATTAGAATTACCCATTACTTTGCGGAGAATGCTGGTTCAACCACCACGGGGGCAATGGAGTGGGATGCCTTCAAGGTGGGTGTAAGGGGGATCTGCATAGGGAAACACGCGGGAGCACGCAAAGTGCTCTTAAGTGATCTGAATAAAGCTAAAGATAAATTACGTAAGGTAGAATTATCGAGACCTGGCCACCCTGAACTACAAGAGGGAATTAGTGCAGCCGATAGAAACAGAGGCGGAAACGATAGTTAACACCCAAAATGAGATCCTACAGTGTTTCAGCTCTATTATATAAAAGCACATTACGGGCCAGAGACCCTGCCATCGAGGTCTTCCTGGAGACACTACACCTACCAGGGCTAGACCAAGAACAGGCAAAAGACTTGGGAAAAGATATAGAACTGAGAGAAATTCGGGGCGCCATTAAGCGTATGGCCCGCAACAAAACTCCGGGACTAGATGGGTTACCCATAGAATTCTATGGGAAATATGTTGACTTATTGGCACCGAGACTCCAGGTGGTCTATAAGGAGGCAAAAGAGCTAGGACAGCTGCCCCAATCCATGCGGGAGGCGCTGGTGATCCCACTGTTGAAACCAGGTCGGGAGAGTAGGGATACGGCCTCTTATCGGCCATTGTCGATGTTAACCACCGACAACAAAATATTGAGCAGTGTCTTAGCGACCCGACTGTTACAATATATGACCAGGTTGGTCCATGAAGATCAAGTTGTTTTTATACCGACGCGAAACACGACAACGAACATTAGGCGATTGATACGATTACTGGAGGAAGACCACCCAAAGGCGCAACAACCAATGATACTATCAGTAGATATACTTATACAAAGTAATGGGACGTTTTGGGTTGGAAGAGGACTTTCTACGATGGACGAAGGTGTTATATACGTCGGCGGTGGCCAAAGTGGGAGTAGGCACGCCGATATCTTCGCAATATCCGGTAGCCCCGGATACGAGACAGGGATGCTCGCTCTCCCCGTTATTTTTCGCCTTGGCAGTGGAGCCCCTAGCGGTTACAATTCGCTCGGGGGACCACTATGGAGGATTGGGATGGTGACAGCGCTACCACACGGTGGGGATTGGTCACAGTTGCAGTCCTGGGAAGAGGCGGGACTCCAAATGTTGGGGGACCTATAAGAAGATGGGACCATGTTGCCGTACCAGACTTTACAGGAGAGGTTTTATCTACCACAAGGAGGGTTTTTGCTGCATGCAGCGTTAACAAGAGCAATACAGACACACTGGCGGGAGGGACTGACGTAGCCTAAGACAACAATGGCATGCCAATATGCTATGATGGCTGCTGGGACCTTTAAAGCGGTAATGTGTCTGTACTCCAGAATGCTCAACGAAGGGTTAGCGCCCCTGGAGACATTGAAAGGAAAGTGGGAGGTAGACATAGGAAAAGAAATCCCTGATGCTGCTTGGACGCAGACAGTGCGAAGAGCCTGGAAGAGTACGAGGAATGCGAGGTTCCAACTGGTGCACTTCTACATACTCCACAGAGCATATTTGACGTCAGGGAAAATCCCAAAATATTTTAAGGTGACAGAGGCGCATGCCCCAGATGTACGCGAACTGGGGTGGAATTAGAACATATGTTGTGGGACTGTATTGGGTGGAAGTCGGAGACACACTAAATGCGATAACAGAGAGACAACTGGTGTTTGATATGGCCACTAGCGTCCTGCACTGGTTCCCCCACACTTCCAAGAATAAGATAACGAGCAAATACGTGGACATGGGGCTTATATTGGTAAAACGAGAAATCACGAAGCATTGGAAGGCAACAGTGGAACCTAGCAGCAAAAGGTGGAGGAGCGAGTTCATGAAGTGGGCAAATAGCGAGAGTGTGATAAGATACCAGCTAGCGCGAAGATGAAATAATGATAGAGCGTTGGAGGCGGCGACGGAATGGGAGATTTTAGTGCAAGCGCTGTGAGAATACGATCCGCAAGATGATTGAACATAATAGATTACTGCATGGGGAAAGTCCCGAGACAAGGCAGGAACATCGAGTGAACAATGACATAGTACCTCCTGAGTGAACCTATTAAAGGGAATTGACACTGGTGTAAGCGTGGGTGAAGGGGGTTTTAGGGTGGAGGGAGGGAAAGAGTATTTGTAAGATAGAAGGGAGTTGGGAGGGTGTAATTCAAAGGGCTATGTTTAGGTTGGTACACTGATTCCATAGAGCTTATAAAACAGCATATCATGTAATGAACAGCGGACTGGGGGTTTCCCACCGATTTTGTGATGTTAATGTGGAAATTGAGATATCAATGTGTATGTGTGTATTGTACAGAAAACCAATAAAACTACGCCTTTAAAAAAAAATGATGATTGTTCAAGCACACCACCTCAAGATTCACCACAGCAGACTACGTTTGTTCCACATAGCACAAGGAAATCTTCAAGAGTTTCTCATGCACTTGCTTATTTAAAAGACTTTGTTAAATAGAGTTTATATATCTTATTTGTTATTGTAAGAATGTAGATGTGTGGCATCTTGGTACCTGTTGCTAGGAGCCATAGAATGCATTGTAGTGAAGGTAAGAATGTTATGTTTAGAGTTAAGTTAGTTGAAGCCTGTTTGATGTACTGAAGACATCTCTTCCGTGGATGGGATCCTTATTCTTGAATAAACCCTTTATTTTTACTTCATACTGCCTCATTCATCATTACAGATTACCAAGGAACATAAGCTCTGTCCCCGTTCAAAGTGGATGCATTGTCAGAGTGGTTCAGAGCGACGACCAATTGGGTGTCGTCGGCATAAGTGACAATTTGCACACCAAAAGGGAGGACAATGTCAGCGAGAGGAGCCATATAAACATTAAAAAGAGTGGGGCTCAGAGAGGACCCCTGAGGAACTCCACACTGGAGAGGTCGTGGAGTTGAAATGGCCTCGACCTCAGCTACTTGGAAGTATCTGTTCTCCAGAAAGGAGCGCAGCCAGTCAAGGGCAGCTCCAGTGATACCCAGACACTGAAGTCGTTGGACCAAGATACGGTGATAAAGCATAGGTTTTGTACTGGAAAGTGTCCCTTCCAATGCAAAAACTATCTTTAAGGCTTTTGGTACTCTGCCCTTGCCTTACATCATCTGTGCACTGGAGATGCTGAAACCAAGAGATGCTGAAAAGAAAGAAAGAAAGAAAGAAAGAAAGAAAGAAAGAAAGAAAGAAAGAAAGAAAGAAAGAAAGAAAGGAAGGAGGGAAGGAAGGAAGAAAGAAAGAAAGAAAGAAAGAAAGAAAGAAAGAAAGAAAGAAAGAAAGAAAGAAAGAAAGAAAGACAGAAAGAAAGAAAGAAAGAAAGAAAGAAAGAAAGAAAGAAAGAAAAAAAGAAAGAAAGAAAAAGGTGTTACAACTGCTGCTCATTAAACACAGTTGAGGCCAATTTCTTCCGAACAACGTTTATTAAAGAACCATTTATAAAAGTGAGTCAGTTGAACAAAGGACACTCTACAAGGAATTTACAACAGCATTTGTAGGAGACAGGAGCTGATAAAGCTGGAACATGTTCTGTGTGTTAGGAGCTGGTAGAAAGCCCCTGCTATAAAATCATACTCTAAACACAAACACAACACTAAAGAAATAAAAAATAAAAAAAACACCGGCTACCATTTGTGTGGATGTTCTTATTGTGAGAGAGCAAAAATAAGTCACTCAAAGTGAAGTTAGCTACTGGCTTAAGAAGGCTGACGTATTGCTTCGTGGTCTATTCTGTAGTGCGAGGAAGCAATCTGTGAATGACACAATGACAGACCAATAGATGAAGAGCGCTGCTGAAAGGCTGTTTAAGTAAGTATATTATACAAATATATTGGGTGAGATAGTAGCTTACGGGCTAGGGCGGTCGACCTCAAAGCTAGGGGACCTGGTTCGAGTCGCGACAGGGACACTCAACATCTTGGGATTCTGGGCGAATCAATTAATCTCCCTGTGCCTAACAAAAATGGATGTATATGTCTGTAACGCAACTGGTGTTCATGTAAAGCGCTCTGATACCTTGGGCATAGCTGCCAAGGTTTTAGATTGCTATGTGTGACATTTTTATAATTTCAGTGAAATTATGAGTGACATTTCAACGACTATGAGTGACACTTTCTCGCCAGCAAAAATCATGCAGTGAAGACGAGGGAAACTTCTAAATATCAGAAATTACAGCCATTTGAGCAACTAGAAACTCCAAGAACTTCTTTAAACTGCTTCAGAGCACCAGAAATGGAAGGACACTAACCCTAGTGCTCCCTCCTGGTACCCAAGAAGGATGACAAGACAGAGCAGCCCTGCGGCCAGTGCTGAGAATAAAAGTCTGTGACTGAATTTGAAATGAAATCTCAGATCTAGATGTAAACCTTAAGGATGAAGAGACAGAGCAGCCCTGCGCCTGCAGATTTTACTGTGTGTCTCAATTATCAGATCTGTGGAGAAGTGTGGCTCACTGGTTAGAGCAGGCAGACCCTGAAGCAGAGGTCAGACCCGGGACCAGGGTTCGATTCCCGACGCGGCAGGGTGTTGAGCTCAAATGTCCACGGACTCGATAATTCTCGCTTCGGTGCCTGACCTAATCATGGGTTCTCACTCTGCAACTCTGGGCATTAAGCTTGCTTAATCTCCACAACGGCCCCCCGCGGCGGGATGCCTGGCTTTCACCTTGGGGATGCCCTGTAGGGGCTATCTCACAGGGAAAAACCAGGACGGGTTCCCAAGGCAAGCGCGGAGATACCCCTTCGGGGATCGATTCTGGCGCTATATAAGAAATACAATAATAATAATAATAATTTCATTGCGCTCCGCGCTGTGACTAAAGTAAGAACAACTCTGTGATCGTGAGAGTGGACAGGTGGCCTCTGAGGAATGACGGTACCCCCTCGCTAACCCCTACAACCCCCCCCCCCCACCCCCCCCCCCGGCCCCAGTACGAGAGAGCAGAGAGAGCCCTGCCTGGTAAAACTGTCATGTACTCCACTGACTCGTATTGACTGTGAAGATAAACCTTACTATTGGTGCCCAATGATAAGGAGACTCAGACAGAGCAGCCCTGCGGCCTGCAGATTTACTGTGAATTAGATCAGACTGCAGATAAACCAGACTCAGTCAGGAAGGATGATGAGACAGAGCAGCCCTGCCTGCTGCATATGCTATTGGGTGTGAAATGTAATTTTTCGGATGATGATCTGATCATCAGACTTGTGCCGCTCCACATTGGCGCTGACAGTCAAACAAGTACAATAAACCTCTCCATCCATTGCACAGTTAGAGGTGTGGGGTTTTGTCCCTGAATAGTGTTGTAACTTAAAATGATGAGGCCGTCGTGCAAAAAGTGTTAATACCACATGTAAAGGACTGTGAACACTGTAATCTCCCTGCCAGTCCAGACTGACAGGAATACAAAAATGTGCTCTCTCAACAAAAGGACAGAACAATACTACTTGGTAGCTTAATACACGTATTGAATATTATTAGTATGCTGTTATGCTACTTAAAAGAAAGTGGGCCTGAGTCGCAAAAAAAGGAGTACATCTGTATTACTAGAAGCACTACAACAAAGTTTGCAATGTTCAAACATTGCCAGTTGTACAACTGGAAAACTGCTAGTCACATACGCACTGCTGGCACTGTCATGTGACCTTCTTACGTGTTCCTAGTCGCTTCACAGTATGTTTCTGCACTATGTTTCCAAACTGGGAAAAGGTAGCCTCACTGTTAAACTGTACGTTTTTTTCCCCTTCTCTGGGATATCGTTTTCCCATGGATATACCACCCCTTCTGATACAACCCCAAGACTTTTAGGAGTGTCCGCTGTCTGCCCTTCACACTCTGGCAATTAGTTTGCGTAATAAGGTGTTGCCAACTTACCCACAACACAGCATATTATACTATAACATGCTGTGTTGGGGGTAAGTTGGCAACACCTCATTATTCACAGCAAGGAAAATAGCGTAAAATGACTGGATACGCTTCACACAGCCATTTTTCTCTGTAAACATATTTTACGCTTACCATCTATCCACAAAAAAGATACATCTAGCAGGTGTAAACTAATTGCCAGAGTGTGAAGGGCAGACAGCGTGAACTGAGCTTGATCCTGGACTCCTCCCTCACGATGACCAAACAAGTCAACGCCGTCTCATCGTCCTGCTTCAACACCCTGCACATGCTCCAGAAAATCTTCATATGGATCCCCACCGCGACCAGGAAAACGGTCACCCAGGCCCTCGTCACCAGCCGCCTAGACTACGGAAACACCCTCTACGCCGGAACCATAGCCAAGCTCCAGAAAAGACTGCAGCGCATTCAGAACGCCTCGGCAAGACTCATCCTGGACATCCCCCGCCACAGCCACATCTCTGCCCACCTGAAGAATCTGCACTGGCTCCCAGTCAGCAAGAGAATCACATTCCGACTCCTCACCCACGCACACAAAGCTCTCCACGACGCGGGCCCCATGTACCTCAACAATCGCCTCGCATTCTACACGCCAACCCGCCAGCTCTGATCCGCCAGCCTCACGCTTGCGACCGTCCCACCGCCGGAGGAAGATCCTTCTCCTACCTGGCAGCCAAGACATGGAACTCCCTCCCCACCCACCTCCGGCTGACACAGGACCATCTCGCCTTCAGGAAGCAAACTCAAGACCTGGCTGTTCGAGCAGTAGCGACCCCCCCCAGCGCCTTGAGACCGTTACGGGTGAGTAGCGCGCTATACAAATTCCTTGATTGATTGATTGATTGATTTCTATGGGCTAGGAGGCCCGGAGGAATGAATGGGAAGATATCCACTATTTGCGATTCGGTATTAAAGAATCGCAAATAGCGGGAGCTATTTCAAGGGTGCCAGGGTGTCCAAAGGACACCCTGTTGCACCCCTGATATGTGCATATGTGCACATGTGGCACACTAACATGCCCTAAGGGCATACATTTGTGCCACATGGCAAAAAAGTGCTTTTTAAAGGAAATCGCTACTTAACATCAACTTGATGTTGGTGATAATTAGCGATTCCTTAAGGCTGAAGGGCACTTTTTTGTGTTACTTACATTGCATTTAAGGAATCGCTATTTCCGATTCCTTAAATGCAAGAGCAAAATAAGGAATCACAATTTTGCTATTCCTTATTTTGCAAGTAGGTTTAAACTCACCTACATTGCTCTCAGCCAAATTCCGGTCGGTAATGCAGAAATTCTGTGAATTTCTGCGTTACCGCTCGGTATTTGGCCACCTACATCTGGCCCTTAGTTTGTTTTTCTAGATTCACATTGCCAACTAGATTCTCAACTGTATTTTATGATTAAGAATCTACTTAAAACAGACAGGTTGGGAAAGTAAAAAGTTACACAGATCTCACAGTCTCATGTCCGAAACAGCTGAATTATCCTACAGGTTAGACTTATTTAACAGACGTAGGCACTACAGGTTACAGAGACAATACAACTTTAGATGGTTTAGATGTCTCTTACATTAGCCAACCGGCCTGTACTTCAGAAATGTAGACAGTAGTAGTGATATTAACATCATAAATGCTTTGCATGGAATAGTTGTGACTATACTAGGGATGACCCCAATTCTGAGGATGCCCACAATATTCCAGGAACTCTATTATTTGAATTATGGCCACCATACAGTAAGGATACTGAAACTATGCTTGGGAAGGCCATCACTGTACCAGGGTGGTTGCCATAATGCATTGGATGCTTAAAATATTTCGCAGAAAGGTATAGGTGCCTTCAAGGGAGTTCGTTTGAATAATAATTAGTGGTTCAGACTGATTTTATAGGATAAATTAATGATCCTTACAAGAAATCAATTCATCAAAAAGTAGATACTTAGTTATATATAGCCTCTGCTTAATCAAAAACACATATACACCATATAAACAACAAACACAAAGGGTTTATTAGAAAAATAGAGTTTATCAAAGAATAAAAGGTGAATGATTTCATATACAGATGAAGTTAATACAAAGTTAATTAGGTCTGCAGGTACAAAAAAGGATAAATTAATAAGTGATTCAACAGAACCTAAAAACACCTATCCAAAGTCAAAATAAATAAGACAAAACGTGGATAAGGTGAAGGTCGACGTTTCGGTCTCCTAGATAAAACTTTCTGAGACCATCTTCAGGACTGGTGTCAATTGTATACTGTATAGGACCAAATGCAATCTCAGTTGTAACGCTGCAAACCAAAAGGATGTTCTAATTCGACCACAGTTTCATATAGGGCAGAGACACTGGAACTGCTCCTAATCATGTGTGAAGCCAACACCTATGTTAATTGCGGTAAGACGGCCGTAAATATCGAAGCCAACACCTGGTAATCTATGCCTCCAGCTTGCTGCCTGTCTTGTTTACCTCGACCTACACTGAGATACTAGAACATTTACACCGATTATTGGAAGACCCACATGATTTTAATCGACTTTGTGGTAAATTTAGATTCATTCATATGCCCATACAATCCGAGCTCTTTGCCGGGGCCGGTTTTCCGGTTTTCGGCCGATTTCGTTACAGGCCCGTTTTTGCAGAAACGCTGCAAAAACAGCCATGTAACAAAAACGGCCCACAGGGGCCCAGAACCGCCCCCCTCCCGTGCGGCGCACCGGGGGATGGCCCAGTGCCCACAATGGCCAGTCCGGGCCTGGATGCAGCAAACCATTGTAATGCTTGAAGATCACACGGCACCTAACCTGATCATTATAATTCTCAGATCGAGCAGTGTTTAGGCCCTTCCAGTGATGAAGTCGCCACAACACCTTCTTACTGCTTATAGTATAATTACATCAGGGTGTTTCCAAGAACCTGATTACTAATTTACTGCTTGTATACTTGTTTCTTCTTTATCATCCAGCAATGTTGTGGTGAAGGGGGTCTAACTGAAGATATACTCCAAGGTACTGAGGTGCTGAACTCCTGCTCACTACCAGTGTAAAATCAGAAATGCCTCTTAGGCAGCCCAGGTGTAATGTACTCACAGAAGCATAATCTGTGTGGGTAAGTTTTATTGCTGCCACCCAGCCACAGAAGATCAGCTACCGAGGGACACTCGGTGTTCAAGATGCAACCTTTTAAACAGAATACCCAAGGATTAACAATTGATGAGGTGAAGTGGAGTAAATATGCTGAAGGGTATCTTGAACAGGCCAACAGCCACATCATCTCATGGATGTGAGGACTGGAGAGGTGCCACTTGGAGGGTCAGGGCTCACTAAGGCTGGTTCCAGGTGTGGGTTCAAGATGGAGGAAGACTTTTGAGTTTCTGTAACTCTGAACAGGAGGCCAGCAAACTAGCCCTTGTAAGTCACTCTGGAGGTCCAGGGACATTTGAAGAGCCAGTCCTTGTACCCAGGCAGAAGATGGCAGAGCAGCAGGATAACAGGTCAGCAATCCAGCAGGGCAGCAGTCCAGCAGAGTGTCAGATCTTCCAGTGACACAACAGTGCCTCTCCCTG
Organism: Lissotriton vulgaris; assembly: GCF_964263255.1. NCBI lineage: Eukaryota > Metazoa > Chordata > Amphibia > Caudata > Salamandridae > Lissotriton > Lissotriton vulgaris. Next base: position 1,075,315,908 of record NC_141689.1, on the reverse strand, counting down.
GCAGAGTATACACAGGTCCAAAATTGCACTGAAGAGTTGGTGTCTGAGGTCCCCTCTTTATACCCTGATGTCCTCCTTCTGGAAGGTGGGAGAAGCTTCTAGACTGTGGCTTTGAAGTGCCTGGAAATTCCTGACTCTCCTGCCCTGGCTCCAAGCTGGCTGAAGTGAAAACGTGTGGGTGATGGGTCCTTTGTGTGAGGGCAGAGCACTTTCTATTCAGTTGCAAGTGGGACGGTGCTCAGCTCTGCCCCATCATCCGGCCAGCATATGGCCCATTAATCAATCAATCAATCAGGGAATAGTAAGCGTGCTACTCCCCTGTGAGGGTCTCAAGGCGCTGGGGGGGGGGGCGGCACCAGTTCTATTTAGCCGAAGAGCCAGGTCTTGAGAGCCTTCCTGAAGGAGTTCAGGGAGGGGTGCGTCTGATATCGAGCGGGATCTTGTTCCAGGTCTTGGCCGCGATGTAGGAGAAGGCTGTTCGCCCTGCTTTGGCTTTGTGGATGCGTGGGGTCTCGGTGAGGACGCGGTTGGTGGATCGGAGGTTTATTTTGGGTACGTGGAGGGTGAGTCTATCATTGAGGTATTGGGGTCCAGTGTGGTGTAGGCATTTGAAGGCGTAGGTGAGTATCTTGAAGGTGACTCTCTTCTCGACGGGAAACCAGTGGAGCTTCCATAGGTGTTGGGTGATGTGCTTGTGTCGATGGATACCGAGGACGATTCTAGCGATGGTGTTCTGTATCGTCTGGAGCTTGCAGAGTAGAGACTTGTTTATGCCGGCGTAGAGGGCATTTACATAGTCCAGCGTGCTGGTGAATGAGCTTGTGGGTGACTGTCTTTCTTGACTCGGGGGATCCATATGAAAGTCTTACAGAGGATGAGGAGGGTGTTGAAGTAGCTGGAGGCGATGGCGTTGACCTGGCGGTTCATTGAGAGGGAGGAGTCTAGTACGATGCCGAGGTTTCTGGCATGATCCGTGGGGATTGGGGGCTGCCGAGGGCGGTGGGCCACCAAGTGTTGTTCAGAGGACGAGGACTTCTGTCTTCTCTGAGTTGAGCTTTAGGCAGCTGTTGCTCATCCAGGCTGCAACGTCCTGCATGCCTTCCTGGAAGTTGAGTCTCGTGGTGGCGGGGTCCCTGGCGAGGGAGAGGATGAGCAGGGTGTCGTCGGGGTATAATACTATCTGAGTGTGTGCTGTCGGACGATAGTGGCGAGGGGGGCCATGTACATGTCGAAGAGGGTTGGGCTGAGTGATGATCCCTGCGGGACTCTGCAGTTGATTTCCTTGGGTTCGGAGAGGAAGGGTGGCAGTCAGATCCTTAGTCTTCTGCCGGTGAGGAATGAATGGATCCAGTCGAGGGCGGTTCCTTGAATGCCGGCGTTGTGTAGTTTGAGCGGTGAGTGTATGGTGAGAGATGGTGTCGAACGCGGCTAAGAGGTCGAGTAAAAACAGGGTTGCAGTGTGACCTTTGTCGAGGAGGGTGCGCATGTCCTCTGTGGCAGTGAGTAGGGCGGTCTCAGTGCTGTGGTTGCTGCAGAATCTGGATTGAGAAGGGTCGATGATGGCATTGTCTTCGATGAACCTTGTCAGCTCTGCCTTGACGGTCTTCTCAGCGACTTTCGCCGCAAAGTGGAGGAGATGGATTGGTGGGTAGTTCTGGTGGTCCTTCGGATCTGCTGAGGGCTTCTTGAGCAGGGGTCTGACTTCTGCGTGTTTCCAGTCATCGGATGCGGTGCTGGTCTCGAAGGTGGTGTTGATGGTGCATCGTAATTCTGGTGCAATGGCGGTTCTGTGGTAGATGTGAGGTGGGCAGGGGTCAATGCGGGCTCCTGAGTGGATGTTTTCATGGTCGAGGTGGTCTCTTTGGTGGTGATTGGTGTCCATGAGGAGATGATGGCTGGCTGATGTTGCACGAGGGTGGGATGGCTGTGGAGTCAGGTGTATGGTCATTGAAGTTGTCGTAGAGGTTTTTGATCTTTAGGTGGAAGTAGGATCCGAGCTTTTCGCAGAGGTCCTGGGAGGGGGTGATGTCAGTAGCTTCGCTGCTGGTTGGTGAATACCTGGATGAGGCTGAAGAGTTCCTTGCAGTTGCTGGAATTGGCGAGGATTTTGTTGTGGATGAAGGTCCTTTTAGTGGTTTTGATGCGTTGGTGGTACTCCGTCATAGTGTCCTTGTAGGTGGTGTAGTTTTCAGGTGTCTCGCTGAATATTAAAACTGTTCCGACCCTGGCTAGCACCCCAACGAATGAAGAAATAAGATTATTGAAGGATGCGTTTCACGTCAAAGGTTGCTCATCTAAGTCATCAACACGAAGGAGTCATCACACAGATTCGATCACTGGACAAAAGTAATCATGTTAAATTATGTGGTCCTAAACATTGGAGTTTTCTATCACTATTTTTCATATTTCTTTTATACATTCTTTGTCTTGGTTAATGAGGGACATGCATTACGAGCAAGGTTTTCGCCACATTACGTATACGATGGTGGGGTTGCTTTAAATGTGCACAGATTTGGTGGGGCGGGGATATGAGAAAGTAACACCTTGTTATTAAGGGTTTACAGGTGTGGAAGAGAACGTCACTTTTTAAGTTCATGAGTTTGCACAGTTTGGTCATTTAGTCAGTTGAAACGTGCATGGGAAGAGCAAGGCCCTTTAAAGCAGTAATTACAAAAGGTACGCAGGGGTGTTGATAAATTAATGCAGGAGCATTGATGAGAGGGGAAGTTTACATACAGTATATGCGCACATAATCCAGCGGAATGTGTTTTGAAAAAGGGGAATTAGCCCGAGTGTGTATGGGAAGAGCTAGATGCTTTAAAGTTGTGATAACAACCAGTATGTAGATGTGATTCTCAATGAATATGGGAGTACTTAACAGCTTGGGCTGTGGAGGTGAGTTTACATACAACGCAAGAGTGCATAATTCAAGCATTGAAATGGGGAGTTGTTTACATAAGGGTATCTTTGGGATATTAATCATCACAAAGGTAATAGTTTATTTTGTTTTAATGCTTTGTTATAGTCACATGAGTTGGAATGTGGGGTAGAGATTTACGATTGTTTTTAGGTTCGTTTTTTTGAAAAATTCATGTTAAAAAGGATGTTGTTTATTAAGTGACTTTTCAGATGGTTCAGTGGTTGACAGATGTATTTTTCACATACTATAGACACCCCTGAAGAAGGTTGAAAGAACCGAAATGCATTGGGTGTAGTGAGTGGACTTTGGAGAACTCAGAATTTTGTCAAGTGTTCTGGAATAGGCCTGGATGAGCAATCTTGGAATATGTAACACGCACAATCAATTGGAATTTCGAGCCTTTGATGTGATTGAGGAACTGTGAATAAAAATTGGAGATTAAAAAGGATGAACTTTGGAATACCTTTGGTTTAAGTGTATAATACTGAAGACTAGTGTATCAGGCTGTGCAACCCTTTGCTGACCTGCAAACAGCGGGTCAACACTTTTTGATGAAATATTCAAAACTGAGTGCTTAAACGGAACGGAGCACTGTCAGGGTGTTGCACGCCAAATTTGAAGAAGTAAGTGACAAGCATGATGATGTTAATAAATATGAGAGTGCTCCAGATTCCCCACTTTCTAGGGTGCCATTTTCAAAATTTGAAAAAAAACCAGACTTTACCATTAAATAGGGTTTTTCATTACAATTTTAAAAACAGCAAATATGAAATTGCTAGCTGCTCCCAATGTGAAATTACAGCTTATTAAATGTAATAAGGAACCCCCAACGTTATCTTACGGGAGGGGTAGGCTTCACAGTAGTGCAAAACGAATTTAGGAACTTTTCACTTCCAGGACATGTAAAAAGTAAAAGTACATGCGCAACTTTTTAATTACACAGTACCCTGCCCATTGGGCTATGTAGGGTCTACCTTAGTGGTGACCTATATATAATAAAATGGGAGTTTAAGGCATGGTAACTAGGGGTTTTATTGTCAAGCCGACACAGCAGTTTCAAACTGCATTCAGGCTGCGATGGCAGGTCTGGGACATGTTTTGAAGGGGTGCTTGAGCGGATGGCACAATAAGTGCTGCAGGCCCACTGGTAGCATTTAATTTACAGGAACTGCGTATATGGTATACCACTCTACAAGTAAATTGAATATGTCAATCACGTGTAAGCCAATCAAACCATATTTAAGGAGAGAGCACAAGGATTTTAGCACTGGTTAGCAGTGGTAAAGTGGGCAGAGTCCTAAAGCCAACAAAAATACATTCAGCAAAAAGTAGAGGGAAAAAGGAAAAAAGGTTTGGGGGTGACCCTGCAGAGAGGGCCAGGTCCAACAGAAAGTATTACACTCAAATAGATATATTGCCTCACAAGATAGGATAAATCCAAGTTAACATAGTCATCTTCTAATACATTCACCCTCCTTTCAACAAAACGGAAACTCCGGGTACCAAAAACTATAAAATTATTAATTGAATCAAGAATATCATTAATAACAGACAAAAAGGTTCAAACTGGTCCATTCCCTAAAATGAATCACTAGTCCACCCTCCACCGAAGGGATTATTGAGGTGATGCTTACAGTCTCATGTTGCAGCCGCATTCAGCAGACTAAATAGGGAGGTTGACATGCACTGACAGCCCGGATGGATGTGCAAGGATGTTGGCTCTCGTCTCCAAGGTTAAGGCAAAAAATATCTGCAGGATGTCTATGGTCACCTCAAAAAGTAAAGTATTATTGCCTAGAACCCTGTCCCCTTTCTGTATGTGACAGAAGACATACCCTGAGCTTTGTTAGTCCTAGTTCCTGACCTAAACAATGGGACAACTTATTTTCAAGTTGCTTAATCCCTTTCTCAAAGTGAGCAACTAGAGCACCCGACTTGTGCAGGCCCATTTCAAGCATTTGTAGTACTTCAGAGGATTACATATGTGCAGAGCAGAACCTCCTCCCTAGGACTGAAAGTGTTGTGGCAGACGTGCATCCAGGCCAGCGATGCACTGAACAATGGCGGGGCATGATTCCTTCCCTTCTGGTATATTCAGCACCAGGTTGTGCAGAAGTGGTGGTTTCTCAGGTTTGGCTGTGAATTCAGAAGGCTCGTAGCTAGCATTGGTGCAGCAGGTGCAGTGGCACTGGGGGCCAGAGCTCTGACAGACTCATTCAAGCCTGATAATTGCTGTATTGTACTACCCCAACAGCTGTCAAAGTGCCCATTTTCCTTGCTTGCACCAGGCCCATGGCATCCTTGCTCATCTGCTATTCTACTGGAGTTCAGGTCACCTACAGACCACAAATTGCTCCATTTTGCACTGAGAGTGACTGAGGACTGGCAATGCTGGTAGAGGAAGGCGCCATTTTCACCCTGGCTTCTGGTCCCAGCATGGAAGCAGGGGCAAGCAATGGTCCAGGAGAAGATGAAAGAACACATGGAACTAGAAGAGTCATATGGAGCTCAACCCTGCCGATGGCAAGTCACTTACAGGACCTTACAGCTTGCACCTTCAAATCATCTCTTAAAAAGTATTCCGTTAAATAGAAGCCTTCTCTATGCACCATGCTTACCTGACATTCATTCACAAGTAACAGGGGTATTCTGTATACCAGCTCTTTGTATCTCTGCCGCTGCAGGGCTCACGTTTGTAGATCACGCCATCTGGAAGGTGTTGATAAAAGAGTTAATGGAGATTGTTTAACACATGCAACTTTTGCCACAGCATAATTCTCTGTACAAACCAGATTTTGCTGGAATGGAGATATCGTATTTACAGAGTATGAAGTTTCGCTTCACATGAACAGAGGTGACTCTTAAGACAGCGTCCCCAAGCATTTTTTTTGCTGCTTGCTCGTGCTCAAACTGGTCCTTGAGTGATACAGCTGAGTGCTGTTCAAGGCAGTGTTCAATAGAACAAGCGGCACTTTGGCAGAATGACGACAGTTTCGAAGAAATGAAAGTATCTTCTGTTATCGAGAAGCCGCCACTCGGGAGGCTTTCACTTCCTGGTGCTGAGCCACCCCTCCTTTCGTTCCCTTCTTCGGAAATGGCCGCAGACAATGATTTTACTGGCTTAATTCCTGTCAAAAAATAATTCTCATGATGGCGATCACTGAAATCGCAGCCTGTAGTGGCATTGGGCAAAGTAAATGCTCTACAAATAAATGCACCCTGTCACTTTCGATTAAACGCTATCCATTCTTACATAAAATAAATGGAGGGAAAGGGGATGTCAACTTAATACCCAAAGTGATGTTTTGTAGTTTGTGAAAGTGAGTCCTAATTTTTGGAAGGAGGGGCTCTAACTTCATGCATGCCAACACGGTAGGTCCACTCCAACCCTCATGAAGTGGACTACACCCCCCACACACACACCTTTACACCCCTCCCACTAAGGGTAATTCTCAACAGGAACGGAGTGATGGGATGGGCCTTGAGGCACACGTTACCAACCAACTTTAATGGCTGTTTCAAAATGTGATAAATCTGGATTTATTTCAAAGGTCATTTACAATGTGGTTCATGAAAATGTGCGATTATCAGCAGCTCAAATGAAATGTGAATGTTCTTTTCCCATTTCTATGTGTGGTAATATTTATTTCATTAGTTATGTATAGCACTTACTCAATTAAGAAGGTACTTCAGTGCACTAGCCAAAAACAAACGACTTTACAGTGCAAGTGGTGCCAGTGATCACTTAGTTGATCTACATCAGCCATAATCATTCCTTCAATTTGTTTCCATGCATGTAGGAAGCTGTCATTTCTTTCCATCCCATTTGGGATTTGGCCTCGGAGGCCAAGTGAAGACCTTACATTCTCACTGGTCTTGAAACAAGCATTTGCAATGCAATAGGTCTCGCATTAGGAACGTTTGATCTATTGCTCTTGTCAATGACAATTTTTTTATTTATGTGTTGGTTTTGAAAATAGCAAAATTAATAGTGTGGAGGGTATGAAAAGATATTCGGGACCACTTGGTGTTGGTTTACTTATATCTTTATTAACGGAGCGCCGGGACACAACCATCAGCGTTGGAACGGTCGGCGCCAATGATGCACGATGGCCGCCTTCCGTTTCCGCTGATTCCCTTTCCTGTTCCGCCTAGCGGAACACTAGAACGCAACTGCGTTACCACATATCTCCCCCCTTTAATCACTGTGATAACAATCAACAAAAGTCTTACTTATAGTCCATGTTATAGTCTTTAAATCTTTCGGGCGTCTTGACTTCTCTGCCAGCTCTGGTCTTTACTCTCTCCATTCTCTCACTGCTAACCTGCTCTTTCCTTCCCCATTGCTCTCCTGCTCTTTCACCACCTTCGCTCATCACTTTCTCGTTCTCTTCTTCCTTGTTGCTACTCCTCTTCCTTTCTCTCTCACTCGCTTTGCCTTCGCTCACCTCCACCTTCTGCACACCTTCTTCTACTTCCTCATTTCTCCTTCCGCTACTTTCCTCTTCTCCGTCTTCCACGACATCCTCTGCTCCTACTTCCACTTCACTTTCCCACTTGATGATCTTGCTGCATTTGGCCATCCTATCCAGTGACCAAACCTTCCCATCACTGAGTAAGGCCGACCGGGCGTACGGTTCTAGTACTTGTAATGGAGGTGAGAACTTGCTTTCGCCCTTCTTCTTGAGTACCGCCAGCTTGACTCTCACCCAGTCACCTTTCTCCAGTTCAGCTTCCTTCACATTGTGACTTCTGTTGAAATGAGTCGTGTACACTTCTTGTGCTCTCTCCAAGTTCCTTTTTACTACCGCTGGAGACCATTTGCTCTGTACCACCAACTTCCTCCATGCCATGTTATCCTTGGTAAATGCTTCTCTTCCTCTCAAAACTTTAAAGGGGCTATAACCTGTGCTCCCCGGCGTGATTCTGTATGCCCAGATCATCCTTTCCAGTTCTTTCTCCCAGTCTAAACCATCATTAATGGCAGCTTGGATGGTCCCCATAATCACGCGATTAAATCGCTCCACTTGGCCATTTCCAGAGGGATGATAGATTGGCGTGCGCTTCACTTCTATTCCATTTCTTTCCGTGAATGCTATCCACTTGGCCGAGGTGAATTGAGGCCCATTGTCACTGATGATGACCTTCGGGATTCCCTCTCTTATGAATGTGGTTTGCAGGAAGTTCACTACTGCTTCCATGTTCATGTTTTCTCTTATTTCAATTTCCGGCCATTTGGAGAATTTGTCGATGAGGGCTACCACATATTTCTGTGTTCCTGCTTTATTTAGGACTGGTCCCAATATGTCCACTGACAGCATCTCCCAGGGTCCATCTGGTATTGGGAATTTTCCCAGAGGAGGTCTGATTAGGCTTTGCGACTTGTCTGCTTTGGCACATGACTCGCATTGTCTCACATGTCGTTCGACTTGCGCATCGATGGCCGGCCACCAGTAAGCTTGCCTGGCCAGGGCCTTGGTCTTGGTGATGCCCTGGTGCCCTTCGTGTAGTGGGATCATTAGATGTTCTAGTATGCCTTGGGGTGGTACTACTTTGTCCCCTCTCAACAGGAAGATGGGATTCTCGGCCAACAACAGTTCCTCTCTCACTTCCCAGAACCTCCGGAGTTCCTCCTTTAGATGTCTCTTCTCCGGCCATCCATGTACGACATATCCCTTGATGGCTTCTAGATCAACATCCTCCTTGTATGCTTCCTCTCACTCTTGCATACTTATCACCCTTTCCGCTTCTTGGATCGTAGCGACAACATAGCCTTCCCACTTCTGTTCTTCTTGGCCGCTCACGTCTTCCATAGCTGCTGCTCTGCTAAGAAAGTCTGCCACCTTGTTCTGTGGTACTGGGATGTGTTCCACATCATACAAAAAGTCCAACAGACGCAGAGTCATTTTAGCAATCCTGGGCGTAGCGTGCGCGTGGCCACTCGAGGTCAACACTCGGACCAAGGGCTTGTGGTCCGTTTTTACTAAGAATCGTGCTCCCCACAGGTACTGGCGGAATCTCTCCATGGCCCATACCACTGCCAGCATCTCCTTCTCGACCACGCTAAACTTCTCTTCATTGGGGGCTAGGGACCTGGATGCGAAGCTGACAGTATGTATCTCGCCAGTCTCTGTTCGCTGCATTAGAACTGCCCCCAGTCCTCGGTCACTGGCGTCAGTAGTGAGGATTGACTCCGCACTGGGATCGAATCCCTTAAGAGGGATGGTGGCACTCATCTCTTTCTTCAGTGATTCAAACTCTGCTTGTTCCTCCTTGCCCCACAGGAATCTGTTCCTCTCCTTGAGCAGCTGTCGTAGGTGATGCGTCTTGGATGCAAAATGGGGTACAAACTTGCTGTAGTATTCGGCCATTCCCAAGAATGACCGAACATCTTCCTTCTTGCTCGGGGTGGGTGCATCCTGAATTGCCTTCATATTTGCGGTTTCGGGCTTGATCCCCTCTTCACTTACTTCGTGGCCCAGATACGTGACTGACTGCACTCCCAGTCTGCACTTCGACCATTCCGCAGTCAACCCGTTGTCTTGTAAGATTTTGAATACCTTGTGGAGTTTTTCATTGTGGTCGTGCATGGACTTTCCCAACACCAAGATATCATCTTGAAAGAATTGGACATTGTCAACTCCTCTCAACAACTTGTGCATCATCTTCTGGAAGACCGCAGCCACCGAAGCCAGGCCAAACGGCATCCTTACGAATTCATAACAGCCAAACGGTGTGATGAACGACGTGAGATGTGTGCACGAGGGGTGTAGCTTTACTTGGTGATAGGCCGACGATAGGTCTACTGTACAAAACCATTTGATGTTCTTGGTCTTAGATAACATCTCGTTTATGCGTGGTAGAGGAAACTTGTCGATGAGTATATTCTTGTTTAATTCCCTCAGGTCCACACATAACCGGACCTTGCCGTTCGGCTTTTGAGCCACCACCAAGGGAGAAAGCCACTCTGCACTCTCTATGGCTCTGATCACCCCTTCCTTTTCGAGTCTGTCCAGCTCCTGTTGTACCGCCTCCCTGCTCCTGAATGGGATGTTCCTCGCTTTGTGCACTACAGGAGTCGCTCCTTCTTTCAGCTTGATAAGGTGCTTGTATCTCGTCAGCTCCCCTATTTGGCCGTTGAACACTCTTGGGTACGCCCGTTTCCACGACTCAACGTCGTCTCTTTTCTCCATATACATGAGTAGGATCTTCTCGATTCCTCCCGGATTGAGTTGAATCCCTAAGGCACCCTGGTCTCTCCAGCTTAACACCGAGGGGCCTTTCTCCGCTATGTATAGTTTGCACATGGCTTGGCGGTCTCTGAACTCAAACGATAGGGGACAGTACCCCAACATCGGGATCTTCTGTCCGGTGTATGTGACGGGTCGGAAGTCCATGGGGTGTAGCTTCTCTCCGTGTATTGACACAAACTTGTCTCCCAATACCTTTCTTTGAATTATGGAGATGGGAGCTCCACTGTGCGCTATCATTTCCAATGGTATTCCTCCGATGTGCATGTCCAATCGGGGCTTGTCAGTTCCTGACCCATCCATCTCTAGTACCTGGACATCTATGTACAGAATTTCCTCCAAATCTTCCGTTTCCTCCGATTCGGTGGGTTCGTCCTGCTGCTCTCGGTCTACGTACTTGACTGTTGTCCCCTTAGGTTTACGGCGGCATACTTTTTCGTAGTGACCGAATATTCCACAATACGAACATTTTGCTCGGAACGCGGGACACACTTTGTCGTTTCCTAGATGTGTAGCACTCCCGCACCTGTAGCAGTTTTGACGTCCTCCCTTGTTTCCTCTCTGATCTGTTGGATTGGTGGACTTTTGCCTTTTGCCTTCCAGATTTTTCTGCGGTTCTCTTTGCCTGGGACGCTCTCCTCTTGGTTGCGTCATTATCTGGCACACCGACTGTGTACCTCCTGTTTCCTTTTTGGCGGCTTGGGCGCAGCGTTTGGATAGTTCAACTTTCTTTACCATAGCCCAAATTTCTTTGAGCGGGGCATCTCCGTTCACCCATAGTTTCTCCTGGACATGGGTGCTTGAAGTGTGCATGATAATCTGGTCCCTGATTAGGTTGTCGTGTAGAGTTCCAAACTTGCACGTGAGTGCGAGTTTTTGCAGGGCTACCACGTATTCATCTACCGTTTCATTACTCTTCTGCTTCCTTTGGAAAAAGTTGTAGCGGTCAATCGCAACACATACGACCGGCCTGAAGTGTGCGTCTAGGTCTGCAATGGCGTGGCTGAATACATCAGTGTCCGTGGCATCCCTTTCCACTTTTACGATGGTGTCGTAGACTCTAATCCCTTCCGGGCCCAGATTATGTAACAAGATTTTTTTTCTTCTTTTACTGGAGTATGGTGCGCCTGCTTCCTCCTCTAACGCGTCGAGGTAGTTGAGGAAATATCTCTTCCAGTCCTCCCACAGCCTTTCAGGTTCCCCGGAATTGGTTAGGAATGGCACGAGCTGCGTGAGGGACGACGACTGTACCGCCATGTTGTCAGCTCTACGTCTGGCGGGCTGGGTGTGGACGGCTCTCCCTTGGGGGCTTCCTGGCGCGTTTTGCCCGGCCTGGTCCCTCGCCTCAAGGTCGCTGTCACTATCCCCCTCCTGCCGGTCACGCTCGGGAGCAGGCAGTGTCTGTGCGTTGTCTTCCCTTCCTGCTTGTGAGCCTGCCTCCCCTTCAGGGCGAGTGTTGGACAGCTCCCTACTGCCTCCTGCTAGGTCCGCCAGCTTGCTCAGCGCGGCTGCTCATTGCCGAGGCCGTAGTCCCCTCCAGCTCCTGTCCTGCCCCACGCTGCACGGGCACTATCGCTATGCTCGCTGTGAAGTGGTAGCCAGCTGGCTGTGACTCGGGCCTGGCCCTGTGGTGAGCGGTGGCTGGGCGCCTGCAGGCCTATCTTCGCTCGCAGATCATAAGCTGTGGCTTGGTGCCTGATGGACGCTCTGTGCTGCGCTCGACGCGGTCCTCTGCCACGCTCCGTTTTGAATTGGACGATACTGCCTCTGTCGATCCAGCTTCCACCTCGTGGCACGCTGCGCGTGGGTTGGGCGTCACGCCTGAACACTCGTCGCCATTGTGGAGGGTATGAAAAGATATTCGGGACCACTTGGTGTTGGTTTACTTATATCTTTATTAACGGAGCACCGGGACACAACCATCAGCGTTGGAACGGTCGGCACCAATGATGCACGATGGCCGCCTTCCGTTTCCGCTGATTCCCTTTCCTGTTCCGCCTAGCGGAACACTAGAACGCAACTGCGTTACCACAAATAGCTTTGTCATTTACAATGCCAATACTTTTATCTTTTGCAAATGTGACACCTATAGCATTTGTAATGCAACATGTTTTGTATTTACGTGACTTAGATGTATTGATATTACAAATAACAATGGCTTTTAATTTTTTTAAATAATTAATACTTAAATGAAAGTTATTGTAATGTATTGTGGCAATAGCTTAAACTTTTGTAAATAACTTTTGTGAAGATTATGTTCAGTGTATTTTATTGTGACGAAAATCCAAGAACAGAAGTGAAATATTCACTTTTTTTGTGACATTTATAATAAAGCTTGAAACATTGAGGGAACATATTTGAACCAGTTATTTTTGAATGGTTGCACAGGTTGATGCTGTGGTGGCGCTGAGTGATGATGTGGTGGCGACAAATGATGCTGTGGCGTTCAGTGATGCTGTGGTAGTTTATAGTGATGTTGTGGTGCCCTTGAGAGATGCTGTGGTGGTGCGATAGATAGATAGAGTGAGAGTGATATATAGACAGATAGTGTGAGGGCGATAGACAGATAGATAGAGGGTGATAGATAGACAGATAGTGTGAGGCTGATAGACAGATAGATAGAGGGCGATAGACAGATATAGGGCGATAAATAGATAGATAGAGGGTGATAGATAGATGGATTAATAGATAGATAGAGTGAGGACGATAGATAGAGTGAGTGCAATAGATAGATAGAGTGAGGGCGATAGACAGATAGATAGAGTGAGGGCGATAGACAGAGTGAGGGCGATAGACAGACAGAGTGAGGGAGATAGACAGAGTGAGGGCGATAGACAGAGTGAGGGCGATAGACAGAGTGAGGGCGATAGACAGAGTGAGGGCGATAGACAGATAGAGTGAGGGCAATAGATAGAGTGAGAGCAACAGATAGATAGAGTGAGGGCGACAGATAGATAGAGTGAGGGCGACAGATAGATTGATAGAGTGAGGGCGATAGATAGAGTGAGGGCGACAATAAGATTGATAGAGTGAGGGCGATAGATAGAGTGAGGGCGACAGATAGATAAAGTGAGGGCGATAGATAGAGTGAGGGCGATAGAGTAAGGGCGACAGATAGATAGAATGAGGGCGATAGAGTGAGGGCGATAGATAGATTGATAGAGTGAGGGCGATGGATAAAGTGGGGGTGACAGATAGAGTGAGGGCGATAGATAGATTGAGGGAGATAGATAGAGTGAGGGCGATAGATAGAGTGAGGGCGATAGATAGAGTGAGGGCGATAGATAGAGTGAGAGCGATAGATAGAGTGATAGAGTGAGGGCGACAGATAGATAAAGTGAGGGTGATAGATAGAGTGAGGACGATAGATAGATTGATAGAGTGAGGGCGATGGATAAAGTGGGGGCGACAGATAGAGTGAGGGCGATAGATAGATTGAGGGAGATAGATAGAGTGAGGGCGATAGATAGAGTGAGGGCGATAGATAGAGTGAGGGCGATAGATAGAGTGAGAGCGATAGATAGAGTGATAGAGTGAGGGCGACAGATAGATTGATAGAGTGAGGGCGATAGATAGAGTGAGGGCGACAATAAGATTGATAGAGTGAGGGCGATAGATAGAGTGAGGGCGACAGATAGATAAAGTGAGGGCGATAGATAGAGTGAGGGCGATAGAGTAAGGGCGACAGATAGATAGAATGAGGGCGATAGAGGGAGGGCGATAGATAGATTGATAGAGTGAGGGCGATGGATAAAGTGGGGTGACAGATAGAGTGAGGGCGATAGATAGATTGAGGGAGATAGATAGAGTGAGGGCGATAGATAGAGTGAGGGCGATAGATAGAGTGAGGGCGATAGATAGAGTGAGAGCGATAGATAGAGTGATAGAGTGAGGGCGACAGATAGATAAAGTGAGGGCGATAGATAGAGTGAGGACGATAGATAGAGTGATAGAGCGAGGGCGATGGATAAAGTGGGGGTGACAGATAGAGTGAGGGCGATAGATAGATTGAGGGAGATAGATAGAGTGAGGGCGATAGATAGAGTGAGAGCGATAGATAGAGTGATAGAGTGAGGGCGACAGATAGATAAAGTGAGGGCGATAGATAGAGTGAGGGGGATAGATAGATTGATAGAGTGAGGGGGATAGATAGATTGATAGAGTGAGGGGGATAGATAGAGTATCCTCTGTAGTTTTATGTCAATACTAGAGGTTTCCTCATTACCGAACTATTTCATACATATTTAAATTACCTCAAATAAAGTAAAGCTGAGTTGGCCAGCAACAAGATTCGAACTTGTGACCACTAAGCTAGCCATGGATCACCACAGCAGAGCTTTTACCCACAGAGTTGCCTTGCAGGTTATTTTTTGTTTCTAAAATGTGTCAACTGGTGAAGATAGCTCAAAGGAGTTAGTCATCTTCTTTCTACACAGATCAATTACACATCCAACAACTCTCAGTAGAAGTATGGTAGCACAGGTGGTTAATGCACTTATTGCAAAGATCAGTGTACATAATAGGAGGTTATTGACCTTGCTGCCCAGCATTGCCCACGACTTCCAGCTCGCGTGCAAGAATCCCAACAAAACAGCAGGGTGGGTTCGCAAGTGAGCTGATGGCTTAGGTATCAGCAGGGCCATTGGAATTGTCACTTTTGAGACATTTTCCGCAGAATCCTGGATCTGCCGCTTTTGTCAGATTATTTGCAGCTTAAGAAAATGTTTCTAGCCCAGATGGATCAAAAGTTACTAAAAATCTGGTGACACCACAGCAACATGTGTCGCTACATTTTTTAGTAACTTTTGACCCATCCAAAGCATTTTGCAAAGGTTGACTGGTCTGCTGTCTGATTGCTATATTTGGGTGTTATATCTTGGGAAGTGGAACTTTTGACCCGACAGTGTTAAGTATAAAAATGGCAGATAATGAAGTAATACTATCACAACTTTAACAGCATAATTTGCCTTCTTTTCCTGAGGCATAATGTAGTCAACCATGCTGCATAATTTGGTTTCTCTCTGCTGTGTAATTCTGGTGGCCCTGGCTATCAGACTACCAGGGGTTTAGTCCCAGCACTTGACTAAACCTTTAGTGATTTTATAAAGAAAGAAAAAAGAAATCACTTCATTTATTTGTGCCTAAAATATTACTGGTGTGAACTGCACTGAAATTAAAATATGTAAAATATGCTTGATGAACACATTAATGTGCCTTCTCTGCTCAGGCACATTACAGTTGCTACCCTGCTAGGCTGGTGCTATAGAAACACAGCTATACCGCCTTGCCTTAGAGGGACCTGACTGCCTGTTAGAAGACTGAGGGACAGGCAGATGGGTGAGGACCCCCCTGTCTTGGGGCAGAGGGGGTCCACTGCATGGCCTGCCCTCGAATTAGCCTGTAATTAGCTGACAGTCCTGGGAGTATCGAGACCCCTCACAGCAGTGACTGGATCTTGCCATCCATTACATTTAAGGGGGCTTCCAAAGTAATTAAATTGTTTGTAGGGTAGGGACCTCTACATCATGCTGGGCCAGAGCCCTGCCCCTTCCAGGCTACTATTAACAATTAGAAGCCCTGTCTGAACAGGTGGTTATTTGTGGTGTGAGCGAGGGTGTGCCTGTCCTCAAAATATGTGTATTGTGCACCAAAAGAAAGCAGCGTCCATCCCAATCTGTGAAAGGTTGACAGAAGGGGGTACTTTATTAAAAACATAAAAATGTTATTCAACACACATGTATGTTGCTAATAAGAAAGTAGGGCGGAAATTGAGGACTGCAGAGAAAAAAAACATCGGCAAAGCAGATAGGTCCCAAAGTCAAGACTTTGGGCTGTGGCGCCAGAAACACCATATCTTGAGCCAGAGGGGGAGGAGGTGGACATGGTGAAGGTGGAAGCTGCGCTGTGCATGGGATTGGTTGCAGGGTCATGTATCCAAGAGCTTGGTTTAAGTAGTGTGGTGACGGCACTGGGGCCGGCTGAGCGGCGCTGAAGGGTGGGAATGGCAGAAACATCGGAAGCTGTGTTGTTGGAACTGTTGGACCTAAAGGGGCGCCGGATTGCGTCAAACCTTTGTGAAAATGAAGTTAGTGCATGGCGTTAAGGAACGCTGCTGGATCGGATTCCGGAATCGGCCATGTGTGGAAAGTCAGCACCGAAGCCAGAGCATCCTGCAGGGAAAATGCCAGCAGAGGTCTCTGGGAAGGACAGAGATCTGTCCGGAGCCAAGTCCAAAGGATGAGCAGGGCTGTACAGAGGTGGCTGCGATGGAGTTAAGTGAACAAGCCCTGGTTCCGAGGACGAGATTCTGTGGGAGACAGAGAGCGAAGAGGGGACTTACCTCTGGAGTGTTTCTTCTTTCTGTGTTTCCTCTTCTGTACTGGGCCTGCAGAAGACCAAGATCAGTGCATGCCCTTTAACGGCATGGATGGCCTTCCTTATTCCTAGCTGTGAAGAGCCTGCCTCTCGCTCTTTAGTGGCTTTAAGGTGCATGCTGAAGCAAGACGAACAGGCCTTAAGAGTCATGATTGGAACTTAAGCACCACAGATTGCGTGAGTGTGCATAATGGGCATTTGTCCCTCACAATCACTGCAGGGTTTGAGCACTGTTTTTAGGTCTCGCCTGTCGATGCGCATGCGCATCGAGCAAGGCGAGAGTATTGCGAGTTATCCACTCTTTATCCACACTGCAAGGAATCGTGGCGATTCCTTGCAGTGCCCGTGACTTTTAAGGTCAATGCGCATGCGCATTAAGCTTATGCGCATGCGCATTGACCTTAAAAGTCACGGGCGCGTGCATGTCCGTCTTTGTTTACCCGCTCCGCCCCCTTCCCGCCGTCTCGAATTTCCCCCTGCCGCATCAAAGGCTTTCACGGCCGGCCGGCCATGCTTTCAGTTTCACGACCGGCCGGCCGTGTCAATTACATTTCTCTCCCCGCTCCGCCCCCTGCTGCGGCCGTGTCGCACTTCTCCTCCCCCCCCTACGCTTGGCACACTCTCCTTCCCATAGCCTGTTCTACGGAAGATCCTCTCACCCCAACAGTTGCTTGCTCACTGCCGTCTCCTACACTCGGGTTCGCGCTCCCGTGTCGCCGCCATCTTGCAGTTTGGCCTGCTGCCCGCAGTCCCGGAAGCTGCATACTTACAGGTCGTGCAGAGAACCTGCCCTGCCCGAAGAAGTCTCTTCCACTGCACCGGCTGAGCGTGGCTCCCTCTGTCTAACTTTGCTCACTTCCTCAACCCATTCTTCCGATACCCTCGATGCGCCCAGTAGATGTGATAACTCGATGTAGCTGCCAGGACCTGTCGGGTGGGCGGTGGAAAGCAGATGGGATTAGCATGTAAACATTACTGTGACGTCTCTGAATTGTGCCTGTTGTAATCTGGAATCACCCAATGGCGTACGCGTAATAACACAGATCACGCGACGAAATTAGAATGCCTCTTTGAATTGACGCACTGTGAACAGCTCTATTAGGGCTTGGTAGGGCTGTCACCCTCGCAGACGCATATGTCCAGTGTACAACTTCCGTTTTTAAATATATTTTTGCAAACAAACTTTTTACATTATAGGGAAAAAGGTACTATGCATTACTGTACATTTCCTAAATGTTCAATGAAATCGATCATTTTTTTAAATATTTGGCGCAAATTGTTCTTCGGTAAAATCGATGTAGACTGCATTCTACACTTCTTTGGTAGATACTATTTTATTTCAGCACGGTGTATGAGACGTTTGTTTTACCCTTTTCAAGATGGAAGCCTCATTTTGAAAAACATTGCCAAAAACCGAGAACAGTCCATATTTGAAGTATTTCGTCTATGCCTACACGTTTTGTAGTCATGCCCTTCACCGTCGTCAGCCGGTTGTAAATGCGCATGCGGATAAATCTCTACCACTGCGCGTGTCTAGAATTGTGAACTGTATGTACTGTCCTAATGTGCACTACCATAATGTGCAAATTCACTCTTAACTGTTACACCTCAACATGTCATTGCACCGCTTTCGATTGTCACCGGGCTGTGTTAATTTTTTAACCCTATAATATTTGGCCACAATATGCATACGTCTGAATAAATGATGGTACTTTTATTACATAACCGGCTTTGCTTCAGACGTTCATTGAACATATTACTGATGTTTACAAAGTAGCACAATTCTTTATTAAAAAGAGTAAGTAATTCCACTCGGAACGTTGTTTTGTTTCTGGTCTACTTGCTCGGTTCCCGGGTAAATATTGGGTTGCCCTGTTTTTGTAATGATGTATACGCACAGTGACTCATGTCACACTGCATCATCGATGACCTCATTGAACAACAGCTGTTTAATGTATTTTTTATTTTATTTAGGATGATTCAGTATTGCTGTGGTTTTAAACAGTCCCTACCTTCATGCGGTCTCCATCCGTATCTATGTCCGATGCTATGTCATCAACTGATTGAGTGTAAATAGTGAATGAAGGCACATTTCACTGGTATGGAAGTTGCTGCACTACTGATTAGATGACTAAGTCACCCAGTAAGTGACTGAGTGTGAGAGCATCAGGAAATTGTATTGAAGGAAGTTACTTGGTGTTTGAGTGAGTTAGTAAATGAGTTAGGCACTCAACAAACAAGTGAGTTGGTCTTCAACTCTATAGTCCTGAAGTGCTACTCATGTCAATACATGTTTACATAAAGCACCAAAGTATAACATTTAGTTACAAAAGTTTCTCCACATGGAGGGTGAAATGAATTAATCATGATGACCACCGGCATTGGCTTAGCTATCATTCCATTCCATCGTTTTTTGCTCATTGTGCCGTTACAGACAGTATAGGCACTCATGCTTGTCCGCATTTACATTCAGCGTGCTGGTGCATGAAATCCTAATTTGTTTTAACAGTTTGAGGGAGCGGCCGCAGGGATATATGATTTTTTTCTCCTTTGGGTGCAAGTAGTGGAAGCACGCCCTCTACTGCCTCCTGCTGGTACTAGTAGGAGCAGCTCCTTAGCAGCTATGAAGATGCAAGGCCCCTCCCTACTTTCTGCCCTGGCCCCTCCCCCTCTCCTTGAGGTGAGCTCGGCATCACCCTCGCTCATAGCCTCGAATCCATCACCCTGCTTCCAGTATGCACACCCCGAGCACGTCCTCGAAACACATTTCCATTCTGTCCATTCCTATGCATCATTCATTTATCACGCAGACACCTCTCAGATCCGTTTCAAAGCCAAACTGCAACTTTCTTGCACTCTCACTCATCCTCACTCACCCTCAACCCCTCACCCTCAACCCCTCACCCTCACTCACCCTCAACCCCTCACCCTAACTCACCCTCAACCCCTCACCCTAACTCACCCTCACCCTCACTCACCCTCAACCCCTCACTCACCCTCAATCACCCTCAACCCCTCACCCTCACTCACCCTCAACCCCTCACTCACCCTCAACCCCTCACTCACCCTCACACTCACTCACCCTCACTCACCCTCACTCACCCTCACTCACCCTCACTCACCCTCAACCCCTCACTCACCCTCACTCTCACTCATCCTCACTCACCCTCAACCCCTCACCCTCACTCACCCTCAACCCCT
The DNA here is from genome assembly GCF_964263255.1 of Lissotriton vulgaris. Classification (NCBI taxonomy): domain Eukaryota; kingdom Metazoa; phylum Chordata; class Amphibia; order Caudata; family Salamandridae; genus Lissotriton; species Lissotriton vulgaris. Next base: position 1,075,296,162 of record NC_141689.1, on the reverse strand, counting down.
CACCCTAACTCACCCTCACCCTCACTCACCCTCAACCCCTCACTCACCCTCAACCCCTCAACATCAACCCCTCACCCTCACTCACCCTCACCCTCACTCACCCTCACCCTCACTCACCCTCACTCACCCTCACCCTCACTCACCCTCACTCACCCTCACTCACCCTCACCCTCACTCACCCTCACCCTCACTCACTCTCACCCTCACTCACCCTCACTCTCACTCACTCTCACTCACCCTCACTCACCCTCACTCACCCTCACTCACCCTCACTCACCCTCACTCTCACTCACCCTCAACCCCTCACCCTCACTCACCCTCAACCCCTCGCTCACCCTCACTCACCCTCACCCTCACTCACCCTCACTCACCCTCAACCCCTCACCCTCACACAGTGCAATAGGTCTCGGAGCATTTGAGTTAGAGCTTTTAGAAATGTTTATGGCTTTTTTTTTTAATTCTTTAGCATTGGCTACAGGAAAAAAAAATGCTAAAGATTTACAAAAAAACCCATAAACAATTCTAAAAGCACGAACTCTAATGCTGCGAGACCTATTGCATTTCCAATGCTTGTTTGGGGATGAGACATGGCACTGCAGTTTTTGAAGAATTTGTGAATAAACTCAGAGAGAAGGAAGCTCTGAATCCACGTCAAAGAAAGACAGAAGAAAGTCTATTATTATGTTTTGATTGTATTTCAATATTGGTGACTGGTTTATTACGGCTACTAGATACATTTGTCCTCTAAACGAAATGCCTCAAAACCTGTGTGTATTTATTTTAAAAATCTGAAGATCACTTTGGAAGTATTGATTTATGTTAGTATCATGCTATTTACCCTTTTATTAGCATATTATCGCTTGCAAGGCCGAATAACATTTCATCCATATACGGTTGATAAAAAAATTATTTAAAGATATGATTAGCAACAACAGCATCATGTTGGGAATTTTGACTTTTATGTGCTTGTAGGAGCAGCTCACACTTTCTTAAATAAAAGCCTCTAGTGCTAAGGGCTTTAACATATACCATCTCCGATAACCCTTAGGGTCTTCATTCCATTTATAGTGGTAAACAAGTTTTGGGCACAAATAGGAATGTATGTACTTGGATTGCAAAAATACCACTTCTTGTCCCCATACAATCTTCTTCCAGCTAAAAGAGTGGCAAAATGTGTGCCCTGAAATACTGTGATGCTATATGACACTCTGCTGCATAGACTGGGAGAAACAGGTGATATTATGGTATTATTCCCCATTCTAAGGCATGGTACCAACCCCACCGTGGTGTGTGTCAGCCCGGGATCAGACAGCTTCCCGGGTACACACACTGCCACACCCGAGAATTTCACAGGTCTTTAAAAGACCATTTGCATGTTACTGAGGGCTCGCTGTTGTTTCACCCTTTCTAAGAGCCTCTGCAGCTCCACTCTTCCTATTCCTTAAAGATTAAGCCTCCCCCCAAAAAATTTCTTAGCACCCTCCCCCCCGAAATTTGGCTCTAGTTGCGCCTCTGATGAACGTGTACCCAAAGCATCACTTATCATATGTGCAGACCGTGTCAGTAGTTTTCTTGACACGAGCTAAGTGTTTAGGATGACTTAACTCCATTTCCTCGCATGTACTGGTACCTGCCTCAGCCTCAAAGGTATTTTGTGTTTGAATTGCCTTCACTTTACCTATACATTTGTAATTAATAGACCGTGGTGTGGCGTTCGTTTATAAAGATCCCGCCTGGAACTGCAGGGAAAATGATGAAATGGGCCTGGGCGGCGGAGTGACTGGTAGGAATGCAAAAATAGTCCTATTTGATTTGCGTTCATTGTAAATCCGATGAATACAAACAGCGGCGCGCTGTGATGTCCAGGCCACAGGCCACCTTCGCAGCCTTTGCGGTCGATACTGTACAGCATTAATACAAAGACAGAAGACATTCTGCGTCTACTTGAAAACAAGCATTTGCAATGCAATAGGTCTCGCATTATTTAAGTTTGAGCTATTAGTACTGTAAATGGCAATGTTTTTATTTATGCGCTATTTTAATTTTCTTTGCATAAAAAGGTACATATAAAATATGTGTTGTAGAAAAGTCATTTATGCAGTATTTACATTTTCTTTGCATAAAAAAGTACATGTACAATATTTCTTGTAGAAAAGTTAAACATTTTAATGATGTGCCCAAATAATTTTTATATGTACATTCTATTTGCAAACGGATGGGGTGGGGGGGGCGGGGGGGGTCTGAAAACTGAAGGAGGGCCTCGGGCCAGAACATCCTAACAATCATATTTTTTCATGTTTCAAATTATTTGTGGACACTTTTTCCAAAACAACATACTTGCAATTTAACAGCGAACAACAGGCTGACTCTATTTGGCCCCACCCCCTTTTGCGCCTATGACCCCTGTCCCCACGCCCTTCCCAGTGGAACTCCGGGCAATTTGTGGTATCCCTTAGTAAATCTTTTTAATTTCTAGCACACGAAAGGAGACCACAGTCACTTATGTGCCTGCGTCACCGTGGTGGATTCAAGAAGCTTCCCACGGCGTCCAGTTCTTACTGGAAAGCCGCTGTTATTGGCGAGCTCGCACTGATCCTAAACAAAGTGGTATTCTCTGTGTAACTGGTCCCCCCGGCCAGGGCAGACTGAAGTGGCTCTAACCAGATTTCTACTGCTCCTTGCTCAGTAATTGCTGCTTCTACATGCCGGCTGCAAACCTGAAAACACTTGGAGATCTTTTCCGTCCATCTGAATTTCTTGAATGAGTGTCCAGCGGCGTTAAATTTACCGGTTGTGTTTTTAATTTGCTACATTAAAATATTAATGAAGCACTCAACAAGAGGAACAATAAAAATACACCCTTTACATTTGTTTCACAGCCCACGCGGGCATGCATATGAAAGCAACATGAAGGCGATATTAAAATACAAAAACAACAGGAAACAAGGCGGAAGAGACGCGAGACGCCAGCGGCCAGTCGCGTGCACATCTCCTGTTGTTGTGTTGATTGCGAGAGTGCCGCCGCGCTGCCCGCGGCGAATCTAATTACATTTTTTCCCCACTTCAGTGCCTGAATAAAGTAATTGAGAACTGAAAAGTGTTGCATTACCTTTGCAGACAGTTACATGTGGAGACTGCGTTATAACACCCAGTTCAGCAGTAGAATTGTCCTGCGACCAGGAAGTCAGGCAGGCCGGGGGCATTACTGCGGGACACCTCTGTGACGTCATTCCCGGGCCGCGCTCTGATTGGCTGCTGGCCCGGGACCTGACGTGCAACCAGGAAGAGGAGCCGGCAGCAGGAAGTGGCGTGAGCTTTGCGGCCCCGGGGCTCCTGTGACCAGGAAGGAGCCCTGGATACTGTTTCCCTTAAAGTCCCGGTCCCGAGATGGGGGACCGGGTGAAGACCCGCGGGGCGAAGCGGGCGCACTGAGGAGGCGGGGCTCCCATGTGGAGAGAGAGCCTGCAGCTGCGGAGGAAGGGAAGGAGCCTGGAGACCCGGGGAGCGCCCGCCAGACACCGGTGAGTGGAGCCGGGAGGAGAGGGGCTGGTGTGTGTGGAGGGGTCTCTGTGTATGCGTGTAGGTGCGGCGGCGACGGGGGGTTTGCCTGTGTATGCGTGTGTATGTGCGCATGCGTGAGTGCTGTGTATGCATGTGGCTGTGATGTGCGCATGCGTGAGTGTGGGTGCGAGTGCAGGCAGCTGAATCCAGCCGGGGAGAAGCGCGTGGCAGTTTCTTGTCCGTTATTCCCCCGTGTCAGCTCGCTATAGTTCTCCACCTGGACCGCATCCTTCGGATGCGTGTTCCCAGGCTCGACCTAAAAAGGATGTGTTAAAGCCAAGCTGAATATGCCAAATTCGAGGCTGTGTGCCCCCACACAGCAGTAGATTAAAATTGCTTCGGTTAACCCTTTACATAACGATCCATGCAAGAAACAAATACTTTTAAAACAAACAAAAAAATAATTCTGACGTAATGTAAAATATACTAAACGTAAGCTTTAGATGTCAATACTACTATAATTGAAACATGTTCTATTCCATTACATTGCGTTTCTGGTTTTAAAAATAGACATATAGTTAAACATTGTTTTTTGTTCCAAAAGCAGTGTCTTTTGGAACCATAATGCAATTTCTTCCACCTGCATGTTCATGTCAGGTAACAGTCGTCTCCAGTAATGGGAGGGATTAGGAAATGTCACTGATCTTTTGCCCCCTACCCCTTTCCTTACCCAATTTAAGCAGGAGTCAGGGGCTCTTCTCCGTGAAATATTTCCCAGCATGAAAGGGATAGCCGCGTCCGGAAGCAAAGAGCACATTTAGCTTTTTCTTCTTTGAGACAGTGCTGGGTCACGAGGAGCCGGACCACCGCGGTGACTGGGTCGACCGGCCCCACGCTGCAAGCGCTGCTTCTGACAGACAGACTGCCTGCCTCACATTAATTCACTTCACACCACTCATATCACGGCCGCTTCCCGGGTCTCTCTGCGCGCGCGACCTGTCTGGCTGCCTGCACCTGCATCAGCACATACACACAAAGGCCATGCAACGATAACCTTTCCCTCGCCTTAAAGGGACAGGGCTCATACTTCTATCAGTGTTACCATAAGGAAAATAGAACACGAGCGGAAACTCAGGAAGCTGTAAAGATGTATTAGGAGAAAAGGGCGTGGCCAACCAAGACTGCCGTGTAGACGTGACTCCCTACTGGTGCTGAGTGGGGAATGAGCGGAGGAAGACACCCCGTTAGCCAGCGCTGAAACCAAAGGACACGAGGGGCGGGACCTGTAGTGCCGCCGATGCGAATTCTCTGATGAGCGTTGCCTCGCTTCTGCCGAGAGGTTTAGCAGACGTGGGAGACTTTCTGAGTGCCGAGTTGATGCAGCAGACCCAGAGAGACTGAAGCGGTGGCACGGACAGAGGAGATTAGGCAGAAGACGACAGAAGTGGAGGTGGCTCTTGACCCAGCTGCTACGCTGTGAGCTATTGGTGAGTGCGAGGCCAACAGCGGCCGTCTAGCACGGAGGGATTGAAGGCCTACAGACCACAGCCGTGCCCGGTGAGTGGGGTGGGGAGGGAGGGGGGTGTGTGTGAGTGTGCGCGTGCATGCGTGCGTGCGTGCAGTGTGCGCGTGCTTGTGTCTGTGTGCAGGGGGGGTGCTGGCTGTGTGTGTTACGGCATGCGAGCCAGGCGTAAGCAAAACGCGTCCAAAGCGCGTCCACAGTCCCAAATCTGCGTGTGCCCGAGTCTATCTCCCTTGAAAGCCATCTCAATCACAATAGGTCTCCAGAGCGAGACCTAAAAAGGGTGATATGGTGCCATGCTCATTCCCCAATATTGTGGTGTGGGAAACACACTACAATGCAAAGTAAGGCGGCCAAAAATTACTAAGGGCAAATCAAAATTGAATATAGGAAGTGAAGTTAGCTAGCAAAATGGGGAAAACACCACGAGGCACAAAAACCTCTCAAAAATGTAGCATCACAAAATTCTACATTTAGAGCACAACAAGAAGCACCAGGCAGAGAGAAGTGACTGAGTGCAAGGAAGCTAAAATTTGATGAAACCACAGTCTGCCCGGGCATTGAAAGGGAACGAGGATAATAGTACTTGCCTTACAATATCATCCAAGATGATCCGGAAGTTAAAGAGGGCCATTTGGGTATGTATTGGATTGATCAAAATGTATTAAAATCATAATTTTACCAAACACAATTAAATATTAGTTTTACACCAACACAGGTTCCCTCCAAAAAGAAAACAACCCTTTTTGTCTATCCTAGATCTTAATGACCTAGTTACTTACTAGTACTCTTCATTACTCCGAATTCAGATCTCTCTTGTCACAGTGCTTAACGTGAGCCTTGTCTCAAGTTAAGGGCTCAGGCGTTTTCTGCCCCAGCTAAAACAACTTACTAAAATCTGAAATCCTTAAAATATTGGTTCTCCGGGGGACTCCCTCTAAGCTTGTGCTTGAAAGCAGAAGCGCCATTACGTACTTCCTTTTTAACGAGCAAAATACAAATAGATGTAAATAAGCATTGAACACAGTGGGGACAGTGGACGGGTGCTGTGGGAGTGAAGTAGTGGACTGTAACGAGGAAGATCTAGCCACAAAGCACACTCTAAAACAAGCATTTGCAATGCGATAGGTCCCGCATTTGCAGGAGTTTGAGTTATTGGCATTGTAAATGACAATGACTTATTTCTCTGTTTTCAAAACCTGGAAGAGGTGTGTAAACATGCACTTTAAACTTATAGGGGCACATGCATCAAGCATTTTTTGAGTCGCAAACGGTGCGATTCCTTAAAATCGGCCGTTTGCGATTCCAAAAATGCTTTTTGGAATGCATCAAGCATTTTTAGAAATCGCACATTTTTGCGATTTCTAAAAATGCGATTGCTTTTAAGAAATCGCAAATTTGAGATTTCTTAAAAGCAATGCATGATTACTTTTATAATTGCGAATTCGCAATTAGGGTGTCAAATTTACCGAGTGGTTGAACCACTCGGTAAATTTGCAAAAAGTGTTAAAAACGCTGCAAAAGCATTTTTTACACATTCATGTTATGGACACACATGTCCTTAGGACATGTGTGTGTGCAACATGATGCGAAAACAACATTTCATGGGTGCGGGGGGGGGGGGGTCATTTGAACTCCCCTTCCCACCCTTGAAATGCAATCAGGATTTGCGATTAGCAAAGTGCGAATTCGCAATTCCCATTCATTCCTATGGGCATTTTAGCCCATAGGAATGAATGGGAATTGCGAATTCGCACTTTGCTAATCGCATAATATTTGAGAATCGGTAAAAATTGCGATTTTTACCGATTCTCAAATATTTTGAGAAAATGTACATGCATCCCATTTTGCATTTCCTAATTTGCGATTCCCTAAAAATCGCAAATTAGGAAGTGCAAAATGAAACAATGATGCATGTGGGCCATAGTCCTTGCTTATGAGAAGCAAGGCTGGCAGTAAAAGAGGTGCAGTTACTGGCACCATTGCTTCTTCTAAGCAACGACTATATGTACAAAGAGTGTGTTTACGAACCTCTTGCAGGTTTGCAATGCACATAAATAAAATGCATTGTCATTTACAATGCCAATAGTTCACATTTTTGCAAATGCGAGACCTATTGCATTGCAAATGTTTTTGGTTCTTGCATTGCTGTAAATGTATTTACTTATGTGCCCTTCCTCTAGGCAGAGTTACAGGCCCCCACCCCTCCCCAACAAATCCTTTGTATTAACATGGGGCTATACAAATTATACACTGGGGTCTCGGACCTTGGCCTAGAAATCAACACTACAGCACTCCATGGCCAGAGCATTTATATGTCCTGTCCGTAGGGCAGGCCTAGTAACACTCCAGATACAGGCGTACTCGGTCCAGAAGTACCCTTTCAGGAGTTGGTACGAGCAGAAGAGTCGCACCTGAAGAGATAATATTCAGATCCATAAATTTAACTAAGGCAGTCTGCAGCTTAACAGATGAAAAGTCTATTTGGATTGCCAGCTCATGAGCCCGTGCTAAATATTAATTTGTTTTAATCTAAAAACAAAAATCGTGCGTCCTCAATTATTAATGGCATAATGTTTTCATTGATTTAACTTTTTCGGATATAAATGGATTGGGTGAGTAACGCTACGAAGATTACACACGCTGAGGTGCTTTGCAGTATAAATTAAACAAGCATTGGCAAAGCCAAAAACAAACATTTTATTATAGCAATTTCCCCTTTTGATAATTACATCAGTGTGTGCCTTCACAGCAGATCCATAAACTACTTCCGATGAAATCCTCTTCCAAACCATGTCAATTCAACGCAGTATAACACGCGCACAGCATTTTGGGCAGCTAACAGAGATTCTCTCGATGGGAATATGTGCTTGAGTAGGCAGTCAACCTCGAAGAGGAATTCCTGCGAATAGCGTTACCAGATAGCATCTTGTGTGGAGTTCAATGGGCTGCGGATACCACTGAAGCTATGCGAGCAGGGGCCAAGTCTACAGCGAAGCGGAAAGAAAAATTATCAATGGTAATTTTTCCATTCCGGATGCCTGAAGACAGACTTCACAGGAATAGGTCTTTTAAAGAGGCGCAAGACGACAAAAGGGCGCAGCAGAATACTAATGTTTGTAGACTACATATCCCAGTTTGCCCTGAGGGTACTCTGTCCTCGCACCAAAACAAAGGCACAGTCACACGCTGGGTGGCAGCTTCGGTTATAGCTCTGTCAGCGATTCCCTCAAGAGCCCCGAAACTTTTAAATTTAGACCCAATGCCAAAAAGTGTAGGTAAAACAAAACCCCAAAAAATGATAAAAAATAAAGTAATGAACTATGAAAGTGGGTTTGATGCGGGGTGATTAAATAAAACGGTGTGAAGGTACTCTTAATAAGTAGCCTTGGTCCATGATCAGCCACGTTGTAGCGCTATTAAAGAAACAGGGGGTCGCTCTTTAGTGCCATATATAAAACAACCCTTGGACGGACCGTCCCTGTCTGTTTGTTAACTTGAAGCGGGCAGCAGGGCGGCTTCGGGTGTGGGGGCGTCTGTGTTCACAGGGCCCTGTTTGAACTCGTACCCCCAGACGTGTGTATTCCCAGTGGCACCAGCCCCCTCACACAAAGAAATTATTATTGGAGGGGATGTGTATTGTCTGCAGCCTGCAGAGAGACCAACTCACAGGATACCCTCAACAGTTTCAGAACAATTCTGTGCTGCTTGGTGAGTCAGATCGTTGATTGCCAGGCGCCCAATAAAGAAACACTCTCTGCCCTCGACATTCACCTTTTTCTTGTCTTACTTATGGCCCACCTGCAGTTAGTGTTTGTTACCAACCACTTCGAAGTTCTTGTGTACTTTTCGATTTGATGTGTGTTATATAGTTGTGAGGTATTTGCTGTGCAAGTGGTGCTGTGCAAGTGGTGCCTGTATGTGTAGCCTGACTGGGAGATGATGTGTGCTGTTTTGTGTTCTGGAGTGCAAGTTTTCCAATTAGAATCAGAAAGAGACCTGGTTTGGGGAACTGCTGGGGTGCAGGTTCAAGGATCACTGCATTTTTAAATCGTATTGTCTATTTCAGTCTTTAATAAAGCATGTTAAACGCCTGGTTTATTGTAAATTAGCCAAGCAGTTAACAGTAAAAGATGAGGGGTCACCCGAGTGGTTACTACTTCCAACCGGGGTTGCTCGCTGGCTGACACCACCCCAATTTTCCCGAGTGCATACCGGTAAATGTTGTCACAGATAGATTTTACTCACAGCAATATTCAATTCACTGTTTGCCAAAAATATGAAAAGATGATCATTCTGTCGCAGTGCATACTTTCTCGTTAACAGACTCAAATAAGATGCATTGAACTGGATTCAAGTGTGCTTTAATTCCCGATTCATTCTACTCGATTCCAGTGTGCTTCAACCAACCCCTCCTGCCTCGACACTTTCTTCACTTTGTGTCAACCTTTAAATCTTAGAGCATGTTACACACTAGTCCCTGATGTACTCATTGTAAAAACATTAAGTAGTGGAGACGGTTTGCCTAGCTAGACACTTGAGTGAGAAATATTTTGTTCTCTGCCCTGACCCGGATCACTTGCACTCTGCTGCCCGTCGTAATGTGCAGGCAGCGTCGCCCAGGTGAAAAACCTCTCTCCTTTCGCCAGTGACCTGCTGATGGATGGGGTTAGACTTTGGCATCCGATGCCAGCGGCCCTTTTAAACAAGCATGGTGAAAGTGGTTAGGCCGGAGCAGCTTCGGGACGGCTTTCACGTTAAAGCAAAACAAATGCAGCATCCCGCGAGTGGTGCGGGTGTGTCCGTGTCTGAATGCGTACGCATGCACATGTTTTGTCCGTCTCTGAAGATCTAACAAGCCTGCGAGCAAAAGAGAAGCTGTGCAGTGCGCGTGCACATTGCCTGTCCAGGTGCGCACATGAACTGAAAGCTAAATCAAGTGCGGTGGGAGTATGTGAGGCAGAGAGGAGACGCCAGGCGCGTGCGCATCGCCTGTCCGGGCACGCACATGGCCTGTCCCCCTTCTCGCACCAAACCGACAACAATAGTCTCGTCAAGGCGAAGCAGAGCATGCGCTGCATCGCTAGGCGAGACTTAAAAACAAAGGGTCGCTGACACTGGCACCCATGGCCTGCGGAATTTTCACACCTCTCAATGGACATTGACTGCTTACTGCCTCAAAAGATAAGCTTGAAAGCCATTTTGTACAGTAGTTTCCAGCTCATCTTTCCTGCCACCTTGTGACGGTGTGAAAGAAGCAAAAATCATCTGACACATGGTGGCACCGGGTGGGTTGGCAAGTCTACACTAACCAGCCTTACCATTTGGGGGCAGGGTATGGTCGGATAAGACAGGGACCTACAGGCAGTGCAAGGCGTCCTTTAAGGTCTTGTGTTGCTGTGTTTACACGACTCGCTGCATTGCCACACTGTCTGATGGTGCAAAGGTGGCACGAGCATCAAGACGTGTGACTCAGACTGCTGCAAAAGCTAAATCAAGCTCATGGGCCACATGAATGATAACAAAACACAATCCAACCAGAAAATGTTGTGCAATACCAAATGGCCATCCTCTTACAGGCAAAATAGAGCAGCGTGTTTGGGCTTAACAGGGTCTGAGCCATTTGTAGTGCCGTGCATGAAATAAAGACAGACACTTACTTTATATTTAGGGAGCTTTATTACCGTACTCCTCACTCGTCCCTGTCCCTACTCTAACTGCCCCTTTCCTGTCTCCTCTCCTCCTCTTCCTCTGGTCCCCTAGCTCCGCCCACTCCCAACTACTAGAATGCATCACAATATTACATCTCCCCACTTGTTAACGAAATGAACTTAGAGTCCAACATATTTGTAGTTCCTTAGCGTCCAACATATTTATAGTTCCTTGATCAGCCACACGGGTTCGCAGGCCATTCGTTTGAGCTATGGAGACGCATCTCTGTTTCCGTTGTGTGGCTTTCTGTCGCCTTGATGAGAGCATCCTTTACTACCAGAGTGCATCTTTGCAATTGCACGACGTCTTGTGTGATCGACGTATGCTCATATTTGTGGTGATTTTCTTCAGCTTCTGGGTGTTCCACTCACCTTCAGGGTCTGAGGTGACTGTGAAGGGCTCAGCTTGATATTGGCAGTCTGTCTTCCTTTGTGACTCTTGTTCGATTGACGCTCGATCCCCTTTCTGAGGGGATGTTGTTCTGGTTCTCTTCCGAGCACCCGCATGAACTTTTACTTCTTTTTGGCTTGTCCGGTTAAGGGCAACACTGCCCTCCTGTTCAGAGTCATGTATGCCAGACAGTAAGGTACTATTTGAAGAGATCGTCTTGGTTTGGTTTGGGGACTCAATTGGTGCCTCTGGTTGTGTCATCCACTCCCGCTCGCGTTTGGGACTGGTGAACCCTTGGACCATCTGGGCATATGTATGTTTCTCTTTCATCCGATAATGATCTGTCTCTATTGACACGTCTGGCTTTCCTTGCAGATTGACTGGCTGGTCCTTTTCCGTCCGGTGAGTAATGTCCACTATATCTGTTTTCCTTTTGTAGGCCCTTTGAGTCAGCCTCGCTGACCCCATCAGGGGTGACGGTGTATTATTTATGTCTTGATACACCTGTGACTGACATGACAGGTTGTCTTGTGAAGTGATTGAGTATGTAGAGACATTGGTGTGAGTTGAGAAGAAAAATAGCAAACCAATTGATAATATTAGTGCCCTTGTTGCAACCTCATTTTACATATTCATTACATTGACATTAATAATTCGCTTAGACAGCAACGTATGAATAATATATGATTATTTTATTTTTCTTATTGTTTGTTTCATTTTTATGTCTTTTTTTCCCTTTTAAACAACAAGAATTTATATTTCTTCTTTAAAACGTAAATTCATTTAGTTCATAAAGTAACAATTATAGTTCATACCAGTGACAGTAAATAACATGCAATACCTATTGTGAACAAAAACACACAACAATATACATTTAAATACAAAAAAGGTGCTGTACATATGTTCGGTCGATGGAAAATTTTATGAAGGCAAATGCGGTAGAATAGAGCACAACGCGTTTCGGCCTGAGGCCTTCATCAGGTGACCGTCATTTCGTTTTTTACACAGACAGGTGTACAACAAGTTCCTATACAGACAAGGATAAAACGCATAAAGTACATACATCAATATTTTATAAAAATTGGTATACATTTACTGTCTAAGCATACACTGCAAGGTTGAATGAAAAAGAAAGCGAGTCTTATTATAGCAACCTACTGATACGCTAAAGTTCAAATGTTGTTTTATAGACATTTATTATATATTATATCTGATTACATGATACATTTCCAATATGTGTACATAGTAGGATAGCAGTCCTATGTCCTATGTTATCTTAACAATTTACAAGCAATATATAACAAATTGTTATAAGACACTGGCATTTAAAGTCTCATTTTATTTTGTCACCCATCTTGCCTATGTGATCTAACTAGGGTTTTCAGTGTTTCTGATAGTTATAGTTATGAAAAAGGCATAGAGAGGGAGAACGGAGAGAGAGACTAGAATTGTGTATAACGAATAGAAAGGGTAGAAAGTTAGGTGTTCGTAAAGTCATAAATACAAAAGAAAAGAGTTCATGAGCTCTAAGTAAGGGTGTTAATTAAAAAAAGGATGAAAAGAGAAGAAAAGAAATTGGTACAGAGAGGCTAATTACCAGCTACTTATTTACTCACTTTACTTAGTTATCCTGTAGAGTAAATTCCAGTTATTTCATAAAACGGAGGTTCTGTTGTTTTTGATATTAAGGAGGTTTCAGCAGGAAATATGTAGCACTAAGGAAATAGATATGCTCAGTTTTATATCACGGAACATATATAAGCGACCGTTTTTTATTATATGTGGAATAGTGAGTTAACTAGAGATACCTGATATTTGCTGTTTCCACTTCTTATTTTCAATCAAGGTTACTCATAGGATATATTTTCTTTAGTTGAGTAATGATTTACAGGCACAACTTATTTCACTCCAAATTGGTTCCACAGTTATGATCTACAGGAAAAAGCCACTTTTAGATTCTATATATATATATATGTATTTTTCTGTCCCTACAGATATATAGAGGCTAATCCCACTAAATACTTAGAGCCTGCAATGTTAACCTAAATGAAGGTTCTCTCCATTGGAATTGGCTTATATTTAAGGCTGTATGCTGCGTGATAATTAACCTGTTTTAGTTATCAAAGACAGGTTTACTAGCGATACTCTGTGTCTAAACTCTCAAAGCTTCGATAAGAGATGCCATTTTAACAGGTATTGAAGAACTGTATTAGGGGATTCTTACCTTAACAATAATTACGTTGAAGGAAGGATATTTTTCGAATGATTAAGCCATCGTTATTTATATTTTCACACACACCATTCCTGAAAATGTTATTGAAAACGCAAAGTTATAATCTCTACTTTCTATTCATACTATGCTAGGTTTAAATTTTCCCTATTATGTCCTTTTGGTTAAGAAAATACCTTATTGTAAATTGTAGAGAGGACTGGTCTCACTAGGTAGCCTCTTCCAAACTTTGGTATCTGAAAACAGAAAGACAAAAAAACGGAATACCGAGTATAGAACGAGTCCATCTCTTGTATGGGGGTGTTGTAAGATAAGGGGGTTCTATGCTAAAGCCTACCCTGGTCTAAATAAACTTACCTCGTAGATGTGCGCGTTTCTCCGTAGTCAAGGGGGTCTGCTGGTGTGCACTTCCAAACGTGCCGGCGTGAAACTGATGGAAATGTCGCCCGGTATTTATAGGTCAGGTAAGGGCTTTAATTGATGTCAGCTGCATGGCCTCATTGTGGATTGCTTACGTATTTTTAAAGAAAAAGGATCCCTTTTAGATCCTGTATAGATAGAAACTGACGACGGCTAAACTGTAGTTCTTCCCATAGCTAGTAGACTACAATAGAAAGCAACAACAGTTTATCCGGGTGGTGTTAACCCAGATTTCTTTTAGCAAGAAACAGATAGTCCTGTTGTCTTGTATAAAAGACCAATGTGGCGCATATAGTTTCCAGTGTGATAGAGAGCGTCAATATTTTTATATATTTCCTAATTGGAAAATATTCCAACTTTTAACCCACGTGCGTTTATTTTTAAAGAAACCTATTTTATGAATTGAACAGAATTATTTGCTGAAACAGAAAAAATAGTTTTGACCAAAATAAGAATGTATAATGAGAAAAAAAATATATTATCATATATTCTTATGAGAGGGTTATGTTAAAGAATAGAGAACTATATCTGTTCTCATTATTCCAGAAACAGTATATGTAACGGACTGTGTTATAAATAGAGATGGAGATGCACTATCCTACGAGGGGACATATGACATCACAGGTTCTCTACCAACGTTGTTATTCTGTTTAGGAATGAGGTATATTTATATCCAGATTGGAGGTGGTAAAGAGCAGTGCATTCTATTTTAGTGAAACTGGCTGCCAGTTTCACTAAAATAGAATGCACTGCACTGCACTGCACTGGATATAAATATACCTCATTCCTAAACAGAATAACAACGTAGGTAGAGAACCTGTGATGTCATATGTCCCCTCGTGGGATAGTGCATCTCCATCTCTATTTATAACACAGTCCGTTACATATACTGTTTCTGGAATAATGAGAACAGATATAGTTCTCTATTCTTTAACATAACCCTCACATAAGAATATATGATTATATATTTTTTTTCTCATTATACATTCTTATTTTGGTCAAAACTATTTTTTCTGTTTCAGCAAATAATTCTGTTCAATTCATAAAATAGGTTTCTTTAAAAATAAACGCACGTGGGTTAAAAGTTGGAATATTTTCCAATTAGGAAATATATAAAAATATTGACGCTCTCTATCACACAGGAAACTATATGCGCCACATTGGTCTTTTATACAAGACAACAGGACTATCTGTTTCTTGCTAAAAGAAATCTGGGTTAACACCACCCGGATAAACTGTTGTTGCTTTCTATTGTAGTCTACTAGCTACGGGAAGAACTACAGTTTAGCCGTCGTCAGTTTCTATCTATACAGGATCTAAAAGGGATCCTTTTTCTTTAAAAATACGTAAGCAATCCACAATGAGGCCATGCAGCTGACATCAATTAAAGCCCTTACCTGACCTATAAATACTGGGCGACATTTCCATCAGTTTCACGCCGGCACGTTTGGAAGTGCACACCAGCAGACCCCCCTGACTACGGAGAAACGCGCACATCTACGAGGTAAGTTTATTTAGACCAGGGTAGGCTTTAGCATAGAACCCCCTTATCTTACAACACCCCCATACAAGAGATGGACTCGTTCTATACTCGTGTATTCCGTTTTTTTGTCTTTCTGTTTTCAGATACCAAAGTTTGGAAGAGGCTACCTAGTGAGACCAGTCCTCTCTACAATTTACAATAAGGTATTTTCTTAACCAAAAGGACATAATAGAGAAAAATTTAAACCTAGCATAGTATGAATAGAAAGTAGAGATTATAACTTTGCGTTTTCAATAACATTTTCAGGAATGGTGTGTGTGAAAATATAAATAACGATGGCACAATCATTAGTAAAATATCCTTCCTTCAACGTAATTATTGTTAAGGTAAGAATCCCCTAATACAGTTCTTCAATACCTGTTAAAATGGCATCTCTTATCGAAGCTTTAAGAGTTTAGACACAGAGTATCGCTAGTAAACCTGTCTTTGATAACTAAAACAGGTTAATTATCACGCAGCATACAGCCTTAAATATAAGCCAATTCCAATGGAGAGAACCTTCATTTAGATTAACATTGCAGGCTCTAAGTATTTAGTGGGATTAGCCTCTATATATCTGTAGGGACAGAAAAATACATATATATATATAGAATCTAAAAGTGGCTTTTTCCTGTAGATCATAACTGTGGAACCAATTTGGAGTGAAATAAGTTGTGCCTGTGAATCATTACTCAACTAAAAAAAATATATCCTATGAGTAACCTTGATTGAAAATAAGAAGTGGAAACAGCAAATATCAGGTATCTCTAGTTAACTCACTATTCCACATATAATAATAAACGGTTGCTTATATATGTTCCGTGATATAAAACTGAGCATATCTATTTCCTTAGTGCTACATATTTCCTGCTGAAACCTCCTTAATATCAAAAACAACAGAACCTCCGTTTTATGAAATAACTGGAATCTACTCTACAGGATAACTAAGTAAAGTGAGTAAATAAGTAGCTGGTAATTAGCCTCTCAGTACCAATTTCTTTTCTTCTCTTTTCATCCTTTTTTTAATTAAACACCCTTACTTAGAGCTCATGAACTCTTTTCTTTTGTATTTATGACTTTACGAACACCTAACTTTCTACCCTTTCTATTCGTTATACACAATTCTAGTCTCTCTCTCCGTTCTCCCTCTCTATGCCTTTTTCATAACTATAACTATCAGAAACACTGAAAACCCTAGTTAGATCACATAGGCAAGATGGGTGACAAAATAAAATGAGACTTTAAATGTCAGTGTCTTATAAAAATTTGTTATATATTGCTTGTAAATTGTTAAGATAACATAGGACGGGGCGCTAGGTGGCGGCAAACCAAGATGGCAGCACTGGTGTGAGGCTCTCGTCAGACCGAGCACTATCACACGATCCTGCATCATCCTGCCTAGTGAAAACGGCCTGACTTTACTCCCAACGTGTTCCTGACACCTAGACGAACACAGCGGTGCCTGGATTGCCTTCAACGGACGGCGGGAACTGATGCCCCAGAGCAACTGACCTTGAGTGGGCCCGGGCGCTGGAGAGGGAACTTGCGGTCGGCGGAACGACCAACCAGGAAAGACCGGTGCTTTCAGGCCTGCACGCAACGGCCGGAACGTCTCTCCCGCTCCAAGGTCCAGATTAGCCCCAGCACTTGGGCGCTGTCGTCGGAGGTGCAACCCTGCTCGCGGGAGAGGTACGTGTGGCCCTGTTGCCCCCCCCCCCCCCCCCACTGCCAAGAGCGGGACTGTTTGACGGCGGTCCCGGCGCGCACTGCACCCCCGAAGCCTTGACATCCTGCTGACCCCCCCGGTGCGCGGCAGGGACCGGAGACTGCCACAGCCGCGCCAGCTGCAACGCGCCGGAACACCCAATTTGCCGAAATAGTGCGGCATCATCGCCGGCTCCTTCCCGAGGCACAGTCTGCACTCCAGGCCGCGGCTGACGGCCTACTAATTCGGGACCGGGAGGAGCCGCCTGCACTCCGACGCATCCGCGGGGCTCTGCCCATTGCTACCTGCACCTCCAGGACACCTCGCAGTGTGCACCCCACGGCCCCCCCCCCCCCCCCCCCCCCCGCTGACCCTCTACTACACCCGCCAAGAACTGGGGCCCATCTGGCCAATTTCTTTATAGAAGTACCCCCCTCATCTGACCAGCTTGGGGCAACTACACCATTCTTACTGGAACACCGTGGTTCAGCCCCTCACTCGCAGGTCAGCCTCCCAAATGTACTCAGCTGACCCAGTCTGAACAACACCGTGTGGAGCCGGCACTAAGTGAGGGCTGGGGTTCGCGTGCGGCCATCTTGTACTCTATGTAGGCCCTGGGGAACACGTGGCAATCGCGACGCCCACTGGCCTGGCCCCCCTGAGACCTAAAGTGCGCCCGGATTACAGGCTCTTTCGCACCTGCCACCCGCCAGTTTCTGCTGGCCCTACTGCTGTCCTCGCCCTACGCCCTGGCGTCCTCCTCAGCCGTGTTATCGCGGACTCCTCGGCGCGAAATGGGCCGCAACGACGCAAGGCAGTCCAAAATCCCCTTTGAATCCAAAAAAGCGTCCAAAACGCCATCGGAAAGGGCGGACAGCCCTACCGCCTCAGCACCCCAGGAAGAGGACTGGAAAGCACTTCTATTGGGCATGAGACAGAGCCTTTCCTCCATTGATGCCAAAATAGACACCATCAATACACGCATGGACAGCGTCGTGGCGAAGCTTGAACACCATGACACTCGCATCAAAGAGACGGAGGACAGAATCTCTGTGCTGGAGGATGGGGCTACTTCCTCTGCCAGACAAGTCACACAGATGGATAGACTACTAAAAATAATAGCGGACAAAAACGAGGATTTGGAAGCGAGGTCCCGACGCAACAACGTCCGCGTCCTTGGCCTTGCAGAATACACCAACACCGGAAAGATGGAGATTTTCATTGAAAACCTTATGGTGGAATTGTTTGGGAAAGAATCCTTCTCTCCGCACCTCATAGTGGAGAGAGCTCATAGGTCTCTCGCTGCCCGACCCCCTCCAGGGGCCCAACCACGGCCCATTGTCGCCCGCTTCCTCAATTACAGGGACAGAGACGCGGTGCTTCGCCGGGCAAGGGAGATTGGCACAGTCACTTATGGCAACGCGACGCTCTCCTTCTTCCCTGACTTCACCCCTTCAGTCCAGGAAGCCAGGCGCAAATTTGCAGGGGTGAAGAAGAAACTCCAATCACAGGAAATTCCATATGCCATGCTATATCTAGCCAAACTGAAGATAACACACCAGGGCACACATCATTTTTTTCAAAACCGGCAGCAGGTGGAAGACTTCCTTAAGCATCACAAAAGAGAACGCGCCAGGAATGAGGCTGAGTCACGACGCTCTAGGTCACAGTCCCCAATGTCTCAACAGGAGTAATGAACTGAGATGCCATCCTGATCACGATGATGCTGACCACTGAACATAGTATGGCCGGACTCTGCATTTCAAGGTGAGGTACATGTACTGCTTTAAATCTCACTGGACTTTGATTACGCAAGTGCTCGGTCACCCACCTCCGTCCTGCTCATGACTGCTGGGTCCATACCTGGCGTCTAGTGGGTGAAAGTAAGGAGGTGGATGGCAGGTCTGGAGCCCCTGGATCTCCGTCCCCAATGGGTGATCCCCTACAAACCTTTGTCCTATCTTTAGTTTTGGGGTTGTTAACAGAAGGGAGGAGGGTGGGTGAACTAGATGCCCGGCCAGTTGAGGCTGCCGGTGTGGGTGGGGACACAATCCGCTCTTATACTGAGACAGCAAACGAGCTGACCACACAGTTTATGCATAACACGTCTCATGCTGCAACGGTACTGCATCGCCGGCCTGTTGGGGTTGCCGGGGATGTTGGGTACACTACTTGTTTTAGTTCCGACAGCGTAGCCGCTGCGGATATTACTGGGGAAGGGGGAAATTCTGAGACTGGATTGCTACGCAAAGGAATTGAATTTGTTACTATTGTCTGTATTCTGCTGAAAGCTACATACATATGCCACATTTTCCTTTTACGATTGGGATGGGAGGCGTAACTGATTCGCAGCCAGCCCTGCAATTCCAACTTGTAGCATGGAATGTTCGCGGGTTAAATGACCCGCGGAAAAAGCGGCAGATCCTGGGGTATTTGGATAGACAGGGAATATCTGTTGCAATGTTACAAGAAACTCATCTGGTGCCAACTACGACCCCCTTATTTGCTTCCCGATGGGCCGCATGCAGGGTGTTCTCATCGTATTCAAATTACTCTAGAGGGGTCACGATTCTGGTCAAAAGAGGCATGGGATTTACCCCCATTTGGTACTGCAATAGACTCCAATGGCAGATACTGCATTGTTTGGGGGAAGCTGCACTCACACACGGTCCTATTCGCCTGTTACTATGGCCCCAACACAGACGATCCGTCTGCGCTCCTCACCATGTGGGGCAAGATACAAACCCTGGGCATATCCCACATAATCTTGGGTGGAGACTTTAACACTGCATTGAAACCTGCAATGGACAGATCACACCCACATTCTACCCATTATACACACACACAACGCGCCTTACTAGGTATTGTGGAAGATCATCACCTGACTGACACGTGGAGGCACTCGCACCCATCTCTTAGACAGGGCACACACTTCTCCGCAGTCCACTCCACTTGGGCGCGCATTGATTATGTCTTCCTCTCCGCTGGGCTCACCCCATGGCTTGTCAAGACACAACACCTTGCCCGCACCCTCTCGGATCACTCGCCAGTCCTCCATGTCTGGGAGGCATTTAAGGTAACCGTGCGTGGCTGGTGCATTTCCAAAGGGGGTGGGGTACTCAAATCCCTGCGCGGTGACTTGCGGAAACTGGAGGCGGAAATAGGCAAACTTGAGCGTGAAATTTCCCTAGGGTCGGGGGGACACATACATAAAGCTCAGCTACGGGACAAAATTAATGAATATACTGAGGCTGCGGAGAAAGAATGCAAATTTCTGGGGAAGCCCTTTCCAGCACGCATATACGGTGAAGGCGACAGACTGGGCAGAGCGCTCGCTTCTGCAGTTAGACCACCTAGACACAATAATTATGTCACCACACTACTCGATAGCCACGATATGCCCCAGAGGGACCTCCCGGGACAACTCCGGGTCCTAACTGATCACTACACTGCACTCTACACCTCCCACAGACAAGCACCGCTTGACCTACCAACCTATCTTGACGACACTGCTATAGCCTGGCTTGGTCCGACCCAACAGAAGTTTTTACACCTGGAAATAGAGGTGGATGAAATTAAAGACGCTATTATGTCCATGAAATCAGGCAAGGCCCCAGGCTCGGATGGCCTACCGATAGATTTTTATAAAACCTTTCTACACCTACTGGCCCCAATACTAAAAAATGTATACTATTCGGCCCTGGAAGAAGGCATTTTACCAACTAGTATGCTGGAAGCACTGATTGCCTCCCTGTTAAAGCCAGGTAAGTCACCGGAACACTGTGACTCGTACAGACCCCTCTCATTGTTAAATACTGACGTCAAAATACCAGCGAAGGTCTTGGCGACCCGCCTGAACCTATTGATGGAGCGCTTGGTCCTACCGGACCAAGCAGGCTTCGTCCCGAATCGCGCCACCTCCCACAACCTTCGCACCCTTCAGGCAGTGCTACAAGATATAGACCCCAGATGTGAAGCAGCTGCGGTTTTCCTCGATGCCACGAAGGCATTCGATTCTCTGGAGTGGGACTACCTTCTGGTACTTCTGGAACGCATGGGCACCCCCTTTAGTTTTATAGAGTGGATCCGCCTACTATACCATAAGCCGCATGCTGCAGTTCTATTGAATGGAGCCCGTTTAAAACCTTTTGAGATTCGTAGGGGCACTCGACAGGGGTGCCCTCTCTCCCCGGTCCTCTTTGCAATAGCAATTGAGCCTCTAGCGGCCAAACTCAGGCAGCACCACAATCACCGCTCCCTCATCTACCCGGAAAGGCAACTACTCATATCATTGTACGCCGACGATATGACACTCTATATTCACAGGCCACAAGAAAACTTGAACCCTATCTTACGCGAGGTCACCAAATTTGGCGCCATTGCGGGAATACAGATAAACTGGGCAAAGTCGGCCCTCTTACGGACAAGACCCTGCAGTTCCCTCTTGACTACCCGCTACTATGGGAAAACGAAGAACTAAAATATTTGGGGATCAATATCACTAGGAATAGGGAAACCCTTATTCGTGCTAATTACGGCACTGTCCTTGATAAACTGATTGATAGCGTCACTAGATGGATCCACCTCCCTTTGTCCATGGCAGGACGTATTTCCCTAATCAAGATGGTGGTACTCCCGAAGTTGTTATACCTCTTTACCAACATACCATACAGCCCAGGAGCACACTTCTTCCGGGCCCTTGATTCCCAGTTGTCTAGACTCATATGGGGAGGGAAACAGGCCAGAGTCGGGCTAAAAACTCTTATGCTCCCCTACCACCAGGGTGGATTTGCTGTGCCTAATTTCCGCTTTTACTATGACTGTGCGCAAGGCCATTTTGCCACTTACTGGCTTCACCCCCCTCCCTTTATGGTTCACCTGGCTGTGGAAGATGGATACATGAGACCCGAAAAACCATCAGGCTACCTCTATTCGGAAAGCCGAGTAACTGACCGTGACCCCACAACAGTGGACTGCATGGTGCAAGCATGGCGCAGGATAACGACGCGTATGGGCATTGCCATTTTATACTCCCCTCTCATGATATTGGCACACGATCCTAGACTAAGCGTTGCCCGCGAAGAAATAGGTTGCAAAATGCTCACTAAATTGGCACTTCACACGTGGGGGGGATCTGTAAATACAGGGCCGATTCCGGACGGCGACGCAATTCTTTGGAGCGCATACACCCTCTGTCATGGACACATTCCTTTATACAAGATTGCGACAGAATGTTCGGGCGGTCACCCCTGACTTCCCTGATGAACCGGAAACCGTAGCTCCATTACATGCTCTTCTACACACTGATACTCCGACACATGTAGTCTTCATGCTGTACAAACACGCGTATGCGGCCTCCAACCCCCCACTTCTCCGAGCTAGACGAGATTGGGATGAAGACCTCAATGCCCCTCTCTCGGACGAACAATGGGAGGAAAGCTGCTCACACACGAATGCAGTAACCGGCAATGCTCGCCTCCGTCTGGTACATTTTAAATTCTTGCTCCGACTTTACCATACACCCGCCAAATTGTGCCGTTTCGGTTTGCGTGCGGATGACCGTTGTCTTCGATGCAAGAGAGCTGGAGCTGATTTCATTTACCTAGTTTGGACGTGCCCGGCTGTGGCATCGTACTGGGTGGAGGTGTTTAAAGCTATGTCGGATATGGTAGGAGTGGCAATCGCACCCTGCCCCAAAATAGCACTACTGGGACTTTCTTCTTTAGCGCTTCGGAATCACCGTAAATTCTTCGCGCTAGGATTCCTACTGGCAAAGCGCCACTTGGGCTGCAGGTGGGGACGAGGACGTGCCCCCAAATTCAAGACCTGGCTATCTACTATGTCTACTTGGCAGGACCAACTTCACAATTACGCTGACCTATTGCCCCACAAAATGCGTCCCAAGGACCTATGGGGCCCCCTCACCGCTTACCTCCTTCAAACTCAAGATGACGAATCAGAAGGGCCAGACCCGCAAGTGACACCGGTTCGAGCTGAGCTCACGAACACACCCGGAAGTGAGCCTGACCCTCGATGAGTTGGCCCTATTAGGCTTCCTTCTCCTCCCCCCCCCCCCCCCCCCCCCCCCCCCAGATCCCAGCCTACCCACCACCACACTGCTAACATAACTGGTCACTCGGGTTCTGTTGGGAGGTTCAGGGCACAGCCGCAGTGGCAACTTCAAGGATAACCCCAGGTCAGTACGCCCACACAGGCTGTTTGGGGGCTTGCTGGTCGCTCTCCTATCCCTCTCGGGATACTTGCCCACGAGTTCGCGCAAAGCGTAATACATGGCATATACACGAGTAGCGCACTTTTCAGCTAACAGATGCGGTTCCAAACTGTACTCAATCAATCCCCACTACAGTTCAAATTCGCCATTAGGCTGCAGAGCACTCTCAATCCGCTTCCAGTCTATTCCAATGTGGAGATCATTCCACCCACTTGCTCTGCCCCGTAAATTCCTCTATATCACATACTATGTATGGTGGCCACAGTGGGGGAAGGGACTAGACACATTGGGTTTCCTCAGTTCCACTCTCAGTTTTTTTCTTTTTTTTTCTTTTTGGGGGGGGGGGGGGGAGAAAAACACAAAAAGAGACCTCAACTGTTCAGTGTTTATTTCGAGATTCATTATGGGATTTACTTGCAAGATGACAAGTCGTGTTACAGCTTTTATCATTTTACAACGCGGCCGGCCCGGATGGGTTGTAGGCGACATGCTGTGTTAACTGATTACTCCTATCCACATTATACATGGCAATTTTGACATTGCACACGATTGCTGCCGGCCTGCCGTTCAAGGTTGTAGGCATGAAGCTGTGTATTAACCTTTTGCGCCTAATAAAGGTCTTGGAAAAAAAAAATAAAAGATAACATAGGACATAGGACTGCTATCCTACTATGTACACATATTGGAAATGTATCATGTAATCAGATATAATATATAATAAATGGCTATAAAACAACATTTGACCCTTAGCGTATCAGTAGGTTGCAATAATAAGACTCGCTTTCTTTTTCATTCAACCTCGCGGTGTATGCTTAGACAGTAAATGTATACCAATTTTTATAAAATATTGATGTATGTACTTTATGTGTTTTATCCTTGTCTATATAGGAAATTGTTGTACACCTGTCTCTGTGTAAAAAACGAAATGACGGTCACCTGATGAAGGCCTCAGGCCGAAACGCGTTGTGCTCTATTCTACCGCATTTGCCTTCATAAAATTTTCCATCAACCGAACATATCGTACAGCACCTTTTTTGTATTTAAATGTATATTGTTGTGTGTTTTTTGTTCACAATAGGTATTGCATGTTATTTACTGTCACTGGTATGAACTATAATTGTTACTTTATGAACTAAATGAATTTACGTTTTAAAGAAGAAATATAAAATCTTGTTGTTTAAAAGGGAAAAAAGACATAAAAATGAAACAAACAATAAGAAAAATAAAATAATCATATATTTTTCATACGTTGCTGTCTAAGCGAATTATTAATGTCAATGTAATGAATATGTAAAATGAGATTGCAACAAGGGCACTAATATTATCAATTGGTTTGCTATTTTTCTTCTCAACTCATGTTTGTGCATTCCCTACGATTAGCAAGCCACTAGTTTGTAGGGGTCCCCTCTCTTTCCAAATTGAGACATTGGTGTGAGACATGTTGCTCTTGATGGGAAGAATGTCCCTTAGTTCTAGGGTGTGTTTGGGTGGCTGACGCCATGGCCGTTGTCGGGACCATGACTCAGTCGACTCGAGGGATCGAGCAGACATGCTTTCTGAATCGGAAGAGTCTTTGGTTGTTTTCCTTTGAGAACGTTCCTTTGAGTGTGTCCTGAATGGTAAATTTCTGAAATAGGTAGGCCGTGACGGGCGGCTCCTAGAAACGTAAGTTTCTTTGGGATATTTCTCCGGGTACCTTTTTTGAAGTGGCTTTGGTGTTATCTCACTGGAGAGGTTGTTTGATAACCACATGTTATGTCTTGTGCTTGATCCCAGGGTGCTTTATCTCTGTCTCTCTCGTATGATGATAATGGCCTCCTCTCAGTTTCCTCATTGTCTCGGGTGTCAGGAGTGCGTTTGTCTTCGCCTCTCCGGTGTCTGAGTGAGTCACTCTGCCTAATGTGGTTTGCTTCTTCTTCTCGTTTGTTTGGCGTCCTGACATCCGTGCCATTGGGGTGATGTGTCCTACTGCTTGATGCTTCCTCGGACTCATCTACAGAATTTGGCGAATAGTGGGATGCTCTGGAGTCCTCGTGTGCCGATTTCCAGTGTTGACATGATTGGTCCCATCTTCTATAGTTTGTTTTTCTTGCCTGCTTGTTGGGCAGGCTGCCACCTTGTCCATGAGAGCGATCTGTCCCACTTGACGCTTCATCCTCTTCAGAATAGTTTGTGCCGTACTTTGAATGACTCCTTGAGGTTGAATAACTCCTTGAGGTTGTGTCAGTGAGACTGTCACAATCCTGGATTGTCCCGGTCTTTTGTATTGTTGACTCAGAGTATTCCATGTCACTTTGTCTCTCCCGCTGTCTTATCTCTGGTCTGCCTTCACCCTAACTCTTTCTGGTTTTGTTTGTTTCTTGGGTTTTGTTCCCAGACATGAGGGATGTCTCTTTCCTGGTATCTTGGTGTCTTGCATTCGGGTGCAATTCTTTTGATGTGTCTCCTGCTTTGACTCGCACTCCAACTTCGGCCTTTCTGATGATTTCCTTTAGCGACCAATGCCCTCGAAGGATCTTGCGCTTCGTGTTAGAATTTGAACAGCCTTCGATTATCCGGAGCCAAACTGCTTCCTCATTTGTAAATGTGTTGAACTGGCAGCATTGTACCAGACTTTGCAACCGGGTGATGAATTTTGGCAATGTTTCTCCTGGTTCCTGCCTTGTTGTGTTGAAAGCGATGCGATCATGATCCACGTCTGCCTGTGCGTGGAAATGGGCACGTAGCTTCTCTTGGAGTCTTTTATAGGTCTGTGTCCTTTTCAGGAAATGTTCTGACTAAGAATCGGCCCTCATGACCTACCAGCTGGAGGAGTAGTATCAGACATTTTCTATCTCTTCGCTCACCAGTTGCTTCAAGAAAATCATCCAGTGATTCCAGCCACCGGTTCCATTTGGGACCCAAACCCCGAGTGTCAGTCTGTGTCACTGGGGCGGCACTTCAATGCAGGGATTGAACCATTGTGTTACTTCTCCCACCGCCATGAGAGAGGAAGATTCTGATCTGTTACAGGCACAGGACTGTTCACTTTGCTTCCCGTCTCCTTTGCTGACTCTCTTCAGCCGAGATCCTTGGTCTGGTCGTTTGCTTTGAGGTTGGTAAACTTCGCAACTATCTCGGTATGCGCCAGTGAGTGAAACTTGGATTTCTTGAGTTCAGAATGACCACCACTCAGCTACACTATGCGTAACTCGTGGCTCCCTTTCTTTAGAGTCGCATGCTAGCTGCAGGTGGTTGATGGCTCTTCCGCGATGAATCCTGGCACATTTGACATCTTGTTCATTCATGCGTCTCTTCAGGACTTAGTACAGGTCCTCCACTCGCTTCGTTGATGAGAGAAGACTTCCTCGACATTCATCTACACATGCTTCTGGATCATTTATTTTATTAACCTCTGTTACTTTTGAATTGTTTGTCTTCACGTAGTGCTGAACGTTTACATTGGCACTTGCCTTTGCTCATGTTTGTCGCATTTTCAGTGCATGCATTTTTCAGTATATGTTTTCAGTGCATCCCTTGCACTTGCCAGTGTTTGCTGTGTTCATTGGCCCTTTGCTCCTTTCACTTCATGTTGCTTGTATTCGTGCTCGTTTACATTCAGTGCGATCTTCGCTTGTTTCTGGTACTGCCTTCTGCAGTTCTGCCCTCTTCGGGGTCTTCTGCAGGACTGCCCTCTTCTGGGTCTTCTGCAGTTCTTTCCTCTTCGGAGTCTTCTGCAGGACTGCCCTCTTCTGGGTCTTCTGCAGTTCTGCCCTCTTCGGGGTCTGCTGCAGGACTGCCCTCTTCTGGGTCTTCTGCAGTTCTGCCCTATTCTGGGTCTTCAGCGATTCTGCACTCTTCGGTTTGTGCTCAACGTTGTCTTTATCTGTCTCTTGCATTAGCTTTGCTTGGTCTCTTACACCTCTTGCATTTGCTTATGTTTGTTTCATCACACTTCTGATATTGGCCACTGCTTGTTTTCTTGCACCACTTGCATTTGCATGTGCTTGTCTGTGTTGACTCTTGTATTCGCTTGTGCTTGTTTACTTGTTTGCTTCACTTCTTGCATTTGTCAATGCTTGTTTCCTCTCAATTATCAATGTTTGTTTCTTCTGTTTGCCAATGCTCGCTTATTTGCCTTTGCCAGTGCTTGGTTCCGTACACTTGCCACTGATTGTTCCTTTAGAATTGCCAATGCTTGTTCTTGTTGTTCACTTACACTTATCACTGCTTGTTTTTGTGTGCATCTGCCAATGCGTGTTCATTTATGTTTGCCAATGTTTGTTTTGTTGTCTTTGCCAATGCTTGTTTCTGCAAGTTCTGCTTGGCCTGACTCTAAGATGGCCGCCTCCACACTTCACAAGGGGACGTCTCTCCGGCCGCCTGACTTCCAGATGGCCACCGTTCTGGAAATCTCGTCCTCCACGAGATTTGATGCCATTCACTCTCCAGGCTCACAAGTTTCCTCGGCACACACCGGCAGCCGATTTTCTTTAGGCAGCACAGCCTCAGCGATTCCTCAGATGCTCCTTGGACACAGGATCAGCCTGGTAGGATCGGGGTGGGCTCCCGATCTCTTCTCGTTAGGCACGTGCCATTTTGCACGCATCGGGGGTGAGCAATGTTTTGGCGCGCACCGGCACTTCACATCAAACGCTTCCAGCGCTCAACTGCGCTTCCTCCTGAGGGCTCCACATGACCGGATGATCGCGGAGTAGGGGCAAATGCCGCTGGCCTTCTGATCTAGGCGGCGGTCCCAGCGCAGACACACATGTCACAACAGCGCTTTCTTCTTTTGCGCTACACAGGACGGGACGCTTCTTCTCAGGGGTTTATGGGTGACATACTGCACCATCCCACCCTCGTCGCCAGATGTAGTGTCGTGCATGAAATAAAGACAGACACTTACTTTATATTTAGGGAGCTTTATTACCGTACTCCTCACTCTTCCCTGTCCCTACTCTAACTGCCCCTTTCCTGTCTCCGCTCCTCCTCTTCCTCTGGTCCCCTAGCTCCGCCCACTCCCAACTACTAGAATGCATCACAATATTACACCCTTAATCAGGCCAGAGGCAATTATCTTGAAGATGACCTCCTCTGTGGAAGGCAATCACCATGAAAAACATAGGACATAGAACATCAACAGGCTAGAAAAGATAATCCTGCTGCACACAGAAAGTATTGCCAAGTTTGCAATTTTGCCTAGGCCTCGAGCAGGGCCCAGCTTAGGATGAGGCGCAAGAAGTTCTCTATTGAGAAAGCACATTAAATAAATTCTTAAACATATCCTGAAATCAACACACACACATGTTGGCACATTCTGGCCTAGGACCTAAAACAGAGTCCAGTCAGAATGACCTACAAACTACAGCCAAAAACTAACCACATGATTATTAATTAATATTCCTGGCATGTGGACAAATAAGTGCCTTGTCTGCATTTTGGATGAGGCCTTTAAAATAGAGCTAATAGGTTGACTGGCACACAAATGAGTCAGTTTAATTTTGCAAAAAATTGGCATAAAGGGGCCAAGCGACAAAATAAGATGGCAGCAGACTAGCGTTGTTCTGCGCTAAACCCTTCCCTCCCGCAATTATCGCCCCTAAATATCCGTGACTTGAGGCAAGGACTAGCTGGCGGAAGCTCCGTTAATCAGAACAAGCCTAAATTCGAGCCTCTTGCACAAAGGTACCTTCGGCTCCAGCCGACAGGAGCGCGCAACCTGCAACCGGCCGAAAGCCGGGATCTCGAGTGAAGAGGTTGCCCGCATTGGGATGAAGGCCAGCAGGCTGTAATTATCCGGTGCCCCCTTGAACACCGAACTGAAATCCGGAGCAGCGAGTGTGATCGTGCTTCTGCCTCACAGATGTGGTCTCTACCATGTGTTGTGGCGCAGCCGGCCTGAAGTGGCAAGATCAATAACTCGGAATCAGACCCGGTCTAAAGAAGGCTCTGACTGCACGTGACCGGCTCCCGGAGGGAGTATCCAGCATGTGGGGCCCGTCATGCTTGGGTGAGCCCAGAACCTGTCGCACCTGTATGCAGAGGCCAGACGACCTGGAGGCCCGTGTGCACCCTCGAGCCAGGGCCTCGAGTATTGGAGGCGGTTCTTGATGGTGCAGGTACTATCAAGCACTGCAGGGGATCCGCGGGGCTGGCAGCCTGGGTGTGTTGACTGCCCCCAAAACCATCGCCACAGAGTGAGGCATCTGTAGACATCATATCTCGGGGGAGGCACGAGGAAAGCGAAGGGGCCCGCCATTTTGGAGCCGAATGTTAGCGGTCGCATCCGGAGAGCCCATCAGACACAACCAATAACGCAAAGCAGCTGCGGCAATAAAGGAAACAGGAGATCCCGCAGAAAGTCACAAGTTTGCCCGCATGACGCACCAGAGGGTGTGCCTGCAACTAGGGACCTACCGGCGTGACCCAGTTTGACTCTGAAGTGCTTAAGAGGTTGCTCCAGCTCGACTGCCCAGCAAGGAATTCGTAAGGATGCTGATGCACACACACCGGGCTTGATGTTGACTTCCAGGGGCCCCAAAACCACCCAGACCAACATGCTAGACAGGTACACTTGCCACAAGGTGACCACGTCTGACCAGCAGCAGCTCAGAGACAAGCCAACGGGGGGAGCAGAAGGAGGTGTCCCAGAGTCCACACTGAAAGATGTAATGGAGGCAATCAGCGAGATCCGCACCTCCTTATAGCAAAGGATGGGTACGATCTCCTCTGAGGTGATGCTGATCAGGGCGGACCTGACTACAAACAGGGAAAAGGTCAAACAACTTGAAATAACGACTATGAGCCTTGTTGATGCAGCTACAAAATGAAATCAGGGAACTACAAGCATTCCGTAAGTTCGCCAAAGGGAAATGAGATGATTTTGAAGGGCGATCGAGGCATAAGAATGTACGCATCCTAGGTGTGCCAGAGAAGCGGAAGGCCAGGCTGCAGATCTTTTCGTGGAGAGCCTAATCACAACTCACCTCCAAACGAAAGGCTTGTCCAACATTTTTGTTGTAGAAAGAGCCCATAGGGTACCGGTAGGCCACCCGAAGGTCGGGGCTCCCCCTGCCCAATGCTGGCCAGACTCCTGAACTATCGGGATCGGGACGTTATTCTTCAAGCGGCCAGAGTCGCACTCCCGCTTCGGTGGGAGAACTCAGTAATCACCTTCTTTTCAGACTTCACCCAGGCGGTTCAGAGACAGCGCAGATCATTCCTGGCGGTCAAGTATAGACTGAGGGACAAGGGCCTGAATTACGCTATGATGTTTCCGGCTCGACTTTGAGCAGAGGCTGGGGCGAAAGTCCATTTCTTGGACGTTCCGGAGGTAGCTGCCGAATGGCTGGATAACAGGAGTGAACCTGTGGAACTTGACTCACATGAACACTAGCTGGCGCAGGAATGCTCCAATGACCAGGTTTTGAATCTGTATCTTGGTGACCCTCTGTCACATATGGACTGAATATTGTATTGACTCCGGGTGAAATAAGGCGCAGAAGGGATCGATATAGACATTGTGGCTTAATCTGACTATTCCAATATAGCTTAAGGCTGGTCATATCCAGGGTCTTTATTTGCTTATGCTGTTGAGAGGGGAGGGGGAGCGGAGCCGTATTTCCCCCCAACTTTCTTCTTTTAGTGCAGTTATGATGCGACAGGCACTCTGCATTAAGTGAGTTTTGGGCAGTTCAGAGGGCGAGGGAGCAGGGAGGGGGTTGTTGGGAGGGGTTGTGGTTTTGTTGTTTGTTTTGAATCGTCAGGGCACCAAAGATCCGCTACATGTATTGATTGGTAATACGTAACTGCTCATGACAATGCAATGGGATAAGAGTTTTAAATTTATGAGTTGGAACGTGAATGGTCGGGGGGGCAAGGTGAAGCACTGTGTAGTGTTGCAATATATCAGACAACATGCCCAAGATGTGGTATCGCTCCAAGAAACACACCTTGTGGGAAACACATGTAGGATCCTAGATCGATGGGGATTCAAACTAGTGGCGCATGCAGGCTTCACCACGAGCTCGCAATGGATAGGTATACTATTGAGGAAATCCTTCCCAATGACAGTGCAATTCCCATGGGTGGACAAATGGGGGAGGTATGCAGGTGTCACAGGTCAGTGGGAGGGATCCAAATTGACCATTATGTCGGTGTATGTGCCACTGGGCCTTCAGGGACTTGCATTTAAGGACCTGGGTTCTATCCTGCTGGTGGTACCGGATGGTCTCCTAGTGGTTGGAGGAGACTTCAACTCTGTGGTCTCGGGTACACTGGACAGATACCCTCAGTGAGAGCTCCGCCCTTCAAACTGGTGGCTCCTGGACTTTCTTGAGGCTCTAGGGCTCCTTGACAATTGGCGAGCGTATCACCCTGACACCACCCAGTACACCTTTCACTCTGGTACTCACAATAGCCAATCGTGAATTGATTACTTGCTGGTCCCTCTAGACCAACTAGCACATATTAAGGAGGTCAGACACATGGCGAGGGGAATCTTGGATCACTCCCCCTTGTGGGCCCACCTGGTCATGGGCCCACACAGAGTGGACCGATTTGCACCTATTAACCCCTGACACCTCCATAACCCAGTGGTCTGTAAAGCATTGCACACCTCAATCAAACAATACTTCCCAGAAAATGAGGGCTTAGTGCACTCCCACCAGACACTGTGGGGTGCATTCAAAACAGTGGTAAGGGGACAGTCACTCTCTCAAATTGCAGGGGCACAGAAGGAGACATTGCAGGAGGAAGTCACGCTAGATGACAAAATATCCCATTTAGCAGAGGAGACTGAAGAGGGGTCCGACCCAGATAATCTCCACATCCTCCAGCTATAGAGAGATAGCTACAAAGCATTAGTGACTGACAGAGCCAAAGTCATGGGAAGAGAGACGCAGGGCATAATATATGACCAAGGGGACAAGGCAGGTAAACTAATTGCGTGGTTGGACAAAACTGAGCTGGCCAGCAGACTAGTTCCCAAACTACTTGATGGGACAGGGCACCGGATTACTGACCCCCAAGAGATTGCCGACACATTTGCTGAACACTACAAGGAAACGTATAGCTCGCAGGCGCCATATACACTACACGACTCCCAAGAACTTCTTACAGATATCACTCTGCCAATACTGTCGGCCTCGGACAGAGATTACTTAGAGATTGCTCTTATGGCGGATGAGTTTGACCTAGCGATCAGAAGCCTGAAATCGGGGAAGGCATCAGGTCCCAATGACTTGTCGATTGAACTCTACAAACTCATACCTGATATAATCGCCCCACATCTACGGGCAATGTTTGAAGAAAGCAGGGAAAAGGGGGAATTGCCACGGGACCAACGGATAGCGACCCTGGTGACAATACACAAAGAGGACAAGTCTAGGACGGATTGTGCCTCATACATGCCAATCTCCTTACTTAAAACCGAACCTAAGATTCTGGCTAAACTCCTTGCCATTCGGCTGGTCAAGGTGCTTGGAGACTTGGTTCATCCGGACCAATCAGGCTTTATGACGCAGCGCAACACTACCTTTAATCTACGTAGGGTACATGGAGTACTGGGGAGAGCGTCCACCATACAGGAAGAGACGATATCGTGTAACTAGATGCCATGAAGGCGTTCAATACAATTGAGTGGGCGTATATTTTTGCCGTCCTGGGAAAAATGGGGTTTGGCCCTCGGTTTATACACCGGGTACAGCTCCTATATTTGAAGCCTCTAGCCCAAGTGGTCATTAACAACAAAAAGTCGGCAGTCTTCACCCTGGGTAGGGGTACTCGTCAGGGCCGCCCTCTCTCCCCGGTCTTATTTGCACTGGCACTGGAGCTCCTGGTATCCTGGATATGGAAAGATCCGATGATACATGGACTCCGATGGGCGGACACGTGGGAAGACCGTATCTCCCTGCATGCTGATGATGTGCTCCTGTTTCTGGCTTCCCCAAAGGCATCCCTTGAACTCGAACTTGAACTTGAAAATATTTGTAGAGCACACTCTGGCCAAGCGGCTTCCTGGCGCTAGGTGATTGATGGTGATGGAGGAGCACCAGGGGGTTACTGAGTAGAGAAGGCTTGAGCAAACAGATAAGTTTTGAGCGCCTTACGGAAGTGCAGATAGTCAGGGATGGACCTTATGGTGAGTGGGAGGCTGTTCCAGAAGCGGGGGGCAAGGGTAGAGAACCTCGTGCCACCTGCTCTGGTCTTGTGGAAATAAGGAACACTGAGAAGTGCCTGGCTAAAGGAACGGAAATTGCGGCAGGGAAGGTAGTGGGTGATCATAGAATTGATGAAGACGGGCGCCGTGCGGGCGCGGGCCATGAAGACTATACATCCCATCTGTAATGACGGACTTTTTCCGGCCCTTTTTGGAGGGAGAATGATGGAGAATGACTCCAGTCTATCAGGCTTATAGTGTAGGGGTTAGGACTATAAGTAGGACCTCTCTGGGAGACATGGTAGGGTATATTCGTACCCCTTTTCTTAGAGTAGGGCTTACGAATTTAAGCTAGGGAGTAGATATATAAGTATTAGTCATGATCCACCCTTTTCCTCAGTGTGTTAGGATATTTTCCATGGAGTTATACGTATTCTGGGCCCTGTAGGCCTTAAACGGGACAGACTCCATCTTGCTCTCTGCCTGGTAGCTTGAGAGGCTTTCTAGGTCAAGTGTAATATTTTAGTTTCAAGGTGTTGTTCGCTTGGAGAGAACCGGCTCAGGCTGGCCCTTATCGAAGGAATGTATTTTTCTCCACTCCGAAGACACAACTTCAGGCCGGCTGGCTGGGAACGTGTCCTTGGTACGGGGAGGTACAAGAATTTGGTGGGCGGCAGGTTACTGGCCGTAACTTTCCATGAAGGAACAGGCTTTGATATTAGCGAAGGTGTTAGAGAGAGAGAGAGTTAGTTCATAGGCGGCAGCTAGCCGTTAGCATCTCTGCCATTAATTATTTTCTTCGGCGGACAGTCGCCATCTTTGAAGTCCGAGAAAGATTTACCACCGAGACTCTCTGAGAAAGTTCGAAGGAGAAATAGCGCGGAACGCATAGAAACAGAGAGGGAGAGACCCGGTAGCCAATAACCAGCAAGGTTCCAGTGACTTGGAGGGAAGCAGACGAGTTTGAGCCTAGCGGTGCAGACGTGTACTTGTGACGGCTGGGGTGTGACTCTGAGACGAGCCAAGACACAGAGACGAGAAGGGAACCTAGATGACTGCCGAGCCCCGACTTCATATTAACCAGGTGATCTCCGCCCTTTCTTTAATTCATTCTAACATTTACCTTTCCTTTGCAGAATATATACATTGCATAGTATTGTGTTTGTAATTATTGTCAATAAATACCCTGGTTTATTGTGAACCAACATGTGCCTGGTGTTCCTATTCAATCGCGGTAACTGATCTTTGTTGTCTGGCATTGTTTGCATGAACGGATGTGAAATCCCGATCAGGTAAGGAGTGATCAAGCCAATAGGAAGTGAGGGGACCTTTGATGTCGGGAACAGAAGGTACATATTCCAATTAGAAGAAACATACTAAATTCACATTGTCCTAGTTTTATCCCAAGTAGATAAATGAGAAGTTTCTCCCATAGGTGTTCATAGGAAAGTGGTCGTCGTTGATATGCGGCGTTAATGAGAGCGTTGGGGGGGAGACCAACGTGGAGGTTCGCGGGACTGTGAACCGAGTGTAAGTGAGAGCGTTGGGGGGGAGACCAACGTGGAGGTTCGCCGGATTGTGAACCGAGTGTAAGTGAGAGCATTGGGACTGCAGGCCCATGTGTAGACACGCCAGATTGTGTGTCATATCTGCCCTGGGGTAGATTAGTCTGGGTCGGAGTGGCCACGAGACTAGCTGATATGTATAAGATATGATAGAAAACCCATGCATGTTTATTGCTATTCCCCTATCCTTAGGTGTGAGATGTACATATATATATATCTATATTCATTGTAAATACGTTCTAAGGAGAGAGGTGGTTACGTTCTGACTGGGTTGGAGGGGCCCCTAGGGGCGGATTCCATCTAAGCGGAAAATCCGGTCATTACATCTGGCGTCACGAACTGTTTACGAAGCCTGTGTGCGCTGTATTGTTTTATTCTTGTTGGTTTGCGCTCGGCTCGTACGTGTCTATTTTTGTTTATATTGTGTATATATTTTTCTTTTTGTATATCGATATGTTTTCGAAAAAGTCAGGCTCTGTTTTCAAACTGCCTATTCAGATTCCCGGCTGGGAGTCTACGCCTTACGAGGCTTTGGCCCGCGAGTGGGCCGATTCTACTGGTTTGAGTGAGAATTGGATTTCTTGTTTGGAGCAGGCGGAGCCTGCTGATGTGGTTTCTTGTTTGCAGAAAGCTCCAGTAGTGAAGGGTGATGAGCTTCCTATTTTGGGACGCAGAGGCTGGATTGTACTCCATGCGTATCGGATCCTTCATGAGAGGTTTGTTCAGTTGCGAAAGCAAAGTAAGGATATGGAAGGACAGGTTGTTGAGTTGCAGAATGCGCATACTTTATTGCGGTGTCAAAATAAGTTGCTTGCCGACAAACTTGAAACTTATCAAACTATAGCCGAACGGGCTGCAGTTCGTATTGCGCGGTATAAATACAAACATCGTCGTGGTCGGGTGTCTACACGGAAGGTGCGCATGGTCGTGGCGAAAGCCGGACTTGATTGGAACCCTGATGAGTGGGATGGTAATATCTGGGATTCTAATGCTTCTGACTCCTCGGCTGAGGAGATTGACGCGCGCGAGTCTTCTCGCTCCGGACGTGACTGTAAATCTGCTTTTTGTGACAATGATGTCAAGTCTTGCGACCGTGGTCGTTCTTCCCGTTCCGATGACATATCTTACCCTGATTGTCCTTCTAAATCTAAGGACGGGGCTTCTTCGGGAGCTCTGCCGGAGGTTTCTGCTCATCCTGTGTTTCGTCCCAAACTACAACAAGCTCCTGGTAATCCGGGTGGTGTTGCCCTGGATAGTATTGAAGACTTTACCCAACAGGAGGTGAGTGACATTTTACAACGATTTCGTCAACGGCCTGGTGAGGCTTTGCTTACGTGGATGGTGCGCCTTTATGAACTGGGCGCTGCCGGTATTATGCTCGATGCTGTTGATTGTTTACGGTTTTGCTCTTTGAGTTCCGACTCTACCATTCAAGATCATTTTCGGAACTATAATGGTGCTGGTCAGATTTCTTTGCTCCAGCTTGCGTCTGATGGTTGTAACCATAAATATCCTACTGAATCTGATTGGCCTGTCAATGACAAGCCGTGGTACACTTTGCGTGATGCGTCGCAACGCTTGAAGGAGGAGGTGATGAAAACTGCTATTTTTCTCAGTACTTCTGACAGACTGTTGGACGGTCTTTTGACATCATCTGTGCGCAATCGCATTATCCGTTCGTCCCCTGTTGCTTACAAGCAGGTTATGATGACTTTGTTGATTAATCAGACTGGCAATCCTTTGTCTGCGGTGCTTGAATCGGTTCGTCAGCTTGGTGAGTTGGGTGAATGGTTCAAACCTGAGAGACCATCTCGTCCTGAAGGTCGTACTGCTGGAGATTATAAGTTCTCTAGACGTGATATGTTTCTGGCTCTTTTGGCTGATGGTGTGAAGAGGGAAGATATCGATGGGGAGCCTAATAATCGCTTGTGGGATATTTTCCGTAAGCGTGGTTTGGATCGGAAGGAGGGTGCCCGTCGTGTTCGAAAGAATGATTGTGGTCGTGGTTCTGATGACAGTGGTGATGAGAGGCGTCGTGTGGATTCTGATCGCCGTGGTGACCGGCGTTTTGATCGTGATGGGTCCCCTCATCGTGAGAGAGAGAGAGAGAGAGAGAGAGAGGGGGAAAAAGAAAGGGGGAGAGATGATCGTGTTTCCACTCGATATAGAAATGAGAGAGATTATTCCCCTGAGCTGAGGAAAAGGGAGGATCGTCACAGGCTTGCTGATCGTAATTCACAGTACGATGTGAATGACAAAAATCCATTTCGTAATGGAGATGGATATGAACAGGAAATTCTGATACCCAAGAAACATGAGAGCATTTATCCTGATTTGTCCTGGCTAGCGGAACGCAGTCAAAATGACTAGGAAGTAGGTCAAGCTCCAGTACGTAGGTGGGCCCACAGAGACAACAGACCCTATGTCGATATTGAGATTTTTTGGAAACATCGTAATATCCAAAGGGCCCGAGCATTGGTAGATACAGGAGCGGAGGCCACTTTAATTCATGGTAAAGCAAGGAAATTCAAAGGACAATTCTTCACAATTACTGGTTTAGGTGGGAAAGAGACCCCCGCAGTGCAGACTACACTTGAGATGAAAATTGGTAGGATTCCCCGTAGAGAATATTCTGTGTTAGTCGTACCACTTTTGGAGTATATAATTGGAATTGACATTTTGAAAGGAATGACTTTGCATTTAGATGATGGCTGTTACCAATTTGGAACTAAGCATTACATTTCGTCCAGACCCGTACGGGTTGGTCGTTTACGGATGCCCCCCATTAAAATTCCCCAAGCTACAAAAGTGGTTTCTCAGAAACAATATCGTATCCCAGGTGGTCATGAAGAGATCAGTGCCACAATTCAGGATTTGGTTGATGCAGGAGTTATAACTCCGGTTACTTCTGCTTGGAATAATCCCGTTTGGCCCGTGCGCAAGAGTGATAATTCTTGGCGCATGACTGTTGATTATCGAGAGTTGAACAAACATACACCTCGTTTAGCTGTGGCAGTACCAGACATTGTTACTTTGATCCAGAGAATTCAGAAGCATCCAGGTACATGGTATGCGTCCATTGATATTGCTAATGCTTTCTTTTCAATTCCCATTGCCCCCGAGTGTCAGGAACAATTCAGTTTTACCTGGAATGGACGTCAAATGACGTTCCGGAGTCTTACTCAAGGTTATGTACATAGTCCCACGATTTGTCACCGGCTGGTGGCTGAGCATTTGTCTGAGGTGCCCGCGAATCCAAAAATACAGGTGTGCCATTATATAGATGACATTTTGATTCAAGGTGAGACGCAAGATCAGGTACAGTCTCATTTAGATCAGATCCTTGATTGTTTACGAACAAAAGGTTGGGAAATCAATCCTGATAAATTACAAGGTCCATCCCAAAATGTAAAATTTTTAGGTATTAATTGGCATGAAGGTCACAGAGAAGTGATTCCACAAGTGAAGCGAAAGATTTTAGATTTTGCAGTTCCAAGGAATAGAAAAGAGGCTCAGAGCTTCATTGGCTTGTTTGGCTTTTGGCGTCAACATATTCCTCATTTAGGTCAGATTTTGGCTCCATTATATCGAGTCACTCGGAAAAAGAATGCATTTGAATGGGGAGAATCACAACAGAGTGCATTTAATTTGGCGAAAGAAGCGATTCAGTACGCCTTGGATCTGTGGCCGGTGAGCGACGGTGATGTTGATTTGAATGTGTCCGTGGAAGGTCCATATGCCAATTGGAGCTTATGGCAAAAGCAGGGCAGACAAAAAGTACCATTAGGTTTTTGGACCAAAAAGTTACCTGAAGCTGGTGAGCGTTATACACCTTTTGAAAAACAGTTGCTTGCATGTTACTGGGCTCTGGTGGATACCGAGCAATTGACTTTAGGTCATGCTGTGATTTTGAGACCTGAAATTCCTATAATGCAGTGGGTTTTGAGTTCGCCGAAATCCCATCGGATTGGATATGCTCAAGAGGCGAGTGTGATTAAATGGAAATGGTACATTCAGGACAGAGCACGTGTGGGTCCGAAAGGCGTGGCAGTGTTGCATGAGCGAGTGGCGCAGGCGCCATCGAATGAGACTGAAAGTGATTGTTCTGTACCTGTAGTGCAGGAATCTCCTGTCAAGTGGGGTAAATCATTTGATGATCTATCCGTGGAGGATAGAAGACATGTGTGGTTTACGGATGGTTCAGCGAGGTTCATTGGTGAGAAACGACATTGGAAAGCAGTGTCGTATAATCCGGTTACTAAGAAATTATTGAGTACCACTGGTGATGGAAAGAGTAGCCAATATGCTGAATTGTATGCAGTTTACCAAGTTTTGAAACAGGAATTACCCGGCACATGTCATATTTTCACTGATTCCTGGTCCACTGCTAATGGACTGGCGGTATGGTTACCAACTTGGCATTCTCATAATTGGGAATTGCATTCAAAGGAGCTGTGGGGAAAAGAATTATGGCAAGAAATTTGGGATTTGCTCCCACAGAGTACTGTGACAATCTTTCACGTAGATGCTCATACCCCGATAGACTCCCTTGACAAGTTTTTTCATAATATTGCAGATGAAGAGTCTAAAATTTCTGAGGCAGTGGTGGACATGCAAGATTCTGATTTGGCGGGATTGGCGAAATGGGCCCACCAGAAAGCGGGACATTTTGGAGAGAGAGCCACTAGCAGGTGGGCTATTGACCGAGGAATTCATATTCCTTTACATTTGATCAAGGATGTCATTCTGCATTGTCCCACTTGCCAGCATTCTAGAAAGAAAGAAGTGCCTCACATTGTTCAGGGCCATTTACATCGAGGAAAGTTGCCCGCTCAAATTTGGCAAATTGATTATATTGGCCCGCTCCCTATGAGCAGGAATTGTCAATACATTTGTACCGCTGTTGATACCTATAGTGGCCTTTTGGTCGCTTTCCCGTGTAAACATGCTACCCAAATTAATACTATCAAAAACTTGGAACTACTCATTTTATATTATGGTGTTCCATTTCAAATTCAATCTGATAATGCATCCCATTTCCGTGGAAGATTGGTGCAGGAATTCTGTGTGGAAAATAACATTGAATGGGTATTTCACATTCCATATTATCCACAGGCTGCGGGATTGATTGAAAGAATGAATGGTTTGTTAAAAGATCAGTTGCGAAAGTTAACAGACGAACATTACAAACAATGGAGGGATATTTTAATGCAGGCATTGTTGATTCTAAACAATCGTCCTTTGTTGCATGCTGAATCTCCTTTAATGCGTTTGTTTCCTCCAGCTGTTGATGCAAAACCGAATACCCTTGTTCAATCCGTGATGTATTGGGAAATTACCCCCGGAGCTTTGGCTCCATGCAGAGCGACCCCAGGTTCTGCAGGCTTGGACCTGCATGCTATGGATGACATTGTCCTAAAAGGCAGAGACCGAATCATTGTTGAGACTGGCGTTGGTGTCTGTATACCTGCCGGTAGTTTTGGATTGATTGCCCCTAGATCGGGCCTTGCCTTAAAAGGTGTTCAAGTTCTTGGAGGAGTGATTGACAGCGATTATCAGGGAGAGATTAAGGTCCTTCTGCTTAATAGCAGTGAGGTTGATTTGTCATTCAAAAAGTCTGACCGCGTTGCTCAATTGTTGATTATGCCTGTCTTCAGTGGTGAGATTAAGAAAGGCACTGCCCCAACGTTGCTAACGACACGTGGCCAAAAGGGCTTCGGCTCCTCTGATAACCCCGGAGCTAAGATATGGGTGCAATCGCCGAAACATCCCCCTGAGCAGGCTGAAGTTATTGCGACCGGTCATGACAACACCATTTTGGTAATGAAGCCAGGGAAAGATAGCTGGGAAGCTGTCCCAGCTGACAAATGTTACTTACGAGAATGATTAAGGCCTGTGTTTGTATTCTTTCAGATCATTCTCTGGACTGCTGCTGCAGGATGTGCCGGCGTTGGACTCCTTTTGGTCTGCTACGCCGGGAGAGGAGAGGACCCACCGACTTCGGTTGATTGGAGAACCCGAGTCCCGCGTTCCTTCGCTGCGTGGGATGCCTCCGCGAATTTCTGGATCACCCTTGCAAAAAGGGTTACGAACTCTCCACATTTCTGTCTTACCCCTATGAGATCTGTGACTGATATTTTAGCGACCTGCCTGGTTGCTGTCCCTGCTTCCACTGAGACTCTACAGCATATTTTCAATATGTCAAGTGCCCGTCCTAATGTGATTTTGGGCGATTTTCCCGCCCATGAATTTTGTCCTTTATGTTCTACCCTTTCTGATTCTGCCCTTCCGATTCCTTCCCAAATTACCACCTATAATATTACACAGGGCGACTTGTGTTTTATTTTTACTTGTGATCCTAAAGCGATTTCGGAATGCCTATGTTTAAAATTACAGGCTGCCACGACTTTTTCTGCTCATCAACGATTGCTTTGTTTACGAAGACTTCCGAGTTCATGTATTTCTGTTAAAAATAATATGACATGTAAACGTTTATTAGTTGTTCCTAGCTATTTTCGTCCTATGTTGTTGCCTAATGGCTGGTTGTTTTCCTGTGGCAATACTTCTTGGCCCTATATTCCTGCTA
The DNA here is from genome assembly GCF_964263255.1 of Lissotriton vulgaris. Lineage (NCBI taxonomy): Eukaryota > Metazoa > Chordata > Amphibia > Caudata > Salamandridae > Lissotriton > Lissotriton vulgaris. The sequence continues at coordinate 1,075,254,636 of NC_141689.1, read as the reverse complement.
ATGTTACAGGAGGTCCGTGTGCTATCACTAGACTGAGCTTATTAATGTTTTCCTCACACCCTGGTTCCCATTCCCGTATGGTACGAGACTCTATGACATTGCAAGAAGACTGTGATTCCTCCGTTCATCTTTACTCTAAGTCGGAGTATCTTAGTTTAGCATTCTCTATTATTGGTGTCCCGGCGTTGGCTGTTTACAATGCTAAAACCATTGGCAAGATGGCTTGCTGGATGGTTAAATCAATTAACCACACCTCGACTGTATTAACTGATTTATTATTAGATGCCCAGGGTGAAAGACGAGCGATTTTACAGAATCGCGCTGCGATTGACTATTTGTTGCTGAAACATGGACATGATTGTTCTGACTTTGAAGGCCTCTGCTGTTTTAATTTGTCTGACCATTCTAAATCAATCCAAGCCCATATTGACAGACTCCGACTTGACTGCAGAAATTAGACAGCATATTGATCAGGGCTGGTTCGACTGGCTCTTTAATTGGTTACCTGACTTGCATTCTTTACGACAGATTTTAGGGGGGATTATTGTTTCCATTTGTATTTTAATAGCTATTTGCTGCTTTATTCAGTGTATTCCTTCCCTACTACAATTTTGTAGAATTGGCAAGAGATATAAATCTGTTAGTTTTGTTTCTTATTATTCCTCCACTGATGTTAGCTCTTTATAGAATATAGCTAATAGACTGGAGTCAAGGGGTGTAATGTAATGACGGACTTTTTCCGGCCCTTTTTTGAGGGAGAATGATGGAGAATGACTCCAGTCTATCAGGCTTATAGTGTAGGGGTTAGGACTATAAGTAGGACCTCTCTGGGAGACATGGTAGGGTATATTCGTACCCCTTTTCTTAGAGTAGGGCTTACGAATTTAAGCTAGGGAGTAGATATATAAGTATTAGTCATGATCCACCCTTTTCCTCAGTGTGTTAGGATATTTTCCATGGAGTTATACGTATTCTGGGCCCTGTAGGCCTTAAACGGGACAGACTCCATCTTGCTCTCTGCCTGGTAGCTTGAGAGGCTTTCTAGGTCAAGTGTAATATTTTAGTTTCAAGGTGTTGTTCGCTTGGAGAGAACCGGCTCAGGCTGGCCCTTATCGAAGGAATGTATTTTTCTCCACTCCGAAGACACAACTTCAGGCCGGCCGGCTGGGAACGTGTCCTTGGTACGGGGAGGTACAAGAATTTGGTGGGCGGCAGGTTACTGGCCGTAACTTTCCATGAAGGAACAGGCTTTGATATTAGCGAAGGTGTTAGAGAGAGAGAGAGTTAGTTCATAGGCGGCAGCTAGCCGTTAGCATCTCTGCCATTAATTATTTTCTTCGGCGGACAGTCGCCATCTTTGAAGTCCGAGAAAGATTTACCACCGAGACTCTCTGAGAAAGTTCGAAGGAGAAATAGCGCGGAACGCATAGAAACAGAGAGAGAGAGAGAGACCCGGTAGCCAATAACCAGCAAGGTTCCAGTGACTTGGAGGGAAGCAGACGAGTTTGAGCCTAGCGGTGCAGACGTGTACTTGTGACGGCTGGGGTGTGACTCTGAGACGAGCCAAGACACAGAGACGAGAAGGGAACCTAGATGACAGCCGAGCCCCGACTTCATATTAACCAGGTGATCTCCGCCCTTTCTTTAATTCATTCTAACATTTACCTTTCCTTTGCAGAATATATACATTGCATAGTATTGTGTTTGTAATTATTGTCAATAAATACCCTGGTTTATTGTGAACCAACATGTGCCTGGTGTTCCTATTCAATCGCGGTAACTGATCTTTGTTGTCTGGCATTGTTTGCATGAACGGATGTGAAATCCCGATCAGGTAAGGAGTGATCAAGCCAATAGGAAGTGAGGGGACCTTTGATGTCGGGAACAGAAGGTACATATTCCAATTAGAAGAAACATACTAAATTCACATTGTCCTAGTTTTATCCCAAGTAGATAAATGAGAAGTTTCTCCCATAGGTGTTCATAGGAAAGTGGTCGTCGTTGATATGCGGCGTTAATGAGAGCGTTGGGGGGGAGACCAACGTGGAGGTTCGCGGGACTGTGAACCGAGTGTAAGTGAGAGCGTTGGGGGGGGGAGACCAACGTGGAGGTTCGCCGGATTGTGAACCGAGTGTAAGTGAGAGCATTGGGACTGCAGGCCCATGTGTAGACACGCCAGATTGTGTGTCATATCTGCCCTGGGGTAGATTAGTCTGGGTCGGAGTGGCCGCGAGACTAGCTGATATGTATAAGATATGATAGAAAACCCATGCATGTTTATTGCTATTCCCCTATCCTTAGGTGTGAGATGTACATATATATATCTATATTCATTGTAAATACGTTCTAAGGAGAGAGGTGGTTACGTTCTGACTGGGTTGGAGGGGCCCCTAGGGGCGGATTCCATCTAAGCGGAAAATCCGGTCATTACACCATCTTAGAAAGAGTTTGCTGCAGGATGGGAAGCCAATGGAGAGACTTAAGTAAAGGGGAGGTGTGATGAAACTTAGGAAGCCGGTGGATAAGGCGAGCGGCCTGATTTTGGATGGTCTGGAGGCGTCGCAGCTCGTAGGCAGGTATGCCCACATATAGGCAATTCCCATAGTCTAAGCATGAGAGGATCATAGCTAAAACAATAATTTTGAGGGCTTCAAGGGAGAAAAAATGAGAGATCTTGCGAATAATCCTGAGGGACAAGAAACAGGATGAGACAACAGAGCTAACCTGAGGGCGCATGGAGAGGTCCTGACTAATTTTGATTCCCAGGGTCCTAACTGAAGCAGAGGGAACCGGGGGGGGGGCCAAAGATGGAAGGCCAGAAGGCGAAGGTCCAAGGGCTGGTGGAACCACCCGTCAGGACCAACTCCATTTTGCCCGGGTTGAGCTTGAGGTGGTTTTGATTCATCCAATCAGAATTAAAAATAAGTGCGGTTTGAAATTCAGAATGGGAGTCAGAAGAAGGGGAAAGATCAAAAACGAGCTGAAGGTCATCAGTGTAATTATACACGGAGACCTCCATGTTGAGCAAAGAAATGATGAGGGGATAGATATAAAGATTGAAAAGAAGGGGGGAGAGGGAAGATCCTTGGGGAACCCCACAGGGCACTGAGCGGGGGGGGGGGGCAGAGAAGCCAGAGAGACGAACAGCCTGCGTCCGGCCTTGAAGGAAGGAAGCGAGCCAAGAAAGAGCAGTGCCCTGGATGCCCACTGCCCTGACACGGTCGAGAAGAATGGAATGGTCGACCGTGTCAAAAGCAGCGGACAAATCAAGAAGCACCAAAGCTTGAGGAAAGTTGGAATCCGCCTGGCTCTTCAATTAGTCCAGGACCGAGAGAACGACAGATTAGGTCGAGTGGACCGGGCGGAAGCCCGCTTGATGAGAGGCCAAAAGGTGGTTGTCCTCGATATAGGCCGACAGGCAGGAGGTAATATTGCTCTCTAGGATCTTGCCTAGATAAGGGAGCAGGGAGATGGGCCTGAAATTGGCAGGGAGAGTGGGGTCAGAGCCGGGTTTTTTTTAAATAGGAGTGACTATAGCCGATTTGAAGGAGGACGGAACTATGCCCTGAGAGATGGATGCATTAAGGAGGGATAGGGGGGGGTCGGGCAGCCAGAGAATAGTTCCCTGAAGATGCGAGCAGGTCAACAGTCAGCAGGAGAGCCTGACTTGACCTTCCTGAGCAGGGCAAGAAAGGATTCCTTCCAGATGGGTGGAAAGTAGTCCAAAGAGGAGGACAGAGGGGGAAGGGAAGGGGAAGGAAGAGCAGATGATGGCAAGGAGATGTTCCGTTTGATGTTGGCAATCTTCTTGAGGAAGAAATCGTTCAAGGAGAGGCAGAGGGCTTGGGAGGGGACAGGGTTGGGATTGACTCTGTCAGATGCGGCCAGATTGTGGACGATTGAGAAAATCTCCTTGGATTTGTTGGCCGCTAAAAGGATTTTACTGGAGAAGTATTCTGATTTGGCTGAGAGAATGGCTCTCTTGTAGTTCTTTAGGAGAGACCTGTATCGATCCCTCAGGAGGGGGCAGTAATTGCGCCTCCACTGACGCTCAGCCTGTCTGAGAGCCAGTTTAAGGGCTTTAAGATCACTAGAAAAAGATTTATTGGCTTGGTGGAGGCGGCAAGCCTTGACCCTCCTGAGGGGGGCGACCAGGTCACAGGAAGTGGACAGCCAGGTGTTAATGGCGTCATCTTGAAGATCGAGGGAAAGATCAGATAGGTCAGGAAGGGAGGTAGCCAAGGAAGAATGAAGAGCGTTAAAGTCCACCCAATTCCAATTCCGTGCTAAAACGTTCTTGGGCAGGGGGGGCTTAATAGTGACTGCAAGGTCAATAGAAAAGGAGATGAGCGAGTGATCCGACCAAGTGCAGGGAAGAATAGTGATAGGGGAAATGGCCCGACTGGCCGACCATATCTGGTCGAGAGTGTGACCATGAACGTGGGTAGGGGCGTGAATGTGAGAAGTGAAATTGAAACATCGAAGAGTGTCAGAGAAGTCTTTAGAGGTCTGATCTTCCCTGAGGTCACCAGGCCAATAGTTGAAGTTGTCCAGTAGGAGAACTTACGAATTGTTGATCACAAGGGTGGCCAGAAGTTCTTGGAGAGCAGGCACGAAGTGAGGCATAGTTTGGGGGGGCCAGTATAAGAGAAAGACAGTAAGGAGAGCCAGAAGGTTGACCGAGCGGACAACTAAGCAGTCCACATTAGGTATGGAAGGGTGGGTCAGGGGTTGGAACTGAAGATTGGACCAGATGATCATGGCCACGCCCCCGCCGACTTTCCCATCAGGACGATCAGCCCGAAGGGCATAGTAGGAATCAGGAAGTGCAGATAGAACATCAGGCAAAGAATCTACAAAAAACCAAGTTTCCATCAAGAACAGGAAAGCAGGAGACTCAGTGTCAAGAAGAGTAAAAAGTTCCAACTGGTGCCTGCCCGCCGAACCAGAATTAAGGAGGTAGGCAGAGGCCACAGTAGGTGAGCAGGAGGGGGGAAGGGGAGAGTGCACAGAACGGGCGGCAGACTGAGGCCTGAGCAAGGGAGCGGCAGGGGAGGGGGGAAGAGGGGCAGAGATACCGAGGGCATGAATGCGTTCAAGCATAAGAGAGGTAGGGGGCCAATTACCTTGAAGGGCAAGGATCTGCGCGGAAGTATAAGTCAAAAAAGGAACAGGGTTTGTGGCCCCGGGTCCCGGCTGGTCGCAGACGGGCGCAGACGGGCTCGCCTTTGGCGAGCCTTCAGCGCACCGCCGCCGCGCCCGCTGTGCCCGTCCGCTGCGCTTCCGGACCAAGAGAACCATTTTATGCCTGTGGGGGCGGGAGGGGCCGAGCACTAGACCGCTCGCCTTCTCCTCAACTCACTCAAGATGGCCCCAGAAGTGATAGACCCCAAACAGCACCTAATCGTCTGCAATGGGGGAGGTCACACTTCAAGGGAAGCAGTAAGGTTTCAAGCAGGTAAATGCTAGCGCAGGGAGCGCGAAAGTACAATTAAAAAAATTTAGCAAGGAGAAGCTAAAACGAACGCATATGCAAGTGCAATTAAAATCTCAGTGACAAAATCACCGTCGCAACACACGCTCACAAAACGGTCCCGGCTTCCGCCTCAGGACATCCATATTCAACTATCAATCAGTAAATGCGGTAGATTATCCGGGTTTTTATGCCTGTGGGGGCGGGAGGGGCCGAGCACTAGACCGCTCGCCTGCACCTCACCTTACTCAAGATGGCGCCTGAAGTGACAGACCCCAAGCAGCACCTAATCGTCTGCAATGGGGTAGGTCACACTTCAAGGGAAGCAGTAAGGTTTCAAGCAGGTAAATGCTAGCGCAGGGAGCACGAAAGTACAATTTTAAAATGTTAGCAAGGAGAAGCTAAAACGAACGCATGTGCAAGTGCAATTAAAATCTCAGTAACAAAATTGCCGTCACAACTCACGCTCACAAAACGGTCCCGGCTTCCGCCTCAGGACATCCACATTCAACTATCAATCCCTTATAGCTGTGCTGTACATATTCGCAATCTTTGCCAGGTACTCCGGATATTCGATCAACTGGAGTAAATAAATACTATATGCCCTCCACGGACCCCAGCCTGATCTCCCCAGTGGGTGTCTGATGCAGATCACCACGACGGGCTTTAAGTACCTAGGCATCTATATCACAACCGACCCCGCTAGTAGATACTCTCATAATCTCCTCCCACCCCTACAGCAATTACAGGGGGATTTAGAATGCTGGACGGCGCTTCCACTCTCTTTGTTGGGCAGGGAGTCCTTATTTAAAATTATGTCCTTGCTGCGCTTCCTGTATGTGTTGCAGAACTCATTGGACCTTCTAGCTATTTTAAACAAATTGAAAGCCTGCAGAGAAGCCTCCTTTGGAGTGGCCTGCCACGTATAGCACTTTCCAAACTGATTCTCACCTGGTATGATGGGGGCATTTGCCTCCCCGACCTCAGAAGATATTATTGGGCAACCCACCTGACTGCCATCAATCATGGGAAGTATAGGCGGGCAGATGATCCTGGTTAGGCAATGGACAGATGGTTATTGCTGGGGGGACACATAACAGGGCTCTGTACACATGCAAAGGGAAACTCCATCTGACTGGATCGACCAAGCACTCTACACAAATCTGGCAAGCAGCTACGAGATGTTTGGGGTGGGAGGGCAAACCAACATTAGCTACCCCCTTGTGGGATTCCAACATACTTGGGAATTTGTGATAAACTAGGGGCTTCAACAAGTGAGACCCTATAGGCATCTCTAGGATTGGTGACCTCTGGGTGAAGAGGGAGGTTAAACCATTTCCCACCCTACAGCAGGAGCACGACCCGAACACTTCAGATACTTACACGTTCGACACATGGAGGCATGCCTCCACAGGGACGAAAACCCTCCTGAATCCTCACCCCTGGAGGATAGGATTTTAGATCGCTACTTGCCTGCGAAAGCCATTTCCCTGACCTATAAGAAGTTGGCCAACAACTCAGCTGAACCCTACAGCAACTACGGGAGAAATGGGTGAGGGACGGCATTATATTGGATGACGAAGACTAGGTGGAGGCGATTGCTTCCCCGCGAGAAGCCAGATTGCGACTAGTCCAACTTAAAATATTGCATTATATCTATATGACCAGACCCTGTCTGCTGAGAACGGGGAGGGTGGAGAACAGCAACTGTAGGAGGGGCTGTGGTAGTGAAGGCAGATTCCTATATATCCTTTGGGAATGTCCACATATCCAGAGATATTGGAAGAAAATACATAACACCATTGTTGTGTTCGACTATAGATTCTGAATGAATTTCCCGTTAATGCCCTTCTATAGGTACAATTTACATTGCCCTTATATAGGCATAGAAATCCAATCCTTATTTAGGCATAGCCCATGCTACCCAAATACAGGCATGGCTACTTCCATCCGTTCATCTACGTCACAACGATTTCTTGGAAAACCAGACTCTTAAGCTGAAGGGATGTCCCCTTGCCTGGATATTGATTTCTCCAAGAACTCATTTATTATGCATGAACATCTATTCCTTAAGGGTTCGTTCATGACGTTCATGTGCCCGACTTTTACGTCAATACTGGCATTCCTAAACACCTCCAGGTATAAATATACCTTCACTTGCTATGGCAAAGCACGGTGTGGTTTGGTGCAGTTTGGCTACCTACTTGCACGACGCAGCTCGCTACAGCAAGTGCCGAAGGAAACCAACTCTCTAGCTGACGCACTGACTTGAAGCTGACATCCTCCTGCCGAGAATCCAGCTCCAGTGTTTCTGACTCCCCTTGCTGGGTAATGGGAAATCGAGTCCCGAGAAAGAGATACCAACCTCTCTCATTCTAAGGTATGGAGCTGATTATAACCTAGAGAAACCTTTGGCAATTCTTGGCAAAACTAAATTTATTCTAAAGACAGCGCCTACTTCTTCCCTCGTACTAGACCTAGGTTAGGTACACTGGGGTAGGTGTATTTTAGAAGCACTAGTTGAGTATTTTTAGCCTGTGTTATTTATGTATGTATTTTTATATATGTCATAGCAACAGACAATTCTATTACAGTATTATTTTATAATACTGTTTGCGCTGTACGCATTATACTTCGCATTCTGTCTAACGATTGTAGCAGTTCATATCTCTTGCATGAGGAATAAGACTGTTCAATAAATCCTTTTATTGAAACACCCGTCTCATTATTTAGGTGCAACTCTGTAGAAACGAGACATGCACAATTGACTGAGTGAAATAGTTATCTATTGTTTCCACGGCTCTGAAGATATTGTTCCGGTCCCAGGGGAAACAAAGTTGTCATGTTTATGCGGTTGTCAGAGACTAATCCCTTCTTGTTTATTCGAGAAAGTTTCTAGTGACCTCTGAGTTAGCTGGCACAATAGAGACATACTGACCTCAGTCCTATGTCAAATCTATAGTGTATATTATTCCAATGCGCAGAGCCTATTGGGAATATAGGAACTACACTACACCATTAGTGAGGTCCTTGCACTTACTGTTCCAATGGAGGCCAAGCGGTGTTTCCTGAATGTGTGGGAGCCGACGGATCTTAACAACAAAAGGATTGCATGGATCACTTTGAAGTTGATGGTGGCAAAGTGAAATAGTATCCAAATATGGGGATCTATACAGGTACAGGCAATGTCAGCTTGGAAAAGGGACACGGAATGGTGTATGTTCCTGGAGAAGACGGTGTATGTGTCTAGTGGGTGCCCTAAAAAGTAGTCCCACATTTGGTCTGATTGGAATGTATATCATGGTAGTATCTGTACTCCCCCTGTTTCAACACCCCAGGAAGATCTCCCATCGGCATAATAATGTTACCAACAGATACATCAGACCGCAATTGAAATGTAAGATCTGTATCGAATCTAAAGAATGTCATGACTAATGGTGCCTTGTAATGTCGATTCTTTTGTTTAATAAAAAGATTTATAAAAAAAAAATGTGCATAAAAGATCCATAAAAATGGTTCCTACACACTGCCTTTCTGGGTGCTGGATGTGGGAAGTCAGAAAGCTTTGGGGCAGACCTACTGTACTGAGCCTAGTGCAGGATGTTCTGGATGAGGTGGGTGCGCGATTGAAGAGCACTAGATGTGGCTTCATGTACTGCGCTACTCAGCCTGCTTTGATCAGCCCTGGGGAGAGTGGGGTGCCAAGGGGATTAGATGGCCTCCTAAGTTGAAGCTTGGTCTTGTGGTGCATCTGGTTCAGGACTGTCTTTTACCCAAGACTCAGGAGTTGGACTGGGCCACTGAAATCCTAAGCATGGATGTAGGCATGATGTTTTTTAACTCATTCAATCAGTGAGGGAGGGGTGTGGCCATATGGAAGTCAGGCAGGGAATGTTGGTGTCCCTTTCAGCTGGGGAGGGAAAGGAAAGCTACAAACATCACCTAACAAGATCATTCATTGCAGGTTGAGGAGGGAGTCACTGGAAAATATGAGCACAACGAAATGTTATCTTATTGCAAGCTTAGTTTCTCTCTGTATAACAAACAAAACATAGAAGTAGAATAGTGCATCCAACAAGTGGCACAGAATACTTGTTTCAGAGCGCAGCCTCCACAATATAGGAAATCCAGACAGTGAGGCACTAAGGGGAATTAAATGGAAATTTTGCATCAGTGTTCACTAAAACACTAAATCTGTCCCTGTGTGAAAAGTGAGACATCAATTACCTTTTGGCCAGGCAGGCGCGGTGAAATGGCCACATCTGATCTGGCTAGGTTTGCCACTTGGATGCTTTGTTACAGGAATTGCTGGTAATTTCATTTTCTGGCAGGTCCACAATGAACATAATCACCCAATCCGGTATTTTTTCAGTATGTACTTTGAACAGTAAACATAAGCGAAAAAAGCACCTAATTTGTGCCTGGAAGCTGCCTAAATGATCCATGACTGATAGTTTAACTAAACAAAGGAAGAAAAGCTGTGTTACGGCTGTGTTTTTATTATGCTGCCTCTTTATTTAAATTATCATGTTCACTTTGCAGAAACATAAAGAATGAACAAATGGTTATTTTTTATTGTTGTTCTTCCTTTTGATAGTTTTATAAAGGGTGAACTCAGCCGAAGGCAAAGGCTATTTGAGCGCTATTCATGAGTACCAATTACCAAAGACAAGATCAGATTTTTTATTTAAGGGCTTGGGAGATGACGTGATTTGCTCAGAATCACAGGATGTTGAGAGCAGAAGCTAGGACTCTAACGTGATCCTCCATCTCTGCAACTCTAACCTTTAGGCCTCATTTGCCTATGCACACGCAAGGCATGAAAGTGGGAGGATATTATTCTTGGAAAGGACACTGGGGCCAAGGTGACAGTGGCCTACGGACTGTGGAACAGAACAACAACAAGGCCCCTTCGATTACTAAATTACTCAAGCCCTCCACTGCCTCAGGGCAATGGTCTGGCAGAGGAGGGGATTAGGCATAAAACACAGCTGCTAGCCCATCAATGGGGCGGGGCTGAGGTGACGATGACCCAAATCCCCAATATCACTTGGCCACCAAAACCAGCCCCCAGCATAAACCCAACCTCCCCCGCCAACTATGCCCTGAATGAAAAGGACCGTGGGAGGGATGTCACTGTTTCTAAGGGTGCGTGGCCCCCAGGGGGGTTGAGGAGAGAATGGCTCAGTGGCCTGGGCAACGCCTAGCCCCTAGGGAGGTCAATTCTCGCACACATTCACGCACTCCCCAACCCACCATCAGGACAATTGCTTGGCAGGGCAGCGGGCCAAGGAGACACCACAGCTGATCATTGCCCAAAGACCATATCACACAGCCCCCCAGAGAGGCTGCTTTACTCTCCCTGTCCAGTGCCCTCTGTGGGCTGGGAAAGAAAAAAAACGCCCCACAAAGGACACTGAGATACGGGCCCTTCGGCCAATGCCCAACTGCCCGCTGGGCAAATCCACCCCCAATTCCTTCCCCCTCCTTTAGGTGCCCTCCACCCGCCCCCCATAACGTTCAGGCAAATCGCCGTTCAGCAAACAAAGAATTTAGGACAGAAATGCCCTGATAAATCTCAGCAGATCACTGGGGAAGCTTAAAAACAGTCTTATTTTAAAGCTTGTGGTTCCGTGTAACTGTAACATATGGCCGCCTGCTCATAAGGATAGGCTGAACTTATTCATAATCAGACTCTGGGTGGGAGAGAAGGATATGCATCAGAAGCTCACAAATGTATGCACAATAAGTTTTCTTTTATTTGTATAAAAAAACATCTATGGCAAGAACGTTAGTGCACATTTGTTACCTGGACTTTTGTTGTGGTGGCGAGGTGGTCTGTGTTTTTTTTGCTGTGTTTTGTGCTGCATTATTGCAAAGTGATTTTGTTGTGTTGTACTGCAGTTGCGCCACATTCCATTTTGACAGTTTAGTTGTGATGTGCATTGTTATATTTTAGTTGTGTTGTTTTGTTGCTTTTTGCATGTAATTGTGTTATGTTCAGTTTTATTACTTTAGATATATCAACAAAAATTGGTTTACTTTTCAAGCCAGATGTAGCAGATGTTTTTAAAGTTCTCATAACAAACAACGATTTACCACTAGCAAAGGCGGGAACATAGTGCTGCTCCAGATCTTCAACTATTTAAGACATCTGTGAGCCCAAAAGTGTAGTTCAAACCTGTCTTAAATTAGCACTTCCAGTTTTCACATTATGTTATAGGGCCTTTAGAATTTTGAATACTCTAATCTTCAAAGTAAACACCACCACCATGTGGTAAAAGAAGACATGCCACGTGAATTCACCTTTCTCAGTGATTTAGAGGTGCCTAACCAAACAAACAAAATATTTGGTTTCATATATTAAAAAATATAAAGATAGAGAACCTTTATTCCTAACTACAATGTAATAAAAAATAGTTCTTTAAATTAGTAGGTAAAATTAGCACAGTATTCAGTAGCAATTATGGTTGATGAACTGTGAACACTAATAGCTTGATTTCAAATGGGTCTGTTTATTTAGACGCATAATTAATACTCGGTTTACGCATGGGTTGGAATTATGAGTTTATTTATTCATTTAAAAAAATGTTTTTATTGAAATTGTATAGAAATAAATTGTTTACACAGTCCACCCTTCACCCACCCCCAGCCCTACCCAGCTGGTGGCAATGTCATAAATATGTAATATTTTTCATACGTTAAATAAGATCCATAAATACAATACATAAATATCACATATACAATTCATTATATTTGCTCATAATATAGAAAAACGACCCCCTTTACACACAGAGTGCTCTGTGCATTAGAAGCCAACTCTAACTTCTCAGGAGTACAGTCCCCTTTCACCAGCCAGTATCTCTACCCATTCGGTCAGGGGCGCCCAAATTTTCCATCCTTCCCTCCGTGATCTACTGCCCTTTCTAGAATAAACAGCTTTTTCCAAGGTATGTACTGCCAAAAGCCAGGCCAGCCATTGTTGAACCACCAGAGGGTTAATCGAACCACGCCGAGGCAATGCACAGCCTCAAAATAGCCATAGATATAAAGATAAAATCTCTCCCGCTTTCGATCACTTCTCCTCCAGACACCCCCAATAAAATCAGTTCTGGTGATAAAAATACTTCCATTTTGAGTTCATCATAAAAAACTTAGAGATCTCATTTTTCAAGTTTGAAAGCTCACCACACAGGGCAAATGTGTGAACAATATCTGCTCCATGTAATGTACAGCAAGGGAAGCACGTACCTTTGCCCTCTCCCCATTTATCAACCCTATGAAGAGTATAACAGAGAAAAAACACTTCTTATAATACTGGGCTTGGAAATTTACTGATAATGAGAATTTGCCTAGCCTTAGTGCTGGTAAGTTCCAATTCTATTAAGGACTCGGAGGCGAGGATTATGCCTTCTTTCTCCACATTTATTATTTTTCACAGCAGCAAGAAAGACCAAAAAACTACTTTTCCCATGAACACTTGGGAACCAGGAAAAACAAGCATAAGTCCTTTGTCGGTCTTCACAACACTGACAGCTCCCATCATGCTCCACTGCTGCTTCCTCTTCCTCTTTCTTCGCGCGAAGCCCAAGTTCCGGCAAACTCACGCGTCTTGTTTGGGACCCTCATTCCCTGCAAAAGACCACACCGTCAAAACTGCTCTTCCCTGTCGCATAGCAAGCACCTTAAAACATAACAGTGCAAAGCAACAGAATCCATGAATGTAATTTCATAAACGCATTACTTACAGTACATACGGGGAGGGTCCGCTTCTTGGAAGCCATTGGGAGGGATAATCCTCGCCTCCGAGACCTTAATAGAATTGGAACTTACCAGCACTAAGGCTAGGCAAATTTTCATTCTATGTCAGGACCGGAGGCTTCGGATTATGCCAGTTCAATGCTTGTCGAACACCAGCGGAGCCACTTCTAACACTGGCTTAAAGTAAAACCTCTTAAACGTGGAATCTGAGGACCAATCAGCCGCTCTCATCAGATCTTCTAGCCGAGCACCAAGTGCAAAAGCTTTGGAGGCCATAGCACCCCTTGCTGAATGCGCACCAAACTGTTTGGTATCAATCCCCGCCTCCTGCATCACCCAACGCACCCATCTGGCGATTGTTGGGGAAGAAACAGCCTTGTACGGTTTCCGTAGGGCAATAAGAAGCTGACGTTCGCCCGGTGGGCGAGTATCTTCGGTCAAATCTTCGTAAGCACGGAGGCACTGCACAACACACAGTTTAGGGGAGACTGGGAAAGCTGGGTGTGAAATAACCAGTGTCAAGGTCTTAGTGCGCCTGCTCACTGTAAAAGTGACCCCGTCAGGGGAAAAAACTCTGGCCGTGATGTCAAGAGCTCGAACGTCCGAGACTCGCCTGCAAGACACCAGGCACAGCAACATCGCCAACTTAGCCGTGAGCTCTTTACGGGAAAGAAACCTGTTCGCTTGCCAGGACAGAAATAAGTTCAACACTCTATTAACGTCCCACAGGACAGAGTAACGCGGCTCCGGTGGCAGCGAAAGGCGGATCCCTCTCAAAAGCCTGCACACCAGCGGATGTTCCCCGATAGGGTAGCCCTGCACCGGATCATGGCCCACCGAGATTGCAGAGCGGAAAGTATTAATGGAACGGTAGGCTAGACCCTCTTCCGCCAATGCGGCAAGGAAGTTAAGGACATGCACTACATCTGTCCCCACGGGATCAAAACGCCGTCGCACACACCAACAACGCCATCTATGCCAGGCTGATCGATATCACATAGTCGTGCTGACCGCCCAGGCCTTAGAAAGCAGGTCCTCTGCCTTTCCCGAAAGGCCAGGGAGAGACCAGCGACGCCGGAGATCCTCCAAGCCATCAGCCTCAGAGAGCCGTCCTGAACTAGCCGGTGGGGAATCCCGTCCGGATTGAGAAGGATGTGAGGAGAGTGGGGGAGAGGGATTGGAGAATCCCAGGAAAGTATGTATGTATGTATGTATGTATGTATGTATGTATGTTCTTATATAGCACTCGATTTTACCCTTGGGCATCTCGGCGCTTGCCTTGGGAACCCGTCCTGGTTTTTCACTGTGAGATCACCCGTGCTGGGCATCCCCAAGGTGAAAGCCAGGCATCCCGCCGCGGGGGGGCCATTGTGGAGATTAAGCAAGCTTGTTGCCCAGAGCTGCATAGTGTGAACTCATGCTTAGAGTGGGCACCGAAGCGAGAATTATCGAGTCCGTGGACAATTGGGTTCAGGACCCTGCCGCGTCGGGAATCGAACCCTGGTCCCGGGTCTGACCTCACCTTCAGGGTATGCCTCCTCTAACCAGTGAGCCACACTTCTCCAGAAGAACCGGAAACCACACTTGAGATCTCCATGGCGTAATCATCACCACCTGTACCGACTGGCGACGCAACAACGCTGACACACGCGTTATCATCGAGAACGGGGGAAACGCATACCCCTGTACGCCCGACCAGTCCTGAAGAAAGGCATCCGTCGCCTCCGCAGACGGGTCCGGGCGCCAACTGAAATACCTGGGCAGCTGATGGTCCAGACGTGACGCAAACAGGTCCACTGAGAAGGGACCCCACCTGGCCATCAGCTGGGAGAACACTCGAGGATCCAGTTTCCATGCGCTGGCATCCAATAAGTGACGAGAGTGCCAATCGGCCCCCTCATTCTGCCGACCTGGTAGATACTCCGCCATGACGGACACCTGACGGTCCAGGCAAAAATGCCAAAAGTCCTTTGCCAGGTCCGCCAATAACTTTGATCTGGTGCCACCTAGGTGATTAATATATCGGACCGCCGATACATTGTCCATCCGCAGGAGAACACAGGACTGCACTCTGTCCTTGGTCCAACACTGGACCGCGAAGGATCCCGCCAGCAACTCTAAGCAGTTGATATGCATCGATTGCTCGAGGGTGGACCAAGCGCCCCAGTGGAGAAATCTCCACATCTGGCTCCCCAACCCGAACGACTGGCGTCGGACTCTATCACGATATCTGGGGCGGAGCCGAAAATCGCACGACCATTCCAGGCCTCCATGTGTGACAGCCACCACTGCATCTCGTCCCTCACCTCCTCCGACAATGGAATCAGCTGAGAGTACGTGAGGCCTTTCCTGAGATGGAAAGCTTTCAGACAAAGCATGGCCCGATAATGAAGAGGGCCTGGGAAGATGGCCTGTATCGAAGACAATAGCAGGCCCACCAGCCGCGCAAGCTGGCGCAAAGAGATCATCGGTTTCGCCAGGGTCTGGGGCAACTCGTACCTGATCTTCGCCATCTTCCTGGCGGGAAGACTCAAGGTGGAGGACACCGAGTCGATGTTGAACCCGAGAAAAGTCACGCACTGGGAAGGAACCAAAAGGGACTTCTTCTCGTTGATGACGAAGCACAGACCCTGTAACAGGTCGATCGCAAATTGCAGCTGGGACACCAGCCGTACCTGACACTGATCCATGAACAACATGTCGTCCAAATACACTACCAGTCTGATACCCCGCGCTCTCAAGGCCTCCACCGCCGGGCGCAACACCTTTGTGAAGCACCACGGGGCCGAGGAGAGCCCGAAAGGCAGCGTGGTGAATTCGTAAACTTGACCGTCCCACCGGAACTGGAGGAATCGCCGGTGGGGAGGAAAGACCGGGACCGCCAAATAGGCGTCCTTCAAGTCCAGCCTGACCATCCAGTCCGACGGACGCAGCACATCCCGCAGGAGGTGGATACCCTCCATCTTGAAATGGCGATACACCAGCCATTAGTTGAACTCCTTCAGATTGATGACCGGTCGCGGTTGCTGAGGAAACTGCGTGGATGTTCGCATGCGCAACCAATAGCCATTTGTGGAGGAGGGCGGCAACTTCTTCGCGCACCAAGTCTGCATCTCGCTGCGAGAAAGTAATGGGGCGTGGACGCTGAAGCTGACACGGAAGGCCATGGAACTCCAGCTGGAAGCCCTGAACCGTCTGCAGCACCCAAGCATCGCTTGTAAGGGAAAACCACGCTGGGAGAAACTGCACTAAGCGCCCCCCTACCCGCAAACTCGCAGAGGGTAGCACACTCACCTCTTCCAGCACCTTGTTGCTGGCCTCTCTGGCCTCCGCGGCCATGGAATCTTTGTCCTCTTGTGGGATAAAAGTTGGTGAAGCGGGTGTTGTCCTGAAATTGCCCGCGTCCAGAGCCTTGTCCTCTGTCTGCGCCGTTGTCCCGGCCGAACGAGCGGCCCCTGCCACTTCCGGCCTTGTCAAAAACACGAGGGGCAAAAACCTTTTTAATATTGGACTGAGCCCGGTCCAGGGAAGTAAACGTGGCAACAAATTTGCCGAGTTCCTTTATAAACGGGTCTCCGAACAGACCACCCTGCGCCCCCGCGCCAGCTTCAGAGGATGCGAGGTCACCCAACTCCGGGTCAATTTTAATCAAAGAGCGACCTCCTTCTCTCTGTAGAGAGAGCACAGTTAGCGTTGCCAAGGAAAATAATGGCGCGCTGCGCCCAATTGGACAGAACCTCTGGGGAGATGAGATCACCCAACACCTTGGCTTCCTCGGCCATGTCGAGGATCTTGGTAATTGGGCCAACCGCGTCCAACAGCTTGTCCTGGCAAGTACGCCAGGACCTATCTATACCTTTTCGGGGGTCTTTGACAAATTTGGCCAGGAAAGTTGCCATCTTGGGGTCAATGTTGGGAGTCAAAGCCACTTTGCCCTCTAAGGAAGGGCGGGGGCACTCCGCCCTAAGGCGGCTACGAGCATCCTTGTCAACAGGCTTACGGAGACGGTTCGCCACATACTGGGCCACCTTGTCCCCAGGGACCCAGTCCAAAGACCTGGGGTGGACAATGTCATCCGGGTCCAACATGTCTGAAGGACCCGCGGATGAGGAAGGCTGGGATGGAAGCCATGACCTCGAAGAGCAGGCTTCTTCCTCTGAATCCGGAGAGTCATCATCTTGCTGTGGGTCCGGAGACATAGTACGTGGGGAAGGGGAGGGGACACCTCCGCAGGGAGGGCGGGCACAGGTTGGGGCCCTTCATGCGCCATAAACGCGCTTTTAACCTTTGCGAACGCCGCCGGGTCAACCCCGTCTTTACAAGCCCTCTTAGGGGGGGGGTGGAGCCGGGGACGGATCGGGGTCCTGGGCTGGGGCAGGCGCGGGAATAAGGGAGGCAATCTTTGCATATGCCTCATCCAACCGTGCCGAAAGTCGCTGCTCCAGGGGGATCATGGCCTGATCCACCGCCCTGTAGATGGAATCATTCACCACTTGATAGAAGTCCTCATCCCATGAGGAATAATTCTGAGGGTCTTCCTCATGGTACTGGCCTGACTCCCCCTGTATAGCGAGGTAAGTTGAGCTCAGCAGGACCGGAGGTACAGCCAGCCAATTCACAGCACCCTCACAGGTACTAAATGGGGCCTGGGAGCAAGCCCAGAAAATATATGGGGGCACAAGGCACACACTCAAGGGACAAGCCCTGGGGACGCTGCAGCCCTTCAAATCACAGGGCACCACCCGGCAAAGCGCCCCGCGCCACACATCAGCGCTATTCCGACCCCTCAGGGTGTCACTATCACAAAAGCCATACAACCCTATGCAGGGCGTTCATGTGGGGTGAAAAGCCTAATTGCGACCCAAACGGGTGTCAACCGGGTGGCCAGGGGTAGCAGCTGTCACTTGTCGCCAACGAGCGAAAAAACGCAGATTTTTAAACATTTTACAGCGCGATAACGAGCAAGGAGAAGCCTGCCCCCTAGCGGCGTAAGTAGCGCACCGCACTCCTAAGGGCCGAAAATCGCGTCAGGAGCGCTAAAAGCGTCCCGCGATTTCGAGGGGAATCTGTGGGGTGTAAACACACAAGCGCTGAGCCAGGACACAAAACGAAATGAGCACAGTCCCCCAAAACCTCAGGAGAGATTAGGAAAAACACTTAACTTGCTGCTGAGCAGCGATGAAAGAGGAAGAGGAAGCAGCAGTGGAGCATGATGGGAGCTGTCAGTGTTGTGAAGACCAACAAAGGACTTATGTTTGTTTTTCCTGTTTCCCAAGTGTTCATGGGAAAAGTAGTTTTTTGGTCTTTCTTGCTGCTGTGAAAAATAATAAATGTGGAGAAAGAAGGCATAATCCGAAGCCTCCGGTCCTGACATAGAATAAAATAGACTGTGCAGATGAGAACGTTTTGAAAAATATTGTATCCGTCATCCCTACCTTCTCTTGCCACTTCTGGGAGTATTTATCTAAGTCATCTTTAATTGACATGTTGAATAGACTGTAGATTGTTACTATTGGATATTCTTTTGGCCCCACCAATTGATCAACTATATCAAGTCTTAAAAACCCGGCTAGTCCACCTGACTCTCGTCGTAAAAATGTCTCACTTAGAGGTATTCAAAAAAGTCCCTCCTACCAATATAAAATTCATTTTTAAGTTCATCAAATGATACTATACCCATAGAGGAAAAAATACCCCACTGTACAAAGCCGTGCCTTAATCCAATTAAATACATATTGATCTCTAAAAATCTCAGGTAAATTTATACCTTTCGACAGGGGCGTGTATAAATTCAGTCTTCAAATTCCTAACAGTCTACGAACCGCAGTCCATACCTGAAAAACCCCTTGAATGGTCTTGAAGCATACTTTTTTGTACTAGCTAAATTCTAGCTCCCACCATAGAAACCCCATGATTCCCACCTGATTAAAAGTTCATGGGAAGAAGGAACACAGTCTACAATCCGACCATCAGGCTGGTATAACTGCAAAACAACACTGTGTAACAATGTAGTAGCCCAATGATATAAATTCAGACTGGTAAAGCCCATCCTCCTCTCTCCCGTGGTAACATAAGAAATTTAAGAGCTCTTCTAGGTCTGACAGAAGCCCATATAAACCACAAGAATGTCTCGTCCAGTTTCTTAAGCCATTGATTTGAAAATTCCAAAGGGATAGCCTGGAAAAAATAAAAGATTTTTCTGAAAAAAATATCTTCACTACATTACATCTAACAACTAGTGACAGATGAAGATTGTTTAGTATCCAAGATCCTTTTTAGTTCTCGCCTGAGCCAATGCGCTTGCGCATTGCTCCGGCAAGTTATATTAAGGGGAAAAGAACAGTCTACTAAAACGGCGGATTAGACACAGTTCATGTGATCTATGCGCGTGCACAACGCCAGCCACGTCACACACCACCATTTGTCTGTGCCACACATCAGACTTCAAAGGCTGCCGCCCTCCCAAAAAGACTTCAAAAGCTGCCTCTCCCCCGCTCCCCGCATCAGACTTCAGAGGAATGCGCTCCCGCTCCCCGCCCCCCCCCCCCGCCACAGCAATGCCAAGAGCTTGTCTCCGCCTGCTCTCCCGTGTGCTTGCATCTTCCTTCTTTGGCCCTGGGTGTTTTCCGTGTTCTCCCATTCAGTGCCTTCTTGACCCCGTACTTGATTGCTGTCCAAGCCTGAGCCCTCGCTGCCTCTATCATTAGACACTCTCCCTGTGTTTTCCTGTTTCCCCTTGCTTTTTCCCGGCTCCATCATTCTGTGCTTTGATAAACTGAACGTGCTTTGTAGCACTCAACCCTGCGTGTTCTAAGCTTCAGTCTCTGTGCTGCTGCACCACATAACTCAGGGGCACCACCACATCACTCAGGGACACCACCACATCACTCAGGGACACCACCACATCACTCAGGGGCACCACCACATCACTCAGGGACACCACTCACGGGCACCACCACATCACTCAGGGACACCACCACATCACTCAGGGACACCACCACATCACATCACTCAGGGACACCACCACATCACTCAGGGGCACCACCACATCACTCACAGACACCACCACATCACTCACGGACACCACCACATCACTCATGGACACCACCACATCACTCAGGGACACCACCACATCACTTAGGGGCACCACCACATCACTCAGGGACACCACCACATCACTCAGGGGCACCACCACTTCACTCAAGGACACCACCTCATCACTCAGGGACACCATCACATCACGCAGGGACACCACCACATCACTCAGGGACACCACCACATCACTCAGGGGCACCACCACATCACTCACAGACACCACCACATCACTCAGGGACACCACCACATCACTCAGGGACACCACCACATCACTTAGGGGCACCACCACATCACTCAGGGACACCACCACATCACTCAGGGGCACCACCACATCACTCAGGGGCACCACCACTTTACTCAAGGACACCACCTCATCACTCAGGGGCACCACCACATCACTCAGGGGCACCGCCACATCACTCAGGGACACAACCACATCACTGAGGAACACCACCACATCACTGAGGAACACCACCACATTACTCAGGAACACCACCACATCACACAGGGGCACCACCACATCTCTCGGGGACACCACCACATCACTTAGGAACACCACCACATCACTTGGGGACACCACCACATCACTCAGGGACACCATCACATCACTCGGGGACACCACCACATCACTCAGGAACACCACCACATCACTCAGGGGCACCACCACATCACTCAGGGACACCACCACATAACTCAGGAACACCACCACATCACTCAGGAACACCACCACATCACTCGGGGACACCACCATATAACTCCGGGACACCACCACATCACTCAGGGACACCACCACATCACTCAGGAACACCACCACATCACTCAGGGGCACCACTCAGGGGCACCAACACACCACTCAGGGACACCACCACATCACTCAGGGGCACCACCACATCACTTAGGGACACCACCACATCACTCAGGGACACCACCACATCACTCAGGAACACCACCACATCACTCAAGAACACCACCACAGCTAGAGGAGGAGCTTCGCGGGCAAGCAAGATGGCCGCGTAAGCTCGGAGCTCCGCAGACCCTCCGACCCTCCGCAATAATCCTGCTCAACATCCTGTTCCACGTAGGTGGATTCCGACTGCTGACGGGTCACTGATGCGGAGCCTGCCTCCCGCTTTCGAATCGGAGGTTCCTACGCTGAGCTACGTCGTGTGATGTCCCTTGCCAAGGAAGCGCCATTGTCTCCTCGGTCTCCGTCACTCCGCATGATTGGGATGCGTAGTGCAGGGTGGTGAACCCCGCTGGCGGAATTTCCGATACTGCCGTGTCTCCTACCACTAGACTGTGTTCCACATCTGTTCTACAACCTCGGCCTGTCGCACCTTGGGCTCGGAGCTGTGTGTGGTGGCCCCTCGGTCTCATCGGACCCAACATGGCGGGCAAGGGCGACCCGGACAAGACATCGAACAAAGGAGTCCGTGGCAAGTCCCAAGTACAGCAGAACAGGATTGATAGATATGCCCAACTGCGCATATCGCCTGCACCGGGGGTATCCACTAACGACATCCCTTCATCGGGCTCGCCAGACGGGTCCGAGCCCACCCTCAGTGACATTATGGGGGCCATCTCGGGCATACGAGCTGAAATACAGAAACAGCACGAGGTCTTGACCCACAAAGTGGACACATTGGCGGTGGATCTCACCCTCATCAGAGCCGACCTGGGTAAAACCAACGATCGGGTGAAATCGCTGGACTTAAAAACCTCGAGCCTTACCACCGACGTCTCGGACCTGCAAACCGAGGTCCGGACCCTACGGCTCGCCTCGGACCAATTCTCCAGGAGACTGGACGACTATGAAGGCCGTGCCAGGCGACAGAATGTCTGCATTATTGGCGTTCCGGAAGGGTCGGAAGAGGCATCGGCAGACCTGTTCGTTGAGGACCTGATACAGAACCATCTTACTCCCCCCGGGTTGAGCAAATTCTTCTCGGTGGAACGAGCACATCGGGTGCCAGGTGGCCCGCCAAAGTCGGGCGCGGCACCTAGACCCATCATTGCTAGGTTCCTCAACTTCAGGGATCGGGACGCAATTCTACAGGCGTCCAGAAGGCACGGATCGTTACAGTATCAGAACTCTGAGGTGCACTTCTATCCTGACTTTACCAGGGCGGTACAGAGACACGCCAGAGCTACGGGGGAGTGAAACGGCGACTGAGGGACATGGGACTCAAGTATTCGATGATGTTCCCGGCCAAGCTGCGGGTCGAGCACGAAGGCCGAGCATTGTTCTTTGACTTTCCGCACAACGTAAGCGAATGGCTCGACACTCTACCACAGCGTAGCGACGACCGGGACAACAGTGAAGGGGGCGCCGCTGGTGGCGCTGACTTGTGAGGACTGGCTCTACTACAAGGACAATGGCGGTTGGTGGCCCTGCTATATGTGTCATTCGTCCCTTTTCCAGTGTAATAGCAATTGAATCTCCTGTTGTTTCATGGGGGGCGGCGGGAGGTGTCCGCGGGGAATCCTACTCCTCTTGGGGCTTTTTGTAGACTAGTTAATGGGGCGACAGGCACACTGCTGGTTGGGGGGGCTTTTTAGTCTGCTGCAGGGGTGCAGGGTGGGGGGTGTTTTGGGACAAGTTCGAATGTCTCTCAGTGTGGTATTGTTTTCTTTCTTTCGGCAATGGGTGATGTATATTGTTGCACTTTTGATTCTGCAAGGGTCTCTCGGGCCGGGTGGGGGAGGGTGCCACGATGATGGGGGGTAGGAAATTAAAAGTTATCAGTTGGAATGTCAATGGGTTGGGTGACCGAATCAAACGGGGAATTGTGCTTCAAATGCTCAAGCGTCACATGCCTGATGTGGTTTTTCTACAGGAAACACATTTGATTGGGAACACATGCAAGGCGCTCAATCGCAAAGGGTACAAGATGGTGGCACACTCAGGGTTCACTTCAGGCTCTCGGGGGGCGGGCGTTCTTGTCCGGGCTTCCCTTCCGCTGGAGATTGACGTCACTACGATAGATGATAGGGGACGCTACGCAGCGGTGGCTGGGCGGTGGGAGGGGAGGGCCCTCATCCTACTTTCAGTTTACGTCCCGCCTGGCCTACAGACCAGCACGTTCCATGACCTTGGTGGCGCCATTTTAGCTTTGCCTGACGGCTTACTTATTGTTGGGGGTGACTTCAACTCGGTCTGCTCTGGCACTCTGGACCGACAGCCGTCTAGAGACCTTCGCCACTCTCAACTGTGGTTGCCCACGTTTATAGATTCGATGGGCCTTGTGGATAGTTGGAGACTCTTGCACCCCACGCTTCGTCAGTACTCCTTCCTGTCCAGCGCACATGGTAGCTTGTCCCATATAGACTACATCCTTACCTTGGCAGCTCACGCTACGGCCGTGTCTGAGGCTCGTTTTCTGGCGCGAGGAGTTTCGGATCACTCGCCGCTCCTGGTCTCCTTCGACTTCGATATCGCCCTGTCGGTGCGACCGGCAACGGTCAATCCTTGGTACTTTCGGAACCCAAAGACCCGTGCCCTGCTGGCCAAGGCTATAGACCTTTACTTCTCCGAGAATGAGGGTTCGGTTGGGTCGGCCGCGACCCTGTGGGAAGCGTTCAAGACCGTCCTGAGAGGCGAGGCATTTGCTTTAATAGCGGAGGCCCGTCGGAATAGAGATGCCGATCTCCTTTGTATCGAGGAAGAGACCTTGAACCTCGAAGCCCACTAACCCAGACCTCCTTCATGAGCTTTCCCTGAAGCAGTTGGAGTACCGAGATCTCGCTACGAATTCCGCCCAGACCATGGCTAGGGAACAGCAAGGCCGCATCTACGACGTGGGTGACAAGGCTGGCAAGCTGTTGGCCTGGTTGGACAGGAGGGAGTTGGCTAGTCGGGTTGTACCTGAGATCCTGGGGGCAGATGGAACCCCTGTCACTGACCCTTCCGCCATTGCCGAGTCTTTTGCCGATTATTTCAGGGACATCTACACCTCCACCTCTGACTGCTCAGAGGCCGACTCGGCAGAACTTCTTTCGACCGTGGATCTTCCCTGTCTCTCTGAGGCGGATCGCGATGATTTAGACAGGGATATATCTTCTGACGAGATTGCCCTTGCGATCCGCTCCTTGAGATCTGGCAAGGCGCCGGGTTCCAACGGAATCCCGGCTGAGCTCTACAAGATACGGCCTGATGTGGTCTCCCCGCATCTCCGTACTATGTTCTTGGAGGCGCGAGACGCCGGTGTTCTCCCCCTGGACCAGAGGGTGGCCACTATTGTAGTCATCCACAAAGACGGTAAACCAAGGGATGTGTGTCGTTCGTATCAACCTATCTCCCTCCTGAACACCGAACCTAAGGTCCTCGCTAAATTGCTTGCCAACCGACTGGTTGGGGTTATTGGCGACTTGGTGCACCCGGACCAGTCGGGCTTTATTCCGCACCGCAACACTACCGTCAATCTGAGACGGCTTCATGGCGCCCTGGCTAGGGCGCACACTCTCACGGAGCCAGCTGTGCTGGCATCCCTCGATGCCACCATGGCGTTTGACTCCATCGAGTGGAATTACCTCTGGGCAGTGTTAGCTAAGCTCGGTTTTGGCCCGGTCTTCCGTAGCTGGGTGAAACTTCTTTATGCCAGCCCAATGGCTAATGTATCCGTGAATGGACGCCTGTCGACGTCTTTTGCTCTTCACAGGGGTACCAGGCAGGGCTGCCCCCTGTCGCCTCTCCTTTTTGCCTTGGCTCTCGAGCCCTTGGCGGCTACGCTTCGCTTCCACCCCGACCTCCATGGTATCACCTGGGCACCTGACTTCGAGGACCGTATCTCCCTGTACGCAGACGACATCCTTCTATATCTGACGTCCCCGTACAAGTCTCTCATTGTTGCCTGTGATGTGCTCAGACACTTTGGAAGATACTCTGGCCTGATTATCAACTGGGCCAAGTCCTCCCTATACGTATTGAAAGGGGGCACGCCGCGCCTCCCCAGAGGCTGCAACATTCAGGTGGCCACGCAGGGCTTCAAGTACCTAGGGATCTATATCTCTGGGAACCCGAAGGTTCGATACGACCAGAATTTGCTCCCCCCACTGCAGCGCCTTCGACGCGACGTGGAGGGTTGGCGTAAGCTCCCGCTCTCCCTGCTTGGCCGAGCGGCCCTGTTTAAAATGATGTCCTTGCCCAGACTCCTGTATGCCCTACAAAACACCCAAGACCCGGTACCGGCCCGATATTTCCGGGAAGTTGAGAGCCTTCAGCGGGCCCTACTTTGGGATGGCCGCCCTTGGGTGGCGATCGCGAAGCTCACGCTCCCGTGGTATGACGGGGGCATAGCGCTACCGGATGTACGTAGGTATTATTGGGCCTCCCAGCTTGCAGCCCTCAACCACGGGTTTTATGGGCCGGTGAATAGCCCCGGATACGCCATGGACAGGTGGCTTATGGGCGGTGGTAATTATTACCGAGCCCTTTACTCCAGATCTCTGGATCGGCGGATGTCCGGTCCCACGAAGACGGCCGTATCTATTTGGCGTACGATCACAAAGGTGCAGGGCTGGCAGGGCAGACTGACCAGCTTCACTCCTCTGTATGAATCCGATATGTTGGGCAGACTATGGCACACCAAGGGCTTTGATAAATGGGACCTAATTGGCATCTCTAGGGTGGGGGATGTGATTTCCAAAGGGGCTATCAAGACCTTCCCCCAGCTACAGACTGAGTACCAGCTGGGTGCCTCGGAGTTCTTCCGATATGCCCAGCTGAAGCATGCCTTGCTTTCTGCTACTACCCCGGGGGAGGATATCCCGGAAAGCTCACCGCTGGAGGACAGAGTGCTGGACGGCCATATGCCCGATAGCGCGATCTCACTGTCTTACAAAAAACTAATTAATGTCCGCACTGACCTTCTCCTTGGGTTGCGAGACCAGTGGGTGGCGGATGGCCTGGAGATCGACGAGGAGGACTGGCAGAGTGCGGTGTCCTCCCCTAAGGAGGTTGCCATCTCATCTCGGCTTCGTCTGGTCCAATTTAAAATCCTGCATAGGGTATACGTTACTGGCCCCCGCCTTATACACATGGGTTACTCGCCCGACGGCCTCTGTCGTCGAGGCTGTGGTGCCCTCGCCACCTTCTTACACATATTGTGGGAATGTCCGGCCATAGCGTCCTACTGGAGGAGGATTCACAGGGTCATGAGCGAAGTGTCGTGAGTGGGGATTGCGGCGGAAGCATGTAGGTGCCTCCTCAACATTTGGGAGCCAACAGATCACAACACAGCCCAAACTCAGTGGGTGACCCTAGGCAATGTGGTGGCCAAGAGAGACATCGCTCAGAGGTGGGGAGCCAATACGGCACCCCTTGTGGTACAATGGAAAGCCAACATGGATTGGTGTATGTTCCGGGAGAAGACTGTCTATGCTGCCAGGGGTAAACCTAACAAATGGAACAGGGTGTGGGGTGCTTGGAACTCTTACCGGGGCGATGTGTGCCTGCCCCCTGAGCCTGCTTCATTGGATGAGCACCTGTCACTGTGACCTACGACACCGACTGTGCACGATAACTGATTGATCCTGTATTTCCCCCCCCCTCCTATCATCCTCCACTCTTCTGTACTTCTGAGCTGCTGGTCTCTTTCTCCTCCCGGCCTTCTACTCCTTGCTGTATTCTTCTCCCATTGCCACTTCTCGGCGCCACTTGGCGTCTTTCTTCTTATCGTTATAAAATTATAAAATAAACCTATAATTTCCTGCCATACCTGATTTGCACTACTATGCTCTGCCTACTATGCTGCCTTGCCTCCGGTATGTTAGGCTGAATAGCTGTGTGCTCTTGTGAAATAAAGGTTTTCAAAACATTTAAAAAAAAAAAAAAAAAGAACACCACCACATCACTCTAATACACCACCACATCACTCTAATACACCATCACATCACTCAGCCCAACCACATCATCATTCAGCGCAACAACAACACTGTCCTTGCTTGCTACCAATAAGCATTGCCATAGCCAATAGGACTCGCATTAGGAAAGTGTAAGCTATTGGATTTGTGAATAACAATGCTATTAATTTATATATTTTCAAAACCAACACATATTAAAAACAATTGTCATTTACAATACCAATGGCTCACACTTTCCTAATGAAAGACCTATTGCATTGCAATTGCTTGTTAGTCTAGCCAATAAGAGGGTGGAGATTATCTTGACTATATTATCTAAATTAGCCGTAACACTGACTCCAAGATAAACTCAGTTTTTCACTACCCTTTTGTCCGTCAATGCTATCTTGTCACTAATAACTATCTGAGTCTTGTCTTTAGTCAACATATATCCAGACAGTGTCCCAAATTTTACAGCCTCTTCTATCACCACTTTCAGTGCCAGTTATGGGTCATTGGTCACAAGAGCAATATCTTCAGCAGACGCCAACGTCTTTGTATCCCAACCTTGCACTTGTATCAGTAGAATTGCCAAATTATTTTCCTGCCTTTTCATAGTTCACTTACCTGACCATGTGATTTTGGATCGTACATGTGGTGCAGTTCACGCATGTCACCTGATTGTTGTGCTTTTCATTGTCAGCCTTCAACTATTGTTTTGGGCAGAGTTGTTGTCATGGCGCTCTTTGCTAAACACATATGTATTCCATGTGAGCCATGTTCATGTGGGACACACTTATGTTACAAGAAACTATGTACTACACCAGTAGACACAATACATTGTTTTATCACATGTATTTGTAGGACTATAACTTTGACTATAACTTGCGGGCGCTTGTGTTGTTGTATACCTTAAATCTATCCTTATTATGGTGGCAAATGAATTATTAGATTGGTTTCCTGATTACACCGTGGTGCCTTGTCCAGGTTGAATATCATTCTATGTTGATGACTGATGTATGATGTGGTTGGCAGCTTTGTGTTTGACTTTGTGAGTTTCACATTGCTGAATCCATATTCTTTTCATTTGGCCTACTGACAATACAGAACAGGTGAACCATCACATTGCTGACATCCATCAATGCCTCTGTCTGCTTACATGTATTTGGAGACATAGACAGTCAGGTTGTTTTGCAGCAAGAAATGTGAGTCTGTACGGTTGGCGTCACAATGTTATCCAGAATTGAGATATAGACTTGTCGGGCCCTACACTAAAGTGACATGCCTCACATTGCATTTCCACAAACCTCTTCATGTGTTGCTCCTAAAACTTTGGTCAACACACAAGTAAACTGCCATGTGTAACAGGCTTGCTGTTTTTCACATTACTTGTTGTCACCTCACTGACTTTGTTCACCTGTGAGTAACACGAGGAGCTGGTACACCATTGAGGAGACATTCACCTCAGACTTTTCTGTGGTGTTGCAATTGTAGTCATAATCCTTGTCCTTGATGTCACATGATTTAGTTAAGATTTGTAAGCCAGTTAAGTTCATGTGGTTCCATTTATCCAGGCAGAGTAAAGTGACACACTGCAACTCAATGACGTTGTGTCGCTATTGCCATTGTCAGATTAGTAAGTGCATGACAGTGTGGCACATCATTGTCTACATTTTGCATGGCATTTTTTCTACTATGTGCACATGACACAAGGACACAGATATTTTGGAGAGTGACATTGTACATTGCATCAAGGCACCTTTCTGCATTGCCCTAAATCACAGAGAAAGGGCAGTAGTGCATGATATGTATGCCATACAGCACATTCCAGAACTTTGTACCTACACTCGTACACAATATGCTGCCTAGCATCTACACATGCACACTTGCCCCACAGATGCTTGAGGGCCTGCATTGCATGCAATATTGTGTTCATGCAGAAGGGTGCACCTTCCTACACAGGGTGCACCATCAGAGGCATGATCGTCTATGTATGCCTGCCACAGAATGCAGCACACCAAAGTATTTGTAGTGAATTGGATGACTTCATTTATTTTTCATCATTAAATGTCGCCTGGTGAGACCAATTAATTTTTTCACAATTTATGTTTTTTCTAGGGTGGGATACATAACATGCCTCAGGAACCATGGGAGTGGCCTGGAGACACCCCCACAAATCCAATGGAGCACATCCTTTGCACATAGTGATGCTACCTTGCATTTTGGACAATGTTGCATTGCTCTGAATGTTAATGCCATTCAAAGGCGTACAAAGTGGCTTTGCGTGTCTTAACATGTGTGGCTTGGGGTTAGCTTTACACAAATACAATGATGCATGGTACACAGTTCTTGATGAGGCATCCCACTCATACATATGTCCCTATCTGAGTCAACAGACACAAAGATGCCTATTATATCATACATTTCTTACTGTTAGTAGGTCTGTTATGCACTTGAGTTTTGCTTACCTACAAGTAAACCATTCCCTTATTGCTCACTCTGAAAGTACTTGTTGATGATGGAGTGCCTCAAGATGTATTCATCATGCATTCTCCCAGGGGATTTGACAAACACATTGGTGAACATCCCCAGATGATCCACGATGGCCTGAACATTGATCAAGTACGTGGGCTTCTGGTTCCTGTACAGATGGTATGTTGCTGTAGGGGGAACCAGTTTCGCATGTGTGCAGCCTATGGCACCCAGCACATGTGGGAAACCAGCGATGGAATAGAAATATTGCTTGGTCCCAGCTGCAGTTGTTGTGTGTTGAGGAAGAGGAGATACTGGGGTGTTAGGTGGGTAATGGCATCCAGAACAGAGGGTATTAAGACCAAGAAAGGTTGGTAAGATATTCCTGCCACTCTGGCTGTTCTAATCTTGAATAAAGCAAAACCAAAGAGGATGATGGACGGAGTGTTGAACAATGCAAGCACTCACTGATCTGGGTTTAATCCATCGTCATTCTTTAGCTCACTCCGCCACCCCTGTTCAGACATGGCCATATGCAAATCAGTCTGACCCTGTGCCTCATGGGAACAGTCAGCCCGAACTGCCAAGCCATGTCTTCCCTGGGCCGGAAACAAGCATCCTGGGACCGGTTTCTGGCTAATCAGCCGTCATCAGCCAGGGCCATTCGGATGGTATCGGTGGTAAACAGGAGAGCTGATTCGGTGGAATGTTGTGCTCTGAACCCTGATTGGTTAGAGTGCCAGGCCTGGTTATCTTCAAGAAACTTAGTGACTTGTTTGTTTACAAATGACTGTTATTTTACGTAATATCGGGAGCAATGAAATTGGTTGAAGATTAGACAATGTGGTGGGGTCAGGAAGTTGTTTTTTCTGCAGTGGTTTAACCGCCGCCAATTTCCATTCTGAGGGGATGTTGCCCGTGGCCAATGAGGTATTTATAATATTGTTAATTGCCGGGTTGACAATGTCAACAAGCATATATAGGAGCAGGGGGGGCATGGATCAAATGGTGACCCTGATTTGGTTACCAGTATTTCCCGATGTGTCTCCCCAGACTAATTGGCCGAACGGTCTCCAAATAGTCCGAAGGACAAATCCAGATACTGCTAATTTCCCCTAGCTCTCTAACAGGAGCTCCAAAGTCCTTAGTAAGGCCTTGTACTTTTTGCTCAAAGAAATCTGCGATTGTGTTGCAGAGATGTTCAGAGGGTGGAATTTCCTGCACTAATATTTTGGGGTTGTTAAAGCCATTTACTATCTTAAAGATAGATTTTTGTTTGTTGTTGGCCGTTTCTAATGCTGTAGTGTAAAATGTAATTTTTGCTTTTTTGATGAATGCATGATATGAGCACCTAGCTGCTTTATAATTACAACGACCCTCCTCTCGATACTTTTTTACCACCTACGTTCGGCTCTTCGTACCTCTCCTTGTTTTCTTTTCAGAGACTGGTCAAACCAAGGGGCCGATAATCTCTTATGGCCAGGCCTATTCCTATCCTTAACGAGCCCTGCTTTGTCTTTGAGCTGAGACATCCACTCCCTGAAAGTATTATTGTCTATTTCCGGGTTTCCTATCATGGGGGATCTACAGTCACCCGCCATCGGGAGCAAATCCGGGTGGCCAATGATTGCTTTCCATCCCTCATTTCTGGCCTGAGTGCTCCTTCCAGCCTGCTTGCCCCTCACACCCCCGTCCAGTGAGATGTTAAAAGGCACCAATGCATGATCTGACTATGTCTGGATCCTGGGGTGACTAACTTTGAGTGTAGCAAGATTGGAACAGATGCAGTATAGGATGTGTCCTGCCCTATGAGTGGTATTTATAGTGAGTGTAGCTAGACCAAGTACGTCCATTGTATCTCTAAATGAGATAGTTGCCGGGTCTGTAGGGGAGTCAAGATGGATGTTTATGTCCCCAAGAACGGTGAAATTGATGAATCTAAGTGGCAGGTTGCTAAGTGCATCCCCAATGCTTTCCAGAAATTCCTTGTATGGACCTGGGGGGCGATAGACCAAAGCACCTGCAAACGTTATATGGAAGCCCATCCCTTCGGCCCCTTTCAGCTCCTGCCATCCCACCACAATACACTTTAGATAATCCTTATGGATAATAGCCACGCCCCCACCCTGTTGTTCCCCTCTATCCATCCTTTGTATGTGATAGCCTGGTGGTAGGGCATGTACTATGTCGGGATTACACCATGCTTTAAGCCACGTTTCTGTGATAAATAGACAGTCTAGGTCATCCTCAATTATTAGATCATAGATGTACAATGCAGGTTTAGGCATGGACCTTGCATTGATTAGCCCTCCCTTAATTCTTTACAGCCAACTGTAAGAGCAGAGATTTGTGAGAAAGGGAAGGTTTTTTTACATTCTCTACAGCTAACCGGGCCCTTCAATAGGGATAAGTCCAGAAGGTGCTGACAGGCATAGGAGCTAGAGCGTAGTGATAAAAGCTCCTCCCTGCCGTATTTCATAGTGTTGGACGATCGATCAGCGTTTCTGGCCCTGCGCCTCGCCAGAGCACGGACGGGCGCAGACGGGCTTTCCTTTGGCGCACCTTCGGCGCGCCATTGCTGCGCCCGCTGCGCGTCGCCTCCATAGATGCTTTAAGTAGACGGCTGGGTCAGTTGACTGGGGGTGAGTGCTTGCAATGTTCAACTCTGTACCGGGCACATCTGCAGGGTGGCGCACCCCAAAAATGCTGGAGAGAGTATTGCTCTGACAACACGCAAGACGCTATTGAACGGGGAAGATCAATTCGAGCCGGGAGCCCCCACCTCATGGGGTAGTGCAGCGGTAGCCCCAGGAGGGGTCCCCACCACTCTCACCTGCATTTAAAATATTGAACTTATGTGCAGAGTCATGGACTCGGATGGATACCCTCATACCTACCTCATAGATCGATCGTGTGACTGCTGCGATGGACGGTAAGTCGACCACGGAAGGTGTACCTGAATAAGCAGTGGCGCGCAGCTGATAATATTGAACACAAAGTAATCACTGGACGGAGCACGCCTTCAGAGACACAACATATTCACCACAGGCCCATATCATAACCAAGCGCAAGCACCAATCCACAATGGGATGCACAAAATGCGGAAACCAGGACACAGAAGAGATCAGTACTGCCCGGCCATTACACCCACCAAGGTGGTTCCTCCTACAGCCAGACAAACTTGACCTAATTTTGCAAGAAATAAGACAGTCTCATACAGTAATGGAACAACAGCTGGATTGAGACGACCACAAAAAACGTACAGAAATGGTGACCACCAATAAAGTGGCAGTACAAGAATTAATCCCAAATCAAAAAGAACACTCTGACACACTGGTACTTCTGCAACACCAGCTCACAATCCCTACAAGAAAGAGTAGAGGGCACAGAAGGGCACTCACGCCAAAATAACGTGCATATTATAGGACTGCCAGAAAACTCAGAAGGCCAAAACACGACGTTTTTCATAAAATCATGGCTAAAGTCCCTAATGCCACCAGGACAACTATTTGAAACCTTCTGCATTGAGAGGGCCCACAGGGTTCCCACTAGAAGGATAGTACCAGGTATGCCACCCCACCCTATAGTTGCCAGAGTGCTGAATTACTGAGACCGTGGCCATAAACTGTAGGTAACGAGAGAAAAAGCACTGATCAAGAAAGACAATGTACACATCGCACTTTTTACCGATTACACACTCCAAGTGCAGAGGCAGAGAGCATTATATCAAGGAGTCAAACAGCATCTCCAAGCTATGAATTTGAAATATGCTCTTCTATATCGAGCTAAACTTAAAATCATGCATGACCAGATGAGTAACTTTTTTGACACCCCAACAGAAACATGGGAATGGCTCGAGCATATATTTCCTGATCTACCTATAAATTCAGCCCACAGTCAGATGGATGACTCACAGACCATGCGAAGGCAACCACAACGGCGGCGTCCCACAACTAAGAGACAGGAAGAAGACTCAACCCCAACACCCAAACAGGTGCTGGAAGGACAAAGACTGGTGATCATATCTGCTGCCACATTCAGAGAAACAAGAGTAATCACAGATGATGAATCATCCATAGGCGACGCAGCACAATCGGAACCAGATAACAGCCAACCGCTGTTCTCTTCAATGTCATCACAGACGGTGAACGAGCTCCTTAAGTGAAAGTCCAACAAAAGGGAATCTGCAATGCCTCCTGGGAAATTTCAAGAATGCACACTCTGAGATGAGGCTAAGGTGTAAAGCATATGTCAGTCAGAACGGCGGCACCCGGTTTCCTTGCCGAACGAAGGTGAGAACTACACGCACTGCCCTGCTGAGTAGTCTGTCCCAGCGGGATAACCCAAGAATATTACAGGTGTGAGGTAAGACTGTTGTGAGAACAGCACACGAGAACTTCATGTAACAGAAGGACTCCAGTGGTCCCTCACCAGAGAGCAGGTGTGCGTTTCTTTCTCCCCCTCCCCTTGTTTAGATCTCGCCTAGGCAGCGCGCATGGACTGCTCTAGGAGGGCCTTTAGCCATCGGTCTTCACTTTTCAAGCACTGCACTCGTGCTTGTGGTGGCATCCACCTTGCGGTAGCAAGCAGCAGTGTGGGCACTTAATTACAAACATTTTGCCGATCCTCGCTCCCGCAAGGTGGATGCCGCGACAAGCACGAGTGCCAGTGCTTCAAAAGTGAAGACAGTGAAGCCCGCTTGTTTTGTCAGCCGCTTTTCTTTCGGGCGATGCTAGTTTCTGATGGAAGCATTTCCAAATGGATCTGCTGTAAATCCTACACAACGCAACTCAAAATCCCAGGACGGACATCGCAACCGAACCCAGCGCGAGAACGGGTCAGCTTTTAGTTTCTTCTCGAGGCACTCTCCTCCGTTTTGCCAAAAGCAATGCACGCCCTCGCATTTAAAGTTGCCTTTGCATGTTTGCATTTCGCCAGGGTTGCAGAACAGCCTTCCGTCCCTGTAAGGTGCCTTCTTACTGTATTGCTGTTTATTTTTACAGGCTCCTGTGTGTCTTTTTTTCTGCCTGGTTCTGTTTCTCTACGAGGGGCTTTTCCCCCCAGTTCTCCTCATCTCAAGAGGCCCTCACCTCTGACAGGCAGCCGGCTTGCTGGCTTCAAGCCTGTACCTGCAGCTCGGCGCCCTGTCAACTCATGTTTCTTTCGCCCGTGTTTGCTTTGCAAGCCTGCTCCATGCATACCAGGACCGCCACCACTCTCTCAGTTTCCATCACCAGATGGGAGCCTGTCCTCGTGAAGTCCGGTCGGGAGGGCGAATCCCTTGCCTCTGTGTGTGTTTTTGCGACTCCTGCTTGCAGCCTTCTCAGGCTACCTGTGCTGCGATCACATCTCTCCTCGCTGCTGTGTATCCGGGCCAGCCCCTCTCCTCACGCTCCTGTACCCAGAAAAATAACTGTAACTTCCACACTGGTGCCATCCGATGCGTAGTCACTTAACTTTGCTGCAGATAAATGCTCTGTTTCCTTAGTTTGGAAGTTTGTGTATTTCTTTGCATTCTAACACTTAGATACAGTCTCCCACACTGGCGCTTCTGCCTCACTACATGCACTCGGCGATCTCGCTCACAGGTCAGCCCTTATAACCCCTGTTTTGCCCACTTCCCTGGTCTTGTTTACCATGTTTTTGGCTGCCTTTTATTAGCCCCTACCAGAACGTCCGCACCATGCATTCCTGCAGGCTTTTGTTGGAAGGCGGGGGATCTTTCGACCCCCCCGGCCATATTTATTAAAACATACAAAATAAATCAAAAATTGAAATGAACAATATTTACACAATTACGCAGAAAATGTTACATTTGTTATATACAAGTATTCAGATGGCTAACCTTAACATACTTCTAGTACACGGTATTTCCTATCCAAAAACTAACATATCTATCACGTTATACAATATTTATTTTCTGCATACCTATTTGGGCCTACGGCAAGGCCAATAACTGGTGTCAGATCCTTTTCACTAAACCACGCCCTCCTGAAGGAGTGCGCATGCGCAGGAGGGCCCTTTTGTTGCCCCTGAACGCCTGATTTAACCACGCTCTCCCATAGAGGTGCGCGTGCGCAGGAGGGCCCGTTTACCATGGGGGCACTTCCCCTCCCAGGTTACCCACGAACGCCCGATTTAACCACGCCCTCCCGTAGAGGTGCGCGTGCGCAGCAGGGCCCATTTACCGTGGGGGCACTTCCCCTACCCGGTTACCCCCGAAACCCCTATTTAACCACGCCCTCCCGTAGAGGTGCGCATGTGCAGGAGGGCTCGTTTACCGTGGGGGCACATCCCCTCCCCGGTTACCCCCGTACGGCCTATTAAACCACGCCCTTCTGTCGAAGTGCGCATGCGCAGAGGGCCCGCTTACCGTGAGGGTACTTTGGTCCCCCGGTTACCCTGTACGCTCCATTAACTCCATTAAAAGGGGGCCCTTGCATCTCTGCGCCGTTTACTGGTGTCATTGTGCACGTGCGGGGTGGCCAAAGAGCCTAGAGAAAGCGTGACTGTCTCCCCCGCACCCATGTACCCAACAGGCTGTACCTGCCCCTGGAGTTCTATGAGAGACCACTTGTCTCTCCCTTTCGGCGACCCCATTCGAGAATGGCGCCGCCCCCCTACAGACCTTAAATTAACTGCTCACCAATCATGACCTTACCGCCTGACCAAGGCATAGCAATAAATACGACAATAGATGACCTGCAAATGGGAGAAAGTTCTAAGGAACAAAACGTATTAAGCAGACACTTTTGTCATACATAAACACTTGCAATAAATTGTCAAACCTTCATAACACACAATAACAATCTTATGCTTCAGGGGATGGTGCGTGGGAAAATTCATTACAGCCTCCTGGAGGCTGGAAGGGGAAAGCCGTGGCACGCAGGAGTCAAAAGAGGATAACTCCCGCGCTGCACGGCCTTTTAACCCCCCGCAGGAGAGGCCGGATCTAACCGGCCTGGCCTTTGGTCCCTTTGTGACCCGGAAGTGACTCACTCACTTCCGGGTCACCAAGGGACCTGGGGCGGGTGGGGGCCGGTGCACCCCGCCATAAGTGCATCGGGCTGATGGCCCCGCTTTTCCATATGGCCAGGGACTGCCAGAGGACCCCCACCCTTCAGTTAACCAGCATAACATTAGTAACAGGACGTGAGAGGGCTTTCTTTGGAAGGCGGGGGATCTTTCGACCCCCTGGCCTTATTTATTAAAACATACAAAATAAATCAAAAATTGAAATAAACAATATTTACACAATTACGCAGAAAATGTTACGTTTGATATATACAAGTATTCAGATGGCTAACCTTAACATACTTCTAGTACAAGGTATTTCCTATCCAAAAACTAACATATCAATCACGTTATAAAATATTTATTTTATGCGTACCTATTTGGGCCTACGGCAAGGTCAATAACAGGTGTCAGATCCTTATCACTAAACCACGCCCTCCTGAAGGAGTGCGCATGCGCAGGAGGGCCCTTTTGTTGCCCACGAACGCCCAATTTAACCACGCCCTCCCGTAGAGGTGTGCGTGCGCAGGAGGGCCCGTTTACCATGGGGGTACTTCCCCTTCCCGATTACCCCCGAACGCCCGAATAAACCAAGCCCTCCCGTAGAGGTGTGCATGCGCAGGAGAGCCCGTTTACCATGGGGGCACTTCCCCTCCCCGGTTACCCCCGTACGCCCTATTAAACCACACCCTTCTGTCGAAGTGTGCATGCGCAGAGGGCCCGCTTACCGTGAGGGTACTTTGGTCCCCCGGTTACCCTGTATGCTCCATTAACTCCAATAAAAGGGGGCCCTTGCATCTCTGCGCCGTTAACTGGCGTCATTGTGCACGTGCGGGGTGGTCAAAGAGCCTAGAGAAAGCGTGACTGTCTCCCCTGCACCCATGTACCCAACAGGCTGTACCTGCCCTTGGAGTTCTATGAAAGACCACTTGTCTCTCCCTTTGGGCGACCCCATTCGAGAATGGCGCCGCCCCCTAAGGACCTTAAATTAACTGCTCACCAATCATGACCTTACCGCCTGACCAAGGCATAGCAATAAATACGACGATAGATGACCTGCAAATGGGAGAAAGTTCTAAAGAACAAAACGTATTAAGCAGACACTTTTGTCATACATAAACACTTGCAATAAATTGTCAAACCTTCATAACACACAATAACAATCATATGCTTCAGGGGATGGTGGGTGAGAAAATTCATTACAGCCTCCTGGAGGCTGGAAGGGGCAAGCCGTGGCACGCAGAAGTCAAAAGAGGACGACTCCTGCGCTGCACGGCCTTTTAACCCCCGCAGGCCAAGCCGGATCTAACCGGCCTGGCCTTTGTTCCCTTTGTGACCCGGAAGTGACTCACTCACTTCCGGGTCACCAAGGGACCCGGGGCGAGTGGGGGCCGGTGCGCCCCGCCATAAGTGCATCGGGGCCGATGGCCCCGCCTTTCCAATCGCCTTGGTTACCATTCGCCAAGAAGACGGTTTTAGTTGTGGGTTTGGCAGTTTGTATTTTCTTTGTGTGACCCAGAAGGATGTAAGAGGCACACATTACTGGCACGTCTCATATCCGCTGAAACAGTGAAATACATTACGTTTGGATGCAAGCTTTCCCACGCCACATCTATCAAAAACGTATATATAGTATTTCCCGCAGGTAAATTATTTTCCGAAATAATTAGAACATTTTATTTATAGTGGGTGCATATTGTTTATGAGGGAAAAGTAGCTCCATTGCACAGCATGGGGGAA
This sequence comes from Lissotriton vulgaris, assembly GCF_964263255.1. NCBI lineage: Eukaryota > Metazoa > Chordata > Amphibia > Caudata > Salamandridae > Lissotriton > Lissotriton vulgaris. The sequence goes on along the minus strand of NC_141689.1, from coordinate 1,075,216,241 downwards.
GTTAGTCAGGGCGTCCTAGATTAATATTACAATATTCACAATTACCGCTGTTTTATTACGTGACTTAAACGTATAATTACGCAGCCCTGTGCATTTGTATCACGCCTGGCAGAGTGATTGATCTGGTCTGAGCCTGGAGAAACAAGCATTGGAATAGCCAATAGGTCTCGCCTTTGGAACCTTAAAAGTTTTTAGTTATGCGGTACAATATCCTTGGTGGAACAACATCAACTGTTGCATGGCTAAACACTTATAAGGTCCCAAAGGTAAAACCTATTGGCTATGCCAATGCTTGTTTTATAGAGACCTGGACACTGACTTAGGGCGCGGGCGGTGGGGTGCCGGGCGGGAGCTTACACCGTTTTATGGGAGCTCATTCAGGAACCCTTGTTGCTCCCAAGCGACAAGTACCAACCATGACCCCCAATGCAATTGTAAGTTTTGGAAATGCAAAGTTAATAGGAATTGTTTACAATGTTTGGTCGAACAAAGTTCCACAGTTGGACCGTGCATTGGGTTGTTTTACAGGGATGCTGACGGACCTTAGTTTGTTTTTATTTACATTCGACTGGTTTGCATTAATACACAATGATATTACGTATGGAATTGATACAACATTATAACTGTATCACTTGGAATATAAGTGGATTGGGCTCGACGCACAAAAGACACAGAGTGCTGCACAACTAACAAGGCGCAGAGCTCAAATAGCGTTTTTGCAGGAGACGCATCTAACTGCGTCGGAAGTTACGAAACTACATAATAAATAGAGAGGTCAGCTGTATGGCACAACCTATTCCGCATTTGCTCGAGGGGCGCAGTGTGGATTCGCTCCACAGTCCCATTTGTGGTGCATGAAAAACGTATAGATAAGGAGGGCAAATACGTCTTGCTGTGAGGTGTCCTAGATGGCAACCCAATAGTATTAGGAAGTTTATATGGCCCAAATTTGGACCAGGAACCCTTCTATGTCTGAGCTAGTGCTGTGATGGCAGATTGGACAGACATTCATTGGATATTAGGAGGCGACTTTAATGCAGTCTTGGACGCCGCTCTAGATAGGTCTCCTCCTCCCCTAGTTGGTGCTCAGTCAATACGTCAATCTAAACAGTTGCAGAATTGGACACTGGGTTGGTCTTTGAGAGAAATATGGCGCAGTCACAACAGAGGGATGCGGTAATACTCTTATTATTCACCAATGCACCATATTCACACACGGATCGATCATATGTTTTGTAGTTCATCACTTCTCACACAGCCTACACGTTCTGCCTACGTAGGCAAAACAGTATCAGACAACCATGTGCTATACATCACTATTGCATGGGGACGTGTTCCAGCCCTGGTTCCGGCATGGAGATTAGACCCTCGCCACTTGGAGGATGGGGTATTTAAAGAAGCACTGGCCTCCACCGTTACACAATATTTCACGGAAATTGCTGGTACAGCATCGTCAGTAGCGATGGAATGGGAGGTGTTCAAGATAGTACTCAGGTGTACAGCTATCAGCACCTCCACAGGAGCCTAACAACAGACTAGCCAAGAATTACGGGCGGTCAAGGATAAATTGCACACAATCGAGACCAGGGCAGCACAGGACCCCGCGGCACAACCGGAACTCCAAGAGGCCGGCATACAATATGCAGAACTATTGGACCAACTATGCATAATAGATCACGGTCTTATTTACACAAAATACATGCAGAAACAGACAGGCCAGGCCCACTACCAGCACATATCCTAGGAAATGCCCCCCCTCGCCCCAACAGCAATAATAGAAAATACAACTCCTGAACACACTAGAGTAACCACGCAAACAGATATAAATAAAGCCTATGAACATTACAAAGCACTCTTCACTGCCCCACCACAGGTTGATCACCAGGAGATCAGCTCCTTCCTAGAAATAACAGAACTCCTGAGGTTTTGTAATTCTCGAGTCTGACTCCATTTTGTTCTGTGCCAACATTTTGTGTTGCACTCACGTAGGCCTGTGAAGGTAGCCTGGCGAACAAAGTGGCCTGGCCTTCTTAGTTCATGTATACATTAACTAGGTTTCTATTTGACTCTGAAATTAACTGTAAGAAACTGACCTCTTCACCTGAAACTGACCTCGCAAAGCCAATTTCCCTGATCGATCTTTGTCTCAGATTGCCAATCAATGTTCAGGACATCGTTAACTTTTAGTTTCCTTGCACATACCTTATCTTGTTCAGCATCTGCTACTGTTTCTTTTTTATGTTTCTTCATTACATGGGTTATGCTTTCAATTATAGGTTTGTCCTGCTTGTGGAGATTGAATTTGGGACATTCCTAATAATTAACTTTTGGGTTGGGATACTGTAAATTAAGCTTTTGTTATGTGATACTTTGTTTGAAAATGTACTTTATTGGCCAGAATTTGGTGCAGTGGGTGTACATTTATAATGTGAATATTGGGTATAAAAGGAGAGGTCTCGCCTTAGTAAAATGAGCAGTCTCCTGAGAATTTACTCCGTGATGTATTTCTAGGATCACTGTTACTAGCTGCAGCTAATAAACTTAGTCTCTGATGCCATCCAGAAGTATTCCGTGTCTCTGTGTACCAAGACAGGTGAACTCGAAGATCTTAGGCGTGCCCCTGGCGCCGCTGAGTTAAACCCCGGTTCTTCAACTGGCGCCCAACGTTGGGCGACTTCAGCGGTACTGGTCCAAGCCCGAAGATTGTGAGGAGCCCCGTGAGAAAATTCTGAAGGACGGCCGCCACTTCATCGACCCCTGCATGTCGACGTGAACCGAAGGTTTTTTTCTGGTGAGGCTTCCCCTTTCCGACGGCTGCGAAGGACTGCTGCCCTGACTGACGCCCGGTCTTGGACCCTCTTGTGATGATTTGTAAGGCGAGACGTTAGACATTTTGGTTAAGTATAAGTGGGTCGCTACCACGACTTTGTTTTGTTTCTTGGTTTTGATTCGGCCATTACATTAGTCGAAGCCGAGGGGTTCGTATATTTGCGAGTGTATCATTTTTGATAACCCCTTGAAGTTTGAAGCAAGACTAGTGAGCTAAAAGATGCCTGGTTTTAGCAAATTTAGGAAATGGTTTTGTTGTAGTTGTAATAGGGATTCCCGATTGGAAGACTCGTGTCCGATACCTCCAGTTGGAACTCCAACTTATGAGCTCTATTCAAAGCATGGTGTAGGTCCCATTACCTTTAATGAAGTATGGGTCCGTTATACAAGGAAAGATGGTGTTTTATGATGGCCCCAACATGGTAGTTTTGAATCAGATGTTTTAGATAACCTAGAAGTTGCGCTATTTAAGAAGAAAGCCCGGCCGGCGATGTTTGACTCTTTCCCCCTTTGGCGTAAGGAAGCCAAATAGCGATAAATTAAGCAAGCTAAGAGAGATAGGAAGGAAAGGAATACATCGGTAATGCAAGCTGCTAGGCAGTTTAAGGAAGATGAAGAAGATCGTGCGATTGAAGTGTCAGATAGACAACATTGCATGGCCATTGACAAATGTTACCCGGCTTTGCCACCCTCCCTTTCAAATGTGACTGAAGACCCTGAAAAGGAACCTTTGATGTCACATTCACTGAGATTACCACCCCCTTATGTGCAGGGTGCTACTGCACCTCCGTTACCTCCAGTTGTTGCACCCCTTGTTGTCGTTCAACCGCCTGTTGTTGTTCAGCCACCCGTTGCTTCACAGGTGGTTCTTCCTCCCCCGGCGCAGCCCCCTCCAGGTCCGCCAGCCTTGCCACCAGCCTTGCCTCAAACTCCTTTGCCTTACACTCCTTTATCTTTGACTTCTCTTATTTCTGTCCCTACGTCTCTGTCACCTCAAAATACTTTGTCTCCTGACCTCATGTCAACTTCTTCTCCTTCTGCTCGGCAACGAATGACTGAGACTGTCACGAGTCTTTTGTCTCCTTTCTTTGGGTCACTGAATATGACCCCTGTTTCTGAACGTAAGCAGAGATGTAGTCAGCTCCCTGGTCCCAAAGAGCGGGCAGTGTTAGATCTCCTTGCTCGTAGAAGGGTTTCAAATACCTCCAAGTACAGTCCACAAGTGGTTATGGATATCTTCCTACAGTGGGAGGCACCAAAACAAAGGTATGTTTTTGATGTCATGTGTACCTTCCTTCGTCAGGAGTGGGAAGATAATGAGTTGGGTTCAATTCCACTGGAATTGCTTAATGTTCAGTCTGAATTTGCTAAAGGGACGTTAGTGGGTTCCGATGTTGAGGAAGCGGTAGAGACACTACTCACTTTTAGGTCTAGACTTCCACCTCAGTCATTGTTGGAACCTGACCCTTCTGTTAGAAGAACAGTGACGCAGTATCCTATGAGAGAGGTTCCGCCTGTATGGAGAGAGGCAGTTGTGGCTGATGCCGCTCATGGTATTGCGGCTGCACCAGCTCATTTTCAGCGAGCGTGGGTGCATGTCCCTTGGAAGAGAGCTGAGGTCCTGGCTCTTAAGCAGACCTTGCCTGACCCCCGTAAAAATCCTGCTGGTTATTACAAGGAGTTGTCTCAGACAGTTGATGCTTGTGTTATGAATTTAGCTGACATAGATATGTTGATGGGTAATGTAGTTCCTCAACCCTTGTGGGTGAAGATCCGTCACGAGGATCACGTGCCAGAGTTAGGAGATACGTGGGTTAATATTACTGCTGCAGATGGTCGGCAGGTAGGAGGTGCCAAACCTGAACCCTTAGTTGCAGAAATACCTGGTAGGATTATTAATTTAATGAAAACTATGATGCCTCCTCTGCGGGTGAATTGGGACAAGTTAGCAGCATGCAAACAAAAGAAAGACGAGAGTGTGTCTGATTTCTTCACTAGGTTTGAGGAAACATTCCTTGATCATAGTGGTCAGGACATGAGTACAGAAGGTGGTCAGAGGTTGTTTGTAGATAAGTTTGTTTTTAATTTACTCCTGAACTTTCTAATAAGTTAAAGGACTCTGAGAGTTCATGGGCTGTTTCTTCTTCGGCCCAGATATTGGTTACTGCACAATACTATGAGAATAGAGATAAATATGAGAAGGATAAAGTAGAAAAGAAGACTAGAGAATTAAAAAACGAAAGTTCTTCTGCAGCAGGCTTATCCGCCTCGCCCTAATCAGCGTCAGTTTCAGCAACCTTCCCAGTTTCAGCAACCCCCACAGTTTCAGAAACTGTTGCAGAAGTCTGAGTCTTTTGCTTCACGACTCCCGCTAGGCCCTAATCAGTGTGCTTATTGTAAAGAAGAAGGTCACTTCAAGAATAGTTGCCCAATCTTGCTACAGCGTGCAAATGGTATGTCTGGTCTGAGAGGTCGTGGTGGTTTACAACAAGTACCTAGGGGTAGGGGACGTGGTACGTGTCCCCAGAATGAACGTTCCTTTTCCCCTCAGAATTCTATGAATTATTTTGACCAACAGAATGTTCCGACTGTCCAGTCCGCTGAGTACTACACTGATGATTATTATGTTGGAAGTGAGACTGCTGGTTTTAATGATAGTTAGGACAGCCATGGAAAAAAGGGAGGGAGTAGTGTCAGTTCCAGTAGACCAGAGTGGACCTTATGTTGAAGTGATTACATCAGGTGTGGCAGAACCTTTTCTTTTGGATACTGGTGCAGCAAAGAGTTCTATCATGCACTCTAAACTCCCTGTTGCACCTTTGTCTGGCTTGACCAATGTTTCAGTAGGATTTTCTGGCACCCCAGTTTGTAACCCGGTTTCTTGTCCTTTGCCCCTTTCTATTGGTCCCTGTGAATTGGAGGCTCCCCTTATTCTAATGACTGGCTGTGGTGAGAATCTGTTGGGTTTGGACTTGTTGAAAAGATTGCATGCAATATTACATTGTTCTCCTTCTGGAGTACATCTTACGGTGGGTAAGAAAGTGATTTCCCCGATGTATCTGTCTAAGGATCGCCTTCCACTGGAACTGCGTTCTCTCTCCCTGATACACTTTGGGCTACAGGTCCCAATGATATTGGTCTCTTGGAGATTCCACCCTACGTTGTTACCCTTAAGTCGAATGCTAAATTACCTCGCATTCCTCAGTACAAAATTTCCAGTATTGGCGAAAGAGCTCTTTTAGCGATTATCTATGATTTGGTTGAGAAAGGTGTGGTTGAAGAAACGAGAGGTAATGTGTGTAACAGTCCTGTTCTGCCTGTCCTTAAGCGTACTGACTCTTCTAGGCCAACCTGTGTATCTGGTTGTGATCGACCTTCGAGAGGTCAATAAGATCGATGTGCCACAGTTTCCTGTTGTCCCAGACATTACTGCTTAATTGACTATGATCCCTGCCTCAGCTGCTTGGTTTTCTGTTATTGATCCGAAGAACGCTTTCTTCAGTATTCCAATTGCTGAGGAAAGTAGGGATATTTTTGGCTTCTCTGTAGGAGGCCGCAGTTTCCGGTTTAAGCGCGTTCCTCAAGGATATTGTGAGAGTCCCTCCATTTATAGTCAGGCTTTGAAAACTCAGCTTTGCCTTCTGGTGCTACTCTTATCCAGTATGTTGATGATCTGTTGGTTGCTGCTGATGATGAAGAGATTTGTAAAGAAGTTACTCTTTCTTTGTTGCGACACTTGTCTGACCTTCATCATAAAGTGTCACCTTCGAAGTTGCAGTATTGCCACCAAGAAGTGACCTACTTAGGTCATCTCTTGTCGAAGGAGGGAAGACGATTGACCCCAGAGCGTATTCAAGCGATTGCCTAAATAACTGTGCCATGCACACAGAGAGAGGTGCGTGCCTTCTTAGGTATCACCTCATATTGCAGACAGTGGATTCCGAATTTTTCTTTGCTAGCGAAACCTTTGTTGGCACTTACTCTTAAGGGCCCACCACACCCTCTTCCTTGGTCTGACAAATGTCAGAAGAGTTTTTCTGAATTGCGTGATGTATTGTGTTCTGCTCCGGTGTTGGGTACCCCGGACTACAGTTAACCTTTTACACTTTATGTACACGAGAGAGAAGGTTGTGCGTTGTCAGTATTGACGCAACAATTTGGAGACAAGCAGCGCCCATGTGCGTATTTTTCAGCTACTTTAGATCCGGTAGCTAGGGCGTTGCCTAGTTGTCTAAGAGCTACAGCGGCAGCGGCTGTTTCTATCCAATAGTCTGCTGGTTTGGTATTGGATAATACATTGATTGTGATGGTCCCACATGCAGTGGATACCCTCTTGAATAGAACGAAGACTCAACATCTTACCATTGCGCGTTTGTCAGGTTATGAGTTGACGCTTTTGGCTAGCCATGTGCACATCAAGCGATGCAACACATTGAATCCAGCTACATTGTTGCCGATTTTTGTAGAGATAGATGCTCAGGAACAGCATGACTGTTTTCTCCAGACAGAGGAGGAAACGAAGGTTAGAGTTGATCTGAAAGATACTCCTCTTTCGAATCCTGATGGTACCCTGTGGGTAGATGGTTCATGCTTTAAGATTCCGAATGGAGTGACGACTGCAGCATATGCTGTCACAACTTTGCACACGATTGTTGAAACAGCAGGTATTGCACAGAATTCAGCGCAAGCAGCGGAGTTGATAGCATTAACTAGAGCGTGAGTGTTGTCAAAATGAAAGAGAGTGAATGTTTATACTGATAGCCAATACGCATTTGGCGTGGCTCACAGTATTGGTCGGTTGTGGAAAGAGAGAGGATTTCTTACTTCCCATGGTACGAAAATTCAGCATGGACAATTAGTGAGTGAACTTCTTGAATCACTTACTTTGCCGACCCAAATTGCGATAGTGAAGTATAGTGCGCATAAGAAAGTTACGGATGATGTGGGTCGAGGGAATGCGTTTGCAGATGAAGTAGCGAGAGAAATGGCGAAAGATGTGACGAGTCGGATGTATGTTGCAGGTCCTGCCAGATGGGTTGTGGAAGGAGGAATGTGTGAAGATACAACAGAAAGTTTGAAGATGATTCAGGCAGAAGCTACTGAGAAAGAATTGAGTATGTGGAGAGAGAGTATGGGAATGTTGGATTCAACAGGCTGTTGGGTTGAGTTGTCAGAGCACCAGCGATGGTTGTTGCCGGATGCATATGTGCTTCCAGTGGTTACTATGGCTCATGGGTTGGCTCACATTAGTTCAAAAGGGATATGTAAGTTGTTGGCTCCGGTATGGCAGAATGGTGGAATTCCTAGTTGTGCTGAGAATTTGGTTAAACACTGCATGATTTGCTTGATGCATAATTCTGGAAAGGGAACCCCAACTCCAGCGGGTCATTTTGCTCCTCCAACGTATCTGTTCGAGGTGCTGCAGATAGACTACATTCATATGGAAAGATGCAATAACTTGAAGTATGTCCTTGTGGTTGGTTGTGCCTTTTCCAGATGGATAGAGGCCTACCCCCTAAAGGATAATACTGCCTCGTCTACAGCCAAGGTTTTGCTCAAAGAATTATTTCGCAGATATGGCTTGCCGATGATGGTTTGGAGTGATAATGGAAGTGAATTTGTGGGTCAGATTATGAAGAAAGTATGTGCAGGTCTGGGTATCAAACAGAAATTTCACGCTGCGAATCACCCCCAGTCAGAAGGCCTGGTCGAGTGCTATAATGGCACTCTGAAGCTGAAGTTGGCCAAGGTTCAAGCGAGCTCTGGTCTTACATGGCCCGATGCCTTACCATTGGCACTTTTGTCCACGAGAACGACAGTACATTCTCGTGTGGGACTTAGCCCATACGAGATTGTTTTTGGACGTCCGGCAAATGTCTGGGGTGTGCCGAGGCCTAAGAAGTACAGTGATATTGAGTACCCTATGTTGGTTGACTACTTATATGATTTGACTGCTAAATTGCGTGCTCTTCACCAACAGGTCCAAGACACTTTGCCTTCAGTTTCTGTAGATGCAGGCCACAGGATTCAACCTGGCGACTGGATTCTAACCAGGAATTTCCAGAGGTCAAAGAACTTGGAACCAAGATGGACCGGTCCATACCAAGTCCTGTTATCAACTCGGACTGCTATTAAGGTGTTCTGCAAGAAAAACTGGGTACATAGTACCCATTGCAAGAAGATACCGTTGCCCTTACTGTAAGATAAGTGGGTCTGGGAAGGTGTTTTGCCGATTACGAGAATGAAAGGGTTCCGAGATTTGTACCTTTTAGCGATGCACATCTGGAATGGACTCAGTCAGAATGTGCGGATGATGAAGTCTTGCAAGAAGCTGTGCCGCCGTGTTTGAGACTTGATACTACGCACCCAGAGACACTCTTTCAGGATCAAACTGTGCCTGGTAAAGAACGCTACAACTTAAGGTCTAAAAAGGGCAAATAAAATCTGAATTTTTTGGTGAATTACACTCTTTCAGACAAGAGACTATTTTTCTTTTGCTTTTTCGAACCACCATCGGGGTTCAGCTGCAGGGTCGTGGTATAAGACTTAAGGGGTGGCCCGCATATTGAAGAAAGGTCTGCGGTTCTAGGGACGCCTGGATGCACACTTGAGTGAAGAAGGAAAATTGCTGCAAGCAGCACGTTAGAGGATGGAGTCTGTTGTAACTGAAAGAGATCTTGAGAGAATAGATCTTAAGACAAGATTTTGTACATTGATACATAGCAAATGTTTTATAATATTGTGCTTTTTGACGTTTTTAAGTATCACATTAGCTTGTGTGGGTTGGACTGTCTATACTACACAACAGACATCTGCACCCACCTCCCAACCTATGCTTTCTTTCACTACTGTTTTTTGCACCAGTTTTATACGTTGCCTGAACATGAACAGACAAGGAGATCAGAATGTGTGAACAACTCGTTCATACAGTTGCTGCATCAGCATCAGTTAGTAGTAAATACCACTAATTGTTGGGTTTGTGGTCTTATGCCTCATACCACAGATAAAGGTATGCCATATTTGGTTTTGCCCTTTTCTTTTAATGGGTCTGTGTGGGCTTTTCAGACCATGTTTATCTATGCAAATGCAGTACGCCCCTTACGTTCCCTTATAGATAACTCAAGCAATAGTGCCTTGATAAGGGGAATAGTAGCTATGATCCAAGATATTGATGCATATAATGCTATCCCTAAGGATGAGGTGCAGCCTTACATTGGTTGGAACGTGACTGGATATAGTACCAGCTTGACAGAGAAGGAGAGACGAAAAAGGTCTCCCCCTATTTGGATTGTACCCCACTGAGGCCATTTTTGTTTGCAAGGTAATGGTCGGAATCCAAAAGCTCAGCTAGGTAAGAGTGTGTGTGCTCAAACCTATGTCTATTCATCTCGGACTTCTCCACCGTTTGTGCCGGCTAAAGGCCCATATTTTGTTTGTCATGACGGAGCCTGCACATTGTTGTCACCTGATTTTTCAGGAACGTGTTATGTGGCGTTTCTGCTTCCCCCTACATACACTACTGCTTCAGACTATCATAGAACAAGATATGGTAGAGGTGTCTTCAAACAGGAAGATACTGCAGCACACGAAGTAGGAGATTTCTTCAAGGGCTTCCTGCCTTTTTGGGGTCCTATGATCAATAGTAGGCATATTCAACAGCTTGTCCACGTTGTTGAAGCTACTATTAATGAGACAGCAGGTGCTCTTAGTAATGTTACTGCTGAGCTTCAAGCGGACCGCCTTATGACTTTGCAGAACCGTATGGTATTAGACATCATACTTGCTGATCGAGGAGGAGTATGTAAATTGATTGGATCCAGTTGCTGTGTTTACATACCAGATAATGCCCCTACAGTGTACCAAGCCATCTCTAGGTTGTATAAAATCTCTGAGTCTATCCATGTAGACGAAGGAGACAGGTCATTGACTGGATGGTTTTGGGGGCTGCTGTCCAAATGGAGATGGAAGACTCTGACATTCCTTGGTATGGTTTTAACCATCCTTTTCTCTTGTTGTATTTGCATCCAGTGTGGTCCCACCATTTGTAGTCTTTGTGATACTATGTGTGTTCGGAGACCTGTCCCGAGAGAAGTAGAGAATAATAAGGTGATGCTACAGCAACACCTTGATGACCTAATGAATATTGATATATACCTAGATTCAGATTAACATGAGTCTTAGGTTATTGCCTACGTAATGGCAAAAGGAGGGTCTGAGGTTTTGTAATTCTCGAGTCTAACTCCATTCTGTTCTGTGCCACCATTTTGTGTTGCCCTCACGTAGGCCTGTGAAGGTAGCCTGGCGAACAAAGTGGCCTGGCCTTCTTAGTTCATGTATACATTAACTAGGTTTCTTTTTGACTCTGAAATGAACTGTAAGAAACTGACCTCTTCACCGGAAACTGACCTCGCAAAGCCAATTTCCCTGATCGATCTTTGTCTGAGATTGCCAATCAATGTTCAGGACATCGTTAACTTTTAGTTTCCTTGCACATGCCTTATCTTGTTCAGCATCCGTTACTGTTATAGGTTTGTCCGGCTTGTGGAGATTGAATTTGGGACATTCCTAATAATTAACTTTTGGGTTGGGATACTGTAAATTGAGTTTTTGTTATGTGATACTTTGTTTGAAAATGTACCTTATTGGCTAGAATTTTGTGCAGTGGGTGTACATTTATAATGTGAATATTGGGTATAAAAGGAGACGTCTCGCCTTAGTAAAATGAGCAGTCTCCTGAGAATTTACACCGTGATGTATTTCTAGGATCACTGTTACTAGCTGCAGCTAATAAACTTGGTCACTGATGCCATCCAGAAGTATTCTGTCTCTGTATACCAAGCGGGTGAACTCAAAGATCTTAGGCGTGCCCCTGACGCCGCTGTGTTAATTCCCGGTTCTTCACTCCCTCAGATGACTAAAGAGGCAAAAAAAATGCTACCTAACTCTATCACAGTAGCTAAAATAAATGCAGCAATCAAAGGCCTCCCTAACAATAAATCCCCATGGCTAGACGGCCTGCCAGCAGAGTTTTTTGCCACCTATGTGCAAAACTAGCCCCCAAAATTGAAGAAACTATATAATGAAGCATACAAGACCGGCACTCTACCCCCCTCTATGGCACAAGCACTAATAACCTCATTGCCCAAGCCTGGAAGAGACCACACTAACTTGTCAGCATATCGCCCACTTTCCCCATTAAATACTGAGTACAAGATTTTAAAACAAAATTTTAGCAAACCGTTTACAACGCCTTTGAACTAAATGAATACGTATAGATGAAGGCAGATTTGTCCCAGCGCGTAGCACATCCCTAAGTATATTCAGGCTGTGCAATTTAATATTTTCCTGCGCCACAGAAATGCCGGAGGCAGGATGTATCGCATTGGATATTACCCAAGCATTCAACACATTGGGCTGGGACTATATGCTTGTCGCCCTGCGGAAATTTAGAATTCCCCAAGAATACACTCAATGGATCCAAATATTATATCACCTTCCAACAGCAAGGGTACGCACTGGATCACACATATCTGAGGAATACCAAATACAGAGAGGCACAAGACAGAGTTGCCCCCTATCATCTTTATTATTTGTACTTGCCCTGGAGTCTTTAACCCACAAAATACATGCAGCATCTACAGGATGCAGACATGCCAACCCTCCCGATTCAGGCGTGATACTACTGATTTGAAGGCTAATCTCCCACCTGCCTATTCCTACAAACAAAAACCCGATTTGTCGGGGGTTTCAGATGACAGGGCTTGGTATTGTGTAAAGTGCTAATTCTTACAACAAAGAGTGGCGATGCAGGGGCTCTAGAAGGGGTGAAAAACCAACAAAGCGTCATTAACTTGGGAATCGTCTTTTAAAAACCTGCGAAGTACTTGAGGCGGAGTGGGGGAGGGGGGGCTGTATCATCCCGGGCTGCCACAGGGGGGGTGGGGGGTGCATGCACTGCCAAAAACCTGCCAGGCCAGTGCCCAGCACTTCTATCACCCTCTTTGCCTGCCATTTCGCTCCATGCTTCTTAAAGATAGGAAAAGAATGTGCATTTGCGTTTCAAATGTCCGATCCTGCAGCAGCCACTTCCAAAGCCCATACATGCCAGTAACCCGATTCAAGGCCCAATTGTTTCGAATTATTATTTTTTTAAATCTCCCACTTTGCTCTCCTGAAATGTTGGCATGTATGAGGATGGGATATCACACTTAATGGTACTCACCAAGCACTCTCACTTTATGCAGATAACAATATACTATACACCAGAAAATTGCGGAATGGTTTGGACAATATAGCGCAACTCTTTACACAATTTTAAAGTATCACAGGTCTGCCCATAAATTATGAAAAATCGTACGCCTTTCCCTTTGGCAATGAAACGGAGGGACAAACTATTCCATTTGGAAATCGAGATATAGTGGTTGCTCATATTACCTTCAGATATCTGGGGATACAGACTAGATCTTATCAAAGGAAACCTGCAGAAGGTAATAAGCTCAATGAGGGCTCAAATTGCTTTTTAGGCATCCCTACTCCTTTCAGTGTCAAGAAGGCTAACAATCTCGAAAATGGTAATGCTCCTGCGCTTACTTTATTTTTACACGAACCTGCCAGTGGTGTTCCCTAAAATCATATTTAAAACATTGAACACATCGCTGATTAGTTTAATATGGGGCACAGGCTGCCAGCGTTTAAGCTTAGCGAAACTACAACTCCCATCAGATGCTGGCGGGATGGGGTTCCCATATTTCTGTGCATATTGTTTAACAACATAGCTGCAGTGGCTCTCATACTGGTTAGCACTAGCAGGCCGTAATCTACGGGAAATTGCTTCCACAAAGCAGATGTTGATACATGGGATTTTAAATAGACTACTTTGTCCCGGTAGCACAATTCCATCCCCAGCCGGAACGCTACTGAAAACTGCACTCATATATTGGAAGCAAGCATTGAAGTATACTAGCACCACCCCAGCATATGCCCCCCCCAATATACCACTATTAGGTACCCCCACTAATTTGGGAGCTCTCACCTGTCGCAAGTTAGAACCCTGGTCGCAGGCTGGTGTTAACACAGTAGGAGAGCTCTATGGAGAGAGGATGCTATTATCACATACAGACTTCATGAACGAACATGTGGTGTCACAGAACAGGGCCGGTTCTAGGATTTGCGAGGCCCTGGGCTAAAAGAAAATGTGCGAGGCCCCTCTAATGTAGATAAGTGGCCCCTTGCAAGGAGACCATTAACAGACACTGTGGGAGGGGGGGCGTGGCTAGCAGCCGATGAGGACGGACGCAGCCTAGAGAGGCTCCCGACCCTCAGCCCGATTATCCTGATTACATCCGGAACCGGACGTGGGATCCCCGCGAAACTTGGGTCGATCCCACGTTAATCATCTGTGCCTGCTCAGGTCGAGTGGCGAGCCGACTGGACACCTGCAAAGGGCGGAACGAACCGTAGAGAGCGCAGGTCAGAGGAGCACAAAATGGTGGCATGAGAATCGTCGGCGGCTGCTGACGAACGATAGATCTCTTCCAGTGCCCGGCTGAACAGAGACTGCTGACCTGCGAACGAACGAGCGACGTCCTCAACCCGTCCTGGCACTCCGGTGGGTCCGATTTTCGGGAGCGGCAGTGCGGGGCTCGGGCGGCATGGCGGAGTCCCAGCCCAGAGCAACCGAAATTTACACCCCGGCTTGGGGGCCTGCGGCCCTGACAGCGGAGCCCCACCGTCGGAGCGAACGGCGGGACCGGAGCCGCGAGTGAGGCAGAATCAGGCAGCAGAACCCGCGACATCGGCGGAGGTTTGATACAGGACTGCTGAGTGGCGAACGCCGCGACGATCAGCCGCTACCCGTGGTTCCGACCCTGAGGCCCATTGATCCGGAGGTGAGGGAGCAGCAGGGACAGCACGCAGGGATTGCCTGGGGATCCACCTGGCCTAACCGGGAGCGGCCGGCGCCATCGGCGGGGCCCTACCCAGCCGGGAGCTGCGCTGTGTGTGCCCCAGAGCTGGACCCGTCTGCCCCGAGGATACACCCTGCTCCTGCAGGCTGCCGGAGCGATATCCGGGCGACGTGAACTGAGCACTGGGCATAGGGTGCACTGACAGGCGGGGGCCCCACCTCACCCACAAAAGTTGCGCCCAGACCCCGGCTTCGTGACCTCCTGCCGGCGGGGGTATACCCTCGGACTAAGCGCCAGGCAGAACAACGGGGGTAAACTACGAGGATCCACACAACAGCTCCAAGCTGCTTGTGACACCACCGGTGTGGAGCCCCTGCACTACCCGATGTGAAACCCAGAGGATTGGCAACAGCGGAGAGGAACTGCCCACCCCGGGGACGAAAACTCGACTTCCCGGCTTTGGGCCCAGCTAATCCCCCCCTATGCGCACAGGAATACGGCCAGGAGTCCAGCGCAGCAGCCACCGAGGCATACGACCACGGTGAGGAACCGCCTAGAGGTGGGGTGTCCGGAGTAGGTGGTCGAGAACCCCAAGCCGAGCAGGGAGAGGGATCCGGACGCAGCTAGGCCCCATCACTGAGAAGAGCGCCCACAGAAACCACTGCTGCTCCCCTAAGAGGTGAACGCACCACCGTGGCGGCAAAATCCCGGGGACCCGACAGGCACCGCCAGAGGGGGGTCGACAACCTCCGTGAAACAAGAAACGCCGCCCCCCAGACAACGCGCACATTTCCGAGGAGTGCGAGCCGGCCATCTGCTGAGAGACCCAACGGCCAACGGCTACCTCGGTGAAGTCAGTTGATCCTGCAAGGGCGAAATGGGGAAGCCGCGGGGACCGAAGGGGGACGGAGGCCCGACCACGAAAACTCCGGAGAACACTCAGCAACCCCCGTCGGAATTGCAGCAGATGCAAGACAAGATCCTCAACGCTATCACAGCCACAAAAGACGCCTTACACCGGGACATTGCCCAGGTATCGACAGGGCTTGGACTCCTGAGAGCTGACCATGGAACATTGGCCGACAGGGTCAAGGAGGCAGAATTCACTCTGAAGGGCATTGTGCCGGAACATAAAGCGACGAAAGGGAAGCTTGCTGAAGCACTGGACCGCATACAAGCGCTGGAGAGACGGGCGGAAGACGCCGAAAATCGCAGTCGGTGGAATAATGTACGCTTAGTAGGCCTTCCGGAGAAAAAAGAGGGAGCGGACATGGTGAGTTACTTAGACGACTGGCTGAGAACCGTGGTGGCCCCGGAGGGCCTATCCCCCTTCTTCACCATAGAGCGGGCACACCGAGTCCCAGCCAGGCCCCCGAAGCCGGGTCTACCCCCTCGACCAGTGGTGATCAAACTACTTCACTACAGAGACAGAGACTGGTTACTACAGCGAGCAAGGGAAGTGGGTCCCTTCCAGGTCGACAATAAAAATGTCACACTATTCCCGGATTACACCTTTGAAACTCAAAAACTACGTGCCTCCTTCCTGTACATTAAAAAAGAACTGCGCACGGAGGGACTACAATACTCGCTTTTATTCCCGGCCAAGCTACGAATAATAGTGGATGGGAATGCCTTATTCTTCATGATATCGGCAGAGGCATGGGACTGGTGGGAAACTTACAAGGCTGGGACGGACGGGGCCCGCCTCAGAGCCGAAGAAGAGCTCCAACAGCGCCCAGCAAGACAATCCAAGAGGCTCCGGAAGTATAGACGAGACTCGAAAAAGCAGACGGAGTCTCAGACAGGAGAAGAGCGGAAAGCAGCACTACAAACAGTGAAGGAGGTTTCTGGCACAACATCGGCACCACTGGAGAGGGAATCGAACTCGGAGGAGCTACAAACGGGCTCAGAGACTGAATTGTCGGAAGAGGACAGCACAAAGGGTCCGAAGGTCACACCACAAACGGGGGAAGAAATCTTCGGCAGCTGAATATGGAACATAAGGGTCTGGCAATGACTGAAATGGCTGATACGGCACGCATGGACACTTGAGCAGGCGGCTGTAAGACCGTATTACGTGAGTCTTGATGCACATTGCAAGGCGAGGGAACGGAGTAGGCAACTGAACGTAGCAGAAGCTAGTACACGTACCCAGAGGCCCATAAGGCCACCGTAGTATAGACTGCGGAATAAGAAGAGTTGAGAGCACGTTGCTCTCCAGTTTGGATGGGGATAACTCTTTTGCAGTTAGGTCCTGTTCTGGGGAGGGGGGGCCTGGAGAGGTTGGGGTATCTCAGGGCGTAGTTTGGGGGTAGGGGGGAGGGACTGAGCTGGGGAGACACAAGGCTCAGAGAAGGGGTTTTGAAGTTTTGTTTGGGGCAAGCGGGGTTGGTGTCAAACCTGTAGTCTGGTCACGAAAGGAAATGGACCTGGTCCGAATGCAACGAGACAATGCATAATGTGGGATCATTAAAATGTGTGTCCTGGAATGTGCGGGGTCTGAATTCAATGGCAAGGAGATACAAAATACACTCCTACCTGGTCCGCAGGGGGGTTCATATAGCCTTTCTACAAGAAACCCATCTAACCAAAAAGGAAGGTATAGCACTGCAAAGGAGATGGAGGGGTCACCTGTTCTACACCTCATACTCGGCGTTTGCTAGGGGAGTACTAATTTGGATTCGGGCGGGGGTTCCCTTCCAGATCACTAGGCACACTGTAGATCCAGACGGATTTGTAGCAGTCGAGGGCTTACTCAGAGGTCGCCATATAGCACTCTGCAGCACTTACGCGCCAAACGTAGAACAGGCAGCATATTTCACTAGACTTTCCAGGACATTGGCTACCTACTTCACCGGGCCGGTACTGATGGGAGGAGACTTCAACTCTATCGAGGACACCACGTTGGATAGGTCGCACCCACCACTGCATACATCCCCTATACACAGACTAGCGAAACATAGAACAGACTGGCAAGGGCAGTGGGACCTGACAGATGTATGGCGAATACAACATCCAACAGAGAGGGACTATTCCTTCTATTCCAGCTTACATGACCTCCATATCCGCTTGGATGCTTTCCTGTGCTCTCAGCCAGTGCTGCCGATGGTAGCCCGGACTGAATATTTAGCACGCACGATATCAGATCACAATCCCTTGCTCCTGACGCTGGATTGGATGAACGGAATTACGCAGATCCCGATGTGGCGGCTTCGGCCTGACACGCTGGACGACCCGCCGTTCCGTACAGCGTTAGAGGACAGGATCTCCCAATACTTTGCGGAGAATGAGGGTACTGCTTCCTCCAGAGCTACGGAATGGGACGCGCTCAAGATAGTGGTGAGGGGGCACTGTATAGGGAAGTTTGCGGGCGCAAGACAGACATTAATGGACGATTTGGACAAAGCGGAGCAGAAACTGAGAGTGGCAGAAACAGAACGGCCTAATCACCCCGAACTCCAGGAGAGGGTATGTGTAGCACGGGAGGCAGTGGCAGTAGAGGTGGAGCGCCTTCGTAGCTTTGATTACAAAATGTACCTGACTAAAACTCTAGCTGAGGAGGATAAAACGGGGACGCTCCTAGCCTGGCTGGCCAACCCTAGCAGGGGCAACACCCCGATCCTGTCCCTGAAAGGGTCGGACGGCGAAGTTTATAACACTCAACCGGACATATTAAATTGCTTTAGGGCATATTATGAACGACTGTATAGAAGGGACTTGGGGAATCGACACGAGGCGATAGATGCCTTGTTGACCGAGGTACAGCTACCTCACCTGGACCAGGAACAAACTGATGCCATCGGAGGCCTGATCACATTGACAGAAATCAGGGGAGCAATAAAAGGAATGGCGCGTTAGTTTTATGGGAAATATATAGATCTACTAGCCCCAAGACTCCAAATAATATATACCGAAGCCAAAGTAAAGGGCATGTTACCCCAATCGATGCGCGAGGCGATCATGATCCCCCTCTTAAAACCACGTAGGGACAGCACTGACCCGGCTTCGTACCGACCGTTGTCAATGTTAACGACAGATTATAAAATCTTAAGCACAATCCTAGCCACTAGACTGGTAGCCCACATGCAAGGTCTGATCCATAGAGTCCAGTCGGGATTCATTCCTACCAGGAACACATCGTACAACATCCGCAGGCTGCTTCGGTTAATAGGTGAACCTCCACCGAACGCGAGAGCCCCCATGGTATTAGCGATCGATATAGAGAAAGCCTTCGATAGCCTGGAGTGGAGCTACTTATACAAGGTAATGCACAGTTTCGGCTTAGGCGAGGGTTACATACGATGGACGAAAGTGCTCTATGCATCAGCGGGCCCTAGAGTGAGAGTGGGAGCTCTGATATCGGATCGATATGAGGTACACAGGGGAACTAGACAGGGATGTGCACTTTCCCCCCTATTGTTCGCTCTAGCGGTGGAGCCCTTAGCAGCACTGGCTAGAAGTGGTGGTTACTACCGCGGCTTGGAGGTTGGAGGGGCCCGCCTCTATATATCACTATACGCGGACGACCTCCTGTTGTTTTTAGAAAACGCCGAGGAGGCAGTGGAGGGGGCGGAGGAGCTCCTAGTGCGATTCAGGGATGTCTCTGGTTTAAAAGTAAACTGGACGAAATCTTGCCTCTTCCCCATCCGAAAGACAGAAAAGTGCTCCCTGGTCCATCCCAAACTACGTTGGGAGGCTGACTGCCTACACTACCTCGGGGTATATATCTACCACGCGCCCGCAGACCTATTGGATGGCAATATAGGCCGCTGCATACGAGCGCTGCAAGGCACCATGTCCTTCTTGGCCACCCTCCCTTTATCCATGACAGGCCGAGTGTCACTGCTCAAAATGATAGCCCTACCACGATTGTTGTACTTCTTTAGGACCCTTCCCATATGGATACCGGGAGCGATCTTTAAACGCCTAAAGTCCCAGATGGTATCCTTCCTGTGGGGAACAGGCAGGCGGAGAATAGCGCTGGCGACCCTGACCCGCCTGAAGAACGAGGGGGAACTGGCAGTCCCTGACTTCGAGCTATATTACCTGGCGGCACAGCTACAGTTCTTCACGCAAGAAGTAGCGAGAGTATACCGGGGCCCAGAGCAGGAGAGGGACATTGGCACCCCCGCCACGTACTGACGTTTATAACCCTACAACAAAGATTAGTGCTTGGAGGGCTGTCCCAAGAAGAACGGACGATGAGATTATGTTGGAACCGCATGCAAAAGCGAGCCGGTCCTGGACACCCCTATGCGCCCGAAATCCCGATAGGCATGATAACGGCGCTACCACATGGTGGAGACTGGTCGAGACTCCAACTTTGGGAGGAGGCTGGACTACAAATGGTGGGGGACCTCTTTGACGACGGAGTACTAACACCCTACCAGACCCTGCAAGGGCGATACGACCTCCCCAGAGGAGACTACTTATTACATGCAGCTGTGACGAGGGCTATACAGGCACACTGGGGGGAGGGACTGATGGAACCCAAGACAACATCAGCGTGCCAATACACGATGATGGCAGCGGGTACATTCAAGGCGGTTACGTGCCTTTACTCCAGAATGCATACGGAGAATATATAACCTCTTACGCGCCTCAAAACTCACTGGGAAGCTGATCTACAGAGAGAAATCCCAGACACAACGTGGACCCAGCTAGTTCAGAGAGCCAGGAAAAGCAGCAGAAACGCCCGCTTCCAGTTAATACATCTTTACATTATCCATAGGGCCTACCTCACCCCACTCAAAATAGCAACGTATTTTGGCGCAGAGGATGCAGCATGCCCCAGTTGTGCGCAACTAAGGGCAGACCTCCTGCATATGCTGAGGGACTGTCCACATCTGCAAGACTACTGGAGGGAGGTGGGCGACACCCTGAACGAAGTAGCAGACAGGGAACTGCAGTATGACGGCGCGGTTGCAATCTTACACTGGTTTCCGCACACACGCAAAACCAAACTATCAAGCAAATTTATAGACATGGGCTTACTTATTGCAAAGAGGGAGCTAACTAGAGGGTGGAAATCAAGGGCGGCGCCGACACACAGAAGATGGCTGAACGAATTCCTGAAATGGGCTGCGGCGGAGAGCACAATTAGGTACCAACTGGCCCGACGTAGATCAGATGAGAAAGCTCAGGAAGCAGCAATGGCATGGGAAATCCTGGTTCAGGCTCTCAGAGATAGTGCAGTGGAGAGTGAAGAGGAGGAAGAGGCTGTAGAACCAGGGACCCTGGGGGAGGCGGTCCCGAGCCCAGCGCCAACACCGGACACATGATTACATCAATAGACTTAAGACTCCTGTAGCTCCCAATACAGCTGGATCTTCCGACACCAGACACAGGTACAGACACCAGGGGGGAGGAGGGAAGAGAGGAGAATCACAGTGATAATAGAGGACAAAATAAGCATCTCATGATTGTTGGGAGAGGGGGGGTGAAAAATTAAAAGCAGGGAGCGGTAGACCACTTGTGTTGACAGCACTAACCAATGGGGTTTACAAGATGCTATTAATGCGAGGAACGCCACCCGGCCTCCGGGATGTGGGTTGTACGGCTGTGTGCATGATAACCGGATGGAACCTACGGGCCGAAGGTCCCGCAACAAAATAATGCAAGTATGTTGTTCTACTTACATTGAACTCTGAAATAAAAATCGTTTTACAAAAAAAAAACAGACACTGTGGGAGGCCCATTGTCCATCATTTTGTCGCCCCCCACAGTTTTAACTTTGAGCCCACAAGCATTTCTCACACCTTCAGTCCGATAGGTGTGAGAATTGCATGTGGGCTAAAAGTTAAAACTATGGGGGCGCCAAAATGATGGACAATGGGCCTCCCACAGTGTCTGTGAATGGGTCTCCTTTCAATTAAAGGGAGCATCTCCCTCCCTTATGTATCCAGATACCAACCCTGAGAGGCCAAGGGAGGGGGGCCTCTCCATTTCAAAGAAAGGTGACACCTTTCTTTGAAATGGATCGCCAGGGAACCGACAGGACACATAACCAGTGCGAGGCCCCATGCTGGTGCGAGGCCCTGGACAGCTGCCCATGCTGCCCATGCCTAGCGCCGGCCCTGTCACAGAAGTATTATTTTTGACACACGAATGCCTGGTGCGTTATATAAAAAAACACTGGGAACCCCAAGGGTCCGAACCCAACACAAATGAGTTAGTTCATCTAATGTACCTTATGGGGATAGATAGCAACCTCACCCGTTGGTTCTATTGCGGGATACGTACTCACCACCATCCCCGATTACTTTAATACGGACCGAATGGGAACAGGATATTAACAGACCACTACTAGATAAAGAATGGAAGATGATACTGGAATACCCAAAACGAGTATCCTGGAATACAGGATTTAAATTTATACAATATACAGTAACTCTAACAGGTATACTTAACACCACACACACCACATGCCATCTTCCCTAATGTTACGGCATCTTGCCCCAGATGTACTGAACAAGATGCAGATCACATGCATATGATATGGTCTTGCGCCGGGCTAAGGGGATAATGGGGATAAATAACAAATGCCTTAAAGGAGGTTGCAGGAAACATGGGTTGGCAAACAGCAGAAACATGTATGCTGGGACTATACCGATGTCGAAAAGAGAACAAAGTACAGGCCAAATTTATAGACTTGGCTCTTATACTTGCAAAAGAAGGGGACTAAAAAAGGAGCCTATTGTGATGAGCTGGAACCTCTTGTTAGAATCCATTAAATCTGCTGACATATTCAAACCATGAAGATTATAAAGGCTCCTGGCGTACTCAGTCTACATACCCCTATGCAGGCAGCGGCACTTGCTCTTCATGGTAAGAGCTGGGGGTAAATACAGCCATAGCCCCCAGGGTTTCAATTGCCTAGAATACTCATAGTCAAACCAAGGCGTGATATTAACACGCAGTAACTACACAACCCTCAATTCCAGTGCTTACAAAATTAACCAGGCACATAACATCTAGCCTCCACAATCCAGTCCCTTGCCTTAATATCTAGGCTTTTCTTTAATATCTAAAAGGTCCGTCAGCAGGGGTGGGGAGTTTTAAATGTTAAATATATGTTTTATTTTCAACCCGTAAGGCAGTACTGCAGGGAGGATTGTTAATGTATGCATGGACATGGTCAGAATAGCCATGTCCTAAACACCTAGGGGCAGATTTATGATGGACTTGCGCCACGTTTACGCCGCCGTTGCGTGACGCAACGGCGCGGAAACGTGGCGCATCCCTGCACCCTATTTACAACGTGACGCATCTAGGCAGATGCGTCATGTTGTAAAGCCCTGCGCCACATGAAACCTGCGTCAGGTTTCATGTGGGCGTTCTGTCGCAGGGTGGGCGTTCCCTCGTAGGAAAGCCCCGTAAAACTGACGCAGTGAAATCCACAAGATTTCACTGAGTCAGTTTTACGAGGCTGCTGCGTCAAATCCTTACGCCTGCTTGAAGCAGGCGTAAGGAGTGACGCACCACGTTTTGTATGGGTGGTCTCTGTACATTGCAGGAGTTGCGTCGCACTTGTGACCCTACTCCAGCATTGCGCCGCCCGTACACCACAAGATGCGTCACGCATCTGCCCTTCCTTGCACCATGGTGTGCCGCATTGTAAATGCGGCGCATCTGTGGTGCCGCAAGGAGGGAATTGCGTGACGCATCAGTTCTGGCGCATCCCTGCTGATTTGCAGAGATGCGCCAGAACTCATAAATCTGCCCCCTAATGTTTGTAAATACTGGGAAAGGACGAAACATTAAGTAAAAGTGCCTATTTGCATCACTCTTATGTGAATATTTGTAGTCCTGCTATACAGAAGTAATCATTGTTCTGTGTTGTAATTGGAGAAAATGAATAAAATGTGTTTAAAAAAAAAAAAAAGAGTAAGACTTCCCTCACCAATCTCCATCCCGGTCGCCCCGTGAAAGGGATTTACTGCAGCCCTGTTTTAGAGCAAAAATACAACCATTTCCGGAGTGGATAGGGGATGGATCACTGGTTGGGAATGTCTACAAATGTACACGTTTGTGGGTCTAAAAACTGCAAAACTTGCAATGCCTTGGAATGCTCCTTTCCAACCTTTTGAATCAGATTTATGGCTACGGAGATCTCCAGACCCATAAATAGGTTTACCTCTGCCAGAATCCCTTTGTGAAGTTCTGGCAGGCCTTTTAAAAAGGTAATGACCAAATGTGTTCCCTTGCTCTGTTTCGCAAAGCATTAAAAACTCGGCTCTTCTCTGAGGCATACCTGTAATAGCACACTTCAGCGGACTACGCGGGTGCCGCTCGAGGCTGCGGACATAGGTGGTTCGTCTCCGCCAAATTCCCGGGCTGACGGGACGTGGATTCTGAAGCCCACCGACATTGCTGCTTGTATTTTCCGCCCTTGCACGCTGACCCAGGATCATTGAATCGGATCTCTTACCGGGCGTGCAGCGGGACTGCGAGGACCAGGGGGCCAAGCAACACCTTGACCGGCCGCACCTGGGTTCTCTTCCCGCCCCGCCCCTACAGCCTTAACAGCGCCTCGCGGCCGCCGCTATGCGGGAGGCGCTCGAGGCTGCGGACATAGATGGTTCGTCTCTGCCAAATTCCCGGGCTGACGGGACGTGGATTCTGAAGCCCACGGACATTGCTGCTTGTATTTTCCGCCCTTGCACGCTGACACAGGATCATTGAATCGGATCTCTTACCTGGCGTGCAGCGGGACTGCGAGGACCAGGGGGCCAAGCAACACCTTCACCGGCTGCACCTGGGTTCTCTTCCAGCCCGGCCCACACGCGGCCACGCCTACCGCCCGAAAGGTATAACATCAGTCTTCCGCTCCCGCACCGTGGGACGTGCAGGGCGGACGCCGGGCAAAGCCCGGGCAAAGGGCGGGCCGTCTAAGGCTGTCCAAGGCCGGGCTTGACTTATTTTATTGACTTATTCCTGTGTAGTTACTCTATTAAATCAGGCTGTGTTATATTCTGAAGGCCCACAAGTACGAGTGTGATCTCCATCTAAAACTGTGGGCTGGTTTTGGTTACTAGTAGTATGTCTCTAAGGTCTGGGAAAAATCATCATGTAGCAATCCCCACTTCCAGTGGGGTGGTTACTGGCACTCTGGATAACTTCTTCAAGAGAGTCTCCACCATACTGGAAAAGGAAATTGTCTATGTTGAAAAACGTCTCTCCCTGGACCTAGTAACGGGGAAGCGCTCGTCTTTAGGACGCATAGGCACAACGGTTTCCCCTGCGCCAATTAACATTGCAGGGGATGATATTAGGCTGGTGGATGTTGGGGATGTATCAGACAGTTTGAGCCTAAATTTATCTTCTCTTAGCCCGGCCCCCAGCAGTGACACCGCTGGGGTGCATAATTCCCCAGGGCCTGTTATCCAATCTGTCCACAGTTTGTCTCAAGGCTCCCCAGATAGGCCAAAAATTAATAGCAGGAAAAGAAGGGGCAGTTCACTAATGGGCCATCTTGCTAAGCAACAAAAGAAGTCCCTAGATTCATCCCCGAAAGCGGTCCCCCAACCCTCCATCTCTCCTAGGCCCGTCACAGATGTCACAATCCCCTTTGTCTGTCCAACACTCCCTGAAGGTGATCTCCTGGGTAAAATCGAGTTCCTGATGAAAGCCCTTATGTTGCCACTCCTAGAGAGAACCAGGATGATCAACTCTAAGTTAGATCAGCTTGAAAAGCAGGTTGGAGAAAACTCACTCCTATTAGCTGATTTGGCCAAGGGTAATGCCCTTAATAGAC
This sequence comes from Lissotriton vulgaris, assembly GCF_964263255.1. Classification (NCBI taxonomy): domain Eukaryota; kingdom Metazoa; phylum Chordata; class Amphibia; order Caudata; family Salamandridae; genus Lissotriton; species Lissotriton vulgaris. Next base: position 1,075,190,750 of record NC_141689.1, on the reverse strand, counting down.
CATCAGGGATTACTAAAAGGGGCCCGGGCCCCAGTACTTCAACTGCTGGGGCTGTTGCTGAGGAACCCAAAAAAAACCTGATAAGGAAAAATGAAATACACCTATTCCAAAACCTGCACTGAAGAATCAAGTAGGTACATCAAGGCAGGGCGGGAAGGTAATGGACCCGGTACGTGCAGCTCAACCCTTATTCAGCGGTTTACCTTCAGACAGAAGGCCAGATAGGCAACTCCAGCAGGACAAGGAAGCTAGTAAAGTCAAACTCCCTAGCGTAAATCTACCGCCAGAGGCTGCACCTTATACAATAGTTTTAGTGGGAGTGCGATCTCTGGGGGCTAGAAATTTTGAATCGCATAGGGAGTTAAAGAACAAGGTGGTCTTTTGGCTAAATAGGAATAGGACCCTTCCTCCAGCCTCGAGTACAGAGATATTGGGTGTCAGAAGGGTACACTGGGTGGGCAACAACCCTAAATACCTTGAAGGGGATTGCATCATAGTGAACTTTAGAGACACCTGGGCTGTAGACTATATTCGCAGAGTACCCAGATTTGGCCGAGAGGGTGATATCCAATCTCTGGGCCTTGAGTATTTTTACCCAAGGGGTATGAACAACGGTTCCCAAAAATCTTTCTCTACCTTCCGTCAGAGAGGATTTCGTGGAGCAAACCCATTCCATAGGTTAGTGCAACCTTTACCGCTTCACAACAGGTTTGATCCTCTAGTGGATTTGGAGGGTGTAGACTGACTCCCTAAACTAGCCATTAAGAATACTGTAATTGAAAGCCAAATGGGTTCACCGGTCTCCCCCCTAATACAAATAGCGAGGATATGATATTACCAAATGGATCAAGTAGCCCACTCGTAATGCAGGCATTACCTTCTCTGGCTGTAAACGGGGCTAAGAAGCATACAATAATAGCGAACAAGGAACATGGCTCCCTGTCAATTGTCTCCTGGAATCTGGCAGGAATATCAAATAAATTCGACTTGCCTGACTGGGGGTCATTCATTGACTCCAGGATGTCTGCCTATTCCAGGAAACTTGGGCCAATCACCGCACTGGTTTTGCCTCATTTTCTATCGAAGCAAAATGGGGTGGGAAGGGATGCCCGTCAGGTGGACTACTCATTTGGGTGGGTTCACACTTGGGATGCTCTGCAACGAAATTGGAGACAAAATCTGCGGATATCCAAAGTGTGGCATTGGAATGGCTCAATGCGGCTAAATTAATACTAGTCAATGTATATTCAAGACCAACGGGCGTGACTAGTGATTCAGGTACAATTGAGGATTTATCTCTTTTTCTTGAGTCTATCCCCCAAAGCATTCCATACTTGGTAGGGGGTGACTTTAATTGTCAATTCGAGCCACTGCCAGCATTCCTGCAAGGTACCACACTGGGGGAGGATGCTCTATGGGATATACCATCTGTTGGGGGCTTACCAGTCAAGTCCTGGACACCGCTTGCTACCCAAATTATGGTCCTGTCTCTTAACAACTCTATTAGGGCCTGCAATGTGCGGGTCAGTGGGGACATTCCCCCGAAACCCACTTATAACAAACCAGGGTACGAGTCACGTATAGACTATATTTTTGTGTCCCCCGTCTCCGGTGAGAGAGGACGCCGACTCTGCGGTCCGCATCAGCTTTCCTCATTTAGATTCCCATGTCCTGCCACCCGAGATCCCTATGTGGATACTGAAGGTCCTTGCTACTTAGCCCGGTTGCGGTGCGGTACACTGACCCTGGCTGCTGCAGGGGGTCCCCTGACTGCCCAATACCCACCATCTGGCCCTACTAGGACGGGGAATAATTTCTGACAGTCCAAGATTGCCCCAAAAAGAATGATCCATCGGCCGTTTTTGAAACTAGCCTATGTTTCTCCCCTCAGAGTCTCTCCCATTTGGATGCGTAGTTCGCTAAGGAAATAAGAAAGAGATGTGCTCTCTGTTTACCGCTACATAAGGACCTGTTCAAACCTGAAGCTACATCGGCTCATAACTATATAGACCTGTGAGAACCTCCTACCTGCAGGAACCCTGCCTGATTAAATGAAGAATATATGATGTCAAGGCTTCTCAGTGAGAAAAGTGTGTGTATGTCCCCCTCCCTGGTCTTCAATGCCCTGATGAAGATGCAGTCCAAACTGGCCTTGCATTGAAACGCGCGTTGGCGTGATCTACATGGATGGCCTTTAGTGTAGAGTGTAACAACTTACTGCACCCCATTTTTGTCTGCCTCCATGTTGTTTTTCTAGCCCTAGCAACTATTGAATGTGGTGTTGCAGGCCCCTAGGTCTTTCTATGACTGTATGTGTATGACTGCATTATTTCTATAGTGAGTGAGACTGAGATGTGTATGTATGTTTAGCGAATGACTGTGGGAGTGCGTGGGACGTGAATAAACACTTTTTTCTGTATGAATTTTTAATGATGACACTTATTAGGCCCTAGAGAAAAAAAAATTCCTGTGTTTGTATATATGCTTTAGAGTTCTCTTATGGATTCCACTCATGAATTGTTATTTAAAAAATAAAAAACCTTTATATTTTTTCAACAAAATGCTCTGAATTTGTATGATGTTTCGTTGGCTCTGAAGCGTTGACTTGTGTCACCCCCCCCTTATCCCTTGGATCTCCTTGATGGGACCACGTAATTAAACCCTGGCAGGGTAGTTCTTGCTTTCTATTACACTATATTTTTGTGGAAACCCGAAATTGGGCTATGGTAAAGAGTTTTCGGGTAACACCAGGTGATGAAAGCGATCACAATCCATTGGTCTTGAATTTCCAGGTTCCAGGCACTTTCATTGAGAACCGGACCCTTAATACCCCCTCGGACCACAGTGCGATGCTTTCTAGCGATAGACGCAGAATAAGATGGGGAAAAGTCCTAGAGAACCCAGCATCTATTTCTCGGCTTTATGCCACAATCCTACCTGTATTTCAAAGCGTAGAAGAGTTCATTTTATTAAGCCCGTCTGCGGAGAAACACAATGCTCTTGGAGATCTCCACTTAGAGCTCACCAATGCAATAGCAGAGGTGCTGAACCCGCGAGTAACAAAAAAACTTAGCAAAGCAGTAAAAGACCTCATGGTATAACACAGCATGCAGGAAGGCCAAAGCTGAATTCTTGAGGCTATGAAGCAAAGGGCTAGCATCGTGTTGGTTAGGGCAAAAAGGTCAGAATACAGACATCATTTACAGATTGCCAAGACTGAGTGGGACAATGAAAATTGGTCTGAAATGGTGGGTGCTCTCAGTCTGAAAGATACCCGGAAATTCTGGCAGATCGTAAAAAATGGTTCCGTGGACCCAACACCAGCAGTAGAAGCCAACATTGCTCCTAGTGTTTGGGAGGCCCACTTCCACACTTTATATTCCCCGGATATCATAAATCATCCTGAGGATATATCCAATCTGGTGAAAGGCCCTAATTCGGAACTGGCCCAGGAGGAATTCACTGTGGGGGAGGTTGGTGCTGCAATTGTAAAACTAAGAGCGGAGAGAGCTCCTGGCTTGGACAGGCTCCCCGGAGACCTATTCAAGCATGAACCAACTGTATGGGCTCCATACCTCCAGGTCCTCTTTAACTCAATTTTGGGTGGGATGGAGGTACCTAGTACTTGGATGGGAGCAGAGATTGTACCTATCTTCAAGAAGGGCTCTCCTCTGCTCCCAGCCAACTACAGGCCTATAAGCCTCATAGATGTCCCCCAAAAGGTCTTCGCAAGGTTAATTTTGGACCGCTTACTGGAGTGGATGCTTGAACACTCTATTCTGAGCCCTTACCAAGCGGGGTTCAGAAAGAAAGTCTCCACTATAGACCACATTTTTCGCTTGGCTCTTTTATACTGGAAAACTGTAAAAATGGAGGGTGGCAGCCTCTATACCGTTTTTTTAGATCTATGGGCGGCATTTGATCTTGTTCCCCGTAGAAAACTTTGGTCTGTCCTGTCCAATATGGGGGTACCACAACATCTCCTAAACATGATCATCCGCCTGCACACAAATAACTATGCGCAGGTTAGATGTGGCCTAGATGGTGCTCTATCTCATAGATTCCCCTTTGACAGTGGGGTAAGACAGGGTTGTGTGCTTGCACCAACCCTGTTCTGCCTCTATGTCAACGGGGTAATCTCTCACCTAAACGGGGTAGTGGATGGTGATGTCCCTAAACTTGCCGGAAGCAGGGTGCCTGCGATTATGTTCGCTGACGACACCCTGCTTCTGTCTAAGACACCCATGGGGATTCAACGAATCCTTAAGGGTTTTGAGGAATTTTGTGGAATCCATGGCCTTGAGATTAATGCTCTTAAGACCAAATATATGATTTTTAATCCCCCACCAAAAACACGCCCTAACCCATGCATTGGCGGAAATAGGTTAGAGAGGGTCCGAACCTTTGAATATCTAGGGGTGACTCTAAAAGAGCATATGTCCTGGCGTCACCACCAAACAAAATCACAACTCAAATTGGCCCAAATGGCGGGAGGAGTTATCGCCCTTATAAATAAAAACAAATCTACAATCAAGGCAATTGGTCCCCCGATAGAGATTTACAGAGTGCAAGCCAGGGGAGCGGTCATGTATGGCAGTGAACTCTGGGGCCATACGTGTAACCATAAGCTAGTGGTAACGGAGAACACATTTATTGGGCAGCTTTTATCTCTCCCCCTAGCACCCCCCTTTTGCCAATGAGGCTAGATTTGGGACTAAGGCCACTTGACGAAGATCTGGGAGTTAGGCCTTTAATCTTCTAGCGTAGAGTTTGGACCACTCCAGAGTTGGCAAGCTATAGGTCTGAGCTCCTGGAAATCGTGAACTATCCGAGCGCAGGGAACATCCCTTGGTTCCGGCACATAAAAAACGAGTTTATGCGCATGGGACTACTTGATTTGTGGCTTGACCCTGCGATCGCCTGCTCCACGGTCTCAAGGAAACAGTTACTCTTACTTTACTGAGAAAGTAAAATTGTGGCACAGACACAGGGCATAAAGTCAGGTACCCTGACCGACTCCTTCCTAAAGATCAGGGATACTTATAAGTTGGAGGGAATCCTAGATGTAATATTTCCATCTAATACTAGGAAACTGTACCTACAGTGGAGGTACGGAAGTTTGCCAATCCGAGCCTTCACTAGCAAATGGTCTGACCCCCCATTGAGTCACTGGCCCGGGTGCAACTACGACCAGGACACCGAGCTGCACATACGGTTTTTCTGTCGAACCTATGGGCAGGCGAGAAGGAAGTGGATAGTTCCGGCCTGTAAAAACTTAGGCTTTACTCATAGCCTGCAGGCACACAGGGTTTTCAAATCGGACCTATCTGGCATGATAGTGTTTGCGGTAGCCAAATACTTGAAAATCTTCTGGCAGATGAGAAGACGTTTGCTATCCAGGGCTGTAGATTAACTTTATAATTTTAACCTCTTTTAAATGCAATTATCTCCTAACTATTATACTGTTTTAATTAATTTACTACAGCTTATTGCTGTAGACTATTTGTATAATCTTAAAGATCATCAACATGTATTTATCTTTTACTATTTTTATCGCCACAACGGACCCATTACAGCCTCTTGCAGGATGATTTGCATCAAGGATTCAGGCTAATGGCTATAGACCAACATTTTCTTTGATTGTCTGTCTGGGAAGTAATTGTTTGTTTTTATTTGTATTGTTGTTCTGCTTCATCTTTTATGGCAATCAAGCCGAAATAAAGATTATTGATGATGATGATGACTTCAGCGGACTACAGATTGGATGACCTGTTTGGCGCCCTGATACCCTTGGGCTAAGTTGCGCGGTAAAAGACTCCCTTCATTCATTCATTCATGTACTTTTGTGAATAGGGCTCACCATTATTATAACAAAATGTGCCCTCTCTCTATGGAGTATGCAAAGGACGTCTTGTGCTCTAAATGCTGAAAACATATATTAGAAAGCTACATGGGACTCAGAAATCAGGCATGCTTCTTGTAGCTTGACAAGAAATATTGGATCATGCTTGGCACGCTTGCAGAAGATTGGGGTAGAAGATATAGCTGAAGTTAAGCGCCTCAGTGTGCTTCCTAAAGTTCACCAAAGTGAGGCCCTCCAACAGGAGATGGTTTTGTTGCCACTCCTGTCACTAAACTCTGGATTATACTTGGTAGCTTCCTATTTAGGGAATCGCCCAATTGCAGATTTCAAATTCTCCGAATAATATAATTTATTCCAAGTTTAGCCATGCCCCTTATTTCTTCCTCTTTGCCTCATCTCCTTTCCTCCCTCCTTCCTCACCCCCCCCCCTCCCCCCGCCGCCATTCTTTGCCCCCCTCCATAACGTTCGGGCAAATCACTGTTCAGCACGCAAAGACTTTATGACAGAAGTGTCACAGGGGATGCCTAAAAAAGTCATATTTAAAAGCTTGCGATTCCGTGTGACTGTAACGTATGTCTTTTTACCAGTCAGGATAGACTAAACTTATTCATAATCAGACTCTCGACGTGACTGGATACAGCAGCCAGGGACAGAAGAAAACGCATCAGAAACTCACAAACGGTTCCTTTTATTTTGATCAAAAACATCTATGATAGGAGGAGGAGCCAAGATGGCGACCTGAGCGGACGCGCAGCCTTCAGCTCCGCCGGCCCCGGTATCCCGCACCTAGATCCTGCTTGCTAAGTTCGTCAGTTTTCAACCTGAAAGGTGCGGGCCACGGAGCCGATGTCACCGGTGTTCCGCCGGCCTCTCCACCCGCCCGGATTCTGAAGTTGTGGGCAAACGCGCCCTGGCCCGGGACCCAGCCTGCTCCGAGCCGCTCTGTGGACCTCTCGTCCCCTCCTGCAGCTACCACCTTGGTGCCGGGATGGTGGAATTGAACGGCGCATCTTTGCTGGGACGCGACCTGGAGTGCTGCCTGCTGACGGGGACCGAAGTGCATTCCCCGGACTACACGGTGACGGTGGGCAGAGGCGCCTGACCAGCGAGTCCTTTGTGCTTGGCCGCCATACTTGCTTTGTCCTACGGATCCCTCCGTACTGGGACGGTGCACTCTGCCCGGATCTGAAAACCTCGCCACGCAATTGTCGGCTTTCAGCAGCTACCTGCATCGGGCGGAATACTACTGGCCAGGGTTTATTCACTGCTGCCGGGTCGCGCTACTTTTCCCCTGTCCTCCCCCGGCGCTTCGGATTCGGGAGGGGGACAAGATGGCGATACCAGCGGCTGGCCACTGAAGGGCAATCCGACGGAACGACGAACACCCCGGCGTGCATGCGATCGGAGCACATTCATCCCAAGGAACTGTACAATGGGGACCCCACAGTCTGATGTGACGCTGGCAGATGTGTTGGCAGCCCTGGGTGAGCTGTGTTCGATGGTGCAGCGCAGCTATAGCGCGCTGGGGGCGAGACTGGATGCCTGTGCCCGCAATTCCACCCAGAAGCAGGAGAAGGGGTACCCACATCACTCCGGACGGGGGTTGCCGCAGCCTGCCGCCGCAACATTGTCTCGAGAAGCAGCTGAGGACGATACTGTAACCCTTGTTGTGGCGGGCGGAGGTCTGTTGCCACTTACTACTACAGTCATTGATACATGGTTTCCCTCCTGCCCCGTGCTTGCTTGTGTGCAGTCACTTGAGATGTCGTGGATTTGGCTACCAGTGCTTCGTCCCCCTGTTTCGTTACCAACATGCTTGCCTTGGACTTTGATCGCTTCGTTTGGTGCATATCACGCCCGGACCATGCCAGAGAGAACTGATGCTGAGGCGGAATCCTTTTTTGGGACCGGACGCCATTTGCTCCTTGTTTTTGCACCTCCCCCCTCCCCCGGGCGGCCATCTTCTCTTCTTCTCCTGCAATTCACGGGATTGCCGAGCGGAGGGGGCGAGAGACAACGTCCCAGGTCGGGCCAGGGATAGGTGACTTTCATTGTTTGACACCCGGGCGGGTGGGTGGAGGTAGGGTGGTCCTCGAATTTGGCCTGTTTTGTCACTTACTGTGCAATGACTCTCCCCACATGATTGCTTGCTGTTGCTCTATCTGATGTGGCTGTTGGGGCGGATATTGCTTAATGGGCCGGTGGAGCTCGCCTGTATGTTTAATTGACCCTCCTCCCGGACCTTCTCGCTGAAGGGCATCCGAAATCGGATCAGGGCTAGCCTGCTTGTTTGCCTGCATTGTTCTCCTACCTGATGGGGGTCGGGTTCGAACTGCTGTGTGGGGGGAATGTGTGGACCGCCCGCAGAGTATACATTGAATCTTCCAGCTGGCTGGGAATTGTTGGATAGCGCTTGGCTCTCTCTCTCGGCGCCTCCCTAGTGTTACTGCATTATGGTTCACGGCACGGTCGGAGCCTCAATTGACTATCCTGATACCTAGTGAGCCATCGGCTCTGCTAATTTTTTGGGGTGTCTGACTTGCCAATAACGACTACTGGGACGGGGGGTTGCCTGTAACGGGTGGCGTCCATTTTAACTCGTCTTCCTCTGTCCGAGGCGGCCATCTTAGTTGACTGCTGCCCCCGGCTTAACACTGTTGCACCTTCGATGGTTTCTTTCTTTCACGACCGCAGTACTAATATCCTCTTGCTAGTCTTCGTTGTTAGGGTCTTGGTCCTGGGCAACGCGGGGGTCTGGGGGTGGGCTATTTGTTTATACCCGTTGCGAGGTCTTTTTATTCTGAAGCTCCGTTTGGGATATTAACCACTGCCTTTTTCGCTAGCTTGGAGAGCTTGACAATTGTTGGCTCCTCCTCACCTTTTTCATTTTTGGGGGGTCATAGACTAGTTTGCACACTTGTCTTCCTCCCTATATGTCAAAAGTGACGCTTTTTCTTCTATGTCTTTCTTCCGATCTTGGCCTTTACTTTCTCTTCCTCTCTCTCCCTTTTTCTCTTTTCTTGCTACATTTCGGGTTTATGGGGCGACAGACACTCTGCTGGGGGGGGGGGCAGGCCATAGCCTCTGCATGTGTGTAGGGTGGGGGGGTATGTTTTAGTTTCGTTAATTTCTATGGTATCTATTTATGATCTCTTTATAATTTTCTCTTTCCTTGTTCTGGGTCTGTAATGAGGGTTCTAAGGAGTGGGTAGCGCTGTGGGTGGTATACAGATGCGGACTGATGCTCCTGTTGTTTGAAATTGTGCCGCCAAACTGTTGGGTGTTATCACTATTGCCATGTTTATTGCTGCCTGCATGTACTGTAAGCGGATTGTATGGACTCAGTTCTCCTTGACTTAATTTTTACCGATTTATGTTTAAAAAACTTTTAAAATTAACCTTCACTGCTCCTTCTCCTTGGCGGCATAATTCAATTTTGTGTAACTGCTATTACTTGTTGCTATACTGCCTGATACCGCTGGGGGGGTCTAAATTGTTTGCACTCGTGCTCAACTGTTTCGTGGCCGGCCTGACGGTTGTAGGCCCGTATTTGTCCTCCTTTCATGCACAATAAAGGTTTTCAAAAATTTAAAAAAAAAAAAAAAAACATCTATGATAACGTTAGTGCACATTTGTTGTGTGCAAAGTTGTTGAGGTGGCGAGGTGGTCTGTTTATTGTTTTTTTGCTGCTGTGTTTTTGTGCTGCATTATTGCAAAGTGATTTTGTTGTATTGTACTGCAGTTATGACGAATTATGTTTTGACAGTTTGCCTGTGATGTGCATTGTTATACTTTAACCCTTTGCGTGCTGGTGAAGGAACCACTCCATCACCAGCCACGGACGCGCAGTGCTAATGACGGAGCGGTTCCGTCACGGCCCGGCCGCCGCGCCTGCGCGGCATCAATTCGGCACCTACGCTACGCGTTCTATGGAGCGGGCGGGGCCGTGACGGGACCACTCCGTCACAAGCACCGCACACCTGGGGCTCGTGACGGAGTGGTTCCATCAGGAGCATGGCTGCGTGCGCCGTGCGCCCCCCCTCCCCCCCAGCGCCGCGGCGGAATTACCGCAGCGGCCAAGGGGTTAAGTGTGGTATGTTGTTTTTGCATGTTATTGTGTTATGTTCAGTGTTATTGCTTTAGATAATCAACAAAATGGATCTTCTTTTCAAGCCATATGAAGCAGGTGCTTTTAAAATTCTCATAACAAGCAACCATTTGCCACTGGCAACGGTGGGAACATAGTGCTACTCCAGCTCTCCATCTATTTAAGACATCTGTCAGCCCAAAACTGTAGCTCAAACCAGTTTTAAATTAGCACTTCCAGTGCTGCCCATATGTTACGTCAAAGGGAACACCACCAAAAGACATGTCACATCCATTCTCCTTTCTGAGTGATTTAGAGGTGCCTAACCAATGAAACAAACTAATTGGTTTTATATGTTTAAAGATGTAAAGATACAGAACCTCTATTTCCAACTGCAATGTAACAAAAAATAATTCTTCAAATTAGAAGGTAAAATTAACACAGGATCAAGTAGGAATTATGGTTGATGAACATTAACAATCTGATTACACAGGGGTGGGTTTATTTCGACCCGTGCGTAAAGCCCTGTTTATGCATGGGTTGGAATTACTAGTTAAAAGGTATTTAATGTTATCAGATAATTATCAGATGCATTAAATACCTCAAGCTTCATTACATTTCGGGAGGTCAAACATGCTGAAATTTAAGAGGGGAAATATGTACTCTATTTACTGTACCGATGGACTTTTGGTGTGTTAAACACAAAAATCTGCATGTTATTCCCCACAAACTGGTAACACGTGCTCTTTATCGCGCCCGATAAATAAAGTACCCCTGGGTATCGTTACTTTTCAGGTACGCTAATTAGCATCTGCACTCTTAATCAGAGCCTAAATGTGCTTTTAAACAGAAATATTAGTGGGAAATAGTGACAAAGACAGAATCAGGGATTATCAACAATTTATGGATTGCTCTCGTATTTCAAAAAACGTTGCTTAACAAGGAATTCAGCTATATTTTCCGACCTTCACAGAATTTTAATTAGTTAAAAAAAGTGTTCTTCTTCACCAAAGGTACGTTGAGGCCAATAAAAGTCTTACTGAAGCGCCCATGAAAAACATATTTTGGGCCCCTCTGTTCAGAACAAATGTGAATTTATTATTAATTTTCAGCGATCTTAAGCTCAATATCACCCAATATTGAATAGTCTTATACTTATATACACCAGGGCAATCAAAAAGTCAAATGCTCTATCTACCTGCTATTAACCTGCCTAACATTAACAAAAGAAAGCTTGAACATGTAATAATAAAAAACATTTTTTAGCTCTGGCACTAGCCAAGAATTTTTGTTCTTCAAAATAAAAACATCTTCAACAACTTAACCAAAAATCATGTGTGCCCTCTTCTCAGGGGGTGTGGTCACACGCCACGGCAAGATGGCAGCTCTGACCTGAGCTCCGCTCGAATGCAGAACTTCTCTACAAAATTCAGCCTCGTTTCTGGACTCTGTAAAAAAAAACGATGCAGGAACCTGATGCCTGAAAGGTCAGAGCGGCAGATGGAGCTGTTCTGACCACATTTAATCTATTTGAAGAGCCAGTGGCAGCGGCTGCGATAATCCCTCAGTCTAACGCAAGCGGCTGCCATTTTGTAGCTGCCGCTCGCTATATTCTCCTCAGGAAACCGCTGTTTCTGGCTTTTAAATGCACTGCAACATGTTTTTCTTCCTTTTTAATAATATAATTTCTTGAACTGCCTGCTCCAGAATTGTGACTCCCCTAAAGGAACATGAATATTCCAATTTTCATTACACACTACTCTCTTCAGCATATTTACCCTAATATGTATTGTACAGTTAGTGCGTTCTTTTTTTGAATTTGGCTTATTCCAGTAACAGTATCAGACTTTATATTGCTATGTATGGACATACCTTGTGATGGTGCTGCCCTTTACTCTTTTGAACCTCTGGCCTTTTCTTCACACAAAATGAATCTTTCTACCTTTCTTCACCCTTGTCACACCTTCTAGCCTCTAAGATAATTAAGCGTTGGATCTACTAAATGTATGATAACGTGTTTTTTTCTTGGTCCTTTGCGAACAAATATTAGAGTGCTGATGGAGGGTGACATAAAATTTCATCGATTTGTGATGTGTTCGAACTAAGCTATGGGCAGATTGAAATCTTCATTAAAAGTTATCTCTCACCATTCACGTCATTTCAAGATGGCTAATGAAGCTCCACTCTCGGTCAGAGCCTCGTCTTCAGGTACTAAGCCAAAGAGAGCTAAAAATTACCCTCCTTCTCCCATCTTATCTTCTCAAAACATTGTTCTCGATATCATTTTGGATGAGGTGAGGGGGTTGAAGTCTTTTATGTCCACAACTAATGAGAAGCTTCAGCAAGTAGAAGATAGATGGATTAGTATGGAAGCTAAGGTACTTGATATGGAACAACGCATTAGTGACCTTCATGATGTATCTACTAAAATTCCAGTTTTGGAGCATGAAATTCAGGGTCTCAAACTTCACACTGAGGACCTTGAAAATCGTAATAGACGCAATAATTCACATCTTTATGGACTACCAGAAAAACTTGAAGGTCCAGATATGCTTCTCTTCCTAAAGAAATTCCTATCAGAACTTTTAGACCTTCCTCCAGAACACGGGTACTCATAGTTTGGCCATTTGGGCATCTGCGGCCCGGCAAGCCTTCCTTGGTGGCCCACGGACCTTGCAGACATTGTACCTGTGTTTTTTTAAAAAAATGTAAAGAGTGTCTGCAAACACTGCCGGTTGCAGCAGTGCGACTCTGAGAGACTCTGCTCTGTGGGGGCCCGGGCGATTTCAGTGATAGTCAGAGTGGAGATGCAGGAGTGCTAAGAAGAGGTGAAATACAACAAAGCATCATTAACAAGTGACTGGTCTTTAAAGACCTGGGAAGTACTCGGGTGTGGCTGTGTGCGCGCCCAGGAAACTGTCTCAGCCCAGGCTGACACACAAGCAGGCTGGGGTGACAGAGGGAGGGAGAGGGAGGGAGACAGCGAGAGAGGGAGAGAGAGGGAGAGGGAGGGAGGGAGAGGGAGACAGAGGTTGACAGAGGGAGGGAGACACAAAGAGAGGGGGCAGAGGGAGACAGAGAGAGAGTGACAGAGAGGGAGGGAGACAGAGGGAGGGCGTCAGGAAGAGACAGAGGGAGGGAGAGGGAGGAAAAGGGAGACAGAGAGAGGGAGAGGGAGAAGGAGACAGAGAAAGAGGGAGACAGAGAGAGGGAGACATAGGGAGGGAGACAGACAGAGGGAGGGAGACAGAGGGATGGAGACAGAGGGAGACAGAGAGAGGGAGACAGGGGGAGATGGAGGGAGGGAGGGAGAGAGAGGGAGGGAGACAGATGGAGACAAAGGGTGACAGACAGAGGGAGACAGAGGGAGGGAGACAGAGACAGGCAGAAGGAGACAGAGGGAGGGAGACAAAGACAGGCAGAGGGAGACAGAGGGAGAGGGAGACAGAGAGAGGGAGACAGAGAGAGAGGGAGACAGCGGGAGCGAGACAGACAGAGGGAGGGAGACAGAGGGAGGTAGAGAGAGGGACGGAGACAGAGGGGGACAGAGGGTGACAGACAGAGGGAGACAGGGGAGAGGCAGGGAGTTAGAAGGAGACAGAGGGAGGAGACAGAGCGAGGGAGACAGAGAGATGGAGACAGGGAGGGAGACAGAGGGAGGGGGATAGAGGGAGGGGGACAGAGGGATGGAGACAGAGGGAGACAGAGAGAGCAAGAGAGAGGGAGGGAGACAGACAGAGGGAGACAGAGACAGGGCGAGAGGGAGGGGGGAGAGGGAAGCAGAGGGAGGGAGTGAGAGAGGGAGGGAGACAGAGAGAGGGAGGGAAACAGAGGGACGGAGACAGAGGGACAGAGGCAGAGGGAGACAGAGGGTGACAGACAGAGGGAGGGAGACAGACAAAGGGAGGGAGACAGAGACAAGCAGGGCGAGACAGAGAGAGAGGGAGACAGAGAGAGAGGGAGACAGGGAGAGGGAGACAGAGGGAGGGAGACAGAGGGTGACAGACAGAGGGAGACAGAGTGAAGGACACAGACAGAGGGAGACAGAGGGAGGGAGACAGGGGAGAGGGGGGTAGAGGGAGACAGAGGGTGACAGAAGGAGGGAGAGGGAGGTAGACAGAGAGAGAGAGGGAGACAGAGAGATTCAGAGAAAGGGAGTTAGGGGGAAACAGAGGGAGGGAGAGGGAGACAAAGAGATGGAAACAGAGAGAGGGAGATAGGGGAGACAGAGAGAGGGAGACAGACAGAGGGTGACAGACAGAGGGAGGGATACAGAGGGAGGGAGACAGAGGGAGAGAGAGAGAGGGAGACAGACAGAGGGGGGGAGACGGAGGGAGGGGAAACAGAGGGACTGAGACAGAGGGTGACAGACAGAGGGAGACCGGGTGATAGACAGAGGGAGTGAGACAGAGGGAGTGAGACCGATAGAGGCAGGGAGACAGAGGGAGGGATATAGAGGGAGGGAGACAAAGGGAGGGAGTAATAGAGAGCGGGAGGGAGGGAGGGAGAGGAAGAGAGCAAGAGGGAGGGAGGGAGAGGGAGACAGACAGAGGGAAAGGGAGGGAGACAGAGAGAGAGGGAGACAGAGGGGGACAGGGAAGGGGAGCCAGAGAGAGGGAGACAGAGAGAGACAGAGGGAGACAGGGGGAGGGAGTCAGGGGGAGATAGAGGGAAGGAGAGGGAGATAGAGAGAGGGTGACAGAGAGAGATAGAGACAGATGGAGACAGAGAGAGGGAGACAGACAGGGGGAGACAGAGGGAGGGAGACAGAGGAAGGGAGACAGAGACAGAGGGAGGGAGACAAAGGGAGAGGGAGAGGGACAAAGAGAGAGAGAGAGGGAGACAGAGGAGGGAGACAGTGCGACAGAGACAGAGGGAGGGAGACAGAGGGACAGAGACAGAGGGAGACAGAGTGTGACAGACAGAGGGAGACAGACAGAGGGAGACAGGGAGACAGACAGAGGGAGGAGGGTGGAAGAGGGAGGGAGACAGAGGGAGGGAGACAGACAGACAGAGACAGACATACAGAGACAGAGGGAGAGAGAGGGAGGGAGGGAGACAGAGAGAGAGAGAGAGGGAAGGAGACAGAGAGAGAGTGAGAGTGAGGGAGGGAGACAGAGAGAGAGAGGGAGGGAGACAGTCAGAGTGAGTGAGACAGAGGGAGACAGAGAGAGAGAGAGGGAGAGAGGGAGGAAGAGAGAGTGAGAGAGAAATAGAGAGAGAGAGAGAGAGAGAGAGAGAGGAGAGAGAGAGAGAGAGAGAGAGAGAGAGAGAGAGAGAGAGAGAGAGAGAGAGAGAGGAGAGAGAGAGGGATGTGTGTATGCTGGGACTTGTGGCTCAGTGGACGAAGGCGTCCACTGCAGGGACCTGTGTTCAACCTAATGGTCACAGGTTTTTTTGTTGCTCTAGCCCTGCCCCTCCCCCACTGACCCCACCCTCACCGGCGCAGCCCTCGGAGACAAACCACACTGTAAATTTGGCCCCGAGAGAAATTTAGTGAGTACCCATGCTCCAGAACCTTCATTAAATAATCAATGTGCACATCACCTTGAACATCTCCAACCAAATGCTTCCAGACCCAGGGGAATTATTATGTTGTTTTTAGAATTTACTGCTCTCATGCGGGTCCTCTCAGCAGCTAAAGCAAAACGTCGCCTCATGTGGTCTGGTCATACCATCTTTCTAGCACAGGATCTCTCTAATGCTACCAATGCAAGGAGAAAAGAGTTTTTGGCTCTTCGTCCTCAGATGAGACAATTGAATATTCGTTATGGTATTCTTCATCCTTGCTTGTGTACAATCACTCACAATGGTTCCACATGCTCCTTTGATGATACTATTAAATTGAGATCTTTTCTCCAAAACCTCTCAACAAATTTGACAACTGGTTCTTCTCATCTTCCCTAAGTTTCTTGTATCTTTTCTACATTCTTTTTATTATGGCTGTTCATAACTCTACCCTTTTTATCTTCCTCTCTGTCGTTTCATCTATCGTCGGTGCTGTTGCTCCCCATGCTTCAGTCATTGCTGTTTCCTCTTAGATGTGGATCTCTTTCCTTTGATCTATCTTCTTTATCTTCTATTCTTTCCACCTTTTTCTTTCTTCTTTCTTACGTTTGTTCCTTCTATTTGGTGATGTTCAATTTGTTGCATGTGTCCATTAGTGCTGTTGATTGTTATATAACGTATTTTTTTATCTTCATTTCATATGTGGTGTTTTTTTTCCTTCTAGCTGTTTCCCTGAAGTATATCATCTCCTTATATGTATTACCCCTCCATCCCTCCATTATGTGTAATATTGTCCCATGGAATGTTCGTTGTCTTGGAGACCCCGTCAAAAGACAATAAGGTACTTTCTCATTTAGCAAAGTTACGTTCTCAGGACTCTTTTATTCAAGAAACACATTGTAATGAAGCAGAATCGCTTAAGTTAAAAAGACAATGGGTGGTCAAGTTGTTTGCTCTCCTTCATCTAATAAGAAAGGGGGTGTTGCTAGATTGTTTCATAAGTCATTACATGTACACATTTTATCTACACAAAATGATACTGCTGGACGATGGGTAATGGCTAAGGTTGTTATACAAAATAAAGAACTAGTTTTATTGAATATTTATGACCCAGTCAGACCAGACCCGGAATTTTGGAATGGCATTAAGGTTTTACTCTCCTCCATTGATTGTCCTAATATTGTTGTTGCTGGTGATTTTAACCAATAGACCCTTTCTCTGATAGACAATTTCGGTATAAATTTAATCCAGACAAATCCCACAAAGCCTTTCAATCTGCCATTGCCTCTCATTCATTATATGATGTTTGGAAAACTAGTAACCCGGATTCCCTTGAATTTATGTTGTTCTCTAATGTTCATCAAACCCGGTCTCGAATTGATTATATTCTAGTTAGTAAATCCCTACTCCCTTCTATTCAATCCACTGAGATTGGTCTATTTTTATTTCTGATCATGCACCTGTCCTTACTGTTTTGGACCTTTCCCTAAGTTCCCCAAAATTTAGCCGTTGGAATCTAAATATTTTTTTGTTGTCAGATATAATTTTTGTTACTGAAGCCACTGCTTTTATTAATGAATTTTTCAAGTGTAATAACCCCTCAGACACTTCTATTTCTAATAATTGGGATGCCTTTAAGGCCTCTTTCCGTGCCTTTACTATTTCTTATGCAGCAAAGAAAAAGAAAATTGCACGTAATAAGTATACAGCTCTATCACAACAACTCGAATTATTGGAACATACTTATTTTACTTCTAAATCTTCCTCTGCTCTTCATGACCTGATTAAGGCCAAATCTGAACTTAACAAACTGGCTACAGTTGAAGCTTGAAATGTCATGCTTAAAATTAAATCTAAATATCATGGGGGCCAAAATAAAGCTAGTAAGATGCCGGCTAATTACTTAAAAATCAAATCTGAATGTAAAAATATTGGATTGATTTTAAATAATTCTACCAAACACTTAGCATCCTTCGATGAAGATAGTGCAACTATATTTCCTGAATACTACCAATCATTTTATTCTGATGACACGACTCCCTCTAATCTAAATTTAAACACCTTTTTTTCAGGTCTTCCCTCTCCTCCTTCCTTGCCTGATGAATTTGACTCATTGGAGAAAGAAGTTTCCCTTCAAGAGATAACTGATGCCATTAAATCTTTAAAAATATCGAAAGCGCCAGGACCGGATGGCCTTTCTGTTGAATTTCATTCTACTTTTTCCTCTATTTTTGTTCCCAAACTTTTGGCTCTTTTTAATTCATTCATTGTTGATTCTAAAGCCTCTGGTTCCTTTATGGAAGCCTTGATCATTTTCTTCCAAAGCCTGATAAAGTTCACTCCCTTTGAAAAAATTATTGCCCCATATCATTAATTAACTATGATTGTAAGATATTCGCTAAAACCCTCGCTTCTCGTCTTGAGCCTATTATCCCGTTATTGGTTAAAACTGATCAAGCTGGTTTTGTTAAGGGTAGATTGGCCACGGACAAAGCTTGTATGTTTGCCAATGTTATTTCCCTTGGGAAAAAATTTAAATCCCCACTTGCAGCGTTGTCCTTAGATGCCGAAAAGGCTTTTGATCGAATTAATTGGCAATATATGTTCAAAACACTTCAGTGGTTTGGTTTTGGTCCAACTTTCCTTTCTTATGTTAAATTGTTATATTCTTGCCCCGTGCCAGTATTTTTGTGAATAATAGTTTCTCAATTTTTTTTCTTTATCTAGGGGTACACGTCAGGGTTGTCCCCTCTCTCCCTTGTTATTTGTTTTATGTCTTGAATCCTCCCTTGAACGTATTCATGTTAATACACATATTTCTGGCTTCGCACATAATTCCATAGAAACCAAAATGTCAGCATATGCTGATGATATATTAATATATATGTTCAATCCTCATACTTCCCTTCCTCCATTTTTGGATGAGGTTCAGTTATATTCCAGTATTTCTGGATATACATTAAACTTAAACGCCCCAAATCTGAAGGAGGTGTGAATTTTCCTGATTTTAAAGCCTATCACACTGCATTTATGATTAGACAATTTTTTACCCTATCTTATGATTTTGTTGATATCCCCATACCCAGATGGATTGCTTTTGAATGCTCCTTATTAAAAGACTTTTCCTTTCGTAATGTAATATACATGCCTAATTGTACTTTTATATCAAATAACCCTGTTTTAAAATATTTCCAAAATGTATTGTATAACATATATTCGCTGATGGTCTAGATCCGTTTCAATGTTTTTTATCCTCTACTATCTGGTATAGTACATTTCTCAAATATAAATGTAAATCGTTCTACTACAAACATTGGAAGGAAAAGGGAATTATTTTTGTTCATCAATTGATTCACCAAAATTCTATTATTCCTTTCCCTGAATTACAATTGCGATATCATTTACCTGACACATATCTTCATGAATGCATGTTAATTTCTACAGCTTTGTAGTCTCACTTAACCTCTCATAATTTTTCCAACGCCTCACCCTCACTTATTCCTTCTACACCACTGTATAGTATTTCTCAAGAACACAAACCTAGAGCCGCTCACATTTATAAATTATTGTTATCACATGTTACTGAAATACCTAAATCTCTTACAGAACTAGCTTGGGAAACAGATTTATACTTATCATTTCCTGTCTCTGTTTGGGATAAATTATGGTCCAAGTTATTTAAAATTTCTGCTGCTGCTCGTATAACTTAATCTCTATTTTATTTATAATAGAGCAGTTATTACTCCTGTCTGTATATCCAAGTTTTCCCCTGCCTCTTCGCCCTTGTGTTGGTCTTGTTCGGAATATTCTGGCACTTTAAGACATCAGCTTTATAAATGTTGTAATGTACTGACATTTTGGCAATCTATTTGGTCTACATGCATGAAAATCTTTAAATGTAATATTACGTTATCATTGCAAAATGTATTTCTAGGTTCATCTTCACCTGATTTAGGTCATTCTACTCCTATTTCTCTATTGTTCGACCTATTTATTGCATTATCTTTCAAAGTTATTTTGTCATGTAGGAAAGATAATTCCAAGTTATCCTGGATAACCTAGTGGAATTTTATTTGTGATGAGCACAGAATTGCTAATGTTTCCCCTTCCATTCTATCTCAGAAAATTAAATCCGACCTTCTCTGGCTACCATTTACATCTTAGCTTTCTACACATGCACCCATATTTTAAACTACTTCTTCGTCTTACTCCTCTATTTGATTTCTAAGCATTTACATTCTCTTTTTATTTCTCCTTTATGTTTACTTTCCCTCTCCTTCTTTCACCTTTTCCTTATCTCTCCTCTATTATTTGCTCATCCTACATTTATATTGATTGTTGATATATTATTTGTAATATGTTTTTGTTTATCTTGAAAATTCAAAGGAAATTCTTAAACAAAATAAATGTGTGCCCTCTTCTCATCTCCCCCCTCTCCTTGTCCTGCCCCCTCTTTTCCTTGCACCACCCTCTCACTAACCTTTAGGCAAATTGCTGTTTAGCACGTTCAGACTTTACAGCAGAAATGCACTTATATGTCTCAGACGATTGCAGGGGAATCCTCCAAAAAGTCCTATTTTAAAGCATGGGATACTCTGTTACTGTATCACCACAACATATACATGTCCTCCACCCAGGATAGTCTGAACTTATTCATAATCACTTTCAGCTTGGCTGTGTAAGCAGGCAGGAAGGGAAGTTAAACACACAAAAAAATCACAAATGTACCCACAATATGTTTTTTTCCAATGTTTACCAAGAACATGGTATTAAGAACCTGTGTGGCTTATTTACAGTCAGCCACAAGTGTTCTGAAAGACAGGGTTTGAGTTAGGAGCAGCCATGTAAACTGGAAATGGATACACAATCTCATAAAACACAGTGAACTTGCCGCAACACATAAGACATTTCTAGTCTCCTGTTCTTGCAGAAATATGTGTTTCTGTTTTATTATGCATGGTATACACTATAGGAGATTATGGGGTGGTTTACAGAACATTTTTGACTTATGTTATTTCATATCCTTGGTGGTAAGTTAAGGCACTGCTTCCCCCAAAAACCTTTTAACACCATATAATTAAAAAGCAGGATTCTGGATATGATAATCTGAGAAAAGAATATTTGTGCACATTTGTTGTGAGGCATTTTGTGAGCTGGAGGGGTTTTATTTCGATTTATGTACTGATGTTTTTATATATTTAAAAAGAAAAAAGTTAAGCAAACAGTGGCAAAAGCAATAGGTCTAACATAGACCTCAAGGCATTTGGCTTTGTTAATGCTTGTTTTGTCATGTTTTTTGTAGAACGTTATTGGTGGAGGAGCTGCCAGGCCCTCATCAAGAGAAAAATAAATTAGCTCAAAGCAAAAGTATTTTTGTAGTCTCAAAAAACATACACTGTCGTCCCTGACACTGAAGGGAACTACTTATTGTGCACATATGCTCCTTGGTAAATAACAGAATGTCATCACTCATACTGAAGTTAGCCATTGGCTGAAGTAGGCTGGCCCACTGTTCCATACTATGGGGGTCATTAGGATCGCGGACGGACTTGAGTCCGTCCGCGACCCCAGAGCATGAGGGAACGTCCGCATGGGCTGCGGCGTTCCCTCTGTGCAGATTAGGATGTGACCGCCTGGGTGGCGGTCACATCCTCTATTTTTAACATTGCTGCGGGTGGAGCTTCAAGCTGCACCCGCAGCAATGTTAAAAATGCATGCACAGCATTTGCGTGCACAAAGCGGCAGGCACCGTGCGGTGCCTGCTGCATTGTGCACGCAAATGCAGGGGGGTACCATAGGTACCCCCCATGTGCACCCCCACCCCCTACTACACCTAGGGGGCCCGCAATGGGCCCCTGCAGTGCAGTTACACATGCTTTTCCACGGCGGAAAAGCCGCCGCGGAAAAGCATGTTCCCAAGCACATCCTAATCTGGCTGACGGTGTCTAAGAGACACCTTCACCATTTTAGTGCTTTTCCGCCGCGGTTGTAAGCCAGCCGCGGCGGAAAAGCTGCGGACCTAAACCATGACCCACCAGCCATCCTAATGTGGCGGTGGGTCCTGGTGGGTCCGCAGAGGATTTTCCGCATCCTCCGGGCCGGCGGTGGCTTCCGCCGGCCCAGAGGATGCGGAAAATCCTCCATCCTAATGACCCCCTATATGTTATAGTTGGCATAAGAAAAATGTGAATGACACAACAGTGGATCAAAGGATGACGAGAGCTAGCTGAAGGACCTGATAAGAAAATATGATATGGATATAATGTTACTAAAATCAAAAGGTTTTGGCCAACACCAGTCCAAGAAATGCACACCTGAAAATATATACACAGAGGGCTTTTCTTCAGCTCTGTCCATCCACTGATCAGTTGTTATGTCACTCTCATTTTGCTTCGTCCCAAAACAACATACAGCATGGGACAGGCTTCAGCCATTCGGTCTCCCCACTGTTAATCAAAGCGTTTTGCCCATGAGCAAAGTGTGCATGTGCCAAAAAGTAGCACCCTTCAGTGAAAGGGATTGTGCGAAAGAGTGAAAAAATCTTCTACAGGGGCCTGCCAGTTACCTTAATATTTCAACTGGCTTTACACTCTCTTGTAGCTATTAATAAGCATGTGTACTTTTTCACAGAGGTCAGGACACTATACTGAAGAGCTGCCTGCAGTATGCCTCCTGGCTGCTAAATTCCCTACAGGGGATCTGGCAACTATGCGTGTTTTTTGGGTGTGGACTCTAGTCTCCAGTGCATTCAACCACAATGTAGGCTGGTTACATCCGAGATGAAATTTCAGTAATGCTAACAATTCAACCGAAAGCAGCCCGGGCTGAGACTGAGAGGGCGGAGGCTGCACGCGCATGCACGCTCTTTGTTATGGAGAATGAAGTCCGGCAGCTGAAGTCCCGGTGCCAGGAGGGGGCCCGGGTGAAGACTAGCGCTGCGGAGCTCCCATGCCGAGACTGACCCACTGGCTGCCGAGGGAGAGAGGGACACGGAACACGCGGAAAGAGCCCGGTGAGTGGGGGGGAGATGTGTGGGAGATGTGTGTGCGTGCGTCTGTCTGTGTGTGTGTGTGTGTGTGGGGTGGGGAGGGGGGTATGTGGGGGGGAAGGGGGGGTCTCTATGTGTGCGTGCGTGTATGTGTGCTTGTGTGTGTGCATGTGTGTGTCTGCTTACATGGAGCTAAAAGGGAGACAGGAGAAGGTGAACGTGCGCGCGACCTGATCCGGTTCCGTAAGGCTGCGCATGCACATCTCTTGTCTCCCTTTTAGCTCCTTGTAAGCAGAGCCGACAACAATAGGGCTCGCTCTGCGACAGGGCTTCGCCCAGTATCGCAGGTCGCGAGACCTAAAAAGTGCATACTGAATATACCTTTATTGATTTCCCAACAAAAGTCACCCTTTCTAATGGTATATTGACTAAACCAAATTAATTACTATAAAAGTGATACTGCTAAAACTATCTTGTCTTGAAAAAGACCATACCTAAAAATCTCTAAAACCTAATGTGGCTTACATAATGCCTATGTTTATTTAATTAACCATCAAAGTAGGAGTAGTTCCTTGTAGGTCAAGTGATCACAAGGTGGTAAAACCACAAGGCTAGTCATACTGTCGCAGGGAGACTAAAAGGTCAGATCTTAATGCCCTCACACACCTGTTTGGGTGCCATGCTTCATCATTGGGCACTCCTCGTCTGGCCAGTGCTGCAATGCCTGACAGGCCTGGGGGCTCTTTGCTGGAGATCTTTTGATCCGAGTACACCGTTTTTGTGTATGCATGAATAGGGACTAGTGAAAAGTGAACTGTGTCTAAAATAGACTCTGGTGCCCTAAAAACAATTGTTTATGGGGTAAGGGTACCAGGACTAAATAAAAACAGTGGTGCTATCATACGGTCACTATGTACCTAGACAGCTATCAGCAAAGTGAGGTCGACATGGTTCACACCTTGATTGCCCAAAGGGTCAGTTGGCATTTCATCAGGACCAAGAAATTGTAATTTACCGCCCACTGAGGAGCATGAGATCTCATTTCTAATAAAGGATAGCCACTCAATTTGTACAATACTGCACCTGAATGGTTGCAGAGCAATGGTTCAAGCCAAGGTGAGGAGGAGAATACACCTTAGGCAAGTTGGAGGGTCTGGGAAAATCTGCAGGACACTTCTTGTGGTCGGGGACGTTGCTGCTAGATCTACCCTCCTCCAAGATGCCTAGAAAATTGTTTATTTAATCACAGACAAACCCATTCAAGGTACATCATCTTTATCAGTGTGAAGCTGTAGAATCCATTATGTTCTCTCATCAGAAGAGCCTCAGATTGTCTATCGTAATTAGGATGACCAGCTAATCTAGATTTTCCTGGACAGTCCAGGTTTTTAGAGGACTGTCTCAGCGTCCCAATGCTTTTTCTTATTTTGAATACATGTACTGGTTTTTGGGACAAATAAATGTCACCTCATACTGAAAAGCATAATTGAAAGGTATGCCTGGTGCCTCTAAAGTCTTAAATAAGTTTCATAATATATCTTTTTGTTTCAGGCAGCACAGTAGGAAGTCATATGCATTCTCTCAGAGGGGAGAAAGAGTGGGAAGGAGGGCAAGGGGGCACATGCTAATTTTATGTAAACGCAGCCTTATTAATGTGTGCATTTACATACTGCATTTCCATCTGACCTCCTCATTTGCTCTCTGCTTTGATGTAAATATATATATTCAGTGAAAAAACCAAAGGTTACAGGGATGTTATATGTAGGCTCAGATTTCAATTACAAAAAGCCATAGAAATTCAGCAGTTATAGTTACCTGAGCTAACTATAGCTTAAGCCCCCACAATGCCCTGCTTATGACCTCACATTTTACATCACTCATGACATGATCAGTGACATCACTGATGACATATCAAATGACATCACTAATTACCTCACACATTACATCGAGCATGACATGGTCAGTGACATCACTGATGATATCACTGATTCCCACAGCTCCCTAATCTCACAGTTGTCAAGAGAGAGATTTTAATGTGCCCCATCCCCTTTCTCCACCACTCTGCAAAAAACTCTCCTGGCACACTACTAGTTGGGGGATGAAGTCCCCTTGGCTGCAGAGGGTCATTGATGGTGAAGAACCCCTCCTGATACCTCCAGTAAGTCCAACACAGCTGCAGTGCTAAGAGGTCTTCACAGGCCACACACCCTTTCTCCACCACCCTGCAAACATGCCTCATGGTTTATAAATGAAGTCCTCTTGGATGCTGAGGGCTTTTGGGGGTTAAGAAGTCCTCCTGGTACTTTCTGTAAGTCCTACACAGCGGGATTATTAAGAGCTGGTCATAGGGCCACCCCCTTTATCCACCACTCTGCAAACGCCATTCCTACTTAAAAAACCATAGGAATTCACTGGAAAAAACAAAGGTTACAGGGACATTATGGCTAGGAATTAGCATTTAAAAAACCTTAGAAATTCAATGAAAATTTAAAGGCTCCAGGGATCTTATAGTTAGTAAAATGGAATTTAAAAAACTTAGACATTCACTATATAAAAACAAAGGTTACAAGGACGTTATAGTTAGGCTCAGGGTTTACTCGTTCAAAACCAGTGAAATTCAGCAGATATAACTAGCGTACCCAACTATAAGTTGCGCCCCGCAATGCACTGCATATGACCTCACTTATTACATCACTCATGACATGGTCAGTGACATCACTCATGACATCACTTTATTATCATTTACTTTACATACGTCTGCTGGTTCCAGCAGTGGGTAGACGCTCCTACGCCATAGCAGAGGTGCCACCCCTGCGCCCCATTCCTGATTTCAAATTCTTCTAATAATTTAATTGATTCCAAGTTGAGCCATGTCCTTTTCTCTCATCCTCTTTGTCTCCTCTGATTTCCTACCTTCTTTCTCATTCCTCCTCCCTCCCTTCTTTGATCCTCCCCCAATAACGTTCAGGCAAATTGCTGTTCAGCACTCAAAGACTTTATGATTGAAATGCCTTGATATATCTCAGCAGATCGTAGGGTAAGCCTGAAAAAAGTCATATTTAAAAGCTTGTGGTTCTGTGTAACTGTAACATATCACCTTCTACCAGTCAGGATAGACTAAACTTATTCATAATCAGACTCTCAACTTGACTGGATACAGCAGGCAGGGAGAGAAGAAAATGTATCAGAAACTCACAAATGTATAAACAATAGGTTTCCTTTAATTTTATCAAAAACATCTGTGACAAGAACGTTAGTACACATTTGTTGTGTGGCACTTTGTTGTGGTGGCGAGGTGGTCTGTTGTTTTTTTGCTACTGTGTTTTTGTGCTGCATTATTGCAAAGTGATTCTGTTGTGTTGTACTGCAGGGTTGCATTCAGTTTTGACAGTTTAGTTGTGATGTGTACTGTTATATTCTAATTGTATTGTTATGTTGCTTTTTGCATGCAATTGTGTTATGTTCAGTTTTATTACTTTAGATATATCAACAAAAATGGGTCTACTTTTCAAACCGTATGCAGCAGATGCTTTTAAAATTCTCATAACAAGCAACCATTTGTCACAGGTAACAGCAGGAACATTGTGCTGCTCCAGCTCTTCAACCTTTCAAGACATCTGTCAGCCCAAAACTGTGGCTCAAACCTACCTTAAGTGAGCACTTCCAGTGTTCACATTATGTTACATGGCCTTTAGAATATTGAATACTCTAATCTTCAAAGGGAATACCACCACCATGTGGTAAAGGAAGACATGCCACGTCCATTCACCTTTCCCAGTGATTTAGAGGTGTCTAACCAAACAAACAAAACATTTGGTTTTATGTTTAAAGAAGATACAGATACCTAGTTTCTAACTGTAATGTAATAAAAATATTTCTTCAAATTAGAAGATAAAATTAGCACAGGATTCAGTAGAAATTATGGTTGATGAAGCATGAACACCACTAGACTGATTATGAGTTCGTTGGTTTATTTCGACCCCTGCGTAAAACCCTGTTTCACAACTTGCCTTAACCACGACTTGCGTGGAACATTGCTTCACTCACAATGTATGGTGTCAACCATACCACTCATGTGGTCTCTGAAGGTGTGTGGTTGCATGTGAAGATAATGTGCAAAGGGGAGTGATATTGTGAATGTTAAACCAATCTCCTGAGTGAAATAAACAATTGTATTGGGTTCCCCAGTGCTAGAATTAACATAAAACTGAGAATAGTTCTACCCACTATCAAAGGTCGAAATGTTTCTGCCTAATTGACCCTATGATGAGGTGTCACTGGGATTCTTCAGGACCTAGGTTACCCTCTCTGCTGTAAATGGTGGTAGATGGTATGAAAGTACCATTAAAATTAATCCAACCCGCATCTGATATCAATTCTTTGATGTCGGGTATCTTTCTCAACGATCTGTAATGTAGGCCTGTGAATAAAAAATAATGAAATTGACAACATTAGTCTACAACACAATCAATTCTAGTATTGTAAAAGTGCCCAGAGAAAGTGTTGCATATGTGGTGGTAAACAGCTAGTGAAATGAAGTACAAGCTCGCTCCATAGTAAAAGAGTGAGTTACATTCAAATCTTACCACAAAGATAACAAAGCTTCTTGACATCCCCAATGCTGGAGTGTCGAGGAATAGGCTCTAAATAAAGATATGTTAACAGCCTCTGCCAATCTGGAGCACAGCAGATCTGGGCATCTCATTCACACAGAAAACTCTTATTTACAGTATATAAGACAATGGATCTCTATCTTGAGTAGTTGAGTAGACTTCACTGAAGTCGTGCGTGAAAGCTGTGTGAACTGATGTTTAGGATATCATCATCTCTGATTATCAAACAATACCATCAAAGGAAGTACAACTGCCCTCATACTTGTAAAAATGTCAGGTACTAAGTGCAACTAAAATGTCTACATAAGCATGTAAATATCTATATCATGTTGGCGCAATCTGCTCTGATACAGTGCAAAGTTCCTAATCCAGTTCATCAAAAATATTACACATTTGTATTTGTAAAAGTGTAATATAGTCCGTCTTAACATAACTCGCACGCCACACCGTGGCATCTATTAGCTATGAGGGAAATGCCATCACCTGTGATAGGTGGTCTAATCTAGTATAATCATAAAATATTGTGTGAAAGAGGACAGGGATTATAGCCTGCAGTGATTTTCAGGGTTCATAAGTATGTCTTACAATATGTGTTTGCACAAAAGATTATGGGGCTCATTAGGATGGCGGGCGGACTGAAGTCGGCCAGCCACCCTAGCAGTGCGGGGACCGGCCGCCAGTGGTGCAGCGGTCCCGCACCACCACTCTGGTGGTTGCATTCCGCATCATGAACATTGCAGCAGGTGCTGCTGTAAGCAGCACCTGCCCCAATCCAATTAGGCATGCTGTGCATTGCCATGCACAACGTGACAGGCACCGCTCAGCACCCCACCCCTCCACCCTCCTGGGAGGCCGCACCGGGCCTCCAAAGCAATTCTTGCCAGCCTTTTCAAGGCGACATTGCCGCCATGGAAAGGCCTTGTCCGCCCGTTATCATAATATGGTTGGCGGTGCCTGGAAGTCACCGCCATCATGTTATGCCCCAGGTCCGCCCATGCGGTCCACTATAACGATTGCCGAATGGCGGAAAAGCGGCGGACGGACTTTCCGTCCGCCGCGGTACTACCGCCATGCTAATGTGGTGGAGGTAAATCATGTTTTGATGGCGGGCGGATCGCCACCGCTGGCCAGGCGGTGGCGAACCACCCACCATCATAATGACCCCCTATGTTTGCACACCCGCCGGAACCTTCTTGGAGTGTTTATTTACGCCTGTATGTGCAATCTACTACATAATGGTATTGACTCTGGATCTTAAAAGCATTAGCACTTTGTAGTTTCAAAAGCAAGAATTGTTCTCACCTAACATAGTCTGTACCTCTGCGTGATGCCGTTTCCTAACATTGAGGGAAACGGCATCCGCTGCATCGGATTGTCTATGTGCGGGCATCATCGGGTGTCATGACGTAAACATGTCTGGTGTAAAGGGAGGCCGGCACATGTATTCTAGGACTTATTAAATTTTGAACTTAATCCTTGAAAGTGCCTCTCACGGGGAATTCATAAACCAGCCAGAGCCAATATTAAAGCTGATACGAATACCTGGAGAGCCATGCAAACTTAGCTTCATAGCAAAAAAACTATATACTGAATATACTGCTGCTTTTCTATGGACAATATACCATAATTGATTTGCCAACAAAAGGCAAGCTTTGTTTTGGTATATTGACTAAACCAAATTAATTACTATAAAAGTGATATTGCTGAAGCAATCTTGTCTTGAAAAGACCATACTAGAAAATCTCTAAGACCTAATACGGCTTACATAGCACCTATGTTTATTTAATCACAGACAAAGCCATCCAAGGTACATCATCGTTCTGGCCATCTTTATTAGTGTGAAATTCTAGAATCTATTGATGTTCTCTTATCAGAAGAGCCTCAGATTGTCCCGTGCAATTAGGATGACCAGACATCCTGGATTTTCCTGAACAGTCCAGGGGCCTTATTTATGAAGGTCTTGCGCCGCCGGTGCGTCACTTTTAAAATGGGAAAAAGTGACGCACCGGTGGCGCAAGGCCTTCATAAATAAGGCCCCAGGTTTTTAGAGAACTGTCCCAGCGTCCCAATGCTTTTTTAGGTCTCGTAGAGAGACCTATTACTGTTAAACCAGTAAATTTCTAACAGGCGGATTTCTAACAGTTCACGAGAATATAATCACGTGACAAGCTCCTCATGCACGAGCTTGCCCGAGGCTTCCCCCTTCCAGCAACATTTCTCCTGCACTCGACCCACCCCCCTCCATCTCCATATGGTGCGCTCTGCCTCAGGCCAGCATCTCTCCTCCCATAATTATTCACTGCAGGGACTGTGTCTCGTCACCCTTCCTCCCAGTCCCTACAAGCAGGCTTCTCCAGTGGCTGCATGCAAATCTGAGCCCCAACCTCTCTGACATCGCATCTCTCTTTCCATTTGTCTTCCCCAGCCTCTATCTTTCTTTCTGACTATTTTTAGGGCTCGTCCTATTTCCATTCTGCAAGAATGGAATAGGAAAGAGTCCTATTGCCGCTGAACCACTACTTGAGGCACCCCCCTCCCTCTCCATATGGTCGCGACACCACATCAAAGGCAGCCCTTCTCCCAGCAGGCAGCCCACCCCCTCCCTCTCCATATGGTCGCTCGAGTTCCAGGCTTCCCCAGTGTGCGCTAGTTCACTTCACTTTTTCAAGGCCGCAGGCTGTGACTCCTTTACCACTGCTTGTTTTATTAGATTTGCCAGTTGTAATGCTTTCTGTGTGCTGCTGTGAAGGCATTCTGCTTCAATTTTAAACATTGGGCCAGATAGATTTTTAGCCTGACTGTTTTATTTATTTCACTGCAGACACGCTTAAAGCTTATTACGGGTTATAAGTGCTAGATTTTCTTCTCTCAGGGGGTTTATACATATTGCCAGCAGGAGAAAACATTATTTTGGTAATTCGTATACTGACCACAAGAGGGCCTAAGAGGTCTGCGGATGGCACACGAAGATAACAAGGAATATAGGGAAGCTCCTGGAAAAAATCAACCCATGAAGAATTTTGTGTGTTAAAACTGATCATATAGTAGGTTAACATTATCGCCATGCAGTATCAGAATTTTCATTAAACCATATAGCCTGCGTAACATCCGTGTTTTTCCTGCATGCTATGTAACCCTTGTTTTGCTGCTCGTGCATGCTCCCTAAACGCATCCATCAGAGCGTCTTTTGATATCGATTTAAGCTGTGTGATGCATGTTCTAGCCCTGATCAGCATCTTGTTTGTATAAGCCAGGCTATGACTTAAATCTACTTCTGTGCACTAATAGAAGTAGCAAAATGCTAGGTAGGTGGTATACTATAGTGAACATTGCATTTGTAATTAGTGTTGTTTTTTATGCCATATGCCTCTGACATGTTTAAACCGTAGCGCATTATTTTGGTGCATACAGGGGCTGTTGCTAGCAAGATATCTGGCAATAAGGCTCGCTATGTATATTTAACAGTCTACTTCATCACAAGCTGGTGGTGCTGGCGGCGGAGGTGATTTTAAGCATTGTATGATTTTGTGCTGCTTAATTTGTGCTAAAGAGATACTGTTTTTTTTTAAATTAAAAATATTTACCCAGTAAGTTAGGATGAAATGTATAACTAAATTTGGCTAAAGAGTTATTGTGATTAATAGCATTTGCGAGCTGTACATCACATGAGTTTATTTTAAATAGTTGTTGGCGTGCCTCGGTGTGAACACAGCTTTAGCAGCCTGCTGTGCTTGATTTGCATCCCACAGATGCTGCCCACGACTAGATTACAATCGGTCTTCCTCTGCTTGTTAGCGCTTCATTAGCCTGCCCTGGTTTCCTTTCTAAAGTGTAGATTTTCACTCCAAAACATCACACTATCGCAGACTTTCGGTCTGCTTTTGGCTACCCAAAACCACGTTTGATTTTGAGTTTACTTGTAGAGCTGTGACTAAAATGAGCTTCTGCAAACTTTATATCTGGAAACGTTCACCTAATGCTACAAATTTGCCCATAATGACTAGACCGTTTTCAATAGTAACACAGTAACGCTTTATTTTGCAGTGACATATTTATGTGCTTAATTGTAGTTAACATTACACTTTTCTACAGCTTTAAGTGGGCCGGGTGAAAGCAGGTACTGCAACAGGGGCCAATGGGCCTTCGCATTTATTACCTTTGTCATTGGTGTCCATATTACGTGGCTCAGCTGTCATATGAGCTGCAGCGATTCAAAGCCACTGAAAGGCCTTCTGTATTTTTAAATTACCTTGGCATTGGTGTTTTGAGCATGCTGGCTCTGAAATGTAATGTGTGCCCCGGCATTTTTGGGGGGTTACAACACTGTCGCAGAGGACTTTTTACTGCGTAATTATTGCTTTCTTTTGATCATGGTGGCTCTGAACGGTACACTATACTAAAGACTGATTTCGAGCTTACGTGTAGCGCTGTGACTAGAAATAGCTTTCTGACAGCACCACCACATTATCACTCAGCACCACCACATTATCACTCAGCACCACCACAGCACCACTCAGCGCAACCACAGCATCACTCAGCGCAACCACAGCACCACTCAGCGCAACCACAGCATCACTCAGCGCAACCACATCATCACTCAGCGCAACCACATCATCACTCAGCGCAACCACATCATCACTCAGCGCAACCACATCATCACTCAGCACCACCACAGCACCACTCAGCACCACCACATTATCACTCAGCACCACCACATTATCACTTAGCACCACCACATTATCACTCAGCACCACCACAGCACCACTCACCACCACAGCATTACTCAGCGTAACCACAGCACCACTCAGCGCAATCACAGCACCACTAAGCACCACCACAGCACCACTCTGCACCACCACAGCACCACTCAGCACCACCACAGCGCCACTCAGCACCACTACAGCATCACTCAGGGGCACCACAACATCACTATGCGCTACATCAGCATCACTGAACACCACAGCATCACTTATCCCCAAAACAACATCACTCAGCGCCAACACAGCATCAATCTGTACAACCATTCAACAACTGGTTCAAATATTTTCTGTCAATGTTTCAAGCTTTATTACAATGTCATAAAAAGATGTAAAATGTTTTCACTTCTGTTCTTCTTAAAACATTGTGATTTGTCAGATCAATACATGTAAGACAGGGGAAAACTAAACATGTACCTTTACTAATGCTATAGATGTAACATTTGCTAACTTTATAACTATTGGCATTTCTAATAACAAAATTATTTTATATCTTGAAAAACATAAACAAAAATTAAAAAATATTTACATTTTACACACCAAATGCCCAAACTTTTCTATTGCGATACCTATTGCATTGCAAATGCTTGTCTTATTTTAAATACATGTCCTGGTTTTTGGGACAAACAAATGTCAACTCATACGGAAAAGCAGAATTGAAATGTATGCATGGCACCTCTAAAGTCCTAAATAACTTGCATAATTTATCTTTTTATTTCAGGCAGCGCAGTCGGAAGTAAGCTGCAATCTCTCAGAGGGGAGAAAGGGTGGGTAGGAGGGCAGAGTGGCACAGGGTGAAGGTCTTGCCATAGCTAATTTTATGTATATGAAGCCTTATAAATGTGTGCATTTACAACACTACATTTACATCTGACCTCTTCATGTGCTGTCTGCTGTGATATAAATATATGTATATTCAATGAAAAAAACCAAAGGTTCCAGGGACATTATAGTTAGGCTCAGATTTCACTCATACAAAACTACAGAAATTCAGCAGTTATAGTTGGCTGTGAATGTCTCCTTAGCAAGAATCAGGAGAGATCAGCTATTTCTGCATTCCTAATCAATTACTGGACCCTACTTACACATTCTTTTGAAGTAAGCAAATTACTTACAGGTAACAATTGTGATATTCTCTTTCTGACAGAAACTTGGCTCACTGATTCCTCTGCCCCAGATATTGCCGGTCTGCCCCAGATATTGCCGTAGCCATCCCGGTTGGTTTCTGAATTCAGCAAATAAACAGAGAGGACAAACACGGCGGTGGGGTGGAGGTAGTGTACAGAGATTTCTAACAGTGCTCTATTTCTAAACCTGCAAATATGGGTGCCATCGACAATATCTCCTTCGTAAATACCCTTGACCCGTCTTTTACGGTCACAGGGCTACTAGTTTACAGACCACCCAACTGTTCGTCCGAATATCTTAGTCTACTAATCAGACGCCCCAGGATTTTGCAATTTGCACAATAATTTTGAAATTGGTACTTTTATAAAAATACCGCCATTTTTGCAAAAGTTCCCACAAAATATGTAAAAAAATAGGTGTTAACCCTCTCTTTACTGGCTCTGTGGCAGTAAAGGGAGGATGAGCAACAGGCAGGCAGCAGAAGTGATAAATTCCTCTGGTGCCTGTGTTTGAAATGCACCTCGCCTCCTCCTGAGCAATTAGCCTGCAGGCCGCCTAACACCTTTGTTTGCCCTCTGCAGACCCTGCAGGCCATTTGAAATGCTCTCCTGTCCCCCCCTACTGCACTTCTTTCCCTCAGCTCCCCATTGTCTCACGTTAACTCCTAACCTCCCACATGTCTCCTAATTTTTTTGCATACCCTTAATCTTCTCTGACACCACCCCCCCCACCTTCCACCCCAGCTGCCCTGCACACATAGGATGTCTGATTCCAAAAAGAGCAGGTTTCATATTCTAATCTGCTCTCTTTGCCATCAGATATCCTCCAATTCCAGGCGCAGTGCTGCTGGAGACTCTGCAACATTACAGTCTTGACATTGCACAGTCTCCAGCAGTGACAGAGTTCAAGTCTGTAGTATTTGTGTGGCGGGCACATTTTCTGGCCGCCACAAAAATACCGTGAATTTTGAGGTTTTGGGGCGCGAATGTTTTTTTTTTTGGGCCACAAAATTTGCCACCCTAAGGCGCAAAATCCTGGGGGGTCTGACTAATGGACTTGATAGGTCAACTCCCTATCTTATGCTCAAGCTTCCTGCTGCTTCGTGACTTTAACCTGGACACAGATGATCATAACTGTTCGATGGCCAAACACTTTCTCACAACTTTAGACACATTTAACATAGTCCAATATATGGCAGGACCAACCCATACGGCCGGTAATGCACATGACCTTATTTTTTTCCCTTCTTTGAATATTCAGATGGATACAGTCCTTAAACTAATCTGGTCAGATTGCTTCCTGGTACCTCTTAAAATTGTCAGGGTGTGCCCCTGGAAACATCAGCTGTCTTTCCAGAAAGTCTCCAGGTCATGGAGTCAAGTTTCTGAACCCCTGTCCTTGGAGGTACTCCAAGCAGCCCGATCAAACTCTCAGGCGCAGTTTGCCCTGACCTGTTTAGAGTCAATACTGGCTGTTCTCAGCTCTTGACCTCATTGGCCCATTAAGAGAAGTATCCCAAGGGGCGGGGCCAAGATGGTGGCGAAGTAGAGTTTGCCTTACACTGTCACCTGGACCAACAACAACATCGGTTTGTTTGGGACCCTGGACCATGCTTTGGGTGCGCAACTTCTCTTTTCCCCTTCCATTATACAGGATACTCCGCGGTGGCCCATTGCCGCTTCTGGAAATGGCTGATCAGAGCATCGGTGTTCTGAGGTCGACGATGCCTTCCTCGAGATGGCAGCCACTTTGGAAAATGGATCGGAGCGGTGAGGCTGATAAGTAGGATGTGACACACTCCCCTATCTCTCCCGACACCCTTGGGCTACTTTGGCCCTCCAAAGGCCTCTGAACTGATGTGGTCTATGCTGGTAGGCTTCCACAGCATGTGATTAGGGAGCGCACGAGCACCAGCGTGGCATCCCCAACTCCCGGGCCATGACTCCCCCGCTGCACTATGACCTTGAATGATAGCATTATTACGCCAACAATCCTTCCCATTTTCAATAAATTGATGTATGCCTCATTGGAGGTAGATACAGTGCCACAGAGCTGGAAGCGAACCTTGCTCCTTCCTCTACTGAAGACAGCTAATGTAGACCCTAAGGTGCATAGCAAATTCAGGCCTATTTCCCTGATGCCTGCTGCTGTCAAAGTGTAGGAGAAGTGGGTCAACCAACAAATCTCCCTTTTCTGGGACATAACAGTCTGCTTCATGACACTTAGTCAGGCTTCCGTGTAGGTTACAGTAAAGAATCAGTCCTCCTGGAGGTCTCTGATTTAGTTAAAGACAATCCCAATCAGGGGGAGATAGCCATGGTTGTCCTTCATGATTTATCTGCGGTCTTCGATAGGGTCTCTCACTCCA
This sequence comes from Lissotriton vulgaris, assembly GCF_964263255.1. Lineage (NCBI taxonomy): Eukaryota > Metazoa > Chordata > Amphibia > Caudata > Salamandridae > Lissotriton > Lissotriton vulgaris. The sequence goes on along the minus strand of NC_141689.1, from coordinate 1,075,155,437 downwards.
TTCTCCTAGAAAGAATTTGGGGTTTAGGTGTACAAGGCCAGGCCTTGACCTGGGTCAAGTCTTATCTAGAGGGCAGATCTCAAATGGTCTTTCTCCCTCACTTCACATCCTCAACCAACACTTGAGTGCAGGGTACCTCAGTGCTCTGCCCTGAGCCCGAATCTTTTCTGGTGGAGGCTTGGGGCATGAGGGTTATCTCCTATGCTGACAACATGCAGCTGATACTCTGACAGCAGTAGAACGATATGGGAGCAATGTCCGCTTTCAAACGTTGACCGAGGGCTGTAAGCAAATGGATATGACAAAACAGAGGTATTCTTTTTTGGCACTAGCAGTCACCCAGATGCCAACAATTGGTGGCATCTAGGTGTCAAATTAGACTCAAACTTATCGTTTGAACCTCAGGTTAGAGCTGTATCTACCAGCTGCTTCCTCTCACTGAAATCCATTAGAAACCTAGATTATGCAAACAGTGTTTACCTAAGTCAACCATCGGATCTGCTATACTGCCTGAAGGTTGTTCAGAATGTAGCAGCACGGTTGATTAGGAATATCCCGGCTTGGCTTTCTGTCAAGGTCTCCTTGCACAGCCTGCACTGGCTGTCCGTCATTAGCCGCATCAAATTTAAAGCTCTAACATTCGCTTTGAGAGCTTTCGAGCGGAAGGCCCTACTTGAGAAGAAGACTGCATCCATACCAACAGGTGACATCACTGCGTTCCAATGGACAAAAACCTTTTGCGTTTTCCCTGGGTCCACAAGGCAAGAAGAGGTGGTCAGTCATTCTCCTTCCTGACCACCAAAATTTGGAACTCTCTGCCTTCAGCTCTGCTTTGTGGCAACCGAATCAATTTTTCACAAACATTTAAAGACCTATTATTTTGATCTATAGGCCATCTGCTCTTGGCTCGCTTATTTCCCTGTCCCTCTTGTAAGCCTCAAGTGCTGGGATGACTCTTCGGTTGCAGCCATGCGCTTTACAAGTGTTATTGTATTATATTTATATATATATATATATATATATATATATATATATATATATATATATATATATATATATATATATATATATATATATATATATATATATATATATACAGAGGTCATTAATACCAAAGTCAAATGTTGGTGGAGATTCATAGACGATCTCTTCCTCATTTGGGATGGCACTGTCGAGGAAGTGAATGTGTTCATCAATCAGCTCAATGACAACAATCTCAATATAGAGTTCACTAGCTCTATCAGTGAAAGCTCAATTGTGTTTTTAGATGTTGAGATCTATATGACCAACAATCAGTTACATACTAGGCTCCATCCTAAACCCACTGCGGGTAATACGTTATTGCATGAAGACAGCCACCATCCTGGGCATTTGATAAAGAGCATCCCCTACGGGGAGATGCTTTGAATCAAAAGAATATGCAGTAATGAGTCAGATTGCATTCAGGCCCAAAAGGAGTGTAAGATTAGATTCCTGGCAAGGGGCTACCAGGAACCAGTAATCAATAGTGCCATTGAGAGAGTCAACAAACATGACAGGCACACATTGCTGTGTAACTTGGAAGTGACGAACAGGGTCCCTAAAAGCAATGCTGAAAGTGATACCCGTCTCATAGTCACCTACAATAACCAACACAAATCCATACGTAAGATTGTGAAGAACAATTGGTTCCTGATCAAAAGTGATCCAATTGTAGGCAGTCTAATGTCTCCATCACCAAATATTACATTTAAAAGAGCAAAAAGCATGCAGAATAGTCTAGTCTCCAGCAGCCCTGAGCTAGCCACGGGCTCGTGGTTAAGGGGTAGTAAAGGATTTTTAAAATGTGCAACGTGCAAGGCTTGCAAAAATGGGATTAGTAAGACAGAATTCAAAACACCACTATCCCCAGTCCCAATCCAGATCAGGGAAAAACTCAACTGCAAATCGGAATTTGCTGTTTATGTGTTAGAATGCCCATGTGGGCTCAAATATGTTGGCAGCACACGTCCTCAAGTGCACAAAAGAATCTTGCAGGACTTGAGAGCAATTAACAATGCTGATCCAACTTACCCTGTTGCCCGACATTTTGAAATAAAACATGATAAAAATCCTACAGGTCTGACATACTACGTCATTAACTGTGTCCCCCCGCAGAGGCGAGGGGGCGACAGAGAGATGATGCTGCGGAGACTCGAAACAAGGTATATCATTATGTTGGATACAAAAACGCCTAATGGCTTAAACAATAGTGAGGATTGCTACACACATCTTTGAATCTGTTACCATTGTGTAATGCAAGTTGATGACCTGTATAATATGGATGTAATTATGTAATGCCTTTTGTATACATAGCTATTCAATATCTTAATAACTCTTAAACGATTCCCTTTGACCTCCACACGATGATTTTAACATACAATGAATATGTACATTTGCTTATCTATTATTTTGATTAGTTCCACTTTATATTTATTCACTGGTAGCACTTTATATCACATTGTATCGTGCATTTTGCACATCCAATTAACTTGGATTAACTGCACTAGCTCAATTTGCACAATCATTGGGACCTAAGACCACAGGGGCAATATCAATAACTGACTTAGGACCTTCTGTGAGAGGCCTTAATGTGTATTATGTTTACATATCTTATTGTTGCTTATTTAGTATACGGTTGATATTTTAAACATGAACTGATGCCATCTGATTTTAGATTCAGTTGAAAATATTACTAGGTTTTAATAGTATTTTAGCTATTTATGAGCTGTAGTTCTATTTGTAACATGTTATGCACATCCTCAACCTCTCGTGCAAGATATGGTTGTTTAGTATACAACCTATGAACTCCATGATTGTAGCCAAGCCAATGTATTTATACAGTGATTATGAGATGGCAATTGCCTTTATATATTTTTAAGTTGCAGTGTTAACTCATATTGTACAGGCATTTATGCAGTAATATGGAGGACAAGTATTTCCTTTATGTCCTTTTGCGCGTCATGCACCTTTCACTTTAAATGGGTGGCCAGCCCCCATGACTGTGTCATGTGATCAAGGCTTTGGCCGAAACGCGTCGTGGCAAACTGGTGTTTGGGTCTGAAATAAACATTTAAAACACCTAAGAATTGGGTCTCGCATCATCCTTTGGCAGTACATGCATGCTGAGCTGAATCAAGCTGAGGACGACACATACCGTAAATATCTTCGGGATTGCTTCCCTGAACTTTGCGAGACCCCTTCACAATACGGGCAAGTGCGGCAGAAGCAGCAGTTTCCGAGTTTTCAACTTGGGATCAATTCACAAACTCCGGGAGGAGACGCCGCCGCAGCCCCAGGAGCAGCAGAGATTCCGGGCGAGACGTGCAAGGGAAGAACGTGAGTGGTTCCGGGTTAGGGGTCAGTGGAAGCGGACTTCAACCGGGACTTCACCGGGAGTACCTTCGGACCTCACTGGGTTCCTGCAGAAAATACTGTGTAAAGTGATTCGGGAACCGGATGACGACTGCCCAGCATTGTCGGGTAGGAAAAGCGTGACTTGTGTTCCCACACAATAATATTACCCAATATAAACAAACAAGTACACCATGTTTGCGGATGCAGTACGGGGCCGTGTGGAGGCTTCGAAGGGAATGTTTACGGACTCCCCGACTGGGGAGGACGTCCCGAGCACAAACCTCACCTCTGTGCCGGAACCAGCTAACAATGTAAGAGACTTGATGAAAAAGTTAGAGAAATGCCGGAAAGGCGAACAGGCGAAGTGGTGGGAGCACAGCTCCCTGACGGGCTACTTGGAAGTAGGGAGAGTACCACGGGGTCTTAGAATTATGCTGGCCCCGTCCTACGAGAACCCAGACCCACAAATACTCAGTGATTGGGCGGCAATTAATTTGGATGGTTCAAAACGCTTAATGCAGCTACTAGTCCAATATGCAGAAAGTGACAGGAACAAACTGCTTGTTGAGATAGAAAAACTAGAAGCTGAAATTGACAAATATCCCAGTACCCCTACAATAACTAAACTTCGCGAAGATATGGAAACGCGCCTCAAACATGAGGAGGAGGTAATAAAACGTAGAAAGGCATACAAGTTTCAAAGAGACAGGCTTGACTATGAGCACGGACAAACTTTTACTTTTGCCCACCGATTTGACAATATCAAAAAAAAACAACAGGCTCCAGATAAGGATGATGTGGTACAGGTTCCCAACACAGTAACTCCTTCAAGTGGCAATAGAGTAGCTGTGCCATCTACCTCTGAGGAAAGTTCGCAAGTTGAAAGCGAGTCTGACAATGAGGCAAAAAGAAACAAAAGATTGGGGTTTCACAAATTCACCCCGGGCCAAGAACTGGGGGGGGGTCCAACAGGACAGGAAATTAACCCTTCGATCTGGTACACAAGGAGACAACTCAAATGCCAACAAAAAAACAGGAAACGCTCAGAGCGGAGGAAATGCCACAGGCAACAACAACGCAGGTGGGAGGCAAAGGAAGGAACGATCAAACTGGCAAAAGAGACAAGCTCCCAAATGAATAGTTCTAAGAATGTAGTTAACCTCACGGATGTGGAGTTAACTGCCAGCGAAACAAATATCTTATCGCTTGGTCTCTCCTACTGTCCCAGACGAGACTTTGATTATGCCAACACGCGAATTGATCTTTTCAAATACGTGCGCAAACTCAAACTGAAAAAATATCATTGCACACGTAGAGCCAATAATACTACCCGCACGACTACGGGGATCCCACCAGTATCATCTATGGAGTTCACTGATCCTGCACAACCCCAAAGAGGTCTGGCTCTAACACAAGAGCTGAATGAGTTACTAACAGAAGATGAGGAAGAACCCACCGTCACTGAAATCACACCCGGAGGTGAACCTTTGCAGATTTTAAGCAAAACTCCTTTCAAACGTAAGTCGAAGTTTTGCCCACTTCTCCTTAAGGATAATTTGGATTTGTTTCACGATAGAGTCTCGAGTGAATTGAAAGAACTACAAATAAAAAATGCAAATGCTATTAAGAAAAGAAATTACCGCGAATTACAATATCATGAACTAATAAAGAAATTGAAAGACAAAAAACAGATAATAATAAGAGTCAGATAAAGGTGGCAACGTGGTGCTCTGGCCAAGAAAAAAGTATATGAGCGAGGCACTCAAACAACTTAATGATAAAGACTGCTACAGAAAAACTAATGCCCAGGAAATGTCAGCAGCCAGAAATGAAATTGATTCAAAACTAATGGCCTGGAGGAGCAAGGGCCTACTGACTATGGAGGAGTTTAAATTTCTTAAAAATGATTTCCCTGTGACACCAGTGATCTATTTTATTCCGAAGACACACAAAAATTATTTTGATCCACCTGGCAGACCGATAATATCGGCTAGGAACAGTCTTCTTGAAAATGTCAGCAAGTACATTGACTTTTTTTTACAAGAGCATGTGAAGAGTTTACCCTCTTTCATTCTCGATACAGGAAACCTACTTAAAAAACTTGTGGATTTTGAGTTGCAACCGAGCTTTCTTCTAGTTTCTCTAGACGTCACCTCCCTGTATACGAGTATCCACCACAGGGATGGAATCAAGGCTATTGAATACTATTTGAGGAAAAGACCAGTTGAATTCACGGAACATTCCAACATGATTATTGACATGATCAAAATCTGCCTAGACCATAATGTATTTTTGTTTGCTAACCAACTTTTTTTGCAGACAAGAGGGGTGGCTATGGGGGCCTGCTTCTCTCCCAGTTATGCCTGTCTGCATATGGGCTACTGGGAGGAGCAGGTCCTCTTGGGCTTACATACAGAGGTCATTAATACCAAAGTCAAATGTTGGTGGAGATTCATAGATGATCTCTTCCTCATTTGGGATGGCACTGTCGAGGAAGTGAATGTGTTCATCAATCAACTCAATGACAACAATCTCAATATAGAGTTCACTAGCTCTATCAGTGAAAGCTCAATTGTGTTTTTAGATGTTGAGATCTATATAACCAACAATCAGTTACATACTAGGCTCCATCGTAAACCCACTGCGGGTAATACGTTATTACATGCAGACAGCCACCATCCTGGGCATTTGATAAAGAGCATCCCCTATGGGGAGATGCTTCGAATCAAAAGAATATGCAGTAATGAGTCAGATTGCATTCAGGCCCAAAAGGAGTGTAAGATTAGATTCCTGGCAAGGGGCTACCAGGGACCAGTAATCAATAGTGCCATTGAGAGAGCCAACAAACATGACAGGCACACAATGCTGTGTAACTTGGAAGTGACGAACAGGGTCCCTAAAAGCAATGTTGAAAGTGATACCCGTCTCATAGTCACCTACAATAACCAACACAAATCCATATGTAAGATTGTGAAGAACAATTGGTTCCTGATCAAAAGTGATCCAATTGTAGGCAGTCTAATGTCTCCATCACCAAATATTACATTTAAAAGAGCAAAAAGCATGCAGAATAGTCTAGTCTCCAGCAGCCCTGAGCTAGCCACGGGCTCGTGGTTAGGGGGTAGTAAAGGATTTTTAAGATGTGCAACGTGCAAAGCTTGCAGAAATGGGATTAGTAAGACAGAATTCAAAACACCACTATCCCCAGTCCCAATCAAGATCAGGGAAAAACTCAACTGCAAATCGGAATTTGCTGTTTATGTGTTAGAATGCCCATGTGGGCTCAATTATGTTGGCAGCACACGTCCTCAAGTGCACAAAAGAATCTTGCAGCACTTGAGAGCAATTAACAATGCTGATCCAACTTACCCTGTTGCCCGACATTTTGAAATAAAACATGATAAAAATCCTACAGGTCTGATATACTACGTCATTGACTGTGTCCCCCAGCAGAGGCGAGGGGGCGACAGAGAGATGATGCTGCGGAGACTCAAAACAAGGTATATCATTATGTTGGATACAATAATGGCTTAAACAATAGTGAGGATTGCTACACACATCTTTGAATCTGTTACCATTGTGTAATGCAAGTTGATGACCTGTATAACATGGATGTAATTATGTAATGCCTTTTGTATACATAGCTATTCAATATCTTAATAACTCTTAAACGATTCCCTTTGACCTCCACACGATGATTTTAACATACATTGAATATGTACATTTGCTTATCTATTATTTTGATTAGTTCCTCTTTATATTTATTCACTGGTAGCACTTTATATCACATTGTATCGCGCATTTTGCACATCCAATTAACTTGGATTAACTGCACTAGCTCAATTTGCACAATCATTGGGACGTAAGCCCACAGGGGCAATATCAATAACTGACTTAGGTCCTTCTGTGAGAGGCCTTAATGTGTATTATGTTTACATATCTTATTGTTGCTTATTTAGTATACGGTTGATAATTTAAACATGAACTGATGCTATCTGATTTTAGATTCAGTTGAAAATATTACTAGGTTTTAATAGTATTTTAGCTATTTATGAGCTGTAGTTCTATTTGTAACATGTTATGCACATCCTCAACCTCTCGTGCAAGATATGGTTGTTTAGTATACAACCTATGAACTCCATGATTGTAGCCAAGCCAATGTATTTATACAGTGATTATGAGATGGCAATTGCCTTTATATATTTTTAAGTTGCAGTGTTAACTCATATTGTACAGGCATTTATGCAGTAATATGGAGGACAAGTATTTCCTTTATGTCCTTTTGCGCGTCATGCCCCTTCACTTTAAATGGGTGGCCAGCCCCCATGACTGCGTCATGTGATCAAGGCTTTGGCCGAAACGCGTCGTGGCAAACTGGTGTTTGGGTCTGAAATAAACATTTAAAACACCTAAGAATTGGGTCTTGCATCATCCTTTGGCAGTACATGCATGCTGAGCTGAATCAAGCTGAGGACGACACATACCATATATATATATATATATATATATATATATATATATATATATATATATATATATATATACACATATTACCTACTGGCGGTCGCCAGTAGGTATATATAGTTAGGATTTTTTCTCTATGGGATTTTTGAAAATTCTATGTCTAATAACTTTGGCGTTTGTGGACGGAATTGGCTGAAATGTTCAGGAAAATGGAACATTTTGTTTCTGAGCAGCCCCTGACAATTTGGGGGGGTTTCATCAAGGGGGGGCCGAGAAAAAAGGGGGGTCCCAAAACGCGTTTTTCCCATGTTAATTTCCATAGGGCGGTTGGCCTCACTTTTAGCTCGAACGGCTGAATGGATTTGCACGAAACTTGGCAAAATTGTAGGGACTGTTAGCCCAATGTGCCTTTGCTAGGTCTCAATATATGTGCTCCAGTGGATTTTGAGTAATTTAGGTTCAAAACAAGATATATATCTGGGCGGAGCCTAACCACACATCTGATCTGATTGGCTGTCAGCACTTCATCCAAGAAGTGTTGGCAGCCATCTTGGGACCGATATACATGATAGCACCTCATTAAAAAGCATTGTAGTTAATAGAGGGTTTTAGGACTTTAGTTACATTATAAATCATTTGTTGATGGTACCATACTCGTTTTAGGAATTGTGGTGGGTTCTAAGGTGATTTTACCATGTGAAAAAACCTTCTGCTGTGATATCATTAATATTGTTTGAAAGAAAACTAATATCTCATGATTTTCCCACAGTGGTTTGGAAGGAGATCTATAAGCTAAACTGAAAGCATATTTTCTGTAAATTCACATTATCTTTCTCAGTCATGTGAAAATGAAGTCTGACATTCTCAGTAAAACATGTACATCCAACAAGGACAGAGACTGTCAGTTGATTCCTTTGTGTTCTACTGCAGCCTCCTAGAGTGTTCTAAAGAACAACTAGAGCGCTGACAGTCCTACTTATTACAAAGGTATGGCACACCTGAAGCCATCTTGATTGGAATAAAGTGGTAACTCTTAAAACATTTAATTTAAAAAGAAACAACATGAGGGGGTATATTTTGCCATAGAAAGTATGATTAGTGCTGCAGAATGAAAAATTAGGGCACATTTTGAGTGACTTCTCAAATCCTTTTCTATTTCATTAAAACATTCTGACATGCAGTCTCCCAAAATGGCCACCAGAGACAAAAGAGCCCAAATGTAGCCCAAATATCACCCAGATGTAGCCCAAGTATAGCCCAATGACAGAATGTCCCAGAGTGTTCTAAAGAACAACTAGAGCGCTAACAGTCCTACTTATTACAAAGGTATGGCACACCTGAAGCCATCTTGATTGGAATAAAGTGGTAACTCTTAAAACATTTAATTTAAAAAGAAACAACATGAGGGGGTATATTTTGCCATAGAAAGTATGATTAGTGCTGCAGAATGAAAAATTAGGGCACATTTTGAGTGACTTCTCAAATCCTTTTCTATTTCATTAAAACATTCTGACATGCAGTCTCCCAAAATGGCCACCAGAGACAAAAGAGCCCAAATGTAGCCCAAATATCACCCAGATGTAGCCCAAGTATAGCCCAATGACAGAATGTCCCAGAGTGTTCTAAAGAACAACTAGAGCGCTAACAGTCCTACTTATTACAAAGGTATGGCACACCTGAAGCCATCTTGATTGGAATAAAGTGGTAACTCTTAAAACATTTAATTTAAAAAGAAACAACATGAGGGGGTATATTTTGCCATAGAAAGTATGATTAGTGCTGCAGAATGAAAAATTAGGGCACATTTTGAGTGACTTCTCAAATCCTTTTCTATTTCATTAAAACATTCTGACATGCAGTCTCCCAAAATGGCCACCAGAGACAAAAGAGCCCAAATGTAGCCCAAATATCACCCAGATGTAGCCCAAGTATAGCCCAATGACAGAATGTCCCAGAGTGTTCTAAAGAACAACTAGAGCGCTAACAGTCCTACTTATTACAAAGGTATAGCACACCTGGAGCCATCGTGATGGGAATAAAGTGGTAACTCTTAAAACATTTAATTTAAAAAGGAACAAAATGAGGGGGTATATTATGCAATAGAAGGTATTATTAGTGCTGCAGAAAGAAAAATTAGGGCACATTTTGAGTGACTTTTCAAATCCTCTTCTATTTCATTAAAAAATTCTGACATGCAGTCTCCCAAAATGGCCACCAGAGACAGAAGAGCCCAAATGTAGCCCAAATATCACCCAGATGTAGCCTAAGTATAGCCCAATGACAGAATGTCCCAGAGTGTTCTAAAGAACAACTAGAGCGCTAACAGTCCTACTTATCACAAAGGTATGGCACACCTGAAGCCATCTTGATTGGAATAAAGTGGTAACTCTTAAAACATTTAATTTAAAAAGGAACAAAATGAGGGGGTATATTTTGCCATATGAATTATGATTAGTGCTGCAGAAAGAAAAATTAGGGCACATTTTGAGTGACTTCTCAAACCCTCTTCAATTTCATTAAAAAATTCTGACATACAGTCTCCCAAGATGGCCACCAGAGACAAAAGAGCCTGAATGTAGCCCAAATATCACCCAGATGTACCCCAAGTATAGCCCAATGACAGAATGTCCCAGAGTGTTCTAAAGAACGACTAGAGCGCTAACAGTCTTACTTATGACAAAAGTATGGCACACCAGAAGCCATCTTGATTGGAATGAAGTGGTAAGTCTGAAAACACTCAATTTAAAAAGGAACAACATGAGGGGGTTAATTTTGCCATAGAAAGTATGATTAGTGCTTCAGAAAGAAAAATTAGGGATCATTTTGAGTGACTTCTCAAATCTTCTTCTATTTCATTAAAAAAATTCTGACATGCAGACTGAAACATGCACTTTGAATACCAGCAGCAGACGTCCCTGGTGAGCAGTAGCTTTACTACAGTGATCTAATGTGCAACTAGAGTGCTAACATTCAGAATTTATGGCAAATGTGTGACACATCTGAATGCCTTATTGATGGAACTAAAGTAAACAAGCATTGAAAATGCAATAGATCTCGCCCTCGTTTAAGTTAAAGCCATTCTGTTTGTAATGAGGTGGCTTTTTAGCTTTGCTTTTATTAGTGTTTTTTCAACTTTCATGTAAATAACATGCATCTGTATGCATATAAGTATATGTATGCATGCATTTATGTTTGTATTTATATAGATATACAGATGATATATGTTTATATATGTATGTATATATATATATTCACTGAAAAAACCATAGGCTATAGACCATATATAGTTAGGAATTAGCATTTACAAAACCTTGAAAATTCTCTGAAAAAACCATAGGTTATAGACCATATATAGTTAGGAATTAGCATTTACAAAACCTTGAAAATTCACTGAAAAAACCATAGGTTATAGACCATATATAGTTAGGAATTCGCATTTACAAAACCTTATTTTACTCACACAAAACCATTGAAATTCCATATATAGTTAGTTGCACTAACTATATATCGCGCACCCGCAATCCACTGCTGATGATGTCACATATTACATCATTCATGACATGGTCAGTGACATCACTGATGACATCTCAAATGACATCACTGATGACATCACTGATGACAACATCCAGTGACTGTATGTTTCTGTAAAGTTAAAATATGTCTTACATATTGAAGAATGAGTGGATGTATAAGTGTCTGGATGAAGGATTTAGTAGGTGCATGACTGACTGTATGAGTGAGTGATTAAATGTGTCTCACTGAGTGCATGGGTTAGTGACTAAACTGTCTTAATTTGTGCATCATTATGTCTGTTGTTCTGTAAACTGTTGCATGTGTTGATAAGTAGCTATATGAGTAACTATATGGGTTATTGATTGGTTGCCCAAGTATTTGTATGGGAGACTGAGTGTGTGTGTGGGTGGCTGGGAGGTGTATGACTATGTGCATAGATGTGTGAGCAGTTGATTCACTAGATGTATGGTTTCAAAAGTGCATGTGGAAACAGCTGTATGGGCGGTTGACTGTGTGCATGAGTGTATTGGTGAGTGAATGGATATCTCAGTGCTACATGTCAAAGTAAGTACATATGTAAAACACAGTACATGTGAGAGTTGACATATATAAATAACTGTGCATAAGAGCCAGTGAATGTGTGAGTGGCTGTATGGATCATTGTGAACTTGTATCAGGGATTGTATAAGAGAGTAAATATGTGTTAGCATATGTTTGAATAAGTAAAGTTTGTATAACTGTATAGTTGAGGAAATGGAGGTGTGATTGATTCTTTGCATGACTGACTAGGTGTGTGAGTAACTCCATGGATGAGTGACAGTCTGTGAGTGTCTGTTTACACTGATTGTATCTAAGGTTATATTAGAGTCTGAAGAGGTTCATCGTATTATCACATGAATGATATCATCAGTGATGTGATCAGTAATGTCAAATGAGATGTCATCAGTGATGTCATCAGTGATGTCATTTGAGATGTCATCAGTGATGTCATTTGAGATGTCATCAGTGATGTCATCAGTGATGTCACTGACCATGTCATGAATGATGTAATATGTGACATCATCAGCAGTGGATTGCGGGTGCGCGATATATAGTTAGTGCAACTAACTATATATGGAATTTCAATGGTTTTGTGTGAGTAAAATAAGGTTTTGTAAATGCGAATTCCTAACTATATATGGTCTATAACCTATGTTTTTTTCATATATATATATACACATCTCATTACACTCAACAGGCACACAACAATCCCTTTGGGGCTCAAGAGCAGGACATGGCACCTCCAAACATTTATCTGAAGATTATTTATTCATTTAAACAACCATGTAACCAGCATGTAATGGCCTACGCGTTTCAGCCCTGGACTTCAACAAGGCCATAGAGATGTATGTGCAGAGTGCCTATTTAAAGGAGCAGATGCCCCTACCCATACCTCAACTAAAACTGTATTTATTTTGCAACAAGACCTTTTTATCATATATACACTGTGCACATGTACTATCCATCCACTGATTTTGATTCATCAATTTTTTTCATTCAACATATTTGTGATTGAAAGCAGATTATTTTAGAAAGAAAAAGCAAAAGCAAGGCAGATATATATATATATATTTTTGATCTTTTCCATCAAATACTCACGTGGCAGGGAGTGTAGAGGATCCCTTCTAATTTTACATCTACATCGGGACATTTATTTGTGCTTGGGACATGCACTCACCTCACAAAAGCAATTATCCCAAGTTGTTTTCAGTCATGAATTTTAATATACCATGCTGTCGAATAGCCCAACATGTATCAGTGTAGACACACCTTGATAATGGGTAAACAAGGTTTGTTTCCGGCATACATTTAATTGCATATGGTACAATCAACATAGAACATAGACATACATCATGTGTGAACTCAAAAGTTAAGAAATAGTTCGGCCATCTTTGATTGTATACAAACGGTCCAAAAATAATCATTGCAGATCCCAAATTGCACCAAATACAAATGGCATGTGTGGCATAATATGTATTGGGCAAATCTAGTAAAATTACAGTGAGTTAATATTTCTGAATTAATTGAAAATTTATTAAGAATAAAAGTTAATTGAAAATAAAATTATTTGAGAGCATCTCATGGCATAATGCAAAAGTATAAAAATATAAATAAATAAAGTTATGTGACTTTTTCGCAAGGTATAAATGGACTTCACTTGTAGAGTTCTTAACAATTGACATATTTGGATTTTGCAAATAATTCCGTAACACCAGTAAAGTTTCATGATGGTACCGTGAGACATACTAATTATGAAAATCAATTGTACATACCCCTGTCTCTAAGTTACAAATGATTTGTATATATAATACAATGTTAACATTACACTATTGAGCCCCAGTGTGCAAAGTGACATTTGTCTACCCCATTGACAGAGGATAAATGTTTAAAAAAAATGTATAGGTGAGTCAATACGCTCTATGGTACCCAATAGATCTCAATTCTGCCCCAGTGGGCTAAGAGTACAAGAGCCTTCCAATGGTCATCATGTGACTGACTACAGTTTAAATAACTAATTGTACATAACCAGAGCCATAACTGGAAGAGTCCACAAACCTTATTAACATATGATAGATAACAAGACAATAATGAAAAATTAATTTAAAAAAAACTATGTTTTATCTATCGACATGGTGTTGATGGAGAATTCTTCAGCCTCCCAGAGAAGGAAAAAGAAATGTCCAGACCCAAGTGCTGCCTGTTGTGGTAATTACTGCAGTGTACACTACTGATCACTGTGTACTCCAGATGCATATCCTGTATGATTAAAACACAAACAGAACAAACCTATTAAAATCAATTTACAACATGATTATCATATAGCACATCATGGGAGACTATATTCCTAAGCTATATCTAGCAAAATAGAAAAACATTGAAATATTGAACATTAATAAAGTTAATATAGGAAGCCAGGGGCACAGTCAAAGGGAAATGTATAAGAAAGAACATAGAAACGAGAAATGAGAAATAGAAGATATAGAGATTAGGCAAAGAAAGAAGGAACAAGAAAAAGTAGAAAAGGGGGGGGAGAAGGAAGAAAGAGGGAGGAGGACATAAATAAGAAAACAGAATGATCTAAAAGAGTAATACAGAAGTGAACAAAGAGAAAGAGAAGATAACATAGAAATTAAGTAAAAAAGAGAGAACGGACAGATAGAAAGGGGGTACAGTAAAAGGTTAATGCACCTTATATTGATTTGGAGCATTCCAGTCAGAAACAGCTATTTATTCTGATCGTAAATCATTCACCTAAATGGGTGGACATCTTTGTATCTGCATTCAGTCTTACAGGTGCTTTCGTGTCTAATTCCAGAATATATCTGGATTCCATCTGGCACAATTGCCGTGCTATATCACCTCCTCTGTTGTATTTTGGATTACGTTCAATTGCAAAAAAAAGTAACAAATTCCTGTTGCTCTTGTATACCTCTTCAAAATGAGATGCCCCTGGATATTGCTTGACTTTCTTTTCAACTGCCCTCATATACTTCTGTACTCTTTTCTTAACTGGAAACATAGTGCTGCCTACATAGGATTTTTCACATGGGCAGGTCAATACCTATACACAAAAGTCAGATAAACATGACAGATGTTTGTCTATAGTTATGCATGTTTGTGCCACTGGGGAAAAACCTTTTTTCACACTCGGGTTAAATTTGCATGCCTTACATTTGGTACATGTAAAAAAGACCTGTACATTAGTTTGACTTTGCCTGGTTTCTGATATGTCATTTCTACACAGTTTGTTGCTTAGGGAGGTACGTTTCCTGGAAGTGATTCTGAGTTGGACATCTACCACATCACTCAATGTTACTGCAGTTTTTAAGATATCCCAGGGTTTGCTGAGACACTTCCATACCTCTTGGGCTTTATTGTTGAAAGTGATAATAAACCTCAGAGTAGGAGTTTCCAGCAATCCATGTTTGGCCTGAGGGGCCAGTGCCACATCCCTGCTCATAACCTGGGCTCTAATCATAGCACCTTTAAGGACCCCGAACTTGTGACCCCTTTCCTTAAACCGTGTTGCCATCACTATACATTTCTCTTGGAAATCTTTTTGCTGAACTGTAGTTCCTGCAAGCCAGTTCCTCGAGTGACTACTCTCTGCATGTAGAAGACTGATTACCGTGGTTTCTTTTCTTTGTAGTTTGATCAAGAGTTTGTTGTTGACTACTGAGATGTGGGTGTCTAAATAACACACCTGAGTGTCAATTCAATTCAAAGAAGTCTTTATTTCGATATACATATCATAAAAGACTGTACATGTTAAAAAAAAAGAAACATAAACAATCCATTCCCATATGAGTGGCAGAGCATCACTACCAGAAGATTAGGTTGTCAAGTTAATCCATGCAATGTACAATAATTTATCTAAAACAAGATAAAAAGACTGGGAGAATGTAATAAAAATATAATACAAAAGTCCAGGGTCAAAGAACAATAAGCACCACAGAATTGATTATACACAAAATATATGTGCATGTAATAAAATAGTTTAATTCTGGCGTAACTTTCTCATCCGTATTGCCTACATCCAGTGAAGGAATTTTGCGACAGCAATTACAATGGGTTCGGAACAGTCTGTTTGGAGAATCCTTAATGCCTCTGCACCAGTAGTGATGCCCTTCAGCAGACAAATGGGCTTCAGCCACGTGAGCCTGGGATATTTATACTCTGGGCAGATAAGCACGATATGTGCTATGCTTTCCGGCAGGGATGGACAGAATGGGCAACTTGTATTGGTTTTAGCCTGCCATTTGCCGGTGAAAAAGTTGACAGGAAGCGTTCCCACCCTGTATTGGTGGTACCGATTCCTGTCACCGGGAAGTGTGATAAAAGCACCTCAGTGTCACTAATAAAGCCTTCAAACTTTGGGTTGTATGTGTTCGCATTTAAATCAGAAATGAACTTTCAAGCCTGATCTCGACTTTCCCTCCAGAAAATAAATAGGTTATCAATATATAGTGACCACATTACCACATGTATCTTAAACTCTGGAATGATTTTGGGCACCTGTTGCTCCCACCAACCCATCATGAGATTCGCAAAACTCAGAGCAAAACAGGTGCTCTTTTCAATTTAATTTTATTCTTAATTCATTTTCAATGACTTCAGAAATATTGACTTACTGTAATGTAACTAGCTTCACTCAATGCACATTATGTCACACGTGTCAATGCTATTTGGTGCAATTTGGGATCTGCAATGATTATATTTGGACCGTTTGTATACACTCAAAGATGGCCGAACTGTTTCTTAACTTTTGAGTTCAAACATGGTCTATGACACCCCAGTTTATAAGCCCAGATGTGGGTCCCGGGCTCATTGTGGCACTGGATTCAAGCTATCCTGGCTGATGAGGGGTGAAACCCCGAAACCAGTCCTAGGATGCTTGCTTCCGGTCCAGGGAGGACCTGGCTTAGCAGTTCGGGCTGAACTATTCCCATGAAGCACAGGGGCAAGACTGATTTGCATATGGACAGGGCTAAAGTGGGGTGGCATGGTGAGAACAATATTGATGGATTTAACCCAGATCTCTTGACTGGGGGTGGATGTTTTGATTTATTAAGCATTCCGTTAATCAATTGTGTGTATTTTACTTTCTAAAAGTGGCATTTTCAAACACACAATTTAAAAACCATCTTCACTAAAAATGTGTTATTAACCCCTTCGATGCTCATGACGAGCTCAGCTCGTCATGAGGCACAGTGCTCCTGTGCTCATGACGAGCTAAGCTCGTCATGACCACACCCTCTAACATTATGGCCCAGCACAGCAGAGGAATATGTGCAGCATCCAAGTGGTTACATTTTGAGTTCAGAGAGCCTAAACGTTATTTCTCTATCTTGTCCCACTGGGAAGTTATACTTGTAAGATGTTACAAAGCATTTCCCAATCTATACCATGGGGCAAGATAGCCTTTCAATTGTGAAAAAAGAAATTGGCAGTATTTCACTATCAGGACATGTAATACACACCAGTACATGTCATGCCTTTCACAACCACTGCACCCTGCCCAGAGGGGTACCTTGGGCCTACAATAAGGGTGCCTTACATGTAAGAAAAGGGAAGGTTAGGTCCTGTCAAGTGGGTGCATTTTCCAAGTTGACATGGCAGTTAACAACTGCCCGCAGACACTGCAGTGGCAGGTCTGAAATACCTTTTAAGGACTACTCATGTGGGTGGCACAATCAGTGCTGCAGGCCCTCTAGTAGCATTTGATTTACAGGCCCTGGCACTCGTCAGTGCACTTTACTAGGGACTTACCAGTAAATCAAATATGCCAATCAGGGAGAACCAATTGTTTTTTTCTTTTTAAAGTATTTTTATTGGCATTTTGTAATATATGACACACAAAGTATGAATTAGCAGACATCACAAGTGGAAACAATTTTCAAAATGACAACGGTATGCTGAGAGGTATACAACTCAATGTCCAGGAGCATAACACAGGACTTGTTCTGGCTATGTATCTCGCAGTCCATATATGTAACTGATTACATTCCAATAATTGTCCATCATATTACTGTTAGCCACAAGTGATGCCTATCTTTCCTAGTGCATGTTTCACTAAAGTTAGTCCACAATAAATTACATGTGGGGGTTTAACCAACGATTTGGAATACTAATATAACATTCAGAATTATCAAAGTACTACTTCCTTTATTAAGAGCAAACAATATAAAAA
The DNA here is from genome assembly GCF_964263255.1 of Lissotriton vulgaris. Classification (NCBI taxonomy): domain Eukaryota; kingdom Metazoa; phylum Chordata; class Amphibia; order Caudata; family Salamandridae; genus Lissotriton; species Lissotriton vulgaris. Next base: position 1,075,137,355 of record NC_141689.1, on the reverse strand, counting down.
AAGAAAAGAGAAAAAAAATTATTAACGCAACTCAGCCAAAAAAAGAATAAGTAAATCTTGTGCAGAGGGGTGAAATATATTCCAGTTGATATAGTAGATGCATGGGGGAAGCGCAGGGACCGGAAAAGGTGAAGGGGGAGGAGCTCCTGGTTAACGTTGAAGCTACCATATCCATGCTGCAGGCAGTTTGCTCAGCGTCCAGAGCTGTCTAAAGGTCCAATGGGACCCTCGCGCTGCACGTTCTCTGGGCAGGGCCCCTGACCAGGATCTGAGCCTGTTGCTTCTGTCACAGGGTCCACAGGGTTTTCCCATGTTGCCATTACCTCCCTCCATTGCCCTGCTATTGGGTGTTTTCTCATGCCCTTAGACTCTTCCCAGCTGAGTGCTCTGCCTTCTGCACCAGCCCACATGATAACATCTCTACTCCAGGTCTCGAACAGGGGTCCACTCAGGGATTTCCATTCTATTGTAATTCTGCGCTTAGCCAGTCCCAATGCGAGGTCTATCAACCTGTTCCGGACTTTACGCTTTGGGTGTCTGGAAAAAAAGGCCCAGTAAGCAAGTCTGCATGTGAGAGACAGCGCTCTACCTAGCACTGCAGTAAGTTTTCCAAGCACAGTCTCCCAAAAAGGCAGCAGGCTCGGACACTCCCAAATCATATGGACAAAATCTGCATCCGGGTGCACGCACCTGAGGCATAGATGGGCGTCTACCCCATTAGTCACATTAAAGCGGTGAAGCATCACGCGGGCCATATGTGTGTAATTAAATTGTATATACTTTAAGCGGGTATTATGAGAAATCTTTTTCTGATAATGCAGGACCCTGCACCATTCCGCATCTGTTAATGCTCTGCCCACAATTCAATCCCATTTTGCCCCTAGTCTACTCAGGGGTCCCACTGCTGCTGATAGCAGCACAACATAGAATCATTTCACCAGGTGTCCTGCCGTCCCTAGTGTAAACAGAGCATGCAACACTGGTTGTGTCTCTGACTCATCTTTCTCCTAATTCCATAACTGCGCAAATGATCGTACTAAAGCCTCATATCGCAGGAACTGACCAGAAGGTAGACCACAGTCCTCTACAAGCCGCTCACACTGGATCAGAGATTTGTCCAGGAAGCAGTCCCCAACATTCTCTAATCCTGCCTCTTTCCAGAGGACCATTTGCTCACACATGAATAGGGCCTGTGGGTCACCATGAGGCAATTCCACGAGTGTTAGCATAGGGGTGTAGTTGGTGATTCGCTGTTCTGACTCCTGGCATCGCCTTCAAGTTTGGAAAGCTGTACGCTGCAAAAAGGAGCAGTAAGGGGTGGAATTTGTTTTGTCGGTATTAGTATTTTCGCTATCACTAGGTTAGAATGGGATTCAGGATGTGAGAGGTATGTACCATCCTCAATCACCCCCTCCACCCATTGCGCCAGCCACTGCAGTTGAGCAGTAAACATATAAAATTCGAAATTCGGTACCCCAAACCCACCTTCGGATATAGGACGTTGCAACGTTTTGAGAGACACCTTAGTACAACCATTGTCCCACACCAGGTCTCGTAGCAGGGCCTTCAAGGAACAAAACCAGCTCCTGGGCATAAGGACCGGGAGATTCACAAAAAAGTACAACAAGCGCGGGAGCATGACCATTTTAGATGAGGAGATCTGAGCCATGACAGGTAGTTGCAATGTGCACCAAAAGTCTACACAGGAGTGTAGCGAGTGCAGTGCTCTCCCCTTGTTGCCTTCCTTTAAATAATCCAGGGAGTGAAATGTATGGATGCCCAAATATTTAAACTAATTCTGTGCCCATAAAATGCCCGGCCTCAGTGTATCGGGCCTAAGCGTTGGGCCTGCTATCGGGAAGAGATATGCCTTTGATTTATTGACTCAGAGGCCTGAGAGGCACACAAACTCATCAAGAATTTGTATGGCCGCTGAGGTGCCTGCGACTACATCCTACAAGTATAATAACAAGTTGTCTGCATAGAGGGAGACAAGGTGCGTCCGCCCTCTGATAGGCAGCCAGATCCCATCACCTCCCTGGCGGAATCTGTCAGCAAGAGGCTCGATTGCCAAGGCAAACAGGAGGGGAGAAAGCGGGCAGCAATGTCTGGTTTCTCAAGATACCTTATACTGCTTAGAGATTGTTCTGCCCACTCTAACCCTCGCAGTAAGGGCAGCATACAGTAGCCACACCCAATGCACCCATTCCTCTCCCAGGCCCATGCGCAGCATCACCTCATATAAATAGTCCCACCCCACCGCATCGAAAGCCATTTCTAGATCGAGAGAAAGCACTGCCCCCTGGTGTTTGGCCGGGGCCTCAACATGGCAAAGAATGGAGTAGAGCCTTCGGAGATCATAAGAGGTGTTGCGAGAGGGGATGAATCCGTTCTGGTCAGGATCCAACCAGAGACTTCATGTGTGGAATTAACCTACCAGCCAGCACCTTACTTAAAATCTTAAAATCCATGTTGAGCATATAGAGAGGCCGGTAATCCTTAACACCTGTTCCAGATATTCTCGTATATGTAACCGGGAGGCCCAGTTCGGGGCCGTGTACAACCGCTCATAGTATGTTAGGAAGGAGCCATTAGTCCCGTCCGGGTCGTACACCGCTTCTCCAGTTTGCAAGCTAATATAGGTGATTGGTGACCCCCTAATTCAAGTCTTATTAATCTCGCCACTAGTTGGCCTGCCTTTCCTTCCTCCCGCTGCACTCTGTCTATAGTCCTTGTAGTTAAATCATTGCAGCCACCCCAGGGCATCATTATATTTGGCCTGCGCAGCCTGCAGGGCCACTCGTGCAGCGTCATCTGTACCCTGAACATTATCTAAACTACGGATGCTCCCCTCCAGGTCTAATATTTCCTGACGGAGCTCCCTAAGGGCCCCCGCAGCCTGCCCCATGCAATGGCCCCATACTACCACCTTAAACGCCTCCCACTCCACCTGAGAGGAGGATGCTGTGTTGGCATTAATGGGGAAGTATGTGTCTAGGAGTGTGTGCAATTTTGTGCGAAAAGGGGCATCATCAAGCAGTGCCGGATTGAGTCTCCAAGTAGGGATTGGAGGGCACCTTCCCGGTGGCAGATGTGTCATTATCAATGGGCTATGGTCTGACAGCTTACGCCCCAAATATTCGGTATGTGTAACAGAGCTATTAAAGGTAGGGAAGCACAAGAACATATCAAGCTTGGTGCACCGGCGAAAAGGTGAACTCCCTATCTGTATTGTTTTGCAACCTCCAGGAGTCTTCAAGGCCCCAATGTGCAAACCACGTACGAAATCCAAGGGCTGCGCAGCGTGGCTGAGACCCTATCAGAGGAGGGTGCAAAAGGTCAGCGACAACATCCGCAACACAGTTAAAATCTCCCCCTAGTATCAAATTGCCCCGTAAGTTATCAGCCAATACAGCGGAGAAGGAGTCCAGAAAGCCAATCTGGCCCTGGTTAGGAGCATAAACGTTGCCTAGAGTAACCTCCTGACTCCTGACCCGCCAGTCTCCCCGTAACCAGTGCGTACCGGCCGCCTGCAACCAACCACGACCGCTCAAGGGCAAAAGGTACCCCTGGCTTAATCCATATCAGTACCCCTCTGGCAAAAGCCAAACAGGTGCTCACAAAGACCTGGCCTCTACAGCGTCTTTTCAGCCTCCCAGCTTCCTCACTATTCAAATGGGTTTCCTGAAGGAGTGCGATATGTATGTCTCTGCGTCTCGGGTATGAATAAATATTATGGCGCTTTGCAATAGACCACATTCCTCTGATGTTCCGCCTGAGGAAACGTATAACACTTTGAGTCTAGCCATTCATGGTAAGTAGCACACATTGCCTTATAGAAGTCCTCCCCCGTCACCCCCCCAGTCCCACGCCACCTCCCCTGCAAACATCAAAACGTATAAAGCAAACAAAAGGACCTTTATGATGGTCAACTCCCCAACCCCAGGACAGTCCAACAATGGTCGACCGCCCAAACATCATGTGAAACAGTTTATTTATATTTATTTATAAAGTTTTATATAGCGCTAGCTAGAACCGAGGGTATCAGAGTCCTTTACATACACAAAGGAAAAGAAAAATAATTGCATAACATCGCTGTACTTGAGGATGCATAAAGACAAATGCAAAGACATAGTACTTATGTTTCCAGTACTAAATGAGGCCCAAACCTAGAACGGCAGTCAAAGGGGGTTAGCAAATAAAATCGTAGAACAGGACGCTCCCATCAAGTAGAGCACACCAGCCCCAAATAGAATGAAGCAGCAGGACAGTCAACTGCGAGACAACACCCTTCTAAGTGGCACAGTCATCTCTTCTCACCAAGTTCTTCAGATAAGATCATCCGTAGTGTTTGGCGTCACCACCAGTATTTTCACACTGTCGCTGTGAGAGGTGTCCGTATCATTGTCTGCAGTCTCTCTCGATGAGCCGGCCTCCGCCTTCGGGGTAGGGCTCCGACCCTGCATGAGCGCCGCCACAGCTTGCAGCGATTCGGCCCGCTCCCTCTCTGTTCTTCGAGGTCACCCTGCGAGGCTGTTGTCTCGGGCATTTCCCAAGCTCAGTGGCCTTCTGCTCAGGAGATCTGAGGCCCCTCTCTCTTGGCATCTCACATTTGTAGGCCTCCAGCCAATCCCAAGCATCCTTGGGACAATCAAAGTACTGAGTGTCCCCTCAAGGATTATGCGCAACCAAGCCGGGAACATCATAGAGTATTGTAGGCCTTCCTCTCTCAATGCCTTCTTACTTCTCAACCTCAAGATATGAGGCTTGTTTCCTCTGCACTTCTAACATGTAGTCTGGAAAAAGAGAAACCTTCCTAGTATCCCTGGTGAGTGGGCCCTCTGCTCTCGCCTTTTGTAAGAGGAGGTCTCTGTCCCTGTAGTGAAGCAATCGGGCCACCACAGGCCGCAGAGGCCTCCTTGGGGCCAGTGGTCTGGCCGGCTCCCTATGAGCCCTCTCCAGGGTATAAAAAATGGACAGGCCCTCCGGTGCCATCACCCTCCTGAGCCATTGCTCCAAGAAGGATACCATATTGTCGCCCTCTGACCCTTCCGGCAGGCCCAGAACTCTGATGTTGTTCCTTCTGTTGCGCCCTTCAGCATCTTCAGCCCTATGTGGAGTGGTGTGGAGTGGTGTGGCTCACTGGTTAGAGGCGGCAGACCTGGGAGCAGACGTCGGCCGGGACCAGGGTTCAATTCCCTACGCGGCAGGGTCATGGACTTGGGTCAGCGGACTCGATAATTCTCACTTCTGTGCCTACTCTAATCAGGGGTCCCACTCGGCAACTCTGGGCATTAGCTTGTCTAATCTCCACAACGGCCCCATCAACGCCGGGGATGCCTGGCTCCACCTTGGGGACTCCCAGCAGGGACCATCCCACAGGGAAAGCCAGGACGGGTTCCCCAGCGTTATACAGTGCCAGGAAACCTACGGGTAGCAGTGCGCTTTACAAGCTCAAACATTAATTAAGTAATTATGTTCTAACACGCACAGCCTGTCAGTGAGGGTCCCCATCAGCTGCTCCAATGCCTTTTGCACTGTTGCCAGTTCCGCAACATTAGACTCAGTCTCCTTAACCTTCTCTGACAATTTCTTGTGTTCTTCTCGCAATAGACTGAGCCCAACCGCACAGCACTAATGTCTTGATGGAGGGTAGCCTTCTTGTCCACAATGGCCTCCAGTATTTTGTTGAGCTGGCGAAGTTTAGCAATTTCAGGGCACTCTGCACGCGATCCGCCCAAATGCAATTCCTGTAACGTCCCAACCAGGTCACTTGGTTAAGACCCAATTTTGTGCTGGTTCTGCTCCACTGGCCTCCAAGGTCTGAGCAATCCCCACCAACGCTGCCCGCCTCACTAGCCGCGTTGGTAGGCAAGGAAATGCTGCTCCAGCCGACTACACCCAGCTCCACAACTCTCCGGTCACAGTGTCCGACATCTACCACAGACCAGGCAGGGGAGGGCACCACACCGTCCAATACCACTTCTTGGCTTGGCTCTCAGGGGCCCGGCAAGTTGGCCCACCACCAGGACCGCAAGGAGGGTCTCAGGCTCCGGCTCGTCGACTTCAGCGAGGGCCACAATGCCAGCCGCTCCCCTCCCTGGGCATTCAAACACCACACTAGCTTCAGAAGGCAGCCCAATCCCGTAAAAGGCGCTCTATCATTGAAGCGCGGCCCGGCAGGGCACCAGTCACTCCGTAGTCCTTTGGCTCTGCAATGGCGGCCCTCCTGCATCTCCAAGGCTAGCATCTGACTCACCCCAGGACCATAGCGTCTACCCCGCACTCAAGGGCCGCCATGGCGCCTCCCTCAGCAAGTCTGATTAATGTACCACAGTGCGCAGAGGCAGCAGCAGTCGATCACTCCGGGTCAGTCCCTCCACGACCCTACGTGGCAGGTTCGCCGGGGAGAAGCCCACCTGCACTTCAACAGCAGTGTCCAAACCCACCTCATGGCCTCAGCGTTCCACTCCCTGCGGTCATCAATTCTTTTGCGGCCAGGGGCTGAGTAGGAGGACCTCCAGAGCCAGTCCACGGCCACTCGCAGTCCTAGCCTCGCTAGCTCTCACCTTGGCTCTTCTCTAGGCAGTTCCGCTCAACTCTCCTGTGCTCCCGCCACCTCGGCCATTAGAGAGTTTAGCTCAGGGCAGGGGGGGGTCACCATGATGGCCTGTGCCACTTCTAGGCTCTTCCCACAGGGCCCCAGTCAGAAGCACCTCCCCTGATCCTGTGAGCAAGCTCTGGTGGCCGGTGCTCTGTTCTGGACCGGGACCCCGGACTCAGAAGGTCCCCTCGCAGTACGTTCAGTCAGGTACGTTGGACCCAGCAGACAGTACAGTACCGCAGAGGCCACCTCAGCAGGGGGATCCAGCCTGGTAGTCCGCCAGATGCCCCGCATTCCTGGCCAGTAGGGTCGTCAGGCAGAGCCTCCCTGTGTCACACAAACGTCGTTAAGAGTTTGCCGTGAGGCCACTGCCTCAGCCCTGAGTTTGCGGACTTCTTCTGTACCTCTCATTGCCAAGCCGTACCGCATACCGCGATGCACAGCGATAGCAGCGTTTGCATATCTAGAACACAGCTGCAAGTCTGGAGGAGCTCATGGGCATCGCAACATTCTACACGGCCGCCATTGAATCGGCCACAGCGGCATGCTCCACCCAGTAGATCGCCACTTTCAGCTGTAGCCTCCAACGATCTACAATCTCATCTTGGACGCACACACCAAATACTGAGGAACAATTAAGCACTGTTTAGGCTGCCCTGCCCGCCAGTTTTATGAGGAATAACTGCGGGCTGGTGCGGAGCTCTCGGCTCACACGTCCGCTATGATCCTCAGCTAAGCCACACCCCCCCAAGGAGAATTAATTGTAATAACACTTTAAGCAGAGAGCACTTGCACTTTGACACTGATCAGCAGTGGCAAAGTGCCCAAAGCCCCTAAGCCAGCACAGCATCAAAAATACAGGCGGTAGAGGCAAAAAGTCAGGGGAAACCACACTAAACATGCCAAGTCTAACACGTGTCCCCGCCAGCTGAAAGATGGGGAGAACTTCCCACTGTCTTGGGAGTTCTCATCACTAAGGCGGAAGAATCCGGACAGACCATCCACATTGGCGTGTTCTGTACCAGGGGGGTGTTCCACCAGTAAAGTACATTCCCTGTAGGGAGATGGACCACCACAATAGTTTTGGATTCTCACCCTTCATCATGGTAGACCGTTGCCTAAGCAACAGTCCACACAGTGTCACACATGACTTCAGTAAAGTCTTCTTGACTTCTTAAGAGAGATGTCCAATGACTTAAATACTGTTTAAGTATGAAATGTCTGTGGGAATGAGATGCCATTGTGCTCCGGATTGATAGAGGCGGTTAATATATGTTTATTTACACACTCCAACATCGGGGATGAGTAGCAGCTTTGTTACCTTTGTGGTAAGATTTGCATGTAGCTCATTATTTTACTATGGAGCTAGCATGTACTTCACTCCACTAGCTGTTTATCACCACATTTGCAGACCTCTCTCTGGGCACTTTCACAAAATTAGAATTGATTGTGTTGTCAGCTAATGCTGTCAATTTCATTGTTTTTTATTCACAGATTTACATTGTAGCTCATTAAGGTGGTTATTCAAAAAAGACTTTCAATGCAGGTTGGATTCTTTTACTGCTACTTTCATATCATTTACCACTATTTACTGCAGAGAGGGCAACTTTGGTCCTGAAGAATGCCACTGACACCTCATCATAGTGTGAAATAGGCAGAAACATGTCAACCTTTACCAATGGGTAGAACTATTCCCCACTTTCTTTTAATTCTACCACTGGGAGGCCCAATAAAATTGTTTATTTCACCCAGAAGGTTGTTTTAACATTCATAATATCAATCCCTTCTGTGCATAACCTTCACATGCACCATCACATCTAGGGAGACCACATGAGTGGCATTGCGACAAACTTACTAAAATATCCCACAAGCTCCCCGTATTAGTAGATGAGAAGTAGCTAGCACTGAATTCCATAGGAAGGGTGCTAGGAGGGGCCCATTGATGAAGCATGCCACCCACTGTATGGGTGAGGGATTTTGTCATTAAGCATTAAAAGTCCCAACCCTAGTACTCTCTATTTATTGAGTACTCTTCTACACATTAGAGATACTCAGTTTTGGTGTGTATTGTGATGATTAGATAGGAGGTTTAACTGACAGCCTTGTCCCCTTTGTGTTAGATCATTCGGTTATGCTGACAGTGCAAGTGAGCATTACACAGCAGGACTATGTGTGTTTGTCACAGATGTGAAACCAGGTTTTATATCCTCCTTAAGCCTTAGTAAAGTGACACTCATCCTTCTCCGGTGATGTCTTAGAACAAGTTTGTTGAGAAAACACTGTTTATTTGGTGCCCAATGAGCTGCGTATATCTATGCCACAGTTTTCTGCCGATGGCAAGGTATTAATGAGTCCGCAGTGACTTCAATGCACGTTGGTTTGGATTCAAAGCTTGCCTTAATTTTCCTCATGGTTTTTCAAATGGCTTTGAAAGATTTTGAAGTGCAAGTATGTGTCCAGTTTGCTCAGCAGTGGAATGTGAACAATCAAAATGATAACTCCTTTCTAGCAGGAACTTTGTGACAAATCTCAATTCATCAATTAGGTGCGACTCACGGACATTTTTAACACTACTTTAAAACACTGCATTTTAGGTCTAGATTAAAGGAGTTTACACAATGCCGCTGTTAAGTGTGCAGTTATCAGAATGTAAATAATCAGGAATCAGGAAGACACAGGGTCACAGGACAGACAGGAGTGATGGATTTCAATGTTATAGCAAGCGCTGTAACAAGTCGTATGACCAGCTTCATCTAAAGCACTCAAACCAGTGCTTTAAATGGACAAAAATAGGTGCAGGTACTCATCAAAAGAGGGATAGACTGGGGGTGGAGTATGGTGCTGGCATAAGGGCGGCGCTAAAGGCGAACAAGGGGCGGGGCTACGTTTTTGACCTTTTCAAGGTGCATGCATTGTTAGAATATCAGATGTATAGCTCTCCATTACTTTTTTACACTAATAACCATTTTATAACCCTTACCAATCGGTGTTTATTACCACCCAAAGTAACCCTTTTTCTTCAACTTAAAAAAATGTTAAGATTATGGAAAAACCAGTAAGGTTCTATATATATGTCTTGTTGTTGAATGCAGGTCATTGCTGTAGCGGCACAATTAACTAAGATATATGCCATGGATGTTAACTTGTGACCTACAGGGAAGACATGGATCTATGCAACAAAAGCAGTATCCCGCATAGCTATCTACATAAATAAAGAAAATTAAAAATCTCTGATCTACATGTTGCATGTTGTGCTTTCCAGCAGGCACAATGATCCTCTATGCAATTTTATGGTGAGTGCATTACACACCAGAGTTATTCATTTTATTGCTACTCATGGTGTTCCAATCTTTTTTACTTAAGAGAGAGGCCCGGCTTCCTGTTTCCTATGAATAGTGAAAGTGCTTAGCTGCAAGAATGCAAGCAATTCATCAGACACTCTTTTCATTCTCGGCACTAGTGAGTGTTTCTGTCCAAAATGGAAACCAGTGCTGCTTTCCAAGGAACATACTTTGTGTAACTTCAGTAAGCAGCATATTATCTCTTGCTGCCACAGGATGAGGAATGTTGACCCAGAGACAAAATTGCTGCTGGTGGCTCAACCTTTCAACATTCCATTTTATGTTGTTGAAAAGAAGTGGTGAACAGAGTAAACATGATGCACATGTGATATTAGATGATTAAAGGTATCTGCTGGGTTATCCTAATACACTTTGAAATTATAATATACACCATTATGTTTAACACAGCACACATGATGAAATAAACATCTCGGAGCACCTCCGTTGGATAATTTGACTTGCATTAAAAACTTTTGTTGACAACACTTTGCAGTATTTAGTGCGAGCCCAGGTATGTTAATTTAGATAACTTATATTTTATGTCTCATATACTTCATAAAGTAAACGTCAAATGTATTCTTGCATTTTAAATTGTCGAGGAAATAAATATTTAAAAAAAGCAACAGACATTTACATCACATTACAAATGGCAAGAGGGTCTGTCTAAATCGAAATATGGCTACTGACATGAAGTCCCGGTCAGGAGATAGGGCTTATTACAAATTATCAGTTTTCCTGTTTTGGCGTCCAATCAGTTTGCAATACATTACAACCATGAGTGTGACTTGTGAGTTGCACGCATGTACCTAGTCATGAATTACATTTTTGGCTTTTGATAAAAATACAGCTGTATACTTCCTTGTGGCATGTAAGCCCAGATGGGTTAGTGCTAGCTAGCCGCAAACATCTCTGTTCGTATCACATTTTTACTTGCTTCCCTCCTTCTCATCCGTTCAAAGTCGATGAACAGGGATCAGTGAGTTTGGTAACTAGATCCCACATTATTTACACATGCAAATAGGCAATTTAGTTGTGGACTGGCGGTTAGAGCTAGTGAATGCAAGTGCAAACTTGAAACTTTTGTTCTGTCGAGGCTTCTTGAAAACACCCACAACAGGCAACAGTAACTTGAAAAAAAAATTCTATGTGTTTTGTAGATGCACACTATCAAGTATTTGACTTTTACATAGTGCTCAACATATTGGTTTGGGATAGATGTACTGGTGAATTTGTGTTAAAAAGTCTAATGGCAATTTGGGTTCGGCGGAGATCACCGCGCTGTCTCAGGCAAACGCGGATGCTCTGGATGCCCCCATCCGCCTGGATGAGGTGCTGGCCGCTATATCCCGCCTTCGCCTGCTTAAATCTCCAGGGCCGGACGGCTTCTTGGCCGGTTTTTACAAAACCTTTAGTCAGCTGCCAGCTCCTGTTCTCACCCGGCTCTTCAACTCCTTTGAGGGCCCAAGCTCCATCCCCCCGGACATGCTGGCGGCCGAAATAGTTGTGCTACCTAAACCGGGTAAAAACCTACGCACTGTTCTGCATTCCGCCCTATCTCTTTACTCAACCTGGACCTGAAACTCTTTACCGGTATCATGGCTGCGCCTCTTGGTCCATGCCTCCCTGGGATTTTGGAACCTGACCAGTCGGGCTTTGTTCCTAATCGCCAATGCAGCGATAACACCAAGCGGGTACTCCATTTAGTTGACAAGGCCCACTTCCAGGACTCGGACTCTGCACTGTTAGCCATCGACGCTGAAAAAAGTCAAGCTATCGTGGCTGAAGACAGCTGATAGCCAGAAACCGGTCCTAGGATGCTTGATTCCGGTCCAGGAAAGACATGGCTTGGCAGTTCGGGCTGGACTGTTCCCATGAGGCACAGGGTCAAGGCTGATTTGAATATGGCCATGTCTGAACTGGGGTGGTGTGGAGTGCAAAAAAACGATGGATTTAGGCCCAGATCTCTGTACTGGGGTGAATGTATGACATTGATCTGCATTCTGTCCATCAACTGTGTTTTTGCATTTGTCACCCCGAGTGGGATGGGAATGCTCAGACGTGAGTCCCATGCTCTCCACACCACTGGAGTCAAGCTATCCTGGCTGAAGACGGCTGATAGCCAGAAACCGGTCCTAGGATGCTTGATTCCGGTCCAGGAAAGACATGGCTTGGCAGTTCGGGCTGGACTGTTCCCATGAGGCACAGGGTCAAGGCTGATTTGCATATGGCCATGTCTGAACTGGGGTGGTGTGGAGTGCAAAAAAACGATGGATTTAGGCCCAGATCTCTGTACTGGGGTGAATGTATGACATTGATCTGCATTCTGTGTACCAACTGTGGTTTTTGCAATCGACGCTGAAAAAGCATTTGATCCGAGTCGACTAGACCTACTTACAGCGAGTCTTGATGCGCTTCCGGTTGGGAAACTACTTTCAGTCTTGGATCGCGAGCTGTTACCACCGTCCCCAGGTTCGGGTGCGCTTGGGTGGCCTCCGATCGAGCTCTTTTGAGATCCAGCCCGGTAAGTGGCAGGGGTGCCCCCTCTCGCCCCTCTTGTTTGCCTTGTACGTGGAGCCCCTTACGCAAAAGATCCGGGATAACCCTGACATCCATGGCATCAACTTCGGCCGAGAACCTCACACGGTTGGTCTCTATGCCGACGACATAATAGCCGCTCTCGACCGTCCAGACTGCTCTATACCTGCCTTTCTGGGGGAGCTGGAATCTTTTGGAGCTGTCTCGGGCTTCAAAATCAACAGGGGGAAATCCCTGATATTGCCCCTGGGCAAAAACACCCACCCTTGCATGACTACACCCGCATACGGAGGCGGCTTACGGTTGACCACACAGCTCCCATACCTGGGTGTTACTCTCACTTCCTCAACGGAGTCAACGATAACTCTGAACTACAAAGCCCTCACCTCCCAAATCTGGAACGATCTTACGCGCTCGTCCAAGCAACCCCTCTCCCTGCTGGGACGTGTTGCGGCGGTGAAGATGTCGGTTCTACCAAAAATCTTATACCTTTTTCAGACCCTCCCGGTCCTGCCCCCGACTGGCGTCCTTGCAGACCTACAAACCGCTCTCCACCATTTCATCTGGGAAGGGAAGCGGTCGCGCTTACACAAAAAGTTAGCATACTGGGGCATGGATGAGGGGGGTCTTTGAGTCCCCAACCTTTTGCAATATTTCCAGGCTTCCCAACTCCGCTACTTGGTGGAGTGGTATAGGCCGGAATCCGAGAAACGGTGGCTATTTCAGGACAGGGCGATGGCCCAGACGTCCCTTTGGAAAATTCCCTTTCTCCTCAAGCAGCACCGGCCGCGATACCTCTTGAGATCTCCCATCACTCGCGCCATCATGTGGGTTTGGGATACGGTCGCTGTTAAAAGAGGTTTGACAACTTTCCCCTCTCCACTTACACCTATCCTGGACAACCCGGAGTTCCCACCGGGCAATGATCCCCATGCCTTCTTGCAATGGCGTGGTACCAGCTGCCGTTCCGTCGGCCACCTTTTCGATTTGCGGGGCTTTCTCCCCCTCTCGGATATCACGCAGGGCTATGACATAGCAAATCCTCACCTTTTCCAATACTTCCAACTTCGACATTGGCTCACAAACCCGGTTTCCGCCTCTCTAGTTGGTAGACAGATGACGGTCTTTGAGAAATGGCTGGTGACAAAAGACTCGGATAGACATTTTATTTCAGACATCTACAAAATGCTCACGCCCCCAATCACACCGGGCAAAACAGCGGGCCAGAAACGCTGGGAGGCGGAACTTGGCAGGGTTCTGACACCTAGGGAATTGAGCTACATATACTACAGGTCCTCACACACCACACGCAACACTGCAGGCAGGGAAACGGCGGTGAAGCTGGCCATGTACTGGCATCTCACTCCGGCCCGGCTCCATAAGGGGAACCCAACCCGTAGCACATCCTGGTTTCTGTTTTTACGGTTTTGCTCTCTTACAACGCCTACCATTCGCTGCCTTGGCATTACACTTCTGATTTGGCATATGTACTCCGCTTACTGTTCGATCTACAGAGCAGACGTGCCTGTCTGTCTCGCTCGCTTTATATGCCTACTGCCTTTCCATTGCACTGTGATGCCTGTTTTTGCTCTTAAAATCATTAAAACACATTTGACAAAAAAAAAAAAAGTCTAATGGCAGCAGTTTACATATAGTGATTTCTGCTACAGAAGCGTCATTGCAGCCTTGTGTCACCATGAACAATTCCTTTCACACCCTCGCCCATTAACCCCTTGGCAGCGGTGGTATTTCCGCCGCGGCACTGGGGGGCCACGCGGCGCTGCCATGCTTGTGAAGGAACCACTCCGTCACGAGACACGGGCGTGCTGTGCTTGTGACGGAGTGGTTTCGTCACTGCCCCGCCCGCTCAATAGAACGTGCAGCGCAGGCACGGAATTAATGCCACGCAGGCGCGGCGGCCGTGACGGAACCACTCCGTCATTAGCACAGCGCATCCGTGGCTGGTGACGGAGTGGTTCCGTCACCAGCACGCAAAGGATTAAGTTTTGCAGCCTCCTGTATACGCCTGCTGTGTAAGAAACAAAGAATAAACTCCGTGAAGCCACACCTCTGCTCTGATGATCACTGTGTACTGGTGACAAGAGCAGCTGTCTTTCGGCCCAGCCCAGGCTCCCACGGTGATCGATGAACGGAGCGACGACTGGCGCAACATCTGTATCAAAGCCAGGCCCTCGTGAGTGCTTCTACAAACTGCATCCAGAGCAGCTTACACCGAGCCTCTGAGAACCTATCAAGTTTCCTTAATTTCATGACAAGCTACGCTGCCATATTCTGATCACCTTAAAGCTTGTCAATAGTTGCATCAGGAAGGCCAACGTAGCTAGTATTGGCAGAGGTCAATGAGGCAGGGTGAAGTAGGAGGCAGGATGAGATAAGTGGGAATGCCATCATTGTAATCTTGCCTGACGTCATTCAGTACAGCCACAGGGGTAGTATCAGTGGCTAAACCAGGCCTAAAACTCATCCAGCTAGCATCTAGTAACTGGTGCTCTTCAAGATGTTTAAAAAGCTGGTGAGCCATAACTTCTCACTAATTTTAGTGGCTGCTGGCGAAAGAAAGATGAGCCGATAGTTAACTCTAGGTTTGACTTCTCCTAAAGGAGCTTGACAACCCCTTTCTTCCATCTGTTAGTGTCAGTGCCAGAAACAGGTGGTAAAGGGTGACAGGGCCGGACTGGGAACCAGAACCGGCCCTGGCAAAGTGCTCGGCCGGCCCCCCTCCCCCCCTCCGGGAGGAGAGGGGAGGGGGGAGAGGTGCGACCGCGCTCTGACAGGGCCGGTTTTCGGACGTTTTTGTTACAGGGCCGTTTTTGCAGCATAACGGCCCTGTAACAAAAACGGCCCCAGGGGCCCAAAACCGGCCCCCAACCATGCGGCCCACCGGGGAATTTCCCGGTGCCCTCAACGGCCAGTCCGGGCCTGAAGGGTGAAGGTAATAGCAGATGTAACAATCGCAGATAAAGTTTTTAGAGTCCTGACTGCATACATCATCTAGGCTATCAAGCCTATAAAGTTGCAGCAGGTAGAAAAAAGGTTAAACTAGGTGTAATTAGTGACTCCAAACTAAGGGCCTGATTACAAACGTTGGCGGAGAGGGTTCCTCCGTCACAAACTTGACGGATATCCCATATGCCAATTTACACTTCCATTATATCCTATGGACCTTGTAATATGCGCTGACGGGATATCTGTTTTTGACGAAGTATCCCATCCGCCAAGATCGTAATCAGGCCCTAAGACTAAAATATTCTAAGATTTATACCTTTTTGGCTATCATCATTATGGAAGCACAAAGACAGCTTTGGAGAATGGGGCTGTGGCTCCCAGGAGTGTGGAATTCAGATGATAATTAGTACATATGATAACTGATGCTACCCTGGTGTGGGGTACTGGTTGGGTAACATGATTCACTTATCTGAGCTTCCCACCTCCGAATGTGGAATCTGTGATTTGCCTAGCTCTCTATTGCCATTACTATGGTCTCACATTGCTTATGGGTTTGAGTGCGTTGTATGTATTGTAGTTTAATCTACACAGTGTTTCATGCTCTTAATGAGGCACAATAGCTCATTTTTCACAGGAGTAGCACGCCACTTTATTTATTTATTTATTTATTTATTTAAATTCTTCTAAAGCGCAGGAATCAATCCCGTAAGGGTATCTCCGCGCTGTGCCAGCAGTAGGAAACTCAGTCGGTGAATAAGGAGCATTAATTAGATGGGCAGAAATGCCTCTTGATAAAGGATAGTTTTTAGTGTTTTCCTAAAGGATAGGTGATTAGTGGTTGTTCTGACTTCAAGGGGCAGTCTGTTCCATAGGGCAGGTCCGACTGAGGAGAAGGCCCGGTCTCCTTGTCTGGACTTCTTTGTGGACGGGGGTTTTAGCAAGGCTTGACTGCTTGAGCGAAGGGACCTACTGGGCTGATATGGCACCAAAGATTGAGACAGGTATTTAGGACCTGTGCCATAGATGCATCTATGGACCGTGCAGCAGATCTTAAAATCGACGCGCTGTCTTATTGGGAGCCAGTGCAGCTCCCTGAGCAGGGGTTTGGAGGGGGTCCTAGCTGGTGCCCCCATAACCAGTCTTGCTGCCGTGTTCTGGACCACCTGCAAACGACATACTGCGTCAGCATTTGCTAACGTCAGCAGGCCGTTGCAGTAGTCCAGACGACTGGTCACTAATGCCTGCACAAGTGTCTTCCTGTAAGAAGCAGGAAGATACGGAAAGACACGCCTAAGCAGGCCAATAGTGTAGAAGCATAATCCTGCGATGTAATTGGTGTGCTCCTTCAAGGTCAGCTTTTGGTCCAGTTTCACCCCAAGATTCTTCACATGATGTTTAGGTGACGGTACTGGGCCAAGATCTATTGGCCACCAGTCAGGGGACCAAAGAATGCTTGCTTTCCCAAAAAGCATGACCTCAGTTTTTGTGACATTACATTGGAGGCAGTTCTTCGCCATCCAATGTGACACCGCCCTCATACCCTCAGCAAAATTCTCTTTGACTTTAGAGTCAAGAGAGCTGAAAGGGTAGAGGAGTTGGGTGTCGTCAGCATAGGAGATCGGTGTGAACCCATACTTCCGCACAATCTCAGCAAGGGGGGCCACATATACATTGAACAATGTAGGGCTAAGGCAGGAGCCTTGTGGCACCCCCTTCGTGAGCCCCCTGGAGATGGAACAGAAGGGGCCCAGGCTGACGGATTGTGATCTCCTGGAAAGGAAACTCTCCAACCATGATAGTGCTAGGCCTCCGATTCCTACTCCTTGCAACCGGCCGAGAAGGATGTTATGATCCACGGTATCGAAGGCTGCAGACAGGTCCAACAGCACTAGAATCATGGAGCCTCCTCTATCCTGTGACATTTTGATCTGATCCGTCACAGAAAGAAGGGCTGATTCAGTGCTGTGGTTGGGCCTGAACCCAGATTGTGATTGGTCCAGGCCCCCTGTCGCCTCGATAAAATCGGAAAGGATGGTATTTACGTGCTTCTCAGCCAGTTTGCTAATGTAAGGGAGGAGAGAAATCGGGCGAAGGTTGGAGAGTTCAGACCAGGGCAAGGTGGAATTTTTTCGTATAGGGTTCACTACCGCTTTCTTCCAGGCTGATGGGAGCATACCCTCAGCGTATGAGAGATTAAGCAGTTTCTGGATGGAGGGTCCTACTATATCGATTAGCGGGGAGAAGAATTTAGCAGGTAGCAGGTCATTAGGGGAACCAGTCTTTATTTGATTAATCAGTATGATCAGGTCCTCAGCAGTTATTTCTGGGATAGCCTGGAGAGTTCTTTCAGAGGTCAGCATAGAGGATATTTCAGGAGCTTCATTTCCCCGAGAGTCTGAGACAGCGGTGATTTTTTTATATATCCCTTCTATTTTGTCTTCAAAATATTGGGATATACCGTCACACAGAACCTGAGTAAAGGTGTTAGGGCTCTCGCTTACCTCAGGGTTAGTAAAGGTCTGAATAATTTTAAAGAGTTCTCTTGTTGAGTTACCTGCCTCTCCAATTTGGGTTGTGAGGCTTAATTTCCTGGCCTTTTTTATGTTTTTATAATAGGAGGACATTACCTCCAGATAACGAGTCTTATCTTCCTCCTTTCCTGTTCGTCTCCAAAGTTTCTCTAATTTTCTGCATCTCTGTTTTTCAGTTTTTAGAGCCTCAGTATACCAGGCTTCCCTTTTAGCCATGGTAGATTTTTTTACGTTTTTCTGAGGGGCAAGAGTGTCAATAGCAGCCGTCAGAGTGGAATTAAACTTGGAGAGAGCAGTGTCGATGGTATCGGAGTTAGAAGATATTGGCTGTTCCCATACTTGCACAAGCTTGGCAGAGGTTACTTTATGCCAAGGTCTGCGTTTAGTGTACTGAGTGGCCAAGTGGTTCAATGGAAGGGTAGTGTGTGTAAAAGAGAAGTTTATCAATTTATGATCAGACCAAAAGACATACTTAGGGGGGTAACAATGAACCTTTGGATGGGAGGTGAAAATCGAGTCCAGGATATGACCACCTGAGTGCGTGGGTTCATTATTTCTTGGGTGTAGACCTAAGAGAGCAAGGTCTGAGAGAAAAACTTTGGTGTCCGGATGATCACTAATATCCAAATGAAAATTAAAATCTCCTAATAAGATAAAATCTCCATTGGCTTTCATATATGGAGCTAGCAATTCAGTAAGGGCCAGAGAGAACCCAGCATTGGGTCCAGGTGGGCGATAGACTAGAGCTCCTCTCCAGTGTACCTTGGGGCTGATTGTGAGATGAAAAATTAATACTTCCATAGTAGGTAGCATCACTTGATCTAGAACTCTAATATTCAGGGTGTCTCTGTATATGATGGCAATTCCGCCCCCCACTTTCACCGGGCGGTCCAGTCGGATAAATCTATACCCTGTGGGTATCCCCAAAGTGATAGTGGGGGTGGTGTGAGGTTTCAACCATGTCTCAGTAAGGAAACAGATCTCGGGTTGAATGCTATGGATAGTGTCCCATAGATGTGTATGGTGTTTAGGGAGAGATCTTAGATTCAGCAAAAAGCTTTTCAAGCCTCCCTGGGGGCCGATGCTGTCCAAAGGCCGTCCAATGATAACATGGGAATCCATGGCCTGAAAGCCACATTTACGACATGAGAAGGGGCCCTCTGGGCAGCGTGGTGTTTTAGAGGTGCAGGTGTGTTTCCCCTGGGGTTGAAGTAATCTTAGAGCTTGTGAGGTATACCTGAGAGAGGGGGTTGGCCTAGCGCAGTCCATAGTGACAGGGCAAGGTTGGTGGCCCCTGGCCGCGTCCAGTCGCGGACGGGCGCAGACGGGCCACTCTTTGGCTAGTCTTCGGCGTTGTCTTCGGCTCCCCTGCGCGCGACCGCTGCGCGCTCGGAGGGGGCGAGGGCTAAGTAGCCCCGTCAGCCCTGTCCGCTAGAGCGCTAACCGCTCCACGAACCCGGAAGTGGTGTTCTCCTTCCCCGGTATACAATCACGGGGAGGCGAGGAAGCAAGTGAGTGCTCTGAAAGTGTTGTTAGCGCGTGAGTGCGAGTGTGTGCACCATTTTAATCTAATGACACAGAAATAATAAAATTATTAAAATCGAGTTTCAGTTTTCACCAAACACATTTAAAATTCTACTCATACGCTAAACGCTGATGAGAAGCACTACAATGCACTGGGCGTCCTATGCAAGCCAGCGGGTCCGGGAGACACTGCCACCGTCTCCCCTGCCGCAGCGCGGGAAAGCAGGGCTCCGCCTAAGTAGCCCCGTCAGCCCTGTCCGCTAGAGCGCTAACCGCTCCACGAACCCGGAAGTGGTGTTCTCCTTCCCCGGTATACAATCACGGGGAGGCGAGGAAGCAAGTGAGTGCTCTGAAAGTGTTGTTAGCGCGTGAGTGCGAGTGTGTGCACCATTTTAATCTAATGACACAGAAATAATAAAATTATTAAAATCGAGTTTCAGTTTTCACCAAACACATTTAAAATTCTACTCATACGCTAAACGCTGATGAGAAGCACTACAATGCACTGGGCGTCCTATGCAAGCCAGCGGGTCCGGGAGACACTGCCACCGTCTCCCCTGCCGCAGCGCGGGAAAGCAGGGCTCCGCCTAAGTAGCCCCGTCAGCCCTGTCCGCTAGAGCGCTAACCGCTCCACGAACCCGGAAGTGGTGTTCTCCTTCCCCGGTATACAATCACGGGGAGGCGAGGAAGCAAGTGAGTGCTCTGAAAGTGTTGTTAGCGCGTGAGTGCGAGTGTGTGCACCATTTTAATCTAATGACACAGAAATAATAAAATTATTAAAATCGAGTTTCAGTTTTCACCAAACACATTTAAAATTCTACTCATACGCTAAACGCTGATGAGAAGCACTACAATGCACTGGGCGTCCTATGCAAGCCAGCGGGTCCGGGAGACACTGCCACCGTCTCCCCTGCCGCAGCGCGGGAAAGCAGGGCTCCGCCTAAGTAGCCCCGTCAGCCCTGTCCGCTAGAGCGCTAACCGCTCCACGAACCCGGAAGTGGTGTTCTCCTTCCCCGGTATACAATCACGGGGAGGCGAGGAAGCAAGTGAGTGCTCTGAAAGTGTTGTTAGCGCGTGAGTGCGAGTGTGTGCACCATTTTAATCTAATGACACAGAAATAATAAAATTATTAAAATCGAGTTTCAGTTTTCACCAAACACATTTAAAATTCTACTCATACGCTAAACGCTGATGAGAAGCACTACAATGCACTGGGCGTCCTATGCAAGCCAGCGGGTCCGGGAGACACTGCCACCGCCACCGTCTCCCCTCCACTTTGTAGAGTGTCATAGATAGAACAGTGCATTTTATCGAGTGGTTTATATAGGGAATTTTTGATGATGTACGTCAGGACAAGAACAATCAATTTAATAAGCTTTGATGCTGTGCCTCTAGTAAATTTGAAGAGAAAAGGATTTAGGGATACATTTCTTAAACATTCAATTCTAACTGATGGACAGAGGTGTGTGAGTGCAATTTGGCCGTGTTTCGGTGTGTGAATATAGCTGAAACTGTGTCATAAACAAGCATGTAACTAAACTTAAAGATGGGTTTAGGAGTGCCTTTAATATACCCCAAAAAAGCCTAAACGGAAGGTGAAAGTAATATGAACTTGACAGTGAAACAGGACCCACAGCACCCACAATACATTTTGCTCTGGACAACAATTCCTTGGGATCAGGAAAGGGGCAGGCTTTGGAAGGCTGGAGCATTCATTAGGATGATTGCTAAAACCTGATGACAGAATATATAATTCTTACTTTCAGTTTTTATTTAAATAGTGTCTGTTGTTGTGAATGGATTCAAAGCATTAATAAAACATAACAATTGTTCTGCCCCGTATGCACTTTGGGCCAGGAATGTGCAATACTGATGACAATGCAAAATGATATCACTGCCTCGCTCTATTACATTCTGATAAAATACTGCATTATCTGTCTTTTGTTAAAGTTACATTGTGGTGAAGTACCCCTGCTATATTTGTAGATGTGGTGGGATGTGATACCTGGGCCTTTCTTCTATATTGATCAATCCTCAGGCACTTTAAGTAGCCCACCATGGCCCCAATTACAAGTTCCACAGTACTTGCAGGGTGCAAACTCTGCACCAGTAATTACTAGTACTGTGCGATAACACCCCACTATAACAGTGAAATTACGAGGTAAACCCCAAAGAATGGGGAATTACTGTGTGGGCATGGATTTACCAGGTGGGACCCCACATGGTATTTACTTTTCTGCAGGGTTTAATGCACATATTTACTGCCTGCTTTAAGGTAGGAGTCGGTGAGGATGGTGAAGAAAGGAGTGGAGAATGTTACCGGGCAGGGGGAGCATATAATGCTCCCCTCATGTCTTGACTAAGATTTGAGCAGGGGTCATGGAAAGGGTCCTGGCTACATTGCAGCCTTTTCCCACAGTGAGTTTACTTGCTGGATTTTGCAGCCAGGATAATCGGATTTGTTGCTCTTGCCCACAGTAAATTCAGGTATAGCAACACTGAGCCTTTTATAAATGTGTGGAACAGAATTCCACACTGGAATTGTTCTCCGTACATTTCCCCATTTGGGCCCTTGTCTTTTAAGGGCATCTTACAGTTGGGCTGTATAGGCGGAGTCAGCATGAGGCACGAGAAGCAAAGAAAACAAGCAACACCTTCAATACCTATGAAAGTCTTTGGATGACCTCAGTGGCTTAAATGTGCTAGGTCTGTTAGGAATAACATTCTGAATCTTTTAAAATGTTCCAATAACAGCTTCCATACTCTTTAAAAAAAAATGCTCCAGAACGAATAATGCGGACCTTCTAATGCTGCGGATTAAAAGGGAAAGGCAGGGGTCTCCTATGCTGTGGAACTGAGGGACAGACAGACAGCAAAAGAAGAAAGATTACTTCTCACCAAGATGGCTGCTACCTTAAAGAAATATATATGCGTGCAATTGGTTATTTTACTAAATTAAAGCCTGCTTGAGAGCCAGTATATGCTTTACTTGATGGAGCCATTCGAGGCTTTATGGTGAATAAACTGTATTCTTTTTGAGTGGTAATGTAAGGGTTGTATCAGTGAAGTGTGTTCTTCTACAGGAAACTTAAAAAAAGAGATTTGTACTAGGTACAGAATGATTTTGTGTTGCTTAAGAAGGATATACTTTAAGACACTTAAAAAAAGATCTTGAACACTAAGGGCACGATTACGATGGCGGACGGACCTCAGTCCGTCCATCATTGCTTCGTTTTTGGGACCGCACGCCTACAAGGTGGTGGTCCCACAGGGAAAATTAGGATGCAACCATGGCAGTTGCATTGCCCATGTTTTGTACTGCAGAGGGGGCTGGGCTCTGCAGCACCCTCTGCAGTACAAAACAAACAAACACCCCACACATATCCCTGCACTATGTGCAGGCACCATGGTGCAGGGATATGTAGGGGGCACCATAGGTGCCCCCCAGGTCCCCTGTCTGTGGGCCAGGAGGTAAGGGGGCCAGCAGGCCCCCCAATCTCCCTTTCC
Source organism: Lissotriton vulgaris (assembly GCF_964263255.1). NCBI lineage: Eukaryota > Metazoa > Chordata > Amphibia > Caudata > Salamandridae > Lissotriton > Lissotriton vulgaris. Next base: position 1,075,114,346 of record NC_141689.1, on the reverse strand, counting down.
GCCAGCCTTTTCCTGGTCCATTCACCGCCATGAATGGGCCGGCGGGAATGAGCATCATAATGCCTACGACGGTGCCTGGTAGGTCCCGCCACTATTGTAGGTATTACTCAGTCTCCGATGGAACGACGAGCTCCAAGGATCCGTGGTGGTCTGTCTTTCCGACCGCCACACAACCGCCCTCCATACATATGTGGTGGGCAGTAAAGTTGGTTAAAATTACGGGGAGACAGTCATCAACAGCCTGTCGTTGGCGGTCTCCCCGCCGTAGTTATCGGACCCTAAATTTCTTATAATAATTGTGTGTAATACAATTTTAAAATAATTATGCATATTCACAGTTCTTTCAGTCACAGTATACAAACTATTCCCCACTATACAAACCAGGATTCAGTTTTATGACTATTTGGTTACACACACAGAATTCTGCAGGGATCATATTAACCAACAAAGCTTTCATAAAATTTCCAATTGTTTACTTTATTTCAATGTATTTTTATTTAATGTGTATGCGTTATATTTTGTTATGTATTTACCTGAAAGAGGAAGACCAAGATACGTTTTGCTGAATATTTTGTTCTTTTTAGCCAAGTAACTGGCCTCATTGCACTCAAGATCACAGTTCCCAGGTTTTTTTAAGCTGATCAGCTGATGGATGACCTTCAAAACGCTTTATATGCGGTTATCATTGAACCCGAAAGAAGTGAGTGTCTCCTGGAATCTGCAACAGTGGGTATTGGGCGACTGAGTAGCACCTGCTGTTTCCAGCATTGAGAAAAGGCTTAAATGCTATACGGAATGTTAAATAAAATAAAACAACAAATATTTGTTTAACTAGATAGTAGAATAAAAACAAAAAAAATCATTTACTTAAAAAAAAATGTAAATAACGTTGTAAGTTCGGAAAGACCTCGAATCACTAAGGAATAAAATAAACCACAACTCTGATTTTTATTCTAATTTCATATATACTTTGATTTAATTTTCTGTGACAGCAAACTGATTACCAAAATAGTTATTGCCACATTGCTTTTGCTATCATGTAATTACATGCTGAGGGAGCTAGCACTATGAGGCTGATTCCGATCCTGTTCGGAAGGGCTACGAAACGGATTTGGGTTTCATGAATCCGACATGGAGCCCTTGTTTCCCACCGAATCGTACCCAGTTCCGAACGACCGATTACAATGCCCGGAAACCGTTAGGACTGACCGAATTGGTTCCGAAAGGCATTCGTAAAGGTCGAGCCTTTCGGAGCCGATTCGTAGAGCTCTAAGGACATGGTTTCCGAACAAGCGTATACGATGACAGATTCGGACAGCTGTTCCGATTCGGTTTGCCCATAATGAAACGGCTGTTAGAATATGTCTTTGGTGGCCGGTAGCAGGCCACCTTCACCAAAGGCCTTCGGGATGGGGCCAGTGGGGGTACCCATGGGACCTCCCTTTCAGACAATGCACAGTGTGGCAAGCACCATGGGGTGCCTGCCACAGGGTTCATGATTTTCCCCAGCCACCCCTTTTTTCCATGGGAGCCTGGAACACAGGCTCCCATTGAAGTTAATGGGAGTCCGACCGAATCGTATACAGATGCATTCCCCCCCCTCGATCCGAGTCGTCTGAAAAGCATTCCGGAACCGATTCAGTTGGAATGATTTCTGGACGACATCCGAATCGGCCTCTATGTCTGTTTTTTGTCGATGACACCACTGCAGTATTTTCTTTTTGGTTAATCGAGATTGGATGGGAAAACAGCAACTTTGACACCTAATCACGGACACTTAGGGTCTGATTAAGATGTTGGTCAGAAAGCGGCAGTCTGACAGATTCTCCTAGACAGTGTCAGAACACATCCGTCGGCCCGGTCGGAAACATTTCCGAATGACCGATTACCATGCTCACGGTCAGAAGGGGAACCGTTCAGTCAGCCCGAAACGATTCCGACCGGCATCTGGAGAATCTGAGTCGGTAGGAGTTGATTCATACAGCTCAACGGACAGCGTTTCCGACCGATTACAATGTCGGATTCCGACAGCCTTTCCCACTCGATTTGTCAGACATGAAAAGGCTGTTGGAAACTGACAATGACGTCCAAATGACATCCCTGGAATCAAATTCAACAAAACCTGCGCCCATCTTGCATGACAGGGCGGGATGTCCGAGGGCGAACAAACAAGAAGTCAGGCAGACCAAAGAAAGACAATAGTACTAGAGGCCTGCTTGAGGCGAGAAACTAGAGGAGGAGTCCAGGAAGGTTGAGGAGAGAAACCGGAAGGCGAATTAATGGGTGTGTGTCCCAGCTATCTTGAGCGAAGACATAAAGACACATCAAGTAGTTTGCCTAGTTATAACCACAATGACCTGTTAGGATGTAAAAGTTGAGGTAGAAGTCCTTCAAGGTTTGTCAGAAGATGTTATTTTGGGGACAGATAACCCATATTTTTGGGGAATTATTCAGAAAAAATTATAAAAGCCCAAAAACGAGGTATCACAGAGAATAGTAGACAAAACCCTATCACCTCAGGATGCATTAATGATTTCCGAGCCCTGGATGATAGATCGCAATTTTCATGTTACTCCGATGAATAATACTCTTCTCCAGCCCATATGGGATGCCCAAATTACTAGTTCTCAATCATTTGATCCTTTGATCAGTGCATCTACTGATCAAACGATCAGATCAAGTTTTATGCTCATACCCATCTATTAGCAGGTCATTCAGGGACAGAGAAAACAACTGGAGAAATCCTTAGAAATGTCTGTTACCGAGTATTTTTGCAGACATAAACAAATACTGTCAGGAATGTGAAATATCTCAATGAAAGAATAATCCACCCAAGGTCCCGCTACAACCTTTGCCTATTATAGGTACGCTGTTCGAAAGAATTGGAATGGATTTCATAGGCCCCCTCCTCAAATCATCCACAGGTCAACAATTTGCCCTTGTACTGGTAGACTATGCTACTAGATATCGTGATGCATTTTCCATACGTAGACCAGATACTAAAGCTATTGCACAACAGTAGATAGAGGTTTTATATCAAGTAGGATTTCCAAAAGGAATACTCACAGACCAGTGTACTTCTTTTGTTTCAAAATTAACGTCACTTATATGTAAGCAATTAGACATTAGGCACATCAAAACATTGGTATACCATCCTCAAATGGATGGATAAGTAGAACATTATAATTGTTCTCTTAAGCTTATACTGAAAAATATGTCCAGTGAATGGAATAATTGGGAGCAGATACACCCTCTAGCACATTTCGTTTTGAGTGGTCAAGTGCAGAGTAGTTTAGGATGTTCTCCTTTTGAGTTGTTATATGGGCAAAAACCCCGTACCCTTTTGGTTATCACTCAGGAGCCTTGGGAAAATGACACAGAATAAGAAACAGGTACTCCACTAGCATACATAAAACAGCTGAAGGACTGTTTTGCGAAATTACAGGAATTAGCCTACAAGAACTTATATAAAAATAAGAAGGGACAAAAACAAGCACTGATAAGGGAAAGAAGTGGGGAATGTATCAGGCAGGTGATTGGGTACTTGTAGTATAGCCTACATCAGGACACAAAATGAAGTCCGAATGGAAATGACCGTTTAAAATACTTGAAAGAATAGGAAAGATACATAGAAATTTAAAATTGATCCACAGAAAGAACTGATTTTTCATGTAAATCTTCTAAATAAATGAGTAGGTCCCATTCCAAAATCTGTACCAGTAATCTCGGGGAGAACCTACATACCACCCTCAAATGACTCCCTGTGAATGAGGACCACTCCAGAGGCCAAAAAGAGGAACTGAAAAGAGTTGTACCACCCTTTTCCTCTGTTTTCTCAGACATACCCAGACTGAACATACTATCCATACCCAAGGAAAAGTGGTGAAACAAATACTTAAAGGATTCCGGCTGATAGAAGACTAGCCATCTGTACTGAAGTAGAGAAAATTGTAAATATGGTAGTTATAGAACCCTCTGAGAGTAACTGGTCCTTTCCCATAGTCCTTGTCCATGAACCGGATGGGAACATATGTTTTTGCTTAGATTTTAGGGCAGTTATTAGCATCTCTAAATTCGATGCATCACTACTTCCTAGAATCAATGAATTGACTGAAAAATTAGGAGATGGCAAATATATAACCACTATAGACCTCACAAAAGGTTGTTGGCAGGTCCCCTTAAAAGCAGAGGATAGAGAGAAAACTGACTTCTTATTCCAATTCAAAATACTTCCCTTCAGACTTCATGGGGCCCCTGTCATCTTCCAGCATCCTATGAATCAAGTATTAAAAGATCATCATGGGGGAGGAGCTTCACATCGGACCAAGATGGCGGCATGAAAGTCCAGCTCCGCCGGACCCGTCTCCCTACCCTAACATCCTGAGGCTAATCCTGGTTGTAGACCCTGCCGCTCGTCAGCGGAGGGTAAGCGGTGCGCTTTCCCGTGACTCCAGCCCGCTGCGACTTCGGGGACCGGAGCTACGCCTCCTGCAGATTGAGGCCTGACTGCTGGCGGGAGCCGGGGACTCGAGTCGGCGAGGGGGTTGGCCTCCAGTACAACAACACCGGAGCCGCAGACCGGATGTCGCCGGTCGGGCCCGGTACAATTCGGCTGCTGCCCACAACATCAGCAGAGCAGCGGCAGACTCGTGAGCGGCGGATGGCCCCCCCCGCCTAAGACTGTCTGTGCGACGATGTGGCATTGTTGGTGACCGCGAGTGACCCCCCACCCCCTGCCTTCGGCAGGAAGAACAGCTGGCTCCCGGAGGAGCTGGGGCGATGCAGTGGTGGGGCTGAAGGCCCAGGAGCAACGCAAGGAAGTGTCTGGTGCCCCCAGCTGGTGTGGCCTGTGGCGGGTGCCCGTTTTTCTGCCTTGGCCCCTGGATCGCCGGTGGCGGCCCCCCCGTCTACCAGAGGTGCATCTTTTGATTGCAGGGCGCTTGTGGGGGCAGTGTGGCGGCTTGCTGGTCTTCGGGATGGGGGCTGCTGCCTGAGTGCTCCACCCTGACTGTATGCTGACTATTGGCGCTTGGGGCCCTGCGGGTGAGACCTGCCCATACCTCTGGTCCCTGACCCGGTGGGCACCTCAACTCCTGGTTCCTTGCGTGGCAAATACCAACGTGGACGGAGGGAGTGTCACAGTGGCCCCATCAGGATACTGACCGAGTGAAGGAGCGCTCTATCCCCTTGGGCTATTTCTTTTGGGCATCTGGATTGTGGAGCTGACCCCTCCTGAGGGTGAGACATCGCGGGAGCCCCTGGCCATCCTTCGTTGGGCGTTGTGATCGGCTCGCTTGGTCCTTGCGAATCTGATGTTCAAGGGATTGTTGGTGATTGGTTTTGTTTTGTTAATGTCAGGTGACGTGGGGCTCAAGGGATTGTTTGTGTTTTGTTTGGCTTTGCTGTGTTCAGGTAACAAGACTGTGAGTGTATTCTTTCCATACCACCACAATGTCGAAGGTTACACAAGGATCGGGGATCAGTGTGCTTAGCTGGAATGTGAATGGCCTAGGGGACAAGATTAAGAGAGGGATGGTTAGTCAATTTATCCGGAAGCACTCCCCAGATGTGGCGCTGCTGCAAGAGACGCATCTTATTGGGAACCGTAGTATGGCCTTGCATAGGGAGGCTATAAGTTGGTGGCGCATACAGGGTTCACTTCAGGGTCTAGGGGAGTTGGTATCTTGATTAAAAACTCCTTTCCCCTGACTGTTCAGGCTACTTGGGTTGACAAGCGAGGCAGATGCATTGGAAAATCAGGGCAGTGGGAGGGGAGGACGATTACCCTTGTATCCGTTTATGTCCCGCCAGCTCTGCAATCTGAAACATTTCGCGATTTGGGTTCTATCTTCCTGACTCTACCCTTAGGCCTCTTAGTGATGGGAGGTGACTTTAATGTAGTCATGGACGGTGAGGTAGATCGACAACCTGCCCGGGTGCTGCGGCGGGCACAGAGGTTGCTCCCAGATTTTTCGAGACGACGGGGCTCGTGGATGGTTGGTGGGTACGCAATCCAAGTGGGACACACTACACACATGTTTCCGCTGCACACCAAAGCCTGTTCAGGATAGATTACATGCTAGTACCAGTGGCTCAGGCCCACAATGTTAGAGAGGCGTGGCATCTGGAGAGAGGCATATCGGACCATGCGCCGGTTTGGCTCCGGTTGGAGATAGACTGTTTACATGTAGGCACAATTGTCCCATTAATGCTTGGCAACTGAAAGACCCCGCCACTAAGAAGGAATTGATTAGGGTCACAGACAGGTATTTTCAGAAAAACAGGGAAATAGTGGATTCTGCCCAGACTCTGTGGGAAGCATATAAAACGGTAGTCCGGGGGGAGGCCTTGTCCTTGATAGAAGAGGAAGGAGCGTTTGGCGGATTTGGAAAAGGCCGAAGAGGAAGTGTTGAGATTGGAAAGAGAGGTGGTCCGGGCAGCCACACTGGAGGGGCTGCACCAGTTAAAACTAACCTGTATGAAAGAAACATAAAGGTGCGTTTTTTAGTTTACGTCACTAGTTATTTTATTTATTTGAACACTAGTGGAAATTTTTTTTTCTTTATATTTTCATAAGAAACCAATGTTTGGTGTATAAACACAAAAGCAATACAATAAAATATTTACAAAAAATTCATAATATACAAAAAACAGGTTTGCAACAAAGTCCCGTTATTTACCCGAATGCGAATACCTTCCAATTCCGCTTACCGTTCTTGGAAGGTTTGACTCCATTAGTGGAGAAGTGTGGCTCAATGATTCGAGCGGCAGACCCTGATGCAGAGGTCTAGCCCGGGACCAGGGTTCAATTCCCCGCCTCGGCGGGTCTTGGGCTCAAAATTCCACGGACCTGATCATTCTCGCCTCGGTGCCTATTCCAATCATGGAGTCCCACTCTGCAACTCTGGGCAATAGCTTGCTTAATCTCCACAACGGCCCCACAACGCTAAGGATGCCTGGCCTCCACCTTGGGGGTGCCCAGGAGTGGACGCCTCACAGGGAAAGCCAGGATGGGTTCCACAGCGGTATTCGTACAAGCGCCTTGAGACCCTTGTGGGTGAGTAATGCGCTATACAAGTATCAATTTACAATTTACAATTATAAATGATCGGCGGGTTTGGAAGGTTTGGCTCCGTTATAAATGATCGGCGGCGTGCAATTCAATCCCCCGAGTCCTGCAGAGGCAAGCCGGGTTTTGAGATTACTAATGTTAAAAAAGTTCAGCAGTATCCCCTCATCTTAGCCACCGGTATGTTTACTAACCTTAAGCTTCTGGGACATACAAATATCATCAACACACTTCGCCTTGCACTTTTTATGTTTCACTCTGACGTAGGTTAAAAACTCGTGTACGGCGCTTGTGACTGAGCATGCCTTTCTTGCATTGAAATGTTGTGATCTTTGGACGAACGACCGGTCTTTACACAACATTGTTGCTAATACAGGGCTAATAAAGTATTGTTGACACGACCTAATCCCGGGGACTATCACTTTAAAACTTCACTGATAATCAAAAGAAAACCGCAATCACGTGACCGCATTACTGGCCAATAACAATGCCGGTTGTTCAAGACCGACCGTGCACACCAGGAAATTGGATTTCTAAGGCGGGCGCCCAGAAGCTTACGGTTAGTAAACATACCGGTGGCTAAGATGAGGGGATACTGCTGAACTTTTTTGAACTCCGTACTGGGAAGTTCGAAACGCGTCGACCGGTTGTGTGGTCGTTTTGTCAAAAAATTGAAATAATTTGTTTAAATAGGTCCAATTAAGCAAGGTGCAAATATTTCATTTAAAAGCAGAAAAAAATCGTTAAAATATGAATATTGTATATATGTACATCCAAAGAAATTGATATACAGATTTGTGTCCATTTTTTGACATTAGACCTTTAGGATTTGTACTGTTTGTGTTGGATGAATGTAGATGGATGAATGTTTTGGCCAGTGTGCAAGTTTGGATGTGTCTAAAAACTGTTGGTAAATTGTTTTTTGTATATTATGAATTTGGTTTCTAATGAAAATATAAAGAAAAAAAATGTTTCCACTAGTGTTCAAATAAATAAAATAACTAGTGACGTAAACCAAAAAACGCACCTTTATGTTTCTTTCATACAGGTTAATTCTAAAATTAATTGAACAATACCCAGTATTGGCAGTTGTTTTGTTGTTGAATAGTTTGGACTCAGCCTTGCTGGTTAGGAGTCACGACCCTGTGTCGTTGTGACCAGTTAAAACTGCGGCAGGATGAGTTTAGAGGCCTCGCCAGGGACAAGGTCAAAGCACAGAATGAGGAGACACAGAGTAGTGTATGAGCACGGAGATAAAGCGGGGAAGCTAAAAGCCTGGCTTGAGAATGGAGAGTGGGCATCGCGGCTGGTACCGGAGTTTTGCGGAGTACTATAGAGGGATGTACACCTTTGAGGAGCGGCACACAGAGGCCGTGAATAGCGCAATGATCAGAGACATTAAATTACCCAAACTCTCGGAGGATGATAGGAAATATCTAGACTCGCCACTTACGGATGACAAGGTGGCGCAGGCCATAAGGGGTGTGCAATCAGGGAAGGCCGCCGTTCCAAACGGAATCCCTGTAGAGCTGTACAAGTTGAGCACCAACCGTCTCGCTCCGTTCCGCTGCTCTATGTATGAGGAGAGCAGAGAAGAGGGACTGCTCCCATACGACCAGCGAGTGGCCAATATTGTAGTCATACACAAGGCGGGTAAATCCAAAAGGAGTTGTTCGTCTTACAGGCCCATCTCGTTATTGAATGCAGAGCCTAAGGTCTTGGCAAAGCTGTTGGCGATAAGGCCGATCAAAGTTATGACTTCCCTGATACATGCGGACCAGTCCGGTTTCATGCCGCGTCGCAATACTGCCCTTAATTTGCGCCGCCTACATGGGGTGCTGGGCAGGTTACCTACGATCCAGGAGCCAGCGGTACTCGTATCCTTGGATGCCACCATGGCTTTTGATAGGGTCGAATGGCAATACCTATTTGCGGTGTTGGGAAAGATGGGTTTTGGGTCTGAGTTTATTAATTGGGTGCGTCTCCTATATGCGGCCCCTCTGGCCAGGGTTGTTGTCAATAATCGAAAATCCTCAGACTTCCCCCTCAGTAGGGGTACGAGGCAGGGTTGTCCCCTGTCCCCGCTTCTCTTTGCTCTGGCCTTGGAGCCGCGAGCGGCCTAGTTTCGGTGGGACCGATCGATTCGTGGCCTGCGCTGGACGCTGGATTGGGAGGACAAGATCTCTTTATACGCAGACAATATCTTGCTTTATCTCACTAATCCGAGGGGATCGCTGATATGTTTCCTAGATGTGCTTGTGATTTTTGGGAGGTACACAGGCTTCGCAATTAATTGGTCAAAATCGGTCCTTTATGTACTCAGGAGGATCCGCCGATAATTCCTCATACCTGCCCGATACGGATTGAGCCGATTGGGTTCAAATACCTCAGCATTTACGTAACGCTTGACCCGAAGCTACGATTTGCCAATAATTTGGGCCCCCCCTGTCTCGGTTACGGGGGGATGTAGCATGCTGGAAGGAGCTGCTGCTCTCCCTTCTTGGTAGAGCAGTGATTTTTAAAATGATGGCCCTTCCCCGGTTTTTGTATGCGCTCCAAAATGCTATGGACCCAGTCCGGGCCACCTATTTTAAAGATATAGAGTCCTTACAGAGACCGCTATTGTGGGGTGGAAAGCCCCGTATCGTGTTCACTAAACTTACTCTTTCATGGTACGACGGGGGAAAGGTCTCCCAGAACTTCGTAAATATTATTTGGCCTCTCAGCTAGCCGCAGTGAACCACGCTATTTATGGTCCCCCTGGGGACCCGGGATACGCCATGGACTGTTGGCAAGTGCCAGGGAGCGACTTCACGAGAGTGCTCTATGCCAGGCCCGATCGGTTCCCCCTCGCGGGACCCACGGCACACGCTGTTCAGGTGTGGCACTCGACTAACAGATATCTGAAGTGGGCGGGGAGGCTGACACTCGCCTCCCCACTGTGGAGCTCAGAGAGATTCGGCAGTCTGTGGCGGTCTAGGGGGTTCGATAAATGAGACCTCATTGGGATCACACAGATCAAGGACATCTGGGGTGGGGGTGTGGTCCACACGTTTCAATCTCTCCAGCACCAGTACCACCTTCACGACCGGGAACACTTTCGCTACCTTCAGATTAGTCATGCATTGCGCACACATATTCCCAAAGATACATCGCTTCCCGACGCCTCCCCCCCGGTGTTGGATGGTCACCTCCCCGAGAAGACCATCTCTTTAATCTACAGGAAACTCATAAATAATATGGAGGATCCACTGATATTTATCAAGACACGCGGGAATGAGGATGGGCTGGAATTCGATGAGGAGGACTGGAGGGAGGCGGTTTCCTCTCCACAGGTGGTGGCGATACAGATGCGGCTCAGGTTGGTGCAATTAAAGATTTTACACAGGTCATATGTTACGGGACCAGGTCTGATCTGTATGGGCCGTTTGGAGGGTGGGGAGTGCAGGAGGGGATGTGGGGAACTTGGAACGTTTATGCATATTTTTACTGGGAGAAGCTCCACGATAGGATGCGGGAGGTCCTAGGGGTGGAGATGAGGCCGGAGGCCCGTAGATGCATTCTCAATGTCTGGGAGTCTACAGATTTGAATGCGCACAGGAAGCAGTGGGCGACATTGCCATACATGGTGGCGAACCGTAATATTGCCCAGCTGTGAGAGGCAAACCAGTCGCCCCAAGTAGAGAAATGGGCGGAAGACTTGGATTGGCGCATGTTTCGAGAACGCGCAGTATATGCGGCTAGGGGGTGTCCTTCAAAGTGGGGGAAGGTTTGGGAGGCTTGGAACCACTACCGTGGAGACATCTGTGACCCCCTGATGCGCCAAGAAGAAGATGAAGTGCACGAGTCCCCTTGATCCACTTTCACTATTCTGTATTATATCTTCTGATGTATGGAAAGAAATGATGACGCCTGCAACAGTTTAAATTGTCACCTGATGTTTGTTTATTACTGATGGTTTAAATAAAAAGATTTAAAAAAAAGATGATGAATACTCATCAGCATATCTAGATGATATTTTTATTGTTAGCCCTACCTGTAAAGAACATCAAAAACATCTAACAAAAGTCCTGAATGAGCTGCCAAGAGCCAATCTACCATTGCTGCCCCTTTGACTGGTCTCTTAAAGAAAATAATCAAAAACTCATATTTCCACCAACCACCCATTTAAGCAGAAGAAGCTATCCAAAACTGATGATTACATCTAGCCCGATATCCCCTGATTTTCAGAAACCTTTTCAACTACAAACGGATGCCTTCAATTATGGTATTAGAGCCGTTTTATCCCAAAGTAATGAAGCAGGTGTGGAGATGCCCAACTTGTACATCAGTCCCAAGTTATTCCCTCAAGACATGATGTATCCAACTATTGAAAAGGGGAGCTTGGCTATTAAATGGGCGGTAGAAAAGCTGCTTTGAGCGTAAGCAGTTCATTCTTTGTACTGATCATGCTCCCTTAACCTGGTTGAGCCAAAATATAGGAAATAATCCAAGGTATCTCTGTTTGTTCCACTCACGGCAACCCTTCCAGTTTGAAGCCTGACACAAAAGATGGAAGGACTTCCTTGCTGACTTCTTATTCCATTTTGTCCTTTTCCCCATATGGGGAAATCCTGGGATGAGGTGTTTCACAATGTGGGAAACGAGGACTTGACAAATCACGCCCCCAGACTCAAATTCAACAAAACCTGTGCCCTTCATGTTTTACAGATGCAAAAAGAACAATTGATCGACAGAATGCAGAACAATGTCATACATTCACCCCAGTACAGAGATCTGGGCCTTGTTTTTTGCTCCCCTTTCCATTCCAGTTTGAACCCAGCCATATTCAAATCAGTCTTGACCCTGTGCCCAATCAATCAATCAATCAATCAATCAATCAGGAGATTGTAAGCGTGCTACTCACCCGCGAGGGTCTCATGGCGCAGTTCTGTTCAGTCGAAGAGCCAGGTCTTAAGCGCCTTCCTGAAGGCATTCAGGGAGGGGGCGCGTCTGATGTCGATCGGGAGCTCTTTCCAGGTCTTGGCCCCGATGTAGGAGAAGGCTCTTCTCCCTGATCTGGCTCTGCGCATGCGTGGGGTTTCAGTGAGGTTGGTGGAATGGAGGTTTCTTTTGGGTACGTGGAAGGTGAGTCTCTCGTTGAGGTATAGGGGTCCAGTGTTGTGGAGGCATTTGTAGGCGTGGGTGAGTATCTTCTGACGGGGAACAAGTGGAGGTTCCGTAGGTGTTGGCTGATGTGTTTGTGTCGAGGGATGCCGAGGACGAGTCTGGCGGCTGTGTTCTGTATCGTCTGGAGCTTGCCGAGTAGAGACTTGTTGATGGTGTACAGGGCGTTTCTGTAGCCGAGTCTGCTGGTTACGAGTGCGTGGGTGACTGTCTTCCTTGACTCGGAAGATTCATTTGAAGGTCTTACAGAGGGCGTTGAAGCAGCTGGAGGCGACGGCGTTGACCTGTCAGTTCTTGGAGAGGGAGGAGTCCAAAAGGATGCAGAGGTTTTTGGCGTGGTCCGTAGGGATGGGTAGGGAGCCGCGGGCGGTGGGCCAGGAGCTGAGGGCAGTGGGCCACCAGGTGTTGTTCCATGCTGACGGGGTGTTTCAGAGGACAAGGACTTCTGTCTTCTCCGAGTTGAGCTTCAGGCAGCTGTTGCTCATCCAGGATGGTTTGGTTGAAGTGGATGCGGTTTCCTCCTGTGAAGATGGGGGTTGAGGGAATGTCCTGCCTTCTGGGTCGGCCTGGTAACGAGTTGTTTCAGTCTGATGATGGTGAGGTTGTCCAGGAGGGTGGTGGAGTTGGGGTTGCTGGGGTTGTCGAGGTAGAAGTTCAGGTTTCCGATGAGTATGTAGTCCATAGAGGTGATGGTGTGAGGGGCAATGAAGCCGGTGATGGTGTCTGCGAAGAGGGCTTGGGGGCCAGGGGTTTGTAGGCGAGGGTGCAGCGGAGTGGGGAGTTGGGCTGGTTTGGACCTGAAAGTCCAGGTGTTCGGCCGCGGGGAAATTGTTGCTCAAGGTGGAGGGAGTTTTTATGTGCGATTGCGTATCCTCCTGGCAGGTGGTTGGGGCAGTCCTTCCTCTGGATCTTGTATCCGTCCGGTGTATTGTGATGGTGATGTCAGGGGCAGAGGAGGCGTTGGTCCAGGTTTCTGTAAAGAAGGCAACATCAGGTGAGAGGGCGTCCAGGAGGTTCCAGATCTCTATGGCGTGCCTGTGCATGGAGAGCACGTTGAGGAGGATGCATCTTAGGATGTCGTCGGTGTTGGCGGCGGGGACGGTGGTGAAGGTTTTGCAGCAGTGGCGCCAGGAGAACTATCTGTGGGTCGTGTTTGACGTGGACTGCTCCTCAAAACGAGAATGGGTCCTGGCTCACACTCAGCGCGGCTGAGCCAATATGATCAAAAAACAAAGAGATTGCCACTACTGAGACTTGCTTGTGTGTCAATTCAAAAATAGTTTCATGAAAGAAAACATGAAATTGTGCTTTAGGAATTGCAATTTCACTCCAGAGAATATTATTCAATACACATTTAATTTTTGAAGTGCTTTTTCAAAGGGAAACATTTTTAATTACACATTTCCATACATATATCTACACAAACATATAAGAAAGACAAAATATATAATAACACGCTGCAACAATCGCCACTCAAATCAGTAAGTCTGATCAACAGTCGTATCACATTCATACAAAACATTCACTCCAAAGAAACAAATGAAAAACAAGGTCCCATTAACACAATAACCTATGTGATCAACAGTCAAAATATTGCTGATACATGAGTTAATATACATTAAATTTTTCAGGGAAAGAAGTTAGCAAAATCCATCAAACATTCTTTATATGTGTGGGGACCCAGTTGGTCGACGCGTTTCGAACCCCTTCTAGATTTTGGGGTTCTCCTCAGGACCAATAACTGTCTTTAGTTCTTTCGGGTGTGATCTACAGTCCATATGTGTGTAACGTCAGGTTGTCAAACATTAACAACATGTGTTCAAAACGAATGAGGCATGGATGGAAACCCTTTTGGACAGTATCCTCAGTGACAAATACATGTGCACAGCCCCCCAGTGGAGTTAACTTCACTGATCCTACACGGAGGACCGATGTGGAGACGGATTGTCTGTCTCTTTTTCTTCTTTATCGGGCGGTAAATAATTTCGGACGCGGTGCGGTTCCACTGCGGTCTGACTCAATCTGGCAGCCGTTCACAGTGAACAGTGAATGGCTGCCAGATTGAGTCAGACCGCAGTGGAACCGCACCGCGTCCGAAATTATTTACCGCCCGATAAAGAAGAAAAAGAGACAGACAATCCGTCTCCACATCGGTCCTCCGTGTAGGATCAGTGAAGTTAACTCCACTGGGGGGCTGTGCACATGTATTTGTCACTGAGGATACTGTCCAAAAGGGTTTCCATCCATGCCTCATTCGTTTTGAACACATGTTGTTAATGTTTGACAACCTGACGTTACACACATATGGACTGTAGATCACACCCGAAAGAACTAAAGACAGTTATTGGTCCTGAGGAGAACCCCAAAATCTAGAAGGGGTTCGAAACGCGTCGACCAACTGGGTCCCCACACATATAAAGAATGTTTGATGGATTTTGCTAACTTCTTTCCCTGAAAAATTTTATGTATATTAACTCATGTATCAGCAATATTTTGACTGTTGATCACAAAGGTTATTGTGTTAATGGGACCTTGTTTTTCATTTGTTTCTTTGGAGTGAATGTTTTGTATGAATGTGATACGACTGTTGATCAGACTTACTGATTTGAGTGGCGATTGTTGCAGCGTGTTATTATATATTTTGTCTTTCTTATATGTTTGTGTAGATATATGTATGGAAATGTGTAATTAAAAATGTTTCCCTTTGAAAAAGCACTTCAAAAATTAAATGTGTATTGAATAATATTCTTTGGAGTGAAATTGCAATTCCTAAAGCACAATTTCATGTTTTCTTTCATGAAACTATTTTTGAATTGACACACAAGCAAGTCTCAGTAGTGGCAATCTCTTTGTTTTTTGACGTGGACTGCTGGCACTTGTTGTTTCTTCCAGGGTTGAGTGCAAGGAGGGCGGCTGAGTCGTAGCGGTGGATGGTCAGAGATGCAGGGTTCCTGGCGCTGGTGGCAGATGGGCTTGTCTTTGGTGCACCAGCCACAAAATAGGGGAGGGGGAGGGAAAGCGCAGCCGGGAGGCAGGAAGTGGCATGGGCCTGCAGGGGTGGTGGGGGCAAGGGCTACGAGAACAGGCACAGGGATACTATGAAAACAGAAGCAGACGGCAACAATTAAAATGACAAAATAATCAGGCAGAGAGCGGGTCGAGAGCGGTCTTGAACCCTGCTTGCACCAGGCAGCGGCAGCGATGGACAAGCAGAGCTGTGGGGGAGAGAGAGCGGGTCTCTGGCCAGAAGGTCAGACGACTCGCTCAATCACCCGCACAGCGGCTGCCATAAAATAGGGGAGGGGAGGGAAAGCGCAGCTGGGAGGGGGGAAGCGGCAAGGGAGAGGGGCCTCAGGGCGGCGGCGGGGCAAGTGCTACGAGAACAGGAACAGGTGTAAAAGAAAACAGAAGCAAATGGCAACAATTAAAATGTCAAAATAATCAAAAGACATGTAACAAGGCAGGCAATACCGGCAGAGGACCAGGGGCAGGCCCAATGGGAACAGTCCGGCCCAAAATGCCAGGCGAGGTTCTGCCTGGACTGGAAATAAGCATCCTAGGAATGGTTTTGTGGTTTCAGCCCTCATCAGCCAAGATAGCTTGATTCCAGTGGCATGGAGAGCACGGGACCCACGTCTGGCCAAATCCCGTCCCACTTGGGAGACAAATGCAAAAAGAACAATTGATTGACAAAATGCAGAACAATGTCATACATTCTTCCCAGCAAACAAAACAGGTGATGGATCGAATGTGGATCAATGTCACACATTTACCCCAGTCCAAAGATCTGGGCCCAAATCCATCGTTTTTTTGCACTCCACACCACCCCGGGTTAGACAATGGCGATATGCAAATCAGCTCTGACCCTGTGCCCCATGGGAACAGTCCAGTCCAAACTACAAAAGCCATGTCCTTCCCAGAAAGGAATCAAGCATCCGAGGACCGGACCGGTTTCGAGGTAACACCTCTCATCAGCCCGGCTAGCTTGACTCCAGTGGTGTGGAGTGCCTGGGACCCACGTCTGAGCATCCCCAGCGCACTGGGGTGAATGTGTGACATTGATCCACATTCGGTCCATCACCTGTTTTGTTTGCAATTGCCGCCATAAGTGCGCTGGGGATGCTCAGACGTGGGTTCCAGGCACTCCACGCCACTGGAGTCAAGCTAGCCAGGCTGATGAGAGGTGTTACCTCGAAACCGGTCCGGTCCTCGGATGCTTGATTCCTTTCTGGGAAGGACATGGCTTTTGTAGTTCGGACTGGACTGTTCCCATGGGGCACAGGGTCAGAGCTGATTTGCATATCGCCATTGTCTAACCCAGGGTGGTGTGGAGTGCAAAAAAACGATGGATTTGGGCCCAGATCTTTGGACTGGGGTGAATGTGTGACATTGATCCACATTCGGTCCATCACCTGTTTTGTTTGCAATTGCCGCCATAAGTGCGCTGGGGATGCTCAGACGTGGGTCCCAGGAACTCCACACCACTGGAGTCAAGCTAGCCGGGCTGATGAGAGGTGTTACAGCGAAACCGGTCCGGTCCTCGGATGCTTGATTCCGTTCTGGGAAGGACATGGCTTTTGTAGTTCGGACTGGACTGTTCCCATGGGGCACAGGGTCAGAGCTGATTTGCATATCGCCATTGTCTAACCCAGGGTGGTGTGGAGTGCAAAAAAACGATGGATTTGGGCCCAGATCTTTGGACTGGGGTGAATGTGTGACATTGATCCACATTCGGTCCATCACCTGTTTTGTTTGCAATTGCCGCCATAAGTGCGCTGGGGATGCTCAGACGTGGGTCCCAGGCACTCCACACCACTGGAGTCAAGCTAGCCGGGCTGATGAGAGGTGTTACCTCGAAACCGGTCCGGTCCTCGGATGCTTGATTCCGTTCTGGGAAGGACATGGCTTTTGTAGTTCGGACTGGACTGTTCCCATGGGGCACAGGGTCAGAGCTGATTTGCATATCGCCATTGTCTAACCCAGGGTGGTGTGGAGTGCAAAAAAACGATGGATTTGGGCCCAGATCTTTGGACTGGGGTGAATGTGTGACATTGATCCACATTCGGTCCATCACCTGTTTTGTTTGCAATTGCTGCCATAAGTGCGCTGGGGATGCTCAGACGTGGGTCCCAGGCACTCCACACCACTGGAGTCAAGCTAGCCGGGCTGATGAGAGGTGTTACCTCGAAACCGGTCCGGTCCTCGGATGCTTGATTCCGTTCTGGGAAGGACATGGCTTTTGTAGTTCGGACTGGACTGTTCCGATGGGGCACAGGGTCAGAGCTGATTTGCATATCGCCATTGTCTAACCCAGGGTGGTGTGGAGTGCAAAAAAACGATGGATTTGGGCCCAGATCTTTGGACTGGGGTGAATGTGTGACATTGATCCACATTCGGTCCATCACCTGTTTTGTATACATTCATCCCAGTGCAGACATCTGGGCCTGAATCCATCGATTTTTTGTTCCCCATGCCAATTCAGTTTGAAACACTCCATATGCAAATCAGTCTTGACCCTGCGACCAATGGGAACAGTTCAAACGGTCCGGCAAAGCAAGGGAATGACAGGAGCACACACAAGCACAGCAGGACACCATATGCCCAAGTCAGTCCTCACAAACAAGAGCTGGCTTACATTAAACAGACCGGGCCCTGGACATATGCTTCAAATCGATGGGGAGCTCAGCAGCGCCTCATGCAGCAAGCCGGGTCCACAAGGGTCAGGGACTCCCTTTGCATCATTCAGTGGGGCACACCGGAATTCGCCGTCACTACAGCCATCCGACCTCACCCATGGCCCCCCGACCAGCCCGAGCCGTCAAATATGCTCTTAGGCCTGCCCCCGGTCCCTCTCCCCAGGGGGCCACCACAACCAACACGGGCCAATTTCGAGCAGCCCAGCAGGGCTGAAGGTATTATGTAGCAGGTGGGGGGGTGGTACAAGCGAAGCGAGCTCACCTCAGGTGTGTGGAGCCCATGCCCTTCCTTCCTCCATAAAAAGGATCGCTGGAATCTGCCTTGCGTATCCGTATACGGCATAGCCCGGTCATCGCTGCGCCCCGCTGACTACGCCTGCCTCATGACTCGAAGGCCATCTCTGCGGTGGTCTCAGGCGCCCAGTTTCAAAAACGTCACTGAGCCATGCAGGTACCGTCATGGGGCCAGGGCAACCGCCTCAGGTGCGGTTGGGGAATGATGGGTGGCAGGATGGATGAAGTTTGCTGGGAACCCTGGCGGAGCCTAAATGCTGTGTGGCCATCTTGGTTGGCAGCTTGGCCACGCCCCACACTCTAAGCTCACGTTTGAAAACTATCATTTGGAATAAATACTTAGTGAAGCGCTATTTTGAGACATATAAATGTAAAAGCTTTCATGTGTTAAAGAAATTCACTTTTTTTTATTTTGAAGGCTATATCATATTTTACGTGATGTTTGTTGCTTGTTTTAGGTAGCACACCTTTTCAAGGCTTGGCTTGTGCATGGGCTCTAAGAGTCAAGCCAGAGCCTTAGCTCAGCTCTACCTGTTCATGTGTCAGCTCTTCCACCTCTACCCCCAAAACACACCGCCGAATTTCAGTTATAAAAAGACAGTAAAAATGGAGGGGTGTGGCGTGAATGCGGAGGGAGATGGCGGCATGAGTTTTCAGCTCCACTCTGGAGGAACATGCTCCTGCAAATACTGATGGTGCTTTGGGACGCAGCCTCTTGGTAGAGGAGGTCCTGTGACAAGAATGTGAAGAGGCACCATTTGATCCGAGCACTATGCCTAGAAGCGGATGATTCCGGGGGATACCAAACGGCTCTGTAGCTGCACTGGAGGTAGGGCCGCAAGGATGGCAAAACACGTGTCTCTACGGGCTCCCTCACAGCTCTGCTCTCTACCGATCAGCTTCTTTTAGTGATCTGTCCTCAAAATGGCGGAAGTCTGAATTTCCGGGGCCAAACAGCTCATCACTCTGCTCTCCTGTCTCACTGCTCCTCAGTTTCTGACTAGGTCGGACTGCACTAGTGGTCACAGACATGAACAAGATCCTATTCCTGTATCTCTGCCTGTACTTCTGGTCAACTACCCGAATGCCTGTCCTTGAAGCCTGACTCTAAGATGGTGCCCATACCAGAGTTGATCTGTACAAGCAGTCTGCACTTAGCTCTGTTAACTAGGTCTCTACTCGTGTACAGCTATTACGCAGAAACTTGCTAAAGGTACATGACAACCCTCAATGGTATCTATAAAACACCATTCTGCTCACCTGAACTAACAAGTGCCTGGGGTCTGCATCTAGAGACTCACTGCTGCAAAATGACCAACCAGGATTACTAGTTCACCAGATTTGAGTTGCACATGAGAGTGTCAGTAAAAATACAAATCTAACTCAGCTTCCTTGGTGCCATTTTAGGGTGACCAAAACCAAAGCAATCTCAGCGCAGTCCCAGTGTAATTCCACTGCTTCCACGATCATCTATAGTACCGTTCTCAGTTGCTCACATCTCTAGCTCCTTTAGTCTCACAGCAGCAATCAAAAATGGTGAAAAAGGACAATAAACAATCGCTAAAATGAGTGAAAGTGAACTGTCTGCACAAAGACTCTCCAGTAAATGCTAAACAAGACAAACTCAACAATGGAAATAATCCTTAAAAAACTTGCGGATGTTCACGACTTGGCTAAATCGACAAACACAAAACACTGACATCTTGCAGAATGAAATCGCAGCCATTCGTCAAGACATGAAGCAAACAAGCTCCAGAATGGGAGGGGCAGAAAACAGGATCAGCCACCTAGAAGACAAGAGGAATATAATAAAAAAGTCCATTCAAAATCTCCGTAACGTTTCTCATTCTTTTGCTAAAGATATATCAGAATTAGAAGACAGGAACAGGCGTGGCAACCTACGTATTTATGGCATGCCGGAAGGTGAAGAAGATTCAGCCCACTCCGGCACTGCCTTTCTAGAGAAATGGTTCCCCCAGGCTACCAACTTAAAGTGTGACAAGGATCTGGAATTGATAGGGCCCACAGGGTCTAAACACGGTTATCTCCAAACCACAAATCACCTAGACCAATAGTATGCAAACCACTAAGATATCAACATGTGGATCTCATCCTGAACCATATGAGGAAGCACAACCACATACTATGAAAGGCACACAAATTTTCATCTCTCAGGACTACTCAAAATTGACTGTTGAAACACGCAAAGGTTTCTTAAACCTAAGTCCTAAAATGAAAACAGCAGGAATACAAGGTTCATTCATTGCTCCAGCAAAATTCTGGATTATCTCACAAGGCATCTCTCACGCGTTCACGGCCCTGCTCAACAAGTTCCTAGAAGAGAAAGGAGAAATGCAAATGGATACGTCGGTTCCCAAGGACTCGATCCCTACTACCGTCCACGACCGCTCTAGCTCTTGAATGTGGTGTCTATTCTTGAACCTGTCTCTAACAGAACGTATGTTAACATGTAAGACTATGTATCTTGCACCTGAAATGAAATTAAATGAAATTTAAACTTTATTGTTTAGTTAATTAAAACCATAACAATTTTCTGAATGTCACACAACAGATATAAAATGTATAAATTTATCACTAAAATGATTGATAAAAAGACTTAATGATAAGAAATTCAAATCATTAATTGTTCATATTGTTTTTATACGTTTCTCAAATGCCTGCAAGAACTTCACCAGCTTGCAGTGTATTCTTGGAGCGGTAGTGTCCAGACTTCCAATAATGGCTGATCTACATGTTCGTAGTTTCATGGACCGATAACTTTCCTTTAGGTATGACCGTTCCTTGGATAGCATCTTACAGTGACAAATTATGTGTATTAGATCCTCTTTAGGGCTACCACACAGTCGACAAGAAACATCATCAAGCAGTTTCCAGGCAGGTTCATTGGCTCGTGTCGGAAAGTCGCCAAATCTCAAAGCCATCAGCTTTTTCTTAATAAAAATAGAGTAAGTTGTTTCCAGGTATAGTGCAGCTGTCAATGTCTTATAGCCATTTATCACAGCCCATGAGTGCGAACGATGGGAGAAAATTTCTTTGTCCAAAATGAACGAGTGGAGTTTGGCCACTTTATTTAGGGTCTCAAATCAAGTATCTTTATTTAGATATAAAACAATATCTTTAAAAGTGTTTCCTAAATCACAATATGTACAGTTTTGTGAGAAAAAAGATTTAAAAGAGAAACCCGTACAGACATAAATAGCGTAAAAATAAAAAAATTAAGAATTTAAGCTGTTTTATAAAAGATGACCTGGCGTGTCTAAAACATCTCCCATCGTATTCAATTATAAAGTCAAACCATAGAGGGTACGTGCTACAAAGTTTCGATTGGTGTTATTACCCTCCTGGTTGATAGGGATTCTGTTAGTAAATTCCTATGGCAGGGCACAAAGCCCAGAATCTCTATGAAAAAGCTCAAGCTGGCAAGCACAAAGGAGGCCTATCCCTACCTATCTTCAGAAACTATCAAACGGCCTTTCTATGCAAACAGGGTGCCAATTGGTTCATTGACAACCCATCTTATAAACCCCCTTGGTTGGCGATAGAAAATTCTCTCATACAGAACATTCCTTTTGCTGCATTAGCCACAATAGACATAATTCACCTGTCACACTGTAGAAACATTATGCAGAATACCAAAAGAGCACTCCTGATCCTTGATTCACGTCTGGGGGGTAAAGTTGCAACATTCCTACCTGTCTTCTCTATGGTATAATCCCACACTCAAAATCGAAGGTTCCCCATTTTTCTGGTCGAACTGGTCATGTAAAGGCATTAACCTAGTACACAACATCTTCGAAGGTACTTCTCCTCAACTATTCTCATCTTTGCAAAATCGGTTCAATCTCATAAATCCATACTTTTATGAATTCCTGCAGCTTAAAGTAAGACCTGCTAAAAAGAATCTCTTGGATGCCAATGCCTATTTCCCTACCCTCTTGAGCCGCCTACTCAGGGTAGGTCACCTTGTCTCTAGCATATATAAAATTCTCCTTCCAAACCCAAATAAAACGTTATCACGTAACCAGCGAAAATGGAAAGCTGAATCGAATAAGAAAGATATAGCTTTTGACTGGGTCACCATTAACAAATCCCCCTTCTCTCATAAAATGTCACCTATTTTATCACAAACTAAGTATATGAAAATAAATAGGACATACTGGACTCCCGCCAAACTCTTCAAAGTTGGACTCAAACAAGATCCCAACTGCTTGTGCCGTTATAAACAAGACCAAAATCAACAGTTGATGGACAGAATGCAGAACAATGTCATACATTCACCCCAGTACAGAGACCTGGGCCTAAATCCATCGTTTTTTTTGCACTCCACACCACCCCAGTTCAGACATGGCCATATGCAAATCAGCCTTGACCCTGTGCCTCATGGGAACAGTCCAGCCCGAACTGCCAAGCCATGTCTTTACTGGACCGGACTCAAGCATCCTAAACCGGTTTCTGGCTATCAGCCGTCTTCAGCCAGGATAGCTTGACTCCAGTGGTGTGGAGAGGGCTCCCTAGCACACATGCTATTTGAATGCCCCCTCCTCCAAGTCTTCTGGAATAAATTTTTAGACTGAATCAAACATGCCCTAAATATTCTTCCCACAAAAGAGTTCTCGTCCATTATTCTGGGTCCTCTGGACCCCCAACTCAAAAAGGACAACATCCGTTTTTTAACTAGATCTAATGCTCACTCTGGCCTGCAAGATAATACTAATCAACTGGAAAAACTTTAAAGCAATCTCTTCCTCTATGTGGCAAGAGTGGTTAACTTTCTTCAGAGGTGCCGATAACATTGCACTTCATCTATCCCCTTGGCGAGCCTCGTGTTGTTCAATATGGAACACACTAGACGCAATTGCCTTTATCCACAAGCCTCCATGACCTCTCCTCAAAGAAAGTCACCTCTCCTTCAGCAAGTTCCTTTCACGACAGATAGAATACACTTCCGCCAGCATTATACTAATGCCAAGGTCACCCTCACCGCCATCCTCCCTCATCCATGTGAGACAATCACTTTTTATTCTCACATGTGCACATCTGATATATACACTGGGTCCCTCCTATAACACTGTATAATCACACTGGTGCAATCGATTTCACACAGCTTAAGTATCTAAATAAGGTTAAGACCCTAGGTGTTTCGTAGTCGTCAAGATACATTAATCAGATCGCATCTTTTGATCAGTCGCATCAAAGTGTTTTACTTGTATGTATATCGCTGATGTACGACACATTTGAGAATCTTAAGTCCTTCTACGAAACTATAGGTATGTAACCTTGCTCTTCAAATATCACTGATCCAATGTAATATTTAAGCCCAATTGTACTTGTATTTATTCATACGCAAAGATGTGACCTATATCAATCGCATAATTGTTTTATGAATCAACATTTGCGCAGCCTTTTCCTCTCCCCTCAATGTAACCCGCCTCTCTCACTGTATATTTCTTTCTTTCACCACTGTCTATCTCTGGTTGCAAAACTAAATAAAATATACTGAACACACACAAAAAAAAAAGACAGTGGAAACATTTTGTCGTTCCAATGTTGAAATGGAGGAAGCACTAAACAATTGTTTTCTCCGTTACCTCTTCTGCCGTGATTGGGTGGGCTAAAGGTCATGTTTGGGTGGGCCTGTCTAGAACCGGGCCTGATCATCAATCTAATCATTCTTTTCCAGTCACAGCAAAAGGAATTTTAGTGAAAACTTTACACTAGCACAGACTTCCACCAAATGAGGTCTGAAGTTATTTCTTTATACCCAGTGCTTGAAATGGAAAAATAGAAGTACAGGTACTCAGTAGCAGAGTACCTGCTTGTTTCTGAGAAGTACCGGTACTCTCCAATCAAAAGTATAGCATTTCTCTTGAGAAGTGCCGGTACGCTCCCTCCCAAAATTAAAAAGTACCGGTACTACCCTACCAGACAGTACCGGCCCATTTAAAGCACTGTTTATACCACGTGTGAATAGTTCATCCTGCTTTTATTTCCTTGCCTTTTCATTTTTTTCATCATAAATGCAGCAGTGCAAGATTCAAATGAAAGGAATGTCACTTCAGCATACCACAAAAAGAGTAATTCAAAATTTGCAAACATTCGTGACAAGAATTTTCAATTCTATTAAGGACTAGGAGGCGAGGATTATGCTTTCTCATTTCTTTAATGAAATGCTCATCAGCCAATAAAAAACAACCAAAACTACATTTCCCATGAACACTAGGGAATGACCATAGAGACTACCCTATAAAAGGCCCAAACATTAGTCCTTCTTCCTCTTTCTTTGTGGAAACAGTTCCAGATCAAAAAACAATCCCAAGTAAATCAACAAAAACAGTTCTAAACACGCTGCAGAAATCCAAAGGATCTTGAAGCAGAGGACCGAAGAACACTGGGTCCGTGGACCAGGAGACGCAGGAGACTCCAGAAGAAGATGGTCAACATCATTTTGGGTCTGAACCTGAAAAAGATACATAGCCGTAACATCCAAATAATGGAAGAAAGTCAAAGCAATCCAGGGGGGGAAAAAGAACAAGGATAAATAAACCTGCATCAGTAGGTAAGCAGCATACAGTACATAACAATGCAAATGAATCATAAAAGGGTGGGATAATCCTCGCCTTCTAGTCCTTAATAGAATTGAAAATTCTTGTCACGAATGTTTGCAAATTTTGAATTCTATGTCAGGACAGGAGGCTCCGATTATGCTTTTTTAAAGCTGATCCACCACAACAGAAGCAACACTAACAATAGGTTTATAATAAAGCATCTTGAAAACAGAGTCTGAAGACCAATCTGCAGCTTTCATAATATCAAATAGAGTGACACCCATGGAAAAAGCCTTAGAGGCCATTGCCCCCCTCGCAGAATGTGCACCAAAAACAGACACATCAATGCCCGCTTCGGACATTAGCCAACGCACCCAGCGAGCCAGAGTAGCTGGGGTAACAGGGCGAAATGGTTTCTGTAAGGCAATCAACAACTGACCTTGCATGTCTGTACGCAAAGAAGCGGTACTCACCTCATAATCCTTCAGACACTGGACAACACAAAGATTGGGATGATCAGGAAAAGAGGGATACGTAATGGAAGAAGTATTAGACTTAGTCCTCCTAGAGAGAATAAACGTAACACCCTCAGGAGTGAAACTGCGGCCCGCAAGATCCAAAGCGCGGATATCTGAAACACGTTTGCAAGATACCAGACACAATAACATGGTCAATTTCGCAGACAACTGCTTACGAGATAATAAGAGATTAGAAGGCCAAGCCTCCAAAAACCGCAGAACAATAGAAACATCCCATAAAGACACATACTTAGGAGTGGGAGGTTTCGCAAGACGAATCCCTTTAAGCAATTTGGAAATGAAGGGGTGCTCACCAGCAGGTTTGCCATCAATCTGGACATGACCAGCTGAAATAGCGGATCGAAAACTATTGACCGTCCGATAGGCCAGACCTGACGTGGCCAGGGAGGTCAAAAAATTAATGATCAAACTGACATCCGCTGAAACAGGATCAACTTCCCGTTGAACACACCAATCACACCAGCGTTTCCAAGCCCCTTTATATCGTTTGTGAGTATTGGGAGACCAGGCGTCACTAATGAATTTGGCAGCGTCGCTAGAAATGCCCGGGATCGTCCAACGATCCCCGAGATTCGCCATGCCAGCAACTGGAGAGAGCCGGACAGAATGAGGGGATGTGGATCTCCGAGAGAATCCAGCAACAGATTCCACTTCAGGGGAAGAAGGAGCGGAGGTTCGCAACACATCTCTAAGAGAACCAGGAACCACGCCTGAGCCCTCCACAGAGGAGCAATCAGAATCAGCTCCGCCCGAAACCGCTTGGTGTAAGCCAACACCCTGGGAAGCATCATGAATGGGGGAAACGCATAGCAGAGAGTCGATGGCCACTGTTGAAGAAAAGCATCTGTGGCCAGAGCCAAGGGATCCGGTCTCCAACTGTAAAACCGGGGAAGTTGCGCGTTGAGGCGAGAGGCAAACAGATCCAGGTGACACTGGCCCCACTGCCGAAGAATGGCACGGAAGACTCGAGGATGAAGCCTCCAGTCACTGAAATCCCGAAGATGTCTGGAGTGCCAATCCACAACCTGATTGTTGCGACCCGGAAGATATTCTGCAATAACCGTGATCTTCCGTTGCAGACAAAAATGCCAAAAATCCTTGGCTATCTCCGCCAACACCTTGGACCGAGTCCCGCCCAGCTTGTTGACATAGCGGACTGCGGACACATTGTCCATCCGGAGAAGTATGCAACAACTCGTCTGAAGGGGAGAGAAACACTTGATCGCAAAAGAACCCGCTAGGAGTTCCAGACAATTTATGTGGAGAGACCACTCCTGGGGGGGACCAACGGCCCCCCGTCGAGACAGACCCGCAACGGGCTCCCCAACCCCACTGACTGGCATCGGATTCGACCACCAGTTCCGGAGACGCACCGAACAGGGCTCGACCGTTCCAGGCCTCCATGTGGTCCAGCCACCACTGCATCTCCCACCGCACTTCCTCTGAAAGAGCAATCTGATCCGAATATCGGAGGCCTTTCCGGAGATGCTGAATTTTCAGACGCTGCATCGCCCTGTAATGTAGGGGGCCCGGAAAGATTGCCTGAATGGAAGACGCCAGTAGACCTACTACACGTGCCAATGACCTCAATGACACAGTCTGTCTGGAAATAACAGACGTCAATTCCCTCTTGATGTAACGCATCTTCTGGCCGGGCAAGAGAAGCTGGCAAGCCACCGAGTCTATCTGAAAGCCCAGAAAATCTATAGATTGAGTGGGGACCAAAACCGATTTCGGAATGTTGACCAGAAAACCTAGAGACTGCAAGAGTTCGATGGACCACTCCAGATGTTGCAGAAGCCTGAGAGGACAATCCGCCATAAGGAGAATGTTGTCCAGATATATGATCAATCTGACCCCCCGCGACCGTAGATGTTCTCCAACTGGTCTCAGTAGTTTCGTGAAGCACCATGGTGCCGACGAAAGGCCGAACGGGAGGACTTGATACTCGTGCCAACTCCCCTGCCACTGAAATTGGAGAAACCGACGATGGGGCTTGTAGATCGGGATTGACAGATATGCGTCCTTCAGGTCCAGACGGACCATCCAGGCCCCTTTCCGAAGGAGATCCCGCAATAGATGGATGCCCTCCATCTTGAAGTGTCTGTATACAACTCCGCCGTTGAAGTCTTTTAGGTTGAGAACTAGGCGAGACCCGCCTCCTTTCTTCTCGACCAGAAAGACTGAGCTGACAAAGCCCTTCGGACGACGGACGGTAGGAACAATCGCTCCTTTCTGCAGGAGAACTTCGATTTCCTCTGACAGACAAGCCTGCGCGTGAAGGGAAAACAGCAAAGGAGGGGGAAGACGGGTCTGATGCAGAAGGTGATAGAACTCTATTTTGAAACCCTGAACGGTTTCTAGCACCCATGCATCGTTGGAGATCATACGCCAATTGTTTAGGAAAAATTGCACTCTGCCCTCCAACATCACATCGCAAGCATGAATCAGGCTCACCTGCAGCGCTGGAATCCTGGAAATGTCCTTGCTGTCCACCTGACCGACCTTTGCCATACTGTCCCTTTCCTTTGCGGGATGGATAGAAATTTGCACGAGTGGAGTATCCAGAGTCATA
The DNA here is from genome assembly GCF_964263255.1 of Lissotriton vulgaris. Classification (NCBI taxonomy): domain Eukaryota; kingdom Metazoa; phylum Chordata; class Amphibia; order Caudata; family Salamandridae; genus Lissotriton; species Lissotriton vulgaris. The sequence goes on along the minus strand of NC_141689.1, from coordinate 1,075,086,441 downwards.
GTTTCCACCACGCTGCTGTGAGGCCCCTCTCTGGGACTGCTGCTGCGACCCACGGCCGAACGAACGTCCCCGTTGTCGTCCGGCCTTGGCAAAAACCGGACGCATGGCCCGGCGCAAGGATGCCTGTGCTTTGTCAATTCCACTAAAGGTGGATACAAACTTTGTTAGTTCTTTTAAAAACGGTTGACCAAACAATAGGCCCTGCGCCTCTGGACCCGATTCCGAAGTTGCCAATTCTGCTAATTTTGGATCTAACTTAAGCAAGATGGATCTACGCCTTTCCGCAGAAACGGCGCAATTAACATTTCCTAGCTGGCAGACAGCCCTCTGCGCCCACTCAATGAGCTCGTCAGGGTCCACAAGAGCCGAAGCTTCTTTAGCCCGAAAGCCTAGATCAAGAATCTTGGAAAGGGGACCAAGCATGTCCAGCAACTTATCCTGGCACGACCTCCAGGAACGGTCCAGGCCCTTCTTAGGATCCTTCGAATACTTTTTTAGGTAGGTGACCATCATCGGATCCACCTCTGGAGTTTCGGCTAGGTGATCCGCAAGGTCAGGTCTCAGGCACTCCGAACGAAGCCTAGCCCGAACTGACGCTTCAAATGGCTGGCGAACGTGGGCTTGAATATAAGCAGCCACAGCCGGAGAGGGTAACCATGAAGATGAGTTCGGGTGGACAATGTCCGCAGGCTCAAAATTAAGCAGGGAAGGACGCTCAGGGGCGTCAACAAAATGCTCCTTGCGGAGACGCTTCTTGGGAGGGGGAGAATCCTGACCAGAAGAGGTGTGAGCATTATCTGACTCTTCAGTAAAGTGTGACGCAGAAGATTTTGAAGCCTCAGTCGCCAAAGTCTTTGCCAGCTTCTGGAAGTCAGATTTATGAGGATTAAGGGGCGACTTGGTGGACTTCTGTGAAGCAGGCAGCCAACCTTGCTGTTTCGCATATTGGTTCAAGTGGCGCTTAAGTGGGTTGATAGCACGAACAAGCGCCTTATTGACCGATAGCTGTACACCTTTATCCAGTTTGTCTACTAGATTATACTCAAGGGAATCATTCTCCTCATCCTCATAAAAGCAGTAATCATCTGCGTCATAATATTCCGCCATGGCACTGGAGTGCAGATATTCAAAGCCCACAAGATGACTGGCCCAGATATATAGTATCAAAGATACAATTAAGGGGGAGTGACCACCCCAAAGCAGGCTAAAAGAGGTTGAATGAATCAAACTTGATAGATAAACAAATTAAGCGTGGAGGGAGATAAGCCTGCCAACAAAATAATCACTCTAGGCAGAGCCTATGCACATAAACACAACCAAAGCACTTTCCTGTGCTCCGGCTTCGAGCGGGGTCGAAAGTTTAGCAGACTGTGGGCGTGAGTGCTCCAAGGAACCTCCTTCTCTCAACCGGCGTGAGGAAAGCAATTCAGAAGCCGGAGAAACGCAGTGCGCATGCGCGACACCGCCGCCTGCAAACTCCGGCTCGAGAGCGCTCGCGCTCCCGTCGCGAGCCGGCAACCCCTACTCCCGCTCCACCAGAGGCAACCGGGCACAAGCGGCCAGGCGCAGAGAGGCGAACACACGCTCCCACGGGACACGCCGCAGAACGGACGCGGAAACAGCCGGCAACACTAACGGAGCCGAAGTGCTCGAAGCAGACACCAACGCTGCGCGCGTTATAGCAAAGCAGAGCAGCGAAAGGCAAGTCAAGCTCAATTAAAGTACAACAAAGCACATTTAAGCAAAGAGCATAAGTAAGATAAATAGACTTAACTGGCTGCGGAGCAGCAAAGAAAGAGGAAGAAGGACTAATGTTTGGGCCTTTTACATGGTAGTCTCTATGGTCATTCCCTAGTGTTCATGGGAAATGTAGTTTTGGTTGTTTTTTATTGGCTGCTGAGCATTTCATTAAAGAAATGAGAAAGCATAATCGGAGCCTCCTGTCCTGACATAGAATTGTCCAATGAAGTCACTTTCTGTGAGGTCACGTGCATATTAGAGAGGCTTCACATCTCCCCTATTGGCCAAGCCCCAAAAGTCTTAGAACTGCACTGTGGCCCAGGGAAACTTCAGAGCGCTGCACTCAATGTAGTGGAATCAATATGTTGTTACTCGACACGGCGCTCCTCACACTAGGGCAACTACACCGAAAGCCCACGTGTAACTTAACTGGTGCTCATGTAAAGCGCTCCAAAACTTTTTGGTCAGTTCGCGCTATATAAAAATTGGGGTAAACTCCCGCGGTTCACAATACCAGCCCCATTCAAGTTTGAAGGAGGTGGCTGCTACAGTGTGTACACAGTACTTCCCTTGTCTGCGGCCGCCATGACGAAACCACAGACTTTGCCCGCGTGTGAGGCCAGCCCGGTCTGCCTCCGCCTGCTGCCGAAGCTGGCAGTAAGAGGCGGTACGGAGCGGAGACTGGAGCAGCTGAAGATAAACTCAGGGATCGAGTCTGGTCGGCCACCAGCGCGGTGTACAGCAGCAGCGACCGCCGCCTTCGTGGATAGACTCCGTCCATAGGTTTACCGCCGCTCCGTCCACGGCCTTGACTGCCGCAGATACACTGACCTGCCAGTGCCCCGGTAAAATACAGCAACCGCGACGCGTACAAACCCCAAATGGCAGCGTGTGGGTGACTGTCAGTGTTCGTCCTTGACTACTGCGTGTGCCTGGCTCGGAGTGTGTAAGAGAGTGCCGGGGATTGGCTGCAGGCGCTGGAGTGCGTTGGGACACCGGGCAGCGAGGCGCTGGATGAGGAAGGGGGTTTCAGAGTGAGCTGCGTTTTAAACACCATTGTCAGACTGTGCTACAGGCAGCGTAGTTTCCAAGTCGTCAGAATATCTAATTGGTTGCAATGTGCGAACCCTTTGACATACACATTCGTCAGAGTAATGGGACTGAAAAAACACCCAGTTGCATAGCCAATAGGGCTGGCATTAATGAGCTAGCATAGGTGGCATTTGTGCCTGTTTAATGCGTGTGTTAACCCTTTAAAATCAGATTTTTTTTCTGAGTTTGGCAAAAGTTGAATTTTTTAACAAGAAAATATAGAGGGAGAAAAGAGTTAATAACTAATATGGAGAAAACGACGAGACTTTTCATAAAACGATAAACAACAGGAACTTTACATGCATGTACAATCAAGAAAGACACAGGTTGTAAGATCAAATCGATGGGTATGTCAGACCGGTAAAAACATGCACATGAGTACTGACTAAAGCATAAAAAAATAATATTGCCGTTTAAAACAAACAAAAACGATTGCTTTCTGTGTACTATACATGTATGAGACAAAGAATTTCGCTCTTATTTACGAGCGGTTTGTGTCGCGTTTGCACCACGCAACATGCATCACCCAAACTTTAAGTTAGATTTATGAAGCCATGCAGGCCACATGCATAACAAGGAAAAATATCTGTATTTCTCCTTGTTACTTCTTTCTATGTGTGGTGCATTCTGCAGCACGATAGAAATAGGAATATACCTATGGGGCTTGTGTTTGTGCAGGAAGGTACCCCTGCCTGCACAAAAACAATCCTGCATGCACCACAGGCACCCTTGCATCATGGTGCAAAGGGGCCTGCGTTGGCGCTAGGCCGCCAAAAGGGTGCCAGCGTAGGGGAAAAAGCAAGAATGTGCTGTATTTCTTTAAATACAGCGCATTCCTACCCTTTCTCCGTCCCACAGTGCAGTGAGGTGACTTGCTTCACTGCGTGACATTTTAGTAAATAGGCCCCTTCATCTACGATGATTCAGTGTACCTTTGAAATGTGAAAAAGACTCTCATATATTGTAGTGCAAGCACTCCATAAGAGGTGAAATGATAACATTAACACCCAGGGCAGTAATACTTATTTGTGTGGCGTCAAATCTTGTATGTATTTTGAAAGAAATAATAACAGTACTTATTGCAGACTAATGCATTGCCAAGTCAGACCTACTGAATAGGGCCCATCCGTTCCACAGTCAAAATATCATACATTTGCCAACAAGGGCTGTGCATTTATTTTGATATTATTTTAATGGGGTGCACATATTTTTAAATAAACATAGAGGCATATATTTCAATGTGAGCAAAGCATGTTTAGATGCTGTGTTATGCTATTTGTATAGCGTTTGTATCCTTCCAAGAAGCTGCTTCGAAGCACTAAAATATAGTTTAACTGTGAGACTCTTAAGTGAGATGGTTTAATTCCTTGTGTCACCCTCTAATTACACTGACAGACATAAAACCAGCAAATTTTACCGTACCACACCTCCCCTTCTCAGTCATTAATTCCACACGCTTTGGCTTAATAGAGGTGTTTGACGCTGTTGGGGTGGGAGGGCACAAGGCAAGCAGGGGCTATTTGGCCTCACACTTGGGGAAGCTTGAGTAAATTGCACCTGGGGCTGTCCTACTATGGCTCTGCAAACTGAGACAAGTACAGCTTCTTCATCACCTTACTCTCAGTGGTAGTAGTGGCGAGCAGTTACAGCCTTCTCAGAGAGGTAGGCTGGGGGTTCAGACAATCAGATCTTAGCCAGTTAGCACTTTAGCAATGCAATCACTGATTGTCTCTACCCAGTACTTTATTTAGAAAAGTAAAGCACTTTAATTTATAAACTTAAAATGTAGTACTACATAGGAATTTATAGCAGATATAATGAAAAGAGACTGATGCTTGGGATACTTTGCCCTGGATTCTGCCGTACCCCATCCCTTTTCCCCGGTACCCGCCCTCTTGTAAGTCTAGGCAGATCCCCATAGGGTTTAAAGTGTCTATTTGGCACGTATCAAGGCTCCGGAGCAGATTATTCCGGTGTGGTATGTGAGCACTCCGTTCAAAAGAGTGCTCTTTGATTCACTCCCATCACCGCACAAGTTTAAGTGATCTTTTTTGCCAGCAAGCAAGGTTCTGCACCATGTGTCTCTATTAGATTCTGCTTAAATGAATATCTATCTATCTATCTATCTATCTATCTATCTATCTATCTCATGACTACTCAAAGGGTGTCCTTGCGCCGAGGTAAAAGACCAGGCGGGTTGCTAGTCGTATAAGTTAATCAGATACGTTTTTAGACATTTTCGGAAAGTGGCCTCATCTAGAAGAAATCTTAGGTGAGAAGGAAGCTTAATCCAAATCTTGGTGACTAGTACCACAAAAAGGGCACCGCGCCATCTCTTTCTTCTAAAGTGGGGGACAGCTATCATCTGTGCATTCCTCGAGTAAAGGACCCTGGCAGGGCAGTATTTAAGAATCCTGTCATTGAGTTATTTGGGACCTGTTTTGTAGCAGGCTCCGTGTGCAATAGTCAAGGAATTAAATATAGCTGTTTAGCTGACTGGCAACCAGTGCAGTCCAATTGTCACCTGAAATGGGACACATAAGGTTGTTTGGTCAGTTTAAACAAGAGGCGGATTGCAGTGTTCTGTACCCCCAGAAGTTGGTGTGTTAGATATTCTGGATTTCGCAGAAAAAGAACATTAGTTTAGTCCAATCTGTATACAATCAGCGTCCTGACCACTGATATCCGCACGTCACAAGGAAGAAAAACCAGGATTTTTTTAAACCTTCCTTACTTCCAGAAGCAGGATTTCACAACCACATATACCTGGGCCTTGAAGGAAAGCTGGACATCAAAAAGCACTCCCAGGTTCCTCGCCCTCTCTAGGTAGGGGGATGAGAGGTGACAGCGTACTGCTGTTCGGCCAAGCACCCGTCTAATATGGTAGTGGGTTGGGGCCTAAAAGCATAATTTCAGTCTTATCCGAATTACACTGTAGGCAATCAAGTCTGAGCCAATTAAACACTGCTGCCACACATGATGTAAAAGTTTGATTGGCAGAGGGAGAGTCGACTTAATTAGAGAGCAATAGCTGCGTATCATGCGCATAGGAAGCAATTTTAATGCTGAATTACTCTACCCAAAAAGTTAGGAGGCACATACAAATGTTAAAAAGAGCGGGTCTCAGTGCAGAGCTCTGTAGCACCCCACATTTGAATGTTTTCACATCTGAGTAAAAGGGCTTCATCCATGCTACCTGTTCTCTGTGATACAGAAAAACGGAAAACCAGATCAGCGCTCCTCCTCCCACTCCAATTGGATCCAGCCGTTGGAGCAGGATCTCATGTGAAATGTCAAAAGCCACGGATAGATCAAGCAGAATCAAGGCGACAATATGGCCAAGATGTAAACTCCATCTTAATGGATTTTGTGATTTCCAGCAAGGTTGCTTCCGCCCTATGCCATGCCCGGAAACTCGGATGAAGGCAGCAGGTTAAATAAAGCTGACTGAAAACTCTGAGAGAAGAGCATTCACAATCTTTTCGAGAAACTTTGAGGTAGTTGGTAGCAGAGACTGGTCTAAAATTTTAATGGAACTTATGGTCAGTTTATGTATTTTTGTAAGCCGGGAATCACATTGGCCCTTTTCCAGGATTCCGCTCTCTCTCCCTGACTGCAGCTAGGCTGTGAATAACTCGAAGTACACTGGGCCTATAGACTCGGCTATTTGCCTCAGAATGTGTGGAGGGTACAAATCTACTAATTGTGGAAGTAGATACGCTAGCTGTCAGCTCAGCTCATGGTCCGGGTTGGTCACAATAGAGTACAGTAGTGGGGTTGCCACCCAACATCCTTGAAGATGGGTGCTGGCACTGGTGATCAGCAGGCTATCACAGTATGAGTCAGACCCACTTTTAGGTCTTCCGGTGAGGTGCAGCAAATGGTCCACCAAGGGATCGGCGGTCAAAGCCGCATGATAGCAGTCATGGGCGCGCTCTTCAAATGCGGCAGCAGCGTCTACCTTAGGCATAGTTCTTAGTTGCTGCAGCACACTCTGCTTTGGGCACAGTTCTTGGTTGTTGCAGCATAGTCTGCCTCGACACAACTCTGGTTACAGTGGTGAGTCCGCTTCCACTTCAGTGACGCAGATAAAAAGGTCTGGTCACAGGTATGGATTCACAAAGCACGGTACTCTGCCACCACTAGTCTACATGCTAAATCAACGACAGAGGCAGTAGTCCATTGTCATTAAAATTAGGGCTTGCTTGGTGCACTCCTCCATCCCACTGGACAGGTCCAGGACCACACTCATGTCAACCTTGAAGCCTAGGCCTCTGGACACAGTCTAGACTAGTGTGAGGCTGGGGCCAAAATAACATGAAATCAGGACATTAGACTCTCACATTAAGGCACTCTGGGAAGGGTAATATCACTGTACACTATGTATAGTACATTCCCATCCCAATAAGCGATTAAACTGTTATTCATGCACAAAGGTATAGGTGAGAGAAGCTTTCTTAATTCATACAACTCTATTGCACTCTTAACACCTTTCAGAAACTCATGATCAAACTTCGTGCCAGCCTGTTAGACACATTAGCTGCATGGTCATTGACATGTAACAGCCCACTGTCCTGGGCGATTGAAGGATCTGGTCAAACTCGTCCTACCAGAAACTGGTCCTACAAGAAGACAGGCAACTTACCCATGGAGGGACCTATTCCCAAAATTATTTCTGGAAGTTTCTGAAATTGAAAAAATGAAAAAAAAATTAAAATGGTGCTATTTTTGGACTATCGCTCTTCGCATCTTTCCCTAGTTTTGTCCTGCTGACTCAGTAATTGCTAGCACTTGGCGCTGTGATTTCCCTTTGAAGATGATTGGTAGCACTTTAAAAATTCCAAAAATAAAATACTTTAAAAATATGTAATTATATGTTTACAGCTGAAAATGCCTCTATTTATGCATGTCACAAAGTCACAAATAGATTCCTTGTAGCATGCTACTACAGATTTCAAGTGCAAAGAAATCCACTGTAGTAAATCCCACTCAAAGAGTCGATAAGGTTCTTCTCTTGCCTTTGAACTTTGAGAACACCCACCAACATGTACATTTGTGCGTATTCTCAAACTGACCCTTTCCCACCCTGGAAATAGTCGAGGAAATTTACTCCAGCCAAAGGCTGGAGAAACTCTGTTTCCAGGATGGAAAAGGGAGTGAATCATCCCACATTTGAGGGCGGGGTAAGCAAAGGGCTTCCTGCATGGGGAAGAATGGGTGCTTTTGCATAGGGTTTCCATTCTGCTTTTTGGAATTCTACTCTATGTATGTTTCCGCACAGGAAATAGGACCCTATCGTATATGTCACATGCCATTCACTGAAGAAGACTTAAAAGCCTGCACCTGGCTCGTGTTCCACTGATACTTTTTGAAGTGTTTGTCAATAGAAGAAACTTGTTAAAGTACTCTCCACCTGCACATTTACACTTTTTTTTATTGAATAGGGCTCGGAGTGTCTGGACCTGTACACAAAGCAGATCATATATTACACCCATCCTTGAGCTCACCCTGCTTGTACCTATCTTGGTGAGACCAGTTTATAATCCAAAAACAAAAGAAGAGGGTGCGCACACAATCAGGCCAGCAAATCGCTTAAAAGTACAGTTCTGTCTTGAAATGGATGAAATAATGCTGCCAAAGAATGGCCCTGTGAAATATGGGTTTTTATACCAGAGCATTTTTACCCGCACACAAATATGTATAATCTATATTGTCGCACTGGAGTCAGTGTGGTATTGTGGAGCGGCCTCCATGTGGTATTGGGGAGCGTCCTCCTGATGGTGTGCTGGAGGACTACAGAGACATCAAGATAAAAGGGCAAGCTGTCTAGCTGCGAAACACATATTTCTGTCTAATCAAGAACATGCAGGAGATTGCAGCCCACCTGTTACTTAACTATTGTTTGGCTTTACTGTTACTCTTTTATACTTTCTTGGATGGCTTCTGTTTTGAAATTACCATCTTTTGTGTGGTATTCCCACAGATTTTTGCCTTTCTCAACTGAACCCATTTGTGTTGTCCATAGGACTCTGCACACTTTACTCCTTCTTACTAGTGGTACATTGGTTGTGCTCTTCCTTTTAAATGTGTTAAAATTGGCTTTCATCTAATTAACACATTTAATTTACTTATAAGTCCTTAGTAAATGATACTATGTGTACCTAGGGCCTGTAAATTAAATGCTACAAATCGTCTTCAGCACTCATCGTGCCACACTCTATATTAGCTCTGTAAAGCATGTTTCCAGGACTTTCCTTGCAGCCTGTGTCTCTATTTTTAAACTGCCATTTCAACCTAGTAAAATAAACTTTTTGTCAGGCCTATACCTTCCTTTTTAATGCTTATAAGTCATCCCTAAGGTCGGTACTGTATGCCCAAGGGTGGGTGCTTGGTATTTAAAAAGTAGGACATGTATAGTTAGAGGTTTACATGGCCTGGCAGTGAAAAAACTCAAGTCATTTTCAGCAGTGGCAACTTTGACTCTCCAATAGAAGAACACTTGTAGTGCTTAATTTCACAGGTGGGGGACCACATTGAGGCCTGTAAACCCAGCCTCCCCCCAAAGCCATCAGACAGCACTCCTCCTAACAACAATGCAAGTCAACAAAAATGATCCAAGTCTCACTGTCATTATTATGTTACAGAATATATTCCATTCTCACACAGTATTTATAAATCATTATAAACACAATGTACCAGGTAAAAACATTTTAAGTAAAACCATTTTCATACAAATGTACAGTAGAGAAACAGTTGATGATTTAATATCATACATTGAAATCTCCTAGCCACCTTCTTACATTTCTTAATCACTGCCAGAGTCATGATTGGCCACCTCTCAGGTTCCCTGTGGCATCACCTAGTTTAATTGACTTGGACACAGGAAAAATGCCCCCGCACCACCCCCCCCCCCCCACCACCCCACTGAGCCCACCCTTAGCAGTTCTTTATAAGGCAAACCCACCAGCTCTCTCAAGATAGAGGGAGCATGGGCTAGCATGAAAGCTCGTCCACCCAAAACAACCATGTGCTCCAGAGCCACTCAAAAGTGGGAATCCCCCTGGCACCCGAACAGGAGGTGGGCCTAGGCAACCAAGCTGTTTATTGGTCCCCTGGTGCAGTCACCATTCACTAACATTCCCAGGGACGTGTAATGTGGTACTTTGTCTGGCTATGGGCAATCGTGGTTGTGGACTTCAACAGCCCTTTTCTAGAGACCATAGATTCCTTGCCATGAGTTGAGGAAACGGCTTAAACCCAATTCCATCTTGGGTTTACCTGCACTTATATTCCTGATGCCAAGGTTGCTCACCTCTTTTGTGGCCAAACATCCACCACAGGCTTGGGTGGTTCCCAGACGAGCCAGGATTCCCCCCCCCCCCCATCACCTAGGGTTGTGAGAAATGTTGTATGGCGAAAGCCACTAAGTTCTCCACAACTCGTTGTCCTTGGTTGATAAATGATAGCGATCCGTGTGAAAGAATGAGTCCCCTCGGAGGCATTTGTGGGGAATTGTCTTAAGCCAGCCGTACTGAGCAACCTTCTCATTTTGCTGTTTACGTGCCTAACCAATTTGTTGAGACCCTTAGAGTACCAGCCGACTTCCAAACCCTCCTTGGGGTGATGTGTGACCATGCAATGACTGCACCTGGCCATGTCCTAGTTTCCCTAGAGATTTCAGCCATCAAGATCTTATATAGGGTCCTCCTGCCCATAGCTGCCAAGTCATTGTCGCCGATGGGGAGGATGACGAGTACCGGGATTGGGTTTCCCCATGTAGTTCACCTCCTGAAATAGCTGTCATAGTCCATTCAAGCGAAGAGTGCCTTTACGGGCCCAGTGGAAAAGATTTGTTTTCGAAGCCTGCCTGTGGAACCGACTCTCAGTAATTGCTGACCTTTCCAGCCGCACAAATTGATTCCAGAGAATCCATACACTGAATGTAGCCATGTGTCCTAATGCAATACTAACAGGAGAAAATAAATGTAATTACTTCACATGTCTGAAGAGAAACATTCATACGTACAGCATATTGAGTCACACATAGCGCTTGTAGCAATCTGACCTCCACCTGCCAATTCTCTTGACTGCTTCCAGGTAAAGCGCCGTTCTCACTGCAGATGTTGCTGCCCCAATTCTAAAGGAGTGTGAGCTGAAATCCGCTTGGATGCCCGCGGGCCCATAGAGATTTGCGCATAAGCTGTGTGAACTTTAATCTTGTGAAGGAGATGCCAGTAAAGTGGACTAGCTGGGAGGTAGCTGCCACTTTGGGAGGTACCTGTCAGAATCTGCACGCTGTGGCCACTGGACACCCGAGAACCTGTCTGCCATCCTCAATTTTCACTTTTTCCCAACTGGTACCTCTTGGAGCGTGGAATGGTAATGACCAAGTCCTCTCCAAAGCAAGATATGCCACTGACCCAAATCCCCCCATGTAAGTAATGTTTGGACATGTCCACAATCCCAGAAACCCTGAAGGCTCCATAAAATGCGAGGGTAAATGCTGGTGTAAAAGTCACCTCTTATGCAGACTCGCATACCCCGTACAAGGCGCCAATAATCTTCTCCAACTTTTCTGCATCGATTGGATGCCTTTGATCTTGGTTTGACCCCTTCAACCTTTCACATCCTTTCAGGGCTTTCTTAATTAGAAAGGATTGTGAATGGTATGAGTACAGCACCAATTTTACAAAGAAGGCCACTGCTGGTACGTGTCACTTAGCAAAAGCTGCTGATCTACCCTGCATTTGCATGTATTCTATAAAACCCCGCCAATTAGTTAAAGAGAAGAGCTGCGCCTCAGGTTTGTATGCATGCCATGTAGCTGGCAAAGACCCTTTTATAAGCTTACGTTGTTTCCGATGCAAGCTTGGCTGATATCAAATCCGAGACAGTTGAGTTGAAAGGTTCCATAGACGTCTTCAAAACTGCATTTGTTCTGCCTCTGCCCTTGGTTGAAAGTGTGTGAAATCGTGTAACATGAGACGAGACAAAGCATAGGCTGCATTATTCAAGATACTTAGTACATTTTTCGCTTTAAACAGAATGTTATTTTTTAAACAAATCAAGACCAATTCTTTTAATGTAACAAGAACTTTCTTGGACCTTGTGTGCTGAGAGTTGATGCATTCAACCACCGCCATGTTGTCTGACCAGAAGGTGATTGACTGGTTGCCAAACTGGTCAGTCCCAAAGTGCAGGGTCACCACGATGGGAAACAATTCCAGAAAGGTGATATTCCACCCAAAGCCTGAATCCAACCAGGCCTGAGGTCAGACCTGGGTACATCATTTTGTGCCTAGGATGGCACCGAAACTACACCGCCTGCCAGATGTGTAACCAACCCAAATTTTGGCTTGACCATAAGGGAGCTGGTCACACCCTCGAACCATTAAGTTTTTGTGAAAGGTCTACTAAAAACTCAAATTCTGCTTCTGTAGGCAGGTTCTGTGGTAATTGTCTTTCAGGCCAGAAAAGGCCTGAGCTATGGAGTGAGAAAAGGGGTGACCCATGGGTATTGAGCTGACCTACCAAAGTTTGTAACTGGTGTAAGGTGACCTTCCGTCCCAGGGAGGCTCTGAAGGTGTCCACTTTATCTGCTGGGAGTCTGCATCCCCTTTTAACCAAATTTCTTTCTATAACCAGGAATACCAGGGATGTTGCTGCTCTTGCGTTTTTTTTCCTGAGCTAAGGGAATTTTGAAATCTGACACTAGGCGCTGAAAGTTACCTGGGGATTTAGCACAGCTATCAGACTTACTCGGCCTGAGGAATAGGAAATTGTCCAAATAGTGAATAACTGAACCAGAACTGATGCCTGTGTAAAAACCCATTCCCAAAAGGTGCAAAACTGTTTGAAGTAGGCACAAGAGACTGAGTACAACATGGGCATGCACTTCTCATAGTAGAAATGTCCCTGAAATTGAAACCCAATAAGTGATAGTCATCCGGGTGGACTGGAAATAGACGGATGGCTGACTCAATGTCTGTTTTGGCCATGAGGCCCCACGTGGTCTAATTGTCTTAACAAATCCGTTGCACATCCAAGGATGTCTATTTGTCCAAGCAGAGGGATGGGGCTTTTGTGTCATTAACAGAAGCACCTCACTGAGAGGTTATGGATCAGCCTAAACTCCCCGGGGTCTTTCTTGGGAACCAAGCCCAAGAGGAACAAACAAGCCCTGCCAACAAGGGGCTTGCAAATGGTCCAGCCACCCATCTCAGTTTCAGTTCTTTCTCAATCTTCTGTTTTGCCATGTCCATCCCTAGTTCTAAGCAGGTATTCTGAAACCATCACTGTTAGACTTGGCATCTTTTGGCGTGTTTCCCCTGTGTTTTTGCTTTCTGACCTCCCGGTTTTTGCTGACGTAGTGTTTCTGCATACTTTTCTCACTGCTGATCAGTGGTAAAGTGCAAGTGATCCTGTGGAAAATTGTGTTATGGATTGGTGTTTCCATGATTGGATATTTGATTTACTTGTTAGTCCCTAGTAAAGTGCACTGAGTGTGCCAGAGCCTGTGAATCAAATGCTACTAGCGGGCCGTGCCACCCACGTGAGTAGCCCTGAAAAGGTAAGTCAGACCTGCCATTGCGGAGTCTGAGTGCAGTCTGCCATGTTGACTTGGCCAGTGCACACACTTGGCAGTCCCTCACCTTCCCTTTTCTTACATGTCAGCCACCCCTAAGGTAGGCCCAAGGTGCCCCTGTGGGCCGGGTGCAGTGTTTGTGAAAGGTAGGACATGCCCTGGTGTATGTGACATGTCCTGATAGAGAATTACGTCCAATTTCATTTTTCGCTATTGCAAGGCTACCTGTTCCCCATAGGACAGAATGAGGAGTTTGTTTATAACATCTTATAAACATAATTGGCCCGGTAATTAGGTAGGAAAATAGTTTAGTATGCCTGAACTCCGAATCTAAAGATGCGTCTTTTAGTGAAGGTGATTTTTACATTCTGTGTTTGAAAATACCACTTTTGTGTGCCTCTGCTGGAATGTGGATTGCCTGTCTGGGTTTTGGATGACAGAAGGCTGGGGAGCAGGAGTGGCTCCAGATAGTCTAGGTGGGTAAGGAAAGTGCGGAATAGACCTGGGCTGCAATTGGGGAAGGGGGAGGAGATTTTCTTGCACCTCAAAGGGCCTGGCCTGCCTCTCACCATGCTGTCTCCACCTCCTGCCAGGAAGTCACACCAGAGAAGGCAGAACTGGTTCTGGCCGGGCACAGACACTCTCTGCCTAAGAGATCAAAGGATTTTGGGTTATAAATATTGGGGCAAAAACAACAGTTGATGGACAGAATGCAGAACAATGTCATACATTCACCCAAGTACAGAAATCCAGGCCTAAATCCATCGTTTTTTTGCTCACTGCCATTCCAGTTTAAACCTAGCCATATGCAAATCAGTCTTGAGCCTGTGCCTCATGGGAACAGTCCAGCCCGAACTGCCAAGCTAGGTCCTCCCTGGACTGGAAACAAGCATCCTAGGACCGGTTTTGGGGTTTCACTGCTATTCAGCCAGGATAGCTTAATTTCAGTGGCATAAATAACTTCATAACACTTTTTGACCTAGAAGACTGCCAAGAAGAAGAGCTGGAAAAGCTGTGAGGAAGAACTACCACTTTGCTGTGTGCTTTGCTGTTTTGTCCTGCAGTGGATGATTCTGTCTTGGGCAGGGAAAGGACTGGACTGAACTTACTGCAATCTACTTTTGTGAGTTTCTCCAAGGGCAAGATGTAGAGCTTGCCCCCCTGTTCAACAAGTCTCAGGAACAGCAAAGACTTCAAGCTCTTCTGCCCTCAGCACTAGGAACTGTGTGTTTTGTGCAGCAACAGATTAAAAAGCAACCAGCCGATGTAGACGCCGCCGCTGCCGACTCCATGTCCGAACGGCACCAAGTAGGGCACCGCCGCAATGCTGCACCGCGACCCTGGTCTCCCCGACGCCTGCTGACGCCGCCACCGAGCTGCTGCTCGCATCGGAACCTGACGGCATCGCAATCTGCTCCCCTCCTCCTCATTTTTTGACGACACCTTGGTATCCTGGACGACGACGCTCTACGCCGAAATCTACGCCGCTGCTTGCACCGTGGTTCGGGGGCACTGCTCGTAAAGTTACACGTCGCACCGCCCTCATCCCCCACCGCATCCTTGGCCTACCGACGCCGGGGCCATCGACTCCAGTTCGTCAGCCAACCTTGCACCGTGGTCTGCCAGCTCCGTGACGAGAACAACATTCACTTCGCACCGCGACCCTTGTCCCATCGACGACGCCATCTGACGCTGCCACCAAGCCTCTGCTCGTACCCCGACCTGACGGCAATGCACGCCGCTCTGCTGCACTTTGCACTGCAGCACCCGACTCCTGCCGACGCCAGCGCTCCTGACTTCAACACAGAGGAGTTTGATCTGCAACGTTTGTGACTTTGAGGGCCCGACGACTCCTGCACCGACCTCCGGAACCGACTCCTGTGGACGACGTGCTTTAGGAAGCTCAACGAGAGGTTCTCGATTCCCTGTATTTCTAAAAGATACTGTTTGTGGGTCTTCCCGACATCATAGCTGGCCTGCGAGGCCGCGGTCAGCCAGAACTGTTTGGATTTGTTTGTTCACAATGCAGTGATAGCCCCGGACGCAGCTATCGACATCAAGGAACTGTTTTTCAAGCATATTTTGATGACTGAAGGTTTTTAAGTACTGTATTGTGGATTTTTATCATTTTGGGTCTTATCTTTTTGTAAAAGATAGTTTTTATTAAGGGAACAGAAAAACAATAGAAAGGAAGGAGGGGATGAAGACACATAAATTGCAAATCAGAGATGTACCCACGCAGGGGTCAATACAAAGAGGCCAGGCAGCAGGAAACGTTTATGAAGGGCTGAGCAGTGTCAACACCCAGGGCAGGACGTAATAGTGCCAAAAAGAAAAAGTTCCAAAAATGCAGTTCGGGAGAGTGTCAAACCCCCTGAGAAGTCCGGAGGGGAAAGCCTGTATGGCATCGGGCAAGTCAGTGCAATCCAGAGGCTAGGTCGACCAGGTCCGTGCACGCCTCCCCGCAGTGCGGCCTCAAGAAACTCAGCATAATGTGCAATATCATAAAAGCAAATCGTCCACATCCCCTGTCAAAAAAGAAAGGCAAACCCAAAAAAGAGAAACCCCCCCCCCCTCCCCAGAGACTCCAACCTCCCCAGTGCGCCCACCCCCCCGATGGTGGCGGCCAGACAACAACCGTTCACACAGGCACGGATCACACTTGAAACAGATGCAAGGCTCGTACAGTGGGCGGGCATACCACGGACGGCAACCCACGAGAAAGAAAGCGGACCAGTGGGCCCCATCTGAAAGCAAAATTCTTAAAGTTGTTCCTAAAGATATCTGCCATCCGTTCCACACTTAGCAGCCTCCAAAGTCTTGCAAACCAGAGGGAAAGAGCCGGGGCCTCCTTCTTTTTCCATGAGGCAGCCAGAGTGAGTTTGGCCGCTCCCAGGCAGAGCCAAAGGATGTGCTTGTCAGCCCTGGTTTGGTGCTCCAGAAGCGGGTCCCGAAGGCCAAGGAGCACAAAGCCAATGGAATCTGGAACCGGGTAGCCCAGGATCTCCCTAATATGGGACAGTATCTCCTCCCAGTAGGGGCGTATGATGGGGCAGTCCCACCAGATATGGCGGAAGTCCCCCAAAAGTCCACAGCCCCGCCAACATCTATCAGAAGCTGAAGGAAAAATCCTTTTCAATCGGGTCGGATATAGATACCAATCTAACATGGTTTTCATATGTGCTTCCCTAAGATCGATCGAATGATTAAATGTGTGTAGATCGCGCCAAAGATGTGACCACTCTGCGTCGGAGATGTCTCTCCCCAGGTGCCCTTCCCACAACCCCATGTATCTAGGGCGAGGTGAAACAGCCGTGGTTAACAGCAAATCGTAGAGAAAGGAAATCACCCCCTTCATGGAGGACGTGCGAGTAATGTAGGACTCAAAAGCTATGGGAGGCCTCGTTGCAGCGTCCCTCACCTCAGGAGACAGTGCCCAATGCAGCAGCTGGGCATGTCGGTAGCGTTCAGTAGGTGGCACACCATAATCGCGCATGCAGTTGTGGAAGGTGAGCGGCTCATAGCCATGAAACAAGTGTGTAAGTGCATGGCAGCCTCCCGCCTTCCAACTGTCAAAGGGCCCCTCAACTAGCGCCGGCGGGAATGCAGGATTAAAGTGAATAGGTGTGAAGGGGGAAGGAAAGGAAGTCCACCGCTCGTCATGAGAGATCGAGTCCCAGACCTTCAGAGTGGTGCTAGTAGGAGTGCTAATGTATGCGTTGCGAGGCCGATCCCCTTTCGCCTTCCAAACCAGGTCCCAAATAGAGCGCCCCGCCACACTCCTGTCCATGTGCAACCAATGCTTCTCCGACTCCATTTGAGTCCATTCAGCCAACACCCGGAGTTGTGCCGCTTTATAGTAAAGGAGCATGTCCGGCAGGCCAGCCCCACCCTTTCTCTGAGGTCGGCGAAGTGTAAGAAAGGAAAGTCTGGCTCGGCCCCCCTGCCAGACGTAACGCAAAATCATAGTTTTCAGTCGCCGAAAGAAACCCCGTCCAAGGGAATGGGGAGGGCTTGGAACAAGTACAAAAGCTTGGGGAGCAGCGTCATCTTGACGGCATTTACACGCCCAAGCCAAGAAATAAACATAGGCTTCCAGCGAGTCAGCTCAGCCTGTATCTGAGACAGCAGAGGAGGGAAGTTAGCTGCATATAGGGTGGCGATGGAAGAGGTCAGCTGGACCCCAAGATATTGAATGGAGGAGCCCGCCCAGGCCAGAGGAGTGAGCGGTCGGATGCGCTCTACTTCAGAGGGCGGGAGCGTGAGATTAAGTATGTATGATTTGCCGGCGTTCACCCGAAACCCCGCCACCGCTTCAAATTGGGACAGCACGTCCTGCACCCGCGGGAGGGAGGTCCCGGGGTCAGCTAGCGACAAAAGGACATCGTCAGCAAACAAAGAGATTTTATGCTGTTCCCCCGAAAAGGGGAGGCCCACAATATCCGGATCCTCACGAACCCTAATAGCAAGAGGCTCTATGCTAAGTGCAAAAAGTAAGGGGGATAGGGGGCAGCCCTGCCTCGTGCCTCGAGAATGAGCAAAAAACGGAGAGACATGGCCGTTCACCATGACCCTCGAACGCGGGTCGTGATAGTTGGCCCGGAGCATAGGGATAAACGTGGGGGAAAAGCCAAATGCCTGTAGAGTGCTAAAGAGAAAGTTCCAGTCCACCCGGTTGAATGCCTTTTCGGCGTCAAGGCCGAGCAGGACAGCTGGGATCCGAAAGCGTTCGGCCTTCTCAATCAGGTGAATTAGGCGTCTAGTGTTATCGTGGGTCTGGCGACCCTTTATAAAGCCCGATTGATCCGGATGAATGAGAGCGGGCATAAGGTCCTTAAGTCGAGCGGCCAAGATAGAAGAATACAACTTAGCATCAATATTCAGGAGGGCAATGGGTCGATAGGATTCATACCTGGAGGGGTCTTTCCCCGTCTTGGGAATTATCGAAATCATAGCCTCCGCCATAGAACCCGAGGTGTGGCCCTCATCCCTCATGGTGTTGAAGAGGAGCACCAAACGGTCCCCCAACTCAGACGTGAACGTCTGATAAAAGGAGGCTGTATAGCCGTCCGGGCCCGGTGCTTTATGCGGCTTGAGAGACCGAATGGCAGAGAGTACCTCCTCCCTAGTAATCGGGGCCTCCAGAAGGTCATTCCACTCCTTGGAGACCTGCGGTAGCGCTAGGTTCTCCAGATATGCTCGTTGAGCGGACGGCACCAAGCGGTCCGCCGAGTACAGAGCAGCATAGAAGTCACCAAAGAGCGCTGCCTTATCCGCGTCCTTGTGTTCCACTACCCCGAAGGGGTTCCGAATACCACCCACATATTCTCTCTCACGTTTATCACGGAGCTGCCGTGCTAAGTGCTTTCCTACTTTATTGCCCTGAGCGTAGGAGAGGCGCCGTAAGCGTAGAAGAGTATATTCTGCTCGGTTATTATAATGTGCCTTGAGCTTCCCTCGTACCGCCGCTAGAGGACGAAGCGTCCTTCTAGAAGGATTCTGCTTATGCGCAGA
Source organism: Lissotriton vulgaris (assembly GCF_964263255.1). NCBI lineage: Eukaryota > Metazoa > Chordata > Amphibia > Caudata > Salamandridae > Lissotriton > Lissotriton vulgaris. The sequence goes on along the minus strand of NC_141689.1, from coordinate 1,075,067,510 downwards.
TTCCAACGTGGTCAGTTGCGCCTCCAACGCCTCCCTTTCTTCCCGCCGAAGCCTATTCAGGGCGGAGTTCAGAGCAATGCATGTACCACGTGTCGACGCCTTGAAGGCGTCCCATTGGGTAAAGATCGAGGTGTCGCCAGTCGTATTCAGCTCAAAGAACTCCCCAATGGCCGCCCGAAGCTTCTTACAGGATTCCTCATGACGCGTGAGGGATGCCGGGAAATACCATTTGCGATGAGGGGACGAATCAGGGGCCCAATTCAAGCATGTCGCCAAAAGGCTATGATCCGAAACTGAAAGTGGAAAAATTTTGCTATCACGCAGGTCACCCTGTAAAGATTGAGGCACAAAAATATGGTCGAGACGGGAGTAGGTGTGGTGAACATGTGAATAGAACGTATAGTCCCTAGTGCGGGGGTGGAGGGAGCGCCAGCTATCAACAAGGCCCAGACTTAACAAAGTATCACGTAGCTCCGGGGAAAAGAGACCCGTCTCAGTCCTCTGTTGATGCGAACAATCAAAATCTTTATCCCAAACCAAGTTGAAATCCCCCAGCACAATCAACGCTCCCTCCCCAAAGTCCCCAATCACATTCAAGAGAGTCTCAAGGAACCCATGCTGCCCCGTGTTTGGAGCATAGACCACCACCCATGTGCAAAGTTTACCCATGAGCATCCCCTTCACCATCAACCACCTCCCTTCTTTGTCCCCCCGCACCCCCACAGGTTGAAACTGAAGGGCAGATCGGAACAAAAGAGCCACCCCACGGTGCTTAGTAGTGGCAGATGATTTATAAATCAGGGGATACTGCCTGTGCTTGAGCCTGGATTCATCTTTGCGAGCCAAGTGAGTCTCCTGAAGGCCCAGCACATCCAGCTGATGATCTAGAATATATTTCCAGATCTTTTGACGCTTCTGAGGCGAGTTAAGGCCTTTAACGTTCCAAGAGCCTATCGTAACAGGCAACATCGAGACCAACCTCCCCACCCAGCGCTTCCAGTAATGCAGCCCAACGCTAGAGACAAACCAAACACACCACAGCCACACCAGGTCCCAATCCACCACCACCGGGGTCCAACCCCAACAAGCCCATCTGAGTCCTCAGGAGTCTCAAAAACAAACCATAGAAAAAGGAAAACGAAAAGTAGAGAGAGAACAATGAAAGTCAGACATGACCGTAAGGGTCGGGGGTAGAAGACCCAGGTAATGCCCCCCCCGATTCCACGGCCGGGGTAACCCTCCATTGGAGAAAAGTCCCACAGAGTACCTGAGGTGGTAGAGCCCTCCGGCCCCCACTGGCCGCTGATGATGGGGCCTAAGCCGCCGAGGAGCTGTCCACTCGGCTCGATTCAGTCACCTGGGCCACCGAGGCCAAAGCATCTCACCTCTCAGTCTGGCTCGCTGACGGGGAAGGCCCCTCTGCTGTGCGCTGTCGGCCCGCTCTCTGCCAAGGCGGGGAGCGGCGACGTCTTCTCAGTGAGGCAGTAGCGTCCGCCGAAGCAGATGTTTCCTCCATTCCCAGCAGGTCCCTGGCGGACGCCACAGTACGCACCTGCGCCAGTCTATTTTGCCATCGGAAGATTAGCCGAAAGGGGTGACCCCAGGAGTAGGACACCCCGTGTTCCCTCAGGAAAGCCGTGACTGGGCGAAAGTCCCGTCGCTTCTGCAGGGTGGAGGCCGCCAGGTCCTGAAAAAGTTGGGGCTGTGTCCGCGAAAAAGCAAATTGTTAGTGTCCCTCGCCTTCCGCAAGATCATCTCCTTCAGCTGAAAGTCATGGACACAAGCCAAGATGTCGGGGGGGCGGCGAGCGCGCGCCACGCGGCAGGCCCACCCGATGTACCCTGTCCAGCTTGACTTCATCGCGATCGTCCTCCGCCAAGATGTGTAGAAAAGAGCCTCCACATATTCCCGCAGATTTCCACCGTCACCATCTGAGGGCACCGCTCTAATCCGAATGTTATTGCGACGGGACCTGTTTTCCAGCTCCTCGCAGTGGGCCTGAAGATCCAGATTCTGCTCACGAAGCTGGAGTAGGTCCTGCTGTAGCTGATGGACATCCCCACTGAGGCCCAAGTCATGGTCCTCCAGGGTAGCTACACGCTCGCCAATGCCATCTACATCACGACGGACTTCACGGAGGTCGGAGGCCAGTTGCGCTTTCAGTTCCGTGATATCCTCCTTGATGGAGGAAAAAAGCTCGATCAGGAAGGCCTTCGTGACCGGGCCATCAGCGTCATCTTTGGTCGGTGACTTGCTAGGGCCGGGGGGCGAACCAGACGCCCCCTTCCCGGGACCTTCCTTCCCCGGTTTATTCAGGCGAGTCCTCGTCGACATGGTGCGACGTCCCAATGCCGAAGATAGGAGGCAAGATGGCACCACTTCTCCGATCGTTCGCCGCTGACGCTGTCCAGCAAGGCCCCAGACAGGACGGCGCCTCCTTGTCACCTCCGTACGACGATAATTGCCGGCTGGGCCACTGGAACCACAGGCGGGCTCGTCACAGCGCCAATGTAGGGGACACGCACAGAAGAGCTTCACTTGGTCGCCAGCCAAAGTCTCGAGTCCCCTCTCGCAAAGGGTCGAAGCCGCCCAGGCAAAGCCCCGTAGGCCGCTCCGGAGCAAGTGCGCCACCAAAGTAACACCTCGGCCAGGTCCGCCGTCCCGTGTCGTAGCTCGACAGGAGAAGGGACAAACCAATGCAGGGCGCCTCTGGAGACCCAGGAGAGTCAAAGCCGGGGCTGAAATCGCCCCAAGACTGCTAAACAAAGCTATGAAGGGCTCGGGGTGCCGGAGGAGCTCGCAGGCACGTCTTACTCCGTCGCCATCTTGGCCACGCCCCCTTTGGGTCTTATCTTAAGTATATAAAAATATTGGATATTTTTCTAAACTGGTGTGGTGTCCTTTTGTAGTGCTTAAACTGTATTACTGTTGGTTATATGCAAATGCCTTACACAAAACAAAAACCCAAATACAATTGCTGTGCGGCAGCCCCATGAAGATACAGGTTCATCCAAGGATTCAAGACCAGTAGTGATGCTGGAGAGGGATTAGCACCTCCAAATAGTGAGAGGACCTAACTTTTGCCTAGTCCTCTCCTTTGATTTTTAAAAGCATATACACTCTGGGTGTCCTGCTGTCCCTCAAAAGGAGCAAATGTGCTTAAATTTGCAAGACCCTTGTGGTCTGATCAAGTGTTCCTATCATAAGCCCAACATGCACCCTTGCACTACACCCGTCACTGACCGAAAAGGCGATTGGCCACTACCCTCTGGTTTTTTTTTAACATCATGCAACTCAACCATTGGGCCTGAGACAGAAGAGCTATCCCTCTGGTTATGCTGCCTGATTAAATGTCACACAGATCTATGAGTGAGTTGCGCAAATGCCTGTTTCTTTCACACCTTCCCTCTTTGGCCATTTTCAGCTAAAATCTGAATTTTTCAGCGCTGAATATTTATTTGAGGTATTTTGATTATATATAATAGTTGTGCAGCAAATCTGGATGCCTAATGAAGTAACATTTTACTTTCTGCACAATCTCTCTTTTTCCCCTTGTATCTCTTCTTGTTTCTCTTTTAAAACAACGTGGTCGGCTTTGAGGGCTGTCTGTATGATGCACATTCCTTGTGGGCTGTGTGGCCTAGTTAAAGCAATATTAGGTGCCACACACCGTCTCCCCTGCTGGGAAACTTGCTTTCAAGCTTGTGAGAACACTAATGGGCTTTATTCTCTTGTATGTTGGTGGTGGTCCTAGAGATCTGCATGAAGCCCAAAGCCTCTCCGCTCAATCAAGTGAGGTTTCGCAAATGGGGATTACTCTGTGATTAAAAAGTCCTAACATGAGTGGCACCCATGTATTTCCCTCCCTGATCCCTTAAGAGGGTCTCGCCTATTCTCTGAAGAAAAGGTGGTGTCAGCAGAATATTCTGATATTCCCATTACAAATTATGTATAGGGCCATACACAAATATCTAGAACAAAGTGATGCCCACTTGTATGCCTCTACAACACTTCCTTGTTGCAGTAGAATTTCAACACTTTTCATTTAATTTTACTGCGCAAAGAAAATGTTGGTCACACTGACAAACAAATACCAATTGTGTTATCACTGAACATGCACGAATCGTTTTACTAACAAATGTCTATTCTTTTGCCAAAAGAACAAATGTAGATGGCTGTCACCACATAACACATGCCGAAAACATCATGCTATATTCAAATATGTCCAATGTATTAAAACATGCATGATAACAGGTGCCAGCTTGTTCATGCACTTAAAAAAAAACTATTAACCCACCCTTGCCACTCTTCTCTTTATAGTTGTCTCTGAGTCTCTTGTTTGCTATCTCTGTGCTCTCCCTTGACAACTTTACACTGTCTCTTTCCCCTGCTCTGTACCTCCGCGTTCCCGCCTCTCCACAGCCTTGCAGTTGCTCTAGCTCTCACCTCACTAAATTCTATAGCCCTTTCTCTCTGCATCTCTCCTACCCTGTTTCATGTCTTCTCCTCTCAGCCTGTCTTTTCCTTAAAAAACGACTCGCTCGTTTCCCCTGGACTGAGTGGTCGCTCCCCAGTGTCCTGCTGCGTCACTGGTATCGTTGCTGCTTGCTTTTGTGCCATCTACTGCTGCCTGCTGTGTGCCTGCTAGACGCTGTATTGAAATTGCATTTTTTTAATTTATTGAAAGCGCCGCTTTTCCTGTTTGCCTGCTAGACGCTGTATTGGAATTGCATTTTTTTTTTCATTTATTGAAAGCGCCGCTTTTCCTGTTTGCCTGCTAGACGCTGTTTTGAAACTGCATTTGTCATTTATTTAAAGCGCCGCTTTTCCTGTTTGCGCGCATTTCCACTGGGCTCCCCCCTCCGCCTCCATTTTGTCGGATTGTTGTTGTTGTTTTGGTCATCCCGAGCCCGCCCCGCCTCCCAGCTGAGACGCCCTCCCACTGACCATATCAGCGCTCCACCACAGTAAAGCGCTGTGACTCGCTCGTTTCCCCTGGACTGAGTGGTCGCTCCCCAGTGTCCTGCTGCGTCACTGGTATCGTTGCTGCTTGCTTTTGTGCCATCTACTGCTGCCTGCTGTGTGCCTGCTAGACGCTGTATTGAAATTGCATTTTTTTCATTTATTGAAAGCGCCGCTTTTCCTGTTTGCCTGCTAGACGCTGTATTGGAATTGCATTTTTTTTTCATTTATTGAAAGCGCCGCTTTTCCTGTTTGCCTGCTAGACGCTGTTTTGAAACTGCATTTGTCATTTATTTAAAGCGCCGCTTTTCCTGTTTGCGCGCATTTCCACTGGGCTCCCCCCTCCGCCTCCATTTTGTCGGATTGTTGTTGTTGTTTTGGTCATCCCGAGCCCGCCCCGCCTCCCAGCTGAGACGCCCTCGCCCCTCCCCCTCCACCCTCCTTATATGACAGCCGTTCCCGCGTGCAGCGTTCACGCGCAGCGACCGCGCCCAACCCGCGCCGAAGGTGCGCCAAAGGTAAGCCCGTCTACGCCCGTCCGCGCCTGGACCGCGCCCAGCGCTATACCCCCTGCCCCTCGCGCTGCCCAGCCCCCCCGCGTCACCTACGATGCCGCCACCCTCCTAGCCCTCAACCCCGGTCGCGCCCCCAACTGCGTCCAAGCCGCTCCTGGACACACCCATGGACCATTCTCTTGCTACTCCTGCAAATTCAGCGGCACCGACAACATCTCCGCTACGACCACACCACAGATTCCTGACCCCAACCACCTACAATGCATCCTTCTCAACACCCGCTCGATCCACAGACACGCCATTGACCTATGGAATCTACTAGACACCATCTCTCCAGACGTCGCCTTCCTAACGGAAACATGGATGAACGCTTCCTCCGCCCCAGACATCACCATCGCTATCCCCGATGACTATAAGATCACACGCAAGGACCGCACCGACCATACAGGAGGAGGAATCGCTATCGTCCATAAGAAATCCATCCGCATCTCTACCAGCTCTGACGCCAACCTCGCTAACTCCGAACACCTTCACTTCCAGATCCACATCGACCCCAAGACAACTCTTAGAGGCACCCTCCTCTACAGACCACCAGGACCCCGCGCAAAATTCAGTGAAGACATCACGGACTTCATCACTCCACACGCGCTCCCCTCCAAAGACTACATCCTTCTGGGAGACCTCAACTTTCACCTCGAAAAGATCAACGACCGCAACTCCGCCACCCTCTTAGACAACCTCGCCAACCTCGGACTTAAACAACTGGTCACTTCTCCCACCCACATCGCAGGTCACACACTCGACCCAATCTTCACCTCCAGCAACCATATCTCCTTCAGCCACACTACGGATCTCCTCTGGACTGACCACAGCTGCGTTCACTTCACCTACAACAAGCCGAAACCCATCATTCACCTCCAACCAACCCTACAAAGAAACTGGAACAAAATCACCACGGATCAGATCTCCGCATCGCTCCTTCGAACTTCCCCAGCCCTCTCTTCTAACGCCAACGAAGCCGCCTCCAACCTCACCCTTTGGTTATCCAACACCGCCGACTCCTTAGCACCACTGAAAAAACGTCAACACAAACTTGGCAACAAGAAGGCATCATGGTTCAACGATGATCTCAAGAAGTCCAAGAAACTATGCCGCTCCCTTGAAAAGGCCTGGAAAAAAGACCCATCCACCAGCAACAAGGACGCCTTCAAAAGCGCCACCCGCACTCACCACCAACTGATCCGAAAAGCCAAGAAAACAGCATTCAAGGATCGACTTGACAACAACGCCCACAACAGCAAGGAACTTTTCAACATCGTCAAGGAATTCTCCAACCCATCGGCCAACTCTAACGACATCACCCCCTCTCAAACCCTCTGCGACTCCCTAGCCTCTTTTTTCCACAACAAGATTGCTGACATCCACAACAGCTTTGACAACCAACCCGGAAGCCAACCCACCCTACCATCTGCTGACCATCTTCCCCCCGTAAACACCCTTAACGCCTGGAACCCAATCTCCACTGAGGACACCATCCGCCTGATGAATTCCATCCACTCTGGTTCCCCCACAGACCCATGCCCTCACCACATCTTCAACAAAGCTGACTCCGTCATAGCTCCGCACCTCCGAGACGTCATCAACTGCTCCTTCAACTCCGCCACCTTCCCAGAAGACTGGAAACACGCCGAACTCACCGCCCTTCTGAAAAAACCAACAGCAGACCCCACCGAACTCAAAAACTACCGCCCCATCTCGCTTCTTCCATTCCCGGCCAAAGTCATCGAGAAAGCCGTCAACAACCAGCTCGCCGCCTTCCTCGAAGCCAACAAATCCCTCGACCCCTCACAATCTGGCTTCCGAGCCAAACACAGCACTGAGACCGCCCTCATCGCAGCAACAGACGACATTCGAACTCTACTGGACAATGGTGACACAGTCGCCCTCATCCTCCTCGACCTCTCTGCAGCATTCGACACAGTCTGCCACAGCACCCTTCTACAACGCCTCAATAACATCGGAATCCAAGGAAGAGCACTTGACTGGATCACCTCGTTCCTCACCGGAAGAACCCAGAGAGTCCGCCTCCCACCATTCAAGTCCGAGGCCTCTGAAGTCATCTGCGGCGTACCTCAAGGATCCTCACTCAGTCCCACCCTCTTCAACGTATACATGAGCCCCCTCGCGGCCATCGCCCGCCAACACAACCTCAACATCATCTCTTACGCGGATGACACTCAACTGATCCTTTCTCTCACCAAGGACCCCAGCACCGCCAAAACTAACTTACATGAAGGAATGAAAGATGTCGCCGAATGGATGAAATAAAGCCGTCTGAAACTGAACTCAGACAAAACAGAAGTCCTCATCTTAGGTACATCCCCCTCTGCATGGGACGACTCCTGGTGGCCGGAAGCCCTCGGAAAAGCACCCATCCCGACAGACCACGCACGGAACCTTGGCGTCATCCTGGATTCTTCACTCTCAATGAACAGACAAGTCAGCGCCGTATCCTCTTCCTGCTTTAACATTCTTCGCTTGCTCAGAAAAACATTTCGCTGGATGACCTCCGAAGCAAGGAAAAGAGTCACCCACGCTCTAGTCACGAGCCGACTGGACTACGGAAACACCCTCTACGCAGGTACCACCGCTAAACTCCAGAAGAAACTACAACGAATCCAAAACGCCTCAGCCAGGTTGATATTGGACATCCCACGCAACGAACACATCTCTGGTCACCTTAAAGACCTCCACTGGCTACCCGTCAATAAGAGGATCACTTTCCGACTGCTTACCCACGCACACAAATCACTCTACGACATCGGTCCAGATTGCCTCAACTCTCGACTGTCCTTCTACACCCCCTCCCGCCAACTTCGCTCTTCCAGCCAAGCCTTCGCCACTGTACCTCGCATCAACAAGACCACCATGGGAGGCAGATCCTTTTCATACCTGGCTGCTAAAACATGGAACTCACTCCCCGCTTACCTTCGCCTCACCCAGAACCACCTAGCGTTCAGAAAGCAGCTTAAAACGTGGATATTTGACAAATAATCCTCCTCCCCTTCCTAAGCGCCTTGAAACCCTCTGGGTATGTAGTGCGCTATACAAATTTTATGACTTGACTTGACTTGACTTATGGTTTTCTTTCCTATCTCTTTTAGTTTTGTGACGGAACCACGGACACCTAAACCACACGTGGCTTAACAACGTAGTCACTACTGCATCGTTACCACACATTCCTTTAACTTGCAAGTCTTTACAACAACTTGCCTTAGGCAGCCGCTGAAAGTTGGAATAGTATCATTTAATATTCCAACTTCAGTCGGTTTATCTGTAGGGAAGGTGTTGGACTTTAAATCCAGAACCAGTCCAACACCGCGTTCCCTAAAGCAAGTCGCTGTATCGACTTGCATGGTAACAACACATTGGATGTAGTGCCCACGTTTTAAAGGCGCTACTTGGTTTAGATTGCATGGTAAAGGGTGTTTCTCATCTCTTTTGTGAATTGTCTTTCTATTGCTTGACCCACTTTGTTCTATTTTCTTTTTCTCTCCTCCTCTACCTCGTTCTCTCGCTCCCTATTGCTTATTTTTTCTCGCTCCCTATTGCTTATTTTCTCTTTTACCTCTTGCTTCTCTCTCTTACACTTGTCTCTGTGGCTCGTCTTCTTCTTTACTCCTGCCATTTCTCCCCACCCTAGTTCATCCTCTGTTCCCTGTCTGCTGCTCTCTTGCCTCTGCTAGGATTATTTCTTGGTCTGGCTTGGCCCAGATGCGTCCCAAGCTGCTATTTACATCTGACTCACACAAGAGCAGATGGGACTGAGGGTGCCGCCACATCCTGGATTGTATTTTCATAGTACATTTAGAGCAAATAGCCTTACATATATTGACCCAGTAGAGTGTTCGTTAGCACTGCAGCCAGGTTAGCGCAACATAACTGCGTACGTGGTCAATGATTGGCATTCTATATTTTCTCACTTCATGTGACCATAAATCTCTCTCTGTATTATTTATTTTGTAACTCACACCCTAAAATGTAAAAATGTATATTATAAAATATAACTATTTTTTGTTTTAGTTCAACATGGGATTCTTATTTTCAAAATCGATGAATGAAAGCCTGAAGGAACAGCGGGAGTTCATGAGCATGAACTCTCGACTCCAGGTAAGCTATAATTGGCGTTTGCTTTTCTTTTTTTTTTTTTTTTTACATTGATTTATGTGGTTTTTCCGCAAGCTGTTTATTATGTGAAGAATGCCTGTATGTGCAATAATAACCACCGTCTTTTGTGTACAGAAAATAATGTTATAGGAATCTGTATCAGGGGCGGTAAATCACATATCTATACAGGTACTATCCATGGGGAACTCAGTAACGTGTGCGTGAAACTGTCTGTTTCATTTGTGTTTGATTGTCTGTAAGGTATGATTAGTCTAGCTCCCACCTCTCACGGTCAAAATTAGTGACAGAAGGCGCCTTCTGTGGTGTGGGTAGCCCATAATGATTCAAGGAATATGAAGTGTTCGCACTGGCCCTTCTGCTACTGTAGCAGGCAACTGTTAGCTACTGTTTGGGAGATACATTATGTGGATCAACACAAAATAGCTATTCAGCCTACTAATATGTCATTACTTACCAGTAATCGTCGTTACCCTGATTAAGGCCCTCCTCGTCCCAGTCCATACATTAGTGAAGTGATCCCACCTCCCGACAGGCCTTTGAAACGCTAGTCTGTTTTCTTATTTTAATATATAAACTCCTCCCACCCTCCGCCATGCCTATTATGAACAAGACCAGTCACAACCACAGTGGGAGGACGGGAGGGAACAGGACTGGGGTGTGGAGGACCTTAATTGGGGTAATGAAGATTATTGGTAAATAACGATAAATTACCTCGTCATAGGACCTCCTCGTCCCATTCCTTACATTAGTGAGGATCTCACAAGCCAAAACACACAAAGAGAAATCGTGACACCAAGGATACATGCTGAATTCAAAGTTTAATAAAGAAAACAAGGTTCAAGACGAAGCTGCGCTCATAACGCCAACAGTAAAATTGTCCACAGAGCTTGCAATACATGCAGACGGTAATGCTTGATGAAAGTATGATGCGACTCAAGGTAGCTGCCCTACAATTCTCTGGGATAGAGACACTTGCCTCCTCAGCCCAGGAGGCGGACACAGACTGAGCAGAGTGTCCCTGAACCTGAGTAGAAAGAGCCAGCCCACAGACTTATAGGACTAGCAAACTACCAAGCGCACCCACTTACTGATAGTGGATATAGACACTTTCTTGCCCTTAGCCACTCTCCCATAGGACACAGGCGGAGCAGGGCAAAGACAAAAGGCCTGGGTACATTGCAGATAAATCTGAAGGGCTGTCCTAACATTTAATACCAAACAAACCAGAGAACCCTTCTCCTCTGGAAAATCTGGAACAGCAATCTCCTGCTGCAAATGGAATTTAGAGAAGATTTTAAGGAGTAAAGTCGGATCCAACCGCAACACTACTCTGTCCTGCAGGAACTGCAAATAGGGAAAAAGAGATCAGCAAAGCCCCCAAAATCCCCCAATCTCCGCGTCGAGGTGATGGCCAACAGGAAGGACAACTTAGCAGATAACTACAACAAATTGGCTTCCAACAAAGGCTCAAAAGGGGACAGTTGAGACCTTGCAGGACAATTGGCAGATCCCCAGAAGTCACAACCACCGGAGTTACTAGACAACAAAGCTGAAAGCTCTGTCGCAGGCAAACCACCAAAGGAGCAACACCATCCAGCACAACTGCCGAACCCCTACAAGCACAGATAGTAGCCCACCGAGCAGCCAACGTAGAAGGTGAAAGATTCTTTAAAAAACCATCCCTGAGAAACTCAAGAAATGTTCTCAGTTCTCCAACCACAGGATCCACCCCATGAAAGGCACACCACCAGACAAAAGAGCCCAATGCTTACTGTAACACTTAAGGGTGGAATCCCTGTGGGAACATTGAATATCCATTGCACCAAAGAAGAACAACCCAAATATTCTAACTTCAAACATTCAAGAGCCAGACCGTCGGTTTCAATTGATGGAGAAAAGGCAATGACAACATCAATTGCGGGAACCAAAGGCAGTGAGGCCAGAGAAGATCAGTCAGGAGAACAGACACCCTCTCCACTCAAATCTTCTGCAGCACCTTCAGGAGGAGGGGAATTGGAGGGAAGGCATATAGAAGGTCCGGAGGCTAGGGGATGGACAGGACATCCACAGCCCACGCCTGAGGACAAACCACTTAGGAAGAAAACCAAGGAAGGATGGCATTGTGTCGAGATGCAAAGAGGTCCACCCAGGGCTCCCCGGGCCGGAGACAAATGTCCTTGAACAGGGGTACTGAAAGATGGTACGGACTGTGACCCTCCACACTCTAGGGGCGTCTGAGGGGAGGGGGGCTACTGCAAACTTGGGGGGGACACAAAGAGATAATAATAAAATGTACTTACCCACGTTTCGTTCTGCATTTTCTTCTTTCTTCTAGAGTGAGCTTGAAAGCACCTCAGGCAACCCCCTTCTGCAAATCCTGATGCTGCTATCATTCTGCAGATGAGCAGCATGATAGCAGCGCCAGGATTGGCTGGACCGGGCTGCCTCGATGCTCCAGCAGGCACAGGAGGCCTGTGCCTGCACTTCACCCAGCTGTCTCAGACAGCTAGGTAGAGAAGTTTACTCTGCGCATGTCAGGCTGGCTGTCCAAAGACGGCCAGTCAAAGTGACTTGTGCAGTGTAAACTGGTGGAGTGAGCACCACTCTCCTGCTGCCAGTCAGCAGAAGCCCCGGACCCCAAAACACTGCTCGGGCTGAGAGCAATGAAAAGTAAAACAATAATTATTTTTTATATTGTTCCCCCCCATTTTTGCTGCATTGGCAACAGGTGGGAGGTGGGGGGACTACTATGCCCTAATGGAGGGGGGGGGGGCTGCCGATGGGTACAGAACAAGATGAAGGCAGTTGTGGCTCAGGCTGTCCGATCAAAAGTTTATATGACCCTGAATGTAAACAGCCCTCAATACCCTGAGATGTGATTTCACCCAGAAACAAATCAGGGATGCCAGATGATTCAGAGACACACACCTCATCCCCCCCTTGGTGATTCGAGTTACAGCGAGTTACCTGGTTGTTGGTGCGAACTAACAGATTCACCTCTTGCAGCTGAACCTGAAAGAACAGTATTGCCGGCCAAATGGCTGCCAACTCCCGCCAATTCGGGAGTGAGTGTTCTCTGCCTAAGTCCATAGACCCTTGGCATCCCAGGACCCCAATGTGGCTCTCCAACCCCAAAGAATGGCGTCAGTCGTTAGCAGTAGAGGAGGAGGGAGTTGGAAACAGATCTCCTTCTCCGGGTTGAGAGTGTGGAGCCACCAACCGAATTCCTGGACCAGAACAGAAGTAAGAGGAACCAGAAAATCGTAATTTTCAGGGAGGAGTCCCAGTGAGACCAGACGATTCACCGGAGGCTTGAGGTGCATGCGAGCCCAGGGAATGACAGCTGTGGTGGCAGGCATCAACCCCTGGACCCTCAACCAAGTGTGAGCCAGAGCTGACTGCTGAGCCACGTGGTCCAACAGAAGCAGCTGCAGGGTAGCAATGCAACCAGGTGGGAGGAGCACTGCCCCTATCTGAGTGTTGAAAAGACCACAGAGAAACTGCAGTCTCTGAGCAGGTACCAGCTGCGACTTGGCTAGATTCAACTTGAAGCCCAGGTGTTGGAACATGTTCATGGTTGCTTCCACTGCCAGTAGAGCCTTAGGAATAGAGGGAGCAGAAATCAAACTATCATTCAATGTAGGGAAACATAGAGAAACCCTGAAGCTGCAAAACACATCAGCCGGAGCCAATACCAAGGTAAATGTCTGGTAAACGGCGGAGAGTCTGAAAGGCATCACCTGAAACTGGCAAATGAGCCCTGTCCATAGCAAACCACAGAAACTGTTGGCTTTCTTGATGGACATGTACGTGCACATAGGCATCCTCCAAGTCCAGGGAAGACAGAAAGTCTCCTTGCTGGATAAGTGGAATGAACTACTTCAATGTGGTCACCAGAAAACGCCCGTTTAAATTTATCTGGACTTTTAATCTAAATTAGCTACCAGTGGCCCCCACCTTGGCGCGAGTTCAGCGTCGCTCAAGGCTCCTCTAAAATCGCCCTCTGTACTTCGCGACGCCGTTTTCAGGCGCATTTCAGGCGCCATATTGGACTGGGGAAGGCTGGCGGTCTAGCTGCTCGCTGGTCCCGCCCTCCCCGGATATAAAAGGGTGCTTCCTTCTATGTGCGAGGTATCTGTTTATTTACCGATTTTTCACCCTTGAGGCGGAAGCCGGGGGTTCTCTGCGCTACCTGCGCGCTTTTTAATCAAGTAGCAGTGTATTTTGCTAGTTACTCAATATAACGCTCGTTTTAAATTTATCTGGACTTTTAATCTAAATTAGCTACCAGTGGCCCCCACCTTGGCGCGAGTTCAGCGTCGCTCAAGGCTCCTCTAAAATCGCCCTCTGTACTTCGCGACGCCGTTTTCAGGCGCATTTCAGGCGCCATATTGGACTGGGGAAGGCTGGCGGTCTAGCTGCTCGCTGGTACCGCCCTCTCTCCTCCCACCTTAATGGCGGATATAAACAACAGGTTCTTCCGTCCGCGCAGCGGGCGGGCGCAGCGGGCGCGCCGGCGGCGCGCCGAAGGCGCGCCAAAGGCGGGCCCGTCTGCGCCCGTCCGCGCCTGGCCCGGGCCGAGGGCCAGTCCCCCTGGTCCTCCTGACCCGTGTGTTCCACATTGCCCCGGCCCATATACGCCGAATACGCTCAGGGGTCTACGGCCTCTTATACAACAATCTTGTATCCTATTGGACCCGACACACCTTGAAGGGTCGGCTTCCCTCCGAACATGTCCCTGCTGCCAACTGCAGATACCTATCCTCCCCATATCTAACCCAAATAAACAAGAGACTCTTCCCCCTAAACCTTTTCAACTGGCACTTATAAATGTCCGTTCGTTGGGCAAACATCGCCAGGATATAATCGACCTCATAGAAGACAACAACTTAGATATGCTATTCATGACAGAAACATGGATGGACAACTCATCCGACCCAGATATTGTCATTGCAGTCCCTAAAGGATTCTCTATCCATAGATTGGATAGACCACGAGGGAGAGGTGGGGGGATTGCTTTTGTTGTACGTGACTCATACACGGTTAGAACTAGCATCATCCCCCTGCCATCATGCGAAGCTTTGCAATTCTCTGTCAAACTGACCCCCTCTGACAATTTCAAAGGGATCCTTCTGTATCGTCCCCCTGGATTAAGAACAGGATTTATCACTGATATAAGATCTGTCCTGGAATCACGCGCCCTTGACAGCTCTTTCACTGTCCTTGGAGATTTTAATTTCCATTTTGATAAACCTGAAGATAAGGACACTGCTATATTCCTTGGGGATATGACTACTTTTGGACTATCTCCTATGGTCAAATCTCCTACGCATGATAAGGGCCATACTTTGGATGGGATCTTTTCCAACTCCAATGACCTTCATGTAACCCAAACCTTTCCGGTCACTTGGTCTGACCACTATGTTATTATGGCATCTCTCAACCCCCACCAACTAGTTGTTCCACAGAAATCTAGAAATACCAATCAAACTTTTAAAGCATGGGATGATATAGACAGCTCCAACTTAAAAGCCTCTCTAGTAGCATCCATGCCTGCCTTCTCACAAGACCCAAATACAGCCATCTCTCAATTTAATGACTGGGTAGATGCAGCTGCATCCTCACTAGTTCCTATTAAGCAAATATCTCGCAATAGATCTACTCCCTCAGCCCCCTGGTACTCAGCTGCCTTAAGACAGCAGAAACAACAATGCAGGCAGAAAGAAAGGCTTTGGCGGAAAGATTATGCTGAAGAGGCCAAAACCAAATATAAGGAAATGGTAGCCAAATATAAACAAATGATTGATGAAGCTAAGAAATCATTTTTTAGTTACAAAATAGAAACTGCAAAAAACTCATACAAACTTTTGTATGACACTGCAAAACAGTTAGCTGGTCATTCCTCTGACTTGACTCCTCCTCCATCCCAACTTCTGTGCGACACATTGGCAAACTTTTTCTTTAGCAAAGTCAACGATATTTATTCCGCATTTACCACTAACATTAAAAATTCCTCTAAAAGCACATCTAGCATACAGAATGCTCCCAAACTGACTCAATTTGCTGAAATTACAGAAGCTCAGGTTTTGGACATAACTGCCACCATTAGATCAGGCTCAGCCCTTGATGCTTGCCCTTTCAAAGTTTTACAGCCAGTCTTAGAAGAGATTACCCCGGCCATATCCTTCATATGTAATGCCATGTTTAACACAGGCATTTACCCTGAAAGTTTAAAAAAAACCATCATAAAACCTCTGTTAAAAAAATCACATTTGGACAAGGACGAACCCAAAAGCTACCGACCAATAGCCAACTTACCGGCCCTAGCCAAGATAGCCGAAAAGGCTATGAATAAACAACTTTCCGCCTTCTTGGAACAACACCAGCTACTTGACGAAACTCAGTTTGGGTTCCGCCAGTGTCATGGGACGGAGGCAGCTCTGATTAAAGCAGCTGACGACATCAGACTCATCCGTGACACTGGGGGTACAGCAATTCTGATACTGTTGGATCTATCTGCAGCCTTCGACACGGTCGATCATACTACCCTGATTGACCGTGTCGAGGGCCTGGGGGTACAAGGGACTGCCAGCAAACTCTTGGCCTCCTTCTTGGCGGATAGAACCCAGGTAGTTACAACAGGGCCTTTTCAGTCGTCTACTATGTCACTGCCGTGTGGTGTCCCCCAGGGCTCATCCCTAAGCCCGACACTTTTTAACATCTATGTGTCGGGCTTAGCCAACGTCATTCGGGCATATGGGATGAGCCTTACATCCTACGCGGATGACACCCAGCTGGTTCTAGCCATTAAGAACAATGGCTATAAAGTGGCGGATGACCTTAGGGCAGGTATGATGGAAATAGGGAGTTGGATGGCCTCCAATTGCCTAAAGCTAAACTCAGATAAGACTGAGGTAGTTATCTTTGGACAACTAAAACCTGAGTGGTCATCCAACTGGTGGCCTTCCTCTTTGGGCTCCCCCCCTGAGCCTGTTAGCAAAGTGAGGAATTTGGGAATCATTTTCGATGACCGCCTCACGTTCCATCCACACGCCAATCAGATCACTTCCTCAGCTTTTTATAAACTGAAAGTTATCAAAAAAATTCTTCCTTTCCTCCCCGACAAAGCTGGTAAAACCCTTGTAACTTCTCTTGTACTGTCCACCTTGGACTACTGCAATGCCCTGTTCCTCAACGCACAGGAAGGAGTCCTGAATAAACTCCAAACAATACAAAACTCTGCTGCGAGGCTTTTGGGTAATATCCCCAAACACCACTCTGCCTCCAAAACCATCAAAGAGCTGCATTGGTTATCCGTTAAAAACAGGATAAAGTTCAAGACCCTGTGCATTGTATATAAGGCGTTGCACAACCAAGGACCAGCACACCTCATCCGCAATCTGACCCCATATCGTCCGCTCAGAACACTACGCTCATCCTGTTCAGGAGATCTTGTTATACCCCGAACAAAAACAGTCCTATGGGGAGATAGAAGATTCCTGGTTTCAGCCCCCAAATTGTGGAACACCTTGCCATCAACGATTAAAGCCAGTCCATCCTTATGGTCTTTTCGGAAACAACTTAAGACTTGGCTTTTTAATCAATAGATCATCCATAGTTTCCTTAGGGTAAATATTTAGATACTTAGCGCCGAGACGCCCATGGGCATTTGTATGCGCTCTACAAATATCAAAAATTAATAAATAAATAAATAAATAAAATGATCCATCTTCTCTGCCCTGTTCTAAGCCTTGAGTTTCAGAATTGGGCGGTGAGAACCATCTGGTTCTGGGACCAAGAAGAGTGTTGCGCAGAAGCCTAGACCCCTTTCCTCCACTGGCACCGTGAAAAGTTGTGCCCCGCCGAGTCGGTCCATAAGCCTAGTTCCGCCAACGAGGCTGGGGGTTTGCTCCAGACCACTCGGCCGTTGAAGTCTGCCAGGAATGCCAGCCAAATGAGCATGTCCTGGCGAACCTCCGCCGACAGTCTCGTGCGGTGGTGCCCTTCCCTGAGGCCTACCATGGACTGGGCAATGGATCGAGAGAAAGGGCGAGCCATCGGTATTACTCTTAATGCAAAATTAAGCTGACCCACTGTCTGCTGTAATTGGTGCAATCAAGAAACAACTAGGGGCTGGCTCTAATCAGTAAGGCTGAGCCAAAATAATTATGAAACAAACAGGGTTGCCAGTACTGATATGGATTAGTTAAAGAGATTAAATGCCCATCCTATACTAGAAAAGAAATTCCAGAAAGGGAAGTGTTAATTAATAGCTTTTTATTTTATCAAATTATAGCATCAATATTTCAATCAATTTCTTCAATTTATCATACACAAAGAGATTGTTATAAAAAAGGACACATGAGACATTAGGATATAACTATACATTGGTCATTCATTCAAGATTACACGCATATCACAGTCAAACATTCTACATTCAGACTATCAAAGAAAAAAACACACAGTGTATAATACAGTATATATACATTCCAGGAAAAAAGAAGAAGGAAAGAGGGGGCCACGGTCTGCAAAGAAATTACAAAAAATGAAGGAATTAGTTAGTTTCTGTAAAGTACATTCCTGTATGTTACATAAATAGAGCAAAGCTCATTGGAATTTTTTAATCCAAGGTAATGTACAGCGTTGAACTGTGGAAAACATTCATTAGATGACCGACAGCTCTCGCAGACCAAAATGTGGCAGGGCCTACGCGTTTCGAATCCCGCCGAGTTCTTGGGGATTCTCTTCAGGGCCTGATGTATTCTCTGAAAAAGAAATAGAGCAAAGAAAAAGGATTTGAGAGGCATAAATTGAACAACTAGTCCATTCAATGCAAGACCATACATCATTGGAATATTTGCAGAGCGACTCAAATGTGCCCTCAAAGGTTTATCACTCAATCTACAGGGATAGCATGTAGTAGAGACCGTAGGAATAGTGACCATGGGCCGGAGTATAGGAGAGAACATCGTGGTGGTAAGGAGCACTTTCCTAGTCAAAATTGAAACAACTTAACTCAGCATTTGTTACTCACCCTAAGTGTGCGGTATGAATTCTTTATTTAATCAGTGTCCTTTGGAATTCAACAAAAGCCGGATTTAAAACGTGAACCTATTCGGGAATGAAGAGAAACCTTTTTAGAGGGATTCTGGGGCGGAAATCATTTGGAGCACTCTCCTAGTCCTAATTGAAACAACTTGACTCCGCGTTTTTTACTCACCCTACGTGTGCGGTATGAAATCATTGTTTAATCAGTGACCTTTGGGATTCAACACAAGTCGGTTTTCAAATGTGAACCTGTTCGAAAATGAAGAGAAACCTTTTAGAAACCTTTTAAAGATTGTAGAGGCGGAATTCACTTGGAATGAATATGGGAGAAGCTGGGAAGGAATCTCACCCCTATATATCAAAGATGGCGTCTCGGGTCAGGTCAAGTTCAAAAGTTGTCGGATTATGGGCGCGTGCCTGTTCAAAAAGGAATGGCACCTCTATTAATACTCTGCGAACAAAGTTTAATTATCATAGAAAAAGGATGACAATACAAACAATTTCTCACCCCTATAAATGACGAATGGCGGTAGAAGGGCGGAAGAGGTTCAACAATTATTCAGGGGTCTGTTCGAAGGTCTGTGGGATTCAAGGGAAGAAAACATATGTGTCTATCAAGTCAAAGTGGGAGTAGAGATTAACGGGCAAATGCCTTATGTTAGCATAGTTGGAAGCATATTTATTACCGATTAGAAGCTTTCTCGATCTTCAAGTGCTCAAAGTGGATGGTGGCTGAACGATGTCATGCTGTAAGGGAAGGGATAACATGATATATTATATTTAAACCGTGAGATGAGTTAAATGGCGGGGTGTAACACCTACATTAAAGGAATTACCTTGTGTAACGAAGTGTAAGCATATAAAGTGCCCCAGTTGTAGAAACTGCTTAAAACGGGGGTCCCTAAAAAAAATAGAACACAGAGTCCGTGATCAAAGTGAACGGCGCCTGGAAGAGTCTGGAGCCGATGGATGAAAAGAGTGCTTTCCACTCTTAATTCCGTCAATATCCACAAGTTTGGCCCAGTTAAAAATGGGTAGAGACATTGTCTAAACAAAACACCGCAAGGAAAAGCAGTGTGTACTTTAACTAAGCCCGGAGAGTAGAAAAATAAAAGGGAAGTTTGCCGCGAGGTGACACTTACTTCGCAATCTGACGTCCGTGTGGACGTAGCGTTCCAGCCGGCACTAATCTGTAGCGCATGGGTCCTACGGTCAGGGCGGAGGAGAATCACTTTTTTAAAGAAGACACACTAATTAGGGGGTGTGGTCAGAGAGTTCAATCGGCCGGAGATAGCGAGAACAGAGACGGCCGGCGTGCGGTCACATGATTCAAGAGTGGGCCGGCACGTCAAAAGGGATGGGGTTAAATATAGAACTTCATCCGTTTTTTGAGCCTTAGTTGATTAGTCAAGGGGGGTACAGCACCAAAGGGAATGGTTGCTATAAACGACAATCTTCTCATACAAAAAAGAAGATGGGAATAAGGGTGGCCTCTGAGAAATTTGAAGAGCTGATCAACGGAGGATGTGAAGACGGGGAACCAACAATGGAAAACCTGGGCATTGATAGCGTAGAAGAATTAGATCGCTGAGTGGGGTGGAGCAGGCACAGTTATGGACAAGGCTGATACGTGTGAAATCAAAGTTTAAAGATTTCACTAAGTTCATTCAGGCCAGAAGAAGCCGTATCAAATTTGACTATCAGGAAAGCCTCCCTTTTGGATAGTTTGAGATTCCAGTCGCCTCCTCGGGGGTCTTTTTCAACCTTGGAAATTACTGTCCATCTTAGGTCATCTACCTGATGTTGCATGCGTGTCCAATGATGGACCAAGGGGGCATTTTCCACTTTTCTTTTTAATCTCGATTTGTGCTGGGAGATACGTTGACGGATCTCCTGGTTTGTCTTCCCAATATATAAACGTTGGCAAGGGCATTTAATGCCATACACTACAAACTTTGTTTTGCAGTTGCTGAAAGCATCGTGCTTCCAAGAGATTCCATTATGCCGGAATAAAGACCCCTCCAGTGTGGATTCACAGCAGAGACCGGTACCACATTTGTGGTGTCCTGTCACGGGGGCATTCCCATCATTTGGCGTAATGTAGGTTGTATAGGGGCTGGCATAGCCGCTCGTACTATATGGTTGGCTATACTCCTTTCCTTCTTGAAGGCAAAAAGGGGGAGTTCTTTTAAGCTGTCATCTAAGTTCTTTACTAGATGCCAGTTTTGTCCAATCACCTGTTTAAGTTTATTCGCATTGGGGCAAAAGGTGGTAACACACACTTGTCGTTTCAACTCGGGTTTATTCTTTCGTTCTAGCAGTGTCTTTCTGGGAGTCCACTGGCTCTCTTCATGCAATTTTTAACCAATTTCTTTGGGTACCCCCTATCACAAAGTTTGGATACCAGATTTTCGGCATGATGATGGTAGTCCTCTTTATATGTGCAATTTCTACGAACACGCAGAAACTGCCCATAAGGGAGGTTTTCCTTGAGGCTTCTAGGATGATTGCTATTGAACATAAGAGATTTGTTTCGATCAGTGGGTTTTATGAATAAGGTGGTCGCCAGTTTGCCTGATTTAGGAAACACCTCTACATCCAAAAACGCAATTTTAGTGGTTGACTGTTCAAGGCTGAATTTTATGTCCGGTGTCCTGGAATTTAACCATTGGTGGAACAGGGACAAGGTGTCGCTGTCACCTGTCCACACCATGAACACATCATCGATAAATCGAAGCCAGATACCAATATGTTGGTTGAATGGGTTGTTGTTGTGTATGTATGTATTCTCGTACAAAGACATGAAGAGTACCGCTAACTCCGGTATTGGAAAAAATCGACTACTGTGAAGACAGGGATACTCTTGTCACCCTAGACGTGACTTCCCTGTACACGCAGATCCCCCAAGATGAAGCGATAGCTGTATTAACCTATTTTTTGGACTCTAGACCTCGGCCCACACAAGTACCTACTAAATTTCTTGTCGATCTCGCCTCTTTTGCATTAAAGAGAAACTACTTTTGTTTCAACAAGGAGTTTTACTATCAAGTGAAAGGGGTAGCCATGGGCTGCCCCTTTGCACCGGAGTTAGAGGTACTCTTCATGTCTTTGTACGAGAATACATACATACACAACAACAACCCATTCAACCAACATATCGGTATCTGGCTTCGAATTATCAATGATGTGTTCATGGTGTGGACAGGTGACAGCTACACCTTGTCCCTGTTCCACCAATGGTTAAATTCCAGGACACTGGACATAAAATTCAGCCTTGAACAGTCAACCACTAAAATTGCGTTTTTGGATGTAGAGGTGTTTCCTAAATCAGGCAAACTGGCGACCACCTTATTCATTAAACCCACTGATCGAAACAAATCTCTTATGTTCAATAGCAATCATCCTAGAAGCCTCAAGGAAAACCTCCCTTATGGGCAGTTTCTGCGTGTTCGTAGAAATTGCACATATAAAGAGGACTACCATCATCATGCCGAAAATCTGGTATCCAAACTTTGTGATAGGGGGTACCCAAAGAAATTGGTTAAAAATTGCATGAAGAGAGCCCAGTGGACTCCCAGAGAGACACTGCTAGAACGAAAGAATAAACCCGAGTTGAAACGACAAGTGTGTGTTACCACCTTTTGCCCCAATGCGAATAAACCTAAACAGGTGATTGGACAAAACTCGTATCTAGTAAAGAACTTAGATGACAGCTTAAAAGAACTCCCCCTTTTTGCCTTCAAGAAGGAAAGGAGTATAGCCAACCATATAGTACGAGCGGCTATGCCAGCCCCTATACAACCTACATTACGCCAAATGATGGGAATGCCCCCCGTGACAGGACACCAAAAATGTGGTACCTGTCTCTGCTGTGAATCCACACTGGAGGGGTCTTTATTCCAGCATAATGGAATCTCTTGGAAGCACGATGCTTTCAGCAACTGCAAAACAAAGTTTGTAGTGTATGGCATTAAATGCCCTTGCCAACGTTTATATATTGGGAAGACAAACCAGGAGATCCGTCAACGTATCTCCCAGCACAAATCGAGATTAAAAAGAAAAGTGGAAAATGCCCCCTTGGTCCATCATTGGACACGCATGCAACATCAGGTAGATGACCTAAGATGGACAGTAATTTCCAAGGTTGAAAAAAACCCCCGAGGAGGCGACTGGAATCTCAAACTATCCAAAAGGGAGGCTTTCCTGATAGTCAAATTTGATACGGCTTCTTCTGGCCTGAATGAACTTAGTGAAATCTTTAAACTTTGATTTCACACGTATCAGCCTTGTCCATGACTGTGCCTGCTCCACCCCACTCAGCGATTTAATTCTTCTACGCTATCAATGCCCAGGTTTTCCATTGTTGGTTCCCTGTCTTCACATCCTCCGTTGATCAGCTCTTCAAATTTCTCAGAGGCCACCCTTATTCCCATCTTCTTTTTTGTATGAGTAGATTGTCGTTTATAGCAACCATTCCCTTTGGTGCTGTACCCCCTTGACTAATCAACTAAGGCTCAAAAAACGGATGAAGTTCTATATTTAACCCCATCCCTTTTGACGTGCCGGCCCACTCTTGAATCATGTGACCGCACGCCGGCCGTCTCAGTTCTCGCTATCTCCGGCCGATTGAACTCACTGACCACGCCCCCTAATTAGTGTGTCTTCTTTAAAAAAGTGATTCTCCTCCGCCCTGACCGTAGGACGCATGCGCTACGGATTAGTGCCGGCTGGAACGCTACGTCCACACGGACGTCGGATTGGGAAGTAAGTGTCACCTCGCGGCAAACTTCCCTTTTATTTTTCTACTCTCCGGGCTTAGTTAAAGTACACACTGCTTTTCCTTGCGGTGTTTTGTTTAGACAATGTCTCTACCCATTTTAAACTGGGCCAAACTTGTGCATATTGACGGAATTAAGAGGGGAAAGCACTCTTTTCATCCATCGGCTCCAGCGTCTTCCAGGCGCCGTTCACTTTGATCACTGACTCTGTGTTCTATTTTTTTTAGGGACCCCCGTTTTAAGCAGTTTCTACAACTGGGGCACTTTATATGCTTTCACTTCGTTAAACAAGGTAATTCTTTTAATGTGGGTGTTACACCCCGCCATTTAACTCATCTCACGGTTTAAAAATAATATATCGTGTTATCCCTTCCCTTACAGCATGATATCGTTCAGCCACCATCCACTTTGAGCACTTAAAGATAGAGAAAGCTTCTAATCGGTAATAAATATGCTTCCCACTATGCTAACATAAGGCATTTGCCCGTTAATCTCTACTCCCACTTTGACTTGATAGACACATATGTTTTCTTCCCTTGAATCCCACAGACCTTCGAACAGACCCCTGAATAATTGTTGAACCTCTTCCGCCCTTCTACCGCCATTCGTCATTTATAGGGGTGAGAAATTGTTTGTATTGTCATCCTTTTTTCTATGATAATTAAACTTTGTTCCCAGAGTATTAATAGAGGTGCCATTCCTTTTTGAACAGGCACACGCCCATAATCCGACAACTTTTGAACTTGACCTGACCCCGAGACGCCATCTTTGATATATAGGGGTGAGATTCCTTCCCAGCTTCTCCCATATTCATGCCAAGTGAATTCCGCGTCTACAATCTTTAAAAGGTTTCTAAAAGGTTTCTCTTCATTTTCGAACAGGTTCACGTTTGAAAACCGACCTGTGTTGAATCCCAAAGGTCACTGATTAAACAAAGATTTCATACCGCACACGTAGGGTGAGTAAAAAACGCGGAGTCAAGTTGTTTCAATTAGGACTAGGAGAGTGCTCCAAATGATTTCCGCCCCAGAATCCCTCTAAAAAGGTTTCTCTTCATTCCTGAATAGGTTCACGTTTTAAATCCGGCTTTTGTTGAATTCCAAAGGACACTGATTAAATAAAGAATTCATACTGCACACTTAGGGTGAGTGTCAAATGCTGAGTTAAGTTGTTTCAATTTTGACTAGGAAAGTGCTCCTTACCACCACGTTGCTCTCTCCTATACTCCGGCCCATGGTCACTATTCCTACGGTCTCTACTACATGCTATCCCTGTAGATTGAGTGATAAACCTTTGAGGGCACATTTGAGTCGCTCTGCAAATATTCCGATGATGTAAGGTCTTGCATTGAATGGGCTAGTTGTTCAATTTATGCCTCTCAAATCCTTTTTCTTTGCTCTATTTCTTTTTCAGAGAATACATCAGGCCCTGAAGAGAATCCCCAAGAACTCGGCGGGATTCGAAACGCGTAGGCCCTGCCACATATTGGTCTGCGAGAGCTGTCGGTCATCTAATGAATGTTTTCCACAGTTCAACGCTGTACATTACCTTGGATTAAAAAATTCCAATGAGCTTTGCTTTATTTATGTAACATACAGGAATGTACTTTACAGAAACTAACTAATTCCTTCACTTTTTGTAATTTCTTTGCAGACCGTGGCCCCCTCTTTCCGTCTTCTTTTTTCCTGGAATGTATATATACTGTATTATACACTGTGTGTTTTTTTCTTTGATAGTCTGAATGTAGAATGTTTGACTGTGATATGCGTGTAATCTTGAATGAATGACCAATGTATAGTTCTATCCTAATGTCTCATGTGTCCTTTTTTATAACAATCTCTTTGTGTATGATAAATTGAAGAAATTGATTGAAATATTGATGCTATAATTTGATAAAATAAAAAGCTATTAATTAGCACTTCCCTTTTTGGAATTTCTTTTCTAGTATAGGATGGGTATTTCATCTCTTTAACTAACCCATATCAGTACTGGCAACCCTGTTTGTTTCATAAGTAATTGGTGCAATGTCACCTTCTCGGTCTGGAGACACTCTAACAAGGAAGCCCTAAATTTGGCGATCTTCTCTGCCGGCAGGCGGAAGCACCCCTCCACAGAGTCTAGTTCTATGCCCAAAAACTCCAGGGAGGTAGTCGGCCCCACTGTCTTACGTGGCGCCAATGGAACCCCGAAACCCCGCATGAGCACGCAGAAGTCCTGCAATGCCTGTGCACAGTCCCAAGTGCCCACTGGGCCCAGAAAGAGGAAATCGTCAAGATAATGCATCACATGTTGGTGCCCTGTTGCCTTTGTGAACACCCACTCCAAAAATTAGCTAAAAATTTCAAAATAGGCACACGAAATTGAACAACCCATTGGCATGCACATATCCATGTAGTATTTCCCCTGAAACGTAAAGCCTAACAAGGGCTGATCTTGGGGATGCACCGGAAGCAACCTGAATGCAGATTCAATGTCTGACTTTGCTAACAATGCGCCGGAACCCAAGCGATTCAACAACACCACTGCGTCATCAAAAAATGCATACTTTACACTGCAAACCTCAGGGTCGATCGCCTCATTGACCGAAGCCCCCTTAGGTGACGACAAATTGTGAATGAGCCTGTACTCCCCCGGGTCCCTTTTTGGCACCACCCCTAATGGGGAGCACACAAAATCAGCCGTTGGTGGGTCACCAAAAGGTCCTGCCACTCGCCCCAAGCTAACCTCCTTGTCGATCTTTTTGGCGGCAACCGTCGGGTTGTGATTAATGGACAGTTGGTTCTTACAAGAAGCAGTCCCTCGAAAATCACCCGCCGGAATCCTGAAGCCATATGAGAAGCCATCTCGCAGAATCCCGGCGGACGCATGATCAGGGTAACTGTTCAGCCAAGGGGTCAAAGCTAAGATATCTACGGGCGAAGATGTGTGCTTCCAGGGCACCGTATCAATCCTGCTTGGTACCCCCTTTGCCTCCTGTGCCATTGCCCCGGATCGGCAGCTAGTTTCAGGGTGCGAGGTGTTACCACAACCAGAGCACGTGTGTCAGAACCTACACGTTCCCTGCAGCTTGTTACACGTTCCCTTATTGAAACCCCAACACACCCCTCGCTTACTTCCGTTCCCGCCCGATCTAGGCTGAGACTCCCCCCTGTAGTTCGGGCGAAAGGGCTGTGACTGCCTCTGTGGAAATGCCCTGGAGCCATTTGTGCTTGACCCCGAACCACCCGCTGATCCTGGCAAGAGCTGCGCATGCCATGATACTGTATCCAGACAATCCCAGGTCAATGCCTCGTTAAACTCTTTTTCGCTTTTCTAAAAGCCACATCATACCCTTTCCACTCTTCACCTCCATATTTCTCATGGAAGTTCGTGATCCTGCTCTGATAACAAGCCAAGTCACTCACAGTTCTGGTGTACGTTCAGCGATAATAGCCACAAAGATAGAAAAGGCCCTGATCCAGTTCATCATCGACTCCTCGACCCTGAATTCCGCCATCTTTGCCCTCCATACACTGGGGTGCCATAAATCCTTCTGGGTCTTGGCATATTCTAGCTCTCGATGATCAGTCAACAGTGAAAACATATTAATTTATTTGTTGGCCCACACCATCTCTTTCGTAACCATGGGAACATGTTGCGCCAAGCTTTCCCGCCTTGAGGGTACCGCGCCCTCCCCCATCATCGGTAACGATCTCTTACCGGCTTCCGCCGCACTTCCAGCCGCGTCCGTCGCTTTATCTTGGTTGTCTGCCGGGACCACTTTCGCCACCTGTGGGGAAATAGAAGGCCCATTCGCTGCCCCAGCATCCCTTGTCTGCAGTAACTGTTCAATAATTAGTCTAGCTTCTTCGGCCTGGTCTCCCACAGCCGCGGATCCCCCCGCTCCCTTTTTCAACCAAGGTAACACAGCCGCTAACTGAAGCGCTAATTCAGGAGGCATTTGATCGTTCTCCAGCGGTGTGATGACCACAGGGATAGGCAACCCCCCGTCCGGTATGGGTACCGGGCTGGCCGCTGGCGCTACTGGGATTGGTGGTACCTCCACCGGGACTGGGGCCTCGCTAGGACCCGCTTTCACCCTCCTCCTTTTCCCTTATCCCCCCCTGGGGTAACGTTTGGCAAAGCCGGCCCTATGACTCTCTTAGGTCGCCCTGAAGGGGCAGCCTGAGCCTCCACTTGTTTCCTGAGGGCCGCCAAGCCGCGACCAAGCTGGTCTACTTTACCGAACTTTCGGTCCATCGCCGAAACCTGGTTCACCAATGTACGCAGCATACGTTCCATCTCAGGGCTCTTTCCAGACTTCTTGCCAGGCATGTCCGCGTTCAACGTTAGCTCAGCCTGTCTTTCCGAAGTGACTCGAACTCCAGCTACGCCTTGATGACTGAAACAGAAAAAACAACGATTACAAGTTAAAAAAACTGCAGCTTGTTCCCTTGAGGGCTCACGAGCGACGAGTGGTGCAGCCTTCAGAGCGCAGGAACAAGAGGACGCTTCCTTGGATTCCCGCGCCTTTTATCCAGCAGCGGGAGGGCGGGGCCGCGACCCCAGCACGCCCATCGGTACACGGACTTCCGGGCGGGTGTTTAGGACAACCCTTTTTGGGCGGTAGGGGCGTGCTCCGGCCACGCCGCTTTGGACATACCGGCCGGGACATGCCCCCCGCCCGCAACGGTTTCCCAGGGGATCGGGGCACCCATCCATACGTTCGGGGTGACCAAGTGGTCTCCCCTTTCCATTTGCGGGCAGCATTTCGATTCCAGACAACATAAAAGCGCCCCTTTGGAGCAACTTATCCATTCCAGACAACATAGTAGTCCTCTTCACGGTGTCTCCTGACAAAGGGGTAACCCAAACTGACCCTGAGGAGGAAGACCCCAGAACGGAATACGATACCCCTGATTGATAACTGACAGAACCAACTGGTTGGAAATCAAGCTTGATCATTGATCCTGGAACAAACAGAGCCAAGCCCCTATCCTGGCATAATCACTTCTGACCAATCCCCTGGGACTGCTGATTCTAGAGTTGGGGTTTGTTGGTGAATGCACCCTTCTGACCATGGGCCTGTCCACAAAGGGACTGGGAATGGTAGAGACTGTCCTCCAAGTTCTTCTTATGGGAGAAATATTTCTTCTTCTTTACAGACTAAAAAGGGTTCAGCATTTATTTCTCTTTTGCAGAACGTTGGACCATCTTGTTTAATCTGTCCCCAAAAAGTTTTGAATTAAGGCCTTCTGAGCTGCTTCCAGGCATCATGGTTTTCTCAGCAGCCACGGCTGCTGAGAAGAAAACCCACAGGGTACCAAATGTGACATCAGACAGAAATTGAGCCAACATCTCTATCTGCGCCAAGATAGGAGTGGGATCCCCTTGATCCTGAAGACAGTCAAATAACTAATCAAAATCCTTAATAAGAACTTGTGAGGCATATGTGGAATAAGTGCTTGCCTTGATCCTAAAATAGGATGCAGCCTATGCCCACTTCAAGGCAGTATCCACCTTCCTTTCAACAGGATCAGAAAAGGAAGCCTTCTCAGAAGACAGGGAAGAGGAAGAAGGCATCAAGGACAAATTGGAATGGTCCTGTGGAAATTGTTAATCAAACTGCGCCAGGTGATACCTCTCGCCCAGAAAGCGAGGAATCCCTTGCTTGTCCATCTCATGCCATTCCTTTGCCAGAGTTTCCTTAACGATGTTATGCTAGGGCACATATATATATATATATATATATATATATATATATATATATATATATATATATATATATATATATTGCTTTTTAAATGTTATTATGGATTAATTGAGTGTTACTGTAGACATGACTGGATCTGTATGATTGAATTTCTTCATCATTGAATTGATTATTAATAAAACATATTTTGTACTTGTGTATATAATTCAGTTGGTTCTTGCTTTCTATTCATTTTCTGGTCCTTGTTGATAATTGTCATTCCCAGCACTTCACGAATATGGGCCAACATGTCTGAAAAACCTTCCCCCTGGACATATTTGTCCAGATCCTCAGCCTTATTCCCTTTTAGTTTCCTCAATGCAGCCTGAACCACAGAATTGATCAAGTCCTGTACATCTGTCCTGGAGTTCTGCAACAGCTCATCATCCTGCAGCTCCTGAACATGTTTCCTTTTGGAACTACACTTGCCAGACAGAGGCACCGACTCTTTATCACCCATAACTGAAAGAGTCCAGCAGGAAGTGAACATATACGACTTCCTTTTATTACTACATTATAGCAACCAAGCCTGAAGCCCCAGAAGACTTTGGAAGCTAAAAGGCAGCCTTGCCGCCTTTCCCCGAACCACATGCAAAGAAGACACAGCCACGGGAGCCAGGTGCTGCTGGAATGCCTGCGGCCGCCTAGAGCACTTTCCACCCCAGCCAAGCACATGCACAGGTACAGGGTTCCGAGCAGAGCAAGGACGCAACCTACTGAAAGCAGGTCAGCGTGCTCCACATGTAAAGGCAGGATATTACAAACAAGAACCAGAGAATGAAACAGACAAAAACAAGCATTGGCATAGCCAATAGGTCTCGCCTTTGGGACCGTATAAGTGGTTAGCCATGCAGCATACAAGCTGCAAGTTTACAAACATTACAAAGAAGACCGAACAACCAGTAGCATTTGTTTTAACAGTGATAGTTGCGCTGGACAATTTTTTAGCTTAACATAAAAAGAGGAGGAGGATGGAGAAACGCGGAGGGAGATGAAGAAGTGGAGGTAAATGAGGAATAGGTGGAGAAGAGGAAGCAGAAAGACATGATGCAGTGATATGTAGAAAGATGGAGCAATACAAGTGAGAGTGGAGAGAGCAGGGCTGCGAGATGAAGGGTAGAAGAAAGATTAGTGCAGAGATTAATGTTAAACGGTGACATGGAGGCAAAAGCAGTCAATAAAAAGAGAGCGCATTACAGGCCTTAAAGAGCTTTAAATTATTCTGCGCATTGCCAGGCGCGAGCAGGCAGGAGGGACGGGGGGGAACGAGAAGGGGTGAAAGGGGTGCGAGGGGGAGGCCAGGCAAGGAGCGGGGGAAGACTGGGGAGAAAGGAAGGGAAATGTATGGGTACGGAGGAGAGGGGAAATGGGGGGCGAAGAGAAGGCTGAGGAGAGAGGAAGTGGGGAGAGAGTCAAAAAATTAAGGTGCGCAGCAGGGAGCTGAGAGGGCAGGGGCAGAGGAGATAAGGGAGTGTGGATGGGGTAGTGGTGAAATCGTTGTGATCCTGCAGGCACTTCTAGCTGGTGGCTCTTGTGAGCTGGAGGATGTAGGTGACTTGGGCTGTACTGTAGCTGTCAGATACGTGTTGGAAGTCAGCAGCGTAGCAAGGATGCCCTAGTGCAAGAAAGGATCGTGCCCCCTATGCTGCTGTTGGGGTAGTAAAAGACAGCAGGTACCAGGGTCCGCCGGGCCCCGGTGCCGCTGCACCAATGGCAGCCAAGCCCCTACGGCACGTTGTAGTAGGCACACTCTCGATAATGCTGTGATTTTTAGGACGCTGGAGGATACTCCAACTACAAGCTAATACTAATAGGCTGCATGGAATCGCACAAGACTGAGCACCTGGAGTGGAGCGCCCCGAAGCTGCAGTGTATGGCGCTGTACAAAATCGTCTAAACAAAGCACTAGACTATAGACAATTGCATTTGTCGGTCACCATTACTGACTTCTCTATACCTCCCAAGGCGCATAGTGTGGAGTCGAAACGCAGCATATAGCGCTTGAAGAAAAAAAACATGAAATACATAACCGTATTAAATTCTGCTAAACGACACCCACAAACTGTGCTTTTAATATCAGAATGTCCTGTTTTGCATGACAATTCATGATTGGAACCCTTAATCACACGGAAAACATCAAAGACGCTGAAGCAGGTACACTTGCACGGAAAACATCAAAGACACTGAAGCACGTCTGCTCGCTCCTGCAGGCAAAACGCAGAGGAAGTGAACCTTACAAATAGTAACCTGACCCAAGAAGACGAGGAATGCAGATAAAATACGTAACAGTATTAAACTCTGCTGAACGACACCCACAAACCGTGCCATTAATATCAGAATGTCCTGTTTTGAATGGCAATTTGTGACAGGAACCCTTAATCACAAGGAAAACACCAAAGACGCTGAAGCACGTCCGGAAACATTAAACAAGCGAGGCAGCGAAAGTGAAAGCGACATGCTGTGTTTAATTAGTAACATGAACCACGATCAGGGAGGAATGCAGCTGGCACAATGGCCGCCGCTGCTCGCTCCCAAGACCCAAACGCGGTGGGAGGTAACCCTTGAAGGAAAGGTGGGACATGCTCCTGCGTATGGCCATTTGCGTGCTTTCATTATTGAAAGCCTCGAATATATGATTTTACCACGATTACAAGTTCCACGCATGGCATTACCACGCAAATTTTAGTTCGCAAGTGGCTTTACCACGCTGGAATTTGCAACGAAGGATTATACCACGCATTTTAACGTCCTTTAAGCACAAATGATAAAGATTATTTTCTTACCTGACACCTTCCTGTCTTTCACCAGCAGCCCGTACTTCCATCCACCATCGAAACAAGCGTCAAAACACGTCTTCCAAAACTAAAAAAGGACTGCTATTTTGACGTACACGGCACGTCTTTGGGGGAGGCACTTTCCTTTTATTTCGGTGGTACTGAAGTGCGTTTTTTTTTAATTTGAGTAATCCGCTCCTTTGTTGTTTTTTTTTTTTGGGTGGGAGACCCTCCCAGCCCCCCTCCGAGCCAGCCCCCCCAGCCCCCCCAAGCCCACGCAGAACGACTTGAAGGAATACCACGTCTCCCCCCCCCAGCCCGTGGTAAAGACGGTCGTGGAAGGCACCCTCGTTGTAAAGACGTTTGCGTGGTAAGTGTCACGTGGTAAACGTCATTAGTGGTAATGCCTTCGTGGTAAATGATGTTTCCCGAAAGCCACACGCAAAGGCCAATGGAATGTGTGGAAGTTACCAAACTCACACGGGGAAGTTTGGAGTGCCTCCCATTGAGCAGCACACACGCGCTGCACTAGGCTCAACCTAACGAGTCACAGTAGAAATCCATTTTGAAACGGACATTCAATGCACGTCGCGCTGCATACAGCCTGTCTAGGGACAGGAAAAACAAGCATTTGCAATACAATTGGTCTTGCACTTGTGAAAGTTAGAGCTATTGGCATTGTAAATGACAATGTTTTTACTTATGTTTTTTGTCTACAGTGGAGTGATCATTTAGGAAACGAGAGTTAGAGCTATTGGCTTTGTAAATGTAACTATTTTTTACTTATGTGTTTTGGAGTGGATGTTTGTGGTGTGCAGTGGAATTATGTGGATAGTAATTATGTACTATTTAGGGTGTCTGAATTTTGTGGAGCTGTATTGTTTGTTATGGAGAGTAATTATGTGAAATGGCATTTTGTGTTGTGGATCATTAGCTTGGAGAGTTTCTGATAAATTTATGGTATTGGTGATTGAATACACGAAGAACAATATGTAGAGGCATGTTGTGGCCACACCAGCAAGAGCTATAAAAAGTATTTAAAAATCCAAGATAAGACGTGAAACTAAGGGTGCCTTCAAGCTTTGAATGTCTACTATTAGTAAAACATTTAGGGGCAGATTTACAAGCCTCTTGTGCCACTTTTGCGTCACTTTCCCCATGTTAAAAATAACGCAAAAGTGGTGCAAGGACCTTGTAAATAAGCCCCTCAGTATTCTGCTTGGCATACAGGCAGGTACATTTTGCAGTTTGGAAAATCTAGACCTCCAAACCGTTCGAGAATATCGCTATGACTGCTTTCTGTAATTTGCTCCTTCCAAAATAATCAGAAAACTACGTAGGACGAACGGCAGGAATTACTGGCAAAATGCGACAAGAGTTGCAGTGCTTTGTTTGGACACTACTGCTGCAGGTTGCAATAGAACGTGTTTCTTCATGCTACCGGTAGTTTATAAAACAATATCTCTCCTACAGTAACTCTCCAGTTTAGAGTCCAAACCCATACACCACAGTCGAAAACGCTGATAAAAGTTCCTTGTAAAAATTTGATCACTGCTTGAGTTTGCAGGTACAGAATCACCATAACCTGTGGCCACCGTGACTGCACCGGTGGCCATCAACATTGACTGACAACACCACCGGCATTAACTGAGGTACTGTGCATAGGAGTGAGAAACAGCTATTTGAGGAGCCCTGCAGCCCCGACTGCTGCCGCTTCCTTTCAGGCCTCTAACCTGGAAAGACAGCCCCAGCCACGCAGAGCCTGTGACTCAGTTTCTCTGGACTCCAGGAGGAGTCCCCTTACAGGGCACGCTAGACACGTCATGCCACCCTGAAAGGGGCACGAGTAAAAAGGGACCAATGTGTCACGTGATCCAGTAAGGGATCACCTCTATAAGGGTAGCGCTGATTGGGTTTCCACTGTGCTTGGCTCATCAGGCGGGCAGGGTAGCATAGATTAGTACGGCTACCTGCCCTTTGATCGCCCGTAACATAAACGACCATTAATTGCATACTGTTGTATGTAATAAACCTGCAGCAATATTTTCTCCAAACAAAAAAGTTGTGTTGTAAATGTATTTATGCATGCCTTTTCTACTTTGGTGTGGGTGGGGATCTTCCTGCGCCGATAATGGAACTATGCTGTTTTACTGAAATGAGTCAATAGTGGTCCATTTTACCTGTTCATCCCTCTGCACAGGGATTACGTTTTGACTTGTCCCCTAAAGGGGGCTCGATCCTGGCTCTAGCAATTTAGTTACCGCTATGGAAAACATGTTCATAGAGGCTGCACATTTTGGGATTTGGATGTATTACTTCTGTGGGCGGTGAGCAATATTTTCTTTTGAATTTGTTGAGCCGTGCATTATGTATATTTGTAACCTTTTTTTGTTTATATTAGACTAGTGGAGTAGACGAGATACAGTGGAAAACAAGGTTATTTATGTAATTCTGATTTAAGTTATATTTTCTGTGTATTAATATATTTTATTATACATATTTTAATTACATGTTCAAAACTATAAGCAAACTGCATCTGGGGATACTCTGGTCGGTTAATGCCTACTAGCAAGCCTTTTATTTTTGCTAACACGCTGATATACCCAGGGATTGCTCGACAAGAAGCATATCCCAAAATGTATTGGGCACTTAAAACAGATTCAAATGCATGAAGTGCTTCGATATCCTTGGCATCCATAAGTTTTTCCAAATCAAAGGAACATGTGACTAATGACATTTAGGTATAGGCAGCTCTACGGAAAGCAGTACTGGACAGAGCGGGCTGCCATATTTCTCCAGACACACACAATCTCTTACTGAAGCAAACTAGCAACTAAGACAATAATGGATGTTCATGTCAGGAACAAAGGGCCCGATGTAGGTGGCAAATACCGGTCGGAAACGGCCGAATTCGGCCGTTTCCGACCGGTATTTGGCATCTTGAGATGTAGGGGGCCAGATTTTACAGATTCTGTAAATTTACCGAATCTGTAAATTTACAGAATCTGTAAAATACCGAATCGGTATTTTTACCGATTCGGTAATTCCCAGATGTAGGTGGGACTCTTCTGAGTCCCAAAGGCCCTACAAATTCGGTATTTTACCACCCAATCCAATTGGGTGTTAAAATACCGAATTCAGGTGTGCATGCACATGTGTGCATGCACACCTAGCCATGTGACAGACAGACATGCCTGTGTGCCACATGGCGCACATGCCTATTTTTGGGGTGCCAGAGGGTGTCAAAGTGACACCCCCTGCACCCTTGCAAAATTCGGTATTTACCGATTCTGTAATTACAGAATCGGTATTCCCCATTGATTCCTATGGGCTTTAAGACCCATAGGAATCAATGGGCAATACCGATTCGGTATTTACAGATTCGGTAAATACCGAATCTTAACGATTCGGTATTTACAGAATCTGTAATACCTACATCTCCCCCCTTCATGTTTACCGACTCTTAAATACCGAATCGGTAAAATTCGGTATTTAAGAGTCGGTAAATATGAATTACCTACATCTGGCCCAAAGAGAGGAGCATAGACCTATGACAATTTATTGTCTTATTGTATTACAGAATATTTATCTACATAAGAGAATTGAGACGATTAAATAGAAAGCTTCAGTGGTTTTAAAGAAGCATGCATGATTGATTGTATATGTGATCAGAAGTGCAAATGTAAATTGCCAGAATTGCGTAGTTTCTGCCAAGGTGCGTAAACTGAAGAAATTGTTGATGGTCCTTTTTCATGCAATATTAACATACAAATCTTTATTTGTAATGTTCATAAAGTCTCTAGGCCTCACAGATATCGAATAGGTGGAATGTCTTAAATACACCTCTATATTATTCTTTTACTGTAATAGCACAAGACATATTGTGTCCAGAAGTGACTATACTGAAAAGTAGTGTTTGCTATTAAAGTGGCATTCTGGTAAATGAATATGCAGAACCCTGAAGTCCAGTGCCGATTTTTTAAATAGAAGATGTCGCTTTGAAGGATCAACTGCTTACTCTGTTCTGTTGTAAGAAAGACAGTGCTTAATTTGAGTCAGTGGTTTCTGATGCTCGGCTCCGGCACTAATTATCATAAATATAATGACTAAATATTGTGAACAACAGCGCTTGGGACGATCTGCCACAAGGTGGCGCTCTCTGGCTAATTTAGAGATGCTCACAAACAGTCAATGATTAATTCAATATACATTAAAAATGACTATTACCTGCTGCCCAAGCCATTCTTATATCTTGGTGGCCTTAAATAATCTGAACGGTCACACTTGTGGAGTGTGATGGTTAATAATTGTGCTGTTACTGTCATCGGCAGATTGGCAGGGGCAATGTGTGGTGCAAGCTGCAGTGGCCTCTTGAAGAGAGTGCTGACACTTATGTTTTTCTTTTTCTTTTTTTACAAATTAAGCACTGAAAAGGAGAATATTAGTGCCCTGATTGATAGTTTTGGTGAGTTACATATGTATATTGGAAGTTACCCACACGTTTTCTCTCTTGTGCAGTGGCTCTCTAATCCCTAGGGCTCCCCTCCCATACAACACCTCTGACCTCAGTTAAGCCTACCACTCTTTGCTTTCTGGTGGGAACGTTGCACTACCCCAGCCCTATACTTTGGGAAAGTTATAAATGCCCCATCCTCAAAAATGAAAGTGATCGACCATAGACCTACATGTTGAAGAGGAAGCTTGGGTGGCCTACTTTAGGAATACATTTGGGGTATCTGGTAAGGGCGGGTTCCCCTCAATAGCTTGCAGTAGGTAGAATTAAGCGGCAGCTGGGCTTTTGATCTGGCAGAGGCAAGGTGTTGGATGGCTCAGTGTAGTTCGGAAAAGGCCCGAATGGGGTCCCTATAGATTTCTTTTTAGAGCATCAAGATCTGTGTGCACCATTATTGACAAATATATTTAATGTTATAGGGAAGATGGGACACCCAGTATCTTGGAAAAAAACAATAATGCCCATACATAGAAAAGGGGATAAGGCTTTGCCTCTCCATTATAGATCCATCTCATTGATAGACCAAACAGTTAAATTGATGGAGTGCCTATTATTAAATAGGCTAGAGGAATGGGCTGAGGAGTGGAATGTATTGATAACAACACAGTATTGATTTAAAAAGGGGAAAGGGACCATAGACCAATGTCTTAATTTGAGTCTGATAATCGCTAAATACACTGCTGTAAAAAATGGCCAAATATATATAGCCTCCATGGATCTTTCAGTTGCTTTCGACTGTGTCACACACTAAGCTATGGTCTGTTATGGAAGCCATGGGCATTGATGAAACTAGAATAGTCTTTATACAGCCGATATTCACAGGCCTCTGCTCAGCACGGAAGGGATGGGGAATGTCCGAGGCCTTTCAAGATCCAGAGGGGCTTCAAACAGGGATGCATCCTTGCCCCCTTTTATTTTTCAATTTATACTAACAGGGTGGAGGCTGCACTGATTGGATCTACTTTTGATGTCCCCTATATAAATTCTGTTACCCTACCAATATTTTATGTGTAGACAACGCTGCTTTAATCGCCAGAACTGGAAAGGTGTTGCAGACACTTATTGAGGCATACACCTGCATTATGAAAAAATTGGATCTTCGAGTTAAAGGAACGAAAACATTGGTACTTGTGACAGGAGATGGCCCAAAGAAACTGCCAGTATTCCATATAGATACACGAGGGTTGGAGGTGGTGCATACATTCTCTTATCTAGGAATTCTCTTTGATAGAAAACATGCTTGGAATAACATGGTAGCTAACAGAGTCCTGTTACTGAAAAAAAGCATACCAGCCATTTTTAGGTTTATTAAGAAACTCGGGAACCAAGCCATCCCAAAAATTAAAAAAGAGTATATGAGGCTAAAGCTATTTCCATTACTACCCATGGGGCAGGTGTTTGTGGAATGGCAGAAATAGCCTCCTTGCAGTGCACAGATTATGGTTTTTATAAAAGGTTGTTAGCTTTCCTTCGTAGTTGCTTGAATTTTAATTAGCACACTGAATTTGGTGCCCCATTTCTTTCGGATAATGTCTGTTTGGTGGCCATCTTACTGTGGTATTCGATTTGGAGAAGGGAGACTGTCAATCTGACTCCGAGCATTTTGGGGGATTGTTTAAACCTGGACTTCGCACATAAAATCAGGTGGTTGCAATATGTAAAATGTTCATTGAGGTCTTTGGGTTTACTGGAGCTAAATGAGATTCCACATTGCTGCACGTTAACTTACAATAAAGGAAATGTACTTCTTAAATGCTGCGAGAGAGAGACCGGAGGCCACTTACATGAAATCCTCTGTGAAGCTGTACCAAATGTCTCCCTCCATCACGCAGGATATGCAATCCTAGCTACAGTGCCGAATCTCCAGCATCATTTTATTGTAGTGAGATTCCGCCTAAATTGTATTCAGCTGATCTTGGGTTATCCCAGTAATGTTTACTCTGTAGACTTGCATATTTAATTTTTCTGTAGATTGTGTAATGTACAAAGAAAAAGGTTTAATTTACCGCTCTTGTGTAAATATAATTTTAGGCAATGTCAGGCAGCTATATGTTTTATTCAAATGCTTTTTGATCCCTTTGTATGCTAATCCCTGGCATCACTTCTTTGGTGCTCCTTGAGGAGCAGAAGATCCCAAATTGACTGTGGTTTTATATAATTTTGCCATGTTCAATAATCTATTGTTATTATAAACTTTATAGAAATTGATTAATATTTTTTGACATGCATTTCTTTATGCTGAATGGCTTTTAATATAATTTATCATATTTTGTTTTGTAACAAATCGTTTTTAGGTCTCGCGACCTGCGTTGCACTGCATAAGCAGTGCTTCGCAGCGCGAGACATTTAGTAATCAAAAACGGGGTTTTAGCACTCACCTAGGAATCGTACACGCTCGTGCGTGTGCAATTCCTGTTGTGCTACCCCATTGGCCTCTGCGTACGTCTTATTTTAAAAGACTGCACGCAATGGGCCCGAAGCATGCGCATAGCTCCTCCCATGGCCTATTGTTGTCTATTACGCGCACCAAGCGCGTAATCGACACCAATAGGCCGTGGGAGGAGCTATATTTGTGCCCACACAGGCGTGACGTGCGCGCCACTTGTTTTATTTGGGATTGCAGCTGCTCTAAATCTGCTGCTTTGGGTTCCTGTCTGGAAGAGGCCACGGCAGAGCGAGATACTCGCTGCAAGTGCATTAATCCCTTGCTATGTGTGCCCTGCTGGTGTCACGCTGTGTTCACTGCAAGGGCTGTTGTGTGTCACCGGGATAGGAGGGGTTGAAGGAGCATAAGAAAGTGAAACGTGCTCACAATTATGAAGATGTCCGCTGCAACCACACAACCTCGCCGATCTATACGATCACTTCTTCCGGGATAGGGGCTGCCGGTGAATGATCCACACTGGGCTCCATTCGCCGAGTGAGTTCAAGGGGAGGGGCCGAGGGAGGGACCCGGAGACACACAGGCACATTCACACAGCGGACCACGCTGAAGACTGCGGGCTTGTGCCTCCGAAAAGTCAGACGACTCCTGGTCTGGTCCACGCCAGGGACCGGACCAGGAGTCGTGAACATGGAGGCATCCGACCGGTTCCACTTCCTCATACAGATGGACAAGTACAAATGTAGGAGACGACCTGACCTCAGAGCCTACAGCAGCCTAGTAGTGGGGAGTGTGGGCATTGTGCAATGCGTCAGCACCTTTCGGGCACTGCAATGTTTCAGCACTTTTCAATCTATTTGTACTTTTAACACTGTGAGTGCATGATGCTTTTTCTTCGCGCGTCATTCAAAATAAACACAGTTCGTCTGGGTTCGAGACCAGCCCACAAGCTGATAGTATTTAAATATGGAAATTCTAGATTCTGGGAGTATGCTTAATTTTTACCATGATAGTAACACCTCCACAGCTAACTGGCCCCACCTCTCAATTCCTGCCACCAACAAATGTAGTGCTAGATTATCTTGCAAACACAGGGGTGTCCCTGGGGAGTTCCATGTTGGAGCTTTGGCACTATAGTATGAGAATTCCATTACTTTTTTGGCTTGTATCCAAATTTTAGATGCTGCGATAAGTATTTTAAACTTGCCTTTTTAAAATAAAAAACTTGGGGTAGCCAAATTTGTATAAAAAATATTCCTTCCTCTGCTGGGTTTTTCGTTAGGGCCCTTAAGTATGCTGGGATGGAGTTGGAGTCCATTAGTAGCTTCCTTATGTTCTTTAATGCAAAACCCCAGTAGTACATTTGAAAGTGTGGCAATGTGATGCCACCATCAATTTTCTTTTTCCTGAGCTTCTTCCAAGCAATTCTTACACTCTTACAGACAGCTCCAAATAAAGTTACTTATTTCACTCTGTACCTTTCTAAACCATTCTGGCTTGAATTGTAGGGGGAGGAAATTAAAGAGAAAGGTGTCACTGTCCTGTCATGCCAGATTGAGGCCTTCGTAATCCATTCATCTGTGTTTTTATTGTGTTTATTACCTTTTTAAGGTGCAAACTTCATAACAGATTGTTTAAATGCGAGCAGCAGATGGGACAGAAGTATTCCCATAAATATCAAATGTTGAAGGAAAATCCAAAGCTGCTAAATTCAACAAGAAAACTTAAATAGTTACGTCTCACAAAACATTCACTAATAATTGCAACAGGAACAATTAACAAGTACAAGAAGCCTATTCAAATCACAATAACGCATGGGACCTGATTCATTGTTGTTAAAGGCCAACGTGCCATAAGGTCTAGTAGCACAGAAGTACCGAAGTCGAAACCCAGCTACTAATCATGAAGATACAAAAATATTAAGTAGCAGATCGTACAGTATTTAAATTAAAGATTTAAAAAGGCAAGTTTTTTCTCTTTCATGAGCAATGTCCAAATAAATATTAAGAGTTCGTGGCGGAGCATTCCAGAGCTTTGGTCCTTCAACATGGAGTCCCTTGCCACCCCTTACTACAGACCTTAATATCGGCAGTACTGAAAGATTTCAAATGCAGACTCAGTTGTAGGTCTTAAACCTAAACTGCTCTGGTATCCTTTAATAATTTTTTTGTTTGCTTGACCTCACGTCACAACAGTGATCACCGCCAGGCTAATAGTGAGTTTGGGTAATGAAGTTTTATGATTTGTATAATTTGCTAATTATTGTTGGTGAAATATTTTTCATTCACAGTAACCATTTAAGAAATTGTTAAAATAAAAAAGGTGCATGAATAAGGTACAAAGATCCCTCAAAGGACATGACAAATGCTGGCTCTCTACATAGGATGCACAATTGATGTGAACTACAACTAACCTTTGGTTGGTACAACTGTCTCCTCACCTAGATGAAACGCTCATCCCATTGCTGAATGTGCCGTTGTCATACACAGAAAATAAGAACTTGTTTGTCCCGGCTGATCCCTAATAGTATGCACTTTAAATGTCTCCATTGTTTAGTCCTTTTCATTAGGATCAACCAGTGGTAGGAAGGGTATACAATCATGGGCACTAGGCTGATCTCAATAATTTGCGGCCAGTTCAGAGTCCCTACATTAAATCCACCTTGCTAACTCTTCTTAACCACCACATTGACTAAGAAACTTGCTAAGATCATTGTTTAGATAAAACAATGTTAAGTTAGAAGCTGATAAGACATAAGCGAAAGAGTTCAGGTCAACAAAGGAGATGGCAGACCTTCGTTTTTGTTGGTGATGGGTCCTGCTGACACGTAGTTGGGTATCGGAGCACTTTGCTTATAAGCAGTAAATGCCTT
This sequence comes from Lissotriton vulgaris, assembly GCF_964263255.1. Lineage (NCBI taxonomy): Eukaryota > Metazoa > Chordata > Amphibia > Caudata > Salamandridae > Lissotriton > Lissotriton vulgaris. Next base: position 1,075,025,746 of record NC_141689.1, on the reverse strand, counting down.
CTGCACATCCAGTTTATTTGAGCTAAATGGCACGGAGATTTGTTCTAATTGCGAGTCATTTACAGTGCACAGCAACATGGGAATTCTTGCATCCTACCATGTCCGGGACAACAATGTCTTCTGCGCGAAGCTATAGAAGATTTAAGGCATGCTTGATGCTATGCCTCGTGGCTTTGCTAATGTTTCTGTTAGCTTACTGATCTCACACCACTCTTTTAGTAAACTTGCTTCTGTTACACTGAAACATTCACTTGATGCTATCATAGCACTTAAGAAAGTCTTCATAAGAGATTTGTCTTATTTTGCCCCAATTAGGGCATCTTGTGGAGAAGCGTGGCTCAATGGTTAGAGCGGCAGACCCTGATGCAGAGGTCTGGCCCGGACCAGGGTTCAATTCCCGTCTCGGCGGGTCTTGGGCTCAAATTCCCTGGACCTGACATTGCAGTTATCTGAGTGGCGGCTGCCACTACAGCTCCTTCCGCTGCTCCTTTCTTTGCCAATTTATGCTGCACTAACTTGACTGCTGCTTTCTCTTTCACCTCCGGCTTGTTACTTCCCTGCGTTTCCTTTAGCTAACACCACGATCCTCTCTCGCGCTAGGACAGTTTCGACTAGCAGTGCGCGTTATAAGCAACCATATAACATAACTTCCTTTCTCCTGTTTTTTCTTGCAAAATTGGATTATGTACTCTTTTATTTTTTCCAATTCTTGTCTTCTAATGCCACTATATTATCGAAGCTATCCTGTACATCAGAGGGCAACCTTTTTTACGCTATGTTATAACATATTATGGCATTTTCTACTGTTACCTCCCAACCCTGTCCTACTTCCTGGGTACATTTTTATTTCATCCAGTTAAGGAACTGAGCGGAATCCTCATTTGACTACATTGATTGAGCCATGAGAGGTCCAATGTCTGCCCTATCAGTGTACATATTTCTCAGCTGATCCCTAATTACAGTTCTAACCAAATTAAATAGGGATGCATCAAATCTAGTCTCAGTGATGGTTACATTTCTCTTTCTAGCCTTTTGAAAAACAGTGTCCGTTTCATCTCCTCTAAGAAAAGGAAGCATACTCTTTATGTCCCCTACCGCTAAGGTTGAAAAGCTCTAATCCATTTACCTGCTCCCTCTATAAGCAGCATCAGCAATTTTCTAAGATTTTCCTTGTCCATTTGTGGTCAAGGAACATTATGTGGTGCCCCAGGTCCTTTGCTTATTAGGGACATTTGATGTAAGGGAATGGTAGAACGCTGGGGACTATGCTGTCTAAGATATTTCTGCCATGCACTCAAACATTTCCGCATATTGGGATAATCCCAATCTGGATCTCCCTCACCATAAAGAATGCAATCATCTGCATTCAACATATCGTGTGGCTCAAAGGACCCTTCTTGTGGCCATGGAACCCTATGTGAAGCTAACTGCTCAGTCCAATCTACTAAATTATCTACATATAGCACAACATTGTACCAGCTGTTCCCTCCTTCAGCAACTATCTCACTAGTGGTGAGACCTGTGCTGTGCAAAAGTGATTGAACCCTCATTTGTTGCGCTGAACTATCATGCAGTGTCAGTCCTCTCACAAGATCCCATCCTGGGGTCTGGCTGGCCATGTGTTCCCTGGAACTGCAACCGCTCAAGCTCTGTCGCTCGAGATTTCCTACCTCTAGAATGAATATCCTGCTTTCTTACTTTAGGGTCAGTATATTTAGGCAATCTCCTTGCACTTTTTGTGTGGTCCAAAACAATAAGAGGTCTTTTTTGGATACCAACGTCATTGGTAGGGTTCTTACCTTTTTTAAAAAAAATACATTTTATTGGAATTTCAAGGTACATAATGATCCATTGCCCGCAGTGAACATGTGATACATCGGATATATCCAAGGTACCTGCGTTTGTGAAAAAACTGGAACCCCTGCATAACATTCAGGCAACACAACATAAACATGACACAGAGCATTTTAAACCCCACAACATAGATTTAGTTAGGATAAGGGTCCCTAGCGTTGGGGGTTAAAGTATTTCACTCGTACTATCCTCATACTATCCACATGCTTATGTATAGATTCTATCCTATCTGTTATTTTCCCACAACTTCCCTGAATTTGTCCTGAAAAGTCATTGTTGTATCCTTCTCTCGCATCTCTTGTACAATCACTTCACAATAGCCATTCTTGTACACTTACTGGTGAATTAATTATGCCCCCTATCTCCTTCTGCCAAGGTGGTAAACTATCTTCAGTCATTCTAAGATCCTTGCCTCTTCCTTGAGCTACTGGCGATTGTCCCATACTTACAGCCTTATCCACATAGTCACTCCGTCTTGCATCATCTGCATCGCTTCCAGTTGTCCTGAGAATTGGGGGTCACCTACCCTTGTTTACTTGCGTTGGTGTACTCGCATGTTTTGGGTTTGGCATTTGTAGAGCGACATTAGAGATAACATTTGGAGACTGTGAAGGGGTCTCGTTTTCAGGGTTCTCAAATCCCTCTGCAGCTTACTGTAGCTGCACCAGTGGATATATACTAGGTACCTTGGGAGAGGTGCTCATAGTATCACATGGGGTGGGGGAACAGATGGGGTATTGGGTGTATCATCTTTTGAGAAGTCCTTAAATTTTCCACAAAAAACGCGTCATCAAGCTTACGTATCTTCTTTCTTCTGTAATTTGGTTCCTGTATATATACTTCTAATATATGTAATATTGTGCTCAATTATTTTGTCACTGAATGTCACTTCTTTTGGCCAGGGATACATATGTTTTTGGGTTGCTTTAAACCATTCTCAGTTATGTTGTTGCAATTTTCTCTGATCATGTGGAGAAGTCTTATGCATATTTGTTAAGGGAGTATCCATGATCACTCATATTTCTAATGCTTTCTACAATGTAACTTTTTATCTATCTGGAGAAATACTATTCCTCTTTTAAAGCTTACACTGTATTAAAAAACAAGAAAATTCGTCAACTTTTTGTCTTGCCACTTATGCGATGCACATTAAAATAACGTCATGTTCATTATGCAACATTTAATTCATCTGCATACACACATTCACCATTAGCATAAAAATATGAATATAATAAGAATGTAGGTTACTGTTTCTTACTGCCATGTAAAACCTGGCGCTCAGGAACAGTAAAATCATAATGCTCCCCCCGCCATCGGAGAAGGCTCAGTTGGCAATTGGAGCATTATATTTTACTTTTCAAAAAGAAAATTCCATTTTGGGATTTTAAAAAAGAGAAAGAAAAATAATATCCTGCTGATGTGGCCCTTTAGCCCTTGAGCAACGGCAGTTCCTGGCAATGCTTTTTATAAATCACTGCCTGCCTGACAGTCATTTATAAATCTGGCGGCATTTAATTTCTTCTTTCAGTGATGCTTGCTTGTTTTTTGTGCAATCTTTTTATTGAGCTTTATTTCACACAGATTTGTCGTGTTATTTGAGTTACATTGGTCATATGTGTCAATCTGCTCATCACATTTCTAGTATTCGCCATTTGCAGTATATAAAAATATACATAATACAGCAAAGAGAAAAAAAGTTAAAAACCCATGCAACTCTGACTTCATCCCCTCCTGTGATACAGTGCGGTCACACCCCTCCCACTGACTTTCCTCCGGTTCCCTCTAGAGCTGTACATTCTTTAAACTGAACCCCTCATCTCACCCATTGCCTGTATTCTCCACCCCACATTTGTTCTGTGCCCGACTTATAGGCAATGCGTCTGGCATAACTTACCCTTGATAGACCTAACTTGACTGTGTCTCTTGGGTGTCCCCTCGTTTTGAGCCATCCTCTTTCTCTGTTTCTGTGTCACTCTCTCCCTTATCCTGGGACATACTGCCCACTCTAGTAAGTCTTCCTGCAACTTATCATCTCTGCGAGTCTTTTTCATAAACATTTATTCCGCCCGTGCCCAGCTATCATGTCCTTGTGCCACAGTTCTATGGAAGGCGTCCTTGAACTCATCCATCCAGTGGGCACCCTCCTCTTTGCCAGTACCAACACCAACTGCAGGAATTTCCAACCTATCCTCCCCTCTCTGGGTTTCTTAACCATACCTAATAGGCAGACCCTTGGAACAGCCGGCTGGATCAACCGACTCACCTCCTCATTCGTTCTGACACTACCTGTTAGTAGTGTAGGATTGTCTGGCATTCCCATGCCTTATGGAAAAACAAGGCCACATCCACACCGCACCTCGGACAGGTTGCCCCCCTCCCCACATATATTCTGATAAGTTTGATCGATGTTAGGTACGTTCAAAGCAAGTGCGTAAATCTAAAGCGTGCATTGCAGGATACCTTTCAGACTAATTCACATGCTGCACTCCATTCGGTGTCTTCTAAGGGAGCTCCTAAATCTTCCTCCCATGCCCTTCTGGCAGGTATTCCCCGCACTCCTCTGTCCTCTCCCAGTGTTCTGAATAGAAAGGTGACCATATGTCTCGTAGCCCCCGCCTTTACCATAAGCTTTAATGTGGCAGTAACCCTCGGGGCATTCAGGAAGTCCCTCCATATGTCTGTCACTGTATGTGTTATTTTAGCATACTGAAGGAACTGTCCCTTTGTTAACCCAAATGTCTTCTGTGCCTCTCCAAATGTCAGACATGTCTCTCCAGGGTAGAAGTCCCCTAAAGTAATGCAGCCACTCTCCCTCCATCGGGCCATCGTCAAGTCTTGGTCTATACGATGAAATGGTAGTAGCGTCCAAATGTCTAGATCTCTGACGAAGGGTGGTGTCTTAAACACCCTCTTAATTACTTGTTCTCATATCTCTGCCATTTGGCGTATGGGGTTCCCTGAGGTACTGTGTTTCCCAGCATGAGTAATTCCATCATGGAAACCATTGCATGTGTTCCCCATAACATTCTTTTTTCACCATTATCCTCTTCTGCCGCTTATGTGCCACATATTGTAGTTTGGAGGCATAATAATACAGTTCTAAGTCTGGGAGACCCATCCCCACCTCTCGTGTGTCATGTTAAAGCTGTGATAACGGAACCCTACTCCTCTTTCCCGCCCACACCAGTAGTGTCAAGAAGCTATCCAGTTTTGGAATAAGCTACAGAGGAGAGTGTTCAATACGTTGTACTCACTACTTCTGTCAATCTCCCTGACAATATCAGTGATGCTTGCTTGTTAAATCTTCTGTGTGCATTTTAGTTCTTCAAAGTTCTTACTCTCTCCTCAGAATCTTGTACCCTATCTTTTAAAATTTGCTAATGTACGTGCGCTACATATTTAAAATATTTTGATCAATCACTTCCCTTACACAGATTATTTCTTCTCATCCTATAGAATTCCACTCTTTTCTATGGCTTTCATGTTTTTCAGCCGTGGCTTGGACCAAATTTTGCATTCAAGCGCATATTGTTAATTTTAGTTTTTAACCTTCCATGTGAATCCGATCCGTGACCATTCCGCGTGCGCACAAAGGTGTAATGGGGTTCTGACTTAATTATTAATTGCTCTCTAATTTATATGGAATGAATTTCATGAAGCACGCACTGTCTCAATACCTGACAAATGCCAAGAATTGGAACATAAAATTGACCTCCACTTGGTAATATTTAATTAATCCCTACAGATAAAGTATTTAACTATTGTAATGTAACTTACGGAAATATTTAATGAAACATTACCACTTGTGTGCGTCATACTGAGATCTGGATTTTGCAAATAGAGCCCTCTCCGTTGGAGATTCCCCATGTTTAGTTCTAATGTTGAGTAATAGGCACATTCAGTCCTCATTAAATCTGTGTCCTTGAGATATGTACTTGCTCAGAGCACCAGAAGAGGGATATTAAACCGAAAACTGCCAAAAATGTGATTCAAGTGCTATTAAGTAAAATGGAATTAATGACGTTTCGTTAAATTGTCTGCAGACTAGTAAAAGCCACGATAATTAAAGTACTGACTTTGTGCTGTTCATTGGGATGGGAGTTGGAAGTAGGAGTTTCTGTGTGGGAGGAACATTATCTGGAGATATTTTATCAAAATCAGGAGTAGTCAACAAATCGACAACAGATAGCCAGAGTGTGTACGCAACGTTAAAAGAATTTCAGGTTTCCTGACAGAAATATAATTATTGTTATTCTCAACTTTTTAAAGTGATCCGTTGGCATAGCCCGAACGAGAAGTTAGAACATTCAACCCACTGAGGCAATATTATTATAAATGACACAGGGAGAAACCGAAAGAAAAGAATTTGCAAGTTGAATTAAAATGTTTACATCAGCCATTATTAGCTCTCTGCTACCAGCAGTTCAGTGTTCTATTAAAAACCCATGCTTCACTTTTTTCGAGATTTATTTTAAATGAAACACTGCCCAGTGATGTCCTTATGACTGAGGTTCCAGCAGAGCTCTGTTGGATGGGAAACATATCTTGAATGTAAAATATGACTAGCAAGCCAGGGGCCTCTTGTTGAATGCTATGGTTATACTTATTCATATATTTAGTTTTTACATACATATGACCACATTATTTTTTTCATATATCACAAGTTATTGCTGTGTATTCGTTTTATAATTATTATATATGAGTTTTTGAAGCCAGAATTTTTAGTGTATAGCTTTTCAGACTTGTTTTTAGCCAAATGATCTTTCCGACCGTATACTCGTGCAATTTCACAAAGTAGTGATTGGTTTTCTCATGTAAATAGAAACGTGTCTATTTTTTTGAATTTCAAAATACTTTGGGTGGAGCAGGGGATGTAAGAGGCGTCTACAGCATGGCTCACTAGCAGTCTGTTACTATTTAGCAGTTTGCCACAGAGCTATACGGAATGCCTCTAGTTGAAGCATGATGGTATGGTGAATGTAGGGGTATTGCACTAGGTGCATTTTGGTGGTGCATAGAGCTGGCAGTTTGCTGATAATTTAAAGCAGTAACAGTGATGGTATAGGGCAATATTTATGGGCTCTTTCCCAGTAAGGATTTTTTTTTCTTATTTCTGAGGGGCACTGTTGCCAAAATGCACCTTTTGGTTAGGACTTCATGTTACACAGCCAAATAGATAAGACACATATTGGCAAGGTTTACAAAAAATAAAGGATTTCATGCATTTTTAGAATAGGAACTAGTCTTCAATCAGATGGAGATGGAGTGGCAGGTCACTCCATAGAGCTGCGGGCCCTAGACCCTTCCTGTTCTCTTTCCACATCATACTAGCTTAACGCTGCAAAATGTTTGAAAGTCAAAGTGAACAGGATCTTGGACAGAATGAGGAGAAATGAAGACAAATTAGATGCAACAGAAACATTTGGCCAATGTGGAGGATGGCCCGATGAATACATGAAAGAACCTTAAAGTCCGTCCCCTTCTTGATAGGGAGCTGGTGCAGGGAGCAGCAGACCTCTGACACCTTTTCAGATTTTCATAGTCCAAACATGAGCTGAATTGTCATGGTCTGCATACACTAACCTCTTGCTGATGTCTTACAATCCCATGCCAGACAATGCTGATGAAGAAATGATGATGGGGTTGCAAGAAGAGAGGGAGTGGGGTCTAGTCAACCCGAAGAAAAAGCTCTAGAAAAGAGCAGACTTCTGGCATTCAAATCTGGGGGTTGCCTGCCATATTCTCTATTCCTCTATCTGCCACTTTTCACCTGGGTTTTCAATAGACCCGCAAGACCCCAACTGCCCAAAAAACAGCAATGTTAAGTAATTTAAGGAGCAAATAGAAGGGAGCACAAAATCGTTTGAGGGATTGAGGTAACACTATGGGTGGCATGACCTCAAGTGTTTGGAAAACGGAGCTTCCTGTCAAAATGTCCTCTTCCTGGTTTGCCAAAGATGTTAATAATGGTGCCACCTGCTTTTTTGTCAGTTTGAAGGTAAGACTTTATGTAAGATGGAAATATTAGTGACCCAGGGTTGGTGGTTCCCTTCCAACATCCTTTTATCCACTGCTCTTTGAGTCTCTGGTTGTCTGCCAGGGCTTGACACTTCCCCTGAGAAATATAACCTGGGATCATGTATCCATAATCATTCCACGAGGGGTCCTATTGCACCAGTTCTTTATCTACTTGCTATGATCTTCCCATAATTTATGCAAGATCTTTAAATTACCTTTTCATGGGGATCGCTCTAGGGACATAGATATTTTTCTAAAATTCCAGTGCTCATAACACCTGTCATTGTTTAGGTCTTTTGTAATAGTTAAAACAATGACACGAAGTGGGGGAAAAAGTAGAAACTAGTTAAGAAATAGCCAGACATTTATCCATTGAGTGTTAGTTTAATGCCCCATCAACAACCCCAGGATATGCTACCCGGTAATCCACCATTTAGACAAATTACGAAAAGAAGGAAGAAGGCCTAATGAAAACCGGCTGACAACTTAATTTTCGAGAAAATTTTACATAACAAAATACCTTCTCCACAAAAAAATAATGTTTTTGTGGAAAAGGTAAATGTTAATTGTAAAGGACAGCATGACGAGGTATGAAAGGAAAAGAATAGGAGCGTAGTGTGGGTGGGGAAACTCTTAGTAAAAAAGTGGCCAATAAGGTATTTGTAAAAAAAAAAAAAAAAATTAAAAATCTGAAAAAGCAGGAGGGGGCCTAAGGGGTCTGTTTAAAAAAAAAAGAGCAAGTGGTAGAGAGAGTAAGGGTCTTGTCCAAAAAATTAAAAAGGAACAAATCCAGAGGGGGAGTTTCACAAGGGCCATGGAAGCCAGGGAAATGATCTTTAATGAAAAAAAATGAAAGAGGAATGGAGGGATTAAAGAGGGGGACTGCCCCTTAAAAGGGTAAAATATAAGAGCCTTAAAGCATTTTACCACATTTTGTTTGTCAACCTGGTGAAACTTATAGTTGATAAAAGAAATGTCAACATTGGTTCCACAAAAACATTTTGTAGGAACCACTGTTGTTAACCGTCTTTCCATCCATAGCACATACCACACTGCTACCCTTTATAGTTCTTTTTTGAATCCTGACTTTGTTCACATTTCCTGTTGCCAGAGGTTCTGGTCTTAACTTGCGCAAGTGCCTTTGTCTGTTTCTGGAATTTATTCTTCTCCATTCAAAAGCATTCTGCAAATGAGGTTTTTCTGAGGCACATGTACAGTAAATTCCTTTCCCTAGTGAAATAATCTCTAAATTAGACCATAGAGCCACTTGTCCCTCAGAAAAACAGTTGTAATAGGGTCAACAGACATGGTATTTAAAGTCAAACTTTCAACATAATCATTTTCCACATCCATATTGAAAACCTCGGCCTAACTACAAGTAGGGTTGGTATTGTGATAGAAGAATGCAATCTCGTCTAAACATCTTTAGGTCTCGCCTATGCAGCCCGCAAGCGTTGCTTAGGGGGACCTTTAGCCATCGCTCATTACTTTTGCCTAAACGCATGCATGTTTTCCATTCGTTTGTATTGCAACTCGTGCACGTTTGGCGTTTCCCTTGCGGGAGCGAGCAGCGGTGCTATCTGTTTTTAATTATCTTGATCGCGCTTTCAAAACAGATGGCGCCACTGCTCGCTCCCGCAAGGAAAACACTTAAAACGTGCACGAGGGGCAAAACAATCCAATGCAAAACATGCACACGTTTAAGAAAAAGTAAATGCTGTGCATGTCTAGTCCCTGTTACCATGCAGAGACTGCTTGTTGTTTCTAATATTCGGCCTCTTTCTGCTCACCCATGTGCCCCCTTCGAGATCCTCCTCTCCTTCCGCATTCTGCCAGCATCCTTCCTACCCAATAGTCGTCCACCACCACCACGTCCACCACCACCACCAAAACCACCATGTCCACCACTACCATGTCCACCACCACGTCCACCACCGTGTCCACGACCACTACATCCACCACCACCACCACGTCCACCACCATGTCCACCACCACCACCATGTCCACCAAGACCACGTCCACCACCACCATGTCTACCACCACTTCCACCACCACCATGTCTACCACCACGTCCACCACCACCATGTCCACCACCACGTCCACCATGTCCACCACCACCACGTCCGCCTCCACCACTACGTCCACCACCACCACCACCATGTCCCCCACCACCATGTCCCCCACCACATCCACCACCACCACGTCCACCACCACCAACACATCCACCACCACCGGTGACTGGTAAAGTGTCACTGGAGGGCAGGGGTAATAGGAGTGTCAACCCAGGCTGTACATGGGACATTTAAGGCTGCATTGGGTGGAGAGACCCAGTCCATACACACAGCGAGAGTTAATAGGTTTCCTAGTTGACAGCAGCGTGGGGTCGGAGGGGGCTGTTGGGGAAGTTGAGGGGGAGGGATTTTGAAGCAACATACGAGGACCAATACACACATAAAACTGAAGTCCTAAGATATGCTTGAAGAATACCAGGGTATACAACAAGTAGATAGAATAGATGTAGCCTAGCTCAGTGGACTTTGACTAAAATGTTATTACCAGTGCCATGAGAATAATATTTGTATTGTGAATGCCGTGACAGAACTGAAAATGCTAATAAAATCGGTTTAAAAAAAAAAAGGTTGCATTGGGTGCGAGAAGACTGGAATAGGGGCTAGAAGTATTACACCAGACCCAAGATACATTTGAAGAGGCGCAATGTCACAGGGGCTCCCGTAAAAGCACTCGCAGCATTTCTACCTCACAGTGGCATACCTGCACGAGCCATTCACTCAAAACAAGCATTGGCATAGCCAATAGGTCTCGCCTTTGGGACCTTATAAGTGTTTAGCCATGCAACACTTGTTGTTGTTGCACCAAGGATATTGTGCTGGATAACTAAACACTTATAAGGTCCCAAAGGCGAGACCTATTGGCTATGCCAATGCTTGTTTATAAATGTTATAATTTGAAAGTAAAACAGCAGATTCTTCTCAAACATATTTATGAACCTCTGAAGGGCAGATAAATTACACTTACACCTGTTAAATCTATGCAGTCTCCTCTCAGAAGGTGCTTGTAATCCTGCAGAACTATTTTTACCAGACAAGATCATTAAACATTTGTTCTAACATAAACAGAGGCAGACTTTCACTTCTAAAAATTAGTTCCTTTGTTCAAAGGCTATTCATCCTGTAAAAGACCTCTATAACATCACATGAAAAATCCAAGTCTTGCAGGATCAAAATTCAGAAATATTAATATTCTGGACGAAGATGATGACTTCCCACGGATCTAATTGCCTGCTCCTTGGCTGCTGTAGTGATAAAGCTTATCTCTAGAATGTAATGGTATACGAAGTACATATGTTCAGATTTATTACTTACCGCAAAGTGATATATCACAAAAAACATCAAGCCTGTTAGCTTTGAACCTACGTAAATGATGTAATGAAAAAGTACGTTGTTGAGTGGTAAAAAAAGCTGATCTAAACAAATTCTTCCTATTGCCTACTCACTCATATATTGTGTGCAGTAGTCTGACCTTAGTGTTTGTTTCTGGAGTAAGCATCCTAAAATAAATCTTGCTGAAGCTGAGAAATTATAGATGCGGCATCCAACCATTACTCTAACTCATAGAACCCCCAAACACATTGTTTCAACATAACTTTAACCCCAGCTTCCTGCAGAATTTCTTTTTAACATTTTGAAAATTTTTGCTCTCAAGCCAATCCATTCTTGTCCTGTGTCCTTAAAAAAATGCTCAGAACGTTGTTGCAAACTTTATCAGTGATTCTGTCAAATAAAACTCCATAAGATTTATGGACTTGTGATCAGTGTTCACCATGATACTTTAGCTAATGTTTTGTACTTCAAAAATGTTGTTTCAATCTTATCAATGTTCTGATGGAGCTGTTCTCCATTGAGAACTTGCTTCCACCATTATACTACTTTTGTCTCCAATTCGAGCTGAGACTGTTCTGTATGTTTTAGAGAAGAGCATACAGCTAGACCAGTGTTTCCCAAACTTTTGAGACCCATGACCAACTTTCTAAATTGACAAACGTTGGTGATACACCTATCTTTAATGGACATGAGGCAGTACGTTATTTTAATGTAGCTAAGCATTGTGTAGTATTGCATTGTAATTAAGAGACAGCATATTGCCCACTGAAATGGCCACTAACTTTGGACAGACATACGGTTTTGCTGATAAAACTACATAGCACACAGCTGATAATGTGTGGACATCTGGTTTCTGTGAATATTTATCATTTGTGCTTCACCAAGTATAGTGTCTTTTATTGTTTTGATCCTATTACATTCTCTTTTTCCAGCACACTTCAGAATTACAAAAAATGTACTTCAATTTTGCTTTCCTGACTGCGGAATTCATACAGTGTATTTACAGGTGTTTTCATTTAGTTGTGTGCTGCACAAAATATCTTGGTCCCTTTTTCACACTCCCTGTACTCCAGAAAGATTGTCACATAATTCACTTTAAAAACTCATCTTTCTTTGCAGTCAGAGAAAGAAAAGTAATCTTCAATCCCCATGTTAAAATAAACATTAATTTGGCAGAAGAAGCTTGACATTTGGCCTCTGTCTCTGAAGCACCAGCAAATGTGACAAGATAAACACAGAATTTGAATGTATCCTTTTTTTTTTGCTTGAACTTTACCAACCCACCGAAAATCGACTTGAGACCCACCTGTGATTCACTACCCACGGTTTGGTAACCTCTGTACTAGACTATCTCATATGCATCACCATCACTAAAGCAACAATAGTCCTGTTCCGGCACATAAAGTAAACTGCTGTTTAGCTTACAAAAAAGAAACCACCACAGCTCATGACAGTAACACACATTGGTATGTGGAGATTACCAGGGGACACTTGCATCAACTTCAGAAGATTCATGAGGCTGGAAAGTGCTATAAGCTGTTTCCAGCGAGAGCGTCAATTGCCTAGCAACCAATTAATTTCTGATCAGAAGTTTACATCTTGAACAACATAATCTGTGTCTCAATGACATCATCATGCTTGACTTCAGAACTGCATCAGCAATGCTCTTCTTAGAAATCTAAAAAACGTTACATTACCAGTAGATGGTGATGTTATTAAGGTAACAAGCTATAGACTTAAGGGCCCACTGTTTTGGGAACATATTGGAAGTGTTATCATGGAAGATTCAAGGGTTTCAACACCATCTTGACTAATATTAAATTTGCTGAATTTAAAAAGGATTAAACATTGGCACAAACTTGAACTTTAAGGCTTTGGGAATTTTGGTATAAATTTGTTGGACTACATCTGGGACGTTGTGAAGTTTGTGGGAAGAGAGACTGACTCAAAAATATATGTAACTGAACATCGCTGAAACATCCTGGAATTTGCAAGTTCGAGTTATAGATGATATACAGTACTTTCTCTTCATTTAATAACGGTTAATAAAGGTTTTTGAATCCAAATGTAGATGCATACAGATTTTAAATATCTCATCATGGTAAAGAAATACACCATTCTTATGGCTAATCATATCTGTTTGACTATGTGTGATGTTTTAAAGTTATTAGAACAATTGTGTAAGGAAGGTATATTGCAGCCCATAAACGCACCTAAATGCGTCTCTGCTGTCATGATAACCTGCAAAAAATATGGGCTAGATATATCTTTTTTGTAGACTTACGATCGCTAACAACAATATAGATGTGGATTCCCACCCATTGCCCAAAATTCATGAAACACTAACTACATTGGGGAAAGTGAAGTCTTTTTTTAAATATTGCCCTGAAAACTGCACACCACCAGGTTGCTATTTCAAAAGATTCACATGATCTCTTAATTTTTTCCACTTCTTTGTGGTGTCTACAAATATTAGCGCTTACCTTCTGGAGTGAAATCTGCTGCACTGTGTTTCAAAAGTAAATAGACATTTTATATTTAGGGAGGTTGAGGGCACACAATCATTTCAAGATGACACTCATCTCTGCTAACACATCTTAAGAGAAAATATTAGACTTGACAGGGTTATTATAGTTCTGAGGGCTAGATGAATTTCTGAAATGATAGCGGAGTGTTGTTTATTAGCAGAAACTGTGGAATCTTTAGGACACTTAATAACGGCTTCAAAAAATAAGCCTAAATACCATTTAGTGGGAGTTATTAGTAATGCACCCCAACCTAAGGATAAAGACATCATGAGGTCTTTCCTGGACATATGTGAATATTATACAAGATTTGAACATGGCTGTGTGTTAATTTTGAACCACTACAAGCAGTATGAGGAAGAAGGGAAAGGTTCAGTTGGTGGGAGGCCCAAGTAAGTCCTAAGGAAACAAGCACTGGCGTTGCCAATAGGTCTCGCAGTAGGAAAGTTGGAGCTATTGGTTTTGTAAATGACAAAGCCCTTTATGTTTTTAAAATGAAAACAAAAATAAAAGGCATTGTTATTTGCAATTGTAATAGCTCAAACTCTTGTGAATGCGAGACCTATTGCATTGCAAATGCTTGTTTCCTTTATCGCTCCAACTCGGATCAGTAACTACAAAGGAAAACAAGGCCTGTAGGCTTGGCTAATGCTAGTTTTCACTGAGTGGGGTAGTGGTTAGCATTAGAAGAGGAGTGTCCAACGTAAGCCCACGAGGGCCAGCGATTGAGAATATTCACATAAGATCCATTCATATACAATAAATTAACTGTTTCAACATAAATCATCCTGATCCTCAAAAGGAGTTATGGATCCAGCCTCTCAGGACCATTGTTGGACACCTGTTTCAGATAGTCTGTGGGATTGGAGAGGGAACATCACTGGCGGTGGTGATGCATGTCGGCCCATGTGACACATTCTTCTGTCTAAAGAAGACAGATAAGATTGTTATCACCCAGGCCTTCAGTTTGCAATGATTTGGTCTCTGGTGCGCATCACTCTACATTAATTATTTGGAAGCTTTCTTCCTCTGTGGGAGAAAAAGGAGTTCTTGATGCGCCTGTGCCAAATGTTACACAGTCTGCATCTTGCCTATGCCAGACCTGTTGCTTTGTCCGTGCTTGTACGTAAACGAAAGATTGTCAGGCGCTCTGTCATTTGAACACAATTTAAACCCGAAACCAAGGGCATAACTGGTATGTTGTGGATAAATGAGGCACTCCTTATGCCCGCCTGAGTTTCACCTGTCCGTGATGCATTGTGCTTTTTTCACAATCTGTTTTTTTAGTATGTGGAAAGGACAATGTTTGTAACATAAAATGGCGTTCCTATGCTTCCATGTAAGACAAAATCCGATTGTTCCTAAAATAATGGTTAGAGAAGGATCTGCTGATTGTGCACAGTTTTTGTCACAAGACTCTTGCGTGTCCTATCACTCACAATTTGATTCCTTTTGTATCAATGTATGTTAAAGTGTTGAATAGCTTCGTGACAATGCCTCAGAATGTGCAGCTAAGTTCACGTTAATTGTTTAGGCAAGGTATAATGTAATTTGCCCAGAATCACGGATGCTGAGCTAATGCTGCGACTATAACCTAGTTTCCTAGTTGGCTTCTCTGGCTATTGCGCCACACTCCTCTCTCCTGGGAATGTTACGGAGAAGAGAGGTGATGCTGCATTGAGTGAGGTGAGGGGGCGGGGGGTTGGGGCGGGCTAGGTGAGCCGTAGGCCTTAGGAGGGATGGTGTGGCAGGTGGGAGAGTTAGTGCCTTTTGGCAGTGCATGGCGCTGGGGGGGGGGGGGGTTGTTTGCAGATGGGAGCAGCGAGGGGGCATGCAGAAGGCCCACTTGCAGTTTGGAATCGGGCGCAGGAGCGCATAGTGGTTGCGCAGTTAGGGGCAAGATATAAGGAGTTTATGTTGCCCCAGATGTAGTTTTCCTGCCTCTTTGACACCGGGATACCCGTGGCACTGCAGGGTAAATGTAGCGCAGGAAGAGATGCTGTGGAGGCGGGAGGGGGTTTGCGCAGATGGCTGGGGAGCGGACGGTCGCTGGGGGGTTGGAAGGGTGGCACGAGGCTGTAGCTCCGAGTGGGGAGAGGATTCAGGGAGCCGCTGGTGTCCTTTGATGTTAGCTCTATGGAGCTCCAATCTGCTTTCTACAAATGCCATCAACTAATAAAACAAGCACTGGCGTTGCCAATAGGTTTCGCATTTGAAAAGTTGGAGCTATTGGTTTTGTAAATGACATTTTATATTTATATATTGTTATTGGCATTGTCAATAACCATATATAAATATAAAATGTCATTTACAAAACCAATAGCTCCAACTTTCCAAATGTGAAACCTATTGGCAACGCCAGTGCTTGTTGTGCCTTTCTGCCCCTATTAGACTCTTTTTCTCATTGCTTGTTTATATTATTTTATTATTGCAGTGCATGCTACTTTCTAACCTGATTATTTAAATTTGCAAAAGGTGATTAAAAATAAAGTGCACTGTAGTTGCTGTGTAACTTGACAAAGTTAAAAAAGCTTAAATGTGCAATGTAAAAAAATGCTACGTTTTTTTCATTTTGAAAAACTTTCTCTTACTAAAAAAAAGCCTTTGACACCGGGTGTTCTTGTCTATGATGGCAGGAAACCAGAGTAAACACAGCATAAGGTAACAATACTGAAAATACCTCACTGAAATAGTCTGTGCATATGATTTGCATCTGTAATCAACCCTCACGTTCCTGCTGCTCTCTAAAGCCGAAAAAAAGCAAGCTTTCACCAGGACAAATATTTCTCCCTGAAATAGCTTAGTAAACTTGCGCATCACTTGTCTGTTCTGTGAAGCACTCGTGTGTCAGAGGCTCCCAGGACAGAAGTTAAAATAGAAATTGTAACAGCATGTTCTCTAATCACCGCCATCATAAACTGTCGGGCACAGAGGGCAGGAGGAGAGGGCGTCGGTGGTGGTGAGAGAGGATGGGGCCCCGGGGTGCTGCAAAATTAATATGGACATGGTCTGTTTATGTAATCAATGTTCACGTTTCTGCTGCGTTTCCACGAAATTAATATGGACATGGTCTGTTTATGTAATCAATGTTCACGTTTCTGCTGCGTTTCCAAGGAGGAAAACAAGCTATCCTTAGAAGTGGCTAAGGCACCTTTAATCATTAAAAATGAACAAAGTTACTTTTTCACGCTGCATTGCTTTTATCAAATGAATTTTAAGGCATGATTTGATAAGTGTGAAGGGGGAAGACTAAGAGACTAACTAAACGTGAAAGTGCCACCAGCGTTGTCGAGTAACTGAGGGCTTCAAGAGGCTGCAGGGGCTGGGGCGGCGCTCTCTGTCTCGGTGATTAAAGCTCGAGTAGTGGCTTCAGCTCCCAAATATATCTGCATTCGGGCTGCACGACAAAGACAAGCATTTGCAGCATTTACTAAACTCTCGAAAATGCGAGACCTACCGCATTACTAATGGTTGTTTGCAAAAGCGCCCCGTGCAGCGTTTTCACTTCAATGTGCACCTTTCCTTAGTCACAGCTGGCCAGCCATGAATATTTAGGGGAGGAGAAGCCGCGCAGCACACTCTGGGAGAAGCCCTTTGATGTGCTGTGCAGCCGTGAAAAAATGCAATTAGGAGGGAGGGAGGGAGGGAGGGAGGGAGGCTGATGCGCGTGCTTGTTTGGTCACGTGATTCACGTGAACTCAAAGAAAACCGCACCTAGAAGCCATTGGTTTGACGAGGATTTTGTGCACTTGAATTCTCGCTCCGCTCAATGCGCTTGCGCGCATTGATAGGTCGCGAGACCTAATTAAAGATCTGAAAGTTATATCTCCGCCATTAAAAAAACGTGGTAGTAAAAACAAATACATTGTTACTGTAGATACCAGCTCCATCAGTCTGGGTGCAGTTTTTATGTCAGTGGGTAGAAAGGATGGAACAATCTGTAACTTTCATATCTCTTAGAATGAAGGGGTCTCAATCATATTACAGTACTATTAAATATGTGTCAATTGCATGTGAATGTCTGGGCAGTATTAAAAAATATCTTTATGGGGTGAACACTTTAATTTAGACACTGACCCTGAGCTTGTTATTTACATTGTGGCAGAGAATGTGAAAGTCTGCTAGTCTAGGATATCTGATCTTCAAATTGCAAGACTTCAACTTTGCTATCCAGTATGTGTCAGGTGGGAATAATTTCTGCGCAAATTGTCTATCAAGATTTATTTATTGATTTATAAATTTTTATATAGTGCTTGCCTACTAATGTAGCTGGAGTGGATGATAAACAAGAGTGTGCTGTGGCTGCCTTGGGCATTGTTTAGAAGTGTGTTGAAGCTGTGTCAGAGGGTGGGTGGTTGAAAGCTTGTGTGGATGATCAAATTCTTCAGGAAGTTAATATGTTTATTGTTCATAGTTGCTGCTGACATAATAACGTAAGTGAAAAGCTATGTGGTTTTGCACAGGTTATTGCCATTGAAGATAACAAGGTCGTCAGATAAAATGTTTTTCTTCCACCAGATACGAGTCTGTATAGCTCATAGTGGCCATTCAGAGGTTACAGCCACCAAGAAACAAACTTCTGAGAAAATATTATTAGTGACAGCCTATTGGGTCACGTGGAGTGTTTTGTAAATAATTGTAAAGATTACTTATCGTGGGACAAACACTGGAACAACATGGACAAGACTCTCCATCCTGTAACTTTACCAGATATTCCAGGGGAAAAGCTAGCTATTCATTTTGACAGCCTTACGGACTACTACCCATAGATGGGGAGTATTTAATTGCGCACATGAGGACAGTTGATTTAGGAATTATTTAATTGTGCTCATGAGGTCAGTGGATTATTTTACCAAGTGGGCTTATAATGCTTTCTTAAGCTCAGTAGTGTAGTGACTGACTTTTTCAAAGGGTTTTTGCAGTGGAAGATGTACCAAAACCTTGCTCTCAGACAATAGGATGACATTTTTGCCTGATAAGATGGTATGAAATGCTACAGAGCAAACACAAGGAGATGATGGACGGAGAGCTGAAACTTTTTAGACACTCATCCCCAGTCACTATGAGATATGGGTTGAATCGATCATCGTTATTTACCTCACTTCGCCACCCCAGCTAAGACCTAGCCATATGCAATTCAGGTGTGACCCTGTTCCTCATGGGAACAGTCCAGCCCGAACAGCGAAGCCAGGTCTTCTCTGGACCGGAACCAAGCATTGCTGGGACTGGTTTCGGTGTAACACCCCTCATCAGACAGGCTAGCTTGAAACCAGTGGTAAAGTGAGCAAGGGACCCACGTCTGGGCATACCCTACCAACTCAGGGTGCTCAAAGCAAACCCAAGGAGATGATGGACGGAGCGTTGAAACTTTTCCAGTGACTTTCTTAAAAAGCCCTAAGCTGTCACATTCATAGAACATATGCACAAGAGTCGCAGGTCTGCTTTTACACCTAGGACAGCGGTCGCTGTCAGTTTCCCCCCAGGCATACAATTTGGCCTGTGTATAATAAAGATTATAAACTGTTTTGTACAGCTGAGCCCTAAGATTGGCGGAAAGTAAAAATTGGGAGGCCATTGTCAATACCTTGTCTAAGTCCACATCTGGATTGCCTAATTTGCTTGCTCAGGTTGCTTCCGTACGTTCAATATCGTCTGGTGTGCTGGCTTGTAGTGCATTATAAAATGTCCCTATTCTAGAGGAAGATTTCTGAATATCTTCCAACAGGGGTATTCTGTTCCAGTTTATGTTAGGAAGCAAATGATTAATGCTTGATCTAACTTGAAGAAATTTAAGATAATCGCTGCTAGACATGTATTGTGTCCTAATGTGTTATCAGTATCTTTTCGCTTCCTGTTTGTAACCTATTCGTATTCGTTTTTCTTGCATTTTTTTTTCTCGCTCTCTCTGCTAGATAAACTATACAATGTGTTTTCTTTTATATTTAAACAATATGGATGAATTGGAATGGAATTATTTTCTAAAAAATTAAATAAAATAAAAAAAAGAAACTTTTCCAGTGACAAAGTGAGCCAGCTTGTGTTTGACATGCTATTGGAAACACTCACTTTAATATAGCATTGTATCGTCCTTCCTCAAATGGGTTGGTAGAAGAGAACAATCACTTTCTGTGATGGGTTGGTAGAAGAGACTAATTGATTCCTGAAAGAGGGTATACAAAACCACTAATGTGAAGGCTTATTTGTGAGAGAAGGTTTGCAATAATATAACGTGGCACACACTACCACAGGTGCTGCTACTTTCTTTCTTTCTTTAGAGAGCTAGAAAGGCTAAACTAGATTAGCATCTGGTTGGCTAAAAAATGCGAAATACAATGAAAGAGGTTTAACTTTTGAACGTTTGTAGCAAGTTAATGAGTTTTGCTGATGAGCATTGTTAATGTAAAGTGCACTAAGATAGGGAAAAGAAAGTAAGAGTCCCCTCTACTGACCGCACCCTGGATAGTCATTACAAATGTGTAAAGTTGGCAAAGGTGAATCTAGGTATTCTGGATATATCAGATTGGACAAAGTAACTTGAAGATCTATTTTATTGAAAGACAAAGGGTGGTGGAACAATAGTTTGTTTAAATTGTGCCGTTCACAGGGACAAATTCTGCTTAAATCTACTAATGATAGCCCACATTTTGATTGGACCGGTATTGATAACGCTCACACAGTTGGAAGAGCAAAATGTACAGGTGACCATCTTCTTGGAGATTTGCATGCCGTGTTGGATGGATAAGCAGCTTTGGGGTGTAACTCATCTGTTCATAGGTTTCTTGAGGTGATCATAGATTTGGAGTGGTGACTGAAAATTATGGCAAGTGCAAGGGTAGTCTACAAGAAACACATCTAGAGAAAGAGTGTCTAGGATACCTAGTAGGTGGCACGTTTTTCTTTGATCAGCTTCCCTGGTCACACTCTACACTGGTGTCATTTTTGGAGCAGTCTTCTTGCTCATTCTGGGATTTCACCTTTCGGCTTTTAACCAGGGACCACTTTAACCATTGGCCCTTGTTCAAATCCCTTTATAAAAAAAAATCATCATCCGTTTTGATCACAATGAGGCTGGCCAACTGGGAACTAAAGACAGCTTTGAAAATCTATCCACTGCAGCCTCTGCTCCCTTCAACTCTCCCTTTCTTTCCTCTGGCTCTCCTGCTGCTGGGGGCAGGACAGAGGCAGCAGCCATCAACCTTCAAAAACCAGGTTCCAGTGGCTCCAGCTCTCCTGCTGAAATGTTTGATAAGATAAACTGACAATCTGGACCTAAAGACAAATAAGCAGCGATTCTCCCCAGTGGATTTTATGGGTCAAAGAGCACCAAATGGTGAACTTTGAAGCCCAATAGACAGTAACATTGGATATAAACACCACTTGAAATGAATTTTGATTTCCACCAAAGTATATTCTTAAAAAAACAAGCACCGACTAAGCTAATAGTTCTGGCTTATAAATGGAAGTGCTTCTTCAGTAACTGATGTGTCTAGACACTTAATAAGTCACCATAAATGCAGTCTGCCACGCATCCATGCTTTCAAGGATCCATTTGTCCAAGAACTGACTCATTCTTGCATTCACTCACAAAACCATTTTATTTTAAATAAAATATATTTTTATTGTTTTAATACAAACAACACATATAAATTCAATCCGAAAAGAAATATGCAATCGGGGTAGTATGTAATCAGGCGTGGCATAATCAAGGACCATTACTAACATCAGGCAAAGGCTCATGTCACTATAAGTACAGTCTCAAGAAACTGCTATTCATATATCCTCGTCGCCCAACCTGGTGAGAAAGTGTAAGTATCTCTACCCTGGCAGTGCTGAGAAATAAAATGCTGGTTAATTTTTGCTGGTGTAAGATAAGCCCTGTGGAGCATAAACAAATGTATCAATTGGAAGTGTGCGATCCTCGTGCTTTTCCACGCTTGCTCCAGTAAACCCGCCCATGTTTTCTCAGGTATTACTCCCATTTTTGTCGAAGTGAACACAGAGGGGTGAGGTTCTCGTGTGTCATTCGACGGTACAGGCACGTAACCGCCATAAAGGTGCTGGTTGCCAAAACTACGTATTGGCATGCCATTGAGGTTGAAGGTTCTCTCAGCCCCTCCTTCTAATGCGCTTGAATGGCTGTTGTGAGCACCATATGCAGTAAATAGTCCCCCCGGGCCAGTTCAAACCTGTCTTGCAGTGTCTCGTAAGGAAGTCCACCACCATCCTCGTACAGATCCCCCATGGTAGTCAGGCCCCTCGTTGCCCAGTCAGTCAGCGCCCCCCAATCCCCTCCATGTGGTAGGACAGATCACATTACTAGCGGGATCTTGGGAGCATATGGTGGCACAATGTGTGCTCTGTGTTGGTTTCTGTTCCAGCAGAGTTTAAAAGTCATCATTTCTTGAGTGAGAGAGGAGTCCGGAAACTGCAATTGCAATATCAATCTGGACAGTGTCTGTCTAGTTCCCTGAGTCTCGTCTATAGCAGGTGGGTCCCGAAATATCTGTGAAACCTTCTGAGTAAGCCATTGCAACTGCACTGCTATGTAATATGTTACATAGTCTGGGACTGCTAAGCCGCCTTCCGATCTCGGTCTCATCAGCCTGCTAAGTGCCACTCTCCGCCTGTCCGAGGCCCATAGAAACCCAACCATCCTTGTTCGAAGCTGTTTAAAAACAGAGACCGGGATCCAGATAGGTAGCGTTCTAAAATAATACAACAGCCGGGAAAGTGCTGTTCACTGACACAACCATGGTGAAACCTGCACACACATAGCATATACAAGATAAATTAGATACATTAAGTAGAAAAAAGAAAACATTCTG
This sequence comes from Lissotriton vulgaris, assembly GCF_964263255.1. Taxonomy (NCBI): domain Eukaryota; kingdom Metazoa; phylum Chordata; class Amphibia; order Caudata; family Salamandridae; genus Lissotriton; species Lissotriton vulgaris. The sequence continues at coordinate 1,075,003,123 of NC_141689.1, read as the reverse complement.
CCATCCAAACATAGCAAATATATGTCTACAATTCTAAATTAAACAAAGCAGTGGGTGGCTACCTTGCAATAGTATTGTATATAGTACATTGTTCTTTTAAAGATCCAACATCACTGCCACATTTCGATCTTTGTCGTCCATCTTGGAATGGTTAAACAATGACACACTATGGATAATACCTTTCTATGATGGTCGTCTACTAAAAGACAGTAGCTGCCAGGGATGTGTCACACTGCAAATGAACTCACCTGCAAGCAAACAGCAAATTAGCATGGTCTTGGGGGGGGCTTTAGTAAGCTTTAACGGATGAGCTAATGAGAAAATAAAGAAAAATAAGAGGGGTCTTTTAAAAGATGAAATGGAAAACTAAAGGACTAGCACACCAGGCCTGGCACAAAAGTGCACTCATTTTCAGAAGGATGTGCACATGAGGTCAGACAATTAGCAACACTTATAGGGCAATAGAGCCAATGCCTGAAGTGGGATGACCCATTGCTCTATGCAGTGTGATGTCAAGGATGGAAGTCGAATGTAAATGGCACTCACACACACACCAAAAAAAGAAGAAAGCTGATTCAATGCTCATCTTTGTATGTACGTATGTATGGTGTGTATGTACATATACAATATGTACAATATATTGCATTTCAATTTTGTGATTGTGTGATTACAAGTTGTCAGCTAAACCTGTCAGGCCTTCTGAACAGATTATAGCAAACATTATTACAGTTCAAACCTTCTACCTCTAGGAGTTGGCAGAAAGGTAATACACAACAAAATCCTTGTCTACTAAGATAATAGTGATATTTTACATGCCAAAGTACCCGGCAACATATTTTAGCACAATGTTTTAACACTCTAACCGTAAAAGACTATTTCCTTAACCACATGCATCTCATAATCAGTAATTCAGGCCAGCTGGATTTGTCACAACTTTTCATAATAGCTAGATCAAACCTATGGAATCAGACATAAACTTTCCCAAGTAACCCATGGTGCCAATAGACTTGGTCATTCACTTGGCACCATAACCAACACAGCCTTGCTGTATTGAGCATGAACTTTCCCACAAGGCAAGAAGTACATTAAAAGCACTTATTTTCAGTGTAAGCACACAACTTCTGCCAACTAAATGCTTTACTAAGGGAAATCAACATATGGTCAGAGACCAATCCTCCCTCTTAGTGGTATTTCTGAAAGATCTTTTTCCATATAAGGTCTAGTGACAGCTGTGCACTGAAGACTGACCTAAACAAGCACTGGCGTTGCCAATAGGTCTCGCATTAGGAAAGTGTGAGCTATTGGTATTGTAAATGACAATTATTTTTTAATATGTGTTGGCATTGAAAATATATAAATTAATAGCATTGTTATTTACAAAGCCAATAGCTTACACTTTCCTAATGCGAGTCCTATTGGCTATGGGAATGCTTGTTGTTAGCCAGCAAGGACAGTGCTGTTGTGGTGCTGAGTGATGCTGTTATGGTGCTGAGTGATGTGGTGGTGTATTAGAGTGATGTGGTGGAGTCCCAGAGTGATGTGGTGGTGTCCCAGAGTGATGTGGTGGTGTCCCAGAGTGATGTGGTGGTGTCCGTGAGTGATGTGGTGGTGTCCGTGAGTGATGTGGTGGTGTCCCAGAGTGGTGTGGTGGTGTCCCTGAGTGGTGTGGTGGTGTCCCTGAGTGGTGTGGTGGTGTCCCTGAGTGATGTGGTGGTGTCCCTGAGTGATGTGGTGGTGTCCCTGATTGATTTTGTGGTGTACATCAGTGATGTGGTGGTGTCCCTGAGTGCTGTGTTGGTGTCCCTAAGGGCTGTGGTGGTGTCCCTGAGTGCCGTGTTGGTGTCCCTGAGGGCTGCGGTGGTGTCCCTGAGGGCTGCGGTGGTGTCCCTGAGGGCTGTGGTGGTGTCCCTCAGTGCTGTGGTGGTGTCCCTGAGTGGTGTGGTGGTGTCCCTGAGTGGTGTGGTGGTGTCCCTGAGTGGTGATGTGGTGGTGTCCCTGAGTGGTGTGGTGATGTCCCTGAGTGGTGTGGTGGTGTTGCTGAGTGGTGTGATGGTGTCCCTGAGTGATGTGGTGGTGTCCCTTAATATTTAACACAGAAACTGTAGTAATGGCCCGGACTAGTGCTTTAATTACGATTTAATACTTGCTGTTTGACAGCTGAGCTTACTGGACTTAATATGTATTGTTAGTGTTGCTGGGGCTGTTATTAAATTGTTCCTTGTAATATTAGCAGAGATCCTATTAACAGCATGGGCATAGTTCACACTGACGATTTACATGTATGCATTAGTGGTGCAGCAGGCGCAGTGACACTAAGACGCATAGGGGCAAGGGGCCTGGCCAACAGTATTTTATGTAAAGCTAATGTTTTAATTTACATCTTTTCTTGGTGATGTATTTTACGGCTTTTGACAGAGTTTCCTGGGTCCGTTCTCTTTGTAAAATATAGGCAAAGATGACATTTTTATTTATCTTGACGACTACAAAGTAATAGCATTTTCCGTGCATTTAAACGTATGCGAAGAGGGAGTTGTGTTTTTACCCCTTACTTCAGCAGTGACTTCTATTTTTTTTGCCGGAGTTTAGCTTCCTGCTGTTAGTTGATTTGCATCTCACAGATGCTGCCAGGCAACAGATTACAATCTTTATGACGCAGCTTAAAGCACTAAAGTATCCTGTTCTTGTTTCGTTTCCAACTGGTGAAAACATGTGATGTTTCACACTCTTGCAAGCCATGGAATTCCTTCTTTTGTTCTGCACACTTTCAGGCGGCCAGAATACCCCGCCATAAACCTCACAACAACAGCTCCAATAAAAAAAAAAAGTTCAGTCGGGACGTCTGGCCTGGAGGCCTGCAGTGCTTAAACCCCCAATGAACCGATGTCCACAACAAAATGCAACTGTTTATAACCGACCAGTTAATAAAAAAAGACCTTTACGTTTTGCAATATTTGTTATATTCTAACATTTCTCACTTTAAACTTTGTTTTCCCATTTTACACAAGGCACCTCATTCCAGCTAGTGTTCACACGTGTTTAATCGTCCTTGTGTCCATATTAGTAGTCAGCTGGGACTGATTCTGACTACGTTTTTGTTTGCAACAGGAAGCCAGGGTCAATGTTCGGCATTTACTCTGGCTCTATAAATTCTCAAGAAGTATTTACTCGGAGTGAATTATTTCCTGGTACAGTTTTGATAATAGTGGTTCGTGTGTATGAAGCAAGCACTTTGGCATTTGTTCGCTGGAGCTATGCAACATAAATGTTAAAACAAACATGCTTCTGTTTCTAGGAAGGAATTTCCAATATCCACTAGGCACAAAGACAAGCCTTGTAGCAGAGGTTAACAATCATTCCCTTAGTGGTGGATATTAAATCCCAAGCATTATGGTGACAGTTTTACTGATGTATTCATAGAACACTGCTGCGAAGTAGCTCTTTAGTGAAACACAAGTTGCATTCTGGGACTTGTAGTTTAACTTTTAATATTATAAGTATGAGTTAAAAAATCACAAGATAATAAACTGTTGTTGGCTACTAAGACAGGGCTGTTTATCACACATGACATGTATGTTGAAGCTACCCTGCTTTCTATGTCCTAACACCTCTATTGAGAATGCAAAAACGTTACACGTCAGCCCTGCGAAGGTCCCCAGCTCCATGAGTGATGTGCTGCTCTAGTCCAGGTTTATACTTGGAATTCCTGGGCTTGTAGTCTTGTTTATTCTACTCTAAAACGGGGCTACAAATCCAAGAATTCAAAGGGGGGAAAAAACTTGGACGAAAGCAGGTTAGCTGAGACTACCGCAAGACGCCGGACCAAACATATTCTCAGACTGTACTTCGAATAGTGTGTGAATATGTGTGGGTGCATGTGTATGCTTCTCTGACACCAAAGGCACAACTGCTAGGAGTGGCACGGACTCACGTGAAGCTGCAATGGTTAGAACACTGGGCTTGTGCTTTCGGAGTTCACGAGTCTGTACTATTCAATTTGACCTCGCCCTGAGACATGCTTTTAAAACCCATTATCTGCAAAAGTGTGTACTGACTGTTAGAACGAAAATCATGGACATACACAAATAGCAAGTGTGTCAACCAAAGAAATGAATAAAAAAACGGGTGTACCATTGTTAAGAGCACTATAAGAGCTCAAAAATTGTTGCCTCACATGTTATTGTAAGGAAAAAATACTGGCTGTATCAAGTGTGACAAACATGCTAAAATCGCAGTGTGTAAACCAACTCAATGACTAGTAAGTGAACGCGGGTGCATCCTAGTTATGAGCTTGTAGCAATTTAACAAACAAACGAAATAAGGTGACAAGAGGGCCCAAAACATGCTAAGTCAAGGCTGATGGTAACTTAACTTACTTCAACGAAGTGGCAGTGACTCGAGGCTGGTGCTGGTGTTCGAACAACGGTGCAGTGCACGGGACCCTAGATAATGTACTGGTGCAGAGGTAGGAGATGTACTACGTGTTCAAAGAGTAATGATATAAAGGGTGCAACTGTGCCGATAACCAAATAACAACATAAACAAGAGGAATGGTACCAATAAATAAACCATCATAGGGCGCAATGCAAATAAAGTCAAAGTACACAAACAAACATTACATACTCAACAAGCCGGTTAGAACAACGCCACACTTTTAATGTGTTAACGCTATTAAATGGTTCTGTTATTCACCACATTTTTGCCAATACTGCCATCTTGTGTCCCTTGGCAGTATTTTTTTTGCTGAAACGATTACTGATACCGTATAGCTTATGGATTGCATGTCCTCTGGAGAGCTACACTATAATTGTGCTGTAGCATATGCGTCACATCCTAAGTCTAAAAAGAAAGATCAAAGATGCAAGGATACGGGAGTGGGTGGGAGCTGTGCAAGCCAAGCATTAAAAATAATAAAATCATATTATTTTTAGAATTAAGAGAAAAGAAACGATCTGCATAGCAGAATGATAGTGGAGAGGAGGGGGGGGGGGGGAATGCGAAACAGCCTGGTGACCGTGAGAAGTGTGAAGTAGGGGGCGGGGGGAGTGGATGCCTGAAGTGAAGCTGCTGGCGGCACCACGCTGGGGAAGCAACAGATGGCTGGCTTTGATGTGGTGATGCAATGGGGAAGCCTGTGGGGAAATGCGTGTGCTTGGCTGGGCTGCCTCTGATGATCTAATGGGAGTCAAGGAAGGCAGGCGCTGGAGAGGGAGGGGGTGGGCAACTCGAACGACCATATGGCTGGGAGAAGCTGTGTGCGGGAGGCTGGGCTGGCTGGGCTCGTTCACGAGAGGCTTGTGGTCACGTGATTCTCCCGCTTTTCACATGCACTGTGAAGAAACTGCAGTCGAAACTGCAGTGGTTTGACTAGTGGATCGAGCACTTGAATTCTCGCCATTTTCCAATGGAAAAGGCGAGACCTAAAAAGAAGACATTGCTGCTTTTGAATACATCGTGGGCAATAACAAAGAAGAGAACTTGATCGTTTCAAAAATCAGTTTACTCAAAGTTTCTGTGCATGAATTACTGGCATTCAAATATTTATTAAATATATCTTACCCCGGAGAGAGAAATAAGGTGCAGTACATGAGCCTCTTACTAGTGGGCACAACCAATGGCAGCCGGCACAGCTCGCGAGTGGCGGGACAGGCACGGGGAGTATGGAGGGGCATGGGGGGGGCGCAATGTATATATTTTTTAAAAAATACTTACCTTGATGCTGGGTTCCGCGTCTTTGCTCCTGCTCTTCTCCATCGGACTTGATTGGTAAGTACCGAGGCTCCCCTGGCCAATCACAAAGCTCAATTCAGTGTTGTGATTGGTCTGAGCATTGTAGTTCGGCGCTCAGCCAAAGAATGGGGGCCTGGGTATGTTCTCCACGCAGGCCTGCGTGGAGAACAGGGTAAGGGTGCATTACAGTGTTGCTGGTCCCAGAGGGCCGGCCAAACAGTCATGTGCACTTAGGAGTGGGCAAACCATTCCTCCTCTGCCCTGCTCCGAGAGCTGAGCAGCCCGTCTGCCCGCCAGCAAATCAGCACAGAAATATAAAATGATAATAACTCAAAGTTATCATCATTTTGTGTTTTCTTTATTTGCACTGCTTTAAAGCAGTGGGGTGACGCTTTGCCATTATAGCGGAGGAGCAGACACTGGGCTCATCGAGAAAGATTACCTAGCAGCACATTCTTCCAAATATGTGTAATAAATGAAGTACATTTAAAAAAAAATTTTATTTAGAGTTTTATATAGTTTGAACTAGACCCGAGACATCGGGAATCAGAGCGCTTCACATAGCACCAGTTTCATTATAGAAGGACACATTCACGGGGAGATTAAGTGATTTGCCCAGAATCACAGGATGTTGAGTGTCGTTGCCGAGACTCGAACCCGGTTTCCCAGCTTCGAGGTGGACCGCTCCAGCTGTAAGGCTACATCCTCTCTTCCTACATTGTGTGACTGCAGCTCTGCAATATGAGGGTGATGCTATTTTGTTGGTTTTTCAATCAACCAATGTTTTTATTATTTACATTCTGCCTTGTACCAAAACTTGATCGAGTCAGGGAGAGTAGCCCACGTCTTAGTGAGCTATCATTTTTCTAAAGGGCATGATCCTTCTATAACATTTACTGGTCCTCCGGGTAGACCATAAATCAGAGATGTTTAAAGAAAAATCTTGTACACAATCAAGTGGAGAATGCGAAGTGGGAGGGAAGTCCTTTCTATATATTGGAAGGAAAGAAGAGGAGAAATTAAAGAACGTGTTTCCTTACTTCACAATCTGTTACTACCTAGCAACTTATAGAGATGTTCTTGTAATGAGAATAACATGTTAATAAGAGTATCTTCGAAAACAACGCACTCATGTGTTGGCTACTGTAATTTCAAAGACTAAAAGAAACAGTTCTTCTCCCATGCGTCTCTTCTCATATTTGTTTGTTGCCAGTGTAAAACCTGAAGAAGAGCCATGTGTACTTGTAAGAGCCTATAAAGGTGCACCAGTATACTTCAAGGAGCTTACCTGCAGTAACTGCCAACAGCATTGGCTGTCACATTCCATAGCCTGCCATTCCAGGAGCGATGCAACACAGAATTTGTTGCAAGGTGGTGGACTTTCAGGTTGGTTAGCAGAGAAGTAATGTGAAGCACTTGTGGTATCCTACTTTCAGTCCCATCCAAGGCTACATCATTGCTCTGGATCTGAGACTGCACATCTAAATCAGTTCTCAAAATGACAGCAAAATTACACTATGAGCTGGCTCGTGCTAAGGCAGCTGAGAATTTGACTTTTTCTGGTGCAGCGTAAACTCACTAAATGTCAGCTGTGGATGCATGCTGTGCAAGCCTAATATCTCTATCTGTTGACCCAGAGTCTCCATTTCTTTTTAGTTTTATATAGCGCAAACTTGACCCGAATCGGGTATCAGAGCGCTTTACATAGCACCAGTTGCATTACATGAGGGCACATTCATTTTTGTTAGGCACAGGGAGAATGATTTGCCCAGAATCACAGGATGTTCAGTGTCATTGCTGACACTCGAACCCAGTTCCCCAGATTCGAGGTCGACCACCCTAGCCGGGAGGCCAACCCTCTCCCAAATTAATGCCTTGATATCATTGTACTTGACTTGAATCTCTGGTTCTTCGAGGTTGAAGAAGAGGAAACGAGGGTGGGTTCTTCCATGTGCTCTTGCAAACTTTGTAAGGTGGCACCTCCCAGCCCGTGCAGGATAGGAAATTGGTGAGAGTATCTACTAGTGTGTTCTTGATCTGTGCCCTGTGTCATAGGAATAGATGAGGACAAACCAGCAAAGTCCTGATCTTGGTGACTAGAATTATGCCTTCAACTGGAGGACCCCTTTATGTCTCTTGCCTGTGCTATAGATAGAGAAGAACATAAGGAAACCTATGACACTGGGCAGATCCAATAGCATGTCATAGCTTCCATCATTTTTCTCAATGATCCTACAGGTCTCAAACAAAGACTTAGAGGGAACAAACAACATCTTACATTGGAAATTAATGCTATCCTAGTCAGTGTGAGTTTTGGTGGGGCATAACCCACTATCTTCCTCAATAGGCATGCTTATTCTATCCCTGGGCGGTGAACTCTGCTCTGTTTGCAGAGTTTGGGGAGTTTTCTGCACTCTGGACCTCGCTGAGTTTTGTTCCTCGCTCACATTCGTCCATGTCAAGTTGGCGACCGCAAGCGAGGAAAATCAACCTCCCTGCAAGATTTTTCCTCGTTCGCGATTGTCAACATCAAGTTGGCGAGCGTAAAAAATCAACCTCCCGGCGAGATTTCTCAACGCGGGAGAGTCAGGTTTCTCATTGTGAGTTTGCACGTATGCTCGCAACAGCTTGCGTTGAAAAACTGCCTGTTCACGTTGAGAAAGCTGCCTCTCAAGTAAAAATCTACTTGAGCGGCAGAAAAGGAAAGCAGGGACCGCTTGCACTGTACAAGGTGCTGTTCGCTATGATTACACAGTGCGTACTAGAATCCGGCACTGTGCAATTTCCGCAAATGCCATTTTTCTATCGTACTCCGCCGCTTGCAGAGATCCGCGTAGTGCAGCAGATTATTTTTTGCACTTCGTGGAGTTCCGCGTAGTGCAACTCCGCAAACTCCACCCAGGGTTAGCTTACTCTAGAAGACCAGCCCAGCAGGAGATAAATGTGCAGTTGTTTACATCAATCTCACACCTGGCCAACCCCTTGCCAAGAAGCAAATGAGTAGCAGCTCATACATACCCCAAAGCCTTTGAAAAGCACAAGACAGTAAAAAAAGATAAAAGGGTATAAGTGGTATCCCTGCCATGAGGGAAATCCCATACCCAGAAGATACAAACAAAACAGGAGAAGGTCCCAGAGCATCCAGATGGAGAGGTTCATGTTGCAATAAATAAATACATCTAAAAAAGAAAAGGCAAACAAACACAAGGGAATGGCGATAAACAGAGCCCAGATTTTAGGCATGCAGAAAATATTGCCTTTTTTAACTAAAAAGGCTTGATTATGGGACCAGAGAGATCATGTTAGATTTGGACCATCCTATATGTGTATATGCAAATACTTTTTGGTTAGTTAATAAAGTGATAAAGTGCGATTAACTTATTTTGGAAAATGATATGGTTAATTGCTGTGAAAATATTTTCAATTTCTCGTTGCAAAGGTGAGAGCAGTAAATATTTTGTTCTGGACATTTTATATGAGTATAATGAAAATAACTAATGCATGAAGAATATACACAACTGTGTAATTGAACTCAAGTGGTTCATAATGAAATGTAAGTAGGCTCATTTTGCTATACGTATTTATTTCAAACTGACTGACAAATTGGAAATATGCATTGTATGTATGATAATTGTCCAATCATGTCAAGTACTGTTTGTATTATTTTCAGACACTGCTTCCAGAAATTTAGAGCCTCCATTAGTGTTAAGGTCCCAGGGATACTTACACGTGAGCAGAATGCAACCCCCTTGCCACCCGTACCTTGCTGCAGCAGTTGCAAGAGGAACACAACAAACTGACTCAAGGCAAGAGGGAAGGGGCTTAGGAAAGGGGCTCTGTGGAGTCGATCCTGTGAGGAGGCGTGTTTTCGAATAACCGCCTTCTGTTGTTGAAGTGGAACATGTCGTTTTAGTCCTTAAATAGATACAAAAGGTTCTCATACCTGAATTGCTGACCCAAGATTGTCGAAAGTGGAGGATGAACTTTAAACTCACCCGATGTGAAATCGCGGAAGTGATTTTTAGGGAATTTGTTGACCACCACTATCGATCTGCAACAGAACCAAATAACAGTTAAACCCAGAATGTGACTATACATAGAGCAGACAGTGGTTATTCAACAATCTAACATGATATTATGGCGTACTAGAAGTAGTGCAATACCGTGTCCATTTAAGCTGAATCGGATCCTGATTTATCTATTATTCACTCCCTTAAATACAGGGGTTTGGGATTTTGTTATCTTAGAAAGTCTTTTTAACATTTTTTTTTTGTTCTTGCATCATAAGTTATTAAAGAGTTTTATTTCAAAGTTTCTTCCATGGGATTAACTTTTCTGCAGCAGATATTAAAGTATTGAAATATTAGGACAATCCAATCTAAACGTACTTTCACTCAAGTCTTGTCCTCCCTTAAAATAAATCAACTGTCTCGGAATGATTTGCGATTTTTCGCTGTCAAACTCAATCTTGACCTCCATGCAAAATGAGGCTTACCTCGGAGTCTTTTAGAAAGAAGTCTTGGATCTTTAAATCCCAAAGAAATCCAGGCAAAGCAATCTGCAGGAATCTGATGCAGTTGCCAGGTCTGGAAGCTCAATATTCAGAAGTTGGGGTGGAGTGTGGGTTTCTTCAAATAGTCTGAAGCCACCCCTGCCTGACTCCGCTCTCAGGCCATTCCCGTCTGACCCAGCTCTTGGGCCGCACCCATCTGACTGAACTCTCTGGCCCCCCAGCCTGACTTGGCTCTCAAAGACCACTAAGGCCTTACCGTGGGAAAGAGCTTGACCAGTCCTGCTCTTACTGAACTGATTCCCTTCAAGCCTCAGTGCAAACTTGTACAAAACACTTCCTTGCTGGACCTTGGTGTGTCCTGCAGTTGCCAGTAACCTACAGCTACTACCATACTTCTGGAAGAGTGCAACTGGAATGGTCGCAAAGTCATTTGATGAGTCCTGACAATTGGAAGACAACTAACTATTTCACAGCACTTGTTTCTCAGTGCAAGGTTTCAAGACCTCTGTGCTTCTTAAGTTTGACCCTGGTCATTCTTCTGAGTGGCCCACCTTTATGCCGCACGTGGCTTTTTGTCAACCACATAGCCATTGACTGAAAGCAAGGGAGATCTTTTCACACTTCTCCAGCAAACACTGGTTGCTCCCCTGTTAAAAAAAAACCTGCTTTAAAGATCCGTGACCTTATCAAAGGGATGCTGCCACCTTCTGGCCATCAGAAAGATCTGGTTCTGCAACAACACCAATCCTAATTATTTCGACCTCTGTTCTCCAAACTACATCATCCTGCCTAGAAACAGACTCATTCGGCCCACGTTTTTTCTACGCCATGAAATATGCAAAGTTTTTGATTCTTAATTTCCTTAAAACTACTGAACAGATTTATAGTAAATCACAAAAGCATGCTTTCTGCCAAATGTAGTGTAATTTCGTTCAGCAGTTTTTGTGGCATCACTATTCAATTTGTCTATGGAAGAAGGAATGGGAAAATGCATTTTGGGACCTGTCTTTTTCTTCGTCTCCACTTGATGGATCACCCCAAAACTTTCCAGAAAGGAGCTGAGGTTGATGAGACTTTTTGTTTTGTAAAGTTATGTAAGATTTGTGAAATGGCGCCAAAGTTATAAGCAAACCAAAAAATGCATTTTATTATAGTTATTTATGTTATTTGTGTTTTTTTTGCTAAAACCAGTCGGTCTACCTTACTTACAATGACATCCCCTTTGTATTGTTACATAACCAAGTCAGCGATGCACAGCGGTGGGGTGGGGTGGGGGGGGAGGGGGCGGGCAAGGGGGGGTTGGATACAGGGATAGCCCACATTCACTGGAAGAACGAAAGGTTAAAGTGAACTTATGGTTAGGAATTGTAATAATAATATACTATACTTCTTTATAGATAGGTAAAAATGTCAGGCAAAACATAATGTTTTAAACTAACAAAACCACTGAAATTCACCATTTATCGTTTTCTCAAGTAACTTTAACTCATGACCTACACTAACTGTATCTTGTACCCTCGCGGTGCACTGCTAATGACCTCTCATATTACATTACTTAAGACATGTCCTATGACAGTTTTGTTCATTTAAAAGTGTATGTTTTAAATGTTCTAAGACATAATTGATAATATCAATGCAAAATTTGAAATGACGTCATAGATGACGACAGTGTGCATGGTGGGACATGAGTTTTAGCTAATTTTGGAAGTTCCTTCCTCAATACCTTCATCCAATTCTGAAGGTGATTCCTTCTCCCTGCAGGAGTTAAAATCAGACCTTTTTCAGACTGGGAAGAGTAATGTGAGGAGTTTGTGAAGGCTCAGAAACATAGGTATTTGGGCGCTTTTCGGAAAGTCCAAGGCTAACCTCTCCTTGTGCATTCGAACTTGTGCAATACCAGTATATCCTTCTCATACACCAGGGATATCCATTATGTCAGCAATTTCCAATGCGGTTATAAAAATAATGACCCCAGATACATCAAGCATATCTAAAGTACGTCAGGAAGTGGCACGTTTTGCATGGGCCACCATTAAGGTAGGGGGGGGCCTTAAATGCCATATATGCCACAATATCTCACAAATAACTAGTATTATGCCAGGAGTGTGTCCCATCATGTCCTTGAAGCTCGCCATTATACAAAGGCTGCTGTCATGCAATTGGGGATCCATAATGTCAACAAAGTCTAAGGTTTTCTAAGAATAACCAGCATCATAATTGGGCTGGGCACAAGTAAGTCAAGGATGCCCACAATATACAAAGAAGGGCCACCATAGTCCAATGCCAGTGTTATGCCCGGGATGGTCTCTGATGCCAGCACAGTCCACAAAATGCCAAAATTGCCATCATCGTCCCAGAGTGGGCACTATCATACCATGGATGCCCTGATATAGTAAGAATGGCCACTATTACGTCAGGGTTGGTCAGTCGTGCTATGCATACCCACATTACACCTTGAATGGGCCTCTTCATGCATGACGTGGTCCACATCTTGCTAGGGTTGACCCCCATTATGCCAGGGTTGCATAAAGCCAGAGGTGGCCTCAACATGACAGTTGGGGTCACCTCATCCATTAATGAGCACTCTCAAATCAGAGCCCTTAATAGGCTAGGCGTAGACACAATTAGAGTAAGTGAATTTATTTGTATTTGTTTTTTTAATTCCAGGTTTCACATCTCAAAAAAATCTATTTAGCCAGCATGCCCTGTGGTGCTAGACTTCCTTATTCTTCACAGCAGGAACGCATTCGACAAGAAATTATTTTACCACGTCAGGAGCTGAACAATGAAATGACCTTAGTGGCAATTGCATTAAGTTAGTTACACCCCTCGCCCCTCACAGTGCATCAAAACAAGTTTCCCGGCATGGGAGCCTGTGAGTGGCATCTATCTGGTAGTGTGCCAGAGGATCCTGCAGGCACATGCTGCACACAGGATTTCCTGCTGAGGAAGATGCTTTCAAGAGCGCTGTCAGGGGTCTGGGCCTTGTATATACCCTAATGCAATCATCATCCATGCTAATACATTGCTTGGACCCTCACAGTGCTCATAAAAGCAACTTTGCTAGGCAGTGGCGTAACGAAAGATGAGGGCGCGCCCCTGCAAAGTACATGGAGGGGACCCCTTGCTCTTCACCCAGTTAGGAGCTCTGAGTGCACGGTCCCGCCGCTCGTGCAAAATGCCGGAGGGGGCCCCCTGCACCGCAGGGGCTAAGTTTACACCACAGGAGTTAGGCTTTTTTTCTGTCTGTGGAGCAATGCTGACTCCTACCTGTAGGCAGAAAAAAATGGGCGAATTTTGCCTGTATCAAACTTTATCAGAGTATTTCACCCACCTTAGTCACAATTTTCTAAAGATGCCAACAGTATGCTAATAGTGGGTTCAGTGGTATCAGAGCCCACCTTGGGCCCGGTGTGGGAACCATCATTCTAGAGGGGTCACAAAATGCCTAGAATGGCCCACATTACGCGAGGTGTGCACAATGATGCAAGGAACACCAGAATATGGCAAAAGGCTAACATAATCCCATGGAGGTCCCCATCATTCCAGAGATTGTGCCCATATGCAAGGGTCAGATGTTGTGGGTTGAGAGAAGGACACCAGGCACATACGCATTCTCATTTTTGCCCATGCATACATACAGATGACTCCAGCACACGTGCGCCTGCACACAGGCATATTTGGGAGCCCTCATTCTCTCACCTCAGCAAGCATACTTATCACTCCATAGAACCTTGACTCGTCTGCTTGGCCTCTGTGCTTCCGCCATAGTTCCCAGTCCATTTGAGCCAGTAAGGACCTAAAGCATCCAGGGCAAGTTGTGTCCTCAGTGACGGGTTATAAGCTCATACATTTACATTTGACTGACAGAGTGAGGCCTGACTTGGATGTCCAGTCACTATTTGGCCCATTTGATGGTCAGCCAGATATTGCTGGCTCCACACTGACTAAGCATGGAGGAGCAGCTCTATTGGCGGAAGGGTCTAGGGTGAAAACTGCTCTGTTAGAGAGGGGGGGGACTATGACGTCACCTTCAGCTCTCTAACAGTCCTCTGAATGATTCTGCCCCCATCAAATCTAAACGGTGCATCTGCCTTAGGCCACTTGGGCTACCAGGCTTGTGTTGTTTACTTTGTACGTAGGCTGTCAGTTAACGGGACTACAGTTGTGAGGCGTTGGCGATTGTGGTGAACCCACAGTCCTAGTCACTATGACAGTCACTCAGGGATTCTGATTTGACTATGCCACCGCTCGCTATGGATGAGCTGCCATTGCTTGGAGACTTCATGAAACCTACTGCTTTCCTGCAGTAGTCAAATGCTTAATATGTACACTTGAAGAATTTCCATTAAGTGAAACAAGTGTTTAATTGAGCAACTCTCTTTTTATTCCATCCACAAGGAAAATATTTTCCCCACACCTTTGCTCTAAACCTTTATAAATTATGGGTGTGTTACTTCCCCACTTCCATCCTGGAAAGATGATTTCCCCTGCCTTTGATAGGAGCAAACCTGTACATTTTTGGAGTAGGACAATGTTTCCAGTAAGTGCACTAACACCTGCAAACTTGCAAGTTCGTGAGTAGTATACTTCATTGTCAGGCTGATCCGCCCAGAACCTCTCACATTCCGACACTAAGATCTCACTTGTTGATGCTTTAATTCTGCTACTTTGGTGGAATCTCTGCAATCCTAAATGCAATCTTAAATCCGCCCTGTGACTGCAAAATCCCACCAATTAAGACCCTGCGAGTCAGCATTGACAATTTACGTTCCTAAATTGTTTTTGTGCCTCTCAGTTCAATCTAACTGTACAAGACATTGCGAATTGGGTAAAAAGAACGTATTAATGCTACTGTAATGCGACATCCACCTTTTTCAGTCGGACTCCTACAGTTTAAATGGTACGCAATCGACACTGCTCGTCAAGGCTGTGTAGTGGAAGTATTTTGGGGTAGTGCTGATACTACTCAAAAGTGCTGCAAATTTAAATTGGCAATGTTGATGCTGCTCAATAGAGGTGGGTGAAACTTGCGGAGTTTCACTCTGTGGAATTCCACGGATTTACATGAAAACTTCATGGGAGTCCGCAGTTCTGCAATCGGGTGAAATCAGCACTCGACGCTGCTCACGTTGATTTTCACTGCCAGGAGGAGCTTGTTCCACTCTGCAAAATCAGCACGAACTGCACCATGCGGCGCGCCAGAGGGCGCTGCTCTTTGCTGCCGCTCATGTCGATTTTCTACTTATGCAGTAGCTTCTCACCTCAAACGGTTCTGACCTCCTGTGTTGAGAAAATCTCGCGGTGTGCCACCTGGCACCCGAAAATTATGCTAGGCAATGGCAATTCTCACTCGCCAACTTACCCTTGGCGAGCCTCACGTGAGAAAAACCCCACCACGTAGCGATTGGTAGAGTAACCTAAATTCCGTGAACTCTGCCAGCAGAGCTAAATGTATTGCTTACCCCTTCTTTCCCTTTATGGATATTCTGCTTTCTGGGAGAGTGTTCCAACATGTAGTAGGAGGCTCACTCTGTTTTGTGGTTATTTCCTGTACGTCACTAGGACTGATGTATTATTAAACACAGAAAGAATACTTTATTAAAGGGCACTCCTTTTCATTAGGACAATACCCCTATTTCTCAGTATAGATTATATAACATAACATGTGTATTTGTAAAACAGATGTTCACCCCCAAAGGGGCATCTTGGCGCTGAATAATAGATGTTTGTTACCCAACTCAATGGTACTCATTGTATCGACCTCAGAAAGGATGAAAGGCTGAGCGGACCTGATGGTATTTGAACATGTGACCATGAGGTCGAACACAGGCCCCTGCAGTGGATGCATTAGTCGACTAAGCCACCAGACCCGGATAAATTACTCCTATGGATCATGTACTTACAGCAAGGCACGTATGATGCTGTTTCACTTCAGGATTGGTTCAGAGTATTGCGCAGTCAAAATCTAACACTGAATCTTTTGTGGCAATGGTTTTAGGACAGTTCTACTGCTTCTCAGCAGGAATGCTGTGCTTTGAGTTAACACTGGGACTTCTCGGCTGTGTGGCTTTACTAAGACTTGCAAAGTATTCTTACTTCTCAGCAGTATTTTCTTTACTTTTAATGGAAAAGTGCCACTGTTTCTTAGTAGGCATACTACTGGTTTAAGAAAAGAGTACCGACTTGTCTATGGATGATGGACCTTGAGTAGGACAGTTCTAGTAAGTCTCAGAAGCAGTAAGACTTTAGTGAAGGATGTGCAATGCTAGATCAGACCTCAGAGCACCTGTAATCAAGGTGTTCCCCCACATCTGACCCATGTCTGTAGAACAGAGAAACCTAAATTTGGAAGCTGAAGTGAACTGTGAATAAGGGTAGCACTGTTTGACCGGTCATTAAAGCACTCTCCAAGACAAGGATGTCTGGTGTTGGCTATCATTGTACAAAAGTTCTCAAGTAGTGAGTTCAAACTCAGGTATGTATTGTGGGAAAACTCCAAGTAACATCCAACTTCCTTGATGAAGGATTCTCCAGCAGCAAAGTTGTTGAAGGAAAAACCTGGCTTGTGCAAAAACTTTCTCTTGTGAACAATTTTTGATTACAGATGACGTGTGGAGAGACAGCCAGCTCTGTAGCTACAGATGTTGTCACCGAAGCAAAAGTTTGCCAGTGAAATTATAGTTTTGCAACTCCTATTTCTGAGTTGAAGGAAAGTGGGAAAGTTTTCCAGTAGAGAGATCAGTAAACTGAGACTGATCATTGCTTCATTTTAGGGGATTTAAAGGCTGAGATGACCAGGTTATTGTGTGTTGACAAAGGAATGATTCAGTAGGCAGGTAGTGCTGGATCAGATTTTTCAGTTATGGGTCAACTACTAATAATACTAGTATATTTAATGCAACAACGAGACACACTCTTTATGCAATTCTCCAACCTCACATACACCATAGCTTGTATTATATATAGACATTTTGCTCCGAAAACCCATTCAGACAGTGAGATCCAATACACAATACATATACTCAAGAAAGTAAAACATTTTGGCTTTGTTGATCTTGTTTCAATGTTATACATTGATGCTTCGTGGCATGTGCATGACGTGTAACCTTGTCCTTAGTCTGTGCTTATTGGTCAGTGCAAGGCCTCATCAATAATAAGAGCACAACACGCTTAATTTTTCATTTTGCAGCTCTAGCTGCACCACCTGATCCCTGTAACTTTAACAGAGCATTTTTTTCAATAAACCTAAATTCAATGCCCCTTTATATGTACTCCGTGCACTGTTGGAACATCTGCTGTAGAACAAAACGATTACATAATATGTCTATAAATGCAATTTTCTGTTCCAGCAAGATGTCCTTGTCCATGCTTTTTTTCATTTTCAATATAAAGCAATATTTAAGTTCATTACTTTGCATATATGACGGTGGAAATCTATACATAGTCTAACCACAGGTTTTGTTAATATAAAAACTCATTATATCCCTCTCCAGATGTGTGGACCTTGGTGCTGAATATATCTATAAATGTGTAATTTATTTTTAAACCGGAACAAAAAGTATTAAAACTAAATAACAGATTGTGATACAAGTGTAAATTGAAGATGGTGAGATTGCCTTCTGATTACTATTTCAGAAGAATTTGGTTGCTTGTCATTGACTTATATGCATTTTGCAGAAAATAAAATTGAGTTATGCGATAGCATGATAGATGGGTTAACTCCGTGATTAGACTTCTGAAGGTCATAAAAGAAATTAGATTTTATTCCAACTTCAGCTTGAATTCAGGGCATGGAGCAGGTGCAGTCTACACAGGCTCAGGTTGGTGAGAGAGTACAGCAGTGGGTAGAATACATTAAAAGTAAGGAGCTCATGTACTTCATCTTTTTGTCGACATGGCCGCAAATTCCTTTGTCCACAGATGATTTTCCTAAGAAGTCCTGCCTTCCTTAAAAAGGGTTCAGGTCTCCATATCCGGTCTGTGCATGACCATTTACATCACTGACATACACAGCACACTCTTGACTTGTCACCAGTGACTAGCCCCTGTGTGCCTTTGGTTGACATCCAGCTTCTCAATCTAAGAGCTCTTTCTGCTGCTTGTCTGTATAAAGGTGACGTGGCCTACACATTACATAGTCTGAGTGTAGAGGTGTAACTGCTTTAGGGCATCTGGTCATACAATTGACATAGCAATAAAGTATGATAGTGGTGGAGTGTGATATTGCATCAAAGTCTTGGGGGCTCTGGCAGTTGCAAGTAAAATTGGACTGTATGCCAATAAGTTAGAGTAAGTATCGGTGTAAGATTGATTTTATTTTGAGGTAGAAAAAGATTGATTTTATTTTGAGGTAGAAATAGAGTGGGGGCAGAGAAGAATTTCTTGAAAAAAGCATCCTGTTTCATGAACCTGCTATCTACAAGCCAACCTCTAGTTTACAAGAGAGATGGTGCCTTGGTGGATGTCATATAAATCAAGTGTGCATAAATAAAGTGTGCAGTTCCAATAAACAATTTTCCACAGAGTACCTCAATTGGGGGTGTGATTATCGCATGCAAGTAACATGTGTTGTCCTAATTAGGCTATTTAATTTGGAATACAGAACACCGTGGGTGACCACCATAAAGTATACCGGCCTCACCAAGTAGATGAGGAAGTACCCTTTTGGTCCTGATGAATTGCCATTAATCCCTGTTGGGACACCCAGGAAAGTAACATGTTGACAGTGTATTGAACTCAAGAAACAATATTTCCAGCTCTGTTCAATCATTTGTTTTTAACCTTAACAAGGACACTTAGAGACATTAAAATTAGTTTTGAGGTCCTTAGGTAATTTTAACTTATGACTATCTAACCCTCCAATCTACTCTCCTCATGCCTATAGAACTCTAGCTGGCATGTTTGTTGACTGAGAACGTTCAGCCACGCAGACAGTACAAGAAAAGATCTCTGGCCAAAGCCCCCTTTGAGCGGCCCGTTGGGCACTGCAGCGCCCACCAAACGAGGAGCACGGCCCGATGATGAAGCATGCCACCTCGTTGGTGAAGGCTTGTGCATCCTGAAAGGGAAGCTCTGTGACCAGTGAGAAGTGCCTAGAGCATCAGTGTGGCTGGTGAAGCTGCCCATGTGTATCAGGAATGCAACCTTGATTTATGTGATATTACTAGGGGAGGATGTGTGCTGGACCACCAATTCCTCTCAAAATCTCCCTATATTTTTTACTTGATAGGAGGATCATGTGCCCCTGATCAGTGTTTTTTAAACCTGTCCCCTGTGGCCTAGAAGCTGACAATATATAAGACTTCCAAAGAGTCCGGTAGATATACTGATATCTGATAACCGAAACGTAAACCTCTTGAGTTAGCGCTTCCATTTGTTGGAAGAGAAGGCAGGATCAGAGTAACGGTTAGGAAGAGCCAACAGCCCAAGGCAATTCCCAGGTAAGAGGGACAATGTCTCTCTCAAATTATAGATATCTTTGTAATATCATTGGAAGGTTTGTGATACTCCGTTCCACACTACCAAATAATCGATTGAAAACAGTAAGTGTGCCTTTTTGAAAGAGGTTCTAGTTGTGCGTCAGTGTATGACCGTGTTAACACAGTTTCTGCATATATGCAATTTATCTCAGGTTAACACTTTTAGCACATGAGGAGTTCTACAGAAGGTGAAATAATTGTGATGTGATACTATACCGCCCTTGCCTAAATGCTGCCTTTGCAAGTACACGTGGCGCTGTAAATACAAAAACTGGTTAACATGGTATAAGGTGGCATCAATCCTAGAATGCATACAGAAGCTCCTATGGCAATCCCAGTGTGCCCGTAGATCTCTCAATGTGTGCTCTTTGCTTCAGGGTGCATTTATTAGGCCATATTCAGTACGTTTCTGTGCAATAATTCCAGATTACATGCAACTATCACAGGGGGGTCCAACTAGAGTCCTTAACTTCCATGTAGCAGAAGGAATATCTTGAACATTCTATGTGCAGTGGAACGGAGTAGGAGGTGGTGGAAGGATATCAAAGTGTAACTAATCCACAGATCTCACTTTGAGTCAAGCAATAGTGATCCTGCAACATGATTGATCATGGTACTGATTCATTGGCAGGGGCTCATATGCTGCTTCCGCTTTGGATTGGAATCGTGGGAAAGCTTCAGTTTCAGGCAGAGATGTTATAATGCTAATGTGGTTTTTGGTTGCAGTGTTCAGATCACTTTACTCTGGAATTAGAAGTTGACATAAGTATGGACAAGTATGACGTAGATGCAGAGAAAGATCCAATAAAAAAGCATGAGTGAGAAATTGACCTGCACAGAAAACTAGCTGGCACAGAGAGGGGACTTGTGTTCAACAGAGAAGTGTAAGGGGAATATTGTGATGGAGAAGGTTGTTCACATATACAATGCCTACAGGGGGTGATAGTACTTGAAGGGCACAGAAGAAAATTCATGGTTTTGCATTATGATTACTCCACCCACAATGGACAATAAAAGATGTACCAGACGAGTTGGCGGAGAAGTGTGGCGGAGAAGTGTGTCAGGGGTTAGAGGCGGCAGACCCGGAAGCTGAGATCGGCCCTGGACCAGGGTTCAATTCCCCGCCTCGGCGGGTCTTGGGCTAAAAATTCCACGGACTCGATAATTCTCGCTCCGGTGCCTTCTCGACTCAAGGGTTCACACTCTGCAACTCTGGGCAATAGCTTGCTTAATCTCCACAACGGCCCCGCGCGGCGGGATGCCTGGCTTTCACCTTGTGGATACCCTGCTGGAGTTATCTCACAGGGGAATACCAGGACGGGTTCTCTAAGCAAGTGCCGGGAAACCCACTGCGGGTAGCTGTGCGCTATATAAGCTCAAATACATTTACATTTACAGTTGCCACTCTCCTGATGGAAAAGTTCCCTGTCTTGATTTGTTCTGGCGAAGCAAAGAACATCTATTTGAAGCCAGTAATCTGCTTCATGAAGGCAAGGACGAGACCTTCATTTGTCTTGCTAATGTGTCTAATTTGGACCCTGGTCGCAAAGGTGCCCCGACCTCTGAATCTTTCGCTTACCTACCCTGCTCACAGTGATTTTCCTGACCTACCACGTTACATTCAAATGCGCCATTCCTTCTGGTCTCTTGCCTTCAATTCCCAGTCATAACCTCCTGCCATGCCTTTTTTTAATAAACCCCCGGCACATCATTATTTGTTTTTGATCCTTATTCCCAGTCATAGCTCCCTTCTCTTTCTCTACGTTCCTGCCTCTTTGCTCCTCCAAGATTCTTTCTTTCATCCCCTCATATAATACATGTGTCTCGCCTTTAAAATAGGGATTCGGGACCCTGAAACAACAGGTGAATTGGAAGGATGTCCTGGATGGGTAAGTTTGTGGCGAGGAAATTTTCGGACAAGCCACCGTTTCATATGAAATGGTGTTACTACAGTGACAGTTGTCAAGATTGCAACATCCAAATACCCTAGTACCCTTTGTACTAGCTTGTGCTTCTCTGAATTGCTCTACAGTATATGACTAAATGCCGTAGGTTACTTTGTTCTTCCTTTCACCTCCCAGGTTCATGAACATTACTATCTTAGGAGAAATCCAAGAAGATATTAGTAAAATGTGAACACTTATGTGTATTATCTATTCTAAATGTCTTTTTTGGCTGACTATTATTGCACATAATCTGTTGGTGTGTTACTCCAATATTCCTTTAGCACTTCCTGGCTTCCTCTTTTCTCTTGGTTCTTTAGTCCCTTTTCCTGTGGGACATCACTTGGAATAATTTCATATGCTTCCATTAAGAAGAAGCGATCACTTTATTGAACCTATTCCCCAGTTAGAAAAGTAATTTAGTTAGGTTTATGTGCTACCGCTCAATGTTGCCATTAAAAAAATATATATTTTTCAGAAAATCCCGTGATTTTTTAAATTGCTTGTGATTTATTAGGAAAAACATAACATTTTTCTTTGACAAATTCTTGAAATACCTTTCCACAGGACTAGATTTTCATAATTAGGGTTTTGAAATCTGGAAGGCCATACCATCCATGGATCGCAAACACTGAGCTCATACTGGTCGCGTCACATGGTAGCTCTTACCAGCTAATGGCATTTACCTTTGCGCAGAAATTGAATTCTATTGTACTAAACATTGTTATGCATATTCAGTCCTTCATGTTTTATTTCTCTGTGGCTCAGAGCTGTAGAAGTGTATCTTTTAAAACATTCTGAATAATAATGTGGACAGTTTGGAATTCCTGTGCAAAGGATTACCCCAAAAAATGTAGTTGGAGCTTCCTTCTTATAGGTTTAATAGAAAGGCAGCGTGAAAGGTGAGACTTCAGTGTTGAGGCTCATCAAACAAGAACTCCAGCAGGTAGCTGCATCCTTGCTGATCTATCTTGAAATTTAGGGCTATTTACTTACCTTAAAGTTGTTGTAAAACAAAGCTGAGTGCAGCAGGTTCTTAGTACAGTGAACGTTTTGAAGTTCTCTCTTTCACGGCCTCTGCGGATTTAGTTCATTGGCATCCTCAAGGTCAGTCTTGCAAGCTTAGATCTCTCTCCTTGGTCCACCTAGCCCACTGTCTGAGAGAGTGGTTTACATAGAGAGCACAATTACATTATTTCTGACGTGGCAACACTTGATGAACTGATGATTGAAGCTTCTGGGTCACGTCCTCATGCATCGATAATGTCCTGCGACCCAGGTGTTGGATGAGACTTACTGACTGAGATCATTTGTCAAACTGTGCTGAGATGTTTGTTTATATTCTCATAGCCAAAAGCATATTATAATAAAGGACTTGTCACAGTTGGTTGAGGGACTCGCTGAGGTGTTCATACCATAAATACACGATCATGTAGATAGAACCTACAATTCCTGATAGCTGCCCTATAGGTTAGTCATTTTTTTATTCCTGAAGAAATGTCCAGATAGGCTCCAGGATGGTACAGGAATTGTGGAATGTATAACTGCCCGAAATGCCTCTTTTAATAGTCTGCCCGGGACAGGTGTATAAAATTGATGGCAGTCATCTAAGCCATCATACGTATACCACTGAAAAATTGGTACTTTCCTCTCTGTGGAATGCTTTAATTTTGACTTGGCCTTGGAATTCCTTTAAATTTTCCCTCCCTTACCTGTGATCCAAATTGTTCTTCAGACCACACAGAATCTTCAGTGGCACTCTGTGATCTCTGTAACATCAGCATTTTCATCCCAGTATCAGTTTATCGGACTACCTTTCCTCCCAGAACCCTTGAGTTTTCAGTTGTTCTTTGATCTTCTTGCTCCTCAAACAGGGCTTGGTTGTTCATCTGTGTTTCAACTTCAGTTTTTTTTCCTGTGAAGATGACCTCTGAACTTTTTAATCTGCAAAAATCTAATTGTAGGATACTGCCCACTACGAAGTGACATTCTGATTTTAGCTAAAAGGCAAATTGCTTTGGTGTTATTCCTAAGCTAGCTGTAGACAGACCGGTTTACTCTGATAGACTAATGAAGTTAACATATTGAAACCCTACGAAGAGGCGTCTGAATCTGTGCAAAAAAGTATCCCCTCCCCAAAGTCCGATTTAATAAAAAACC
The DNA here is from genome assembly GCF_964263255.1 of Lissotriton vulgaris. NCBI lineage: Eukaryota > Metazoa > Chordata > Amphibia > Caudata > Salamandridae > Lissotriton > Lissotriton vulgaris. Next base: position 1,074,979,298 of record NC_141689.1, on the reverse strand, counting down.
ACCAATGAATTCTCAGGTTTTATTTTGATTTTTAAGTTTATATTTCTTTATTGTGGTTTTAAGTTGCAACACAGAAATATGGTAGCATGTATTCAGTTACCAGCCATCAAAGCTTTAAAATTTGCAATCATATTAAGCAATTTCAAGGCGAAGATTCGACCGCGGGCATCTTCGCCAACCGTGTCCCATTGATTTTTAGATCAAGTTCTCTTGTGGACATGGAAACATGTTTTGCTCTGAAACTGTATTTAAGACTACAGTCTAGGCTGTGTTAGGCTTCCACCTCGATTTCTGTGGTTTACCCTGCATCAACCAAAAAAGGTATTTTGGCTCCAGATTGTTTTACACTTGGCATCTTTCTTCTGAGAAGCGCCACAACACACACCGCTCCTGTCCGTGTTGTCTTAAGGATTTTTCAGGGCTCAAGGCAAGACATATTTTTGGGGCCCCCTGCTCGTAACAACTTTACATTTTATTACCCATTTTCTACTAATGGAATTCAGCATAATGCTGAACGAACTTTCTTAAAGAGGCTTCACGCAAAAGCAGTTGAAAAATGTCTTACCAGAACTCCAAAAATCCATAGGATGCCATTGGGCAAAGAGAAACAGCCTCCGTGGTAGGCAGAGAAGAGACATTGAGATAAATAGAAATATACAGAGGTGGGCTAGATAGAGAGGAAGTTTACTTTCCCATGGGCAATTACCCACTTTGCCCATGCCTTATATCGTCCACTGCTGAGTTGGGCGTAGAAAAGGTAAATTCAAACGTTTGACCATTCTCCTTGGCGCCATTTAAAAACCGTTGCAAGGCTGAAAAAAAGATCACCCTTCTTGATGTTCAGAAGGAATCCTGTAGAAATCGTTAATGGAATAATTTGAAAGGTTTTTATTTTTTGGAAAGAGCCACACTCTACCGAAGCCTTCTCTGATACTAAGCACTTTTCTGAAATTTTTTATAAATGCAGCAAGTGGTTCTAGTTTTTTGGGAGACTATATGCACAGCTAAATAAGAAGTTCTGTACATTAATTTGTAAATGCATACTGAAACCAATATTTGTCACACTGGCAGATTTGTTTGAATGATAGGAGCTAGTTATCCCTGCTTGTTTTATTTATCGATAGGATTAGTGGAGTCAAGTTCAATTTACTTGAATTTCTGGACAGAACCGATGCTGTTTCGACCGTATGATTTCAGTCTTTTGCGTCGTTTTTGTTACTGTACATTTCATCCGAGCCTTGAAAGATAAGGGAACATATTGACCTTCTTTATCATTTTTGGCCAGACAGAAGGAAGATTGTCAAGGTTTGTTTTAAGATGAGGACGCCACCTCGTAGATGATCTCATTATTTAATATTCCAGTCCACTTTAATGCACTCATCGCCAGTGACCCTTGTAGCCCCGAAAATCAGAAGTGGAAATAAGAGGGTGTTGGCGGTCCGTCACATGTATTCCTCGAAATTAACTGCTTACATTGAGAATTAAAAATCGAGAGGAAAATAATTCCTATTTATTTTGTTAAAACAAGAATACATTTTAACTATTTTCCTGCCTGTTTTTTTTTTTTTAATCCTCAATATGGAGAAAAAGAAACAGTGGAACGCTAAATTTTTCTGTAGGCAGACTTTTTCTATTAACATTCCAATATAAAGCAGTTGGAGTATCTGGTGCTTAATTTGTTTTACAAAAAAAGTAAGTTCTGGTATTTCTAGTGAGACCACCTCTAACTCACACCACAGGCGTGGTCAGTGCTTGATGGACACCGTCCGAAAACTTCAGTGCTCTCACTACCCCTGTGGCTGTTGTTCATGTGGGTTGCGTGCCAAGATGGGCCATCATTCTAGGCCACACAACAGAATCTCACCTTACGCATCTGAGAAAAAGGAATTGAAAGGCACTGATCCCCTCCTTTCAGGTAAAGTGTGCAAAAGTTATCACTTCAGATCTGTAGCAGTGAATGGAATATTTAAATGATACGAGTCTCCTGAAGCTGCACTGTTTTTGCTGCCGTGAACTGTGTTGAGTAGAGTGGGGACTTGAGTGTGACTAACAACACATGTTTGCCCCCTGCCCTTATCCATGAAATGCATAGGTTCTCCCACAACATACCAAGGGCTGATTGTCTGAAGTCTTGTCCTTTATTTGGGAGCCCAGTTTGGTAGTAGTCTTTTTGCATTATTTGTGACAGGTGCTGAATAAAGAGTTCTGATTATGAAAACGCTTGGTTTCTTCATAAATCGGATTAGTCGCATGATACAGCGGTTAGAAACTTGCACAAAGCACACACATGCACAGAGCACACAGCAGCCAAAGGCATCGTCGCGACACACACACAGGTGCGCCTAAGTGGCATAAAACGTGCAGGTTTTCCTCTCGTGCAAAACAGGTACGGCCTGACTAGCGGCAGTGCAAGCTTCCTTTGCATTCACAGATGTGATAGTGCACAATGGGCAGCAGTAGTGCAACTTCCTTTGCATTCACAGGTGCGATAGTGCGCAATTGGCAGCAGCGGTGCAAGCTTCCTTTGCATTCACAGATGCGATAGTGCACAATGGGCAGCAGTAGTGCAAGCATCCTTTGCATTCACAGGTGCGATAGTGCACGATAGGCAGCAGTAGTGCAAGCCTCCTTTGTATTCACAAATGCGATAGTGCACGATAGGCAGCAACGGTGCAAGCATCCTTTGCATTCACAGGTGCGATAGTGCACGATAGGCAGCAGTAGTGGAAGCCTCCTTTGTATTCACAGATGCGATAGTGCACGACAGGCAGCAGCAGTGTAAGCTTCCTTTGCATTCACAGATGCGATAGTGCACGATAGGCAACAGTAGTGCAAGCATCCTTTGCATTCACAGGTGCGATAGTGCACGATAGGCAGCAGTAGTGCAAGCCTACTTTGTACTCACAAATGCGATAGTGCACGACAGGCAGCAGCAGTGCAAGCTTCCTTTGCATTCACAGATGCGATAGTGCACAATGGGCAGCAGTAGTGCAACTTCCTTTGCATTCACAGGTGCGATAGTGCACAATGGGCAGCAGTAGTGCAACTTCCTTTGCATTCACAGGTGCGATAGTGCGCGATTCGCAGCAGCGGTGCAAGCTTCCTTTGCATTCACAGATGCGATAGTGCATGATAGGCAGCAGTAGTGCAAGCATCCTTTGCATTCACAGGTGCGATAGTGCACGATAGGCAGCAGTAGTGCAAGCCTCCTTTGTACTCACAGATGCGATAGTGCACGACAGGCAGCAGCAGTGTAAGCTTCCTTTGCATTCACAGATGCGATAGTGCACGATAGGCAACAGTAGTGCAAGCATCCTTTGCATTCACAGGTGCGATAGTGCACGATAGGCAGCAGTAGTGCAAGCCTACTTTGTACTCACAAATGCGATAGTGCACGACAGGCAGCAGCAGTGCAAGCTTCCTTTGCATTCACAGATGCGATAGTGCACAATGGGCAGCAGTAGTGCAACTTCCTTTGCATTCACAGGTGCGATAGTGCACAATGGGCAGCAGTAGTGCAACTTCCTTTGCATTCACAGGTGCGATAGTGCGCGATTCGCAGCAGCGGTGCAAGCTTCCTTTGCATTCACAGATGCGATAGTGCATGATAGGCAGCAGTAGTGCAAGCATCCTTTGCATTCACAGGTGCGATAGTGCACGATAGGCAGCAGTAGTGCAAGCCTCCTTTGTACTCACAGATGCGATAGTGCACGACAGGCAGCAGCAGTGCAAGCTTCCTTTGCATTTACAGATGTGATAGTGCGTGATAGACAGCAGTAGTGCAAGCCTCCTTTGTACTCTGATGCGATAGTGCACGACAGGCAGCAGCAGTGCAAGCTTCCTTTGCATTCACAGATGCGATAGTGCACGATAGTGCAAGCCTGCTTTGCACTCACAGATGCGATAGTGCAAGCCTCCTTTGCACTCACAGATGCGATAGTGCACGATAGGCAGCAGCAGCGCAAGCCTCCTTTGCACTCACCGATGCGATAGTGCACAATAGGCAGCAGCAGCGCAAGCCTCCTTTGCACTCACAGATGCGATAGTGCATGATAGGCAGCAGCAGCACAAGCCTCCTTTGCACTCACAAATGCGATAGTGCATGATAGGCAGCAGCAGTGCAAGAATCATCCAGGCACAAAACAGCCTCCTTTTTAATGCCACCTTTTTATTTGACTGAGTACTCACAAACACGGAAACACCAGGATTTGAACACATTACCTTTGGAGAAAGAGTCTGCGACCTAAACCACTAGGCCACGGTGACTCTTGAGTAGTCTGCACGAAAACCTATATCTGGCATTCAAATCAAACACTCCAGTGTATGCAGTGGCATAGGTTAGAGTTCACCTATGTTGACATACACAACAGCATCCTTGATCCAAAGCACAGTACTGCCTCTTTGGGTCCAGGCTATCCTTCCAGCAGAAGCCCAGAGTCACCACAAATGTTGTTGTGCGTGCTGCATCGCAACGAAGTTGGTTTTATTTATTTAAATGTTTACTTCCCTCCATTCATCCATATTCGGGTGTTTACTACCTCCCACCCTGTCCCTCCCGGCCCCACGGAACTCCCTACAAGGGCCGTTACAGACCACAACTGAGAGAGCCTACTACCAACCCCCTGCTCAAAATACCTGCCGCTTTCCTTTATTAGAAAGAAAAATGCTATGTTAATCATTCTCCCTTTTAACTGGCATATTTCTCCGGGACTGGTCTTGTTGTCCTTGCATTCCTTACCCTGGATGCCCAAAAGAAGTGAATGACTACATGCTTTGCATCACACTTGACACATTTGTGTTTACACGTAAGGCCTTGCTATAGAGGTCTATATGTAAGGATCAAAACCTTCTAACTGCCTTAAACCATTCCCTTGCACCCCACCTTGTACTAATCCCCCTGTCCTAATTGGATGGCTATCCTTGAATTGGTCAACAATGTGCCTGAAGGCAGCTAGAGTTGCAATTGCGATCATCAGCCTAATTGGCGCCATCCTCTGTACCCAGAGGTTGAGTGCAACTCTCCTTGATGAACCTTTGTATTTCCTCCCAGTCTGACCCGGAACTCTGCATCATTCCTCACCCATGGTGTGCCCTTGACTTTTCCAATCCCATATTTCTACCTAAAATAATACGGTGCACCATTATTGGTAGTATATAAGGAATGCTGATGTCCAATTCTTAATGTTGACCAGTACTCTCATCCATTTTTTTACAACTTGCATTTTGAAGCACTCTTTTGCAACACTATTTTGTCCTCATTTCTCTGTTTAATAGCTTGAACACATCAATGCATGCCTCTTCCTAGATTTTTCCTTATTGTCCCCCGCAGAAGTGCCACAGTGGTTTGTAATGTACATATGTTCTTCAGCCCCCCCAACCACTATGGCATCATCCCCATCTTAAACCTAAGCTCTATGTAACACGTTTTTTTCCCTCCTATTACCTTTCTCCTTCCGTTAACATTCCGAAGACCTCAATATCACTCGCAATGCCATCCTTTTTCTCAGGTCTGAGATTCATATCCTACAGATACTAGCCCCAAACATGCCCCCCCAAGCACCAGAATCCATCCTTCACCTTCAAATCCCCAACTTTCTTGCACACATCACCCTTTCTTCCACCGTCATTGGGTGCTTCTCAACTCTCCCACCTTCCCCTGTTACCTGGTGTTAGGTTGGCTGCACATTCCCTCACGACTTCAACCCAATACCGCCTTCCTTCTTGATCCTTTTTTCTCCCTGCGTAAGCTTATGTTTTTCTCCTTTTCATGAAGAACACCAGCTTCCTTTCATTAGTTAGGCATCCTCCCCTTTATTTCCAGCATCCTGTCATTCCTTCTGTCAATTTCCCACCATCACCTGTCACTTTCCTCCTTAACCATTGGTCCCCAACGTTTGTTGCATTACTGCCAAACCGTTTTTGAACATACCCTTCAAACTTCACTCACTGAGGCCTCTCTATCGCCTGTTCCCCTATCAGACAAGTCCAGTGCTCTATACCTTACCACCACCATCAAACAATCTGATCTTAACAAGCCCTCTCTTCATACCCGTGCCAAGGATCTGCCCTTGATATTACCCATGGCTGGACCACTCACTGACTTAAACTATCAGATTGTTCTGTCTTTTTTCCACTTGGCCACATGAACAGGACAGGCCCGAGTCACTGGGGTTGTCTTTGGAACCCCCACCATACATTTGAAAAACCTGCCCTCTACCTGATTGCTTTCCTCCTCCAACCATACTTATCTGCTTGTCTACACCCCCTCCTTGAGACTTGCCTTTCTTCTGCTCCTCTGCCCTCTTTCCCTTCACTCATAGGATTGCCACCTTTCTCAGAGAAAACAATATAAGCCACTTGTTTTGTGTTTTTAGGTTCTCAAGGGGCAGGTAGTAAAACTTGAATTAGAGTTTGTTTTGAATCCTCTGTATGTTTTGTAACATAGCAAATGTTTCTCTGTTTGCTTTAATAAGTTAGGAATAGTTTAGGTAGCTATAAGATATTTCAAGTGGTTTCTTGTACCTGCTTTTTGATTTTTATATATCTATGGGGAATCACAGGTTTATTGATTTTTCCATCATCTTTAAAATAAAAATACTAATGAAACCAAAAATGTTATAGGATGAAAAAACAACATAGCCTTTGGCTGAAAAAGTGCTTGTGAAACCGAAGACAGTGGAAAACAAGATAAGGTCATGATTTGCAGCCCTCGGCTGAGAATGTTCAGAAAGCTAAACAAGGCTAGGCAAAAGAAAAAGTAGTGTGCCGAAACTAATTTATATGGTCAATAGTGAAGTGATCCATGTAACCGGGCCAGTCTCCAGGGCATGACCAAAACAGCAATAGGAGGGATAAATGTAAACTCTTTACCAACCAAAAAATATGAATCTCAAAAGGCACATGAAGGAACGAATTGAAACGGATGGATATGCTGAAAGCCTATACAGTGGATACAACATGTCTAGCGATACAGCACATGCACTGCCTAGGTGAGACCTAACAAAGGAAAGGGAAAATAAAGAAAAAGGCTTTTGGCCACTTAACTTAAATGTAGGTAACCTCAAGTGCCAGGAAAAAGAGGCCTGCATCTTCAGTTCATAGTATATAGTTACAGTTTAAAGCAGGTGTGTCCAACATGGGCCTAGGATGACTGGATCTGGAACAGATTTTGAGGATATCCACATAGGATTAAGAAACAATCAATGAATTGAAATAAAACACAATTCAATTCAGTCCTAATCCTGAAAATCTAGCATGGATACAGCCATGCTGCAACACAGTTGGACAATCTTGGGGTTTTGGATTGTAGGTGGAAAAGAAGTGAAATTGCTAAAGATGCATATAACGCAGTGCTGTGCATTCTGAATTCCATATTACAATTGCAAAGTGATCCATAACCATGCTTAGTGCGTCAGCCAGAAAATCTTTATTCGCATGCAAGACAAATGTATAAAAATAAATACACAGCAATTCATTAATCTTAATATATACAACATAGAAATCCATATAATAATACAAAAGACAATACAATTACCATAGCATAGTTTTCCTGGAGAAAACCGATGATTTTAGGATAGCACTAATGCTAAAACAAACCTCTTCATTCTGAAGTAATTGAAAATGTTGGTAGGCTACTCTACATTCTAGAAAATTAAATTTTCTTAGATTAGGAAATAAAAACCTTTTGGTATACGGCATAAAAAATTGCAGAAAAACATGAAATGTAAAAGATCGAGGGGATGCCCATCACAAGGACAAGCTTTAGATAACAGAGCGTGTTATAAGCCTAATGGAAAACAGAATAATGATCGTCCTGGGCCTGAACCAAAATAATAGCAGCGTTTTTCATCGACTCAGCGCTCACCTCTCGTAATAACCCATGCCTCTGAACTTAAAAATAAAAATTCCTCCACGGTAGGTTTCACCATTTCGGCTTTTTCCCCCTTTAGGCGAGCACTTGCAAAAAAAGTGGGGTCAGGATTAAGGAAGGCTATATAGAAAGGTGAGGAAAACTCAAACTTTCCAGGGATCCAGAGATGTATGACAGCCATGCTTAGACCATGAAGTCTTGTAGTGTCTGCAGTGCTCACAAGTGGTGAGATGGCATCTGCTTATTATATCAGTATATTAAGAAAAAATAACTTTGACCTTTTCTCCACGTTGTTGTGTTGTGGTTCTTTTTGATATTCACATACCGAGCAAATGAAACCCAAGATGTATGTTAGTTTGTGAAATACATGATTGAATGTCCTTTTTACCACACAGACTCTAACATAAAACGTGTGTTGCAGATTGCATAGGTATAAGACTCGAGCTGTGGGCTAGCCTTGAGAGAACCCATAGGGATCTTTATTGAGGACCTGATGAAAGCCACCAGACATGGTCTAGGTTAAATGGCTGAAACATGTAGATCATTCCTGCTAGTGATTTTGGGGACCCTTAATTGTATTCGCTTGTTTTTAGCCTTAGTCAAGCAGCCATAATCTCAATAAAAGCTTTACCAGGAGACTTGAGTTAATTTTAAACTTACTAAATAGATCCCACTGGAAATTCTTCATAGAAGAGCTCCCTCCCTTAGGGGGTTGAGCCACCTAGACACACTAGGTGTTCTGGTTGAGGACTCGATGAAGCATGCCATTGGAGTAGCCTAGTGGGAGAGGGTCTTTTAAAAAAATTAAAAGGATTCGTAGGTCAAGAAAGGTGTCACCCTGGCTCCACTCCCTTTCTGTTGACCATTGGTGTTATTAGAAAGTCAATGTTGCTGACAAATGGTAGTGAGCGGGAAGAGGGGAGTAACAGAGTAGCCCGAGGGAACAATTGAAATAAAAATGAGCAGTGAGGAGTGAGGGAAGCAATGAAGCTGAGGGTGTGAGAACAACCTGGAGAGTGTGGTGTGGGATTAGGATATGAAAGGCCAAGCAGCACACAAAGAGGGCGAAGACAATTTGAAAATGTATGTGCTTCCCTTGAGGGCTGAACACAGATAGGTGGGGGGGGGGGGTATAAAAGTCATTCAATCGAAAGGATGGAAAAGAAGCTTTGCTCTGGAGTAGAGACAAACACAAGAAGAGGAAGGAAAGCAATTGAATAAGAACCAAGCAATTGAAATTGACTAGAAAGGCAACCAATGATAAGCAGTGAACTGACCCAAAACCTGATTTAAGTATTGGTATTGTACACAATTGATTTTTCTACAATAAACCGATATCTATTGGAGTGTCCTAAAATGGTACTTTGCCAAACATTTTCACTGCTGGGGAAGAAAATAAAGACTTTTTGAATCTGAGAAAGAGGTCAGCTGTGTTTCTAGGACTGACTTTGTTGGTTAAAACAATTTATTTATGTATTCAGTAGCGTACTGAAATGTTCGAAAGCGGGGCAGCAATCCATAGCATTGAAGGTGGGTGGGGTGGTTTACATGTGCCATAGTGAGAGTTGATAGTAAGGATCATTGATGCCATTTTGTAAGCATTACCCGAGAAGATGGACATTCATATAACAAATAACAAGCCAATGGTTACAGATATACAATTTTTGAAGGCTACAAGAGAATGAAGTCACCCATTACCTTCCAGTAGCAGAAAATTACTCAGGGCTGTATTTACTACCTGGTTTGAAGTGCTAGCCCTGATGACTGGAGGACTGGAGCTCCAGTAGAGGGGATTTAGTATTGCAAAGGACAAGAATCCGAATAGAGATGAGGGAAGTTTATACCTCCCTGTTCACCAATTTAGCTTTGGACTTTATAGGCAGGCACCCCAGCTTTGATTGTGGAGGAAAGAGCAGGTGACAACATTATTACTGGGTGTGGCACTAGGCAGCGGCCCTTTCCCACACTTATTGTTCACTTGCTTCATCGAACTGGTTGGCATGAAAATTGTGAGGTTCGTAGAGGAGGTAGTCCTGAGGTATTGAGCGCATCCAAACCTGTTTGTATGTGGATCATGCTGCATTGTTCCCACGTCATGAGAAGGAAAATCTATCCTGGCTATTAAAAGTGGTAGAGGCACAATTACTACTGTCAGATTGTAGCGTCGTCTCTGGGTTTAGCAGGAAATCATCCATTTCAATCATATTTTGGAACTGGGTGACATTTGCAACTTTTTAAGAGTGCTTATTTAGCGTTCTGTCTGGAAGACTTCTCTTCTAAATATCTTCAATTAATGTGTTTTTATCTTCTATCGTGAATGTTGAGAGAATGCTCAAGTAGATTATAAGCTTTTCCAATACAGGTTATTAAAATGTAGTTTTTTTTAAAATCATTATAGGTATTTGAATAGGTGTTTCTAGAGTCGATGATAAAGAAATTCTGAAAATATGGGAAGACAAAGACAGAAATAAGATTAAAGAGGAAGAGCAGCATTAAGCTCATTAAATTCCTACTGTAGCCAGTTTGAAGAGGATGTAGGTTTTTTTTCGGTTTCTACTTTATTATGCTCCTTGAGGGTCCCACAAGATAGGAGGAAAGGCTCCTCGGCCTATACCAAGGGTGATATGAGGCTGCCCTAAAGTACTTTTTTGGGAGCAGGGTTTTCAGCTGTTAAAATGGATGGGTGACATTACTTTAGTACCAGACAAAAGGGAGGAGCTGTTATTGGAGACAATGTGAACATCCCAGGAAACTCTTTGGAACTACACTGCTTAATTTTCAAGGGGGCTCTAGTAATAGTATGCAGCTCTATTATTGTACAGTTGGGGAGGGCCACGGAATTCCCCAGTGGTGAAAAGTGGTGCTCGAAATTGAGAAACATGCACAGGGAGGAATGGTTTCATAAGCAGCTTGGATTAATTGAGAAATTCCAGAAAAAAAAGTGCTTCTGTATCGAAAGATCGGAGCTGATTATATGAGAAATTGACTCTCCGCATTTAGGACTTTAGATTTTGTAATGCATTTTCAGAACTCTTCTTGAAAGATATGAGTTTTTTGGGAGTTTATAGTGCTGCGAACCAAAAACGAAATTTTTTGCCTCAAAAAATAATTTCTAATTTTAATTGAGTTTTTAACTCCGGCTAATATGTAGGGCATCTTTGGGGTTTGGGTGTTCCTGCTTAAATAGAGGATAGTCATGCAACAGATACAGATGTGAATGGACTCATACACACAACAAGCATTGGGATCGTGAACTATGGTACTACATTTATTTTCTGTGGTTTTTTTTTTAACAAGCAAAGACAAACGAGTGCAGTCTGGCAAGTACTATAAGTTACCTCATTTTTTTGCACTTGGGAATTAAGGTAGGCATTTTGCATAATATGCATTGACTATCCATGGGTGTGCACTGCAATGTATGTGTACGGTGTAGGACTGCCAGATTCGTGTCAGATGTTTGTGCGAACCACTAAGTAAAGACTTCCGTTCAGATTTATTGTACTCGTGTATTCTATGGAAATTATTTTTAATGTCTGGCTCCTCCAGGGCTCGGATGGGGACCCCTACACTAGTTCACTAAGTTCTAGCTCAAGAACGCCTCCTTCCAGATGCAGACATCACAGTTTTGGGGTTGCTGCAAAAATGTGTGAACGTAGGAGCATACAAGTTTTCAATTTTTTTTTAAGTAAAGTCATGCACTGATTGTGAATGCGTTTTTAAGGTTGTGAAGTGTCTCACGGAGCAATCTAGTGAGCATTGAGGTTATTGTTTTTATTAGGTTAGTTATATATGACCCACTTTGAGTCGGACTGGCTTTCGTTCTATGTATGGCAATGACGGAATCACTTGCAGTTTATGGTGGATACTGTGACGGGTGCAATTACGTCATGTGCGACTTTCTGTGGGTTTTCACATCGACCATATCAACCAAGTACAATCAAGGTGCACAGTTGTACATAGGCAGAAAAACGCAGAACCAGGCCACAGAAAGGCGTGTTCGAGGAACGCTATACAATATTTCCTACTCTTAGATGAGCCAATTACGTTTCTTCTTTCGGTTGCGTCAGATGGCGGAGACAACTCGCTTGGATCCGGTAATCCAATCCAGGCTGTCTCAAAGGATGCCAGGAGTCCATTGATTTACAGCTTCAAAAAACAGTTTGAACTTTTGCTGGAAAAAAACTAGGATAAAGATAAAATACCACTGCGCTTCAAGATGGCGGAAAAAGAGTGATTACGGGAACGTGTCTCTCGTGCTACCAATATTGATTTCCTGCAAAGGCGCTGCTGACGTACAGTGCACTGCACACCTGGTCTTGCTCGGTATTGATTGCTGCTTGTTGCAGCGGAAACATTTCATGCGATGACTTTATTTACATCAGTGGAGCCCCGGGTTCATCGTGGTAGTATTTAAAGATCAAAAATGCCGTGCATTCTTTTGTAGTTCTGCTGCAATTAAACTATTGGAACAGCACAAGACCAGTCATTATAGTTGATTTTGATTTGTCTCTTCAGGCATGACCATGACTTTCTAGAATCTGTCGTACCTGCTGCTTACAGCAAATCTGTATAACACGACTTTACACCAGCTTGTGGAAGCGTTAATAAAAGTTGAAATTGTGATATTTATATTATGTTTGAGACTTGAGGTTTTTGCAATGGCATGAAAGCATATAGCTGCAATTTCATCACCCCAACTTATGGTGCACATTTGCAAGTGCAATATATATATATATATATATATATATATATATATATATATATATATATATATATATATATATATATATATATATATATATATATATATATATATATTCGTAATTGTGCGGTACTTACTACCGCTATGTGGGGCGTTGAAGTGCCTACCAATGGTTTGAAAGTGTGTGAGGTTGGAAGAGTCTTGGGTTTTGTTTGAGCCTATGTGGGAAGTGTTTTCTTGTTGTGTGTGAAGTCCACCGAGGTGTGGTTTTCATGTTATAGGATACAGTGTCTGGCGGTGTGACGAGTAAGGGTGTGTTCGCGATAAACACAAATTGTAATTGTGGTAAGAGATACAAGATATAGGCCGCTTCACGGCGCTAGCCCATCCATAGTGACAGTGGGATACAGAATGCGTGTTTAGTTAGAAGTTTATTTATCCGTATTGCAATATGCGCTGGGCCGAAATACTTTGGAATGAGTGAGTAAAAGGCATAAATGCCAACAAACCCAATTCAGGTGCTAGACTACTATTTTTTAAGACAATATTTGCTTTATTGTAGCTGCCTGACGCCTAAATTACCCATTTGTTTAAGTGATAGCCGATGGGGAAAATACATTCTCCCGATTGTGTTTTTCCCACTATTTCCTTATTTCGTGTTTCGGAAAGGATGACACGAGGGAAAGAATGGGAATTGGTGACATAAGCAGAAGCCATGCACCGGTTTATTTTTTATTAATATTTTTATCATTTAATAACAGAGATACTTCCAACTGCTGCACAAATAAAATCCATAAAGGAGGAAGAAAGTTGATGATCAATTTCGGCTAGTGAGCTGAGCAGAAACTGCAGTCTTTAGAAGGCCCATCCTCCTACTCCTGCTAGGCTGAAGGGAGCCTGGTTTTGAGCAGGGTTTCCCCACCGAGTCCCTCTCAAGCTCTCAAAGGCGGTGGGGCACCACTCAGGTGAGCAGAAGTTGGGTCGTGGCTCAGACCCCTGCCAGACTGGCACCCTACATATGCAAGTGTGAGAGACGAAGCTGAAAAGTAGTGTCAATTTGTTTGTTTTTTTACAATGAAAACCCAATCGAGTTGAATATGCCGAAATAGGCCGTTTATGCACTTTAAAGCCAGATAATAAATGAAAGGTGGGCAAGCCCTATGCAGATTGTTGCTCAGACTCAAGCCAGACTAGCACCCTGCCTTGCATATGCGAGGGTGAGAGAGGGAGTGCTTGGTAGCAGTGGCGGCTCGCCGTGGAAGTGCTGCGGGGCGGGGGAGGGGCAGGGGGTAGTGGAGTCCGACATACGACAGACAGGAGTAAGGTAAATAATTAATTAAATAAAACAATTTACCTCGCGCGCGCTGCATCGCCTGCTTGGTAGGACGGTGCCCTGGCAGTTCAAGATCGAATTGACATCCCTTGTGTTACCCTGCTGACTAAGCTATCATTATTTTACTATATAAGCAAGCATTGGCAAAGTTAATATGTCTGAGTTTAAATGCTGACACAAGCAGCTTCTGCACAGTAAGGTGGACTGTATGGAATGGTCAAGGCCTTTGATATAGTCCTGTTTTTGTTTCTAAGTCAAAGAGAATAGTGGGATGGCAAGGAAGCCTTCTTTATAGGCCTTCTTTAGTTTCTGTGACCTAAAAAGAAAGGAAGGACTATAATGATGCTTACCTTGTCACCACACCTTCTTCTGACTTGGAAATCAAGAGGACTGTACTGGAGGCAAGGGAGTTATCTCATAGAGACTTCTAGCTGCAGATTCCTTATCTTCGAGTTTCTCAGGCATCAGACTGGATATAGAAGATTTTTGACTAGTACCCCTGTGTGCCGGTAGGTGGCATTGATTGCCTCTGCATCTGTCATCTGCGCAGGAGTGACGTCGCAGTACCTACTTTGTCGCCACCCAGGCGCGCTGACGTCAGTTCTTTTCTTTCCGCGCCAGCCAGCACTGATCCGGTGAAGAGGCTACCCCTCTCTTGTTTTTTGCCAGGACGTTTGCAACTTTTTTTCGACTTTTTTTTCGATTTCCTCCTGGTGTGTCGAGGATGTCATCATGTAGGACAGGTTTTAAGCTTCGCGTAGCCTGTCAACAGGCGATGTCAGTGATGGATCCGCACCTTGTCTGTCTGTGATGCATGGAGCGCAACCGCAACACATAGTCGTGCTCGGAATTGCAGGCCATGGTGGCGGAGCTTTTGAAAGGGTGGTCCCTGAAGCTGCCCGCCACCTGACCGTGTAGAAGTCAAGGTCCTAGTCGAGAGGAAGGTCCCGGGATCATTCACAGTCTGAAGTCCTGTTCACCCCATTCAATATCGTCGGGACATTCGGGTAAGAAGCACAAGAAGAAGAGTAAGAAGTCAAAGTGCTCTTCGACTTCTCCTCGTTATCTGATCCTGTGGCTGGGTTTGCACTGCCCCAATCTGACTATCCGGGAGCCAAAGCGACTCTTGGCCAACTTAAAGAATTTTATGAGGCCCTGTGTCTCATATTTGGACGGCCCAAACCCTGTCAAGGGCCCTTTGGGCTCTTTGGGGTCTGGGGCCCCCCATCTGATTCTGCCCCATCGGTTCTGGCTACAGTGGGCCCTTGCCTATCCCATAATGGATCTGGATTGACGCTGGTCGTATTACTTTGACCTTTCCTGACGCTGATGCTCCCAGCGCCCACCGGCAATGCCAGCCCCATTATCATCCTGAATCTGACACAGAGGCGGGGCGTCGCCAGATGCCGAAGCTAATGCTGACCGGACCTTCAGGTTCTATATCAGATGTCACTCATCTCTTCGGAGACAAGGGAGACTTGGTGCTGAAGTGGGGAGGCCAAGACAGTGAAGGGGCAGGAGAGAGTGAGACAGAAATAGAGGAAGAGTGGAGAGGCCAAGACAGTGAAGGGGCAGGAGAGATTGACACAGAAATAGAGGAAGAGTGGAGAGTGGAGAGGCCAAGTCAGTGAAGGGGCAGGAGAGAGTGAGACGGGAACTGAGGAAGAGTGGAGAGGCCAAGACAGTGAAGGGACAGGAGAGAATGAGACAGAAATAGAGTAAGAGTGGAGAGGCCAAGACAGTGAAGGGGCAGGAGAGAATGAGACAGAAATAGAGGAATAGTGGAGAGGCCAAGACAGTGAAGGGGCAGGAGAGAGTGAGACAGAAATAGAGGAAGAGTGGAGAGGCCAAGACAGTGAAGGGGCAGGGGAGAGTGAAACTGAGAGAGTGAGACTGAAATAGAGGCAGAGTGGAAAGGCCAAGACAGTGAAGGGGCAGGAGAGAGTGAAACAGAAATTGAGGAAGAGTGGAGAGGCCAAGAAAGTGAAGGGGCAGGAGAGAGTGAAACAGAAACAAAGAAAGAGTGGAGAGGCCAAGACAGTGAAGGGGCAGGGGAGAATGAGAGAGAAATAGAGGAAGATTGGAGAAGCCAAGACAGTGAAGGGGCAGGAGAGAGTGAGACAGAAATAGAGGAAGAAAGGAGAGGCCAAGACAGTGAAGGGGCAGGAGATAGTGAAACGGAGAGAGTGAGACAGAAATAGAGGAAGAGTGGAGAGGCCAAGACAGTGAAGGGACAGGACAGCGTGAAACGGAAACAGATGAAGCGTGGAGATGCCAAGACAGTGAAGGGGCAGGAGAGAGTGAGACGGAAATAGAGGAAGAGTGGAGAGGCCAAGACAGTGAAGGGGAAGGAGAGAGTGAGACAGAAATAGAGGAAGAGTGGGGAGGCCAAGACAGTGAAGGGGCAGGAGATAGTGAAACGGAGAGAGTGAGATAGAAATAGAGGAAGAGTGGAGAGGCCAAGACGGAGAAGGGGCAGGAGAGAGTGAAACGGAAACTGAGGAACAGTGGAGAGGCCCAGACAGTGAAGGGGCAGGAGAGAGTGAGACAGAAATATAGGAAGAGTGGAGAGGCCAAGACAGAGACAATTTAGGGAAGCTTTGAAAAAAGTCAGGAAAGGGAAAATCAGAATTAGAAGCTGAGATATATTTTAAAAAATGTGCCTTTAAGTTAAACTACAACGGCAGTAAGTGCACGTGAGTAGGGGCGGGGGGCACAGGTCGCGGGCGGAGGGAGTAGCCACTTGGCTGTCTCAAGCAACTAAACAAGATGGAGGGAGGCCCACGTGCCAGCCTACTCTATCTGGAGAACATGCGGCATGTTTGAAGCAGGCAGTGGCGCATGTGGTCTGCAGAATCGCAGGACAGGTTACCGAGTGTCCCACGTGCTATGCGTGTTTTTATAGCTCGCTGTCTCTTAGCTCGTATCGTTCGAGCTGCACAGCACTAGTTAGATGCAACGCTGGTCACACCACCCGCTATGAAGAGGGTTTACAAATAAAAACAAGTCCTTTGCGCAGAAGAATTATCACCAGCATCACTATGGAATGTAAAAGGTATGTGGTGGAGAAAAAATGGTTTATCAGCAAAACTATAGTATTCAAAAGGATGAGAATGACTTTGGATGCATTTTGGTTTATGTAAAGCTTTTGAGCAGTTTCTTGAAAACCGTGTTTTTATACCAGAAGCATGTTAGATGGTGGGTCAGGCTCGACCTAATTAATAAGAAGCGTGGGAGAGAAGGGAGGAGGAATGCTGAGGAGCCAAGGACCCAGAAGGGGGAGGAGGGAAATGCGAGCAGACTTCAAAGGGATGGGTTGAAAGGGAGGGGAGAATGCACGGAGCGCATTCCAATGAAGTATGGTGCGAGGCGTGGGGGGGCGGGGGAGGGGGAGCAGGCATATGGGGTGTGAGTGAGGCCAAGCCTGGGGAAGCTCGACGCTCCAGTACACAACATGCATTGTTAGAAATCCGCTTGGTCAAGAGAGTTTGTTCTAACACCATAGTTTCAAGTAATGAATTCCTCGACCTAAAAAGGGAAACCGAGATAGCCCCCAGTGTTATCACCCTATCTCCCTTATAGATGTAACTGCCAAAGTGCTGGGACGTGTTGTTTTAACTCGCCTGATGAAGTGGCCGGAGGAACAACATATTATTACTGAAGTCCAGTATGGATTTAGGGCCGGAAGATCAACAACTGACCAATGCTTAAATCTATACTTATTGGTGGCTAAATACACCATTGCCAATAATGAAGGGGTATATTTGGCCTTTATGGACTTTCCCGCAGCATTTGATTGTGTTTACAGGGGGAGAAGTTGTGGGTTTTAATGAGTAACTTGGGGGCAGATCAAAATCTTACAAAGATTTTGAGAGCCCTACATTGGAACACCTCGGCTGAAGTCAGGTATCATTTTGAGGGTGGAACTACTGAGTCTTTTCTTTGCACTAGCAGTGTGCGACAGGGGTGCATTTTGGCTCTGTTCTTGTTCTCCCTGTACATAAATGGTTTAGATCAAGCACTAAGAAGTCTAAACGTGGATTCACCTAGAGTAGGTAGAAGAGCAATCCCTGTCCTGCTTTACACAGACGATGCGGTCCTGTTGGCACGTACTCCACTGGGATTACAGCATCTGATAGATGGCTTCGTGGATTTTATGAACAATTTAGATTTGTCTGCCAACTCGACCAAGTCGTATGTTATGGAGGCAGGGACTAAGTTACGGGAAAAATTTAATTATAGAATAGGCACTCAGCCTGGGGAAGGTGCGGTTCCAAGTGTTTTCTTGGAACCGTTACGGAGCTGAAACTGTGGGAGAATAAAAAATAAAAAAAGACGGCAGTCCGCAATAACCAGGGAGTTCGAAACGCGTCAACAGTAGCTGGCCTAATGTCATTATTAAAGGATTAGAAGGACGAAATTTTGTACAGTTTTTTGTTATTTTTATAGATTGCATTTATTTGTTCTGTTCTGTATATGCACATAAAAAATCTTTTCTGTAAAAACCTAAAAAATAAACTTTGGACTAGTGGAACAAAGAAATTAATAAACTAGTGACGTTATACGAAACAGACCGGTATCTTTTGTTCATATGGGTTCTAATAGACCATAGAGAGTAAGAATACAGTATTGGCATCTGTGTTGTTTGATCCAGATGTTGGGGTGGCCCAGCTACCTTCCTCCACTTGGCACGGCATTGCCTCCACGTGCGCAGCTTCTCGAACCTGGTCGTCCAAAGACTGAGATATATTGGGGGGCTGGTTCTCCACAATGGAGTGGAAATGTATGCAATTGTCCCTGATCCTGGCAAAACTGGTTGCCATCTCGTAGATGGGTCTATTAGGTCCTAGCGAACAAGGATGGAGGAAGGATGTTAAAGAGTGAAGGACAGCAGAGGAGATTCATCTTGGTCAGAGTAGAAGGAATGAAAAGGTGGCAGAGGATTTGCAAACTTGAGGTCGACTCCTGATGGGGTTTGGGGAACAGAAGAGGGGCACGGAAACCACTTGCAGGATTCTGATGCTTGACAACACAATTGTTGTTCATTTTCTACTCATGGATGAGTAGATGCTTATCCGGGGAGAAATAGCCTGGATGGTACTACAGTAGTGTTATTTTTTGTCCTTAATGATTTAATTGTACGGAATTCCTACTGCTTTATAACACACTAGCAGCCCGTCCCGACGTTGTCCGGGTAAGAATTGCTGCCGGCCCGTAGTATATTGTTTTGTAGGATTTCGTTTTGATAGCATTTCTTATCTGTGACAGGCCTGTGAAAAGCTCTGATTCACAGTGCACTGCTGGTGCACTTAAGAGTGCGCGTTCAGTAGTGTGTGAACTCGAGTTTCCCTACTTTATTTTTCCTTGCAATTTTATATAGCGCAAACTCGACAACATGGCATGAGCACAATTTACATTACAGAAGAACACATTCATTTGTGGTAGGCACGGGGAGACAAAGCGATTTGCCTGGAATCACAGGATGTTGAGCTGATGCCGAGATTAGAACGTAGCTCCCCAGCTCTAAAGTTCGCAATTCTAGAACTCGTGGCGGGAGGAGTGTCTAAAAGTGTATGTCGGTGCTGGCCATCAATGAGAGAGACCTGTGCATTTTTCAAATGGGTGGTGAAAAAATATGAGTATGTTGCTAGAGATGTGGGCCGCTGTGCCACCAATGTACTTACCGGGGGAAGGTAAACACCCATTATTCCGCAACTTTCTTTCCGCATACCATCACTCCGCATACTTTCATTACGAAAGTACCATGACTCTGCAACGCCATTATAACGCATGGCATTACATTTTATATGCTTTTACCACGCATACATTTACAACGAAATTCGTTGTAAATGCATGAATGGTAAAAGCATGTTTTTTTAAAATGTTTGGATAAGGTAAGTATGGGTATATGGGTATATGTTTTGGAGTACTGAGGTATATGTTTTGGGGTGTTTGGGTATTTTAAGGGTTCAGATATAGTTTTGGGGTATGGGGTACAGGGGTCGTTTTAGAGATTAGGAATAGGTATGGGTTTTGGGGTACAGGAGTATTTTTAGGGTTCAGGGCTAGGTTTGGGTTTTGGGGTATAGGGGTATTTTTAGGGTTCAGGGGTAGGTTTGGGTTTCGGGGTACAGGGGTATTTTTAGGGTTCAGGGCTAGGTTTGGGTTTTCGGGTACAGGGGTATTTTAGGGTTCAGGGGTAGGTTTGGGTTTTGGGGTATAGGGGTATTTTTAGGGTTCAGGGGTAGGTTTGGGTTTTGGGGTACAGGGGTATTTTTAGGGTTCAGGGCTAGGTTTGGGTTTTCGGGTACAGGGGTATTTTAGGGTTCAGGGGTAGGTTTGGGTTTGGGGTACAGGGTTATTTTTAGGGTTCAGGGCTAGGTTTGGGTTTTGGGGTACAGGGTTATTTTTAGGGTTCGGGGCTAGGTTTGGGTTTTGGGGTACAGGGTTATTTTTAGGGTTCAGGGCTAGGTTTTCGGGTACAGGGGTATTTTAGGGTTCAGGGGAAGGTGTGGGTTTTGGGGTATAGGGGTATTTTTAGGGTTCAGGGGTAGGTTTGGGTTTTGAGGTACAGGGGAATTTTTAGGGTTCAGGGCTAGGTTTGGGTTTTGGGGTACAGCGGTATTTTTAGGGTTTAGGGATAGGTTCGGGTTTTGGGGTACAGGGTATATTTATAGGGTTAAGATGGGTTAGTGTTTAATGGTGTTGGGGTATTTTAAGGAGTAAGAGTGGGTTATGATTATGGGGTGCAGGGGTATTTAAAGGGAGCAGGGTGGGATTAGCACACAATGTGAGACATGGCATGAAGGGCGGAACGTACCACACGCCCCCGTGTTTGTCACGCCCCCAGCACACGCCCACAGCACAACACAGACACGCCCACAAGGGACTACTTTGCTGGCACCGTTCTTTTACCTTTTAAATGTATATGGTGGGCATCTGCATAGCCTATGTCCTTCTGCTGCAACTGCCCTTTCCAACGCTGAATTGGGTGTTGTGATTGGTGCTGTGTTTCCTGAGATTACCCGCCTCAAAGTTTTGGGCTCTCTCTTTATATTATTAGTAGAGATGTGGAGGGATGGCTATGTTGTTGCAAATAGTTCATTGCACAGAATTTGAGATGTACTGTATGTTAAAATGCAACAAAATTCAAATGTTTAAAAACAAAAAGTTCCAATGTAGCGCTGTATCAATTCCTAAACAAACAAACATCTACCTTGTCTGCTTCCTAAAGAATGCATATGCTCTTTCCTTTTTAATAATGTCTGCTTTTTCAATGCCCTCCTCTTCCTGGAGGACTCCAATTTCCTCACTCTCAAGATGGTGGTTAAGCTCTGTGTATGGATTCAGGAAAACACGCTTGAAGTGGATGTGCCCCCTGAATATTGAAGACCTAATATCATGGTATGGAAATATCGAGGACAGCATTTTGAAGCCAAAATATAGAAAGGTTAATAAGTATATATTATTGATACCCAACTCCAAATATAAGTACATTGACTGTATATCTCTTCAAAATATGTAGATGTGGAGTTAGGAGTAGCAAATCTAAACTCCCCTTTTGCACTTACCTTTAATATTTTAGCCCACCTTAACACACCTTTACCAGCTTGAACGGGGTATGGGTGCCTCTGGGAAGTGTTTGCAGTACAAAGCCTTTAAAACATTATTGCTCCCTTGACTTTGATCACTGAAGCTAAAAAGCCACTACAAGAGGATAGCATGATGGATCGTTGAAGTAGGGCGAGACATGCAATAAGAGCGAAGAAAGTGAATGACAGAATGGAATGACAGAGCGAAAGGGAGAAGGATGATTAGAAGGATTAAGGAACAGAGAGAAAGCTCGATGAGTGTAGGAAGAGATGGATGTAGATGAGGAGGAATGCATTGAAAACAGGACGGAGAAATTGATGAGACGAAAGATGGAAAGAAACTTGGAGAAGTGTGGATGAAGAGAAGAATCGATCAATCGGGGAGAAAAATGGATCGATTATAGGAGGAAAGTAGGGATGGATGGAAACAAGAAGGAAGGAAGGAAGTATGGTTGAATTCATTAAGAGTGAAGGTGTGAAAGGTTACCATTTGCAACGCTGATTTTAGAATTCCCTTGGGAAAGCAGGTGAAAGAGTACTGGGTTTGCTTGCTTCACTCACACACAGACTGCCACTAGGGATATCGTTCAAAGTGGGGTGTATTTTATTTTTAGGACTTCGTCTTTGCTTTTCCTTATTTATTTTACGCATGTTGGGAAATGTGTACTTCAGTTAGCTCTGGGAATAATCATTTTAACTCCAATAAATGCGTTGTATTTTATCCGTAGAACAAACCCATTTGTCGTGCTCCTTTGGTTGCACCGGTGGCACTGACTTACAACACATTCGTGGCCCAGGAGTACCCTCCAACGCACCAAATATACACACATAACTAAATCCTCTCTTGGTTTCGTGTACGGTTAAATATATTACCTTCAATGAACTCACCAAAAATCGTGTCCTGTTTCAGAATTCCATCTCCTGATTTACAGAAAGGGGACTAGTGGGATTTCAAAAGGATCAAGAAAGTGGATATTACTGCTAGTGCGGCCCTGCAAAATGGACTGCATACACATCCACCCCCTCAGATGTTTGTGGGGATTCAAAAGTTTTTTGTAGGTAGATAACATCCCTAGAAGTTGTGGTGCCAGAAGATTTCTTGGATGGTAAAGAGTTGAGAGTAAACCCCTATTTCAGGAGGTTCTTAATGAAGGGTACTCAGTAGTGAAATAGAAATAGTTTTCTCTATGGAGTACCCTTCTCTCCTGTGAGTGAGTGTTTCCAAGCAGCCTCACTCCTGGAAATCTAGGCCCATTGTAGAAGTCTAGATCTCCAGAGGTACTGCTTAGATTTCCTGTGACTTTCCAAAAAGCCTGAAATATGCTATCAAAAAGTTGCCCTAAGCGAGTAGATTTCTGACTTTTTTGTTTAGAAAAACTCCCACCGACCTATATAATTTGGCAAACGGCTAACAACAGCTCTGCGGGCTGCCCATTGCTATGCAGATCAATCAAACATCCGTTTATATTTATTGTTCATTTTATTATATTATTCAAATTCATTCTTATTTTCATTTCTGAAAGACAACTTTTTTTTATTTGTTTTTCCCATCAATTGTACACAAATTAAAAACATGTATCAAATCAAATCAAATCTGGGACATTTGTATAGCGCACACATCACTCCTAAAAGGCTCATGGCGCTTGCAGACGGCTCTGATACGAATGCTGGCTTAGTTATCGAATAGCCATGACTTCAACTTCTTGCGAAAGCAGCTATGAAACTAGTGAAACTACTGAACCTTTTTTGAAGGCCAAATATACAAAAATACAAATGCATCATACATGACATGTTTGAGGTGTATCATCTCGTTAAAATTCGCGTGCGCATTAGTTTGTATGTTCTTATGTTCACGCAAATTTTAACGAGATGATTTCATCTTCTGAACACCAGCGCAAGCCAATTTTCGGAATTTCTGTTTTAATGCTCCTTGCACTCCTAACATAAATACAGATAATACTTAGAATGTCACCAATACAACTTCCCCTGCCCATTCGATACCTTTCCCGTCAAGCACGTAAACCTTTATTGTTTCGTCTATTTTTATGTCTACAAAAAACAGTCTGAAATTATATGAGAGAAACTGACAGCGGAACAACACAAGCAGTGTTCCCCCTCGGTGATCTGTGATGGAGTTCAGGAAATAAATGTCTTCTTGTCACATCTCTGACGCAGTATTATTTTGCATGCTCCAAATAAAACCTAACAAGATGGACGACGCTTCAGTATCAGGAGATTGAAGCAATATATCTAACCGGAACAAGCCGCGTGGTGTAGAGCAGGGTGAAAGTACCTACACCTGCGCGACAGATATGCCTATAGCACTTGCACTGTAAATGAAGAAGGTGGTAAAACACTTGATCAGCTGCAAAAAATAATAATGGTGTTGTTGCAAGGGAATTTTACGCTCAAAAACAGACCAACGACCCTCAAGCGAAGTGAGAATGACAGAAAAAGTTGTCCACTTCTAATTATCTGGATGGCGTGATGGGCAATGTGGTTACGCCATTCTCTTGTGGACTCCATCTCAGGCTATTGATGGTATAATTAATTCACTCAGTAGCTGAGCTGGATGGGTTCCACGTGGAGGTCCATTACCATAGCTTCAAATTGTCTAGAAACTTTGCAAACGTTTTGTGGGCATTTCTACATATTTCTGAGGAACTTGCTGGCGAAGGTGCTTAGCCTGCATCACTTTTGGGCAAAATATCCATAACCTCCGCATTCCAACTCTTCCACAGAATCATCGACATATCTACTTTAAGCTAAAGTGTTATGCATTTGCCTTACTACTGAAGCATATTGTTTTCTCCACAATGTTACCTGGCTCAGCTCAACTTTATGCACATTTCTGTATTACAGACTATAGTACACTTTTCAACACACAGTAACTTTCAGCATTGCCCTCTGCGCACCAGATATGACAGCCCTGCCATGTTCGCTTTCTTGGCCCAGAAGATGTCCTCAGACTTAGTGTTACTCTATTTGTGCTCCTCATTAAGGTATGTGCTTCAGGTGATCTGTGCTCCAGGGGAGGAGTGGCACATCCGGCTTGGCAGGGCCGTAGCGTTCAATAGTGCGGCAGGTGAGTCCATGGAGACTGAGGGCCCTACGTCACTTATGTTATAGCTGTTTGTACTACCAAACCAGAGGTCATGAGGTCCCATCTACCTTCCTTGCATTAGGTATCCTGGGACCCTTGCTAAGCCACTGAGGTTGGACAGGAACATCAGGCATATCTTTTGAAGCACTTCTGGGCTTTTTTTTGGGTGGGGGGGGGGGGGGGGGGGAAGAGTTAAGGACCATGCAATGAGGTCAATAAGCAACAAGCTTCATTTTTTGACAAGCGACTTTCATTTTGAAAGGTTCTGCAATGTTCTGGCCTACAGGATCTTTTGAGTCATTACTTTTGTCACTGCTGTCCTTGCGGGTTTAACCACACCCATGCACAGAGGTGAGCACTGGCCACACCTCTTTGCGAGTGGAAGAAAAATCCAATAAAAAGGGACTTGTATTCAGATTTTACTATTATGATCAGTGTTGATCACTTTGCGTTTGTTATCATCATTACAAGTAGATAGATTTATATGAAGTTCTCACTGACTATATTTTATTAAACAGCCTTGTTGCGGAATGCCCAATAATTAAGGTATTTCGTATGCATCCCAAAAACCTTCTGGTTAGGAAATACACCTTTGTGGTCCGCAACAATTTAGGAAGAAATGCCAGTTGGCTTTATCCTGTTTGTAGCTCCCAATTTTAATGCATTGCCATGAAAATGAACACTAATAGGTTGTGATAGAGAGGCAAGGCTGCACAACAGAGGCTGCGAAACCCCCCCCCCCCACATTGTGTTATTTAGGGTTAAGGGAATCATTGCAACACTAGGTGTCTACTAATTAGACCAAGTTATTGTCTCAGACACAATTCTATAATCTAGAAATCGTTTAGTTACACAGTGCACCTGTAGTAGTGCTATCTTAGGAGTTACCATCTAGCATTTGTACTGACGGCTCCTTTATGTTCGAATATATACAGCCTGTGGAGCTCTGCATCATTACATTATGTCTTTCTCATGATCCCTTGATGAATTCAACCTGAAGTCGAGCTTCTGTTTCAGATGACCCTATTCATGCACTCTAGGTGTGTACCATTCCCTTGGTGCTGCAGAACAGCATATCTAGTACCGAATGACTGTGCTTGATGTTCACTATAGGTTATCCCTTCATCCCTGCAGTATAAGTGTCATCGTTTCAAGACATTGTCCACAAATGTATGTTTTTCTCTTTTTAAAGGTTTTTGTCTAGCGGATGAAACCCATGCTAGCTGTCTCAGATCTCTTTTGAAAAATAAGGATTCAGAAGTAAAAAGCACGCCAAAACAAGAAAACCCAAATTCCTTTGACTGTGGTGGTGTATAAATATGTTTTGGTTTATTCAGTGCCTTTAAAGTATTGTGTTGGTGTGCAGCTAACCTTTATTGGTTCTGCGTCGCTTAAGTTAGTGGCAACCAGCAAGATACACTGTCATTGAGATATTTTGTATCTCCAACAATCAAATAGCAACCAGTCGATGCTCATACATCTTAAGGACGGTCATTTGTGAAGGAGGAACACCAGGTTATGGTTATGCACGCGAGCACTGCATGTTGAGGTACCAGTAACACTTGATTGTGTTGTTGGGGGAGATGGGCAGGAGGGTCTCCACTGCCCCGTCTGGCACTCTGGGTGGAATACCAGGAGGTTTGGTAATGTAGAAAGCCCTCAAAGGAAGTGTGATAAGTGGCTTGGCCAACAGTGGACTGCCTCTTGTCCACAGTACCCACCAATCATGGCAACAAATTCCCTGGTTCAGGTGGAGGTCTGTCTTGTTTTCCTTCAAAAAAACAACAGAACGTGACGCACCCGTGCTTATTTTGAAGAGGGAAGAAAAGGCCGAATTATCACAAATTGGATTTTGAAATCAAACTAGGACAGGAATCTCTCCCAGATCCCTAAATCACCTTCAATCTCAACGCCTTGTTTATTTATCTCTCCCGCCTTCTGGAAGGGACATTTCCTCTCCTGCCTCTGTGGTGCTTTTCTACACTTTGTAACTGTAACCTAATTTGATTTTAAAACTCACATCTTTTCTGAGTTGCTACTCTAACTGTGTCGGTTTGTGCTCTCTGCTATTCAGACTATATGGAGTTGAACCTTTGGCATCATATTTTTTAATCTAAAGGACAACGCGGATGAGTTTATTTCGGCTACGCTGCATTCGCTGAGACCCCTTTAACCCACTTGTACATCCTACAACGGTTTCTTAAAGATTTGAAGACTTTATGCAAGGTAAACAAGATAAGCCGGCATGGTATGTTCCCTTGAATTATGACGTGCATGGACTTTCTTTGCTCACGTCAGTAATATGAAGGACACAGTAGCTTCATTAAAGCGTCTTTCACCAAAACAAAATGGTTCGTTTACAGACAACAATTTTGAAACGTCACGTGGCCAGTCACAAAACAAGAGATTTCGACATGTAAAGTGCGCCGTGCGTAAGTTACGTTTAAAAACAGCTGTACGTTTATTCCCTTTGGATTTTTCATGTACAGTTTTTTGCTGCGCACATAATGTACATATGTATAACACTGAAAGATTTTACTTATTTTTCTTTCCCTGCGTGTGCATTGTGTATGAAATGCATAGGTTTCGCATCAATAGGATGGGGGATATTGCATATTTCTGTGGCTTTTTCGTGTTGTATTGCACTTATTTTTGCTGTGCATAGCACCCCTTTACTTTTACCTTATGCAGATAGTAAATAAAAAGACTGATGCACTTTCTAAGCGCACAACCCGCCCTTGATTTACTTCCCTAGTACACTGGCAACTTGGACTGGGAGAGAAGGTATTGTTTGTCCGAATCGGCTGGGAAAGTCTCCTCTTTATGACCAAGCTGAAAGGTCTTTATTATAGCAGAGAATAAACAGCAGGCACGATCACGTGATGTACGGCAATGTCACATCCAAGATGGATGACATTATCTAAGTTGTCCTAGGTTAGCTAAAGTTCCTTTCCACGGTCTACATATTAAAAATGTAATAGTCTACTTTCATAACTTTCTCATACTTTCCTCAATTATTGTGTCTGATAAAGGTGAGTGTAAGTTAAGTTCAGAGTAAAGCATAGAAAGTGTATTCTTATATTTCCAAATACCAGTGCTTCATTTGTGAAAAAATAAGTGCCAGGGCCCTTGTCCGGAGGCGCTGCAGTTTGCACCATACGTTGCCCCTGCCAGCACTGCAAAACACAACTACTAACCATAACACTACTACAAGTGTGACAATGCAGGCTATTCAAAGCCGCTCAAGGCTATACGAATGGCATGGGCATCAGGTATTAGTAATTGTTATTGTATATAGCATTATTAACAACTGTTGTGCTCAGAATTAGCTAAACAGCACCACCATGTGACAAACTGTCATAAATGGCAGTGCTGACAACTCGGTGCAGGTACGGAGCACCAGCTCAAATCAAGCACTGCCAAATAATCTACAAGTCAATACTTTGTGAACGGTAACCTAATTGGCATTCCATTCACCATGCCCTTCCATTACAGACCTTTGCTTACATGCAGTTATCGGGTCATATTCAAAATCTCAGTGTTCATTATATTTGCTAGTGCTGTGCACATTACACATAGGGCAACATTCTGCATACATTACCTTCTGAAGCAACAGAAATATATACAGGGCATTTGTTCCCAGGCATACACCAGAATCCTGCCATGAGAAAATCTTTGTGATCATCTTATGAAAAGACAAGCTGGTTAAGTGAACTGTGTTCAGGAGCAGTAGTTGGGTTGGCCGAGCCCTGCATTTCCACTTAAAAATACATACTTCATAACTTAGCTTTTTTCCAGCCTTTTTCAGATGAACCATTACACCCAATGTGGGACACAAACTAGAACGACTTTCAAACTATAATGGTTGACCTTTTGTTAATGAATCAATTTTCTTCTTGTCATGGAGGAGCACAGGTTCGCTTGGAAGCTCCAGTTCTTCTGAGCACACCCATGCCTCCAGCAAACTCCTTAAGCATATTAGACTGTGTTTGACCAAGTATACGTTGCCTGGATCCCACTATCGCTTGAGTATCACATAAGCAAGTATTGAAGCTCCACTCGTATTGCCGCCCCTTTGGTGCCAGTGGATTCCAAGAAGGGTACAGGGTACATTTAATCCTTCAAAGGAGCAGCAAGCCAGACCCAAGCCCACCTCTCATCACAGTCCTAGTGTTGGAAATCCCCCCCTCCTCCCCAAATTCAAAGCCACTAGGTGTTGCCTACGCATGGTACTGCCTTTCGCAATATTCTTTAGCGATGTTGTGTGGCCCTGGCTGTGTCCTAGAGCTTTGTTTTTTATTATAGTAGGGAAAAAGGAACAGAGAGCAACACGAGGCAACAAGGAGGGCAACAGTTTTGGTGACAAAAAAGGCTGTATGACTCACCAGCGGTGTAGATGTCACAGTGCTTTTTTGTTACACCTGGTAGGAGGCCCAACATGAACAACGGAAGGAGGTAGGAGTCTGGGAAATACGACAAACGAAGGAGGAAGGGTGAGTGGAGGAAGGGCAAGCCAACATGGACAATAGACAGAGGAAGGGTAGAGGGCGAGCCAACATGGACAACGAATAAACGGAGGAAGGATGGAGTCAAGCTAACAAGACAACAGAGGGAGGGAAGGAGGATGGGGCAAACCAAAACTGAAAACAAACTGGAGTAGAGAGTGACGGAGGGTGGGGTAAGCCAATACAGGCAATGAACAGAGGGAGGATGGGAGCAAGTCAACACAGCGAAGGGAGGGAGCGTGGGGGTAAACAAACAGATAGTAAATGGTGGATGGGGCAAAACAACAGACGAAGAAGTAGGGGGCAAGCAAATGGACAGGGGAGTGGGGATAAGTACACAAGGGCGAAAGCTGCAAAAGAAACATACTGATGAGCCCATGCTCTGTGTGAGGGGCAAACACGAAGAGGAAGGAGGCCTATGGCAGCTGATTAATATGAAGCAAGCAAACAAGATGGACATTGCAGACAACCAATTTTAAGCAGGGTGTAGCCTCTCAGCCCACTGATAGACATCAAAAGGTCTTGAAGAGACCGAGCATGCACTGAGTCCAGAAAATCAAATTGTATTACAACTTGTACATACTAAAAGAAGAAACTTAAGCCAAAGTCATTTACCCCTTTTGGCACCAGTACAACAGTGTGAATACATTGTTTTTTACACAGTTATGGAGTCTAAAACCAAATAGACAATTTTTTAGCACATTATATACGCTGCTGTTACATTGTTCTCCTTTGTAGGAAATTCTTTAGTTCATTCACCTTTGATTCAGCCTGAATTGAAAGGTACATCTTGGGTTATATAATGACAACTATAGTGACAAAAGCTACCTTTTTTACCCTGGACCTTTGCCCAGACATGTTTCCTCCCTTACATTCCTACCCGCAACCTAAGATACAGGGAACAACTGTTATTACGCCCCCAGCGCATTCGCACGGTTAGGCACGGGGGCTCTTTTATTATTTCTTGCCCCCCCCAATCGATGGAATCACCTGCCACTAAACCTACGCTCCTGTGCTAATTTAGCTGTATTTTAAAAACTCTTGAAAACAGGGCTGTTTAATATGTAAATTTCAATTCACCGATTCTGTCCTGTCTAGTGGAGTGCCAAGAGACCCCTTAGGGGGGTGATTTGAGCGCTTTACAAATATCAATAACATGACAGAGTACAGAGCGAAAACAGCTGGATGTCTGCCGGTGAAGACTTCTCCCACAGGATGAGCTTGCACATAAGTGTATTTTTCCATACTTCATAGATTTAAAAGAAAACCCATTTTGGCTCACTCTTAGTTAATTCGTGGGCAGCCAGTTATTATTGGCCTTACTCCACAAATTGAAGGAACACATTTTTCTTACACCATGGATAAAGAGGTTCAATTATATGGGAACCAGAAGACAAATATTGATAAAGAAGGGGTATTTACTATCTGGCGAGCAAAGTGAAAGCTGTCAAGACCAGATATAATATCTGTTTATTGGATGAAATCATCAGATATGCTAAGCTTGCCACACAAGTGGTTAAGGAGGAAGAAAGCTCTGTGAGGCACAGACAACAATTTGGGCTGACAGAAGCTCTAGATGACAATCTACCTTATTAGTATTTCTTCAATGACAGTGTTTACATTCTTCCATAGGCTTCGGTGGGTTTGTATTCATGTGTCTTTCCTACAGCAAAAAAGAAACATTAATTAATATATTTACATTCAATACCATAAAAACCTCATCTTCCAATCTACAGATGATGTTATGAATGAAACAATACTGTGGCACCCACAGCAAACTGGACCTGCAGCATATCTTTCCATGCAGATCCACAACAGTCATGCCTACCTTTATCTTCAACATCTAAGCTAAAATGTCAACCTGATTTTATATAGGAAGGTTATCAAAGGCATCATGGGTGTTGGGAGTAGGCCTCGTCGGAGGGAGAGTTTTTGTTCTTTGCCAACTGCCAAAGACTTTTGGGTGTTACCTTAGACGACGGTCTTTGAGTCTGATTCAGTTTCCTCCTTCTCTCACAAGTTCTATCAGAGATATAGAAACTTCTTTCAGGGTCAAGGCAGTTTATCCTTAACCTTCCTTCAGCAAGGGGTTTTAGTCCAATTGCATTTTACCTATATAATGAGGCTGTAAAGTGCCCTTTTTAAAAGAATATAAGAAAGAAGAACAGCAGTGGACCCTGAACAGCCGCACCTATTTCGTATTTCTGTGTAAGAAGGTGTAGGCAATGTTGTCTCTGTCTGCGTGCACTCACTACAAGCACCGGCTGCCAAGTTGCAACCCTTAGGTCAAAATATATAATCCAATCAAAGTTAGAGGTGCACCGCCGTAAATATTAACAAGAAGAAAAAAAGGTCCCAATTTCAAAGTCAAAATATTGTCAATTCTTCATTTTATTTTCTTTCTCAAACATATCACATGTTCTAGCGTAGTCAGCCGACGCGTTTCGTGTACTTCTTCAGGGCACATTTATTCTAATAGTCACATTCATTTTGTGATGGTATATCCTTCAATTCGCACTTAACACAGTTACAAATGGAATGCCAATGATTTGGTCCAATCCGCCCTGTATACAGTACCCAATTTATTTCTATTAATCAATCATAGGGTCTATCACTCAGCATCTGTGGACCACCTTTTGAATTTGACTTCATGGAAGATTGGGACCTGTTTTTCCCAAGGTGGCACTTCAATAGGTGCTCAGAGTAACGCACATGGATTCTCCTTGCCTCACAACAAGTGGAATAGGAGAAGATATACCTCTTTGCTGTCAGTTCCGGAAAAATGAGGTGAACCAGTTAAGGATGGATCCTGATAGGCCCATCCTGAGTGCAAGACTTTCTCTGAGGTATTTTTGGCTGACTGTGTTAGACGCCGATGATAAACCTAGAAGTATTAGGAGACAGGATTTGTTTTGGTCTAGGATCTTTAGAATGGCGACCTCGGTATTGTGACCAGGCCTGAACCCTGAATGGTGTTTGTCCAGTAGGTCAAAATTATTGGTGTCTTCACATAGCTGATCATGGGTGCGTTTTCATTAAGGAATCTCTGACTCCTAAAACATCTTTTATTAGTGTTAATCCACATTTCAAGAGTAAATCAATAATTGTGAATGAAGTATAGCATTAAGCATTTAGGTTTTCTTGCTAATTTCGGTCGTCAGTTTTAACCTTTCTGCTGTGGATATTTCATTTTAAATTCCAGAGTTGTGTTGTCATTTTGGTAGATTCCAAAGCAGGTGTCAACCCAAGAAGAAAATTAGCCTTCACAAGTTGTTAAATTGAATGAATTCACTGAAGATGAACCTCAGTTCCCAAGGTGCAAATCAATGTCCTATGGGCAGCAACATATTGTAGAAGCTTGACATCACTCTGGGCACCTATTGGATAATCAATAGACCGGATCCACATGGTTACCTCTATTTGCATTTATCCGGACTATTGCTTTTTGAGGCGCTAACCTTTCTTCATGTGTCACATTTCATTCTTTTAGACTCATTTCCCTTTAGCTGTGCAGTTTGTGATGCGGATTCCAAAATGTCTGCTAGCAGTAGGTGCGTGCAGAGCCTTTTTAATCCAGGCTAATGAGAAACCACTAAACCATCCACCATGCATGATGATCAAGTCAAATTAATTTGAAACAAGCCTTCTTGGTAGGATGGATCATTACTTGGAGAACATTCCAGCATTGCCCAAGACTGCCAATTTTTAATATGTTATCAAATTACTTTCCCGGCCACCTTTAAATTGCAGATAGGGAAAAAGGTCCTCCCTTCTGCGCCCTTTCTATGAGTTTAGTAGTATTTTTAAAGTTTCCTTTTTATATTCTTATCTCTCTCCACCAGGCACCACAGTTCACACTTGGGATGCAGCTTCTTTTGTCGACACTTTTTTTCTCTGACGCAAATACTCTTCTTTTCATTTACGTGCCTCCTAGGGTGGCTGTGATTGAAAGTACAGCAGAGTGGGTGATGGCTGAACAGAAGCATTACTACCAAACCCCAAGTGCAGATTAAAATAAAATACTAGTCTATAGACTGGCTACCTAGGGCAACTTCTGAAGACCTCATCAGACAAATGCATCTTTGAGTCCCGGTATCAGTTTTTATTCTTAAAGTCATATGCCATTTTAAGCTTATTACTTTTTTTTTTATGTTTTTGATTACAGGGGAGGAACAAACGCATCTGCTATACAGGGGGGCTTTCCGAACCAGGGCTAGCTAAACAGCCTCTTTGAAGGAGGGCACCAGACACTAACAGAAGTTCACAACCCCCTTGATATTAAACTGGTTTGTTTGGAGTGTGTAAGGGTGTGAGGGTGCCATGGTTATGGCTGGGTACTTACTTTGTCACTGACGTTTTCTGTTAGGTTACTGTTTCAATTGCGATTGGCCTGTCCATGTGCCTTCCTAGCTACAGGGCTTGTATTTGTGCCTTTCTGACCCACCATTCATTATTTACAGTTTTTTGTTTTCCAACATAACTTTATTGGATTTTCTACAAAAGAAAACCTCAACACATTACAGTAATGGCAGTCATATCAATCACGTTGTGTGTGTACAAACAATTTGTATAGTCATCAGTTTAATACAATATCTGGTCAAAATACAATTCCAGCCATTGATCCACTTTTGTGTTGCAACAAATCCCAGCCAACCCCCCACCCACACCTGTCCCCTATAAAAGATTTACTGTTAGGGTATTTCCAGCCCAGTGAAATAGTATTTGATAACCCCCATCTCTTTTTCTCACATAGTATTACAATTTTAAAAGATGCATGTGGTCTGTGACACAGAAAGAAAATATCTTTCAGGGTCAAAATAATAATTCTTACCATGATCCTCTTGTTTTGACGTTTTCACTGCTCTTCTACGTCACAAACTGATAACATATATATTCCTGGTAGTAGGAGTAGGGGATTTGGGGAGCTATAATTTTAGGCGAAAGATTATCTTTCCCCATACTGTGAGCTTACAGAGTATTTTAAAGCAAAATAAATACCGACATTTCATGCAAATACTTGTTCTTGTATCCCTGTGTTTTTCTGCCTACTTGCTAGATGAGGTGGAAATGCAATTTAAACACTTTTTGTTGAGTTGAGAGCGCACCATTTCAAATATTAAATGCCTATAGCTTGTTGGAGATAAAAATACTTTTACAGTAGTTGTCCTTACCATCAGTGCATACAGCATTTTTTTCTTCGCTCTGAAAAAGCTGAATTAGTCGAGCATTTATCCCAAATGCTCGCACATCCCCACCAATAATATATTTGGGAACTATGTCCGCAAGAATACAGACGATCCTAAAAAGAAGGCTCACAATACAAAACAAAGAACAGAAGTAGCTTCAATGTGTTGAAATGCATGAAGTTACTTCGTTGGTAAATAAACACGAAATTATTTTCAACTTTTTCATACTGTACAAACATTTACAAGAAGCATTCACGTTTTTATTAACCAGAGTTATAAATAAAAAAACTGCAGTACAAAACACAAATATATATATATATATTTTTTTTTTTTTAGTAGGGTTATCAAAGGTGCAACAGTAGACCAGTAAAATAGTTGGTTTTAAATTAGTATGAAAGTAGCCCATACATTTGGTTTAGCAGACAAAGTCGAGTAGTAAAGATGGCTCTCATTTTGTTGAAATATAGGGAGTCAGCATGGTAACAAACGGTTCAGGGCAAGGGTCAACTTAGCAGTCCTAGGAGGAAGACTGGAAATGGTGGCTGGAGTAGACAATTGATAGGGGCTTGAAGTTTGAAAAACAGTATTTGGTTAAATATCAGAGATGTTTATGACACAGGCACCATCTGTAGATGTGTGTTTATTCCTTTACCATAATGTTCGGTTATCTGTTTTTTATGCTGGTTTTCTTTCCATTTTTAATATGGTTGCTATAGTGAAATTGCCACATTTCAGGTTTCCCACTAGATTGCTTGCTTTACAAAGGTTAAATCTTATGTTGGTAGTTTAATCGAAGTGTGGTTGTTTTTTTCAGTCGTTTGCCTAAGACCTCTCTCTGGAGAATTTGAGCTTGTGTGTTGCTGTTTCTTTTAATTTAATCATCATTATTGACTGGCTTACTCATAGGTAATAACAAGGATAGGTTTGTGATCCTCTCATGCTTTCTTTGTCCATTGATTTATTTTTGAACTTCTGGAAATGTCTCCTGGCCCTGATGAAAGCAGTAAACTGTTTGCAAAGCCATGCAGTGAAGAATCTAATTGTAATATCAGTGAAGAGCAGTGAAGTTCACTCTCGATCATTAAATCCAATAGTAACCTCGCCCTATGCGGTCGTGCGTTATCGACCTCAGAAAGGTTTTACGAAGGTACAGAGCAAAGAACGAGCGAATTGCCTTTAACCTTAGCAGTGCCTGTTATTGGATTAAATGAAAGCACAGGGCATGTGCATTTAGGAGGAGCCTGAGATGTGGTAATGTTTCATCCAACAGACATTAAATATTTATATCATTAATAGATCTTTTAATTGGGTAGTGTTGTCAGCAGAAAGTAAATGGCGCTTTCTTTTTCAAAGGCTGAGCTTCACAAGTCCATTTGCCCCTGTAGGTGGTCTCAATTATAAAACGTTTAAAACCTGTGCTTTTTTGTTTACTTTTTTCTTTTCAGTCACGGTCCTTCCTACCTTACTGTGGTGCAGGGGGATACCGGAGCATACCTGAAATTTGTAACCAGTGTTATTTTGAGTTATCTGGTATCTCTCAAACATTTGCATTTGAGGGGACCAAAAGTTGGCAAAAATTATTTCAGTAATCTCTGTGGGTCTTATGATTTTGTTTCCAGCTTCCAAACTTTGGAAGATAATAGTTTGCTTTCATTGTGTTTCTCTGCAAATGCCCATACATGTGTTCTTGCTTGTTTGTGTCCGAAATAATTGAAAGATAATTCCAAGTGGATACTGATCTACTGTTGTCATAGGTTGACACTAAGATTAGATTGGGTTCACTGTATTTTACACTTGGTGAAGACCAGACTAAGTCATCTAAGCTTAGCTCAGTGACTGATTTGGGCATGCCAGTTTCATTTGGACATATATTAACTCTCTTAATTTGACTGTATTTGCTAGTTCCTGGATATCCCTTATATCCTTCTGTATCAGAGTGACCCTTGTGCCTTTATTTAAACTTTTGTGAACACCGTTAGGTATTAATTGGCTTCTACACAGGTGAAGCCCAAATGGCCACCTAATCCGCTCATTAGCCATCCCTCTCTTTGCTACACCTCTTTAATAATAATCTTTAATAATCTCCATTGATCATGCTCCAACGCCATGCCTCTACCTCAATTGAACTATCCACTCAATTGGAACCAATTGTTTGATACAGAATTTAAGTGCTACTTTGCATTTGCTAGAATAATTTTATTGTTTCTTAGTATGTGTAGATCATTTTGTATTTCCTAAAACACTTTAAGGGTCAAACACTTATCACCCACATGAATTGGAATAGAGTCATGGATAGTAACACTGCATGGAACATTTACATGTTATTGTTTTCCAAAGATATTGATAATTTTAAAGCTTGCTGCTAAACATTGATTCCCATACTTAAAGGCAATTTGTGACATAACCATAAGAAGGTCCTCTAAAGTATATCTAAAACATGGCTAGGCAACTTTGGTCGGTGAGAGCTAGATTTAGCTGTAAAAATATTGCAATATATAGGTTATTGCATTGTAGATGTGATTCTGCAACATCAAACAAAACGTACCTTTTTTCTTTTCTGTTTCAGCTGGAGAGGCAGCTACAGATGCAGAATCAGATGCGTGAAAGGCAGATGGCTATGCAGGTTGCTTGGTCACGAGAATTCCTGAAATATTATGGAACGTTTTTTGGAATTGCAACTTTGGGATTAACAGCTGGGTACAGAATTTATAAATTAAATAAACAGTATTAGTAAATCACTTGGCATGTTTATGTATATTTAGGTATAGGCGAATGCTGTTTTTAAGTTATTCGGATCCATGTGTTTTTAAGTTGAGCTATAGAAAAGGCCTCTCGAACCTCACAACCAAGACTACTTCAGATAAAAAATTACTTTAGATTTTGTATTTAATTATTCTCCCTCAAGCGGGAGCTATGTGGCTCACTTCCCTGTTTCACCCACAAGCGACTGATTTTCTATTGGCTTAATGGCCTTCAAAGCATTGGAACGCGTAGATGCCCCACTTTGTGGTTGGGGAGTGCATTATGTGTTTATCAAAGCTGTTTGAAGGAAAGTTTGCTTATTTCTACCTGGTCTTCGTTCGACTTACAATTTAGTGTGCATGGTTTGTGTTAAAATATATAAGGGGCGAAATAAGAAGCGTATATTAGTCCCATGAAATTGACTAAATTAGAGCCAGGTGTAGACAAGGTTCCTTGTTTTTGGTTATATAGCTCCCTAGTGTGGTGAAAGTGTTATTCATGTTAGCTCACTTCCTCCTCTACCTCTCCTGCTTTACTAAGTGTCATCCAAATAGTATAGGTCGGCAGCCGCATTTACACGGGTTGAGCTGATCATGGCAAAAACAATGTTTTTAGTAGCTATCAGCAGAATAACTAATAAAAACTGGACCTGATTTAGAATTGGTTGGGACATAAACTCACCTGGATTATGAGAGAAACAGTTAAGTCATGAGCTGACAGAATCACTAATGGGAAACTGTCCTCCGGTGGAATTACCTTCTTCATACTAGCTCTTTATCTGTGGTGCTTCCACAAAAAGATTCTACAGGGGGCGTGGCCAAGATGGTGACGGAGTAAGACGTGCCTGCGAGCTCCTCCGGCACCCCGAGCCCTTCATAGCTTTGTTTAGCGGTATTGGGGCGATTTCGGCCCCGGCTTTTGATTCTCCTGGGTTCGCTGAGGCGTCCTGCATTGGTTTGTCCCTTCTCCCGTCGAGCTACAACACGGGATGGCGGACTTAGCCGAGGTGTTACTTTGGTGACGCACGAGCATCGGAGCGGCCTACGGGGCTTTGTCTGGGCGGCATCGACTCTTCGCAAGAGGGGACTCGGGACTCTGGTAAGTGACCGAGTGAAGCGCTTCTTTGCGAGTCCCCCCCCACTGGGCCTGTGACGAGCTTGCCTGTGACTCCGGTGCCCTAGCTGGCGGTTGTCGCCGAACGAAGGTGACGAGGAGGCGCCGGCCTGTCTGGAGCTTTGCTGGACAGCGAAGACGACGAACGGGCGGAGAAGGTGGTGCCATCTTGCCTCTCACCATCTGAGCTGAGGCGTCGCATCATGTCGACGAGGAATCGCCAGACTAAACCGGGGAAGGAAGGTCCCGGTAAGGGGGCATCTGGATCGCCCCCCGGTCCTAGCAAGTCGCCGACCAAAGACGACGCTGATGGCCCGGTCACGAAGGCCTTCCTGATTGAGCTTTTTTCCTCCATCAAGGAGGATATCACAGAGCTGAAAGCACAATTAGCCTCCGACCTCCGTGAGGTCCGCCGTGATGTAGACGGCATCGGCGAGCGTGTAGCGACCTTGGAGGACCACGACTTGGGCCTCAGTGGGGATGTCCATCAGCTACAGCAAGACTTGCTCCAGCTTCGCAAGCAGAATCTGGACCTCCAGACCCTCTGCGAGTACTTGGAAAACCGGTCCCGTGGCAATAACATCCGAATACGAGCGGTGCCCTGGGATGGAGACGGTGGAAACCTGCGGGAATATGTGGAGGCTCTCTTTTTGCACATTTTGGCGGAGGACGATCGCACTGAAGTCAAGATGGACAGAGTACACCGGGTGGGCCTGCCGCATGGCGCACGCTCGCCGCCTCCCGACATCTTGGTTTGTGTCCATGACTTTCAGCTGAAGGAGGCGATCCTGCGGAAGGCGAGAGACACTAACAATTTGCTTTTTCGTGGGCACAGCCCTCAACTTTTCCAAGACCTGGCGGCCTCCACCCTGCAAAAGCGACGGGACTTTCGCCCGCTCACGGCCTTCCTGAGGGAGCATGGGGTGTCCTACTCCTGGGGTCACCCCTTTCGACTTATCTTCCGGTGGCAAAATAGACTGGTGGAAGTGCGAACGGTGGCAGCCGCCAGGGATTTGCTCGGAATGGAGGAAACATCTGCGTCGGCGGACGCCAGCGCCTCACCAAGAAGACGTCGCCGTTCCCGGTCTCCAGCTTGGCAGAGAGTGGGCCGACATGGCGCAGCAGAAGGTCCATCCCCAGCGGCGAGCCAGAGTGAAAGGGGAGATGCTTTGGCCTCGGTGGCCCAGGTGACTGAATCAAGCCAAGTGGACAGCTCTCCTCTGCGGCTTAGGCCCCCTCAACAGCGGCCCGTGGGAGCCGGGGGGCTCTACTACCTCAGGTACTCTGTGGGACAGTTCTTCGATGGAGGGTTACCCCGACCCTGGATTCGGGGGGGGCATTACCAGGGTCTTCTACCCCCGACCCTTACGGTCATGTCCGGCTTTCATTGTTCTCTTTCTACTTTTTGCTTTCCCTTTTTTGTGGTTTGTTTCTGAGGCTCCTGTGGGTTTGGGTAGGCTAGATGGGGATGGCTTCCCGTGGTGGCGGACGGGGACCTGGTATGGCTGTGGTGTGTCTGGTTTGTGTCTAGCGGTGGGCTGCACTGTTTGGAGTGCTGGGGGGGGAGGTTGGTCTCGATGTTGCCTGTTGCGATAGGATCCTGGAACGTTAAAGGCCTTAATTCTCCTCAAAAGCGCCAGAAAGTTTGGAAATATGTTTTAGATCATCAGCTGGGTGTGGTGGGCCTGCAGGAGACTCATTTGGCCCGCAAAGATGAAACCAGGCTTAGGCACAGGCAGTATATCCTGATTTATAAATCCTCAGCCACTACTAAGCACCGTGGGGTTGCGCTTTTGTTCCGATCTGCCCTTCAATTTCAGCCTGTGGGGGTGCGGGGGGACAAGGAGGGACGGTGGTTGATGGTGAAGGGAATGCTCATGGGTAAGCTTTGCACCTGGGTGGTGGTTTATGCTCCAAATACAGGGCAACATGGGTTCCTTGAGAATCTTCTGAGTGTGATTGGGGACTTTGGGGAGGGAGCGTTGATTGTGATGGGGGATTTCAATTTGGTTTGGGATAAGAGTCTTGACTGTTCACATCAACAGAGGACGGAGACGGGTCTCTTTTCCCCGGAGCTGCGCGATACTTTGTTAAGTCTGGGCCTTATTGATAGCTGGCGCTCCCTCCACCCCCGCACTAGAGACTACACGTTCTATTCACATGTTCACCACACATATTCCCGTCTCGACCATATTTTTGTGCATCAATCTTTACAAGGCGACCTGCGCGATAGCAAAATTTTTCCACTTTCAGTTTCGGATCATAGCCTTTTGGCGACGTGCTTGAACTGGGCCCCAGAGTCGTCCCCTCATCGCAAATGGTATTTCCCGGCATCCCTTACGTGAGATGAGGAATCCTGCAAGAAGCTTAGGGCGGCCATTGGTGAGTTCTTTGAGCTGAATAAGATTGGTGACACCTCGATCTTTACCCAATGGGACGCCTTCAAGGCGACGACACAGGGCACGTGCATTGCATTGAACTCCGCCCTGAACAGGCTTCGTCGTGAGGAGAGGGAGGCGCTGGAGGCGGAACTGACGACGTTGGAAACTGCGCATAAGCAGAATCCTTCTAGAAAGACCCTTCGCCCTCTTGCTGCGGTGCGAGGGAAGCTCAGGGCGCACTATAATAATCGAGCTGAATATACCCTCCTGCGCCTACGGCGCCTCTCCTACGCTCAGGGCAACAAAGTGGGGAAGCACTTAGCACGGCAGCTCCGTGATAAACGTGAGAGGGAATATGTGGGTGGCATTCGGACCCCCTCCGGGGTAGTGGAACACAGGGACGCGGTTAAGGCAGAGCTCTTCGGCGACTTCTATGCTGCACTATACTCGGCGGACCACCTGGTGCCGGCCGCTCAACAGGCATACTTGGAGGCCCTGTCGCTACCGCAGGTCTCCAAGGAATGGAACGAGCTCTTGGAGGCCCCGTTTACTAGGGAGGAGGTGCTTTCAGCCATTCGGTCCCTCAAACCGCAATGGCCCCAGGCCCGGACGGCTATACGGCCTCCTTTTATCAGACGTTCGCGTCCGAGTTGGGAGACCACTTGGTGCTCCTTTTCAACAACATGAGGGAGGCGGGCCACACTTCGGGCACAATGGCGGAGGCTATGATTTCGATTATTCCCAAGGCGGGGAAAGATCCCTCCAAATGTGAATCGTACCGGCCCATAGCCCTCTTGAATGTTGATGCCAAATTGTATTCTTCTATCTTAGCCACCCGGCTCAAGGACCTTATGCCTGCTCTCATCCATCCGGATCAATCGGGCTTTATAAAGGGTCGTCAGACCCATGATAACACCAGACGGCTGACTCCTCTAATTGAGAAAGCCGAGCGCTTTGGGATTCCAGCTGTTCTGCTGGGCCTTGACGCTGAAAAGGCGTTTGATTGGGTGGACTGGAACTTTCTCTTTAGTACTCTTCATGCTTTTGGCTTTTCTCCCAAATTTATAGATATGCTTCGGGCCAACTATCATGGCCCGCGTTCGAGAGTTATGGTGAATGGTCATGTCTTACCATTTTTTGCTCATTCCCGTGGCACAAGGCAGGGCTGTCCCCTATCTCCCTTACTTTTTGCGCTTAGCATTGAGCCTCTTGCCATTAGGGTGCGAGAGGACCCAGATATTGTGGGCCTTCCCTTTTCGGGGGAACAGCACAAAATATCTTTGTTTGCTGATGACGTCCTCTTGTCGCTGGCTGACCCCGGGACTTCCCTTCCGCGGGTGCAGGACGTATTGTCCCAGTTTGAAGCGGTGGCGGGATTCCGAGTGAACCCAGGCAAATCATACATACTCAATCTCACGCTTCCGCCTTCTGAGGTAGAGCGCATTCGTCCGCTCACGCCCCTGGCCTGGTCTGGCTCCTCCATTCAATATCTCGGGGTCAAGCTGACCTCCTCCATCGCCACCTTGTATGCAGCTAACTTCCCTCCTCTGCTGACTCAGATACAGGCTGAGCTGAATCGCTGGAAGCCTATGTTTATCTCTTGGCTGGGACGCGTGCATGCTGTCAAGATGACGCTGCTCCCCAAGCTTCTATATCTGTTCCAAGCCCTCCCCATTCCCTTGGACGGGTTTTTTTTTCGACGTCTGAAGACTATGGTTCTGCGTTACATCTGGCAAGGGGGCCGTGCTAGACTCTCCTTTCTTACGCTTTGCCGGCCTTTGAAGAAGGGCGGGGCTGGCCTTCCAGACATGCTTCTTTACTACAAGGCGGCACAACTCCGGGTGTTGGCTGAATGGACCCAAATGGAGAAATCAGAGAAGCATTGGCTGCATATGGACCGGAGTGTGGCGGGGCGTTCTATTTGGGACCTGGTTTGGAAGGCAAAGGGGGATCGGCCTCGCAACGCATACATTAGCACCCCTACGAGCACCACTCTGAAGGTCTGGGACTCGGTCTCAAATGATGAAATATGGACCTCCTTTTCTTCCCCCTTCACACCGATTCACTTTAATCCAGCGTTTCCGCCGGCTCTTGTTGAGGGGCCCTTTGATGGGTGGAAGGCGGGGGGCTGCCACGCACTTACACATTTGTTTCATGGCTATGAGCCGCTCACCTTCCAAAATTGCATGCGTGACTATGGTGTGCCACCTACTGAGCGCTACCGGCACGCCCAGCTGCTACATTGGGCACTGTCTCCTGAGGTGCGGGACGCTGCGACGAGGCCTCCCACGGATTTCGAATCTTACATTACACGCACATCATCTATGAAGCGGGTGATTTCCTTCCTCTATGATTTACTGTTAACCACGGCTATCTCACCTCGCCCTAGATACATGGGTTTGTGGGAGGAGCACCTGGGGCGGGACATTTCCGACGAAGAGTGGTCCCATCTTTGGCGAGATCTACACACATTTAATCATTCGATCGATCTGAGAGAAGCACATCTGAAGACCATGCTAGATTGGTACCTGTATCCGACCTGATTGAAAAAGATTTTTCCCTCAGCGTCTGACAGATGTTGGCGGGGCTGTGGTCTCCTGGGGGACTTTCGCCATATCAGGTGGGATTGCCCCATCATACGCCCTTATTGGGAGGAAATTCGGTCACATATTAGGGAGATCTGGGCTACCCGATTCCAGATTCCTTTGGCTTTGTGCTCCTGGGCCTTCGGGACCCGCTTCTGGAGCACCAAACCAGGGCTGACAAGCACATCCTTTGGCTCTGTTTGGGAGCGGCCAAACTGACTCTGGCTGCGGCATGGAAAAAGAGGGAGGCCCCAGCTCTTTCCCTTTGGTTTGCTAGGTTATGGAGGCTGCTGAGTGTGGAGCGTATGGCGGACATTTTCAGAAATAACTTTAAGAACTTTACTTTCAGATGGGGCCCACTGGTCCGCTTTCTCTCTTGGGGGTTGCCGTCTGCGGTTTGCCCGCCCACTATACGTGCCTTACATCTGTTCCAGGTGTGAACTGTGCTTGTGTGAATGGTTGTTGTCAGGCTGCCACCATCAGGGGGGGGTTGGGTGCACCGGGGAGGTTGGAGCCTCTTGGGTTTGGTTTGTTTTTCTTTTCTGAAGGGGGATGTGGATGATTTGATTTTTCTGATCTTTCTTGCCGTTCGTTTTTCTTTTGGCCGAACTGCTTGGAGGCGTACATGGACTTGGTCGCTGAGCCTCTGACTTGGATGGATTTGCCCGATACCAAGGCGGGCTTTCCCCTCCGGTTTTTCTCGAGGGGCTTGACATTGTCCCGGGCGGATTTTTGAACCTTTTTTTTTTTTTTTTAACTCTTATGTCCTGCCCTGAGTTATGACGCTGCTTAGCCCTTCATAACTGTTATTATTGCTCGGCCTTTTGCATTGACCCCTGCGTGGGCACTTCTTTGATTTGCAATTCATGTGCTTTCATCCCCTTTTCTCTTCTGTTGTTTCTATCTTTCTATTC
Organism: Lissotriton vulgaris; assembly: GCF_964263255.1. Classification (NCBI taxonomy): domain Eukaryota; kingdom Metazoa; phylum Chordata; class Amphibia; order Caudata; family Salamandridae; genus Lissotriton; species Lissotriton vulgaris. The sequence goes on along the minus strand of NC_141689.1, from coordinate 1,074,935,272 downwards.
TCTCAATAAAAATATCTTTAACAAAAAAAAAGATTCTACACTGCAGTAAAATCCTCTACTTTAGGATTGAGCTATCTGAGGTCGTCTGCAACTACCCAGCTATAATTTGGGCCCCGAGATACAAACAACTTGTGCACTATATTTGATTGGAAATCAGAAATCCATGTATTTGCTTTAAAAATAAGTGTTGGTAAACAGAATGCGGTGTACAACAAAATTTGCAAGCGACAGATCTCTAGTAGCATAGATTGAAAGGAGGGACTAGGGCTACCTGTGTGATTGATTGCTGGAACTAGGGTTGGGCTTTTTATTGAAAGTAGCGATTAGGGCTTCCTATGTGATTGGTTGCTGGACTAGGTGTGGGGCTAAGACTAGGGTTAGGCTTTCTATTGGAAGTAGGGACTAGGGTTTCCTGTGTCATTTGGTGCTGGGACTAGGGTTGGGACTACTGCTAGGGCCTCTATTAGACCTAGAGATTAGGGTTTTTGAACCTGATTAAGTGCTTGGACTAGGGCTAAGATTGGCTGTAAGGTCCTGGTCTCCTATTGGTGCTAGATATTAGGGCTAATTTTGTGATTGGATAGGGTTAGGGTTCCCATTGGCTGAAGAGGTCACCTAACTACTAGGGCTATAGAAGGCCAAGGCTTAGGGTGTTTCAGCCCGGCCGTGAGGCTAAGGGCAGAGAGGACAAGGGCAGTTGCCTGTTTGAGCCTGGTCGGGACTAGGGCCAGAAACGCTGCCCATTTTCACCTCCAGTAATACCCACCCCACACCATCCACATCCACAAACAGTAACACACTTACACCAAATGTACCACACACACATACTACAAACAAACCCTATGCACAAATAAATGTACCAGCATGAATTGCTAAACCATGTAAACCACATCTATATACCCTTCTATCCCAGCTACCACACATTTCCACCATCACCTACAAACAGTACACAACTCTGTCCTATACCACTAACCTATGCTCATCGCTAACACAACCAAAATCCATACCATACCCAACAACAACCTATCCAGATGCGCACTCCCCACTCTAACTTCTCCTAAGAGACTCCCTATTATCATTAACAAACCCATACTCAATCTTCCATCATTTGTCCAACCAACACCCTCTTATTTCTACCACAATAACACAACAAAACAACACTTACATGTCACAGCACCACACATTTTAACTCCTGCAGCAAACAGGTCTAAAACAAACAGTCTTAAATCTGCTTCATCCCCTCCTACACACAACATGCACTCTACTCAAAAACACATCACCACCCCTTTACCTTACATATTCCACTCGCAAACAATAGTAGACAAACAAATCCATCAGATAAAACAAATACATCAGCACCTCATTTCGCTACTCCTCAAAAACAAAACATATTACACACATCAGCACAACAAAATCTCTCAAGCACAACGCCTCAAAAAACCTACAGTCACAAAATAAAATCATACACCCACCTTTCACACTACACAAATGAACAAACTCCAATGCCAAGCTTTCTCTCTTCCACCACACCTAACACACATACAGCAACTCTCTTCCAACCGCCTCTCATCCATTGGACAATTTATAAGCTTATTACATGACCCACATGCTGTACCACCACCACGGACTCCTACACCTTCCGCCCTAAACGTATGCAAACAATATAAGCAACGTGCCACACATCACAACTTTGCTTCTCCATGTCTACTGAACAATAAGGTTATACCACAAAAACAACACAGCACACCAACTCACTCTCAAAAACTGTCTCTACCACCTACGCACGCAGACCCATCAAAATGCCTTCTTAGCCTGCTGGATGAGGAACACTTTACAGAACAGCTACATGATTGCTACCCTAATACAGATAATACCAACACTTAAGACACACCTGCTACTAATCCACACAATGCTGATCTCTCTTCTACAAAAGTCTCACTGTCGCCAAAGCACATTCTCTAATCTGTCTACTAATAAATGCTCGATCGCTATCTAAAAATAAACATCACATCTACGACCTTCTCACTGATGCAAAACCAGACATACTATTCATAACTGAATCATGGTTGGGAGCTCCAGTCCTGCATGAAGCCATTCTTCTAGGCTATCAAACGATCACCAAAAATCGTATAGGCAACAAAGGAGGGGGTCTAGCTGTTGTATTCAGGCAAGCATTACATATCACTAAAGTTGACGACATCTCCATAAAGAATTGTGAGGCTCTTCTCACATAATGCAATCCTACACCGTCTTCCTCCTGTATCTTCCTTCTCCTTTACAGACCTCCACCTAGCAAGGCGACATTCCCAGACACGCTTCTAGACAAAGTTTCAAACCTGATAACAATACACTCTAACCTATGTTTTCTGGGTGACCTCAACATTTGGTTTGACAAACCCAATATGAACCATCCCAAAACAATAATCACTGGCCTAGACGCACTGAACCTGCATCAGATTGTCCACAAACCCACACACATCGCTTCACAAATCCTAGATGTCATTTTTGCTAATACCGTACTAGTTACCTTTCAAACTATAACTCCGGTCACATGGTCAGACCCCCATTTGCTTGCTGTCCAACATAAAACAACACTAAGCGACTCACCTTAAATCACCCAACATGCATCCACCTATCGACCGTGGAACAAGCTCAATTTGGAACACTTAGAAACACAACTAAAATCCAGTACAGAGCTGGAAACAATAAATTCTGTTCATAAATTATGAGTGGCTACAGGAAGCTTTTGATATCCTGATACCACTCAAACCACACAACAGCACAAAAGAAAACAAGATCTTTGGAGAAGTACAGATATAAAAGACATAAAACTACAAATTAGAAAGCTGCAACATGCCTGGTTCAAAACAAAAAAACAAACAAGACAAACTTCACCTACAGAAAACTAACAGATTATAGGAGTTAGCTATCAAAAAAGCAAAGAAAAGGTACTATTCAGACAGAATTCTAAATGCTAAATGTGCAAATAAAGAATTCTATAAAATACTCAATGAATTTCGTATACCAAATTGCCTAGAAGGAACTCAAGATTTCACAGATAAACAAGCAAATCATTACACAGACAAAGCAGACATGTTGCCCTCCTTGCCATCTGGGATTACCTGAAGAGCCAAGTTGACCGCAATGGGGTTGCTACGCTACTCTTCTGGACCTCTCGGTTGCCTTTGACACGGTTGACCATGACACTCTGATACAAAGACTCTAGGAAGCCAGCATAGATGGGACTGCTTTAGACTGGATAGCGTCCTACCTTCAAAACTGAAGTAATATCATCCATACCCCACCTTTCTCGTCCAAACCTTAGTCCACAAAATCTGGGGTCCCTCGAGGCTCTATCATCTTGCCCATGCTTTTCAACATCTACATGAAGTCATTACTGGTACTGATCAATCAATTTCAACTCACGTGCTATAACTATACAGACCACACGCAAATACTCCTTCAACTGGAATTCCCCAAAGACATTGGAAACTCACCAATTTTCAATTGTCTCAGAGCCGTGGACCAATAGATGACTTGGAGCCATCTCAAATTGAATGCTACCAAAACGGAAATACTCATGTGTGGCAATTGGAAACATTTTGACCCGCTTGCCGCCTGGCCTGAAGAACTGGGATCACCGCCTAAAGTATCGAAGGAAGTAAAAAACCTCAGAAGGACCATGGACTCCAAGCTATCGATAAATGCCCAAGTGAACAAACTAGCAAGATCAAGTTTTGTTACTATTACAAACTCTGCAACAATTCTTTTTTCTCCATTTGGATTTTCCACACAAGGTGCAATATACCATCTCCCTTGTTCTGTCCAAACTCGATTATTCCAATAGCCTCTACCACGGATCACCTTTAACGACTATGAAAAGACCACAACGGATTCAGAACTCCGCTGCCAGACTACTCTTGCATATCAAACCGCGAAAGCACATCTCCCCTGCCTTGAAAGCACTGCATTGGTTACCGGTTGCCAGAAGATCCACGTTCAAGCTGCTTTGTATCGCGATATATGGAATGAGACCACTCTTATCAGGAATAAAATCACCAAACACATTAATCATAGAAGCCTACACTCTAGAGTGGCACCTCACCTCAAAATCCCAAGATACAACAAAAAAACATGGGTGGCACATCCTTCTCTGTTCAAGCAGTCAAAATATGGTACTCTTTACTCCCAAGATCCACAGACAACAATCATATCTTCAGAAAACAACTCAAGAATTGGCTCTTCCCCTCATAAGCACCATACACAAACAGAAATATACAGCATATCCCTCTGTATATAAGCATTTATTTATACTATAGATATGTACCTATATACGTGTATTGCTTTGTATAAACATGTAGAATATGTTTAAAAAAACAAAAAAAAGTACAACACTTGAAAACCAGAGTTTATGGAATGCATATTGAATCTATTTATACTTACTTCCTTTATGCATCTATGAACTTTCCATGTACTTATGGTTCTATATATTTAATACTTTCTTCTAATTCAGCATATCCAATACACTACCCTATTTCTCACCCTATACCTCATGCTATATATCTTCTACCTCAATTCTCTGACTCATCTCAAACCTCTTTCTACTACTCTTTCCAGTGCACTACCCTATTTCTCACCCTATACCTATAAATATATCCTCTACATCCACTTTCTTTCATCTCAAACCCCATACCACTGCTATGATCCCCAAAATAGCCTTTTCTAGACTCTCCCTCACTCTGCCGCTCCTTGCACCATCTGACACCGGTTTTACTATACTGATCCCCCAAAACAAACCTTTTTAAACTTTTTCCTCTGACTCTTCCCCTCCACGTCCCTTTTTACTCATCTCAAGCCTCCCACTACTGCTATGACCTCCCCAAAAAAAAAGTCCAAGTCCTTCACTCATATCTCCCTCCACTATCCTTTTCAATCAAAAATAACAGACTAACATGTCCACTTCTTAAATTTCATATTCACTATACTAATTCACCACTAATACTTTATGGGTTCCAGAGTAGCGTGCTACTTGCCGAAAAAAGCACTTCAACACCTCATTAGGGGTAGCAAGCCCTATATAAATGCAAACCTTTTTTACCTCTTCTATCCCTCAGCTATCCTTCTCAATCTAAATAACTGACTAATATCCACCACTCAAATTACTTTCATGTTTCACTATACTAATTCACCACTAATCCTTTATGGGTTCCAGAGTAGCGTTCTACTCCCTGAAATACGCACTTCCACACCCCATCAGGGATAAAAAGCGCTATATAAATGCAAACCTTTTTCCCGCTTCTATCCCTCAGCTGTCTTTCTCAATCAAAATAACGGACTAACCTATCCACCACTCAAATTACTTTCATATTTCACTGTACTAATTCAACACTAATCCTTTGTGGGTTCCAGCGTAGCGTGCTACTCGCCAAAAAAGTGCTTTGACGCCTCGTCAGGGGTAGTAAACGCTATATAAATGGAATGACAATACAATACCTTGCATTTATAAAGGTTTAATGCCCTCTACCATTCCTGAATTGAGGAGGAAAAAAGTATGTTTTAAGAATTCTTTTTTCTGACTTTTTGTTTTGTGGTGACCCAGTATGCTTCGACTTGGCAGTCATTTATATCAGTTGACAAGCATGTGGCACCGAAACGACAAAGCACATACACTGTGCGACTAGAGAGGCCAAGACTGAAGAAGTATAATACAAACATTCTCCTGGACTGATCCAATACACTGTGGCTCTCTCTCCCCTGTTTAAAGTTTGACAAACTCCCTATATAATCTCATTCAGGAAAAGATTGCCGTTCGAGTCTCCTTTAATATTCTCGTCTCACTTCTACGGGTAAAAGCACATTCGCTATTTTTTGTCCATTTTGGCTCTTCCCTTTCAGTAATATTTTAGGATTGCTTGCTGTTTGATTTGATTTGTCCCTTCTAGAACATACTGCCACCCAAGGATGTCCAGATGGCATAAGGAACAGATACTGACTACAGTACTAGTTAGCAAATAAGAAGATTTTTAATAAGGGAAGGATGGCAAGTCTAAGTGTTACTGAACGTTTATTCCACAGGAAACTTGTTGCTACTAAAAAGAAACATGCCTCTTGGCACGAGATACAATTTGGGAGTCACCACTAGAGTTAGAATCGTGGAAGAGGAGCATAAAGTGTGTGAAGACTCCTAAGAAATGATCTTTCTTCGAAGGTGGTATGGACCAGCATGGTGCACAGCACGATGAACCAATCACATCGTTTTAAAAAGAATGCACTGGAAGATATTGGTAATTAAATAGCATCTCGCAGAAGAACAATGGGAGAGACCGATAATCGGTCAGGCATCAAATTTCCTGAAAATTGGCAGGTAGTTAATCAGCTATTTAGAAAGTCTCACTAAAATGGTATTGCCACAATTTAGTCTTGAATAAATAGCTACCGGGATAACCGGTTCGTGCCCTCCAAATTTAGGAAAGGCAAAACCTGCGCAAAGGTTTGAAGAGCATGAGGAGGTGATTTTATTGACTTCATTTCGAACAGAGAGTGCCCCATCACAACAAAATACAAAGGTTGACAATTTAAGAGGTAGGCACCAGAGAGGTGCTCTGTGATGATGGCTACCGAACATCATAGCAAAGAGTGGGAGGACTGACAAGGACAATAATTTCCGTTTTGTTTGAGTTAAGCTTTAAAGATCTTCTGTACATCTGGATTGTCATGGTGGACATACAGGTGTGAGACTTGGAGATATTATCAAATTGAATGAGGATTTCTGTATGGTCATCATCATTTTAAAATAAAAGAACTAAAACAACCTGGATAGACTATCCAGAGAGGTCATTTAGACATTGAAAAGGGTCAGGCGCATTGTGGAGCCTCGAGGTCCCATTCAGATAAGCAGCAGATATGAGGAATGAAAAGGTAGAAGACACACAGCTTTACGGCCATTAGTGAAGACAAATGTCAACCATTTCAAAGTGAAGAACCTTACCCTTTTATCAGACATCCTGGCTATGAGCCTGGAATGTTTGATATTGTCAAAGATGATTGCCATATCTAAAAAGTAATCGCCCTGAAGGCGTTTCCATACACAGACATCTTAAAGTCGACTAACATGGTTTTAGTTCCATGCCCTGGACTGAAACCTGATTGGGAGGAGTAGAAAACAGATTCTGCTTTCAGATGAGCAAACAGTTCAGCAATCCCGACTTTTTTGTTTTTAAAGATCTTAGCAGTTATGGGCAATAAGGAAATGAGATCATAGTTACTCAGGACTACAGAGCCAGCAGATGGTTTCTTAAGTAATGGTATCGCAGTGGCTTTCTTCAAAGAAGATCGAAGGTAAGGAAAATGATAGATTCAAATAGTGACACATGACAAAAGTGATAGTGTGAACTGGTCTTAATCTGGGACGGCAGACATGGTCTTGAGGTGATACAAATTTGAGTGATTGGAATCTCTTTTATCACGAAACTTGTTACTGAAGGGGAGGTGTGTGAATAGTCCCTTTACTTGTAAGTTTAGGTGCTCTGTAAATATACCATTAATAGATAAATAATTAATGTATATTATGTATGTTCGCAAGCTGCCTCTTTCATGTTACATGTATTCCAAATGTAGTTTGCCTCCGAAAAAATACCTTTACTGCTAATCTCTGCTGTTATCAAAATGTTTGCATGAAGTTATTTGTTGCTGGACTTGTAGTTTTGAAATGGACACTGCTTTTAGTCTCACTGTTGTCTGTTTTGTTTTAAATAGAGCCATTAAAGGGAAGAGACCAGGACTGTTTCTGCCCGTCATCCCGCTGAGCTTCATCTTTGCCTATCAGTATGACATGGGTCATGGTACACTTTTACAAAGGATGAAAGGTGCAGTACACCTGTTTTATTGCATATTCTTTTGCAAAGTATCCTAACCAAGAGCTTTTTTGAACATGTGTATAAAGTAATGGGGTAACTGAACTGGGAGGCTTCCCTCTCAACGGGTTTGCTGAGACTTGGTTGTCCATGAAACAAAGCTGAGGAATACACCCCTTTGCTATGTCTGTTGCTGGCCTATGTAATTGTATTATCTTTTGAAACCAAAGTGAACATTCTGGAATGCACACGTTCGCTTCAATCGCCATTCGCCAAACTATTTAATGTTGTTGGTCTAGTCCATTGGCACTCTGGCAAGTGGCTGTAGTACAAGTGCCATTACATAACAACTGGGTAAACCAAAAATAACCAGAAGGACCTGCTTGAAATGCAATACGTAACAACAGTGGTTCAATCGGAGAGACCAGCAAAATGGGTAAAGCTAAATATATTACCTTCTCTTACTTTCATTAAATGAAAAAAAACACCTCTTACTCAGAGGAAGGGGGTGAAATATTACTTCTATCAATACGGGAGAGCGTATATAACAATATCAACTCTTATCACACACAAAGAAGTCAATGCATGAATTTTTTTATATGAATTTTCTTATACGTATGTATGTATGTGTGTTCTTATATAGCGCTCGACTTACCCTAGGGCATCTCGGCGCTTGCCTTGGGAACCCGTCCTGGCTTTTTTCCCTGTGAGATAACCCGTACTGGGCATCCGCAAGGTAAAAGCCAGTCATCCCGCCGCGGGGGGGGGGGGGCCGTTGTGGAGATTAAGCAAGCTAATGCCCAGAGTTGCAGAGTGTGAACCCGTGATTAGAGTGGGCACCGAAGCGAGAATTATCGAGTCCGTGGACAATTGGGCTCAAGACCCTGCCGCGTCAGGAATTGAACCCAGGTCCCGGGTCTGACCTCTGCTTCAGAGTATGCCTCCTCTAACCAGTGAGCCACACTTCTCCACAATATACGGCAATATGGCGCATTCCTGCCTTTTACCCTGCGCTGGTGCCCTTTTGGCAGCCTAGCGCCAATGTAGGCACGCTTGCACCATCATGGTGCAAGGATGCCTACATTGCATTCAGGATTGTTTTTGTGCAGGATTGTTTTTGTGCCTTCCTGCACAAAACCAATCCTAAAAGGTGTAATATTTTTCCCTGTGTGCTGCTGAATGCACCACACAGAGAAACAGGAAATAACAAGAAGAAATACAGATATTTCTCCTCATTGTGCCTTACCTGAGGATGCGTATATTTTTGGCGCAGTCCAAGGTCTACCAGTTCTGGTCAATCTGGGTATGCGTCAGAAACTATGAGAGTTGCGTGGAAACTCCCATGCAACGCCCATGGATCGCCTTCTCAGGCAGAGTAAGGTAACACAGCAATTTGCTCTGCGTTGCCTTACTCCAGATATTATGGAGAAACTTAGGGCCACACAAGGTGGCCTTGCATGACTTCATAAATCACATGTAAAGTTTGCGTCGCTATTGCACCCTTGAATAGTGCATGAGCAACGCTAACCAGCTCAGTAATAGGCCCCATGTTGCATATAAAACCAACCAAAATCAGTCCCCATTCTTTACAACTGAAGACTGGGTTCTTCACGGCCCGTCCCCTGGAGGAATTAAGTAGCTGAAGCAGTTAGAGATCCGCGACTTAACCCCTTGCATGCTGATGACGGCCGGGAGCCGTCATGGCACACAGTGCTCGTGTGCTTATGATGGCTCCCGGCCGCCATGACCGCACCCGCGATCGGAATGGGCGGCACAGGCGCAGAATCGCGGCAGCATGCAAGGGGTTAAAAAGACCTCTGCCACGAACTGAATGAAAGTGCAAAACCAAATTAAAGGTCTCTTTCACTCCAACTTGTGCATTTGTTTGCATTGTATAACCACTAAGCACTGTGAAACAGAAGTTATTCTTATTGTTGTTATTATTACAGACCAATGCATGTATTTCTTCATCCTCAGGCCTTTTCTTGTGTGTCAGACCTCCTCTGTTTTCTTTTGTTGTAGGTGAAGCAGAGACTATACTTGAAAAAGAAAGCTCTCTGCTAGAGCTGCCTGGCGGAGTGCCCACCTTTGAGACCATCGAAAAAGCCAGACGAGCCCAAAGCAAGTTTTATGTAGAAAAATAGAAGTGTTCTCCAGCCGGAATATTTAAGCACAACTTCTTAATAAAAACTGATCTAAATCGAGCTTTTTATGTAACTGAAAAAGACGTGTTTTGGACGTGAGTGGCTTTATAAAAAAACAATGAATGTAATGACATTAAAAATAATATTCTGCTATTGTTGGCATATATTGTGTTTATTCTGTGAGTTGTCTTCTCCTTTAACCTCTGGCGTGTATACTTTTTGGAGAGGGACAATACATTATCTTGCAGGTTCTCTGTGGATTAAGTTATTGGTGTGTGCATGGATTGTCTCTGTGGAGCTCTGTTTAGCTTGATGGGTTTAGACAGAAAAAGTGATCACAGTCAATATTTGAGGGCATAAAAACAATTTTATTATGAAACATAAGTTTTAACATTTTGTTGTATATGGCTTTCATAGCAAGCCTTTACCGTGAATACTCAGATCGAAATAGGGTTATTCACCACAGTATTGTATTGTAATTGCATTTATATAGCGCTTACCACCCCTGACGAGGCCTAGAAGCTCTTTTTCGGTGAGCAGCACACTATTCCGGAACCCATTAAGGATTAGTGGTGATTTAGTATAGTGAAATATGAAAGTTATTCGAGTGGTGGATATGTTAATTATTTGGATTGAGAAGGATAGTGGAGGGATAGAAAAGAGAAAAAGGTTTGCATTTATATATAGTGCTTGCAGCCCTTTTTCGGCCAGTTGGAAGCTACTCCAGAACCCATCAAGTATAAGTGGTGAATTAGTATAGTGAAACATTAAATTCATTGAGTGGTAGACCTGTTTTGTTCGGTCTCCTCGCCTGGGTCTCCAGAAACCGGAGCGTGGATGTGGAATGGCAGCTGGCAAGTTCGCACACCTTCTCCTGCCTCTCCCGGGTCTCCACGGGCTCGAGGGTGAAGGGAGAACATAGCCCTACGTCCAGCACATTCCATTTCCACCATGTGAGATCTCTCCCACTGTGTGGTCAGTTCTAGAACTGTACCTTTGCCTAGCAGTAGCAGGTCAAGGGCGGTTATTTCCATGTTGCCTGCCAACTTGACTGGCCACTTGTGTGCAGTCAATGGGCATACTACCAACCATTTCTGTTTTTATGCTGGCTTTTGTAGCCTTAACACCTTGTCTTGATCATGTTCTGAGTCAAGTGCAGTATTTGTGGTTACTTACTTGTCATGCATTTGGCCTCTGCCAGTGCTGTTTCTGTGATGTGAGTTACCTGTACTGAGTGCACTACTTGAGTGCATCATTGAGTACCGACTCTTGACCGTGTGTTTTATTCTTGTATGTCTTCTTGCTGAACTGCAAGACTTTGTCTTTCTTCTAGCCCCCCCTCCCCCTTTTAGTAAAGCTAGTTTTCTGTATTGCAGCAGAGGGAGCTACTCTCCTAAACCTTGCAGTGTGAGCAGCATCTCTCCCAGTGTCTTTTATGTATGGCACATAAACAAGAAGGATTCTAGATGGTAATTTCACTTCTAGGCCCACTGCCATCAGCTGCGGGGTCCCTCAGGGCTCGTCCCTGAGTCTGACCCTTTTTAATGTCTACATGTCCCCCCTTGAGAAGATCGTCACCCCTTTTGGGATCAAGCTTTTAACCTACGCTGACGATACTCAATTGGTAGTCTCTTTAAGTCAGCAAGACCAATCCCTTACCAACGTCCACAACTGCCTTAGCGACATAACCAAATGGATGAACACCTCACATCTCAAACTTAATAACGACAAAACAGAGATAATGGTTCTAGGCAATCAGTCACTCTACCAACCTAAATCCCTGTGGCCACCCTGTATGGGCACACCTCCCAATCCGAAGCAAGAAATCAAGAGCCTAGAAATCTGGCTAGATGAGGGCCTTACTTTCTACACCCAAGCAAGGAAAACGGCTGGTGTGTGCCATGGCCTTCTACGGACCGCTAGAAAAATTCTGCCTTTACTTCCAACACAATCCCAAAAACTCTTGATTCACGGCCTTGTGTTGTCCCGCCTGGACTACGGTAATGCCCTCTATCTGGGGGCCCCTAAAAAAGTAATATCAAAACTTCAGACGGTACAAAATACCGCCGCCCGACTTCTCACAGGAACCCATCGTCGTTGTTCAGCCAAACCAGCCCTGAACGCCTTGCACTGGTTGCCTATCCAGGAAAGAATACAATTTAAGGCACTCTGCACGACACATAAAATTCTGCATGGGAAGGCCCCACCCATCCTAAAAAACCTTATTACTCCCTACACTACTAAGAGAACGTTCCGATCTGCCCACTGTAACTTGGCATCCGTACCCAGAATCAAGAAAGCCCGCTCTGGAGGTCGACTCTTTGCATATAATGCTTCCAAACTATGGAACGGATTGCCCCCAGACATCAGAGCCCAACCCAACCTACTCGCATTCCGCAGGGCACTTAAGACTTGGCTGTTCCCGTAATGCTTCCCTCGCACCTGGTTTCTAGTCACCAGCGCTGGGACGCTTACGGGCAGCCATGCGCTTTACAAATCTGTAAAATAAATAAATAAATAAATAAATAAATTCTAGTGGTATCCACATGCCGGAACCTTCTGTATGCTAGATAGCTTCGTTTCTGAAAGATAGGGTGTCTTGGTTGCCACAATGTGACCATGGTCTGTTCACATAGGGAGAAATCAACTTTTTTCCTGTGGCTATGGTGGAGGTGACTCAGATGCTGCCAACTGCACACACTACTTCATTACCCATTGAATTTGTTCCACAAGGTTTTCTCCATATTCTGTCCTTCTACAGGTACTTTATTGTATACAGTGAGGATAAAGAGTTGAATGAATGGAATTTGTATAATGCAAAAATACCCAAGGAAGCCTTGTGCTCAAATTCTTCATTTTTTTAACCCCTTCACTGCAGCGGCTATTCCGCCGCAGTGCTAAGGGGGCGGGGCGGCTGCGCGGCGGCCGCATGCTGGTGACGGAACCGCTCCGTCACCAGCGTCGGTTTCCTGTGCTTGTGACGGAGCGGTTCCGTCATGGCCCGCCCGCTCAATAGAACGTCAGCGCAGGCGCGAAAATTCACGCCGCGCAGGCGCGCCGAGCGGGCCATGCCGGAACCGCTCCGTCATCAGCACAGCTCACCCGTAGCTGATGACGGAGCGGTTCCGTCATCAGCACTTAAGGGGTTAAAACAGGTCTTGATTTCTTTTTCTTCTAAAAAAGAAAGAGCTCTGATCTTTCTAATGGACATTTGAAGTATTATTCAAACTGTACCTGAGAGGGAGGAGAAAGAGCTTCCTTCTTGTCAGCTCAGTTGAATTTTGCAAAGTGAAACTTTGAGAAGTGAGGCCAGAGACAAGATGAAGGAGCGAAAAGAGATGGGGTGTATGTATTTTAAGTGCTTGACGGGTAATACATGAAGCCTTGAAAAACGACTTTCTGTTTCGGCTGCCATTGAAGTAACTCGATCTGGCCCTGTACAGGAACATGAGGAGAGGTTTTAAGGAGAAACCTTGCAGGCCCATTCTTGGCAATTTGCAGCCAACTAACCAAGCAAAATGGGACGCATAAAACATGTTTCAACTGTTTGGTAATGTGGTTAGCAAAGTTGAATTTGACATCAAAGACAATTCTGCCACAGCTAACTGAAACATGTACATAACAAAGTTCTTTGTGACAGCAGCTTAGGGATCAGAGCAAAGGCTGCTATCCAATAATCAGCACGTCTGTGTTTTTTACCATCCCATTAAATTTCGATGCAACCAGCTGGCCACTGAAGGTATAAAGTTACTGAGATTGGATTATGTAGTGGCGAAATGTATTGATAGATGTGATGATCTGTGTATCTTCTGTGTGGAAAGTGATGTTAGGCCCATATGATCTTAGCAAGTCTGCTAAGGGGCAACATAAATGTTAAATAAAGTGGGGCTCAGGGAAGTGCCTTAGGGTTCTCCACATTGTATTATAAAATCAGGAGATTGGAAGGGTGGACAGATACCTGCTTTACTTCTGTCATTAAAAAAGGATTGAACTCATTTCAGGTCATTCTTGCTGATACCTAACTCAAAAACTCAGGCTGATGGACCTGTATGAGAGACAGTCTGGAAGGCTACAGAGAGCTCGAGTAGGACCCGGCCTGCAGCCTCTCCTTGGTCCAGAATGCCTCTGATGCTATCTATCATGCTGTGAGCTGCCCTGAAACTGGTTGGAGATATATTCAAGACATTATTGTTCTGAAGAGAAATTGATCGCTGTAAATTCACAGCCTTCTCTATAAATGTGCCAAGCAGAGGGAATAATTGTGAGAGTAAAGTCTGATCAGCAAATATTTTTTCGCGAGTGAAACAATCATAGCTTTTCACCAGCAGCCTGGACCTGTGGTGGTGAGAGGGTGTCCACAACAGCAGTACGGCTGATAGAATTTGGTGGGATAATAACTAGAGAGTTTTGCTGGAACATCAATCCTTTGAAGAACTGAATTTATTCTGTTCTTGTAAGTATTCACTTTGCTCCTCAGATAGCGAAGTAAACTCACAGAGGGAAACACCAGTCAGCGTAATGGTCTGACGGGATTTCAAAAGCATTGATAGAGTTAAAGAAATCTTAATAGCATTCATTATATTTTCCTTGAAGTCGGGCCTAACATGATAGGGACTTTTCCCTGCAGTATTCGCAGGTTTTGCAACCCTTCCTTCCATCTTGTATAAGGATGGCATTCCTATCATGGAGGGGGTGGAGGTTTTAGCGCAGAGGACTGTTTATGGATAAGGTTAGTATTGAAATATGAGACGTAATGGGGAATTCTTTTGTGGCTCTCTTTTTAGCAATAATGTTCCAGAAACACTGAATGTCCCACCATAACATATATGAAATGACAGTCAGGGGCTTAGGAGACACTACATTCCTGGGGGCGACAAGGACAACCTTTTGGACTTTCCAGTGACCCTATACAAGTCACCCATTGTCTGAGAGCCAGACGCTTCGTTAAACAAATACAATTGCATAGTTTTGTAGTGAAACATTGTTAAAGTCAGGCATGTAGTTACAGTTTGCAAATATGCTTTCATTGTTATTTACATTTACAAACTAATCAGACCAAAAGTGAAAAGAACATGTTTTTGAATCTTACACCTTCATGCACCAAGCAAACAGAGGTGGGACGAAAAAAAAAGAAGAATAAACAAAATGCTCTTCGCGACAGTCCTAAACCTCAAAATGCAATTGAACTAATATTGGAGTGTATTGGAAACAGGCTGCGGGCACCCAGAACTATAAGAGTAGAGAAATGTCCACTTTCCAAAAGTAGCATATCTAAAATAGTAATGTGAAATCCAACCTTACTAGTAAAGAGGATTTATCATTGCCATTCCAAAGTTATAAAACATGACACTGCTACTCCTTTCTAACCAGGAATTACAGCTTAAAAGGGTGTATTAGAGAATTCACAATGTTAATCTAGGAGATGAGTAGGCCTCACAGTAGTGAAAAACAAATGTAGGTGTTTTTCACTACAAGGACATGCAAAACTTAAAAGTACATGTCCTACCTTTTAGTAACATAGCACCCTGCCCTATGGGCTATCTAAGACTTATATTAGGGGTGACTTATGTGTAATAAAAAGGACGTTTAAGGCTTGTCAATGGGGTTTTTAATACCAAGTCGACATGGCAGTAAAACTGCAAACAAAGAATCTGCACTGAGACATGTTTAAAGGGCTACTTGTGTGGGTGGCACAATTAGTGCTGCAGACCTATTAGTAGCATTTAACTTACAGGCTCTGGCTATATGGCATACCACTGTGCAAGGTACTTCCAAGTAATTTAAAAAGGACAATTGTGTACACACCAATGTTACCATGTTTAGGGGAGAAGCACATGCACTTTAGCACTGGTCAGCAGTGGCAAATTGCTCAGAGTCCCAAGGACAACAAAATAAGTCCGCAAAAAGAGGAGGTAAGCAGGCAAAAAGGTTTGGGGGAAGACCACTCTAAGGCTGGTAGGCCTAATAGTATAGTATAGTATAGTATAGGATTCTGTGTGTCTGTTTGAATATTGAAGTCAGTCTGATTTCTTTTGGAAGCCCCTGGGTTAGCAGGGCATAAGAAAGAGAGCGAGAATAGTTTCTCAAACACCTTAAGTTTATCACCTGCATTCTGTGGCTGGAGGTTCGAGAAACCCTAAATGCATCGCAAAGTATATAACACAATACAGAAACTTTTGTTGTCTAATCTATGAGAAGGGTTATTGCAGATGGATGATATGAGTGTAGAGTGCACTCAAACCACATTATTTTGCAAAAAAATATAAGAAGCCCTAAGAGATAAATTTGCTACAAGAATTAGCCTTGTGTGGGATGCTCCCAAAAATGAGATTTACTGTGCTTGTGTGGAAAAGAGATGCTTACCAATGTAAAAAAGCCTGCTGTGACAGACGCAAATGAGAAGCCCACATAAGATGGGTATAGTTAGTTATGCAGAATGAGTTTGTGGCAAAGATCAGATATGAGGTGTAGTGATGAACATCAGAAACATAGTGTTTGTGTGTGAAGTCAGTGGAAGGCCACAAATGAGTAGTGTGTGGGATACATTAAAGCACAAAAACATTGTGATATGGGAGGCTCACAGAAGGGAAAAGATGCAACAACTCTTGATAATATAATATCTAAATCATACAGTGCGATCTTGCAACTCTACAGAATGGTCTCCCCGGCCCAAATACGATTGGAATTTGGGCTCCAAAAACAGTCCCTTGAACACATGGGAGCATACGCGAAATGCTGGCATAAAATTAAAGGCGACGAAAAGGGTACCCCGAACGACCAACTTTGGATGGAACTTTCCCACCCAGGAAAATCACCAGCAAGTGTTTACCTCGAGGAATCTATCACACACTTAGGTTTAAGAGAGCTGTGGGACGTCCAGGTAAACCATCTAACATTAGAAAAAACAGTGACAAAGGACTATCTGCAATTGAGGACAAGAAAACATTAGCCAAACGATCACACGGCTGGATGGTTCTACATACATATAATACGTTAAAACCCCAGTTTTACCTGAATATGGGATTAAAAATTAACATCAAGGAAAAATTCCTAAAACTCTGACTGGGGTCGCCCCTTTAACCAATTTATGCCGCCTTAGAAGAGAAAGGGAGGAGCCCAGCAGTGTTGTTTATGCGGCAGCGGTGTTGAGGATGCAATTCATGTTATATGCATCTGCAACACGTTAGAAGATAAAGGGTTACTCTGCTACAGCCAGCATTTAAACAGTACGGAGCGAGATCATGCAGACAAGCGTTAATGTTGTGCTTTAACCCCGATCTGGTTCAGCTAAATTGTCGGCTAATTAAATTCCTCGATATAACGGCAAAAAGAATTAAGCACTGGACTGAGCCGCAAAAAGACTAATTATTACAAGAACTGACTGGAACTTAACAAGAATAGCAACAGTCAACATAATATTATCAGTGAACACAGCTAACATACAGAATGTTTTAATAATGTGTGCTATTTTAATATGATGTAAAACCTTTTATTATATAACAATTTTATCAAAAACCGTGAGAAATTTTATCCTTTGTATGCAATGGTTTTAATTAATCCAGCATAATAAAATAAACTTCGAACTTCAATGGGAGGCTCACAGAAACTGTAAAAATGCTCAAAACTAGAATAATCCCAGCACAAGGCATTTTTGCTAGTCAAAATATTGAGCATTTAATTGAAACAATGATTTAAGTGATTTAAGGCATGGAGGCCTTGCTCAAGACTATGATGATTTATTTACAAGGGGCATTTGGTGAGTTGCATATTAACAGTGAAGTCATCTTTGGAGAATAGTTATTGCTACCAAGAAAAAAAGGTCAGATGGGCAGGATAATTTGGATATGGGTGGT
This sequence comes from Lissotriton vulgaris, assembly GCF_964263255.1. NCBI lineage: Eukaryota > Metazoa > Chordata > Amphibia > Caudata > Salamandridae > Lissotriton > Lissotriton vulgaris. Next base: position 1,074,917,422 of record NC_141689.1, on the reverse strand, counting down.
GATGCTCCAGAAGAAAAGCCAGGAATGTCCAACACCCATGTCTCTGCTTCTGAACCCATCCAGGAGGAGTCTGAAGACCCCTTACTAGAGAACTCTAGTCCCCAGGGAATAGTTCTAGTGACACAGCGGGAGGTCCTATAGGTAGGACCCCCTTTATTCATCCTGGGAGGGTACAAAGGGTTCAGGGGAAGTCCAGGTTCTCCTCAGTTAATTAAACCTCTGCCACTTCAATAGGGTTATCCAACTCGTGCAAGAGGGAGGATTCTTTAGAAAGCGAATACCACAGGCTAAAACTTGTGAGAGCCAATCTCACAATCAAGAAGGAACAGTTGGCCCTAGATAAGCACACCGAAGAAGTCCAGAGGGCTAGGAAGAATTTGGTATAAGAATCCCATGGCGGCAGCACTAGTGAACCTTAGAGTTAGGGAACACCCATTTACACTAGTAAATTGAGCAGGATAGTTACTCCTTACCAGGAGGGTGATGACATCCATAAGTGGACTACTGCTTTACAGTGGGTCTGTAAAGTTCAGAAGGTTCCTAAGGGGCAGTGGGCAGATTTCCTATAGCTCTCCTACATATATTCTGGTGCTGGAAGTATGATCCCATGTACAGGGGGCTCCTTAGGGGACCCCCATGTACGTCCGGTAACAGCCTTGTAGCGTCTGCCTGCAAGCTAGTGCTGCTGCAGACTACAGACACAATTCTGCCCTTCTGCTGCTGAGCTGAGCTCAAGCAGGGGAAGGTAGAACAATAGGTTTCCTGTCACAGGAGGTGTGACCACCTCCCAGACAGGACTTAGTATATTGGGCTGGAATGGGTGCACTTTCCAGGCAACCAGACTGCTTTGAAGAGCACATTTGGTGCCCTCCATGCATACTCCTGTTTGATCCAGTTGAGGAACCCTTGGTTTCCACTCTGGCAAAAAACTGGACAAAGGACAGAGGGGAGTATCCTCCACTCTGTCCGCCCCTACCCTGGGACAGACCCCGAGACGTTCCGTTCCGGTCTTTTCCCTAGGCTACTTAAGGACTCCCCTGTGGGTGGGTCCTCAGATTCATCATGGATCACGACTCAACTCTAAAACCAAGATGACACTCTTCAACCGTCTGGACAGTTGGACTTCAACTAGAACCAAGACTGCATCAAGGAAGGCTCCTGCTGCTACTGGTCACGCTGTTTTTCAAGTCATCTGTGCTTCATCCAGGTTCTCCAGAAGACCAGTGGGCATCAAGGACATCTGAAGTAATCTCCCTTGGTGTGAAGGAATCACTCCCCTGCATCTGCACGCACCGCAATGAAGTTGACTGGTGTGTTGCTCCTGTTGTCCTACGGGCTGCGCAAGGCTCAGAAACACATGTGAAGGTACTGCAGCTTCCTGGGGGCCTGGCCTGTCTTCTCTGCAATTTTGAGGACAGTATCCCTCGTCGGAGCTGCTGGGACTGTGCCCCTGTGCACTGCGTCAACTTGCCATTGCCAAGGCTTGTTGGCTCTGCATTCCAAAGATCTTCGGGCTACAAGACGCTACAGCCTCCAGTACCCCATCCGTCGAAGATCTGCATCCTCACTGCATCCTCTGCACCCTGGGCCTCCACCTTTGGTGAGCTGCCTGAGGTCCTTTTATGACTCCTGTGCCTTCGGCCTGTGGGTCCTCTCTAGGGTCTTCCTTTGCTTCAGTTGGCTCCCCTGCTTGGTCAGTGCCTGCTCTGACTCCTAATTCTGGTGAGACCCTTGGACCTTGATGACCCAAATGTTTGTATCTTTTCGCTTTCTATGCCTGGGCTTGTTGCTGCTCCCGCTGGACGCGATCCACCTGGACACTAACACTTGATGTGGGCCAGCTCATTCATGGCTCCTGGTCTTCCTCAGCCCTGCTGGGTCCACTAGAAAATGGGGTTATGCCCAAATCACCCTCCTATACATGCTGGGTCCACACAGATGCTGAGACATAGTCACTGTCTTCACTCCTGAACCTCCCACCATAGATGGGCATTGTGTTTCCATGCCTCTTGGTCACTTCCAAGTGGCATAGACTCTGTCCCCTCTGCTTGCAGATTCGCCTCTTCAAGAGTCCACTCTTGTATTCCACCGGACTCCTTCACAGGATAGGCTTCTCCAGAGGCATCTTCTTCGAAGTCTTCCATTGTCGTCTACGGCACGTTCCGATGTCACTTCACCCCTAAGCACCTGGCTTCCCTTTTGCAGGCAAACTGGTTCCTGGGACATCCAACCTCCCTTCTTCCAAAGAGTTTCTTCAGGGTCCTCTGGGAAGGCTCCTTCTATAAAACTGCAACCACGACTTCTCCAGCCCACAGCCTCTGTGGGGTTCCAGGGTACTTATCTTGGGTGGTTCCTTGTGTCCCCAGCTCCTCTGAGTTTTCTGGTCCAAGTTCCATTGTCATTTGCAGTTCGCATTCCACTGTCTTAGTATATGGTTTGCTCTCCCCCTGGAGACAAGTGTATATTTGTGCTACTTACCTGATTATTTTGAGATATTCTTGTGTGCATTGTTGATATCTCCGGGTAAGAGATATACCAATGTGTTAGTGTTTGTGTTGCATAATAAATAGACTTATTTTTATAAACACTGTGTGGTTCTTTTCCATCTCATCTACACTGTTGGTTAAATGTGGTAGAGCAAGCAGCTTTACACTCCTTCAAGATAAGCCTGAAGGCTGCTCTCCACAGCTACCACTTAGAGAGCTTTTTTATGGTTATCAAAGACCTCTAAAATTACCATGAGGGTTGTCTGGATTAGTGCCATGTGCATCATTCCTGAGAGTGTGCACCATATACTAAGCCAGCCTCCTACAACCGCCAACACTGGTTCTTCATTATACTTCTCCCACCAGGGTACAAGTCCTAAAAAAAAAGAAGTGGGGCACTACCCAGGTTAGGCAGTCTGTAAGTGGAATTACACCACTTGACAGTGCATGTGAGATCACTACCCATGACCTCACAGGAAGTGATACCATAAAAAAATGACATCAGATTTTAAGACCCCGCATATGCTTAGCAGGTCTGGCATGAGTACATTTGAGCACATTACAATATTTAACAAATTCGATTTTGCATCGGAGTTGTGCCAAAAATGTAATACAAACCAGGCGCAAGATCTAGGCCTCAACTTACACGTTTATTTATTAAAACTCTGCTAGAAAGAAATTGGCAACAAGGAGAAAAGTGGCAGTATATCTGTTCTGCTTAATTGCTTGTAAATTCTGCATTTTAAAATACCTTATGGGGTTAATGCACCTGCTACATAGATCTTTATGTACCCAGTAAATCTGAGGGAACAATATTAATGGTCAGATAACTCTGGAGGTTAATGCACATGCTGGAGAGACAGGTGTTTTGTCTAATCCCCGTTTTAAATCTAAGTATCCTAGAGGATTAATGTGTCTCCTAGAAAACACATCATGTGACACACGGATGATGGATTTTATTTTATATGAATGGGTAAGTGTGTTATTGCTTTTAGCACAGAGTTCCTTTTGTTACTTGCAGTTCACAAATTATAATCCTTCTAATATAGCACAGTGAACTATGAAGGAAAGGACGTGACTCCTAATCCTTGTAACCCTGTCTAATGTAACAGATACTACAAATTGATTTACACACATATGCTTTGTTGTCAATGTGTATGCGTGATGTAAAGTGCTATAACACCCTGGATTGGGTTGAGTAGCGCTATAAAAGAAATAACACAAAATAGTGGTATTTAATTTATTTGTATGCATACTCATCCTGGCCACCATGGCTTCCTGCATTCTGCACTTTCAGGACAAAGGATGAGAGGCAGTTTGTTGATTGCTGTCTGCATCCTGCACCTCCTAAGCCCCAGCCCTACCTTATTTGACTGTTTCACACTGTGGAATTCAGCCACTCAAAGGTTAATGTTTGTTGGGGGAGAGGATGTGGCCTAACAGCTAGGGCGGTCGACCTCAAATGTAGGGAACAGGGTTCAAGACTCGGCAAGGACATGCAACATCCTGTGATTCTGGGCAAATCACTTAATCTTCCTGTGTCTAACAACAGCAAAAATGAATGTTTCATTTTGATAACTTTATTTCGGTCAAAGCCCATAAAAGCACAGATAAAATATGTACATAGATAATTAAAATAAAAATAGAGTTTTTAAGATAAGACATTATTAAATTGGAAGTTATCAAGAAATGGCCATCACAGTAAAAAAAATAAAAAAAAGACAGTTAGTTAAGCAAAGAAGTCCTCCTTCGCCACATTCCATGTAAAAAGCGGGAAACCGAGAAGACAATGGCGGGAGAGGTGTCATAGGTTAGGATCCTGCAGGCCTGGGCACATTGGCTTAATCCCAAGTTTTTACACAACAGTACCAACCAGCATCTACGTATACTGCTATACGCCGGGCAAAAGAACAGAATGTGAACAATGTCCTCTCTAGTACAATTGCATGCTGGGCAGGAACCATCCTCTTTCCCTGACCAAGAGAGAGTCAGTGCCCCGATGGGTAAGCAGCCGTGCCTTAATTGGGTGTATAGTTTCCTCGCTAGCGGTGGCTGTATTAGGTCTAAGAATTCTTCCCTCTGAGGCGCCAGCTTGACCTGTAAGAACTCTTTCGTAAGCCTTCCCATAACTGTCGCACTACACAGTAGACTTAGGTTAAGATGTCTCACAATGGCCACCAGTTCTTTCCTCTGGACCGCCGCACAGCTCACCTCAGGGGACTCCCACAATTGGGGAAGGCCAATTTGTTGGGCAAGAGTTTTGATGTGCTGTAACCACGGTATACGCTTGCCTTTCAGGGTAGCCCAGACCATTGAGAATTCCGCTCTGTAGTCCTCGAGCTCTGGGATAGTCCAGAGCCTACTCCAGTACAGAAGCGGACGTGCTGAGAGTAGTTCAGTGATGGGCTCGATTTCCATGTCCAATCGCAAGGGTATCAATGGAGTGCTCTGGGGAAGAGCCACCAAGTGCCTCATAAAGGCCTGCTCCACTTTCAGTAGGCTATGTGTGTTCGTATGGCCCCAGAGCTCCGCTCCGTATGTTGCAGCAGGTCTTGCCTGGACCCCATAGATCTCAAGAGCAGGGGAAACTGGTCTGAAAATGGTTGACATATGGAACTTGCAAATACCCCCAGTGATCTGCGAAAGTCTCAGGGTGGAACTAGCAACCTGGGGGCCCCAGGTGAAGTCTTCGTTTAGGGTGATGCCCAAATAAACAAAAGTTTTCACTCGTTCAAGCGGTGTCCCATTCAGAGTGGGGACCGGACTGGTGCGCCTCGGGGGTCCAAAGATCATAAACTTGGTCTTACCCAGGTTGATCTCTAGGCCACGCGAGGCGCAGAATGTCACAAACCCGTCCAGAACTCGCTGGATGCCCGTTGATGTTCGCGAAAGCAACAAAGTGTCGTCAGCGAACATCAGAGCGGGCACCCGGCCAGTGGACAACCGGGGGACATCACTATCCCTGACCTTGAGTAAGTCCGCCACCAGGCCGTTAATGTACAGGCTGAAGAGCGTCGGGGCTAAGACGCAGCCCTGCCATTCACCTCTCCTGACTGGAAAGCGGGGGGATAAATCTCCGTTCCTGCCACACCTCACTTGGGCGTAATTCCCCACATGCAGGCGTGTCAAGACATCTAGGAGGTAGGGTGGGAGGCCGAGACATTTCAAAACCCTCCACAGACTCTCCCTGGGCACAAGGTCGAAAGCGGCCCGCAGGTCCATGAAGACGAGGTAGAGGCTGCCACCCTCCACCTGGACAGTCTTCCAAAAGAGGACCTGGAGCCTAAATATTTGGTCCAGGGTCGAGATTCCGGTTCTGAAGCCTGCCTGGAGGGTAGTTAAGATTTTAAGGTCCTCCATCCACCCTTGCAGCCGATCTAGCAGGACTCGGCCCATTAGTTTCTGTGAGGTGTCCAAAAGGCTAATTGGCCTATAATTAGCTGGGGCTAGGGGGCAACCCTTTTTAAAAATGGGGACAATCTCGGCATCAACCCAGGTATCAGGGGGGTTAGCTCCATCAAGGACTGCATTAAACAGAACAGTGAGTTACGGGGCCCAGATTTTAAGCTGTGAGCGAAATAAATCGCCAGGCAGCCTATCCAGGCCGGGGGCCTTATTCGGTAGCAGCCTAGCTGGCGCTGATTCTACCTCTTTGATGGTAATGGTCTCAGTATTTCCCTGGCCTAGCTCTACCACAAATCCCTCCCCTTCCCATGAGCTATCCCAACCGGCGGACCCCCGCCGCCGGCACTCAAGCGGAGGACCTTGGTCTAGTAAAGGCTGCGGCGTACTGACCGGTTCAAGTGTCCTAGACCCAGTCAGGCAAATTGTGATGTCAAATTCGGGGTTAGAGTAGAGGGCCGCAAAGTGCGCCTGCCAAACAGAGGGGGCAACATTTGGCAAAGATATCTCCCCACCCTTGCTTGAACCAGTGCATACTAATGCCCAAAATAATTTGGAGTCCCTTGCCTGCAGGGCGCCTCTCAATAGTTCCCATCTCTCCTCCTCCCACTACCTCTTAGCCCTGCATAATTCTTCATTGTACCTAGTCCTAATTGCCCTAATTTTGGCCATATCACTAGATTTAATAGCCGCCAGAAGCAGAATTTTCTGCTTCTTGCAAGCGGCATCAAACCAGGGGTGTGTCCTAGGCACAGGTAGTTTGTTCCTACACGCAGGGTAGAGAACTTCCCCCAAGGCCACTGCAAGTTGCGTGTGTATATCGACTGGGTCCCTGGCTAGCGTTGGCTCGCCCATCTGCGTTAGTAGAGGAAGTGCACACTGATATAATTTCGCAAGCTGGGAAGGTGATTCAATAAGTTGGGTCCATTTAACCCTTCTTTTATTATTAGTTGGTACCAATTGGGGTGGAATTATGCCAAAGTTAGCGGCCGGATTGGCGAAGCCAAAGGAACTGGGTTTGAGGGTTAGTACAAGGGCATTATGGTCGCTGTCGTGCCTCTGCACAACCCTGAATTCCTTAAGCTTATCCCAGTTGCTTGCCTTCACCATAACATAGTCAATGATGGAGGTTTGCCGGGACTTATTATAAGTGGCTAAGGCAGGGCGATCTGGGTCTAGCCTTCCATTGCACGCCCGCAGGGACGTTGCAAGGGTAAGGGATTTAATTTGGATGGCCAGCGGGGTCCATACTTTAGGCTGGGCAGCGTTGGGCTCTGGAATATGCCACAATGCATCCACTTCATCCTGTTCACCCAACTCCAGATTGCCCAGCGGCTCATATTGGCAATTGAAGTCTCCACCGAGGATAATTGCGGTGGAAGGGTCGAGGGTATGAATAAAGGTATTCAGAGCTATAATTGTTTTAGACTTTTGTCCATTCTTGGAGGGCCTAGAGTAGAAATTTATTAGGGCTACTTTGGAGTTGGTGGGAGTTATTAATTGGACACACTGGATGTCCCGGGAATTGGTTGCATAAATGAATGTGTCCTCAAGCAACTCAGCTGGTGCTCGTGCAAAGTGCTCTGATACCTTCGGGTTAAGTTTGCGCCATATGAAACTCCGTAAAAAAAAAGTATTAGGACAGTCCAACACATCTGACACACAACAGATGTGTGCTCAGACTCTGTCTAATACTATTTGTTTTTGTGTTCTGTGGGGAGGTACAACTGCTCAAAATAAACATTTCAACAAACATTAACCTTTGAGTGGATGAATTGTGCAGTGTGAAACAGTCAAATAAGACAGAATCCGGGTTGAGGAGGTGCAGGATGAAGACAGCAATCAACAAACGACCTCTCTTCCTTTGTCCTGGAAGTGCAGACCGAAGGCAGCCATGGTGGCGAGGTGAGAAAACATACCTGGAACTTTGCAGCACAACAATAGGGAAGGGCACAGGTCAAGTGTAGGGCCATTGGCATGTCGAAGGTTTTGACAAAATAATTTCCCCTCTCTCTTCTGTCAGTCACAGGGCTATTGGCATCTCAAAGCAATAGTGCTGTGATGTGCCAATGGCCCTGTGACTGACAGAAGAGAGAGGGGGAATTCTTTTGTACCCTTGTCCCCGTGTCCCCCACTACAAAATCTGGGGGTATATACCCCTGCGTCTCCCGCACTGCCTACGCCCTTGAATGACAGAGAAATCTCAATAACTAAATTGTTGTGCATAAAGACAAATACCATGTCAAATTAGTTTTGAAATTTCATTGTCCTCTTGTCTACAATCCACTTCCAGAGTTCTCTCCCCCATCTTCCCATTGTAAGTACTTAATTGCCAGAGTCAAAGTACACCCTAGTAGCTTAATAAACGCTACTATGTGATATCTTTTATTTCAGCTTCCATAATTGTTCTTTTTTTAATAAATCTGTTTGAATGTTACTGTCTTTATCTTATACTAGCAGCCCGCCCCAGCGTTGCCTGGGGTGAAGGGGGCTGGGTGCAGCATTTCCGGATTGCGGCAGCGTTGCCGGGGGCAGAAGGGGGCTGGTGGCAACATTTCAGGCATGGGTGCACTCCCGCCCCGTCCCCCGCCCGCCCCGACATTGCCCAGACCGCCTCCCGCCTCGCCTTTGCCTTACCCCGCCCACCCCGACATTGCCCAGACCGCCTCCCGCCTGCCTCCCGCCTCGCCTTTGCCTTTGCCTTACCTGAGCCGCCGCTCTTCCCCGCGCTCCGGACTTCACCGCCACTCCTCGCTGCTCGTCATCGCTCCTCCCCGCCTGTCGTCATCAGGCACGTTGCGGACATCGCTAGGTCGCGGCCAGCGCTAGGTCGCGGCCGGCGCTACGTTTAGGGGACTACTTTGTTTTTAAAGTTTAGGTTTTGTAATTTACGTTTTTTTTTTATTTTATGCAGCCTATGTCCATCTACACACCCTGAGGATTACAACAATGTATTGGGTGTGTGGATTGGCGCTGTGGTTCCCGAGTTTACTTTGCCAAAACGTTTCTGTTCTGTCTTTATAATAGTAGTATAGATATAGATGAGGAGGTTTGCTATAGCCTTTAAGGCGTTCAGGAACAAGAGAACCAGCTACTGAAAAGAGAGCCAGGAACTGGGGTTTTGGCCTGACCACATACCTAGTGAATTTAAGCAAGATGCAGGGAGGTGGTGGCATTTCAAGATTGCATAGGCTGCAGCATCTGATCAACCACAGTTGGGCCCATCTTCGAAGTCCATATAAGAATTTCTTGGGACCCCTCACAAGTATTTTTTCTTTGAAGTAAGCAGTGGAGTAGGGCCTGGTTAAGATGTCGGATGGGTAGGATGTGCTACCCTGTCTCTCTGCCGCCTTCCGCTATGGGAATGCCAGCGACTACTGCCTATGTTCACCACCCTGGTCCCCGAATGCAGTTTCCATGATGGGACATCCCGTGCCCTGGCTGGGGCTGGCATGGGGAACTCCACGGCCCTGGGATATGCATGCATGGACCGCCCAAAATGTGCCACGAGGACGCCCTGCAGAAAAGCAGCTGCCCGTGGTAAGGCCGCTGCCATGGGCTGCCTAGAGTCTGGGTATAGGACCGTGGCGGCTGTCTGCCAAGGTGAGAGGCCTGAAAGGGGCATGTGTGGAGCTCTGGACACGCCACTAGCCAATGAACGCAGAGCATAGCCATAATAGAGCCAGAAGGGCCACACATTTCTCACATCTGGCGAAGATGGAGCCTTCCTATATATCACAGTAGCAGTGGCTCTCACCAGGCCATTTCCCCGACGCATGAGTCCCCCAAAGACCGCTATGGAAGGGGGAGGGTCATAAAAGGAAAAGACAGTGAGAAGCAACCCCCGCACCTATGGACTGGCAGAGGCCTGCAACATGGCGAAGGATAGCACTAGCGTAGGGCACACTTGCTGGGCTGTCGGATGCTGAACCTGCCCTGGCTGTAAGACTATGGTGCCTGTAGGGTCCTGTACTGCTCTGGGAGAGATAGACTAGTGGGGCTGTCGTACTTGGACTGTGTGGTACACCACTCCGGTCGCAGGCCAGGTGGGGAGACTGAACCCTCTCCATCTCTGCAGCAGGGGAGCTGCTCTGGTTGGTCGTGAAGAAGGGTGGTGCTCAACCACCCTACAGCTCTGTATTAAAGCGGTGCTCTTGTGTGAAGTCCCTATTTGGTCATGGCAGCGGTTCGGGGGAGGAAAGAAAGGTTCCTTGAGGAGATGCCTACTAAGCTAGAGGTCCAACGGAAGAGAGTGCCCAGTCCCAGAAACAGGGCCTAGCGGGTGGTGGCCCAGTGACCATATCCTTAATGTGGGTGCTATTCAATTTTCTTTCGAGAGGATCTCCAGAGAGTAAAAAAGGAGCTCTCCCACAACTTGAAAGATGTTTGCTGAGACTTGGCAGGTGGGTGACAGAGTCTCAGCTCTTACGGATCATGAATCTAGTTGGGATAAGGAAGTTGGGCGGATCCAGCAGGAAGTGTTACACCTAAGAGATCAGCAGATCAACTTCCATGCCCATGCTGAAGTTTGTGAAAACCGCTCAGGGGAAATAATATTCGCATTTGTGGACCATTGAATAAGGCGGAAGGCATGGATATCAAAGCTTATGTGAGGGCGCTCTTTGACCAGATCCTCAAAGCGCCAGCAGATGTGGAGATATAACTGGACACAGTTCACAGGGCGGGTCTGACAAGAACAGACTGCACCAATCCATCTGATATTCTTGTTTGTGTCCACGATTTCCAACTTGAAAAGACGAAATTGCGCAAAGCATGGGACACTCTCCCAATTCATTTCCCGGCCACAAGTTGGCGTTATATCAAGATCTCTCTACACTCACTCTTCAGAAATGCTGAGACTTCTGGCCTGAGATGACGTTCTTCACAATCAAGTTGTCTACAACTGGGGGCACCCTTTCTGCCTTATCTTCTGGCGGGATGGGAAGCTTCATCAACTGAAATCCCTGTCGGAGGCCTGCCACCTTCTGAACACCAAAGAGATTGAGGGGGTGAGCCCGCAGAACACCCCACGCAGAAAGTAGAAGCACAAACCTCTCCGATGGAGCAAGTTCCTGACTTCACCCTAGGGACTACGCCCAAACGGAACAACTGTAGCTATGGAGTATTAAGCAGTCTTTGACAACCTGGATTACGATCCAAAGTGTTTGGAACCAACATGAAACTCATTCGGACCTGAAATTCACTCACTCCTTGTAGGAGAGGGGTATAATGCCTGGCTCCTGGGGCAGGGGTGACGGGTAAGTGGGTTGCCTCACGTGGCAGTGCTGGAGGTAACTCTAATGGACCCCCCCATCAGGGAATATACTCTGGACATTTCTGGCTTATGACAGTTATCTGGTAGTTGTTGAAACTAGTTTGTTCCTTAGTTCATGGTGCGGTTTCTGTTGGGGGCGATACTTAGATCCACGTATGGGGTCTCTACACATGAGGTTTCTCCCCAAGAGTTGCTTTCGCACACACATATGAATAGGAGACCCATGGCGGCCTCTGGCCTGCAAGCACTGCTTTAACTCCCCCACACTTCCCCACATGATAAGTTGAAAATAATCAACCTAAACGTGAAAGAATTTAACAGCCAAACGCAAGGCTTTTTTATCTTAACTGGAGCAGGCCAGAGTTGACATCTACCACCTACAGGAAACGCACTTGACACTTGGGGACTGGCACATACTAAAATTCTGTGCCTTCCCACTACAATATTTTTCCTCTGGTACCATCAAGAAAGCTGGCCTGGTCATCCTGGTTTCTAGCTCCTTCTTGGGCACAGTGTGGTGTAAGCTTGCCAACATAAAAGGGTGGCTGTTCACATACCAGGTGCACATGGGGGGTGTAACCATCACATAGTCCTCTTTATACTCCTCTGATGATAGCCAGGAACGCTTTCTCAGATGCACCATAGTGGAGGTGAAGGCTTCCCCTGATCGGACAGTTTTGATTCAGTAATGAATTGGACAGATCTGCACAGTGGTACAGTCATACTAGGGCACTTTCACCAGAGGGAGTGTACTGGCCGCAGGAGATGGGTTTGCACAACATCTGGAAGAATAACCCCCCCCCCCACACAGGAGATTTTACCTTTTATTCACATGCACATAAAACATGCTTGTCTTGACTACTTCTTGCGCACTTGTAGCGTCCAAACCCTTGCAGAGGCAGTCGAGTTTTGAACCGAGGTACCTTTCCAATCACGCTGCAGTGGCTCTAACACTTTGTGTAGCCCCATCATGGCGGATCTCCCGCCCTTTGCGATTGCGGGAAAACTTGCTTCAGCGTCCATAAATTGTTCGCTGCATTACACAAGCTATTGCTGACTTTTTAGCAGCTGATACCTCCACTGCCACTCTCTGAGAGACACTAAAAGTAATTATCTGGGGGTGGGAGGACAAATTGCTATTTCCGCAGCTCACGATAAACTTGGCTGGGAGACACGTGAGGGCCTGCAGAGGAAAGGGAAAGAGATGGAGCTCATTCATAAACCCACTGGGGCTCCCCATGTCCAGCAAGAGCTGGAATACAAAAGGGCTGAATATGAGCTACTTCGACTTCAGCACTCCTTCTATGCTGGGGGGATAAATGTGACCAGTTAATGGTCAACAAGCTAAGAAAGCAGACACCCTCCTTACCTTATTGGTGGTGAAATCACGAGAGATGGCCTATTGCTGTGGCTCTCCAGGACAATTATCCAGCGGTTTACTCACACTCCAAGGCATGCACACACCTCGATTAACGCCTCAACTGGCTGATTCTCTGGACCAACCTAGTTGTATGAAGGAAGTTATTTTGGTCATATCTAAACAGAAATTTCTAGAATCGATCGGCCCTAATGGCTTTCCTGTACTTTTCTATAAAACATCTGTCAAGCACTTACCCCTGTCCTCACCATGCTTTCCAATTCCCTAGCAGATTCCGGGGCCACACCACCCTCCACACTTCAGGACTTTATAATCGTCATTCCGAAACATGAGAAACATAAGTAGCAATGTGGTTTTTACCACCCCTTATCAATTCTCAATATGGATGTAAAACTTTTCACCAACATCCTAGCAGCGCGCTTGGACCCTAAATGCTGGGCCTGGAAGATCCAGATCAGGATGACTTCGTCCCTCATCGGCAATGCGGAAATAACACCAAATGGATTCTTCACCTTGGTGACAAGACTAAACGTTCACAGAGAGAAATAATGCTCCTTGCCATTGATGCTGAAAAGGCATTTGATCGGGTGCATTGTCCCTACCTAGAGGCAATGCTTCTCAGTATGTAGATTATGGGATAAACAAATGTACTAGTCAAAGGCCTCCGCTTCCTTCACAATTAGCAGGGGGATGAGGCAAGGGTTTCCGCTGTCCCCCCTGCTATTTGGTCTCTAAATGGAACCAATGTCCCAGAGGGTGTGCGATAATCCAGACATCACAGGGGTGTACTTTGGCGGGGGAAACATATCATAAGCTTTTATGCTGACGACGGAACAGTCACGCTCGGCAACCTATTACGGGCCCTGCTGGCATTTCAGGCAGACTTGGAGAGGCTGAGACACTAATTCCAAGACCAGAAGGTCTCTGGCGGGTAGAGAGGTCCTCAGTCAAGAGGATAGAAAGGATATATCCTCCCTATTCTATACACTTCTAACCAAAATAATATCCTTTCAAGGATTTATTCGTTGCTTTCTCTAGAACTAGCGGGTAGCAACACAGAAACTACCAAAAGTAGGGGCGGGGGGTTGTTCCTAGGTGTGTGATGGTAATACTCTCAAGAAACTTGAGAGAATTATGAGTATGACCAACCTGTTGTTACAGGTGGGAAGGAAAAAAAGCCCCTTTTTTTAATAGACCTCACTCACTCTAATAGTGACATGCTTCATCATAGGGTTCACCCCAACTCCTAAAGGTCGGGGTGAGCTCAACCGTGTTTCGGGGAGCACGTAGGATATTCTGTATGGGGGTGTACTATTAAAGATAAAATTCCTTGTCCACTTGGAACTGCTGGAGCACTGCGTGGAGGCTCCCTTATCTTGCTGCCTGTCGTCGTTGGATTCTCGTGGAACCAGGAGCACTCCACAACTTGCCGGACCCGCTGCGCAGGTCCCGCTGCGCCTGAAGACTCTGTGGGGCGTTGGGAGGGGAGCTGAACACCCTTGAACCCCTTTGAACACCGGCAGGACTGCGAGCAGCCTAGCAGGGACTCCATTGCCCAGGAGTCCCTGCGTGCTACACCTGTGCCCGCTCTCCCTGCCGGTCACGCCCCCTGACATTGGCTAAAGCTGCTCTCTTTGCACTACTCAGCGGGAAACCTTGTCCACTTGAAACTGCTGGAGCACTGCATGGAGGCTCCCTTATCTTGCTGCCTGTCGTCGTTGGATTCTCGTGGAACCAGGAACACTCCACAACTTGCCGGACCCGCTGCGCGGGTCACCCTGCGCCTGAAGACTCTGTGGGGCGTTGGGAGGGGAGCTGAACACCCTTGAACCCCTTTGAACACCGGCAGGGCTGCGAGCAGCCTAGCAGGGACTCCATTGCCCAGGAGTCCCTGCGTGCTACACCTGTGGCCGCTCTCCCTGCCGGTCACGCCCCCTGACATTGGCTAAAGCTGCTCTCTTTGCACTACTCAGCGGGAAACCTTGTCCACTTGGAACTGCTGGAGCACTGCGCGGAGGCTCCCTTATCTTGCTGCCTGTCGTCGTTGGATTCTCGTGGAACCAGGAACACTGCACAACTTGCCGGACCCGCTGCGCGGATCCCGCTGCGCCTGAAGACTCTGTGGGGTGTTGGGAGGGGAGCTGAACACCCTTGAACCCCTTTGAACACCGGCAGGGCTGCGAGCGGCCTAGCAGGGACTCCATTGCCCAGGAGTCCCTGCGTGCTACACCTGTGGCCGCTCTCCCTGCCGGTCACGCCCCCTGCCCTGTCCAAGCCCTATTTTACAGGGCGGAGCAACCGCTGTGCGGTAGCGCGCGGGAGCGCCCGGGGCGAAGACAGGGCAAAGAGCGGGCCGTTTGAGGCCGTTCGAGGTCTAAGAGGTCTGGGCTGGGCCATTCCCCTTGGTTTGTTGATTATTGTTGATATCTTCCACATGTGCCACATCGTCCATTCTTACACCCACTATGTGTACACGGAGTAGTCGCAGCAAAACTGCCAAGGGACTTAATAAGCCCAATGTAACCCTGGTTGATTTCCTCACAAAGACCAATCTGGCCATTGATGTGGAAATCAGTAAAATGCAACATAGGGTTTCCTTAGAATTAGAAGCTGCGCGAAAGCTTTCCCTGAACTTAGCTTCCTCCAAAAAATTGTCCTTAGGGAACCTTGCCTTAGCTCTAACCCCTGAGCGTACATCAGGCCCCCGTCCATTGTTAATGCTGGCAGATATCCACCATGTTCCAACCACATCCCTACCTGAGCCCCTTCTGAATCCAACACTACCACCTCTAAAGCCCTTGGAGGAGTCCGTACCCTACACCCCCGTGGCCGGCATAGGCTTCCCCACCAAACCCGATTTGTCTAACCCAGCAGTAAATGCTAAAAAAGTTGCCATTCAAAAGAGGAAATGCCTTGCCAGATCCACTTATGCTTGCAAAAAGGCAAAAATTGCGAGATCCCAGTTCTTTAATAGTAGACGACCATTGGTCACACATGGGGTGGGTGAAGAAGCATCTAAAACTAACATCACCACTCTGGCCAAGGAAAACGACACTGGTCCACGCAGTGTTGTGCTAGACCTTACTACGGGAACCTCTCCAGATAAGATTGAGGAAGGGCCCATAGAGGGTAGGTTGAGTGAGTTGGAGAAGGATAGGAGGGGGGATGAAGAATTTCTTAAAACCGTTTGGGACACATTAAAACAGCTACTTACTCCCCTGGAACTTAGACTTTCCCGAATAGAAAACAACCTACTAGAAATGGATAAGACTATAGTCACATTGGCTAGCTTTAGTCTTAAACAAATGGAATCTAGGTTTCCCCAGGGTGAGGGTTGTACCCCTCAGGCTCAGGAGTCAGAATCCCTGGCCTTGCCCCCCCCAATTCTAAACCCATACCCAAACCCCGTACCAAAGTCTGTAATCCCACTGCTACTAATCCAAGACCTACAGCCCCCAGCGCCCGTCCCCCTCAGAGTGTAGCACCATTAAAGCCAAGGCCTCAAGCTGTCTCACACCAGTCTAACCAGCCAGCAACCAAGAAATTACTCCCTCAGCAACCCAGTCGACCAAATTTTCGCGGTGGGTATATTGATTTGCCACCTGAGGCTGGGCCTTATGTCATAGTATTAGCTGGCGTGCCCGCCCTTGGCCCACAAACCCAAGAGAACCATTGGTCCTTAAAAAATAAGGTAATCTACTGGCTTAATACAAATAGACAGCTCCCTAATCATCAAAGAAGTCGGGTATTAATGGTGCGCAGAGTACCATGGGTTGGTCCTACACGCAAGTCCATTGCCGACGATTGTATAGTAGTGTCTTTCGCAGATCCCCATACAGCTCAGCATCTCTGTTCATGGGCCTCATGTGATGATGACCCCTCTATTGTTGTTAAACCCCTCACTTTTTTCTATCCTCCTCGACAGCAGTTTGAGATGGAGGGGTCCTGGTCAACAGTCCAAAAACCTAGACAGAAAGGACGAAGGGATGGCTGGCAAAGCCAAAATAACTGGTGGCAAGGGGCTCCTACTACTAACATGTTTGGTTGTTTGGATGAGGTTGACTGACTTGGGGGGATTGATGCATCAATACTCCTCATGGAACCAATTCTCCCTCAAGGGATTGCTCCTCCCACCCCCCCAGTAACCTGTATGGATTGTTCAACCTCACGTAAAGGTCCTAGCACAACCCTGGATCATGTTAACATTCCTACTTTGACCAGGTCAGGGGCTCTGGGTGTATCACAGACTATTCCACTCAGTAGCTCTGTAAATGCAATCAAGGTGGCCTCATGGAATATTGCAGGATTGAGGGGTCGCCTGGATAACGACGACTGGGTAGACTTCATTGTCACATATGACATCATCGTTTTTCAGGAAACTTGGTCAATCATTCCCCTATTTAGGGTAGGCTACCTAACTATCACAAACCGGCTACACAGGGCCACAGGGGTAGCGCTTCGGGAGGTCTCACTGTATGGATCAGAAACTCCCTGGGTTTCCGTGTTAAGGAAATCCTGGTGGAGAATGCTGACGTCCTCTGTATTACCCTGAGTAAGGATAACTGCAAGGACATCATTCTAATTAACATCTACGCCCGAGGTTGTCAGGGTGGGAGGAAGCAACCAATCCTTAATGACCTTGAACATCTCCTGAACAAGCACAAAGGTGATCATCTTGTCGTAGTGGCAGGTGATCTGAATTGCTCATTCGAACCCATCCTTAATCTGGCTGAAGATGTGGGGACTGATGAAGATACTGCCTGGAATATCCCCCGCTAGCTATAAGTAAGGGTGTCAGGGGCACGGAGGCTGCCCTTCACTGGCTGGGTCTCTGCCTGGAGTGGGGGCTTCGGGCAGTGAATGGCCGCACCCCGTCGGACAAGCTAGGGAAATCAACCTTTGATAATGGGATTAGTGCAAGTCGCATTGACTATATATTGGTCAATATAGAATCCTGGTCACATGTGATGAATATGGTAGTAGAGACCAGGCCAGAGAGTGATCATAACCCCCTCTCTCTGGGGCTCAGGGTTCCTGGACTGGGTGGTCTCCAAATAGAAACAGTCTGCATAACGCCTGATTTAGTCCTGTGTGATAATAGAAGACGGGTCAAATGGACTAGGGTCATAGCTGACCCAGAGCTTATTTGTAAAATAGAGGAGTTGGTCCTAGACACAAGGAGCAGGATGACTGTATTATCCCCCCTTGGCGGAGCCGATTCCCCTACCATCGATCTTCATGAGAAGTGTTTTGCGGCGCTCAAAAATCTTCTTACTAGGCCATCTAAAAATAAGAAAGACAAACCACATAAAAGATGGTACAATAAGAACTGCAGAGAAGCCCACAGCAAACTAATAGCAGCTGTTAAAACCAGGATAACTCCTGATATCAGGAAAGCTAGGCAGTTTTATAAACACACCCTTTGGGCAGCTAAGAGGGACTGGGACGATTCTTACTGGTTAGATCTCCTTAAAGCCTGTGAGTCATCTAACCAAGTAAAATTTTTGGAGATAGTACGATGGGGCAGGGACTCGGACTCCCAAATACCAGTAAACCATGTTACCGCTCTGGATTGGGTGGAATTTTTCTCTGCCCAATTTAAAGATACAAACGCCGAACAGGAACTGGCAACCGAGCCTGCAGTGGGGATAATACCAATATTTCATGGGGATAGGCTCACATTTTCCGCTTCAGACACGGTACATGCCCTAGGTTCTGTCCAGTCTGGTAAAGCCCCAGGTTTAGATGCCATACCAGCGGACCTTTTTAAATTGAACCTTGATTTATGGGTTCCATACATTAAAACACTAGCAAACTCTATCGCAGCAGGGGCTAGGATACCCCAATCCTGGAAAGGTGCTGAGATACTTCCAGTATATAAGAAAGGGGATTGATCATTACCTAATAACTATCGCCCCATAAGCCTGATCGACTCTATTCAAAAAATTGTATCAAGAATGGCCTTAGAAAGAATTCAGGGGTGGATTGAGCAGAACAATATACTCTCCCCTATGCAGGCAGGGTTTAGATCAGGCACCAGCACCTTAGATCAGGTGTTCCGACTTACCATGCTCTATTGGAAGGTGGTTTTCTTGGGCGGTGGGGTTATCTATGCCGCATTCGTTGATCTTAGGTCGGCTTTCGACTTAGTTCCTAGGGCAAAACTATGGGAAGCCCTCAGACTTATGGGTCTCCCCCTAGAACTCCTGGAACTAGTCAGGCGCCTACACGAGGATAATTTTGCCCAGGTAAGGTGGGGGAGACAGGGTCAGGTGACCAACGGCTTTCCTGTCGAACGAGGGGTGCGCCAGGGCTGCGTGTTGATCCCCACCCTGTTTCTCCTTTTCATCAACCAGGTAGTTGCAGTTTTTACTAACACGCAAACAGATGCACCTACCCTGGGCGGATCAAAATATCCTATGTTAATATTCGCCGACGACACCCTGCTCCTTTCTAAAACCCGGAGCGGGTTACAGGCAGCCCTGAATAGGTTTGCTGAGTTTTGTAAGAACAATGATCTGCAGATCAACGTTGACAAAACCAAATTTATGGTTTTCAACAAAAATAAACCAATCAAAAGTTCGGTTACTCTGAACGGTGCCCCAATTGAACAGGTCAAGGTCATGACATATTTGGGCGTGACTCTTGATCATCAACTTAGTTGGAACCCCCAGTTGGAGGCTCTAAAACTTAAATTTGTTCGCCTTACGGGATGCTTACTGCAGGAACAAAAAAAATCCCTGACCAAACGCATTATACCAGCGGTAAAAATTTATGAGGCCAAGGCTAATGCTGCTACCCTGTATGGAGCTGACATATGGGGTTATAAGGACTTGTCAGCACTGACCACAGCACAGAATAGGTTTCTACGGAACCTGGTTGGGCTTCCACAATCCTCACCAATAAAACCACTGCTCTTAGATCTAGGTTGTAGACCTCTGGACGAGATGGCGCAGTTTCGTCTCGTGGCACTCTGGCGTCGCCTCTGGACGACTCCAGAGCTTAGCCTTTTCGCCCATGAATTGGATGAGGTCAAATCATTGTGGGGTGCTCATAGAATTCCATGGCTCCGGGAAGTGAAACAAATATTGTATTCAATGGGCCTCTCTGAGCTGTGGTCATATCCTGAATGCTCCAGGTTTCCATCGAAACAAGAGTTTAAGGATCTTTTCTGGGCTACAAAAAAATCTACGCTGGTCACTCATTCTTCGGACAATAGTCTAACGGGACTCTTTTTAACACATAAGGTAACACCGTCCCTTGAGCCCTATTGGGATTTGATTTGCGAAACCCTAGACCGTAAACTGTATCATCAGTTTCGGGTAGGTACATTGCCCATCAACTCCTTTACTACGAAGTGGGCGAAGAATACAAGCAATAAATGTTTTTTTTGTCCCGACCAGGTAGAAAGCATTGGCCATCTTTTTTTTGCATGCCCAGTATATCGATCCCCTCGATTGAAATGGCTGAAAGCTATATGTATAACCTTGAATTGTGGGGGACATCGTGAAGCCCTGCTGAAATTACGTGATATACGAACTGAAATGTCTGTGATTTGCGTAGCCAAATTTCTGGGGTGGGCGTGGCTGATCCGTTCAATGAAATTGAAAACCCTTTTAAATTAATTGTCATGAAATGATTGTATGTTCATTGTTGCTACACTTTTTTTATATAATTTGTGGGCATGTTCGAAGTAGTTTTTTAAAATGTTATGTAATGTATGTCGTCTTTTATGAATTTTATTCGAAATAAAGACAAAATGAAACTGATAAAATTCCTCATCCACTCCTAAAGAAATCTTTAAAAATGGAGTGGGATTGGACGTTAAAATATATACAAATAGGTGTTTAGGTTGTGATGGTCCAATGACCTTTGCTTCTGCACCAACATGTTTCAGCCCTTCCTACTTGGCCTAAATAGGTCCTCGGCTTTCGTCTGCGTGGGATGTAACAAAGTTACTTCCCCCAAAGACTTGAGTGCATATGAACTATTTCTCTCAAGCACCTCTAAGTGTTAAAAACTGGAACAAGCCTAATGCTTGCCACTGGTCTGGATGAGGAATTACCTATTCAGGAAAAAAGATATTTATTCATTGTTAAATACATTGCGATTACATTAGATCACCATCATTACATTGATCCCCCTGGAGTCGTTGTTGTGGGGGTGTAGGCCTTTTCACCCAGTACACCAACTCTTACTAACCCAGCATGGTGCTGTAGTGATTGAATCATATGTATATCAAGTTTAACATGCCACATACATTCTTTTAAAAGTACACATTCACTCCCATTTCTAATCTACTGTGATGGTTTTTATGGTTTCTTTGCACTCACCCCAACACTTTAAAAGCAAAGGATTCTCATGGGAGCACAGGAAGGAGGCCTTGTAGTCACACTCTGTGGGTGACAAAGGTTATTATGGATTCTAAACATTATATCAAAAGGTTGTCATTTCGGAAGGTTTAGTTAAGTCAGGAGGTTGCAACAAGAAGGTTTTGTTAACCAACAGGTTTTTCTCAACAACGAGGCTCTGAAAAAATAGTGGGGATTTCAGTTTAGGTGCCTCCACCTTCGTTTAAGCAAAAGTCCTGTGTGTGACCGGCCCCCTCCAAACAACTTAATTCGTCAAGGGTCCTGCCCTGCTTCCACCTACTGATGCTTGGGCTCCCCCCGGCTTGCACGAGTGCCCTGGATCGGGTCCGTAGCTACATGCTGAGGATTTTGTGCTTCAGGGATTAAGTGCCACCTCGTTTTGACACGCCCACCGGGCGTGGTTCAACGTGTTCATAGGCTGTTGCTGGGGCCTTGTTGTGACGCGTACATGCCAGTAGCATGATAGACAGGGTTTTGTCGATTTCAATAAAGCATCTGTATTGTGTCACAATTATACTTGTCCAAATAGGCTTCTATCAACTCTATACATTTGCGGTTACCTAAATCAGAGAATAGAGTGTGACGGGGCTTGTATGGTTCCGTTACATGTATCCTTTATGTCACATTCCCATTGGGCTCTCTATAAAGCTGGTTTAGCATGGGGCAAATTGGAGAGGCTACAGGCTTTTGGGTCAATCTCCAGAAGCCTCAACCTCTCGGTAATGCCCGCTAAGCTGGCACAACTGGCTGCCCAATACTCGCTGCAGTTATTTCCTATTCTATTCCCTATCTGGGTGTCCATGTAGAATCCACTGTGAAGGAGACCGCTGTGATCAACTACCAAACCTTCCTTCAGCAGGTACGGGTGGGCCTTGCCTAATGGAAACATTACCAACTTTCATGGCTTGGACGAGTGGCCGGGCTGAAAATAACCATAATCCCGATGGCACTGTTTCTGTTCCAAGCTCTTCCTCTTCAGCCCCCATTAGCCAAGCTCTAATCACTGCAGGGGGGAATCAACTGCTTTGTCTGGGTGAGATAGAGACCCCGCATGAGTTGCGTACTGAGCTACTGCTTGTCCCGGGCACGGGGATCCAAACCTCTTACTTTACTATCAGGCAGCAGAGCTTTGCTTCCTAGAGGAATGGAGCTGTGAAGAGTCTAAGAAGCATAGGCTCTTCTCGGTCAGGGCCATAGCAGACAAACATCTTTGGAAGAGCCATTTTCTGAGGTGCTTGCAGAGAGCATGGGGACTTTACTCATCCCACATCATCAAAGCCACTCTCGACGTATTGAAGTGAGTGGCGACTCGGAAGGCCCTGACATTGTTCCCGTCCCTGTTGACTCCTATCTTGTGTAAAACGTAAAAATTGCAATGGAGTGTTTTTTTCTACATTATATGTCTGCTTTACTGAGGTACAAGTACGCAGATTAATTAGTTTGCCTTACTTACATTGTTGCTTGACTTTTAAACCCCATATGCAATCAATTTATGTAAAACTTAAAAATTGCAATGGAGTGGTTTTTTCTACATTATATGTCTGCTTTACTGAGGTACAAGTACGCAGATTAATTAGTTTGCCTTACTTACATTGTTGCTTTGTTGTTGTGTTTTGTATGTTGAGGGTCACAGCTGTACCCGCTTGACATTCTCTCTAAGAAATACTTTATTTTGCATCTATTGAAAAAATAAAAATCCTGTCCGGACGGACGGAAGACATACTACTTATTAAGTATATGGTCATTTTTTCTCTGTATATTTTTTTCATATAGGGACCACTGTTCTTTGTAATATGTAATGCCCAAGGTCCCTATGTTATACCTTAAGGGTTCCCTTGTTTTGTTGAAACACCACTGTAGAGCGAGGCACACCGCACACAACACTGCAAGATTTGAAACAGCCACTAAAATTGCGACCTACTGCTACCTCACACCAGCATTACTTCACTGGGGTAAACCTATGTGTAGTGCTGATTTCTGGAGAGGCTGAGGATCCCCTGAGACCCTGCTATACCTATGATGGGACTGTCCAAAGCTTATCCGTTGTTGAGACACACTACTGGCTGACATTAAACACAATTTTGAGACACACTTATCTTGCTTTCTCTCTTATGTGATCCTAGGCTTACCCATTGTAGTAACATTCCCACTTAAATCTTGAAAAGGGCATCCAATTGGTCTGCATTGGGAGTGATGGAGCAAGTTAAAGAACAAAATTTTGTTCAAACTTGCGAAGTTAATCTATCTTAACAAAAAGTAATACGTCTAATAAGTTTGTGGTGAAATTTTTAATCAACCTAGTTTAAAAGATGCATTCACGATTGCACACGTGGGACTAATGTGCTTTTTGTTGGAAACGCAAAGAAAAATTAATAAACTAACCTTGTCTATTGTCTTTGTCAGTATTAAATGCGGCAGTTTAATTTAATGGCATGTGCTTATTATATTTGCTTATGTTATGTCTTTTGTGATAAAAGTTCTTGGAGTTCCTGTCACTCGAAAAGGACAGGTAAATATAAAGCTGCATTTTCGTGCTAAAAGTTGGCGCAGGATATGGCTGACAGAGCTGCAGACACGAAAGCTTGTCCAGAGTAATTTCCTGCACATGCGCAGCTGTGAAGAATTTTGCTGCAAAGTCGTTATGAAAGAGAGCGACTTCCTTGTCGTGTTGAACGTGTTCACGGAGGCAGCCAAGGACAACATTTTTGTTATGCCTGCCAAGGTTAGGAAGTAGATGTCCTACGCTCGTGAAAAAGCATCCTTCTTGAGGAAACCGAGGTTGTGGAATTGAAAAGACAATGGGCCTTATATGAAACCCGGATAGTGGTCACGAGTCGAATGACTTAATAATTTTATCATGGACTGACACGGGACAGCCAATGAAAAGCTTGGAATGGCTCAAAAGAATGTAAAATGTAGAAAGTTTAGCTAGAGAGAAAGGTATAAATTATGACACCATGAGTGGAGAAAAACTCTTACTTTCTGATTCCTGAATGGTGCGTTATGCTGATGGACCTTTGGCGCATGTAAGGACAGCAAATTTAATGATTTATTCCTTTTTAGGTAAAGACAGATTGAGACAGGGAAAATAGATTCAGGGAAAGGAAACCGTTATTTTCTTCATGTTTCTGAGCTAACTTTGAAATGTCAGTTCTAATTTTCATTTCCATATTAAAATGCTGCTTTCATTATTGCTTATGAAATAAAGATTTAAACGTAAAATGCTCTTTCTTTATGAAAATAAAGCAAATAAAAATTAGATTTTTAATGACAAGCTGGTCTTGTTTATTCATGGTCTAGTTTCCATTAGTTGGTCCATCAACATAGTGGTTTGATCTCTTTAAATTTGTTTTTAAGTCATGACAATGAAAAATAAACTGCAGTTGTACATATTAGTGTAAATAATGTGTGATTAGAGTAGAAATCAAATCACTTGATTCAGCTGCTCAATTTATGTCTCATTGGTGTTATGGGCCTGTATAAGCGTATAAGTGTTTTATAATTAATGGTGAGTTTTGAGGTGATAGGTAGCGTTTGTGAGACAGTTTTTCTATAGGAGCGCTGGATCAGGAGCGACCCCTCTAAACCATGTTCTCCTACTGGGGTACGGAGAACCTCC
This sequence comes from Lissotriton vulgaris, assembly GCF_964263255.1. Lineage (NCBI taxonomy): Eukaryota > Metazoa > Chordata > Amphibia > Caudata > Salamandridae > Lissotriton > Lissotriton vulgaris. The sequence goes on along the minus strand of NC_141689.1, from coordinate 1,074,892,890 downwards.
TATCCCATACAGCATGGCATCACAGACTATTGCGGATCCTAGGAATGGAACAACTGACGCTTTCACTGACCAACCAGACGGACTCGTACGGGTAGCTGTGGCATTCATACAAAGCTCTCCTCTCTACTGAATTGAATGAACTCCCCTGCCCTTGTTACCTTCACTTATTACGCCTGATGGCGTCCGACGTCCCTGAGCAGGAAGAGCAGCAGATTAGTGGAGCACAGGAAGATGGCCTTTAGTTCCCTTAGACACACTTTCTTGGCGTGAGTACCGGTACCCCCGGGGGAGGAGTCAGGGGAGACGTAGTATGTGGTGGCTGTGAGCTAGTTGTCTCCCCTCCCTTTTTTTCAGTTGTCCAATATTCCCATTGGGAGTTTCTACTTACAAGTGTGTTGTATTCTCTTGTGATATTGATGTGCAATAAAACAGATTTGAATGATGAAGTAAGCTGTGACCTCTTGACTGGACAATAAATAGCCTTTCAATTGTGTCATTAGACACCAAAATGGCGTTTGACAGGATGGAGTGGCCTTTTCTGTTGCTTCTCTGGATCGGTACAGCTTTGGCCCACGTTTTATGTCCTGGTGCTTCTATTATATGCTAAAACCCCTGGCTCGCATTTCAGTAAGTGGTGGCAGATCTGCTGATTAGCAGAGATGCCCCAGAAGTAGTAAATCTGCCCCACAATCTCTACTTAAAGTGCAGTAACTCACGCCAGCACCAAAAACCAATCAGATCAAGAAACCTTTGTTGGGTTTGCAACGAACAGTCACTTCTTCAGAGAGGACTGGATGTTTTTCAGTCTCAAAAGAGAATTGTCTCAGAGCTGTTCACTAATAGCTAGCAGTTGTGTGGGTGTAATGTCGCAATTTTAGAGCATCCACCCAGAGGATTAGTGACCGCATCTGTCACTGATCGGAGGCGTGTCGTCGTAACTATTAGTAAGATCTGTGGTACATTTGGGTAACCACGATACTTTTATTACGAACTTGATAAAAACAGATTTTAACGTCTGCCAAAAAAGAGCGACATGTATAAACGCCTGGAATTTCCTCAATATGTATTTGCCTTTAATTGCATTTATGTCACAGTTTTCACAACTTTTGATAGCCCTAACCACTGTTTGTTCGATAAATCACTGAAAAGTTGAGCAGAGATTACTGTCAAAATTATGGACAGGCCGATGGTCAAATCCCCAAGTACAAAATATAAGGTAGCACTTGCCTTTTCTTATCCGTATACACTAAAATGACCCATAATTCTCTTTTTTATACGCTGGCGAAATAGAACCTTGCTTTTTTTCCTTTCCCTCAGTTACATTGCTATTGGCTCTGAGGTATAGACCACAGATTTGGAGATGGTAACTAATTGCAGCACATTATGCTGCTGCCGTGTGGCTCATCATTGCCTGATGGCAGTCAATTACCATCTGAGCCCCTAAGAGTCCTATCTATAACATTCGCTCTAATAGAGCCTGGGAAGAACATTTCCCCCATTAATTTTAAAGCTGTGTGGGTTTACTCTTTTACTGTATAGCCCAGCTGAGTGATGACCCTCCTACTACGCGTCAGAATTAGTAGACTAAAACCCACCATTGGATTTCACCTGGGGTTCCCGGAACGTGCATTGTAGTTCGATATCTTTCTGCATTATTCAGTAAAGTATCATTAATTGTTGCTACAGATGTGGTAGCAGCTTTCTTGAACTAAAATGGCGCCAAGCAAGCTGGCATTGCAGCTTCCACTCCAAATCTCTCCCCATAATTCCTATTTGTAAAGCACAAACATATCACCCCTTAAGGATTTCAAGGTGCTGGGGGCTGTCGGGGAGATTAAGGGGCAGATGTATCATCCGTTCTTTTTGTCGCAAATGCTGCCATTCGCAAAAAAGCAGCGTTTGAATAGAATAGAATAGAAGCCATTTGTAAAGCGCCTGGTTACTCAAAACAGAGTGTCCCCGCGCTGAAAACTGCAAAGGAGCCTGTAGGAATGAATACAGGGGAAAAAAGGACAGGGCCAAGGGGGAGAAAGGGGGATCAGATGCGGGGGAAGAGGAAAGTTTTCAATTTTCCTCGAAAGTTTGTTTCAGAAGGTTCCATCCGCATCTCGATGGGGAGTTCGTTCCAACCTTTGGCAGCCAGGTATCTGAACGAGGAGCCGCCCATCTTGGCTCTGGTTATCTTAGGAATTTTAAACATCATCGTACCAGAAGATCTAGGATTCCGGGTAGGGCGATGTATTGTAAGTAGACTGTGCAGATAGTCTGGGCCAGTTCCATGGGCTATGCGGTGGGCGAAGCACAGGGCCTTGAATTTAATTCGCTCCCTGATGGGGAGCCAATGGAGTCTAGTCAAGGCCATTTTCCCTGAGGCTCTTCGAGGTAACTTGAGCACAAGGCGACAAAAAAATCGGCAAATGCGATGTATGAAGAAAATCGCATCGCAAAATTAAGGAATCACAAAATTTGCGACTCCTTATATAAAACTTCTACCTGATTTGTGTGGCTGAGCCTAGCACCTGTGACAGGAACCGATCAAACAAAAGACAATGGGAGTCTCTCAGTAGGACACTAGGCTCGGGAACGGATCAAACCAGGAACAATGAGGATTGTTCGCAGGGACTCTCAATTTCCCTAGTTCCTGGTGCAGAGCACAAGGCTGATGTTAGGATGGGCCACTTCCTACTGTTTTGTAAAAAAAATATCCTGGCATCCAGTGAACCTTTTGCTCCCTCACCCCCACTGGACAACTTAGGCCAAACCGGGCGTCTGTCCCTCGGGAAGGGAGGAGGAAGAGCGGATGGGACACCTGCAGCTCTTTCTTTTGTTTAAATATAAAATACATGATGTCTGGTGGGCTTTCTATCTCCCGGTGGGGAGGGATGGGGCATATTTGTGACAACCTCTACCACTGGGACAAATTTCACATTTGCCCCCGCTATTGCTTCTGCTTGGGTGGGGGTATGACATTAGGCACTGTGGGCCGCCCCGTACTTTTGTTTCTTTCAGCGCAATTATCAAATCCTTTGTTTCTAGTTGGCTTTCTGCCCCCCAGAGCAAATTGTGTCTTGTGGGCTTTTTATCTACCTAGCCATCCCCATTCTTTTCCTGGTGTGGTGTGCCTTTTAGGGTGGGGCAGGGGCCTATGCATGGTAGGCCACCCTCACAACTTTTTTGTTTATGATTTTTCCTCCTGTCTAGTAGTCTTTCGGCCTCCCTGGGCTGGGGCAGATTGGGGCAATCCCCCAATGTGGACCTTGGAGGAGCAGAGAGACCGAAATGACCCCTTTTCAGTGTTGGGGCATGGCCCTATGCATGGTCGGCAACCCCCTCAATTTGGTTCCAAATATTCTATGATGCCTTGTGGGCTTTCTTCCCCCAGCAGGGGCCAGATTGTAGGTAAACATTTGCATTTGCCTAAAGGGGATGCAGAAATATAGACAATATTTGGGGACAAGGAGAGCACAGGTTCATGCCCAAGGGACTAATCCCCCCACTTAAAAAGTATCCCGTTTCTAGTGAATACACCAGGCCATCACATCCCACAGAGACTGGCGCTTTGCAGAGTAAGAGAGATATTGTAGAAAAGCTGAGCGTCTCAGCATTCCAGGGTTCCTTACCTTTTTGCACATTTTCTTGCAAGGGTTCGAGAAATGGGCTGTTTTTAGAGCCCTAATTGCTCGCAGGGAAGCAGGAAGCCATTTCCTGTGTACCGATCCTGCAAATGTCGTAATCACATCACAAATGTGATTGAGTCATTTGCAAGACTGTCACAACCCCCTGGGCCATGGTGGCATAGTCTTCCAATTTCACCCAGGGGGCTATGACGGTGAAATATGTGTCCAGGACACTGAGTGTGTGGCTGTAGTGAATGCTGTGACTGATTACGATTCTGTTATTTCGGAGGATGATTGGAAGGTGGCTTGTAAGAGTGATCAGGTTTTGAGTAAGGTGGTTGAATATATCACTCATAGCTGGCCTGAACCAAAATGTCTAAATGGGAATTTGAGGATTTGGTGTCTGAAGAATTATCGGTGGAAAATGGCATAGTATGGCGTGGGAACAGATTTGTTCCACTTGCTGAGTTACTTAAAATGATTATAAACAAGGCACATCTCGGTTCTACTAAAACCGGGATGAAAATAATACAACACTATTGGTGGCCTTCTTTGGATAGTCAGGTTAAGAATGTGATTGACAGTTGTCCGGAGTGCCTCCTTTCTGACAAGCACTGGCGGACGATGAAAATCCCTTTACATCCGACGCAGTTTCCCAAATGCTGCATGGGATAAAGTAGGCCTGAATTTTTCAGGGCCATATTCGGTGCTTGATCATGAAATGAGGTATGTTATTTTGGCTGTCGATTATTTTTCAAAATGGATGTATTTCAGTTTTGTTGGGGCACCAGATACTGAGGCAACTATCGCATTCCTCAGTAAGATATTCTTATTGGTGGGTGCACCCAAAGTTGTTGGAACAGAAAACGGAACACATTTCATGTCGGAAAATGTTTGTGTAAGTTCTTAAACTGAAAGGATATCAAACATCTTAAAGTGGCATTGTGCTTTCCAGCGTCTAATGGCTTCGTGGAGAGGGGGAATAAAGTTGTAAAAGAAGGGATCCAGACTGCCTTGGTTTTTGGTTTGGATGTGAGTGAGTTTGTTGAACAGAAAGTGTGGAACCAGAAGCCTGCTGATCGCTCCCGCTCCGCGTGGGTGAACTCTGTGGGTGGAAACCAGTTTCACAGTCGTTGCCGGATAAAATAAGTAGGAAGGTGAGTCTGGTGGTACTGAAGAAACGTATGTATTGCTGTGATTCCACCCACAGCATGAAGCAACCTTCAGGCTCGGTGATCGGACGGCAACTGACTTGATGCCATTCAAGCCCTGGTCAGTGTCCATTCCATGCGCGGGACACATTCAACATTGAGCAACAATGATCAAGTCCCGCGCACAGCCGACGCGAGACGCACATTCAGTAATTACAGTACAGATGGGGCGAGGACACTGGAGCAGCACACAACAGCTTCTGCTCTGGTGTCAGGGGATTGAACATGACTTACACGTCCATGACGCCTGATTATGAGCTTAATGGACGTGGAGGTCACATCCATAGCATCCAAGCGGTTAACTTGCCCACATTGTGGCTGTGGTAGTGAAGTCACTCCTGTTGTTATTGCTGTCATCGTTTCTGTGCACCAACTCCTACCTCACAGGTTGTCCTTGACTGTGCCCCCTGAACCTGAAGACCTCCGTCATAGCCGGCTTGTTCAGGGACCATCTTGGAATAGGTCAGCAACTTAAAAAATAGTGAATTTTAGTTTGAACAGCAAAAAAAATGTTTTGATTTGAGGCTCGTGTTATAGGGGCTGCCGTGCTGCTTGAAAAAACACAAGCGGTTTCAGCTTAAGCAGGGCATGTCGGGCCTGTAGTAAGGGAAACTCATTAAAGTAAATAGTGCTTACAGACTAAAAAGGTCCGTGTAACAACCAAAGTAAATGGGCCAGTAGCTATGGGAGGTTACAAATGAAGACAAGGCGTTACTAAGGAGGGACTAACAAGCCTTTTAACGAATCCGAAGGCAGCATTTACGAAGGACAATGACACAAGCCAATGAAAACTATGAGCGGAGAGTGGGAGCGGCTTCTCTCCCATAGTCTACTACAGCAGTCTCGCAGAGCCAGCAGCGAATGCATGCTGCCGCTAGGCTCGACCTAAAAACTGTCATTTATAGGCAGCACGCTTAAACACTTAAATGTGGCGTGCATTCTCCCGCAGTGCGGGAGAATTAATGAGCGGGCAGGGCTTTGATGTCCAACGGACATGCACTGCACCAGGCATGTCCGTTATCAGGGAGGCCAAGCATGATGCACCAAAAAGACTTTGTTTGATCCTTTTTCCCACTTACGGTATACCAGGATATCGTCGCATCTCACGTTGCTCTACAAATTTGTGAGTTTTGTAATTCTCTACTTTGAATTACGACTGTCCTCATGAATCTAAACCCCTAATGACTTTCAATCTCCATTGAATGAAATGCGTTATCTGGAGCCCATGTTTATGATGTCATTTAAATAAAGGAATTATAAACATAAATGAATTTGGTCAGTCTTTTATTATTGGAAAAGACAGTCCGGTTGTGCACCTCTCCATGTTTATCCAGTATCTGATCTGCCTTGCAGTCTGCACCCAACAGCGGCAGGTGCAGGAGTTGGATGTGCATACCTTTCCAAATCATTACATACAACATTGCCAAGAGGAACATAGCGGTGAGGTGCGGCTATCTGGGTCCGCCGTTGGTCTGTGTTTGTTGTTGAATATAGCTACCTTTGATCTGAGTGCTTGGTTCAATAGTGGATTATTCTTGTCTCAAAAATAATAATAATACATTGCATGGCAAATTTGAAAGTTGTGTTATTTAAAAAACATCACTTGCAAAATTGTGAATACATTTAAAATGGTTAAATGTAAAAATTGTAATGCATATGGCTGATACCTTCAGATTTTATTATTTAAATTTTCCTTTAGTGGCATATGCTTGCAATAAAAAATAAAACAAAGTATTACCCTTTCGATGCGCCCATCAGCCAACGACCATCGCGAGCACTACCTCTGTAGTGCTGCACACGTCCGTGGGCCGACGCGGTGCCGCCCACCCAATAAAACCTCTGCACCGTGGCGGAATTGCCACCGCGGTTAAGTGGTTAACCGGTTAACTATGGGACAGCTTGCCCAGGCCAAACCTGGTGGCTTTGCCAATGCTTTTTAATTAAGCTGGGAGGTTTTAGATCTGGTGGAGTCATAGAGGCTGACGCCAAATCCACTAATCACTTTTATGCAGGAATTGATGAAGAAAGAAAGGGTCAACTGCTTGTACAGGTACAAATGTTTGCCAGTGCAAGAAACATATAGTTCACCATAGTTTTTTATTTCTTGAAATATCCTCCGAGCAAGTACTAAAAATGCTGGGCCTCATTTATGAAAACTGTTGCATCGCTATGACGAAACAACGACTTGACAGTTTTCACAGTGCCCTCCTTGCGACACGATGCATGTGCCGTATTTAATGTACAGCGCTCCATGTAGGAGTTACAGATGTGTCAGTATTACTGACGTAGCTGTAGGCTCAAAAGTGGTGCATTGCTTGGGTGTGTCTGAAAACAGATGCAACTCTAGCAATGTGTCCTTTCACATGGTCAAGGCCGATGTGAAAGGCCGTATGTCAGTCTTACGCGTGCCTCAGGTGTAAGATTTTGATGCAGTAGCATCATAGAAGTGGCGCATTAAAATCTAATAGATTTCACTGCGCCAATTTTACGAAGCTTTTTGCCGGGGAACACCCTACCTGCAGACATTATACCTGACACAGGTATAATGTGGCACATGGCTTTACAAAGTGACGCATCTGCTTAAATGCGTCACTTTGTGAATACGGTGCATTGTGGTACATTTTTTTACGCCGCCGGTGGGTCACAAAAAGTAACGCAGCGGTGGCGTAAAAGTGTCATAGGCCTCATAAATAAGGCCCACTACGTTGTGCAACTCAGACTATGTAGGAATGGGTACACAGTCGCCCACCACTTGTGAAGTTTTTAAGTGTGCTTCACTTTAGCGATATTAGTTCCTTAATGCAAACAGTGTTCATGGTTGAAGGAATGTCAACTTTTTTTGTGGTATTCTCTATCAAGTGCTAGACGCCATGCATGTGTATAGGAATGGTTTAATTTCTTCCTGACTGATGATGCAGAGGGGAGGAAAGCGAAAGCAGCGTTTCATATCCTAGCCAGCATCCATAGCGTAGTGGGTGCTTTGGAATGTTCTCATGTTTGAGGTTCCACAACATGCACAAGAGCAACTTTTTTTTTGTATTTAGTTGACCATCTTTGAAATGTCCTGCCCAGCAGATCTCACTACAGCATACAGCAGGTCATGTTTGCTCATGAGGCTTTTATACAGTGCAGTGGCAGTTTTCAGAGGAAACACAAGGAGTTTTCCAGGCATTCGGGGAATACTCAGATAATTAACTTCCCCTACAATAGTTCGGTTTCATGAAAACTAAAAATAATTGTGAAATGAGGTTAAAAAAATGCAATATCTTTTCAGTTAGAATAACAATTGAAAATCCATTCACTAGGTTATTATTATTATTATTATTAGTAGTAGTAGTAGTAGTAGTAGCAATAGTAGCTGACTACTGAGCCCTTATTTATGAAGGCTTTCACTTCCATTGCATCACTTTTTTGTGATGCTGCGGCAGCGTAAACAATGCACTACACTGCGCCCTATTTACAAAGAACACATCGAGGCAGATGCTTCACTTTGTGAAGCCCTGCACACATTATACCTGCTTCAGGTATAATGTGTGCAGGGTGGGCGTTCCCACTTAAAAAAGCCTTGTAGAAGTGGCAAAATTTCACTGCGCCACTCCTATGACTTGACTCCATCACAGTCCTTACAGCTGCTTCAAGCAGCCATTAGGAGTGACGCAGGTCCTTTTACATGGGACTCGCCCCATATATAATGACACATTACTGGAGTTGTGTCAGTTCACCGACACACTTTATTTGGAAAACAAATTTGCACCGGGTGTAGTGCACAATAATAAACTGTTTAGCAGTTAGACTTTAGAACCGTGATCGAATTATACAACCAATACTGCTGTGATACAAAAATATTCCTTTTTTATTTCACTTCTTTTTTTCATCTTATAAATTATTTCAAATATTATAAAAAACATACATACATATAATCAATGATTTGGTCCATAAAATACACATTCTAGATCCTTCTCTATATCCATTTAAACCACAAGTTGTTACAAAGTATGATATACCTATGAGGTATAAATGCCTTCAGCTACTAAGCAAAAACAGTCACAGTTGATCTAGTACGATATATCTAAATGTTGTTCAATTAGACACAAAACATATGTCAATGTCAAATAAACTGATTGCTGCTGTTGATTGCCAAATGCCACATATGCACTGATTTTCAGAAGACACTGGTTACAGATCTTTACTATCACCAACACGTTTCGGCAAAAGCCTTCCTCAGGGTTTTCATACCATTGGTTTACTAGAATGGAAAAAGATTTTACTTCAATGTATTATGCAAAATGCTATAAAGGTCTATGGTACAACTGCAAACTACAATAATAGCATTGAGATGTTTCATTAGAGTCTATCACCCTCCCCTAAATACATGGTCAACATGGTTCAAAGGTTCCAGTTCCGCTTTAAAGTACAACAGTATTTATTAATACAAAACTTGTGAACATATAACATACAAACTCTTATAACACCCCTAATGTGTGTCCAAAAGGTTGATTCTACACAGATGTAAATTAGTTCTTAGTTTTTCCCTTTTGGGTTTATATACCTGACATAGTTGTCAATCTTCAATTTAACATAGATACTAGTCTTATAGACTAGATGTTATTATTAACATGCTTTCAGTCATCTTTTCAAGGTTGTTGGTAATTTTGTGATATCGCAGGATCTTATTTTCCTAGGTTTCTCTTTATGCCTCTGCTCCAATATGCTGGGATTTATGGGAAAAAGAGGTATGTTTCTATCTGTAAATATACTCCATTTCATTTTCTGATGAGCCCTGACATCTTTGTGCTAACATTTGTATACACATGGTTGCATTTACCAGATCTATTTGGTTCACTTTCCTCACTTCAATATATGTATCTACTGGATCAAGGAACTTCACTGTACACGCACTCAATCAATATCGGCATGTCACTGCAATGGTAAAATAATGTATATTACCTAATTATTCTATGTATGGAATCCTAATTATTATATCTATTAGTTACCCAATCTATCGTTATTATGTCCTTTGATTGCTTGTATTCCAACATGGGATTCAACATAAAATCAAGTGAATTGGTTCATGGAATTTGAAGAATATATAGTATTGCTCTAATGATAAATTAATCTCTATTACCTATAGAAACTTATAATTTTCGATATCTAACTAAACTACAAGGAGACTGTTGAGGGAACAAACAGAATACTCACCTCTTAGATTATCGCCAGAAGCTTGATGAGTCAAGTAGTAACATTCAGATATTTAATTGATATATATGTTGGAAATTATAATAAATCAGACTATATTAAATTCAATAATTCTAAAAAATTCCATTACAAAAAATAAGGGCAATAGACTAATGATTATAGATCCTACGGTCTAGTATTTAAAAATAACAACATATAAACATTTCAAAAATGGGGGAATGTGCGCTCGAATTGTACAGGCATGCCGTCAAGAATCGCAAATTTAAGTTTTATAACCTTAACTCCTTAAAAGATGTTAGAGTGTAACTTGTATATTACAGACAGTGACTTGTGCGATATTATTTAAGTGAACAGTCAACAGGCTCAAAGGTAATCGTTCTCTTAACTTACTACCTTTCCAATATTATGCAGGCGCTTCGTCAAAAAATAGCTAATTAAAGTTGTATATCCTTAACTCCTTAACGAATATTGGCACGTAACTTATCTATTGCAGCCAGTGACTTGTGCGATATTATTTAAATAAACAGTCAACAGGTTCAAGGTTAATCGCTCTCTTACCTTCCTACCTTAACGCCGATCCTTGCAGGCTCTCGAACCTCAAAACAATATTTCGAAATACAAACTTCGCCCGGCCTATTTCTCCATTAAAATAGCCTGACATAGTGAGTATATGTTATGTAATGACGACACTATTGTGCGCCCTAGTAAGCTGCAATATGTGAAATGGATCTGCCATGTTGGGTATACTAGTAGCAAAGAAATAGTTTTTATCTACGATAGTTATTGTTTTGTGCGCCTTAGTCGGTTGCAAATACATAAGTGGATCTGCCATGTTGGGTGTACTTAACTTTCAATAAACTAGTTATTAACTACGATAATTATTGTTTTGTTAAGCGCATATCTAGAACGGAACTATTATACAAACAGTGCGTATCTGTATTACGCGTTATTATATGTGCCGATTTTTAATAAGACACTTTTTATCCGAAAATTTTAATTTTGGCTAATGACTGAAGCCAAACTTAACAAAATGATAACACTAGTGTCTGCCTTAGTCAAAGATACCAATGTCTACCTTAGTCAAAAACGCTATGTTAGTATAAATGACGCAATGATAGAGCTAATATCTTCCTTAGTAAAAGATATTAATGCCTACCTAGATCAAAAGCACTATGTTAATAAATCTGCCATATTATATATACTGGCTTTCAGAAAAATACTTCTTTCCACTGATACTTTATTAACTGAAACCAATCCTTATAGATGATACTAAATAGTTAAAGGCTCACCCTATATTTCTATCCGTGTAGATTATGATCACAGATGGTCATGATCAATTTGATATTAAAGAGATGCTATTTATTAATATGGATGACACTACTAGAATTGATGTTAACTTTTTACTTATTTTAATAAGGCGCTATAATTACCTATTTTCCCTAGTTCGGATGTGATATATATATATAGTGCCTATGTACACATATGTTATGTGTATATAATGTTTACCCACGACCGCAATATATGGGGCGTAGGACCATCCTGTACGGGCCTACATTTTATCTGCTTTGCAGCAATTATGTTACATCAGTAGATCCAAAAATCTAAATTTATGTATATTACATAGACATTTGATTTGCTAACTACATCATAACAGTATGTCCCCCTTAATATGAGACATAAGTCCAGCTAAATTACCTTCATATTATTGATAAAATATACTTTGGCTGAATGAATTAGCAGACTAGTTCCACTTAATGGCCTGATCCCAAGGTATTTCAAGGTTCAAGCCTTTTACTGCAGTACCCAAGATGAAGATCCAATATATTTCTCTCAATGTCCGAATAGATTCTGAAGATTTCCCTTCTTTCTAACAAATTCTCTCTAGTATGTACCAATGCATATCCTCAGGTGCATGTTTTTTTCCAAATAATAGTTGACTATGCGGGCTGTTGTTTTTTCGTCCTGATAGCAGACCTATGCCCCATAAGCCTCAAAATCAGAGATTTTCCAGTCTCACCCACATATCCCAATTCACATGGGCAAATTATTAAGTACATGACATTTGATGTCTTGCAGTTATTCAGATCAGTGGATGTTATCACTTGCCCATTAAAATGTAATGTTGGAGCTTCTATTGCTGTTGCACAAGATTTGCAATTCGCACATTTGAAATTGCCTACCACAGGTTGTAGTCCAGTGATACTCATTTGTTTTGGTGTGCTTCTCGTATTCATGCAGGAGTGTACCACATGATCTTTTAAGTTTTTATTACGCTTGTATGCGAACATAGGTTTAGCAATCTTATCTTTGTTTGGTGTATCTGCATTTAAGATCTGCCAGCTAGAATACACTGCCTGTCTTATCCTCTCATTTAGAATTGAATGTCGAGTCATGAAAATGAGAGGAGGTTCTTTTTTTGCTTTGGCGCTCTTTAGAAAATGCTGACGGTCAAAAAAACGAGCCCTTTTGTAGGAATCTCTAACAATCTTTCTCGGATAGCCCCTAGCCAGGAACTTCCTCTTCATATCCTCAGCTTTGGAGTCATAATCACAGATGTTAGTTCAATTGACCCTTAGGCACAAAAATTCTCCGAAGGGATACTATTTTTTTGGATTGCAGGATGATAACTATCATAATGTAGTAGGGTGTTCCTGGCTGTTGCTTAACAAATAAGTCAACCATCAGGACCAACACACCACACTTGATTAGTACATCCAGATATTCCACTTGTTTTGTACTGATGGTATATGTGAAATGTATATTCTCATCATACAAATTTATCCAGTCAACAGACTGGAGCAGATTCTCATAGCTATCTTTACAGATAAAGAAAACATCATCTGTGAATCATGACCATTTGGTCACTGATTCATAGAAAGGAGCAATTTCGTTAAATACATATTTCTTTTCAAAATGTGACATATAAATATTAGCAACAGTGGGGGCACATGATGCCCCCATGCTGACACCCTGTTGTTGCTTATAGAGTTGTTTGTTGAATTCAAAGACATTGTCTGTTAAAACGATCTTGAGGCACTCCAAAACAAATAAGGTAGGGCATTGGATGTTATATGCATGGATAAACCAATGTACAGCTGCAATAGCACCATTGATCGGAATATTGCTATAGACTGCCTCTATATCCATTGTAACCAAGAACTGGCTCTCAGGACAAAAATGTACATTCTCTACAAGATTAATGATATGTCTTGTATCTTGTACAAAAGCCGGCGTACAAGACACATGGGAGCATAATATGGCGTCCACATATTTGACCAATGGTTCAGTTACTGAACCTATTGGGGTGACTATTGGTCTTAAGGGCGGGTTTGTTGTGCGCTTATGGACTTAGGGTTGCCATAAATACTGGCCATCCTTGGTGTCTCTACATTTAAGTAAGCCCACTCCTTTTCACATATGTCGCCATCTTGCAGGGCTCGATTAGTGAGCTTACGTATTTTGGTAACTACCTGTTTGGTAGGGTCTCTAACTATAGGTAGATAAAACCTGGTGTCACCCAACATTTCTTTCATTTTAGTTACATAAGTGGAAGTATCATACACCACTATGCCACATCCTTTGTCACAAGTTGTTATGACCTTATCTGTACATGTTTTCAAATTTTCTAAGGCGTTGTATTCATCTCTATCTGGATTGAATGGTGTTTACCGACACACTCCATCAATGCGTCATTACTACGGATCGCTGACATAATATCGACTACAAAAATATAGGCATTTAAAATATCGACTCCAAAATTTCGACTACAAAAATATCGAAGTCCTATACACAAACCGGTAAGTACAAAAATATTGAATCAAAAATATCGTTAAAAAATATGTACTTTATAAATATCGAATTTATTAAAATTAATGTAAAATTAAATAAATATTAAAAATACATAACTAAAATATACTTAAAAATACTTAAATAACCTTCAAATTATTAAATAATTAATTTAAGTTATAAAAAAAATACAATTTGATTTGTTAAAACATATATATATTAACATATTGTTATTAAAAAATATACAATATTATTACCATAGCATAGCAAGAGTGTTAAAATTACTATTCCCACTCGAATGAGTGCAACAGTATGGAAAGCGTTGGATAGCGTAGCGGTAAAAATTAATATTCCCACTCCAAAGAGTGCAACAGTAGGGAAAGTGTTGGATAGCGTAGGGGTAAAAATTACTATTCCCATTCCAAAGAGTGCAACAGTAGGGAAAGCGTTGGATAGCGTAGGGGTAAAAATTACTATTCCCACTCCAGTGAGTGCAACATTAGGGAAAGCGTTGGATAGCGTAGGGGTAAAAATTACTATTCCCACTCCAAAGAGTGCATTAGTAGGGAAAGCGTTGGATAGCGTAGGGGTCAAACTTACTATTCCCACTCCAGTGAGTGCAACAGTAGGGAAAGTGTTGGATAGCGGGAGGATCAAAATTACTATTCCCACTCCAGTGAGTGCAAAAGTAGGGAAAGCGTTGGATAGCGTAGGGGTAAAAATTACTATTCCCACTCCAGTGGGTGCAACAGTAGGGAAAGCGTTGGATAGCGTAGGGGTAAAAATTACTATTCCCACTCCAGTGAGTGCATCAGTAGGGAAAGCGTTGGATAGCGGGAGGGTCAAAATTACTATTCCCACTCCAGTGAGTGCAACAGTAGGGAAAGCGTTGGATAGCGTAGGGGTAAAAATTACTATTCCCACTCCAGTGGGTGCAACAGTAGGGAAAGCGTTGGATAGTATAGGGGTAAAAATTACTATTCCAACTCCAAAGAGTGCAACAGTAGGGAAAGCGTTGGATAGTGTAGGGGTAAAAATTACTATTCCCACTCCAAAGAGTTCAACAGTAGGGAAAGCGTTTGATAGCGTAGGGGTTAAAATTACTATTCCCACTCCAAAGAGTGCAACAGTAGGGAAAGCGTTGGATAGCGTAGGGGTAAAAATTACTATTCCCACTCCAGTGGGTGCACCAGTAGGGAAAGCGTTGGATAGCGTAGGGGTAAAAATTACTTTTCCCACTTCAGTGAGTGCAACAGTAGGGAAAGCGTTGGATAGCGTAGAGGTAAAAATTACTATTCCCACTCCAGTGGGTGCAACAGTAGGGAAAGCGTTGGATAGCGTAGGGGTAAAAATTACTATTCCCACTCCAGTGAGTGCAACAGTAGGGAAAGAGTTGGATAGCGTAGGGTTAAAAATTACTATTCCCATTCCAAAGAGTGCAACAGTAGGGAAAGCGTTGGATAGCGTAGGGGTTAAAATTACTATTCCCACTCCAGAGAGTGCAACAGTAGGGAAAGTAAATACTTCATATATTATTTAAAAAAAAAATAATAATATCTATAAAAAATGAATTAAAAGTAAATACCAATTTAATGGTTTGACGTTTTTAACGGTACACACATAGGATTTTCCAGGTTGTATGATAGAGGCATACATGGTAGAACCACACGTTGCTTCTACCACGCAGCACGGACCACGAATGCGTCTTAACCATGCATTCCTTTACCACATGTGCCTTTAACATGCAATTTCATGGTAAAGGCATGAATGGTAAAGGGGTATGCATGGCTAAGCTCCCCACTATTCACAACCCCCTCCCCCATCTGCAAACCACCTACCTGCCTCTTAACATACACTACTCCTTCCCCCTCCTACCCCAGTGCTGTCCCTAAAACTACCCCAACCCCTTCCACTGACCTTAGGCCTAAAACCCTAACTCCTAATTAAAAAACTGCCCGACCCCCCTACTGAGCCCTAAAGACTACTCTTCCCTCCCCTAAGCCCTAAAAACGACCCCAACTACCCATTCCCCTCCCCCTGCCCTGAGCCCTAAAACCCTGCCCCTTAGCATACACTAACCGACCCACCCCCCCATCCTCATGCTGTCCTTCCAACTATCCCAAACCCTTCCACTGCCCTTAGGCCTAACGCCCTAACCCCTAATTAAAAAAACTACCCGACCCCCCCACCCCCCCAGCCCTAATAACTACTCCTGCATCCCCTAAGTAATCAAAAGCACCCCAAATCCCCAGCCCTGATAACTACCCCATCTCGCCCCAGCCCTGAAAACTATCCCCACAGCACAGCCCCAAAAATTACCCTCAGCACAGCCCCACTAATGGCAAACAACTTTGTCACTTTTCTAGCTCAAGTTGGATAACACAGTGCTAATCATTTGCTTAAAAACTCTTCTAGAAAAAGAGACATTTGAGGTGGGCAGATTTAATAGTGCCACTGGTGTTGTAGATGCACTCCAACAAGAACAACTCTCCAACTAACTTGGGAACTACGCAGAGTTCCAAGCCTTGTTTTTGCATATTTTATGGTGGTTGCCATTGTGTAGTCGTAGTTAGGACTGTGTTTCCATAGGTAATTGATTTTTTGGTTTGCTAATAACTTTGCTACCATTTGACAAATTATTGTGAAACTTTTCAAGAAAAGAAGGTTAATCCGTCTCAGCTCCTTTCTGGAAAGTTTCTGTGCCATCCATCAAGTAGCGACTGAGAAAAAGGTGGTTGTCCTAAAACACTTTTTTCCCTATCGAATTTCTCATAGGAACTTTAGACACAGCTTCAGCCAAAGCGGTTGCACGGAATTACACCAAATCTTACAGGAAGCTAGATCTTTATCCAGGAAAGCTTGCATTTTGTGATTTGGGGTAAATCTGTCCCATTGTTTTTGAGAACTGAAGGTTCAGAATTTATAGCTATATTAGGCTGCTTTAGTACCGCAAGACCAGCAGATCAGAAGATAAGAGCTGATAGGTTGCCTCACATTAACAAAGATATTTGGCAGTCATTTTAGGACTGAGTTATCAAGCCCTGAAAACAATGAAAACACATTTAGGAGGGGAAAAAATCGAATTTTTTGTTAGCGGGACTGTGTTACCACAGTTGTACCACAGTAATTCTTTTTTTATTTTAAAGGTCGACTTCCTGCCCTTATGAATCAAAAGCCACCGAGGCCGGGCTAGGGTTGGGGGTGGGGGTCAGTGCATTTTTTTTAATATATGGGGAGGAACGTGACCGAGGCACCCTCCTAGGATTGTTAAATCTCTAAGGACCCTCATCACCCCATGGGTGCCAAATTTTCAAAGGGGTGCCGGAACCCTATTTCCTGGTCCCATGAAGCACATAGATGGGGAGGAGGGATGTGTGGGCCCCCTCCCCTAAATGGATCCTGCCCCTGGGGGTATCCATCTTCCTAGGTGACACTGCTCTTTATAGGGGTCCTAGGACCCCATCACCTGGGGCCCTCAACTACTTACATGTGGGGGGCAGCACCAGAGTGTACCCCCACATTCCAGTGTGCTCTCACATTCCTCATTACCTGAGAGGTGGGGGCACACCACACAAAGGTGCCAGCTCCTGAACGAGCACAGACTGAGCTGGCCAAGCAGGGAGCCGGCTTGGCAGTACAATTGTGGGTTTCCCACAATTGGCCATTAGAATAAAAAAAAATGGAAAGCTCTAAGTGACCTGGGTGGGAAAAAGGCACATGAAATTAAAAAAAATCTAAATACAGGCGACAGCAGGGTGGAAGTGGGCTTTCCGCACAGCCATTAGCTATATAAAAAAAAAGCTATAGGTGTCCTGGGTGGGACTAGAGCACCCAGAAAAAAAGGGCACAGCCTTGCTGTTTCAATACTGTGGTGAGACAGCTCATAAAAAAATTCACTGCTCCCTCTCTAGTAGGCAGTAGTGAATTTTTAATGAGCTGTGTCCTGTGGGCTTTAAAAATATATATATATATATTGTAGTTGTTGTGGTACCCCGAGAAAGGGCAGGAGTATAACCAATGGATTTAAAAAGTGTCATGAGGGGCTGCAAGGAGCACAGCAGCCCACATAAATATTTAAAAAACAGTGTAGGTCTCCTGGGTCATAGAATGCATGACCAGAAAAGCTTAGCACCATTTTGTAAGCACTCCGATCTGGAGCTGTATGCTCTTCAGCTCCAGTACAGGGACCCCTTGTGGCTGGTTTTATGGCTAAATTTTGTGGCCTGAAGAATATTAAAGAACACTTCAAGCACACATTTACAGTTGCTTTAAATATAAATGGTCTATTTTCTTATGACAATTATTGCTATTAAGCAGTGTGATGTGTATATTAACAAGATATATATTGGATTATGATTATTGATCAAGTACTGTGGTGACTTTTGACAAAACCAATACGTTTGCTTTATATATGCTGATATGTTGATCCTCTGATAAAGCCAATAGGTCTTCTTTTCAAATTTTGGTGTTCTTACCCTTTGACAAAGTCAGTAGATCTGTTTTACTTGGAATAACCACCCTTTATAGTGTTAGTTAACTGTGAAATAAACTTGAAAACTCACAGAAAAAAGCAAAGGTTAAAGTGATATTATAGTTAGGTCTGTAAGTAATTTCTCTGATGTCACATTAAAAATAAATCAGAAATTCACTGAAAAAAATCAAAGGTCAAAGTGATGCTATAGTTAAGTAAAAATGTCAGTTAAAATTACATTTCAAAAGCTCAAAAACACTGAAATTCACCAGGAATAGCTAATTGAAGTAACTATAACTCATGCCCCCCCATGCGCACAGTACAATACTATCATTTCAAATGTCATCAGTAAAGTTATTAATTATGTAATTGTCTATGTCATGAGAGATATAAGTGAGTTAGAAGGTTTCACAGGGCCCAAAGAGCTACCCACACCTGCAGATGATTGAAATTCAGTGACTAGATCTGAATGTTTGCACCCAAAACAAGTGTGGTACACTTTTTTCATCACAAGTTTGAGAACACTGAATACTAGGTAATTTGTTAATATATATGAACTTTTGGAAATGGAAGTAAGTGTGCACAAAAGAACATATGATGTGATACTCCTGCAGAATCCGATGATATTACATGCAAATACGAATTGATAATGGTACGAATAAGCCCTATTCCTAAACTCACATATTTGATTTAAAAAAAATGCATAGCTTTCCTTTGTACCCTTTTTTTATTAATTAGATTGAACCTTATGAATTGATGTATGGGTCAAACTGAAAAATCATCATAAGGTGCAGCTCTGTTGACATCTATGGGAACAGGATGGTTTTAAACAACCAACCAACTATATAAATCTGTGATCAGAAGAATATGATGAACGTAACAGAATATTACTTAGGTAGATTAGCCTTCATTGCAACAAATGATACATAAAACAGTTGTCAATTGTTATTTTAACAATTATTGTCTTTAGTGACATCATAGTGGAGCAAAAAAATTCCCCTTAATGAATTCAGTCCCATATTTACAAGGGCTTATCACCGCCTGAAAATCACTTTTTATGGCGTTCTGGTGGTGATAAGCCCTTCGTTTTATTTACAAGGCAGCCTTAAGCCACTTAACATGGCTTAACACCGGCTTGGAGGGACCGTTTTCCTGCAGGGTTTGTTTTACACAATTTACAAGCAGTGCTGTAATCACGCCTTGTCAGCTAAGGACTACCTCCTCTGTCCCTACCAACTGTCAGCTAAATCCGATTGACAGTCCTCCCAATGACTCATCTTTGAATTGCAAAAACCTCCTGTGTAATGTCCGCTCTTTAGTTACCCATTCCACTCAGGTCTGGGATCTTATAACATCAGAAAAGCCACATTTTTGCTTTTTAACAGAGACCTGGTTAAAGGCCCACTCTGTTCCGGCCATTACTATGGGGGTACCACAAGGATACAAATTAGTAAGGATGGACAGGCCAATTAAAACCGGTGGGGGATTAGCCATTGTTTTTAAACAAGAAATCGAGGTAGTAGTTACTGAGACCGTATGTAACCCGCAAATGGAGCTCCTCATCTTCACTATCAACCCTAATTCTAGGGAAACCAGGAAGGGAGCTTTAGTCTACCGAGCCCCAGGTCCGCTGGGTAATTTCTCTCTTCTACTTGTTGAAACACTGGCCCCCCACGTACAGGTGAATTCTGACTTCATCCTGGTAGGGGATTTTAATGTTCATAGTGAACTTACCTCTTGTGTGGAGGCACAAACATTCCTGGCTGATCTAACCACCCTTGGTCTGCATCAAATTAATCAGGGACCCACGCACTTAGCCGGTCACACCTTGGACCTTGTACTATATAACTCCACCTCTATAAAATGCCTCCCTCCCTGTCAAGTGGACTGGACTGACCACTCCATTATTGAATTTTATACTCGCTCCAACCATGAGGCTAAGGGGGTTCAGAGAACCCTAGCTGATGTCAGAAGGCCCTGGAATAAATTAACGCCTGAGAGCTTTAGGGAGAAATTCACCGAACCAAACTGGGCTGAATGTGGCGACAATGTCACCGCTGTACTAGCTATTTTTAATGAAGCGGTAACTACTTCCATCAACCACGTTGTTCCTTTTAGAACATATAAACCACGACCAGCCCCAAAACAAGAAGTCTGGTACACAGATGATCTCAGACAACTAAAAATCATTGCACGGAAATCTGAGAAACGATGGAGAGCTACACGCAAGGCAGAGGATAAAGAAACTTATAGGACTTCCCAAAAATATTATCATAAAGCTATTAGATCGGCTAGGAAACATCACATAGCAGCCCAAATATCAGCAGCAGGTAAAAATGCTAAAGTCCTTTACCAAATCTTACAGACCTTTGTCAAGCCTGCAGCCAGGATACTCCCCAGTAGCAGAGCGCGCTATAAAATGGTTTATAATAGCTGGTGAAACGGAGGGGATTGAGTCTCAGGAACTCTGTGATAACATCTCACAGTTTTTTGTTAGGAAAATAGAAGGCATTTATGCTAAGATCTTAGCCTCAAAAACTACCTCTAACACCTTGAGAACCGAGGACATTATGCCTCCGCCACATCTCAGCACAGCAGAAAACAACGCTAGCAAGCTTGTTGAATTCCCTCCTATATCAATGGAGGACATTGACACTCTTATCAATCAAACTAAGAGTGGATGCCCTTCGGACATCATTCCAGCTCGGATCATGTCACTTTTGAGGGACGATCTAGGAGAGGGTATTCAGTGGGTAGTTAATCTATCCTTAGGATCAGGGGAAGTCCCCCTGATTGTAAGCGTGCTTTGGTGAGGCCTCTACGGAAGAACAACTCCATTCCATGGACTGACCTCACTAATCTGAGACCCATCTCTCTCCTCCCTTTTTTAGGGAAGCTCGCCGAGAAGTTTGTTAACCGGCACTTATTTAATTACATCGAGAGTGCAGGGGGACTAGACCCCTCTCAATCGGGTTTTAGGCCCAGGCACAGCACCGAGACCGCCTTGCTGTCCGTCGCTGACAATCTTCATATGCTTCAGGATAAGGGGTATTCCGTTATACTGGTGTTATTAGATTTGTCAGCGGCGTTTGACACTGTGTCGCATGATATCATGACCACCAGACTAGTTGACATCGGTCTGGGAGGCAAGGCGCTGGCCTGGTTAAGGAGCTTTTTCACCAAACGCACTCAGAGAGTCATACTTGGTTCTTACCAGTCAGAGGAGGTGGAGATCTCAAAGGGGGTGCCACAGGGCTCCTGCTTGAGCCCTACATTATTTAACATCTATGTGGCACCCCTAGCTAACATCATGAGATCCCACGGGTTTATCCCCGTATCGTATGCAGACGATACTCAACTCCTCTTTCCGTTTAAAATCGTGACTCCTGAAGTGCGTCACTCCTTTGCCCAAGGGATGAAAGAAGTGGCACATTGGATGGCAGCAAACTTTCTTCAGTGTAACGTCTCCAAGACGGAGGTGATGCTCTTTGGGGAAGCCAAACGTCTGTGGACTCCTGACTGGTGGCCTTGTGATCTAGGCCCAGTCCCGGAACCAAAAATGGTAGTGAGAGATCTAGGAGTCAAGCTGGATCAGGAGCTCACCTTAAAACATCACGCTACGCAAGTAGTGAGCTCCTGTTTTCATGTTATTGGGCTTCTCCGAAGGGTGTTCCCCCTGTTACCTGATACCACCAGGAAAACCTTAGTTCAGTCGCTCGTGTTGAGTAGACTGGACTACTGTAATGGTTTGCTGCTAGCCGCCAATGAGGGGGTCATCGCCAGACTTCAAGTTGTGCAGAACACGGCTGCACGCCTTGTTCTCAATGCCCCGGCCCGGACTCCTTCAAAGCCCCTCCTTAAAAAACTCCACTGGCTCACGGTAAAACAAAGAGTGATGTTCAAAACTTGTTGCATCATTCACAAGTGCCTCTCCGGCAGAGGTCCGGATTACCTAACTAAGCAATTCATCCCATACATTCCGGCAAGATCCCTGAGATCTGGAGACCGTGAATTGTTATGCGTTCCCAGATTCTGGAAGACACGACAAGGTGGAAGAGCTTTGTCAGTGGCAGGCCCGAAACTTTGGAATGAACTCCCATTCGAAATCAGAGCGTGTAGGGAACATTTTCCCTTCAGGAAAAAATTAAAAACATTCCTGTTTAACTACTGATTTTGGTTGAACATTAAATAAACACATGACAGGGCTATTTGCTTTCTGATGACGCCAAAGGCGCGGAGATACTCCCTAGGGAGTCGATTCCCAGCGCGGTACAAGCTTGCAAATAAATAAATAAATAAATAAGGCCCCTTTTCACACAGCACTTTGCGTGAAAGGGGCGTGGAATGGGTGCTGCTGTGGGCGTAAATATGGGGCAGTGTCAAAAATAGGAGCAGAGAAAACATGGTCTGAACCTGGAGAAACAGGGAGAAATTATTAAATTATCCTTGTTTTTGCTGTTTCTATATGTGCTACATTCTGTAGCACACATAGAAATAGCAAATCACCACTAGTGATTGTTCATTTGCAGGAAGGTGTTCCCTTTCTGCACATAAACAATCATTAAATAATGAAAAGTTGCAACTTCTTTGTGTGCTACACAAAACAGCACACAAAGAAGTTGCAAATTGCCATTACTAATTGTTTATGTGCAGGAAGGTGCATCTTCATGCACATAAACAATCATTCCTTGAAATGCAGACTCTCTTGTATTATGGTGCAAGGGTGCCTGAGTTGGTGCTAGGCAGCTAGATTTAGCGCCAGCACTAAAGGAAACGCAGGGGTGTGCCTCATTCTGTGAATACGGCACATCCCAGCATTTTTAAACTAACGGCGCGCGGCCTTAGCAATTTTGGAGCTGCACTGCGGTCTGCCA
Source organism: Lissotriton vulgaris (assembly GCF_964263255.1). Classification (NCBI taxonomy): domain Eukaryota; kingdom Metazoa; phylum Chordata; class Amphibia; order Caudata; family Salamandridae; genus Lissotriton; species Lissotriton vulgaris. The sequence continues at coordinate 1,074,869,735 of NC_141689.1, read as the reverse complement.
GTTTATTGTAAATATGCTACTCAGTCCTTTGTTTACTATTGTGAAATGTATAGCCTACCTGCTTCGCCCATGCGTTTTGCACCTATTTCACCCACCTATTGCGAGTGGGCAGAAATCACAAAAATAGGAACTATTGACCACCTCTAAGAAAATTGCAAAAAATGTGGTGAAAATAAATATTTTTTATACCTCTGTCTTCTCCTGAAGGCTAGAAAGAGGGTGTTCTTACCACATTCATTTTCTGCCATTTTTAGAAACACACACACACACTTTCTTGAACAGCACCATTTTTACTTCATTTTAAAATAACAGCATAGAATGAAGCATACAGGAAGTCAAGGAAATAAAACATAGAAGAAATGCTCTGGGGAGTTGTGAAGTATCCAAAAATCTAGCAAATGGAAATTTCAGGTGGGACGTCGGGATTTCTGCGCATTTGTTTCTTTTGGCCAACAGTGATTTAGGATGCAAATCACACATGCCAGAGCCACAATGTTTGATGTCTGCTGCAGTACTACGAACTAATGTTCCTCTTGAAGTCCCTCTTTGCTGGCTTATTAGGATGCTGTGGATGATTTATGCGTTTTGTGGGTTGCAATCTGGCATAAAACGTCAAATATTAACTGCAAGACTAATAATGTCTGAAAACTTCAAACCTGGAGCCATTTCTATCAAAAAGTAATTATGCTTGTGGAAGGAAGACTGCTTTATTGGGGATGGTCTGTATGGCGTGCCAGTATCAGAAATAGACATGTTCCTGGATTTGATTAGTTTGTATAGACAATTCTAAAAGATATCTAATTTGTAAGGGAACCATTAATGATTTGATGAACGTCACTGTGTGCTATCTGTTGGCATTCCTCTGTTCTGAGTAGGTTTAATCTGATCCGGGACCTATATAGGATTAACTGGAAATGACTGAAACGCATCAGGCCTCCCTTCCAGTATATAGTGCTTACTAGCAGTCCTGTTTGTTTATAGAGGATACATACGCCTTTGGATTCATTGCATTTACAGACATATTGATCTGTCCGTGTGAAGTGTTTCGGTCCACTGGACGCAATGTTTAAAAAGATATTGGAATTACACTGGGAGGCAATGTTAGGTTTCCTTTACAACCGATGTTATAGACCATATATTGTACCGCAGCGAGTACAATGTGCCCATAAATACAAAATATTCTCAGTATGTGTTAACTTTGATCTCAGAAAAATGCGGGGCATATTACCAAGCAAATGCGATAATTATCGCTATTGCTTGGTTAGAGACAAAAATTTACCGCTGAGCTGCGGCGATTTTTATCGCAGATAAACCTTGGTATCACCAAGGTTTATCGCAAATGCGATAAAAATCGGCCGCAATGCATGAATATCGCTGAAAAGTCAGCGATATTCATGCATTACCGAGCTAATGCTCTTAGCCATGTTATCCACCTCCCATTGGATAACATGGCTAAGAACTGCTCTGGGCAGGTGTTAGCTTTTGGAGATATTCTCGCTTAGCGCGAATATCTCCAAAAGTTGGTAATAGGAGATAGCGATGTTAGCGACTGTTTCTAGTCGCTAACATCTTGGCACGCCCACTTTGCATGTCATTAGTGATAAATATCACTGACATGCAAAGTGGGGCCCAAGATGGTCACTATCTCCTACTAGCTGTCGCTAACTGGTGTTAGCGACAGCTAGGTAATAGGGAGATAATTTTATCTCCGCTTTCTTGGCTTTTAAAGCCAAAAAAGCGGAGATAAACCCCCTTGATAATATGCTCATGCATCTTTTCTTCAGTGCTTCTGTGGTGCATGAAAGACACATAAAAACGATGCAAGGTAAAGCAAAGAGAGTCACAGCTGTCGTGGAATACTACACGCTGCACTACAGAGATTATCATAAACTGCCAAATGAGTCAAGACCACTGACTCATTGTCAGTGAAATTGCTGTCCCACCCTCGCAGCTCCACCATTAAGTGAGGTGCCCCTGCCCCTGCACTCTTCAGTGTTGGTGATCGAGGCCCTCCTCCACCCGCAGGTTTCCCTGCGCCTCATCCCTGGTGGTCCGTTGGACCTCTGTCTCCTTTCTTTCTTTCTGCTCCTTCACTCGTTTTTCTCCCCTTTCTATCTTTTACCTTTCTGCACCTCTGCTCTTTTGCGCTTTATTTCTGCCCATTCTCCCTTTCTCTCCCTCTGCTCCTTCACTCGTTTTCACTCGTTTTTTCCCCCTTTCTATCTTTCCCCTTTCTGCACCTCTGCTCTTTTGTGCCTTATTTCTGCCCATTTTCCCTTTCTCTCCCTCTGCTCCTTCACTCGTTTTCACTCGTTTTTTTACCCTTTCTATCTTTCACCTTTCTGCTCTTTTCTGCATCTCTGCTCTTTTGTGCCTTATTTCTGCTTATTTTCCCTTTTTTCTTTATCTCTTCTTTCCTCCCTTTACCTTTCCCCGCCGCTGCTGCCCCCGCGGCCCCCCCCCCCCCCCCCAGCACGACCGGCCCAATCCAGCTCCCCTCCCAGCTGTCCAGCCCTCCCCGACCCCTACTTAATGGCGGCCACTGCGGGGACAGGCGAGCAAGACCACCGACTCATTGTCAGTGAAATTGCTCTCCCACCCTCGCAGCTCCACCATTAAGTGAGGTGCCCCTCCCTCTGTCTCCTTTCTTAGTCACATCAGGGTCACAGAACCCCCCGCCCCCCGAGATGCCCAAACCCGCAAATAACACACAGACACAAGTGTTAAGTTTGGGAAAAAATTGCTGCAGGTTTATTACATACAACATATGTAATGATGGTGGGTTAACTTACGGGCGATCCAAGGGCAGGCCGCATTCTCGCCACCTGCCCGCCTGTTGAGCCAAACAGCACAGTGGCGAACCACCCAACTGCTGCACAATTATTATAATTATTATAATTATACTACACACGCCCCTTGCAGGGCGTGACTAGGCAAACCCCCGGCTGCACAGGCCCACAACCGCCCGAAGGACTACTGGGGCGCCGACACGAGTTCCTGCACCTCCCATGAGGTTACAGGTTAGGCTCTGAGGTTAGACTCTGGCACCCCTATGTGCCCGCTGAAGTACAGTTTTTTGCACCTCTCTTCTTCCGGATCGCCCAGTAACTCCGCCTGCAACGAAAAAGGAACACATTAAAGCTCCCCCCGGAGCCCCCCTCAAGCAGACACTCTGGGTTCGAGGAAGGGCGGGAAAAGAGTGTCCCAAAGCTTGTCGCGCGACGGCAAAGAGGCCTCCCAGATGGAGCAAGGGAGTGATAAACCCCCTGAGGCTCCTCCCAGCCGCCCCGGACGTGCGTCAGCAACCTACCTACCTCTACTGGGCGATGCCTGCCCAGGTGAGGGGTGGCTGGCCACAAAGAGGGCGGGGGCAGCCCTCCGTGACTAGGAGCCCGCCCTCTTGATGGCCACTGCGTGGCCTCGGGCAAGCGCATAGTCACATCAGGGCCACAGAACCCCCCGCCCCCCGAGATGCCCAAACCCGCAAATAACACACAGACACAAGTGTTAAGTTTGGGAAAAAATTGCTGCAGGTTTATTACATACAACATATGTAATGATGGTGGGTTAACTTATGGGCGATCCAAGGGCAGGCCGCATTCTCGCCACTTGCCCGCCTGTTGAGCCAAACAGCACAGTGGCGAACCACCCAACTGCTGCACAATTATTATAATTATACTACACACGCCCCTTGCAGGGCGTGACTAGGCAAACCCCCGGCTGCACAGGCCCACAACCGCCCGAAGGACTACTGGGGCGCCGACACGAGTTCCTGCACCTCCCATGAGGTTACAGGTTAGGCTCTGAGGTTAGACTCTGGCACCCCTATGTGCCCGCTGAAGTAAAGTTTTTTGCACCTCTCTTCTTCCGGATCGCCCAGTAACTCCGCCACAGCCCGTGCGGTGGTACCCGCTGCCGCACGGGCCCCCACCACTGCTACTACTCTTTACCTGCAACTTTGCTCAGAAGTGATTCCTTCAGATGGAGGAGGGCCAGGGCTAAGTCTACAGGCGTGAGATGAACACCATCTGACACAAATAACCCCTGACCTCCAACCTTAGCTCAGCAGAGCTTCTCGTCAGTCCAAGGAACAAGTCCAAACGACAGGTGCGGGGACCCTTTCCACCACACAGAGACCAAATCTCCTGACATGAACATTACATGCCTGAAGGACTGACAGTCCCCACTGCCACTAATCTGCAGATCCCCCCGGGCCTATCACCAAATCAGAGAAACCATCCCCAGTTTGTGAGGCCATAGAACCAGTCAAAGACCAGGGGAGAGGAGGGCCCCACTGCTAAATGCCCTACGTAACATAACTAGGCTGCCCAGCACCTACCACTGGGACATAACCCCTCACCTCACACAAAGCGCCAGAAGACTACACCCAGGTGAAGTTACAGCTACTGCTGCAACCCCGTCCTCTGCACAATCAACAAGAAAGTGTGCGTGCGTAGAACGCTTGTGCTGCTATCCACAAAGCACAGGGGAATCGGGGTGGACCAATACTTAACAGACTATAAAACTTGGGCGAAGTCCCAAGATGCTAAATACAGGATTTAACAAGAATCACAGCAGGCATAACATGCCCCCCTTGGGATTTTGTCTGGAAGCAGCATAGGCCATGCTACCACTAAGTTAGCTAGTCGCTAAGTAGGATGACTTACGACCACCCCCAAGGGATAGCTGAAACTAAACAAAGAGCCCCTTAGGCTCCTGACCTCCATAAAGACCCGCCTGTAGAAACCAATGCTAACAGCATCTCCACCCGGGAATAATCCCTCTACAGCAATAGTGTAGACTATCCCAGGTGCGTGAGGTCATATCCCAGCAAGAGACCAGGCGAAGAAGGGGGCCTCCCTTGCTGGTATCCCTCCCTAATCAAACAATCGGGGAACCAGTACATGACTGAGACACTACACACCCTCACACAAAGCAACAGCAAACTACATCCAATGATGTACGACTTCTGCCGAAGCGCAGTTCTCCAAATTCAATTGTAACTGCTATGTTTACTCTTGTGGAACTAAACCCAAGGAGAATTCATAAGTCTACTGCAGGGCTCGGAGCATCTATTGGGTAAAACCTGCAAGGTGGACTTACATGTGATATACAGGATTGCCGCGGTAACAGCCGGAATCACATGCCCCCTAGTTTAGCCTAAAGGCTTCAAATCCATGCTACCCAGGATAGCTTGTCTCAAGGTTGACTTACGACCCCCCTAAGAGATATGAAAAACCGAACCAAAAAGGTGGGGGTGTGGATGCACAAGGTTGGCGACATCAAACGTCAGGCCAGCTACTCACTTTGGGAGGGGCCTAAGGGAATATATAGATACTCAGGCTCCTACACACCGCAGGTCAACCGAAGCCAACGGAGCCCCACCATACCCACCCACGAAGCCAAGTGTCCACCTGAGGGAGCCCCAACGTGCCACGCCACCACCCAAGAAAGAGAAAACGAGCCAGGGGGTGTAAGGATACCAGATAGGTCGATCTATATTGAGACTTCTAGGGGGCCACTTCTTAGGGGGGTATTGGCAGACCAGGCACCGGCTGTGGTTGACCAGTTGCTCCACATATGCATGAAGAGGGAGTAACACCGCAGGCTGCTGACACAACCTACTCCCGAGAGGCAGCAGGGGCTCCCGGACTGGTGGCGCAGCGGGAGGGCTGCCCTCGGATTCCAGAGCCTTGTATGACAGAGACGACAGCAGAGTTATAGAAGAGGCGAAATGACTATTGTCATTTGACCTTTCCTACTCATAGGAAAACTAACACGATACTGGTCCCAAGATTGTGCATAACAGGGGGCTAGCTATACCACTAGGCAGAGGCCCCAGGGGATAATAAGTGCCAGGGGAAATTCCTATTAGTTGGGGGTGGGAGTAGAACATGCAAATAATCCTCTTTGGCACATCCTAGACTGTCTTCCATACAGACAAACCTTGCGATGCCGAACAGTCAGATAGAAACACAGATATGAGGGGCCTACTCATGGAGCGCCACAGGAGAAAGCACAGCAGCAAAGTTACCACCCCGCCAAGAGGGGCACTTGACGCGGCTCACGGCTCCTCATGGCACACTAGACGTGTAATTATGCAGAGCCTAGTCTACTGTATTAGAACAGACCCCAGGAGACGTCCCATGCATGAAACGTGACTGAAAATTCGCACCTTTTGCGCACTGATGCAAAACTGTAGAGGTCAACCATACCTATTGTTCTGCCCGTTGCCGCACTATCTTGTTTTTGGATAAGGTAGATAGAGACTCGCCAACACTGCATATGGCCTACCAATGCGCAAGAGCAGGTGTCCTTTCACATACACGTACTGAGCGCACAACGACGCGCCTCTCCTGAACAGAGCAGCCATTCACAAAATCTGCTGTGCACACATGACATATAGATCGGCACCTCACTTGCAGAAGACAGGCACTCATTCTGAGAGAGCGCAAACTGAACAAAATGTATGAGTGCATCATAAGTGCCAGTAGTATGCACAAACCATAATAGAAATACTATAAGTGCTGAAAATATATTCACCTATACTTAGAATTGTGTGTTTAATCTAGAGATTTCATATAGAAGTGGAACTAATGCAGAAATGTGTGGAGAATGTACAACCTTATTAGATGTGATTAATCCTGATCCATGTTATGTAGCTGCTAATGGAAGAACGTCATGCTGCAAAGCACAGAACGGAATAGGCCTCATGGCCAGAGCTGAAAGGGTTGGGAAAGGTATTCATTTGCATAACATGGATTGCACTAATGTTATTTAGTAATTCTGTTTTCGATAGGTTTATATTCTATAGATGTGTTTTATATAATCATAGAACAAAGTATTAGCATGCTATTTTGATTTACGAAAGAATTTGAAGAGAATAAACCTCTGCGAAAAATGTTGTAGGCCTGAAGTGATCAAAAGGTTTCTGATTTGTACGTACTGGTACAGGACGAGCTGTGTCGAGAAATAAGTTGCAAACTTCTGTTAGAAGTTTATGAGAATTGGGATCCTAGATGCGGATGTCTGTCTGCAGGTGCGAGGGGGTTTTGATTAAAAGTTTGATGAATAGAGCTTTGTTCGAGTAGACTGGTACAGACATGGAGGAGGATTCAGGAATGTTTAGGGGGTATCAGCGGGCCGGAGAAGAGCCTGAGAAGCAAGGTCAACGCGAAGCACGAGGCCCAGAGGAAGATCATCATGGAAAAAGCCAGAATCGACACCACGTGAGGGGCGTCTCTCGAGGGGCGTCTCAAATGATTATTGTGTTTTTGTATTAGGGACAGCACCCCTGGGTGGAGTTAGAGCAGATGCCTGAGGACCCTTCAGAGAGCGGATGGGTAGGCAGAGAGGGGTCATGGCTGGAGATCATAGGTTTTCACCTAGAGACTAAGAGTGGGTGATCTTCTTAGGAAGTCATTCACAGCTGACACCTTCGATAGGTTGAGATTCTGTTAAGTAGGGATACCATCCAGAGCAGGGTGGGGACAGCCTAACCTGAAACCTTCCTTCCTGCTGTAAATGACGGAGAGATCACAATTCGTGTCAATGCTTGCAGCCCTTTTGATTTTGGAACTAGTCCTAGTAGTGTTCTTTGCTCGCCTGAGGGCTTTTAGAGAGCACATGTATGTAGTGGTACCCGTATATCTTTTGAATCTCATTTTGAGATGTCTGTACTTGCAGTTATCATTGACTCTGTAATAAACCTCTAAAACTTAGAAGTAGTCTGTGGTTTTTCAGAGTCTAGCCCATTATTGATTGAACTAACCTGGTAAGAGATGCACTTTCTTTCCTCAATGACAGGCAATAAAGATTCAGTCGACCAGAACGGGGTTTAGATCTAGGGTGATAAGATAGAGATCAAAATCCCGCCCCCGCAGTTGGTAGCTATAGAGGATGGTTGCCTTCTTGAGGAAGGTGATCTAGGCCAGGTTAGATTACCCCAAGGCCCCTAGAGATCGATGATCGGAAGAACCGCCCGCCGAAGAGGGCCCGGATGACGTGAGACAGAAAAGCAGCAGTATCGGTCGAGAGTGAGTATAAAGGGTCATGCGTGTTAGATTGCGGTGTTTTTGTGTTGTATCTATGTTGTAATGTCTGGCGGAGTTGAATGCCTGTAGAGTGACTGTGGAACAGGTTGTGAGCGCGCGCAACCGGTGCAAATCTTAAGTTCAAAGAGAGCTTAAGTGGTTCGGGTGTATCGAACATCCAGAGTAATTGTCAACCAGTGTGAAGGGGGTCATGAGGTACCATTGATCGCCCGCAGGACCGAGATAGGGGGAACGTAAGAGTGAGTGCGTGAGTAACGGACGCTGGGCGGAAATTACTGTGTGTGCAAGCAACCTATCAGAGAGACGATAGACATTTCGTCAGTTGTGGTGACAATTACAGATAGACTGTGGACGTACAGTCGAGAGAAGTGACCGCTTGGTCGGAAGTAGTCATTTTTCGGTGTATGAATGGGACGCATGCGTGACCGGGAGACGAGCTGAGAAAGGAGGGGAGCTGCTGCGAAGGGGAGATGAGTGACGTCAGAAAGTGCCGCGCTGGGTTTGGCCGGCCGGAGTGAGACCGCGCTGTGATAGGCCAGCTAGCAAAGCCGCGCTGGGACTGGCGGATCGTCATCAGGAAGTAAACAGAATAGCGAGGCTGGAAATTGTACGTTTAATCATGAAATGTTTTAAATGGTTAAGAGCGGCGTTTAAGAGAGAGAGGCAGAGATCTTTTGATGGGGAAGAAGCCCCGCCGGAGGGTACGCCGGCTAATTATATAGGGACAAATGTTGGGTTGCACACTATATTGTGGATTTCAGAGTGGAGTAAGATTACAGAAGGAAATGAGGAACTGACGTTTCCAAAGTACGGGACGTTCAGATTAGAGGTGCTACACCGATTAAAAGCAGTTATGACCTCAATGAGACCCATGCCTAGACCGACCCAGTTTGAAGCTCTCAATGCATGGATTAGGGCGGCGCACGATAGGAACCAGCATAGGCGTCAAGAAAGGGTGAAACGATCAGTAAGAGCAGTGCAGGATGCCAAATGGGATGCGGATGCTAAAAGATGGAGAGTGCATAACCTTGAAGTAAACAAACTGTACCCAGTAATAGAGGTGGCAGGAAACAAAAGCCCATTAGAAGAAGATGAGGAGAGCGAGACAGAGGACAGCCTGATAAATAGGTTACTGACAGATAGGCCACCCCCGTACAACAAAGAGACAGGAAATGTTGAGCCCAGCAGAGAAGGGGGGCCTGGCATAGGGGAGTATGGACCGCTTCCCATTACAGATTGGGATCCCACTGCAAGCAAAGAATTGTCTCAACCTAGTCCTGTGCAGCAGGTAGTCGGAAGGTTTGTGGTACAAAGGGCGCCAGAAACGGAGCGTGCCACCTCCTACGCACTTCCAGATGCCCTGCAAGTACCTGTTACTATAGGCCCTATAGTATCGATTTATGACCCAGAGAGAGCCCGAGGGGAGGAACAGGTACGGATGGACAGAGAGAGAGCAGAAATGGCAAGGAGGAATGATACAATCAATTCCCCAAGTCAGCTGCCAAGACCAAGAGATTGGAGCACCCCAGTACATACAGCAGTAGATCCAACAGGAGATCCGGGAGGCCCTAGATGGCCGATGGATCTGAGGGGATCAGGACGGAAATCCTTCCAGGAGTTAAGCGAGTACATGAAGAAATGGGATGAGGCAGTGGAGGCTCACAAGAGCATCATAGCAGCGGAAGCTGGAAGGGAAAGCCAGGATAGCAGGACCCGGACTCACTGCGGGGCTGATGAAAGCAGTCCGGAGTGGGATGGGAAGGGTCAGGACGGCAGCGGAGACACTCGCCATACCAGGAGTGGAGGTAGAGCAGACCTGGAAAACAGGAGCCCTGAGTGTGGGGGGTGTCCCGCCCAATTCACAGCGAAGGGGATAGGAGAACGCAAGAGTACAGAAACAGTTTTAAGTGCACCCACTATGCGTCTGGCAATAGTGGACAGAACGAGAGTTGCAAGAGGTCTCGCCATAACCCCTGTGATTACGGACAAGAACGCAGTTCTGGGGAGATGGGGAGCAGAGAGGGAACTTACCGAATACTGAGTGACACTAGACAACGAGAGAATAGCGACAGGAGGGAGAGCAGCAGGGAATCCTACCATGGAGCGAGGGAGGACAGAGAGAATGGACAAAATGAGATTGGGGGAAACAGGCCCGTGTTTCATCACCTTCCAAGGCAGGATGGTCGAGCATGGGACTTAGAGAGATGGGAACAAGGGAGGACTCTCCTTAACTCCCCTGAGCCTAAGCGTAGGACTCGGAGCTGGGACGGGAGAGAGACCAGTGAACACCCTAAGAAAGACATACTGCGAGCCGAGATAAAAGCCAAGAGACTTGATGTCGCCAGCTTAAAATCAGATCTGGATGACATGGTAGATGGTACCTTGCCTCTAGAGAGGATGGACATTTACGAGCAGGATGAAATACTGTTCATGGCAAAGGACATCACTTGAAAGGCGAGGGCAGCACATGAGGAATTAGTCGAACTGTCGGGAAAATATATGGTAGACCTGTCGAGGACCAAAGCATTACAGGGTAACCATAGGCTACATTATTCAGACCAGGAACTAGATGAGAGAAGAACAATAGGATTGAAAACACACATCAGGGAACTGATCACTGGAATAAGGACATGGAGGGCGCTGGATAAATGGGAAGAAAGGTGGTCCAAGAAGGGGACCGTTAGGAGATGCATGCTTGGGATGTCCCCAGAGGGAGGACTGCAGAGAATAGAGGCATACCCTTTGCGTGAGGTTGCAAACGGGAACTATGTACATGTGCCATGGAGTAGGGGGGACTTAGCAGCCTTTACCAACTCCTTCCCTAAATTGAGGGAGAATCCAGTAGAATGGTACAAGCAGGTGGAGAGGTTTGTAAAAATATCCAAAGTACTATGGATAGACCTGAACACTCTGTTTGACATTGTGGTACCAGGAGACTTGTGGACAGCATGTAAGGTTAGTGCTGAGTGGCCCACATCAGAACCAGAGAGAGATGCACGGACTAATGGACCGTCCGAGACAGTAATGGCAAAATATGAGAGAGTGATGACTTGGCTGAAAGAAAAGGTGCCAATGCAGGACATAGATTGGGTCAAAATAGATCGAACTAGACAGGAACCCAAAGAGACAGTTCATGAATATTATGAGAGATTGCTGAAGGCGTTTAAACAGTATAGCGGGTTGGATGTAATGGATCCTAAAGACATAGGGCAGTTTGTGTCTAAATTTGTTTTGGGCTTAAGACCGGATATTAGTTTAATGATTCAGCAACACTTGATTTGTTGGCAAAATAAACCTTTGGATGAAATTCTGAGATATGCTAGGTACTGCTGTGATGAGATAGACTCAAAGGCAAAGAAGCTAAAAGAAAAACTGATGGTGGTGCAGATGCAGTCAGCCGGTAAGGGTGGACAACAGCAACAGCAACAGGGAACAGGGACCGGGGGCAGGAAACAGAATAACCAGAATAAGGGCAACAAGGAGAACTCCAACTTTAGACCTAGGGTAGACATAGCAGCATTGAAAAAGACGACCCGGTGCCACCAGTGTAACGAGGTGGGGCATTGGAAACGCGAGTGTCCCTACAACGTGGAAATCGGAGAACAAGAGGTGGAGGAGGAAGAGGTTAAAAGCACTCCAGGAAGAGGGGTAACGCCATACCAAGGAAGGGTGGTCAAAGGGGGGACCCCAGCTCCACGAGCCCAGTTCCCTCAACCACCCAGAATAGGGACAACTGGAAAAACCTATAGACAGATGCCTCTTTTTGTAGGAGGAGAGGAGTGTTACTATGTTGATCCCCTAACAGGACAGAGAGTGGAGAGAGAAGACTGTACCCTCGGGGCAGCCTTAGATGTGGATCAAAGGGGACCCTACATTGAGGCCGAAGTGGCAGGGTGTCCCACGACGTTCCTAGTAGACACAGGAGCCACTCGATCCACGATAAGATCAGCTGCAGTTCCAGGCCTGCCGATGTCAGGGGAGACAATTCAAGTGGTGGGGGTCGCAAACAGGAGAATAACCAGCCCATTGACAGAACCCGTGCAAGTGAAAATAGGGAAATACAGCGATGAGCATCAGTTTGTGGTTTGCGATTCTAGTCCTGTATGTCTATTGGGAAGAGACCTTTTGTGCAAGTTAAATTGTACAATATACTGCACCCCGCAGGGAGTGGAGGTATTGACTAATGATGATGACGCTGACTTCAAAGTCGCAAACTCGAGAATATGTGTGGAGCTGTATCCCACTTTGACAGTGGATGAGCTCCCATGGGATCTAAGAGAGACCGTGGCACCGGAAGTGTGGGATTTCACTGGGGAAGAGATTGGACTAGTCAAGGGAGTGGACCCAGTGAAAATCATAGTGAAACCGCATGCTGAGTTTCCAAGAACACCCCAATATAAATTGACTCCAGAAACGATTGCAGGTATAAAACCCGTGATAGAGTCCATGATTAAGCAGGGAATACTGAAAGAAATCGTGGGTAGTCCGTGTAACTCCCCGATTATGGGTTTGCAGAAACCAAATGGGAAATTCAGAATAGTGCAGGACCTTCGAAAAATTAATAACATAGTTGTCTCATGTTGCCCAGTGGTACCGAATCCATCAGTGATATTGTTTCAGATACCGTTCCAAGCTGAATGGTTCACTGTGATAGACCTTTGCCAGGCTTTCTTTTCGATCCCTTTGGACGAGGAGAGCCATTTTCTTTTCGCATTTAAGCTGGAAGGTCGCGTATTAACATGGTGTCGTATCCCACAAGGCTATACAGAGAGCCCATCGATCTTTAATCAGCTGCTGAAGAAAAATCTTGAAAGTCTAGTGCTGCCCCAGAAGTCAGTTCTGGTCCAGTACATAGACGACCTACTTGTGGCGTCAGAAACTGAGGAAGCTTGCAGGGAGGACTCCATTGCTTTGCTAAATCACTTAGCTGCAAATGGGCACAAGGTGTCCCCGGGCAAATTGCAGTACTGCCTGACAGAAGTACAGTACTTGGGGCACAGAATTGAAAAAGGGAAACGGAAGGTGTCACCAGACAGAATAGAGGCGATCATGAAGATGAATGCGCCCAAAACACAGAGAGAGGTCAGGATGTTCCTAGGGATGGTGGGTTATTGCCGACAGTGGATAGCAAACTTTTCACTGAAAGCAAAACCCTTGCAAAAACTGACGCACAAAGAGGTGAGTGATCCGGTACCATGGGACAAAGACTGTTTGATGGCGTTCCTGCAGCTGAGAGAGGACCTGTGTCGTGCTCCTGCTCTGGGAATGCCAGATTACGATAAAATATTCTTGCTTTACTGTTGTGAAAGAGAGGGTTGTGCTTTGTCTGTCTTGGTCCAAATCCATGGGAATGCCCGTAGACCAGTCGCCTACTTTTCGGCTACCTTAGACCCAGTAGCCGCAGCGTTGCCCGGATGTCTCAAATCCGTTGTTGCAACGGGTGTCAGCATCGAACGTTGTGAAAATATAGTTATGGGGCACCAGTTAGAGGTATATGTGCCACATTCTGTTGAACTGTTAATGACCAGGACCAAAACACAGCATCTGACCAATAGCAGGCTCACGCGCTATGAGCAAGTCATCCTTGCTGCAGAGAACGTGACCCTCAAGAGATGCTCTGTTTTGAACCCTGCTACCTTGATGCCACTCCCAGGTGACATTGATGATGATGTATGTACAGATCATGATTGCCTTGATGTGACTGAACTATGCACCAAACCGAGACCCGACATCGTGGATGAGCCACTGACTGACCCCGATGAAGTTTTCTTTGTCGATGGCTCATGTGTAAGAGACGAAGTTGGGCAGTTGAGAGCAGCTTACGCTGTTTGTACAATTACTGGAGTCGTGGAAGCCGCATGCCTGGAAGGAGTACACTCCGCTCAGGTAGCTGAAATTATTGCATTGACGCGTGCCTGCCTGGCAAGCAACCAAATTCGAGTCACCATATACACCGACAGCCAATACGGTTACGGGGTAGTTCATGATTACGGGTAATTATGGTCTCAAAGAGGTTACATGACTTCTTCAGGTTCACCCATTCGTAATGGAGAGTTTGTACGTCTACTATTAGAAGCTTTGCAATGTCCGGCAGCTATTGCCGTTGTAAAATGTACCGCCCACACAAGGAACATGGACTTCGTGTCACAAGGCAATAGATATGCCGACGAAGTCGCAAGATACTGTGCAGTACAAGGGTACTCTTTCACTGAGGTGGAAGTGGGTGGAATAAATGTCAGGACTGAATTAGCTATGATATTGGAAACTGTAGACACTTGGGACGAGTTAAAATGCATGCAAGAAAATGCACCCGATTGCGAAAAGCAAACATGGGAAACTGCAGGATGTGTGATAGGCGAGGCGCATTTCTGGGTTTCAGCAGATGGAAGGGCAGTGTTACCAAATGAGATGGTGAGCCCAATGGCTAGACAAATCCATGGTCCAGTACACCTAGGGAGAGACGCTATGCTGAGAGTATTCAGACAAACCTGGTACAACCCTAAGTTCAGAGTAGCAGCAGAAGCAGTGTGCCAGCGTTGTGTGACCTGTCAGCAGCTGAACATAGGAAAAAGAACCCCAGTTGCATTGAGTCACATAGGGAGGTCCGGAGGTCCATTCAATAGAATGCAAATTGATTTCATCGAAATGCCAAGATGCAACCGCCTTCGTTATGTCCTGGTGGTTGTTTGCATATTTTCCAGATGGGTCGAGGCATACCCTACACGCAGGTGTGACACCCTCACAGTAGCCAAGTTATTGCTTAGGGAACTCATTCCGCGCTTCGGGGTACCGGCCTCTTTGGAATCAGATAGGGGAACACATTTCAACAGCGAGCTTGTGAAGATGATTTGTGCGGCCCTGAACATAGACCAGAAATTGTATTGTAGTTACCGACCAGAAGCTTCGGGAATTGTAGAGCAGATAAACAGCACCATCAAATCCCGAATTGCCAAAATGTGTTCATCAACGTCTCTGAGTTGGCCTGATGCTCTGCCATTGGTCCTTATGAGCATCCGTAGTACCCCAGACAGAAGAACGGGACTATCACCACACGAGGTGTTAATGGGGAGGGCAATGAGATTGCCATCAGTACCAACTGCTGCACTGTTGAATATCACCGATGATATGATCCTGGACTATTGTAAGGGTCTGTCTGATGCCATTCATTCTGTGTCCCTTCAGGTGCAGGCTGCCGAGGTCCCGTCGTGCCAGGACTTGTGTCATGACCTGTGCCCTGGTGATTGGGTGCTTGTCAAGAAGCACGTAAGAAGAAGCTGCCTAGATGTCCGTTGGCGTGGGCCCTACCAGATCATTCTGATCATGAACACCGCTGTGAAAGTGGGAGGCCTGCCCAACTGGATCCACGCGTCTCATACGCGGAGAGTTCCAGCACCTCTGGAAGAAACAGCTCCTCTCTCGGATGTAAGTCCAGCTGCGGACAGAGAAGCCATAGAGGGGGCCAGCCAAGCTGTAGAGGTGCCAGAAGAAGCTGGGAACGTGTCTGACCAGGCTGAGGACGGTCAGTACAACAGCGAAACGGACGACGCTACAGAAGGAGGAAGTAGCTGGGAGTACGAATCAGACACTGACCAAGCTGAAAGAGAGCGAGAGCAAAGCAGAAGAACAAGGAGCAGAAGGGTAAGGCGTGGAGAAGCCAGCTGGCCGCAAAGAAGTAGTTCAAGTCTGAGGTCAACTCCAGAGAGAACCCTTGCTCCAATATCTGAAGACTCAGACCCGGAAGAAGGTGCTCAGGGCTCTGAAGCACCAGATCTAAGAAGGTCAAGAAGAGTACGTGTGCCTAGCAGAAGATACGCCACTCCTGAGTGGACATATCTGGCGACAGATGTCTTGGGAACAAACGACAGGGAGAATAAGGGCGGTGCTAGTGATTGAGGTTGAACCCATCATCACAGTAGAAGTACAACTGTTGGTGCCTGGAGTCGAAACAGAAGGGTCACTAACGTTCAAAGTCCCCAACCCTCCCTACCTGAGCAAGTTAAAGCACATGTTCTTCACCGAATTGCAATTCCCCGACTTTGGAACGACGATAACAAGTCATGAAGACTACATTCTTCGTTTGGAGCTATTGAACTATGCTATCCAAGCCGCAGGCCCAAGCCTCATTGTAGATGCTTAAAGACTTTGTAAATAAACGAGAAAAAGAAGATTACCTAGCGCCTAGGAAGCAGAGAAACTTAGGGACCTTTCCTATAAGTTGACGGAGAAGGGCTAGGGCTGTCTGTGTTAAAGCTCAAAAGACTTTGCAAAAGGAGATTGCCAGCTTCCAATTGTGTGGTTCTAAAGACTGAAGGATCAAGAGAGACTGTAGAGGAACAAAGAGAAAAGAACTTTGTGTTGAAATAGAAAGAAAGAATCATACTGTCTGAAGAAATGGAGGCCGGTAGTCCGAACCGTAGAGCCAAATGTATAATAGGCACACTAATAGTAGGAGTGATACTTCTTATAGCCTTAGTAGTTACTGTATCATATGTAATGGGACATGAGAGTGAGGCAAGGGTACCAGACGAAAAATCTGTAGTGACACCAAAACCCACTGTTGCTGGTAAGAAGGGGGAAACCATACAGGAGAAAGCGTTATTAGCAGCAGAAGCCCGTAGGTTACACATGGATGAGTCCCAAGGCGACTATAGGTCAAATGCTTATGCCAAACTTTTGTATGAATACGTGGATGCCATGGAGGTCAAGGATTGCTATGTGTGCATGCAACTGCCAGCGTCTGTAGATGAAGGCATTAGATATCATCACCTCCCGCTGACTTATGGCATTACATGTAGCTTATTGCTTAGCATATTTTATGGAAGAGATAGTTTTGAGTATTACTTCTCTAACTACGACTCAGTGTTACCAGAAGTCCCAAATTATAAGCAAATGAATAAGTGGGACTATTGGAAGAGTGAAGACAGATTGGCAAAGTTCTTCATTCCTTGGGATACTTTAGATACTTCACATGCCCGTAGAAATAACCTGACATGCAAAGTGTCAGAAGTCGAGAAGAAGTTTATAGGGCAAGTGGATGATCGATACAGAAGGCAAAAGATTTTGAAAAAATCAGGACAGTGGAAAACAGATTGGACCGAGGAAGAGAAGGCACACAAGAGGAAGGGTAGTAGTGGTCCAATAGCTTTGGATCGCACACAGAGAGGGAAGTTATGCCTTCACAGAAGCAAAACGTACTACGAAAATGTATTCGTAGTGGAAGTCAGTTGTGAACATGCTTTTAGATTAGAATATTACACTAAGGATTTCTTGAAAGGAATGCAAGTGATTCCAAATGTATATTTTGTATGTGGAAGAAATGCCTACGTGAGACTACCTGACAACTGGTATGGATCATGTTACTTGGCAATTGTCTTCCCCAAAATATACCATGCCCAAGACTTAGAGATCATAGAGGGCAAGGCCTCAGCAAGAGGGAGAAGAGACCTAGGAGATGCAGAAATAGTTGGAGATGTTTTTGGAGCTGCATTTCCTCTTTTAGGACTGATCCTCAATGATGTCAAAATTAGGAGACTGGCAACAGTCGTAGACAGGTTGTCTGCCAGCACTGCTAGATCCTTAATGCTGGTGGAAGGAGAGATGCAATCGATAAGGGCCATGGTGCTTCAGAACCGTTTTGCGTTAGACGTCCTGCTAGCAAAAGAGGGCGGAGTCTGTAAGGCTTTGAAGGTCCAGGAATGTTGCACTTACATTCCAGACAATTCAAAACCTCTTGAGAAAGTTATCACGAACATAACTAACATTCACAAAGAGATCGAAGACCTGACTAAAGTAAATGTTTGGGAAAAGGTGGGCCATGGAATGGGCGAAGTTGGAGGTTGGTTCGCCAACTTAGGGAGGAGCTTTGTATGGTATGTGCTGAAACCTATCATCATAATAGTGATCTGTGTGATCATGTTGTGGGGATTGGTGAGGTCATACCAATGGTACAGATCAAATAGGTTGGAGAGATCCAGGAGAGAACAGCTACAGAGATTAGCTGCAATACAGGACAATCAGTACAGGAGCCTGAGGGCTCTAGAAACGCAGAAGCGAGGGGCGATCGCAATTAGTTCAGTTTAAATCTTAGTGATGACCCCGAGAGGTCATCAAAGGGGGGAACTGAGAGAGCGCAAACTGAACAAAATGTATGAGTGCATCATAAGTGGAAGTAGTATGCACAAACCATAATAGAAATACTATAAGTGCTGAAAATATATTCACCTATTCTTAGAATTGTGTGTTTAATCTAGAGATTTCATATAGAAGTGGAACTAATGCAGAAATGTGTGGAGAATGTACAACCTTATTAGATGTGATTAATCCTGATCCATGTTATGTAGCTGCTAATGGAAGAACGTCATGCTGCAAAGCACAGAACGGAATAGGCCTCATGGCCAGAGCTGAAAGGGTTGGGAAAGGTATTCATTTGCATAACATGGATTGCACTAATGTTATTTAGTAATTCTGTTTTCGATAGGTTTATATTCTATAGATGTGTTTTATATAATCATAGAACAAAGTATTAGCATGCTATTTTGATTTACGAAAGAATTTGAAGAGAATAAACCTCTGCGAAAAATTTTGTAGGCCTGAAGTGATCAAAAGGTTTCTGATTTGCACGTACTGGTACAGGACGAGCTGTGTCGAGAAATAAGTTGCAAACTTCTGTTAGAAGTTTATGAGAATTGGGATCCTAGATGCGGATGTCTGTCTGCAGGTGCGAGGGGGTTTTGATTAAAAGTTTGATGAATAGAGCTTTGTTCGAGTAGACTGGTACAGACATGGAGGAGGATTCAGGAATGTTTAGGGGGTATCATCGGGCCGGAGAAGAGCCTGAGAAGCAAGGTCAACGCGAAGCACGAGGCCCAGAGGAAGATCATCATGGAAAAAGCCAGAATCGACACCACGTGAGGGGCGTCTCTCGAGGGGCGTCTCAAATGATTATTGTGTTTTTGTATTAGGGACAGCACCCCTGGGTGGAGTTAGAGCAGATGCCTGAGGACCCTTCAGAGAGCGGATGGGTAGGCAGAGAGGGGTCATGGCTGGAGATCATAGGTTTTCACCTAGAGACTAAGAGTGGGTGATCTTCTTAGGAAGTCATTCACAGCTGACACCTTCGATAGGTTGAGATTCTGTTAAGTAGGGATACCATCCAGAGCAGGGTAGGGACAGCCTAACCTGAAACCTTCCTTCCTGCTGTAAATGACGGAGAGATCACAATTCGTGTCAATGCTTGCAGCCCTTTTGATTTTGGAACTAGTCCTAGTAGTGTTTTTTGCTCGCCTGAGGGCTTTTAGAGAGCACATGTATGTAGTGGTACCCGTATATCTTTTGAATCTCATTTTGAGATGTCTGTACTTGCAGTTATCATTGACTCTGTAATAAACCTCTAAAACTTAGAAGTAGTCTGTGGTTTTTCAGAGTCGAGCCCATTATTGATTGAACTAACCTGGTAAGAGATGCACTTTCTTTCCTCAATGACAGGCAATAAAGATTCAGTCGACCAGAACGGGGTTTAGATCTTGGGTGATAAGAGATAGAGATCAAAATCCCGCCCCCGCAATTCCCATGCACGCTGCGCGCCACATCCCCTATACACCATCAATCGGTTGTGTGCACATACTGTCCACACTTATGCAGTAGCATTTGCTTGGCTGGTGTCGCATATGTTCTATGACTGGATACTCGGACACCTGAACCTACTGATAACCTCATGCATTGTTGGCTAACAGCTTGCCTGAATAAAACAAATCTCTAACATGGGCCCACAGTTACACGTACACATAGTCACCTCCTACAGTTCTAGCTCGCTGCCTGCCTGATGTATTACACCTCATGCACGGGGGCAGCCAGTCACACTTGCACATTGGCGGCCTCATACAGTGCCCTAGCTGAAGGCCTGGTGTACCGCGCCCTAAATACAGGTACACAAACCCGTAAATATACTGAGTATCAACTCGACTCATACGCAGGCACCCAGATATATGTACTTGCAGAGTATATCATGCAGTGTCGGCTTGTTGCTAGCCTCACGCGCACTGAGGTACATCCAGGTCAGGTGTACTTTCCTAAGCAACTGCGACGTCTGACTAAGATAGAATTATTGGCCCCCGAAAATAAGGGAAACTGACTCACAGTAATGTGCTCTGACACCTATGGGTAAAGGCTGCGCTATGTTAAACAAGTGAAACAGACGAAGCTACTGCTCCTGCCCCGCAGCAAGATGGAGGCATTACCCATACTTGAATAATTGAGCATGGTTCTATTCTGCGGCGCTCTGACACCAAGCAATATTCGCGCCGAGCATGCTACGCTTCGTAACATGCGCACGCCACTCTTTCTAAAAAGACGGCATACCAACTGTGCCCTTGAAAGTTTCTCCCCCTGTGCAATTACTGTACGTAATATGACGCGCCCTGCCGCCTATTTGAACACATTGTGGGGGCCAGACGCGCTCCTGAGTTGCTGCAAGTCCTCCCGAAATGAATCAATTGCCTCCTACAGTACCGAAATAATCGCATACTGCAATAATAACGCATCTTGCCTGACATAGGGAGGGGGGGGTTCATGGGCAATGTCTCGCTACCCGAGAACCCAACAACAGAAATAGGCAGCAATAAACGCCAGGCACAACGCCTGTGCCGACCGGCCTAGAGTCAAAGATGAAACGAGGGGCGAACGCCAAGAAATGCAAAGCCCGGCTACAAGGGCTCATTGTTTAGGCCTCAAATAGATAAAAGGCTGAGTGGACCCGACAGGATATCACCTGTGACCAAGAGGTAGAACACGGGCCCCTTTCGTGGCTGCTTCAGATCTGGGCCGCGAGCCAGCATCATATGCCAGTACACCCCTCCCTTCACATAAGTGCATATCATTGTATACTTGTAACAAAAGGGGTCGCTCATGTCTTGATGCCTAGTGCATCGTGTACCGCAGACCTGATGAGATAGCAAGGGATCAATCAGTGACGCAGAATGCCCGTAATACGTATCATCCCGAGGGCCTGAACGCGTGAGCCTAGTTGCCCAACCAATGGCACGCCCCCTGCTTCGAGATGCTATGGCCTAAATATACTCCGCACCATATTTACATAAGGGCGCAAAAACGACCAGCGCACGTGTACGGCTTACCATACTCGCTGAGTTATGCAGGACCACGTATAAAATGAATTAATCACTCGAATGGGCCTAGAGCTACGATGCCCCCATGATGCTATGCACCAATTGAAGATACGAACACAAAGCAACGATGAAGCCGTACTGGCTTACCTCTCTCGCCGGAATAAGCGTCACCACATGTTCGAACGAAAAGTCCCTCGATTGTGCCCGAGATACTATTATTCGAAGACACTATATACTTTCGTCACTGCAGAAACCATCAACAGCACTACGCACTGATTAGGCTAAGTCATCGCACTGCAACAGCAATACCCAGTGCAAAGCAGAACGAGGCACTCAATAGGGCCTCGAGGTAAAATGGCCCACTGCTACTATACCCCTTAAGACTACGGACTCCTGAAACAAATTCGCGCCCGCAATGGACTTACCGATCTCGAAGCCACTAAGCCATGGCACATGTTAGAATTCACAAGGCACACGACTGGGCCTAAAGATAGGTAAGTCCTTGACTGCAAAAGCCATACCCAGTAGAAAGTTGAATGAGTAACTCAATAGGGCCTCGAGGTAATATGGCCTAATGCTACTATACCCTTTAAGAATACGGACTTAAGCAACAAATCCGCGCACAGAATAGACTTACTGATCTCGAAGCAATGAGCAATGGCACATGTTAAAATTACACAAGGCAATCGACTGGGCCTAAAGATAGCTAAGTCGTCGCACTGCAAAAGCAATGCCCAGTGATAAGGAGACAGAGTCACTAAAATGGGCCTCGAGGTAATATAAAGTTACTGATCTCGAAGCAATAAGCAATGGCACATGATACATTCCCGAGGCACTCGACTGGGCCTAAAGATAGCTAAATCATCGTACTGCAAAACAATACCCATAAACAGTTGAACGAGTCACTCAATTGGGCCTCGAGGTAATATGGCCCAATGCAACTATACCCTTTAAGAATATGGACTCGATCAACAAATTTGCGTGCGCAATAGACTTACCGAAATTGCAGAAAGCAATGGCACATGTTCTAATTCACCAGGCACTCGATTGGGCCTGAAGATACTTTTTGCCCAATGATACTATATCCTCATTGTAAATACGGAACGTCGTAACACAATCGCGCGCGAGGTATGCTTACCCATTGTGCTGAAAATACACTGCAACGCATTCAAATGTAAAAACTCACCCGAATGCGCCTCCCTGTTCTATGGCCCAATGAAACTATACTCCAATTGTACATAAGGTCAAAAGCCACAAATGTATGTACGCACCCGGCCGAACCCTCGCGCTCTAATACCTAATGCCATGATCAAATGGAATCAGTTACTCATTTGGGGCTCGAGGTCCTATGGCCCAAAAGATACTATACCCCCTTTTTTAACTGCGAACGCCATACATAAATCGCGAACGGATAGGCTTACCCAACGCGCTGGAGATGCATAGAAACGCTTTTGCGATAGGTTAACTTAACTGCGCACGGGAAAGGCTTACCCATCGCGCTGGAAATGCCACGCAACATGTTAAAATTGGAAGTGACACGAGTGGGCCTCAAGGTACTATGACCCAATAATACCGTGCTCTCCTTGTAATTACGCTCGCCACCACACATTTACGCGCGTAATGGGCTGAACCCTCACGCACAAATATCTAATAGCAGGTGTACCATGAAATCAGTCACACAATAACAAATTTGTACACATAAGGCTTATCCATGCACGGTAGTATGCCATGCCATACTTTAACATGAACAAGGCACTCACTTGCGTGTCGAGATACCAAGGCCCAATGCTAATATACACCCTTTGTAAATATAGGCCCCATCAACACCATTGCGCATGGAAAGGCCTATCCCTCCTGCTCCAAATGCCACCACACTTGTAGAACAGAATAAAACACCTCTGTATGTGGCCCCCGTGCGACTGCGTCAATGCCCTCCTAATCACATACACAGTATACAAATTCAGAGTTGTAGCAACAGGCTCACGTGCTGAGTCCGACCTCCGTGTTCGATATGGAGACTCGAGCTTGAAATTAAAACTTCCTATTCCATCCTTGCACAACAACCTTACAGTCGCACACTAGGTGAAACAACCCCACGCTGGGGCACAGCTAACGAGATCACCCTATAAAAACATGCACGTAAGGAAGACACGTGGGGATACCCTCGGAGGTCCGTTTCTTGTGAGCTGTGTGCAAGGCGGGCAATACTGCACGAAAAGCAACGCTCACTGATCCGCAGTAAACCTACCCTGTAACCCCGCTAACCGCCGAGTGCCTCAACAAATCTTCCTGAAATGCTATCTCGCCAGGCACTAGGTCACGTAGTACCCACAGTGTGCTGTCTTCTCTCACTTTCCCCGACGCCAGATCCGGCTCACATACTCAACAGTAAAACAGCTCCAGCACTTGCCTTGCTAACCCCCAAAGCCAAGTGCACCAGAGATCTACTCGACATCAAACGCAAGGACGCTGAAACCCGCCCATTTTTAAACTAGTGTATATACCATTTTGACAATTAATCTGCCCGTTCTTGAAAAATAGTCGCCGAGGCGAGAATGAACCCAGCCGCTCTGGGACGCGAACCCTGGACCCAGGCCCCTTCAATGTATCAGAGACAGCCGCTCTAACCCGTGAGCCAGAGTTCTCCCCGCAACCGCCGAGGGCACAGTGCCCCTGAAAACCGTTCCGTTCCCTCTGCCCAAAACACTCGCTATTACTCCAAAGCATGCGAGGAACCGGACGGGCACCCAAATGCCCCCAATACAAATGCAGCGCCAAACGGCCCACATATCACCAAAAAAAGACCGCAAAACACCAGCCCACTCCCCCTCATGTCCCCAAGAACGGGGGACGATGGGAGGAGGCTGGGATGCCCCGCCACTCACCACGTGCACGATACCGACCAGGGACCCAACGTCCTAGTAACTCGGCAATTCCTCGACGCGACAGGAAGACGCGGACAAAAGAGTGTCCCAAAGCTTGTCGCGCGACGTCCGGAGCGGCAAAGAGGCCTCCCAGATGGAGCAAGGGAGTGATAAACCCCCTGAAGCTACTCCCAGCCGCCCCGGACGTGCGTCAGCAACCTACCTACCTCTACTGGGCGATGCCTGCCCAGGTGAGGGGTGGCTGGCCACAAAGAGGGCGGGGGCAGCCCTCCGTGACTAGGAGCCCACCCTCTTGATGGCCACTGCGTGGCCTCGGGCAAGCGCATTCTTTCTGCTCCTTCACTCGTTTCTACTTAATGGCGGCCACTGTGCGGCCGCGCAGCGGCCGCGGGCTGCGGGCGCGCCGCTGGTGCACCGAAGGCGCGTCAAAGGCAAGCACGTTTGCACCCGTCTGCGACCCGTCTGCAACCAGCACCAGGAACCCTGGACCTCCGCCCCGCCAACGCTACGACCCAGCAGCAGTCCACGCACTCAACCCAGGCTGCAACAACAACTGCAAGCTAGCATCACCAGCCGCCGAATGTCTGACATAATATCGACAGACAGAATATCGAACTACAAAAATATCGGAACAAAAATATCGGCATCAAAAATATCGGAATCCTATCTTCATAAAGGTAAGTACAACAATATTGAGAAAAAAAATATCGTAGTACAAAAATATCGGAATTAAAAATATCGTTTTTTTAAATGTATTATTAATAATGTAAAAATAATTTTAAAATACATATAATTTTACAAATATTAAATAAAAATATTAAAACAAAATTAAAACTAATACATATACATTTAAAATAAATAAAACACTTAATAATTTAATGTAATTTTATTTTTTTTAATGTTATTTAATTGATTTAATGTATTTTTTTTTGTTTTTACCCTGTACACCTGTACCCCAAAAACCCAAAACTGACCCTGAACCCTAAAAATATCCCTGTACCCCAAAAACCCAAAACTGACCCTGAACCCTAAAAATACCCCTTTACCTAAAAACTGAAAACTGACCCTGAACCCTAAAAATACCCCTTTACCCAAAAACTGAAAACTGACCCTGAACCCTAAAAATACCCCTTTACCCATGAACTGAAAACTGACCCTGAACCCTAAAAATACCCCTTTACCCAAAAACTGAAAACTGACCCTGAACCCTAAAAATACCCCTTTACCAAAAAACTGAAAACCGACCCTGAACCCTAAAAATACCCCTTTACCCAAAAACTGAAAACTGACCCTGAACCCTAAAAATACCCCTTTACCCAAAAACTGAAAACTGACCCTGAACCCTAAAAATACCCCTTTACCCATGAACTGAAAACTGACCCTTATCCCTAAAAATACCCCTTTACCCAAAAACTGAAAACTGACCCTGAACCCTAAAAATACCCCTTTACCCAAAAACTGAAAACTGACCCTGAACCCTAAAAATACCCCTTTACCCAAGAACTGAAAACTGACCCTGAACCCTAAACATACCCCTTTACCCAAAAACTGAAAACTGACCCTGAACCCTAAAAATACCCCTTTACCCAAAAACTGAAAACTGACCCAGAACCCTAAAAATACCCCTTTACCCAAGAACTGAAAACTGACCCTGAACCCTAAAAATACCCCTTTACCCAAAAACTGAAAACTGACCCTGAACCCTAAAAATACTCCTTTACCCAAAATTAATTAATATTATTTAATTACCAATTAATTATTAATTAAAAATAACAATAAAGTAAATATATTAGCACATTAGCTGTAATTAATTTAATTTAATAATTAATATTATTTTTCCCAATTAATTAATTAAGAATAACAAAAAATTATATACAAAACAAATTACTATAATTAATGTAATTAACTAATTAATATTAATTAATTACCAACTAATTAATACTTAAAAATATGTACAAAATTATATTAATTAATTAACTAATTAACATAAATTAATTACCAATTAATTATTAATTAAAATATGTACAAACATATATTAATTAATTAATTATTATTAAATTACTTCCCACCCTATTCCCCTATAAACCCATAACCCGCTACAGAACATATTTATCAATTAATCAATTAATTAAAATTAATTAAAAATTATTTCTCAATTAATTCATTAATAATTCCTACTAATTAATAATTAATTTAACATAATTAAATTACTTCCCACCCTATTCCCCTATAAACCCACAACCCGCCACAGTAGTAAAAGACAATATCTAATTAAATTACATTAAAAATAAATAATAAAACATAATAAATACAATATAATATACACTAAATTTATTTAAAAATTGATATTAGTAACATCAAAGTTATTTATTTCGATATTATTGACATCGATATTTAAAACTTCGATATTACTGATATCATACTAATATCGATATTAAGACTGTCGATATTACTTACCTTTGATATTTTGTCCCATCGATATTTAAACTTCGATATTATTGTATATCGATATTTAAAACTCGATATTTTGTCTGTGTACCCCAGCCGCCACCCATGGACCCTTCAGCTGTCACCGCTGCCGGCACACCTGAAGCACCACCAAGAACACGGTTCCAGCACAACCCGCCCACAAGAACACAACCGAACCGAAGACCCTGCAATGCATCCTCCTCAACGTCCGATCCCTCCACAAACACGCAACAGAAATCTGGGACCTCCTCGACAGCACTACCCCAGACGTAGCATTCATCACCGAATCCTGGACCAACACCACCTCGGGACCGGACATCGCCATCGCCATCCCCCAAGGATACAAGATCTCCAGGTAGGACCGCCCCATCCACCCAGGAGGAGGAATCGCCATCGTCCACAAATCCAGCCTCCGCCTGAGCACACTCCCTGACGAGTCCACAGAACTGATGGAACACCTTCACTTCAAGATACTGGCCAGCCCCACCGCCGCCCTCCGAACGGCCCACATATCACCAAAAAAAGACCGCAAAACACCAGCCCACTCCCCCTCATGTCCCCAAGAACGGGGGATGACGGGAGGAGGCTGGGATGCCCCGCCACTCACCACGTGCACGATACCGACCAGGGACCCAACGTCCTAGTAACTCGGCAATTCCTCAACGCGACAGGAAGACGCGGACAAAAGAGTGTCCCAAAGCTTGTCGCGCGACGTCCGGAGCGGCAAAGAGGCCTCCCAGATGGAGCAAGGGAGTGATAAACCCCCTGAGGCTCCTCCCAGCCGCCCCGGACGTGCGTCAGCAACCTACCTACCTCTACTGGGCGATGCCTGCCCAGGTGAGGGGTGGCTGGCCACAAAGAGGGCGGGGGCAGCCCTCCGTGACTAGGCGCCCGCCCTCTTGATGGCCACTGCGTGGCCTCGGGCAAGCGCATTCTTTCTGCTCCTTCACTCGTTTCTACTTAATGGCGGCCACTGTGCGGCCGCGCAGCGGCCGCGGGCTGCGGGCGCGCTGCGGGCGCGCCGCTGGTGCACCGAAGGCGCGTCAAAGGCAAGCACGTTTGCGCCCGTCTGCGACCCGTCTGCAACCAGCACCAGGAACCCTGGACCTCCGCCCCGCCAACGCTACGACCCAGCAGCAGTCCACGCACTCAAACCAGGCTGCAACAACAACTGCAAGCTAGCATCACCAGCCGCCGAATGTCTGACATAATATCGACAGACAGAGTATCGAACTAAAAAAATATCGGAACAAAAATATCGACATCAAAAATATTGGAATCCTATCTTCATAAAGGTAAGTACAAAAATATCGAGAAAAAAAATATCGTAGTACAAAAATATCGGAATTAAAAATATCGTTTTTTTAAATGTATTAATAATAATGTAAAAATAATTTTAAAATACATATAATTTTACAAATATTAAATAAAAATATTAAAACAAAATTAAAACTAATACATATACATTTAAAATAAATAAAACACTTAATAATTTAATGTAATTTTATTTTTTTTAATGTTATTTAATTGATTTAATGTATTATTTTTTTGTTTTTACCCTGTACACCTGTACCCCAAAAACCCAAAACTGACCCTGAACCCTAAAAATATCCCTGTACCCAAAAAACCCAAAACTGACCCTGAACCCTAAAAATACCCCTTTACCTAAAAACTGAAAACTGACCCTGAACCCTAAAAATACCCCTTTACCCAAAAACTGAAAACTGACCCTGAACCCTAAAAATACCCCTTTACCCATGAACTGAAAACTGACCCTGAACCCTAAAAATACCCCTTTACCCAAAAACTGAAAACTGACCCTGAACACTAAAAATACCCCTTTACCCAAAAACTGAAAACCGACCCTGAACCCTAAAAATACCCCTTTACCCAAAAACTGAAAACTGACCCTGAACCCTAAAAATACCCCTTTACCCAAAAACTGAAAACTGACCCTGAACCCTAAAAATACCCCTTTACCCATGAACTGAAAACTGACCCTTGTCCCTAAAAATACCCCTTTACCCAAAAACTGAAAACTGACCCTGAACCCTAAAAATACCCCTTTACCCAAAAACTGAAAACTGACCCTGAACCCTAAAAATACCCCTTTACCCAAGAACTGAAAACTGACCCTGAACCCTAAACATACCCCTTTACCCAAAAACTGAAAACTGACCCTGAACCCTAAAAATACCCCTTTACCCAAAAACTGAAAACTGACCCAGAACCCTAAAAATACCCCTTTACCCAAGAACTGAAAACTGACCATGAACCCTAAAAATACCCCTTTACCCAAAAACTGAAAACTGACCCTGAACCCTAAAAATACTCCTTTACCCAAAATTAATTAATATTATTTAATTACCAATTAATTATTAATTAACAATAACAATAAAGTAAATATATTAGCACATTAGCTGTAATTAATTTAATATAATAATTAATATTATTTTTCCCAATTAATTAATTAGGAATAACAAAAAATTATATACAAAAAAAATACTATAATTAATGTAATTAACTAATTAATATTAATTAATTACCAACTAATTAATACTTAAAAATATGTACAAAATTATATTAATTAATTAACTAATTAACATAAATTAATTACCAATTAATTATTAATTAAAATATGTACAAACATATATTAATTATTATTAAATTACTTCCCACCCTATTCCCCTATAAACCCATAACCCGCTACAGAACATATTTATCAATTAATCAATTAATTAAAATTAATTAAAAATTATTTCTCAATTAATTAATTAATAATTCCTACTAATTAATAATTAATTTAACATAATTAAATTACTTCCCACCCTATTCCCCTATAAACCCACAACCCGCTACAGTAGTAAAAGACAATATTTAATTAAATTACATTAAAAATAAATAATAAAACATAATAAATACAATATAATATACACTAAATTTATTTAAAAATTGATATAGTAACATCAAAGTTATCTATTTCGATATTATTGACATCGATATTTAAAACTTCGATATTACTGATATCATACTAATATCGATATTAAGACTGTCGATATTACTTACCTTCGATATTTTGTCCCATCGATATTTAAACTTAGATATTATTGTATATCGATATTTAAAACTCGATATTTTGTCTGTGTACCCCAGCCGCCACCCATGGACCCTTCAGCTGTCACCGCTGCCGGCACACCTGAAGCACCACCAAGAACACGGATCCAGCACAACCCGCCCACAAGAACACAACCGAACCGAAGACCCTGCAATGCATCCTCCTCAACGTCCGATCCCTCCACAAACACGCAACAAATCTGGGACCTCCTCGACAGCACTACCCCAGACGTAGCATTCTTCACCGAATCCTGGACCAACACCACCTCTGGACCGGACATCGCCATCGCCATCCCCCAAGGATACAAGATCTCCAGGTAGGACTGCCCCATCCACCCAGGAGGAGGAATCGCCATCGTCCACAAATCCAGCCTCCGCCTGAGCACACTCCCTGACGAGTCCACAGAACTGATGGAACACCTTCACTTCAAGATACTGGCCAGCCCCACCGCCGCCCTCCGAGGAACCCTCATCTACCGACCCCCTGGACCCCGCGGACCCTTCGCCAACTCCATCACGGACATTATCTCCCCGCAGGCCATCGCATCCACCAACTACACCCTGCTGGGAGACCTCAACTTCCACCTCGACAATCAACTGGACCCCAACACCACATCCCTCCTGGACAACCTCCACAACATTGGACTCCGCCAGATCGTAACCGAGCCCACGCACTCAGCAGGACACACCCTCGATCCCCTCTTCACTACAGGAAACTCCATCACCTTCAGCCACACCACCAAACTCCCATGGACCGACCATCGTTGCGTCCACTTCACCTTCAGAACACCCACCATCCACAGACATCAGCACCTGCTTCGACAAAGAAACTGGACCAAAATCACCGATGACCAGCTCACCTCCTCACTCAACAACTCCACCCATCACCATTGCGGAAAACGACGACCCCAACACCGCAGCCCGAACCCTGCATAGATGGATCTCGGACAGCACCAACACCATAGCCCCCCTCAAGAAAAACAATACCCGTGCCAAGAAAGCCAGATGGTTTACCACCGAACTTCGAGAGTCCAGGCGCACATGCCGCCGCCTTGAAAAGGCCTGGAGAAACACCAAATCCACAGAAGCCCACAACAACTTCAGAGCCGCCACCAACGCCCACCATCAACTCATCAGAGAAACGAGGAAAAAAGCGATTGAAGACAGAATCTCCACCCACGCACACAACAGCAAGGAACTCTTCAGCATCATCAAGGAGTTCGCCCAACCCACCAGCGAGTCTACCGACATTCCTCCCTCACAAGACCTCTGCGACAAACTCAGCATCTTTTTCCACCACAAAATCAAGAGCATCTACGACAACTTCGACGAAGACAACCAACACACTGAACCCTCACCAACCACCCCCGACACCCGGAAACCAGCGATTGATGACTGGACAGCCCTCACCACCGAAGACACACTGAAGACAATCAAGTCAATCCACTCAGGGGCCCCCACGGACCCCTGCCCCCACCACATCTTCAACAGAGCCGCCAACACCATCGCACCCATGCT
The DNA here is from genome assembly GCF_964263255.1 of Lissotriton vulgaris. Classification (NCBI taxonomy): domain Eukaryota; kingdom Metazoa; phylum Chordata; class Amphibia; order Caudata; family Salamandridae; genus Lissotriton; species Lissotriton vulgaris. Next base: position 1,074,838,574 of record NC_141689.1, on the reverse strand, counting down.
CCGCCAAACCATCAACCGCTCCCTGGCGACCGCCTCGTTCCCCGACGACTGGAAACACGCCAAGGTCAACCCCCTCCTAAAGAAACCCTCAGCGGACCCCACCGACCTCAAAAACTACAGACCCATCTCCCTGCTCCCGTTCCCAGCGAAAGTCATCAAGAAAGCCATCAACAGCCAACTCGCCACATTCATTGAAGAACACAACATCCTCGACTCCTCCCAATACGGCTTCAGAAAAAAACACAGTACGGAAACCGCCCTCCTCGCCGCAACAGAGGACATCCGCACCTTACTGGACAAAGGAGAAACAGTAGCCCTCTTCCTCCTCGACCTATCAGCGGCGTTCGACACAGTCTCCCACCGCACCCTAATACGCAGACTCTACGATGCAGGAATCCAGGACAAGGCCCTCGACTGGATCTGCTCCTTCCTCTCCGGCAGGACGCAGCGGGTCAGACTCCCCCCTTTCCTCTCGGACCCCACACCGATCACCTGCGGAGTCCCCCAGGGCTCCTCCCTCAGCCCGATGCTCTTCAACGTCTACATGGCTCCACTTGCCCCCATCGTCAGAACCTACGGACTGAACATCGTGTCATATGCAGACGACACCCAGCTCATCCTCTCCCTATCCAACGAGCCCAACACAGCCTGACGCAACTTTCGAGAAGGCATGGAAGCCGTCGCCAAATGGATGAAAAACAGCTGCCTTCAACTAAACACCAACAAAACAGAAGTACTCATCATGGGCCCAAACCCCGACGCCTGGAGCGACACCTGGTGGCCCACCGCCCTCGGAAACCCGCCAACCCCCACAGACCACGCACGCAACCTGGGAATCATCCTGGACTCCGAGCTCAAAATGGACCGCCAGATCAACTCTGTCTCATCTTCCTGCTTCCACACCCTCCGCCTCCTTCGTAAGACCTTCAAATGGATCCCCCTCGAACACCGAAAGACAGTCACTCATGCCCTGGTCACCAGCAGACTCGACTACGGCAACGCACTCTACGCCGGAATAAACAAAAACCTCATCCACAAGCTACAGAACATCCAGAACGCCGCCGCAAGACTGGTCCTCAACCTGCCAAAACACTGCCACATCTCCCAGCACCTGCGCACACTCCACTGGCTCCCCGTTGAGGCGAGAATCACCTTTAAGATGCTCACCCACGCACACAAGGCCCTCCACGGCACCGGACCAGCATACCTGAACAGCCGACTCAAATTCCACGCACCCCAAAGGACCCTACGATCAGCCCAGCTTTCCTACGCCGTGGTCCCCCACACCAGAAAGACCAGATCGGGAGGCCGCTCCTTCTCCTTCCTCGCGGCCAAAGCATGGAACGCCCTTCCGCTCCACCTCAGACAGACAACATCGCTCCCCATCTTCGCAAGAAACCTCAAAACCTGGCTCTTCGACAGACCCCCTCCTTGATGGAATGGAACCTGCACCCACCCACCCCTAGCGCCTTGAGACCCTCACGGGTGAGTAGTCGCGCTTTAACAAACTCCTGATTGATTGATTGATTGATTACAATCTGTGGCAAACGGAAGGGGAGTGAAAAAGAAACATTGAACCAGATCTCATTCTTTGGACTGGATTTGTTATCGGTGAAGGATGTCACAGAACTAACTCGATGCTTGAGAAATGAGGGGCCACAGACCCAGCAGTTTTGACTGTGCATGTTGCTGTGTTGAACCCCCAAGCGGATCAGGATTCCAGAGAAGACCCCACCATGCTACCAAACTAGACTGTGCAAAATACAATTGGTCCTGTGAGGTAATACAATTCCTGTGGAAGGTTATAAATATTTTAACAAAAAGCAACAATTGATATTTCAGCAAATGTAAATTATCAAGTGAAAAAAGAAATGGAAGCTAAGCAAACACGAACACATCAGAAAAGTAAATCTTTCAAAGATAGAATCTTTTTTTACTTTTGTTTTTTTCAATGAAGGGCTGTCATAAATACAATTCAATTGTGGAACAGTTAGTGACAATGGTGAAAATAAGTGAAGCATGGTGATAAGTGAAATGGTGGTGCACTATATACAAAACGCACATAAGTGACATAAATAAATTGGATTCAAAACAATTTCTTCTATACATATACTGTCTCCTGGTTTCTACATGAAACCTAGACACAATGGCGACTCTGTGATGGGGTCAAGGAGGCTGTATGGACCGGTATGATGTTAATGTCGAAGTTTTCATCCTAATGATAGCGCGACTGTGGTGCGTCAAGGGCGGATCTTCCTCAGGACTGTAAAGTGTGAGATGGACAGCCAACTATGTAGTGAATGAAGGAATCAATAGTATAGTATGGGACATCCACCATCCGGTTGGAGTCTCATATTATAAGTAGGCAGGTATTCAGTCGACCACCACCAGCAGGTTGATGTCTTGGAAACGTGCCGGAGCTCACACCGATAATTCTCTACCCGTCAGAGTCTTGTTTGTAAAAGATGGTTACTTTGGAATGAATCTAGGGATCCAGCGTTAGTCAAGCGGAGACAGGACAAGACTGGTAAGGAGCAGTGGTAGTAGGCAAGTGATGGATCACCCACAACAAAGTGCAATGTAAGGAAAGAGGTAAAATGGAGAATCTAAGAGAAGTTAACCGAAAGGGAAAAAAACAATAAATCAGAGGAACGGCTAATGTGTGCAAAATGGAACATCTCAAAGCACGTTTCCAGGCAAAGGTTGCATGTCAGAAATGGTCGTGAATAATGGTTATACCAATAGCGCCCCAGAAATGTATCCATAACCAGGAAATGAGCATACCTGCAAGCTAGTTAGAGGTTAAGAAATCCCAACCTCTTCAGTTTCAACTGACCCATTCTCCAAAGTCTCCTTCCACTGTTAGTCCCATGCTGAATTGGCCATCTACACTAATTCTGATTCCTGACAGTACGGTTACCCCTAAAATGTGCCCCCCGTGAACAAGTATGAAGACCAGGATTCAAAGGAAATCGTTAATGAAACATCTTCACTAATTGAGGGGCATGAACAAAATCAACAGACCCCCCCATGATCTTTCAGATATATATCGCGGCCACTCCAAGTCACCATAAATTGGAATCAGAGGTGCAACTAGAGCCACATTTTTAGGGGGGTGGTGGCTACTAAAAACTTCGAGGGGGAGCTAATTCTTCCAGCAATAGGCAGAGTGGAGGTGAAGGGGTGAAAAAACAACAAAGCCTCATTAACACATACATGGTCTTTTAAAGACCTTTGTAGTACTTAGGTGCAGCTGCCATAAGCTCAAAAACTGTCTGTGTGTGTGCCCGGGCAGCTGTCTCAGCCTGGGCTGACACACACAATGGGGGGGGGGGGAGGCTGAAGCCCTTTGAGCCCTATGGGCGTTGCGCGCCTGATTGGAATTGGCCTTGATTTGCATGTGAGTCTATGATTTCCTCCACCTCCTATTCTGGAGATCCTTCTAATCAAGGCTGGTGGAGGATTGCTTACAACATCTGGGGTAGGGGTCTTGACTCTAGATATGTGAAATAAGGGGGATCTCTCAAAGTCGGGGGATTTTCAGTCACACTGCAGAAATGCCCACCTTTCTGTGATAGCGCGGAAAGGGTCCAATGTACCAGTTCAATTTGTGACTTACAAGAATGGACTCCAACTGCACGCCAAATTCTTCTTCTAAACAACAGTTCTCTACCTCTGTTTTTGAATGGAAGCTAAATCAAATCATATCAATCAACAATAAAATGTATCAGTTTTTAAGTTCAGTCAATGATGAGAGTTTTGGATTGGTTTCAAAAACCTTTATTCTCATGAAGAGATTCGTTATCTTTTAGTCTTTATTCAATTAGAAGGTCAGATAAATCAGTTTACAGAAATATATTGAGAAAAATATGGTTAGAATCATTAATAATGTAAAATGACAAGCGTGTTCCATAAAGGAATTAATCCCTATTCTAAATAAAAGCCCAGAACCAAATGTCAATAGAACCCATAAAAAGTCAGAGAAAAGAGTAAGATCAAAGCAGCATGGAATTCGAAATTAAATTAAGTAGTAAATTAAGTAGTCCCCATAAAGAGCAGTTCATGAAACTAAGCCGAATCTCAGTATCGAAAGAGCAACAGCATACTGTTGCAATAGCAAGTCGTACAAATAAAGCCTCTACAGGGAACTATGGGACAATAGATACAGTAGCAGCAGCTACAACCGTCAAAGACAAAAAGGGTGGTTAAAAGTCTCCAAAAGAGTCTAGGAACATCTCCCCAGATAGGAAGGTGGTAACCCTCTATCTTAGAACAAGCACTAATATGAAAGACAAGAAAATATGTATACAACATTGTTACAGGCTATATCACTTTGAAACAATGGAAAGACATCTTTCGATGGTAAGCAGGCTTCGTTCTTTCTTTTTCATGGAAAACACATAAATTCAACAGTCTACTATCAAATATATACCAGATATAAAACATTTGTGTATCTGGAAGTGTGTACATTGTTTCCTAGGGAAGCTTAATGCAGAGTCTATTCTACTATTTATTCAATGTTTCACTGCGTGACAATGAACTATAATACAGACAGAAACATTTACTTGCATATTTCTAGTTAGGTAATGCTTTTGTATTTCATATAATGAAAGGTACTTTTAAAATATGCGATTCTCTATTCAGAATTACATGAACACAAGATGGATAGGAAGTTCAAGCTTGGTGCAAATGAGAACATATAGCTTAAGGAAGATAATACATTTTCTATCACAAAGATTCTAAAGAAGTCACATTAAGAACAAGCTATCAAACACATTTGTGCATAGTTCAGCAATTTATAAATCTTCCATTTGTTAAAGAGAAATATAACAGTGGCCTACCAGTGAATATGACTGCCTGATGCATTTTGCAGATTTTGACTATGTGTCATTTTACAATGTGTTTTAACGTTAATATCTAAAGCGGCTTTGTTAATTAATTTTATTTTTCATCTTTCTCAATTTCCCTCTCTGATGGTTAGGTTAACCATCACACTAATTTAATTTCACATGCAAGTACGTTCAGAGAGCACTTTCATCATCTGTTGGATCTCACCTTTTTCTTTTCTGCCCTTGAAATTTTTATGATTTCATGTAATCGTCAATATCAAACGATTTAAACCTAATTCTTTTCAAATCTTTTATTGTGTTGTTACTCTTCTTTTGTGTAAAATGAATCTACATCCCATGAATAAAGCATAAAGAAATAGCAGACAAAGCTCTATGATTATTACTGGCATAAAAACAACCTTTAAAATACCTCCTTCTTCTGTTGTAAACCAATTCCAAAGTGTCTGAAATCCCTTTCCAAAGTTTTCAATGACACTAGAGCCCTGATTACGATGTTAGGCAGACTCATGTCCGCCCAACACAGTTGTGAATTGGGAACCGACCAACCATAGGTTGGCGTTTCCGACTGCATCATTTGAATGCAACTGCAACCTCATTTTCCTATCGGAGCTTGTGCAGCTGCCAAAAAATGCTGCAGCATAAGCCTCCATTGAAAAATGTATGTTTCCAAACAACAAATGTTGCTTTCTGACAGCCTTTCCATATTGGAAAGGTCGACATGGAATGGCTGTCGGAAACTGACATCATAAACCCAATGGCGGAAACGCCATCCTTAAGGGATTATGGTGTGTTTCCGACCGAAAGACGGGCTCAAGGAGTCTTGAGGCCATTGGAAAGCATTGGTCAGTCCCTCCAACTGCTGCCTCCAACCGCACGTATTGTAATGCGTCGGTTGGACTGCAGCAGGAGATGGCGATCGGTCCGCAACCAACGAGCCATGGGTTGCTGTCCGACTGATATAATTCTTAGGCCCTAGGTGTTTTCAACTCTTTTAACTTAGGTTCTAGATCCAAAATTTTCTTTGCTTACATTTTCCTATTTTGTCAGGTATATAGGAGCAGCAATGTGTTAATTCAAGAATTTTGCAGTCTCCACCTTTCTCTGCGAGTACTATGTGCTACGCTAGATGATTTGCAAATCCATTTAACATATAGCAATTAACTCAGAGTTCACTACTAGCAAAGATCCAGAAGTGCTTGTTGCCATCCTGTCGACAACAATTGACAGTTTTCTAATCTTTTTGCCATTTAATATGACTCTTACAGCTGGAATAATTGTACCAAATAGATCCCCCACTAATTCAGTTCCAGTTTCTGTATTACGTTTTGTGTCTGTGTGCTGGTGTCATTGTTAGTGCATCTATGCTTTGTACATCCTACACCTTAAGAATTAGTACACTTAAATAACAAATACACTCCCAGTCTGTAGGTAGTACGAAATAAGCATTTTGTCCACAAACAAAATAAACTCCAGGAATTGCAGATTCTTCTCCCTGTAAAAATGTGCCATGCTCCTCCTGTTAATTCATATGTATGTTACCAGCTACAAATCCTTACATGTCTAGTTTGTTTAGGTTCCTTTGTGTTGACTATTTAACCTTAGCTTGGGGTAAGCCGTAATCTTTCCAAATTCGTATTCTTCTTTCTTACAAGCATTTTTTAAAATATCACTATGTTTATCTTTATTACGTGTTATATTTACTTATCCTTCTTGCAAAGCCATTGTGTAATTCTTCTCTAAAGGTCTCATTAGGCAGGTACATTTTTTTTACAAGCCTTAACACCATCTATAGGTATTTTGGGAAAGATGTAATATGAAGCTGAGTCCATTTCTTTAGGTTGTGGGTGTAAATTCATGCTTTCTTTTAACCCCTCTCCTACTGATGACGGAACCGCTCCGTCATCAGCCGCGGTCGCGCTGTGCTGATGATGGAGCGGTTCCGTCATGGCCCAGCCGCCGCGCCTGTGCGGCACTGATTTTGCGCCTGCGCGGCACGTTCTATTGAGCGGGCGGGCCGTGACGGAACCGCTCTGTCATGAGCACGGCGCAAACAACGCTGGTGACGGAGCGGTTCCGTCACCAGCATGCGCCTGCCGCTCGGCCACCCTCCCCCTTAGCACTGCGGCGGAATAGCCACCGCAGTGAAGGGGCTAAAGGTACTCTTGAAAGTATAGGGTCACAATTAGAATAGAAATATTCAAAATGTTCTTGTCTATCAACAAGTGAAAGCAAAATACTACAAGATATGGAGCATGATCATGGCATGTGATAAGTGACTTCTTATGTAAGCGCACACATAACAGTATTTTGCATCTATAGCATGAGTGTATTCCTGTACTAGTCTAGAGTAAATGTTAATGGAAAAATCATCTTTCTTGTAAACAAAAAAAGAAGATCTTAGTTGGTCTTCATCATTAATGTATGTATGTAATTTAGTTATATTCTTTGATCTAGGCTATACTTCTGGGTTCAAATAAATCCTACCAGTACTATAGTAATCATTATTAATGTTATTACAAAGATTGACCACATAATATATTTACACTTACTTCTAAAGCAACACATTTCTCCTGAATCAGGATAGGTATAATTAAGGTCAACAGTTCAGCATAGAATTCTGTAAGTAGCTTTTCAGAATGGGTGGCACTGAGTCGGGAAGAAGTCCAGGGGTTGCGAAAGATCCCCATAGCAGCCTCATGGATGGTCTACTACAGGAGCTCCAGACATTCAAAGATTCCCTAGTGGTTTAGAATGGGAACATCGTTCATCTATAACAGTGTACAATCACAGGCTGGTCTGCTCAATATCCTTATTATCCCCTACTCTGGTGCTCCTCGGATCTCCCTCCAGAGAGCTCTGGTCCCTCTCTCTAGGAGATACAAATGTGCCTAATGCTAATGCACAATGTCAGTCATCTCAGCTATCAAGGAATACAGAGGAGGCTTAAATGCTGCAGAGATTGTTAAATCGCTGGAATAAACAAATGTGGTCTGACTTTCATTGTTGTGATCTGAAGCTTGATACTGTTACTGTTCTTACTATTGTGTGTCGAACTGGCTGCTCCTTACCAAATACTGCTTCGGTCATATTGTTTTGCAAATGTGAATGCTTTCAACTGATGCAGTATCACACTTTGTACCGTAATGATAACAAATAAAATTGGTTAAAAAACAAAGTAGCGTTTCAGAAGGGTTAGTTTTTAGCAGTTCAAATCTTTAATTAAAAAATCCTTAACTCTACTCCATGTTCTTCTGATTTGTTATCCCTCCTCTTCTACAGCACACTCGGGCCTAGGTTGATCTCCCTTAAAATAAGACACTAAAATAATAAAGGTCTACCCGGGCAATTCTTGTCCATCAGTCAGTTATTTTTTTTCTTTTCAACTCTCAATAGTTCTAACTTATCAATTTCTATTTTTTTCCAAGTTTCGATTTAATGCTATTTCATGGAGTTTCATATAGTTCAGATCTCACATCGCACAAATAATCTACTCTATCCCATAATATGACAATTCAGGTACTGAATACTTTGGAAAAGGTTCTCTTGCTCTCTTTGATCTTCTCAGTGATTGTTGGTTTTGTTCTATGCCACTTTTATTACTTGAATCAGTCTCTTCAGGTATAGTTGCTGGTATTCGATCAAGTGACGTACTCCTTCTGAACATTTCTTGTCTATAGCTCTTTGGCCAATCATCTCTGTGGGTGACTACCCTTGTCCCGGTGTTTATTACTACACCTGAGTCTTCTGGCTGTTCTTATGAGTTATCGATAATATTTTCATTTTGAGGATCAGTCTCTGCTTATATTTAGTTAGGGACTTCGATGCCACTTTGTGTAAAGTCAGGCACTTGGATCTGTTTTTCTATTTTCAAATCTTCACCCATTTCTTCTTCTTGCTGCTGTTGTGGTAAAGGTACCACATGTCTTGGTGTCTCTCATATGGTGGTGCAGTCTCCAATGCTCTTCGTTCAGGGTCAAAGAACTACACCTGATTTGGAACTCCACCACATTTTACAGCAATATTCCTCGCCATCTTGTTCCATACAGGTCTCCCAAATGTGCTTCTTGATCACGACCCAATCACCACTGGTACTGTTCTTGGTGAGCATCTCTTCTGGCTGCTGTAACCTTGTAAAAGGCAGAAAGGACCACATAAATTAATCCCTTGCAGTATTTGAGTATTTTATTATCTGTGTTCCTATTTGGGATACTTTGAATACCTATTAATACCAAAGGTAATGCATCTGACCATTTCAGTGATGTTGAAGCACAAATGTTTGCTAATCGAGACTTACTGGTTCCATTGATCTGTTCAACTATTCCAGAAGCTTGAGATCTGTAACTGTAAGGTAATCTTTGCTCAATTTGCTGTGCAAATCATCTTCAGAACCTCATTATTGAAGTGGGTTCCCTTGTCTGGTTCTATAGAAACCAGCATGCCATGCCTTGGTATCAATTCTCTCAACAGCAGTTTTGCTACAGTCAGGCTGTTATGTCTTCTGGTGGGTAGGCTATCATAAACACATGTCCAGTGCTGCTGTAATGTTGCTACCATAATGTTTGATGTGCTATCTAGAGCTGCCATACATGTAGTCCTAAACCTATGTCCAGTGCTGCTATAATGTTACTGCCATAATGTTTGCTGTGCTGTCTAGCCCTGCCATACCTGTAGCTGACATAATGTTTGTATTGAACCAGGCCCATAATGTGTTACCACTATGTTTGCAGTATTGACCTATAATGTGTTTCCATAATATTTGTATTGAACCAGGCCCATAATGTTGAGTTGAGTTGATAACAAAGTTTATTTAGACAATAGTCTATAAACCATACATAGAGCAATGGATTACACATAGTGATAAAAGATTTTTAAAACCACAATTCATTTTACACATTTACAACACTTGTAAAACCATACCATAAAATTGGGAAACACTGTACTTTTTAATCTCTCCCGCCCTCCTTTGTTACCTCCGTTATATATTCTCTTGTTGCTTTCAGAAATTTCCCCAACGCAATTGTAAAATCCAAAAAAGTCATTTCTGTAAGGAGGTCAATGGCATCTGCATAGGAGGTTACCTCATATTTAAAAAAAATTGGACGTAAAAAGGCTTTCCGAATTGCGAAAATCCATGTACAATCAAACAGTATATGTAAAATATCATTTCTTACTCCTAGGCCACATTTACAGGTTCCGTCTGGGTGGATCTGGGCCATTCTTATTTTTCTTTCAATCTTCCATGGATTTAGGCCCACCCAAACCTTCAAGATTTCCTGTCTTAGCCATCTATTGGGCAGTAAATCCAAATATGGGACCTGGACCTCCTTTTCCCATTCATTCTTTACCCAATTCACTGATTTTTTTTAACCTCAGATAGTCCATTTCTTGTGATCTGGAAAATTCAAGCCCTTTGTCTCTAAGCATTTTTTTAGTGCAGACTATATTCCACAATGGTGGAGAGAGGCTCAATTTCAAGCGCGCGGCTACCGTCTGAAGAGTTTTCTTCACATCTCGCGCCCAGCGTAAGCCGCTTGCTTGAATTTCCTCTCTACACCAAATCGAAACCTTCTCTTCACCGCCAGACTCCTGTCGGTTCCAAAATCTTATTAAGGACGTTTGAGTCTTTACATCCCATGATGTCAGTCCCACCTCCATTCTGATAGCTTGAATCATGGAGCTATTTTGTAAGGCCAACAACATTTTCAAAATGTCACCCTCTTCCCGGTCCCACCCTCTTTTACCACTCAGGTAAAGCACCTCAGCACCATAAAGCACTTGTGGGGGGATCATCACTTCAAATGCCTTTAGAAGTGGTCTGTGTGACAGGTCACCGTAATCTTTATTAAATTTTTTTAGACCACAGACCGAGGAATAAGCCTTAGCCGTTTGTGCCTCCACTTGGGTATTCCACTTTAGTGTGCTATTAAACCAGAGGCCTAAATATTTATATTCACCTACTACGTCTAATTTATCCTTTCCTAAAAACCAATTAAAATAATTTACCCTCTTTCCAACGCATAGGATCTTAGTTTTTTCCATATTTACAGTTAAAAACTTTTTATCACAATATTCTTTAAAAACATTTAATTTCCTTTGCAGGCCCATTTCGGTTTGATCCAAGATCACAAGGTCATCGGCATATAAAAGGCATGACACTTTATTGCAATTCATACGTGGACTCGCACTTCTTTCAACTTCCAAGGCAGCGCGGGAGATCTGCCAAGAAGATTGAAAAAAGCAAGGGTGCCAGAATGCACCCTTGTCTCAAACCGTTCCTTACTGGGATTTTATGTGTTAGTGAGCCCTTTGTGTCTTTAATGACCTGGGCCCAATTGCCACTATGTAAGTCTTTTAAGATTTTTAATATACCCTGTGGCATTCCATAATTTTCTAATACTTCCCAGAGGCTATTTCGGTCCACTGTATCGAACGCCGCCCGGAAATCGACGAAACAGCAAAATAATTTGCCATTTTGTTCCATCGATTTCCTAGCCAATGCCCACAGTGCAAAACAATGATCTATCATCGAGTTGCCTTCTTTGAAGCCACCTTGTTCGACGGTGACGATAGACCTATGTTCCACCCAAACTTTCAGCTTACCAAGGATTATTTGAGAGAAAATGTTTTCACCTATATCCAATAGGTTTATTAGCCTATAATTCTTCAGGGCATATACATCCCCTTTCTTATGTAGTGGTTTTTATTATGGCTCCCTTCCAGTTTGGAGGGATAATCCCTTGGTCTAAAATTAAGGCAAACATTTTCGTAAAGAATTCCGTCCACCAGGTCTGGTTCGAGTTTAGTATCAGGGCTGGTAAATTATCTGGGCCGGCAGCTCTAGTTAGATTCAGTGTCCTTATTATCTTATGGACATTTATTATTGAGCATTCTTGTTTTAGGTCCTCTACTAGGCCTTTCCAATCCCCTGGTACCTCATTTCCAGTCCCCCTCCCAGGGGCGTATAATTGCTGTATGTATTCTGCCAACGCCTCTTCTTCCACTACGCAAGACATAGGAGCAACAGAAAGTCCCGTTGCTGACTGGATTAGCTTCCAGAACTGCCGTGTGTTCTTGGTTTCGATTGCTTCTAATAGCTTGCTCCAACACATTTCTTTATAGGACCTTTTAGCATTGTGAATGAGGGCGATATAATCTCTTTTTATTTTTACTAGGTTATCCTCCCTCGATTTCTCAAATTCTTTCCATAGGCTACGTTCGTCTCTCCTAACTTCTCTTTTCTTTAGTAAGCAGTCCTGGTTAAACCAAGATCCTTGCTTTGCTTGTGCCCTTCCATTGTTCTTATTGGTGCTTTCACCATACATTAATTCTACACTTATGCTTTTCACTACTTGAGTTATTTTCTCAACATACCAACATACATTTTGGCCGCACAAGTGACCTAGTTGCACCTTATGTTGCAGACTAGTTAGCCTCTCAATATATTTTTCTGTTAACCGAGTGGTTATCCGCTTATGATAATCCATCTCTTGAGGCATAACTCTATCGCATACTATATGTTGGGCACTTACAAGCTCCAATTTTAACATGTTGTGATCGCTGCAATCCGCGGGGTCAATCCTAAAATCTTTTACCAACTCAAAATTTCAAGCTAACATAAAAATATAATCTATCGGGCAATTTTGAGACCCATATTTAAAAGTTTTCTTCGCAGGGCAGTCCTGAGTTGACAAAATAAACTTTTTGTTGCCAAAAAATTGCCCAAGTTGGCCCCGTTAGGTGGTATTTTATTTTCCAGAAATACTGCTTTTTTTACTTCACATGCCTCTAGAATTTCTGTATACCACTGATCTGACAATTTTGGGTTTAGTTTATGATTAAAATCTCCCAATAACAACATCAAATCATTTCCATACTTATCAAATAGTCTATCCATATCATTCTTAAAATATGACAATTCGACTCCATATTCCTTCCGTGAACTCCACTGTATATACACATTTAGAATCAACATATTTTCACATTTTTTATCAATAATTGATGTTTGAATTCTACAAGCCAAGAGCCACTTGGATGTCACAGGTATCTGAAGGGCCGTACGTAATAAACAAGTTGAGATCAAAGTCAGCAAGCCACCGGCTGGGCGGCCCGAAGTAGATTTTTCTGCTGGACGGTAAATTTGTTTAAACCCTTCCACAACCGGGGGTTCACCACAGAGCCAGGTCTCTTGTATACAAATAATTTCACACTTTTTTGCGAGATCATTCAAAGCTTCCTGTTTTACTTGGGTACCCATCCCATTTATGTTCCAAGAGACCATGCATGTGCTCTGTGGCTGCCCCTTAACCTATTCTACATCACTTAGGTGGTCATAGATTACAGATTCCTGCCGGACTTTCAATATTGCTCCAATTTTTCCAAGACTCCACTAGGTCCGAATTATTTATCACTATATTGAGGTTTTCCCGCCCTTGTTCCCTATCCCTTCCTGGTAGCTTCACTTGTCTCTTAACTAGCCCCGCATGGTGCTTTAGGAAAGATCTCTGCTGAGGCACCATCCGATCTTGTACTAGCTCTTCTTTGGGCACTAGCCTAATCCCCTCTTTTTGGATCTCCTGCTCTGCATTTATTATTGCCGTTAAGACCAGAGCAGAATAAAACTGTACCTTAGTAACTTCCCTACCATCACCATTTACCTGAAATCCCACCTGTCTCAGATCCTCCGTGCCTATGCTTTTTAAATTTGGGCAGTGTGCAAATATGTTAAGGAGGTGGGACCTATTTAGATGGGTGCTCTTTTTTGCTTTTTTCCCACCCCTTCCCAATTTTACTTGTTCAAAGTAGAGTAACTTATTTCCTTTATCCATCTCTTCTCCCTACTTAACTTTCCCCTGTTTTTGTTCATTGATAATTTTGCGGAACTCCTCCGGGCTACTTTCCCAATCAACCTGCTTTTTTGCTGGGACCTTCCGGGCGGGTGCACTCATTTGCTCAGTGGCCGTCTGTCTAATATTTTATTTTCACCTTTTCCTGGTGCGTTTGCTTCTTACCACTGCTTCCCTCATTTGCTAACTTCCTGCCACAATTTTCTGAGCTTGTTCCAATTAGTCTGGAATCCTTAATCTTTTTATGAGTCTGGGACTTGGGATCTTTTCCTACTGCTTCTGTTACCTCATACCTTTCTTGATAATTTTTTGTCACTCTTTTACTCATCTTTTCTTTCCCTCCCCTTCTTGCCACTTTTCCTCTTTTTGATAAGCCATAGTTCCTATGCTCACCTCTTCTTTTTACCAGCAATGGCCATCTTGGCACATAGACTTGTTGTTCCCCCAAGTGGGCTATATCAACTTGACTTGCTGATAGGGGATTTATAATTCTAACTTCCTCGTCCCCTTCCCTCCCTTGACCCGTAACCCCTGGATCTACGACGGGTCTTAACATTGAGGGGATTTGGTCCCTAATACCATGTAATTCCCCCACAATTTTAGACTGGTGCATTTTTTGGCTTTTCAGAACATCATGGTTTAACATTGTTACTTCTAACAGTCCTTGTAATGATTTTTGCACCATTATCATCAGTTCCAAGATTGAAGATGCTGGAGTTTCTGATGTCTCCAAATGTATCTCTGAGTGCTGGTTTTCACCATTTGTGTCAACAATTTTATACAGATCTACAAGGTCATTGCTTCTTGAAAAAAACAGCTTTTCTGATCCAGCAAAACTTCCAACTGGGCTTGGGGATCTTTCATCACTGTGCCTTGTGCCCAGGCTAACTACCTCCTCCGACGTCTGTCGTAGTAATTGCGGGGAAGAAGAAAGTCGTGGTGACATTATTGTCCCCTTTTGAATTAATAGAGACTGCACCGAACGGTCAACCAGACCTATGGAGTCTACCAAACAGTCGTCAAAGATCAAAGACGTGCCTCCTTTCCATGAATCCTCCTCTTCTTCTGTAGTCAAGACTTTAGCCGGTGAAAAAACCTTTTTAAAGTGCTTTCCCACAAATTCTTTGATTGTATGGGACACTACGCTCCCCTTACTTCCTCCCTGTGGGTCTTCATTGGGGGTTTTCTCTTTGGTCCTTTGCGAACGTTTTGATTTTTCCTTGACCCCCGGTGATGTCAAGCTCTCTTGGTCCTCTTGTCTATTATCGCTGTTAGACTTTGCTTTCCTTATTGCTCCTACTGTGCTTTTATTTTTCCGTGGGGCCATTTTAGTCTTTAAGCACTTCCCTTAGGCACTTCTAGTTAAAACAATTTAGGTTAAATAATCTTAAATTTTAATATGAAATTTACTTCCACTTACCTCTGTTGTGCCTTGAACCTTTGCTCGTGACCCGTGCCTTTCTCAACTTCTCAACTCCTCCTTGAAATGTTATTTGTCCTGGGATGATTAAATTATGGGCCAAATAGTTCAACATTCCTACCTCCACACCCTCAGCTTTAGCTTATATGAGGGTTCATAGGATTTAGTGACGGTGTAACAAAAGGTTTTCTCCTATTACTGCTTTAGCCAGGCAAGCTGCTCTCTTAGCCACCTCTTATATCGCCACCAACTTCCTTTTACTTCCTCTATCCCCTCTCCACCTCCACAACCTTGTTAAAACTCAGGTGGGGGCGGGGGGGGGGGGGGGGCAGGAGATTTTCCAAGCTTGCCACGATGTTTGCAGTATTGACCCATAATGTGTTTCCTTGTTATTTGCTGTACTATGCTATCTCCTACACACACTTCCTGTTAAAAGGCCCAACCACGCTCTAGAAATTGAGGCTTTTATTACATACTTCCTGATTGGCCCTTTCGCGCTCTTCCAGATTGACCAGCCACGCTCTAGTTGTTAGGATTCAGATAGACAATCCATGGTGTCAACAGCGTGTGAAGAGTGGTCGCCTATTTAAACCATGCCCAACTGCAGATGTAAGTTTCACGTTGATGACTCCAGCAGTGTGAGCATCTCATCTGCGGCTCCATGTATCACTGCGATGGACTCCTTGGCAATTTCGGCCCGCTTCAGCCAGTGAGTCTCACCACTCTCTCGTCCCTCAGCTGGGGAGTTCCAATGTTCAGGTAAGGAATCATATGGCTCCAGTAGTGCAACGCTGCACTGCAAACGATGTAAAGGTAATAATACTAGCAAAGTCAAATTTAAGTACACTTGTGATGATCTTACTGAACATAAACTGTGCAAGCAATTCAGAGTCCAGAAAGGTGCAAGAACACAGGGACACTGCACACACACACTCTTATTGTTGATTGGGACTGTGATGGGGCAGGACGCTCATATTTCATAATTTGACTACACCTTATTGGAGTGATGCAGCTGCTGTAACAAGTACATTCGGGCATATTTACAAGCCCCTATCGCCACCACAACTTTGTATTTTTCGTCATTGTGGTGGCAACAGGATCTTTGCCTTATTCACAAGGCAACGTTAACCGACTTAACTTGTCTTAATGCTGCCTTGTAAATAAGGCACCCTTTCATGCTATACTTAGAGTGAAAGGGGTGGGCAATATGTGTTGCGGTGGGTGTTCCACCGCAACATTAATTGATTTTGACGCTGCCCCATATTTACAAGAGCGGTGTAAATATGGGGCAGCACCAAAATTCAGTAACAATCGGTGGTGGGAGTAGCTGGGGGGAGGGGTCGGGCAGGATGGGGGTAGTAATCTATAGATTACAGAGGATTAAAGGTAAGTAAACATAAATAAATAAAACAAATTTCGTTGCGTGCACTGCATCGCATTTGTGGATGCAGTGCGCGCAACGTTATTCATTTTATTTATTTATATGTTTACTTACCTGTAATGCTCCGTAATACGTAGATTACTACCCCCCACCCTGGCCCTCCCCAGATTGGCACCCGGTAGCTACTGCCACCACCGACCGATACTGCCAAAATTATGACCAGGGAAAACCTGGTCTTACCCTGGCAAAACGTGGAGAAATGCTTCATTTCTCCTTGTTTTTGCGGTTTCCATGTGTGCTGCATTGTGCAGCCACATGAGAACAGTAAAATGCCATTAATTGTTTATGTGCAGGAAGGTGTCTCTTCCTGCACAGAAACAATCATTAAAAAATTAGGCAGCACACCTAGAAGTTACAAAACGTCATTTAAAGATTGTTTATGCGCAGGAAGGGATGCCTTCTTGCACATAAACATCTTCCCCAGCAATGCAGGCACCGTTGCACTATGGTGCAAGGGTGCCTGCATTGGTACTCTGCAGCTAAATTTAGCACCAGTGCAGGGGGAAATGCAGGGCTGCACCATATTGTGGTAAATATGGTGCAACCCTAAGTTTCAGAAGGGGCGGAGGGCAGCGTTATTCCAAGGAGGCTACCGCCTCGCTCCTTCACTTTCCTGTAAATATGCCCCAGTGTATCTTCATTGCATGACTTTAGACAGAGATGTTAGGTATGTGATCAAGGAGTCTTAGCTTTTAGAGATACCAGTGCATGTGTATGTTGGGGAGTTTGAATCTGTTATCTCTTTTTCAGTGAATCCGCCCGTGTCACCTATGCCAGGGAAGACAGCAGCCGTCCCTTGTTAAGGGACTGGTACAGTTGTTCGCAGGTAGGGGTCAGCTCACACACAGACCCAGGGGTACAGTGGGAGGGCAGTGGGTTAACTGGTACACATTGGAGATGACAGGAAGACAAGACTGGATGGACGACATCCAGGAAGGCCCCTCTCCTTGGGCTTTACCGGTAATTCTCGAAGTTCATTCCATTCAGGGCAACAGGTAGGGCACTAGGAAGTGGGTCTGTATCAACTTCACAACGTCCTGGTGCACATTAACAGGTAAGGTTCATCACTGTACTCTGACATAGGCTTCCACTCATCTCGAGAAGACACATACTATGACCAGGACATATCTCAGCCCATTGTGAGCAGGCATCTCTATTAAATCCATTTTCATTCTGTTGAAAGGGCCACCTGATCTCCCTATGTCACTTAGTATAACATGTGTTTTCTTGCATTAATTTGTTTGCATATTACACATCTATGGCAAACTTCTTCAGCTAGCAGTCTGAATCTGGGATTAAGCCAGTTTTGACGAAAAAGTCTAACCATTGCGTCCCTGCCTAAATATGTGTATCCATGATAGTACTGTGGCATTGGGAGCAACAGGCTATCTAGAAACATGGAACTTCCATCAACTGACAGCCACATATAATCAGGATTTTTCTCACAACTTGCTTTAATCCAGCTATTCTGCTCTGCTTCTGATACATTTTCCTGCACCATCTTTTATTCATTCCAAGTATCTGTTACTCTTAACAACAGTGTGGATGAAGTTTCCTCCTCAGACTCGCATGTGAAATTTCCATTAAATATACAGGCTAACAAAGCCCAATACCATGCACCTGAATCAACCTATCTGTTTCCCATGGCAATGTAGCCATTACCACTTTGACGTGCTGCACATTTAACTACAGCAGCCTCTTCAGGTAACTCTTCCAGCAAATTTTTAACGTACATTCCGCTCCTGATTTGTGTACATGAGGAAGTTAAATAGCCGCTTTGTGACCAGAATTGCCCAAAATCATGGACAACACCAAAGCTGTACTGACTATCCGTAAATATAGTCACTATGATATGAGTAGTTAAACTGCATTCTCTGGTAAGGGCAATCAATTCTGCAACTTGTGCTGAAGTAACTATCTGAAGCCAGGAAGCTTCCACAACATCATTTATATCGCACCCGGCATATGCTGCTCTTAATATGCCCTCATTACTTCTTAGACATGAGCCATTATTAAAAAGGTCAAGTTCGGGCTCAATCAGAGTTTCATCATTGATATCAGGTTTGGCTTAGTGCATAGGTGTGTGAAATCTAAGCAATCATATTCAATTTCATCACAAACAACATCATTTACAGGCATAAATGTTAATGGATTAAGTATTTGACACCTCCTTAGAACAACGTTGTGAGATGACAATATGGTCTGTTCGTACTTTATCAAACGATTATGGGTCATATATTGGGTTTTTGTTCTTTTCAATGGAAGCTCCACTGAGTGCTGGACCATAATAGTTAAGGGTTATCCCATCACTGTGTTCTGACTCTTTCCAGGATAGTGCTCACACGGCAAACGCTTTAATGCAGCGAGGAAGACATGCGACAATAGAGTCAAGGGTGGTAGAGAAATATATCACGGGTTTTCGGGCATCACTGTGTATCTGAGTAAGAAGTGGGAGGGCGCAGCCCTCTCTCTCACTACAAAATAAAGTAAACTCTTTAGTGTAATCTGGCATTCCTAGTGATGAGGCATGACACATGTTTTTTTTAGCTCTGGGAAGGCTCTCATACAGTCATTGTCCCATGGAATCAGATCAGATACATCTCTGGGTGTCAGCCTCAAAAAAGGCTTTGCCACCAATAGAAAAGTTGGATATCCCTTGCCTACAGTAGCCAACCATCCCCAAAAACATCCTGACTTCCTTTTGTGTTAGAGGTGGAATAATTTAAAGAATTGCTTTCACTCTCTCTGGTGATACCTTTCTAGTCCTTTTTCAATAATGTGTCCTAGATATTGAACTTCTTTTTGACAGTACTGCAGTTTTCTTGGGGACACTTTATGTCTGTTCTCAGCCAGGTGATTTAACAAGGCAATGGTATCTTATTCACAAGCTTCTCATGTTTCTGATGCTACACACAAATCATCTATGTACTGTACAAGTATTGATCTGTAAGGCATTGCAATGCCTCCAGATTTCTTTTCAGAATCTGGTTGAAAATAGAAGAGCCTACTGTATGCCCTTGTGGGACACAACACCATGCTAATACTCTCAGCTTGAACACAAAGGAGAAGAGCAATTGGCTTTTTTCGTGAAATGGCACTAAGAAGAAAGATTGACACAAATGAATTATTGTAAACCATAGTACATGGAATCTGAAATAATATTGTGGCTAAAATTGGGACCATATGACCACGATTGCATTAATCTTTCTAAGATCTTGCACTATCCTGTAACATATATCTAGGATATACTGCATTTGCTTTTACAGTAACCTGGACTGGTTCTATGCCTTTAATTTGTCCAATATCTTTTCAAGTGAAATGCTAAACTTCTTGATTCACAGTATCTCTCAAATCAACAGGTAACTCTTCAAATGTCATTAGGGAAACATTCCTATAGATGCCAGTCGTCGGATCATTTTAAATTCCACATCCTCATCATGGGTCTGGAAACCTACACTGTCCAGTGTGCATAATATTTTACAATTTAACGTGCACAACAAACCTGTCCCTAACTAATTTGCGGGACTTGAATCACAAAAAACAAGCTGGTACTTTTCTTTGAATGACTTTCTTTGAAATTGGATTTGTAATCTGTTCATTTGTTACTCCTACAACTTGAATATTTTTTCCCAAGAGGGGTAGGTCTGGGACTTACACTGTTCTAACAGCAGATCGGGTAGCTCCTTTATCAATAAGAAATTATATGGGGTGGCCATACACTTCAGCATCTGCACATGGACCACTCTGGTCCACTTCCAAGACTGTGCCACGTATGCAATCTATTTTACAAATTGTCACCTAATTAAAAAACAAAAAAATCCCACTCCGCTAGAATCAGGTGTTGTAGCACACCTAGGATGCACTCAGCATCCCAGGTAGGAATACTGTGATGAAGCATGCCACCAACTAAGTGGTGGATGAGGGTTCTTTTTAAAAACCTATTGGTATGTCTTCTTCATAAGGCTGTTTTTTATGTAGTTGATATTGTGATCCTTTTCCAATTGTTGATTTATATTAATCATGGGAGAAAAACGAGCTCTCAAAAACTCCTCACTCTCTGCAATATGGTATTCATTTTTGGCTTCTCATTTAAATTGAATCTAGGATTTCCCATGCTTTGTGGAATCATTTAAGTTGGTGGGACTGGCATCACTGGAGCGTGTCCTTTCATAGGCACCTGGTTCTGCTGTGTGGGCATGTTTTACATCTGCACTCCTTTTTTCATTTGTTCATTTCCATTAGCATTATCACAATTATATCTACAATCCCTCTTCCAATACCTGACTCTGTGACAGATGTGAACAGGACTAACCTTTTTCATTGCAGCAACAATTGCTCCTGAACCTATATTGACAGGAATACCTCTACCCTGAGGCACATTAAACCCTCCTCGGTTATCCAGGAAAACCGCTTGTGGAACAGCAGCACCTTGTATACCTCCTTGATACCCTGTAAAAGAAGAAATATGAAAACCTTTCTGAGCCAACCTTGTCTGTGCCAACATAAATTTCTCTTTTTCTGCTTCATCTCCAATTCATCTCTAAAGTATTTTGCATATTTCAGAACTTCATCAAGTGATTTGTTCTGGCAGTAGATCATACTTTGAGTTATGTGCGACCTGATCTCTGGCCAGTTGCTGTGGTTTCTCCCTCATTTTTCTCATCTTTCTTTCCTATCGCTTCAACTTTCCTCTTTCTTTTCATGTTTCTTTGCCCACTGAATTTCAAATTTTTCAGGTTCACCCCATTTTTGAATGCATTTTACCAGTTCCATAATATATAAACGCATTCTTGGAGCGTGCATATTTTCATTTGCTTTATCATCTATTTAAACCATGTAACTTCTCTGCAAATGGGAATTTCTGAGCTAATTAGTGTCAACCTATCATGTATGATAGTTGTTTGTCTGGTAATTTCTTCACACAGGTAAATACATTTTTTCTTTTGATATTGTTCTAAGTTCTCTAATTCCTAACATCATCTTATTATTTTTTCCATTTCCACTTTTAGCTTGGTAACATCTAATGGCCCGTTTTTTTCAGGATTGAAATTAACATGTGAATCTGTGTCCTCAGTCTTTTTAATCCCTGTCACTTCCTCAAACCAAGGTGGAAAAATTCCATCCTCAATCAAATGTATTTCTCTTGGGGTCACAGATATGGCAAAAATGGGTGTTCTTCCATCGATGAGTGCTTGTACTGACTGTCTGTGGTGGTCTTCACACAACAATCTGTGAATTTTGTGAAGTTGGAACAAATCCTGTCACAGGCGAGCCTCCTTGAGCTTCTGGCATCAAATTAACATTTTGGGGGGCATTTGTAGCTGGTCTAGGTAGAATCTGTATATTTACCGGTGGAGATTGTGCTGTACTATAGACAACAGGAGTACTAGTCACTGTAGGAACTGTAACTTTTGGTTGAGCTACAGCTGGTGGAACAATTTGAAATATCTGCACAGATCTCTCCATCTGTACTACACTGGGTCTACAGGGGCAGTAGACACTGTACTACTTGTACTAGTGCCTAATTCACTGGGGGGCATATAATCAAGGGGGTTTATCTCCGCTTTTTTGGCTTTAAAAGCCAAGAAAGCGGAGATAAAATTATCTCCCTATTACCTAGCTGTCGCTAACACCAGTTAGCGACAGCCAGTAAGAGATAGCGACCATCTTGGGCCCCGCTTTGCATGTAAGTGAAATTTATCACTAATGACATGCAAAGTGGGCGTGCCAAGATGTTAGCGACTGGAAACAGTCGCTAACATCGCTATCTCCTATTACCAACTTTTGGAGATATTCGCGCTAAGCGCGAATATCTCCAAAAGCTAACACCTGCCCCAGAGCAGTTCTTAGCCATGTTATCCAATGGTAGGTGGATAACATGTCTAAGAGCATTAGCTCCGTAATGCATGAATGTCGCTGACTTTTCAGGGATATTCATCCATTTCGGCCGATTTTTATCGCTTAGGAGATAAACCTTGATAATAGCAAGGTTCCTAAGAGATAAAAATCTCGGCAGCTCGGCGATAAAAATATTGCTGCTAAACCAACATAGCGATAATTATCGCTAGTTGTTGGTAATATGCCCCTTTGATCAGTAGATGCTGCAAAAGGTGGAGGTCTGGCTGCTAGCATCTCTTCTAAAATATCACCCCATGAATTGCTACTTGACTCATCTTCCTCCTTCTCTTTCTTCTCTTTATCCTACTCGGTTGATTTTTTCTTATTTCCCTTTCCTGGTGTTTCTGTTGTAATAACTCAATATAATTGAGTTCCATCAATCTCAGCTTTCCTCCATATATGTTCTCCTTCAATCCCATTGAACATCTGCATAATTACGCACTACTTTCTTTGGACTTCTCTGATATTTTTCTCTCTTTTTCTCGTGCAATCGTCTCCCATAAAGTAAGAGCCTCATATTGAGCAGTTCTAGGGGTGCTCTCATTTCATACCATTTTTCTTTTAGATTTTCAATAATTCTGGTTTCAAAAGCTCCATATTATGGGAAACTCAATTGTAGGAGAGTAGGGTCTGCAATCCTATGATCACCCGGACTTTTTGCTTTTGTTTCACTGGTTTACGACTTTCTCGGGCTGTGGGCCTGCCAATCAGACCCACAGCCTAGCTGTTCTCTCGCTAAATTGATGTGTGTACCTTAGGTGCATTACCCAATTGGAACTGGGCCACCTTGTCAGACCCTGTAACTCAGGGCATCGGTGTACCCAGGGCCTACCAGGGGCTGAAGCATGTATTATGCCACCCCTGGATGGCCATCTAAATCTGACACAACTGGCTGCACGACAGCTGGGGCAACGTGGCGTACTCGCCCGGTGCTATAGGTATAGTATCCCTATGTCTAACCCTAAAATGGACACCCGAGTTCCTATCAGCCACTCCTATGGCAGGCCTTGACAATCCTGAAGGCAGAGTGCGTGGAATCGTGTGAATTGGGCTCTGGCACGAGCCGAGCCCGGTTGCAGCTTGCGGAACCAAGACCCAATGGCTGTTCCATGATAACGCGTACCATATTGGTAACTTCGGTATCGCGTTATCAAGACATGTCGAGTAAGGTGTCATACGAATCGGGATGCTGACCCCTCACCAATGCTGGCGACGAGGTTAGCATTCCGCCCTTCTAGAGGGACACGACATGTACGTAACTGTGAACCCCGGTTAAAGTTAACTGAAGCCTCAGCTCCACAAAATGGACGCTGCCACCACAGACACGAGTCTGACCTCCTGCTGCTGGGAGTCCTTCCAGCGAGGAGAGCTTGGACAAAGGGTTTCCTGTCCGGGGCGGTGTTCGCACCATCCCAGACATGGTTTTGTGTATCCTGGGTAGGCAGGGCTTTACGAGAAGGTGACTGCGGAGTGGCACCCCGGTGCTCACTACGCATCTGCCGGTTAGAACCAGTTCCAGGGGCACGCAGCCCCTGACCTGGGGAAAGTCCGGCAGGGGAGAGGGGTGTAACTACCCCCCTTCCTGGTCCCACCCCTAGGGCAGGACCTAGTCATGTACCCACCCCTTTCTTTAGGATAAAGGCCGGAGCGGGGACCCTTCCAAATTAGATCATCTTTGAATCAAGAATACTTTCTACGAAAGGACTTCGAGACTCTTCTTAAGATTTCTCCCTTGTGGCTAAGGAGTAGTCACCCTGCATCCGCAGGCACCATCTAAGAACTCTGCGGTTTGCTGCAAGTCCTTCCTCAGGAATCCGACTGCCCAGCTCGACGAGAACCGGCTTCCCTGGCACCTCTGACCTCTACTCACATCGTCAGCTCAGCTGAGATCTGTGGGTGCGACGAGACCTCGAGGGACCGGCCATCATCAAAACCTGCACGCTTTCTTAACCAGCACGACCACCGAAGGAATCCTCTGGTGAGTGCTCTGGGGTCCGAGAAGCCCCGACCCTGAGCAGCTCCAGCACCGAAGTGCAGCCTCCCAGCATCTCCACGATCTGCGTGGGGCCCTTCTGCTTCACTGTTCAGCACGTTGTCCGATCACTAGCCGCTGGCTTGTGGCTCTTTTGACGACACCCGACAACCAACGCTGCTGGTCTGGTTGCTCCAGACTGGCCTTTGCTCCCTTCTGCGAGAGGAGCACCCCGGACCCTCCTGGTCCACTCAAGACGCCATTTTAGGCCGACCACGTGGCCCTGAAATCTGCCAAGGCTTGTTGCCCCAATCCTGGGCCCAGCGACGCCGACAGCATCAACCTTCGTGGGACAGCTCGCACCTCCATCCTGGTCGCCGACAACGCCTCCTGGTCCGTGAGACTGCAGAGCCTAGCGTGGCCCACTCACCTAGTCGAGGTGACGATCATCCGGTGCCCTCCTGGTACCCTCTGACTACTGGCTAGTAGTACGAACTTGGTCCCCTCTGCTTTCAGGTGTTATCCATCTCTGATCCAGGCTTGGATCTCTACGAACTATCTCCACTGGTCGCCGGCCAGCAACTCCTTCCTTCCGGCTCCTGACTCGTCAGCGAAGACCCCCGACGCCTGTAAGACTTGTGCAGCCGCAGCCCTTGTGGCTAGGTAACTTCGGCATTTCGGTGCCCGCATAGCCTCCTTACTTAAGGGTCCCGAGTCCCTTGCTTCCGACTTGCCTTATCGGGTCCTCCCGAGACCACTAAACTTTCCGTGCCCCCGGGCACTTGTATTGATTGTGCACTTGAAGTATTTTCCTAAGAGTTTTGTTCTGTGCTTAGTACCCTGTCCTCATAAAGAGTACAGGGCTGTTGTGATTCCAATAAATATACTGTTTATTTTCATAACACTTGTGTGGTGTCCTTTCACTTGGTGTTCAAGGGGTATGTGATGGTATAACAGCTGGCTTAACACGCCCTCTAGAGTTTAGCCCGAAGACTGCTCGTATCCACGCTACTAGGATAGCTGGTCTAAGGTTGACTTACAACCAATCACCATAAGGGTCGTTTGGACCGATGCATAATGGTCGCTAGAATAGTGAACACTGCATATCGGGCCAACTTCTCACATTGGTGAGCAGCGGTTGGGATTTGAGCTTGCTGTTGTTTTACCACGCGTATCCTAAGAATATCTTGTGAAAGATCGCATATGTACTTCAGGTACATATAACTTAGCTTAGAATACTCTGAGTTCTACTGAACCAGCTGTTGTAGCTCCTCAAGGCTTAGCACACCTTGGCTACAACTCTTAGCAAGGGATCAGTAGGTAAACATATAGTGTAGGTAGGTGCATCACTTACACCACACTAGAAGCAGCATGTCCGACAAAGGAGGAAACTCTGAGTCTCCCCTTGTGTCAGTCGACCCTCCACAGGTCACGTCCAGATATGCTGCACTTAGCTTCCAAGAGATGCGACAGCTCTGTACATCTCGGAAGTTAAAACAGGGTTCCAACCCTACAACTCCGTTTCTGATTGGTCTCTTGGAGACTTATGATGCTAGGAGGGCGGGTAACACCGACCCTTCTCATCCAGAGGAGAGTATGCCCCCCCTCGAGGGAACCGCAGGTGACCCTGACCTTATCCATCTCTCCGCAGAAGGTGAAGAGGAGGATGAGGATCTAGAGACATCTGGGGACGAGGCACACAAAGGTCCAGTAGTGGTTAGCCAGCTAACTAGGGATAACTTAAGCCGACACGAGAATGGTACTAGGAGACCCCTGGGGCCCCTCTCAGGCCAGCTTAACATTGGGAGTGGACGAGTTAGGTCTCTGTCGAGAGGCTCTAACAGATCCGCTCGAACCAATGGCTCTCGAGGCTCTGCTCGAAGAGGGATGACATCCCCTCAGAGGAGAGTGTACGAAGCGAAGGAGCGGGAAGTCAATCTGCGGATCGAAAGGGAAGAACTTGCCCTAGCCAAAGAAAGACTCGCCTTCGCTAGAGAGCAAGAATTGAGTGGGACAATTCCCACTGGTGGCAGCATTCCCCCACGGGAAAACAGGAGTTTAGACACTAGGCACCTGAGTAAGATAGTGCCCCCCTTTAAGCAAGGGGACGACATCCACAAATGGATTACTGCTTTGGAGCGGGCCTGCACTGTACAGTGCGTCCCCCAGAGTCAGTGGGCAGCTATCTTGTGGCTCTCCTTTGAAGGTAAAGGTAGAGATAAGCTCCTCACTACTAGAGTCGAGGATGCTAACAATTACCAGGTCCTGAAGAACACACTGATTGATGGGTTCGGCCTAACCACTGAGCAGTACAGGTTGCTGTTCAGGGATACCCAGAAAACTCAGTCTCAGGACTGGTCTGATTTTGTTGATTGTGCCACTAAGGCTTTGGAGGGCTGGTTGCTGGGCAGTAAGGTTACTGATTACACAGGATTGTATAATTTGATCATGCGAGAACAGATTTTAAACAATTGTCAGAACCAGTTGTTGCATCAGCACCTTGTCGACTCGGATCTGACCTCTCCCCAAGAATTGGGAAAGAAGGCAGACAGATGGGTCAGAACAAGGGTTAAGCAAAACCAGGGCCAGAACCAGGGTGGTCAGAAGAAAGCAGACCAGAAGGGTAAAGATTCAAAAGGGGAACAAACTGACCAGAAGTCTTCGACAGGTCCCCAACAACCCAAAGAGGGGGGGGGGGGGGGGGGGGTCAGGCTTCCCAGAAAAAGAAGAATCAAGAAGGCCAATCGAAAAGGTGGTGCCAATACTGTAAAAGTAAAACTCACTGGTTTAGTGAGTGCACCAAGAAAGGAGGGCAGACTCCTGCTACTGCAGCCCCTAAGGCACCTGTGCCCCCTAGTACAGCCAGCAGTAGTAGTGCACCTCCCAAGGGACTAGTTGGGTTAACCTTGGGTTCTGAGGGGTGTGACAACTTAGTTGGTACACTCACTCAGGCTGTCCTTGTCTGTACAGGGGATGTGGATATATCCCCTGATGTCAGTCCCAATACTTTGGGCAAATACCGACAGACGCCTTTGATCAATGGAAGAATGGCTCAGGCCTATAGGGACACGTGTGCCAGTGTCACCATGGTGACGCCTAACTTTGTGGACCCTGGACAGATCATGCCAGGTACAGATTTCCTGGTGACCAATGCCAGCAACGTCACTACCAGTCATAGTATGGCGATTGTTGCTTTCTCCTGTGGAGGGGTAAATGGGCAGAAAAAGGTTGTTGTTAGTTCAGA
The DNA here is from genome assembly GCF_964263255.1 of Lissotriton vulgaris. NCBI lineage: Eukaryota > Metazoa > Chordata > Amphibia > Caudata > Salamandridae > Lissotriton > Lissotriton vulgaris. Next base: position 1,074,810,906 of record NC_141689.1, on the reverse strand, counting down.
CCTCCCAGTGGATTGTTTGTTGGGCAATGATTTGGAGTCATCGCAATGGTCAGAAGTGGAGCACCGGACTCACATGGAGATGTTAGGCTTGCCAGCGCATGTGCTTGCTGTGACTAGGTCACAGGTCAGACAATGCCCCACTGAACAGGTGCTGGATCCTGGAACAACGGACCAGACACCTCCCAAGAAGAAGAGCAGTCGGGTTAAGGCAGCGCCTTCCCCCTTGCCCCAGGTCGAGGATCAAGTCTCAGAGGAGGCTGACCTCCAGGAATTGCGGGAAACTGAACCTTAAGAACTCGAACTTGATCAAGTTGAGTTTCTGGGCTCAGGGGGACCCACACAAGAAGACCTGGGGAAGGACCAGTTAGACTGCCCTTCCCTTGAACCCCTCAGACAGCAGGCTGCTGCTGAGGCTGCTGGGAACGCCACAGGTACCCACAAGGTATACTGGGAGGATGGACTCCTGTACACTGAGGCAAGAGACCCCAAGCCTGGCATGACCAGGAGGCTGGTTATCCCCTTGTCTCAGCGTGGTTTCCTTCTTACCTTGGCCCACGAGATTCCCTTAGCAGGACACTTAGGCCAGACGAAGACGTGGGACAGGTTTGTCTCGCACTTTCACTGGCCTCACATGAACGAGGATACCAAGGAGTTTTGTCGCTCCTGTGTCACTTGCCAAGCCAGTGGTAAGTCAGGTGGCACAACAAAGGCCCCCCTTATACCAATGCCTGTGGTGGGGGTGCCCTTTGAACGTGTGGGGATTGACATTGTCGGTCCAATGGAACCCCCAACAGCATCAGGGCACAAGTTTATACTGGTGGTAGTGGATCATGCCACCAGGTATCCTGAAGCTATTCCCCTTAGGACCACTACAGCCCCTGTGGTGGCAAGAGCCCTAGTTGGAGTATTCTCCAGAGTGGGCTTCCCTAAGGAGGTCGTCTCTGACAGAGGTGCAAACTTCATGTCGAGCTACTTGACTGCTATGTGGAAGGAATGTGGTGTCAACTACAAGTTCACTACACCCTATCATCCACAATGCAATGGGCTTGTTGAGCGGTTCAACAGGACCCTGAAAGGGATGATTCATGGACTACCTGAAAAGCTCCGGCGTAGATGGGACGTCCTGATTCCCTGCCTTTTGTTCGCTTATACAGAAGTCCCACAGAAGGGGGTTGGCTACAGCCCTTTTGAACTTTTGTACGTGCATCCTGTAAGAGGGCCCCTGTGTTTGGTGAAGGAAGGATGGGAGAGACCTCTCAAAAAGCCTGCAACCAGCATAGTGGACTATGTGCTTGGCCTCCGCTCCCGGATGGCTGAGTACATGGAGAAGGCATCCGAAAACCTTAAGGCCAGCCAAGAACTCCAAAAAGCTTGGCATGACCAAAAGGCTGTCTTGACTGTTTATCGGCCCGGGCAGAAGGTGTGGGTGTTGGAGCCAGTGGCCCCAGCAGCACTCAAGGACAAATGGTCCGGGCCCTACATCATCCTGGAGAAAAAGGGAGAGGTCATCTACCTGGTGGACCTGGGAACTCCCCGGAGCCCCCACAGGGTGCTCCATGTCAACAGGCTCAAGGCATATGTCGACAGGAAGGACATGAGCTTGCTCATGGCCATAGATGAGGGACAGGAGGAAGAGAGTGACCCTCTCCCAGACCTGCTCACTCAGAATCCTGACGATGGATCGGTAGACGGTGTTGTCTTTTGTGGCAGCCTCTCCGAACATCAACAGGAGGATTGTAAACAGATTCTTCAATCCTTCCGGCATATGTTCTCTCTAACACCCAGTCAGACCAATTGGTGTACCCATGAGGTTGACACTGGTGACAGCTTGCCCGTCAAGAGTAAAATCTACAGGCAGCCCGATCACGTTAGAGACTGCATCAAGACTGAAGTGCAGAAAATATTGGAGTTGGGAGTCATTGAACCCTCGGAAAGCCCTTGGGCTAGTCCCGTAGTTCTAGTGCCGAAACCTCACACCCCGGGTGGTAAGAAAGAGATGAGGTTCTGCATAGACTACAGGGGTCTCAATGCAATCACTAAGACTGATGCCCACCCAATACCAAGGGCAGATGAGCTTATAGATAGATTGGCTTCCGCCAACTACTTAAGTACATTTGACCTGACAGCTGGGTATTGGCAAATCAGGTTAGCTGAGGACGCCAAGCCCAAGACCGCATTTTTGACCCCTGGTGGACATTACCAGTTCGTGGTGATGCCCTTTGGTTTGAAAAATGCACCTGCCACCTTCCAACGGTTGGTGAATCACGTTCTCACTGGGCTGGATGACTTCTGTGCGGCGTATCTTGACGATATTGCTGTCTTTAGCTCCACCTGGGAGGATCACCTGGTCCACCTGCGGAAAGTGTTAGAGGCTCTGCAAGCAGCAGGTCTCACTATCAAGGCTACCAAGTGCCAGATAGGGCAGACACAGGTTGTATACTTGGGCCACCTTGTCGGTGGAGGCCAAGTTAAACCACTGGAGAGCAAGATACAGTCAATCAGGGACTGGGCTCCTCCAACCACCCAGACTCAGGTTCGAGCTTTCTTGGGCCTGACTGGTTACTACCGAAAATTTGTCAGAAATTACGGATCGATTGTGACTCCGCTTAATGAACTGACAAGTAAGAAAATGCCAAAAAAGGTTCAGTGGACAGCGAGCTGTCAAAAAGCATTCGATGACCTAAAACAGGCCATGTGCACGGCGCCTATCCTCAAGAGTCCAGACTACTCCAAACCATTCATTGTCCAAACAGATGCTTCTGAGTTGGGTGTGGGAGCTGTTCTATCTCAACTGAATTTTGATGGTAATGACCAGCCCATTGCTTTTATAAGCAGACGGCTGACCCCCAGAGAGAAAAATTGGTCAGCTATAGAGAGGGAGGCCTTCGCTGTGGTGTGGGCCTTGAAGAAACTGAGGCCATACTTCTTTGGCACTCATTTCAAGATTCAGACCGACCATAAGCCCCTCCTATGGCTAAATCAGATGAAGGGTGAAAACCCCAAACTGCTTAGGTGGTCCATTTCCCTACAGGGGATGGACTTCACAGTGGAGCATAGACCTGGCACTGATCATGGCAATGCAGATGGGCTCTCCAGGTATTTCCACTTAGAACAAGAAGACTCACCTGGTCAAGGTTAGTTTATTGTCCCAACGTTTGGGGGGGGGGGGTCATGTGGGAGAGTAGGGTCTGCAATTCTATGATCACCCGGACTTTTTGCTTTTGTTTCACTGGTTTACGACTTTCTCGGGCTGTGGGCCTGCCAATCAGACCCACAGCCTAGCTGTTCTCTCGCTAAATTGATGTGTGTACCTTAGGTGCATTACCCAATTGGAACTGGGCCACCTTGTCAGACCCTGTAACTCAGGGCATCGGTGTACCCAGGGCCTACCAGGGGCTGAAGCATGTATTATGCCACCCCTGGATGGCCATCTAAATCTGACACAACTGGCTGCACGACAGCTGGGGCAACATGGCGTACTCGCCCGGTGCTATAGGTATAGTATCCCTATGTCTAACCCTAAAATGGACACCCGAGTTCCTATCAGCCACTCCTATGGCAGGCCTTGACAATCCTGAAGGCAGAGTGTGTGGAATCGTGTGAATTGGGCTCTGGAACGAGCCGAGCCCGGTTGCAGCTTGCGGAACCAAGACCCAATGGCTGTTCCATGATAACGCGTACCATATTGGTAACTTCGGTATCGCGTTATCAAGACATGTCGAGTAAGGTGTCATACGAATCGGGATGCTGACCCCTCACCAATGCTGGCGACGAGGTTAGCATTCCGCCCTTCTAGAGGGACACGACATGTACGTAACTGTGAACCCCGGTTAAAGTTAACTGAAGCCTCAGCTCCACAAAATGGACGCTGCCACCACAGACACGAGTCTGACCTCCTGCTGCTGGGAGTCCTTCCAGCGAGGAGAGCTTGGACAAAGGGTTTCCTGTCCGGGGCGGTGTTCGCACCATCCCAGACAGGGTTTTGTGTATCCTGGGTAGGCAGGGCTTTACGAGAAGGTGACTGCGGAGTGGCACCCCGGTGCTCTCTACGCATCTGCCGGTTAGAACCAGTTCCAGGGGCGCGCAGCCCCTGACCTGGGGAAAGTCCGGCAGGGGAGAGGGGTGTAACTAACCCCCTTCCTGGTCCCACCCCTAGGGCAGGACCTAGTCATGTACCCACCCCTTTCTTTAGGATAAATGCCGGAGCGGGGACCCTTCCAAATTAGATCATCTTTGAATCAAGAATACATTCTACGAAAGGAAATCGAGACTCTTCTTAAGATTTCTCCCTTGTGGCTAAGGAGTAGTCACCCTGCATCCGCAGGCACCATCTAAGAACTCTGCGGTTTGCTGCAAGTCCTTCCTCAGGAATCCGACTGCCCAGCTCGACGAGAACCGGCTTCCCTGGCACCTCTGACCTCTACCCACATCGTCAGCTCAGCTGAGATCTGTGGGTGCGACGAGACCTCGAGGGACCGGCCATCATCAAAACCTGCACGCTTTCTTAACCAGCACGACCACCGAAGGAATCCTCTTAGAGTGATCTGGGGTCCGAGAAGCCCCGACCCTGAGCAGCTCCAGCACCGAAGTGCAGCCTCCCAGCATCTCCACGATCTGTGTGGGGCCCTTCTGCTTCACTGTTCAGCACGTTGTCCGATCACTAGCCGCTGGCTTGTGGCTCTTTTGACGACACCCGACAACCAACGCTGCTGGTCTGGTTGCTCCAGACTGGCCTTTGCTCCCTTCTGCGAGAGGAGCACCTCGGACCCTCCTGGTCCACTCAAGATGCCATTTTAGGCCCACCACGTGGCCCTGAAATCTGCCAAGGCTTGTTGCCCCAATCCTGGGCCCAGCGACGCCGACAGCATCAACCTTCGTGGGACAGCTCGCACCTCCATCCTGGTCGCCGACAACGCCTCCTGGTCCGTGAGACTGCAGAGCCTAGCGTCGCCCACTCACCTAGTCGAGGTGACGATCATCCGGTGCCCTCCTGGTACCCTCTGACTACTGGCTAGTAGTATGAACTTGGTCCCCTCTGCTTTCAGGTGTCATCCATCTCTGATCCAGGCTTGGATCTCTACGAACTATCTCCACTAGTCGCCGGCCAGCAACTCCTTCCTTCCGGCTCCTGACTCGTCAGCGAAGACCCCCGACGCCTGTAAGACTTGTGCAGCCGCAGCCCTTGTGGCTAGGTAACTTCGGCATTTCGGTGCCCGCATAGCCTCCTTACTTAAGGGTCCCGAGTCCCTCGCTTCCGACTTGCCTTATCGGGTCCGCCCAAGACCACTAAACTTTCCGTGCCCCCGGGCACTTGTATTGATTGTGCACTTGAAGTATTTTCCTAAGAGTTTTGTTCTGGGAAACTCAATAGACCCTCTTTTTCTGTGATCTTGTGATTAGCTCCGTAATGCATGAATATCGCTGACTTTTCAGCGATATTCATCCATTTCGGCCGATTTTTATCGCTTAGGAGATAAACCTTGATAATAGCAAGGTTCCTAAGCGATAAAAATCGCCGCAGCTCGGCGATAAAAATATTGCCGCTAAACCAACATAGCGATAATTATCGCTAGTTGTTGGTAATATGCCCCTTTGATCAGTAGATGCTGAAAAAGGTGGAGGTCTGGCTGCTAGCATCTCTTCTAAAATATCACCCCATGAATTGCTACTTGACTCATCTTCCTCCTTCTCTTTCTTCTCTTCATCCTACTCGGTTGATTTTTTCTTATTTCCCTTTCCTGGCGTTTCTGTTGTAATAACTCAATATAATTGAGTTCCATCAATCTCAGCTTTCCTCCATATATGTTCTCCTTCAATCCCATTGAACATCTGCATAATTACGCACTACTTTCTTTGGACTACTCTGATATTTTTCTCTCTTTTTCTCGTGCAATCGTCTCCCATAAATTAAGAGCCTCATATTGAGCAGTTCTAGGGGTGCTCTCATTTCATACCATTTTTCTTTTAGATTTTCAATAATTCTAGTTTCAAAAGTTCCATATTATGGGAAACTCAATAGACCCTCTTTTTCTGTGATCTTGCACCATTGACAAAGCCAGAAAACATGTATGTTATCCATATCTGTTGTCATAATGTATGTAGGTGTACTCTCAGGACGTGCCTCTTCACCTTTTCCTACTGGAATATTTTAACTATTTCCATGCTGATGACGGAACCGCTCCGTCATCAGCTGCGGTTGGGCTGTGCTGATGACGGAGCGGTTCCGTCATGGCCCGGCCGCCGCGCCTGCGCGGCGCTGATTTCGCGCCTGCGCGGCGTGCTCTATTGAGCGGGGCGGGCCATGACGGAACCGGTCCGTCACGAGCACAGCTCAACCGCGGCTGGTGACGGAGCGGTTCTGTCACCAGCATGCGGACGCCGCGCGGCCGCCCCGCCCTGTTAGCGCTGCGGCGGAATAGCCGCCGCAGCGAAAGGGTTAATAATAAGAACTTTATTGCGTGATTGAAAAAAAATCATTGCAAGTACAGAATTTAAAATATATAAAAGATATGTTAAAAGAAAGGGTCTGAATTGAGTCCAGTATGGGAAGGCACGACCGATAGGGCTTGCCAGCGCGTTATGCAGTAGAAGGATCACAGACTTTGGGCCCCTCAAAAAGTTTTTTTGCTGCAAGATCCATGAACCTTACTAAGGCACAATTTAATTTGGTGTTCCTAGGATCAAAGCAGGCCAGAACTGCTGCTCTACACAATCTGATCATGCTTATGTTCCAAAGATGCTTCAGGAGGAACAGTCTTTCATTCAGCAATTTTGGACAAAGGCATATAATATGCGTTATGTCTTCTTTGTGATTCCCACAGAGTCGACACAGTTCTCGTTCATGATCTCTTTTCCTTTTCGGGAGATGAACCAACAGGTTGATAACTCCCAATCTCAATTTTATGAACTTTAGTTTTGTTCGTGCAGTGAAAGATACAGTTAGGTACTGCTGTGGGATCAGCAGGGCATAGGATTGCAGGGTCAACCATCCATGACTTCTATTTGCTAGGCGAGCCTTGTCTTCCACTATTGACAGCTTTTTTTTACTTATTTTCGCTAGCCGTTTGAATTGCTTTTGATTTACGTGCATGCTCCAAAGATCATTTAGGCATAGAGTTGTTAGGCCTTTTTTCTAATAATCATTCCCTGCTCGCCATGAGTTCGTATCGAGACTGGCCCAAAGATGGTGTGCTAGGCTGCCTGCCTTAGATGACCTCAATTTGTGACAGCACACAAGAAAAGTCATGGCTCTGGAGAATGGTTGATGGCAAATTCCCAGTTCTAACCTAATTTTTGCCGGTGATGTTTGGATTGGTAGCTTGATCTTTGTTATGATTTTGTCCAATTGACCACTGTCCAGTCCTTTTAGGACTTCGCTACCATAGGTTAGTGTGGTAATTATTTTTGCTTGAGCGACCTGTAGTGTGGGTGCAAAAGTTGGGCCTTGTAGTTTCTTGTGGATTGATCCAATTGCAAAAGCGAGTGCAGCACCCTTCCTTTTTTGTTCTTCTAAGTGAGATTTATATTTGTCGTTGTTGTTAAAGATGACATTCAAGATACTTGTGGCACTTAGATTCGACAATGCTTTCCTTGTTCAGGGTCCAAGACAGTTTCTTAGCTTTCCCTGGACGAACCGCCAAGATTTTAGTCTTCTTGTTGTTGATCTGTAGATCGTTCTTATTGGTATAATCAGAGGTGGCGTCCAAGAGCCTTTGCATGCCGATCTTTGTTTTACTAAGAAGGACCACGTCGTCAGCGTATAAAAGGTTCGACAACAAGAGACCAGATACTTTGGGAGCATGTGAATTAACCCTATTTAGTGCTTCAGGAAGGTCGGATAGGAATACGTTGAAAAGTGTCGGGCCAGGACACAACCCTGTTTTAGACCTTTTATCGTCGGGAATGGGCGTGATAGTCTTGAGCCGTCCCCGATCTTGATCATGACCCATGTATCCTGATGTAGAAGTTGTATGGCTCTTAGGAGATCGGCTGGAATGTTACGTCTAGACAGCTTCTGCCAGAGCTTGGCTCTATTCACATTATCAAAGGCCGCTTGGAAGTCAATGAATACCATGTAGAGAGGGCAGGAGCTGAACACCGCCTGGTCAATCAAACAGGAGAGGGTCATGAGATTGACCGAGGTGCCGGTGTTACTTGTAAAACCAGTTTGATTCGGAGGAATGATAGAGTTGTTTTCTGCTCATGCCCTAAGTGTGTTGCGCAATACTCCTGCGAAATACTTTGCTTCGTTGTCGATGAGGGCAATGAGGCTGTAATTCCCAGGGGATTTTTTATCCCCACCTTTGAAAATAGGTGCGAGGATTGATCCCCGCCAGAGGGCGGTATGATGTTATTCTGCAGGATAGAATTGAATAAGGTGCATAGCTTCGCGGCCCAGAAGGTTACATCTTCCTTAAACAACGCTTGAGGGATTCCACATGGGCCTGGAGCCCTGTTCTTCCGACCCTTTTTGATCAGTTTTTCAATTTCAGCCTTCTGGATTGTTGTGTGTTCTTTGCTGCTCCGAGTCGAGGGGCACTCTTTTGGTGATTTTATTTTTTGATTGTCGTTAAAGGGTTCCTTCATTAACGGATTTATGATGTTCAGATCAAGTGCCCGAACGACTGCCTTTTGTGCACCATTGGCTTCAAGGGGTAAATTCTGATAAAGAATTTTTGCTTTATGATCGTTGAAGTGAAGATAAAGGAAATCAATCCACTCTGACTCCAGTATGCATGAAGAGGCAACTTTAGGTGCGTGCCCTGATATACTATTGATAGTTTGCCAAAACCTAGCGGAATTGTTTGTTTTAATGTCTTGCTGTAGTCTAGCCCAGAACGAATTCCATTGAGTTCTGCGTTGCTCTCTTTTGGCTTTCCTAAGGTAGCTGCGGGCTTCTCTCAATTTTGTTATTTTTGGCAGATTCATTGGATCTATTTTTAGCGCCCGCCATGTCCGATTCATTGTCCTTGTTGCAGATTGTAGGATTTGAGCAGGGCGTCTGCTTTTGCCCAGTCAGAATTGCATACTTTATCGGTTTTGCATATTTGTCGATAAGTTCAATTGCAAATGTTGACCAGTTACTGGAATTGTAACATCTCCCTTCACCAAATTCTAATTTCTTTAACCCCTTCGCTGCGGCGGCAATTCTGCCCCAGCGCTAGGGGGGGTAGGGGGCCGGGCGGCGCTCCCATGCTCGTGACGGAACCGCTCCGTCACGAGCCTCGGGCGCGCTGTGCTTGTGACGGAGCTGTTCCGTCACGGCCCCGCCCGCTCAATAGAACGCGCCACGCAGGCGCAAAATCAGCGTCGCGCAGGCGCGCTGAGCGGGCCGTGACGGAATCGCTCCGACACCAGCACAGCGCGACCGAGGCTGGTAACGGAGCGGTTCCGTCACCAGCATGGGAGGGGTTAAACAGTTCATGATCTCAATAAATTGGAAGACAATAGCAACTTTATTTCAATATTTTGATTCTGTTCTAGATATGTCAAAAGTCTATAAACCAATCCTGTCACAGCTATTCTTTCCCAAATGTTGACAACAAATCTCAATGTGGTATTCACTCAACCACTGACCAATCCCAGTGTGACACCGTGACATCATCAATCAACCCCAGCGTAAAAGAACACCATCACCGCCAATTTCAGTATGAACCCCGTGACTTCAATCCTTGCAGCTGTTCACCCTCCTTTACAATTTCTTCGTACTTGCACAAACTTTAACAAAGACGTTCGACTAACATGACAAACATATATCAATTCGTCTTTGCTCTACTAAAGAAATAACAGTAGTACAATCATTCAAGGAAACCCCCAATCACAAGTAAAATCTCGGCCAGCATGAAACCACTCTAATCAATGCTGCGTCACCCTTTGACCAATTAGGTTCTGCTAACGTCAATCAATGTTAAACAATCACAACAATGCGTTAGTATCTCTATGTTGGTGGCATAGGTGATGGTTACTCACACGCTGCATCTCACACCTGTAAACAAGAAATGCCACACAGCAATGGCTCTTTCAAGTGTCTTCTACACTTATTTCAATGTATCCCGGGATCTTAGACTATGGTGAGTCTGAAACTCTTCAACCTCTTTACATAACAAAAATAACATCTCCACCCATCTATTCATTCAACTCAAAACCACAATTCATCACCATAAGAACAACCAAAAACACAATAACAATAGACGAAGAATTACCCTATTAATACTCACTTCTCCAAAAGAAGCAACCACCTTTGAATACCACCTTGTGAGATCTTCAGGTTCTCAGCATTGAATTTCAGGATCTGGGAAATGTATTCTAACTTGAGAAATTATTTTATAGCTCCATTCAAGGTGTGAACTGTCCTCTGCTACCAGAAAACTGATAGCGCGGAAAGGGTCTAATGTACTAGTTCAATCTATGACTTACAAGAATGGGCTCCAGCTCCACACCACCGTTTTTTGATGGAAGCTAAATCAAATCATATCAATTGACATACAAATGTATCCGTTTTTAAGTTCAGTCAATAATGAGAGTTTTGGATAAGTTTCGAAAACTTTTATTTTCATAAAGAGATTATTAATCATCTTTTTGTCTTTATTCAATTAGTAAGTCAGATCAATCAGTTTACAGAAATGTATTGCGAAAAATATGGTTAGAATCAATAATATTGCAAAATGACAAGCGTGTTCCATAAGGGAATTTATTCATGTTCTAAATAAAAGTCCAGTATCAAAGGTTAATAGAATCCATAAAGAGTTTGAAAAAAGAGTGAGATTTGATTTGATCTGATTGGGGATTTGTACAGCACACAAAATTTTTAATTAAATTAAGTAGTCAAACTCCCCATAAAGAGCAGTTCATGAAAGTCAGTCGAGTCTCAATATCCAAAGAGCATCAGCATACATTTGAAGTAACAAGCTGCACAAATAAAGCCTCACCAGGGAAATATGGGGGAACACATGCAGCAGCAGCTACAACCGTCAGGGACAAGAAGGCTGATTAAATGTCTCCAAAAGGATCTAGGAGCACCTCCTCAGAAAGGAAAGTGGTAACCCTCTATCTTAGAACACACACTAATATAAAAGACAAGAAGACATGTATACAACATTGTTCCAGGTTATATCACTCAGGACCCATGGAAAGACATCTTTCGATGGTGAGAAGGCTTAGATTTTCCTTTCAGATGGAAAACACATGAACTCAACCGTCTGCCATCAAATATGTAACAAAAATTATAAATAGGGCTCCTGGTTTTATGGTATTTATTTTTTTGCCATTTCCGTCTGTATTTATCCATATTTATTTTGTGGGCATTTTTTCTGTATTTATCCACATTTATTTTTGCCACAAGCAAAAGACGACGCTACAGCTAGTATTTTTCTACATTTATTTAAATGACCAATGCCAGTGTCCACCTGAACTCATCTAGAGCAGGTAGCAAGAGCACTTTCAGTGAACACGACCTTAAATCCTCAGTGTTACCTAAGCTTGCTAGAGTAGACAACAGAGAGCACATTCAGTGTCCAATACCCGCCACTGTGCACCTGAGCTCATAGTGACCAAGAAACAGTGATGTTACCTAAGCTCTTCGGGTGAAGGCAGCAGCAAGTACATTTATTGACCAATTCCCACCACCTCCAGTGTCCATCTGAGGATATCTAGAGCGTTTTCAGTGACCAAGGCACAACAATGTTAGTGCTTTCCTAAGCTTTTGTATAGCAGGAAACAGGGAGCACATTCAGTGACCAATACCAGTGTCCACCGGAACTCACTTAGAGCAGGAAGTAAGAGCACTTTCAGTGAACAAGACGTAAAACCCTCAGTGTCTACTGAAGCTTGTCTAGAGTAGACCATAGAGAGCACATTCAGTATCCAATGCCCACCACTGCCCACCTGAGCTATATAGAGCAATCTCAGTGACCAAGTAACAATGCTGTCAGTGACTACACATGCTCTTCGGGAGCAGGCAACGGCAAGTACATTCACTGGCCAAAGGCCACCACTAACAGTGTCTACCTCAGCTCATCTGGAGCACTTTCAGTGACCATGGCAGAATGCTGTCAGTGACTGACTAAACTAAACTCGCCTACAGAAGGCCACAGATAGCACTTTCAGTGAGTACAACCCCAGCAGAGAGGTGTGCTTCTCACCTATCCAGACATTAGCGAGAAAATTCAGTGAGTACACCCCCTAGCAGAAAGGTGTGCTTCCCATCCCTTCCGCGACAGCAAAAGGCACATTCAATGACTACAACTCCTCAGCAGACAAATGTGCTTCCCACCACCCGGAGACAGCAGAGAACACATACAGTGAGTACTCACTCACCACCATGCAGCAGTGAGCGCATTCAGTGAGTGCACGTAACCAGCAGAGGGGTATGCTTCCCACCAACCCAGACAGCTGAATGCACATTCAGAGATTACAACTTCCCAACAGACAGATGTGCTTCCCACCATACGGAGACAGCAGAGAACACATACAGTGAGTAAAACTCCTAAGCTATCAAAGATGCTACACAGTCACAAGCATGCAGCAGTAAGCGCATTTGGACAAAGTCCGGTGCTGAGGGTGCCCACTGGAGCTTGGAGGCCCCCCTGCTCAGCAGGGGAGGCGGGGGCCTGTGTTACGCCCCTGTGTTTGAGGCTTCCCCATTTACAGCCTAGATTTTTTTTGTATGAATCAATAAATAGTACATTGGTAAATGGATAATGCTCTTCAATCACAGAGATTAGTTGGAGAATGGGGTGGTAAGGCTGATTTCATTGGTGTGTGGCAGCCCGGCTGAGACAGCTTCCTGGGCACACACACAGCTGTACCCAAATACTATTTGCTTGATAAACACCCATCTCAAATGAAAAGAACACCACAAGACCCCCCGACCCCCCCCCCCCCCCCACATTAGGAAGGAGGACAGAGGATCTGATTTCGGACTCTGGTGCTGCCAGTTCAAACCGGATGGGAGAGGAGCCCAAGGCTGCAGCGGGACAGACTGTGTCAGAAGAGGCTTTCTTGGGGTAGTATCCACACTTTTATCTCTCTTCTGTTTGTAGGGACAATGTGAAGCCGCCATTTATCTGTTCTCTGAGGGCACATATACAGGGGAAATACAGGTACCTTTGTAGTTGCACGTAGCATCATTTGCTAGTATTTTGCAGTTTTTACATATAAATGCAGACAAAGGAAAATTAGATTTCAGTCTGTATTTATATGTAAAATCTGTTTAAACGGAAAACCGGGAGCCCTAATTATAAAACATTTCTGTATCTGGAAGCATTAACCTTGGTTCCAAGGAAAGACTAATGCAGAGTCTATTTTACCATTTATTCAATGTTTCACTGTGTGACAATGAACTATACTAAAGACAGAAACATTTACTTGCAGATTTCTAGTTAGAAAATGCTTTTTGTATTTCATATAAGTGAGTGTTATTGTTAAAATATGTGATTCTATATTCAGTATTAAATGACCACAAGATAGATAGTAAGTCCAAGCTTGGTGCAAACGAGCACATATAGCTTATGGAAGATAATACATGTTATAAAACTGCTAAATTTTGCAGCTATGATGAAGTTTCTAACCAAATCACATTAGGGTCAAGCTTTCAAATACATGTGTGCTTAGTTCAGCAAGCACATACTCTTGCATACACATACTCTTGTTAAAGAGACCTACCAGTGAATATGACTGCCTATTGCATATTGAATATTTTGACTATGTGTCTTTTTACAATGTATTTTCACCTTAACATCTAAAGCAATATATCAGCTTCATTAATTAATTGCAATTTACATTTTCAGCTTTCTCACCTTTTACAGGGAAATCAGGATGTGAATTTAGAATGGGACCCTGAAATTGTTAGATACTTCAGGGCTTATTTACACACCCTTTGCACCGCTGTTGCATCCTTTTTTTGTGATGTGATTTTCTGAATCGTTTTGTCCACCATAAGCGTGGAAGGGTATGCTCAGACATGAGTCCCTTGCTCACTGCACCATCAGGATTCAAGCAAGCCGGGCCGAAGACGGCTGTAATGCCAGAAACCGGTCCCCGGAAGCTTGTTTCCTTTCCAGTAAAAGAATTGGCTTGGTAGTTTGGTCTGCCCTGTTCCCATGATGCACTGGGCCAGGGACAGACTAGTTTGCATGTAGCCAGGTTCTGAGCTAGGATGGTGCAGCGAGCTAAAAACGATGATAGATCAAGCCGTGATCTGTTGACTGGGTAGGAGTGTTCTGCTTAATTCAGATACTCTGTTCATCACCACCCCCTTTTCTGAATCGTTTTGTCCACCATAAGCGTGGAAGGGTATGCTCAGACATGAGTCCCTTGCTCACTGCACCATCAGGATTCAAGCAAGCCGGGCCGAAGACGGCTGTAATACCAGAAACCGGTCCCCGAAAGCTTGTTTCCTTTCCAGTAAAAGAATTGGCTTGGTAGTTTGGTCTGCCCTGTTCCCATGATGCACTGGGCCAGGGACAGACTAGTTTGCATGTAGCCAGATTCTGAGCTGGGATGGTGCAGTGAGCTAAAAAACAGTGATGGATCAAGCCCTGATCTGTTGACTGGGTAGGAGTGTTCTGCTTAATTCAGATACTCTGTTCATCACCACCCCCTTTTCTGAATCGTTTTGTCCACCATAAGCCTGGAAGGGTATGCTCAGACATGAGTCCCTTGCTCACTGCACCATCAGGATTCAAGCAAGCCGGGCCGAAGACGGCTGTAATGCCAGAAACAGGTCCCCGGAAGCTTGTTTCCTTTCCAGTAAAAGAATTGGCTTGGTAGTTTGGTCTGCCCTGTTCCCATGATGCACTGGGCTAGGGACAGACTAGTTTGCATGTAGCCAGGTTCTGAGCTGGGATGGTGCAGTGAGCTAAAAAACGGTGAAGGATCAAGCCCTGATCTGTTGACTGGGTAGGAGTGTTCTGCTTAATTCAGATACTCTGTTCATCACCACCCCCTTTTCTGAATGCACCGGTGCAGGCACCCTTGCACCATGGTGCAAGGATGCCTGCGCCATGAGGAGATTGCTTTTGTGAAGGAAGGGGCCCCTTCCTGCACAAAAGCAGTCACTGCATGCATTTTCCTCTTTCAATGTGTGCTCGTGCTGTAGAATGCAGCATGCTTTTAAAGAGGAAAAAACTAGGAGAAATTAAAACATTTCTCCTCGTTTCGCTTGGCTACGCCACCCCTATAGATTTCTCGTAAATCTGGAAATGCATCGGTGGACATGGGTGTTGCGTGAGAACACCCAAAGCAACACCCATGTCCAGCCGCTAACACACAAAGTGCTGCGTGAACAGGGGTGATATTTACAAGCACTGGTTAAGTCACGCAGGGTGACTTTACCTGTGCTTGTAAATATCCCTTAGCAGGCTGCGCCACCGGTGCGTCACACAAGGTGATGCACCGGTGGTGTATGAGGCTTGTAAATCTGCCCCTAAATATGAGGCTCAACACTCTACCAATCCCGGACGAAAAAGGAGGTGGTCACATGCAAGTTATGCACATATCACAAATAATCTTGCTGCATCTGTTGTACTGTTGCTCCAAACTGGCCAACGAGCGACGTTGTCTGTTATGCCCCATCTTCAGGGCAAAGTGGGTCAGGAACTGCAGGGAGGCTTCGCACCTGTGCTTTACTGAAAACACATTACCAGAAAGGGTAAACCCAATTTATGTCACTGGGACCTGGGTATGAGACAGTACAAAGTGGGATTGGTCCCAGTAAATTGGTATTCAACATAAATAAACCATAAAGAAATTAAAAACATATTTTTAAAAAACACGTTTTAGATTCAGTAGTCCAATGTTATTTAATCACACTGAACATAAGATTTTATCAAAGCATTAGCATAAATATGTGCCCCAAATAGAAAGGAAAGGGTGTTTTTAAAAATGAAAGAGGGTGTGGTGATTGAAGTGAAGGTAAGAGGGTATATAGAGAAAGTTTGCTGCAAATCTCATAATTCTTGACATGAAACAAACAATGCTCAACCTTAAGCCACATGAATCCAACCAATATCTATATATTGCGTAGCCATGCTTTGAAATAGTATCACCGTGCAGAATCGCTGTTGATTAAGCTTGCGAGCAGTAAAGGTGATGACGTTTCGACCCCAAACCCACTGTAGGTTTCTAAATTCCCTACTGGGGTCTTCCTCAGGACTGAAGTGAAAGGAAAGGAAGGGCACCATAAATTATCCCAGAACGGGGATTGGTCAAGGGTTTGATGAGCACGTAGGCTCCAAAAGGTAGAGAACGGAAAACGGCATTCCGGCAGGGTGAAAGACAAACTTGTCCGTCCCAAATTCCTCTGTGAGAAGCCACCTTAATTGGCCAAACCTTGAAAGAAACACTCACCAACTTTGCAATGTGACTCTTCATATGGACCGCACCTTGCCGCCAGGACCTCCGCTGTGGGGAGGAAAGAAAGTTAACACGGACAATGGGAAGGGAAGGAAAGAAAGTGAATATGGAGAATGGGAGGGGGCGGGAACAAAGTTAACACAGATAACGGGAGGGGGTGGGAAGAAAGTGAATATGGAGAACGGGAGGGGGTGGGACCAAAGTTAACACAGACAACAGGAGGGGGTGGGAAGAAAGTGAATCTGGAGAATGGACGGAGCGGGAACAAAGTTAACACAGACAATGGGAGGGGATGGGAAGAAAGTGAATATGGAGAATGGACGGAGCGGGAACAAAGTTAACACAGACAATGGGAGGGGATGGGAAGAAAGTGAATATGGAGAAAGAGATTGTGTGCGTTGTAGTTTGCATATCTTTTTGGAGAACATGGACAAAGGGAGGGGGTGGGAGGATTGAGAACACGAACGACAGGAGTAGGGCGGGAACACGTACAATGGGAGGGGGGCGGGAGGATGGAGAACACGGACAATGGGAGGGGGCAGGAACAAAGTAAAGCAAAACAGGAAACTAAATAAAGAGTACAAGTACCGTGTAACAACCAAGTAAAGGGGCCAGTAGCCATGGGAGGATACAAATGACGACATGGCCGTACTAAGGAGGGACTGACAAGCTTATTAAGGACATCAGACGCCAGCATTTATGAATGGCAAAGACATAAGCCAATGAAAAATGTGGGAGGGGCTTCTCCTCCACACTCTACCTACAACATATCCCCAGAGCAGCGCTTGCGCACTGGCTCAGGCTTAACCTGAAAATGCAGCATGCTGCCAGGGCATCTATACTTTTCAATAATGATGAGAGAATGGTGTGCGTGGGACCTCGTCCCAAAGGTGACTTTCATGCCCGGGGATCCAATTCCATGGGCCAGCTGTACTGCTGTGCAGAGGTCTATCCAGAGGGACAGACAGAGAGAGTATTAGGATTCCTGGTTGCAGAGATTAGGATTTCTGGGTGCAGGGCAGGCAGGTAAACAGAGCTTTGGTCCCTGGAGTTAAGAAAAAAGGCTGCTTCTGCTGGCATGTGCTGGCTTCTGTGAAGCCCCACAGAACAAGTTATGCATGTGGGGAGATGGCAGGGCCACTGGGGCAGTCCCTCAATCCACAACAATTGAATAGTGGATGTTCCAAGTGAGATTGGGCACCCAAAAATTAACATTTAAAGAAGGAAAAGAAAAGAATAATGAATGGGTGGCTTGAGCTGCTCGTTTATTATTCACTGCTTCTGGCCAGGACTGCCCCAAAATGCCTTTCAAGGGCTAATTTGCATATTTATTCTTGCTTTTGGTGCCCCAATCTGGGGGGGGGGCACAACCAACATGTTGCAAAAGTATAGTGGGGGTCTGCAGGGAGTGAAGCTGCTACCCAGAAATCATTTAACAGTAACTCTATGTTGGGAAAGCGGCAGAGGCAAGATGGCGGCGGCTCACCAGTCCGCTGTGAGACACTCTCCTGTGCCGAGCCGAACAATGGGCTAGGAGAAGGGTTAGGACCTTGCAACACCCACTGAGACACCGTGAAAAGCGATGTTAACAGATGCAGCGAGGAATGACATTAGCAAATAATTCTTACACTACAAGAGTTAAAAAGAATGAATAATGAGTGGCGCCTGCTTTAAAGCGTCTGGAGACTCGGCATTTTTACCTGTGCAGTCACGCTCACGACTCCACTACATCGCATCAGCACTTGGCCTTACGGTGTTAAGGCTCTTCATTCAGCTCCACGATCAGTCGAGTAGTGCACCTGGTAACGACTACCTTCAAGTGAAGACATCGATGGCTCCGAAAAATGCTGCAGCGGTGACAGCCGCCTCGAAAACCCGGGCAGCCAAGCAAGCGCTCCGCGATCAAAAATTAGCTGCAAGACGTGCTGGCTCGCTGACAGATGAAGCAGCCAGATCAGATGGGGGACAGGTCCAGCTCCAGCTCCATCCAAAGCAGCTGAAAGCGGCAAAAGACATCAACACTCCGGGTCCAGGTCCCTCCGTTGTAGACCTGCTTCGGAAGACGCCGGCCGGAGCTGCTCCCTCCCCCTCCATGCAACACGCAACAAGCGGGACGCTGATTGCAGCGCCGCCAGCAACCCCGGCGGCACTCCCCAACACGGATTAGTCAGTGGCAGCAGCAGCGGCATCCTTGACTGAGCTACCCACTGGAGCAAGCCCCACAGTAAGTTTTACACCGTTTGTTACTGCCGTAGCTACAGCTGACCCGCTATTACCGCCGCAATGTCCAACAGATACAACGGAAGGGCCAGGGAGTTACACTGCAGAGGCAGTGGTAGTAGAAAAGACTACAGCAATATCGGCGCAGTCACAACTACAAGCACCAGAAACTACAGTGGGGACAGATGTACTGATTCAAGCACGAGGCTCAATAACAGCTGAGCCTCCAGTACTCACTCCAAATACAGCTGCCCCCACAATTGGTACATGCTGCGCAACAAATATGCCCACTCATCCACAGCTTGAAAGGCACTCGGTACTACCAAATCTGGCTAACGAGGAGGGCAAACTAACATCACCTTTTCCAGCACAAACACTCGCTCAGACTCAAGGCGCTTCTGCATCAGTTGGAAAAGAAAATGACGAAGAGTTAACATTGCCTATGCCAGACTATACTGGTGGAGCCGGAATCGCGTCTGATACAGATTTGGAACCTCTTGAATTCTATACTATCTCCGAAGGTCGCGAGGATCAAGGCTGGCACCATGACTTAGATTCTGATTTAGACCCTTTATCCGACCTGCACACAGGCTCCAGTACCAGCACTCAGGATAGTGATGTGGATGAACTTTTGGGGGAAGCTACAGCCGGAAGACACACAGTGATTAAAAAAAAGAGAAGCCATCATGGCCCAGTAGGCCCTCACCGGGAATGTATCCCCGCAACAGCCTCCAGCTCTCAGGGGGCCTCTTCCTCGAAGGAGCAAGATACTACCTTAACTGCGGTAATGGACACGGTGCTGCAGGCAATCGCATCCCATAGACAACAAACTTCTAAGGATGGTCGGAAAGCTCAGCAAGCTCTACAAAAGGTACAAGGGGTGGTACGTAAGCTTTCAAAAACAGTGGCAGCTTCCAATGCAAGAATGACTGATATGGAAGATCGAATTGTGGTTATTGAGGCTGAAGCAACAGTGGTGAAAGAGCAGGTTGATGCCCATGACGCTGAGCTGACTGATGTAAGATGGAAGCTTGAGCAGATGGAAAATCGAATGCTTCGCAACAATCTCCGAATACTGGGAGTTCCTGAGAAAAGAGAAGGAGATAACATACGCGTCTTTGTGATCCAACTCTTTAAAGACACTTTCCCTGAGCTATCCTCATGGAACTGGGAACTTGAAGTTCAGCGTGTTCACAGAACCCCCGCTACATTACGGGCTATCAATTCGCAAAGCAAATATCCTAGGGCAATTCTGGTCTATTTTGGCAACTTTTTGTTACGTCAAGCCATTGCAGAGAAAGCTAGACCTGAGGCCCATCGGTCCCGAGGTGACATTTCATATTTTGTCAGGCTGGATTTCTGCCACACAACTGTGGAGCGGAGATGGCGACTCCGTCAGCTAATTAAACCCTTTTTGGACAAAAAAGCTAAGGTTTACTTGAATAACCCAGCCACACTCAAAGTGTTGTATAATGGTCAGGTTAAATTTTTTTCTTCCGAAATCAAAGCAAAGGTTTTTTTAGATAGCCTGACCTAAAAATTTTTTTGAATTAATAGTTTTTCTTCCTAAGAATTCCTAAGAAATCTAAATGCAATGTTTATTATGATTACTGTATAACCCCCAGATGGTGGGTTTTGATTTACGATATAGAAGGTATAAGCATATTTCAAAGTCCTAAGCTTAATACCAACTCCTATCTTTTTTGATAACCGCTTAGAATGGGACTAAGTATATGCTGTTTAGTTTATTATCACTACAATGAATTTTCTGTTAGCATTTATGGGTTCTTTTGTCTGGCTCACTGGGCACCACGGGGTCCTAGTATGATTACTCCATTTCAGCTTTACCTGTCTCCTGTTTTTATACCTTTCTGCTAGCCTGCACATGTGTTATTAGATGTACAAAGAAATAATAATAAGGCACGGGTCAGGGGTGTCTCTCCATCACTATAGACTCTAGCTAGAGTCTACATGCCTCAAAGGGTGGTGTGCGGGGGGAGGCGGGTGGGGAAGGCCTTGGGGAAGGCCTTGGGGAGGGGGTCGAGGAGGGGGGGAGGGAAGGGGGAAAAAAATAAAAAGATTGGCAAATTCGGTCACAGATTACGTTATACAAGGAGAAAAAGCGGTGGAAAGCAAAACTGTATTATGTACCTTAAGGAGAATGGAGGTTTTAAGCTCCCACATATTAAAACTGGGTTAGTTTTTCAAGTTAATAAATGGGGAGAATAAGCCTATGCACGTGGAACGTGGCAGGCCTCAACCATAAAGATAAAAGGGCCCAGCTATTTCAATTAACACGACAAAATCCAGTTGATGTATTATGTCTCCAAGAGACACATATAGCATATTCTGACAGAGATCTACTTAAACTACCTGGTTATAATCTAATGGCAGCTACATCCCAAACATCCAAAACTAGAGGGGTAGCCATTCTAGCCAAACCTATAATAGGTCTCCCAATTCGTAAATTAGCCGATAAACATGGTAGATGGGTCATAATTCAGCTTCAGCTGGGTATTACTATTTGTGCAAAATATGGCCCAAATTTAGATGACCCTGCTATTTTTCGGGAGCTCGAAATCGAATTGGCCTCTTGGTCTGGCCCTCTGGTTTTCTGCGGAGATTTTAATATCGACACAGGGCTGTCCTCTGGGAACTATCTATCTCCAAATTATAAAGGGCGTAAACCAAAGGTATACAGAGCACTGGATCAGATGATGAAAAGTCATAATTTGGTTGACGTCTGGGGTCTACTCCAGGGGCCAAATGTCGATGGTTTTACATATTTCTCCTTCCCCCATAATAAATACGTTAGAATCGATTATATTATGTCAACTATAGAGGAGAAGGATATCATAGAAATAACCAAATCCCCGAAAACTTTATCTGACCACAATGCACTGACCTTTACCTTTGATACGGCTAATTTAGTTAAACCAATAACACAATGGACTTTTGATAGGAGGTTATTGGTTAATCAGGAATACATAACGTATATTAAATCATGGACCCAGTCCTTTTTTGAGTGTAATCAGTTCAGTGCACCCCGTATAATAGTTTGGGATTGTTTTAAAGCAGCATTGAGGGGAGAGACTATCTCATTTGTAGCTAATAAACGAAAGATAGAAAAGCAGTCTAACATACAAATGATGCAAGAACTTTCCAATCTCGAGGCCCTCCGTGCCTCCCAGTTAAATCAGTCTCGAAGAGGGCAAGTCGATCCTACCTTAGATCCTGGGAAAATCTTAAATAAAATAATGATTCTAAAAAAGTAATAGTACGCCAATTCAAAAAGCTGCGGAAATCTACCAGGCTAATAAGGATAGATTATATGAATCAGGGGAGAATGTGGGGAAGCAGCTAGCATTACGTACTCGACAAAAACAATCACTAAGTAGTATTAAGAAGATAGAATTTGAGGGCAATGTGTATACAACTCCCAAAGACATTGTTAAAATATTTCAAAAGTATTACCAAAAACTTTATGGTAGTGATATATCATACTCTAACAACGAAATAACAACATTCTTAAATAACTGGCTCCCAGATCAGACTTTTCACAACATAATCGATGAAGAAAATAAGATTTACTTGGACAGAGAGATTACGATCACTGAAGTGGAGATTGCATTAGCCGAGATGGCCAATGGCAAATCGGCAGGACTGGATAAAATTCCATTGGATCTATATAAAATCCTTGGTAATCAGATAACTCCTTTCCTGTTCGATTTGTTTCTTGGAGTGCAATACCACTCAATTCCCCCTGAGTCATGGAAGCAAACATATATAATAATTTTTCATAAAAAGGGTAAACCACCTCACCTGCCTTCCTCATATAGGCCTATATCCTTGATTAACTCCGACTCAAAACTATATGCCAAAATACTTGCAAATCGACTGAGCGGGGTCATCGAACGACTTGTATCCCCGTGGCAACACGGCTTTATCCCCGGCAAAGGCACTACAGACCATACTCGTAGAGCCATAACCCTATTTGACATCATGGGCGCCACGGGGGGCGAGATGTCGATGATCCTCCTCGATGCCGAAAAGGCATTCGATCGAGTATCATGGCAGTTTCTCTGGAATATCTTGGAAAGTAAAAATTTTGGTAACAACTTTATTAATGCCATCAAAGCCATCTACATCAACCCCACGGCTAAAATTTCTATAGCTGGTAATGAGTCGGAGGTTATTACGGTCCAGAGAGGTACAAGGCAGGGTTGCCCATGTTCCCCGGTCTTATTCGCACTTTATATCGATCCCCTTATTCAAAAATTATTAACTTCACCAGCTATCCAACCAGTTATTACTGGGTCCTTCTCTACCAAAGTTATGGCATATGCGGACGACATTGCCGTAATAACCACCAAGCCGTCTGAAGCAGTCTCTGAAATTGAGACAATTACTCAAGCTTTTGGGAAGTATTCAGGGTACTCTATGAATAGAGATAAAACCATGGTATTAGCCACTAATAATACCCAATACGAAAGCACACTTAGGGTTGAACAGGCTACTTATCTAGGAGTAGTTCTCTCGGCGGAGATAAGTAAGATTAGCGAAATAAATTATTCTCCCCTCATTGATAAAATTAAAAGTGATCTTAGAAGGGTAGACAGTTTACATCTTTCTATTATAGGTAGGGCCAACTATGTTAAAATGAACATATTTTCGCGGGTTTTATACTTTTTCAGAGCAATCCCTCTACTCCCTGGGGAACACTTTATAAAGACTATAGATTCCTTCATTGCAAAATTTATGTGGAGTTACGGAAAAATAAGGCGGGCCCTTCCCCTGCTAGCACTCCCTCAAAGTAGAGGTGGCTTAGCTTTACCAAATTTAAGATTATATTTTTGGGCATCATTAGTACAACATATGGATCCTCTTTTTACTGCTAAACTTGGAGTTCCAACCTCTATAACTCCATATATACCATCTATATATGAGCTTAGTTTAGGCGAAAAACATAAGGGACTACTTTTAAGGCAGGTAGAACCATCATATTATAAAAAAATTAAATTAAAGACTGTTCTAGATGCTCGTGCAGTATGGAAAGCTATCTGTAAACATCTAGGTATTCCTATATATACGAAATATACACCATTATGGCAATGCAAAATTTTTCCCAACATCCCTAACGACAGTAGATTCCAGAGGTGGGAGCTCCTAGGCATTAAAACAATCGGTGATTTTTTTGGTAATAATCTCCCACTATCTTTTGAGTCTTTTCAAGTAAGATATAATGTCCCGCGAGTGATTTTTTAAAATGTTATCAAATATCAGCTAGTATCTATAATACTAAACCAAAAATTCTACTAGATAACATTCCACTATTCGATCTTATAGGGAAAAAATCTACAAGAATTGGGGTCCTATATCAGTTACTCTTGGCTAATACCCCTGATGATTTAGAGCGCACGGAACAATCTTGGGCCTTAAAATTAGTTAATCCCAATGTAGATATAGATCTCTCATTAACCCTCTCAATAAAATATTTTATAGCCTCTAATTTAAAGGCTCAATATTACAGAATCATTTATAATCTATACTATACGCCAGCTAAATTATTTGCTTGGGGGCTCAGGATTGATGATAATTGTCCTAGATGTAAACAACCACTTGCAAATCTCCTGCATATGTTTGCTGAATGCCCTACACTGGCAACAATCAAAGCTATGATATTGGAATATTGGACCCAAATCTTTGGGCACCGAATAAATGATTCTATAACATTGCTCCTACTAGGTCATGATGACTCTTTGAAACACAACAGTGAAGAACAGGCGGTACTTTTTCTGGGATATGCCGTGCTTCGGATAATTTTAGCAGCTAGGTGGAAAGATACAGAGCCTCCTACCTTTAATATGTGGCTTAGTCGTTTTATAGCTATCTATAAACAAGAAACTGCAATATATGCCACTAGAGGTAGGAAAATGAGAGCAATAGGAAAACAGATATGGGAACCTATTACCAGATGGTATAATATGGAAAGGGGAAACCAGATGCAGGACATTTGATGCATTTTGATTCTGATACTATATTCCCTTTTTTCTTTTTCTTTTTCCTTTTCTGTTTTTTTTTCATTATCGTTATATTTTTCTTATTTTTTCTTTCTTTTTTTTCTTTCATTTTTTCTCCTTGAGGTAGAATTTTGTTTATTTACTTTAACATGTGTTTGTATTCATATTGTATTCCATGCATATCGTATCAATCTATATTGATTTTGTTTTGTACACATGTTTTGTTAATTGAATTTGCCAATAAAAAAATAAAAAAATAAAAAAAACAGTAACTCTATGTTTCCTAGGGCCTATGGAGCATGATTCCAAGAAAAGGTAATAATGTTCTTAAGCTTTTCTTCAGGTAGAGCTTTGGCTCTTTAGTTGAAGGGTTGAATGGTATTTTGTTGTTGGTTTTATGACTGTATAGTGTAGCCTGAGTAGTATAAATTAAATGTTTTCCTAATGTTTATGTTTAATATAATTAACTTGAACATACTTAAAGTACTTAAATAACCTTAAAATTAGTAAATAATTATTGTAAGTTAAAAAAAACACAATTTGATTTCTTTATACATATATATATTTATGAACGTAATATAAATAAAAAATATACAATATTTTTACCATAGGATAGCGGAAAGGGTAAAATCTACTATTACCACTCCAGTAGGTGCAACCGTAGAGAAAGCGTTGGATAGCGTAGGGGTAAAAATGACTATTCCCACTCCAGTGAGTGCAACAGTAGGGAAAGCGTTGGATAGCGTAGGGGTAAAAATTACTATTCCCACTCCAGAGAGTGCAACAGTGAGGAAAGTGTTGGATAGCGTAGGGGTAAAAATTACTATTCCCACTCCAGAGAGTGCAACAGTAGGGAAAGCGTTGGATAGTGGGAGGGTAAAAATTACTATTCCCACTCCAGTGAGTGCAACAGTAGGGAAAGCGTTGGATAGCGTAGGGGTAAAAATTACTATTCCCACTCCAGAGAGTGCAACAGTAGGGAAAGCGTTGGATAGCGTAGGGGTAAAGATTACTATTCCCACTCCAGAGAGTGCAACAGTAGGGAAAGCGTTGGATAGCGTAGGGGTAAAAATTACTATTCCCACTCCAGAGAGTGCAACAGTAGGGAAAACGTTGGATAGTGGGAGGGTAAAAATTACTATTCCCACTCCAGTGAGTGCAACAGTAGGGAAAGCGTTGGATAGCGTAGGGGTAAAAATTACTATTCCCACTCCAGAGAGTGCAACAGTAGGGAAAGCGTTGGATAGCGTAGGGGTAAAATTTACTATTCCCACTCCAGAGAGTGCAACAGTAGGGAAAGCGTTGGATAGCGTAGGTGTAAAAATTACTATTCCCACTCCAGAGAGTGTAACAGTAGGGAAAGCATTGGATAGCGTAGGGGTAAAAATTACTATTCTCACTCCAGAGAGTGCAACAGTAGGGAAAGCATTGGATAGCGTAGAGGTAAAAATTACTATTCCCACTCCAGTGAGTGCAACAGTAGGGAAAGCGTTGGATAGCTTAGGGGTAAAAATTACTATTCCCACTCCAGCGAGTGCAACAGTAGGGAAAGTAAATACTTCATATATGAATAAAAATAAATTAAATATTAATAACAATGACAAATTAATTAAAAGTAATTAACAATTTAATATAATATGATAATTAATCAATTAAAAATACAAATAAAAATTAATTATTAAAAATAATTACCTATTAATACAAATTATTTACCAATTAACAATTAATTAATAAACAATTAAAAAATAATTCACAATTAATTCAAAACAAATACCAATAAATAAATAAAAAAATTAAATGAATTACAACTAAATTACTTCCCACCCTTTTCCCCTATAAACCCACAACCCGCTACAGAAAATAAATTAATAAAATTAACATAGTTATCAAAAAATCAATTAATAAAAATTAATTACCAATTATATTTTAATTAATTACCAATTCAAAATTAATTAACAATTAATTCAAGATAAATACCAATAAATAAATTAAAATATTTAATTAATTAGAATTAAATTACTTCCCACCCTATTACCCTATAAACCCACAACCCGCTACAGAAAATAAATTAATAAAATTAACATAATTATCAAATAATCAATTAATAAAAATGTATTACCAATTATATATCAATTAGTTACCAATTAAAAAATAAATACCAATTAATTCAAAATAAATACCAATAAATAAACATATTTAAATAATTATAATTAAATTACTTCTCACCTTATTCCCCTATAAACCCACAACCCGCTACAGAATTATATTACGCAAAAATTAAATACCATAAAATTAATTACTTAAAATAAATTATAAAATAAATATACACTTTTCACACATATACTAACATAAAAAACACTTCAAAAAATGTGATATTATTTAAAAATCGATATTAAGTTACATACCTCAAATTCAATATTTTTGTTGTCTATATTCTGTCCATTCGATATTTTGTCCATTCTATTTTTTGAATTCGATATTACTGCTATTCTATTCGATATTTTTGTTGTCTATATTCTGTCCATTCGATATTGTGTCCATTTTATATTTTTAATTCGAAATTACTGCAATTCGATATTTTTAACTCGATATTTCGACTGTATACCGAATTCTAGAAGTGACGCAGTGAAATCTGATAGATTTCACTGCGCCACTTCTACAAGGATTTTTGGGTGGGAATGCCTACCTGGTGCAGGTATAATGCAGCGCAGGGCTTTACAAAGTGACGCATCTGCTTAGATGCGTCACTTCTAAATAGGGACCATCATCGAGCATTTTATAGGCTGCCTGTGCGTCACAAAAAGTGATGCAACGGCAGCGCAAAAGTGTCGCAAGGCCTCATAAATAAGGCCCATAGATTGTATGGGTGCACAAAAAGACCAAAAGAGGCACATGTGCCTGAACAACCTAAAGCTGAATTATTTAATAAATCCCCAGCACAGAGGTATGCACACACACGGGCAGTAAAGGGATTAAACATGTATATAGGGTCACTCTGCTATGATATCACATATGAACCATGAATAAATCATGTAAATGAAATGTAAGTGATTAGCCAGAATGTTTCCAGGGCGACCCTATGCTAGACTGGTATATATTGGAAAATAAACGTGTTCCCTTTTAGGCAATGAGTATGCTGGTGTAGTGGCATCACTTTTTATAATATTATTTTGATATATAATTATCTATGCTGATGAATCCTGCCATTTATTTTTAGGACTGTAGTCCACAAAGTCACAACTGCCTTCTTCTCAAGTGAAAAGATAAATGATAAGAGGAACTAAATGAATTATGAGTGCATGAAAATCTCAAGATACAGAGCTCCTACTAACACCATATAGAGGCAGCAGAAAAGCGAAAAGGACATTCACTCCTACATAAGTGCATGGTGCAGAGATAGATATTGCACAATAAGGTAGATAGATAACTGCTTCAATCCGCCTCCCAATACCAAACCAACACCTTCCTCTGTGGTTCCTCTCACTGTGGGATCATTTGAACCCATCACTACTATTTTAAAGCAAACCCAAATGCAAGCCGACCCAATGCAACCCATGTCATCACATCAAGTATTGCTGGAACATCACTCCGCACTCCACCTCTTGCAATACCTCAGCCATCCCTGGCAACCCCAGCCTGGCCTTTATACTCTCAAAGTTTGAGGCACGAGCAAAGTTAAGAAGACAGTCAAGACAAAGATGAGATACTGTAGCTGTTTTATTGTAGTTACCACAGACATTTGCATTGTGCAGTAGGACAACTGGGTTTGCCTATCTATTTGGTAGCCCAGTTTATTCTGAACAAGTCATGAAAATTCTAAAGTAAAGTTGCATACAAAAAATAAAACCATTTCGCGTTTCTCCAAATCATGCCAAATTAGTTACACCAGTATAAGTACTAGTTTACAAGGCCGGACTGGGAACCAAAACTGGCCCTGGCAACGAGCTTGGTCGCCCTCCCTGGGAGTGGCCGAGCTGTTTGCCAGGGATGGTTTTGGACGATTTTGTTACAGGGGCCGATTTTGCAGCTATGTTGCAAAAAAACAGCCTTGTAACAAAAGCAGCCCCCAGGGGCCCAAAATCGCCCCCCAACCTGGCGGCCCACCGGGGAAACTCCCGGTGCCCACCACGGCCAATCCGGCCCTGCTAGTTTATGAAAAGCAGAGTCAACTGTGGCTCTTGAATACTGAAAATTATGAAACTCTGCAATTTTATTCTTCACAAATTGGGTTATCACCATCGCTGTGGATAACAATTACCATTTAATGCTGTCCTCAATTTTTTTTAGAAAAGTAAACTATTGTTTATCACTGACAACACTTAGGGGTATATGCACTACGATTTTGCACCATGTTTGTGTCACAAAAGTGATGCAAATCGACACAAAATCTTTTATTTGCAATTTATTTTCCAGTGCAAAACCTATTTTGAGGTGGAATTGTACTTGAAAGTAGCGCAAAGCAGCGTCTAGTGCTGCTTTGCATTACTTAGCACCAAGGGGGAGTTCCAGGGATGGTGCATGGGCATGCCCATGCAATTGCAATTTTTTTTAGGCAAAACCCTATGTACTAAAAACAGTAGACAAGGTTGTGCATCAAAAAATAATGCCCTTTTGAAATAGCACCTTCAAGGAGAAATGCTTTGATGTCCCTTTTCTTTTCCTCTTTTTGCTTGTGTGCTGCATTGTACAGCACACATACAAAGTAGGAAAAGTTTTAAAGTTACCATAATTATAGTATTTTTTACTTGAGGGGGACCATTCCAGTACAGAATCTTTACTAGACTCACACAGACACCTATGTGCGTAGCTCTCAGCAGCCTAATTGTGCGGCGCAGGCACAAGGGAGAGAGGAGGCGAGTGCCATATCTCTGTAGATCTGACGTGGTTCTGCTCTCTCCTCATGCAATGCTGCTGAGCATTTTTGCTTGCTGTGCTGAGTGAAAATGTGGATATATACTCCTCAGTGTTGTAATGTATGATATTGGAATTTATATAAAACTTTCCTACCCCTTACGATGCCCAACCACGTTTGGATGGTTGAAGGCTACTCTGTTTGTTGAGAATGTTTGCCATAGATTCGATGTTGCTTTTTAGGTCTCGCCTGTCGATGCGCATGCGCATCGAGCAAGCGAGACTATGGGGGCTTATCCACTCTTTATCCACTGCAAGGAATCGTGGCGATTCCTTGCAGTGCCCGTGACTTTTAAGCTCAATGCGCATGCGCATTGAGCTTAAAAGCGCGTGCACGTCCGTCTTGTTTTACCCGCTCCGCCCCCTCCCCTTCCCGCCGTGTCGCATTTCTCCTCCCCCTCCCCTCTCTTCCCTCCGTCTTCTTTGTTTATTTTACCCGCTCCGCCCCCTCCCCTTCCCGCCGTGTCGCATTTCTCCTCCCCCCTCCCCTCTCTTCCCTCCGTCTTTTTGTTTATTTTACCCGCTCCGCCCCCTCCCCTTCCCGCCGTGTCGCATTTCTCCTCCCCCCTCCCCTCTCTTCCCTCCGTCTTGTTTGTTTATTTTTTTTCTTCTCTGCCTCGTTAACCTGCCGTGTGCGTTTGTTTTGTTGTCCAATTAATGTTTTTTTGCAGGCAAAGGCCTCTCTCTTCGCCTTTGTGACGCGCAGCTCTGTTTCTCCTCTGGTCTCTGATGAACTAGCCCCGTGTCTCCTTTCTCCTCCTGCCTCCTGTGATGTGTGCATGCCCAATGCTTTTGTGTTAGTCCTCTTTCGGATGCCGTCTCCGCCCCGGTGTCTCCCCCTTTCTGTCTCGGAAGCTGACGCCCACCCAGTCTGTTTCCCTCTTGCCTCTGCACAGATTGTCTTTTCTTCCTCTCTTTTGCGCCCATGTGTCTGATGCACACATTTTGCTTTTTGTTGTCATCTTAATGTCTGTTTAGCTGAATTATTCCTATGCAGTTTTAAAGATGCATCAATAACTTGCAGTTGTTTTAATCCTTCTGCCTGACAAGCTGTCTTTACATGATCTGAGACTTTCCCCCCAAATGAATGGGTGATTTTAGGTGTGGCATTAGCCAAGACTTATTTCATTTTTAGTAAAATTGTATATAACATACTTACAAGGGTCTTCAGTCAGCCACCCCTCTCCATTGGTCTGCTGTTGTCATTCACTGCTCACTACAGCAGGGGGCGGTGGATCGAGCAGATCGAGACTGGATATGTTCACGGAGTTTCAGCAGTCCACCCTCTCACAAGGTGCACATGCGCACACAAAGTAGTTCCGTTTTAGGCTTGAGGCTTCAATGGCGGAGTTTGTTTTTTTTTGTGCCCAGAAAATATATTTTTGCATTAAGGTAATTTAATTTTTACATAATGACGAGTGGCTGGGCACATCTTTCAACAATGGCGTTTTACCAAAGCAATGTAAACCAGCATTGGCAAAGCAAAAAGGCCAGACTTCTTAGCTTTTTCAGAACTGTTTTAGAACTGTGCTGGGTTTTAAACAGCAGAACTGTCAAGCATTGCTCTAGCAATATACATGGAGTTTGGTTTGGGCCTGCCTCTCTCAAACATTAGCTTACTTGACTAACTATTTACAGCTGTTGGCTGGAGACTGTCATGTCTGGGTTCATTATGATATTCTGAGCGTTAAAACATACACTGCCAAAGGCGCCTTCACATCCTCACCCCCTCATCCTCACACACCCTCACTCACCCTCAGCCTCACTCACCCTCAACCCCTCACCCTCACTCACCCTCACTCACCCTCACCCTCACTCACCCTCACCCACACTCACCCTCACTCACCCTCACTCACCCTCACCCTCACCCTCACTCACCCTCACTCACACTCACCCTCACTCACCCTCAACCCCTCACCCTCACTCACCCTCACCCACACTCACCCTCACTCACCCTCAACGCCTCACCCTCACTCACCCTCAACCCCTCACCCTCACTCACCCTCAACCCCTCACCCTCACTCACCCTCACTCACCCTCACTTACCCTCACTTACCCTCAACCCTTCACCCTCAACCCCTCACTCACCCTCACTCTCACTCACCCTCACTCTCACTCACCCTCACTCTCACTCACCCTCACTCACCCTCAACCCCTCAGCATCACCCTCACTCACCCTCACTCACCCTCAACCCCTCACCTACCCTCACCCTCAACCCCTCACCCTCACTCACCCTCAACACCTCACTCGCCCTCACCCTCACTCACCCTCAACACCTCACCCTCAACCTCAACCCCTCACCCTCACTCACCCTCACCCACCCTCACTCACCCTCACTCACCCTCAACCCCTCACCCTCACTCACCCTCAACCCCTCACCCTCACTCAACCTCACCCTCACTCACCCTCACTCACCCTCACTCACCCTCACCCTCACCCACACTCACCCTCACTCACCCTCAACCCCTCACCCTCACTCACCCTCACCCACACTCACCCTCACTCACCCTCAATGCCTCACCCTCACTCACCCTCAACCCCTCACCCTCACTCACCCTCAACCCCTCACCCTCACTCACCCTCACTTACCCTCAACCCTTCACCCTCAACCCCTCACTCACCCTCACTCTCACTCACCCTCACTCTCACTCACCCTCACTCACCCTCAACCCCTCAGAATCACCCTCACTCACCCTCACCCTCACTCACCCTCAACTCCTCACCTACCCTCACCCTCAACCCCTCACCCTCACCCTCACTCACCCTCAACACCTCACTCGCCCAAACCCTCACTCACCCTCAACACCTCACCCTCAACCTCAACCCCTCACCCTCACTCACCCTCACCCACCCTCACTCTCACTCACCCTCAACCCCTCACCCTCACTCACCCTCACTCACCCTCAACCCCTCACCCTCACTCACCCTCACCCACACTCACCCTCACCCTCACTCACCCTCAACCTCACCCTCACTCACCCTCACCCTCACTCACCCTCACCCACACTCACCCTCACTCACCCTCAACCCCTCACCCTCACTCACCCTCACCCACACTCACCCTCACTCACCCTCAACGCCTCACCCTCACTCACCCTCAACCCCTCACCCTCACTCACCCTCAACCCCTCACCCTCACTCACCCTCACTCACCCTCACTTACCCTCAACCCTTCACCCTCAACCCCTCACTCACCCTCACTCTCACTCACCCTCACTCTCACTCACCCTCACTCTCACTCACCCTCACTCACCCTCAACCCCTCAGCATCACCCTCACTCTCACTCACCCTCAACCCCTCACCTACCCTCACCCTCAACCCCTCACCCTCACCCTCACTCACCCTCAACACCTCACTCGCCCTCACCCTCACTCACCCTCAACACCTCACCCTCAACCTCAACCCCTCACCCTCACTCACCCTCACTCACCCTCACTCTCACTCACCCTCAACCCCTCACCCTCACTCACCCTCACTCACCCTCACTCACCCTCACTCACCCTCAACCCCTCACCCTCACACAGTGCAATAGGTCTCAGACCATTTCAGTTAGAGCTTTTAGAAATGTTTATGGCTTTTTTTATTTGTAATTCTTTAGCATTGGCTACAGGAAACAAAAATGCTAAACATTTACAAAAAAAACCATAAACAATTCTAAAAGCACTAACTCTAATGGTGCGAGACCTATTGCATTTCCAATGCTTGTTTAAAGTGGCCTGTGTGGGAAGAATTTAGAGGTTGGAGATTAATTAAGTTGCAGCAAACTTGAAGCTGCGTTTAACCATGGTGAATAACAAAGGGCGAGGGAGGCGTCACGTTGCATATATTTACTATAATTACCTTTGCAAGTAAAAGGTATGTGCGATACACCCAGGAGAAGTGAATACAAAAAGGATTACACGGAAACCGCAGTAGAGAACTAATGAAAAATGTGGCCTCTGTGTTTCTACCGTTCAGCAGCAAATTCTAACCTGTTGAAATAGTTGTCTATTTCTGTTACAATGTAACCAGTGGACGCTTGAGCGATTCCAGTTATCAGTAGTGATGTAACATTTAACTGTGGTCAGTGATTGTGATTTATTTCTAATAGCAATCCGTGATTTATAATAATAACATAGTTTCCCCCTGAGTGGAGCCTAAGATACCTGGTTAGTGGGCCAGGCTGTCCGTCATTATTTGAATGCATGTGGAAGTGTGCTTTCCAGTCGTGCGGCTGCAAATCTTCTTTAAAGACATACATTGTTTGTAGCTGACATTGAGTTGTCCGTCTCTCAGAACGTATTAATTGAATGGGCGTCGCGCCTATTTACTAACGAAAATGATCAAGTTTAAAACTGACTTGATATATATGAAAGGCATAAAATATCATGTAAGGACACCAAAGGATTGTGTGGTAGAAGCTAGTGCGTCACTGGCACCCTCGTGACGAAGGAACTCTAATGATGGGCAGATCTTTTGAAAGCGCTTAAAAAAATATTCTTTGCTACAAACAGAACAGGTACAACAAGCGGGCTGCGAGGGAGGGGCGACCGGGGGTAAACTAATGACAGAGCTGTTCATAAGCGGAAAGAAGAGGGGTGGGGTAAATCAGTGCATGGGGGGACGATGAGTCAGAGCAGGGGGCCGCTGGAATACATAAAGGATTCCGCCAGATAACCGAGAGCCAGACAAGGAAGGTGGACAGCAGGTGACAGGGGACCAGCGCAGGTTCAGGGACAGACGCCGCCACTTCTTTAACTGCCCAAGTTGCGCGAGCGCCTTCCAGCTCTGTCAGGTGTAGGAGCTGACAGACCGCGGGGAGCGCTGCGCGCGCGAGAGAACCCACAGCACTAACGCGCGCGGACAGGAGCGAACGCCAGGAGAAGCAGCAGCGCGTCAGCGCGCAACTTCGGCACCTGCTGCTTGAGCAACAGGCGGGAACGGTTAAAAGATTAGCCAATTGGAGGAGGGGGCGTGGCGGCTGCGCTGCCAATGAAAAGTTGTCTCGTGCGTTTGGAGGGATAGATAAACCCGTCTCCAGGTCGGGGCAGAAAGGTGTGAGGAGGGAAAGGGTGCTAGTAAAGTGTTAGGAGGGAAGGGTGATAGAAGGGAAAGGGTGCTAGTAAGGTAGCTGCAAAGGCCCTCTCAAAGTTGTACTATGCTGAAGCTAAAGGCGCTGTGGCACTTGGTGTGTGTTGGGCTTCTCGTGGCTGACTTCCCCGGGCATCTCAATGCCCAGGGTGCTGGTGGGCGGCCCGGGGCAGGCGCCAGCGACTTTGCGGTGAGGCTGTGTGGCCGCGAGTTCATCCGAGCTGTGATCTTCACCTGTGGAGGGTCCCGCTGGAAGAGGCTGACCCTGGACGTGGACTCCTCGCAGGGCACCAGGGACCAGCTGCAGCAGAGTGCTCGCAGGAGCCTAGGTGAGTCACTGTAATCCCTAACACCTCCATGTGCGTGACAGCTCGGACATATGACTCTGGGTATCTAGTCCAGACCTTTTGTGTGACTATCGGCCACTGTATGCTGCATGGCACAGCCTAAACTGCATCTGGGTGCTTAACAACAGTATTATTAAATAACTCCATATAGCTCAGCATACTAACCATGCAAATATGAATTACTGAATTGGTACCTTCAGAACATCAACTTAGAGAGTGCATTTTTGTTATTTTGTTTTTACAAAGGGGTTGCTAGTGCTACAGCACGTTTTGTCATTTCACACTGCATAAAAAAACAGGTGATAATCACAAACCTCTCTAAAGACAGCCAATATCTCTCTA
Source organism: Lissotriton vulgaris (assembly GCF_964263255.1). Classification (NCBI taxonomy): domain Eukaryota; kingdom Metazoa; phylum Chordata; class Amphibia; order Caudata; family Salamandridae; genus Lissotriton; species Lissotriton vulgaris. The sequence continues at coordinate 1,074,775,641 of NC_141689.1, read as the reverse complement.
ATTCTCTCCTTCATTTGATCTCTATCACACTCTAGGACTCTTATTCCGTTCCTCTCTTTTCTGTTCTAAGTTGCTTTTTCCCTTTCTCTCTCATGCTCACCGTCATTCAGCCATCCTCACATTTGGCACATGATTTACGCTACTAAATTATACATGAATAAGCAAACACTGGTGTGGGGTAAAACCAGATTAGGATAGAAACATACACTAGATGCTTATGGACGGAACCCCAAAAGTACAAAAAGAAGAGTTGCTGTTCTGCTGGAAAGTGACAGACTCTTTGTTGCATGTAGTACTTCAGCGCCTTGAAAAGAAAAGTGGCTGTGGCAGGGAGGGGGTGTGTCACATCAGGCACTGTGAGTGTGTGTGTGTGTGTGTACTGTGCTTTTGCATGTATTGTGGCTATGTCCTAGTAAATGTAACATAGTTATGTTTTGAAGTATCTGTTCCCACTGAGAGTAATGTGCTTCTGCTGAAAAGTGCCTGATATATTGAAAATCGGTTTATTAAAAGTATTGCTGGCTTTTGAACAGGGCATGCACTGCCCACTTAAATATATAAGAAGCTTTTTTTTATAGAGAATTACCAGTTATGTCCCATTTAAAGTATTGCAGTCAGTCTTTATTTCGAGCAAGTGGTTGCCAGTAGGAACCACCAATACTTATTTTAGGTACTGGCATTTATTTTTTCTTAACATACTTTGATTCAAAGTAAGAGAGAGAAAACACAAAAAGCTAGAAGATGGAGGAAGAGAAAACATGAAAGACAGTGACAAAGGGAGAAAAAGAATGTGAATGGATGAGGTAAAGGGGCAGGGTGATTCTGATGGTGAATGAGAGAGGCATGAGGTGGAATCAAGACAATCCAGCCTTAGTATTCACCATCTCGACCTTTGATTTCACTGCTCATGTTCTTCTGAGAAATCTTTGGCACCGGAACTTATTAGTTTACAAATTAAGCCCTCCAGTTATACTAAGTAGCACCGGTACTGCCCACTGCAAGTATTGTAGTTCTGCAGAAAAGTTTGAATTCTGTTCCAATAACCAGTCAGTCTTGTTGAACTGACAGTATACAGTCCACAAAAAAAGTTTTGCTGAGCCGAGGTGAGTACTGCCCCACTGGAAAGTTTGTAGCTCCGAGAGAGTGCTCATCTGACCATGTTGAAGTATTACAGTTGTGCAGGAAAAGGCAGGTCCTGCTGCCATGCATGTGTTGTTGCTTAGCAGTTAAGTGCTGGTATTGAGCCAGTGAACGTATGAACAATGGTGGAGTTCGGTTTAGAAGTGCGAGTACCACCCATTACTATCTCTCCATCATTAGCATTACAGTTCTGTGAGAAGTGGTCCACTGCATGTATTGCAGCTCTACTCTACTGTGAAGAGCGTGCACTGTCCCAATGCAATTGTGACAGTTCGTATGGAAACATGCCCTTTGAATGCACTGGAGTTATTTTGCAAATACTGTAGTACATTCAATGGGATTGTATTGACAGTGAGACTAATTACGACAGACTAAATGTGTTTCGAAACCCCAGACTGCTCTAATATTTTGATAAATCTAGGAGAAGAATGGCTGCTGTACAGTATCAGAGGATTCTTAGGGCGCTTGCAGTGGGCATGCAATGTGTTCTGTACGGCAACCTCTGTAAGAATAACAGAACTTTGATTTGCTTGGCTTACACCACACCCTAATTTCAATTAACATAATTTATTCAGAAAATCTGGTGCATTGTACCAAGCAGTGGCATTACGGTAAAAGCTGTGGCCGCCGGCAGAATGTGATGAGGGGGCGCTGAGTCTCCCACATCTGACAGATTATCACTGTCCTTGGACTAAATGGCCTCCCCAGAAGGGTGTCCCCCCACACACACTCCCGTTGGCTCGTGGGTGAATATGTTCTGATCTTCAGTCCTCTGGAGAAAATATCCTTAATCAATGATGCTGGCGCTGGTCTTATAACTATTGCGTACGAGGATATAATTCTTCTAGGAGTCCCCGAGGGAGAGTTGGAGATTCCTAGCCCTGGTGCGAGGAACAGGCATGTAGCTGGATGCTTAATGTGCAGACTGCCACATGTGCCCAGGGGTGAAAGCACCAAAGAAGACAATGCCGCTACTAGTGAACCATGTGCAGCGCACAGAGAGAAATTCATCTAGAGGTGAACGACCCTAAATGACAGAGTGGAAGATACAGGTGCTTGAGTGCACCACATATAAAGTGCAGGACAGATGCAGCATATCCTGCATTCTGATATTTGTAATATTACAGTGTAATTACAAATGTTTTCGATTTCTTTATGAATTTCCTTTCTTTACTTACTCTGCTTTGTGCTACTTTTAGTTTTTATTCCACACTTTTTACAATTGATCTTTGTAAGTGGGCCTGTCATTTTAATCTGTGGCTCAATTTGTGTCCTCTCATCCCCCTAGCGTTTACTTCTAGAGTCGCCACTAATTGGCTCAGATTTGTAGTCCACTTCCAATATCCCCATGTCAAGACACTGTTCTTTCTTTTAAATCTCAAGCAATGTCATGGCTTGAAGTTTAACATATTATTCCCTCAAATCCGCATACTTTCAGAGGAGGTCTCACTCTAAGAGACTGGGCTGATACAATGTGGGATTTCCTCCGTCACAAATCACACTTTTATCTCCTTTAGTCATAACCTCCATAGCCTGGCAGTCTAGCCTCACCCCTTTCGAGTCAGTGCCAAGGCAGTGGCGGTTTCTGGTCATGGGCGTCGGGGCTCCGCCCCCTTTACTTTTACCCCAGGGCATACCATTGACAAAATAAAAGCAAAGGGTTTAAATCTGCTTCTTAAAAAAAAAAGAAATTGGACACACGTTTCTTGCTTGGGGCCAGTGCTGCTGCACAGTGTCACTCACCTGCTTGTTTGTTTGTTGCACGGATGAGTGAGTCATGAGTGACACACTGCCAGCAACGTCCAAAGTGAACAGCTTTTGCCGGGCTGACGATCTCACCGACCTGAGGCCTGTGAGGTCATCAGTTTGGCAAAAACATTGCCTCGATTACCAGACTCCGCCTCCTAATGGCATGGGGGTAGAGAAAGCCCTGGGCGCTTCAGGGTGAAGCCCTGCAGCGCCCGGGGCTTCACGTCAATCATGGTGTGTTGATTATGGTCACCCCACCCTTTCCCAACTCTTCACAGAGTGGGGTGTGTCCCACCCTGTGACGAGCTGGAAAAGGGTGGGGTAGAGGATGCAGGCGGGAAGCTGAGAAATCGAGTCTGCGCAGTATGTCATCAGTACTTTTGAAAACACACTGTGCAGATTCGAGGTGTCTGCTTCCCGCGTTGCAGGACCGTGGGTGCCATTTGAGCTCCAGCTGTGTAGTTTCACTGGCAGCCGGGAGCTGAGGAGCAGACGGAGGTGCCTGTGTCTGTTGAAGCTTCCCTCCAGGTACAACAGTGCCCCACAGCCCTCAAACCTATGAATTAATCACCAACAGGCGTAGTAACTAGCAGCCAATATGTTGAAGACCATAATCCAGGTGACCAGGTCAATATGAATATATTTTTGGACCTGGAAGGGTCATGGCTAAATGTGTATTACCGTCATAATAACTAGCCGTTTTTCAGCAAATCCCCATCACTACCTAAACATGATTGAGAGCGTGTGCACATTTGCCATGTTTTATGCCGATTTTATTCTTTTTAAGTTTTCAGCAGGGCTCGCTGAATTGCTGCTCTCTGCTTTCCCTGTGCCTTTATCTTTTGCGCCTCTCTGGTGTTGAGCCTCGCTGTCCATTAATCACTCGAAGTTGGCCAGCTTGGCAGCAGCTTCAGGAGGATTCAAATTTCTGTATCGAGGATGTACACAAACTGTGGAGCAAAGGGTTTGTAAAAGCACTTGCCAGACAGACACACTAGGCCTGGGATATGGTATGTTTTGGTGGACTTGAAGGCATGCCTGAACTGTTGGGAGTAGTTTGGGGGCAGCTGTGTCTCTAAACCAAACATATCCAGATCGACAGTGATTATCCTAAATATCTGACATGCATTTATTGAATCTACGTTCGGCAGCCCTGTTCTGGAGAGACAGCAAAAACACAATAGCAAGGATCAAAATACACTATTTTCATAAAATTGCATGTTATTTTTCTGTTCAAGAAGCTGAAGTGTGACTAATAGAGGTGTGCATGCGGGCTCCATCCTGTCTTCAGCATGGGTGGGTTGGCATTCTGGGAGGTTGGCAGAGTAACCTCAAACTGCAAGGAAACAGAATCTTGTGGCATGGCGGAGAGAGGCCTCAGCAAGAGAGAGGCAATGAAAGTATGTGCGTCCTTAGCTAGAGACGTAATCTTTCAGGAATTGTAAGTCCATGCCAGTACCATAGCCTTGAAAAAGAATGAGATGAGGAAATGATGACTGACCTCACAAAAAATGATGTGCACCGCTAACATGAACCCCTGATGCAACCCGCGATTCCCCCCTAAATAACCCCCACTAACACCTCACCCCAGCCAAGCCAAGCCCAAGCCCAAGCCCAGCCACACCACTTTTGAACTTCACCAGCCGCCACTGGCCAAGAGGTGGCTCTCCCGACATTGAGTTTCATAAATGATCATGCTCTCCCTTTTCCAAACAATTCTGAACACAATGCTTGTGTAAAGCTTTGCATTGTTATATGAAAAAATTTGAATTTACCTAAACCCACACATGAAATTCGTTCTCACTTTTGCAGGAAAAGGCCAATAAGTTATCCCCTTTACAAAATTACATGGGCCTCAGCACCTCGAGGGCCATTCTGCTACTGTGAAATGCAACCGCCTCTGCTGTTAAATTGTTTAACATGCAGATAGTGTGATTGGATTCTGTATGTTGCAGGGGAATGTGCATTTTTAGGTCTCGTTCTTCTGCAAGAACTCATGTCGGAGCTGCAGTTCTGGAAAGACATAAAGGGGCTGAGGATTGGTCCATAGAAAGCAGTAAAAGATTCATGAATAATGTTTCTACTTTACCAACAAGCTGCAAGACAGCCATTGTGGAATACTAGGACACAATGTCCTGATCTCCTAATACTTTTTACTTTGTTGGGGTGGGAATTGAAAGTGGGGTTTTCTATACATTGACCACTTCAGATAGTCATTGCAACTGTTTACTAAGATAACTGTAGCATATTCTCTGTTTTTGCTAAAATCTATCTTATCAGCGAAACTGTTGCAAACTTAATGACTGTAGTTTACAACATTCTATTCCTTCAGCATTAGACTGTACTCCCCAACTTCTGCGTACAGCTCTAAAACTACTCCTTTCCAGTATTGTGCCCAAACACAAGACTTATCAACATTGTTAACGTTCGAACTTTAAACATTCATACCAAAGATGTTTTGAATTAAAACAATTTAGAAAGTAACAGTGTGCAAAATATACTCTCTCTCTTGGTTTACCCTTGAACGACTGCAAGAGAAGCGTCCTTCCTTGTGTGCATGTTTAAAGAGCAACAAAATGTAAGTCAAAACATTCTGGAGGCCGAGATATCTTTCTCCATGAGTGGAATGATCAAGAGACACTGTTCTCCTCTGTTAATAACACATATTTGAACTTGGTTGAAATATGGGGACAGTGAATAAGTTCCAGGATACTACGTATCAGGGCTTTAAGTGGGAAGAAAAAACTGGGGGGGGGGGGGGGTCTCTCAAAGGGACGTGACCAATGCAATTAAGGGCGTGTCTTAAAATCACATAAGCTGAAAATCTGGGCTTAGCTTAGTGTGCCACCCGACTTGTATTTTGCTGTTTCTGTCATTGCATCCAGCTATATGATACAACAAGTAACATCATACCTACAACACGTCAGGACTATTGGGTTTGTCAATGGTTGTTAGTTGCATAAGATAAATAAGCAGCAACTATGGCTTGTGTATAATATTGAAAAAGCTTCCACTTAAAGCCTTTGTGACACCAGGACAATGTTGCTGCTCCTGAGTTTCAAAAAGAGAAGGGAAATCCAGAGAGAAAATGACTCTCTTTAAAGGATTTCCCTCCCCCTACAATACTCACCTGGCATGATGTCATGCCGTAACTTCTCCACTAGTGAGAAGTGATCAGTGTGAGCTGTGTGAGCACGCCACATCCATGTGCCTGCTGTCACTGCAGTTTGGAAAAAAATGGACTGCCTGTGCCAGGGCACTAAACAGAGCCCAGTTGAGACCCGTTTCGAGGCCTCCTTTAAAAAACTGCTGGTGCTCAGACCCGGTCCACTTACCCTCCTGCTAGGTATGACTTTCTATACAGCTAGAGGATCATCAGCACCCAGGATATGGTGTGTGTGTGGCATCAAGCCATTTACGTTTGCACTGGATGGCCTTTAGCTCGGTGGAAAACGTAGATTTAATTTTTCGTCCATATTTTTTGTTTCTTCTCCATGGACATGATGTTTCAGGCTCTGAAGGACATAACCTAAAAGCATCAGGCCCTTGGAGAAAAGACAGAAAATACGGACAAAAAATGAAATCTACATTTTCCAGAGAGAAGAGTTAAAAAGAGTAAATTCTTGGAAATTCCGTGATAAACAATACGCTTCTAGCAAGAGCTAAGGCTAGCATGAATCAGAAGTTGTATTCCAAAACACTGAAAGTTTACCAACTCTTTTTGTCAGTTGGCAAACATTTGCAAAATCTGCAAGTGGCAGCCTCCACTGTGTGCGACAAAGTGGTCGGCATTGTCGGGAGCAGACTGTAATCTAGCTTCGCTCATGATCTTTGCTCATGATTTCGTGACTTGCTAATTCTGTTTCTTGGTGTTGGTATTTAAAGTACATAGATTCCAAAAAGGGCACCTTGGGAATGTATATGTACGCAGCTGGAGGTCTGCATTTCATGTCAAAGTTTCACAGAAATGCACCTGTCTCAGGAATGTTCACAAGGAAGAATGTCCACGAATCCTTTTCTACCAGTCTCTTTGTCTAAGACCCACCGCACCACATACAAATATATATTCGCTATGACAACCATCTTCTTTTGTGAGGAATTGCCCATCAATGCCAAAGTGAGTAGCATACCTCAGATTGAACACAGACCCCAGCCACAACACCCAGTGGGATGGGTTTTGAAAGCCACTCCAAAGTAGCTAGCACACTGAACTACTTTTGCCACGTCTTCAGCAATTGCATACCAGTGTCCTAAATGACAAGTTTCCAGAAGGCTCGTAAAACAGTATTTTGGGTAAAAAAAGACATTTCATCAATGCCCATCGAAAAAGTCACCCATGAGAATCTGTGCTTTCCATAAAATTCCCCAAGATGAAAAACCTAACCTACAAAAGCAGTGCATGGCTAAAAAAACCCGTCTCAATAATATGCAACAAAAGCAGCCCCAGTCCTTGCCCAGCTCATGTACCTCGTAATTATAACCCGCATTGAGTGCCAGAGAATATGGGATATATACTGTACTTTAACTGCCTCTACATCTGGATTACCTCCATCAACAACTACAAGGCCTACAGACTCATGCTAGTAAGGGCAAAACTGAAAAACAATTTACTCCTATCCTGTGTGCTCACACCACATTGCATCCCCCCCCCCCCCAAGCCTCTCCCCCGAATTGCGAATTGTTACCTCAATGCTATGTATTGGAGCAGTCTTGGTTAAGTGATAGTCATGTCTTGCCACCACCCTTCGAATTGTTGATGTTAGACACTCCATTGGTCATGGTTAAATAGTCTATGACATAGCAGTCATTGTAAATATATGTTTTTCCTCCTTTCGCAACGAAGGGGGAGCCCCAATGAAAACACGATAAGTGGATACGTTCTGCATTGCATGTTATGCAAGCACAAACATAAACATTTGTAGGTGTGTTCTCTGCATTTCTCTGTTAACGTAAAGAAAATGGCCTCCCCATAGGCCCCCATTTGGGTGCAGTCCCCACCAATCACAACGCTGCCATTGCAGCATTGTGATTGGCTTTGGGGAGGGAGGCTGCCTGTGGCTGCTTCTTGTTCAGGAGAGCAGGACCCGGCCAGGAGCTGAGGTGGTGCAGGACTTAAAAAAATATATATTAAAACCGTTCTGCCTCCCCCCTCTGCAAACCCGTGTGACCCTCACCTCCCCTCCCCCCACCCGTGAGTCATGCCAGCCGCGACTGGAGTAAAGAAGTTTGGCACAGGAGAGGGGGGGCAAGCGGTTGTGGAGGTTTTGTCCTCCCTCCTTCCACAGTCCCCTCTTTCGAGGAATGTCCTACAGTGCTGTAACTCCATCACGTCTATCCACAATTGTCCAACTTATCCATAAGGTCCTGCTAAATCACCCTTTGAAGACAGGTATTTTTTGTTTCAATCAAAGAAGGGGGACTGAGATATTATGAGGTCCAGCATACATGCCCAATCAAGATCCAAGCAAACAAGGGTATGAGTTCCTATAAGTGGAGAATGAGAGAGAGAGATCCCAGAAAGACGATAGGTTGTCCTCTATAAAGGAAGGGAAAGGGGAATCCCTCCTTTCGGAATTAGGGCCCACACACTCCCAGCCCGCTGGGTGTCATTCTTCATCTTAGGGCATGCTCCTCGTCAGGTCGGTGCTGCAATACCTGATGAGCTCTCTATGAAGGGGCACTTTGGCAGAGATCTTTTATTCCTTGCTGTTTGGTGCTGTTGGTGTGACGGACCTCAAAATGTAGACATGTTTATTGTGAAGGTCAATAGACGTGTGGATTAAAACAGGAAATGGAAGGTCAGGCAGAACAATATTAATAACTCTGACTTCCAACCTGATTAAAAAGTGGAGTGGTGACTACCTGAAGTAATGTTTCAGGATGTTGCGCTCAGTCTCGTGTGGTTGACATGTTTCTTGCCTTTTAGTCAGGACACTCTGACGGCAATTCCTCAGGACCTAATGTGAAAGTATCTATCTACACTGAAAATGTGGTATTATGGTGTATTGACCTAGATATACCGCATGTAGCACCTCATTCTCCACTTATAGGAACTGCATACCCTTGTTTGCTAGGTATTTTCTGTTACCAGAAGTTGCATCCGAAGAGACCTCTATGTGGCACAGCTGAACTCCACGGGCTCTGCATGTGCGGGTTATGGAAAAAAATAGGGCACAGGTTCACCCCTACATCCTGCCACCCCAGTCAGCCAGTAGCCCCAGTAATTAGATCATCAGCAGAGGGGCTGGAAGGGGAATGTTAGGGAAACAGCCTTGCCAGCGGGATGACAAAGCCAGGTCTTAACCTTCAGGAGAGAATTTCAACAATTTGAATTTTGAAGAATAGTGCATTCTGGGTCACAAATATGCCACACTTTGTAGGAAATGGTCATACCTGAGGGTGGTTCCCTCCATACCAGTGTTCAGGGGTGCCCTCATGTTTGTCGCCCAGAATCTCTGGATAAAAGTGGAAGAGCTGCTTAGCAACTCAGATTCCTGCTTAAACAACAAGGTGAAGAACTGCCCTGCTGGAACCCTGATTTACACCCAAAGGATTGCACTCTGAGGGATTGCACATGCTGCAGAATCTGGAACTACAGCTTTGCCTGGCTTCACAAGGATTAAGGAGTGGACTCCTTAAAAGCAACTGGTTAACAGACCTCACATGCTCCATCTCCACAAAGAAGTCCCCATCCTGGAGTGCACCCAGTAACTTTTTACGATTTGACCAGGTGCATGGTGGGCTACATAGCCTCAACATCCCAAAGACCATCTCAGAGCTTCTAGAGCCTAGGAGTTGTGTTGTAGATACATTGGAATCCCAAAGTACCTTCTGGAAGGAGACTTAGAAGTTTGGAGAATTTTTTTCAAAAAGCTCCATAAGGTGACCAGCCCTTCAACGAGAGTCAAGGTGCCGATGTCAGACTTTGACCTGGCCTGGATTCCAAGGGGCAGATTTACAAGCCCCTTGCGCCACTTTTGCGTCACTTTTAACATGGGAAAAGTGAAACAAAAGTGGCACAAGGGGCTTGTAAATCTGCCCCCAAGTTCGTCCTTCTGAAAGCTCCAGAGCTCAAGACTTCCAGTGTTTCACTGAGGCCTCAAGCTGAACCAAGCTGACAAGGAACTTTGCTAGATGTCGAGAGAAAAAAGCTAAAATAAAAGACTAAGTGAGAAGGTAAAAAGTTGACTGGGGCCTACCGCTTAGTGTATATGACCAGGGTTCCATGGCATCAAACTTTGACTTTGTCCCCGTCAAGCATGACCAGATATCCCAAAGCGGCACTTTGGGCTTACAGGCACTCAAAAGTGTTTATTATTTAAAAAATCATATCTCCTGTTCCCTACATTGGATTTTATTGTGCATTGTGTTTTACTTATTTTATGTATTGGTATTTTTTAATGCGTTGCACACTTGTCTCCTAAGTTAAGCCAACCTGCTAATTGCCAGCTACCAAGGGCTGAGCAAGGAAATAATTTATTGATACCTTGGCTGAACCTTATATTGTGTTTGTTACCTTATTACTAGTGGTAGGTCCCTTCTTATTACTACTAATAAACCACTTTTCAACAGCCACCAATCCTAGCGGTGGTTTCTCCAAACTGTCCTTCCTTCCACTACTGCCTTACATAATTCTTTCTGTTATAACATACACAATTTGCTGATCTCCATAAAAAAAACACATTGATATACCCTAATAACAATGCGCTCAGTATATAACACGTCCCCTCTTATAGAATATTTTAAATGGATTAATAGAAGAATGCATATGGTGCTTGTTGAATCAACAGTGATAACAATATGAACATCTATACAATCGTAAGAATGGAAAAACATTGACCACATCACTTCATTTTTTGAACGAAGAGAAATCCTAAAACACACCACAACTTCTAATACAATCACTTCCTTAAAGTCATTTCTTTGGCCTCTTGATCCGCCCCCGGCAGCTCCTTTGCACACCTTCGGTCTTTCAGCCATTTCTGCATTTCTGGTTTTATCACGTTGCCCTTTTTGTTCCAGGTTATTGCATAGTGTCACTCTTCTCACATTCCATAACTTTACCATTCAACAATCACAATATTCCCATGCATCCTATTTACCCTTATTGGTCAATCTACAGTGGTGGCCCAGTTTTGTTTTTATGTTCTTTCCAAGCTTCCAATCTGTCCTTTCATCCATCGAAAGTGATGTCTTCACTCAATCTAATTGTTCCTGTATACACACCTATGTTTCCAGGAAGCACCATTCCTCCTGGGTCTAGTGCTGGAAAACAATGCAAGTAGCGAAGTTGTTGTTACCGCCCCTTCTCTACAGGCCCACGTGGCATAGAGCTCACTGTTGGTATTTAGCAAGTGGCGGTGGAGCAAGTTCTTTGCAGCTCGGCACAGGTTCTTTGCAGCTTCCGGTAATTTCCATTGAAACAAACAATAGTGTTTCTCAAATTGCAAAGACGATTTATTCCAGTACAAGTTAGCCTGGCAGTGGAATCTTCCAGCTGTTCTTCCTTTCACCATTGCCTCACTACATTCTGGATTGCCTTTCACAATTGTCAGGTCTTCTTAAAGATACATGTTGTATAACAGTTATAACAAATGCAATCAGAATATTACACAGACTATGCAATTTTGGATGGTGACATGTTCAGATGCGAATTTCGTTATTCAGACCACACAAAATAACATTTCAAACAAGGTCCAGCTATAATGAAAATCCTTGATGTGCTGTCTTTCTAAAAGTGATCAAATCTGAGTCTTCTTACTCTTTTTACTAGCAAGAGGAAAAATCTGACAGCAGATTAGGAAAATAATACCATCTTTCAAATTTTAGACTCTAAACTATGAATAATCTATGTTTTTGGGCGAATTTTGAAACAAGCAAAATGATGGGGTTTTTTTAGCCTGAAGAGGGGAATTAATGTAACACTCTGGGCGTGCAAAAAAACTATGCCCAACGCTTAATATAGTTATTTTCAGCAGCACTGTGAGGAATGTAATTTACCTTGATGATGATCAGGAAATACCTATGATCCAATTTGTACTTTATCCCATGTATAGTTTCACCTTTTAATTCCCAATTCTATAGGCTGAAATGCGGGATAATATGGAGTTTTGGTTTTACCACATTAGAAAAACTATTTTCCCTTAGCTTCCCAAACGCATTCCTATAAATATTACGGGGGTGGGAGGGTGAGGGGGTTTTGTTGTGGGGGGAAATCGAAGGGTGCCCAATTCCAGCACAATTCAGATTGGACACCAATGGTATTTGCTGTAGTCTCAAGACAAAATTAAAATTTAAGGGCTTATTAGTAATGGACGGCGATAAATAACGCAAAGCGCCCTTAGCGCTTTTGTATTTATCGCGTCTATCGCGGGAATTTATCACTCTGTTAGCTCGTTATTAACAACGCGTTTCTCCAGGGCAATGTAAATTCCAGCAATAGCGGGGAAATTGCCGTTTTGCAGGGAACATGGCTGGTTTTCCAGCAATGTTCCCTGCAAAATGGTGATATGCTTGATGATAGGTCCCTGTGGTCGTAACACAAGAATCCACCCCCCATGTTAAACATACATGAGTCAGGATTTTAGCAGACGTTAGTTTTTTGGAGAAAACAGCTGTTTCGCCCAAAACTAATGTCTGCTATAATGTGTGGGCCGCCTTGTAAATGTTGGGATGTGCACATCAGCAATATTTTACAGGTTGTACTGCTCAGTGATGCCCACTTTGCATCTCATTAGAGATGCAATGCGAGGCGTCGGGGAAAAGGGTGCTAACATGCGCTACTGTAGATAGGGCGCTACTGTAGATAGGGCGCTAATATTTTCTCCGCTTTTTGGCTTTTAAAGCCTAAAAAGCGGAGATAAGGGCCTTGTAAATATGCCCCTAAGTCTGTTCCTTAAAGAGCACCTAATATGTCACAATCTAATTCTGCATCCTGCCTCCTTTTGACTCGCATGTTTCTCTCTCTCTCTCCATCCTGTAGATCCTGTGCAGGGGACTTCCACCAAAGACCTGGACACCTTGAAGCTGCAGTCCTTCCTGGGTCCTGACCTGGAGCAGCATCAGCTGCCGCCAAGCGCAAACATGCCTTTTGAGCGACAGCCTATCAAGGATTTATTTGACGCGTACGTTGATTACAGCGAGAACGTCCCCGTGTCCGAGGACTTCAACGAGTACATCCGGCAGGCGGAAGAAGCTGCCCAGAAACCAAGAGGTGGGGCGGGGGCCAGCCTCCCAGGGGCGTCAGACAGACTTCCTTGGATCAATTACCCCCGGAGGAAGCGGGACTATTCCATGGGGGTGGCCGGCATGTGCTGCAAATGGGGCTGTACCAAAGCGGAGATCAGTACACTGTGCTGAAAATATCACAGTACTGACCCCGCTGCATTTTACTCATTCCACAGCAAACCGTGGACTTACTCTCATTGCCAGTGAAGACCCGGCCAAGTTCTAATGGTAGCCTGAAGATGTAGTATACGTTTTAATAATCCGTATTTGTATTTTTAATGCAAGCCCACGAAGGGCTGGCAGTTCGTCAATGTGTTTCTGTCAATAAACATGTTTTTTTCGTGGCTGTAAACTTGTTTGAAGTTGAATAGGTCAGGGCACAACTATTTTTCGATCCCATAGGTTTGATTGCGTTATCAAATTGTAGGTTTTCTGTGCCTTTTTTGAAGGGTCAAGCTTTCATGAACTGAACACGTGTACTTGTGAGTAACTTAAAGTGGCGCACTGTTAAAAGTGTTGCCCAGGCTGGAGCCTGAGTACATAGCTGCCAAGGTTTCAGATTGCTATGTGTGACATTTTAATAATTTTAGAGTAATTATGAGTGACATTTGAATGACTATGAGTGACACTGTCTCGTGAGCAAAATGAAGCAATGAAGAGGAGGGAAACAATACTATCAGAAATTGCACACATTTGAGGAACGAGAATCTAAGTTAACTGCTGCAAAACGTAAGAAATATAAACGACTTCCATTGATCAGACTCTAGCTAAAATTGCAGAAATTAGATAAGTTTGGAATTGGTTCAAAATATCATTATAATCAGCTGAGTGACTCACAGTCTCACTCAACAGCCACCAGTGACCTGAGCTGTAACGCAACTGAAAAACAAAGCAGAGACCTACTGTGTGAGTGACAGGGGCACAGGCAAACTCAGAATAAGGCTAGAATGGAGCGCATTTGCAAGTAGGTGTGTGGGTACGCACCTGATTGAGATGAGCCACACTTCACACATAGAACTGGGAGTATCCTTAAAAGAGAATAAATTTGGTGAGGCACCCTGGCATACATATGGTAATGAAGGCGCTCACACTGAGTCATAGCTAAGGGCTAATAGTCATTTTCCTATATACACTTCCGTAAACAGCCATGTAAATTAGGGCTCACCACTTTACATAGCTGTTTACGGAAGTGTTCAGAGGAAAATGGCTATTGCCCTCAAGCTACAACTTTCGATAGAATATGAATACATTTTTACGCCATCAAACATTAACATAGGAGGAGCACATGTTAGGTAAAATATTAAGTGGTATAAAAAAAATATTGATTAACTGATTGATTATATTCAAACAGTCAATGTGTAGTCTGTGCCAAGTGTTTACAGCATGAATGGGTCTCCATTTTTACACTTTCAATAATGTGGTCAGCAGTGTATGCAGGGAGCGTTATACATTCAAATAGAAGCAAGGTCTTGATCTAATTTATGTACCTGAAAACACTGCATTCAAGCTTCTGCTCTATAAGGCTCTGTCCTAGAGCATACCATAGCAAATCCTTATAGGCGATCGACGTCAATATCCATCTTGTCCAGTTTCCAGAAATGACTGTGAAAGTAATGTACATCATCATTAATAATATTTATACTCGCAGCAAGACAAATATTAAGTGGCAATAAAATATAGTGTGCTTGATCAGGCACATATGCGTCTCTCAAATGTAAACAATCTACTAATATGATTCCTCAATGTATCTGAAGAACGTGGCAAACTTACAAGGAGCCGACGAGGAGGTGCCTAGGACACATCTAGGTGCAGACATGGAAGACACACCTTGAGGCAAGTTTAAATACAGCAGTCTTCCTCTCTCACCCTCCTATTGGGCGATTTGTTCCCCTACCTAGGGCTTGAAACTCATAAGCCGCATAACAGTGGAGTTTGACACAGGTCACCCCATACAGTGGAACCCTCTCACCATAGTCTGGTAACAGTGGAGCCCGTACTTTTTTCCTTTAGGTCCTGATGAATGCCATGAACCCAACTGGGCCAACTGGCAGAATTATGTCTACCACACTGACACACAGAGAGGGAATAATAGAATCCCCAATGCACTCATCACTGATTTTAATCACTATATAGATGCCAGTCACATTAAAATTAATTTGACATCTATAAGGGCCTTTTACTCTCACTTTTTGCTTATATGGGCCTCCACTTATTTTAGAAGTGCATCCTTGTCGTCAGGTGTATGCCCGCCCTCTATGAAACCGAGGGGCATATCAGCAACAGCCGGCGATAATTATCGCTAAGTGCACTTAGAGTGAGGATAATAATAATAATCTTTATTGCGTGATTTAAGAATAAACCATTGCAAGTACAAAACATTTAAAAGGTTCAAGATTGCATTTGGAATGTTAAATTCATTAAAAGTATGTATAGATGATAACAAATGAGACTTCCATTTTAAAAAGTCATATTCATAAAATGTAGCAACAGCAAGTAAAATTTAGCAACAGCAAGTAAAATTTAAGCAACAGCAAGTCAAATTTAGAGTGAGGATAATTATCGCAGACTATTGCTGGATTTTATCGCAGAGATAGCACGCTACCAGCAACGCTTATCTCCAGTGCGATAATAAAACCAGAGATAGCTGCAAAATGCGTGATTATCGCTGGAAATCCAGCACAGCGATATGTTGATGACAGGGCAGGGTGGTCTTATCTTTATGATCCACCACCCATAGACTATAATGGCTTAGTCAGTTTAGAAGCAGGTGTAAGCAAACCTGCGATAAGCGCGGTTAGCACTACTTTTCTCATCACTACACAGGTTAGCGATTAGATTGATAATTGGAGAAATGTCTTTTAGCGACATTCTCCACGTTAGTTTAGCAGGGTACGCCCACTTTGCATATCACTGGTGGTGCAAAGATGGGCGTTAGGGAAACCGGCGCAGAGGCATAGGAACACACGTTAGCGTGTCCTTGCTGTTAGTGCGATAAAATTATCGCCACTATTCGCCCAAAAACAGACGCTAAAACGGCGATAATTTTATCGCGGGCCTTGAAAATATGCCCCCACGTTTCAATTATGAAGCATGACACTAGGTGGTGTGTGAGACCAGTCTTTCACTTTTAGGGGAATATTATCAGCACATTTTCGCCGCTTTTGCGTCCGTTTTCGGCCGAAAAGCGACGATAATTCCATAGCAGTATTAACAAGGACACACTGGCGCGTGTTTCCTTGTTTTAGCACCCGTTCCAGTTATGCCGTGCCACGCATCGCTAATAAGATGTAAAGATGGCATTCCCCGGCAACACAGCAGGGAAAAACTCGCAAACCGCACATAGCGGTATTAACAAGCCCATGTCCTGACACCCATAGCGATATTGAAACCTGTGCTAACCCCGGTTATTGCTGTAAGCTAACAGCTGATACATTTCAGACTTAGCTATATGTGTAAAGGGGGTGGATTGTCAGTCTACGACCACCATGGGCTATCAACTAGGAATTCCCTATTGCTGCAGGAATATCGCTGGTTTTCCAGCGATATTCCCACATTTCGCTGACTATCGCTGGATTTTTATCGCCTGGGTGATGAGCGTTGTTAATAATAACGCTCTAACCGGGCGACAAAAAACGGCGATAATTAAAATCGCGCTGAGCGTGCATAGCGATATTTATTGCATTTTCTTGTTAATATGCCCCTAAGTGAGATGTCTACACTCACAATCTAACAATTTAGCACCCTAGTCACTTAACTGAGAGTGGCCCCATTTGTGTTAAACTAACTTAAGAGGAGGTCTGGACACGAAAAGCGGCCCTGGCAAATGTTGTTCGACAAGTCCCCATAGTCCATGTATTAGTGCGCGTGGAGCAAGCGAGCGCGACAACTGCAAGAAGTTTTTAAGGGAGTTCACCCATTTTCACCCAAAAATCGAGCATTTAACACAGTTTTACAAAACAAAATAAAATGCACATCTATACTAATATAATAAAGAGAGAGCCCAAACCTTTGAGGCGGGTAATCTCAGGAACCACAGCACCAATCACAACACCCAATACAGCGTTGGAAAGGGCAGTTGCAGCAGAAGGACATAGGCTATGCAGACTCCCACCATATACATTTAAAAGGTAAAAGAAACGTGCCAGCAAAGTAGCCCCTTGTGAGCGTGTCTGTGTTGTGCTGTGGGCGTGACAAACGCTGGGGGCGTGTGGTACGTTCCGCCCTTCATGCCTTGTCTCATATTGTGTGCTAATCCCACCCTGCTCCCTTTAAATACTCCTGCACCCCATAATCATATCCCACCCTTACTCCTTAAAATACCCCAACACCCTTACACACTAACCCATCTTAACCCTATAAATATACCCTGTACCCCAAAACCCAAACCTATCCCTAAACCCTAAAAATACCCCTGTACCCCAAAACTCAAGCCTAGCCCTGACCCCTATAAATACCCCTGTACCTCAAAACCCAAACCTACCCCTGAACACTAAAAATACCCATGTACCCCAAAACCCAAACCTAGCCCTGACCCCTAAAAATACCACTGTACCCCAAAACCCAAACCTACCCCTGAACCCTAAAATACCCCTGTACCCCAAAACCCAAACCTAGCCCTGAACCCTTAAAATACCCCTGTACCCCAAAACCCAACCCTACCTCTGAACCCTAAAAATAACCCTGTGCCCCAAGGCCCAAACCTACCCCATAACCCTAAAAATACCCCTGTACTCCAAAACCCAAACCTAGCCCTGAACCCTTAAAATACCCCTGTACCCCAAAACTCAAACCTACCCCATAACCCTAAAAATACCCCTATACACCAAAACCCATACCTATCCCTAAACCCTAAAACTACCCCTGTACCCCATAACCCAAAACTATATCTAAACCCTTAAAATACACAAACACCCCAAAACATATACCTCAGTACCCCAAAACATATACCCCTATACCCATACTTACCTTATCCAAACATTAACACAAAAAACATGCTTTTACCATTCATGCATTTACAACGAATTTAGTTGTAAATGTATGCGTGGTAAAAGCATATAAAATGTAATGCCATGCGTTATAATGGCATTGCGGATTCATGGTACTTTCGTAATGAAAGTATGCGGAGTGATGGTATGCGGAAAGAAAGTTGCGTAATAATGGGTGTTTACCCTCCCCCGGTAAGTACATTGGTGGCACGGCGACCCACATCTCCAGCCACATACTCATATTTTTTCACCACCCATTTGAAAAATGCACAGGTCTCTCTCATTGATGGCCAGCACGACATACACTTTTAGGCACACCTCCCGCCACAAGTTCAGAATTGCGTACTTTAGAGCTGGGGAGCTACGTTCGAATCTCGTCATCAGCTCAACATCCTGTGATTCCAGGCAAATCGGTTGAAATTGTTGTAGATGTTGGTGATCTTGCTTTGGAAGTAGTATGAGAGGGTGTTGCAGAGTTCTTGGGAGGGATGGATTGTGTTCTCTATGGCTGTTGGGTTCGAGAATTCCTTGACTATTTTGAAGAGTTCCTTTGTGTTGTTGGCTACCAAATCGATGCAGGTGGTGATGACTGCTTTTTTGGCTTCTTTGATGTGCAGTTCATAGATGCTGAGGGCTGTTTTGTGAACTGCTCTGTCGGCGGGTTCCTTGGTGGCACCCCATTGTTTCTACAGTTGGTGGCAGTTGCGCCTGGTGGTCCTGAGTTCTGGGGTGTACCATCTGGCATGTTTGGGGATCATGTTGGATTTTGTAGGTTTCAGTGGGGCGACTCTGTCGGTGAAGCAAGGCGTCAAAGTTCTGGATGGCCTGGCTGAGGTCTGTTGAGGCCTTGGGTTGGGAGGTGGTGAGGGCCTGTGACCACTGAGTTTCAATGACCTTGCTCCAGCTGCTGTGGTAGGAGATCTGGCGCCTGGTGATGGGGTGCTGGACTTCAGTGATGGAGAAGTGTACAATGGTGTGGTCCGTCCAGGTGAGATCTGTGGTATGGCTTAATGTGATTCTGTCGCTGAAGGTGAAAATGGGGCTGAGTGTGCATCTGGCTTTGTGCATGTGTTAGGTGACCACTTGGGTGAGGCCGATGTTGCTCAGGTTCTACAGGGAGCAATGGAGTTGGGATCACTGGGGTCGTCGGTGTGGGAGTTGAGGTCTCCGAGAACGACATAGTGGTGAGAGGCAATTGCTAGGGGTGCCATGACATTGGGGATGGTGTTGCAGAATGTTTCTCAGGGTCCTGGTTGTCTGTAGGCAAGGATGCCTCTTATCATGGGGTTTGTGTAGGAAGTTGAGGTGTTTCATGAGAGGTGTGGGGTCGTTGTTGGTGATGGTACATCTGATGGTTTCCTGAAGATGATGGCAATGCCTCCGCCTTGCTTGTTGGCACGGTCAAAGTGTATCATCTTGTACCCTTCGGGAGTGGCAGTGGTGATATCGGGGTTACAGGAGGGGTATGAGCTGATGAAGGCGTTTTCCAACCGACATTGCTTTGGCGGTACACCCATTGTGTAGTTGTGTGGTCACCTCCATTAGTGGTCCTGGTAGGTGATCCAAGCACTGGGACAGCAGTCAGCACAGGACAGTGGCAGCACCGGGCCCCTAGGCAGCGCAGGGGCAGCAGGCAACACAGGTATAGTAGGCAGCGCAGGGACCGGGCAGGGCAGAGACAGCAGGCAACATAGGGGCAGAAGGCAATGCAGGGATAGCAGGCAGCACAGGGACAGTAGCAGTGCATGGGGAGCAGGCAACACGGGGCAGCTGGCAACGCAGGGGCAGCAGGCTATGCAGGGATAGCAGGCAGTACAGGGACAGTGGCAGTGCAGGAACGAAAGGCAACGCAGAGGCAGAGCAGGGGCAGCAGGTAGCACAGGGGCAGGAGCAGCAGGCAATGCAGGGACAGCAGGCAGCACAGGGGCAGCAGGCACTGCAGGGACAGCAGGCAGCGCATGGACACAAGCAGCGCAGAACAAGGGCAGGGGTTACAGTACCTTAAGATAGGGGTCAGGTGAAAGAGGGGTGGCCTAGCCCAGACTCCTCTTGGCTCTGACGGGCATAGGCGTTTCTCCCTTAGCCCAGGCTTCACCCCAGTGGTGCCTGCACACATCCCAGGATGCAGGAGCTGTAGGCAACCTTTATCCTGCTCTGGAGGTTTGGAAGTGATACTACCAGCTAGTCCCGTCTACGGGGCTGCAGGTCCATGAGGACCATGGATGTTGATTCAGCAAAATTTCAGAAATTGTGAAAGAAACCTCACATGCTCTTTGATCTATGCATGACAACATAGGAAGTCATATCAAAGGAAGTGACATCATATGATTGTTGACTTGTCAGTGAGGAGTGTCACTGTGACCTATGCGAGCAAACATTTGTAAAGGAGGTACCATACTGTGCCACATGTGCAAGAAATACTGGCTGTCACGTGGAAACAGCCTTTACAAAGTGGCATTTACAATGCAATGCTTTTACCGCGGAATGCCTTTATACCGCATGCTTTTACGACAAAATTATAAGTATATATATATTGGGGAAGTGTGGCTCACTGGTTAGAGGAGGCAGACCTGGAAGCAGAGGTCAGCACGGGACCAGGGTTCAATTACCGGCTCGGCGGGGTCTTGAGTCCTAAAATGTCCACGGACTCGACAATTCTCGCTCTGGTGCCTACTCGATTCATGGGTTCACACTCTGCGACTCTGGGCAATAGCTTGCTTAATCTCCACAACGGCCCCTCGCGGCGGGATGCCTGACTTTCACCTTGCGGATACCCTGCCGGGGTTATCTCACAGGGGAATACCAGGACGGGTTCCCTAAGCAAGCACTTAGCAACCGCTCGGTGATTTGCGCTATATAAATTCCTGTACATTTACATTTACATATTCACTGAAAAAACCATAGGTTTCAGGCATGTTATAGTTAGGAATTATCATTTAAAAAAACCATAGAAATTCACTGAAGAAAACATAGGTTTTAGGGGTGTTATAGTTAGCTGGAGATTTCACTCGTACAAAACCATTGAAATTCCTCCGTTATTGTTAGTTGTTGTTAGAACTGGGGGGCTCTATTTGGCAGAGGTAGGTACCACTGTCCAAATAGGGACCCTTGCTTCTAGTCAGGGTAAGGAGGAAACCCTCTGAGATAACCCCTGCTCACCCCCTTGGTAGCTTGGCACGAGCAGTCAAGGCTTATCAAAGGCAATATGTAAGGTATTTGTACCAAAACTCATAGTAACACAGTGAAAACACCACAAACTGACTCCACAACAGTTTAGAAAAATAAAGGTATTTAATCTAAACTACACAAGACCAAAACAACTAAAATCCAACATACACAGTTGAAGAATATGGTTGCAAAATATTTCTTAAGTTTAGCGTTAAAATAATCTACAGTTGCTTGAAAAATTAACAGTAGCGTCACGTTTAGCCAACAGTACCTTTAACTGCGACAACGTTCCAAAACAGAAGCTGTTGCAGTGGAAAACAAGCGATGCGTTACTCCTGATACCATGGGGAGGCATTAGGGACAGTTCCGCTGGATCTAGCGGCGTGTAGGGATGAATCTGATCTGTATGGGGAGGAAGGAGATGACTTGTATGGATTTCGGTGCAGAGGTTCCATAGGAAAATGCTCGCAAAGGCACGATGCGATGATTCCCGAGGCTCTGCGACGATTCTCGCAGCGCCGTGATGCGGTGATCTCACCCAGCCATGACAGGCTCTGCGACGATGTTTGCAGTGGTGGAAATCTTGCCGCTAACAAAGGATGCAACGTCTTCAAGCAGCGGCGACAGGCTCTGAGACGATCTTGGTCCTCGCAGCAGCGGGAATTTTCTTGCTCAGCCAGGTTTGCGACAAAACTTGCAGAAAGTTCATTTAAACTTGGTTTCCAGCTTCCCAACACAGGTACAACTTCCAGAGGCACCACACATGGGCCACAAACTCCAGGAAGGACAGAACTCTCTCAGTGGAGTTCAGGGAAACTGGGGGTAAAGTCCTTTTGTTCCCGGGACTTCATGACAGGGAGCCAGCTCTCTCTCAGGCCCTTGGAGATTCCTTCAAGCAAGCGGACACAGCACAAAGCAAAGGGCTTCCCCTCTCCTTGGCAGCAAAGCAACAGCAGGTCAGTCCAGCAGTGCAACAGCAGGACAGTCTTCCTTCTTCAGTTTCAGCTTTCTCCTTGGCAGAGGTTCCTTCTTGATTCCAGGATGATCTAATTTTCTGTAGTCAGGGGTCCTGTACTTATACCTCTAAAAGTCTTTGTTCCCTTTGTGCAGGAGTGCTCTGAGCCCAGTCTGAACCAATTCTGGGTGTTCGTTGAGCACTTTGTTTCCTGGCTTCTCATTTCCTTTCAGAGTGAGGGGCAGGGTCGTCAGCCGCCCAGCAAGAGGTGGAGCCAGCATTGTGGAAGGCAGGCAGAGCTCTATTCAGGCCCAGGTGCTATCTCCTCCCACCACTCAAGTTGCAAATGCAGTCATTCAGCCTAGGGCTGACTCAGCCAGCCTCCTGGGGAATCCCCAGCCCCTGTCACTCTCAAACCAGACAGTCAATTCACAAACAGGCCAAGGCACACAGATAGGTCAGACAAGAGAACAGCAACTTTCTAAAAGTGCTATTCTCAAACACAGGAGCTAAAAACCACGAGCATATTATCAAGGGGGTTTATCTCCGCTTTTTTGGCTTTAAAAGCCAAAAAAGCAGAGATAAAATTATCTCCCTATTACCTAGCTGTCACTAACACCAGTTAGCGACAGGTAGTAGGAGATAGCGACCATCTTGGGCCCCACGTTGCATGTCAGTGATATTTATCACTAATGACATGCAAAGTGGGCGTGCCAAGATGTTAGGGACTGAAAACAGTCGCTAACATCGCTATCTCCTATTACCAACTTTTGGAGATTTTCGCGCTAAGCGCGAATATCTCCAAAAGCTAACACCTGCCCTGAGCAGTTCTTAGCCATGTTATCCAATGGGAGGTGGATAACATGGCGTAAGAGCATTAGCTCGGTAATGCATGAATATCGCTGACTTTTCAGCGATATTCATGTATTGCAGCGATTTTTATCGCATTTGCGATAAACCTTGGTAATACCAAGGTTTATTTGCGGTAAAAATCGCCGCAGCTCAGCGGTAAAATTTTCACGCTAACCAAGCAATAGCGATAATTATCGCTATTGCTTGGTAATATGCCCCCACCTTTCCTAAAAGATGTGTTATTAAATTCTGAGTTCAGGGATACCAGACTTTTATGTCCTATCTTGCTCTTATGGGTAGATATGCTGGTAGCCACTGTAGCCAGCATCCCCCATGATAGCCTATGGAGCAAGATAGCCTTGCAGCAGTGAAAAACGAAAATGGCTGTAATTCACTACCAGAGCATGTCACCTGCACAAGTACATGCTCTACCTTTAACATACACTACACCCTGCCCAGGGGGGTACCTTGGGCCTTCCAAAGGGGTGACCAATGTGCACAGAAAGGGAAGGGTTAGGCCTGGTCAGTGGGGACACTTACCAGGAGGACATGGCAGATCACAGACTGCACACAGGCACTGTGGTGACAGGCCTGAGACACCATTTTAGGGCTACTCATGTGGGTGGCACAATCAGTGCTGCAGGCCCACTAGTAGCAGTTGACATCACCAGCCCTAGCACACTCAGTGCACTTTACTAGGGACTTCTTGGTGATACAAATATGCCAATCAGGTATATCCAATAACAATAACAATTTACACAGGGAGCACTTACACTCTGACACTGATCAGCAGTGGTAGAGTGTCCAAAGCATCTAAACCAGCAAAAACGAAATCCAGCATAGCATCAAAAATACAGGAGGTAGAGGCAAAAAGATAGGGGGAAACCATGCCAAGGATGCCAGGTCTAACACTTGTACTAACTATAACTTGTGCGCCCTCAATCCACTGCTGATGATGTCACATATTACATCATTCATGACATGGTCAGTGACATCACCGATGACATCACTGATGACATCACTGATGACATCTCAAATGACATCACGGACAACATCATCCAGTGAATGTGGTTTGCTTCCATATTTAAATAAGTATTATATATATAGCAATCTGCATTGAAGACTCAGTGGATGTATAAGTGTGTAGATGGAGAGTTTAGTACCACTATGATTGACTTTGTAAGTACCTAATGTAAAGTGTGTCACTGAACATACGGCATAGTGATTAAACTATCTGAATACATGTATCGCTTTCTCTCTTGTTCTGTAAAGTACTGCATAAGTTGGTTACTACATATGTGAAACTCTACATTAGTTTTTAATTAGTTAAGTGAGTATTTGTATGAGAGAGTGACTGTGTGTGTAGTTGGGTGGAAGGTGTGTGACTGTCCAAAGATGTGTAATTAGTTGTTTTAGTAGGTATATGATGTTAAGACTTTATGTCAAAACTTGTTTGGGGGACTGAATCTCTTTATGGGTGTGGTGAAGAGTAAATATATTTCTTAATGATACACATCCTAGAATGTTCAAATATAAAAAGCACTGTATGTGATAGTTGGTGTATATAAATAAGTTATATAAAAAACAGTGGTTATCTCCATAACTGTATGGAAAATTGTATACTTATAATAGTGATTTTATAGCTCACTAAGTATGAGTTCCTTTCTATACCAATAAATAAAGTTATGTTTATTTAAGTGTGTAGCTGAGTAAATGTATGTATGATCAATTGTTTGCATAAGTGAGTAGCATGACTGCATAGGTGAGTAGGATATGTCCTCCTGTGTAATGTTGATATAGGTGTACAAGTATATTTAATATTGTTCTATTGATCTTTGTCAGCATATATGAGTGAATGTATAAGTAAGTGTTTAGATGTTTGTGTAGATGTACAAATTAGTTAGTGGGGTTTTAGAAACTTGTGTTGGTGTGTGAGTGGTTTCAAAAATGACAGTTTAGATTTTATAGTGAGTGATGAAAGGTTATACTAGTGTATGATGAGGTGTCGCTCATTGTCAGGTGAATGATGTCATCCGTGATGTCATCAGTGATGTCACCAGTGATGTCATTTGAGATGTCATCAGTGATGTCATCAGCGATGTCACTGACCATGTCATGAATGATGTAATATGTGACATCCTCAGCAGTAGATGGAGGGCGTGCAAGTTATAGTTAGTACAACTAACTATAACAGAGGAATTTCAATGGTTGTGTACGAGTGAAATGTCCAGCTAACTATAACACCCCTAAAATCTATGTTTTTTTCAGTGAATTTCTAAGGTTTTTTAAATGCTAATTCCTAACTATAACATTTTTTCTGGAGTCGCGCACCCAAAGCGCACCCTTCTCGATCTCTGCGCGGAACCTATCGCCATTTTAGGATTGTTGTATAGGATCCGCGTAGGGTGTGCAACGGGTACGACTTTTCCTACGCGAGCGCTATGCGATTGGTATGCGACTCCTAGCGCATACGCAACGTGTACAAATTATGTTACGCAACGGTCACACGGCTCCGCGTGATGTCATATATGTGTTGAACACGGTGGGTGTGCGACTCCGGCGAAATTTATTTGTCTAAAAACACATATATATATATTTAATATAAATATTAAGACAAGGCATTATCTGAACTAATCATAAAAATAATATTCTTTTAGTTTTAATAAACTTATATTACTTTTAAAGCTAATTTGACAACCAAGTCAAAGATCAGGCGCACAGCTCTAAGTACAGGAATATATTACAAATTCAACAATATCTGAAACGTGAACTCCAAGAGAGAAAGGTACTGGTTACCAACAGTCACCCAAAACACCCCGGGGCTCCAGGGTAATTGACAAACAAAACAGTATCTCTCTGAGCTCCACAAATATAATAAGTTGTGAATCCACCAATCCGGTACAATGTTCAATTATGTTCAGTGCAGGAGTAATATCTTCCTTGCCACAGTAATGTCATTAGTTAAGAAAAATTCCACAATTCCAGCATTCCAATTCACAATTTGTCCTTAATTGTCTTTCAGCCAACACGTGTTTCGTCTGATGCTAATCCCTGCATCAACAGACTTCATCAGGGCTGAAACCCAAACATATTTACATTATTAGTTGTACCAACTAATAGAAACACTATGTTACCCATAACCAATACCACCAAGAAAAGTGTATAGAGCCAAACAAGTCAATTCAGGAGGCTACCAAAAAATGACCCATTGAATATTAGAAAAGAAAGGGAAAATGAATAAAGTATTCCAGTGAAACAAAGTATATCACATACTCGGTGCTCAAAAGGCAATTACTGAATCAAAGCAGTCCCAAACGCACCATTCCATTATTAAAGATAGCAGAGTATTACCTCAGTCACAATTAAGTCTTGCCAAAAACAATGCTTCAAAATATTTTTGTGATACGTAGAAATCAGTTAGAAGAGCCTGAAACAAAGGTATACTATCATAGTAAGTTCATTAAGTATATATGAGAGAGCTATTATTTACACACACTAGATGCCTATTTTTCATATTAATTTATGAAGATCTCACCTATTGTCGTATAGGTGATTCCTCTCTGAAGGGAACATCAGATCCGATACAGCAATTAAAGGTAACAGGATACACGAGTACGTGTACCTAGAAAAAACGAAATACTTATTAAGTACTTATTGCCATTGGGGGAAAAAATAGAAATTCTCTCGAAGTAGCGGGCTTTAGTATTGTACAGAAACGCCTTCGTGATTTATGCTCGGGTGTATAAGAATACCAGTATAGGTAATTCAGTTTAAAACAATGCCCGCATTCGAGTCCGTTCGTGAGTTATTCTCGGGCGTGTAAGAATACCAATATAGGTAATTCTGTTTAAAACAATGCCTGCATTCGAGTCCGTACCGGCGTTTTCCTGTTCGGTTATCGCAGTGTCTCCTCGTCAACTTCCCGGCTTTCGCGTTCGCGTTCTCTTTGGGCGCCATATTTAAATGTTTAGACGTGCACTGCCAACTATTAGCGCCATGTTTGGCGAGTCACGTAGCATATAATACTGAATAACTCTACAATGTGATATAATCGCTGCATCCTAGTTAATTTATAGTTAGGTGAATGAATTATATTATTATTTGAATGATTTATAATCAGGTATTCAATACATCTATTTTATTATTATTTTCCTCCGTATCAGATACTAGTATTTGTTAGAATCCAAAGTAATCAAAACTTAGTCGATATCAGTTATCCCTTGTTTTCAGTTTATGAAATAAATGTGAGAATATCATAAATTTAGTCCTATCTTTGTTTTCCAAATCCACGCATCGAGTCATATTACCGATATATATTACATATTTATTTGGACATTCCAAGATCTAATACACCATCCTTTTACAGAGTTATATTAGAAGAGATCAAGTTTTATAGAAAAATAAATTTAGAACTAATTTCAATTTCAAAAAGATTTCTGCCAATAGCTCACTCGAACCAATGGTTCCAAAAGTAATTACCTGACACTAAACATCCGACCCACATAATCTATTTCAAATAGTGGTCGGATTAGTATACCTTTGTCACGGTTCCTACAACCTAATTTCACCATTCTCTTATTTGAAAGGAACATGCAAAGGATATTATTACAGACAAGGTAAAGGAGGAGAGTAAAACAGAAGTGGAGAAAGTCAACGTGCAATATTATAAGACATAGTTATTCATTGTAAATCATATCATTAAACACTGGCAATCCTAAGCATTGAAATATCTTATTAAACAAATTAGTAAAAATACACATAAATTGTTCTATGTGTAACTGTACTATTAATACTTAACAGAAACCATATCTGATTAAATGTCACACCAATAATAGTAGCTTCAATATAATATATATTATTATCGCCCCACTTCGAAATTGGTAAATAGGTCGATTTGCATTCAGCGATCAGAACAAGAAACAAACATAAATTTACATACTGTTTGTATATCTTTCTCAGCTAAGGGTACATCATATTCTATTCAATCCCCTAAAAAATACTGTAACTCAGAGTCTAAGTTGAGACCATCCTCAACCGCTCTGAGTTTCATGATCCATCTTGCCTCACTACGTCGTAGTTTGAGTACTCTGTTTCCACCACGTGAATCCATTGTAACATGTTCAATTCCGTGATACATAAATTGATGTCTGCCTTTTTCTTGATAATTCTGTACCATGTGGGAAGCAATTGGATATCTCGTATCCCCGTTTTTCAAGGCACGGAAATGTTCAATCATCCTATCCTTAAGTCTTCTCACAGTACTTCCCACATAAATCTTTTTACATGAGCAAACAATTACATACACTACAATAGTAGTATCACAGGTAATAACTGACTTAATAATATTTTTGCCTGTATCATTGTATTCAAAGACTTGTATCTTTTTGTGTGCCCATCTGCATGAGCTACATTTTCCACAATAGTAAAATCCTGTCCGTTTGTCTGTTAGCCAATTATCTCTAGATATCACTTGTGGATAACTTGGACTAACTATATTAGCCAATGTCATACCCTTTCTAAATGTTAAAGATGGCTTCCCAGTTAAAAAGGCAGAAATATCCTTATCATGTTTCAAAAGGTGCCAATATTTGTCAACAATGGAGTATAATTTGTGACTACCCTTACCAAAATTAGTAATCAGTCTAATCTTTGAAGGTTTACATTCTTGATTAATTATAGGTTTATGTTTCAAAGTGTCAATACGTTTCATTGATTTGGCTTTACACATCGCTTTTGTCACTATTTTCTTGTCATAACCTCTGTTTGCAAATCTTTTTGACATGTCTAGTAAGTTGTGTTCAAAATCTAGATCCTGAGAGCAATTCCTACGGGCTCTTAACATCTCCCCGTATGGGATTGCATTAATTTGGCTTTTGGGGTGACAACTACCAGCATGTAGTAGTGCATTACAACTAGTTTCTTTGCGGTACATCCGACTACACAATTTGTCCCCATCCACAAATAGTTCAATATCCAAAAAAGTAAGTTTACATTTGCTATAACAGGTAGTAAATGCCATGTTAACATCATTTGTGTTCAAATAGTCAAAGAAGCTTTGTAATTCAATAGAGGTGCCCCTCCAGATTAAGAGACAATCATCAATGTATCGTCCCCAGTAATATATATGGTCTATCCACTGTGCGCCTTTGGTGCCCCAGATCCACTCTGCCTCAAACCATCCCATAAAGAGATTAGCAAAAGACGGAGCAAATCTGGAGCCCATAGCAGTCCCAAGCTTCTGTCTATACCATTTATTGTCAAATAGAAAGATGTTATTTTCTAGAACAATCTTAGTCATTTCCATTATCATTTGTGTATGTTCAAAGTACTCAGCAGATCTTTTGTTCAAAAAACTTTCCATTGCTTTCATCCCCAATACATGTTCAATATTTGAGTACAAAGAAACCACGTCCAATGTGGCAATAATCATGTCTGATTCCCAAGTTACATCATTCATCAAGTTTAAAACATGTTTAGTATCTTCTATATGAGACGGCAGTTTCTCCACGTACGGTCTTATAAATACATCAATACATTGAGAAAGTCTCTCTGTTGGGCCACCAATGCCAGAAATAATCGGCCTCCCTGGAGGTTTCTCACGATTTTTATGTATTTTGGGTAAGCAATACATACAGGGGGCCTTAGGGAATTCTACCCTTAGATACACATATTCATCATATTCCAAGATACCATTGTCATACCATTGTTTCAATCTCAAGTTGATCATCTCAGTAACTTGCGAAAGGGGACTAGCAGCTTCTCGCACATAGTATTTGTCATTATTAAGTTGTGACAGAACTTCATCATTGTAGTCTTTACGATTCATTACAACAATGTTGCCACCTTTATCAGCCTTGCGTATAATCAGTTCAGAATTTGAAGACAGAGATTTAAGGGCCAACCTTTCTTGTTTACTCAGATTACTTGGTGAAAAAAATGAAAAGCATCTATTTTCTTTAGCAATCTGACGATCAATATCTAGATTAACAGCTTTATAAAAAGAATCAATCATATTGCCAGCAGATAGTTGGGGTATCCATCTTGATTTAGTTTTAAGTCCACTGCTAATAGAGAAGTCCTGTTTAATATCTAATTCATGTAATAGGTTACTCATGGTGATAGGATCCTCCTCATTCTCTGTAATCGAAAGGAGTAATTTTGTGTCATGTACTTCTTGTATAGTTATTTCATTCGGTAAAGTAGTTCTTGGTAAAACACGTCTATGTTCACTATCTTGAATAGAAAAAAATTTCTTAAGTTTAAGTAACCTTGCGAATTTATAAACATCTATCTTAGCAGTGTACCAATCAATACTCGTAGTCAGACAGAATCCCAGACCTTTTTTTAATAGTGAAATCATATTATCTGTCAATACACATGAAGAAAGGTTGATAATCTCTATCTCATTCATTTCTGTACCATTTATTTCCAGGACCGAGTCCGCATCCCTACTCTTGTTTTCTCTCCTCCTTTTTCCTCTGGTGCCTCTCCTTGTCTTGCCCCGCCTGTGTCTCTTGTTCTCCCTATTGGCTCTCGATTTCCCATCCTGAACCGACGGACCTCTTGGAAAAAAGTATTATCTAATATCTGACCTGTCAATGTCTCATCCTCATTTTCACTTGTTGATACGCTACTGGAGGATGAGGGAACCTCTGAGCTTGAAGGTGTAGCATTTCTTTTGGATGCTTTCTCCTTATCTACCAGGTGATCAAACCGACGTGCAAATGTAAAAATGCGACCTGTTTTATAATCATATTCGTCGCGCTTGATTTTTCTAGCTTTTCTACGTTTGATATCAGCCTGTAAGTTGGTAAGTATTTCATCCAATATAGTGTAATTTTTAATTGTGGACTCTGGTAAATTAAGCTCTTTAATCTCGTCCTCACATGTTTGAATTTCCACTAGTAATTTAGCTATTTTTCTTTCTGGATTTTCAATTAGGATCTGTATAAGGTTATTAGAACTGTTAGTCAATTCTTTCTCCCAACGGTCTAGAAGGTCAGGACCTAAATCCTCATAGGTCGGGACTATTTGAGATCTTAGACCACGTGGTATACGTTTGAGGGAGAGGTATTGCTTAAGCGTGGCTGCGTCCCACCACTTATTCAACTCTAATCTCTTAAGCCTCTCTAATTTGACAAACTTCGCTCGCAATCCTTCATTCTTAACTGTGTTAGTTGAGGCTACTGCTGCACTAATTGAAGTCCCTGAACTAAGATTTTTGAAAAGATCTTGTGCCTCTTTATCCCTATTCATGTTGTACAATTCCACACAAGCGGCTGCCCAGACCTGAAAGAAACTAAAGCTAATTTGGCAACCAAGTCAAAGATCAGGCGCACAGCTCTAAGTACAGGAATATATTACAAATTCAACAATATCTGAAACGTGAACTCCAAGAGAGAAAGGTACTGGTTACCAACAGTCACCCAAAACACCCCGGGGCTCCAGGGTAATTGACAAACAAAACAGTATCTCTCTGAGCTCCACAAATATAATACGTTGTGAATCCACCAATCCGGTACAATGTTCAATTATGTTCAGTGCAGGAGTAATATCTTCCTTGCCACAGTAATGTCATTAGTTAAGAAAAATTCCACAATTCCAGTATTCCAATCTCCTTTAATGGTATTTCTTCACTCCAATTCACAATTTGTCCTTAATTGTCTTTCAGCCAACACGTGTTTCGTCTGATGCTAATCCCTGCATCAACAGACTTCATCAGGGCTGAAACCCAAACATATTTACATTATTAGTTGTACCAACTAATAGAAACACTATGTTACCCATAACCAATACCACCAAGAAAAGTGTATAGAGCCAAACAAGTCAATTCAGGAGGCTACCAAAAAATGACCCATTGAATATTAGAAAAGAAAGGAAAAATGAATAAAGTATTCCAGTGAAACAAAGTATATCACATACTCGGTGCTCAAAAGGCAATTACTGAATCAAAGCAGTCCCAAACGCACCATTCCATTATTAAAGATAGCAGAGTATTACCTCAGTCACAATTAAGTCTTGCCAAAAACAATGCTTCACAATATTTTTGTGATACGTAGAAATCAGTTAGAAGAGCCTGAAACAAAGGTATACTATCATAGTAAGTTCATTAAGTATATATGAGAGAGCTATTATTTACACACACTAGATGCCTATTTTTCATATTAATTTATGAAGATCTCACCTATCGTCGTATAGGTGATTCCTCTCTGAAGGGAACATCAGATCCGATACAGCAATTAAAGGTAACAGGATACACGAGTACGTGTACCTAGAAAAAACGAAATACTTATTAAGTACTTATTGCCATTGGGGGAAAAAATAGAAATTCTCTCGAAGTAGCGGGCTTTAGTATTGTACAGAAACGCCTTCGTGATTTATGCTCGGGCGTATAAGAATACCAGTATAGGTAATTCAGTTTAAAACAATTGAGATTGGAATACTGGAATTGTGGAATTTTTCTTAACTAATGACATTACTGTGGCAAGGAAGATATTACTCCTGCACTGAACATAATTGAACATTGTACCGGATTGGTGGATTCACAACTTATTATATTTGTGGAGCTCAGAGAGATACTGTTTTGTTTATATTACTTTTAAATGCAATTTCGCGAAGTCGCGCTGGCTGTGCGGGCTGCCTGTGCGCACTCTACGCGGATCCCATGTGACCAGAAAAAAAGAGATTTGATTGGTTCATAACACTTCCTATTTTAACTATTGAAGGACCCCACCTATTGCAATCATTCTTCTTAGAGCTTCCTTGGAGCAACAACTCTGCTAAGAACAACCTGAGTTTTTGGTGATTGAAGACTTGAATTTGATTTTGATTAAAGAAGAATGGCTTCTAGAAAGCATGAATCATCTGATTCTGAAGATTCAAACAATGAATGATTTGTCCAGGAGCCTGCACGTCCTGAGAGGTACTCTTCCATCGTGTGGACATTTTTTACATTTCCTGCTGGCCAGAAAAAAGTGAACGCCACCAAGGTGACTTGTAAGATATGCAAATCAGTACTGTCACATGGAGAACCGAATAAAAAGTATTCTTGTGGGACAGCAAGCATGCTTAAACATTTAAAATCTTTACATCCAGTAAATCTATCACACGAGGAGTGCCGAAGACTCAGAGAAAACCCACCACCACCACTGACAGTAGCAAGCACTTCGGGGATGTCTCCGTCAAGCCAACATCTGGATATACGTCCCCAATTGGCTAATGCAAAAATACACTGCATTAAGTGTAATCGCTTGCTGTTCTATGGAGAGCAATCTGTGGACTTGGTTTGCCGGGCTTTAGACAATCATCAGTGCTAGAGTTTTTTCCCCCAGAAGTTCATTGATTTGTTGCTCCAGTTCTGTTTTTTTTAATACAAAAAAAATCAAAAAATCGTTTAGTAAAACACAAAAATAAATATAAAAAAACAAAACCCCAAAAAAAGTTATTTTCAGAACTAACTTCTCTAGTTAAAAAAAAAGAGCTATATTTGTATGATAGTGTGTGAAAGTTTGGTTGAATGTATGTGTAGTAGATAATTGACTGAAAGCATGCATTAGTAGTGTATTGTGAATGTATAAGTGCAGAATTATAAGGAAGTGCGGCAGCATGACACTGTAAGCTCTTTAGCTGCAGTCTGCAGTCTATGCTTCCCTCTGGACTGCTGCTTAAACTGCAGCAATGTGATGACACAGGCACCCTTGCACCATGGTGCAAGGATATCTGTGTCTTGTGGAGTTTGTTTTTGTGCAGGAAGACACAACTTCCTGCACAAGAACAATCAGTGAAGGCATTTGTCTCCTTCAATGTATGCTGTGCATTATAGCATATATTGAAAGAGAAAAAATGAGGAGGAATGAAAACAGTTCTCCTTGTTCTGCCTTGCTACACCAATTGGAAAATGGTGCAACATTCACACACAGGTCCAGATTTATGATTTATGATGAATCTGGAGATGTGTCTTGTTCTATGAGTGTTCTGTGCAAACATGCACCGCAACAATTATAGAACACCCTTTCAACGCAAAGTGGTGTGTATGATGAGGTCGTATTTACATGGAGAATAAAAGGTATACAGAGTACCTTTTCCTCTCTTTGTAAATATGAAAGAGGTTCTTGCGCTATAACTATGTTACAAAAAGTGACATATTGTTAGCACAGGATGCTTCTAAATTTGCCCCATAAGTGCTTAGGTATTGGCAGACTGTTACAATAATAACGTGTTGCTAGTTGATTCATGGAAATATTGCATGAGAGTGATAGGAGGTAAGCACAGACTTATGTCTGCAAAGATACTCAAAGAATAATGATTGAAATGGTTGCGTTCCTTCAATAGGTACAAGGGGGAATGTTATCAACCAATCAAATTATTTTTTTTCAGGTCACATAATATCCTATGACAGTGAGATTCCAAAACTACATAGGTATAAAATGGGTGTTTTCAAGACTGTATTAATACTTTGTTGCTTCTTCCAGATCTGTTTGCATAGTAAATAAAGAAATTAATTTGTACTATGATTAATGGTTAGGCCAATCCCTAACTATACGAGTAATAAGTACAATAATTTCAGTAATGCAAACAGAAAACAAGATACATTTATAAGTACTTACGTTTTGGCAAACTGATAGGACACATTTATAGATTAGTGAAGAGAAGGGATGGGGCCTGTTGTGACATGTGCAGACACACTCTCTGACGTGTTTTAAGTTAAGGAATTTTGTCTCTTTTAATCCTGAAAGTCCCTAGGCCCTACTAGCCCACCATGTCTCTCTATTAAATACCATACAGGTGCGTTGAAGAGAGGTGCTCTGAAACTGTGTCCTATTTTATACCTCTCTGCAATGCAACTCTCCGGCACTTTCTGCACATATCTGGTGGGTTAGTTGCCCCCCAGGGACACTCAGTATTCATGTTAAGTTTATCCTGTAACTTAAAATGCCCACAAAGCATCTTTCCACACATATCTACTCTGTTGATGTCCCCTTTCTTCACCTGTGTGCAAAGACAGGCTATTGTGCATTTTAATACTTAGTTATACTTACCTTCATAGCAATAGAAATAAAAAACACTACACATTTTTTTCAGTTGTTTTTTATAATCTAAATTGTGAATAAAATTTCATATTTTAGAATTAGGATCTGTGAAAGAGAATTCAAAATACAGGTATAATATATAATAATATATTTTTTACAACACAGCATAATTTTAACATTTCACAAATTATTTTCTTTGCCCTTTTTGCTGTTCTCAGAATATATTAAATTTCACTAGAAACAGTGATTTCAATCGTACTCATCACGTAACAGCAGGGAAAAAAACAATCAATAAGATTGTTTAGAAAAATCTAAGACTACATCCTCAATAACATACCATATAATACAAATCACACATATATAAAATGCTTACTTCTAAGAACATTTTCTAAGTTACATTTATAAACACTGTAAATGTTGTCGCTTAAAAGTATACACTGAGACAATGTACAAGAAAAGGTCCATAATTCAAACATATACCTTTCCCTATGGTATTGTTGCACTCCTTTTTATGTAAATTGTCCAATGGTAAAGAAATCCACAACTTCCCCAAGAGGAGGATTTTTTTATTGCAGATAAAATACATCATGGCCTCAAATCTATGATTGAAATACCTGCATACATTAACCAGATCCAAAGAGCACAATTCCCCAGGTGTCTTTTATTCAATAATTTTTATATTGCAATTTGCCTCTCGAAGAAATTCAAGTAAATCATCCCAAGCGTACTCAGCACAGCTTAGGGTAAGGAACCATGTAGGAGTTCCTAGGTTCCGTAGCATACATTTCAGTTCTCCATAACGACAGTACCAATATTCATTAGTCCCACGCTGACATGCCATCACATTAATGAGCTGAGATTCTAGATGATCATCTCTCTGGTGCACTTTATCCATAAAATCTTTTGCAGATACATTTTGGAGATGTATTCCAGTTTTTAAAATGTGATTGGCTGCATATGAAAGTCCAGACAAGTCACTCTCAAACAAAAAGAACAAGTTACTTACCTTCGGTAACGATATATCTGTAAGAAACATTAGTTAGTGTTAGATCCCTTACCTTAGAATATCCCCAGGCGTCAGTCTGGATCCGGAAACTTTTGCGTAGCAGTACCCTTGCGCGTCGGTAGGCGTCGTCTGCAGGCGTCCCCTGCGGCTCCGCGTCCGTCGTTGGCGTCGTGCGCCGTGATGACGTCGCTGGAGTATATAGACGCCGCCTCCGCGCGCTGACGTCAGTTCTTTGTACACAGCTTTTCCGCGCCAGAAGACGCAGAGCCATGAGAGAACCAACACTGGTGCCATTTGAAACTAGGGCCCTGAAAGGGATGTCCTTAACCCTAGGTATCAGTTCGCAGAACGGGGAGGATGGGTGGGTTCGGTAAGGAATCTAACACTAACTAATGTTTCTTACAGATATATCGTTAGCGAAGGTAAGTAACTTGTTCATCTGAAAGAAACACGTTAGTGTTAGATTCCTTACCTTAGAATAGATACCCCAGCAATACCAACCCGGGTGGTGGGTCTGCGAACCAATACATTCCTACACCAGAAAGTCCTGGAGGACAGAACGGCCAAAGAAGCCATCCCTCCGGACTTGACTGTCCAGGCAGTAGTGCCTCGCAAAGGTGTGCAGCGAGGCCCACGTAGCCGCTTGGCAAATGTCCTGCAAGGGGACACCCCGGCCCAGGGCAGTAGTAGCCGCCGTGGCCCGAGTGGAA
The DNA here is from genome assembly GCF_964263255.1 of Lissotriton vulgaris. Classification (NCBI taxonomy): domain Eukaryota; kingdom Metazoa; phylum Chordata; class Amphibia; order Caudata; family Salamandridae; genus Lissotriton; species Lissotriton vulgaris. The sequence continues at coordinate 1,074,738,820 of NC_141689.1, read as the reverse complement.
TGGGCCCTCAGCCCAACAGGAGGCTCCTTCCGAGCCAAAGAGTAGCACGCTTTGATGCAGAGAACGACCCACCGAGAGATGGTCCGTTTATGTACCGCCCGTCCCTTCTTCGCACCCACGTAGCCAACAAACAGTTGGTCATCCACCCGGAACTGGCGTGTGCGATCCATGTAAAATGAAAGCGCACGTTTTGGGTCCAGACGATGGAGCCGCTCTTCATCCTTTGAAGGATGCGGAGGCGGGAAGAAGGAAGGGAGGGTGATGGACTGCCCGATATGGAAAGCAGAAACTACTTTGGGCAGGAAAGAAGGTCTAGTCCTCAGAACCACCTTGTCAGGATGGATGGACAAGAAAGGAGGTTTGACAGAAAGAGCCTGGAGCTCACTCACCCTCCTGGCAGAGGTGATGGCAACCAGGAAAGCCGTCTTTAAAGTCAGGAGACGGAGAGGGCATGAATGAAGAGGCTCAAAGGGAGCACACATCAAAAAGGTTAGAACCAGGTTCAAGTCCCACTGAGGCATCACAAACGGAACAGGTGGATACATGTGTGTGATGCCCTTCAAGAATCTCGTTACAATTGGGGACTTGAACAAAGAAGGCTGATCAGGAAGCCTAAGAAAGGCTGAAAGGGCAGAAAGGTAGCCCTTGATAGTGCCCAGAGCAGAGCCCTGCTGGGCAAGAGAGAGAAGGAACAGAAGAACCTCGGAGAGAGGGGCAGAAAGAGGATCCACAGCCTTTGCTGTGCACCATGCCACAAACTTGTTCCACCGACAGGCGTATACCGATTTCGTGGAGGGACGCCTGGCTGCCAGAATTACATTACAGACTTCAGGAGGCAAGTCAAATGGCCTCAACTGCCGCCGCTCAATCTCCAAGCATGGAGGTGGAGACTGGACAGGTTCGGGTGGAGGACCGTCCCCTGTTGCTGCGACAGAAGGTCCTCCTGAAGGGGCAGGCGGATCGGGGGACCGACTGACATGCTGAGTAGCTCGGGATACCAGTACCTTCGAGCCCAGTCCGGAGCCACAAGAATAACTTGGGCCCGGTCGCGCCTGATCTTCTTCAGCACTCTGGGCAGAAGTGGTATAGGCGGAAAGGCGTATAACAGACCGCAACTCCACTCGCGCCGAAAGGCGTCGCCGTGCGAGTGCCGTCTTGGAAACTCCAACGCGCAGAACTGATGACATTGCGCGTTCTCTTCTGTGGCGAATAGATCTAACCAAGGCTCTCCCCATTGCCGAAAGAGGCCTTGCGCCACGTCCGAGTTCAGACGCCAGTCGTGATCCATCGAGCACCGACGGCTGAGTTCGTCCGCCCTGGCATTCAGAGAACCTGCCAGGTGTTGAACCGTCAGAGTCACGCCCTGACGTTCCAGCCACTGCCAGAGGCGCAGAGCCTCCTGGCAAAGGGTCCACGACCCCACCCGCCTTGTTTGTTGCAGTACCACATGGCGGTGGTGTTGTCTGTGAACACCTGCACTACACTCCCGTTGACAAAGGGGAGGAATGCCTTCAGTGCTAGACGAATCGCCCGTAGCTCCAACAGGTTGATATGGAGCCGGGACTCCGCCGGAGACCAGATGCCTCTGATCTCCGCCTCTCCCAAGTGGCCTCCCCAGCCCTGGAGGGACGCGTCCGTCACGACAACGTGCTCCGGTTGGGGAAGGGAGAGGGACTTGCCCCTGACCCAATCGCGGTCCGTAAGCCACCACTGCAGTTGTCTCGCAGTGCCCTCCGAGATCAAGACGTGGTCGGACAAGTTGCCCTGATGCTGGGCCCACTGAAACTTCAGGTCCCACTGCAGAGCCCGCATCCGCCACCGGGCGTGATGCACCAGAAGGATGCAGGAAGCCATCAGCCCCAGCAGCCGCAGCGTTAACCTGACCGAAACCCGGGATAGCGGCTGAAAGATGGGAATCAACGCCTGAATATCCCGGATCCGCCGTTCCGGAGGATAAACCCGAAACTGCGCCGAGTCCAGAACCGCTCCGATGAAAAGGAGCTTTTGAGAGGGACACAGGTGTGATTTCGGCACATTGATGGAGAACCCCAGGCCGTGCAAGAGGTCTGCCGTCATCTGGAGGTGGTGGACGACTGTCTGGGGCGAGCCCGCCTTCAACAACCAGTCGTCTAGGTAGGGGAAGACTGAAACCCCTAACCTGCGCAGATGGGCTGCGACCACCGCCAACACCTTTGTGAACACCCGTGGGGCGCTGGTAAGGCCGAAGGGGAGCACGATAAACTGAAAGTGCTCCTGGCCTACCGTGAACCGCAGGTAACGCCGGTGGGCCGGCAGGACGGGGATGTGAAAATACGCATCCTGCAAGTCCAACGCTACCATCCAGTCTTGCGGGTCTAGGGCAGCCAAGACCTGAGCCAAAGTCAACATCTTGAACTTCTCCTTCCGGAGGAAGCCGTTGACGTTCCTTAGATCCAAGATAGGACGTAGGCCCCCTTTGTCCTTCTTGGGTACCAGAAAGTAGTGGGAATAGCAACCACGTCCTACTTCTGGCCCAGGAACGCGCTCGATGGCCCCCTTGGCCAAGAGGGCCGTAACTTCCTCCTGCAGAAGTTGCAAGTGGTCCCCCAACACACGGTGGTTCTGCGGTGGCATGGCTGGAGGAGTGGTCTCGAAGGGGAGGGAGTAGCCCCTTCGGACGATTTGCAGCACCCACCTGTCCGATGTGATCGTGCGCCAGCGGGCATGGTGATGGCGAACCCTGCCACCCACTGGCGTCACGTGGGCCTGAAAGCACGGACTAGGTAGGATTTTGAGGCAGATGCTGCGGGGGGAGATGTGGCCTGACCCCGCCGTTGACCCCGACCGCCTCCACGGCGGTTTCCACGGCCGCCACCGCGTTGAAGTGATTGTTGCGGTGCGGCACGTGTGGGGGCGCCCCTTCCGTGGCCACGAAAGGAGCGAAACGAACCCGTTTGCTGGCGCTGGGTCGAGAGACCCAAGGACTTCGCCGTGACCCTGGAGTCCTTGAAGCGTTCCAGCGCGTGGTCCGCCTTGTCACCAAACAGATGACAGCCATCGAACGGCATGTCCATCAAAGTATTCTGGACATCTGCCGAGAAGTTGGCGGATCTCAACCAGGCGTGGCGACGAATCGCCACCGTCGTGGACATCGCTCTGCCCAGTGAGTCGGTCGTATCAAGACCACATCGAATAGAATATCTAGCTGCATCTCGGCCCTCAGCTACAGCTTTGCCGAGTTTTGCCCGCACCTCCATGGGGCATTCTGGCAGCAGCTCCGCGACCGTATCCCACACAGAGTGGGTGTAGCGGCCCAAGAGGCAAGCGGTGTTGCAAGACCGCAGTCCTAAACTCAGGGACGAGAAGACCTTCTTGCCATATTGGTCATACCTCTTGGATTCCCGATCGGGCGGGGCCGACGGGAATGCGGACTGGGAGGTAGAGGCCTGGATCACCAGACTCTCAGGGGTGGGGTGGGTGGACAGGAACTTGGGGTCGTCCGGACAAGGACGGTGGCGTCTGGCCACGTTCCGATCAACAGGCGCACCTGAAGAGGGCCTGGACCACGTGCCCAACAGAACGTCTGATAAGGCTTCGTTAAACGGCAGCAGAGGCTCCTGTGGGCATGACCGCGGTTTGAAGACCTCAGTGAGGATGTTAGGCCTCACGGCCGCGACGGGGAGCTCAAGGTTTAAGGCTTTGGCAGCCCTCATCAACACCACTGAATAGGCAGCTCCCTCCTCCGATACCACGGAAGGAGGAGAGACAAAGCCAGGGTTAGGAGAGTCATCCAAACCACTGGCGTCCCCCAAATCACCTGTCCAGTCCATGTCATACTGACACTCGCGTGACAGAGGGTCCTCAGACCCCTCCCAGCCCTCACCGTACTCCACATCATCACCATAGTCGGTGTCAACCATGTAGACCGGCTCCACGGGGTCGACAGGCCCCATCGGCGTCGAGCCCGACGCCGGTCCGACTCCGCGTCCGGATTCGGTGAGGGTATGGGGGCGGCACCGCCCGGAGCCGGCGCCGGAGCCCCGGTGCCGCCCGAAGCCGGCACCGAGGAACCGGCGTCGCGCGGCGGCGGCGTCGGGGGTAACCCCGATGGAATCGGCGCCGGATTGGATGGACGTCCATCCGGCGTCGACCCCGAAGGCCCTAGCGGCGCCGGGATCGGCGCCGCCGGCTGCGCCGGTGTCGGAGCATCCGACGGCGTCGAGGTAGGGTCAGCTGAACCGCTAGGGCCCCCGGACGGGTTCACTGGGCCCGTAGGCGCCGTGGAACCCGCCGGGGGAGATAGGGCCCTCATGGCCATGAGGAACGCCTCTATCTCCTCAGGCGTCGCACCTTGCCCAGGGACCCGAGGGTATGGGGCAGGCCGCGCCGGCGACTCTCGCGGAGCCGCGGGGTTGGGGTCACCCGAGCCCCCGGCCGCATCGCGCGAGCGTCGGGGGGAGTCGGGGGTACGATGACGACGCCCCGACTTCTTGCGTCTCTTACCTGACGAACTCGACGAGTGATGTCGACTTCCGGAGCGCCCGGCGCGGCTCCGCGACCGCTCCCTCGAACGCTTCCTGGACCTCCGGCCGGACCGAGACCGCTCTCGACGCGGGGCCGACACCCGGAGCTCGAGTAGCTTGCGGGACCGCTCCCGCCTAGCTTTTTTAGTCAGAGCCCGGCAATCGACGCAGGCGTCGACGTCGTGGTCGGGGCCCAGGCACCGGAGACAGAGTCGGTGATGGTCCGTGACCGACATCGTGCGGTCACAACCGTCACAATTTTTGAAACCGGGCATCCTTACCAGGCACAAAGATAGTAAATAACTAGTAATAACTTGGTCAAAAGACCGGGTACCGCTCTTCAGATCTGCTTCCACTGGCGCGGAAAAAAGAAGAACTGACGTCAGCGCGCGGAGGCGGCGTCTATATACTCCAGCGACGTCATCACGGCGCACGACGCCAACGACGGACGCGGAGCCGCAGGGGACGCCTGCAGACGACGCCTACCGACGCGCAAGGGTACTGCTACGCAAAAGTTTCCGGATCCAGACTGACGCCTGAGGATATTCTAAGGTAAGGAATCTAACACTAACGTGTTTCTTTCAGATAGAAATATATAAGGAATACATTGTCGAAATCTTGGATCTTCTGCATACAACCTTGTTGCCGTCTGCCTAGAACTTCATCAGCTATCACTTCTTCTGCATTTCTAGGAACCATTTGCTCTTTGTCAATTGGACAACCATTTCTAACCTTATATTTCTAACCTTATAGGCTCGACCACTGGTGTCAACTGCATGCAACAAATCATTGGGCCGTAAGTAACTCTCTTCATTAACAAAAGGCTCAGAACTTGAACTGTGGTTCTGTTTCTGCTTTTCAATATGGATGGAATCTATAGGAGAGATGGTGTACATTTTACAAATGAGGGAAACAGAGTCTTCCTCATGAACTTTAGACTCAGCATCGGTACTTACTTGTGGGTACACAAATCTCTCAATAAACATAAGGGCTCTTTTTAGAGCCACTTAAGAACTAAACACAAAGCTTGATGTATATCTGAAAAATATTATTTGTTTTTTGGCTTGTCGCACACCCAACACAACAAAGTTGTGCAGCCAACATGTACAAGTTGTGCAACACTCGCGCTGGAGTCGAGCACCCTACAGGTTAGAAGCCGTGCATCCAACGCGTGCACTCTAGCGGGCCGCACTGAGCGTTGCGTGACTCCTAATTTTACCGTAAAAAAATAAATAGCCCCTATCACTTATTTTTATTATCCACGGGGACCCCATCCCCCGGGGCTTATAAAAAACATTGGGGACCCCGGAGGGAGCCCAAATGCCCCCACGGTCCCAGCCGGCTCCCTGCGGTCTTCGGGAGCCGGCATTGCTTTTCCACAGGGGGAGCTGCTAACATGCAGCTCCCCGTGTGGAAAAGCAATATGGTTAGGATTTTGAAAATCCAAACCACGTTTGCTATGGGAGGGCGGGAGACTCCCGCCCACTCATAGCAAACAGCAGTTTCCCGGGGTAGGCACCCCGGGAAACTGCAGGAGCCGGCCTTGGAGGGTGGCGGTCCCCAGGGCCCTCAAGAGCTACAGGAGGGGGCCACACAGCCCTACTCCCACAATCCATAAAACCCTGGGGGTGGTGGTCCATGGGGTTTGGGGGGCCATTGAGCCCCCCCACAAATTATACTGGGACGTTCATTTGAGCCCCTCCCACTAATTTATTTTATAGCCCGGGAGGGTGGCGGTCCCCGGGGCTGGGGTGCCACTCTGGGGCCCATTTAATTATATTAATTCCCCCCCCCCCTGGGATTTGGGTCCCCCAGGGGCTAATTATAAAAGAAGCTCCATTCTCTTTTTTTTTTAACGGCAGGATCTGCGCACCCTGCGCGCACTTAGCGAGTTAAAAAAAAATAATTGGGGGGGCCTGGGACCCCCTAAGCAGGTCTGGAGGGTCAGGGTATTTCTACCCTGCTCCCTTTATACATTTTGCACACATATTCCACAGAATTCTTCAGCCTCGCTTCTACCGAGGCACAAAATGGCTGCCAACAGTTCCTAGTTTCGAATTTTGACAGCCACTAGACAGCCAATTAGCATTTAGCATTCAGCGCGTGATCGGGAGCGTGCACTCAGGGTGCACACAGGATTCGCAGATCCACCGCGGCCATATTTAATATATACACACACACAAACATATACATATATATATGATTTCCAGGTTGCTTCATCAAGCTATTACGCACTCAGAGGCAGGTTTTGGAGAAAAGTTTTTATTCCCAAATTACGCTACGCGTTTCAACACAATGCTGTGTGAACAAGACACATCGTCGTGTTGAAACGCGTAGCGTAATTTGGAAATAAAAACTTTTTTCTTCAAAATCTGCCTCTGAGTGCGTAATAGCTTGATGAAGCACCCTGGAAATCGTGAATATTAAACGGCGTTGGGTTCGCCGTAGGAATACGCCACCTGACTATGGGAGAAATGATCTCGGAAGGACCCTAACTACTTTGGATACATATATATATATATATATATATATATATATATATATATATATATATATATATATATATATATATATATGTATATATATATATATATATATATGAGGTGTCATTCGTACAAAACCAGTGAATTTCAGCTGTTATAGTTGGTGAGCTAACTATAACTCGTGGACTCGGAATGCACTACTTATGATCTCACATATTATATCACTCATGGCATGGTCAGTGACATCACTGATGACTTTTCTGTTGACCTCTCAAATGAAATCCCTGGTGACATCATCCGGTGACTGTTTAAAAATGTTTGAGTGTTAAATTATATACCAAGGTGTATTGGTGAATCAGTGAGTGTATGAGTTCATGATTGGATGATTCAGTGGGTGCTTGGCTAACAGTATATGTGAGTGATTAGGTGTCTCAGTGAATGTATAGGCGAGTGACTGGTTGAATGAATGTCTCCATCTGTCAGTTAGTGTCCAAGTGGCTTTCTGAGTGTGTGAGTGGGTACATGATTTTCTGTATGGGTGAGTGATTGGTTGTCTTAGTACCTCTATGGAAGTCTGAGTGTCTGTGTGGGTGGGTGATGAGTGGGTGGGTGGGTCAGTGGATATATGGGTTAGTGAGTGTATGTGTATGGGGCTGTATGTATGAGTGAATATGTGTATGGCTGGGTCAGTGAGTGAGTGCATGTGTCAGTGGCATATGGGTGAGTAACTGGGTATGTGAAAGGCAGTGTAGGTGAATTATGGGGTATTTGACTGACTATCGGTGTGTGAGTGAATGTGAGAGTGGTTGCATGGGTGAGTGTGTATGGGTGAGTTTGTACTTGTGTCAGTGACTGTACAGGTGAGTGCGTACATGTTAGTATCTGTATGAGTAAGTTAGTATGTGTGTATCTGTATGGGTGATTAAGTGGCTGTGTGATTGTATGGGTGAGTGACTAGGTGTGTGAGTAGCTCTATGGGTGACTGACCCTGTGTGTAAGTGGCTGTATTAGTGTATGACTGGATTGACAGTGTGCATGAGTGAGGTCTTGAGGCAGAAAGCCGGGACCTGGTGCGTGTGTTTAGGCAAGTGTATACTGTGATTTTAAAACTGCACTTGTGTGAATATTTTGTGACACTCACTTCGCCCTTTTAACAAAAGACCCTCGTTATTATTTTGTACTCTATAATTTGCGCAACAATTGTTTTTACTATCGGGCATTGACCCGTGGTCTTGCATTTGCTTTGCCTTACCTGCTAACCCCCTTCGCAGCTGATCGGCGCTGCCTGGGGTCCTGACCACCATCCGCCATCTTAGGTGAGAATCAGGGTGAGCAGACTAGTGCTCGGCCCCTCCCGCCCTCGATGACATAAAAATCCCAGACACGCTACCGGCACACGATTGACAGTGTGCATGAGTGAGGTCTTGAGGCGGAAAGCCGGGACCCGGTGCGTGTGTTTAGGCAAGTGTATACTGTGATTTTAAAACTGCACTTGTGTGAATATTTTGTGGCACTCACTTCGCCCTTTTAACAAAAGACCCTCGTTATTATTTTGTATTCTATAATTTGCGCAACAATTGTTTGTACTATCGGGCATTGACCCGCGGTCTTGCATTTGCTTTGCCTTTCCCGCTAACCCCCTTCGCAGCTGATCGGCGCTGCCTGGGGTCCTGACCACCATCCGCCATCTTAGGTGAGGATCAGGGTGAGCAGACTAGTGCTCGGCCCCTCCCGCCCTCGATGACATAAAATAGTCCCCTTACCCAGGAAGAGCAGCGGACGAGCGCAGCGGCGGCTCGCCAAAGACGAGCCCGTCTGCGCCCGTCCGCGACATGCCGGGACCAGGGGCCATAACCCCTGCTTCTCCAATTATTGACAAATCTGGTATGTCTCCACTGGTATATTCTAGAGGGGAACTTCTTAATCTTAACACAACCACATCACTGGGACATTCCCAATGTGCTAAAGTAGGACCCTTAAACATCATGGGCCCCTTTGGCTGCCGGAATTGCAGATGGGATGGTAACTATATAGACCGTCCAACATTCGAAAACGCCCCTACTCTTGATTTCTCCTGCATTTATGTCAATGCAAGGTCTCTTCCCAAACATTCCATAGAAATATGGGATATGTTACAGGAGATCAAACCAGATTTTGCTTTTCTCACGGAGACTTGGCTTGGAAAGCATAGTACCCCTGATATTGCTGCAGCACTCCCTATGGGGTATAAAATTGTAAACTTGAATCGATCGAATAAGAGGGGAGGAGGGGTAGCTATGATATTTAAAGACATTTTTTCTTGTCACCAAGAAGCAGTCACTCAAGTGGGCAAACATGAATTCCTGTTCTTCTCTATTTCTATAAATACTCAGGTGATGCTGGGTGGCGCAATCATTTATAACCCTCCGGGAAGCACGATGGATTTTAGTACCCAACTCCTTGAACAAATTCTCCCTGTCTGTCTCAAACATAAAAACATTCTAGTCTTAGGAGACCTCAATGTCCATTACGATTTGCACGATAATCCACTAACTAAACATCTGATATGGAAATCATGCAACTTACACAGAAAATAGCACACCCCACACACAGAGCTGGACATATGTTAGATCTTATCTTTACTAACATAGCAAACATCACCATTACAGACATAAAACCCTTGACTTGGACTGACCATCATAGGATTGAATTTAATTTCACCCTGTCCACAAAGAATACAAGACCAACTGTCCAGTCCACAACTAATATAAGACGTTGGAAAAAAAATTCTGTGGAGAAATTCCAAAAACATTTTCGCCATAATACTATCCTAGGAACTTCCAGTGAGCAAGAAATCCATCAGCTACTAGATAATATTGGGAAAACGTTGGATCACTGTTCAACGCCCCAGATCGACCCAGACGAAAAATGTCGGAGAAATGGTATGGTCCAGATCTAAAAGTTGCTAAAAGAAAATGTACCACTTTGGAACACAAATGGAGATTAGGCAAAAATCCGGAGGACAGACTTGCTTATAAAAACGAGCTGAAAATGTAAAACACAGCCATAAGGAAAGCAAAAAAAGATTACTTTTCGCAAAGAATACTAGATAATAGAAACTCCTCTAAGGAGCTTTTTAAAATAGTAAAAGAACTCTGTACCCCCCCTAGCCTCACTTCAAATTTGACTCCCTCACAGGAGAACTGCACTAAAATTTGTAATTTTTTTAGCGAAAAAATAACCAAAATCTATGCTTCATTTTTAAACAATAACCAGGAACAAGCAGAGTATCATGTAGACACCACCCTGCTGGCTTGTTGTTCTACTTTCGGCCCTTTCTCCGAAGAAGAAGTTAGCAAGGCAATGCTAGAAATTAAATCAGGATCCCCATTGGACGTATGTCCAAATCACATTTTTTCTCAACTCACGCCCGTAATTTGTCCAGCAGTAACAAAAGCCCTCAATTTTTCTCTGGATCAAGCTGAATTTCCAAAAGTTTGGAAAAATGCAGTAGTAATACCACTATAAAAAAAGCCGGTGCGGATATAAATAACCCGGCTAACTATCGCCCGTCTCACAGCTGCCATACCTATCAAAGGTTTTGGGAAAATTAGTAAATAAACACCTGTCAAATTTTTTAGAAATCAACAATCTGCTTGATGTCTCTCAAACGGGCTTTAGATCCAACAATAGTACTGAGACAACGCTTCTAGCCGTGATGGACGATATTCGAACTCAGATTGATAAAGGAAAAACGGTTGCCCTGATATTACTAGACTTATCAGCGGCGTTTGATACCGTATCCCACAATCTTTTAATAAAAATGCTGGCCGCTAAAGGAATACAAGACAAAGCCTTGAATTGGTTGGAATCTTTTCTATCAGACAGATCTCAATCTGTCTGTTTAGGTAATTTTACCTCCACCCCTCAGAAGATCAAATATGGGGTGCCACAGGGGGCAGCATTAAGGCCGACATTATTTAATGTTTACGTATCCTGTCTTGCATCTATTGGCAAAAAATGGGGTATCAATATTTGCTCATACGCAGATGTTACGCAACTGATGGTAACCCTCAATGGCGAAGAGGACGCCAAAAATAGGCTGCATAACTGTCTGTCAGAGCTATCTAATTGGATGCATAGCCACTATTTGAAATTAAACGCCGACAAATCAGAAATCATTCTGTTCGGCGGATCCCAACAGCTTTGGGATAACACCTGGTGGCCTAATACTCTGGGCACTCCACCTAATCCAACCCTGACTGCTGGAAATCTGGGAGTTCATATTGACACTACTTTGTCTATAAAACATCATGTCACCACAATATGTGGCAAAGGCTTTGCTATATTAAAAATGCTAAAACGCGTTTTCCCATGGATTCCTATTGAATGCAGACAGATCTTAGTCCAGTCATTACTGATAAGTAGGCTGGACTATGGCAATTCACTGTTTGTTGGTATGTCAGATTATCTATTTACGAAATTACAACTTGTCCAGAATGCGGCAGCAAAAGCGGTCTGTAACAAGAAAAAATATGATTCTGCTAAGAACTGCTTGAGAGCTTTACACTGGCTATCCATGAGGCAAAGAGCATCTTTTAAACTGTTATTTATTGCTCATAAAACTCTGCATAAAACTGGTCCTAATATCCTGCATAATAGAATCAAGTTTTATGCACCGGCTCGGAACTTGCGTTCACAATCTACAGCCAAAGCAGTCACTACACGAGTAAAAAGAGCCAGAATGGGCGGGCGCGCTTTTTCGCACTTAGCCGCCAACATTTGGAATGACCTGCCAATAGATCTAAGGCTCACGGAATGTTATCCTACTTTTAGAAAAAAACTAAAGACAGCACTGTTCCCTAAAATAAAATAAACATTAGCCTCTGGCATTTGCTCACAATTTACTGTTCAATCTTAGCGCCGTGATATCCTGCAAGGATGAATGTTGCGCTTTAGAAGCACTAATAACTAATAACTGGATATGTCAGTGGCTGTATTAGTGAGTGAGCAGGTGTATGAGTGGATTTATGGTTGAGTTCATGAATGTGTGTGTAGACCTATGAATCAGCAAGTGGGTAAGTACTGGCATGAGTCTGCGAATATGTTTGTGACTTGTGTGGGAGTTGGCGTATGGAAGGTTCTATGGGATGTGAGTGGGTGCGTCAGAGATTCTGGGGAGGATGTCTTCAGTGATATTATCAGTGATGTCATCAGTGATGTCACTGACCATGTCATGAGTGATGTATTATGTGAGGTTTAAGTACATTGCGGGGGCATGAGTTATAGTTAGCTCACTAACTATAACAGCTGAATTTCTCTGGTTTTGTACGAGTGACATCTGAGCCTAAATATAAAGTCTCTGTAACCTTTGGTTGTTTCAGAAAATGTCAAAGTTTTTTAAAATTCCATTTCCTCACTATAATGTCCCCCCAACCTTTTGCTTTTTCAGTGATTTTCTAAGGTTTTTTAAATCCTAATTCCTAACTATAACATCCCTGTTACCTTTGTTTTTTTAGTGATTTTCTATAGTTTTTAGGGGGAGCCTAGAGTCAGCGTTCATGCACTGCTAAAGCGGGGACTTCTTGTATGGAGTATGTAATGGAGGCTCTGCTCACTCTCTGGCCATATTTGTCATTGGCTTGTGGTAGTGTCCTTCATAAATGCTGGCGTCTGATTTGTAAACAGGCTTGTTTGTCCCTCCTTCGAACCGCCTTGTCTCCATTTGTACCCTTCCACGGCGACTGGACCTTTTACATGTGTCCTTTCGATATTGTCTGCATTAGCCCTTCTGGCAAATTCTTTGCCTAATTAAATTTAAAGAGCACTGGTGGGATTTCAGCTTTAGCAATGGTGGCCGTATTTGCAGCACGCTGTGCACACTTTTACTTTTGCTTATTGGCGTTGGCTTAACTTTTAATTATCACTCCCTTGCCTCCCCCCACAGGAACACCACGCGATGCGCGCCCTGTGTTGATTACAGAAATCTCTGGATGCTTTCTCAATTGTTCCCTCCTACGTCCTTCCCTCATACAAGCCCTCGTGTAGATTGTGATTTTATTTTTATTTACGGCAGCCCCCCACTGCACAACACACACACACAACGCTGTGTTTCCTCTGTTCATACAGTGCTCCTGCAGCTGCACAACACCGCCTTATTTTAGTCTGTGAGCACTATTTACTTTATTGACTTTCTCTTACTGCAGGCACGATGTGTTTGAATCTAAGCAAAGCACATCATGTCTGCAGTAAGCTGCTGGGAGGATGGCGGCCGGCATTTCAGTGCCATAGGTCTCGCATTTGTTTACAAAGCCATTTCCTACCATGCTTTTGTGGTCTCTTGAATATATAAATAACAGGTGGTACTAATATCGAACGTGATGATATTCAATTTACCGACCTAGGAAAGATGGAAGGCCGAGCGGTCTTTACCAGGATTCCACTTTGGTTTGCATGTCGGTGGCGGCGTACAACATGCAGAGCCAACTCTGCTATTCTCCTGCAATACGTTCATATTGTACCAAGCAATGTTGCCTCTGAAAAGCACCAATAAAATACACCATTCATGAAATACTCGAAATCTAGAACCGGTAAATCACTGACAACTAAAAATATTGGCACAATAAAGCAATGGGAGCTTTCAAATAACATCACTGCAAGTGTGCTTTTGATTTACATCATACATATTATGAATTAAATAAAAATGTCTGAATACATATTCAATTGTCAGCTAGCTTCAAAAGCTGACTTCAAGCTTTCTTTATTATTTATACACAAAAAAGTATTTTTGCACAGAAGTAACAGAGTAATTATTTTTAATAGAGTCATTTTAATTTCATCGACTTACGATGGTTGAGAGACCTGTAAGCCATTAACCTGTTCAACGCTGCTGACGGAACAGTTCCGTCACGCCCCTCGGGTGGGCTGTGCTGGTGACGGAACGGTTCCGTCACGGCCCGGCCGCCGCGCCTGCGCGGTGCTGATTTCGCGCCTGCGCGGCGGCATTAATTAAGCGGGCGGGGCCGTGACGGCTCGCGGGTGAGCTGTGCTTCTGACAGAACGGTTCTGTCACCAGCGCGGGTGAGCCGCGCGCCCGCCCGCGACCATTAGCGCTGCGGCGGAATAGCCGCCGCAGCGAAGGAGTTAAATGAGAGAGGACCCCACGTACTGCAGGGAGCAGGGTACTAGAGACAATTAAAGCCAAAAGGGAATTCCCTGGATGTACCGAGATATTCCTATTCACACCATACTCTCATACTTTCACCTTAATATTGTCACAAGACTTCGGAATTAAAGCTCAATATACTTGCCAAACCAAAAATGTAACGTTCACAGTGTTTTGTTTATTTAAAAAGAGGAATGGCGTACGCCGGACCAGTCCACTCTGCTTATGCTTACAGGGGGTAGACACAGCTACAAGGCCCAGGTCTACCCCACTGCTTGAGGTGACATGGTTTCTTCTGCTGTACACAGCACAATGTAATGTGGTAGGGCTGGGGCCCTCATGCATACATAATGACCACACAGACACACTTAGATAGTTTGTGGGACTGGCTACGAGCTAGCGAAGGGTGTGAGTAAAAAGCACATAGCACTGGGCGTGGTTCTCTTCCGGAATGGCCAATGTGTCTGCCAGGGTAGCGCCTCTCACCCACCCATGCAAGTGAGGTATCATTTTTATTGGGACACCTGGGGAACGCTGGGTGGTATGAAATTTGTAGATCCACATAGATTCCAGAACTTTCCCACATAGAAATGCGAGAAAAAAGTAATTTTTTTCAGCTACATTTGAGGTTTGCAGGGTATTCTGGGTAGGAAAACGTTGGTGGATCCACGCAAGCCATACCTTGCTGGACTCCCCCGGGTGTGTAGTGTTCAGAAAAGTGTGGGTTTGGTAGTTTTCCAAGATGGCTGTCGAGCCCAAGGCCAAAAATCCAGGTGACCCCTCTTTCCTACCATCCCGTTCCCCCAGGTCTCCTGATAAAAATGATACCTCACTCGTATCAGTGGGTCAAATACCCGCGTCAGGCAAGGGCCCAAAACCAGGTTGTTTTGTGATAGGTAATTTTGATCGCTCTTCAATACGTTTTGGACCCTTGCCTGTCGCGGGTACTTGACCCACCCACGCGAGTGAGGTATCATTTTTATCAGGAGACCTGGGGGAACGGCATGGTAGGAAATGTTTAGATCCACTTAGATTCCAGAAATTCCCCACACAGAAATTTGAGAAAAAAATGATTTTTCAGGTACATCTGAGGTTTGCAGGGCATACTGGATAAGAAAACGTTGGGGGATCCATGCAAGCCATACCTCGCTGGACTTCCCCGGGTGTCTAGTTTTCAGAAATGTGTGGGTTTGGTAGTTTCCAAAGATCGCGCCGAGCCCGAGCCCAAAAACCCAAGTGACTCCACTTGCAAAACCAGGTTGGTTTGTGATAGGTAATTTTTATGTCTCCTCAATACGCTTTGGGTCCTTGCCTCTTGTGGGTACTTTGCCCACCCATGCGAGTGAGGTATCATTTTTATAGGGAGACCTGGAGGAATGCTGGGTGGTAGGAAATTTGTGGATCCACATAGATTCCAGAACTTTCCCACACAGAAATTTGAGAAAAAGGTGATTTTTAAAGCTAACTTTTAGGTTTGCAGGGGATTCTGGGTAGGAAAACGTTTGGGGACCCACACAAGCCATACCTGGCTGGACTTCCCCGGGTGTCTAGTTTTCAGAAATGTGTGGGTTTGATAGGTTTCTCTTGATTACCGCCGAGCCCGGGGCCAAAAATATATGGGACCCCCCATGCAAAACCAGGTTGTTTTGTGATAGGAAATTTTTATGTCGCCTCAATAGGTTTTGGGCCCTTGCCTGTCGCGGGTACTTGACCCAACACACAAGTGAGGTACCATTTTTCTCAGAAGACTTTAGGGAATGCTAGGTGGGTGGAATTTTGTGGATCCACACAGATTCCAGTGTGGTTTTATGCACAAATATTGAGGTTTGCAAGTGAGTCTGGGTAACAGAACCTGGTGAGAGCCAGACAAGTCACCAAATCCTAGATTCCCCTGGGAGTGTAGTTTTAAAAATGTATAGGTTTGGTGGGTTTTCCTAGGTGCCTGCAGAGCTAGGGTTTAAAATCTACAGCTAGGTACTTTGCAAAAAAAATGTCAGTTTTCACTGAAAATGTGAGGTGTCCAGGTTGCGTTTTGGGCCATTTCCTGTTGTGGGCACTACGCCGACCCACACAAGTGAGGTACCATTTTTCTCGGAAGACTTTGGGGAATGCGGGGTGTGTGGAATTATGTGGATCCACGCAGATTCCAGAACTTTCCACCACAGAAATGTGAGGAAAGTTTGTTTTTTCTTTCTATAAAGTTTGAGGTTTGCAGGGTGTACTGGGTAACATAACATGGTGAGAGCCAGACAAGTCACCCCATCCTGGATTCCCCATGGTGTCTAGTTTTCAGAAATGTATAGATTTGCTAGGTTTCCCTAGGTGCTTGCAGAGCTAGTGTTCAAAATCAACAGCTAGGCACTTTGCAAAAAAAGAGTCAGTTTTCACTGTGAAAATGTGGTGTCCATGTTGCGTTTTGCGCTATTTTCCTGTTGCGGGCACTCGGCCTACCCACACAAGTGAGGTACCATTTTAATCGGGAGACTTTGGCAAATGCAGTGTGGGTGGAAGTTTGTGGTCCCACACAGATTCCATAACTTTCCATCACAGAAATGTGAGGAAATGTGTTTTTTTTTACAAAGTTTGAGGATTGCAAGGGATTCTAGGTAACAGAACCTGGTGGGAGCCAGACAAGTCAACCCATCCTGGGTTTCCCTGGGTGTCTAGATTTAAAAAATGTATAGGTTAGCTAGGTTTCCCTTGGTGCTGGCAGAGTTAGTGTTCAAAATCTACAGCTAGCACTTTGCAAAAAAAGTGTCAGTTTTCACTGTAAAAATGTGATTAGTCCACATTGCGTTTCGGGCTATTTCCTGTCGCGGGCACTAGGCCTACCCACACAAGTGAGGTACCATTTTTCTCGGAAGACTTTGGGGAATGCGTGGTAGGTGGAATTTTGGGGATCTATGCAGATCCCAGAACTTTACATCACAGAAATATGAGGCAAATGTGTTTTTTTTAAACTAAGTTTGAGGTTTGCAAGGGATTTCGGGTAACATAACGTAGTGAGAGCCACTGTGCAGGGAAGGGGGCATTGGCATGCCCACATTGGGCAGTCCCCACCCCTAATTTGCGTATTAAAATAAATCCCTGGTTTCTAGTGGGCTTTCTGCCCCCCCAGGGGGGCAGAGAGACTGGAATTGTGTGGGGAGAGGGGTGGTGGCATTGGCATGCCCATCTTGGGCAGTCCCCACCCCTAAATTAAACAGAAAAAAAACTGAAGTCTAGTGGGCTTTCTACCCCCCGGGGGCAGATTGGGGCTACTGCCCCCATCTTCCCCCAGGGGGTCAGAAAGACTAATTGTGTAAGGGGGTGGGGGCATTGGCGTGCCCACATTGGGCAGCCCCCACCGCTAATTTGCATAGTAAAATAAATCCCTGGATTCATGTGGGCTTGCTGCAGCCTCCATCTGCCCCACAGAGGAGACAGAAAGACTGAATTTACCCCAAAAATTATAGGGGGAGCAAAGGCCCTTGCCCAAGGGGCTGCTCCCCCCTCCCTGGTTCCTAGTGGGCGGATCTCTGCTTGATCCCCAATCAGGGATCCACTAGAGAGGGGTACCATTGGAAAGGAGAGATTCTCCCCTTTCCAATGATACCTCTCCTGTCTTTCTACGTGCTCAGGGTCTAAGATAGCCCCCCGAGCATGTAGAATGTGAAACTAAAATGAGCCTCAACCTCAGCGCGACGTGCACCCTGATCTTCATTTTAAGGAAACCAAAGAAACAGCCTCTGGAGCTAGGGAAGCTCTTCCCCAGCTCCTGAGGATGTTGGGGAAGGAGGGGGGAGCAATCTCCCTGGTGCCTGCACCAGAGGGATTCCCAGTGCCATGTGATCGGATGGCCGGGGGCCGTCCTACGCACATGAGCACTGGTGCGTCGGACGGTCCCAAGCCGTCCGACACACGAAGGGGTTAAAGACAATGGGGCATATTTACAAGCCCCTTGCGCTGCTGGTGCGTCAGTTTTTGTGACGCACGGGCAGCTCAGTGTGGTGCTCCATATTTACAACGACACGTAAGCCACCAATCATGGCTTTTCATATCCTTGTAAATGCGGCCCCTTTTCACGCAAAACTTTGCGGGAAAGGGGCATTCCATGGGTGTTGCTGTGGGTGTTCCCACGCAATACCCATGGATTGTGCCACATTCCCAGATTTAAAATGTTTCGTACACCTGGTAATGCGTCAGAATCCTACGTCTCCCCTGAAGCTCCTCGTTTTTTCATCTTTCTATGCTTGCTGCATTCTGCAGTGCACACAGAAAGAGGAAAACACCTCTAGTTGTTGTTTTTGAGCAGGAAGGTGCCCCTTTCTGCACAAAATCAATCATCTCCACAATGCAGGTATCCTTGCACCATAGTGCAAGGGTGCCTGCGTTGGGGCATGGCAGACAATTGTGCTCTCCTTCTCTATTTTCAACCTGGCCCCTGGAAGGAGAAGGGTTTGGTCTAAATAACAAAAGGTGGGGTTTTTTCCTAACAATTAGGACACACCATTTCTTAACGGTTATGGGGTTTAAATGTTTATACCCCATCTGTCAAGCCAATTGATATCTATGGATGGACAGAGTTGTTCTAAAATAAGAACGAAAATCGTTGCACTAACATGCAAGCATAAAGAAACACTGTCTGAGATCCTGGAAGACAGAATTAAAGAAAGATGGGATTCCAGTAAGTTGGCTCTTTACGAATACGGGGAAGGCCTGGAAAACTATTAGCATGGAAAATAAGAACAGAAAGGTCCAGAAATAAAATCGCTTACATAGACCCTAGTAATCCAGCGCTTAATGGTGCAGAAGAAGAAACAATAAGGCAAGAATTTACAGCCTTCTTCGGGAATCTTTACTCTGAGGACTGTAATCCAACAGTGGAAGAGATAAATAATTTTTTAGACACACAAAATCTTCCTAATTTATCACAAGAAATGAAAGAGGAGTTAAACACCGAAATAACCACGGATGAAGTAATGGGAATTATAAGTAATCTAAAAAGAGGTAAGGCTGCAGGGCCAGATGCCCTTCCAAATGAGTTATATATCAAACTAAAGGATACTTTAGTGACACATCTTACTTCACTCTTTAATAAAATCTTTCTGAAAAATTGCAGCCTCCCAGAATCGTGGAATGATGCAACTATCACAGTTCTCCTAAAACCAGGTAAAAGCCCTAAGAAATGTGAGTCATATTGATGGAGCAAGGATTCGCACGTAAAGCGCCTTGTTCCCGTGCAAGAACCTCGCCTAATGTATAATCCTATTAAAATAATTGTTTGTCATTTATTATACGTTTTCCCATACCCGCGGGTGTCCCCAGGATGCTTGCTCGTATGTCTTTTCCATATTAACGAAGCTTGCACTAAAGAATCGGCTGCTTCGCTGACATTCAGTCTGCGCATGCGTCGGTCATACCCATGTGATGTGACGCACTTGCATTCTGGAGGGAATTTGTGCTCATGCGCACTGTTGCAAAAATGGCCGCTTGACTCTCACCACGCTCTCCGCTTGCTACTGCTGCTTCAGCCTATCTGTCTTTTCGCACTAAACAGTAACGCTATAGTCATTATAAAGTAAGGGTTGGTTAGAATTTTATCATGGTATACAGTGTGATCATTTTTGATGTGATTTTAATTTGTTCTCGCTTACTTTTCATGTACCGCGTCTTTGTGGGCTGGGGCATACGTGAGCAACGCCATACTGAGGCTCCTCTGAACCCTGTCATGTGACTGGGGAAAATCCTAACTGCGCAGAAGCTGAGACAAGCCAGCTGGCTCCTGAAGCACAATGCGCCTGAGAAGTTCCCTGGGAAAGCAGAGTCTTACCTTGGACGATGCAACTCTGTTGCTACCTAATGTGAACTCTTGTTGTACTGATGTATTCTATGCATGAGAACGTGAACTCAAGGGGCGGGTAGAAAATTTTAATATTTGAGAAGAAAAAGTTGAATTCTAGGAGGTGGTAATGATCGCACCACCTCTCCTGACCAATCATAATGTGGGAAACTGTCACTTGCAACATTAGTGGGTGGTCTGAGGGACCCCAAAATAGTATAATTGCCCTAGTTTAGCTTAGGAAAATTGTCCGACTTGTCCGAGTAGCAGACCTGTCACTGACCCTACGATCTCAATAGGTGCTCAAGCTGAAAGTGCTGCGGAGCACTCTGTCCATACTTTCCACAAACTCCTAAGGGGTGGAAAATCCTAAGTGCTGGCGAAGCACTTTGCTGGGGAATTCGAAAATCCAATCGGGGTTTCTGGCGGATTACTGGCAGAAGGGGGTAACGCAGGCGTTGCCGTCCGAAGCTGCGGGTGTTGGTCGTACCCTGGGAGGCCCAGCCCTTTGACCTGAACCAGAGGGGTATCCTGTCCTGATCTGTCCGTGGGCTGTACCTGTTCGCATTCTGGTATTCCTTTTCTGAGGGTCCTTGTCCCCGTCTTCCCATCTGACCCGTGGCCAGGGTTAGTCTTCAATCTGAATTAGGTAAATATTCGTCCGTGGGTTGCAGCTCTCTCTCTCTTTCTCTCTCTTAATTCTTTCAGTTAAACACTTTCGCCAGTGATACTGCTCTATCACCTTTAAAGCAAATTGAATGTGATTGCTTAGTAGGTTTGTTCCACTTCTCTCCCCCCCTTTAGAAAATTGCCAAACTGTTATATTTTATTAGTATGTTCCAGTATTTCCCTTTCCTTTAGTTGATTGCAGTGAATTTAGTAAGAATAGTTTAAACACTTAGGATAAGTACATGTTTTAGGTCCCAATCTTAAACTCGTGTCCTAGTATAAAATTGCAGTGACTAGTTCTGTTCTAAAATTCCTACCTTTAGTCTTCCCATATATTCTAATGGTTATAATTCTAATACAAAGTTACTTATTGGTGTTGATTTTGATGTTTGATATATTATTCTGCATATCGCTTATTGTCTTGGCATCTTCTCTTTGAACCCTTATATAAAGTTTTAAACTTCATCAGGTGTCTGTGGTCATTTTACAGAAATTGTGGATAAGTATGTACTGAAGTATAAAGAATATATTTTTTCTAGGTTCCCTGTCTACTATTTTCCCTTATAGCTCCAGGTCCGTCGAAAATTCGTGCCTGTGGTACATGGTAAGCAGAGGTATAACCCAAACCTTAATTACTCATAGAAGCGTGCAGCAGAAGCCATCACCCAGTTCACCCCAAATGTCAATGGTGTATTAAACTTTTATGCACGCCAGGGCCCAGTGCGTGTAAGTAATTGGTGAATACGGTGACCCGGGTGAACTGCGCGCTCTATCAGTAATTTTCTGGCAACCAGAGGATGGTTTGGACTAGTTAGATTAGGTAGACAGGATAAACAAACCGTAAAAACAAAATGTGCTGCTGATTTTCTACTGTATTGGTTTAAATGTTTTGAAATGTTTTAAGATTTTTTTTTTTGTAAATGTATATGATTTTGCATTGCTGCTATAGATATTGCATGTTGAATTAACCCAGAACTGTTTGTAAGTGTTCAGTGTAGTCCGAATCCCCGGGGAAGTATTTGGCTAACGGTGAGCAGAATCCGGTTAGCTGTTGAAGTCACTAGGGTTTGAGTCATTAGTGCAGGGTTAGGAATAACTGGAAGCACTAATTAGGATCTTTTGTTGTATCTGAATAAATGATAGCTACGAGTCCGGTATAAAACTTTCATTGCGATATCACCTAGTAAGGGTCGCATACGGAAGGAGTAGTAGGGTCTCCGAGGCTTGACTGGTAAGTAAAATAGTTCACTGGTGAAATCCCGGCTCAGTACATATCCCTGACGAAAGTGGATGAGTCGGAAGAATAACGGGTCCTATATTACTCGCGTGTGAGGTTAGGCAAAGAAGTCTATCCAGAGTGAATGAGAAGTAGGCAGAAGTGGTTTACTTGCAGTGAAAGAAAGTTTTTCTATCTCTTTAGAACGCTCAGACATAGTGGCAGACGTTGTGTGTTAGTAACTAAGTTTTACATTCGCACTTTAGGGAGAGTAAAAAGTTTCCGTTACCTTGTGAAGGAGGGAGTCAGTCGGAGAGCTGCTCTGACGTCACTCCGTGCCGCGCTGGTATTGGTCAAGACAGCGGGTGTGTAGCGGAGCTGAATTTGTGAAGGAGGGGTGAGTGCCGAAGCGTGAGACTCTGTCTCGCGAAAAGGCCGCGCACCCATTGGTTAAAGGGTGTTTGTAATATCTAACCTGATTGGGTAGTGGGGAAAATAAGTCGCGCTAGCATTGGAAGCACAAAGGTAAACAAAATTAATCAAGCCGAGCTAGAAGCGAGTCTGGAGAGTTGTATGTGGTATCCAGATTTCATACCGAATCCAAAGTACCTAGGATTTCATAAGGATCAGCTTATACGAGGTAGACCGCACATGATGTATGGAGTAAAGAGGAAAATGTCATTCTCTGATAAAATAAAGAATTTTTTCAAAACTGACAAGCCCATTAGAACGAGGGAAGGCGTTCTCATTCCCCCGCCAAACACCCCTGCTTCTTTCATGTTGTTTGATAAAGGGTATCACACTTGTGTCTGGTTAGAAAATTGGGCAAAGTATACTGCCGAGGACGGAGTCTTAGCATTCCCTGTTGAAGGTACATTTAATGGTCGGATTTTGTTTAACTTAAGGACCCGCATGAATGAATTACACCCTAGACCTAGGCTGACCCAGTACGAAGCTCTGGAGGAATGGGAGATTGAGGCTGCAGAGCGAGATAAACCCCGGATGGATAAGGGAGTAAGTAAATGGTATCCCAGGCTTCCAACGCCAACCAAAGAGCAGAAAATGAAACAGTGGAGGCAATCTATGTTGACTGAAGGATTATTTCCCATGATGGGGGTATTAGAAGAAAAGAAAGGAAAATGTAAAGAAAAGACCCATCACATAATGCCCGCAGGGGACTCAGAAGATGAGCACCTGGAAGATTTGTTAATGAAAAATCCACCTCCCTATGTTGCAGAGTCAGAACCTGTGCATTCTCCAAACCCTTTTTCAAAATATCCCAGATGTAGGAGGGATAGTGATACAGATGGAACAGGTACAGACAGTAAAACCAGTGACAGGGATGGGTTTTGCAGACCTAAATCTACGGTCCCAAATTATCAGCCGTTCGGGGAAGGACCGCCCCGATTGGTCACTCCGACTGCTCCAAGTATTTATCCCCCCTTGGTACCTCAGGTATTGCACGACAATTCTGCAGAAAAGGTTCTAAGAGAAAAGGAAAAGGAAGCCCTGGCTAGACAGCGAGAGGATTTGGTTCGAACTATTACCCAGATACATCCCCATCCTGATTCTCTGACTATTCCAGTAACTATTGGCCCAGCTATTCCACTGTATAGAAATGACCTGACTAGTCCCCGTCCTCCTGTTATCACCCCAGTGCTGCCTACTCCTAGCGTCCCTTCCCCGAGGAAAGAAGTATTCATAGATGAAGATCAAGAAAGTGAATGTGAGTCTGTGGTGTTGATGGATTTGCCCATTAGAGAGCCTAGGGCTAGTACAGCGGGGGCAAAAAGTCAGACTAGACCCAAAGAGGTGTTGATTGAAGGTGCATCTGGGGTTAGGAGTGCTACTGTAGTATCCCCAGAAGAGTTAGACAGATGGACCAAGGAGCTGGAAAAAGAGACCACTCCCCAACCCAAAGCATTAGAAATATATAAATTGAGAATAGAAATAGAAGAAATGATGGCTGGAAATGTAGGAGTTGAGCGCCTAAGCTCATACAATGAAGAGGAATTATTGTTTATCAGCAAAAATCTTACCCGAAATGCTAGAATGCTCCATGAAAGGATAATGGATACAGCCACAGAAATGGGAATTGATGTTAGTCGCTCCAAAATTCTTCAGAAACCCTACCGATTAGACTTTTCAGACAAAGATTTAGAAAACCTAAATGTGATGGGAAAACAGATCCAAGTAAAGGAGTTGTTAAAGCTTTTGCAAAAATGGGGAGAGGTGGGAAAATGGAGAACCCGCTGGGCAAAGAAAAAGGAAGACAGTAGAGCGAAATCACAAACGTCAGAATATATGCTGAAAGAAGTAAATCCCGCAGAAAAATTGTGTCCCAGAGAGAGGTCCCGGGAGGGAAATATGTCCATGTCCCTTGGTCCCGACAGGATATTGTGTCATTTACAAATGACTTCCCGAAATTACGGGAGAAGCCTGTTGATTGGTACAGGCAGGTAGAACGCTTCATAAAAGTTCAGAAATGTCTGCTGAAAGACCTGGATGGGTTTTTCGACATTGTGGTCCCTGTAGATCTATGGACCGACTGTAAAATTGAAATTGATTGGCCCAGTGAGGAATTTCCCAGA
The DNA here is from genome assembly GCF_964263255.1 of Lissotriton vulgaris. Taxonomy (NCBI): domain Eukaryota; kingdom Metazoa; phylum Chordata; class Amphibia; order Caudata; family Salamandridae; genus Lissotriton; species Lissotriton vulgaris. The sequence continues at coordinate 1,074,714,394 of NC_141689.1, read as the reverse complement.
GATGAGAAAACAGGAGCGCCTGCACCTGAAGTAATGAGGAAGTATGAACAAGTCATACAATATCTCAAGAAAAAGGTTCCCGCAAAAGAAACAGATTGGACCCGAATAGATAGAACCACCCAAGAACGTGATGAAACTGTTCACTCCTATTATGAAAGGTTACTGCAAGTGTTTAAAACATACAGCGGTATCGATAATGTGGACATGAAAGACATGACACATTTCAGTTACAGATTTGTGCTAGGATTAAGGCCCGAAATCTCCCAATGGATTAGAGACAATAAAATCAGTTGGCAGGGAAAACCAATAGATGATGTCCTGAAATACGCAAAATACTGCGAAGATGAAATCGAAAACAAAAGGAAGGCCCTCAAGGAAAAGGTAATGTGGGCACAGGTGAAGTTGGCTGAACAACAAGAACAGCAGTTAAGTAACTTGAATTCTAATAAGAACTCACAGAATACCACTGGTGGGGGAGGAGGAGGAAAGCCCCGAACTAAATTGAGTAGAGAAGAGGCTATGAAAAAATTCCCTTGTCACGGGTGCGGCCAGATAGGGCATTGGAGAGACGAGTGTCCACACCTGCAGGCCGGTAATGCCCCTGTAAATGGTTTAAACCCACAGGTGCAGAAAGAGGGGACGAGGAAGAACCAGCAACAGGTAAAGCTACCTCCAGTACCTCGCGCTCCTAGACAAAATTTTAAGACTCAGGGTCAGCAGAATGAGAGGGCGGAAGTATGGGAAGTCGAGAATGAAAGAGATGCAGTCATTCCACAGTACTTGTTAAATGACACCTTCCTCTATGAAAATCAAGATTGACGGGGCCTGAGAGGGGAGGATGAGGAGTGCGTGCTTGGCGCCTCCTTACCGGTAGACCAGACTGGACCATACATTGAAGGAAAGGTTGAGGGAAAAGACGTCACCTTTCTGTTGGACACTGGTGCTACCAGATCTACTGTAAGAACAGTGGATGTTCCTAACCTACCCCTCTCGGGAGAAGCGATCCAAGTAGTGGGCGTCTCAAATCAAATAATAAGTACTCCAGTAACTGAACCAATGGAAATCTCCATAGGTAATTTCAAGGAAATGCACAGATTTGTGGTCTGTGATTCTAGTCCTGTGAATCTGCTAGGACGCGATTTGTTGTGCAAGATGCATTGTACCATCTATTGCACACCAAAAGGCGTCGAAATTCAGACCCCCGATGAAGATGGCCTGTACAAATTGATGCTGGTCAGACAAGATGCAGATATCAAACCGTTAACAGTTGAGGATTTACCTGAAGAACTCCAGTTAAGAGTAGTCCCAGAAGTGTGGGATTTCACAGGAAAGGATGTTGGCTTGATGGCGAATGTAGACCCAGTTAAAATATCGATAAAAACGAATGCTGTATATCCCAAAACCAGACAGTACAAAATGAGTGCAGAAGTGAAAGCAGGAGTAGCGACTGAAATTACCAGGCTGCTTGAAGCGGAAATAATAGAAGAAGTGATGAGCAGCCCCTGTAATTCGCCTATCATTGGGATCAAAAAGCCTAGTGGAAAGTACCGGGTAGTGCAAGATTTGCGCAAGGTAAACCAGATTGTCGTGCCTTGCTGTCCTATTGTGCCCAACCCTGCAGTGATACTATATCAGATTCCCTGGAATGCAGAATGGTTCACTGTCATCGATCTGTGTCATGCATTCTTTTCCATCCCGTTGCATCCCGAAAGCAAGTTCCTTTTCAGTTTTGAATTTGACAGCCATATCTATGTCTGGAATCGTGTCCCCCAGGGGTACACCGAAAGTCCATCGATTTTCAACCAGATACTAAAGAAGTGCCTTGAAACTCTGGTGCTGCCGAGAGAATCTGTTCTAGTGCAGTACATAGATGACCTATTGGTGGCATCTAAAACCCAGACCGACTGTGTCACCGACACCATTGCCTTGCTGAATCACCTAGGAAAGGGAGGACATAAAGTGTCACCTGACAAGTTACAATTTTGCAAAAACTCAGTGAAGTATCTGGGGCACCAGATAGAAAAAGGAATCAGGAAAGTCACTACCAAAGGAATCAAAATAATAAAAGCCATGGAACTGCCCAGAACTCAGAAAGAAGTAAGAATGTTCTTAGGGGTAGTGGGTTACTGCAGACAATGGATTGTAGGATTTGCCGCGCTAGCAAGACCCCTGATAAAAATGACCAAGAAAGGAGTAGAAGACCCCGTCAGCTGGGACAATGAAAGCATGAACGCTTGGGTAACATTGAGGAATTGTCTATGTACCGCTCCTGCATTGGGTATGCCTGACTACTCTAAATCTTTTGAGCTTTTCTGTGACACAAGAGAAAATTGTGCTCTTTCAGTCCTGACCCAGGAGCACGGACTAATTAGGAGACCGGTGGCCTATTTTTCAGCCACTCTAGATCCGGTGGCTGCTGGATTACCGGGGTGTCTGAAAGCAGTTGCTGCTACTTGCGTCAGTCTGGAACAGAGTGAAAACATTGTCATGGGACATCACGTCACTGTGTATGTTCCTCATTCTGTTGTAATCCTGCTGACTAGAACTAAGACCCAGTACCTCACACCTAGTCGGCTGACTAAGTATGAAAGAATTTTGATTGGTGCTGAAAATGTAACCATTTCTCGGTGCAATGTCCTAAACCCAGCGACACTGTTACCTGTCCCTCTGGATGTAGACCAAGAAGAGGAAGGGGAACATAATTGCATCGATTTGACTGAGTTCAGTACAAAGCCCCTTCCAGACATTCGTGAAATAGCACTACTCGATGGGGATAAGACAATGTTCGTGGATGGCTCGTGTTTAAGACATGAGAGTGGGGGCCTAAGTGCTGCCTATGCTGTGGTTACGTTGACAGAAACCATAGAAGCATCTTACCTGAGCGAGGTGAAATCTGCACAAGTGGCAGAGCTCATCGCGTTAACTAGAGCGTGTAAGAGGGGTAAGAACAAGAGAATAACTGTTTACACAGACAGCCAGTATTGTTTTGGGGTTGTTCATGACTTCGGACAATTGTGGTTGCAAAGAGAATTCATGACTTCCTCAGGCACCCCTATCAGAAACGGAAAGGTGGTGCATAACTTACTGGAAGCTATCCAATTGCCCAAAGAATTGGCTGTGGTCAAGTGCGCGGCTCACAGATCTGGAAATGACGATGTGACCGCCGGTAATAGGTACGCTGACCAAATTGCCCAGTTCTGTGCCCGATACCACATGTCACTCCAAATTGCATTGTGGGGTGGAACCAGCTGCCAACTTATGTTGTTTGAGAATGTGTCAACGTGGGAAGAATTAAAAGATTTGCAACAGGCAACAGACAGACAAGAAAAAGGAAGGTGGGGTGCAAATGGATGCAAGTTGAGAGATGATGGTGTGGTGGTGAATTCGACTGGGGTGCCTGTACTGCCTGATAGCTTGATCGACCCCATGATCAGAATGATACATGAACCAACACATATGGGAAGAGACGCGATGTGTCGAGTGTTTGACAAGGTGTTCTGTAATTCAAAGTTCAGGAACCAGGCGGAAAGGCTTTGCCAGAGGTGCCTAGTGTGTCAGCAGTTCAATGCAGGGAAAAGGACTGTGGTAGAACAAAGTACGGTTGGAAAGGCAATAGGTCCCTTTGTCAGAATGCAGGCAGACTTTGTAACCATGCCTAGGTGCAAAGGGTATAGATACATTTTAGTCATAGTTTGCCTATTTTCCCGGTGGGTGGAAGCTTATCCCGCTAAGAAAAATGATGCCCTAACTACTGCCAAATTGTTGCTCAGGGAGTTGATACCTAGGTATGGAATCCCAGAGACAATCGAAACGGACCAAGGTGGGCATTTTGCCAACGATGTCCTAGAGGAACTCTGTAAAGCATTCAAAATGAAGCAAAGACTGCATTGTGCCTACCATCCAGAGGCTTCTGGAGTAGTGGAACAAATAAATGGCACCCTGAAATCCAGATTGGCCAAAATGTGTGATTCCACAAAAATGAACTGGATAGAGGCTTTACCCCTTGTGCTGATGAGTTTGAGAAGTATCCCGAACAGAAAAACTGGCCTGAGCCCCCATGAAGTGTTGATGGGAAGAGTGATGCGACAGGCATGGGTACCCGGACACAAACTGCTAAGCATTTCTGATGATATGGTACTAGAATACTGCAAGCAGCTGGGTGACCAAGTGCGTTCTCTCTCTCAGCAGATTGGAGAGACAGAAGACGAGTGGCCAAAGACTCCAGCACACAACTTGCAACCAGGAGATTGGGTGGCGTTAAAGAAACACACCCGGAGCAGTTGCCTGAAACCAAGGTGGGGAAAGCCACGACAAGTGATCCTCGTCACTACAACTGCTGTAAAGTGTGCGGGCGTACCGAAGTGGATCCACGCCAGCCACACAAAGCGAGTAACTGGAGAAAACGCGACTGAAGCTGAAGGCAGCGCAGCTGAGGAAGCTCCCGAGGAGGAGAGTCCAGAACTAGCTGACATCGAACTGCCGAGCACAAGTCGAGACGTTGAGTGGTTCCCTGCCGACGACCAGGTTCATGATCCAATACGAACCCGGAAATATTCCTACTTAGACAGTGAGTGGGATAGTCCAGGTGAGCTAGAAATAGACGAAGCAGATCAGGTCAACGAGAATCACATCACACCTGATCAGGAAGTAGGCCAAGTAGAGTCAGATAAAGACACCGAAACTCCTCCGGAGACTCCAGAAAGTGGAGAGGGACAGTTAGAAATTAGAGCTGACGTTCATGCAGGAGAAAGCGAAGAGATCGAAGAGCATGAACAGGAACAGATAGAACTAGATCAAAGTGCTCAGACAACGGAAACAACAGTAATCGGAAATAAAAAGCAAGTGCGATTTGATTCTGAGCAGGGTCAGAATAGGGACCAGGCAGAAGACATAGATGAAAGACCTGGAACAAGTCAGTCAGGTAGGGAAAAAGAAGTGCCACAACCAAAAGTAAAGAGAGTACACGAAGATGGCCAAGTTTCCTCTACCACTGGGAGGCACGGAGGCAGAAGTGCACCCCGATACGTCAAAAGACTAAGACTCAGACTAAAGACAGTCGAAGAGAAACTGAAAGACCGAAAAAGGGCTGAAAGTGAAAGAAAGGCAGCCCAAGGAAAATCGCTGAGAAAAAGCGACAGACTAAAGAAACAGAACCGACTGTATCGGAGCCCTGAGTGGACTTACTTTGTGTTGGAGGAAATAGACGAACCACACCACAGTGGCAACAGTGACGACGAGTCCATTGCTGATCGGAGTTCGGACGAAGACCCTCCTTGAGAGAGCCCCGAAGTGAGCCTTTGGTGCCAAGAAACGAAGAAGGATAGCAAAAGCCACCTGTAAGCTAAAAATGTCTGATCCGAATGTCTCTGGAAGGTCCCGATGTGGGTGTCTTAAAACTTGCTGTAAAATATGCTTGTGTAGTATAGCAATGCTAATAATAATGTGGATAGCACTAACAGTTTTTCTACCTTTTATGATAAGCAAAAATCCAAATTTGTCCCCTACTGATCCAGAAGCAGTAGACGTAGGGGTTGTACAGACTGTAGAAACACCACGAAACTTAGAAAGACGCGACAAACAAGTAGGCTTGACACACACACGACCTAATTTAGAAGCATCAGATGAGGATGGACTACACTTCCACAAAATGAGAAACAGGACACATTTGAATGTTTTTGCTAATTTGTTGGTGCATTACGTAGAAGCTATGGAAATAGAAGACTGTTATGTCTGCATGAAGCTACCCACCTCAGTGGCTGAAGGCGTGACATACCACCACCTACCTTTAACTTATGGAATTTCCTGCAGTATCTTAGCTAGCTTGTTCTATAGAAGCACTTTGCAGTACTATTATTCAAATGATGACGTAGTATTTTCTGAACTTCCTATTAGAGGACATTTGAACCGTGTACATACTACCAGTGACGTGACTCGTTATATGGGAGAATATTTTCTGACTATAGGCAACATAGATTTAGATGAAGCAAGGCAAGGAAATCTGACCTGTTCTCTACAAGAGCAGGAAAAGATGTTCATTAAGATGGCAGACAGAAGGAGAGAAAAGTTTCAAAAGAAAGCAAATGACGAAAAAGATAGAGTCCCTAGGTGGGCTGAGCACATGGATAACACCTCGCAAGGCGAAGCTAATCCTGCCTTGTTGCTGGATTTTGAACGAAAAGGGAAACTTTGTATCCATAGGGAAAAGACAGAGTACTATAACAATGTATTCATCGGTTCCAGCGAGTGTGAACATAATTACAAGGTAATTGGAGGTTGGGGTTTCAAAAATGGGTCAGAACCTGTGTTTCCCGGAATATATTATATATGTGGGAACAAGGCTTATTTCAAATTGCCGGATCACTGGTATGGAAGCTGCTACTTTGGCATTGTTTTCCCGAAAATATACCATGTGAATAATGCAGCTGGAAGCGATGAAGAAACTAATGGCTTAGTGCGTAGTAAACGTGAAAGTGTAGGTGAAATTATAGGTGATATTTTTAGTGCACTGATACCTGGAATGGGGGTAGTTCTGAACACCCATAGAATCTGCAAATTGTCTACAGTAGTGGACCGGTTATCAACGGACACTGCTGCTGGATTCCTGATGGTCAATACTGAAATGGTTGCGATCAGATCAATGGTTTTACAAAACCGGCTTGCCCTTGACACCCTATTAGCAAAAGAGGGCGGAGTCTGTAGAATGCTGAAAGCGCAACATTGTTGCACTTACATTCCAGATAAAAGTATCGAATTAAAACAATATGTGAAGAACATAACTAATTTGGAGAAAGAACTCAAACCATTGGAGGTTGACAGTGCCTGGACGAGACTGACTGGAGGTCTCTCCTCTATAGGTAGTTGGTTTTCTAACCTAGGTAGAAATATTTTGTGGAAAATACTGATGCCAATAGTCGTGATAGGTGTGGTCGTATTGATTATCTTTATCTGTTGCAAATGCCAAAAATGCAAAAAGAAGTCTCTAGAACCCAAGAGGGGGGTGAAGAGAAATATTGATGAGCTAGAATTAGAGGAATTAAGAAATGAAGTCTACAAGAAGGTGAAAAATCACCACTCTCATAGAGAAGCTGAAAGAAAACTCAACAACAAATTTGTTGAAATACAAATGAGTGATGTGGATGAATGAAAAGTTGGCATCTGTTTCCTTTATGTGGTGATGATAGTAAATATCATCAAAGAGGGGATTGATGGAGCAAGGATTCGCACGTAAAGCGCCTTGTTCCCGTGCAAGAACCTCGCCTAATGTATAATCCTATTAAAATAATTGTTTGTCATTTATTATATGTTTTCCCATACCCGCGGGTGTCCCCAGGATGCTTGCTCGTATGTCTTTTCCATATTAACGAAGCTTGCACTAAAGAATCGGCTGCTTCGCTGACATTCAGTCTGCGCATGCGTCGGTCATACCCATGTGATGTGACGCACTCGCATTCTGGAGGGAATTTGTGCTCATGCGCACTGTTGCAAAAATGGCCGCTTGACTCTCACCACGCTCTCCGCTTGCTACTGCTGCTTCAGCCTATCTGTCTTTTCGCACTAAACAGTAACGCTATAGTCATTATAAAGTAAGGGTTGGTTAGAATTTTATCATGGTATACAGTGTGATCATTTTTGATGTGATTTTAATTTGTTCTCGCTTACTTTTCATGTACCGCGTCTTTGTGGGCTGGGGCATACGTGAGCAACGCCATACTGAGGCTCCTCTGAACCCTGTCATGTGACTGGGGAAAATCCTAACTGCGCAGAAGCTGAGACAAGCCAGCTGGCTCCTGAAGCACAATGCGCCTGAGAAGTTCCCTGGGAAAGCAGAGTCTTACCTTGGACGATGCAACTCTGTTGCTACCTAATGTGAACTCTTGTTGTACTGATGTATTCTATGCATGAGAACGTGAACTCAAGGGGCGGGTAGAAAATTTTTATATTTGAGAAGAAAAAGTTGAATTCTAGGAGGTGGTAATGATCGCACCACCTCTCCTGACCAATCATAATGTGGGAAACTGTCACTTGCAACATTAGTGGGTGGTCTGAGGGACCCCAAAATAGTATAATTGCCCTAGTTTAGCTTAGGAAAATTGTCCGACTTGTCCGAGTAGCAGACCTGTCACTGACCCTACGATCTCAATAGGTGCTCAAGCTGAAAGTGCTGCGGAGCACTCTGTCCATACTTTCCACAAACTCCTAAGGGGTGGAAAATCCTAAGTGCTGGCGAAGCACTTTGCTGGGGAATTCGAAAATCCAATCGGGGTTTCTGGCGGATTACTGGCAGAAGGGGGTAACGCAGGCGTTGCCGTCCGAAGCTGCGGGTGTTGGTCGTACCCTGGGAGGCCCAGCCCTTTGACCTGAACCAGAGGGGTATCCTGTCCTGATCTGTCCGTGGGCTGTACCTGTTCGCATTCTGGTATTCCTTTTCTGAGGGTCCTTGTCCCCGTCTTCCCATCTGACCCGTGGCCAGGGTTAGTCTTCAATCTGAATTAGGTAAATATTCGTCCGTGGGTTGCAGCTCTCTCTCTCTTTCTCTCTCTTAATTCTTTCAGTTAAACACTTTCGCCAGTGATACTGCTCTATCACCTTTAAAGCAAATTGAATGTGATTGCTTAGTAGGTTTGTTCCACTTCTCTCCCCCCCTTTAGAAAATTGCCAAACTGTTATATTTTATTAGTATGTTCCAGTATTTCCCTTTCCTTTAGTTGATTGCAGTGAATTTAGTAAGAATAGTTTAAACACTTAGGATAAGTACATGTTTTAGGTCCCAATCTTAAACTCGTGTCCTAGTATAAAATTGCAGTGACTAGTTCTGTTCTAAAATTCCTACCTTTAGTCTTCCCATATATTCTAATGGTTATAATTCTAATACAAAGTTACTTATTGGTGTTGATTTTGATGTTTGATATATTATTCTGCATATCGCTTATTGTCTTGGCATCTTCTCTTTGAACCCTTATATAAAGTTTTAAACTTCATCAGGTGTCTGTGGTCATTTTACAGAAATTGTGGATAAGTATGTACTGAAGTATAAAGAATATATTTTTTCTAGGTTCCCTGTCTACTATTTTCCCTTATAGCTCCAGGTCCGTCGAAAATTCGTGCCTGTGGTACATGGTAAGCAGAGGTATAACCCAAACCTTAATTACTCATAGAAGCGTGCAGCAGAAGCCATCACCCAGTTCACCCCAAATGTCAATGGTGTATTAAACTTTTATGCACGCCAGGGCCCAGTGCGTGTAAGTAATTGGTGAATACGGTGACCCGGGTGAACTGCGCGCTCTATCAATATCGCCCTATATCTATACTAAACTGTGACTATAACATTTTTACCCAAATAATGGCAAAGAGACTTGGACGAGTAGTAGGCACTTTGATTAATTCTAATCAAAAAGGTTTTGTTGCAGGAAGACACCTACAAGAATTAACCCATGAGCTAATTGGAGCAGTGGATATAGCTATGAGCGAGAAAATACCTCTGTCCATAATTACTGTCGACGCTGCAAAAGCGTTCGACAGAGTTAATTGGATATATTTAAGTGAGGTGTTAAAAAAGTTTGATGTAGGAACTAATATCCTAAAGATGGTAGAAAAAATCTACAACCTACCTAAAGCCAGAATAATAATAAATGGAGAATTGACTGACCAAATCTCAATTAAGAGGGGGACACGCCGGGGTGTCCCTTATCCCCAATACTATTTAATTTAGACTTCGAGCCCGCAGCAGAATGCCTCAGGAATCACCCAGACATTGTTCCCTTTTTATATCAAGACTGGCGTAAAAAAGTATCTCTCTATGCCGATGACCTCATGATTTTTACATCTGATCTAGAGGAGGCTCTCATAGCTACTGAGGATACATTAACAAAATTTGGGAAAATATCGGGCTACTTAATAAATAAGTCCAAAACAGAAACCATGACTTGGAATGAGAACTATCAAAGTCCTTATAATAAAGAAAAAATCAGATATTTGGGTATCGACTTGGTCAAAGATCTAGATAAGGTAGCACAAGTTATTCTCCAGAAGATACAGGGGGAGGTCAAGAGATTATTGAATATATGGAAAGGCCTACCCCTGACGATTTTAGGGAAATCGAATATTCTAAAAATGTCAATCTTGCCGAAGTTTACGTTTATTTTTAGTGCAATCCCTTTAGAATTTAATAGGGAATACATAAAGAGAATCCAGGGAGAGTTATCAAGCTTTATATGGTCATCCAAAAAACCTAGAATTGCTTGGACTAAAATAAGAAGAAAGAAAAATCAGGGAGGGCTAGCTACCCCGGACATCCTGGAATATTGTAGAGCATTTCAATTTAAAAATATAAGAATTATGCTAGGTCCATATGAAGATTACCCATTATATTTACAGAAGTTAACCAAGAATACTAGCCACTTCCTTTTTAAATTCGGCCACCCAAAATTTTTCAAAAAAATTAAATTGAAGACTCTGAGGGCAGCGGCTAAATCTTGGTACTGTGTCAGATCGACAGTGAATATTCCACTCTATAGTGATAATGCCCCAATATGGAACTCACCTACTACACCGGAGTGTCTCAAAGACTCCCTTGCAACTCCCCTAAAAACAGCAGGAATAGTGACATGGGGACAACTGCTATATCAGAATAAACTCTTGGAGTGGGAGTTTCTGAATCAAATCACAAATTCATCACTTTCTAAATTCAAGCATTACCAACTCTCGAGTTGGGCAAAGTTTGTGAAGGAAAACAAAACTGGCAATATCCCACTGGAAAAGAAAATGTTGGAAAAACCCTTCAAGAAGGAAATATCATTCTGGTATAGGGCTCTCATAGTTGCAGGGGAGGAAGAATTTCGGATTCCGGAAAGAATTTGGGGGAAAGAGCTGCCAACGTTGGATACGAACTATTTATGGCAAGTATCAATGAGTTAATGCTGGTCAATAGTAACATCTGCGGCATTAAAAAGAAACCACTTATATACCACCCACAGAGCTTATTGGACGCCGGATAAATTATCCAAATTCAGCGGAGCTACGGTGAAGTCATGTCCAAAATGTGGTTTAATGAAGGCCAATGACCTACACATGTTCTGGCAGTGCCCCCATCTCGACGGTTTCTGGAAGGAAGTGGGTAAGACTATCGAAGAGGTATTGGGAAAACGGCAAACTGTGAGTATTGATTTAATATTATTTGGGGTATTTGGCTCTCCAGCAGTCAAATTAACAAAACATGAAGAAAATCTACTGTTTATTTTAATCCTCTTGGCTAGGAGGGAGATTTGTCTAAAATGGATTATGCCAAATCCACCTACTAAGGGTGAGTGGCTCACGTCAATTCTAAGAATTTATAGATTAGATAAAAAGAAGAAACCTTTTTCTAAAAAATACAAATTTTGGGAGGTATGGGAGAGTCATCATACTAGCGGCTAAAGACTTAACGAAAATGAGGTGGCTCTTGGGGTGTTTTTTCTCTTTTTTTTTTTTCTTTTTTTTCTTCTCTTTTTTTTTTTTTTTTTCCTGAGTCCTATGATTAGTGCAAGCAACAATTCATGTGAAGGCCAAATAGAGTAGCCAGAATGGCTAGCTCAATCAACCCCGGAAAGTAACCTTCAAAATAAGTAAATGGAAGTAAGGGGACCCAATTTTCCCATTAAGATAAATTCCGGAATCCACCAGGATGGTGGGAAGGCAAGAGAAGAAAGGGAAAGGGTGACCCTGATTCTCCTTACTTAAAAGTTGCAAAATGAGGACTTACAAAAAAAAAAAAAAAAAGAATGAAAATCGTTGCACTAACATGGAGTAATACTTCGCCATACCCCAAGGATATAGAACGGGAGATTCTTGGTGGAAGCGGTTTAAAATGGAATTCAAACCGGGCAAAACCATTTTAGAAGTACTAGGATTTAAGATGAGCAAATTGGGCAATTACAATAATCCACACTAGAATCTTTCATTTTTTATTCTTTACTTCAGGTCATAGTGCAATTAAAGAAAAAGGCAAGTGTGGTAAAGCTTATTCAGGCGTATTGAAGGGAGACAATAGATTCCCTGGCCGATAGGAGAAGAATATCCAATAGATACCTCCAAAAGTATGATTCCACAATTGGTTATGAATGAAGTGGGTTATACAGATCTTTTGAGTATAAACAAACTAATAGATAGGATCACAACACTATATCCTGTTGTCTTAAAACCTAACTGTAGAGTTGTCTTCATTTTCTAGATGGAATGTGGAATCATCTGGATGGGTGGAATATTATGCTTTGAATGGGAATGGGATTAAAGCTGTGAAGCTGAAGAGCAAGCTGGAGGTATTTTACTTTGTCTTGTACTTAACAAAAATAGTACTTGAACTTTACACTTTCTGGAAATCATCTTTACGCTAACCTTTTAATTTAAACAGAATTATCATAGGAATGCTTCGACAATTTTGCGGAGTTCCCTGATTTTGAAAGTTTGATCCACATCCTGTAAGGGGGGACGCACTAGAGATAGCCCCCTTGACAACTAAAGGAGGTATGTTTGAAACATTATTGTTCTTTCTCCTATACTTCTATTCTAAGAGTAAGGATGGGGAGTGCAATAGCAATATGAGTTGTAGAATAATTGTGATTTATGTTCTCAATCTCTCTATTAGGATAAACTTCTGTTGAGAACAATTGGGAATACTTAGAAATTAGGTGAGTTCAAAATAAATGAAGGAATAAAAAGATGTGGTACTTTTGGCAGTATGAGTGGCATGATACCTCCCAGCCCCTATAAAGATAGTTGGTCCAGTTCTGTGTTAAACGGGGGGGGGGGGGCGAAACTCAGGGCAATCCCCTAGTGTTTTTTTGTTAAAAAACTAAATACTGGTTTTGAAAGGGGACTTTTGTCGCAGTAAAGGCCTTGAGATCAACGCCGACAAGACAAAATTCATGATTTTTAACCCGCCAATGTCCACTCGCGCAAATCCATTACTGGGCAATGTATGCCTGGAAAGGGTTACGACTTTCCAGTACCTGGGTGTTACACTTCATGAAAATTTGTCATGGGGACCGCAAAAGGCGAAATCCCATATGAAACTTTCACAGCTGTCGGGTGCCACCTCAAAGGTTTCCAACTCCTCAAGCTTTAGGCCAGTGAGCCCTGCCCTGGAGATCTACAAGACGCAAGCAAGGGCTGCTGCTCTATATGGAGGTGAGCTGTGGGGTCACTGTACTGCCCCGGTAATCATAAAAGTTGAGTCCAAATTTGTGAGGCGATTATTATCGCTTCCCCAGAGTACCCCATTAACACCACTGAGGCTAGATTTGGGAATGACGCCCATTGCGGACGAGTTAACAGTAAAACCTCTAAGGTTCTGGCACAGACTATGGACCACTCCAGATCTCATAAATTACAGGGATGAACTCAAACAGATCCTGAGCTTTAACTGTGTGGACAAAAGTCCCTGGCTTGCGTTCATCAAGCGTGAACTTTTAAGTTTAGGACTACAGCCCATGTGGGAAGAGCCAGATAGGGCCTGTGGCAGGATCGCACGGAAAATGTTCACTAAAATTTACAAAGGGCAAAAGCTGGAACTTTTATCTACGGCCCCTAATGTAGGCACCCTCACTAATTCCTTCTTTGAATTCAAAAATTCGTATCATTTCGAGGACTTCATAGATGTGTCTTCCCGATTTCAGCTCGGAAACTTTTTATCCAAAGGCGACATGGCACTTTATCCCTGAAGGCCGTCACATCCAAGTGGACGGCCTCCTCTAACAAGTCTTGCCCGGGCTGCAGCTGGGACTTAGAAGATGCACTCCATGTTCTCTTCTTTTGTCCAGCATACACAAAATCAAGGAAATATTGGCTGATACCACTGTGCAGAAACCTGGGTTTTAAACATTGCTTGGATGCTTTTAGAATTTTTAAAACCCGTACACTGAGCTTTATTGTTTTTGCACTCTCTAAATTTCTGCTAGCTATGTGGTGTAAGAGGCGTAAACTAGTAGAAATCGATTGCTAGCCTTAAAGATTAGAAACAAGTGTGCTGAATTTGATTCTATTTTTAATTAATTTTAATGTGGTATAGTTGAGTGGGTATTTTTGCCTGCACGAAAATATTGTCATGTGTACATAAATGAATTTTAAATGTTACCTGCCTTCCCTTCCCCCTTTCTTCCCTTTTTCCTTTTACTGTGTTCTCTTTTATGGCCAAACTGGCCGAAATAAAGAATTTTTGAATTTGAATTTGAAAGGGGAAATACATTGGCCTTTTAATGTGTGACTGGAGGGATATCATGAAGACACAAGAGGAGCCCAAAATGGATAGAAGCTTATATCTATTCTGTATTTTCATACAGGGATTCTCCAAAAGTATCTTGATGAGAAACATTAATTCTTTATTGTCTTGAAGAAGGTTACTTGATCCTGATTTATAGCACCGAAACTCATCAACAGTCTTATTTATGGTTAAATTTGAGGAACATTGTGCTGTATGTTAAACAATGAAATTACACAATTTCTCTAATTGATTTCTTCAAATTAACCTTTTTTAATGTCAAAAGTATATGTCTAATACCCTGTCTCTCTTGAATTATTGTGGTGTTTTTAAATTGTTGGTAAAAGTTTGCATCATGAAATGTTTTTAACTGTTTTATTATGATTTTATATTCATATGTATGATCTAAAAAGCTCTTTGATACAATATTAAATATTGAATAACAATTTTTAATGGTTTTGGCCTTCCCTTTCAAGACTGGTTGGTGGTACCTCTGAATGTTTTGAGGTGTATGAGTCAAGTAGTTCCTCTGAATGTTTCAAGGTGTGAGAGTCAAGTAGTAGAATACAAGTTCTCAAAGAGCCTTTTGTTTTTATAAAAAGCCATTTGTGTGCCAGTGCAGGGGAAAGCTCAGGGATACATCATATTGTTGTAAATATGATGCATCCCTTTGCTTTGAAAGTACCATAGTGCGGTGCCAAAAGCCATTTGGCTGCACTGCATTACTTCCGTGTAAATATGGCCCAATGTTTATAGGAATGTGGCTCTCTGAAATGTCCCTCGATTACAGATGTATTTGAGAAGCTCATTATATTTACATTTTTTTATCTACCTTTTCCCTTCGTACCATGTAAAATCTTTTGTTAAATTATGCCAGATTATAACAGGATGGGCATTATGGTGTTTTTAAAAGATCTGATTCAGGAAAAACACAAATAATACATGAGAGACTGCAATAATTTCTTGAATAGTTAATTATGATTTGCAGGTATCATTACTGTACCTTATCATACATCTTTGAGCACTTTCTGGGTTATTTTAAAAAGTCCTTCCTCCTTAATAAGCCTACAATATTTTGAATCAAGTCACATTTTATTGCTCGTGGAGCAGGGGCAAAGGTAAGCAAATAAAGGGGCACATATATGAAACTATGTCATGGTGCAGCGCAGTGCAGCAGGTCATCTTGCTGCACTATGCCGTAGGGAAATGGCCGGAGTGCGGTCGATTTAAGGGAATACGGCCCATTTCTGTTCTTGCCCTTGTACCCTGGTGCCAGAGTGCATGTGTTGCCTCCAGGATTTTTTTTTGTGCAGGAAGAGGCACTTTTTCCTGAGGCATATTCCTCTATGTGTGCTGAAAAATGCAGCACACATAAAAAGAGGAAGTAACAAGGAGAAAAAAATAAATTTCCCCTAGTAATGCTTCCCTTTGGAAGCGTTAAGATTTTGGCACAATTCCAGGTTTACAAGTTCTTGTAAATCTAGGAATGCGTAAAAATCCATGGGAGTAGCGTGGGAACACCCACGCAATGCCCATGGAACGCCTACCCAGGACAGAGTAGCGCAATGCAGTGATGTGCACTGTGGTGCACTGTTTCAGATGTATGAATCCACTCAGAGCCATGCAAAGTGGCTTTGAGTGGCTTCAGAGATCAGTCTTCGAAGTTTGCGTCACACATGTACCACGTCGCATGGTGCAAATGCGGCGCAACCCTTTGACACTTACGGCAGTGTTTTATGAAATAATAACGTAGAGTAGCCGGTCCCCTTGCTGTACTGTGTGATAGGGAAAAGGCAGGAATGCACCATACGTAACAATATACAGCAAATTCTCATTTCCCAGCTCTGCCAATGCAGGCAGGGAAACGGTCTTAGGAACGTTGCGTTAAGAACACGTGCCGTTTCCCCGCAAGCTGAACAATGCAATGCTTGCCTTAACCACGTATATGCCTTAACCACACATATGCATGGTTAAGGCAGTCAGCGTGCTAGCTGTCTCAGTGGATGGTGGAGGAACTGGAAGGCATGCAGCAGTAAAGATGGACTGGGACATGGCAGGGTAAGTTGGGATGGGCCGGGGGAGGTGGGGGTAGGTTTTAGGGGGTTGGGGTAGGTTTTAGGGCTCAGGGAGAGATTCTGATGTTGTAGTAGTATTTAGGGGGCTGAGTTTTAGGGCTCTGCGCTGAGTGCAGGAAAGGGGCAGTTTTCAGGGCTGGGGCACTTTTTAGGGCTCAGGGCGGCGGGAGCAGGGCAGTTTTCAGTGTTAGGGAGAAGATTTAAGGACTCAGGGCTGGTGTGCTGGGGTTGCAGTAGTTTTCAGGTGCTGAGTTTCAGGGCTCAGGGCAGGGGGCTGGAAAGGAGGAGTTTCAGGGCTGGGTCAGATTTTAGGGCTCAGGGCGAGCAGGAAAGTGGATGTTTTCTGAGCTGAGGGGAAGTTTTAAGGGCTCAGGGTGGGAGTACTGGGGTCAGAGTAGTTTCTTCGGGCTAGAGGTCGGGTTTTAGGGATAAGGATAGGGGGTCAGGGTACTTTATAGGGCTGGGGTGGCCAGAATACATTGCAGAAGGGCTGAATTTTAGAGATCAGGGCAGGGGTGTGATCTCTACCACACATGCTCCTTTACCAAGCATGTCTTTATCATGAAATAATCTAGTGACCAAGGGGCAGTGACTATAAACACTCTGGACTCATTCCTTAATAGAGCTGCAGATGCCCTGTCTAAAGAAAGAAATTGGGTTAACTGTACGCCGGCTATCCGCAGGAGAGGTGAGATACCCGCCACAAATTACAGGCTGACTGGACAATGTTATAAGTGATGTATGTCCCTCCCTTTCTAATGTCAGCGTATCATCTCTCTCTCCCATTCTTACAGCTGTCACTGAAGGAGATCATGGTTCCCCTGAGGAACCGCCATTGGAAAAAGAAAATAGGAAGTGGGAGGTTGTTCAAACCCCCTACAGTGGTCACCAGCGCTAGGTTAGTATCTAATGTTGACACGCCAATTGAAATTGATGCCCTCTATACCAAAACCATCTGCCAACTCCTTCAACCCCCATCAGATAGATTGAAAAGGATTGAAAATAGTTTAGTCCTGACATTCATGATATGGGACTGCCGCCGGGACTGCCATGGATACTGGGCTGAAGGCCTCTGCAGAGGGTGTGAGGGGCCGCTGTTTTCGGAGTATTCCTCACCCCCAACGAGCAAGTAACCTTGTGTTTCTTTCTGGGTGGGTTCAAGCACTCTGCTAAATTGGGGTGGCAGGCAGTTTTGAGTCCGTGTGGCAGGGAAGCAGGGAGGGCGGGAGTTCGGGGCATGGGGGGGTTATTAAGGTTTGATGGTTTGCATTGTTTGACTCTACTGTTCACACTGACAATCACTATAGTCACGTTATGCCGGATTTCACACACCGGGCAGACCAATACTGATCTGAGGACACTAGACACGTTACAGCATACGAATGTGGGCGCCCATGGGGATGGGTTTCTACCGGACACATTGCTGCCTCGTCCTATGGGGTCTGTATTTATATTTACTATTTTACGATGGCAGGATCGCCACAGCCCAGTAACGTGATGGCTGGTCCCGATGTGGGGCCTGTGCCGCCGCTACAAATAATGTCGTGGAATGTCAGGGGCCTGGGAGACAAGGTAAAGAGAGGGTTGGTTCTCCAGTGTATTAAAAGATTAAATTGCGACCTGGTCCTTCTTCAAGAGACACATTTAGTGGGTGCAGCTAGCAAGGCTTTAGATAGGCGAGGATACCGCATGGTAACACATTCAGACTTCACTTCGGGGTCCCGGGGGTCAGGCATCCTAGTGAAGAAGGCATCACGATTCATTCAACAGACTACTAAAATTGATGGTCATGGCCGCTTTGCTGCAGTCTGTGGGCATTGGGAGGGGATATCCATTAATGTGGTGTCTGTGTACATCCCACCAGCACTACACGCATCGGCACTTCCGGACCTGGGAAAGTTCCTCCTAGAGCTCCCGGACGGAGACCTAGTGGTGGGAGGAGACTTCAACGCAATGGCTCATGTCACACAAGATAGGTTCCCAACCCGGGCGAATTCACCAGGCCCGACCAGATTCAGTGAGTTCATGGAAGCACAGGGATTGGTTGACATATGGCGGGACTTACACCCCGAGGATCGGCAATACTCTTATTATTCAGCCACACACGATTGCCTATCCCGTATTGATTATTTTCTTACACTGGGGGGTGGCCGACTCACGAACAATGATGTACAGATAAGACCCCGGGGTATCTCAGATCATTGCTCCTTGACCATGACCATGTCCTGTACAGCGATAGCACGTAGGAGAATCTACCCAATCTACCCTGGATATCTCAAAATTCCTCACGTCCGTAAAGACTTAAAAAAAGCGACTAAACACTACTTTAATGAAAATGCGGGCTCAGTGTCCTCCCCAACGACCCTGTGGGAAGCATATAAGACAGTGCTGAGAGGGCAGGCGATTGCGACGATCGCGAGACATAAACGTACACAGAAGCAAGACCTGCTGACACTAGAACTAAAACTGGAACAAGCTAATGCGGCCCATATGGCACTCCCATCAGAGGACACACGCCACTCACTCCACCTCTGTCAACGGCAATATGATGATCTTCTCAGACGACGGACAATAGAAAATATTGAGACGACTGCGCATAGGGTTTATGATATAGGCGACAAAGCCAACAAGCTATTTGCCTGGCTAGATAAAAAAAGTGAAGGTAGCAGACACATTTTACAACTGCAGGATCCGACGGGGGCATACCATACACGCCCCTCTGAGATCATAGACATTTTAGCTGACCACTTCCAAGCAGTCTATACTCCAGGAGAGGTGGTCACGGCTGAGGCGGCAGAGTTGGCGCTTCAAGATATGCAGATCGAAACTCTATCACCGGAGGCAGTGTCCGAACTGGAGGCGGACCTAACGGAGGAGGAGCTCCGAACGGCAATTGGTGCGTTGCACACGGGTAAGGCGCTGGGCCCTAACGGGATTCCGATTGAGTGGTTCCAAGCAGTATCGGACACCCTGAGCTCACCACTGTTAGCCATGTTCGCAGAGTGTCGAGAAACGGGGGTTCTGCCCTTGGATCAACGAATAGCGACTATAGTGGCCATCCCAAAACCAGGTAAATCGGCCACGGACTGTGCGTCGTATCGCCCAATCTCGCTGCTCAACGCAGAAGCAAAAATTCTGGCAAAACTGATTGCGAATAGACTGACCCCGCACTTACAACACCTGATCCACCCGGACCAGTCAGGCTTCATGCCACATAGAAGCACGGCATTAAACCTCCGGCGTGTGCACGGGGCGCTGGCGCGAGCCCATTTGCTATGGGAGCTGGCAGCCATTCTGTCACTAGATGCCAGGATGGCTTTTGATATGGTGGAGTGGCAATATTTATTCGCAGTCCTGGCCCATATGGGTTTTGGCCCCAAATTTCTCTCCTGGATTAAACTCTTATACGCGAACCCGGTTGCACATATAGCAGCCAATGGCCACATCTCCCGAGCGATCCCTCTGGCCAGAGGGACGCGTCAGGGTTGTCCATTATCCCCTCTACTGTTTGCACTGGCGTTAGAACCGCTCGCTACTGTTATTAGGACTACACCACTGTTGAAAGGACTAACGTGGAGTGACACCTGGGAAGATAGAATATCCTTATATGCTGATGACATGCTAATTTATTTATCTAACCCAGAGGTAGGCATCCCGATACTGTTGGCAATCTGTGATAGGCACGGTCTGACCTCCGGATACACTATCAACTGGACAAAGTCAGTCCTCTACGTGCTACGCCGCTCCTCCTCGACAATTGCCCGTTGGTGATAGCCGATACTTCATTTAAATATCTGGGCATACACGTAACTGGCGACGCGGGTGTGTTTTACGATCAGAACTTGGCACCCCCGCTCACTTGCCTGAAGGCGGATGTACGTCACTGGAAAGCCCTGCCCCTCACACTGCTGGGGCGCGCGGCATTGTTTAAGATGATGGCACTCCCGTGCCTCTTATATGTGCTGGAGAACACCCCGGATCTGATCTCGCCTTCCTATTTCCGAAAAGTGACAGCAGTAATGACCGACCTATTATGGGGAGAACGTCCGCCCAGAATAGCGCATATTAAACTCAATCGTGGGTGGTATGATGGAGGGATAGCTTTGCCGAACATGCAGCTTTACTATTGGGCGTCACAGCTCAAAGTCATCAATTAATGGATCCACGCCCCACATGATGACCCGGCATATCTAGCAGATAGAGCGCAATTGGGAACACATAGTTCACTGGCCCCACTGTATAATCCAAGCCTACTGAAGCGATTGCTCGGTCCAACCAAACACACAGTAACATTATGGTATAGGACACTGACACGGCTTAAATGGAGGGGAGTCATAACCAAGCTTACTCCACTATGGGACACTAAACGGCTAGGCTGTCTTAGATCCAGTAAAGGTTTTACCCAATGGGATACTACTGGAATCTCGACGGTGGGGGACCTATGGACCACTACTGGGATGATCCCTTTCCCACACCTACAGCAACAATACGCATTAGGCCCCACTGAAACATATAGATACATACAGATTAGACACGCACTAATGGCAGTAATTGAGCCAGGGTCCACTGTTCCAGAGTCCTCACCTTTGGAAGACCGACTTCTCACAGACTTTATGCAAACACGCGCTACCTCGCTTACATACCTCAAGTTACTGAACAATCTCCCGGATCCCTTACAACGGTTGAAAGAGAAGTGGGAGGCTGAACTAGGTGCCATGGACGAGACAGATTGGAATGCCGCACTAGCATCACCAAGGGAGGCGGGGATTTCAGCCCGGTTTAGGCTCATACAACTTAAAATACTGCATAGAGTATATTACACCAGGACCTCTCTGCACAAAATGCACAGGGCGGAAACCCCGTATTGTCTCATGGGGTGTGGGGAGGAAGGGACACTACTGCACACACTTTGGGAATGTCCGGCCATCTCGAGTTACTGGCAGCAGGTCATGCGCACCATTTCCCAGACTCTTGACACTTCCTTGACACTGGAACCACGTATGTGCTTACTGAATGTGTGGGAGGGGACTGACCTGACACTCCGGCAACAACAATGGGTCACTATTGGGACTATGGTGGCCAAACGCGACACTGCACAGAGATGGGGAGTGGCAGAAACCCCTACTCTAGCACTGTGGTGTAGGACGATGGATAGACTTATGCTCACCGAACGCACAGTGTATAAAATGAGAGCCAACCCCCACAAGTGGAACAAGGTTTGGGAAGCATGGAACAGATATAGGGGGGATTTGTGTGAGCCACTGCCGGAAGAAGAGGACGACAGCTCAGAAGATGATGATGAACTGGATGAATGAGACAGGGAGAAATGTGTAGATGAGTGTACTAGGATGGGGATCGACTGATGGGTGCTTCACTTAGTTTGGTGCTCAGAGAGGGAGAGGTAGTAGCCTGGGAACCTGGAAACGGCAAACAACACTGAACTCAACTGTGATGATTCACCGTGACTATACATTATGCAGGAGTCTATTATTTTTGTTCTTGTTAAAGTTAAAACAAAAAATACCATAAAAGTAAGATGACATGTATTCTATCACTATATCCTTATTACATTTTGCACTATACCAAACGTTTGCTGCCGGACCGGAAGGTTGTCGGCTTAATAGCTGTGTAACAGTACAGAAATGTGATTGAATGTGAAACGATTTCCTGTGATACGATGTACTGACATTGTAATGATGGCAAACTTCAATAAAATCTTACACCCAAAAAAAAAAAAAAAAAAAATTAAAAAAATTGTTTAGTCCTAATTAACAAGTGAGGGGCTGGTACATACAAGAGGGCAATTAAGGCGCCCGAGGTCACACAGGATTACCGCTGAATTGACCAAATCACAACATTAGTCTAACTACTAAGGGCCATATGTAGGTGGCCAAATACCGGTCGGTAACGGCCGATTTCGGCCGTTACCGACCGGTATTTTGAGTTTCAGATGTAGGTAGCCAAAATGTTACCGATTCTTTAAATTTACCGATTCTGTAAATTACAGGCCCTTAGGAATTCGTTATTTACCATGAAATACAGTTGCATGGTAAATAACGAATTCCTGTGTACATGCACATCTGTGCATGTACACCTGTGCCATGTGGTACACATACATGCCCTAAGGGCATGTATGTGTGCAACATGGCACACAAGGCAGAATCAGGGGTGCAACAGGGTGTCAAAGTGACACCCTGTCCCCCTTGACAAATCGGTAATTTTACCGAATCAGTATTTACCGATTCGGTAATTGACATTGATTCCTATGGGCCTCAAGGCCCTTAGGAATCAATGGCAATTACCAAATCGGTAAATACCGATTCGGTAATTACAGAATCTTACCGATTCGGTAATCGTTACCGAATAATTACCTACATGGCATTTACCGATTTGTAAATACCGAATCGGTAAAATTCGGTATTTACGATTCGGTAAATCCCATTTACCTACATATGGCCCTAAGTCTCTGTGATTGGCCATGTGTGAACACCCAATCTTAAATCTCCAGAGATAGAGAGGTTTGGGTGACTGGGTAGGGGGTATGGCGTTATTCATTCCACCCCATATAATACCAATGAATTCCATAAGATCCATGCCAACCCTTTTTCCTACCCCTTGCTCACATATTCCAGAAGATTGCACAATTCCTCTTTCCAGGGGCCAAGCCGTGCAGTCCGTGCTTGTTACACGGGACAGGAAGGCCCCCCTCTTGCCCAGAATAGAAGCTATGACTAGAGTGAGGCAGCCCCGACCTGGGGCAATCTGGGAGTGTGAAAATTGACAGAAGACTCAATTAAATTCAAACCTCCCACCAGCAGCTTGTCCTTTTGTAATCACTTTAGTAAATACTACTGAATTGAAACATACCCACTCGGAGTCAACATAGAAACTGATACTACACTGGATGTCAAAGTACGGCCATGGTGGTCATGACCTATTGAATCATTAATATGGCAAGAAGCATTCAATGAGTGGGTAATTCTGCTAGATTGCTCAGAGGGGATTGTATAGTAGTGAATTTTAATGATCAGTACCTTGTGAGGCATTGATGTACATATTACCCAACTGCTCTTCGACTGCCACTCAGTTTCATGCACTGCCATTAGAATTCTTCTATTGACGGTTATGGATAAATGTAAACAGACCAGGTTATGGTAATACCATCACCCCCCAACCCCCTTCCTCGTATTCAAGATAACAATCATTAAGCCATACCTACAAATAACCAATATGCTATTCTGGAAAGTCTTGATGCATGTGATTGACAGGAGGTAGATAGGCTGGCCCAACCAGGACCTATCCACCCTGTAGACAACCCTCTAACGGCCATTGATGAATTGGAGCCTGGTGATGTCATGATAAAATTAATAACCTGCAACAAAGCCAGGCTCGGGTTGAAGCTGGATGACCCCGAACGGGCCAGGCTCATTCATTCTTATGATCTATTATGTCTACAGGAAACCTGGGAAACTGGCCCAATTCATATAGATGGGTTTCGTTCTTTTTACACTCCAGCGATCCCCTTGAGAACAGGCAGAGTGAAAGGGGGTTAACTTAAACTCATTAGAAATACTTTAAAGGAAAAAGGTTACGGCAGCTCTAAACCAGACCAAATTCTGGCTCATACATAAGGCATACTGGACACCCGCCCGCCTAGCATCCATGGGAATCCGCGACAGCGACTCCTGCTGGAATTGCAACAAAGGGAAGGGAGACCTCGCACACCTACTCTCCCGTTGCCCCAAGGTTAGGAAATTCTGGAACACAATTGAAACACTTATAAACGATATCACAGGGGTCGCCATGCACCTAGACTTCCACAGCCTGGCACTGGGTTTCACATCCCCTTCAATCACTACTATAGAGGACCGCGACCTCGTCGACCTACTACTGACAGCGGCAGTCAAAACAGTTCAGAACAATTGGAAAGACGCCTAAAGCATGGCTCAATTGGGTCACCTTCCTACGAGGGGCTGACAATATCACAGCAACACACTCACCCAAAACACACAGGCAGTCGAATATGTGGGAGTCCCTAGACAATTACCTATCGTCGCACAAACCCCCATAGGTGGTGCAGCTAGACACAGAGCCTAGGGATGCAGTGCACCTCGCCTGTTTCTGTGCACACACCAGGAATGAAACCTGCAACGCTCCTTCCTTCTTCTCCCTCTTCTTCTTCTCTCTCTCTATCTTCCGGGGCGTGGGACCAAGGATGACAACCAAGCAAGACAAAGGGACGGAGGACCCCAACGACAAGTAGAACTAGAAGACTGGCAATCGGACGAACTCCAATAAGACTGGAAGCTGGAAGCGAATCCCCCCCCTCTCTTTTTCCTCTTCCTCCACCCATGTGTATGTTATGCTCCATGTAAATATATATTTTTCTACAATAAAAAATTACAGAAATAAAAAAAAGAAATACTATAAGTCTAAACATGTTTAGCATCTATGATGAATCCCCTTATTACCATATCCTAGTGGGTGAAGGTCCTGGAGGTGTGGATATGTTATTAATAAACGTATATAATAATAATTTTGAGTGTGATGTGTCACAGGTGACTGACTCACTTGAGAAGGCGATTGATACTGTCATGACAACCCATCATCATTATCTTAATATCGTATGTATGAGCGACTTTAATGTGCATCGTTGTCGTAGGATGCTGAAACCAACGTGTGGTTTAGTTGATGAAGAGGGGGATGTAATACTTAATTTTCTATATAAATTATATGGTAACTTGTTGAATAGACTGTTGACCATAAGGAATCTAGTTATTATTAACTCGATTGATGAAATCTCTTGTATGAAAAAACATTTGGGACTAGCTCACAGGGTTCTACTATTGATTATCTCGTGGTCTCGTCCCTTTAAAACCTTTTTTAGTAACCTTAAAACCCTTGTTACAGCATTTAGTGACCATGCTGCTATTTAGTGACCATGCTGCTATACCCTCCCAACTTAAATGGAAAGAATGTCCCAGTCTTTCACTGAGAAGAGTCCCCGCACCCTATATAGCAAGAAATAATGCTATAGTCCTTAAATGGACTAAGATAAGCAAAGATGAATAGATACCTATGGTTGTAGGAGCCACTCAGAGGGACATAATGACTTGCCTTGTTTCGTGCATCGATTCCTCTAGGATATTGCAGGCCTTTGAGGCAATACTGAGTGAAGTGAGAAGTAACTTAATACATTCTAGATGGTCTTCTAACCCTGAGAAACCTCGCTGGTTCAATGCCGCTTGTACTAAGGCACTCAGTGATTTACATGTGTCATCAAGAAATAAACCAAGAGATAAGGTTGCGGTTAGACACACTTGCCACCAATATAAGAACACTAGAAAGGCTAGGCTGAAAGCCCTAAAGGAGGAGGTTTGATTAAACCTTCAATATGCAGCATCCACTAAAACTACGAGAGTTTTGGGCAGTAATTAGTTCTCCCTTTTTGAAGCAGGATACAGCCCCAAATCTTGACATAAACGTGGACGAGCACACTTGGGTTAACCACTATCTTAGTATATTTGGAATGGATTCCGAAGGGGAAAATAATCCTTCCATTAGTGGAATTAATGTCCCTGTACCCCCTTTAACATTTTCCATGGCAGTGGTGAGGTGTGGCCCGCCGGAATCATGAGAAAAGATGATCAGCCTATCTATTTATAAAAAAGAGATAAAGTATTGCCTAAAAACGATCTCCCTTTCGGACAGCAGAGTTAAATTGATGGGTGGTTATTATTAAACAGATTAGAGGACTTGGCCATTACAAAAAACCTTTTAGTACCTGTACAGTACCGTTTTAAGAAAGGGAAAGGGACTCTTGACCAATGTGTAAATTTGAACCTGATTGCAGCTAAGTATACCATAGCTAAAGAAGGCAAAAGTTATATGGCATTTATGGACCTATCAGTAGCTTTTGACTGTGTTCACCATCATACACTTTGGGGAATTATGAGAGAGATAGGTGTAGATGAGACAATTATATCTTTCATACGTCAATTGTATTGCCAAACATCGGCGTGTGTACGGTATGGGAGTCAGGGGGAATGTACAAGATGGTTCCCAATTCACAGAGGAGTTAGGCAGGGCTGCGTCTTGGCTCCTTTTCTGTTTTCCATTTATAGGAATGGTATTGAATCAAACCTGGCAAATTCTACAATGGATGTTCCCATGGTTAATAAAATGTTGATTCCTATACTATTGTACACCGATGACGCAGTGCTGGTAGCAAGGACATTGCCATCATCACTGCATTGCAAAAACGTATTGATGAGTGAATCCTATTATGACATCACTTGATCTCCAGGTTAATGAATCTAAAACTTATATTTGATTACAGGGAAATGGTCTAAAAGAGTACCATCCATTGATATTGCAGGACGTAGAGTTAAAATAACCCAAATGTTTTCTTACTTGGGCGTTTTATTTAATAGCATGGCTACATGGACCAATATGGTAGCTAACACAATGCCTTATGCTAGAACAAGTATTTTGGCCACTTTTTCTTTTACAAAAAAATTTGATTCATAGCCACTGGTGACCATTCAAAAGATCTATTCAGCAAAAGCAGTTTCTACAGCCACATATGGGGCAGGGGTTTGGAGCCTGGCAAATGTTGATGCTTTATAAACTGCAGAAAATCCCTTCTTCAGAATTTTTTTAATGCTCCCTACCAGCTGTTTTAATTTTAATATGCATCAAGAGTTGAATGCACCTTATACATCAGATATAGTTTGTCTTTCTCCGATTTTATACTGGCAGTCACTGTGGAAAAGGGAAACTGTGGCCTTGACACAAAACATCAATAGGGATTGTTTAACCCTCGATCAGGTACTGAAGGTACATTGACTGCTTTGGGACCGCAAGCTCTGTTTATAAACCCAGCTAATTGCCAAACGACCCTGTTGTATCTTTAGACAGGTAGCCAGGAAGAGTTTTGTACGTTTCTTAATTAGCCTCTGGTTCAGGACATTATATATGGTCAAACGTCCAATGGTATGATATTGCTTAGAATCCAGTCCTTACTCAAGCCCCACCAGGAGCAGCCTGCCTGCTGCTCAGCCCATCTCCAACTATCACTACACATCCACACAGGCACCTAAGCATTCCACGCATCACAGACACACCAACATTCTAATACCAACTCTCACACTGGCTGAGCAGCAGGGCGACTGCTTTGGGACCGCAATCTCTGTTTATAAACCCAGCTATTTGCCGAACTACCCCTAAAGAACAATTTAAAAAACTCTTTTTAATGTAAAGGTGGAATGACAGAAATGGAAAAATCGTAACAAATCCATGGCGATATCATACTCAAAGATTCCTTGTATTCCTTTTGATGCAAACTCTTACCCAGTGTTTGTCACCAATATGCGTAATCGCTTTTTACTAGCAAGATTTCGACTACACCTTATTCTGTGCATGCTGGGCCAGCCTACGGGAATCTATTCACCCAACTGCATTGCCGGTTTACCCATGCGATGGAACTTCACCACAATCTAATTTGCACCTCATCTTTTTTTGTAAATCTTATACGGTGTATCACAAAAAGTACATCCTCCCGCTTATGGAGAAATATAAATTCACAGTATGTCGCACTGCCTTATACTTCCTTCAAATGTTGTCTGATTATTATGTGTGCTATTGCTTTACGTCCTACCTTTGTTTGCCATTAATGAGTAGGAGATCCCTTAATGATATTAATCATCAGTTGTATAGATTGCCCCCAAGACATCTAATGCTACCATGCGCCGGACAAACATTTAAACATATTACCTGCAGGAGCGTTGTGAACCCCCGCTTTTGCAGTTACACTGGGAGTGGGATTTTTGGGGGGTTTCTTCTGCCGGAAGCTCAGCAGACAAATGCTCATACATAACGCAAGCAGGAGTAAGGAAACAAGAAAGATGAGTAAATGCAAGAAGGGAGGGATATTGAAAGGTGGATGAATAAATGGATGAATGACTGGGTAGATGTATGGGTGAAAGGTTGAGTGAATTGATAGGTGGATGGATATGTGAAAGAATGGCAGATGGATGGATGAATGAGTGACTAGATAGGTAAATGGATAGGTGGACGGGCAGGTGAAAGGAGGGAGAGTAAAGGGTTGGATGGGTGGATGTATAGGTGAGTTAATGGATAAGTGAATGAACAGGTGGAAGGATGGCAGAGTAAAGGGGTGGATGCATAGGTGGATGGACAGGTGAAAGATGAGAGAATGAAGGGATGAATATGTGGATGGACATGAGATGGGATGGCATAGCAAGGGGGTGGATGAGTTGGTGAAAGGATGAGTAACTAGATGGCAGAGTGGAGGGATGGGTGGATAGAAAAGTAGATGGGTGTATGGCAGAGTGAATAGATGAATGAATGAAAGATGGATGGCAGAGTGGATGGATGGATAGATGGACAGACAGAAGGATGGATGAGTGGGTAGATGGATTAGTGGCAGAGTGGATGAATGAATGGAATGGCTAAAGATGAAATGATGGATTATGAGAAACTGGGTTTTTGGTTAAATGTGGGTGGCCCCTGTTCGAGTAATAGCCACAAACCCTGTCAGGATGAACCACAAAAGTCACTAAATTAACTAGTGTTTAACCCGCTGGCAGCTTGGCACAAAAGTATTCAGGCTTAATTTAGAGGCAATGTGTGACGTACATATGCAGTACAAAAACAGCAATAAAGTGAAATCACTACTCAAGAAAAATCCAACACAAATTTTAAAAAGAATAGACTAATTTCAGTAAATGATTTGGCACCAAAATGACAAAATTCTAATAAGTACAACCGGACTAATGAATTTTTGAAGTTTGAGGTAAAAAATAGTGCCAAAAAGATCACAGTGTCACCCGCGGACGTCTAGTTGCACAAGACCGGGTCAAAGTCTAAAATCGTGGCCAACTGCAATGGAGTGCAGGTCGGATACAAAAGTGGATTGGGTGCAGTCCGCGCTTACCTTCAGACTTAGAAGGATTTCTGAGAAAAATATTCTGAGAATGTTAAGTTCAATGGGGCTGCAAGCGGAGTCCGAAGAATGAGTGTCGTCGCTGGAAGCTGCTGGGCGAAGCCACTGTGAAGAGTTCTACGTTCAGATTTAGTCTCTTTTTTGGAAGTTGAAATTTTCCAGCGGGATGAGGCTGGCAGCTGTAGCCGATAAGAGTTTCACAAGGCTGAATACCCCTTTGACGAAGGACCACTTAACAAGATTTGTTGCTGCAAAGAAGAATGTAGCAGGAGCTGCCACAAAGCCAAGCCAACAGCAATGCACCTTGGGCAGATAGAAAAGCAGGTGGGTCCTGGTCTTTTCTCGATCCCAGAGCAGTATGTAGCCAAAACAAGTCCCAAGTTTTGTATTATGGCTATCGGGCACCTTTAGCACCACAACCAAGGGTCCAGGACCGGACGGGCACCACTTGGCGAGTTAGGACTCACTCAGGCTGGTACCAGGTATGGGTTCAAGATAGTTGAAGTTTTTTCTATCCCTGAGGCTCTGATCAGGAGGCCAGCCAACTTGTCCTTAGAGTCACTCTGGTATTCCTGAGTTCAGGTGATGAAACAGGGTTCTAGTAGCAGGGCAGGCGTCCAACTCTTCAAGGCAGTCCCCAGGCAGCAAAGCAGTCCTTCCAGGTGCACCAAAGCAGTCTCGTGGAGTACTCAGCAGGCTACAGCAGCAGGCAATCTGAACTGAAGAGTGGGTCTGAGGGTCCTATTTTTATACCGGGTGCCTTCTTTAAAGTAGGAGAAATATTTAGAAGATTGCACTTGAAGTTTCCAACTTCCCATGCCCTGGCCCCAAGCTGGCTGCATTAACAATGCAGGGGTGGCAAGTACTTTGTGTGAAGGCAGAGCACAGCATATTCAGTTGCAAGTGCAGCTGTGCCCAGCTCCACCCCATCCTGCCAGTTGATTGCCCATCCAAGCACACCTAACCCCTCTATTGTGTGGCTGTCTGGGGGGAATAAACAAAGCCCAACTGCCAACCACAACCAGTCATGTGACCTAGGACAAGCTACATGCACCAAATAGCCAGGTCAGGAAAGTGCCAGGACATGTGAAACTAAAAAGTGCATATCTAACCTTTTAATTACAAAGCACCTTGCCCTATGGCCTACATAAGGGCCTACATTAGGGGTAACTTATATGTAATAGATTGGAATGGAAGTTTAAGGCTTGGCAATGGGGTTATATTGCCAAGTCGAATTGGCAGTTTAAAACTGCATTCAGGCTGCAGTGGCAGGCCTGGGAATGTTTAAAGGTTCTATTTAAGTGGGTGGCACAATAAGTTCTGTGGGCTCACTAGTAGCATTTAATTTACAAGGCCTGGGTAAATGGTATACCATTCTACAGGGGGCTTACAAGTAAATTAAATATGCCATTGAGGTGTAAGCCAATTTTATCATGTTTTAGGGAGTGTGCACAAGTTAGCAGTTAGCAGTAGTAGTACCCAGTGTCAGACTCTTCCTTCCAGAATCTTCGGGATTGGGCTGATGCTCAAATGGGATCCACCTCTCGACGGCCCCAAGTCTGAAATGTACATATATACACAGGCTGTTGGGATAGTCAACGAGGGAGGAAAAGGATGGGAACAGCAGGGAGGGAGATCTGTGTAAGACAAAAACAAAGGAACACACAAAATACATATTCTTTTGATGCCAGAAAGAGTAGGGTGAATACAAGGTTCTTACAAACTCTGATAGGGAAAAAGGAACACACGTGAGATACAGGCTCTAACATTAGTGACTATTCTACATTAACGTGTGCTCTCTACCTACCTGTGAATATCTGTGTTATTTCTGAAGTTTGTCTAGTCCCGACTGGTATGGCACCCTAATTTCCACCTCTCTCCTGAGATAGAATATATATAGAGAACAACCAATATTAAGCATAGTTTGCATCAGGCAATGGAAATGCTCCTTATCAGTGCCCGTATGACAATGTTCATGTTTTCAAAGGATAAACAAAAGAAGGTGCGACAGTTCTGTGCAAGCAAACGTTATGGCAAAGTTACATAGCTCTCCAATGTGTTGAAAAGCGAACAACTCCAATGCCCAAAAATCACTGCAAAATAGCTACCAACAATAAGGCTTCCCGCAAGAGACCAAGGAACTGAAGGTCTCGTTCAACGGGGAAGCTCAATCAATATGCAAAGGATCTCCCCCGCACGAGACGGCTACCAGCCAGTCTCTGCCAACGGGAGAGATGAACTAGCTCCTCTGAGTGAGTTCACAGAGACAAATCAGCCCTTCCCTGCAAGAGACAGCGCGAGATGTCTCGCCAACAGGGAGACTGAGGAAACACACAAGGCTTTGGTATGCAAAAATGCCTCTCGGAATCAGGATACTGGGGATATGAAACGCCACACTCTTACCGCTTCCTGAGATGGCGTCAAAGACGAAGAGCACTGACCGGGGTTCTTCTTCGGAATTATCAGCAAAGCGGTGATGTTCAGTTTGCCCTTTACTCTCTTCGTTGCGTGACTCCCAGTGCACGTACAACGTGCGTCCCCGAGCATGCTGGGAATTGAAGTCTTTTGGGTTACTTCCTGGTTATCGCACGATGACAGCGCATAACCGGAATGTTTTAATCCCTGACACCCAGAGTACTATGGCCAATAAAAATGAATTTCAGCAAAAAAGTAGAGGGCAAAGAAAACAAAGTTTGGGGAAGGAAGTCCATCCTAAGGCTGGCAGGTTAAACCTGGATGAAAGAATGAACAGATGACAGATTTAGGCCTGGGTTGGATTATAATTCCGCTCGTTCGGCGTGTAACGGAATTATAATCCCATAAGCGCACATGAGCCTCCATAAACACACACTTGTAAGCGAGATTTGCCAGCCACTAGCAAGCGTGATTTGACGGCCATTAGTTAGTGCGACTTCCGGTAGCAACTGAGCTTCTGGTTCCATTTTGTGACACCAGCAATCACGAGTGGTGTCGTACCTGCTTCTCAAGTAGATGTTCAACTCAATAAGCAGCTAAATCAATTCAGAAATAGAGTTTTTAGTGAATATTCTACTCAAACAGATGGTTCCGGTGATTTTTAGTGCTAAAAGCATTTTTTTTATTTTACTTTTTTTCCAACAGGAAGGAAGTGCCCCAGAAACTCCAACTTCCTGTTTCTCTCCAGAAGGCTCCTCCTAGTGCTTTTTTCATCACCTGGTCACTTTTCATTTGAAATTTAAGTGAAATGATCACCCCCTTTGCCTGCAATTCCTGCTGCATGTATATACTAATGGATTTTAAGGACTTTGTTTTTGTGACATCAATGGTAAGTTCAAAAAACGTTTTTATAAGAGTGTTGTTTGATAGAGGCCAGGCACCAATATTTATTTGTACCTTTGTTCAATATTTTAATTTGATTGTGGTGGGTGGCTTGGAGCTACAGTATAGGCCTGGTATTTTTCTCCCATTACATTTTCAATGCTTTATAAGGGAAAAAGGTTGCTCAGTTAAGTACATTTTCTCCATGTTTGTTACACTGGCACTATTCATTTATTTTACCATGTGGCCTAGTCTGCCCGCAGGCCATCACGTCAGTAATAGTCACTGTGTACATGAAACAACTGTTTCTGTGGTATATATGATGTTTGAAAACATCTATGATTTAGGCTAGGGATGGCATTAAACTAAATAACAAATGTGTGTGTGTGTGTGGGGGGGGATGTTTTTCAATTTTTTTCCTGCAAAAAGGGTATTTTGATGGAGTAACATTTGATGCCTTTAAAGATGTGTGTTGTTGGAAACAAATGATCGCTCACTTTCATTTACATTTTTGGTATTTCTGAATTAATAGTAGTGTTTTCTTTTTTACAATGCTTCCTTTGTCTGACCAGTGAGTGTTTGTGTGTTTGCCATAGATAACCATTTTGTCCTTGTTCTCCATGGCACATGGCCGGCGGCCATATTGTATTTTCAGTGTCCATATGCCTGCATGTATTCTTTGTTGTCCATGCTTGACCATGTGGCCAGCGGCCATTTTGTGTAGCGGGTCAATGTGCTTTTGCCATAGACCTGCACATGTTCTTTGTTGTTCATTTCTCAATGCTTGCTGTTGGTTGACCATGTGGCCGGTGGCCATTTGGTGTTCTTTTCACACAGGCCTCCATGTATTCTTTGTTGTCCATGTCTTCTTGCTTGTTGTTGTTTAACCATTTGGCCAGCATGTATTCTTTCTTGCTCATGCCTCCTTGATTGTTGTTTGACCAGGTGGTCGGCAGATACTTTGTGTATTCCATCAGTGTGCCTTTGCAATATGCCTGCATGTGTTGTTTGTTGTCCCTGCCTCCTTGCTTGTTGTTTGACCATGTGGCTGGTGGCCATTTTGTGTAGTCATCCAGTATGCATTTGCTATAGGCCTGCATGTGTTCTTTGTTGTCCATACTTCCTTACTTGCTGTTGTTTG
Organism: Lissotriton vulgaris; assembly: GCF_964263255.1. NCBI lineage: Eukaryota > Metazoa > Chordata > Amphibia > Caudata > Salamandridae > Lissotriton > Lissotriton vulgaris. The sequence goes on along the minus strand of NC_141689.1, from coordinate 1,074,680,684 downwards.
ACTATGTGGCCGGTGGCAATTTTGTGTAGCAAGTAAGTATGGATTTAGTATAGGTTTGCATGTGTTCTTTGTTGACCATGCCTCCCTGCTTGCTGTTGTTTGACCATGTGCCACAGGCCATTTTGTGTAGCCAGTCAGTGTGCTTTTGCTACATGCCTGCATGTGTTCTTTGTTGTCCATTTCTTCTTGCTTCTTGTTGTTTAACCAATTGGCCATTGGCTATTTTGTGTATTCAGTCAGGTTGCTGCTGATTACTCAGGGGTGAGAATGCAGGTGTGGAGCGACACAATGCTGGGACAGCTCATCCCTTGTTAAGGAAAGTCTTGGTTCAGCCTACGCACACAACTTCCTCAGTAAAGAACCCTGCATAAATCATAGAGGACGCCTAATCGGCCGCTGCTGCCATTTACCTGACACTGCTGGGGTGGGACTAGGTCCCCAAGCTGACTCCACTGCTGACTCATTCCAGGGAGGAGGGAAGAGCCTCCCCTGTGCCATAAAGGCACCGTTAGTCTAGCACCCGGGTAAAGCCTGGGCCAAAGGCGGGCCCGTCTGCAACTGTCAGCACCAGGAAGAGGCGGGGCTACAACCCTTGGCTGTGGACTCTAATCCCTTTTTTCTACTTGTTGCCCCGGAGCTCTTCTCAATGGAAAGGTACTGTACTGTTATTTGAATCGCGACAGGCCGCCTATCAATTTATCCTTCCTCTCTCATTCCCGTCAGCTGTTACAAACCATAGAAAACTGACTTGGGTTGAACTTGTGGGGGAGATCATGTTTCCCTTAGGGGTATTTATCCAGCTGTATTGATTTGTTTCCCCTTGGGCTAGTTTATTTTTGAAAATTCCTTTATACTTAGGCCTGCTTTTTGCCCCAGTCGTCACAAGTGAAGTACCTGGGGCGGGGTCTGCTGAGCTATGGCCAAAAGAAAAGGCCAGGATAAAGCCCAGGGTGTGCATCGCAACCCCAAAACAAGGCTACGGGGCAGTCTGCTATGATTCGATGGATAGGATTGAGACATTACTTACTGAATGTCAAGAAATAGTGCATTCGGAGACACCTTTGCCCACTTTGTGCACCTCTCAACCACCAAACTCCACTAATCCTTAACCAAATCCTGGAGCCTCATCAGAACTTTCTCCTGCTCCCCCCTCCCCTTCCTTGCAAAAAAAGCTGTAAAGCAAATTCCCTTGATGTTTAAAATTCTTCATAAGGGCAGTGGGATAGGGTCTGGAGGCAGGCTCATTGAGTCTGAACCAGAACACCCGTCATCTTAGAGGGAGCTATGGGTTCACCCCAAAGAAGTGCATATAACCCAAGTAGAATGCCACATTAGATTTGAGGTTCTTGTAGAGGAGGAACTTTGAAGGGTGGGGGAGGACCAGCCGGGCCAGGCAACAATAGCAAAGAATATGTTTCCTTGCTACAGGACCTTAAAGCCACTGTTGAGTCTTTGAGGGATGAGGTAATAGCTTTGAGATTGTGGTTGCTGACTTAAAAGGGAGGGTAGAGAGTGATAAGGCCACCTGATTAGAGACCTGTCCAGATATTCCTCCTAATGCTCATAAGGGCTGGAACACTACATACCTGCGACCAGCTAGAAGGGATGATCCTGGATTAGCTAACCCTAGCTCCCACAAGCTATTATTTCCTTAACCGCCCAAGATGTCCTTTCTGCAATAAGTACATATTGACAAGCCAGTAGCATTACAAATTTTTTTCCAGGGAAGGGGGAAAGGTAGGGAGACAGATAGAGGTAAGGTTGCACTAGATGAAGGGTGGCCCTCTATGCCTAGCTCTGGGGGATTCATTGGAAAGGGGCGGTGAAGTATGGAGTCTACACCTGAATCTAAGCTCAAGATAAAAAAAAAGCAGCAATATACCTAGTAGAGGTTCCCAAACTCCCTAGGGACAGATACGAGGACCCTGACTCACTTAACAATAAGATCATTTATCGGCTCATGGAAACCTGGCATTGTTATTCCATCAAAAGAGAGGATATCAAGTATGCGAAAGACTATTATTCCCAGGGACGTTAAATGATGTAGTCAAAGTTAGCTTCTTTTGCATGGGCCCAGTAGACGGATTAATGTTAATTGACTCTCGTACCATCCCTACTGCCAACACCTCCATTGCCATTCAATATAGACCCCCGGTGGGGATGGACATAGAGTCAAAGAGGTCTGCCCTGCAAAGACGGCCCTTAATAAATTCAGGTCTAGCAGGAAGACAAGGATGACTACAGGAAGGAGGATTGCTGCCGCAGGATGAAAGTGTTACGACCACTGGGTCAAATGTGACAAAGTACCAGTTGTCTGGTATGGGCTGGTCGTCAATACCAAGGGTAATTGTGAGTCATCTGACATAAGTATAAGGGGGAGGGGGTTGACAATCCCACAATAATTGAGAAATCATTGAGTATAGGCCCGAATATACACATATCGAAGCAGGCCACTGACATTTAATGGTCCTGGTTTGGAATTGTGGCAGGGATCACTAAATTGTTAACAGATCCTGATTGGGGTATCTTTGTGTACTCACATGATGTGATACTATTCCAGTAAACATGGAGCCTGCGTACCGCCCATAGATGTCCCTATGGTCTAAACGCTAAAAGGAAAGAAGTAGGGCGACCCTCAGGAGGTTTAGTAATTTGGGTTAATACTGCTCTTGGATCAAAAGTTAAGTTGGTCCCCGTAGATTCCAATGACATTCTAGAAATTGATCTGGCACTATATAGTGGCCTAAAGATTAAGATCTTTGATGTTTATAACAGAGCCATTCAGGGCTCTGAGGAAACCAACACAATCTGAATTTTAGATCATGCACTATCTGAATGTACTGACAATGTCCCTTTGATGGTAGCTGGGGATTTTAACTGCATGTTTGAACCATTCACCCCGACACAAACAGATTTGACTGAGGAGTGGGACAGTGCTTGGCATATTCCAGAGCAAGATCTTTCCCCAGCTAGATGGTCCAAGAGAGGAGGCCAGGTGTTACCCCTTACACTGCAATACGATCTGAGAGCCACAAATGGTTGGACGAAATCCGACACAAATTGCGAATTAACATTTAGCAGACCTGGCTATGCCAGTAGAATCGATTATTGCCTGTCTGCTCTTAGACTTTGGCCCCTAGTTTATAATATGTCAGTGGATAAAACATCCGACAGTGACCATAATGCCCAGATCCTCTCCCTAATCGATCAGGGGGAATGTGAACCTGATATCAGGGGCAGGACTTCCCCTCCTGAACCCCTTCTCACTACTCCACCACTTAAAAACAATGCCTCATGGCAGAATTTCCACTCTGTGTCGGAACTGGAAGTCTTAAACATCCTATCCAAACTTAAACCATCCTCTCACACTAAAGACCCTTTCCCTTCTGCACTTGTCCAAGAACTAAAGCACGTAATTGTCCCCTATTGGACCAGCATCGATAACACCTCCCTGTCAACAGGGAGTGTTCCTATCTCCCTCCAACTTGGACAAATCACTCCTATCCCGAAAAACCCTGATGCTGACCCTAACAACCTTCACCCTATCTCCAACCTCTCCCTCCTCTCTAAAGCCCTACTTCAATTGGACAAACACATTGACATGTACAACCTACTAGACCCCCTGCACTGCTCAACATAGTCGACGACATCCACCTTGCCCTGGACAAAGGCGAGACCTGCCTACTCATTCTTCTCGACCTTACCGCAGCATTTGACACAGTTAACCGCTCTACCTTACTCAATGCACTCAAAGATCACTTCGGCCTTAATGGCCCTGTCCTAAACTGCTTAACCTCCTACTTCCAACATAGAACCCAACAAATCAAAATCCAAAACTGTCTTTCTAGCCCAACATCTGACTCCCTAGGTGTCCCCCAAGGATCTATCCTCTCTCCTGCTCTCTTCATAGAACCCCTTACCCTCATACTTAAACAAGCCGGAATCAACTATCACCTGTATGCCGATGACACCCAACTGTACTATAAAATAAAATCCCATTCTGATATCCTACAACTCAACACCACACTAACCAAGATCCAAACCTGGTTCCACACCAACCATCTCAAACTTAACCCTAATAAAACTGAGATCATTCTCTTCTCTCCCAAAAACAACCCTCTCCCCATCCAAACTTGGATCGCTGACTTAAACGTCCTAAACTGCTCTCTCTCGCCGATTCCGTCAAATCTCTCGGCATCACCATCAGCAATAAACGTACGCTGAAGTCCCATATAAAGAACTCGGCAAAAGGAGCACTCTTCACACTCTGACATATGAAAAAGTCAAACCTTTTATCCCAGCAGAAGACTTCAAACTAATTATCCAATCTCTTGTCCTATCAAAAATTGACTACGGAAATGCTCTTCTCTCTGGAACACCCACAACCCACCTTGCTCCCATCAAATCAGTCCTCAACCTTGCGGCCAGACTAACAACTAACTATAAACGTTTTGAACATATCTCACCTACCCTCAAAAACCTCAAATGGCTCCCCATTGAAGGCGGATCCTCCTATAAAATTGCCTGCATTACGCACAAAGCCCTCCATCAAAAGACCCCACTCTACCTCGCAACCAAACTCAATAAAGCGGGCTGCACATGAACGCTGAGAAGCACCAATTCTTTCCTCCTCATATCCCCCTACTTAAAAAAAAAGCCTCAAAATCCCGCTCCTTCTCTGGCAAGGCCCCCAACATCTCGAACGCCCTCCCCAAAGACCTTCGATGTAACCCCTCGTACGTCAGCTTCAAAAGAGACCTTAAAATACACCTTCTCACTAAATACTGGGGGATTTAATCACTCACTCTCCGTACAGATTACTTTCCTCCTACTGCCCTATGCTCCTCCTCCTCCCTCACAGCTTCACACCCCCCTCATGACTTCTCCACACCGCTCCGAACACCCTTACCTAACCCATTCTTCCCTTCCCACCCCTCTGCATCCTACCCAATTACACCACCGCTCTATTATGTTTGCCTTGTATACTGTAAAAGTGTTATTATATAACATCTCATTTGTTCTCTTAATATTGGGTCTAAGTATGCTCTCTTTCCCTCACTCAATATGTACTCAACATTTTTCTTTTTACTCTTTTAAAACCACCTTGTATAACTTGTTTTCTCTCAGAACAATTGTTGCTATTCCTTGTTGTTTACCATGCAATATGTAAAGCGCTCTGATACCCTCGGGTGGAGTTAGCGCTATAAAAAAACCATCAAAATAAATAAATAAATAAAAGGACTGACCTGGGTGGGAGGTCGGTCACAAATAACCTGAGAACAATCAGATAGGACTGGGTGGAGGAAAATCCAGGAGTTGTGGAAGAGCTGCTTAAACTCTTTAAAAAAGAAACTGCGGAGAAACCAGTTATCCAGCATGAAATCCTCTATAATGAGATTAGGGACTTTTTGGGCCAACCGAGAAAGGATCAGGGACACTATAAAGAAAAGATTCAACTAAAGCTACATCCTCATGTAGCTTGGAATAACCAGGATTGTAGGAAAGCAATGGGTGGGCTTTTAAAAGCAGTAAAATCCAAAGTTTGTTCTGATATGGTGGTATGTAGAGCAAGGTAAAAGCAAGCAATAGAGTCCGCCAAGAAGACCTGGAAAAGTTCCCTATGGTCCTCTCTCCAAAGAGCACTGACAGCCAAAAACTCAAAGACGTTCTGGAAAAAAGCGGCCTACTGGCTGAATGGTAGAAAGATGGTATTAGAGTTTACAGTCCAGCCGGAAGAGTGGCTAATCATTTTGATTGCCTCTATGCGCTAGATAAAATGGAGGAAGAGAGTTTTGCAGAAATGAGGGGGAAGCCTCGTCTGGAGTTGTTGAAGACTTGGTGATTTCCCTGGAAGAAACCCATGTAGCCATCCGTTCTTGCATCCCAGCCAGAGCCCCTGGCCCTGACTAAATCCCAAACGACCTGTATAGAGAGGGTCCATTTGTCTGGGCTCCCTACATTAATATGCTAATAACGCCATTATATCAGAAATGAATATTCCTCCCTCATGGAATATAGCAGAGATTATACCTAGTTACAAGAAGGGTGACAAAGCTTATCTGGCCAGCTATGGACCCATGTAGCCAGTCAGTGGGCCCGATCCACAGAACTAACTTAAGACAAAATCCTAAACTTACAACCATTTACTCATTTTGGAATTCACAGAAGGCACTTACTCATTTTGGTATTCACAGAAGGCACTTACTCATTGATGAGTAAGTACCTTCTGTGAATACCAAAATGAGTAAGTGCCTTCTGTGAATACCAAAATGAGTAAGTGCCTTCTGTGAATACCAAAATGGTAGTAAGTTTAGGATTTTGTCTTAAGTTTGTTCTGTGAATTGGGCCCAGTGTACTTTTGTAACAGGCCTGCATGTGTTCTTTGTTGTCCATGTCTTCTTGCTTCTTGTTGTTGTTTAACCATTTGGCCAGTTGCCAAGTGTTCTTTGTTGTCCATGCCTCCTTGCTTGTCATTGTTTAACTATTTGGCTGGAGGCCATTTTGTGTATTAAGTCAGTGTGTTTTTGCTATGTGCCTGCATGCGTTTTTTGTTTTCATGCCTCCTTGCTGGCTGTTGTTGTTTGACCATTTGGCCGTCGGCCACTTTGTGTATTCAGTCAGTGCGCTTTTGCCATAGGCCTGAATGTGTTCTTTGTTGGCCATTCCTCCTTCCTTGATGTTGTTGTTTGACCGTGTTGCCGGTGGCCATTTTGTTTATTCCTTCTGTGGGCTTTTGCCATTAGCCTGCATGTGTTCTTTGTTGTCCCTGCCTCCTTGCTTGTTGTTTGACCATGTGGCCATCGGACAATTTATGTGGTCAGCCAGTTTGCATTTGCCATAGGCCTTCATATGTTCTTTGTTGTCCATGTCTCCTTGCTTGCTGTTGTTTGACCATGTGGCCAGTAGCCATTTTGTGTAACCTGTCAGTGTGTTTCTGCTATAGGTTTACATGTGTTCTTTGCTGTCCATGCCATCTTGCATGCTACTGTTTGAGTATGTGCCACTAGCCATTTTGTTTTGCCAGTCAGTGTGCTTTTGCCATAGCCCTGCATGTATTCTTTGTTGTCCATGCCTCCTTGCTTGTTGTCGTTTAACCATTTGGCCGGAGGCCATGTTGTGTATTTAGTTAGAGAGCTTTTGTCACAGACCTGCATTGGTTCTTTGTTGTCCATGCCTCCTTGCTTCTGGTTGATGTTTGACCATTTGCCATCGGCTATTTTGTGTAGTCAGTCAGTGCGCCCCTGCTATAGTCCTTCTAGTGTTAGTTATTGTCCATGCCTCCTTGTTGTTGTTTAACCATTTGGCTGAAGGCCATTTTGTGTATTCCGTCAGTGTGTTTTTGCTATGGAACTGCATGTGTTCTTTGTTGTCCATGTCTCCTTGCTTGTTGTTATTGTTTGACCATTTTGCCATCGGCGATTATGTGTATTCAGTCAGTGTGCCTTTGCCATAGGCCTGCATGTGTTGTTTGTTGTCCATGCCTCCTTGCTTGTTGTTTGACCATGTGACATGCAAGCATTTTATGTAGTCAGCCAATGTGTTTTTGCCATAGGCCTGCATGTGTTCTTTGTTGTTCCTGCCTTCTAGTTTGTTGTTTGACAATGTGAGCGGTTTTCTTTTTGTTTAGCCAGCCAATATGCATTTGCCAAAGGCGAGCAAGTGTTCTTGGTTGTCCATGCCTCCTTACTTGATGTTGTTGTTTGACTGTGTGGCCGGTGGCCATTTTGTTTATTCCTTCTGTGTGCTTTTGCCATTGGCCTGCATGTGTTCTTTGTTGTCCCTCCCTCCTTGCTTGTTGTTTGACCATGTAGCCGTCGGCCATTTTATGTGGTCAGCCAGTTTGCATTTGCCATTGGCCTTCATATGTTCTTTGTTGTCCATGTCTCCTTGCTTGCTGTTGTTTGACCATCTGGCTGGTAGCCATTTTGTGTAACCAGCCAGTGTGTTTTGTGATAGGTTTGCATGTGTTCTTTGCTGTCCATGCCACCTTGCTTGCTACCTTTTGACCATGTACCGCTAGCCATTTTGTGTTGCAATTCAGTGTGCTTTTGCCATAGTCCTGCATGTATTCTTTGTTGTCCATGCCTCCTTGCTTGTTTAACCATTTGGCCAGAGGCCATGTTGTGTATTTAGTCAGAGGGCTTTTGTCATAGACCTGCATTTGTTCTTTGTTGTCCATGCCTCCTTGCTTGTTGTTGTTGCGTGACCATTTGCCATCGGCTATTTTGTGTATTCAGTCAGTGTGCCTCTGCCATAGGCTTGCATTTGTTCTTTATTGTCCATACCTCCTTGCTTGTTGTTGTTTAACCTTTTGGCTGGAGGCCATTTTGTGTATTTCGTCAGTGTGTTTTTGTTCTGGAACTGTATGTGTTCTTTGTTGTCCCTGCCTCCTTGCTTGTTGTTTGACCATTTTGCCTTCGGTCATTTTGTGTATTCAGTCAGTGTTCCTTTGTCATAGGATTACATGTGTTGTTTGTTTTCCATGCCTCCTTTGCTTGTTGTTTGACCATGTGACCTGTGAGCATTTTATGTAGTCAGCCAATGTGTTTTGGCCATAGGCCTGCATGTGTTCTTTGTTGTCCCTGCCTCCTAGCTTGTTGTTTGACCATGTGGGCGGTTGCGATTTTGTTTAACCAGCCAGTGTGCATTTGCCATAGCCCTGCAAGTGTTCTTTGTTGTACATGCCTCCTTGCTGGCTGTTGTTTGACCATGTGGCCAGTAGCCAATTTGTGGAGCTAGTCAGTGTGCTTTTGCCATAGGCCTGCATGTGTTCTTTGGTGTCCATGCCTCCTTGCTTGTTGTTGTTGTTCAACCATTTGGCTGGAGGCCATTTTGTGTATTTAGTCAGTGTGCCTTTACAATAGGCCTGCATGTGTTCTTTGTTGTCCAATAACAAAAACTCAAAGGAGTCACCCCAATACTGAGAGAAGAGACGGGATGTACTGGTACTAATAACATAAAAACTCAATTTTCAAAGTCACTTGGTTAATACCTTTTGAATAATCGGAAGGAGTGGAACTCAATGAACGATCAAGATCTATAAACTATTATCAAAACAAATTAATAAAGAATTAATGTCTTAATTTGATGACTGATCTATATGTATTTGGTTCTTTCTTTCTTGGTCTTTTTGGCTCAGGACTGTTTTAGTTTTTAGGTTGATATTAAGTATGTTGTTATATGTTTGATGGAAGTTAATGTTAATGATTTGTTTTGATAATGTTTATAGATCTTGATCGTTCATGGAGTTCCACTCCTTCCGATTATTCAAAAGGTATAAACTAACTGACTTTGAAAAGGGCATTTTTTATTTCTTTGTTGTCCATGCCTCCAAGCTTGTTGTTTGACCATGTGGCCGGTGGGTATTTTGTGTAGTCAGCCAGTGTGCTTTTGCCGTTGAACTGCGTGTGTTCTTTGTTGCCCATACCTACTTGCTTGTTGTTTGACCACGTGGATTGCGGCCCTTTTGTGTAGTCAGCCATTGTGTATTTGCCATAGGCCTGCATGTATTCTTTGTTGTTCATGCCTTCTCTCTTGTTGATGTTTGAACTTTGAACATGTGGCCAATGATTCAAAACCTTTCTTCCAGATGCCAAAGCCATTTTCTAAAGACATTGATGAGGGATATGCCTTTTAGTTGTTTGTTTATTTTTTTACTTTTTCCCCAAATTTCAGTTTAATGTGCTTGAGGATCATTGTAGTATGTATGTATGGTGTTTATATAATATTATATGCATTTTTTTCACTTCCCCCTTCACCTTCTTGTCTCCCAAAGGATTTCTCATAGTCAATAGTGAGACACCAGCAATCATTTTTTTTTTATATTACTCAATTTTCCCTGGCCTGGCCTGCACTGCACTGCACCCCTGGCTCCCATAGGTCTCTTAGGCCATTGGCATACACCAGCATTCACCTTTTAAAGCATTATTCAATTTGTGTCCCTGCCATACACTGTACTCCATGCCTGCCATAGGTGTTTAGGCCATATGGGAACACAAGCATTCACCTTTGTAAGCATTATTCAATGTTTTCCCTGGCCTGCATAGCACCCCCTGTCTGCCATAGGTCTCTTAGTCATAGGAGCACATCATAATTCACCTTTTTAAGCATTATTCTATTTTGTCCTGGCCTGCACTTCACCCCAGGCCTGCCTTGAAGGCATTTGGCAATACTCTGGATACAGGGACTCTCAGAGCAGTCATAGGGCATCTAGGTACTCGGAAAAGTGCTCCCCAGCCTGCTGGACTCACCCCTTGAACCTCTGCCACAATCCGGTCTAGATTATAACTGTACTCTCACTTTAAATGCCCCACTCTGTTACAAATTTGACATTGGGTAACCATCATTAGGGAACTTATACTGGTCCCTGCTGCATTACCTTGACCTCTCCCCATCCCCGGGACATACCCACTGTAGTTCAAGGAAACTCACTGCATTACTGATCCAAAACTGTGGTCTAGCTCGGGTCCTTGGAATTAAACCTTAAGTTCCTTAACCCCTCCATTCTGTGCCAACTATGTTTGGGTTATCATGCACTTCTCATTAAGCCCTTTTTCATTTTGCTTCCAGCATGTCACTGCAATATTATGCCTACTGTAAGATCTTGTTGACAGGTTTGCTCTAACAGCAAAGTACTTCTTGTGTGATTTGATGCTAATCTCTGGTTTTAGCACATGTACGAAAGATGTGAGGAACCATTCCATGTTGTCTCCTGGGGTCATATATTCCGCTCTGTTCTCTATACACATGCATCAATCTCTCAAAGTAAGCATGTACTGACTCTTTTGGTTCTTGAGAAGCCCTGAAAATGTTGGGCCAATTCATCTCCTTTTGGGGAACCTTCATCTTTAGGTGTTCTATGATCTCCTTGTATTTGGTTTTACCAATGGGGGAAAGAACATTTGTCCCTCCCACAGTTCCTTTGCTACTGCCCCTTAAATAGTACATCAAAATCTTCCCACAAAACTTTATAGATGGTCCCAGTCTGGTCCATCTGCTTTTACCACCTGTCAAGATTTTCTCTGAGCTTTGGAAGGGTGTTTGCGAAATAAAAGAGGTCTAATTGCAACCATGGGACGTGTACATAGGTTCCTCCCTGTACTTCCTGCAAGGGATACTCCTTTGCCACTCCCTCCCTAGGCACTCCCAGTATCATTAATTCATTAGTGAAGCTTATCTGATCGTTTTATATCATCATCTTTTGTTTTCTGTACCTGGACTTTAAAAAAAGTTCTTAATGAGGGTGTGATCTTTATTTTCTGACTTGTGTCAACTTTGTCTCCAGGTAGTTTTAAGAGCTTTTTTGTACGTTCTAGAGATGATTTTTTTGCCTTCCTTCTTTTTACTTCTCTGGGGGTAATATTTTTAGGGTATTGTTCTTGTTTGAGAAAGTTCCTGTTCCTAAGGCAGTAGTTTGAGACCACAGCTACTGCACTTTTTTTTTCCTCTATATCTTTCAGGCTGTCTGTTTTTTTTTAAACTACCCACTCTTGGAAAATGTCTGTCTCAATTTCTGTGTCTTTTTCATTTCTCAGCCCGTTTACACTAAAATTACCCTCCTCCTCCTGTATTTTTTTATTCATGTGAGGCTCAAGACTTAAGTCTTCCTTTTTTTTTTGGCAGTCTCTGTTTGTGTTGGTGTTTAATGCCGCTGTTTTCACTGTAATTACTTCTCTTTTCCCTTCTCCTTTGCTCGCATTTTTACTTTGACCTCCTCTGCTGCTAGCCCACACTCTGCCCTGGATCACAGAGCAACACGATACCACATTTTGCTCACCTTCGCTGCTGCTGTCTCTGCCACTGCCGCTGATCCCCCGGAACAGGAAGCCAAGCCTCCCACACACCTTCCTGTGAACTGCTCTCGCCTTCCCAGCCTCTGCCCAGACACCGAGGAGGCTCGCGCTGCAGTCCGATGTGTCTCTCTCCACCCTCGCCGACAACTCAGCACTCTCGACGGGCTCCGCTCTCAACTCCTCACAAATCAGGTAACCGACCATCCCTTTACCAATAACTATTGTCTTTACTCGCTTACTCGCTCGAGGGTCAGAAAAGGGGATCTAAAAGGGTTTCAAAGGAAAAACTCTTCTTTCAGTCCTTCGTCGTTATGCTCTATTATGCGCTGTTGGAAATTTTCACGTCTTGTGTCTAATTACTTCCTCATGTTCTGCTTCATGCTCCACGCCAAAATCCGCTTTTTAGAACGCTATCCGTTAAACGCCGTTATTGTGTCTGCACTGCGCTGATTCCTGTACTATCATCGGAAAAATTCGAATTAAGCCCACCACAGAAAAAAAAAGAAACTCACCTTTCACAAAAGGAGTCTCTCAATATCCCACAAATCAAAAATCCAAATCTCTTCTTAAAAACAGTAACTAAAGTTGGATCAGAAAGCAAAATAATTGATAAAACTAGACCTCATCTCGATCATCAAGAAATGACCGAAGGAGGCGCAGCAATAGCCAAAGCTACCTCAGTTACAACACAAGAAACAGAAGAATTAGAAGAAAATACAGCAGAAAAAACTCAAATCAGCAATAATGAAGTGACAAAGAAAAACATAGAGAAAGAAAATGTGGAAGAGCAGCAAGTAACTGAGAAGGAAGGACCAACGGGTCCCAAAAGTCCCAGGAGTCAAACCAACGATTTTCTTGAGAAAATATGGATCGAGATGAGAGACAAATTCGCCATATCTGAGGCGAAACAAGATAAGATTCAAGAAGTATGTGAAAAGCTGGACTGTAAATTAAACGCTCTAGGGAAGAGAGTCACAGCAATAGAAGGAGAAGTGAGCAAATTGAACAGTAGGGTGGAAAGTAACAGAAAGGAAATATACACGTTGAGACAAGAGGGAAAATCTATAAGCGAAAAAATGGAATCTCTTGAAAATCAGGCAAGGAAAAATAATATAAGAATTTTGAATGTTCCTGAAAATAAAGAGGGTAGTGATATTAGGAAATTTATTGTGGAACTACTAGTGGAACATTTCCCGTGGTGTGAAGCTGAGACACTAGGAGAAGACATACAATGAGTCCACAGAGACCCCTATGGAAAGCCCAAAGACAGGAAAACACCCAGAAAAATCCTTATAAACTTTAAGACATATACGTTAAAAGAGAGAATCTTGGGTGAAGCCCTGAAAAAAGGAAATTTCAGTAAAGACTCATGGTCTTTCAGAATTAGATCTGATATGTCTAAAGCGTCTCAAGACAGACAATGGGAACTGGGGAAATTCATGCCGGAGTTACAAGCTCTAGGAGCTACAGTACAGATGAAATTCCCACCCTCTTTAAGAATCATGTGGCGTAACAAAATGAGGAACATTAGAGATCCTGAAGAGGTGAAAAATCTGCTCTGCTTAATGAAGGACACTGTTCAAATGGAAAACTCCACGATCTGAAAATAGACTTCAAATGTATACAAATGTATATAGATGTAGAATAAATGAAAAAAAATATATATATCTAAAGCGCTGGATTCCTTAATACATATTCCAGGTCCAAAGAAGAGGAGCGAAAAGGGGGTAAAATGAACACCCCAAGGAAAGAAGAAGGAGGCTTCCCCAGGGAGGGTAAGAACAAAACATTAAAACAGAAAAGTGGAAAAAAATACAAGACAAAAAATGGGTGGGGAGCAAAATGGGGAAAAAATAAATAAATAAATAAATCCTCGATATTGAAAAGAAAAATGGAAAAAAAAGAGCGGAACACCAAAAAGCACTACGCTACCGAAACTTACCGAAAAAAAATGAAGATTATAAAGGAGAATGGGAGACACTGGTAGAACCATAAAAATTCTAAGTTGGAATGTTAATGGTATGAGAACCAAAAGTAGAAGAAATAAAATCTTGGAATATCTCAAAACATCTGAAAGCGAAATTATTATTCTTCAGGAAACACACCTATTGAAAGAGGAATGGGATCAGATAATGAAAAATAAAGGATGGGCGGATGCTTATATATGCACAAACCAAAGTTGTAACATTAAAAGTGTAATAATCATTCTAAAAAAATCTTTAAAGGCAAGTATAGAATCCTCAGAAGTTGACAGGAAAGGGAGATGGGCATTAGCAAAAGTAAAATTAGGAAACATGGCATACACAATAGCAGGATATTATGGCCCCAATCTTGATGATCCAGAACCCTTACAGAATCTGTACACACAATTACTAACAGCCAACACTCCAGTAATTTTAGGAGGAGACTTTAATCTCATCTTAGACCCTAAAATTGACAGGTCTCCTCCAGGAAGAAACTCCAACTTACCTAATTTACCTAAAATGAGGGAGTGGATTGGCATATACAAGAGGGATTTAGAATTAATAGACATATGGAAAGAAAAAGGGGATAAGGGCCAACCCTTCACACTACATAATAAGAGACTAGGACATAGGTCTAGAATAGATTTCTTCCTAGTTGATAGAAGTTTACTGACAACTGTAACAAGCCTAATTCACATTCCAGCCCATCTATCGGACCACTCAGCTGTACAGCTAACAATACAAACTAAGACAACCCATACACATAAAAGATTCACGGTGGAAAGAGCCATGTTTTCAGATCGAGAAATAGTACAAGCACTCAGGGAAGAAACAGAAGCCTTTTTTGAGAATAATAAAACAGGAACATCTAAACAAATAGCTTGGGACACGTATAAGGCAGTAATTAGGGGTAAGTTACTCAGTCTAGGAACATATAGATCAAAGAAACTAAAACAAGAATTACTAGATATCGAAAAAGGTATAAACGTCCTAGATACACAAATACTAACAGAAAGGGATCCGGTTATGAAAGAAAATCTGCAGAAAGATAGACAAAAACAAAAAGACTGTTTAAGCGATATTCTTGAAGAAAGAATAAAAATTAAATGGGAAGCAAGCAAGATGGCGAAGCATGAATTCGGAGAAGGATGTGGGAAATGGCTCGCATGGAAGTTAAAGACCGACTTAGTAAGAAACAAAATAAAAATCATAGGTAAACAAGACCAATCAAGTCTAACTACAGAAGAAGATGAAATCAGAAAAGAATTCGAGACCTTCTTCTCAGAGTTATATGCTGAAGACACAAACCCATCTGAGGAACAAATAGAAGAATACCTAAAAGACATGCCAATATTAAAACTATCGGAGGAGGAGAAAAATGAGCTTAATAAAGAGATCACCCCTACCGAGGTCAAAAATATAATAAAATCATTGAAAAAAGGGAAAGCAGCAGGCCCTGATGCACTACCGAACGAATTATACCAGGCTTTAACAGACACACTAGTCCCACAAATAACAGAATTAGTAAACTCAATACTCAAACAAAAGGAAATGCTGCCAGATACCTGGAATGATGCAATAATAACAACCATCTTAAAGCCAGGAAAGGACCCCAAAAAATGCGAATCATACCGGCCGATATCTCTGCTCAATGCAGATTATAAAATTTTTACTAAAATTATGTCAACAAGACTAGGAAAGATCATACCCCAACTTATACACTCAGATCAAAAAGGTTTCACAAAAGGAAGACAATTACATGAACTAACACATGAACTCATAAGCACAATAGATATAGCCACATCAAAAAACATTCCTCTTACAATACTAACTGTCGATGCTGCCAAGGCATTCGATAGAGTGAACTGGGCTTTCTTAAACAGTATAATGATCAAAAATAATCTAGGGGAATCCTTCCTTCACGCAATAGGAGAAATTTATAAAAACCCTAGATCAAGAATCCTAGTTAATGGCAACCTTACGAATAATATAAAAATTGGTGGAGACACGAGACAAGGGTGTCCCCTCTCTCCCCTGCTTTTTAACTTGTACATAGAACCTCTAGCAAACAAACTTAGAAACTGTAAAGATATAACTCCCTTTAAATATCAGGGATGGGAGAAAAAGCTGGCACTCTATGCAGATGATCTGATGCTATTCACAGAGGATTATGAGGGATCCAAACCAGCTATAGAAAAAATCATTTCTAATTTTGGCCAAGTTTCAGGATACTCAGTAAATCATACCAAAACAGAAATAATGACATGGAATACCCATTTTCATAGTCCTAACATAAGAAAGAGATAAGATACTTGGGCATCTTGATAAATCAAAATATAGATAAAATACCACAAAACAATCTAAACAGAGTAGCCCGAGACGTAAGAAAACTACTTAAAGTATGGTCTAGCCTGCCTTTAAGTTTTATAGGGAAGTCCAACATCATAAAAATGAATATACTTCCAAAATGTACCTTCCTGTTTAATAATATTCCATTGCAATTCAAAAAAGCCGAACTGAAAAAATTACAGGGAGAGCTGTCAAGCTTTATATGGGCCTCCAAGGGAACCAGAATATCATGGAGGAAGCTAAGGAGAAAAAAAGAGAAAGGAGGTATCGCAAGTCCGGATTTGACAGAATATTGCAGGGCTTTCCAATTTAAAAATATAAGGAACCTTCTGGGAATACACCAATACTATCCGTAATACTTGCAAGCGACCACAGAAGCAGAGGATCATTATCTTTTCAAATTTGGACATCAAAAATACTTTAAAAAAGTTAAATTAAAGGTTCTTAAGGAAGCAGTAAAACTTTGGATACAATTTAGAACGATTTTAAAAATTCCCTACTATAGTGCAATGGCACCGATATGGAACTCTCCCGGAACCCCGAACTGTCTGAAAGATGTTATGGCCATTCCCTTAAAACAAAACAATATTAACTATTGGGGTCAACTATTAAATGGTTCAACGTTGATCTCCTGGGAAGAAATGAATAAAATCACTAATGGAACAATATCAAAATTTAAGTTTTATCAACTGAATAGTTGGGCAAGAACTATACCATCACAGGATAAAGATAGTAAAACCTTGGAAAAAGAAATGACAAAAATCTTACCCATAAACAAGGAGGTAGCAAAATGGTACTGGACTTTAATAATGGAAGAAGAGGAAAGCTACCAAATAGCAGAACAAACATGGGGGAAAGACCTAGATACAGAAGAACTAGTAAACCTATGGGATGATTCAATAGAGAAATGTTGGTCAACACTAAAATCTGTGAGACTGAAAAGAAATCACCTGTACACCCTGCACAGAGCCTACTGGACTCCGAAAAAACGTTAAAATTTAAGAATGCAGGAATTAAAAAATGCCCTAAGTGCGGGGAAGAAAGGGCAGACGATATTCATATGTTCTGGAGCTGCCTATCCCTGAGAACATTCTGGGAAGAAGTTGGTAAGACGCTAAGTTTGATATTCCGAAAACATCTAAAAGTAAGTGAAACTCTTATTCTTTTTGGGATTGGTAATACAACGGAACAAGTAAAACTAACAGTAATGGAAACAAAGTTACTTTTTGTGTTAATGGTGATAGCGAGGAGAGAAATATGCATCAAGTGGATTGGGCCAACACCCCCATCACATGGGGAATGGATGAACTCCGCTATAAAGATAAACAAATTAGACAGACGGGGGAATTGCAGTAAGAGGTTTAATTACTGGGAAATTATGGAGAAACACCTAAACCCATAAAGAAGGCTATAACACACTGTCCTATGATTAAAGCGAAAGCACAGTCTGGAATATGAGTATGATACTCATAGAGTAGCCAAGGTGGCTAGCTCCCTCTCCCTTCGTTTACAGACTTGTGAATATGTAATGGCAAGGGGTCTCCTCTGATTAAACATGGAAAGGGAAAACTCCCATGACAAGAGAGAAATGGGCAGTGACGGTACAAGAAAGTTTCAGAGGTAGAAACCAAATTTTCCATACACAAAGAATTTTCGCAATATGAGGATTTTAATAATATTTAAAAAAAAAAAAAAGTGAAGCTTATCTGAACCCCTAGTGCTCGTCCCATAAAAAGTTCTATTGCCTTTTTAAAGGGGGCTAAACTTGGACATGAGGCAAACATGTGAATCGTATCTGCTTCCATGCTTTGGCAACGCGGGCATCTTATACCACTTGTACCACCCCATTGTGCTATTTTCTCTGGTGTATAATACAATTCATAAATTGTTTTATAATGTTGGGCCTGGAGATTCGCCACCTTTAATACCGTTCTTGCCAATTTGAGTGAGGTTTCAAACTCATCCCCAACTATGCCCAATTTAATCCGCCACCTTGCTGAGCTTTTCTCCAGATCATCCTTCTTATACTGACTCAATTCTCCATATATTTGTGTGATTGAACATCCTTCTTGACTTTGCAATCGTTCCATGACCGCTTCTCTTTCAAATACCTTGTTCCCTCCTTGTTTATTTGTCAAGGCTGACCTGATCTGCAAAAACTTAAAGAAATCTCTACGCTCTAAATTATATAAATTATGTGCTCTATCAAAAGAAATTATACCAGTAGAGTCAGTAAAATCCCCAATAGTCCTGACCCCGAGGTCCTCCCATCGTTTTATTACATTATCATGAAACACCTCCGGTAGTGAGGGGTTCTTAAATAAAGGGGTGTAATGGTTCATTCTCCCAAGTCCCAGTTTTTTCCGAATAGAGGTCCAAACTGCTATCCCTGCCCCAAGCGTCTTAAATTAACTTTCTTATAATAGCTAGCCTCACTGAATTTTAGGAGCCAGTTATAGGCTTCCCCATTTAGTAAGAGCTCATAAGTATCTGGTATATCCTCCCCTCCATTTATCTATAGTTACCCCTCCCAGTAACCCCCTCATATACTGGAGAACCGATGCCCAGTAATATGCCCTGAAATCAGGCACTGCCCAGCCCCCTCTATCTCTAGGAAGAGAGATACATTCAATAGCCCTTCTCGTTTTTCCTTGCACCCAAATAAACCAATTGGCAACTCCCTCCATCTCTTTAAACCAGTTATTGCCAAATTTCAGAGGAATAGTCCTAAATAAGTACAGGACCTTTGGTAAGAATAAAATTTTTATTATGTTGCACCGCCCTACCATTGTCAAATGTAGATTATTCATTCTGTCTAGATCTTTTTTCGATTTTTGAATAACCGGGCCCAGATTTATTTCCACTATCCTCGTTAGATCAGATGTTATTATCACTCCCAGATATGTAGCTGAATCTGTCACTCTTTGATCTACCAAATTGACCTTTTCATTAACCACTATTTGTGTTTTGCCTTGGTTTAATTTATAGCCAGACATTGCCCCATAAATAGCTGCTTCTTGTTCTATTTCCACCAAAGCAGACGAGGGTTCTGCAGACGTAATTGCCAGATCGTCTGCGTAGCCTAGAATCTTTGTTTCAAACCCATTCAGTATTATTGGTACTATATTTTTGTTTAGCTCTATTCTCCTAATAAAAGAATCAATAGAAAAAGCAAAAAGTAACGGAGAACAAGGACACCCTTGCCGGGTTCCTCGCCGGATGTTGATTACATCGCTCCGTTCGCCCATAGCTCGAAGTCTAATCTTAGGGTTTCTATATAAAGCCTGTAGCGCCTTTATGCACCTTGCCCCGACATTTACTTTTTCTAGTACAACCCAAAGGAAGCCCCACGAGACCCTATCAAATGCCTTCTCGGCGTCAAGCAATATGAGAGCCATAGGGTCTCGTGAGGCTGCCGTACCGTCAAATATGATACAAACTCTTCTAATGTGGTCTGCCGTACCCCTCTCTGGGATGAACGCGTGTTGTCTAGGTGAAATTATCTTCCCTATTATCGAGCTGAGGCGATTAGCTAAAATCTTTGAGTACATTTTAGTATCGCTATTCATGAGGCTAATTGGTCTATATGAGCCTGGGTCTGTAGGAGGTTTACCCTTTTTAAAAAATACCACCATATTAGCTTCTCCCCAGGATTGTGGGGGTGTTTCTCCACTCTGGGTTTGAATCATTAATTTGCAAATATCTTCCTTTAAAGATAAAAAAAAATTCTTACAAAATTCTAGGGGGATAAGATCCGGCCCTACCTCCTTTCAAGCAGGTAGATCATTTATTGCCCCTTGAATTTCTTCAACTGAGAAGCTGGCCTCCATAGCTATAGCATCCTCCTCTGAAAATCTCTCAATTGATACTGACTCGAGCTAATCATCTATTTCCTTTCTATCTATGACCCTGCCCCTGTCATATAATGTTTGGTAAAAATCTTGAAATACCATACATATCTCTTTGGGGGTGGTATCAACTACCCCAGTATCTGAAATCATCTCAGATATATCCCCTCTAGTTGTTGCCTATTGAGTTTTTACCACTAGAATATGCTCCACTTATTCACTATATTCATATTGTTCCTGTTTCCAGGCCAGGAATTTTCCAGCAGCCTTGGAAGCAATAGTGTCCCCAACCGCTGCCTTGGCTACTGCCAATTTCTGAGCTATCTCTTCTATGCTGCGGCTAGAGCCGATTGCACTGACCAGTTCTTCCTCTAGTGCAATAATTAGCATTAGCTTCACCTCCATCTCGGCCTTCTCTGCCTTATTGCGTCTCATAGAATAACTCATAGTTTCACCTCTAATACCAGCCTTCAGAGCATCCCATACAATCCCAAGTTGGGTGCTCCCTCTGTTAATTTCAAGAAAGTCTTTCAGCCAGCCCTTCATATGTACCACATATCCTATATCCTGCAACAGAGCTCGCTCAAATGACCAATTGGTTAATTGTGGCTGATTATTCGGAGTTAAAACCTCTAGCACTAGGGGATATGATCTGAAATTATACGTGGCAGCCGGCTTATCTTAGAGATAGAAAGAAGAGTGGGGGAGAACAAAAAATAATCTAGTCATGCTACAGCTTTATGTGGTGCCGAGTAATAAGTGCTACCCCCCCCCCCCCACAATTATTTTGTTGTTACCACAGATCTGTAAGTCCATTATTGTTCATCATTTGTACTAAAGCCCTATGGCTTTTCTTCTTTCGTCCTACAAACTTAGAGGGATCCCCCTTCCACAGCCCATTTAGTCCATTAATATTAAAATCCCCGCACATTATAATCGGGAGAGGCCAGTTAGCAATTTGCGTATTAACTTGATTAGGCATCTCAGGGTCATCAGCCATTGGGGCATATATCGTGCAAAGAGTAAAGTTTAATACTGACATCCGACACTCTACCATAGCCCATCGACCATAGGTATCTGAATTGCATTTCTTAACTATTAAGGCCTTACCCCGGGCTACTATCGCGACCCCCGTGTCCTAGACCCTTGTGTGGTGCATACTACTAGTTGAAAACCCAACTGTTCCAACAAGAATTTTTGTGATACCTCAATATGGGTTTCTTGTAGCCAAATAACATCGGCCCGCAGGGATCTAAGATAGTCTTTCACATTCCTGCGTTTACCCGCATCATTAAGCCCACATACATAGTCGCTCTCCGCATGTCATTTATTTAATTTTCCCTTTATTGTGCGCATTCTAGTCTCTTTTTTTTCACTTTTAGATGATGATTTTTTCTCCCCTTTATCCCCCCAACCCACCCCATCTGCATTCCCTGCCCCCTACCTCTTCCCCACCCCCCACTCTCCACCAAACAAAATGAAGCAAGCAGACTTAAGGTCTCTATGATGGAGCCTGAAAGTCGGCCTCCCTTTGCCACTTTCCTGACTGAATAAACCTAATAAAAGTGTGCTGGATATTACTTAACCCTCCTCCCCCTTATACTCTAGTGTGCCCCCCCTTTATCCTACCCTAGACAACAACATGCAAAAAAGAAGAAAGATTAAGTGCATTATCAATGTTATCAAACAGATATCTACAAGGAAAAAGTACAAAAGTGCTAGCCATCTCCCTACATCGCTAAGGAGTTGCATTTACCATTTCTGGCTTTAACGTGTCCATATAAGCCTTAGCTTGAATTTCAGATGTAAAAACCCTAGGATTGTTTTTATGAATGATCTTCAATCTCGCAGGGTTCATCAGATAGGCCAGTAGGCCCATCTCTCGACAAGGCTCGATCAGATCTCTCAAACGCCATCGGCTTTCAAAAGCGGCATGACAGTAATCCGGGGTGGTGAAGTATGACTGATTCTTAAAGGACCGTTTAGTATTCGGGAGAGCTTTGGAATAAACCTCCTCTCGAAGCAAAAAGTTCCAGAAATACACTAAGATTTCTTTGGGCCCGGGTGCCCCCTCCTTGCTTCTCTGTAGGTTTTTCTTTAGCATCATTGGGAAGCGATGGACCCGCTGGATCACTACCTCCCAGTCCCAGCGCTGGAGCTCCAGGAAAGCTCCATTCATTAGTTTCAGAACGTAGGCCCTAATGTCCTCTCCTTCCACCCCTTCTTCAATTCCGAGAATTCTAAGGTTGTTTTGTCTTTGACGATTCTCGAGGTCTTCTATCTTCCATTGGACATCTATGAGTTGTTTATCATAGCTTTTATGTGGAGAAGTGTGGCTCAAATGGTTAGAGTGGCAGACCCTGATGCAGAGGTCTGGCCCGGGACCAGGGTTCAATACCCGCCTTGGCGGGTCTTGGGCTCAATTTCCTCGGACCTGATAATTCTCGCTTTGTGCCTATTCTAATCATGGGTCCCACTCTGCGACTCTGGGCAATAGCTTGCTTAATCTCCACAACGGCCCCAAAACCGCTGGGATGCCTGGTTTCACCCTGGGGGTGCCCAAGAGAAGTGGAGAAGTCTGGCTCACTGGTTAGAGCAGGAAGACCCTGAAGCAGAGGTCAGACCCGGGACCAGGGTTCGATTCCCGACGCGGCAGGGTCTTGAGCTCAAATGTCCATGGACTCGATTATTCTCGCTTTGGTGCCTGACCTAATCATGGGTTCACACTCTGCAACTCTGGGCATTAAGCTTGCTTAATCTCCACAACGGCCCCCTCGCGGCGGGATGCCTGGCTTTCACCTTGGGGATGCCCTGTAGGGGCTATCTCACAGGGAAAAGCCAGGACGGGTTCCCAAGGCAAGCGCGGAGATACCCCTTCGGGGGTCGATTCAGGCGCTATATAAGAAACATAATAATAATAATAATAATAAGAGTGGACATTCACAGGGAAAACCAGGAAGGGTTCCTAAGCGGTATACGTACATCGCCGAAACACTACCACATGGAAGTAGCTGTGCGCTCTATAAATGCCGGTACATTTACATTTAATCTGGGCTGAATCTTTCACCTGATTATCTTCAAGGAGGCTTGTACGGCCTTCCAGCTGGGCCAGTCTGGTGTTGGTGTCTGTGCATATCTTAGCTACTTTTCTCACAGCTCCTTGTAGATTATTTGTTGCCAGTCTATTCTTTTTTCCGCCCATCCGTGTCTCTTCTTGAAACTGTTTGATTGAATCAAGTATCGTCCTTAGGGAGGGAGCATTATCATCATCCACCCCAGCTGCACCCTGCACTAGGTGGTCTGGATAGACACTCCTGGTAGCTGAGTAATCCCATTTTAATGTTGGATCCGTGTAGCCTCTGCTACCCCTCCGAGGTTCGCCACTCCTTTTCTCCAAGGAGTGGGAATCCCTTTGTTTCCTTGAGAGTTTCTTTCTTCTCACGACAGTGCCCTTCGGTGGGGTTCCAGTGCCAGTATCAGAACTCAAAGCTGAGCTAGAGAGCGGAGCATCACCACTAGCTTCTGCCTCCGAGGGACTAAACTCAGATCCATCTGTAACTGAGTAAAATGTATCCCCAAGATCCAATGTATCCTCGGGCCGCTGCTAACTGTGATACTGTGTACTAAAGCGCTAGAGATCAATTGTTCTCTATGTCCTAGCTCAGTTGATACCACAGCTCCTTCATTAACCATATCCTCTTTGTCTCCCACAAAAAGTTCTTGAGTTACTTGAATTTCCTGGGGTTGGCTGGGATTCATATTTTCGGCCCCTTGATCTTGATCAATGCTGCCTCTGATCCCAGAGCTGGCGGCTACATGAGTGCTCCCAGTAAAAGCTGTCAGGTCAACCTGAGTATCCCCTGCGCAAGCGTCTGCCCATTTTTCCTTTGACAGAGAGACCTTTTTTTGCCAGGGTAGGTGACCTCTTTTTGGAGGTATCTGACTGGGTGGCCAGGGAAAAAAATCCAGTAATGCTCTTGAGCCCCCCGAGATTGGTATCCCTGGGTTTTGGCCCTCTCCCCCGTGTATTACTACTACAACTGATGGAATCGGTTTTCTTTTGTTTCCCTAGGTTCTCACCTGAGGTTATAACAGCGTGGTTCCCAGCATCTTGTTTCACAGTATCTTTCCCAGCGATATTTCCAATGTCTTTTGATTGTGCCGCCATCCCAGCCATCCCTGCACCAGCATTTTTCGGGGGTGCTATTCCAGGATCGTTTCTCTGCTCGGTGGAGCCCGGGGCTTTCCCTCGTCCACCGCGAGTCAGTTTCGGCAGTATCCTCTTAGTCCTTATGCCCCCAACTTCCTTGATGCGCTGCGTCGACGGGAACCACACGGCCCTCGTAGACGTCCTGATTGCTGCGTTCGAGGCTCCGCTACCTCCGCATAGCTGCCAAGGTTTCAGATTGCTATGTGTGACATTTTAATAATTTTAGAGTAATTATGAGTGACATTTGAATGACTATGAGTGACACTGTCTCGTGAGCAAAATTAAGCAATGAAGAGGAGTGAAATAGTACTATCAGAAATTGCACACATTTGAGGAACGAGAAACTAAGTTAACTGCTGCAAAACGTAAGAAATATAAACGACTTCCATTGATCAGACTCTAGCTAAAATTGCAGAAATTAGATAAAGCAGCTTGGAAGTGGTTCAAAATGTTATTATAATCAGCTGAGTGACTCACAGTCTCACTCAACAGCCACCAGTGACCTGAGCGGTAACGCAACTGAAAAACAAAGCAGAGACCTACTGTGTGAGTGACAGGGGCACAGGCAAATTCAGAATAAGTCTAGAATGGAGCGCTTTTGCAAGTAGGTGTGTGGGTACGCACCTGATTGAGATGAGCCACACTTCACACATAGAACTGGGTAAGCTTTCAGGTATGTTTGCACACTGTTTTTATTAGTTTAAATGGTTAAAGTTCTCTGCAGTTTAAAAGGCCCAAATAAATCGAAAGTAAGCCATGGCATTTAATTTTACATCCTGAATAAACATGGCACAGTTTATTCTATTTAATAAGAAGCTCTAATAAATATTGGTTCGCTAAGGGAGTGGGGTTTGCTGTGCTGCGCTAGCTGCCCTGACCCGGGCAGACTGAGTGTTTCTGAATAAGTGAAAGATCCGCCGTGGCCTTCATGTGCTGCTTCTTATCTCTTTTCCTCTACTTGTGAGGAAGAGTAACGCTCTGAACAAACAAGGAGGCCCAATGAGGTGGTGGGTGGGGGTCTCCTTTACCAAGCAATACAAAAACCTTTACAGTCACTTCAGAGACCCGCGGCCTTTCCCAAGGCTCCACCGATGAGAACGGCGGAAGAGCTGCACAAGGGGTTGGGGGCTCAGCCAGCATCTCAACGTAGCGCACACAGGCTCTCTCCCACTGACCACGACCAGTCGAACATGAGGCAATTGCAGAGTTTCACTAACCTCACAGAAGAAGGGCCCTCCACCTCCAGTCTGTCCAGGCGGCCCCAGTGTCACTGACTTCCCTCGGTCGGCTACAGTAAGACATTATGATTCAACAGGGGCGGTAATAACAATAGCTTCTAGCAAGTGGTGCCCGAGCCGATGCAAGCCAGCGGACCGGTGCCGTAGTTAATAAGCAGCGCTACCTCTAAAGATGGTGACATGCTGCGCCGCCCGCAAACTATCCAGCCGCATCGAGCGCCCAAAATAACTGCGCACACTTCCACAGTGACGTCCCACCGTGATGACATCAGCCTGCCAGTAAGAGCCGAGCCACGGCAGTTCGATTAAATCATGATAGATTGTAGAAGCTGAACTAAAGCTGCCTGCAGCCTCAGTTTAGCTGAATCCCAAGCCTGCTGGAGTAGCTCGCATAAGCAACAGGCTGCGCGCTGCCGCAGACTCAGTTTTTTGACAGTCACTCAGGCTTGACAGTGACAACCTCAAATACTACACTCAGCTTTTAAATACGCTGATTTGCGTGACAATCCTTTCACATGCGGTAATGCGGTAATGTACCTTAAAATGTGTTAGTGTCACACCGGATGTGTGACACTTGGCAGAGCTGCCTCCGCTGATTCCACTAGCTCCGCCTCTGCGACTGCGAGTTAGACCTCGCAGCTCCGCCAACACCGCCCAAGCCGCAGTCAGAATCGCCGCAAACAACTCCTCGGGGGCTTCCAGGGGATCCAGCTCCCACGGGTCAGTAATTGGGGGGAATATTTTGTTCGGACGTTTCTTTTACCAGCACACTAAATCGCCATTTGATCCTGACAGCAAAGGGAGCAAACGCCTACAGCCGTCAGTCAGGCGCCATCTTGCTTCCCTTGTAATCCACATTTCTTGTAACAATTTTCGGTTTTCAGCTGAGCGAGGGTTATTTGTTGTGAAGCTTGCCATGCGCCTAGTGAGTTACCTGATAAGTCTGAGAAAGTTATCTATCGTGCCACTAACTGTGTTCCCTCCTTTGATGGGAATAGGCCTTGGTGCTGATTCCGGGGGCATTCTTGGAATAGGTTGACTCGGGATGGCACCAACAAGTACCTCAGCTGGGGGAGTGATTGTCACACTTAAAGGTTGGGTGCCTAAGAGTGTGGGTATGGGGATCTGAGCAGAGGATGGGACGGCAGATTCTGTATAATTCAGGGGTGCACTGACTACTGTGGAGGATTCTGATGTTCTGATCTCAGTTACTGCAGGGGCTGTGGTGCTTAGATCAGCAGCTTTCACATTGTACTGGGGCAGTCTTACGCTGAGGAGTTCATATAGAAACGCATGCTTTTACTCACAAATCTGTTTCCTTCTTTAAATTTTTCTTTGCATTTTCCTCACTGTCTATCAAGGGGTAGGCTCTAACAGTCTCAATGACGTACTCACTCCATCTTCTCTGACTCTCCTCATCCTGTGCACCTCTCCATGAATGAGCCCTACTACAGATGTTTTAGTCACATTTTGTCTTTTTCTTGTCACTTGCCATTTTCTCCCAAAGGTTTAAGACTTCAAACTATGTGTGCCTGCCTAGGGTGTGGTTTTGAATCGTACACTCTTCACCTCAAATTCTCGATTTGAGGGTTGTGCAAAATACAACTCAATGAGAATTGGAGTTCCCCATCTTTGGACGTATGGTAATGCTATTGCCTAAGCCACATTCGCGTATGTAACACTTTCTTTGTAACCATTTCCCTGGCTGGAGTATCTTCGGAGGCAGGATCTTCTCCTTATTTACATCCTTCTCTTTCTTTGACAAGTAATTACCCATTCTAGCAATGTCTCACTCACGTCTCACTTCAATATCTTGCCTTGTCTACACCAACAAGCCCATGGTTCATCCACCAATACAAGCGCATCTCTGTCCAAGGTCATCCTATCATAGTGCCACTATGGCGGCTGCCACCCAAAGCTGATCTATGTTTTCACCATTTGCCTGCTTCAACAACACAAAAGTTTCAATAGCAGTAAGAATGCTACCTACTTTCATACAAACTTAAAGCCCTCGGCCTGTGATAGTCACTATACTTAGTATATCTGCTCCCCATGGACTAAGAAGTGAATTTCCACGAGCTCCGTTAGTACAAGAAGGTTATACTTCTATCTTGGTGTAACTGATAATGCCTCACAGCACACCTCACCTGCCAGGCAACTTCAACAATTCAATGTTCTAACATGAGGTACCTCTCTAACTCTATACTGTATGTTTGCAACAACTCCAACATCCTTCAAAGTTCAAGAATATCATCATATTCACAGTAATGATTGTTCCCGTTAGTCCAGAAATCAAAGTCATGTAATAGCTACTCTCAGAACCCATCCACTGCATTCCACCAGTACACGTCTACTACAACTTTCACCATGCACTGTTCCACAACTACTTTCCCACATTTTACATGAAATCCTTATTGTTACTCACATAGCTATTTCTTCTCCATACACCTCGTCTTCTCCGGCACCAGGATCAGGTTGTGACTAGGTCTACTTAGATCTCTGGATAAATGTCCGGACGATGAAGGGGTAGTACTCGGTTCTACAGCAAATTATTTTGCCAATTGTGGGTCGGCTCTAATCGGAACCATCACCTCTGCTACCAGATCTGTTGGCGCGCAAACTTATCCTAAAATCAGACTCATGAGGCACACCAACAGCTAGGACCAAGAGTTGTGTAGTGTACCGATACAGACTTAGGTGCTCTTCAGCTGGAACTGTCACTTCTGTTAAATCAATTAGGCTCATTAGCAGGTGATAAGCATTCTTACAAGAATGGTTATCGTTCCAAAGCTTTAAATAAAAAAATTACAGTACATAAAACTCAGTGTAGTTCTAAGTGAAATCGGCATAGGTTCGCCTTCTAAAGGCGGGGATAAATGGATCTCTGAGAAATGGATGTCTTTTAATAGGAGTTTAGACAGAGGCATTCATACATTCGTACACGTGCATGATTCTCAGGATATGCACCAATTGGGAACAAGCAAGGAGAAACATTTTATTATAGAATACATTCGAAGTTTCTCTTATGATAGTAATGCATTGGGTCTACAGACATTATCGCAGTTATTTTGCGCAATTCAATTGTTACATTGTATTGTAGTATCCTGGGACAGTTAAATTGTCCTTGGTTAAGTACACTGGGAGAAAAGTCTCTGGGAGCATTCACTGTTTGCTAGTGTGATTCTTGCAATTCTATATTTAGAACAAGAAGAACATCAAGTCAACATGTGAAATTTTGGTTGGAGGACAGTATAAACATAACCTAAGTTAGCGTAAGCCCAATTTACAATGCGTTTAATATGCAGGAAAAACAGCTCTCACAACGTCACCTGAGTCGCAGTACAAAATGTCCATTTCCTGTGATTTCATGGATATGCTATTTAGTGGTTTTAAAGCCTAAAAAATTCGACCTCGATTCTGATCACAAAATGGAAATCGTGCATTCAGAAAATTAAATTGTATCAGTGCATTGATTAATTATTATTAGAAATTATCTTTTTTAAACAGGAACTTAGAAAAACGAATGCCCTTTACCCCACTGCTGTGATAATGATGATGAGTAAGTGAACCAAGATTCAAGTGATTTGTCTTGTGTACCCCCCGGAGTGGCTTAGGTTATTATAGACAAAACAACATTAAAGTCTATTGAAACATACATAAGAGAGGTTGTTGCTCAGTGCACATTAATGACAATGAAGGGAATGGAGGCACAGTAAAAGAAGATAATTGATTTAGATCAAACATTTTGGTCAAGTGGGGAAGCCAAGAGTGATTGATCTCTGGTTTTCTAGTTTCAGGTTAGACAATTCAGAGCAATGTAAGTGGAGCGAAGATCTCTGGGGCTCAGATAATCCACCAAAGCCCTCACAGGCTGGCACTGGCTCTGATAATGTTCCAGGTGCAAGGCAGACCACCGTGGACTTGCAGTCAGTGGCAGCCTGTCTCTGCACTCTGGCTGTACCTTCCTTCACCACCCACGCGGAACCGTCCCACCTGTACAATTCAAGTAAGTGGTTGATAGTGAACAGGTAGTGCATAGCCCAGCACTCCCATTAAACTTTTTAAAGCCATTTTATCTGATTGTTAAGCCACAAAAAGTCAAACTTGAGTCTGTGCTCCACCCACCCGGATCATATAATTGGCTAGAAGCTAGGGATCACCAGCAAAGTGGCAGAGGTTGCGGCAGGTTGCCTAGGCTGGTCACAATTGTGATCTCCACTTTACATTCATGCATCACTGGTATAGTACGTTTCATCAGTGTTGTTGTATGTTACATCCATGGGTTTTGTGGTGGTTGTTTCAAAACAAAGAGAAGCATAGATTGATAATATGTCTCAGGCAACAAATATAATGTTGACAAGATTGAGTCCCATGAACTTCACCTGGACTGGATGCACTACTCATGCATTGATCTGAGACCTTGCCTAGTAGATGAGCCCATTGACATCAATTCACAAGGACTGAATCAAAGGCAAGCCTGTGAGGCTCAATAGGTTTTGCTATTTTGGGTATACACAGAATACATAGAAACAATTACCAATATGTGCCAGTGCAAGCATTCTCACATAAGAAGATAATTTTGCATGTTCCTCATTCAGAAAATGACATGGACCAGGTCTTTCTATTACACATTTCTTTATACTGTACTCCTACCAAGCACTGTTATTTTCCAGTTTAAAGGTACTGAATGTACCAACCCCAGAAGCTTGAAAGGTATTACGTAAAGATGCTACAGGGATGGGAATTCTGAATTACAGTTCAGATTCCAGGGGCAATCTTTAACACCCTACTCACCTTGCCGCTCTTTAGCAGCGGTTAATGTGCACTCCCTGGACCACTTTTGTGTTACATTCTGCTTGTACTCTTGGGTTTCATTGTATTTTTATGCAGATCAGTTATCAGGCTACTGAATGCTTCTTTTAACTGCCCTGCACAACCACATTTCCAGACATATAAAGTCGTTCCATGAGAGGTGTAATTTTAGGAAGGGCTGCATGTGTTCCGGTTCAGAGAGGACCTTTCTTGGTAGTTTGGGCTGGACGGTTCCTACTGGAGCACGATCAAGGCTGATTTGTAAATGGCTGAGTCTAATCTGAGGTGGCATGGTGGGCAAAAGAACAAGGATTTGGAATGCTAGCCCAAGCGATTGCCAGTGATTGATTGACTATTGCATACATACCATCCTGTCACCTTTTGTTTAGATAGGAGTAGATCTACACATAAGTAAATGCGCACATGTATGTTTTTTTTTTGTAAATTGGCCCCTTTAATCCCTTGTGTGCTAAGGGCATAACGGTTATGTCCTCAGCCGTGGCGCTTGTAGTGTCCTGCGGCGCAGGGTAACGTACCAGTCTACTCGCGCCTGTGAGGGCACGTTAGCGCGGGCGCGTGTCGTCACGTGCCCGATATAAAATAAAGTGGGTGTGGCCGACGGAGATAGTCAGAGCCAGGAGCAGACCAGAGCACGGCCTCCCGAGTGTTTATTTAAATATTTCACCACCGCATTTCCTAGCGTAAGCGCAATCAGGCAATATTACACTGGCGACGAGGGGCTTACAGACCCCATGCTGTGCATATCATCTCTCCTCGACACCTTATTTGGGCGTTTTGGGAGTAGCTGTGTCAAGGCCCTCCAGAGAGAACTGGGACCTCGTGGTTGGTGGTAAAAGGGCTCTGAGTCCCATGAGCTACAGCAGTGCTGTCCCAGGTGCTGGTGTTTGTACTCAGCTACTGAGGACACCTGACACTACCCCCAGAGAAGCAGAGGAGCACCCTCCTTACGCCCTGGACCTGGCCAGTGCCCGGATACCGCGTGAGCCCACCGCAGATGACTGGACTGCGCACAAGGCGGGCAGCCATTGTGGAAAAAGGGAGAAAAAACCGGCCACAAGCTCAAACTCTGCCATCCTCACTGCCAACCTCGGCCCGGCGGCGGCCAGCGTTCCTGTGCAGGAGGTGAGCAGCACACGTGCAGCGAAGCACACCACGCACGCACCAAAATGGCGCTGATTACCGCCATCGAACCGTTTGTTGTGGATGGCGCTCCGTCGTCCCTTGCTCCGCGAAAGGATATCCAGCGTATATACAAAACGATAGTGGAAGCCATGCCAAAGACGTACCACACCATCCTCAATACTTTGAACGAGCACTTTGAACCTATGGCGAGCAAAGACTATAAGAGGTTCATCTTCCGCCAAGCTAAGCAGGAAGCGGAGGAGTCACTGGATGCATTCCACGGGAGATTGAAGGAGTTGGCCAGCACGTGTGGATTCTGCGATGAACAGGAAGAAATTCGAGGACAGATAATTCAAGGGTGTTACTCTTCCAAACTTAGGGTTACCATCCTCCAAGAAGACAGCAAGCCGCTGGCAGACATCCTCAAGCTAGGGCGCTCCAAAGAGCGGTCGCAGGCCAGAGCCTCCCACATGGAAGCAGCCCTCCACCGGCCCATCAAAACGGAGCAAGTTAACATGGCGGAGAAAGCGAACGTCGTGAGACCAAAAGCGCGCCAATGTGCTGGCAAGTAACATCAGGACAAGCGTAAAGAGTGTGGATATTGTGGGGAACCGCCCCACCGCATGCAGGATTGCCCGGCAAAAGGAAAGAAGTGTAGTGCATGTGGGTGGATGAACCACTATGCGGCGGTATGCCGGTCGACGAAATCAAAGAAGGAAGCTGCGCAAGCAGTAGTGGAGGAACGAGAGAGTGAAGACATGGACGAAGACACAAGTGACTATCCGATCCACTATGTGTTTGCAATTGATCAGCCACGGCGGAAGAAGCGACGTCTGCCAAAATTCCGAATCAAAGTCCATCAGCAGGAAGTGAGAGCCACTATCGACACAGGAGCATCCATTGAGCTTATGGTGGCCAACATGTACCACAAGCTTAGCAATGAGCCCCCCCTCCTCGAAGCAAAGATTAGAGTATTCGCATATGGACAGAAGACGCCAATTCCACTCATAGGGTGTTTCAAAACAGATTTGCAACACCATGGTCTCAAAGTCCCCACCACTGTGTACGTCACCAAGGAAGGCAGTGGCATGCTGCTTAGTGGACAATCAGCGGAAGAGCGGAGGCTAATATCATTTGCCATGGCAGTACTGGAGGATGAACTAGAGGCCATCTTAGAAGGCTTCAGAGATGTCTTCAAATGCATCGGATGCCTGAAAGGGAAGGAAGTTTCCCTCCATATCGATCCATCGGTCCAACCGGTAGCACTGAGACACAGACGCATCGCGTTCCACCTGAGGAAGAAGGTAGAGGAGGAGCTGGAGGCACTCAAGAAACAGGGCATTATCGAAAAGGTCAGTGGACCCACCCCGTGGGTATCCCCGATCGTGGTGGCTCGGAAACCGAAACGGCCGGGACAGGTCCGCATCTGTGTGGACATGCGCCTCCCAAACAGTGAAGAGGGAACGACATCTAACCCAGACTGTCGATGACATACTGGGAGAGTTGAACGGCGCAAGACGGTTTTACAAGATGGACCTCTGGTCGGGGTATCCCCAAATGCCACTGCACCCAGACTCTCGATACATAACCACATTCTCCACGCACGTAGGCCTCAGAAGGTACCGGCACCTCAATTTCGGGATCTCGAGTGCCGTGGAGGTGTTCCAAAACACCATCCGTGAAGTCCTCAGCGGGCTCCCAGGAGTCTTAAATGTGAGCGATGATCTGCTCATCTACGCATCGTCAGTTGAAGATCACCGCCAGAGGCTGAGGGGAGTCCTACAAAGGATCAAAGAGTCCGGCCTGACCCTACACAGGGAGAAGTGTCAGTTTCTGAGAAATAAGATTATTTTTTTTGGTTACACCTTCTCAGACCAGGTGATTGCCCCAGACCCCGAAAAGGTGAGGGACGTCCAAGAAGCCCCAGCCCCCTCCAACATCTCGGAAACCAGGAGTTTCCTGGGCATGGTGAATTTCTGCGGACGTTTCATCCCCAATCTTTCCAACCTCACCAAACCGTTGAGGGAACTGACAAAGTCCACCACCACGTGGCAGTGGGGCCCAGAACAGGAGCAAGCCTTCCAAGCCACGAAGCACACGCTGTCAGCGGATACAACCCTGTCCTATTTTGACCCAACAAGATCCACCAACGTTGCAGTGGATGCCAGCCCCTATGGGCTAGGCGCAGTCCTCACGCAACTCCAAAGCAATGGGGAATGGGCCCGATTGCATATGCCAGCCGCTCCCTAACGGATATAGAACAAAGATATTCGCAGATAGAGCGTGAAGCAATCGCCATTCACTGGGCCTGTCTCCATTTTCATGTCTACGTGTATGGTCATCCTTTCACGGTGTCGACGGACCACAAACCACTCATACCCCTATTCCAAGGCTCAGGGTCCAAACCCCCACCACGGATTGAGAAGTGGATACTTCAACTGCAGGGCTACAACTACCGGGTAGAGAACAAGCCAGGCTCGTCGAATCCCGCGGACTACCTCTTGAGACATCCCCGAACAGCCACCCAAGCGGAAAGAGAGGAGGCGGGATATACCGAAGAATACATCCGGCTAGTACTATAGAAAGCCGATAAGTCTGGAAGCCATCATTGAAGCCACCCAGGGAGACGAGTGTCTACAACTGGTCGCCGATGCGGTCCAAGCGAATGACTGCCGCCCGATCCAAGCCACCCTAAATAGGCGGACACCGCAAGCAAAAGGAGCACTAGAGTCCATGATCTGGGTCAAAGATGAACTGTCGATCGACAGCAGAGGTTGCCTCCTACGCGGACCAAGATTAGTGATGCCTTTCAGCCTAGCTCAGCAGGCCGTTGACCTGGCACACCGAGGACACCAAGGCACAGTGAAAACCAAGAGTCGGCTGAGGGCCAAGGTGTGGTTCCCCGGAATGGACGCAATGGTAGAACAGACAGTCCGAACCTGCGCCTGGTGTCAAGCAGCTGGACAACCAGATCGCCCTCACCCTGTCATCACCGAGGACAACCCCAAGAGGCCGTGGGAATGTGTAAGCGCGGATTTTGGACATCTTCCCGATGGGCGCTATACACTGGTGATCATCGACGACTTCACGAAATATCCAGAGGTGAAAATCGTGGGGAGCCAGACAGCCACGGAAGTCATTACCAAGTTTGAAAAAACCATTGCCACGCATGGAATATTTGAGGTAGTCAAAACGGACAATGGCCCACCCTTCCAGGGACAGGAGTTTGCAGACTACCTAAAGAGCTGGGTGATTAACCACAGGAAAGTAACTCCCCGCTGGCCCCAGGCCAATGGGGAAGTGGAGAGGTTCATGCGCACGCTCAACAAAATAATACGCATTGCTCATGACGACGGATCACCTGTGGAAAGAGCCATCTACAGTTTCTTAAGAGAGTACCGACTAACACCTCATCTCACGACCGAGGCAGCTCCCGGCCCGGCCACCATGGGCCGAGTAGTGAAAGACACCATCCCGAACCACCCAAACTGGGTCCCAGCCCGAGTGGATGGGGAAAGAACCATGGCCAACCAGACCCAATCCAACAACGAAGCCAGCGCCTGGAGATGGGCTAAAGAGTCTGACATCCAAGAAAGAGACAATGTGTACATCAAAGACCGATATCTAGGGAGCAAATTCCGGCTCCCGTTAGAGCACAAGCCCTGGACCGTGATCCGCCGAACTGGCACCATGATGACCGCCCAGAGGGGATCTGAAGTGGTCACTCAGAACGTCTCGTTCTTCAAGAAGGCACACCCCGGAACTCCAGGCCGACAAGAACCAGATCGCCCAACG
The DNA here is from genome assembly GCF_964263255.1 of Lissotriton vulgaris. Classification (NCBI taxonomy): domain Eukaryota; kingdom Metazoa; phylum Chordata; class Amphibia; order Caudata; family Salamandridae; genus Lissotriton; species Lissotriton vulgaris. The sequence goes on along the minus strand of NC_141689.1, from coordinate 1,074,645,533 downwards.
ACCCGGCCCAGCCAATCGACGGATGAAGACTACTATGAACTACCAGGACAACACCCCACCGAAAATGAGAACCCACTGGACCAGGACACTTCGCCAATGCCTGAATCACCCAGGGGAAGCCTGCCAAGCTCTCCAGTGTGGTCTCCGACAAGCAGGACCTTGCCAACAGTGACACCGTCTGTGCCATCGTCAAGGGGAGAGCAATCTAGGTATAGTCTGCGCCAGAATCCAGCACCATCCTCCCGGCTGGCCGATTTCATGGTGTGAAATGGGCGCTATACACTGGTGATCATCGACGACTTCACGAAATATCCAGAGGTGAAAATCGTGGGGAGCCAGACAGCCACGGAAGTCATTAACAAGTTTGAAAAAACCATTGCAACGCATGGAATATTTGAGGTAGTCAAAACGGACAATGGCCCACCCTTCCAGGGACAGGAGTTTGCAGACTACCTAAAGAGCTGTGGGATTAACCACAGGAAAGTAACTCCCCGCTGGCCCCAGGCCAATGGGAAAGTGGAGAGGTTCATGCGCACGCTCAACAAAACAATACCCATTGATCATGACGACGGATCACCTGTGGAAAGAGCCATCTACAGTTTCTTAAGAGAGTACCGACTAACACCTCATCTCACGACCGAGGCAGCTCCCGGCCCGGCCACCATGGGCCGAGTAGTGAAAGACACCATCCTGAACCACCCAAACTGGGTCCCAGCCCGAGTGGATGGGGAAAGAACCATGGCCAACCAGACCCAATCCAACAACCAAGCCAGCGCCTGGAGATGGGCCAAAGAGTCTGACATCCAAGAAAGAGACAATGCGTACATCAAAGACCGATATCTAGGGTGCAAATTCCGGCTCCCGTTAGAGCACAAGCCCTGGACCGTGATCCGCCGAACTGGCACCATGGTGACCGCCCAGAGGGGATCTGAAGTGGTCACTCAGAACGTCTCGTTCTTCAAGAAGGCACACCCCGGAACTCCAGGCCGACAAGAACCAGATCGCCCAACGACCCGGCCCAGCCAATCGACGGATGAAGACTACTATGAACTACCAGGACAACACCCCACCGAAAATGAGAACCCACTGGACCAGGACACTTCGCCAATGCCTGAATCACCCAGGGGAAGCCTGCCAAGCTCTCCAGTGTGGTCTCCGACAAGCAGGACCTTGCCAACAGTGACACCGTCTGTGCCATCGTCAAGGGGAGAGCAATCTAGGTATAGTCTGCGCCAGAATCCAGCACCATCCTCCCGGCTGGCCGATTTCATGGTGTGACCATCTAGAGACTGAAAATCAAGAGACTGGTAACTGACCCTCGTTATTTCTATAGTGCTGATTATGTTTTGTTCAAATAAAGGTTAGAAGAAATGTAGTGTCCTGCGGCGCAGTGTATCGTTACTGTCTACCCGCGCCTGCGAGGGCACGTTAGCGCGGGCGTGTGTCGTCACGCGCCCAATATAAAATAAAGTGGGCGTGGCCGACGGAGATAGTCGGAGCCAAGAGCAGACCAGAGCACGGTCTCCCGAGTGTTTATTTAAATATTGCACTGCCGCATTTCCTAGCGTAAGCGCAATCAGGCAATATTACAGCGCTCGCATGTTGATGACATAACCATTACGTCCTGCTAATGCTCCCCCCGTCGGCCTCCCATCTACCAGCCCCCAGTGGGGTTAACAGCGGATGCGCTACTGCTGATACCCCAGACCCACCCCTCTGCAATCTGATGACGTCGTCATGCAAAGCATGCACTGACATCATCAAAAATATGCCGAGACAAGATGGAAACTGTTTGCTTCCAGCCCGTCTGGAGAAGAAGTGAGTTTCGCCTCTAGGGGAGGGTTCTGGGTGTGATCAGAGGCATCATGGGGAAGGAAAGAGCTTTTCCTTTCCCTTGGTGTCTCTTTGCAGTGCATTATTGCTGCACGATCGTGGGTGGGGCTGCAATTACTCAGCAGGAATGCACCCAATAGTCCACAAGGGATATTTTGGGACATTGGGAGCAGCCCCTTGGGCAAGGGTCGCTCTTTTTTATATAATTGGACATTTTGGCAGTTTCTGCCCCGCTTGCGGGCAGATCGCCAATATTTTTAGGCCAATCTGCCTGCAAGGGGGCAGAAACTCCCTTCTTAACAGGAATATTGGTGTTTTTGCAAGATGATTGAGCTGCTTCCTAGGCAAGGGTGATCCCCCTTTTCTTTGGGTATTTATTTGGCCGTTTCTGCTCCCCTTGGCAGCAGATAGGCCATCTTTTTAGGATGATCTGCCCTCAAGGGGGGTGGGGGGTGGGGCAGAAACTTACTGGACACCAGGATATTGTGATTTGGCATGTGGGGGAGCGGCCTCTTAGGCAGGGTCATCCCCCGTTTTTGGGGGGAATTATTGTGGCTGTTTCCACCCCCCTTGGGGACAGATTGGGCATATGTTGCGGCTGATCTGCCCCCAAGAGGGGTAGAAACCCACTAGACACGAGAGGGATATTGTAATTTGTCATGTGGGGAGAGCCCCCTTAGGCACCAAGCTCCCCCTTGTTTTGTGAGTTATTTTGACCATTTCTGTTCTCATTGGGGGAAGATCATATTTAGTCTCTAGTCTGTTATTGGGCCATATTACACTTCAAGTTTTATCTGTGGGTGTTACCTTTCACTTTACGCAGTGACCACAAACCACTTTTCTACATATTCACCACTAAAGGGTTAGACCGTACTACACTATGTAATGTCAAATGGGTTCTAGGTCTGGACAGATTCAATGATAAAATCCAGTATGTTCCTAGAGCTCGTACCATAGCAGCAAACTGTCTTTTTCTGCTTACCGTTGAAGGAGAGGGAGTTGGGGGATGTAATGTTGATAGACCAATAGAGTCAGTCACTGTACCTGGAATGACAAAGGATGAATGGGAGACACACATGAGGAATGATGAGATGTTGATGCCTGTGAAGGAAAGAATAGTTCAGGGTTTGCCAAATAAACATAGTAAATTGAGGGATGAGATCACGGGCTTTTGGCAAGGCAGGAATGAATTGAGTATTATGGAAGATGTAGTAATGAGAGGTGATAAGGCAGTACTGACAAAGGAACTGTGGGATAGGATTGCTGATTTAGCTCACTAAGGACACTGTGGCAGAAGCATCACAAAGAGTATGACAAGGGTGAATTATTGATTTTCCTGCTATGGAGTCCACTCTGGAGAACAGAGTAAGAGACTGTGGCCCATATTTATCAAGGTTTTGCCTTGCCCTTAACCCATGCGAGGGCGACGCAAAACCTCAGTGAGATTTATCAAGCCACGCAAGGCCAACTTGCATGGCCCTGCGTGGTTTGACAAATCTAGAGTAACGTAAGGTAGCGCTCATTGCTGTCTTGCATTACTCTGCGGCAGAAAGGCATTCCATGTTTGGAGCGTGGGTGTTCCCTCGCATTCACCCATGCCCTCTGACACATTTTCAGGTTTACCAAAGCTGGTAGACCTCGAAATGCTTCAGAATTTATGCTTCCCCACAGGAGGCGCAATGGGGAGAGATATAATTCTGCAGCACATGTAGAAAGAGGAAAATGTCTCTGAGGATTGTTTTTGGTATGGATTGTCTCTGAGGATTGTTTTTGTGCAGGAAGGTGCCCCTTAATGCACAAAATCAACACTGCCTCCAACGCAGGCTACCTCGCACGATGGTGCAAGGGTGCCTGTATTGGCGCCAAGTAGCAGTTTGGGTGCCTGCACCAGCAGAGACAGGAATGGGCTGTATAATGTTAAATACGGCGCATTTCTGCCCTCTCTCCCTTTCATGCAAAACAGCAAGGTTGCTTGCTGCGTAGCGTTGCGTGAAATATTGATGAATATGGGCTGCAGTGAATTGTGCTATGAGTGACAAAACCAAAACTACTGGGATGGCCCAACTGTCTCCTGAAGAAGCCCTAATAAACCAAGGGACAAATTAGCTCTATAAATAATGGGACCTTCCAGACAATCCCTGTGAGGAGGTAAGTAGATAGTTAATATACAGGGAGAATGATAAACTACGAGCACAAGCAAACTAGCGATATAAGTTCATCTGATTAAATGAAAGAGTTTCTTAATAAAACGTCCAACCAACATTTGAAAAAAGCCTTATATTGCCCAAGCGCCAATGGCCTACTTCAATGAGTGAATAGAATGATTAAAGATTGTATCCAATTACCTTGTATTTCATGTGACCCTGTGGACAAGTCTCTTCAGAATATGGTGTGGTCATACCACATTGCTCTCCATTTACTCACAGAGATATCCCTTTTTACGTCATGGAAAAGTAGATATCCTAGAACTAAGCTATCAACACAATGGTTGAATGGAGGGGAATCTGTGTGGGTGCAGAGATTACGAGAGTGCGACCCAACACCAAAAAAGTTACAAAAAAGGTTAGGATATTAAGCATGGAATTAAAACGTAAGAGTAAAAGATTCGGGATTAGATAACAGTTAAACTACAAGATTAACGTAAGAAGGATAGTAGTTTTTACAAAACTTTGAAAACAATTTAAGCAAAAAAAATGTGGTGATCCTGGAAGATGGAGCAGGGAAATGCCTTATGAATCGAGAAGTAGAAGTTATTTCGTCAAAGCATATATGTTCGAAGCACGATCAGTGGAAGTGTGGAACACATCTTCATAGAACAAAATTGGTGCAGGTATGGCATTGGATCGGGGTGTAGGAGATATTTGGTACATTGCATTCTGTGGAATGAAAGTTGCAATCTCTTTTTTTATATATTTTTATTTTATTTTCCAGACAGTGCATCAATAACGTAAGAAAGCACCACACAGACAGTTGGAATCTTGAGTGCTTAGTGAGAGTGAGCTTGGAGGTTCATACCATGCAACAGTTCTTCTCTGATGAAATAAAGACTTACCTCATCTTACGACTGGAATATCTTGATAATACACAGCATTACCCACACCAGGCAACAACTTAGCCCAACAGCCAGAATAGAAGGACATAGGACCAGATTACGAGTTAAGGGCTACTTTCCATTCCCTCTGTTAACATACGTTTACACGGGGATCTAAGTTACAAGTTGTGTAATCATTTTTACATGCTTACAATTTTCCCCATATAAATTCCGGAGGTCAAATCTGTTGAACTTTATCAAGGGAAAAAGCCTGGGGAAAATGCTAAGCCTATGGAATCCTGTCTATTTTAAAAATCGATTCTGCATGTTATGCCTCGTTTTCTGGTCAAAACTCGGATTAGGAGGTATTTACCACACATGGTAAATATTGCACCATGGGGTAGTGGTATGTGGTAAATACACCAACCTATTCTGACAAACTTGTAATGAGGGCCTTAGCGAAAGATCAGCGAGCAACAAAGATCATATTCACAACTTTGTTTGAACCTGCCCTATTCCTGGGACATCTGATCCTTGCAAGTGGCAGTCAAAGTAAAAGAGACTGGCTCAGGTTCAGCAAGTCAGAACACCAAACACTTTGAGCCCAGTCCTGGGCTATCAGGATGAGCTATGCTCGTTGTCTTGACCTTGCACTGGACCTTTGGTCTCCTGTTATTGTCCCAGTCAATGGCACTTGTTCTGCCTCCAGTGGGACTCTGGAATCAACGCCCTAGAAAACCTTGAAGAGGAAACTCCAAGGTGCATTCTCAGTAGTAGCAAACAGGTCTATCACAAGTATGCCCCATTGGCCAAAAATGCCCTTTGTCACCATCAGATGCGTATGACACTCATGGACAGCAAGATGACACTTGCCGAGTTCATGTACTCAGAGGTTTTAAGAAACCACCAGGTGTTTGACCATCAAGACCATTTTGTGAGAGACAAGCACGCACGAGACCACACACGACCCTGCTTGTTGTAATACCACACGGTGTTCATGTTACAAAGAAACACAAATGAAGATCTGCATTTCTTTGTTAAAAGAATAAAATAAAGCGGATCATTGTGCTGCCTTTTGCTAAGTTGCATCGGGTAGGCATTCCATGGATGGCGCATTTGCGCTACCGGGCATCCATCCATGGATTTTGAAGCAAACCCGTTTTACAAAGAGTTATAGACAAATGTTTGCGCCAAAATAGTGCGCCTGCCTAAGGCTGGCGTACCGAGGAGAAATATCTTAATTTCGATTTGTTATTTCCTCTTTGCGCGTGCGCTGCATTCAGCAACATGCATACAAACAGGAAAAAGCCTCCAAGGATATTTGTGTAGAGGAAATTTCCCCTTCCTGCACAAAAACTATCCTGACTATAACGCAGGCACCCTTGCACTGCGGCAAAAAGATGCCTGCGTTGCCGCTAGGCACCCCAAAATGTAGCAGCGCAGGGAGAGAGCAGAATGCACCATTTCTTTGAAAATATGGAGCAGTTCTGATCTCTCCCTTTCATGCAATGCAGTGCGTGAAATGTTGATATGCAGAAGACCCTGGATTTTGCAGGGCCAGGGTGCAAACTAACCGCTCTGTATAATATTATTACATCCACATTCACCCCGGAATTGTTTAAAAAGGGGAAGGCCTTACTTTCATCATTCTCACAGGTCTAGTGGCAAGAGCCAATGAGAATGGCTGAACCTTCTCCTGGCAAGAGGGTCATAGCTGATGATTTGGGGGGCAACGTCTACTGGCGGAATTCCAAGAAACTGCGTAGTGCTGGCTTTCTTTGGGATCGGCCCTGGAGAAACGTTTAATTTTAAATCCGTCCAACGCAGAAAATGTGCTGAAAGGCAGGGGTAGCAGAAGGCCACGCATTGAACTGATAGCACAAACAATGGCGCCCACTTTAAATTTTAAAACAGCTGCGAATTTTCTTTTGAAGCATTGTTTACCACACCAACATACTGCAACAGTGATTACCCCCTGTACTGAAGGAGGCAGAGTTGTATTTGACTTACTTAAAAGCGCTATCCAGCACGGATATTCCCAAAGCTATATTTTTAAACTAGGAACAACTACTTTTACTTTGTTCGAATTCCAGAATATGCTTTCAAAATATATATTTTCCATGTACACAAGAGGCTAGCCTTCACATTTGATTGTAATAAAGCTTTCTTTATTAAACTTTGATTTACAAAAAATACAATTATACGTTCATAGCTGTAGACGCTGGAACGGCAAAGCCATACTTTCTGCACAAAGTACTTTCTTTGATGCTAGCTTAAAAGAGTACGGAAAAGAGGTCTGTCATACTTGCGTCACACTAGTAAACAGGTACATTTGGGCAGCTGGCTGTGAAAACGTACTGTGAAGTCACGTTTGAAGCAATGCGGATAGAGATGTGGAAACAGTGTGGCAAACGAGACCCGAAACATATTGTTGCAATATGACTTGGTGATCCCTGTGGCACATAACATTTCCTCATACTGGCACTGTGCAGCTCAAAAACGTGTTTAAGGTAGAAACCGCAAAATAAGCACGTTAGAACTTCAGTAAATTAGAGGTACTCTCTTAGTTCAAAAATATATATTTATTTGTAGTCACAAGTTTCTTTCATCATTTTCCTAACACGTTTTAATGTATTACAATGCCCTAGAAAAACTGGACATGAAATGCCCGTCTTACCACCATATTATGCTTTTAAAAAAGTAGTTCACAATACTCTTTTGCTTCACCCGCATCTCCGCATCCAAACCCTATGGTTAGCTGCAATAGGAAAATAAAGTGGACATTTTAAGCCCCCAGTCTTCCCTGAAGTCTTTCCTGGACGCTGCTCGAGAGCTTCCGCAGCTCAAACGGGAATGCCACGCCTGCTGTATTTTTTTTATGCTGCAGCACAAAGTAACTAACAGATTTAAAATCCCAGCATGAGGGGGCAGGGCAGGAAAGGAGTTTCATTCACACGGCTAGCATTATGCCATGACGCCCTTCACAACACCCCTCCCTATCAGAGGCTCTGAATGACTTGAGACAAATTGGAAAAACCTTTCACATCCTATCAAAATGCAGAGGAGACCTTATATTTAATAACACTTAGTCGTGACAGGCACATGGAAACGAAATTAGGAAACTGATTGTGCTATGCCTTTGCAACGTCTGCTCTACTTCAAAATTCTTTTTTTCAGGTGTGGTTGGGGAAGCGAGGTGTAGGAGGAACAGTGTACATATGAAATTTAACATTTGATCCCTTCTCTTCATAATATGTACAGTGCACGTAACAAGAAGCTAACTTTATACATCTGTTCATATTGCTGTTTGCTGGCCAGTGATGAATTTCAAACAGGCACACAAGAGGTTTTTTTAAAGTTTTTTTTTAAAAAAAGGTTATCTATATTTCTCTGAGTTTAATGCAACATCAACGTCATACTGTATTTACACTGGGAAAATATTTATATAAAGCTAAATTCAACACAAGCCCTTTTGAAAAACAACAATACGCCAACCTATCTATACATTCACAGAGAAAAGACTATACAGATGTTTGCTGTGTATGCGTAGAAGCAACTTATGTACATAAGAATTTTTCTTCTTCTCTTTGTCTCCAAAATCCTTCCAGGTTTCATTTAAGTCCTTCCTTTGTTGCCCAAATAAGGCAAATCATGGCTGTAATTGCGTAAAGTGACACCCGTCTCTTTATAAAAATAAATCCTCTTTCACATCTCACATGTGATCTGCGTGTCCTTGCAGTAGCAAATGTAGCACATGTATAGTATACATGAAGAGTTCCAAATGCGAGGAGGAAAGCGTTCACGCAGGCCGACACTGCGCACTGTCCACTCCCTTTTAACCATATTCTGGTAGCAAATGTGGCCAAGGTTAACCCGCATTTACAATTTGCTTTGTATTTATTCGACATGTCCTCATGATGGCTGTTTTCTCTTCAACCTCCAAGGCTGTCCCTTGCATGATCGACTCTTAGTCCAAGATCATTAAAGGTGGGGCGTAAACTTACGTCACTCTTCCAGCAATCCATCATGATGGCATAAATCTGTGGGCGAAAGAAGATGAGTTACCGGGAGTGATCCCTTTTGTTTAACATATGCATGAAGCGCTCTTGGAGCAACTGAAAATCTGGCTTGAAACTAACGACACGACTATAGAAGCATTTTGTGCACTCAATTTCAACTCAAGTATAGAAAAAATACGAATTTGTGAGGGTAAATTCACAATCCTGTAGCACAGAATCAACAGTGACAGTATTTGACACTTACAATTGTAAATTACTAAAGTGGAAATCCCAAAACTATGGTGAAATGTATGCAATTGCAAATTCATTCTTTGAGTTTTATATAGCGCGAACTTGAACCGAACCGGGTATCAGAGCGCTTTACATAGCACCAGTTACGTTACATGAGGACACACATTCATTTTGTTAGGCATGGGGAGATTAAATGATTTGCCCAGAATCTCAGGAGGTTTAGCGACATTACAGAGACTCGAACCAGGTTACCCAGGTCGAGCGCCCTAGCCGTTAAGGGTAAATTTGTCGGCATACCTCAATTAGTTTATTTATACAGGTAGGTGTGTGTCCCAAAAATTATTAGGGGAATTCACATAACCTTTGCAGACAGTTTACTATTCAGTAAAAGCACACACATTTACAATAGTCAAGGGCAGGTGTAAGTGTATTTCCAGGGTTGGAATGTGGAGTCAACAAATCACTATTTCATGGAAGTACAGGTAATAGGATTACCCCTAGGAAAAATAGTTTCCATCTGGAGAACGCAATTTAAATGGGAACATTTGAAGTATGTACCATTTTTATACAAATATAACTTTCAATTCTTTATTTCTAATTCTTACTAATGCATGGTACTCTTGGAATTGTTAACATGTTTAGATTTCCCAGTGTACTCCTGTAAATTCTTTTTAAATCCCATTAAAAGAGAGAATTTTCTCTAAACATAAGTATAGTCCTACTATAGCAAATTTCAGATTGTCCTAGCAGGCTGTAAATGCTTACATTTTGCTTTGTCTTTTCAAAGTGCTTCCACCTCGGAAACCCTGTGTGTTGGCCTATTGCTGCATGCTTCACTAAGCACAGCAGAGCAGCATGTCTCACAAATAATAAAGTTTTATCCAGTACGCATGAGGCAGAGGTCTGTCAGAGACTGACTCTCCATAAATTGGCTTTGTAGTGCAGGTCAATATATTTTGCTTCCTTTTTTAGAACCTGCAGCAGCCACAAGCGTGCATTTAAGTAGTCTGGAGAAAGTACTTGCCACACTCCTTTGCCTATAAACGCCCTCTGAAAATAGGAAGTGGTAAGCTAAGGGCCACTTTCTGAGTGCGAGTTGACTTGAACCTTTTCTAGTCACTACCAAGTGGTTCTCTATTTCTGTGCAATTCGAATCAATGAAACAAGGTCCCACATGATTACAAGTCACAATATACCATAATGCGTGCATTGAGCTTCCCAATGGGAAAACACATGACCATACATGGCGCTTGTAATGCGTCAGTGATGAATTAGGCCTGTTATATAAAAGGAACTCCAGCCCCTGCAATACTCCCAATAAATAAAGTCCTTTCAAAAGGAAGTTATTTAATATTAAGAGACCAGGACTGTTGCAGAATAAATCTGGGATCTCATATATTTTATCGGTTACCCAGATAGTGACCTGTCACAACAATATCCTTTTCCCTCTGACACCAGGGGATATGGCTAGCTCGTCGTGGCCTTCCATTCTAACTTTGGAGGCATTTTTAAACAAGCTAAGCAAACTTAAAACACTATTGTTTCAAAAGGAAGTAGCACTAACATCTGCTTGAGAAACTTTTAGATTACAAGTTATTAAACACCAACCTCCCATTACATTTCGGTGAATTGGTTCACTGTATTTTAAATGCATTTAATACTGCTGGCCTTGCTCACTTTTTCAAAGTTATCGGGTTCTGGCCTAGTTGGTTCCTTCTAAAAAATCTTTGCAGTAATACAAGCTTTTACTCATTCCATTTTTTCCAGTGTGTTCAGGAGCATCCCGCTGCTATTACTTCTTGTCTGCGGCACTTTGGTACTATTTTTGCTCCTCCGCAATGAATGTTCAGTTTGCAAGCCCACTGGAACTACCACCACTTCAGCTCTGCCATGAGTGCATGCTTTGATTCTTTGGAATCCCCTTGCTCCAGGAACTGGACCTTGCTTGGTCATTGTCATTCTGACCTGCCTGGTTTACCTGCTTGCAATCCATGTTTCACTGCCTCTGGTGCTCCTTTGAATGGGCAATAGATATTTGCCTGGCTCTACTGATGCCAGCTCCCATGGGCATAGACCTGTTGATTAGTCCCCTATGGACCCACTTTCAAAGTTGTCCCTTGGGCCTGTGGCTTCTTCTGAATGCGAGCTATGAGCCACTTCTTTCAGCTGAAATGAGAGCTTCAGGACATGGATCACTAGCAGTTGGCTCTAATAACACGGATGCGGGTAACCTGGTTACTTTCTACGTATCAGCGGAAACTAAGGATCATGGTTTTTCTCTGTAGTTCGTAGACTAAGGCTGTCCAACAATCATCATCTGTGAAGACAGAATCCATTCTGGGTTCATTGGCATTTGGACTTGTGAAAGAAAACAGCATCATTTGGCTACATTTACAAATTTACATGTGGTGTTTTTGCATCATGATTATAATCCTTCTTTATAACATGCTTAATAGCAAAGACTTGAACTTGCTTAGCTTGTGATTTACGTTTTTATTATTTAGTTAGTGGTTATGTTACTGTCTCAACCAAAGTGGGGAGTTGAAAAGTCCACAAAAGGGTCCACTCTAGTACTTCCCTATGTTAGCCTACCTGTCGGTGGTAGGCTGCCTTTGCTTTGCACACATTACGAAAAAATACATTTGTTTTTGTGCCACACTATTATTGTAGAAACAGGCTGCATATTTTTTTTATTATTTAGCTCTTCTGTTGGGATTCAGCCAGAACATTTCCTACAAGGTCGAACACTGTGCCTAGTTTTCCCTGTGGTCGGTCATTAACACATCTAACACACAGACATAACAGAGAGATCCAGCTGCTGTTTTCTAGCTTTAGATACAAAGAAGGGGTTTGGCCCGAGACCGGTCAGGAAGGGCCCCTATAACGTGTCAAAAATAGAGGTCCTGGCTGGTGCTTTTATTGGCTGCTGCTTCTTTTTAATCACAAACCATTTTCTTGACAGCCTTATCACGTTCCCTTAACGAAAATCAAAGAATAATGAAACACATTTTTAAAGCGATATCTGCAAGCACTTAATATCTACCTAATTGGTCAGTCGAAGTTTGGGAAAAAAAACCAGCACAATATTAATTAAACCAGATTCACAGATTACCGGGAAACATGAATTCCATATAGGAACTTCTTTAGTCCTGAAGGAATGCAGATATTCTCCAGTCATACACCCTGAAGAGAATTAAACCCCATCAACTAACGAAGGGGACCAAAACGGGTCAGCGTTTTTAAACTCCTGGGATATAATCTAATTATTATTCTTCTATAAGGAGCTAATTGTGTCCAATTTATTCGTCCTCATAGTTACATACAAAAAAAATGGTACCCAGCAGGCTACAGCCTTAAAAATACGTAAAGCAATAGTGTTGTAAAAACCAACAATAAGGCAGTAATGTTTAAAAATGACTGGTTGATGCAAAAGATGTTTATTGGTTTTTGTTAACAATGTTTGTTTTATGACTATATTAAGTATTGTTTCAATTCATGTACTGTCACATGTAGTCTGTTTCTTTCATTGACATGTCCTAACAATGTCTAAATTTGCTTAAATATTACAAACCGAGTAAATGAAATACTTTAGATTCATTACATATTTAATGGTCTAAGTCTGTTTAAATAAACACAGGCCTGGACCTCTATTTTTGACACATGTTTTCTAACATGGCATTTCTAACCATATCAACCGAAACTTGCCGTTTTTATAATAGAGAGGAGAATTTCTTGCAGAGATATGACTCTGGGATGAGCGTGCCAACCTTGCGCAATCTGAGATTCAGACCAGCTAATGACAAATGCCAGTAGGTATGGGGCCCTGCTCTAACCCCAGAGATCTGTGATATATTATTGGGCTCACGTAGTGAGGTTATGCTTAGGCAAATATATAATTCGCCATGGTAGGGCTTTTCATTGTGTACAGTCGACTGATAATGCTAATTACTCAGCTTAGTTGCATATGCTTCCTAACTGCAACACAGTTAGTACATGATAGAGCACGTTAATTTAAATAAATATTGTAAACTTTCCTCGTATCTCTTGGCCGTTTATTAGGGACATCTATGAGTGAGAGAACGAAGGGGGATGGCCTATTACTGGGGACTAGAATGTTGTGTTCTGGGGTGCCAACTTACCTGCTACTCTGTTGCGGGTAAGGCATTATGAGCTAGTCAGGATTTGGGCCAATAGGTACTAATGTGGTATGGTGACTCAGTCCCTACATCCTGATGTTCTGTGATCCCAGGCATAGCTCTGTTCCCAAACACAATCCCTACAACATTGGAGCCCAGTCACCCACTAAACCTGCTCCTTAACTATGGGGCCATCAACTCCCCTGGGACACGATTCAACCCAGAAGCTCTAACCTACTGTGCCAGGTATGTAAGGAAGACGAGAGGCAATAATCTGTCGTCTTGGATTTCACTTATCTAAACAGATCCATATGGTCAATATCTCTTGCTACAACGTGATATTATGGTACTGTTGTTTAAGGGGATAAGATTTGTAAACTCAACACACATGGGTATGATGTGTGCAGCTATGAAACTCGTGTATTCATATACTAAGCTAAATTGAGAGTCTATACCTCAATAGTTTAAAAACCTTCTAAAAAGTTAAATATAATCCACACTATTATATCAAACTATCAAACGATCTTCTCATTCCTGTCAAGTACACACAACTGCTACAACCCCTCCGGTCTGCCTCATTTGTCACATTCTACTGATCCCCAAATTCAGGCCCAGATTTACTGATGCTTTGCGGCGTGTTTGCATCACTTTTGAGATGCAAACATGCGTTGGGGTGAGATTAGTATCCAATAGAAATCGGGATATGCATTGGATATTATCCCACAGTAATGCAAAGTTGTACTATGCACTGTTTTGAGTTACTTTGCGTCAAGGGGTATTTCATGGGTGGTGAATGAGGGTCCTATGCTAACTTTTCGACCTTCAAAGGTATGGCCTACACATGGTTTTCCTCTTGTGCTACTGTAAACTGAATATGCCTTGTGTAATAAAAAGCCCTTTCCTGGCCTTGGTCAACTTATCACTACAGCAGACTATTTTTATGCTCGTTAAAAGATATCAAGAAACTTTACCTTACATTGTCCACTGGCATCATTACACCTACCTCCTAAGCATATAAGTGGGACGGTCCAGTAATGTATCCAGCACTGGGGTGGAGCTGTTAGAGACACCCAAGTGTTAACAGTGTCTCCACCAGTGAGACTGAGGCAAGCAATATTATCAAATGGCAAAGATAGGCAGGAGCAACCTCCCTTAGCTACACACACACTATGCATCACTTATATCGGGGATCTCCACCTTTTCTTTAATAAGACATACTTCTGTTTAACAAGAATAACCCATAGTTACTAATATTGTTAAAGTTTAAACACTGGCCATATCATACAAGACCGGAACCAGTTTGCTTTTCAGTTTCTCTTTAAAAATTACATAAGATCAAAGGAAGAAGCACTGAAATTGCTCTCGTTTTACTGCTGGGGACTCAAACCGCCATAAGCTCAAAATGCTGGATGTACGAGGCACAGCCTAGAACTTTTCACTGAATATCGTTGGATGCACAATGCATCTAAGACCCTTTCTATGATGCATAAATGCACCTTGGCTTGCCTTTGTAAACCTGATGGGAATCGGAGATTGGCGACAGGCTTCCAGCTGGTACTAACAGGTTCTAATTGACTTCTAAATGTGGTCATACATTTATAGGATCAAGGACACTGGCTGGAGTATGCTGAACGCATTCCACGTTCGGGTTAATACTCTAGACCTATTTTCTCAGGCCGTGGCAATCCTTAGCTCAAGGTTTCCACTTGCCATTCAAGCACACATACACCAGTGTGACGCATAAACCAAGTCTTAATTTGTTCTCCCCATGCAGTAAAATCTTAATCGAGCGATTTTTAGTCAAATATATATCTGTATATAGAGGGCCCCTCACATAAATAATTTAAGTTCTGTTCATTCTCATTCCTGATATTTTACATGCACTGTTAACTATTTTTCAGGTGAATTTAGAATTTTGACGCCTGGCTGCGTATTTACTCACTTCTGGGTGTGGGAAGTGGCAGAGAGAAGTGAACGAGCCCACCCCTCTCCTAATTTTTCATGAGCCATGATCCATTTAACCTTCACTCAGATCATCCACATACCCATATTCAAACCCTTTTTTCTTTTTTACAGGAGACAAGAGAAGCCAACTTACCCCTCCAGTTTCCCTTTTCAACAGCATTCGCTCCCCGCTTCATTATCTTTCGCAGTTTTCCTGAAAATGTTCATACCAGCTAAACTGGATTGCTCTGATGCAGTTTAACTTGATCTGCCTGCCCACTTTATTTACAGGCTTCAATTGGTTCAAAAGTATGTAGTCAAATTGGTTTTGGGCTCAAGAACCAGATCTCACAAGCCATGGCATTCTTTCACCGGCTACCCGTAAATCAGAGCAATATTTTTAAGTCACTTTGCCTTGTGCATAAAGCTGTTTACTCCACAAATTGTTCTATAATTCGAAATAGGTTTAAGTGGTACCACATTGTGCACTCCTTGAGGGGAATCAGTCTATGTCGGTGGTCTCATGGCTCAAGCGATCCTTGCGATCGAAGAGGTTGAGCCTCTTTGATCACTGTGGCAATACGATGGCATAAGCTACTTCTTCACCCCAGGAAAGAGGAAAAACGTATAAGAAACAGATAACCGGTGTGGTTGACAAGGAAGAAGCACAAGACTAAGAATCCCATAAACCCCAGGACCACCATCACCTGGATCCGGAACGAGCCTGAAACATTGGGATCATAGCCCTAATGTCCTGGAATCGTTGTTGCAGAAGGAAAGTCCTGAACTCCACAGTATACAGGAATCGCCCCAATGAATGGGGGCCTCTGAGAAGGAATCAGGTGGGACTTTGGTTAGGCGAACCCCAACGATGTTAGGAGTTCTGCTGTTGGTCCACTAATGACTGAGGGGAGCTCTCCTTCGGCAGTCAGTTGTCAATGCATGGGAATACAGAGATTCCCCACCTATGTAGATGGGCAGCAACCACCGCGATAATTTTCATGAAACCTCAAGAGGAGCTGTTAAGGCCTGAGAAGTACTGTAAACGGAAAATGTTCCTGACTTATCTTGAATGCTAAGTAACTCCAGTGGGACTGCACGACAGGTATATTAAAATAGGTGTCCTGTAAGTCCAGGTGCATCATCCCATCACTTAAGTCCAAAGCAAAGACAGTCTGGTCCACATAGGAAAGATGTCACACCCTTTTCCATAGCTAGGAAATAGAAAGCGCAACAACCCTTGCCACTCTCAACGTTCGATACCTTCACCATAGAATCCTTGGAAAGCAACAATTGCATCCTCCTGTAAGAGGATCCTCCGAAATCTGTCCTGGTGTGGGAGCAATATTGGCCATTAAGAATAATTTGCAAGACCCATCTGCAAGATCTGATGGATCACTAACCAGGAAAGAAAGTTGGATCCTGCCTACTTGTGTTGGCCATGAGCAGCTAAAGGCATACTAAAGCAGTTTTTGGGCCAGTGTAGCAGGGGAGGAGGAGTTGGAAGACTGGTGCCCTTACAGACTCCACGTTGTCTATCCGATCTGTATCTGCTGCCCCGAAAGAAATGGTTGACTGGTGCATCACTGGTTGAGAGGGCTGTCTCTGTCTATACACCAGTCCCGATGAGTAGCTTAAAAACTCCCAAAAGTGGTGCAGAAATTATTTTTCAGGAGTCAACAGCCCCAAGGAATGCAATGAAGTTTTACACATGACTCGGACCCCCAGAGAGAACAGTACTCTTTACCACTGATGAGGTAGTCTCTTGTTATTTGAGGCCACAGAAGGGAGCCTAAGGGACAGCGGAGTCATTTACGGTCCCATTAGGTAATTCTCGAGAAGCCTAACCGTGTATCCCTTTCCATCAACAATCCCCCCGCGACATTACTTGTAAGAAGTTGAGAGATCGGGATATACGTACACGGCAAGTGTGGCCTAATCACTGAGACACTTAAAGGCCGACAGTAAAACCAATTTAACTTTGGTCACTTATGTTAAGTGGAAACTACACAAGTCGTATTCATTCAGAACAGAATTTTCTACTAGCAGCAGCATTTTCAATGAGGCGATAATTGAAGCCCATGCTCCAATCAGGACACGGAACTTGATTATTACAAGTGACCCTCCATATTATCCCAGGGGCGATTGTATACACCCCCTGTGCTTGGCAGACAATTCAAATGTCTTGATAAAGGTGGTCATAATAAGGAAACATCACCGAAACGCGTCGACACAACTAAAAGTGTATAATTCAAGTCTCCAACACTACAATTGATACGCTGAGGTGGTAGCGATACAATATTGGTGTTACCAGATCGGAGCAAGAATGTACAAATCTGTATCCAACAATTTTATGTTGTAACTGTTCTGTCTGCTTGTAATTGTGCAGGTTGCAATTAACTGTACTGTCTCAATTTTACTTTTTTTTTAGATTAGGGATCTAGTTCAGTTATCCCGATTAACTGTTGTTTTTTTAATGTATTCAAAATAAATGAATTTTTAACTTTCCCTATGCATTTGTTGTATGTAATTGTCACGTCATAAGGTTCGTTATTTTAAACCTGTACTTAGTTGTGCCTTAAGGGAAATCCCTCTCCCTCACTTAGTTTTACCAACAGCCCCAAGGAATGCAATGAAGTTTTACTATCTTCAAAGCAGTCCAAAACAGAGGCTATTTTCTCATCGAAGACGTGGGACCCATTAAATGCATGTTCAGTGAGTCCTGGAAGTCACCACAGCACCTAGTTGACCTCATCCAGGCATGCAGAAGGACCACGCTCTGAACACCTACCCTGCAAATTCAGTCCGGAGTATTCAAACCTGTGTGTATAACATATTCGTCTGTGTCTTGCCTACCATGTATTGTCTGGTCCACAGAGGCCCTCATATCTTCCAGGACTGCCAGCAAGATCTCGCTGGCTGTGTCCCAGAGAGGATGGGTGTAGAAACCCAACAGACATACTGATGTTGTGGTCTGCCAAAGGAAACCGGATGCAAAGAATTTAAGTTGGCTAAAGGTATCAGCCCTCTTAGATTCCCTATCAAGAGGAGTGGTGGGTAATGAATGGAGATATAATTTACTGGTCGAGGCCTGCTCAATAGGGCTCTCTGGGGTGGGATACTTATTGGGGAAATTTGAGTCACCAGACACTGGCCTATAAGGTCTGGCAACCTGCTAGATCACAGGGAGGTAAGACCATGGTTTTGATCATTGAAAGAAAGCAAGGGATTTGATGTTACTGGCCCAGGCAGTAGGATTTCCACAAAGCATTTGTTTCAGCCTCAATGTAGGGTAGCTTTAGCTCAAGTATCACAAACTCCCACCGAACAACCACTGCTAATGAGGAACTCGCCTCCATTAGTGGCCCATGTGGCAAGCAAAAGATCTGTCTTGTGGTAGGTGTCAAGACCACTGGTGTTTTGTTAATCAAGGTAAAACAAGGGAAGAGCGAGCCAACAACATCCTGGAGTGTACCCTGCTTTGACAGTATCAGATCCAAAAACATAATAGAGCCTCTGTTGATAGCTGTAATACGGTAGAGGCACAGGATTAGAGGCTGCATTATGACAGGTTCTGCTTTCCTAATTTTGTAGCATGACATCAGGTGATGGACATAGGTTTGAGATCTGACATAGGCCATGATACCAAGTCATCTTCCAGCATCACTGGCAACAGTGTTGGGATCTGGTGTGTATCAGGGGGCACTGGAGTTGGTATGGGCCCTGCAGCTGGCCCCAATGGGGCAGACGGTGCCAGGAGAGTACTGGCCAACAGAAACTCAAAAGGAGGCCCATGCAGTTCCTAGGGGCTCAAAAGTGCAACCGCGAGAGACAGAAGCACACTGAATATATGCTGAATGGCCTGTTTGAAGGCCTCAATCTGCTGCGAGGTCGATGACCAGACCAGTAAACTCGGGGTGCATCATAATTAGTTGAGGCATCGGCTCAGTGACCAACAACCTCGTTCGAGTGTGTCTTGATCTTAACACCCTGACATCTTCTCCTTGGTGTCTGAGTGGCATGATGGGGATGAGCCATGCATCTCTTTTTTATGCTTGTGTTTGGTCTTGGACTTACCGGAAGACATCAAGAGGTAGGCAACCAACCATGGAAACACCCCTGAGATCGGGACCGAGTCCTAGCGCATGACTTGCAGTGGGACCTTAAAAAAGGCTGCAACTCCTTGCGCTCAGGAGCATACTGCTATGCCTCCCCATCTTGAATTGCCTTTGGATGCATGAGGACGCTCTCACCACACAACTAAGAAATGTATCCTGAGGCACAAAAGACACTCCTTGGGTGGACCTGTGACCGGCATCTTCTTTCTGCAGTTGTGGCACAGGTTGAATCCTGTTGTTTTCAGTGGTGACACAGTTCTATAGCATACTGCATGAAGTTCGAAAGCTGCCAGAAAACAGACAAATTCTGGAGTTTATGGATCCATGTTGAAAGGCACAGATAAGAAACAAACTGAAGTCAGCCTGAAGCCAGAGGAAGAATCTGCATTTAGATGAATCCTTCAGAGACTATATTTGGACCATGCCACACTTTAACCCCTTCGCTGCGGGGGTAATTCCCCCGCTGTGCTGGGGGGGAGGGGGCGCGCACAGGGCCCACATGCTCATGACGAGCTCAGCTCGTCATGAGGCACGGTGCTCCTGTGCTCATGACGAGCTGAGCTCGTCACAGGTGCACCGGCTCCCGTGGAACGCTCAGCACAGCAGGAGGATTTCTCCCCGCACCTGAGCGTTCCACGGGCCATGACGAGCTGAGCTCGTCATGAGCACCGGAGCGCCGTGGCTCATGACGAGCTCAGCTCGTCATGAGCATGGGAGGGGTTAAAGCTATGCTTTACAACCATAACGTATGGTTTCCTCCTTAGCAGACATTAGTTGGTTAATACTGTGCTATGAAAATAGTAGATTGCTAACAAACATTTTCAAGCCAAATGTTTATGAGTCCTATCATCACTCTCAGTCAGAACATACTTATTTTGACTTTGTACTACGTGAAGCTAGAAACATAGAATGCTCTCTTGATTGCTGATGGGAGTAGGCCCTAGCAAGTTCTGCTAATATCACCATCTTCATCCAGATCGTCATGAAAATCCAGCACAAAATGGGGCAGCAGACACTCGATTAACTGGGAACCATAGAGGTACCATATTTCTGAATTAGAATTGGTTAGATAGAGGCAATTTATTTTATTTTTTCTAAAGTGCATAGCAGGCTAGGGGCTTCCCTGCGCTAAGTGACTGAGCTGTGAGGGGGAAATATATATATATATATATATAAAATTACTGCGGGAATAACTGTTTGAACTTTTTCCTAAATCTAGACTCCACTTTTACTAGTTTCATTTCATGTGGCAAGGAGTTCCAAAGCTTAGGTGCCAAATATGAGAAGGATCTGCCTCCCTATATACACTCTTAATTCTTGTAGTTCTGAGAAGTTGTTTTTGAGATGATCTTAAACTTCTATTGGGGACATATGGCACAACCAGGTTTCTAGTCTTAGGGGGGGTCCTCTATTATTTACTGCTTTAGAGTCAGATGAATAGAGCTGGCATCAAACAAATGTGCAATGACCATAAACTGAGGAAAATGTGAGAATTGTTTGTAAAGCTTGATTAAAAAAATATTGAAACAGTAGCAGCATCTTGACACTGAAGAACAACAAATGTGACAGCCTTTATCCATAGAGTAAAGCGAGGGGGAATACTGGAGGAGAGAAAAGGTTACATATTTAAGAAGCCAGGAAATAAGTGACTTCTTGGGGCTTTTCCCTACTAATCATCAAAGCTGAAGACTTCAATCTAGAAGATGCAGCAAAAACATATCAAATCAATGATTTGAGGATATAATTGTATTACAAAGAGTTGACTAGTGCCCACCCTATTCTTTTGTCTACAAAATCTGACAGAAAAGAAGAGAAAAGGACAAGTCAATCCGAAACAGTTACTAATATTGTGGTCTACAAACAATACCTCCTCAGGGCATTCGTCGGGTTTAGGGAGCCGTGTGCTATTCTTCAGAAGCTCTATTAAATGGAATACAATCATCTGGCCTTGTTTATCATTCCCAATAATACGCATGAATACCTAAAAGAAAAAAAAAGTTTTTTTAAGCTTTCAAGTCCACAACTTTTATTTACAAAAGACATTTTCAGACGTATTACATCAAAAATAGCAATACACAGATTTCTGATGGGTGCTTCATTCCATGCCGATAAACAACTTTTGACAAAGGAAGTTATTTGAAAATTATTCATGTATGGCAATGTTTAAAAACATGACTCATTTACCAGTTTTTAATTTGTGGATTCATCCTATTTCTTTAATTGCTCTTTTATAAAAAAAAATGGAAACTACAATTTTAGCACTACTGTATAAGTTGTGAATTTTACTTGCCACTACATTACAACTCTCAACAAAGACATGCTGTCAACTAGAGAAGGCGCGTTTAGATGGGCTATGGCTGCACAGCAGAAACATACAAAATCAAATCTGATCCTAGGGCCAATACATGGACGAATAGAATTTGGATAAACAAACCGATGATGAAAACTTCTACTTAAAATGCATTATTACAATTGGGCCAATTGCAAAACCTCAAAGAGATTATATAAAATTTCAAATTTTTATTGTGAAAGCAAATTCACCCCAGTTTGATACCATCTGCTAGAAGCAGGCACCACTTTTCTATTAGATTCTTTTCCCCAAAAACAAACTGGTCAAAAACTTAAAAACTGTAGCAACTTACAAGGTCTCATAATGAACGGCCCAATAAATAGGGGGTATCGTTAAGTCTGGGACAGGGAAAATATGGACTTTTACGAGTAGGACCATGTGGACCTACTAAAAAATATTGAAATAGAAAGGAAATTGGCAACCATAGTTCGATTCTCTTGGTAAGCCCCCATTTTGGGCCAGACTTTCATCTGGAGAATTCAGCTGTATTTAGTAGCCGAAATCTGAGATGAAAATTAAGAGGTTTGTTGTGTTTTCTCAGATCTCATAATTGTGAGAGGGCTGGTAACTGTTGTTACCGGCCCTGTAGGAATAACGAAGCCTTTCGTGATGAGGAGCATAGACTTCTACAGAGGACAAATGTCTTCTGAAAATTGAAATGTGCTGACAGAGTCACCCCAATGAAACCAGCAAAAACCAACAAAACCTTATAACAAGCCAGCTGGCACACCCCAAAGCTTAGAACCAAGAAGCACAACTATTACTAACTAGAGAAAAAGTGGCGCCCCACATGGAACCCCTCAGACAGAGATGCTCACAAAGCAGCCCTCAGCAACTACCACTGGCATATCGAGGAAGCCAAGAGAACAGACATCACAGCCCGCCTCTATACAGTAGTCAACCACACAAAAGAACTCTTCAAAATTGTCATGGAATTCTCCAACTCAGCAGCCACAGAGAACACAATCCACCCCTCTCAGGAACTCTGCAACACCCTCTCAAACTATTTCCACAGTAAGATTGCCACCATCTACAACAACTTTGACCCCCTACCCACTGCCCTCAACAGCCTCGACCAACCAGTACACACTGGCCAAATGATCACCACTTGGTCTCCGCTCACCACTCAGATCAGCACAGCCCATCATGTCATCCATTCACTCTGGGGCACCCGCCAACTCCTGCCTCCACTGTCTTTTCAACCTCAGCATGGAACCCACCAGCACCATCACCTCCTACATCATCACAGCATCCTTACCAGACAGAAGGACACACGGAGAGGTCGGACCTCTCCTTAAGAAACCCTCTGCCCACCCCAGTGAACTCTAAAATTATCAACCAATCTCCCTGCTCCCCAACCAGGCCAAAGTACTCGAGAAGGCCATCAACAAACAACTTACAGAGTACCTGGAACAGAACCACCTACTGGACGTCTCCAATCAGGATTCCGTGCCAACCACAGCACTGAGACCGCACTGATCGCTGCCACAGAGGATATCAAAACGCTCCTTGACCGCGGAGAGGCTGTGGCCCTGATCCTTGGTGACCTTTCTGCTGCTTTCAACACTTTTTCCCACCACACCCTTATCAACGAACTCTACAACATCAGCACTCAGCAAAACGCCCTCAAGTGGATCATATCTTTCCTCACAGGACGCACACAGAGTATCTGGCGACTTTCGGGGGAGAACATGGCGGCCGCGACAGATGCGGGTTGCTAGGTGCCGCTGAGCGCTCCACCAACGGACGATACACCCCCCCCCCTTCTCAAATATAAAAAGCAATGTGCCTCACGAGCTGTTCTTGACGGCACCTGAAGCCCCAGGGGTCCCGGAAGTGGGCGTAGATCCGCTGCGGGTCGGCGTCAAGGGATACTGCTGGATTAGAGCCGCCCCGGAGCTCTGAAAGAGCTGCAGGGCAGCAGCGCAAGGTCTTCTCTGGGGCAGAGGGAGCAGCGTCTGCAAAAGCGCTTCTATCGCATCGGCAGGAGTGGAGGCTTCTCTGGCCCCAAGAGGAAAGAAAGGAGAGCTCTTTCCAGCAGAGGAAGAGGAAAAGTGGAGAGGCGGATTGCTGGCGAAGCAGTCACCTTGCAGAGAGGTAGGGGGGCTAGCCGAGAAGTACAAAAGTTGGTCACACCCTGTGCTGGTAGCCAGAAGGAGAGGGAGAAAGCTAGTGACTTGGTGGATGGTGGTGGGGTCAAGTTCTGAACCCTGAGCAGGTTGGTGAATCCCCTTTAGATTACCGGTCTCTTATCCCGGAGGCCAGTACAGAAGGGTTTGATCCACTAAGTTACAGACCGAAGGTGACAGCGGGTAAAGAGACCCAAAGGTAGGGGGAGGAAAGAAAGGACAAAATGAAATTCTAAATCGATAAATAAAAAACACCCCCTCCTTGGGGACCTTTTTTAAAGTTCTTCCACCTGTGGTGAATCTTAGAGGTCGGGAAAAAAGTGCAGAATAGAACCCGGATGGACTTGAGATGGCAGTAGAGGAAGGTACAGCTTGCCCAGCAGAGTCCAGTCAAGTAATAACAGTGGAAGAAGAAGGGGTGAGAAGAGTGGGGCCCAGTTGGACGATGGCACATTGGACAAAAATAGGGAGGATCCTCCTTTTGACAGACGCTTATATGATCTCGGAGAAAAGAACGGGGATGTGGGGGCCACAGGAATATCTTTAGAGGCTATCAT
The DNA here is from genome assembly GCF_964263255.1 of Lissotriton vulgaris. Taxonomy (NCBI): domain Eukaryota; kingdom Metazoa; phylum Chordata; class Amphibia; order Caudata; family Salamandridae; genus Lissotriton; species Lissotriton vulgaris. The sequence continues at coordinate 1,074,621,185 of NC_141689.1, read as the reverse complement.
TTCTTCACTCTCTGGGGACATCAGAAAAGGTTTAGCAGTATCGGAGGCGATCCAGGGTGAGATACGCAATTTTTGTGAGGCTTTAGAGAAAATAATTGACTATGACAGTAAGAACACAAACAGAGACTTATGTTGGGGAGCTGAAAAAGCATCTAAATGATAGCAAAAAGGAGATTCAAGCATTGCATAGGGGGAACAAGAATTGCAGGAGAAGAGGGATCAGCTTGAAAATAATTAAAGGAAGAACAACCTGAGAATATTGGTTGTCCCGGAAGGAAAGGAAGGCGATGACATGAAATCATTTGTGGTCTCCCTAATAAAAGAAGGGCTTCAGATTGAAGAGAGTAATCGAAAAATATATCCAACGGGTACATAGAGATCCCTTCAGAAAAAAAACAAATATGGTGATGTTGGTGAGGTCCAGATAGTTGAAAATAACTTTTTAAGAAATTTGCGGTCTGTAACATCATCAACTTCCACCTATATCATACATCAAGAGCTGGGTTTAGGATTGATCTCAGACATTATAGGTATGGCCCCTTTACTTAAATGGATTAGCATCTGGATAAATCCAGATCTAGAATTGAACCGTATCATTATTCGCGATTGTCTTACACTTGATTTAGCTGGACGCATTCCGTGGTTAAATTACGTTAAAAAATCTGCAATTTATTTGGGAAGACCCGAATTATTTACTACCCCAGAAAAACTCCTAAAAACAGATATGGTCTGGGTTAAAAGTACCTACCTTACTATATCACAATGTGAAAAAGAGGCCAAGGAATTAAATAAACCCCTTGTGCGTGCTCATCAATTGCTATGTACATCACAAACGATTGAGCCATATCTCACTATTGTAACTAATCAGCACCATCGTTTCCTTTTGGTCCGATTCAGATTGAACCAGTTGCACTTAATTATTTCTGAATCAAGGGGATGGAATAAGCTGGAGGACATGGCAGTCTGTACGTGTGACAACTGTTCTACTCAAGATTCGATGCATTTTGTTTTATTTACATGGGCAGGTGGTAGACTAATCAGGTGGGTAAAGATAGCGTTAGCGCCTGACAAGCTAGCGGAGTTATATTGCCATGTCGCATGCTCTCTAACAGAGGTTTCTCACCTCTTGAGCTTTAATTGGGATCCCCCCCCATCTCCACCTTCAGAGTTTGCAGTGCCTCCACAACAAGCTTCTCTGTTCCCTGGACGGTTAATTTTACACTACTGATACTAAGAGGCCAAGGGTAAATAAGCGTGATCATTGGTTCAATAAAAACTGTAGGCTGGCTAAAAATAACCTGATAAGGGAGGTAAAATCGGGGTCCCAGTCAAGAAATAGAAATGCAAGGGAAATTTATAAAAGTTTGATCAAGGAGGCCAGGGCCGAGTGGGAGGCCTCAAGGTGGGAAAGTATCAAAGCAGCCCTGGAAGCTCAGGAGTTTTTTGGAACCTTGTCCGAGTTGGGTCGGCTGAAGGGACGTCTGCTATAATTCCTAACCTTAGTGAAGAGGTGTGGCTAGATCACTTCAAGCCCCTCTATTCACTCAGCAATCCCGAATCCCGTGTAGATCGAGCAACCCAAATAAGTACTCCTGAACCAGTGCACCCGGAGGCCCTGGGCCTTGTTTGCCCACCCTGTACCCTCCTTCAAGTTCAGGCGGCCCTCAGAAGTTTGACGCTGGGGAAAGCTCCGAGCTTCGATAGGATCCCCGGTGACTTATATCGAAGTGAACAAAAGGTTTGGGCCCCCTACATTTGGGTTTATTTTAACGCCATTCTACAGGGGTTGGAGATCTCCCCAACCTGGCTGGGAGCTGAAATCATTCCCATTCACAAAAAAGATTCCCCTCTTGACCCGGCCAACTACCGCTCCATCAGTTTGATCGACGTCCTCCAGAAATTATTTGCCCGCTTCCTTTTAACAAGGTTGCAGAGTTGGATGGACGAACACCACATCCTAACTTCCCTCCAAGCGGGTTTTCGTGCAAAGGTTTCCACCATTGACCAACTGTTTAGATTACAGTTGGTCTACTGAAAGACGGTTTCTAATGGGGCAGGTAAGCCTGTATTTGATTTTCGTGGACCTTTGGTCCGCATTTGACCTGGTCCAAAGGTACAAGCTCTGGGCAATATTGTTGGAGATGGGTGCCCCGGCCTACCTGTGCCATCTATTTAAACGTATGCACCAAGGTACATACGCAAGGGTGAGATTTGGGAGGAGTGGGGAGCTGTCGGCTCCGTTCCTGGTGGAAAATGGAGTTAGGCAGGGGTGCGTCTTGGCCCCCATGCTCTTCTCCCTCTTCCTTAACGGGTTGATAGACCACCTACTGGGAGCAAGAGACCTGGACTCTCCAAGCTTAGCGGGGCGCAAGATACTGTAGTTCTGTAATTTGAGGGTCTGTGGTTCGGTGGTTCCAAACCCGTTCATAAAGATCGTCGGAAATAGGCGATTTTAGTATCAGCGGACCGCAAATGACGAGTGTAGTATGTACGAGTGTTTTCGTCATGATCGATCAATGAGAACACTGTATATCTAGGGATTTCGTTTGAACCCTCGGGTTCCATTTTGTGAACGGCAGCCATTTTGTGTGGTTGCCCTCACATAGGCCGATGACTATAGTCGAGCGAGTCCTTGGGACACGTACACTTTAGCTGACTTTTGAATGACCTGGCCGAACTGACTCCCTTGCCCGAGGCTGATTTCGCTGAGCCAGTTCCTTGTTAAGCAGCTGGTCAGATAAGGATCAAAGAGCAGGACATGCCGAAGTTTACAGTACACTGCACCCACCTTCTATCTTACTTCCAATCTGTGTCTGCTCCTTCCTTTACGACATAATCACTGATTTGGGCTGAGGTTTTACGATAAGTTTGTCCGGCCTGATAGAACAAGTTATTGGAATGTGCTTGGTCATTTCTGGTGGGTTGGACAACGGAAAAAGGGATTGTCATCATGCGCTACTTTTAAAATGTCATTCTGTGATTGGTTGGTTTGTATGTAATTGATGCTAGCCTAGAATGTGATTTTTGGCTTAAAAGACCATGCTCCGCTCATTGAAATTGTGCAGTCTCTAGCGAACCGCCCGTGTGTGCTTCGTAGACCTTTGTTCCTGGTTGCAGCCAATAAACTTTGGTCTTTGATGTCATCAAGAAGTGTCCCGTGTCTCTGTTTGCCAAGGCAGGGGAACTCGAAGGCATCGGGCGTTTTCCCTGACGCCGCTGGGTTCTAAAACCCGGTTCTTCAGTTGGCGCCCAACGTCGGGCAACTTCAGCTGTACCGGTCCAAGCCCGAAGATCGTGAGGAGCTTCGTGTGGAAATTCTGGAGGAAGGCCTGCCACTTCATCGACCCCTGTATGTCGCCGTGGTCCGAAAGTCTTTGCTGTGAGGTTCCCCGCTTTTCGACGGCTACGAAGGACTGCTGCCCTGACTGTCGCCCTGTCTTGGAGCCATAGACGATTTGTAGAGTGAGACGATAGACGGGTCTTCTGGTGACGCCATCGACATTTCAGTTAAGTATGAGTGGAGCGTCTCCCAGTCCTTAGTTTGTTTTGGTATCCCTTCGAGGATCGCTTTGACTTGGTACCTGCAGGCCCCAAAGCCAAGGGACTCGTGTTTTCACGAGACTATCGTTTCGAGATTTCCCTTGAAGTTTGAAGCTAGACTAGTGAGCGAAGATGCCTGGTTTTAGCAGACTTGGAAGGATATTTGGTTGTGGTTCTTCTAGGGATTCCCGATTGGAGGATTCGTGTCGGGTTCCTCCGATTGGAACGCCGACCTATGAACTTTATGTGAAGCATGGTGTGGGTCCCATTGGATATAATGATATCTGGGTAAAATATACGAGGAAAGACGGTGTCCTACAGTGGCCCCGTAATGGTAGTTTTGAAACAGAGATTTTAGACAATCTCGAAGTTAAATTGTTCAAGAAGAAAGCCCGGCCGGCAATGTTTGACTCTTTCCGCATATGGCGAAAAGAAGCCAAACAGAAAGAAATTAAGCTAGCGAAGAAGAATAAAAGAGAACGAGGTTTGTCAATGGTGCAAGCTGCTATAGCGTTTAGGGATAATGAGGAAGAGCAAGAGAGCGAACAGATGCTCAGAGTTAGGAAGTTAGCGGTAGATAAGTGCTACCCAGTTTTGCCGTCTACAGAGCAGGAAAAGAAGAAAGATCTTGTGAAAGATCCTTTAATGTCACATCTATTGAGTTCGCCACCCCCTTATGCACAGAATGCTACGGCACCACTGCCGCCAGTTGTAGCTGTGCAACCTCCGGTTGTTTTGCCACCTGTGATTCCTCCACAGCCAGCTCCTTTTCCGTTGGCTACTATTCCTTTGGTGCAGCCTTCTTGGGGGCCGCCAACTTTGCCTCCTCCTTCGTCTGCTACATCTATACCTAACTATAATACTCCTTCTGTTCCGACTGTAGATTCTTCTAGTATTGTTCAGTCTTCTCTTATTCTGTCACCTTCTCCTTCTACTAGACAGAGAATGACTGCTGCAGCTTCTAGTTTCTTCTCTCCTTTGTTGGGATCATTGGGTACGTCTCCTGTTGTCGAGCGTAGACAATCACGTTGTCAGTTGCCTGATGCTAACGAGCGTACTGTTTTGGATCACATGGCGCGTAAATGGGTTACGTATTCTACACAGTACGATCTTGAGGGTATTATGGATGTTTCCTTCAATGGGAAGCACCGAAGCAACGGTACGTCTAGGAGATGATGTGTGTGTTCCGTCATGAACAATGGGTTGAAGAAGTAGGTAAAGCTCCTTCTGAGTTGTACCGAATACGTTCTGAATTTGTGAAAGGGACCGTTGTGGGTCCTCATGATATTGGGAAAGCAGTTGCGACGTTATTGTCATTTCGTAGTGACACTCCTTCTGAGCGGCTGTTTGAGCCTGATTCGTCAGTTAGGAGAGGAGCGCGTCAATATCCGATGCGAGAGGTTCCTCCAGTTTGGAGACCTGCTGATGCAGCTGCTAATCCACCTGTTGTTGCACACTTTCAGCGTGTTTGGGTACATGTTCCTTGGAAGCATGCTGAAGTCTTAGCGCTTAAGCAGACTTTTCCTGATCCGCGCAAAAATCCAATGGGATATTATAAAGAGCTGACTCAGACTGTAAGTTCGTGTGTCATGAATTTGGCAGATATAGATATGTTGTTTGGGAATGTTGTTCCAAAGCCTATTTGGGGAAAGATTCGTCATACGGATCATGCACAGGAATTAGGTGACACATGGGCACACCTTAGAGATGCCGATAATAGACAAGTAGGTGGCGCGAAGCCTGAGGATTCGATTACTGAACTTCCTGGTAGGATTATTAATTTAATGAAGACCTTGATGCCTGAAGTGCGTGTCAATTGGGATAAATTGTCTGCGTGTAAGCAGAAGAAAGATGAAACGGTGTCCGACTTTTTCACGCGGTTTGAAGAGACCTTTGTAGACCACAGTGGTCAGGACATGACTACCGAGGGTGGCCAAAGATTGTTCGCTGACAAATTCGTACATAATTTGCTTCCCGAGTTGTGTAGTAAGTTGAAAGATTCTGAGAGTGCTTGGGCTGTTTCCACGTCAGCGCAGATTTTAGCTACGGCCCAGTACTATGAAAATAGGCACAAAGCTGAGTTAGAGAAAGCGGATAAGAAGACTAAGGAATTGAAGACTAAAGTTCTTCTACAGCAAGCTTATCCACCCCGTACTAATAATCAACGTGATTATCAGCAGACTCAACAATATTCGAGAAACTCGCAAAGGAACGAGTCTTCTCAACAGCGTTTTCCGTATGGGCCTAATCAGTGTGCCTACTGCAAAGAAGAGAGCCACTTTAAGAATAGTTGCCCGTTTTTTTTACAGCGCACAAATGGTGCTTCTGGTGTGAGAGGTCGAGATGCTCAACAAGCGCCTAGAGGTAGAGGTCGTGGACAGAACCTACGTTCTCTGCCCCCACAGAGTTCAATGAATAGTTTTGATCAACAGACTGGTTCGTCTGGTAGGACAGCTCAGTACTATATGGACGATTACTATGTCAAAGGTGAGGAAGTGTGAGGTGATGATTGCTAGGACAGCCATAAACAAAGAGAGGGAGTTGTTTCAGTTCCAGTAGATCAGAGTGGACCCTATGTCGAAGTGATTGCTTCAGGTGTGTCAGAGCCTTTTCTATTGGATACTGGTGCTGCAAAGAGTTCTATTATGCGCTCTAAACTCCCTGGCGCACCTTTGTCTGGCTTAACCCCTTCCAAGCTGATGACGAGCTGGGCTCGTCATGGCGTAGCCTCCTCGCATGCTGATGACGAGCCCAGCTCGTCACGTAACATGCAATTTACAAAATCTCAGCGTGCGAGCGGAATTCCGCTAGCGCGCATGAGGTTAAAGAATGTTTCAGTAGGTTTTTCTGCGCCCCGGTTACGAATCCTATTTCTAGTCCTTTGTCTCTTTCTGTTGGACCTTGTGAATTTGAAGCCCCCCTCATCTTGACGACAGGTTGTGGTGAGAATTTGTTGGGATTGGATTTGCTAAAAAGGTTGTATGCAACGTTGTATTGTTCTCAGTCAGGAGTACATCTTACATTGGGTAAGAGAGTGATCTCTCCGATGTATTTATCTAAAGATCGACTTCCACCTGAATTGTCTTCTCTCCCTGATTCTCTTTGGGCTACTGGTCCGAATGATGTAGGCCTTTTGGAGATTCCGCCATATGTTGTGACGTTGAAAGCGAATGTTAAGTTGCTGCGTTTTCCACAGTATCGTATTAAGAGTGATGGTGAGCAAGCACTTTTAGCGATCATCTTTGATCTGATTGAGAAGGGGTGTGATCGAGGAAATGAGAGGTAATGTGTGCAATAGTCCGGTTTTGCCTGTCTTGAAGAGGACAGATTCTTCACAGCCTCCTGTATATAGGTTTGTGATCGATCTTTGCGAGGTGAACAAGATCGTTGTTCCACAATTTCCTGTTGTGCCTGATATCACTGCTTTGTTGACTCTGATTCCGGCTACAGCCACATGGTTTTTCGGTGATTGACTTGAAGAATGCTTTCTTCAGCATCCCGATTGCCGTGGAGAGCAGAGATATTTTTGGATTCTCTTTAGGAGGACGAAGTTTCCGCTTTAAGCGCGCTCCTCATGGCTACTGTGAGAGTCCATCGATTTGTAGCCAAGCTTTGAAAAGTCAACTGGATATGTTGGTTTTACCTGATGGTGCAGCTCTTATACAGTATGTGGATGACTTGTTAGTTGCGGCTGATAATGAAGAGATTTGTAAAGAGGCTACTTTGTCGCTGTTATACCACTTGTCTGGTTTTCAAAACAAAGTTTCTCTCTCCAAGTTGCAATATTGTCGACAAGAAGTAAACTACTTAGGTCACCTCTTATCGAAGGAGGGAAGGAAACTGACCCCAGAAAGAATTCAAGCTATTGCGAAAATGAGTATGCCTACAACACAGAGAGAAGTACGTGCCTTTTTGGGTATTACGTCGTATTGTAGACAGTGGATCCCTAATTTCTCCTTGTTAGCAAAGCCTTTGATAGCTCTTACTGTTAAGGATACTCCAAATCCTATTCCTTGGACTGACGAATGTCAGAAGAGCTTTTCAGAATTACGCAATGCGTTGTGTTCGGCTCCTGTGTTGGGTACTCCAGACTACAGTAAGCCTTTTACATTGTATGTTCACGAGAGAGAGGGATGTGCATTGTCAGTGTTGACTCAACAGTTCGGCAATAAGCAACGTCCATGTGCTTACTTTTCGTCGACTTTGGATCCAGTAGCTAGAGCGTTGCCGAGTTGTTTGAGAGCTACAGCAGCAGCGGCTGTTTCTATTCGACAGTCTGCTGGTTTGGTAATGAACAATACGTTGACCGTAATGGTTCCACATGCAGTGGATACCTTATTGAATCGTACCAAGACACAGGTTTTAACTAGTGCTCGGTTGTCGGGTTACGAATTGACACTCTTAGCGAGTCATGTGCATATAAAGAGATGCAACACGTTGAATCCAGCCACGTTGTTGCCAATTTCAGCTGAGACAGATAATGACACAGAACAACATGATTGTTTCCTTAGAACTGAGGAAGAAACGAAATGGAGGATAGACCTTAGGGATACTCCTCTTCCAGAGTGTGATGGTACTTTGTGGGTTGATGGTTCATGCTTTAAGCTGCTCAATGGTGATACGACTGCGGCATATGCTGTCACGACTTTGTATATGATTGTTGAAACTGCACGTATCCCACATAATTCAGCGCAAACAGCAGAGTTGATTGCATTAACGAGAGCATGTGTGTTGGCAAAAGGAAAACGAGTGACTGTGTATTATGACAGCCAGTATGCGTTTGGTGTGGCTCATAGCTTTTGACGTTTTGTGGCGAGAGCGTGGGTGCTTGACTTCGCATGGAACGAAAATCCAACATGGTCAGTTAGTGTATGAATTGCTTGAGACTCTTACTTTGCCATTGCAAGTAGCGATTGTGAAATGCAGCGCGCATAAGAAAGTTACGGATGATGTTGGTCGTGGAAATGCGTTTGCAGATGAAGTTGCGAAAGAAACTGCGAGAAATGTGACGAGCCGAATGTATGTTGCAGGTCCAGCGAGATGGGTTCCAGATGGAAGTATGTGTGAAGATATGGTTGAGAGTGTGAAATCCATTCAAGCTGAAGCTACAGAGAAAGAGTTGAATGAATGGAGAGAAAGTAAGGGTAGATTGGATTCGAATGGCTGTTGGACTGATTTGTCCGAGCATCAAAGATGGTTATTACCTGATGCGTACGTTCTTCCAGTGGTTACAATGGCTCATGGGATGGCACATATCAGTGTGAAAGGGATTTGTAAGTTGTTGGCTCCGGTTTGGCACAATGCGGGAATTCCTAAGTGTGCAGAGAATTTGGTTAAGAACTGTATGGTGTGTTTGATGTATAATCCTGGTAAGGGAATTCCAACACCAACTGGTCATTTTGCTCCTCCTACGTATCCGTTCGAGGCTTTGCAGCGAGATTTCATCCACATGGAGAGGTGCAACAACTTGAAATATGTGTTAGTGGTTGTTTGCTCCTTTTCTAGATGGGTGGAAGCTTACCCTTTGAAGGACAATACTGCCTTATCCACAGCGAAAGCCCTTATCAAAGAATTCTTTCCCAGATTTGGTCTGCCGAAAATTATCTGGAGTGACAATGGGAGTGAATTTGTGGGTCAAGTGATGAAGAGAGTATGTGATGGATTGGGAATTAGGCAGAAGTTCCACGCTGCAAATCACCCCCAATCATCTGGTTTAGTCGAGTGCTATAATGGCACTTTGAAATTAAAGTTGGCCAAAATTCAAGCGAGTTCTGGTTTACAATGGCCAGATGCTTTGCCTTTAGCCCTTTTGTCCACTAGAATGACTGTGCATTCGCGAATGGGTTTGAGTCCGTATGAGGTCGTGTTTGGTCGCCCGGCGAATATTTGGGGCGTGCCAAGACCGACAAAGTTTAGTGATCTCGAATACCCTGTGTTGCTTGATTACTTGCACAAACTGACGGCTAAACTGAGTGTCTTACATCAACAGGTCTATGATAGTCTGCCACAGGCTTCTAGAGATCCAGGTCACGCCATTGAACCCGGTGACTGAATTTTCATCAAGAACTTTCAGTGGAGCAAGAATGAGCAGCCCCGCTGGACAGGACCGCACCTAGTTCTCCTGTCTACACGTTCTGCAGTTCGAGTGCAAGGCAAGAAAAACTGGATCCACGGTGTACATTGCAAACGGGCTCCGCTGCCCCTCCCGTACAACCGGTGGGTCCAGGAAGGACTCCCAGACTCTGAAACAGAAACTGTGCCACGATTTTTGCCATTCAGCGATGCCTATTTGATTGGTACGAACACTGAGAAAGAAAGTGATGGTCTTTTGCAAGAAGCTGTGCCTCCTTTGAATCAATTGAACACTACTGAGCCTGAGCTCCTATTTAAGGAACAGACATTGCCTGGAAGAGATCGTTATAATTTGCGACCAAGAGTCGTGGGACTAGTAAAGAATAAATGAAGTTTTATTATGATTTTTCTATTTGCAGGTTAACTCTCCACCGAGGATCTACTCATTTTTGTTTTTCGAACCGCCATCCGGGTTCAGCTGTAGGGTCGCGGTAGACAAGTCTTTGGAGTTCAAGCCTGAGACACTGGGTCAAAGGTTCTGGTTGGCCTAAGGGAGTTGCCCTGGGTTGACAGAGGCATTCCTTAGCATAGAACACCCTACCGCTGCGAGCAGCATATTTAGTTAGGATGGATTTCTTCGAGTTGGAGAGACCTGTAGAGACAATGAATTTTAGGGAAAAGATATACAAACTGATCGCACGGAAGAGATTTTTAATACTGTGTTTGCTTTTGTTATTGAGTTTAATGATATTTTTAATTGGTTATGTGACATTCTCTTTTAAAGTGACGTTTATTCCCACTGAGCAACCTACACCTCAACCCACTATTTCTTCTCATTCTTTTTACCCTCTGGCCGAACATGAAATAGTCAGAAGAATGGAATTCGCTAATAATTCCTTTATTCAACTTTTGCACCAACACCAGTTAGTTATGAACAAGACAAATTGTTGGATTTGTGGCCTAATGCCCCATACGACTGGTAAAGGTATTCCGTACTTGGTTTTGCCTTTCACCCTTAATGGTTCTATTTGGGCATACAGAACTATGTTCATCTATGCCCACAGTGTCTATCCCCTACGTTCACCGAAGGATAATCCGAAGAATAGTGCTTTAGCTAGAGGCATAGTCGACATGGTCAAAGGGACTAATGCAGTTGAGACTATTCCGAAAGATGAGAGACAACCATATAGTGGTTGGGACGTTACTGGATATGGAGTTAGTCTGAGTATTAACCAGCGAGCGAAAAGTTCTCCACAGATTTGGATAGTGCCCCATCAGGGTCGCTATTGTCTGCAGGGTAATGGCAAGAATCCGAAAGCTCAGTTAGGGAAGAGTTTGCACTGAGACTTATGTATTTACGTTTCAGACTTCCCCAGCGTTTCTAGCAGCTAAGGGTACTTATTTTGTCTGCTACGACAAAGTGTATACATGGTTGCCCCCTGACTTTTCGGGCACGTGTTTCGTTTCGTTCCTGTTGCCTCCCACTTTTACAGCTGGGGCAGATTACCATAAGACGAGAGTTGCTAGAGGTGTCTTCAGTCAGGAACCAGAGAAGCAGGCAGTCCGTCGTGAAACAACAGGAAAAGATTCTTATAATACGAGGACATGACGGTAATGCCTCTGGTTCTACAATTTAAAGATTAACGGTTACCAGAGAAGTGAGCAGTCCTTTGCGGATTATTAGAGAAACGGAATCTATCTCTGCAAGGACAAGACTTAGGCGCCTCTGGATTTTAACACTGTAGAGAAGAGCAGCAATACACATTGGGAACAACAATTCTGAACGGACTGTATGCCCTCGTAGCTATAGTAACAGGAGCACCATATCGGTAGCACGACCCAGACACACAGTTTTATCATTTGTGTCCAACAATGGATTAACATAAAAATTCAATTCAACCCTCGCATACGGACTCCAAGGGTAACTATATTGACCCCAATACTTCGACAGAAATTAAAAGGTGTCTTGATAAAGGTGGACAAAAATTTGGAAAACCACCGAAACGCGTCGACGCTTCACCCAGTATAATTCAGGATCTCGACATCTTTGCTGATATACTGTATTATAGTGCACATAGCTTAGGTGTTAACAATAGAGTCCGAATATACAATCAGTATTGCACAAGTTCCATGTCTTACAGCTTTTTCTGTCCTTGTGATTCAATCTTGCTGGCCAAAATTGAATGTTAAAAAAAACTTTTTATTGTTTTATCTGTGTTGAGTGGGCTCCACTTTGGACCGCTCTCCTTTTAACATTTGTATTTTCAAATAAATTGTAAGAATTCTTTATATATACTTGTATTTTGTAATTATTTTTCTCCTTGACCCTCTGGCTTCTCCCACGTATTTACGTTCAAGGGAACACTTTATTTCACCGGTATTTAACCCTATTTCCCTTGACTCTAGTTAAGGGGTACCTCTCATATTTACCCCCCTTCAGTCAGGAAGACACCGCAGGGCAAGAGTTGGGAAATTTCTTTACGGGTATTCTGCAGTTCTGGGGACCGATGGCTAACAGCAGGAACATTCGCCAGTTGACGAGAGTGGTAGAGTCCACCATCATTGAAACTGCTGGTGCCCTTAGTAACTTGACTGCTGAGCTTCAGTCGGATCGACTTATGACACTTCAGAATAGATTTGCTCTTGATTTCATACTTGCAGACCGAGGTGGAGTATGTAAGCTGATTCAATCAAGCTGCTGCGTTTTCATTCCAGACAACGCACCGTCAGTCTTTCAAGCCATTTCCAGATTGCATAAGATCTCCGATTCTGTACATATAGACAAAGGAGATTGGTCGTTGATGGGATGGTTTTGGGGATTGATATCCACGTGGGGACGGAAGATTCTGATGGTCATTGGGATGATCTTAGCCATCCTTTTTATGCTCTGTCTCTGTGTACAGTGTGCTCCTGCGGTATGTGGCCTCTGTGCTACTTCGTGTGCGAGGAGACCTGTTCAAGGAGAGGTACTAAGTACTAGGATGATGCTACAGCAACATATCAATGATCTAATGATGATAGATCCAGATTCAGATTGACATGGGTTTGGGTTTATTGCCTATGTAAGGGCAAAAGGAGGGTGTGTAGTTCTGTAATTTGAGGGTCTGTGGTTATGCGAATATAATAATAAGGGGTAGCCCACTAACTTTGGGGGCATACAATGGTCCAAACCATGATGAATAGAGACTCTCCAGCACTAATTCTGATTTTACAGGTAACACACTTGGTAAAGGTAGAGTGTACGAAATTGTTTAGAAAGCAAAAATGGGTGCAACAGATGGTCTGCACAGAGCAAACCGCTAACATAACAGTGGTGAAAAAACAAGGGCGGAATATATGGTTACTGAATATGTGGGTTGATAAGGCTGGAAAATGGATTATTGTGAATATAATAATAAGGGGTAGCCCACTAACTTTGGGGGCATACAATGGTCCAAACCATGATGAATAAGAACCATTAAAAGCAGTGTTTACCAACCTGTTGGATTTCCATGGTCCCGTTATAATGGCAGCAGATTTTAATATCATTATGGATTTGAATTTAGCTAAATTAAGTAAAAGTAGGGCTATACCCACCCTGACATCTACGATGAGGCAGCATGCTCTTTGTGATCTATGGAGGGAGACGTTGGAGTTTTGCAGGGGGCCTCGTTTTACAACAAGAAATAGGGACATAGATCAAGGATTGATTACTTCTTGGTAGAGGGGAGCCTTAAAGAAGATATCGCCGATATCGAATATCTGACAGCGCATCTGTCACACCATTCAGCAGTAGCCATAACAATTAGGAATACTGGCTGGCCTACAAAAAAAGAGGTGGACACTAGATCGTATCATCTTGGTAGACACAGAAGGTAATGGAGGCCTTGAAAGGAGAAGATGGGGGTTTGATGTCAGTATCTCTTCTCCAGGGAGGAAGAAGAAATGACACTCTCAGGTATCTTGGGGTACAAATAAAGGCAAGTATTTCACTAATTATCTTTGGCGTAATGGAAGGAGTAGTAGGAGTTGGTAGAGATCTGTTGTTCTATGCAATCCTACTTGCTAGAAGAGAAATTTGCCATAATTGGGAAAGAGAAATCTCGCCCCAACATTCAGAGTGGCTAGAGTCCATATTCTATATGTCTAAAATGGATTTGTTGGGAAATGGGTCCGGGAAGAAACAAAGATTTTGGGTTATGCTACAGAAATGGGCATGGGGCTAATCGAACTTAGTGGATTGGTGAATGGATAAAAAGATGAAAATCTCTGTCCAATGATTACACCTTCATAACTCTCGGTCTTCTGGCTGCAAGGGCCCCCTCGCTTCACTGGTTTGATATGATACAGCAGCCACAATGTTGGACGATTTAAGAGAGATGAACCGGAAGGAGTATAATGTTTGATCTCAATGCCTCTCCCCCTTCGGGGGGTTTATGGACTCCCTCTCGCTTTGAAAGGCAAGAGTGCAAGTCATTACATCCTGAAGTGAACGAGGACAAAAAAAACAAACAAAGAAAACCAGAGCATCTGGCTACCTCCCTTCACCTCCAAACCAAAGAACATCTTATGCAGCATATCCCAAAGATCATCCCTCAGTCCCGCCCTGTTTAACACCTGCATGACCCCCCTTGCAGACGTCATCAGATCCAAGGTCCTCAACATAATTTCCTATGCAGAAGACACTCAACTTATCTTCTTGCTCACCGAAGACCCCTTGACCACCAGAATTAACTTGATGAGAGACAGCTACCTTAAACTCAACTCCGACATGACAGAAGTACTGATCTTTGCGAAGAACACAACTATATGGGACCACAGTTGGTGGCCAGCAGAACTCGGACAAACAACCACACCTACAAACCATGCATGCAACCTAGGCATCATCCTTGACAGCGAACTGACCATGAAACAACAGGTCAACGCAGTCGCCTTCTCCTGCTTCAACACACTTTGCACGCTCCGCAGAATCTTCAGATGGATCCCAAAATACACCCAACAGCCTGTCACTCAGGCCCACGTCACCAGCCGCCTTGACTACGGCATAGCTCTCTATGCCGGCATCTCCACCCAGCTCATCAAAAGCTACAGATTATACAGAATGTTGCAGCCAGATTCATCCTAGACCTCCCTAAATGGATTCACATCACCCGCCACCTCAGAAACCTCCACTGGCACCCCATCCAGAAGAGATTCCAGTTCAAGATCCTCATGCACAATCAAGGACTGGCCTACATCAACCAACAACTGAACTTCCATCTGCCTGCAAGACATCTGCATTCGTCCTCACTAGTCTGTGCACCCCCCCCTGCATTCGTCGCAGCAGGGGCCGCTCCTTCTCTTAAATCGGATTCAAGACCTGGAACCACCTACCCCTCCATCTTCAAACAACACCTTCCCCGGGGGACTTCATGAAGTAACTCAGGGCCTTCCTCTTCGACGGAGACGTAACACCCACAGAGCCCAGATACTTCTAGGGGTGACAGTGCTGTGCTATACAAATGCTGTTTACTGAAAATGTATTTTCCTTACCATTCAACAAATATACAAGTTTAATGAAACGATGCAGAAAATAGAAAATAATGAACTGAAAAGATATATCGAGCTTGTCTACAACAAGTTTAAAAGTAAAATGATTGGTATTGACAATCACCTAACTGCATACAATATATGAAACATTTTCTGTAGCCTATATTATATATATATTATAGTTACGATTGTGTTTGCATAGGAAATGCCATTTTGTGTTGCTAATAACGTTGGTCCCATTTGTCCAATCTCCACAAAAGTTTCCCAAAAAGTGCCACTTTTTAACTTGTTTGTGTTTGGAAAGTTTCGGGGTGATCCACCAAGTGGGGGCCGAGACAAATGGGGGTCCCAAAACTAGTTTTCCCCATTCAATTTTCCATAGGAACTTCAGGCACAGCTATAGCCCAAACCGCATAATGGATTTATACCAAATTTGGCAGAAAGCTAGATCTCGGAGTAAATAAGTTCAGTAGTTCTGAGCAATTAATGCTTAAAAACATTGTATATATCACGCCACAGAGCAAACAGATCTTCTGCTGAGATCTGATTGGCTCCCACCACATGAAGCAGGAAGTGGTGGCAGCCATCTTAGTGCTCAGGACTCAGTCCTGAGTCCTAAAAAAAATGCAAAACAAGACATGGGGGCATGGTAGGGATACCCTAACCCTGGTGGTGCGCCCCCACTGGGGTCAAACACATTTTTCTTTATTTTGCCTCTAATTCGCAGAGGTTCCATGGCAAAACGGGCTATGTGCCTGTTTAAATACCCCCCTTCTGGTGTGGGCCAGGACCTGTGGAGTGACGCTTCATTTTATTTTGGGAAAAGGGCAGCTGGCCCCTCTCCTTGAGCCTCTGAGAGGCCCTAGTGACCCTATCCCTTCTGCAAAGAAGAAAAAGAATTGAGGGGGCGCACAGCCCCACTCCTAGAGCCTAATTAGGCACTGGGGACCCTATCTCCTGGGGTAGAAACACATTCAACAAGCATTGAAAATGCAATAGGTCTTGCCATTGATTAAGTTAAAGCCATTTGCTTTGCTAATGATATTGTATAGCAAAGTAAATGGCTTTAACTTAATCCAAGGTGAGGCCTATTACAGTTTCAATGCTTGTTTTTTACTGTTTTTGCAAGCATTTGCCCTCTACGCTTAGGGAGGAGCATATTTCTTTCTTTCCCTTTTTTAATTTTTGTGGCATAAGCTTCGAATGAAAAACATGAATTTGTGCCCTTGCTTGCCAAGACCAGAGCTATTTGATTAGCCAGTGCTTACTTTTCAATGCATAGAAGTAAATGCTAACTTTGCTTTTACCAAAGTACATTGTCTTTGTTGTCTGTATATTGAGAAGCAAAAAGCTTGCCTGAGTGTAAGCATAAGATGCTTGTAGCGGGCGGGGAAGGTCATCAGGATGCTGATCCAGTATTACAATTTTCTCTCTACACATTACTATGGAGAATTTTCTTTCTTGATTTTGGTGGAAATCAGTTTTTCCTACTAAGTTCCTCGACCATATCTGTGACGTACTGTTTAAATACAATGGGGGCATTGCCTCAGCCTTATTTTAGGCTGGTCCTAGTCACCGTCTTATCAGACGCACACCCTTCTCTCACCATTCTCATTTTCACCCAAGTATCTGCATCCAAGAATTGAGCTGACTGAATTACATTCTCAGTAACCTCACCCAGCTGACAGTGCCGTCTTTCGGGAAGTTGGGCTTAAGTGGTAGCTCTTTCTCTGGAACTCACTGCTGGCAAAGAAGAGGAACATACAAGGTCACTTGGAATTCAGGGAGGAAATAGAGGCAGGACTATTCCCAAACAGATGGCTCCTTTACTTTTAGGAGCAGTCTTGACATGAAAGTGAACAGAAATAATGTAATGCACCAAAACTGGAGTTCTTTTACTGCTGGGATGCAGAATGATGTAAAAAGTCCACATTTGGACTAAAATTTGGAACCCATGCAGCATGGTGTCATGGTAATTTCTGGGAACTGTGCTTACTTGAACCATAGTGCCTTGGACTTTGACATAATTTTATGCATTGTTCCAGCAGCAGACAGGACATGCTCTCTCCTAACGTTTAAAGAAAAATCTTTATAGGACGGGCACCGAACACATTTGCAATGCATTAGGTCTCATATTTGCGAGAGTTTAACCTATTGGCATTGTAAATGACAATGCCTTTTTGTTTATCTGCTTTAAAAACAACACATAAATAAAAGGCATTGTCATTTACAATGCCACGATCTAAAACTCTGGTAAATGCGAGACCTTCTGCATTGCAAATGCTTGTTTTTATCAAAGTCTGTCATTGGGTTAATTAAATATTCGCCGACCTGTTTTATTTGCCGCTAGCCGCCACTACATTCGAAGCACCACCACATTGTTCCTTGTGAATGCTTTGTCACGGGAGATGAAAAATTAGATGGACATGTGTTTTGCCCCCCGTTTTTCCTCTTTGGAAAAGTTCGGAGATTTAATCTTTTGCTCTTTTCCTTCTTCCTACACTCCTCAGAAGGTTGAATATATAGCAGTCACAGTTCAAGCAAGAGCTCATGAAATAGCATCTTTCACAAACATGACCTCTCAGCACAATACCATTGTGTTAACTCCTAGTTTAAGTGCGGTGGTTACGCATCCTTTTGGCAAAAATAGGTTTTGTGTGTTTTTTCGAATTGTCGAATGCAACTACCAGGTGGTTTTCTAATTCCCGTCTGTTTTCATCATACTAGCGCATCTTTCGTTCTTTACCACAGACATCACACTAGGCCAAGCGATTGGTGCCCTCCGGTGGCCACAGCACATTATGACTCAAGCGCCTCCGGTTTTCCTCCCTGACTTGCGAGTATCGTCAGAGATGTTCCTGGCTCAGCTCTCGCCTCTGAGCTGCTGTGAGAAATACTTCAACCACACTCTCTGGATCGGGATTCAAAAATAAAATTGAGGCTTCTACCGTGCCAACGCGTCACGCTATCAACTGCGTATTCGAGTCTGCCTAAGCCAGGCTATTTGGACAAACCTGGTTTGAGTAATAAAATAGCTGTAGTGAATAGAAATTCTTTTGTCATTATACATGTTTAACATACCCTGAGAATTTGATAAAGTATTCGAAGAAATTATGCTTAATGTTATTGTTGTGTTATATTTCTGGATGCAATGACAGAAACAGCAAAATGCCAGTAGGGTAGCACGCTATGATAAGCACCAGAGGCGCAACTAGAACCAAATTTCGAAGAGGGGGGGGGAAGGGGGGGCTGAACTTTTAATCAGTAGGCAGAGTGGAGCTGCAGGGGTTCTTAGAAGGAGTGAAACAATTGCAAGGCCTAATTAACATTCAAATGGTCTTTTAAAGACCTGTGAAACGTTCGGGTGCGGCTCTGTGGGTGCCCGGGATCTGTCTCATCCCGGGATGCCACTCACGACGGGGAGGGGGGGGGGGGGGGGGGGGGGGGGGGCGGGGGTCCAATGGGTATTGCGCGCCTGATAAGCACAGATGTTTAACTTTAGTGTTTTAAGCCACGTCCTTAATTACAGCGGCCACGCCCCTACGAGACACCCCCCCCCAGTTTATTCATCCCACTTACAGCCCTGAGTGTATTGTTAATTAACACTAGAAAGCCATATCGTCTGATCCTTATTAGTATTACTACCCGAGGAAGTTTATTAGAGTGACTGACACTGACTCTCCTAGTTCCCGCATGAAGCTGCAGGTGTCTGACTTCACGCGTGCAGCTGACCTCTAGGGACGCACTGCGCCTGCTCTAGGGGGCCCATATCTGTGTACGTGGATCAGAGATGTCAGAATATATCTCTGGTGAAGCAGCAGCACGTGACTGCCTAAAAGCATGGGTCTGGCTCCGGGAATCCTGGCAGACAGTCAGCAGTGCGGGCCTTGTACATACACGGGCAGCTGCGGGGGTCACCTGTCGTTGGCTGTGAATCATAATGCAATGGAGGCCATAAATAGACCTGTGGGGATAATCTAATACCTGGCGGCTTTTGGGTCCTTTTTAGGTTTTGCCTGGCGAAAGCTGCGCTCTGCGCAGCTTTTTCGCGCAGGCGAAAACCTAATGAGTATTGTAGGGGAGACAGGAACGGCCCCCGTCTTCCATTGGCTAGCTCCATAAATGGAGGCTAGCCATTGGAAGACGGGCCTGTCCGTCAATGCCGGACCAGATTCGGGGGCAATCCCGAGAATTTTTGGCTTTTGGCGACGTCACGCTACGTCAGCCAAAAGCCCTCGGGAACGCCCCCGAATCTGTTCTAGCATTGACGGCACTCTGCGCCCCTTCCACGAGTCCTAGGCTGCAGGTCAGGCCACCTCTTCCTGCGTCCAGCCGCTTCCGTCCGTCCCGCTGCAGCGGGGCCCTGCAGCAGCCTCGGCCACCAGCACTACCATGGCGGGCGCTCTGCCGGGCTCCCGTGAGCTGAGGGAGCCCACTCCTCGGGAAACTTCGCCGCCCGCCTGCCTGAGCTAGAGACGGGCCGCCGCGCTGCCCGCGGCGACCCGGAAGTGACTAGCCAGCCGGCCAATCCTAGCGCGTCCGGCCGGAAGTGCCCGCCCCCCGCAGCCCGGGGGAAGAAGGAAGACGGCGGCCCAGGAGAAGAAGTATGGCGGCCCACGCGGGGCTCCCGTGGCCTGCCTGGAGGGAGCCCCGGGAGAAGCGGAGTACGTTGCCGGTCTCCCATGCTGAAGAGGGAGACCGGAGAAGTGCCCAAGAGATTGCCGCCATCGCAAGGAGCCCCCGCCAGGACGGCGGCCCAGGAGAAGAAGTATGGCGGCCCACGCGGGGCTCCCGTGGCCTGGAGGGAGCCCCGGGAGAAGCGGAGGACGTTGCCGGTCTCCCATGCCGAAGAGGGAGACCGGAGAAGTGCCCAAGAGATTGCCGCCGTCGCAAGGAGCCCCCGCCAGAGTGCCCGGTAAGTTAAAATGGCTACCGTGGTGAATATTGTGACAGTGAGGGGAGTGAGCTGGGAGGGGTCGGTGGGTCTGGTGAAGAGCCTGGGTTCAGATGTGGATTGGGTTCAGACGACCCACGAAAGCCCTTCCTTTGCGTCCCTTCTCAATTCACACCATGCAGACGCCGCCCGAGGGCCAGGCCAACCGGATGCCGCCTGCCCCGAAGCGCCACGACCTCAAATACACACACCTCAGCGTCGTTTTGTTGTTCTAATGTACTGGACAAGTGCCCCATCCAGACTTCCTGCCGAAGCGCACTCTGACTCCCAGCCGCGCGCTCATCTCCAATAGATCCTTTGCTCACTCAGGCACGCGCAGTCGTGTTTAGCTCTGGTGGCACCAGGTGCGAAAATCTTTTTTGGTGCCCCCATCAATGACTTTCGTCCCCAAGGATTCCCTCACTACCACCCTCCACCAGCGCCCCTCATCTCCACAAAGCCACCTCTCACATGCATTTTATTGCTTTATAGCGCTGCACGTAGCAATGTCTCTCCCAGCCTGTCGTCACCCAGCCTGCCCTCTCCCAGCCTGCCCTCTCCCAGCCTGCCCTCTCGCAGCCTGCCCTCTCGCAGCCTGCCCTCTCGCAGCCTGTCCTCTCGCAGCCTGTGCTCTCCTATCCTGCCCTCTCCCAGCCTGTCCTCTCGCAGCCTGTCCTCTCGCAGCCTGTCCTCTCGCAGCCTGTCCTCTCGCAGCCTGTCCTCTCGCAGCCTGTCCTCTCGCGGCCTGTCCTCTCGCGGCCTGCCCTCTCGCGGCCTGCCCTCTCCCGGCCTGCCCTCTCCCGGCCTGCCCTCTCCCGGCCTGCCCTCTCCCGGCCTGCCCACTCCCAGCCTGCCCTCTCCCAGTCCTTTCCCAGCCTGTCCTCTTCCAGCCTGTCCACTTCCAGCCTGCCCTCTCCCAGCCTGTCCTCTCCCAGCTTGTCCACTTCCAGCCTGCCCTCTCCCAACTTGCCCTCTCCCAGCCTGTCCCCTCCCTGCCATCTCCCAGCCTGCCCTCTCCCAGCCTGTCCCCTCCCTGCCCTCTCCCAGCCTGTCCTCTCCCTGCCCTCTCCCAGCCTGTCCTCTCCCTGCCTGTTGTCGTGTCCCGGCGGCAGCAGGCAAGAGCGTGCACTGCGTCCCTGAAGTAACAGCCCTAAAGCAAGCAAGAAGTACGCCCCCCTCCCACCAATCCCTGTTAGGTAGTGGAAACTGTCCAAACTGGGGTGCAGACAGCCCTTCTCACCTTTCAGCCTGGTACCACTGCACCAGCCGCACTACTTCCCTACTGACCGTTCTCCACTTCAGCCCAGTCTAAATTACAATTCCTGCTTGTGACCCTTTTGCCTGCTTGTGCTTGTTTTCGTGACCCTGTTGCCTGCTTGTGCCTCCGTGTGCCCCTGTTGCCTGCTTGTGCCTCCGTGAGCCCCTGTTGCCTGCTTGTGCCTCAGTTTTCGTGCCCCTGTTGCCTGCTTGTGCCTCCGTGTGCCCCTGTTGCCTGCTTGTGCCTCCATGTGCCCCTGCTGCCTGCTTGTGCCTCCGTGTGCCCCTGTTGCCTGCTTGTGCCTCCGTGTGCCCCTGTTGCCTGCTTGTGCCTCCGTGTGCCCCTGTTGCCTGCTTGTGCCTCCGTGTGCCCCTGTTGCCTGCTTGTGCCTCCGTGTGCCCCTGTTGCCTGCTTGTGCCTCCGTGTGCCCCTGTTGCCTGCTTGTGCTGTGTGGGTGTGTGTGGAAGGCTCTGTGTGGGTGTGTGGAGGGCTGTGTGTGTGGGGAGCTTTGTGTGGCTGTGTGTGTGGGGAGCTTTGTGTGGCTGTGTGTGTGGGGGGCTTTGTGTGGCTGTGTGTGTGGGGGGCTTTGTGTGGCTCTGTGTGTGTGGGGCTCTGTGTGGGTGTGTGTGGGGGGGGCTCTGTGTTTGTTTGTGTGTGTCATTTGCGAGAGATAAAGCTAGTGGCATTGTAAATGACAATGCCATTTATTTATGTTAAAAAAAAACATAAATAAAAATAATGTCAAGAGCAATGCCAATAGCTCTAACTTTAACAAAGGCAAAACCATTGCATTGTAAATGCTTGTTTACTGCAGGACCTCGCTTTCCTTTCTTAAGAGTGAAATAAATAGCGCGAAGAGGGAAATGTTGAGAAATGGACGGTTTAGTGGAGAAAGATATTTCTTTTCTTTTTAGGCTCTTCGGGCCTGCGTACCAAAACCTTTTATTTCCACCAAGGGCTCCATTAAAGCGGGAATAAAAATATGTGCACGGAACTGGCTTCCTTCAACTCTGGGTCTGACGCGCGCGTGCACTGTTGGAGGTGAAAGCACGCCATGCACGCGAGCGTGCACATCTCTTGACAGCCAGAGTTGAAGGATTTCTTGTCTTTATGGGGCCATGTGTTTGAAACACATGGCCCCATAAAGATAAGAATTCTTTTGCGACGGAAGGAAGTCAGAAGAGCCCATCCAAGAGGGACGGCTCAAAAAGAGAAAAGTCAACGTCATGGAAAGCTCTTTTCCAATGGCTGGCCACCGTTTAGCATAAACGGTGACACCAGCCAATGGAAAAGAGGGGCGGGGCTTAAAGCCCGTTACTGAACAATGGGAAAAACAGGCATGCAGCACCTTGGGAAAATACCTTTAGCATTGAAGGTGTTAAGGGAGGTTGGCCAGCGGCCCCTACTCTAGAAGCCTTGTAAACAAAAGGGGGGCTGCACAGCCCCCCCTCCCCAAGCTTTAAAAAGGCCCTGGGGACCACATTTCCAGGGGCCAGCTCAGTGACTGTGGAAAATGTGGCCAACCTCCCTGGGCGCACGACTCGAGGCTGGGCTCAGCATGGGGCACCCTCTCACAAGCACGTCGAAGGCCATCCGCTGCGGGCTATGGCTTTACATTTGGTCAAAAAATATTTTACGTTTAAAAAAAAAAAACTAGAAATTCACTGGAAAAAACCCAAAGGTTAATGTAACATTATAGTTAGGTGAAATGTTCAGTAACAACGTAACGTAGTATACAAAGAAAACAAAGAAATTCACCAGTTATAGTTACCGCAACTAACTATAAATCATGCCCTAACGTTACTATAACTCATGGCCTAGCCATGCACTGCTAATTACCCCATGCATTACATCACTCATGATATCTTCTATGACATCATAGCTAATATCGCTGCAACGGAATTTTTCCGTCCTAATAAAGCAGCCGCGGACCTGCTATTTGTCTTGCGATGGTGCATCTCACGACCTGGCCGGCCGTATTACTGAAAAAAAGAGAGTTGCTGCATGACGAGATGCACTACCAGGTAGGTATATAGGTATATAGGTATATATATATCTATATATATATATATATATATATATAGATATATATATAGATATATAGATATATAGATATATATATATATATCCGCTCAACTCTCCTCTCACCCGGACTTTCATCCAAAAAAGAAAAGCACTCGCGGGGCCGTTTGAGTCGATTTAATGACAGCAAACTCACACAGCAACAGACACGTTTCGGTAAAAACCTTTTTCCATGTTTACCGAAGCGCCGTGTAGACATGCTTTTAAACACCCATTTTCTTATTGACAAAATAAACAAGCGACTAAAGCAAGAATCGCTTCGTCCCCGTCTTAACCATAGCGCTATCTTTGAATGGCCATAATACAAACAAACAAATTATTAAAGTAGGATAATAAAGCAGAACCAACATAATTCAGAAATTTGAGCGAAATTAGTAATACCATCACGCCCGTAAATGGGCGTGATGGTATTACTAATTTCGTTCAAACTTCTGAATTATGTTGGTTCTGCTTTATTATCATGCTTTAATAATGGAGAATTGAGCAGCCCCGCATTTGAAGCACCCACCTGCGAGTGCACCACTTTGGTGTTCTGGAAGCTGTGATATATATATATATATATATATATATATATATAGAGAGAGAGAGAGAGAAAGGGAGCGAGCGCACATGTACGAGAGAAAGAGAGAGAGAGATCAGATGTAGAGCAAGTATGAACAAAATGTTGATGCCACAAGGGTAGGTATCAATAACTGCATTTAGTTGGCTAGGAGTGAATGATCTAAGAATAAGACGTAGGCATTTTTATTTTATTCGGGACGGTCTAGCAGCTGTGATAGTACAGGGTTGTGGGTATGAAAGTAAAAAAGCGGACATTTGACAAGATTGCTAGATATGTGCTACTCCAAAATTGTTACAGCAAACAAATGATGGACGGAATGCTGACAATGCACACATTCTCCCCCAGTCGAAAGATCTGGGTTAAATCCATTGTTCTTTTGCCCACCACGCCACCCCAGTTTGGACCCAGCTATATGCAAATCAGTCTCAGTCTTGACCCTGTGCCTCATGGGAACAGTCCGAACTGCCACGCCAGGTCCTCCCTGGCCCGGAAACAAGCATCCTGGAACCGGTTTCAGGGTATGTCACCCTTCTTCAGCCAGGCTAGCTTGAATACTGTGGCACAGTGAGCAAGGGACCCACATCTGGCCATACGCATCCCACTTAGGGCGAAAAGTGTTAAAGCAAACAAATGATGGACGGAATGCTGACAATGCAAACATTGCAAAAAATGTGGCTGTTGCCATTGGAGCTTGAATTCGAGTTGCATAACCCCAAAACAAACATGATGTACTGTGCCCCTCCGACCTTTTGACAAAACATGTTGATATTATGTACTGCCTTATCTTTCTATTTGTTTTTATTCATTCTGTGTACTCTCTGTAAAGCGCTCTGATACCCTACCCTGGGTCTGGTCCGCGCTATAGAAAACTCTAAAAATAAATAAAATAAAATAAAATAAAATAAATATCTGAAGGATTGCAACTGAATAGCTAATGGACTGACCTCTTTGTCACCAAGAGATGGATGGCAAATGTAGCAAAGACTTAAGTGGTGTTACACCAAATTTCTGCAATGACTCTGCTCGCGAGATTAAAAGAACACAAACTTTTAATTTTGTTTTCACTGAAGACTCAGGGCTCCAATTAACATGCCCCTCTACCTGGTCATGGATTATGCCAATCTAAGGTTTTTCCTTTGGTAAAAACTGTTCAGCCATTTAGTGAGAATCCAAATGTACTTTAATGCTTGTAACACATTTAAGGGCTTAAACTGCAAAAAAGTGGGCGATATGGGAAGATGTAGGCCAATGAACGAAGGAGAGAAAAAAATAACCAAGCTTGCTGCAAGATTCACAATGAACAAATTGACGCATATATTTAAGATTTGTAGCTTTTTGTACCACATTAAAAAAAAACAAGTTACTTACCTTCGGTAAAGCCTTATCTGGAAAAGACGCTTATCTAGCCGCTGATTCTGTACTTTTAAATATCTCCAGGCGTAAGACTGTATCTGGAAGATTTTCGAGCAGTACTCCGGCGTGCCAGTAGGTGGCATTGTTCGGTTTGGCGTTGTCAGTGCCAGATATGAAGTGTGTAGTACCTATAAAGGCTCCACCCTGGCATGCTGATGCTAGTTATATTCATGGCTTTCCACAATAGTATTGTGGAGCCACAATGAGAACTGACCACTGGCTTGGAAAAGATTAAGGCCCTGAAAAGGGTGTCCCTCATAGTTGAATCGGTTCACAGAGCAGGGATGATGGGAGGGCCAGTAGGAAATCTGCGTCTAGATAGAGCCTGCATTTGATAAGGCATTGCCAAAGATAAGTTACTTGTTCATTGGATAGAGCCTTCTAGCCACAGATTCCTTACCTTTCAATAGATAGCCAAGCAATACCTCCAATTGGTGGGTTTGCGAATCGGATTAAACCAAAATGTCCTGCAGGATCGAACAGGCGAAATGCCTGTTACCACGGACCAGACTGTCTAGGCAGTAATGTTTTGGGAATGTGTACAGGGATGCCCATGTCACTGACTGACAGATATCCAGGAGAGGAACTACGCAAGCTAACAGAGTGGTCGCAGACTTGCCTCTGGTAGAGAGAGCCTGCAAGTTCTCAGGGCGACGTTTCATAGCCAATGCATAGCAGATCTCATAACACAGGTCAATTCATCGTGAGATGGTTCTTTTTGGAACAGCTTTACGTTACTTTGCTCCCACATAACCCACAAAGTTGATCGTCCACCCAGAACTCTCTTGTGCAGTCAACGCAGAATGACAACACTCTTTTTGGGTCCAGACGGTCTTTGTAGAGATGAGATGCAGCAAAGAAGATAGGCAGGGTGATGTTATGGCCTACATAGAAAGGAGTGACAACCTTTGCAAGGAAGGAGGCATGACTAATTTGTCTGGGGAAAAAGGTGCGATAAGGAGGGTGTGCTGAGAGAGCTTATAGTTCGATGACCCTCCTAGTTGATGCTATGGTCACTAAAAAGGCAGTTTTGATGGTCAGCAGCCTAAGGGGACAATTGAGAAGTGGCTCGAATGGTGCACACATGAGAAAGGTAAGGACAAGTTTGAGGTCCCACTGAGGCATAATAAAGGGCTTAGGTGGAAATATATATTACAGGAACTGAGCCAGAACTGGTGGCTTAAAAGAAAGGTATATTCGGCAACTGCAAAAAAACAGAGACGGCAGACAGGTAACCCTTAACCCTTACCCAAAACAGTGCAAACAAAAGAACTCATGAGTGAGGTGCACATAAAGGGTTGACACTGTGGGTGGCACACCGTGATACAAACCTTTCCAAATGGCATGCGTATACCGTCTTGATGGAGGGACGCCTGAGTGTTAGAATAACATCACAGACTTAGAGAGTTAGGTAAAAAATGGTCAACTGTTGCTGCTCAAGCTCCACGCATGGTGGTGGAGGGTGCGCAGCTTCGGGTGTAGGAACAGACCCTGTTGCTGAAACCGAAGATGCTCCCGCAGAGGCACCCTGACTGGAGGATTGATGCTCATGCTCAACAGATGGGGATACCAGACTCTCTGTACCCAATCCAGAGCCACAAGGATGACTTGACCTGCTAGTTCCTGATTTTTTTGAGAACAGGAGGCTCGAGCGACACTCGAGATGAAAAGTTTCTCAGAGCAAGGGCTGCCTAGGAAATGCCAGCAAGCAGAACTGCTGACACTGCATATTCCCAGCTGTGCCAAACAAATGTAATCAAGACTCTCCTCATTGATGAGAGACCTTGGATCACCTCTGGGTGGAGAAGTCATTCGTGGTCAGCTAGGCATCTTTGGCTGAATTTGTCTGCACTGGCATTCAGAGAGCCCGGCAAATGTTGAACCACCAGGTAAATGCCCTGACGTACCCGCCAGAGCTTCTTGACACAGGGTCAATGACCCCCAACCTGCTCTGTTTGTTGCAGTACCACACAGTGGTGGTGCTGCCCATGAACACCTGCACCCACTTTCTCTTGATGATGAAAGGAAGGCTTTTAATGAAAAGTGGATCACTCAAAGCTCCAACAGGTTTATGTGAAGCTTGGACTCGGAGAACACAGTCCTCTGATCTCCAACTCTCTGATTACCACCCCAGTCCAGAAGTGAACCATCTGTCACTACAGTCAAACCTGGCTAGGGAAGGGAGAGGGGTCTGCACTGACCCAATTGCGGTTCGTTAGCCACCACTGCAGGGCCTTTGCAGCTCCCTCCAAGATCTGGACCAAGTCGGAGAGATTCCACTGATGCTGTGTTCACTCAGTCTTCAGGTCGCACTGTAGAGCCCGCATATGCCAGCGGGCATGATTCACAGCAGGATGCAGGAGGCCATGAGGTCCAACAGCCGGTCTCAGCGAAATCCAGGATACAACTTAAAACATCTATATCATAGCCTGAATATCCTGGACTCACCACACAGGATAGGCCTGGAACTGCACTGTGACCAGACAGCTCAGATAAAAAGGAGTGTCTGAGAGGGAGCAACATATGACTTCAACAGGTTGATAGTGAACCGCAGAAGGTTTACCGTAGTCTGAAGGTGGTAAGATGACTGCCTGTGGCGAGCCCGCCTTCAACACCCAGTCATCGAGGTCGGGGTAGACAGAAATTCCTGACCAACACAGATGAGCTGCAACCACCGCAGTCACCTTGAGGAACACCCAAGAGGCGATAGTAAGGCCACAGGGGAGCACAATGAACTGAAAGTGTTTGTGGCCCACCATGAACCGCAGATCGCATCTGTGGGCTGGCAAGACGCAGATGTAGAAATAAGCGTCCTGCGAGTCCACGAAACCATCCAGTCTCCAAGATCCAGGGCAGACAAAACTTGGGCGAGCTGAGCATTTTGAATTTTTCCTCATTGAAGAAGTTGTTGAGAAGGCGCAGATCTAGGGTAGGACAAAGCCTTCCACCCTTCTTTGGCACACGAAAGTAGTGGGAATAGCAACCACGACCTACTTCTGATGCAGGCATCCTCTCTATTGCTCCCTTGGCCAAGAGAACCTGGACTTCTTGAAGGAGCAAGGAGAGATGGTCCCCTGTCAGCTAATAGTAAGTGGGTGGGATGGGTGGAGGGGTGTCACACAGGGAAGGGAGTAACCTATTTGAACTGTCTGTAGTACCCAATGGTCAGGGGCATAACACAGGCCCCGCAGCCCCCTCAGCACAGCACTTTATCCGGAGAGCTCCTGATAGAGTCCGGAGTGGGCCCCTCCACATACCTTGCAGGAGGGCCCCCTCAATTATCGTTACGCCGCTCCCAACGGTCTGATGCTACTGACTGCAAGTGGGGTAGGTGATGGGTTATCCTGCCTCCCACTTGGTGCCCATGATGGTCTGGGGGCGGATTAAATAGGTTTGGAGACAGCTGGCAGGGTGGTGAACTGACATGACCGCTGGCTGCCTTTCCCACGTGGTCTATAAGAACCTGCCCTCGGCCACGAAAAGGCTGGGAAGCCTGCTGGCCATGGGGGCTGGGAGAGTATGGGCATGGCTGGAGACCCCTTCCATTGCCACGAAAGGGGCAGAAGGTATATTGGGTTTGAGTTCAGGGACCTAGCCGTAGCTCTGCTGTCCTTGAAATGCTCCAGCGCTGAATTCACCTTGTCTTCAAATAAACGAGAGCCATCAAAGGGCCTGGACATCGCATGACAAACCAGATGTTCTCAGCCAGTCATAGCGCTGCAAGGCCACAGACGATTGACGATGAAATTGCTCTGCCTAACGAGTCAGTCATGTCAAATACACATCTGATGGAGAACTGCTGCATCTCTCCTGTCGGCAACTGCCTGAGAGACTGTGGCCCGGGACTCCTCCAGGTCCAAAGGCAGCATTTGCGCAACCGAATCCCATAGTGAATGGGAATTGCGGCCCAATAGGCACACACTGTTCACATTAACCCTAGGTGTAGGACTACGCTACGCTCGCAGAGCGTGCATAGTTCGCGCAACTACGTGCATTGCACGTAGCACAGTGCAATATATATAATATAATATATATAATAATATATTATAATATATAATAATATATCATAATCCACATTTGTAAAGCGCGAACAATCACCAGTAAGGGTCTCTAGGCGCTGGGGTCCGGCGGGAAGATTAAGCAAGCTATTACCCAGAGTCGCATGGTGCTGGGCT
The DNA here is from genome assembly GCF_964263255.1 of Lissotriton vulgaris. Lineage (NCBI taxonomy): Eukaryota > Metazoa > Chordata > Amphibia > Caudata > Salamandridae > Lissotriton > Lissotriton vulgaris. The sequence continues at coordinate 1,074,591,642 of NC_141689.1, read as the reverse complement.
AACTTGCCGCCCGAGCCGGGGATCGGAACGTGATCCCCAGATTCCAGCGTCAGACGCCCTGGCCGTGGTGCCACACCTCTCCCCTTGCAAAAACCACGTAGCAGGCATTTTTTTGCTTGCTCATGGTCCTCAACGTCAAGTGGCGACCGCGAGCTAGCAAAATAACATCCCGGCGAGACTTTTTCCTCGTTCACGATCAGCAACATCAAGTTGCCAATCGTGAGCGTGGAAAATAAACCTCCCAGCGAGATTCTCAATGCGGGGAGGTCAGGTTTCTTATTGCGAGTGGTCAAGTATGCTCGCGATGAAAAACTACCAGTCCGCGTTGAGAAAGCTAACGCTCGAGTAGAAATCTAATTGAGCGGCAGATTATGACCGCTTGCACTGTGCAAGATGCAGTTTGCATTGATTGCACAGTGCGGAGAAGCAACTGGCACTGTGCAATCAGTATTTTGCACAGTGCACTACGCAGTTCGCATAGCGCAAAGTGCACTTCGCGTAGTTACGCGTAGTGCTACTACGCAAACTACGCCCACGGTTAGTTCCCATACTGCAGTATCAGGCTGGTGGAAAAGAAAATGTTCTTACTGAAGGTGTCCAGCCTCTTGGATTACCTATCCAGTGGAGTGGTAGGGAACGCACCAGGTTGAATGTGGGATGAGAAGTCTTGGACCTCAAACTCTTCAGGGTGGGGGTGCTGGGTAACGGAACTGGAATCCCCAGGAGCAGAGGAAATGGCAGCGGGCAATCGTCCTATTCACAGGGACCCCCTGTGCGGGGCTTTGACCAGGCACCAAGTAGGACGTCTGTTAGGGCTTCATTAAATGGGAGTAGTGGGGGAATCTCCCAGCTGAAGAGGTTCTGTCAAAAGTTTAGCTTGACTGTAAATGAAGGTATGTTAAAGTCCAGGACCTCAGTCGCCCAGCGCACCACCATAGCCACAGCAGGAAGGGGTAACCTGGCCAGTGTCAAGTGAGGTGTCCTACCCACTGGCCTCACCCAGATCCTCAAACCAGTTGTGCTCCTGAACTGGGTCCTTTCCAAAAGAGCCCCTAGACTCCTCCCAAAAGTCCCTCTCAAGGCCTATTCATAAAATAAAGCACTGGTTCCGCTCCTGGGAGTAAGTCTTCGGTCTGTTCTGGACGCGGTGCCGGACAACACCATCCAGCTCCGTTCCGGAGTCGAGTAGGACGATGGAGATGGCGCCGCCTAGGAACATTGTCGGCACTGAGGAAGGTCTTGGTCTCGCTGGCAGCTCGGCTCTGGACCTAGCAAGGGATCCTGGGGGCCCGACTGGCACTGAGGGCAAACCCAATGGTGTGGATCGAGTGGGGCACGAAGAGACTCCAGGGGGCCAGGCCGCCCAAAAATGAGGCACATGGCCTCAGAAAAATTCCTTTATCTGGGCGGGGGAGCTCTGGAAAAATGAGGGAAGAGTTTAGGGGATCCAGGTGCAGACCCTACTGACTCGGGGGGCTGGAGTTTTATTTTTTAATGCGATTTTATATAGCGCAAATTTTACCCGAAGGTGTCAGAGCGCTTTACATAAGAACCAGTTGCAAAACATAAGGACTAAGGATTACATGAGTTACATAAAAGATACAAACAGAAAAAAATGGAAGAACATTTGGACTTCTTATGTTTGTGCGACTTACTTGACTTCCCAGATGACTGAGTGTGTCGAGAAACGTCGGGACCGGCTCCATGAGCAGTCGCAGGACCTCCCAAGCGAATGGGACCTCGAGCATCGCAGAGTCGACTAACGTTGGGCAGCGAGGAGCTTGAGGGATCACTCACTCAGCACCTTCGGGTGCATGGCATGGCAGTACTCACATGCATTGGAGTCGTGCTCCGGCTCCAAGCACCACAAACACACCAAGTGGGGGTCTATCACTAACATTTGCCCCACATGGTTTGAAACCAGCCGATTTCTTGGGTAGGGTTCCTCACACCAAGAGACTAAATTGAAGAAAACAGTTGACAAAAAGTAAAAAAAGGCTGTCCAAGAAGGCGAGACAAAAAATGAGGGGGTAGCTCAATCCAAATCAGCGCTATCTGGTGCAGAAAGGAAAGAACAGAAATTAAAACTCAGAGGAAGCCTATATAGGCACTGCAAACGTCACTTTACAGTGCGGGTGACACACAGCTGCCTTGCCAAGTATGCTGCAACAGACATTAGACTAACGCATTTCAGTTTAGTGGTCCGCATCACCGCACTGAAATGTGAAGTCATACATATAGCGCCTTTCCATCTGGGATTGTCAAGCGGCCCCAGAGAGCGCTGGCTGCTAATTACAATAACACCATTCATTTGCTGGAGTCAAGTGGCAGGCAACACGTGGTGTGCGCTGCTCAGCAGACTTTGGGGCTAGCTGAGCTCATCAAACTGCTTCTACTATGCAATAAAACACTGTGGATACAATCACTACGCTGCCCTAAGATGGAAGGGTATGCTCAGATGTGGGTCCCTTGCTCACTTTCCCACTGGATTTAAACTAGACTGTCTGATGAGGGGTGTTACCCGAGACCGGTCCCAGGATGCTCCTTTCCAGTCCAGGGAAGACCTGGCTTGGCAGTTCGGGCTAGGCTATTCCCATGAAGAACAGGGTCAAGGCTGATTTGCATATGGTGGGGTTTTAACTGGGGTGGCAAAATTAACAAAAAAAAACAATGATGGATTCAACTCAGATCTAATAGTAACTGGAGGTGAGTGTCTGAAAAGTTTCAGTTCTCCGTCCATCATCTTGTTGTGTTTGCTTAGCCCTGGAATACGGCATAAAATCATTCATCATCATCATCATAAATTCTTTATTTCGGCTGTATTTGCCATAAAAGAGTACACAATAAAACTTGATTTGAACGGAGATTATGGATAGAATTCATTTGGATGGACACAGTTAATAACAAAATGCAACGTATAAAACACGTATTGGCAGTAAAACAATCTTATGAGCATTTACAACTTAACTGTCATTTGCGGTTAAATGCCGTCGCTTGAACCACATTGCTAACAGATACTTAGAATGTGCAAATAAAATGTGTCCAGAAGTATCAGATTTTAGAATTCTAAAAGCATTAATGCACTGCAAGAAACCCACATTTTTACATAGCGGTACTAACCAATGTCTCCTGGATTTGCTGTACGCTGGACAAAAAAAGAGGACATGTAGTTCATCCTCCACGTCACAGCTACATCCTGGGCAGGACTTATTTGTGCAGGCTGACCATTTGCTTGTAAAAGCTCTTAAGGGTAAAGTACCATATCTCCATTGTAAAAAATGTTTCCTGCTAAAACTGGGTAAACAACATCCATAAAATTCTCAAAGGAGTAAAAAGCTTTTAGTGATAAAAAAGAATTAGTCAATGTGCCCGCATGGGAGTCATGCAAGACACAGTTACGTTTTTTGTCCTTATAAATACTAGTGAGGGATTTACGTGAAACCTCACGACAACCCCTTTCCGGGTCGTGCCACAGGGCAGGTAATCCCAATATCTCAAATTCATGTTTTATGAATGCCAACCAAGGAATTTTTACTGTGCTGTTATAGCTTAGTATTTGCTTAAGCTCTTGCCTATAATTCAAGAGATCTTGCGTTGTCCAGAGCCTAAGCCAAAACCTAAGGGGTTTGAGTGCAAGCTCATCTTCTATGCTACTCAGCCCCAAGTGTAACCTAAGGGGGAGAAGCGGGGTGCTTTGCGATAGTGTCAGTAGTTGTCTAATAAATTTGCTTTCCGTGTTAGGGAATTCAGACCTACATAAGTTCCCCCAAAACTCCCCACCATATAAAACCGCAGCCCTCTCTTGAGTCTTCTAAATCTCCAAAGTGGGGCTCACTGGCTTAAATGTCGATGTATTGGAGACTTTCAGAATGCCCCCCGCCAGCTGAGACAATTTCAATTGCGATTTTACTTGTTGGGGTCCCCATGACAGATTTTCATGGAGTGTAACCCCTAGGTACTGGAAGGTCATAACCCTTTCCAGTCTCACAGTACCCAGAATGGGATTAGGATGGGAGGATGCCGGAGGATTGAATATCATACATTTTGTTTTATCAACATTTATCTCCAATCCTCTGCATTGAAAGAAATCCCTGAAGCCGTCCAATATTCGTTGAATTCCCATTGGGTACTTGGAAAGCAGGAGGGTGTCATCAGCGAACATGATCGCCGGCACCCACCTGCCTGCCAGCCTTGGCGCATCATTATTAGGGACATCATCTAAGTGGGAGATTACACCATTTACTTGGAGGCAAAACCCGGTCTGTGCCAAAACGCACCCCTGCCTCACCCCTCTACGGACTGGGAACCTAGATGACAGGACCCCGTTCCTCCCACATCTTACCTGCACATAGTTCCCCGTGTGTAACCTCATCAAGACATTCAGGAGATGGGACGGAACGCCCAGTTCCTGAAGCACCAACCACAACTTCCCCCGGGGGACTAAATTGAACGCGGACCAGAGGTCCACAAACACCATGTATAGACTACCGCCCTCAATCTTTGCCGTTTTCCAATATAGTAGAATTAGGCGAAAGATCTGGTCTATGGTGAAAGTGTTCATCCCGAACCCCGCCTGAAATGGGCTAAGAACCTCATGTTCATCCATCCATGCCAGCAGGTGGTCCAAAACCAGACGTGCAAAGATTTTTTGCGAGACGTCGATGAGACTGATGGGCCTGTAGTTGGCCGGGAGCAGAGGAGAGCCATTCTTATAGATCCGGACTATCTCTGCTCCCAGCCAAGTACAGGGTACCTCCATACCCCTCAAAACTGCATTAAAAACAATGTGTAGGTAAGGGCCCCAGATCTTGGGTTGATGCCTAAAAAGATCTCCCGGGAGTTTGTCAAGACCCGGGGCTTTTCCTGCTGGAAGTTTCCCTATCGCATGACACACCTCCTCCACAGTAAACTCAAACTCCTCATGCTGGTCTGTTAATACTACGGGTGCCGATGAATTTTCCATACGTAGTTCATCTGAGTATAGGGTTTTAAAGTGGTCTTCCCACACAGATGCATCGATATTAAGTTCTATGGCAGATTTTGGATCCCCAGAGCCTGTACTAACTATGGACCAGAATCTGCGTGCATCTCTCAGATCTAGGGCAGCAGTTAGATTGATCCACCTTTCTAGGTCCCAATCCTTCTTTGCCTGTCCCATTTCCTCTTTGTAGTTCAGTCTTAACTCCCGGATTTTGGGTTTGTTACTCTCAGTCTTAAGAGCCTTAACAAGCTTCGTCTTGGCAGTTCTACAGGCTGAGTTGTACCAAGAGGAAACTGGTGCCCTTTTCCTTCTTTTTGACACCTGTGGGTTAAAAACCTCAGCTAGGCTGGAAACCAAGACCAAGTGTAAAGACCATAATTTGTCATTATAATCTGTGGACAGAGGTGAGTGTTTAAGACATCAACCTCCATGAGCAAAGGAAGAATTGTAATATATAGTTTAGCCAATTCCTCCGGTGATTCCACTATTTTTTCCCACTTCACCCAGCGTCTATTATTTGTTAAAGTCATCCTATCATCATGATCAACCACATCAGCAGTTGAAATGTCCGTTGGCCCTGAGAAAACAATCTCCAGGCTTAGTGCATTGTGGTCGCTATCGACCCTGGGGATTACCTTAAAATCAATGATTTTAGACCACATACGTGTTTCAACCATGATATAGTCCAGGCAAGATTCTTGGCCCCTCCAGTTAAAAGTACACATAGATGGAGTGTCGGACGGTGTACGTCCGTTACAGGCTCTTATGGAGTTGTTTAAAGTCAGGGCCATAATCTGAATCGCTAGAGGCGACCATGACTTAGGACATGGGGATTGGCATCGAGGAATAGCCCAATAGTCATCCTCTCCCATGAGAGCACCTTCATTCTTCCCCAAAAGGTGCTCAAAGTGGCAATTCAAATCCCCAGCCACCAAAAGGTGGGAATCACTAGAAAGGATACTAAAGAAATGCGATAACTCAGCAATGGTGGTAGATTCAGTGGCCAAATTTACCGGACGTGAATAAACATTCACAATGACAAGTTTAAAATGGTTTAGCCACTTCAAAACTATACACTGGACGTCATCAGACTGTGTGGCCAAGGTCTCACCTATACAGCCAAAATGCAACCCAACCCAAATAATAAGACCCCCAGAGAGTCGTCCCTTCCCACCCCACCTAGCAGGTACATGGAATGAGGCAAAACCCACTCTATGTTGTTCCTCCTTGGCCCAGGTCTCTTGGAAGAGACAAATATCATTTTTGTCCACTAGGGAGCCCCACTCTCGGCAGTTTAGTTTATGTATTAGACCGGCCACATTCCATAACAATATTGTAAGACGCTTCAGTTTAGTAGTAGTAGGGCCGATAGTATCACACTCCATTGGTGCTCCTTCACTTTCAGCTACCAGAGGGAGTTCGGGCGTGTGGGGTGATAATGTACTCCCCAAACCACCCTCTCCATTTCCCCCAGTAGTCCCCTGAGTGTAAAAATGAGAAGCTATAGAATCACCACTATGTTGGGCACTAAGTGACTCCAGTGGTCCACCTTGATTAACATTACTCCTGCTACATACAATGCCCGATGTTTCCACCTTGTTGTGCTGTAGTCAATCGACCATTTCTAGGCTACTGAACCGGTTATGTGTGGATATGTGGCTCTGTACAATTGGTCGCCTATACCTTCCCCACTCCACCCTACCCACACCACGATTCATTACCAGGGACCATTCACCTCCACCATCAGGCAAATTGATTGAGGGATAAAAATATGATAGTGGGCGGGATTCAATAGTTGTCCCTGCACTGCGTTGACTCCAATTACAAATATAATCCACAGTGTGGGGATCTTTAAAGTTAACCAGCACACAATCGCCTGTAATAGTTTTAGTGGTGTGGCCCACCCAAAAGAGCCTACGTACCATTAGTAGTTCACTAGTATTGTGGTAAGGTAGTGGTCTGTTATTGAGCCAGTAGGTGACTTTATTTTTTAGGGTCATATACGATTCCTGACTAGACTCGCTTATTTCAGGAAACCCTGTCAGTGCTACCAGGTAGGGGATCGTTTCAGGGGGCAAATCAATTTTGCAATCCCACTGGGAAGCCTCTACAGATAGATTCCGACTGCTTGCTTTTGATTTTGCTATAGTTGGTGCGGCACCCGTTCTGGAAGTATTAGTCCGTGCGGGCAGGGGTGCAAGGGGATTTGCCAGAGGGACACTGAATATGTCTGGGATAGGTGGCACAACAGAAGAGGGGGATTTATGCATCAAAGGCCCATCAAGTGCAGTAATCAGTTGGTCATTACCCAAATGTGAGACATTGGGCTTTGTACTGTCCGCAATACCCCGAGTGACTTGTTGAATGCGGGCGAGCTGTTGCTCAATGCGCATGAGTCTTTTTTCCAGTGGTTCAAGTGAGGATCTTAATAAGGTGGCCAATTTTAAAAATGAAGGATCCTCAACCTCAACCGACATTGTTCCACGAGTGCCACACCTGCTGGAGCTGATCCTGGGCTCGTTTCAGTCAATGGCAATAGCACATGACTGGTCGTATCATTCACATCATCTGACCCCTTGTGCTTAGATGATATATCACTACTACCAGAGCCTTTAGCAAGTTTCGACTTCCTGCCTCCAGTAACAATGGCAGCCGCCCGTTTCCTCTTTGGCATCGCACCCTCTCGTCTCTCCCGCAACTGGCGGGTACTTGCTCTTTCAGGAGAGCTACCCAGAGTTGAGGCAGCAATAGTATCATTGTCCTCCAGTATTCGTGAGCGGAGAGCTGGGGAAATATAATCTTATTCCTGGGAAGTGGGTGGGCTATTCATAGTCACTGGGATAGCAATAGTATTAACTCATCTATCAAGCTCGGGTGTCCGAGCAGTTGCAAAATGCCCCATGGTGGATCGCTTGGCCATTGCTAAGTCTTGCGAAACCCGTCGCTCCATTAAAATTATCCCCTGATCAATAACAGAATTGGCTCTTATTATGAAATTATCAAAGTCCCTGTTAACTGCCCATTAGCAGTCATAGTCTTACTCCTGCTTTCTCTTGCAGCCATACTAATAATATGAAGCTTCAGCCTTAGGAGTACTTACACAAATCCAAACAGTAGCTGTGTTTTCTGATGCAAAGAAAAGAGGGAAGGCCCGGTCCAGTCTCCTTCGGTCTAGAACGGGCTAAAACGGGTCCGCCCTTGGCCCGGGCATCGCCCGGTGCGCGCACGCGCGCGTTCCGCGAGGCGGAAGGAGTAGTCAAATAAATACCGGCAGATAGAGGGCAGGATCCAGGCGGGAAGAGGACGCAGCTGTGTGAAAGCCAGGCTGCTGGACCTCGCAGTCCCATGTCAGGCAGCACTCCCAAGGTCCAGAGCAGGTTAACTGCTGCGAGCGGCTCCCGCGGAGCGGGGGCTGCGAGCAGTTTTCAGGCGGCAGGCAGAGGGCGGGAACAAGGCGGAAAGAGGACGCAGCTGTGTGAAAGCCGGGCTCCTGGTCCTCGCAAAATCATTCAGTTGCCGGCAGCCCGGGCATAATGCTGGCTGCTTAAGTTCCAAGTGTGCTTGCACACACACACACACGCACAACACAGCGCCTCCTGACACCACCGGTACTGAAACGCTAGATGGAAGTCCCACCCTTTAAAAGCACTCAAGCAAGCACAGCGGACCGCGAGATGCTCCCAGAGTGCACTGCACCTATGGCACACTGTGTAATGCTGTCTGCTACAGTTATGGATTGGAGTTCACTCATGGCAGTGTGTAGCACAGGCCTGGTGACTCAGCTGTGATGGTTGCTCTGACATTATCTGTCCAGCTGCAGAAACTCATAGCGCCCTGACCAGCCGCATCACATGACATAGGATCATGGAAAAACAATTACACTGTGCGTTGCATTTGCCAACAAGAAGTAATAAGACTGAAATTAGCTTCTTATAAGGCCACGAGCAGCAGTTACGTTTTTTTGCAGTGCCCCTGCCTGAGCCTCCAGTTTGGTGCATGCCGGTGCCTCATGATGCACGGCCATTAGGAGGCCCCGGAGAACGCACAGAGTCATGCTGCAGAGGCACTGCATATTTTCAAAAGATCCTACTGCTCAAGTTACCATGCCGTGCTGCAAGACTCGTCTGCCGCTCAGGTCTGTGTGATCACTGATAATTTATATCAAAAACATTGCAAATATATAACCTAATGTTAGCAGCCTGATGCTGCAGGTAGTGACGCAAGAGATGATTAGCCCAGATAAGGTAGTGGGCTTTAGGGTGGCAGCGCCTTTTAGAAAAGCCCCAGTGTGATCAGTACACGGTGTCTGGTTTTAGAAATCTGGACTTTGTTTCTGTATCTGGACTCTGAATGGGTAGTTTCATTTTTCCATTTCAGTAAATGATACACCTGGTTACTGGGCTCATGCATGCCATATGTATTAACCTGGCTAATTTATTTGTTTACAGGCATTTTGTTATTAAATTTCAAGTTTTGTTTTAACCTGTGTAATGGGCAATTAAACTGCACACAGGCATTATTATTTATGACTTGTCTTGAGGATCATGATAATCTCGGGGGCACGAGCTGGGAAGATGTGAGGGTGGGGCCAGAGGACTGTGCTTAGAGTTTCTCGTTGCTCAAATGGGTATAATTTCTGGTATTTAAGTTTCCCTCATCTTCATTGCTTGAATTTTAACTTGCGAGAATTATCACTCGCAGTCGTTGAATGTCACTCATAATTACACTGAAATAATGAAAATGTCACACAAGCAATCTGATACCTTAGCAGCCATGGTAGGAGTACTGCTCGAAGATCTTCCATATCCAGTCTGACGCCTGGTGATATTCAGAAGTAAGGAATGTGTGGCTACAAATCTCTATCAGATACTATTTTCAATTAAGTGTTTTTTGATCATTGCATATCTAAGTATTAACAATGAAAACCTATATAAAATCATGCAACTTAAAATATGCCAGAAACATTTCTGCAGTGAAAATATAAGGCTGCTGAAAGAAGTATCTAAAATAAATGAGTTTCAAACATCTTTACAAGGATTGTTGGAATAGTGCTTATTCAAGCAATAATATGTAGCAAAGATTTTGGAAATGTCCTGGACCAAAACTGATACAGTGCTAAAAACTTAACACACCTGTATAAATTCTCATGTGTTCTTAATTTGTGTACAACTATTAAACAAAATTAGTGATTTTAGAAAGGATTTGATGTGCTGTTAATCCTCATTGAAATTAGCCTAATAGGTCTCTGGGAAAGTGGGCTTTTACTTTATATGGCACCACTGGATAATGTAAATTATGTAACCAAACAGGAAAAGTGGTAATCCAATGGCACTACAAACTTTGCTATTAGTGGTACAACATTTTTCTGATGCACTGACCGATGGTGGGCTCTTGTTCTTCTCACTGTATGTAAAAAGCTCATAGAGAACTACGCCAAAACTCCAAACATCGGAAGCCACCGAAAATTTGCTCTCTGTCAATGATTCAGGAGCATACCTAAAATGAAAGATAGAAAATAAAAGTTAAATAAAAAAGGGCATTGGTTTAGTTGGTTAACCACACGGCTTTATTTGCCATCTGTATTACAGAAAAACATTACATACCATCCCTGTTAACCAACTTTTCCTGAAAATAAATACCCTCGCTAAATGGGGTAGAGAACAACTCTTCTCACCCATTAGTTGTTTGTCCATAAATGTTATAAAGCTAACAAAAGTTTCCTTAGATGATAGTATAATGTGCACTACTGTGGTTGAGTGACTCAAACTCAAGGCTCTTTTCAGAGTACCAGCTAGACCTACTGCATATGGCGGTATAGATCTAGTACTCCACACCCCAATTCATCATTCATACGCCTGTTCATCTAACTAATGGATAACATAGAGAAGAGCAAGCACTCCATGTGGAAACAGTAACGAAGAACTCTCAAATATAAGAGCAAGTTATCCATGTACAAGAAAATAATGTGATCCTCATCACCTAAAGGTATGCTTTTGATTCTTTCCCCTGTATTCATTATCGCTGCAAATAGTTCCATAGGAACTGCAAAGGGCAGAGTGGAAAGTGGTCATCTTTGTCTAATACTCATGAACATTTGGTATAGTCTTGAAATGTGTCTGCTGGTGCGCACTCTCACCACAGGTCCGGAGTACAATAAGGCGATCTCATCCGCTACCTGTGTCTTGGCCATATCAAACACCTTTTCTAGATCAACCAAGACCACTATAGCCTTGGATTGCATTTCCTTTGGGGTTTATCCTAGAATTCTAAATAGTCTCTTGATATTAAGAGATGTGAGACGTGAGGGTATAAAACCATCCTGGTCTTCTTGGATAAAAGTAACCAAGTGGGGGTATAGCCTACTTCCAGGACCTTGCTCAGGATGTTATAGTTCAAATTAAGCATAGAGGCTAGTATGAGGACGTCACTTGTGTCCCTTCTAGATTGAGGAAGAGACACAATGAAGGACTTCCCAGCCAAGGCAGGTAGCCTACCCTGCTCTTATGCTAATGCGTACATCTTGGTCAATTGTGTGACAAGGACAAAAGCCTATGTCTGGTAGAAGTGGGCTGGTAGACCATCACTACCTCTTACTTGCATAATCGAGGTCCCTCTTAGTTAAGGTTGAATAATCCAGGCCAGTAACCTTCCACTCCTTCCTCCCTCCTCATGGTTCCTTCTCAGGTACTCTAGTACTCCAGGTAATTAAGTACCTCAATCTTTCTAATATAGCAGCATATTTCTCCCTTTCTTCGCCTTAAGACTCATTCTTGCAAGGTTCAGTAACAACCTCTTTTTTTGTTTTTGTTAAGTCATGTATAGTTCTATCTATGTTGTGAAGCTCCTGTTCAAGTATCTTTCTTATTCCTTCATTTTGCCGGACACTGTGACTCCTGACCATAGTCTTAAATGCTTCTATAGTCTCAAATGCTTCCCACTCTATCAGTGAGTAAGATACAGTGTCCTGATTAAACACAAAATAATCACTGATAGCACATCTCAGAGACTCCAAGTGGTTTGCTTTCTACCATTGCTTGTTGCAGTTCTAATGTGGAAACTGGTGTTGTCTATCAACCCCATTGTAGGCCCATCAGCATAGGCTTACTGACGAGGAGGGTCCTACCGAGATACTCTGTACAAGTGACCAATTGGCAAAATTCTCTCATGCACAGAACTTTATCTAGCTGTACACATTTGTCATGCACCAAGGAATAAACAGAATACTCCTTCTCCTCACTATGTTCCAAACAGCCACAAGTCCTACATGATCTCTTCATTTTGGTTTGAGTATTCGTCAGAGGAGGGATAGAGCGATGCACGCCAAGGACACAATTAAAGTCTCCTTGAATTAGAGGGCCCTATAGGTCTTGGGCCAATTTCAGAGTAAATTTCACAATGGCTGTCACTTGATCTATAAGCTCTCTAGAAAAATATAAATTCCATCAAGATTCCCTCACACCAAAATACACTGGCCTTCCCTGTCCATCTGGATGTTTGTGGCAAAAAGGGAACATGGGCCAGATCCATATCGGGGTCCAATTGCTGTACAATAAAGTAGTTGCTTATACCAGTCTGCTCAATTCACGTTGAAGCCTTGCCACTTCCTGACTCATGAGATGAGCAGGAGTGCTCCATGAATTACTCAGATTTTTACATAGGCATGTATTTTGTATTATTTGGTGACTGTCCCCATTACCATCACATTCTAAGTAACAAATGCAAATGCACTAAAGTGACACATCATTTAGCTCTGCTTGCAAAGAAATATTTTCAGTTTCCAAAGATTTTAGGCTAAACAGCTCACTGCAGATGCATCGCACAATGTTAAGGCACATGCACCCCAACTCTAGTCCATTTAGCTTTCAAAAATACTATCCGTTCGAGCTAAATTGTCCACAAAAAACATGTCCCAATGCTCCTTCTCCCATAGCAGTCTGCTTTAATAATTGAACTTGTTTAATCATTATGCAAATTCTCCCACTAGTTTGGAGTGCAGAGATGTTGCAGGAAGTGTACCGGTAATTCACCACTATCCCACACCATCTGCTCTCATCCCCCTTCATTAAACATTGGTATAAGATCTAATTACAATCATGGTTTAGCATCTTTGAGCCATATCTTAAGAAGTCCTACTGCAAGCTTCCCTGTTATTTATATTGCAAAAACCCTATATGAACAAATGACTTTCATTATCTATCAAATGTTCCTTCTCTCTCCTTCTCTCCTTCATATGACTACATACTATCCCCTGTATAAACTTCTCTCTCTCTGATTACACCTACTCTATGACACATGCCCCTTTGCGTTTATTTTCTATATTGTATCCCTGCAAACTACCTACACCTCATTCCATAGATCACAACCTCTCCTTTCCTGAAACCCAATAATATGCTAGGTCTTCTAAGACTGCTTAGAAATAAATTACTGAACGAAATGACTTACCAGAATATAGGACTTTCTCCGGGTTCCTTCACTTTGTAGTATTCTTTGTCTTGAGGTAATACTTTTGTCAACCCAAAATCACCGATTTTTACTCTACTTTCATTCTCTACTAAAACATTCCTTGTTGCCAAGTCGCGGTGAATGTACCTTTTCATGGTTAGGTATTCCATACCCTAAATGTAAAGACAAACATGAAAGAATTACATTATCTAAATATCCTACTTGATAAACAGTGGGCAGGAATCCAGTTACCATCCAAGGAGGCCTATGCAAATGCACAGATGTAAGAGAGGGAACAAACTCCCCCCAAACTAGAAATTTAGAAAACGTAGAGCTATTGTCACATAAATCTTATAGTACTCCTTAATTCATTTGAGAACCCAGAATTAGCCTGAGGTCAACAGTGGACGGATACATTGAGTCATTCACAAATCATGGTGAAACCTACAAATTCTAAGGATGGGAAAACACAAGAATATGGAGGAAAGCCATTAACCCAGGAGAAGGGAACTGAAATTAACAACAAAGTAATCCAATCATGTGAAAGGAGCAGACCCAAAGCCCATGTAAGCAAGTTTTAAAGTAATGGTTACAGTGCGGTCTGCAACAGACAGATAATGCTGCCTGTTGTAAGACTGAGAAAAAAGGTAACATCAAAACAAAGTGAGAAAGAAAAAAATATGAAAATATTACAAATGAGAGGAAGAAAGAAGAGGGAGAGAAAATGAACAAAGAGGGCAGAATAAAACGGGACTGATTCAAAACAAAGAAAAAGTCAGAAAAAACACTGAGAAAAAGTGAAAAGGAAGAATATATTAATAACGAAAGTGTGAGAAAAAAGATCGAGTGAGGTGAGAAGGAAGAAGAGGGAGCTTGAAAAAGAACAAGGCCAGAGTCAGTAAAATAAAAAAATTGAAAAAGAAAAGAGGGGAAAAAATAAACAAAGAATAGGGGAGAAAAGGAAAGAAACCGAGAAAAAAAGAGTGATGAAGGTAAAGCATGTAAGACAGAAAAAACAAGTGAACGAAAGAAACACAAAGAGAAGAGAACACAACTGATAATAACTAGACACAATAGGTAAAGACTAATAAGAAAGCAAGAAATTGAATGAAAGTGTGAGGGCAAGAAAAGTGCTAAAGAGAAAAAAGGAAGGGCAAAAGACACAAACATGAAAGTAATGTACGAATAGATGTAATGGAAAGTAAAGTAAGAAATAGAGAGGGTAAGCAGAAGGTGGTTAAGCAAAAAAAAAATTTGAATTGATAAAGGAAAACAAAAGGGATGAGAACTAGAAAAGTTCAAAATTAATAATTGGAAAGAAAACAGAAAGGCAAGAGAAGAGAAACACAAGAAAGAATGGAAACAAGCAAGGAGGAACATGACTAATGTGGAAAGAAGGGGGCAACAAATCTAAGAGGAAAAACATAGCAAATACAAAAGATAATAAAACATGGGAGAAAAGGAGGGGAAATACAATTGAAGGGAAGAAACATGAAGCCAGCAAGAAATATGGTGATAATAAAAAACTATTATCTATGAGGATGAAAACAAAGACGGAGATGAAAAGAAAAGTTAAAGAGGGGAGGGAAAAAGGAATGAAACGAAAATGAAAGAAAGTGAAAGACTAATCATAAAAAAGGAAGGAAGGTAAAAGGGAGGTAACTTAAAGGAAGCTGTGGGTGAAAGAAAAATGCTTCAAGTTAGACAATGACAGACAAGGAAGTAAAAATAAAGGACTGAGACAGCATATGAGGAGTCAAACAACTTGTTTGAGTGAAGACACAGATAAGAATCAACAGAGGATGAAAAGCAAAAGGAATGACAGGAGGGTGATGGAACATGTACACACGAGGAAGATGTGATGATGAACAGAAACAACATTTTTGGATAAGGGCAACAGAAGTAAGGGAGCACTAGAAATTTAGGAAAGAGGGAAGGCTTGGAAAATGGAAGTGGAGAAAACTCAGAAATGGATGAGATTTAATGAGGGGTTGCTATTGAAAAAGAGTTTGAGGTTACTGTGACATGTAGAGAGCCAATGAGGTCGGCATGCTTGGCAACAGAGGCAGTGTCATAAGGTGGCACTGCATACTGTGGGCACTTTATGCACTATAATGCCCCTCTTTGGCCTTCTGTATGCATCTTGACATTATAGTGTCCCTGGAATAAAGTTGCGCTCCTCTGAAAACTGTGAGCATTCAGTGCAATTGAGTACCATGGCATAAAGTGGGTGCCTTGGCGTATACTGAACATTCAGGTATTTATGAAGGACTAATCATACAGTGGCTCTCACTGGCATATTGGTGGTTCACTAGGGAACATAGTGACCATACTTAACATAATGATGCCCATCCTTGCCATTCAGTTGCCATCCTCTACATAATAGGCTCACCAAGAAATAACCATAGCCAACTGTGGTATATCTTCACATTTCATGGCCAAGAAAAACATAAAATTGACACTTCCGGCTTTGGATTATGACACAAGAGCATGCAAGTCTAATGATATCCAGGTGGGGCAGCAGTACATAATGACAACAACAAGTTGATATTCGGGGACCTATCTTGTAGATGTACTAAATATGAAAAGCAGAACAAAAAAGTGCTATTAAAATCTAACAGCACAGCGGACTCCAAATTGTTTATCATCTATCAACCTTAAAATGAGTGGTGGAGGATTACGTAGAAAAGACAATTACATGTTCTTTTATTTGAAGAAATCCATTAGATTTGGAGTTAACCTAACTCAGAATAATGTCTGATATCCTGCCTTTAATGACGTTCCCGCTCATGGCTGCGAACCCCTGCCCAACTTAAAAATATAGATCTTTCTTTCTTTCAGACATCAGGCTACTAATGAAATATGAGACATAAAACATTTTCTTTGCTTTTTGGATGAACCTTATGCTATGAATTCATACACCAATGCAATGTATTCTGCTATAATATGCCAACCTCGAAAAGTTAGTAGAAAGACTTGAGAGGTATACTAGTATTTCCTTTTTTAACTTAATAGGAAGTTTGCATACATTGTCCATTTCATAAAATCAGTTACTAGACCTACGAAGTACATAATGCCATATCACAATATGTACTCAATGGCTCTTTCTGATGCTGTTTAAAGAAGGAAAAACTATGTTTTGTAGCATCAGCTTCGGTCCTTAACAAAGACCTCCTGTCAGTTTTCAAGCCAGTTATGCTTGTATTACGTCTTGGGAGGCACTGGGTATGCATTTTATTAAAATCTTGAGATTGGATATCAACAAACCAACCTGGCCACAAAGACAAAGTTACTAACTTTCAGAAATGGCACTTTTATCAGATACATAATTTCCTGCATAATTTTTACCTTACGAGTTATCCTTCTAGGTTTCAGACTAGTCTGGAAAATTATTTTTCCGATTAATATCTATGTAACGCATCAGCTGTGACTCCTCAAGACATGATGATGCTGGAGTGTATTAGGCACGAGTAGCATACTGGCCTCAGTTTCTGAATTTTTACGTGCAAGCTTTTGAGGCATGAGGAAAGGCACCAACAAATATAACACACATATAAAACATAAAATGTTTGCATACAGTGGCATTTTTTAAGACAGGGCACTAACTCATAAGGGAAGGGAAAGGGCAGTAATGAATCTGTGGGAGACTATGGATCCACCTGGTAGGTAGCTCAAGTTTTGTTCTGATGAATGAATGAATCTTCCACAGATTCCTCATCTTACGATTAAGTCTCAAAGCAATACCTATCTTGGAGGTAGAACTTAGTGGTGCCAGTTAATCGAGGAAGTTATGCAACTCAGCTCAGGTAAAATACCAATCAATGTGTGCCTGAGCTGTGAGACAGTAGTGCTTAGTAAAAGCATGCAAAGTTGACCATGAAAACCCACAGCTGATGTCTGCAACCAGAACACCTCTTGAAAGAGCCATTGAGGCAACCATCTTGATACAAGGGAGGCTATTCACTTCCTTGCCCTTCTTCGCTTCAGAAAAGCCCACAAAGAGCTGATCATCCACTCTGTCCTGTTGAGTGCAGTCAATGCAACAGGACACACTATGTCTGTGTCTGTGTTCAAGCCTACAAAGTCATTCCTTATCCATGGTTGAATGCAGAGGGGGAGAGAAAGATGGACGGGTGAAAAGACTGGGTCAAATGAAACCTAGTAACAACTTTGATAAAGAAGGATGGGTGAGTGCAAAGGACTAACTTTTCTGGGTATAAAACTGTTGAAGGTGAACAAGCTGAAAGTGCCTGAGGTTCTCGAACCATACACCCTGAAGTTATTGCCACCAGCATCGTCTTCAAGGTAAGAAGACAAACTGTGCAGCTGTGTATCAGTTCGAATGTGCCTTCCAACAAATATCACAATGGAAAAATAAATGGAATGAAAAGATCCAAGTACAGCAAACATGATTTGTAAAAACGCCACTAGCAGCGATCTAAACAAAGATGGTTGATCAGACAAACACTTAAAAGGAGGCATATAGCCATTAAATATAGCCTATAGCAGATCCTGCTGTGCAAGGCACAAAGCATATTACCTCAAAAAAGGTAAAATGCCTAAGGGTTGAGGCCTTCCGATTACTGAATGAACCTTTTCCAGTGACCAGTAGAGACTGGCTTACAGGCTACTGAACATTTGTCGGATCACTCACTCTCTCTTCAGGCTTACTAAGGTCTCCTTGGTACTTCCTGGTTAGTACCGACACTACTTGCTTGGTTGCATTCAGGCGGGCACTGTTTTACACATCATAATATATAACAGCTGAATGTAGGTCTGGGTTAAAAATTCCCACCAGGTGTCTACAAGACACAGTGCTCGCCATTCTTACAACTGGGATGGATCTCCACTTTACAATTTGATTATATGCAGGTACAGTTACTCATTGTTGGAGCTGCAGGACACACACTATTTTAACGTTTGGATTTCATGACCAAATGCAATTTGTGTGATCCGGCATATGATTGTGAAGCGACGCATGACTGGTTTTGCAAACCCTACGTCTGTTTACAGATATTCAGAATCTTCTTTCGCACATTACTTACCGGTACGCTGTGCTTTGCGGTGCCAGGTGTTCTGCCTATACCTCCTAGCCTTGAAAAGTCTGTTGGATGAAACAAGTCTCAGCTGCCAGTGTGTTTTTATATGAATTTTGAGAAGAAAAGAATAAGAGAATAAAGAGAAAGGAATACTTAAACGGACTTCCTGTGATTACTACTTTGGTTACTGCCTATGTTACAATATGGACTAATTCGGTCTGCCTTGGCATATGTGTATGTTGTGAGACTGATTTACCAGAAGGCATCCTGGCCACCAAGATGATTTCTGCAACGTGATCAGGAAGGCAAAATGGCTCTAGCTAGCACCGCTGAATCTCCAAGTGTGTAGCCACAGTGTTTGGGAATTGGGGTGTAGGACCAAAGCATCCTTCTGCGAGAACAGGTACACTCTCCGCAGGAGATAAAGAGAAAGCCAAATGCAGAATGCCAACAGAGAGACGTGCCAGAATCTCTGTGCACACTTTGGGATGTTCAGAATCAGGTATACATGATCCTCCTAAACATTCCACTGTACTTTTATGGGAAGAAGAATCAGCGGAAGACACATATACAACAAGCCCAAAGACACATACAACAAGCCAGAGACTAGGTAAAGTGGAAGGCATACCTCAAGGAACCATTCAGATGGGAGCATCTGTCACAAAACTGAGACACTTCATGTTCTAGGCCCTGATAAAATGACCCACATGGTGAAATCCCAATCTGGAGATCATCTCCATTACTCTGGTTGCTGATATAAGGGACAGTAGAGGTGCTGTTTGACAGAATCTGAATGTTGCTTGTCAAGATGGATGACAGAAATGCTTTCAGTGCAAGAACGACTGTCCACACCTTGAGCACATATGAGTAGGGGCTGCTCTGATACAGAGCAAAGATCATGACTGCAAGCACCTTCACAAACATGCATGTAGAAGTCATCAGGCCGAATGGTAACTGTGTAATGATAGTGTTTGGTTCCCACTGTGAGACTCTGGTAATAGCTGCGAGTGGGAAGAATTGGTAGTTGGAAATGGGTGTTCTAAATATCCAGGAACGCCAAATCAGTCTCCCAGGGACAGTAAGGCTTGGCAGTGGAGAGCATCTTGAACCTTGTACTGCTGAATGGATAAATTCAGAAAGGGAAGCCTGTGGATGGGTCGCAGATCACTGCCTTTCTTGGGGACAAATAAATAAAGGGAACATACTCCTGAGCCCCTTTGTTCGTGGGAAACACATCTATGGCTCTTTTGTTCAGCAAGGTAAGATTTTTGCCTTAAAAATAAAGGTGTATACTGGAGGGAACGTCCTGGAGGAAGGTGAGGCAGTCTTTCGGTTGGGACAGGAAGAATAGGGCATATCATAACTGTTGCAGATTTGTTGGACTGCCCCGTGATCCATTGTGATTGCCTCCCAATTACTGCAAAAATTGGAATTATGGTTTTGCGTGTGGAGGGAGTCAGAGGTTTTTATGTCGAAAATGGAGAAAACCACTTATGTTGCTGTCATCCCCTGGGTCTACTCTTGTCCTGAAAGGATCAGTAAAACTCGGGGGGGGGGGGGTTGGGTGAGGGGCTGAACAGACTGAGAAACTTTACTCCATCAGGACTGTATGGATGTGGAGGAACCGTTAAACCTTCCTTTTTGCTAGTGGGATTGCCAAACTGTGTAAGCTATGCACAGCATGGAGTCACAGCTCTACGGTTCTTTAATCATTCCAGCGAGGAGTTGACTTTCTTTTCGAACAGCCACTCACCATCAAAATGTGCATCTGTAAGTATGCCTTATGGCTTATCCCAGAAAAGCCAGTGGAACACATTCAAGTGTGCTGATGCAGCTTAACAGCCCCACCCATTGACTGATCAACAGAGTTCACAGAGTCGCACTTAAAAATCTATTTGGATGGATTCAATCCATCTTTGAACAGGCCTTTAAGTAGCTTTTTCAAGTGATCTGTCAAGCTGATCACTGTACGTCTTGCCAATTCCTACAAGGCATGAACATATTTGCCCAGGAGGCAAGTGGCATTAGCAGTGCTGAAGGCAAAGCTGCCAGATGCAAAGATGTTTCAACGTAGACTCTTTATCAGGTTTGGGTGGGGAAACCCTTAAAGTCGACCGCTGGACAATATGAGTTTCTGGTGAAAAAAGTGATGGTCACCAGGAGCAGAACTATGGGATTCAGTGTAGACTGCTGGTCACAAAAAGGGTTTCTCACATGCAGCCATAGCATGGTCCAAGAAGTCAAACACAGAATGCTTCAAATAGTCTAACTACTGGCAATCAATCACTGTACCACAGGATGCAAGCTAAACCTCAATGATTAGTCCTAACAAGGAGAAAACAGGTCTGGGGTTGCATATGTCCCCTTTAGGAGCGGTCCTTGAATGGCAGTTCGGAATGGCCTTTTCCCATAAGGAGCAGGGACAGCACTGATTAGCATATGGCAGTACTTTGTCTAGATTGGCACAGTTGGTGAAAAATGATGGCTTGGGATTTCGACCTGAGAGACTGCCATTGGTTGAACTTTCTACAAGCATTCATTCCATCACTTGCTCCAATTCAATGAGGTTCTCATTGAATTGGAGCAAGTGCTGGGCCAATGAGGCTGAGGGTTCCAAGATCTCAGTGGAAATGTTAGACATAGCTTTTGCAGAGAGTATGATCAATTCCCAGGCTTCAGCTGCTTTCCGAATTACAGTTGTGAATGTGAAAGCAGGGCCAGAAAGGGTGAGGGAAAGCTCTGGTGAAGTGTTAAGGCCTCTAATATTTTATAAAGCTATATATAAGTGAGCATGAATATTATAGTGTCAAAGGATGTTATCAGCTTTAGGGGCATGTAGAGGTGCAGTAGATGCCCTAAATAAATCCAACATAGCAGCTTTAAGGCCTATGCACCTGAGAAATCTGGTCTCATCCTTTTTAAAGTCTGGGTTATGTCTCACAACAAGGAACAGTCCAACATTTGAGAACAGTGCCAAGATTGTTTCTACAAGAAAGAAAAAGACTTTACCTTTCTAGCATGTTTTTTTTCTTTATAGAAAGATCTTTTGGGAAGATTCTTCCCTTACACTGACCTTACATCTGGGTGAAGGAGATCAGTTAGGCATCTCCCTGTGGGTCATTGCCAAAAACAACTTGGCCTCCCATTACCAGAGGGCCTTCAGGTGGATTCAGGCACAATATTTCATGTTGCAGCATCATGCTTCGATCCTGAACACCACATGTAAAATGTATTTCTTTTGGATCTACATGACATTTCACCTGGTTGATATTTAAATAATGAGGGATTTTGTTAGTGACATAGAGTTCTGGACCTGTGTTGATCAGGTGTGGAAAAACTGGAACTGACGCCAGTGCATCAGTCGGCACCTAATATACTTTGGAGTTATCGTGTCCAGAGGAGGAGTCACAGTTCAATCTGCACGTCACCACCTGGAAGTGGTGGAGACACATTACTGGAGAAACGCTTTTTTAGAACAGTCTGAAGCCTGGAGGGACATAATTTCTAACTACATGCATGAAGATGGTACATGGTGACCACACTGCTTTTGGCCTGGGAAGGTTCCTGTATGGTGCACGGGCACAGACAATGCAGCAGACAGGAAGGGTGACAAAGTCGAGGCCAAACGAAGTCCAGAGTGCCCAGACAGTAGAAGAAGTGGTGTCTGATCTGAATACTGTCCCACAATTAATCTAGGGACCCACCCACAGGTAAGACCTTAAGTAACCTCAGGAAAGGGTTGAGACAATTCAGGAGACCCTGGGAGGGTCTGGTCAGGGGGGAGGTTACTCTCATGTCCTTTATCCAGTTTCGCGCCAGAGCGGGAGCCAACGGCTCCCAGAGCTGGTTTGAACTGGACTATACATAGGGACACCAAATGTACCCCACATACATACTGAGTGGCGCTGGCAAGCACACCCACCTGGCCCCAATAAACTAAATTCTATCTGGGAGGTGGTCACACCTCCCTGTGACAGGATGCATATTGTTCTGCCTTCCCCTGCTCAGCAGCAGGAGGGCAGAATTGTGTCTCTGGTTGGCAGCAACCATTTTGTGCTGTGCGGGTAAAGAATGCTGGTACCGGGAGCACTGAGAGCCTAACGGAGGGCTCCTCCAGTACATGGAATCATACCTCCCACATGGAATCATACCTCCCACACCGTTTACGGTGTGGGGGTATGATTCCAACATGTTTGATACCAAACTTGATATGATTCATTGCAGCCGTTTTCGAGATGGTCATCGGGTAATTACGTCGCGCCCCTCGATATAGTATATGGTTGCTTCACTTACATCCTAGTAGAATGGACTCTATAGGCTTCAGGGTTGTCCTGCTCATGCAAGGGCACCCTCAAACTTAGAACCAATCACCCTGCCCTCAGGATTGATAAGGTCAGCTATAGGGGTGACTTATAGGTTTTAAGTGCAGTGACCCTAGATATAAGAAACCTATATCTTTAGTAAGTGGTGCTAGCACCAACTTACACAGGCTGCGATGACAGGCCTGTAGTTCCATTTTGAATGGTCTCCCATGTTTGGCATAATGCATGCGTCAGCCTATGGTGGACCTCTGGGGAACCTATGCCGTGGGTACCTTAGTACCATATGCTAGGGACTGATAAGTGTACCCCAGTATCCAATCTGGGATGTACCTAAGTACTGAACATACCAATTTAAGGAAGAACGCAGATAGACTTGGGTCCTGATTAGCAGGATCCCAGTCAGATTAGTCAGTAACAGCTTAGCACCAGGCAAAAAGTGGGGGTAACCATAAAAGGTTGAGCCTACTTTACTACACATCCTCTTCGACTGGGAGACGTCAGGTCTAAACAGCAACTTGACCAGGGACATGTAGAGAAAAGCAGAAGAGCTGCATACCACACCCTCCTTGGCCAATCCAGGACAATAAGAATGACTTGAGTTCTAACGAAGATGCACCAAAACCGGGCCTGAGGAATCAATGTTATGGGGGGAACATAGCCAGTGAAAAATTCAATTTAGACTGAAACGAGCACCCAATTGTCCCCTCGACTATTACTGGAGGGGACAGAAATGCTGACATTGAGCATTGTCCGAGGAGGTGAGCAGGCCCACCCGGGGAGTGCTGCACTGGGTGAAGATGTCACTGCCTACCTCTGGCAGAAGTCGCCACTCGTGATCAGCAAGATAGCACTGGCTCAGGCTGATGGCTCTAACATTGAGAGACCCGCTAAGTGATTGCTGGTTAACCAGGTCCCTTAGCGGTGTGACCAAGACCACAGTCACGTCTTTTCCAGAAAAAGGAAATAAGGGGCTTCTCCCTTTGCTTGTTTACATGCCACACCGCTGTTGTGCTGTCCATCAAGATCTGGACGAAATACTTTAGAGGTAGAGGGAAGAAGGCTTTGAGCTTCAGCTGACCTGCTCACAGTTTCAATGTCTTGATGTGAAGAACCTGTTCTTTTGAAGTCCAGAGACCTCTGATCTCCAGATGCGCCATGTGGGCTCCCCACCCTTATGTGGACACACCCTTCACTACTGTAGCTAATGTTTGAGGGGGAGTGAAGGCTATCCCACATCTTTGATTTGCCTCGTTCCCCCATCAAGCCATTTCTGCCAGTGCTCTGGGGGAGATCACAAGAGAGTCAGACAGGTCTACCCGTACTGTAGCTACTACCTGTGGAGAAATGACTGCGGGGTCCTTATGTACCAACATGCATGCTTGACTAGGAGAATGCAGAAAGCTTGCAGATCTAAGAATCTCAGGAATGGAACTCTTACCCTTTGTTGTAAGGTTGATACAATTTCCTGCATGTCGGCAAGCCTCTGAGGTGGATGAAAGATGCAGAAGGTTGGTGTCATTAACTGAAGTCGCTGGGAGGGCCTTAGTTGAGATTTGGGCCCGTTGATTGAAAAGCCCAGGTCGAACAGTGGGGATGCCGTTGACTGCAGATGGCAAGACACAACCTCCGGTGCCTCTGCTTTGATCATCCAGTCAAACAGGTACAAACAAAATATTAACCCTTTCGATGCTGATGACGAGCTCAGCTCGTCATGATGCACAGTTGAGCTGTGCTGATGACGAGCTGAGCTCGTCATGAATACATAGTAAGAGCAATTTCCAGCACAGGGGGGGAAAACGCCTAGCAGCCAAGGTGTTAATGACTCAACTCCTGAGATGGGCCACAACCACTGTCTTCACCTTGGTGAAAGACTCGATGTGCAGATGTAAAGCTGAAGGAGAGTACTAAAAACTGGCAATGTGTAGAACCCACCACGAAGCGTAGGTAATGTGGCCATTGGATGGGGATGACGAAATATGCATCCTGCAGGCCGTGTGACACCCTTCAGTTTCCAGATTCAAATTCCAGCAACACTTGGGCTAGTTTCAGCATCTTGAACTTCTTCTTTTTGAGGAAGAAGCTCAACTCCCTAAGGTCCAGGATCAGACACAGATAGCCATACTTTTTGAACACAAGTAAATAATAGCTGTAGCATCTTTGTCATTTTTCCTCCACAGCTCCTTTCTGCATGAGTGTTGAAGAATGGCAAGATGGTCCGGTAGGGGGTGGAATAAGGGGAGGAAGAAAGAGTGGGATTAAGAGTAGAGCCTGAAGAAAGGGAGTAACCTCTTTTCACTATCTGAAGGACCCACTGATCTGAAGTAATGGACTTCCAGGGCGGCAGAAGTGAGAATACTCTCTCCTACAGGCTCATTATGGGTCAGGGGAAGAGAACTAAGGCCACTTTAGAGCACAAGAGGAGGATCATGAAAAGACTTGCTGGATGGATCCTTAGCCTTTCCCTATGGCATACTCGTGTACTGGCTGACCAGTGGATTTTGATGTAGTTGCAACTGTGGTTGAAAACATTGTCGCTGCCAAAATATCCTCCTGGGGAATCCTTGAACGCGACAAAACTGTCAATAGTCTGCTGGAGATTTGGGGGTTTAGCTATTGCCTTGCTGGCTTTACGGCGTTTGAGGGCAACGCGAGGCTTGTCTTCAAATCGAGCACTGTAGACATGGAGATTAATTAGATTGGACAACAACTCACCAGTGAATTCTGACGTCCTGAGTCAGACATGGCAGCGAATGCAGATCGACGTGTCCACTGCTCTTTCCACAGAGCCAGGTCTGTCAAGTCCTGACTTAATGATGTCTCTTGAAGCATTCAGTCGACCCATTATAACCTCCTGAGAGTGTGCCTGTATTTCCTTCAGAATTTGCTGTGTAATGAGCTGGGCCACGTCTCAGAGAGCATATGCATAGTGGGGCAGCAAACAGTTAGAATTAAAAGATTTCAGTGCCATACTGCCAGCGGAGAAGATTATTTTCTACTATGCTTACAATCTTTTGGACTCCCTGTCGTATGGAATTCCCGGAAATGTGCCTTGCGCCTGCCTGGACAACTTGTCTATCTGGCAAAGAATAAACCGAGACAAAAGATTGATCTCCTGGAGCAGGGCGATATTGCCTGGTAACAAGCATATTAAGGCTTTTTCCAGATCGCCAGGACTGGCTCCATCAGGCCACGGTGAAAGATTCCGAGGGGAGCAGCACCTCTGTGAGGATATTAGTTTTGTCATGCACTGATAGCAATTGTAGTTCCAGCATCTCTGCCACCTTGTGGCTATTGAGTGCAACAAGCCAGCCTCTGGAGCGGAAGTCCTTTAGGAACCTCCTGTAAGAAAGTGGCTCTGTATATACTCAAAGTAAGGTACATTTGCACAGGGTCCATAGTCCCCAGACGTTTGGCACAGGCTAAAGTTAGATACAGCCTTACTCTCTAAAGTGGTAGCTTGGTCGAGCAGTAAGGCAATATCAGAGGACAGTGTAAAGCATTTGTTGTACACACTCAGTCAGCAAATGGTCTCACACACTCAAGAACTGAACTCTAGGCCAATGGTTTGTCTAAAAAATACATAGTTGTTTTATTTTAGAACCAACAATAGGTATCAAATATATACTTTCTCAGAATGAGTTTCTTTAGCTGCAGTAGGCAACACAATTTCAAACACAATGTCCATCCAAGATGGCCGATGGACAGGAGCTCCTGGAGTGAGCTCCGGGTTGGGGATCACCAAAACGGTTGATAACCCTGACTAAACCAGCGACTCTTCACCCAGCTTATCACCCTGCTGCCCACTAATCACCCCAAAACACCTCCCTGGAACCCAAAGACCTCACTCACCATATTTCGGACCGTCTGGCTGCGGAGTGCCGGACACTGGTGGTGCGGGACGCCTGGTGAAAACATCAGGTGCCGGGATGTCTGCTGGGCATCTGCCCTAGACCACCGAGAGCCAGGGATCTACAAGGGATCTAGTCCGGAGAAGAGGAGAATGAAGAAGAAGGTGATGGCCGCGCCCTGCTGACGATCGATTGATGAGAGCCCCCACTAGCTTCGGAGTGTGTTATACAGGCACCGGTGGGGGATGCTGATGCATGGCAGCCGAATCCACAGGATCCAAGAACCGGGTAAGTCACTGCCCGATAATTACTTTGCCCTGCGTTCGCGCACCCATCATGGGGGGCGCCATCTGTAGCTAAAGAGAAGAGCCCTCCTCCCCCCATCCCAGGGGCATCAACATGTCGCTGAGTGCTTCACTAACACGGACCGCCTTGAAGCGTCCTCGGGCCTTTTGCTGGCGTTATGGAGGGAAAGTCCTCAAAAATGTCGCGGATCAACTGAGCTAACCCGTTCCTCCTGATTGCAGGCGGGAGGGGGGGTCCTCGGTGTCCGGGGATCCAATCCTCCATTTTGGGTTCCTTTTTGGTTCGAAGACACCCAGCTCCACAAGGGAAGATCCCTCTATAATGGGCATTAAAAGAGGACTGAACACGGAAAGGAAAAGAGGACTGAACTAATATATAAAAGGCGGCGGCCATCTTAGAACGGTGTTTATCATAAAAACAGGACAGACTTAAGCCACCAACAAATAGCTGAAAGCAGGAAGTAGTGAAGGTGTAAGGAAATAAAGAAATACAGACAAAAGTGATAGGGTAAAGAAAAGAAGAAAGACTGAAAGAAGGAAGAAAAGTGAGAAGAAGAAGAGAGAGGAAAAGAGAAAATAAATAAATAAAATGGAAATAAGCTTACAGCCATCAGGTTATCATGCCTTCACCATCTCCTACCCCCCAATCTATCTAAAAACGCAGTCAAGAAGTATAAACACAGAATACTGAAATAACACGAGACACTGATATCAGACCCCTATATGTGCACAAACAAGGGCATAATATCGAATGACCTCATCTTCCACACCAAAAAACGTGCATAGTGGAGGAACACCCTCTACTCCTTGCTTCGAATCTCAAATACCAAAAAAACCCTCATGCCCTCAAACTGACGGTTATAGCTTTGGATTTCAGCAAGTTGAATGCCACGATATCCATATACAATAATGGTAATATCCTCATATAAGCTTCTGATAGTAATCTAGCACTCATAGACAAGATGTTTCCTACTCTTAAAAGAGCAGCGAACAGCAAGAAAAACTCTTTCCCTGACACAATTCCTCCCGTGTTTCCGGAAGACACGCAACCTCTGCGACTTAATCCACTAACAACTCCAAGGGACCCTATATCTCACCAAACCCCCATCGAACCCCACATGTCCCTCACAATTGACTCAACCACACTAGGGCCCACAGATCCAGCTCGGACAGCCATAAGCATAGATAACGAGCACCACACCCCCTATGATCCCTACACGTCCCTCATAACTGACTCAACCACACCAGGGTCCCTGGGTCCAGCTAGGACAGTCACAAGCATAGATAACGTGCACCACAACCCCAATGATCACTACATGTCCCTCACAACTGACTCAACCACACCAAGGCCCACGGGTCCAAGACAGTCATAAGCTCTGACAGCGACCTCCACAAGGCATGCACTCATCTGAGTCACCGGCTGACCAATGGAAAAAGCAACAACAGAAACTACACCCCTGACATTCTAACTGCTCAACTAGCAGGCAAGCTATCTGACAAATCTCCTTGTGATCCGACACTTACATTGAACCCCTGTCAACCCCTAACACCTTTGATGCCTTACCGGCTCACCCAAACTCCACATGCAGCGACAATACCCCCTTCACTTGCAGCACCCCCTTTCAAGTTATTACCTCTTAAGACCATCCCCCACATCTACTCTGACCCACCTACTACCCTCCTTACTCAACTAACCCCGTCAAAAACTAATAATGATATCCCCACTCAATTTGATACCCAGATCTCAACGCTACCAGGCCATAATGGAGGAACAACCACTATAAGGGAACACAGGCCCACACACTTACCTAAGTGTCCTAACCATGACTGGACCGCTTGATTCAATGAGTTAACCCTAGGTCTAGCTCAGCTCAAGGATGAAATGAAAAATCTATCATCAATCATTAAAGAACTCCTAAACTTTAATAAAGCCACTAGCGCCACAGTGAACCGAATTAGCACACCAGCAAATCCACACCCAGACGACTATACAACACAGAGTAAAATACCCTCCCCCAATGACCCGGATCATCCTACGAGGGCAATGAATGGTCTATCTGACAATGACTTACATGATATTCTCATTTCATACTCAAGCCATAATAGCAGCAAGTCTCTAGATGGCACCATCCAATCCATCCGACCCAACCCCTACAGAGAACTCACTCACAACTACAGATCCATAATTAGGGAAACCTCACAAAAGTCAATATAATGCAATCTACCCTCACTCACCCGCCTAGTAAATTAAAGTGTGCACTAATCAATTGCAGATCGGCTAACAAACATGCTACGGTCATTTATGATCTAATTCTCTTGAATGATCTGGACATTATCATCCTCACAGAGACATGGCTAAAGAGTTCCTCTGCTCCCATCCTTGACCTACTGGTCCCCCGGAGTCATGATATATTTTGCATGGATAGAACTGAGAAACCCAGAGGGAGGTTAGCCTGCATCTATGGAAACACAATCACAGTTAATCATGCAGACTCCATCTCCTTAACCTCTTGTGAATATCTCTGCACCAACATCTCGGAAGACAAGGCCATCATCTGCCAACTTCACATAATATACCACCCGCCGGGTGACAATCTAAAGTTCATTGATGAGCTAATGGAAGTCATTTTAGCCAACGCCAAGTACCGCAGATCTTTCTGGGAGACTTCAATCTCCATTGGACCAATACCAGCGATCATGATGTAAGCGGTCTCAAATCCTTTCTGGCAGACTAGGAACTGTCCCAATTCTGTGACAGCCCAACTCATAACAAGGGGGAGACATTAGACCTCATCATAGCAAAAAGAAACACTATATCACAAGAATCCATCTCCCCATGTGACTGGACTGATCATTACAGCATCTTCTTCTCCATCAACAGTGAGGAAACTCCAAAACGAAACCAACCTACAAAAACAAAACAATGGAAAAGGAATATCCAGAATATCAATCCCAAAGCCTTGATATCCCAATGCAATTCCGCCCTGATCCCATCAGCAGACATGGCTGACATCCATGATCTTACGGACTTCTACAATGCCACTGTGCTTAAAATCCTTGATACCACAGCGCCCCTTCAAGAAAAAAATGTCTCCAAACCATGGTTCAATGAGAATCTTAACTTGGACCGAAGCAAGGTAAGACTAGCTGAGCGAGCATGGAAATCAGCACCCTCCACATATCATCTATACCAACTTAGGGCACTGAGAAACACTTACAACAGAAAAATCTTAAAAGCTAAAGCAGACTTCTTCAAAACACAGCTGAACCAAACCATTAACTGTCCCAAAAAACTATTCAAAATCGTAAAACAACAATCACGTAACTCTACAAACGTAGTGGAGCTTAGCAACTCGGCTACCCCTAACTGCGACGAGCTTGCCAAATTCTTCCTAGAAAAGACTAGAACCATTGAAAATGGCATTCAATCCAAGAAAGAACCCCAACTATCTACTGACCAAGAGTCTACTCTTTACTCACAGATCAAGGACCTTTTCAGCCTGCCAATCGAAGTTCCAAAAAACAATCCCAACTGGCACTCCTTCTCACCCATCCCTGAACACGAAATCTATAGCACCCTGCTAGCAATCAAGCCTGCCAATCATCTCTCCGATCCCCTACCCCCATCTGGATTTAAAATGATAAAGACCTCTATTCTACCAATATGGGCAAAAATTGTCAACGCCTCTCGGAGGCAAGGTTCCATACTGGACTGCCTTAAAATAGGGCAGGTCACACCTATACTAAAGAAAGCCAATTCCCTCTCCACAGACCTCAACAACTATCGCCCTATATCCAGCATCCCCACTCTGACAAAGTTATTGGAAAAATGTGTACAAATTCAATTTTGCAACCACATCGAGAACTTTAACCTCCTAGATGAGCACCAATCTGGCTTCTGTCAAGGTCACAGTACTGAATCAGCACTCACCCATATAATGGATAACATTTTAAAAATGTTAGATCATAACGAATTGTGCCTATTGATACTTCTTGACCTATCTTCTGCTTTCGACAAGGTTAAATACAACAATCTACTGTCCCTACTTGAACTAAGGATGGGCCTAACCGGTCCAGTGTTACAATGGTTTACCTCCTTCCTAAGCAACAGAGCCCAAAGAATCAAGGTGAAGCAATCATTCTCTCAACCTTCCATGGACACACTAGGAGTTCCACAGGGATCAGCACTATCACCAATCCTTTTTAATCTACTCATGGAACCCCTTGCTAATGCGCTTAGTTCTGCAAATATTCTATATCACCTACACGCGCATGACACTCAACTATATATGAAAATCTCCTCACCAGATGACTTCATCTCCCTCAACGCCATTCTTCATCATACCCAAAGTTGGCCCATTGTCAACCACCTCATGCGCAATACCAAGAAAACGGAGTTCCTCCTCATCTCCCCTCCCAATCACACACCCAAGATAGACTTATGGCTGAAGCATCTTACTTCCTTTGATTGCGCCTCACACATCATTGACTCCGCAAAATCCCTGGGAGTTACCCTTGACAAACATTTAAATATGCAGGAACAAATCGACAATGCCACCAAGGAATCAAACTTTCAGTTGAGTTTCTTAAGGAAACTTGAACCCTTCCTCCCACAGACTGATCTAACAAGCATTTGCAATGCAGTAGGTCTCGCATTATTTAAAGATTGAGCTATTGGCATTGCTAAATAACGGAACACCAATAGCTAAACTTTAATAATGAGAGACCTATAGCATAGCAAATGCTTGTTTATCATTGTCTTGACAATTTCCGATTTATTTTTAAAATATGTAGCATTGTAAAACTGTAGGATAACTGTTTGCTTTTAAGGTCGGAGACCTAAATAAGGTGATTTAGGATGACGATGAAAGGTAAGCAAACCAGTGTTTTGCTTAAAGGTAAGCAAACCAGTGTTTTGTTTCTTGGAGAACAGAACATTACCCTAGCATGCGGACCAAGGAAGACATTTATTCTTTTAATCAGATGCATGCAAAAATATACCAAAGTTGGAAGCAAGCATGCCATGCACTTTGTACGCATTAACCAACAAGATGTTTTGTTGCAGCAGTTTTACAGAGCAGCCTCTTCTGTGCCACTTGAAGGCATGGGGAAGTCATGTAGGTGGGTGCTGCAATTAAGTTTCCCAAAGCCTTTGGAAAAGGTTAGAGAATACATTCATTTTCTTAAAATACGTCCCTTTGCTCAGAGCTTTCTCGACTCGACATCTGTGTTCATGTCCTAATTGCTGGGAATGCACTGACAATTCCCAGCTGTACATACTTGTACTGACTGGGATCGTCCCGACAGCTGCAGTGTCAGTTCTTTCATTCAGAGGAAGCATTCGATGAATGGCATGGTTGAGGCGCACATACTCAAGTCTTGAACCTCAATGTCTCACAAACCCTGCAAACTTTCAGGCATCCATTCAGAGTATAAGAAAATGATGTTTACCTCCGTGAGGTCCACATATCTAACCCTTATTTAAAGAGGCGGCGACTGTGAGTCTATAAACAAAATGGTGCCGGCCTGATCTACTAGCCTGGAGAAAAAAATGTAAGTGCAGGCACAAAACATTAAAATTAAGGCTGCCAGTTTTCAGTTTTTACTGATTTTTACAGGCAAATATAGATAGAAAAACATTTATCTGTATTTATTTTTAAATATGAAAAAATACAAAGAATATGTTTTCTTTTGAGCGATCTATGATGCTGTATATTAATCATGGCTGCTAGGCCAGAAGCAGTGCAGACTGAAAACCAAGGAATGAAATAAAGGGACAGGTTTTCCTAGTGAAGCTTCAAACGGTTGTCGATGTTCATGTGTACTAAAGTGATAATGCCAATGAGTGTATTGCATTTGGATGATATATATGGCTTCAAATGGCACAAAATCTACGAGTCAGCCAATTAAAAGTGTCCCATTATGAGTTACATAAATGTGGAACATACAAGTTAAAGCTTAATTTTACACAAAACATACAATAAATCTGGAAAGTGAAGATAAAAAAGCGAAAAATAACTATGGAGAATTACAGACAGAATTGTCTAAAAAATAAATGCCCTAAAACCAGGAGCCCTAATTATAATGTCAGCAGGGGTACGCTTCGCCGTTATGGAGATGCATCGTTCCCGAGGGAGTATGTCACGCTATTCTAACTTTGGATGCTAGACCTCCCAATCCTCATACAACGTTCCTGTGGTTCTCAGAGACAGGGAAATAGAGGTCCAAATCACACCTGCTGCATTTGCATTACTTGAATAACTAAAAGGATCCCAACACAGCATCCACTTGACTTTACTCAGGGTGTTTAATTCATAACGACTAATTTGAAACAGCCTGCTTATCAAATCTGTTGCCATCAGGCACCTAAACAAAAGTACCTAAATATCGGTGTAGCAACCATCATTAATGCAGTTTACTTGAGAAAAAAATGGCACTGAGCAATCTACCAGCTTTGGACTGGGCCATTAAAAAACATCTATACACAAGTAATAATAATAATAATACCTCCTGCACCGAACCCAGGCAATAAAAGATTAGCCACTACATTTCCTAAAGCACCAAGTGAATGCTACCTGTAAAGGTGACTTTGGTGCAGGGTCAGTACTCACTGCGCAATATGATGATGGCAGAGATGCCCTCAAGTACTAGATGGATTTACCCAGAAATCTAAATCGTTACCTAGGGCACAAAGGTTACTGCCAGATAAACTTGCTAGGAGCTCAAGGGCTTTTAATAAGGGTTGAACTTACCAGGCATGAAGCGCTGTACTCACTTCGTAAATATTTCAATTTGAAATTTATACAGCTGTACAAGGTTTATACAGAAAATCATGTATTACAGAAATTACATTTCCAGTTGAGGCACAATGGTGCAACTGATTGTACAGGGTTATCAAAAATGTTAGAGGGAAAGATGTTTTTTCACACATCAGGATTTCAGTTGAGGAAGACATAATGCACTCTGCGTGTTGGTCACTCATGGGTTCCAATGAGTTACTCGATCCAGTGTACTGGTGGGAGTGGGATGGGATTGAAGGGAGAGTTTTTGCTTAGGTAATTTTTGTTTATTTGCAATCTCTCCTATTTCTTGTACTTCTCCATACCACTTCACTCGGTCTCCTTCCATGCTGATCAATCACTATCTTTGGCAGCTATATCCACCAATGTTATATGGTCAATATATGTACTCACTCACCTTCATATTACAAGGCAATAATAGAACAAGCATTTGCAATGAAATAGGTCTCGCATTAGGAAAGTTTGAGCTATTGGTATTATAAATGGCAAAGTTTTTTTATTTATGTGTTGGTTTTGAAAATAGCGAAATGTATAGCTTTGTCATTTACAATGCCAATAGTTATAACTTTCGCAAATGTGATACCTATAGCATTTGTAATGCAATATGTTTTGTATTTACGTGACTTAGATATATTGATATTACAAATAACAATGGCTTTTAATTTTTTTTAAATAACTAATACTTAAATAAAAGTTATTGTAATTTATAATGGCAATAGCTTAAACTTTTGTAAATAACTTTTGTGAAGACTATGTTCAGTGTATTTTATTGTGACGAAAATCCAAGAACAGAAGTGAAATCTTAACATCTTTTTGTGACATTTGTAATAAAGCTTGAAACATTGATAGAACATATTTGAACCAGTTGTTGAATGGGTGCACAGATTCATGCTGTGGTGGCGCCGAGTGATGTTGTGGTGGCGACTAGTGATGCTGTGGGATTCAGTGATGCTGTGGTAGCATATAGTGATATTGTGGTGCCCTGAGTGATGCTGTGGTGGTGCTGAGTGATGCTGTGGTGATGCGATAGATAAAGTGAGTGCGATAGATAGATAGAGGGAGGGCGACAGATAGATAGAGTGAGGGCGATAGATAAACAGAGTAAGGCGATAGATAGATAGACAGATAGATAGTGAGGGCGATCAAAAGATAGATAGATAGTGATGCGATAGAGTGAGTGCGATAAATAGACAGATAGCGTTAGGGCGATAGATAGAGTGAGGGTGATAGATAGAGTGAGGGCAATAGATAGAGTGAGGGCAATAGATAGAGTGAGGGCGATAGATAGAGTGAGGACGATAGATAGAGTGAGGACGATAGATACAGTGAGGGCGATAGATACAGTGAGGGCGATAGATAGAGTGAAAGCGATAGAGTGGGGGCGATAGATAGATAGATAGAGTAATTATGTGGCATGTATTTATGTGGCACTGAGTGGTATTTGGAGCGTATGTTGCGTTGAGCGCAGTGTAAATATGTAGCATATAATTATGTGGCACTGAGTGGTATTTTGCGTGTATGTTGCATTGAGTGCAGTGTAATTATGTGGCATGTAACTATGTGGCACTGAGTGGTATTTGGAGTGTATGTTGCATTGAGTAGAGTGTAATTATGTTGCGTGTAATTATGTGGCACTGAGTTGTATTATGAGGAGCGTATGTTGTATTTAGTTGAGTGTAATTGTGTGGCGTGTAATTATGTGGCACTGAGGGGTATTGTTTGGAGTGTATGTTGCATTGAGTGCAGTGTAATTATGTAGCATATAATTATGTGGCACTGAGTGGTATTGTGTGGAGTGTGTGTTGCATTCTGTAGAATGTAATTATGTGGCGCGAAAGATTCTCTTGCAATGCACGTGTGAGATGCTGTTGAATTACACGGGAAATCCCTTTTACCAGACAGCTGGAAAGTTAATCAGGCATTTCACTGAAGAGATGACCCGCTGTTGCCTTGGCCAAAGACATCCTCTTGAAATGCGCAATTGAGATGCTCTTTGAAAAAGCGGAAGACATAGATGGAGAGGTAGTTGATCATTTCACTGAAGACATGCTGTGGTGTTGCACGTGAAGATGCTTTGACAAAGTAGCAGCGACATGCTCTTCTGTTTATTGCCCTGGATACATGTATTGTAACTCTGGGTTTGAGATATTTTTGCTGTAGTAATATTCTTTGGTAAGCACCCCTCTGTTCCTCGGATCTAGTTCCATGCCATATTCCCAAAACCAAAAAATCCGCCCTTGCACAGGAAAGATGTGTTACACTGCACCAGGAGATGTTTTAAATATGCACCAACGGACTGTCCTGTTGATGCAGGGGCGAAATGCTCTTGCATTACTCTAGGATTGTCTGGGGAGATACCATACAGTTACACTGAAGAAGCATTATGGCATTGCGCTGGAGAGTGACGTAGCAATGAAATAAAGTGAATGTTGTGTCCACGATGTTTGGGATGCTTAGTTTTATTCACACCCTTCCATGTAAAAGGACATTATCCCTTTTATTTTTCATGCAACATCTACATGCTGTCATGGTATTTTCGGTTGTTTCAGAAACCATCAATTCTGCACCCCCTCACCTCATTTCTTCATTTCAGGAGGTGAAATGGGATGAGAGGAGGGCGCACAAGAGGAGAGGATGAGCGATGAGGGGGGGGAGAGAGGAGGGGACACAGGGGTAGAGAGGAGGGGACACAGGGGGAGAGAGGAGGGGACACAGGGGGAGAGAGGAGGGGACACAGGGGGAGAGAGGAGGGGACACAGGAGGAGAGAGGAGGGGACAGAGGAGTAGAGAGGAGGGGACACAGGAGGAGGGGACACAGGAGGAGAGGACATAGGAGGAGAGGAGGAGACACAGGAGGAGGGGATACAGGAGGAGGGGACACAGGACGAGAGGAGGAGAGAGGAGGGCGCACAGGAGGAGAGAGGAGGGGACACAGGAGGAGAGAGGAGGGGGCACGGGAGGAGAGGAGCAGAGTAGAAAGATGGCACAAGAGGGGATGAGGGGCAGGGAAGAGCAGACCAGTAGGGAAGGGAGACAAGGGAAGAGAGGAGACAGGGGAAGGAGAGAGGCAGATGATAGGGCGCAAAGAAAACAGGAAGCAAAGTGTAGAACAAGGGCAGACAGTCATTCATTTTCCTGAGGTACTCCTGGAATGGTCTGAAAAGGTCTGGGAACTGATGAATTGTGTGACTGGGCAGATGACAATACTCGCTGTATGCAATGTAAGGAAAGGCACGGGCTCATCGAAGCTATAGAAAGATCCCCACAGAGGAGCCTGATCAAGTGATGATAAAAGCAGCGAACACTTCAGCTTTTAAAGACCAACGGGTGCACTTTACAATTAAAGCCCACTATACCAGGAAAAGGAAGCCAAAAGGCTGTGTAACGCAATGTGTGAGCCAACTCTGGGCAGGAACGACAGCGGGTGAGCATACCACCAACAGGGACCACACATAACATTAGCAAACATTTATTTTGTACTGCACGCGTCCTTCACCCTTTTTAGCAGTGCATTTGAGAAGTTTCCTTGTAGAGCACACCTTGGCCGTTGCGCCTTCATGACCCCACCCACACCCAGGACACCGCGCCTCCCACAATGCAAAACAGATACCAACGCTTCAGCAAGCATGGCACTACAACCTCACTCGCCAGCTCACAAAGGCAGCAATCACCAGCCCTGAACACAGTAGGCAATGGGGTTCGACAGCCCAGAGCAGGGCAGTGAATGCGAAGACAAGGTTTTACAGGGTGCACAAAGGAAGCATGGGGTGGCAGATGCAAAAAAAGCAGGTATTACTCACAGTTCTTCAACCTGTTTCATGCGCAGAGAGAGACGCTGCCGGCCTCCTTAGCTACGGGTGCCCTGCACAGACAGAGGAGCTCAGCAAGGCATGCAAAATAATTCGTGAGAACAACAACAAACTCAGTATCCGGGCTGGGAGGGCGGGGGCTGCCCGCGCATGCGCGCCATTTTTAACTTTCGTTCTGAAGAGCCCAAGTTAGAAATGCTGCGCATGCGCGGGCAGCCCCCACCCTCCCAGGTCCAGCAGCTGAAGTCCCGGGGCCCCGGTGAAGAACATCAGAAAGCACTGCGGGGCTCCCATGGCTAAGGGGAGAGCCCTGCATCGTGCTGGCAGAGGAGCTCGAGTGCTCCCATGACAAGCTCCGCGTGTGCCAGATGATGCAGAGAGGACACCAGCGACAAGAACCAGGTGAGGTAAGGGGGGACAGGGGAGGTGTGGGGGGGTGCGTGTGTGCGTGTGTGTCTGGCTGTGTGTGCGCGTGTGATTGAGAGAGGCTGTCTTGCTGTGAATGTGGAGCAAGAGATGTGCACGGCGCCGGGCTCGACGTGCACGTCCACAGACCCCATCTTCCGGCTGCCTCGCATGGCACCCCTCCCCGCGCGGAGCATGCTGAGGGTGTTTACAACCAAGATGGAAGATGGCTGCCCTAGTCACTGGTAACGGGAGCTGTTGGGCGGGGATCTTGGTTTTCGGGTAGTATGGGGCAAAGGCTCACGCAGATGGAAACTGTAGGGGAGAGTACCTGATGATTAGTGGCTGATATGGATGTTGTTAGAGAAGTTAACTCAATTAGTCAAGTTTTGTAGTGATGTCACAGGCGTAAAAGTTTAAAGTGATGCCATAATAATTTGGGTGGTGTCATTTATCAAGTGACGCTATTGGCTGAGTACTTTGGTGAGTATGCTTAGAATCCTTGCTAATTCCCATACAAGTAATGCGTACTGAGTGGGAAGGTCTGCTTTTTATTCCA
Source organism: Lissotriton vulgaris (assembly GCF_964263255.1). Lineage (NCBI taxonomy): Eukaryota > Metazoa > Chordata > Amphibia > Caudata > Salamandridae > Lissotriton > Lissotriton vulgaris. The sequence continues at coordinate 1,074,553,132 of NC_141689.1, read as the reverse complement.
ATAGGAGCAAGCACAAAGTTACTTAATTGACTAAGTCTTGTTTTGCTGATTGGATTGGTGCTAGTGTTTAGGCATGTCGTAGCTTGAGTGGCTGGACTGACAGCATTGGACTAAATGTATCCTTATAATTTTTTTTTTAGTGGGGGCGTGGTGACACTATTGAATAATATGGAGACAGTAACTTCATTTGGAACGGAGGATTTTTTTTGGCTACAAGTCTTGGGGTTACAAAGAAACTGCGAGAAAGCATAGCCACAACTTCTTTAAATTGGGAGCAAGGATTATTGTTGGGGTTCACTTTCTTCAAAGTTCCACATGCCTCCTCAGCCTGAGTGATACATTTGGGTTTTGTGTGTGTACGTGGCGAGTGTGGAACTGCCAGTTAACAAACGTTGCGTTAGATAGACAGCACATAAGTTATTGCTCCTGTTGGTGGGCCCTACACGTATCCTGAATGAACATGCCGCTTGTGCTGATGTTATCATCTTGACCCTAAATGTTATGGTGGGTTGGGATTCATCCAGCAGAGGTTCTACACGGGAATGTGATCCCCAAATTGCATTTGGTGTGAATGTTCAGTTTGGAAGGCGTGGGATATTCCCTCATAGTTGTTAGATAAAGCAAGTTATGTCTTGCAGCCTTTCGACCTAACCTGTGAATGCGGAGGGTGAGAATACACTGAGCTGTTGTGTGTTGAATTGCAGTGGGCGTTCAGATATTGAGGCCATTGATGTTATCTGTGTGGTTATTTGTTTGCCTGACTTGAGTTGGGCTCAGATGGACTAGAGTTTGTATTCCTTCAATGACTATGTAGCTAGACAGACAGAATATTAATGCGTTGGTCCAACAAGATCTCCTAGGCTAAGAAGTACCATTCCTACTACTGTGATTAGTTTAATAGTTACATAGTTACTTAAAACCATTGCAATAGAATACACCACCATAAAACACAAGATACCTTTTCTGTGGTAACTGCCACTATTTTTAGCAAAGATGGATTACTCCTTGATGAGATCGCGCACCTTGAAAAAAGCATTTCAACTTATTTAAACATAATATGCCACAGATTATAAACTCAGTAAAGTTCAAAGATTGCAAATATGTTCCACAGCATTCAGTTAAACAAGAGCCCGGTGAGGTAAGAGGGAGGAGGGGTGTGTGTGTGTGTACGCGCGCAGTAACAGCCACTATTTTAAGTAAAGATGGATTACTCCTTGATGAGATCGCACACCTTGAAACAAGCATTTCAACTTATTTAAACATAATATGCCACTGATGATAAACTCGGTAAAGTTCAACGATTGCAAATATGTTCCACAGCATTGAGTTAAACAAGAGCCCGGTGAGGTAAGAGGGAGGAGGATTGTGTGTGTGTGTGTACGCGCGCATGTGTGCTTCCGTGAGTGTGGCTGTGTGTGCGCGCGTGATTGAGAGAGGCTGTGAATGTGGAGCAACAGATGTGCACGGCGCCGGGCTGGATGTGCGCGTCCACAAACCAGAATCGCCGCGCGTGCCCTGATCTGTCTCCCTTGAGAGGCATCCCGACGACAATAGGTCTCGAGAGCGAGACCTAAAAAGGTAGTCATTTTTTCAAATTCACTTCATATGTGATCTCACCCATCAATGCTATAAACAAAGTGCTAAGCCGATCACACATGACAAATATTAAACTGCTCTTCCTCATCATCAAATGTATGAACCATCCACCGAAACGCCAAAAGAACCTAGGTAGATGATTTTGCTTGTTTTTCTGCATTGAGAAAAATGGGCCTGTGACACTTCACTCCAAGAGGAAAGCAATAAAGATTCGGTCATAAAATTATACAGAAGGCAGATGGCCCCTGATGTGGCTCCAGAATATGGCTCAGAGTTTTACGCCCTTAGCATTTATGCACCACAGCAGATTAGGCAGATTTCGCGGTACAATCAAACAAGAAAATTTCCCAGCTCAGACAAGGGTTATGAATAATAATGAGAGGTTACTTTTTTTACCATGGGACAGTACTGTGGCCAAACATATCCCATGAAATAATAACCTCCACAGGGTACATTACCTTAAAGACAGATGGAGACTTCACAATCCAACGGGCAAAGATTATACCACAAGTAAAAAAATAGAAAAAAAATCTATTTCTTTACCATTGGTGTAATCGCGGCACTGCGCTTTACTTTTAATGTTAAAAGTAAAGCGCCGGTGCCGCGATTATACCAAAAGTAAAGAAATAGAAAAAAAATCTATTTCTCTACCTTTGGTATAATCGCAGCACCCGCGCTTAACTTTTAATGTTATAAGTAAAGCGCGGGTGCCGCGATTATACCACAAGTAAAAGATAGATGTTTTTTCTATTTTTTTACCATTGGTATAATCGCGGCACCCGCGCTTTACTTATAACATCAACAGTAAAGCGCGTGTGCCGCGCTTATACCAAAAGTGAAGAAAAACAAGTGGCGAATGCGTCACGCCTATGTGTGGGCACGATCATTGCTCCTCCCACGGCCTATTGGTGTCTATTACGCGCACCAAGCGCGTAATAGACACCAATAGGCCATGGGCGGAGCAATGCGCCCGCCTTTGGTCAATTGCATGCAGTCTTTTATAAAAAGACGAATGCAAATGTCAATGGGGTAGCAGAAAAGGAATCGCACATGCACAAGCGTGTGTGATTCCTAGGTCACTGCTGAATCCCCGTTTTTTCACTTACTAAATGTCTCGCGCTGCTAAAAAATGGCGGTCTAGTACTACCAAAACTGGACTATGGAAACACCACTCTATGCGGTCTTCCAAAATACAAGTTAGCACCGATCAGGGCATCGCTTAACGCTGAGGCCAGGCGGGTCTCCGGAATAAAAAGAAATAACCACATCACCCCCGCCCTGAAGGCTTTGAACTGGCTACCCTACGAGTCGAGAATACAACAAAAGATCGCCTGCATGACACATAAAGCCCTACACAGCAACACCCCCAGCTAGTTAGCACAAAAGCTAGAGCGGTCGGGAGGTTGCAGACATTTGCGAAGCGCAAGCTCACTACTACTAAAACCCAATCCTTCCACAAAAATAGGACTGGGTGCAGAGCTTTCTGAGGTATCACACCGAAGATTTGGAACAACCTTCCCCAGACGTATGCAGAATCTCTTCTTTTACCACCTTCAACATAGAAGCAAAAATGTTTCTAATGAACAAATTAACATCCTAAACTTTTAATTCTCCAATGCCTACTTGCCACAGATGTTATCCAAACAGTAATTTCTACCTCATTTGTATTATATGCGATTCCCGATTGTATGTATAATATGTGATAATTATGTACTGTAAAGCGCTCTGATACCCCCGTGGGTCATGCTCGCGGTATATAAAACTTTATAAAGAAATAAAATAAAATAAATAAATGTGACATTGTGCTCAATGGGAATTTCTAGTTAAATGCAATTAATTACTTTATGGATTATTTTTCTAACCACAGGACTTGATCCTATATTCAGTCCTGGGACATCTTCTGTAAACAGTTGAGTAAAATCATTTTGGTTACAGTTGTGATTTTTAAGGAATATATTGTATTTTAAAAGTTGACACTTAGAACCTTTTTCACATAGAATCCCCAATGTTATCCTATGGGAGGAAATTCACTTAGCAGCAGTGTTATCGTTACTTTTTCTTACTCAGTGTTGGATCCTGGATCCAGCACTGGTGCATCTCCTGTAAACAATTGAAAGAATGCGTTTATGTCAGAAAGGCGAGTTTTAGCAAATATTTGTAAGTTTCAAAAATCGACACTTAGAAACTTTTTCAGCAAAAACAAGGCAATGTTATCCTACGGAAGGAAATTCAAGTTACCGGTAAGTACAGTTATAATTGCATTTCAGGGTCAGTGCTGGGCACCAAGATCCAGCACTGGGATCTCTCCTGATAACAGGTGAGTATTTTCATTTTCGTGATTCGGCTGATTTTGGATGAATATTTTAAAGTTTCAAAACTCCACACTTAGAAGAATTTCCGAGTGAAACCAGTCAATGTTACCCTAGGGAAGAAAAGTGAGTTATCGGCTTTTGGGTAAGTACTCCACTGGCAGAGTTAAGGTTCTGGGCATAGACTCAGGGGTCTCCCAGAGTCAGGTATGTACAGTCGTTACACCCTCAGCTGCACAGGGGTAGCCGGGTTAGGCCCAATATTAGCCTATGGCCGGTAGGGGGCCTTTGGTTGGTGGCTGCTGGCAAGCAGGTCACGCAGCTGTGGGAGCTGGGCTCCTGGTCACTTTCTCAAGGCAAATGGGGAAGTAGATTAGAACAGAGGTTGCACTCCCAGGGGCACTCGGGCGGCTGGGTGCAGGGTGCTTTTAAGCCATCGGGCGCTCAATGTTATTTAATGGGAAAGCTGGAAGTTGAACAAAGCCTGCAGGCTCGGGGACGGAGATTCTTCAGGTGCGACCACCACTTCGAGAGGTAAATTGGGATCTTGGAGGATAGGTAGACACCCAGGATTTGGGCACAGGGGGCCGTGGGGTAGCGGTGCAGGGGTGTCTTTTGACCTTGGGAAATATTACCCTCAGCTGGTCGCGGTTGGACGGGTCCTTTGTTGTGAGTCTGCAGGCGTCGTCTGGGTCATCGAGGAGGGTCCTGGGGCACTGGATTCATGGTCGTAATCGCCGGGGAGACGTCCTCGTGGTCTTTGTCCACTCAGGCACAGACCATGCGGATGCAGAGGGGGCTGGATTTGCGGTTCCTGGCTGACACCAGGGGTGTTGCTTGTTTGAGCAGAACCACTGATAGTTGGAGTCCCAGTCTTTGTAGAGTCTCAAGGCAGTCAGGTCCTCTGGGGTTTTTGAGGTTGCTGACCACTGAAGGTACCGGAGTTTAGCAGGAGCAGGTTTGAGGGTCAACATGCCTGTAGGGCTGGGGCCATGTCAGTTGGTGTTGTCCTCTTCTTAGCAGTTGCACGGCAGGTCTTCTTGTTTCTTGAACTTCTTGCCTGTTTCGGAATCGGGAACTGAGGAAGGAAGGTTCAGGGTGCCCCTAAATACTAAATTTAGGGGCATTACAGGTACCAATGGGTCCCTGTCCTGAGTGAGTACACCCCCTATCCTGCTCCTCTCCTGTGGGAGGGGGGTAGGAGCCTATCTCTGATTGGGCAGGGCTCCCCATCCTCAAGACTGCGGGAGTCCGGAGTTGTGTTGCACCTCGCCTCGCCCACCTGAGGGGTGGGCTTGGCAGGGGCTGGCGCACCCCCATTCCTCACTTAGGGTTTCCCGCCTGTCTTCACGCCAGAGTGGGGGTCAGAACCGGTGAGGGCCAGTAGCTGAGTACAGCAATTGGCCTTGGGAAGGTCCCAAAAGGTGGCATGCCTTTAAAGCTTCCCCTGCCCATCCAGGGGGAGGAGGCTTGGCACCTCGTCCCAGGATGTGCATTGTTTCAGGACCCCAAGAGCGATAAGCTCTCGACCAGGGGTCTAGAAACATGTCTGGTGGTGGCAGCCTCAGTAGCCCCGCAGTCAGGACACTGGGAATTGGTTAGGTTTCAGGTTGCATCCCTAAGTTGCCCTCTGTAGTGCACTTTTTACAATAAATCCCACACTGGCATCAGTGTGGGTTTAATGTGCTGAGAAGTCTTCAGTGTAGCCATTATGGTGCTGTGGAGTTCGTAATGACAACCTTCCAGCACCATATACTCTTAATGGCATCACTGCACTTACAGTGCCAAGGAATGGCCCTGGGTACTGTAGAGGCACAGGGCTCATGCACCTGTGCCCAAACCACTGGCATAGTGCACCCAGCTAGAGGGGTGACTGAGGTATGCCAGGGCAGTGTGTTTGTGGGCATGGCACACAGGGATGTGTGCCACGCTGACTCTCTGTTTAGTTCTGCACCTAGACACTCAGCCTGCAAAGGCAGTGTGTGTGTCAGGGTACAGGGCCCCGAAGGGTGGCACAATAAGTGCTGCAGCCCTTAGGGGTCTTCTCTGGTCACAGTGCCCTGGGTACCTGGGGTACCATGTACCAGGGGCCTACCTGTGGCCAGAGATGCCAATTGTGTTTAGGCTTCAACACAGGTTTAGGGAAGGAACACAGGCCCTGGGTACCTGATTGGCAGGAACCCAGGGCACACTCAGTCAAAGTACATCAGCAATTCAGAAAAAAGTGGGGGCATACCATGCAAGAAAGATGGCACTTTCTCACACCTCCATCTCCATTTTTGGAGAAGTATCAAGGTCAGCAGCTGATGATAATCCTCAAACTTTATAGGGATTTGCTTCCTCATCATCCTTTTAAGTGTAAAGGTTCCGGAGATCACAGTCTGAACCAAACAGGTTGTGGATCTGCTGACTGTATTCCAACTTTTTTCAGTAGCTTTTCATCCTCACTTCTAGACCTCTTTAGCAGGAACTGTTCTAATGAAAGAGGTGGCGGCAGCACCAATGACTCCAGCTCCAACGGAGCTGCCAGCCACAGTGTCAAAGCTGTAACAGAGTAGCTGTGTCCCAGAATGAAGGTGGGAGCCAGAGTCAGAATGCCTGTCTCTTCCAGGAAGGAGGTCTGCAGAGCCTGAATAACCTGGACTAACATTAACCTCGTCGGTGTGGGCGGTTTGAGGGTCAATTCGGCTCTCGAACAGGCCAGCAGCTGGCTGAAGCGCATTCAGAAGGCTCAATTTCAACTAACCCCAGCTGCGAGGAGGAAGATCCTGTTGTAGTCCGGAGTCCATGCTACTTGTGGTTCCTGTGCTGCTGCTTCTTTGTTTCAGAAGAGTGACAGGATGGAGACTGAGACCTTGGCCTCAACCGACTTCACTTATGCTCATGGACTCAATCTATAATGAGTTTGGCTTCTCATTCCTTTATTTCATTACGGTGCATACTTTTGAAGAAGTTGCAGGAGCATGACTTGGAATCAGAGTCTGAGCACCACAAGCAGATGGTGTCCATGATGGACATCTGTCCTTCGCAGTCCCTAAAGGGCTCGAAGCCAGACTTCTTAGGGGGAGAAACAACTCTCAGAGATAGCGAGTTCTGGATCAGAGTCCCAGGGGAGGAAAAAAGGGAACCAACATCATTGCGCAGGGGAGGACACTATATGGTTTCGGTGACATAATGTGACACTGCTTCCAGCATTGATATTAAGCCAGCATCCCTACTCGTGACACACTAGCTTTACAGTTTCCAGATCCAGTCTCACTCTTGCAGGGCCGAACTGAGAGCAAAAACCAGCCCTGGTAATTCTATCGGACCAGCCCGGGGGTGGTGGGTGGGGGAATGGGGAGCCAGTTTGGAGCACTGCTGCTGTTTTTGTTACAGGGGGCAGATATTACAACACTTCTGCAAAACCACCCCGCAGTAACAAAAACTGCCTCAGCGTTCCAGCAGCAGCCACAACCCTTCCAGCCCACCGAGAAAATGCCAGGTGCCTACTACAGCCCTCCTAGGATTATTCTACAGTTGAGGAATCTGCAGGTAGCAGTATCCATTAGAAGCATAGATACAGTTTGGTTACTGATGAAGATAATCACTCTCCTTCAACTGCCTAAGGAGAGACATGAGTGTGGAATTACATTTTGACCTCTAAGATATTGTAGTGGACAAAGATATCCTCAGGGACCATAGATTGTGGATTCTCAGTAGGAAACAATACTCACACAATTAAAGGACATACCGTAATAGGACCTTGAGGCACTCACCAAAAGGTAGGGGTTTGAAGACCACTAAAGGTAATCTTACTAAATACCATTTAAGATGGAGCTCTGAGCGGGCTGTGGACTTGACCACAGTCTTCCATGGTGGTACAACTGTGAGATTGAAAATGAGATTGGAACTCCTAAGGGGACGGTACCATATCTAGTAGGGTGTCAAGGATGGGCCTGATCAAAGAAAGGCAGATAAGTCAAAGGCCTTGCCTTTGCTACTTTTCCCTCATTTTACTGGGTGATCTAGCCTAATGAACACAACAGCTGAGAGTTGCTGCCAAATCCCTGAGGATTCCTGCATTTGACAGAAAATGTACAGGGGCTACTGAAAGGACCTCACAGCTGTTATGAAAAAAACTATCAATGAATTGGAGGCAATAAGCCAAAATCGCATATAGATAGCTACTCATAATTAGTTGAAGCAAATATCTGCTTTCAAACAAGAGGAATGTCAAGGACCCTCCATTGGATGTTTGGGTGAGATATGAACAAAGTGTGCTCCGGTGGTGGGTGCCAACTTTAATTTTCACATGCTGGCAGCTGTATCAATAGGCCCCAAGACAAATATCAAGAACAACAATAAGTTGATCAAAAAAGGTCCATCCTTAGCTTTGAGGAGCTTGGGGGGAGTTACCGCATGGCTCAAGGGGAATTGTTCCACTATTTGCAGATCAGACAAGCCCTTCTGGCGGTTTTCACAGACCTTAAAGACATACCAGAGTTGCCGTTAGAGGACCGGTTGTTACATGGACCCCTACATTCAAAGGCCCTATACCTAACCTATAAAAAATTATGTAATAACCTGCCAGACACCTTCGGGAAACTTAGAGAGAAGTGGCAAAGCGACATAGGACTCATTGAGGAGGAGGACTAGAGAGAGGCCCTGATGTCCCCTCGAGAGGCGTCTATTACCCTCCGCTTCCAACTGATCCAACTTAGGATCCTACATCAGTCCTATATGACCGGGGTCGTCCTGGCCAAAATAGGTGCTAGGGCGGATGCACTTTGTCATAGGGGATGCAAACAAATGGCCACTTTTTATAATATGATCTGGGACTGCCCTGCTGTGAAACCAACATGGGAGGGAGTCACAACCAAACTTCAAACTGCACTGGGGAAACAGTTAGTTCTTACACCTCAGATGGACTTACTTAACATATGGGAAGCTACAGACCTCACGGAGAATGAGCAACAGATGGCAACACTAGGATTTACCTTAGTTAAACGAGAGATAGAACAACATTGGGGGGCTGCAGATGCACCCTCTGTCTGGGTATGGGTGAAGGAGTTGGATAGGTGTATGGTGGCAGAGAAGGAAGAGTTCATAACTTGTGGCTCCCCCAAAAAGTGGGATAAGAAATGGAAGGCATGGAATGTGCACCGGGGAAATATATATATATCGCCAGTGGTGGAATTGGAAATGAGATGAAATTCATTATCTCCTACCTATGTATACTGTGAGCGACAAATACGTTAACAAAGAAGGTACAATGTATGTTGGTATTGTCGAAATTCCAATAAAAAGTTTATTAAAAAAAAATAAAAAAAAGAAGAACAATAATAAGGCTTTTTCCTTCCCCTCACTTAATGATTCCTGACTGAAATCATGAAGGAAATATGAAATACATTCACACATTTCGCTATAGCATCAGACCAAGATGAATCAAGGATGGGGTCCAGTTAAAGATTGTGCTATTTTAATGACAGAGTACTTAAGAAAAAAAAGTTACTAATCTCCAGTAACAATCTTTCTGGTGTAAACTCGATCTACCTGCATATTCATGACATTTGGAATTTTTGCAGGTGTCAGTCTGGATTGGGAATCTTTATATTAGCTCTGCTGTTCTGGGGAGGAGGGGGAGGGGGGTCATGACTTCCTTCTATGTTAGTTGCACTGTGGAAGTAATGACAATGGTGCCATAGAGCCATATAGAGCCATCAGTGTGCCCTGACATCAGTTCCTCACCCGTGTTTCTGAGCCCTTCCAGGACAGACTAGGACAATACCTGATTGAACATGGATTTGGAGTGCATGGAACTAAGAGGACAAGTTACTTAACTTCCGTAACGCCTTATCTGGTAGAGACATAACCTAGCCACAGATTCCTTACCTTAGAATATCCCATGCGTCATGCTGGATCCAGATGATTTTTACTCTAGCAATACCGTTGTACGCTGGTAGCTGGCGTCGGTCGGCTCTGCATAGTGGTAGCATCTGCGTCGGAAGGGACGTCTGCATCACCTATACAGGTGCCACCTTGGTGCACTGCTGTCAGTTACTTTTCATGATTTCCACACCAGGAGAGCAGAGCCGTGAAGTGCCCGGACAGTGGTGTGTTTAAAACAACTAGGGCCCTCAAAGTGATCAGCCCTAACTCTAAAAACCTGTTTGCAGTGCAGGGTGGGTGGGTAGGTCGTCAAGGAATCTGCGGCTAGATTATGTCTCTAACAGAAAAGACGTTACCGAAGGTAAGTAACTTGTCCATCTGAAAAAGACATCTAGCCACAGATTTCTTACCTTAGAATAGATACCCAAGCAATTCCATATCCAGAGGAGGGACTGTGGACAAGTTTAGACCAGGAAGTCCAGCAGGACAGTGCAGCCAAAAAGCCATCCCTGCAGACTTGACTGTCCATGCAGTAGTGCTTAGTGAATCTGTGCAGTGACTCCCATGTTGCTGCCTTACAAATGTCCAGGACTGGAACACCACGTTGCAACTCTGTGGGCGCAGCCTTAGCTCTGGTGGAATGAGCTTTTAAGCCTTCAGGAGACTGTTTCTTGGCCAGAGTGTAGAAAATTTTGATGCAGAGGACAACCCATCACGAGGTAGTCCTCTTCTGCACCGCACAACCTTTCTTTGATCCAATGTACCCCACAAAGAGTTGGTTGCCCACACAAAGTACAGTCAAGGTAGAACGACAACACTCTTTTTGTTTCCAGTTGGTGGATATGCTACTCCTATTTAGAGGGGTGCGGAGGCGATTAGAAAGTGGGCAAGGTGACTGACTGCCCCAAGTGGAACGGTTTTACCGTTTTTGGTACGAAAGAGGCCGTAGTGGGAAGCACCAACGTTTCAGGGAAGATGGTTAGGTAAGGACGCTTGAATGACAGAGCCTGCAATCCGATCACCCTTTTGGCAGAAGTTATTGCCACCAAAAAGGCTGTTTTGATGGAAAGCAGCCAGAGGGAGGCAGTTGTGCAGAAGTTTGAACGTAGCGCACATCAGGAAGGTGAGAACCAAATTAAGGTCTCACTGAGGCATGATGAATGGAGCAGGGGCGAACATATGTACAAGCCCCTTAAGAAAACCTGTTTACAATAGGGGATTTAAATAAAGAGGGTTGGTCTGGCAGCCTCAAGAAGGCAGACAAGGCCAAAAGGTACCCTTTCAGCTCTGCTGGACAATGGTCAAAATAAAGAGAGAGACTTGAGAGAGTGAAGCAGATGAGGGTCAATAGACCTTTCTGTAAAACATTTTACAAATTTCTGCCATTTTGGCAGGTGTACACGCTCTTGGCAGTCAACTGCTGCCGCTCATTCAGTAGAGTTGACAGGTTTGGGTAGAGGACCCTCCCCTGATCCTGTGACAGAAGATCCTCCCCAAGGGGCAGCCTGATCTGAGATTGATGCTCAGTTGGAGAAGCACGGATACCGGACTCCCAATGCCCAGTCCGGAGCCACAAGAATTACTTGGGCCCGGTTGCACCTGATCTTCTTGAGCACTTTGGACAGAAGTGGTATTGGCAGAAAGGCGTACCAAAGGCCTGAGCTCCACTCAAGACAAAAAGCGTTGTTGAGTTAGTACCACAGTGGGAACTCCAGCATGCAAAACTGCTGGCATTGCACATTCTCGGCAGAGGTGAACAGATCTAACCAAGGCTCTTTCCACTTCTGAAAGAGACTGTTCACTACCTTCCGGATAGAGACGCTATTTGTAATCTGCTAGGCATGGACGGCTGGGTTTGTCTGCCCTAGTGTTCAGAGAACCTGCCAGGAGTTGAAATACCAGGTATATGCCCTTCTGTTCCAAGCCATATCTAGAGATGCAGGGCCTCATGTTAAAGGGTCCAGGACCCCGCCCCACCCAGTTTGTTGCAGTGCCACATGGCAGTGGTGTTGTCCTTGAACATTGGAACCAGCTTTCCCTTGATAGAAGGGAAAAAAGTTTTCAATGGCAATCAAATCACTCGAAGCTCCAGCAAATTGATGTGGAGTCCGAATTCCGTATTCCCCTGAAGATGGCCGTCCCATCTAGAGTGACGCATCTGTCACTACTGTTTGATCTGGTTAAGGCAGGGAGAGGGACCTGCCCCTGACCCATTTGCGGTTGGTCAGCTACCACTGCAAATCCCCTGCAGTTCGCTCCGAGATCTGGACCACGTCAGAGATTCCTCTGATGCTGCACCCACTGGAACTTTGGTCCCACTGCAGAGCTTGCGTTCACCACCTTACATGTGTCACTAGCAGGATGCAGGAGGCTATGAGGCCCAGCAGCCTCAGAGTTATTCTCTCTGAAATCCAGGATAGAGGCTAAAACATCGGTATGTGTGACCTCAGCACATTGAAAGTGAACCTCATTGAAAGCAGGAGATGCACTGTAGTGTGGAGGAGGGATAAGACAGTCTGGGGTGAGCTCGTTCAACAACCAGTTGTAGAGCTAGGGGAAGACTGGCACCCCTGATCTGCGCAGATGAGCTGTGACCACTGCCATCACCTTTGTAAACACCCGAGGGGCGCTGGTAAGGCCAAAGGGGAGCACTGAGAACTGAAAGTGCTCATGGCCTACTGTGAATGGCAGGTAGTGCCGATGGGCAGGCAGGATGGGAATGTAAAACTAGGCATCCTGCACGTCCAACGCTACCATCCAATTTCTGGGCTCTAGGGCCGACAAGACCTGAGCCAGAGTGTGCATTTTGAACTTCTCCTTCTTGAGGAAGTAGTTGATGGCTTACAGATCTAGAATAGGACAAAGGCCCTTGTCCTTTTTCGGGACCAGAAAGTAGTGGGAATAGTAACCAAAGCCTATTTCTGGCACCGGAACCCTCTCTATGTCTCCTTTGGTCAAGAGAGTCCTGACTTCCTCCTGAAGTAAGTTCAAGTGGTCCTCCATCAGTCGGCCATAAATCTGAGGCATGGAGGGAGGGGTAGTTTTGCAGTAGTTGCAAGTAGCCCCTGCAGACTATCTGAAGAACCCACTTGTCCGATGTGATATTTTGCCAGTGGTAGAGGTGATGGCTGATCCTGCCACCAACCAGCTGCCCATGATCTTGAAGGGCTGGACTAGGAAGGTTTAGAGGCTGCAGTGGGAGGATTGGACTGACTGGACCTCTGGCTGTCTGACCCATGGGGTCAAAGGAGCCGCTCCCACGGCCCCGCAGAGGTTGCTGAACTTGTGCGGTCTTGTGGGAGGCAAATGGCTGGATAAACTGAAAGTCCCTTCCATAGCCACGAAAGGGGCGAAAAGCAGCTGGGTGGGCACTGAAAGGGCCCAAGGACTTGGCTGTAGTCCATGAGTACTTAAAGCGCTCCAGGGCCATGCCTGCCTGGTCTCCAAAGGGACGGGTGCCATCAAAAGGCATGGCCATAAGGGAAGCCTGGACATCCCCAGAAAAGCCAGAAGGTCTGAGCCGGACATGGCGTCGAACGGCCACCGTTGATGACATTATTCTGCCCAGTGAGTCAGTGGTGTCAAGCCCACAACGAATGGTAAACTTTGCCGCATCTCTCCCATCTGATACCACTTGGGAGAGGATGGCCTGGGCCTCCTCTGGGACCTGTCGCAGCACCTATGCAACTGTTTCCCACAAGAAGTGGGCTTAATGGCCTAACAGGCATGCAGTGTTTATCAACCATAATGCAAGGCTAGCGGAAGAAAAATATTTCTGTCCCAACTATCCAGCCTCTTGGATTCCCTGTCCAGAAGTGTGGAGGGAAACGCACCATGTGAGGTAGAGGCATGCACCCCCAAACTCTCGGGGGAATGGTGGTTGGTGAAGAATTTCAGCTTGCCCAGTGCAATGGGGTGACTGCGGGCAACTGTCCTATTCACAGCGGCCCCGTGTTGAGTTTGGACCGGATTCCTAGAAGGACATCAGTCAAGGCTTTGTTGAAAGGCAAGAGGGGTTCTGAGAAGGAGACATCCGGTTGCTGGACATCTGTCAAGATGTTTGTCTTGACTTCCACCAAAAGGAGCTGAAGGTCCAGGACCTCAGCTGTGCTTCTCACCGCCACAGCATATGAAACTCCCTCCTCCATATCTCAAGAATCAAAAGAGGGAGGGAGAAGTTCAAGTTTCACTCAACTTCCCTTAAATCAGAGGTCTTCAAACTTTTTGATGCCGAGACCCCCTTGTAAAACCTTTTTAGGCATAAGGACCACCTTCCGTCAAAAAATTCTAGAAACTGGTACTCCTCATCATCAACTTTTGACAACCATAAATGCGCCTGTTAGACCTCATCACATCCCTCCATCATTCATCCACCCACACTTTCACACATCCATCCATCAACCCTTTCATCCTTCCATCCATCCACCCTTTCCTCCTTCCATCCATACATCCATCCTTTACCCATCCACCCTTCCTTCCATCCACCCATCCTTCATCCACCCACCTTCTCACACATCCATCCTTCATCCATGCAACCTTTTATCCATTCATACATCCATCCACCCTTTCATCTTCCCATCTTTCATCCACCCACCCTTTCATCCTCCCATCCATACATCCATCCTTTACCTATCCACTCTTTCATCCATCCACCCACCCTTTCATCCATCCATCTACCCATCATTCATCCCCCCACCTTTTCACACATCCATCATTCATCCATCCACCCTTTCATCCATCCATCCTTCATCTGTCCACCCTTTCATTCTTCCATCCATACATCTATCCTTCACCAATCTATCCTTCATCCATTCACCCTTTCACCCTTCCATCCATACATCCATCATTCATCCATCCACCTTTTCACACATCCATCCATCCATACATCCATCGTCCATCCATCCTTTACCCATCCACCCTTCCTTCCATCCACCCATCATTCATCCACCCACCTTTTCACACATCCATCCATCCATCATTCATCCATGCAACTTTTTATCCATTCATACATCCATCCACCCTTTCATCCTCCCATCCATACATCCATCCTTCATCCATCCACCCTTTCATCCTCCAATCCATACATCCATCCTTCATCCATCCACCCTTTCATCCTCCCATCCATACATCCATCCTTCATCCATCCACCCTTTCATCCTCCAATCCATACATCCATCCTTCATCCATCCACCCTTTCATCCTCCAATCCATACATCCATCCTTCATCCATCCATCCACCCTTTCATCCTCCCATCCATACATCCATCCACCCTTTCATCCATACATCCATCCACCCTTTCATCCATCCACCCATCATTCATCCCCCCCACCTTTTCACACATCCATCCATGCATCATTCATCCATGCAGCCTTTTATCCACCCATCCACCCTTTCATCCACCCATCCATACATACATCCATCCTTCATCCATCCACCCTTTCATCCTCCCATCCATACATACACCCATCCTTCATCCATCCACCCTTTCATCCTCCCTTCCATACATCCATCCTTCATCCATCCACCCTTTCATCCTTCCATCCATACATCCATCATTCATCCATCCACCCTTTCATTCATCCATCCACTCATCATTCATCCACCCACCTTTTCACACATCCATCCATCCTTCAGCCTTTCATCCATCCATCCACCCATCATTCATCCACCCACCTTTTCTGTGCCTCTCTTATGGGGGGGAGGGGGGATCAGTATCTCTCTGCGTCGTCTTCCTTCTTCTTTCCCACTCATGGGAGGGCATCTCTGTGCCTTCCTGCTGGGGGTGGGGGACGTGTCACGGGACCCACAGCTCCAGGTGCGCAACATCCATTGAACTGAAAGGGCTACACTACAGCCACTCCCCCAGCTCGTGTATGTGAGCCCAGCTGTAACAGCTCCAGGGGGACACACACAGTCACACCCAAGAACTTGACAGGTCTTTAAAAGACCTTTTACTTGTTAATGAGGCATTGATGTTTTTCACACCTCGGTGTGAATTAGGCCTCCGCCGCCGTGAGCACCCTCAGCCCAATGCCAGGAACTGCACTCTGCAGAATCAGCGACCCCCTTCCCAGGACTCCACGACCCCCCTGGGGGTCGCGCCCCACAGATTGAAGACCGCTGCCTTAAATGAACATGTAAAATCAAAAGGAGTAGAAGAGTTGTGTTGAGACAGGGGGTGGGGAGGGAAACAGAAACATTATTGTGAGACTCTCATCAGTGTTGTTCAGCCAAAGGCATGTCTCCCGTTGGCGTACTTAGCCACTGATCGTACACCATTGGGTCTTTTCCTCCACCAGGCGGGATTGTCTCTTGAACCTGGTTCTTCCAGAGATAGATGTGAGAGACACCTAATACACCTCTCTTTTCACATCCCACTTTTTTTATTCATACCACTACCTTTGATTTTCTTAATAAAATACGTCTTTTCTAAAGGTAGGACGTATTTTTAAACTTTTTTTCCTCACATGGTGCATCCCATATTGTCCCAGATTCAAGAAATAATCCCTCCTGGTTGAGTAAAAGACCCAATGATGTAATGATCCGTGCCTAAGTATGCAATGGAAGACATGCCTTTGGTGGAACAATACTGTTGAGGTTCTCACAACAATTTAGATGTTGCCCTCCCCAACCCCTGTCTCATCACAACTCCTCCACTTCTTTTGATTTTACATGCTCCTTCTTCCGTAGCCACGGTAGGTGGAGAAAGCAAGCCAGAATCTGGGAAGGCATACAGGCCACTGGCCTCACCCAATTCCTCATACCAGTCCATTTCATGCTCAGGCTGGTCTTGTAAATGAACCAGTGGCCCTTCCCAATCTTCCTCCATTCCTAGGCCCTCAAAATAAGGCTGAAGAATAGACCTGGGACCCTTAGGATGCTGTCTGCATCAGTGGGGTGCCGGCGGCGCCAGAAGTCTCAGAACGGTGGCCAGCATCGGGGAAGGTCGTAGGGGAACAACCGGTGCCTGTCCACATCCGACACCGGATCCACTTGGGTGTAACGGTGCTGGGGCTGCAGCCGCCAGTGAGGAATCCGATGGAGCCTCAGGGGGCCAAAAGACTCGCTGGGAGAGTGAGGTCACCCTAATATGAAGCACATGACGTCATAGAATTGTTCAAACTGGGCAAGGGTCGCTCTGGCTCCTGGAAAGGCAGGAATGCACAGAGCAGACCCAGGGACAGGTTCTGCAGAACAAAACCTAGATCGCCGGGATTCCTCCATCTCATCGGCCAATGGACGGGGAGACGATGAAGCACGCTTCGACTTCTTGTGCTTTTTACGCCACTTACCTGACGGACTCAACGTCGTCAAGTGGGAGGACGAGTACTTAGGACACTTGGAGCGGTGCCCAGACATGCCCCTCAACCAGAAACAAGACCTCCGGGGAGAACAGCGTGAAGTCAGACGTCGGGTTGCAAGCCGCTTTAGGGACCGCTCCCTTAAAGCCTTCGGAACCATGGCCAGGCAGTCGGAGCACGACTTCGAGTTGTGGTCCCTCTCCACGCATCAGAAACAAACTAAGTGTGGATCCGTCACCAACATGGAGTGATGGTAAGCGCCGCACAGTTTGAATCCAGAAGTCTTCTTTGACATCGAGGAAAAAACCTACTCGCCACACTTTTTCTGATAACATTTAGAGAAAAGCCAGTCAAAAAGTGGCAGAAGATATCTTTCGTCACGGATCTGCGCTAGCTGGCATAGAAGGAAAATTACTGATGTCAGCATCCTGTGGACATCCCTTCTGGCGTGGATGATGCCACGCGGAGCCAACTGATGTCAACTAACGGTGCCCAAGGGTATTGCTTGAGAAAAAGACTTCTGGATCCAGCCTGAAGCCTAGGATATTCTAAGGTAAGGAAACTGCGGCTGGAGGTCTCGATCAGATTGGAACATTACTCATTTTTAGAAAGCTATGACCATAATTCAGAACGGGGAGGGGAATGGGCCATTGAGGAATATGCAGGTAGACAGAGTATCCAACAAAAAGACTGTTTCCCAATGTAAGTAACTTTTACTTTTGATGGCTACTTCTACCTGCAGGTTCTTAGCCCCCTGAACAGTTGCCCTAGCAGTATCCTCCTCCTAAGTGGTGGGTCTGGAGGAGTTGTTAAACCTGGAAATCCTGCAAACGATAACCTCTAAAGTGGCCATTCCTTCTCACTTGTAAGTCCAAGCAATAATGCTTTGTGAATGTATGAAGGAAAGCCCATGTCGCAATGCAACAAAAGTATGCCAAGTGATACGCCAGGTGGACTCTGAAGTTTAGGCTTTTGCTCTGGTAGAGTAAGCACGGGCTGCATGTATGACTAGTGAGAAACAGGATACCAGCAAATTTCTAGCAGGAGAAGAACCATCAGAACTAGAGCGCTAGTTCCCCTCAAAACATCAGTAATCATATCCTGAATATCCCAGATCCCCTGAGGGGTAGGAACGGCTCGGAGAGATTTTCCTCCATTAAATCAGATATGGCTCGTGTTCAACACGAGATAGATATCAACAGTACAACTTCAGGATCCATTTTAGATCCTTTTTATAATCAACTACAGATTCTTAAGGGCAGTTTGGCTTCGATTCTAAGCCTTAGGGTTCAACAGAGATGGGAAGCCAGTAAGTTGGCGCACTTCGAATATGGTGAGGGTGCCGGTAAACTACTGGCTTGGAAGACTAAAGTAGATCAGGTCCAGAACAACATTGCATCTATAAAAATCGGAAATATCAATCTTTCTTCTGATGATGAAATAAGGAAAGCATTTAGGGAATTCTTTCAAGAAATATATCAAGAAGACAAAATAATATCGGCCGAGGCGGTCAAGAGCTGGTTGAATAATATTACTATACCCTCTTTCTCTCTTGAACAATCCCAAAACTTAGATAAACCCATTTCAGAGGGCGAAGTGAGATCTGCTATAAAGAGAGGCAAGAAGGGGAAGGCGTCCGGACCCCATGGGCTCCCAGCTGAGATATATAAAATCCTGGACTCAGAGATCGTTCCCTTCCTCACCAAGCTGTTTAACCAAATACTTTTAGAAGGAATGCCCCCTCCTTCATCTTGGGATAACGCCTCTATTACCCTTATTTTAAAACCGGGTAAACCCAAGGAAATGAGTGGGTCGTATAGGCCAATTTCCATTCTGAACGTGGACTATAAAATCTTAACCACAGTCCTATCCTTAAGACTGGCTGATATCGCCCCTTCTGTTCTTCATTCTGATCAAAAGGGGTTTTTGAAGGGCAGACAATTATATGAATTAACTTATGATTTAATTGGTGCCATAGATATCGCAACTACTAAAAATCTCCCATTGGCGGCCCTTACGTTGGACGCAACCAAGGCCTTCGACAGGGTTAACTGGGTGTACCTGTCGGAGGCCTTGGCCAAGTTCGGTGTTAGGGAAAGGTTTCGTAGGGCGATTGGCTTGTTGTATAGTAGTCCATCTGCATCTCTTCTCGTCAATGGTGATCTATCGAGCCCTTTTCACATCACATGGGGAACCCGACAGGGGTGCCCGCTCTCCCCGTTACTTTTTGATTTCTATATTGAGCCTTTTGCGCAATATTTAAGAGAGGAGCCCTCTATCCAACCCTTTTATTATCAAGGCTGGACAAGGAAGGTGGCATTATATGCCGATGATGAGCTTATCCTTACATAACACCTCCATACGGCCTCCCGGCTATCATGAAATTGGCTCATACCTTTGGACAAGTGTCGGGATATGAAATCAACGCAGCCAAAACTGAAATGCTTGTCTGGAATGATGAGAACATTCCAGCAGAATTTCAATCGGGCAGCTCAATGCGATATCTTGGCTTGATGATAGTAAAAGATATTAATAAAATAGTCCAAGTTAATCTGTCTGCAGTTATTAAGGATTGCCGTAAGCTTCTCGTATCATGGTCACACCTGCCTCTTTCATTAATAGGTAGAGCTAATCTTATCAAAATGTCTATTCTTCCAAAAATGTCCTTTTTATTTAACACTATTCCTTTATACTTTGATCCAAAAACCTTAGCCAAGTTTCAATCAAATATATCATCCTTTATTTGGAACAATCATCTTCCACGGATCGCCTGGAAAAAACTAAGACGGCGTCGTGATAAGTGTGGCTTGGCGGCTCCAGATTTAAAAATCTATGCTTGGGCCTTTCAATTATCTCACTCACGAATGCTGTTGAAGGGTCCCGTAGCTTCAGGTGTGGGTCTTATGTATGCAGCCATGTTGGATGGGGAAATAATTAATTATTCTGGTTTTCTTTTTAAGTTTGGTAACCCAAAGTTCTTTAAGAAAATTAAACTGAAGACTCTACAGGGTCTGGCCAGAACATGGGCAGAAGTCATGAAATCCATAAAAGTAAATTATCTCTGTTTAAAAATTCCGCTGTGGGACTTGCCTGAAAATCCAGCCTGGCTTGAGGACATTCTAGCAACTCCTTTGAGAGAGGCCGGCCTGGAAGTATGGGGTGACCTCTTCTATGAGGGAGATCTACTTCCGTGGAAACATCTGCAAGCTAAGATTGGCCCTAACTTTTCACGCTTTAAATATATACAGATCCATAGCTGGGCTGTTGCCTATAAAGCATCTCCTGCCAATAAGAATAAGTTTAAACTCTGAGGGCATAGTCCATTTATCTCTGAGCTATTAAGCAGCGGTCCAGCAAGGAAAGAAATATTTAAATGGTATAATTTCATTCTGGAGGAGTCAGATGGAGACTTTGTTCTGCCAGAGTCATTATGGGGCTCTGCGCTGGTGGATCAGAACTTACAAAATCTTTGGAAGACTTCGTTCGAACTTCTATGGAACATTGTCAAACCATCCTGGCTTCGCAGAAATCATGTTTTTGTCAGCATAGGGCATACTATTCCCCCCTTAGACTATCTAAGTTTGCAGGAGGCCAGTCAGTATCTTGTACTAAATGTGGTTTGATGGCAGCTTCAGATACACACATGTTTTTTGAATGCCCAGTATTAACTACATTTTGGAAGGATATCAGCAACTCTCTCACAGAATCATTGGGAAGTCCTGTTACCATAGATTTGCCTCTAATAGTATTTGGAGTCCTAGAAGGCGTACAACATACCGCCAGATGTCTAGTCTTTTACGCCATCCTGCTTGCAAGAAGAGAGATCTGCAGAAAGTGGAAAGACCCTTTACCTCCTACTTTTGGAGATTGGAAAAATTCAGTTTTGCAGACTTCGGTTACTGATCTGACCAGACCTGGTAATCACAGTAAAAGGGCCTTTTGGTATCTACTTTCGTGGCTTCATTGACTTATCCGGGGTTTTTTTTTTCCCCCGGGTCCAATGATTGATCTCCAATGGTGCTTCTATATTTGGTACCAATGGAACAGCTGTTAACCGGTTCATGCCCGGTCCCCACCTGGCTGTTAAAAACTACCCCAAGGTTTTGCCACAGTTTGGTAAATCATAGACTCTGTGCCTTTCTGGAATACGGTTGAAAGCTGAGGGATAGTTGGCCTCCGTTAGACTCATATCCCTTCCAGTTTTTTATAAACTGAGACAGTTATTCTACGTTAATTCCTTCCAGTACTTTGTCTACATGGTGGTTATGAGGACAAAAAAAAAGAAAAAAATAATGCTTTGTGAATGTATGAAGGAAAGCCCATGCGCAATGCAACAAAAGTATGCCAAGTGATACCCCAGGTGGACCCTGAAGTTTAGGCTTTTGCTCTGGTAGAGTAAGCACAGGCTGCATGTATGACTAGTGAGAAACAGGATACCAGCAAATTTCAAGCAGGAGAAGAACCATCAGAACTAGAGCGCTAGTTCCACCCAAAACATCAGTAATCATATCCTGAATATCCCAGATCCCCTGAGGGGGAGGAAAGGCTCAGAGAGATTTTGTGTCCAGTACACCTCTGTGAACAGGAGGTGCTGAGAGGCATCTAGGTGCATCTTGGGCAGTTTTGGAAAACCCCAAGTTGAACAACAGTAAAGCTGTGGTGTCCAGGTTGTCTGACATCAGCTATGGCAGGCTCATCTTGAGCAGCGAGGCACCAAGGAGTGGGAACATTAAGTAATTGGTTTGTCTGTTGGACGTACTGTGAGTGCTGCCACTAGCAAACGGGGTAGATTGTGTGGCAGTTTTTTTCCCCATCACATATACACGTTACATTGAAACCAGGCCTGACTGTATGCCAACAAGAGAACACTAATTATTTAGAGTGTGTGCGTCTTTCCAGGCTTACAGCCTATAAAACTAATATTCTGAATGGCATCACTGATAGTTTGCGCGAGACAGACATATTATTTTCAGAGATGTAAGTTCACATAAGTTATGCAAACAAAAAAGAGAACTGAAAGCTGCAGTGCTATATGCAGTTATTAGAGCTGCAAGGCCGCCCCACCTCATATAAATCAGACTTGGAAGGAAATCGAAATGGTTACATCTGCCTGCCTTATGTGTGCTTCTGCAACAGAGTTATTGAAAAGGTGAGGAACCGGCAGGAAAAGGTATTCTGTTGACAGGCTCAGAGGTTGATGAGCCATGGAATTTGCACTGTGTAAGGTAGCCAGCATTACAAAAGATTAAGATAAAGACACAACTTACTTTGTATTTTTGAGAATATTTTTGTTTCATAATGCTGTACACTGAGGCCTCTAGCAAACCAGAGTAACCAATTTAAGTACAGATGCATGCGAGGAAATACACAAACTCTTGGAAGCTCTGAAGGGGAGGACAGGATCAAGGACAGGGGACTCTGGGGAAGACTGCTTTTCCCTATCACTCATTCACACCGTCATTCAACCTAAATTCAAATGTTTTGCCTTTGCCTCCACCACACAATAGAATGACTTACTTTTTATTCTAAAAAAATTCTAGGCTGATGTCCTTGTTGAACAAACCAGGCAAAGTCTGTGGAGCCAGGCCTCTGACTGAAGGTATGTTGGCCTTTGCATAGGTCTGTTAGAGGGATATAAGAAGTGTAGTAAGGACTCCTGAGGGCCACAAGGGTGAGTCTGAGGGCGCAGAAACAGGATGATGGGAAACTCTACTGGTGCTCCATAGAGGAACTTCCAAACCACATGGAGGGACCTAATCTGGGCAAAAGAGCAAGAAGGCTCTCCCTTACTTATCATGAAAACCTGCTAGTAACCAGTTAACAATTCAAGGTAAGGTCGACCAAGGTCTTAAGGAAAGTTAATGGTATAATGTGGATGGACAGAATACCCTCAGAACTAGCTGTGGCCAGTAGAACAGAAGAGGACTACTTCTTGGTTTTCTTTTGCCGCTCAGGGACATTCTGCCTCTCTCCACATCATGGTTCTTATAACATAGACACTCAAGGACAAAAACCGGCCACCAAAGAACTGTTAAAGTGTCATGAATTTGGTGTCAAATGAGTTCTTGGATTTGTGGTTGTGTTAGTACTGCTGACAACTGAGACATATCAAAATCTAGCTCAGAAAGACCTGTTTTTTAGAGATTTGAAGGTGCTCAAGGGGACTCGTACAGTACACCTTTCATACTTGACTTGGACACAAATGCATGTAAGCGCTCCCTAAAACACAAATCGTAAGCACATAACTGACAAAAAGACAATATTTATATTACCTTGCAAATCTGGGAGGCATATTGTAGAAGCTTTTTGAAGTCAAGTCTCTCTTTGTGTTTTTGCAGATAATCTCGTAAACTCCCATATGGTAGGTATTCCATAATTAATTTAAGATTTCTGCGACCTAACAGTGCATACAAAATAAAACATTTATACATTTGCAACTACAAAATAACTTTTTATAAAAACAAAGGAAATACCTTTTAAATATGAATAGGCATACTGACTGAACGTAGCACAGTGCTTTATGAGAAGCACTGCAAGTGCAATTGTTCTTGCAGCTAAATAAAGCATAGCCTTAAAAAGACATTAGACAACAAACAAATTCCCTTTGGAAGACTGAAGAGTAGACTACTTATAGAGAAGAAAGACAACTTTTGAAGAGAATTTTCACATCCTTTTATTTTTAAAGTAAACTGTCTGGTTTGTTTATTTAGAAGACATTTGTGAATGTTTTGGGTCGAAGTATATTTGAAAATGTGAGTGAATGAGCAGAACAAGTGGCCTCTTGTTTTTCAACATAGACCAATGTGGGAACCTGTGTACGCAAAAGTGAGAGGATTTTAGAAAATGTGTGCTTTTGTACCGTCCCACAGATTGGATGAGAAGACCAATTACAAGTCTAGTGAGGGAGAAAGTTCTATACATTTAAGACAAGGATCAGAAAGAGCAGCATATTTGAGACAAGGATGAAGGAAATAATGTTTTAAGGTAAAAATAATTTCCTTTGTGCCAGCATTAATAGAGTAGATTGACAAAGTGGTTGTGCACATGGCTGAGTTGCTGCATATAGATTCTTGAATGTTTAATTCCAAAGAGTACAGGGAGATCAATACGTGATAGAAAGTACTTCAACATATGTGCATGTTGATCCTTGTGGCCCTTCCAGGAAAGCTAAGGTCTACAATATTTTCAGGGACAGACTGAGCACTAATAACATAAATGCAGGCTGTACTAAATTCATATGATATAATTAGGCTTTCCTGTTTTCAGTTTCTATTTTTGGTAAATTCTGGTGGTGTTTTTTCAGTGTTTTCCAGTGATTTCCATACCTCCAGAAACAGTGCTTTTCAGTGTTTACTCATTTTTGCGCCATAAAAAACAACTGAAACGGTGTTTTGCCGGTGTTTATGGAACGCTTTGCTTTTATGATTGCTTTTTCAATTTTTCCTCAGAAATTGTATACTGCTCTACATTTCAGAAGCTCAATAAAGTCATGAAATACTTTCCATTGTCCTTTGATTCTGCAGCTCAGATTTAACAAGCATTTGCAATGCAATAGGTCTTGCATTTATGTGAGTTTAAGCTATTGGCATTGTAAATGACAAAGCCTTTTATTTATGTTTTAAAAACAAAAATAAAAGGCATTATTTTATGGAGTGTATGTATGTGGTGTGCTGTGGAAATATGTGGGTTGGATTGGATGAGTTAGTTGTGTAATTGTGTGGAGTGGAACTGTCTGGTGTGTAGTTGATTTTTGGATTGGAATTATGTGGATACTAATTATCTGGAATTGAACGTATTGTAATTATGTGGAGTGGGATTCTGTGTTTGAGTGCAAATATGTGGAATGGTGTTTTGGGTTGTGGTTGGTATGTAGTGGAGTTTAATGACGTGGTGTGCTGTTGATGGCTGCCTTCTATTGTACAGAGAAGCCTATAAATATTTATAAAATTACATAATACATGATGTAAACAGCTAAACATTATTGCACTTAGTAAAGATATGCTCTTCCCACCTTAATAAAACAAAGAACTCTTCTGACTGTAATAAAACAAAGAACTTTGTTGTGTGTCTTTTTTGATAGAACTTTGCACAGAATGCCTATTACTTAGCGAGTCACGTAGCGCCGCTGGAAAGGAAGTTCCATGTACCAGCTCAACACTTTAAAAACAATGTTTTGTAGCATACCGCCATACTCAGTACCAATGTACTGCACTTTGAGATCTTACATGTGCCACCAGTGCACTGCAGTTAGACGTGTTATAGGTGCCATTGCGCACTGCACTCTGATATGTCACATGAACAGCCAGTGCACTGCAGTCAGATGTTATAGGCACCACTGTGCAGATTGTTCTGCTTTCATATCACACGCACCAACAACCAGAGATAATGTGATTGCTGCCCTAATTTTAGTTAATGTGACCCCCTCCTTCTGTCCTACAATCTCAGGTATTCCAGTGCAACCCTACGCTACGGACAAGTGCAGCTGGGGAGATGCGCCCAACTGTTAGTGCAGTTACTGCCTCTAAGTGCTGATTCACTAGAATGGCTGCCCTTCAGACAATCCCAGTACTGTCTTTATCAACACTTCCCACTGTCTGGCGCCGGTAACACTGGCCTGTGTTTGAAGGACTGCATTCATTTCCCTAAAAATGAACTCAGCAATTTTTGGGAGGGTGGGCCTGCATGTTTGACCTCTGGGGATACTCCTTGCTGTGATAATAAGCGGTGTGCCCCCTGCCGTCCTTGGGGGGACTTTTATCTGGCTTCAAAATGATTCAGGTGGAAATATGTTATTGTTTTCTCCTTTTGTTGTCCTTCAGTTAAAAAACGATGTTGCATTAAACAAAGGGAAGGAACTGTAAAGGAAGACTATAGCTGGGCTCTGCACGTATCGGCTTTCATTCTGGTAAAAAATTTGAATAGATTAAAATAAGTGTGCTAGTGTCGCCTGGACATTTTAAACCAGGTGTATGACCCTCAATTACCATGGTGAGTAAACAGCAACGGAGCTGGGGAGAGTTCCAGACACTCGGCGGCTGTGACAAGACCCCTTTAAAGGACGCGCAGCTTTGCTTCTGACACCATTGACACGTTTGCTCTCTCTTCACGCCCCTGCTCCTGGCTGCGAAAAGAGAAGTTGCTGTTTCTGTAGCTCCTTTGTCACACTCTGCCCGCACTGAATGAGGGCTCGTATTTTCAAAAACACCTGACTCCACTGCGCGCACACAACTCTCATGCACCTATAAGGCACCTGTACACACATAACTCGCCTGCACACACATAACGACTGCATACCTCACTCCGCCCCCTCATACACACTCTTGGCTCCTCTCCTGCACAGACCTGACTACCTTGCACACACCACGCTCTCCTGCAAAAACCTCATTCCCTTACACACAGTAATTTCACAGTAGTCACTTTAATCCCAGGCACACAACTCACGCTTAACACGGCGCCTCTGTACACAAAGCACTGCGTTAGATATCGCTTATTCCGCTTCACACTCAACGCATCTCACCCCTTTTCACACACCTCACTCCCCTTCACACACCTCACTCCCCAGCAAACACCCCATTCTCCTTCTTCCTCAAACTCACTCACACATCTCAACCCTGCTAACACTTCACTCGTTTGTAAATATCTCAGTCCCCTGTGCACACCTCACTCCTCTGCATTACATACCACACACACACTTACACATGCAATGGTGAGCACAGAAGCAAAATATACAGATTGCTACAGTTATCCTCCTTGTGCTGGCGGAGCGGGTTTGCACAGAGCCGCCCGCCCGAGCGCACACAGTAATGCTCCAGCAAAGCCCCATCTAGGTCTGCAATAAACCAGGCAGCAGAATCAACCCCATTCTTTGACAGACCCCCGTCCTGCCTCCGAGAGGATAGAGCTCTGCCCACAGACCGGCACCAGTCCCTGCTCTCCGCAGACCTGGACGGGAAAACGAAGAAGTCAGAAGATAGCAAGGGAGCTACTCTGACTGTGCCGAGCGCCCAGACAGACTCGAGGGGGATAGAAAAACTAGAAGGGTTACTGAAGACCGCACTGTGCCCACGCACTGCCAGCTCAGCAGGACCGAGGTGAATAAATATTATCCGAGCCTTGTGCACAGCCATAACAAACTCGATTGCTGGGAAAAGAAATGGTTACTTGTGGACCCATGACCCAGCCACTGCCATTAACGTCATGCTCTGGGCCATTCACACCTCGGCTCCCTGTGTGCAGAAGCATTGTTTTCTCCAGACACCTCCGCGCCAGGCAACCACAGGCAGGCCAATGAATGTTTGTGATGCTTTGGCTCCATCAAGTGGCCAAGTGCCGCAACAACTACGAAAATACTGCGAAAATCAGTGACACTCGGTTTAAACCAGGTCAGCTGATTTTCATCCGGGAGGGTATTATCGAGTACATTCGGTTTAAACCGAATTCCGAACAGCCTAGATATAATGATTAAATAATATACAATGAAATATGGAGCAAGGCCTTCCAAGGCCTTTCTTTCTAGGCTGGAAAACATGAGTGAGCTTGACCGTACACTGGCACAGTTGGTCAAACATAGCAGAACCGAATCAATTACCAAAGAAGCATTAAAGTACGAGTTACTTACCTTTGGTAATGATGTATCTGGTAGAGACGTTGTCTAGCCGCAGATTCCTTAATTTAGAATTATCCCCAGGCGTCAGACTGAATCGGAATTTTTTTGCAGCAGCACCTCTGCGCGCTGGGGGTCGGCGCCACACGACCCCGCCCTGACGTCGTCCACGAATGTGACGTCAGTGAGGTAATTTAAGTCCCTCCAGGAGCGATGATGTCAGCTTTATTAGGAGAAACATTTTTCACGACACAACGCGTAGTCACCAACAAAACTGTAAAAGTATGGGAACAGTGTGCGAAGGAGGAAAAATCCGCAAAACAAAGAAATCGGATGGTGCATAACATCATATAGGACAGTGTCCGACACTGTATACCAAAAAACCAAGAAGTAAGGCAGAGCACCGCTCTGAAATAGAACCCCGCAAAGCGAAGCGTAGACCCTCCCCAGAGGCTGAGTAACAAGGGAAGAATGTCCTGATAGACACAGGAAGGCTGCCATTACAACGCAGATCTGTGCCAGCCAACAAGGGCGGAGCACAGGAAGAACAACAATCCACTGTGAGGTAACATTACAAGGAATGGGGAATTCCCCTGTAAAGATCAAAGGGCCGAGGCACAGCCCAATAGATCCCAAAAGATGCGACTGCAGAGGAGACAAGAAACCTTAAACCGATGGAGGAGGCCGGAGGGAGGGAGGGAAAAGAACAGGAGAAGCCCCCACACTGGAAGGACCAGAGTGGAGGAATGCAGAGAAAGGGAAAAATGAATCTCCTGTTGAAGGCAAAAGTGAAAAGCACCGCTCTACAGGAAGAGAAGCCACCCAGAGGGAGGCAGCAGCAGAAGGCAAAGTCTGAGAGGGTCACTCCAACTTGAGCACGCTGGATGAAGATCAGTGCCAACTGAAAGGAGGCAAGATGGACAACCCCGCCTGGAAAGCTCCTTGCAGAAGGGGGTGGATGGGTGGGAGTTAAGGAATCTGCGGCTAGACAACTTCTCCACCAGATACATCGTTACCGAAGGTAAGTAACTCGTACATCTGATAGAGACATTTAGATGCAGATTCCTTAACTTAGAATAGATACCACAGCCATACCCCAAGGTGGAGGTGAGTCTGCGACAGAACAACAGAAAGTGCCCGAGAGCACTGAGCTGGCAACAGGGTGACGGACTACGGGTAAAGCTGTGGCGCGCAGCCAATCAGCAGACCAAGCAGCTTGGAAGAGCAAAGGACAATGGGAGGCAAAGGTACCACAAGACGACAAGAAGGGCACAAGACCTCACCCATGTGAATATAGGATGGAATAACGGCACTAAGCCACAATCCCACAACGGAAGAGAGAGTTCAAAATGAGGGAAGGAAGAAGAACTACTCCCAGAGCCCAATGGGTGCTAAGGTGTCACCAACCAACACCCAGAGGACAACATTTTTTTTTTTTTTGGAAAACCTTTATTTTAGCATTCAGTAGAAATACAAGCATGGGCCTACAACCGCGGGGGCCGGCCGCTAGTCAAATTAAATCATCGATATCACATTACGACACAGCTCATCAGCCGACAACCCAAAGGTCCGGCAGCGATTCAGAATAAAACTTGTATTGGAATGCATAACTGGATTGCAGGACAAGATAGAGGTTTCATTTTATATTATATAAGAGAGGATCAGGTGCCGTACAGTCGAACAGGAGAATGCGGGGGGCAGGGTAAAAAACAGGATATACATATAATGACCACTATAATGGAGATTTGTCGCCAGAGCATATAGGTCGGTACAAAAGAACACACAATATACATTTCCATGTTGCGCCAATACTCGAGGCCTGCCCGCCCATAAATCAGGATGTCATAAAAGCAAAAGCACGAAATACAAGCATACGATAAGAATCCGAATGGTTCGTAGCTATACTGACCCTACGAGAAAAGAGAGAAAAAGAGAGAAAGGCCATAGAAAATAAAAAAGGCAAAATAACCGTCCCCATCCCCCCTCCAACCCCCCTCCCTGCACCCCTGCAATGGCTAGAGCCTAACCCCACCAGCAGCGTGCCTGTCGCCCCTAATAACTAAAACCCCAAAGGAGGGAAAAGAGAACGGAGGAGGGCATATGAATGTGGGCTCCCAGCCCCTTTAGACCCCACGCCTGAAACTGCCACCCCCTATCACTAACAGACAACCTTATGACAGCAGTGTAGAGTAGTTAGAGGGTACCGTGAGACACCGCCCAGCCTCTTAGAGCAAACAGTTGCAGGTCCAACACTTGTAAAAGCCATGCCAACCCATCCCGATCCAGCTGATCTTAACCTTGGCCCTTCCGAACAAAAACACAAACCCCCTGCAGCGAGACCCAAAGGCACACAAAGAGGCAATATAGGAGAAAAGAGTCTGCAGAAATCAGCCCATGGCTACCAGCAGGCAGTGAGTCCTCAGGAACTGTAGATGCAGACGAACTCTCCTGCAGAGATGAACAGTCCCAACGTGTCTTGAACAGGAGTCGTAGCGCCACCAGGAAGGGAGAAGATGACCACAAATTAGATGGAAAGTCACAAACAAAAGTCTCCGGGAGGGAAACGCCTGACGATATCTCCAAAGCCGGTAGTGGTGGAATGTTCAGCAATATCATGACATCTCGGGAACACCGGCGACCAGGACACCATCTGATAGTTCCAGTACTCGTTTCCTCACGGGGTTCTCGCACGGAGACAAAATGGCCACGTTTGGAATGGCTGCAGAATCCCGTTTCAACAATAAGGCCGGGCCCGGTTCCACCAGGAGCATTTCAGATAGGAGAGTTCAAAATGTGCTCATCAAAGTATCAACATGTGAGCGGAATGCCCAAAGTTCTGCCAGTATTGACCTCAGCGATGGCTCATGCGACGTTCGGTCCATATTCTCGTGCTCGATAGCAATCTCTATCACCTCCCCGGGAGAGCCCGGCATCCTCGGGGGGTGGGGGGGACAGACAGGATCTTGAACGTGCAGGTGCGAAGGGCGACCAGTCTTTGTTCGCAACCACGGTCCACCCAGTTAAGGCCGCAGGCCGGTAACCCCGAACCACCGAGCCCCGGAGGGAGCAAACCGGGTCCGCAGGACGGGGGCCCCCACCCGCAGCAAGCAGCACGCAGACTCAATCTTCCATCGATGCTGAGCAATGACAACGATCGCAACCAAATTCGGGCTGAAACAAAGCATCCACTCCGGTCGACCGGGCCCAGCCCGAGTCTCCTGGCCGATGTTGTTGCACTACAGCCCGGCTGTGAAAGTACTCCAGGCCCCGGCTTCACCGCTGGAGCAAGGCGCAAACTTAAACTCGATGTAACTCCGTCAAACAAGCCGATAAAGGTTTCCGGATTCACCATCGGAGTGCGGGACAGTTCATGCACACAGAGGCTAGGCGTTAAATCAGGATATCATGCAGGATATCGCGGCGGGTTACGAAGGTCGACGGAGCCGGGAGCCTAAGCAGCCATCTTGCTTGCTGACGTAGCTCCTCCCCAAAGGACAACATTGAGTGACATAACCAGAGTCTACCCCACGGGCCTACGCAAGGGAGGCCAGATAGGCAGCAGCCAGGAAGCGGAGGACAAGAGGCAGGGACTGAGCAATGTCCCAGAAGCGCAAGCGTGAAACACAAGACACGCCAAGTGCAATACTCAGTCACAAGAAAGTGACCGGCGCGGACATCAACAAGCTGAAGCACTCTGAGGCGGACCACAACCAGAAACATGCACGTAGCAGACAGCTTCGGAGACAAAGCAAATGGAGTGACTAATACGATTAGGGGACTGCCCAACAAGGCAAAGTAAAGGACAAGGGGACACACCCAAAGGGAGACAGAATTGCAGGGCGAGCACCCGGGCCGAACCCAGAATATGAACTGTCCCGTAGGCACACCAGACACAGAGAAGGGTGACACCTGAAGAAAAAAAAGACACATCCGAAGGGTGTGTCCTCCAAGGCACCAAAGGTACCGCTAGGGACCATAAATCAGTGCACGCAGAGCTGTGGAGAATAATCTCAGATCTCCAGAACCACCACCTCCGACTGGGAGGAGAAAAGCACCCCCACAGAAGAGAGGGTCTGTTTAGCACATGAACGGGACAGACAAGACCTCCCAAGAAGAAGAGCAGCCAGAAGAGGAGGCTCACCCCAGGAAGCGGTAACATGGGAACCCTTGTTGCCCAAGGCACCAAAGGTCACATAAAATGAGAAAAAGAAAAACTGATCCTCAACTAACGGGTATATAGGACCAGACCTTGCAGAAGCAAAGAAAGGCGTATAAAAGGGATACCCAGTGGTAATCATAATGCAGGTATATATAGAACGGGCGAGCCACAAGACCAACGCAGTTTAGGGCGCTATAGCAGGAACCCGCCAACGTCTCAAGGGACAATGGATGAAGAACATTTAGTAACAAGTAAAAAACCTCTAGAAGGAGTATGAGACACACACAGGCCGCAATCAGGGCGGAACCTGCGGCCTGTGGGAGACAGTACCAGACACAAACACTCTGTGGAACACCGCCACAGCCGGCTGTGAGCCCAATAACGCACAGCCCAACTTGTGGACGCTGAATGAAAGTTGCAAAAGGAAGGAGGGGTTACCACCCTAGGGAAGGATGACCCGAGACCTGCCAAGTACAAGCCTATGGGGGGGAACGAAAGCCCCCAAGGAGGCGTTGAACCGCTGGCTCGGCGTGGATATTAAACAAAAGGAAAGGCAGGTCAACAAGGAACTCCTGAATATTCTCCGGGAAGACTCCATCCTGCAACCGAGCATGGCAGCGTAGGGCAACTGAACCGGCCATAGCCCAGCCTAAGGAGTCTGAGGAATCCAGGGCTGGCCGGATAGCAAATTCTGCCAGGTCATGTCCGTCACGGATATGATGGAGGAGGTCAGCACGAGCACCCTCAGTGGTTGATGAGAGAAGAGACTGGGTAGAGTCCAAAGGGCAGAAGTAGCCCGAGCCAACAAACACACTGTATTGAGGGAGCGAAGAGCCACGCTACTGGAGGCGAAAATATTACGACTCCAGCCATCTAGACTCCTGGGAGGGAGGAAGCCACAGCGGAGGCAAAAAAGGAAAGGCAGCTTGCCGAACGAGCCCCTGAACCTCAGGATGAACAAGCAAGCAAACCGGATCGTTCGGGGCCGAGCGGTAGCGGTGCATGACGGAACGAGCCAGCGGATCACCCGACGCCGGCCGAGCCCAGGTCCCCAGAAGGGCATCATAAAGGGAGGCTTTGAAAGGCAGAAGCGACTCTACATTCCCCGAACCGTGGTAGAGAACATCCAACAGAGGGTCAACGGGCAGGGGAACTGAAGGGGGCTGCATATGCAGAATGTCAGGGGCCATGGAGGGAACAGTAACTCATCCGTGGGTGAGGGCTGTAAGCTGAGCCGCCCACTCCAAGTGGATTGTCCTAATAATTGTCCTAATAAAGAAGGAGCAGACCAATGTCCAAAGGGAGGAAGCCCCATGGACGAATGAGGGTCCTGAAGGAGCTCTTGAGGAGGTGGAGAATCCACCGGAGCCACAAACTCCAAAGAGGGGGAGAGGCAAGGACGGATCCTGCGTCGACGGACGTCGGGGTGACGCCGAACTTTCTCCGGAGAGGATTTGATGATCTGGCGGCGACCTCCCAGAGAGGAGTCGACGACCTTGTGTTGAGGTGGCGCCGGGGCGTCCTCGGCTGGCACCGACTCTGCCTCGTCTGGCACTGACTCGGCCCCAACCACAACAGGCTCCGGTTCCGAAGTAAGGAACGGAGCCGGGGAGGCAAGTCTATGGCACCGGCTCAGCCGCTGAAAAGGCAGCCGCCTGTCCGGAGGGCTGAGGTGGACTCATAGACGAGGTGCGAGTATCAGCGACCACCTGCAACGACACATGGAGCCCCACTGGACTATGTGACACGTTAGGGGTGCTATGGGTCGAAGAGGGGGGACACAGCAGGCCACGCCCTGATGACGCCATACCTCCATCACCTGAGGCAAGGTGCTCAGTCTGCGCCGGGGGCGAGTGCACCGGAAACCCCGCACGCAGCGGGGGGTCTGAGGACACCCCAGGGAGAGGAGAGGACCCAAGTCAGGCCTGCAGGGCCGCAGCATAAGCCGCCATCTGAGTCCGAGTCCATCCGTGCAAGGAAATGGCAGATAGGTGAGGGCAGACCCTCGGCGCGCATGTCCAGAGAAGTCCAGGACCTAGTGCCCCCTACAACAGGAGGAAGTGAGGTCAATGATCTTGGCAACAGGCGCCAGGACTTACCAGGGATGGGCGAGAAACACATACGGGAACAAGACGGCGATCAACGTCGCAAACGGAAACCTCTGCTACCAGGACCTGCCGCCACAGAGGAGGCCGGGGGCCGTGACGACTCCGACTGGTACAGGCGAGCCAACAGTAGCTTCATTCGGCGCTCCCGCCGGGACTTCAGCAAGATTTGTTGGCAGGTGTTGCAATCCGTCAAGTCGTGGTGTTCGCCCAGGAATCAGATGCAGATAATGTGTGGGTCTTTGCTGCGAACAGGAGGCACACGTCTTAAAGCCCGAAGGCATTGCACACTGTTCCAGAAGCAAAGGGTCAAAAGGGACCTGAAAACAGGGCAGAGGAACAGCTTACTCCGGATCCGCGTTGCACGCAGAAAAGAAGGAAACTAACGTCAGCGCGCCGGGAGGGACTTATAAGACCTCGCTGATGTCACATTCATGGACGACGTCAGGGCGGGGTCGCGTTGCGCTGTCCCCCGGCGCGCAAAGGTGCTGCAAAAAAAAAAATCCAGATCCAGTCTGATGCCTGGGGATAATTCTAGGTTTAGGAATCTGAGGCTAGATGTCTCTATCAGATTCTTTAAAAAAAGAAAATAATAAGGATTACAGGGTTGCCTAAGATGAGACAGTAAATATTTGTAGTGTGTCTTTCTCACAAAGACCCCCATAAAGGAAGTACAATCTGAAAGGATCAAGCCGATTTATATAAAATCATGCGCATTTTTGTTTATATTTTAAATACATGAATCAGTTGTACAGATCGCCATACCTGCACTGTAGCACACTCCCTTGTATTTTACAATGTTCTCATGCTGTAACGATTTAAGGATCTCAATTTCTCTTTCAAAGTCTCGCAGGTATTCTTCTGTGCTGTGCTGCAGCTTCTTCACAGCCACAACTTCACCAGTGTTGTCTTGCTGAGGGTCATACCTGCACATTTCAACACTGCCAAAATTACCCTGAAAAATAGAAAAACATCAGTAATGGCTCTATAAAACGTTTGCAGAAAAGTTGGAAAGAAAAATAAATCCCTAGATTAATGCATCATCTTTTTTGTTTATTCCCAAAACACTATTAAAATTGTTACTATTCATTTTATTTGATGAGCTGTAGTGGATACACACTGCCCTAGGATTCAGGCATTATTCAGAAATTTAGCTACAAGTGCTTCCAGATAGTAGCAACAAATATGGTATCTTTTGCATATAATCGGTACATTCCTAAAAATGTAAGAAGTACTTGGCAGAAAGTTTGACTACATGGCACTGCAAGCTAACAGTTGATTTTTGTTCCAAGGTCAAGGGTGAACAAGTTTCATTCATGTGGAGCCTTTCTTTGAGGAATATTTTCTGAAGGTTGTTTGTAGTTGCTAGTTATGATGTTACATGCATTAAAGGGTGTAAGTGGTCACTTCTTGATATAGTAAGTGATTCATCTGCAGCAGTAGATGGAGCCTGATGACCACTAAGTCTTGAGCAACTAGAGTAACAAACGCAATTCTCAGTTCTGAGGAGTCAGTGGATGACAAGCGGAGTAGGTTTTGGGAAAGGCTGGCTTCCTTACACACAGGATTCTTTTGACCACTCTGCCCTGGACCACCTGTAATTTAGTTTTGTTTTCAGAAGAATTATGCAGATCGCATACAAAAGTCCATTTTGCTTATGACTTATGTCATGCATGATAAACTCAATACATTTCTTAAGGTGAGGTAGGTGAAAAAGTTTGGAACAAGCCTAGAGAGGAAGGCCAGAGCACAGGATTAAATAGGAGCTGGATGCAAAAATGTAGAGGACGCAGAGTGTGCCTCTGTGTGAGGAGGCCTCAAGGAGCAGCTGTGATGTGCTGGACATGGAAGGCGCAGAGACGCTGAAGGACGCAAATCTGAAGGTTGTGTCAGTGGGGGGACTGGCCAATAAGTCAGAAATCAGCTAGAGGTTTTCGGCCACTCCAGTGCCCTGTACTCTTCCCCTTCACACAATAGCCTTGCGCTATTGCTTCCAAGGCCTAAGTGAGAGAGTCGGCTGTTACAGGTGAGAAGTTACTGACCACCAACTTTTTCTCTGCACCGGTGAGCTCAGTGTACCCAGATACCTGGTGGTGAGATACAAGACAGGTAGGAAGAAGGAAAGGTTGTAAGATTGGCATGGTAGTCTTACAGCCATACTGCAGCTCCATATTGATTTACGGAGAATATATAGAAGCTTATGAAAAATCTGTAGAAACTTAGAGGATCGGGGAAGTCTATGAAAGATGATAGATGCTCGTAACAGGTGGGGGAGTCTTAGAGGCTGCTTTGTTGGTGATTTGAGTCTGGGACTCAGGTGAAGATGCACCTACATGGTGCAGGTTGGTCTTTTACTCACATCTTCCCACTTGCCCTGCTCTGATTCTGCAATAACCGCAGCTCAGTTTTCTGCACCTGTGTGGTTGGTGAGGGGGGGGGGGGGCTGAGATGTTTGAAGAGGGGTTGTGTTGGTGGGGTAGCTGGTCGGTAACTCCTCTCTTGTCCCATTTTGTACCCACGATTGGAGTGAAGGAGTATGATGGGTGCATGCTAAAAGATTTTAGTGGCCGTCGAGTAAAATGGCTTTCTTCTTGGTTCCTGCCCAGGCATGCTGTACCGTGGCTGTGTGCCCCTGACAATAAGTGACTTGCTGTCGCTTGTGGCTAACCTTCTACATGCCGATCTATTATGCTCCTCTCCACTTTTGCCTATTTGAACGCATTACGCCATGATCACTCGGTCTCTGAGGCCTTTCATTGCCCAAGTAATTTGATTTTTTAGCACCTTCAGCAGCTTGACAGATAAATGCTTGAGACCCATGCACTCAATTTGTGGACTCAAACAACCTGACGCCTATTGCTTGGAGGACGATAGGGCCAAACTGAGGGCTAAGCCAATGACAGAGCTTGGAGCAGAAGGGTTGATGCACTTTGCCCTACTCTAATCAACTTTCAGATCTTCAGGAGAAATGGAAGTGTCCCTCATGGTCATCTTTCTTGCAGAACTCGATCACAAAACATTTTAAAGTTAACAAGACCCCAAAAGCTTTGAAAAGTGCAAATGTTGATTCTGAATCTGAACAAATTTTAAGCCTACGCTTCCCCCAGTTACTTCAGACTTAGTTCCCGGTTAAGATATAGTGTATTCGCCTGTGGACCAGACTGTACCCTTGTTGAATATTTCTATTGTTGTGATCCAAAGACTATCCAATCTGTGACCACTCTTCTATTGCTTTATGTGTTGAGTCTGTTTCAAACTAATCAAGTGATGCTATCCTCTAATATGCAGAGTATGTGGGATGGGTTTGCATGGGTAGTTGGCTGCCTGCAGGGGCTTTGAGGAAGGGTCTGACTGAAGGCCTCGTACAGCAGGAGGTTGGCCGCACACAGAGTTGGGTATCATCATAAAATCTTACATTACATTAAAAAAACCACCATAGAAATTCACCCCAAAAAAATCAATGGTTAATGTGACATATAGTGTAGTATGATAATATCATGTTTTACATTAAAATAATTACAGAAATTCCCTAGAAACAAAAAAAATTTACACTATAGTTCGATGAAAATGTAAGTTAATCGTCACTTTGTAAACAAAAAAAAACCCACTAAGATATTGTAACATGTGTGTGTGTGTGTGTGTGTGTGTGTGTGTGTGTGTGTGTGTGTGTGTGTGTGTGTGTGTGTGTGTGTGTGTGTGTGTGTGTGTGTGTGTGTGTGTGTGTGTGTGTATGTATATATATATATATATATATATATATATATATATATATATATACACATATATATCCACAACGATTCTCCCCACAACAACCATCCAAAGGACAAAAAAGCAGACCCAAATTCTGTGCAAAGCAGGTTTATTTCAGAAACGCCCGCACCTCCACCATGACTCGTTTCAGCCTCCAATGAGGCCTTAATGACATGACACTTTTTGGAGTCATTTTTTCCCTTTTTAAAGTGACAGTGCAAAGACCACACGTGATGAAGCATTATAGAAATAGACTGTACATTTCACAAGGTCATGGAGATCTAGTTACCATATAGCATTTGTGAAAATGATTCATTAATTGAAATGCAATAAATATTTGCAAAGAGAGCAGAATATAAATATTCATGATTCCATAAATATTTAAAAAGCACACAGATTATATTGGGTACAATAAAAAAGATTATCACTTTAAAATTGTGCTTTGCAGGCAGAGCTAAAATCAATGGAATAAAATGAAATGACAAAAGATTATACATAAATATATAAAAATCTAATTTAAAAAGCATTAATAACCTTCTAAAATCATGTCAAAGTCCAGAATTATGATAGCTCCTCTGCAGATGACCAGTATCACGGTAAAATACCCATTGCTCAGATTAGACTCTACACCTAAATTGCACATACATTCAAATGCTATAAAGACAGATTCTCGTGTCCTGCCCAAGTGGGCCTGACCACGAATGTCCCTCTAGTAAAAAG
Source organism: Lissotriton vulgaris (assembly GCF_964263255.1). Lineage (NCBI taxonomy): Eukaryota > Metazoa > Chordata > Amphibia > Caudata > Salamandridae > Lissotriton > Lissotriton vulgaris. The sequence continues at coordinate 1,074,514,717 of NC_141689.1, read as the reverse complement.
TGCTAGTGCTATAATGTAAAAGTCCTGACACCCTATTTAACACCTTGGCTGCTGTGGCTTTTCCCCTCCTGTGCTGTCATTTTATGACTACCATTGTTCATGACGAGCTCAGCTCGTCATCAGCACAGCTCCACTGTGCCTCATGACGAGCTGAGCTCGTCATGAGCATGGAAGGGGTTAAATCACAGCCGTGATTTAAAAGTGTAAAAGTGTGTGAATCTAAAAATGTTATGCATTTAACCCCTTCGAGGCTGATGACGAGCTGGGCTCGTCATGGTGTAGCCTCCTCAAACACTGATGACGAGCCCAGCTCGTCATGAACAATGGGTTTTTTAAAAAGTCAGCATAGCAGCAGAATAAGAGCAGCGCACATGTGGTTAAGAAACACAAACATGAGGCGGTACTGATATCAGCTATAAGAGACCAAGTGTGTGGGACAGAACTTTCATAGACAGGTGAAGAAATCCTCACGGGCGTTGAGACCCTGAGGTGTCTTACATTCCAACTCCAAGATATATTTTGTTTCCAGCTTCTTAAGGAGGTATTCCCGATTACCACCCCTTCTAAGAGGCAAGACCGTATCAACGGCAAAGTATTTTAAATAATGTAAATCACGGCCGTGATGTTCTTTAAAATGCCTTGCCACTGGATAAGCCGCATACTTGTTGGTTATGGCTCTCATGTGCTGGAGTATTCGTTTGTGGACCTGCAACTTAGTGCTACCCACATAGCGCAGGCCACATGGACACTCCAGCACATACACCGCAAATTCAGTTTTGCAATTAAGGGGTTTTGTAATGGCAACAGGTTTTGGTTTGAATGGGGTAGTGTATGACTTTGTATTACAGCCATTTTTACAGGCTTTACAAGTGACACACTTGTAAAAGCTTGTTCTGTTGCTGAGCCAGTTTTTAGTAAAAGTAACTAGCTCCTTACTGCTCCTTACCAAAGGACTGCTCCTTACCAAAGCGTTGCTCATGGAGCGAGCCTTCCTATAGGTAATGCTAGGAGTTGTTGTCAAACCACCACCTAATATTGGATCACTGAGTATCAAGGGCCAGTTTTTGTTCACGATTTTCCGTAGGGTTTTATGTTGGCGGTTAAAGGTTAACACCAACCGGGTAGGTTGACCAATGGATTCAGAGGTGTTATTTTCCTTAATGACTTTTGGTGTTAACACTTCAGAACGTTGTAGTTTGTTGGCCTTTTTTATGGCAGTCATAACCAACTCCTCAGAACACCCCCCGGCTAAGAATCTCTCCTTACTCGCCCTCTGTGCCGGACTGCAATCCTGATCCGTGCTGCATATCCTCATGATCCGCAGCATTTCCCCATAAGGCATGTGGTTGATCAGGTGGGAGGGGTGATGACTAGACGCATGCAGCACAGTGTTGCCAGCAGATGGTTTTCTGTAAAGACGTGTTTCCAGCTCATTGTTTGCCACATATATCTCCACATCTAGAAAAACTATGCTTTCTTTACTCATCTGGGCTGTAAACTGCAAGTTCAGATTGTTATTGTTGAGTTCTGATACAAATGTTTGTGCGTCAATTTCTATGCCTTTCCAAACTAAGAATAAACCATCAATGTATCTATTCCAGCAAAGGTCATGTCTACAAAGGGTCTCACTGTGTGCAGCCATGAGGACCCACTCCTCCCACATACCCATATGCAAACAGGCATAACTGGGAGAAAAACAGGTCCCCATGGCAACCCCCCTGATCTGCTAGAAGATTTGATTGAGAAAAAGGAAAAAGTTATTCTCTAAGCATGTGGAAATCATAGCTAATAAAATCTTGTTATGTGCATAAAACTGCATATGTCTAGTGTTCAAATATAATTCAACTGACTTCATGCCATCACACTTATGTATACTTATGTACAATGATGTAACATCTAACAAGCTTAATACACAATCATCTTCCCAATTTACATTTGGTATTTGGCAGAGGAAGCCCCCAGTGTCCTGAATGTACGATGGGAGCTTCCTCACGTGTTCTTGAAGGAAGAAGTCCATATATTTTGATGCATTTTCCATTTGACTACCCTGGGCCGATATAATGGGCCTCCCAGGCGGTTTATGGACGTCTTTATGAATTTTGGGGATAAAGTAGATAGCTGGTATTATCGGATAGTCTACTTTCAAGAATTTTAACTCTTGCGTACTTAACAGACCCGCAGATTTCCATGCCAGAAGTTTGCTATTGAACTCACTCCATGCACATTTAACTGCTAGTATGGTACTTCTTTTATAGCAGTTCCTGTTGTTCAATTGTATTAGTGCCTCCTCCATGTACAAGTCTTGTGGCCAAATGACAACATTACCACCCTTATCCGACTGTTGGATGATAATGTTGTAGTTACCTTGTAATTTCTGGATCAGTCGGGAATAAATATGGTCTTGCTTAGTGTATTCCTTTGGGGACCTCATAGTGGAACAATAAAGTTTTTTCAGCTCGTAAGTGACCTTTTCATGAAAAATGTCCACATTGTCTCGCAGCATTGTCAGACAGAAAGTTGATTTTGGTCTAAAATTGGTTTGAATTGTTGCCCCTGCTTGTAAGGACTCTGGATCGATCTCATTTGTAGTTATATTCTGTTCATCGAACAATTGCTGTATGTACCTCAAAAGATCAAAATCCTCAGCTGTCAATGTTGGGTAGGCACTTGTTTCTACTGACATTGTAGTTACAATATCACGATTGTGTGCTCCTTGGATTAGATGGTATTTGCGTAATTTCATTTTGCGCACAAATTTGTATCAATCAATTCACGTTTTGTGCGTAATCTAAGTCTCTAACAGGGCTGGAAAGGTTCATGCCAGAAGTTTGATATTGAACTCACTCCGTGCACATTTAACTACTAGTATGGTACTTCTTTTAAAGCAGTTCCTGTCATTCAATTGTATTAGTGCCTCCTCCATGTACAAGTCTTGTGGCCACATGACACCATTACCACCCTTATCCGACTGTCGGATGTCAATGTTGTTGTCACCTTGTAATTTCTTGATCAGTTGGGAATAAATATGTCTTGCTTAGTGTATTTCTTTGGGGACCTCATAGTGGAACAATAATGTTTTTTCAATTCGTAAGTGACCTTTTCATAAAAAATGTCCATATTGTCTCGCAGCATTGTCAGACAGAAAGTTGATTTCAGTCTAAAATTGGTTTGAATTGTTGCCCCTAGTTATAAGGACTCTGGGTCGATCATTTGTAGTTATATTCTGTTCATCAAACAATTGCTGCATGTCCCTCAAAAGATCAAAATCCCCAACTGTCAATGTTGGGCAGGCACTTGTTTCTACTGATATTGTAGTTACAATATCACGATTGTGTGCTCCATAGATTAGATGGTATTTGTGTAACTTCATTTTGCACACAAATTTGTATAAATCAATTCACGTTTGTGCATAATCTAAGTCTCTAACAGGGCTGTAGGAAAGGCCCAATGCCAAAGTATTTCCTTCCTCCTCACTCAATGCGGTCTTGGTCAAATTGATAACTGTGTGTTCACCCATGCTGTGTATTACAATCTGTTCCATCTCCGAATAGCAGGTTTTTTTTTGCTTTGCTTGGTTTTGTTTTCTGCATTGACGTTTTGCCCTTCATTTTTGGTTCTGTTGTTTTTTTCTTTGTTGACACTTATATTTTGTGCTCGTGGATATATAGCCATATCAGTTTCATCGGTGGCTCCTTGCGTACCCCCATATCCTGTAAGAATCCTTGTCTCAGCTTCCATTAAATCTCAAAAGTACATTATTGGCTTCAATTCCCAGAAGATATTGCCCCCCAATGCCTTATCCATAAATCCAGCCTGAATGTCATCAACCAATCCTGTAGATTGCGTTTGTGTGAGGCATGTAGCGTCATCAATGTATCACTGGCCTTAATGCAAGGAAGGAAAGGGGCCCTCCCGCCTGCAGTTTTACATATATAATACAACGACAATAATCAGGGTTCAGTGAGCTCCTCTGATCCTGGGCCCCAGTGCCACTGCACCAATGGAAGCTACGCCTCTGGGCATGTTAGTACACTCGAGACCTGTTTCATCCAACTACTGCATCTACAGTGTCCAGTCTGGCCAGCATCACTTTCTTCACTTGTCTAGATAGTCCTCAGATTACCACAAGAAATAAAGTGTTTTCCTGGATGATAGTTAGATTGGCCAAATTTTATTGGTTTGCAAGAGATGTCATGGAGGTAATAGGGCTCTGTTAAAAACACTTAGCTTAGGAGGCAAAGATTAGTCTGTTAAGAGGTGAATATAAATCTGCGGTCAAAGACTCCATAAATAACTTTTAGGAGAATATATGTCATTCTTTGGAAGCTGGTGTTATTTCGTGGATTGCTCATAATTTCTCCCAAACTATAACAACTGCGGCTATTACTATCACTTTTGGGAGACAGTCTAGTTTTATCAGTCCACAAACCTGCCAAATGATACTAGGATCTACTTAGGCCCATTTTACGTTATGGAAGTACATACAGGTATTGATTCCCCAAATTCAGGAGATAGATAGGATTCCCACTGTCCTGTGCCAAAGTGAGAAATGTGCATTATCGGAACACTTTAATTGAGCTTTGATCAACTCCATTACTAATATGTGCAAAATGAGGTTTGTTCATGTTGATCTTGAATTTCTCAATTGGACAAACACTACTCGATCAAGTAGTTGTATATAATCTTGGTGAAGTGCACACATTTAAGGAAGGGCAGAATGCGTCTAATGTTTATCAAAATAAAGTCAGCCTTTGGTAAGGTAGATGAAAAACCTACAACAGGCAACTTACACTGTAAATTATTTATTTTGCTACACAGGACAATTAAGGACATGTGAGGTATGAAAGCAAATGAGAACAAAAAGGGTGTTTTAGTGTAGAACAGGGACTTGGGCAAGGCTGTCTTGACCAGGCTCCTACTTGTTTAATCTGCTTCTAAATGATGTCGAACAGCACACATTGGACATACAACATGATGCCCCCAAGATCAATGATGCCCCCAAGATCAATGATGTTTCCAATCCAATAATGCTATGAGAGATGGCTCTATTTTTAGTGCCTAGATCTGTTGCTTGGTCTTTCAAATTATGCTCCCACATCCAAAAATCATTATCCGCTGAACACATTAGAGCTTCAATCATTGTGGGAAGGAAAGGCTTGCAGTGTATTCGGAACGTCGGTGCTACTAGTCAAAAAGCTTTGAACCTTTGTTGGGTCTTATTAAACATAGGTGGCTGAATGCAAACCTAAAAACTACATTTCCCACAAAGGCACCAAAATCTCACAATGTTTGGAAATATTGACAGCCATCTGAAGGTACTGAATATCAACCTCCTTGGGGCCCTGACTGTCCTTCCTATAGGCAATAAAAATACTTTCTTCCTGCAACCAGGATCTTGTTATTAGACCTTGTGAAAAACCTTGGATATTGTTTATTTACTTTTTGCCAGTGTGTGAGAAGTTGAGGTTGAACACAGAATAGTATTTGAAAGAGTTGGAAACAAACTTAAATAGTCATAAATACTGTTTTACAGACAGCTTTGAAGGAGTACAAAATCATCATTTGTTGTGGCTCATTTGGGTTTTCAGCTGTGTGAGGACCGCACACGATCCTTATCACCTTTAAGTACTTGATATTTCTGCAATTTAAATTCTGTATTTAAGTAAACAGTCTATGATTAGAAAAGTGGTTCATTGCTATCAGTGTCAACTATGAAATCATGACTAACGTTTATTTACATTACAGTTTAAGATACAACCATGAATGTATCTCAGACCCAGATAGCTTGTAATCAAAGTTGCCTTATTAGCTAAGGGAGTGAGGTAAACCAAAACTCAAGTAATATCATTCACGTTGATATTATTACTCAGTACTAAAAATGTTGGAGTGCCACCAAAACCTCTTGGCAATATTTCAAAAGTATTTCATTTGCATTAGCAAGTGTTAGATGCTTCTACAGCGATATAAGGAATTACAGCTTTCCATCTTATGTTTTAGTTATGCATTAACGCCCAGTAGACACCAACACGCAGCAGAGTAACTACTTATAAGTAGTGATTTCCAGTGTCTCTACTTTCTCTAATTGCATTTCTCTTTCCCAAGGATTAATGGTAACCAACGTATTCTTACTGAATATCGTTAGCTCCGTATGAGGGGAAATGCAGAACAGTCCATCACACCAACTGGATCCAGAATTCAGGTTAGTGAATTTGGACATTCATTTCTACTTCTCTAGAGGGCTATTTATGTTGGCTGAGGCATTTGCCACACATCCCAACAGATCAAGTTACTTATTCTTGGTAAAGAAAGAGTAACGTATTTATTTATTTAGTGTTTTATATAGTGCAAACTAAACCAGAGACATCGGGTATCAGAGCGCTTTACATAGTTCCTGTTTCATTACAGAAGGACACATTTATTTTTGTTAGGCACGGGGAGATTAAGTGATTTGCCCAGAATCACAGGATGTTGAGCGTTGTTGCCGAGATTCAAACCCGGTTCCCCAGCTTCGAGGGCGACCGCTCTAGCCGTAAGGCTACATCCTCTTCGGTAACGATGTATCTGGTAGAGACACAGTCTAGCCGCAGATTCCTTAACTTAGAATATCACCAGGCGTCAGACTGGATCTGGAAAATATTCCGCAGAGGCACCTCTGCGTGCCGGGGGGCAGCGCCGCCCGGCTCCGTCCTGACGTCGTCAACGGACATGAGATCAGCGGAGCCATATATGTCCCTCCTGGCGCTCTGACGTCAGTTTTTGTCGGAGAAACTTTTCTGCGTCAGAACGCAGAGCAATCACCCAAAAAAAAAAAGTGAAAATATGGAAACAGTGTGCAAGGATGATGGCAAAATAGAAGAAATTGACAGGCGAGAATGAGCAGTGCTCTGAAAAGCCATCCCGCAAGAGCGAAGGCTCAGTCAACGTGAAAGGGAGACAAGGATGTGGAAAAAACAGTCTGGCACAAGATAAAATGTCCGCATCCAGAAAATGAAACCATGAAGGGGAACAAGTCAGGAACACAAGATTAAGGAGAGTACACCACAAGAAATCACCAGAATGAGAGGTCGCAAACCCAACCAAAAGACCCATAAATGTACAGAGCCAATAGATCTGAAGGAAAAAGCTGCAGGGGTGACAAAGACCACAAGGCAATGTAGGAGGGGAGAACGGAATGGTGGGAAAAAGCATGAATACATTTCACACCCTACAATCCAGGCCGAATGCTGGCAGGAACACATGAGCTATTAACATACTGCCTAATTTAGAGAATGGGCGGGATGGAGCAGAGAAACAGAACGAAGCAGTCTGTGTTGAAGTGAGAGAATATCACCTTGTAAAATGGCAAGCCACTGTAAGGGAGGCAAGGATAGAAAGCCCCAACCTGAAAAGGTCCTCGCAGAACGGGCGAGCGTTAAGGAATCTGCAGCTAGACTATGTCTCTACTAGATACATAATTCCAGAAGGTAAGTAACTCGTTCATGTGATAGAGACGTCTAGCCACAGATTCCTTAACTTAGAATAGATACCAAAGCCATAGCCATGAAGGAGGCAGGTCTGCGACTGAACCCCACCAAGTTCCCGAAATAACTTAGTCGTCCATAAGGTGACTTAACAACACTGTCAACCTTTGGGACGAACCACAATGAGGAAAGTAATGTTAGCGCAGTCAACCACTAGACCATGAACCTCTAAAGAGAGCGGAAGGCAATGGGAGGCAAAGGCACCAGAAGCCGTTAATAACAGCACGAAAACCCCTTTGTGCATACTGGGTTGAACGAAGGAAAGCACAGAGCTAGAATACCCGTGGCGAAGTGAGAGTTCATAACTTCAAAAAAGGAGATGAACCAACCCAGGGTTTGAAGGATCCACAGGATCCGAGGTGGCAATAGAAAGCAAAAGCAATTTCCGGTCGCCCAATCAACACAGTGGAAAAAGCTCTGAGGGACCTGTACCTGCAAAGGTACGTGGGACAGCAGTGGCAAGAGGCTGATCCTTACCCAGCAAGTGCCAGCATGGAGAAGAAACCATATACTAGATATGCTGGGGTAAAAGGGAAGGTTATGACTTCACAAGAAGTGGAGCTGAACAAAGGGTTTGATAGATCTGCCGGATCCAGCGTGTCGACTGCAGTAAAGCCTCGAGAGACATCAACTGGTATGACAAAGACATCACACACAAGCTCAATATGTACAACAGCGAAAAGGAACTCTGTTGAAATTGGTACCAGCAAGACACAAATGACAGCATTGGCAGGATTTATTTATTTATTTATAAAGTTTTATGCCAATCCACTGCCACAAGATGCAGGAAGTACTAAAGCACAAGATACGCCAGGACTTAGGTGGTTTGTGACAACATGTGAATTGCCGAAGACATGCAGGTGAACGTTAACAAAAAAGAGGGAAGGCCGGAAGGTACTTAAGCATGCCGGAAAGTATCTAAGCATAACGTGCGGACGCTGGAGCCACACGAAATAAGCAAAGACCTCCTGTAGGGTAGCATGAGCAGCTCAAAGGTGCACAACACCAAGAAGGCAACTGCCCAAAAAGGGCACCAGCAAGCCGGACACCACATAAGAGCTGGTGGTACAAGCAGAGCGGGTCAAGAACCACGGACACCGCATGAAGGAAAGAGCCTACATGGATCCACCTGGTAAGAACACAGAGCAGATACAGAGCAGGAGGAAAACAAATGTTGAGATTATTTGCAAACATGTGGAAACTGGGTAAGACAATGTCCAGGACAGTAAGCAACCCATGCCCCTTGTCCGAGAGGAACAACAGTCCCCTGCAAGATAAAGTGGGTGAAAGAACCTGTTACGACAGTGGAAAAGGTGAGGACAAATGTAAAGGTACTGGACCCCAAGAAACGAGAATTCCAAGGAAAACACGCCCATTTGAGAGTGCACAGCACACACTCAAGTAAAGCGTGGAAACCTCCGTATGGAAACAGCAGGGAATATGGAAACCGCTGTAGTGTTAGTGGCAGTGATAACTGGTCAGAAGGAGGTCATGATCACGTATAGCAGAGAGCGTCTGCTGATCCGCTGCCTTGGAGGACAAACCTTGAAGGGGCTGTATAACTTTGCACCAATAAGAATAATAATAAAGAAGCCGCACAGCGGCAATAGGGTGTCAGTTGTGAAAACTACGACCACAAGGTGTCCCGCCAGGTGTGCGAGATACACACTTTACGGCATGGAACCGATGCCAGGGTCTGATGCACCACAGACGGACAAAACCAGACATGCAATCAGCAATACCATACAAGGATCACTGTAAGAATAAACAAGTAGTTCCCAGCAGGATGTCCGCGAGGAGACTTCACAGGAGCGTACCAAGACAAAGGCAGAACCTAATGCCAGCAAATACCCCACATAGAGTAATGCTAATCCCCGGTAGAGTTATCCTCTTGGGCTAAGCACACAATCAACACACAATCAGAGGACTGAAAAAACAAGAGAAGCAGCCGAACGGCTGTACTGAACGAACATAGAAATGGCTAACCATGAACTGTAACCGGCACTATAACAAAACAGTGCATCAGGGTGGGTGCCGTAAAAGGAGGCATAGAATATGGCAGGTCGGACGAGAGAAGGGGGACAGCCGAATCCGCGGGGCGGTCAAAAAGATCCACCCCATTGAACGACAGATCTCTGAGGGCATCCCGAATACGATCTGGGAAGCGACTGTCGCGCAGCCAAGCATGGCGGTGTAAAGCCACAGCGCGAGAAAGGACCCGAACCATAGAGTCAGTTGCATCAAGGGAAGATCTAAGAGAGAATTGAGCCATGCTTCTGCCATGCAGCAGAAGGCGAAGCAATTCTGTTCATGGCCCTTCCGGAATAGAAGGGAGAAGATTAGCAACTGAGTCCCAAAGAGCTGAGAATGCGTGTGCACATACACAGGCTGTATTTAAGGCCCGGACGCCTGCACTCGCAGAGGCGAAAAGCCGGCGACCACAATCATCCAGCCACCAAGACTCCCTGGTGGGAGGTAAAAATGGCAATGTGGGTGAAGACTGTAAATTAAAAGCCCCCTGAACAATTAGGCCTTGGGCTGTTAGGTGAGAGACAGGCAAAGAGGATCAACCAGAGCAGGACGGTGCCTACGGGCAATTGCCCGATCAACAGGGTCACCCGAAGAGGGTCTCAACCATGTGCCACGCAGAATGTCAAGTAGAGATTCCCCACAGGGCAGCAAAGGTTCTACTTAGATAGGCTACAAATGGAACATATCCAATAAAGGATCGGAAAGTAGAGGCACCATTGGAGGCTGAAAGCCGAGTACAGCAGACGCCCCCTGAATAGCACACGCGAAGGCAGCACTAGATTCAGTCGCCATCCGTGTAGGTGACAACAAACCGTCGGTAGGAGACAGTTGAAGGCTAAGCCTGCCATTAGACATGAGGAGTGAAGGAGTCGGAGACTGACCCGAAGGCCAGGCAACACAGGGTACTTGCACTCTGGCTCCTTGATCTGGGGAGTCCAGGGTATTATCAGGTTGCAAATGAGGAGGCGCAAATGGTATTACCGGCGTCGACGGATGCTGCGTTGGAGACTTATCGGCGCCCGAGGAGTCGGGAGGAGCAACCACCAAAGGAATAGGTACCGGCGTCGATTGATACCGAATGGGAGTAGGCTGGACGTCGACCACCTCCACAGAGGACTTGACCGGGACGCCGACTGACGTCGATCCCAGTGCCAACTTCCTGGTGGGTAGCAAACTACACAAGATGATAGACGGAATGTTGCACAATAGCAAAACATTTCCGCCAGTCACAGATCTGGGTTTACTCCATCGTTATTTTGCTCACCAAGCCACCCCAGTTCAGACATGGCCATATGCAAATCAGTCTTGACCCTGTGCCTCATGGGTACAGTCCAGCCCGAACTGCCAAGCCATGTCTTCCCTGGACCGGAAAATAACGATGGATTAAACCCAGATCTGTGACTGGGGGTGAATGTTTTGCCATTGTGCAATATTCCGTCCACCATCTTGTGTGTTGAACTTCCTGGTGAGAGCACGAGGTGCCAGACCCGGCGTCCAGCCTGGTATAGGACCGGCGTTGACACCGGCATCTCCGGTGCTCGCCTCCAACGTCGGCGCAGGAAGCCGCACAGGGCTATGCGCTGACTGATGGGGAGGGCTGTGCTCAAGGCCCTGTCTTGGTGGTGTCGCGTCGGCTCTGGAATCGGAGTCGCGCACACAGCCAGTGCCGGGAAAACGTCCGCAGACAAAGACCCGCCATGAGTGCCTGCTACCTCTGTGGGACCCGAAGGTGCATCAGGGTAAAGGGGCGATTCACAACAAGCCTGGAGTGCCCTAGAATAAGCCTCCATTTGGGCACGCGTTGGGTGGATACAGAGGATGAGGTTGCTGTGTGCCCTTACCCGGCATAGTGCGAGAGGAATGGGCGGCAACGGCACGGACATTGGAAGAAGATCTCCGTAAGCGACGCCTGTGCTTACGCTTACCAGTTGACGCACGGAGGTCGCGGGAGCGACCTCGGGAACAGGCCCGATCCCGATAAGAAGAGAGGTGACGGGAGGGAGCAGGACCGGATATCCGTGCGGCCAGCAATTTCATGCGATGCTCCCTAAAGGACTTTGGTTTCGTCCTCTGACAGGCGCCACAGTCCTTGGAGTTGTGGTGCACGCCGAGGTGCAGGTCAGTGCCAGACATCTAACGCGCACAGGCTTCGCAAGCCTTAAAGCAAGAAGGCATTGCACACTGTTCCGACGACACCGAGGGTGTCGAGAAGGCATACAAGCCAGGCCAAGGAACTGCTGGTTTTTTAAGATCCGCGCTCGGAAGCGGAAAAGAAGAAAACTGACATCAGCGCACCGTCAGGGCGGAGCCGGGCGGTGCCGCCCCCCGGCACGCAGAGGTACTGCAGCGGAAATTTTTACGGATCCAGTCTGACGCCTGGGGATATTCTAAGTTAAGGAATCTGTGGCAAGACGTCTATCAGATGCCTTATCTAGTGGAGCCTATCTAGCCACAGATTCCTTATCTTAGAATTATCCCAAGGCTTCAGACTTGATCCGGAAATGTTTTGTAAGCTACACCTGTGCACCTGTAGGTGGTGTAGTTCTATTCTGCATGGCATCGTCGGCGTTGGAAGAGATGTGCATGGTGCCTCTACAGGCGTGACCCCAGGGCACTGACATCTGTTTCTTTTAATGGCATTCCATTTTAGGAGCAACAAAGAACACTGACCACTGGTGGGATAATCTAGTGCCCTGAAAGGGGAGGCAACACGGTCCCTAGAAATCCGTTCGTAGAGTGGGGAGTATGGGTGGGTCAGTAAGAAATATGTAGCTAGAGTCTCTACCAAATCAGGCGTTATTGAAGTAAATTGTTCATCTGAAAGATTTCTAGCTGCCGATTCCATACCTTTGAATAGATACCCAAGGAAGACCTCCCGGGAGGTGGGTATTCAAAACAATTTCACACCAAAAAGTCCTGCAGGATCGAAGAGGCAATTGCCCGTCCCAAGGACTTGGCTGTCCTGGCAGTAATGTCTCGTGAACGTTTGCTTTGAGGCCCACGTTGCTGTCTGGTAGATGTCCTGGACCAGGCCTCTGTGAGCTTACACAGTGGTCGCAGCCGTAGCTCTGGTGGAATAAGCACGCAAGCCCTTAGGGGTTACTTCCTAGCCAACCCGTAGCAGATTTTAATCCATGAGATAGTACACTTCTGCAAGACATCTCCTTTCTTCACTTTAACATACCCCACGAAGAGCTGGTTGTCCTTTTGAAACACTCAAGGTAAAAAGACAACACTCTTTTTAGGTCGAGTCGGTGACGTTGCACCTCTTTTTTTAGAGGGATGTGGCAGGGTGTAAAAAGTAGGCAGGGTGATGGACTGGCCTACATGAAAGGGAGTGACGACTTTTGGCAGAAAAGAAGCTCTAGTTTGTAGAGCTAGTTTGACTGGACAGATGATCAAGTATGGAGGCTTGGATGACAAAACCTGAAGCTCACTGACCCTCCGAGCAGATGTTATTGCCACCAGGAAGGCCGCCTTGAGAGTAAGGAGCCTCAGAGGACAGTTACACAAGGGAAGCGTACATCAGGAACATCAGGACTAGATTAAGATCCCCTGAGGCATGATATGGTTGACGGAAGAAACATGTTAAAACCTTTCAAGAACTTATGTCCAACAGGGGATTTGAAGAGGGAGAGCCCTCCACTGATGCTGCAACAGAAGATCTTCCCGAAGGCGCAGCCTGATCGAAGGACTTATGGCCATGCTCAACAACTCCACACTCTCTGATCCCAGTCCAGAGCCACAAGATGAATTGGGCAAAGTCATTACCAATCTTCTTGAGAACTCTGAGCAGGAGTGGTATAAGAAGAAAGGTATATAGGAGGCCTGAGCTCCACTCGAGATGAACAGTCACCTTGGAAACTCCAGTGAACAGAACTGCTGAGACTGCACGCTCTCTGCAGTTACAAACAGATCTAACCAAGGCTCTCTTCACTGTTCAGCTAGACCTTGCACCACCTCCAAATGGAGGCTCCACTCGTGAACAGCCAAGTATCTTCAACTGAGTTTGTCCTCCCTGGAGTTCAGTCAGCCTGCCAGGTGTTGGACCACCAGGGAACTGCCCTGACGTTCCAGTTATGTCCAGAGCCTCTTGACAAAGTGCCAATGACTCCACCCTGTTGCAGTATCACATGGCGGTAACAACGTATCTGTAAGAGACATATGTAGTTCTAGATTCCTTACCTTTACCCAAAGCGTCAGACAGGATCCAGAGAATATTTTCATAGGAGTACCCCTGCGCGTCGTTGGCGTTGTGGTCACCGGGATGACATTGTGGTGTCTACTTAGATGCTGCCTCTGTGCGCTAAGGTCAGTTCTGACACGACTTTCCACGCCAGAAGCGCAGAGCCATACAAGAAACTGACCACTGGTGCACATAACTAGGGCCCTAGAAGGGAGTCCCTAACCCTAGAAGTCAGCTTGCAGAACAGGGAGGATGGGTGGGGCAGTAAGGAATCTATAACTACATATTTCTCTTACATGTAGTTAGAGATTCCTTACCTTTAGAATAGATAGCCCAACAATGCCAGCCCTGGTGGTGTGTATGCAAACGAAGTTCACACCAGGAAGTCCTGGAGAACAGAACAGCCTAAAAAGCCATCTCTCCGGACTTGGCTGTCCAGGCAGTAATGTTTTGTGAATGTGTGCAGGGATGCCCATGTGGCTGCATGGCAGATGTCAATCAGCGGAACTCCACGTCCCAAAGCAGTAGTGGCTGCCGTTGCCCTGTTAGAGTTGGTGCGTAGTTCTACTGGAGATTCCTTTTTCGCCAAAGAATAGCAGATTTTGATGCATAGGACAACCCATCAAGAGATGGTACGTTTGTGCATGGCCCGACCCGTTCTTGGCACCCACATAACCCACGAAGAGTTGCTCGTCCACCCGGAAATCTTTAGTGCGGTCAAGGTACGAAGGACAGCGTGCATTTAGTGTCCAGACGGTGGAAGGTTGTGGAGGTTGGAAGAAGGTGGGCAATGTGATGGTCTGAACTATGTGAGAAGATGTAACCACTTTGGGTAGAAAAGAGGAACTAGTGCGAAGGACGACTTTGTCCGGATGAACAGCAAGAAAAGCAGGCTTGGAGGACCGAGCCTGAAGCTCTTTCACCCTGAGGGCAGAGGTGATGGTTAGCAGGAAATCAGTCTTTAAAGTAAGAAGACGAAGAGGACAGTTATGTAGTGGCTCGAAAGAAGCACACATAAGATAAATAAGGACAAGATTCAAGTCCTATTGGGGCATTACGAAAGGAGAAGGAGGAAAGAGATGAGTAATGCTTTTCAGAAATCTACTCACAATAAGAGACTTGAAAAGAGAAGGCTGATCAGGAAGGCTGAAATGGCCGAAAGATAGCCTTTAAGAGTGCCTAGATGAGAGCCCTGCTGGGCAAAGACAGAATGAAGAGGAAAACTTCTGAGAGAGGGGCAAAAAGGAGATCCACAGCCTTTGCTGTGCACCATGCCACAAATTTGTTTTATCTACAAGCGTATACCG
The DNA here is from genome assembly GCF_964263255.1 of Lissotriton vulgaris. NCBI lineage: Eukaryota > Metazoa > Chordata > Amphibia > Caudata > Salamandridae > Lissotriton > Lissotriton vulgaris. The sequence continues at coordinate 1,074,499,673 of NC_141689.1, read as the reverse complement.
TTTTAGTGGAGGGACGCCTGGCTGCCAAGATGATGTTACAGACTTCGGGAGGAAGGTTAAAAGCTGTCAACTGTCACCGCTCAATCTACACGCAAGGAGGTGGAGGCTGGACAGTTTCGGGTGGAGGACCAGCCCCTGCTGCAGTGACAGAAAATCTTCCTGAAGAGGCAGTCTGATGGGAGGGTCAATGGCCATGCTCAAGAGGTCGTGGTACCAGACACTTCGTGCCCAGTCCAGGACCACAAGAATTGGGCCTGGTCGCGCTTGATTTTCTTCAGCACTCTGGGTAGAAGTGGTACAGGCGGAAAGGCGTACAGGAGGCCGCAAATCCACTTGTGATGAAGTGTTGTTGAGCAAGTGCCACCTTGGAAACTCCAAAGCGCAGAACTGCTGACATTGTGAGTTCTCTTCGGTGGCGAACAGATCTAACCAAGGCTCTCCCCACTGCTGAAAGAGAACTTGCACCACCTCCGAGTGAAGACGCCATTCGTGATCAATCATGCACAGGCAGCTGAGTTTGTTTGCCCTGGCGTTCAGAGAACCTGCCAGATGTTGAACCACCAGGGATATGCCCAAATGTTGCAGCCATGTCCAAAGGCGAAGAGCCTCTTGACATAGGGTCCACGACCCCACCCCGCCCTGTTTGTTGCAGTACCACATGGCGGTGGTGTTGTCGGTGAACACCTACACTACTCTTCCTTTGACAGAAGGAAGGAATGCCTTCAGTGCAAGACGGATCGCCCGAAGCTCCAGAAGGTATATATGGAGCCCGGACTCCGCCGGAGACCAGAGACCCCTGCCATCCGCCTCTCCCATGTGGCTTCCCCATCCAAGGAGTGATGCATCTGTCACCACTGTGAACTCTGGTTGGGGAAGGGAGAGGGATCTGCTGTTGACCCAATCCTTGTTCATGAGCCATCACTGCAAGTGACGTGCAGTCCCCTCCGAGATGGGACGACATCGGAAAGAATAATCTGATGCTGTGCCCACTGGAACTCCAGGTCCCACTGCAGAGCCCGCATGTGCCATCTGGCATGATGCACCAGCAAGATGCAGGAGGCCATGAGGCTCAGCAGCCTCAGGGTCATTCTCACCAAAATCTGGGATAGAGGTTGAAACATCTGTATCATAACCCGAATATCCGGAACTTGCTGCTCGGGAGGAGAAGCCAGAAACTGTGCTGTATTCAGAACTGCTTCGGTGAAAAGGAGCTTCTGAGAGGGAATCAGGTGCAACTTTGGCATGTTGATAGTGACCCGCAGCGAATGCAGGAGGTCCGCTGTGGTCTGGAGGTGGGAGACGACAGCCTGGAACGAGCCTGCCTTCTACAGCCAATCGTCGATATAGGGGAAGACTGGAACCCCTGATCTGCGCAGATGAGATGCGACCACCGCCATCACTTTCGTGAACACCGAGGGGTGCTGGTAAGGCCAAAAAGGAGCACGGTAAATTGAAAATGCTTGTGGCCTACTGTGAACCGTAGGTAATGACTGTGGCCTGGCAGGACAGGGATATGGAAATAGGGGTCCTGCAAGTCCAACGCCACCATCCAGTCTTCAGGATCAAGGGCAGAGAGGACCTGAGCCAACGTGACCATTTTGAACTTCTCCTTCCGGAGGAAGCCGTTGAGGGCCTGCGGTCTCAGATGGGACGCAGGCCTTTGTCCTTCTTGGGTGCCAAAAAGTAGTGGGAATAGCAACCATGATCTACGTCTGGCACAGGGACCCGTTCGATAGCTCCCTTGGTCAAGAGAGCCGTAACATTCTGGCAGAGAAGGTCCAAGTGATCCTTGGACATGCGATGGAGTGCTGGTGGCAGGGAGGGAGAGGTAGTCTCGAAGGGGAGGGGGTAGCCCATTCGGACTATCTGCAAAACCCCCTGTCCAACGAGATGTTTTACAAGTGAGGGAAGTGATGGCGAATCCTGCCACCCACTGGCCTCTGGTGGCCCTGAAACGTCAGACTAGGAAAGTTTGGAGCTTACTGCAGGGGGTGGGGGTATGGGTGGACTGGCCCGCTCACTGGCCACCAGACCCACTTTGCTGGGTCCCACGTCCGAGGCCACGCATAGACTGGGCAGCTTGCGTAACCCTGTAGTTCGATTGGGTGGAAAGTGGTGGGGCACCTCTTCGGTAGCCACAACAGGGGCAAAAGGCAGATTAGGTGGGGAAGGAAGTTGCTGCGAGTCCCAAGGATCTGGCCGTAGCCCTAGAATCCTTGAAGCCCTTGAGCGCTGAGTCCACCTTGTCACCAAACAGGTGACGGCCATCATAGGGCATGCCCAAAAGGATAGATTGGACATCCCCCGAAAACCAGGCGTAGCACCTCAGGGCTACCGACATGGAAACCGTTCTGCCCAGAGAGTCGGCTGTATCTAGCCCACACCTGATGGTGAACTTAACTGCGTCTCGACACTCAGCAACTGCGTGGGCGAGCACAACCCGGGCCTTCTCCGGTGACTGTGGCAGCACTTATGCAATTGTATCCCACACTGTATGGGTATAACAGCCCAAGAGGCATGCAATGTTCACAGACTCCAACCCTAAGCTGGGAGTAGAAAACATCTTCTTCCCAAGGTGGTCCAGCTTCTTGGATTCCCTATCTGGGGGAGCAGTAGGGAATGCGCCTTTAGAGGACGAAGCTTGGACCACCAAGCTCTCAGGGTTGGGTGTGGGGAGAGGAAAAGAGGGTCCTGGTCCTGTGTCGAGTGGGCCGACTGACGTGGAAAAGGCAAAGAGCAATGATGCTTCTTAGCCTTCTTCTTGTGCTTCGACTTACCCGATGAGTGCAAAGACTTCCAAAACTAGTGGTGGGGGCTCCGCGATCGGTTCTGCGACCTTCCTCTCGACCAGTACCTCAAACGGCGCAGGCCGACTGCCAAGCCTCCAAGAGCTTTCGGGATCGCTCCCGCAAAGACATCGTATTTATGGCCCGGCAGTCTGTGCACAATTTCGGCCGTGGTCGCGCTCCAGGCACCAGAGGCACATGAGGTGCAGATCCCTGACGGACATCAACTTGTGACAAGAGTCACAAGGCTTGTAGCCGGTCATGAGATGGAACATCCCTCGTGCTATCGACAAAAGTCAAAAAATGTTTAGTCAAAAGTGACTAAAGGGCATGTTCTCTCTGAATCTGTGCTGGCTGGCGCAGAAACAGAAGGAACTGACGTCAGCGCGCAGGGGCGGTATCTAAGTAGACACCGCAATGTCATCCTGGGGACCACAACGCCAATGACGGATGCGGAGCCGACCATCGCCACCTACCGACATGCAGTGGGTACTGCTTTGAAAAAATTCTCTGGATCCAGTCTGACGCCTGGGGGTAATTTTAAAGGTTAGGAATCTATAACTACGGTCTCTTTCAGATATCTGTGACCACCCGTACTAGCCTTCCCTAGATGGAGGGTAGAAAGGCTTCCAATTCCAGCCAGATCGCCCGGACTCCAGAAGGGTGATGTGGAGATGGATTCTGCCACATACCAGAGGCCTCTGATCTCCACCTCTCACAGATGGCTGGCCCATCCCAGGAGTGACACATCTCTCACCACTGTGAGATCTGGTTGGGGTAGGAAGAGGGGTCTGCTGCTGACCCAATTTTACCACCACTGCAGACCTTTTGCAGGTCCCTCCGAGATCTGGACCATGTCGGAGAGATTCCACTGATGCTGCGCCCACTGGAACATCAGGTCCCACTGCAGAGCCCGCATATGCCAGGGGGAATGTGTCACAAGCAGGATGCAGGAGCCATGAGATGCAGAAGTCTCCAAGTCAGTCTCACCGAAATCCAGGATACAGGCTGACACATCAGTATAATGGCCTGAATATCCTGGACTCACAGTTCGGGAGGATAGGCCCAAAACTGCACTGTGTCAAAACAGCTCAGATGAAAAGGTACGTCGATAGTGAACCCCAGCAAATGTAGGAGGTACTCTGTAATCTAGATTTGGGAGACAACAGCCTGAGTTGAGCCCACCTTTAACAACGAATTGTCAAGATGGGGGAAGACTGGCACCCTGAATCTCCACAAATACACTGCAAACACCGCCATCACCATGGGAAACACTTGAGGAGCATTAGTAATGCCAAAATGGAGCATGTCGAACTAAAACTGCTCGTGGCCCACAGTGACCCGCACGTAATGCCTGTGGGCCGGTAGGATGGGAATGTGGAAATATGTGTCCTGCAAGTCAAACACTAGCATCCAGTCTCCGGGGTCCAGTGCAGACAGGACTTCAGCTAGTGTGAGCCTTTTTAACTTCTTCTTGAGGAAGAAATTGAGAGGGAGCAGGACTGGGATAGGACAAATGCCTTTATCATTCCTGGTTACCAGGAAGTAGCCAGAATAGCAACCACGGCCTACGTCTGGTGTCAGCACCCTCTCGAAGGCTCCCTTGACCAAGAGAGCTGCCATTTGCTGGCGGAGCAGGGAGAGATGGTCGTCCTTCGTCAACCTGCTGCAAGCAGATGGCATGAGTAGAGGGGCAGTCACGAAGAGTAGGGAGTAGCCCCTCTGGACAATTTGGAGAACTCGTCGGTCTGATGTTATAGCCCTCCAGGGCGGCAGGTGAAGCCGTATCATGCTTCCCACTGGATACCCATGATGGTTAAGTGAGCAGACTATAAGGGTTTGGAGGCTGAGTCTGCTGGGGGTTGGTGGACTGGCCCGACCTCTGGGTCTGTGGGTACCACGTCCTCAGGCACGCAGAGGTTGGGAAGCTTGTGTGCTGTGGTATGTGGTAAGGCATAGACGAAGCTGAAAGTCCCTACTGTGGCTGCAAAAGTCAGATTGGGGATGGTGAGGGGCCATGGAAAGGCCTAATGATCAGGCCATAGCCCTGCTGTCACTAAAGTGCTCCAGTGCTGAATCCGCCTTGTCTCTGAAGAGACGCGAGCCATCAAAGGGCATGTTCAAAGGTGATGCTTGGGCATCTCCTAAAAAGCCAGTTGTTATCAACCAGATGAAGCGCCATAAGGCCAGCATTGAGGAAAACGCTCTTCCCAGAGAGTTGGTGGTATCCAGGCAACATCTGATCATGAACTTAGCAGCATCTTTCCTGTTGACAACAGCCTGGGAGAGTATGTCCCAGGCCACCTCCGGGAACCATGGGCAGCACCTGCGCAACCGAATACCGCAGAGCATGGAAGTAATGGTCCAAAAGGCATGCTGTGCTTATGGACCACAGTGCTAGGATGGTGGAAGAAAACATCTTCTTGCCCAAGGTGTCCAGCCCTATCTGAAGGGGCGGTAGGGTATGGGCCAGTATTTACATGGGATGTAGAGGTTTAGGCCACAAAATTCTCCAGAGTAGAGTGTTGTGTGAGGAAATTGGGATTCCCTGGGGAGGGGTAGTGGTGGTGGGCAATCATCCTGTTACAGGAGCCACTGTGTTGGACTTGGACCAGGTCCCAAGCAGGACATCTGTAAGGGCTTCATTAAATGGGAGAAGCGGATCTAAGGGTGTCTCTCCCAGCTGAAACACCTCCATCTTGACTGACACTGAGGGCAGGCTAAGGTCCAGGACCTTGTCTGCCCTTCTCACCACCATCGCAAAGGACGCTCCCTCCTCAGCAGCCACAGTAGGGGAACAAAGCACGCCAGTATTTGGAGAAGTGTGAAGTCCACTGGCCTCACCTAAATCCTCTTAACAGTTCATGTGTGGATCTAAAGGTTGGTATTCTTCAGGGTCCCGTGGCCAATCCTCCAAGACTCTTGGCCCATAGGATTAGGGTGCAGGCTCCAGGCTGGGAGGCGTGGCTCCAGTTGGAGCCAGAGTCGGAAGACGCCCTTCTAGTTCCGTGCCGGGGATCAGAATGGGGGAGGCGCCGCCGCTGGACGCTGGAAGTACTAGATTTGGGACCGACCCCAGGGACGGTCAAGGAGGTATGACTAATGCCAGGCCACCCATCCATGGATCCAAGAGGCCCTACTGGTGCCGCGCCATAAGCATGGAACCAATAGGGGCCCCTCCTAAACCTTCGGAGCCTGAAGGCGGGCCGCTCAAATATTGGTTTCATGACTTCATAAATCTCTTGGAGTTAAGCAAGGGTTGCTCTGGCTCCCAGAAACTCTGGGAAGCACGGAGACGAGCTAGGCGCTGGTTGAACTGTGGAGTCAGGCCTCAAATGGCGATGCTCCCTCATCTCATCGGCCAAGAGACGGGGTGAAGTTGAAGACCTCTTTGACTTCTTACTCTTCTTCTTACAGTGGAACTTACCAGAGTGACCTGATGACTTTGAGTGTGACGAAGATCTATGGCTTCGCAACCGATCCTGGGGCTTTCCTTTTGACCGTCATGGTGTCCCACATTGAGCCACCAGAAGCTTGCGGAATTACTCCCTGAAGGCCTTGGGATTGATTGCGCAACAGTCGACGCAGGTGTTCACGTCATGGTCGCGTTTGAGGCATCAGAGGCACCGCTGGATGTTTGTCACCAACATCGAGCTGTGACAGGTGCCGCAGGGCTTGAAGAGGGCCTTCCTAGATGACATTCCTACAATATAAGGACAAAACCCTCTCAGAAAGACTTTAACAAAAGTTGAAAAAAGGCTAGTCAAAAACTGACTTGGGGTAGCTCTCTCCAGGTCTGCGCCGAATGACGCAGAAAAAGAAGAACTGACATCAGCACACTGGGGTGGTACCTATATAGGCAACGCGCACATCACTTCCGATGTGGACGATCCCAAGTGGAGCTTAATGACACCACCTGCTCACGAAAAATGTCAGGATCAAGTTTGAAGCCTGGAGATAATTCTATGGTAAGGAATCAGCAGCTAGAAGTCTCTATCAGGTATAAATATTTATAAATTTAGGCTTTTCCAGAAGTTAAGTAGCACGAGCGCGGTTGTGATTGCATACCGTGTAGTGATCAGTAGCAGTGGCCAAGCCTTTTTACCAATGTCACTGGAGTGATGCCTACAGGGTCACTCCTGTAAAGTTCCACTGCTGTGTGCTTAACTCATCCTTGGCCTACATCAAGTTAGTATGTAGTGCTGTGCAGTGTGTGTTTTTTATATGCATGTGCTGATTGTATGCATTCCTGTGGATGACAATATACATGGACAATTTTGGGTTCTATTTTGGGAGACCTTGAGAGCTGACTATAGGTAAAGGAATCCCCCCAGATTTTTGGATTGCAGCATTCCTGTGATCTCTGTGGAACACTCACTAGAGGAAGGAGAATCAGACTCTCCATGACACTTCAAAGGGTTCTCTTTGATTCAGAGAGGACACTGGAAAGGTTCTAGACACATCTCAGGAAGGTGATGGGTCTGATAAGACAATCAAAGAGTATGGCTGGGGCCCTTGGGTAACCGTTTGATAGACATATCACTGTGGTTGACAACCAGGTGTGAACCTCTAGTCACTTACATGGCCTGTGTTGTGGGCTATCAGATTTGGAGTTGCTATTGCTGTGACAAACTGCTTTCTGGAGCAATGGCAGAGCAGAAGAGAGGGAACTTCAAAAGGAGGCAGATCCCCAACACAGATTTCAAGATTCAGACACTAAATCACATTTGATGTCTGGAAATTTACAATAAAAAGGGCGAGCTTAGGGCCTCAAACTGTCAAATGTCAAGCTGCCAGACAGGCTGGCTGATCAGAGGAAGCTCTGCAAGATTTCTGCCTATGACCAGGACTGGAGTCTAAGGCCTGCCAGTCTCTCAGCTGGGTGAGGGGACATCACCCCGGAACATCCAGGACAACCCGCCCCTGGAGCTGGACGACCAGTGCCTGCATGCCTGCCTGCCAAGACCAGTGAGCCCTGTGAGGAAGAGGAGAGCTGGAGGAAGCAAGGTCCAGTTGGGGATCCTGGTCCAGTGGGGGATCCTGGTCGGTGAATTCCTGTACCGAGGTGCAAGGAGACAGCTGCTGCACTGATCTGGTTGATGGCTGTGAGCAGGTTTTTGTTGCAAACCCCTGTATGCAGGAGGAGGGTCGCCATGATGTGAGATGTGAACTTTGCTGGGACGATTGGCCCATTGCCTGTATGCAATGTATACCTCAGCACCCTGTATGCCAGAGAAGGGCTGTCTTGAAGTTGGCCATGACAATTAGCCCGTTGCCCATGTGCGGTGTATAAGTCGACAGCCCTGTATACCAGAGGAAGCTGTAGTGAAGGAGAGGACACCATGGTGAACCTTGCGGGTCCATGACCCGACTGAGTATCAGGAACAACCGACCATCTGCTTCCCTTGTCGGACACATACTTACACCCCAGTTTCACAGGAGGTACTTGCATTCCACTCGCTGCCAATTTGCGGTGCTCTCTTTCAGTTGCATCTCGAGTCTTCACCAAATGATGGTGGCGATTGCAACACATCTTGTAATGTTGGAGATCTTAATGTTCTGGTAGCCCGATGAGTTGCTTCTCGGAGGCCAGCTCAATGCAGATGATCTTGAATTGCATGCAAGCAACAGCATCCCTGCTGTTCGACTTGGGCTTTTCCATCACTGTACCTCCTAAGTCTCAATCAGAGCAGTCTCAAGTGCCAGCTTTTCACAGGTGCAGCACCACACACAACATCCTTGAGAGCCTTCAGTACTCCTCAGACAATATGGGACATTCAGGATTTGAGTCAGATGTTTCCAGAGAAGCTTAAGTTCCATTTTTAATGGGTATTCACCTGCTACATATATTGGCTTCCTTCATCTTCCTATTCATGTATGCACACTTGTGCAAGAGGGCTTTCCAGTGATGCCTTCATTGGCACTGATTTCAGCATGGATATTATGTGTTGAGTACCATCACAAAATCCCAGGACACTGTGTTGTTCAACAGGTGAGGCATTTCCAGGTAAAAGTATCCATCAGAAGGAAAGGTTTACTTATAAATACTCTACTTGCTGATTCCTCCGCAATCCCACTGCCCTCCCTGTTCTAAAGAATGGTCATAATCTGTTCACAATTAAAAGATTCTAATTTTGATGTTGAACTTTACTAAATAATTGATTTTTTGCTTACTGTCTCTGCCTCCAGCAGCCTGGAAAAAATGGATAGGGAACTCAAGTCAGGCTCACCTGTAAATCATTGGCAAATCTGCCACCCATTAGTAATGAATGACCAAATGGTTACGGTATCCAATGTATCTAGACCTGTTCTGATTTGATGGGAAGCATTTTGGCCCTCACGGACCACCTCAGTAAAGTTGTCCTTAAGGGGGACTGGAAGACTTGAAACCACCATATTAGCCATGTCCCATAAGGCATGTGTATATCTGGCAAGCAAACATATTGCATTCATTGATCTCAAAGCTAAGCTGCTGGCCGAGATAACTTTTTTACCACCTCGTCCAACTGCTTTGATTCTCTGTCAGGTTGGGCTATTATAAATGCACCAGTAGTGTGCTTCATGCAAGATGATGCCTGCACTTTGAGACTTTCTGGCAGGAGGTGAGAGGAAGGCCAGGTCTCCAGAAGCGGGTCTGTACTTCCGTGCAATAAGCCAATTAACATTGGGAGTAGGGTGAGCTTGTCCCACACTACTTTAATAGGCAACAGTAGGGCATTAATAAAGGGCAAAGGAGGCTCTTATGCTGCCAAGTTAGGTTGCAGAACCTCAGTCAAAATAGTCTCCGAGCACAGACCTTATCCTACATAATGTGTAAAGCCAGAGGGCATCTGAAATGGATTCCACTGGCTTACATTACTCTGGCTCACTTTCACATACACCATGTATGTGCCACACTGGTCACACACGCCAACATGCTTAACCACATGGCTGCTGGGCGTTTTCCCCCCCCTGTGCTGGAAAATGCCATTTTAGTGGCACCATGACGAGCTCAGCTCGTCATCAGCACACGACACCCGTGGGTGATGACGAGCTCAGCTCGTCATCAGCATCGAAAGGGTTAACACACACTTGGAATGTTAGTGCAAAGGACTGAGGAAATCTTAGAAGCAGAACTGTACATGTGTGGGCCGGTAGGCCTCCATTTCAGTGATGCATATATCTCTTCAGACTATTGATCCTTAATACACTGAATACTGCAATCAACACTCTTTGCACTAACCCATGACAGGGACAGTAGTCCTCTCTCACAAATGAGAGCATGCCTGATACACCCCTCCAGATCACACAAGTCCCTGGCCTTTTAAATTCAGGGACAGCCCTAGACATATGTGTACATGCTTAGATTAGTGTGATGCGTAGATAAAAATTCACTGCACCATATCCATGCATTAGTGCACTCAGGACAGAGGAACATGCCAGTTTACCATACAGAAGGAATTCTCCATACAACTTAAGCATTTATATATTTGGTATTTAAACTGGTTAAGCATTAAGCATCAAAGCATCATCAACAAATTTGGAAGACCCCATCATGTTTGTGTGTGGAGTGTAAATTGATCTGAAGGTTTTTTTTTTAATTGCATCACACTAGCTTTGCAAAATATATTTGGATGTGATATTGTTCTGTCTTGAGAAATCTTTTACTTCTGTCTCATGACCAAACAGCTCCTTATCAAATCTTGCCGTCCTCTCCTCAGTGGCATAACGGATTGGTGTCCCCAAATGTATTTGGATCACCTCAGGAGCTAATACGGTTTTAGTCTCAAGAAGCTATCAGGTTGGATGGCATTCCGGAAAAAGGAAGAAAGTGGTGTTGCACAGTAACGGTTTGCATCAAGATCCTTTTGTGGGCTTGGGGAATTAAGTGGGCTCTACTTGGAGGTGAATGATTACATTGTACTTAAGAGTATACAGTTCAGTGAATTTGTGTTACAGGATTTACAATTATTGTTTTACATCCACACAAAGTAAGCCTTCTCTTTTACCCATATATGCCACATATTGCTCCAGTGTTTTTCTAAGAGCTTCACAAATACCCTTTTGCACTAAACAAACACAAGCATTTATGAATCAAATGATACAGTACCTTGCCAAGCTGCTGCAGGAACTTTAGATGTCTTTCCTCAAACTGTGTTGGGTCCCTGTCTTCGAAGGCACCAGAAAATCCAAAGACCTCTGCTCTGTTTGGTAACATATCACTTTCTGTGAGCAATTCATAATCTAAGGAGAAGGAAAAGTGATGGAATAATAGGAAAATACCTTTTAACAGAGTAGCCCACATTTAAACCACTGTTTACCAAACCACAGAGCCTATTCACAAACTTCATTTTACAGTGCATTAGTAGTACTATAATAGTACTTATACAGTACTACAAAATGCCATTCACAATCCTATGGATGGAGGGCTATGCAAGCAGCCTCTCCTATCTTTTCTGTGCAGAGTTCTTCTTACCGATCGCTGAGGCCTCCACACACGTAAGTATATATTTTAGTAGTGAACGTAGATGAGGAAGATATCAGCGGTTGGAAAAAAGAGAATACTTACTACCAATTTGGATGGGTTATGGGAGAAGTAAGGAGCGGTTTAGTGAGGGTTAGGAAGGAGTTTAGGTTTAAAGCATTTTATTAAGACAAGGGAACATGAGGGGTAGGGTTACATACAATCAGGTGAGAAAAGCTGAGCATAAATTTATGAGTGCGATGGTGGACAAAGCTACTGCGAAGAAAAAAACAATGGCAAATGATAAAAGCGGAGTACAGTCGACACCTTCAAGCAGACCAGAAAAGGAAAAGCAATAATGCAGGAGACCAACCCCACCACCCCCAGACCCCCCCCCCCCCCAACAACCCAACTCACCCCAACACCCCCCGCCTCCCCCCGTCCAATACTCGGCTGATAACACAACCTGCCCTCCCGCCACGCCTCCCTCTCCGTGAGCCCAGATCTTGTGTCTCCTTAGTCGGTTGAAATCACCGGCGGTGTTAATCTCAGGAGTCTGAGGTATCTCTGGCAAGTGAGTTCCCTGAATTCAGTAGACAGAAGCGCGTGGAAGGGTTGCCATAGCTCATCAAATTGGTCCACGTCCCCCGCCACCATAAGCGATAATTTCTCCATACCTAGCACGTGCCAAAGCCTGTGCAGACAGCCTGTGATGGAGGGGACCGTGGTGGTACGCCAGTGGATCAAGATGTTCTGAATCGCTGAACCCAGGGCTATCGCAATTTGCCTGCCCCTACGGGACTTCAGCGGGTACATCAGGCCATTAGGAAGGCCTAGCAATACATACGCCGGGAAGCGCGGCAATTCAGTTGCAAAATGAACATCAATCTCGTCAAGAACTGCCTTCCAGTAAGCTTCTAACAAAGGACAATCCCAAAGTATATGTGTAAGGGTCCCCACCCGACCACAACCCCTTCAGCACACCTTCTCAATATGCCTGTTCATCTCATGGAGCCTCTCCGGGGTGTAATACCAATATGTAGACACCTTGGTGAGTGTTTCCGTGAGGCCTGTATGATATGCAGAGTGTCTCGCACGGTGCGCAATTTGATCCCATTCCTTATGGCTAAGCGTCCTTCCCAGTTCTCTATTCCAACGTTCCCTGCCCGGATTATAGAAGTGAAACGGAGGGGGCTGTAGGAATTTATAAAGATCAGTGATCAGCTTAGCGTCAGAGGCGCGTGTCACCAACCACCGTTCGTATGGCGTTATCTGGCGATCAGCAGTGTCCCGCACCTGGGGTTGAAGCGCCCAGTGCCTGACCTGCATATATCGCAGCCTGTCCGACTCAGACAAATGGAACTCCTGTTTCAGTTGCTGAAAGGGGACTACCCCCTCCGGCCCATAGATCTGGAAGAGCGTTCGGCAGCCCGCCGCCCTCCAGTTAGAGAAAGCTCCTGGCTCCATCCCGGGGGAGAAGTCAGGATTGTCCGCTATCGGTGTGAAAGGTGAGGGGAACGTAGTGAGTTCACGAACCTCGCTGACTGTGTCCCATACCCTTAAGGGGACTCGCGTAACGAAGGAAGCGTAGAGATTACGGGGCGGTGAGCCCGGCGCATGAATGGAACCTCCTGGAGGGTGCGCCCCGCCACTGCCTGGTCCTGAAAAAGCCAATGCTTGTCGGATTCCCACCTGCTCCACTCCACTAGGTAGCGCAACTGCGCCGCCTGGAAGTATTTCCGGAGGTCCGGGATGCCAAGGCCCCCTGCCTCCGGAGCCAGCGCGGAGAGAACCCTCTTCATCCTTGGTTTGCGGCCTTGCCAGACGAAGCGCGCGATGCCAGCTTGTGTCTGTCTAATCCAGCCCACGGGAGGCTGGAGCGGCAAGGCTCGGAAGAGGTATAGAACCTGGGGCAGAACCGTCATCTTGACCGCAGCAATTCTGCCGAGCCAAGACAATAGGCTCTTACTCCAGCGGCCCAGTTCCTCCCTGATTTTTCTGCTGAAAGAGGCATAGTTGGCCGTTACCATCGCTGGCAACGTCGGCGCTAGCAGAATCCCCAGGTACGGCACCAGAGATGACGACCACTGCATGGGAAAAAGCCGCTGCAGATCTCGTCTAGTATCTGCGGCCAGGGACACATCCAAAGCCACCGACTTGCCCATGTTCATCTTAAAACCAGCCACTTTCGAAAAAGCGTCTAGTTCATGAATACAAGCCGGGAGGGCCCGTCTAGGATCGTCCAAAGTTAACAGGACGTCGTCTGCATAAAGACTGACCGTGTGGATATACTGCCCCATCTTGATCCCGACCGCATCTGGGTTCTGACGAATTCTCTGGGCAAACGGCTCCATGTAAAGAGCAAAGAGGAGTGGGGAGAGCGGGCACCCCTGCCTAGTGCCCCGTTCGATCGCAAAGCTAAGGGAGCTGCACCCATTGACCCTCACTGTCGCCGACGGGTGCTTGTAGCAGTTGAAGACCATCGAGCAGAATTTGTCTCCAATACCCAGATTCCGGAGCACCTGCTCGAGATAAGGCCAGTGAACCCGGTCGAATGCCTTCTCAGCATCCACCGCCAGCAGCATCCGCTCGCCCGGGATCCGCGAGGCCTTCTCCAGAATGTGAGCCACTCTCTTGGTGTTATCGACCGTCTGTCTGCCGGGCACAAAGCCAGCTTGATCAGCCTCAACCAGGCCTGGCAGATGCAGGGCCAGCCTAGACGCTAAAATCCCCGTGTACAATTTAAGGTCGACATTCTGGAGTGAGATAGGCCTGTACGAGCCGCATAGGGCCCGGTCCTTCCCAGGTTTCGGGATCACTGATACCGTTGCTCTTAACAGGTCCGGTGGGATGGCTCCCGGCTCCGAAAAGGAGTTAAACAGGCGGGTGAGAATAGGGGCCACGACCGGGCAAAAGGTTTTATAGAACAAGGACGTGTAACCGTCCGGGCCTGGAGCTTTCCCGTGTTTGAGCCTCGCTATCGCCGATACCACCTCCTCTACGTGGATGCTACGCTCGAGGTGTTCCGCCTGAGCAGAGTCCAGCGCCGGAAGGGTCACTGACTCCAAATATTCCGAGGCATCCTGCGTCGAGGGGGGTTCCCCCGCGTACACCGCTTCATAGAAACTACAGAACGTTTCTGCCACCGCAGCGTCATCAGAGACCGCCACCCCGCCAGCACCGAGTAGCTCCTTCACCACGTTACGTTGGTGCCCGATACGAAGCCTATTTGCCAAGAGTTTGCCACACCTATCCCCTCCTGTATAAAACGCATGTTTTAGACGCAGCGCTGCGTATTCCGCTCTATCCATGTCCAACGCCGACAGGAGCTTCCTAGCAGCCTTCAGCTGCCTCCAAACCCTTGGAGCTCCGGTACGGCGATGGACCTGTTCCAATTCCCGGACCTGGGCAGTCAACTCCTCCCTCTTGCGCTGTCTCTCCCTATTCTCTGCGGAGGAGATGGATATGAATTACCCCCATAGAACCGCCTTCAGTGCCGCCCACTGTGTCGCTGGCGAGGTGTCCGAGTTATCATTGTGTGCCTGGTATTCCCGAATCGCCTCCTCAATATGCTTCACCACAGTTTGTTTGTGTAGGAGGGTGTCCCTGAGGCGCCACACCCCCCGGGAGGGGGAGGCCGTCGGCAATGCAAATGAGCCCACGACCGGCGCATGATCAGATAGCGAGAGGACCCCAATGTCCGCCGCCGTAGCAGCGGCACGCATCGGTCCACTAACCAATAAGTAGTCCAGCCGTGCGTAGGTCCGGTGCGCATGGGAATAGTAGGAGTAGTCCCTGTCTGTGGGGTGGAGGGTGCGCCAAAGATAATGCAAATCCATGTCAGTGATTCGGGCCTTCCCAGCCTGTGAAAGTTACCCAGTCTGCGGGTATCGCTGCGCTGATCTGTCTAGTGTAGAATCAAAGACAATATTCAAATCACCCCCCAGTATGATATGGCGATCGGGGGAGGCAGTCACATCTACCAGCACGGAGTCCAGAAAACGCTCTTGGTGGTCATTTGGGCTATATAAGGAGCCAATAGTGAACGTCGTGTCCCCCAGGCGGAGGCGGTATGCCAATAGCCTCCCCTTCTGTTCCGCATATTTGTACTATACCTCCCCCCTGAAGGAACTCGCTAGCAGGATGGCTACCCCCGCGGTCTTAGATGTAGCAGAGGAGAAAAACTGAGTTGGGAACTTAGCAGAGCGCATCCTATGACAATCCCGTGATAGTAAATGGGTTTCCTGCAGAAGGCATATATCGGCCTGTGTCCCCTCCAGCAGAGATAAGATCGCCCTTCGCTTCACAGGATTATTCAGACCCTTAACATTAAGGGTCACTACCTTCAATGACGACATATCCCTGGGAAACCGGAATCGCCAAGCCACGGGCAAACTATAAGCGAAAGGGGGGCACGGGCCAGCAGCGCAGGACAAGCAAAATAGAGCCAAGCAATAATATTTGAGACATTGGACGGTACCCCCTCAACCCCTGAACAACTCCCAACCCCGCCCAAAACAGACCCATGGCAACTGGCCAACTCCCCACCCATGCACAAACAACCCATTGTCCCAGTCAAGTCCCAAAACGGACAAGTCCGTGGAAAGTAGCAAAAGTGGACGTCCAGCCATTCGTTCTCCCCGCCTCCTCCCCGACCCTCCCTCCAGCCCCCAAACCTGGCACTGAAGAAGCTATGTCCATCTCCCCCCGGAGTGAGTTTACGCCGTCAAGGCGACACCGTTCGTGGCGACCGAGTCCCTGGCCGCTTCCCTCAGTGGGCTGGCCATGTCTGCCCTGATAGTGGGCGAGTCCGGCCGTCCAGCACTCGCCGCCGACCTCCTCCTCGCTGATCGCCGCCGTTCTCCTCTATCCGAACGCCTCCAGCTCGGTGTTGCTTCTCCTTCTTCCGCGGCCGTGAGGCCCAGGACACCGCAGACATCTTGCAAGGAACGCAGCTGGTGGAGCACTCCGTTCCAGCGGAATATCAGGCGAAAGGGATGCCCCCAAGAGTACGGCGTCTCATGCTCTCGCAGGAAATCTGTTGCAATTTTGAAGGACCTGCGCTTCTGTAGCGTGATAGCGGACAGGTCCTGATACAGTGCCACAGGGCGGTCGCGGAAGGTCAATGGTTGCTTTCTACGGGCTTCGGCCATGATGCGCTCCTTCACCGGGAAATCCGGGAGGTAGGCCAAGATGTCCGGTGGAGGTGCCGTCGACTGTCGCTGTCGGCCGACTCTGTGGGCTCTGTCGATTCGGATCGGGAAATCCGCGGGTTCTCCCAGAATCTCTCGAAACAAGTCCTTCAGGTAGCCCGTCAGATCTGTCCCCTCATCCGCGGACGGCACACCCCGTACTCGGATGTTGTTCCTTCTCGACCTGTTCTCCAGGTCCTCATTGTGCGCTTGGAGTTCGACATGTTGCTCCCTGAGGCGGAGAACGTCTTGCTGCATATGGACAATCTCTTCGTCGAGCCGCCGCCTCCGCGGACTCCATCCGTTCGCTCAGGCCCTCCACCTCTCTACGGACCTCGCGCACTTCGCTGGCCACCTCCTGCTTCAGCGTCTGGAAGTCGGCCTTAAGCGAGCTGAACAGATCTTCCATGAAGGACCTCGTGACGGGGAGCTCGCCTCCAGTCGGGTCCGCTGCAGCCCTCGAAGAGCTCGGGGACGGTTGCGCCCTGTCCCGCTGCTGCTGGGCCCTGCCAAGCATGTCCAGCAGGGTGCGGTCCCCTTTCCTAGATCCTCGGTTCCCCGACATTCGTGCCCCGGATGCCGGGGGGAGAGAAGCTGACGAAAAAGGGCTCGGGCCTAGTCGGGCCGGAGGAGCTGCGGGAAGAAGCGTCTGCTCACCCCGCCATCTTGGCCACGCCCCCCTAGGAAGGGGGGACATGCCCCCGCCCAAAAGAGAAAGCCATTGCTATTCATAGTCTGCCAGAGAAAACAATGGCAGTAGGGACTTAAAATAAAACACCATTGGAAGTAATGTTAAAAGAAATAATTTAAACAATTAAAAATATTTTTTTGAAATAATTAATAAATACTTTAATGCTAAATTCGTTTCTATAAATAAAACACTTTTTGTTTAACTATTTCAATAACCTTTATTTATTTTAAAAATAAATTACCTTTAATTCTACACATCACTTTTAATGACTTTAAAACATAACAAGGTATTCTTTTTTTACTTTATATGGGAATTTGGTCCCTTAATTGAAGCTTCTGCTAAATATTTTTATTTAATATATTCTAAATAATTATGTTTTTATTTAAAAGTTAATGCTGTAACATTTTTAATATTGTTACACATTTAAAAAATATACAATTAACAACATTATTTAAAAAATTTATTTTTATCATTTTTTTTAAACTTCAAATAACTTTAAAACTTTTCTCCATGTTTTACCATACGGAGATATCCACCCTTATTGAGGAGTTTCCACAATATGAGAATAATATCAAAAAAGGTTGTCAGGTCAGTACTCATAGTAACTTTACAGTTTACATGACAACTTTAGTGATGTCATTTACTATTTCTGGGGGTGGAGGCATGCAAATCTACACTTCTGAGTAAGTTTACCCTATTAAATGGTAAATAATCAAATAACAAAGTTACACAAAAGTGTAAGAGTAAATGTACTTGGAGTAAATCTACCTTTGTGAATAGTCCTTATATGGTAAGGACCCAAAGCATATCCTGCCACTACATAAACAAGGTCTAGACCACAGACTACACCAATGGACAATATGTGGAAAACAATATTTTATCAACTACATATGAAAAAAATGTCCTCAATATTTTGGATGCATTTCTAGAATGTTCAAGCACAATTCCAATTTTTTCCAAATATTTTTCCTGCGAACATGTTTCCTGCGAACATGTTTGATTTTAATACTTTAATTACCTTTTTGAAGTGAGAGTTTTGGCTTCACTTGAGGTTTAAACTCATCAAGTATATGTTTCACTCTTTTTCTCTTAAACTAGAACATAACTTTTCTCTCTTAAGCTGCCTTCAGCTACTATGTCTGTTTTTTTGTTTATCAGTGCCTCTCCTGTGGTGGAATGAAGCATTAGAAAGATAAAGATACTTTCTGAAAGGATTGCCTTCCGGCCTCTTACGTTACTGAGCAGTGTGACATGTCAAGAGATGCACAGAGGAGGCTGAAAGACAAAGAAGGATCTTGCCTAAGGGCTTCGCTTGGCCTTATCGGGAAAAGAAAGATTTTTATGAAACAGGGTCTGAAAAAGGAAAGGAGAGGATATTTCTTAACCCCGGCATGTGCATGATGCACTATGAAACCCTAGAAGAGCAGGAAGGAAAATGGCACCATCACCACCATTTCCAGAGTCCTCATGGGATATTGAGGCATTTGACTCTAATAGCTTTACTGCACCCTGCTCATCATTCAACTACAGCATCCTATCTCAGTGCCTCGGCCACAAGGGCTGCCTCACACAGTGGCCCTCAGTGCCAAGCAGAAAAATCTCAACAGAACAGTCTTATACCAGAAACAAATCTACTCTATATGCACGGTGTGCGCAATTCAAGTTTGAGGATGCACCATAGCAATGTAATACCAGATTAAGATATGGGTAGCACTATACAGACTTGGGGGAGAGTCGAGTTCTTAATGAAACCTGTCAAAACTTAATTCCATTGACAACAATGACAAAAGATGTTCCGGCACATGACAAATTGCAATTTGGAAGTGGAATGAAAGAGGTTTTGCTACTGAATTGGAATTCTGTATAGCATCTTTCAATGGTTTGCAACCACAATTCCGGTGCAAACCACTGAAGAGTAACCCTGTCCTAGAAGGAGGCAGTAAGTGATTTGCAAGCGTAATGGGTCCCTTTGGCAATCAGGTGGGAACCTCAAAGAGCAGAAGTGGTCCAAGCGACCATTGTCTACTTCCCTTGAAGTTTTCCAAAATTGAAAATCCTTTTTTTAAGAAACACCTACTTTTGAAAAAACACTGGCTGCTTTAAAAAAAATAATAAAGGGAAGGAAATGTGTTTTGGAATGCAATCACAGGAATTGTGATTTGCTGTCCCTTGCACGCCATCATCCCAGTGATTGCAGTCAATCGCATGGGATTGCAAGCTGCAGCATGTCTAATGATACTAATTAGGTAGGTCACTTTGCAACATCCTAACAACTTTACCTAATAGTACATGGGTCAATTCGCAAAATCTGATTTCACTTGCAAAAAGGTTGTGCGCAATTTAAAACTACTTTTTAGGTCCCGCGCCTAGCGCAAGACCTCTTGAAAGGGCTTCAGAAAGCTACCCACACACTTGTGCATTACATTAGGCACGGGAGATTAATTGATTTGCACAGAATGTTCAGCGCCCCTGCCGAGATTCAAACCCTGCTTCCCAGCTTCGAGTCCGACCGTTCCAGCCTATAGGCCACATCCTCCGATGAACAGGCGGATAGGTGAGGTCAGGGTTACAGCACATTCATCTTTTCCCTGGGGGTGGGAGTAACCATGGGTGGTGGGCTTTGTTTGGCGAGGGTTGGTCCTACAGTGATTTATTTCGTAGGAGAGGGATGGATATTATGATCCCTTCAACTGAAGCAGTGTGACCGGTATGTCATGGGTTACCCCCCGCGGTTGGTTTGCAGGGGAGGCGAGTGGTTTGTTTTACAGATCGCCATAATGTTGTGCTCCTTCAAAAGTGTTTACATGTCAGAGCCTTGGGGGTGCAGTATGTTCTTGGGTTGTTTCTTTCTTGACCTAGGTTCTTACAGGCCTACTGTTGTCCTGTCCGATTCCCAGCACCCATCTAGCAGGGGCACTCCAGACCTCATCTTGCTCCTTTTCGATGGCTGCTTTTCACTGCCCCAGGTTCTTGTGTACAGCATTTCCCAGCACGACTTCACTGTGTCAGAGTCCCCCTGTCATTTGTATCCATGCTCCCAAATGGAAAACCACTGGAACAACCAAATAACCAGCACTAAATCCTCACCTACTCTGATTCACTTAAAAGAGGCAGTAAAAACTGCCTATTCACTCAGGGTCCACACCTCACGCATGTTTACATTTAGGATTTGGGTGAGCGGTTGTCTAACATGTTTTTATAGATGAAGAACTGTGCTCATTTTATCGACCTCGGAAGGATGAACATCTTAGTGCTGCTAGTTACTTTTAGCATTCTGTCAAGTAAACAGCAGCCCAGTGCTGCTGCTCAAAGTTGGGCCACATTTTAACGTCAGTAGAGCGAAAAGTGACCCCCGGGCCATACTTTGAGAATCCAAGTTATATAACACGCATTCTCAACAAGCATTTGCAATAGGTCTCGCTTTATTAAAGTTTGAGCTATTGGTGTTGCATTATTTAGCAAAGCCAATAGCTCAAACTTTAATAATGCAATACCTATTGCATTGCAAATGTTTGTTATAAATGGAATCTATATACACCTGGCCCATTGTGACCTCTCCTGAGGTTACTAACAAAAGAGCTAGGAAGATAAGCATGGATCCCTTTGTTCCTGAAGTCCAGAAGCCAACCTTTCTTTTACAACCAAGACATCAGCAAGACCTCTAGCACACAGCTAAGGTGGTGCTCCTCACAGTGGCCCCTACTAACGCTACAACTAAAGAAATACAGGACATTTGAGTCTCCAGATCAAGAAGCCTCCCCTTTTCAATGGTAGCACCAAAATACAAGATGTTGCTTTATCATCAATTCTCCAGATAAAGGGAACGGGAATGCGGGATCGCGTGGAAAGAGAGCATGACATGCAGAGGCAGCCTCATTCTGAGCAGCGAATCCCGTTTTACTCCCTGGACATTCTGATCCAGGCCAACTGGACCCAACTGGACTCAATGTAGTAACTTGCAGATCTGCTTAGAGGGCTTCAGTGTGACTCAGAGAGCAGAAACGATCACTTCAGGGCTCAGACAGAGCTAATAGTCTATGAGTATGTGAATTTCACTCAAATAGTATCCTGACTGCTTATCTACATCCACAATACAAGGACAATGTATTTTTCACCAAACTCAATGTGAATTCTTTACGATGAGAGCACTCATCAAATCTAATCGTTTTATCTGTTTTAACATCAAGCGAGGTTAATTGCTCTTTGGTTAAGTGGCGACTCTCCTACTGGGAGATATACGCGGTGCATTTGTAACATTTGTTTGTAGACTGTGGGCTTCATGCTTCACAGTTTGCCGGGCGCACGCTCAAGAGAACAGTGTCTCCCGCGTTGGTCATGCGCTCGGGCGCTCTGGTAAATACTGGAACAATGCAGGGCAGCCCTCTCAAAGGGGGTTTGTTATTACATTTACCTTTGGGTTTACAAGAAGGATTCCTCTCTTTCCTTCACTGCGCAATATATGTGGAAAACATCGAGTATCCACTATTGGCGCCTCATTACCGTCTGCGCATGCGCGACGGAGCAGTGTCTCCTATCGCGTTTTCGCCTTGTTAGACGCTACCGGGAGGAAGTTATTTAAATGCTTGGGGCGTCCCTATCGACACCTCCTCTTCCGCTTGGCCAATATGCCGGGGCACCGACGGACAGGTGGGTGTCTCAATGATTTGTCTTCCTGGTGATATTAGACCAGGCAAGCTGCACCAAGAATACAAGACTAAATGTAGTTTAAATGGTCCCAGCTCTCTGCATGGTTGAGCAGTCTCAGGGTACTCTTAGGACCCTTATCCCTTTATATTGAAGAAGCCTGTGCTTCTGGGTAGCCCATTTGGTCACCATTGAACTTTTTCTAACAACTTTTTCTAACCTCTCCTATCATTAGCATGTGTTTGGGATGTAGTAGTTATATGTTCATTTAACTGTATGAATAATTTTTTTTTTTAAAACTGTTCATAGACAATCCCTAGGGTCTACATTAAGTCTCACGACATGAGACATTTCGCAACATATGTGATTTCTGATATGTTATCAGAGATAGGCTTTGAGGACTTTGGTTTGGCAGAGGGGTACTTACCACACGTTTGTTAGGTTCAGTGTGTAGAGCGATTGGCTTGGGCACCGTAGAGTTGTGTACTTACTGTGTTCTTTTTCTACACCATAGAGCGGGGCCTCATACTCCCGAGCGGTTGCCGGGTGAGGTGAGGTCTTCACCCACACAAGGCTGGGTGAGTACCACTTAGAGGAAATGCCTCTGGGTGATTAAGTTATTATGCTTTATCTTACATATGCGGAATACAAAGTATTCATGCAGGTGTGTTCCTTGTATACGGTCTCTCTGTATCCAGGTGGTTGTGTATATGTTATTCAGTGTTGTTGTACAATCATCTTTTGTTTGTTGACAGGAAGAAGATAATCTTCTCCCACCAGTGGACGCCTAAAACGTTTGAATTTCTGGTAGATATGTATCAGTTTTTTACCCAACATATCACTTGTGGTTATAGTTGCAGTAGCGATCTTATATTTATGGTCCTGAAGAAAGCCTGGATAATGTCCCATAGGCTGAAACATGTCGACCGTCCTGCACAGCGCCATAGGGTAGATTCTTCACCAGGCGTTTTTAACTTTTGACACCCAGGTTTTCTGTATGTACACTGTGTCAGAGCCAGGGTAGTCAATTTTATTTCACCATTATCACTTGAGCACTGCACATCATTTTGTCCACTTTATGGCAAACACTATGACTAGATTACTGACACCCATTTCCACAACAGCACTATATGGCCAGATGTGGTATGGTATGATCAACGAGTCCCACGTGACGTAAACTCCACCAAAAAGGGTGGTCTGATGGGATTCTGTCTAGTTATCTGTTGCCAATAACTACCAGCGGCACTGATGCACATATGCATTCTATTTGTTTCTTAGTCACTGGTATAGTTACACACCATTGTTTGACCTGGTCTGCTTTGTTGTATGTTTCATAGTCTAATAGCCTGTGCGCATTGGCACAGTCTATGTTTGACGTGTGGGTGAACGGCTGCGTTACGCCTCAAACAACAAGAGATAATACAAGAGCTACCATTCTCTGACAGGACACTCTTGCCGCATAAAGCCAGGAGAGGAGATCTAGAGAATGAAACAAGAAGCAAGGCCTTGCAGTCGGTGTAAACAGAGGAAAGACGGGTGCCCAGGGTCGAGCTCGGCGCATAGCGCGAGAAGGCTCGCACACAGAAGACGTTGTTCTCAGGTTTCTAAATGTCCTCTGAGGGTGGGGGGCGAGGCCAAGTGCGGACGGAAGATGGCCAAGTAGTGCCCTAGCTCCGGGGTTTGTCCTTGCCCCACAACTATCCTGATTCATCATCCGGCTCGTCCATCGACATTTTCAGGTGTCGGAACTGCAGTGGTGTTCAACCCGCCGTCCCGGAGCCGCCGCACATCTCGGGGGGAGGAGATACCTTCCCCATAATCCTGAGGCCTACTTTACTGTGTAAGCCGGGGCCCACACTGATCATGACGCCAGGGGGAGGCTAAATCTGTCTGGCCCCTTTGTGTGGCAGTGCCATGAAATGGAGGGGCCGCCGCTGACCTGCAGCGGAGCTGGGAAGAGGTGCTCTCCGCCCGCGGCAGGTGCAGTGACGGTGCGGCTGGCGGTGAGGCCTTGCGATTCCCATGCCTGTGGAGCTCCAGGGGAGAGACCGGGCTGGTCGGACATTCTCGGATTAAAGGTGCCGCTGCGACTCCTCCTTCTATTACCGCGACCGGGTGCCTAATGCCCGCGGCGGCGAGTTCTGGGCCGTGCGCTGCTCCTGATGAAGGATTGCATGACAAGCACCAAGCATATAGCGCATCCACCGCAGTTTGATTAATGGTGGCGGTGCGCACTTAAATACTGTGGCCATTCTTTGCCTACATCATTGGAGTTGCATCCGCTAAGTACTCTGCTCCAGCAGTGACCCTAAGCATTGGGCAATTCATCTTTTGGAGCGCTGAAGAGGGCCCCCGTCCCTGAGAACTTGGGGAGGGCTTTGAATGAGTGCTGGCCCCCCCTGCGATACCCAGTCTTCTTTGAGCAGGAAGGGCTGAGGCCAGTGTTCAGGGGGTCAGCACAAGACAACTGCGAGGCTGACACACGGCGGATGCCCCTGAGGCCTGTGACTCCCTTGGCGAATTTACCTCCCTGGGCGATTACAGCTGCCAGCGACTGGTTTCTGGGTGCATATTCCCCTCCTGGGGGGGAACAGACATTGTGACTGAGGCTCTACCCAGCTGGCTTTGCTGTCAGGACTGTGGGAGGCGTCGCGTCAGCCCACTCTGAGTGCCCTGGTCTGGTTGGCAATTTGCATTGGACACCACCAAGGGGCGCGTCCAGGGCGCTGGATCCCGCGGGATGAAGCCGGTCCAGACTAACAAACTTGTCTGCTATACAGTCTCCAAGGATGCTCGGTGGGGCAGACTGTCCAAAGTTGCCGTCAGGGGAAACTCTGGGGATGATGAACAGAAACCCTCCCTTAAAGATGTCATGGAGGCCATTACTGGAGTCAAAACCTCCTTGGATACCGTAGTGATTGACGTTAATCTTATTAGGGCCGACCTTGGAAAGCTTAAAGAGAAAGTCAAGCGAGTAGAAATCACGACCTCCAGTCTCGTCAACAACATCTCACAGCTCCATAGTGAGGTCCGCGAACTTCATGATTCCCGCACCTTCATGGACCTTAAGTTGGATGACTATGAAGAACCGCTTTGGCGCAATAATCTTCGCATTCTGGGAGTTCGGGTGAAGGCTGAGGGGCAATCCCCAGATCTATTTGTCGAGGACCTCATCCTTAAACACCTCAAGCCCAAGGGACTTAGTAAGTTCTTCGTAATTGAACATGCACACAGTGTCCCTGGCGGCCGTCCCAAACCGGGCGCTCCCCCGCAGCCCATGCTGACTCGAGTTATGAACTTTCACAACAGGGATGTGATTCTCCAGAACTCTAGAGCAGGGGCCCTCCTTTGCTAGAAAACGCCGACATCTTCTTTCCGGACTTTACACAAAGAGTCCAAAAACAGAGGCGTTCATTTCTCTCTGTGAAGCGCGACCTGAGGGACAGGGGCCTGAAGTACTCGATGCTGTTCCCAGAACGCCTCCGGGTTGAGGCGGAGGGGAGAGCGTGGTTCTTCAACCAACCGGAGGCAGTGGCAGAGTGGATTGAATTTTGAGGTTCAAAGGGTCCTACAGATCGTAACTCTGGAGAAAATGCGGACGCTCGACCTCCATGAGACAAGACTTGGAGCATGGCAGCCCGACGCATCCTCAAGATCATAACAGGTGGGATGAATGTGGAGGGTATTTGGCTAAGCGACTCGTATGGCAGCTGTTACGGGTGATAAAAATGTTAAAATCTTGAGCTGGAATGTTAATGGGTTAGGGGACAAAATCAAACGAAGTGTTGTTATCCAGTATATTAAGAAGCATGCTCCAGATGTAATTCTACTTCAGGAAACACACCTGGTGGGGAACCTATGTAAGGCGATGCACAGAGGGGATATAAAATGGTTGCCTACTCTGGGTTCACATCAGGCTCCAGGGGGGTAGGTATTATGACAAGAAACGCGTTTCCACTAGCGGTGAATTCCACGTGGGCGGTTAATCGAGGCAGGTACGTTGGTGTCTCCGGGATGTGGGAGGGTCGGGTTCTTACCCTCATGTCCGTATATGTCCCTCCAGGCCTGCAGGGAACAACGTTTGCTAACTTGGGTGAGGTCCTCCTCACCATTGCAGAAGGGCTCTTAGTAATAGGGGGTGACTTCAATGCAGTGGTTTCAGGTACATTAGACAGGTACCCCCCAAGGGAGGTGAGGCCATCGGCTCGGTGGTTGACTGACTTTCTTGGGGCAATTGGGCTAGTTGATGGATGGAGAGTGTACCATCCGAGTCGATACAACATATCTTTCACTCTGGGGCGCACCACAGTCTCTCCGTTTAGACTATTGTCTCATTCCTGCCACGCAAGCCACCTACATAAACAAAATTAAACACTTGGCTAGGGTTATTTCCGATCACTCGCCCCTTTGGGTCCATTTGCTCCTCGGTCCGGGCACGGTAGGAAGGTTAGCCCCTATTAACCGTTGGTACCTGCTCAACCCTAACATTCGTAAAGCTTTTATTAAGAACATTGACAAATATTTCACTGCAAATGTGGGGTCTGTGTCCTCTTACCAGACCCCATGGGAAGTGTTTAAGACGGTGATTCGGGGACAGGCCCTTTCTCTAATATCGGGCTCCAAAAGAGATAAACAGAAGGAAGTGCTTGAGCTCGAGGCTGATATTTACAGGCTAGAAAGCGACCTGGAATTTGGGGTGATGCCGGAGAAGCTTCATTTGCTGAACCTGAAGCAACATGACTATAAAACTTTGGTCTCCGATCGGGCCAAGGCCCTCAGTAGGGAGCAACAGGGCAGAATTTACGATCTGGGAGATAAAGCCGAGAAACTCATAGCATGGCTAAACAGAAAGGAATGGGCGAGCCGGCTGGTCCCAGAGCTTGTAGTAGAGGGTGGCGTCACCATTATGGAACCTCAGGACATAGCCGATAGATTTGCTGGTCATTTTCAAATGGTTTACACTTTAGTGAATCCACACTCAGAAACAGCCTTGCATGACTTACTTCGAGATATTAAGCTCCCCTTTCTCTCGCTGGGGGATTGAGACTTTATGGACAGTCCTCTTACGACTGATGAGATTGCCCTAGCGATCCGCACTTTAAACTCCGGGAAAGCACTGTGCCATAACGGACTCCCCATTGAACTTTATAAACTTAAGCAGACAAACTTGCTCCCTATCTGAAAGCCATGTTTGAAGAATCTGGGGAGGCGGAAATGCTCCCCTGGGAGCAAAGGATTGCCACCATTTTCACTATCCAAAAGGAAGGGAAGGCTAAAACAGACTGTGCCTCATATTGGCCCATCTCTCTACTAAATGCAGAACCTAAGATATTAGCCAAACTACTGGCTAACCACCTGATGCAAGTGATCAGTGGCCTAGTGCATTCAGATCAATCTGGCTTTATGCCCCATAGAAATATGGCCCTCAACCTACGTAGAGTCCACGGAGAGGTGGATAGAGCCCACACAGTCCGAGAACCGGCTGTGATCGAATCACTAGACGTGACCATGGCCTTTGACACTATTTATGGGCAGTCTTAAGGAAGTTCAGATTTGGTCCAAAATATATTCACTGGGCGCATCTTTTATACTCCGAACCGCTAGCTCAAATGGTGGTAAACAACAAAGTGTCTGCTATTTTTTCGCATTAGTCAGGGAACTCGACAGGGCTGCCCCCTATCCCCTCTTCTTTTTTCCTTGGCCTTGGAACCCTGTGCTGCTTGGATCCCTTGGGATCCGATGATAAAGGGGCTGCAATGGTCCCCCGGATGGGAGGACCGCATATCTTTGTATGCAGACAACATTCTACTTCATTTGGCCTCCCCTAACAAATCTCTTACAGTAGTATTAGATATCCTTACAATCTTCTGCAGGTTCTCTGGACTCTCCATCAACTGGGGAAAATCCCTACTATTTGTCTTGAGCGGTGATCCCCCTGTTCCACCTCGGGACTGTCAAATACAAATCAACACACCCGCACACCGCCAAACTAACCTCCACGAGGGAATGAAGTCCGTCGCCAAGTGGATGAGAAGCAGCCGTCTGAAACTGAACTCGGACAAGACGGAGGTCCTCATCCTAGGCCCCCACCCACTCTGCGTGGGATGACTCCTGGTGGCCGTCCACAATGGGAACAGCTCCAACACCCACGGACCACGTACGCAACCTAGGATTCACCCTCGACTCCTCCCTCTCCATGTCAAAGCAGGTCAACATCATCTCCTTCTCCTGCTACAACACCCTCTGCATGCTTTGCAAGATCTACAAGTGGACCCTGACCGAAACAAGAAGAACAGTCACCCAAGCCCTCGTCAGCAGCAGGCTGGACTACGGCAACGCACTCTACGCAGGAATCCCGGCCAAACACCTACGACGACTACAACGCATCCAAAACGCCTCCACCCGACTGATCCTCGACGTCCCCCGCCGCACCCACATCACCTCCCACCTAAGAGACCTGCACTGGCTCCCCGTCAGCAAGAGGATCACCTTCAAGCTCCTCACCCACGCACACAAAGCACTCCACAACACTGGACCAGCCTACCTGAACAACAGACTCAACTTTTACACCCCCGCCCGCCAGCTCCGCTCCACCAGTCTCGCCCTTGCCGCCGTCCCGTGCATCTAACGAACAACCTCCGGCAGCAGATCCTTCTCCTTCCTCGCCGCCAAGATCTGGAACACCCTCCCCACTCATCTGCGGCAGACCCAAGACCTGCTCACCCTCAGAAGGCTCCTCAAGACCTGGCTCTTCGAGCAGTAGCAGCACCCTCCCTCAGCGCATTGGGACCCTCACTGGTAAGTAGCGCGCTTTACAAGTTCACTGATTGATTGATTGAACAAGGCCGGATTTAAATATCTGGGAATTTTCATCTCCCTTGATCCCTCGGTTCGTTATGCCCAAAATCTTCTTCCCCCTCTTCGAAGACTCAAAAGTGACATTGCTAGCTGGAAGACACTTCCTATCTCACTTCTGGCAGGTCCGCCCTATTCAAATTGATGGCCTTACCGCGATTCTTCAATGCCCTAAAAAACACCTTAGACCTAGTTCCAGCTCATTACTTTAGGGAAATTGAGGGCCTGCAAAGAGGCATATTGTGGGATGGTAGACCCTGAATTACCCTTAATAAACTAACGCTAAACTGGTATGACGGAGGCATTAGCCTTCCAGAAATCAAGAAATACTATTGGGCATCTCAACTGGGGGCCATTAATCATTGTACATATGGGCGTGCGGATGATCCGGGTTACGCTATGGACAGGTGGCCCTTCCGGGAGCCACCTACGGCAGAGCATTGTATTCCCAACCTAAAAGAATTGTGTTAACGGGCCCCACAAAACATTCAGTTCAAATTTGGCAAGACACCACCAACTCATTTGGTTGGAGACGTATATTGACTTTGGCCACCCCTCTTTGGGAATCGGAGCAGTTAGGTGATCTATGGAAAACGAAGGGCTTCGATAGGTGGGATCTGATCGGTATCACGGCTATCAAGGATATCTGGGGTACAGAAGGGATCAAGTCCTTCAGATCGCTTCAGAGCAAATATGAGCTTGCAAACGCCGAGTACTTTCGCTATGCGCAGGTCTCACACTCACTCCAATCATTGCTGCCTAGGGACTTCAATCTACCGGAGGCCTCTCCCCTAGAAGACAAAATTCTAGACGGTCACCTGCCTGACAAAACAATTTCAATATTATACAAAAAGTTAATCAACCACATGGCAGACCCTCTACAGACATTGTGTGATAGGTGGACACAGGACGGGATAGAATTAGATGACGAGGATTGACAAGTGGCAATATCTTCCCCTAAAGAGGTGGCTATTCAGGCATGCTTGTGACTGGTACAGCTTAAAATCCTTTATAGGATCTACGTCACAGGGCCCCGGTTGGTACACATGGGGTGGTCGGACATAGGCGACTGTAAAAGGGGTTGCAGCCTCACTTCATGCACACCATCTGGGAATGCACACATATTACTTCTTACTGGCTCCAAATCGACACCCCAATCAATGAGGTGTTACGTGTTTCTCTCCGTCCGGAAGCACGACAATGTATTCTAAATATTTGGGAGCCCACAGACCTGAACACTTCCCAGGCGCAACGGGTTACTCTAGGGTTTATCTTGGCCAAACAAAACATCGCTCAACTGTGGGGGGCAACGCATCCGCCCACCCACCTGGGAGAATGACCTTGATTAGTGCATGTTTAGAGAAAAAAACGGTATATCTGGCAAGGAGGTGTCCTAGGAAGTGGTCCCGTATCTGGAATCCATGGAATGCATATAGAGGGGAGATTTGTATACCGCCTCGAAGTGTTTAACATGATGACCCCGTGTCCCCATGATATTCCTCTCTATGATGAAGTCAATGTATCCATTCACCCATACATGCTGTAATGTGTAATCTGTGCGACCCTCTGCACTGTACTGTGTCGCCGATGTGCGTTTCAATAAAAAGATTTATTAAAAAAATATGTCCTCTGAGGAGAACTAGAGCCATTTAGAGAGAATGAAACAGGCTAAATGGTTGTTTTCATACCTGTAAATTATTAATACAAACTTCAATCAGAATCGGCGTAGTAATACTAGGCATATGCGGATTCACTCTAGCGCCTCACCTGGTGTGAACAAACTGTTGAGATCACGTATTACAGCTCTAAAAGAGGGCCGGAAGTCCGGCTCGTAATCCATGCAGCTGTTTATCAGATTCGCCAGTTCCATCCACTTTGGAGCCGGAAGCTGATGCCGGTCTTCATAAAACTGTAATTTCTGTTGTGAAACAAAAAAACATAGTTAAAAATACTAACACCGGAGAACTGACAGCAAACAATTCTGCAGTTCGTACTACAAAGCGAGGCAAAAAGAAAGTTAAAATGCCACATGTTCTGAGAGATGTCTCGGTATTCATCTATCTTGATAATTACTTACCCTCTGAGAATCCAGCGCATGCAGCGGCTTGTCTCCCCCACTGCAGATCTCCCACAAGGTGGTGCCAAAGCTCCATTTATCAGTTGCCAGGTTCAGATGTTTAGCACTTTCAGTGCATTCAGGCGGCACCCACGGAATTCTCTCTAACAGAACTTAAAATAAACAAAAAATCGGACTTTAGAAGACCATAGTGCCCACGGTGCTTGACGCTGTTTTGCAATCAGAGCAGTAGGTATTGGTATGGGTAAGCTAGTTATCAGAATTCTCACAGAACCAACTGAAAGATGCATGAGCAAACAGAGAAGGGACCGATAAACTTACCATCAAATACAGCCATGAAAGTTGCACAGTTTAAACTATAACTACTTGCAATTGTAGTCAGTTTTCTATTGGTGTGAACGTAAGTTTGTGAAATCAGCAATTACAGGGGGCACGTGATTAAGATGCCCTCAGTGATGACGGGGAAGTTGGCCGAACGCTGGCTACGTTCATTAAACAAAATAATACATCAGCGTTGGGCCAGGAATGCTACTTGAAAGGTAAACAGGCATGTACACCGGACTGGATATTAAACTGGTCTCCTGACTTTTACCGCATCACACTTATCTAGTGTGTGCAGAAGCTTAGGCCCGTCCTTGGTAATTCAAGGTCTTGAACTTGGTCTGTGACCTGGAGGGAAGCACCAAGGTTGCCCTTAGGGACCTTGGACTACTGTCTGTTCCTTGGGTGCATTACTTAAAATGCTGGTGGCATTGTAAAGTGTTTCGTGAATCAGTGATACTGACTAGACCTTTTTCTCTGTGACAAGAAAAGCAGAGCCTACTAGCCCATTTGCATGTATAGTTCCTCTGTTATTTGGAACACAACATCTTGTGCTGACATCCTGAGGCCTTGTTGAGTGCTTGTATGTGCAATGAGTGTGTAGTATATGTTTAGTAGTAGGACTATGTGTGTTGTGTCAGTGTGTATACTGGGACCATTGGGATCCATTTTGGAGGCCACTGGGTTAGCAGCACACAACATGGTGGATGAGGACAGCTTTCCCAGACACTATAAGTGTATTGCTTGCATTCGTCTGGCTGGAATAGAGATCCGGGAAGTGAAGATGGAGTCATTCATACCTTTAGAGATTCAACAAGGATTTTTTTTTTTGTGCAAAATCTTACTAAGTTCTTCCTGAGCACTGACATTTGGTAGATGTTAGGGTGAGAGGCGTGACAACAGTTTCTGCTGTTCAAGGTCGAGACGTTTTGAGGGAGCACCTGCCCATTTGCCTATCACGATTACAGCTTCAGGGCAGAAGAAGATAGCCAGATGCAGGGATCTCACACTTCATTGTGCCCTTGTTTTGGATACTCTTGTTCAGAGCCAGACTCATTCCTCCATGCTGTGAGAGCCATCGCCTTGCACAAAGGATGTGTCTGAAAAGTAGCCAGAAATGACATTGGAAACAGAACCTACAAAAACGGTCCTGAAACCTCAGACAGTAGATCCACATCTCTTGTCTGGAAAATGTGTATACATGTGTGATCCAATCTGACCTATATTTCTTTAATGCAACCTTTTACGTTCCAAAATGCTAACTACTCAACATTACTGTACACAAAATCTCTGAAATTATCAGAGACATTTTTATTCATTCATTATTTTGCATCTCTGTACATTGCATTTTTATCAAAGTGATCGCGTTTTGATATGTGGGTGCATGCGGTCACCCGATATGCATCGAAAAGGGCCCTGGAAGAGGTCCTGTCTTCACAGAGCGGTTACAGCCTCTTATGAGTTTTTAAACTACCGTACCTTGGCTAGCATACCCGTAGTGTGGGTGAACATTAAATTATGCTGCCGAGTGGGTACTACAGAAAACACTCTCATATTATTGGGAACGTGGGATTGTTAAATAGCTAGGTTCTTAATACTTAAGGACTTCTCCTTACCTCCACAGTCTTTGAAGCCTCAGACAGTCCCCTTATAAGGTTGAATCTCTTCTTCTTTTTACTATGAATGAGAGTAGTGTCACTGGTAAGCGTGAGCCTGTTTGCGGGGTGATATATGTTTTTCAATGAATTGTATATTGCATTATTCAAAAGGTAATACATTGTATAGATAATGTCATATGTATAAATGTATGATTTTGTATAACTAACGTTTATAAAAAAAAGAAAAGAAAAATATTTCCCCAAAAAATATATAAAATGTTTTTATGTATATATGTAAGAAAAAGTTTGATAAAAATGCAATATAATGAACAATATACAGAGATGCAAAATAATGAATGAATAAAAACTTCTCTGATAATTTCTGAGATTTTCTGTACAGTAACGTTGGGTAGTTGGCATTTTGGAACCTACAAGGTCGCATTAAAGAAATATAGGTCAGATAAGAGGATTTGCTGTTTGTTAGCCCTTGTTTTTCCCCCCTCCTCTAGGACCTAGAAGCAACTCAAGGGGGTGCCTTTTTGTCCCTTTACATATGGGATCCAAATCACCTTGCTTTGTTGGAGTTTTAAGTTCTTTGACAAGAAAGGGAGCGCAAAGTACTCAAAGAGTGGTTGGTATCTACCTGATTGCCAGGCTACCAGAGGTGATGGGACATCACTTGTGGTACCAACATTCCAGTGGAGGAGGTGAGGGCATGTTTGAAGTGCTGAGAACCCATCCACCTGAGAGAGGGAAAGAGCATGCTTGCAGGACACAACAATGCTTAGTAGGAGAAGCTTAGTATGCTCCCATCACAAGGACGTACTCTGAAAAAGTGGACTATCACAGAATGCAAAGCAAGGAGTGACCTGTGCTGTGAAGTGTTCCCCCTTTCTCTTCTCTGAATGGTTCCTGAATAAGCTACATGAAGGCTTTTTAAGGCCAAATATCATCATGTCCAGCATAGGCTTGAGACACTGGTGCTGCCGCTTCTGAGGTCAGTAAGCAAAGCTGCATCACCACCAAAAAGGGACGCTCTGATGGGCCTTGAAGGCTGCACTTGCAAATCGGAGTACCTGGCTGCAACTGGTTGGGTAGGCCACCGCTGCTGAAGAAGAGTGTTGCCACGCAGGTCTGTACCGCCAACATCATCCAGCCATCCGGAACTGAAACCTTTTAAGTTCAAGAAGGGCTGAAAACCTATGCTATTTCCATCAGTGTAGTATGGTTGACATTTGCACCCCGAAATCCACTTTGTCCTACTTGCTCACAAATAATATTTGGTACAGCGCCAGGATACACCAATATGGGGCGGCCGTATTGCACTACATCAATGCATAAATATGAATCTTTATCTCAACGCAAGGCTGTTCCTGCAGTCCACACAGAATAGCCGCTTCTGCAAGGTTTGGAGTGTGAACCACACTGGAAGGCCTGTTCCTTCCTCACTGGTAGAACACAGCTAGTCAAACTACCACCGTTCCTCTCGAAACCCACGGATATCAGCTGCTGAGTACCCCAGGGCTCCTCCGTGAGCCCAAGCCTCTTTAACGTCTACATGGTCCCGCTCGCAGCCATAGTCAGGAATCACAGATTTAACATCGTCTCCTATGCCAACAACACCCAGCTGATCCACTCCCTCAGCAACGAGCCCACAATTGCCAGAAACAACTTCCACGAAGGGATGAAGGCCGTCGCTACCTGGTTGAGAGATCGGTGCCTCAAGCTCAACTCGGACAAGACCAAAGTCTTCCTCCTGGGGCCCAGCACCTCTGCTTGGGATGACTCCTGGTGGCCCGCCGCACTAGGAACCGCCACACACCCACGGACCACGCTCAAACCCTCTGCATTATACTGAGCTCCTCGCTCACAATGAACCGTAAGATCAACGCCATTTACTCATCATGCTTCCACTTTCTTTTCCTGCTTCGAAAGACCTTCAGATCGAACTCTACTGAGGCCAGAAAGACGCTCACCCGTGAACTCATCAGCAGCAGAGTCTACTATGGCAACATACACTACGCAGGAGTCACCCAGAAACTCCACAGGAAACTACAGAACGTTCAGAATGCCGCAGCCAAACTGGTCCTTAACATCCCACGCCGCATCTCTGAACACCTGCTAGAGCTCTAATGGCTCCAGTCAACAAAAGAGTCATGTTCTAGTTACTCACACATGCCTACTAAGTCCACGACGCTACACCAGAATACCTGAACCACCGCCTCTCATTCCACGTGCCTACTAGACACCTCCGCTCCACCGAACTGACTCTTGCCACCATCCCTGGCACCCACAAGAACAGGACCGGAGGAAGATTCTTCTCCTACCTCGCGCCAAAACCTAGAACACCCTGCCTCTCCACCTCATGCTATCCCCGTCGCTGACCGAATCCAGGAAGGATATCAAGACCTGGCACTTCGGCTGAACCTCAGCTCCCATCAGGACCAGTAGCACCCCCACCTCCCCCCAGCGCCTTGAGACCCTCACGGGTGAGTAGCTGCGCTTAACAAACACTGATTGATTGATTGACTGAGGAACCAAAAGCAGCCCTGAGAAAAATGCTCAAACCAGCCCCACTCCCCTTGTCTCCTCATGCAATCTTTTTCTTTACATGCATCCATTATCTGTCTCTCATTTTCTCCGCTCTTATTTCTTGCATAATTGACCAATGAGTGTATTTGACTCTTCTAAACCTGTGGCTAATAGATGCCCATGCTTACGTAGAGTGTTGGGGACTGTAGCCATAATATCCTCACCAGAGCAGGATGACAGTACGTGAAAGAGTGTGATGCCTCACTGACAAACGCAACCTAGGTTACAACCCTATATTGCATGGTTATTGACTTGTGTAGTATTTAGTTGTGCTGTAAGATTAGAGTACTTTCTTTTACAAAAGGATAATCATGGAGTGAACAATACATCATTGCGTCTATTGTTGGCAGTTAAGTTCTACAGTCTTATCCCCACACTACATCCATAAGCAGCTTGTGACTACTCTACCTCGCTACCCTGAAGGTCAAGTTTGGTAAGAGTTGTGCTCCTACCCCCTCTGCCTGAGCGGTCTCTTAGTTGCCCGCATCGCTCGTAATCCCCCTCACACCAACGGACCACGCACGAAATCTCTGCATCATCCTGGACTCCTTGCTTTCAATGAATAGACTAATCAATGCCGTCTCGTCCTCTTGCTTCCACATGATCCGCCTTCCTCGTAAGATCTTCAAGTGGATCCCCACTGAGTCAAGGAAAACGTTCACCCATGTCAGCAGCATACTCGACTACGACAACGCACTCTACGCCGACACAACCTGGAAACTCCCAAACAAACTTCCGACCATCCAGAACACCTCTGCCAGACTCATCCTGAACATCCCACGCCGAAACCACATCGCCGGCCACCTGAGACCTTCACTGGTTACCTGTAAACAAGAAAATCACCTTCAAGCTTCTAATGCACACCAAGAAAGCCCTCAACAATGCCGGACCAGCATACCTCAACCACTGCCTCTCCTTCTACACTCCCACCAGACATCTCCGCTCTGCCCAACTGGCCCTGGCCCAGGCCCCACGGATCCACAAGACCACGGCTGAAGGAAGATCCTTATCCTACCTCATAGCAAAGACATGGAACTCACTTCCTCTGCACCTCAGGCAATCGCCATCAATGCTGATATTCAGAAAGGACCTCAAGACCTGTCTCTTTGACTAAACCACAGCCCCCCAGTGCCTTTAGACCCTCAAGGGTGAGTAGTAACGTTTTATACGTTTCTGGTTGATTGAAACACTTTCAGCCCAGTGGGTTAAACTGAAGCAAACCTGGCTACACAGTCTAAAAAGCACACGTTTTCCGTTAAATGACCACATGACTTCCCATTGAAAATCAAGCCAAAAGTTGATTGGATGAGCATAGGATGAGGACTGCTCCTCATGAATCAACTCCTCCTGAGGCGTCAGTGTTTGTACCTGCCATGGAGCATAGACCTAGTACAGCTTCCTGTCTGGGGCAGGTGTCCTCCAATGGCATAGCGCTCCTACAGTTACCTTTTTATTTAAAAATTTTCATGCACTCTACAAGAGTGGATGTATCTGCAATCGGTCCCCCTGCCCCACCCCTTCCTCAGGTTACTTTTCACCCCGTCCTCCTCCCGTTATCTGTAGGTGCTGTCCCCTTCCCTGTAACTCCCTCATGCTGGTTTCCCCTGCCCCCAAAACATAAAATTCGAATTGATTGACATGACAATGGTTGTTTTATTAGCAACACCTACCAGACATTCAGCAATATAGAACCAGACATGGTGCCTAGTACTGTAGTGTTCGGTTGTGCATGAGCAACTTAAACCACAAACATTCATAATAGTTAAAATTTGAAATGTCCGTAATAAAAATAACAAATTCATTATCTACAGAAAAAGAAAAGGCATTCTTAGTTTGTTAATTCCAAGAAGCTCAAATGAATCATTGTTCTCAAAAACAAAGCTTCAAATTTACGTGAAATACTTCGCCAATTGTGTTTATATGCAAGTCAATTTCTCAGGAAATAAGTCAGGCAAAAAGAATTTACTGTAAGACACTACCACATATTTTAAAGCTAGCACTCTCGAAGGACCGCGATGTAACGATCAGGAAAATTACAGAAATATTAAATGACATACAAGAAAATGCTTGGGCCTAATTGATACATGTCATCTCATCAAGAAAAGAAAGACCTTTTGGAGTCTGTTCGTATCAAATGATTAGTGGGACATCAACATGAAGACCCTCTATAAATCAGCTCTTAATGTCTTATTTGAACCCTTGTTAGACTTTGCATCATACTCTGTCATCACCAAGAAGGAAATATCAAAATTAATAAAAAAAAGGTCGTCCTTCTAAAGCTGTTGGCCTAAATGGAATACCCGTAGACTTGGTTAAACTTGACGTCTCTTTTTTGGAGTTCATTACTGGAACAGCTATTGCACAATGTCACCAGGACCGGGCAGGTTTCTACTTCATGGAACGGTGCAGTACCTCATCCTATCTACAAAAGGAGATCCAAACAAGATCCAGCCAGCTATCAATTAACAGCTCTCTTAGATTTTGAAGGTAAGCTATTCGCCAAACACTTATTAAATAATCTGGCAATCTTGACTATGGCACAACTTTCAATACCACTAACACAAACTGGTTTCCGCCAGGGCTTCTCAACAGTAATTAACTTTGTGTTATCCACCGACAATGTTTTGTAAGCCAAATTCCGCACTGAGAATGGTCTCAAACTAGCGTGCATTCCGGCCCCTTTATTATTATCTTCGTATATCATTGATCTGAAAGAGTATCTTATATCAGACCTTGGTATTTCACGCAAGCTGGGAGGCAAGGGAATATCACATCCGGCCTACGCTGATGGCCTGGTGGTATTGTCGCTCACCCCAAAGGGCTACCAAATGTTTTAAAACCGATATATACATTTATTTTAGAGACTAGCCTAATTCCCAACCTGTCAAAAAACCTAAATTATGGCATTTGGAAAGAAAAGCAAGTCCATAACGTGGGTTTTAGGAGATACTTCAATTGAAATAGTCAATCAATATGACTACCTTACAGTTACATTTGACAGTAAGCTATCATGGACTAACCACCTATTTACCAAAAATATTTTCCAACCTGGTCAGGGGCAGAGCAAACAACTCTTCTTCGAAAGCACTAAATATGAAACTTATCCCTTACTTACTTTATGCATCACCTCTGTTAAATAACGAGGTCATAGCCAGTCACAATAAAACTTATATGTAATGTGTACGTAATCGTTTGCATCTTCGCACAGACACTCCACACTGTCCTCGGGTTGGAATTGAATCTAAAAACTGTAATGTCACTTCAAAACAGAAATAGTTTGAATTATTCTTTTGACTGTGCAAGGGTGGATCCGTCAACCATAAAATCCTTAATTCATGAGGAACTAAAGAAAACATCATACAAAGACATGGAACTTAACACTGTATTTTCAAAAATGACTCTATAAACATATAATCTACCAGACATAGAGTCGCTGGCAAAATTAACCCAACTGGCACGAAAAAGTATACATTGAGGTATTTTAAACAGCAGACCGAGGGACAACAACTTGGTCAGGTCACAACAATATAAACACATGGACTTTAGTTTCTGAAACCCTTGCCGATCTGCTACATTAAAAAGAAATTCCTAATATTCAGATTGCTCTTCATGCTCATTTATGAATCTCAGGGGAAATTAAATTCAGCGCTTAAAGGAAAAACTGCTTGTTGATTGTGCGGACTTATTGCACATTTTATATATCTGTCCCAAACTTTTATATTTAAGAAAAATGCACCTACGACCGATTTTCAATAAGGCAAAACATAAGATCAACTGTAGAGGCTGTTAGATACTGTTTTAGAATCAAAGATAAAAGTGCAATTGTAAGGATAATTTCATTTTTAGATGACGTTTACAAAGAATTAGTCTCAAGAGGTCAGTGGCAGAAAGAACCTGGCTAAGTCGAAAAGATCTCCCCTTGGGGTTCAATACAGTAAATACAAGCACTCCAATCGTTTACACCTCTTGCCTTTGTTATGATAACAAATGGTTTCTAAATATGTGTCTTTGGGAGAAATCTATTTGTCTTGAAGTAGGTGGTTCTAAATGTTGGGCACCCACCGAAACGTGTTGATGCACACGTGGAACTATGACAAACAGTAGATGTTGGCTATCTGGAAATAATACGTATATTTATTAATACCAAAAACAGAGTAGTATTTGTAAAGAAAGATATGCTTGTCTTTTGTTTTCTCTCCCTATGAGTGAAATTTTGTGATTTTTTGTTCATGCTTGTTTTTTCAAACAAGAGAAGATTTGTTTAATGTATTTTGAATTGTTTTTAAATTGCAGATATATCTTTGGAAAAAACCTATAGGTTCTATTTTGTGATGCCTAGACGAATTCTAGCAACAGTTTCTTATGTTGGATAATATTTTTATCGAATAGAGCATTAAAGATCCTTTAAACCGTTACAAGTGTGGTATCAAACTTCAGTAGAATTGGGGGTCAAATCAAAGTGCTGGATGAGATTGAAAGGCAAAAGGAGTGAAAGTTTGGAGTACTTGTTGTATTTACTTTATTGAGCCCCAATGGGAGAACTTTTTGTCTCAATAGTCTAGTACGGTGCCCTGTCCCCTTGGATGGTGGGGCTCTACTTACCTTGTTCAGATAGAACCTGGGCCGGTGTAAGATTCTTGAATCTGTCCTTCCACAGGGAGAAATTGAGGGGTTGAAGATTTAAAAGGGTGAAGGCCTTCACTCTTTTTCAGCACTAGGAAATAATAGGATCGCACCCAGTTCCAATCTCTGAGTATTAGAGAGGACTCCAAAAGAACTCTTTTTTCCAAAAGAGCTTGAATATTCTTGCAGGAAAATGGACATATGGTCCTCTGAAAAGCCAGTCTGATGTGGGGGAAAGAGGCGCGTAAAGGAATGGGAGGGCCTAACCACATTGTACTATATGCAAGACACACCTGTCGGATGTCATCACCCATGAGTGATCCTACCTGCGACAGGGTGGTTGTGTGCCTCTAAGGGCAAACTAAAGGTACTTGGATGCTGGTGATGAACTGGTCAGGAACTGTGAAGTTCACTGCCCTTGCTGAGCTGGATGGTCTATGCAGAATCGCCTACCCTGACCTAGAAAGCCCTGTGTGGGAACGGTGGGCCTTGATGCCGTCTGAAGGTGAAACCCTGAAGAACCGGGGTTTAACCCTGCGGCGTCAGGTTCACGCCTAAGATCTTCGAGTTCACCTGTCTTGGTATAAGAGACACGGAATACTTCTGGATGGCATCAGAGACCAAGTTTATTAGCTGCAGCTAGTAACAGTGATCCTAGAAATACATCACGGTGTAAATTCTCAGGAGACTGCTCATTTTACTAAGGCGAGACGTCTCCTTTTATACCCAATATTCACATTATAAATGTACACCCACTGCACAAAATTCTAGCCAATAAGGTACATTTTCAAACAAAGTGTCACATAACAAAAACTCAATTTACAGTATCCCAACCCAAAAGTTAATTATTAGGAATGTCCCAAATTCAACCTCCACAAGCCGGACAAACCTATAATTGAAAGCATAACCCATGTAATGAAGAAACATAAAAAAGAAACGGTAACAGATGCTAAACAAGATAAGGCATGTGCAAGGAAACTAAAAGTTAACTATGTCCTGAACATTGATTGGCAATCTCAGACAAAGATCGATCAAGGAAATTGGCTTTGCAAGATCAGTTTCAGGTGAAGAGGTCAGTTTCTTACAGTTCATTTCAGAGTCAAAAAGAAACCTAGTTAATGTATACATGAACCAAGAAGGCCAGGCCACTTTATTCGCCAGGCTACCTTCACAGGCCTACGTGAGGGCAACACAAAATGGTGGCACAAAAGAAAATGGAGTCAGACTCGTGAATTACAAAACCTCAACCCCTAGCGATACCTTGAAAGGAGTGAAATTTTTTAGCATACTGCCTTGCAGGTATAGAAAGACAGAGGGAGCGCGCACTAGCTCTCCTCTCTTTACTTGAAGACCAAGTCAGCCTTCTCGCCAGAGAGGCAAGACCCATAAAAAGGCATATTTATGACTGATGTCTGAGCACCACCCAAGAAGCTCATGAATCTCATGCATGCCTGGCCCGGAGCACCAAGTTAGTACCAACCAATCTGGTTAAGTAGCCCATTGCATACCAGGTGACATACTTGGTCGCATCCTGGCCATCTTGAATGGAGCGTGTTAAATTGCAGGTAATATCCCTGCTCCTAGTCTGACTGACAATGCATGGGAGTACCTTCAAAGCAAACAGCTTGTGGTAACTGATCCTAGGATGATGGTGGAGGCAGGAAAAGCCCTCTTTACAAACTTTTAAATTCTTTTCAACTCTCTCTCTGGAGGTAGTGGGAAATGAATTAAGATTAACCCTGCTATTGGCGACCTGTTCTACCAGGCTTGCAGAGACAGGGTGTAGCGTTTTAAATGAAGAGTCCTAAAGAGCAGGTCTGTACCAACATGTTCCATCTCTATTTATGGGAGGGTAAGAGCAGGGTTTGATCCACATGCCCATGAGTTTGTCGGCCTAGTTGAATGACAGCAGGAGTTCAGCTGAAGATTGTCTGGGTTGTAACACTTCTCTGAGGACATTGGTTTTTACATCAAGGGATGGCAACTGTAGATCTAAAACTATGCTTGCCCATCAAATTACCAAAACAAATTAAGTAGATTATTTTGCAAAAGGGCCATAGGAGAGATTAGTCCAGTGTCAGGGGAAGTGTCCAACCCACTTGCCTCTTGTAGATCCATATAAAAAGTATTATCTTCATATTGTGGGGAGAATGTGTCCCCACAATCACAAAATGCTAGTTGGCACTGGACTGAGTCCAATTTGAAAATGAATGTGTTGGAGCACTGGAGGGCAACTCAAAGGCAAAGGCACAGAATTGTCAGAGGCAGAATGTATAGGGTCTGGGTGCATAGTAGCTGAGCTTAAGTGTAGCTTCAGCCAAGGTAGAAGCTGATTCAGCAGGGAGTCAATAGAACTATGGGATTGATGTCCTACTCTGGTATCAGTCCTGGCATCAATATTTCAGGAACCACCAGTGAACGTGGTGCTGGGCGTCAATTCCACTCCAGAGTTGGACCTGAATCAGGTACACGAGGCATAGAAAGCACGGAAGGCAGATTGAGCCAGCAGGGTGCCAAATATGCATGAAATGCCCTGATCTATTGAGGCATCACTGACGGACCCAGAAATTCAGTGGTGCATCAGAATCAGCAGTGGAATTTTTTTCTCAATAGGGGACCAAAAGCGAGACCCTGGGGCACCTTGACATCCTCGAATCTTCTCAGACAGAGCATGACAAGGCTGGGACAAGAACTGCTTTGACTTTTGTGTTTATTTTTTAATTTAGACTTCCCAGGAAGTGTCTTTACACTACTTCCCTTGGAGCTCGGCGACCTACTGCTTTGGCCTTGTGGTCCTGGATTGCCTTTGGGTGTATCAGGGCACACTCCTCACACAACTTGGAGTAGGGCCCAACTCCAAAGACCAGAGTCACACCTAATGGGGATCTGTCACAGAAATATGTTATCAATGAGAGAGAGAGGGAAAATCGAGTACACTCTCGGTCCCCCTGGTAGACTAGTATAAACAACAGAAGAGTGTAAATTTGTTAAGTGCAAAAGGAAGAGCATGGAACAGGGTGTACAAATCAATTGGATTTGTGTAGAAGGCCCTCGCTCACCAAAAACTTTATTAGGTAGCAAATCTGACATATTAAAAACTATGTGTAGGGAAATTACCAAATAAATTGTTTGGCAATTTCCACTTGAAGTGGGGTCAACATGTTTCTGCCCTTCATGTATGATTTACTGGGCATTTGTCAGGACCATGGGAAAGTGTACCTCGGCGGTATGGGCACGCTAAGGCTCACCCTAACCTGAGAAACATGTTGACCCCACTCCAAGTGGAAATAGCCAAACAATGCATTTGGTAATTTCCCTACACATTGTTTTTAATATGTCAGATTGGCTACCTAATAAAGTTTTTTCGTAAGACACAATCTGGTCATTTTTAATTCACCACACTCACAACAATCTTCACAAAAAATCCAGCTCGGCAGTAAATCTGGCATGGTAGCACACCGGGGAGGCATTTGGCTTCTCCCGGTGGGGCCCAGTGATGAAGCATGTCACCAACCTGGTTGGTGAGTGAGGGCCTTCTACACAAATCCAATTGATTTGTACATCCTGTTCCATGATCTTCCTTTTGCATTTAACGAATTTACACTCTTCTGTTGTTTACACAAATATGTTAGCAACGGTCCCTACGAGACTTAAACACTATAGTTTTATTAGGGGACTTATTCCCTTGTGCACTAGAAAGACATTTTGCAGAAAAAAAACCTCACCAACTGATAAGAAAAAAGTAGGAGCTAGTTCTGATCAACATAGAAAGGCACTTCAAGAAAGAAACTGATGTCAGAAAGGTTGAGTGGCGCCTAGATGCAGCTTGAGTGTTCACTTCTGGAACAGAGTTGATACGGAGCTGCATGATGCTACCTACTGACAAGCAGGGGATATGCTGGAAATTCTTATCAATACAGTCTGGCACCTAGGGATATGCTAATGATAAGGAATCTGTGGTTAGAAAATTTATTAGAAAGTCATTTCCTACACATACTGTGGTTTTGCTCTGCTCTACCCTGTACTTTGCTCACCGATGAATTTTGCTCAACACTGTGGTTGATCTCTATTGCACACTATGGTTTAGCTAACCTAATTTACTTCACACGGTGGCAATGCCGTCCCACACATTTTATGCGATATGGTAGTTTAGCACCACCCTGTGAATTTGTTCCTTAAGTGTGATTTGCTTTATCTACACTGTCATTATGCTCATTGATGTATTTGGTTCATAAATTGTGATTTGCTCTGCACTGTGATCTTGTTCACCGATATAGTTTGCTTCATACTGTGGCTTTCACTTGGATGAATGTTTGCTTATTAATGTGTTTTGTTTGACAATGTCTTCTCTTCTAATTGTGACTGTCCTCCACATTTTTGTTTTCCCTTTCTAAAACAGCTAACACTCCCCTCACTTGGAAACCAACACTATCAAATCAAAAAGGAAGACCTTTTGTTACCAGATCAGATTACAAAACGTAGGTAATAACATCTCAGAATGGCCTATAATATTGAGTCTGGACAGCCAATCTACAAATTTAATAGGCGACACCATAAATATCAACCTACTCGTTTTCACCATAAAATACCCATCAGTACGGATACAATATGCTTCTTCTTCACAGTCTGAAATAAGTCTTGAATCTACTGTGGAAGAAAACTAGAACTGGTTACCATAGCCAGTAACATGAACTTCAAATGAATCTTTGTGAGAATTGGACAATCATGATCTAATCCTTCACCATTAATCTATGCATTTACGGTACACAGTGTGATACTCTCAAGGTGTAAATGTCTCTATCATGACTAGAGAAAAAATAATGCTGACCATCGAAATGGATGACTAGATCACCAGGTGAAAAAACCCCGTTCGCTGTCTCTCCATCACTCACCTACCCCCTGCGCTTCGAAACTGCCCAAGACTTTGCTGCAAGTATGCAGGGTCCAAAACCACATTGAAATGACTCCCTCTGTAACAGAGAGCTACATTCTGCCAACAATACTATCATACTACTATCATCAGCCTTCAAACTGCTAAAGAATGCACCTCCAAATGTCAATGACTACTGTGACTATCGTCAGCCCTATTTG
Source organism: Lissotriton vulgaris (assembly GCF_964263255.1). NCBI lineage: Eukaryota > Metazoa > Chordata > Amphibia > Caudata > Salamandridae > Lissotriton > Lissotriton vulgaris. Next base: position 1,074,454,760 of record NC_141689.1, on the reverse strand, counting down.
CAGCCCTCCGTGCTACATGATCCGTATGCCGACCAAACTCCTGGTTCTGGCAGGATACATTCTGACATCACACATCCATGACAAGACCTAACTCCATGTTCAAAGACCATCTTGTAGGGTTGAATCCACGTGGGCTACTACACTAAAGCCCACTCTTTCTGTCCAGAGTATTCATATCTCTCCTGCCTACAAATGAACTACAAAACATTGTGTTAATGTCAGCAAAGAATACAAAGACCACAGAGCACAATCTCCTCCTCTCTCTGTGATGCAAACCACTCCGGAGCCGACCCATACACACCAGGTCTAACCCCTCCGAATCATTCCTACCTGATTAGTTCACTACAGCAGGTACCACAGTTCATTCCATTTCCACTATCTCCAGAACTAGACACCTCAGACAAAATTAGAGATCCATTTAACCAAGTAAACACAGAAGCAGCTCTTCCTCTGTTACTAGAGACCTAGGACATCAACTCTGACTTCCTGAATTGTAGGTCTGCAGTTTCCTATGCCACGTCTACTTTCATTAGGACACAATGCTGTTGCAGAGTGTTGGCTTGGTGGCAAGAGTGGTCTGCTTTCATAAAATGGCATCTGTGCACTTGTGTTGCGTTTCCAGGTGTGTCCTACCTTGTACTCATGCTCTGAAGTCTGTTTTCGTAACCCCCTAGATAAGCAGCTGTGCCAGTAATGGGTACACGTCCATGCACATGCATTACCATAACAGAGCATGCTGAACACCATTTCACAGCGACACATGGTATAACTTGGGTGAGTAATACTTCAGGAGCAAAGTAAATCTGCAGCACAGCACTAGAGAACTGAAACAAAACATATACAAATATGCAGAATGTAAAGGGCATTCTGTGAGATTCATGTATGCTAATGTGATGAGCATTTGTGAGTAGCCATGTGATAAGGTAAAGCACTTGCCATCATTTATGGGTTCTGGAGTAGCATGCTACTCGCCGAAAAAGGGGTAGTAAGTGCTATATAGATGCAATTACAATACAATGCAATTTTCTCATGCGGTAGTAGTGCTGCACAGGCAAGAGGCTAATCAGGAAATGTTGTCAAAGTGGGCACTGAAATGAGGAAAAGGAACAAACCACTGTGTTTTTATATCTATCCATAAGTCAGTGCAGGTGCATTCTTTTCCCAAAAGCTTTTTTTCATCGACTCACAACAGTTCTCAATTACCTGCCCTGATACAAGGTAAGTACGTGTTTCTTCCTACGTTACTGTACGCCAAATGGTGTTGGCATTTTAGTTGTTAATGCGTTCTAATTTATTTTTGAGAAGCCATTCATCCTTTATGAGGAAACTCATAAAAAAATTAAAAATTTCCATCCCTCCAATCATTATGGATGCTCCTGCTCCCTGGCTTGCAAAAATCAAGCAGATAGAAGCGATTCAGTGTATGGTGTGCGCAACAAATAGTTCCGTTCATAAGACGAAGAAAAAAGAAATGGCTCATTGGAGTGAGTTGCCATTTCTTTGCACCACCAGCCCTGGCCTAACCTACCTATGGCTGGGTTACAGCGGTCCTGGGACAAGGGTGCGCTGGAGTAACGTGCTAACCAGGTAAGAAGGCATTAACAACGAATGCGGGATGAACAGAATTGGTAAAAACAACGACATGGCTGCTTACTTTCTTTTGGCAGAACGGTAATACTGATCCCCGGGTCACTCAGCTTGATGAAAGGAGGCGTTCCAGCCTTCCTGTCTTCTTCTCTAACCAGCAAGATGTTTTTGGAGCACACGTTACCATGGACGAGGCCTTTGTCTTCCTAGAAAATACAATGGACATTTTCAGAGCTTAAGCATTAACGACAACATTTAAAGAATTAGGTCTTCACTAGTAACTTAAGACTGAAAGTTTTAGATCTCGCCTGACAGCTTCTGTCTCGATAGCCTGTTGTTATTCCCCAAAAATCTAACAGAATATACATCCACAGAGGGGCTTTTGTTCAGAGGGATTCATCACTGGTCTGTTAAATTGTCACACACATTTTGGTTTTGCCCATCACAGCAGACATCTGGTAGTCGATCAACCCATCTTACCCACTGTACCCCCTTCACTCTGAGTGACTGCAAAGAGCACATTCACATTGTTCACATCTGCATAGAAATGGTTCCATTCTCTTCAGTATCACAGCTGGTTGAAAGTGTGGTTTCGATTTTATTTTTACATTAACGTGACAGAGCTTTTTGCTTTGCCTGCACTTCTTTTTAACATTCATATTATTGAGTGCTGTTTAAGCTGCACCGTAGCAGCATAGGCCTTGAGTAATTGGTTAGGTGGTTATTTATTCTTGTCTCCTTCATAAATAAATAAAACATAATAAAACGCTTAGCACAACTGAAATACTTCTTATTTAGCCCCTTCGAGGCTAATGACGAGCTGGGCTCGTCATGGCGCTTACCTGCCGTGCGCGGATGACAAGGCCAGCTCGTCATGAAATAAAGTAAAACAGCAATTCCCAGCGCAGGACGGGAAAACGCCTAGCAGCCATGTGGTTAGATAACTTTGCTAGTAAAATGGTTGAATAACAGATTTTCTTTTTTAATTCCACATTTATTTTTTTCCAAGCATGTGGCGGCCAGGTTAGGGGAGGTTGGCCAGGTTTTAGACTCCCCAGGGAAAACACTGTCTGTTCCCCTGCTGCAAGGGTCGGATGGGGACCAGGCTGCCTTTGCAGAAGCGAAAACCGGTTCAGTGACTACAGACCTCAAATTATCGGGGGGAATAAAGGGTTTGTAGAGTCATCAGAAATGCTAGAAGGACAGAACCAGCCTCTAAAGATGGCGAAAAAAAATTACTTGAGTGGTGCAATCCTATAGTATGACCCACAGATATCCACAACTGCTGTTTTAATAGGTGTTAGACCCACCGGGACTGGTTGATAAACACTCAAACTTAAACAAGCATTGAAAATGCAACAGGTCTCACCTTTGGCTAAGTTAAAGCCATTTGCTTTGCTAATGGTATTCTATAGCAAAGCAAATGGCTTTAACTTAATCAAAGGCGAGACCTATTGCATTTTCAATGCTTGTTTTTTTTAAGTTGCTATGGCCTTTTAAAAGCTATTCATGGGTTTACCACACCAACCTCGCCTCTCAACAAACGCTAAGTAACTTATAGACCATTATTCTAGTTGAATAATGTTAGCCACTGCCTGTCCAGCAGCATTAACTCTTTCTGAAGTATACAAGCTGCCATCACGCTTACTTTCCAAAAGGAACCATATTGTGTGTGACATCTCCAGCTGATCATGTTTTCTAAAGCAAATCATGTTACATTTTGCGACTCATAATTTTCTGTTCTGCATGATCCGTTGAGAAAACAGTTAATACTTGCTGGAAATGTCACATATGACAGCTTCTGCTATGTTAAGAACATTTTTCTGAACCTTACTTTAAAACCAAAAGCAGTTTAGGAGATGGGAAGCAGCAGCTGATTGCGTTTTTATGTGTGACTCTTCTTTATAATTGGTGTTTTAAACAGCATACTTCAAAACTCGGCTGTAAATTGTTGCACGCCGGCTTCCTTTAACTCTGGCTCCGTCACGCGCGCGTGCACTGTTTAAAGTGAAAGCACGCCGGAGCCAGAGTTGAAGGAAGCCGGTGTGAACAAGATGGCGGCACGCTGTCCACTGTCCCACGGACCCACGCATGCTGTCTGCTTTGGACAGATGGCAAGAGCAGCCATCTTTGTCCATGCAGGCGTGTGCATTAGCCCACGGTGGAGAATTGATTACAAAAGGTCCTCTCTGGCGAGAGCAGAGCATGCGCTACTTTCACCAGGCAAGACCTAAAAAGGGTAGGAGGGTAAAACAAAACAGGTTACAGGTGGATACCACAGTTCTGAATTGGACACTGCAGATCATAAAGACCTGTGCCAGTAACACAACCTAAAGCAGTCTTTGCAATCCTATTCTTGAACTAGATGCCACCTCAGAGCCATGAATTAAAAAAGCGCGAGTAACTTTGGCAGTGCTGCAAAGAGCACTGCGGGCAGGAAGACTGGCCTTGCACAGGTGGTTCTGCTCACATGGGGACGGGTGCACCAAGAGCTGAAGTTCAGTGCTGAAGTCCTTCAGTTGTGCACAGTGCATACTGAGGCAAAGGTTCCTTGCTTTGACAAGAGACAAAGCATATCATTGCAAGATCGAAGAAATTTACAGAACAAAATGATCTATGGTCTCAGAAGAGAGTTTATGATGTTGGCTGTCCAAAAATGAAACTGCCCTAAACAACGTCTATGAATGGACGTTATCTGTACCAGGCACAACCTAACAGCCATAGAAAGTCATAAGTTGTGACTTTATCTGTCCTAAAACACTGCTCATACAACAGATGATGTTAAGGAAGATATAAAAATAGCATCATCAATAAAAATCTGTTCACCTTTTATCTGTGATGGGGATCTTAACACCATGTGTCTACCCTGTGAACAGAATGTATCAGACATTGCGAGAGGACAAGTGTCCTGAGCTGTGAGGCAACAGTTCAGGAGACCTAAGGCTGTGCTCCTATCAGTAGAGAGATTTAACTTGTTGAGCTGACCACAGATCAGACCCAGCACTTAAGGTTATGCTGAGTGCAGGTCCTTCACTTAATTGTGTGGGCATTGATGAAAGTCACCCTGTGAAATGTAGAGCTAGGTGTGTTGAGTGCAAGCCCAGAAGCATGACTGATGCGGAGTCTGTACTCAACAACCCTCCACCACCAACACATGGCTTTTACGAGGACAGTTCCTGCACCCTGAGACTGATAGGTACAGTAAAGTAGGTTCTCGGGTATGACACCTTCAATAATGTTACTGATAATGTAACTGGCTATATGAGATCAATGGTGATGTATTATTACTAGCGATACCGCTGATATGACATCATATATATATGTGAGGTCATGAGATGCGTTTTGAGGGAATTAGGGTTGCTCACCATAACTGCCCTATTCAAAGTGATTTTTGAGGTTTTGCTTTTAAATGATAAACTTTTCTGCATTTGATAAAATTTTTCAAATGTTTGATGCAACCCAATCAATTTTATCTGCACATAATGCAATGAATTTGGTGAGGCAGCCTGATCCAACTTGCAATACTTTTTTGGTGTGCTGAAATGACTTCCAGCAGTTTTTGTCAAAAAGAAGAAAAAAAAAACAAGGAGTCAAATGTGGAAAAATGGATAGATATTGCTCTGCTGGTTAAACTGCAGTTTCAACTGAAAGGAGTTTGTTAGTAATTTTGGCAGTGTTTGACGAATATACAAGGCATTAGTTCTTTCTGCAAAGTTTGGTACTCCAGTTTTGTGAAGATCCGTCAAGGTAGAGAAGTTTGGAGGGGGTCAAAAGGTTTTGAATTACTAATCACATTGCTGCTGATTGCCAAATGTAGACAAAATGTGCCCTATAAACATACGGTTTACTTTAAAAATGGTGTGTTAGGGTTTGTGCAGATTCACCAAGAAGGGACAGGGTAAGAATGTTTAAGGGGTCGGTTATTTACATTTTCAGTAGCACAGAAATTTTACTCTAAACCAGATTAAAAACTACTGAATTAAAGTGCGCTAAATTTGGCACAAAAATGGCTCTCAGCTAGGTCCTTTCTGTGGCTTGGAAGAAATCAATTCACATGTTTTCAGGTATGCATGTTTTAAAATCGTGTAGGGTGGGAATTGTAGATTTAATTTGTATTCATAGTTTGACAGTTAATTCGGAAAATATTTGCGGATTACGATGAAATGAGGATCTGAGGGTGAATTGTTAAAACTCCTCCAAAAATCTGGAATATGTAGTTTTTTTCCAGAAATAGATCAGAGTAGTTGCTTTACATATCATGCATATACCTTATCTTGTATGGTATCCAACTCAGAATGGACAATGTTGCAAAGTCCACTACATCAGCTACCCAAGTCGCTTCCCTTCTATCAAAGCTAGCAGATTTGGTTAACTAATTCTGGCATTTCCGCTTGAACTATTAAATCTCAATTTAACCCATGTACCTGGCAGAACTTGCACATTTGTTTCTGGACTGGAACTACAAATGGATCCCATGGTTTGGCGCTAGGACTCCTAATTATTTCGAGATGTCATGAAACATTGGGGCTATGTTAAACAAATTTCTTTGCCATAAGGTGGTCCACAACATTCCCAGTTCTTGATCTTGAGCCGTAGCCAGAAGAAATGGGCTCACATGCATTTCTAAAGGACAGGAGACAAAGAACAGACCTTTGTCCCATTCATGAGGATTACCCAAACTAATAGCTTGTTCAGAAATGAGATAAAATGGAGATTGCTTTTAGTTATTCACTTTTAGGCAACAGACAAATGGTTTCCACAGTTGCTGGAACTTTATATTAATTATACATTCCACCTTGCCCCAACTTACTACCGTTGTGATGAGCCATCTTGGCCTTCTGCAACCCATGGCAGGGGACAGGTTTTAGTGAGATGGAGGATTTGAGGAGAAAATACAGAAATGCTGACATTTTGCAGGGGTCTATACTGTTCATCGCGGAACCCTGGTCTCAGGAACAACTACAAGTTATAAGTCAGCCTGGGCTAAAATGTCAGCTTGGTGTGTGAAATGGTGTCTCCATTGTCTCTCGAAGGATGTAGTGCCCATCCACGGTTCCCTTCTAGACAAAGGGAATGAAGGCAAGAACTCTGGAATGAAAATTGACAAAAGGCTCACCTTCTTCCAAGCACATTTCAGAGACTCTTGTGCTGTACATGTGAGTGGATTGTGGCCATGTAGCCTTTGCTAGATTGCATTTTGACCCAGGTATTTTTGGCAATGTGATTGCCATTGACTTTTGCATTTTACTACTCTTAGGTGAAGAGAAAATAACTCGAAAACTTCTCACCTCCCTCTTTTTAATATAACCAAACCGCTTTTATTCATATGCATTCAAAACCTGCATTTCATTGTCACTTAAATTATTGCATGCCATCAAAGAGCAAATAACTTCCAAGACATACCCTGAACTAGATTAGCAAAGGAAAGATTATGAGAACCATCGACACAATCAACAGTAATTAAGCAACTTTCTGTAGCACAAACATAAAATGACTTACTAAAAAATGCATCGCCCAAGCCAACTGCTTTGCTACTTCTAGCTTCCACAAGATGTTTATAGAGTTTTTATTTCTTTTCAAATAAGTGTCCAGGGATCCAAATTTGACATACTCTTGAACAAGAATATCTGAAAAATAAATGTGAAGAAAACTTGATACAACAAACAATTTTTTAATTATATGAAAATGAAGAGATACTTCAAATGACTCAAATGATCAGAAGTAGTATTCTGATTTGGAAGCAATTGATTCAGTATGTGCTTTTTGCGTAATAAACCTCCACAGTGGTACAAATCAATAACTGCAATCCATAGAAAAAATAAACCCACTTTGGCAAAAATACCTAGTACAACAGTGTCTCAAGACCGCAGGGGCGGATTCTCCATTAGGGCTCCGGGGCTGCGCCCCCCTGAAATCATTTCCTTCACATTCCTGTACAAATATTAAATAGATCGGTTTATTTAGAGATACAATCGTACATCCAAACAAATCAATATATTTAAGTCTGGGCTGTCTGTCCCAGGCTGCCTAACCTGTCTCGCTCGTAATCAGGAGACAGAAGCCAGGCAGTAAATCAACTTTGTGAACGGCGGCGCACAACGCAGGGCTTACTGTTTTAAAGCACTTCATAATGAACCATTGCAGTCTATGGCAGCATTGTCTATAGGCCAGTGACGCTGTCAGCATTATGGTTTGGGGCATTGGAGTCTCCCTCCCTGCGTAAGAACCTTTGAAGTCAATGAGCCCGTGAAATTACAATATGCTGATTCAATCAATTTTTTATATGAAAGTCACCAAATTGATAATTCTAAAATCAACAGGTATAATAGAGTCAGAGAGTATAGCAGGCAGTAAGGGCTTCACAAGTGAGGATGATTTGAACAAATTGGGAAGAACTAGAGTCTGTTCGTGAGATGTGCATCCGTGAGCAAAATGGATGAACAAGGTATTTGCTGAGGAAATCCTTGTTTTGCCTCCAGGTTATGGATTATTGCCACAGGAGGACCACCTCCGTCCTTTATGCTTAGGAGATTGATAAATTGTGGACCAATGTTATTATGTTAAAGGGTTTCAGCACAGCATACATAAGCAAGTGGGGGTTTATTGGCAGTAGAGGGAATACTAATGCAAAAGAAGGGGACCCCCTCTAAGATTACAGGAAAAGGTCAGGGAGAAGAGGGGAAAATTGTCAAACCAGAAAAGTAATCTCCCTCCTGAGCAAAATAATTATACAATGGAATTAATCCAAGTGAGCACTGTGAGCGCCTAGATCAATGTGTTAACCCAATCAACAAAAATTATTACAACAAATCTAAAAAATATAAATTTTTTACTTTAATTTCTTTTATCAAATATGTTTTCATAAATATACAAATCTATAAATATTTTTCAACATAATTAAGTCACAAATCGGCACAAGTGAAAATACATTTAATCAAATAAAGAAACCCGGGAAGAGACAAACACCAGCATCACAACAACCCATTCATACCCAACTCACACATATCCAGACAAACCTTCACATTCATAACATATCTGGGGAACACAATTACGGAGTGACAAAGTAATTGGGATGACCAAAGAAAAAAACTGCACAGAAGCACTCTCCAGGCTCTCTCCAGGCTAACGCGAGCATGTTACGGGCGGATCGTGAGGTGGACACCGGGCTGTTTGAAAAGTACACTATATATTGAAGCAGATATATTTCGGAGGTTTGAGAGGAGAAGGAATATTGGACCATTTACAGCCTTTGAAGTACTCTATGTCCATTACTGGCCTGTGCAATACTATCCCCTCGCTACGCTGGACCAGTGCCATATATGTCCTGGTGGCATAAAGAAAATCTTCGAGTAATATAGGCTCTTGATCTGATTAATTACAAACAAAGGAATGTCTCATGGGGTTTAATTGCTTAAGACGCTGAGAGTGGTGTCAGCACCTGGTTGAGGACTGCTTTGCATATCCGGATTCTATATTTAGCCACGCATATCAGTACTAATATAGAAGGTTCCAGTACCTATTGTTTGAGTGTGTATTCTTCCCTTCCCGGGTGGAGTGGCCTCGATTTGGGCTCTATATCAGGCAGGTCCTGATGAAGGTGACATTTTATCAGCCTCCAGCCACCGAAACGCGTCGACCACTGCCTTGAGAACATCCTGCTTCTGTGCAGTTTTTGTCTTTGGTCATCCCAATTACTTTGTCACTCCGTAATTATGTTCCCCAGATATGTTATGAATGTGAAGGTTTGTCTGGATATGTGTGAGTTGGGTATGAATGGGTTGTTGTGATGCTGCTGTTTGTTTCTTCCCAGGTTTCTTTGTTTTGATTAAATGTATTTTCAATTGTGCCGATTTGTGACTTAATTATGTAGAAAAATATTTATAGATTTGTTTATTTATGAAAACATATTTGATAAAAGAAATGAAAATAAAAAAATTATATTTTTTAGATTTGTTGTAATAATTTTTGTTGATTGGGTTAACACATTGATCTAGGCGCTCACAGTGCTCACTTGGATTAATTCCATTGTATAGTTATGTTGGTCATGAGGGAGATTACTTTTCTAGTAGAGGGAATACTAACTAAAGCACACCATGTGAGCCCTAACAGTGCAGAAAAGAAAAGCCAGGTTTTCAAGTTTTGCACAACGCAGCAGGATGCATCAAAAGTGCACAGACAATGAAATGTAAAGGGAAGAAAGACTCCTGCCGCCATTTCTCTGTTTCAGAAAGCGGCACCTTGAGAAGCAACTGCGCATAAAGTAAATAAAGCCATCTCAAAGGAGTGTAGTTTTGAACCTGTCCGACTGATGAAAAGTGGGGGACTACTCTTGAGGCCCTTGCGAACCATTCATAAATCCTTTAAAAATTCAGGCCTGGACAGGTAGTTACAGTGATACTTAAGCAGATGAAATTTAACACGGATAAGTTTTTATGATATCATCTTATGTTAGTACAATGTGCAAAAACTGAACATTTCGAATTGCGCAATGATTTAGTAAAGAGCCCCACCTCCTCCTTGCAGGAAAAGTACAGAAAGGCAGGAGCCCACCTGTGCACCATGTAGTCATTAATTTATGCATCAATAGCAACTGTTATTTATAGCACCTAATCCTAGACAAAATAAAATAGTTAAAAAAGCCAAGTATTCTTTCAACTACTGAAGCTAAAACCTAGGTGTTTTGTTGTGATGACCTGTTTAGCGTCAGCTTTAATTACTAGACAAAAGCCTGTAACAACAGATTGCAAGGGGCTGTGTGCAGACTGTCACGCGGAGGTTTTAATTGCTATTATTTCGTAGGGAACATTTGTCCTGGTAGAATTTAAACAAGTTGAGTGTCCTTCCAAGATTTCTGAAGAACAACTACGTAATAAAACAAATGACACTTTGCATAGATTTGGCAGCTTTGTTCTGCATACCTACTTCTGGGGATGCCGAAGAGATGGGTGGACCACATGGCATTTTAAGATTTTGTAAAATGACATACCAAATACATATGCACATGTTCGTTCACCCTGGTTTAAAGAAACAGCGCACATCTATAAAATAATAACACTGAGCAACTATGTGTGGGACTGGAAAACGTTCCTGGCTTGCATACAATTGAGGATAGTAGCTGCTCTTGCTAGCTCTGAAATAAGGAGTCCTGAACAAAGCAGCAGGTAAAGAAAGTACACTCACTGCCATTCCCTTGAACCCTCAGCATTACGTCGGAGGCTGCTTAGGGACACGGGGTCGACCCTGTGATGCAAACGGAAGGGTTGTCCTGTCGCTGGGGCTACATCTTGCATTTTGGTGATTAGTTGTCCAAGGTGCGGCCATTCATGATTAACATTTAGAAACACCGCTCTATCCCATGTTGTCTCCTGGTGCTAGTCTTAAAATCTGCCTAACTAAACAGAGAAGACTGCAGCTTTTGCATATCGCCCAGTAATATCCGAAAACATTTGTCATCGAAAGGTAGTGCATTTCCATTGGAAAGGTAATGCATTTCCACTGCTACTCTGCACAGATAGGAGCGCCCTAGACAGAGAGTTTTATTAAAATGCAAAAATATTAATGTTAAAGTCATGTGATATGCTAATGTGCAATTTATATTGAACTGACATTTAAAATATGCTCAATGAAGTATGAAGCTGTACTTCTTCACCCTCGGCCCTCCCCGGCGCCAGACGGTAACCCATAGTCACCACTCAAAGGCAACCATGAGCTCCCAATGCATCGACAAACCCCGATCCGGACCACACACCACGCCCCCACGTTAGACGACCATACCCCCATTTTACATCTCCTTTTCGTTTTTTTCTATCTCTTGTTGTTCATTTTCTAATGTCATCTTATTTACTAAGCCGACACGGCAGGAACATTTGTACTGTATTATTGTTAAGCTGCAGGCAACACTATACTACTGTAAAATGTGATACGTCCCGCGACCACGACAGACATCCTTGAGATGTGGAAAAATGCATGATGTAACATTTACGTTTCCTTTCATCCTGTGAATTCAATAAATGATATATTTTAAAAAAAATAAAAGAAAAAATGAAGCTGTACTTCTTTAGTAAGTCATCAAAATGCCTAAAGCGGCGTCTTAGAGCCACCGAGCCAGCCGCCATCCCTCTACCTCTATCTCAATCGCAATCCTGTAACGAGTGCCAGCGAGTGACGGTGAGCAGGGAATGGGGCGAGCAGGGGATTGAGGCTGCTTCTGCTTCGTTGTTCCGTGCTCCTGGCCCAGTGCAAGTGGCGGTAAACGGCTGCAAGCCCCCGGGACCTGTACACGAGGGCGGGAGACTGACACCTTCAGCCTCAGCGTTGGCCTGCTATCCACACGCCCCCCTCCGCACCCTAATTGCAGGAGCAGCACAGGGTACAGGAAAGGAGGGGGGCGAGGGGTGTGAGGGGCCACAATCAGTCAACTGCCATCTGCCAATAATTTTACAGAAAGCCCACGGAAAGCCCCCTCCTCGAAGAAATAGGAGAAGGAACAAGCTTTTGGTCCTGTACTGCCCTTCCCTCCCCCCCACTCACATATCATATCGCCGTGTTGGTCTGTGCTGGTCCACGCCTAGACCCCAGTACCTCACCATCAAGGGGGTACAGGGGGATAAGGAGGCGCAAGGAAGAGCACAAGGGAACAGCAGCACATCACCAGCACCAGCGGTGGAAGGAAACCGTACGCAATTATTAAGTGACCCCACTGATTTACAGAGGGAATCAGTACTGCCTAAGGCCCAGAACAGCTCACGGATCCCCGTGGGGAGTTAGGAAAGCAGTAAGGAGGAAAGAGGCAGTGGCAGGGGGTCAGCGGAAGTAAGCCTAGTCATCACATTAACTCCAGCATTATTACGTCTATTCATTGATCCACTTCCACCTCGGCACCCAAACTCCTAATTCTTCTTCCACGCAGTTCTGACATGAGGTCTGGAAGAGTAAGAAGACCCCTCACAAGGCCTTCTCTCAAATCAAAAAAGAAGGCAGCCGTACAGGCAAACCATGGGAGTAAATAAGCATCAGAAATAGTTGACCCCAGTGGGTGCCACATCGAGGACAACGGTACCATCAGTAAAGGTGATATCCAAGAAATAAATGTCAGTCTAACGGTCAGCCCGAAAGACAACCGAGCAAAGAATTCGCTACCTGCAATGGACTTAGGAGGTGGAAACCAGCCGAACGGAACCCCCAAAAGAGTTAAAGGAGCCAAAAGGAAAAAGCTGGACGAGATTGTGGACATAGGTATAGATGGTCAGTCATTTAAAAAGCACACGAGTCTCTATCAGCCAAAAATCTATACAAAATTTACTTTTCTCAAAGATCCTGGCAACGTAATTTACTCAAATAACGACATCATTACGGGTCTACAATCCCCACTGCGACCGGATGTAGCGGAAAGCCAGTCAGTAGCAGAACGTCAGTCACTCCAAGCAACTGGAATAACAGTCATTGAAATACATAACTCCCAAACTGAAATGGAGACAACAGCCCTGGAAAACCAGAACGGGGGACGGAGCACAAGGGGGATAAAATGGCAACAGTGCAGAAGCAACTGAATAGTGGCCAGCTTAGTCGCCACACCAACTCCCCATCATATGCAGGGCACCCGGAACAGAGCTCTGGGAAGCTCACGCCCGTGAACGATAAGAACCCAGAGAACAAGTGGGCTGTACAACCTAAAGACCTTCCTGGGCACCAGCAGGCCAACAACCTGAGAGAACACCCCCCCTCTTCTCTAATTTCTCAATTACATCAGTATCTTCAGGGCAAATACGAAGGAGCATTCACAACCGGCCATGTATCATACTGCATCCCAAATAAGCAACTAGCCACGCATCATGACAACCTAATAGCTGAGGAACAGCAAAGGAGCTCCAACCCACTAACTCACCCTTCACACCTGCCAACTGCGGACCTCAGCAATCCAGACAGCGAAATGACCTTTCTGGCATCACAAGAATGGGAGGACCTAGTAGCCTCATATAACGTAAAGCCTACCCACAACAGCTCCATTGAAGAGCTTGCCTCCCCGCCTATCGTATGGAGTAACGGTCCCACTAAAACATTTTGGGCAAACCTATTGAACACAATTCAACTGTCAGCCACAGCACTGCAGTATCAATCAGACAAACTGGATTTGCAGTTGATCGTCCTCCAGGCGCTAGCAGACGCCACAACAGGGATAGAAAATAAACTATCAGATCTTAACGGCCTTATAAAAAGAGGGCATGAAGCAGCAAAACTATCACAAATAATAGGAACTGAATGCACCTGCTCCCCGATAATTGACAAGCTATCAACATTAACAACAACACTAGGGAACCTCCTGGTGGACTTAAAAGAAAATATAACAATGGACCTAGTCACAGAGGCAAAGACCAGCAGCACAGGTCTCACCCAAAAAACACCAGGTGGCAACATCCACCACATCGCCAGTAAGCAAGGGGACTTATCCCCAAAATCCAAAAATACAATAGATGATTCCTTCCTGAATACTTCTACCAACGGCAGGGACGGCGCGGAGACATCTACAAACACACGTGCCCGCTGCAAACAAAATTGGAAGGGCAGGAACAGAAAGACAATAGATACTTGTTGCATCAATGAGATTGAGCCAATAACAACGCCAGGGGACAAAGAAAAAAAATGAAAAAACGAGAAGATCACGGAGGATAAAAAGCCACCTCCTATAGATATCCAATTAACCGACAGAACAACTCTGAAATTAGCAGAGACCTCATTACTGAAACAAGCAAAAGAGGGAGCAGGCAAACAGACTGAGCAGAAAGTCACCGGCCCAGTCATTAATAAGCAACTTACCTCTGCAACAGATTCTGCACACGACACACGGAGTACAGGAAGGAGAGCAGAAGTAATAAAGTCAACAGCATCGTCACAACAAACGCAATGTGGAATGCACGACAAAGAGCAGGCCCTAGGGGTTTCGTCCCATTTCAGCATAGACTAAATAAACACCAATCAGTCAATAAACAGTGCTGATCTTCGCAAGGATACCACCACCCGGGATCAACATGGAATCATCACCACTTACAACGACACGTCATATAGTGCCGAACCCTGAACAGTGTCAATCAACACACGTCAACCACTTATCCGTGCACACCGTCCCCAGGAATAAACGAGACAGACATTATTCTGTTTATCCCCGAATTCAAATCTAGAGGAAGGGTGGACACCTTAAACAGGGGCAATATACTAAGACTCATCCACTCAATGGAAAGCCTATCACACATTAATACAGCAGATCTGCTAGCAATCGAATTTCACTCACCGTCTGACCAACGAGACAGTGAAACAACAAAGTCGGTATAGAAAACAAAAGAATTAGCAGGTCAAATCTTAGGGAAAACGCTCAGATTCTCCAAATGGGGAATACAATTGGTACCGGGAAAGAGACCTGCTTATCCCACCCCACTCCTAAAAGGAAGCAACAAAGATCACCCAAAAAAAGTCAACTAGGAGCACGCAGTAACTCCCCAGGACCGAACGACATTCTAACATCCTTGACAACTTACCCCAAGCTGGGCAAATATACGGCGGACAATACCCGCAGGTGCCACAAAGTGACAAAGGTCACCAAGCCAGTCCTCCATAAAAGCTGACATTCCAAATACAAAAATATGCATTTGGAACACAAACGGCCTGACTAGCAAACTAGACGACCCAGACACACTAAACTACCTAAAATCATTCGACCTGATTTTGCTCCAAGAAACCTGGGAGGAGAAAGAGTTCTCTCTTCAAGGTTACTCAACTCAAATCCATCCAGCCATAAAAAATTCGTCTTATGGTCACAGCTCAGGAGGCCTGGCATCGCTAGCTTCAATACTTGCCATAGGAAAAATGGAAGTAATACAGGCAAAAATTACACCTCCAAGCGCCATACAGGCAATAGTAATAACAATCAAAATAAACCAGGTTGTCCAACAACTGCATATAATAAACATATATTTACATCCTAAGCATAGAATAAAAGGCGCGGGAGAACTGGTCACCGAGGTGGCAAGACTGATAGAAGAAAGGGAAATAGAGAACTTACTCCTGGCAGGTGATTTTAACCTTCAACTCTTCGGAGACAAACCAGAAGACGAAATGGTACAGGACCTTAACATCGCTTGGGGAATTCCTAATCAAGCCTCACTCACTCCCAACAAGCAAACAAGATGCTCAAGTCAATAATTAAGAGGCCTAGAGCAGTTAAATCTGAGGGTATTAAATGGTCGATTTGTAGAGGACACACCTCCAGCATTTACGTACTTCTCCTCAACTACCTCTTCGCACCTCGACTTCACCCTCGTAACACTGTTTGACACAATCTGCTCATTCAAGATCGGTGTAAATGGTGAAAGCGACCATCAACCACAGGAAGTGGAACTATATGGCACCAGAGGGATTGACCTGGAAGAAAGAAAAAACTGCCGGTACGGAGCACACCACCAACTTCAAACTGATAAGGTGCAAGACTAACAAATTAGAAGAGCTTACAATCAACACAAGAGCGATCCTGCACCAGATCTCAAGCTTGTCAAGGAACCCACTAGAGGCTTGGGTAGACTTCGTAACAGAACTTGGAACAACATTTGCCACAGAGCAAAAAACTAACACTACGAGCTCATCAACCCACACAACAGCGAAAGTAACCTCACAGGAGATAAAAAAACTAAAACAGGAAATAAACCTGATCCTTAGGAAGCTCCGCAAAAAATCGAACAACGAGCCCTTGCATGAGGAGCTGCTATCCCTAAAGACTCCACTCAACAAGTCAGTCTGGGAAAAGAAAAGGAAAATCAATGAGGACCTCTGGGCGAAAATCGTATACGATTCAAAACAGAAGAACAGCGCCAGGTTCTGGAAAACAATAAAAAGCCTTCAACGTCCAAGCCATAAAGGAATAAATTCCTACGTATCCGAACCCAAATGGGCTCGCTATTTATCAACACACTTCAATGACAAAATTCCTGAGGGGGGCTTACTTAGAGGAAAAAACCTAACTACGAGGATCATAAAGAGTAATATGAAAATGACAATTAATCATAGAACACATGCAAACGAAAACAAAGACACTATTCTGGTGAAGACATCGTGCAATCCTGCAACGCTGGAGAAAGACGGAACATCAAGCTTTAGACCACCTTCAGGTAGTGAGGATAAAAAACAAACAATAACAGCAGCCAGGATTAAGCAACAAATATCCAAAGGGAAACTGGAAGGAGCTCCCGGGCCCAATGGAGTCCCGCCAATAATGTACAAGTACGAAGCCAACTTCTGGAGCGAGACACTGGTGCCACTCTTCCAGGAAGTCAGGGAAACAGCGACGTGCCCTTTAACCTGGAGAGGATCAATACTTAGTCTGATCCACAAACAGGGCGATAGGAGCACTCCAAGTAATTATCGCCTCATCGCTCTAATTGACAAAGAGGCAAAGTACTACGCGGGCCTCCTCCTGGAAGAACTAACACATCATTCCCGTCAACCAAACAAGATTCTGCAGAGGATAGGGCACAATCACAAACATCATGGCGTTAACCCTACTGACAGACGCTGCCAAGACAACCAAGAGCTCACTATTTCTATGCTTTATAGATTATAGTGCAACGTTTGATCATGTTGACCGAAACAAACTCTGGCTGAAACTAGACAAGTGGGGGATACAGGGGCCACTCCTGAAGCAGCTGATACTACTCCATACCAACACCTGGGTCAAGATCAAACTTGGTAGCGGGACGCACCTTTCCAAGCAAATTAACACCACTAAAGGTCTAAAACAAGGATACGTCCTTGCCCCCATGTTGTTTAATCTTTTCCTCGCAGACTTGCACGGAGAAGTGGACAAAACCAACTCACACGCGACACAGCTGGGAGACATCTCGCTATCAAACCTCCTTTACGCCGATGACCTGGGTCTTGGTAAGTCGCTCCCCAATAGGACTGCAACATCTCTTAGACACTACTAATCAATTTTCAATAAATAACGCTTTGAAAATTAACTTAAACAAAACGAAAGTTATGTCAGTGAATTACAACAAATCAAAGAAACTGGCATGGTCCTTGAATGGACAAAGGCTGGACCGAGTCACCAACTATAAATACCTTGGCGTATTATTAGACAGCAGAGGCTTGTTCAAACCCCAGCTAGAGGCTATAGCACGGAAGGGCACTACTTTTCATTTCTCAATGAAGCCGTTACAAAAAGTTCTCCCTGATCGATCATTTGACCACCTCCTACAGGTGATCAAAGCACGCCTCCAGCCTATACTTACATATGGAAGCGAACCCATGCAAGGGAAGGACGCTAATGCTCTAGACAAAATAATCAGCAGAGCATATAGGGCAATCTTCCGTCTGCCAAACTATGTGTCTCCTGCCTAAATTCGCCTCGAATTTGGCATTGAAAAAAATAAACGGTGGAGAGAAGAGGCGCCTAAATAAAATGCTGGCGCAAAATCAAAGGCGCGGAACGAGGAACCCTAAACGCTCATTTATGGACAGAACTGTCAATACGATCAAACTCACCCGCTAAGAAATACCTTTTAAACTCTTTGAAACATCTGGATTTAACTAGCCTTTGGGAGTCATAAGCTGACAACAATAGTTTCAAAAGGGTGGTAACAAAAGTCACCAAACTGATATCATCTATTGAACATAAAGAAACCCTGGCCAAGAGGGCACATGGATTGGCCATGCTGAAAGATAACAACGCCCTGAAACCGCATGAATATTTGAAAATGGGTCTCAAGCGGAAGACAAAAGATACATTTCTAAACCTGCGTTGCAGAATTCTACCAATTCTACCTCACTTGGCACCATGGAAAAGGAGGCCAGACGAACATCTTTGCCGTCTTTGCAAATCAGGGAATGAGGATTTAATCCACATATTCTGCATCTGCCCTAACCCGATAGACATAAGGTGCGCCCTATTTCGATCACTTTGGAATTAAAAAGGTGTAACAAGCTGCAGGCAAGCTGTGATGACATGCTTCAAACCTGAAGAGGTCCAGTTAAATTGTAGACTGCCGAAGTATTTTGACATTGTGTCCACAAGACTTACGAACTAAACACACGGCGCAGTGACTAACAGCATGTAACAACTTGCCAACCAAGAAATAATCTGCAAAGATCCTGCCAAGTCAAAGCACGCAGAGTACATTGAGTCACACTTTCAACTCCATATGCGGATTACAGATATTGTAATCGAGAATGATAACTTAATATGGATTTAAATACCTTTTTCCTTTAATAATATGTGTTTTTAAGTTTATAACGATTTTAATGATGTATGTTTTATATTGTGAGTTTTAATTAGCTGTACAATAAAGTAAGTTAAACCTAAAGCAGCACTGCTTTACTGATGGCTTACTAAAATGTGCGAAGACATGTATAATTGTTTATAAATTTACCTTACCCTGACATGCCTTTAATGAAAACTTCACATAACACTGCAGAATGTTTCCGTTTAACAATGTTTTGAAAATGTTTGCTAGAAACACTTTATCATTGAATAAAATAGTTCACACAGGAACACAATGAATGAATAAGACATTTTGACCCTGTTAACATTTTTCGCACTTTTTAATGAAAATATGTGGTGCTGAATAATATTTCGCTACAGGAACAGATTGAATGAATAAGAGATGTTGACCCTTTTAACATTTTTCTCTCTTTATAATAAAAATATGTGGTGCTGAATAACATTTTGCTGCATCTGACGTTTCTATTTCACAAAATCCATTGTTAGCTAATATAAAATTTGCTTTATTAAAAGGTTAGGTTTATTAGTAGTGGTTACTGTCCCTGTTGAACCGAGAGTAAAACAGACTGAGACCTTTTCAAACATTCCAGATTGCCCCACCACCTGTTGTTCAGACACCAACTGTAACTTCATCTGGTGTTACTGCTTCAATTATTACTGTTCCGGTACAATTACCACAAATTGCAACTGTACAGACAATGCTTAGGCCAAATGTGATTGCCCTTATCAACATTGTCCCACCTCCATAAGGTCAAGCAGCTGTTGCAGGAGTGGCTGCATCTGTGTTTATTCCGACATCCCAAAATTCAAAGATTGTTGCATGGAAACTATCACACATGATTCAATCATTGAGAGATGGGGGAAGGATTGTCTTTATAACACCATTAGTCCAAGGAGAGGCACATTTATTTGAGGGCAACATTTTCCCACCATGGTTTGAGAAAGCGGCAGGACTTAGAAAGATGGAAAGTGCAGAATGACAAGTTGCCCCAGAACCCAAAAGGGAGAGACCACTGAATGTTTCAAAACTAAAAGTCAAACTTGAAGAAATTATAATGGGATGTTTAGAGCATGACCATTTAAATCAATATCAGAAGGAAATGATTTACACGAGTAAAGACATTACAAGACGTGCAGCAATCACACATGATAAATTGACTTATCGAGCCCAAAAGTATGATGTTGACCTTTCAAAACATTTTCCTTTACAGAGAAGTCACAGAGTTCAATAAGATGATGGAGTAATTGAGACAGTGTGTTCTTCAGATATGCGTTTACAGGTAACTGTTTGGCAAAAATGGATTCTTCAATGGAGTGATTTTGAAAAATTAGAAATTAAATGGTCCAAAAAAAACTATCTGAAGAAGATGGGGAAAATAGAAAGTCATTGACAGGTTCACAAGAGGAGGAAGAAGCTTCAACTTACTCACTTCGAGAGATAGCGGGTGGAGTGTATGCCCATGTATCATGGAGTAGAGGTGATTTTGCAGTATTTACAAACATTTTCCAAAATTGAGAGACAAGCCTGTGCAGTGGTACACACAGGTTGACAGATCTGTAAACATCTCAAAGATGTTGTGGATGGATTTAAATGCGTTCTTTGACATTGTGGTGTCAAATGATCTGTGGGCCGAAAGTAAGGTTGTTGTACAATGGCCACGTGAACAGCCAACAAAAGAGGTAAGCACTAATGCAGGATCTCCTGTAGTTATGGAGAAGAATGAAGCAGTGATTACCTTCCTGAAAGACAAGGTGCCTCGAAGATCAAAAGAACTTCACAAGAACAAAAAAATCTTCAAAGCCTTCAAAACAGGTCTTTATTCGATTTCAGTTCATGATTACTATGAGCGATTGTTACAGGTGTTTCAATAGCACTTGTAACAGAATATCCTGAACCAAGTAATAGGGGACTCTTTGTATCTCAGTTTTTTATTGAGTTGAGAACAGAGATCAGTACACACATTCAACATAGTATGATCTGCTGGCAAACAAAATAGTTAAGACGAAATTCTGAGATATGTAAAGTATCGTACTGGTGAACAGGAGATGAAGCAGAAGAAACTTAAGGAGAAATTCATGTTGGTCCCGACAAAGTTTGCTCAGAGAGTGTTTTAGAACCAGTCTTTAGAAGGAAATCAAGGTGGTATGCAAGGTGTTGGTGCACAAACAGTAGTACAAGGTACTTGAGGAGGATTTGGTAGAGGTATAGGTGTTCCAGTTGATCCGAATTCCATGGGGCGACTGTATAAAAGCTTTCCCAGAGCTCAGAGAAAGTCTCTGTTGTGCACCAGCACTAGGAATGGCAGATAATAGTAAGATATTTACATTGTTTTGTGGAGAGAGGGAGGGTTGCGCTCTCTCAGTGCTTACTAAAATGCATGTAGATGCTCGAAAACCTGTGGCTTACTTCTTGACAACCCTTGATCCTGTAGCTGCAGGATTGCACGGCTGCCTTAAAGCGGCCGCAGTGGTTGCTGTTAGCATAGAGAGGAATGACAGTATAATGATGGGACATCCTCTAACTGTAATGGTCCTACACTGTGGAAATTTTGCTGACCCGAACAAAAACCCATTAAATGTTCACAATATACTTACAGAATAAGAGCAGCAGATCCTAGATGCTGATAATGTAACTTTGAAGTATTATCAGATTTTGAATCCATCAAATTTGCTGCCTGTAAATGAGAGTGCCTGTGATGAAGTAGAACATGATTGTCACGGATTTATGCACACAGTGAAAACCCAACATTAAAGATGAAACTTTAATGAGTCTGATAATATAGCATTCGTTGAAGGCTACGGCTTGAGACACAGTGAAGGTATCCTGACAGCGGCTGACGCTGCTTGCACAAATTAATGATGTTGTGGAAGCTTAATTGCTTCGATGTATTACATCAGCACAAGTTGAAGATTTATTTGCCATTACAAGAGCTTGCATATTGACGGCCCACTTAAGAGTGACTACATATACAGATAGTCAGTATGGATTCGGTGTTGTGCATGACTTTGGGAAACAGTAGTCATAGAGAGGTTTTATGACCTCTTCTGATACACCCATATGTAATGGTAACCATGTAAGAAACCTTTTAGAGGAACTCCAGTTCGTACTGAAATTGCAGTGGTTAAACATGCAGCTCACTGAAGTGGCAATGAATACACTGCAGTCAGAAACAAATTTGCTAACAAGGTTACGCAGTATTATGTACTAGTGGCCTACACATTTAACTAAACTTTTTCATGAGAATCTAAGGAAGAAACTGTCTTTTCTATGTTGATGTCAGTAGCTGACACCTAGGAAGAACTACAAAAAGTGCAAGAAATAGTTTCAGAAGCACAACAGCATGGTTGGTTCAGAGGAGGATGTGAGAGAAAAGCAAATCACATTTGGATGTCGGCTGATGGGAGACCAGTGTTACCTGATAGTGTATTCTTTCCAATGAAACAAGAGTTCCATGGACACACACATTTAGGAAGGGATGCAATGGTAAGGCTATTTGGGCAGAATGGGTTTAACGCCAGATTTAGGATCCTTGCAGAAGAATTGTGCCATCATTGTTAAACAGTTCAACAAATTAATATAGGGAAAAGAACTTCTGTTACACTGAGTCATATAGGGGGATCAGGCGGTCCTTTCAACAGAATGCAGATTAACTTTATCGAGATGCATGTTTGCAACATGTTGAGATATGTCCTGGTCATAGTGTGCATATTCTTGCGATGGATGGAAGCCTACCCAACCAGAAGAAATGAGTCTCACTGTAGCAAAATTGCTATTGCATGAATCTATACTACTATAATAAAGTAGTAACTTTCAGGCTTTGAGGCGGGTAAACTCGCGAACCGCAGCGCCAATCTACACACCCGATACACCGTTGAAATCGGCAGGGTGTGTAGATGGTTATAGGCTATATCTATACTACTATAATAAAGTAGTAACTTTCAGGCTTTGAGGCGGGTAAACTCGCGAACCACAGCGCCAATCTACACACCCGATACACCGTTGAAATCGGCAGGGTGTGTAGATGGTTATAGGCTATATATATTAAAAAAATAAACCTTTTTAAAAAAAAAATTATATTTCTTAAAAAGTTGTCCGTCCTAAGTAGCGCCGGCCGCGACGTGCGTGGTCACGTCAGGAGCGGCGTCCGAGGAGCGGTGGACTTGGCGCGGGGGAGGAGCGGTGACGTCAGGAACAGCGGCGGTACCAGCAGCGGAGAGGCAGACATAGCGCAGGGAGGAGCGGCGGTGGACAGGCGGTGAGGAACAGAGCAGCGAGGACCGGACCGACGGCTGAGGTATGGCTCAAGGACAATGTCGGGGCATGCGGGTGTCGGCCCAGGCGGGGGACGGGGCAGGCGAGGCAGCGGTGAGGAGCAGAGCAATGTCGGGGCAGGCGGGGGTCAGGGCAGGCGGGGGTCGGGGCAGGCAAGGCAACGGTGAGGAGCAGAGCTGTAGGGGCAGGCGGGTGTCGGGCCAGGCAGGGGACGGGGCAGGCGAGCCAACGGTGAGGAGCAGAGCAATGTCGGGGCAGGCGGGGGTAGGGGGAAGCCTGAAAGCTCCCGGACAAGGTCGGGGCGGGCTGCTAGTTGATAATAAAGTACGGTATGCAGGTTTCCCTGGAGGGACACACTTTAACAACAAGGCCCTGAGAATGTTGTGTTCGGCTCTCCAGCTTGAACAAAGGTTGCATAGCAGCTATCAACCTGAAACGTCTGGGAACCATAAAATCTTGCTTGTCCAAATGTTTGTGCTTCAACATCACTGAAATGGCCTGATGCTTTGCCTCTAGTGCTGATGAGTATCCAAAGAATTCTAGATAGGAATCTATCACCCATGAGATCCATATAGGATGAGCAATGCGATTGCCTGCTGAACCTTCAAATGCACTTCTGAGCATCAGAGATGATACTCGATTACTGCAAGGGATTAGATGATGTGGTGCATTCAGTCTCTCACCAGGTTGCAGCGGCCACACTAGATTAACATTGTGAACTGTGCCGCGATCTCAACCCGGGACATTGGGGAGTGATCAAGAATCACATTCGGAAGACTTGTTTGGAACAGAGATGAAAAGGTCCTTTCCAAGTGATATTGGTCACAAACACTACTGTTAAGTGTGCTGGAGTATCACGTTGTGTACATGCTTCGAACACAAGATAAGAAATCCATATGAGGAAATTGTGTTTTCTGGCTCTGGCCGAGGAGCACTGTTAATTGCACCATCACAAGCTGAATCTCACAGAATGGCATAGAGGTCTCTGACAAAGAAGAAGAGACTAAACCTCAAGCTGAGAAAACTACTGAGACAGCATTAATATGAATAGAGGATCAGGGTGAAGGAACAAGCACTGAAACGAGAAGAGTTGCCCATTAAGTTGAATGGCCACTAAACAGCAATCAAAGGAGATTAGGAACAAGTGTGTCTGCTGATCAAAGACCACCAACTATCACTGAGGAAACAGAGTCGAGCAGTGAAAGTGACACAGAGGAAGTTAGAAAAAGAATGAGACGATCAAAGACAGCAAGATTGCCTTGTCGAAAGTATTCTGCACCTGAATGGACTCCCTATGTGAATAAGTTAGTAAATGCATCATCGGATGAACTGAATGATGTGAAATATGAGTTGTTTGAACCTCCATGACAACACTACAATAAAAAATAAATCTAAATCGGATAAAGCAGCTTGAAAAAGATTTCTGGCAAATATTGAGAGACACTAAGATTAAATGTGTTTGAAAAGTGGTAATAGATTGAAACGAAAATGTCAATTTTTTTTAAAGAAGATTTACCTAGGCCCAAGGTTGCAGTAGAAGAGTAGGGAGAACATTTCTGAAGAACAAGGAGTAGGGATGAGGGTGTCTGTAGGCAGATTTTGAATGTAAAGAGACTTTGTGAAAATGAAACAATTTGAACTAACAATTTGCAGGGAGAGTATCTGGAGAAAACTCTGAATTGAACTCTTAAGCTGTTGCTGTACACTTTGCTTGAACCGATCTGCTTGTCGACAAACGTTTTGCCTTAGAAATAGATGCAAATTTATTATGTGTTTGATTTTCGTGATAATAGTACTAATTGTTATAATGGTGTTAGTAAGGCGCTATTTCACACCCGATTGATTGATTAGGTCCACTTATTCAACTACGACTTTTGCACACACCACCATGAAGAGCTCCTAAAAGCATCATTTGTAAGCTACAAGAGAGAGATGATTACACAACAAATGTTTATGCTAGATTAGTGCAAGAATACACACAAGCTATGGTCACAAAAGACTTATTTCTTCACCCACTTATCATCATCAGCAGCAGAAGAGGTTACATACCATCACACTCCATTGTCATACACAGTTTCACGTTGTATATTGTTTGCATTTTTATACAAGTGAGCAAATTTCTAATATTTTTCTTTTAACCATGAATTAATAGTCTACAGGGTTCCTTTAGTGCAAAACATGAATTTACGTCCACAAGCAAAAGAAATGGACAAAGCCTGATATTATTTTAGACCTTCTACGTCCATATATAGTGTCAAGGCTTACCAAAATAACCTAAACTGTTTAATGAGACTACTAGAGAAAGTCGTGATTGTGACATTGTAGGAAAGGAACTCTAACATTTCACATAGTAAGGATAGAGAAAATTATTTTTTGAAAAATGTTTGGAAGAAGAAAGAAGACACATTTAAAAAGGAAGATGGTTTATCCAAAGCTGAAATGAGAAGACAATATGGAAAAAATTGTGTTTACAAAAGAAAAACACACACAAGAACCAGATATGTTGTAATTAATAGCTGTAAACACACATTTAAATTGAAGTGGGGTACATGGCAATATTGTGTTTGTTGACAAGGAGCTTACTTCCAGTTACCTGCTGATTGGTAGGGTATTTGATACTTAGCTATATTTTCCTAAGATGTATCATGTATACAGTACAGATGCATTAACAATGACACCTGCACGCAGACACACCTGTAGTACAGAAGATGAAACCCAGTTGGTGTGAGACAATTTTGGTGCAATTATACTACCTGTATGAGTCATACTTAGCGACGAAAAGATTAGAAAACCATCAACAGTTGTTGACAAGTTGGCAAATAGTACTTCAGGAGCTTTAGTAGTTGTAAACACTGAACTCGTAGCAATTAGATCTATGGTTTGGAAAAACAGATTAGCATTAGACATTTTACTCAAAGAAAAAGGTGGTGTCTGCAAGATGATGAGAACTCCGCTTTGCTGCTCATAGATATCAGACTAAAGCAAGAAAATTCAAGAATTTTCAAAGAATATTTCCGATCTAAAACCTGCATTAGAGCAACTAGAAACACTTAACATTTTAGATAACTTTGGAAAAGGAATACACACAATTTCAAACTGGTTTGCAACTGCTGGAGGAGGAATCCCAAAAGCTATGTTTCTGCCAATACCTATTATCCTCTTCGATGCGCGCGTGCGTCGGACGGCCAGGGGTCGTTCCATCTGCGCGCGCGTCAAATTCCGCCGCACTGCTGTGAAGCGGTTTAAGGGCTTTGTTTTCTTTTACTATTTGCAATATTTAAAGGCTGTAGCTACTGTATTCTCAATTAGTAAGAGAATAGGAAAGGAATTAGCAGTATATGACTGTCTTAATGACGAGTATTGAAAAGCATTACAATTCAAACTTTCGAGAAGAAAAAGACAAGACTCAACTGATGATGAGAGTGCCCTCTGAATGGAATTTCATTTGAAAAGTGTAGTGATTAAGTTAACTATCAGGTGGAGGACTGAAAGAGAGTTTCAGTAAAAATGCTCAAAAAATATATTTAAACTCTCATGTGATATGCTAAGGTGCCATATATATTGAACTCACACCTTTAAAATGTGCAAAATGCAGTATGTACGTTTAATTATTAGTACTAGGCCTCAAAACGCCTAAAGCAGCTTTGCGTTACAAGTGGCTAAATAAAGTGTGCTAAGACGTGTATAAATGTTCAAAAAATGACATCACCCTGACATGCCTTTAATGAAAACTTTACATAACACTGCAGAATGTTTCTGTTGAATAATAACGTTTTGAAAATGTTTGCTAAAAAGACTTTAGCATTAAATTGTTCACACAAGAATGCAATGCATGAATAAGAAATGTTGACCCTTCTAACATATTTTTCTTGTTTTATAATGAAAAAATGTGGTGCTGAATAATATTTAGTTGCAGCTGATGTGTCTATTTCACATAGTCCATTATTAGCTAATATACAATTTGCTTTATTAAGTTAGGAATATCGTCGTGTTCATGCGAAAGAAGAGCTGGTATCGAAAGGCCTCATATGTAGAGACAATTTAAATTTTATTTCACACTTCACAATAATTTTCTGTAGTCCATTGTGCGAATCGTGGGAAAAGAAGAGGAGAGTCTGTAATCGAAAGAATACTGACACCTGACTGGACGAGAGGAGAGGAGATACAACTGGGATTGCAACATTTCTTTTTGCGTGTTCCTAGAGTAGGTTGACATTTTTTGTCCCCCCAGACTCTTATTCCATTTGCTTTTCCTCACAAAAGCTAAGTGCTAATGGCTTAATGCTTAAAGCTGAATGCTGATTTTCCATCCTCCTCTGTACCTATTGCAGTTTGCTACTGCATGATTATTCTGTCTATCTGCTGAGACTCTACTAAACTTCGTGAACCTATCTTTATGGGAAGTTCTGTGGCCAATTATTGATTGAATTTGAGCTTCCTGCTCTATCTCACTCATTCCTCTTGAATTTGAACTCTCTATGGGTTCTTGCTAACACCATTTTCACCTTGTTCTTAGAATAGGGATTTTTTCCTTTATGGAACGCAATTGATGCACTGTGGATTATTTTTTGTTTTAACCATATTTTTATTATAAATTCTGTCAATTGGCTGATATTACTGAACTAACAGAATAAGGAGAATTTACTAAACTCTTTATGAAAATAAAACCTTTAAACGTATAATTAACTCTCATTTTTGACTGAACTTAGACTAGTTATTGTGACTCTAAATTACGTGATGCATAGCTCCAGATTTTCTCATATATAGCAGCAAAGGTCTGTCGCAGAGAGAAGCACGAACTCCATCCCAAGAGGGATTCAACCCCGCCTCGAGTAGGATGATCTCCCCTGCGCAAACCACAGAAGGATCTAGTCAAGTTGAAGGCATACAACCTAACCTTTACAAGCTTTACAATGTTGATGTATGAGTTCACAAAGCTATGTTCTCCTTCTCTCGATCGATATATGCATAAAAACAGATTCTTTCTGATTGGTTTGAACAAGAAGACTTATTTCATATGTGCTTAAATGACTGCACTGTCAACCGTTCATTACTTTGCATATTTACAGAATATGGCAGACTATACAACTGGGAAATCTATCCCCTTTGTGTTCTTGCCCATAGCAGTTATTGCATACACATTTACTCCTTAGGCAACAGAACCTCCTTTTAATAAAGTAAACTTTTTTGTTTATATAAAGGCAGCCCATTTTCCATAAGGGATTTGCAAATGGATCATCACTTCCTTTGATGAGTCAGTAACCTATAAATGGTTTGCAACAGAATTTGTGGTCACTAATCATTGGCACATAACAATGCAACTTCGAATTTGGAAGGAATGCCATAAATACGCGCCTTTCGAATTGGGATTTGTAATGAATTGTCACAGCCAGTTAATGAATCGATAACGAGTTACCAATTCACAAAATGGGATTGTAGATTTTATGATTTAGAGGGGCTTTGAATATCGGGCTTTAAGCCCCGCCCCTCTTTTGCCGCGGTGGCCAGCCATTAGGAAAGAGCATTCTGTGACGTAGACGATTCTCTTATCTTTATAGGGCCGAACACGTGGCCCCATATAGATAATAAACCTTTTACTTCAGAAGGAAAGCAGGTCAGGCCGTCCAAGTGGGACGGCATAAAAAGAGAAAATGACTATGTCACCAAAGCGAGCGCTTGTTGTTCTGTATTTCGGTGTGAGGTGATGCAGCTAGCTGGAGGCTGCTGCAGGAGTAGTGTTACAGCACTATCCGGCTTTCAGGATGAGAAGAAAGAGCTTCACGGGGCTCACCTGGTCTTTGAATCTTATTTTGCAAAATAGCGCTGCGATGCTTCAATTGTATAATGCAGTGTATTAAACCAACATGCCTGGCTTTTGTTTAGGTTCAACTAACAACAGTTCTCATATTTCGAACAACCAATAGATAATAATTCCTTCGTTGCACACTTTTTTTTTTACAAGAAAATGTTTGTTCCTTTTTGTTACTTGTTAAAATATAAACTGCTGTGGGAGATACTAAGGGGCGAGCGGTTCATTTCATTCCAATATAAATGCTCCCAGACACCCTACAAATTAGCAGTAAAGTGCTATGCAATTGCACAGAACACAAAAGGGCTCTCAAATGTACTTTTCTTTATTAGTTTGTTTACCCAACAACTTCATACTAGCTACATGTATCACAGCTATACATGCTTGTAGAATACAGCTGAATCAGTAATCTTTCAGACAAGGGAAATATTGAAATATTAAGTCAGCAGTAAAATTAGAAAAAGCAAGTTTTTCTATTTTCTCTTCAAACCCTGCAGTTTGAAAAATGTAAAGTTTTTTCAGAACTTCCATTGAATGAAGAGATGTTTCTGATTATATTTTTCGATATCTTGCCCCCAAGCCAACACAGAGAAAGCGGGGAGGGCTAATGGTATCTTTGGCAGAGCACCTCCGTTCTTTCCAGTGGCCACTTTGAAAGTGACGTCATCCCGCGACAGAGGTTAAGTTGTGCCTCCTTCACTGCAGGTGAAGTGTCTCCTCCCTACTCACTCTCTACTACACACTCTACTGCACACTCTCTACTACTCACTCTACTACTCTCTAATACACACTCTACTACACACACTCTACTACACACTCCACTACACACTCTACTACTCTACTACACACGCTCTACTACACACTCTACTATTCTCTACTACACACTCTCTACTACACACTCATTACTACTACACACTCTATACTACTCTACTACTCTATTACTCTACTACACACTCATTACTCTAGACTATTCTCAACTACACACTACTGCTCACTCTACTACACATGCTCTACTATTCTCTACTACACACTCTCTACTACACACTCTACTACACACTCTCTACTACACACTCACTACTACACACTCACTACTACACACTCACTACTACACACTCTCTACTACTCTACTACACACTCTACTACTCACGCTACTACTCTCCTACACATCACTACTACACACTCACTTCTCTACTACACCCTCACTACTATTCTCTACTACTCACTACATACTACACACTCTCTACTACACTCTCTACTCTACACTCTCTACTACTCACGCTCAACTACTCTCTACGAACTCTCTACTACACACTCTCTACTACTCTACTACTCACTCTCTACTAACTCTACTACTCTCTAATACACACTCTACTACTAGACACTCACTACTCTCTACTACACACTCTACTATTCTCTACTACACACTCCCTACTACTCACTCTCTACTACTCTCTACTACACCCTCTCTACAACACACTCTCTACTACTCACTCTTCTACTCTCTACTACACACTCACTACTACGCACTCACTACTACGCACTCACTACTCTAATACTCACTCTATACTACACACTCACTACTCTCTACTACAGTCTCTACTACTCACTCTCTACTACTCTACTACACACTCTACTACTCACTCTACTGCTCTCTACTACAAACTCTACTATTTTCTACTACTCACTCTACTACACACTCACTACTCTACTACACACACTCTACTACACACTCTCTACTACTCTCTAGTACTCACTCTACTACTCACTCTCTACTGCACACTCTACTACTCTCTACTACACACTCTCTACTACTCTCTCTACTACACACTCTCCACTACACTCTCTACTACACACACTCTACTACACACACTCTACTACACACACTCTACTACACACACTCTACTACACACACTCTACTACACACACTCTTCTCTCTACTACTCACTCTCTACTCTCTTCTCTCTATTCTCTACCTCTCTCTACCTCTATCTCTACTACTCTCTACCTCTACCTCTCTACGCGCACACATATTCATATATGTATATATATGCATATGCATTTATATATATATATGTATATGTGTATTATGCTCAAATCCAAGAGTTGCACTTGACGTGCACAAAGAAAACCGCACTTCGGGCAGCTTGAAATGCAAGTTCTTTTTATTTTACAGCAACAGACGCGTTTCGGCGGAAGTGCCTTTTTCGATGTTACCGGCACTAGTGTAAGACAGCATGTTATATTTGCATTCACATTGTCAAAATTGAGGAAGGACTTGTGTTCCACTTCTAACGTGGGTGCCATTTTGTAACATATTATAATATATGTACACTATATGACAATTTATCATCTCAAAGGTGTTTTATGATTCATTATTTCATTAAATAACATTTATGAATCAGGGATTTCACCATAGATGAAAACTTTGCTAATAGAGCCGTGGATCGGCTAATATCCTTCCATATACAATCCCAATTGCACCATGGATCAGGATAGGTTATAACTAATCATAAAATTCGGAATGCGTGAACATATTGCTGTGTAATAATACATGAGTTCATCTAGGTGCATGTCAAAGTCAAGGCAAAACATCAAAATATCAAATATCCAATATAGGTACATTCATAAGTTTCTAAGTTCATTACTACTATATACAAGTCAAGTGTCCAGAGCCCCCTATACTGTGATTTTACTTCAGTTTTCAGTATATGTGTATATACATATACATATATAAATATATATATACATACATACATATATATATATATATATAAATATATATATTCATCTGCATATCTATATAAATGCATGCATACATATACATATATGCATACATGCAAAAAAGAAGCAGAGAACTCTGGGTAGTTCTCAAGTTTAGGTGTAAAGCAGCTACTGTATAGAGCACTCTCAACACCAGCGACGCTCTGGATGCTCACCTCAAATGTCAGCTTATCTATCAAAGTCTTTAAACATAGGATTAGCACAGTGCTATCCACGCCGAGATAGAAAAGGACAAAGTCTTTTGCCATTTCAACAGCAAACTTTTTAAGCATAGGACTAGCACAGTGCTGTCCTTGCCGAGCTGTAAAATGACAAAAGCCATTTATCACTCCAGGCACAACACTACAGCTTCGAATTGGTAAAATACCAACCAAGCCAACACTAAATGAACAAAAGCAACCCCTGACACAGTGTTTCGCTCTAACTAGAGCTCTTCAGAGAGGCACAGCTCCATCCAGACACAAGGGAGCACCCAGCACAAGTCAATAAAATACCCTTTCAGGCATATCGTGACGAATAAATCATGCAAAAAAGAAGCAGAGAACTCTGGGTAGTTCTAAATGTTTAGGTGGAAAGCAGCTCCTGTATAGAGCACTCTCAACACCAGCGACACTCTAGATCTGCTCACCTCAAATGTCTGCTTTTCTATCAAAGTCTTTAAGCATATGCATGTTATGTACATGAAAGTTTGAAAAACACTAATAAAAGCAAAGCTAAAATAAACAACTAATTACAAACAGAATTGCTTTAACTTAAACGAGGGTGAGACCTATTGCATTTTCAATGCTTGTTCTATCAAGTGGCCCTATGCTTCCGTTCCGCCCTCTGCATGCACAAACTTCCCAAAGACACAGGAATGTTTACCTTAATCTCTATGATTGCATTTCTGAAAACTGCCCAAATCATATCAAACATCACAAGCTCTCTTTCAAAGTCACACCCATGCAACCTAATACTGATCTCCTCAAGCCCATCTACTAGATTCACCAACCATCTGCATGAACCCACATTCTCCCACTCCCCCAACAAATGGGGATACTAAATTCCTCTTAACTTAATCCACTTTAAAGAAACTGGAATCAATGCATGGAATGGTTTGCTTGATCGCACAAGACTAATCCCCATAATAATAATAACAAACCATAACACTGGACTAACCACTAACAGCAATAATTGTGCATAAACCCTCTACTTAACCCTGGCATTTGCTCATGCCAGGAGTGCTCTGGCCGCTGTAAGAACTGGCACATAAGATCTGTGTTGATAGTTGTGAACAGAACCACTCATCACGTCAAAACAGTGTTCAGCTCATTCTAAAATAACTCAATTTACAGAAACCTCAGGTGCTTTCATTTTCCTTCCTAAAAATGAGACCTAATGTAGAGGCAAACTTTTTTCTGCACCACAGAAATAAACGAGTCCAAAACCTGCATATCACAGATTAAGTTAATTACCTACAAGCACTGGGACAAACGCCAAAGCACATTTTGTGGTATGATCTGGTATAGTGACACAAAACGCCAAAGGCAATTTAAATCCATAAATATATGTACCTCAGTCCAGAAGTTTCATTTAATACGAATCCCAGTTTTCAAAGTAAAGACGCCCTCTCACTAGAAGTTTGGTAAAGTGGCCTTCTAAAAACACAATTCACCCTCACAAAGGAAAGATAGCACGGAGTGTTAAGCAGTAGACTAGCTTGCGAGTGTTTTTTTACTGGCAAAGAGTAACTGCTTGAATGGCTTGCCAAATACAACTATAGAGTTCAGCCGACAGAATCTTCCTGACCCTATACACCCGAGGGGCCTGGCAGCACCTGCCTCGTCTGTAAATACGGCTGTGATAGCTGGCTCATGTACTGCGGTTAGAAGACTTTACTGTTTAGAAGATAAAGAAACTATTTACTTTGCACACTGCTTCATTTCCAGACACCATACGCATGTGTATTTGTCGTGGCTTAACACAACCTGCTTTGTGCACCCACCTAGAACCAAATAATCCTGTCCCTAATCCCAGTTTTGTAAACACATTACAGCATTCGGTCAGAATTTGCACGTGTGCAAATCCCATTTGCGAGAGAAAAATCTTTCCTTTTACGGTTCTGTGAATAAGGAATACAATCTTGCCCCCGCAATGATTTTTATGCTCACTAAAGTTGATCGAAGCTGAGCAAATGCTTTCTGCACCAGGCCCTATGGGGCAAAACGTTATGGAGCTCTAATAAGGTGTAACGATGAAGTCAGAGTACACCCTCACACAAGGCTCAGTCTAAATAAGGGATATACTCTTTAGGTACAGTACCAAGCATGGACATACAGACTAAGCCAGTTCTGCATTTTCTATATGGATGTAGGGTCAGATTTAAAGTTTGACCAATGGGTACTCTGTCATGACGGATATGCCGTCTGCCTCTCTACAAGTGCATAGTATGTTACACGCTTGTAACAAGGTGGCCGGTAGACCCGTCATGTTTGTAAGGAGTACACCTCCACCACACTTCAAATCAGGCCCTCGGTCTTTGGGGGTCAGCAGGGAGTTATAACCTGTCTTGCGACACCTTTCTTCAGCTGATTAAAAGGTGATAACAAATAAAGAATAACAAACAAGGAATAGCTTTATATGCATGAAAAATAATGATCTTTGAATCTGCAAACGGTTATAATGCGGTCAATATCACCTGCACCAGATAAGATGCAGGCTTTAGGCTTGCTTTAAGAGCACCTTCGTTTAGCACGCGTCATTAATATGTGATTTACATAGCTTTGCTACAGAGGACAATAAAGGAAAAAATAGAACTAAATGTAAGCATCTAGGTGCCTGAAATGTATGGCCTACCAATAGGTGTGAAACACTAGGAACAAAAGGCCTAATCAAGCAGGTACATGACAACATGGCAAACTAAGGAGAATGCCCGCTCAATGACAAAATCGTCCTTCCCAATGCAGAAAAACAATAGTAGACATAGTTGTTGAAAATTTAGATTGAATGAATTGGTCCTATGAAACAGATAGAGTGACTAAAAATGCCTCTCGGTAGAATCAAAAGCCAAAGACAGAGAAAATGGAGGTAAAAATATTCTGAAAGGTCGAGTGTTAAAAGTACCCAACTAACTTGCAAACCTTTCTGCTGGATAGGATATAACTGATGAAGGATGTAAACAATGTGACTCCCCACTTCATGAAACATTGCTCCAAAGAAAGTGTGCAAAAGCTTGGCTCAAGGAGCCAACTGCCCAAACGACTGAAGGACAATCAAGCTTCTATGCTCGGTACTTCCAAAGAAGCAGATCTCCATTAGAGCACTGAAAACCACATTTGGATGACTAGATACTAACCGTCACTCTTTAGAAGAGCATCAGGAGTAGATGTATTGCCTCCTTGCCGGGGAATCAAATACTTAAATCACGCAAAACTGTTTCAAAGAGAGAAAGGGATTGTAATTGAAATAAATTATTTATTACATTCTTATTGTTCAACTTGTACTATCCGACCTAAGCATATATATATATCTAAAGATGAGGACATTATGAAAGCCTCTCTTTTCAGTGTATATGACAAGCCCAAAACGATTTTTTGGGAAAAAAAGGACATTCCAAGTAAAAGCTATAAATGTAAATTCTGCCCTCGAATATCCCAGAGACACAACACTTCGAGAATAGGACGATTTCCAGATGAGAGGCTTCTAACAATACTTCCGGCCACTCATACCAAAGGGCTTGTTGATTTTGAAACTCACATTCTTAAGGACCCTAGCGATGCTGCAAATGCTGGAAAAGGTGCAATAGTAACATATCATAGGCTGAACAACGTCTAGCGGAGTGACTTTAAGAAAGCTAAATTAAGGCGATACCCACAAAGGTGAGTTAAATGCAAATGTATTTTTAAACTTCCAAGGATAGGTTTCAAGGACCAACTGCGTTATGTTATTCACCTTCTGAAGAGAAGTAACATTCGAAACGAAGACTGTGACTGAATATTGTAATTGGAGGGGGATGGTTCTTAAAACGAAATTAAGTTAGCATCAGCTGGGGGAAGACAAGAAATCAAATCTACTTCCTAACATTAAGATCCTTCTGGACTAAGGATATTGGACAGTGGCGGCTGATGACTTTTGAAAGTGGCAGGCGTAAAGTTGGTGACGAGTTCGACTTTAGTGTTTGAATCACTGAGCATAACCTCCATAGTAAATTTGGGCAGTTTTGAAAACTAGAGGGCCAAATTGTTTCTTTTCAAACCATATTTGAATCGAGAATTAGCTTGAAAATCATTAAGGAAGCAGTAAGTAAAAAACACTAAGTAAGAGCAAAGGTCTCTGCATGTGCTGAGAGAGGGCCCCAGACCAATTTTTATATTGGATGTTTGAAAAGTGAATTTCATTGCAATTCAATTAGTACACCAGTATGGCATACAGGCTTTCATGACAATTATTTTAATGCAACATATTTTATTTAATTATGTTTGATGTTGTCATTGAGCACATCAAAATAATTAAATAAAACATTCAATATTAAAATAATGTGCCAATTAAGTCCCAATTTTGCATATTAAACCCCTGCATTAGGCCACGTGCACTATGAATTGCCCACGTAAGAAGAGGTCAATAAAGGATTGCTCAGATTGCCCAATGTAAATAACTAACTTAAGGGAACTGTGGAAATAAAATAATGAAATCTCCTATGCCCAAAAAGTGGAGGGAAAGAATAGGTGCAAATTAATAGCTGAACATGGGGTGTTACGGGGCGTGTGAACAGGCATGCTCCTAGTGAGCAGGAACAGACCGATATAGTAGAATACAGTTCCATGGCTGTAAGTGATTGCGGTATGTATGGAAAGAAAGGTCAGGCAGTCACCAAATTAAGCTTGAAAGTGATAGAGTACTAGGAGGTCAACTTAATGAAGTAGGGGCCCACCTCAAAGCGCCGATTTCAGCAGAGAAGCTGCGGCATTGAAAGAAGGCTGAGAAGCATGGAGCAGATGCGGAAGAATAAAATCATAAAGTGAAATAATCAAGGCGGCCAACACATAATACTTGACCAGCTCTTACATACCTAAAGGATATTAGTGGCGAGGAGGTACCTGGTTATAAATGAAGCCACTTGCAGTGGCCGATGTTAACCTTCCTATTTTGGAGGGGAACAAAATAGCGAGTTGGTAGCACGAATAGGGTAAGGTTATTTCATTCTCATGTAACAGTTCCTAATTCGATTTCATGTCTCAACTATACTTAGGGCACACTGCTACTTGTCTCGCTGCACCCTGCAGGCCCCAAAACTCAGGGGCGTCGCACTGCTATATATAAACGCCCCTGGCAGAAATTAGATCATACTACTTTACAAGACATTCTTGCTACTTCTCAACCCACTCTTTCCTTGGCTATCAAGACAGCTAGCAACAGCTTCGGAAAGTGGATCAACCAGGCACTAGACAAGTGCATTCCAGCAAAATGAATTCATCCTAAGAAAGCCCGGTCCCATGAGTGGTTTCATGAGTCACTCATAATAGATAGGGAAACTGTAAAGTTCTAGAGCGTGGCTGGAGATGTGCCTACAGTCCTACTGCTAAATTAGAATACAAAGCTGCCAGAAAAATCTATCATAAGCGGATCCGGAAAGCCAGAGCCGCATTGTTTGCTAATAAGATTAACACCAGTAATAACTCCACGAAAACCATCTTTTCCCTATTAAAGGACATGGTGAAATCACCGATGACCGATGTAAGCACTATCACCTCTAATGACCAATGTGAGGTGCTGACCACCTATTTTATCAATAAATTGGCTGGCATTTATGATAGCTTCCACTCGAAAAGCGAGGCCGCAGATATGTTGAGTGGAGATCTCACAGGGAATGAGGTCCACTTTTCCATCTATCGCAATGGACGGCCTCAAAGCCTTGGCCACCAAGATAAAATCAGGGTCTCCCGAAGACCCCCTGAAACCAGAACTTTTTGTCAGACTTCTGGATTGCCTTCTTCCCAGTGTCTGGATCTCATTAACCTCTGCCTTTCCAGTGCGGAGTTCCCGCAAGCTTGGAAACATGCTAAGGTCATTCCCTTACAAACAAAGACATCATTAGAGGCATCCAGGCCAGAGAACTATCGCCCGATTTCTCAGCTTCCATTCCTATCTGAAGTAATTGAATCCTATGTGAACAGCATTCTAACGCAGTATTTGGAGTCTTATGCCATACTAGATTAATTGAAAAACAGCTTCCGACCAAGACACAGCACAGAGTCAGCCCTATTAGCAGTAACGGAGCAATTTAGAGTCTCCATTGATGAAGGCAGTATGTCAGCACTCATCCTGCTAGATCTCGGCATCCCCTTTGATACGGTCGCACATAACATCTTGATCCGCCGGCTGCAGGAGATCGGTATAAAGGGCAGAGCTATTGACTGGTTTGCATCCTTTCTGCAAAATAGGTCTTTCCTGGAAATCTCGCCACCTTTTCACTCCCAGACACACTCACTGTGCTGTGGTGTCCCTTAGGGGTCGGCAATGAGTCCAACCCTGTTCAACATTTATTTTCGGCCATTGGCCCAGTAGGCTAAAACCCACAACATTTCTTTAGTATCATATGTGGATGATATGCAGCTGGTCCTTTCTTGCACCAAGGACTCTAGCCAGGACGCAGCCAAATGCCAAGAGGATTTGTACGCTATTGCGAGCCGGATGGAGTCAAATTGTCTCCAGCTAAACTCGTCTAAAACTGAGATCTTCTTACTAGGCAGAGACTCATCTTTGGGGCAACAAATGGTGGTCACCGGAGCTTGGTACTCCTCCTGCGTTGTAAAAAATCCCGGACAATGCCCTATCTTTTAAGGAGCACACCAAGTCTGTGGCAGGGATACTGCGTGGCCTCAAACCCATTTTGGTCTTCTTTGACCCCCCACACTCACCAGTTGGTAGTTCAAGCCACTCGCGTTACCGAAGTACAGTTCTGTCTCAGGTGTGCTGCGCCACCTCCACTGGCCGTCCATTGAGCAGAGAATCCAGTTCAAAGCACTTTGTATCACACACAAAATACTGGCGGGCCCTGGCCCGGCAATTCTCAGCAACCTATGTCATCATTAAATTCCAACCCGTGCTCTGCGCTCTACGGATCTCCATTTGATGCGGGTGCCGCGATTCCGCAGATGCAGAGCTGGCGGCCGCTCATTTAAGGGACTAGAACCGACTCTTTGGAACTCATTGCCACTCTTCATCAGAAACATCACCAATCTCTTGGCCTTTAGAAAGGCAGTAAAGACCTGGCTGTTTCAGTAAGCAGTAGCCTCACCTGCACCCTTCTTCTGATATTTAGCGCTGGGGCATCCCTTTGCTGGGACAGCCATGCGCTTTACAAATCCCTTAATATAACATAACATAAAATCTTTGACTCTGTATTGGGGCATGTCAGTCTATCAGCGGTGCGTCTGCCACATGCCCGACAACCCAGCGCCACGAATTTTCGTAAGTTCAGCTTTCAAGTCACTCACTTTCAAACTGCCCTTGTAGCCTTTCCAAGTTACGGCAGACATACGGCGGACACCGACACAGCACTGGCATGTAAGAGATGTAGCTTACATGTTCCTTTCTCTGTTCCTGCTCTAGCAGTCATTAATAATTGAAACTAACACACGCTTGAGTCTTCTGGCACCCTATCTGTCAGTCTGTCTAAGGTGCAATTCAGATGTATAGAAATTATTCATAACGCGATCTTATCTCAAATGTTGTACTTACCGGATCGTCAGTGGGGTTCACAGCAGGATTCCCTCACCTCGGGCAGGCCCTATGATTGCACACATGCCACAATCATCGCCCAGGGAACTGTGTGCAAAGGGAAAACAACCTGGGCAGTAAACCACCAGACTGGAACATGGCCAATCACTGTGTGGCTTATAAACAAAGCCACACAGTGACTGGCCATTTTCTGTCATCGACCTACCCCTCGCTGCTGTGCCTACCTTTGTGCATGTCAGGCCACCGCGGACGTGGTACCACCCAATCCAGACACTGCTCTCATGCTTCTGAGCAGGAGAACAGTGCCAGAATTTGGCAGAGCAGGTTAAACCGATGCCCCATTGCTGCCCTGGGGGCTGTGTCTGTGCAGTTCCTGACACCCTGACAGTCCAGACAGTGGAGGCCTGGACTGCTCATATCAGACTGGACACAGCCAGACACCTGCCCAACTGGACACACAAATTTCAGTATTGGCCTCGCTTCCACTCAATGAAGAAATCACATCCCTAAATGAAGAATGTACACTCACACGGGGGGAAGAATAGTGGAAGGTAAACTAAGGTAAAATAACATGTGGCAATATTTATGCCGCCGGCTGCTCTCAGTGAGTGGGGCAACGCTCCATCGCCCCTATGGCACAGCTGCCACTGATATTGGAACGAAATGCCAGAAGAGTTGTTTCCGATTCATGAGCATGCACTTTTTTAAAGTTCAGTTACTCCTTACATAGTTTCCCTTACTCTGAAAGACTTTCGTTGGCAGTAAGAGAGCCTTGAATTCTATTGTGCATTCTACTGGGACCAAATAAGATGGCCGGGTTAAACAATAATTTCCAAAATAAGGGTGCTGCAACACTTTTGTTACAGTATGGCAATCTGGCACTGACACCGACTTTGACACCAGAGCTTTTACTGAGACAATATATTGTACAGAGAGCTCATTTTCAATGTTGGCTCCTACAGCATATCGGTTTTCCAGTCTCCCAGTGCTGCTTATGTGGACAGCTACATGATTTGCTTGCTTGGATGTAAATGTTCCCCGGTTACTACTCATTTCACACTTAAGAAACTTTGGAACTCTAGGATTCGTTGGAATCTGGAAGGAAGGGAGTTGAGAGAGACAATGGTATAAAGCCTTTGTTTATCGGGGTATAGGTATTTTCTAAGCATGAAGCATAATTTTTGTATTTGAACATACATCAGTTGTGGAGGGCCAACAATTAAGAATAAATCCGTATTGGCAATGCAAAAGCGCCACTGCCATTACCTGTGCTCATT
This sequence comes from Lissotriton vulgaris, assembly GCF_964263255.1. Classification (NCBI taxonomy): domain Eukaryota; kingdom Metazoa; phylum Chordata; class Amphibia; order Caudata; family Salamandridae; genus Lissotriton; species Lissotriton vulgaris. The sequence goes on along the minus strand of NC_141689.1, from coordinate 1,074,414,051 downwards.
GTCGAATTCCAAGGTGTCTGTCAACCAGATCAAGTTCCCCGGGGAGTGTTTCAATGCCTAATTTGAGCTGGTGGTTTCCACTGCTTGGCACTAGCACTTACTTGTCAACACCTGCACTTAAGACAGCCCACCAAATGGTGGCGCTGTTTGTCTAAATTTGTGATGAGCACAACAGTGCTTTAATTAATCAATATACATTAAACTGACTAGTGCCAGCCACCCAAAGCTATAAGAATAGCTTGGACGGAACCCATTAGTCATGTTTATTGTATATTAAAAGTCTGAAGGAACGTGATGGGTAGTAGTTGTGTTGGGGCAAAGGGTGGTGCAAGCTGGAATGCATCCTGACAAGGGCCCTGGCAATTATTGTTTTACAAATTAAGTACTGAGGGGTGTACTCTCACACAATTAGCAATTACCAGGCAATTGGGAGCAAACGAATACATACAATTATAAGAACTTTAAAAAAAAGAAGGGATGGAGAGCGAAAAAGAGAAACAAGCAATATCTATTGAACAAAATCAAAGCACGCAGTGCATTATCGGGTAGTGGAGAAAGAGGGAGGAGAAAGCGTTAAGAAGGTGGCAATGAAAGGAACATTGAATAGATTAATGCAGTGGGGATTACCCAAGTTAATAGGAGCCAATGAGCCAATAGGTGTCCAATACAGTAAGCCCATCTGGCAGGAGACGAGGACTACTGTGACTAAAGAGTTGTACCAACAGAAAATATCATGACAGAACGATTTATTGAATAGTGAGTTTCATGTTTAAGAGGTGAGGAATTAAAGGAATGATCATCTGTACAATCCATATGGAAAAGGGATGATAAAGGAATGTTAAACTTAGCTCTGTGTAGTCCTTTAAAGGCTGCTATGTAAGGTTTGGATCCGTTCCATGCATTTTGGATGCGAGAACATGTTTAATCATGGACAATTTAGTCTTTAGTGTAAGGAAAATATTATTAATATGCCACCATCTGACATGTATTGTTATGATAACAGCCCAAAGAGTATTGCAATTCGCAACAGCGTGCATTGTAAAATGTGTTACTCACCGACATCAAAATAGCAGAAAAAACTAATTTCAGATAAACAGTTGGTTGGAGTAGATCAAACAAGACACTTGAAATGAAAAACACTTATAACAAAAAGCACTGAGTGAACAAGACTCAATTTCTGTGTTTCAAATAAGTTGAAGCATTCAAATAAAAAGTGCATTCATACTCTCTTCTCCACAAACGCAGACTCCGTAGTTTAACACAAGATGCTTGTAGGAAAGCTGGCTCATCATGCTGGCTGCCTCAAAGAATGACTAAAAAAAATAAAGAAACAAACAATAAGTGAACATAGATGAAACAAAGAAATACGGCAAACTACACATTTTGCAAACTACACATTATTCCATACTCGAATTGTCACACACGTATTGTTAGAGCAGTATATTCTTTAGTTTAATAATGTAATAAAATGTTTCTCAAAATGTTATTTTAGTTTCAGTAAATTATGTACAGTATGAGTTTGATTTAGATGAATTTGTTAGTTTAAGCATTTTGAGAAATGTACGTATGTGACTTAAAACCTTTAGATCTACTATAAGTTATGATTTTTTAAACTGGTATTTGTGGTTAACAAATAGCAATTCTCAAAATGTTCACTCTTAGAATAGGGCAAAAACAATACACATCATGCAATCACAATCATTCATGTCATAAAAAAGCTCAAATTAAACCCAATGAAACTAGTGTTACAATAATTCTCAGTTAATTATCACTTAAGATTAACCCCTTCCATGCTGATAACGAACCCCAGCCGTCATGCACTACGGTGCTCGTGTGCTGATGACGGCTGGTGTTCGTCACGGCCCGCCCCTGTTCGTGTTGTTTACAGCACACCAGGGGAATCGCGGCTGCATGGAAGTGGTTAACACAGTTACACATTGAGTAACAAAAGAGGTGTCCTCAATTACAGAAAATAAACAGAAGGACCTCAACAACAGGCTCCGTGGCTTACAATCTGTAAGGATGGTACAGTGGTGAAAGCTGATGAATTCTCTTCTGAGGGACCTGGAACTCCCAATGACTGCAACATATGTTGAGCTTTTGAGTGACCAGACTATCTGCTACTGATTAAACTAGGTTACAATCTATGTCTCAAATGGGCCAAGCTCATTACAAGACGGATTGCTAATATGGGCTGGATCAGGATACAGCTTTAATTGGTCAAGAAGAGGTAAACCCATAAACCAGGATAAAAGAGACGTAAGAAGAAGTGTGATTACTCCAGTAAGTACCCTTGTTCTCATTCACAGTTGTCAGACTACTCCTTTCACAGGTGAATCAGAAACAAAAAGGAGACTGGGATAAGGTATTAAGCCACACAGAATCTAGGAGGAATGTGACTGTGTGGGATTGGTCAGTCCAGGCAGTGTTGTCGAAAAATGAGAAGTTAACAGAAAAAAGAGAAAATGATAATACGCGACATGTGGGACACATGATGGAAAAATCCGGTGAAAGATAGATGAGACAATGCCCAAATCACAGGTAGGAGCTAAGGAAGTAATGTGCAAACCGAAGTACAGTGGAAAGGGCACTCAGACTATTGAAGAGGATACATATGGCAATCTATGTGAAACCAGGGGTCAGAGAAGAGGACTTTGATGCATTAGGCCAAGAGAGAAGTAGCCTTGATAGGTGGAGAGGACATCCAGAAAGGTGGTCAGAAGGGAGTTGGTGGCTAGGATTGTAGTAGATTGTAGGAGATGTTAGGCAGAGATAGCACACCTTTCGGTAGGGGGTGAGTATAATTAGGTCAATTAGGCAAGGTCAATGGAAAGATGGGCAGAGAAAAGATTTAACTCTTTTAGAAGTTACATATGTCCTTCAGTTCCAAAACTCTTGTTTGAAATGTTGGTTGAAAAAAGAAGTTCTGAGTTTACCTAACCATTTTACCACAGTTTTAACCACTAATATCTAAAGAGAGGACAGACACTGTGATCTCAAAAACTTACAAAATATAAAAGTATTGTGAAGTGAAACATCATAATTTCACACTATACAAACCTCAGAGTAATTTCTGTGTGCTTTGTCAAGAACCTTTAAGAGTACTTCAGTCTGATGTAGCTGGCCATAATCTCCTACTTCCTCCCTTAGTCCTTTGAAAATCTTGGTGAACGTGCCCTGCCCAAGGCTTTCATGCTTTAAAACAATAGAGCATTTTATTAGAAGATGCAAAATGTATGCCGCAAATGAAGTCAAACCTCAGGTTAATTTTTTCAGCTCATCTCCGTTATCCAAACTGTTATTTTGAGAAAACCCTCAAACCAGAGGAAAGGCATCCACATTCACATAACTATCATCAAAATTACCAACAGAAAGCAGCAATTTCATGCCTATTGATCAGAGGATATTATGTTCTGGCTTTTTAAATAATGGTTCAGCAAATATTCCTTAACAATGGACAAACTCTCTTGGGGCTTCCTAAAATGTCACAAGTGCATTTGACCAGTTATAACGGTGGTTCTCTCAAATTACATCCATTTTAACACAGTAGAATTACAAATGGGTGCTGGGCTATCAGAATGTTCGTTTATGGGTTAAGCATTTACAGTTACCATTAGACTTACAAATATTCTGATCAGATAAATTACTTTTGCTTGCAATTTTACAACCAGTAACAATAACATCAAGTTGGTTTAGCCTAATTTTTTTTGTTTAATATGTCTATTACCATTTTTCAGAAATACATATTACAATACAAATATATGAAGTTAACAGTGGGATCAGTTGGCAACAAATCACAGATTATACATTGTGTGATGACAATAGATAAGCAAACATTGTCTATGCCAATTGTAATCATATAGCAGATGGGTATATAAATTAATACTGCCATTATACTTCCGTATTCAGAACCGTTCACTGTATCTACATATACGCCACATATGTCTGCTTGTTACATATCAACAGATGATCCTGCTAAGCATTGTTCTAAGGCCTCTTTCCGACACTGTCATGAGGCTTCTTCTACTAAGTAAATTTATAATATTATCATCACAAATGGTTTAGCCTGATGTTGTAGGAGTTGGACTACAACTTGTAAATGGTGGCCCCTGTACAAAGACAGAGTCACTTTGGCATCACAATGATCTTTTAGAAATTGACAACGCAGAAATAGCATAACTGTGGGTCCGATACAAGACATATTGATCACAGAATTAAAGTGTAAAAATCTAACCATAGTCCCCCAAATTGTTAACAAATGCTCAGTTACAAAAAGCAACTATGGATCATATCGCTCTGGATCTCAAGATGCTAATATCATGAAGATAAATGCAGTACTTTGCTATCTTCTTAAGGGATTATGTATATGCTATGTTGAATAAACTAATGGTGCAATTCCCTAAATTCAACAGAATGCTGGAACTTTATATACAGTAGTTTCACAGTTGCAGGCACATTTGTAGAGCGCATGTTCCCTCCCGAAGAGGGCTTCTTTGTGCAACTGGCAGATAACTGAAGTTTTTTACATAACTCAATGAAACCCATTTTAAAGATGTTGGGTGGATGAAAAGATGAGAGGACGTGCTGGAATGTGAACATGCAGCCCCTGAGTCAAAAACAGATTCCTGCAGAGGACATAATTAGTCTATGAGCCACCATAAACAGTTTAATAACAGTGCTTTGTAGTTGTCTGCAAAAAAAATATTGGGTTAAGGAAGGTGATATATGTGATCGGGAATGGTTACATTTGAAAGGAAATGTGACGCCAGGCCACCAACATTTCACTCTGCATTGAAAAATTGGAAAAGACACAAAACAGTAATGCTGTAATTAGGCTTCCTTACTGAAATGCGAACTGTAAGACAGGGATCAATACATGACGTTTTAATCTTCAAGACATTTGGGCTGAAGCTCCTTTTGAATATTTAAGTTCCTGAAAAGTAATTTTATCTCTCTGTGAGCAACACAGGTATCAAGTACTCAGTGAATTGCTTACTTCAATTCATCTTTATTCAGGTACAAATATACCACAAAAGTATGAACATACACAATAAAAATACACAATAAGTGTGTAATAAAACATATGAATAATTAAAAAATTCAACGTTACATTTCATATATCAAATGTGCATAAGACAATACTGAATGATTATATATACATTTTTTGTCACTCTTCATCTATGTACAGGCTCGGACAGTGGTACTCGGGAAAGCACCTGTGTGGGCAATTGATTCATCATCGAGTTGAAGCAGCATACTAAATGCTGCCCTAAAGTCTATAATGTAGCGCCTTTTCATTAGGGGGAACAAAATAAGCTTTGTGTGCATAGAATAAAAACCACAGAAAAATTAAAAGTGCAGTGCGGATTGACCTGAACTCTTATTACACGGACAAGGCAAAGAATCAAGATTCGCTGTAAAGCATGAGGGGACGCATAATAAATAATTAAATAAGCTACACTCCCAGTGGCCCACTGGTTTAGTCGGGTACCCTGCAATTAATCTATCTGCTCTAAAGTTCCAAAAGACTGCCATAAAAAATTTGTTTTGCTTTTTAATAATAGCATAATAATCTTCACGGTTGTCAAAAAAATGCTGGTAGCCAATCTTACACAGACAAGTTTCCACCCCTGCTAACCAAGGGGTGTTCATGCCTTTATCGCAGTTAAGGGAATTCGTGGTAATATCTCTGGTAAGGCTTGCCTCCTTGTTTTTCTATACTGCGGACAAGGGAGGGCGGGCACTAACACATTCTTCTATAAAGGGTGAATTCATTTCGCTGTGACAGATAAAGTGGAGAGAGGAGATAGGAGCCACCAAAACGCTTCAGCAAAATCTATTTTCTTCTGCCTGGATAGTATTACATTTGGTAATGCTCCATACATCTGCCCCATATGTAGCCATTGGAATGCATTACATTATAAACGTTTGCAGGGAGGGCACAAGAGTTCTCCTCCTCCTGGGTAGCGGTAGGCTAAACAATGAGCTGATCGCCTTAGAAAATGTATTCCTGCAAAGGGCAATATGCGCTGTCCAAGAACCATTGGCAACACAAACTAGACCCAGGTAAGAAAATGCTAGTGCATTTGTAGGTATGATTGCCACCAGTGAGAGAGGACAAGTTGTACTTCCTTCGGCCGCAGGCCATATTATAAGATTTTGTAAGATTAGTACATAGGTCTAGCACTGCAATAAAATCGACAAATCATTGGACTAAAAGATGCAGAGCCCTTGGTGTGAGAGCCTTCATTGCAGCATTGTCCACATGCAACATGGATGGTAAAAAAAGCTTTTAACTTTAGGCACATCAGGGGTGATAGGTAGTAAAAAAGGGTGGAGATTATTAATATATAAAATAATTAAAAGTGGAGCTAAAACACACTCTTGCCTCACAGTCCCAACGAAGCCAATATCTTTATAAACCTCCCCCTGAATGTTTATTCTAATTTTGGCCATCATGTCCCTGTGCAAACAAGCTAAACAGTGCACAAGTGCTTCGTTCATCCCACATGCTAAAAGGTTTGACCACAGCTTTGAGAGATCAATGCAGTCAAAGGCTGAGGTCAAGTCCATAAACACTAAATATAACGGGAATGATGGGCTACGATGTATTTCCCAATGATCAGATGGAGATTAAGGCACAATTCAACTGTGCCGACCTTTGTGCCTAAAACTGTATCGGCAAGGGTATAGGATGGACTTCTCCTCTGCCTATTCCTTTATCCTATTATATAACACTCTTCCCATGATATTTAATGTAGTATCTATTAAGGTAATGGGCCTATAGCAGTCGGGTTGCGAACAGTCGCCCTTTTTAAAAAAAATAGGAACTATAATAAAGGTTGACCATGTGCTTGGTAAAGGAGAATGGGCTACTGTGTTAAAAACATTACATAATAATGGAGCCCAGCATTCAGGTTTATGTTTAATACGATCTATTGGTACTCCATCCAGGTCAGCATCTTCAACCTCACCAAAGGTCAGATGCACTGCCTTGTGGACGGGAGCCATGGGGAGTTCACTTTCTGCTGAGATGGCAGCATAGATGTTAGTGAAGTGCAACTCCCAAGCCTCATTAGTAATATTTTAGCTAAGTGGAGTTGATACCTAATTAGTCTGTCTTATATCTTTCACAGCGGACCAGAAGAGGTTACTGTTCTTTTTAATTTGCCACCAAAACCAGTGATCCCCATTGTTGAGCCCATGTTTCCTTCTTCCTTGCTGTGGTGATCTCCTTGTATTACTTTCGTAAAAGTGCCATCTCCACGGGAATTCCTGGGTTGGCCAAAAGGTCCATGCATGGTTGGCAGTTGGCAACATAGCATTTCGGACTAAACCATCTGTGTCTATGGACAGTTGGGCATGAAGGTCTCATTAGTTCTTTCCTAATATTAGAGCAGAGCTGAGTAAATGCCACAACTGCTGGGTATGCAATATCGTTCTCGGTTAAGCAAGCCATGACCAGGTCCGAATTCATCTTGATCACTTTATGGAATTGGTGGGCGGGGTTAACCACTCTCAATTTTAATCTTAAGCCATCAGTAGATGGTTCAAGATCTCTCGCTCCACATTCCCCATAATTAGGCTTGGGAGACAATATGAATGCAACCTCGATAGGGTTATGATCCCCGTAATTAGAAGAAACAACTTTCCCATACTGCAGTAATTCCTCCAAATTGGGTGATCTGAAAAAAGTAATCGAATGTGGATGCACAACCTCTACCTCTATAAGTGGGTACCAATACTATGCTTTGGGCAGTGATATCCCTACATTATCTAAGTAATAAGATGCCAAATAAGACATCAGCTCTAAGCCACTGGAGTTAATACTATTCTGGGCACGAGTACAGTTATTTATAGTAACTGTGCTAAACATGCACAAACGGTTGGCCTGTAGGGAAAAACTAGTTATTTGCTTACATGCTCCACCTTCATAAATACCTACTAAATTAATCAATTCTGCGGTAAGGAGTATCAGAGAAAATGGTCTTGCCTAAATTACACTTTTATGAATATGTTGTTAGCGTACACCAAAAATTCTGTGTCAAGCCTCTGAAAGATCTAATATAGAGTTCATATGATAAAGTGTTTGTAGGTAATATTTTAGGAGCAGAGCATATATGGATCTTCTATATCACAAGCCTAAATAATGAGCTTCAGAATATGCTAGCAGTCAAATAAATGCACATACAAACTCCCTGTTTTTTGGAGAAGAAAATTATATCTTTAATAATCACATAAAACGTTTGCACTACAAAACTGCAGCAAACATTACTTGCTCTTCCATGATGATAGAAGAAAGGGGTATCTGTGTATATCATGAAATTAGAGCTAGGTTGTAAGCAGCAACGAATTTCCCAAAACTACTAAATGTTTTATTCTCATATTTTTAGAAGGATCAGAATTGTGGGATTGTATTCAGAACGTAAGCAAGTACACATTTACAATGACCAAATGTGATCATGTAGGGTATTTGCACTTGACAACTTTCTTTTGTCCATGGAGACACTATTTTGACATGGAAAAGCTCCTCCATGTCAATACTGGTTTCCTATCTTTGCACTCACAGAAAACAATTACACCTGACCATGAGAGGTTGAGAAGATCTCACCAAAAGATTTGTTCTTTACCACAAACAAGTAGGCTTGTATGTGTTTCAACACCGTTGTCAGGTGTCTCAGATCTGATATACCCACCAGCCCTTTCCCGTATAGATATTTACTCATACATGAAGCTTCACAAAATTGGTGTTCTTTTATATGTGAGTAAATACATATTTGGTGAGTCACAAAGTTGGTTCTGCACGCATGAATTATATCTACAACCGAAGTGTCACTGAGGTTCACAAATAGCATTGCGAACATGACCTTCAACTTTCCCCAAAATATCTTTTTCTTTTTTTTATTGAATAAATCAATCCCACCCATATCATGCTGCTATTTTCTGAAATTACACTCATAATCCCAAAGTAACATACACATTCAGTTTTTTAGGTAAGTGAATTCTTTTTGTCATCACAGGCTCGTCACTTTTCTTGACTCTTGTTATTTGAAAATAAACTCACTGGCCCTAAAATATCAATTAGTGATTTTCTAAAAGTATACTAATCTGTCCTTATTACTACCACGCTTGGACAGTCACTGCCAATACAGAGTCACTATCACCATCAAAACTGCAGTTCCAGGTTCAGCTCCATATGGTCAGGTTCAGATCCACATGTCAATGTGTGGCCAATATTTGTCTGGGCTATCAATTATATGCCAAACATTCCCACGGGGTTTTGAGTCAATTCGTAATATAACCACTAATACCATGTCACAGCCTGCAAATTCACAATATGCTATCAAAGTGATGTCATTACATGGCCACTAGTGTCATAAGACATTACACGGAAAACAATTGCAACATATATTCACTATGTTATTGTATGCTCAAGCACGCTGCATTCATACACGAAGGCATGTATACATAGGCCCATTTGGGCACAGGGAGACATTGGCCACACAAACACACAATTGCCAATGGCTGGTAGTCAGAAGACGTCCTCCTCAAAATGGAACTGTTTGCTTCAGCGACCCAATGTGGAAATGGGCTTGGATTTGGAGCTAGAGAGCACTACAACCCAAGCAAGTAATGGCAGTCTCCACCAACGTACCACAGATGCTGTCAGAATTGCACACTGTCACTAAGACAAGCTAATGCATGCAGCTGATGTCTCTTTCTAGGAGATGTGTGACTTCTCCATCGCATTAGTAAAAAGCTGTCAAACTCCCTGTCCTGGGGAATAGACCCTGCGCTATCCCTAACTTCAAAATTAAAGCTATATTCAGAGTATATGCACAACTGGAAGCTATATCCTAGAAGCACTTGTAGTGAGTGGGATTATTATGGCCATGAATGATGACTGAATGCATTTTTGGGGGTAGGAGTTTTGAGAGAAAATGGTAGTTCAGGGCCCCAGGCCCACTACACTTGTGGATCAGCCGCTGATTTTCATATATAAGTATAATTTTTATAGCGCACAGCTGCTCCAACAGAAGCGTCCCGGCGACCAAGTTTGCAAAGTGGATAGATAATCTTAAGTCCTCTGAAGAGATGAGTTTTTAGCGTTTAAAGGCTTTTTCCGTGTCTAGCTCTCAAGACATTTAGGGAGCAAATTTCAGTATGTTGCTGTCAAATAACCAACAAGTAATTTCCATTATATATTTTTGTAACTTAGTTTGGAGAAAATATATATGCATTATAAAGTTTAATGCAGAGCAGTGTTCAAAACCACTATCAAACTATATCTTTTCCATAATAAATGGATTTCCACCTCATACATTTGAACAAAAAAACAAATATTACAATAACAATTAAATAACCTTTTTTATAGGTATAATATCTTTGTATATTGTTTGACAATCCAACTGTATTTAATTATTTCAATACCAAAGTAATCATTTCAACAGCATAGCTGTGTATGGTGCTGACTGCAGCAAACGTTATAATGATTTACCAGAGACCCTCATTGAGAAATTCATGTTTGGTGTGAAAAAGTTATCGTTTACCTCACCTATTAAACAACTAAGATACTTTAATTTGGTTGTATTACGTTACATCTATTCCCACAAGATCTCAGGAATGGTCATACAAGAATAATTTACACATGTGAACGAACCTTCATTTGTTCCTTTTTAATCTGCCAACTTAAATTACAGCTTTTGTCTCGATTGACCCTACTTTGTTGGTTAACATTGGGTATACTCCTACAAAATAATGTGAATTGTTCTGAAAATGCACACTTTGGCTATTCATTTTTAACATCCCACAGCTTACTTTAGTTTCAGATGAAAAAATGCATTGAGATGTTCTAGAGACTACCTCCTTCTGGCCCTCAGATTTTATTTCTGGCAATTGTTATATCGGATACCAAGGCTTGAGTTTCATTACTCCATACTCACTGGTTGAGATGATGGTGCCGGGTCTGTTCACACTGCGTGACACGGTGCAACAAGTAAACTGCTTCACAAGCCTACGCTGTGATGGGTCACAGGTAATAGTCCAAAGGGTTTGCCAAAATGTCAGCAGGCTTCTTGATCAGTGGGTATTCTCTTTGATACAATTCTTCATGGAAAGTTTGGTTGAGATTTAGGAGCCGTTCGTTTAATGTCTCAACGTGCATCCCTCTGTTGAGACTCTCTGTTCTTGTGAAGCACTGAGCACATGTTGCTATCTTAGAGCCTTCTTTTTAACTCTTTGCAGGGAATTCTGGTGTTGCTGCAGGAAGACACTCCACATTGCAGCCACTCCACATTGGGAAGGCATATGGTAGTGAAAGTTCATGACTGTCTTGATTACATTGACTTTTCTTGGGGCGTGGCTTACCACGCGTCGAAGATGGCCGTGTCAGTTTGAAGCCCCGGAGGAGGGCGCGATGTCGGCGGCAGCTCCCCTGCTGTGTTTCTCGCTGTCTGGTCAGTTTTTAACAGGGTATGCACAGCGGTTACGATTTCTTTGCGTTACATGAAGGGAGGGGAGCCGTAAAGCATGGTTTAAACAAGCTGGTTCTCTCCCTCAGAGCTGGCAGCCATCTTAGCTACGAGAGGAGTCAGCTCATTTCTAATGGGAAATTACGGGCAGGCTCCTCCTTTAAGGGCAGTCTATATATTTAAAGGCATTTTCCGCACCTGAGCTCTCTCTACAAATAAAGGCATTTTTTTCCTTCTTTTTCACCCTTTTTTTCTATTCTCTTCTTGTAAGAGGTGCTTCTCTATTTTTACGGCTTTTCATTGATATTTAAAGGATACCCTTCAGCTGCTAACATTACTGGAGTTATGCGCCACCACTGAAAAGGTTTCCAGCAGCATTTTTGTGGAAATTTTGTGGAGAATTTCAGTTTTTGCTCGAGTCTCCTTTTCACTGCCATGCTTGCTTTGGCATTTTTTGCAGTTGCAACAGCTTTAGAGTTATATATGATAGAGCAATAATTACTTGATACTGGCTGCACTGTCATACTCTTGTTATGTGACTAACACATGGGCAGGTCAAAAACTCTTCACTCTACATTTCAGTCTCCAGTAAGTAAATCGCAAAGGCATTCATCGGCATTGGCTGTTTCTACCGAAATGGAAAATCTTACTTCAAATACTGGGCCGATCTCATCTGTTGTGTCATCTCAAACCCAGGTCAGTAAGACCCAAGTTAAGAGGCTTATAAAAGACCCATCTCACCTACAAAATCTGTACCTGAAGGGCCTCTTGACCTTTTATTGGTGGAAATTAGACCTCTACGCTAAATTGCAAACTCTCAGTGCTAAATGGTCACTCATGGAAGAACGCTTGTCTTCGGCGCGGCAACAAATCATGCACTTTAATGACATCTCTTAGAGTGAACTCCTTACAGCTACAGGAACTCACCAGAAACAGGTGAAAGAGCTTGAAAATTGTAATAGAAGGAATAAGCTGTGCCTTTATGGCCTTCCTGAAAGCACGGAAGGGGCAGACTCTATCTCTTTCTTGAAATCTTTTTTACCTCAGGTCTTGCAGTTACCTTAAAGTCCACAACTTAACATCCAGAGAGTTCACAGATTGGGCCACCCTCCTCCGACTGCCTCACCTCCTAAAAGCCCTATAGGTGTCATTCTTACTTCTTAGAGCAGACAGATTTAATGCAAGTTATATCTGCTGCACGTCACCTTGAAAGAATCGCCTGGTCAGGAAATGGTCTATATTTTTCTCAGGATTATGCCAAGACTATAGTAGACAGGAGACTTTCTGAGTATGAGATCTGCCCTTTGCTCAATAGGAGCTCAATGTGGTCTTTCTCATCCCTACTTTTTCAAAGTCACTCATAATAATAAAATAACCATCTATGAAGATCTATCTTGTTTGAGAGATTTTCTTACGTCTTGCAGACCAGATGTCATGGATGTTGCTCTCTCAACCTCTCCAAAGTGACTGCCTTTTGTAGCTGAGTTTACTTATTATTACTGTCATTTTTTACATTATTCTATGTTATTCTTGTTGATGAGCTTTATTGCTCTAATATAAAAACTTAGGGTGTATTTTTTGATCTAACATCTTATAATGTTCTCCTTTGCCCTACAGATGCTTTTGCTATGTTATGGTTGTCTCCGCTCCCCATTCATTGTCCCACGTTATGCAACTCCCTCTGGATCAGACGCGATGTCTTCTTTGTGTGGTCCCTTCCCTACCTTCATTGGGTTTTTGTTAGGTATGTCATTCTTTCTGTTTGTTGATTTTCCCTGTCAATGCTATATTAATGTTCTATGTATTTTTTCTTTTCTTGTTACAAGTTCCTTTTTCTTTTTCTCCTTTTTTTCTCTTCCTGTCTGTCTTTACTCTTCTCTTTTATAGCAAATGTTTTATCGGGTCTTATTTCTTGCAGAACATTTCTTTCTTTATAACTCTCTTTCAATTAAGGTCTGATTTTTCTCATCATTCTGTTTGCAATAGTGGTGACAATGGTTTCCTGGAATATCAAGGATCTGAACTCTCCAATTAGAAGACGTGTCCTCACCCATTTGTCAAAACTTAACGTTCATATAGCTTTTTTGCAGGAATATCATCTTTCTGGTATATTGTTGGACAGGCCACGTGACGGGCCGCTCTCCCCCGGCTCGACCAAGCCCGAGCCAGTCATACAAGCACCACACCCCACCATTGCACGTCCTACGTCCCCTCAGGGACACCTGCCCCCGAGCATGATAACCTCGTGGGTCCGATCCACGGCCGACCCACGCGCCCAGCCCGGGCCGCCATCTTGGACACTTCGCCACGAGGCCGCCTGGCCCCCGATCGACCTCAACCCTGGGCCTAGCCCGGCCTCAGACATTCCGGCACCACCCTCCACCCAGGAGGTGAGCGAGCTACTTGGCCAGTCAATGGGAGAAAGAGGTGTCGATGGTTCTCCCCCGGCCAGTGCCGCTCGCCCATCGCCTCCCCGGGCGCTGGCTCCACCCCCCTGCTGGGTGTCTGGACTCCCTCATCCCGGACCTCCCGACCTCCAAGTGCGAGGGTCCGGACATCAAAGCACGCCAGCCCTATAACTGGGGCAGCTCCAGAACAGGAAGGCAGTTGTATCTTGGAGTCGAGAGACGAAAGAAGAACTCATCCTGGACGGACTACTGGCGCTGCCGTAGCTCTGTCCTGTGCACCATCATCCTGCCTGTTGGCGCTGCCACAGCCGTCGTATCCTTCATCCTTCACCGTCGTCCGGATCTGCTGGCGAGGCCGCGGACCATTGTAACTGTCATCTGCATCGGGACCTGCTTGGCTTCTCCACGGCCCGTCGACCATCCTTCATCCATATCGGGATCTGCTTGGCTTCTCCACGGCCCGCCGACCAACCTTCATCCATCTCGGGACCTGCTTGGCTCCTCCACGGCCCGATCAGCAACCACGCCGAGCTCGAGGATTGAGAGCTATTGAACTCATTGGTAACTAAGACTGTCCCGCTACCCTTTTCCTCAACCAGAGATCAGAACCGAGGGGACCCCTGAGTCCAGACCTCCTTGTATTATATCAACGTAACCTAAGAAGTGCATATAAAGTCTCGTTAACCTTCAATCTTGTGTGGTGTCCGTCTGTGGGGGGGAAGTTACTTATCTGTACAGTCGTTGGAGACGGCTCTCCCTGGAGACCTCTCCCCGTAATCTCGGCCGACCCTCCCGGTCCGTCTAACATTGGTGGCCAGCGGCGCGATCCGAATCACCGCATAACGTACCGCATAACGTACAGAGAGTAGCTCACCCCACAACGAACAACAATGTCGACTAAAGAGAGCGGATCAACTGAGAAGTTCCAAATGGAAAAGCTAGAGGAATACAGCCATCGTGAACTAAAGCAGTTCTGCATCGAACTAGGTATCGCTACCACCGGACTAAGTACCAAGGACGATTTTAAGCATGCCCTAGAATCTTGGGCAGAGACCGGGGATGTCGAAGCCCCGGAGCAAAGCACCGCGAAAAAGACCAACACGGCCCCTGAAGAGCAAAGAACGGGTCTCTCGCAAGACGAGATCCAAGAAAGAGAAAAAGCCCGACTACACGAACTTGAAATGGCCCGACTCAAGATGGACATAGAACTCAAATTGGCCGAGCAAAAAATAAACTTAGAGCACCTTCGCCTCCGAGAAGAAAGAGAGGAGAAACAGAGGCAAAGGGAGCTCGAGGAAAAAAGACTAACGTACGAGCACGAGCGGAACCTAGCCGAGATCAACCTGCGCAAACAGAATAAAGAATTAGGGGTGCCCGACAGACCGTCCACCCCCGGGACCACGGACAAAAAAGTGCACATCCCCAAGGATGTGGTCCGAGAATATTTTCGAGAAGACGACATCCAGCAATGGTTTAAGGCATATGAAATCGCGATGACTGCGCACCGGATCGATAGAGCCGACTGGGGAGCCGGCCTATGGGGCAAATTCCTCAATGAGGGCCGCGATACTCTGTTACAGCTCCCAGACCACCAGATGACCTCCTACGACCATATGAAAGCGGCCCTCCTCACTCGCTATGGCCTCACGCCCGAGATGTACCGTCAGAGGTTCCGAGACTGCACACGCATTCCAGGTACAACTTGGGTGGACTATGTAACGTACTTTAGCCGAGCCTTCGAAGGCTGGATCAGAGGGAACAACGTCACGACCTACGAGCAGTTGTTCAATCTGATGGTATGGGAGCATCTGTCCAACAACTGCTTCATTGAACTACGCCAACACCTCCTCGACAGCAAGTTAACCGATCCCCGGCAGCTCGCAGCCGAAGCTGACCGGTGGGAGATCACCCGAGTGGGCCGGAATGGGTCCTACGAGCAGAACAGGAACAACAATGGTCACCACCGATCCAGAGGAGGAGGAGGGGGCCAAGGACGAGGAAGAGACAACACTCCGGCCGCCCCCACTACCAGCACCACCCCCCCGGCCAACCGGGGCAGCACCCCGGCGCGACCGGGATACAGAGCCAATGTTACATGTCACCGATGCCAACGAGTCGGCCACTATGCAAATGACCCAAGCTGCCCGCAGTATCAGAGCCCAAGACCCCGCCAGGTGACCGCCGCGGCACTAGGGGAAGAACAGATCTCCGAGGAACAAGAAACAGACGAGCCAGAGTATCAAGGGTGGGAGCCAGCCGCCATGACTCTCGCGTGCTTAGGGGGAAGAGACATGGTCCCGCGGGTCCCCCTACCCGCTAACACCCAGAAGTACGGCCAATGGGTGAGCATCAATGGACAACGGGCCGAAGCCCTTCGAGACACCGGGGCCAGTGTAACAGCCGTCCGCTGTCATCTGGTGACCCCAGAGCAATATCTACCGAACATTCTCTGCCCTGTACGATCAGCCGACAACTCGGAGAGTCTGTGTCGGATGGCCTGCGTCCCCTTCGAATGGGGAGGGGTCTCCGGCATGTTGAAAGTAACGGTCCGAGACGACGCCCCCGTGGACTGCCTCCTCGGAAATGACCTGGAAAGCTCCCCGTGGGCAGCCGTGGAGCGAAAAGAACACTTGGGGATGTTGGGCGTCCCAGACTGGGCGTGCGTCACCACCCGGTCTATGGCCGCCCGTGCCAACCATCACCCGGAAGAACCAGAATGGCCGGCGCCTCCGCCTCCGGTCGCCCCCGCCGAGACCCCCGACCAGTGCATCCCCCTCGAACCTGCTCAACCTTCCGACCTTGCTAATCTCGACCAGTGGGCTCAAGAAGGGGGGCCCACACAAGAACAATTTCGTCAGGAGCAGAAGACCTGTCCCTCCCTTGAGGGACTCCGACAACAAGCGCTCGCCCAAAGCGCAGGGGATACCTCCGGAGCTCATTGGGTCTACTGGGACAATGACCTACTGTACAGCGAGCAACGAATCGCCGAGCTGGGGGCCAACCGAGTACTAGTGGTGCCACTCCGCTTTAGAGACTTCCTGCTAAATCTGGCCCACGATGTCCCCCTGGCAGGGCACCTGGGACAAGATAAAACCTACAGCCGCCTAGTGACCCACTTCTTCTGGCCAAAAATGAGAAACGATGTGCACCAGCATTGCCGATCTTGCCCCACGTGCCAAGCCAGTGGGAAGAGCGGCCGCAAATTAAAGGCCCCCCTGCAACCCTTTCCCGTAGTCACAACCCCATTTGAGAGGGTCGGAATAGACATTGTGGGACCCCTAGACCCACGTACAAGACAAGGCCATCGCTTCATCCTAGTACTAGTGGACCACGCCACCCGCTACCCTGAGGCTATTCCTCTCCGGACCGTCACAGCCCCAGTGGTCGGCAGGGCCCTGATGGGGATCTTCTCCCGTGTGGGGTTCCCCCGAGAAGTCGTCAGTGACAGAGGCACGAACTTTATTTCCAAATACATGAAGTCCCTCTGGCAACAGTGTGGGGTCACCTACCGCTTCACGACCCCCTATCACCCCCAAGGAAACGGACTTGTTGAACGGTTCAATCGCACACTAAAAGGGATGATCGGGGGATTGGAAGAACCCCTCCGTCGCCAGTGGGACGTGTTGCTGCCGTGCCTCCTCTTCGCCTACCGGGAGGTCCCACAGAAGTCCCTAGGCTTCAGCCCATTCGAGCTGCTCTATGGGCACCCAGTACGGGGGCCACTCAGCCTGATCAAAGAAGGCTGGGAGTTGCCTCCGGCCAAGAGTCCTCCAGATGTCTTCCGGTACCTCCTCACCCTCCGCAACCAGTCCCAGCGGTTCAGAGACCTAGCGAAAGCCAACCTAGAGGCCAGTCAAGAGGACATGAAGAGATGGTATGACCAGAACGCCTCATCTATTGAATTCGAGCCGGGGCAACAGGTCTGGGTAATGTCCCCCACAGAACCGTGCGCTCTCCAAGACAAATGGACGGGACCCTTCAAGGTAATCGAGCGCAAGGGACCCGCCACCTATCTGATCGATATGGAGTCCGCCCGGAATCCGCTCCGAGTCCTCCACACCAACAGACTGAAACCCCACTTTGCACGAACAGAACTCAGCCTCTTGATGGCCACAGACAACGGGGTTGAGGACGACTCCGAGCCTCTCCCTGACCTCTTGCGGACCCAGGAGCAAGACGGCTCCGTGGATGGGGTCCGACTCTCGGAGACCCTCACCCAGGAACAACGCCAAGAGTGCCAAGCCCTCCTATCACGATTTGCCAGCCTGTTCTCCCTCACCCCAGGTGTCACTTCCTGGTGTGTGCACGATGTGGACACCGGAGACAGCCCTCCTATCCGCCACCGGGCCTACCGCGTACCTGATCGGGTACGGGCCTGCATCCAGGCGGAAGTAACTAAGATGCTCACGCTCGGGGTCATCGAGCCCTCCGACAGTCCATGGGCCAGCCCGGTCGTACTGGTCCCCAAAGCAGCCGCCCCCGGAACCACACCCGAACTCCGGTTCTGTGTCGACTACCGGGGCCTGAATGAAGTCACCAGAACGGACGCACACCCCATCCCCCGGGCAGATGAACTGGTCGACCGAATGGGCGCTGCCCGTTACCTCAGCATCTTCGATCTAACGGCAGGCTATTGGCAGATCGGCCTCACACCCCGAGCACAAGAACGTTCTGCCTTCTCCACCCCCGATGGCCACTATCACTTCACGGTCATGCCCTTCGGCATGAAAAATGCCCCAGCGACTTTCCAGCGGCTCGTCAATCAGGTCCTGGCGGGGCTCGAAGAGTTCAGCGCCGCCTACCTGGACGACATCGCTGTGTACAGCCACCACTGGACCGAGCACCTCCACCACCTCCAGGCAGTGTTGCAAGCCCTTCAGCGAGCTGGCCTCACGATCAAGGCCGGCAAATGTCAAATTGGACAAGGGTCAGTGACCTACCTCGGACACCAAGTGGGAAGCGGTCTAGTGGCCCCTCTTCAACTGAAAATTGCCGCCATCCAGAACTGGCAACCCCCTAACACTCAAACTGAGGTGCGAGCCTTCCTGGGCCTCACGGGCTACTACCGAAGGTTCGTGAAAGACTATGGTACCATCGTGGGGCCTCTCACCGAACTCACGTCGAAAAATCAGCCCCAGAAGGTGAACTGGACCCCAGAGTGTCAAGCGGCCTTCGAACAGCTAAAGGCCGCCATGTGTTCCGCTCCTGTACTCCAGGCCCCAGACTACAGCCGGGAGTTCGTCGTCCAGACGGACGCCTCCGACCAGGGCATTGGGGCGGTTCTGTCCCAGGTGAACACCGAAGGCCTTGATCAACCGGTGGCCTTCATCAGCCGGAGACTCCTACCACGGGAGCAACGCTGGAGCACCATAGAGAGGGAAGCCTTCGCTGTGGTATGGGCCCTCAAGAAGCTCCGACCCTACCTTTTTGGCACCCACTTCCGGGTGCAGACTGACCACCGACCCCTGCAGTGGTTGATGCATATGCGGGGGGAAAACCCAAAACTGCTACGCTGGTCCATCTCCTTGCAAGGTATGGACTTTACCGTTGAACACCGGCCTGGGTCTGACCACGCCAACGCGGATGGCCTGTCCCGGTTTTTCCGCCTCGACGAAGAGAGTCCCCAAGAGGATGGGTAACTCTCCCCGCCTTCAGCTGGGGGGGACGCATGTTGGACAGGCCACGTGACGGGCCGCTCTCCCCCGGCTCGACCAAGCCCGAGCCAGTCATACAAGCACCACACCCCACCATTGCACGTCCTACGTCCCCTCAGGGACACCTGCCCCCGAGCATGATAACCTCGTGGGTCCGATCCACGGCCGACCCACGCGCCCAGCCCGGGCCGCCATCTTGGACACTTCGCCACGAGGCCGCCTGGCCCCCGATCGACCTCAACCCTGGGCCTAGCCCGGCCTCAGACATTCCGGCACCACCCTCCACCCAGGAGGTGAGCGAGCTACTTGGCCAGTCAATGGGAGAAAGAGGTGTCGATGGTTCTCCCCCGGCCAGTGCCGCTCGCCCATCGCCTCCCCGGGCGCTGGCTCCACCCCCCTGCTGGGTGTCTGGACTCCCTCATCCCGGACCTCCCGACCTCCAAGTGCGAGGGTCCGGACATCAAAGCACGCCAGCCCTATAACTGGGGCAGCTCCAGAACAGGAAGGCAGTTGTATCTTGGAGTCGAGAGACGAAAGAAGAACTCATCCTGGACGGACTACTGGCGCTGCCGTAGCTCTGTCCTGTGCACCATCATCCTGCCTGTTGGCGCTGCCACAGCCGTCGTATCCTTCATCCTTCACCGTCGTCCGGATCTGCTGGCGAGGCCGCGGACCATTGTAACTGTCATCTGCATCGGGACCTGCTTGGCTTCTCCACGGCCCGTCGACCATCCTTCATCCATATCGGGATCTGCTTGGCTTCTCCACGGCCCGCCGACCAACCTTCATCCATCTCGGGACCTGCTTGGCTCCTCCACGGCCCGATCAGCAACCACGCCGAGCTCGAGGATTGAGAGCTATTGAACTCATTGGTAACTAAGACTGTCCCGCTACCCTTTTCCTCAACCAGAGATCAGAACCGAGGGGACCCCTGAGTCCAGACCTCCTTGTATTATATCAACGTAACCTAAGAAGTGCATATAAAGTCTCGTTAACCTTCAATCTTGTGTGGTGTCCGTCTGTGGGGGGGAAGTTACTTATCTGTACAGTCGTTGGAGACGGCTCTCCCTGGAGACCTCTCCCCGTAATCTCGGCCGACCCTCCCGGTCCGTCTAACATATATAATGTATGAAACTGAGAAAGGGATGGGTGGATGAAGTTTTCTTTTCACCTGCTTTTGGGAAAAAGAATGGAGCTGTAATATTGTGTCACAAGTCTTTGAAAATTCAGTTGATCTCACAGGAAAAGGATGAGGAGGGAAGACGGCTAAGACCTAAAGTGTATTGTGATAAGATCCCAATTGTTCTGTTTAACAAAGATGGGCCTAATGCACCTGGCTGTCAATTCTGGTCTTTAATTTCTCAGAAGTTTTTGCAGTATCCGGATGAAAATTTAACTCTGGCTGGTGACTTACCTGTTGACCCTTTTTTAGCTAGACAGTCCTCATCACTCTACATTCCTAATAAATCACAAAAAACTTTCACACAAGCTTTTCAGAGACACAACCTTACGGATGCATGGCGATCACGCAATCAGCCCTAAGGGAATATACATTTTTCTCCTCAGTACACCAAACACAATCCCCAACTGATTATGATTTTGTTTCACATCACCTAACTAAATCCTTACATTCAGCAGACATTGGCTCCATATTGATCTCCGATCATGCCCCGGTATCCGTGCATTTAGGCATCATGTCCAAAGATACACTTCCTAAGAGATGAAGTTTTAATACTTCTCTATTATTGAACTCCTCTTTCACCTGTTCCTTTACTGCTTTTGCCCAAGATTCTTTCCTCTTTAATAAGAGGGATGATGTCTCCTTTCATACGGTATGCGATAAATTTAAAGCTTCAGCACTCGGTATTCGATAAATTTAAAGCTTCAGCACAGAATTTTATAATTAATTGTGTTTCTAAAAAGAGGCAACTATCTCAATCGCAGTCTAAACTAATTCTTAACTAAATTAAACTTTTAGAACATTCTTATACGTCACATTCTCAACAAGCTCTAAGTCAGCTTATTAAAACCAAACTTTATTTTAATAAGGTGCCCACTGATAACGGTGCTTCTTACCTTCCTAAATCTGGTGCTAAGTATTATGGAGGCCTAAATAAGTCTGGAAGATTGCTAGCAAATTCTTAAAATTGAACAAAATAAACTATTAATAGAATCAATTACTGACAACAGTGGCTCTTTGTATCACGAGGATATCAAAGCTCAATGTCAACAATTTTATACAAATCTATATACACCGGAATGTCTACCCTCGGATCCTGCAATCTTAAGCTATTTATCCTCTACTTTAAAACCAGTTTATTCTCAAGTTGACTTTTCTTCCCTAGAAACGGATATCACTCAAACAGACCTTCAGCTCGCATTCCTTTTCCTTAAAGTAGAAAAAGCTCCAGGGCCGGATGGCTTTACAGCTGAGTTCTATACATATTTTTCCAAATTGCTTCTGCCTGCCTTTATCTTTTTAATCCCGAAAGTGGGTAAAGATCTGCATTTTTCTAAAAACTATTGATTCATCTCTTTAGTTAACTTAGATTATAACAATTTCTCTAAAGCATTGGCTTCATGGATAGAAGTAATTCTTCCTGATCTCTTAGGCAAGGAACAATCCAGTTTTGTTAAGGGTAGATATCTTTCGGACAACAGTTGTTTTTTTAAAATATTATTTCTAGGTCTGCAAGCATACCCGATTCTTTAGTGGCCATTGCCTTTTATGCCAAAAAGGCTTTCAATCGTGTTCTGTGGTCTGTTTTATTTCAAACTTTAACTTGGTTTGGTTTCCGACTGAAATTTATGGCTTTCATTTCGCTCCTCTATTCTTCCCCAAAGGCAAGCCATTTGTGCTAATGGTTTCAAGTCTTTTTTTTTAACCTACACATAGGGGTTCGTTAAGGTTGTCCCTTTTCTCCCTTCCCTTTTAATTTAGCATTAGACTATTTTTATCTCAGATTCGTCAGAATCTTAAAATCCATGGTTTCATCCATGACTCACAAAAGATTAACTTGGCTGAGTACGCCAATGACATTTTATTATTCATTTCTAAACCTCATTCTTCACTTCCTGCTTTTGCATCAGAAGTTGCTTCTTACTCATCTGTTTCGGGCTATAAGTTGAATACAGACAAATGCAAAATGTTACCCCTCAACAAATTCACTTTTAGTAGTGATTTTTCTTCTTCCCAATTTACATGGCAATCTAAACAACTTAAATATCTTGGTCGTCAATTCTCTTCCTCCCTTACTTCTTCTATTTCAATAAATATGGACAATTGTACTCAGAAAATCTCTTCTCTAACTAATAAATGGCATCCTCTTTACTTGTCTTGCTGGGGTCGTCTCAACACGATTAAGATGATGCGGATTCCTATTATTCTGTGTACCCTTTCTATTATTCCCCTACATGTTCCTCTCAAGTATTACAACAAATTAAATTCAATACTGTGTGCTTTCGTTTGGAATAATAAGAATCCTTGTATTTCTTTAGCTAAGCTGAGACGGCCTAAAGTTGAGGGTGAAGTACACTTTCCTGATTTCCCAAAATACTATAAGTCTTTCCTTTGGCGACAATCTTCCCATTGGATTGCACCCTCTTCGCTATACCCTCCGTTATGGGTTAATTTGGAACACACTTTTTTATCCCCTTATTCTTTTTTGAGAATTTTTGTCCTTCATGCGAAAACCTCGAAAATTGTCCAATCCTATTATCAATAACAATTTCTTATTCTCCCACGGATCTTTACTCTTTTCTTAACTCTACTATATGGAATAACCAATTTATTCAGGTGATGAAACATCCCATTAATTGGCATTTCTGGAGAACTAAAGAGATGATTTGGGTTCATCAATTATTTGATAGGTATTCATTTCTTACTTTTCCTCAAGTTCAGGATCTCTTTAGCCTTCCGTCTACCTTCCTAGCCAAATTTCAACTTTTACAGGGGGCTATAATTCAAGCATATAATTATTTTGAATCTTTTCCGTCCAATGTTATTTCATCATCCACACAATTAGCTGTTATCTAACCCACGTGCCCTATGGCTTCCCTTATTTATTCCCATTTACTTGAAGCTTCTACTTTGAGTCCCAAGTCTAAGAATGAACTTGCATGGGAGGTAGAACTTTCCATAAGTTTACTCATATCCACTTAGAAATATATCTGGACTAAAATTAGAAAATCCTCCAGTGCAGCTAGCACTATCCAAACACTTTTTTAACATTTACAACAGACTTTTTATGACACCAAACACCCTTCATGGGATTAATCAAGATATTCTTGACACCTGTTGGACTTCTTTTGCACAGAAAGCTGACTTGAAAAACTTACTTTTCACTTGTCCCCTAATCTCTACATTCTGGCTACAAGTGTAGAGGCAAATTGATCTTATACTTCCAGAGTAATGTCTCTTTCTCTATTTCCAATATATTTTCAGGTAGTCTATCCGAGGTATGGGATAATACTCCTTTTAATATACAGGTGCTAGATGTATTATTAGCAGTTGCTTTTTAACAAATAACCTGTAATTGGAAGGATTTTACACAATTGTCTTTTAAGGCGTGGTGGTATGCAGTTTGTCCCAACCACCAACTGAATACTGCATATAGGCACCCTTTATCTCTTGTTTTAAAATGAAAGGTCCTTTTGTCACTTGTTAGTCAATTTCTTGATTATTCCGCTATCACAACTTTTATCCCCCACCTCATCTCCAAAAAGTTCTGTAACCTCCCTGACTTCCATGTCAAGTTTTTAAGACTCATTTATATCAATTATTCGCTTATATTTTCTCTAATATGTATGGTTGATACATAATCAGACTAACTTTTTATGCACTGTATGTCTCTTATTTTTTTTGTTTGTTTTCCTTTTCTGTATTTCTTGATTAATTGCTTGTATTATTCTACTGCATGTTATCTTATGCTGAGTAAATAGTCTTTTTAAAACTTTCATTGACTTTTCTTTGTGTGAGCATAGACTTTGCCTTCTGGAGTGGACGCACATGTTCTCGTTGTGGTTTCCCCAGTTGAGCTTAGAATACAGAGTTACACATAAGCAGGAACAAACATTTTCTGATGTTATTAACTCTCCTTTGTAGCACATCTGTGGGAGTATGGCATTTTTTTCTTGTTGATAACAGCATCTTATTGCTTGTCAGTGTTCCAGCCGGTGGTTCTATTGATGGATGCTTTAAAATTTCTAGCCTCTTTCAATTCAGTGAAAGACTGAAGAATAACTGCAGCTTCTTCAACATATAGTCTCAGGTCTGTCTGAAGTACTAAACATAGAACAGAAACTACCCAAAGTCTGGTCCTGAGACAGCTCTACAGGGATAAATGGTAGATTGCATTTTTATTTATAAAGTTAAAATGCCTATTTCTGAGGCCACCTAGGTTTATTAAGTAACATCGAGTTCATCAGTGACAGTTGATTATTTTTCATTGAAAATATTTAGTAACGTTTTTATGTGTCTGTTTTATATGTCAACATGAATGTTTATTATTGTTAATTTTTTTATCTTGGTTTTTATGATGTATTTATGTCCACTATTTATATTGCGTTATTTAGCACAGTGCACATGGGTTTAATTGTGCATGTGGGTTTGGTGTTACATTTTTTAGTGTTCTTCATTCAATTATTTTCTTTGGCCATCTTTGTTCTGTCACATTCAATGATTTATGTATCTCTTTCATGTTCACTTCTGGATTGGTTGTTCTGATCATGTGGTTTCTTTAAATAGGACAGCATGGAACATTTTCTTGAAGTGATTTCACCTGGGGGTGCATCACAGGTTCCTTTAAGATTACTCTGTTCAACACAAGGCTACTAGTTTTATGGACGCCAGTTCAAACGGTTGTGTTACTGAAGTTCTACACTTTCAGCATTGTAAGTGTATATCTTAATTGTGTTTTTCACACACATCTTTGGTTGACTTTAATTATGTAATAAGATTATATAATATTGATACTGATGGGTTCCATTTTTTCTGCAGTTCCCCCTGATGATGCGCCCAAAATGCATTGGGTGGATTAACATATAATTACTCAGAATGTGAAGTGGATTTGAAAGTATTGGAGAAAAGGTTGTGATGGACATTTCTTCAGTATTTTGAAGCCTGAAATTACGCTACCTCTCTTACTTGTGGACATTGTCAAGATTATTGGAATAAACATGAAATATAGGGATGACTTGTTTCAAATCGGATTTTTTGTTGAGTGACTTTAGCAGTGTGGCTCTACACTGGTGCGTGATGGCGCACCAATCTATTTCTGATTTTGAATTTTTCGCCATGTCTCTCTTACAACTATGGGACAGGTACATGAAACCTGAAGCTGACTAGTTTGCAAATAAATCCTGTGAGACGTCTGGTCAAAGGCTTTAGCTGAATATCGTCCATGAGTCCATATGTTGTCAATATTCATCTCATGACAAAGACCCTCTATTGGTCCTCCTCCATCAGTCTCTGTGCTTCTATCCTACAGCACATGAAAATTGCCCTGGTATTTGTCACATGCTGAGATAGTCCTTTTCTGGACCGCCTTCACCTTTTTGCTACTTACATTCACAACGAACTTAATGTCCTTTGTCCAGCCAATGTAATAATTCTCTCCTCTAGGAGAATTGAGCCGATGTAGCCTTTCCTTTATATTTGGTGGGATGGGGGAGAGGGAAAAAGGAGGGAATGGTGATGGACTGTCCCTGATGGAAAGGGATCACAAACTTAGATAGGAAAGTTGCTTTAATTATCATGACCATTTTTTTCGGATAGGCAAGGCATGAAAGGCAGGCGAACACTCAGTGCATGCAACTCCCTGACGCATCTAGCCAAAGTGATGGTCCAAAGAGAAATAGTCTTAAAAGTTAAAAATTGGTAACTACAGGGGTTCAAATGGAGTCCTGTTAGAAAAATCTAAACAAAGTTCAGATCCCTTTACAAATCTGATAATTAGGAGATTTTAATTGCAAAGTCTGGTTAAGAAGGAAGATAAATGCTGAAATAGCAGCAACATTACCTTTGACAGTGTTCATCACATAATTATGCTTGGCTAGTGATAGAGCAAAGCACAGACTTTCAGACAGATGCACAGTCAGCAAGGCCACATTATGCTCTGCGCACCGTTAATAAAGTGATTCCACCCTACAGAATACACAATTCTGAAAGAGTGATGAGCTGACAATAAGACAATGACCATCTCTGGTGGTAGATATAAGAAGCTCAGGTGTACCCACTCAATCTCCATGCATGAGGTGGAGGGGGGTGCTGAAGCTGCCACTTGACCGGGAGAGAGAGGTCTGTTCTGAGAGGCAGTTGGAGTAGGGGACACAGGGAGTCTCAGGAGGCCTGCATGCCACACTATCCTTGGCCAGTCGGGCGACCAGAATGGCTTGAGATGAGGCACTGCTTCCTCAAAGCACATAAATTAAAGGTATGAGATGAAATGCAAAGTGAAATGGAAAACTCCACCTCAACCGAAATGTGTTACTCTACAACAGATACTGGAGGGCACAGAACTGTGGGCATAATGGATTCTCATGAGTGGTGAAGAGTTGCACAAGAGGTGCCTCACATTGCAAAGATGTTCTGGAGCACCTGCAAATGTAGAAGCAAAGGTGACACCAATTCAGGATTCCATCCCTGGTGTTCAGAGTGCATACCAAATGGTAGCCAACCAAATAGGTCCCATGCACATATGCCCATGGTCAGAGTTTCAAAGCTTCCTAGAAAACTAAATCCTAAGTCTCTCTGCTTACTGATAACATCAAAGCGGTCTTGTCCATTCAGGTCTGGGCAGACCGGCTACAGGAAGGCCTTTCGGGCTAGGGGAACTACCTGCAATTCAAGAAGGTTGCTGTGCAGGATCTGCTTTTCTGGACAGTAAAGGCACCTGATCTCCCGTTCCTCCAGCTGCGCACCACACCCAAAGGTAGATGTGGCCATACTACAGGGGCCACTGCTGGAAGGGGTGGGGGAGGCAGGGTGCGGATGTAGAAGGCTATTTCTTGGGTAAGGTGTTCCTCTACTGACCTCCAGTGCAAATCTGTTGCAGTGTTTGGGAAGATTCTGATAGTGTCTGGCAGATCTCCCACGTGCTGGATCCACTGTTGATGAAAGCACCATTTGAGAACCCTCATATGCCAGTATGCATGTGTGGTCAGTAAAATGCAAGAACCTAGGAGACCTAACTGGCAAAAACTTCCAGGACTGGAACTCGAGCTTCCCTGCCCGCACCCTAAACATCGCAATCATATCCTGAATATCCGGGATCCTCTGAAAAGGAGAGAAGGCTTTCAACAGATGGTCTGTCCAGTATTACCTCTATGAACAGGAGGTGTTGAGAGGGATCTAAGTGGAACTTGGGCAAGTTGATGGAAAATCTGAAGTTGAACAATAGGGAGGCTTTCGCCCATAGCTCAGACTCCAGCTGCAGCATTTTTGCCTGGAGCAGCCAGTCATCAGGGTATTGTAACACAGCGATTGCAGGCCTGACCTGTGCAGTTGTGCGACAACCACTGTCATTACCTTTGTGAAGTCTCTGGGTGTCGATATCAACCGAATGAGAGGGCTATAAAATAATAGCGGAAAGAACCTACAATAAATCGCAAGTACCACTTATGCGACTGCAGGATTAGCATGTGGAACTACATGTTCTGCCAGTTGAGAGACCCCACTGAGTCTTCTTCTAGAGGAAGAAGTACCGGAATCAGGGACAGCATCTTGAACTTATCCTTGCGAATGTAACAGTTTAAGAGCCCGAAGTCTAGGATCAAACAAACACTGGAGTCCTTTTGAAAACCCAGGAAGTTCTGAGTTGCACCCCCTACCCAATTTCCTTATCTTAGACCAAAAACAGTGCTCCTTTCAGCAATAGGGTTGCCACCTCCTGCTGCAGGATGATGGAGATCAGCTGACTGAAGGGACTGATGGGGATGCACATGATAAGGTGCCTACTAAATTGGACTGACATAACCGCTTTCTACGATTAGTAAAGCCCCTAATCTGATGTTATGGTCTTCCAGGCCACTTGAAATTAAAACAACATTTATCCTGTACAAGCTCCTGTAAAGGGAAGCTAAAGTGGCTTTCCAGGTGTTGTGGTGTAAGATGGGGTGGGGCAGGGGGAGGCTGAGTTAGTTGCTGGCCTTGACTGCCTTTTCTTTTACCTCTGCCACTGTACACCCACAGAAATTATTTTGCTGTTGAACCAGCTGGGAAGGCAGATGCTGACGTAAGGCACACTCCTTGGAGTAGCCATGGGACTTCCAAAACTCATGCTGGTGCTTGTAATCGAAAGACCAAGCAGTAACCTTACTCACCTTAAGCCTTGAAGGCTGAGTCAGCTTTGTCTCCAAACAAACGAGCCCCATCAAATGACATGCCTATGAGACTACCTTGAACATCACTGGAGAAGGTGAGTGACCTGAGCCACTTGTGCCTAAACAGTACTATGGAAGAACCCATTGCCCTGGCTGACCTGAATCTGCCTGGAGGAGTCCTGTCCCCCCCTGACCACCTCAGCAAAATACCCTTTCAATTGATCGGGTAAACTTGACATCACCATGTGTGCCATATCCCACAAGCATGCTGATGTGGAGTAAGTACCCTGTATTTCTTTGAGATGTGGGACTACTGCTTGATCAGTGGCTGGTGTCTGCATGAATTTGAGCCCTTTCTCCCAGATATGATCCAGGATACAGATGTATTTCTCTGGCTGCTCCTTGAAGTCATAAAAGAAACACTGCTGCTCCTCCGAAGACATTGGATAATCAAACTTCTTCACTGCTCTTCTAGCATGGCATGAAACAGGGTGATGTCATCCAGTGGAGAGTGGATGTGGGATGGGGAAAGAGGGTTGGGTTATCTCTTTGTTTGGGTAAGTTGAAGTCTCTCTATTCTTCCTTGTCCTGGGGATCAGCATGCTCTCTTTGCTCTGCATCTATTACCCCTCCTCATTTGGATTAGTTTCCTGCTAGATTTCAAGAGAGCCTTCTTTTTCACGTCCCTTGCACACAAGGGAACTGGGCGGGGAGCCAGGGGCAGCATTGTGGAGTTGGTTATGTAGATTTTTGAGGTTGAGGTTACAGTAGGGAGTGGCAGGGGCTGCACCCTGGGCCTGGAGATCTAAAGTTTTCAAAACCCTAGAAACAACACATTTTGTGGAGGTAGTGGCTGTGACTGCCAAACGATTAAGAGGCTGCAGCTGAGGAATCTGTTTTTGGAATGTTTCCCTCAATTGTTATAGTGTGGTCATGAAGATAACTGGGACTTGTATTCCAGAATGTTCAGATCACTGCTGCATGGGTTCATACAAAAGCCCATAGTTTCTAACAGCATTTTGATGAAATAGTTTCAGGCCCATAGAAGATTGAAACAAAGTTCTTAAAATAGTCTGATCAAGTCTAGTTTGTTTGCATACTAAGACATTCAAAAAGTAATGCTTGGTAAACATGAGTGGAGCAGCCCATGTAGCTGCATTACACATGTAAGCTATGGCAATGTTCTGATGGAAAGCCATAGTGGCTCCTTTTTACATGTGGAGTGTGACTTAGGCAGGGCAGGTAATGTTCTTTTAGCCTTGATGTAGCAGGTTTGGATGCATTTGACAATCCATCTGACTGTGCCTGTCTTTGACAATGTTTGCCCTTTGTGAAGTTTAGCAAAAGCAACAACAAGTTGTTGAGTTTTGGGAAAGGGTTTGGTTCTGTCAATTTGGTACATGATGACCTGGTTGACAAAACCCTTTCTGCTACTAAGTCTGGCTGAGGGAAAAAGATAAACAGCTCTATTGTCTGGTTGAGGTGCAAGGGTGACACAACCTTAGGACGAAACCTAAGGTAAATTCTAAGGACAGCACTGTTGTTATGAACCAAGAAGAAAGGCTCCTCCAAGGTGAAGGCCTGCAGCTCACCAACTCGTCATAAGGACATAATAGCAACAAGGAAAGCGACCTTCCAGTAGAGAAACTGTAATAAGTATATTAAGGTTCTGAACCGGGGCAAAGGGAAAATCTGGATGGGATGACTCATTTTAGTCGTTCTACTAAAGTTTTGATGACTGGGATTATGAATAAAGAGGATTGTTCTCTGTTCTGCATGTAGGCTGCAATGGCGGTTAAGTGAAGGCGTATGGAAGTGTAGGCTAGGCCCAATTTTTGCACGTGAAGGAGGTAAATGATAATACCCTGGACTGCAAGTTCAAAAGGGTTCAGATGCTTGAGATGCAGTAATAGACAAACGTTTTCCACTTTGCAGCATATCAGATTTGCATACCAGGCCTGCATTCTTCTTTCAGGATGGCCATTGCTTCATGAGGGAGATTTAGATAACAAAGCTCTAGGACCTCAGGAGCCAAATTGCTAGTTTGAGAATCTTGGGGTTGGGGTGCCCTATTCTGCCTTTGTTCTGTCTAGGAAGATTTGGCCTGTTGGGGAGCTTGTCATGAGGAAAAATGGACATCACAAGCAAGGTCAATAACCAGGGTTGTTTGGCCCATGTGGGAGCCATCAGGATGGAGTGAGGGACATTTGCCAATGTTTCTGGAACATATTTAGATGGAGTGGGAGAGGAGGCAAAGCATAGGCAAAGATCCCTGGCCAATTCATCCTTACTGCATTGTCAATGGACTGTGCATGTGGGAACCTGGAGGAAATTCTTTGCTTTGCATTTGTGCGTTGGAGTAGATTTGGAGCTCAGACCCCTTCCGCCCCCAATAGTGGAAGTACAGGAGTAGGACTTGTGGGTGGAGTTTACTTGTTGCTGGATCCTGCTGACCAGGTCTGCAAAAGTTGCTGTCCACTCTCGGAAACTAAAGTAATCTGCCAGGAAATGTATCTGATGGTGAATCGCAAAATGCTCCGCGCTAGTGATGGCAACAGCAGTGAGTGTGTGTTGCCCTGCCTTTGTTGATGGTACATGGCTGTCATAATGTCCGTCTTTATGAAGCCTACTTCGCTCTGAATACCTAGAAAGAAGGCAGCCTTGACAGCTAGCTGGACAACAAGGAGCTTGAGATACTTGATGTGGAGATCAGCTGTTGTGACCATATGCCCTGAACAGTTCGCTGTTGAAGATGCTCTCTCCATTCAAACAGTGAGGCATTTGTAGTGATGGCAACCTGTGGAACAGGATCCATGAGGTGCCGGCCCAGTAATAGATTGTTACCACTACAGAGAGCAATGGATAATGGCCCGTATCAAGACTAGATCTAGTGACCCTGTGCAATGAGCAGGGTTGATAGGTATGTGGAAGTAAGCATCCTTCAGATCGAGTGCAGTCATGATGTCGCCT
Source organism: Lissotriton vulgaris (assembly GCF_964263255.1). NCBI lineage: Eukaryota > Metazoa > Chordata > Amphibia > Caudata > Salamandridae > Lissotriton > Lissotriton vulgaris. The sequence goes on along the minus strand of NC_141689.1, from coordinate 1,074,382,227 downwards.
AGCAGTGGGATGGCACCTAGCAGAGTGACCAGGTGGAAATGTTCTCACAGAGGCTTGAGGTCTTAAATGGGCCATAATGTTCAGTGCTTTTAGGGGGAAGAGGCATAGGAAGTAAACTCAATTGTTGCAGTGTGCTAGGCTCTGTAGCCCCGTCGCAGATTAGTGCTTGAACCTTCTCCTGAAGAAGGAACTGGTGTTCAGGCCAGAGTGTGTGTTTGGGGGGGTGAGAGGGGTGTGTGTAATGTTTGCTTGAGTTGAGATGAGCTTGAGACAGTAGCCATCCAATGTAATGGAGAGAACCCACTGAGGTCTCTGCACAGTGAAGAAGGAACTGCCTAAGTCTCCTCCCGACAGGTATTTTGAGATCGGGGGAATAGGAGGAGAGGGGTGTCCCTGCTTGGAGAAGGTAGTTCCTTTGTCTTTTATAATTTTCTCCAGAATCTGTTCCACAATCGGCCCGATGAGACATTTACCACTGAACAGCAGGTTTAGCAGGTGCTGTTGTACCTCTGGTTTAAAACAAGTTGGAAAGAGGGGACCCCTACAACCTAGTGGTTTGCTAATCGTAGGGATTGTACAGACATGAATTGAAAAGGAGAAAATAGCAAACAATCGGTAGTGTCACTGAGCCAATATCCAAATATCTGGATGCAATTTTACGTCCATACATCAGTAAAATATTAGGATATATCCAGGACACCAGGCATGTAATCACCCAACTTGAGGGCACAGCCTTCAATGCCCGTAGACAATGGATGGTAACATTGGACGTGGAAAGTCTCTACTCCAACATTCCATGTAAGGGCACCATTGAAGCCACAAAATGGTTCATCGAATCTTTCAAAATCGATTTATTCTATGAATCATTGTCAAAAAATGGAAAAAAGTTTTTAAAAAAAATGAAACAAAAGAATTAGAAAAATAAAATAAGCATATATTTTGCATACGTTATTGTCTAAGTGAATTATTAATGTTCATGTAATGATTATGTAAAATGAGGTTGTAACAAGGGCGTAAATACCATCAATTGGTTTGCTATTTTCTCCTTTTCAATTCATGTCTGTACCTCTGGTTTAAAACCAGAGACACAGAGCCAGGCATAATGTCTGACCAAGATACTGGAGTTGATCCTCTAGCTGAGGTGTTGGCCGCATTGAGGGTACAGTGGATAGAGGTATTAGATATGACTTTCCTCTCCATTACCAGCTCTTGCCCTCTCTGCCTATATTCCTCTAGGAGGTGTTTAAGGAGATCCTGCATCTAGTACTAATGTAAGCCAACGTAGTTGGCAATCCTCCAATGTGTGGCTGCTTGCTATCCTTCTAGTCTCTGCAACCAGGTTTTAATCTCAGGAGGTGAAGCTTCTCCTGTAGCCTCGGCATGCCCACTGTGTGAGATACTAGCGATTCTGGAGATATGTGGTCACCAATGTAGGGAGAGTCGTTCGGTGAGGGTTTATAATTTTTGAACCACCCTAGGTGTGACCAACATTGCCTTGATGGGCTCTCAAAAGGTATCAGAGTTGGTACTGAGCATACCCTTCAGCATAGAGAGGAACTGAAGGGTCCAATGAGTCTTGTTTAACATTTCAACCATAAAATCATCATCTTCCTGCACTCTGTCTGACTTCATGGTATGTAGTAGTGTCATCAGGGATGGAAGTCTTGGCTGGATATAGATCGGGATGTGTATCACACAGGGGCTCAACATTATAGTTGTCCAACCGGTTATCACTAGACTCTGGGTCATGGGTGTGTCATGGGGTCTGCAGGCCAGAGTGGGCTGCTCTACCCATAAGACTAGTGCAATGGGCCTTCTGGTGAAAATGGAGGAGGTGAAGCATGAAGTGGTAGTGTCGGAAGAAGTGGTGGTGGAGGAGGAGGAAGTGGTGGTGGTGGAGGAGGAAGTGGTGGTGGTGGAGGAGGATGTGGAGGTTGAGTAGGGAGGTGGTAGTGCTGCTGTCCTGGTGTCTCTTAGGAGGGTGCTCCTTAAACGTCAGTTTTCCCTTCCTTGGGAGAGTCTCCTATGACTTTGGTGGTAAGCTTTGTGGAGATTTTGCCTGACTGCATGTGAATAAAAAGAAGCTCTTTGCAGGCATCTAACTCCTCCTGCAGCCGTTGGAGGATGGTTTGCTTTGAAACCTCGGAGCTGGCCATCGGGGGCATTTTTGGTGCCAATGCACCTTCGATGTCAAAGGAGGCTTTGATATCACAGCTGAATGATGCGCAGACATCCGGCTTTGGTGCTGGTATAGGTATCGATGTTGGGTGTTGAGGGATCTGGGGACTTCAATGGGGCCCGAGCCTTTGGCAAAAGCTTTGCAGTGAAATGAGGGAGCTTTGTTTGCTTCAAAGGCTGCGGTTGGTGCTGACCATGGGTGGAAAGTTGTGGTAATTCGGGTGGCAGTTGTTTAGGCTAGGGCTCAACAACAATGCCACTACACGTGGCCGTTTTACCGGTGTGGGTTGTTTGTGGATGCAGACCATATTCATGGACAAAGTCGTTTTCCTTGGTTGCAAAAACAAACTGGAATGGACCACTGGGCCTCTGAGGGACTGGCCTCCTCTTCCACTTCGATGCTGTGCCCCTGAAGATGTCAGCGGTGTCTCTGCATTCTCCAATGGGCCCACCTACACTCGCATTGGTACTAAAGCACAAGATACTACTTGTGTAACAATACGTAAGTAAGAGACATTAGTTAGTGATAGATTCCTTACCTTAGAATATCCCCAGGCGTCAGACTGGATCCGGAAAGTTTTGCTTAGCAGTACACTTGCGCATCAGTAGGTGGCGTCCTGCGGCTCCGCGTCCGTCACTGGCATCGTCAGCGCTGAGATGATTTCACGGAGAGTACTTAGGCGCCACCCATGGGCGCTGACGTCAGTTCTGTACACGACTTTCATCGCCAGAAACGCAGAGCCATGCAAGATACTGACCATTGGTGCATAAAACTAGGGCCCTAAAAGAGGATGACCTTAACCCTAGTAATTAGTTTGTAGAACTGGGAGGATGGGCGGGGCGGTAAGGAATCGATCACTAACTAATGTCTCTTACAGATATATCGTTACACAAGTAGTAACTTGTGCATCTGAAAGAGACACATTAGTGATAGATTCCTTACCTTAGAATAGATACTCCAGCAATACCAACCACAATGGTGGGTCTGCGAACAAAATTACACCAGGAAGTCACGGAGAACAGAATGGCCAAAGAAGCCATCTCTCCAGACTTGACTGTGAAGGCAGTAGTGCTTTGTAAACGTGTGCAGCGAGGTTCACGTAGCTGCCGGACAAATGTTCTGCAAGGGAACGCCGCATCCGAAGGCAATAGTGGCTGCAGTTCCTTAGTAGAATGGGCTCGCAGGCCCACAGGAGGCTCCTCCTTGGCCAAGGAGTAACATGCTTTGATGCACAGAACGACTCACCGGGAAATGGTCCATTTGTGCACAGCCCGACCTTTTTTGGCGCCCACGTAGCCAACAAAGAGCTGATCATCCACCCGGAACTGTTGTGTACGCTGCAGATAGAAAGCAAGCGCATGTTTTGGGTCCAGACGGTGGAGCCTCTCCTCTTCCCTGGAAGGATGCAGAGGCAGAAAGAAGGTGGGCAAAGTGATGGTCTGCCCGATGTGGAAGGGCGTGACAACCTTTGTCAAGAAAGAAGGACGGGTCCTTAAAACCACCTTGTCCGGATGAACGGAAAGGAGGTCTAGATGAAAGAGCCTGGAGCTCACTCACTCTTCTGGCAGAGGTGATAGCTACCAGGAAAGCTGTCTTGAGAACGAGAAGACATAAAGGACAGTTATGAAGGGGCTCAAAAGGAGCGCACATCAGAAAAGTCAAAACAAGATTTAATTCCCATTGAGGTATTATAAAAGGCACAGAGGAAACGTGTGTGTAACGCCTTTGAGGAAATGGTTAACAACCGGGTACTTAAAGAGAGAAGGCTGATCAGGAAGCCACAGAAAGGCGGAGGTGACAGAAAGATAACCTTTGATAGTGCCCAGAGCAGAGCCCTGCTGGGCGAAGGACAGAAGAAACAGAAGAACCTCAGAAAGGGGGGCAGAAAAGGAATCCATAGCTTTTGCTGTGCATCATTCCACAAACTTGTTCCATCGGCAGGCGTATATCGTTTTAGTGGAGGGACGCCTGGCTGCCAGAATGACATTACAGACCACGGGAGGAAGGTCGAAAGCTGTCAACTGCTGCCGCTCAATCTCCACGCATGGAGGTGGAGGCTGGACAGTTTCGGGTGGAGGACCGTCCCCTTCTGCTGCGACAGAAGATCCTCCTGAAGAGGCAGACGGATAGGGGGATCGATGCTCATACTGAGTAACTCAGGATACCATACTCTCCGAGCCCAGTCCGGAGCCACAAGAATAACTTGGGCCCCGGTCGCACCCGATCTTCTTCAGCACTCTGGGCAGAAGTGGTGTAGGCGGAAAAGCATACAGTAGACCGCAGCTCCACTCGAAACGAAAAGCGTCTCTGAGCGAGTGCTGTCTTGGAAAGTCCAACACGCAGAACTGATGACATTGCGCATTCTCTTCGGTGGCAAATAGATCTAACCAAGGCTCTGTCCACCGCAGAAAGAGACCTTGCGGCACGTCAGAGTTCAGACACCATTCGTGATCCATCAAGCACCGGAGGCTGAGTTTGTCCGCCCTGGTGTTCATAGAACCTGCCAGATGTTGAACCACCAAGGTAATGCCTTGATGTTCCAGCAATGTCCAGAGGTGCAGAGCCTCCTGACATAGGGTCCAGGACCCCACCCGCCCTGTTTGTTGCACTACCACATGGTGGTGGTGTTGCCCGTGATCACCTGCACTACACTTCACTGAACAGAGGGAATGAATGTCTTCAGTGCAAGTCGGATCACCCACAGCTCCAGAAGGTTGATATGGAGCCGGGAATCCGCCAGAGACCAGAGGCCTCTGATCTCCGCCTCTCCCAAGTGGTCTTCCCATCCCAGGAGGGAGGCATTCCACCACTGTGGGCTCCGGTTGGGGAAGGGAGAGGGATCTGGCATTGACCCAATCGCTATTTGTGAGCCACCACTGCAGTTGTCATGCAATGTCCTCCGAGATCTGGACATAATTGGACAGGTTGCCCTGATGCTCTGCCCACAGAAACTTCAGGTCCCATTGCAGAGCCCGCATATGCCATCTGGCATGTCGCACAAGCAGTATGCAGGGGGCCATTCTTCCTGACTGAAACCCGCGATAGAGGCTGAAAGATCGGGATCATAGCCCGAATATCCCGGACTCGCAGCTCGGGAGGATAACCCCGAAACTGCGTCAAATCCAGAACAGCTCCGATGAAGGGGAGCTTCTGAGAGGGACTATGGGGCTACTTTGGCAGGTTGAGGGAGAACCCCAGCAAATGCAGTAGGTCGGCCATAGTCTGAAGGTGGTTGACGACTGCCTGGAGCGAGCCCGCCTTCAACAACCAGTCGTCTAGGTAGGGGAAGACTGAGACCCCTGACCTGTGCAGATGAGCTCTGACCACCGCCATCACTTTCGTGAACACCCGAGGGGCGCTGGTAAGGCCGAAGGGGAGCACGGTAAACTGAAAATGCTCCTGGCCTACCGTGAACCGCAGGTAAAACCAGTTGGCCGGAAGGACGGGGATGTGAAAATATGCATCCTGCAAGTCCAACTCTACCATCCAGTCTTCAGGGTCGAGAGCAGTCAAGACCTGAGCCAGGGTTAGCATCTTGAACTTCTCCTTCCGGAGGAAGCGATTCACGTCCCGGAGGTCCAAGATAGGACGCAGACCTCCTCTGTCCTTCTTGGGGACCAGAAAGTAGTGGGAATAGCAACCACTTCCTACTTCTGGTGCAGGAACGCACTCGATGGCCCCCTTGGCCAAGAGAGCCGCAACTTCCTGTTGGAGAAGAGCCAAATGATCCCCCGACATGCGGTGGCACAGAGGTGGCATGGCTGGGGTAGGTGACTGAAAGGGAAGGGGGTAATCCTTGCAGAGTATCTGCAGCACCCGTTTGTCTGACGTAATCTCGCACCAGTGGGGGAGGTGGTGGCGGAGCCTGCATCCCACCGGCGTGGGGTGCTCCCTGAAGCTCAGATTAGGAGGGTTTAGAGGGGGAAGCAGCGGGGTGGAAGTGGATGGACCCGCACGCTGGTTCCCCGACCCGTCCCTGCGGAAACCACAACTGCAGCCTCGCTGTGGCTGGTTCTGCACAGGCCTGGTGGAGAGGCGCACCTGGGCGCCTTGACCCTGGTTACGAAAGGAACGAAAACCAGGAGTGGGCGGGCCGTAGTAGAAAGACCCAGGGACTTGGCCGTAGCCCGCAAGTCTTTAAAGCGCTCCAGTGCACTGTCAGCCTTCTCGCCAAACAGGTGGGTGCCATAAAAGGGCATGTCCATGAGCAAACTCTGGACATCGGGCAAGAACCTGGTCAAATGCAACCAGGTGTGGCGCTGCAACACCACAGTCATAGAGATCGACCTGCCCAGGGAGTCGGCGGTGTCTAACCCACACCGGACGGCAAACTTAGCCGCATCCTTGCCCTCGCCTGAGAAAGGGTAGCCTGCCCCTCCTCAGGACACTGAGGCAACACCTGAGCAACAGCATCCCACACAGCATTGGGAGTAGCGGTTCAATAAGCAGGCGGTGTTCACCGACTGCAGCCCGAGGCTGGCCGAAGAGAACAACTTCCCAAACTGGTCCAACCTTTTAGAGTCCTTATCCGGCGGAGCCGTGGGAAAGGCACTCTGTGACGTTGAGGCCTGAATGACCAGGCTCTCAGGCGTAGGGTGAGTGGTCAAGAAAGTGGGGTCACCGGGCACCGGTCGGTGGCATCTGGCGATGTTTTTATCCACCCGGGCCCCCGTAGCCGGCCTCGACCAAGTGCCCAAGAGGACCTCTGTAAGGGTGTCATTAAAAGGAAGAAGCGGCTCCACCGAAGTAGACGCTGTCTGGAACATCTTGGTGAGGAGGTTGGTCTTGAGGGCCACCGTGGGGAGGTCAAGATTCAGGGCCTCAGCAGCCCGATGGAGGACCACCTTATAGGAGGCATCCTCCTCCATAGTAGGCTGGGAAGAGGCAAATCCCGGGTCAGAAGAGACATCAAGGTCGCCTGCATCGTCCAAGTCGTCCAGCCAATCGAGTTCGGAGTCACATTGCAGAGCAAGCGGATCCTCGGACCCTTCCCAGTCATCATCCGCCTCTGGTGTAGAGGGGGCCGGTCGCGACGGCAGAGCCGAAGCCGGAGATTGGATGAAAGGCGTCGGGAATGGTGCCGTGAACGGGGCAGGCCGGACCGGTGCCGATTCCCAATGCAGATAACAGGCCGGAACAAAATGGTCCAGGAACCGGGGCAAAGGTGGGATAAACGGCACCCAGTGCAGCGCCGGGGGTGGAGCCGAGTGTGGCGCCTCGGCTGGAGCCGAGGGTGGCGCCGGGGCAGGAGCCGAGGGTGGCGCCGGGGCCAGAGCTGGCAATGCCGCACCTCGTGGTGCCAGGGCCGGAGCCAGCAGGGCAAGATCCTGTGGCGCCGGGGCTGGAGCTGATGGCAGAGCCGCCGGGCCAGCAGGATTTGGACGAGAGTCCGCGGGGCCCGAAAGCGCGCCGGCGGGAGCCTGAGGCCTGTAAAGGCAGTCCAAAGCAGCAAGGAATTCTTGCATCTGTTCGGGAGTCGCCGACGGACCCGGGTATGGCGGGTAGGCTTCGGGACTCTCAGCTCCAGAGGAGCCGCAGGGACGAGGCCCCTGTACCCCTCGTCTGCCTCCAAGGAGCAACGAGGGAACGTCGGAGAGCGAACACGCTTCTTCGACTTCTTTTTATGGCGACACTTACCGGAATCCAAAGGCGAAGACTTGGAGTCCGAGGAGCGACATATCCGGTCCCGCAAGCGGTCCCGGGAACGGCCCCTAGACCGGGACCGGCGACCCGACGAATGCTGGACCTCCAGCAACTTCCGACGCCGCTCCCGCAAGGCCTTGGGGGCCATGGCACGGCAGTCACAGCAGTCCCGGGAGTCGTGGTCCGCCTCCAGGCAGTAGAGGCAAACATCGTGGGGCTCCGCTACCGACATTTTTCGGCGACAGGTCCCACAGGACTTCAAGCCGGGCATCCCTATGTGCACCAAGAGAAAGGTGGGGAGACAAAAGTCTCAAAATAGTGGTCAAAAAGAGACCAAGGTATGTGCTTGTTAGACCCGTCCACCTTGGCGCAGGCCTTCACCCATCCAGGGCCTCCACCGTCACCTATGCGAGGCCCCCACCAGGATACCCTGTCCCCTGTTGTCCCTACATCCCCCCTGCTCCCCGAGCCCTAGTAGCCACCCCAGCGTAGCCCCAACCAGCCTCCCTCGGAGCGGGAAGCCTAGAGCCCCGACCGGATGGTAGAAACCTAGGCCAGCCAACCCCCTGCCCCCCAGAGCATCAGAGAAACCTGTTTCGCAGCCACAGGGGAGGGGGAGAAGAGTTTCGATGGCACCTCCTGCCAGGCCTGACCCCGATCCCTGCCGGGCAACGGAAGAACCCCTCCTCCCAACTTCAAAGGAGGGATGAACGCCAGATGGCCAGACCCGAGACATTCAGCCCCGGAACCCCAGGAACCATCTGGGAGGGGCCGAAACTGGAGACGGGAGACTGAGGGTAAACCACGAGGACCAAGCAAGGAGGCGGGCCGTTGAGGAGGGGACGACGAGAGCCTGCAGACATGGTCGCTGCTCGCCCGGAGAAGAAACGACTCTGGTGTCCCGTCCCGGACTCCCCGAGCCCTGCAGACCTGGTCGCGGCTCCTCCACTACCAGAAGCAAGTCTACATCCGACGCGGACTCCTGGAGCCCAGCAGACGTTGTCACGGCTCGAGTCCCTACCAGCCGTACTGTCCAGCAGGGGAGTACGCACCGGACCCACCCGTCGTAGAGTACGCACTGGACCCACCAGTGGTAGAGTGCGCACCGGACTACCCCGCCGCAGGGCACGTGTCGTACTACCACTCCACCCTGATCGGACAGTGGAGTGCGTTGCGTACGGGAAAGATCAGCAGAGTATGCCGTGCACTGAGGAGAGAACAGCGGAGTACGTTGCGTACTGGGAGAGACCAGCAGAGTACGCCGCCCACTACCAGTACGCCGCGTCCTGAGAAGAGAACAGCAGAGTACGCTGCGTACTGAGAAGAGAACCGCGGAGTACGCCGCGTACCGAGGGAGATCCGTGGAGTACGTCGCGTACTGGGAGAGACCAGTGGAGTACAGATCGTACTGCACTGCCAGAAGAGTACGGGCTGTCTCGCGGGTGCCCCGGCAGATCCGCCACACCCCCGGCACGCCGAACTTCAAGAAGAGGGTGCCCTGAACGTAGGTGTGCTGGGGCACAGAGGACCCCAAGACTTAAGTACTGCGCAGTGTCCCCACTGACCCTGTAATACGCCGAGGCCTTTCCGCCCTCGCAGAGGCGGGTTGGTCTCCACTTCACTGCTCAAAACGACATTGGTACCACGTGACTCAAGGATTGTGAGTGGTACGCCTGGTACCTCGACATTGCGGCCCTCCGTATCACGTGGCTCGAGGATTGAGAGCCGTCCGCCGGATACGTGGCCCCCTACCCCCGGATCAAGAGTGTTGAACCCCACAGCCCCCTCAAGCTATAAGGACTAGAGACTGTGAGTATCTGGAGTTGCCCCCAACGTGTCCCGCATATCCCAGCCAGGTGCCCTGTCAGTCCAGAAGCGAACCTGGGCCCCCCAAGCCCCTGTGTGTATACTCCCCTGACCTGTTGCAGACTCATAAAAAGATCCTGTTGAGCTAGACCTTACTGGTGTGGTGTCCTTTTGTAACGTGCTGGTGTCCCTGCATGCATGACCATAGATGTGTAACCCTTCTCTCATGGAGGCCTGACTCGCGAGCTCGGTAACGTTCCTAGAAGGGAGTGGTCCCGGGGTGGCCAGGAGTACCTACCCCTGTCCCCCAGAGACCTCCCCCTTCCAACAGTGCTCAATCTGGATCTGCGCTTACTGGCGCGGAAAAAGGAACTGACGTCAGCGTGCATGGTTGGCACCTAAGTACACTCCGTGACGTTATCTATGCACTGACGACGCCAGTGACGGACGCGGAGCCGCAGGACGCCACCTACTGACGCACAAGGGTACTGCTAAGCAAAACTTTCCGGAATCAGTCTGATGCCTGGGGATATTCTTAGGTAAGGAATCTATCACTAATGTGTCTCTTTCAGATGATTCTTTTCTGACTGGAAGGTAAGGCAGGCCTCACACATGGTAGCGCCCTGCTCGGGGGAGAGACACTGATTGCTGACTCGATGTTGGCCCATGTGAATGGCAATGGGATTAGTACTGAAAGGGTGTCCATTCGATCACTGTCCCTGCGTTCTCATCGACGATGTTCTCAAGACAAGGGGCAGAGCACACTGGAAGGGGCAAAGGCCCTTGTAGTAAAGATTTGAGAAGAACTCTTTCTTCCATGTACATTGAGATGAAAAAAAGAGGATTGAGGATCAATTGCAGTGGGTTTTTCCAGAAGCATGGGAGTCGAGTGATTGAGTGTGCCTGGCAGTAAAGCATTGTTAGGTGCCAAACACGGAGCCCGATAGGTACATGTCAGACAATGGATATGTCTAATTTGTGAAGGTCTGCTTCTGATTGGTATATACTCGCCTGTTTGGTCCCAGAATACTGTCATGCAAGTCGAGTTATTTCCATGATGGAATTGCCTGTGTTACATCATCTAGATCTCTCTCCATACGTGTTCATCCTTTATGGGGGCTTTAAATGTCATGCAAGCACTGTTACCATGGCAAATGTGCTTGCAGTGTCACATAAGCAATGAATTCTCCTGTGCTGAATTTTCTACAGTAGCATGGTGCACAGGGCAAAGTTTGCACTATCTTGGCAAAAGGAAAAATATAAAAAAATATACTGGAAATATGAGGAGGCACAGGGCAATTATGACCCTGCCGAACAGTAATTTGCTCAAAATAAAATAGTTCTTCTTTTACTTACAAATGTCAAGTCTTCATTGCGGATTTTGTGAAACATCATTTGGCTGACGTTATTATGCCTCTGCAATGTTGGGGATAAAGGCACATCAGGAGCTCCATTGCTTCGAAAGATCAAGAGATTCGATTTGTCTGAGGAAAAAGTATAGCATATAATATTAGCGAGTTACGCGCAAAAGTTGGTAGAAAAAAACCTGACTATGTTAATGAATTTTTACATAAATGTCTTAACACACATCAAGGAAAAATGTCATATTAAGATTTTAGCAACTTCCATTTCAACTCCTTAAGCACAGCACCTGACATTCACTGAATATGTGCCCCCAACTTGCTTCCCAATCTTGCTGTATAAATAATTTGGTTGTCTTCAAAGATTCTTACCCAACGCTTAAGTATTATGACGAAAATGCAGATGCAACAAGCAACATCCAGAACGCTTTTCCATCCAGCACACAGCCCCCAACTGGCAACATTAGCGGGACAGATGATCTTGAAGGATCCACTTCCATTCCTCAAAACTGTAGGTCTGTTGCTGTTCTTGGACACCATTGTACAATGAAATGGGAGGGTATCATTGTTCTCCCTACCATGAAGTACTGAGAAGGTAGTCCCTTCAGCTACCTCTGCAAAGGACATCATTGCCAGCATCTCAGGTTTAAGGGTTCAACAGATACGCCCCAGAGTAATGCCTGTTGAAGCCAAAATGTTCACAAATGTATACAGGGGTTTCTAAAACTGAACATGGTGAACATTAAAGTTTGTGCTCCTGGAAATTAGTCTTTGCAGATTAGCTCCACATCCATCATTAGGGTTACCTTTGGCTGAGTGCGCAAAACTTTAAATAGGAAGAATGACCTTCGCCAAATGGAGGTTGCTTATCACAGATAACATGGACAACCCATTCAAAATTTCTTCCTCTCCAGTTTCTTTCCTTTGCCTTCAGCGATGGTCTGAGGGGAAAACACGTTTCCTGGAGAGGTAGTAATCTGGAGGTTGGCTAGTTTTAGCCATCACAGCGCATTTTGGGAAGCAGGTAATGGGTGACCTTTCTGAACCCACTATGAGGATGTACTGAACCTGGCTGGCATCGAGCTGCCTCCCAACTACTGATGTTTGGATGCACAAGCTGAGGTTCTCCTCCAGCTTATTAGACACATTCTTCAAAACAGTCCAGTGTAGACCAGAATGTTACGCAGAGTACGGCAGTTTCCTCTTGGCTAGAACAACCTTCCCTGATCTGCCTGCCCAGCTGCTGACCTTAAATGCACTGAAGCCCTAGCCAGTCAAAGGTTCACTTACATATCAACTGGAAGCACCCTCGACTCCTCAAGAGAGATTGGAGGAGGTCTGTCTCAATATCCAATTGTTACAAGTGTAGGTGAGCGGAGTGGTAACCCTGCCTCTAAAGAACAGACCCTCCATACACCCTACATGTTACAGTCTGTTGTCCTCAGACCTTGCTTTGTGTGCACAGGTCGAGCACTCAGTTGGTGTGCGATTTAGCCAAATCGAAAAGAGTCTGAAAGATGCATTAATGCTGAGTGTGCCCTTTGTCCTCTTGGCTTTACAGACACACACACACAGTTGTTCTCGAGGGTCAGGCACTTGTCAGCTCCCTTCATTAACGCTAGTCACCCATGTACACGAAGTCACGGACCATGAGAAGCTAGGACACCAAGGCCATGTTATATACACATTTGTAGAGTTACTTCTACACTATTTTCCTATTACCACTGAGTTTCTTTCTATTTGTTGTAGTCACATTCACAACTTTCAGAATAATTAGGTTGGTGACTGGTACGGTTTACCAGTTGCTATGGCATTTTTGTAAGTTTCTCGTTTTCAGTGTTCCTAATCATCTAGTGATCACAAATGGTATATTATTTTTATATCCAGTAGGCCTCATTTTATCACTAATACCACTGAACTGCTGTTTTTTTATTGAGGGTTCTGATTTGTGTGCTCTTTTCTATTTCACCTTCATTTGCACTGTAAATATAGGCACAACTCATAACAACGGCAGAACACACCTCTATTGCAACTATTATTATTATGTTTTACTGTTCTTTGACAGTTCCTCACCACATTAGTGGAAATAATCTTCCATTGCTTGCCCAAGTCTACCTGTAGTGTAAAGAAGACGTGTTACACTAAGATTTCATGACAGAACAAGTACCGAGTATGCTGGTTAGTGGGAAATACCAGCACTCTCTCCATTGTTAGTGCTTGATTGGCTCTGAGTCTTTGAAGGCTGAGGAAAGGGCCTGCCATTATGCAAAACACTTTTTGGATGTTTTTAAGGACTGAAAAAGACAACCACCTACTGCCTAAATGGCTCACAGAAACGCTAACTCAATCTGATTGACAAAACATTTTTCTGTTACTAAGTGTGTCCTCTTGAAAATGTAGACTTAAGTCACGCCAACCGTATCAATAATTTTTCACAAATGCAGGTGTAAGAATGGAGGGCAGGTGTCCAAATTGTGAGTTAGGTTACTTGCGTTGCTTTTTATTTTGGTCATGGCCTTCAAAATTGTAAGATTGTACTTGATATTCTGCATAGCATCTCATGTAACTACAGCTGTCAACATGGTTGTCTTGTAAGTTATTTATTAATCCATATATGAGCGTGTTAGGAACTGCTTTTATAGGTGGAACAGGAAGGGCTCACTACTTAATTTCTTGTGGGTGCAGATGAAGGGGTTTCTCCAAATCACAAATAATTTAATTGGAGAGAGATAAAATAACAATAGAGCTGCTATGTATGTGGACCTTCCCCACTCTCTAACAACACCAGCAGAAGGGTATTCAGCACCAATAAGATGGCATTACAATACAATATAATCCTGACAAGTCACTGATACACCAACATCACAGTAGAGGATGCGGGACTGGGAAGAGCTTTGACTCTTTCTCACAGCTGACTCCACTGCTCCAAGAGTAGCTACCGCAATTGGTGAATGTGTAGGTTGGCATCTGGCACCACAATATGCAAGATGCTTGCAGCCCCAAACCCTCTGAACCACCACTTTTTGGCGCCCTCCAAAGGAGTCTTCAACTGAGCAAGCATGTGGCACTGCAATGGCGATGCTGAGAGATTCAAATTGGAGTTACCCCAATTTGAAAAGAGCAGAAGCTATGAAATATGACCTACAAGTGGGATTACAGCGGGCTCTACTTTTCCCTGACTTTACTACGGGGATCTAGTATACAGGTGAAGACACTTCCCGGGGATTGGAATGAGCTCTGTCAATGAGCCTCTCTGCCTCTGTGTGATAACCAGCAAAGTAAAAAGCTGTGCACGGGAACTCGCCTCAAATCTTAACATATGTGGAAGCTGCAATATATTCTTTTTTTTTAAAAAGACTAGAAATCATTGCTGCGGTGCAGGGGACCACACCCTTTATTGTTTGGTCTGTTTTACCGCCTCTACCATGTGGTTCTGCTCAAACACGTTTGAAGATCACATAAATATGGACGTTGGAAAATTATCTAGGAGACTGCCCTGAGAGTTTGTATACTACAGTTTATTTATTTATGTAGCAGTTTTATATAGATCGATCTAGGATTCAGGGACAGCACAGCACTTTACATAGGGTGCACCAAAACGTTACAACCAAGGTGTCAAAGCAAGAAATATTAAAATGATTACCTGACAAATGTAATTATATACTAAAGGCTTTATTAAAAATACAATGTGCAGAATGTATATTAAATAACAAAATAGAATGTGTTAACACAAACATTTGTAGTAGGCTACCATACTTAAAACATATAGTCCTGTAACCTAGAAATTATGCCTGGATTTTGACATATGTAAAGACACCATATTTTAAAGTATTTAAATGAATACTTATTTATTTAGCACTGAAATGCATGTTCTTCATTTTAAATGACAGTTGTGCAATTTGGTTTTCTTCTCTTTGCTGTATACGATGCAATTTTGCAAGCTACTATTTATTAGATTATGAATAAACATTTGTTGTATTAGACGACTGATAGTTACGTTCACACCACAAAAGATGTGGAGGGCAGGGAGGATGATTCACGGGAAGACGTTTTTGGAAACAAGAAAGGATGTGTCGGGGGAGGAGCCAAGCAGGCATCCGAAATGGCCGCATAGTCGCTCGGCTCCGCGAGCCCTTTCGCCCCACACGTCTATCCTGCCGAATATCCGGACCCACGGAGGCATACTTTGATAAAGGAAAGAAAACGAGCACCTACCGTTTGCTTCCGGAGCTCCTGCGTGCCGCCGATCCTGGGAATTATCCCGACTGCTTTGGGGCCCACGCAATGGTGAGACCGGGGCGTTGATTAGGCAGGGCCTCCGGCCACAGCTGCAGCACCAACGGCCGTTGATGGCGGCGGGGAGCCTGCCGGTGGGGGCCGATGATATGAAGGACCGCTGCCAGCGGTGAAAACCCGAGCCGCTTGACGGGGACCCTTGATGGGCAGTGTGGTGGCGCAGGATCGGAGGGGGCACTTGACTCCTGCCCCCTCCCCAAATTTTGTTGACCGGGCATAGCCAAGGATTGCCCCCGACATAGGCGGGCGACTCCCGGGGCCCGGCGGGACTTTAGCCTTTTGGTGACTCTCCTTTCTGGACCCTGCCCCACAGTTCGTTTGCCCTGGGGATGCATCCCGCGGTGCCCTCACAGTAAGGCCTGGTCCCTGAATATGGTGAAGAGGGACGGGGCCGACTGGATTAAGATGGCGGCTGGTGCCCTTCTCCACGGCTCATGTCCAGGTCGGGCGGCCGTTGCAAGGATGGGGCCGGGATGCTCGCAACGCACGATGGAGTTCACAACCTGGGACGTGTTGGCTGCCCTAACAGTTTTGCACGAGACCATTGATTGCCATGTCCGAGACCTGGGTGCAAGGATGGACGCCATTGCTGTTTCGCCATCTATGGAGGCCACGATCCTATTCCAGGGGTCGGCCGATGAACTTGCTGCTGTCTCCATGGAGGAGGTTTCGGATCCTCGGGGGCACCTTGGGCCGCTTAAAGACCGGGCTCCCGTGCCCGTGCGGACAGTCTTGATTGCTCGTATGGCTGTATCCTTGGGACACATGTCCGGCTGGCGGCTGGGGGTGGAGCGCTGTTTTCCTCCTTGGACTGGCCCCGCTGTGTCGCGGCGGTGGCCGGACTGTTTGACTCTCCTCTCCTGGATGATGTTATTATTTGCCAGCTTTGGGAGGTTCATGGGACCAGCGTTGTTGTTGCCTGATCTTTGCTATCTATATTTGGATGGATTTGGATTACTATGCTCTTTTATGGCTTCGCCCCGTCCGGGCCCATCCATTCTGTTTGGACCCTCAAGACTGTGCTTCACGTTGATTAATGAGAGGACTTCGGGCGGTATTACTGCCTGACAGGGTCAGGGATGAGGTGGCCTACAATCTATTTGCTTTATTACTGACAGACGGTGCAGTGGGTATCTTCGATCGATATTTCATTGTTCTTGTGCTCGGGATTTGTTTTCTTCCTTATGGTATTGTTTCCTTTTTGGGATTTCCGTAGTGTAGGGGTGAAGGGCGGAGCCGGGCAGCGCGATGAGGGCCCTCCTCCGCTTATTTTCTCTTCTTTTCTTCCTTTTCCCTATCTTTCTATATTTCGGGTTCTATTAGGGCGACAGGCACGTGGCTGGGGGGTAGGCCATGACCTTCTGCGGGCGTGCAGGGTGGGGGGTTGCGGGATGGGTGTTAGATTAGTATTTGTTTCTATGGCCCTATAGTCTTTCTTCTCTTTTAGTGTCGTCGTCGCCCATGTTCCTTGCGGTGTGTTTGGAGTTGAGGGGCGGGGTTTAGACTCGTTACACGATGGGGTTGTGCTTCCACTTCTCCGGTTATGTATATTTTATCCCCTGATGGCCCCCCGTATTGCTACTGTTCAAATATCCTGATTCGCACACTATCGCGGGACTGGGTGCGACTGTGCGACACTTTTTCTTAGTTCTTTATTTGAAAATGAACCTTTTAAATCCTGATTCAAGCTGTAGTGTCCGCTTCCAAATTATGTACTGTTATTGTATTATCCTGGGCTCCGAACTGTTACAACTATGCGTATTGCTTGCAATGTTTTGATTTTGTCTAGCGGCCGGCCGCGATGGTTGTAGGCCCATACCTGTAATCACATGTGCTACAAATAAAGGTTCACCAAAAAAAAAAAAAAAAAGGATGTGTCGCAACATTTAATGACACTGATTAAAAGACGATTGTACTCAGGTGAGAAAATGGGGGGTTGGCCTGTTCCCAGTAGCATGCTGAAATCTTATTGGTGAAGAAGAAGAAAGAATCTTTATGTTGCAACACAGAAAATGTGTGTTTATATAAATGCGTGTTCCTAGACAAGATGGGCAGACTCTTTCTGTAGGACTCCCGATCTGCAGCAGTTGGTGTAGGTCCCTCTTTCTTAACTCTCTGAGAGGAGACTCTGTAGTGGGTTTCTGGACATCTCTTTATGGGAAGTTTTAAGTTTATTCTTTAATCTGCTATTATTTGAGCTGAGAACACTTAGACATACTCCCCAACTTACGACACGGCCTCTTCCTACCCACCATTCCTATATATTATGGACAATGGGGCATGTGTAACATGAATTATTGGTTTGAACTGAGACCGTTTTTGTTATATATCGTTCATTGAATTTGTACTAACGTCTGATATATACATGTTTTTACTGTCACGATCCCCTTTCTACACTACCCTCACGACTGCACGTCCCCCCTTTACCTCCAGGGGCACTTATACAACTGCAATGTTTGAAATTATTATTGTTGCTTTTTCCCTATAATGTGAATTAAACATTATAGATGCATTTTTGTTTATTTGATTTACTCAATTGGTTGCGACAATACACATCCCTCCTTTACTGGGACCCCTTTCCTCTTAATGAGAACACTTTCCAGCTTAATCTGCGAAAGCGTAATGCTTAGGTTAGACTCTTTCATCAGAACTGTTCATGAATATCTGAACAGACACCTTAAATCCCTCTCGCATTTATCCTGACAGCTTAGAATAGGGAAGTTTCTTTATGGAACGTGCTTAATGCATTTATTGCATTGATACTTTATTTTAATTTACTGAATTGACTTACCTTAATACTGTATATTGATTCATTTTGTTAACCTTTAATGGTGAAACATGGAAAATAATACTTCAATAAAAGAATGAATAACAAAAAGATTGAAAATAAAACCCTTTAACTCAACTTAACTCTCTTTATTGACTGAACTAAAGAAGTGATTTATGTTGAGTTTAACTTTTACATCTCAGCTGACAACAAAGTTCCATCGTCCTGTATGCAGGGTTCTTGGCGATGAGTAAGTGACGAGTGGAACCACCGTACTCTTGCAGTTGTATTAAAATATAATGTAAATAAGATGAAAACGAGGGTCCCCAATGAAGAGTTTTAAGCTCACTTAAAACGGGAAATAATGCTGCAAGAAAATGCGTTTAAATTATCTTTGGAGGTATTTGTGAGAGGAATTAGCAGTGATGGCATGTGGGATGGTATTCTCTACTTTTCAGTTAGATTCCTTAGGGAAGGCTTGTTTCAGGATTGTGTGTTTTGTTGGAAAGCAAGAGTTTCTAGGCATAGACAAACTGTGGTACTGAGAGAGCAGGATCCCTCTGAGATGTTTAGCTTGTGTGCCAGTTAATTAGCAGAATCTATAGCCTTGTGGACTATGCAGGGTAACTTAAAAGTGCTACTAGACTAATGGGGGAGCCAGTTAAGTGTGGCACGGATTGGGGTGATGTGTTCGTATCTACGAGAGTTACTGGGTTGAGGGTTGCCTCCTGTGGGTCTAGGTGGACCCCCTGAATGCCATTCAATAACAACTTACCATAATCAAGTTTAAGCAGGACTAGATATTGGACCACCATATTGAAGTTGTCGGCTAAAATAAAACAACTGAGTCCCCTGAGGGGTCTAATTTGGAATGGAGTACTTTTAGCCACAGCACTGATGTGGGCATGGAGCTGTATGCGTTTGTTAAGACTAATACCCATTGAATACGCAGTTTCACAATCAAGGGTTGGTAATCAAATAAGTCGGAAGAATTCAATCAGGTATAGTAAAGGAATTGTGCCCAGCATAGGTGAGAACAGACAGAATTCTGTTTTTTGAGTGCTAAGTTTAAAAAGTTGGAGTCACGTTCATGGTGGGAGGTTGGTGAAAGTCTTTTAAAGATTGGCTAAGTCCTCCGAAGAGGAGATTTAAAAGTACAGTGAGTTTCATCAGCGCAGTGATTAAAGGGGCAGTTCAAGGTTCTCAAGAGAGAGCAGAGGGGCACCATATACAAAGAGTAAAGGGTTGGGGAGAAGATGGACTGTTGGGTGACTTCTGGTCGAAGAGTTAAATGAGTAATTTGAGAGAAAAGATTCAAACTACCTTAGAACCGTGCCTTAGATGCCATCCGATCTTTCAAGACTTTTTAGAAGGGAGGTGGGACTGACCGTGTCAAATGCAAAGGAAAGGGCAAGAAGTAGCATTTTGCACTTTTAGGTTCAAATAAAGTCACACATCTGGGGTTTTACAGGATATGAGTAAGAGTATTTCTGCAGTTGGGTGACCGAGTTCAATATTTTGCGTTCAAAATAATTCGATAATATGTTGCAATTTTGTTTGATGTTGGGTATTACAATAGGGCCAGAACTATTGATTTCGGAGGTCACTCATTGTTTTCCGTTCGTCTAGCAGTGAGTTTGTGAATCCTTCTACACCTCTTCTCCCTTCTTACCCACACCACTCACTTATCCTCCACTCCATCACATTTATCCCATGAAAAAAAGGACTTTGACTGTGGTTTGACTCCTTCACTATTATTAGTATTGAAAAGTGAGCTTTTCTCCATTGTGAAGTGCTGCTGGTGCTAATGAGGTGGCTCTTGAACGTGAAAGAGGGGAGCATGAAAACGTTTAGTAAAGTATCTTCCCAGTGGTGCTTTGTATTACTTTGCCTTTATTGCAAATAAAAGAAACATTTGAGAAAAAGAAATCATGAATAATTCTTTCAATTACTTATACACTACACGTACCATAATTTTATTATTTCAAAGTGTCTGTAGATCACAGCAAACTTTCTACAAGATCTAAAAATTATCTTCTTATACTTATGAGTTTTTTTTTCCCACCGGTATGTATTATCTCCTCTATTGCTTTCAATAAGAATTATATTATGCAGATGAAGCATGAAAGGAAGTTGGTCTGTACATCCTGTAAGATCTGTAGGTTAGTCAATCTGCTGACTAATTCAGTTAGGGAACGGTTAAGTGGAAGTAGGACATGCAGTGTGAAAATAAATATAATGAATGAATGAATGAATAACTTTATTGTGTGGTTACTTAAAACCATTACATTAAGATCAAGGTATAAAATTACAAAAGTTAAAAAACCACAAAATTTCAGTAGTCAGGCGTATGTTAAAAAGTTCCCAAAGTTCGTAAGGGCAAAAAACCACAGAATTTCTGGTGACAAGTGTTTATAAGAAGTACCCAAAGTTCATACGGGCACACGCGGTCGGGGGCCTGTGAGGGCCACCGGGGGTCCTACAGCAAGATCTCTATTCCTGCGTGGCCTTTGCTGCTGTCAACTCGAGCCGAGTCTGTTGTATAAATTTTCCGAATGAGGCCATCTGTTTTACTACGCTCAAGATATAAAGATAATGGATTGCTTTCTTGACTGTGCGTGTCCCAGCGTCCCTGAGAATGGGCCTAAGGTAGAGTGTGCGGGGTGCACGTAGAGCGGGGCAGCAAAACAGTAAGTGGGCCAGTGACTCTCGTTTATAGTTGCAGAGTCTGCAATCCCGAACTCCTGTGCCTGCATTTTCCGGGTGATATAGTTCATTGAGCGGCAGGGGGTGCAATCTGTAGGCGAGGATCTTGTGGAGAGCTGGGAGGCCCACGGCCTGCGTGAGATGGTTTCGAGGATTGTGCGCGATGTGTGGCAAGCATAAGGACTCATGGAAGGGTCTTTTCCTGAGGGACTCCAAGTCCAGCTCCCGGGAGCGTGCACGCACTTGTCGCTTTATCACGTGTTTGATGGTCGTGTAGTTGACAAGATCTGGGTTCCACGACTCGATCGCCAGGTTCAATTGCGTCATGGCAGCTTCGATGGTAGCTGACCAGGGGTTCCCTAGTTCAGTAAAGATGTGTATCAGGACGGCCTTTAGTGTGTTATCGCGTGCCGCTGTTGCGAGGTAATAATATTTACTTAGGGCTGCCATCTCTTCCAAGGTTTGTTGGTTAAGGGCGAATTCCAGGCGGATTAGAGTGTTTCTTATGCATTTCGGCAGGTGAGACAGTCTCTTGTATGCCCCGCAATGGATTTTTTCCAACTCCTTATTTAATTTGCCTGGATACGCCTGTTGTGCGTAGTTAAGGGCCGGCATTAACTTGGCCTTGAGGACTCTTTGAATGGCCGTTGCTGATGGACCGTGTATAAGGGCTTGTAGTTTGCACAGGGCAAAGGTGATGGACTTACCTTTACCCTGTATTTTCTTTAAGTGGGTGCTGCACGACCCTGATTCATGAAAGGAGGCCCCTAAGTATAAGTATTTCTGGGTACTGTCCAAGGTTAAGTGACTGAGGCTCCATTTTGCTCTTTTTTTTGGGGGTAGTGTCCAAAAATGACTATTTTTGATTTAGTCGGGTTTGCTACCAGCCTGTTTTTGTTGTTATATATTGCCAGGGCGGTGAGTGCCTTTTGGAGTCCTGTTTTTGTGTGATCCAAAATTACGAGATCATCCGCGTACTGCATGAAATGTATTTTGGTTGCCCTGATCTTTGGTGTTACTAAGGTGGCCTCCCGCAGGGCTGTCTCCATGTCTGCTGTATATAAGTTGAACAGTAGGGGCGCCAACACGCACCCTTGTTTTAAACCGCGATTCGTGTCTATCTTATCAGTTGCGGAGTCGTTTGAAAGTTTGATTCTTACCCAGGTGTTTTGGTACAGGGATTGTATCGCTCTTAACAGGGAAGGATCGATGTTCCAGTGGACCAGCATTCTCCATAGGATGGTACGGTCTACCCCATCGAACGCAGCAGAATAGTCGATGAAGCAGGCAAATAAAGGGAGGCTTTTACGCAGCCGTGCTCGATTGATTAGGTAAGAGAGTGCTGTGATGTTATCCACAGTCGAGGACCCTGGTCTGAAACCGGTTTGACAGAATGGCAGGAGTTTTTCTTCACTTGCCCAGTCTGTGAGGTCTTTCAGGATGGCACTTGCGTAAATAAATATAGCATCAACTTGTCTTTGATGTTGTCTTAAATACTATTACAAAAATGTTGTGTGTGTTTATCATACAACTGCATTTGGATGAATTAATTCTATTACAATCTCCTCGGGTGGTGTTTCAGTACCCCTCCCATCTCTGCACATGTCCCGGATTAGCCTTTGTTTCCTAGGGTTGGTTCAGCAAGAAATTGCAGATTTCAAGGACCCACATCTTCCTAACCCTTTGTTCACAATATGATATCAGGTGGTGATCCTTGACTTAATCAAAAAGATGTAGGGTTCTCAGTTTTGGGGGTACACGTGAGGTTTAGTCTTTTTACGTGCATCACAACACTGGGATCCATCTACTGTCGATAAAGTGTTGTGAAAGAATATTCAGGGCCATTGTGTCCAAGATCTTTCTTCTCCACATCCACCGATAAAGGCATGCTTTTGGCTTCAGACATTTTGCAGTCACCATTTTGGCAGACACCAACAAATGAAACAACAGCCTCTAGCCCACGCCCAGTTAGAGTCCTATCCCATGTGCCTTACTCCGAAAACAACTCATGCTGGGCTTTGGAATCCCATTTCCTTTATTGGTCCCGAACTTTATTTCCAGTATCCCAATCAGTGGGCATTTCCATACATATGAAAGGGATCTCCATCTCTCGGTACCCCCACAAACATATGCTAATTTAATATTAAAGTCACTGCATTTAGAGAAGGGTCTGTGCAATCTCATGCCCCACGGCTTGGAATGGCCCCTTGCAGGCTTAGGATGAGTGTTTGTAATATAATGATTAATAAAAATATGAGAACATAATTTTTTTCTAAATGATCTTACCTTTTGTTTTTGGCGGACAGCATCTATTAAACTGGAAAATTATGCCATCTGATCGGACAGTTTCTTTCTGATAGCAGTTCAAAAGATCTTTAAGGCTCGCAAAACTTTTCTTCGCTCCACTTAAATTGTAATCCCCATTTTCATTTTTCGTGATTAAACAGTGCTTATACTCCGACACTCCATCACGCTTCAGAGGTACAAGGGGGAAAAACACAAATGAAATTATTGAGACTGTTTAGCGAAAACAATTATTAACTTTATATTAACGTATCAATAATACAACATGACAGAACAGCATTGTATGAGCAAGTCAAACTACTGCACCAAAGTTTAGCAGAACGATTGGCTGTTGAATAAGGAACCAGAGACAGAATTATGATAAACTGATAAACTCGTCTTTAGTTTATTGTGTTTAAGAGAATAGGGAGTGGTAACAAGAGACCGCTGGGGCTCCTGGGCACTTGGAGAACTCCATGATTAGTAACTGGCTAAGAGCCAACTGATCGGATGAAGCCAGGTCTTGATGCATTTCCTGGAGAGCCAGATACCACTCAACGTTTAACAAATGTGAAGGATGTGCCAAACTGTGATCTGAAGAATCTACTCAACAACAAAGGCACATTGGGCCAAAACAAATATAAAAGCTCTTTCTACCACTACTGGAAAGCAGCATTGATATGTCCATGCAATACTCCAGCAGAAATATCGGCTAAGATAAAAAAACGTACTCACCAGAGTGACTTGTGAGCTTTGCATTACAGTCTCCTTTTCCTTAGATTTGTGAACCATCCACTCCATTACGAGGATAGCAAGGCACTTCTGAAGCGCACAAACCAAATGAACATTTCCAGTGTGCTCCGAGGCAAAAGCCCCAAACAGCCCAACTAACTTCCTCCAATTCAGTTTCCCTCTGCCTCCATCAAGCTGTAGCCAAATACATAGACTGGGGATGGCTATTGAGTCATCTGCCGTCACGTGCATGTAGAACAAGGTGGGTACAAGAATCACTACGAGGAGTATCTTTTAGTTAATCCCATGTCTCAATTGTGTGTTCATAAGACTCCACAACAAGCGAGGCAAGCAGCTAAATTAAACTTCTGAGATTTTGTTGCTATGGTATTGTCCCCTGCATGAAGTATGGTTCTCTGCCTTGGCCTACGTGCACAAACTGCATGTACTTATGATCCTGCTTTCTAATTTTTGGTCACGCCACACACTAATCCTATGTGCATGCACTGACCTGGGTCTGGGCTAAGACAATGTTAAGTTCCGGACCTTGTCCTGAACCAGGAGGGGTGCACCAAGGGCACCCTCATAATGCAGGAGGACTACCGTCCTTGTCACAGGTGTCATGTGTGGAGCACACTGGTTCAGAATACCATGTTTGGTGAATTCCAGTGGCAGACCTTTCTATCCGTTAGACATAAATGCACACTTACAGACTCATTCACCTAAAGTTACGCCACCCATGAAAAACCCGGAATCCTGAATGCCGACATCCGTACATGTGTGCTAATATGAATAATGTGATGTGCACAGATGATAGTGGTCTAGAGGTTTCATTTTGGAAGTCCGTAGCATGGAACTGTGTACAAGATGGAGAGGAGGCTGCTTACCCATGACAACATTTGTATGTTGCTAGCATTTCCTAGATGGGAAGGAAATAACACCACACACTATATTGGGGAGAAAAAGGAACAGGCTTTCTTGAGAAGTGCCAGGGACCTTCGTGATACATTGAGTGGCAAATGACACTGACTGCAGCTGCGGTTAGGTACATGGCAGAGGCTGCAGGGTAAAGCCTGCAGTATTTATTGTTAGGGAAAAGAGTACTTTAAAGGAGCACAGATGTGTGTCTCTCTTCCTGATCTCTGTAGGAGTGATTGCAAATAATTCGATGCCTCCTGCTCACACCTCTTTGGACTTTGAGGTGGGCAATCCACCTGGAGATGGTCCTGCTGGGAAGAGCATCATTTCAGACAAAAACCAGGCCGGAGAAGTGGCCTGGCCAGGAAACATTAAAGGAGAACCAAGCCAAACTGGTTTCAAAGAAGCAGACCTGGAATACATGTTCTCCATTTGAAAAACTGGTATAAAGATGGGTCCCTAAAACCCGTCGGTGTTGGTTCTTGTGGTCTTTTCGACTGAGGAGGAGGCACTCCACAGAGTTCTACTAAGTAACCAAGGGTGGTTGTTGCACGGACAGCTGACTCCCTAGAGACTAGGGAACATTGCCTGCAGTCTGAGCTAAAGGACGAATTCCTCAACTGTCCTGAGGGTCAAGACATTCCGTCTGTGAGCGAGGGAAGGATGCGCCAACTCTGCAGTAGGAGCTGATCGTACAAGAGCCTGCCATATTTGACCTTGGTGTAGGGTCCATTCATAAGATTCGCTAAGCAGCTGCACCGAAGGAACTGGGGTACTACCGGACCAGGCAATGGGATCTCAGCCATTTATTCCCATTGTAGCTCCCAAGACACCTCGAGCTGTGTGACAGAGTGGTAGGTCCGACTGAAGCTGGGATAAGCACCTGCTGGTGGCACAAGTGCCTCACAAGTAGACTGCATGACCACAACATTGTTAAGGGTGTCGCTATTCAGGACCAATCCTGAATAACACGCGTTCGGAAAGGTGCCCCCTGGGTGACTCGTGAAGAATCAAGGTCATTGCCTCCAGGTAATAAGTGGCAAACATAACTCCCAGCGACAACCACAACAAAAAACAAGCACCTGGGGGCATGTTGCACTCAAGAAGAAGCATCAAGTACTCACTGGAGTGCCAGAGTAAGCCGTTTTGTGAGCAGAAACCTAACAGCCGCCCAGAAGAAGGCCACCAAGAAGAAGCCTTTGCTTCTGCCACGACCCTTCAAATGATGCGCGCACAGCCAGCCCTTGAAGTCTGCAGTGTGCCACTTGGAAGCTTCTCTACTGGTGAGTTCCCGCTGCTGCTGAAGGGATAAAAGTGGCCTGGCACTACTTCTACAAACTGGGTGAAAAACTAAAGAGGATTAGGCCCAAGAGACTGAGTGCTAAGACCAAAAGGAGCAGCACAAACAGTACTCTCAGTACATCTAACTATGGACCTTCGGTAAAAAAGCCCCTAGAAGCATAAAGGCACACAACCATATATCAGGTATCCTTGTATGATTGGATATGTAGTAGAATTCTATGTTTTCTGAGTAATCAAGAACTAATCTTTTATACAAAGAGAAGTATGGGCTAAACCTTGATCTTATTGCATTGTTAGGGGACAGTGTTGATTAATGTGCCTGAGTAACCCCACACCTCTACACTGAGAAGTCTGTGGCTGCTTGCCCTCGCTACCAAGAGTAAAGTGCAGAAAGAGCTGTACTAAGCCTCGTTTACAGAACTATGGTAAGAGAGGACAGCAGTGGTAAAAGGCCTGAACACCCATGGTTGTGGCACAGTAGCCCCTGTATACCACGTGTCCTCCTGAATGGGGTCAGACAGATTTAGTCGAAAATACCACATGTGGGTCTTTCAAAAGGTCCATCTGATCATTACAATGGCTGCTTTTAGATAACACAAAACGCTGATTACGAGGAAGTGATGCACTCCACACAGCGCACTGCAATGCACTGCTGCTCAGACGAGCAAGCCGCCGTACCCGCAGTTGCAGCCACACCAACAACAGAATCAGCCTGTAAACTGGGCCTCAGACGCACCCTTTAAGGTGAGCCTGATGGGGGCCCAAGCCTCAAGGACCCCGCCGGTCATCGTCTGCAGGCAGACTAGATCAACAAGGAAGAGGCTGGGTGTGCTCATGCCTCCTGGATGGAAGGAGACAAGTGCACCTATTGCCGCTTCATCTTTCCTTTTCATATACAGGCTGGAGTTCTTAAGAATAAAACTAATACTTGTTCTGCAATTATACCAGACTGTCCCCGCTGGCTGTCCCTGGCTCTAACTTCTCTAACTTTAATAGATCTACCTTTAAGAACATTAGTATTACACATCTCAGGAGCAATTTGAGCGATTAGAGTTGTTCTCGTTAAATTAAGCCTTCCTTTAACCTCCTAATCAATGGTAATCATACTTTTTAATAGAGAGAGCACATTCACCCAGTACCACCCTTTGTTTCCAACACTTACATTTGTTCAGAAATTTAAAAGGACTACTTTTGCTTTCTCCAGCCAACTCCACCTGAGGTCTGGGCTCATGGGAATTTAGAAAGTCTCTCTCCGTGTGTAATAAAAGAGGAATCTGCAGAAGAGGGTTACAAAAATAGACAGAATGGCCTAAGGGCTTACAAGCCTTGTAGAATTTGCCTTGGATTCCAACAATAAACTTGTCCTCATGGGACGAATCAAGGGTACATTTAAAAAGCAAAATGAACAGCACAGACTAAGGCAAAATCCTCCAGTACCCACTTCAATACCAGCACAATAGTTGATGTAGGTCCAGTGAGCCGCCAAACAGCTGGCTGCATCGCTCATTCCATAATATTCGACATCTGTATTCATGCACCTCAGGCAAACTGCAATTTCTCACTTGCCTCTCCAATATTAATAGCTACAACATCGAGTCAGACCACTCTTAAGCACAGCTCACCTGAGGACACCACAAGTGCTTTGTGGAGTCAAATCCAAATGCCTTCAGGTGGATGGAAGATCTCGCTTCCTCGTGCACAGTTCCGAACTCACCTCACCACCGTGGATATGGTTGGCTTTCTTGTCAACACTGAACGAGTCAGCAAATTCTCTAAATTTACAACCTACCAAACTAGAGCTCCAGGTTTATCTTACTCCGAACTATGTCAAACTAAATCTTAAAGATGGAAAAAACATAGACAAACAGTACTTAACCCCTTTAAAGGGTTCCCTGAGAGAGGCATTAAAAACAGAATCCAGTCTTTATTCTCCTAAGTTCGACAAACTCACCTCTTTACCAGATCTCTTGAGCAACATGATTACAGAAATAAAAACTATTTTAAAAACCCAATCGTGTTCTAACACTGAATCTTATTCAGCACTAACAATGTCTGCACCTGGAGGAGCCTAGCTCGAACCATGATGGCCGCCTGATCTCTCGGCTCCGCCGACCACCTCGCCTTTCTCCCGTTTTCCGCCTCATCCTGTACTTCATCCTGCATTCGAGTGGCGGTATCGGAAACGGGAGACGAACCCGGACCTGCCGATGTGCTCCTCAGCTCGATCCCGGCTGTGAAAGTGCTGAGACGCCTCTGCCTCCTCCTGATGCTGCGCTGCTGTGCCGGGTCTTTGTTATCCCGCTGACCGGCCCTGTCCACAACGACGGCCGCCATTCCTGGCAGATCGGACTCGAACGACTTCAAGTGGCGAGCGCGTCTTGCCCCCTGGATCCTGCTCTATTGCTTTTTCTGGCTCTGGGCGCCGCCGCCGCTGATGCAACGTTGTATTTAATCCCTAGCCCGGAGACGGCTTCCTTGCTACTTTGTTTCTTGGCGAGTAGTGCCGATCGCCATTTTTGCAGCTTGCCTTCTCTCCCGTAACGGCTGCTCCCGGGCTGCTCCTGAAGCTGCGGACGTCTGCCCACACTGCATCGGCACTGAGTGACAATGGAGTCGGCCTCCCCTGTGCCCTCGGTCGGGCGATGCCATGCTATATATCGCCGAAGGGACCAGCTGACTCTGGAGGGGGATGGCGGCCATATTCCGGGTCAGTACTGCGATCATTTGCCCAGGGGAACCACTATGTCCTCTCTCCCTGATACACCGGTACTGCTTGGTGAAATCCTGGTAGCCCTATGTACCTTAAGAGCAGCTTTTGGTGTTGCTGGCCGCGACTTGGGAGATCGGCTGGATGGGATTCTATCGACTACACCCTTGCCTGAACGCCTCTGGGAGCAGGACACTATGCCACACCCGGCTTCTACTCTCCTTCCCTCCTCTCCGGTTGCTACTGACACGCCTGGGGTGCGAGACCCTACTCCTGCTGAAGTGACAGCTGTTACTCCTACGGAAAGGTTTGAAATCTCTGGAGATGCAATGTGGCTGAGGAGCGATGCCCGGGTGCCACGTTTGGCGACTCCTCGCGGGGTTATTGACACGACTTGCTCATCTATCCTGGAATGGTTTCTACTACCTTGGCTCGCTGATCCTTGTGGTTCACTTAAGGGCGCTACATCCTCCTGTACTGTGGTTATCAACACGGCTGTGTGCTGGATGTACTTTGATGGACACCCCCCCGCTCGGATATGGTCACTTTGCTCGCTCGCCTCCCCCAGGATGTCTACTGTGAGGCTGGACTATGTCGCTGCTCCGCATCGCGGAGGGGAGGGATGAGGTTGTCTCTTCATATGCTCGGACTGTTTTTGCTTACACGGCTGGGACACTGATGGACTGCCGGAGATTGTGACTATTGGTATTGTATTGATCGCGGGGCTTTGGATCGGGTGGCCGGAGTGATATGTGATAGTAGTCTTGGAAATATCCGATGGCCCTCCTCCGGTCTTATGTGTAACACGGTTTTTCTTTTTATTTTTTTTTATTTTCTCTTTTCCTTTCCTTTCGTTTCTTCCCTTCTCTGTTCTAAATTTCGGGTTCGGTTTGTGGGCGACAGGCACGTAGCTAGGGGGGGGGGGTTGGCCGTAGCCTCGGCATACGTGCAGGGTGGGGGGTGGGGGGGTAGGGATTTAGTTTCAGTTTCAGTTTCTATGGGCCTTATTTTTTTCATCTCCTCTTCTTCCTTTTTCTTTCTTTCCCTTTGGGTTTTCAGGTGCCTTGGAGTAGTGATACCTATTCTCTCCGCTGTTAATAATGTCATTTTAGTGGATTTGGATGTACTGAGTCCGTGGGCGGGCGATGGCCAATATGTACTGTTTATTATGCAACTATTCTGATGATTATTGTTCCTTGTCGCATATCATGTCTCTTCCTCGTATTGTTGCTGACTCGCAGGTTCGTTGCCTGCCAATTGCTCTCGGTGGATTGAATGCATCTGATCCTTCTTACCTACAAAACTTTTAAAAATTAACCTCACTTCTCCTTAGCCTAGCGGTCCTGTTTCTTTCTCATGTCTTGGACACTTATCATTTGGGTTTTCTTAGGGACCGCTGAGATGGTCTATCCTTACTTTTTGTGCTACGGATTGCTTTCGAGGCCGGCCTGTATGGTTGTAGGCCCGTAATTGTATGCTTACTATGCACAATAAAGGTTTCCAAAAAAAAAAAAAAAAAAAAAAAACAATGTCTGCAACTACTATGCATATAGTACAAGTCCACAAGAGGGTAAATGGTATATTTTCTGTCTTCGCCTACGATCACTATCCCAAACGTGCAAACAGATTGTTAAGAATCACATTTTTAAAGCGCAAACAGATTACACTGTCTTACTCCAAGTCTGTCAACTCTTAATCAAAAGACAAAGTAAAATACTGAT
Source organism: Lissotriton vulgaris (assembly GCF_964263255.1). NCBI lineage: Eukaryota > Metazoa > Chordata > Amphibia > Caudata > Salamandridae > Lissotriton > Lissotriton vulgaris. The sequence goes on along the minus strand of NC_141689.1, from coordinate 1,074,351,806 downwards.
AAAAGCACATAACAAAAAATCTTCCATGTTTAAATCCGAGAAAAAAACGAGTCACTCATGTGAACCCCATAAACTTTACCGGATATTCAGAAGATCAAAACGTTCCCTAGACCAAATGCTATCCAAAAAAATCAAACAAAAGGTGTTCAAAAAGGTAGAAATAATGACTATTTAAGTAAATTTCCAAAATTAAAAGACCCAAACCAGATAGAAGGCACGGTAAAATCGGCAGCCAGTGTGTACTCTTCCACACAAACAACGGAGCTGCTGAAAATAGCAGCAAACACCCTTTGATGCGGGACAAAGGCACCTCCCTCGGAAGTAATACCACAGTGGCACAAAATACAATCTACTTGCCTATTGGAAAAAAAGTAACTTTCTCTGATGAACTTCCAACTATGGGTGCATCTCACAAAATCATCTAAACAAAGAAAAATCAAACTGAAGCAGCACCTCCCGCAACTCTCCAAAGCAATTCTCCCTCTAAGGAAATAAACAAAAAACAACAAATGTTATATCTGGAATACTAGTCGAGAGGAGTTTGAGATATTCTTAATAGAGGCAACATACTAAAACTTTAAGGGCAGGAACACCCCAAATCAGATAATATATTCTCGATCTAATGTATTCTACCACACTCACAGTAGTGAATGAATCAACCAGAGTCCACCTGGGCGACAACAGCGAAGGTGGCTACATAAATCTTTAAAAAATAATTGCTCAGGGCTGTGGAATAAATGCTTGTACTCGTGCGGACTTCTATCCAAAGATACTTCTTCCACAAAAGAAATTAACCAAATTCCATCCAAAAATCTCAAATAGTCAGAACAGGTTGTCACAGACATAAATTGATCCTCCTTCATCTCCCACCCTGCCAAACTTCCCAATTTACTCCAATGCTACAAATCCCAGTCGCCTCAAGCATTAACAATAAAGTCTCAAGGCAAAATCTGAGTGGGACTGGCTACCAACTGCCTTGAATCTCCCAAGGTACGCATGAATGAAGGATATTCCATAACTTGCATATTTGAAAAAGTTCTGGTCTTGGAACATCAGCTACTTGAAGACAAAGATGCATTTACGTATCTGGCATCTCATGACTGTCATTGCGTCTAAGAAACAGGATGTGAATGGGATGTTTCGCTGCTCGGTTTCACAACATTTCAGAAGTACACAATAATTGATGTTAAAAAAGGGCATGTAAAGGGTGGACTCGCCATTATTATAAACCTAAATAATCATCGAAAAATAACTCCTCTAATAACAGATAACGATTCCAGGCAAATAGTTCGACTTTAAAATAGACTGCTGGATTATTAACAACCCTAGATATTAATTCTGGACCAAAAGTCAAAAGAAAAGCAGTAAAGGAAATGCAAATCAATATTAATGCAATTAATGATTAGGCTCCTAGAAGACAATTGGTTAGTTAAAGGTGATTTTAATTCAAATCTCACTGGAGCATTGGTTGATGATGAAACAACCACAATGCTGGATGAGTGCTGGAAGAACCCCAACAGTATCAACATCCTAAAAAGTGATGGGTTCGGAGAGGCTTTCATCACTCACCACCGCTCTCCACTCAGTACTTTATCTCTAAAGTACCCTAAATGCCAGATTTCAATATGACCAGCAAGTAAACTTGGCCCACTTTACATCTGCAACAGCTACAATGTTGGATTATTCTCTAGTTAATCTCTCATTCTTCACTTATGTCTATAATTTTCAATTTATAAAAATATTCAAGAGTGACCAATTTCTGTAGAGTTTTCAATAGTAAACTTCACTTTAATGAAAGTGTCCACCATACCGGACAACATTACAACTGATATTTTGAAAAGATTAAAATGGGCTGTTAAACCACATGATCTACTAGACAAATCACACTGCTTGATTACTCTCTTAGCAAGTTCACAATTAGAATAAGCCCTAAGCTCAATCAATTGGATCAAACTTTGTGAACAATTCTCAACAGAGATAATATTTGATCTTAATTAAATAACTAAACCCAGAAACTCCTCACAGCAAAGGGAACCCGTATGGAGTTCCTCATGGTGCCGAAAAGAATTGAAAGTAGTGAAAATGAGTCTGCACAGAGCAGTAAAACAACCCTTTGGATGACAATATATCATTGAGAGTGAAACAAATGCAAACATCTTACAAGAAAGAAATCTGGAACACAAGAAACAAGGCAAGGGGTCACTTATTGAAAAGGCTTATAATAGCAAGCAACCAAATGAATCCCAAGTAGTTCTGGTAACCAAAATGATATCAATAACAACCACATAAAATTGTGCAAAATGAACATTGGATAACATCCGTGGAAGCCCTGTATGCCAACATGAATGTGTGTTGTCCATCTGAAGATTTCCTATCAGGAAAATCACCTGCAAACCCAAATGACATCACCAAAGGCACCATTATGAAAGAGCGGGCTACCATTACGGCTCAGGTCACAATGGCCTGCCAGCAGCTCTTTCAATCTAGATCATGTGTATTGAGCTACAGTCAACCTATGCATATTTTCACAAATCATAACAAAGTTGTGGCAGGGTTCTATCCTTCGACCCACTGACAAAAAGTATACCTATTAGAACCCTGCAAACTGTTGCCTAATAGCACTGATAGACGTTGATGCAAAATACTTTTCAAGCTGCATCATACTAGATCATGTACTTTGGGATGCATATAAAAAGGTTTTTGGCCATACATTGGCACAGAGATCAACATCTTACCTCTGGCAATTCCCATAACAAAGCCCTTAGCATCAAAATTATGATTGTACGTCTGTTTTATAGATTTTAAAGCTGCACTGGATAAAGTACAGAGGAAACTACTCTGGGCAAAATTGTAAAAGTGGAATATTCCATACTCCGTACTAAAGGCCATCAAGCTATATACACTGACACATGGGTCCAGGTCAATAGCGATCTGATCTCTAGAAAATCATAACATCTAATAGCCTTAAGCAAGCCTGTGTTCTGACACCAATACTGTTCAATCCCTTCATTGCAGACCTCTACCGCTCACCTGTGGACTCCCAGCAGACTCAACAAAACTGAGGTACCAACACCTACCAGTTCTGCAATTTGTAGATGATACGGTTCTCAACTGCAAAACTTCAAGACTTCAAAGACTCCTAGATTGACTCTGCTTATTGCTCAAAAAAACATGCTAAAACTAAATCAAGATAAAACCAAACCAATGAAGACTGGCTGAAAAAGCAATAGGAAAGGTTCTCGATATTTACATAAAGATAAAATTGCTACTGTACAAGTACACAAATTTGACCACAGAGGGACTTTCCATAACCATAAACTAGCTCTAGAACAGGAGGGGTGCTAGAGGGCGCACTGCGGGATGACTGCCTTGTGAGTCGGCTCCGGCGGTCAAGCACAATTACCGGCATTAAAACCTTTATTGTGATCTCCAAATGAAATGCAGCTGACTTCTATGTGAATCGGAACAATGAGCCCACAAGATGTTTACAACGGATGTCCTGCAACCTGCTGCTGGTGCCAGTAATTTGTCTTTGTAAGATTGGCAGGTGGTGCGGTCCGATGCGCACAAGATGGCGGCGCCCTGAGACTGTGCCGGCTCGGAGCGTGTGCAGGCTGCGGTATTGTGCCGCGGCTCAAACTATGCGGTATATTGTGCCCGGAATTGCTCCCCAAGAACATTGGTGGACTGTACCCCCCACTGGAGTGCTATACAGGGGATGGTACATGTGTCCTGAGGTATAGTCAGCGAGTTGCATGGTTCAAACTCACAAAATGGCGTCCACAGTAACGGCGGAATGACGGAGAACACTTTCTGCTGCACTCTTCAGCTTTTAAATGCGTGTAAGTAACAGCGCATTTTTATAACACTGCCAAGCCCGCTGCTCGCAAGAGATCTTTCCTATACAGCATCAGCCATGTGTGTGTAGCTTAACTGCTGGCACAGATTGCGTGCCAAACTCTAGCGGCGTTGTATTGTGGAAGTTCAGCCTAAACACTTCGCACAGAAGTGATCCCTGCCAGTCTGGTATGGGTACAGTGAGGACGACTGAACATATGTTATACTGGAAATGTGAGGGAGCGTATATAGTGTAATTGCTTGAAGCCCTGCATCTCTAAAGCGGCTGAACGGTCCTGCCCAATTAGACTGTCATGTGCTAACTCTCGCTATTTTTACCGGCTGATTGTGTGCTGAGCAGTACTGTTGGCGCTATTAGATCGTCGGAGGGGCAAGGGGCTGACATTGTGCTGCTCCAGGGTGTGACATACTCAAGGCACGCCGCACTGAGTTTGACGTCTAATACATTTTTGTGTATGCCCATTAGGAGGGTCATCAACTATAAAAATGGTCATGCCAGATAGGCAGCAATCAAAGCGAACGTTTGAAGCAAAACGACAGACAAAGGGCGCAACAGCGCACTCTGACATTGAATTGGATACAGAGACTGTGATAGGTAATGCCATGCAAAATGTGCTGCAAGCTATACAACACAGTCTGCAAGACATCAGTGGAAAGCTAGACTCCCTTGTTCGGCGTGTTGACAACATGTCGGCCAAACTCGATAAACAGGGATGAGGCAGAGACTCGGGTAACTGCAGTCAAGGACAAATCATATGCTACCAAGAGTAAGTGTGCAGACATGGCAAAAATAGTGGAGGTAATCAAAAACAAGGCAGAGGATTTGGAAGCCAGGTCCCGCCGTAATAATGTCAGAATTACAGGAGTTCCTGAGTACACAAACACCGGGCGGATGGAGACCTACGTAGAGGACATGCTTCGTGAGGTCTTTGGCTCCAATAACTTCTCGTCGGTCCTGATAGTGGAGCGTGAGCATAGATCTCTGGCTCCGAGACCGCCATCGGGCGCCGCTCCAAGACCTATTGTCGCTCGTATCCTCAATTATAGGGACCATGACGCAGTGCTGAGGATGGAGAGAGAGAAGCAGCAAGTCAACTACCAGGGCAACACGCTAGCATTCTACCCAGACTTTACCATGTCAGTCCAACTAGCACCGAAGGACTTCAACCCGGCAAAAAATAAACTTTGAGACTTAGGTGTTGAAAATGCCATGCTCTACCCAACAAGACTGAAGGTAACATGGGATGGTTGCTCTACTGCCCTCCAGCAGCAAAGGAGGCACAGGACTTCATTAAGAAAATAGCAAACAAGCATAAGGAGCAAAAGCGTACGGAACAGCAGGATTCAGAGTGAAATAGACTTGGATGTTAGACAATTTCTGTGTTCTGAGGAGATACTTTTCCATTATGGCATCATACAACCTCGCTGGAACACCTCTGCTACATTTTATGTACACTGCACTGGTAGTAGTTGGTTAGCTGCGAGGTGCGATGGATGGGGATGCACGCTGCATATTCCACGTATGGACCAATGTGGACGCGTGGCAGGCATGTGTTTATATAACACCTCGACGATAGCGTGTGGCACCTCAGACTCCGTATGGTGGTAATGTATAAACTACGCATATATTGTCCTATCACGAGAGGCGATCACAGACTCTAAATTTCTGTGCATCAATGGCAGAGAGCCGTATTCACTGAACTCTGTAGACAGTAGTTATTATGCAATTGGGCCATGATGTGTTCAATGAAAGCCCTATGTATCGGGTGGGAATGTAGTGACACTGTTGGAAGTAACGTTTTATTGAAATCACCTAGTGGGTGTAGTAGGATATAACCTTGTTACATTCTCCTCTTTTTAGGACCTCCCTTTGACTGGTTTGTTATAATGTGGGCCATGGGTGGGGGAAACAAGTGCCTCTTAATTTTATTTAATACCCAGGTGGGCTTATTATATGTACAGGTTATGTGATAATAGCTCTGTTCTGTTGCTATTAGACCTGCATTACTAATGTAGACCTGACCACATCCACTACGATGGATGTAGTTGTTTGCACCTGGCGGACCACCTAGGCGGGAGTTCCCCACAAAAGGTTTTCGTTATTATGTTCTTTCAAGTAAGGGGATGGCTTTGGCATGGTTGGGATGCTAAAAAGGGTGAGGGATGTGAGGGAAAAGGTAGGGTAAGGTTGTGCAGACTATGGCACTTGAGAAACATCGCAGATATCCAGTATAACACCAACATGTTTAAAGTCGCTGGCCAATTATTATGGTATGCTATATGCACACATCATGTAGTGAGCAATATGTTACAATATACGTTAAAACCTACGTATGACCACTACTAATTTACATCCACTACATCTAAATTTACCAACCTGGAACGTCAGGGGGCTTACCAACCTAAAAAAAAATTGCCAAATCTTTACATATTTCGACGGGCATCATATAGATATTGCCCTCCTCCAGGAAACACACTTTGCACCTACTTGCAAGAGTAACATTGGGCACAAATGGGCGGAATCCATACACAGTTCACCATACTCTTCTTACTCTAGGGGGGTAATAATTTTGGTCAAAAAAGAGATGCAACTTCATGTAGACAATACTATAACAGATGACCAGGGGTGCTATGTTGTTATCACGGGAAACTAAGAGGGCAGCGGATAGCGTTGATCAATGTTTATAGCCCCAACATAGACGATCCAGAGTTCTATCACACAATCTGGCGTAAAATCACTGAGCTATCTGAAACCAATATAATTTGGGGGGAGGGGTTTCAATGCTGCGCTAAATGACGATTTAGACAGATCAGGGGCTACAACAGAACCCCACCGGAAGGCAGTAGGAATGATAAAGGACATTTAGTCTGAGGCACACCTTCATGACATTTGGAGAGAGCGTAATCCGGGGTGGATGGAGGCTACGCATTCTTCGGCGGTGCATAATAGCTGGTCTCGCATAGACTACTGGTTGGGTACCGAAGAGGTAGGGCTTTTGACACTAAATATACACCATTTACCCAAAACACTGTTGGATCATAACCCTGTTTTGCTGTCCATCATAGTGCCACACTATGTACCAATCCCCCTAAGACTGTAGATTTAATGCAAAAGCATTGTTAGATCAGACGTATACTAAAGCTATTAGTCAAGCCATCACAGAGTACTTTGAATTAAATGCCCCCACCACTGAGGATTCAGGCATACTCTGGGAAGCCTTTATGGCTACCATTAGGGGAGTCTGTATAAGCACTAATGTGGGTATATTAAAGGACATATGCAGGCAACTCAGCATGCGGAAGGCGACACTAAGCAACCTGGAGCGAGAATACGAGCGTACACACGATGCGAAAATATTGGGTGACATAAGGGAGATAATGTCCGAATATCAAAAGTTCGCAGAAGATGAGCTTAAATATATCTCAAAACGACAGCTGGCAAGGTCATATGGAGAGGGGGGCCAACCAGGCAGGGTATTAGCCTCCAAAATTTGTATGAGTCGTCCACCACAAACAGTCCGGGCAATCAGAGATGCCAATGGGGAGGTACAGCTGGACGCACAGTGGATACTGCGCGAATATATGAGAACGTACAGTATCTTATATACATCACAACCTTCCGCACAACCCTCTGAAATTATGGGATATCTGGAAGATGTGTCAATACCATGGCTCTCAGACAGGCAAAGAACCTCCTTGTCCCTGCCAGTAACACTAGAAGAGGTAACTGAAATTATCAAATCGCTCCCAAACGGTAAAGCACCAGGCCCTGATGGCCTCACCTGTGAACTCTATAAAGCATTTGTAGACCAATTGGCACCCTATTTGGTTCAAATGTATGGTGATGCCCATGATCAGCAAATCCTACCCCCCACCTTGAGAGAAGCCATGATAATCGCCCTTTTAAAGCCCAACAAGCACCCAGAATATTGTGAATCATACCGTCCGCTGTCTCTCATTAATGTAGACACAAAGATCTTGGCCAAGATCCTTGCTGTTCGGTTACAGCCGCTGATGACCAATCTCATCTTACCGAATCAATCTGGGTTCATACCCTCACGAGCGACGAATCATAACACTAGAACACCATTCGCATTGTCACATTATTTCACCCCCACCACACCACCAGTTGCAGTTCTATTAGATTTTACGTAGGATGGGCTTCTCACCCATCTTTTTACAATGGGTGAAAATTCTATATACAGCACCTTCAGCGCGTATTAAGGTTAACAACTACATATCTGAGGCCTTTCCAATTATGAGGGGTACAAGGCAGGGATGCCCACTGTCACCCTTTTTTTTTGCAATAGCCCTTGAACCACTTGCATGTAAGATCCGACAAAAAAAATCACTATTCAGCATTTCAATTCCTAAAGACCACTGCATATATCTCTCTATGCGGATGATATAATGCTATATGTGCAGGATTCTGAGACTAACTTGGCCGCCCTACTCAGGGAATATATTACATTCGGACGTCAATCCGGTCTTCACATTAATTGGTCCAAATCTTTCATCATACCATTGACATACACAACTCACCCTCACCCTACGGAGTTCCCACTAGAATGGCAGTCAGAACCCGTAAAATACTTAGGGGTGTGGTATCATAGGGACCCAATAGTTGTGATTCGCACTAACTACGGCAGAGCGGTTAGCACCATGGAGGACAAAATAGGGCGTTAGATTCAATTGCCCTTAACGTTGGCTGATCACTTGGCCATTGCCAAGATGGTCATCTTACCCAAATTCCTGTATCTTTTTAACAATATCCCTATTGCTCCCCAAGCTGCGGTATTTCACAAACTATCTACAATGGTGAACCGGCTGATATGGGCAGACAAGCAGGCTCGTATTGAATTGCACGCTCTTACATTACCCTATTCGCGTGGAGGCTTCAAGGTCCCGGTCTTTCTTTTGTATTTTCTATGTGCATAAGTGCAATATGCGCATTACTGGTATCACCCAGTACCTTACCTTACTCCCATGTGGAGAATCTTCAGCTAAATGTAGATTTGTTACATTAATGACTGCAGCTGAGAAAATTCGAAACCTTTTAAAATAACTTGGACCCTAAAAGCTTTGTATAACAGCAACTCATATGTGTAACTGTTATTGCATATTTGTAATTTTCTTTTAATAGTTAAAAGTAATCAAACAATACATGTTATACTTTAGGGCAAGGATGCTGGTAGATAGTGCTCATTTCCATGTTTGATTCAAGAAATGAATACCGGTGGAATATATTTACATAAAACATATCTGCTATAGGAATACCTGTTTGTGTGTGGTTTTAAAATATTTTTTTTCCAGCTTGTAATGAGTAAGAGGGATACCCACATCAATCCACCCACTGCAATGTCGTCCTGTTGGTATTTTTGTTGTGCTTTTGCTAGCAGATGTCCATTCAATTTAAGCTCCCCAGTACGTTTTCTATTAGCACTTTTCCTTCAACCCCCTTGGCTCACCGGTGACGGCTCCTCCGCTATGGCGGAGGCGCTTTGCCCCACTGCTTGCAAGCAGTGCAAGAAATAAAATCATAAATTGATAATAACTTTCAGTTATTATAATTTTATGTTTGTGTGGGTGGTCGGGTTGCTGTGCATTTGGAGCAGGGCAGGGGGGGTGGGGGGCGGGGAGTGATTTGCCCACTCCTAAGTGCGCAATGACTGTTTGGTTGGCCCTCTCGGGTGGCCAAAACCAGTCATGTACATTTTCTCCTCCTCCATGCAAAAATGTGTTGTTCTAAAAATTGAGTCGTGGTTATAAAAAGTTTGGGAATCCCTGTTTTAGGCTGTCCAGCTTGTGTTTATCCATTTCGTGGAGCAATACATAGCCTGTTTGCTACTTTCCTGATTGGCTCCTTCGAATCTTTCACCACCGCTTGCCTTTTGGGAACTTTTTTTCTCTTTTTTTGTGAAGCCTTTAATGAAGTGCATGTTTTACAGCTGTCTCTCCTTGCACACTCCCTCAACTCTGTATTCTACTATATAATTGAAGTGCTTCTCCCAATTTGTGCCTTTTATTAACCTAAAACAGGGTATTGTTTCAAAAGGCGTTTACCCAATGTGATTTCTTCAAGCTGCTTACTATTCTTGGCTTCTGTGAGGCGTTTTGAGGTTTCTGCAGTCTCGCGTTTTGTGGTACATTTTTAGGTCTTGCCTGTGACACTGCATACACTGCATATGCTTTCGCTTGCAAGACATATTGTATACTTGGGGCTTGCAGCCGCCTTTGCTTACATTCGTTGACTTCAATGTCACTCTTAAATACTGCCTTCAAATTGGCCAGGACGTGCGGGCTTCACTACCTCTTATTTCGGCTGCAGCAGGGACCAAGTAATGGTTGCTTCAGCTGGACTACTGTCCTTCAGCTGATCGCGCTGTGATCAAGGCACTTTTATTTATTTTTTTCTTTCCTGATGTCCTTGTTGGAACTCTTGCTATTTGTAGCTATTTTCCAGGTTCAAAAACTCTCTTTTCTCCATTTAAATGGATGTTTATTGTGACAACAGCTGTTATCTGCTTTTATTGTGACAACAGAGGATATCTGCTTCTATATGGTTCTCTATGCTTTACAATTGCTTTCTCTATGTGATAGAATTGTTTGCCAAATGTCATATTTATTTTCTTTTTCACCCATGGTAGATTAACTGATTTACTCAGAAACACAGGGGTGTTGAGCCGAGACCTTACAAGCAGGGGCAAAGGCAATAGGTCTCTCCTGTGAAACTATTGGCTCTGCCATTGCCTTTCATTCTTGCTGTACAGCATGGGCATTGCCGACTTTGGCAATGAGTTGAAGACATTCTGTGTAGCAGCACAGCTGCTGCGCAGCATGGTTAAAAATAATTCACAATATTTTTAAAAAGTGCACTAGCCCTGGCAGAGTTATGGTATATTGTTACATTAGTATTAACCACACTGCAAAGCATCGACAATGCTTTACAGCATGGCTACAAAACATTGCCAATAGCTCTCCTAGGTGAGACCTATTGGCTTTGTCAATGCTTGCTATGCATGAAAATGTATGTTTTGTTTAGAGGTCGCTTTGTAGAGGATGTGGATTCACTAGCTGCCACAGCATGTCTTCTACTGGGACCACAGGAGCTGTTTTGCTTTTACAAGTGCTAAGATTTGTAGGTCATTTAGCCCATGAAGAGAGCATGATATTATCTTTATAGCATGGCAATAAATGATCACTGGTCCATTTGCTGCTTGTCCAGAGACCTGAACAGACAGTAAAATACCAAGCATTGGCAATGCCAATAGGCCTTGCCTTTGGTACCTATTGGCTTTACCAATGCTTTTTGGTGAACCTGTGCAGCATCAGCAAAAAGGGAAAAAAAGCACAGTAACAGTCGTTGCTGAAGATCGAGTCATGTTTGTAGGCTCTCACATGCTTGATAACATATTGTAATTGTAAATTATATTTATTCAGCGCTTACTACCCCAGACAACGAACTGTAGTGCTTTGTCATGAGTAGCAAGCTACTCCGGAAACGAAGATTAGAGGCTAATAGTAGATTGTCTTTTCTTTGTGTATTAGTTGTGCTAGGTCAATGCTCTTGATTTCTTCTGTGTTTAAAGTAGGGATAGAATGATGAGAATGGATTTTAAAGGTGACGTAATAAGTTGTTTTTGCAAGTAGTGGTTGTATGTGCCTGTTAGCTGGGTGGCATGGCTAACAAGCATTAAAAATGCAATAGGTTTCGCCTTTTATTAAGTCAAAGCCATTTGGTTTGCTATGCAATACCATTAGCAAAGCAAATGGCTTTAAATTAACCAAAGGCGAGACCCATTACATTTTTAATGCTTGGTGACATTGAAAAGATTATGGCCGAATCAGCCTAGTATGGAGTTGAACATGGAGGATGTGCACTGAAATCTAGGGCGGACGTTTAACTTGCTGAACTAAAAATGGCATGCTCTTCCCAAATATTGGAAAAATATTTTGTAGAATTAGCAGCTTTTTCATTAACACTTGCAGGAGACAGTGAAAGCAGGATGGTTGCCGTAAATGAGTGCCCACTCTAGAGAGCATAGAATGCATCTTATACTTGGAGATACAGCTGGTGCACAGGTTTGCCCGCAAATGTGCACATACTGCCCACGCTGATGTACTGGCCGTTATTCAGAGGACAGCATGACCGGGCGTACTGCCTTCTGAAGGCTTATTTACTTGGAGGACAGACCCGGTATTGTTATTTGAATGCATTTAGTTTGAGCCCCCTTTCTTGTTCGTTTTGGGCAGCGTTCCATCTATACCTCGTACATTCTGTACATGGACCTGTGTTACATGGACACATTTACAAGTTCCAGCGGGTCAACACAACATTTCACCCTTTACGTGTGGGTAAGGTGAGGTCCTATAGCTCCAAGAGCCAGATTGAGATGAAGGTGTGCTTTAAAAACATGTGTTTCAGTGTCGTGTATGTATATCATAGTGTTACAACGGAAGTTCGCCCAGTCCTTAACGTAGGGTATCTGTTTACACGTTCTGCACGCGTTCTGGGGCATAGCGTTGGATAGTGAAGCAGGTGTAGTGACACCAAGGCACAAAGATATCAGATACTGTACCCCAATAATGGGTGGATTTTAGTACCTGACGGGGGGCATTTTCCATGCTTGCATTGAGGCAAGTGCCACCCCCAGGCTTGCATTGAGGCAAGTGCCACCCCTACAATCCCAACGTGCGGAGCACCTTAGGTGGCCCAGGTGAGTATTGAGAAAACACATCTGTTCTCCCCTAGGGTTCCCCTTCTGTGCTGCAGCTTCTTAGCTGGGTTTAGTACCTTCTCCAAGCCCCGCTTACAGTATCCACCACCCCTTGTGAGGGAGCGGACTGTGACAGACTCTGCTCCTTGCTCCCGCCTTACTGCAGAGCAAAGCCCCAGAGGCCGTTTTATGCCTCCCTACCTAAGAGGACTGGATGTCAGCAGCGCGCCCTGACCGAGTCTGCTGCAGATGGGGAGGGAATGTACCATGATGATAGTAGTAGCACCATGTCCCTCTGCCACCAGCGTGAGGAAACGTACAAGATCACACGTTACATGAGCGATGTTCTTGCAGGGAAACGGACTATCCTAAACCTAGCCAGGGGCTTAGTTACCAATGGTGCAGTGGGTGTAGTGGCACCTGGGCCCACTGAAACATGAAACTGCTGGATTTTGCTGCCCCCAACATCAGTCAAAGGGGCTAGTTTCCTTGCTTGCACCATTGCCCAAGGGATCCTTTCCACGCTACTGAACCCAGTCACATAGATCGCATGGTATGCACTCTGTCACCAGCAGGGTCACAGCTTGGTGACACCACGCCTCGAACAATCAAAGTTACACAAAGGAACTTCAGCTCCCAGTTCTCAGTACTATGTGTGCTATCGAGAACATACCAAATGCATAACATAAAGCAATCATAGAAAACTGAAAGAAATGCGACAGACCACAGTAAACAGGTCACACTCCATCACATTGGCAACTAATTAGAGGACCGAAATGAAATAAAGGATCACAGTGGGACCGGGGCCAATTGAACAGATCATACCAAGAAAAAAAATAACCAACACTCTAACACATTAATAATCAGGATTGAGTGGGCCCTGCTGCCACTACACCTGCTGCATCCATTGAAGCTAACCTCTCAGGTAAAATCTCAGAACCGACAGTTTGGTTATTTAAAACAATTTGTTTAACAAAATTCTCCTGGCAGTTCTGAAAGGTTCTGATGAGGCGAGTGGCTTCCAGTCCCTCGCTCCTACCTCGGCGCCGCGTGAGTCTGTTCACCTCATTCTGCAGAGGGCGTGGCTGCCTCATCAGCGGAGGGCGTGGGTCCATGCAACACAGGCTGGAATATTCTGAGCTTGGCCTGGCCTAGGCGCCTCCTATTGCAGAGAGTGTTCATTAAACAAGGGCACTCAAACACCAAACAATTCTGGTAGGCACATAGTGGAGTGCGAAGGAGTGAGATCTGATACAATTTCACAAGAAGGTGTGGGGTACTGCGATGACCTACGAAGCAACATATTACTGTACCGCAATGTTCCTAAAAGCGAGTCGCACCAAACAAGCACCTAGGTTTTTAAAATACAACACAGTGTATTTCTATCTTCCAGACAGAGTACCACACGAATACATGCTAAACATGCAGCTTAATTAGGGAAGCTCAGTTGATAAAAAAAAAATCCTTACATAAGAGCTACGGTGTTGGGGTTGTTTGGCTGTCCCTAGAGGGTCCTATGTCACTCTAATACAAAACCAGTAAAACTGCCGATTAGCTTCTCAAACCATTTCCGTGCGCTGGTGTTTCTGAAAGCAGCAGGTGTTATCTCAACGCCCACGGGAGCTGCTCTCTGTCACAGCTCCTCCAAAATTTTCACAACTTTAGGACAAAAGCTTGCAGAGAACATTCCTCTCTGCTTTGGTACACACTTGGCTTAGCTTCACAGACTCAGCGAGGATTAAGACAAGCGCGCTCCCGAAAACGATAGAAAAGAAAGAGGATCGTGCCGGAGCTTGTCTTTATGGGGCCATGTGTTTAAACACATGGCCCCATAAAGATAAGAAATCTTTTACGAGAACGAAAAGCAGGCAAGCCCGTCCAAGTGGGCCGTCTGGAAAAAGCCAAAACTACACGTCATAAAAAGCTCTTTTCCAATGGCTGGCCACCGTTTAGCATAAACGGTGACGGCAGCCAATGGAAAAGAGGGGTTGGGCTTAAAGCCCTTTACAGATTTTACTCTAAATCATTAAATCTCGCCGAGCGAGCTGCGCATGTGCGCAGCCACGCTAAGTGAGACCTAAAAAGGAGGATAAAGTTTGAGAAGGATGTCTGGGGAGTGTATAGTAGTAACACAGGTTTGGGATGAGTCAGACAGGAGGGATGGAACAAAGGTTGAAAGGAGGATTTAAAAAAATGTTTTTTATCAATGATGATTTGTGGTTACTCTAGGAATAAATATATGAATCCCAACTACAGACAGAGAGGCAGTCATATGGGGTTTGAAGCACGTCGTAACCCTCCAACCCCCTCCGGATAAAATAAAAATAAACTTGGACCTTTCAACACTTTGACTCGGCAGTGCAATACCGTTCATGATTCATGCTCCACTATGGTTCTGAAATATAAATGTGACGATACTCTGCCATCTGGTGCACTTTTAGGAAATAATGTGGGTGTGTGTGTAGACAGACAGATATCCTGGCATGTACAATAGAGGGTGCACCTTCTGCAGATATTCCTTTGTAACCCTCATGTCAGACATATAAAGATAGAACTCTGGCGAGCTATTAGAGTGTCTTTCATCTTTTTGGGGTCCGTTAAATGAGTTCCTATATAATGCATTTCTCTATAACCTTTAGGTCAGAGGTTCAAATCTAGTGGGGCTGAGCCTTTCACCCTTTTAGAAATCATTAAATGATTTTCATCAATTAACTGTATGAAGTGTTATTTAGAGTGGCAGTAAATAGTGAAATCTGCCTTCACAAGTGCTGTAAAAAAACAATGTCACCAGGCTAGGTCGCCCCCACGCACTGCTGCCTGCCAGTAAGCCAGTTAGCCTCCCGCTGATTGCCGCTTCCTGATACTGCCGCTTCGGACGACGCAGCTGCCGCTGAGCCGCCCGCCCCAGACTATTCCCGCCGCTGCCTCCCTGCGGCCCCGCCCCCCCTGCCAGCCCATTCGCCGCCCCGCTCCCTCCACCCAGCTGCTCCTCCCTCCCAGCTCCTTACTTATGATGACCTCAGAGCGACCGCGCAGCGGACGCGCCGATTGTGCGCCACTCTCCGCGCACTCAACACCGGCCGGAACCCCACCTGCTACCTGGCCACCCCGAAACGCACCCACGGACCCTTCACCTGCCAGGAGTGCAAACTCACCTGCATCCGCCCAGGACCAGCACCCGCCAAACCTACCACCAGCAAGAATCACCTCAAGTGCATCCTGCTCAACACCTGCTCCGCCCACAAGCACGCAGTTGAACTCTGGAACCTCCTAGACACAACAGCACCGGACGTCGCCTTCCTCACGGAAACCTGGATGAACGCCTCCTCAGCCCCCGACATCGCCATAGCCATCCCGGAGGGCTACAGGATCACCCGGAGGGATCGCATCAACCAAACCGGAGGAGGCATCGCCATCGTCCACAGAAACACCATCCACATCACAACCAACTCAGACGACACCCTCGCCACCGCCGAACACCTGCACTTCCAGATTCACACCGACCCCAGGACTACCCTCAGAGGCACCCTAATCTACAGACCCCCAAATCCACGCACTCAATATAGCGAAGCCATCGCAGACTTCGCAAGCCCGCACGCCCTCGCCTCCCCAGACTACATCCTCCTAGGAGACCTCAACTTCCACCTGGAGAACAACAATGACAGCAACACCACCACCCTGCTGGACAACCTCGCCAACCTCGGACTCAAGCAACTGGTGAACACCCCCACCCACTACGCCGGCCACAAGCTTGACCCCCTCTTCTCCTCCAGCAAGCACATCTCCTTCAGCCACTCCACCGGACTCCACTGGACAGACCACGGCTGCGTCCACTTCGCCTTCAAGAAAACCACTACCCACCACCACCCGCAACAAGCCCCCCGCAGAAGCTGGAGCAAGATCACCGCCAACCAGCTCACCACCTCCCTCAGCCAGAACCCTCCCACCATCACGACAGACCCCACCGAAGCAGCCCGCAACCTCGTACAATGGATCACCGGCTGCGCCGACGAACTCGCACCACTGAAGAAACCACCCAGCGGGCCCCACAACAAGAATGCCTCATGGTTCACGGACGACCTCATAAACTCCAAGAAAACCTGCCGCTCTCTGGGGAAAACCTGGCGCCAGAACCAGACAACAGAGAACATGACAGCCCTCAAGAACGCCACCTGCAAGCACCACCAACTGATCCGGACCGCCAAGAGAACCACCTACAAACAGCGCCTGGACAACAACACCGACAACAGCAAGGAACTCTTCAGCATCGTCAAAGAGCTCTCCAACCCCAGCACAGCAACAACGACATTACACCCTCGCAAGACCTCTGCGACTCACTCGCCTCGCTCTTCCACCGCAAGATCGCCAACATACACGACAGCTTCGGCGCACAGACCAACGACCCAACCACCGAACCAGCGCACCCAACCGCCACCCTCTGCACCTGGAACCCGGTCAGCACCGAAGACACCGCCCGCACTATGAGCACCATCCACTCCGGCTCCCCCACCGACCCATGCCCACACCACATCTTCAACAAAGCCAACTCCATCATTGCACCCCAACTCCGCGATGTCATCAACAGCTCCTTCGCATCAGCCACCTTCCCAGAGAGCTGGAAGCATGCCGAACTCAGCGCCTCCTGAAAAAACCCACCGCGGACCCCACGGACCTCAAGAACTTCCGACCCATCTCGCTCCTCCCGTTTCCTGCGGTCAACAAACAACTCTCCGCCTTCCTCGAGACGAACGGATCCCTCGACCCGTCACAGTCCGGTTTCCGAGCCAACCACAGCACCGAGACCGCCCTCATCGCAGCCACCGATGACATCAGGTCTATGCTCGATAACGAGGAAACCACCGCACTCATCCTCCTGGACCTCTCAGCAGCCTTCGACACGGTATGCCACCGCACCCTGATAAAACGCTTCAGCGACACCGGAATCCAAGGCGCAGCCTTAGAATGGATCATCTCATTCCTCGCTGGTAGAACCCAGAGAGTCCGCCTCCCCCGGTTCCGGTCAGCAGCTACCGAAGTTATCTGCGGCGTCCCCCAAGGATCCTCGCTCAGCCCCACCCTCTTCAACGTCTACATGAGCCCCCTTGCAGCCATCGCACGCAAACACAACCTCAACATCATCTCCTACGCCGACGACACACAGTTGATACTGTCCCTCACCAACGACCCCGCCACCGCCAGAGCCAGCCTCCAGGAAGGAATGAAGGACGTTGCGGAATGGATGAAGCTCAGCCGTCTGAAGCTGAACTCTGACAAAACGGAAGTCCTCGTCCTCGGACCCTCGCCCTCCACCTGGGACGACCCCTGGTGGCCTCCTGCCCTGGGCACCGCACCCAAGCCAACAGACCATGCACGCAACCTGGGCTTCATCCGTAACTCCGTAACTTGAAAGAAGTGATTTCAAGTTACGGACTCCACCGAAGGGGCACAATTAAACATCAACTACCAGCATGCTACTTACCAGGGAGCGCATGCGTATTGGATAAAGATGGCTGCAGCTTCCCGTCACTTACAGTATTGCAGTCCCATGAAGAAGAAGCAGGTGCTTCGAAATGCGTCGGGACTGTCCTTTGAACAGTTGTAATGCACAGTTTCCTGAAAGAAAGAGGTTGGAAACCTGCTTTCTTGCGGAGTGGCATCTCTAAAGATCTGGGGAACCTTGGAGTGATATATATATATGTATATATTGTTTTTAAAAATCCACATTTTCCACATGAAAAACAGATTAAAACTCCCAAAGAGCCTTCGAAAAAAATAAAAAATACGCTGGTTGCTATAGTATAGTTACATTACGAAATATACACGTTTTTATTTAAATGTAAGATGAACAAACACTGATGTACATCACATACCTCCACAGCAAAGGTGAGAAAGTATTTATTAAACTCTTTTGGGCTGCAGCGAAGAATGTACACTCCTTTATGGTTACCAGCCTTCTTTAGTTTATTGATCGCAACTTCCATTCTGTGGGGAAATGAGAGCTGGTTGAATATTTCGCTACAGTGTGGAAAGCTCGCATATTGAAGTTCACTTAACTATTAATGCTTCCTTAAACAGTTGTGAAACAGCAGTGCATTACATTTTAATAACACAAACCTATTAGTCAGGTTTCCTAAATACCGTACCTTAATGTCACATGCCTATTTTTAATTTAACGTAGTATACTGAAATGTTTTTTTAAAATACTCGATATTCGGCGCATGCAATTGAACACGCTTCAATACAGCTTCCAATCATTTTTAACAGTTTTCCTATGAGAATAATCAAAACAGAATAACTTTATGTATGAAAGCTTTTGGAAAAGAGCGCCAACAAAATGATTACGTTTCTGAAATAGCTATCTTGTCGGCTTAACGAAATGGAATATATATTTTATAAGTATATTGGTACAGCCGTCACAAATCTTCTGGTGGGCTATGCTTGCTCTGAGCTACAACTTTCACAGCAACTCGGCAAAGTCTCAAATTCAGTTAGCTCTGTGCAATGATCACTTTTCAATTAGGAATGAGTAAAGTATAGAAAATAATATTGATACCTAACAAGCAACAGACATTCATGAAAACTATGCAGAATTTTAAGGTTAGGAAATAGCCACTTGTAATTAACCGTGACTATTCATGATGTCTCGTGTTGGGTGGGTGCTGCTTCGTACAAGAAAATGCATTCTGAACTCAAGTCACTCAAGAGAGTCGTGTAATAAAGTAGTTTACTTTGTCTTGTGCAGTCTTACACATCTTACATAATATGTATCTTTTCGTTTTTAGGTCTCGCCTGGCGTGAGAGCGCGCATGCGCTGCTCTCGCCATGCCAGAGCTTCTTGGAATCAATACGGATTCCGAAGCTTTCAGTGGCGGACTTGAAGCCCCCCCCTCATCTTTTTAATTTGCTGGCTTCATCCTCCATGCTAAACGCTGGCTCACGATTAAAAAGGAGACTTATTAGCCCCTCCTTGTTACCGCCCTGTCCATTTTTAGCCCCGCCCACCGGTATTGGATCCCTCACTTGCAGCGCTACATGGTCTCCTTCATTAGCTGAAACACACTCTTTCTTTGTCATTGTGAGCGTGGGCCGCCTGGGTCGTACTTGTTTAAGTCGGTAGCCACTTTTTACCGTGTAAATTGCAGTCTGCGCCCGCCCTGTAAAGAGCTGTTCACGTCCTGCAGCATCGAACCCCTCTCAGTGTAAATAATGTCTCCTCTCAATGAAGCTGTTCGCTGCAGTCATGCATCACCCCGGTGCTCTTTCAATATGTCTGCCGGTGAATATAAACATTGCGCAGGTCCGGATGATCCATCGTCTTCCGCGACAAGGTGAACATTCTGCATAGGTGCCCTCAGGAGCCACGCGACGCGATTAAAGTGGAGGCGACGCTGCCCTTGATGTACCATATTCGTCATGGCTGGTTTAAAACTCTGGACGAGATTAACACGTAAATAGCCTGTTCTATCTACAGCCCCCCCATCCAGCATCTCTGCTCACAGTATTGACGCGTTCAAAGTGAGCAGATTTAAATTATTTTGAAATGCAGACTTATACTTTGCGCATTGCAATGTAGCTGAATTAATAAAGCGCGTCATGACCCTGGCAAGCTACAAAGCGCTTTAGGTGAAAGGTATTAATAAAACAGTGTTGGTTTATTGTATGGCTTATGAGGAACATGATCCAGTGTTGACTAAAGTCTTTTAGGGGTTAAAGCACAAAACCGTACTCACCTACCCCTTTCGCTACTCCGATTGCACTTTCACTCCTGTCTCTCTTCGCCTATTTTTTTCTCTGCAGGTTTCTTCGCACCAGGCCCCTCTGCTTCTCCGCCATCCTAACCTTTATCTGCGTTCCTTGGGTGTCTCTGAACACATACCCTTCTCTGCACTTTCCCCCTCCCCCACACCTTACACACGGTGGTCCTCCCAGGAGACCACCTTCGGCATGCCCCCTCTCATTCACCCCTCCCTCCCAGTTTTCTTTTTTCTCGCGGTTTTCTCACTTTTCTTTCCATGGGATCGGTTTATTTATTTGCATTTCCACCCCCGGGCCCCTCAGGCGTTTTTCCTCTCTTCCACACTGAGACACTGGGTCTGTCAAAACCAGTTCGCTCAGTTTGGAAAAGCTTCATTTCAGCACTTCTCTCCTCTGTTTGCATATCAACACGTGCTGTAAAAACACGGGTTAACCCAGCAAGTCCCTGGTACCTGGGTGAATGGTTGGTGCAAACAAAGTGGTCCCAGAAAGTTAGTCAATCAAAATCACTTGAATGAATACAATGAAAATTATAGCAAGATTGTTTTTAATCACAACGTGTCATGTAAAATTATTCATAAAAATAAATACATAATTTAATCATATACAATGCCCCTAAAGGGTAGGACAGGGAAGGGTAGTGTTGGGATAGTGAAGGCATAGGAATTGTAGGACAAATCAATTGGATCTAAATAAACCAGAAATCATAATCGGTAAACACAATAGAGAAAGATTCATCAATCAATTAAACAATCATGCCTCAGAAACAATAAAATCACAAATGATATGTCTGGGAAGAGGCTGAACAGAAGAGGGAGTGTCGATGTTTCGACCCAAGTAGATGCAGGTGTGATTTTGACCTTGCTAGAGGGTCTTCATCAGGACGGTGGAACGAGGAGGATGGAGCAAAGAATCTGTATAAAAAATGGAATTAATAAGTTATTGTTATTGAGGATCCATTGAAGATCCCTAATACTCCTGAAGTTATAAAAGGATGAGGGAGGGAATTACACTGTTATATCATAGGAGGAATTCTGCTGAGAGTTTATGTGTACCCTACCGCTTTTTTAACAACTACAGGTAGGCACCTGGACTATTAGTATATGCGCTAACTTTACTTAAGTCTTTACTTAAGTGTTCATGTCATTCTAGTTGCCACATTGAAATCAGCTTTTCCAACGGCTTTGACATCACTTGCTGTTTTCAATTTTAATTTCGGCATTAGAACAAGTACCCTGTCAGGGCTCCCAACAAATGACGATCCTTGTTGGTTTAGTCCCTCATTTCATGAGAAATGTGGGACTAATTAATGTCACCGGACACGCCTTCTTTGTATTCCTCCTATGATATAACAGTGTAATTCCCTCCCTCGTCCTTTTATAACTTCAGGATTATTAGGGATCTTCAATGGACCCTCAATAACAATAACTTATTAATTCCATTTTTTATACAGATTCTTTGCCCCATCCTCCTCGTTCCACCGTCCTGATGAAGACCCTCGAAACGTCGACACTCCCTCTTCTTTTCAGCCTCTTCCCAAACATATCATATGTGATTTTATTGTTTCTGAGGCATGATTGTTTAATTGATTGATGAATCTTTCTCTATTGTGTTTACCGATTATGATTTCTGGTTTATTTAGATCCAATTGATTTGTACTACAATTCCTATACCTTCACTATCCCAACACTACCCTTCCCTGTCCTACCCTTTAGGGGCATTGTATATGATTAAATTGTGTATTTATTTTTATGAATAATTTTACATGACACGTTGTGATAAAAAACAATGTTGCTATAATTTTCATTGTATTCATTCAAGTGATTTTCATTGACTAACTTTCTGGGACCACTTTGTTTGCATAGCAACACGGTCGTGTGAGGGTGTCTGCTGGTGGGGTTGAGGGGAGAGGTGTGCTTGTGACAACTACCACAGCTATCCACTAATGCCAAACAACAACACGCCCCTCCACACCCCCCCAACCTCCCCCCCCCCAAGGTCACATGACAGTTAAAAAAATAAAAATAAAGATATGTTGGAAAATGCACTTTAAAGCCCGGTGGATCACTGATAGCTGGAATTCTTTTTGCCACTGTGAGCTTCCTGCGCTACCCGCCAGTAGGATACAAATCATGTTTGAATGGCGAGAACGTGTGCAGAAACAACTCTCATAAAATCCTGTACCTTTTCTGCACTCTGACAAACTTGTGTCGTTTTGCAAAGGAAGTTATGTAGGAAAAAGTAAGGGAAATGGAGTACGTAGCCAATAAAAGATAATGTTGCATAGAAAAATAAACTTGCTGCTACAGTGGAGGTTCTGGTGGTGAGCGAGGAAGTTGCCAGGAAGGAAGGAATTCCAATAGGCTAAGTGCACTGTACCAGACACTGATAAGCACAGTGCAATTGCCACTTCGAAAACAGTGTCGAAGAAAGTTTTGAGTCCAGTTGTGATTTTTTTTGGGTGTAACATGTTTGCAATATCATTTGAAATACAAGAAAAATAACAAAAGTTAAGACACAATGGTGAATGTTTTGTCAGAAGGGAGATAAGGCAGAGACTGCATCCAAAAACATGCATTAAAAATGCAATAGGTATCGCCTATCATTAAGTTAAAGCCATTTGCTTTGCTATACAATACCATTAGAAAAGCAAATGGCTTTAACTTAATCAAAGGCGAGACCTATTGCATTTTCAGTGCTTGTTCTTAAATGTCCTTATTGAACAAATTACTCATCTTTCGGTAAAGCTTTTTCTGGTAGACTCTAACCTCGGATTCCTCGCCTCAGACCGTGTGACTGTGCTCCCAGCTGCATGTTTTAATTAAATTATCTGTTCCCGTTTTTTATTTTTATTTATTTATTTATTTTCTTTTATTGTCCTCATCTCACCTTTGGTACTTGCAAAAGAAAGACACCAGCAACCCTTTCTTCTCTCTTGTGATCTGTTCCAGTTTTACCAACCGCCTCTTGTTTTCTCACGGTATTTTATATTCAAGCAACAGTCCCATGTACCGTCTAAGAGCAGGAGGAGAGGAGGGGGTGGGCAAAGTCCCAGGGTGCCCTATGCCCTTCCCCGAGCCTGGAGAGTACCCCAATGGGGCTCCAGGAAGGGAGTCTAGTTTGTGCCAGGAGACCATCCACTGAGGGGGACCCCGTAGTGTCAGGAGAACTTGAGGGGGAGCATGACACCAGCATCCAACCAGTTCTAGTGCCTGACAGTACCACTCCGCAGAGGAGAGTGTATAAGCCCAGATGGAGGATTTTGAAGTGGGAGGAAGGACTCTAGCCTAACTCCTGTTCAACCTAACGGTACAGACCCTGGGTTGTAAGACCAGTTGCAGGATTGAACCCCTGAACTGGTGGGAGAATTGTGCGGGCGGCTGCCACAAGCGCCCGCACAGTTCTGAATTCTGGGGGTACCACTCCCAAAAGGAGGGTACAGAACCCCAGAAGGAAGGGGAGGAAGGACTTGCCCCTGAATTCAGTCCAGCCTAAGGGTACGGAGCCTGCCTGGAGGATCAGTCTCAGAACAAGATCCCTGAACTGCTGGGAGGTGGAGTGGAGAAAGAATGTGAAGAACCTGGCATTACCGCCCCCCACTCTAACAACAGAGGACAGAGACCCCTGGATGGCCGAGGGCCCAGCTCTGGTTGCTGATATCTGTCTGTGACCTCTGTTGGTTGCTGTCCTTGTGGAAAGAGGTTTCCTTGGGCTGGGGACAGAAGTCAGACTCAAGGGGTGAAATGGGCTACGTCACTTTGTTGGCCAGGGTGGTACTGTCTGCCTACTGGGATGCATCTTTGATCTTTAAGTTAGGCGCTTCACTTATGGGGTCGGCAGGTGAGGAGAAGGATTCCGCATGGGTTAGCTTAATGGGCTCTGAGAGTATAGTCAGAGGAATCCAACTGGATTCAGGGATGCGTAGAACTGGCGTGTGGCACTGCAGTAGCGGGGCTGGGTCCATGTTCTATCACCCTAAGCAGGAAAGCTCATCAAGGTATTGATTAGTCTACCCTGGCTTTAGGCTGGAAGGGGGTTGTCTTAGACCTGGATCTTTCTGCAGGGTTATCCCCAAACTTTTTGCCTCTTACGCCTATTTTTCTGATCTTCTTTTTGTTGGCTTTAGGACACTGGGCTCTTTACCACTGCTAATCAGTGGTAAAGTGCATGTGCTCTCCTCCTTTAAAACATGGTATGATTGGTTTACACCTGTTTGGCACATTTGATTTACATGTAAGTCCCTTATACAGTGGTATACCATATACTCAGGGTCTGTAAATTAAATGTTAGTAGTTTGTCTGCAGGACTGCTTGTGCCACCCACTGACATAGCCTTTCAAACCGGTCTCAGGCCTGCTACTGCAGGGCCTGTGTGTACAGTTTACTGCCACTTTAACATGGTATTTAAAATTAGTCCAAGCCTTAACCTTCCCTTGTATTACACATAGGTCACCCCTAAAGGTCACCCCTAAAGTAGGCCCCAGGAAGCCATATGGGACGGGTGCTGTGCAAGTAAAAGTTAGGAAATGTACTTTCCTGTGTGGCATGTCCTGGTAGGGACAAACAACCATTTTGTATTTCACTGTTGTGAGGCATACTCCTCTCATTGGCTAGCATTGGGAATTCCCTTATATATATATTTAAGTAGTAATTCCTGATCTGAAAGGAGTCATGTTGCCATGTTTGATATGTTTAGAATGGTAGTGAGAACCCCTACTTACTGGTGCAGTGGGATTTTACATTACTATTTTAGTAATACCTCTTTTAGAAAGTGGTCATTTCTCTGTGCTCATGACACTATGTGCTTTGCAGCCTGACTCCAATCCATGTCTGACCTAGGTGAATGCTGCACTTGGTGAATACTTTCCAGACAACCATAACAGAGAAATGGCTGGGTGTGACAGGGATTACATCTGCATACTGATGGTCTTCCTGGGCTGGGAGAGAGCGTTCACACTTTACATTTGTATAGGTTGTGTCCAACCTTCATACAAAGGGCTGATCTAGCTCCTTCTGATGTCTGAAGCCAGGACTGGGTTGAAAGGGATTATTGTGCATTTCTCATAGTTCCATTAGAAGATCCCCCTTGAACCAAGACATTTTTGAATATAACTACAGGTGCTCTGATCCCACGATTTTAGACACTGAGTCGACTTTTAACCAGACGCTGCTGGCTCTATGAACTGCCCACTGCCAGAAGATTGCTGTGATGGGACTAATTGCTTTGTTGTGCTGACCTGCTGGGCTACTGGAGAGACTGCCACTCTGCTCAAGTAAACTAGTGTACTGGCCTGCTGTCTGCTTCGTCTGCATTTGCAACCACTTGTGCTCTCAAAGGGGTTTGTTGGCTTTCCCCCTGTTCTCCGCAATCTCAGGACCATTAAATATTGCCCCTGAGCATCTATGTCGTGGGAGTCTATTCCCTGTTAGTCCGGCTGCAGAATGCTCTGCAAAGGAGTCGTGATTGAGTGCTCCCTGTGCTCTAACTCAGAGCCTGGTGAGTGTTGCTATTTGAACCTTATCTTACACTGCATTCCAGTGTGTGTTGAGCGCTTTCTGATGTCCCAGTTTACCAGATCAGGTGGATGGTAACCCCATAACTACCAGAAATAGCGCATGTTGAGCGCTAAGGACTCCATGTAACCAGAGTGTGTGGCCGCACCTCATGTTTGCGGTAGTTTCATAGGAAACTTGCTTAATAGGGCCCTCAAGGGAATCGCAACATTCAGACCTTGGGAGAAAGATGCCATTCCGAAGCGCCATCGCCCTCATCACCAGTCATTGAAACCTCCTTAGTGAGGCCCCATCACCACATGAGATGCGGCGGATGAGGCTCGTGAGCTGAGGATCCCGCTTCTGGGGGCCATGTCAGCCCCCCCAGTGGCAGTACGGGCTCACCTTACCCTGGGGAGAGAAGCCCGCCTGTGCTGGAGATCCTTGCTTTCCTCCAGGCTGATGCTGCTGAGCCTGCTCTGAGTTTTGGGGGAGAGTCAGCGAGGGCCTGGACCTCGAGGCTAACCAAGAACAATATACCGTGATCGTGCCTGCAATACCGGAGATCTGTTGAGCAAGTGTTGTGTTCAGCCACGTATCTAGCAGATCGTGAGGGCTGTGGTAATACAGTACCCCCTTGGAAGTAGTGTATTGCTGCTACTATGCACAAACATTACTGCTGTATGCTTTTAACCTCCAGTCACAATTCTAAAAGCAGCTGCGATGTTTTGGGCACTGTGACAAATACATATATATTTGATGTTGTTTCGGGCTGATATGTGAAAAGTATACATGTATGTTGGATGTCGTTTTGATCTGGCTTTCTCCAAGAGTGAATATACTATTGTGGTTTATGTGCTATACTGTACATTACATGCCTTGAGTGACTACGGATACATGTTATTTTTGTTTTGCATTTACCAGGATGATGAGTACTGTCTGAAGTATTTACATAATATGCACAGTTTTTATGATTCAAGTCATTTTGGTCTGAGTTTGCTTATAATATACTATATATTTTTATAATATCCTGAGTGGAGACTTTTGTAGTGTATTGATGGTGTTTGTATGTGTGTGTTTTGCAAATGTGCCTTTAATGATGTGTGCCTGGTCTGCGTCAAGCTCGCAGAGGGTGAGCACAGGTTATCTTTGGTGTGTAACTGACTTGCCCTGACTAGAGTGGTGGGTTCTGCCTGGCTTAGCTGCGTACACTAGCCAACCAGAAACCCCATTTCGAACAGTGTTTCACACTGTAGCTTTTAATTCATAATCGCTTCATGCTGTGAAGGGTGAGACTGGCTCATGCTCTAAAACAGCAACATGCAATGTAAGGTTCCCACTTTTTCATTTTCGGATGCTTATCCTTCTGCTTTATTCTGTTATAATATAGATCTTTTGATATCGACCCATTTTTTAAGAAAGTAATGGAATAAAAAAATCAGATGTAGGGCATATAACAGTTATATAGAAACAGGTCTGAAGTGGGATATGAGAATGAAGAGATGAGGTGAAAGATGAGGGATACCAGGTAGTTCGTTTGGACAGAGTCGATCCAGAAAAAAAAGAGGCATGCAAATCTGGATTCTGTTCTACGGCGGAGGGCGCTGAAAGTCTAATCTAAGGTGATGGGCAGGATAGCAGTGAGAACATCAAGAAAACCTTAAATCCCCTGAACAATCGTCGGAACAGATTGAATCTGAACCAAAATAGTATGGAAAAGCATAACTTTATGAAAGCATAGCATAAAAGACGGAATAGAAGTGCTAAGGAGACAATGGGGAGGGTAGATTATCATCAAACAAACGCCATTCACACCAATATATGATACATTTCAACGTTCAATAAATACATTGCTGTCTTTGTACTGCAAGATACAATCGACTGGACTGGCTTGAGATTTACAGTTCTCAAGGCTACGAACAACTAACACTTCACAGCCACGCTGCACTGCCCACTTGCTCAAAACAAGTCGCCAAGGAGGACTGAAAATATAGATTCCTTTCTGAGCTCGTCGGGCTACCTTTAATTACTGGAGCGATTCGAAATGCCGCAGAAAACATGACCAGAACCTCAGTGGTTAAAGCAGGTTTTCTTTTCAGCTTTGTTTGCAAATGCCTCGTAACTGCAGTTTGAACCGTCTGTCAAATCTGTTCACTAGCTTGTTCCAAGTGTTTGCACAAGAGCTTTGCATCATCCTGATTGTTTTCTAACCGCTACAGGCTTTATCACAGTTGGTTTACAAAGAACATTCTGGCTCAAGTGCAGTCTTACTGAGAGGTGGTTAAGTCTGGAAAAGGCCCAAGAATGAGTCATTAAATGTGTTCAGACCTTAGCCCGCTTCCTGAATTGGAAGATGAGCAGCACGGCCAATAGTCCTAAAGGAATAGACCGCTTTCATACACCATACTTAAAAACGTGATGGCAAGTAAGCTTCTACAAGCAAACGGAAATGCCAATACACTGCCCTAGGACCAGTCACAAGTAGAATCCAAGTAAGGAGCTGGCAGCTGAGGAAGTAGTGAACTTATGACATTCAGAGCTGGGTCTAAGCCTTCTTGTCTGCTACGAAGTATTGGAATACAATTATTTTACTATATCTGAGGCAGAGACTCCTTCATAACTAAAGGATCTAGAGTCTTTGCAATCCAGCTGCAGGAGGATTCTGATCCCAAAACACTGTCTCAGTGGAGATCAGTTGAAGATGGAAAAACACTTGAGCCAGAAACAAGAATCTCTGCTGCTGTAAATGTAAATGTAAATGTATAGGCATTTATATAGCGCACTACTTACCCGGAGGGTCTCAAGGCGCTTCGACCGCTGCGAAACCCTTCCTGGCTTCCTTGAGAGATGGTCCCTTAATGGGTATCTCCAGGGTGATACCAGGCATCCCCGGCGGTCTGGTGGGGCCGTTAGTGAGGATGAGGCAAGCTAATGCCCAGAGTTGCCGAGTGTGATCGCTGATCAGAGTGGGCACCGAGGCGAGAGAATTATCGAGTCCGCTGACCCTAGTCCAGAAACCTGCCGCGCCGGGAATCGAACCCTGGTCCCGGGCTGTCCTCTGCTCTCGGGTCTGCCGCCTCAAACCAGTGAGCCACACTGCTCTCCTATAGACTCAGTTTAAAGGAGAAGCCCGCCTAATAAATAAAAGGACCCCGTCATGTCAGAGCCCTGAGTGGCAGGAGAGGAGCAAATATTTTCCTGCAGCTAGCTGAGCACTTTCTCCCGAAGGTAGGCTATTTTCTGTGCTTTGTTCGCTTTGGACTGCCCAGTTACCTTCTTTGGTACAAGTGGAATATTTAAAGGGTTGGGAAAGGATGGCTGGTGTCCTGGGAGTGTGTTTAGAGCCAATCCCTAGCTTTAGATAGTCACTGAGTAGTGACATATGTATGTGTATCACAAATGAGAGAGTGGATGACTGTGGTTAGCATGCCTAATTTGGGCCGGCGGTTGCCGGTAGGTAACGCCAGTACTCATTTTTGGGGACACAACACTCATTTTTCTGCGTCAAACATTTACTGAAAGCAAGAGGGAAGAAGACTCAAAGTGAAAAGACAGAGGAAGACTGGAAGAAACTGGAAGAGAAAGACGAAAAAAGTCAAAAAAGTAAAAAGCAGGGTGTTGTAGCGTTTTTCAAAATATGTAAAATGTGCAAATATTGTAAGAAAATTGTTTTTCAAATGCTTTACTTTTAATTAAGTGTGGAGTCGTGACTGAAGATTTGATGAGATTGCTCCTGAAAAGAAATGTTTAGGGCATACAGACGTCTAGATTGTGCATACAATAGTTATGCCGCATTTTCGTGTGATACGCCATTATTTTTAAATTGGATGCTGTTTTTTTGGGTTCTCATAAACTTTCTGATCACAGATTACGTGGGAGTTCTATGAGCTACTGTTAAGTAAATATATTATTTGTGTCATGCATCTCTGGAGTGTAGTTGTTGAAGAAGGAATGGAAGATTTATCTTACCTTAATAAATGTGTTGGTGCTTAAATAATTGCATTTTTTTAATTATTACATTGTGGTTTTTGATTTGTCAAATGAGTCCCTAACCACTACCATGCTAAGCTGAATTTGCAGAATCTATTAACAGAATGCATGGTTTTGCTATATAACCAACTGAGGGCCAGATGTCGGTACCTTCAATTTAGCGAGTCCTTAATAGCGAATTTTACTGAATCGCTATTAAGGACTCGCTAAATGGAATGTAGGTAGGAATCGCTAAAATATTAACGATTCCTTAACGTTCCTTAATAACGAATCGGTAATTGAGATTCGTTATTAAGGAATACCTAGCTATTCATTCCTACGGGCTAGGAGGCCCATAGGAATGAATGGGAAGATATTCACTATTAGCGATTCGGTACTACCGAATCACTAATAGCGGGAGGAATTTCAAGGGTGCCCTGTTGCACCCCTGAAATTTGCATGTGTGCACATGTGGCGCACATACATCCCCTAAGGGCATGGATGTGTGCTACATGGCACATTTAAAGAAGCAAAACAGTGCTTTTTTAACCCCTTGGGCGCGGCTGCGATTCTGCGCCTGTGCGGCGCTTTTAATAAGTGGGCGGGTTCATGACGGCACCCAGCCGTTATCAGCACATGCCCACCGCGGTGCATGTCGGACGGGGGCCAACATCAACATAGAAGGGGTTACAGGAAATTACTACTTACCACCAACTTGAAGTTGTTGGTAATTAGCGATTCTTTAAGGCTCAAGTACACTTTTTTTAGTGCTACGTACATTGCATTTAAGGAATCAGTATTTCCGATTCCTTAAATGCAAGAGCAAAATAAGGAATTGATATTTTGCGATTCCTTATTTTGCATGTAGGTATGAACTCACCTACGTTACACTCAGCCAAATACCGGTGGGCAACACTGAAATTCTCCGAATGTCGGCGCTACCGACCGGTATTTAGCCACCTACATCTGGCCTTGAGTTTTTATATTTGAGGTCTTTTTGTCGTTTTTTGTTTTGGGTTTGTGTGGGAGGTAATTATTTTGACCCATGTGCTTTCCATGAGC
This sequence comes from Lissotriton vulgaris, assembly GCF_964263255.1. Taxonomy (NCBI): domain Eukaryota; kingdom Metazoa; phylum Chordata; class Amphibia; order Caudata; family Salamandridae; genus Lissotriton; species Lissotriton vulgaris. Next base: position 1,074,320,953 of record NC_141689.1, on the reverse strand, counting down.
TTCATTCTCTTTTTGTCACAGATTGAGGTAAGTGTCCTATTAAGCTGTCATTACTCTTCATGAGTTATAATTTTACGTAGAATAACATCTTGCATTACTTTCCTGTATCTCAGCTCTGACCATTTAATGGTGATTTTTGTTTGTTCTGTTTTGTACCGTATTTTCATTTTTCTGTAATGTAAATTACCTTTTGCCTATTTTTGATATAGAACTCAGTCCTTAATGTGTCTAAGAGTTGATCGCATTTAATTCTGATAAAATATTATTTCCCTGGTGGGAAGTGTGATCTCTAACAGCTAGAAAAAAATGAAGATTTCAAGAGCAGGAGGATAAATTATTGGGGTTCAGATAATTATCGGGGTTGGGCTCCCACAAAGGATAGATAGGCAAGAGTGAAATAAACCGCGCGCACCTCGAAAGGACTGCTTCCGAAATTGTAATGTGCCCAAAGACTGCCGTGTCGGTGTCTTTCTTAATGGACTCCAGGGCCTCATCAATATGGGATCCAAATAGTGATTCCCCATCATAGGGCATGTCCAGTATTCTGGATTGAACTTCCTGCCGGAAGGATGTGGACATTAGCCAACCTTGTCATCGGAGTGCAGCCGCACTTGCAAGCAGACGGAATCCTGTGTTAGCCACATCGACTGCACAGTCGATCATTTCTTCTGACGTTCTCTGTCCATCTCTAAGTATCTGTAGAGCGTCAGCCTTGGAAGCATCAGGTATGAGTTCTATGAGATCTGAAATGTCTGACCACATTTGTCTGTCATAGCGTCCCAAGATGGCTAAGGCATTGGCTGCCCGGACAGATCTGGAAGCCATTGTTGAGAACTTGCGGCCAATAGCATCCAGACGTCGACCCTCTCTATCCGGAGGGGCTGTGATAGGGGCCGCTAGGTTCCGGGCTCGACGCTGTGCGGCCTGAGTCACTACCGAGTCCAGTTTGGGGTGAGAAAGCAGGCAAGCCGGAACCCACTCGGGGCCTTGTACTTTTTCTCAAGGCGCTGTATTTGTGCAGGCAAGGAGTTTGGAGCATTCATGAGCTTAATTCCTTCCTTCCAAACAAAGTCGATGATGGGAATCGTGTAAGTTTGTTTATAAGGTTTGTCTTTAAAATCATAAAGGAAACAATCCTCCTCACGTTGCGATCTTGGCAATTTAAAGCGCAAAGCTGCTTTATCCATTAACAGATGGAAACTGGCGATATCCACAGGAGGTGAATCTCCAGAGTTTCCTGGCTGAGGAGAGGGTGTCTGTGCCCGATAATCATCCCAATCCGCCATATCCGGGTCACTTGCCTCATCCGAATTGTCTGGGACTTCTCCCCGTCCTCACGCTTCGGGACCGCCTCATCATCTGCATCTTGTGGATAAACTGTTGTATGGATTCTAACAGACGTCTCTACCTGAGACGAAGTTGCAGGTGGTAACACAGGCGGCCGAGAAGGTGGAGGCATGGTCACGGTAGCCGGAGATGGTGCCGGTGTACTCTGTGGCGTAGCTGGGAAACGGCGGTTATAATCATCCAGCATATGTTGTAGATTTGAGATCGGAGTTAAAGGAATGGTAGCCATAGGGACTTGGACCAGCTGTTCCTCCTGAGACTGTTGATCACCGTCACCTTCGTCCAAATCCGAGTCTTGACACTTAATTATTAAGTCAGATGGACTGTGTGCCGCTCCAAAGGTAACCCCTTCTTGTTCTGAGTCAGTGTCAGGCTCAGATGTAGTGGCAAACATTGGAGAAGGTGGTTGCAGCTCTGGATCAGAGAGCTGGTGACACGCAACCTTGTCACGACGATGAGAAGATTCTGAAGTCTTCAAAGGTACTAACGGCAACGAGGCAAAGGAAGTTGGTGCCGCGGTCAACGGTGCCGTCGTCGATAACGCCGACGATACTGGCTTGCTCATCGACGAAGATAGTTTTGGAGAAATTATCGTTGACGGTACAGCCGTCGACTGAATCGTCGTCGGGGCCACTGTCGACGGTCGATCAGCTGTAGACGAGGGCTTCGACGAAGCAATCGTCAACGGAACGGTCGTCGACGCCAGTGTATCTTCCATAGACGGAGTCTTCGTCGACTAGGCTTTGGTCGACGTTGTCTTCGTCGACGAGTCCTTGGTCGACGGTATCTTCGGCGACGAGTTCTTAGTCGACAGAGTCGTCATCGACGACGAGGACTTCCTGAAGACTTTCGTCGACGAGGATGGAGTAGTTTCTTCTCCTGTAACTCTAGTTCTGTAGTAGGGGTATCTCTGTTATAGTCATAATCTAGTGAATAGTCCCGCTCATGTGCGTGGACCCCGGCAATCAAAAATAATCTCTTAAATTGTCAAGAAATGCAGAACTGCAAGACACTTAAGAGCAAATTAAAGACAAATAATGCAGCCTATATACACAGGCTACACTGTCCAGTACTTCAACTAGAAATTCCACCAAAAAACCACACACAACACTGCCTGCCCAGTTTCTTCCATAGAGAAACTTGCCTCTACCAGCAAAAAGCCTCTGGAATGATAGAGAGGAAGGCATGGACAGCCAAGTCCCATAGGCTGCCATTATGTGGCTTACAATAGGATACTGTGCCTTTAAGAAAACTTTCCAGAACTTTCTCCAGAATCCCAGAATGCACAGCAGGTCCCTTTTACTTTCAGTTCTTTTTGAAGGCGTAGCACGCCAGACCTGTAGCATTCCTTACATGAACATCTATCTCCACCGGGGAGGAGGGCGGGCGCTTATGACTATAACAGAGATACCCCTACTACAGAACTGGAGTTACAGGACAGAAACTACTCCTTCTGTAGTAGGGGATCTCTGTGTATAGTCATAATCTAGTGAATAGAATGGCAAGCCCATCCCCACACCAAAGCGGCGGTGGAGAAAAGAAAATCAACACCACTATTGTGCGAACAAATTTCGCAGCGAAGCCTGCCCAACCTGAGCATCCGCCCTGGCATCAGTGTCCAGGCAGTAATGCTTAGCAAAGGTATAAACCGACTTCCAAGTGGCCGCCTTGCAGATCTCTGCAATCGGAACATTACGGAGTAAAGCAGTCGTGGCAGCTTTTCCCCTGGTGGAATGAGCCTTAGGTTTACCCCCTAAGGTCTTATTAGCTTTTTGGTAACACAACTGTATGCAGGACACAATCCACCTAGAGATGGACTGCTTGGAGGTCGCTAGACCCGTCCTGACCGATCCATAATTGACAAATAATTGGTCAGACCTACAAATATCTTTGGTTTTATCCAGATAAAATTTCAACACCCTCCTAACATCCAGGGAATGTAGAGACCTTTCCGCTGGAGATGAAGGATTCTGAAAAAACGTAGGCAAAGTTATAGTCTGGTTGACATGAAAACCAGAAATAACCTTGGGATGAAATTTAGGGTGAGTACACATAACAACCTTAGCAGCATGAAATACAGTATAAGGTTCTTGGTAACACAACGCCTGAATTTCACTCACCCTGCGGGCCGATGTAATGGCCACGAGGAACGCCGCCTTCCAGGACAGGTGCTGCAACAAAGCCTTATGAATAGGTTCAAAAGGCTCCTTCATCAATCTGGACAGCACCACATTCAATTCCCATGAAGGCGAAGGAAGCCTGACAGGAGGGAACACTTTCTTCAAGCCTTCCAAAAAATCTTTGATCACAGGGATCTGGAAGAAGGAAGTCTGTGAAGGGCATTTCCTGTAGGCAGTCAATGCAGCAAGATGAACCTTAATGGAATGAACACGAAGGCCAGATTGCGCCAAATGTAGAAGGTAAGGAAGGATGACATCTTCCTTGCACGTCGTCGGGTCATAGTTCTTGGACTGACACCAGATACAAAACCTCTTCCACTTGTAAGCATAGGAAGTCCGAGTGGAAGGCCTTTTAGACTCCTTCAGTATGTCCATGCAATCTTCTGGCAGATTGAGATGTCCATATTGCACTATCTCAGGAGCCATGCCGCCAAACTCAAAGACGAGAGGTTGGGGTGCAACATCTGCCCCCCGAACTTCGTGAGAAGGTCCGGCCTGCACGGCAACCGAATGTGAGGAAGGAGTGACCGGTGAAGCAGGTCCGTGAACCACCATTGTCTGGGCCATTCTGGGGCGATGAGTATCATCCGAGCCTGGGACCGGGCCAGCTTGATGAGTACCGCCGGAATCAGGGGAATAGGTGGAAAGGCGTACAGAAAGCTGTTCGACCAGTTGATCCATAACGCATTCCCCAGCGTTCCCTGCTGGTAGTACCTGGAGGCGAATTCTCGACATTTGCTGTTTTCGGCAGTGGCGAACAGATCTATGTCTGGAGTTCCCCACCTTGCGAAGACGTCTCCTAGCACTTCGCCGTTTATGACCCATTCGTGATTTTCCTGAATCAGTCTGCTCAGCGCGTCTGCCTGAACATTCTGCACACCTGGTAGATGGGTAGCCGTCATCGTCAGTCCTCTGGCCAGAAGCCAGTGCCCGATCGCCTGCGCCTCCTGAGACAGAGTGCGTGATCTCGAGCCCCCCTGCTTGTTGAGGTAATACATTGTGGTGGTATTGTCCGTCTGCACAAGCAGAGAGTTGGTCTGGAAGGACGGAAGAAAGGCCTTCAGTGCCAAGTGAACAGCTCTGAGTTCCAGGAAATTGATGTGATACGTGGCCTCCATCAGGGACCACGTTCCTTGAATCTGTAGGTTCCCGGAGTGCGCTCCCCACCCCTGGAGAGAAGCATCCGTTACAACTGTCTGCGTGGGAATGTCCTTGTGGAAGGGAACCCCTTTGAGGAGATTCTCGACTGAACACCACCACTTCAGAGACTGAAGAGCATGCAGAGACAGTCGTATCTTGTCGTCCCAAGACCCTTTCCTCTGATCCCACTGGTCCTCCAAGCACTCCTGCAGCGGTCTCATGTGCAGCCGCGCGTGAGGCGTCAGGAAGATACAATAGGCCATCGATCCCAGTAGAGAAGACACCGTCCTCACTGTTGTAGATGGATTGGTCATAAGAGCCAGAGCCTTCCGAAGGAGTGATAACCGTCACTCCTCCGAAGGAGACACGCTTGCTGACAGCGTATTGATGGAGGCTCCCAAGTACTGTATGCATTGGACCGGAGTCGGGACAGACTTGGACATGTTAATGTGCAACCCCAGCTTGTTCAAGAGAACGCACGTCTTCTAGAAGTATGCTTGCGCTTCCGCGAAGGAGGATGCCTTGATCAGCCAATCGTCCAGGTACGGGTAGACAAACACCTTGTTCTTCCTCAGGTGTGCCGCTACCACCGCCATGCACTTTGAGAATGTTCTCGGTGCCGACTTTAGTCCGAATGGGAGTATTGTGTATTGATAATGATTGGCGCCGACTTGGAACCGCAGGAACTTCCTGTGTTTGTGTGCAATGGGCACATGGAAGTACGCATCCTGTAAGTCTATAGCACACAACCAGTCTCCTTGTTGCAACTGAGGATAAATCTGATGCAACGACAGCATGCAAAACTTTTCCCTGCAAATCCATCTGCTTGCCTGTCGCAAGTCCAGAATGGGCCTGAACTCGTTCTTGTCCTTCTTGCGAACCAGGAAGAACCGGGAGTACAGACCTCTTCCTCTCTGAGACAGAGGTACGTCTTCTATCGCCCTTTTCCTTAGCAGGATATCTGCCTCCGCCTGGAGTTCTTGCAGTTGGTACTGCGAACTGACCGGAAGGATTGATGGAGGCGGGCTGGTGAACAGAAGATTGTATCCATTGCAAACAATATTCAGCACCCACTTGTCCTGAGTAATTTTTCTCCACTCTGCCAGAAAAAATTTAATGCTTCCCCCTACCGGAGTGGGTAACAGATCCGGGGGAAGTAGGTTCCTAGGGCCTAGAGCCGGCCTGGCCCTTGGCCGCTGGAGCGAACTGTTGGCCTCCTCTGCCCTTCTGGCGCTTCTGGAACGGCTTACGGAACTGTTGTTGTTGTTGCGACTGTCCTGAAGCTTGGCCACGTCCTCTGCCCTGTCCACCGAACCGCCGTTGGAATGGGCGGTACGATTTCTTCGTTTCTTTAGGCTTCTCCAGACCCACAGCCGTGAGCGTCTCAGCCTCCGCCTTCATGTGGGCCATTTCGTCCTCCGCATGTTTCCCAAAGAGGGTTTCGCCCGAGAATGGAAGGTTGGCCACCCTCTGTTGCGCGTCTGGTTTTAGCGACCTAAGGCGAAGCCAGGCGTGTCCTCTCTGGTTAATTCCATGGCAAAAGCCATGTGCCGCTTATAGGGATGAATCCGCCGCAGCGCTGATAATTCGATTAGCTACCAGCATCCCCTCATTCAGCACTTCCAGGAAATCTTCCCTCTTTTCGCGAGGCAAGTGTTCTGCAAACTGCTGAAGAGCCTCCCACAGGGAGCGGTCGTAGCGTCCCAACAGAGCTGTGGCACTCGCAGCCTTCATAGAGGTCGCTGATGTTCCACACATCTTCCTTCCCGCTGAATCTATCCGCTTAGATTCTTTGTCCGGGGGGACTGTGGACGACGGGGTGGTGGCATACTGTTTGCGGGCCGCCGTCACAATCACTGAATCCGGAGGAGGATCCACCCATAGAAAAGCCGGGTCCGAATCGGGAGCCCGGTACTTTTTCTGCAATCTCGATGAAGCAGCCTTAGTCACCGCAGGGGTGAGGAAAAGGTCCTTGGCCGGTTCCTCCAGGCCCGGTATCAAAGGTAGTAGTGGACGAGACAGGTGTTTCTGGTGCAGTGTCTCAAAGATGACGGACGTCTTAGGCGTGGGCACCGTCAAGGATATGCCCAATTTGGCAGCGCCTCGCAGAAGGGCATCATGGAACGCCACCAAGTCATCAACCGGGGACACCCTTGTATCCGGTGATCCCGACAACGTCGGGGAGAAGGCCCTGGTTCCTGAGGACCTCGTGCGTGAGCAAGATCTGTGCCTCCTATGGCGATGTCTCGACCGCGTGGACGACCAGCTACGCGATCGCTCCCTCCTCCGGGAACGAGAGCGTGACCTCCCGGTCCGTGGGCGCTCCGCAGGTTTCTTTGGGGGCGTCTTCCGTGGCTTATCCTGGGGACGGGGACCCATGCGGTGGAAGCGGTGGAGGTGGCTGTCCTGATGGTAGAGGAGGGTTGACGGGAGGATTCTCCTACGGTAGAGGAGGAGGAGGAGGAGACGGAGACTTTGGCGGGGTGGTGTATATACCACTGAGTACACCGAGCCCGGTGACCTCTTCGGAGGAGGGGACTGCGAATCAGCCCCTCCAGTACGTGATCACCGCCTCCGGCGTCCTCAATCAGACCCAGCGTGACTTCTGGCACCAGAATCTCTTTTGCGCTGCTTCGGGGAGTGCGACCGACTCCTCGACGCTGACCTCTTTCTCCTCAACTCCGAACTACGTTGTTCCGGTGTCGGATGTCGCTTCCGCGACTCAGGTGTCGAACGTCGCCTCCGCGACGTCGAACTATCCTTCCTCGACGTCGAACGCCGCATCTGCGACGTCGACCGATCTCTTCTCGCCGACGAGCGTCGACTCTTTCTCGACGCCGTCCTCTTCCTCGAGGCCTTCGACGCCGAACATCCCCTCGACGTCGATCGTCTTCTCGACGGCGACCGTCTTCTCGACAGCGATCGCCTTCTCGACGGCGATCGTCTTCTCGACTGCGATCGTCTTCTCGACGGCGATCGACTTCTCGACGGCGATCGTCTCCTCGCTGGTGACCTTCTTCTTGACGGCGAACGGCGGTGTCGTCTTGACGGCGAGCGCCGAAGCCTGTCTGTCCTCCCTCGACGCCGATGGCTCAACGCTGACGTCGACGACGACGATGAAGACACCGTCGATGGTGGATTCGACGGCGGCCGAACCCGGCCCCTCGATGTCGATCTCTCACGCCTTCTCGACCCGGAGCCCTGAGGAGAAGGGGAACACACTGTCATCATCCCTCTCGACGCCGTTGTCGAGGCAATCGACGCCGGCTGAGACTGGGACCGCTTGCTGGTCTTCCTGCCTCTGGGGAGCCCCCAGAGGCCTCAGCAGAGGCAGAGGGAACCTTCCCAGCCTGGCCAGACCGACCTGCAGCCTGCAGTCGTCTCTCTTCAAGGCCTTGAAGCCTAATCTTCAGCCTTTCCCTCAGGGTCCTTGCTGAAAGGTGCTGGCAGATGTCGCAGTCTTCAGGGACATGTGCCTCAGGGAGACCGATAATGCAGACATCATGTGGATCACTCTTGGCCTTCTTCCTCCCACAGACTGGGCATTTATCGAAAAGAGCAGGCATTTTAGAGCCCTAAAAGCCTGAACAAACACACAGGAGAGAAGAAAAGCACCAAGGAATATAAATCTCAAACACTATTTTAGCAAAAAGTGACCAAAATCAAATAAACCCTTGAAAAAGGGGAGAGCTCAATGCCAGGGTCCTGTTAGCAGGAGCCGGAAAAAAGAACTGAAAGTAAAAAGGACCTGCTGTGCATTCTGGGATACTGGAGAAAGTTCTGGAAAGGCACAGAATCCTATTGTAAGCCACATAATGGCAGCCTATGGGGCTTGTCTGTCCATGCCTTAATCTCTATCATTCCAGAGGCTTTTTGCTGGTAGAGGCAAGTTTCTCTACGGAAGAAACTGGGCAGGCAGTGTTGTGTGTGGTTTTTTGGGTGGAATTTCTAGTTGAAGTACTGGACAGTGTAACCTGTGTATATAGGCTGCATTATTTGTCTTTAATTTTCTCTTAAGTGTCTTGCAGTTCTGCATTTCTTGACAATTTAAGAGATTATTTTTGATTGCCGGGGTCCACGCACATGAGCGGGACTATTCAGTAGATTATGACTATACACAGAGATCCCCTACTACAGAATCTTTCCCATTTCCTCGTCGACGGAACTGGCTTGGAAGGCAAGGCAACCCTAGTCGACGTGGAAGATGTGGACGAGACCGTCGTCGACGAAGAAAAAGCTGATGTGGTAGTCAGCGTCGTCGTCGAGGATGTAGCAAATGCCGTTCTCGTCGTCGGTGCGCTCGTCGACGGCGGAACTTTAAGAGGCGTGGAAACACCTCGAGAGGCAGCAGAAGACGCCTGAGAGCCAGGTCTCGTGGGCGTAAAGGTGGTAGGGGTGGCTGAAGACGCCACAGAAGCTAGAGGCAAGGCCAACTTCATCTTTTTGAGGAAAGGAAAAGGAACATCCTGTAAACTACCACACTTAGATGCTGTTGAAGAAAGTCCAGAATGAAAACTTTCTGCGTCTGACAGGGCTGAATCCTTGTCTTTTAGACGTTGAAGCCAAAGGAAAAGGCGGCCTTCCCTGTCCTTCAGAGTCTTTGCAGAAAAAGTTCTACAGAACTTGCAGCTGCTAGCCTCATGATCAGGGTATAAACAGTATATACACTTCTGGTGGGGGTCCTTTTCAAAAGGCGCAGCTTCCCACAAGAAGAGCAGGGTCTAAAAAAGACTTCTTACTTGACATGTTGTGAAAAAACACTGGAAATAGATCAGTAGAGGTGAAAACTGAGCAGAGCTCAGGGAGACTCCCTTCATACGACGTGCAGTAGAAAATCTGAGGGCTTGAGCTTCTGAGGAGAAGGTCTAGAGGGTGCGGACGCCTGATTGGCTGTAATTTGGACTAACATAATGACACTAATGTGTTACAAGTAGTTTTTTCTCTTTACCATGCTTTCCTATGTAGGAATAGTTTTTTGAGATTTCTATTATGTTTACTATTCTTTATCATGTATTATATGTACATATATATATTTTATATATTATTATATTTAGCATTATTGCTATTTTATTTACCGTGGGACTCCCAGTTCGACGACTGGGAATATTCAAGCATGTGAATCTATGAAAGACACCCCTAATACTGGAGAAAGGGGAAGACTCAATAGCAGCATGTGTGTTCATCATATACGAATGAGCGATTGCCTGGGCTTAGCTTAGGTAGTTCTGTGTTATGGACATGTCCTTCATTTTGGTTCTGCAAAAAGACTACTCAGACAGAGGAGCAAAAGGAGGCCAGGCAGAGGGGAGGTGGGGTGACACTTCTCATCATGTTCACTTTTAGGGAGATGACCCTTTTACCAAGAGACAGCTTTGTGATTAGGGGGTTCATTGGTGCCTGAAAGAGATGGGTGTCACCGCCAGAGCCCCTCCGAATCAAAGTAACACCTCTTACTCTGTCCACTATTCCAGTACAAAACCATGGTTCTATGGTGTGGGAACTCCCTCAGGGGGGGATTACCATGAGGGGTGGATAGGATTCCCAGAAGAAGGAAGAGGAGGCTCTCTTGACGTGGGAAGCTTATCTGGAAAGGAAGGGATGCTGTCTGCACTCCCTTGCAAAACCCCAACTTGGCTTTCTTGGATCTCACAGGTGCTCTGTGAGGCAGAGATGTCCACCCTGGAAATGTAAATCATGCTAAGTTATCTACTTTTATGTATACGTTAGTATTCTTTATCGTGTGTCATGTGATAGTGCTTGGTTAGAAAAATGCAGAGCCAACTATAACTTGTGCCCCCGCCATGCAATGCTTATAACCAACCTCACATATTACATCACTCATGACATCACTCATGACATCTCAAAATGTTAATGTTGTCACTAACATATTCACCTAATTATAATGTTACTTTAACCTTTGTCTTTTTAGGAATTTCTTAAATTTCTTTTTCTCAAAATAAGACAGATTTTTTTTTCACACCTAACTATAATGTTACTTTAACCTTTGCCTGGGGCCAACATACACTTGTTGGGGGCCGCGGGGTATCCCCCATGGCCCCTGTGACCCCGTTTCGCTTTCGCAAGCAGCGAGCCAGCATTGCACTTGCTACTTATGCTGGGAGCAATACTTTTGTAGTGTAGTTCCTATTTTCCCAATAGGCTCTGCGCATTGGAATAACAAACAGCAGTGTCGACGTAGGACTGAGGTCATCTAGGTCTATGTTAAACTTAATTTAGGTTTGCGCCAGCTAGCTCAGAGGTCACTGGAAACTTTCTTGAGTGAATAGGGAGAGATCAGCTTCCCTGGCTCAGACAAGAAGGGATTCAGCCTCCGACAACCATATAACATGACAACTTTGCTCCCTCAGAATAAGAGTAAATCTCTAGAGTTGTGTGAAAACAATAGACAGCTATTTCACTCAGTCACTTGTGCGTTCTTAGTTTCACCAGAGTGCAGAGAATAGAGAGACGGGCGTTTTCAATAAAAGGTATTATTTATTGAGCAGTCTTCCTTCTCATGCAAGAGAAATGAATTGCCACAATTGCAATACTTAATATAAAGTAAAGTACGTACAGTAAAAGGAGTATTATGAAATAATACTGTAAAAGCATTGATATGGTTTCTTAGCCATAAGACACTTTAAAATGGATAAAATATATACATACATATACACATTGGCTAACGTGCTCAACTGGTGCTTCTAAAATACACCTACCCCGGTGTACCTGACCTAAGCCTAATACGTGGGAAGGAGTAAGTAGCAGTTTAAGTTAAGTTGGTTTTGCCAAGATCTGATTCAAGAATTCTCTCTAAGGGTTTAGTCAGCACTGTACCTTGGGAATAGAATGTAGGAGGTCTGGTATCTCTCTTTCAGGACTCGATATCCCAGTCACCCGCAAGGGTAGACTGGAAACGCCGGAGCTGGATTTTCTCGGCAGGAGAAAAGACAGCGTCTTTCTCAGAGTGTCAAAGAGGAGGGGCAGCGTCCGTGGGCTTCTCGCATCATCTGGGCTCTCGGCAAGTAGATAGCTGCTCTGCTCCAAAACCACCACCGTGTGTTTGCTTAAGGCAACGTTGGTATATTTATACCGGAAAGGTTCCAAGTTTGACGTAAGGTTTGGACATAAGACGTCAATAAAGATGTCACTAAGAACTGGCCGTTCTTACAGTGCTCGCAGGAGTTCTAATACAAATCAAAACAAAGCAAGTGGGGATTTCCCAGGTTGCTGGAGGTTTGGTGTGTCGAAAGAACTCGTTGTGCTTTCTAGGAATCTAAGGAAGTGGCTTTTGCCGTGCCTTGGACTGCAAGGGCGATTTACTAAAATATGTATCTGATTCTTATGCCATTATATGGATATTATTGATTATAGCCATACAAGGGCATAAAATAGCAATATTGATTCAGGTTCCTAGATAAAAACACAATACCCACTCCACGATCTAATGTCCATCATTACTAAAACCAAGCAATAGTAAACATGTAAAGGTGCATGTGTATTCCAACCCACCCCAAAATACATTTTTGCATTTGAAACGGTGTATGCGAAATACACTAAAGATTATTGGTACTGTACGTTTATCAAGCAGTGTAATCATTCAGTAAAAAAAGGATGCATATATATTTAGCTGAACTATTTGAGAAAATTACACATGAAATGTCTCTTAATACAGAAAAGAAGGTTGAGACTATTTCATCACATATAAATGCAATTGCTGGTAAGTGTGCTAGAGGCTGAGGTAATATTTTGTCTCTAGAATTACTAAAAATAGAAGCTCTGTTCTTTAAGAATAGTTCTACTTTAAGCAGAGTACATGTGCCAGAAAAAGGTAAATATTTTGGTAGTTGAAAAAAAATAAGTTCGTTTTCAGGGGAGAAAATAGTTCCAAATGTTTTCAGTAGCTTTTGTTTATCAAAGCTGAAGGCCGAATTCAGAGTTCAGGGGAACGGTGTGTGCCGGTTTGCTTAAAAAGTTATTCTTTCTGTTCAGGGGAGAACATCACTTCAGACAGATGTGCAAAAAAACAGTCTACTGCTTCAGGTGAAAGCTCGACCATGGTTGAAAATGCTGTAACGGGGCAGTCGTGAGAATGATTGCTATCATCGATGTCAGGATCAGCAATGCTCACAGAAGGTCGTACCTGGGTGATGTTGCTCTCATCTCGTACTTCACTGCCACCACCTAATCGTAGTGGTGAAGTTTCAAAAAATGCCGTCATCAGGATTGGTAACCGCTGGGGAAAACACGATGCATGAGCTGTTACAGGACCTAGCAAAGTATCGATATCCATTGGTACTGCTGATTGTAGTGTAAGACAGGTGTCCAACACGCATTCTTCTCCGCAGAGCATACATCAGAAGCACAGGTAAGATGCAGTACTGCCATATAGGTCTGAATGAAAGAAACCAGGTCATATTCAGGTCTCTTAGCTAATCCAAGGACTTTAGTTATGCCGTCCCGCTAGCGTATAGCTAGGATCGTTTCTTCCATTGTTGCTGGAGTCTTGCCTAACGTTGCAGCTCCCGCACCTTGGCCATTAATCCTTCACCTATCCTCTGCCACGGGCGACCGACATCGCCTTTGAACCTGCCATCTGAGGCGTGCTGCTATCCCCCGCACTCGACCGAGAGCCTGGCTCGCTACCGCCATCAGAGACGGAGTTCTAGCCTGATGAAGTCGGGCCGGCTACAACCCTGGTGATTGCCGATCGGCGAGACCGGCTGTGAGGCGCCACGCAAGGTCGGTGCTTGCCATGCGCCGGTAGGCCCGGCCTGCTCCGGAGCTCGCGTTTTCAGTGCGGAGCCCGTCCGGACTTCTGGTGGCTGGGCGGACTCGGTGCCCTGTTCTCGACCGTTTTGCCCCCTACCGCGGGCGGGAGCCAGGAGTACCCGCATTGGACAGCCCTACCGCTATACAAGCTGGTGAGCGGTGTGACTGAGCGGGGAGGCGACACACTGCTGGCGGCTGCTGGAGGCCGCTACCGCTGCGACCTTGAGCACGACGGATGACGCTTCCCCTCGGTGGCGGCCCTTTACAATTACCTTCCGCTGGCTGGCAACTGCGGCTGGGGTGGTGCGTGGGGTCCCGCGCCATTATTGCGCCGACCCGCGCCATCCCTTGTACCTGCCTGATTGCCTCCTGTCACCCGAGGTGATCCCTGGACTGCCACGGCCGCTCCGCTGCCCAGCGCCTGCCATTGCTGTATCTTGGACTTTGGCCCGACCTACCTGGGAACCACACTACGGCGGCCCGCACTCCTGCGGCGGTCCCGTGGGCTGCGCACTTTGCCTTGCACGTGGTGCCATCACTAGACCCTCACGCCGGAGGCACTCCTTACACCATAGCTGCTTTGTCTGTGCCTACTGGCCCCTTTGCACCGATGGAGCTGTGTGGTGGCTTGCTCGGGATCGGGAGGAGACAATTCGCTCCAACTACGGGGTAGCGATCACCACCCTTACAGCCACGGTGGACCGCTGGGTTGCATTACCGCTCTCCATGGCCGGTAGGGCTTCCCTTATCAAGATGGTAGTGTTGCCCCACTTCCTCTACCTCTTTCTCAACATCCCGTATTATCCGGGTGTCTTTTTCTTCAAAACCCTAAAGTCGGAGCTCTGTCGCCTGTTCTGGGGGGGCAAGGCCCCACGGCTGAAATGGTATACACTCATATTACGCTACGAAGCTGGAGGCTTTGACGTCCCAGACTTTGAAGCCTACTACCTTTGCGCGCAGGCCCACTACGCATTTCACTGGATGGTCCTCACGCCATTTATGCCACAGCTCGCGGTAGAGGACTGGATAGTGCACCCCATACCGCTAAATGGGCTAATCCATTGTCCGGAGTCGGAGATCCAGACTCCGAACACGTCAGTCTCTTGCACCTTGGATGCATGGCGCAGCCTAGCTAGGAGGCTTTCCTGCTCCTTCCCTTACTCCCCCCTTCTCCCCCTGACATACCACCCCTCACTCGCACTGCTGCAAGAATGAGGCTTCCGGATGCTTTGTGAACGGCTACATGTCGTCTCCTGGGGGGATCTGTTCGTTAATAAAGTTTTCAAATCCATGGACGTACTCTTTGCTACTCACGACCGCTCCCCACTCAATGTATTTTACTACCTTCGCCTCCGGCAAGGGATGAAAGATATCCTACCTGATTACCCTAACGAACCAGAGCTTCTATGTCCGTTGCACTTTCTGCTCAGCTCGCAGACCGGGGCGCATTTGGTCTCTGGCCTTTATCGCCGCATTCGGTCAGACATTGACCCTTCTGAGACGGGTGCTAAGGCATCCTGGAGTGCGGATCTGTCTACTACGCTCACTGATGAACAGTGGCAATATTGCTGCACCCTCACAGCTAGGATATCAGCCAGTAGCAGACTCAAGATGATTCACTATAAGTTCCTTCAGCGGCTATATTACACTTTGGCAAAAAAATTCAGGTTCCGGCTGGCTGATACCGACAAATGCGAGCGCTGTCGCGCAGACCATGCGGGCTTCTTGCACCTTGCCTGAAAATGCCCGGCTGTTCGGGCGTATTGGCAGCAGGTGACCGATGCTCTCACGACGATGACCAAGGTAACTATTGAGGCGGAGCCGCTACTCACACTGCTGGGACATACACCGCACATTCCAAAATCCAGCAGGAAATTCATTGATACTGCTCTGCTCTTGGCTAAGCGACATGTGGCATGTCGCTGGGGCCGAGGCAGGGCACCGAAGTTTAAGGACTGGCTTTCGGATATGACTTATTGTCAGGTCCAGCACATCACTTATTCAGAGTTGTTGCCGCTCCCAAGCAGGCCTAAAGACATCTGGGAGCCACTGGTCTCCTACCTGCTTGCTCAGGAGGCCGACGATGTGGCCCTGGACCAACAACAGGGGGGTGACTGATCGGGCTGCGGGCCCCAGCGACTATGAAGCGCTTGTGCCTATGCATGCATATGCTGAATCCCCGATCGTACGCATGCCTCCTCCTGGCCACACTGCTGATGCTGACATGACACTTACCGTGGGTAGATGCTACTCCTCCATCCAATACACATCACAGTCCCACATCCCTGTATTCTACTACTTCCTCGAGATACAACACGCGGCCATTACCCTATTTCTATACATGACCAACTGACGCCGAGACCACTACCACAGTGCAATACAGCAACCTATGATCATTATCCCATGAGCAACTGTAAAGATCTGAAACTCCTTTTTCACCTAGGCACGTGTATATGACCTCTTCCTTTTTTTTTCTTCTTTTTTTTTTATTGTTAACTGTTGGGGGTTGATCAGAAATGGAAAAGAAAAATATAAAACCTGTTTTGCTGCAGTTAATCCTAACATGCGCCAAAAAGGCGTCTTTTTTTCTTTTTTTTCCTCTTTTTCTTTCTTCCCTTACTGCTACGATTTGTCGCCACCGGGCCTCCGGGATGCCGGTATCTGGGCTGTGTATTTCTCTGTCTGCTCCCGTTTCATGTCGTTTTTTTTTGCAATGTAGCTGCCAGCCTCCGGGTTGTGGGCGAACACAGCAGTGTCACTTCTTAACTATGCAATAAAGCAGTTTGAACACCAAAAAAAAAAAAAAAAAAAAAAAGTTCTTCAGCGTTTTTGATGCTTGGAGTACAGCGCACTTCTCTAAGAAGTTGTCTGCTAGGCTTTTGCCTTCACTTGATATTTCATATCCTAAAAACAGGACAGTTAGATGGGCAATTCGTGACTTTTTAAAGTTGAATTTGTAACCCTCTGCTGCGAACCCTACTATTATGGGGTTCACTCTTTTCAAGTGAGTATCCAGGTCATCATCTGTGAGATAGATGTCATCGACATAAGATAATGCCTCGTCATCATACATTTGTAGTAACTCTGTTACTCTTGCTAAGAATAATCCTGGGCTATTCTTGAATCCCTGTGGGAGTCGACAGAAATTTTCATGTGACCCCATTATTGAGAAAGCGGTTAAATACCTGCTTTCGGGTGCAATATTTTGACAAAAGAATCCATTAGAAATGTCTAATGTTGTTTTGTATTTTTTGCAAACTATGTTATTCATTAGTGCTGCACTGTGCGAATTTTGTACCGCAAATGTCTTGCAACATGAGTTAAGGTGTCTGTAGTCCAAGACTAGACGATATGAATCGTCTGGTTTGGAGACAGAAAACAAAGGATTGTTCATTTGAGAGGTGCATGTTTCGATCACCCCTTGGTATTCAAGTTGATCTAAGATCTCCCTGACCTGTTTTTTGCTTAATTGGGTACTGCCTTTGTGCAGTTGGTTGACATTTTAACTGGATTTTGTGAGGAGGAGAGTCCTCATCCCATCCTACATGATTCTTATATAATGCCGGTGCTTGGGCTACTGCCCATTTTCTTGCATATATGTATTTTCTATGTATTGGAATATGATTTGAGAAGGCAGGCATAATCATTTCTTCGCCATGAGGGCACTCCCTGACAAACTCTGGTGGCCAGTCTTTCTCAGCTAATAGGATGTCATAGCCTTTTGAGAGGTTATCCCAAAACAGACCCCTTACCTTCCAAGTCTTATCTCCCTCTATACGCAATGTTATTTCGTATATTTTATGAGGTTTGCTAACTCTGGTATCTGCAGTTTCCACCTGAATGTATTCATTCGTGTCCACTGTCTCCAGATGATTCATCAGGATCTTGCGAGCTATTGTCACTTCTGCTGCGCTGTTTAGCATTGTCTGTGCCCACTCTCCATTTTTCAGCTGTGTCCTCAGTATCCTCGGCATGTTTGATTATTTTAATACTGGCTACCTTCTTTCTTGGAAATTGTAATTTTTTACTTTGAGCAGGTTCCTTGTCTTTGGACTTGACATGCTCTTCCCTGTGTTCTGACCGTCCTATTCTTTCCGATTTCTGCGAGGAAGTCTGAAAAGATCGAGAGGGACATGTATCAATATCTTGATATCTATCAGGCTTTTTCATATTATCCCTATTTCTAAGGTTGTATCTTTTTTCAGAGGGCTCCCTTTGGGGAGACTTGTGTTCTCGGTTCGGAGATCTTTCTCTCCGCAGAGGAGACCTTCCTCTGGACTGGAATCTTTTTTCTTTGGGAGTGGATTGTTTATTTCCATCCCAGCTCTTTTTTGGAGTGTTTACATTATTTTTAATAAATATCTTTTCAGGATTTTCAAGAAGTTGGGGTTTTACCGGTTTCCCACCCAAACTATCTCTACCTAGTTCTTCATAGGATTTTTCTATGATTCTGGCAAGTTCAATTGGTTGATCTGCTATATCTGTTTCTTTCAATTTCTGGCGGATCGCCACAGATGCTGCTTCTCCTTTTATGTTGGCTAATATTATAGCCGAGACCTGCTTGAAGTCTTTCAGTAATTTCATACCCAGAGTTAAAGCAGGTTCTGGACCGTATTCATTTTGAATCTGTCTTAGTACATCTGGTATTACCTTCAGAGACGGAACACCATGTGTTTTTGTACTAATGGAAGCAAAGACTGTTCCCCAAGTGTCACAATCCTCCACATGTGGTGCGACCCCCATTGGAAGGCAGATAGTCAGAATTCTGTGTTTCTCACTAGGGGTAGTATTCGGGAATACTGCCTCTCTTTGAGTTATCTTTTGTGCTAGCCAGAATGGAATTTGTTCCAGTTTTGTGGGTGTTTTACCAAGACATGATTGTATGTTCTGTGGTGTACTTTTATTTGTGTTTCCCTGATGAGGGATCAGCTGTGGAATGTTAATAGCTGGTTGGACTGTTGCAGTCCGCATTACATATTGGACTAATTGTCTATGAATTTTTATTAGTACTTTTAGCTGGACTAAAAGTTCCCTGTCTGACATTTTTTTTATGTCTGGATGAGGTGTGTAGCTGGCTAGAACCGGCCACGTTGCTCCTGGTCTACCTAGTGAACCGAGCCTGGTTATGTGATCAGTATGTTTTAGGGCGCCTTTGAACCAGAGCAGATGCTCTTGGTAATTTAGTGGGATTTCAACATCCTCGAAAGGAGTGTATTCAACCGGAGGTTCCTCTATTTTGTAATAGTGGAAATCGTGTGTTGTAGCATTTGCCGCTGGAAAGTTTATCCATGAATAGAATACCTCTGTCTGCCGATATTCGTGTGCCTCTATCACGAATATGACTGTACCACCTCGTGATGTCAGTCCGTTATCTATAAGTTTTAGAGTTATAGCTCTTCTTATGTTGACCGGAATGAGTATAGCATTAGGTTCTGCCTTTAGGAGACTCTTGTCATCCTCTAGGAGTTGAGCTGCTATTCTAGCTGCCTCCCTTTCATCATCACTTTCTGTCATTTTACTGACTAAAAGTTTTTTATTGCAGAATTAGTTTCAAGGAGACAAAGATTAGGTGCACAATATTTTTGGAACACTGTATTCTTCAACATTGACTAAACCAAAACTCTACATAGGAATCTCTTCCTACTAAGTTCCGGCGGATTTTAACCGTTCACCCACTCCAGACGTCTATTGGAGTATTTACGGGGAAAAGGGTCTGTGTGAAAAAGCACGACTGAGTTACTCTAACGTCTTGCTCCATGTAGTGTAGTTCCTATTTTCCCAATAGGCTTTGCGCATTGGAATAACATAAACAGCAGTGTCGACTGAGGTCATCTAGGTCTCTACTGACTATGTTAAACTTAATTTAGGTTTGCGCCAGCTAGCTCAGAGGTCACTGGAAACTTTCTTGAGTGAATAGGGAGAGATCAGCTTCCCTGGCTCAGACATGAAGGGATTCAGCTTCCGACAACCATATAACATGACAACTTTGCTCCCTCAGAATAAGAGTAAATATCTAGAGTTGTGTGAAAACAATAGACAGCTATTTCACTCAGTCACTTGTGCGTTCTTAGTTTCACCAGAGTGCAGAGAATAGAGAGACAGGCGTTTTCAATAAAAGGTATTATTTATTGAGCAGTCTTCCTTCTCATGCAAGAGAAATGTATTGCCACAATTGCAATACTTAATATAAAGTAAAGTACGTACAGTAAAAGGAGTATTATGAAATAATACTATAAAAGCATTGATATGGTTTCTTAGCCATAAGACACTTTAAAATGGATAAAATATATACATACATATTTACATTGGCTAACGTGCTCAACTGGTGCTTCTAAAATACGCCTACCCCGGTGTACCTGACCTAAGCCTAATACGTGGGAAGGAGTAAGTAAGTAGCAGTTTAAGTTAAGTTGGTTTTGCCAAGAATCGGACTCAAGAATTCTCTCTAAGGGTTTAGTCAGCACTGTACCTTGGGATTAGAATGTAGGAGGTCTGGTATATCTCTTTTAGGACTCGATATTCCAGTCACCCGGAAGGGTAGGCTGGAAACGCCGGAGCTGGATTTTCTCGGCAGGAGAAAAGACAGCGTCTTTCTCAGCGCGTCAAAGAGGAGGGGTAGCATCCGTGGGCTTCTCGCATCAGCTGGGCTCTCGGCAAGTAGATAGCTGCTCTGCTCCAAAACCACCACCGTGTGTTTGCTTAAGGCAACGTTGGTATATTTATACCTGAAAGGTGCCGAGTTTGACGTAAGGTTTGGACATAAAACGTCAATAAAGATGTCACTAAGAACTGGCCGTTCTTACAGTGCTCGCAGGAGTTCTATTACAAATCAAAACAAAGCAAGTGGGGATTTCCCAGGTTGCTGGCGGTTTGTTGTGTCGAAAGAACTCGTTGTGCTTTCTAGGAATCTAAGGAAGTGGCTTTTGCCGTGCCTTGGACTGCAAGGGCGATTTACTAAAATATGGATCTGATTCTATGCCATTATATGGATATTATTGATTATAGCCGTACAAGGGCATAAAATAGCACTATTGATTCAGGTTCCTAGATAAAAACACAATACTTTGATCTGTTTCCCTGCCCGGATAACTATGGGCAGGGAAACAGATGGAGTCTGCTCCCAGCTATAGACTTTGTGTTTGCTCTCTCATGGTGAAAATTTCAAACAGGTTTCTCTGCCTGTGCTGGAGAGCTCCCCTGGACATAGCTAGTTAGCTGGCCCTGGAGGATGGAGTCCCCGGGCCATTGATGGCTCAGGGGTGGAGGGGGGTAGGCATCATACTGGTCTACTATGGCAGATGGCAAATGTGTACTTTGCAGTGATACCAGAAGTTGCAGTGAACCCAGTAGCAGAACAACCTCTCATAATATGTCCTGGTATCAGAGGAGACTGCAAATGTTAAGCAGTGGTGGCTGTCAACTGCACTTGGACTAGTGGTAGACTCTCCCTGCCCCATCCAGAGTTGATGGCGGTAACAGATGTTTCATTATTGGGTTGGGGATTATATCTGGAAAGCAGTGGCCTTCACATCAACTTGCTGAAGATACAGACAATTCGCCTGTCTTTAAAGGCCTTTCTGACACCCATCAAAGGAAGGCTGGTGCAGGTTCTCACTGGAAACTGTAGAAAAGTGCACGCTAAAGATGCATGGGCATCCCTGTGTTAGAGGCACACCCTTAGGTTTGAAAAAACTATAAAGTTTGTTTTAGATTCCTTTTTATTCTTTTTCAATTTTCTTTCATGTGTTCATGATATTATCAACATATCATACAGTTTCATTTCATGAATCAAAACGGGTTGAATTCCGAAAGAGTAAAACTCCGATGCATTTCGGGCTGTACTAGCCCTTTGTCAAGGAGTACTGAAAATAAAGGAAGATACGACAAACTATCAGTGAAATGAACAAGAACTAATGGACTGAAGTAGTGGTAATCGTGCTCGTGACAAACGAGGCATAGATATAAGAATCCGCATATCACCAACCCTTAACGTGAAGGGAACGAGTAAATGGTGAGTTAAATCGTGTGAACGACTGTGTGGGGATTGTTGTCTTGTGCTCAAATGGGAGTGTGATTGAAACCTTAACTTACGAGTCGTGGGCCTCCTCAGAGGGCATAGCGATCTGGAAAAACGGGGAAAAGAGTGAGGAACTAATTAGCGCTGACCTCGTAACCGGCCGTGTTGTAAACAAATGTGAAAAACATAGATGGTGACAAATCTTACTTGGAAGCGCGAACGCTGTAGCTGTAGAGTGCTGCTGGTTTGTCCGTTAAGGTGAATTTGCGCGGAGGTGTATAATGGGATACATGTCATGTGATCATGATTAATACGTGAAGGTGGGACAAACTAGTAATAGAAAACGGACTCACGTCTAGGTGTGAGCAAGGGGAGTGTGTTAGTAACAGCGTGTATCTACTGAGAGTGATGAAATTAAAAATTGGTAAAGGACTAAAGTAAAAGTGAAAACAGGGTAAAAAAAGAAGTAAACAAGTATAAAAATATTTCCACTAATTTCATTTAACATAATATTCGAACGAATCATCAGCAGTGCACCCTCTACCAACCATATTTCTCACTGGAAACTCCCAGCGCCATGTGGTACTGCAACAAGCAGGGCAGGTTGGTGTCCAGAATCCTGTGCCAGGGTCCTATGTTTACAAAAGGGGGTTGCTGAACTGTTCCTATGGAGAGTTAGGGGAGAATTAAGGAAGAATTAAGGAAGAATTAACTGGCGTGACCAAAGGTGTTAGAGTAACACCCTGGGGCATCCATTTTGTTGGATGTAGTTGCCTCACACACCCAGAAGGGTGTCATGCTTCATCATTGGCGGTTGCTCCTCGTCGGGGAGGCGGTGCAATCCCCGACGGGCTCACCTCAAAGAGGGGCTCTTTGGCGGAGATCTTTTTATCCAACAGCCTTATGGTGAGGTGGGGGTGTGTGGGCAGGGCTAGGTGTAATGATGTGAGGGATATTAAAATGTAGCAAGGGGTACCGGAATTCAGTTTATTCTGGAGGTCCCCTGGCTGCAGTTAAAAAGTGGGGTTAGCTCACTAGGTGTCAGCAGGTTAGGTCGGGTGACCCTAGATGAGACTAAGAGTGAAGGTGGTCGACATGTTTCTCGCTGTGGGTATCGTCACCCGCGATTCATCAGGACCTAAACAAAGTGAAGGGAAACATGCTAGTGTCATGTGTGTGCTTATTTTTACCTCTGTGGGTTCTCCTATGCCTATACATGGAGAAAAAGTACACAATGGTTAAATACAAATCTGCATTTAGAAAAACAGGTCACATCAATGCCAGGGCGTATAAACAAAGTGGCATGCTGTTGGTGCTGTTTGGCAATGAACACACCCACTCCATGCCTTGTAAATTGCGTGTGCAAAGTGCAAAGTGGGGAGCACACACTACTACTGAGTCGGTGAGGAGGTCTGTGCTCAGTTGCTGGCTAAAAACAATGGTTTAAAAGCAATTGAGAAGGAAAAAGATGCTGCAGCTTAGGAGGAATGAACTGCTCCTCTAGTGAAGAATGAGCAGATACAGTGTAAACAGGCACTGAGTAGTATACTGTGGCTATGTGTGAAACACAAACACAAACACACTGTGACCCAATGAGCTATAGGTTGGGAAAGCCCATTTGCCCCACTTACCTAATGGTCAAGAACTATGTGCCACATGAGGGGTCGGCGGGACAAAACATCAGGGATGAGCCCAAGGATTTAGCTGGGGATAGAGCATAACATCGCGCCTATCGGTTAACGCTAAGGCTAGTTTTAGTTAATCTCAAGGCAGTATTGGGCTGCAAGGCTACAAGCCTTCATTCTATCGCCCTCCGCTTATTCCTCGCCTATTGGACTCACCTCCATACTACTGTGTCCGCGTAGTTAGACCTACCCTTCTCCGCCGAGCTCGAGTAGATGTTTGAGCTCGGCGGCCGGGGCAATTTAAACCGTGCTGGCAGGTCGGCGTGTGACACCGCGTCTCCGCCTCCTCTGTCAGGTCACGTGGTTTTGGGAGGTTTGATGGCGGCCATCTTAAGGTGGTGAGCTGGTGCGCTTAGTGTCAGTTGATATTCATTTATTGTGCCTAATCTTGACACTATTAGATATGGAGCGGGGGAGTCCAGGGGGCGGGAGTAGTCCCGTGTTGCCAATGTATACCCCAGCCGAATTATGTGCAGAAGAGCGTATTCGAAAATCGCCCGGTCTCGTGTGTTGAATGCACGGCGGCCATGTTGTGCTGGGCACAGGGGCTAACCTGAACAAGCAGTGTCAGGTATGAGCTGAGGAAGTAGTGGTGTGTTGTAACTCGGTATGCCTACTTCCTGAGAGCCTTAAATGGTATGTGGGTCACATTATGTAGTGTGTGATGCCAGCAACAGAGATTGATGTAAAATGATGTTTAAACTCTTATGGTGGCTCACTATCTGGGGGGCGACCAGGGTACAGGATGCAGGATCATTGTTTATCCATGGAGTGTGATAGGAAACTAGACTTTTTTTACAGTGAGTGCCACGGGATATCTTCGTTGAGCCCCTGTTTGTCTGAAGACAGTCGATGGATCCATCTCTGCCCCTTCCGGAACAGAGCATTACTTGGACAATTGGGGCTAGCTTCTAGTATCACCCATCTCATGGAATCTTCATCATGATTATGTTCTACAAAATGTTTGCACATCTTAGTGTGGGTCTTCTTGCAACGGAAGTTGCTACGGTGTTCAATGATTCTGGTTTTGACGGGACGGGTTGTCATCCCGATGTATTGTAGGTCACACGGGCACTTGATCATATATATACAGTGTGATGTATTGCAATTAGTGTGGTGTCTGATCTCCCATTTGTAGGTCTCAGAGAGTTGGATGGTCTTGAGTGTCAAGGTGTACCTACAAACACCACACATACCACAGGGATAGTGACCCGTAACCGGGGGTAGATGCCACAATGTGTGTTGGGTTTCCTTTCTGATACACTTAGGTCTAGTGCTGATTAGGATGTCCTTCAGGTTTTGAGATCTCTTAAAGGCGAACCTTGGTTCTTCTAGAGTCATGTCCCCAGTGTTGAGGATATCCCAGTGACGTCTGATAGTGTTCCTGATTTTGGTGGATAAAGGGGTGTATGTTGTCACACATGTGATTGGTTGATTCTCAACCGGGACTCTTTCCTGCCTTTCTAGAAGGGCTTCTCTGTTGTTATTCCTGGCGCGTTTCCTGGCTTTAAGGACATCGCGCCTTGGGTAGCCCCTGTCAAGTAGGTTCCTTGAAAGGATTGCAGACTCCTTTTTGTAATCAGACACCTTGCTACAGTTGCGTCTTATTCGTAGAAATTGGCCGAAGGGCAGATTGGCACGTAAGGCCCTCGGATGGTGACTCTTGAAGTGTAAAAGGCTATTGCGGTCAGTGGGTTTGCGGTACATGGTTGTGCTTATGGACCCTTCTTCCAGTCTTATTGTTAAATCAAGGAAGGCAATCTCCTCAGGTGATCAACCAATCACATGTGTGACAACATACACCCCTTTATCCACCAAAATCAGGAACACTATCAGACGTCACTGGGATATCCTCAACACTGGGGACATGACTCTAGAAGAACCAAGGTTCGCCTTTAAGAGATCTCAAAACCTGAAGGACATCCTAATCAGCACTAGACCTAAGTGTATCAGAAAGGAAACCCAACACACATTGTGGCATCTACCCCCGGTTACGGGTCACTATCCCTGTGGTATGTGTGGTGTTTGTAGGTACACCTTGACACTCAAGACCATCCAACTCTCTGAGACCTACAAATGGGAGATCAGACACCACACTAATTGCAATACATCACACTGTATATATATGATCAAGTGCCCGTGTGACCTACAATACATCGGGATGACAACCCGTCCCGTCAAAACCAGAATCATTGAACACCGTAGCAACTTCCGTTGCAAGAAGACCCACACTAAGATGTGCAAACATTTTGTAGAACATAATCATGATGAAGATTCCATGAGATGGGTGATACTAGAAGCTAGCCCCAATTGTCCAAGTAATGCTCTGTTCCGGAAGGAGCAGAGATGGATCCATCGACTGTCTTCAGACAAACAGGGGCTCAACGAAGATATCCCGTGGCACTCACTGTAAAAAAAGTCTAGTTTCCTATCACACTCCATGGATAAACAATGATCCTGCATCCTGTACCCTGGTCGCCCCCCAGACAGTGAGCCACCATAAGAGTTTAAACATCATTTTACATCAATCTCTGTTGCTGGCATCACACACTACATAATGTGACCCACATACCATTTAAGGCTCTCAGGAAGTAGGCATACCGAGTTACAACACACCACTACTTCCTCAGCTCATACCTGACACTGCTTGTTCAGGTTAGCCCCTGTGCCCAGCACAACATGGCCGCCGTGCATTCAACACACGAGACCGGGCGATTTTCGAATACGCTCTTCTGCACATAATTCGGCTGGGGTATACATTGGCAACACGGGACTACTCCCGCCCCCTGGACTCCCCCGCTCCATATCTAATAGTGTCAAGATTAGGCACAATAAATGAATATCAACTGACGCTAAGCGCACCAGCTCACCACCTTAAGATGGCCGCCATCAAACCTCCCAAAACCACGTGACCTGACAGAGGAGGCGGAGACGCGGTGTCACACGCCGACCTGCCAGCACGGTTTAAATTGCCCCGGCCGCCGAGCTCAAACATCTACTCGAGCTCGGCGGAGAAGGGTAGGTCTAACTACGCGGACACAGGAGTATGGAGGTGAGTCCAATAGGCGAGGAATAAGCGGAGGGCGATAGAATGAAGGCTTGTAGCCTTGCAGCCCAATACTGCCTTGAGATTAACTAAAACTAGCCTTAGCGTTAACCGATAGGCGCGATGTTATGCTCTATCCCCAGCTAAATCCTTGGGCTCATCCCTGATGTTTTGTCCCGCCGACCCCTCATGTGGCACATAGTTCTTGACCATTAGGTAAGTGGGGCAAATGGGCTTCCCCAACCTATAGCTCATTTGGTCACAGTGTGTTTTTGTTTGTGTTTCACACATAGCCACAGTATACTACTCGGTGCCTGTTTACACTGTATCTGCTCATTCTTCACTAGAGGAGCAGTTCATTCCTCCTAAGCTGCAGCATCTTTTTCCTTCTCAATTGCTTTTAAACCATTGTTTTTAGCCAGCACCTGAGCACAGACCTCCTCACCGACTCAGTAGTAGTGTGTGCTCCCCACTTTGCACTTTGCACACGCAATTTACAAGGCATGCAGTGGGTGTGTTCATTGCCAAACAGCACCAACAGCATGCCACTTTGTTTATACGCCCTGGCATTGATGTGACCTGTTTTTCTAAATGCAGATTTGTATTTAACCATTGTGTACTTTTTCTCCATGTATAGGCATAGGAGAACCCACAGAGGTAAAAATAAGCACACACATGACACTAGCATGTTTCCCTTCACTTTGTTTAGGTCCTGATGAATCGCGGGTGACGATACCCACAGCGAGAAACATGTCGACCACCTTCACTCTTAGTCTCATCTAGGGTCACCCGACCTAACCTGCTGACACCTAGTGAGCTAACCCCACTTTTTAACTGCAGCCAGGGGACCTCCAGAATAAACTGAATTCCGGTACCCCTTGCTACATTTTAATATCCCTCACATCATTACACCTAGCCCTGCCCACACACCCCCACCTCACCATAAGGCTGTTGGATAAAAAGATCTCCGCCAAAGAGCCCCTCTTTGAGGTGAGCCCGTCGGGGATTGCACCGCCTCCCCGACGAGGAGCAACCGCCAATGATGAAGCATGACACCCTTCTGGGTGTGTGAGGCAACTACATCCAACAAAATGGATGCCCCAGGGTGTTACTCTAACACCTTTGGTCACGCCAGTTAATTCTTCCTTAATTCTTCCTTAATTCTCCCCTAACTCTCCATAGGAACAGTTCAGCAACCCCCTTTTGTAATCCTAGTGCTAGATACGGACACAAGCTGTAACTGGACCTTCCACCACCCTGTGTGGTAAATCGTGTCCGTTGATCAAACGATCAACTATATTACCTCCCTCCTTTTGATATAAACCAGGGTCCTATGTGTCAAGACATAACTGGATCTTCAGGGGACTTTTTGGCGGTGCACCACCTAGCTGTATATTTATATGTCAGGATGTACAAATTCAGCCGGTGGCACCTAGCGGATCACAAACTGCTATTGCATCCGGAGGTGGCACAGGGTGGGGCAACTTGTCTAGATCTAACCGCACATGCAGTGGTAAAGAGAAGTATCCATCAGAAGATAAATCTATGTAAAGTCAGCATCATGAAATCTTCCAACCAGAAAGGTTATAATTTTACACTGCTAAAATGTATAAAAGTCCTTGAAAAAAATGCAATGAGTCTATCACTTATGGCCCTTCCAACTAAATTGATGAGTCCACCATGAGACAGATTTGAGGCCTTAAAGCACAGAGGAGACATCATTCAGAAGATTCTAATCAGCAACTATTAAGAAAGTAAACAAAAATACAGAGAGCTTACATCGTATGTTGAACCTCTGCTTGATAACCACACAATTTGGAGTGTGGGAAAGTGTACCTTAGTGTGATCAAAGTAATTAAACGATAAATGATTCTGAACAATAATAGTGATATAGCAAATATTACTTACGTAACTGGCCCGTGGCAGTTGCTGTGAATGTTTTCAAGCATCCTAGCCGTTACAACTTCTTTACAGAGGTAATGGTGTGCATCTGCTGTTAATCTGTAGTATCCATCAATCAATGACACAAAAGACAACGCTTCCCGCAGTGAACAGAATTCAACTTCCTGCAACAGAAAGGTGAGGGTGAGGGTGAGAGCACAAATCAAATATTTAACTATACGAAAGATAGAAGACATACTTCTGCACTAGAACAGGCAGCATCACTACTTGCACAGGACCACTTCACCACTCCAGTGGGTGAATGCTAAGAAATACTTTTAAAGGACATCACTAAATATTTGCTAGCCGTTAAATAAAGGTTTAAAGGCACATAGCCTGTACATCATACCGCTAAAAGACCATTGTGGCTTTCACTTGCAAACATACATGTAGGTGAAATTAATCAAAGGCTGGCTCTCTCCTCTGAAACCTTCTTCACTCACATGAACATCTATAGTTAAAAGGCAACGTGTTCTTTTAAGTTTACGTTTACATACAAACACTACATCTTCTAAAAGACACAACCATCTGAAAGAAAAAAACAAGCCAACATTTCTGTTCCGTTGCATAAACAATGGTTGTCTCCAGGGGTCTGCCTGCCACAGTGAATTCCTGTAATTTGTGGGGTCACAAAAAGTATTATTGTGCATTAGTCTAGGAGTCAGGCTTTTTCTTGTGGCGAAAATTCAAAATAATCACTGCTCTTCGAGAGCACATCAGCCACTAAGATTGATTTATTTGCCTGTGATCAACAGAAATTCTGAAAGCACTAAACATTCACTGGTCCAGTAGTCAGCATAAGGTATTATTTGACAAAAAATAGCTTCAATGAACTCCCCCCCCCAAATACTAGCCTTTCATCTAACTGCCTGTGGGGGTACTTTTACAAAGGCAAACAGAAAAGGCGTGTCTTATACATATCTTCAAACTTACTGCATACATCCACTAGATGTGCATTACCTTGTCAGAACTCAAAACTAAAATTTTCAAGTAAAATAGAACCTCCTCGAGCACACAGATAACTAGTTCTTATTGATTTTCAATGTCCATAACTTTATTCTTCTTTTGTCCAGTACGTATTTCCTTCAATTGGTACAGCACTTCAGTCCGTGTATCCTAATCATATAGTATAATGAGTTCATCCAACAAAAAATCATATGATAGGCAGCAAACACGTGTTTCGTCCTGCTATATCAAGCAACATAGACTTCTTCAGGGCTGAAATATGAATTCCAAAATTATGCAACTTGCACTTTGATCCGAACAAGTAAAACCCCATACAACTCTCAATCCTTATATCCTTTCTGTCCTTGTAACTTGTCTTATTCCAAAACCGATCAATATATCCATCTGATAGTAATCACATTCATATAGCTGTCCAACGTTTCAGTATCCAGTTGCATTCCGTCATACTCCACAACCTTCATCCTGAAGTACGCAGTAATCGATCACGAAAACCTCAGGCTGTATCCTCAAGTTTAAAGAGTATCTCAGTAGTGTAAAGTAATGTTTCCCCGTTTGTTCCGTAATGTACGTAACTCCAGTTTTCTCCTCATCCCACGTATTCAAAAGCAGCAATTGCATATTCGTAGTGTTCCCCCTAATCCGGGAAAACCGGATACTGAAACAGAATGTTATTGAATGCAAAAAGTTGGTGAGTGTGATGTTGATGTTGTCGCAACCTTCGCCATCCAGGGAAGAAGAGAAATAAGCCTAAAATTCTCAGGTTTAGTCGAGTTTAATGTTTTTTTTTTTAAGAATGGGGACACCCAAGCCTGTTTCCACAGCACCGGCACCATGGCTGACGAGAAGGAGGAGTTAATTATCTGACGAAGATGCGTCAGGAAAAGCAAAGAGGACTCCCTAAACTGATCAGGCTTTAGAGGGTCGGCAGGAGAGACAGATTTAATTTTCACACTCAGCCTACTAAGCTCCTCATAAGAAATCTCTGGAATGACCATAAGACTAGAAGTCGGCCTGGTCCTAAAGGAGTGTGAGCACGGTAAGAGGTCATAGAAGGAAAGAACCTATAAATTGCACGTACTTTCTCCACAAAGAAGGAGGCCAGTTCTTCGCAATGGAGTTCAGAGGTGGTTATAGGCGCGGAAGTTTTCCTAACACTGAGATCTTTAAAGATTTAAAAAATGCATTTAGCAGGGTTATGGCTAAGCTTGATCTCGTTAGCGTAGTAGGCTCTATGATAAGATTTAAGTTCGACCAGATAATGAGCTTTTTTCCCAGGGTCATAATCTTTCTTCCAGTCACGCTCTGTTCTTTTACACGACTTCCTCAGTATAGTCAGAGCGTTGTTGTACCAAGGACTGGACTCCTAACGGCGACCCTTAAACTAGCTCGCCGGAATAAGAGAGTCCAGCGCCCGTATAATCCAGGCGTAGAACATCTCTTAACCTGACTCGACATTGTTAAAAGGACCCAAAGGGTCCTCCCTAAGAAGTGCATGAAAGTCTTCTAGTCTTCATTTCCGCCACGGCCATTTATAAACAGTTCACTGAGCGGCCTTACATAACGGCTCTGATATAGGGAAGGTCATTTCAACCAACAAATGGTCAGACCTAGCCACAGGGGTAGGGGTCGCCACGGTTGCAGACGCAATGTTAGAAAAAATAGGGTCTAACAGATGGCCCCCCCTATGTGTGGCAGTTGCAACCAGTTGATAAAGCTGAAACGCTGCTAAATCTGCAAGCCAACTACAGATGGTCCTGTCTTGTAAAAGATCAAAATGCAGATTTAGATCGCCAAAAACACTAAAATTAGCAGTCCCCACGGCAAGCGTCCCTACTACCTCCAGAAGTGCATTTTTAAAACTGATGGCTTTCCCCGGTGGCCTGAACACCAGGATCCCAGAAAAGGTCAAGTGAGTGCCCACGGAAATGCTAAAACATGCACATTCGCATCCCTCTACTATAAGCTTAGTGAAGAGATAGGAGTAGCAGGATTTGAAAATCACTGCGATGCCACCTCCCCTAGTCTCTCTATTTATCATACAGATAGAGTAATCCGAAGGTATAGCTAGATTTGGCTCAGCTACCATATCCCCATTAAGCCAAGTCTCTGTCAAAAAGAATATATCCGGAGTTTCATCAGTGATGAGGTCATGAATTTCAGCATGATGTTAGACTAATAATCTCACATTAAGCTGAATTTTTTTTAGCCGTCGTTGGGGAGATGTGGCGGGAGGGGGTGGAAGAGACAAAGGCGTAGGGAATGCAAACATACCACACGAGCAGCTGGTAGGGCCACTCAAAGGGTGTAGTGAAGAAGTTTCGCACTGGTTGACTAGAGGATTCATGGCTAGTAGAGCTTCCCTAGCATATGTACGAACTCCTGGCCAGTCTCGGCCAGCATTTCTGGCGAGAGGAGACGTACTGGCGCGGACGGGCTTGCCTTTGGCACGCCGCCGGCGTGCCCGCTGCGTTCACGAGCCATATCACACTTAAGTAGGCAACAGAGAGTGCAAAACAACTAGACCGACATCGAAGATGGCGTCTCTATGCGCGCTACCGGAAGGGAGGGTTTCTGGTCCTGGATCTCACTTCGCCCTCCACAACAATCAGCCACAAGGCTGCAGTGGACCGGGGTGTTCGAGAACAGGTGGCAAAATCAAGTAAGTCAAAGTATAATGCAGCAGCTTCTTTTTAAAAACAATGGTCAGACATTAAAGATAAATGTTGCACCACACCAGCTAATAATAAAAAGACTATGCAAGAGCTAAGTTTCAGTGGCTCAGCGTAGCAGCAGTTCGAGAGTTCAGCTGTTCAAAAAATACCTACTGGACAAAAGAAGAATAAAGTTATGGACATTGAAAATCAATAAGAACTACTTATCTGTGTGCTCGGGGAGGTTCTATTTTGTATGTATTACTGTCTACACATGCAGGCAGAGGTAGACTTGTTTGGTAACCAACTCTTCCTCCCCTGGAAGCACATACTTTGAATAAATATTGTGTTGATACTGTGACTTATATACCCAGTAGAGCGCCTCTCATATAACCTGTTATCGGTCAGCTTAGATTTCTTAAATGTTAGGAATGGACGTGGAAATAAGAGTAAAGTTAAATCAACTTTGAAGAGAATTAGATATAGAGAGAACTACTATAGAGAACACATACAAGGCCTCTTACAGAGCCTCATTACTGTCTCAGCATAGTTAATTGTGTGGGAGGAGGCAAAGCCCTTACTTCTCTCTTGCAGAGAACAGACATAACCAAGAATGTGTATGCAGAGAAGAATCAGGCCACAAACATGGCCCATTGGCTGGTATTCTACAATTGTTCACACACTCTTCAGCAATAAAGTGCTCAAAATGGGCTCCAGATCTTCAGAACGTACTCAAGCAATTCTAAAGAAAAGGGCTTTCTCTGGTGGATTGCTTAAGCCAGCATCGTTCCAAACTGTATCCTGATGTGTAATTAGGCACATGCAGACTAACACCCTCATTTTACCTCATGAAGGCAAAAAAAAAAAGAACGATTGAACGGAGTGGGTGGCTCTTTTGTTTTAGTTTTTAGAGTCTGATCACTGTAGGTGCTTGTCAGCTCAAGATCTCTGTAGTGGTGTGTACTTAAGTATAGTACGTAATCACAGTTAGAATCTAGAGTGTTTCAGTTTGTCAGTTCAATAGCTGGTATTTATGCATTTGTTGGAATGTTGGATCGGTTTTGCGGTGGAGTTTGTTTGGAGTTTGTTTGTAACCTGTGTTTGGGATTGATTTATGAATACAGAAGATTTTGCAGTCATTGCTGTGTGGGCCATTACTACAGATTTGGCGAAGAGCGCAGAGTCGCTCATCCCATTAAACCCACAACTTTCTTCACCTTAAAGGACAAGCAGCTGTACAGGTTGGAGTAGCACTTCCATGCTTTTGTCACTGATTTCTTAGTGGCGGTCAAGTCTACAGACCTAGGAGTTCTTGCACCAACGGCTTTATTGCTGCCTCACACCTCATCAAAGCAGCAACACAATCACTGCATAAGGTCATGTTATGTGCCTTACCTGCCGAAATATTGGATGCGACTCAGGAAGTGTGTACAAGATCTATCGTGCATCTAAAAGTGTGAACAGACTATTGAGCAACCTACATTATTTCATTGGTAATTTGCTTTCCTCTCATGGACATTTCAAAATCTTTTTTATGGCACGTCTTCCTGCTCGGTGTTTCGAATAAATATAAACCCACCCTGCAGAACCGGCTGGCTCATTCATCGGAGCACTGTGGTTGAATATATATATATATATATATATAT
This sequence comes from Lissotriton vulgaris, assembly GCF_964263255.1. Classification (NCBI taxonomy): domain Eukaryota; kingdom Metazoa; phylum Chordata; class Amphibia; order Caudata; family Salamandridae; genus Lissotriton; species Lissotriton vulgaris. The sequence goes on along the minus strand of NC_141689.1, from coordinate 1,074,287,565 downwards.
CCCAAGAGCATTTTAAGGACACACTCGACAACCACTGTAAGAACCATCCGGTTTATTTTAAAAGGGGAAACCCAGCTTCCTCATTACAGGTTTTAAAGTTTATCATGGCTGCCTCGTTTCGAGGCTCTCTGCCTCTTATTCATAGGCAGCTTGTAGCTCTGTTTCGAGTTTCAAATGATTAAATTGCATCCCCGAATAACTTCTTGAAGACAATTTTTTAAATCCGTCTCAGAACCATAGGATGCTCTATCCAGTGATAGGATCAGGTGCGTATCATCCACTTAAGAGGAAGCCTCAATGCAAAGGCTGAGATTAAAGTGATAAGGGAAACCATGTAAATATTGAAAAAAGGCTGAGTGAGGAGCCCTGGTGTCGCACTACCTTCTGGGGATGAGAAGGACCCAACAAGACAAATTGTTTACAGTTTTTCAGTAAGGATTTTAGCCTGGCCAAGACCTGTTTAGAAATTCCTCAGCATTTAATGAGTTGAATGAGGATGTCATGGGAAATAGGAAATAGTATCAAAAGCAGCGGATAAGTCTAATAAAATCAACACTGCATTATTTCCCGCATCTAAGGTTAATACCAGTTGACTGCGTGCCTTAAATTATGGATTACATTACCCAGTACATTGAGAAGTTGTCACAAGTGGCAATTATACACGTAAAGGATTAGTGGAATATGGAACATTCTCTCTTGTATGCTATAACTTTAATTTATTTACTTATTACAGAGCTATTTTCCAAGACAATTTACATTTGAACAAACAATACAATACAAGGTTGCAAGTATAATACAGTAGATTACATGTGTGTATGCTTGCTAGGATGGCAACAAGAGAAGTTCCTTCAACAACTTCTTGAAAGCAAAGAGAATCAAAGCAGATGAAAGTAAGGAGGAGCTAGTAAAGCATTTTTGAAATCTTAACACAAGAAAAATAGAGTAAAAATGGAATGGAGAAGTAGCATTTTTTTTAATTTGCAGGTGTGTTTGTGTTCCATAGTAAGAACATGGATTTTGTAAAATGCTCATCCTCAAAGGGGAGGCTAATTTCGAACTCCTACTTAGCAAGTGGTGCACAATCAGGTTCAACAACCGCCTGAAGAACTGCTTACATCTTGCACAGAACTTTTTGATCACCCCAGCAGAATTGTGTGTCTTCTTGTAGACAAGAGCCTGTATGTTCCCAGCACGTCGAGAAATCCCATACAAGTCTTTTGCATTTGTAGCCAGTTCAGCCAAGATACATCTTTGACACCACAGTCTCTTAACCCACTTATGGAGAGAAGGTTTATAACTGGGAAATAAATGCTGTAGAAATGTAAGTATTCTCAAAATAAGAATGTTCTTTATGGTACATTGAACTGTAGATTTTTATAAGTATGAGCACCATAAAAGTCTATATTTTAAGTGGACGGGGATTTAGAAGTAGCTTGTCATCTCTTGAAAGATTTTAATCCATAGTTCCATGACCTTAAATTTTACCTGTCTAAAATTTGTTATCAAAAATCTGTGCGGAAACCCTTCTTTCTAAACTGGTGCTATTTTAGAAGTATCTATTGCCAAGAAGGGGCCCTCATCTTGTTCTTTAGCTAAAAAGCTTGTATTCTTGTCAGTTGCGCTGTAAAATAATAAAGACTAACATCCAGCAGGACCCACTCTCCTTTGACCTAATGATTTGTAAAGTTTCTTCCATGAGAGTTGCAGATATTTAGCAGCCCAGATAAATGTTATACTCTCCAACTGCAGTTTCTTTAAAACAGGACAATTCAATATATATGATAAGTGCTTGAAAGGCAAAACTTAATTTTGATATTATTGTCAAATGAACTGTGTTTATTTGCCCAATTATGGATAGGTCCATCTATCCCTCTTATAAACCCTGGTTGGAATTCACAGACACCATATCCTACTATTATAGAGATATTTGGATAGCTAAATATCTTACCCTGGATTTAATTAAGAGATACCAGTTTACGCTATTCCACTGCATTAAGTTGCACTTAGTGGGCTTAACTTTATACCCTGAGCTGCAGCATACCCTTCATGTCCCCCAACACATAATCAGTTCTTCAGCATATAATTTGGATTTCAAATGCATTACAACTAAAAGGTGGTATAGAGCTTTCACAATCCATGACCCAAAAGTGCTATTGATATGGAATATAACAATGATGGAAAGGGACATCCTGGTCTTGTCTCCCTTTTAATACCACCACTACCCGAGGGACATCCTTAAAATATCACCCTGGAATTCTGCTGACCATTAAGAGCTCATATTCCATCAATAGAGGGCAGGGGTAGTCCCAGATACCGAGGAGTAAACCTCAAAAAACCAAATCCACATAGATGAAGCTTTTTCTGTATCAATGAAATAATAGATAGTGGTTTTTTTCAGATATAACAAGATCAGCCAGGTGGACCAGCAGATGTATTAAGCCTGGTGAGATCTCATTTTGGGGGACTGATCTACATTCATTGAGTTCTCAATTACCATCTCAAGTCAATCAGGCAGAATTTTCAAGTAGAATTTGGAATCATCGTACAATACAGAAATCAGGCAATCATTTTAGATGTTTATCTGTTTTCTTATCTACCACAATTTAAGCAATCTTTCCTAATGGCTGAAGTTTTTCAATCAGGATATACTACATTGAAGTGCTTCTCTTAGAAGGGAAGAATATTGGGGAGAAGTCAATTAGGGCCAGCAGCCTTTCTAGAGAGTTGTTTTCCTAAAGTTACTATAATTTCAGATTTTTTTAACTTGTTTTTATTTGCATTTTGTTAAAAATAAGATACATTGCATAAATCAGTGCTCATAGATAGTCATACATCTCAGACTTGAATGTGCATCGCCAAGCCACTGGAGGTACAGAGGAAACGAAAGAAGAGAGACAAAAGTGTGGTACATAAAAGAAGCAAAGGATTTCTGGTGAGCATGTCTCTAGGACAGAATATCTGTTTTGGAGAATGTTTGACCCTGCAATATTGAGAACAATCAACAAAATTTCTCCAGGGTTGGCCCTCCTCACCTGTTTACACGTGATACAGGTAACCAGGCGACTCTGTGGTCAATGTGAGGACTAATAGATAGTTGGAGGGATGCTTCGTACAGGCTGTGGTGTGTAATAGGTCCAGGTCGTTATCAGAGGTTGGACATCGCAGGCGCCTTGTTGGAAGCTACTATAATTTCTGATATAATGATTGGAGAAACTACAGAGGCAGCAGCTCCCTCATTAATACTAGAAAGAGCCAGATTAATCAATTAATCAATGAGTTGATTCTTGTACACTTCTCTTTCTTTCTCATTATTTTGATAACATCTTTCGAAAAAGATTAATATATTTGTCAGGGCTAAACACAAGCTGTCCTTGTCCTCTATCTCCTTATCTTATAATGAGCCTGCTGCATATTTAATTGATGAGTGGCCACTTTTTACATTTCATCTGAATGTTTTTATTGCCCCTGCCTGATATATCTTACTTAGGGCAAAATCTATTTTCCATTATTAGAATTAATTTCTCACTGATCTTACCGTGTAGCCCTCCATTTTTAATTTCCAATAGGTTATTATCTAACGGTTTAAGTTCTTTTATGAGTTTTTGGACTTTTGTCTTCAATAGGTTTCTATTTTGTACATGTACAGAAATACATCCGCTTCATAAGCATTTTAATATGTACAGATACACACCAGCTCCATAAGCACGCTTTGTTGAATCTCATTCGATGAATACATCTTTAGATTCAAGTTACCTTTGAAAATCTGCCTGATTTTAGCAGATATAACATTTTGAATACCAACTTCTAGGAATACATTTAAGTCTGCACTGAGCCACTTAAGAATGAGCATTTCCAAGTCAAATTTAAGCAAATGAAAGATTAAAGGATGGCCTAACAAACTACAGCGGCTATATTAGTGGAAATAGTTAAACTCTGTAGGTCTAAAAAAATCAGGAAATACCCTATTCATGAGAAATTACTATGCTTACGAGAATAGACAATTTATTATAGTATCTTTGTGTTTGTTACCATGCATTAATGAAGTGGAGAAACACATTCATATATTGCTATAACACTGCCCATAAACTAGGAAGATTATCTGAAAATATCTTTAAAGTGTAATCGAAACTCTACATTTTATGGGAAATTAAAGTTCCAGTGACAACAAATGATGCCTTGTGAAGTATTAATTCTTTCACTATGGTCTAGGGTCATATGAATTAGGACCATATAGAACTACGATGTTAATCTTAGAACCCTGTAAATATGATTCTAATATCAGTCATTATCTCATATTATGATTCAACATTGTTTTTAGTCTTGAATTTCTGTCCATGTTTATAGTGACTCATCTATTTTGTAATATTTGATCAGAGGAAAATGGATCTATAATCCATCTTAGTTTTAGATATATTCGAATTTCAGTATATTCAATAGAGATGTCTACTAGCAAAACAATATTCAAAGCTAATGTTCCTATTTAGCTTACCATCACATCTCATTTTTTAAATTCTGTAACCTATTGATATTGTAAGAGCATATTTCAACCTCTAGAACTGTCACTGACATCTAAGTTTCCCATAAAATGATATTCTTAATCAGCAAAAATCAAACTGTATTTTTTATCCCCTTAAAACTTAACAAATCTGAACAAAATTATTAAAGTCATACTCTTGAAGCACACCTGAGGCCATCTCTACCCCCTATTTGATGAAGGGTCAATCTCCCTACCCCTTGGGGAAGCCTACCCATTCTGAAGACTGGTTTTAATTCTGTCATATCAGCCACTATCATCGGTTTCATGGGAGACAACTGATCAAATCTGTAACTAAAGATGAGTGGTTTTGACTATTTGTTCACTACTCTGGAAATAAATTAATATTCTGGTCAGATTTCTTTAGCCGAGAAAAAGGCAGGAGGGGAATCTGTAGGTTAGAAGTATGTGTTACCAGTTCGTGGATTCATCATTGGGAAACAAAGAAGGTTTATTAGATTAGCAATAAATAGTTTTATATTGGTCATAGTCACTTGATCTTTCGGAATACTAACCAAATATTATTGCTGCTGGAGTGATTCTCTAAATAGTACATCTTCTCTTTTCTAAGCTTGTTATGCCTCAGTGATTATTTGTGTTTTTTATCTGTTTGTCTCTGAGTGTATGAATCTTTTCCAGGTCAGCAAGTTACGTTTGTCCATGAGTTTATGCATCTTTTCCAGGTCAGCAAGTTATCTGTTTGTCATGAGTTTATGAACCTTTTCCCAGGCAATAAGCTAGGTTATAACACATCTATTTTTTTCTCTTGACTCTCAAGAAAAGTTTGCATGTCAGAAAATGTAGAATCCAGAGGTCAAAATCCCACATCTGTGGCACCATTTTCTTCAATTACAGCTCATCAGTTACAAAGTGGTTTGCGTTCAAGGCGGGGGGGGGGGGTGATCTGCACTTGACATTTACTATTGTGTTGCTTGACTAAAAGAAGTGGGAGATGCCCATATGTATGGACTTTACTGCTGAGAAAAGGGTTGTCTTTTATCTCTTCTTGTTGCAAACGTAAAAAGGAAATTCGACCATCGACCCACATAGCGGCGAGTAGAGGTGGCCATGAGATTTGCCTCTCTGATACAGATGGGAATATCTAAATAATGTGCATGTGTATTATGCAAAATACAATGTATGTTTACATTTTCTGATGCAAATAGTTCTCAGATATCGTTGAATGCAATGTTTGAAAATGGAAAATGTAATAATCAAATAAAACAAAAAAGATTTGCTTCCCTCTGCGTTTCAACCAGAATTTTGATCATAGCTTCAGGAACTATTATTACCTTCAGGCTTATATTCTTGATGTTCTTCAAGAGTCTTGACCTTGACCTATCACTTACTCTTTTCATGGTTTCTCACCTATTTCTGGGTCATTTGATGTATGTTGTCTCCCAGCACTACCATTAGTATGGGGTGTTGAACTATTGTCTTTTATGTTATCTTTTAATATATTTTTCTCGTCGCATGGCAATTTTATTGAATTTTTTATATGTTCAATTGAAGCTTTAAGAAGGATTTCCATGTTCTTAGGTGGTAGTTGCTGAATCCCCAACAGTATTTTGGATATTTCACTGTGTATAGTCTTCGTCTCTCTCTATCCTGGAGAATGTTTAAATACAATTGTTTTAGGCCACAAAACAATCTTGTGAGTTTCAAATAATATTGATTTTCTGTCATAGCTCTAATTTCTGCAAAATGTTATTTATTAGTCACATAAAGGGTTTTGGTATCTTATGTAAGTTTTATAATAGCTGTTCTAAGAAATAATGCCAGACGATCCATCTACTTCTCTCTTGTTAGGGAAAACAATTTAGCAAGAAACGTTAATTTCAGTACATGTTGTATATTTTTAACGTTTAGGTTTCAAATTGTGTCCTTTTCCTTTTTAGATTTATTTTGTCCAACTCTATTTTCCCCTTAGGCTAACTTCAGCCTCAGAAGGTCTGAGGGGTTAAGGTGAGTAGGACTGAATTGTGGAATAAAGATTTCACTAGGGTCAGCAATTACTGGTTTTAGATAATTGGTGTAGCCACTCACCTGCCTGTTAAGACTTAATCTTAGTAAGAAAGACGGAGATGGATTGAAAAGTCATGCTTTTCTCCTCTTCTATAAGCTCAAGCCTGTTACTTATTTGGAAGCCTTCTTCTTTTGGGTTTATAATTTGGCCTTCAGTCGATACTCCAGTAAGCATATGCTGCATGCTAGGTATAAGACCAGGTGCTTTTATTTCTATTCCATAATTAATTTACCCTAAACCAGGTCTCTGCTATAATTGTAAGTAGTTTTGGGGTTTATGTAAAAGGTCAGCCCTTCTCTTCTTTCTACAGTACTTACATAATATAAATTGTGGATCAGAGGCCTTAAAGGTACAAGGATCTTAAAAGCAATCAATAGACATCCAAATAAAATCTGAGGCGATACATCACTGTGTCCTCATGCAATGTGAGTGTGCTCCTCCCCTCTTGTGAAGAAAAGGCAGAGAACAAAAAAGAGAAGCTAAAAACCCAAAATACCCATAAATGCTTCCACGTCCCCAGCAGTCGATCGACACAGAGATTAAAGTTGTTCAGCCTCAGCACAATCACTCTGTTGTAGTCATGCATGCTTGTCCTGCCAGTTCTTCATTGTTCCCGAATCATGTAAAACCAATGACAGTGCAGGCACCAATAGCCCCCTCATCAGACAAGTGGTACTGGAATATTACTGATCAGAAAGCTTCCTTAAGTATATTCCTGGTGCCACGCAGGAGATTCACCGCTTCTCCTCTGTTCATTAGCATCTTCGCCCCCAACATGCTGAGTTAACATCTGGAGCTATGCTGAATTGCCAGTCACTGAATATAAAGCAACTCATTACGTTTCCATCCAAAAACACATTTTGTGGATGGCTTTCACACATTCAAGCATCTTTTTGTGCCAAAGTGCCCGAGAAACAGATAAAGAATGTGTGTATGCGCATGAAGTGTGTGTGTCTCTAGTTTTGTAAGCCTCCCCGACAGTGTTCCTCTCTATGGGCAATCAAATATGAAGGAACGTTCTTGGTTCCAAACAGGATTCTATTTGAATATTTATGAGTTCATATTGATAATGCCTTTTAGGTCATCACTAATAATTATCGTGCCTTGTGTGGTCTCTGCTCTAACAGATATTATTTGTTAAGAGTTAGGAATCATCTCCCCTGATTCGATGCAGCTTTTTTTCTAATCTAAAAGATTTAAGTCCCGTGCTATTTGCTGATAAGATATTTAGTGGAGATGCAAACATCTTTACTTTCCTAAACCTAAATACAAATACTCCACGTGTTTTCCGAAACATTAGCACCATCAATCTAGCAAAAAAAGGCAAAAAGGGTTTTGTTCCTTCTCTGCAGCTTTTCTATACAGGAATCAGGATCGTTCCTGAGGAAATTGAGAGTTCCCTAATAGGAGTATTTTTGAATACCCTGCACGGAGATACAATTTGGAAAATGTATAATTCAATTTATTAATGATAAAATTAACTCCTGTTACTTTGAACGAGATCAAACGGTAATAAAAAAAATCAGCAGCAGTACGGCCTGTGGGGTCGAGGAAGGGGGAGAACTTATAAAATGCATGCAAGTACATTTTCATTTTCTTCAGCTCTTTCACCTAGAGTAGAGTAGTTTTACATTTGTGTAGGGTCCGTAGGCTAACATGTCATGCATGTGGCCTCAACAAATGAGGTAGGAAGATCAATATTTAGCTAATGGTTGGCCTTTTTTATTTTTAACAGATCAGAGAGTAATTTTATTTCATGTCAATTATAAACTTTAGCCTGCTTTAAAAATACCTGCCATCAATTTTAAACGGGTTGTTTTGTTTCTTGTTTTCCACAATGACTGTATTTTAAACCTCATTAGGATTTAGTTTAAATCAAATCTACAATAAAGATATTGGCTACATATGTAAAAGTCAGCAAAGGCTGAGGCAATTATGACCTTTTAAGTGTTTAATTTGAAGGTGAATAACTTTGGTACCAATGATAAATCCTCCCAAAGTAATCTTTTATGTTTTAAGGCTGCAGTTTCAGTAGTGTATTCGGTCCTGCAGCCTGACTGTTAACGTGTAATAATCATAGTTTTAGACACACAAATATCAATGTTTTTCTATAGCCATGGCAGGTTGGAAATGGATCTGAAATTAGAGAAAAGGGTGAGGTCCAGATAGGGCTTTTTTTCAAATAAAGATCACTTGGTGAGTCTTTGGTGAATCAGATAACACTCTTGCGAATAAGCAGCCTCATTCTTGCTCAAAAGGTAGACACTATTCTTGAGGCACTTGGCCAGAAGACAGAGCAGGTAGCATCTGGTGGAGTCTTGTTAAGTAATACTCAGAAATAGTCTATTAATTTTTATAAGCATCCCTCCTCTAGGAGTGCATTTAATGTTTGGGACAATGTTAAATTGTACTAGGCTTAACTAGATCCCCTTGCTCCTCAATGCACAATAATGCAAACAGCCTACAAAGAATCAAACTTTCAGCAGTGGCAAAGAATTTAAAATGCATGTGTTCAAATAGGAGGTCCAATTTAAAAATCATTTTAGCATAGGAAATCAAATTTGAAATCATGCTAAGATATGCAGTTGTCTTGCAAGCTTATTTTGAACAAGAGGGCCAATGCAGAACTAACTCTGTTTGAGAGGCCGGTTTTCTCAGCTCAGTGGTCCGTGGGTCCAACAGCAGTACTACACAGGTTTCTCATTCTTCAAGAACTTTTACTACTCTGACATCTAAGAAGGTTTTAGGTTAACTAGGGATTTAGATGAAGCTATTTAGATGGTAGTCTCATAGAGGGAAGAATCATCAACAGGTATAACCAAAACACTGGCCTTTGAGTTGCTTCCTCTGTGGTATGTAGTTTAGGACTTAACCTAAGCAACTGTGGAAGGGCTTCCCCAGTTTGTGTTGGAGGTGGAAGCATTGGCATACCCCTTCAAATACAGCAGGCATTCATTAAACGTATTATATTTTAAGACAAAATGACTGGTGCTAGCCACAACAGAGGATGAGCTGCGGGGGGTGTCTCCTAGTTATTGCTGGCTGAGAGACAGGCACTCGTTTTTAGGTCTCGCCTATGCTGGGCACATGCGCTTCATAGGAGGAGACCTCTTGAAATCGATTTGGTTTTTCACCCAAAAGCGTGCACGCTTTGCATTGCTTTCAATGGCAACGTGTGCACGTTTGGAGATTCCCTTGCGGGAGCGAGCTTTGGCGACATCTGTTTATAATTAACTTTCAAACAGATCGTGCCCCTGCTCGCTCCCGCAAGGGAAACGCTTTGTGTGCTCTTGGCTGCCCTCTCCCACTCCGTCTGTTCACAGTGAGCCCTCCGGCGCGTGCGCCTTTCATCTCATGCCTGGTGCACCCGCTGTGCCCTCGCACAGTTCTGGGGGAGGACTGGGTTCAATGGAAACTGATCCGGTACCTCTTTTTTCCATGAGCACGGAGCGCCAGAGGAGGTATCCCATGGGGCCTTTCTCCACATCTTCTGGGTGAGCTTTAACTTTTTGAGCTGCAAAGACTTTAGCTTAAAGTTAATAGTATCTTGCACCATCAAGCGTGTATTGGTTGGGATAGTTCTGTTTGGCATTTCATTTGTGAAGTTGACATTTTTGAAGTAATTGTACCTTTGCTGTCGGCGGAATTAATCTTTTAGGGTTGGAGGTCTCAGAGCTTTCGCGTCGCTGGACCGCTCCACGCTCCCTCACGCTTGTTGTTGCTAACAACCAGGCTCCGTCTGTTCACCATGAGCCCTCCGGCTGGTGCGCCTTTCATCTTGTGCCTGCCTTGTCAGCCGTGCCCTCGCGCAGTTCTGGCAGAGGCCTGGGCTCAATGAAAACTGATCCGGTACCTCTTTTTTCCGTGAGCACGGAGTGCCAGCTGAGGTATCCCATGGTGCCTTTCTCCACGTCTTCTGGGTGAGCTTTAGCTTTTTGAGATGCAAAGACTTTTGCTTAAAGCTAATAGTAGCTTGCGCCATCAATCGTGCATTGGTTGGGATAGTTCTGTTTGGCACTTCATTTGCAAAGTTGGCGTTTTTTAAATAAGTGTACCGTTGCGGTCAGCTGAATTAATCTTTTACGGTTGGAGGTCTCAGAGCTGTATTGAAGTATCAGGCCATTTGATTTGGGCACATCTATCTAAAGCAGGGCATGCTACAGTCCTCTTTTTGCACCGTAGGTAGTTTGACGTACTTTCTGTTTTTTATTACCACGTTATTTCCACCAGTTAAAGCTGAAAGGTGTGCAATGAACACCTGTGTGTGCTCGCAGAACGAAACGAACGTGAACGTCCTTGGTCACATGCACCAACAGACTCCAAGCGCACTGCGGACAGGGGTGCAGCTTGCATGTCTTAAGACCTGGAGCAAGCCAGGACAATGGTCCCTGCAACTTCTCCTATAATGGTAAGAAAACATCAATTATCAAGCTTCAATGGCCTCCACATGCCTCTCGGCCTTCTGCCACTGCACCTGCTGCACCACTGGTAACTACGCCCCTGACCACAGAACCATTCCGGCACCTTGGGGGGCACTATTGAATGCAATAAAACCGTACATCACACACAACCAGACACAAGGTCCACCTCTTTGGGTGCAGTCAATGCAAATCCCACAACCATAGAGGATGTCCGCCTTCCTAAGGTTATGCAAGGGGTAGACACAAGCTACACAAATGCACTTGAAATATCATTAGAGTTGTGATCAACACTTCAGATTAAACCCATACAAAAATGACATCAAGATTGATAGTTTCGGCTTGGATTTCAAAATGGCAGCAGAGAGCTGTTTGCGGGGTGACCACCGCTACATTTATTATTGACTCAGCATATCCATAACCCAATCGGATATACTTTGTCTCATTACCGATATAAGTCTGGCTTCAGCCTGGGGTTGTAAGATTCAGCTTTTTTAAGTGTTTGGGTGTTGCCTCCACTTCTGTCCAAGTCTAATGGCACATCAAATGTTCATTGCTTTGTGCTAATGTGGTAATATTATGGGAACATCTCGGCTGCAAAAAGTATTATATTATGGGCAAAGAAACTTCAACAGGAGCAGAACACAGCTGCTAGTGTGCCACAATGCATTAGTCACTAAAAGTGTGTAAACCCTATCCTCAATGACATACCGTGCTACATAGTGAGATCACAAGTGAATTTACAACCTCCTTCCTGGCAATGCAGGGGTGGAATCCTGAATGCCTGCAGAACTGAATTCCTCTCTAACAAGCATTGGCATAGCCATTAGGTCTCGCCTTTAGGACCTTATAAGTTTTTAGCCATGCAAAAGTTGATGTTGTTGCACCAAGGATATTTTGCTGGATAACTAAACACTTATAATGTCCCAAAGGCAAAACCAATTGGCTGTGCCAATGCCTGTTGTTTCTGAGGTCAGCTTATATACCGGTTGGCATGACTGTGAAAGTAAGGAGAATCTTCAATCGAGAAGTAATAACTACTGCTATCCAGGACCAAGATGTAATTCTTATTTTGATGAATCCATTATTTTCCTGTATATGAAGAAGAGTAACAAGGACTTTCCCTGCCCTTCTTGCTTTTAGGACAACAGGAAACTTCAAACACTATCAATCTGATAGCTACACCCTTGTTAATTCTGATAACTTAGGTCCTGATTACGATTTCGGCGCATAGGTTACTCCGAAACAACAGTGACGAATATACCGTCCGCCGAAATCTAAATACCATTATATCCAATGAGATTTAAATTTTGGCGGGCAGGATATCAGTCACCATTGTGATGGTGACCCATGCCTTGAGATCGTACCCAGGCCCTTAGTTCTCATAAGGATTATTGTTGGACTATTTTTATAAAAGACTACCTATAAGATAAATGTATTCTGAAACATACAGTGTTCACTGCATCCCTCCATGAGACAAACTCCTTGTAGTTCAGCGATGGATGGTAGGAACCGAGTGTTATATAGTTAATGCAATGTTAATGATATTATTGAGGTGAAAGTGTTGTATGAAAGGAAAAAAAACAAGGTAATAAAAATACTGAAAGAAAAATAGTAAACCAAATATGCAGTTGGCGAAGGAGTGGCCAGAAAGAGGTCAAAACTGGCACAGGGAAATGACCCGTTATGTATCCATCCAGAATGCCTTGAAAAAATAAAGTATACTAATAATTTAGAACCACGTATGACTGAGTTGTACAACTTTTTGTAAGTAGCATATAAAATAACAAATATATACGATTTATCTCTAACGCATTTCTTCTTCCCCTGGGCACCGACAATTATTTTGTTTTGAGGAAGGAAAAGGGGTCCTTTGCAAAGCAATCTTCACAACTTGTTGGCATGGGTTACAAGACAGCTCTCAGATTACACAGTCAAATGGATGCAACAGGAAACCTGAAGCAACATAGATCAGTAAAAAGGTCAAAAAGCCACTAAACCACAAGGCTATCTTGGCTGGAATGCACTGCTTATGATGAGAAACTTGTAAACAGGGGAGAGGTTCCCGCTTATACTTGAGGTGCCACGCCCTCTTTTAACCACATTTTCTTTTTTTTGTTCTAACCTGTGTTTACGAATCTCATCCAATTGTTGAGTCTCATTTTCCAACGTTTGTCAACATAATAATGTTTCGAAAAGTATGGCTTGCTACCATGAAAAAATGTTCATGTTGAGAATAACAAAGGCTCTGAACAGTTATTCTCATCTAAATGAATACACATTATTAGTTTTCTTCGGGGTCTGCGACCAATGAAACTTTTTCTAAGCACTTTATACTACTATACTCGGAGGACTACAGAATATTACTAACTGCAGAAACAAAATGTACAAAAGTGCGGATTTCTTTTTTTTTTAAACTGCAAAGTTGAAAAATGTGTTCTAAAATAAATGTTTACCTTGTAATAACAGATTTTTTCCCCAAGGCCTATGTAAAGCAATTGAAAATGTGAGCCCTCTAAAGCTTATGTTTCACCATCATGCTCCTAGAACCTTCAAATGTATATGACATCTCCAGATTCTGACAATTGTGAACTTCAATGATGTACTTGCTTCGGCTCTTGCACACTCGTAGCAATGTCAGTAAGACGTTACGATTTCGGAATGTAATTCTATGGAATGCATCGACCTGAGAAGGTTGAGTCTCTATTCGAACACGTGCCCCTAAAGCGACACTAAAATATATCAGCAGAGAGCACTCGAGCGTCTGCGTAGGGAGTTGAGGAATGAAACAAAGATTGTAATTTAAACGGGCACCTGGCTTTCACAAGGGTCCGCAGAATCTTCCAGTCAAACGTTCAGCCTGACAGATTAAAACAAATAGTCCCACTAAGAAACATTAATTGTCGGACTTCCGGTCTTACCGAGACCTAAAAAGAGGCATTGCACACTGCTAAAACCTCACTCGCAGGACCTTCCATCGTGCACTGCTCCAAGGGGGGTGGAGTTCTGGACTTTTTGGTTCCGTCCAGAGGTGTCAGGGAACAACACCCAAAGACCCCGGAGTTCCACCTGCCTTGGTGCGCAAATGAACAGAAACACGGGCTTCTCGGTGGTGGCGTCAAAGACCAAAGGTTTATTACTGCAGGGACACAGAAGTCACAGAAACTACGCATGGGCAGTAACCAGGAGCCTGTTCGATTTGTACATTGAGGGTTGCTCCTTATATACTAAAAATTGTGCTTCAGGCAAATATTTCACATGTCAGTACATTCCCAAACCTTTGTGTCTTAAACAATAAATATTTGGCGTTACACAGGAACTGTCGATAATATCTGATGCCAAACATCACGAAGAGGGGTTCCCACTAGCCCATCACAATCCCTTGTCAATATTGCATTCAAGAGCCGGACCGCCTCATCGTAAAGTTCGTTACCTCCCCCTAATAAAGGCCCAGAAGGAAAGGAGCAGAGCCAGGTGCAGAAGATAGGAAAGCGGGATAAGAGATGTTTGTGGGTTGTAAATGGGCAAGGCTACCGGCTTCGGCCGCCTAATCATGATCAGGACAATGGACACGGGAACCAGTTCAGGTGGACTGGCCTCGGGCAGAGGAGGCAGCCTTTGTCGAGTCATGCAGCTACAGCGTGATCTGGTTTAAGGTACACGTGTCATGAAAGAGGTGAATCTCCGGCTAAGACTACGTGTCCTTAATCGAAATGAAGTGATCAGAGGTTATTGCGTATGTGAGGGCAAGAAACACAAAATGGCGGACATGATCTAAGATGGATGCCGTGGGTAGATCAGAAATGTGTTCATAACAGGAGTGTTCTTGCTCGTATCGTAGCGAAAACACCAGGATATGCTAAATGGATCATTTGCGGTTCGCCGATACTAATATTATGTATTTCCGACAATATTGAAAACACGGGTTCAAATCGTCACGGAACCTCAGACCCTCCTTTTGCCCTTACATAGGCAATTACTCAGTCTATATCAGAGTCTAGTTCTATACTCATCAGGTCAGTGACATGTTGTTGTATCATCATCCTTTCTCGTGCCTTTTCTCCAATTGCAGGTGGTTTCCTAAAACAGGTTGCAGCACAAAGACTACACAAAGCGGGACCACACTGGATAATTAGGCAGCATGAGAATAGGAATACTAAGATGACACCGATGACCATTAGAACCTTCCACCCCCATGCTGAGATCAGAGTCCAAAACCACTCCATAAAGGACCAGTTTCCCTTGTCTACATGTATAGAGTCGGAAATCTTGTGTAGCTTAGAGATCGCCTCATAGACTGTTGGAGCATTATTAGGAATAAAGACACAGCAGCTCGATTGGATCATTCTGCATACCCCACCTCGATCTGCAAGTAACCATACGGTTCTGCAACGTCATGAGTCTATCCGCCTGAAGCTCAGCTGTCAAATTGCTAAGGGCACCAGCAGTTTCAGTTATAGTAGATTCAACTACCCGTGTTAGCTGACGTATGTTTCTACTATTGGCCATAGGCCCCCAGAACGGAAGGAAGCCTTTGAAGAAGTCTCCAGCTTCCTGACCAGCAGTATCTTCCTTGCTGAAGACACCTCTCGCTATTCTGGTTCTGTGGTAATCAGATGAAGCAGTGTATGTTGGAGGCAACAATCGAGCAATATAGCATGAACCTGAAAAGTCAGCAGGTAACCATGTATATGCCCGGTCTCGACAAATGAAGTAGGTACCCCTAGCAGTAAGGAAGGCAGGGGAAGAGTTAGCCGGAAACACATAAGTCTCAACGCACTCACTCCTCCCTAGCTGAGCTCTCGGATTTCTCCCATTCCCTTGCAAACAGACCTGACCTCGGTGGGGTACGACCCAGATTGGAGTTGAGCTTTTACGCTTGCTTTCCCCTAAACTAAGGCGATACTCTGAAGTATTCCAACTTAAATACACTCGCAGTTCGTCTCTAGGGTATGATGGAGTATTATTGACATCCTTGATCATGTCAATAATTCCCTGGACTAAAGCTTTGTTGGCAGAGTTATATCTAGTGGAACGTGGTGGACGTGGAGGATAGGTCTCAAGGGCATAAGCAAAGATGGTTTGAAGGGCCTGAAATGATCCATTGTAGCTGAAAGGCAAAACCAGATAGGGAATACCTTTATCCATAGTGTGGGGTATCAAGCCACACACCCAGCAGTCTGTAGTGTTAACTACCAGTTGGTGTTGGTGCAAAAGCTGTACAAAAGTGTTGTTAATGAATTCTGAACGTCGGGCTTGCTCATGTTCAGGAAACGAGTGGAAAGAATGTATAGAAGAAACAGTAGAAGTAGCAGGATCAAGGGGAGGTACTGTGGTTACTGGCACAAAAATCAGATTTATACTAAAGACGATTCCACCCACCAATGTTGCTAAAATAATCAAAAATGTAATGGCACATTGCATCAAAAAGCATTTGCTACGAAGAATTCTGTAAAGTCTGTTTCTGCGAATATAAATCACATTTTCTCGTTGCAGCGCAGGAAGCTCCATCTTCTACAATCCGCTCGCGACCACTGATGATGTGTACGTAGATGAAAATGCCTCTAACAGCCCTGGGAGTTCCCAGAACCAACAGAAAGATCGACCTTGTGTCAGACCCCTGCAGATTCAAACTAGGCACACAGCCACGACCCTACGGCTACCCAGACGGCAAGGCAATTTAAAAAAACAATAAACAATAGCAAACTTCCTGGCTGAAGGCAAATGTTCAATGTATCAAAATCACAATATGCAGTTGCCTGCTTTATTTGTCCATGTTACGTTTTCTCAAGTTATATTTCTGTTTTGCAGGTACTGTCTGATCGGAAAATAGTGTATCACTAGCAGCTGTTGCAGTGTTTAAGTTCGCAGATAGCAAAGTTTCTTCTGATGCTGGAGACAAATGTTCAGTGTTCAAAGGAGTCTTTTCAGGAGGAGAGTCAGGTTTTGAAGTGTCAGTAATCAATTCGGCATCGCTGAAAGAGATGAACTTCGGTGTGCTTTCAGATTCGGAGGCACCAATTCCTTTCTTTACCCAGTCATCATAAGGGAGCGGCAGGGGTACACGCTTTACATGTGACGCGTGTACCCAGTGTTTGTGGCCAGCTACACGAACTGCTGTCCTCGTTGCCAGTAAGATCTGGAAGGGCCCCACAAATCTTGGTTGAAGGTTCTTCGTCCTCGCGAAGTTCTTGATGACAACCAATTCTCCTGGTTTCAGCTGATGCCCTGGACTCTCCGGAGGTTTTGGCAAAGCATCGAAAACCTGTTGATGAATAAGACTCAATTTAGCAGTCAAGTCGTAAAGGTAGTCTATCAACATAGGATATTCCAGCTGTCTGAACTCCTTTGGCCTTGGCACCCCCCAAATATTGGCAGGACGACCAAATACAATCTCGTAAGGGCTAAGCCCTACTCGAGAATGTACAGTCGCTCTTGTGGATAACAGAGCCAAAGGCAGTGCATCTGGCCAGGCTAAACCTGTGGATGCTTGTATTTTAGCTATCTTCAGTTTGAGGGTACCATTGTAACCCTCCACCAAACCAGCTGACTGGGGATGGTTCGCACTGTGGAATTTTTGTTTCAAACCTAGGCCTGCACATACACTCTGCATAACTTTCCCTATAAACTCACTTCCGTTATCTGACCATACAATCCGTGGCATTCCAAATCTAGGGAAATATTCTTTGAGAAGAATTTTGGCAGTTGATAAGGCAGTATTGTCCTTCAGTGGATATGCTTCTATCCACCTGGAAAAAGCACAAACCACCACTAGGACATATTTTAAATTATTACAGCGGTCCATGTGAATGAAGTCTAACTGTATCACTTCGAAAGGGCAGGAAGGAGGAGCGAAATGACCAGCAGGAGTTGGAGTTCCCTTGCCAGGATTATGCATCAGGCATACCATACAGTTTTTCACCACTCTTTCTGCACACTTACTGATTCCCTCATTTTTCCAGACTGGAGCCAACATCTTACAGATACCTTTAGAACTTATATGTGCTACTCCATGCGCCATTGTCACTACTGCAAGCACATACGCATCGGGCAACATCCAACGCTGCTGCTCTGTCAAATCAATCCAACATCCATTCGAGTCCAACTTGCCCGTACTCTCTCTCCATACACGTTTCTCTTCCTCAGTTGCTTCTTTCTGAATCTCTTTCACACTTTCCATTGTGTCCTCACACATTCCAGACTCAGCGATCCATCTTGCAGACGTTGCAACATACATTCTACTCATCATGTCTCTAGCTGTCTGTTTAGCAATTTCATCAGCAAAAGCATTCCCACGACCAACATCATCCGTGATTGCTTTATGAGCACTGCACTTTACAATTGCAACTTCAGTCGGCAAGGTTAGAGATTCCAACAAGTCGTTAACTAGCTGACCATGTTGAATCTTAGTCCCATGGGACGTAATGAAACCTCTTTCTCTCCACAAGCGGCCAAAACTATGGGCCACGCCAAATGCGTACTGACTATCTGTAAAGACATTCACTCTCTTGCCCTTAGCTAAAACACATGCTCTCGTTAGAGCTATTAATTCTGCAGCCTGGGCAGAATTCTGACTCACTCTTGCAGTCTCTACAATCGTCTTCAAAGTCGTTACTGCATAAGCAGCAGTCACATCACCATTCTCCAATTTAAAACATGACCCGTCCACATACAGCGTTTCATCTGGATCTGATAATGGAGTATCCCTCAAATCAATGCGTCCTTTTGTCTCTTCCTCCGTTTTGAAACAGCAATCATGTGGCTCGGAATCACTCGACTCTTGATTAGCCGGCAACAACGTTGCTGGATTCAATACATTACATCTTTTGATCTGAATATGACTCGCTAGTAATGTCAGCTCGTAACCAGATAATCTTGCACTAGTAAGGTGTTGTGTCTTAGTTCGGTTCATGAGTGTGTCCACTGCATGAGGAACCATGACCACTAGCATGTTGTTCATTACCAGACCAGCAGATTGTCGAATGGAAGCCGCAGCTGCCTCTGTAGCCCTCAAACAACTAGGTAACGCTCTAGCTACCGGATCTAATGTTGATGAGAAATACGCACAAGGGCGTTGTTTATCACCAAATTTCTGTGTCAGGACACTCAACGCGCAACCTTCTCTCTCGTGAACGTAGAGCGTGAATGGCTTACTGTAATCAGGTGTACCCAATACAGGAGCTGAACACAAGGCTTTTCGTAATTCAGTAAAACTCTCTTGACATTCATCAGACCATGGCACCGGACTCGGAACACTTTTCCCAGTCAAAGCTACCAATGGTTTCGCTAAAAGAGAAAAATTTGGAATCCACTGCCTACAGTAGGAGGTAATACCTAAAAAGGCACGTACTTCTCTCTGTGTGCGTGGAACACTCATTTGCGTTATTGCTTTTATTCTTTCTGGGGTCAACTTCCTTCCCTCCTTTGACAAGAGATGACCTAGGTAGGTCACTTCTTGGCAGCAGTATTGCATCTTGGAAGGTGACACTTTGTGATTCAAATCAGACAAATGATGCAATAACGATACTGTAGCTGCTTTGCAAGTTTCCTTGTCATCGGCAGCCACTAAAAGATCGTCTACGTACTGTACTAGGGCAGAACTTGGAGGAAGGACAAAAGAATCTAACTGGCTTTTTAATGCTTGACTATAAATAGACGGACTTTCACAGTAGCCCTGTGGAGCGCGTTTAAATCTGAAACTTCGACCTCCTAGACAGAAGCCGAAAATATCTCTGCTTTCCTCGGCTATCGGAATGCTGAAAAAGGCATTCTTCAAGTCGATGACTGAGAACCAAGTGGCTGTAGCAGGAATCAATGTTAACAATGCAGTAATGTCTGGAACCACAGGCAATTGTGGAACCACAATCTTATTAACTTCTCTAAGGTCTATGACAAACCTGTACACTGGAGGTTTCGTAGGATCAGTTCGTTTCAAAATCGGCAATACAGGACTATTACAAACATTTCCTCGAGTTTCTTCAACCACACCTTTTTTAATCAAATCTTGCACAATCAATAAAAGTGCACGTTCTCCTTCACTAGATATTTTATATTGGGGAATTCTTGGAAATTTTACATTTGCTTTCAAAGTTACTACATACGGTGGTATTTCTAAAAGGCCTACATCATTAGGACCAGTCGCCCAAAGAGAATCAGGGAGTGAGCGCAGCTCTGGCGGGAGTGCATCCATTGACAAGTACATCGGAGAAGTGATTCTTTTACCCAAAGTAAGCTGTACCCCTTCCGGAGAACAGTACAATGTCGCATATAGTCGTTTTAACAAATCTAAACCAAGCAGATTTTCATTACAACCTGTCGTCAAAATCAAGGGTGCTTTTAATTGACACGGTCCAACAGAAATAGACAAAGGACCAGATATCGGGTTGTAAACAGGGGCGCCTGAAAAACCTACAGAAACATTTGTTGAGCCAGACAAAGGTGCGCCAGGGAGTTTCGCATGAATGATAGAACTTTTTGCGGCACCAGTATCCAACAGAAACGGTTCGACTACACCTGATGTTGCTACTGCGACATAAGGCCCACTCTGATCCACTGGAACTGATACTACTCCCTCTCTCTGTCCATGGCTGTCCTAGTACCCATTTTGCTGAAATCCCTCATCCACTTCACAATAATCTTCAACAAGATATTGCTGAGATCTATTTTGTTGAGCTGACTGTCCATTTCGTTGATCAAAGTGATTGGAGGGACGATCATTTGTTTGCGGAGGCATAGCACTTCGCCCTCGACCTCTAGAAATCTGCACAAAACCACCACGACCTCTCTGAGCTGCTGCAGCATTATTTTGCGCTAAGATCGGACATTCATTTTTGTGGTGACCCTCTTTCTTACAGTACGCACACTGGTTCCACTGATATTGAGGTCTGGTTGAACTATAATCTGTCCTCTGATACGAATTCTGTTGCATATTAGTCTGATTCGTGCGAGGCGGATACGCCTGCTGTAAAAGAACTTTAGTCTTTAAATCTTTCGTTTTCTTCTCTGATTTTTCCTTTTCCTCTTTATCCCTATTTTCGTAGTACTGTGCAGTTGCAAGTATTTGCGCAGTTGTAGAAACAGCCCACGCACTTTCTGAATCCTTTAGTTTATTGCATAACTCAGGTAGCAAATTATGCACAAATTTATCGACAAACAGTCTCTGTCCTCCTTCAGTGCTCATATCCTGACCACTATGATCTACAAAAGTCTCTTCGAACCTCGTGAAGAAGTCGGAGACACTTTCATCTTTCTTTTGCTTGCATGCGGATAATTTATCCCAATTAACACGCAACGCAGGCATCAGAGTCTTCATTAAGTCAATTATTCTACCTGGAAGATTAGCAATTAGGGGTTCGGGTTTTGCACCACCCGTTTGCTGACCATCCGCTGCAGTGATAGCTGCCCAATCACCACCTAAGGCTGCTTGATGATCCTCCCTACGAATTTTAGCCCACACTGGTTGTGGAACTACATTTCCAAATAACATATCGATGTCCGCTAAGTTCATTATACAAGCCTCAACTGTCTGTGTTAATTCCTTGTAATATCCAGCAGGATTTTTACGCGGATCTGGCAAGGCCTGTTTCACCGCTAGCACTTCAGCTCGCTTCCATGGAATGTGTATCCACACTCGTTGGAACTGTGCTGGAGCAGCTGCAATACCCGCATTATCATCACGTTGTATTGCTTCGCGCCAGATTGGAGGAACCTCCCTCATAGGATATTGGCGACTTAGCTTCATTTTACCTTTCTCTAAATCTCTCGGCGAACGAAGAGATGGATCAATTCTAAAACTCAAAATAAGTTCCATCGCTTCTTTTATATTATCGCCCACTATCATTCCTGCAGCAAACTCTTTCTGAATTTTAATTAAATCTTCCAAGTCTGATTCAACATCATCTTCCTCTATTTCCTCACGTAACAACGAGCACATCTCATCAAAGACGTACCGTTGCGTTGGTTCCTTCCACTGCATAAACGTGTCTAACACATCTCTCGTACTATATCTTCTACTTTTCGTAATCCATCTGAGAGCCGTGGAATCTAAAACTCCCCGTTCTTCAGTACTTGGTAGCTGACTACGTCTCTGAACTGAATCAGGAGTAGGAGTCTTAATTAAAGATTTATATAAAGGAGACAGTATATTAGCAACAGAATCAGTTATTTTTCGACGTACAGAAAGTGGAGTTAATACACTTGCAGACGTAGAGAACACAGTAGAGGTAGGAACAGATAGCGAGGCAGTAGGAGTATCGAGAAAAATAGTTTGGGAAGTAGTAGGTGTAAGCGATACAGATACAGGTATAGAAGACGGCAACCCAGGAAGAGGAGGAGCCGTAGGAATATTAACATTAACCACAGGAGGAACAAGAACACCAGGTTGTCCAGCAACCGGCAATTGAACATTTGGCACAAATTGGGCCGTAGCACCTTGTGCATACGGTGGAGGTGACCGTAACAGATAAGACAACAGAGGATCGTTTTCGGGATCCTCCAGTATCTTAGCTGTTTTCGATGGCAAGGCAGGGTAGCACTTGTCAATTGCTAAATTATGCTCTCTAATTGCTACATCTATAGCCTTTTCGCACTCATTATCTTGCAACTGTTTAGTTGCTTGCTCTAGAGTTAGCTCTTCTTTCTCTTTCTGTTCTCTCTTCAACCTTTTTATTTCCCTCTGTTTGGACTCTTTTCGCCAATAACGGAAAGAATCAAACATTGCCGGCCGGGCTTTCTTACTAAACAATTTCGCTTCTAAATTATCAAGAATCTCGGGTTCAAAACTACCATGTAGTGGCCAACTAAGGACACCATCCTTCTTAGTATAGCGGACCCACACCTCATTATAGGATATAGGACCCACACCATGTTTACAATATAAGTCATAAAGGGGAGTCCCAATCGGAGGAACCAGACAGGAATCCTCCAACCGTGAGTCATGGTTGCAACCGAAACAAGACAACATTTTCCGACTTACCATTTTCAATCCGGAACACAAAACAAACAAAACACGGAACAAATATGTGCACTCGAACCAAGAACTTAGGCCTACCAAAACCAAACTAATGTATCGATACCCAAACTGAACCAAATAGATTATCGTAACCAGAACAACTAGTGATAATCTTACGAAACCAAACCAAACCAAGAACCGATCAAGGATTTTAACAATCCTCACAAAGTAACCAGCTAGCTATCACTAAATACTTAACTGAGGCACTGAAGACGTCACCAAGGAGAAACCCGTCACGTTTCGCTGTACTAAGGGCTGCACCTCGGGTCCAAGACAGGGCGACGGTCAAGGCAACGGCCCACTGCAGCCGTCCTGAACGGGAACCCTCGTGGAAGAGAACTTCGGGCCACTTTTGCGATATGCCGGGATCGATGAAGTGGGGCGCCTCCCTCGGAAATCTTCACACGAAGCTTCTCGAACTCTTCAGGCTTTTGGACCGGTACCGAATGACGTCGCCCCACGTTGGGCGCCAATTGGAGTTCTGGACTTTTTGGTTCCGTCCAGAGGTGTCAGGGAACAACACCCAAAGACCCCGGAGTTCCACCTGCCTTGGTGCGCAAATGAACAGAAACACGGGCTTCTCGGTGGTGGCGTCAAAGACCAAAGGTTTATTACTGCAGGGACACAGAAGTCACAGAAACTACGCATGGGCAGTAACCAGGAGCCTGTTCGATTTGTACATTGAGGGTTGCTCCTTATATACTAAAAATTGTGCTTCAGGCAAATATTTCACATGTCAGTACATTCCCAAACCTTTGTGTCTTAAACAATAAATATTTGGCGTTACACAGGAACTGTCGATAATATCTGATGCCAAACATCACGAAGAGGGGTTCCCACTAGTCCATCACAATCCCTTGTCAATATTGCATTCAAGAGCCGGACCGCCTCATCGTAAAGTTCGTTACCTCCCCCTAATAAAGGCCCAGAAGGAAAGGAGCAGAGCCAGGTGCAGAAGATAGGAAAGCGGGATAAGAGATGTTTGTGGGTTGTAAATGGGCAAGGCTACCGGCTTCGGCCGCCTAATCATGATCAGGACAATGGACACGGGAACCAGTTCAGGTGGACTGGCCTCGGGCAGAGGAGGCAGCCTTTGTCGAGTCATGCAGCTACAGCGTGATCTGGTTTAAGGTACACGTGTCATGAAAGAGGTGAATCTCCGGCTAAGACTACGTGTCCTTAATCGAAATGAAGTGATCAGAGGTTATTGCGTATGTGAGGGCAAGAAACACAAAATGGCGGACATGATCTAAGATGGATGCCGTGGGTAGATCAGAAATGTGTTCATAACAGGAGTGTTCTTGCTCGTATCGTAGCGAAAACACCAGGATATGCTAAATGGATCATTTGCGGTTCGCCGATACTAATATTATGTATTTCCGACAATATTGAAAACACGGGTTCAAATCGTCACGGAACCTCAGGGGTCTCACATTTTTCACATGATGTTAGGGTTCTGGAAACTCCGGCGGAAGAGTTTTCCTTTATGATTCTGAGGCACATAAAAGCACTCACTATATTTCTCTGCTCCAGGAATGTCGCACTTCTTAAAGTAGTATTCATGGACGGATCAGTCCATCACATCTGCATGGAAGCAAGGCGTGCACTGCAGGATTAGGCCGAAGAAGGAAGAACCGAAGCACTTAAACATGACAAAATCACGAGGAACCTCCAGAGCCTCGGCTATTTTATATGGAGCCAAGACGTGCACGCCTGCCCGTCAGTCAAAGGTTAACTGGACGTCTGTGGTCCTGTGCTAAAGTGGCTTTAAATTCAAGGTTGGTCAGGCTTGTAAATTCTGAGCGCTCCGGCAGAGTGAAGAAAGGAGGACACTGTAAAGAAGTGGGAACGGTGTGAATGGATGCTACAGTGGCACCCGCTGCTTTCTGGCCGGAGGTTTTAACCAGCAGACCGGGAACATGCATTTTCCCAAGTGAACTTCAACTGGTTTTGGCAACTTCTTTACTCGGGGTGAAGAATATTAGTAAATCAGGCCCCTCCTGAGCAATTCGAAAGTCTGTGCTGTGCTGTGCTGTGCAGCCCACCGCACTAGAGGCTCTTATTGAGCTGCTCTCTTGCCTGCCCTCTCCAGGCAAGAAGCAGTATTATCTGGGTGCAGGAATAGTTTGGTATATTAGTATTTAATGGTACAGTGAGCCAAAAGTCATGGTAGGATGACACACAAAATGACTTATAGAAACTCAAGCTGCACCTAACTGATGAGGCTCATCAAGGAGGAAACATGTCAGGGTAGCTGTTTAATGTTTTGCTATTTTTATTAGTTAGGCTTGGGCAGTAATGGCACAGTGAGAGAAACGCAATGGAAAGGAATGCAACGCATAGTAATTACAAGTGGTTAAGATTATTTCAAACAGCTTAACACATTGAACTGAGAGTGCCATGTATCTCAATCGCATCTATTTAATGATGGAGTCACAGCAAGCCCTTACCAATCTCTCCCCCCCCCACACCCCAACATTTTCCCTAAAAAAGAATGACTTTCTCTAGAAGAACAAGGTCACCAAATAAACCATCAGGCGGCTTCAGGTAGACCCATAAGTTGGATCTTGCTTCACCCCATCTTCTGCTCCTATGCGCCAAATTTCAAAGAAACAGCTTATTCACTCTATAGTGAGAGGGGCACACTGTGTTTGTTAATCCTTCAGACAAATGATCAAGTAGTGGCCTCCACCTTCCCTCAAATTGTCATGATGTCACCTTGACATAGATATCGAACTACCTCTCTAGGTGAAGGGTCTGTAAAGAGGACTCAGACCAAACTGTTTTGAAGGACTGTGCAGGCGAAATATCCTTGCTGCAAGGCAGTAGTGCTTCGTAAACATGTGCACTGACGCCCAGGTTGAAGTCAACGAGTTCACAGTCGTCCACGATTGACTGTGGCAACGTTTCCTTCAACAGCCAGTCATCTAGGTATAGGGATACGGATAGCCCGATCTTTGAAGATGGGCTGTGACCACCACTTTCCCTTTCATGTACAGCAGCGGGGCAAAGTATTGGCAAAAGCATCATTAAAGACTCAGAAGTAGCTGGCCCAAGGTGTAAGATCTCTGTAAGGATATTTGTTATGGTCACAACCGAGTGTACCTGTTGAGACCTCTACCAGTGCCTCAGCTGCCCTCCAGACCACCATAGCTAACTATGCACTTTCTTCACTTGGGAGCCAATTAGTGAATCAAGCTCCATTTCAGGTGAGGTATCAAGCCGACTGGCATTCTGCAAATCAATGTATACGGTATCATCGTTATAGTAAGGGGGAGCACGCCATCCCCATCACCACCATCGTTATCCACCTTCACATCTTTTTGTGCCCCCCGCTGCTTTGGCAAAGAATCTGAGTCAGAATCAAATTGATAATGGAGCCTGTGCCGATAAGTGTGACGTGGCGGAGGCACTGACTCAGAATCAGGTTGCATTACGATCGGTTGCGCTTTTATAACTTCATAGTGAGAAATTGGTTGGGCTCGGGCCGAAATCAGCTCATGGTCTGACATGGTCACCAGCACAGGGCCCTCACCTAGCACCACTGTAGCAGGGACCTGCATGGATCTTGAGGCTGGAGTAGTAGTTTGAACAGTCCCAGGGGACAGATAGTGCCAGGAATGGACCTACTATTGGTTACGAGACTGTGAAAGTAGGCCAATGCAATTGCATCATCGCGTCTATGAAGGATGCTATCTGCTGCAAAGTTGACAAAGACCTGGGAAACTGAGTGCATCGGGCTCAGCTGAGGAATAATTTTCGTGGCAGGAGACCTCAGAAAGGGTGTGACTACCATCATGACATCCTTGCAGATTCTCTTCAGACTCACAGTGGGAGTATGGGGTTGAGGGCCCAGACACCAAAGACACAACTTGTGAATTTCAGGGACCGACATCTGCTTCCTGCGCTCACCGCATGGTTTGAAACCTGTTGTTGTATGTGGAGATAACATTCTCTAATATAAGGCTGAAATTATTTAGAAGTTGTCGAAAAAAATAACAGGGTTGAGAGCAGAGCTCCCAATCTGCCCCAGAAAGCACAGAGAGAAAGGCACTGAATAAAAGAGTGGTGTTTATATATAGGTCTCCTCCAACACTTCCAGGGTGGTAAGGAGTCAGCACGGAGCTGCAAGGCACAACCTAGTGACATCCAGAAGCACTGCTAAGGAGGAACGTTTTCTGAATCGAGTTTAGTGCCTGGAAAATATTGTAAGGTGAGGAATCTTCAGTAAGAAGTATCCATCAGAAGTATTTGTATTGGCATGTGTCAAAAGGACATGATCGGCATGCAAAGCTATCTTACAGATTTCCTACTCTAAAGTTAAATGTTGTAAATCCACTGCTTAGTGGATCAGACAAGAAAATGCCTCAATACAATGGGCAAACAACAATGGCACCCCTGGGCACAACTACCTCGTGTCTCTACAAAGAGAAGTATATGAGAGAGATGACCATTCAGTGTGATTCTTGCAATAGCTGCGTCATTTCATCATTTCTTTAGCCAGATAATTGGGGGCCAGTGCCATCTGCTTTATTACCAGTAACAGAAAAGACAAATCTACTCTGTCAAAGGCCTTTTTGCATATGAAGATGGAAGCAAAGCCAGAATCTGTCTTTTATATGCACTCTGAAGTAAGTGAATAATGCGTCAAATATAATTAGGTTCCAGCCTTTTCATACTATTAGCAAGCAAGGATTTGGCCAGGGAGATACTCTTCAAATTGGAAGCCAAAATCTTCCTAAAGAGCTTGGCCTCCATATTAAGGAGGGCTTTGGGACTATAGAAAGAGCAGAGTCATACAGCATGACTCTGTTTAGGGAAAACCAAAACTGTTGCTTCTCGCATAGATTTTTCTTTATGTTACTAGTCCCAACAAATCATTTTAAAAGAACACGTACTATTGGAGTTATTTGGAAGCTACACACTACAACAAAATACAAGTAAACTCATCAGCTCATGGGCATTGTTAATCTTAAGGCTCGAACTGCCTTCTCGACCTCATCCTTAGAAATAGGACGGTCTAGTTCCTCCCTCAATTGCTACAAAAGTCTGGGTAGCTGTGCATTTGGCGTTATATCAATGTGCGTAAACCCACTTCTCGTATAAGCAAGCTTAATTCTTCTATCTTCTCTTTCTTCTTCTTGACAATGAAGGGGGCATTTCTTTTTTCTTACATAGTCTCTTTCTCGTCTAACCTGTACTGAAAAAATACATACCCACCTAATATTCAAACATGGATCCAGATATGTA
This sequence comes from Lissotriton vulgaris, assembly GCF_964263255.1. Taxonomy (NCBI): domain Eukaryota; kingdom Metazoa; phylum Chordata; class Amphibia; order Caudata; family Salamandridae; genus Lissotriton; species Lissotriton vulgaris. Next base: position 1,074,259,327 of record NC_141689.1, on the reverse strand, counting down.
AGAGAGCCTTCTTAAGAGAATCGAAAGTAATTCTGCCTGTTCAACGTCCCCCAAATAGAAATTCGTTTTCTGAGGAGAGTCATTAATGATGTCTCGCTATAGTCACCCCCAGTGGTTTCTACCCACCTTCTGTATCCATGCCACTCTCAACTTTCAGAGATGCTCCATAAGTATGATACGCTTTCCCCTTATTACCACCTTAAAAGCATCCCATACTACTCTGGGGAGATCTCTGTGCCATCATTCTGGAAAAAATAATATTTTAGTTTGTTTTGCAAACTCCTCTCTAAAGCCTGGGTCCCTTGGCATTAGAGGATGTAGTTTCCAAGATAAGGATTTAGGTTGCGTGAGCCCTATGCTCAAAAGAATAGAGGTAGGGGCATTATCCTAGGTCCCCAGTATACCAATTTCTGTCACATTAACCCAGAGACCCACAGCATTGCTCACCAGAATCTAAATGATACAAGAATACCATTGATGTACAGGAGAGAAAATGGTATAGGCAATGTAATCAATGTGGAATTCATGTCACGTCTCTTGTGTCAATTGCCCACAGCACACTCTCCTTTCACCAGACCTGTGCCATTGACGTGCCCAAAACGAGTTAAAATCTCCAGCAATTATGATGTTGCGTATTACAAATACTGTAAGTAACCTCAGGGAATCCTGAAGACGAGTATACTTGTCCATGGGGCATAGATCGGGGGTATGGATACAGTCCACACACCCAGTGAACCAATCAGTAGCAGATATCTACCATCCTTATTCAATTTACTACTAGTAATCATAAATGTGAGGGATCTTCACAGAAAGATTGCCACACCATTGTGCTTCGAAGAGTTAGAGTAGATTAGGCTGATAGAAATGTTCAAGCTCCTGATATCCCATCCACCTGACTCGGGTAAGCATACAATATCTGCCTGGATGGTCCGCAAATCCCTCCAAAATTGTACCTCTCTTTAGTGGCCTAATAAATCCCTTTCACATTTAGAGGCACAGTTATCACCATAAAAGAACAGATTGGACATTTTTCTCTTAATTAATTTAAATAATTTCAGAAGAGACTCCAGATTTTAGCCTTATAAGAGGCAGGTTTGTGTACTACTACTTCCACCAAGATGCAAGTAGACATGTGAACCTCAGAGGACCCCTTGTCCCCTTCACCCCTTTTCAATTCTTGCAAAGCCCTATCCTACGAAACCAAACAGGACAAAGCACAAAAAAACATAGTAGTTGAATATATAAACAACAAGTAATCCTACTATTCGAAACAGACCAGGACTGGCCCAAGTCCTCTGAACAGTATGGCCCAGTCTGAAACAGGCCCAAGCAGTTGTGATAGTTTAAACTAACAGGAAGAAACAGACCTCTCTCTTCAACTGTCCGCATATGGGGTCACACGAGCTCCCATAATCTGCAAATGGAGGAGAACTCTTTAAAAAAAAAACTTTTATGCTTACCTTCCTCCGCCCCGACTGAGTTGATCCATCGGGAATTGGATATCCATTTTTTAGATGATCTATTATTAATGAGGCTATTAATGCTATGGCGGTCGATATGGCTTCAGGAAGGAAAGGCTTTTAATAGATCTATTATTGAGGATTGTTTATCAATGGATAAATTCCGCAATATCCCCTGGTTAAAATATGTTGCCGACTGTTACTTAGAAATATTTAATATCAATGTATTGATTGACCCTAGTGCCGCATCTAAGATATCCAAAGTAGAGCTGAAAACTACATTCCTGGCACAAAAAGCTGGGAAACGGGTTTCAGCTTATGGTTCTATGTCCACAGTCATGTTTTACAGTAAACACAATACGAATGAAGGTTTCTGAGGTTACTTTGCTATGGTGACCAGGCCATCCCATAAGTTTGTGCTAACTACGTTGAGGTTTAGCGTAGCACATCACTTAGTGGCCCTGCCAAACCTTAAGCAACATCCAACTGGGCCCTGTCTGTGTGATGGCGTTACCAAACAAAGCACTTTGCACTTTTTATTGATTTGTAAACTGTACATGAATTTTCGATTAGTTTATTTGAAACCCATGTTTGTCAAATATGGCGAACGTACTGTTAATCAGGCGATGAATTTGCTATTTAACATGGAGTCTGCCGATATCTGCTTATTTACTGCCACCTTTTTAAACTGTTCTATTAAGGCCATAAAAGTATGCTATTTTAGGAATACTGTCTGTATTTTTATATCATCTTTTTTCTTGTTCCCTATTCTGTAATATTTATATTATATATGCTTTGTGCTTTTATGGTCATTTTTATGTGCAGAATAAAGCTTCATGAATTGAATTGAACTGTCCGCATTCTCCAGAACAAACATACCTTACATTAACCCTATCCCCCCCGAATTAGATCTCACTGTAATGAAAAGTCCCAATGCTTCAAAGAGAGTTCATTACTCCTCATAGCAAGGTTTCACTCCCTCAATTCCCTATAAGATTTCTTAAGAGTACTCACAAACTTCCAGATAATAACACTGATGTCTCTTTCACTTGCCAACAACACTCCTCCTGGGTCCTCTGTTTACCCATTGAGTCCCTCATTTCAACATTATTGTTGCTGTAAGCCACATTCACTGCAACCACTCCTTCACTTTTGAGGATTCAGCATTCTACCAGTTATTGACAGACCTTTTATCAGGTGCATTTGAGTCTGTCCTAGGACCTATTCAATTGCGCAGATCGTCATCCATTGAAAGGTCTAAACCCAAAAATCACCTCCAGTCTGTCTCCGAGTTGATAGCCTTTACCCCAACATTTGAATGATACAATGAAATGGTAGGTCCGTCTATTTAACACTTTTTCGGCCCCAAGATTCTCTTTGAAAGGTCCGAACCCTGATCTCCACTGCAGGACACCAGATGAGAGGTCTCCAAAAACAACACAGGAAAACTTTTGAAACACCATCTACTTTTTATTCGCCTCCTGCAGAACTACTACTTTCTTATAGCAGAAGCAGTGAAACTTAGCCAGGACAACACAAACCATGAGTGCGCTGCACCCATCTCAGGCCCACCCTGTGCACTGTGTCATGGTGTATGTACCCATGGTTCTCACCCAACAGTGATGAACAAAGGCCCACCATAAACACCTTCTGGTTTGGGCCTCTATAACCCTCAAACTATGCCTTTGATGTACAGGTTCTACTTGTGTAATCTATTTTGCATCTATTAAAATTTTCAGAATTGCTAATTCCAGACATGCCTCTGTCTCCTGCAGCTGGCTCTCAGCACTATTTTCAAAGGTCTTCACACACTGCACCTTATGTTCAAACTCCAGCACTTTGGACCTCAAGGATTTCACATCATATCTCACTTAGCTGATCTTGTTGTGCAGGTCTGAGTGCAGCTCTTACTGGAAGTTATCAGTATCACCTCAAATCACTTTACAGCGCAGGCGATCCATCAGATTCGCCTTCGTAAAGGATATTGTAAGGGTCTGTGTGAAGGCAGTTTGTGACCTCGCTATCAAAGTCTGACTCTCTTCAAAGTCTTGCTTCTTGTGACAGGACACCAGGTAGGACAATAACCCCTTTCACATAGTTGTTAGAAGCTATTCATTAACAGTAACGCTGGCGTGCCCACCACTTGGCATCCTCTGCAAAGCCCATGAGTCCCACACTTTTTAAAGATGACAATACTGGTGGATCAACTTTTCTCAAAGGGGGACTTTCTCACTAAGCACGAGGGTTCTCATCATCAACCCCTAGCTAACCCAGGCTGTACTGAATATCGGAGTTTCCAGCAGCAATTGTATCCACTTCTCCACATTGGGGGACTGGCTCCAAAAAAAGAATTCAGCCTGTGTAGGATCCCTACTCCATAGAATCCCCCATACCTCAATGGATGGCTCCCACAGAGGTCTCTCAACAACCAATATACTTCAGTTGCACCCAGAGGTATCTTTGTCCATGGTATGCTGCTTTCCTCCAGATCGCAGCTGAAACATTGTTTTATACCACCTGTCCACAGTTGAGCAACAGGGACACTCACTCTGTTTACTTCGGCGGTCTCTGAATTCTAGATCCTGGCTGCATCTTATCTTTCCCATCCCGCTGCAAGCTCAATATTTCTCTTGATTCAGCAGCAGAGCTCAACTTAATATTTTGCATGCTCGATCAGTGTCGGGTCATCTTATAAATGGACTCCAGATTACAGCTCTACTCAGGTCCCAATGGGGATCATATCACCAAAGATATCAAGGTTGCTCAAGCAACTGAGAGAAGATATGTCTGCTCACGACACCATAATGGGCCAGCGCCCATGGAAGTTAACGTTTTGAGGTACAGGTATTTTACTTCACAGATCAAGTCAGGTTAGCTGGGAACAAGCTTAATTTATTGAGATTCTTTGACAGGGGGATGTAGCCGGGTCAGATAACAAAGTGTCACATTTATTCAGCTCAGTTACAGACAATGGCTGAGTGGAAATCTGTGAAGGAAGTCTAATATTTAGAGATGGTCAACCATGATTGGATGGCCCGACTATTATGACATTTGTGTAGCATGACAACGTATGAATACATCTTCGGGAATGTTGGTATGAGCCAATTTTCAAATAAGGATGGTTCCTTCTAGAATCCATATAGTATTCCCCAATAGTAAGTTAGGTTACAGCAAAGTAGCAACAATTCGCCTTAGAAAGAAAAATCCAGAGAGGCATAAAAAAACAAATCAAGACAATTTATTTTAACAGAGCCGGTGAACTGAGTGAATTACTCAACTCTATAAATGCTGGACTGATTGTGGAGTAAAATATTTCAGATGTGTAGTCACTAGGACCGGAGCTGCAAGCACTGCTATTTTGACCACAGGAATCTGGGTTGGTACTAGGATTATGACATCCTACATGAGACCTTTATCGCCACCTTCCAGTGGTGACAATGGGGCAATTTGTGATGCTGCAAAGAGTAACCTTTGCTCCCTGAAGGAAGCCTTCAAGGCGAGTGCTTAGAATTATGTTGAAAAACCACCAAACCTGCTACACATGTAGACAGGAATGCGAAGGGGTGTAGCATAAAGTAAGATCCTGGAGCTAAGAAATTCCAGCCCAGAGGAGCAGATTAGAAGAGTTACAACACAATGACGTACACCTCAAGGAATGCTTGGGTATAGGTTCAATATAAAAAAGGCCTCACCGGAAGAGGTAGGTTGCAAAGCAGTGACAATTAATTGGTCTTGAAACTGTTTGAGAATGGAACAATTGGCATGTTATTTTAATGAAAAGTAATGCATTCTGGTATGAGGAACTACTCACTGCAGGCACTGACTAGTGTCAGGAACCATGCGTACCACCTCTGAACATATCAAGAACCTCCACCTATAGATACTACCAGAGAGTAGAAGCAAAAAAAAGCTACCAATAAGGAACTTCAGAGTGCGTTTTAAGTAAGTGGACACCTCTAATAACATCAGTGCCCTGTCTGCCAGCGTGAGTACCCTGTGCAATTGAGAGGGAGATTCAATTAGAGTGAGTCTTGAACTGTGTAAGGCTTAAAATCAAATAACAGATTAATGCCTACGGTAGCGCACCTTCAGCCAGGGATATCTGGAAGTCTGTGAGTGACATTTCTGTGCCAAGGCTAATGGAGGAAGACATGCCCAGCAAAAAGTGAAAGGGGGAAAATGAGTAATGACTACAATGTGCTTCAAGCAGGAGATAGAGAATCCCAAACCCGCAAGATACCGTTTTTGGGCAGCCAAATTATAGTCGGAGAGGCAGATAGAGCTTGGTCTAGAGAGATGAGAGATAACAGTCAGATACATCAAAAGCTGAATAGGAAAGCATAGGATCAAACAACTACAATACTGGACATTAAGACAAGGAGGACACACAGAGCACCTATAGCCGGGCAGAGTACAGGGAGAAAGTATGAGGAAGAGGATCTAAAACCTCCATTAGAGGGCAGGTTTGAGGTCTGGGTCACCAGCCAAAACCCAAAGAAAAAAATCGAGGGACAATTTGATAAAGGGCAAACTCCCTCTACCTAAAAGTAGTCAAGGAGCAAGAAGAGGGTGGGGAGAGGAAGATATGTAAGGGGCATGGAACCGCCAGAAGGTAGGAATGGTATCCAACAAGCTGACTTTGCTCGCCATCTATTCTTCAGCTGGGTTACAAATGAGTGACAGGAGAGAAGGAGTGGCCCTGAGTGGGAGCGTCATGATGTCCAATGAATTTATGTTTCTCCCCTTATGGAGTGTAGAATGAGAGTCGAGACGTTAGAGTGCTAAGAACACTAAAGACTGGAATGGCCTACACTTCTCAACTTGTGTCCGTTTTTGGACTATAACCTACAATAGTAATTTTCGATAGCACTTCTATTGGAATCATTATATTGTCAATATTTAAAAAAAAATATATGCACACTAGCACAAAAGTATCCCCTTGTGGATCCAGCTCAAACAAGATCACTACCTTAAAGAGAGCAAGGGTTTAAAGGATGAAAATGGCTGCCTGGAAAACTTTAACCAAACTGACCAAAACATTTCTGTCTTTGCCTGTGGTTGTTAAAGTTTAAAAATTGTAATTTTAACCTGCCTGTGATTGGGTATTTTATCACCTGTTTTGTGTTTTAAACTTGTGTTTTTTCCTGCCCATGATTGCTTCCTTTTAACGTGTTGAATTGTGGGATTTGCAGTCCAAACTCTGTAGTTTTTCCCTCTCATTGCTGATGACTTTCAGTTTTCCCTCCAAATTTCTCCTTTGCTCTGTGCTAAGACCTGCATGTTAAAACAGTGCACCCCAGCCATCATTTTGTGTTCACAAGCCGGTGAAACCAGCCCCCTGCCCCTCCCCCACAGCAACAGGGATATTCTACATCAGAGAGTGCTTCTGTGAGCTGTTTAAACTGTGTTTACTAGGGACTGTGCACTTCATTTTTTGGCCAGTAGAGGGAGTAAAGTTTTATCAAACAGTATTTTAGATTTCAAGTTAGTGAGGCCTTTACCTGCAGAAGTCCAAAGTGTGGATTGAGCCTGTCTGTCTCCTAGGAGATTCTGAACATGAAAAGCAGCTCCCCAGCCCCCCCAGCCCCCACCCCAGGACAGCAGACCCAGGACTGGGGATTAGCTATTCAACTACCAGGCAACTCTGAGCCTTCCCTTCACACTAGCTCAGGCCCCTTAAGGTATGCTGGGTGCACCCCAAATCATTATCCTCCATCTTGTGAGTTGCAGCCTCCCTGTGCCCCAGATTGCAGTGAGCAGAGTCCAGGAAGTGGTAAGGAGGCAGACTAGTGCTGTTGCTTCCCCAAAACAAAAGTTTAGAAAAAAACTATTTTCCCTTTCTGTGATTTCTGTCTTTGCCTGTGGTTGTTACAGTTTAAAAATTGTAGTTTTAACCTGCCTGTGATTGGATATTTTATCACCTGTTTTGTGCTTTAAACTTTTTTCCTGTCCATGATTGCTTCAATTTAACGTGTTGTATTGTGGGATTTATTTATTTAAAGATTTATAATGCGCATGGCTGCCTCAGCAACGAGGCGTTCCAGCGCAACCAGAAACCAGAGACAAAAGCATGAGAGACCAACCTAGTGATTAAACATCAGACATAGGGAAAAGCCAGGTCTTTTTGGTCTTACGGAACGCCAGAAGGTTTGGAATAACTCTAATGTGAGCCGGGAGCGAGTTCCAAACTTTTGCCGCCAAAGGGCTAACAGAGCGTCCCCCGCTCTCCAGACTCGAGGTGCACAAACAAGCTCAAGGTCGGCAGATCTCAGCGAACGCCCAGGCACATAGGGTATTAACAAACGAGATTGAGGCAGACCGGCCAGGACTGCTCGGACCATAGCTCCCGATCCTTGCCGAACAGCAGAATCTCAGATTTGCTGGCATTTAACTGTAAACAGTTTGCCGCCATCCAGTCGGAGATGGCCAGTATATCCTCCTTGAACTTGTCCAAATTGGCATAGCAATTTTTTGAGAAAGCAATTACCAATTGGGTAGGGACAACCCCCTGCCTTTTATCACCTCCGCCAGCGGTCTCACATAAAGATTGAACAAAAGTGGGCTGAGGATGGAGCCCTGTGGTACCCCCTGGTGCAGGGAAAACTCCTGGGAATGGAAAGGTGGTACTGAGACCTGGAAGGACCGTTCCTCTAAGAAAGACCGGATCCAATCCAAAGCCCCATCCCTAATCCCAACTTCCAGGAGGCGTTCAAGAAGAATCTCATGGGACACCATATCAAAAGGGGCACTTAGGTTAAACAGGACCAAGGTCGCCGAGTATCCCACGTCCAAACTACTCCGGATGGATTCCGACACTGCCAATAGCGCCGATTCAGTGCTATGCCGTGATCGAAAGCCGTGCTGTGAAGGATCAAAACTGTCGTGTTGCTCAATGAATTTAGATAGAGTGGAGTTCACATGCGCTTCCACCAGCTTAGCCAAAAAAGGCAAATGGGAAATAGAGCAATAATTACCAGGTTCTCCCGAATCAAGAGAAGGTTTTTTTATCAAAAGAATGATTTTGGCGTGCTTCTACGCCCTAGGTACAGAAGCTGACCTCAGAGACAAATTGGCCAATTTTAAACTCACAGGGGAAGTCAATGAGTGGCACTGGTGAAAGTGGGCAGGTGACAGGGTCAGCTGGGCAACCTGATTTTATTTTATTTGATTTGCAGTCCAAACTCTGTAGTTTTTCCCTCTCATTTCTGATGATTTTCAGTTTTCCCTCCAAATTTTTGCCAAGACCTGTATGTTAAAACAGTGCACCCCCAGCCACCATTTTGTGTTCACAAGCCAGTGAAACCAGCCCCCCTGCCTCACCCCCCCCCCCGCAGCAACAGGGATATTCTACATCAGAGGGTGCTTCTGTAAGCTGTTTAAACTGTGTTTACTAGGGACTGTGCACTTCATTTTTTGGCCAGTAGAGGGAGTAAAGTTTTATTCAAACAGTGTTGTTAGATTTCAAGTTAGTGAGGCCTTTACTCGCTGAAGTCCAAAGTGTGGATTGAGCCTGACTGTCTCCTAGGAAATTCTGAACAGGAAAAGCAGCTTCAAACTCCCTGGCCAGCAAACCTTGTCTGAGGCCGCTGGGACCTTATATGGTCTGATATTGGTTGATACATGTGTACACTGATTGGTGGTTGTATCTGATGTTTCTATTGAATTAGGGTTAGTGTCCTCATTGGTTGGGTTTTTGAGTGTTCGGATTGGTTTCTGGGTCTGTGATTCAATCAATGTAGGGCTAGGGTTAGGATTTCTATTGGAAGTAGGGACTAGGGTTTCCTGTGTTATTGGTTGTTGGGACAAGGGTGGGACTAGGGCTAAGGTTAGACTATTAATTGGAAGTAGTGATTAGGGCTTCTGGTTTGATTGGTTGCTGGAATGGTTGTGGGACTAAGAGTAGGGTTAGGCTTTCTATTGGAAGTAGGGACAAGGGCTTCCTGTGCCATTGGTTGCTTGGACTTTGGGGGTGGGACTACTGGTAGGGCTAGGGTCTCTATTGTACGTAGAGATTAGGGTTTTTGAACTGATTGGGTGCTTGGACTAGGGCTAAGATTGGCTGTAAGGTCCTGGTTTCCTATTGGTTCTAGATTTTTAGGGCTAGTGTTGTGATTGGATAGTGTTAGGGCTAGGGTTCCAATTGGCTGACTGGGTTACCTGATTACTAGGGCTATAAAAGGCCAGGCTTAGGGCGTCTCAGCCCGGTCGTCGAGGCTAAGGGCGGAGAGGACAAGGGCAGTTGCCTGTTTGAGCCTGTTAAGGGTGGAGAGGACAAGGGCAGTTGCCTGTTTGAGCCCGTTAAGGGCGGAGAGGACAAGGGCAGTTGCCTGTTTGAGCCTGTTCGAGACTGGCCAGGGCCATAAATGCTGCCCAATATACATACCTCCATTATGCATCTATATACTTTCAATGTACTTATGGATCTATGGGCCAGATGCAGGTACCTAAATACCGGTCGGTAATGGCCGAAAATCAGTGAATTTCCCGTTACCGACCGGTATTTAGCCCTTCCTAATGTAGGAGGCTGTAAATAAGGATTCAGTAATTTACCGATTCCTTATTTTAAGGAATCGGTAAAATACTGATTCCCTATTTTAAGGAATCGGTAAATTACCAAATCCTTAAACCTATGTAGGTAGCACTTAAGTGAGTGTATTTTTGCTTTAAGGATTCGTTATTTACCACCAACTACAAGTTGGTGGTAAATACCGAATATCTTTAAAAAAGCAATTATTTGCTTTTTTCAAAGTGCCATGTGGCAGACATACATGCCCTTAGGGCATGTATGTGCGCCACATGTGCACACATGCACAATTCAGGAGTGCACAGGGTGTCAATGTTACACCCTGCCACCCTTGAATATGCTCCCGCTATTACCAATTCTGTAATACCGAATCGGTAATAGTGAATGGCTCCCCATTCATTCCAATGGGCCTCCAGGCCCATAGGATTCAATGGGAAGGTATTCCTTATTACCGAATCGGTATTACCGATTCGGTAATAAGGAATATTACAGAATCAGTAAATTTTACCTATTTTTTACCTACATCATATTTACCGATTCCTAAATACAGAATCGGTAAAATTCGGTATTTAAAAATCGGTAAATTGAGATTGCCTACATCGGGCCCTATATATTTATCACTTTCTTCTATTTTAGCATTTCCAATGCACTTGCCTATTTCTCAGCCTATACTTCGCTCACTATATCCTCTACATCCACTCTCTCATTTAACCCCAAACCCCATACCACTACTATGATCCCCAAAATAACCCTTTCTAGACTCTCTCCTACTCTACCCCTCCTTGCATCATCTTAGACCTCTTTTACTATATCGATCCCCCAAAATAAACCTTTCTAAACTCTTCCCTCTTTTCTACTCCTCCCCAACCCTTCTCAATCCAAATAACTGACTAACATATCCACCACTAAAATTACTTTCATGTTTCATCATACTAATTCAACACTAATCCTGATGGGTTCCAGAGTAGCGTGCTACTTGCGCTTCAAAACCCCATGAGGGGTAGCAAGCGCTATATAAATACAAACCTCTTTCCCTTCACTATCCCGCTACCTACGCTTCTCTACCCAAATAATTGAATAACATATCCACTACTCAAAATTACTTCATATTTTACTATACTAATTTTTAACACTAATCCTTTATGAGTTCCGGAGTGGCGTGCTTCTTGCCAGAAAAGCGCTTCAACATCCATCAGGGTAACAAGTGCTATATGAATGCAAACCTTTCTTCCCCTTTTTATCCCACCGCTAGCCTTCTCACTCCAAATAACTGACTAATATCCACCACTGAAATTACTTTCATATTTCACCATATTAATTCACCACTAATCCTTTATGGGCATCCTGAATAGCATGTTTCAACACCCCATCAGGGGTAACAAGCGCTATATAAAAACAAACCTTTTTTTTCCTCCTCTAACCTTCTGCTATCCTTCCGAATCCAAATAACTGACTAAGCTATCCACCACTTAAAATGTACTTGCATGTTTCACTATACTAATTCAACACTAATCCTCTATGGGTCCCGGAGTAGCGTGCTACCCGCCGAAAAAAGCACTTTGACGCCTTGCCAGGGGTAGTAAGCGCTATATAAATGCAATTACAATACAATACAATACAATACATACAAGTGAACAATCATGTGTTCCCTCTGTAACCTATTCCTTATTCACCCAGCTTTTCTTGTTTCAGGGGAAAGATGAACGCAATTATTTCGTTGATGAGGTCGTGATTGACTTGTGAGTATTTCTTTTGACAAAAGATGGTATCTTTCTCTGACATGGTTACGTTTTTTTCGTAGCTCACACCCTCCCCACTGCTGCCACTGAGCCCACCAATAGAAGCAGGTTGCATAGGAATTCTGGGATGGAAAAAAAAATCAGGGAGTTGCGTTTAAAACTTTATGGTATATTCAAGTCAGACTGGGCTAAAACATTTATTTTCCATGTGCACTTTTGTCAACCTTTTTGACGGTCATTATTTCAAGAAGCAATCCATCTGAGAGTGGCATAAAGGGGGTTGGGGCCAGAATCTGTGTTTGGTTCTAGGGCAGTTTCGTTTTATAACTGTCTCAACCCGACAGTCGTTAATAATCTCATTAGTTCAGTCGGAGGTTGACTGCTTCAGATGCAAACAAAGTATGTATGTATAATGATCTATTTGTTCACAGAACTTCTCATCAGGAGTTAGTTATACTTTGACCAAATTCCAAGTCTGTGAAGATTTGTGTCAACTTCATACCAACATGTGCATTCAGTATTTTAAATAGAGAAAACAACAGCGTTTTAGTAGAAATCATTGATACGTTCTGGATTCGTAGCAACATATTTTTTTTTAATACTGGAAAGAGTAACCTTTTCATAACCTACCCTCTCATCAAGACTTCCTAGAATTTTTATTCTATTTACATACCTCTGTACAAATTCATCCATATCCCTGCCAGTAATCAGGTCTTGATTTTCAAATAATAAGAGAGAAATTCATAATGAAGACGACTGTTCCAAGAAGGAAAAGGATAAAAGGCTCTGAAGAACTCTAAACTGGGGCTTCTACATAGAAGCGGGATGAATTAGGAAAATCTGGAACCTCCAGTTGTGATGTTTGGAACAGTTTATTTAATTTATGCTCATCACCATTAACATGAGAGTGAAAAACAGAAGCAAGAAAAGTGTTTCAAATTTGAGAAGGAGATATATGCAAATCGGAAAGAACTGAGCACGTGTATCGATAATAGGTGCCTGGAACACAAATCTCCAATCAGTACTGAAAAAAAAATATGGCTCCATTTTCCTATGACTTCCTGGAAAAGTCAGAAACCGAAAACTGTCCAATATAAACCTGGCACAGACTGAGAGGTGGATGTCTAGGAATGTGCCACCATTCTAATCAGTACAAAGCAGATGAAGTCCTAATGATAGAAAAATAATTGTGTGCGCCCCTGTGCAATGACCCGAGCAGCAGGAAAAGAAGAAAGAGCATTCACGGTGGATAATTTGGGAGAAGTCAAATGCAGTTTCACTCAAAGTATCATGGCCACTTAACATTCTGGAAGTATATATAAAGTCGGTTATAAGTATTGTGTGTGTGTGGAATCATTAGCCAATTCCTTAGCAACATTTCCTCAACAAGTTCTGGCCATATACTTGTATATATTAATGTCTATGTGTTTTAAAAAAAAATGTTTTTTATTCATTTCAAGTTTTGTGAGAAACGTGCAACTTTCAAAACTATAACGACGGTCGCACATAAGGCAATCATGAAAGATCCAATTATCACAGCCTCAATGGTTGCACACAGTGGTATCCGGACTGCCATTGCACCGCCAGTCTTAAAGCTGCAATACGCTTGGCGGGACTGCCACAGTACTGCCAAGCATATTACGAGTTTCCTCTCCACCACAGTTTTCATAGCTGTTTGTCCTTCATTTAAACTGTGGCAGAGAGAAAACAAAGGAGGCTATGGAGTGCATGCAGGGAAGCACGTTGTACCACCCTGTGAGCATGCATCCCATTACCTGCATGATGAGGACTGCACCAGTTCATGCCAAGCAGGTACAGCCTTTGACGTTCCCACTGTAATGTCTATTTCATAGGCACTGCCGTAGGAACAACAAAGAACCGTCTGCCAGCGACTAAAAAACAACTCTTCATCTGGCGGGCGGTGCGCACACAGGTTTGCGAGTGCAGGGCGGCGGCGCAGGGGTCCTTCTCCCGCACAGCCAAACTTGTAATCAGGCCCTAAGTATCCACAGACTACAGCAGGTTAACCTGCCAGGGGCAGCTCAGTAAAAACATATCCCATTGGAATGCAAACCACCAGTGCTCGGCCAAATGCTGCTGCCAGTATGGCACAGGCCACAGAAGCCACCAGTTGCAAAAAGCCTTTCACTGTTTAGAATGAAAGTTCTTACAACTTCACGAACCAAGAACATGGAAAGGGGCGACCACTCGGTCCCCCCGAACGTATGGTTGGGTGCCCCGATCCCCCCGGGAAACCATTTTGGGCGGGAGGCGTGTCTCGGCTGGTATGCCCGAAGTGGCGTAGCCGGGGCGCGCCTTTTCCCACCCAAGAGGGGTTGTCCTAGACACCTACACCGTTGGACACGCCCCGTAGGCGGTTGGAGGAGGGTCCACGCCCTCCCGAGGAAGAATAAAAGGAGCAACAATCCAAGGAAGCATCCTCTTGTTCCTGTGCTTGGAAGCTGCACCTCCTCGTTGCACGTGAGCCCGAGACGGAACAAGGAGCCAATTTTGAGAACTTGTAATTTTTGTGTTTCTCCTTTCAGTGATTCCGAAGCTTTGGATCCAGGACTTCGAGTCGAATATCCGTGACGATGCCTGGCAAGAAAGTCGGAAAGAAGGTTGGGACCGAACAAATGCTTCGCATGCTGGTGAAGGACATGGCGAACATGAAGTAGCAGATGGCGGCAATGAATGGTACGGGTAGACCGAAGAAAGTTATCGGACCAGCATTGCCGGGAGTAGTCCCTGCCGGGAGAGGTAAAAGGGCCAGGAATAGGGCGGCAGGAGGGGAGGCCCCGGTCCCTGAGTCACCTCCGGCGAGCCCGGTCAGTCCGGTAGAGGCCCCAGTTCCGACCCCGAACGCAGGACAGCCGATCCCTGTCGTAATTACACCTGGTAACGAGGGGGATATGCCCCCCGAGCTGGCCGCACAGTTGGCGGCATGGTTAGGCAGGAACAACGAGGGTGCGGAGGCACCGGGAGACGCGGCCGAGGAGGCCAAGTTAATAATGAAGCAGTTGCGGCAATCGAGAGATGCTGCGAAGGCACCTTGTCCTCTTGTTTCCCCGCAGGTTCCCGCGGAACAAGCGGCGTCGAGCGTGGGAACAGCATCGACAACGGACCCAGCTACTGGTTCGGGTAAGCAGCCGTTGCCAATGGCGGGGGAGGGATCGTTACCCTCAAGGAGGGAAAAGGTGGTCCAACATATTCCTATGGATGTGAAAGAAAGGATTTGGTCTGATAAATATGTGAACATGTTTTCTCTGTTGACCGATCACTATGAGATAGAGCACGTTAAACAGCAGAAGGAGTTGTTGCATCCTAGTGTATGGCGTGCAAAAATGGCGGGTTTCAGAGTTGATGAAACAATCTCTAATTGGGCCAGGGCGTTTGGAATGTTCACGGCAATCATGGGGGAACGTAGGCCTGAAGTATTGGCCGAATTAGCTTGTTACCAGACACGTATTATGGAATTTTATGAATCATATGAAGGCAATCAATGGATGGGTTATGATAACAAATTTCGTAAGGCCAAGGAGCACGACTCATCCCTGACGTGGGATTGTTTCGACTCCATTTCCTGGCAGAAACAGGTTATGCCGAACACGGCAAAGTCGCCATCTTTTGGCGGGAACGGGCCGGAGCCTTCCCGCCATTATTCGGCGGCGCCCTTTCGGGCGGGCACCAGCAATGATCAACACACAAAGAGTAATGGGAACTCGGGGAGAAAAGGGGTCTGTTGGAGTTTCAACAGGGGCAAGTGCACTAGGCCACAAGGGGCATGCAAGTTCAGGCATGAGTGTGCAGGGTGCGGACAGGCCTCACACCCCGAGAGTTCATGCAGAGCCAAGAATGGTGATACAGGAGGTAGAGGAGGAGCCAAACAGGTCTAATATCGACCGAGGGGCACCGTTACCTACTCCCGTTGACATCATGGCAATGATCCCTTGGCTGAACGAATACCCTGATCATGTCTCTACCGGGGTGTTGAGAAACGGTTTTACATATGGTTTCCACATCCCGGCGGGGGACTTTCGGGGGGAAGCACAGTGTAGAAACCAACTATCGGTTCAACAAAATATGGCGGTGGTACAGGAAAAGATTGGAAAGGAGGTGGCCCGAGGTCGGGTGGCAGGACCATATGTAAACCCGCCTGTTGTTAACTTTGTTTGTTCACCATTGGGAGTTGTCCCCAAGAAGGACCCAGGTGAGTTTAGGTTAATCCATAATTTGTCCGCTCCTAGGGGTCTTTCGGTGAACGATGCGATTGACCCGGGAGTGTGTTCGGTGCGATATGCATCCTTTGATGAGGCCGTCGCCATGTTGAATCGCCTGGGGCCCGGAGCGCTGATGGCTAAATCAGATATCGAGTCAGCGTTCCGGTTGCTCCCGGTACACCCACAGGATCAGCGTCTCTTAGGTTTTGTGTTTCAAGGACGCTACTTCATGGATAAATGTATGCCGATGGGTTGCTCCATCTCTTGTGCGTATTTTGAGAAGTTCAGTACTTTTTTGCAATGGGCATTCACCAGAGCCACGGGCTTTACGCAGGTTATGCATTATCTTGATGATTTTCTGTTTCTGGGGGCAGCCGGTGACACGGAATGTGCACAGGCTTTGAGGGAATTCTGTAATCTCATGAAACGATTTGGTGTGCC
This sequence comes from Lissotriton vulgaris, assembly GCF_964263255.1. NCBI lineage: Eukaryota > Metazoa > Chordata > Amphibia > Caudata > Salamandridae > Lissotriton > Lissotriton vulgaris. Next base: position 1,074,242,943 of record NC_141689.1, on the reverse strand, counting down.
ACTGGCACCAGGCAAAACAGTGGGACCATCTACTTCACTCGAGTTTCTGGGAATTGAGCTCGATTCGGTAGAGGGGTGCTTCCGTTTGCCCAAAGAGAAGGTAATGAAATTTAAGGCCTCGCTTGAGAGGTGCCTCGGCGAGAGAAAAGTAACTCTCCATCAGTTGCAACAAGCTGTGGGTCAGCTTAACTTTGCCCTTAGAGTAATACCGATGGCTCGCCCCTTTTCCCGCTCTATCGCACAAGCCATGGTTGGCCTCAAGGAGGGGCACCACCGCACAAGACTGTCGGCAGAGGTCCGCCAGGATATGCGCATATGGCTGGCATTTCTGGCGGATTTCAACGGTCGTGTCGTGTGGAACAAACCGCCAGCTTCCTCCGAGGAGCTGGGGTTGTGGACCGATTCGGCAGGGAGTGTGGGTTTTGGCGCCATATTCGGTAATCAATGGTCGGCACGTACGTGGCCGGCATGGTGGCACGATGGTGGGCTCACAGGTAACATTGGGTTTCTTGAGCTGTTCCCCATTCTGGTGGCCCTGAAAACATGGCCAGAGGGGTTTCGTGATCGCTCTGTGGTGTTCTGGTCTGATAATATGACCGTTGTTGAATGTATCAATAATCAGGCAGCACGCTGCAAGTGGATTTTGAGATTGCTGAAAGAAATTGTCCTGCTATGTATGAGACTAAACGTCCACTTTAGGGCAAGACACGTGCCGGGGGTACTGAACCAGGCAGCTGATGCACTCTCTCGTTCCCATATGCAGGCCTTCCGGGGTTTTCTGCCCTCAGCGGACTTGGTGGCGGCACCATTTCCCGAAGCTCTCTGGTCTCTCGGTGCCCCGGATTACAAAACCTCGTGGGAGAGAGTCTAGCACCCAGGACAAGGAAGGCATATGAAGGAGCGTTCCGTTCCTATTTGTCATTTTTGGGTTCAGCTAGTGGGGAGCATTGGGGGCAGGAGGAGTATGTACTGAAATTTCTGGTATCATTACATCAGACAGGCAGATCAGTGGCTACGGCCATAGGCACCGGGCCGCCATTTCCTTCATGGCGCGGGCTCATGGTATCCAGGACCCCACATCGTCCTTCCTCGTACAGAAGGCACTGCGTGGGTGGCAACGCCTTGAGGGTCGTAGAGTGGATGAGAGGCACCCGATAGGTCTAGCAAGGTTGTCCCTTTTAATGTCCGTACTCCCTGCGACATGTTCATCTCAATCAGAGACGGTGCTGTTCCGGGCCGCTTTTGCATTAGCATTCCATGGGGCTATGCGGGTAAGCGAACTGGTAGCGAGGAATAAGCAGGATACGAGGGGAGGTCTGTGTCGAGAACACATTCAAATTAAGGGGGAGACGATGGTAGTATCAATAGTCAGGTCCAAGACCGATCAGGGAGCGATCGGGGACAGTGTGGTAGTCCAGCGGATTCCGGGGTCTCCCATGTGCCCGGTAAAATGCGTAGAGGACTATTTAGTGCAGAGGGCGGCATCATGGGGGGGAATCTTGCTGAGGCACACCGACGCCACCCCACTGACTAGGTTTCAGTTTCAGCGGGTGTTAACAATGGCAATCGCGGCAGCGGGCTTGAACCCGAGCGATTTTGGGACCCATTCCTTCCGGATAGGGGCTGCTACAGAGGCTACAGCCAGGGGTCTGAGTGTTGAAAAGGTGAAACAGTTGGGGCGTTGGTCCTCGAATTGTTATAAAAGGTATGTGCGGTTGCACATGTTGTGAAGCTAATGTCATGCACTCACGCTTCTTGTTTTCTGTTTGGTTTACAGTTTCGCGAGCAGGCTTTGCGGGGCGGACTGTGCAGTTGACCCGACACCTGGGGACCAGCGGTCAAAGATCACCGGCTGAGGGAAGAGTGGTGTGGGTCGTTGGCCACTCATACGTGAGGCGCGCCGCAGACTTATTCAAAGCAGGTGACATGATTCACGTGGCTGGGGAATACGGGTACAGGGTGACCTTCCACGGAAGGGACGGGCTCTGTATTGACCAGTTTCAAAGTTTTATGGAGGGACTGTTAGGGCGGACGAGGTCACCGCCATCTGTACTCATAGTGCATCTTGGGGGCAATGATTTGGTGACCATTGGTCGACGAGTACTCCTCGAGTTAATTTTAACCACAGTAAGTTGGTTGGCGAGAAGGGTTCCGGGGTGCACGATTGCATGGTCGCACATGATTCCTCGGAAGGTGTGGCGGGGGGCCCTCTCTGTGTCAGCTTTGAATCAGTCGGTAAAGAAGGTTAATAACAAACTGGGTAGGTTGTTTCGTACAGAAAAATTGCATTGTATTCCACATGGATGTATCCGGGGGGACCATATGTATCTGGAGGATGGGGTCCATTTGTCCCGGGTGGGGAATGTCTTACTCATAGGAGACTTCATAGCTTGGTTAAAGAGTTTGTGTAGCCATGACCTTTAGTAGGAGTTTTGTGGGGGGTCCGGATAGCCGGTCAACTATCCGGCCTGTGGCGGTAAGGTCATGATCGGTGAGCAGTAATTGGAAGATCCCTAGAGGTGGGGCGCCACCCATTATGGATGGGAGCGCCCGGGGGGAGGCGGCCATTGGCCCCTCACACGGGGAGGCGGTACCCTCTAAGGATGGGGCCGCCGAAAGGGAAGGCGGTCATAGGCCCCTCCCTGGGGAGGAGGGGCTACAGGCCCCTCCTGGGAATTTCCCGGGGCCAGGACATCCGCGACGGCGGATGTGGTAAGCAGTGTGGGGTGGGAGGGGGGTCTACACTACCTTCTAGACACCTCACACGAGTCCTCGGACGACCACCAAGATGGCGTCGAGTAAATATGGGGCCCCCGCTAAGACAAGGGAAATTGGAAGTTGGCACAGAGGTACAGTCCTCTGTGCGCCCGCCCCTCACAAGTAAGGGGGGGGAGTTCTGGTATTAGGGATCTGACACCGGTTACGACCTTGCCGTTGGCCCGTAACGTTAGGATGTACAATTTGAATTTTGAGAAATGCATTTACAGGATGTTTTAGAATCGGCTAGGAGAACCTTTGTATTAGAGATATGTTAAGGTCAGCCAATAAACATCGTAATGTGTAAATGAAATTGTACATGATATGAAACTGTTATTTTAATGTTTTAATTTTGTTTCATATTTTAATAAATACGGCCGGGAGGGTAACTCCCTCCCGCCTTCCAAAAGTTCAAGAACCGTTTCCGTCTTCCCATTCTTGGGGATTGTGTTGGGAGGGGGTGACGGGTATCCCGGCCATATGGAAAGGGGCGACCACTCGTTCCCCCCGAACGTATGGTTGGGTGCCCCGATCCCCCCGGGAAACCATATTGGGCGGGAGGCGTGTCTCGGCTGGTATGCCCGAAGTGGCGTAGCCGGGGCGCGCCTTTTCCCGCCCAAGAGGGGTTGTCCTAGAAACCTACACCGTTGGACACGCCCCGTAGGCGGTTGGAGGAGGGTCCACGCCCTCCCGAGGAAGAATAAAAGGAGCAACAATCCAAGGAAGCATCCTCTTGTTCCTGTACTTGGAAGCTGCACCTCCTCGTTGCACGTGAGCCCGAGACGGAACAAGGAGCCAATTTTGACCCACCCACCAACCCCTGATGACAGCGATTTGTATTGCAATAAAGTTGATTAACAAGGATATTATCTCTTTTTCAGGTTGTTTCTAATAAAGTTTGGAGTGTTTGATGTGACAATAAAATGGTTGCTTCTTTAGCATGTACTAAGGCGAAGTATCACAGCTGAGTTGAAAGAGGTGTTATTGCATAGGTAGAAGTTTATACTTGAAAAGCCCAGTATAACTGTTTATTCCGTCCTCATTAGGTTAAAAAATGTCGTATTTATTTTTTGGTCGGGCGGTAAGGTCATGATCGGTGAGCAGTAATTGGAAGATCCCTAGAGGTGGGGCGCCACCCATTATGGATGGGAGCGCCCGGGGGGAGGCGGCCATTGGCCCCTCACATGGGGAGGCGGTACCCTCTAAGGATGGGGCCGCCGAAAGGGAAGGCGGTCATAGGCCCCTCCCTGGGGAGGAGGGGCTACGGGCCCCTCCTGGGAATTTCCCGGGGCCAGGACATCCGCGACAGCGGATGTGGTAAGCAGTGTGGGGTGGGAGGGGGGTCTACGCTACCTTCTAGACACCTCACACGAGTCCTTGGACGACCACCAAGATGGCGTCGAGTAAATATGGGGCCCCCGCTAAGACAAGGGAAATTGGAAGTTGGCACAGAGGTACAGTCCTCTGCGCGCCCGCCCCTCACAAGTAAGGGGGGGAGTTCTGGTATTAGGGATCTGACACCGGTTACGACCTTGCCGTTGGCCCGTAACGTTAGGATGTACAATTTGAATTTTGAGAAATGCATTTACAGGATGTTTTAGAATCGGCTAGGAGAACCTTTGTATTAGAGATATGTTAAGGTCAGCCAATAAACATCGTAATGTGTAAATGAAATTGTACATGATATGAAACTGTTATTTTAATGTTTTAATTTTGTTTCATATTTTAATAAATACGGCCGGGAGGGTAACTCCCTCCCGCCTTCCAAAAGTTCAAGAACCGTTTCCGTCTTCCCATTCTTGGGGATTGTGTTGGGAGGGGGTGACGGGTATCCCGGCCATATGAGTATGTGTAGCAAGAGCACAAAATGAGTCTGCATGTTAAATAAATACAGATATGAAAAGTGAATGTGATAATCAGCAGCTAGTGGGGAACGTAAACTGGGGAGGTAAAATAACATCAAATGGAATGGAGAGGGAGCTGGGAGGCGGAGAAACTGGAGGGGGGTCGAGCCCTGCTGGAGAAGTCAGATAACCTCAAATAAAGTTACAGAAGAAGAAGGAAGAAAGTGTGGTGTTGATCTTGGTGACAAGCAAGATTTCTGTGCAGGGGAACAGAAACTTTACATCTCCACCCTGGAAATCCATTGATTTATAACCAGTTACGTATGCATCTGGAAAACAAAACAATTAGGCAAGTGAGTGCACCCTCAATTCATCACTGTGCAAATGCGCTTTTCATAGACTGAGAAGGCCTTTATCTGAACTTTTACTAAGTTAGGATACAAAGTTAGAAAACAAAGTAATGGCCAGTGCGCAATAGAGTAGAGCGAGGAAACTAACCTCTGGCACACGCTCAAATGGGCGCCGGCAGCGAGGAGATTATTGCGTGCATGAAAACTATAGCACCACGAACGCAGCCTGAAAATTAGTCGCATGCTTGCATGTTGCCAGCATGAGAGATATTGTTTTGTAGAGGGGCACATGCGTGCAGATTAACACCCTCTTCGTCCTTGATAAGACGCGTTACTTCAACTTCACCCATAATCATCAAATAAACAGAAATGAAATAAATAAGCACAAAGAAGTTATGCAAGATATTTTTATATGCTTAATAAAAAGTATTATTATTATTATTACAGGTGTATTAACTACTTTAGGTTCTATGTGTGCGGCATACCTTTTAAAGTAAAAAGTGACCAGTATGTATATAGTAGTATATAGTATGTATATAATACAATACTTTTCCCATTAGAGGCGCATGCCTAATTGCATGTCAAACCTAAACAATATCTGCCTGATTTAATTTTCATGTTTTTCTTATTTAGAATTTATCAATTGCATTTTATATATTCATGAATACAAGTGCATGTTTAATATTGGTTTCATTACAGGTGAACAATTCAGTTTGCACAAACATATTTTTTAATGTGTGTTTGAGTATGGTATGATTTGTAGTCACGTATTACTTGATATTTGATCGTTTTTAAAAAAAAAAAATGTATTCAACACTTTCATATTTGTTTCAAGCACTTTAGTAATAGTCGATACATTTATTTAAACAGACATAGAAACATAAGTGATTTTGCATTAAAGTTGGTTGTTGATTTTAATAATACTGAGCAGGGATGTGAAATTCCTATAGCCCGACGCCCGGGACATATTGTTTGGGGTCAAGGGCAACAAGTTTTAACGTGCATTTTGTCCTTGGGACAAGTAGGCCTTTGGCTGCCAGTTTACAGTACCACATTGTGGCTCTGGGAAGGGCATTCTCTACAATTCAGATAAAGTGTATGTTATATGTAATATGTGTGTTAATGCTGTTCAAACTTGTATATAAGGTTCATTAACGCAAAGCCTTTATTATGAGGGTGAGCACTAAAAGTAAATGTTGTAAGCTCTGCCTGCACTACTGACAGTGGTCCCAGTATAAAAGTGTACACACATTTTCAAAGTTTAATAATATAAGGCTCTGTATAATGCACGCAGAATGCTCTCTGATTATATGCAAATATTTGCAGAAGCTTGAAAGCAAGAGTGATGATTCTTTGCTTTCAAAATAAAACGTTCACAAAAAATTGCATGTAAGAAAAGAAAACATTTAGCTAAACTACTGTAAGATTTTAGGTACCGTATCTTTGCAGCATAATTTAGTAACATGTTGATGTATGAACAAACAAGCATTGGCAAAGCTAGTGGGTCTGAAATTGGTGGTCTGCCTTTTGGTTTTGTCAAGGCATGACTTGTTTAGGCATGGTTTTTGTAAAACCTTAACAGTGTGGGAGCTGCTGGGTCCTCACCATTCTAACAAGCATTGGCAAAACAAAAGAAAACAATGTTAGTCTCAGCACACAGTGCCACAGCGGTTCTGGGCACTGAACAAAACTACTTTGTGTGCCAATATGCTTCTTCTAAAAGAGCAAAATACTATCCCTTACAGGGACATCAGCTGATAGACAGACGGAGAAAGACAGAATACAAAACAAAAGGTCATAGTTAACACCAGGCCTAATTAGAGGCCCCATTGTTAAAGACAGTCTCAAAAGTGCATCCATGGTATATATCCTTGCATTAAGTGCATTTGTACAGTTTCCATGAATTCACAAGAATTTACAGAAGTAGGTCAAGAAATCGTACTCCCAGAAAATATTTGAACTGCATTTTACCATGAGCAAATATGCAGGTGTAGATTTGCTTATGTGAAAATCTGAATGTTTTCAAGTTCACTTTTCCTCCGACCACTTTTTTCCCAACCCTGGAAGAAGTTTTAAGTCTGCCACTGTCTGTAGTAAAGTTCCAACAGTTCTCAGTATGGGAAATGATTAGAGAAGAATTGGTGAAAACCCTTAAAACATGCACGTTAGTAGGTTTGCACAGACTAAAAAGGGCATTCCAACCCTGGAACTATTGCTTACCACTACCTTCAGCCCCAGTATGTAGACCTGAAGAAACATAGCAGCATAAGGGAATTGCTAGTATTCAAACACTACTATGGTATGAACCCTGGCATAATCAGAGAGGCTATATCAGAACTCTTATATAACGAGATTGCTGCATAATTTGTTACTGCATTACATGGTACAAAGGGGACAAGTGGATTTTGTTACAGGACAAGTAGATTTATTAAGCAGCTTGCCCCATGGACAAGTAGATATTTTATTAAATTCCACACCCCTGATACCTAACAATTAAAAGGTGTATTTAGTGGCATTTAAACAATGGATAATGAGAGGTAAATTTTTGATTTCAAGGAGCTGAGAGGCCATGCAGAAGACAGCTGTAAACACCTTTTTTTCCAAAGGCCAAAGGAAGGCACATCAAGTGGCATGATGAGCCTTATTAGGTTGGCTGTTGAATGCAGAGAAACACACAACAGCTGTCTTCATACGGAACAGTAACTCCGTTGTTCAGTAAGGTACGAAAGGTGAAAGAGAAGGCCACATACGAAACACACACAGCTTCTATTGGTGTTAAGATTAGTTTAGTAAGAGGCAAGGAGGAGAGGTTGAAGAACAAATGGAGGGGGACTCAAATACTGTTATAATGTTGCAATTGGTTCTAATAATGTGTTTGTTAGCTGCTATTGTTGCCACTATTCCATTTGTTTTTATAGTTAAGACTATAAAGGTTATAGGCACCAGAGCTGGATTTTGATTTTAATAAAAGTTATAAAATGATAGTTTGTGTTCTTGATTGTGTCTATTTGTGGTAGAAGAAGGTTTGAGGCCTAATACCAATAAGTACTCAATAAGTACTCGTGTGAGCCTCACAGGCCAGATCATTGTCCAGTATGCACCATTCTCATGTAATTTGAGGGTGGTTTGTACGTTAAAGTCCACAGTTCTTTCTCATGTTGATGTGTTGACTAAGTCCACTTTGCACAGGAGTATTGGGATCTCAAAGTTCGGGCTGTATTCTGAATAGGTTTCAGAAAACGTAACAAGCCAGTGGCAAGCAAGGGGCCAGCAAGAGCTTTACTCTTGAGGCCGCCCCACATATGGATGGCACAGACAGTAGTGTCATATGTAGAGTTGTCTATGAACACTGGCACTCAGTGAAGAAGATATGAGCATGCAAAGCCTAAAGAAGCTGCTATCAAAGTTAATTTTTCTTCTAGCTTGTTTCGTTCATTGGCCATAAAGCTCACCTTTGGCTTCGGGTAAACGGTTAGAGGGAATACATTTATTTATTTAAGAGTTTTATATAGCGCTGGCCAGACCCGAAGGTATCGGAGCGCTTTACAACATTTGTCAAGTGACTGTTGAGTATACACAGAATTGTAACAGTAAATATAGCGTATGTTATGTGGTATTCGAATGTAGAGTAGTAGTAGTAGTCATAGTCGAAGGGGGGGGGGCTGTGTGTTTCAAGGGAAATGGGTTTGACAGAGTTTGTTCTTATCCAAGTGATTGGATCTTCAGTAAGGTTCGTTCCCACTAAAGATGAAAGCTTTATTTTCAATCCTAGATGACATCTGGATGCAGAGTTATTAAGAAAGAAGGTTGCCTTTTTCAAAAAGGCTTCAACAGAGTCATACTTCAGTTGAGGCTGTCATAAGGTCTAGCTATTTGAAGTACATGGTTTCATCTTGGGAACCTCATTCCCACACACACAGCTGGGGTTATGGGTGAAAGAAATTGGGACAATATATAATTATGTCTAAGTAAAATTTGACCATATTTAAATTTGACCTTACTTTGTTGCTTATCTGGGTAGTTGACACAGGGTCAGAGAAATTCCCTTTTTGCTAGTACATATAATCTATCCACCTTATTTTATTTAGCTGGTGATGCCATTTTATTTATGACAGTTAGGCAGTAGTGGAACTGAAACATTGCTAGGGGTGAGCAAGTGTTTTTACAGGAGTTTGCAACATCCGTGAAGGTCTAAGGAACACTGCATATGTTGCAACTTTTTTGCTTTTTCACCACTGTCAGAAAATTATGACTTTTGAGACAACTGATGTCACGCATATCCTAATTTAACACCACAAGGCATGCTTTACTAAAAATAATATATCCTGTTGCATAATTCTATTTGAGGCAGAAAAGCTTAGCAAAAGATAATTACCAGTGAAAAAATCTGCAAATATTTTTCAGATTGGCTGGGTTTCATTAGAGTGAAAACCATTTTACAATGCAGTGAAAAGTATTGGGTGACGACAAAGGAAATTATGAACACCTTTAAATACAGAACAAACTATAATTCACTTGAGCATAATGACACTTTCTGATCAATGCAGATACTATAGCTAGGGTTAGTGACTTGGTTTGGATGCACTCTCATACTACAAACAATCATATCTGCTGTAAAAACCTAATCAATTAATAACTTTATCTGGCATTGTTTGAAGTGCATAAAAAGTACACAAATAAATCACATCACACATATATAAAACCAAATAGTAGAACTAAATAACAATTTCAAAAGAAAATATCATTTCGTAAAGCATAAAAAAGTGTTATCAGTCAAAACTTATCGAATAATATGCTTTTTACGTTAGATTAAATTCTATCAACAATCCCAGATTTAACGTTTTTAAAACAATTATCGCAACATATCATGTTGGGGGATGGCAAAATCCCCAGATTTTTTATCAGTCCACTATTGCTGAGTTTTATTGTCACACATATCATTGAACTGCATTGAGTGCTGCTGTTATATGAGGGTCAAAAAACGATGCCAAAGTATGGCACACCAAAGTGCCGTCTAACTGTTGGATCAGTATGAGAGATGGTAAACACTGGGTACAAGTAAGACTATGTAGAAAGGGTATAAAAATGTATTTCTCGGAAAGCGTAGAAGGGCCAAAAAACAGGATGTGAAGGTCACAAGAACAAGGGGGCAAATCCGTTACTGAATAGGTCTTTGTCAGGAAGCCCAACAAGAGTGGAATATAGTTCAATTGAAATCTAGTCAACATGAACCAGTGTTGTGGGATAACCCCTTAAGTGCTGCCTCGGTGCATTGGCCGACGGCAGCACTACCTCCCCAGTGCTGCGCACGACCATTGGACGTCCATTCAGCACTAGTTCCAATGGACAGCGCAGCACTGGGGAGGGATCTTTAATAGCATCTATAAGGTGAAGGACAAATGCCAAATATGACTGTGCTCCAGACTTTGCAGAGGAGATATGTGAGATAGGCCTACTGTATGTTTATTTTTGTTTAGCTCCCATCTAGCTGCGGCGGCTCTCCCCAGAAAAACCTGTTTTAACTGTGACTAGGGAAAGCCAACACACCTAAAGGGAGAATCAAACAGAGCCTGAATACCCAGGTCCTCAAAAGTTAATTTAACATAATGTAACCAGTTTATCTGGTGGGCAAAATCCAACTTTAGGTAGTCCCTCAATACTGCCTGATTCAATTTTAGTGTCATCCTCCTCCATATCGAGTGCCACAGTAATAGTGCCACCACACAGATAAGATAAAAAAACTCCAAGTGGCAGAACAAGTTGGCACAACTGCAAGGGAGAGATTATCTTTTGACAAATGCGTTCTTTAATTTCTGTTGAGGTCCTACGTCTGTCATACCCCACACCGCTGCCCCATATGTAGAGATATCTCTTGTCTTAGATAAATTGATGTTTAATATTTTAGGGATGTATCTAGAGCCCAGTTTCTTCGCAAAGTTAAAGATTCATAAGAAGCATTTTTTTAGCTGAAGTGCTCTATTTAATAACATCTTTTTTTCCATGTGGACATCTCGTCAAATAAAACAAAAACGACTCATTTTTTGCAACCCTGAAAAAGGACCAGAACTGCCAGTATATAATAAATGTAAATCTGCATTGTTTCCAAAGAGCATTCAACCCTAGTGCATGTACAAGTATTAGGGCAGCATCCAAATAGATCACCATAATTGTAAGGTACACTCTGTGTGCAAATCCTCCTCAGAAATGGACAAAGCACTGATGATTGGAGCACCATACCTGACCAACAACAAGTACAATCCCAAAACACATGACCCTAACCTCCCAGGTCAGGAACAACCTGTTTATAGATTAGGCCACCAGATGCTGGTGAGAAAGGTTATTTAGTGTGGGGAGCAAGGCCACACAATGTTGGTGAGTATTTAGCACGATCTGATCTAAGCATGAAATGAAATTCAAATTATCAGTTGAATAAACATGCCGGCTGGAAACAAAGCCTGAATTTGAGGAGTAAAGAGGAGTGTGAGAGAGATGGTAGCAAGAGGAATTCAACGAGTAGTTTTGAACCTTGGTCTCTGCACACACAATAACATTGAAATTATGGAGACGGCGGTGGTCCATTGACTAAGAGTATTATCAGGGTAAAGTATTGGTTACCCAAAACAAATGGTTATATTATTTGCAAAACTGATCACACTCTTCAATTCAGTTACCAATCCCCACACAAATGTGCATTGTTTTCGCAGTTAGGCAGTATATAAACAATATGCCACCCAGAACTGCGGATTCAGTCTAAATTAGCTTACCAGAGTCTTGCTGTCCTGTTTGTTTATGGTGACAACACGGCTCTCTGACGAGCCATCTTTATTTGCCTGCTTGATGCTGACATCTATGATATCAGGAAAGTCACAGTATGTCTGCAAATCCTGCAATAAACATTAAATATTGTTATAAAAAAAAGCCTTGCGAGAAAATAGCAGCTTCTACTTTTTGAAATTGAGTCCCCAACTGAAATTTCACTATCATGTTTTCATTGATTTTTATCCGAAAGATCCAACTCAGTACATTCTCAAAAACAAATTTACCAGTGGCTTCTATTTACATACAGTGGGAAAGGTAGATTAAAGGCCTTAAGGTATAACCAAGTGGAAACAGAAAATTACTGCATAAGACTCTGTAGGTGGCCATTTTCGGTTAATGGAGCACTGGCTATCCTTGTGTCGTTCCTTGGTCCACTCTTTTTTTTGTTCTTCACAATTTGGATTGGTTATTAAAACTATTTTGCTTCATTCACACTTGCATAATCATACCCAAAGAATAGTTTGTTCTAAACTTCATCAAACTAATTGTACATTGCTATGCATTTATAAATACTTCTTATACAATTTGTAGTATTGTTTTAATAAATACCTGTAGCTCAGTTGACATCTAGCCTTCAGCTTGCATATGGGGGTGGGGGAGAGGGGTTCAAGTGCAAGTTTCTCACCACTGTGCTGTCTCAAACTCTTCATCATACTTCAGCTTCTCCCCTAGAATCCTGAGGTGTCCATTCTGGAATTTTAGGTGACCGGAGACCTACGCACAGCAAATTGTAACTTTTATAAAGCAGGAGACCTTGTTCTTACCAATAACCTATCTCCCACATTGAAACATGTCCAGTGGCTTCCCAGTCCCCAGTTCCTGCTTTATTTGCTCACACCAATATAAGACACTCTTAGAAATGGAGAGCTTGGACAGCAGGTGGGAAATCTTGAAGAAGATGTGCATAGGAGCAGGATTACTTGAATTGCTAATATGAGTAAAGTTTACCTATTCTTACATCAAACTCCTTTTCTTTCAGAGCCAATGAAATATTCCAAATATTTTTTCTGTGAGCTTTACAAAGCCTGCGTTTTGGAAAACATATGCAGAAAGAGCTCCTGATTGAAGTGGACATCTGATGAAATGCTGAGCAAGACATAGGCATGAGTGCAGGGTTCATCCATGAAAACCTGTGTAGGAAAGTCAGGGCCTTCAGAGGAGCAATAACAATAGTAGTCCTTTGTCTTCTTCAGTTTGACGTCAATGGAATTAACAATATACATGTCACCAACTTGATGGTCCCATCTCTTGTCATTCCGGTCCCCTCCAGATCTATAACTCACTCCTCTGGACTCGATGAGCTGTAGCTCCGTTGCAACAGCAAACATCTGCACCATGACCACCCGTGTCCTGGTACCCAGTAACCCAGACCACCCTCTGCTTGCACCAGAAGGAGCGCCCCCATCGGAGAATTCTGTTTTCAAATTTTTCTTGTAACAGCTTTCAAGATTTTGATATGAAATTCAAGGAAGCAAAGCTTGTTTGACTAAAACTTTATCACACAAGTAGCAAAAGTGTCCCAAAAAGCAGTACTGTGTTTGTTATATGTAAAAAGTTTACTTAAACTTGCACCACGAGTGCATTATGGGCATTTCACTTAAATAAAACGAGCTAACCTGTTACTTTGAACAGGGCAAGCTTTTAGTGACCCTGGCAACCTCACACAAGGCCCTCCAGTCCACTGTTATGATTTTGCTGCCTCAATTTATGGTTTTTAAAATTCTAGCATTTTAGTGCGGAATGCGGGAGATTTCACATCCTCCTGGTCTGACAACTTGGAAACATTTAATGATAGCTAGCTGTCAGCTGCTAATAATATTAATAATGCAATTATTATAATGATTGTTATTAATCAAATAGTAATAAACAGGTTTATAGCGGACACTTAAAAGCCGCGTGTGGTAAATTTAGAAATAGGGGCACGTAATAATGAGCAGTTTTCATTTTATTAACACTAGAAGGATAAAAATGTGAGCTAGGGTTACATTATGGATCTAGCCCCCATGACAGTCTGTCACCCATCACCGCTAGTGACTGCAGTGGCCACCACCTGCGACCAGACACATGCCATCACGTAATGAGCTGCACGAACGTGCTGTGATGCTTCTCGGCCATGAGCAAGCCCCTGGAAGTTGAGGAAGAACACTTTTTTATGCAATGTATTTGCTGGCTTCACTTAATTGGGTCACAAAGATGGTGCACTTTAAAATAACTCCCCGTGTCAAGGCACCTGCTGCAGAGATGTTTTTGTGCACAGCAATGATCAGGGCATAGCAATATTAGCAAGATAACTGGGGTGGTTACTGTACTTGCTGAAGAGGCCTGTGTTTTGTCTCGTCACAGGACGCACTCATCATAAATTACCATAGAGGTCTGATGTAATGCTGCAAAGCAGAATTTGTAGCATGCCTATCACAGATTTGTATTTATCTGTCGATAGGTCAGTGGGTTTTGTCACAGAGATCTTTTTATGACTTACAGTTCATAAATTATAACCCTTGGAATATAACACAGCGAGTTATGTACTTGCATGCAAACTGCAAGGCGTGTGTGTAGAAAGTTAATTATTTCCCTCAATCTTTCCTCGTTCTAAGATTTTGCTAAAACTGTTCCTTTGGGTACACAGCCCCAGCCACTGCGCTACATTTTAATTCCCAAGTCTGTGTTTTTGCATACTAAGCATTCGCAGCATACAATGCCTAAAAGTACGGGTTACATGTGACTCCAACACCTTGTATCCCTCGTTGTCTTATGCAACATTTCCTATACATTGATTTACACACTTGTATGAATTATTGGCTCTATAATACTGGTGTGTGTGATGTAATATGCACTTGGGACGAGTAGCGCCATAAAATAAATGTGAGAAGGGATTATGAAGAGAGAAGGGCACTATCGGAGAATGGTAATGTGGGAGTCCGTGCGGAAGGAGGCTGAGGGGTGGAGTACGCAAACAAATATTGTTGAACTGGGCACCACTAATGCTAAAGCCGGCCTAGTGTACCCTCATGGGAGATGTCCAACACTGGAACATCTCTTGCCAACTCCTTTGTGTTCAACTTGGCTCTGGCAGAATGAGCTCGCAGGCCCTCAGATGGCTCCTTCTTGGCAAGGTCATGGCATGTTTTTCAGCATAAGATGATTCACTTGGTCAGGGTTCACTCTGCACCGCACTATCGTTTTATTTGCCCCAGCATGGTCCAAAAAAGTCCTGGTCATCATGTCCACTTAATGTAAAAGCTGAGGGCTCTCGTTAGATCCAGCCATTGGGGCCTGTCCTCCTTGGGCAGATGTGAGAGAGAAAAAGGCAGGTAGAATAACAAACTGTTCCACACGGAAGGATGACACAATTTTAAGCAGAAATGGAGCTCACGTCCACGGCACCAACTTGACACGGAAGAAGGTGGTAAATGAAGGATGGACTGACAGAACCTTCATCTCACTAATAAAGAACACAGAAGTAGTTGCAATGAGGAAAACAGTGTGGATCGTCAGTAGTGTCAGTGAGCAGTTGTGCATAGACACAAAGGATATGTTTATCAGGAAGTAAGTACCGATTTAAGGTCCCAATTTGGAATAATGAAAGGCGCAGAATGCATGTGAGACATTTTAGAAAGCTGGTGAATTGAATAATGAAGGTTGATCAGGCAAACATAGAAAGCATGAAAGATCCGACAAGCATGCTAAGTCAGCAATAAAACAAAAAACTAAATATAAGACAGCTTGACCTGTAGAGGGTCAACATCACTATGTTCGCAATAGGCAACAAACTTAACCCATGGGCCAGAATATACATTTTATAGACGAGCACCCAGCCGCAAGAATATCTAACAATACTTCAGCAGGTAAATTAAACCTGTTCACCTGCTGCCATTCAATCTCGCAGGTGCAGGTGCAGGTTGTGCAGACTCAGATGTAGGATACTGCCCTGTTACTGAGACTGTAGGTCCTCCCAGAGAGGTAGATGGACCTAGGGCAAATGCTTAGGTGCAACAGCTCTGGGTATCACACAACCCGGGGTAAACTATTACTAAAGACAATGGTCTAACTTGTGACTGCACGATGACAAGATCATGCAAGTTTGTGAGCACATTCATAATTATGGTTCTTTACGACTTACATGCTGCTAAGGTAGCGCAGTGTAGGAATAAAAACTTTATTTGGTGAGATGATTTGTAGGATTATTCAGAAGTATGGAAGGTCATGATAGGTAAAATGAAGTTGAGTTTGGTATGAACTATGAGACAAGATATGAGGCTATGGCACTATGAAACGTATGGATTATACACCTTATGAAAAGTATTGCTATAATAGTATTTAAAGTGTTTTCTATTGATATGAATGAATGTTTACTTTTGGAGGCAGATACCTATGCAACACTTGGTTAAGGCTTAAATACTCTTTTGTTTCTAGTGGTTTCTGCTTTACACATTGCCAATTGGTAAGTTTTATTTCCAGACCGAATTTCATGAAAAAAATCTTTTTCGCTATTTATTTTTCTAGGAAATTTATAGTAGCGTTTATGACAAAGACAAGGGAATGAAAAGCACAAATAATACTGTACTGTTAGGGTTATGACAGTTGCCTGAGATCATTTTAAAGCTACAGTACAGCAACAATACATGTTATCATTATGTTGGAACACTTTGAGATACCTCCATTCATTGACATACCTTTCGCCTGTAAGCACACTATATGGCTTTGCCGTATGGAAGAACACACAGCTCTCATATTGTAAGGATTGTAATATGTTCTTCAGTTCTTTTTGATGGGATATAACTTTTATATTTGGGAGTGCTTTTCTCCAGTTTTTTCGATTTCTTCTCTAAAAAATGAAAACATTAAAAAAAAAAAAGAGGCTTAATTTGGTCTTGCAGCTTTGAGGAATGTGGGGTAACCTTTAAGGGTTTCCGGAGTAGGGTGGTTAAACACCCCATCAGGGGTAACAAGCGCTATATGAATACAAAACTTTTTTCCTCTTTTATCCTTCTGCTATCCTTCCGAATCCAAAGAACTGACTAACCTATCCGCCACTTAAAATGTATTTGCATGTTTCACTATACTAATTCAACACGAATCCACTATGGGTATCGGAATCGCGTGCTACTCGCCGAAAAGCGATTTGACACCTCATATGGGGTAGTAAGTACAATACAAATGCAAATACAATACAATATAATAAAATCACTTTCTAAGACTCTCTGCTTATACTTTGTGTGTAATAAGATAGGATTGTTTTATGCTCAAGCCATGCAGGAGCAATATTACTCGTATTGTGATATTTGGTTTTATGTCTTTTTAAGGTATATTCTATTGCTTTTGTTTTTTATATGTACATTCAATGCTTGTACTATAATTTTGTTCAATGCTTGTGATGTCAGCTTGCTTATAAAGCTTTTGTATTTTTTGTTTTTAGAGGCCATGAAGAAGTCCCTATGTTTTGGGATGAAACACGCTGGCTGTGTCTTTGTTCCTCGTGAAAATATTAAAGAAAAGAACACTGAGAAAAGATGTGTCTTGACATGTCTTCTTTTGGAAGTCATGATATATTGTAATCTTGTGTGGCCGTTGGCCGACGGCAGCACTAGGGAGGTAGTGCTCCCGTTGCCCAACGGCCGACGGCAGCACGCAAGGGGTTAAAACACAACCTAGTTAGGAGCCATCGATGGTACGACTTGTTAACAATTAACAGATAAGGTTCAATGTTAATAGATGTTTTCAACAAATAATGGGCCCTAACTAAGGGTTTGCATAACTCCTGTTCTTCTCGGCCCTTAGACAAGAAGTTCTTAAAATTCAGTCTTACCCACAATACGTCCTCCTTCCGAATCTTACCGTGTTCCTCATAGAGCTCTGGTCGTCCTAATTTAGAAAACATACTTCTAATGTACGCCAACCATTTGATTTTTACAGACTTATCCAGCGCAGTACAATCTCGTAAAATTAGGTGGTTCAAGGTTAATTCGGGATTCAACCAGGTTTTGAGCCAGCAAAGCAATGGAGCTTCTCTCAAAATATCTGTAACATAACCTAGCCCTAGCTCCTGATGTATGGCGTACGACGGAGTTGATTGAGGGACGGACAAAAGAATCCTTAAAAATTAGTTTTCATGCTATCTGTATGCCGGCCTGATCTATATAGCCCGAGATAGAGGATTGATAGGCCACAATAGCCAAGCACTTGGCCTTATAAACCTTAAGGATAGCCTCTATAGGCCTGGCACCCAGACACCGTGCAAATCCTAAGAGGGATGAGGAAGCTCGAGTGACACCATTCTTTTTGACTTTTTGTTGTTGTCAAAAAGGACTCCCAAATAAGTGAAGGAAGACACAGAAGAAACCTCCACACCATTGCAATAAAATGTCTTTCTAGGTCTATTATTATTATTATTGGACATTTATTAAGCGCCTGGTTACGCCACTGGCGTGTCCCCGCGCTATGACAAGTGAAGTGGCTGTCCCCCCTCCTCCCACAAAAGCTATCTGCTGAAAAGATGCGTTTTAAGTTTTTTTCTGAACTGGACTTCGGAAGGTTCGAGTCGAAGTTCCAACGGAAGATTATTCCAGCGCTTGGGAGCAAGGTATCTAAAGGATCTACCTCCCATACGAGCTTTGAATACTCTTGGGACTTTTAACAGCCCAGTCTGAGAAGACCGAAGACTGCGTGCAGGCTCATAATGGGATACTAGGCTCTGGAGCGGAAGAGGTGCTTTGCCGCTCAGGATACGGTGACATGTGGCAAAGGCCTTAAACTCCACTCTCCTCTCAATGGGGAGCCAATGGAGGGCCCGTAGAGCTGGTTTGGCGGAAGACCTCCTAGGGAGTCTGAGAACCAGCCGCGCTGCCGCATTTTGAAGAACCTGCAGGCGGCCCATAACCCTGCCTGTGGCCCCCAGATAGAGCAGGTTCCCATAATCAAGTCGGGAGGTGACCAGGGCATGCACCAGCGTCTTTCGAGCAGAAATGGGAAGCAGATCTAACACTTTCCTAAGGGCTCTCAGAACACTGAAGCATATCCCCGCCACCCGACCGACCTGTGGACCGAAGGTGAGGTCCTTATCCAGCCACACGCCAAGGTTCCTGGCCTCGCGGCAGGGAGCAGGAACTTCACCCAGACAGGGTGGCCACCACGCCGACGACCACGCAGACGGTGCACCCCCCACCACGAGCACCTCGGTCTTGCTACCGTTCAACTTTAAACAGTTTGCGGACATCCAGGCAGCGAGATCTTGCATGCAATTCCTGAAGATGTCCGCTGCAAGGCCGGGGGCACGCGATACCTGCTGTCATAGTGTGTGACTTTCCATTATTCACAATCAGATCCAGTGAGTTCATGAACGCCCAAAAAGCATCTACAAGCTGCTGTAGACCCACTGCGGTATGGGCATCGTCCACGTAGAGGAGAACAGGGATTAGACACTCTCCCACACGCGGAATATCCAATGCAGCCTCAATAAGTGATTTGTCCAGATCGTTCACATAAAGAGTAAAAAGCAGGGGCGCCAAGAAACATCCCTGCCGGACGCCCCTGCCTGAGTTAAAAGATCTGGTACGGTCGCCAGCCTGGGATAACCTAACAGAGGCTGTGAGGTCTTGGAGAAGGTTAGCTAAAAAATAAACTAAATAGGGGTCAAGTTTCTTTTCCATTAAAATATTCCAGAGCTTTGATCTATTGACCAGATCAAACGCACTGGAAAAGTCCATAAAAGCCATTGTTAGACAACCCTCCTTAGCCATGGTGTATTTGCCTAATAAAATATGCAAATTTAAGCACTGATCCATAGTACTCCTCCCACATCTAAATCCATATTGCAAGTTAGACAGAATACTCTTTCATTTACCCAGTCTGTGATTTTAGATAAAATAACCTTTCCCAGGATTTTCACAGAGGAATCAATGAGGGATATCGGCCTATACCACCGGGGGTTCCCTCGCTGCCCCTTTTTAAAAATAGGAATTATAATAGATTTAGACCAGGAGGCCGGGAAGCCTACTGTACCCAAAGCACAGAAGACATTAGCAAGGATTTTAGCCCAGAATTAAGGGTTACTTTCAAAGAGATCTGCGGGAACCCAGTCTAGGTCTGGTGCTTTATTACTAGCAATATCTCTTATCGCTTTCTCAATTTTCCCCTCGTTAAACTCAATCGGGGTACTGGTCTGATATAGGGAGGACCATGGGGTGCAGTCCACAGGCTCCCTGAGCTCATAAATCGCCTCGAAAGGGGAAAGCCACTGAGCTTCTGTGATATCACAATCCTGAGTTTCTGTATCCTCCCCTGAAGAAAATGGAGTGCTGATGATAGTTCAGAACCTAGAGCTATCCCTTAATACCTCCACAGACAAAGAGTTCCAAGCCTCTTCCTTTATCTCGTTTTTCCGCCTGTGAAGGACTAGCTTATACTCCTTCCTCCACCTAACTATCGAATCTCTATCCCGGAGTTGTTTTTTCAAGGCAAGGGAAAGTGTGCGATGGGCATGTGAGCATTTCTCATCGAACCACTTTGGGCCACATTTAGATCTCCTTTTGGTTTTAGTAGTTAGGTCAAAGCTTATCTGGCTACAGATGCCTTCAAAAGCTCGGAGTACCCCGTACTTAGAGGGTCAATACAGATGGAAATGCCATCTGAGCAATTCCCCCACAAGCCCTTAAGGAGTGTGTCAGGGGTTATATTGGCCCATCTAAGCCTCCTCCCCTGATCACAGGGTAATACCTTAATCAGGGCCCGGTTCCTACCACCCTTGCCCAGAATGCCACAGCTAATATCCAAAATGAAAACAACCTGGTTATGGTCACTCAAAGGGGATTCCCGAGCGTTATAAAAGTTAACTTTGTTCAATAACGTAGGGGACATGAAAATAAAATCTATAATAGAGTTACTTCACTTAAATGTGGGACACCGATCCTCGGAGTTAACAAAGCTAGGTTCAAATAGATCAGCATCAGTTAAAAGAGACTCAAGGCTCTCGCCTGCCCAGTGTGATCATAATGCAGAGCCGTGGCGTAATTAAAGCCATATGGGTCGTCAATTGAACAATGTAAATCACATAAATGTGTATTAAAATCGCCCATTAACAGGACATAATAGGGAAAAGTAAATTGTTTGGACTTATAATCCATAAGAAAATGATTCAGGGTACTTAAATATTGATTTACATAATGGCACTCCCCCGAATAATAAATATTCACTAATAAAAACTTTGGGTGATTGTGCTTACTAAGCTCCAGTTTCAACCAATGTGGGGAGTCAATCTCAAGCCTTTTTCCAGACCCCCTTAGGTCCAAAGAGAGGAGAAACAGCAGGCCCCCTTTTGCTCTGCCCGCCGAGGCTGGACGCGCAGATGCAAAATATGAGCTAAAACCGTCCAACCAAAAATGTTCCTCCCTGTCTAAGGTCTCCTGGAGGGCAATTACATCATAGGTTTTTATATAAGATAACCAATTGGGGTCATCTCTTTTCGACCTTAGACCCGCAATACTCCAGCTCATAATACTACATTTAAGAGTATGGTCACAAGAACGATCGGCATTGCTCAGCCCAGTAACTTCAGATGTAGGGGAGCTACCAAGCCCTGGGGACACATCTAACTGTGTATTGATCTCGGGGAAAATAAGAGCAGGTTGACTATTAACTTCCTTTGATGTTAAGGCAGCTACTGAAGGCAGTCAATCACAGGCATCTAGCCTACTGAGGCAGGACGAGTTTAATAGTGTGGCCAAAGAAACAGCCAAGGCGCAGAGTATAGAGGTCCAAGGCAGAGTGTATGAACTAGAGGATCAAAGTGATTACTACTCTGGTCCACCCAGACCAGTCGGGCTTTATGCCACATCGTAACACGGCCCTTAACCTGCGCCGACTGCACAGTGTAATGAGTAGAACACCTACTATACTGGAACCGGCGGTTCTGGTTTCTTTGGACGCTACCATGGCGTTTGACATGGTTGAGTGGCCCTATTTGTTTGCAGTACTAGGCAAGTTCGGATTCGGTCCGGAATTTGTGAGTTGGATCTGTCTCCTATACTGTGATCCGATGGCCCGAGTGGTGGTGAATAACCGGAAATCTACGGATTTTCGACTGAGCAGAGGCACTCGTCAGGGTTGTCCCCTGTCTCCGCTTCTCTTTGCTTTGGCACTAGAGCCACTAGCAGCCTGGATCAGGCAAGACCGATCTTTCCGGGGAATGAGATGGACCCTGGATTGGAAAGACAAGATATCGCTCTATGCCGACGATATCTTTCTTTACTTCAAGAGCATCCTTGATCTGTCTCTTAGATGTGCTGGCCATATTCGGTACATATTCTGGATTTACTGTCAATTGGTTTAAATCAGTAGTCTATGTCCTTAGGGGTGACCCACCGGTGATACGACCAAGCTACCCCATACAGATTGCACCGGATGGTTTCCGATATCTCGGAATCTGTGTGACGCTGGATTCGAAACTACGCTTCGCCCGTAATCTCGACCCGCCCATGCAAAGACTTAAAAGCGGTCGCACGTTGGAGATGCCTTCCTCTTTTCATGTTGGGAAGGCCGGTACTTTTTAAGATGATGGCCCTGCCTAGTTTCTTGTACGCTCTCCAAACTACGATGGACTTGGACCCGACATCATACTTTAAGGAAATAGAGAGTCTCCAAAAGAAACTACTCTGGGACGGCAGACCGCGTATTGCAATCGCAAAGCTGACTCTCAACTGGTACGATGGAGGTATCAGTCTCCCAGACCTAAAAAAGCATTATTGGGCATCCCAGCTTGCGGCCGTCAACCACGGGATTTATGGCAACCCAGATGACCCCGGATATGCCATGGATAAGTGGTTGCTCCCGGGGGGAAGACTATACCAGGGCTTTGTACACCAAACCTGGTAGGTTTCCGCTGACTGGTCCTACAGCGAATGCCATCCAGACATGGCATACTGTCAATAAGCACTTGAAATGGGAGGGTAAACTTACACTGACCACACCGATGTAGAACTCTGAGAAACTGGGGAGCCTCCAGAAATCGAAGGGATTTGATAGGTGGGATCTCATAGGGATCACTCGCATTAAGGACATGGGGGGGGGGAGGTGCTGCCCTCTGTATCACTTAAACACAATACAGCTTGATGGATACGGAATATTTCCGTTACCTCCAAATCAGCCACGCGTTACTCACTCAGATCCCTAATGACACGACGCTCCCAGAGGCCTCCCCCCTGGAAGATAGACTGCTGGACGCCACATCCCGGAGAAGACCATTTGTCTCATTTACAGGAAATTAATCAACAATATGGATGATCCACTGCAGACGTTGAAGGGAAAGTGAAACAGTGAAGGCCTAGAGTTAGACGACGAGGACTGGCAGGTGGCGGTCTCTTCCCCAAGGGTGGTAGTGGTTCAAGCCAGGCTGAGGTTAGTGCAGCTTAAAATAATACATATGGCTTATGTCACAGGCCCTGGATTAGTTCGTATGGGCCGGGCTGAAAGCAGAGAATGTAGACTGGGTGTGGGGAAGTAGGAACATTCATGCACATACTATGGAACTGTCAACGGATCGAAGCCTATTGGAAGCATATCCATTGCACAATGCGGGCGGTACTGGGAGTGGACATGCAACCAGAAGCACGGAGATGTTTATTAAACATTTGGGAGCCTACAGATCTCAACACATATACTAAGCAGTGGGCGACATTAGCATTTATGGTGGCAAAAAGAAACATCACGCAGTTGTGTGAGGCAGGTCAGCCACCCCTACTTGGGAGGTGGAGAGAAGATCTAGACTGGTGCATGTATAGGGAAAAGTCAGTTTTTAATGCCAGGGGATGTCCCAGGAAGTGGAGCAAGGTATGGGGAGCCTGGAACCACTACAGATGTGATATTTGTTCCCCACCTAGTCAACAAGTTGCAGAGGAGACTCTTGGTACCCGTTAATCAATGTGATATGATAATGGTAATGTATTTTGAAATGTAGAAGAATATGCCCAGAAATGCTGAAGTTGCCTGCTTGTAACCAATGATGTGATTCAGTCGAATTGTTTAATAAAAGAAATCTAAACAAATAATAATAATAAAAAGGAGGCGTCCCAGGACCTCATATCAATCTACAGAAATATCTTCTAGAAAAACTTTTACTTCCTAAAGCTAAGGCGGAACATTGGAGGTCTATGCTCTTGATTTTATACATGGTGTAACGAAGGAGGGCCCATATGACTACAGAAATATATATAAGGAGGACATAAGTGATTGTCCAAATGATCTCCACTTAAAGAGATATTAGTCCCATCTGTTATTAGAAATGGTATCTACCTTGGTGGTTGTAATTGATGTATTAGAAAGCAAGGACCGAATTGGGTCTTGAAAAAGATTATTTAGACAGGATTGATACCACAGAAACATGTTGACGCTTTGAAATATACTAAAGAGTGTGGACATATTGGCATGTTTGAAATAATTTAGCTAATATGTACCAATTGTGATCTCTGTAACATTAGTTCATGAACAAGAAATACAAGCGGATTGTCATACATTTCTCTCTCTCTCTTATGCTTTTTTATCTATCTTTTTCTTTTAAGGTAGAGATATTTAAAACAAAAAAAACATATGTCATCAGTTGGTACCATTAAATTCAATCATGGTTGAGGCTAATGAAGATTATTGCTTTAAGATTGAATGTGTAGGTGTGAATGGAGTATAAGTGACTTATCCAAAGGGAATCCATTTTTTGGGCATTAAAGTTCATATAGAGCCCTGTCCCTTTGGTGTGAGGGGCCTCTCTCCTTATGGTTGTGTCGTTAGCCAATCCACCAGCACTCACTGACTGGTATGTGCATGCTGTGGCAACACAGATGCAGTGTTCATAAAACAATAGCAATTAATGTGTTATTCACATTACCTAAATGATGGCTATACCTCAAGAAGGGTTAAACCTGAAATGTGTGCTCTTTAACAATCATTTCAGAGGTTTGAAGCAGGGCATTTGGAAATCTAGTGTCAACTCCAAAAACAGATAATCTTATCATACTTTACTTGTTGCTTCTGTGAAGGATTGCCCAGGGCCCGCAGCACATAGGAGTCACAACAACCGGCACTACCACAAGAGAAGTTGGAGGGTTGAGATTCTAGTTGAGTCAATGTGACGACTTAGTCAGTCTCACTCTCCCACTACCTGCCCCAAGGCCCGCCCGAGGTCCGACTTCCGACTCAGTCAGAAAGTAACAATTAAGTGAAGCAAGTCTCTCATGGCCAGGTTGGAACTCAGAGTCTATTCCTGAACTTGTGTTGAAGTCAACCAATCTAGTGACTAGTGACACCCAGTAGCCATGCCACACAGCAGGTACGAGTCTGACTCTGAGGCTGCCCTGTGTGTCACACGTTCTTTGTAGCAGGCATATGAAGCTTCTGTGCTACCTTAGACAAGTGAAAACTGCCACTAGACCAAACTCCCCTCTCTCTCTCTCTCTGGCAGGTACATTAATAAATAAACCAGAGTTAGCTTAACATTTTTATTGTGGCCCGAAAACTGCTGAATATACAAAGAACTTTGTAATGCTTTAAGAACTGCTGCACTGCTACAACACCGGAGCAAACTAACCAAACCTGCTACAACCCTTCCAGCCTTCCGGGAAAACATCAGGTGGTCGCCCAGTACTGCCATTCTGGCCTTGGTGGTGTTCAAAATAGACAATGTCTTGTTGACCAGTTCACCAGCACTTACTGACCAGCATGCACATGCTGTGGCTATATGGATGTAGTGCTCGACGTAAAACAAAGGCAATTAATGTGCTTTTCACAATACCTAAACGACGGTAGACCACTAGAAGGGTTGAACCTGAAATCTGTGCTCTTTAACAATCATTTCTGAAGTTTTGCCAGGCATTTGAAAATCTTTTGTCAACTATAAAAACAGATAATCTATTCTTTTTTTTATTGTTGCTTCTGTTAGAGGTTTGCCCAGGGCCTGCAGCTCACAGGAGTCACAACGACCGGCACCACCACAAGGGGAGTTGTAGAGTTTAGACTCTAGTTGAGCCGATGTGACGACTCAGTCAGTCTCACTCTCACACGACCTCACCTGTCCCGCGGCCTGCCCAACATCCGACTCAGTCAGAGTGACAATTAAGTCAAGCAAGTCACTCATGGGCCGGTCAGAACTGCTAGCAAGCAATTTACTCCAATAGCATCATTAATATTCCTCTTTTAAGCATGCACATTATGGAAATTCCTGGAACAACTATGGTAAAAGAAAAAAGAACTTTCAATTATCACAACAGTAAGGCATACATTTTACAGCCTTATGTTCTACTAGTAGAAAATAAAAATCAAAGAATATCCTCAAAAGTCTCTCAGATAACTGAATTTAATTGAAGAAAATTACAAGAGTCAAGCATGAAAATGTGGGGAAAACAGAATGACAGCAGTCCACACAGCATGGGAACATATTAGTTCTCGAAATAATTAATCTAATGACTGACACAAGAGAGATAAAACAAGGCCAGCATGATACAGGAGATGATATTAACCACACTCCGATTGCAACCCAACTAAAATCATTTATTTCCTGTAAGTTATTAAATATGATATCAGGCATATCCAGGAGTGTATCTTTTCCCAACTTTTCTTCTTTGATGAAAAGAAGATGTGCTTGCAACCATCGGTCTGTCATAAAATCTTCTAAATTAGCACTATTTTAACTTTTCAAAAGCCTTAATACAATCTTCTTGGCTAAAAGAATGGTGCATGCGACAAATCCTTTGACGAAATGTATCCACATTTGTACCTAAACCATGGGTCATAATTTTGTCAGCAGCTTGACCTAAAATTAATTCCAGCCTCTTCTCAACTTAGACAAATAATCTAGTATAGCCATGGGGAGATTTTCCGCTGCAAAGGTATGATGCTCTTATTAACTATCCGCAGCTTTCGATACGGTATCGCATTAAATCTTGATCAGTCGATTGCAGGAGATAGGAGTTAGGGGCTTGGCCCTGTCCAGGCTGAAGAGCTTTTTATCTGGTCGCTCACAGAGTGTCAATCTGGGTTCCTTTCGTTCGGCACCAACAGAGCTCACTAAGGGGGTACCACAGGGCTCATGCATAAGCCCTACACTTTTTAATGTGTATGTGGCCCCCCTAGTGGATCAAATGAGATCATATGGTTTTATTCCTGTGTCGTAAGCAGATGATACCCAGTTGCTTTTTCCCTTTAAAACCTTGAGAGCTGAAGTTAAACACTCATTTTCTGAGGGGAGGTGGACTGTATCCCAGTGGATGGCCGCAAATTTCCTACAATGTAATGTGGATAAGACTGAGGTCATGTTATTTGGAGAAGCGCCATTGCTGTGGTCACCGGATTGGTGGCCATTAGACTTGGGCCCCGTCCCCATTTCCAAACAGATCGTAAAGAATCTGGGTGTTCGACTAGATCAGGGCTTATCATTGAAGGATCACGTTAATCAAGTAGCGGGTTCCTGCCTTCATGTAATAGGACTCATGAGACAAGTGTTTCCCCTACTGCCAGATACATCTAGAAAGACCCTTGTCCAGGCCCTAGTGCTTAGTCGCCTGGACTACTGCAAAGGGTTATTGATATAAGCTACTGATAACACGTTAAGCAGGCTTCAGGTGGTTCAAAACACCGCGGCATGGTTGGTCCTTAATGCCCCTCAAAGAACTCACTCTCGTCCTCTTATGGATAAGTTACACTGGTTACCGATTTGTGAACGGGTAAAATTTTAAACCTGCTGCATAATCCATAAATGTATTTATGGTTCTTGCCCTGTGTACTTGGCAGAGAAATGTGTTCCCTACAACCCAGCACGCACCCTCCGCTCCTGCAATGAACTTCTTCTCCAGATTCCCTCTGTAAGAAGGTCAAGACTGGGTGGAAGAGCCCTTTCTTTTCTGGGCCCCACCTTATGGAACAAATTGCCCCTCACTCTCCGACTGTGCACTAATCACTTAGCCTTTAGAAAAATGCTGAAGACCTTTTTGTTTTAATATATCCCCTGTCTCTGATTTGGTGAGCACTATGCCTACTACCTGCTGGGTGAGCAAAGCGCTGAGATACTCCTTCGGGAGTCAGGTCTAGCACTATATAAGCCTATAAATAAAATAAATAAGTAAAATAAACTGCTGAATTGTAATCTAAGCCTAACTATTGTACAAATATCCTTTCACATGTATTTCTGCAGGGTGGACTGGCATTATTTGAACTTAGCGACTGCAGGTCTTTAATTGTAATAAGGTGCGAGGTATGAAGAGCAGTTGTAAATGAAAAGCAACATCAGCCTGGAAATCCTTCAAATCTTCTCTTCAGTCATTAATACTTATGAACTCTAATGTCAGTATGGTCACAATGACACAAGTATAAGAAAACGTGGCAACTGCTCAATGATGATGTTCTACAGTTTGAGCCTGAGGGAGGACTTAGTAAGGAGGTAATCTCTCCAAATCTTTAATGTCAGATTGCTCCCACACCCTTCCTTACTCATGTACGTTAACATCATTGGTACAGTGCATTTGGGTGATCTCACATTACATCTATGCTCGGTGAAGTAAGACAAAAGTTTTCTGCCTGGGTATTAGGAAGGTCTCGGAATCCAAGACAGTACTGGAGGAAGCCTGCTAAGGTTCAAAGTTTACGAGACTCACTTACCTTTTAAAAGCAGACTTAAAAAGCACAGTTGGGCTGCCGCTGCTATCAGGGCAAGAGTGACTATACGAAGTGATACATTTCACCCAAAAGTAGACTGATAATGTTAGCTCCTTGCTGCAAACCAGAGGGGAAAAACTGCAGCTTTCCCAGAATACTGTGCAGGGTAAAAACTAATGGCATCCATGTTAAACTCTGTGACGTAGGCCATGTTAACACTGTATGGATCAGTCAAGGGGCATAAACCCCACATCATATTTTGAATGTTAAATGTGCTGGTCTGGCTTGGAACCAATTAATAGCAAGATGGTCTCAATAGAGAGCAGGTTCAAGAATTTCTGAAATAGCAAGATTCTACTGGGCAGCTCTTCTGTTGTCCAGGAGTGACACACGAGTGGACTTTGAAATGCTCAAATAATTTGAAACCATAAGATGTTACTGAGAGAACCAACTGACCTGGACAACCAAAGTCCTCCACTAGTACAGAGCGGAGATTATGTATCCATCAGGGAAGTAGACAAAGTCACCATAGAATCAGTGAGAAAGCCACTCCTGCTTTTATTGTGTTACCTTATTTTATGTCCATTTAATGGTTTATGATGGTACATTCTAGCTATAATTGATTAACTTTAGGATCTAAATCAGCATAGTTAGTATTTATATTAATTGAAATCCTTACATACATATGTTCCTAATGAATAGTATGAGACTCATCCCGGCCATTGATTTTGCATGCATCACAGAGTTATTTCATTATTACGGTCTCATTTAACACAACATGAGGAATGGAACTGTGGATGGTTTAGCAAATCAACCTTTTAGGATCAGTTCATGAAAATAGTATCATCAACCCAGATCATGCCAATGAATATTGTACCCAAGAACAGCAATCTAGGGAAAACAAACACATAATTTCTATTAAAACAATCCTACATAATTGAAACAAATGTAGAAAACCATTTTGTTTAGGTTTAGCTACAACTGAAGAAACTATTGCCTACATATTTGTATTCTTCATGCAGACACTGGCTCGTTCTTTGACAATTTAGTCTATATTGCTGACTTTGTAAATCAGAGGTTAAGAATCATTGGCATCTAATTGATATTTCAACATCCCTTTTAAAACATTGCAATATACTGTACCAACTAAGAAATGTTTTGTTGAGTGGGTGGGGCAAATGCCACATATTGATTATTTCTGTCACTGGTATTGCCGCTTTAGTTGCAATTCAAAAACATTGTTTTCATTGTCATATTACAAAACCTTACAATTAAACAAAAGGACTTTAAAATGTGAATAGTTACCTGGTCGGCCAGCATTTCTTTGTCTTTATGCTTCCCTCTCAACCACTGAATTCCACCGTTTCCAGTTATTACAATGGTTGTAAAGATCTCCTCACCCGAAGGACCTCTGCCTGGCTCTTTTATTTCAAAACGTTCTGAGTAGAAGGCCGGCTGAAGAGTTTCCAGATTTATGAGATATTTAAGTTTCAAGTCTCTGGCAGAAGCCTTGCATTGGCTGAACTGTTGAATAAATTTGCGGAATCTGTACCGGATTCTTTTTCGTGTCAAAATGTGGTAGTCTTGGATTTTTGCCCTGACACACTTGGGTAAGAACTTCTTGTAGCTGTAAATAGAAGTGGAACAATAGCATCAATTCCAGGAATAGTCAGAATCTCTGCAGGATGAATATCATATAAATACATGTTAATCACCATTGGGACTTCTGTACTCGAAAACCCCAAGCCCCTTTATTTTGGAATATAGGGCATGTACCAAACAAGGGAAGGCACTGCACAACCCCTCCTGCAGCAGTGAAGCATACATCAAGATGCACACTTGCATTCACCCACCCCTCCCTCCTTGACCCCTCTCTGATGCGGTCACTCGGACATAACTTGCTATTTATTGCCTTTTCACTTTATCTACTTGGGTGACATGTACATGCTAGAGTAGGGGGTTGTTGCATTGCTTGAATGAAGGACTGTACATGAAGCCAAGAATGTGCTCAATGAACAGTTTTGAGGTCAGCGTCTCTCATTGTAACCTGAGCTTGTTCTGAGTCTTCTTAATGGCGGAGAACGATCTAGGATAGAGTGGACATATTGTCAGAACTGGTGGATTGGAACTCCTACAGGATTTCTGGAGGCTTGCGTGACAATATTTCTGAAGCTTGGATAGTGAGGAGCATACCTAGTCACAGTTGTGTATATCTGTGCACATGTTACATGCAAAATGCTGGGAAGCCTACTGTAACAGAGCAGAACCAGCCCTGAATGTAGTATTTTAGATAGCAGGGGAATGAGAATCCTTGCAAGTCTAGAATGTGGGGTATCCTGCATAAGATGCTGTGTGTGTTGACATAAGCGGTGTCCTAACCCCCACCAGGCTAAATTAGAACCAAGAAACCTTACGTGTGTTTCTTACATTATAACAGAAGAGAACTTTGGTTAGATGTTCCAGCCTCCTATCGGAATACCCTTTGTGCCTGACAATCTTTTGTTTAGCCCATCTGGACTGCTTTTGACCACTAAGCTTATGCTTATAATGTTACATTCATACTGGTGCTTACTTATTCCATTTTTATCAATTTCACCTTTTGGTGGGATTTAGTGCGGGTCTCAAACATGTTCCACCATTATGTTCAAAAGAGTGGCAACAAATACCCAATCATCCAGAGTAAATTTTCAGATCCTGGTTGACAGAATGCTCTTGGCATTGTGCATTTTCCGCAGTCAGTGAATCCACAAGGAGGAATCAATGAATAGATTTATGACTTTTAAATAATGTTTGTTATTCAACATTGAAAGCAGCTGCCTGCATCTGACTCTGAAGCTTTGGACGATATTCCTCTAATGCTTTTATGGCCAATGAATGGGTGTACCAGAAGTATTTGGAGCACCTCTTATCTGTAATGGGCATACTTAGTGTGGTCTAGAAGCTCTAGCTAGAGTTCATCAAGCCACTTCTTTCTCTTGCACCACTACCTTGCTGCAGATTTTCCCACAACCAGTTAATGGTGACAAAACAGATTAAAATCTCAATCTTCAAACAGGCAGAGAGAAGGGGTAGCCCATCAAATGTAAACAATTTACTTCTTTAAGAAAAGCATAACTTCTAAGTTTTGGTCAGCCCTCCTAGCATGTGGGCGATCAATGAAAAAGATCAAGACAGTTTCTGATATATACTGAAAACGCATACACTTTACCACCGTATTGATCTTTTTAATTATAACATTTGGATTTTCAGTATATTAGACTATTATTGGCATTTCTACTTGATCTCTGAGGGTAAAAGTTGAGACATAAGAGTTACAGGAATGCAAAGGTTAAGTATTAGGCACGATGGAGTTGTGCATTTTCGCGAGGGTCATTTCGGATGTTGGGTTAATAAGTGTGAATTTTTGGATGTCCAAGTTGGTCGTCATTTAGTAGATGTTAGAAATCTCTCAGCTAGGTTTGCAACATCACCACTGCATTTAGCAGGGCAGCCATTTTTCGGTTGTCTTCCATATCTTGTGTTATTATCCCGTGTTTTTAGGTCTCGCCTGAGCCAGCGCATGCGCTGCCCTGAGAGACATTTAGAAAGCGGGTTTTCAAAATGCTACCACAGGCATTTTGGTGGCCTCTAGCTTGCGTGCACGTAAGCGTGCACCCGCGCAGCTGCCATCTGTCTTTCCTCCTGTCACGGGTCATTAAGTGCATCGCGATGCACTTTCACTTTCGCCAAGTGCATTGCGATGCACTTTCACTTTTGTAGCGTGCGCGCGCATACAACTCCTGGGCTTGTTTCTCTATGTCTCTAAAGCCCTTGCGATCTGAGCATGTTTATGTAAATGACTCACTGGTAGTAAAAACAGTGCGCCCCTCCTAAGGTAATCATAAATATAATGTCACTTGTGGGCGGGCCATTTTCATAAGCTGCCATGTTATTTCCAGGCAAAACAAGGACTTACCAAATGAAAGTAGAAAATATCATGGAAGCGTGGCTCAATTCTAATGGCAGAATACTTAGTTTCGCCTGGAAGCAACGTGGCAGTCACTCAAGACACTGCCCGCACATTGCGCAGCTGCTGGTGCGCAGACCAACATCTATGTTATTTTATGGTAGATACTATCTTCTCGCGAGAACAACAGATGGCAACCAAGTATCCATACATATTTTACTTTTGTTTTCAGTGGTACCTCCAGTCCTCTTCCTGTTGTATTACTCACGGAGTCCCGCTATCGATGCAGCTCTATCACGTTCTGTGTGGGTTTCCAAAAGTGCTTATCAACATCCTTGCTTGTTTTTAAAGTGCCACATATTACGGCTTCACTGAAGCGTTGCACCTCTGATCCCATGCCATTTCGTTTTCAGAATCGGAGCACTTAATTGTGTATTTTTGTAGCATCTGCAACAGTTTGCTGAAAACATCCGCTGATGTGCACGGAACCTTTCACATAAATATTTGTTCTTTGGTGTTTCTCTTAAGTACGGCTTAATCGGAAAACACTGCTAGTAGTACTGTCTGGGAAAAATAGTATTCTACTTCAGCCCCATTAACTTTACTGAGAATGCTATTTACTGACAATGTTTTCTACTGATGAAAGCTAGCGGTAACTACATTGTGTACGTCTTTATCTCCTAAAGAACAACATGTCAGAGTTATGTGAATTTGTTTTTCTTTCATGTGAGGCTTGAAACTGTACAGAGATGGTGCAAGTGTCTCTTCCATCCCTCCCCCCCAGTTCCTTTGCCATAATTGTAAATGATGCTCGTGAGGTAATTATTACCCTTTCTTATGTAGTTGCTTCTCTCTGTTGGTTAGTAGTCTGCTGGACAATCGTGACCCGCAAACTTTAATAAGTGCCTTATACCGCACTAAGCAGGTCTATTGAAATAAGACTCATTTAATAGCTGTAGGATGCAAAATAAATGACGGACTTGACTGCCGAAATACTTATTATTCACTTTCCTTTTTCTGCTGGAAATATATTTTAGAAAGGGTAGAGAGCTGATGCTGCCAGTGTAGCAGCAGTGAGCGCCATTTGAAAAACGTCACTGAAAGAAAGCGTGGCTATCTTCATTTTCTGTCGTCTCTCTGATGTACAACATTTCAGTTGCAACAGAAGTTTCAATTCTCTGCATAGGAGAGTTATGAGCTGGTACGTTATAATAGAATATCTTGAAGTTTGAGTGTGTTTATTGTGGGAGTATACTAACTGTGGATTAATTGAAATTGGGTGTAAATTTTGGTGGCTGTATACGATTTAAGCCATGCACCCAGCACTTTTTATTTAGCTTGAATCGAAAGAAAGAGATTTGCTTTCTATAACTCAAGCCCGTAGCACCTGTAAAGCAGTAGTGGGTAAAGCTAAGAATGGTTGGGATGATAAAAAATGGACAGCTCTTGACAAAGCTTGTGCGGTAAAGAGATTTTATACCATTCTGGGAGATAGTGGCTTATAGGGATTGTCCTAATGCATGTGATGTGACAAACAACATTGCCCCCTCCTCATGGATTCAGCACTTTGGCACTCTTTATGAAGCTATTCGCACAGACAATCTAGTTGAATCAGGCCCTCACTCTGTTTTTCCCTGGGCTAGCCCTGTTCCCCCAGAAGCCATGCTTGACCTAGCAGATGTGGTAAAATCTCTTCATGCCACAGCGAGGAAACGTGCTGCAGGACCCGATGAAGTTCCAGCTGATGCCTTTCTGTTGGATAAGGGTATTTGGGCACCTTACATTTTGGTTATTGCAAATGCGATAGCGGCAGGAGGCCCTATTCCTGAAACATGGAAAGGTGCAACTGTGATTGCAGTATATAACAAGCATTGGCATAGCCAATAGGTCTCGCCATTGGGACCTCATAAGTGTTTAGCTAAGCAGCACAATATCCTTGGTGCAACAACATCAACTGTTGCATGGCTAAGCACTTATAAGGTCCCAAAGGCGAGACCTATTGGCTATGCCAATGCTTGTTTTATACAGGGGCTCTTACCACTGACGAGTCAACAGGTATTAAAGCTTGCAGGTTCAACCCAGCCAGTACTTGATTGTACTTCTTGGTACTGGACTTGATGACAGTCTTTAATGTTTTAGTCAGTAAAGCAAGCTGGTTCAGTTTGGCTGGAATTTTACAGAATACATTTTCCAGCAGAGCACTGGGGTGGGGAAAACTCAGGGAGGTAGTGTTGAGTGTATGGTAATCAATCCTTATAATTTTTATGGACAGGGGAGGTCACTTTTTCTATAAGGAAATGAGAATATATTAGATGTGAGAGGTGGAGGGGAAAGAGAGTGGTCTTACCTGGACTTTGGCTACGTAACTGGCGGAACATTTCTAAATTGTGTGCTTCTATAATATCCAACATATGAACAGCTGTGCGAGTTCTGCCACACACTTTGCAAGATAAAGCCAATGCCTGCATGTTTACAATGAAAGCTGTTGCAGGATTTGCCTTTGGTCTGTTAGCCTACCGGTTGGAATTTGTTATTAACAGAAGCTTGGCTAAGGTTTGTAGACAAAGGGAGCTAGATCTCCTCTACAGAGAGTCAATGGCTGGGTCTAACTGGGCATTAAGCAATTATGCACTCAAAGACAGAGATAGCAGGTAAAGGCAGTGTAGATACATTTTGAACCCTGATTGAAGGAGCTAGTCTGATCAAAGAATATCTCCATGGTCTCTGTGTACCACAGCTTTCAAATGGGGATATATATACCTCAGGGTTGTATGACGGTACAATGCAGGTAAAGGCATTGTATGCCTTTACCACACATTTTTTACCACGCATGTTTTTACCACAAAAATGCTTTTACAACGCATGCCATTAAAATGAATTGTTTTAATTTATAAAAACAACGTAAATGTGGGGGGAACCCTCCCACGCCACCAACTTACCCTAAATCTGAGGTAAAGGCATGCGTTGTAAAGACATGAATGTGGTAAAAATATGCGTGCTTAAAAATGCGTGGTAAAGGCGCAACGAGGTAAAAACCTTGGTGTAAAGGCAGTTTCCCATACCTCAGGGACTGCACACTACCACGTTCACAATATTGCTTCAATTATTGAGCGCTGGTCAAGACATATACAAGGTTTAATAATTATGTTCGTTTTGCCTCTTGTTTCAGTGTTTTTTTGTATCAATGTGTCAGAGTTAATGTACTTTTAATGCCCTGAGCCTGGCGTCCACTTTCCATTAGCTGGGATAAGCGCAGAGTATTTGAAGACTCTGGTTCGTTTCCGATTATTGGGGTTGGTTATATCTCCATGCGAATGCAGGTAATTGGATTACCTTGATGGAGATCCTAACGAAAGTTGGATAGACACAGGTTGCACATTTAAAGGATTTGTTCCTGGCTTTAACCAGTTAACTCTGGAATTACATCGACAGCCTTTGACCTTCGTAGCCGAGATCTATTTGAGAATTATCTTTTGGATCACTTGTATGATGTTTTTGTTGCCCTTTGTCCTCAACTTTTGTGAGGGGTTACGTGCGGTGGCCAATTGGATGAACCAGAACTGTCTCCAATTGAACACAAAAAAGACAGAGGTTATGGTGGTCGGTAAGCAACCTGGATGGTGGAATGACAACTGGTGGCCTCCCGAGTTAGGAATGATCCCTTCTCCTGCTTTGGAGATAAAAAATCTCGGGGTCTGGCTGGACCCTATGCTTAGTTTCATTTGCCAGACTAAGAGGGTGGCTGCCTCCTGTTTTGGCATCATCAGGGGTCTCAGACCAGTGCTTAAATTTTTTGATGCCCCCACTAGACAGCTTGTGGTTCAAGCCTCTGTACTATCTAGGATAGATTATGCCAGCGCTCTGCTAGCAGGTACGAACAAGGCAGAACTTATGCGGCTGCAACGAGTGCAGAATGCCGCCGCAAGAGCGGTATTAGGGTTGCCCAGACGTTGCTCAGTGTCCAGAGCATTGCAGGCGCTCCATTGGCTGCCTGTTGCTCGGCGGATCGAGTTTAAGGTGCTTTGCCTGGCTTTTAAAATTTTGAAAGGCACGGCCCCACCTATTCTGATGAACTTACTGACCCCATATGTTCCTCCTCGATCCTTGAGATCGATGGGCCAGAATTTGTCTGTTGTTCCACGCTTTTTGCTGAGCAGGATTGGAG
Organism: Lissotriton vulgaris; assembly: GCF_964263255.1. Classification (NCBI taxonomy): domain Eukaryota; kingdom Metazoa; phylum Chordata; class Amphibia; order Caudata; family Salamandridae; genus Lissotriton; species Lissotriton vulgaris. Next base: position 1,074,206,436 of record NC_141689.1, on the reverse strand, counting down.
GTCGCTCCTTCCGAGTAGTAGCCTCAAAATTATGGAACTCTCTTCCCAATGAAATTCGAGCTCTGGAAGATCTATACCAGTTCAGACGTGCCATCAAAACTTTTCTTTTTAATAAAAATCCCTGATTCTGTTTGCGTTTTGTGATGTTGTGTATACCTTCCTGGCGCCAGGACGCCCCTTTGCTGGGGCAGCTGTGCGCGGTACAAAAACCATTAACATAACATAACATAACATAACATGAGGCCTGCAACTGTTTGACAGGCCGAAACGCGTCGACAGTTAACACTAATTTCGACACCTTTTTTGATTTGGATATTGCTTGGATATAATCCTCAGGAGCATTATAGTGATTTGAGGCTATAAAAACATTATTTTCGCTTCATATGCTCCTTGTTATTTTGGTGCTCGAAAAGAAAATTAGGCCAAGAAAAGACATTGCCAGTATTTTCCTTGGAAATAAACTATTGGGCTGCTTACATAACCCTTGGATTAAGGGTCCACAATAACATGATATTTTACCTCGTGGACCTTGAAGTAAATAATTTGTCTTCTGAATTTTGAAAAGTATTTTCACACAAGATTAAATATTGCGTGTTTTACTGATTTGTATTTATGATGTATAAAATGAAGAAGGATCTTTAAGAGAAAATTACGAATCAATTTGTTTGTTGTTTCTGTATTTTTTTGTTAAGTTGTTGGTAATAACCAGTAGATGAACGTTCTATTTGATGACAGATAGATATCATACAACTTATGTTGTGATAAGACAGATAATTAGTAGTGTTTGTCTTGATAAATAATTTTTCTGAAGTAAATACCGTGGCATCCTCTTTTCTTTAATTAGCTATATTCACCCAGATGCCGCTTGGTTTACCGGGTACCCCCTGTTGTTAATAAAGAGTTAATGTACATTCAGATAACTAACGTATGCGTGTCGATTAAGAACGCAGTTTTGAAATAAAGTTTCACTCAAGAAATTGTTTGCTCTTACATATGTATGTTGGCCTAATCCCCAGTTTTAAACAGGCCATACTTGCTATGCTTATTTCTTTTTGTTCAACTACATGACAAGTTATTCGGAGAGTAGGCTCGACGAATGAAAGACAAGCTTTGGTTCAAATGTATGCTGATGTGGTTAAGTGTGGTGTGAGGAGTTTGTTTTGCTGGCGGCTGGAGCTTGAATTCTGCTTTGAGAGGTGAGACAATGTTGCTACTTCGTGGGGGTGGAAGCAAAGTGTGTCTTTGCTGGAGAGAAGAGGTAGGGCAAAGGTGTAGTTTCAGAGTTGGCTGCCTCTATTGAAAAGGGAATCTTACAGGAATGGTGCTGGGTACATGATGAAGTGTTATATTGGTGAGACTTGTATCCTTGAGCAGACAGACCTTGGCAGCCTGGGACAAGAGGAAGCAGTGGTGAAAGATGTGGCGGGGAGGGAGGTGAGTTACAGCTCTGGAGATACATGTTTGGGCTGTAACTGTGCAATGGCTAGTGAAGCAGTTTTTCAGCAGAAACAGTATAATTGGTGGTGCAGCCATGGCAGCTGTGCTTAAGATGGCCTCCGCTTGAGTTTGCAAAAGGAAGGTTCCTTTGAAAAACTTTTAATTTTTACTTCTGTTAGCCTGGATCATAAAAACGTTATTAATATGGATATTGCCTGTGATTTTTCTGAGGAAAATAGAAACTAATACAGCTTTAAACAGCTATGAACTCCTTGCATGGTCAAGCTCTATGGTGCAGAGTTCTTTCTTACGGGTTATTGCTGTGCCTTTTGATTATTTATGAAGAAAACAACATTAACTTTGGTTATACTGAGTTTTGTGATACATAAGTGATTGTAGGAAAGATCTCAATGGGGTATTTCTCTCACAATTTCTGGACAATTAAGTTGACCAATAAATAACAGAGAAGCACTCTGGGCTTACTTTCCTGTGAGTTACATGATCTTCAACATATACTCTGGGAGGTAGGCATTCAATGTGCGATGCCAGTGCGCTAGCCATGACAATGGGGTGTGAAGCAACTGGAATGCAAAGGCCCTTTGGAATCCAGTACAAAAATGGCACAGGTAGTGGAAATTAGAGGGTAAATCGTCACTAACGATTTACTGTTGGGAGTTCATTCTAGAATTGGTAGGTACCGAACGTTATAGTAAATCTACAGTGATCAGGAGAATTCATCCCTGAGTGCAAGGATTGGTTGTGTTTAACTGATCATTAGTATATGTAACCGTTGTACTCTTGCATGATTTAATTTGTCAGTAGGAACTGGGTAGAAATATATCTTTCAGCCTTTAAACTATCGATGGGTTTTGAAAGATGTAACTTGAAAGAAACGGTCATTGGCTTCCATTCCTAGGAACCAGTGTGAATCAATACCAGGATGAACCCATCTTTCAGGGAATAATGTCACAGCGACACAAGACATACTGTCACTGACAAATGAAAAATACTTGTGAGTTTAGTTATACCAACTATGCTTATGTGGAGTAAACAATAAAGCTTTCTGATGTATAAACGGTAGCAACATTCTAACATATGTTTAGCATTGCCTGGTGTATGGTCGGAGTGTCTGCCTTTAACATTCCCACACACTTATTTATATAACTAAAAATGAATGTGTCTTTGTGTAACCTAACTGGTGGGTCCTCATGTAAAGTGCTCAAATGCCTTTGGGTTAAGTTTGCGCTATATAAAACTGATATATATATATATATCCAGCAATCAATCGTTATGGTTGTTGGTTGGTGTAGAGACAAGGCATCTGACACGATAATGGACTTGCACCATGGCACGAAGATGTTTAATTGCCAAGTATTTAGCAATGCTGGGAAAACTCGTCACTTTAAGGAAATGAAATGGATGCAAATGTGCCCAGAAATGAAAAATGAAAAACGAAGGAAAAAGCCATTGCATAAACCAAAATGAAATAATGTAAAGTTTAATAAAGTTTCCCAACACTCACTTTGACACTGTGACTTTAAGACCACAGAACATTTAGGGTGGTCTAGCAACGTAAATTGGAACACGTGGTCACTATGTGAGAGAAAGAATGGCTGCCTATGATTAAGACTCGCCACAGGAGTTGAAACGCGTCAGGCTGAGAAATCTGTTGCTGTGATGCAAGTTGTGGAATAAATTGCACATGTTTTTTTCACCTACCAAGGCGTACGGCGTATTTCTTCTTGGAGGAAATGTGGCTGGTATATATATATATATATATATATATATATATATATATATATATATACACACCACTCGAATGGAGTTTCCCAGGACCCCCAAGGAGCGGAAAAGTGTGGTTGAGGCGTAGCTGGGACGCGGGAGGAGAACTTTGTTTTGAATGCCCTGACTGCAGCAGTTCCACACAGCGCCTCTGCATAAACCTAATTATCACGGAGTACACCGTTGTCGGATGCTTCACCTACATAGCATGCGGTGCAGTGCATGCTGGGATATGTGGTTCCCCACACGAACTACAGATCTGTAGGTGTTGCGGATCGACCAATCAGGAGGACTATAAGAGATGAGGCGACTGGAGGTACTTGTACGGACTGTTGGCAGTGAGGGGGTGAGAATCAGCATGTGATAAAGGCAATTAGCCGAAACGCGTCATGCCTGTGCTCGCAGAAATAAAGCCTCCCTCCCACAGTACCCCCTTGTGTCTCTTCGTTCTTTTCAACCACGAGAGGAACCTTCTTGGATCTATTTTGCGTGCAAGTCCTGGGCGCGCATTGGAGAGACCCGCCTCAGCAAAGAGGATTGAGCAATCCGGACAGCTTCGGCAACTTTCTTCAATTCAAGGTAGTGAACAGCTCTTTCCCACCAGGCCTGTCCTTGTTACCTGGCCACTGCTCAGCAGAATGTGACTTCGCATCGGGATCTCTTCCACTTGAATGGAGTTTCCCAGGCCCCCCCTCCCCAGGAGCGGAAAAGTGTGGTTGAGGCGTAGCGGGGACGCGGGAGGAGAACTTTGTTTTGAATGCCCTGACTGCAGCAGTTCCACACAGCGCCTCTGCATAAACCTGATTATCACGGAGTACACCGTTGTCGGATGCTTCACCTACATAGCTTGCGGTGCAGTGCATGCTGGGATATGTGGTTCCCCACATGAACTACAGATCTGTAGGTGTTGCGGATCGACAAATCAGGAAGACTATAAGAGATGAGGAAACTGGAGGTACTTGTTGTACTTGTTGGCAGTGAGGGGGTGAGAGTCAGCATTTGATAAAGGCAATTAGCCGAAACACTGCCTGTGCTCGCAGAAATAAAGCCTCCCTCCCACAGTACCCCCTTGTGTCTCTTCGTTCTTTTCAACCACGAGAGGAACTTTCTTGGATATATATATATATATATATATATATATAGATAGATATATAGATAGATATAGTATGGACAGAGTGACGAAAATATGATGAAATTAAAAGATTGATGACTTGCCTGGAGTGCCTACCTCTGCTCTTTTTACGAGTGTTATATATATATATATATATAGTCCTTCTGATCTTTCAAACTATAAGGTGTCCAGATAATAGTCTATCAATGTAAAACAATTAATAGGATTTAATGATAATTCTGGCTTGGACTGACCTCTAGGTAGAAAACTGCAACATGGTCCTTCGTTGTTTTGAAAATGTACTGAATTTAAAATGCAATTATTGTGGCTGCAAGTCTATAGAGCACATGTTGAACATAAATATGAAAAAGTATTACGAGCATGGCAAAAATATATTCTGCTCTGCTCAGTAGTTCAAATAGAGGCTTGTGGGCTATGACAGATGACGGGAGCCAAACGAAGCAAAAAGGATATTGAAGCAGTCGCTAAAATCCTACAGTAAAGTAATACACATACAAGTCTGCAACACCTGGATTGTAACCAAAGGTACAGCTAAAGAGAATACGAGCTCTAAATTGATAATTATTTTGTTTTATCTCTGCATTTTCAAAGCACTGATCACAGAGGGTGGATCACGAAAATATACTTTTCTACTAAGACTTCATCATATGCACCTTCTTTCACGCACACCATGGTTGTCAAAGTGTTGGTGATAACAAAGCATGTTGAAATGGCAAATGTAAAGCTGCAATGGCAGTGAAATTACCTGACTGAATTATAGATAGCCAAAGGTGTCTGCTCTTTTTCCTTGGCCATTCTCATCATATCGAGGACAGCCATTCCAAGGCATTCTTCCTGGGTTTCATGTGTGACTGGCATTTTCACCCATCCATTCACAAAATCATCCCGCCACTTGGAGAAGGGAGAATAAGAAACAAAAATTATTTGATTTCCGTATCGCCACATCAGGCTGCAGTTTATTCAGCATGTATCTATTGACATAGATTAATATAGGATGTTATGCTTCTCCAAATATTAAGCTGACACGTAACAAAACAAAAAGTTTTAAAGCACTGTAGTGGATTTGTTGATAAACAAATAAAGAATGATCACATTACTTCAGTGACTAGCTTCGTAGCAATCAACATAATACACAACCTAAGTATAGGTACCAAAAAATTACAACATTTTTAAAGGGTATGTAATGAGTTAACACTGAGGCCCTCATTTTGATGACAGACGGAGCGCCACAGACATTCAGTGGTGGTCCGCCTCACATACAGGCCATCGGTCCCACCGCTGGATTGCAATAATGGCGACCGGAGCAATGATGTGTGGGGGGAAGATCACATCCTCAGACAGGCTTAAGGAGCCCGTCGGGGCAGCGGTCGGACCCTAAGACCTACAATGGAGGGGGTGCCCCTGCAGGCACCACTGTAGGGATTAAGATGTCCCTTTCCAATTGCCTTTTCATGGCGGTCCCATCGCCTTGAAAAAGCAGACAAACAGATTTTGGGAGCCGCAAGCAGGGCTCCCATCCACGTGGGCCAGGGGGCACATGTGGTGCCCCCACACTTCCACGCACCATGTGCCAAACACCACATGTTGCTTGACACTCAGTGCATGGATGTTTTTTTAAGCTTATTTTTAGTGGTATTTTGCACATATCATTTCAAGGCACAAACAAAGGGCACATTTTTGTACAGCATCATCTAGTATAACATCATGATTCCTGAAACATCAATAAATAGTCTGCTAAAACCATCTAGTCCCTAGTGACAATTATACATGCTGTTACTGGTTATGTATTTCGTTCAGGTTTTCCATATGGGCGGCCAAAGGCCTCACATTAGGGTAGGATGATACAAGCAAAAATCAACAAATTTACTTTTAAGAAACTTTCAATTAGAAACTTCAACCTTTGCAGAAGACTGTTGAGGTTCAGGGTCTGACTGTACACATCGGGGGGGGGGGCGCGAATCAACAGAGGAAAAGGAGAACAAAGGAAGAAGCTCTCGCCCTTCAGTTCCCCTCATCGGCCGCACATTCACTTCTCACCACACTGTGTAAATTTGGGAACATCAACCTGGTCCAGAACAGCCTTGCAGGGACTATTATGCTTCATTGCCATCACTTGGTTCTTCAAGTTCCCCTCCCCTCTCCTCATCGCTAGTTTGTGTCGGTTGTTCCCAGAGCACCATCGACTCTTTCCATTGTTCAGCTATGGGGCGCTTCCACATCCCTCTCGCCTCTTCCCAGCTCAGTGCTCTACCATCTGCACCCGCCCAATTAATTACATCTCGATTCTAACTGTCAATCTTGGGTCCCTGCACAGATTTCCATTCTAGTGCTATTCTGCGTTTGGCAAGATCCAGGGCTAAATCCATTAGCCTATTTCCAACTTTTCGTTTGAGTGGACGGGGGAAGAGTCCCAGCAGACTCACCCGTGCCGTAGGGGTCAGTTTCCTATCCAGCATTTCCTTAATTTTAGAAAAAATTGCTTCCCAAAAGGGATGTAATAGTTGGCATTTCCATGTCATGTGTATGAAGTTTGCGTCCAGCTGGGCACATCTTGGACATTTCCGTATTTCCGTCACACATGTCATATGTCTGACTTTAAATTGTATATATTTTAGACACGTATTATGGGAGATCTTCTTGGGGGACAGCAGGACCTTACCCCACTCAGCATCCGTAAGCTCCCCTCCCAATATCCTTTCCCATCTCCCTCGCAAGTCACATAGGGGGTCCAGGGACGCAGCATATAACCACTTCACCTGGTGTCCAGCCGTGCCTAAGGTTATCAATGCGTGCAATATCGGGTGTGTCTCAGGCTCATATCTCCCCTCGCCACGAAGTGTCCGGAAGTACGGAATAATGACTCAAAGTGCAGAAACTGTCCCAGGGGTGGGGGGGTCCCATTACCTTCTATCAGTTCTTCAAAGGGGCTTAACGTTTATTCCGAATAGCAGACTCCCTCATTTTCCAATACTGCCTCTGTCCAGGGTGCCAATTGGTCCGCAGTAAATAATGACATTGGGATTCTATGTAGCAATGCCATGAGGGGCAGCATAGGGGTATATCTCGAGGATTTCTTCACTTTAGTTAGAGATCTCTTCCAGGCTAATAATGCAGTGGATTGCAGTACCGAATGGTACGGCGTAGGGGTAGTCAGACCTAATAGTTTAGCTAGGGGGGCTATCGGGGTCTGATAGGCATGTGCCCGCTTCATACACCATCTCAAACCACTGTCCCAACTACTGTAGTGGGACAGCCAGCATGTAAAACTCAAAATTCGGCACTTGTAACCCTCCCTCGGCCATGCAGAGCTGCAATGTCTTTAAGGAGAATCTCGGACGCCCATCTCCCCACACCAGTTCTCGCAGCAAGGAATTCAGAGAATGAAACCAGCCTGGTGGCATCAAGACTGGAAGGTTGATGAAGTAATACAAAAGCAGGGGTAACATAACCATTTTGGCTAGGTAAGATCCTGGCCATGATAGGGAGTTGCAGGGTACTCCAGAACTAAGACACAGGATCTAAGAGACCGCAAGGATCTACCCAGATTACCTTTCCTCAAAACCTCTAGGGTGTTAAAGAAGTGGATGGTCAAATATTTAAAAGAGTGGGGGGTCCAAAAAATATCGGGTTGCAGGGCCTCCGGTCTGGGTAACGGGCCCACTATCGGGAATAAATACGTCTTGGTTTTATTACCACAAAGGCCTGATATTTGCCGAAAGCACTCCAGAATCTGCATTGCTGAGTCAGTGCCAGTCACCTCCTCCTCTAGGTAGATCAGAAGGTCGTCTGCATAGAGTGAGATAGTATGCACCTGCGTGCTCATTCTAAGACCCAGCCCTACTCCCCTTTATCGGGCCCTTTCTGCAAGTGGCTCTATCACCAGGGCGAACAAAAGAGGCGAAAAAGGACACCCCTGCCGCTTGCCCCGAAATATCCTATACTGATTGGAAATTGTTTTGCCTGTTCTGACCCTTGCAGTGGGCGCTGCGTCAAAGAGCCGTACCCATTTCACCCAGTTGCTCCCAAGACCCATCTGTAACATGACTTCAAATAGGTACTCCCAGCTAACCGTGTCAAACTCCTTTTCCAGGTCGATTGACAAAATGGCTGCCTGCTGATTAAGCGGCGCTTCCTCGTGGTAGAGTACGAAATAGAGTCTACAGAGGTTGTAAGAGGTACAACAGGAAGGAATAAATCTGTTTTGATCAGGGTGAACAAGGGATCTCATGTGGGGAAGCAACCTACACGCCAGTACCTTGCTAACGATTTTAAAGTCTAGGTTGAGCATAGAGAGGGGTCTAAAATCCACCACTCTAGCACCTATCTCTTTGATTTTACGGAGTGGGACTACCAACGCATCCTGAGTAGTGTTGGGGAGTTTGCCCCGCTCGAACAATTCAGCTTATAGGATCTCTAGCTGTGGTGCCAGACCAGTGGCGAACCGTTAGTAGAATTACGCCGGGAGGCCATCGGTGCCCAGCGTCTTACCTGGAGCCATGGCCCCAATGGGCACACGAATCTCGTGCTGCGTCTCCGGGCCCCCCAGCTTCTCCTGTGTCTGTCGACTCACAGTCTGGAGTGGCAACAGGTCTAAAAAGTCCTTAAAGAGTGATGGGCTCGTAGCTGCCAGGGCAACATACAACTTCTCATAATAACTCTGGAAGGAAGCATTGATTTCATCCGGGGTATGAAGGTCACTTGTTTCCTGTTTTAACTGGGTGACAGGTGAACCGCGGGTCTCTGGTTTAATTAACCATGCTAAAAGCCATCCGGCTCTCCCCTCTTTCCTCTGCACCATGTCCAGGTACTCCTTATAACTGTGACATCTGAGGCGGTCCAGCATCTCGTGGTAGCTCGCTTGCGTTTCCTGTAGCCCAAGCAATGATGTGAGATCGGCCCCCTGGGCGTTATCTAATTGGCGCAGTTTGCCCTCCAAGTCTAGAACTTCTTTCCGTATTTTTTGTTGTGCACCAATCGATTGCCCCATGCAGTGGCCATGTACTACCACCTTGAAAGCAGCCTCCCATTCCAGTAAGGCCAAGAATGCCGTATGAGCATTTGGATAGAAGAAGGACTTTATGAGAGCAGTTAGGAATGACCGATAGGGGCCAACCTCCAGTGTCAATGGATTGAGTCTCCAGGGAGGGATCGGAGGTTGTTTCCCTATTGGTTGATGAATCAGCAATAGAGGGCTGGGGTTAGACAGAGTGCGCCCCAAATATTCAGTGTAACAGTGTTATGGAGCCACTAAGGGAAGGTGTACAGAGAAATGTATCAGCCTGGTGTGTACTTTGTGAATCAAGAAGAAGAAATAATATTCCCTGTCTTTATTGTGTTGCCTTCTCAGATATCCTCTAGGCTGCAGTGATTGATCCAGTCCCGGAACCCTGCTGCTGTGTGATGTGATTGCGCCCCCCAGAAGCAGTAGGTAGGTAGGAGCGGTCGTCCATGAGATCCGCAACACACTTAAAATCTCCGCCCAGTAGCACTTGCCCGCCCATGTATGTAGCCATCTGAGCTGAAAGGGAGGTCAGGTAAGTGACATGGTCCTGAATGGGAGCATAAATGTTACCTAACCTTATCTATCGGCCCGCAAGTCTACTCGTCAGGATTACGTGCATGCCCTCAGCGTCTACTAGTGCATGTATGAGGTCAAACGGGACTCCAGGTTTTATCCAAATTAATATGCTCCTTGAAAAAGCAGAGAAGGCTGTTGCGTAGACCTGACCTCTCCACCTTTTACAGAGTTTTCCAGCTTACTCCTAGGTTGAATGAGTCTCTTGAAGGAGAGCTATATCTTTAGCCCTGCGTTTTAAGTAGGAATAAATATTGTGGTGTTTGGCAATGGATCCCATCCTGCATATATTCCAGGTTAAAAACAATATTGCATTATGAGTATGTGTCATGTTTGCAATGTATCCCTCGATGGACGCCCCAAGTACTCCCCCCACGTCCACCCCCTCATTCGTATTTGGCCACTCTATTCTGCGAACAACATAAAATAAACAAACATAACAACCCCTGTGTTGAACAACTCCCGACCCCAGGGCAGTCCAACAACAGCCAGCCGCCCAAACTGCATGTTGAACATCTAGCACAAATTGAGGCCCAACCCTAATCTGACAAAGGTCTCAGTGGGGGGTGGCAAAGACAAAAATGTAATCTAAGACGCGGAACTGCCCATGACGCATCAGTCCAAGCCAGTGTAGGCCAGTTAAGATCCTCAGCAGGCATCTGGGGCCCCTGTGACCCCAGGGTCCCATAAAAATCACTGTCCCACCTCAGATTCAAATAATCTCGTCTGATGCGTTAGGAGTCACCACTGGCAAAGTCACACCACCATTGCTAGAAGAGTCTGAATCAATCCCCTCCGTTTCCCTCGAGGAGCGAGACCCTGCCTCCGAGGGAAACTTCCTGCCCTGCACGATTGCCACTACCGCCTGTAGTGCCTCGCTCTCTTCTTTTCAGTTTGTGAGGATGACAGTCGCTTTCGGGCACCCAGTCTGGATCATCTCCTGGCTCTCTTCCTGAGTTCTCGAATCATGGCTGCCGTCGTACTCGCATGAGCAGGTTGGGGGACTCCAGTTCTACTTGTTTCTATCCACTCCCATGCAGCCTTTGGATCTTTGCAAAAGTGTATCTTTCTAACAAGAAGTATACGTAAGTGTCCAGAAAGATCCAGGAGTACTGGAGGCCTTCTTCTCTTAACACTTTCTTAACCTCCCGAAAGGAGTCTGGTTTTCTCTGGACGTCCAGTGTGTAATCAGGAAAGATGGAAACTCTACTGTTGTCTCCAGTGTATGGTCCCTCTGTTCAAGCTTTATGTAGTAGAACGCTCCTGTCTCTAAAGTGGAGGAGTCTAGCCGGCGCGGGGGTCGGCCAGGGCCCGGCGGTCTGGCTGGTACACAGTGTGCTCTCTCAAAGTTATAGAAGGTCGTCAAGCCCTCAGGGGCCACCACAGTTCTGAGCCATTGCTCCAGAAAGGACACCATGCCATTACCCTCTGCTCCTTCGGGCAGGCCAAGAACCCTAATATTGTTCCTCCTATTTCGACCTTCGGCATCCTCTGCTCTCCACTCTAGGGTGTAGGCTCTGTCTGAGAAGTCCCCCACCTGTGATGTTAAAGACTATTGTGCCGGTTCAAGGTCTGATATTCTGGATTCTGTGGTTTTCAGACACTCTGCCAATTTCTTGTGCTCCTCTCTGAGTAGGTCCAACCCCACCGTCACCGTGCTAATGTCTTGATGCAGGGTGGCCTTGGTATCGGCAATGGCCTCCAGAATTTTTGTTAGTTGCTGCTGCACCGGGTCCTCCAAGTCTTTCTGCATTTTCTCTTGTGAAGTTTCTTCTGGGTCCTGGGTGGCCCCCGTTTGCTTTGGTCTCGGTTTGCCCATTGCGGCCAAAATGTCATAAGCACAATCCTACTATGCAGAAGTACCTTGGAAATGTTTGTCCAGAGTACCCCCCCAGCACTGTGGTACACCACAGTCTTTTGCCCCACTGCCCAGGCTCACGACTCTAGTGGGTTTCAGCCCAGGTTCGAAAAACGTCACTAAATGGTCAGGCGTATCACTGTGCTTCCCCGTGTGTGGCGTTAAATCATCAGATGAATGTCCGGTTTTAGGACGGTTCAGCTGCAGGCCAAGACCTTTAGCGCCACCTCCCCCCCCCGAATCTTGATTTCAATATCACCTGTGTGGGCCTCACTGGCTATGACGTTCATGTGGTTTATGCTTCTTGGGGGATCTGTTGCTCGTCCCCGCTGGTCGCGTCTTATTTAGGACCCTATCTGAGGGTCTCAGCCCATGTGCAAACAACCAGTAATGTCTCCTGCTATGCAGCGCTGCCCCAGTGCCAGATCGATCTTCACAGGCTCCCCCATGGGCAGGAGACTCCTACCATGAAGGCACACCTAGGCAGGTCCACTGCAGGCTGTAGCCAGAGCGCTCCCATGGGCCTGCGTCACCTCCTTGGGATCCGTTCACCCTTAAACTGTGAGGTAAGTACGAGAGGGCCCCCCTCTACTTGTCAACCGTTTGGGGCCGGCTGCCTGCACTCATCCGCCTTGTCCCACTACTCATTGCTGGGTTCGATCCCATCCCTGGGCCAGACGTAGGTGCGCAGCCCCAACTCCTTACCGCAGTTTAGGTACAAGGGCCCCGCCATCCACTGGGTGCCTCTCGTATAGGAACTCTGTCTTGTTCCTGTGTCTTCATGGTTACCAGGCTCCCAGGCCTCCGCCCAGTTCTCACAGAGGCCCTATCCGCAACCGTCAGCAAACTCGGGCCCTCACAGTCACCAGGACGGGCTACGTCATATGTATGCTCAGGGTAGGTTGCCACTTAATACACCTTCGCAGCACCTGCCTCACAGGCAGTGAGAGACCCCACACCTCACATTGGGGTCTTCTGACTTCTAGGGCCTCCTGTCAGGATCCGGCGTGCGGCCCTACTTCCCAACGCAGGGCCTCTCCGTGCACTGGTCCACTCTCAGGCAGGCCTACTGCCACAGGTTCTTGCCACCGGTGGGTTACCGGGCCCCCCGGCAGAGCGCTGCTCCATTGTAGTGGCTTATGCAGTTGGTCCAGGTGCTCCGCACAGGTCGCAAGGGCTATGCCGCCATTTTGGAAGTGATTGGCCCGAGCAGCGATCGCTCGTTTATTGACCCAGCGGGACACCCGGGCAGCGGGAGACCCAACAACTGCCTCCGAGGTTCCTCTGTCTTCCGAGGTTGTCCCCATGGGCGCCCAGGCCCAGTCTGAAGCAGTATAATTGTGGGCCACTGGGGAGCTACAGGCTCACGTGTCTGCCATCTTCAGCGTCCAAGCCACTCCCAGTGCATGGATGTTTAAGTGCCTTTTTCTACTGCTGCTGCGGCTCTTTTCCAGGCTGCAATATAAAAAGGGATTTTACTACCACTTGCCCGGCAGTCTTATCATAACAGGGCAAGCGGGACCGCAACACATTGTGGGACGGTCACCTGCCACCGCCGGTGCATCGTAATCAGGATCTAACTCTTAAATTTAAAATCGTCGTGACTATGTCTTTGGTATGCCTGCAGTCCCTGAGGAAGTGGACAACATGAAACGCTTAGGGCAAGACAAGATATTTTGCGAGGCATGGCTGTTAGTTTGGGAAATGTGTTTCCTCCAATAAATCGTGGCGCATGTTAACCTACCTGTCTGAGGCTTACTCACAGCAGGCAAGCTCTTGGATTTTTTGTTTAGCGGCCCAGCCTGAGCCGCGAGTTAAGCCCTGCTGCACTCCTGTGCAGTTCTTGTTGCGGCGCCAACCGACGCTGCAGCGCGGAGACAGGTATGCCGTTGGAGGAATGTTATGACAGTCTCAACAATGGTTGTGTCGTCGCCACCCACTTGGGACTATTAATTCACCATTATTCAAGCAAGAACACGACATCTCACTGTAGAAATAAGATTGCACTTCGCTATCTAGCAGGCCATGCGGGTGGCCACGCCCACTGAGACGGGGACTATTAACGTTAAATGAGGTGCAATTTAAAATCGTCGTGATTGTGTCTTTGGTATGCCTGCAGCCCCTGAGGAAGTGGACAACACGAAACGCGTAGGGCAAGACAAGATATTTTGCGAGGCATTGCTGTTAGTTTGGGACATGTGTTTCCTCCAATAAATCGTGGTGCATGTTAACCTACCTGTCTGAGGCTTACTCACAGCAGGCAAGCTCTTGGATATATATATATATATATATATATATATATATATATATATATATATATATATATATATATATATATACACACACACACGAGAGAAAAAAGCAACGGTTTAAGGGATGTTATAGGTAAATTAAAACATCTGTTAAAACATATGGTTTTAAATGAACAAAACCACTGAAATTGAACAGTGACAGTATATGTTTTTAGGGTTTAGGGGTGGGTAAGGGTAGTGGGTGGTAAGGGTGCTTTTAGGCTTTTGGGGTGGGTACGTGTATAGGGTTGTAAGGGCCTTTTTAGGATTTTGGAGTGGGTTAGTTTAGGGGTTAAAAAGGGAATAGGATGATCACGTAAAACAAATGGGGGGGGTGGGGGGGTGGGGTTGAGCATCTTCCCCAATAAAAAAAAGATACATATATATATATATATATGAATAGAGGTTTCACTTACCTGGTATATACGCACCACTTTGTTGAAAATGCATGCATTGTTCTGTAGTACATCCAATACAAAATTGATTCCACTTTGCTTTACAATTAATACTGTGGGCCAAACTTGAGAAGACATCTGCTCCGGCATTTGAATTATCTCCTTTCCTATTATTTAAAGTTTCTAACCCCCCCCCCCCCCCAGTTTATCACCTGTCCTTGCTAAAACAGCGGTAGCCCAGCACCAAACAGACTATTCGTCCTATTCTAGAACTTATCAAAAGAACTGAACATATGTAAATATGTATATATACTAATGCTTCTGTTTAAAGTCTTGCATCCGCTAATTGCAAGCGGTCTCAAAAAGCATCCTCTATATTCATAGAAGATGAAATTAAAAACTGATATTTAAAATTGCTGATTGTCACCTTTCCTTTTTCCTTTCAAATGACTCTCTACTCCTTTTCCCATATACTGCATGCCTTTGCTCTCTGAGCACGACCATCTCTAAGTGTCTTGCATGTTTGCCTTGACCTCAAATAATGTGTTTCTGCAATTTGTGTACAACTCATCCAAAGACCACAATTTCCCTTTCTTTGAAAGTCGTACCCCTGCAACCTAACAATACCTAACCTCCTCTAGCTCATCTAGTAATCCCACCAAACAACTGCATGACACACATACTACCACCATGCCCCCACACAATGATTGCACCTTATTGATTTAAACTAGCAAAAAGAAATGGAGTGAATGGATGGAATGGTTTGTTTGAGCGCACAATACTAATGCCAATAACCCAACAGCAACCAACAACACTGGACTAACCATTAACCAAAGGTTCTGTAGCAGCGTGCTGTCCGGCGGAAATCACTTCAACACCTCCACAGGGTTAATAAGTGCTAAATCAATTGCAATTACGGTCCCATCTCTCTGGTCCCAATATTAGACAAAACAAATAAAGAAATTTTATCAGTACAACTACATAAAGTCATTATGGAAATAACCCCCTAGGCTAAAATCTGATTAGGTTTAGGGCTTTAGTACTGAAATCGTTACTCTTCAGTGCTCTGCACATTTTCGATAAAGAGAGACTGTTACTTCATATATAACCTGCCCTGGTTTTACTTTAGTAAGCTGCGTCTGACTGAGCGGACCGTGACATCCCACTAAACACTTTAGGGAAACAGAAGCACCTTATATAAAACTCCATTTGTTGAATTATTGAGCTACATCTTCAAACTAACCATTTTCTCTCAAAGTGCCAGTACATCAATGCTGGCACTCTAATTACCAACCCAAGATCTGGGCTGTCTGATCTTCATAAGACTTTGAGTCCTTCAAAACTTAGTTCATGGCTCATAAATAAAACTGTGCAAGAGAAGATCCCAGGTTAAAGCATCATGAGATTATTAAAATATATGACCATTACAGAAAGAATAAAGTAATTAGTTAATTATGGGATCAGCCTAATCAAAAAAGTCAACGTATTACTCTGCAAGTGGACTAACAAAAGGTCTATCTCTGAAAATCCCCAAGGAAGGAACTAAGTATAAGTAAACAAACTGCTTTGAAAAGCCAAATAATTTCCACCTTAATCAGCGCAAAATGCTTTAGGTATTAATTATCGAACAGACTTGTGTAGACTCTGCCTCTGTAGAATTAAAGCCAAAGACTAGTTCATCTCCAAAATAACACCACTTTTATAATATTTCAGGGTAAAGAAGCCATAAACATTTCATTTTTATTTTTTTTACATTTCCGTCTATATTTATCCATATATTTTTTTCGCTAAATGTATCTGTATTTATCCATATTTATTTGGGTTTTGTGAAAAAATGAAACTGAAACTAGTTTATTTCCAAGTGTATTTAACTGATTAATATGCACCCATACTTGAATGCCTGCCAGGTTTCAATGAAATGAACACAAGCAGGATATAATCAATACACTTGTATGAAAAGATGAAAATTTCAGTATCAACCTTGTGAATAACTTCTGTTGTTTAAACCTTTTTTACTAAAATCCCCTTTTTAAAAAAAACCTCTTACTAATCAATTGACACCGCAATTGGACTGACAGTCATGGCAAGCAATATTTAGAAGCACTCAAAAATCAACCCAATTTCTGTTTTTATTCACAATTAAAAACAAATATAGACAGGAAAATAAATTATTTTCTATCTGTATTTATCAGTAAAAATGGAAAACGAGAAGCTTTAGATATGACATAAATGGGTTGGACTTTCAGTGTTGGAAACACATAAACCAATGGCTATGCTAGTAAACAAGCTCCTTCAGAAGACATCTGCTGCCAAATGCATTTAATTGGGTGGGTTATTCATAACTAATGAAGGAAAATATTTGACATTTTATGTAACACAGTAATACAATGGCTTGTGTAACTAATGAATGACATACACAGGACATCAACAGGTAACCTTGGAAAGTTACAAAATAAAGGAACACACTGAGAATTGCTTTCTCAAGAGAGCAAAAATATTACAGGCAGACACCACAGTTGAGGCTTCTTTTTCAATTTTTCTCCTGAAATGAAAAAAGTACAAGAATACAGAGAGAATGAAAGGTTCGCTCACATAAATAAACGTGCACTATTGTTATGCAAATAGGAACAGCTGTCAATGCAAGCTGTCTGCGGACTAGTAACGCTAACTGCAGAATGATTAGGTTAAGCATGATTTCTAATTAGCAAAACCTTCGTACGTTTAAAAACCAACATGACTGGGACTGGAAACAATCCTCCAAGGTCAATTCTCAAAATACTCAATTATTTATCTTTCTTCTCTCCTCTTCTCCCTACGGTGACTGTTTAGAAATATAAAATGAACTACTGAATCTGCATAGTCTCTGCCTTTATCTTCCTGTCAGGAATCATGATGTGAAAGGTGTATTATATATTTAAGCCAACACTGAAGCAAAAACAAGGCAGACCAAGAGAAGGACTTGCTCGTTCAATACCTGCTATTCTTAGAGTGAACAATCAATACTTCTCATCTGTGTGTAAAATGGGAACCGTCCTTGAGGATGAAGCCCCAATCACCTGTGCCTTCGCAGCGCCAGCAGCAAAACGAACGCGTCCTAAGCAAGTATTGTTCTGCAGGCAAGTCGTTACAACGACTTGCTTCACGGGGTGCATTGGTGGGATGGTGTTGGAATTAATGTCCAACACTTTCCCTGCCATTGCACCGACTAGACTTGGAATAGTAAATTAAACTATTACAAAATCCAGCAACCCCTAAGGCAAGTCGTTATAACACATTGACGCAGAACAAATGCGCTATAAAGACGCATTTATTCTAACTACTGTGGTCTCAAGGTGAGATAAACGCATGCGGAATTCCTTCATACATTGTGTAAAATGTCTAGAATATGAGGCTGGAAGAACTGGCTACTTGAGGTTATATGCTGTCTACATTACATCAAGCAATACAAAAACCAGGGTGAAGAGGTATCAGCTGCACGAACGAGAGAACTTCTACTACTAAGAATGGAATATATCTACAATGTTATATGTTATACCTGTGCTCATATACGTTCACTTCTAAACTCGCACCTGACTGATGCAGTTGTAAGTTGTGCTGCAACAGTGGGGAAAACACAATACCCTGTATTTATTCACGGACCTGGGGTGAGGATAAGGTGAGGCGTGAGGTTAAAGCTGTTCATGAATTAGCTTTATTAAGGACCAGGAGAAAGGAAACGAAATATATTGACTATTTAGTAGCGGTATCTGCGGTTTTTGCACGAACCTAGCTCTAAGGAGCAGAAGGGGGCTTGACATAGAGAACTTTTTATCAGTGGCATCTCAAACACCAGGTGCTGGACATAGAACAGTAATGCCGCAGATAAGGGGAAGGGGTATGGTGGGGGTTCATGGTTCCAACTAAATTAAGAAGAAAGATGTGACGGGGGGATGGAGGTAGGAGGCTAGTAATTAGATCAAGGTCCAATTTACATCACATCTATTTAAAATTACAGCTATAAAACATTCATGTGTTCACAATGTACAGCGCAGAGTAGGTAAAGTAGCAGAGAGAAACCAACTTCCAGCTGTTTTTAATGATCGTTTTCAAAGGAAGGGGAAATATCTTGTGTGTTTGCTTCACATATTTATATACAAACGTGTATACCTGTCTCGATATAAAGCAATCATTATCACTGGAGACCATCTGATTAAGCACCTGAGTACCAGTGCACAAACGGCATGAGAGTGAGTGAGAGAGGAGACACCCAAAGTCTAACTTTAGGAGAAATAAAGGCTCCTGCGCTTCCGGTGCCTAAGAGGAGTAAGATTGGAGACGAGAGATGATTTTATTAGGATTCTCAAAGGATGACATTATGTCTTTATTAGGAATGTACAGTCATGATTCAGACAGCTTGGCCTTACCGCCTGGTACACGTGAATGTTTTCGTCATGATTACAGTTGTATTTTTTCAAAAGAAAAAAAGTCCCGAGTGCGAAACATGCAGTTGAATAATAGTCCTAACGAGAATACTTTATGTGCTTAAGCAATGCATGAAAACATTTTATCTACACCCATAAATGTGCCCGCGCTTCTAATGAATGCCGTGCCCTGTAGGCTGTAATAGCATGTTTCGGAAACTCTATGATGAATTGGACTGCTCACTATATTACAAAGACCGGAACAATTACCTCGCACGCCGAAATACATGCTGGGATTCTGAAAACGTGTTCTTGTACGTAATGTTCCTGTTCAGGGGTCTCCAACGGTGAGCTGAATCACCCCCCTGCATTTATTTATTCCCCCAGCTGTACCCGCGCTTCATCTCTGAATATCTACAGTTTTTACACAAGTGGCCAAAAACCTAGACGTTACCATGGCATATTCAATGTTCATTCTTTATATCAGCTCTGTGACCTTCCGACAAATCTGAGCAGCCTAGTCTGTCCAGAATTCTAGCACGGATACCGTCAGGAGGTAGTGGCATCTGAATCAACAAATCGGGTGAGGGAACAGCCAATCCCAGGGATGTGGTCTGAGGGGCTTTAAAATGGTGACTGTGCTATGAGATTTTGTGCGCCTACCTTCGGACAGACATTTCCTGCACTCGAGCACACGGTTAGTGCCCTAAATGAAAGATACTGAAGGCCTCCGGAGGACACTGCTGGGGAAGGGCTGCTTCTGACCTGAGCTCCAGGTTAAGGCACACTGTGAGGCTGAGGACCTCTTCATGGATATGGATGATGAGTTTTTTTTTCTTTCTCTTTAACAGTTTTCCTAACATTCCAGCACATTACATTTCCTCCAACCGAAACCCACAGATCTTCACCATCACTATCAAACCACCAAATTACGCGATTGAAGACCACTTTTCTTTTGGAGCTTTTGGCATACACACCCGAACATGGTTACTATAGTGAATCATTTTTAGAGAGCTATAACTGGAGCAACGTAGTTGTCAAATGAAATCATTGGCCACTGCATAGCATACTAAAATGTTTTTTACTTCCTTGGAGCTTCTGGGAAAGAAGCAAAATACCTGTTTCGCAAACGACTGCTAAAAATACTATGGGCTTGATTATGAATTTAGAGGTGTTGAAGTGGGGTGGCAAGCCGCTGCCACACCGCCAAACTCGACCGCCAACCATCCACCAGATTACGAGTTTCCTTGTGGTTTGGCAGGCAGTCCTTTGGCGGTCCCACAGCGGTGCAGTCCAGAGGCTCATAAGTAAGCATTAGCGCTGCATAGCCAAAGCCCGTTCCTGCACGGCATGAACATGTGCCCCCTGCATGCACCCTCATACACGGGGGCACCAGGGGGACCTGTTGGGGCCCCCTTATTTTCATGATCGCCATACTTTTCATGGCAGATCACCGCCATGAAAAGTGTGGAGGTCAGGAAAGATGTAATATGCTTGGCAGTGCCGCAGTGGCACCACCAGCATATTGCTGCTCCAGACCGCATCTCCACTGTCGAGGGATCGCGGATCCCCATCTGTTGTGGCGGTCCAATGGCAGTCCAACTACCGTAGTCTTAATATGGTGGTCTTACTGCTGGTGCGGCGGTCCCCGACCTCCACAGTACCTCCATCGCTGGTTTGGCAGTCAAAGTTGTAATTAGGCCTTATACCTATGGGAGAGGCATCGTCCTGGATTCCTTTACAAAGAGAGCACAGGAAAGTAATACAAATCTGCTAACAGTGCTATTTTCATCTTCAGACTTCACAACCCCTTAATATGATTCGGTCATATTAAATCACAGTATACACAATCGGTTTCGCTGCTCTGTTGTGGTACCAGGCTTTCCAACTACTGTACTGTCTATGCTGTGTGGCAGCAGCCCATGAGCCTTTTCAAGCAGCAACGGGTGGTTTGGCAAACATCTGAACCAATACTAGCATACTGGATTTGACTACCTACATTATAAAGCTAATGTATTGCCACTATAAATTTATCATTTATCTATATAATTGATCGATATAGCCAAGCTAACGTATGATCTGACCTTTGCAATGAACCATAAAGGGGAAAACCTTAATGTGCCAGAAAGCGTGACCACTGACCTGCATGTTGGTTGGTGAGAATGTGGCCAGTCAGCAGGCGAAGGAGGATAAAGGTCTTAACCGCATCCGTGCGGCGTGAATTCCCCGCCCATGCTGACTCCGCCTTGCGCGGGCGGAGTCATGACGGAACGGTTCAGTCATCAGCACAGCTCAGCCGATGCTGATGACGTAACCGTTCTGTCATCAGCATCGAAGGGGTTAAGTTGTATAAAAGCAGGCAAAAAACTACAGGAGCAAGCCATAGATCTTTAGTGAACGGCGGTACTACTAAATACAACAATGTTCAACAATATATCATTCATGAAAAAAAAGATGTGCTCGGTGTCAAAAGAGGGAACCCACGGTCCTGGTGAACAGAATAAATGCACAAGTGTGTGATCAAAATTAGAGTGAAAGACTACAAACAAAGTAATTAAAGGGGGCAGTAATAATAAGTCCACAGAAATAAAGTAATTACCATTTACATCCAGAACAGTTTCATAAACATCATATGTGTTGATAGTATTTCAATCCTTCTGTAGTTATAGGGCCATCATCAGAATTTGAAGGAAATCCTGGGCACATACAGGGGCCTAGGTCTCTCAGACTCTGCTGAAGTTAATAAATACAGTTACAAAAGAACATAAATGCAACAAATGCATTAGAGAACGTGAGTTCATTCCACTAACTGCAGGCCTTGGATGCACCAGTCTACATCTGATAAACAAGCATTTACAATGCAACGGTTTCGCCTTTGGAAAAGTTAGAGCTATTGGCATTGTAAATGACAACATTTTTATTTATGTGTTGGCTTTGAAAACATAAATAAATGGCATTGTCATTTACAAAGCCAATAGCCTAATCTCTCGCAAACACACACAAAACCGGATCACAAGAACGGAACAGAGGCACACACAAAACCGGGTCACAAGCAGGCAACATAGGCACACACAAGACCAGGTCACAAGCAGGCAACAGAGGCACACACAAAACCGGGTCGCAAGCAGGCAACAGAGGCACACACAAAACCGCATTGCAAGCAGGCAACAGAGGTACACACAAAACCGGGTCGCAAGCAGGCAACAGAGGCACACACAAAACTGGGTCGCAAGCAGGCAACGGAGGCACACACAAAACTGGATCACAAGCAGGCAACAGAGGCACACACAAAACCGGACCGCAAGCAGGCAACAGAGGGACACACAAAACCGGACCCCAAGCAGGCAACAGAGGCACACACAAAACCGGACCGCAAGCAGGCAACAGAGGGACACACAAAACCGGACCGCAAGCATGCAACAGAGGGACACAGAAAACCGGACCGCAAGCAGGCAACAGAGGCAAGGACCAACCTCCTTTAAGCTTAGGATGTGAAGATGAAATAGGAAGGTCTTATATACCTTCTGGTAGTGCCGGGCACTTAAAAAATACTGGAAAAAAGTGGGGAGAACGTATCTGACATTGTGGAATATACAATGTTCCCACTCCGAATTTTTTTTTTTTAAATATCCTAGACCAAACCGACAGATACCATAAGGCCGTTGTGAGATTGGGGCTTATTATTGCTGAGAGATTATTGCACAGACGCGCAGGACGACTGTAGGGTTCTGGAAAAACGCATTTATGAAATGAGGGGCTGTCACCATCTACACTATCGTGCATGTGAGAGGTGGAGGAGAGGTTAGAGACTGAGATAGCACCTCTATTGATTATAAATATTTAAGAACTGTGCTGTCAATCTCTGCATGCTATGACCAGGCTCGTGCATGGTAACTTGATATTGCTGTATACGTGTATCAAATTTTTAACAAAATTAACTTTGTATACCTTTAAAACACTAATAAAAACAGTTTTTAAAAATAGAGCGTAGCTGACAGAGTGTGTAGAGATCTGTGTACGGAGCTGTTGCAGAAAGAATCTCCTCCCAGTATGGTGTCTGGCTCATTGTGTGATGCACATTGCTTCAAAGCCGACATGCCTAGGTGAGGTCTGCCAGTCTATAATGCCCTTATTTGGCCAAATGGGGAGGCGCTTGTTGCTGGAAGAAACGCTGTACCCGGGCACTGACAGCCAGACACAAGCGGCTGTCGATGGGAGCGACCGGCGGGGGCAGAGAGACACGAGAAGTCAGTGGGGCTGGGGCAGTCAATGTGGTTACTGCACGTGCAGTAGAGCAGGCAACGCGGCGCAGGGGTAGTGGGGCCCTCACTCACAGGGATGGGGCTCTGACCTGGTGGCGACTAATTAGCTCACCTACGGGAGTTACCCCACGGCCTAATGTATAGTCAAAGCTGAAATTCATCCTTTGCTACACAGGCTAGCTTTGAGAGTCTGTATAGGTGAACAAAGCACGTATTCATTTCTTAGCAAACATTTCATGTCTCATGTGAAGGTTTATGGGAATGCGTGAGTTGCCACAAAGAATAATGTATGAATTTATAAACATTTAAGCATCAGTCCATTATGAAATAACCAGCGGCTCCTTGTTTGCCTGACAGTTAAAGATATTCCAGGGAAGCCACAGTTTGTCATTAAAGCTAGTAACGTTTGTCTTTTAATCTTAACACTCATCTCCGGGATGTCCTGTAAAATCAAAGGCAACTAATTGTGCTAGAGACGAGTAGAAATTCGAATGCGGAGCACTAAGACCGTGCCATGCTTTCATTCTGGGAGCCCTTTCCTGGTGTGCTGTATAGAAACTATACTTCTGCATTAGAGCTTTGAAGTGCCTGCCGCGTTTAGCGCACGAGCCCGACTTAAAAAAAAAACTAAAATAAATTTTGAACAGGTTAAAATCTTATTGATTTAACTTTTTTTTATAAATCGCTTTTAAGTTTTCCACGTGTTTTGGGGCGGGAGGAGAGACAGGCATAAGGAGAAAGGGAGTCTGATGGATGGGAGGTAAGCAAGGGAGAGACGCAGGAAACGAACGAGGGTCAGGGGATGGGGGGACTTTAGCACAACGACGGTCAGGGGGGTGAGGGGGGGACACGAGCACAACGAGCAACAGGCCACAACAGGGGTTTTCATTGGAAACAGAATTAGCCCCTAGTTGTGATCAGGGGTCAACAGTAGCACTGGAGTCACCGACCTCTGATTACCCAACGGCAAACCCTGTGTGAAAATATGAAAAAGCTGGAGCAGCAACGAGGGTCAGGGGGGGGGGACACACGAGCACAACGAGGGTCAAGGGGGAGGGGGGGGGGACTCGAGCACAACGACCGTCGGGGGGGGGGGGGGACCCGAGCACAACGAGGGTGGGTGGGGGGACTCAAGCACAACGACGGTCAGGGGGGTGGGGAGGGCACATGCACAATGAGCAACAGGCCACAACAGGGGTTTTCATCGGAAACAGAATTAGCCCCTAGTTGTGATCAGGGGTCAAAAGTAGTACTGGAGTCACCGACCTCTGATTACCCCACGGCGACGTGCAGGGTCCAATAAATCGCTGACAGCGCGTCTGGCGTGGTCAGTGTATGTACCAGAGTACTGGTGTGTGCGTCTTTATTTGCTAGTTGCCCAGAAGTCCACGCCACCACACTCTTCTCACATAGTAAGATATTGTAAAGGTTGTCATGTCCGCTCACAGTCTCACGCGTCACACTTTACTGATCAGTTTAACAAAAGACAAGTAATCCTGCAGAACGTCGGCGCGGTTTGAAAATAAAAATTGTAAATGTTACAGCAGCATAAAAGAGGGATTGAGTCTGGATGTTATTTCTTAGCCCAGACAAAGTCGCTGCTGGAAATAAAAGTTCTCCGCCCAGTCGCATTTCAAAGAGGCCGGTTTTGAATGTGCTGTCTGATTCGTGCCCCTCCTGGCCAGTCTCTGCTTTATCAGGCCCCGGCCAGCTCTGCACTGCGCCAGGCTATTGTCGGCGCAGACGTTTCGGAGCAGGGCTGCACGTGGCCGGGCACTGGCTGACGCTGCCGGGGAGGCTTTGAATTACTTTGTGAGGAGGCTGCTGCCTGCAGTGGAGACGAGGGAATAATAGCCCAGCCTGAGAAAAGAACAGGCAGATGTGCAGCAGTGTGAGCACTGGCCGTGGCGAGGAATAATGAATGGAGAAGGCGCAGAGGGCGACGGGGCGGGAAGAGGACAGCAAGGGGGAGAGATGGCGAGAGATGGAAGTGGGGGCGGAAGAGAGAGTAAGAAAACAAGATAGAGAAGCAGCCATGGGCACCCTTCAGAGACTGCAGCACACATGGGCAGCTGGCAGCGCATTCCTCTGAGAGCCAGCGGGACCAGCAGACAGACAAAGGGAGGGCGCGTTTATACGCGCCGGCAACAGCCGAGGGAAAGGGGGCCAGTGAGGGCACAGAAAGAAAGAATACTTTTAGAAGGGCCGGTGACGGCGAAAAAAACAAGCATTACGGGCAGAGCTCACACTCCTGCGGGATACAGAGCAGGGGCTGAAGTCACTCTCCACCGGGCGCCATCTTCAAAGAAATGCCCAAAACAAACCATAAAAAAAAAACACCGCCCACCGCCGCAAAGACGATTGCAAAGGCGCGGAGAGCGAAAAAATCACCGGAACGCCCACGAATCTGCTCCGTGAATGACGGACAGATCTCTCTTCTAATGGCTAGCCTCCATTTATGGAGCTAGCCAATGGAAAAGAGAGGAGGGACAAAGCCAGTACTGTAGTAACATAAGATTTCGCCTGCGCGAACGCTGCTACGCAGCGGATCGCCAGGCTAAACCTAAAAAGGAATCACTGTGAAAGCAGAGGTTTCGTCAAGCAGCAGAAAAGCGCAGACAGGGATTTATGGAGGGGTCAGAAACATTGAACCACTTGCAATCAGGGCCTTTGACAGAGAGTTGAGACTCTAGCTGCAACCCGCTGAAACGATGCAGAAACATTGTCTAACCAACACAGACTAGAGAGAGGTGATCTGCATCACAGAATGAACAGGACTCAGAAACAAAACGAAATCAATCATCAGGGTAATACTGAATAGACACCTTGCCCACTTTCAGAGTTTAAACTCGCTTTAGCACTCCAGGCCTGACGGGGAAACCATCCAAAATGATTTTTAGGCTTTTATAACGAAAGGGGCTCAAACACACAGGAATACCACTCCAAACTAAAAGTAGCGCCAAAGGCGACATCATGGCAGTAAACAGAAGAAGAAAGGATAACTATTAAAGATATGCTGACTACAAAGGGGACAAGGGAGACAAATCAGTGAGCTCGGCCACAACCTCCCATGAAAGATTAACAAAAGTGCTTCTATCTAAAGAAATATCACAGAATGTCACCAGCAGATCTTGTCTGAAATAAAAGAGGAAATCAACAGGATCAGAAATGACTTAGTATCATAGCTTATTGAAATACTGAAATATGTGAGAGAACTGTGTTCCAGAGTATATGATTTTGTGTAAATCTCAAAAGAGTGGTCTGAAGAATAGCACTACCTTAGCAACATGATCTGGACCCTTGAAAAGCAAAACACAAGGACTTAGAAAACAGGTCTAAAAGCAGTAACGTCTGGATTTGGGGAGTACTTAGGAATGCAGAAGGGCAGTATATAATTTGTTTGTGGAGTTCTCTGGATGTCCTTTGACGCATGCAGAATAATTAATCTAGCCCACACGAGCCCGACTGTCACACTAGCTTGCTAACTCCCCCCACCCCGACTGTGGAGCGGCTGAATGCGGGTGTGCCCTTTCCATTGCTAGTGGCCTGTGAACACTTGAGAACAGACTGGCCTCGACCTCCATTTAGGGAGCCAATGGGTGGAGAGAGTCTTCTTTCAGCAGGCCCAAGCTCAGTGATTGCGCTGGGCCGTGTTCATGGCTATAGAGGAGGTGGTGTTGGCATGGTTTGCAGAAGGGGGCCGAGGAGGCCCCTTTTGATCACGGTTGCTCACCATTGTTTGGGCCATGACTCCAACTCCAGTCCCCCCATTGTCTATCCTCTACTCTATTGCCACTAAGCCGCCTTTTTGTTAATAATTTAGGCAGGTACAATGGTAAATCCTTCACCTCCTCTGTATCGTTGCTGTGCCTTGGTGGCGTCTCTTGGTTTTTTGCCCTTTCTGGCAACTATGTCGAGAAAAGAAGACAAAAAGTTAGTTGGGCCACACGAAACAGCCTGGCATCCAGCTACTCTGCTTTCTTTTCCCCCGGACTGCAAAATATAAAGACTTGCCACTGTACTACACAACACGTCCTATAAAAGAGCCTTGAGGTGTGTGCAGGATTCTGGAACCTAGAAGTTGTGAATTGGGACAATCTGCATTTAAGTATATCTCCACTTTGATAATATTGACTGCTTGTCTGCCATAATCTTTAAGCACAGTGAATGTAGTGGATCAGACCAACAGAATTAAACACAATCTCAGAAAGAGCAACTCTCATAAGTCACTTTTACAAGTAGTGCATGATCACACAACAGAATATCTGCTGGCAAACCCGTCTAAGCAGACAAAGTAAAAATAGGGGGTAAGACATTTTGTAGAAAGCAAAGGAAAACTAAAATAAGATGGAGAAAAAAAAGCTTTACACAACCTATACTCCATCAATGCAGTTAAAATATAGCTTATAGTTCTTAAATTCTAAACTACTCTATTTTGATACTGTAAATGTTGACATTAATGCCACTACTATGTATATCGTAATACTGTAAACCTTTGATACACCAGGGCTGATTCGGCTGACGACAATAACATTTTGTGGTGAAAAAAAAATATAGCTTATATAAAGACATGCCCTCATGCAGCACCTAAACGATAGCAACATAAATGCAATCAAATCACCTATCTATAAGGAAGAAATAACTGGCGTTATTACTAAACACATTATTACAAACCTGTCCCTTGAGCTAGCACCTCCAGGGTCGCCAATATAAAGTAGACAAGTACCTCAAAACAGCTTTGAGTTCAATAACTACCATAAGGATTTTATTATGGCCTCTGAATTGAGTCTATATCAAATCCCAGATGAGGAGTTAGTCGAATCCAGTATTCAAGAGTATCGAATAGAAGGGCAATAAATCATTAAAAACGCCATGAGCCAGGAAAGGAAATTCGAATCATCTACCTGGTATCAGAAGTGGGCAGTAATAAATGCGACGATATCTACTCCTGC
The DNA here is from genome assembly GCF_964263255.1 of Lissotriton vulgaris. Classification (NCBI taxonomy): domain Eukaryota; kingdom Metazoa; phylum Chordata; class Amphibia; order Caudata; family Salamandridae; genus Lissotriton; species Lissotriton vulgaris. Next base: position 1,074,178,352 of record NC_141689.1, on the reverse strand, counting down.
AAGACCAACACTCATTTTGGAAAAACAGCTAAATTCCATGGCAAAAGCTGAAAGCTCCCTTGCTGCCGCGGATGGAAACTTGTCAAGATTAAATACAATGATAAATCGTTCACAGAAGGAGGCCAGAAAGACCAATGTAGTGTGTCCATGTTCAGTGTTACTAAACAGGCTTGTAAATATACCAAATATTTTGCAATCAATGGTCGAAGATCTGAAGAAAAAGCAGTGAGCACTTAACAGTCAAAAACCTCAACACTTACACTCGAAACGACAAACATCAACTGTCCAAAGCAACTGCATCTAAAATAACACAGACAAATACATTTGCAATCACTGCCGAGGTCCACCCCCACCACACGCAGAGCTTAAAGCCACTGGGAACTTATTTCTGAAAAAATTACAGAAAACTAGACGGCTGACCCCTGAAAAAGAATGGTATAGGCATGCCTAGTGTCGAAGCAATGCAAACCTCTTCGGGGACAAGAGCCTAGAAAATCCAGTAGCACAAGATGAGCAGGCAACATTCATATCGTACATCTCTAAAAAAAAAAAAACACACAGGCAAAGATTTAGAAAACTCAACGAACAGGTTACTTACCTTCGGTAACGGTATGTCTGTAAGAAACATATGTTAGTTACAGATTCCTTACCTTAGAATTACCCCCAGGCGTCAGACTGGATCCGGAAAGTTTTTCATCAGCATTACCCCTGCGCGTCGGTAGGTGGCGTTTGTCGACTCCGCGTCCGTCGCCACGTCCTGGTCGCCTGGATGAAGTGGCGGAAGTTACTTAGACGCAGCCCTCGCATACTGATGTCAGTTCTGTACACGACTTTCCGCGCCAGGAAAGGAGAGCCATGCAAGAGACACTGACCACTGGTGAACAAAACTAGGGCACTAAAAGGACGTCCATACCCTAGAGGTCAGTTCGCAGAACGGGCAGGATGGGTGGGGCGGCAAGGAATCAATAACTAACCTATGTTTCTTACAGATATGTCGTTACCGAAGGTAAGTAACTTGTTCATCTGAAAGAAACAGTTATTTACAGATTCCTTACCTTAGAATAGATACCCCAGCAATGCCAACCCCGGAGGTGGGTCTGCAAACCAAGTTCACAACAGAAAGTCCTGGAGAACAGAACGACCAAAGACGCCGTCTCACTGGACTCGGCTGTCCAGGCAGTAGTGTTTGGTGAATGTGTGCAGCGCCTCTCTTCCTCTTTTGAAGGATGCGGAGGCGGAAAGAAGGCGGGCAAAGTGATGGTTTGGCCAATATGAAAAGAAGTGACCATCTTTGGAAGAAAGGAAGGTCGAGTTCTGAGGACGACCTTGTCCAGAAGAACAGCCAGAAAAGGAGGCTTGGAAGACAGCGCTTGTAGCTCACTCACCCTGCGCAGAGGTGATGGCCACCACAAAAGCAGTGTTCAGAGTGAGGAGTCTGAGAGGACATTTATGTAACAGCTCTAAGGGAGTGCACATCAGATAAGGAAAAACCAAGTTCAAGTCCCACTGAGGCCTTATGAAGGGAACAGGAGGAAAAAGATGAGTAATGCCCTTAAGAAATCCATTAACAACAGGGGACTTGAAAAGAGAAAGTTGATCAGGAAGGATGAAATGGCTGAGAGGTAGCCCTTAAGAATGCCCAGTGCAGAGCCCTGCTGGGCCAAAGTCAGGAGGACCAAAACAAATTCAGAAAGAGAGTCAGAAAGAGGATCCACAATCTTTGCTGTGCACCATGCCACAAATTCGTTCCATCTGTAGGTGTATACCGTCTTAGTGGAGGGATGCCTGGCTGCCAAGATTACATCACAAACTTCGGGAGGCAAGACAAATGACGTCAACTGCTCCTACTCAATCTCCACACAAGGAGGTGGAGGCTGGACAGGTTCGGGTGGAGGACAGTCCCCTGCTGCTGCAACAGAAGATCCTCCCGAAGAGGCAGTCGGATCGGAGGATCGATGACCATGTTGAGCAGCTTGAGACACCAGACTCTTCGTGCCCACTCCAGTGCCACAAGAATGACTTGGGCCTGGTCACGCTTGATCTTCTTCAGCACTCTGGGCAGAAGTGGTATAGGCGGAAAGGCGTATAGAGGACCGCAACTCCAACTGCAATGAAAAGGGTTGCCTAGCAAGTGCTACCTTGGAAATTTCAAATCGCAGAACTGCTGACATTGCCTGTTCTCTTCGGTGGTGAATAGATTTAACCAAGGACCTCCCCATTGCAGAAAGAGACCTTGCACCACCTCCGAGTGAAGACGCAATTCGTAATCCATCATGAACCTGCGGCTGAGTTTGTCCGCCATGGCATTCAGTGAACCTGCTAGGTGTTGAACCACCAGGGATATGCTCTGATGTTCCAGCCATGTCCAGAGGCACAGGGCCTTCTGACATAGGGTCCACGACCCCACCCCGCTGTTTGTTGCAGTACCACATGGCGGTGGTGTTGTCCGTGAACACCTGCACTACTCTTCCCCGGACAGAGGGAAGGAATGCCTTTAGTGCAAGATGGATCGTCCGAAAGCTCCAGAAAGTTGGTGTGGCGCTCGGAGTCCGCCGGAGACCAGAGGCCTCTGATCTCCGCCTCTCCTATGTGGCCGCCCCATCCCAGAAGGAATGCGTCTGTCACCACTGTGTGTTCTGGTTGGAGAAGGGAGAGGGATATGCTGTTGACCGAATCCTTGTTCATGAGCCACCACTGCAATGGTCGAGCAATGCCGGCTGAGATCTGGACGCAATTGGACAGATTCCCCATATGCTGCGCCCACTGGAACTTCAGGTCCCACTGCAGAGCCCGCATATGCCACCTGGCATGATCAACCAGCAGGATGCAGGAGGCCGAGCAGCCTCAGTGTCATCCTGACTAAAACCCAGGTTCGAGGCTGAAAGATCGGAATCATAGCCCTAATATCCCAGACTCGCTGTTCGGGAGGATAAACCCGAAACTGCATTGTGTCCAGAACCGCTGCGATGAGAAGGAGCTTCTGAGAGGGAATCAGGTGCGACTTCGGCACTTTGATTGAGAACCCCAGCAAATGCAGGAGATAGGCCATAGTCTGGAGGTGGGAGATGACTGCCTGGGGGAGCCCGCCTTCAACAACCAGTCATCGAAATAGGGGAAGACTGGAACCCCTGATCTGCGCAGATGAGCTACGACCACTACCACCCGAGGGGCGCAAGTAAGGTCAAAGGGGAGCACGGTAAACTGAAAGTGCTCGTGGCCTACTGTGAACCGCAGGTAACGCCGGTAGGCCGGCAGGACGGGGATGTGAAAATAAGCGTCCTGCAAGTCCAATGCTACCAACCAGACTCCAGGGTCAGGAGCAGACAAGACCTGAGCAAATGTCAACATTTTGACTTCTCCTTCCAGAGGAAGCGGTTGACGTTCCTGAGATCCAAGACAGGACGCAGGCCTTTGTCCTTCTTGGGCACAAGAAAGAAGTGGGAATAGAAACCACAACCTACTTCTGGGGCAGGAGTGCACTCGATGATCCCCTTGGCCAAGAGGGCCAAAACTTTTTGTTGGAGAAGGGCCAGGTGATCCCCTGACATGCGATGGTACTGAGGTGGCATGGAGGGAGGGGTAGTTTCGAAGGGGAGGGAGTAGCCCCTTCAGACTATCTGCAGAACCCACCTGTCCGACGTGATGGCGGATCCTGCCGCCTACTGGCTTTGGTGGCCCTGGAAGGTCGCACTGGAATGGTTTGGAGGCTGATGCAGAGGGGGGCTGGGTTGGACTAGCCCGCCACGCCGGTGGTTCCCACGTTCCTGGCTGCGCTGGGGCTGAAAAGCCTGCGCAGGTCTGTGGCTCTGGTCGGGACTTAGTGGAGCACCCCTTCAGTAGCCACGAAAGGGGAGAAAGGCAGACTGCTCAGGGCTGGTGGTGGAGAGGCCCAAGGACCTGCCTGTAGCCAGAGAGTCCGTAAAGTGCTCTAACGTGTTTTCTGGCTTGTCGCCGAAAATGCGACGGCCATCAAAGGGCATGTTCATAAGTGTGGATTGGACATCCCTGGAAAAAACAGCTGAACGCAACCAGGCGTAGTGCCAAAGGGCTACTGACGTGGCAATCGTCCTGCCAAGTGTGTTGGTGGGTATCCAGCGCACAGAGGAAGGTAAACTTCGCTGCGTCTCTCCCCTGGCCAACTGCATGGGAGATCACGGCCCGGTCCTCCTCCGGGCACTGAGGCAGCACTCAAGCCACCGTATCCCACACAGAGTGGGAATAACGGCCCAACAGACATGCAGTGCTTACTGCCCGCAGTCGCAAGCTGGAGGAAGAAAACACCTTCTTCCCAAGTTGGTCCAGCTTCTTAGATTCCCTATCAGGTGGAGCTGTAGGAAAGGTGCCCTTGGACATAGAGGCTTGGACCACCAAGCTCTCAGGGGTAGGGTGTTGGGAGAGGAAAGTGGGGTCGCCCGGGGCCGGGAGATGGCGTCGGGCAACTATCCTATCCACAGAATCCCCTGTGTTGGACCTGGACCAGGTGCCCAAAAGGATGTCTATTAGGGTTTCATTGAACGACAGCGGGGGCTCCGAAGAGCTCGCTGCCAGGTGAGCACCTCTGTCAGGAGGTTAGTCCTGACTGCCACCATAGGAAGCTCAAGGTGGAGAGCCTCGGCCGCCCTACGCAACACCACTGCGTATGACGCTCCCTCCTCTGTAGCCACTGTAGGAGGAGACAGCATACCTAGGTCTGGGGAGGTATCCAGACCACTGGCATCCCCCAGTTCCTCTCTCCAGTCAGGCTTGTACTCCAGCTGGTTTGTCAAAGGGTCACTAGACCCCTCCCAGTCTTCCTCACCCTCCTCTGGCTGCCAATCTGGCTGAAAATGGCCAGGGCTGAACACAGGTACAAAAGAACCCATCAGCAACGGATATGGCGTCGGCAAACGCCGGTCCAGCTCCGTGTCCACATCGGGGTGGAAGCCGGGGTCGACGCTGGCTGGGGATCCAGCCGGCATTGACTGCGGATGTGGTGCTGGTGGAATAGGCACCAGTGGAGGTGTAACAAGGTTGACCGGTCTGATACGGATCCCGGCCTGGATCCAAGGCAGCCCTGCGGGGCCAGAGCCACCGACATAGACGGCCTAGGTCCCCCAGCTGAGTCCACGGGGCCCAAACGCGCGCCAGCGGAGTTGGGCTGCCCAAAGATGGCATGCATAACTTCGTAAAATTGACAAAGCTGGGAAGAGGTCGCTCCCTGTCCCAGGAAGGCTGGAGTTGACACCCTGAAGGCTCCACACGCGGAGCCACGGGAGGGGCACCACCCACACCCTGTGTCTCATCAGTTGACGGACAAGGGGAGCGACAATGCTTCTTCGACTTCTTCTTGTGCTTCGACTTACCTAACCCAGAGTGTGAAGACTTAGACGACCAGTGGTGGTGATGGCTCCGCGATCAGTCCCATGACCTCCCTCACGACCAGGACCTTGAGCGACGTGGAGCCGACTGCCGGGCATCAAGGAGCTTTTGGAACCGCTCCCGCAAAGACTTCAGGCCAAGGTTAGGCAGTCAGAGCACGACTTGGGATCGTGGTCATGCTCCAGGCAGTAGAGGCACATGCAGTGCAGATCCATTACCGACATCAGTCAGGTATAGGAACCGCAGGCCTTGAAACCGGGCATCCCTCATGCACCAGGTGTCAATGAAGACTCAAAAACAAAGTCGACAAAAGTCGCAAAAACTCAGTCAAAAAGTGACTGGGGGTACCGCTCTTTCCGGATCTGCGCTTGCTGGTGCGAAAAAAGAAAGAACTGATGTCCGCACGCGAGGGCGGCATCTAAGTAACTTCCGCGACGTCATCCCGGCAACCATGATGCCAACGACAGATGCGGAGTCGACCAACGCGACCTACCAACGCGCAGGGGTACTGCTGACGTAAAAACTTTCCGGATCCAGTCTTACTCCTGGGGGTAAATCTAAGGTAAGGAATCTCTAACTAACTGCTTCTTTCAGATAAGCCTCTGGAGTAATAGCAAGAGAAGGAGGGGGGACCAAAGTCAATCAAAAGCTGCGGCTCCGCGACCGTCGTCGGTGTCGTGATCGCGGGGATGACGTCGGAGTACTTCGACGCGCCCTCGCGCCCTGGCGTCAGTTCTGTACATAGCTTTCCGTGCCAGGAACGCAGAGCCATGCAAGAAACCAACACTGGTGCCATGAAACTAGGGCCCTCAAAGGGAGATACCTTAACCCTAGATATCGGTTCGCAGAACGGGAAAGATGGGTGAGGTGAGGTAAGGAATCTAACTAACTGTTTCTTACAGATATAATGTTACCGAAGGAAAGTAACTATTTCCTCCTGAAGAAACATGTTAGTTAGATTCCTTATCTTAGAATAGATACCCCAGCAATACCAACCCCGTGGTGGGTCTGCGAACCAAGATCACACCAGGAAGTCCTGGAGAACGGAACGGCCAAAAAAGCCATCTCTCTGGACCGGACTGTCCAGGCAGTAGTGCTTGGCAAACGTGTGCTGCGAAGCCCAAGTAGCTGCCTGACAAATGTCCTGCAAGGGGACTCCCCGACCCAGGGCAGTAGTAGCCGCCGTGGCCAGAGTGGAATGGGCATGCAGCCGCACAGGAGGCTCCTTTTTAGCCAAGGAGTAACAGACCTTGATGCACAACACGAACCACCGAGAGATAGTCCGCTTGTGCACCGCCCGTCCCTTTTCAGCGCCCACGTAGCCAACAAAGAGTTGGACGTCCACCTGGAACTGTTCCCGTGTTGGGTTCAGACGGTGGAGCCTCTCTTCCTCTTTTGAGAGATGTAGAGGCAGAAAGAAGGTGGACAAGGTAATGGACTGACCGATGTGAAAGGCAGTAACAATCTTGGCCAGAAAAGGACGAGTCCTCAGAACAAACTTGTCTGGATGGACTTTGAGGAAAAGAGGTTTAGATGAAAGAGCCTGGAGCTCACTCACTCTTCTGGCAGAGGTGATGGCAACCAGGAAAGCAGTCCTCAGAACAACCTTGTCTGGATGGACTTTGAGGAAAAGAGGTTTAGATGAAAGAGCCTGGAGCTCACTCACTCTTCTGGCAGAGGTGATGGCAACCAGGAAAGCAGTCTTTATAGTCAGGAGACGAAGATGGCAATTATGAAGTGGCTCGAAGGGAGGGCACAGCAGATAAGTAAGAACCAGGTTCAAGTCCCACTGATGCATCACGAAAGTAACAGGAGGGAACATGTGCGGGATGCCTTTCAAGATCCTATTTACAACAGGGGACTTGAAAAGAGAAGGCGGATCAGGAAGCCTCAAGAAGGCTGAAATTGCCGAGAGATAGTCTTTGTTAGTGCCCAGAGCAGAGCCCTGTTGGCCAAGAGAAAGAAGAAAGAGAAGAACCTCTGAAGCGGGGGCAGAGAGTGGATCCACAGCCTTTGCTGTGCACTATACCACAAGCTTGTTCCACCTTCAGGCGTATACCGTTTTTGTGGAGGAACGCCTGGCTGCCAGAATGACATCACAGACTTCAGGAGGCAAGTCAAATGACCTCAACTGTCGCCGCTCAATCTCCACACATGTAGGTGGTGACTGGACAGGTTTGGGTGGAGGACCGTCCCCTGCTGCTGCGACAGAAGGTCCTCCTGAAGAGGCAGACAAATCGGGGGATTGAATGACATACTGAGTAGCTCGGGACACCAGTCCCTTTGTGCCCAATCCGGAACCGCAAGGATGACTTGGACCCGGTTGCGCCTGATCATCTTCAGCACTCTGGGCAGAAGTGGTATAGGCGGAAAGGCGTACAACACACAGCAGCTCCACTCGTGACGAAAAGCGTCGCAGAGCGAGTGCCGCCTTGGAAATTTCAACGCGCAGAACCAATGACATTGAGCGTTCTCTTCGGTGACTAATAGATCTAACCAAAACTCTCCCCACTGCTGAAAGAGACCTTGCGCCACGTCAGAGTTCAGACGCCATTCGTGATCCATCATGCACCGACGGCTAAGTTCGGCCGCCCTGGCGTCAAGGGAACCTGCCAGGTGTTGAACCACCAGGGTGATGCCCTGGTGTTCCAGCCATGTCCAGAGGCACAGAGCCTCCTGACAAAGGGTTCTCGACCACACCCGCACTGTTTGTTGCAATACTACATGGCGGTGGTGTTGTCCTTGAACACCTGCACTACACTTCCCCGAACAGAGGGAAGGAATGCCTTCAGTGCAAGCAGGATTGCCTGCAGCTCTAGAAGGTTAATATGGAGCCAGGACTCTGTCCGAGACCAGAGGCCTCTGATCTCTGCCTCTCCCCTGGCCCCCCCATCTCAGGAGGGACGCATCCGTCACCACTATATGGTCTGGTTGGGGAAGGGAGAGGGAGAGGGATCTGCAACTGTGCCCTCTGAGATCAGGACGTGGTCAGACAGGTTGCCCTGATGCTGTGCCCACTGGAACTTCAGGTCCCACTGCAGAGCCCGCATCCGCCACCAGGCATGATGTACCAGCAGGATGCACGAGGCCATCAGCTCCAGGAGCCGCAGCGTCAGCCTGACCGAAACTCGGGATAAAGGCCGAAAGATTGGAATCAGAGCCTGAATATCCTGAACCCGCTGTTCGGTAGGATAAACCCGAAACTGAACCGAGTCCAGAACCGCTCCGATGAAGAGGAGCTTCTTAGAGGGACTCAAGTGTGACTTCGGCACGTTGATGGAGAACCCCAGCGAGTGCAGGAGATCAGCCATAGTCTGGAGGTGGGAGACAACTGTCTGGGGCGAGCCCACCTTCAACAACCAGTCGTCGAGAAAGGGGAAGACTGGAACCCCTAATCTGCGCAGATGAGCAGCAACCACCGCCATCCCATTCGTGAACACCCGAGGGGCGCTGCTGAGGCCGAAGGAGAGTACGGTATACTGAAAGTGCTCGTGGCCTAACATGAACTGCAGGTAGCGCGGTGGGCCGGCAGGACGAGGATGTGGAAATATACGTCCTGCAAGTCCAACGCAACCATCCAGTCTCCAGGGCAGCCAGGACTTGAGCTAAAGTCAGCATCTTGATCTTCTCCTTCCGGAGGAAGCCGTTGACGCTCCGGAGGCCCCCTTTGCCCTTCTTGGGAACAAGAAAGTAGAGGGAGTAGCAACCACGACCTACTTCTGCCCCTGGAACGCGCTCAATGGCCCCCTTGGCCAAGAGGGCCGTCACTTCCTCCTGCAAAAGTTGCAAGTGATCCCCCGACATGCGGTGGTACTGCGGTGACATGGCTGGAGGGGTCGCCTCGAAGGGGAGGGAGTAGCCCCTACGGACAATTTACAGCACCCACCTGTCCAAAGTGATGGTACGCCAATGGAGTAGGTGATGGCGGACCCTGCCTCCTACTGGTATTGAATGGGCCTGAAAGCTCTGACTAGGAAGACTTTGAGGTGGATGCTGCGTGAGTGGATGTGGACTGACCGGGCCTCTGGCCTCCTGCATCGCCACGGCGGTTACCACGTCCGCGACCGCGTTTTGGTTTGTTCTGCGGCCTGTGGCTGGGCGAACGTGTGAGGGTGCACCTTCCTTGGCCCCGAAAGGGGCGAAAAGCAGAAGTCTGCTGGCGCTGACCCGACAGGCCCAAGTACTAGGCCGTAGCCCTGGAGTCCTTGAAACGCTCAAGCACACAGTCTGCTTTGTCACCAAAAAGGTGACGACCATCGAAGAGCATGTCCATGAGCGTGTTCTGGACATCCCTTGAAAAATTGGCGGACCTCAGCCAGGCGTGGCGACGGATCGCCACCGACATAGAAATCGCTCTGCCTAGCGCGTCCTTGGTATCAAGTCCACATCGGATGGAATAACGCGCTGAGTCCATCCCCTCAGCAAGAGCCTGGGCGAGCCGTGTCTGGGCCTCCTCCGGACACTGAGGCAGCACGTCCGAAAAAGTATCCCACAGAGAGTTGGTGTAACGGCCCAAAAGGCATGCGGTATCAATGGACCGCAACCCCAAGCTGACTGAGGCGAACAGTTTCTTCCCAAACTGATCAAGCCTTTTGGATTCCCGATCCGGGGAAGCGGTCGGGAATGCGGTCTGGGATGTAGAGGCCTGGATCACCAACCTCTCGTGGGTGGGGTGTACGGACAGAAAGCAGGGGTCGACCAGAGCCGGGCTGTGGCGTCGGGCCATGTTCCGAGCCACAGGGGGCACTGTGGAGGGCTTGGACCAAGTGCCCATCAGAACGTCCGTGAGGGCCTCATTGAACGGCAGCATAGGCTCCGAAGAGGTTACTGGCAGTTGAAGCACCTCATGAGGAGATTAGTCCTCACAGCCGCTGCAGGGAGCTCAAGAGCCAAGGCCTTGGCTGCCCTGCGCAACACCACACCATATGTAGCGCCTTCCTCCATAGCCACGGAGGGAGGAGAGATGAAGCCAGAGTCAGGCGAAGTGTCAAGACCATTGGCCTCCCCCAGCTCGTCTGCCCAGTCCTGACTTAACCGGCACTGTTGTGCCAGAGCGTCCTCAGACCCCTCCCAGTCCTCCCCTTCATCCGTGTCCTGCTAAACAGGCATGAATGACCGAGCCGGGTCAAAGATGAATTGCTTACCTCCCAACGCCAGAGACGGCTCCGAGCGGCGCCGGTCTGACGCTGGACTCAGTCTGGGGCTGAAACCGGGGCCGGCGGCGTCCGAGTGGGATTATACGGGTCAGAGGCAGTGGAGGAGTCGTGAGGTTGACTGGTGTCGACCAGGATCCAGGCCTGCATCCCGTGGGGGGGTCCTGCGGCGCCGGGACCGAAGTCGCCAACGGCGCCGGGGCCGAAGTCGCCAACGGCGCCGGGACCAAAGTCGCCAACGGCGCCGGGGCCGAAGTCGCCAACGGCGCCGGGGCCGAAGTCGCCAACGGCGCCGGGGCCGAACAAGCCGGCACGCTAGGACCCCTAGTCGGACCCGCGGGCCTGAATGCGCGCCAGCAGGTCTCGAGGGCGGAAAGATCCTCATGGCCACGAGGAAGTCTCGAATCTCGCCCGGCGTCGCATTGAGCCCAGGGACCGGAGGGTGTAGAGCTGGATGCGACGCCTGCGGCTCGGGCGGGGCCGCGTGGGTGGTGCCACCCGAACCCTCGGCCAAGTCGCTTGCCCGGCGGGTGAGTCCGAAGAGCGATGTCGCCTCTTCGACGTCTTCTTTCCATGCCTCGACTTACCTGAATGCGAGGACTTGGAACCAGATGAGCGGTGGTGGCTGCGGCTACGCGACCAGTCCCTCGACTTCCTCCTCGACGGGGACCTCGAGTGGCGAGGAGCCTAGCTTTCGAGGTCAAGGCCCGACAGTCGGGGCATGACTTGTCGTCGTGGTCAGCCACTTGACAGCAGAGACACCGGCAGTGGGGGTCGGAAACCGACATCAGTCGGTGACAGGTGTCACACAGCTTGAAACTGGGCATCTCTTCCGGCACCAGGAGTCGAAGTCAACTCGAAAAAAAAAAAAAAAAAAGTTAGTCAAAAAGTAACTACGGGTACTAGCTCTTCCCGGATCTGCGCTTGCCGGTGTGGAAAAAAGAAGAACTGACGTCAATGCGCGAGGATAGCGTCTAAGTACTCCGACGACGTCATCCCGGCGATCACGACGCCGCCTACCGACATGCAGGGGTACTGCTGATGAAAACTTTCCAGATCCAGTCTGACGCCTGGGGATATTCTAAGGTAAGGAATCTAACTAACGTGTTTCTTTCAGATAAAAACTACACAAGCAGACAAAGGGCAGAAACCCACAGAGACCACAAGATCAGATGGACTTTAAGATTTCATTAAGATTATTCAATTCATTATGAGGTGAAATACAACTGGTTGCAAAAGATAAAATAAATTCGAAGCATGTTATTCTTCAAACTCACAATATACCTCCGAGGGCCTGCAAGACTATCTAAATCAGGGACACATCCTAAATCTATTGAAAGTCCCTTTTTCAATCATTGTATGTTCTTTGATCTATTAATACTTAATCTAGCTTTCGTTCCCCCTCAGTCGGCAGGAACTCAAGAATCATCAAGACTCACTTTAAGATACAAAGAGGTCTTGAATATATGACTCAAAAACAAACGTTTACAGGCTGCCGTATTTTGATCTCACCAACAAAACCAAAGCATTAGCCTATGATTTTTATCCAAAATCAAGGCCATTCATTATCATTCAACAAATTAGAAATCTGCTTGTGGAACATAGCAGGATGGAACTAGTTGCGTGTAAAAAACACACAACACAGCCTTTATATTCACTTTTCACATCAGGTGGCTAAAAGAGAGAGGGAGATCTCTTTTTCGGGAAAGAAACATTTGACAGACCAGCAGTAAAACTTTCACCAAAGGGCACACCAACACGGGCCTGGCCACTTTTGTAAAAACTAACTGTGAAAAAGTTGGTTGCCAGGAGGGGGTGAAGGGAGGGTGGGTTTTATGGATTGTTGATGGGGGTGTTTGGAAATATAGTGCATATCGAACCAAATGTTATTTTACCATTTATATGTATTCATGTCGTCATTGATATATCGAATGCTTTATTTTTACTCATGCTTATGTAAGCAGAACTCTGAATACATATTGTTAACATTTGTGAACGGTGAGAAAATAGAAAAATGCCACAATGTACTAGATATAACAACTTGCAATCACTCTGTGGTACTTAATAAAGTTTTTTTTTTTTAAGTAAAAAAGTTGATACCCGGTGTCCTTTTCTAATGGGCGTAAAGTTGCACCTTACAGAGAAACTACTACACTTAAAAAAAAAAAAACTGCTAATACTAAATGTATATCTTCACCCCAAACAAGGACAATACAGATTAACTTTAACAAACTCATGAAATATCTTTCAAACTTTCTAACAATAAGGTCCACTTTTGGCATCATAATAGGGGAGAATCGTAACTTAAATTTAATGCATTTCAGTCACAAGAAGGAATCAAAAAGAAAGGAGCATGAAATGTGGAAAATTCCTGAGATAGTACAGCCCTCCTTAAAGAATCTATCTACTTGGCACCCATATAACTGATTCGGTACACTCCATGCCATGAGAGCTCTAAAGTGCGACTCTCAGCATATAAACCTTCATCGTTCATGCTTAACACTAAGAAATGGAAGGCCTTCAAGAGACTCAAAGATTCCCATACTTACAAAGTCCACCATCGGGCAATGCATCCGAAAGTAAATGAGCGAGTGACGTGCTAGCTCACAATGTTTGAGAAATGGGCACTGGGAGGTGACCATGATAAACATCAAATTTCAACTCTGCATAGGATGTTAACTGTCCCATCATAACTCAGTAAAAACGCAGGCCAGAGAAGATGGGTAACGAAACTGGGAAAGAGATTCAGTGATGACTGGGGGGGGAGCTTCTGATAGATCCAGAGCAGCAAATAGAAGAGTGAATGGAACAGAAATTATAAGAAAGTTGACAACTCTTTCGAGGGGATGTGGGCCCGCACCAAGTAATAATGCCACATTTCCGTACCAGGTCTAGTTCGGTCTCAATAATTTAAATCTGAGCTCAACGCTTGGTAGCTGTAGCACAGAGCAGACAAGCTTAACTTAGGAAAAACATGTAGAGTATTTATCATTGTCAAAACAGTTCAAAAGTAGAAAAAAAATTAAATCCCACTTCAATTTATAAGAAATGGAGTAAACTTTAATGAACAGATAGATACAAATGACAAAAATCAGACATAGGGAACTAGAGATATGATTTTTAGAAGTTTTAAATGAGTCTAGCACCAAAAAGGGTAAGCTGCCAACCGCGTGCATTTGGTCATGCTACACAGGGTGAAAGTCAAAAGTTAAGGCTGGCGGCAATAGAGGGTATCGGATAGCGAGACCAGGTTCGCCCTGGTGCAAAGTTCTGACGTAGTTGTTTTTCTGGAGAAAACTCCTCGTCAAAGAAATCGCTGATGGGTTGGGCTGCTGGCTGGATCTGGCTGGATCTGAAAAGCAGCATCTGGCTGACTGTGGGTCCTTGGTGGGAGCCTTGGCTCCAGCGGGAAGTTCGAGGCTGTCAAAGTTGGGAAAACTCAGAGCAGGCAAAGTCAGAGGTTTAGGCCTAGGAAGAATTCAACAATAACAGGGTGCTGCTCCATGTTGGTCACAGTTGAGTACACTATGTATGAACTTAGACATTGTTCGGGAATTCACATTCTTTCAGCAGGGCAAATCTGCAAGTTGAGTTTGACCGTCCGCTCAACGTCAGTGGTACTCTGATGGTAGCCTCCAGTTCTTTTGGAGAACAGTTCACAAAAAGTTTCTAAGCATCCAGTCTTGCAATTGTGAAGGGAAAAAAGTAAACTCTAACACAACTAGGGGCCCAGGACCTTTTGGGCACCACTTGGGGTTTTGGACTCAATCTTAAAACCAGTTCTGGGGGCTGTCCCTCTTTCACTGGGGTTGTTGCCTGCTGGCTAGGAGAACAATGACAGAGAAGGCCTAGGTGTGATTTACATATGCTTGTGACAGGGTAGGTACCCTTTGAAGTGCAAGTAAGTTACTGGCCACATCCATATGGCCATCCTGTCTGGGAGCAAAACATCTCCCCCTTCTAAGCCCTTTGTCCATTGTTATGGAGCAATACACATCTCATCACTAGTGAGCCATTAACAGTGAGGTGGCAGTGAACACAGGGCAGAAAAGCACATTTGATTTAGGAAGGTAAATGCCAACTTTCTAAAAGTGGTGTTTTCAAAATAGTAATTTTAAAGCCGACTTGACCCTTAGATTGGATTTCAAATTATAATTAATTTCTGTCTTTGTATCGTTGTTATAGCTAGTTTCAAAGTTAAGTTATGCATTAAAAGGTGTTATAATGTAACCCAATCCTTTTCTATGGGAGAGGAATATTTGCCACAGTGAAAACAGACTCTGGACATTTTTCACTGCCAAGACATGTAAAACGTAAGTACACATGTCCTCCGTTTTAAATGCCATGCACCTTGCCCTATGGGAATTTAGGGCCTACCTCAGGGGTGTCATACAAAAAGGTTTAGGCCGGGCAAAAGATTTATTTTGCCAGGTCGTATTTGCAGTTTTGAAACTGCACACTCAGGCTGCAGAGGCAGGCCTTACGACATGCGTTGCATTTCCAAATTAGTGGCATCACACTAGGTGTTGTAGCCCGCTAGTGACATTTAATGTACAGGTACTGGGCACACTGGGCATTATATACGAGGAACTTATAGGAACGTTATAGTTGCCAGTTAGGATTTGCAACTATTTCTACAAGTTTTTAGGGGTCAGATGACATGCACTGGTGCTTGGTTTGCAGGCTCCCAGTGTACAGAGTCCAAAAACCAACAGCATTAGATTAAATAAAATGGGACTGATTATGCAAAAAGAGGTATTTTCCTACAGAAACCATGTATAAAACTCCTTACCTGCTAGTGCCAAACGTCTAAAAAAATAAACAGATGGGACAAAGCACAAGCTCACTGCGACATCAGCTCAGAGATGCCCACAATTATGCAGGTACTGGGAGGAGGCCTTCCAAGCGGTTGATATATTGTTCGGTATTCGTACTCTGTGTAAGCTCAGAAAAGCCCTAATGGGGAGCTAAATCCTACATATCCCTCTCAGATGGAAACACATAACCATTGCAAAGGTGGCTGGGATCCAGCCTGTACTATGGGAACAGTGCACCTCCTACTGAGAGAGATGACTGTACAAAATATGGAACTGCTTAGTGATGGAAAGAAATATCTGCATTCGTTAAGCAGCGCACTTAGGCATTTGATGCAGAATTGTTTCCCTACCTGCAACATCTTTCAACTGAGTCAGAGAACTGAATTTCTCGTGTTAACTGAAGGTTGTAAGACTTACACCAATGAAAATGATAACTTGTTCAAGTATGATATCAGTGAGTGTTGCTGTAAACACAGGTTCGGGAGACGGCCTTGGCATAGGACTGGTTGTTCTATACACGTTTGGAAACTTAGAAATCCTGATGAGGGATGCGGAAGGGAGTGTTGCATTGCTCAAATCCTCGAAGGCACAAAAGTTGTAGGCTATGATATGTACTCAAACTCAAAACTTAAATAAAAACTTCTCATCATAAAATTAAACTGATCAAGGTGAGATGGGGGGTGTTCTTTTTCAAAATAAAGTTTTTATTCGTTTTCCACATAAACATTGGTAGTTACTGGTTCTTCGTGTGATAATTTAAGCTATTCAGACACTAATTACCAGCATGTCAGTTACTTGCTAGTATATACAATTACTACATGCATATTCATAGAGATAGGGGCATTGGTTTGCGAAGGGATTTCTTATGGGGAGTGTTGGACAGGCCACATGACGGGCCGCTCTCCCCCGGCTCGACCAGGCCCGAGCCCAGTCACGCAAGCACCACACACCACCATTGCACGCCCTGCGTCCCCTCAGGGACCCCTGCCCTCGAACATGATAACCTCGTGGGTCCGATCCACTGCCGGCCCATGCACCCAGCCCGGGCCGCCATCTTGGACACCTCGCCACGAGGCCGCCTGGCCCCCGATCGACCTCAACCCTGGGCCTAGCCCAGCCTCAGACAATCCGGCACCACCCTCCACCCAGGAGGTGAGCGGGCTACTTGGCAAGTCAACGGGAGAAAGAGGTGCCGATGGCTCTCCCCCCGCCCAGTGCCGCTCGCCCATCGCCTCCCCGGGCGCTGGCTCCACCCCCCTGCTGGGTGTCTGGACTCCCTCATCCCGGACCTCCCGACCTCCAAGTGCGAGGGTCCGGACATCAAAGCACGCCAGCCCTATAACTGGGGCAGCTCCGGAGCAGGAAGTCAGTTGTATCTTGGAGTCGAGAGACGTAAGAGGAACTCATCCTGGACGGACTACTGGCGCTGCCGTAGCTCTGTCCTGTGCACCATCGTCCTGCCTGTTGGCGCTGCCACAGCCGTCGTAACCTTCATTCTTCACCGTCGTCCGGATCTGCTGGCGAGGCCGCGGACCGTTGTAACCATCATCTTCATCGGGACCTGCTTGGCTTCTCCACGGCCCGTCGACCATCCTTCATCCATCTCGGGACCTGCTTGGCTCCTCCACGGCCCGATCAGCAACCACGCCGAGCTCGAGGATTGAGAGCTATTTAACTCATTGGTAACTAAGACTGTCCCGCTACCCTTTCTCCTCAACCAGAGATCAGAACCGAGGGGACCCCTGAGTCCAGACCTCCTTGTATCATAACGACGTAACCTAAGAATTGCATATAAAGTCTCGTTAACCTTCAATCTTGTGTGGTGTCCGTCTGTGGGGGGGAAGTTACTTACCTGTACAGTCGTTGGAGACGGCTCTCCCTGGAGACCTCTCCCCGTAATCTCGGCCGACCCTCCCGGTCCGTCTAACATTGGTGGCCAGCGGCGCGATCCGAATCACCGCATAACGTACAGAGAGTAGCTCACCCCACAACGAACAACAAATGTCGACTAAAGAGAGCGGATCAACTGAGAAGTTCCAAATGGAAAAACTAGAGGAGTACAGCCATCGTGAACTAAAGCAGTTCTGCATCGAACTAGGTATCGCTACCACCGGACTAAGTACCAAGGACGATTTTAAGCATGCCCTAGAATCTTGGGCAGAGACCGGGGATGTCGAAGCCCCTGAGCAAAGCACCGCGAAAAATACCAACACGGCCCCTGAGGGGCAAAGAACCAGTCTCTCGCAAGACGAGATCCAAGAAAGAGAAAAAGCCCGACTACACGAACTCGAAATGGCCCGACTCAAGATGGACATAGAACTCAAATTGGCCGAGCAAAAAATAAACTTAGAGCACCTTCGCCTCCGAGAAGAAAGAGAGGAGAAACAGAGGCAAAGGGAGCTCGAGGAAAAAAGACTAACGTACGAGCACGAACGGAACCTAGCCGAGATCAACCTGCGCAAACAAAATAAAGAGTTAGGGGTGCCCGACAGACCGTCCACCCCAGGGACCGCGGAGAAAAAAGTGCACATCCCCAAGGATGTGGTCCGAGAATATTTTCGAGAAGACGACATCCAGCAATGGTTTAAGGCCTATGAAATCGCGATGACTGCGCACCGGATCGATAGAGCCGACTGGGGAGCCGGCCTATGGGGCAAATTCCTCAATGAGGGCCGCGATACTCTGTTACAGCTCCCAGACCACCAGATGACCTCCTACGACCATATGAAAGCGGCCCTCCTCACCCGCTATGGCCTCACGCCCGAGATGTACCGTCAGAGGTTCCGAGACTGCACACGCATTCCAGGTACAACTTGGGTGGACTATGTAACGTACTTTAGCCGAGCCTTCGAAGGCTGGATCAGAGGGAACAACGTCACGACCTACGAGCAGCTGTTCAATCTGATGGTATGGGAGCATCTGTCCAACAATTGCTTCATTGAACTACGCCAACACCTCCTCGACAGCAAGTTAACCGATCCCCGGCAGCTCGCAGCCGAAGCTGACCGGTGGGAGATCACCAGAGTGGGCCGGAATGGGTCCTACGAGCAGAACAGGAACAACAATGGTCACTACCGACCCAGAGGAGGAGGAGGGGGCCAAGGACGAGGAAGAGACAATACTCCGGCCGCCCCCGCTACCAGCACCACCCCCCCGGCCAACCGGGGCAGCACCCCGGCGCGACCGGGATACAGAGCCAATGTTACATGTCACCGATGCCAACGAGTCGGCCACTATGCAAACGACCCAAGCTGCCCGCAGTATCAGAGTCCAAGACCCCGCCAGGTGGCCGCCGCGGCACTAGGGGAAGAACAGATCTCCGAGGAACAAGAAACAGGCGAGCAAGAGTATCAAGAGTGGGAGCCAGCCGCCATGACTCTCGCGTGCTTAGGGGGAAGAGACATGGTCCCGCGGGTCCCCCTACCCGCTAACACCCAGAAGTACAGCCAATGGGTGAGCATCAATGGACAACGGGCCGAAGCCCTTCGAGACACCGGGGCCAGTGTGACAGCCGTCCGCTGTCATCTGGTGACCCCAGAACAATATCTACCGAACGTTCTCTGCCCTGTGCGATCAGCCGACAACTCGGAAAGTCTGTGTCGGATGGCCTGCATCCCCTTTGAGTGGGGAGGGGTCTCCGGCATGTTGAAGGTAACGGTCCGAGACGACGCCCCCGTGGAATGCCTCCTCGGAAATGACCTGGAAAGCTCCCCGTGGGCAGCCGTGGAGCGAAAAGAACACTTGGGGATGTTGGGCGTCCCAGACTGGGCGTGCGTCACCACCCGGTCCATGGCCGCCCGTGCCAACCATCACCCGGAAGAACCCGAATGGCCGGCGCCACCGCCTCCGGTCGCCCCCGCCGAGACCCCCGACCATGGCATCCCCCTCGAACTTGCTCAACCTTCCGACCTCGCTAATCTTGATCAGTGGGCTCAAGAAGGGGGACCCACACAAGAACAATTTCGTCAGGAACAGAAGACCTGTCCCTCCCTTGAGGGACTCCGACAACAAGCGCTCGCCCAAAGCGCCGGGGATACCTCCGGAACTCATTGGGTCTACTGGGACAATGATCTATTGTACAGCGAGCAACGAATCGCCGAGCTGGGGGCCAACCGAGTACTAGTGGTGCCCCTCCGCTTTAGAGACTTCCTGCTAAACCTGGCCCACGATGCCCCCCTGGCAGGGCACCTGGGACAGGATAAAACCTACAGCCGCCTAGTGACCCACTTCTTCTGGCCCAAAATGAGAAACGATGTGCACCAGCATTGCCGATCTTGCCCCACGTGCCAAGCCAGTGGGAAGAGCGGCCGCAAATTAAAGGCTCCCCTGCAACCCTTTCCAGTAGTCACAACCCCATTTGAGAGGGTCGGGATAGACATTGTGGGACCCCTGGACCCGCGTACAAGACAAGGCCATCGCTTCATCCTGGTACTAGTGGACCACGCCACCCGCTACCCTGAGGCTATTCCTCTCCGGACCGTGACAGCCCCAGTGGTCGGCCGGGCCCTGATGGGGATCTTCTCCCGTGTGGGGTTCCCCCGGGAAGTCGTCAGTGACAGAGGCACGAACTTTATTTCTAAATATATGAAGTCCCTCTGGCAACAGTGTGGGGTCACCTACCGCTTCACGACCCCCTATCACCCCCAAGGAAACGGACTTGTTGAGCGGTTCAATCGCACGCTAAAAGGGATGATCGGGGGATTGGAAGAGCCCCTCCGTCGCCAGTGGGACGTGCTGCTGCCGTGCCTCCTCTTCGCCTACCGGGAGGTCCCACAGAAGTCCCTAGGCTTCAGCCCCTTCGAGCTGCTCTATGGGCACCCAGTACGGGGGCCACTCAGCCTGATCAAAGAAGGCTGGGAGATGCCTCCGGCCAAGAGTCCTCCAGATGTCTTCCGGTACCTCCTCACCCTCCGCAACCAGTCCCGGCGGTTCAGAGACCTAGCAAAAGCCAACCTAGAGACCAGTCAAGAGGACATGAAGAAATGGTATGACCAGAACGCCTCATCCATTGAATTCGAGCCGGGGCAACAGGTCTGGGTAATGTCCCCCACAGAACCGTGCGCTCTCCAAGACAAATGGACGGGACCCTTCAAGGTAATCGAGCGCAAGGGTCCTGCCACCTATCTGATCGATATGGAGTCCGCCCGGAATCCGCTCCGAGTCCTCCACACCAACAGACTGAAACCCCACTTTGCACGAACAGAACTCAGCCTCTTGATGGCCACAGACAATGGGGTTGAAGACGACTCCGAGCCTCTCCCTGACCTCTTGCGGACCCAGGAGCAAGACGGCTCCGTGGATGGGGTCCGACTCTCGGAGACCCTCACCAGAGAACAACGGCAAGAGTGCCAAGCCCTCCTATCACGGTTCGCCAGTCTGTTCTCCCTCACCCCGGGTGTCACTTCCTGGTGTGTGCACGATGTGGACACCGGAGACAGCCCTCCTATCCGCCACCGGGCCTACCGCGTACCTGATCGGGTACGGGCCTGCATCCAGGCGGAAGTAGCTAAGATGCTCACGCTCGGGGTCATCGAGCCCTCAGACAGTCCATGGGCCAGCCCGGTCGTACTGGTCCCCAAAGCAGCCGCCCCCGGGACCACACCAGAACTCCGGTTCTGTGTCGACTACCGGGGCCTGAATGAAGTCACCAGAACGGACGCACACCCCATCCCCCGGGCAGATGAACTGGTCGACCGAATGGGCGCTGCCCGCTACCTCAGCATCTTCGACCTGACGGCAGGTTATTGGCAGATCGGCCTCACACCCCGAGCACAAGAACGCTCTGCCTTCTCCACCCCCGATGGCCACTATCACTTTACGGTCATGCCCTTCGGCATGAAGAATGCCCCAGCGACGTTCCAACGGCTCGTCAATCAGGTCCTGGCGGGGCTCGAAGAGTTCAGCGCCGCCTACCTGGACGACATCGCTGTGTACAGCCACCATTGGACCGAGCACCTCCACCACCTCCAAGCAGTGCTGCAAGCCCTTCAGCGAGCTGGCCTCACGATCAAGGCCAGCAAATGCCAAATTGGACAAGGGTCGGTGACCTACCTCGGACACCAGGTGGGAAGCGGCCTAGTGGCCCCCCTACAGCTGAAAATTGCCGCCATCCAGAACTGGCAACCCCCTATCACTCAAACTGAGGTGCGAGCCTTCCTGGGCCTCACGGGCTACTACCGAAGGTTCGTGAAAGACTATGGTACCATCGTGGGGCCTCTCACCGAACTCACGTCAAAAAATCAGCCCAAGAAGGTGAACTGGACCCCAGAGTGTCAAGCGGCGTTCGAACAGTTAAAGGCCGCCATGTGTTCCGCTCCTGTGCTCCAGGCCCCAGACTACAGCCGGGAGTTCGTCGTCCAGACGGACGCCTCCGACCAGGGCATTGGGGCGGTCCTGTCCCAAGTGAACACCGAAGGCCTCGATCAACCGGTGGCCTTCATCAGCCGGAGACTCCTACCCCGGGAACAACGCTGGAGCACCATAGAGAGGGAAGCCTTCGCTGTGGTATGGGCCCTCAAGAAGCTCCGGCCCTACCTTTTTGGCACCCACTTTCGGGTGCAGACTGACCACCGACCCCTGCAGTGGTTGATGCATATGCGGGGGGAAAACCCAAAATTGCTACGCTGGTCCATCTCCTTACAAGGTATGGACTTCACAGTCGAACACCGGCCTGGGTCCGACCACGCCAACGCCGATGGCCTGTCCCGGTTTTTCCGCCTCGACGAAGAGAGTCCCCAAGAGGATGGGTAACTCTCCCCGCCTTCAGCTGGGGGGGACGCATGTTGGACAGGCCACATGACGGGCCGCTCTCCCCCGGCTCGACCAGGCCCGAGCCCAGTCACGCAAGCACCACACACCACCATTGCACGCCCTGCGTCCCCTCAGGGACCCCTGCCCTCGAACATGATAACCTCGTGGGTCCGATCCACTGCCGGCCCATGCACCCAGCCCGGGCCGCCATCTTGGACACCTCGCCACGAGGCCGCCTGGCCCCCGATCGACCTCAACCCTGGGCCTAGCCCAGCCTCAGACAATCCGGCACCACCCTCCACCCAGGAGGTGAGCGGGCTACTTGGCAAGTCAACGGGAGAAAGAGGTGCCGATGGCTCTCCCCCCGCCCAGTGCCGCTCGCCCATCGCCTCCCCGGGCGCTGGCTCCACCCCCCTGCTGGGTGTCTGGACTCCCTCATCCCGGACCTCCCGACCTCCAAGTGCGAGGGTCCGGACATCAAAGCACGCCAGCCCTATAACTGGGGCAGCTCCGGAGCAGGAAGTCAGTTGTATCTTGGAGTCGAGAGACGTAAGAGGAACTCATCCTGGACGGACTACTGGCGCTGCCGTAGCTCTGTCCTGTGCACCATCGTCCTGCCTGTTGGCGCTGCCACAGCCGTCGTAACCTTCATTCTTCACCGTCGTCCGGATCTGCTGGCGAGGCCGCGGACCGTTGTAACCATCATCTTCATCGGGACCTGCTTGGCTTCTCCACGGCCCGTCGACCATCCTTCATCCATCTCGGGACCTGCTTGGCTCCTCCACGGCCCGATCAGCAACCACGCCGAGCTCGAGGATTGAGAGCTATTTAACTCATTGGTAACTAAGACTGTCCCGCTACCCTTTCTCCTCAACCAGAGATCAGAACCGAGGGGACCCCTGAGTCCAGACCTCCTTGTATCATAACGACGTAACCTAAGAATTGCATATAAAGTCTCGTTAACCTTCAATCTTGTGTGGTGTCCGTCTGTGGGGGGGAAGTTACTTACCTGTACAGTCGTTGGAGACGGCTCTCCCTGGAGACCTCTCCCCGTAATCTCGGCCGACCCTCCCGGTCCGTCTAACAGGGAGGCAGAGTTTTCAGGCTTAACTTTTATTTTACCTAATTCAGTAAAAGTGGACAAGGCAGAGTGATGCAAGACGCACATGGCCATGCTGTAGTTGCTTCTTCTTGAAGGAAAAAATTGAGAACCACATCAGAAAGAGCTTTTGTAAAGCAGAAACTTCACATGCTATAAAAGAAATATGTGATGTAAAGCAGCCTCTTTCCCAAGGCCAATTTGATGATAAAATGATTCTATTGAGTGAAGAAAATGTACGTATGCCCTGCTCCCCTTCACTCATTTTTTATAGAACAATCCTGGGTTAGTACACTTTGTATATTTTTTTTGTGCAAACTACAACTGTGTAAATGGGTTCAGACAGCACCAGCACCTCTCCAGAAGGGAAACAGCCTTTACATCATGGTTTTTACCACGTTCTACCTTTACCTTGCATTTTTTTACCATTCATGTTTTTCGAACACATATACTTTTACAACTTATGCCTTTACCGCGCATGTAGGTAAGTTCGGGGGGTGAGGGTCTCCCCCCACAAATACCTGTTTATATATATATTAATATTTCAAGTGTGGGCGAAATTGGGCGAAAGGTTAAGATTCTTAACCTCCCTGTAATTGCACAGTCCACTTCTTGAATTGACGACTCCCTCTTCTGGATTTGGGGAGTCCATACTAGGTTGTCGCCCAATCTCCCCCACACTTGAAATACACAGGGCCAAAGGCCTAGGAGCAGCCTTTTATGGAGCCGTATTGTGGGGTCTGGAGAATACGAAAAAGTTATAAGTAATGGAAAACAAATTTTTAAGGGCAATACTTAATGTCCCAATTAACACACTAATATTGCCACTTCGGCTCGATTTAGGTATTAAATCCATCTCACACTTCGCCGTCCTCAAAGCATTGCTGTTTTGGGTCAGAATTAGGACTAATAATACGGAGATCCCGAAAAAGAGGCAGTGGTGGAATTACTGGCTCCCAACAGCCAGAAAGGCCAGTTGCCATGGTTTAACAGGGTAAGGAAGTGGTTGTATCAGCTGGGTTTGGATATGATGTGGTAGGCCCCTCGTTTCTAAGAGAATGGCTCCTCTATTAAAGAAGAGGTATTTGGATTTTATAAACTCCTCTTGTAACGTTACTGTAGCACGTGGCACTTTAACCCTGCAATTTTTAAATGTTATAAGCTGTTTTAACTTTGACATGTACATGGACGAAATTGAACCACCCCAGGCACGAGCACTATATATTCAATTCATGCTAGGGACTCTTCCATTAAATGCATGGAAAAAAAGTTGGACAAATGCTACAATTTCCTCTATGTGCCCATCTTGTTTGACTGTGCCAGTGACTATAGAGCGCTTTTTCTTCTTTTGTCCTGTACATAGAAATATAAGGAAAACATGGATTATCCCAGCATGTCGAATGCTTTCCTTTTCACGCCCCCTTGAGTTACTAGGTATATTTCAGTCAGACACAACACAGTGGCTTGTCTTTGCAATAACGAGATACCTACTATATGCCTGGTGGCAGCGATCGAAGTCTTATTGTAATAAGAGCCTGGGTTTGATGACTGAATATAATGTCTTTTTTATACTGTACATCCATTTTAGATTGTAAAATAGTAACTTTTAAAGTTTATAATTGACATTAGATCCAAGCAAGGTCTTAAATCATTGTTCTATGAAATGGTTTTTTAAAGTTCTATGTGACAACGTTTGCATGTGAGATTTTATGCTGTTTATTATCATGCTAATGGTCGATGAATAAATAATAATAATAATAATAATGATGATATATATATATATATATATATATTCGAGCTCCGCAGGCTGAAAACCGGCAAAAATCAGCACTCACAGCAGATTAAACCAAATACGGTTTATTTGCGCACAAATCCAAAAACTAGACGCGTTTCAGCACTTGCCTTCGTCAGTGTCAGCTGGCGACGGCAAGGCGGAAGTAAATTAAAGCATTAATCATAGAAAGTAAAAACGGACCATAAGCATAATTAAAGCGCCATCTTTGAGTGGTGAAATAACGCTCATTACAATACAAATGAAAACTCATTTCTAGCAATGCATATAAAGCTGTACAAATCAATCACTTTTCAATACAAGTTGAATTTAAATTAGATTGTCCACTTTTGACATTTAGCCCTGGATGGGCAATTCGTTGGTTTAAAGTTAAAACCTAAAATTCATAAATCAGCATCAGTTGCATTGCTCGACTAATCAATATACTGCACTGGTAAACAGTTCAAAAAGTTCCTGTACCCCATAAATCTGCGATGAATTGATTCAGTGATTATGGCCTGGATGGCCGGATTAGTGAGACTGCAAATCAAATTAACCAGAACTTTACATAACACTAATAAAACAATTCCAATATCAATTCGTCAAGGGGTCAAGCTGTAAACCAATTAATTTCTTAAAGCATTTTGTGTAGGTGTAAATTTCTCAGACAGTGACACAGTTCAAGGTACGATAATCGTGTTATAAGTGTGATAGTAGCTCTTCCCCTGCGTTAAGTCCTCCTGGTGACTTAGTTTGGAGGTCGATAATATATCGTGACTCCAATCGTCTAAGTCTATGTTTCAGATCTCCACCCCTGATGTCTTGAGGGATGCAGTCTAGGCTGAAGAAGCTAAGTAGAGTCCTATCGCTGTTGTGGTGACTAGCAAAATGTCGGGCCATCAGATAGCTTTCATCCTTATTGGCGATGGCCCGTTGATGTTCTAGGATTCTAAGCTTGACTGCTTTCGTTGTGCTCCCCACGTACATCCGTCCTCAGGGGCACTTCAGGCAGTACACCACAAATGTGGTAGAACAAGTGATAAACTTGTTGATTTTAATCTTGGAATCTTTATGCGGCACCTGATAGCTCAGTACCCTCTGACTATTACTGCAGGCCTTGCATTTCCCGCATGGATATGAGCCATGCATGGCGTGCAGTTCTCCTTTAGACTTCTCCTTTGGTAGGTGGCTTGTGACCAATCTGACTTTTAGTGATCTTATTCTCCTGAACGTTATCATTGGGTGTTTTTGTAGGTCCTTTCCAATTATGGTATCCGATTGGAGGATTCCCCAATTTTTTGACATGATGGCTCTGACTTTATTCGCTGCCACCGAATAGTTGGTGATAAGTCTGATAATGCCATTCCCTCCTTTGGAAGTATCAGTCTTTTTGTCCTGCAGTAGGGTATGTCTCTCAACTTTTTTAGCTTTCTCTTCAGCTTGTTGGAGGACGTTTATAGAATAGCCGCGGGATCTAAAGCGTTTCACGCTTTTTTGTGCGGCCTCTGTGAAATCTCTTTCCAGGGAGCTGTTGCGCTTTATCCTCATCAGTTCCCCGTAGGGGATGCTCTTAACTAGGGAAGTCGGATGGCTGCTGCGTCCGTGTAGGACAGAATTACCTGCCGTCTCTTTTCTATAGAGGGCGGTTTGAATCGTGCCTGAGTCAACGAATACCCTTAGATCTAAGAAGTTGACTTCTTTCTTGCTCATAGTGTATGTGAATTGCAGGTTAAGATCGTTTTGATTTAGAATCTTGATGTACTCCTGTGCTGAGAGTTCGGACCCCCTCCAAATAAGGAAGAGGTCATCGATATACCTTCTCCAGCATATCACCTTGTCCACCCAAGGGGTTTTATCGTCTGCCCAGGCCACCTGCTTCTCCCACCAGCCTACGAAAAGGTTCGCATAGCTGGGGGCGAAGCAGGTGCCCATCGCAGTCCCCCTCACTTGCCTGTATCGCTGATTCTGGAAAATAAAGATGTTATTATTTAAACAGAAGAATATGAAGTCCAAAATCATTCTGCTGTGTTCCAGGTATCGGGCGGGTCGTAGATTCAAAAAAGGCTTAACTGCTGCAATTCCATCATGGTGTCTGATACTCGTATAGAGGCTCGAGATGTCCATAGTAATCATCATTAGATCGTCCTCCCACTCCACATCTTGTATTTGACTGAGAAAGTCTTTAGAGTCCTTCGTATAGGAGCTCAACTGCGATACCCATGGGGCCAAGAATGAATCGATGAATTTCGACATTTTTTCGGTTAGTCCTCCAATGGATGACACGATTGGTCTCCCTGGTGGTTGAGTGGCATGTTTGTGGATCTTTGGAAGGTGATAAAAACTAGGTAGTCTCGGCTGTTTATTTTGCAAGAATATATATATATATATATATATATATATATATATATATATATATATATATAAAACGATACGTAGTAAAGGCTTATGTTGTAAAAGCATATGCGTTCCAAAAAAATGTGTGGTAAAAAATGTGTGGTAAAGGCATGCAGTGTATTTTCCTGCGTTCTGACATACAACCCACTAGAAACATGCTGCAGGATCTTTATAAAGTTAGGAAGACAAGGCACTAAAGTGATCAGTTTTATATACTCTTTCGTACTTACTAACACCTTTAACATCATTAGGGATCTCCATTGGCTCCCGATACGCAGCCGTATCAAATTCAAATCGCTGTGTATTGTTTACAAGTCACTCAATAATCAAGGTCCTCACTTTCTCAAACAGAATCTTCTCCCTCATGTCCCAACCCGATCTCTTCGTTCCTCTATTCAGAACTTCTTGGCTGTGCCTCGCACTAGAACAGTCACCTGGGGCGACAGGCGTTTCCTGGTTGCCGCCCCTAGACTCTGGAACACCCTTCCTGCACATATCCGAGCAAGTCCCTCCCTGTTCACATTCCGCAAACAGCTAAAGACGTGGTTATTTGACCAATAGCCTTGTATATCTTCTTTACCCCAGTTGCTGATCCATCCCTTAATTAGCGCCGAGACGCCCACGGGTATTCGCCGCGCCCTACAAATGTCAATAAATAAATAAATAAATAAAGTCTAATGTTCTTAATATAATATTAAATAATAGTTTATTAATTCACAATTTGTTTTTACAACTTTCGATTTGCAAATAAAAAAGCGCAAGTCGATTTATAGAATTGGCATTTGTAACGGAAATACCACTAAGGGTATGCACTAGGAAATTGGATTCTACAGAGCTCCTCATACTTCAGGGTTACAACTTCAGCCGATGAAGTTGCAAGGTTGACAATGGTACAGACATTCCCGGATGAATGTCGAAACTGAACACAGCATGATGGGGTAGCAGTAGGGCAATGTACTAACGATTGCCCAGGCTGCAGAATACCTCCCATAGCACCAAACAAAGCCACAGATATGTTTCCTTGGCCAGCAATCCGGACTACGAGATAAAACAAGACCTCTTTCATTTCATGTGGCTATTATGGTGGCATCAGAAATTGCACAGGCACGTTGGAGTATTGCTTATGGTTGTTGTTCAAACTATATTCAACAAAGAAAGAAAAACATATGATTTGTTTTTCTTTTGAAAGCCAACATATCGGACATTTCCGTCCCCATTTAAACCTCTCCTGGGCAATGCGGAGCTCTCCCCGGGGAACATCAAAGGGATGTGTATGCTTTGGGATAAAGGAGGATGTAGAATGCTTCGGGACCTTTTCCGGGGTGGGGGTAATTAAGGACTTATGACAGTGTGAACAGGTGTTTCAGCTGCAGGATACTGAGCGCCAACAACTAAGGCACTGGACCCTGCACCCAATTAACAAAGAGGCAGCTATCCGGTCCGAGGTCAACGCCGTGGGGGTCGTTGTTTACTATGTATTGTAGTCCAAAGGGTTTCATTTACAATATGCACACCCTTCTCACTAAGAAAACCCTGATAAGGAATGGCCCTACATGAAGCATTGGCAAAGGACCCTGTGCTGCCCTATCCCCAGGGGGACCTGGGGGAACCTCTGGGACGATATCCCCACACTGTGTAAAAGTGTGCACGATAGGGAGACACTGTACAAGATTATGACAATGTAGTATGTCAAGCCTGTTAAATTGAAGCAGCGGTATGAGTCGTCTGATGGGCTGCGTTGGAGGGATGTGATCACGAGGGTGACTATATACATATATGTGATGGTCATGCACTGAGCCTGTGAGCTTTTGAAAAGAGGTTCTCAGCCATATTAGAGGGATAATCAGACAACAGCTGACACCTGTCCCATCAACTATATTTAGGGGATTAGAAGATGGACTGAAGAATAGTAACTAGCATGCTCCGGGGGCTGAAGCACCTTCTCAGCACTATGGTGGAGGACCCAGATAGTGTCTTCTACAGAGGAATGGGTGGGCAAACTGTGGACAATGAAAGCTGAGGTTGAATCTCGTAGATATGGTATGAGGCGCAATGGAGCCCTTCGCAGACTGTCGGGCAAAGGACCGCTATATGACTGCCCCAGGTCTCCGAGATCCGTACGACTTGTGGATTAAGAGGGGACCTCCCCACTCTTCGTGTCAAACTATGAGCTTAACCTTTTTCGAGCACAACAATCCTGTCTATATTATCCACTTTAATGCCATCGCTCTGCCATTCACAAATTCTGTCCAAGTACAAATTTGTTACACAGTATATGGGAAAGGGAGGGAGTGGGAAGCTGGGCATTTTCTTTCTATATTGTAAAATTTGGTTGGGAAAAAAAGTGGAACGGCAGCAAGAGGCAATGTAGGGCAATACAGGGCATCTGTGCAAATGTTGAGAGGTGAGCAACATGTTGGAGTGGAGTAAGCAGGACATTGTGGCAAGTTCATGGAAACACAGGAGATAAGAGCTGAAAGACTGTTTTGATACAAACATATTTTGTGTGCAAAGTACTCTATTTCCTCGTTACTGAGCATATGGTTTCCGAGGGAACATATTCAAGCTTAGTGTTTGAGGAATGAATTAACCCTATCAAGGACAAAGCTCCTGACGTGCAGCTCTTTTGTATGCATTATTGATTTTGCGTGAGTGCTACATTGTCAATTATTTTTCTGAGTACCAGTAACTTAGAGACAGGAAAAATGTTTGCAGGTTATGCCAGGTCTCCCCTTAGCTATGTTTCTGCTATGATTAATGAGTACCTTTTTTTGGAAGGTTGACAAGTAGCTAGTTATGACTGAGTGGTTTACAACTGTGAATATCTTGTTGCCAATGCTATGGCTGTAGCTTAATCAAGAATGATGAGAAAAGATTCAGTTCTTGGGATATCTTATTTGTGAACTTAGCTGAAGCAGCTACGCAGTGCACAGCGATTTTGGTCAGTGGTGATAGCGTACTAAATTGTTGAAACGTAGCTAAAGAAATATGAAGAACCTAAGTTCACCCATTACTCTGCTTCCATGCTCCCACTATTTTAGAGCACCTACATCAGTACGAATAGCTAGTTGCAAAGCTTTCCTGATTGCAAGGGCGTAACAAACCGAGAAATCATCCAAAACAAATTGAACAGGGAGCATTTAACATTTATTTCAAATGTTGAATGCCACTAGCTTACCTTTTTTTTTTACCCAGCAGCTTTAATTTTATATCATGAGATGCTAGTCATCATACTGATCAGTAGTGGCTGGTGTTGTGGCCAAGTGTCGGGCGGGGGTGAGGAAGGGGCATAGGGGTTGCAGGTAGGCAAAATAATAAAAACATTATCATTTGAAAAAATGTACCTGCAGCCAGCCTGGTCGCGCTCTTCTGATCCTCTTCTCGCAGGCACAGGTTCCCAGACTGCCCTGCGGCCAATCCTAAAGCTACTCACATGCATGAGACTAGCTCGATTTGCGCTCACAGACAGACTGTGAGCCTGTGAGTCTGCTGGCCTCTCCAACCCAGCAACTGGGTTGGAGAGGCAAACCCAGTCATGCACACTGAAGGCAGCGCACTATTACTCCTACTGTCACCCCCCTGGCCTGCCCCCAATCTGCAGGAAAGGAAAAATTAAACGATAATAAAGCATGCATATTATCTTTATATTTAACCTTTCCTGCCGTCTTTGGGGGACGACGCCCCTCTGCCACAGCAGAGGAGCATCCGCTGATACTGATGGTTCGTTTGAACAGCCTGGCAGAAGGCATGCCTACTGCTGGGCGGTGAGAGTCAATCATGGTGCACCCCTGGTGTAACAGCTTTTCCACAGTGACTTTGACATATCACTGCCAGTGGATGGTTGGACAGTTAACCTCATAAGTGCTGTGCCTAGTCCAACGGCCGACGGCACCACTACCTCAGGAGTGCTGTCGTCGGCCGTTGGACGTTCGAACCTCACCTGCGCAATGGAACGTTCAACACTGGAGCTGGACGTTCCATAGCTGCTAAGGTTTTAAGGATAGAGCTTGAATGGAGGAATCTAAATGTAAATGTTGTCATGGCCAAGAATAAATGATAAACTGGCATTTGGTAATAGCAGAGATAGTCGACAAATTGAATAAACATACACTAGTCATCTGTTTGTCTGCTGTGGCTCGGTTAGGGGTGGCAGAAACAGGTATCCCCAAGATCCACCAGTGTCTTGAGAGGCCCCAGGGTTGGGGGTATGAATCACATAGCCAGCGTTTAACCAGCAGTCTTCTTGACCACAAAGTAACAGGCAGGTGAACACAAAGATTTATTTTCATGATTAGTCCTCTTCTGCCCAGGAATTACTGTCTTGCGGCATTTACAGCTCGCCGGTACAAGCAGCTAACAATACACAAAAGGACCCTACTTTGGGCTTCATGTAAATTCTTTCTTCTTCGGTTCAGCTCCATCAGCATATCAGTGTCACAAACCCTGAGAAACATCCTTTTTCTGAATGCTCACTACTGCTTAGGTTTTCACAGTTTCTCTCCTAGTAAAGCCCTATTGCTGAAGTAAATGCACAGTGCTGTAAATTAAATGCTATAGCCAAACACATGGGGAGAGACCTTGTTTTAAAAATATTCTTGTTGATTGCAGATAATTTAAGCCAACTCAGTTTGGAACCAAACACAGAATCTTTGGAGAAGATTGGCAATACAGGCGGGCATTTCGATTGAAGAAGTTGATCGAATGTAATCTGTAACCGATCTCCTGAAGGAGATATCTGCTGGGACATGTAGATAGGGCCAGGCCAACTCATGATATGGGATTAATGAAACCTAATGCGTTAGATGGGATTAATGAACTAAGTAAAAGAGAGCGAACAAGAAGACTACGGGTAATTCCATTTGGGCATACGCTTTTATTACAGTCACCAATGAGAGCAGTATACAGGCGCAACAAAGACTTATTATTTGTCGTAGCTGTTGTGAACAATTAAATACTAAACAAATTTGGTATTATACAAACATGTTTAACAACAGCATATAGCCATTACAAAGTGGTGTTCCATTTCAAATATAATATTTAGACAGGTTTGCTACAGAATCGTAGTAAGAAAACAATGGAAAACAAACTTTGAGTTAAGGATTTTCTCTTACTGGATACATATATTGTAGGAAAATACATCACCTCTGGTCACAAAGTGGAAATAAACACTGACATCAAAAAGTTAGGGTCCGAAAATGGGAGAAATTAAAAACGTAACATGGCTGCAAAATAGAAACTATCACTCTATTGCGTTAAACTGAGTAGTATATAACAGTTCCTGGCCAGTCAAAGTGGTTTTTATTTGTAGATTCCAAACTGAACAAGTCGATAATGCCCCATCTAAAGGATACGCTATCAAACCATAGAATCCTAACTTATTGATTCCTCATTTTGTGAATCCTCCAGGTACCAAATTAGATGCAGACAACTTTCCATCGAGCACCACATCAACCATGTTCTATCCATGGAACTGACGGCACAGAGCCGCATAATGGTGCCACCAATGAGCACTGAAGTCAGTTTATCAAAAAGTATTCTACACTCTTAGACGCGGAGAATCTGTTTGCGAACCATGACAAATGTGCAGAATCTAACATGAAACCTTATTTAAACCTGGACGTTAATGGCACAGAAAAGGTAGAAGTTTAGATATAGGGAATCTATAGGTAGATGGAATGCCCACCAGAAAGACCGTTACCAAAGGTAAGTACATTTGTTGTTCTGAAAGAAACTTCTACCCGCTGATTCCTCAACTTTTGTATAGATACCAAAACAGTACCTTCCAAAAGTGTAGGTTCCTAGGATCAGAATTCACACCAAGAAATCCTGTAGGGCAAAGTGGGCGAAGAGGCCCTCGAAGCAAACATGAGAATCAAGGCAATAGTGTCTGGTAAAGGTGGGGACATATATGCTTGTAGCCAACTGACACTGAAACAAAACAGGTAGAATGAGTCTGAAGACACTAAGAAAGCAGCTTCTTGGACAAGGTATTGCACATGTTGTATGTAGAGAATGATGCATATGGATATAGTCCGGTGCTGGACCACCTTCACCCCTTCACCATTTTCACAGCAAAGAACACAACAAAGAGTTAGTTACCTACTTATCCTTTTTGGTTCGATGTGAAAGCAAACAGCTCTCTTGGGGCCCAAAAGATGAAGCCCTCCTTTACTTAGAGGATTATGGCACACCGGACAAGCATTTGCAATGCAATAGGTCTCGCATTAATTAAGTTTGAGCTATTGACATTGCTAAATATTGCAACACCAATTGCAACTAAAGTCTATAAATTGTAGGCTAAAAAAATGTGCATTTATTTTTGTAGCAATGATGGCATGCTGTGCTTTAGATGAATATGTTTAAAAGTAAAGTGCGCCATAGTGCGATTGCTACAATAGTTAATTGTGGATGAGTTAACAATTGATGTGTGCACTGATGGCTGGTGGAGTGTGTGCCTGAAGAAATTGTGCACTGATGGCTGGTGGTGTATGTGCCTGGTGGAAGTGTGCACTGCCGGCTGGTGGTGTGTGCCTGGTGGAAGCGTGCACTGACGGCTAGTGGTGTGTATGCCTGGTGAAAGTGTGCACTGACGGCTGGTGGTGTGTGTGCCTGGTGAAAGCGTGCACTGACGTCTTGTGTGTGCCTGGTGGAAGCGTGCACTGACGGCTGGTGGTGTTTGTGCCCGATGAAAGCGTGCACTGACGGCTGGTGGTGTTTGTGCCCGGTGAAAGCGTGCACTGGCGACTGATGGTGTCTGTGCCTGGTGAAAAAGTGCACTGACGGTGTGGTTGCGTGTGTGGTTGTGTGTGTGTGGTTGTATGTGTGATTGTGTGTGGGGTTGTGTGTGGGGTTGTGTGTGGGGTTGCGTGTGGGGTTGCGTGTGTGGTTGTGTGTGTGTGGTTGTGTGTGTGTGGTTGTGTGTGTGTGTGTGTGGTTGTGGTTGAGTGTGTGTGTGGTTGTGTGTGGGGTTGTGTGTTGTGTGTGTGGTTGTATGTGTGGTGTGGTTGTGTGTGTGCTTGTGGTTGTGTGTGGTTGTATGTGGGTGTGTGTGTGTGGTTGTGTGGTTATGTGTGGTTGTGTGTGTGTGAGTGTGTGTGTGTGTGTGGTTGTGTGTGTGTGTGTGTGGTTGTATGTGTGGTTGTGGCTGTGTGTGTGGTTGTGGTTGCGTGTGTGGTTGTGGTTGTGTGTGGCTGTGGTTGTGTGTGGTTGTCATTAATTGAGATGCTGGAGCTCATATTGATCAACATTAACATGCAACTGCTGTCATAATACTGCGTAATACTCTTTTCACATTTATGGGTTCATTGAAGGTGCAGTAATAGTTGAGTAAATCAGAGGAAAACAGTTTTACTTTTTTATGTTTTAAGCAAGAGGCGATCACGGGCACCCAGAGTTAGTAAAAAAGGGTATCCCTGGAAAATGGCCAAGTTGATTATCACTATAAACATGATATTCTAGATTTTCGATTTGCAGCTGTACCATCGATGATCCTTTGTATTCCCCACCAGCAAGTTCCCTCCTTTCCAGTAATAAACAACTGTAATATCACACCTCCCAGGTGCTGTGAGGGAAAGTTATATTCCGCTTGGTCAGTGAGCACAGTGTGCTTCTCCTTTTACATTGTGGCTGAATAGCAGTATATTCGGCAATCCTGCTGCCCAGTATCTGAAATCGCCATTGCCACCTGTCGGGTCCCTGTAGGGAGCTGCACCTAGGCTGTGCACCACCATCAACCTTTTTATTTTTGTATTGGTATACCCATGAAAGTGTCATGGGGACTCTCGAGTTGTCACCATATGGGTCTTTCGGTGGAACTGCTTGCTCTCAAAGCAAAACAAAAAATAGGAGGGAGAGGGAGGTTAAACCAAACTAGGTCGGCCTCCAGTCAGTATCAAAAATACAGGAACCCACTTTACAGGGTTCAGAGACCTAGTTGGTGTATATGGTTACTGTCAATTATGTCAGTGTGTACCAGAAAATGAGAAAGAAAAATTTCTTTCTAGAGTCCCCTCACTCACCGGGGTTGCCCCACGGTGACATGCTTCATCATTTCGTAGAGAACTGGGATGGCCCCAATGATGAAGCATGTCACCGTGGGGCAACCCCGGTGAGTGAGGGGACTCTAGAAAGAAATTTTTCTTTCTCATTTTCTGGTACACACTGACATAATTGACAGTAACCATATACACCAACTAGGTCTCTGAACCCTGTAAAGTGGGTTCCTGTATTTTTGCTCTCAAAGCAAGTCTGCCTCTGCAGTCACACCATATAAAATGGCCATGGAAGCCAGCAGAAATGTGAAGCTCAAGCTGGGCCACCAACGCAAAACTGTCTACTTATATTCCTGACTTGCATGTGTTAATAATTCATAAATTGTAAGAAGAGTATTCCATGTAATCGTTATGTTCTCTCTTAAGAATTCTTTACACTACTATACTCCTGGCCTGCTGCACAGCTTTCAAAAGGGCCTTTAATCATTGTTATGCCTCCTCAGTTATTTATCCGGGTTTTAAATCAAAGTATTATGCCATTTATGATTTACCTGCAATCTCTATTCTGAATGCTCTTAAAACGGTCTTGTGCACCACACAGTAATTTTACAATCCAGCTTCACTTTAGTCAGGAACTGACATAGGTACTCGAGGCGACCAGGAAACCAAAGCAGAAAGCCTGTCACATCTCACAATAGATGAAACAAGGCCAGACCAATTTGCTTTACCAGTGCTTGTTTAACATTGTATGTATCATTTCAAATTCCAAGCACTCTGTCCGTATCAAAGTAAGGTACTGTTAGGCCCCGTGGTCATGGGCAATGCAGTGACACAAGTGATGATTGCCTCCACAGTTTTGGTGCGTGTACAGGGCGCGAGGGGGAAAATTGCTTCGAGTAGTTGTAATGGGAGAGTAGCACAGCTTTCAAAACCCACATTGGGCTTTGAGAGAGGTCTGTGTAATCTATCCTGGTACTAGTAACATGGGTAATAATGGCCAAAGTCCGATGTACTTTTTTAAAGGATGACATGCTGTTTTTATTGTTATTCCAAAAGTGCAGCTAGAAAAAGAACAGCCAACCTATGTTTCACCCGTACGGGCAAGGGCTTAATCAAGGCAAAACTTCTTATTTGTGATCATGCAGTTGTCAGGGTCTTTATCCAAAAGGTAGTCTCTGCGGTCCCGAGAGCACTGTTTCACTGTACATCAGACTTTGGGAATTATTACAGTTGTTACTACTACCTGTATAGATTAGGCACAAACCGCTCTCAAAGCAATTTCACTCGCACATTTAGTTTGGCATCCAGCGTCCTAATAAACAAGTGCCCAGAGGCGACTAAAAACAGCGCGGTATGAGAAGAGCGAAGACTCCGATCCCACACTTGTAGCTTGTGTACTGTTAGAGTTCTTGCTGAACATTCTGGTACTTGTAGTTTGGTTTGTACCTTTGTTTTCAAAACATTCTGTAACAAAAACCAGGTCTGGCGGAGTTACTTTTTTTTCTCCCTCACACCGATGCGCACCTAGAAAGGATAAGAGTGCCACTCTGGGAATTAACACCCGACAGTAAAATGCTTCCCACGTAATCCTTATTGCAAGTAGGAGGCCTCACTGACAGTAGGGCACCGCAGCCAAGCATTGCCAAAGATGTACCGTTTTTCTCCACCAATAGTGCACTTTCAGCTCCTCACAGTGAGTGTTGACAAATGCAGTAACAGTTACATGGAAATTAAAAACAAGCAATGGGAAGAGAAAAAGAGCTGCGCCACCCCTACCCTACCTCATTTCTAAATCCACGGCTGCATGTTCGAATATAAAAATGTCTGAAGACATTTTAAGCCAAAGTGTTTTTGCATCCATTTCACAGGGGAACAAATCAAAGAAAAAAGGGTGAGAGCAGTTTGTTGAAGTCATGGTTTTCCGCAAGTAAGCCGAGGAGCAAAGCGCCATGAGCAGCCACTGGAATAGAAGTGCTGCTCTCGTAAAACACTCCAATACATTCCGGTCTGGTTCGCTCTAGATCTCCAAAGTGCTAATACAAGCCAAGCCACCCCTGCCCATTAATTCACACTGCCTTTCAAGTGACCCAGAGAGATTCTGCGATGTTGGATTATGCCGGTGCTCATTTTGGGCAGACAGGGGAGAGCGATCTGCAGAGCGGAGCTCACATTTCAACCCTGTCAGCTCAAGTATGTGGAAGACAAGCTCTCGGCATTGCTGTGGCGGGCGAGTGCATTCGTTTGAAGTCTGATGCCGAGGCTCAGACAAATGGTATGCGATGTGCGATGTGGCTGGCGATGTGCACGTGCCTGGCTCACATGAACTGTACCTGATCCGCAGTTTTGGGAAGTCTTTTGAAAGCCTTACTATAATCTCGACAAACAAGCATTGCTAAAGCGATGCTGTAGTCGAGACCTAAAAAAGCAGGGCGCATGAGTGACAGTCCTCGCATTAGGCCAAAACTTTGCCAAATGTGTAGAGTAGATCGGCTCTGAGGATGGACCACATGCCCCAAGATGAAATCCACCACTTCTAAGGGAAGTTCAAAACCACTAAATTCTTTCCACTCAATATTGATATATGCAGGAGTAAGTGTTGGTGATTTAGATGAAAATCCCTGGCCTGTTGCTGAGACAAAAAACCCTCATTCAGAGGTAGACAGAGAAGATGGTAAATGTCAGGCTCACAGTTCAGAGTACCATAATTTGTAAGCCTAGCCCGTGGCTGTCAGCATTACCTGAGCCCTGTCTCCTGGCTTTCTTCAGAGCTCGGGCGGTAGAGGCAGAGGTGGAAACATTTAGGGGACATTGGAGTTACACAGAAGGCAGAATACATCTCCCAGGTAGCCTTGATGTGGTGATTCTAGACTGCGAAAGACTCTACAGTGAGCATTACTGGCGGTAGCAAAAAGATCTCTCTAAGACAAGCCCCAGTGGGCAGAGAAGCCTTGAGCTTCCACCGGGTGCAGGCGCCACTTAGGGTTTGTGATCAGCTAGATGGCAGCTGCTGAGCTCATCCACCCAGACGCTCATGGATGCTCCCAGTTGCCTGACAGTCAGCAAGCCCCCCTGGAGGCCCAGACAGCATCACAGTCTCTATGCTTCCTGGAACAGCACCAGCGACACCACGCAGCTCAACTTGTTGCAACAAAACATGGTTGGTTTGTTTCTCAGAAAGATAAGGCAAAAAAGCATTGAGATCCAGCTGGATGACACGTAGCTCAAGAAGGTTGATGTGGTGCCTCAGCTCCAATGGAGATCACCAATTCGCCCAGGTGGCATACTCAGCCCAGAGCTGATGCATCAGTCACCACCACAAGCTCTGGGAAGAACGGCCTGATACAAGTCAGGTTGGCATCCTTCATCCACTATTTATTTTTAATTACAATGCTGTAGGATTCTCTAATGCCACTGCGGAAGCCAGGGAACATCCTTCAAAATTGAGGAAATGTGGTCATATTTCCTTTTTGTCAGTGATCAATCTTGCTGTGCAATGCATGACTGCTTTGATAGGAAGAAGGCATTGGTTGGAAGGCCAGATAGAATGGCATTTCCTGCTTCCAGTCTGGAGATGACCAGAGCTTGAGCAACAGTCTTTAGTTTATCACTGGAGGGTAAGTGATTCATTATTTTTAATAAAAAGTTTTCCCTGTGTGCCAGTTTGCTGATGTGATGTTTGAAAGAGAGGGTGTTCTCAATTAGAAACAGAGAAGATGGACATCTAAAGGCTTTAAATGTACCTGTTAGAAACTAGGTACATTTTATTGCTTGATTTGAGGAATATTAACCCCTTCAGTGCTGATGACAAAGCCAGCTCGTCATGGGTGTTACCTGCCCTGTGCTTATGACGAGCTGGCTTTGTCATGAACAATGGGAAATGAGAGGAATCAGCACCCAGCGGGAAAACCCTTAGCACCCAAGGTGTTAATATGAATTCACTTTTTTTAGGGTTGATTTTCAATGAACTGCGGCCCAATTGAATATCAAATTCAAGCCTCTTTTGAGAGTTGTGATGTCCTTTAGAGTGGTTATTATTGAACATAATTGAGTGTCACCGCCATACTGGTGTGATGTTCAAGTTTTTCCGGATTTAACCAAGAGTTTTAATGTAGAGCAAGGTTCTCCAAAGTCGGTCAAGGAGAGCTTGATCCATGCCAGATCATTTAACATAACTACATTTATCTAAATGGGGATATGTTGAAAATCTGGCATGGATCCAGCCCTCCAAGACGAACTTTGGAGAACCCTGATTTAGATGTTAAAAAGAACTGGATATAGCATGGATCCTTCCGGGACCAATTGAGTATTTCCTTTTTAAGCCCCATTACATTTTCTAGTATATTTTATGAGTTTCATTATCAACTCTGTAGAAAGCCTAGTAGAATTAACAGGATTCTATCTCTTAAGTATTCGCAGAAAA
Source organism: Lissotriton vulgaris (assembly GCF_964263255.1). Taxonomy (NCBI): domain Eukaryota; kingdom Metazoa; phylum Chordata; class Amphibia; order Caudata; family Salamandridae; genus Lissotriton; species Lissotriton vulgaris. The sequence goes on along the minus strand of NC_141689.1, from coordinate 1,074,138,599 downwards.
AAACCAAAGACCTTTTCTGTGGCCATTTCTGTACTATGTCCCGCTGTATATCATGAGTCTGATGGCAAAAGAAGAGAATTCTCATCAATGTATTTGTTTAGTTGGGAGTGTATACATTTTTCTGAGGCTTGCCTAACCTTGGTCAAGTTAAGTTAGTGACTGGTCTGTAGTTGTTAAGAGTTCCTGGATCAGCCTTGTATTTTTTTTTTAAGGATCGGTAAGATTCGTCCAATTCTGAGGACGCCCGGATAGTGCCTTGGTGTAACGACAGGTTCATCAGAGAGACAATATGGTTCTGGAAGGTTGTAGTAGGGAAGAAGAGGCCATGACAGGGAAATGTTGGCCACAATTGCATGATTACTTCTGTTAGATCTTCTAATTGAAATACACTGAATGTGCTTGATATGTTGTTTGTTTTGGGAAAACATGCATTTTTACAGAATAGGAAGGAGGAGTTTACTTCGGATTTTCTCTTAAATAAATCCTAGGAATTCAGTGCATTTTGCCGCAGAAAGGGTGGAGACATTTGGCTTCGGGTCTGAGGTATTATTGTTGATACATTTAAATACAGTTCTCACCAGGTTCTGAGAGTGCAATTTGCATTTGAATGGGCACTACTTTCACTTTGTGTAATTCGGCTTTAGTGCTTTTCTATTTAGATTTATTTCTAAGTGAGTTGTGCATTTTCTAGGTCTTGTCTAGGTTTTTATTTGCAGCTTTGACTTTATGGAGTTTTTGGTTGAGCTGTAGATTATAAGTAGTCGTGGCTGTCAAATTGTGAAAAGAGAAAAGTTCTCAATGCTTCTTCTGTAATGTTTTTGTATTTTCTTATTACTGCTTCATCTCTGGTTTGTGGACAATGTACCAGTTTGTTCTGCAGCAGGATGTTAAAGAGAACTGGGAAGTGATGCAACAAAACAACTTAGTTTGGAAGTATCTAGGAGATGCATTCTATTGAGTAGTGACTTCAATAATTTAACCTAACTGTAATGCCCCTGACCAATAAACTGCTCTCAAATTGTGTGTTCCCAGACAAATATTTTATTTCACGGAGTCATCTTTTTCTTCATTATCACATAGAGCAGCTTCAAACATGTGAGCTCAGCATGTGCACCATGCATTTTTCTTTTTTATATCTGTTTTATTCAAGTTTCACATCATAACAGAGCAATACAGCCAGCGTGTAAGAATCCCCCTCCCGCAACGCACTGGTGACAGCTATCACATACAAAATCCCTGCAAAACCTGATCAGGACAATTCACAATAATCCCCAGGTGCAACTTACTGATCCGCTGTGTCCGGTACAAAAAAACAGTATTGTTTGATTTAATAGACTAAACTTTAGCTCCGTGTATAATAAAAATCTAGTCCAGATATAGGGTATGCATGGCCCCTGACTCTTGCCTCTAGGTTCACTAATCAAATTGGGGAAACATCTGGAACAACGAGGCCAGAGCCTCGAGTTCCCGAAGCCCGCAAGCCGAACAACAACTTGCCCGAATGGCGACTTTACCTGAACCACCCATGGGATGGGCGGGGAGAGAGGAGCATCGGAAAGAGGACAGGTAAGGGGAGTTTGGAGTAGTTTTTAGGGGGTGGAGGGGTTCGCGGGAGTTTTTAGAGGGTGGGGGATAGGGAAGTTTTTAGGGGGTCAGGGGGTGAGGGATAGTTTTTAGGGAGTGGGGAAATTCGTGGTAGTTTTTCGGGGGTGGGAGGGGTTCAGAATAGTTTTTAAGGAGGTGGGAGGGTTCGGGGTAGTTTTTAGTGGGTAGAGGGGTTCAGAGTAGTTTTTAGCGGTGAAGGGGTGTGGCTAATTTTTAGGGAGTGGAGAGGTTGTGGTAGTTTTTACGGTGTGGGAGGGTATAGGATAGCTTTTAGGGGTGGGGGTTCGAGTAGTTTTTAGGGGGTGGGGATTCGGGTCGTTTTTAGGGTGTGGGGGCTTGGGGTCGTTTATAGGGTCTTGGGGGGTTTGTGGTAGTTTTTAGGGGTGGTAGGGGTTCAGAGTTGTTTTTAGGGGGTGGGAGGGGTACAGAGTAGATTTAGAGGTGGGAGGATTTCAGAGTAGTTTTTAGGGGGTGGGCTGGGAGGGGTAGTTTTTACGGGGTTGGGGGCTCAGGATAGTTTTTATGGGGGGGGCGGGGATCGGGATACTATTTTAGGTGGGTCAAGGTAGTTTTTGGGAGGTTTGGGAGTGTATTTAGGGCTCAGTGGGAGGGTGGTGGAAACCTTAGCCACGGATAGCTGTTTCCCATGCATACCTTTACTACAAACATATGTGGTAAAGGAATGCATGGTAGAGCAATTTGTGGTTAAGACGCGTCGTTGTAGAGACCGCGTTGAAAGGTAGGCATTGTAGAGGATCTCGTTGTTCCGACATACAACCATCGAATTGTCATCAGGGCAGAACGTTTCTCAGTTCATGCTTAAAAACTCTCACTTTCAATAAATACTCTCAACGCAGTGATGTAGTATGATGTGCTAAGATGAAAGGCTTCAGTGTGTTAAAGAAGGAAAATGCTACTTACCAGTATGCATCTGTTCTTGGCATGTAGAGCTGCAGAGTCTCACACTGTGCATTAGATCTCCACCTGGTGTTGGGCTTGGATGATTGCATGTTGTTGTCATCTTGGAAGAAGTCTTTGTAGTCACGAGATAGGTGACTCCTCCCTTGGACGATAGTGCGCATGGGCATCGACTCCATCCTTAGATTGTTTTTCGCCATGATGGGAAATGATGGAGTTAGTAGAAATAGAAAAAGGGATGTCCATGTGTGTGTATCTAATTAAGATAGAACTGGAACAGATACAGGCCCCGGGAAGGCGGGTGGGCGTGTGAGACTCTGCAGTTATACATGCCAAGAACAGATGCATACTGGTAAGTAGCATTTTCCGTTCGAGGCATATGAGCTGCCGATCTCACACTGTGCATCGATTGTACAGCAGTGTCTCCCCTAGCGGTGGTCACCTGTATCTGTTGCAGTAGTTTGAAAGAGAGTTTTGAGGACAGCTTGGCCTACTGCAGCTTGCTGCTTGGCTTGTACATCAGCACAGTAGTGTTTAGTGAAGGTGTGTGTTGTAGACCATGTTGCTGCCTTGCAGATGTCTTCTAGGGGAATGTTCGCTAAGAAAGCAGTGGAGGCTCCTAGTTTGAGTGTGGAGTGCGCTCTAGGAAGAACTGTTAATGTACGTTTTGGTTTGTGATAGTATTTTTGTATACATTTTACAATCCACCTTGCAATTCCAGCTTTAGAGATGGGGTTGCCTTTATGTGGTGGAGAGAAAGCTACAAACATTTGATTTGTTTTACGAAAAGATTTGGTCCAAACAATGTTATAGAGCAGAGCTCTTTTTACATCTAGTGTGCGTAAAGCTCTTTCTGCTACAGAGTCTGGGTTTTGAAAAAACACTGGCAACTCTACTAATTGATTTAGATAAAAGGGAGTAATTACTTTAGGAAGGAATTTGGGATTAGTTCGTAGAACCACCTTGTTCCGGTGTAGTTGCAAAAATGGTTCTTGTATAGTGAAAGCTTGAATCTCACTAACTCTCCTAAGAGAGGTAATAGCAATAAGGAAAGCTGTTTTCCATGTAAGGAATTGCAGTTCACACTTATGTAAAGGTTCAAAGGGGGGGCCTTGAGCCTGGTAAGAACAATGTTTAGGTTCCACTCTGGAGAGGGTGGTAACCTAGGAGGAATGATTCGTTTTAATCCTTCCATGAAAGCTTAGATTGTAGGAACTCTAAATAACAACATATGTTGTCTATTTTGTAGATATGCTGCAAGATGTAAACATATAGATGAATATGCTAGATTACATCTTTGTAAATGAAAAAGGTAACATGATATTCTGTATGGAAGCATCTAAAGGATCAATTTGATTATTAGTACAGTAAATGGCGAATCTCTTCCATTTTGCAGCATGGCAAGCTCTAGTAGTAGGTCTTCTGACTTCTTTAATGATATTCATACAGTCTGGTGGCAGGTTAAGGTAACCAAACTCTAAGACTTCAGGATCCATATCGCCAGATTCAGTTGACTTGGATCTGGATGCCTGATGTCTCCATGGTTCTGCGTTAGCATGGATGGTGTCAGACACAGTCTTTGGTGTGGAACAAGAGAGAGTTCCAGCAGTGTGGTGAACCATGGTTGGCGTGCCCATGTGGGAGCTACCAGTATCAATTTGAGAGATTGTTGTCTCAGCTTGCGTACTACTAGTGGTATTAGCGGGATTGGCGGAAAAGCGTACGCAAATCTGCCTGACCAGTTCATTCATATCGCATTGCCGTTGGACAGCGGGTGTGGAAACCTGGCGGCGAAAGTTGGGCATTTGCGTTTTCGTGTGTGGCAAATAGCTCTATGTCTGGATGACCCCACTTGTGGAAGAATGGTAGAAGAACTTGCAGATGTAGTTCACATTCGTGAATCTGTTGTGTCGGTCGACTTAACAGATCTGCTATCTGATTGTGAACTCCTGGAAGGTGTTCTGCAAGCAGATATAACTTTTGTGGAATGGCCCATCTCCAAATGTTCTGTACGAGCTGGGACAGTTGCAGGTAATGTGTGCCTCCTTGCTTTTGAATAGAATGCATGGCTGTCATGTTGTCCGTCTGGATCAATCCAGCTTTGTTCTGTACATATACTTGGAAGGATTTTAGTGCTTGGAATATTGCTAGCAGCTCTAGGTGATTGATGTGAAGCACCTTTTATTGAGCAGTCCATTTCCCCTGAGTTGTATGGTGGAGCAGATGGGCTACCCATCCTGAGAGGGATGCGTCTGTTGTCAGTACTATCTGTGGCACAGGTTCGAGGAACGGCCACCCTCTGGACAAGTTTTTGGTGTTCCACCACTGCAAAGAGCTGTCCTCCAACACCAGGCCTGTAAGTTGTCCTTGAGCCTGATTCCACTGATGTGCTAGACATTCCTGCAATGGGCGCATTTGCAGTCTTGCATATGGTACAATAAAAATGCAAGATGCCATCATGCCTATTAGTTGCATGAACACTGTGGTTGGAGAGAGTGTTGGTTTTGAAAATTTGTGACTAAGGCTTGAATGCTCTGTATCCTGGCTGGACTGGGATAAGCTAGAGCTGTATCACTGTTTATCGTAGCCCCCAGGTATTGATGTACATGAGAGGGTTGAAGATGTGACTTGGTGTAGTTGATTTTAAACCCCAAGTTGTGCAGTGTTTGAATTGTTTGAGATGTGTGTTGGATACACTGATTGAATGACTTGGCTTTTATGAGTCAATCGTCTAAGTATGGGAAGACATGGATATGTTGTCTTCTGAGATGTGCTGCTACTACTGCTAGGCACATTGTAAACACTTGTGGTGCAGTTGTGACCCTGAATGGAAGGACTTTGAACTGATAGTGTTGTCCTTCTAGTACAAATCTGAGATACTTCCTGTGAGAAGGAAGTATGGGAATGTGGAAGTAGGCGTCCTTGAGGTCTAGTGTGGTTAGGAAATCGCCTTGTTGCAACAATGGGAGCACTTGTTGTACAGTGATCATGTGAAAATGATCTGAGTGTATATACAGATTGAGAGGCCTTAGGTCTAGAATTGGTCTTAGTGTTCTGTCCTTTTTGTGTATTAGGAAATAGAGTGAGTAAACACCTGTTCCTTGATGTTGCAACGGAACTAGCTCTATTGCATCTTTTTGCAGCAATGAGAGAACCTCTTGTTGGAGCAGCGTTAGATGTTCTGTGGACATTGGACGCTGTCTGGGTGGCATATGTGGAGAGGTAGCTGTAAGCTCTAGGAAGTTACCACACTGGATAATTTGTCTTACCCACTTGTCTGTTGTGATGGAATTCCAGACAGGTAGGAACTGTGTTCGTCTGCCCCCTACAGGAGTGGAATGCTGTTGGGGGAGCAGAAGGAAGTCACTGTTATTTGTTGGGAGAGGGTCGATTATTGTTATTTCCTCGACCTCTTACCTTGTTGTTGTTGCCTCTGTAGCCGCCTCTAAAGTATCCTCTATTGAAGGATGTTTGTGTACTGGCTTTAAAGGAAGTTGAATTGCCTGCTCCAGCTTGTTTGGAGCCTCCTCTGTAGAAGGAGCGACGAAAAGAGCTTCGTGCTTGGGTGACCTGCAGAGCTCCCATAGACTTCGCTGTGTCAGTGTCTTTCTACATGTTTTCAAGTGCTGTGTCTACCTCTGGACCAAACAATTGTTGCTGGTTGAATGGTTGATTTAAGATAGTAGTTTGCACTTCTTGCGTAAGTCCTAAAATGCATAGCCACGCGTGACGTCTAAGGAGGACACTGGTGTTTATTGCTCTAGATGCAGTGTCTGCTGCATCAAGTGCGCATTTAATGGAGGCATTTGATATAAGCTTACCCTCTTGTATGAGGTCATTTGCTTGTGCCTTATATTGGTCAGGTAGATAAGAGCTTCTCTAACTGATCATAGTGAGCCCTGTTTTATCTTGCTAGGAGGGCCTGTGTGTTAGCGATGCTCCATGTATTGCTCGCTTGGGCAGCTATTCTTTTCCCTGAAGTGTCTATGATCTTTGATTCTTTATCAGGAGGTGGTGCTTCGCCTGATGTTTGGGAATTTTCTCTTTTCCTAGCGTTTAAAACTACTAGGGAGTCTAAGGGTAGCTGTCCTTTAATGTAGGCAGTGTCCCCAGGAGCTGCTCTGTACTTTTTCTCTTTCCATGGGTTTATGATTCTAGCTCGTACAGGATCTTTAAACACTTCTGGTGCATGCTTAATGACTCCTTTAATCATTGGCAGTATTTGCACAGTTTTTTGGTGGTGTTCAAAAGTGTCTAATAAAAAATCTTCCTCTGTCTCATCTGAATGCATGGTAACATTGTAATAGATGGCAGCCCTATTAATTAAGTGTCCACACCCAATATTGTCTTCTGGAGGAGAAGGTTTAGATGAATATGTATGTGAGTCAGGAACATCTGGTACATCCTGTGGGTTTGGATACTCCCAGTCTGGTGAACATGTTGGGTAGGGAAAAGGGTCATCTGGGTCTCTCCCTCCGCCCATGCTATACTCATCTTCATCAACATCCTGAGGTGGCATTTGTGGTGGAGAACGAGGAGAAGAATTTTGAGGTGAAATGTTTAAAGGAAGAGGAGTAGAAGGAGATACAGGAGAAGAAGGGTGCATAGGAGATGTGGCAGAGTCCTTCTTCTTGACAGGCACTGGAGGTGTATGTGCTGTCCTGTTTCTGGATCAATGTAGATCCTTTTTTGTAAACGATCTGGTTGAAAAAGCTCCTCTTCTTGAGACACAACCTTCGGCGCTGATTTTTTCGGTTCCGAACCTGTTTGTTGCTTATCTTTAGCCTTAGGAGCTGATGTCGAGTCCTTTGGCGTAGATTTCGGCACTGAAGATATTGTCTTTGGAGCCAATGCCTGTTTTGTGGACTTGGAAGCATCGGAATCAGGCTTTGTCTGTTTCGGCATCAAGGGTATCGGCTTCGGAGTGGAAGCTGTTTTCGGGGCATCGGAAACAGGCTTCGTTGTTTTCAGAGCCGCTTTGTCTCTCGGAGTCTACGGTTTCGGAGTATCTTTCGGAACCGGGACTTCTTTATGTTTCGGTGCCGAGGGAGCAGGTGGTATCGGCACGTGCGGTTTGCTTGGTGTGGAGCTTCCAGAAGGCTTCATTATTTTCTTTGGAGCCAGGCTCGATGGCGGGGCTTTTGAAGTGTGTTTTCGGTCTCGACTGGGCCCCGGAGGTGGAGTGCTGACCTTTGCCTTTGATTTTGGTGTTTGGGCTGGGGTAGGGGCAGTGGTACTCACGCGTTGACTTGAAGGTATGGAGTCATCGGAGTCATCTGCCTCGGATACGATCTGGAGATCATTGGAATCTTCTTCTGGGAAGCATGGACCTTCGTCAAAGATATCCACCGGTTCAGGAGTTGATCTCTGCATATTACGTCGACGGGCCCTCCAATCTCGAATGGTCTTTTTCGATCGAAATGATGAACATGCTGTGCAGCTGGATATGCTGTGTTCTGGCGATAAGCACAGGTTACAGACCTCGTGATGGTCACTGTGTGGAAATTTTGCTCCACACTCGGGTCATCTTTTGAATGGCGTCCTTTCCATGAGGTGTAGGCCTCAGGGCGTGGGTAGGCCCAACGGCCCGCGTCGACAACCGAAATCGAGCTGAGGAAGTTGAGTCGATGTTTATCGATATTGAAAGTTGTTTGGTGAAGTTTGAAGACATTTTTTTCGCGTCAAAGTACTTGAAAAGTAGATTTTGAACCGGAGCGGAAAAGTTTCATCCGCACCCAGTGCGGAAAAAACAATCTAAGGATGGAGTCGATGCGCCTGCGCACTATCGTCCAAGGGAGGAGTCACCTATCTCGTGACTACAAAGACTTCTTCCAAGACGACAACAACATGCAATCATCCGAGCCCAACACCAGGTGGTGACCTAATGCACAGTGTGAGATCTGCAGCTCATATACCTCAAACATAAACTTTTTGAATTTGAAGACATGATCTGTGATGCATGATATAGATGCTAAATATATGTATGGCCCGGTTCATACATGTGGTCGCAGGGACATAACCAATCCTCGGCTTGGCTATCCCTCTTAATTTCTTGGCACGGCCATTTCTACAGAGCCGAAGGTGCAAGAGATGCAGTATAACACCACCACTAGGGAAGTAGGTTTGGGGAGAATAGAAAGAAAATATTCAGTTATATGAACTCATGGGGAGGTTAGTATACAATAACAGACTGGCTAGCAGACCTTTTGAATGTTGTACATTACCCTCTGCCTGTGTAGTACTCCTTATTACATTTGATACCCCCCATTATTCTCCTACTGTCCCACAACTTCTTGTCTGGGACTAGGACCCTTGGGTACAGTGTGGAGTAGGATACAGTGCAGCTGCACAGGGAAGGTATTCCCGCATTTTTATATTCAATGTATATGAATGGATTGTATGCAGAGTTCACCACTACTGCACTAAAACTCTGAATAATACCCTGCTGTGGATTCAGTGCACTTCGTTTGCACTCAGCCGCATCCTGCCCTTTTGGGAGGAAAGCAAGGGGGTGCAAACATCATCTTCACTATTACCCTCCTGTCGCCTCTCTTTTGGCTTGATAAGAACGCCAGACTAGTACCTTTAGCCTCTTCACTATACCATTCTCACTTGTGAACGCTCTATGGTGAACTTTTAGCAACGGAACTGTCATTTTGCCTGGTGCATCACTCTCTGCCTTAATTAACAGACGCAGCTGGCTGATTGAATGCTAGGTGTGATACTGAATGTGTTGCTTGTTCTACTTCCCCATGGCCCCTGGGTATGAACGGTTGAGTTAGTCTACCAACTGACTCTCTTTCGTGTCACTGTAATGAAGTATTTCTGAATGTTTGTAGCTGTTATAGGGTCGCTGCTTACACACCAGGACATGGGAAGTTCACTGAGAAAAAGTGGCATGAACAGTAGTCACCTGGCCCTACCTAAAATTCCACTGCCTACTAAGTAGCCATTTTCCATGACCTTAGTTCAAAATAACATGCTCTGACAGCCAAAGAACTGGACTTACAGTTTCCATCAATTGACTGATATGATTTGACACAGTCATCATATTTGTGACAGTTATTGGTTTTAAAAGCAAAGAACATTAGGCCAGGGTACTGAGAGTCCTTCTGCGTGCGGGACCCAACATTGTAGGATTAAAGTACTCACACAGCTGCTGGGAAAAGGAATTGTTCCAGTGGCAAGTACACAGTCACGGGACGTAGAATAGACAGCAGACTCGTGCTAGGGAATATAATAAAAGGTAGAAGTCTACCGATGGCTACCTCCTCAGACCAAGAGCTTCGATGCTCGGCCTCAGTCACAGAACCAATGCAGCTAACTGCTGCAGGATAGATTTTGACTCTGCGGCTGGCAAATTAGGAAGTGAGACACACTGCAGTGAAAGCAACCAAGATATCTGAACAAATGATGATAATAGGCATTGGGGAGGAATTAGCTATACCAGATCTTCTCTCCCGATTTTAAGTGTACAGAACTCCAAAGACAAGAAAGGAGACACATTGGTGGAGCGCAAGATACACCCACTACACCTATTTTATGAAAGGGATCAAGATTTAAATATAGAGACAATATTTTCTCAATTAACGGATAAGTAGCTGGCCACATGTGATTTCCAGTTTTTAATACACAAGGATACACTGTTACAACCTGTAGGGGTAGAGGTTCTGTCTTGGGTGAGACATAGCATTTCCTGGCCCTTAAAGATTCGATGACCCATATCTCCTACTCACTATTACATTCTATACACTTAAGAGTCTCATCTTGGAAATGGTTGCTAAAAGGCGACACTTGCATACATACAAGTATGGTTTAATGCAAATTCTGGAATAAGATAGGGACAATAAATGGGACCAGAATGAACTTCGAAATCCTGGCACCAAACATTTGCTCACAAGAACAAATGCAATTGCATCTACAATGTTGCTAGACAAGATAACAGACCCGCAAGTTGAAATACCTGAATGGCCCCCATTCGTAGATTTACAACATCAGAAGATAGAAATTCTGCACCTTGCTTGTGATTGTCTGCCGGAAGACTACTGTGTTTTCTATGGCCTCTATGAGCAATAGACTAGAAGTTTTGGGGTTAGCCTAGGAGACCACAATATGCATGATGCATTTAGTGCATCCCCAGATAGGCTCTATTTTAATACTAACAAAATGTACACTTGGGGTTCGGCCAAAATACTACATAACCTTCAACAGGGAAATGCCTAAATACAAATATTTAGGAAAAGTATTCAAGATCTTAATAACCACATATTTTGCTTGCAAATACAAGAATTAATATCTCCTGAAACACCTAGCACTCTCAGACTTGAAGTTATTTAACAACGGTTGCTGAGCCTGTTTCCCGACTTAGATAGAGAGGACAGGATAATAACGCTGGGGAAGCACGATTGCCCTTTTAGTGAAGTTATTAAGGCTCTGGAGTTTAGGTGCAGGAACCACTGAGCAATGTTCTGTCCAGCAAGGGTATTAATATTAAGATATGTTGGTGATTTCGGAGTTGCTCTTTTGGGCTGCCTTTAAATTGACGCTCCTGGCTGACCACATACTCTGGGCATTGAGCCAAGTACAAAACTGCATAATGCAATAGCTTCCTATCATTATAAACAGAACAAAAACACGCAAGATAGTGTTGTCGGTTTTCTTTCAGAGGAGAATGGAAAGGAATGAACAAACCATAATATATTTGAATAAATATATTTGGATCCTCTTACAATTTGTAGTTTATATAAAGTTCATAAACTTTATGGATGCAGGGATATACGAAATATATTTGTACTTTAGTAATACGTTTTTGGTGCAAAAGTGTTTTGTTTGTTCCTATTTTATTTCTTAGGTACCAGAAAGTGGGAGAGATGTTTGTTTTTCGTACGTATCAAAAAACACAAAGGGGGAGGAAGAGTGATTCCCGGGTTCGTCCTCCCCTCTCAAACTGTATTATGTCACAACAGAGAACCCAGTAGTTGTACAGCTGATAACTCTTCTGTGTCAGTAAAAACAAAGTTTTTAATTGTAAAACCCTCACCCCCCAGGGTTAACCCTTGGTGGCATACATACTTCATCATAGGGTGCATCCCAATCCGCTGCTGATCGGGCGTGCTGTGGCTTACAATCTACGTGGAAGCACTTATGTGTCTTTATTTGATGATAAAGAACAATTATATTTGTCTGAAATGAAGAAGCGTACTACACAGCCAGATTATCCATGCAGCAGGATTAGTGCAGTGGTGTCAAACGCTGGTCAAAGAGGTCGGATCCATAACACATTTTCAGGATACCACTGCTTGTGTAAATGATTCACACACTGTATGCAAATTAATTTTACTTGATAATTCTGAAAATCTAAGAGGGATGTAACCATCGTAAACCAACAGCAGAACAGATTATATATGAGCAAATTGTAACAGAAAAAAATGCAACAACATTTTTTTTAAAAAGGCAACCTGAAACTAAGTCAAAAACGTGCAGCTTCGGTAAAATCGCAGACGACAATGAATAAACCGTAGAAGTTGAAAAAACATATACACACCTGAGCAAAGAGATAAGACATGACAAAGTCATCAAGAACAGGACTTTCTGCACCCCGTGTAACTCCATATCTATAGGCGCGGCTGCTACCATTGCAATACCAGTGAGGAAAATAAAACCTGCCAAAGAAACCAAGGACACAAATTTACACAAAAGTCTGTAGACAAGAAAAAAAAAGAATACTGCATTTAAAAAAAAGAAATCTAGAGTGCACATAGGGTGAGTGACATATTTCTATTCTCCAACTGTCTTTCTTGTCCAACAATATTCCCTCCAAACTTGAGGGACCCTGCTGAGGTTGGTGTATTATTTTACATCACATCATGCTATTTATGCAACTTCGAAGGATTTAACAAAAATATTAATAGACTGTTATGCTTAAATGATCTAGCGATAGTTTGGTGTTTGTGTTTGGCGTGAAATAAAGGTAGAAAAAGGAGATATGCAGACAGTATCCCAACACATCTTTGAATGTTCAAAACTCCTGTTACCATTAAGAACAAGTACATTTGCCAAACACATTAATACTTCCTTTTTGTTGTTGTTATTTCCGTATTTTTGTAATGCTTTAACCAGATGATTAATCAATATATATGATCTGGAAAGAATACTCGATTAAGCAGGAAGAACGTCACTAAAATGCTCATATCCCTTAACATTAAAATCCTCTCAGAGAGACTGGCATAAATACAATATTCTGCCCAAGACCTAAACAAAATATGAAAAGCTGTAATTGGACCATCGATGGGTGTAAAATTAAGATCAAGAGGGTGACACAAAGTAAGACCCCATCCTATGGTCATCAAATACACCACTGCACCACTAAAATGTACCTTGGCAATAATCTATTTCTCATGCATTATGTCAAATTAATGTGATCACATACTACATCCCTGTGTAACTAACATCTCTCGTCACACACGATAATGTATCTTGATTTAGCCAGGTTCATCTGTGGTCATGGGTGGCCCTGGGGTAAATTCTACTTATCCATTCCACTCCTTCAATCTCATCATGAGATCGAGGATGCTGAATCTGAGCTAGCCCTCTCTTTCTGGTTGGCTACTTGAGCATGGCTCACTATCTTCTCTTTTGGTCTTGTCCTCCTTTAAATGACCTGATTCTCCATACGTGTTCCTGGTTCAGTTCTTGTGCCACTGTCATCTTTAGTCTTGTGCCTCAACTAAGCAATGAAAAGTTGCCCACCGTTACGCCCACCTCATAGCTTCTTCTGCTTTGGTAAATAAGTGTGATTGCTTGCCGTCTATTATTTTCACTTTTTCTGGGAACAAATGCATTTCGGTTTGAGCATTTTGAGACTTCTCATAAAATGCAGGAAATACATACTCTTGTTCTGTACTGCACTTGTATGGTCTGGGAAAAGCCTAATACTATTGTTGCCTATGGTCAGCGGTCCTAGTTGCTTGACCCTCTGTAAGAGCAGATCCCTCATATGGAAACTAAAATGGCAAGGAACAATCAGTCAGGGCTGGGCTCTTGGTGTGGAAGGAGATGCAAGCACCCTGTGTGCCTGTATAATTGAAACAATTGGATAGGCCCATCAAAGCCAGCTTTTTGACCAATCTTTCTGACTGTCTTCAGGTTGGTATTCCTAGAACCACCCTTTAAGCCTTGGGCTTTTCAATCAACAATTCAGATTAGTTTCTTTAAATCTGCTATCTAAAGTCAGCAACCACAGATTTCAGTGCTGAAACCACCTCTTCAGTCTCAACCAGGCTATCAGATATTTGTTTTAGATCTGCTATAAGGAAGACTGAGGACTATAGCCATGGTGTCTATTTTGAGTTCCAGGGCTTCTTAAGGTTCTCTGATATTAATATAAATTATGTCTAGTTTGTTTGACCAATAATTCATGTTTTGTTTTCTGTCGGTGGATTTGATTTCCAATACTATGGACTTTGAGTCGTCGCCACACAGTTTTATCAGTATTGCAAATTCTTTGGCTAATTTGTTAAGGTTTGAGCATGTACTGCGCTGATGAAGTTTTGTATCTCTTCCAGTAGCACCCATGTCGCAAAGAGGGAATAAACTGCCCAATGAGAGCCCCCAGGGGTGAGAGATCTTTACTCTATAATTTACAATGTGTTATGGGTCCAACCAGGCATGTGTGCTTCTGCTGCTTGTGCCGTTGTCATGCTCCAATCTTAGGCCAGCATCTGACACAAACATGTCAGCATAAGTAAGGGACACCTACGTTTTTAGAATCAGACTGTGTGAATTTTCTACTACAGTCTGCTCTGTGTTGTTTTGTAGTAGAATTGTTATGGTCTTCTTCCATAGTTCAAACCCCTCCCAATTCTCATCTCTTGCCAGCAATATGCTTCTAACTTCTCCACAGTCAGATGAAAATGGCATTGAGGAGAGAGACATCTCTCCGTTATTTTTATATTCTCACCATTACTACACAATGGTGTTGCCACTCCTCCTCTTCATAATGAAAGTGAAAGTTTCTTCCTTTATGTGCAGGCTGTGGTCCCACTTGTCCGGTAACGGCTAATCCACCCCAGTAGTCCTTTTTTCTACCTTCATGAGAAGATGTTTCCCTCACCACCAAGCGATTTGTCTTTACACCAGCAGCAGCACCACCATCTGATCAGATGTAGGATAAGCAGGTCTGGTCGGTGCCACACTGAGGTGCCCATTTGGGCCTGTGTCCCCTTTGGCGCTGCCTGGTAAATTCCCAAGTCTAGATCCACGTAAGACCTATGATATGTAACTACACAAAGGGCATAAGCACTCCTTGCAGGTCTGTGTCTTTGCCTTCCCTCTCAGGCTCATTCAATCGGTTCCTTCAGGTCTGCTTACTCCAACCCTCACGGGCCTCATTGTGCAAGTTGTAGCTGCATATGTGCTCCTACTGGGCCAATATTCCTCCAGTGACTTCCAATGCTATCTTGATTTGGGAAACCACATTATAACACTAGCACTGTGACTTGAGTTCCCAGCTTTGAACTGGCTTCTAAAGTCACCCAGCTTAATCTGTCATCCTGCTACCGCACACTGATACCGCCATATTGTGGAAGGCTAGAATAATTCCAAGAAAATGTTGACTTTGTATGAGGAATGGGTGGCTTTCTGAGGCAGTTACAGAGACTGGAAGGTATACTTAATTGCCGATATATTTGGCATACTTATGCAGGTGAACCTTTTCAACTGCATAAGTTTACTAGCCTTTTTCATTGTAATCTTGTTGGTTTGCCTTGGCAGCTTATGCTATAGCAAATATGTTAAACGTGATTGATTATGTACAACATTTAACAAAATGCCAGGCGAATGAAGAAAACGGAGGGATCTGAAGATTAGTGATGACTGATTGTGTTTATAGTATTAGGATCTAATCCCAACTGAATGGAATTCTGTGCAGTGCACTACCTCTATTTGCATCTGATACAATGGGTACAACTCTCTATCAGCTCCATCATAAATAAAACAGCACTTCTAATGGGAACTCTGGCGCCCACCTGGCCTAATTACAATCCATCAGCAGCTCCAATGGTGCCCAGTTCCACACAATCACTGATGGTACTCAATTGCTTTTCCGTCTCCTCAGCTTAAATCCCACAGACTTTGATCAGTTGGTCATGCTGGAAATTACGAAGAAGAATAAACATAGACAGGAAATGTTGAGAAGCCTGAAATACTGGTAGCAAAGGGATGCGCAGACCGCTCTTCATTTACATATTTTGCATGTTTGATTGCTATTTATAAGCCAATTCAGTAGTTTCCGAGCCCATACATTACAAGGAATTATTTATCCAAATTACTAGATGACATTCCCGTAAATTAA
The DNA here is from genome assembly GCF_964263255.1 of Lissotriton vulgaris. NCBI lineage: Eukaryota > Metazoa > Chordata > Amphibia > Caudata > Salamandridae > Lissotriton > Lissotriton vulgaris. The sequence continues at coordinate 1,074,122,725 of NC_141689.1, read as the reverse complement.
ACATTTAATTTAATGAGTGGTATTATTTTCTTACCTTACTTTAAGTAGTGAAGCAGCACAACATGAAGGATGACAACCAAATTGCTGCGCTTCACCTTTTCCCTTTGTTTAATCCGAACCCTCTTCATCAAGGTTAAGTAAAACTTGAAATTTTGTAATTTTACTCGAGGCAGTTGTTAATTTACTTTGCAGACAGCAACTCTCACTTCTGCTGACAGAATTTACTTCTTAGCACAGAAATATATAAAATAAGGGAGTCGATTCTGCATAGCGGAGGAAGCTAAGTAGTCCAATATGTACACTTGCTCTCATCCAAAGCAAATAAACAATGTATGTACATTTTAGCCTGTGGCCGTGGCCACTGGGTAGTTCTAGTTAGGATCGTGTTTTATAGGAAATGTCTTTTTTGTGTTGCTAATAACTTTGCTGCCGTTTGTCGAATCTCCATGAAACGTTTAAAAAAATGCTACTTATTGACTAGTTTGTGGCTGGAAAGTTTCGGGGTGAACAGTCAAGCAGGGGCAAGTGGGAAGTCCAAAAGTGTGTTTTCTGAATTAATTTTTCCATAGGAAATTTAGATACAGCTGCAGCCCAAACTGCTGTTGGCAGAAAGCTAGATCTTGGACCAAAAATAGTGTTTTTTGTGATTTGGTGTAAATCTGTTCAGTAGTTCTTGAGAAATTAATGTTAAAAAAAACTTTGTATAGTTCATGAGTGGAGAATCAGCCGAGACAACAGATCTCCAGCTGAGATCTCATTAGCTGAAACCACATATACCAGGAAGTGGTGGCAGCCATCTTAGGACCCTGGAGTCAGTCTAGAGTCCTAAAAAGAAAACGCCCAAAAAGATACAGGGAGCATGGTAGGGCTACCCTGATCCCCTAGGCCTGGTGGTGCTTTTTATTATATTTTGCCCGCAAATATGCGGTAAAATAAAATAAAATTTAAAAAAACGCAGACCCCTGAATTTGTTTTATTAAAACCCCCAGGTGGGCCAGAGCCCAGGGGGGATGCATTTTTATTTGTTGTTGGGGGTCAAATAATAAAATTAAGGGAGGGGGGGACACTTATCCTTCCTCCCTGAGCCTAATTATGCCTTAGGGACCCCATACCTAGGGCTGAAATTTAAACTGAAGGGGGGTGCACATGCCCCCCCAACTCACTGAGCCTTTAAAGACCCTGGTAACCCCATCCTCTGGGGCCATCTCGCTTACTGTAATGTGGGGAGCCCGCTCCCTGTCCATATCAGCATGGGCAGGGACAGGTGTTTGCTTACTTCGTGCAAGAGTATTTTTAAATCTCTTGCCAAATGGGAGCAAACACTAAGTCTGCTCCATGCCGGGCGGGAGATTTAAAAATGCTCCCGCCAGCTAGGAGCAGACTTGTGCTCTGTTTCCCTGTCCGCATCAGTGAGGGCAGGGAAACAAAACACATTTTGCTCCTGCCCGTAGAGAGCATGTAATAGGCAGCTGCTCCCTATGGGAAGGAGCAATGCCGCGGGGTCCTGGGGCTCCCCCATAGTCTCTGATGTATTTATTGGTAGTGCTCTGGGTGGACACCAAGGCACCCACCTATTGTACAAAGAGGCCCTGGGGGATGGGGTCCACACAGCACTCCTCCCCCTTTTATAATAAAATACAGCCCTAGAGGATGGGCCCCAGGGCTCATGAAGGCTCGGGAGGAGGGCTTTGAGCCCCCTCCACTTTTTTTCGAATTGTATTTGGACCCAGGAGATGGGGTCCCCGGGCCTAATGAGGCTCAGGGAGGTGGTGCGGAGCCCTCCTTAAAATGGAATTTAGTCCCAGGGGCCTAATGAGGATCGGGGAGGGGGCTGCATGATTTCATAATGGTTGAGTAGAAAAGAAGGATTCATAAAATGCATGAAATGCAAATCTTGTGTACACAGTAAAAACACCACTATGTATAAATCAGGACTCTCTAAGTGAGAAAAGAAAATCAAGGGGCAATTCACATGCAAGACCGAGTTTGCTGTCTATGTGCTTCAGTGCCCTTGTGGCCTGAGGTACGTGGGCAGTACATTCTACTGGTGCACAAACGAGTACTTCAACATCTCAGAGCCATAAAATGGGAATAGATCTTATCCAGTGGCACAACATTTTGAGCAACACCACAGTAAGAGTGTACAAGGATTATCAAACTTTGTAATCGATGCAGTTCCACCAAATATAAGGGGTGGAGAACGGGAGAAAAAATTGAGAAGGTTAGAATCGTGTTACATAATAGAGCTTGACACAGAAATCCCTGAAGGTCTGAATATGGAGGAAGATTTCCATATGCATCTTTGATGAGTGATATTTTGCAGTAAGCCTCCCTGTAATCTTTATGTTTTTAACTGTTTATGACCAAAAATTCTGGGTTTTTATCTTTCTTTTTTTTTTTTTAGTTTATGTTTAAGCACAATACACATTAGAAGACAACGGTATGTTGACATGTAATAATTTCTGCTAATAATAAATGCCCACTTGGGCTGGATTGTGAATATTTTTTTTATGAAGATATCAAAAAAGCCGGTTTTGATATTTGTGTAAAGTACACTTTGAATGGAGGCTAATTGCCCACATGGGCTTTATTACCGTTATATTTGTAAACATTGATTATGCAAATGGAAGGAAAAATATATATTCATAACTCTGGGCATATGCATATACAGTCCTAATGTGCTTGCTCGAGTTGGATTTAATGATGTTAGTCTTGCATAACCCACTAGGGTGGGATTTATTGGCATTATTGATGTCAAGAAAAATGTATTTAAAACATCGATAGCAAGGCATAATTTTGTATCAGTTTTAGCAGTTTCATTAATTTGTGACCACTGTGTACTGAATTGCAAAAAACTACGAGTCTGTCTTCTTACACACTTATTCAGTAGTTCACATGTGACAGCACTTAATTGCATTTAAAAACGGTTGAAAAACGTTATTGATATTGTTGGTAAGCATGTTTTAAATGTGGACAAGAAAAATGGAATGAAGAAAATTAGGAAATATTGTGGACTAAATTGGACTAATTACGAGTAACGTTAAATGATTTATCATTGGTTGGATCTAGTATCCACTAACGCAGTGCGTCTGGGAGTGGAGCGTGGATCACGCGCTCCCCACAGCATTGTACAAATGATGGTGCATTCAGGGCATGCACTGCCCAGTTCCGCACACAACATGTAAAATGTATTCATAAATGTTTAAAAATTGAGTACATTGTGATAAATACGGTGTGCATACCTCCCCTTATAATGTTTTTAAAAATTGCCCCTTGTTGATTTTGCACCCGAGAGAAAAAGTAAAACGTGAACAAAGGTTTTTCAGAGATTTAAGTTTCCACTTATGGCGAAATAGCAAGTTCTCAGCAACAATAGTGGTAATGAGAGAGTTAACGCACAGATCGACATGCAGAAATCTGAACATTTTATCGTATAGACGAGTGTAGATAACTTTAGGTGTGATGTAGTGCACTATGGGAAATTTTGTGCGCAGGGTAGTTGCATAGGAGTCAGGTGATCAAACAGTTTACACATAGGGGGTGGAGCATGTGTGTTTTCAAAGTAGGCCTCAACGGAGGGTTTGTTACACGTGAAACGGAAAACTGCCTGTAGAGTTGTTGCTAATAATCACAGACAGCAGGTTTGTACCGTAACTCTACTTTATTTTAAGAGATAATTAGATTTGCTCGAGGAGCGCCGGCCGGCGCTGCCGTCTCATTAAGTGCTCGGCGCGCAATGCAAGATGCGCGCGCATCGCCGCCAACATGGCCGCCGCACGTCACGTCTGCGTGACGTGCATGAACTAGAACGCACACTACATATCTCCCCCTTTTACTGAACCTTAAGCAGACCCTTATAAATCATTGTCCAATTCAAAGTCTTGAACACACACATACTTCTGCGTGCCCTGGTCATCTAGGACTGGTCCCAAAATGTCTATGGATAGCTCTTCCCACGGATTAGAAGGAGGGTCGAACTTTCCTAACGCTGGCCGCAGGGGTTTTAGTGTTTTGTCCGCTCCTTGGCATTGTGGACACTCCCGGACCTGCCTTTCCGCCCTTAAGTCCATGCCTGGCCACCAGTAGTTTTGTTTTGCTCTTGCCTTGAGTTTTCCTATGCCTAAGTGGCCCTCATGTAGCAGGTCCACTAGCTTGGTGATGAGGTTCCTTGGGGGGGATCACCTTGTCTCCTCTGTAAATGAATACCCCCTTGTCTCCTAGCGACAGTTCTTCCCTCACTTCGTAGTATGGCCTCATGTTCACCCTCACGTTCCTTTTGTCTGGCCATCCTTGTACAATGTGCATCTTCACTTCCTTCATGTCAGTATCCTCCTCGTATGCCTCTGTCCATTCCTGTTGGCTGATTAGTTTCTCCTGGTCTTCTACGAGAGCTACCAACTCCCCTCTGTCTGCAGGGTCTTCCTCCCCAGGCTCCATGGTGGTTGCTCTACTCAGGTAGTCAGCTACTCGGTTCCGATTCCCGGGGATGTACTCCACATCATACCTGAACTCGAGTAACTTTAGAGACATTTTGGATATCCTGGGTGTGGCACTGGCATGTCCGCTCGATGTTAGCACCTTTACCAACGGCTTGTGATCTGTCTTGAGTAGAAATCGGGTACCCCAAAGGAATTGCCGGAATCTCGCCATGGCCCATACCACCGCCAACATCTCCTTCTCAATTACGCTGTATTTGCTCTCGGTATCCGTCAATGCTCTGGATGCGAAGCTGATTGTCTCCATTTCTCCTCTTCCTCGGTCTTGCATGAGCACAGCGCCCAGGCCCTTGTCACTGGCATCGGTCGTGAGCACCGTGGCGCCCTGTGGGTCGTATCCTTTCAGCGGCACGGCACCCGTGACGTCCTTTTTGATAGTTTCGAACTCGGCTTGAGCTTCCGGTGTCCACTGGAACGCTGCGCACTCTCTGGTCAGCAACCTCATGTGGTGGGTCTTCGAAGCAAAGTGTACCACGAACTTGCTGTAGTACTCCGCCATCCCCAAGAACGACCTGACCTCTTCCTTGTTCTTGGGGGGCGGTGCTTCTGCGATGGCCTTTACATTTTCCGCCTTTGGGGTGATGCCCTGCACTCCGATTTCGTGGCCTAGATACGTTACCGATTGCAGGCCCAATCGGCACTTGGTCCATTCTGCTGCGAGGCCTTTGTTCTCCAATGTCTGTACCACTCTTCCGAGCTTCTGATCGTGGTCCAATTTGTCGCGCCCCATCACCAGGATGTCGTCCTGGAAATACTGGACGTCCTTGCAGTCTCTGAACAGTTGGTGCATCATTTTCTGAAAGACTGCGGCCGCCGAGGCCAGCCCAAACGGCATGCGGCAGAACTGGTAGCACCCGAACGGGGTGATGAAGGATGTGAGGCTTTTGCTGTCCGGGTGTAGTACTATTTGGTGGTAGGCCGAGGTCAAGTCGATAGTGGAGTACCACCTAATTCCTGTGGTCTTTGCCAACATCTCCTCAATCCTGGGGAGAGGAAATTTCTCCACAACAATGTTCTTATTCAGTTCTCTCAAATCCACACAGAGCCTGACCTTCCCATTGGGCTTCATAACCACCACTAAGGGTGCCAGCCATTCGGCGCAGGTGATCGGTTCGATTATACCCTTCCTTTCCAATTCTTGGAGTTCCGTCTGGACTGCCTCTCTTACCGCAATGGGTACGTTCCTCACTTTGTGAGCTACAGGGGTGGCTCCTTTCTTGAGCACGATCTTGTGTTGGAATTTCTCCATCCTTCCCACCGTGCCTCCGAACACCTTTGGGTAGTTCTCCTTCCATTTGTTCAGATCAGGCCATTCCTCCTGTTCTGTGAGTAATATTTGCTCCTTCCCTCCTGGATCCAACTTTATTCCTAAGTCGCCCTGGTCTAGCCATCCCAAGACGGAGGGTCCTCTCTCTGCAATGTACAGCTTGCACCATGCTGATCGGCCCTTAAATTCGAACATCAGGCGTCGGAACCCTACCATCGGAATGCGATCGCCATTGTATGTGACCGGCCGAATGTCTAGTTTCTCCAACTCTGGGCCCAACTTCGGTCTGAACGCTTCCTCCCACACTGCCCGTTGAACAATGGTGAATGGAGATCCTGTGTCCGCCACAACAGTGATGGTGATCCCGCCCATTGACATTTCCAGGACAGGTTTGGTAGATCTCTTCCCTTCCACGCACAATACCTGGTCGTAGATGCATAGGACGGTGACCACATCTTCCTCTGCGATCTCCTCCTGATCTTCTTCGCCTTGGTCGACACATTTCACCACGCCTTTGGGTAGCTTCTTCCGACACACTTTCTCATAGTGGCCTAAGATGCCGCAGTGTAGGCTCTTGGCCCGGAACGCCGGACATCTTCTATCATGTGCTTCATGGGACCAACTTCCGCACCTATAGCACGTTTTCTTGCTGTCATTGCTTGTCTGCTTCCCTTGCAGACCTGAATTCCCTTGCCATCTGTTGGTACCTTTGGTTACTGGATTCTTGCCTCTCTGGTCTCTGCAGTGATCCTCCTCTTGTATCCTGTTCACCATGGTTGGGGTCGCCACGTCTTTCTTGGTTGCATCGGTGCACCTCCGTGCGAGTTCCGCCCTTTTGACGATGACCAAAATGTCCTTGAGTGTGGTGTCGCCGCTTGCCCATAACTTGTCCTGTACATTCGTGCTCGTAGTGTACATAACTATCTGGTCCTTGATGAATTCGTCTTCCCACAGTGCGTATTTGCACGTGGCCGCCAGCTTCCTCAAGGCCACTACGTATTCTTCTGTGGATTCTCCTGTCCGTTGTTTCCTCTGCTGGAAATTAAATCTGTCCACTGACACACAGATTGTAGGGCGATAGCGTTCGTCCAAGTCTTCTACTGCATGGGCATACACGTCATCATCAGAACTATCTCTCTGCTTGGGCACCAGGCTCTTGTAAATTCTGAGTCCTTCCGGTCCCAAGTTCAGTAACAGTATGCGTTTCTTCCTTTGTGGAGTGAATTTTTCTTCGTTTTCATCCTCCAGGACCCCTATGAAGTTATCTATATATTCTTTCCAGTCCTCCCACTTCATCAGTGGGTCTCCGGGTTTCGGTAGGAATTGCACAGGTGCGATTGCATATCCTGCCGGTGTACTCATTTTCACCTCCCTGGTTACTGTTGCCTTGACGTCTTTGCCGGTGGGACTACCTGGAGTGCTGTCCTTTGTTTCTGTGCTCGTCACCACCTGGGGACTCTCTGTGCTAGTCCCCACCTCCTCCTCTTTAGTAGCCAGCGCTGTTCCTCCCTGGCGTTGTTTAACAGGAAATTACGCGCTTATTCTGGCTGCTGTGGGGTATCTGTGCTACCACTCTGACCTCTTCGCCGCCTCTGTGGGTAGCTGTGGCTCTGCCACGCTCCTCGAGCTCGCCGTACCTTGGGTGTGTCCTGCCGTGTCCCTATGGGCCGTCGAGTTGGCTGGGTTGTGCAGGGTAGGTGTGTCCGGGTCTGGATGGGCCTGATGACTGCTTTCCCTGTGTTGCCCACGTGGAGGGTCCGTTTTTTTTTTTTCTTTTCTGGTGTAGCCTGGCTGGGCACCTCCCGACCTCGTCGCCACTGTAGAGCGTTGCTAATAATCACAGACAGCAGGTTTGTACCGTAACTCTACTTTATTTTAAGAGATAATTAGATTTGCTCGAGGAGCGCCGGCCGCGCTGCCGTCTCATTAAGTGCTCGGTGCGCAATGCAAGATGCGCGCGCATCGCCGCCAACATGGCCGCCGCACGTCACGTCTGCGTGACTTGCATGAACTAGAACGCACACTACACTGCCTGCGACACACACTGAGCAGCGAGGAGATTATGGAATAAGCAGGTATGCGCTGAGTGGATTTATCGAGAATTATGGGGCACGTGTAAACATAAAGACTCTGTACATCTTTAACGCAAAAACACAGGGAATGGGTTTTCATTGATTCGGAGAGAGAAGTGAATGCGGTGATCTTAAAATAGATAGTTAGAATTCATATGTAATCAGAGGTTAACACAAGACATTCATTAGAAGGCAAGAGAAGAACGAGTTCTGGCAGAAGGATGTAGGAGGATGTTAGATGGTTGTTGCGCGAAAAGAAAGTTTGACACCAAAGGGAATGCAGGATGAGATTTGGTTTTGTTTTAATTCTGTTCATGGGAGGAATGAATAATAGTGAGTGGGTCACGGGGAGTACGCACTTGGTTCTTTTAATTAATTAATTGCAGTTGACTGTTTGAGCACAAAAGGATATAATCGCAAGATGCCCTAAAGATCAATGTGATTATGGTTGATAAATGATGCAATCTAGTAATGATGTACTTTCTGGAATTGTTGATTTACAGTTACCTCTGACGAAGGGCTGAAAACACAGCCAAAAATGGAATGGGTTCCTAATAAAGAAATGCTGATTTGAACTACTAGTGTGCTTGGAACGTATTTCCGAAGAGGTCCGCATGGGCGCACGTGAATATGTGAAGCATCCAAAATATATCATGTTTTAAATGTGGACAAGAAAAATGGAATGAAAAAAATTTGGAAATATTGTGGACTAAATTGGACTAATTACGAGTAATGTAAATTAATTAATCGTTGGTTGGATCTAGTATCCACTAAAGCAGTGCGTCTGGGAGTGGAGCGTGGATCACGCGCTCCCCACAGCATTGTACAAATGATGGTGCATTCAGGGCATGCACTGCCCAGTTCTGCACGCAACATGTAAAATGTATTCATAAATGTTTAAAAATTGAGTACCTTGTGATAAATACGGTGTGCATACCACCCCTTATAATGTGGTAGGGAATGCACCAGGATTTACACTGGAAGTTGAGGCTTGGATCACCAAGCTGTCCAGGGTAGAGTGTTGTGTGAGGAAACTGGGGTTCCTGGGGCAGGGTGATGACGGCGGTCAACTGTCTTGTTCAAAGGAATCCCTATACAAGGCTTGGACCAGGTCCCAACCAAGACATCCGTAAGTACTTCATTAAATGAGAGAAGCGATTCTGAGGGGGTCTTTCCCGGCTGAAGTACCTCTGTCAAGACGTTAGTCTTGATCTCCACTGAGGGCAGGCGAAGGTCCAGGATCTGTTGCCCTTCTCACCACCACAGCAAAAGAAGCTCCCTTCTTCCTAGCCACGGTAGGAGGAGAGATTATGCCAGTATATGGGGGGGGGGGTTGTCCAGTCCACTGGTGTCTGTCAATTCCTCACACCAGTCCATGTTGGGCTCTAGGGGCTGGTATTCTTTAGGGTACAGTGGCCCCTCCTATTCTTCCCCAGGTACTAGCCCATAGGAATAGGGCTCCAGCCTGGAGGGCAAGGCCTCAGTCGGGTCCGGCATTGGACAACACTGCACTGGCTCTGTGTTGGAGTCGGGCATAAGAGGGGGGACGGGGCAGTGGAGAGTGTCGGTAGCATCGACATTGGGACCAGCGTTGGGGAAGGTCGAGGTGGGGCAACCGGCGCTGTTCCGGATGCTGGCAGGAAACCAATAGGGGCCCCAACCGGCCCTGAAGACATGTCGGCGTGGACAGGCTGACCAAATATGAGGTGCATGGCCTCATAAAACTCACAGAGTTAGGCGGGGTCACTCTGGCTCTCATAAACTCAGGGAGGCACGGAGCTGGCGGAGACATATGTTCAACTGCGGAGCTAGGTCTCGAATGACGACACCACACTCATCTCGTCAGATGACTGAGGGATAGGGTGACGTTTTAGACTTCTTTTACTTCTTATGAGATTTACCTAAACATCCTGCCAAATTCGACTGTGACCAAGACCGATGGCACTGCAACTGTTCCTGCTTCTTCCTCCTGACAAGGATTGAGACTGTCACGGCATTGCACATCGAGCAGCAAAGAACTTGACGTACCGCTCCCTCAAGTCCTTTGGGTGTCTGGCGCGTTAGTCAAAGCAGGTCTTCACGTGGTGGTCGCGCTCAAGGTACCAAAGGCAAACAAGAAGTAGGTTTGACACAGACATCTGTTAGTGACAGGCGCCACAGGACTTGAAGCTGGCTTTCCTAGGGAACATCCCTACCAAACCAGGAGAAAAGATCTCAAAAAAACTTCGACAAAAAGTTGAAAAAGAGTAAGTAAGTAAGAAATTGACTGGGGTTGCTCTCTCTGGATCTGCATTTAATGGAGCGGGAAAAAAATGTTATGAGCTCGCCTGGTGGTGCCTATAAAGCCACCGCACACGTCACTTCCAGCGCAAATGGTGTTGACAATTCCACGCGGAGTCAAACCACAGCACCTACTGGCCCGATGGGGTACTGCACCAGAAAATTTTCAGATCCAGTGATGCCTGCAATAATTCTAAGGTAAGGAATCTGTGGCTAGAAGTCTCTATCAGATCTGCTCTTCTGGAGACTAAAGGCTTATGATCTCAAAGTTTTCCTGATGGGCTCCCCACACTAGGCTGGAAGCATCTGTTACCACAATGGCCACTGTTAGTGGAGGCTGAACCAACAGTAATGATGCATTTCTGGAGATTTGGCCTTTAGTACCTAGCCATTCAATATGGGAAGACTGGGATTCCAGAATATCTGAGATGGGCAGAGACCACTGCCATCACCTTCGTGAAAACTCAGGGAGGCGAAGTCAAGCCAAATGGCAGGATAGCTACTTGGTAATGCGCAGATCCCACTGTGAAGATTAAGCACTTCTTTTGCAATCACAGAATCAATATGTGAAATGCAACCTATAGATTGATGGACACCCGCCATCAAACCTTCTTTCAGGGAACTAGCAGTACCTGAGCAACATATAGCATCTTGAGCTTTTTCTTGATAACAAGTTAGTGCAGGACTAGGATCGAACAAAGACTGTCATCCTTTTTCGCTATCTGGATTCCCACCATCTAAACCACTTAAAACTCTTGTGGGTCCGAAAATTAGTTTCTGGCAACAAACTGCCCATATTCACTGTCTGTGTCCTGCAGTGGGTCCTTCAGAGGATTAGAATTCCCTCCAAAGCAGAATGCAGTCTCTTCTGTAATTCTTTGTGTCACCCTCCTAGATCTTTAGAAAGGGCCCAGAAGCACTGAGTACGTGGCACCGGGTGAAGCTCTGCGGAAGGCTGACCTGGAGCTGCTGAAAATGGAGAATACCTTTCCTGAATCACATTGCGGGACAGAGTTGGCAGTAAGCCTGAAATTGCCAGCAGTATCAGGCCTTTGGAAATAGGTGGAAAGGATGGCAAAGGGACATAGAGAGCTAGTGTGAAGCCTGCCAATGGCACTCCTAAAATAAAGCTTCTAGACCTGTGGGTTTTGAAGGTGCTCCAAAAGATATTGCTGCCCTGTGAAAAATGTTAAAACTAGTATTTATGTTGTGGGAAACGCAGGCGTCTAATCCCAGACACCGGCATCTGGTCCAGAGGATTCATAGGTGCCGGTTTCTCTTGGAGTATAGGGACCGGTTATGGCTTCAAAGAGGAGTCCTAAGGCATAGGGGATTTCCTCAATGACTTACCTTTCCAAAGTCTGATGCCACTCATGGTTGTGTCGACACCATTTATTATGCTTGCATTAGGAGGACTCCAATTATGGCAACTCTGGAGACTTCATCCTCATGCCAAAATTCCTCCTGGTCCTGGCCATAAAATGTTTGGACTGCCTTTCCATAAGGGACTTGGAGTGCATGCTTCTACATAAGTTGCAGAACCTTGAATTGTGGTTGGACCCCAGACACCAAAGACATTTGTCCATCACAATCCCTGCGAGTTAGAAACCGGATCTTAAGTTGTGGCATCCCTGCCCTACAACAAAGACAAAATTGTTGGTGGCGTTTAAATGAAGAAACTGATGTCAAGGTGCCAGTGATGTCACAGCGGCATTGATTTCAGTGCTGAGATGGAGCCAGTGCAGAGAGCTAGTGAAAAGTTTCTGGATACAGTCAGACACCTGGGATATTCAAAAGATCAGGAATCTGCAGGTAGCAGTGTCAATAAAAAAAACAGAGAGCCATATATCTAGAGACAATGGATTGGAGCAACAGAATACAAGGCACTTTCAAAAGAGCAATAGCATTCTCAGAGGTTTGGCTATCATACGAGTTCGAACAAACTGGCTGACAACTAATGCAGTGAAAAGGCTAACCAGGATAACAATGTGATAGTTAATTAAATATTTTATCAAAAACCCAGTCCTCAAGCCATAAATTATTCCAAATCTGTGACAGCCTTTCAATTAAGTCAAAATATTCTTCTTTAGGTGCAATTGTCGTAATTCTCTCAAAGTACAACAGTCAGAGTCCTTGGGGACTAACATTTTGGAGGACTGCCAAACTGAATGTAACCTTAATCAAACAGTAGATATTCTGTTTCTGTAGCTTGACCTTTCATCACTGCCGAATAGAGCTGATTTAGTTCAGCAGTCTATGATAAGCAAACAACCCATTCACTATCAGATATCCAAACAGCAATATCACTCATAATTACACCTCTATGTGATCTCCAAATAACATATTCGATCATTCTCAAATTAATGTAATGTGTTTTCTAGATTCAGCTATCTTTGTTGCCCTCTCTCGATCGCCAACATGACACCTTAATTTGCCATTTCTTCCCCCACTAATGTAGTTTGCAATTTTTCAAGTTGGTTCATCAATCTGCCATTTTCCCACCTACACAAATTTACAGAGCCTAGTGCATCTTCTCAACATGTTACTCCAAGTGCTTGAATTGTGGTACATATGCATCTTTTTATAATATATACTATGAAACCAAACAACTACATTTTAATTGATTAACTACTACTGTTACATTAACAATCATTGTATTTGGCATAAAGCAATGTATGTGTCATGGTTATCATTCATAATCAAGATTTCATTTATATTGGAAACACAGAGAAATTCTGATAAAAGACATTACCTTATTCGATAGAGCAAACTGTGCCTATCGGTCTCGTCCACATGGAAGACGTGATTAGGAGGGTACCATGTCCTCTCTTCCTCATTCATCAATGCCAACATGCAGTGGTAGACAGGTGTAATACCTAGAAAGTTAATGAGTAGATTAGGCACTTACTGATGTGTTTAACATTAATAATTAAAAACATACAGCTTCAAATACAAAATTGGATACCTTCACCGTCCAAAAGAAACTTCCCATTCCAAACCATTCCACAACAAAACAACAGCTTACTAAGCAAAAAAAAAATGGTTATAACAGGTAATATGAAAACAGTGGGCCGACAACCCTGAAAAAAACGCAGCTCCGTCAATACTGAAAGTTCTGACCAATGCCAGAGACTAACTGTTGAACATAGCAGTAACCAGCTGTAGCACACCTGCTAGACATGCATGCAAGACCTGGCTACCTGGATGTCCGCAAACTGTTTAAAGTTGAACAGTAGCAAGACTGAGGTGCTCGTGGTGGGGGGAGGGCCATCTGCTTGGTCGTCGGCGTGGTGGCCGCCCTGCCTGGGTGAAGTTCCCGTTCCCTGCCGGGAGGCCAGGAACCTCGGTGTGTGGCTGGATATGGATCTTGCCTTTGGTCCCCAGGTCAGCCGGGTGACGGGGGTCTGTTTTGGTGTTCTGAGAGTCTTAAGGAAAGTTTTAGACCTCCTCCCTATTTCTGCTCGAAGGACGCTGGTGCACGCCCAGGTCACCTCGCGACTAGACTATGGGAACCTGTTATATCTGGGGGCCACGGGCAGGGTCATGGGCCGCCTGCAAGTGCTCCAAAATGCCGCGGCGCGGCTTGTACTCAGGCTCCCCAGGAGGTCACCCTCCAAACCAGCTCTACAAACCTTCCACTGGCTCCCTGTGGAGAAGAGGGTGGAGTTCAAAGCCCTCTCCACATGCCACCGCATTCTGAGCGGTAAAGCCCCTGCACCGCTCCAAAGTCTGGTGACCTGCTATGAGCCCACACGCAATCTACGGTCCTCACAGACTGGACTGCTAAAGGTTCCCAGAGTAAGGAAGGCGCGTATGGGAGGAAGATCTTTTAGATACCTCGCTCCCAGATGCTGGAATACCCTGCCTTTAGAACTGCCACTAGAACCATCTGAAGTCCTGTTCAGGAAGAAGCTTAAAACCCACCTTTTTAGCAGGTAGCCTTCTGTGGGAGGGGGGGCGGGGCAGCCACGCCACTTATCATAGCGCGGGGACACGGCAGAGGCGTAACCAGGCGCTTTACAAATGCCCAAAATCAAATAGACACTGGGATATACAAAAATGCTAAATTAAGGAATCGGGTTAGCTGCTGATAATAGTAGAGACACAGTGTCCTTTAAGAGCGGGCATCTTTTTGGTTTTGGCGCTCTAGTGGTTAGCGGGCACCAGTACGTAATGTGCCTTCCAACGTGGACACATCCAGCGGGTGCACCGCTGGCACGCAGAAGGCAAGCCCGTCTGCGCCCATCCGTGTCCAGAACGAAGCCAGTGCCAGCCATGTTACCCGATCACAGCCAGGTATTTCAATGAAATCTGCATCTTAAAAACCCTTGAATACTACTTCCAAGCACAGTGACATTAGTCTCTCACCAAATAAAATGAAAGGCCCATTGACATGTCTTAACTGCAGAACTGTGTTTGGTTCCTACGCCGAACCGCCCATCACCCCTAATGACAGTACATTAGTAAAACAATTATGTGGGGTCCTTATTAACGCCAGTTCTTGGTGCAAACACCCCAAAAAATCCATGACTCACTTCTTCATTTTCAGCTTGATTTTCTTTTTATCACTGAATCGGGGCTTAAGGAATGGTGCAATCCTGAGATTGTCCAGGTCTTACCTCCAGGCTATACTATTCTTAGACAGGATAGAACGAAGACCCGTGGAGGAATATGGCAATCATCTTTCTGGATTCCGATCAATGCCTAAACTTCGATTTAGACAATTTCAAAGGGGCAGAAAGCCTTTGATTCTTTTAAGCTTAGCTCTTCCCTGTCTGTCGCCAAGGGGCTTATTTATCAACCTCCAGGCCCCAGTTCCTGATTTTTAGAATCCTTAGGAGATGCTTTAGCCACACAGGTTCTTCAGTATTCAGATTTAACCGCCATCTTGAATGCAGAAATGATTCAGAAGTAGTAAATGTTTTCAGACACACTAAATACTTCTGGGCTCCATAAATTGGTGGTACTCCCCACACATTCTGCAGGACACACTCTAGATGGCATTTGTTCTAATCTTTCAATACTCACAGTTGAACCACCTATCCGGCAGGATAAATGTTGAACCACTTCAGTATCAATTCTCAGACAACTAGTTCTCCTCTTGTCCCCTCAGGACCAATCCTGCAAATGACACTTAAAGGGGCCAAGCGGATGGCCCACCCCGAGTTGACCAGATATGCATCTGCCTCCACCCCATGGAAACACTACGGAGGACTTTCTCCTGTTTAAGGCATCGATTACTCAGGTCTTAGATAAACTAGTGCCAGTAGTTCAAACAAAGAGGAAACAGAATCCCTGACCTTCAGCCCCCTGGTATACTCAGGCTTTAGCAGATCACCATCGCCGCTGTAAGCAGCTTGAGTGGAGGTAGAGAAGAGCCTATACGGCAGAAGATTTGGTGCAGTTTAGATTGTACCTAAAAATCTAATATACTAAGATCTCAGAACATAACAGAAGCCCAACACAATCAAAAATCTATCTTTACAATTGTTAAATCATTCTTACAACCAAAAGTCTTAGATAAGGATATCCCCCAATTAAATTTCTTCCTTTTTTGAAGAAAAAAATTCAGAACATCCAATCCAAGTTCAGTACTACTCATTTGTCCACACACGATTCAGAGGTGGACTCCCCTCATCAGGGACCCTCTCTCCAAGCTTTTAACAAAATTAGTCTAGCTCAGTACTGACAAGCAATTCCATCTTGCAAATCAAGCTCCCCTTTTGACCCCTGGCCTCCTTCCATTGGACATTGTGAACCCTCTGATCGATAAGATCATAAACTCCTCGCTAGCCACTGCAGAAGTCCCAACTGATTGGAAACTTGTTTCTGTTAAACCACTACTGAGGAAACATTTAGCTGATCCCTCTCCTCTCTAACCTCCGTCCAATCTCACTACTCCCTGCACTTGGGAATATCATCAAAAAATTGGTAAATAGGCAACTGACAAATTTTTGGGAAGAGGCCAATAGTCTCCACTCCCTGCAATCAGGCTTCCGTCCCAAACACTCTACAGAGTCAGCGCTGCTGGAAGTTCCAGATACTCTAAAGCTAACTCTAGATGCTGGAAAGGATGCAGTGCTGAATTTATTAGATTCATCAGCTGAATTTGATACCATCTCTTATGATATCTTATTACGGCGTTTTAAAAAATTGAGGCATTTCCCATCTGGCCCAGGCCTGGTTGAAATCCTTCCTTTCAGATCGCAGGCAAACAGTAGTACTAGGACCATATTTATCAACAGAAAAGACCATCACTTGGGGTGCACCACAGGGCTCATCCCTTAGTCCTGCATTGTTTAATATATACATGGCCCCACTCATCACGCTGATCTCCTCTTTTAGTATTGAAACAACCTCATATGCTGATGATACTCGCTGATTCTGCTTTTGGACAAAGAAGCAACTGACTTAGAGCTGAACTTCAAGCTTTGCCTGACAGAAGTTATTAAGTGGATGCAATCCAACTACCTCAAATGCAATACTGATAAAACGGAAATTATGCTTTTAGAGAAGACCAACCCCTTCGATCCGGCACTAGGGTGGCCAAATTCTGCACCCCCGCCTAATGCAGTTGAGGTAGTAAAAAATCTTGGCATGAAATTTGACCCCTCTCTTTACTTTAGTCCAGAAGCACTAGCAGTGGCAGGTATGTGTGTCAAGTAAATCAAAGTATAGAAAATGTTTTTTGACTATCTTCCCTGTACAGCAAGTAAGATAGACAGTTGCCTTTGTATTAATTACGTAGAGACTAGACGTCTGAGATTTATTGACTCATAACTGCTTTTTTTTTAAAGAAACATTTGAAAACTTGGATTTTAACAGCCTCTGATACATTATGCCTCTCATATGCAGGGATTCTCGCTCATGTTCAATCTTACCACTATGAACTATGTGTTTCTCCGCTTAGTGGCAAGATGCTCCATTTGGAGAGACAGTTGTGCTTTTCAAATGCAATACAAATGCAATACTCTTAGCATAGAAGTGATGAAAATGGAAACCTGCACTTATTTCTACATTTAAATGTTTTCTATACTCAATCCCTGCAGGGCCTGCCTTAGGCATGTGCAAAGTGTGCACCTGCACAGGGCCGCCAAACCCCAGGGGCCGCCACAACGAGGATCGGATCCACCACGATCGGAATCATACATATTCGTGACACTTGCGGCCCCTGGCAGGATTTGGCGGCCTCCAACACCGGCTTCCACTTTTACTAACTTTCAGTCCGGGGATGGTGAAGCGTGACAGGGTAGGAATGCGAGGTTAAGGCCATGCGTGCAGGAGGGAGGACAATGCATGCTGATGCGCATATAGACGGCGCCAAACCCTGCCAGCAATGAGTTTCGAAATGTACAAGCGTAAAACGTGATGGGTAAAAAAAACGGAATTTCGTTAAGCATGAAAATCTTAAAAAATAATATGAGATGGAGTAGTGTGGGTAAAGACGGTGAGTAATGAGGCTCTGTTTGTGCTACATAAGTATGTACACGTGACATTCGCAGACCCGGTGGTCTTTTTCGTTTGCAATGGACATTTGACATCCCTGTTTAAATTAACAGCTCAGTTTATAAAGGTAACAGCGGTATCCAGAAATGAGGTGCAGCTCTCCAATAAAATATACTTAAATAATCAGTTGTCTTTAGTGGGAGAAATGGTGCACGAGAGACCACTTCTATATGTTGTGAGGTATGAGTATTTTACCCAGGCTTTGAATTTTCTTTGCATATTGATGTTTGCTGTCATTAATCGTACCAAAATACAAAAAAACGGAGCAATACAGACCAGGGCTAGATAGTATTTAAGTAGAAAAAACGTTACCTGACCCATTACAAGGACAGTACGGTTGTGCCCTTTCATTGCTGGTGCTTTGTAGATATTTTAAAATCTTAGAGTTTCTTATTGCTCAAATGGGTGTAATTTCTGATATGTATATGTTTCCTTCATCTTCATTGTTTGATTTTGGGTGCGAGAAAGTGCCACTCAGAGTTGTTGAAATGTCACTCATAATTACGCTGAAGTTATGAAAATGTCGCACACAGCAATCTGAAACCTTGGCAGCTATGGGATACGCAGGCAGCTCTGCGCATGTACCTCAATGTTGACAGTTTGTATGCTATTCAAGTACTGGGGCACGTAGGCAGACAGGCAGCTCTGAACATGTACCTCAATGCTGGGAGTTTGTATGCTATTCTAGTACTGGGGCACGCAGGCAGACAGGCAGCTCGGAACAGGTACCTCAATGCTGACAGTTTGTATGCTATTAGTACTGGGAGACGCACGCAGCTCTGCACATGTACCTCAATGCTGAGAGTTTGTATGCTATTCTAGTACTGGGGCACACAGGCAGACAGGCAGCTCTGAGCATGTACCTCAATGGTGACAGTATTCTCTGTTACTCTAGCAGTAGGACGCAAGTGCAGCTTCGCTGATGTACATCACTTGCCAGGCACATGACACTAACTTTGTATTTCATTACTACGGCCCCAGCTCTGCCCATGCATCTCATTCCCTGCCTGCAAAACTCTGCATCCCTGCCACTCCACGGCTAGGAACTCCACATAGCCCAGCAATGCACTGTAATCCATCCATTCTACTAATACTGGGGTGCACAACAAGCTCGACCAGTGTCCCTCAATCCTAACCTGTAGCTCCACCTGGTGTTGCAATACTGGCATCTCCAACGCACTTCAATACTGGCCCTAAAGCTGACCACACAACACAGCTCTACCAATGCACCTCAGTACTGGCCCTAAGGATGCACACACAACACAGTTCTACTAATACACCTCAGTACTGGCCCTACGGATGGACACACAACACAGCTCTACCAATGCTCCTCAATGCTGGCCCTGAACATGCACAGCTCCATCAATTAACCTCAGTTCAGGCCCTGAAGATGCACACACCACACAGCTCTACCCATGCACCTCATTACTGGCCCTAAGGATGCACACACAACACAGCTCTACCAATATTCCTCAATAGTGATCCCTGAACATGCACAGCTCCACCAATTAATCTCAGTTCAGGCCTTGACGATGCACACACCCCACAGCTCTACAAATGCTCCACAATACTGGCTCTGAGGACGCACACATCTCTACCAATGCTCCTCAATACTGGCCCTGAGCATGCACAGCTCCACCAATGCACCTCAATACTGGTCCTGAAGACGCACACAGCACACAGCTTTACCAATGCTCCTCAGTAGTGGCCCTGAAGATGCACACATCTCTCAATGCTCCTCAATACTGGCCCTGAACATGCACAGCTCCACTAATGCACCTCAATACTGGCCCTAAAGATGCACACACCACACAGCTCTACAAATCACCTCAAACCTGGTCCTGAAGACGCACACACCACACAGCTCTACCAATGCACCACTATACTGCCCCTGAAGACACACACACCACACAGCTCTACCACTGGACCTCAAGACTGGCCCTGAAGACGCACACACCACACAGCTCAACCAATGCACATCAATACTGGCCCTAAAGATGCACACACTACAAAGCTCTACCAATGCATCTCAGTGCTGGCCCGAGGACGCACAGCTCTACCAATGCACCTCAATACTTGCCCTGAAGACGCTGACAGCTCTGGCAATGCATCTCAACACTGGCCCAGAAAATGCACACTTTTACCAATGCACCTCAGTACTTGCCCTGAAGACGCACACACCATACAGCTGTGCCAATGCACCTCAGCCGTAGCCTACATACACTGGTTCTCATGGTGGTTTTCTCTGAATGGACGTTTGGATGCTAGTAACTTCTTGACGCCCTTCAGGTGCTATTGAAGCCCTTTTAGCCTCAGTGGAAGCCCCTCTCTCCCCTCCCCAGGAGTGCTCCCCTCTCACACCGCTCACCTGCCTGCGCAGCCGCAGGTGGCCCGTGAGGATGCCCGGGGCCCCCACCAACGCTCCCTGCATAGGGCCACCATGAGCATAGAGCCGCCCCTGTTCCTGCTGACTTCAGTGTAATCCTGTGAATGCTACTGCATTTTCGTGACAGAAAAGGGCACTTTATTGCAAGCGTGATGCTTTATTGCAAGCGTGATGGTACATTTCCAGGCACATATTAAGGCACTTCATGATCTTAGAACTCTTTCAATAATTTATCATCACTGTTGGCTTGTATCTGTAAACCAGGAGAACCCTGCTCTGATAGGCCTGCAGCAGCTGTCTAAGCTGAAAAAGCCCTTCGATCTAAGGCATGGGATTAGGGAAGATGTTTGGTGAAGCGGCCAGGGCGACTGACGCTGGAATCTGGGGCTCGCGGTTCGGTCCCCAGGCACCAGGGGCAGGTCAGCCCAGCACCATGTGACTCTAGGCAATAGCTTGCTTAATCTTCCCGCCGGCCCCCAGCGCCGGGAACCCTTCGGGTAGCTGTGCACTTTACAAATACTGGATTTATTTTTTCATTGTGATTTGTGCGTGTCTTTATTGGCGATCCTTCAGCTTCCATTACATTTCCAGGGCATAAACCGGAGGGTCTACTCGAAAAGAAGAGAACTGCAATAAGAAAGGAGGAGGAAAGTCGAAATCAAGGGATAAAGTTTATATTATGTTTAAATAAAGCACATAAACTAATGTAGAAATGCATACCCAAATTATTTAGCATACTTGTGAAACATTTGCTGCTTTAGCCTTTTTAAGTCTTTGAGAAATTGTGATGTAAAGGACACTGTTAGGATCCTTTGTTTTCAAGATTTCTTTTGTGTGTAAATATTGAATGATTCTTCCGTCATGCAAATATCAGTTGTGATACTTAGGCTTGATCTACACAACAAGATGTATTGGAATACCTTTATGAGTGTCATTCAGAAGCCAGCTTTCGAAATGTCTGATATTTTAAATCAACAGTTTATTGAACGGCCTTGTAAAGTACACTATTTGACCCAACTGTTCATGAAGGAGAACCACCTCTCCCTAGACATTGTTTATGGGTCAGGCACTCTGTGCGTTTTGGGCAAATTTTCTATCTCTGACTGTTTTAAGATTCTCAGGACATCGCTTTAGTGGAGGACACTTTGAGGGGAATATGGTGAAAAGGCACTAGAGTGTGCCTCTGTCGAAGGTCAGCAGAAAAGTCAACAACTATTGGCATCGCCAATAGGTCTCGCCTTTGGGACCATGTAATGTTTAGCCATGCAGCACACAAGCTGCTAGTTCACAAATATAAGAAAGTAGACAAAGCAACTGGTCACATGTTGTGAAACATCGGTAGTTGTGAAGGACAATCTTTAAGTGTGTGTGCTTGAAGCTTTGTGCTTATGAAATGATTTAAAAAATAAATAAGAAATATTCAGCCTGTTCTACAGCTAAGGTCCTTTGTCTCCATTAAGACATTGGTAGCTTCCAAAGACGGCGCATGTAAAAGTCAGTGGTGCACTATATTTCTGTTATTGATGCAAAAGTATACCTATTAGAAGCGGGTTGCACCGATAACTTTTCTTCAAACATATGAAGTACAGCCAAATAGTTAATACAAGGCCATCTAAGTTCCTGCTTAGCCCACACATGCCTTGCTTTGAAAAGACTGAGAGCTCCACTAGACCACATAGTTTTGACACCTATCAGTGGCCTGCAACGTAAACACAGGTTTTAACAGCAGATATTTATGTATATTACATTTCCTTATGTGGTTTTAAAATGAAATACATGATCAAAATAGTGAAACCTGTACCTTTTAAATTCAGATTGATAAGCATACTGACTCAGAGTTGTGTACATGCTGTAGATCGTGCAACTCTTGTGATGTACTATGAGAGGAGCCTGCCTCAATAACACTTATCCGGCACCAGTTGTTTGTGATGTTTGAAGTTGATAGGAGCGAAAAGAATATTCAGTTATCATGTCAGGTCTCACAGGCACGATACTCCTGCATCTTGGAGGGCGATACACTAGTATAGAATCCTTAAGAGTGGTGTCCAGCTCCCTTGGCACATGCCCATGGGCAATGACTCCTGCAGTCTCCAGGCAGTGGGAGTCCTGGGCGGAATATGAGGGAGGAGATCCGCTGCCCACAGAGTCCTGTGATCTTTAAAGGGGTGCGAGCCCTGTGGTGTCACCGCGGTGGGAGCCCTGGAGAGTCCCATGTAATATGAGCTTCACTGGTGTGTCAAAGGGGTGGGAGCCCTGGTCAAGCCAAAGGTCACCTTGCGGGGGGGGGAGGGGGGGCGAAGCAGCGACTCAGAACTTTAACTTGGTGTAAACTCATGCAACCATTAATCTTTTCTCAAGCACTCACATCGCAGGCCGAAGATCACAACTCATGGCTGTGTGCCCATCTTTTCAGTGCCTCGAAGCTGCGTTAGTGTAGTTGCGTGTGGCCTTGTTTTTATGCTGTGACCACAGGAAGCCCATAGAGAAGTTTGCCAAGTAGACGAATGCTGCTAACAGGGCTGCAGTCTGGTGTGTACTAGCAGCTGTGCAGAGGGCGGTAGCGTGCACTGATGAATCAAGGTCTCCAGGGATGGGTACATTAGGCACCTGGGGAGGGCCTAGAGTGGATTGCCTGAAGCGGTGAGATGCTCATGCAACCAGCTTTCTATTAACCAGCTCTCTGGAGGCATTTTCCTTTGAGCAGGCATCAGAGTATGAAATTATAGGGCTGTTCCTAAGAAACAAGTAAAGTTTAAGGAAGCCTTCTGAATACACCGCGCGTTTGCGTGGCACTGCGACAGGTGTGCCATATTCCAGGCGAGTGAGGCGTTAATGCGTTTTTTTCTACTGATGCTGTAAAAACACCGGGGCCTCCACAGATGTCTGAATGTGTCGCGTCCACAGGCGAGGAAAACAGTGGCAGGCCACAGAGGGGGAGATCATTAGCAACAGACTTATTAAAGTGCGTGAGCGCTTGCGACTCTAAAGCCTGGCGCGGGCACAGACCTTCAGTGTAAGAGCAAGGCTGCAGGCACCATGCTGTATATTTAAAGTAAAGCATTAGTGAAAGTGAAATTGCTTGTTCTGTTGCCAGCAGTGGGAAGCCACTTGAGGCAGCCTGCTGTGCTTGCGCCGTGCCTGCTGGGGGTCACAAGGCGGCGACTCTAAAGTCTGGCACGGGACAAACCTTTAATGTAATAGGCTATGGATGCTGTGCTTTAAATTTAAAGTAAAGCGCTTGTGAAAGTGAAAGCGCTTGTTCTGTTGCCAGCACTAGGAAGTCTCTTAAACACACATGGCACTAAAGTGAAATAGCCCCCGAGACAGGAAAATGTAAACAAGCATGGCCACGCTAATTGCAAACAGATGGCCCTGCGCGCTGATGCTCACTATCACAAGGTGAATGCCAGCACAAGCATGAATGCTTGAAAAGGGGAAAACCAATTCCAAAAGGTCATCTCCTAGAGCAGCGCATGTGCGCTGCCTAGGCGAGACCTAAAAAGGGCACCTAAGGTCTGTGAAAACAGTAGGAAATGACTGAATGCTCAGGACAGCGGCGTACGAGAAGCCCTGTCAGGGGTGAAAGGGGTATACTGTTCTACAGCTTGTGAACGTGCGCTACTTGAAAAGTCTTGCAAGTAACAAGATATAGCAGTTGATTTTTTTTAAAGTCTGGAATTATTGGTTGTGGGAGTAAAAAGAAAAGACTGTACACTGATGGAACGGTTTAACTGTAGAATGTGATATGATACGCAGTCGCCAATAAAGAGATTTTTTAAAAAATGACTGAGAATGCTCAGGAAATAAAGTTATCCTATAATAACTGGTGAGGACGCCTGGAGGTCCTCTGAAGTATCACACTGACAAGCCTCAGATGGAGCCTCAAGTCTGGGGACCAAGAAGAAAAGCCCCTGGGACCAACCAGGTGCAAGGCTATAAAGGGCACCACGTCCAGGAACCCAGCTCGAAATGTCCACTGGCTCGTGAAGTCCACCTCAACAACAGAGCAAGGGAGGGGAAAGGGAAGTAATAGACAAGATGGGGAGGGAGCAACACAAAGGATGGGGGGTCTAGAACAGCACATGGAAAAGAGAGCAAGAAAAAACATACCCTTGCAGTGAGTACTAAAAGAAAAAGAAGCAGGTTGTTGATATGGGGAAAACAAAGGGTACCTTTTATCTCATCCAAAGGATGGTAAAGAAGCTATACTCCAGCAAATGAACATACACAAGAAGAGGAAGGAAATACATAAGCAAGCAAATGAGACTGAGAAGAAAGCCAGCTAAAGTACTGGTATTGTACATAAAAGGTTGTAAAAACATAGAGCTGTAAGCAGTATGTTGGCTCGACCTTAAAAAGGGGCACTGACTCTTAATTCACTAAACACCTTTGGAAATTCATTTAAGAATGAGTGGAAAAAAGCCCAACAGTTAGTGGAATATGGGATAAATGAAGCAAAAGACCTCTACATGAGCAAGTGTATGGGACGTGGGAATATAAAGTACCACTGGTGCACATAGGAAACCTGGTTGCTGATGGATCACATGTGCAAATAAAAAAAAACATTTGATGGCCTAATATTCAACAAATTTGGAGGAAAGGAAACTGTACACCCCGCCACTTTCTTACACTGAAGGTTCAGCACTATATACTGTGGCATAACGACAGGTCAAAATAACCAAAACGGACATAAACAGGCTACAGTAAGCAGAACGATAAAGGTATGAGGCCTGCATTAGTGCTTTGTGAATGTATGGGAGGGAGAAATGTATATACAAACTTCACAAACCAGATGCTGAAAACACCATCCATCAATTTAATCTGTACCCTAGCCATCCTATTGTTGAATGTCCTATTCCAACTCCCAGTTCCAAACACTGCTTGCTCCAGGTCCATGACAGGGAATAGTAGTGATGCACAGACTGTGCCACTCCAGTGCCCCGAGTAGCCATTGCCTGCTGTGACGTCAGGGATGAGGAATCTCAGTCACAGGTTCTCATCTCTGGTACTGGGTCCTGAAGTTCAAAGTCATGTACAGAAGTAGGTAAACTCCTAGTTACTATCTACAATCATAGGGGTTCTCAAATGGTGGATGTAAATGTAAATGTCCAGTATTTGTAAAGCGCAAACAATTATCCGAAGGTGTCAAGGCATGGGGGCCGTCGGGAAGATTATGCGAGCTATTGCCCAGAGTCACATGGTGCCGGGCAGACCCCTGCCACCGGAGCCGGGGATTGAGCCGTGATCCCCAGCGTCCAGCGTCAGTCGCCCTGGCCGCTGCACCACACCTCTTCCCTGGGAAACAAGAGATATCCAAGATGTTGACTGTACTCTCAATGGACATTGGGGACCGGCCAATTGGGGAAGCTGGATGCAGCCAACATTGGGTGGAAATTCCATAGGAAAGTTATGGCTGAACAGACAGAGACAGCCCAATTAAAAACCTGAAAGGGATTGTCTACAAACAACATTGATCTTGCAGACAAAACTGGAACCCAGGCCCATATCTTTCTTTAACAGGCAAATAAGCACCAAAGCTGCATGCTAACAGATGTAGCATTAACTTAAAAAACAAGCATTAGCATAGCCAATAGGTCTCACCTTTGGGACCTTATAAGTATTTAGTTATGCAGTACACTATCCTTGGTGCAACAACATCAACTTTTGCATGGCTAAACACTTATAAGTCCCAAAGGTGGAGACCTATTGGTTATGCCAATGCTCGTTTAATGCAGGTCGGCTGCTCGATAAGAGGGGTCTTCCCACTGCCACCCTCCCTCCCCCTTCTCAGAAAATTGTGTTTTACATAACCACCGGTTTACTGTTACCGCTCTACCACGTTATTCAAACTATGCACAATATTCCAATCTTGTGCTCCTTGGCTGTGAACACAAAAACAGATAACTGAAACCCTGGGAGTGTCGAGAGGCGCGCGGCAACCACAGCTTTTCGTTTTGCAGCTTCCTTCGTCGTGTATTCGTGTAAGACTGGCCACTTCGCAAGCACACAAAATAAACATTGCAGTGTGCACTTCTGTAATAGAAGTTATTTTAACCCACTCCATTTGTGATTGTGTGATCAAGTTCAGAAGAGTATAAAGTCCAAGGTTTCTTCAAATGTGCAGCCTGCACGTCTCACAGAAAACACAGCAGCAAGTGGGACATTAGCCCGCCGAGCTGCATTCGCATCTCCATAACAGGCATAAGCAATTCTCGTGCTCCCAGGAAAGAAAATGAGTCAGACTCGGAGACCGGTGTCGGGTACTGTAGACTGGGAAGCAAATCCCATTTTGATTGCAAGCTCCTTGTTGCACCTGAAAACTGGGTTACAAGTTGGGTGAAAATTATGCCTCAAGTAATGAACTTGTCTCTGAGATTTTCAGCAGGTAAAATATGCTGCGCATTACAAGAGCAAATTGAGCACAATGTCATTCAGCGCAACTGTTAATGGGAGAAATGGTGTGCAAATTGTGCATTTGCCCCTCCTGGGTGCAAAAAAACATTTATCAAGTTGCACTTCCACTCCAGTTCATTTGCGCATGATGGGCTAATGCAAAGGAGCGGTTTGCATGTGGTACCTGCATTTTGGGGAGTCACTGTGATCGGATCGAAATGTTTATATTATGCACAATAGTGAGGAATAAATTTTCATATACATAGAAATACTAATAAAATAATCCTGTGACTAACTCGTTCCATCAGCAGTCACTTCTCTGCTTGCTAGTCTGTAAAGCAGCCTTTCTTTTCCCAAAGGTTTTCCTGGCTGTTGTTTCCATAAGAGAAACATTATCCCTGCATTTGAATCTCGTATAGCCCCCCTCTGTGAAGCGTGAAGACAGCGATTCCGATAAAAAAAAATGTAGGCGCCTCACGCTAAAGGAGGAGGCAGCAGAGGGAGGGGAGAGAGGAGGGGGCCTGCGCCTGTTTTACTTGCGGGAACGAGCAGGGGCACCATATGTTTGCAAGTTAATTATAAACATATGGTGTCAAAGCTCACTCCCGCAAAGGAATTGCCAAACGTACACGCATTGCCATTGAAAGTAATGCAATGCGTGCACGTTTTTGGCTGAAAAGGCGAATCGATGGCTAATGGTCTCTTTCCTATGAAGCACGCTGCGTAGGCAAGACCTAAAAAGAACCTCTATATCGTCTGTTTAAGGAACTTTTCTTTCCCTTTCATCCCATGGGAGATTTCTAGTTGGATTCTCCAACTCTTCCTTTTAGATTCCTTGGAGATGCAGTTAGTTTGAAACATGTGCAGGTTTAGAAATCATTTTTCGTTACTGTTGGTGTTGCTAATAACCTAATCGTTGATCATGTTGCTCAACTACCTCTCCTGTGGTAGATTAGTGTCTCTGCTCAGTAGTTTCCACTACAACATACAGAAAATTATAAACAGGTGAACTTGAGTATATTAATCCCCGTAAGGTTTATTATCCTCCTCCATGCAGAGCTTCTGGTCATCAAGGAGCCATTGAAGAATTTTCAAATGTATGACAGGGTGTTCAGTGGAATATGGAGTAGACTGACAAATGAGCGTATAAGGACTTGCATTAACCATGAATAAGAAACCACACACCTAGTGTTTTTTCATAAACACTAAACTCAGGTCTTGCTGTATGTCTAAAAAACTACAGCTCTCTCTATGTGCATGACCATTCTGGTTTCAAGAACAAGGCAATACACTGCAGTCTCTGAGAGTCAGCATCTAAATTGCATTGGCTGATGGACAGTCCTCACTACACAGTCCTAATTCAAAAAGACATTTCATCACCTAAGTAAAGCTG
Organism: Lissotriton vulgaris; assembly: GCF_964263255.1. NCBI lineage: Eukaryota > Metazoa > Chordata > Amphibia > Caudata > Salamandridae > Lissotriton > Lissotriton vulgaris. The sequence goes on along the minus strand of NC_141689.1, from coordinate 1,074,094,932 downwards.
AAAAGGGTCTTTTCCAGTAATGAGATTTTAGTGAACCAATTATCAAGATATTTGTACAGACACGCTTCGTTACCATACAGATGTTGCCAATGTTAAGCCAGGACACTGACGAGAACTTAGGGAATCTGAGACAGACCAAAGAATACTGTTGTCGGTAGTGTGGAGAAGTCTGGGAGACTTTCAACTGCTCACATAAAGTGAGATGTTGCAGCATTTATTGAGACTATTGAGGCTATCTATGGCACAAAAGCTATCTCCCGCATGACCTGAAAACAGAATGTGAATAAGGGTTATCTTTAACCTGAAATGTGGATTTCACTGAGATGGACTACATCTACTATGGACATAGGATTACTTTGCTAGTCTCCCTATTATAAAAATAAGTAACATGGAAATCCAAACACAAGAGTTAATTTGGTACCGGATCGACCACACATAGCTGCAATTCTTTTGGCTTGCTCAGTATCTTTTTTAATGAAATATATACTGATCTGTAAACATATCAAAAGAGGTTTAATAAGTTTGGGAGGATCAAATGGCCCGGTATGTGTATAGGCTGATTAAAGATGGTGCTATGAAACTTATCACTATCTTTGTGTTACAGAGATAGCTAAAAGTCATCATTGTTAGAAGATGACAATAACCTTTCCGTATCTAAGTGACAGTCAATGATGTGTGTGGCGCCATCCTCATTAAGAGAACAGGGTAGGCAATTGGTACTGCACCTTATTTACAAAAAGCCACAGCTCTACTGCTATGTTTCTTTAAGGCCTCATCAACAGCTGTCATTTAGTTATCTGTTGCTGTGTCTAAGCATCCTACAGAATTTTCCTAACTGCTTAAAGATTAGAAAAGTCCGAGAGCGGCCCTAAAGTTCAAACAGTTGGAAGTAGCAAATTAGCTGACGGGGTGAGTCAAAAGAAGATTCTGAACACATAAATAGAGTGAGCTTAATGCAACGCAAGGGCGGGTAAGAGTTCCAATTAAAGTTCCCCAAGAGGGTAATGAGTGTTTCTGGAACCTTTTTGTATATTTACTTATACATATTTTACAAGCAGCAATTCTAGGCAGTTTAAGCCTTTCGAACGAATGGCATGAAGGATTTTGAGTATAATTGCAGTGAGGATCTAAACCCATTATATATGTCGAAGAACCACTATGATGCAAGCTTGAATGGGAAGTAAAGTGAATATTTCCTTCTGCATTGTCCTGGATCAATGTACTTCAGTTGTCAAGTCACAATACTATGGTACATCTTGCAACCATCATGAATAGCACTACTGTAAATATCTCTCTCAACTAGCTGCTGTGGGACACTCAAAACTGACAGCTCAACACTCTGACATAACTCCTTGTGACCAGGAGGCGCTTAGGGCAGGGGGAGAACAAACACTGGCCAAGAAAGTTTTGAATGGAAAAGTCAGTCCAAGACAGAAAAGGGACTTGGAGGCCCTGCTTTAACTTTCTCCCTTTTCTGAATGTGTGATCCAAGTCTAGAATATGGGAAGTTTTAAAAATGATATCAGATCTTGCCACCCAATAAAAATTATATGCTTCAGTGAGAAATTAATTTATTGGTCAGGGAATAACTCATACTAAGGTGGAAGAACCACCATCCTAAATAGAGTAGGGCGCCAACTTCATAACAAAACGTACCAATATTGCCACAGCCTGACTAACCCCAGAAGGGATTTTGCTTCAGTCTTATGAACATCCCGATGAATGTGTCTTGACACGCTTTACAGTGTGAACATTTCTTACCAATTATCAATCATGGTGTAATGTGAACAGGTAGCCCAGTAATAAAGAATTGTCTGGCTCATGATTGCAGAAGGCAGCGATTTACGTCCATGTCAACTGTAGAGACCAGAATGCAGCATACAGTGTTAAATATATCATTTGAAGTTGGGTCTGGTGGTAGCTAAGCGGGACCTGGCGAGGGCTTGGAAGGGTGAACGGGCTCCTCCACTGGGGGCCTGGAAGGCAGGCCTTGACTACTTCATGGGGTTGGAGCGACCTGTGTTTGAGGCCAGAGGATGCCCCCGGAAACATTTTAAGATCTGGAAACGGTGGGCGGATTACAGGGGCTTGACTCTGGTGCCTCCAGCAGCCCGGATGATGGGTTGCCTACGGTGGAGGACCTACAGGCCTAGGGTGGCACTCGACGATTGTTGTAATATGTTCAATTGCTGGGGCTTATTGTGATCACGTGCATCGGGTTAGGGTGGGATAAGGGGTGGGTAGTTGGGACATTGGGTAGTTGGGTTAGTGGGGGGGATAGGAGGGGTATTTCCTTTAAATGATTGGGCTGTAAGAATATCGAAACGTGCCTTGCCATTTGACAGTACCCTCCTGATTGTGGAAAACTTTATTTATGCCTTGCCTAATCAATCAATAAAATCAGTTGTGAAAAAAATATATATAATTTGAAGCCTAGCTTCAGATTTATGTGTAACAGGGGATCAGGAAGAAGCAGAGGGTAGATAAAATAACCTATACTTTTTGTTATGAGTATGTGCAAATGGGCTGGAGAACAATATAAACTTCGGGGCTGGCACAGCAATGAGTTTAAAACAAGTAACCAAAAGACCACTAAACGGGTTCTATTTAACATCAAATAACCAGAACAAGGGAACTGCACAACACATGTAGACTGCATTTTCGAAGGGATGGAAAGAATGTGTGTTTGCAGGGTGGACTTAAAATTGTTCATTTTCAACGTTGTTGGAAGCATCTTCTGGTCATTTAGTGTGTTCCTTACCCAATTGTTCAGAGGAATCGAAGCCTGATATAGTAAAGTCAAATATCCAGAGTTATAACAACTAAGTCCATAAGGCAACTGATAGAGTTCATACAATTCTGAATTCCCAATTAAGAGATCTCAAGAGACCTTAGTAATCCTCCCAAAATGTCCTCGGCCCCACCTTCTATCAAGAGGAAATAATAATATGGAGCCTCACATACGAGTAAGAAAGATAGGATTTCAATATAGACTACTGACCTATTCAGTAAAGTACTAAACAAAACAGTTTGTTCCCAACTGTATAGTGTTTTGTTCCTAAGGAGACAGTCTAAAGACAAACACTGTGGTGGTGGAAATTTTGAGCTTTAAAAACAATGTAGGGGAGCTTCAGGATATAGAATGCAAGGTTTGAGCAACAGGTGACACCCATATTTGCCTTAAGACCATATGTCTTCCATGACAAACTACTGAAAAATTCGCAGCAAGGTGCTTCTCAGAAACGCATGTCCATTTTCTCAATTCGTCAAAGTTGTGAGAACCGGACTTCTCTTTAACATTTCGAAAACATAGGAACCATAACATCCTGTTGACCAAGAGACAGACTGACGCATTTCTGATGAAAGAGAACCACTTGTCCAAAAAGCCGTAACAAAAAAAAACAGAAGAAAAGGTTGTAAGCCCTGTGACTAGTTTATTCTTAAGAAAGTACCGCAGTGGCGCTTTTCAATTTGTAAATCCACTCAGGCTGAACCAATAATTTTGCAATCCTGACAAAAAGAAAATAAATTGATTTATTTTGAGAGAAGCGCTGGGTATTTCTAATTTCAACCAAAATGGAGCAAGTTCGACCAACCTGTAATTGTAGAAGGTTGATTAAAACCTTTTTTGTGACGTGGGACTCAATTTCCCAGTGGCAAATTGTTGGAGTTCAACTTACAAACATCAGGAAGCTATTTTGGCTTGAATTACTGTTTCAGGAGACTGTAAATTATGCTAGGTGTTAGGAAACTTGCAGATGCTAATTTGGCTCTGGGGGTTAGTGTCTCCAAGGTTGGGTAATTGCAGCATAAGAACATGTATACTATACTGAGGTCCAGTCAGTTTGTTCGAATTTCCTGGACAGACAGACCAAAACACAATTTCATCTGTATTTAGCATGCACTTAAACACAAAAGACTGCCCTTTAAGGCCAATACCTTTCCTTAGCCAAAAACGATTTCCAACTATTTCCAGAACAAAAGTCTTTCTTACTCTCCCTAAGAAGATCATAATGTAGTCTTGTGTTTACTATTCTGTGGGTTAGTTCGTACAGGAAGTTTGACATTTCTATTAATGAAAAACAGTTTTTGTCTTTCCAGCAGACAGGTATGTAAATTGGATTTTGATACACATTTGTGAAAGAACAGTTATCTAAAATAGGGTCAATATGTTGAATGACTGCACACTTGATAGTATTACAACTTTGTTTTTTTTTTTTTTTTTTTTTTTTATTTTTTTTTTTATATCCTCATTTTGCGAATGAATGTATACGGATTACAATAGAGAACTTTAAGACTTCCACTTTTATTCCTTCACTCTTTTCTCATATTTTCCGGCCACATAGAGTACCCCTTTGGTGGAACTGTCATGTTATAGTCCTCCTGTATCCTTTACCATATTCAATAATTCATGGCGGCAAGGAAGGAGAGCTAGCCTTTTTTGGCTACTCGATGGAAATTATTCCCATCTGAATTATTGTCACCGCTTTAATCATCGGACAAGTTGTTTTAATCAAATTTCTCTTGTATATTAATTAGTATAGTAGTTTTCCCAAATTTCCCAAAAGTTAAATTTTTTGGAGAGTTTCCCCTTTCTATCTAATTTGTTAATGGTAATAATGGAATTAAGCCAATCTCCATGCAGCGGAGGCGTTGGCTTTATCCAGTTCAGACAAATCTCTCTTCTGGCAAGAAGTATCAAGACAAATAATAAATTTTCTTGTTTTTTGGTTAACCTCTCGTTACTTACATTTAGCTCAGTGCATATCCCAAAAATAATTAATGTTGTACTTACATTTAGGTTTGTTCCCAATGTCCGACATATCGTGTTACCTACTTCCTGCCAGAAGGGTTCTAGTCGTGGACATCTGTGAAACATATGTATGTCGTCCGCCTTCTCTAGTCCACACTTGGGGCAGGATTTTATACTTGCTCCTTTGAATTTTGACAGTTTATTTGGTGTCCAATATGCCCTATGCAGTGTGAATAAGTGGTTTCGCTTTAAACGTGCTGGTTTAATGATATTCCAACATTTTTCACATGATTTCTTCCATAAGCTATCGAGGTCTGAGTCTATGATGCTTTTACTCCAAGTCGATTCCGATAATGAAACGTCATCATCTCTTGGCGTGATTATAGCCCAGTACCATATAGAGATTTCCTTTTTTATTGGGGAGGTCTTCATGATCTCTTTCTCTATTTCTACATTTCCCGTTTTTTTCTCCAACAGGGAGCTTGCCCAGCTTGTAAGTTGATAATATTTAAATTTTGAAAGGGTCCCTTTAGTGGTTTCTGTAAGTTGTTCCCATGATACTATTGAGTTCTCTGTCATCAGTTGTCCCCATTTGTTGATTCCTGCCGTTCTTAGAGGAGTTGCTAGGGCGTCTTTTAGGCATTCAGGTGTGCCTGGTGAGTCCCATATAGGGGCAGCATAACTATAGTAAGGAATGTTTAATGCGCTTCTTACTTGATACCAGAGTTTTGCCATATTTTTTAGTATCTTTAATTTTATTTTTTTAAAGAATTTGGGATGTCCAAATTTAAACAGGAAATGGTCAACTTTATTTGTTAGTATTTGGAGATATTGAGGGTAAAAAACATAGCTGTTCACCAATGATCTTACATTCTTAAATTGAAAAGCTCTATAGTATTCCATAATATCTGGACTGGCTATTCCACCTTGTAGTTTCCTTCTTCTCATTTTGTTCCAGGCAATCCTTGAGCCTTTTGACGCCCATATGAAAGTCGTTATATCTCCTTGTATTTTTTTCAACTGGTTATTTTTAAACTCCAATGGTATGACATTAAAAAGGTAGGTAAATTTAGGAAGGATCGACATTTTCACCAAATTAGATCTTCCTATCATGTTTAAAGGTAGCTTATCCCATACCTTCAGAAGCTTTTTCATTTCTAACGAGATCTTACTCAAATTTATTTCGGGGATTTTTTCGAGATCTTTTACTAAAATTATACCCAAGTATTTTAGTTTATCCTTTGTGTATTGGTTATTTTGTTGTGTATTCCAGCTCATTGATTCAGTTTTTGATTCATTTATTAAATATCCAGATACCTTCCCAAACTCTGAAATTACCTTGTTTATTGCTGAGGAGGAGTTTTGATAATTCCCTGTAAAAATCATTAAATCGTCCGCATATAAGGCCACTTTTTTGATCCAATCCTGATGTTTAAAAGGGATTATTGATTCGTTGTTTCTTAATGTGGCTGCCAAAGGTTCAATATATAGATTAAAGAGCAAGGGAGACAAAGGACACCCTTGTCTTGTTCCTCTTTGAATTATAAAATTATTAGTTAGATTCCCATTAACTAGGATTTTTGCTCTCGGGGTTCTATAAGTCTCAGATATTAGTTGACTAAAGTTTTGACCCAGATTATATTTATTGATAAGTCTGTTTAGAAAAGACCAGTTAACTCGATCGAACGCTTTAGCAGCGTCAAAAGTTATTATTGTGAGGGGTATTTTTTCACTGGTAGCTAAGTCAACTGCTGCAAAAAGTTCGTGGGTTAGGTTAAATATTTGCCTCTCTTTTATAAAGCCCTTTTGGTCTGGATGTATCAAGTTTGGCATTACCCGAGCTAATCTGTCTGCTATTATTTTTGTGAAAATTTTATAATCACAGTTTAGTAGGGATATGGGTCTATAAGACTCACAGGCTGTGGGGTTTTTTCCTGGTTTTAGAATAAGACTTATAATGGCATCATGCCAGGTATCCGGGGTTTTTTCTTTATCCCTATATATTTTGTTTAGTAAACTTGTTAGAGGGGGGGTTATAGTTTCTTTTAATGCTGAGTATAGTTCATTTGGAAGAGCGTCAGGCCCAGCAGCTTTCCCTTTTTTCAAAGATTTCAGGACTGATTTTACTTCTTCCATTGTAATTTCTGCGTTTAGTTCTTCTTTTTCCAGGTCTGATAATCTCGGCAAATTTAGAGAATCCAGATATTCTTCTAATTGCTCTGGAGTAGAGGAGGAATCTTCCATATATAGATTTGAAAAAAAATTTTCAAATTCCTGCTTGATTTCTGACTCTTCCGACGATGTCCCAGGCTGATTGCTTAATTGTATTTTGTCTATTTTGTTTCTAGTCTGTTCCGTTTTAGTTTTCCAGGCCAGTAATTTTCCGCATCCCTCACCGTACTCGTGGGTGGCAAGTTTACTAGCTTCCCATTTAGTTCTAACTCTGTCTTCGAGGTAATCTGCTAGCTTCCCTCTTAAATCTTTTCTTTCCTTTTCCAATGTGTTTCTTGTTTCGGGATTCGGTTCTATGTTGATTCGTACGTCTAATTGACTTATACTCTCTTCCTTTTCTTTAATCTCTTGCTTGGTAATTTTTGCTCTGTGGGCCCCCAGGCTTATAAGTTTGCCTCTGATGGTTGCTTTGTAGGCATCCCAGGTAATTTGCTCTGAGGTACCTACTTTATTATCCTCAAAAAAGTTTGCTGAGGTTATGTTCAGATCTTCCCTTATTTTTGGGTCCAGAAAGAGAGTGCGATCTATTGTCCATCTAAATTGAGATTTCTTTATTTCAAAGTGCACTGTTATTTGAACCGCTGAGTGGTCAGACAAATGTTCGGGCAGATGCTCCAGAGTTTTGATGCTTCTATGAAAGTCTTTGCTGATCAGAAAATAGTCAATTCTGGACTTGTGTCCTAATTTTTTGTTATGTAGGGTAAATGGGTGCTCCTTTTTCCCTTTCTCTCTCCACATATCGATCAGTTCTAAGTCTCTTTTATAAATATTAAGCCATTCTCTCATTTTTGGTAAATTTGATTGCCTTCCTGGAGGGGCTCTATCTAATTTAGGATCTATCATAATGTTAAAATCGCCCCCGAGCAGAATTGGGTCGGATGTTGTTAATAGCTCTGAGTATAAGTTTTGTAGAGGGTTTGAGTCATCAATATTTGGACCGTAGTATCCCGCTATTATTAGGTTATTTCCATATATCTTCACTCTTGCTACAGCCCATCTGCCTTTGCTGTCTACTGTTTTCTGTATAATTCTTGCATTAAGTGTTTTTTTAAAGAGTATTGCAACTCCCTTTATATTGCAATTTTGGTTTGTACAGACGTAAGAATCTATCCAGTTCAGTGACTTTATTATATGTACCCATTCTTGGCTTAAGAGATGGGTCTCTTGCAGAATGATGACTTCACTATCCACTAATCTTAAATATTCAAAGATTCTCCTCCGTCTACTCGGTGTTCTGAGCCCATTTACATTCCATGACAAGATTTTGAAGTCTTTCACTGAATTAGACATGGCCTTTTCTTTCTGTTAAGTTTTTATTCCTGAATTCCATTCTTTTCTCGTTCTCTTGTGTACTCCATTGATTCGTTCTTGAGGATACTTTTTTTTCAGTTTTTTCCCTAGTTTGCTCCCCACCCATGGTGTCTTTTTTACTTGATTTTATATTTTTTCTGTGTTTATCTTCGCCCACCCCGAGGAAGCCTCCCGTCTTTCTTTTGGGCGTTTTGTTCGCCCTGTTCGAGATCCACACTTATCTTTTTTTAAAACGTTACCTATCCTTATATTTATGTTTCAGTGCGTAGCTTAGTCTTAATCTGTTCAATGAGTTCCTCCACCTCACTTGGTTCTCTGATGTTATGCATTTTGTTCTGACAAAAAGAAAATAAATTGATTTATTTTGAGAGAAGCGCTGGGTATTTCTAATTTCAACCAAAATGGAGCAAGTTCGACCAACCTGTAATTGTAGAAGGTTGATTAAAACCTTTTTTGTGACGTGGGACTCAATTTCCCAGTGGCAAATTGTTGGAGTTCAACTTACAAACATCAGGAAGCTATTTTGGCTTGAATTACTGTTTCAGGAGACTGTAAATTATGCTAGGTGTTAGGAAACTTGCAGATGCTAATTTGGCTCTGGGGGTTAGTGTCTCCAAGGTTGGGTAATTGCAGCATAAGAACATGTATACTATACTGAGGTCCAGTCAGTTTGTTCGAATTTCCTGGACAGACAGACCAAAACACAATTTCATCTGTATTTAGCATGCACTTAAACACAAAAGACTGCCCTTTAAGGCCAATACCTTTCCTTAGCCAAAAACGATTTCCAACTATTTCCAGAACAAAAGTCTTTCTTACTCTCCCTAAGAAGATCATAATGTAGTCTTGTGTTTACTATTCTGTGGGTTAGTTCGTACAGGAAGTTTGACATTTCTATTAATGAAAAACAGTTTTTGTCTTTCCAGCAGACAGGTATGTAAATTGGATTTTGATACACATTTGTGAAAGAACAGTTATCTAAAATAGGGTCAATATGTTGAATGACTGCACACTTGATAGTATTACAACTTTGTTACAAAAACAACATCACTGGCAACGCCAGTAGGTCTGGCGTTGGCTGCCAGCCTTTTAGCAATTCTTGTAATGCATGCATTTGCAAAACTTTGTTTGCAAAGCTGTCAGATTAACCTAAAACATAAGCATTGGCTAAAGGCAAAACATGTTTTTCAGTGTCAAAAAGCACACATTGCCATAGTACTCCATGGCACCTAAGGGAACTGCTGTGTATGTGCTCCTTGTGAAATGACAGCATACCATAACTCATTGTGAGGTCAGACAATGGCTGAAGTGGGCTGATACATTGCCTCCTGATACATTCTGGAGTGGGGGAAGAACATGTAAATGACTCAACCACAGGCTAATGGGTGAAGTCTGACTAAAAACTATTGAATGCACCTAGTTTTAAAAAAATAAAAAGGTCTTGGCAAATATAAACCTAAATAAAAAAGCCAATCGGTTTGGCACAACTTGCCAGCTTCTTGTCTTTGAGAAAAAGACAAGAGAGAAAGAAGGAAAGAACGGTAGAAAGAAGGAAAGCAAGCAAGAAAGAAGACAAGAAACAAAGACAGATCAGAGGAAAGAAAGATCAAATGAAAGAAAGAAAAATAAACTGAAAGGAAGGATCAATTGAAATAGAAAGAAAGGATCAAATGAGAGAGAGTAAGAAAGGATCAAATGAAAGAGAAAGGATAAAAGGAAATCAAAAGATAGAATGAAAGGGAATGCAAGAAACAAAGAAGAAAAGGAGAGGAAGGAAAGACAGAAAGAATGAAAAAGAAGTAAAGTGGGAAATAAAGAAAGAAGGAAGGAAGAAAAGAAGGAAAGAAACAAAGAAAGAAGGCTCAAGAGAAAGAAAGATCGAAAGAAAGAAAAGAAAAAAGATGGAATGAAGGAAAGAAAGATCGCCTGAACGAAATAGGGAAAGAAAGAGTTAGGACTGCAGAAATATATGGGAACACTCATGAGCTTTATATTCAGGGTTCGTCACAGTTGCTGTTTGTATTACTGTTCTGCTTCAAGAGGCAATGTTTTTCACAACTTTTTCAGACTAGTCCCAGAGTTGGTGCACTATTGTTAGAGCAGCATGCAGATTTTCATAAGGACTATTTATTTCACAGATATTACGATCCAAAGAATGTTGATCATTCACTGAACGCACAGCACCAGAAGGGCAAAGGTTGCATTACAGATAGGGATAGCTTAAGCAGAATCAACCCACTGATCTATCTCAGCAGCACACAAAGGTTTTAGTGATTCTATGTCGGGACCGGAGTCTCAGATCATGCCTTCTTCATTCGCTTTATTTTCACAGCAGCATATTCTTAAAACACAATAACAACTACATTTCCCATGACCAATAGGGTAAGCAAAAGAGTCTCGCTCTACATCCAGCCAGCATAGTCCCTCCACACTGTTTCCTCTTCCTCTTTGTTCGCTGTTCAGCAGCAAGTTAAGTCGATCTTTTATCCTTCGTCTGTTAGGGGGGTGTAAATTATTGGGTTTCATGGCATTTCCTGAGCGCTTGCTAATATTTGCTTTTTCAGATTCCCTGTGAGCCGCGGGACGCTCTGTGCTTGCCTGTTGGAACTGTTATTCCCCTGAAGGTGCAGTGTGGTGCTCCCACCTCCAGGGGGCATAGTACGCACTCTATGGGCGATGCACGATTCAGGCACTGAAACATTAAGAGTCCTGACAAGCGCGCTGCCCTGTGAGAGTTTGCCTGCTTCCTGCTACCCGGTATGACAGCTGTGTTGGGTCTGTACTGCCCTTTTGCCGGTGAACACCCCGGGGGTCTTTACTTCTCTTGTTGACACCCTGTGTGGTCGTAATTTGCGCCAAATTGCCTGGTGCTGGTGGGGCACTGTCCCGGGTGGTTGCCCTGTGATCAGAAGGGCTGGTGTGTCCCTGTGAACTGTGTGCCCTCGGCCAACCACCTTTGCCTAGGCTCCCTCCCAGCTGCTATAATTCTGCGGTTCAGGGCATTTTTAAAGTGCTTCTGCACAACGCTGCCTGTAGCTTCGGTGTGTACCTGCAGTGCCTTACTTACCTCATTATGCAGGCGGAGCAGGATCAGTACCAGGAGGAGGATCCCCTAGCCTTCCTCCCCTGGGATGATGACTTCTACCAAGCAGTGGACGACTCCATTTATAGGGCTGTCAATCAAGCCATGGAGCCTTTAGAGCAGCGCCTATCTGCGCAGATAGCAAAAGAATGCGCTAAGTGGGTTGCTCCCATGCCAGTTGCCCCTAAGTCACCCCGTACCTCAGCCTACTTCCACCCCATGAAGAAACCACGCACCCAAGGGGTTGATGTTGGCGCGTTTGCACACCCGAAGGAGGCTTTCTTGGCGCAGGTGCCCCCTCAACCTAACCAGGCGCCCCCTGCAGTCTGCATCCCAACACCTCAGCGCACCACTTCCCCCAACCCCTTTGACAATGGGGGTTCGTCCGGCGACACGGATGAGGAAGCAGGTTCCTCCAGGTCCTGGCTCTCATCCTACACTCCTGCCCCTACAGGGGCCTCTGACATATTGGGCCCGGACGACATTGTCTATCCTAGGTCTACAGATTCGGTCCCCGGGTATAAGGTAGCCCAGTATATGACGAGACGTCTTCGTAAGTCAATGAACAAGGACGCTAGCAGTCGCCTTTGGGCGGAGTGCCCCCACCCCAGTTTGGAGGGGAAGGTTGCCCTGACACCGAAGACAGATCCTAAAATGGCAACCTTCCTGGCGAAGTTTGTAAGGGACCCTAAAAAGGGCATCGATTATTCTTGGCACACATGCCAAGACAAACTGCTGGATGCAGTGGGCAGGTCACCAAAATTCTGACATGGCCGAGGAGGCCAAGGTATCCGGTGTCCTTATCTCCCCGGAAGTTCTCTCGAGCTGTGCACAGCGTGCGATCGTGTAAATTGCTCACTCTCCACAGAGAGAAGGCGGTCTCTCTTGATTAAGGTGGACCCCATGTTGGGTGACCTGGCCTCTTTGGAGGTGGGCGCCGTGGCCCAAGGGGGCTTATTTGGCGACCCGTTCATCAAAGAGTTGGGAAAGTTTGTGGCCACTTTCACTTCACTTGACAGGGTCAAGTCTAACATCAGGAAGGACTTTACCCCACTGGTTTTCCAAGGTACCGGTCGTGACACAGGCCACACGACTGGCCCCTTCTCCACCCCTAACAGAGGGCAAGGCTCCGGGCGCGGGCAGTATCAGGACAATGCCCTCTTCAAAAATTTCTAGCCCACCAGAGGACAGAAGTTCCGTGGCCGTGGGGGCCAGCGAGGCCAGCAACATGGTCCTGGAAAAAGTGAGTTCAATACCCTCAGCGAGCCTGCAGGTGGGGGGTGCTTAGCGCTCTTTTTCCCGGATTGGCTTCCCTCACAAGCGATGCTTGGGTGCTATAGACGGTCCAGGGCTTACAGTTGGAGTTTCATGACCGTCTACGTCAGCTAAGCAGTCTCCGTCCCATTTCCTTCTCTCAACGAGATACCGAGCTGGTGCGCGAAGATGTCTCCACCCTCCTGCAAAAAGGGGCAATTTTCCGAGCAGCGGACTATCCCGGGGGATATCTCAGCAACCTTTTCTTAGTCGACAAGGTCATCAACTTGAAAAGTTTCATCGAGTGGGTGGTTTACCGCCACTTCAAAATGGAGGGCATACACCTCCTCAGAGATGTACTGAGACCACTTGACTGGATGGTTCGGCTTGACCTGAAGGACGCATACCTGACGGGCCCTATTTTAACCCTGCATCAGCGTTTTCTGCAATCCAGGTGGGAAGGACAGGTCTTCAAATTTACCACACTCCCTTTCAGGCTATCCCCCACTCCGTGGTGCTTCACAAAGGTCCTTAGACCGGCAGTGGAATTCCTGCGCATACTAGGTTTTTCGAATGATCGTCTACTTGGACGACATGCTCTTTCTGGATCAGTGCCACAGGAGGCTCTCCAGCCAATTGAGGACTGCGGTCGACCTCCTTCAGAGCCTGGGAGTTGTTATAAACGAGCAGAAGTCTCTGTTGGTCCCTGTCCAGTTGGCATCCTTTTTAGGCTTCAATGTAGACTCTGTGTCTTCCACCCTGAGTCTTCCCGCCAGGAAGATAGCGAAGATCAGGCACGAACTGCGACAGACCTTGGCGAAGATGCACATTTCCTTGCGCCAGCTGGCGCGACTCGTAGGCCTCCTCTCCTCCTCAATACAGGCCATTTTCCCGGGGCCTTTGCACTACCGAGCCACGCAGCGCCTGAAGGTGCATCACCTCAGGAAGGGTTTGACGTACTACCTGTCAATACCTCTGATGAACAAGGTGAGGGACGAGATGGAATGGTGACTCACCCACATGGAGGCGTGGAATGGCTAAGCAATGTTTGGTTCCGCTCCGGACATCATTATCATCGAGTCCGACGCTAGCCGCTTCGGCTGGGGAGCCCGGTGTGGAGAGTTCTCCACGGGGGGATCCTGGTCCACTCACGAACAGTCATTGCACATTAACTGCCTGGTGCTGCTAGCAGGGTTATTTGCAGTCCAATGCAGGACAAAGGACAGGGTTAATCCTGCGTCTTTCTCAGGATGAACAACATCTCTGCGGTCCGGTACATCAACCACCTAGGTGGCACCAGGTCCAGGATGTTGGCGAACCTGGCCAGGAACTTCTGCCACTTCTGCCTAGACAACCAGATTTCAGTGATGGCAGAATACCTTCCGGGACGGGAAAATTTAGTAGCCGACTGGCACTCTCATCACCTCCTGGACGCCAGCTTGTGGAAGCTGGACCCTCAGGTCTTCTCTCAGTTGTCAGAGAAATGGGGCTCCTTTTCGGTCTACCTCTTTGCATCGAGGCTAGAATCATCAGTTATCGAGATACTTCAGTTGGAGGCCAGATCCTCCGGCTGAGGCGACGGATGCGTTCCGATAGGACTGGCAGCGGGAGCATGGCTATACCTTCCCTCCGTTCTTCATGATCACGCGAGTGTCCATGTTCCTTCACCGCCAGCAGACGGAGGTGGTGTTAATCACGCCCTGGTGGAGGTCTCAAGTTTGGTTTCCGATTCTACTGGAACTTTCTTGGGATTCTCCAATCTGACTCCCCCACTTTGCTCACATTCTCCTCAATCCTGATACTCAATCCTCATTGCCTGGTAGCCGAGGGAAAGTTGAGGATGATGGCCTGGTGGATCTCCAGCGACGCTGGTCGCTCCCAGGCCTTTCGGGAAAGGCGGAGGACTTGCTCACCAAGGCATGGGCGGACAGCACGACCAAAAGATACTGGTCCGCCTGGCACCGATGACGTCGGTGTGTGCGACGGAGTGTCGATCCCGTGGGGGCACATGTAGTCCACGTTCTTAATTTCCTGGTGAGTCTAGCGGCCTATAGGTCAATAAATACCTTCCGTTCTGCGATCTCAGCCAGACACATGATGGTGCAGGGCTCTCCGTGGGCGAATACCCTTTGGTTTGCCGGCTGCTCAGGGGGATTCGGCCCCAGTGTTTCCGGACTCCCCGAAGCTGTGTGTGGTACAGTGCCTCCATGCTTATGAAGAACTGACTGAGGAAACTTGCCCTCCCGGTGAGAGCCAGCTGCTCATGCACTACATAAACCGTACAGGGCAGTCTCATCCCCGACCATCGCAAGATGGGTGCGTTGGATAATTCAGCAGGCGGGGATAGATACTAGGCAGTTTGGTGCTCACTCGGCGGGAGAAGCGATGGCCTCTAAGGCTTTTTCCCTAGGTTCGCGTTTGGAAGATCTGATGCGTGCGGCCGATTGTCCACTGATTCCACCTTTAAGAGGTTTTATTTCAAACGGGTATTGGAGGTTGCGCAGCTAGTAGTCGACAAGCTTTGAACTTGCATAATCTGAGCCTCACGTCCTGACATAGAATTAAAATTTGCCTAGCTATAGTGCTGGTAAGTTTGAAATTCTATTAAGGACACGGAGACAAGGTTTATCCCGCCCAATGACCTCTGAAGATGTGGACCCTCCCCGTTCTAATGTAAGTAAGTCATTCATGGGTCTTTAGTACTGTGGTAATAAGTTGAAGACGTTACTCAGATGTTTTTGTTTGCTTGTGTATACTGCAATTAGTTCCAGCCCAGTCCTCTGAAACTATATATTTTGCAGGAAATATGGTCCCAAACAAAAAGCGTCAGATCTGACAGAGATGGTTCGCGCGAAGAAAGAGGAAGAGGGAACAGTGTGGAAGGACTATGCTGGCTGGATGGAGTGCGGACGGCGAGGAAAGAATCCTGTTGGAACTCTTTTGCATTCCCTATTGTTCATGGGAAATGTAGTTGTTATTGTGTTTTGAAAATATGCTGCTGTGAAAATAAAGCGAAGGAAGAAGGCATAATCCTCGCCTACGTGTCCTTAATAGAATTGAAACTTTCCAGGACTATAGCTAGGCAAATTTTCATTCCACTGTAATGAGTTGTCTACTCGGCTCATGAATGTATACATAATTACACATTTCATGAATGATCTCACCGGCTTCAAAAGTATCCGTGAATATATTGTAAATGAACAATCTCACCGCCAAATGAAGAGACTTTTAATTCCGTTTTCAGATACTGAACCTCCTGTACGTTTCTTGATTTTTTTCTAAGAGTTGCAGTATAACATATATTGGACACTAAAACCCAAATTACATTCTAGCTATGTTTAACTCAAAATGTTACAATTGTGTGGCAAATTAAACACCAGGAAGGTCGGTTTTCTTCCTGGGCAAAATGTATTAAAGAACTATTGCTGAAACCAAATCCAAAATAAACAATTCTCCAGAATTGTCTGCTTAGGAATTCACATTGTGCAATACCTAAGCTTTTGGTTTGCGTATCATATTGGAATAGGTACATATCATTAGACTTCATTGTGTGCACAGTAATAAGAGGACAACTTACTAGGAAACAATTTGAAAGGGACACAGTCTGGTACTGAGGGTACTACACTGTGTGTGGATGTGCTCCTTGTCAAAGATTAAAATGCAGTCACACAAAGTGAAGTTAACCAGTGGTTGACGTACGCTGGCTCACTGCTCCATGCTGTATGTTGTAGTGGGCGGAAGCAAAATGTGGATGACACAAAATTAGATAAATGGATGAAGAGAGGTGGCTAAAATACCGTTAAAGAAAGTATATTACAAATATAATATTAGTAAAAGCAAAGGATCTTGGCTAACGTCGGACCTAATTGGGTTCTTGATAAACTAGGCTTGTTTTTTCCTTCTTATGGAGTAAGAAGACCAGAGTGCCAGTAAACTGCAGTCTGAACATGACGAAATGTGCCCAGTCTTTAGCAAAAAATTGCTTTCAATATCTGCTTCGAATGCGAAATAGGCTTCACAGGCCTTTATTTTCTACAGATTCCCTGAATGATTAATCCATATCTTTACTTCAACATGGGACTCACATCCTCTACACAACATTGTTGACCTGATGAATACATCGCCCTAGCACTCCTGTCACATTTTCTGCAAATACTTAGCAGCATATTTAGGAAATAGTGGCGCAGCAAGTCATCTTACTGCACTGCGTCACTGGGAAAAAGCAGTAATACACCGTATTTAAGGCATACAGCAAATTGCTGACTGACATTTCCCCCTGCACTGGTGCATAATGGGCTGCCTAGCGCCAACGTAAGAACTCTTGCACTGCAGTGCATGCAGAACTGCTTGTGTGCAGGAAGGGAAACCTTCCTGCACAAAAGCAATGCTGAGAGAGATTTTCCTATTTCTATGTGTGCTGCAGAATGCAACACAAATAGCACAGGAAAAACACGAGGAGAAATAAAGATATTTCTCCTCCTTACGCACCTCCTGGGTAGACATCTTTCTGGCACATTCCCCGGTGTGCAAGGTCATATAAATCTGGGAATGTGTCAAAACCTGGGAGATGCGTGGGTACTCCCACGCAACGTCCATGGAATGCATACCCAGGGCAGAGTAACCCAACACAGCGATTGGCACTGCACTGTGTTACTCCAGATTTTTGAAGCCACTCAAAGTGGCTTCAAAACTCTATCTTTAGCTTTACGCCGCTCTTGCACCTCGCTGCATGGTGCAAGATCAGCGCAAACTGGGTCATAAATATGGGCCCTAGTGCCCAAAATTGTTTTTAAAAACTTTTTAGACCCAAATCAACAAACTCCTTTACAATGACTAATGTCTCTGCATGGTCTAATGCTATGGCATTGCTAGAGCAAATCAACCAGCCAAGTTTTGTGCAGATACACTTTACAATATACAATTACAATATTCTCGGCCAAACCTCCAATTCCAACATAGAAATGTTTTGACTGTTACTGGCAGGACCCTTCACCAGTGCTTGAAACTTCTCTCTATGACTGTGGATTGAATCCAAGAGACCAAAAATGTGATATGCAAGTAGTGACACATACTCAACAAAGCTTTTCTTTCACCATAACAGCTAATAGGTAAATGCAATGTTCTCATATTTTTTTAAGTGAGTGGATCCTCAATGAGTGGGTATGATAAAGGAAACTATAATGATGATTCATGAAGCTGTTCACAAGTGCATTGTGTCTCAAGGCTGGTAAGATGACTGCCTAATAAGACAACCTGCAATCTCTTCTCCAAGGTAAGGCTATAACTTAACAGTTTGGTCCTGTAAATAAATACATTGGCCCATTAACCTAATTTAACACCTAAATAGGATAAAAGAGAACGAAAGAATAGTATATAAACAGTTTACTTCCTCTTTCAAAAGGATCCCAGAACATTTAGAACCCCCATGCAGTCATCTCCGAGAACAATCTAAACCGGGCTGTCCCATTACCCAACTGGCGCAACTACTTCTTTCTTCCACTGCCTGCACTACACTAATAAAACTTAGTAAGAATACGGCAATGAGCAGCTGATCAGCGAGCCTTCTGTGTTTTCATTTTGTTAACCTTAATTGCTGTGGCTATAAGACCAGCAGACAGAAGTACATCTCTTTTTAAATGGCCACTGAACCTTAAACTCCTTCAGCAACAACTATCAAACTAAAAACTTGGCAGTTCTTTTCAACTTCAACATTTCATTTAAATCACAAATCAATGCCATGGTCAACGGTGTCAATAAGCACTTATGCTTGCTGCAAACCTTCCACTGTTAAACAAAAGGTGTTAACAAGACCTCTGGTGATGGAAATGGAACTAATGAAAATAATCCAGACTTAATCAGCCAGGATGTGCAAGAATCTTGGATGAAATTACCACATGAACCAGTCACTAAAAGCAATCTACTGGCTGCTGGGGAAACACAAATTATATTCAAAATTCTCTGCACTGTTGTCAAACTCTCGTAATTAGTCATGGGTACAATTCAAAACCTTGATCCCTGCCAGTGCTTAGTTTGAGTCGGTGGTTGCACCAGCACTCGTTTTTAGGGCGAGGTAATATCCGGTCTGCCGAAGGCAGAACTGGAAGTCCGAGAAATTATGTTCCTTAGAGTGGACTATTTGTCCTGCCTCTGTTTTGGGCTCTCTCCCATTGGCTGGCTTCCTAAACGGAGGCCAGCCATTGAAGGAGAGAGCCGATCCCTCCGAATAGGCTCCGTCCTTTTCGGATTTGGAGGTGTGTTCCTTGCTGTTCTTTCCACTTTTCTCCACGCCTCTTTTGAACAGCAGGCACACGCCCCCAAATCCGAAAAATCTCCGAGCTTGAAATCGCCATTTTGTTTTTTTTGCCGAGGCTGGCACCATCTCTCCCTCCTCAAAGGCCCAGCGCTCTCACGGTGAGTGATTCCCTCGGTCCCCCCACACACTCCCCTCCTTCCTCCTGGGTCCTTCCAATGTTTCTCGACCAGCTCCCGTTAAACGTCTGCAGGGGCGCAAAATGCGGGTGGATTTGATTCCCCCTGTGACTCTGTCCTCGCTACCGCCCACAAGCGTTGGTACTGCTACTCTGTAGCGAGGGTCTGCTAGGAGCCATTCTCCCCCCGGCTCTGGACGCACAAAGCCGTACAGGTATCTGTCTTACTCTTTTACCTCAACTTTACGTACGTACTCTCCTTCAGTCTCAAACCTGCTCCTTGGGAGGACGCGGGCTGTCTCTTGTGTTTAAACAGCCGTCCCCACCCCCTTTGTATTACTATAAGTTCTCATGGGGTCTTTTGTGTAGCTGTCTTCTCCTCCCGTTAAACGTCTGCAGTGGCGCAACATGCGGGTGGATTTCATTCCCCCTGTGACTCTGTCCTCGCTACCGCCCACAACACTTTCTCCCCCTGGAGCTGACCTTGCCTGGGAGGCCTGTTGTGATCAGCAAACACGCGGAGTCTAACTTTGAACAGAAGAGGGCTCTCTGCGCACCCACCAGCCCGGGGTGCCAACAAAAGGGGGTCTGCACCCACAGAAGGCGAGCTGGCTAGCAGCGCTGCCCCCCTCCCCTACATACGCTCTCGTCAGGGACTGAAGGCGGGAGGTGCCATGCATTTTACTAATATGCACACTGTGCATGCGGTGCCTGCGTGTGTGTGTGTTGGGGAGGGGAGTTACGGAGTGGCAAGGGTCAGTGGTGTTTGTGCGGGGGTATTGGTAAAGGAGGGTTTTTGCCCCTCTGCCATTGTGTTGTGTGAGGCAGAGGGTTCCCCGTGAGAGGTGGGGGCGCTTACTGCCCTGGTGTGTGCTGCACGTTGTGCGATGCCTCTGGTAGGGGGCTGCTGGCACAGCGTTGGTACTGCTACTCTGCAGCGAGGGTCTGCTGGGCGCCATTCTACCCCCGGCTCTGGACGCACAAAGCCGTACAGGTATCTGTCTTACTCTTCTACCTCAACTTTACGTACGTACTCTCCTTCAGTCTCAAGCTTGCTCCTTGGGAGGACGCTGGCTGTCTCTTGTGTTTAAACAGCCATCCCCACCCCCTTTGTATTACTATAAGTTCTCATGGGGTCTTTTGTATAGCTGTCTTCTCCTCCTGTTAAACGTCTGCAGTGGCGCAACATGCGGGTGGATTTCATTCCCCCTGTGACTCTGTCCTCGCTACCGCCCACAACACTTTCTCCCCCTGGAGCTGACCTTGCCTGAAAGCGGCGCCTCCCGGCGCTTGAATAACGGGTGCTATTGTTAAGTAATCCCGTTGCATTCATTGGCTTTGCAGCTGAAGCACAGTCTCGTCACTTTTGGGACTAATTATTAGTTATTTCAAGGCGATCCTAGGCGGCCAAGGCGTTTTAACAAAGCTGAAGGGATTTGCATATGTACTGATTTTCAAAGGCTAGACCGCTAGACTCACACCGCCACTGCTAATAGTTGCATATAGTGCTTGCTATTGAATATTTTCATTTCGTTGTTCTGCAATGATATTTTAGTGCTGTTAACCAGCTGACTGATTTTATGGACTGTGCGTAAAATGAATTACTTGCGAAAGGATGAGTGCATGCCACCCGTATACGCGACATAGATCGTGATAGCAACTGCATTAATTCACTGATATGACTTGTTGCATTGCTTTTAGAATATATGACTTCATGTTACACACAGATATTTGCAACGGACGCACTAATCCCTTGAGCTAGCTTATCTGCTGCTAACGTTTCCCAGATCTACACATTCCGCCACCTTACTCATCTTGTGTATTTTGTGTTTGTCTTGAGAACTTCCTAAAAGTCCTACGTATAAGCAAATAAGCATTTGGTTGTGTCTCAGTTTACTGAAGTTAGTTTTCGCTGCCCAGTGTGTAATGTGTTCCTTCTTCCAATGGGCGTGACTTCCTAGGAGGGTCTTGCTAAGAGCTCAAAGTGCATCATCCTTTTACTTATAATTGATTATTAGCTCAAGATCACATACTTAAAAGGAAAAGCTGGCATTGAAGACCAGAGCTGGCAGTAAACATATACGTTGACCCTCCCCGCCACTCTTATCCCACAATGCATGCTACTCAATACTATCTGTGTGTTTAACAAACCTCGCCCCATTTAGTGCACCGTGATCCCACGAGGTTAAATACAAATTGGATACAGCTGAGAGACTGGCGACCAGAACAATGCTTTTTTAACCCATAATTCCATTGGGAGGCCTAAGAATCTTACCTTCTCTGCACCAGAGAAAAGCGTGTGTGTTGTGGGGGAGAATAGAGAGACCTTCAAATTCTAACGAGAAAAAAAGTTTCTGGATTTTCATTGTATGCGATAAGAGCTGACAGCTATAGGTCATGGTTGAGACTTTGGTTGAATTTAATATATATATTTTTTTATTACAGAAATATATATATTTTATTACAGAAAAGTGAGTGAATGCAGCAGAAATGAATAAAATGGAAAAAAGGCCTGAGCTAAATACAGTGAACTGAATTCAGTTGTTTTTTTAGGACGTTTATAAAGCACGAGAACTGTGGAATGCAGAGTGCTGTAGAGTGCAGAGTGCTGTAGAGTGCAGTAGAGTGCTGTAGAGTGTAGAGTGCTGTAGAGTGCAAGGCGCTGTAGAGTGCAGTAGAGTGCAGAGTACTGTGGAGTGCAGAGTGCTGTAGAGTGCAGAGTGCTGTAGAGTGCAGAGTGCTGTAGAGTGCAGAGTGCAGTAGAGTACAGAGTGCTGTGGAGTGCAGAGTGCTGTGGAGTGCAGAGTGCTGTGGAGTGCTGTAGAGTGCAGAGTGCTGTGGAGTGCAGAGTGCTGTGGAGTGCAGAGTGATGTAGAGTGCAGAGTGATGTAGAGTGCAGAGTGATGTAGAGTGCAGAGTGCTGTGGAGTGCAGAGTGATGTAGAGTGCAGAGTGATGCAGAGTGCTGTAGAGTGCAGAGTGCTGTAGAGTGCAGAGTGCTGTAGAGTGTAGAGTGCTGTAGAGTGTAGAGTGCTGTAGAGTGTAGAGTGCAGAGTGCAGTGGAGTGCAGAGTGCAGTAGAGTGCAGAGTGCAGTGGAGTGCAGAGTGCAGTGGAGTGCAGAGTGCAGTGGAGTGCAGAGTGCAGTGGAGTGCAGAGTGCAGTGGAGTGCAGAGTGCTGTAGAGTGCAAGGTGCTGTAGAGTGCAAGGTGCTGTAGAGTGTTGTAGAGTGCAGAGTGCAGTAGAGTGCAGAGTGCTGTGGAGTGCAGAGTGCTGTGGAGTGCAGAGTGCTGTGGACTGCAGAGTGCTGTAGAGTGCAGAGTGCTGTGGAATGCAGAGTGCTGTGGAGTGCAGAGTGCTGTGGAGTGCAGAGTGCTGTGGAGTGCAGAGTGCAGTAGAGTGCAGAGTGCTGTAGAGTGCAGAGTGCTGTGGGGTGCAGAGTGCTGTGGGGTGCAGAGTGCTGTGGGGTGCAGAGTGCAGTAGAGTGCAGAGTGCAGTAGAGTGCAGAGGAGTGCAGAGTGCTGTGGAGTGCAGAGTGCTGTGGAGTGCAGAGTGCTGTGGAGTGCAGAGTGCTGTAGAGTGCTGTGGAGTGCAGAGTGCAGTAGAGTGCAGAGTGCAGTGGAGTGCAGAGTGCTGTAGAGTGCAGAGTGATGTAGAGTGCAGAGTGATGTAGAGTGCGGAGTGCAGTAGAGTGCTGTAGAGTGCAGAGTGCAGTAGAGTGCTGTAGAGTACAGAGTGCTGTAGAGTGCAGAGTGCAGTGGAGTGCAGAGTGCAGTGGAGTGCAGAGTGCTGTAGAGTGCAGAGTGCTGTAGAGTGCAGAGTGATGTAGAGTGCAGAGTGATGTAGAGTGCAGAGTGATGTAGAGTGCAGAGTGCAGAAGAGTGCTGTAGAGTGCAGAGTGCTGTAGAGTGCAGAGTGCTGTAGAGTGCAGAGTGCAGTAGAGTGCAGTGGAGTGCAGAGTGCAGTAGAGTGCAGAGTGGAGTGCAGAGTGCAGTGGAGTGCAGAGTGCAGTGGAGTGCAGAGTGCAGTAGAGTGCAGAGTGCTTTGGGGTGCAGAGTTCTGTAGAGTGCAGTAGAGTGCTGTAGAGTGCAGAGTCCTGTAGAGTGTAGAGTGCAGAGTGCTGTAGAGTGTAGAGTGCAGTAGAGTGCAGAGTGCTGTGGAGTGCAGAGTGCTGTAGAGTGCAGAGTGCTGTAGAGTGCAGAGTGCAGTAGAGTGAGAGTGCTGTAGAGTGCAGAGTGCTGTAGAGTGCAGAGTGATGTGTGCTGTTGAGTGTGTCTGTGTGAGGGTGGCTCTGTGTAGGGTGTAGTTATTGGCAATGTAAATGACAATGTCATTGATGATTTAAAAAAAAAAAAGAAATTTAATGATGCCGAGCCCATTGCATTGTAAATGCTTGTTGGGAACTGGCACTTATTTTCCCTCTTCAGACATTTCTCGAGGGCAAGAGAGAGAAAAACACACAAATGGGAAAGACGAAGAGAAAGACAGAAAATCTATTCACCAAGGGAAAAAGGAGGAACCTGCAAGAGCAAGATAAAGTTGCTGGGAGTGTCTGGTAGTGGAATAAACAGGCATGACGTAGTTTTAGGACTACACAGGCTTGGTATTGGATGTGGGGACATTTTATCACGCCAACCGCAAACTTTGGGTAGCAGCACTCATCATTTTACAAATTAAGCACTGGTCCCCGCTATGTGCTAGTCAGGATTGTCTGATGAGCAGCACTGATCTATATCATTTAACAAACCGTTAAGATGTTAAGACACAGATGGAGATCTCTAAAAGTGTACGGCCCAAATAATATTTGGAGTGGTCTAAACCCAACCTTGAGGGCGGAACTCAACCACCTGTATTTCAGAAAAGTCTTAAATTCCAAGTTGTTCAGACTTATTATTGGGTAAGGACTTGAATGTACAGTGCTGGGTAAGGAATACCAAATAAGGAAATGCCTCGTATCTGTTTGGGCTCCAACAAAGTTCAGGAATATTTATTTCTAAACTGAAATACACAACATTCTCTGTAGGAGTCGAAAAGAAATGTGCACTCAAACTCGTTCTGCAAGAAAAAAAAATCCTGCAAGATTTACAACCCTAAATAAACCTCAACATAATCAACTCAATAAAATCACTGAACTCGTTACGTGAAGAATAACCACAACTCTTATTACAGCTGCAGATATGAGTTCAGTATATTTCAGACATTTGAGGTAAGCAAATTTAGAGTGTCACTGGTGTTGAGAGTTTTCTCTACTGGAGCTGCTATCCACCTAAACTTGAGAACTACCCAGAGTTCTCTGCGTCTTTTTTTGCATATATATATATACATATATTTTTTTTCAGCCCAGAATATTGCCACTTATCAAATTTGCATTGTTTGCACATGTCAAACATAATTTGCACATTTAGCTCATATCACCCACATATATAAATATGTTTCTGGGTCTAATGTACAACAAAGAAAGTAAAAAATTATGGCAATAATGAACACTCCAGGTAACCATCTTTACCTCAGATTTTGGTTGATCAATTTGGTCCTTCAAAAGAAGAAAAGCAAAATAAAAGCAAAAAAAAAAGTATATGGGAACAACAATATGCCGCCTATGTAATAACCAGGCGTGGTTTCAATAAGCTAACAACAACCACCATACAAGTATACATCAGAGATACCCAGCCATCAATAGCCAAAATGAGTTGATGTAACAAACATGTTTTTAATTTAGCACTTAGCACTTTAGACTTAAGAGCCCTAATAACCAGCACGTGTTATCAGCATTTACCTCTTAATGCACGAACGGCAAAATTATAGATAGCTAAGTAGAACACTAACAAGTTCGTAATTTGATCTATTCACTCAAGAACTCCATATGCCAAAATCCTATATTCATGTATTATACAATTAGAATATGATCAATATAGGAGTTTACGAGTATTACAATGATGTGGTAATACACGTAGAGACGTACTTATCATTATAACGGTGATAAAGGTTATTTGTTGCATGTATTTATAAGAAAAATCATCAAAAAGCTAGTTTTACCATTAAGGATTAAAATATGTAAAAACTTTAATTGACGATTGTACATGATCATGAGGTGACCACACTGTTGCAAGATATATTTATATATATTTTTTCTATGTCTATTTGCCGGTTCACTCATGTGGTTTCGCACAATAGGCATTAGCCACCGTAAAAATGAAGGGTTGCTTTACTACCGCGTCATGTGATCAAGGCTCATCGAGCAGAAACGCGTCATGCTGAACGAGCAATAAAGGAACTTTTGCACAAATTCTGAGGTCCGTCTCCGTCTGTGACATTACTGCGGTGAAGTGACAGAGTCATTGAATATATATATATATATATATATATATATATATACACAAACACACATATACACACACATATATATATATTTACATATATATAAATTTAAATATAGAAAATATTCCTCTGAATCCTTCTTTTCACATTTTTCAGCCCAGGTGCAATCATAAAAACAACCCCAAGAGGGCCTTCCACTCCAGATGAAGAGTATTGAGCTCCAGCTAGGAGTGCTATAAAAATATGGTAAGTTCTCCTGGGGTCATGGATTCAATGACCCAGGATACTTACTGTTTTTTTGTAATTTTGCTGGTGGGTTGCTGCATTTCCCGCAGCCCCCCCCACCCACAACCTTGAACATGTGTTTAGTGGTATCCCGTCCCTCCCTCTCCTAATGGCACCACTATTGAAAAATGATGTTATCTGAAAATACCCTTGGGCATTGTGGAGTACTCCTTGATAGGAACACTGATAAATAAATCAGTCGGACCTCATTTTTTTCTCCTCCTTTAGGGCTGGGGCTGGTGCCCTAGGGCACCACTCACTCCTGTAAGAGGCTCCATTTCACAAGGCCCCGCGGGAGCACGCATAACCCAGTCCATTATTTTTGTTGGAAGCTGTGGTGGGGAGCCTCGGAGCCCCACACCACTCCCCTTTTTATTTATACAGCCCTAGGGTATGGGGTCCCCGGGCCTTCTGAGAGGCTTGGGGAGGCAGGCCACATGTCACCCCGCCCCCTAAATAATAAATGTGCTACACCAGGGCCCTAACCTACCCAGGGGGTGTGTTTTTTTTTATTTAAGTGGGAGGCTGTGCATTTTTATTTATATTACCGTGGACTTGAGTATCCTCATGCAAATTCGAGGCAAACACGTGTTGGCCGAGGCGGGATACCCCTAGGATCCCACCAGCAGGAGGGGGTTAGGGTATCCTTTTTCTTAGGACGCAAACTGAGTCCTGAGTCCCAAGATGGCTAAAGCCACATTCTTGCTGACATTGTGGAAGCCATTAGATCGGTTCATGCCTTGGATCCTCCTCAGCTGTGTGAAATGTGTAAAGCTTTTCAGCCTTAATTTCCCCAAAACTACTAAAGCTTCAGGTTTCTGCCAAGTTTGGTGTAAATCCATTCAGCAATTTGAGCTTAAGCTGTATCTAAAGCCTCTATGGAAAAATGAATGGGGAAAATGTGTTTTGCCCCCCACCTCCATTTGTTCTCATTCACCGTTTGACTGATCACCCCAAACCTTTCCATGCACAAACTAGCCAAAAAAGAGCACTTTTTCTGAAAGTTTTGTGGAGATTTGTCAAACAGAGCCAAAGTTATTAGTGATGCAAACAAAGGCATTCCCCATGGAAACACGATCCTTACTATAACAACGAAAGGTGACTGCCACTGGGTAAAATAGATCAAATCCTGAGCATTCTAAACAAAATCAGGGGGCACAGAAGCAGCTTCTACAATCTCTGTGAATAACCACTGTGAATTGTTTATTCAGCAGTTTATTCATAAAAGCTGAAAACCTAAATTACAATCGGGGCCCATTTGTTATAACGTTTTCCCATTTCTTAAACCAGAATTCATTTTTTAAGGAAGCAAAGACTGTTCTATATCAAACCCAGTGTAGTCCAGTATTGCAGTTACCATTTTCAAACCATTTGTGCCTGTGTGAAATAAAGAACTGTTTTCATGCTAACTGCACCACAAAAAACAAGTAATATAAAGTAAATCACAGGTAATGTGCATATATGGTCCAATCTTGCCATCATTGGTTTCAGGTGATTTTTACATATAGAAGCAAATTCATATCGTCAGAATCATTTGATGGCAATTGGGCAATATTGTTTAGAGTAATGGTAGTATACACTTCTATTAAATATGTGCAATGCTATATATTAGTAGAAGCGTACTACTGGTATATGTTTATAGCAGCGTATATTTAGCTATTGGGTATAAGTAGTAGTAGGAGTATTGTTTGTAGCGTATAAAAAGTTAATTCAGGGGCGTGGCTAAGCGCCCAAGACGGATGGGCGCATCGGGGTGAGGCTCCGATCTCAACGGGGACTCTTGGCGGCTCCAGCCTTCCCCTAACGCCATGCTGCACCGCAAACGATAGCGGAACACTCCAGGCACCACAACAATACCTCGCTGCTCTCCGGCTCCTCGTCCTCGCCCGGCAGCCTCAATTCTGCTTCGGTCGCGGCTCTGACATCGCCGCGACCGCCATTTTGATGCCTCTGCCGGCGCCTCTCTGAAGAGCGCGTTTACTGCGCATTTTGCCTGTTGCAGCGGGCGTACTTCAACCAAACAGCCCAAAATTGCAGGAAATGACGGCGCTTCGCTAATACAATGAAAGGTGACTTTATTTTTTTTATGGAACTGTTTTTTCCGGTTTTATTCGATTTTTAGCTATTTCCTCAGCTTTGGCGGCCATTTTGCGCTATCTACTATCTTTATTGATTTGCCATCTCTGATATTCACTTGGTTTTCCTCAGACTGCGCATATTTCCTTTTCATTTTTTGGCATATCCTGGATTTCACTCCACCTCCTCCTATAATTGACTTTGTTGATCTTTCCTCACTCCTGTGGTGTTTATCTGCTCTATTCGCTTCTGAGGATCTCTCTTCACTGGCGTTACCATGGCGGAGGGTCCTGGCAAAACCCCTAAACGCAACTTTGTTAAAAATTCAAAGCTATTTACCGCGTTGGCTCAATTAGAAGCCTCTACGGGCTCCTCCAGTGGCGAATCTTCTCTCAATATAGACGCCCCCCTCCTGTCAGGAACGAGAACTACTCCTAAGAGGTTGAAACAAAATCCTCCGTCTCCCCCAAAGTCACCATCTGCTGTTTCCATGGAGCTTCTCCTTGAGGAAATACGAGCATTACGCCCCTTTATGGAGGAGACCAATTCGAAGCTTCAAATTTTGACTGACAACTGGTCGTTAATGGACACCAGAGTCTCTGCTGTGGAAAAGACTGTGTCAACTCTCCAGGAAGCTGCTACCAAGTCGGTGCATATGGATGTAAGGCTCACAACCCTCCAGAGGCAGGTGGAGGACCTTGAAAACAGAAATAGGCGCAATAATCTTCGTCTCTACGGCCTGAAGGAAGGTTGCGAGGGGACTGACGCCATCGCCTTCTTCAAGTCCTTCTTGCCCAAGCTCCTGCATCTTCCTGAAGGCACTTCTCTCAACATACAGCGCGCACACAGGCTGGGTAGAGCTCCTTCCAGTATTTCTCCTGAGACAAAGCCAAGAGGCGTCATAATGTACTTTCTTGAGTATACAGATCTGCTGAAGGTTCTTTTCGCAGCTAAAGCGATACCTCATCTGAAATGGTCGGATTCCACCTTGTTTATTGCCCAGGATTATGCCAAAGCTACTGCCTCTCGCCGCAAAGCATTTCTTGACATGAGAGCGGAACTGCGATCCATTGGAGCCAAATATGGACTTTTTCACCCTTGTCTATTCAAAGTCACTTACAACAAAAAGTTAATTCAATGCATCCTCTTAACTACCACTTAAATTTACATACGAACCCATGTTTTCCAATAACCCAAACCACAAAATACATTAACAGTCAAACCATTGATCATTGAGGATGAGAAGAGAGACCCACCACCTGAAGAGTTATCCTGCAATGATGTGAAAAAGCAGTGACATCTCCTTTATTTTCAAACATAATCACATGCTCACAGTGGCACATATATGCTCTAAAACTACAACTAATAAATGCTTTTGTTCCAGTTTCACTATTTGCATCTAAAAAAACATCCTTCCATTAACTGGAATGATGTGCCGATGAAGATGTTAAATAATATTCCACGAAGCGTTGCAGTTTCTGTACACTTAACGTAAATTCTGTAAAAACTATTTTAGACAAAGGTTCATCGTGTTTACTTGCACAAGAGCTAAAGTAAATGCTTAATGTAGCAGGTTTCCAAACATTACAAAGTGCTGTGCGGGGTATTCAGTGTCCATTTTATTTAACATTTTATAGAGTAACTCTACCTACCTAAGACAGGCACTAGTATGATTTACCTAAGAAACGATGGGTGGAACCCTAGATCTCAAATAATGTGATGACCAGAACCTCTTTACAATAACATAGGGGACTAAGAACAATACATGGCAATTGGCATCAAAGGAAAAGCAGAAACATCCAGGTAGAGTGTTTTGTGAGAGGAAAGGGATACTAGTGAAAGCTGTAGGGAAGTGTGATAACAAAGGAGAAAGAGAAAGAGTCCTATTTTTGTTGAAACATGTTTAGCAGATGAGGAGAATGGAGAGGATCAGGAGAGAATGAAAACAAGGAAAGGGGGTTGGCAGATCAAACAGTTTTTAAACGTCGGTTTTTAGATTACAGCGAAATTAAAGGAGGTCTTCAAGGCATCTGAAGTCTGTCGCTAGGGAGCTCCAGAAAATGTAGCAACACCAGTGAAGACATGGATTGAAGCTGAGAGACATTTGGACTTGTTGGTTTTAAGTCTACAGATCTTTCTTCCCGAGGCTTTCCGATCCCGCTGAGATGTGAAAGGCAGCTGACCACTAGGCCGGCATTTGTATGTGAACTGATTTGAACATGATGCAGCCAGGTTTGGATTTAATTCTGGATTCAAGTGGAAGCCAGGGTAAACCAAAATAAATATGTGTGATGTGCGTGAATTTTTCAGCAGAGTTCATTAAAGCGTTCAGGGGAGCCATGGTTGACGCGACTGTCAGAGTTGAGTTGTTTTAATTCAGCTATGTGATGATGAGACTATGAGAAAATCTTTGGGTTAGAGCAAGAGGGTTTGGATTTTCTTAATGTAGAGACACTTTGCTCTTGCTAACTTTAATGTGAAGTTGATGTGTGATGACACAGGTGGAAGTCTAGCTAGATATACAGATACTTTACTTCGTGGGTGGGAGTACCGCAGAAGTCAGCATAGGGCAGTATCAATAGCTATTTGCAGTTAAATTTGTATTCATGTGGTGGCCAGAGAGGATAAACTCAGTCTTGGCAGAGTTAAGTTTTAGAGTTTGAAAATGTATAATATCAAAACGCAAACAAAATAAATGGAGGAGATTTTGAGATCCATTTGGGTGTCGTTGATATATTGGTGGATTGTGACACTTGAATTTTCTAGTCAGGCTCTCAATGGTGCCATATATAAATTAAACAAAGTAGGGGTCGGGATGTAACATTGAAGAATACCACTAGAAACGAGTGTTAGGTCTGTAACAAAATTTAAAAGCTTCACTTGTTGTTTGCAGTTAGTTAAGAATGATGTAAACTAATCAAGAACTTTAAATTTGAAGGCCAGAGAATTCTCCAGGGTCCTCTAATTTATTCTGGGAATAAAGTTATTTACAAATCGAACAGGAACCATGGTCGGTATCTAAAAAACATTAACCAAACCTGCACATTATTTTCTAAAAGAATTTAAAGCAAAGCTATTAAGATGCCGCAATCGCTAAACCAAGGATGCACGCGTTCAGTCCTTGCCCATGGAAACAAGTCAACACGTGGTAAAGCAACAGTTCAAATCTCCTTTTTTTAGCAAACTAAAAGAAACCAAGTGTAGTATTCAGGAACTGTACGAAGACAAACACCAAAGACTAATTCTGCGAAGGAACAAAAAACTTCCTAATGCAATCATCATTTATTTAAAGTATAATAGAAGGTCAAGTAAGCACCTCATATTTAGACAAGTCTTGTTCTTGATAAAATGTGAGTTTCTGTCTAATACAAAACGTGTGTTCATGAAAACAGTATGTCTCCATAAAAGACATCTGTTAGACCTGGCAACCATGGTATGGTTACCTCAACATTCTGCCTTCAAACCTCCTGTTTTTGCCGTCTTCATTTATGCTGGACTTACGATTCTGCACACTTCACCAAAGCTAACCAGTGCTTAAGTGCTTGTGCTCTTTTTCTAAAACGCAGAAACATTGTCTTATCCCCAATTGGCATATTTAATTTACTTAAAAGTCGCAAGTAATGTGCACTACCTGTGGCCAGGGCCTTTAAATTAAATGCTACCAGTGAACCTGCAGCACTGATTGTGCCACTCACTTAAGTAACCCTTTAAACACCACCATTGCAGAGCCTGTGTGTGCAGTTCAAACTGCATGTCGACCAGGCATGTTAAACCTCTAGCCAGGACCAAACCTTCCTTTTTAAAACATATGTCACCCCAAGGGTGGGCCCCAGACAGCCCAGAGGGCAGGGTGCAATGCATTTAAAAGGTAGGACATGTACCTTTAAGTTTAACATGTCCTGGTAGTAGAAAAAAACCTCATATTTATTTTTCACTCATATCTCACATAGTGTAATTTCCAAATGGGAAGAAATAATTGGTTCAAGTTTGTTATCTCTGGAACCCTGATTTAAAATAAAAACATATGGTGAAGTCAGATTTAAATTACAATTCTGAAAATGTTACTTTTAGAAAGTGGGCATTTTCTTGCCTTAGCCATTTGGTGTCTCTTATCACATGTCTGGGTTTAGTTGGCAGTTGGGCTTTATGTATTCCACCTAGACAGTCACACAGAATGGGAGCATCGGTGTGTCTTGATGGCCCATCCTTGCATGATAGGAGGGAGGAGCTTGGAGCAGCCTCACTTACACCTGAATAGGTTGTGTCCTGTCCCCACACAAAGGGCTGCACAACCTCTGTTGTGAGTCTGGAGCCAGGGCAGGAAGGCAGGACATTTGTGCACT
This sequence comes from Lissotriton vulgaris, assembly GCF_964263255.1. Classification (NCBI taxonomy): domain Eukaryota; kingdom Metazoa; phylum Chordata; class Amphibia; order Caudata; family Salamandridae; genus Lissotriton; species Lissotriton vulgaris. The sequence continues at coordinate 1,074,062,853 of NC_141689.1, read as the reverse complement.
TCAAAGGTATCTCTTTGAAGACCCCCCCACTTCAAAGGCACCACTGGGTATAAGTACTGGACCTCAGACACCACCTCTTCATTACAGTTCTGGACCTGTGGATAATCTGCCTTGAAGAGGACTGATGTGCTGCTGAAAGGACTGCCACTCAGCTGGACTGCTACTTTGCTCGACTCCTGCTTTGCTGAGTGGTACTGCTACCAGCTGTGCTCTTGTCTGGGTGAGAAGGACAGGACCTACATCTCTTGAACCCATAACTCAGAGTGACTACAAGGGCTAGATTGCTGGCCTCCTAGTCTGAAGCCTCGGGGAAATATCAGGCTTTCAACTACCTTGCATTTGCACCTGGACTTTGCCATCTGTGAGTCTACCCTGCCAAGTGGTGCTACTCCAGACCTGGATCCTTGGAAATGAGCCTAAGGTGCTTGCCAGCGGTACCAAAGCATCTCCTCTGCTGAGTGGTGCATCCTTTAGTTGAAAAAATAACAGTTGATGGACAGAATGCAGAACAATGGCATACATTCACCCCAGTAGAGAGATCTGGGCCTAAATCCATCGTTTTTGTACTCCACACCACCCCAGTTCAGAAATGGCCATATGCAAATCAGCCTTGACCCTGTGCCTCATGGGAACAGTCCAGCCCGAACTGCCAAGCCAGGTCTTTCCTGGACCGGAATCAAGCATCCTAGGACCGGTTTCTGGCTATCAGCCGTCTTCAGCCAGGATAGCTTGACTCCAGTGGTGTGGAGAGCATGGGGCTCACGTCTGAGCATACCCATCCCACTCGGGGTGACGAATGCAAAAATAACAGTTGATGGACAGAATGCAGAACAATGTCATACATTCACCCTAGTACAGAGATTTGGGCCTAAATTCATCGTTTTTTTGCACTCCACACCACCCAGTCCAGACATGGCCATATGCAAATCAGCCTTGACCCTGTGCCTCATGGGAACAGTCCAGCCCGAACTGCCAAGCCATGTCTTTCCTGGGCCGGAATCTAGCCTCCTAGGACCGGATTCTGGCTATCAGCCGTCTTCAGCCAGGATAGCTTGACTCCAGTGGTGTGGAGAGCATGGGACTCACGTCTGAGCATACCCATCCCACTCGGGGTGACAAATGCAAAAAAAACAGTTGATGGACAGAATGCAGAACAATGTCATACATTCACCCCAGAACAGAGATCTGGGCCTAAATCCATCGTTTATTTGCACTCCACACCACCCCAATTCAGACATGGCCATATGCAAGTCAGCCTTGACCCTGTGCCTCATGGGAACAGTCCAGCCCGAACTGCCAAGCCATGTCTTTCCTGGACCGGAATTAAGCCTCCTAGGACCGGTTTCTGGCTACCAGCCGTCTTCAGCCAGGAAAGCTTGACTCCAGTGGTGTGGAGAGCATTGGACTCACGTCTGAGCATACCCATCCCACTCGAGGTGACAAATGCAAAAATAACAGTCGATGGACAGAATGCAGAACAATGTCATACATTCACCCCAGTACAGAGATCTGGGCCTAAATCCATCGTTTTTTTGCACTCCACACCACCCCAGTTCAGACATGGCCATATGCAAATCAGAAGCACTAAAATAGGGGTATAGGGCCAAGATAGCAGCACTTTATCCAATGTTTTACGGTACAGTTAGTTTGTTGTGGGTGCTAAGAACCTGAAGTCATATACCCCTAGACTCCCAACATTACTACAATCCAACACAATGGTTCAGCACCCCACACAATGTACAATTGACAATAGTAGTCAAAACAATAATCAAGAAAAACAATTCAGTAGGACTTAAAGTTTTTATTCAAAGTCTTCAAGTAAAAAATGTAGCCAACGCGTTTCGTCCGAAGGACTTCTTCAGGGCGAAAGATATTGAGGACGTTTGTCGATTGGTTTTCTCTCAAGACTTTTATATTCAGAGCCTCAGATGTACGTGGCATTAATAGCCTTATTATAAAGGACAGCAGTCAAATCCTTTCTCTCAAGACTTTTATATTCAGAGCTTCAGGTGTACGTGGCATTAATAGCCTTATTATAAAGGACAGCAGTCAAATCCTTCTATACATCTTAGTAGATAGGCCGTCAGAAAAGTTTTTTTCATTATCCACAACCCATTTGTATGGTGTCCGTGATTATCTTGTTTTGAACCACGAACAGCGTGTGCGTTCTCCCTCGGTCCCGGTCTCGAGTTTGTAGTTATATGGATAGTGAAAAAAACTTTTATAGGCATTTCTGAGAGCTTTTGTTCACCATGTAGTAAGTAATGTCACGTTGAGGAGGAGGTAATTTAGAAATCCAGCTGCAGTAGGAATTACAAATAAAATTAGAGCGCAGAGAAGAGAAATATGTATTTAACTTTGCGTGTGATTGTTCCTGAAAAATGAGAGGTGTACCATTTTAACAGTGTGTCCCTACCGTCAAAATATAATTAAAGGGTATTCAGCAGAATTTTGGTATTGAAAGCGGAGGACAGGTCGAAAATGACAACTAAGCCAGTATCTACCATAACCAGCATCATGAGTACATCATATATTACATATATATAGTTGCGTTGTGCGCTTCTAAAGGTTGACAGATAATCAATCAGCAGATCATTTTTTAAAAAGGGGACTGAAGTTTTCTAGAAATATAAGTTCATAAAGAAGCGTTGAACTGTGATTGGCAAAAGAAATATAGAGGTCAGTTGGTTCAGTATTTGGTTTCTTTTGAAGTGTTTACTTAGTCTTTCCACTGCCATTGTGGAGTTCTATCTGCTGTTAAAAAGTTCATGGTTGTAAACCGCTGGAGAAGTTGCTGTTTACACCTTTTTGGCATGGTGTCCTTGAATCGGGATGGCAGCATAACCACAGGACTTTGTGGTTGCTTAGAAAGAGCAAAGAAAGGACATCAGGAAGTTGGAAATCTTTGAGTTAGTGGGAATAGGTCTGTGGAAAAGTGACATGTGAGAATAACTTGACTATTGTTCAGTTCTTTGTTGGAAGAAAGCTCCCAAGCGTGTGTGGTCGAACTAGATTAATGCTTGATCTGTTCAAAAACCTTTCAAGGCCAAGATACCATTATATCATCCATGTGAGCAGTGGATTCCTTTGAAGAAAACTGCTTACAAACTCTATGGTTTCAGTTATGCACTTTGTAGCAAAACCACCACATCCCAGGTGTCCTCCCACAGTCTCTGGGTTTGGGTCAGCTCCCAATGCTATATCATTACTCCAGGAATTTGTTTCTGTGATAAAGAGTTCACAAACATAATGACAAAACATTCAAGTCATAGCAGCTGATCTGATCAAGGGGGTTCACAACCACTTTGCAAACGATCCTCTTGGCCAGATAGATAAATAAACTGCTGATAATCTGGAAGAGAGCAACATATCCTCTGGGACTTAAAATGGCAAATGCAGAAGAGGAGGGTCAGAAATGGATATGAAATGAAATTGAGATTGCTAAGGCGTACCCGTAGGTGTCTAGGCACTGAGCTCCCAGTTGGTAACAGAGGTAGTGAGTAAAAGGCAAAACGTGGAGGAGTGTGGCTCACTGATTGGCTTGGTAGTTTAGTCTGCCCTGTTCCCATGATGCACTGGGCCAGGGACAGACTGATTTGCATATGGCCAGGTTCTGAGCTGGGATGGGGCAGTGAGATAAATAACGGTGATGGATCAAGCCCTGATCTTTGGACTGGGTAAGAGTGGTCTGTTTAACTCAGACACTCTGTTCATCACCACCCCCTTTTTAGGGCTCGCACTGCGACGCAATCGCGAAAGCGATTGTCGCAGTGGAGTCCTATTGCAATCATTCTGGCTTTCAAGGACTAACGAGGTTTAGGACAACAGACTGGCACGCGCACGCACGCAGCCTGACGGAATCGGATCAGGTCGCGCTCCGATTCCGGCAGGCTGTTCACAACACATGCACACGCAGGCAGGCGCACACACAACACACACACAGAGACAGACAGACGCACACACACAACACACACATACAGCCGCACGCAACCGCCTTCACCCCCACTCACCTCCACTCACCAGGCTCTTTCAGCGTGTTCTGTGTCCCCAGCGCTGGTCTTCACCCGGGCACCCGGGCCCCCTCCTGGGACCCGGGACTTCAGATTCCTGCACTCTGCTTTGGCGCCGGGGGCGCGCATGCGAGGACAGCCCCCGCCCTCTCACTGTAAACCCGGGCTGCTTTCACTGGTCACGTGCCCGTAGCCACGACAACACGGCGCGCTCGCGCGGACCCCGAGAAGGAGCAGAGAAGCGGCTGGCAAGCGGTATCCCGAGCGGAGGACCGGAGCAGCCTACATAACTGAGTGGCGTAGCTAGGGGGGTGCGGGGGGTCGGGACGCCCATTGCGGCCTTTATAATTTATTTGGGACCTGGAACGATCGAACACAGTTTCCCCACTCCTCCCCAAATACATTATAATGGCGGCCGCGGCCGCAACGAGCCTCCAGTGCCGCGGCCGGGCCCAGTAGACAGTAAAAGTGCATGGGGACAGAGTTCACTTTGCCAATGGCCTGTCTTAAAACGTCTCTGCTTCCTGCCGCTTAATTTTACCCCCCCCCCATTATCTCATTATCTGCATGCCTCACGCGCCTCCGCAGAGAAAGTGACAGTCAGGTAATATTTCGTATCTCTGACATCGCAGAGATGATTTTCGTACCTCTGTAATCCCCTTTGGCAGTCCTGTCATTCAAGTATAACGCAGTCGATGCTGCTATCAGTCAACCGTGGGCGTGGCACACCATGGGGGCCGGGATTAATTATCCGGATGTGCCGGGCGGCGGTAGAGTTTGCCATCATGTCCGGAGGAAGTCAGAGGAAGTGGCGGCAGTAGAGGCGGGGGACTCATTTGAGTCAGTGGAGTACTACATGAGACTCGAGTCTCTCATGGCTGCCACCGCGCAAAAGAGCATGATCGATTGCGGGGGCAAGCAGGAAATTCTGATATGAAAAGTAAGTGTGCCATCGATGTGCACTCTGCCTCCAGTCCAGTCTTCACCCCAGGCTGCTGGCACTCGACTCGTCCGGTCTCGGCCATCGACTCGAGTGCCAGCAGCCTGGGGTCAAGCCTGGAGGCAGGCAGAGTGCACATCAATGGCACACTTACTTTTCAAATCAGAATTTCCTGCTCGCCCGGCCTCCAAGATTTCATTGCCCCCCTGTGCCAAATTAGATAATTACAGGAGGAGTTCGGTGGCCGGCCTGTCACCTCCTGACCTCGACACTTCCTGCCTTTTTATTAGTCTCTGTTGTGGAGGATCTCTGAAGGTTGTGTCCCACACAGTGTGAGTCTGAGAGTAGGTGCTGTGTGTCTTTAAAAGGCACAACAAGCACGGCTCTCGAGACAACAGTGCCATTTAGCAGAATATATCACGGCCATCACTACCTGAAATGTGTCCAGATTGCCAGCAGCTGCCTGCGTCCAAGGAGTGTGACAGACTCGGGACCCATCCCCAGCAGTCTTTAGATTTTCCGCTGCAGCACTGTGACTCGTTAAACTTGGTAAGAGTAAAACATGAAAGCTGCTGCCATTTTAAATGTTCATGCTAAGGTCAGATTTGAAGTTTTATTAGATAGCTGCCAAGGTTTTAGATTGCTACGTGTGACATTTTCATAATTTTAGTAAAATTTTTGATATGTATATGTTTCCTTCATCTTCATTGCTTGATTTTGCTCGCAAAAAGTGTCACTCATATTTGTTGAAATGTCACTCATAATTGCACTACAATTATAACAATGTCACACATAGCAATCTGAAACCTTGGCAGCTATGCTTTGGGTGGAAGCCGTGAGGCGTGAGCGCCAGTTTCATGTCACTGCACAATATCGCCAGTTTTCACCACACCATAGGATCTTGGGGAACTGTCTGCCACTTTTTTGCAGGCTCCTCAGTGGGAGATGTGCAGGGTGGTGAGGAACCGGGCATCAGTTACAGCATCTCACCAATGGTTTAAACCCCAGTAGTTTGTCCGAAAAGTGAAACCAATGGCATGTTTAGAGCGAGGATTCCCAGCTGACATTTGAAAAAGCCATGCGTAATATTAAACATCCTATTAAAAAGTTAATTTATACCCAAAATAACTTTGTAGCAACATTAGGATAATGAAAGACTGGGCCAAAAAATAATAATCTTACCTATACCATGCATTTTGCATGCAGCTTTTTGATAACAGTCCAAAGGAGACTGCTATATTAGGATTGTAACTTATGAACTGCAAATGACAAAAGGATTTCTGTGACCAAAGCAGTAGCCCATTGATCTATGCACATAAAATACAGTTCTGTGATCTGTATGATACATGTTCTCTGCAGCACGGACGCTAACCCTCTGAGTTACTTTATGATGACTCAAAAACTGCCTCTAGACACAACCCTGATCTCTCTCAGCAGAAACATTAATCACCAGACTTATCTTTACTTTTTTATTGTAGCCTGAAAACTACTGAACACACAAGCAACTATCCAGCAGGTGCTTTTAAACCATAAGTTACTGCTATTATTTCCAAACACAGCGCCCCCTGTGGTCAGCGCCTGGTGCACTGCCTAGGAGGCAGAAGGTGGAGAGATGCAGAAGGAGGCGCCATACAAATGTATTTGCCTTTGCTTTGTTACAATATGGGGCGGAAAATAAAACGCACCGGGCCCTTTTTTGAAATGTGACTTAGCATTAAAGATGTGCTGACTTTTCACAATTTAAATGAAAATAGACCAGTGCTTTAATTAAATACCCCCTCTCCCATTTGTGATAAAGTTACTGGGAAAGCTTTCAAGTGCTCACCGTCCTTTTTCCCCAGCAAACCCCCTCCCCCCGAGGGGCAGCAATCTGAGGGATAGCCCATTTGTTGCAGCTTTATATAGCACCAAATAGATCCAAAGGTAATGTACACTGGTCCCTCTCACCCACTTCTTGTGGCGAGGTTAATGCATACTCGAATTTTATTTTGGTGTGATTACTTTCAAACCTTCCCCCGTCCCATTGCTGTTTTCAATGCCATCATCCACCTTCCCATTATTGTTTTAAACCCCTCACCCCGCCACTATTTCCAGTTCTCCCCCACTATCCCTCTGTGGCTTTCTCAATTCACCCCCACCCCTCCTGCTGTTGCTTTTAAATCCCCAAAACCCTCCAGTTGTTTCTGTCAGACCTTCCCCTCCTACCTCGCCAGAAAAAACATCACCCGCTAGCCATCCCACCAGATTGCCTTTGACAATGCTTCTTTACTTAGATTTCTGCCGTGCTGCGCTTGGGCAATATGCATTTCTGAGAATGACAGTCCGGCAACTAGCCCAGAGCCTGCTCGGAGTAAATAAATACAAGTAAGAGTTAGAGTCCTAAACAGCACGGACAGTGTGACTGACTCGAGACGGGGTGCTGCAGTTCCTCAATGCTACTGTCGGTCAGACCAGAACATGTGCGCGTGGGACAGCAATGCACCGGACTTGTTCATAAAGCTCTTTGCCACCGTCCCATATCTTTGTAAACCGGCTTTGCTGCATGAAGTGACTGTTCTGCATGCCGAAACCTAAAACCCACGTGCCTTTATTATTTATCGCTCTCTCTCCTTTATTGTTATTTATCTCTCCCTCCCTCTCGTTTATTTATCTCTCTCTCTCCTTTATTGTTCTTTATATATATCTCTCTCTCTCCTTTATTGTTATTGATTTGGACTGATCAAAGTGAACAACACTGCTGGAGTCCTGCTCACACGTTGTCATTGGTGCCTGAATCTTGTTTCCCGTGGGTCTCAGCCGGTCGGTCATCCCTTTGTTTTGAATCTGTGCTTTGTACATATGGATGCTGACAAAAAGGGGAGGTTCACAATAGGCTGCAGCATCACAGTCATGTGTTTTGTCTTGTTTTGGGTAATTACAACATGACTGTGGGCTCCGTCACTGCTCATGCGTCCACGTAGCAAGACTAATAAGCATTTGCAATCCAATAGGTCTCGCATTACTGAAAGTTTGAGCTATTGGCGTTGCATCATTATTTGCAATGCCAGTAGCTCAAACTTTAACTACTGCGAGACCTATTGCATTGCAAATGCTTGTTGTAAATCGTTTTTGGCCACTATAGGTGTGGCAGGGTATACTCAGACATGAGTCCCTTTCTCACTGCTCCATCAGGATTCAAGCAAGCCGGGCCGAAGAAGGCTGAAATGCCAGAAACCGGTCCCCGGTAGCTTGTCTCCTTTCTGGTGAAGAATTGGCTTGGTAGTTTAGTCTGCCCTGTTCCCATGATGCACTGGGCCAGGGACAGACTGATTTGCATATAGCCAGGTTCTGAGCTGGGATGGGGCAGTGAGATAAATAACGGTGATGGATCAAGCCCTGATCTTTGGACTGGGTAAGAGTGGTCTGTTTAACTAAGACACTCTGTTCATCACCACCCCCTTTTTGTAAATCGTTTTTGGCCACTATAGGTGTGGCAGGGTATACTCAGACATGAGTCCCTTTCTCACTGCTCCATCAGGATTCAAGCAAGCCGGGCCGAAGAAGGCTGAAATGCCAGAAACCGGTCCCCGGTAGCTTGTCTCCTTTCTGGTGAAGAATTGGCTTGGTAGTTTAGTCTGCCCTGTTCCCATGATGCACTGGGCCAGGGACAGACTGATTTGCATATAGCCAGGTTCTGAGCTGGGATGGGGCAGTGAGATAAATAACGGTGATGGATCAAGCCCTGATCTTTGGACTGGGTAAGAGTGGTCTGTTTAACTCAGACACTCTGTTCATCACCACCCCCTTTTTGTAAATCACTGATTAGAGCGGCAGACCCTGATGCAGAGGTCTGGCCCGGGACCAGGGTTCAATTCCCGACGCGGCAGGGTCCTGAGCCCAAAAATGTCCACGGACTTGATAATTCTCGCCTCGGTGCCTACTCTAATCATGGGGTCCCACGCTGCAACTCTGGGCAATAGCTTGCTTAATCTCCACTATGGCGGCCCACCCGCTGCGGGATGCCTGGCTTTCACCTTGGGGATGCCCAGTAGGGGTTATCTCACAGGGAAAAAGCCAGGACGGGTTCCCAAGGCAAGCGCCTTGATGCCTTCGGGTGATACGTGCGCTATATAAGTCGCAATACATACAACAACATGTATGGAATAAGGTAGGTGTTGTACTAATTATTAAACAGCCAAGTTTTTAGGGCTTTACAAAAGATAGTCAGATTTTCTGTGATTTTTAGTTTAAGAGGCATCAAGTTCCAAAGTTTGGCGGTGGCCGCTGCAAAACTCTTGTCTCCGCAAGCGGCTCTTTTGATTTTAGGTACAACCAGATTGGCCTGGGATGACGATCTTAAAATTCTAGGAGGGGTGTATCGATGAAAGAGCTGTCTGATGGATTCTGGGCCATCAAAATGAAGGGCCTTAAAAGCTATACACAGAGACTTGAACATTACCCGCTTCTTCACCAGGAGCCAGTGAAGTAAGGCGAGTGATTGGGAGACACACTGATGTTTTGGTATTCCTAAAAGCAATCTGGCAGCTGAATTGTGGACTATCTGCAGCTTATGCTGAGCTCTCTTGTGGCGGTCAAGAAAAGCCTATTACAGTAGTCTAGTTTAGAAAGAACTAGTGCAGTAATCACTGCTTTGCAAAGGTCCAAAGGAATGAAGGGAAAAACCTTCCTAAGTGATTTAAACATAAAGAAACAAGAAGAGGTGTTGGCATTAGTGTGTCCCACAAAGGAAAACTTTTAATCAAATTTGACTCCCAGATTTTTTACTTTGGAAACAGGAGTTGGGAGAACTTCCATTTCCTGAGGCCACCATTTGGGAGACCAAAATGAAGGGCAATTGCCGAAAAGTAGCACCTTGGTTTTGTCTGAATTTAATTTCAGACAATTGTTGGACATCCAGATCCCGATCTGTAGCATACAGTCGTGAAAGCATTCTACAGTTTTGTCAGGATCTTCAGTGACCAATACTACGATCTGGGTTTCGTCAGTGTGAGAGACAACTGTGAAGCCAAAACCTTTAATCAATGAAGCCAAAGAAGTGACATACAGATTAAAAAGAGCAGGGCTCAGTGCCGATCCCTGTGGTACATTACAGGGAAGAGTAAATGATGTTGATCTATGGCAGTTAGATTCCACAAACTGAACTCTGTCAGTGAGAAAGGATCTAAGTTGCTTGAGTGCAGTGCCCCTGACACCTAAATCAAACAGACTTTGATGAGAAGGTCATGATTAGCGGTGTCGAACGCAACCGAAAGATCTAACAAAATGAAGGCAGCGTTCCCTCCCTTTTCCAACGTAGTTCTTACCTACTACATACTCCGTATGGAATCGACCTTGATTACAGCCTTCATGTTGGTTCCTGAATCCAGCCGCTTATATTCCTAGATGAATAGGGAAAGCTCGGTGTTCATAGACTTCTCTACCATCTTGGCCCGGAAAAGGAAGCTAGGAGATTGGGCTGTAATTGCACGGATTATCAGCGTCCAGGTTCGGCTTTTTTATGATGGGGGAGAATTAATGGTATTTTCCATCTTTTGGATAAGTAACCTAGAAGGAACATCTGATTAAAAATCAGTAAGAGGTGGCCGGGCATAATGGCAGAGGCTTGCTGTAGCACTCTGGGTGGGCAAGGACCAAACGGCGAGCCTGAATTGATTAAACAAATCTATTACTTGACCAGTTGTAAGGTGGGAAAAAGCGGGAAAAATAGTGTTCATGAAGTAAGGTGCTTCAGATAGCTCACCATCTGAATTGGCAACTTCAGTAGTGTAGGTCCCATATTTGGAGCCATCAGATATCACCCACTGTAAATTGTTATTCATGCAAATCCCTCCTCACAGCTATGGTTTGCAGCGTAGACATTAATGATGGCCTCTACTTTGTCTTTAAAGATTATGGCAAGTTTATTGCAAAAGGAGGCATCCGTCTTGAGGTTTTTAGCCGGTGAGGGATTGCTCAGTTTGATCACTGTGGAGAAGAACTCTTTGGGGGTATTAATAGTCGAGTTAATTTTATTTATGACAAAGTTGGTTTTGGCCTTAATCAAGAGTTTTTTTGTAAAGAAGCAGCTCTGCTTTGTAGGCGACTTTGTCCTCTGCGCAACAATTAGACCTCCACTTCCTCTCTAACCTACACGATTGTTTGGCCAGCCGAAGATCTTCATCGAACCAGGGTTCAGAAGGTGTAGCACGATTTGTGTTCCTGTGTTTGGCGGGAGCTAGAACATCAATGGATGCACTGATCCATTAGTCGTGATCATCTATAGCTGAGTCTAGATCGGAGGAGACCGGTATATTAGATTGCCTTAAGACATTAGTAAACTGGCCTTCAGATATTTTATACCAGGGTCGGTAGCTAGGGGTAGGCGGATTCAAGGGCTCTTCGGGGCTGTGGCTCTCTAATTTAAGTTGAAACATCACTGCCTTATGGTCTGACCATGTAAGTGGTAAAGGAGAGGTGACCTGAATAAAAGGACAGTAGGAGAAAATGCAATCAAGGGTATGACCTCCAGAATGCTTGAGGTCTTGAACCAATTGCGACAGATCCAGAAGCGATAATGAGGCAATAAGGTCACAGGTCTCGGGTCCTCTTTTTTCTCCAGATGAAAGTTTAAATCACCAAGGATGGTGAAATCAGAGGAGTTAACTTATCCCATGGAGTATGATCCACATTTAAAAAAAGATTTCTGGGGGCAGAAGGTCTATATATAAGGGCACCATTAAATGAATAGTGGCTTGAAAGACTAATTTTAAAAGCCATGGTTACACAACCAGGATGAGATATGGGGTTGAACTAAACCTTAAATTTGTCCTTAATGAAAATTGCTAAACCTCCGCCTCTGTTCCCTATACGATCAGGCCTAATTAGAGAATAGCCAGGGGGGTGGCAGTAACCAAATCAGGGCCTGAGGCTGCATCTGCCTAGGTTTCGGTAACTATGGAATATTGATATTAACATTGGCTAGAAAATCAGCCATTTCCACAGCATTTTTTATTAGCGAGTGAGCATTCATCAGCGTTCATTTTATTGTTTCTGCTATGCTATATGGCAGGTTACAACTAACACAGTTGAACTAGTGACAACTGCTGACACATTTGCAAAGTACCTCAAGACACCATATGAACCTCGACTCAAATGAAAGTTTTGTACAAGCCCTAATTGGAAGGTGGAACAAATATTCAAGTGCCTCACGAGTAAGCTGGCAGAACTAACCCTCCATATACTATTTGGGGCAACAGAGATGGGTAAACAACCCCAGGACATTTGCAGAGGTACAATAATATAATTATACAGGCAAGGAAAACCTCCTTTTTTCTTTTTCAAAAATTTTTTGTAAAAGAGAAATTAAGTAAAAAATCTAAAGAAAACATTGTACACCAAATGAGTACTCCTAATCGAAGGTGCCATTATAAAGCGAAATATGCATAGCTCACTATGAGATCAGAGATAGCAATCAAACACTTGGAGGTCTGGAGGGAATATGGGGATATAAAAACAAAGAACAGTGAGAAAGGAAGCCTTGGTCTGAAGAGCCGGAACATATTAATTTATTTAGAGTTTTTATAGAGCGCAAACTTGACCGGTTAGGGTATCAGAGTACTTTACAGGAATCAGCAGTAGTAGTCAAAAGACTTGGAGCGGGGGGGGCTGGATACATAAGGGATAAATAAAAATAAGTAATTACATTTTACATTCACATTATATGAGAAACAAGGTCCCGGGGTCCGTGGTGTGATGCCCGGAGGTGCCGGGTGGATAGTGTCTGTGAACACCAAGGGGATGTAATAGACGGAAGTAGAGCAAGGTCTCTGGATAATTAGAAGGTAAAATTTAGGCAAGGAATTTGCCCATTAGGAAGGTTTTGGCATCTTTTTTTAAGTGAGCCAGTGAAGGGATCTCTTCTGATGGGGGTCGGGAATGAGTTCCGAAATCTTGGTGAGGCCCCAGAGAAGGCCCGATTGTAAGTTTTCCTTTTCTGAAAACGTGCAGGTTTGAGCAAGAGGTCTCTGGTGGTCTGGTTCCACTGGATATCACAAGTTTCTGGGCAAGATATGCAGGAGAGTTTGAGTATAATGCCTTGTGCGTAATACATGCCAATTTGAGTTGGATTCTGGCCTGTAGAGGAAGCCAGTTCAGAGCTTTCAGATGTGGTGAAATGAGGTTGAATTTCCTTGAGCCTGTTAGTAGTCTGGCGGCCGCATTGAGGCAGGCTTTTAAAGGTGCCAGGGAGGTCTTGGTTATACCCAAGAGGATAGAGCAGCCATATTCGAGTCTAGACAGGACTAGTGACTGGACCGCCATTTTTAGGTTGGGAGTATCAAGGAAAGGTTTCAGTATCTGTAGGTAGCTCAGGTGGAATCTGGCTGATTTGGCCATCGAGTTGATGTGGTCCTGCATGCTCAATTTACAGTCAAGGGTTATTCCAAGGGATTTGGCCGAGTCCATGATGGTCGGGGAACAGTTTAAGGCTGTTATGGCTTTTTTCCATACCAGAGTCTCAGGGTTGGTTTTGGGTGGGGAAATTAGTAGAAATTCTGCCTTCTTTGCGTTGCGTTTGGGTTGATTGGAGGAGAGCCATTGGACTGTCAATATCAGGGCTTTATGCAGGGAGAGAATCTCCTCGAGGGAGGAGATTTTGATGTAGATCTGGGTGTTGTCACCGTACATGTGGAAGGAGATATTTGCGGTAAGCGGTTTGAGGTAAAAGTTGAAGAGGGTGGGGGAAGGGTTGATCCATGGGGGACTCCAACCGTGACTGGAGAGGGAGCAGACAGGTTACCGTTAATTAGGAATCTCCCGAGACCGTTATGGAGGAAGGACCTAAACCATTCAAGAACAAAGCCATCCATTCCCATCCTGAGTTTGAGGCGTTCGAGTAGTATTTCATGGTTTATTGTGTTGAAGGCCGAGGATAGATCTAGGAGGACTAGGAGACAGGTTTTGCTTTGGTCAAGGGCTTGGAAGCACCATTCATGATGTTGAGAATGGTTGTTTCCGTGTGTAGTAACCACGCTACGCTGGTATGATGTAAACCAAGTAGGTTTATTCAGAAGTAAGTTAACAGGTGGTAAAAGTCTTGTAGATGGTAATTCACAACCCCACCAGGAGCAGCCTGCTAGCTGCTCAGCCTCTCTGACGAACTGTCACACCTCATCCAGTCACCCAGGCATTCTAGTGAAGGTCCACTCACCAACATTCCATACAGAGAACACACATACAGGCTGAGCAGCTAGAGTGAAGAAACATAGGGAATGAAACATCATGTGAGAATACTACATACCTCTTCACTAATGAACAGAAGAAAGAGTGAATGCACAACTATGAACATGCAACTAACTATAAGCAAAAATGTACATCATACATAAATAGTCCACATCCCAAAAATGAAGAGAACATCATGAAGAGGAAATGAACAATTTAAAACAGAGTCAAAAGCCCAGATCCAGGGATGATGGGAACACCGCACCACGAGAGGGAAAGGAACCCAAGCCAAGAAGGAAAGATGGCTACTGATTACAATATAACCATCCCCCTTCTCAAATACAGATGGTAATTCACAACCCCACCAGGGGCAGCCTGCTAGCTGCTAAGCCTCTCTGACCAACTGTCACACCTCATCCAGTCACCCAGGCATTCTAGTGAAGGTCCACTCACCAACATTCCATACAGAGGACACACATACAGGCTGAGCAGCTAGAGTGAAGAAACATAGGGAATGAAACATCACGTGAGAATACCACACCGTGCTGTGCCCAGGCCTGAAACCGGATTGGAAGTCATCTAGTAGGTGGAAGTTGGTGATGTTTTAGCTCAGCTGCTGTTGCACATACTTCTCCAGAACTTTAGCTAAGAGTGGGATGTTAGAGATAGGTCTAAACTTGTCAGGGGAGGCAGGGTCAAGAGCCGGCCTTTTTAAGGTGGATAGGACTTGGTCGGCTTTCAGAGAGTTGGGTATTGATAACTGAAGAAGGGAGGCGTTAATTATTGCAGTCCAGCTAGGAATGATGGATTGGGCGGCAGCAGCTAGGCAGAGGGGAGAGGGTCATTAAAGTGAGTGGTTGTTTGGTTTTAAAGTGGATAGGATTCTCGAGACGGAGTGTTCGTCATAGGTTTGGAAGTCGGTCCAGTACGCTTGGTTTTTGGGTGAAGCATGTAGAGGCGGCTCGGAGGGAGGCAGATCCGGAAGGGGTTAAGAGTAAAGTTGCGGATCTAAGTTCATTTCCTATGGGTGTGATTTTGTCAGAGAAAAAGGAGGAGAATTCCTCAGAGGATATTAGTGACTTGGGCCTTTCCTTCGATGTTTTGGCCAGTTTGTTGGATTGGTGTTTGACCAATTCGAAGAGTTTGCAGTGTCTGTTCTTGGCATTCCCCAGTTCAGCTCTTAAAAATTCTTTTTTAGAGTTGAGGATGTTCCTGTTGTAGGCATTTCTGGCCTGGCGGAGAAGTTTTAAATGTGCGGCTGAGGGTTGCTGTCTCCAGATTCTTTCTGACTGCCGGAGGGATTTCCTCTCGCTATTGAGGGACTCATTGAACCAGGGGTTTCTGTCTTTGGTTTGGGTTCTTTTTAGTTTTAGCGGTGCAAGGTCATAAAGAATGTTAGTTATAGTCACAGAATAATGATCATTGAGGTTACTGACCGTTGTGATATGCAGGTGGGGGGGGTCAGACTTGCAGCGAGCTGCCAGTTCCCTGGGATCAAGGTTCTTGGTGACTAACCCAGCGTTAAGAAAAAACCTGTTGTAGTGCACTTGTCTTGTGGGTGCAAGGTAATAGGAAAGTGATAGCTTGGTGGTCCAACCACTCACAAGGGTTTATAGCAATAAGCATGACTACTGGTACCTTAGCGATGATCCAGTCACGAGTGGAGCCTTTCGAGTGTGTAAGGAGTGCGCCGGCTTGGGTTAGGTCTTGGTCAGCCAAGAGATCTTTGATGGCGTTGACATGAGTATCCTTGGGGTCGTTCCAGTGCAGGTTAAAGTTACCAAGGAAAATGTCTTTAGAGTTGGAGGAAACCTATGTAGGTTATATGTGGTACCAAAGACAAATTAGTGGAGTATAAGACAGAACCGGAGTCCACTGATCCAATATCAATTTAGGACAACTCTCACGCATCCGGAATAACTTCGAGGGATTCCTAAATTGGTATGTCAGCACATGATGCTGCTGTGATTGATGGTATATCCAGGCAGTGTAGAGATCATAGGTTGTAAGGGCAAGCTTACCTGATGTTGGAGAACTGGGAGAAATAGAAGGTAATGTGAATACTAGGATTTAGGAAGAAGAGAGTCATCATTGGTGGCCTAAGTGATCCCTCTTAAAAGAGTCAATTGTTATGAAGGCGCCACATCTTTCAGTGAATTTAAGGAATTGGTCAGTGGGTTAGTAGATCAGTCTCTCATGGCCCTTGGGTCACTCCCATAGCATGGAACCATTACACTAGAGTCGAGCTGGTGAAAGCTGTCATTTTCTCAAGAAGCATATCTTGGCAGTGGAGAGGGAAATGTCAAGCAACCATTTAGGTGTTTGGTGAGATGCTCTGTGTCTTGGCAGTCACGGGTTACAGCCAAAGCAATAGAGGGCTTTCTGCAAAGGGAGATACTGTTCCGAGTTAGCTCACTTCATATTTGGGACCAAACCGATTCAATATTTGGACAGGATCTGAGAATGTGGGATATGTCTCCATCAGGTCGGCCATACTTCCAGCAGTTCAATGAGCGATTCATATATGTGTTGTTTAGTTTGAGTGGAGACCAGTGCCAGCCGTGCAAAGTTTTGAAGAACCTGAATTTTAGCCATATGCCTCTCATACTTTTATCATGCGTTGGTAGAAGATCTGACCAGTCGTGAGCCATGTAGGCCTTATGTATGATCTTTTCCCACTTGATCTTTTGGGCAGAGAGCTTGGATTTAGAGTAGCGTTCTCCAATGAGAGTATTGTACAGTCCCGTTATCAGTTTTTTATAGCTACTCTATCATGAAAGACATCCATGTAGAGTGGAGGGGTCAGGAAATCAGATTTGGTGCAAGTATTGGGAGATGCAGTGCCTCAGTTGATAGTATCACCAATTGTGGATCTCATTTAGGTTTAAGTCTCATCTCAGTTGGGTAAATGTTTTAAATTGGCTATCTGTGATTACATCTCACAGAATGTGGATGCCAGTCAAGATTGAGTTGAGCCAGAGGATTGGAGTGTGGTCTATAGATAGAGCAACATTAACCCATATAGGGGCTTACAAATGTAAGTAACTGCTGGAGCCCACTTTCCTGTGGCTGCATTTCCATACACCTTTTGAACTGAGAAGGATGGGGTACTTCAGATCTGCATAGTTTAGTGGCCTTCATAGATGTTCTGCTGTCCAGATGCGTCATTGTGTGCATGCAATGCTATCAGAAGCCAGTTACGGGTTTTCAATTCCTTGGTAAAGTCATTTGCTATTTGTGACAATTGATGGGCTGCATGGAAACGCTCTATTTTTGGTAGCCTGAGGCGTTGCTGCAGCTGCTATTACGGGGTGTGTCACTACCCATAGCATTTTATTGTATGGTCAATACTCTGGAGTTGTGTCACTGAGGGCCTGATTTAGAACTCGGCAGATGGGTTACTCTGTCAAAAAGGTGACGGATATCCCGTCTACCGAAATAAAAATCCCATATGATGTACTGGGATTTATATTTCGGCAGACGGGATATCCCTCACCATTGTGACTGAGTAACCAGTCCACCGAGTTCTAAATCAGGCCCTGTTAATTTCAAAGAGATCAATCAAGTTGAAGACATATTTAAACAGGAGCTACTGCCATTTTGACTGTTTGTACCTTCCCCCATAGGGACAGTTGCAGTATCTCCCAGAGGCGAAAGTCTACATGCATTTGGCTCCACTAGAGACCAGATGTTATCCGAGACCCTGCGGGAAAGGTCTCTGCTCACTTGTATGGCCAGGTATTTTAATTTACAGGGAGTCCATTTGAATGGAAGGCTGTAGCTTGCATATACATGGACTCGGAGGTAGCTGTATCAGGCTTGGGAATAGCTTTGCATTTTGCCAGTTTATTTTGTTTCCTGAGACGCTGGAGAAGGCATCAACGGTATTAAATAGGACAGGTGGTTTCTTTTCCAGCATGGACAAGATAAGAAGAATGTCATCAGCATAGATCATAAGCTTCAGTTCCCCTACAACCAATAGACGTTCCCTGATATCTAGAGCTTGCCTGATCCATATTGCCAGCAGCTCAATTGCTTGGAAGCATCCCTGACTCGTGCCTCGTTGTATAGTGAGTGGTTTTGAGAGGAAACCATTGCTAGTAACTACCGCCACAGGCTTGCTGTAAAGGCCCTTAAGCATCTTGGTTAAGGATGGACTGATGCTCATTAGTTCCATTATGCTGAAAATGTAATTCCATTCCACTAGGTCAAAAGCATTTA
Source organism: Lissotriton vulgaris (assembly GCF_964263255.1). NCBI lineage: Eukaryota > Metazoa > Chordata > Amphibia > Caudata > Salamandridae > Lissotriton > Lissotriton vulgaris. Next base: position 1,074,044,484 of record NC_141689.1, on the reverse strand, counting down.
GCATTGAGGGAGAGAATAAGTCCATCTCCAATTGAAAGAGAAACATTCATAGTAAGCGCAAAAGGGTTCTGAAATGGTTCTTGATATCCTGCAAGAAAAGCCCACCCGTTTTTTGTGGATAAGGCGTAGTATGACTTTTTGGAGCCTCTGAGTCAGGACCTTCGCTAGTAGCTTGATGTTGAAGTTGAGAAGCAAGATGGGCTGGTAGTTTGCACATAAGAGCAGGTCCTGTCTGGATTTAGGGGATGAATGTTAATAAGTCTCCATTCAATTCCGGTTGTGTATGCTGGGAGGGTAACATGATTGCAGACCTTCCTAAAGAGGAGAGTCATAAATGTGCTGGGAATTTTAAAGAATACTGCAGGGAATCCATCCTCCCCAGAAGCCTTTTGAAACTTTATAGGTTTGTGGGTGTCTAGTATCTCTTTTGCTGTGATCTCACTTATGAAAGTGTCTCGGAGTGCCAAGGAGACCCAGAGAATTGAATGATCCTGCAGGAATGCAGGTCCAGCAGTTGCATCTACCAAGGCCGTGCTGGTTTAGAGGAAGGTGTAGAAGGATGCAAATTCTTTATTTTCTGGGGGTTGGTGAACACAGCGCCAGTTGTGATAGTAATCGTTGGATGGCAGATTGTGCTTCTCTTTGCTTGAGTTGTAAGACTAGTAGCCTTCAAATCTTTTCTCTGTATTCATAGTGGCGGCTCCTTATGCCTGACAGAGCTTTTTTGCCTCTAAGGTATAGAGTGAATTCCGGGTAAATTTTTTTATTGGCCAGACTCCTGAGGCTGGGGTGATTCCTGTAGGGATGGGAAGTGTAGCAAATTCCTTCTCCAAAGCCTCTCCATGTTTTGCTATGAGCTTGATGCTTCACAGTTGCATCTCTAATCATCAGACCACAGATGTAAGATTTCACAGCAAATCAAAGAAGTTGAGGTGATTCCACCAAGTGTAAATTGAGTTAGAGGTATTCCTTGAATTGATCTAGTAATTTCTTTTTATCCTCCAGATGTTTGTAATTTGTTTCAGCTTTTTTCATGGGACGAGGATATTTTTTTCAATGGGTTAGGATGGACACCTCTTCATCCCACTTGGCCCCTGAGACTTCGTTTTCAGAATGCATGAAAGCCCATTCAAAAGTAGTTAAAAACCCTCTGCACAATGTAAAAGTCAGTTGCAAATCAGACTTCCTTTCCAATTCAAAACCAATTCACTGCCAGAATAGTTCTCGATCCCAACAGTTAAAGTATACAAAAGGTTTACTGTTCGAAACATATCAAACACCTTTCTGGAAACAATTGTTTTAAAAGCTTCTGAAGCTTTCCGAACACACATGATTAGTACAGTTCCAACTCGCTTTGCCAATGCTGTTCACATTTGGCGAAAAAAGGACACAATGGCAAAACAAGTATGAATGCGTACGCATCCTGATGTCATGTGGCTGCATTATTCAGTTGGCACCATGCGTCCCTACGAACATACTCATCTAATGAATTAAGCAGACGTCATTTTTTTTTATATTTATTGACCCAAGATAGGGGACGCAACTTGGAATGGTAAATAAAAAATGTATTTTCCTTTGTTCAAATCAGTGTTTGTGGAAGCGGAGCTACCAGGCAGTAAACAGGAGCTGTTGGCTGCTCTAAGACCACTATATGCTTTTGGTATGGTCCACAAAAGTTTTTCGTTTACAGACAGCTAAAATCTGCATGTTAGTCAGGACCTAAGCATTGGAAATGCTACTTTTAGATATTACCAAATTACTTTGTTCCTTCGAAATAAAGTATGTGAGCTGGGCATGTCAATCACCTGCCAAATATCATGCAGAATTGTTAAATACCACCAAAGCTATTAGAACATTTTATTACATGATATATATATATATATATATATATATATATATATATATATATATATTTTTTTTTTTCTTCACAGAAAAAAAAACAAAGGTAATAGGGATGTTATAGTAAGGTTCAGGTTTCACTCGTACAAAACCAGTGAAATTCAGCAGATATAAGTAGCTGTGATAACTATAACTCGTGCACCCGCAATGCATTGGTCATGACCTCACTTATTATGTCACTCATGACAAGTTCAGTGACATCAGTGATGGCATCATCCAGTGACAGTGTTTCTAAAACATTTATGAGCGTTAAATATATATACCAGAGTGTACTGGTGATTCAGTGGATGTATGAGTGCCTGTACGGATGATTCAGTTGGTGCGTGAATGACCGCATAAGTGAGTGATTTGGTGTCTCAGCTAATGTGTGGGTGAGTGACTGGTATGTAAACGTTTGTATCAGTATCTAAGTGGCTTCATGGGTGTGTGAGTGGGTATGTGAGTGGCTGTATGGGTGGGTGATTGGTTGGCTGAGTACCTGTATAGGTGTATGAGTGTCTGTGTGGATGGGTAAGAGGGTGTGTGACTGCTTATATGGATGAGTGAGTGGGTGACTCAGTGGATGTATGGGTTAGTTAGTGTATGTGTAAGGGGCTGAGTTTCTCGTCAGTAAATAAAACGGAAATTAACAGATTAAAGAACCAAATACGAACCAAATACGAAGAGAAAAAACTAAACAGAAAAAACTGAAGCAGGACTCTAACTGGATTGATATCCAACTAGCAGCCAAGCAATGTAACCAGCGCAAATACTGGTCCTTGATTGCGAAAATGACTGGAACCAAAAAGAAGTTGGAAGCAACTCCCGTTTCAGAGGAAGACTGGGACATTTACCTAAGTGATTTATACAAGCCCAATCCGAATACTATGGTAAGAGAGGCTGTTGAACGAGATATGGAAATCAATGATACTAAAATCACCAAGACTTCGGCAGTGTCTATTGCCATGAATATTAGAAAGGCAAGAAGCACGGGTGCATCCGGCCCTGATCAGATTCCTATTAAGGTCTACCAAGCCGACCATAAAGTGTGGGGCCCTGATGCTCTCGCCACTATTCAACTATATATTTGACTCTGGGAAAATGCCAAACTCCTGGAAGGGAAGCATAATAATCCCGATATATAAAAAAGGAAAAAGAAACATAGCAGGAAACTACAGACAAATAGCTCTTATGGACGCTGCCGGGAAGATTTTCGCAGCAGAAATATTGGACAGGTTGAAATCTTGGGCATTCACGTTGGGTCTAATTCCCATGTTTCAGGCTGGATTCCGACCGAATCATTCAGTCACAGACAATATAGCAATCTTTCAGACAATCCTAGATAAATATGCAACAGGGAAATCACAATCCATATATGCAGCGTTCATCGATTACTCTACCGCCTTTGACCGAGTGGATAGACCGACCCTGTGGACAAAACTTAGAAGGATGGGTATCCCGGAACCACTATTACAACTAATAGTGAATCTCCACAGTAACACCTGGTGCCGTGTTCAAATGGGGAGAGATAAGGGCTTGTCAAAGATAATACGGACATCTAACGGCTTAAAACAAGGGTGTCTTTTGGCTCCGATTTTATTCTCTCTGTACTTAAGTGACTTACCATCCCAATTACAACAAGGGTTATGCACACCTCCGAAGATCGCCACTCAGCGCATTCATGCCCTGCTGTATGCGGACGATATAGTTATGTTCGACCTAACGCCTTTTGGACTTCAAAATCTTCTAGATATTTTATACAACTACTCTAAGGAAAATTTTCTAATTCCGAATATAAACAAAACTAAAGTGGTTGCTTTTTCGAAAAAGAAAAAAGGTGTGAGGTACCAATGGAAGCTAGGCGGAGAGAGACTAGAGCAGGTAAAGGAATACACCTATCTTGGTAGAATTTTCTCACACAACATGAGTAACATCAAACAAATTAATCATTTAAAAAGGAAAAGTGATTTACATGCTGGGGCCATGTCACGCCTGTACACGGCCACTGGAAATAGGCATTTTTCTGCATTAATAAAAATCTACAGAGCTAAGATTCCCCCGGTTCTGTCATATGCCTCGGAATATATTCCCTTAAAACAATGGACCTATATGGACTTAAACGAAGGCAAAATACTAAAAAAACTACTGAAAGTTTCTACTTCTACACCAGTACAGGCGCTAAGACTGGAATGTACTATCACCAGCGCATATGCCACAGCCGTAGCAAGTATCATCAGGAGGGCATATAACCTTCTCCATTCAAAAGAAGGTACTTTACGATGTCTGTTAAAAATCGAGACATTCAATAAAGATTCCACCCATCTTATCTTTTCCAAAAATATGAGAGAGGCGTTTCAGCTAGCAAAAGTCAGCTTAGAAATTTTGTCATCATGGACACCTGCACAACTCAAACTTTTCCTAAAAAACTTTACCCCCAAATTGAGTTATGAGCTTGATCATTTACATTGTACTAAACTATCTGTGTACAAGACTTATGCTGACTCTCAGGAATATAAGCAAAGACAGCCGTATTTAGAATATACTCTTACACACGGCGCAAGGCGCGCAATCATGATGTTGCGTTTGGGTATACTTCCGGTATTAACCTTTACCTCCTCTTGGAGACTAGACAGTTTTTCGCTATGTACCCTTTGTCAGGGGGGCAAACAGAATCTTGAGCACCTTCTTTTTATATGCCCAAACAACAAAGTCGTAAATGCAAGGTTAACATGTCTTGAGCCCATCTATCGGTCCTGTAAGATTGTCAATGCAAAAGATTTTTTACCTTTATGTAAAATGCCACCTAATGAATATGTTTGCTATAGAATTTTTAAGTTTTTGAAAATTTCATTGAAAATGTATAAATTTGTATGAAAAACCAACTGTATATTTTAATCAAATTTGTGGTCCTCAAAAGAGTACCGAAACAAAATAAAAAAAATTTGACTTTGACTTTTGACTTTGTGTAAGGGGCGTATAGGTGAGTGAGTGTGTGTATGGCTGTGTGGGTGAGTGAGTGGATGTGACAGTGGTATATTGGTGAGTAACTGGGTATGTGAAAGGTAATATAGCTGAGTGATGGGGTAAATGAGTGTATTGGTAAGTTAGTGAATGTGAAAATGGCTGTATGGGTGGTGGAAGTACTTTTGTAAAATTGGCAGGTTGAGCTCCCACTCCCCGACCTGTTGATGCGTCATGCTTAGAAGAGTCACCAGGTTGCTATCCACTCCCAAAAGGAAAGATGTCATCAAGTGAATGTGTTGATGAATGGCCCAATTCCAGATCGACTAGGCTAGGTGACAAGTGTGTCCCTCCCTGCTTCTGAAGGTATTACATGCAGTCATGTTGTCCATCGGAATGAAGACTACCTTTCCCTGAATGAAGGGTAGAATGCCTTGAGAGCAAGGTGAATCACCAGGAGCTCTAGGTAGTTGATGAAGTGAGTCTGTTAAGCAGTGGCCCATCGACTATGAACTGAGTTTTAATTGGGGTGAGCTTCCCACCCAACTTGTGAGGCTTCCGTGGTAATGGTAGACTGCGGAATAGGGTCAAGGAAAGACCTGCCCCGCAACAGGTAGTTGCTGTTCCACCACCGCAGGAATGATGGATATTGGCAATTACCAACAGTAGATCTTCTTTATGACCCTCTGCTTAACTCCATTGTGATGCTTGGCATTGTTGCAGCATATGTGTAACCGAACATGGGGAACTATTGTAGTACAAGAAGCCAACATGCCTAAAAGGTGCATTACTGTTTTTCACAGTGAGATCACAATGTGGCTGAAAAAGAGATATGAGCTGACCAAAGGATGCCACCCATTTGGGACTTGTATAGGCTTTGTCTGCTTGTACATTAGGAACTGCTCCTAGAAAAGGCTACGTCTGGAGCAGTTCCAAATGAGATTTGACTTCATTTATGGTGAATTCCAGATTGTGGAGAAGCAAAATGGTCTCCTTGGTGCCTTGAAGTCACTGCTGCAGCTTGATCAGCCAGTCATCAAGATAGGGGAATACGTTGATGCCCTTCCTTCTTAGATGCGCAGCAACCACTGCCTGACACTACAGGAGGAGCCTTTAGACTGTGGTGACACTGAAAGGTAGCAATTTAAATTGATATGGCTGGCCAGCTTACCACAAATCTGAGGTAGCACTGATGGGCCTATATGGATTGGGAAGTGTAGGTAGGCATCTTTGCCGCCTTGCTAGAGGAGAGGTATGACATCCTGTAATGTCACCATATGAAAGTGTTCAGAGAGGATGTATCTGTTGGGTGACCTCAGATCAAGAGTGGTTTTAACTGTGCGATCTTTTTTGGAGTTGAGGAAGTTTAGAAAGTAGACTCCTATGCCCCACTGACAGCAAGGCACCGGTTCGATAGCGCCCTTTTGAAAGGCACCGGTTTGATAATGCCCTTTTGAAGGAGTGCTTAAACCACTTCTCATAACAAATAAAAAAATTCCCCACTGAGGATTTGTTTGCGCTGGGGAATATTTGGTGATGGGTGAAGTTCTAGGCAATAGCCCTGCTGAATATGTCCAGAACCCAGGCATCGGATGTGAACTGTCGCTACGCAGAATGAAAGTATTGGAGCCTTCTCTCAACAGGTGTTAGGTGGTCCAGGGGGATAGTGAGGAGGAGTCACAGTTTGGTTGCGAAGGCACCTTTACCAGCTTCTCCTTTGCCCCTACCAGTTATTGTTATGGAAATGTCTTCATGAGTATCCCCTGGGCGATGTCTGCTGATATTGGTGCTGCTGTACTTGATATGGTACAGGTGTGCTTGGGGAGTTATTTTTAATAACTGCCCTATATTGCTGCCTCTAAAAGGACACCCCTGTGTGGGACAAATTAAAGGGGACCCATAGCTTTTGCTGTGTCTGTGTCGTTTTTCAACTTTCCAGTATTTGATCTACCTATGGTCCCAAGGGGGTGTTCCCTGTCGACTGCAAATTCTATAAATACTGATGCACCACTGCCTTAAACCCTGACAGTTGTAGCCAGGAAAGCCTCTTATTTAGATGCTGCTGTTAATACCTTGTTCTGTGGTGTCTGCATCATTTAACCAAATTAAATGATGCATTGGAAATGGTCTTCCCCTTGTTTACTAGCCCCCCACCCCAATCTTGTGCTCATCTGGGGGATGATTAAGGAGTGTGTGCACCTCTCATTCCAGTGTGCATCCATAATGCAAGAGCAAGCCCACCCAAATTAGCAAACCACCAACGAGCCCCAATTTGGACACCAAACCTCTTTCCTGCCACATCAATTTTTTTGTTCTCTGTGTTTGCGGGCGGTGTGTCCCCTGTGCCTTGTGTATTTGCACGCGTACTTGCAGTATGCAGCACTAAAGAGTCAGGCAGTAGTTGTCCCCAATATAATTAGGTTTGTGGGGCTGCTCTGTATTGTTTTTATCCACCGGGGGGGGTGAGGACTCCAGCCCTCACAGGGCCTTTGAATGTGACAGCTGATGTTTTGAGCATTTCTTTGAGCATCTGTGAGAACTGCACCATGAGTTTCGTTTTTGATATCTCTACGAGGAAGACATTATCTTCCTCCAGGGCATGCATGCTTACTTTGTGATGGCTAGCCGCCCTTCGAATTACGCTGTAGCAGGAGGTGGTGTCATCCGGTGGGGATGGTCTAGCTGGGTACACATTTGAATGAAATTAAACTTATAAACGCGCAACTTTGCCCAAAGGCATCAAGGCGCCTACCAAAGAGATAAAAAAAAAAAGAAAGAAAAGGCAGAACCAAAAGCTAAGGGTATGCTTTACCAAAGAGCCATGTTTTCAAAGCTTTTCTGAAAGATTGCATTGAGGGTAAAATCCTGATCTCTAAGGGAACATTGTTCCACCATCTTGGGGCCAGGTTGGAGAAGGCTCTGCCTCCCCATTTTGCTCTTCGCACTCGAGGCGCAGTAAGGAGCAATTTCGCCGAGGAACGAAGGTTCCTAGCAGGAGAATACGGGAGGAGGAGATCTTTTACGCCTCCAGTCTCTTTCCTGTTTAAAGCACCATACACCAGGCATAACACTTTAAATGAAATCCTGGCGTCAATGGGAAGCTAGTGCAAAGATTTCCTGGTGGCGGTCGCTGACGACCTTCTCGGAAGGTCCAGGACGAACTTCGCCGCTGCATTTTGCACCGATTGAAGGCCTTGCAACAGACCTTTATTGGCTCCAGCATATAAAGCATTGCAATAATCGAGCCGAGATGTTATCAGAGCTACGACAGTTTGTTTCCGAGCTTGCACAGACAGATAGTACTTGATTTTAAGCAAGATTGCAATGATGCCCCAGCAGGTGGAAATAGTCCGCCTTACTTGAAGAGCCATATCAAGGGAGGGATCAATCATAACCCCCAGATTTCGTGCTCCACGAGTTGGGGCCGGACAGGTCCCCAAGGATTCGGGCCACCATTCCGCCGACCAGATGTCTTCCTTCTCGCCGAATACAAGGATCTCCGTCTTTTCGCCATTTAGCCGCAGTGAATTGTTGATCATCCAAAGGGCAACTGCCTCCATGCAGAGTCTGAACTTAGAGGCAGAGGAGCTGACAGGCTGGGCGAGAGACAGCAAGATCTGCATGTCATCGGCGTACGACACTACCTCCATCCCGAAAGATCTAATGAGCCTGGCCAGGGGGGTCACATAGATGTTAAACAGGGTCGGGCTTAACGCCGACCCCTGTGGGACCCCCCAATTCAGCGGCAGGGATGGAGATAGGAACTCTCCCAGCTTCACTCTCTGTTCCCTCTGGTCCAAGAAGGAGGCCAACAGGCTTAAAGCGTGCCCCTCCACCCCTATCTCCCTCAGACGAGATGTTAAAACGAGGGGAGACAGGGTGTCAAACGCAGCTGTGAGATCCAGAAGGATCAGCAACGTACTTCCGCCCTTGTCAACCGTGGTGCGGATGTTATCAAGCACCACGGTCAGGGCGGATTCCGTGCTATGACCCTTCCGGAAACCATGCTGCGAGTGATCCAAAAGACCAGCGGAATCCAGAAAGAAAGAAAGATGATGGTGTAGATGGATTTCCAGCATCTTTGCTGGGGCTGGGAGCAGCGAAATGGGGCGGAAATTTTTCAGCACTTCTGGGTCCAGTGACGGCTTCTTCAAGAGCGGCTTCACAACGGCTTTCTTCCATTAGGAAGGGAAAGTGCCGTCACTCAAGGCCTTGTTCATAATCTGAAGTAACGGGGGCAGGAGAGTTTCCTTACATTGTTTGAGGAGATGAAGAGGGCAGGGATCGAGAGGTGAGCCGGATTTGGTCTTGGTCAAGAGAACTTCTAATTCCTGTAGGGAAAGTGAAGGAAAGCTAGACAACGAGATCGAATTTATAGGACCGACCGGCCCAGTGAGGGGAGGGATCTGAGGAACAGAGAGGGCAGGCAAAGATGCAGGGATCCTTTGGAGCTCAAGAGCTGAGACAATGCCCTCAATTTTGTCCTGAAAAAATTCTGCTATGTTGTCACAAAGCTGCTGTGAATTAATAACAGGATCAGGGGTCTTCAGAGTAATTAAAGAGTCGACGATATTAAAGAGCTCTTTCGGAGAGGTAAGAGCCCCAGTGAGGTTTGAAAAATATTCTTGCTTAGTTCTAATAAGCTCCGTCCTGTATTCCCTCAGAAGAGTTTTGTGATCCTCTCTATCCTGCATATTCCCGCTAGATCTCCAACATCGTTCCTGCTTTCTACAGGCTTGTCTTAATAGCCTTAGGGACTCGACATACCAAGGAGCCGATGGCCTTTTTCTAGCACTGTAGCGCAAAGAGAGAGGTGCAAGCTCATCCACAGCTGCAGAGGTGACGTCTTCAAACCTCTGTACCGCGGAGTCAACGTCCTCATCTCTTAAAATTAATAAAGTGGAAATTAATGGAGCCAATGACTCATTAGTCACCTTCCTCAGATTTCGCTTGAGTTCCAGTTTTCTGGGACCTTTCGGTATATTATTAATAGGAGTGGTCTCCAATGACAGTGGGATGGCAAAATGATCTGACCAGGAAAGCGACATAGGTGCTTCAACTGACAAACGTCTGTCGTTTGTAATAACTCCGTCCAAAGTATGGCCCGCCTGATGGGTGGCACCCTTGACTAATTGCTGCAAGCCACAGGCCGAAAGAGTATCTAGGAGGCAGAGGGTGTCTTTTACCTCTAAATTTTCTAAATGGAAATTCATGTCTCCCAGAACTGTGACAGACTCAGATCCAAAATAGGATTCCAGAATAGTAAGCAAGTGGTGAGTGAAATCCGCTCTGGGCCCTGGAGGTATATATATGAGCACACCCTTAAAAGGGATGGAGTAGGATGCATTAATGGAAAAATGCATAGCCTGGACGCCTTCATGAGGAGGAGATAAAGGTGTCGTGTGACACGAATGGGAATCCCTATGCAGGATACCAAGCCCTCCGCCAACACGACCCGCTCTATCCAGCCTAACCAAGGAATAGCCATCTGGAACTGCCTCAACGAGATCAGGCCCCGAGGATTCCTTGGCCCATGTTTCAGTTATGAAAACCCAGGAGGGTTTATTTACCCCAACAAAATCTTTAAAAGAGACGTTATTCTTGATTAAAGATGAATGAAAAATGAATGAAATGAATGAAAATGCATTTCTACAGCGCGATTGCTGCCCTGGGGCGTCCAAGCGCTAGGGAACCAGAGGGGGGTGTAATGAGGCTGACAGAGACTGGGAGGAGGGGGAGGGGGCTGAATTGATTACGGGGATTTGAATAGATGGGTTTTAAGTTGCTTGCGGAAGGAGGCAAGGTTGGGGTTAGATCTCAGGTGAAGGGGAAGGGAGTTCCAGATTTTTGAGGCGTTGAAGGTGAACATTCTTCCGCCTGCTCTAGACCTTTTGATTCTGGGGACTGTTGCCATAAAAGCCTGACTAGAACGTAGTTCACGGCCTGGGTGGTATTGGCTAACTAGGCTGTGCATGATTTTTGGGCCCGAGTCCCAGAAGGCCTGATGGGCGATACACATTGCTTTGAAGGTGACTCTTTTTCGTACTGGCAGCCAGTGAAGGCTGGTCAGTGCCTCTCTGACTGGGGTTCTTTGTGGAATTTGCAGTAGGGTACGGGCCGCACAGTTCTGCACCAGTTGCAATCTATTCAATGTGTACTCTGGGGCTCCCAGGTAAAGGACGTTATTTGAGTCCAGGCGCGATTGTATTATGCCCTGAATAGCTGTTTGTTTAGCCTCCATTGGGAGCAAGGGGAGGACCTTCTTCAATGTCCGGAGGAGTCCAAAGCAGGTGTCGGAGAGCTTTGTGGCCTGGGTGTTAAAGGTAAGATTCCTGTCCAGCCATACCCCCAGGCTTTTGATGTTATCTTTCGGAACCGGGGGGGGGGGGCCTAGACAGGTGGGCCATAATGACTTGAAGAGGGTCGGATCGGCCGGGCCTAACAGCATGAGCTCCGTTTTGTCCCCATTCAGCTTTAGTGAGGATAGCGTCATCCAGGACTTCACCTCCTCCAGGCATTTGGTTAGGCCCCCCGATGGAGAGTGTTGGGCTTCCTGCGCTAAGGAGACCACCAGCTGTGTGTCGTCCGCATAGGAAATAATCTTAACTCCATACGGACGAACTACCTCAGCCAGTGGCCTCATATAGATATTAAAAAGCGCAGGGCTTAGAGAGGAGCCCTGGGGGACTCCACACTTCATGGGTATGCTGGAGGAGACGGCTTGTCCGTCAAACACCTGGAACGACCTGTTGCTTAGGAAGGATTTTATCCAGAGCCAGGCCTTATCCACAATGCCGACGTTTGCTATACGGTTCAGTAAGGTGTTATGACTGACCGTGTCAAACGCCGCACTAAGATCAAGGAGGACCACTGCCACTGATCCTCCTTGATCGGTGATTTTCCTGGACTCCTCGACGACCATAAGGAGGGCAGACTCTGTTCCATGCTTAGGCCTGAATCCTGTCTGGTAGGGTCTAACAGCTGATTGCTTTCCAGATAGTTGACCAATTGGAGATTAATGTATTTCTCCGCAATTTTGCTTACCCAGGGGAGTAGTGAGATCGGGCGGTAGTTGGCAAAGTCCGAGGGATCTAGATGAGGCTTTTTTATTAGTGCTCGAACCATTGCCCTTTTCCAGGCAGGAGGAACAGTGGCAGAGTCAATGGACGCATTCACGAGATTCTTGATGATGGGTAGAACCGTCTGGGATGCAAGTAACATTGTCTCTGGGGGGGCCGGGTCTGTTGGTGAACCGGATTTCACTTTCCGAGCTATGGATTCAGCTGCTTCTAGGTCCATACAGGTGAAGTGGTCAAGTGTGGGTGGGGAGGCTAGCTCTGGGTCTGACCCTCCGTTGTTGTTATGAGGTGACGGGGAGGCAGTGCTGGTTGGGAAGGAAGTGTATATCTTGTTCACTTTGGCCGAGAATTCTGCCAGGTCGTTACATTGGGCAGTTGATTTCTCCTCGTGAACACTGGAGGGGGGTGGTTTAATCAGGGTCTGCAGGGTTTGGAAAATTTCCCTGGGTTTGGACGTTGAGGTTAGGATCTTATTCGAGAAGTATTTTGTTTGGGCAGTTTTTATCTCCTCTTTATAAGTTTTTATTTCTTCCCGATATCGGGTTTTGTCCTCCATAGAGTAGTTTGAGCGCCATTTTCTTTCTGCTTTTCTGCAGTGTCGCTTTTTGTCTCTAAGGGCTTCCGTATACCATGGGGCTGTTTTGTGGGAACGTTTAGCCGATGATTTCTTGAGGGGGAGAATGGTCTCAAGGGAGTGCAGAATCCAGCTTTCGTATTCCTGGTTTGCCAGACAAGGGTCTTCATTATTTGAGGGGAGATTTTCCAATAGATTGTTTGTCCATTCATCCACTTGTATCCGTGCCCACGATCTCGCGTATCTAATCGAGGGGGTAGGGGGAATGGGTTTCTCAGTGAGCCAGGTGAGGGGCACCAAGGAATGATCAGTCCAGGGGAGGGGAAGAGGGGATTCGGTTGATAGCTCCGTGCAGTTGCTAAATACTGGGTCCAAGAGGTGTCCCTTCGTATGGGTAGGAGTGTTCACTCGTTGAATAAGTTGTAGTGCGGCCAGGTCGTCAGTCAAGGTAGTGGCCGTTGCGTCTGATGGTGAGTCAAAGTGTAAATTAAGGTCGCTTAACACAATGAAGTTGGCAGCAGCGCAGATGCGAGGTGCTACTGTTGCTGGGACACTACTATGAAATTGTTTCGGAGGGCCGGGTGGGCGGTATATCAAGGTGCCCGAGAGGCAGTGGTTGGGGGAAAACTCCAGCGCGAAAGCTAAGTTTTCACAATCTGGGATGTTTTCCGTGATGAGTCGGCAGCGATATTGGTCTTTTACTATGATTGCCTGTCCTCCTCCTCTGCCATCTGGGCGGTCTTGACGAGTGATTTGATAACCAGCGGGGAGAGCGGCAACCACATCAGGGTCAGAGTCAGACGTTAACCATGTTTCCGTAAGAAACAGTGCGTCTGGCTTGCGTTCTTCTAGTAGGAGGGATATTTCCAACCTGTGTTTGGGGAGGGATCTACAGTTTAAAAGAAGCATGCGGTATTCATGGCGTGGGGGTTTTCTCTGCCTTGTGGGGAGGGAAGCACTGCATTTTGGAAAGTTGGCAGGAAGGGGTGTGGTATCAAGACCGTACCTTCGACAGTCATGTTCCATGGGTCTCAGATCGTGGAGGGCGGCCGAGCTGTAGGCCAGGGTCTGGTTTGCCTGGGTAGTAAGTGGTGTGGCCCCTGGCCCGGACTCGGCGCGGACGAGCGCAGACGAGCTTGCCTTATGCGCGCCTTCGGCGCGCATTCGTCGCGCCCGCTGCGCTCGTCCGCTGCGCTTCCTGAATGGGCACATTTTTATAGGCAGTAATCGGGAAGTGCGTGAGGGGGCGTGGCCTGTCCGGTGGGCGTGGCCTATGTGGTCACAATGGCGGCGAAAGTAAACAAACACTCTCTGGTGGCAGCGTATTGCTCAGCTGGCCTCCCGGGGGTTTGTGCAGCGCGAGGTGCTCAGGAGGGGGGTAAGTGCAGCGGATGCTGTATTAAAACAAAGCAAATTCAGTTTTTAAAAGTTGTCAGCGTTTCCGCTCTACTCCCGGCTCAAGCCTCAGGAGGTTCCAATTTTAATAATGACTGAGCTAGAATTCAGCGCGCTTTATAGCGAGGAACGAGTGAGGGGGGCGTGGCCTGTCCGGTGGGCGTGGCCTATGTGGTCACAATGGCGGCGAAAGTAAACAAACACTCTCCGGTGGCAGCGTATTGCTCAGCTGGCCTCCCGGGGGTTTGTGCAGCGCGAGGTGCTCAGGAGGGGGGTAAGTGCAGCGGATGCTGTATTAAAACAAGCAAATTCAGTTTTTAAAAGTTGTCAGCGTTTCCGCTCTACTCCCGGCTCAAGCCTCAGGAGGTTCCAATTTTAATAATGATGGCGCTAGAATTCAGCGCGCTTTTATAGCGAGGAACGAGTGAGGGGGGCGTGGCCTGTCCGGTGGGCGTGGCCTATGTGGTCACGATGGCGGCGAAAGTAAACAAACACTCTCCGGTGGCAGCGTATTGCTCAGCTGGCCTCCCGGGGGTTTGTGCAGCGCGAGGTGCTCAGGAGGGGGGTAAGTGCAGCGGATGCTGTATTAAAACAAAGCAAATTCAGTTTTTAAAAGTTGTCAGCGTTTCCGCTCTACTCCCGGCTCAAGCCTCAGGAGGTTCCAATTTTAATAATGACGGCGCTAGAATTCAGCGCGCTTTTATAGCGAGGAACGAGTGAGGGGGCGTGGCCTGTCCGGTGGGCGTGGCCTATGTGGTTACAATGGCGGCGAAAGTAAACAAACACTCTCCGGTGGCAGCGTATTGCTCAGCTGGCCTCCCGGGGGTTTGTGCAGCGCGAGGTGCTCAGGAGGGGGGTAAGTGCAGCGGATGCTGTATTAAAACAAGCAAATTCAGTTTTTAAAGTTGTCAGCTTTTCCGCTCTACTCCCGGCTCAAGCCTCAGGAGGTTCCAATTTTAAGATCTAGCATTAATCAAATAACCATGGTCTCTGCTTAAGTCTAAAGGGTCTGTGCAACCCTATTGAGCAATATCGTAGTCCTTCCAAGGGTCACCTGCAGTTTCTGGGTCATAAGAGTTTACCGTATGAATGTGGCCTCCCTCTCTCTTTGAAGAATGTGGTAACCCCTCTGGAGAGTATAACTGAGGAGATATATGTGGAGGTGGTGGTGGAGGCAGTGGAAGTAGAGGAGGTGGCTGGCGTAAGTGGCGTAGGTGAACGGGTGTTGGCTGAGATGGAGGAGCAACAGGTTTTGCAGGTCGAGATGAAGGACTAATGCCCTGATGAACTTCCTTTGCTTTGGTGTGTGAGCTATAGAGCAATCTGATCCTCAAAGGTAAAATTCCCTTTATGTGGGAGGGTCTTCATTGGCCTAGCCAAAGCCTTGGTACTTATTTTCCCAGTTTGTAGGTGGATAAATAAGCATGTTTGCTGGGTGTGAAGCTTGTCTGGCTGGAGAATTAGCTCAGACTCCTGTGATCCTCCTCCGTCGAAGATACAGCTCTTTTTGGCTCTGAATGCACCCTCAGTGTCTGTGTCGGGTTCGGCATCAATTGAACCTTCAGCGCCATTGCCAGTTTTGGTGAAGTGGTTGGGTGTTCTTTCTGCTTCAAAGGCCTGTGCGACTTTTTCGGGCTGGTCGCTCGAGGCGGTTCGGTGCTTGACACAGTGACAAGTATCGGCTCTGAAGTTTGTGCTGGTCGCAACAAATGGCCCAATGGCAGTCGGCATGAAGTCTCTTAGGGACTGGAACGGGGATCCTACGTGTGGACTACTCACTCCCCGGTCGGGCCCTTTGGGCAGCGTTGATATGACCCTCGGAGGACATGCTACTTACAGCTGCTGTCTCCAGTGCAATGTAAGCACCTCACGACCTTGCTCCTGTTCTTCGGATTCTCAGGAGATTACCTCTTCAACACTCTGAGACAGTTCAGCAGCTTCTTCAGTATATTATACTTCTCTGGATGATACTGGACCTCGCCACTGACGTCCTGTTCTCCAAATATGTTGGTAATTTTTATGTTCTGCGACTGTATCCTCTGATTAGCCCACCAGCGTTCACATCAGTAGCAAAGGGTTTTCTTGAACCAGAGGCAGGCCTCGTACATGGTCTCACTGTGCTGGGAAGAGCGGCACAGGTTGCAGGCCTGGTGGACTTCAGTTCAGGGATATCTTGCGTGGCACTGTGGTCAGTTTTGAAAAGTTCTTTCCTTCACTCCTCTGGCATTTTCGTTCATTAAATCAGCAAAGAGGTCTGCTGCAAAAGACCCAACTGGGGCCTAAGGCCCTAGTATTTAGATGCCAAGAGGAAACTGGCATCAGGTATCTTGTTTGTGATTACAGCGGGGTGCGGAGTAGTTTTCTAAGGAGTCAGAAGGAGTTTAACTGCGTTAAACAGAGACATTGTCGATAGACTGCCAAGCCCGACGGTTAAAAAAAACAGTCTAACATGGTGTCCGTGCCCATGAGCCTTGCTAACCAATTGAGGAGTCAAAAGACGTCTTTAGAAGAAAAACAACTTACGAATGTCAGAGCGCAACACTAGATAGCAGGAGTAGGCTAAGCATGTGCATCTACAGCAAAACATGCTAAGAACACGCATAGGTGTGTGTGCTGAGCCTTGCGCTCTGAATTTTAAAATCTATTTTGTCGCTGAGGATTCTCTTGTTATACATAACTTCTACCGTGTACAGATGCTGGTTGTATGAAGTTTTGTGTGAATATGTAGGTCTCTGAATGGTTGTGGTATGGCTGTATTTATTGAAGTCAATCCAAGGGTGGATGTTTTTCTTTTGTATTTCTTTTGAATAGGAATTTTTTATATAAATATAGTATCTAATGATTGTGTACATTTTTTATTTGGTATGACTTTTGTATAATTTGTTTTTCTATGAAGAAAATATATTTATAAAAAGAAATAAGAAAATTGAAATGATATAAAAAAATGAAGTTATGATATAATAAAATCATGGAAAATTCCAATGTTATGTGTTACTGTTGTAAATAAATGTTGGATATACTTTGAGAAGAACAATGTTCTGATGTAAGGACTTGATAGGCTACGAGGGAGTTTATTCAGTGTTGTGTAGTTTCCTTTTCCCCTCTTCTCCCTAGCCTTAAAAACCTATAGAGGGGGTCCCCCATTTTTGCAGAGTGTGTGTGTATATATATATATTCGAGCTCCGCAGGTTCCAAACCAAGAAAAATCAGCACTCGCAGTAGTATAAACCAGGTTCGTATATATATATATATATATATATATATATGTATATATATATATATATATATATATATATATATATATATATATATATGTGAGTGTGTGTGTGAAAATATAGATTTAAAACTCACTGAACAAAACAGCTGGAAAGTGAAAACTTAAGGAGAGGCACTTTGCTCAGGGCCTAGTACGCTTTAAACAAATAGTTTACATGAGCAGCGGACCACTTAAGCTGAGGTAAACCACTACACCACTATCTGGGCTTTTTATCAGTGGCGGCTCATAATGTCGACGAGCAGTGGGGCGGGCACGCACAAGTACACTACCTTCCTCCCATCCCTCACAAGCACCCACACACACATACTCACTCCCACTCATCTACATGTGCACTCACACCCATCCATTCACAAGATCGCACACATACACCGCGCATTCGCTAGCACATACCCATGCAAACACCCATTCAAAGCACACACCACTAATTCACATACATTCATGCAGTCGCGGCTGGCATTATGGGCGAGTGGAAATGGGGTTGTCGCGCCACGGAGGGGATGGGGGGAGGTGGGAGGGGTTTAAGGGAAAAATATATATAAAATAAAAGTTAAACTTACCGTCCTGCTTTTCCTCAAGTCCCGAGACTCCCGACTCCCGCCGTCCGGCTTTTTTAATTCTGCTGCACTCGTTTCAGGAAGGCTGCAGGCAGCCTCCCTCCCCTCCACCATTCACAATGAGGCCGCTGCCCCACCCGGGTCATTTTCTGGGCGGTGTTTCTCGAGAGCAGGGGGGAGTGGCTTGCCCACTGTTGTTCATACTGTTTGGGCAGCCTCAGGCTGCCCAAACAGTCAGTATGAACAACAGTGGGCAAGCCACTCCCCCCTGCCCTCAAGAAACACCGCCCACTCCCAACCAGGAACTTCAGCTTTCTCGCCGTGCGATAAGGCAGAAACAGATGGTAGTTATTACCATTTATGTTTCTGCCTTCTCGCACTGCGAGAAAGCAGGGGGGCGGTGCCCAAACGCCCCTATAGAGGAGCCGCCACTGCTTTTTGTATAGTGAACCATTTATGAAGCTCAAGTAGTAACAATATGATCGAAATAAAATGTATGTCATACACAGAAAGAAAGTGTTAGGGGTTTAATGAAAACGTTATTCTCATGCTTTATTTGAACAATATCGTCCCTATGATTCTTCTAAACTGCCATTCGTGAAAGGTTGCTTTTAACCGGCCCATCGCTGGGGTGTATTCTACCTCAAGAGTGAGAGGAGAGAACTAAAAGAAGAAACGAGGAAATGCTGTTATACTCTCCTTGCCAGGCCGTAGGCCTCGGATAGAAAAGCCAATGTGTTAAACATAATGATTTGCAGTTTCTTCGGGAAAATATGTCTGAAGAGCAATGTGACTTTTTGATTAACTCCTGGCAGAACACAAAAATGCGAGGAACATTTTTATTGTTGTAAAAATAAACTAGTATCTTAATTCAATGTTGGGTATGTGAGACCATGGAAACAAATTCAGCTGGCACACCGAATGGTAAATTGATTTTTTATTTTATGTGGAAAATGCACAAAATAATTTAGGCAGTAGTTTGGGACGGAAAGATATACGAGGCATGGAACACAACTCCTCAGGTAACAACCCGCTAGTGAAGTGAATATTACAGTCCATTTATTTATTTATTTATTTTATTTATTTAATTTGTATAGCGCGTTATAACCACCGGGGTCTCTAATTTGCTTGTGATTCAATTGTCGTATGAAAATGGATTAAAAAGGGAGATAAACGGAGACAACACTTTACATGCAACTAGCCTTTGGAGTGGAAGAAGGTCGTTTCAGCGGCACAACACAGAGGAGTAGGGCAATAAAAATGGCAATTTTAGTTTTCAAATAAAAAATCACTTCATAGTATAAGCAACTAAAGATCGAACATTTTTAATTAGAAGAATAGAAATAAAAGCCATAGGGAATTCAAAAAATATCAGCGAGGTGATTTTAACTTTTCCAACAACAACTGTAGTCCGTGAACATGTGAATGTAGGTTAAAAAAAAGACAAGAGGAAAATAAAACGAAGCAAATTAACATTAACAAAGCCAATATATGTGGCTTTTGTGTAGTGCACACACAAAGGGGCACATATGCTGATACAAACGTACAGAGAGCATGCACACAGGCCAACTAAACACAAGTAAGCCCTTGCATGTATGCCAGCATATTATTACCACACATGCGTCAAGCACAATGAGTGAAAGAAAAAGATAACCATGTGCAGCACGAGGCACACAAGGCTATGGAGCGGTAGACAACACGATGGCGTGCACCAAGGGATGCGTGGTGAAGAGCATCAAGGGAGTGCTCACTGGCTGAGGCCTCAAGGCTGCCCAGTGTGACGCTTCTTAGGTAAACTCATGATAAAATGTTCATGGGGAGCACGGGATTCTGCACTATTACAGGTGTGGCGGATACGGGGGTAATTTATCACTTGAGCAATCGAGTGAAACCCATATCTGTCGTAAGCTGCAGACGAAAGGTCAGATAAAGAATGACAGGATATTTTGCCCCTTTCAGTCCTCCACTGCCCATTAAGCATTGAAGATTATTGTTCCCGATCCCATACCTTTATGTTCACACTTTGACCGCTGCCGTTTCAGGGAAAGAAAAGATCTTCTATCGATGCTCTTTTCAGTGTGCTGCTGCGTGTGTGAACGTTTTTATTTCGCGCAATGGGGCCAGGATTTCATACCAACTGTTAAGGCAACCATAGTCATACCGATGTCAAGCAGGATTACTCTGATGCGCTAAGCGTGATCGCAAAACTGCACGAAACAGAGATGCTTCTTGTTCAATACCAAATTCAACTCACTGATTTCCCGAGCAATTAAAAAACGCGGTCTTCCTGGCGCCACAACCTCTGGCAGAAAAAGCAGTGTGTTCCTGCACGTCTACCGGGCATGCAAACACGGCGGCGCTGGCTGGGGGAAGGAAACATTCACCGAGAGAGCACAGAGACTGCTTTGTGGGACTGTCGAATCCGCGACCGACTGCCTCAGGTTCACGCAGGGGCGGTGTGTACGGATGGAGAAGCCAGGGAGGAAGATGTGGCAGGTGGTAAAGGACTTAAACGCTGTCTAATGCCACGCCTACCACCAATACAACAAGCCTAACCGTAGACTTTGTTTTACCTATTGCCCTTCTGAAAATGCACCCTTAGCAGTTAGCACCCGTTGCGACCCACGTGCCGGAGCAAGGCCGTATTCAAGGTGAGACAGGAGGCCTCGCTACAGCCAGCAATAAACAAGGAACTGAACTGCAATGCATCGTTGTCAAATAATACTCCATCCAAAATTACGATCTAATGAGTATTTATTAATGAAATGAACACGACCAACGAAGCAGTCCTCCTCGCTGGTCAAATCTCCTGAAAACGTCTTTCACATTCCATGGAATCATCAACAAACAATTATAATGCTCCTGTGATAACAGTGGGGGAGACTTAAAGGTATACACAACACATCTCCCGATACAAATCTTGGAAAATAAAATACAACGGAATGCAAAGAACAAACTGATAAGCAGCATAAAAACAACTTTTACAAAATAATACAAGCTAAAAGGAAACGAGCTCTCATCACAAAGACACTAGTACAAAACAAGCATTGGCATAGCCAATTGGTCTCGCTTTTGGGACCTTATAAGTGATTAGCCATGCAACACTAGTTTGTTGTTTAATGAAGAATATTGTGCTGGATAACTAAACACTTATAATGTCCCAAAGGCGAGACCTATTGGCTATGCATTGGGGGGCCTTATAAGTGTTTAGGTAGAGCTATTGACTTTGCCAATATTTCTAAGCTGTGCTGTAGAGAAGTGTGGCTGCTGTGCAGCATGTTGAGAAGTTGTAATTAAAAAGTGTAAGAAACACTAAGTGACGCTGCAATGCTTGAGTGATGCTGTGCTCGCCCTGAGTTATGCAGTGGTGGCGTTGAGTGATGCTGTGCTGGCCCTGAGTGATGCTGGGGGGTGAAAACTGCTTACCGGACTTGGTTACAGAGCAGCTCCTACCGTGAGGGAAACGGCTGCGGGGCTCTCTCGCCATTTCAGACGCCGTGAGGGCAACGGCTGGGGACTCCATCCCCCAGGTGCCCCTGGAACCACCGGCGCACCGCTGACGTGCCTGGCTGCGCCCAGAGGCGCTACAGAGCGGAGGAGCGCCCAGAGCTCAGTGGGGGTGAAAACTGCTTACCCGACTTGGTTCCAGACCAGCCCCTGCCGTGAGGGAAACGGCCGCGGGGCTCTCTCGCCATTTCAGACGCCGTGAGGGCAGCGGCTGGGGACTCCATCCCCCAGGTGCCCCTGGGACCACCGGCGCACCGCTGACGTGCCTGGCTGCGCCCGGAGGCGCTACAAAGATGAGGAGCGTCGAGCGCTCAGTGGGGGTAAAAACTGCTTACCGGACTTGGTTCCAGACCAGCTCCTGCCGTGAGGGCAACGGCTGGGGACTCCATCCCCCAGGTGCCCCTGGGACCACCGGCGCACTGCTGACGTGCCTGGCTGCGCCTGGAGGCACTACAAAGCGGAGGAGCCCCTAGCGCTCAGTGGGGGTGAAAACTGCTTACCGGACTTGGTTCCAGACCAGCTCCTGCCGTGAGGGAAACGGCCGCGGGGCTCTCTCGCCATTTCAGACGCCATGAGGGCAACGGCTGGGGACTCCATCCCCCAGGTGCCCCTGGGACCACCGGTGCACCGCTGACGTGCCTGGCTGCGCCTGGGAGGCACTACAAAGAGGTGGAGCGCCTCGCGCGCCGGCTGCGCCAGGCTAAGGGCGGGCCGTCTGTGGCCCTCAGATGATGGGACGTGGCACCCCCCTTGGCGGATTCACTAAGTTTTCCAATGGCCAAGATATTGACGGACAGATAAGACTGGAGAAGAAGGACTAGAAGGCTCACTGATTTGGACTCTGAACATTGGACCTACTAACACAGTAAGCCAGAAAATTTTAGGGGTTTGTTTATATTGTGCGTTTAGGCTTTGCCTTTTGCGACTGGGCGCAGTCATAAAATTGGACTCTTGGGTGGTTGTAACATGGCTCCAAAGCTTAACACTCGTGCCACAAGACTGAAATCAACTATGCCTTTAACCCCCAAGGTAATTGTACAAGACTGTAATTCAGTGACCCCCTTCGGCATACAGCCAACCGTGATAGATCTAATGCTGCGGAAAGTCAATAATGAAATAGAGCGCACCAAGAGAAGATTGTCCATAACGCCATCATTAGACAATACTACCTCGCCACAGGTCATTATTGACGTGCAGACAGTCAACTCCTCAAACGTTGGCATAGAGTCCCAAACCCAGGAACTTCCCTGTGCCCAACCAGCCACTTGCACACCGGTAATGACAGTTATATTAGACAAGAAAGTATCCACCAGTAATGAAAGAAAACCCTGCCAGAAGACTCTAGGCCCAAAAAATTCCAAAACCCGACCACTAATTGTGCAGAGGAAACCCAATGAGGTAGAAGATACTGAGGTTTCCAAGGTCCATCAAATAGGTCCCCCATCTTGGATGGCCGATGTAGTCATAAGCCTACAAAACTCCCTTGAACTCTTCATAGCAAGTCAGATCAAACCCATCATTAGTAGACTTGACAAAATCATAAATGAGTTAAATAAGAGAGGAAAGACCCAGGCTAAAACTGCAAACAACTGTGTTAACAGCAGTATTGCCACAACAGTCACTAGCCCACTCATCCAGCCGGCCACAGTAAATGACGACACTGAGAGTAGACCGCATAGTGGGGTGCATGACATTACATCAGATCCGGTACCACCGATGAATGCAGTATCATGCCAGGGCAATGGGCCTAGTGTAAGTGGAGGGGGGCCAAGCTCGTTAATTGCATGTGCGCAAACGGGAAAACCAGCATCCCAAACAAGATGTGATGTTAATGTAAGAGCAGTAAAATCCCTTCCAAGCATAAATCTGCCCCCTGAGGCCTGTCCTTACGTAGTGGTTCTCGGGGACGTTCCTGAACTAAAACCAGAGCAGAAAGAATCTTACCCCGAGCTTAAAAATAAGACAATTGCGTGGATAAACAAAAATAGACCACTAGGAGGGAACGAATGTGGAGAAATCATGAATGTTAGAAGGGGTGCACTGGATAGGCAATAAAAATAAAGATCTGGCAGGTAACTGTATAATTGTGAACTTCCGGGACAAGAGACTGGTGGATTACATATTTTCGGGGGGAGTATCACAACCATCAAGTAACATCAAAACACTGCCATTGGGATACTTTTACCCCTCACATCGTGGCCCTTTTGATTCTAAAAACTTTCCGGGGAGAGCATGCATGGACCATCTCATTTATGGGAGGGGAAGGTTAGATACAAACACCGCGAGGGTGCAAGAACAAGATGATGCCATGTGGGAGACCAGATTTAGCCCCTACTGAGCCTAGATAACAACGATTGACCACGAACACACCAAGCGTCAGTCATTGAGGGTTTAGACACGAAGGTTGAGATAATAAGTCACGTCGGTGGGGAAGGCAGAAAGATGAGGTTGATAAATAATAATAATGCACCAAATAACAACACCCAATCAAATATATTTAACAAGGGCAACTAGAGACAGGGAGATTGCCAAGGAGGCCGAAATACATCAACCCCCCCGCCCCCCAACAAGATGGCTGCTTAGGCTCCCGGCTCTGCCGACCTCCGTAACCCGCCGCAATATCCTGTGCATTTTCCTGACTTTACGCCTGGTCTCTGTGTGCATGAACTGTTCCGCACTCCGATGGTGAAATCCGGAAACTTTTATCGGCTTGTTGGATGAAGTTCTGTCGTTTTGAAGTTAGCGGCCTGCTCCAGCGGTGAAGTCGGGGCCTCGAGTACTTTCACAGCCGGGCTGGAGGCTTTGTTTAAACCCGAATTTGGCGGTGATCGTCTCTATTGCTCATTATCGATGGAGGAGTGATTCTGCTTATTGCTGGCTGTGAGTGGGGGTCCCCGTCCCGCGGACCCGGTATTGGGGTCGCTGAGGTTCGTGGTTCGGGGCCTCTGGCCTGCGGCCTTAACGGTGTGGACCGTGGCTGCGAATAAAGACCGGTCACCCTCCGCATCTGTACGTTCGCGATTCTGTTTGTCCCCCCCGAGGATGCCGGATTCACCCGGGGAGGTGATTAGGATTGATGTCGGGCATGAGACCGTGGATCGAACGATGCATGAGCCATCGCTGAGGTCAGTACTGGCGGAAATTTGGGCGTTTCGCTCACAGGTGGATATCTTATTGAGCAAATTGGACTCGCGCCTATCTGAGATGCTACTGGTAGAACCGGACCCGGCCTTACGGTTGAAACAGGAATCTGCATCCATTCAAACCGCGGCCATTTTGACTCTGTGCGAGAGCCCCGAGAGGAAACAAACATTGGAACCATCGGATGGTGCCCTGGGAGATGGTGTTCCCGAGGATGTCATGGTATCACCGAACCCTCCACCACTATCGGCTCTGGAGATATCAAAAGGCGTTCCCCTCCCGGAGACTTCTGTTTGTGACTTTCCTTTCACTTTGTGGTCGTCTTCTCCTTTCTTGGTGACTCTACGACTCCTGTGCAGGATACATTGGGACTGTTCATCCAGGAGGGAGAGTTCTTCAGCGTCTAAAGTTCCCATGGACCCACTGCCTGCGAGTCGCCATGGATTTTTTTTTGATGACTATTTTCTCCTTTATTACCTCTTTGTGTGCCTTTGGGTCTTTATGGGGGAGGGTCTGTGTTCTCGTTCGGAAGGGCCAAGGTTAAGATTGACAATGTCGGGAAGGGTTGGAGTGGCTTTCACAAGTGTTCGACCTGTAACTGTTTGCTCTAAGAGGCTGGGCGGTGTTTTCCGGTACCCTCTACTTTCTTCTATAGGGTTGTCATAAGCGTTCTTACAGTGATAGGGGGTGGCTGTATCTGGCGGGGGGGTCTAAAGGGGCTATGAGCCCAAATGTATATGTCCTCCTCCATTCTTTTTCCTTTCTTTAGGGTTTTAGTTATTAGGGGCGACAGGCACACTGCTAGTGGGGTTAGGCTGTAGCCATCTGCAGGGGTGCAGGGTGGGGGGCTGGACGGGGCTTTTTTTTATTTTGCCCTTTTTATTTTCTATGGTCTTTCTTTTCCTTCTCTTTCTTTCTTAAGGATCAGTATAGCTACGAATCATTTGGACTTTTATCGTATGCTTGTATCTAGTGCTCATGCTTTTATGATATCCGATTTCCGGGTAGGCAGGCTCCGAGAATTGGCGCTACATGGAATGTATATTGTGTGTTCATTTGCATCGATCTGTATGCTTTGGCGCCGATTGTCTATCATAGTGGTTATTATATGTCTATCCTGTTTCTTACCCTGTCCGCCGCATTATCTGGTTTGATTGTATGGCACCTGATCCACGCTCATATAATATAAAACGAAACCTCCTACTAATTCTGAAACTTAGTTCTACATTCACATACCAGTTTTGTCCTGAATCGCTGCCGAACCTCTGGGTTGTCGGCTGATGAGCTGAGTAGTACTGTAATATCGATGGTTTTAATTTATCTAGCGGCCGGCCCCCACGGTTGTAGGCCCAGGCTTGTATTTTATTGAATGCTACAATAAAGTTTTTCCCCCCAAAAAAAGTATATATATACACATCTCAAAGGTCAGAGGATAGACCGTTGTCTGACTGTCAAAGTAACAAAAATCCAGCAGGGGACCATGAGGGAGAGCTAATATTTTTATCTTGGAACGTAGCGGGGTTGGCCGGAAAATTCCATAACAAAGAATGGAGAGAGTTCATAGGGGGTTCCAGATAATTTGTCTGCAAGAAACCTGGGCACTTGAAAATAACCCTTTTCACATGGCTGGTTATAAATGTTTTTTTGTGCCAGCACAAAAGGCTAGCTCAGGAAGAGCTATTGGAGGCCTGGTGGTATACATAGACCTTAATATGAAAGGCGTATGGTCAAGCCCTCCGTGGACAGCTTTTAACATACAGGCGCTACGGTATATAAGGTTGGGGCTCAGACTAACTTTATTTAATATATATAATGCAGGGACTGAGAATGGGGAAAACCCCACATTACAGGAACTAGATCACAGACTCCAACAGAAGTTAGATCATAGAAAAGGGGCCATGGAAAAATCTCTGGTAGTCCTGGGGGACTTAAATCGTCAAATGTGCCCAACACTGTTCCCACTGAACACAGATTGGTCTCAATGCCCCTTGGAGAAGGGCCCACACTTTGAACATTCCACTGAAGGTTTGGTTCTTAGTAACCTCTTGACAGGGTTGGATTGGGATTAAAAATCGGCCCGGGCATGATAGAAAAAAGTGGCCCACATTTGCAAAACACTGCTTCTGCAAAGTTTTATTTAAAAAAGGGGGGGGGTAAAAAAATGCACCGATTAGCTTGCACTGGTGAAACACATGAATAAAAGTGAGGCCACTTTTGCCTCCGCTCATGTAAATGGGCCGGCCCCAGTGAGAGAAAGGGAGTGACACCTCTGACCTTTGATAAAAGGGAGGTAATGGACGCACATCTACATCCAGAAAGGCCACTCAGGCCCCCGCTGTGCTGCTGGCAGCATCAGAACAATGCAGAAACCGACAAATCGCCTGCAAGACTGCCTAAAAAAGCAGCCCACAGCTGCGATTGGACACCGGCCCCTCGGGCATTGCCCGAGTGCCCTCGTTACCAATCCGACGCTGCCTCTTGAAGACTTATGACCTGGAACATACAATTTATTTGGTCAGCCTGGCAGAGGACGGGTCCCTTATCCCAACTTTTAAAGGAAGAGGTTGCTCCACCTACATAGATTATATCCTGGTGTCTAGACACGCAAAAAAATCAATTAGTACAGTAGGAATTGAGTGGAGTGGATTTAGTGACCACAAGCCCCTAATTTTAACGTCCAAACAGTGGGGCCGCTCTAAGTTTTGTCCCCCGAAGGATAGTGTGTTGACAGTCACAGATAGAGGAAGGCGGCTTAGATGGGCAAAAATTGATGGGGAAGCATTTTATAAAGAGCTAATATCACAAGGGAAGGCACAGTTCAAGGAATGCCTAGACCCCATGATCGAGTGGAGAAACCTGCTTGGGGCATTTAGCTC
Organism: Lissotriton vulgaris; assembly: GCF_964263255.1. NCBI lineage: Eukaryota > Metazoa > Chordata > Amphibia > Caudata > Salamandridae > Lissotriton > Lissotriton vulgaris. The sequence continues at coordinate 1,074,017,242 of NC_141689.1, read as the reverse complement.
AGTGACCAAGTTGGTGGATGGTTTATTAAAAATGAAAGCACCCAAGAGGAATAAACTGCAGCCGAGGTGGTTTGACGGCAAGTGTTCACGAGACCCTGAGAGACCTAAAACTTAGCCTAAAAACTAAGCCTAGGGACTCTTACAAAATAGGACAGTGCAGACGCATGTATAAAAATACATTAAAACAGAGAAAGACCTCCCTACAAATAGAAGCCTGAGCAGATCTGAGAGAGGCGGGAGAAAGAAGGGATATGTCCCAATTCTGGAGGATTGTTAACAACCCCTGATTTCAGGACAGTAACACTCCCGAGATCGGGACAGGCATCCTACCAGAACAGTGGGTCTCCCACTTCGAGGGCTTATATAATCATACTCAGGACACAGAAATGGACTGGGTGGTGGACAGCCAGCAGGGACCAGGAATTGAGTTTACCCATGCAGAGATAATAGCTGGGATCCAGGGCCTTTCACGTAACAAGGCGCCGGGCCCGGATGGATCCTCACCTGATTTATACCTGAGCAAAGTAGATCTCTGGGCTCCCATCCTCACAAGAGTGTTTAACACTGCAGCTCAGATCGGTTTGCCCCGATCTTGCTTGACAGCGGTTATTGTCCCTATCTTTAAGAAGGGCAATATGGACAACCCGCAATGTTATAGACCAATCTCATTGATTGATGTTTCTGCAAACGTTTTGGGACGGGTAATTCTTCAGCGGCTCATGGACTGGACTGAGGAACACCACCTAATTACAGATATTCAGTATGGCTTCAGAACAGGAAGGTCCACAAGCAATCAGTGCCTCAATTTGCATTTATTGGTTGCTAAATACACTAAAGCCAGCAATGAGGCCATGTATTTAGGCTTCATGGATCTGGCTGCAGCCTTTGATCATGTGAACAGGAACAAATTATGGGGCCTGATGAGGGATATGGGAATTGACCCAGGCCTAAATCATATCTTGAGTGAATTACACCAGGACAAAACAGCCAGGGTACGTTACAACACGGAGGGGGGGAACACAGATTCATTTCCCTGTACCAGTGGAGTGCGACAGGGTTGCATTCTAGCCCCTTTTCTGTTCTCGCTCTACATTAATAACCTAAAGCAGGCACTCCTGGCCTTAAATTCGGACTGCCCAAAAGTAGGGTTGCGTCATATTCCGGTTCTTTTGTACGCGGATGACGCGGTCCTGCTAGCCCGCACACCGAGGGGCCTGCAGTACTTAATCGACGGCTTTGTAAAATTCATGGGGACTCTGGATCTGTCTGTTAACTTGAGTAAATACTATGTGATGTTAGCGGGCACTAAACCGTGTAAAAGGTTCTCGTAAAGGAAAGGGGACCATATACTAGAGAAGGTTAAGACTTTTTCCTATCTAGGGTTACTGTTCGACGGGGCGCTAACATTTAGATCTTTAGTGGGGGATCGCCGTTCAAAATTAATCTCCACGAACGGTGCTATAGCAAATTACGGTTGCAGGTTGGGCCGTTGGTCCCCCGAACAGATTTGGAACCTTTATAGATCTATAGGATGCGTAGGAGTAACGTATGGGTCGGAAGTCTGGGGCTACGTGAATGTGGATCAATTGCAAGTTGAGGAAAACAAATACATGCAGAGGATCCTAAAAGTTCCTAAGTCCACTTCAGCTGCAATTGTACATAGTGAATTGGGGTGCCCATTCATCGAGGATCAGATTAGGGTAAGACCCATATTGGCATGGCTGAATACCTGGTCAAACCCCGAGGCAGGCCTAGGTAGACAAACCCGTGGAGACTGCCTGCAGAGAGATAAAGGGTTATACATCCCATGGATAAACTATGTTAAGTCCACCCTGGAAAGTGTTGATCGGGAGGATTTATGTATCAACCCTGAGATCATTGTACCCTCGGATAAATTAAAAATCAAAAAACTGTTAACCGATCATTTTGTCAACTGCAGATCGGCAGAGGACACAGCCAAACAATCTGTAGCTGCCCTCAGTCTTATAAAAAATGAGGGCATGGAGCCATACTTGTACCTGGTCCATAATACACACAATAGATTTTTAACGACCCGCCTTAGGTTTAATTTACTACCACACCTATTAGCGGACCCTGCAGGATTTACTCCAACAATTGCCCAGAAGGGTGCTTGCGGCTGCGGCAGTAGGTCTCTGCAAGACACCCTTCATTTCGTATTGCTGTGCCCCTTTTTTAAACTTCCCATGTGTAAATAGTTGATACAAATTTTAAAGAGAGAAAAATTTAGGCACGCTAAAATGGCTTTACTCTATTTACAAAGAGCGAATGACCCATGGTCTCTCAATTGCATTATGAACTTTTTGAGGCTTGCCGAGAGGCTAAGAAATACAAGAGCAGTTAGCTAAAACTAGGAGATCTTTTTAAAAAAAATTGTGCATGTGCCTTTTTTAACCTTTTTTATCTATTTGCAATGGTAATTCCAGATGACTGTTAGCTGTAATTTAATTCTATTTTTATTTTGTATATATTGTGTACTTTTATGATGTATACTTGAGAAAGCAAAAACTGGGGCAGGCCAGGCATAAAAGTAGGACTAAAGCCTTTAGTCTCATGACTATATCTGACGTTTTTGCGTGGCTTGAATTCGTCCTTTCCATTGCCCATAACCGAATTACTGTATCCTTCCACCAGTACTGGGTTTCTGTAAACAATGAGGCCTTTAAATGCTGTTCTTATCTTGTCACATTTGCTGTGCATTCAAAGACAGATGTCAAATGTCAGGCTCTATCTTCCAGGGAGCTTGGTGTTTACTTTTCTTTCATCATGTCGGCTACTGGGGGTGTGCTTGTGGATAGTTGTACTATTATTTTTTATCTAGCACACAACAACATTTAAATGTCTGAAAATGAACTGTGCAGATATTTCAGAATGTATCAGAATAAGAAAAGGACAAATGAAGCATTGTATGGTAATTCTGGTATTTTTTGGTAATTCTGAAGTGTGGTGAAAACAAAATTATGATCAAAACAAATCCATACACTAGGTGATGTCATTTCCACACGTTATCAATGGTGAGCTGTATACTTTATTAGTAAAACTGTATGTCTGTGCAAACGTAATGGTCAGTTCAACCGAAGATGTGTTGCGTGTAATGGCAATGCACTACCACACTTCGAGTTATTTTATTTTTCCTTTTTTTACACTGCGAAAAGCAGTGGGGCGACACTACTCTGCCTTAGCGGAGGAGCCACCACCGCATTCTGCACCACTCTTCTCTACGCCACTGCATCTTTCTCTGTACCACTTAACTTTACGTCACTCTATGCCGCGGGTACTAATAGTACGGCATGCCGGCCGCCAGCGGCCCAGCAAGCCTTCCTTGGTGGTCCGCGGACCTTACAGACATCCTACCTGTGTTTAAAAAAACAAAAAAAATGGTGTTAGCAAACACTGCCGGTTCCACCAGCGCTGATTCTGAGGGACTCTGCTCTGTGGGGGGCAGGGGATTCCAGTGATTGTCAGAGTGGAGATGCAGGGGCGCCAGGAGGTGAAATACAACAAAGCCTCATTAACATGTAAATGGTCTTTTAACCCATTGTGGTGCTGATGACGGCTCCCGGCCGTCATGAGTTACGGTGGGCGTGTGCTGATGACGGCCAAGAGCCGTCATGACCACGCCCGCGACCTGAATGTCCAGCACAGGCGCGGAATTCCGGTCGCAGCCAGGGGGGTTAAAGACCTGTGAAGTACTCTGGTGCGGCTGTGTGTGTGCGCCCGGAAGCTGTCTTAGCCCGGGCTGAGGGCTGACACACACAGGGGTGAGATGACAAAGGGTGACAGAGGAAGGGAGACAGAGAGAGGCAGTCAGGGGGAGACAGAGGGAGGGAGAGGGAGGGAGACAGAGGGAGAGAGAGGGAGGGAGACAGAGGGTGACGGCGAGAGGGAGGGAGACAGAGGGTGACGGCGGGAGGGATGGAGACAGAGGGAGAGGGAGGGAGACAGAGGGTGACGGCGGGAGGGATGGAGACAGAGAGTGACAGAGGGACGGAGAGGAAGGGAGACAGAGAGACAGAGGCAGAGAGGGAGGGAGGGAGGGAGGGAGGGAGGGAGGGAGAGGGAGACAGAGGGAGGGAGAGGGAGGGAGGGAGGGAGACAGAGGGAGGGAGGGAGGGGAGAGGGAGGGAGACAGAGGGAGAGAGAGAGACAGGGAGGGAGACAGAGAGAGAGAGGGAGGGAGACAGAGGGAGGGAGAGAGAGTGGGAGGCAGAGAGGGAGACAGAGAGGGAGGGAGACAGAGATTGGGAGACAGAAAGGGAGGGAGAGAGAGTGGGAGGGAGACAGAGAAAGTGAGAGATGGAGAGATTAGGTGACAGAGAGTGAGGGAGACAGAGAGAGTGGGAGACAGAGAGAGTGGGAGCGGAGACAGTGGGAGCGGAGACAGTGGGAGCGGAGACAGTGGGAGACAGAGAGGGTGGGAGACAGAGAGGGGGGGAGACAGAGAGGGGGGAGACAGAGAGGGGGGGAGACAGAGAGGGGGGGAGACAGAGAGGGGGGGAGACAGAGAGGGGGGAGACAGAGAGGGGGGGGCGACAGAGAGGGGGGCAGACAGAGAGGGGGGCAGACAGAGAGGGGGGCAGACAGAGAGGGGGGCAGACAGAGAGGGGGGGAGACAGAGAGGGGGGGAGACAGAGAGGGAGGGAGACAGAGAGAGTGGGAAAGACAGAGAGAGTGGGAAAGACAGAGAGAGTGGGAAAGACAGAGAGAGTGGGGGAGACAGAGAGAGTGGGAGAGACAGAGAGAGTGGGAGAGACAGAGAGAGTGGGAGAGACAGAGAGAGTGGGAGAGACAGAGAGAGAGTGGGAGACACAGAGAGAGTGGGAGACAGAGAGGGAGGGAGACATAAAGAGAGGGAGTCAGAGAGAGAGGGAGTCAGAGAATGAGGGAGACAGAGAGGAAGGGAGACAGAGAGGAAGAGAGAGACAGAGGAAGGGGGAGAGAGACAGAGGGAGGGAGGGAAACAGAGGGAGGGAGATAGAGGGAGGGAGACAGGGAGGGAGGGAGAGAGGGAGGGAGGGAGAAGGAGGGAGACAGAGAGAGAGAGAAGGAGGGAGGGAGAAGGAGGGAGACAGAGGGAGGGAGACGAAGGGAGACAGGGAGGGAGACAGGGAGGGAGACGAAGGGAGACAGGGAGGGAGACGAAGGGAGACAGGGAGGGAGACGAAGGGAGACAGGGAGGGAGACGAAGGGAGACAGGGAGGGAGACGAAGGGAGACAGGGAGGGAGACGAAGGGAGGGGGAGGGAGACAGCGGGAGGGAGACAGAGGGAGGGAGACAGAGGGAAAGAGACAGAGGGAGGGAGACAGAGGGAGGGAGGCAGAGGGAGTGAGACAGAGGGAGTGAGACAGAGGGAGTGAGACAGAGGGAGCGAGACAGAGGGAGCGAGACAGAGGGAGACAGAGTGAGGGAGAGAGAGTGAGGGAGAGAGAGTGGGAGACGGAGGGAGAGAGAGTGGGAGACAGAGGGAAGGAGAGAGAGTGGGAGACAGAGAGGGAGGGAGACAGAGAGGGAGGGAGACAGATAGATGGAGACAGAGGGAGGGAGATAGGGAGGGAGACAGGGAGACAGGGAGGGAGACAGAGAGAGAGAGAGAGGGAGATGGAGTGAGGGAGAGAGACAGAGGGAGGGAGACAGAGGGAGGGAGGGAGGGAGACAGAAAGTGGGAGACAGAGAGGCAGTCAGGGGGAGACAGAGGGTGACGGAGGGAGGGAGGGAGACAAAGGGAAGGAGAGAGACAGGGCGGGAATCAGAGGAGGGAGACAGAGGGAGACAGAGAGAGAGGGAGGGCGACAGAGAGGGAGGAGGACAGAGAGAGAGGGGGACAGAGAGAGTGGGAGACAGGGAGAGTGGGAGACAGGGAGAGTGGGAGACAGGGAGAGTGGGAGACAGGGAGAGTGGGAGACAGGGAGAGTGGGAGACAGGGAGAGTGGGAGACAGGGAGAGTGGGAGACAGAGAGAGTGGGAGACAGAGAGAGTGGGAGACAGAGAGAGTGGGAGACAGAGAGAGTGGGAGACAGAGAGAGTGGGAGACAGAGAGAGTGGGAGACAGAGAGAGTGGGAGACAGAGAGAGTGGGAGACAGAGAGAGTGGGAGACAGAAAGAGTGGGCGACAGAAAGAGTGGGCGACAGAAAGAGTGGGCGACAGAAAGAGTGGGAGACAGAAAGAGTGGGAGACAGAGAGAGGGAAAGACAGAGAGAGTGGGAGAGACAGAGAGAGTGGAAGACAGAGAGGGAGTCAGAGAGTGAGGGAGACAGAGAGGAACGGAGAGAGACAGAGGAAGGGAGAGAGACAGAGGAAGGGAGAGAGACAGAGGGAGAAGGAGGGAGACAGAGGGGGAGGAGGAGGGAGACAGAGGGGAGAGAAGGAGGGAGACAGCGGAAGGGAGAAGGAGGGAGACAGGGAGGGAGACAGAGGGAGGGAGAGGGAGGCAGGGAGGGAGACGAAGGGAGACAGGGAAGGAGACAGAGGGAGAGAGACAGAGGGAGGGGGAGGGGGAGAGAGACAGAGGGAGGGGGAAGGAGACAGAGGGAGGGAGAGGGAGACAAAGTGAGGGAAAGAGACAGAGGGAGGGAGACAGAGGGAGAGGGAGAGGGAGGGAGACAGAGTGAGGGAGACAGAGGGAGGGAGAGAGAGTGGGAGACAGAGAGGGAGGGAGACAGAGGGAGGGATAGAGAGTGGGAGACAGAGAGGGAGGCAGACCCAAAGGGAGGGAGACAGAGAGGGAGGGAGACAGATAGATGGAGACAGAGGGGGGGAGACAGAGAGGGAGGGAGAGAGACAGAGGGTGGGAGGGAAACAGAGGGAGGGAGATGGAGACAGAGGGAGGGAGATGGAGGGAGGAGACAGAGGGAGGGAGAGAGGGATGGAGAAGGAGGGACACAGATGGATGGAGAAGGAGGGAGACAGAGGGAGGGCGAGAGACAGGGAGGGAGACAGAGAGAGGGAGGCAGGGGGAGACAGAGGGAGGGAGACGAAGGGAGACAGGGAGGGAGACAGAGGGAGAGAGACAGAGGGAGAGAGATAGAGGGAGAGAGACATAGGGAGGGGGAGGGGGAGGGAGACAGGGGGAGGGGGAGGGAGACAGAGGGAGGGAAAGAGACAGAGGGAGGGAAAGAGACAGACGGAGGAAGACAGAGGGAGGGAGAGAGAGTGGGAGACAGAGAGGGAGGGAGATCCAAAGGGAGGGAGACAGAGAGGGAGGGAGACAGAGAGGGAGGGAGGGAGGGAGAGAGAGGGAGGGAGGGAGACAGAGGGAGGGAGACAGATGGAGGGAGACAGAGGGAGGGAGACAGAGGGAGGGAGACAGAGGGAGGGAGACAGAGGGAGACAGGAAGGGAGACAGGGAGGGAGACAGGGAGGGAGACAGGGAGGGAGACATAGAGAGAGACATGGAGAGAGACAGAGGGAGGGAGAGAGACAGGGAGAGAGACAGAGGGAGGGAGAGAGACAGAGGGAGGGAGAGAGACAGGGAGGGAGGCACAGGGAGTGAGACAGAGGGAGGGAGGGAGACAGAGAAAGTGGGAGACAGAGAGAGGCAGTCAGGGGGAGACAGAGGGAGGGAGACAGAGGGTGACGGAGGGAGGGAATTCAAATGGAAGGAGAGAGACAGGGTGCAAGACAGAGGGAGGGAGGGAGAGGGAGGGAGAGGAGGGAGACAAAGGGAAGGAGAGAGACAGGGCGGGAGACAGAGGGAGACAGAGAGAGAGGGAGGGAGACAGAGAGAGAGGGAGGGAGACAGAGGGAGGGAGGGAGAGTGGGAGACAGGGAGGGAGACAGAGAGGGAGGGAGACAGAAAGGGAGGGAGACAGAAAGGGAGTGAGTCAGAGAGGGAGGGAGACAGAGAGGGAGGGAGACAGAGAGGGATACAGAGGGAGGCAGACAGAGAGAGAGAGAGCGGGAGACAGAGGGAGGGACAGAGGGAGGGAGAGAGTGGGAGGGAGAGAGAGTGAGAGACAGAGAGAGGGAGAGACAGTGAGAGTGGGAGACAGAGAGGGAGGGAGACAGAGAGAGTGGGAGAATGGGCGACAGAGAGGGAGGGAGACAGAGAGGGAGGGAGAGGGAGGGAGAGGGAGACAGAGGGAGGGAGACAGAGGGAGGAAGACAGAGGGAGGGAGACGGAGGGAGGAAGACAGAGGGAGGGAGACAGGGAGAGAGAGAGGGAGGGGGAGAGAGACGGAGGGGGAGAGAGACAGACGGCGGGGGAGGGGGAGGGAGACAGGGGGAGGGAAAGAGACAGAGAGAGTGGGAGTCAGAGAGAGTGGGAGTCAGAGAGAGTGGGAGTCAGAGAGGTTGGGAGTCAGAGAGGTTGGGAGACAGAGAGGGTGGGAGACAGAGAGGGTGGGAGACAGAGAGGGTGGGAGACAGAGGGTGGGAGACAGAGGGTGGGAGACAGAGGGTGGGAGACAGAGGGTGGGAGACAGAGGGTGGGAGACAGAGGGTGGGAGACAGAGGGTGGGAGACAGAGGGTGGGAGACAGAGGGTGGGAGACAGAGGGAGGGAGACAGAGGGAGGGAGACAGAGAGGGAGGGAGATAGAGAGGGAGGGAGACAGAGAGGGAGAGAGACAGAGTGCGGGAGGGAGACAGAGGGAGGGAGACAGAGGGAGGGAGACAGAGGGAGGGAGACAGAGGGAGGAAGTCAGAGGGAGGGAGGCAGAGGGAGGGAGACAAAGGGAGGGAGACAAAGGGAGGGAGAGGGAGACATGGAGGGAGACAGGGGGAGAGAGACAGAGAGAGGGAGGGGGACAGAGGGAGGGAGACTGGGAGAGAGATGGAGGGAGAGACAGAGGGTGGGAGATGGAGGGAGACAGGGAGCGAGACGGAGAGAGAGACAGGGGAGGGAGATGGAGGGAGAAAGACAGGGAGAGAGACGGAGGGAGAGAGAGATACAGACAGAGGGAGGGAGACGGAGGGAGGGAGAGTGGGAGAGAAACGGAGGGAGAGAGAGACAGAGACAGACAGAGAGAGACAGAGAGAGAGACAGACAGAGAGAGATGTGTGTATGCCGGGTCTGGTGGCTCAGTGGACGAAGGCGTCTGCTGCAGGGACCTGTGTTCAACCTCATGGTCACAGTTTTGTTTTGCTTTAACCCTGCCCCTTCCCCCTCTGACCCGCCCCTACTGGTGTGTCACTCGGCCATAAACCACACTGTAAATTTGGCCCCCGAGAGAAAGTTTGTGAGTACCCATGCTCTATGCCAATGCGCTCTACTCCAATACACTCTACATCGCTCCACGCCGTTCTAATCTTTTCTGATCCACTGCATTCCACACCACTGTACTCTACACCACATGTTACTGCACTCTACGCCTCTCTACTTTACACTTTACCCTGCACCACTCCACTATACCCTGAACCACTCCGCATTCTTCCCTGCACCACTCCAATCTGCACTCAATATCACTTTTCTCAAATAAATGCACTCTACGTCACTGCACTCTACGTCAATCTACTCTTCACCACAGTACTTTACGCCACTTCACTCTAGGGCACTGTACAACACTCCACTCTATGATGCTCTACTCCAAAGAACCCTCCTCCACTCTATGACACTTTACTGCATGCCAAGCCACTGCACTGTACAACATTCTACTCCGCTCTACGCAACTCCCTCTATTCCATTCATGCCACTTTACACTACTCTATTCTATAACACATTACTCTACTCTACACTATGCCGCTACACTCTATGATATTCTATGCCACTCGCCTATACAGCACTCTACTCCACTATATGCCATTCCACTCACTTACACTATTTCACTCTAGGCCACTCTACAACACTATGCCCAACACCCTTTACACCACTCCACTCTGGTCTACAACCCTCCACAACACTCTATGCCACTCCACTGTTCTCCACTGACACTCTTTTCCACTCAACTCTACAACACTCTACTCCCTCCACAACACTGCATGCCATTCCATGACACTCCACTACACAACACTACTCCACTCTATGACACTCCACTCACCTTCACAACCCTCTCCTTTACTCCACTAAAGTTTTGCCATGCTGAACAGCAGACATGCTAGTGTACAACATGGCTAAAACATATTGGCAAAGCCAATAGATCTTGAATTGGCGAGACCTGTTGGCATTGCAATGCTTGTGTTTAATTACCCATGTTTAAACAATTAAAACAAATGCTGTAGCAACAGGGATCCTAGGCTATTCAACCATGTCTTTCCTGCCCGGAGGACTAGCATTTCAAAAGCATCAGTCTTCTCTAACAAGCATGGCCAATGCCAATAGGCCTGGCTTTAAAGGAATGGTGTATGGTAAAGCGAAGCATTACAGGTAGGTAGCATGGGAATGGATATGTAATTGTGTGGAATCAAATAACTGTAGAATAATATTGATGTAGGTGCAAAGGTCAGGTAACAGTTGCTTTGTCAAGCCAGACCTAAACATCCATATATGTTAATGACTGCCCTCTTCCCATCTGTGCTGCCGTCAGAGAAAAATAGCATACATTATGTAGTTATTTAAGACACTTTATTAGCATTACTAAGTTATGTGTGTGCCACCAAAAGTTCAAGCTCAGTCATCTGGATAATTAAACGCAAGAATACTAGCCGTGTAGAGGGAAAGCACTTTTTTTGTGGAGGCACACAACCTCTGTCCAATCAAAGCATGTACTCCTGGCTCCCTACAAGTGGGCGTAGCCAAAGCCCCTTTCTAGTGGTGCTCACACAATTATCTGGTGATAGCTCTGCTCTCAAGCCAGACCATAAAAATAAATTTTTAACTCTGTCAGGAAAATCAAAACAGAGACTGTAGAAGTTATCTCTGAATTGTGGAGTGCTGTATCTGGGAATGAATTGGCAGCAATTATGATAGGCTAAACTGTAAAATATGATGTTAAGATACACATCAGTGATATGAAATTATAATTTATACAAGGGATAAAGCACCCTCTGCCATACATAATAAGAATATTGCAAATCACTGATGAGTTTCATATCATTTAGAGGAACGAGGCCGAAGGCTGAGCTTCTATACAAGTTTATGGAACTCTGAAGTCACTTGCAGTGTCCTTATCATGGACGCCAGGGGGTACTTTGTCCCTTATATAAATGATAATTTAAGATCAATACTTTGTATTTTAGCATCATATTTTAAACACCATAAAAGCCTTGGTGAGTAGCTCTTTCATATGAAAGAGTGGGTATGTTTGCAAACATAAATATTAAGAATAAAACCTCTATTGCAAAATTAGACACATCGAAAACCTGTTAATTATTTGTTGCAAACAGATATTATCAACAGTTCAATTAAAGTCAGTTCAAAAGAAAAAAAAAAGTTGCTCTAGCTCAGAACGCGTAGAAACATGCAGAAAGATTCTAGTTTTTCTCTAACTTTCTAAGGAGTGCAAAATATAAACACGTTTTCTCAGCTTGTCAGTGCAAACTAAAAAAATATAACAGAAGAAAGAAAAGGAAAATGCTACTTACCCAGTATGCATCTATTCTTGGCATATAGACATGTAGATTCATATACTGTGCATAGATCGCCAATCTAGTGTTGGGTCTGGATGTTTGCACTTTGTTTTTCTTTGAAGAAGTCTTTCCAGTCACGGGGTAGGTGTCTCCTCCTTTCGGTGATAGTGTGCATGGGCATCAACACCATTGTTAGATTGTTTTCCCGCAGAGGGTGATAATGGAGTTAGTAAGAGTAGTAAAAAGGAGATGTCCATGAATGCATGTATCTAAATAAGATGTTACTGCAACAGGTATAGGTACCAGGGAAAGCGGGTGGGCGCATATGAATCTACAGCTCTATATGCCAAGAGCAGATGCATACTGGTAAGTAGTATTTTCCGTTTGAGGCATATGAGCAGTAGATCATATGTTGGGCATAGACTATATAGCAGTTATCTCCCAAAGCGGTGGCTAACCTGTATCTGTTGCAGTGGTCTGAAATAGCGTACGTAAACTGCCAAGTCTAGCTTGTTTTTTTGCTAACACATCTACACAATAGTGTTTTGTGAAGGAGTGAGGTGTAGACCGTGTTGCAGCTTTACATATGTCATCAATGGGTATATTCCCTAAGAATGCCATAGAAGCCCCCAGTTTTCGTTTAGAGTGTGCTCTAGGGGGAACTGTTAAAATTCATTTTGCTTTTGAAAAGCATATTTGAATGCACTTGACTATCCACCTTGCAATACCCGATTTTGATATAGGACTGCCTTTGTGTGGCAGAGAAAAAGCGACAAAAAGTTGATTTGTGTTATGGAAAGGATTTGTCCTTTATATGTAATAAAGCTATGCTTTCTTTACATCCCATGTGTGGAGGGCACGTTCTGCCATTGAATCTGGTTGAAGTAAGAACACAGGTAACTCAACAGATTGATATGAAAGGCAGAAATGACTTTAGGATGGAATTTAGGATTAGTCTGAAGAACCACTTTATTTTGGTGCATTTGTAAAAAGGGTTCTTCTATAGTTAATGCCTGAAGCTCACCCACTCTTTTAAGTGATGTGATAGCAACGAGGAAAGCAACTTTCCGTGTGAGAAATTGCAGTTCACATTTGTGCAATGGCTCAAAGGGTGGGCCCATTAGTCTGGTGAGAACAATGTTGAGATTCCAAACTGGTGCAGGTGGACGTCTCAGGGGAATGACTCTTTTGTCCCTTCATAAAGGCTTTGATAACAGGCAATCTAAAAAGAGATAGATGTCTATTCTGGATGTATTCAGCCATTGCAGCTAGATGTAAACGTATGGATGGCTACTCTAAATTGGAATATTGTAGATGTAACAGATAACATATATTTTGTACAGAAGCATCAAGCGGGTTGATGTGGTTGTTACTACAGTATATCACAAACCGCTTCCACTTTGCTGCATAGCAGTCTCTTGTGGTAGGACGTCTAGCCTCTTTGATCATTTTCATGCAGTCTGGTGGCAGATTAAGATTGCCAAACTCTAATACTTCAGGAGCCTGATCGCTAGATTGAGTTGACTGGGTCTGGATGTCTTATGTCTCCATGGCTCTGTGTGAGAAGATTGGGTGTAAGATGTCGTTTCTGGTGATGAACTACTGAGAGTTCCAATAGGGTTGCGAACCAAGGCTGACGTTCTCACGTGGGAGTAACTAAGATTAGTGACAGGGACGCTTGGTTGAGTTTCCAAACCACTAATGGAATTAGTGGGAGAGGCGGAAAAGTGTAAGCAAATATCCCTGACCAATTGATCCATAGTGCATTGCGTTTAGACAATGAGTGGGGATACCTGGACGCGAAGTTTGGGCATTTTGCGTTTTAGAATGTGGAAAACAGGTCTATGTGAGGGACTCCCCAACGTTGAAAGTATGGAAGGAGGACCTGAGGATAGAGTTCCCATTCATGTATTTGCTGTCTGTACCTGCTGAGGAGGTCTGTAATCTAGTTGCTGTCTCCTGGGAGGTGTTCCACTAGGAGATACATTTTGTGATGAATGGCCCACCTCCAGATGTCTTGAAGTAAGTGGGACAGTTGGAGAGAGTGTGTCCCCCCTCTTTTTGTATGCAATAAATGGCTGTCATGTTGTGTGTACGAATTAGGACAGCTTTGCCCACTAGGTGAGTCTGAAACGCTTTGAGTGCTAGGAATATTGCAAGCAGCTCTAGGATATTGATGTGGAGCTACTTCAGTTGTTGGCTCCACAAGCCTTGCACTGTTTGCTGTTGTAGATGAGCTCCCCAGCCAGTGAGGGATGCGTTCGCTGTCAGTACTATCTGTGGAACCGGGTCTATGAACGGCCACAGCTTTGAGAACTTGTGTGTTCCACCACTGCAGAAAGCGATGAGTACGGCCGCTTACCAACACTAGATCGGTCAATAGACCTTGTGACTGGTTCCACTGACTGGCTATGCATTCTTGAAGTGTACGGGTGGGCAGTCAGGCATGGGGAATGATCATGAAGCAGAATGACATCAGTCAGAGGAGCTTCATGTAAATTCGAGCTGGAATCCAATGGTTGGATTGAAAGCAGAGAACTAAAGCCTGAATATTTTGAATTCTGGCTGAGCTGGGAGAAGCGAGAGCCTTTTGAGTATCTATTGTGGCTCCTAGGTAGTCCTATGTATTGGTTGGTTGGAGGTGTGACTTTGGCACATCGATTGTGAACCCTAGTTGATGCAGTAACCAAATTGTCCTGACAGTGTGCTGCAGACATTGTTGGTACGTGTTGGCTTTAATAAGCCAGTCGTCTAAGTAAGGGAAGACGTGATATTTTTGTCTCCTTAGGTGAGCAGCTACTACTGCCAGACACTTTGTTAAGACTCTGGGGGTGGTGGTGGTGACTCTGAATGGGAGTACCCTGAACTGATAGTATTGACCCGCTACCACAAACCTGAGGAATTTGCAATGAGCAGAGTGAACTGGTATATGAAAGTAGGCATCTTTTATATCTTTTGAGATCTAAAATTGGTCTGAGAGAGCTGTCTTTTTTGGGAATTAGGAAATAAAAAGAGTATATGCCCGACCCATGATGTTGGGGCAGCACAGGCTCTCTAGCCCCTTTCAGAAGTAGAGGCTGAAACTCTTGTTTGAGGAGGTATAGAATGTCTGGTGATAGTTTGTGGGGCTTTGGTGAAATATTGGGAGTGTGTGTTGATAAATTCCAGGCAGTAACTAGAATGGATACTTTTGAGTACCCAATTGTCTGTTGTTATTGATTGACAGATTGGTAGAAAATCTGCCAGTCTTCCCCCGGCAGGTGTTTAGTGGTCGGGGGAAGTGGAGGCAAGTCACTGCTTTGCGTTTGCGGGGGAGGTGCGTTTGTTTGAACCCCGGCCGCTGCCCTTACCGTTCTTGCCCCTGTAACCTCCCCTGAAATAACCCCTAGATGAAGAGGGTTGGTTATTGCCCTTATAGGTGGAGGTAGCCTCTGATGAGGTGTTCTTGGAACGTCCTCGGTATAAGGAGCGTCGAAAGGAAGCACAACCCTGTGTGGACTGGAGGGTTCCCATAGATTTGGCTACCTCAGTGTCTTTCTTCATTTTCTCAAGTGTAGAATCTACCACTGGGTCAAATAGATGTTCTTTATCGAATGGGGAATTTAAAATGGAGGTTTGAACCTCAGGTTTAAATCAGATATACAGAGCCAGGCATGCCTTCTTTGAAGGACACTAGCAGCGGTGTCTGCAGCTTCTAAAGAGCATCTTATTTGATTGGGAGCAATAAGTAGCCCTTCATGAATCAGATCTTGTGCTTTTGATTTGTGTTCCTGGGGTAAATATTGTATTAGTTGTTCTATTTCATCCCAGTGTGCACAGTTGTATCACGCTAACAGTGCCTGAGTGTTGGAGACGCGCCAGAAATTGGCTGCTTGAGAAGCTACCCTTTTCCCATAAGCATCAATAAGTTTGGATTCCTTATTAGGAGAAGGATCCTCTCCTGTTGTCTAGGAGTTGGCTCTTTTTCTAGCATTAGACACAACCAGGGAGTCTAGTGGCAATTATCCCCTTATATATACTGGGTCCGATGGTGTTGGCTAGTACTTTTTGTCAACTCTAGGCGTAGGAATATGAGTTCTAACCGGGTCATTAAAAATGTCGTCTACATGCCTGACCATCCCTTTAAGCATGGGTAGTATATGTGATGACTTTTGTGTGATACTGAGGGTTTCAAAGAGGAAGTCCTCTTCTAATGACTCCTTATGTAGCTGCACCTCATGGTAGTTGGTGGCTCTAGCTAGTAACTCAATGTAGCCTTCACTATCTTCTGGTGGAGAGGGTTTGGTAGGGTACAGGTCGGGATCATTGCCTGCGGGAGAATTGGTGTTATAATCGTCCCATGGGTCTTGTAATGGCTGATCATCATCCCTATCCTGATAATCATCCCCTTCATCCTGGTTGTCAGGTGTATGTGGTGGTGAATGTTCAGGTGAAATTGGTTGAAGCTTAGGGGAAGGTGGTGATGAAGGAAGAAAAGGTGGAGGAAGAAGAGGGGGGAAAGGGTTAGGTCCAACAGCTCTCTTCTTTAAAAGGATGCGATCTTCTTCTTCCGCATTAGTCCTTCTTTTGAGAGTCACTTTAGTGGTGATGTGGCCAGTCTTTGGATTGATATACAATTTTTTTTGTTTCTGATCAATTTTTTCAAATGGGGCATCGAAACTGGGCTTTATAGTTGTTTCCTGCATTTCTGTCTGTTTCGGCGCCTATATATTCGGTGCGTGAGTAGAAACCGCTGATGTCTTTGGTTCCGACGATTTATTCGGGGCAAATGGTGGGAGTCGGCTGTAGACTTGTGTTTCAACCCGAAGGTCTGTGCCCTGAACTCGGTTTGGAGAGAGTCCTTTCGGAGCCAGAAGGCTTTTTGGTAGGCTTCGGTGCCAGGCCAGAGGGCGGGGCGTCAGAAGCATGATCTCTGTACCCACCAGGGCCCGAGGGCACAAGTTGGACCGCAGCCTTCTTTTTAATTGGAATTGTCTCTTTGGACGAGAGGGGAGCTGTACCCACGGTACGTTGACCATGTGGGATGTCCTCCTCTTGGTCGGAGTCAAATTCTGAGATGGCAACCGGCTCCTGCTCCTCTTCAGTTCCCATGGCCTCGCCGGCCTCTACGTCGATTGTTGATCGAAGATGTCCAGAATGGATCCTGTGTGCTGGATCTGCAAGCCGCCATGTCGAGCCCGACGGTTGTGGAGTATCTTCTTGGAGAGGAAAGCTTGGCACACGTCGCAGTCTTGTTCTCTGTGTTCGGGGGACAAACACAGATTACACACTTCGTGTGAGCCAGTGCGCGGGTATTTCGCATGACACCTAGGGCAGAATTTGAAGGGAGTTCATTCAGTCGACTGCAGGTCGGCCCAACGCGGGTACGCCCGACGGCCTTCTACAAACTTTCCATTCAAAAGATTATTTTAAGTAATTACAATGCACAATAGAAAGGGAGATGCGATTGAAAACAATACCGTCGAGGGCGAGTATCTTAAGCGCCGAGGGCAACCGAAGAAATGGTGTTAACCTGCCTTTCACCCGGGCTACTGGCTTTGGTAGCGAGCATTGTGACATTAAAACTGAACTGCAACTTATTATAGTTGAGTTCATTATAATCAGCGCATGGGTGCGTCACAAGTCGCGGATTATTAAGAAATTAGATATGGACGTTTATACAGGGATTACAGAATTATACAATTATAAGAAATGCCTTACTACAGCAGAAATCCATGTGTTCAATCCCACTGCCTGACTCAATTACATCGGGCAGTGCCCAGAGATGGACAATTTTTTTTAACCAATTTAAGGTTAAGATTGAAATAATTCTTATTAAAATGCCTGGTCCTTGCCTCATGGCAACTTCAAAAGGCAACTTCAAAATAGGCTTACTTAAGACTCAGGGACTGGGGAAGATAACCCTCATGGGGGATGTTCGATTTGCTCTTTTTGCTATTCCTTTAATGTTCCTGCTCACCTCGTCTCCCACAATGACAATGCCCTCTGCGTCAGGATAAGCATACATATAGCTGACCTGTTTTGAACCATGTGCATTTCTAGTCTCTGTGCTTACACTAGAGCTGACAAACGGGGCATGGTCTTTCTTGTATACAAATATGCAAACTTGTCCAATAAACAGATTAACAACTAAATAGTCCTGATTCAGAGAAGGATTGTACATCTAAAGAGAATGATCTTTAAGTACCCACTAATAGACTCACTCATAGTGTATAACGGAAATGTTCATTTGGTACGAGTTTATATCTTGTCTACCTTTTTTAGGCCCAGCTTACATACCAGTCTGGCAAAAGCTCATGTTGTCACACACTACATACACATATGCTGAAAGGTCCTTTTGTACATTTGTGTTTTAGGACTAATGTGTTAAAAGAATGGTAATTTTTAGATAATTGAAAAAAAAATCATTCAAAATAATGAATCAATCTTTTATCACAAACTACTGTACTATAATGGACCAATTAATTAAAGAAGTTAGAGATATTATTTGGATTGTGCATTATGGCAAAGGATTTTCCGAGAAACGGTTGACTCATTATTTTTGATGGAAAATGTTTATCTTACTAAACTAAACTATGTTGCCAGTTGGATTAAACAATAGTGAACTGGGGAAGCATCCATACCGGTCTGATTAATATTTTTCAATATCAGCTTCCAAACTTTCTGCAGTCACAGAAGAAGAAACGGAGCAGCCACCCATGTGCACATTCTGCAAATCCAGATGTGATTTGCAGACAATCACAGTTCCCCTCCCCCACACAGATAAACATCAGGCAATGGCAGGTCCTCTGCTGCTTCACTCAATAGTTAGTGGAGCTCGACTGGAACAAAATACATGGGTTGAAATAGGTGGGTATCTATAAGAGCCCCGACTCTCACAATAGATCAGGCAAACGCATGAAAATACTGTGGGGTCCCTCATGATAATGACTATACAAATCCGAGCACTCAAATGTTTCAAGGATAGTCATATATACATTGAATTCGTAGTAATAGTACACTTTAATCCAAGTTTTCAGTTCAGGCCCAAAATAGTACAGTTTATCAAAAGGAGATAGGACACTTGTGACCACTTATTCCAAGAGATTTGAAAAAGCCCTCATAAACGCTGCGTATCTCGAGAAGCGGTATATCTTATTCTCCGCCCCACGCGAGCGTTATGGCAACAGTCATTGGGCTTATTCAGTCAGTGTCTTGCCAGCCTCACCCGAGGCGATCTCTGGTTTTTTCGTGGCAGTATCCAGAGAAACAGGAGTTACCCCACTGAAGCTGAGTGATAGATAAAAAAGTGTGCAGGTGATTATAGGTTTTATTCAGTTCACTTGACCACTTGTTAAAAGTTACTTGGTATGCTCTGGGGATAGTTAGGAATCCTTAGCATAAGTCATTTAGACAAAAAAAATAACGTCGACATGTTTCTGCTCTATCGGCCCAAGGGTCTAAGAGCTTTCGTCAGGACAAATAAACAGGAAAACACACAGTGAGTAAAAACTAATGTCACAATTTTGACATAAAGGGTCTCTATTATTTAATAGTCTTACCCTTGAAGGTTTTCAAATACCTTGAAAAGAGATCAACCGCATTTCAGCAGGAGAGTTCAGGCCGCTATCGAAGCGTATTCCGCGTCTTGTGCTGGCTCCAAAATAGTACTGTCCAAGTCTTCACATTAGGGTTGTAGTAAATGTAATCACCAATTTTATTCCAAAAGAGAAAGTCAAATATAATTTTCCAAATGAAGAGCAGTTGATATAATCAGCTTAAAGACAATGAGCCAACAAGTGTTTCGTCTAGGGGGTCAATAACACCTCGACTTCTTCAGGGCTGGTACAACGATGTGTGGGAATCCAGCCAGATAATTAATATCAGGTTTATTAAGTACTGTAATGCTAGGTCCAGGAGAGATCAACATCACCAGTCCTATGTAGTTGTCCAAGAAAGAATGCGCCTCCGAGGAGAGTTTAACATCATGTTAAAGTTAGATGCTTACGTCTGCGGTCCTAACTGGTGGTCCTCCAATCCCACTGCTGAGCTATAGAAGTAGGGTTCTAGGACAAACATATGTAGAACAGATTAAAGACAGAGGCATCTCAAAGCGAGTATGCTGGACCTATGGAGGATGCACCGTGTCCACAAGGTGACCAGGGACATTCATTATCAGCTTTACACTCTAGAGAACTAGGATAATGTTGGTTCCTTAACACAATATTGCAGAAATATAACAGGCAGGGAAATAGAAAGAATCCACGTCATTGGTGCTTCTTACAGGCTAAACGTTTTTTTTTTTAAACAGACAGATGATTTAAATGTACCTGTTATGAAGAACTAACCCTGCCCAATGGCCTGCCTATGAGTGCGTGTACACATTTCACTTGTCTGAGATTCTAAGCAGTACATGTCAAACGAATGTCACATACTATGCAGCTTCGTCAGAAAGACAACAACGTTACTGGTAAATAGATAATTGCTTTTCCCACGTATAGTGCAACTGGAGAAGTGTGGCTCAATGGTTAGAGCGGCAGACCTTGATGCAGAGCGCTGGCCAGGGACCAGGGTTCGAATCCCGCCTCGGCGGGATCGGGCTTAAATTCCTCTGACCAGATATTCTCGCCTCAGTGCCGAATCTAAGCATGGGCCCCACGCTGCAACTCTGGGCAATAGCTTGCTTAGTCTCCACAACGGCCCCCGATACACAAGGGATGCCTGGTTTCACCATGGGATGCCCAGGAGTGGACACCTCACAAGGAAAAGCCATGAGGGGTTCCCTTGTGGTAGGAGTACAAGCGCCGGGATGCTTACGGGTTACTGTTCGCGCTATACAAATACAACACAACTTAACCATCGCTCCAGCTGTTGAACGGTAAAAAGAAAAACTGATTAGCTAAAATAGCTGTATCTCCTGTCATGCTTCCTGTTCTAGAATTCCTCTAGCTGCCATCAACCTGATTCAAACGATTTAAGAACAGCTCTGAGAATTTCTACAGTGGAAATTAATAACAGAGAACCAAGAGGTGGCAAAGGCAGCACACCTCCCTCCAGTGGCACACACGAGACATCAGAGACGTTTGAAAGATGAAACTTATTTGGAAAAAAAGACTAAATAAGCTAATTCTGAGCAGCTAAAAAGGTACTCAAACTCATTACAAAACCACAACAAGCATAGACAAAGCCAATAGGTCTTGCCTATGCATGAATTATTGGCTTTGGCAATGTACTTTAGTCACGTTGTACATCAGCATGAGCTAAAGGTTTGTGGTGTAGAGGAGAGTGGCATGGAGCAGAATGGAGTAGAGTGGAATGGTGTAGAGTTTTGTAGAGTGGAACAGAGTGGTGTAGAATGGAATGGCATAGTGTTGTCAAGTGGAGTGTAGGGCGTAGTGCGGACAGACGTAGAGTAGAGGGGCATGGAGTAGAGTATCGTAGAGCGGAGGGGTGTGGCGTGGCATAGAACAGAGCAGAGTAAAGTGTCAGAGTGCCAGTGTGATAGCATGGAGTAGCATCAAGTGGAGTGGAGCGGCAGAGTGAAGTGTCGTAGAGTGAAGTGTCGTAGAATGGAGTGTCGTGGGAGGTCGTACAGGGGAGTGTCGTAGAGCGAGTAGAGCACTGTAGAGTGAAGTAGCATAGAAAGGAGTAGAGTAACCTAGAGTGAAGTGGCGCTGAGTGGAGTATTGTATCGTAGAGTAGAATGGAACAGAGTGTTGACTAGAGTGGAATGGAGTAGAGTACTGTGGAGTATAGAACTGTGGAGCATAGTACAGTAGAGTGCCGTACATTGAAGTGGAGTAGAGTAAAGAAGAGAGGAGTGGCCCTGAATGGCATAGAGTGTCAGAATGGAGTGGCATAGTGTGGAGTACAGTGTCCTATATTGGCGCAGGGTGGAGTGCCATAGGGTAAAGTACGGTAGAGTGGAGAAGAGTGGCCTAGAGTAAAGTAGCATAGCGTGTCAGAGTGGGATAGAGTTGAGTATTGTGGAGTGGAGCGGCGCAGTGTGGAGAGGCACAGAGTGGAGTATCGTGGAGTGGCATAGAGTGGCTTAGACTGAAGTGACACAGAGTAGCATAGAGTGGAGTGGCACAGAGTGGAATGGCATAGCGCAGTGGAGTGTCATAGAGTAGACCAGAGTGTCCTAGAGTGGCACAGAGTTATAGAGTAGCGTAAACTGCAGTGTCAGAGTGGAGTACAATAGAGTAGCGTTGAGTGAAGTGGCAGAGTGTAGTAGAATTGCGTAGCATAGACTGGAGTGGCTAAGTAGAGTAGGATTGAGTAGCGTAGAGTAGAATGGCATAGAGTGGCATAGAGTAGAGTAGCATATAGTAGAGTGGAATACAGTAGAGTAGAGTGGCATACAGTAGAGTGGCACAGAGTGGACTAGAGTGGCGTAGAGTAGAGTGGCGTGGCGCAGAGTGGAATGAGGCAGAGTGAAATGGCACAGAGTGGAATGGCACAGAGTGGAGTAGAGTGGCACAGAACAGAGTGTCACAGAGTAGAGTAGATTGGCATAGAACAGGGTGTTACAGAGTGGAGTAGAGTGCTGTAGAACAGTGCCACAAAGCAGATCAGAGTGCCGTAGAACAGGGTGTCACAGAGTGGCGTAGAACAGAGTGTCATAGAGTGGTGTGTTACAGAGTGGTGTGTTACAGAGTGGCGTAGAACAGAGTGTCAAATAGTGGTGTGTCACAGAGCAGTGTCACAGAGTGGCATAGAGCTCCCGGGCGTAGAGTGGAGAGTGAGAGTGGAGTGATGTAGAGTGGCCAGGCACAGATTGGGATGAGAGAGTGGAGTGACCTAGAGTGGTGGGGTGCATAATGGATTTGGAGAACAGTGTTGTAGATTTCAATGGAGCAGAGTTTCATAGAGTGGAATAGAGTAGAGTGTCGTACAGTGGAGTAGATTAGTGTTGTACAGTCAAGCAATCAATCAGGCATTTGTTAAGCGCGACTACTCACCCATAAGGGTCTCAAGGCACTGGGGGAGGGGGGGGGTCTGTGGTAGAGCCAGGTTTTTTGAGGTTTCTTGCGAAGATGGGGAGCGATGTTGTCTGTCTGCGGTGGAGAGGCAGGGTTTTCCAGGCTCGGGCTGCGAGGAAAGAGAAGGAGTGGCCTCCCTATCTGGTCTTTCTGGTGTGGGGGACCACAGCGTAGAAGAGCTGGGCAGATTGTTGGGTCCTCTGGGGTGCGTGGAATTTGAGTCGGCTGTTCAGGTATGCTGGTTCAGTGACGTGGAGGGCCTTGTGGGTGAGCATCTTGAAGGTGACTCTAGCTTCGATGGGGAGCCACTCGAGTGTGCACAGGTGCTGGGAGATGTTGCAGTGTCTTGGCAGGTCGAGGACCAGTCTTGTGGCGGCGTTCTGGATGTTCTGTAGCTTGCGGGTGAGGTTTTTGTTTTTTCCGGTGTAGAGTGCGTTGCTGTAGTCGAGTCTGCTGGTGACCAGGGCGTGAGTGACGGTCTTTCTGTGTTCGAGGGGGATCCAATTGAAGGTCTTACGTAGAAGGCAGAGGGTGTAGAAGCAGGAGTACGAGATAGAGTTGATCTGGAGTCCAGGATGATTCCCTGGTTGCGTGCATGGTCGGTGGGGATGGGTGGGCTTCCGAGGGCGGGGGGCCACCAGGTGTCGTTCCATGCATCGGGGTTTGGGCCCATGATGAGTACTTCGGTTTTGTTGGTGTTTAGTTGTAGGCAGCTGTTTTTCATCCATTTGGTGTCGGCTTCCATGGCTTCTCGAAAATTGTGTCTGGTGGTATTGGGTTAGTTGGGTTGAGTTGGGTGTTGTCTGCATATGACACAATGTTGAGTTCGTAGGTTCTGACCATGGGGGCAGGCGGAACCATGTAGATGTTGAAGAGTGAAGGGCTGAGGGAGGACCCCTAGGGGATATGCAGGAGGTAGGTGTAGGGTCAGAGAGGAAAGGGGGGAATCTGACCTGTTGCATTCTGCCGGAGAGGAAGGAGCAGATCCAGTTGAGGGCCTTGTCTTGGATCCCTGCGTCGTGGAGTCTGCGTATTAGGGTGCGGTGAGAGACGGTTATCGAAAGCCGCTGAGAGGTCGAGGAGGATGAGGGCTGCTGTTTCTCCTTTGTCCAGTAGGTTGCGGATGTCATCTGTTGCAGCGAGGAGAGCGTTTTCCGTACTGTGGATTTTTCTGAAGCCACACTGGGAGTTGTGCTCTTCGATGAATGTGGCAAGTTGGCTGTTGATGGCTTTCTCAATGACTTTCACTGGGAACGGGAGCAGTGAGATGGGTCTGTAGTTTTTGAGGTCGGTGGGGTCAGCTGAGGGTTTCTTCAAGAGGGGGTTGACCTCTGCGTGTTTCCAGTCATTAGGGAACGTGGCGGTTGCCAGGGAGTGGTTGATGGTGTGGCAGAGCATGGGTGTGATGGTGTCGGCGGCTCTGTTGAAAATGTGGTGAGGACAGGGGTCCGTGGGGGCCCCGGAGTGGACTGACTTTCATCGTCTTCAGTGTGCCTTCGGTGGTGAGGGCTGTTCAGTTGTTGATCGCTGGCTTCAGGGTGTCGGGGGTAGTTGGTGAGGGTTCAGTGTGTTGGTTGTCTTCGTCAAAGTAGTTGTAAATGCTCTTGATTTTGTGGTGGAAAAAGGTGCGAGTTTGTGGCAGAGGTCTTGTGAGGGAGGGATGTCGGTGGACTCGCTGGTGGGTTAGGCGAACTCCTTGGAGTAGAGTTGAACGTAAAACAGTGGACTGGAGCACAGTGGCCTAGAATGAAGTGGCATTGAGTGGCAGAGAGGGGTAGACTGGAGTGGCAGAGAGTGGGGTAGAGTGTCATACAGTGGAGTGACGTGGAGTGTGGCAGAGTGTAGTGGCGTAGAGTGTCATGGCATACAGTATCGTGGAGGAGAGTGTAGTAGAGTTGAGTACTGTAGAGTGGAATGGCGTAGCATGTCATGGCATAGAGGGGAGTGCTGTGAAGTTGCGTAGAGTGGAGTTGCGTAGGGTGGAGTGGCGTAGTGTGGAGTGGCATAGAGTGACATAATGTGGAGAGGCGTAGACTAGAGTGGCGTAAAGTGGAGTGGCGTAGAGAGGAGTAGTGTGTCATATCGTAAAGTCAAGTGGCGTAGAGTGTCAGAGTGGAGTGGCATAGTGTGGAGTGGCGTAGACTGGAATATAGTGGTGTAGAGTGGATGGGTTTAGCATGGACTACCGTACAATGGTGTGGACTATAGCGGCGTAGAGTATTGTGTCAGAGTTGAGTGGTGTAGAGTAAAGTGGCCTAGAGTGAAGTGTCGTACAGTCAAGTATCGTAGAATGAACTGTCGTAGAGTGTTGTGGAGTAGTATCGTAGAGTGGAGTGGAATAGAGCGAAGTGGTGCAGAGTAGAGTTGCATAGAGCAAAGTGGAATAAAATGGAGAAGGATAGAGCAGAGTGTCGTAGAGTGGAGTGACAAGGAGTGGTGTAGAGAGGAGCGGCATATAGTGGCATAGAGTGTCGCAGAGTGGAGTGGCCTAGAGTGAAGTGTGATAGTGTCATGTCGTAGAATGTAGCAAGAGTGTCATAGAGTGGAGTCGAGTGTCAGAGTGGAGTCGAGTGTCAGAGTGGCGCAGTGTCAGAGTTGAGTGGAGTATTATATTCTGAATTGTTTACACGGTTCATTGACAGAAAAATTATGTTGTGTGGTAGAAATAATTTCATCCTACAGCTCTTACTTTCACATGGATGCACAGCAGGCTTGTCATATAAAGCCCTCACTTTAAAGACAGAGAATGTAAAGTAAACACCATGTTCCCATAGAAGACAGAGCTTGGCATTTGACATCTGTCTTGGAATGCACAGCAAACGTGAAAAGAGGAGAACAAATTGTAAAGGCCTATTTATAGAAAGAGAGCATTGATTGAAGAATACAAGGAGCGATGGCGGGCAAGCTATGCTCCACAAGAGGGACAAAGACTGCTGGACAGCCTAAAACAAAGAAAGACAGAAAATAGAAAGCAAACAAATATGAGCTACAAACCGCAAAACCAAGGCAAGCAAAATGCAGAATGCATTCCCAGGGAAGCTTTAAGAATGTCCCCAAGATGTCTTTGCAGACCAGACAGCGTGCTGTCTGGTAGGCTTCAATCTAAAAAGTAAATACGAAGTGGCGAATAAATAACCTGGCAAGAAATTAGTAATCAATGGTCCGTCTTTGGTGTTTGTGTTCAGAGCTCTTTTTCGCAGCAGTTTCTAGGAGCATGGTGACTGGGGGCAGGGGACAGCTAAAGGCAAATGAGTGAAGAAGTAGTGCCGGGAGCAGTGAAGCCCTAAGACCAGGGCCAGCTGGTCATGCGCAGCAGGCTTTTGGGGTAAGCTGACTAGGCGCAAGGCATGAAATGGGTCATGTGTTTATTTATTTATTTATTATAAGTTTTGTATAGCGCTAGCTGGACCGAAGGGTATCAGAGCGCTTAACAGCAGGTACAACAATGTGCCTTTGCGGCGAAGGAAAACTCCACATCTAGACAACTTGAGGGCATTGTACATAACATAGTCATACAGATCTTAGGTGCTAAAAGGGTGAGGGGTACTTTGTTCATCCTCATTCAGTTCAAGTGGACTCAAGGAAGAGGGCTTGGAGTAAATTCTTGAATTTCGGGAAATGGGAGGTCATTCTGATATGGGGAGGGATGTTGTTCCAGATCCGGGGTGCATTTCCCGCAAAGTATTTGTTTATTGTTTTGCGTTTCTGTGATTTCAAGGGAATGAGAAGAAGCGTGTTGGAGCTTCTGAGGTTTCTGGACTGGCCAGCCCTTTTGAGTTTCGCGGCTAGGTATTCTGGTTTACCTGTGGGAAGGGTTTTGTGCGTGAGACATGCTGTTCGAAAGTTGGCTCGTTGTTCAATAGGGAGCCATTTCAGATTCTTGAGCGCAGGAGAAATGTGATCGAATTTCTTGGTTCCTGTGACCATTCTAGCCGCGGCATTGAGGGTGGTGTTCAATGGGTCTAGATGAGATTTAGCTGATCCAATCAGGGCTGCGATTCCATAGTCAATTTTGGAAAGCACCAGTGCTTGGGTGGCCTGTTGAAGGTCCTTTGGAGGCAGGAAGGGTTTTATTTTGTAGAGAAGTTTCAGATTGAGGAAGGCGCTTTTGGCGGAGCTCGCAATGTGTTTTTTCAAGTCTAGTTTGGGGTCTAAGGTGATACCGAGGGACTTGACTGAATCTTTCGGCTTGAGGGTGCCATTGAGGGTATCGATGGCTTTGAGCCATTCTTCAATTTGGGGGTTTTCGTTTTGGTTGGAGATGATTAGAACTTCAGTTTTTTCTTGATTAAGCTTCAAGTGGCTCTGTGTGAGCCATTGTTGAACGTCTTTGAGCGTGTCATTAGGTTTGAGAATTTCGTCCATAGAGGTGGTTTCCAGATAGAGCTGCATGTCATCAGCGTAGAGGTGGAAGGGGATGTTTGAATTCCTGAGTATTGTGTGAGGGGTTCCATGTAGATATTGAAGAGTTGGGGGGAGGGTACTGATCCATGTGGGACTCCTCTACTGACTGGTAGGGGGTCGGATTCAAAGTTTTTGATTTTTACTCTTTGCGAGCGATTGTGTAGAAAGGAGGAAAACCAGTCAAGTACCGTCATATCCAGGCCTGCTCTTTCTTGGAGGACTTTTAGGAGCAGTGTGTGATCAACAGTATCAAATGCGGCTGATAGGTCAAGGAGAATGAGAAGGCAGCATTGGTCTGGGTCAAGTGATTTGTGTAGATCGTCTATGACGTTTAGGATGGCAGTTTCAGTGCTGCATCCCTTTCTAAAACCCGATTGGTGGGGGGTCAAGGAGCTTGATGTTCTCTAAGTGTTGGGTTAACTGAGGGAGAACGCATTTTTCCAGTGTTTTGGATAAGAGAGGAAGTTTTGACCCAGGTCTAAAGTTGTTCAAATCTTCAGAGTCCAACCTTGGTTTTTTTAGAAACGGCGTGACTTGGCCGACCTTGAGGCAGTCAGGGATATTTCCCGAGCTCAGCGAGTTGTTGAGGATTTTGCACCAAATTGGGGCTAGGGTGTGTTTTAGGACTTTGGTCAGATTTGTAGGAAGCTGATCCAAGGAGTGGGATGATGGTTTGGCGTTTGCGATCAGGGTGACTTTCTCTGCTTCCCGAATCGACGTGAAGATGTACCATTGAGTGGGTGGGATTGATAAGGTGTTATCAATCAGTGATGGAGTCTTGGTCTCCCTGGGAAAGGAGGGGTTTGAGATGAGGGAGAGGTCGATCTTGGTGATTTTTTCGTTAAAAAAGCTGGCAAAGTTGTTGCATTGTTCTTTGGAGGACACTGAGTTGGATGTGATAGGTTTGGATGTTTGGCTTCTGATGATGTTGAAGAGCTCTTTGGGGCGGTTTTTGGCATTGTCTAGTGCGGAGCAGAAGAAAGAAGATTTGTTTTCCTTGATGAGTTTGTTGTAGTTTCTGCAAGCTGTCTTGAGTTGTTCGCGGTGATGGGTGGAGGGATTGCTCCTCCAGATTCTTTCAAGGGATCTGAGAAGTCTTCTTTCATCATTGATGTCAGAGGTGAACCAGGATCTCAATGGAATGTTTCTGTCTTTTTTTAGTTTCAAGGGCGCCAGGCGGTCAAGGGTGGCCGTCAGATTGGAGTGATAGAGGGAGGTGAGATCTGTGGTTGAGAGGTGCTCCGTTGTGTTCGGGAGAAGAGTGCTTAATTCTTCTTCTAGAATGTTCTGTGGGACTTGGGCAATATTCCTGATCCATTTGGAAGGAGCTTGATTTGTCTTTCGAGTTGGCGCTGGTTGGTTGATATGGAATAAAATTAAGTGGTGGTCTGACCAGTCTACTGGAATGATATAGTCAATGGTGATTGCGTGTTTGTCCGCAATAATGGCGTCAAGTATCGCTCCTCTGTAATGTGTTTCTTCAGAGCAGTGTTGTGTGAGATCGTTTCCTACCAGAAGGCTGTTGAGGGATTGGATGAGCGGGTTGTTTGTTTCATTCCATCCAATGTTGAGATCGCCCAGGATTATGTTGTTGGCGTTGTTGAGCGCGCATTGGGTGATTAGGTCAGAGAGTTGGAGACCGAATTCCTTAGAATGGCCAGGTGGGTGGTAGAGGAGATGGCAAAGTATTGAGCTCTTTGCGCAGGATTTGATGTTGATAGAGAGGCATTAAAAGGAGCTATACAGGCATGATGAGCTTTCCGTGATAGCGAGGTTAGTCTTGTGGATGATAGCTACACCTCCGCCTCTTTGTTTGAGGCTGTCTTTTTGAGTGATTGAAAATCCTGGTGGAACCAGCATGTCCATGAAGGGGGCTGACAGGGAGTTGAGCCAGGTTTCTGTGATAAAGGCTATATCAATATCATGAGAGAGGATAGCTCCCGCTAATTCTGTTGCGTGTTTGGAGGCAGATATGCTGTTGATGAGCAGGCATCTGATGCGGGGTTCTCCATCGGGCACCGACTTGCAGGGTAGGGCCCTGGTTAGAGAGGTTAGGTGTGTCGGGGGTCTGGGGAATCTAGAGGGGGGATGATCCCTGCCCATTCCTGTAATAACTTGAATAGAGGACTTGGGTGAGGAGTTCAGCCTGGGGACCTGAGTAAGGGTGGGTGAAGTCCCTCTCTGTGAATGCTGTGAGGTGCTCTGGTCGGGGGTCGCGGGGTGGTCGTAGGATGAGGCGAGTGTGATCACTTCCTGGGGGAGAGGGAGGGTTTCACTCTTCTCGGTCTGTCTGTTAGCTTCTTTGCCTCTGGTATAGTGGCATGTGGGAGCGATCTGGTGGGGGCGAGGGTCGGGTGGGATGAGGCGATTTGGGCGATTTGGGCAGTCTGGGGAGGGAGGGGGTAGGGGGGTGAGCGTGCTGTTGGGAGGGCAAATCGATTCTGGCTAGGGAGGAAAGGGTATCTTTCATGCCTCGGACCAGCGTTTCGAGCTGGGCTTCCAGAAGGGTGAGGCGGTACGATATGTTATTTGTGTGAGTAGGAGGGGGAGTGCAAGTAGTGATGTTACTGGTATGGAACGGCGGGCGTGGGGGAAATGACTCTGGGGTTTCGGTATGAGCTCCCCGGGAGCTGTCTCGATGCGACTGGTTAATGGAGTGGGTGGGGGGGAGGGAGGATGTGGGTCGTCTTAGGGGCGGGGTGTGCCGACTCGTCATGTGGGATATATGTGGGCGAACCACGGGTGAGGATATTTCTGGGGGGGTTCGAGGGGGTAGGCGGAGAACTGTCCAGTTGGGTGGTGGGCTGTACTGTGAGTGGTTGTGCGTGGGGGCCGGGAAGCCATTGTGGATGGGAATGGGAATGGGGCTCTTCTCTAGTGATCTGACTATCAAATTTAGGGGTGTGTGGTATAACGGCTGTGGGAGGACACCCTAGTTGGGGGAGTGGATAGGGTTCTACTCTGGGGTGATGGTTAGGCTTGATGGTAGGGTGGAGTTGGACGTTGGTAGGAGTTGTCTCTGGTATGGTGGTGTGTTGCGCTGTCGGGGTGTAAGGGGGTGGGTTCAGGGGACGTTTTGGAAGGAGAAGGGAGTGGGGCTCTACTGTTGTGTGTTGAGTCTGAGTGGGGGGTGTGTAGAATTGGACGGCGGTAGGCATCTTCGAACCGGTGGCCATTTGGTGTTGGTTTACATTAGTAGGCGGGGTGGGTGGGCGGCGGTGTTCGAGCTGGGTTCTGTGACTTTTTAGGGGTTGGAGTTTAGCCGGATGAACGTTCCCTGCTTGTGGTGGGGTAAGAGAGGGGGTCTTCTTTAGCGTGAGGAAAAGGGAGTCAAAGAACTCGAGATTCTCATTTTTTTGCCTTTATCAGGATGGTGCCATTGTCAAAAATGGTTATGGAAATGGAGCCGGTGAGTGACTGGTGTTTTAGAAGGGAGATGGTAAATTTGCGGCTGAGTGCTGTGATGGTGGTTTTGGCGACTAGGAGGTGGGCAGTGAGGCTGTTGATCCAGTGTTCCGGTCTGACTGTGTAAAAGATGAAGTCCATTTTAAGCTGCCCTCTAGATGGGCAGTGGTACGTGTCTACGATAAGGGTTTCTGGGAATTGTCTGATAATTTTGAGTTTAAGGAGTTTGTTTGCTTTGATAGAGAGTGTACGGGGGAAAGAAATAGCGAAAGTGTTTAGACCGTGGTGAGTTAGGTAGTTTGAGGTAAGGCATGGGTATTCGACCGGGAGTGTGGCTGGGAGCATCTTGGTTAGGTTGAGGAAGGGGGTGGTACGGTCTAATGTGAGGGGGGGGGGGGCAGATAGGAACAGTTGACGTACTGAGGGATTCAGTCAGGAGTGTAGTCTGCTAGTTCGGACCAGCCGGGGTAGAGACCACCTGCCGGTGGGAGGGAAGATCTAATAGGGGGGCGGGGGGGGGGGCGGAGGAGCTGTGTTCTCCAACTGGGAGAAGAGCTGTTTGTTATCTGAGAAACAAAATGCCCGGAGCCAGCACGGTTTTGAGGACTGGAATATCAGTAGACAGTTCAGGCTGCCCTAGAGGAATAAAGTAGGTGGTGGGCTCTGCGGCGGGGGGAAGGGGGGCGGGTCGTGCTGCAGTCTTCAGCTATACTAATGCCCAGCTTGGTGGCATTCTTGCCTGGGGCTGAGAAGTTTTGGTTAGCATATACAGGGGGGTGGTAGGCTAATCCTCTCCTGTTGCAATCCTCTTCTGCATCTATGCAGGGGGAGAAAGTCGAATAGTCTCCTGCTGTATATGAGGTCCGGGGTGAGGGAGTCTTTAGTTGCTACTAACAGTCTTATTTGGTGGGCATTTTGGGGTCAGGCGGCCCTGAACACAGTTCGGTGAAGGGGTAGGACCACCCACGGGGCATTCTTGGTCCTGTCACCTTCTTTCGCCCACTATGGGTGTTGTGATCCAGTCGGCAGGTTGATCGTGTTAATTAGTCACTTTGAGCACTTTACAGCGCCGAGATTGCTGGGACTGGTGTGGCTCTAGTGGTGCATGACTGAAAAAAAGAGCATGGCATAAGGCCACACATTCTATTCAAGACCAATGACTGACATGACCAAAGGAAGAAGGTGGCCTGCTCCGCCGCCATGGGGTGTGGAAGCAGAGTATACAAGTGCCTTCATAAATGAAGTTCACGTGCAGTGAACTCAAGGAGTATAAGTACTGGGAGTGGGTGGGACTGGAGTCCACAGAATGCATTCCATTTTCCTGCCCAAAACCTAATCACCTGAGCATGCTATGTGTAGTGTCCTTCAAGAACACAGTCTAGTTGTTCTAGTGTAATCTTACACTGTGCACCCACCCACCACTGATGTCACTGGTCAGGTGACACAGTTCTAATAAAAGAGGCCGAGCGCACGTGCTCTGGGCCAGTTGTACCATGTAGCCCACTGTGTTTGCGTCAGTCATTTGCAGCATGAGGGCCCAGGGCCCCCAACACAACACTATACATAGCTTAAAACCACAAGAAACTAGAGGACTTGGCGCAGAATATAGAAAAGGTCACAACATTGACTCATTACTCACTGTTCGGTGAATAATCAGCTATTTTAAGTAATGAAAGTTTTATCACATTTTGCTGATGTTCTATCAGTTTTAAATTCATTCAAAAGTTCTTTACAATCATGTGAAAAAGAATTTTCAAAGTTAACAGCGTGGAAAGATATCGGTTACTGCCTTGTATATATTTTCATGTAGTTCTTGCCCTGAGTAAACTCTGATGGAAGTACTAAAAAAGAGGGACTGGTCCCCTCTCAAGTTTGAAGCTGAACAGTTTTGCATCTGCCAACAGACAATGGTTCTTAAAAATAAAGGCAAATCAGTGCAAAATTCTGTTAGATTAATGTGCTGACTGTTTCACATCTCCGAAAGTGGAACTACTACAAACACCTACCACTGGTGTCATCTGTGTCACAGTGTTTTGGAACTTCCCATAAATATGTGGGTGCCAAATCTGCAAGTGCTAAGCCAAGGTAGTGGTGGTGGTGCCAGTATGGACAACCACGTTTTCCGTAAGTGACAACGCTCAGTTGCGATGTGCAAATTTATTCTTGTGAGGTCACTCCTTCAGGCAGGTGGAAAAACATCCATACCCAAATTAATAGAGGGTCAATGACTACGCCTACACTACATCGTTCTCATCTGCATCATGTGATGTAGGTCCAGTGGACTTAGACTGACCAGAACTGGTGAAGGAAAAAGGTCATGTGGAACCACCTCCTCGAGATCGACTGGCTCCCTAAGCATGAACAAGCATTTGCAATGCAATCGGTCTCGCATTTGTGAACGTTAGAGCTATTGGCGTTGTAAGTGACAATGTTTTTTACTTTTGTTTTTTTGTTTGCAGTGGAGTGATCATATTTGCACAGCGCTATTTCCATTTGTATGACCTTTCGGAGCTGGAGCATCAGGAACTGGGCAATAGGTTACAAGGGAGGAAAGGTGGAAAATAAATGACAGGAGGGAGGGTAGGTGGAGAATAAATGACAGCAATGGAAAAGGGAATTTAAAAATAGGGAAGGGTTTACTGTAAGTTAAGAAAATAAGCGTCTTTCCCATATACTTTCAGGAAGGCTGGGCTGACTGGTCAGAGGGTTGAACTCAGAAAGGGCTGCTTGGGAGAACCCAGGCTTATTGGAACGTTAGCTTAACAGAAAGTAAACCACTAGCTAAAGTGTTATAGAGCATATGTTATCAGTCCCCAACTAAAAGCACTCAAGTTACACTATTTTCTTTTTTTAATGAGGCAAGAAATCACGTAATACACAAAAAAACTTAGAACACTTTGAAAGGTCCAACTTCAGGGGCAGCACAGTGAATGGGAAAACATCCTCCCCCTACCCATGGCCCTTTTCAATTAACAGCTCTGGTCGATCCAAGACACCCCCTTTATTTCCAGCTATGCATTTGATATACTCTAGCTAGTCTACAGTTTTATCACGCCCAAAGCAGTACTTGCTGCAAGGTTTCTTAGAAGAAAATCTGGAAACCGAAGGAATATCTTTGAAGAACTAGACAGAAACCACTACCAGAAAAGCGAACCGAGTAGGCAGGTGTCTCCAAGATCCATAATGATCGCTTTCCAACAATCTCCACTGCGGAGGTGAAAAATATCCCATGCAAAAAACGCAAATTCGCGTTACATGGAAACAAATCTAGACCCCTAACGTAGACAGCAAAACAAGTAGCGTGGCAGCATACAAATCTACGCGCACAAGGAGTGTGTGCAGATAATCATTTTAAAAACATTTACCAAATGTTTAACCTTACAAGGCAATTCTAAAACTGCCTGGATTAATTATTTAGTGCTTTAAACACCGACATAAATCTATTCAAAGAGTAGCTTGGAAAGGGTGCAACAACCAGACTAGGTAAATAATTAAACAGACACTCCGTGAGACCCAAGAAGTGCAGCGATACAGTGCATAACACCCAACAATGGCATAAAGTCTAATCGAGGTGTATTTTACGACATTCCACTGTTAAAATGATTAAAGACAGCCCCTCTCTAAGACCAAAGGTAAAATCTGATATATCTTGACAATGAGAGGGCGCTAATCAGATGAGCAAGGCAGGCAAGCATGGAGCAGTGCTTGGGGGACCAAGAGCCACAGAAAATAAAAACAAGCATTTACAATGCAATGGTTTCGCCTTTGGAAAAGTTAGAGCTATTGGCATTGCTCATGACATTTTCTTTTTTACTTATAAATAAATGGCATTGTTATTTACATTGCCAACCTCAATGAAGGTCGAAGTCTCACAATGCCTGTCTCACAAGGCACACAGATACACAGCAGTCACCCACTTCACAAGGCATAACATACACTCAACTTCCGGCATCACAAGATACAAAATGCACTGCAGTACCTTATGCAAAATGCACAAAGTGGGAGGGGGGGGGGGGCGGGAAAGGCACGTACAGCGGGAGGGGGGCGGGCAGGCACACGGACAGCGGGAGGGGGGCAGGCAGGCACACGGACAGCGGGAGGGGGGCGGGCAGGCACAGGGACAGCGGGAGGGGGGCGGGCAGGCACACAGACAGCGGGAGGGGGGCGGGCAGGCACACGGCAATCTGTCTAACATACAGAGATTTCATATCAAAGTGGTGTGAGGGGGAGAAAAGTGTTGATTGAGACACTGAAGAGCATCTCCCCTTCCACAAATATTAGTATCGTTTGTTTCAGAGTCTCATATTTTCAGAACGAAAACATGTTCGATTATAATTATCAATAGCAATGTAATTGTGTTTACTCATTCATCTAACACTGCTAACAAGGACTGGTGAAGCCAAAAAGTCCTGCATGTTTTAGGCCTATGTTTGTTGTTTTAAGTCTCATCTTTAATTGCGAAGGCCACACCTCTTTGAAAGGATTCCTAGTTATGCTTCCCTGGCCACGCCGCTTTTTAATAAGCCCCTAACGTTTTCATTCCACTCCAAGCCCTGAATAAAAAAATATTGTTATGGAACCTCTGCAGGTTTGTGCCATATGTACTAAGTCTGTGCGGTTATCATAGATTGCCACCGCGTACCTCATCTCATCGCTATAATGCGGCAAACCCAGTGGTATCGACTTCATGAACATGCATTAAGGTGTACATGCCGTTTCGTGGCACATCCTTTTATGTGGTGACATAAGTTGTGTCCAGGTGCTACCGCATGACTAGTGAGATCTCCCTAAAATGTAACTTAGGCTGGACACTTTAGAGCTAGATAAAGGCTTTTCGCATTTGTGAGCTTGTCTTCATTGACCTACATAACCTCTGTGCAAAACCCCCATATGTTGTGCTTTTTATAAAGTATGAACCCCAATAATGAATTTAAGCACTGGGAATACTCCACGACCCTTTTCTAAACGATTTACATGCGGCATACAGGCTTTCATGGCACGGGAGGGGGGCGGGCAGGCACAGGGACAGCGGGAGGGGGGCGGGCAGGCACACGGACAGCGGGAGGGGGGCGGGCAGGCACACGGACAGCGGGAGAGGGAGGAAACGGCAAGGAGGGCGGGCAGGCACAGGGACAGCGGGAGGGGGGCGGGCAGGCACACGGACAGCGGGAGGGGGAGGAAACGGCAAGGAAGGCACTCACCTGGACTTCCTCCGGCGGCGGTCGGCCGCAGAATGGCAAAAACAAACACATAATAAAAAAAGAAACTCCGCCCACTGCCGCAATGACAATTGGAGAGGGAAGAAATCGCGGGAACGCCCACAAATCTGGTCTGGCCTTGACGAACAGATCCGGCTTCCAATGGCTAGCCTCCATTTATGGAGCTAGCCAATGAGAGCCGGGGGACGTTCCTATATCCCATATTGTAATCATTAAGATTTCGCCTGCGCGAACTGCTTGCGCAGTAACGCCAGGCGAAACCTAAAGAGAAGCCAATACCACGACGAAGGGAGACAGGTGGGAGAGGAAAGACAGCAGTGGGTAGTGAGATTAGCAGAGGGTAAATAGAGCATTAGAGAGGCGAAGGTAAAAGGAACAGAGGCCAGGAGTACCAAAGAGGGAACAGGAATTAGATGAAGGTGGGCAGGGGCAGCAGAACTGTGGCAGTGCTGAAATAGGCGTAGTGGAGACAAGGAACAAGAGGGGCCAGAAAGAAGCAGAGAATTGGGGATAGAAGAACGGGCGCTGCGAAAGAGGGATACGGCTGTCCCACCCACCTCACGAGTGACACTGGCCTTCTGCTGAGCGTCTTTGTGTATGTGCTAATGTCTGCTGTAACGGCTGGACAGAGGCTCCACAGTGGAAGGTGCAGAATACCCCCACCTCTCTTTGTAGCGCTGGTGGCGGTGAAGGCTGGCGAGGTACTCTATGTGTACCCAGGCAGCATGGAAGGTCGGAGTGAAAGATGGATGTCCCTGTTCCCACTGTACCCCTTGTGCTGTGATCGCCCCTCAGGCAAAAGGACCTCTCACTTCTCTACTTAAAGCCAGACAGTACTGATGCAGACACATGGGACGCCTCCCCAGTGGCATGCATGCACTAACTCATCTTACGTTGACATGGACATGCCATGGCCTGGGTACTTCGTGCCCTCTATGGTCCTGTTAGGCCCGTCGGCCAGTACTTCCGTGGACTCGCTCGTCCAGGCCTGTCCCGCCTCTGACAGCTCATCCCAGCCCGAGCTCCCTTCTCGCCCCAGGGCAGGAATGTGGCTGGCAGTAATGCCGGGGATTTGCATGCAGCAGTCCCAGTGATCCGGGCAGAGAAGCCTGTCAGTCACCCCCGAGCCGGTCACATCAGAGGCAGCCACGGAGGCCATGGTGGCAAGACTAATTGTGCGGCGAGATTAGAAGCCTCTTCGTGTTCACACAGGACAGGCGAGGAAGGCGGATCGCCGTCGGCAGGTAAGGCGAGCGCGGAGCGCCACTGGGGACATCTGAGGGCTGGAAGTCACCTGCCTAAAGAAAAAAAAGAACGGCGAGTATGGCCGGGGTGTTACAGGCCACCTCAGTGCGGGATTAGGCTAAAATCACAGCAAGGAGAAAGAGGCACATTGAGGGCACTGAGAGGAATGCGAAACGGGAGGGGGGCGGGCAGGCACAGGGACAGCGGGAGGGGGAGGGGGGTGGTCAGGCACACGGAAAGCGGGAGGGGGAGGAAATGGCAAGGAAGGCACTCACCTGGACTTCCTCCGTCGGCCGCAGAATGGCGAAAACAAACACATTAAAAAAAACGAAACTCCGCCCACCGCCGCGATGACGATCTGAGAGGGAAGAAATCGCGGGAACGCCCACGAATCTGGTCCGGCCTTGACGGACAGATCCGGCTTCCAATGGATAGCCTCCATTTATGGAGCTAGCCAATGGGAGCCGGGGACGTTCCTATATCCCACATTGTAATCATTAGGATTTCGCCCGCGCGAACTTCTTGCGCAGTAACACCAGGCGAAACCTAGAAACACCCCACCCCACCATCCGCTTCATGCACGCCATGTCAGGGAGCAGTAACAAACATTGGCAAATCACACTTCAACAAGCGTGGCGCTTCATTAGAATAAAGTTATTGCATCCCTACAAAGTTGCTCAACCCCCCTTCTTCCCCATCCTTTCAGCTCCTCTGGTAAGCTGGAGGCAATGTGGTTAGTAATGTTAAAGGAGAACCCCAGTCTTTTGGTGTATTGGCTACAATGAGCAGCAATGGTTCGCGAACATCCTTTCTCTGCTGCCATGCGGGCTGGAATAAGCCGCTGTGCTGCGTCTCTGTGCGGTAGTTCCGATGTAGACGTTATAGGATAGGCATAGGATAGCATTATAGACAGCGGCGCTTGCAGAAAAAAAGAAAGGCGTGCGGCCGCCATGGTTACAGATGAAGAGCGGCGGCCCTCGCACTAACTAACTAAAATGTATTATGCAGGAGCTTGCAGAAAAAAATGAAAGGCATGTGGTCGCTATAGTTAAAGATGAAGCGAGGCGGCTGTCAAGTTGATTGTTAATTAAAATGTATAATGTAACTGTTAAATGGTAGTGCATAGAGAGCTCTGCAGAGCTGTTCTGCTTTTTTTTTTAAGTCCCTGAGCAGAAAATAAGTAGGAGAGGACAAGTCCTGGGGCGACCAATGGGAGTCAACAACTGAGAAAAAAGGTGGCACAAGCAGGGACCATTATCCAATTAGAAACAACGTTTTTTAAAGGACACTCACAAAAGTCCATCAGAAGCTGGAGACGGGCTGTAAGACCCTGACTGAATACAGCATGTTGAGAGACAGCGCATGAGATGCCTAGGCTAGACCTAAAAAATGGATAACTCTTGCTGTGAAATCTGGATATCACAGAATGAGATGTGCACTCTTCACAGACAGTGAAGAATGAGCAACCTTCACCCACAAAACACTGAACATAGTGAAAAGTTAAATAGTTAATCAGCACCAGTATAATATTAAAGTACACACCGGGCAACTAGAACAAACAAATATTTTCACCATGGCAGGCAGATCAGAGACACGCTACGAATTGCTCAGTTGGTGCTTCCGGAAGCTGATGCTCCTTGAACATTGGGATCAAGTTAAACTTGTTCGTCCTCAAATATTGTTACATTTTTATTTATTTTTTGGGTTATTCTTTTTTTTGTCCTCATCTCACCCATCAGCGTCTGCAAATCTAGCAAGAATCCAACCGTCTGACCTGGGCCCCCCAGACTTCTGCATCTGCATAGGCTTTGGGTCTGACCAGGCCGGCTTCTTCGTATAAAGCTTGGTGTAATTATAGGACCGAGAGGCATTCAACCAGTCTCATCTCTCTGCACCATGATAAAAACTGTGCCCAAATGTTAGAATTATTATCATTTAAATGCCCCTGATCAAAACGAGCCAGACCAAATAAAGCTTTCAACCAGTTGTCAAAAAGTGGGGGCCGTGGATCTTTCCAAAGTTTGCATATCTCCCTTCAGGCGATAAGAATTAGACAAAATAACAAGCCTCTTTGAGTTGCCCGCAGCAAGTTCATCAAATCAAAATCCATGCCAAAAATTACTATAGAAAGATTCAAATTGATCTTAACTTTAAAGATGGCGCCAAGGGCACACTCCACATTCTGCAAAAACCCGCTTAACTTAGAGCACTCAAAAATACATGTACATCGTCAGCAGCGGAGAAATCACATCTTGGACATTTAGAGGAGACTAGAGGTGCAAATCTAGCTATTTTCACAGGGGCATAGTATAATCTATTAATGACATACAAATGATTTTATTAAAGAATGCCGGTTTAACAAACTTATACAAGGTTTGAAGTGATAAATCATACAGATTTGCAGCTATAGAGTTCAAGGCTGACTGGTTCCAAGTAACATGCAGTGGAGGAAGATTTGCGTCATTGGCGTCCAGGAGTTTCTTGTA
The DNA here is from genome assembly GCF_964263255.1 of Lissotriton vulgaris. Lineage (NCBI taxonomy): Eukaryota > Metazoa > Chordata > Amphibia > Caudata > Salamandridae > Lissotriton > Lissotriton vulgaris. Next base: position 1,073,978,060 of record NC_141689.1, on the reverse strand, counting down.
CTAATATGCCACTTACTTTTTTTAGGGGTTAGAATTCTGAATTAAAAAGTCAATTTCCCAATCACAACCAATAGACTCTTTTTCTGCTGTATACCAGAAGACCAATTATCGATATTGAAATTTAGAAAAAGAGCTTCCTATTTTCGATCTTAATACTTCCCAAGGGAGGACTCCATCTGAGGATACAAGATCCGACCAAATCGTAATGCCAGCCATTTTAATAGGCAACACCAGGCTATCCTCTAGGCAGGCAGGTAGCCCGGGAGAATTCCAAATGGGAGTCAATTCAGAATAGTACCCAATCCCCAATCTACATCTAACCTTGTACCACAATTTAGGTGCTGCTTTTAAGACTTTCAGGTGAACCTTTTGGGCTGGCCGATGTATGGAGGGTTAAGAAGGGAGATAAATCAGGTTATACCTTTTTCAGCAAAAAACATGGTCATTCAGCTACAATTGACTATGTTTTAGTTGACAGGCAGAGTTTAGAGAATTTATATGATATCCCATTTTAGCCATTATTCTTTCAGACCATGCCCATATCTCCTTTTCATATTTAGGGAGGAGGTATAGTCTTAAGCCTAGATGGACGCTGAAACGGGCAATGCGGTCCAATGTCGAAATAAAGCTTCCACAGTGGATACTTCACCGTTAATATAGGATCAACATCTTTAGATTATGTTTGGGATGCTTTTAAAGCTCACGTGTGAGGCAAGTTACATAGCTTGATTTGTTTCAAAAATAGGGAGGATGCCTAAGAACTCAATAAATTGGAAGGTGAGATAACTAAGTTGGAAGGCGAAAGGGCAAGCTGCTCTCAGGTCCATTCAGAAAAATTGGCACAAGTTCTTAGTGATCTTGATCGTCTTCGCCAGGAATATAGGGGGAAATTAGACCAAAAGGTAAAGGCCCAGTGGACATCCCATAAAATGCAAAATTATGAATACGGTGAAATGGCGGGTGTTCTGGCTTGGAAGGCACGAGCGGACCGAGCTAAAAATAATATTAGTGAATTAATCATAGATGAGAGCGGGGCTACCTCTTGCAGACTGGAGGAGATGCAAACGTGCCCCTTCTCCCTGTCCTCTGATCTGTATAGTGAGGAGATAACTCCTAGCTCAGAGAATATCCAAAAATGGTTGCGGCATAAAGAACTACCTGTATTAACTGAGGGCAGCCAAGATTCTCTCTATGCTCCCATCACAGAGAGTGAGATAAAACTGTATATAAATAACATCAAGAAGAACAAGGCTGCGGGGACTGCTGCTCTCCCTGGTGAGGTTTATAAACTCCTCCAGGAGGAGCTAGTTCCAAGGATGTGTGAATTAGTAAACTATATCTACAGTCTAGAAGGTAAAGTCCCTAAGTCGTGAAAGGAGGCCACGATCATTCTCATTTTGAAGCCAGGGAAAGATCCCCTTAAAGACGATTCATATTGACCAATCTCCCTGCTAAATGTGGACTATAAGATCTTTATGAGTGTTTTGGCAGGGAGATTGGTCAAGCTAGTACCGCAGCTGATCAATAGGGATCAAAAGGGCTTCATCCCAGGGAGGTATATTCAGGAGCATATGCTCCAACTAATTGGCAGCATAGACCTGGCGGTGGCCCGATCGGAACCCTTGGCTGTGGCGGCATTCAATGCAGCCAAGGCTTTTGACAGTGTTTGTTGGGTCTTCCTCTGGGAAGTTTTAAAGAATTATCGTTATATTGACACAGTACAACTTGTAGCAAATGTACAAGTTCTGTTCTTGAAAAACAATTTTAAAAAAGCATGCAATGAGCTCTCTGATAGACATTTTATTTATTTATTTATTTTTTGCACTTATAATGCGCGCAGATACCCACAAAGGGTTTCCCGGCGCCAGGACTGGGAGGCAGAAAACACAGAAGGCACAGAAAGCAACCCGGTTGAAGATCGCAATTATTTATCAAAGAGCCAAGTTTTAACGCCTTTCTTAAAACTGGCGAGATTTTCCTCCTTACGCAAGGCTAAGGGAAGGGAGTTCCAAAGGACTGGTCCCAGATGGGAAAAGGACTTTCCCCCCACACGGGCCAGTTTAAATCTAGGAACCACAAAGCTTGCTCCATTTAAAGAACGGAGGTTGCGTGCAGGAACGTAGGGCCTAATCAGTTTTTGCAGGTACTTTGGTGCGGTCCCTGCCTTGATCTTAAACATGTAGGTCAATGCTTTGAACCAAACCCGGTTCTCAACTCTAAGCCAGTGCAAGTCCTTAAGGTGCTTCGAGATCCTTGCTGTCCTGGGGATCTTACATAGCAGCCTGGCTGCGGAGTTCTGGACAAGTTGAAGCCGCCTAATCACAGCTAAATTGGAACCCAGATATAAGATGTTACCGTAGTCAAGCCTAGATGTAATCAGTGCATTGACTACGGTCTTCTGGGTATCCACAGGCAGCATCCAGATGATCTTCCGCAGCCATTTGAGGATAGTGAAGCACGTACCAGCTACTTTATTGACCTGCTGTTTCATCGATAAAGAATCATCGATGCATACCCCTAAGTTTCTGACCTGGGTAGCCGGGCTGGGAAAAGCACCAAAGGATGGCGGCCAGTGGGTATCCTGCCACAGATCTCTCTTTTTACCTAGGAGAAGAATCTCCGTCTTCTCCCCGTTGAGCTTCAGCTGGTTGGTTGACATCCAGCTGAAAACTTCGTGAAGACCTAATTTCAGCACAGAGGGAGATGAAGGCTTTGAGTTGGTAAGAGAAAAAATAATCTGCGAATCATCCGCATATGTCATAAGTTCTAGACCTACTCGCTCTGCTAAATCGGCGAGAGGGCGGAGATACAGATTAAAAAATAGCGGGCTCAAAATTGAGCCCTGAGGCACGCCATGGGGTGAGAAAAAGGTGTCTGACTGAGCTTGCGAGGACGAGATCTGAAACGTTCGGTTGCTCAAGTAGGACGCGATCCAGTCCAGCGCTTTCCCTCCAACACCATCATCACTCAGCCTAGTAAGCAGTCTGTTGTGTGAGATGGTGTCGAAGGCCGCGCTTAGATCAAGTAAGACAAGAGCAACCGTTTGCCCCTCGTCCAAAAGTCCCCTGATCTTCTCGGTGACATTAAACAGAATTATCATGGTTCTCAAATGTACTAAACTGCAGAACCACAAAAAGCTACTCCGTCACCAATGCACATCCACGTACTCGAACACACCATATGATTCTAATATGTGCACCAGTTCGCATCCATGTCCTCTAATGTAATGTGTAGTTCTCAAATACACATGCACAATTCAACAGTTACATTTCTCGGAAACATGTGCTCGTTAGAAAATCACCACTGATTAATGTGCATGCAAGACTTCAAACACGCCATGTGGATCTCGAATATGCATGCATGGTTCTCACATTAATGTCCAAGATTTGCTAGTTGCTTGAGTGCCCACACAGTAGCAAACATGCATACATTTTACGATCACCAAGTAGGTTCAGAAATAGCAAATTCTATTCTGGGTCTGGGTGATGCTTCCTGGAGCAAAAAAATAAAACAGTTCTAAGACAGTAATCAGTAAAATCTTCCAGAAGCATCTGTATTCATTCAGGGCAAGAATTCTAGCTAGTCATCTGAAAACACATCACAACATACAATTCAGAGAATTTCTCGAAAGGCAAATGGAAGCAGAGGAACAAAACATGTGGGGGCAGCGCAACTAGCTTCCACGTCTAAGGGAGGCGAGATTCATTAAAGCTCATTACTGTGGTCAGAGATGAGTGCAGTACCAGCTGGCAAACAGACGTATGACTTCTTTTGCACTGATTTTGGCAACAAAATCACTAAGAGGCAGATGATTCCCAAAAAGCGCTTTTTGGTCATTAGCAAGCATGATAAGAATTGTCACTAGTCATGGACAACAAAGACCATCCTATGTATGACTTCCCAATGTCCACTCGAGTAGTAGTAGAAACTGGGAGCCATACGTTACAAACGTACAGATGGATAACAGTGAATTATAGGGGTGATTTTCACCACTGGGGTCTGAGTAACACCATAGACAACTCTAGCTCTAGCTTCACTCTCATTGTCTATTTGATGTCACTCAGAACCCCTTGGTGAAAAACACCCCTGTAATTCACGGCCATCCATCTATAATTCTATAGGTTATGCATTGCTCTCAAAGAGCCATTGGCGTGAATGACTGGATTCTTAATACAGTCATCCACTTCTCTGACAGGGTGCTCGGAGAGCCTGTCACAGTGGTGCTGCAAAGCCGGGAGCCCAGCTTTTGGACGAAAGGGTTGGGTGGTAGGAGGCCATGTATTGTTTTGTTTTTTTTGAGACAGGGAGGAGAGCCCATGTTATGTATGACTCCCCCATTACTCCTCTGCCTCTGCGTAGCTGTTTAAAGTAGGGTGAGGTTATTTTGGGGCCCATACTTAACATACCTTTTATGTGGTTAGAAAGTGAATAACAAGAGATGTTTTTCATCTTGGGGTTATGAGCGACAATACAGACACAGCCTGAACTTTGCTCTCGTTTTCTATTTGATGTACTCAGCACCCCTGGGTTAAAAAGATTCTAGTAATTCTCTCTCACTCATTTAATTCTATATTTCTTTTGCTACTGTTAGAAATTGGCTCTCTAGTTGGCAGAGATTTACACCCTGTCGAAGTTGGGACCACAATCCTAGTCAGGGTAAGTCAGATACACAACCAAATTAACCCGTGCTCACCCTCTTGAAGCCTGGTACAGAGCATTCAGCCTTAACTTAAGAGGCAATGTGCAAAGTATTTACGCAACACTATAACTAAAGCAACACAATGAAAACACAGCAGAAAGACTCCAAACTAGTTTAGAAAAATGAAGAACATTTTTATTAGGAAAATAAGACCAAAAATACAATAAGTAGAACTTGAGATAGAAATGTTTAAAGAATAAACTGCAATATAGTGTTTACAGGCAAATAGTGCTTGCGGGTTACTTGATGTCACGTTGGACATGTGCAAATTCAAAGTTTAGGCTGACCACGATGGTTGGGCAGGGCAACTACAGTACCCACGGAGTTCCTGCTGAAAAAAAGTACCTTGGATGGAGCAAATGTCAAAGACTCAATTGGTCTGTTCCGATCCAAGCAGTCGGGTAGATAAGCCATCACCAAGCCTCACAGTTGGGTCCTCCATCGTCGTCTAACCTCCTTAAAATGCAAGCATTGCATCGTCATTGAGACTTGCAGCAGGGTGTTTGAGCCGTGCAGGGATGTCCTTAAAGTGGCGCTGTGTTGGTGTCAAAGGGCACTGTGTCGTTTCCAATTGGTGCAAAGTAGCATTTGATGTTTATGGAAGAACAGCTGCAGAACCCCCTTTCAGGGCCCTGGACTGGATTGGCACCTTTTGGAAGGGCAGAGCGCCCAGTTGGCAGAGTCTAGCAGCTGAAGCTGAGTTGAAAGAAGTCTTTGATGGTCCTGAGACTTCAAATTAAGAGGCAATACCGCAAGCCAATCGAGTCACTTAAGTTCTTGAAGGAGAGATGCAGGTCCAGTACTTCTCACTCCCAGGCAAGAGTCAGCAGGTCAACACTGCAAAGCAGTTCAGCACAGTAGTAGTCCCTCCTAGCAGCAAAGCAGCCCTTTTTCCTGGCAGAATGTCCTCAGATCCAGATGTGTACTGAGTTGGTGGTGTCAGGGGTCCAGTACTCATACTCAGTTGTAACTTTGAAGTGGGGGAGACTTCAAAGAGGCCTTTAAAGTACACAAGGTCCCTGCCTTTCCTGCCCTGGTTACATACTTACTACAGGGGGTAATCAGCTCTTCGAGTGGGGACACAACCACTCCTATTTGGGCGCAGGTGTCAGCCCCTCCATCCCTTCCTCCCCAGGAAGAGCCATCAGAATGTAGATGAGTGCTCAGACACATCTAACCTTCCTGTTTTTGTGGCTCTCGAGAGGGAATGTACAAAGCCCAGGTGTCACCCACACCAGACATGTATTCAGAGACAGGCATAGGCACAGAATGGTTAAAGTAAGAAAATGGCAACTTTCAAAAAGTGCCATTTTCAGACTGACAACTTTAAGTACAACGTTACCATAAGTTGGGATTTTAAATTGCGAGTCCAAATGGTAATTCCACTTAAAAGAGGCTTTAATGCAATTTCCAATTTTCTATGGGAGAGATAGGCCTTGCATTAGTGAAAAATGAATTTAAGAGTATTTCACTACCAGGACATGTAAAGCTTAAGAGTAAATGTCCTTTTTAAATACACTTCACCCTGCCCTCATGGCTGTCTAGGGCCTACCTTAGGGGAGACTTATATGTGATAAAAATATGTTATGGACCTGGCAAGGAGGTGAACTTTCCAGGAAATTGTAGTTTAAAAATGCACACAGACTCTGCAATGGCAGGCCTGAGACATGGTTAAAGGGGTACTGGAGTTGGTGGGACAATCAGTGCTGCAGGCCCACTAGTAGCATTTAAATTACAGGCCTTGGACACATATAGTGCACTTTACTAGTAAATTAAATATGCCAATTGCAGATAAGCCAATGTTACCATGTTTAGAGTACAGAGCACACGCACTTTGGCACTGGTTAGCAGTGGTAAAGTACTCGGAACTCTAAAGCCAGCACAAATGAAGTCAGCAAAACAAAAGGTCAGAAGGCAATACGTCAGGGGAAACCACACCAATGATACAAGGTCTAACAGCTACTATGGAAGGTGTCATAAATGTATGTATTTGAGCTTATATAGCGCACAGCTACCCGGAGTGGGTGTCCCGGCGCTTGCTTAGGGAACCCGTCCTGGTATTCCCTTGTGAGATAGTCCCGGCAGGGTATCCACAAGGTGAAAGCCAGGCATCCCGCCGCGAGGGGCCGTTGTGGAGATTAAGCAAGCTATTGCCCAGAGTCGCAGAGTGTGAACCCATGAGTCGAGAAGGCACCGGAGCGAGAATTATCGAGTCCGTGGAATTTTTAGCCCAAGACCCACCGAGGCGGGGAATTGAACCCAGGTCCAGGGCCGATCTCAGCTTCCGGGTCTGCCGCCTCTAACCCCTGAGCCACACTTCTCCACATAGCAGTTATTTAACTGGTATCCCAAAGTGTTATTCATGACAGTCAAGTACTATCTTAATCAGTGACTCTACATGGATTACACAAGGTGCACCATCAACTACTTGACAGTTCAGTGAAGTTATATACTGCTTATCAGATACATCTCTTTACTTAAGAGGGGAGTGGCACAGCATCTATTTAAACTAGTATAAACCAAGTATTACCCAATTGAGAAATCTTTGAAATAAAAATAAGTCAGGCAATGATTTTGTTATTATTTCTTTCCAGTTCACTAACCCAGTCACAAAATACAAAGCAAGGTCATGCTTGAGTTGTCAGCAGGTGTTCTGCTGAAGTTGCTGCACTAGAAGAGAAATGCAGACAAAATAAACTGCACAAACTAACCAAACTACATTGCAGATGGCATTTGCAGTTTATTTTTTGTCAGTCTGCAAGCTGGTGGCCAGAACTATCCTATTTTATTCCAACTCTTGTACATCAAGTATATGCACACAATGTGCCCACTCAGGGCCTGCGAAAAGATGCGCACAATTTCCGTTAGAGCAGTTGTTTGACCTCACCTGACCGGTTATTTCAAGTTGATTGCTGTGATGTTCTGGGTTCCAAGTCACAGACATTCAGTACTTGGCAAGAAACGTCACAAAAATTGGCAAAGCCTTTGGGGCCTATTGGCTTTGTTGTCCGTTAACACCTGCACCAGGCTTCCTTTGATCAAAAGAAGAAAAGCTTTCAATACCATGTGAATCACCCACACCTCCAACGGTTGATGTGGGGTTCACATTCTGCCAGAGAACAGAGTCCTCTGATCGCCATCAGTCCCAGTTGGTCGACCCATTCCATCAGTGACACATCTATCACCACAGTCAGCTTTGGTTGGGGGAGTGAAAGGGTATCTGCCACAGACCTAATCCCGGTTCATCAGCCACCACTGCACGTCTTTCGCAGTTTCCATCAAGGCCTTGGGCATGTTAAAGGGATTCCCCTGATGCTAAGTCAACTGGAATTTCAGGTCCCACTGCAGAGCTCGCATATGCCAACAGGCATGGGTTACAAGCAGGAAGCAGGAGGCTCAAGGCCCAACAATCTCAGGGTCATTCTTACCAAATTCCAGGTTAGAAGCTGAAACATCAGTATCATAGCCTGAATATCTTGGACTTGCCACTCGCAGGATAGGAACAAAATTGCACTATATCCAGAATAGCTCCAATAAAGGGAGCGTCAGAGGGGAAGACAGGTGTGACTTTTGCGCATTGATAATGAATTTCAGAAACTGCAGAAGGTTCGCCATAGTCTGAAGGTGGAAGATGAGTTCCTGGGGCTAGCCCACCTTCAACAGCCAATCATCGAGGTAGGGAAAGATTGGAACCCCGGACCTCCACAGATGAGCCGCAAACACCACCATTACTTTATTGAACATTGAGGTGCACTAGTAAGGCCGAAGGACAGCATTGAAAACTGAAAGTGCTCTTGACCTACTGGGATCTGCAGGTAACATCAGTAAGGGGATGTAGAGCTATGCTTTCTGCAAGCCCAACGCTACCTCCCAGTCTCCCGGGTCCAAGGGAAACAGAATTTGCACAAGCATCTCGAATTTCTCCCTTTTTATTAAGAGACTGAGAAGGCACAGATCTAGGATAGGACAAAGGCCTCCGTCCTTCTTGGGCACAAGACAGTAGCGGTAAAAACGACCACAACCTACCTCCAATGCCAGCACCCTCTCTATGGCTTCCTAGGCTAAGAGAGCCAACACTTCTTGATAGAGCAAGGAGAGGTGGTCCTCCACCAGCCAGTCGTAATTGGGCCGCATGGGTGTAGGGGTAGCCACAAAGGAGAGGGAGTAGCCCCTTTAAATGATTTACAAAACCCAACGGTCCAGTGTTAGAGATAGCCAGCGGTGCTGGTGTATCCTGTCCCCCACTGGATGCCCATGATTGTCACAATGCAAACTAAAGGGGTTGGGAGGCTGCAGCGGCAGGAGTGGTGGTTGACAGGCCTGTCCTCTGGCTACCTGTCCTACATGATGTATGGAATCCAGTCCTCTTCCACAAAAAGACTGGGAAGCCTGTTGGCCGCGGTGGTTGGGAGAGTACGAATTAGGCTAGAGACCCTTCTGTAGCCACAACAGGGGCGGAAGGTGGACTGGGGAGGACGCAGGGCAATAGACAAGATTAAGTATCAGGCTGTAGAGCCGTTATCCCTAAGGCGCTCCAGCGCCGAGTCTTCCTTTTCTTCAAAAAAACGAGAGCCATCAAAGGACATATCCATAAGAGAGGCTGGGAAATCCCCTGAAAAGCCAGTGATTCTTAGCCAGGTGTGGCGCTGAAGAGCCATCAACGATGAAATCGGTCTACTCAGCGAGTTGGTCGTGTCCAGTTCACATCGTATGATTACCTTTGCTGTGTCACATTCATCAGCAGTATCTTAGGGGAGTATGGTTTGGGCCTCCGACGAAACCAGAAGCCTCACTTGAAGAATCGATCATATGGGAATATCGGCCCAAAAGGCACACAGTGTTCACTGACCGCAGTACAATGCTGGTGGAAGAGAACATTCACCTGCCAAAGGTATCCAGTTTCTTGAATTCCCTATCCAGTGAAGTAGCAGAGAACATGCTGGGGTTAATTACAGAGATGGAGGTACCGGTATGAGGAAAGAGGGGCACTTGTAAAAAATAACTGGAGATTTTAGAAGAATATATTCAGAGACCTAGTCCACGCAGTCTCAATGGCGAGGGAAATAGAAGAGTTCTTTAAGACTAACTCACCAGTGGACACTTCATTGGCCACCACATAGGATGTGTTAAAATTAACGATGTGAGAAATAGCAATTAGTATAAGTGCTGGTGTAGCAAGAGAAAGTGAGCTAATTGAAGAAAAACTCACAAACTAACGAATAGACCTAGAAACCATGGATAATAGAAATCCTTCTAAAACCAGGTAACAACACTTGGTGATGACAAAGGCTCAACTGAGTGTCCTAATGGCAAACAGGGCGGAAACTGCTCTCTTAAAATAAGGGCAGTTGTTCTCTTCCTAAAGGAACAAGATCAGTCCAGTCCTAGTTAGAAGATTAAGCTTTGAAAGAGTGAAAATAAACATATCAAAGGTCAGAAATGCAGGTGGTGTGTGGGCAAGCCATGAAAGGGACAAACAGGTAGCTTTTAGAAAGTCTGTTGTTAGTAACCAACCCCCCGGGAGAGAGCAATAGGACCCATCAGGATGAATGTTTCAAAGTAGCATTTTATAAAAAAAATTCTCCCAGTTGATCAAACAGATGGCTGCCCTCTTCAATACATCCATGCAGTGCTCTTCTTGTATCACCCTGTTAATCAGCAAGACAGATATATTCAAACCTGAGAATAGCCCAAAGGAATGTGCCTCCTACAGGCCTATAGAGCCCTTGAACACGGATGCCAAAATCTTCTAAAGCTCTAAACACCAGGCTGGAAGACCCAATAGGTAGTCTGAAAAGGCCTAAGTGACAACACTGGGCACGTGGCTATACTCTTCACTGGATGATGGAAAATGAATTCGATCGGGTGAGCTAGGAGTTTCTTGAGGCTGACCTGAATTAGAAGGAAATGGATGAGAAGATGACAGACTTTGTGTGGAAACAGCCAACTGACTGCAACCATGAAGGTGAATGGGCTGAGGTTTCCTAGATTCACTATCGAAAGGGAAAATTGACAAGGTTGTCTGCTTTCACATCATTACTTTGAAAGAGCACAACAAGTGTCAATTGGCAAGACTTAATGAGATTTATTGGATGTATGATGACGTGTTAGTAAAAAGGCCGTTATTAAGTCTTGCCAAAGGACACTTTTTGTGCTCTTTCTTTGAACCCTAGTCCTTTGGGTGTTCAAGGGGTCCCTCTCATTTTCCTTAAAGACATCATTACTTTGGCCTGGTGATGGAACCTCTTGCTATTAGAGCCTTAGTAGACATAAAGAGAATTATCTCTCACCATTTTAATAAAAGTCGCACAGGATCTGGTAACTGGGTTGCAAGTAACTAGCAGACTGAAGTACTGGTGAAACCTTAATAGGCTTTACTGCAGAATCAGGTCTGTGAGGATCTGAGGTGATGGAGACCCTTCTGTATGGTCTCTGTATGGACACATCAACATCCTTAAAATGAATATCCTACCAATGGTGTTGAATGGTCTACAGGCACCTCAGATGGGTATCCCGCTTTACGTTAGAGGCTGAAGTAGTTCATATTGGTTGGGGGCATGATTGCTCAGAAGGATTCTTATGGCACCCGGAGACAGGGAGGGGGATGTGTGAGGTGACTGGCAATGTCCAGACCATTTACAAAAGTACATAGCAGCTAACCTACATTTTAGCTTCTAATAGACCATCAGGGAGAGTGAGAAAAAGTGTTTTTTAATGGCTCATGCAGTCGTAGGCCAGGCTCATAAGATTTAGCATAGTTGAAAAGGTTGCAACACCCACAAATGTGCTACATGGAAACTGTCCAGACGGAACTGCCGAGCCAGGTCATCCCTAGACCGAAAACAAGCATCCTGGGACCGGTTTTGGGGTATGTCACCCTTCATCAGCCAGGCTAGCTTGAATCCAGTGGCACAATGAGCAAGGGACCCATGTCTGGGCATACCCGTCCCACTTAGGGCGAAAAGTGTAACTGCAGCAAATGATGGGCAGAATGCTGAATGATTCAAACATTCGAAACTGGGGTGGATTGGTGAGCAAAAGAATGATGGATTTAACCCTGATCTCTTGACTGGGGAGTGAATGTTTTGATTAGTTCTGCATTCCGCCCATCAACTGTGTGTCTTTTGCTTTCTCACTTTAAGTGCGCCGGGTTTGCCCAGATGTGGGTCAGGGGCTCATTGTGCCACTGGATTCAAGCTATCCTGGCTGATGAGGGGTGAAACCCCGAAACCGGTCCTAGAATACTTGTTTCCGGTCCAGGTAGGACCTGGCTTGGCAGTTCGGGCTGGACTGTTCCCATGAGGCACAGGGTCAAGAATGATTTGCATATGGCCATGTCTAAACTGGGGTGGCATGGTGAGCAAAAGAATGAAGGATTTAACCCAGATCTCTTGACTGGGGGGTGAATGTTTTGATTTGTTCTGCATTCTGTCTATCAACTGTGAGTCATTTGCTTTCTCGCCCTAAGTGCGCCAGGTATGCCCAGACGTTTGTTCCGGGCTCACTGTGACACTGGTTTTAAGCTACCCTGGCTGATTAGGGGTGAAACCCTGAAACCGTTCCGAGGATGCTTGTTTCTGGTCCAGGAAGGCCCTGGTTTGGCAGTTCGAGCTAGACTGTTCCCATGAGGCACAGGGTCAATACTGATTTGTATATGGCCAGGTCTAAACTGGGGTGGCATGGTGAGCAAAATAATGATTGATTTAACCCAGATCTCTTGACTGGGGGGGGAGATAATGTTTTGATTTGTTTAGCATTCCGTCCGTCAACTGTGTGTCTTTTGCTATTTACTGAGGCACAGACAGTCAAGTGCTAGAAATGTGGGAAGAGCTCAGTACTTACCATGCTCTGCAAACTGCTGCCTCCCACATGTAGTGGCTATGGAGTCTGTATCTTGGGTTCTATCGGGCTCTTGCCATCCATTTAGAACACAGACGTACTTCCCGAAAGTTTCTTGACTTATGTTCCTTGAGGGACACTAGCAGAAAAATAGCTTTTGTACGTGGTGTTTAAACTATACATAATCCTTCATTAGCACTGGTCGACTGCCTTCCTCGTGGCTGTCAGGAGTTCTTCTTGCTCCACTTTCAGACTCCACTTTCAGACTGAATAACTATTTGGAAAGGAAGTCATTGCCCCCTTCACTCCAGTCTAGTGGCAGAAGACCACAGCTTATTTCAAGGAGAGCACAGCTGAAGTGACGTACCAGCACGTGCGCACTCTTTCCCCGAGCTCTACAAGTAACACCAAGCAAATGAATACATCGACCTAAGAACTGGTAGCACTTGCTCCCTTAAAGGTTGTAGGAGCTCGAAATTCAGTCAATAGCCAGCAAGTCAGTTGTTCTTCCAAACATGAATCCCTAGACAGCTAACATCTGAAAACAAAGAGTTTTCAGGGGGAAATGTAACCTTGCAAAGACTTATTCGAATCAACCAATGCAGCACCCACAAAGCATCTCTTTCAGGTGGTATAACCCGGGCTAAAACCTCTACGTAGCTTCTATAATATTGAATTGCACAGTGCAAGAGTAATGTTGAGAAATTTATGTTAAATAGGAGTGTGGCAACCCCCCGGATCAACTACTCCTTCTTACTCTAAAAATGACCTTGCAGTATGTTTCCACAATTCTTATTTACAATTTATATGAAATAAAAGTCACTCAAAAGCACAAGGCAAACAAAGTGCCTAGTTGGAAGAGAAAATCACAATGTTAAACAATCATTTACAATGCAATAGGATATTATTTTGAGCTATTAGCATTGTAAATGTAATTGTTATTTTTTTTCCTTCATTAAGCATTAATTAAATGGTGTAATGCAAAATGGCTATAACTCACTTTGTTGCAACTGCGAAATCTATTGCATTGCATTTGTACTAGTGTGATTTTTGTATTGGAAATGGTACTGGCTTTTATTAATGTGATATTTTTTTCATCACATTAATCTGATGCATTAAAAATGTTAATACCCACTCATTTTGGAATAAGGACTGAGTGGATATTACATATAACCATGTATTGTTACTATTACTGCAGTTACACGTGTGGGATTACTGTCACAGCAGCTATAGGTGTGATGTCACCATTACTTCCAATATAGGTGTGAGATCAGTATTACTGCAGATATAGGTGTGATATGTACAGTACAGGCAGTAAGAAGAGCTTGCTGCACATAGACAGGCAGTGAGAGAGGATGGTCTGCACGGACAGTCAGTCATAGAAGTTTAGTCTATGTGAACAGGCAGAGAGAGGAGCTTTGTGCACATGGACAAAAGTGAGAGGAGCTTGGAGCGCAGGGACAGGCAGTGAGAGGAGGATGATGAGCAGGGACAGGCAGTGAGAGGAACTTGGTGCGCAGAGACCGAAGTAAGAGAAGCTTGATGCGCAGAGACCGAAGTAAGAGGAGCTTGGTGCACAGGGACAGGCAGTGAGAGGAGCTTGGTGCGCAGGAACAGAGTGAGAGGAACTTGGGGCACACATGCAGTGAGAGGAGCTGGGTGCGCCGAGACAGGCGGTGAGAGGAGCTTGGTGCACAGGGACAGGCAGTGAGAGGAGCTTGGTGAGCAGGGACAGGTGGCGAGAGGAGCTTGGTGCGCAGGGACAGGCAATTGTATTTTCTCACCTACATTAGAGTGCTTGAAGTGAACTGTATGAGAGTGCCATTTTAGCGGAGGCAAGATGGCGGACTGAGGACGCCGCGGAGCAGCAGTTAGTTGGAGGCTCCCTACCCACTCTACCCGGCAAAGCGATGGCGAATCCGGAATAAAAGAGATGTGTTTGTTAATGTTCTCAGGCGAACAGATTATTTAGATTCTTCGCCTATAGATTGGAGAGTTATAATAAGAGAAGCAACTCACCTCAGTTTGAGTCCGGGTCTCCTGTCCCGGCTTGTTTTTCCTACCGCCGCTGAATCACTGCAGCGGATGCTTCGGCTGCTTCGAATTCCCCTACTGTTCACCCGGCACGAAATCCCGCAGTTGGTCAGCGGGTCGGCGGTCGGCTGGTCAAGTCTTTGGCTACGGCTGGGTCTGTCTCGCACGGCGGTGCCTGCCGCGGAGTGTTTGGTGCGGGTGCTTCGGGCTGAGATGGCCCCTAAAAATGTGCCCAGAGCGACACGCGCAAATATGAATGCCGCTGCGGAGATAGCAATGACGACGGAGGCCCCCGCGAAGAATGCAGTGGCGTTGACCCCGGAGCCCTCCACACACCTGGTGGCCTCTTTGAATATATCGATACCATCGCCAGGAAGAGCTGTCCTGGTACCACCGAGTAAGCAAGTTCTCCGCCCGCCTGTGCTGGTGGTTTCGGGTACTTCTGCTACTGTTAAAAGTGGATCAGGCCGAACCCTTGAAAGTAGCAGGGGAAACGACGAAGCTGACGCAGTTACTGCTACAGACACAGTTGTAGATGATGGAGATAACAATATAACTGTAGTCACTGAGCAAGCTGATCCCTTGATTGATACTGGCGATTTGGTAGCGGGCTTAACCAACAGCTTTAAAATTTCCTCGTTAATTGAGTCAGGGTCGCCAGTGCTGCGGGGTCCGGAGGAGGTAGCAGACCAAACTAAAGGTGTAGGGTCAGAGGAGGGGTCTGGGTCCGAGACAATCTTTCTGGAGCCCTCAAACCCAGGAGGTGACTGCACCTTGACTTTGGCCCCGGATTACTCAGAGATGTGTGGCCCTCTTATAACGGGGACACTTGATAAAACATTAATTTTTATTACTTAGGGAGCTGATATATCTACCGAATGTACACAAGTTGTGGGGGAAGAGGGGGCTGGTGAAGACGGTTTCAATGAGGAATACGAGGATCTAGTGGATACCGGTTTCCCGCCAGACACCGCCAAATTTTTGGCTGATAGAAGAGATAAAACTAAACTAAAGCTAAAAACCAAGAATAAGAGAGGGAAAGGTCTTGGTTCTGCAAATTCACCGTCCTTAATCACCGCCCCTCCCCCTAGGAAGATTCTCCTTGTGGAAAAAAAGCCCTCTTAGGAAATGGATACAAGCAAAGGGGCCTGTGAAAAATATGACTCTGCAACTTTCGGGCACTAGCCCTACAGACCCTGATCTCTCTCGACTGTTCTGTTTTATTAGAAGGCTTCTCCTCCATCGACAATATACCGCCATTGCCTTCTATAAGTACCATTTCTCCAGTGCTATACCCTGAATTTGCTCCTGTTCCCACCTGTTCTGTTATGACCCTGCCTACCGAGATAATATCCTGAAACAAGATAATATTAAATAACACTAACCCTGCCTCTTGCTCAATTTCATCAACACCCGCCTGCCTCTCCAGCTCATGTGATATCCGATTTCTCAACCTCGGTCTCTGTGCCAGTCATCTCAGGAGAACAAGAGACTGTCAGTTCATCTCTCGATATTATTCTGCAAACTTTAACCAGTCACCGTCAGGAGGCACAAGAACATTTCCTACAGCTGCAAGATGATAACAGCAAGCTGCAGAATTCCCTGCAAGAGATGACTCTTAAACTGGGGGGATATCACAGGAAATTGAGGAATTACATGGGGTAGTTAACATAGAAGTAGGGTCAGTTCGTACAGAATCTGTTGTGAACCAGCATGATGCCCAGATTACGTCCCTAAAGCTGAAAGTTGAAGATTTAGAAAATTGTCAAAGACGATCAAATCCGAGACTCTTTGGTATTCCTGAAGGGGCTGAGGGGGAAGACTCTAGGGCATATGTCGTAAAACTATTCCAGAGGGCATTCCCGGATCTATCCGACTGGGACTGGGATTCCCAACTCCAGAGAGTTCACAGGCTGCTTCTTGTTCAGAGGAACAAGGACAGCAAATTTCCCCGTCCCTTTCTTATTTATTTCGGGAATTTTTTACTGAGACAGGCAGTTTCATTAAAAGCAAGACCTAATTCCCCTGTTATAATTGAGAATCTCTCTTTCTTTGTACGCTCTGACCTCAGGAAGACCACTATGGACCGACGGTGGAAATTACATAAGCTTATTGATCCATTCAAATCTCTTGGAGGGCAAGTGTTCCTCCAGGAGCCTGCCCACCTCAAAGTTATTAAGGGCGGTCATACTTATTTTTTTACTGACGAAAGGGAGGCCGAGAACGTACTTTCCACACTTGCTTAATCAAAAGAGAAGAGAAGCTTAGAGCTTTAACTTAATCTTTTATCTTAATGTTCACTTCTCTATTGACTTTTTTCATGATACTCTTTTTTCTTTTCTTTAACAATCTCATTGGTCTTTTTCTTCTGTTTCTCTTTCTTCTCTTTTTTTGGTTTTCTACTCCGGGGAAGGGTAGTAGGTTGAGCCTCACGCTGCTCCTCACTGCAGCTGCCAATCCAGCGGCAGCAGAACACAGATGGGTGTTCCCTCCCGAGAGGAGTGAGGGAGTGGGGGGAGGGGGGTGGGTTTCTTGTGGGGTGGGTGTATGAGGGGGTTTTTCTTTTGAAAAAGGCAACTTGAGAAGGAGATTTGTTGGAATTAGCTGGGAGGTGTTTATTTGTTTTTTTTCTTGCAGAATGATAAGATTTATATAATTTTTTTTAATGTTATGGCTAAGATGTCTAGCTTGGAACGTTGCGGGTCATAATAGTAAGAATAAAAGACGACTGGTTCAAGAAGAGTTAAGATTGTACAACCCACATTTTGTTTTTTTTATCAGAGACCCACATTGCCTATATTGATAGAAAGTTATTGGGACAACTCGGCTATGAGGTTATTATTTGTTCAACTTTAAATGCTTCAATCAGGGGGGTTGCCATTCTTAAAGACAGACGACTCAGAGTAGAAATTTGTAAAACTACTTGTGATAAAAGTGGATGATGGGCTATTGTGCAGTTATCTATTGAAAAATGTAAATTTGTTTTCTGTGTGGTTTACGGCCCAAATTCCGACGACCCTTCTGTTTTTGATCAATTAAATATGGAACTTCTGGAGTGGGAAGGAGAACTTGTCATCATGGGAGATTTTAATTGCATAATGGATTACCAGCAAGATACCACCAGGCACGGTACTTTTCAACGTATGCACAGATCACGAGCTTCTATTTTAGAAATAGGACGCATTCATAATATTAGGGATATCTGGCGTAGTATCCATCCTAACGTGGCCGGCTATACTTGCTATTCTACACCCCACAAACTTTGCTCCCGTATTGATATGGCCTGGGCAACTGACAATGTGGTGAATACTAGTTTTATTGAGATATGCCCACGGGTCACTTCAGACCATAATCCTATTCTGCTCATATTTAACGTAGCACAAATCCATACAGGCCCTAAGATGTTTTCTTTTCCCAGGTATCTATTATCAGACACAGGTTTTATTTCCCAGCTTAAATGACATCTTCTAGAATTCATTCAATTTAATCTTAATTCCACCTTATGTTAATGTTAATGTTAAATGTCATTTATTGAGCGCTCGTACGCCCGGAGGCTTCATGGCGCTGTAGGAAGGAACAGGGCGCGTAAGTCAATTAGTAGAAAAAAGCAGCTCAATGATGTGCCTGAGAAAAAAGCCAGGTCTTCAGGAGATGTCTGAAACTGAGGAGATTATCGCTTAGTTTTAGGTGAGGGGGGAGAGAATTCCAGAAGGCAGCTGCAAGGTGGTCAAAGCAGCTTCCTCCGAGACGTTTCCTTTTGTACGGAGGAACAATCAGGAGGGATTTATGGGTGGACTATAGTTTGGGACGCCTGTAAAGCCAGTATCCGGGGGTTTACTCAACAATTTATCTTTAGACAGAATTCCGAGCGCCATAAAACAAATAAATATGCTGACTACTAATATCCTTTCACATGAACCTCTATTGGCTGACGCTTTACGTTTAAGTTCTTCTAATGTGGTAGAATTGGGGCTAAAGTTAGGACACTTAAAAGCTACTCTAAAAACAATACTTAGGGAAAAAAGTAGTGTAAAATTACATAAATTTCATATTTCTCAATATGAGAGCGGAGACAAAATTGGGAAAATGTTGGCTTATAAAGTCGCTGACGAGAGAGCTAACTCCTTGATCAAAAGTCTAAGTGGCCCTAATAATATCACCTACGACCAACGAGACAGATACTAGAACAATTCGTAGAGTTCTATAGAAAACTATACACGCCAGAAAACCACCCCGCCCTGGCTAGCATTCAGGATTATTTGAATGGTAATATTATAGAAAAACAAGATATCCCTGGGCTTGATCAATTATCTGAACATATCAGCCTGCCAGAGATTCGGCAAGCTATTCTTTCCCTATCATCGGGAAAAGCGGCCACTGGCGTGGCTTGGATGCCGAGGAGGTAGGCAGCGTGAGCCCGGAGCTCCGCGCCCGATCCCGAATATCATCCTGATTAAGTGAACAAATCCCGGCGAAACTGGGAAAAACCAAAATCTCGAAGGTGCGGCGCTCGAAGTGGACGACCTAAAGCTGTTCCTAGCCCTGAAATCTGACTTTGAAAGTTGGCACCGAGCGTAAGGCCATCGAGCTAAGATGGCGCCCTGAGCCAGAGACAAAGAAACGACGGGAGCACGAGGCCGGACTCTTCTGCTAGCCTGATACCAGTGGTGCTGGATGGGTTGACGGCCCCTCTTGACCACCTCGGCGGGCACGGGCGAACTCTCTACGAGTTGATGTGAGCTGTTGGGCATCGTAACCACAATTACGGTCATTGGAGGAGCGGTAAAATGGCGGAAGCCCTGTGACGACGGTCCCGGCTATCTGAGCACAAACTGGCATCAGAAAGCTCAACGGCGGCAGTGGACCCTAGAGTGAAACCCCATCTAGCGTGCTTGGAGCGGAGCCCACTGAGATAAGCGCATCCAAACTATTTGATCCTATTGCCTGGGGAAGTTCCTAGTGGTGGAACCCTGCAGGGTGGAGTGGGGGTGACGAGGTGTCCCTAGAGGCCGCTACCATTTGCAGCCGAGATGGTGAAACCGAAAGGGAAGAGGGAAGGAGCGGCCGACACAGAGGCTGCGGAAGGAGCGGATCGAGATCAGTCTGCTCTTCAACGCATGCAAGACCGTATATTGGAGGCCATCGCGACCACAAAAGACGCCCTACAGAAGGACATAGCCCAGGTGGCGACGGGCTTAGGTCTCCTGAAAAGCAGATCATGACAAGCTTAAGGATAGAGTGAAGTCTGTGGAGATCGCTGTTCAGGAATTGGCTCCGGAACACGCAGCGGTGAAAGCGCAGGTGGCAGATGCCCTAGACCGGCTGAAGGTGCTAGAGAGGAGGGCCGAGGATGCGGAAAATAGGAGTAGGCGCAATAACGTTCGCCTCGTGGGCCTACCCGAAAAAATTGAGGGCGACGATATGGTGGGCTACCTCGACAACTGGCTACGCACCGAAGTGGCGCCGGAGGGATTGTCTCCTTTTTTCTCCCTAGAGTGGGCCCACAGGGTACCGGCTCGACCACCGGCCCCAGGCCTTCCGCCTCGCCCGGTGGTGTTCAAGTTGCTCCACTACAGAGACCGGGACTGGCTGCTACAGAAGGCGAGAGAAGCGGGACCTTTTCAAGTTGAAAATAACAGAGTTACCATGTTCCCGGACTACACGTTTGAGACTCAGAGACTCAGGGCCAACTTCTTGTCCCTTAAGCGTGAGCTCCGCGGTGAGGGTATAAAATATTCCCTGCTCTTTCCGGCGAAGCTGAGAGTGGTGGTGGATGAAAAATCGCTTTTTTTTACGACCTCGGCGGACGCCTGGGCCTGGTGGGACACTTATAAAGCTGGAACGGATGGAGCTAGAGCCAGGGCGGAGGAGGCTAGAGTGGCGCAGCCGATCAGGAAGTCCCAACGGATTCGTAAGAATCGTCGGAGAACTGGTAAACCATCCGTGTCGCAGACGGAGTCAGAGAGGAAGGCGGCTCTGCAGGCAGTAGCGGACCTATCTAGCGTGACCAGGAGCCAGTCCGGGAAGGGCACAGACTCTGACGAGCAGGGCACGGGATCGGAAACAGGGCTCTCGGAATTTGGTGGAGCCAAAGGCCCTGTGGTAACACCGCATACTTCTGAGGAGATCCTTGAGGCGTGAAACGATGGACAGGAGGAGCGGCCTACTGGTCAGACGCTGGGGCGCTGTGCCCGTGAGCACAGTACAATGTTATTTGGGGTTTCGTGACTCTATAATGAGGGGGTTGTGGGGCGGAATGTGAGGGATTGATTTGCTTAAGCGAACCTTTCGACATCGATCCGCGCCCTACTGGTCCTTACGGTCATCGCAGTGGAGACTGCGAACACTAGTGCCTTCTTTTGAGGGGTAGTTGGGTGTGACAGTTTGGATGGGGTCACTTCAGATTGTGGGGGGGCCTGTCCTGGGGGGGTGGGAGCTGAGAGTAGTTGGGGTTGCTCCGGTTGTTTTGGGGAGGGGGGGGTCTCATTTGTTTGGAGTGGGAGGGATGGACAGCAAGTGGTTGGCAAACGCGCATGGTCGATGACTTCTATTGTTCTATCTGTGTGTGCAGAGGGATATGGCTAGCACGGGGGTTCTGAAATGTGTGACCTGGAACGTGCGGGGCTTGCAGACTATGACAAGAAGGCACAAGGTTCCAGCGTACCTGAAGCGCAGGGGTGTGCATATAGCGTTCCTACAAGAGACGCATCTCAACAAACAGGAGGGGGTTGCGTTACAAAGGAGGTGGAGGGGACAACTGTTTAACACGACATATTCAGCCTTTGCAAGAGGGACGCTGATTTGGATACGTACGGGGGTCCCTTTCCAAGTCACTAAGACGCTGGTAGATCCGGAGGGTAGGTTTGTAGCGGTGGAGGGGAGATTGAGGGGCAGGGTGGTATCCCTCTGCAGCGTGTACGCCCCCAATGTGGATTTGCCCGCTTTCTTAACGTCACTCTCGGGCAAACTGGCGGGATACCTAGCAGGCCCAGTGCTCATGGGGGGGGGATTTCAACTCGGTGGTGGATGTTGATTTAGATAGATCCCATCCCCCGCTGCGCGCGTCCCCAGCACACAGGGTGGCCAAACGCAGGCTGGAGTGGCAGGAGAGTTGGGCCTTGGGAGACGCCTGGAGGACACTGCACCCCACCACTAGGGATTATTCCTTTCACTCGCATTTGCATGACCTGCATGTTAGGTTGGATGCTTTTCTGTGCTCATCACATATGCTCTCCATGGTGGGTGGCGCGGAGAATTTGGCTCGAACGATGTCGGACCACAATCCTTTGTTGTTGTCCCTGAACTGGATGGTGGAAGTTAACTGTGTACCAACATGGCGACTGCAACCTGATACCTTGGATGACTTGCTTTTCAGGGAGGCCCTGAGGGAGCGAATAGAGCGCTACTTTGAGGAGAATAGTGGCTCCGCCTCTACTAGGGCGGTGGAGTGGGACGCATTTAAGGTGGTGGTCAGGGGACACTGTATTGGGAGCGCTGCAGGGGCTCGTAGGACTTTGCTGGATGATCTTGAGAAAGCGGAGAAGCGGCTGAGGGAGAAGGAGAGGGAACGCCCGAATCACCCCGAGATACAGGAGGGGCTTAGTGGCGCCAGGGAAGTGCTAGCGGTAGAATTGGAACGACTGCGTAGCTTTGATCATAAAGCGTACATGACTAAGGCGCATGCGGAAGGTGATAAGGCGGGGTCGATGCTGGCGTGGCTTGCCAACCCGATCAGGCGGGGCACGCCGATCATGGCGATTCAGACGGTGGGAGAGGGGCTATGCCACACCCAAGCCGGGATTCTGGATAGGTTCAGGGCGTATTACGAATGTTTATACGAGAGCGGAGCGACGGGCGGGGCGGGTGAGCTGGGCACCTTTCTAGAAGGATTACAGCTTCCGCAATTGGAGGAATCGGAGGCAGAGGAGTTGGGTCGGCCCATTACGGTCGGGGAGATAGGGAGCGCAGTGAAGCAGATGGCTAGGAATAAGACCCCGGGGCTTGACGGTCTCCCGGTCGAGTTCTATAGTAAATATTTGGATTACCTAGCCCCGCAACTGCAATTGGTTTATAATGAAGCGCAATCGCGTGGTCGGCTCCCGAGCTCAATGTGCGAGGCCCTCATGATCCCATTGTTAAAACCCGGCAGGGAGGGCACTGCCCTACCCTCCTACCGTCCGTTGTCCATGCTTACGACGGACTACAAGATCCTGAGTAAAATCCTGGCGAATAGGCTACTGGCCCACATGACCGGTCTGGTTCACAAGGATCAGTGCGGCTTTATCCCTACGCGTAACACTACCCACAATATCCGCAGGCTTACAAGATTGATGGGGGCCGACTGGTCGGACACCACCACTCCGTTTGTGCTCTCCATAGACATCGAGAAGGCCTTTGATAGTCTTGAGTGGGATTATCTGTACGAGGTGATGCGGCGTTTCGGGCTGGGAGACGGGTACATCAACTGGACCAAAGTCCTGTATACGGAAGCCGTAGCTAGAGTCAGGGTTGGATCCCTGATCTCGAAGCAGTACCTCGTGCGACGCGGCACCAGGCAAGGGTGCTCCCTCTCTCCCCTCCTGTTTGCTTTGGCAATGGAACCCTTTGCTGTGGAGGCCAGATCGGGCCGCCACTATGCAGGACTGATGTACAGGGACAGGCCGCACCTCATTTCACTGTACGCGGATGACCTACTGATGTTCCTGGCTGATGCGGAAGCAGAGCTACTGGGAGCGAGGCGTCTGTTGGAGCGGTTTGGGTGACTGTCGGGCCTGAAGGTCAATTGGCCCAAATCCTGTCTATTCCCCCTGAAACACGGAGAGCCATGCCCTCTCACAGCGCAGGAACTTCGGTGGGAACCGCATTGTCTACACTATCTTGGCGTTTACGTCTACCATACTCCGACGGATATGCTGGATGGTAATATTAACCGTTGCATTACCGCTCTGAGAGGAAGTATGGATTTTTGGTCCACTCTTCCACTGTCACTGGCCGGTCGGATCTCCCTACTTAAGATGGTGGCTCTGCCCAGGCTGCTATACTACTTTAGGACGCTCCCGGTATGGATCCCGAGCTCTGTTTTCCGACGCCTGAGGTGACTGACCATAGCGTTTCTTTGGGGCATAGGTAGGCGACGAATCGCGCTGGATACCCTCTTACGGCCCAAAGATGAGGGAGGCATGGCGGTGCCTGATTTTGAAGGTTATTATCTGGCGGCTCAGTTACAGGCTTTCACCCAGGAGGTTGCTAGGGTATATAGAGGCCCGGAACATGCTAGAGATGAGGGCACCCCGCGGCATGTGCTGGCATACATCACACTTCACCAGAAACTCTTGGTGAGGGACCTGACAGTGGAGGAACAGACATTTCGACTCTGCTGGAATCGAGCGCGCAAGCGAGCGGGGGTCCGCCTTATGTATGCCCCTGAAATTCCGCTGGGAATGGTTACAGCCCTTCCACATGGAGGGGACTGGTCGCGGTTACTGGGTTGGGAAGAAGCTGGGATCCAAATGCTGGGCGACTTGTATGAGGATGGGGTGCTGCTCCCGTTTCAGGACCTGCAGGAGCGGTTCGACCTTCCACGAGGCGACTACTTGTTGCATGCGGCGGTAACAGGCGCTATGCAGGACCACTGGGGAGAGGGGTTGCAGGAACCGGTGATCTCCATGGCGTGCCAATATACGATGATGGCAGCCGGGACCTTTAAGGCGGTAACCTGTCTCTACTCCAGAATGTTGCGGGAGGCTCTGCAGCCGCTCGCGGCTTTGAAGGCTAAGTGGGAGTTGGACCTCCAAATGGAGATCCCTGATGCGACTTGGGGTCAGCTGCTACGACGAGCACGGAAAAGCTCGAGAAACGCCAGGTTCCAGCTCATACATTTCTACATTATTCACCGGGCATACCTCACACCTGGGAAAATACGGCAATACTTTGGGGTGGAACAAGCGGCCTGTCCCAGATGTAACACGGTTGGGGCGGAGTTGGGTCACATGTTGTGGGACTGCCCTGCATTGGGGGATTACTGGCAGGAGATTGGGAGGGCTCTGAACAATGCAACAGATCGGGACATACAGTACACCAAGGCAGTGGGGGTCCTACACTGGTTTCCGCACACGTCCAAGAATAAAAATACCAGTCGGTTTATCGATTTGGGGCTGATCCTAGCAAAGCGGGAAATCACGAGGAATTGGAAGTCGAAAGCAGGGCCCACGTATAAACAATGGTATGGGGAATGTTTGCGATGGGCGGCGTGTGAAAGCACTTTGAGGTACCAGATGGCTTGGAGAACGAATGATGAGAAGGCTATGGAGAGGGCGACAGCATGGGAAGTGATGGTACAGGCGCTCCGAGATGATGCTGATGAGGGGGATGAGGAGATGGAGGAATTAAGGGCAGCTAACCCCGCTAACACACCCGGGGACACACCTTAGCGAATGTATAAGGCCTTCCTTCAACACACCAGACTTCACACTAACTAGGATTCTGCACAGCGCGGCCACAGGGGAGGTGGGGGGGGAGTTCGAAACTGTTGGGGCGTTGGAGAGGGGGCGTTTGATAGGGGTGGGGGAGGGGCGAAAATTGTAAAAGCAACCCACTTTTTCTTGCTAATGAGATGTCGGACGTTGAATTATGCAGCAAGGATTGACCTACGCGTTAAGGCGGAATGGTCCTCTTATTGGGGACATGCCAATCATGATGGGGAAGGAAAACCAATACTGTGTCCTCTTGCCATGCTTTATGTTTACAATGTGCCTTTAATGTCTGTACATTTATTTTGGTGCTGCAATAAAAACGATGTTACAAAAAAAAAAAAAATCGGGAAAAGCGGCCAGGGAAGATACTTTACCTGTAGAGGTTTATACAATTTGTATTGATGAGCTATCACCCCTTCTTCATCAGGTCATCAGCTCTATCGGTGAAAATGGGAAAGCCCTGAGCTCCTGGAATACTGCTAAATTGGTCTTCTTTCTGAAAAAGGGTAAGCCGGCCGACGTATGTGGGTCATATCGACCCATCTCGCTTATTAACACAGATGCTAAGGTATTTACTAAAGTTCTGGCCACCCGATTGGCTCCATTTATTCCAAAAATAGTCAATCCACAGCAGCATGGGTTCGTAATAGGTAGGGATACCACAGCCCATATTAATATGGCCATCACTGCCTTTGACATAGCAGAGACAGAATCCACCCCACTCAGTATGATTCTATTGGATGCTGAGAAGGCTTTTGACCGAGTGGGGTGGGATTATCTCTGGTCGGTAATGACTACCATCGGTTTTAAGAGCCAATTTGTAAGATGGACCGAGCCTTATACGATAACCCTACTGCGAGAATTAGCTATGCGGGTCTGATGTTGGCTACTTTTTCCATATCGCGGGGTATTCGACAGGGGTGTCCTCTGTCACCCCTGTTGATTGCTCTTTCAATGGAACCATTCCTTCATGCTTTGCAATCACAATCACAAATTATTCCTTTTAGATCGGGCCCTCATTCATTGAAAATAACAGCATATGCCGATAATATTGCCATTTTTTCTACCAATGTCGCAGAGGCTTTACAGGGGATAACTGCCGAGGCTAGTAGATTCGGAGAAGTCTCCGGATATAAATTACATTTAAACAAAACTCAAATAAATGCTAATTATAAACCAATAGCTGCAATATCAGGGTTGTGTCAGACTGCCACCTGCTTTGGGGTCAAAATCTCATCCAAAATCAGTGAGATAATCACAATCGATTACAACGCTTTAGTTGAGGCAACTGTTTTGTTATTAAAAAAATGCATAAGCTCCCTTTAAATATTATTGGTAGGATCAACTTGCTTAAAATGAAAGTACTCCCTAAATTTCTTTACTTATTCCGCTCCATCCCCTTATCACTCAGTAACCTTTTTTTAAAAAAATTGGACTGAATATTTAGCAGTTTTATTTGGGGCTATCGTAAAGCTCGTAGGTCCATCGCGTTACTTAAAGGCTCTTTAGATAACGGTGGGCTCAATTTCCCTGACTTCTGGGCAACTTTTTTAGGTCGTCTACGGTGACTACTTAACACAGACACTCAACTTTATTTTCATGATAAAGTCGGATTCCAATATGTTTTTGTTAAGAGTTAATGACCACAACTACTTTAAAAGGGTGAAATTTAAGACTGCCAGGGATACCGTTAAGATTTGGTTTAATATTTTGGCTTTTTGTAAAACTTCCTTTTTTCATCCTAAACTTTTGCTGTGGGGCAATCCCGGACTCCCGGCGATTTTTAGTGATGGTATGGCAAATATATGGTTTGCACATGGTATAAAAACATTGGGAGATGTAAATGGCACTCATGCTTTTTGGACTTTGAGACACTTAAAAATCTAAAAGTGACAGAATCAATGAGATTTAAATATGTCCAAATTCATGATTTTCTTATATGCAAGATGAAAGTATGCGAAATCTCGGATTCTGACATCTGGGACTGTTTTTATTCACCCAAGAATAAATCCGTAATCAGCATAGGTTATAAGTGCCTCAATGCTTATAAAGTCAGTGACTGCTCTAAATTAGCTGAAAAATTGAGAATTAAGTTGGGGCTTAATTTAACTCCTGATAAATTGTTTCCTCCCTTTGTAACATCAACAAGCTTGTACAATCTTCTAGCTTAAGACTCCAGCAATTTAAAACCACTTGTATGTTATACCATACACCTGAAAGGGTATCTAAGTGGTCCACTAATATTTCGTACAGTGATCGAACCAAATGCCCCAAATGCGGTCTTATTGCAGCGGATCTGGAACATATGCTGTTTTCTTGCCCAGTTCTGTCTGAGTTCTGATCAGCTCTGGACAAGATAATGAAATTAAAACTGGTCTGTTCGCTCGCTCTTATGGCATCTTCTGTATTACTAGATATACATACCACCATTATCCCTCAGCAAGCTTTAGTAACTATTGTACTGTCATGTGCTAAATTAGTTGTTGTACGTGCTTGGATATCTCCAAAACCCCCACATATCATGGAATGGTGGTCATTGGTAAACAAAATTTATTCTATGGAGTATGCCCTGGCTAAACTAAGAGGTATTCGCTCATTATTGAAATGTGATCAAATTTGGGGCACTTTCATTGTCTAAGCATCCGTCTTAATTTTGTATATATCATGGGAAAATTACCCGCAACGTCACACTTTCTTTAATCTCCTGAACTGTAATGTAATTGCTTTAATTTTCATTCAGCCATTCTTGTCTTTTCTCTCCCTAGCAGGTTTTGTTTAATCAAATTGTATTCTTCTTCTGTTTCGTGTTGTCAATATAAACATTTATTTTAAAAAGAGTGTCATTTTAGAAATTTCTGTTAACTTCTGCTGGTTTCATTCCCTGCGACTCAGAGGTGTACTTATTGTAAGGGCCGTAGCACATTATCGGCAGAACTAATGGCTTTCCAAAAGCATGATTTAGGTGTTCACATCACTACAAATATAATAAGTATTCATTTATATTGTTCTTAACAGGCTGCATGCTCTCGTGACGAAATATGGAAAAATAACGTTAACCCACTTCACATACGAGCTTATAGGGAATAAAATTAAGATGCTTACCTTATTATACCGGGGCCAGTAGGTAGTTGTGTCCGCAGGTCCGTCTCAGCTCGGGTGCAAGCGTAGGGCAACGTGGTTACGGTGATATAAAAAACTGTCGCCAGCCACATGGGTGATCTTGAAATGGCGTCCGTGGTGTTGCAGACGTCGGTTTGAGTTCCGATGCTTCCCTGCCGATGTTGGTTGGAATGTGTAGCTGCGGGGCAGGGCACTGGCCGGGGGATTGGGCACGGGCTGCAGCCGCCGGTGCCAGCTGCTTGACCTCTGGTGCAGGCGGGACTCACCTTCTGCCCATCCTCCGAACGCAGCCGGGATTTCGGCGTCCCTAGCCCCTCGCAGACCCAGATCGGAGCTCTCCGGTTCCATAGCGCCTCACACAGACAGAGGTCGGCTCTCTCCAGCGGGCCCCATACTCCCTGGGCGGCCAGTCGCAGTCCCAGGGCCACCGCGCCTCCGCTGAGCTGTGCAGCATGGCGAGCATCAATGGAGGGGCTGGGAGAGCCTCTGGGGGACGGCCCTCCCGGCGCTGCAGGGGCTGCTGCTGCTGTTGATGGGCTGTCACCTTGTGCACGCACAAGAGGCGCTGCCTGTCCACATGGAGGCTGCAAACCTCCACTACAATGGAAGGCAAAACAAAAGGCGGGGACGAGCGTCCCCTCGAATTTGTGCCAATGTGCCCTGAAAGCAGGGGCAAGGGGGGGGAAATCACCCCCCACATTGGGTTTTGCATCCGCCCAACTTTTGTATCTTAAAAACGCATGGGGGTGGCTCACAAACAGCACAAGGTGGGTGGGGGAATAAGCGGAGACGTCTCATCGATATGTGAAATTACATCATGGGACGAAGCCGGCGACAGAAAGAACAAGCATTACATGGACGCGAAAAAACAGATGGCCCCAGCAGGTGCAGACTCGGACACGAAACGAAAAAAACAAGACAAGTAACCTATACTGCTAATTAGAAATAGATGGCCACCCTAAAGATAAGAAATTGTTTTGCTACAGCGGCAAAGCAGACAATCCTGTCCGGATGGGCCGGATGAATAGGGCAAAGTGCGGCAACAAAAAAAAATCATTTACAATGGCCGGCCACTGTTTAGCATAAACGGTGACACCAGCCAATGAAAAAGAGGGGCAGGGCTTCAAGTCCCCGTCTGAAATATCATCATTAACAATATGTCTCGGCGAGCGAGCAGCACATGTGCGCTGCAATGCTAGGCAAGACCTAAAAAGGTATAAAGAGAACAAAACGTAATGCCCAAGGACACATGAATGCATGACCATAATAATGATTTTAGATGTGTATAGCACACAGCACCCCAAATGGTGTCAGACTGTCCCAGCTGACAAATACTGGTTGAATTGACAAATAGTAAGTCAGAACTGGAGAAGGCTCATATTGTCTCTTCCTGAAAGACGGGTGGTTTTCGGTGAGTCATAAAGCAAAAGACAGAGTATTCTAATTCTTGCCAGAAGATATGAAAAAATTCAGCGGACAAAAACTATTTATAGTACAGGCAAAAAGTTGTGGAACTGGAGCAAAGAAAGTGAGAACAGACATACCCGTGGAATCGGGATTGTAAGAACTTCGGACCGATTCCATGAACAGCTAAGTGGCAGATGCAAAAGCTTTTGAATAATATTCTTTTTACGGGAAGAATGCCAGTGTGGGTCCCAAAGGGAGAGGCTGAGGACTAACTGTGCAGCAGAATCAAAGAATCTGCAATCAAGTAATCATAAGCATCCGAAGACCGGCATAAATCATTGTTACAGTCTCGCTGGGATGTTATGATAGCCTGGGACCATCTTTCTACAGTCAAGCTCTTAAAACAAAAGAAAAATACTTTCTTCACCTGATCTGAAACTGGGATCTCCCTCTATTGGAAGCCTATCGAATCAACTTGCTTGAGTAGATTACCCACGCAAGAGGGCCACCAATCTCTGGACCCCAGGGTGGTTTCCAATCAGGTACTAGAAGCACTTCAGATCTGCAAGCGTTCAGCTTGTATACAATTGCAAGTAAACATCTAGCAATAGAAACCATGTATTATTGGGGGTGGAGGGTGGCAGCTTGCCTCGAGGAAGATTGACTGTACACTTGGATAGCAGATTGTGCTTTTATCTAGCTTGTCAACTGGATCGGAGTTCACTGACAATGCAGGTTTCATTCTGCATCAAAAACCTGTCATTGAATGAGATGAATAATGCCTGAAGTCAACAAGATGAAAACTTTTAGAAAGGTTTGATTTTCATTGCTAGACCTGAGAATACATTTGACAGAGACTCCTAGGCCTTACTGGTTCGCAGAATATATATCAACATCTAGCTCTCAGACTTTTGAAGGTTACGCACCCGAGTTCCCCCTTTTCTCCACTCCTTTTTGCACATGCAGCCTGTTCCGATTTAGTTTAGCCCTCCAGATCTCTTAATGAGTCCTCTACCAAGAGTGTGTCTATAGAAGTGGCGGGGTTTAACCGCATCGCTGCAGGCGGTAATTTTTACGCTACGCGGCTTTTTTCAAAAAGCCGCGTTAGAAGACGAGCTCAGCTCGTCATCTGCACACGCCCCCCGTGGCTGATGATGAGCTCAACTAGTCATCAGCATCGAAGGGGTTAAAGTAACTTTTGTAAGTCTGCATTTCTAACGTTTTAATGCCCCTAATCTCCCCTTTATAGAGAGACAAAGCCTAGAAAAGGTATTTTGATTTAATATGGTCAGAAAGCAAGCCTAAGGACATGGGATGGGTTCAATATACACACTGTTGAACTGGTCGCTTTGCCCTATCTACAATACCAATTTCGGGTACCCTGTACCCAAGTTCCAGCTCGTGAATTATCAGAGAGAGGAATCATCTTTGATGTACTTGAAACACGAAAGACCTCAAACATAACCAAGACAATGTAGTTTCTACAAGAAAATGCAGGTTCTCTAATGTCAAAGGGTGCTTGTTCAAGCATCAATGTACTTCCAAGAAGTCCTGGTAATCATGACCAACAATTCGTAATAATGTGCCTGTGATAAATATAGTATGGGGGTCAAGGGGCATATAATTTGTTTGAAAATAGTCATCATGTGATTGCATCCATATTTCAAACAAGTTGTGAGGTTGAAACACAGGCCTTTAAAGACTGCAAAAGATAGTTTGCTTTAAAAAAAAGTTGTTTTATTATGCTTTCTTAAAGGACACAAAAAAAAACCATAACAAAATCAGGTACAGTCATGAAGCGTCGTCCAATAATTATCCATACATCAGATAGTACACTTTCATAGCCTGCGGCGGGCCATTTGAAAATATAGCAATGAAAACCCTATATTGTTGTATTGGAGTTTCATGGGGTCTCCCTGTCCTTTAGGAGCCAATGGCCTATTGCTGGTCGTTTTAGCCCGAGAGGAACAACCATCTGGGACCGACAAATCGTCACCCACAGGGACATCAAAACCATAATAATTCCTCCATTTACCCCATATCCTGTGGAATTTCTTCGGGCATCCCATCGCCTTATAGGTGACCCTTTCTGCTGCCATATACATGTCCATCATGGCTCTCCATTCTTGGAGTAGTCGTGCAGTGACGTCCCCCTTCCACATTCTTGCCCATTCCCTCTTTGCCACCACCATTGCCAATGCTATAAAGAGTATTTGCGGTCTCCTCAGATCTATGTCGCCCGGGATTCCCAACAGTATAAATTTAGGGTCCGAGGGTATATTAACCCCCAGAACGTTACTCAGTTCCTTCAATATCCTACCCCAATAGACCTGTAATATAGTGCAGTCCCAAACGTTGTGATAAAAGTCACCCTCTCCATGTCCACATCTCTGACAGGTAGGGGTACTGGCTCGTCCTATTTTATGTAGTCTGGCTCGGTCGTAATAAGCTCTATGGAGTATTTTATACTGAAAGAGGCGAAGGCGTGATTTAATCGCCACCTCTCTAGGGTGCATTAAGGATGCCTCCCGGTCTGTGGTTTCAAGTGTGCCCAGGTTACCCTCCCAGGTAGATCGTAGCTGGCCCAATCTGTCCGGGGCATTATTATCGAGGGTCCGGTATGTAAGTGAAACTGCCTTCGTAGGAATGTGCTCCTGGAGCAGTCTCCCCTCCAGAGGTGCATAGTCTGACAGTGGGGAATCACTTATCTTCTCTGTTTGCCATGCGTGCCTGATTTGAGCATACCTGAGAAACTGGGAGGTCTGTAGTGCAAAGTCTCATTGAAGGGTATCGAAACTCAAGTTTGCCCTTAACCACAATATCCCCTGTGGTGGAGATACCTATATCTTCCCACCCTCCAAAGCCTCATAGCTTCCGTATTTCTGTTAGCCAAAAGCAATGGCAGAGAGGTGTTTGTTTAGTGAGTTTCCGGTCCCACCACATTGCTTTCGTTGCCCTAACCCACGCCTCTATTGTGGCTTGGGTGGCTGGAAGAAGTCTTCCTTTACCTCTGCCACCATGTAGGTAGTGTAGGCAGGTGCGTCTGGTCATTGTGTCGCTCTCCAGCCTGTAGGTGGGGTGATCTCCCAATTCATGGAGCCTCTCTCACTGGTGCTAGTTGTTCCGCCCATTAGTAGGCCTCTATGTCAGGGAGCGATATCCCTCCATTGTACTGATTTCGTTGTAAGGTACCAAGTGCAATTCTAGGTTGTTTCCCCAGCGTGGCTCACCGTCAATTTCCCAGAATGTTGCTCACGGGAGGGTGAAGTATGTGTTCTGTAGTGCATATAGGAATCGGGGCAAGGTGATAATTTTGAACATAGCAGCCCGGACTAGTATAGTGAGTGGGAGCGCTCTTCAACACTGTGCATCTTCTGCTCGTGAGTACGCACTTAATGTTTTTCCGATAGCTCCCTATCAGTGGTAAGGTAGATTTCCATGTAGGTAAATCCACCATGGGCTATCTGGAAGTCCCTGGGAGGGTGGGCCACGTGGTCAAAGTACCAGGGCTATATATTACTGATGTGTGCCAATTGATTGTGAGTGATGTTCATACCTATCTATAGCATGAAACAGGGTGGGAATCGTAGTAGTCGGGCGCGTAATATATAAAAGTATGTCGTCCGCATACAGGGAAATCTTTTCTTCCAGAGTATACCCTGGATGGATGCAAAATCCGCGCACCTCAGGGTGCTGCCGGACAGCACAAGCCAGCGTTTCTACAGTGAAGGCAAAAAGTAATAGTGATAGGGGACAGCCCTGCCTGGTACCTCGTCGAATGGGAAAGTTTATTGGTGTGCTTGTTCTAGCTTAGAATGTGGGTACTGAGTAGTATTCAGTACATTAGCGTTTTTTTAATTTTTATATCTTAATGTTTGTATTAATTTTTGTATTTTAATGTTTGTATTTTGATTCATGATGGTGGGTTATCACTTAGATTTTTGATGGACTACTCATTATTGTATTTGTTTGATACTTCCAGCCTTGAAAAAGTCTCAGAAAGAGACGAAACATGTGTCGGCGGTGTGAGCTGAGAAGTTTTTTGTATATGAACTTTTGAATAAAGAATCTGAAGAATACACTTTGTTCTGGATCTTTAAATCCGTATAAAAGACAAGAATTGGACATTGTTCTTATCTGACCTTGGCATCCTCATTGAATGGTTTTTTGATTCCTTTTCTCCCTAATGGAGATCTAGTACTGTCTAGAATTGACATATTGATGACCATAAGTTGGAGTGCAGACCAAGCCTTTTCTTTGTTCAGTCGAATGGGAAAGTTGTCTGAGTTTGTGCCGTTCACCCTAACCCGGACCCTAGGGTCTTTATACAGAAATCCCACCCACTTCCGGAAGTTGGGGCCTATACCGAATTTGAGCATGGTGGCCTCAAGGAAGGGCCAGTGTACTGCGTTGAATGCCTTTTTCGTGTCCAGTGACAGGAAAAGGTGGGGGTGTCACGATCCTTGATCCCCATTATCCACTTGTGGGTCCTGCGCAGTGAACTAGGATCGTTATTCCCTGACGGAGCCTCATGGCTGGGATCGTCACCAGTATCTTCACTTCTGTATTAAGTAGGGATATCGGGCAATAGGATTCGCACTAGTTTTGGGGCGTCCCTTGTTTATGGATAGGGATGATTGTGGCCATGCGTAAATCTAAGGGGAGGACTCCCTCTTGGCATGCATCCTGAAAGAGACATAAAAGGTGGGGACTAAAGAGATGGGAGCACCTTTTATAGAGTTCTGTCGTCAGGCCGTTTGATCCAGGGGTTTTACCGAGGCGTAGTTGGGTTATGGCCATTTTAAGTTCTTCAATCGTAATGTCAGTGTCTAACCCTTCCCTGTTGGTTTCATCTAATAGTGGGGTATGTATTTCCACAAGATAGTCTGCAATGGCAGAGTCGGGCACAGGGGCCGGGTGTCACAAAAGGTTGCACAGTAAGATGCGTAAGTCCGCACTATCCGGTCGTCTGTTGTTGGTATTATCCCTTGCGGATCTATAATGTTTGCCACCCATCGAGCCTCTGCCTTCTTTCGGCTAAGCCATTCCAGGAGTTTTCCCGATTTGTCTGGGCCTGTGCCTTGGCCTTCTGGGTAGCCAGGGCCTTGTATTGATGGTGTGTGTCTGTCAGTTGTCGTAAGACCTGGGGGTCCGCCTGTGCGATATTTCGTCTCTCAAGGGTGAGGATCAGGGTTTCTAAAGTAGTTAACTCTTCCTGATCTTGACTGCAAAAGATAGTTGCACTGAGTAAAATTGACAGACTACAAAACCTTTAGGCAAAACACTGGGTAGTTCAGCCCCAAACAACTTAAGGTTGGCTCGGTAAGCACACAACAATATCTGAAGGGGATTCACAAGCTTATAAGGATGGATACCGGCTTTTTACAGGATAGTTCCTACTAGGTCTATGCAGTGATAAACTCAACAAGGGAGGGCCTCTTTCTCAAAATTGATGAAGCAGGTGGGAACAGACAGTTTATGTGTGGGGGCTTGTAGAAAGTCTAGTCATGTAGCCAAAAGAAGGGACTACAAATATATAATCCAGGACTGTGTGCAGTATCCCTGCATTATCAAGCAGTACCTTCTGAATCTCCATTGACCAAGATGCCAGGGAATTGCAGAAAGAGTATGGCATCTGTACCATATTGCCTAAATACTAACAAATGTTTTATTACTACCACCAGCTGGAAAGGGAAACGTATAGAGTAAGTACAGTGGTACCAGTGACTACTGTTGCAGCAACTTTTATTTACTGACAAAAAACTTTTATTAATAATGTGCAAAAGCTTACTTTAAATAAGATTTGTTAAATACCAAATTTGTAGTAGGTAATCACTCTTAAATGTTGTAGGCCAGCAAATGAATACAAGTGCTGATTTAAGTTAGCCTAACTGTAGATACCATATTAACTTTAAGAATAATACATCAACACTGAAAGGCCTGTTTTTCTACACTGAAAATTAATTTGTGCACTGTGTTTTTCCTTTCATTATAAATGTTGCATTTTTCCAGGAGCTAGTTTGCTAGTGAATAGTCATTTGTTATGTATTAGAAAACTGAGGGGCATATTACCAACAAATAGCGATATTTATCGCTAAGTAGGGTTAGCGGCAATATTTTTATCGCCGCACATCACCGGTTTTTATCGCTGAGATAAAAAAGCGATAAAAATCCAGGCGATGGCAGCGAAATGCGTGAATATCGCTGAGAATACAACGATATTCACGCATTAGCGACAAAATGCTCTTAGCCATGTTATCCACCTCCCATTGGATAACATGGCTAAGAACTGGTCTGGGCAGGTGTTAGTATTTGGAGATATTCGCGCTTAGCGCGAATATTTCCATCGCTACGCCTGCCTTGCTAATAGGCGTTAGCGACGTTAGCGACTGCTGTCAGTCGCTAACAGGTTGGGTACGCCCACTTTGCATGTCATTCGCGATAAATATTGCTGACATGCAAAGCGGACCCCAAACCTCTCGCTATCACCTACAAGCTGTCGCTAACTGCTGTTAGTGACAGCTTGTTAATAGAATTCAAAAAAGGGGGGGAGGTAGAGGAAAAATTAGCCAGGTTCGCCCTCCACAGCATTAAGTATACAAAAAAGATCTGAAACATTCAGATCCAGAGAACCTAGCTAGCTACTGAGACATTACACCATTTGGTCTGTCTTAGGAAAAACAAAATAGAACTGGGAAAGAAAACTTTTTCTTTTTAGTCCCCTCACTCACCGGAGTTTCCTCACGGTGACATGCTTCATCATATGGGCTTCCCAACCCGCTGCGGGTTGAGGCGTGCTACAACTAACGATGTTACGTAGGAGCACTTTTTTTGTGAGGACTATGTGTCGTGTAATGTGAAAAGGGGAAGTGAAGTGGAGTGATAAAGATTAAAAATATCCTACTAGTGAGCTAAACTAACTTTATTCAGGCGCCTAGCGGATACATTAAAAATGGGGTGGTTTACTAGGTGAGCCGGTTCCATTATGAAACACAGTACCCTTGTAAAAAGTCAACTAGTTTCGAGCTGTACCCCCCAGCTCTTCTTCAGGACTACACAGGGTCCCGCCCTGTGAGTACCACTCCAAAAAGAACGTGAAAAGTATGCCTATATTAATATATGGATATACATACTATTTTTCTGCAAATCAATGGCATATTTTTTCAGAGGCTTAACTGAGCCTCATGGTCAGTCGCGGGAAACTTATTTGTCCCCGTAAACACTTGTTACGGGGCTCTGTTGTTGCGGAAAACCTACTCGGCTTCCCTTGAGTCCGGCGGACTCAAGGGAAGCCGAGTACGGGACGGGACCCTGTGTAGTCCTGAAGAAGAGCTGGGGGGTACAGCTCGAAACTAGTTGACTTTTTACTAGGGTACTGTGTTTCATAATAGAACCGGCTCACCTAGTAAACCACCCCATTTTTAATGTCTCACTAGTAGGATATTTTTAATCTTTATCACTCCACTTCACTTCCCCTTTTCACATTACACGACACATAGTCCTCATAAAAAAAGTGCTCCTACGTAACATCGTTAGTTGTAGCACGCCTCAACCCGCAGCGGGTTGGGAAGCCCCTATGATGAAGCATGTCACCGTGAGGAAACTCCGGTGAGTGAGGGGACTAAAAAGAAAAAGTTTTCTTTCCCTGTTCTATTTTGTTTTTCCTAAGACAGACCAAATGGTGTAATGTCTCAGTAGCTAGCTAGGTTCTCTGGATCTGAATGTTTCAGATCTTTTTTGTATAGCTTGTTAATAGGGCATTAGAATTATCGCCGCTTAGCGGCCGAAAACGGCCGCTAACGTGGCGATATTCGCCTATCACCCTCCTTGGTAATATGCCCCCTGAGTTCTCACCAAAAGAGGAGATGGCCGGAAGAAAGATTCATGGGAAGAACGGCCTGGACCGCAAAAAATCAAAGCTACAACTTTTCAAAGTTCAGTGTCTGAAAAGCTATTGTGCTCCTCTGAGAAAATGGGGTGTTTGCTTATTCCCTGGAGTTTGCTGATATACTATTGGAGAATGAAGAAGATGAAAGAAAATAATGTTGCATCATAGAATTTGTGTTTCTATTAGTGTATGTTCCTAGAATGAAGAGCCAGAACAACAGCTAAATGCAGATTCCTTCCTTCGAACCTTGCCTTTGAGTTTCAGATGCCTTCTCTGCGTGCCAGGATGCCTTACTTAGGTTTTAATGAACTGTCTGCTGATATCTTTGAGCTGAGATACTTTCCAGCTTATAATGCAAAGGCTTCATGCTGTCCAATATATTTTTCTATCTAATCAGGACTCTTCATTAGGTTTCTGAACTGACCCATTTTTCTCTCATAATCCCAGCTTATTTAGAATAGGAAGGTGCCTTTATGTAACACGCTTGTTGTATTATTACCATACTGGCTGATTTTAACTAACATTTTGTTCTGCTTTATAACTGAATATTGATTGATGGATTTTATACATTGTTAATGCTGAAATCCAAAGATTGATATCTAATGAATAAACAGATGAAAGACTGAAAAGAATTCAAAATAAAACCCTTCAACTCACACGCTCTTGACTGAATTTAAAGTATTTAATGATTTATTGTTATGTAGATATTTGCTCTTCATTTCTCTTTGTTGACGAACAAAGGTCCATGCCACTGACTGGGGTTATTTGTGCAAAACAAACAAACAACCACTGGCTGGGGTTATTTAATGATTACACCCAAAGATCGAGATATAGAAAACCCTGCTCCCTCACTATTCACATAAAATTGTGGGAAACGCATGTAGAAAACTGGCACAAAACCAGTTTGCAGCGTTCTCGCCTCTTTCAACAGGTTTTAATCATTAGGTTAAGCACACAATACAGAATACCATTTCAACTGACCCTCCATTAAAGATGAAAGATTAATAATATTGATATGAAAGAGTAAGGCTTGTTGTTTAGTTAACAGCACATTCTAATTGGTAGTCATTTTAATCTCTAAAAATTGTGTACTAGAAATGCTCTCTTACAGCAAAGAAGTGCTATATTGATTCTTCTTCCAGGAATTCATTTACATTACATGCAGCCCTAGTAGCAGAATCTATAAGTAATATACCAAAAATCAATACTGTTTCCATTCAGAAGGTTAACAGTTGGACTACAAGGCATTCTAGCCCTTTGAAGTCTAAGAACAGGCTGCACACCTTCCACTGCTCCCCATTTATTGGAATTCAAAAAGAAATGACAAATCTTGCACTAGATGAAGTTGAGATAGAATATGAAATATGTTTTAGGTTTGCTGTGTGTTAAATATAACAAATAAGCCCCAAATTACGGACAGGTGTGATGAAGGGGTGGTGATCGGGCAGGAGTCAATGGACCCAAATACTGCCTTCTCACAAAACAATCACAGCTGCAGGGCAAACTGTGAGAAGATGAACTCTTGCAGCCCAAAATATACACCCAAAAATCTGTGAGAAGAGAAGTCCAAGATATATAATGCGGACATCCAGTAAGTGCTTGTAACTAGGAAGTCAAAGATCTGTTTATAAAAAGCATTACATATCTACTTTGTGTTAATCAGTTACTCATATTTAATAAAATTTTAAGAGGAGGCTGCCAACGAGCTGAGTGATAATCTAAAGTTAACCACTGCTCCTCACTGTCTGTCTATGTTTCTTTTAGAGCTCACAAGTGTTTGAAGCCAGCTGTTCTTAACCTGATGTCTGTGTGGACCAGGTCCACTCCACCTACTCAGAGAGCCTACAAATGTTTAGAAAATTAAATAATAATGGCAGAATAATAAAGTATATAAATATATTTTTAGTATTATTTT
Organism: Lissotriton vulgaris; assembly: GCF_964263255.1. Lineage (NCBI taxonomy): Eukaryota > Metazoa > Chordata > Amphibia > Caudata > Salamandridae > Lissotriton > Lissotriton vulgaris. The sequence goes on along the minus strand of NC_141689.1, from coordinate 1,073,938,686 downwards.
AATATGCTCTGTAAACGTGAAGAGATTTGAAATTTGGAAACTTAAAAATGTAATTGGTATCTTTAGCTTGATTTGTGGAAGAAGCTTAAGCACAGCAAACAATCTAGTATGATCAACTTTTGGCCTCAATAAATGCACTTATAAGAGCCAACAAAAAGAGCGCATGCTATGTTCAGAACAAAGACTACATTTTGAATTGCTCAATACTTCACTTTAAAATTAAAATTTCGATTTTAGTGTCCATTTTTTGGTTTCAGAAAGAAATTAAATATTTCATAATTTGAAGATTGGCTTCATGGACTCGTTCTGTATTATTATGGATGGTTTTGAGGTTTAAATTGTATGCTCAGCCCGGTATGCCAAGGTTTCATGTGTGATTTAGTAGGGTCTTAAAAGTCAAACGTTTAAAACCCACTGTATTAAGCCATACTCAAAAGCTTGAGAACAGTCTTTGACTCCAACTTGTCTTGAGAGCCTCCCACACATCTCAGCTGCTATTGAAGAACTTATTTGTAATTATGGACTTTGTCGTGGCCTTCATAACTTCCCTTCATTATTAACTTTGTTTAATCTCCAGGCCCCAGTTTCTCCAATCCTTCCTTTGGCTACAGGAGTCAGGCCCCACATTACTGCACAAAAGCAGGAAAGTCGGGCACCTGCAGCCAATCAAAACAATGGAGTTATATGGACCTAATCATGAAAAAATAGTCTACAATATAGTCTGTAAATGAGAGAAAGAAGGGTGGTAAATAATACCAAAAAGACAGCCAAAGAACTTTCCAAGATGTGGATAAAGGAAGCGAGATAGGCTGGACCACCATAAGCGATCCCTTGGCAGATACATTCTTTTTTTAACCCCTTCAGCGCTGATGACAAGGCCAGCTCGTCATGGGTGTTACCTGCCCTGCGCTTATGACGAGCTGGCCTTGTCATGAACAATGGGAAATAAGAGTAATCAGCGCCCAGCGGGAAAACCCTTAGCAGCCAAGGTGTTAAAGAAGCTAGGGAGAAGACACCATCAACAACAGACAAGGCTAAGTAAAGAAACCCAATTGAATGCACTTGGGCATCATGTTTTCAAACAACACAGTCCAAGGATGAGATTGAGTCACCCTCATCTCAGGAGAGTGTGGAGAGGTACCCATTGGTAAAAGGTCATCGACTGGGCGATTGTTCCCTTATTTTTATTTGCATGACATACTTGTATACTGGAAGATGACAGTTATTTGTGTCTTCTTGTTTCTGCATATGTATACACATGCCTAACACACATGTATACACACGTACATCCATGTATACACACGCCCACACCTATATTTATACAGACACTCACATATATTTAAATGTACACATACAAGAAGCAGAGGGGTATTCGGAGGAAAAAGCCACCCGATTTCCATTTCCCTAAATCATCTTGTTTGTTTTTGCTGTATTCCTTGAGACCAGATGTAACGAGATATAGCAGTCACATACATACTCTGAAGTTAAGACCAAAAGTCCACTCCAGAGTTTGTGTCTTCTGATCTGTGAAATGCATCCTCACTTTCTCAATGAGAAAATTACAAGGAAACCAAGAGGGATAAACTTCAAGCAACATCCCTACATATATCGTCACACTACTGAACCAACCAACTTCTGGTCCCAGAGACAGTCCCCAAAATCAAAGTATCGAACTCACCAGTATTATTTAAATGTAATTGTGGTTTGACTTAATGAGTTTGTACAATCTTGGGAGCTCATATCACAAATCGGCTAATGCATGTCAGCCTACAAGGAAGACTGAAAGATCACATTAAAAACACAAGATTAACACCCACATCTGAGCAAGATCCTGAAAAGAGTGTCAACCGAATATCATGAAAATTATTTGCCATTCAGCAACTTGCTCAGCAAAAACAGAATTCACATGTGACTCCTCTCCACGCTTCACAAATTGGAGGGAATGTCTAAATTGACTATCACAGGTCCCCCCTCCAAGTCTGCCTGATACTTTAGAAATGCAACAAGCATGAAGTATCCCTGGTCAACGTGATTCACTATATTCATTTCCATATGTAGGTAGATGATGCCTAACACACCTCCAATTGGATACGTGGACCAGTAAAACATCCAATAATCAGTATATCTAAATAAATATTCCTCTGCCTCAGTTAGAGGGAAAACAGAGATATTTGTGGATATTTTAAAATCCAGCAAAGTACTCCCATTTATGTTGCTCACTTTACAGGTAACAACCCAAAGCCTGGTTCAAAAACTATAACACTTTTCATGTTAGAATTCAAGCTTTCTTTTTCGTCTCTGAAACAAAAGTTGGTCAAAGGAACACACTTTTAATTTGCATATTAAAGCTGATCATGCCATTGCAGCAAACCATACATTGTATGTAGCTAATCAAGGAAACTGTTATATCACAGTCAAACTATTATAAAATTCTATGGGTTACAAAGACAATTCCTAAAGTGAAGGGGATACAAAAGTCAGACTGCCATGGCATATGTAAACCTGGAAATAAACAGCATTTAATCATCCACATTAGTTTCTAATTGGCTCCCAAACGAGCAAACAACAAGACTCATCTTGAAGTTCTCTAGAAAGAAGGACTTTAGAGGCAGTCCAAACTATATACAGAATCAACACTGCACAACAGTTCCCAATGGAATTTCCCCCTGTTCGATACCTAGGAATCCAACTCGGAAGGGATATGATATTCCTGTGGCTGGAGAAATACGGAAGGGTTGAGGTGTGCTTAGAGGAGCGCATACCTGTGTGGAAGTGCTTGCTCTTGGCCCCTGCCAGAAGACTGCCGATTGCCAAAATAGTGTCCCTCTCCAAATTTCTCTACAAACTTATCAACATTCCTATGCCCCCTCACCACAGTCTTTTTTAATTGCCTACACTGCCTTATGATCCAACTGGCAGCCAACCCAGACTCTCCAGAGAGCCTCACCCCACTGTCTGAGAGGGGAGGACTAAGGGTCTGATGTCGAGTCAGGTGGTGTTCCGACCCCAGACTCATGGTGACATCCACCTTCCACTGCATTATGACTTTGAAAGTCATTGCTACCGAGGACCACTGGCTGTTGTTCTCTGGCGGTGGCGCAGTTGCGCCACAATGTAAGATGCTCAGCTGGACTGGCGCAGTCCCGCTGATCAGATTACAAGTTCCCCCAGTCATTTAATGGCAGGAGCCCTGCCATGAAAAGGTTGACGGTGGAGGATCAAAGGGGGCCCTACATTGCCCCCACTGCCATGGGGATACAATCAGGGGGGGGACTGTATTCCCCCAAAGTTCCAGCATGGCATGGACATCACAGTCCATGCCTGCTAGAACTTGTTTGCTGTTCCTATTGCTGTGCCTGTTTTTCAGGCACAGCCATGGGAAAGCTGAAGGTCCTTCTGCAGGTTCGGCACAGCTGTGCAGGAGGAGAGCCATTGCAACTGCATCAAACTCGTAATCAGCACCCAAGTTCCCCCGACATTGTACTGTACTACTATTGAGTGCACACCCAATATGCCCATTACTGGTTTCATCCCACCTAAAATTTACCCCACAGCGCAGTGAAGGAGGACAATGTCCCTGCCGCCTATTCAGGGCAGTGTGAGATACACTGACAAGACCCACCACAGAACTGGCACGTCAGTTGGCGACATGGGCATTGAGTTGGCGTAGATGAAGAGCATGACTGAACTGTTTATATTCCTCTGCCCCAAGCCTCATAAATGACCCTGCACTACCCTCATTCAAGAAAAAATAGTACAACTAAAATGCTTGGGGCTGGAGACATTGGAACATCTGCACCCCACCGGTGTGTTCCTGCCCTTACACGAGGTTCAAACGCATTCCAGCTGCACGCCATTCAATATTTTTCCCCTACTACAGGCTACGGAGTGCCTGTGGAGCAGCACATCCCTCATTCCCTCGAAAATACGAGGTCCTACATGCCTTAAATAATATAATTAATAGCTCATCCTCTAAAAAACGTATAATCCGGCTGTTTGTAACCATGAAAGAGAGGGTCCCGTGATCACGCCCAGGGAATATGAATGGTGACATTGGGAAATAAGTAAAGACCTCAAAGGGGAGAAATGGAAAGTTTTTGGAACATAACACGCTTGGTCTCCCCTAACTACAGCGTTCGCCTTTTACTGTCAAATACCTTCATCTGAACTACTGCACCCCGGTCGGGTTGCTCAGGATTGGCCTCAGGCCGGACCCACAGAGCTTGCGCTCCTGCTGTGGAGGTGCCGGCATTCTGCACTTGACTCGGAACTGTCATGTGTAGGGCTTCCAGACTACTGTAAATACCTGCTTAGGAGAAATTGTCGATCACTCTAGCAGGTACACACCGACTAACGGCCATGCTGCCTTTGCTGGCGAAGCAGAGGGTAGCCATGCACCGGTGACCACATGCCTGCCTGAAACTTTAAGTAACAACTGGAGAATTACTGGGAGCGAATGCCTGAGAAAAACCGAACCAAAGAAATATGGGCTAGCTTTGTGATCTATGCAGTACAGCATAGGTCACAAGCTACAGCGCAGTATCTGCTCTGATGCAGAACCAGGGGATCGAGATGTGAGACAAGGGAGAGTTGAGGACACATCATGCTCCAACATGATGAAACTCACAGCTTTATCAGTTCACCTGATTGCATACAATACTGACGGAAGAAGACTGATATGATTGTGTAATGTAAGCACTGGTGATGACTATTACATACTTTTACATGTTATGGGATGACAGCAATACCGATTGTATGTTTTTCACCCAATGCTTAAAACTTCAATAAAAACGTTTAAAAATAGCTATAGTCAGAAACAGTCTGACTCTACATATTCACCGGGTTTCTACGATGAGGACATTAAACTCTCAACTCTGAGAATAAGTCATGAAAGAAGAAAGGCAGTGTAAGAATCTTCAGAACACACAGGGCCCACTCATCTGGAGCAACCTTGCTAACTCCAAAGACACATCCAATTTAGAAAACATTCAATACGCCTAGGAAACCTTGGCGTACAAGCAAGCATTGCATCAATCAGGGTGTTGTATAGCGCAGGTACTCAGCTGTGAGGGTGATAGAGCATCATGATATTCTGAAAATTGTAGGGGTGCATCATAATCATAGATAGTCCGCAACCGCATATATTCTTGTATTGTATTAATAGGTGATCATTAGAAATGTGAAGTAATAACGAAATGTGCAAGTGAAATGATAGAGAATTATTTTCTGTCATTCAAGAGTAAAATGGTATTTAGATGAAATTATGTAATCCTCGATGTTCCTTGCAAATGCTTGATGAAGTAGCTCACGTGTAATGTAATGCATTAGATTTAAACGTGCACCAGATTAGAGTATGCATATGTAGAAATTATTAATTGTGCCTTAAACAAGATGAAATGTAGTGCCTGCAGATGAAACATTTATTAATGAGTGTAATTTCGATGTGTAAAGGCCTAAATGAATGTTCACGTTTGCTATGAAAGGCCTATTCATATTTTCTTATGTTAGCTGAATTATGTGGGCCCGAAATGTGTTTTCCTGGTAAAGGTCTCATTTAGAGGCAGTCAGCAAAATTCATGTGCGTGCAAGGTTGTTCTGTTCTCAGGATTCTGTTGTAGGTGCAAGGACATAGTTCTCAGTTAGACTGACGCCTTTTGTTTTAGGAGTTCGGTATGGAGGAGGCCTGCAACAAACTATACTGGAATGCCGATAATTGGAAGCAGATACTCTTCCTCGCCGAAGAAGCCTGAGACCCAAGGACATACCAACCGTTGCTGGACAGAGTACAAGTCTTGGTGGAGAATTACCTACGAGAGGTGCCTGGCCAGGAGAGGTGCCTGGCCAAAGGAGGTGTTTTAGGGGCGTGTTATATCAATTGTGCATTTTGAATTAGGGACAGTGCACCGAGGGAGGAGAGAGCAGAGAAACGTTAGAGGGGTAGAAGGAACGGATTGATTCTTAAAAAAGAAGACTTCGAACAAACTCTGTAGCTTTGGCTACTGACTCTTTCAACAGGAGTGTACTTCTTAGGAAGTCTTCACGAGCTGACACCTTTTCTTGATTTTGCCCGGAAATTGCTAAGTAGGGATCCCACTCTAGTGATAGTGTAGGGATAGATTAATGGATTTCTTTTGCAGCCACTAATGAAGACTAATTTAGATGTTGGAGCAGTTATTGCTTGTTTAATATTTTTGGAGTTGCTAATTCTTTTAATGCTGCAACGAATTAGACTGGTGCATAGGATGAACTTTGTATTAGTGCCTATGTATTTCTTTAACCAAGTTATGAGGTGCTTGTATGTTCAGTTCTTTTTGGCTTTGTAATAAAACCCCTTAAATTGGAATTTGGAGTCAGTGATCCTTCCAGAGTCTAAATTGATTGGTCCATGTTGTCTAGATGCGAATGTATTGGATTTCTCCCCTTTACACTTTTCAGCAGGTAATAAAGGTCCATTCGACTGAGGATTCTCAGATAAATCTATAGTAGAATATGGCGTAATCAAGGGTCTCAAGGCATGTGTCTCGTCTCTGAATGTGCCATTAAAGAGATCGGTCAGTTACTAGACTGCCCTCTCTACAAGGAAGTGGAAAAAAATAGTCACCTAGTAGAATCTGTTCTTCCATGCTATACATAGGTGGTGTTGCACCGAAAATGCTTAGTGATTTCTAAAGCTTAGCATCTATTAAATAAATGCACATATAAATGTTTGGACCTCATTACTAACAGGCAGCAAATGTTACAACTCCGCAATAATTCACAGACAGAGAAAACTCCCTCTGTTGGAAAGGGTGTAAAAAGGCCAAGTTGACCCTTTCAAAATCTGCCTCGCCAATACTGGCAAAAAGGTCCATATAGTTCGCAAGCAACAAAGCTGAACAAAGGCTCCCTCCCCACACGGGAGAAGAAGGCACTTAGGTCCCCTGGCATTAGCAGGATAGTGTGTCTAGTGATTCCACACCTCCTGAGTGTTGGAGGAAGAACTCTGGTACACCTTTCACCACTGGCAGTGTAATACCAGATTTTACACCAATGGCAGTGAAAGGGAGTGCATCTGAAATTAACAGAATGCTATTTTACCATAATTTGCTCTTATGAAATGGCAGTGGTATCGTTCTGCTTAAAAAAAGTGTTACAGCCCCTAACATAATGAACTACAACATGTCTATCACACCAAAATATACTACAACGCTATTTTGATGCTGAGTAACTTATACTGGTGATAGTTATATATAAATATTTATAGAGTTCCTCCGTGGAAAGAGCAAGTACTTGACATGCATGTTTTCAGTAAATAAGTATGATAAAAGCTTCTGCATACATAAAACAGAGCAAATACAAAAGAGATAAAGAAATAATACTGAAAAACCTCTGTGAAAAGGGAGCAATATGAGCGAACAAGATGCTGTGAGCCAGTTACATCTGTTCTTGGAAGGACATGTTAGACCTGCTGAGTAGGGCTTTTCACTAAGAGAAGTCAGTCTGCAAATTTTACTGCGGCCTCTTAATAGAATATAAAACGGCTTGAATTTAAGATGGTGGCAAGTCAGAGTTGTATCTGCAGTTCAGTAATAAACATTTGTATGAGATTGGCCGACCTATCACCACAAGAAGACCTCAAAACGATTAAGTACACATTTATTTGTGAGACCCCACAGCTCACTTTCAGTTCTGGCTCAGTAACTGTCGTTTCTTCCTCCATCATCTAAATTCTAGAATATTGGCTCATAACGGCTCTAAACATGTCAGAGACGTGGGGGTACAAGGAAGATACAAGCCATGTTTCCTTATACCAAACCCAATAAAATAACTGGACGTCAGGTGTATATCTGAAGAAAACAGTAACTGAATGAAAATGTGTACAGCAAATATGAATAGAAATGCAATATTTACAAATGTGTACAATACAAAGTTGTCACTTTAACAATAGTTGAAAATAAACATGTTATACTGTCTTCTGAAAACAATGAAGGTAAGGTAAGAACGGGGGACAATACCAATAGAAGGAAACATATCCGCAGTGGTAACCTACTGCACTGAATGAAAATGTAATTTTAAATTGAAGGATTTACCATAGTCAAGGAGAACTGTAATAAAATCATGTAGTGATGTAATCTTTCAAACATGTCGGAGGTCTAGTGAGGCGAGCACTCACCTTGCGTAAAGCATTCCTTGAGTATTCTCTATTCATATTTTTATTTGACCTACCAACATTACTTTTACTCTTACAACTGGTAATCTCTGATTCACTATCTTTCAACGTTTCATGAGCCTCAGTATTGTTTCTACAATTTGGATGGCTGACTACTGTACTTAGATTCCAAATTCTGCCATCCTGGGTATTTACAGCATTCCGTAACAATTTTATGACTCATTAGCTTAGTGAAATTAGATCACCTTTCACAACGAGTGGGGGCACTAACCTTTACCCACTCACCTACTTTCATTTCCATGTTTCGTGTGATGATCATTATAATACTTTATATTGTGTACCTCTTGTTGTCTCAAACATTTCTATCTCCAGGACCTTCCGGTGTTCACATCAACCCACCAACTTTGTAATTTCATCCAGGTGGGAACTAGCTTGAAGTTGGATTTCCTTCCCCTCAGTAATTCCTGACTACTTCGTACTTTCCGTTTATACCATGAATCTTGGCTACTCAAATTCTCTTCTTTAAATGTTTAATTACATCTTGCTACTGCCCTATGGGTCTATAGATATAAGGCATACAAGCCGTGTTTGATATTGCTATCTATATACCCATGCATATCTTTGGGGAAAATGTGTACACCATTATCAGATAGAATAGAGGTCGGTAACCCTTCCCATTCAAACATCTCTTCTACAAATTGTACAACAAACTTTGATCTGATGGGAGAAGTCAATTTTATTTTTGGCAAACTCAAATATAGATCAATCAAAACTATTATGTATGGGAAATGTATCTTAGCACTCAAAGGTCCAAGAATGTCCATGACTAGATCAGCCCATTGCTCTTCTGGGAATTTGGGGGGAGTACATTGATGGTTTTCTGGTGACTAAGATTATGTCACTCTTGCACCATAACAAACATTTTCTGACATTCCTTTCTACCTGTATGACCACCCCAAGCCAAAGAAAATTTACTGTCAATCTTTGTTTTATGTTGCAGACACCAAAAAGCAACTCATGTGCTATATTGATACATTTTTCTTGTTGTTTCACTGGTGGAATTAGTTTGTTCCTGCGAAACAAACAACCATCTATTTCAGCCAATTCAAGTGTAATCAACCAATAAGGTCTAATGCATTCCCAATTGTTTCCTCCCTGCTTCCATTTTGTTTCATGCAGAACCTTTACTTTACTCATTCATTTCTCTCCTTCAATTTTCCTCTGACACAACATCTCCTGTTATTACACAATCATTCTTGTTGGGCAATACCTCATTCTCCTCTATTCCTTAACCTTTTTCTAGTGTTAAAGTGTTTTCTATTCTTGAGAGACAGTCGCTGCCCATTTATTTTACTCCAGGTAAGTATTAAACATCAAAGGGGAACACCTGTAGGTTAATGATCCACATTCTAATGTTGCTGGATATGAAGTCTAAACATTTATTTATAAATACTTCTTTCAGAGGTTTGCGGTCGGTGCATACTTTAAGCGTGTGACTCCAGAGTAACATTTTCAACTTATGCAGTTGCCCAGAAAAATGTCACACCTTCTTCTCAATAACAGAATAGTGTTTGTCTGCTCCTCTTAATGATCTTGAGGCAAAAGGTATACATTTTTTTAACATTATGGTGTTCTTGATTTAGTCCTGCCCCAAATCCCTTAGAGATGGCATTGGTGGTGACAATCGCTTTTTTTACTGGTATATATGATCCTAGCTTAGCATTTATCAAACAATTTTTTATATCTTAAAATATATCTTCACACGCCTTACTCCAATTAAATGATACTTTTCTCTGCTGGACGGATTTCTGAAAAACCTACTATAGAGTTCTATCATGCCAAAAAAAGATCTTAATTCACCTTTGTTCCGAAGTGTCTCCATTTTTGGAATGGTGTTGACTAACTCTTTAGGTTGAATTCCTAAGTATGTGATTTCTTCACATCAAGAACAAACTCAAAATTTCGCCAATACCATCAGCACCCTTTCACCATGTTGAGTTTTGTTCTCTCCACACATCAGCAAATCAGCTTGATAAACAGTGCAAAACGGGTGACTTTCTAAGTGAATTTGCCTGTTCTTAGAACCATCAAATATGATTGCCAGCATCTTTTCTAAGTACTGACTCTGCAGCCATCTAGGAAACGCTTTATCATCTGGGGGAAGTTCACAAATGACTGAACTACAAATCATGATGTATGCACTTATTCATCTCATGCTAAACACAGTAAAATTTATCACAAAAGCCGCATATGCGCCTCTGTATTTGAGGGGACACAACACTCTGTAGGAAAACCCATTTTGCATTGTTAATAAAGAGTAGTTTCTGTCCTGTAACTCCAGTTCTGTAGTAGGGGTTTCTCCGTTATAGTCATAATCTAGTGAATAGTCCCGCCCATGTGCGTGGACCCCAGAGCAATAAAAAATAATCTCTTAAGTCGTCAAAAATTGCAGACCTGCACAGACACTTAAGAGAGAATTTAAAGACAGATAATGCAGCCTATATCCACAGGCTACACTGTCCAGTACTTCAACTAGAAATTCCAACAAAAACCCACAAACAGCACAGCCTGTCCAGTGTTTTCCACAGAGAAAATCCTTCCCCTACCAGCAGAAGCCTCTGGAATGATAGAGAAAGTGGTGGACAGACAAGCCCCATAGGCTGCCATTATGTGGCTCAGAACAGGATACTGTGCCTTTAAGAGAACCTTCCAGAACTCTCTCAGTATCCCAGAATGCACAGCAGGTCCCTTTTACTTTCAGTTCTTTTTGAAGGCGTAACACTCCAGACCTGTAGCATTCCTTACATGAATATCTTTTTCTACCGGGGAGGAGGGCGGGCGCTTATGACTATAATAGAGATACCCCTACTACAGAACTGGAGTTACAGTACAGAAACTACTCCTTCTGTAGTAGGGGATCTCTGTGTATAGTCATAATCTAGTGAATAGAATGGCAAGCCATCCCCACACCAAAGCGGCGGTGGAGAGAAGAAAAATAAAACTACTGCTGTGCGAACAGATTTCGCAGCGAAGCATCTGTCCTGGCATCAGTGTCCAGACAGTAATTCTTAGCAAAGGTATGAACCGACTTCCAAGTGGCCGCCTTGCAGATCTCTGCAATCGGAACATTACGGAGCAAAGCAGTCGTAGCAGCTTTTCCCCTGGTGGAATGAGCCTTAGGTTTAGCCCCTAAGGTCTTATTAGCCTTCTGGATACACAATTGTATACAGGACACAATCCACCTAGAGATGGACTGTTTTGAGGTAGCAAGACCGGTCCTGACTGATCCATAGTTGATAAACAATTGGTCTAACCTACGAATATCTTTGGTTTTATCCAGATAAAATTTAAACACCCTCCTAACATCCAGGGAATGCAGAGACCTTTCCGCTGGAGACGAAGGATTCTGAAAAAACGTAGGTAAAGTTATGGTCTGGTTAACATGGAAATCAGAGATAACCTTTGGAAGAAATTTAGGGTGAGTACGCATAACAACCTTAGCAGCATGAAATACAGTATAAGGTTCTTGGCAACACAACGCCTGAATTTCACTCATCCTGCGGGCCGATGTGATGGCCACGAAGAACGCCGCCTTACAGGACAGGTAATGCAAAGAAGCCTTATGAATAGGTTCAAAAGGCACCTTCATCAATCTGGACAGCACCACATTCAATTCCCATGAAGGCGAAGGAAGCCGGGCAGGAGGGAACACTTTCTTCAAGACTTCCAAAAAGTCCTTGATCACAGGGATCTGGAAGAATGAAGTCTGTGAAGGGCATTTCCTGTAGGCAGTCAGAGCAGCGAGATGAACCTTAATGGAATGGAAATTAAGGCCAGACTGCGCTAAATGTAGAAGATACGGAAGGATGACATCTTCCTTACATGTCGTAGGATCATAGTTCTTGGACTTGCACCAAATGCAGAATCTCTTCCACTTGTAAGCATAGGAAGTCCTAGTGGAAGGTCGCTTAGCCTCCTTTAATATGTCCATACAATCTTCTGGTAGATTCAAATGGCCATATTGCCCTATCTCAGGAGCCATGCCAGCAAACTCAAAGACAAGAGGTTGGGATGCACCATCTGCCTCCCGAACTTCGTGAGAAGGTCCGGCCGACACGGCAGCTGTATGTGAGGCAGGAGAGACTGGTGAAACAGGTCCGTGAACCACCACTGCCTGGGCCATTCCTGGGCAATCAGGATCATCTGCGCCCAGGACTGGGACAGCTTGATGAGCACCGCCGGAATCAGGGGAATGGGTGGAAAAGCGTACAGAAAGCTGTTCGACCAGTTGATCCATAGCGCATTCCCCAGCGTCCCCTGCTGGTAGTACCTGGATGCGAAGTCTCGGCATTTGCTGTTTTCGGCAGTGGCGAATAGATCTACGTCTGGAGTCCCCCACCTTGCGAAGACTTCTCCTAGTACTTCGTCGTTTATGACCCATTCGTGGTTTTCCTGAATCAGTCTGCTCAGTGCATGGGCCTGAAAATTCTGCACACCTGGTAGATGGGTAGCCGTTATCGTCAGTGCTCTGGCCAGAAGCCAGCGCCAGATCGCCTGCGCCTCCTGAGACAGAGTGCGTGATCTCGAGCCCCCCTGCTTGTTGAGGTAATACATTGTGGTCGTATTGTCCGTCTGTACAAGAGTTGGTCTGGAAGGATGGATGAAAGGCCTTCAGCGCCAAGTGAACAGCTCTGAGTTCCAGGAAATTGATGTGATACGTGGACTCCATCGGGGACCACGTTCCTTGTATCTGTAAGTCTCCGGAATGTGCCCCCCAGCCGTGGAGAGACGCATCCATCACGATAGTCTGCGTGGGAATGTCCTTGTGGAAGGGAACCCCTCTGAGGAGATTCTCCGCTGAACACCACCACTTCAGAGACTGAAGAGCATGCAGAGACAGTCGTATCTTGTCGTCTCAAGACCCTTTCCTCTGATCCCACTGATCCTCCAAGCACTCCTGCAATGGTCTCATATGTACCTGGGCGTGTGGAGTGAGGAAGATACAAGAGGCTATCGACCCCAGTAGAGAAGATACGTCCTCACTGTTGAAGATGGAGCGGTCATAAGAGCCTGAGCCTTCTGAAGGAGTGATAATCTTCTCTTCTCCGAAGGAGACACGCTTGCTGACAGCGGATTGATGGAGGCTCCCAAGTACTGTTTGCATTGGACCAGAGTCGTGACAGACGTGGACATGTTGATGTGCAACCCCAGCTTGTTCAAGAGAACGCACGCCTTTTGGAAGTGCACTTGAGCTTCCGAGAATGAGGAGGCCTTGATCAACCAATCGTCCAGGTACGGGTAGACGAACACCTTGTTCTTCCTCAGGTGTGCCGCTACCACTGCCATGCACTTCGAGAATGTTCTGGGCGCAGACTTCAGCCCGAATGGCAGTACTGTGTACTGATAATGATTGGCGCCGACTTGGAATCGCAGGAACTTCCTGTGTTTTTGTGCAATGGGCACATGGAAGTAAGCATCCTGTAGGTCTATAGCACATAGCCAGTCTCCCTGTTGCAGCTGAGGATACATTTTATTCAACGACAGCATGCGAAATATCTCTCTGCGAATCCACTTGTTTGCTTGTCGCAAATCCAGAATGGGCCTGAACTCGTTCTTGTCCTTCTTGCGAACCAGAAAAAACCATGAGTACAGACCTCTTCCTCTTTGAGACAGAGGTACGTCTTCTATTTCCCTTTTCCTTAACAGGGTATCGGCCTCCGCCTGGAGCTCGCGCAGTCGAAACTGCGAGCTGACCGGTGGAATTGCTGGAGGCGGGCTGGTGAACTGAAGACTGTATCCATTGCAAACAATATTCAGCACCCACTTGTCCTGAGTAATTTTTCTCCACTCTACCAGAAAGAATTGAACACTTCCCCCCACCGGAGTGGCTAACGGATGCAGGGGAAGTAACTGCTCAGGCCCTAGACCCGGCCGGGCCTTTCGTCGCTGCGGACTGCTGCCCGCCTCTGCCCTTCTGGCGCTTCTGGAAGGGCCTCCAGGACTGCTGCTGCTGTTGTTGCTGCTGTCCCGAAGCCTGTCCTCGCCCTCTGCCCTGCGCTCCGAACCGTCTCTGGAACGGGCGGTAGGTCTTCTTCTCCTTGGGCTTCTCCAACCCGACAGCCATCAGGGTCTCGGCCTCCGCTTTCATGCGGCCCATCTTGTTGGCCGCATGCTTGCCAAACAGGGTTTCCCCCCGAGAAAGGCAGGTTGGCCACCCGTTGTTGAGCCTCTGGCTTGAGAGACGTAAGTCGAAGCCAATCGTGGCGCCGTTGGTTGACACCATGGCAGTACCCATGTGCCGCCCGAAGGGATACATCAGCAGCCGCGCTGATGAGCTGGTTCAACACCATTCCCTCATTGTATTGTATTGTATTGTATATTGGATTTATATAGCGCTTATCACCCAGGGGTCTCTAAGCGCTTGCCTTGGGAACCCGTCCTGGCTTTTCCCTGTGAGATAGCCCCTACAGGGCATCCCCAAGGTGAAAGCCAGGAAACCCGCCGCGGGGGGCCGTTGTGGAGATTAAGCAAGCTTAATGCCCAGAGTTGCAGAGTGTGAACCCATGATTAGGTCAGGCACCGAAGCGAGAATTATCGAGTCCGTGGACATTTGAGCTCAAGACCCTGCCGCGTCGGGAATTGAACCCTGGTCCCGGGTCTGACCTCTGCTTCAGGGTCTGCCTGCTCTAACCAGTGAGCCACACTTCTCCACATTCAGGATCTCCTGAAAATCTTCTTTCTTCTCTCAAGGAAGAAGCTCAGCGAATTGCTGGAGGGACTCCCATAGGGCTCGATCGTATCGCCCTAGCAAGGCCGCGGCACTGGCCGCCTTCATCGTGGTAGACGCTGTCCCACAGACCTTCCTGCCAGCCAAGCCTATCAGGTGGCTCTCCTTATCAGGAGGCACTGTAGACGATGGGGTGGTGGAGTGCTGCTTCCTAGCCGCCGTCACTATGACCGAGTCCGGTATTGGAGCCATCCTAAGAAAAGCTGGGTCAGAATCCGGAGCCCGGTACTTCTTTAGGAGCCTGGAGGGGGCCACCTTAGTCACCGCCGGAGTGAGAAACAACTGATTGGCGGGCTCCACCAAACCTGGTACTAGAGGCAGCAACGGTCGAGACAGGTGCTTTTTATGTAGCGTCTCGAAAATCACGGACGTCGTGGCCGTAGGCACCGTCACCGTGATGCCCAACTTAGCTGCACCCCTCAGCAGAACATCATGGAATGAGACGATGTCGTCTATAGGCGACACCCTCGACCCTGGGGATTCCGACAAAGTCGGCGAGTATTCCCTAGTCCCAGAAGAGTTTGTGTGGGATCTGGATCTGTGTCTCCTGTGGCGTCATCTTGATCTTGTCGATGACCGGTGATCTCCTTGGCTTCGGCTGCTCCACAGGCCTCACAGGAGCAGGCGACTTCGGATGCTCCACAAGCCTCACAGGAGCAGGTGACTGCGGCCTGACCTGGGGCCTCGACTGAGGCGTCACTTAAGCGGCGGCGGGTACCGTGGTAGTGAAGCCGTCCTCGGCGGAACCACCGGCGGTCCAGAAGGAGGAAGCAGAGGATGAAAATGAGGAGGGTGTGGCGGAAGCGGGGGCGGAGTGCGATTCCGCAGTGGAGGATCCTTGGGCAGCGGAGGACGGGTAGGTGTCCTCGGTTTAGGAGGTGTATATACCTAGGAGTACACAAAGCTCTGAGACTCCCTTTTCTTCTTAGGGGTAGGCGATGGTGAGGTAGAGCCTATCGGCACACGTCAGCACGTCCCAGCGGACCCAGAGGAACTCCTGGCGCCAGAACTCCTTCTGCGCTTCTTTGGGGTCGAAGAACGCCGCCTCGACGGCGACCGTCGTCCTCTCGACGTCGTACGCCCTCGTCTCGACGGCGAACGCCTCAGCCTCGACGACGAACGACTTTGCCTCGCCGGCGAACGCCTCAGTCTCGACAGCGAACGCCTCTGTCTCGGACGGCGAACGCCTCCTCGACGGCGAACGCCTCCTCGACGGCGAACGCCTGCGAGACTTCGACGTCCTCCTCGACGTCAAGGATCCCCTCGACGACGATCTCCTCCTCTTCGCAGACGGCGAACGGCGATGTCGCCTCGATGGCGTGCGCCGACGCCGGGCCTCTCGATGTCGATGACTCGACGACGACGATGAAGATATCGTCAACGGTGATCTCGATGGTGGTCTATTCAGTTCCCTCTACGCCGAACATAGACGTCGCCTCGACCCAGAGCCCTGGGGAGACAGGGAACAGACTGCTGTCATCCCTCTCGACGCCGTCGTCGGTGCTATCGACGCCGGCGGAGAACATGGACGTTTGCTGGTCTTCCTGCCCCTGGAGAGCCCTCCAGAGGCCTCAGCATGGGCAGATGAAGTATGCCCAGACCCACCTTGTGCCTTCAGTCTTCTATCTTCCAGGCCGTGGAGCCTGATCTTCATCCTATCTCTCAGGGCCCTACTGGAGAAGGACTGGCAAATGTCACACTCCTCCGGGACATGAGATGAGGGAAGGCAGATGATGCACAGCTCGTGTGGGTCCGACTTGGCCTTCTTCCTCGAACACTCTGGGCATTTGTCAAACAAAGCAGGCATTGTGACAAGTAAAAGAGTGCTCAAAGACACACACAAGGAAGAAAGCACCAAAGTACTTCAAATGAAAGCACTCAAACACTTGAAAAGTGAAAAAATATAGATGTGAAACCCTAGAAAGGGAGAGCTCAATGCTCCAGGGTCCTGCTTGCAGGAGCCGAAAAAAAAGAACTGAAAGTAAAAGGGACCTGCTGTGCATTCTGGGATACTGAGAGAGTTCTGGAAGGTCTCTTAAAGGCACAGTATCCTGTTCTGAGCCACATAATGACAGCCTATGGGGCTTGTCTATCCACCACTTTCTCTATCATTCCAGAGGCTTCTGCTGGTAGGGGAAGGATTTTCTCTGTGGAAAACACTGGATAGGCTGTGCTGTTTGTGGGTTTTTGGTGGAATTTCTAGTTGAAGTACTGGACAGTGTAGCCTGTGGATATAGGCTGCATTATCTGTCTTTAAATTCTCTCTTAAGTGTCTGTGCAGGTCTGCAATTTTTTGACGACTTAAGAGATTATTTTTGATTGCCCCGGGGGCCACGCACATGGGTCTGACTATTCACTAGATTATGACTATACACAGAGATCCCCTACTACTGAACTTTGCCTTTCCTTGCATTAGTCTGCACCAAATTTGAAAGACACAACTCAGGCCTACATCCATTCCTATTCGGTACAGATTGATCAGGGTGGGGGGAGTTATGTGGACAGACCTGGCTTGGAAGTTCGGGCTGGACTGTTCCAACGAGGAATAGGGTCAAGACTGATTTGCATATGGCTGGGTTTGAACTGGAATGGCGAAGTGAGCAATAGAACAACAAGGGACTCAGCCCAGATCTAATGGTGACGGAGGGTAAGTGTCTGAAAAGTTTCAGCTCTCCGCTCATCATCTTATTGTGTTTGCTTTGTTGGCCCTAAGCTGGCAGGGTATGTGCAGACATGGGTCCCTTGCCACTGGATTTAAGCTAGCCTGGTCCAGGGAAGATCTGGCATGGCAGATTGGGTTGGACTGTTCCCATGAGGAACAGGGTCATGGGTGATTTGCATATGGCTGGGTCTGAACTGGGGTGGCGAAGTGAGCAAAAAAAAACAATGATGGATTCAAACCAGATCTAATTGTGACTGGGGGAAGAGTGTCTGAAAAGTTTCAGGACTCCGTCCATCATCTTATTGTGCTTGCAACTATTACTCACCACAGCACTGGGTCATGGAAGCCCTGGTCAGCCACCATGCTTACACTGAATACAATTGTCCTCTGCAACTCAGAATCTAAAGTTACACTTATGGTACTAGAAGCAAGCTGCAAAAACGTTTTAACTGTGAAATTGATCAAATACATAAAATATCCTGCTTTAACTCAAAAAGACTAAATGCATACGTAACATTCTTATAAAATGCAGACTTTTCTTTTTTCAATAAAAATATTTCTTTACACATAAAACTCCTGAGAGAATTTGGGTCACTCCTCAACAGCCGGTAACCCCATCGTACCACTGCCATCGCAAAAGCACTTTTTAACCTCAATTCTTATCTTAGTGCTTGAATCGCTAAAGGAGTATTAGGATTATACAATTCCCTCAATATTTGGCCTTCCAAGTAATTTATGAACTCCCACATTGTGATGTCAAATGATTCTAAAGCAAGCAATGAATTCGAAGGAATTTTAGCTTGGAAGAAAAAGTAAGTGAACAAAATACCTACTGCCAACAGCTTTGTAGAATGCCCTTAGCCCATTGGCTTGCAAGAGGACCTTACTGGAGCTATGAGACATATGTTCGCTATCATTCAGGTTAGTGGACAAAATGTTTCCAAAACTGGGTACAACTTCACTAACTCCAATTTCTCCTTAACAATGTACGAGCAGTAGCTTCGTTTTTTCGAAGTTATTTCCTCTTGAAAATAAAGACTCTACTTTTGGAAACATTTATTTTAAGGAAATGGGATTCAACAAACTGCTAAAGGAATAACAAATGATTGCTCAGACCTCTCGGTGTAATATTAAAAATAACCCTGTAGTCTGTCTAAGCAGGCACTGGAAATAATATAACTATCAGACATACCTGCTTCAAGCAGTTTTTAGTAGAATTACGTAACACAGATCCTGATCTCCCCCCTAAGAAAACCTTACACCTCGTTGAGGAATGTAACGCAACAACTAGGCTTAACAGATTCTCTGGCATACCAAGCCTCTAGATTTTTCTACAAAGACTGACGGTTGACCTTGTGAAAAGCCG
Source organism: Lissotriton vulgaris (assembly GCF_964263255.1). NCBI lineage: Eukaryota > Metazoa > Chordata > Amphibia > Caudata > Salamandridae > Lissotriton > Lissotriton vulgaris. Next base: position 1,073,919,722 of record NC_141689.1, on the reverse strand, counting down.
CGAAAGAGTCTATGAATGTTGCATAGACCTGGGGGCATTAAGTACAGACATATTATCCCGCAATTAATTGTAGCACTATGATATTATCCATTCTGCATTCTTTTCATAAACCCACCTTGTTCAACAAAGATAATCATTACCCCTTCCACCTAAGAGTGCAGATGTTCTAAGATGCTTTTCACAACGTTTTACCATCTGAATGTAAAGGGAAATTTGACGATAGTTATTGGCAGATTGCAAGAACCCTTTTTAGGTTTTGCCTCGCGAAAAAGATGCGCTCTGCGCATCTTTTTTGCGCAAGCAAAAACCTAATGAGTACTGTGTGTGGGTTTGGGTCGGCCCTCGTCATTCATTGGCTGGCTCCATAAATGGAGCCTAGCCATTGGACGAGGGGCCTGTCCGTCAATGCCGGACCAGACACGGGGGCGTTCCCGAGATTCTTTGGCTTTTGCCGACGTCACGCGACGCCGGGAACGCCCCCGAATCTGTCCCGGCATTGAGCCGGCACCCTTTCCTGCTTGCGTGAGTGCTTTGCCGTCCGTGTCCCCTCCCGCCCCCCGTAGAGTCCGTAGCTCCCTGCTCCGGCAGGCTCCCTCTCGGCGCTTCTCGCTCTGCGCGCTCCTCTGCCCTGTAACCTCCCACCTCCCTGCACTCTCACTCCCAGCTCGCCTCCATCCAGTCTCCCTCCTCCCTCTACCCTCCCGTCCCCAGCAGTCTCTCTCCGATCTACCCATTCCTCTCCAACCTGCCGCTCTCCACTCGCTCCCAGCTCTCCGCCCTCTCCCTCTCTCTGCCTTCCGTCTCCCCTCCCGTCCCCTGCAGTCTCCGTCGCCGGCCTCCAGTCTCCTCCTCCCCGCAGCGCCCCCGCGCTCCCGTCAGCCGGATGGTTGTCTCCGGGGCCGGCGGAGGCGGGCCCGGCATGTTCCAGGGATGATGCTGGGCTCCGGGCAGGCTCCGGACAGCAGCAGGTTCCCGCTGCATCACCTGGTCTGGAGGAACCGACCCCTGGAGCTGGAGAAGGAGCTCAGCGCGCGGCAGGTGGGTGAGCGCGAGGGGAGGGCGGGGCGCGGCCACAAGGCATGGGGGGGGAGGAGGGGGGGGGTACTTGGGAGGGTGAGTGAAAGCAAAACTGGTGGGGGTAAAGGGATCAGAGGGTACAAGGAAAACTAGGGTGAGGGTTGAGGCGTGTGTGTGGAGAGCACAGGTGTACACGGCATGGGCAGGAGGAGGGCTGGGGGGCAGAGCCCGGAAAATAAAGTCAAGGGGTGAATACGCTGCCGGTGCTTCCGTGCCCATGGGTGGCGGTGAGGACGTGGGCAGCAAAGGCACGAACTGGGTGAGGCAGAGGCTGCAGCGGTTCCAAAGACATGTCTTGGTGCACATCCGGGCTGGGTACACGGGGAACTAGGTAGTCACCCAGAGCAGAGTGACTGGTGTTAGAGCTGTTCTGGATTAGGGGCTAGGTTCCCCGGGGCTGAGCGTCTGCTGTAGAACCCGGCTAGATGAGAGACTGGGTTACCCAGGTGGGTGTGTCTGGCTAGATGAGAGACTGGGTTACCCGGGTGGGTGTGTCTGGCCAGATGAGAGACTAGGTTCATGGGTTCATGTGTGTCTGCTGTATATCTGGCTAAATGAGAGACAGGGTTCCCCGGGTGGGTGTGTCTGGCTAGATGAGAGACTACGGTCATGGGTGCGTGTGTGTCTGCCGTGGCTCTGGCAAGATGAAAGACTAGGTTCCCTGGTAGCTGTGTGTCTGCTGTGGATGTGCCTAGGTGAAAGACTAGGTTCAGAGGTTGTATTCTGGGGGTCTGGCTAGATGAGAGATCAGGTCACGGTTGAGTTTGCTGTAGACCTGGCTAGACGGGAAACTAGTTTCACGGTTGAGTTTGCTGTAGACCTGGCTAGATGAGGCTTGATTCACGGGTGAGTGTGTTTGCTATCGATCTGGCTAGATGAAAGACTAGGTTTAGAGGTGGTCTTCTGTATATCTGGCTATATGAGAAACTAGGTTTATGGTTGGGTGTCTGCTGTAAATCTGGCTAAATAAGAGACTATTTTTACGGGTGGGTGTGTCTGCTATATATCTGGGTAGACAAATGACTAGGTTTAGAGGTGGTCTTCTGTAGATCTGGCTAGATGAAATAGTAGGTTCATGGTTGGGTGTCCGCTGTAGATCTGGCTAGATGAGAGACTGGGTTCACGGGTGGGTGGGGGTCTGCTGTAGGAATAGTCCATATGGGAAGCGGGGCGCACAGTGAGATGGGTCGTTTGCTGGTGTGCACAAGGCCCTGCGCGCGCTGCTGCTGTGGCGGGGTGTGGGCGTAGAGCAGGGGTGTCTGAGAGACTGTGCGCAGCGGGCTGGGTGGGCGCCTGCCGTGGAGCTGGCCTGTCTGAGCGGCTGAGACCAGTCCCAGGTGCGCTGCTGGAGGTCCGGATGGGTCTGGCATAGATGCGTGTGCGCACAGAGAGCCCTTCGGAGCGCACGTGCGCAGGGGGCGTAGTTCCGCCCGGTACTAAGCACCGGCCACACATCTAACCTAGGATAGGATTTGGTGTTTGAAGGTCTTTGTGTGAGGGCCTGACGGCCGAGCTGTGGTGTGTGGATGTAGACCGTGGAGCAGCTCACACGTGTGCGGCTCGGTGCCTCTGGTGGGTTTGTGCGGGTGTGGCACTGGCGGGGATGATGGATCGATGCAAAGCAGTGGTGCGCGGGTTCTGATGACTGCTGGTGTCCGCGGCTCCGCGCATCTTGGGAGGCACTTGCCTGGTTGGTACAGAGTTGGTCGGAGGGCCTGGGTGTGCAGCAGCAGTCTGTGAAGTGACTTACAGAGACGGGCAGTGGGGGTGCTGTGTGCAGACGTGTGTGTGTGTCCATGTGCAGCTGGCCTCGTGTGATCGACCAGCGCAGCCCTGCTCCGTGCGGCAGGGTGTGCGCTCCGCTGCTGTGTGTGTGGCAGGGGTGAGGTCTAGAGGTGCTCTGCATAGCTCAGGGAGTGGGGGTCAGATTGAGGCTTCTTTGTTTGGTGTCTGAGGCAGAGCCGCGCTGTGTTGGGACTCGGTGCACACCTGCTGCACGTGGGCGACAGGCTGCCTGGCACGCTGGTGCACAGCTGGGATGGTTGGGCGAATGGCGTCTGGTGAACAGCATGCTGCCTGCCACGCTGGTGCACAGCTGGGATGGATGGAAGGGTGGGTGTCTGACATAGAACAGTCTGGCACGCGGGGTGAACAGCTGGAGTGAGTGAGTGGGTGTCTGGTGTGGTGTACATCAGGCTGTTTGACTCACAGCTAACCCTGGGGTGGGTGTGTCCCCGGTGTAGAGCCAGCGAGAAGCCGGGTCCACAGCTGGGGTCGTGTGTGTCTAGCTTAGAGCAGTTTGAAAGAGAAGCCGGACGAACAGCTGGGAAGGGTGGGTCTCTAGTGTAGAACAGTTTGAAGGAGAGGTTGGGTGCACTCCTAGGGTGGGTGGGTGTCTGGTGTAGAGCGGGTTGTAAGAAAGGCTGGGTGCACAGTTGGGGTGGATGTCTGGTGTGGAACAGTTTGAAGGAGAGGTTGGGTGCACACCTAGGGTGGGTGGGTGTCTGGTGTAGAGCGGGTTGTAAGAAAGGCTGGGTGCACAGTTGGGGTGGATGTCTGGTGTGGAACAGTTTGAAGGAGAGGTTGGGTGCACACCTAGGGTGGGTGGGAGTCTGGTGTAGAGCGGGTTGTAAGAAAGGCTGGGTGCACAGTTGGGGTGGATGTCTGGTGTGGAACAGTTTGAAGGAGAGGTTGGGTGCACACCTAGGGTGGGTGGGTGTCTGGGGTAGAGCGGGTTGTAAGAAAGGCTGGGTGCACAGTTGGGGAGGATGTCTGGCGTAGAACAGTTTGCTTGTGCCCCTGTTGCCCGCTTGTGCCTCCTTGTGCCCCTGTTGCCCGCTTGTGCCTCTGTGTGCCCCTGTTGTCTGCTTGTGCCTCTGTGTGCCCCTGTTGCCTGCTTGTGCCTCTGTGGGCCCCTGTTGCCTGCTTGTGCCTCTGTGGGCCCCTGTTGCCTGTTTGTGCCTCTGTGTGCCCCTGTTGCCTGCTTGTGCCTCCGTCTGCCCCTGTTGCCTGCTTGTGCCTCCGTCTGCCCCTGTTGCCTGCTTGTGCTGTGTTGGTGTGTGTGGAGGGCTCTGTGTGGCTGTGTGTGTAGGAAGCTTTGTGTGGCTGTGTGTGTGGAGGGCTCTGTGTGGCTGTGTGTGTGGGGGGCTCTGTGTGGCTGTGTGTGTGGGGGGCTGTGTGTGCGGGGCTCTGTGTGGGGGTGTGTGTGGGGCGGCTCTGTGTGTGTTTGTGTGTGTCATTTGCGATAGATAAAGCTAGTGGCATTGTAAATGACAATGCCATTTATTTATGTTAAAAAAACATAAATAAAAATAATGTCAAGAGCAATGCCAATAGCTCTAACTTTAACAAAGGCAAAACCATTGCATTGTAAATGCTTGTTATGCAGAGGGATTACAACACTCCCAGTCCAAAACAAGGGAATTATGCAGTGGAGATCTCCAGACAAGAACTCGACCTACGACTTTACAAATGAAATGGGGCTTTCATCCGGGCCCACTGTTCCAGAAGATTTCATCACCCAGATGTAATCCTCAATCTGTTCCACTGACGGACCATTCTGAAACTTATAGTGAGGGGGAGAACACTCTACTCCCTGGTTCACTCATGTAGCTCAGAAATATAGGTAATGTATTGCTCGTCCCTAACTGGGATAGTGTGTGATCTCACTGTTTCCGCAACCTTCAGAAATAATCTCCCAAAATGTCCTCGTGTCATTACTCAAAGTTGCGTCTTTAGGTCAAACCATTTGCGATTTATTTTTATGCTAGTTTTAAATCTCACTCTCTCCGGTTTAGAATTCCAATTAGTTTCCCTCTTTCGGTAGAGAATGAGATATATTGTCGTCTAATTAGCCTATTGATTTCCCTATTTATTGTCCTTTTTAGGTTGGAGAGAGGCAGATTGGCCTAGGGTAGGGGCCTTATAAAGAAGTTTGACTTCAGGTAAAAATTGCTTCATTTTGCATCCAAATTTATATAGAGCATCTTAGCTCATGATTTCCCCATCCACAGTAATTACTCCCAAGGACTCCTAATTTATAAATCATATCTGCCCTCCGGTGAGTTCTACCATTAGACTTCCCAAACCTTACTGTGTCCCCATTATACTTGCATAACCCTAGACCTGTGAGCTGAAACTCTACCCAAAATCAAAGAACTTTATAGTCATCATCAACATCATAAAAAACGTTATTTCGGCATTACAGCCATAAAAGCACATTTAAATTTACAGCATTTTTAAAATACAAAATCATATTGAACACTAGGTTATGAACATGGGAGTATACGATCCCCCATGGGGAGTTAGGAAAACACAAGTCATCATTGTGGGAAATTCGGGCAATTAAAACATACGTTAAAAATATAATTTAGAATTAAACTATTAAAAAAAAGATGATTCACATCCGATGATTTTTTAAAACCCAGGATCGAAATACCAGCCACTTTGCAGGTGTTACTATCTATCGCATGAAATAATCAGCAATTACCTACACTTACAGGCTTAGTTATTACAGAGTACACAATCACAACAATTGATTAGTGAAAGCTGCCATTACTTATTGTCATATCACATTTTTTGTAAGTACATTCGTTTACACCACATAGCAAACAGAAATTTTGAGATTGCAACAACATAAACTGGGTTAGTATCCTATTTTAGGATCCTATAAAATTCTAGGCAATTCCTAATGCCCAGGTTTCTGCATAATTGTATAACCCACTTAAGCCTAGACTGCTTGTATGCCGAGCACAAGAACATTACATTAATTACTGTTTCTTCCTCCACCTGGCATCCAGGACATAGGCAAGGGGTTGAGCCCGGCCACTTATTAGTTATAGTGTGAAGCGGGAGCTTTCCATATCTAAATTTAAAAAACATCTTCTTAGCTAATAGCGGTTTTATTGAATCCAACACCCACTAAAATTTATATTGGGACTTGAAGTCCAAAAACCCATAGGTTAAACTAGAGGGGTTAACTGCCTGTAAAATACTTGTCAATTTGTACTGTTTACCTGCACTAGCTAAAGATTTTTTGAAATAGCTGAGCCGGATTCCTCTGGTGTGGTCCATAGATCCTCCCTTCCTATTGCACAAAAAGAATCCCTAACAAAGGACAGCCAGGGTATACTACCAGCCCCGAGGGATGACATTACTAATTTTAGTTCCTCCCTATAATGACCTAACTCTGTGGTACTCCACAGCCGTCGCCAATAAAGCAATGGGCGTGAAGATATTAGGTCCTCAAATAAAAGGATATCCAGATCCATCCTTAGTGGCACAAAGGGTGTACTGTTGGGTAGGGTCAGAATTTGACTTATAAAATTATTTTCAGTTACAATGAGGGCTTTGGATAAACTATGCCCCCAAAGTTCTGCCATATATAGGGTAGCTGCCCTAGCTTGAACTTTATAGATTTCTAACGGCGGGCTTATATCCTTTAAAGCACAACTCTTATGGACTTTTAAAATCCCCCCCAATAGCCTGATGTAACTTTAGGTTAGCCTTATTGGTTTGAGGTCCCCATCCCATTTTATCATTTAAAGTGAGACACAAGTAATCGAAGATAGGGACCCTCTCCAATGGTCTATCATCCATTTTTGGATGTGGGCAGTTTGTAGAGTTGGCATTGAAGACCATGTATTTTATCTTCTTAATGTCTATCACCAAATTCCTCTTTTTACAAAACTGGCTAAATTCATTTAGCACACACTGCATCCCCATTGGTGATTTCGAGAGGAGCCGGGTGTAATCCGCAAACATTAATGCAGGAAATTTGCGGTGTGCTAGTTTTGTAGAGTCAATATCCTTAATGGCAAGCAAATAAATCTTTGATTAAACCTTTAAGGAAAAGGGAAAAGAGGGTTGGTGCAAGTACACAGCCCTGCCTTACACCCTTGCCAACGGGGAACTGAGCCGTTAGTTGCCTATTTTTACCAAACCTCACTCTAGCGAATGTTCCCTCATGGAGGACGTTTAAGTTGGTAACAGGGATATGGTGGAACTCCCATGTCCAACATGATACCCCACAGCTGGTCACGGTCCACCATATCAAACGCTGATTCAAGATCCACGAAGGTGAGGTATAGACTCCCACCCTCCAGAACTAAATGCTTCCAATAGATCAGCTGTAACCTGAACAGCTGATCTATAGTTGAGATTTCGGTTCTAAAGCCTGCTTGCAGGGGGGTTAAGACATTGAAGTCTTCCATCCATTCCTGGAGTCTTCCCAATAGCACTCAAGCAAAAAAATGTGTGATACATCAATAAGGCTAATTGGCCTATAATTTGCAGGGTCAATGGGGGACCCTTTTTAGGTTTTGCCTCGCGAAAAAGATGCGCTCTGCGCATCTTTTTTGCGCAGGCAAAAACCTCTTGAGATCTATATGGGAGACAGGAACGGCCTCCGTCTTTCATTGGCTAGCTCCATAAATGGAGACTAGCCATTGGAAGATGGGCCTGTCCGTCAATGCCGGAGGAGACACAGGGGCGTTCCCGAGATTCTTTGGCTTTTGCCGACGTCACGCGACGTCAGGCGAAAGCCGGGAACGCCCCCGAATCTGTTCCGGCATTGCCGGCACCCGCCTTTCTGCTCCGGCCGTCTTCTGCGTCTCTCCTCCCCCTTTCCCGCCCCCTCCCGCCCTCCCGCTCATTAATACTTGCTGCAGTTCAAGAATGCTTCCGAACCTGGAGGCCAAATTAATGACAGGCCATTCTACGAGAATCCTATCAATGGAGTGCTTAACTTTCTGTAGATTTAACATCTGAAAGCATTTGATCATATCACTGGGCAGTGGAGACAACGGGGTCCGGTTTGCAGAATACACCATTTAAATCAGAATTTCGCCTTTGACAATAAATTATGACGTAATGCAGCTAACACAAATGTAACGTGTGAAACTGCAGACTGTTATGTTCAGCCAGGATTTTAGGACTGTTACTCTGCACTGTGAAATACTTTTTTTCGCATCAGAGTGGAGCTTCAGAGTGCAGAGTGGAGCTTCAGAGTGCAGATTCAGAGTGCAGAGTGGAGCTTCAGAGTGCAGAGTGGAGCTACAGAGTGGAGCTTCAGAGTGGAGCTTCAGAGTGGAGAGTGGAGCTTCAGAGTGGAGCTTCAGAGTGGAGAGTGGAGCTTCAGAGTGGAGAGTGGAGCTTCAGAGTGCAAATTCAGAGTGGAGCTTCAGAGTGGAGCTTCAGAGTGCAGAGTGGAGCTTCAGAGTGGAGCTTCAGAGTGGAGCTTCAGAGTGGAGCTTCAGAGTGGAGCTTCATAGTGCAGAGTGGAGCTTCAGAGTGGAGCTTCATAGTGCAGAGTGGAGCTTCAGAGTGGAGCTTCAGAGTGGAGCTTCAGAGCTTCAGAGTGGAGCTTCAGAGTGGAGCTTCAGAGTGGAGATTCAGAGTGGAGATTCAGAGTGGAGATTCAGAGTGCAGATTCAGAGTGGAGCTTCAGAGTGGAGCTTCAGAGTGGAGCTTCAGAGTGGAGCTTCAGAGTGGAGCTTCAGAGTGCAGAGTGGAGCTTCAGAGTGGAGCTTCAGAGTGCAGAGTGGAGCTTCAGAGTGGAGCTTCATAGTGCAGAGTGGAGCTTCAGAGTGGAGCTTCAGAGTGGAGCTTCAGAGTGGAGCTTCAGAGTGGAGCTTCATAGTGCAGAGTGGAGCTTCATAGTGCAGAGTGGAGCTTCAGAGTGGAGCTTCAGAGTGCAGAGTGGAGCTTCAGAGTGGAGCTTCAGAGTGGAGCTTCAGAGCTTCAGAGTGGAGCTTCAGAGTGGAGCTTCAGAGTGGAGCTTCAGAGTGGAGCTTCAGAGTGCAGATTCAGAGTGGAGCTTCAGAGTGCAGATTCAGAGTGGAGCTTCAGAGTGGAGCTTCAGAGTGGAGCTTCAGAGTGGAGCTTCAGAGTGGAGCTTCAGAGTGCAGATTCAGAGTGGAGCTTCAGAGTGGAGCTTCAGAGTGGAGCTTCAGAGTGCAGATTCAGAGTGGAGCTTCAGAGTGCAGAGTGGAGCTTCAGAGTGCAGAGTGCAGAGTGCAGCTTCAGAGTGGAGCGTGGAGCTTCAGAGTGGAGCTTCAGAGTGGAGCTTCAGAGTGGAGCTTCAGAGTGGAGCTTCAGAGTGCAGATTCAGAGTGCAGAGTGGAGCTTCAGAGCGGAGCTTCAGAGCGGAGCTTCAGAGTGCAGAGTGGAGCTTCAGAGTGGAGCTTCAGAGCGGAGCTTCAGAGTGAAGCTTCAGAGTGGAGCTTCAGAGTGCAGAGTGGAGCTTCAGAGTGGAGCTTCAGAGTGCAGAGTGGAGCTTCAGAGTGGAGCTTCAGAGTGCAGAGTGGAGCTTCAGAGTGGAGCTTCAGAGTGCAGAGTGGAGCTTCAAAGTGGAGCTTCAGAGTGCAGAGTGGAGCTTCAGAGTGCAGAGTGGAGCTTCAGAGTGGAGCTTCAGAGTGGAGCTTCAGAGTGGAGCTCCAGAGTGGAGCTTCAGAGTGGAGCTTCAGAGTGGAGCTTCAGAGTGCAGAGTGGAGCTTCAGAGTGGAGCTTCAGAGTGCAGAGTGGAGCTTCAGAGTGGAGCTTCAGAGTGGAGCTTCAGAGTGGAGCTTCAGAGTGGAGCTTCAGAGTGAAGCTTCAGAGTGCAGAGTGGAGCTTCAGAGTGCAGAGTGGAGCTGCAGAGTGGAGCTGCAGAGTGGAGCTGCAGAGTGGAGCTGCAGAGTGGAGCTTCAGAGTGGAGCGTGGAGCTTCAGAGTGGAGCTTCAGAGTGGAGCTTCAGAGTGGAGCTTCAGAGTGCAGAGTGGAGCTTCAGAGTGGAGCTTCAGAGTGGAGCTTCAGAATGCAGATTCAGAGTGGAGCTTCAGAGTGGAGCTTCAGAGTGGAGCTTCAGAGTGCAGAGTGGAGCTTCAGAGTGGAGCTTCAGAGTGGAGCTTCAGAGTGGAGCTTCAGAGTGGAGCTTCAGAGTGCAGAGTGGAGCTTCAGAGTGCAGAGTGGAGCTGCAGAGTGGAGCTGCAGAGTGGAGCTGCAGAGTGGAGCTGCAGAGTGGAGCTGCAGAGTGGAGCGTGGAGCTTCAGAGTGGAGCTTCAGAGTGGAGCTTCAGAGTGGAGCTTCAGAGTGCAGAGTGGAGCTTCAGAGTGGAGCTTCAGAGTGGAGCTTCAGAATGGAGCTTCAGAGTGGAGCTTCAGAGTGGAGCTTCAGAGTGGAGCTTCAGAGTGGAGCTTCAGAGTGGAGCGTGGAGCTTCAGAGTGGAGCTTCAGAGTGGAGCTTCAGAGTGGAGCTTCAGAGTGGAGCTTGAGAGTGCAGAGTGGAGCTTGAGAGTGCAGCTTCAGAGTGCAGAGTGGAGCTTGAGAGTGCAGCTTGAGAGTGCAGCTTCAGAGTGGAGCTTCAGAGTGCAGCTTCAGAGTGGAGCTTCAGAGTGCAGAGTGGAGCTTCAGAGTGGAGCTTCAGAGTGCAGAGTGGAGCTTCAGAGTGCAGAGTGGAGCTTCAGAGTGCAGAGTGGAGCTTCAGAGTGGAGCTTCAGAGTGGAGCTTCAGAATGCAGATTCAGAATGCAGATTCAGAATGCAGATTCAGAATGCAGATTCAGAATGCAGATTCAGAATGGAGCTTCAGAGTGGAGCTTCAGAGTGGAGCTTCAGAGTGGAGCTTCAGAGTGCAGATTCAGAGTGGAGCTTCAGAGTGGAGCTTCAGAGTGGAGCTTCAGAGTGGAGCTTCAGAGTGGAGCTTCAGAGTGGAGCGTGGAGCTTCAGAGTGGAGCTTCAGAGTGCAGAGTGGAGCTTCAGAGTGGAGCTTCAGAGTGGAGCGTGGAGCTTCAGAGTGGAGCTTCAGAGTGGAGCGTGGAGCTTCAGAGTGGAGCTTCAGAGTGGAGATTCAGCGTGGAGATTCAGAGTGGAGATTCAGAGTGGAGATTCAGAGTGGAACTTCAGAGTGCAGAGTGGAGCTTCAGAGTGCAGAGTGGAGCTTCAGAGTGGAGCTTCACAGTGGAGCTTCAGAGTGGAGCTTCAGAGTGGAGCTTCAGAGTGGAGCTTCAGAGTGGAGATTCAGAGTGGAGATTCAGAGTGGAGCTTCAGAGTGGAGCTTCAGAGTGGAGCTTCAGAGTGGAGCTTCAGAGTGGAGCTTCAGAGTGGAGCTTCAGAGTGCAGATTCAGAGTGGAGCTTCAGAGTGCAGATTCAGAGTGGAGCTTCAGAGTGCAGAGTGCAGAGTGGAGCTTCAGAGTGCAGAGTGCAGAGTGCAGCTTCAGAGTGGAGCGTGGAGCTTCAGAGTGGAGCTTCAGAGTGGAGCTTCAGAGTGGAGCTTCAGAGTGCAGATTCAGAGTGCAGAGTGGAGCTTCAGAGTGGAGCTTCAGAGTGGAGCTTCAGAGCGGAGCTTCAGAGCGGAGCTTCAGAGCGGAGCTTCAGAGTGCAGAGTGGAGCTTCAGAGCGGAGCTTCAGAGTGGAGCTTCAGAGTGGAGCTTCAGAGTGCAGAGTGGAGCTTCAGAGTGGAGCTTCAGAGTGCAGAGTGGAGCTTCAGAGTGGAGCTTCAGAGTGCAGAGTGGAGCTTCAGAGTGGAGCTTCAGAGTGCAGAGTGGAGCTTCAAAGTGGAGCTTCAGAGTGGAGCTTCAGAGTGCAGAGTGGAGCTTCAGAGTGGAGCTTCAGAGTGCAGAGTGGAGCTTCAGAGTGGAGCTTCAGAGTGGAGCTTCAGAGTGGAGCTCCAGAGTGGAGCTTCAGAGTGGAGCTTCAGAGTGCAGAGTGGAGCTTCAGAGTGGAGCTTCAGAGTGCAGAGTGGAGCTTCAGAGTGGAGCTTCAGAGTGCAGAGTGGAGCTTCAGAGTGGAGCTTCAGAGTGGAGCTTCAGAGTGGAGCTTCAGAGTGGAGCTTCAGAGTGGAGCTTCAGAGTGCAGAGTGGAGCTTCAGAGTGCAGAGTGGAGCTGCAGAGTGCAGAGTGGAGCTGCAGAGTGGAGCTGCAGAGTGGAGCTTCAGAGTGGAGCGTGGAGCTTCAGAGTGGAGCTTCAGAGTGGAGCTTCAGAGTGGAGCTTCAGAGTGGAGCTTCAGAGTGGAACTTCAGAGTGGAACTTCAGAGTGGAACTTCAGAGTGGAACTTCAGAGTGCAGAGTGGAGCTTCAGAGTGCAGAGTGGAGCTTCAGAGTGCAGAGTGGAGCTTCAGAGTGGAGCTTCAGAATGCAGATTCAGAGTGGAGCTTCAGAGTGGAGCTTCAGAGTGGAGCTTCAGAGTGGAGCTTCAGAGTGGAGCGTGGAGCTTCAGAGTGGAGCTTCAGAGTGGAGCTTCAGAGTGGAGCTTCAGAGTGGAGCTTCAGAGTGCAGAGTGGAGCTTGAGAGTGCAGCTTCAGAGTGCAGAGTGGAGCTTGAGAGTGCAGCTTGAGAGTGCAGCTTGAGAGTGCAGCTTCAGAGTGGAGCTTCAGAGTGCAGCTTCAGAGTGGAGCTTCAGAGTGCAGAGTGGAGCTTCAGAGTGGAGCTTCAGAGTGCAGAGTGGAGCTTCAGAGTGCAGAGTGGAGCTTCAGAGTGCAGAGTGGAGCTTCAGAGTGGAGCTTCAGAGAGGAGCTTCAGAATGCAGATTCAGAATGCAGATTCAGAATGCAGATTCAGAATGCAGATTCAGAATGGAGCTTCAGAGTGGAGCTTCAGAGTGGAGCTTCAGAGTGGAGCTTCAGAGTGCAGATTCAGAGTGGAGCTTCAGAGTGGAGCTTCAGAGTGGAGCTTCAGAGTGGAGCTTCAGAGTGGAGCGTGGAGCTTCAGAGTGGAGCTTCAGAGTGCAGAGTGGAGCTTCAGAGTGGAGCTTCAGAGTGGAGCGTGGAGCTTCAGAGTGGAGCTTCAGAGTGGAGCTTCAGAGTGGAGCTTCAGAGTGGAGCGTGGAGCTTCAGAGTGGAGCTTCAGAGTGGAGATTCAGAGTGGAGATTCAGAGTGGAGCTTCAGAGTGGAGCTTCAGAGTGGAGCTTCAGAGTGCAGAGTGGAGCTGCAGAGTGGAGCTTCAGAGTGGAGCTTCAGAGTGCAGAGTGGAGCTTCAGAGTGGAGCTTCAGAGTGCAGAGTGCAGCTTCAGAGTGCAGCTTCAGAGTGGAGCTTCAGAGTGGAGCTTCAGAGTGCAGAGTGGAGCTTCAGAGTGCAGAGTGGAGCTTCAGAGTGGAGCTTCAGAGTGGAGCTTCAGAGTGCAGCTTCAGAGTGCAGCTTCAGAGTGCAGCTTCAGAGTGGAGCTTCAGAGTGGAGCTTCAGAGTGGAGCTTCAGAGTGCAGATTCAGAGTGGAGCTTCAGAGTGCAGAGTGGAGCTTCAGAGTGCAGAGTGGAGCTTCAGAGTGCAGATTCAGAGTGCAGAGTGCAGAGTGGAGCTTCAGAGTGCAGAGTGGAGCTTCAGAGTGGAGCTTCAGAGTGGAGCTTCAGAGTGGAGCTTCAGAGTGCAGAGTGGAGCTTCAGAGTGCAGGGTGGAGCTTCAGAGTGCAGATTCAGAGTGGAGCTTCAGAGTGCAGAGTGGAGCTTCAGAGTGCAGATTCAGAGTGGAGCTTCAGAGTGCAGAGTGGAGCTTCAGAGTGCAGATTCAGAGTGGAGCTTCAGAGTGCAGAGTGGAGCTTCAGAGTGCAGAGTGGAGCTTCAGATTCAGAGTGGAGCTTCAGAGTGCAGAGTGGAGCTTCAGAGTGCAGAGTGGAGCTGCAGATTCCGAGTGGAGCTTCAGAGTGCAGATTCAGAGTGCAGAGTGCAGAGTGCAGCTTCAGAGTGCAGATTCAGAGTGGAGCTTCAGAGTGCAGAGTGGAGCTTCAGAGTGCAGATTCAGAGTGGAGAGTGGAGCTTCAGAGTGGAGCTTCAGAGTGGAGCTTCAGAGTGGAGCTTCAGAGTGGAGCTTCAGAGTGGAGAGTGGAGATTCAGAGTGGAAAGTGGAGCTTCAGAGTGAAGATTCAGAGTGGAGAGTGGAGCTTCAGAGTGGAGATTCAGAGTGGAGCTTCAGAGTGGAGATTCAGAGTGGAGCTTCAGAGTGCAGAGTGGAGCTTCAGAGTGCAGAGTGGAGCTTCAGAGTGCAGAGTGGAGCTTCAGAGTGGAGATTCAGAGTGAAGCTTCAGAGTGCAGAGTGGAGCTTCAGAGTGCAGAGTGGAGATTCAGAGTGCAGAGTGGAGCTTCAGAGTGCAGATTCAGAGTGGAGCTTCAGAGTGCAGAGTGGAGCTTCAGAGTGCAGAGTGGAGCTTCAGAGTGGAGATTCAGAGTGGAGCGTCAGAGTGCAGAGTGGAGCTTCAGAGTGCAGATTCAGAGTGGAGCGTCAGAGTGCAGAGTGGAGCTTCAGAGTGCAGATTCAGAGTGGAGATTCAGAGTGGAGCTTCAGAGTGCAGAGTGGAGCTTCAGAGTGCAGAGTGGAGCTTCAGAGTGCAGATTCAGAGTGGAGCTTCAGAGTGCAGATTCAGAGTGGAGCGTCAGAGTGCAGAGTGGAGCTTCAGAGTGCAGATTCAGAGTGCAGATTCAGAGTGCAGATTCAGAGTGGAGATTCAGAGTGGAGCTTCAGAGTGCAGAGTGGAGCTTCAGAGTGCAGAGTGGAGCTTCAGAGTGCAGAGTGGAGCTTCAGAGTGCAGAGTGGAGCTTCAGAGTGCAGAGTGGAGCTTCAGAGTGGAGCTTCAGAGTGCAGCTTCAGAGTGCAGCTTCAGAGTGCAGCTTCAGAGTGCAGCTTCAGAGTGCAGCTTCAGAGTGCAGCTTCAGAGTGGAGCTTCAGAGTGGAGCTTCAGAGTGGAGCTTCAGAGTGGAGCTGTAGATTCAGAGTGGAGCTTCAGAGTGCAGATTCAGAGTGCAGAGTGGAGCTTCAGAGTGCAGATTCAGAGTGGAGCTTCAGAGTGCAGATTCAGAGTGGAGCTTCAGAGTGCAGATTCAGAGTGGAGAGTGGAGCTTCAGAGTGCAGATTCAGAGTGGAGAGTGGAGCTTCAGAGTGCAGATTCAGAGTGGAGAGTGGAGCTTCAGAGTGCAGATTCAGAGTGGAGCTTCAGAGGGGAGCTTCAGAGTGGAGCTTCAGAGTGGAGCTTCAGAGTGGAGCTTCAGAGTGGAGATTCAGAGTGGAGATTCAGAGTGGAGATTCAGAGTGGAGATTCAGAGTGGAGATTCAGAGTGGAGAGTGGAGATTCAGAGTGGAGAGTGGAGCTTCAGAGTGGAGCTTCAAAGTGGAGCTTCAGAGTGGAGCTTCAGAGTGGAGCTTCAGAGTGGAGCTTCAGAGTGGAGAGTGGAGCTTCAGAGTGGAGAGTGGAGCTTCAGAGTGGAGATTCAGAGTGGAGAGTGGAGCTTCAGAGTGGAGAGTGGAACTTCAGAGTGGAGAGTGGAACTTCAGAGTGGAGAGTGGAGCTTCAGAGTGGAGAGTGGAGCTTCAGAGTGCAGAGTGGAGCTTCAGAGTGAAGCTTCAGAGTGCAGAGTGGAGATTCAGAGTGCAGAGTGGAGCTTCAGAGTGCAGATTCAGAGTGGAGCTTCAGAGTGCAGATTCAGAGTGGAGCTTCAGAGTGCAGAGTGGAGCTTCAGAGTGCAGATTCAGAGTGGAGCTTCAGAGTGCAGATTCAGAGTGGAGATTCAGAGTGGAGCTTCAGAGTGCAGAGTGGAGCTTCAGAGTGCAGAGTGGAGCTTCAGAGTGCAGAGTGGAGCTTCAGAGTGCAGAGTGGAGCTTCAGAGTGCAGAGTGGAGCTTCAGAGTGCAGAGTGGAGCTTCAGAGTGCAGAGTGGAGCTTCAGAGTGCAGAGTGGAGCTTCAGAGTGCAGAGTGGAGCTTCAGAGTGGAGCTTCAGAGTGGAGCTTCAGAGTGCAGCTTCAGAGTGCAGCTTCGGAGTGCAGAGTGGAGCTTCAGAGTGCAGAGTGGAGCTTCAGAGTGTCAAGAGCAATGCCAATAGCTCTAACTTTAACAAAGGCAAAACCATTGCATTGTAAATGCTTGTTTATAGATTGGGATAATCTCTGCGCCCGCCCACGTGGGGAGGGCTGGTAGGGCATAGAGAATTGCATTAAATAAAGATTGGAGGTATGGAGCCCAAACTACCTATTCGTTTCTGTACAGGACCCAGGAATTCTATCTAGCCCCAGTGCTTTATTAAGTAATAACTTAGCTAAGGCAGATCAAACCTTAGTCATAGTACTTGGCTAAGGCAGATAAAACCTTAGCCATATAGTCACTTAAAAGAGGGGCTATAAAGTTCATATAGGAATATCAAACTAAAAGCAGAATAGGACACAGTCTAATAATTAATGAAGGCGCTACCTGAAATAGCACCATGAGTACATTTACTAGGGGGATCATTGCGAACTCTACCATTTACAATCTAACATTCCTTTCTTCATAATAGTGCAAGACTGGTGAGGCCACTTCTCTGTTCTTATTTTAAGGGAGAAAGATGAACTGTTCACTTTCTGGGTCGAAACATACCCTCAGAGTAGGATTAAAGACTTTACAATTGAAGTCTCCAGCAAGTAATAAATCTTTAAATTCTTCCCGCTCCAGGACACAGTTACAAAGGAGAACAATGCACCAATCAGATCAGTATAAGAGGCATCAGAGGCTATGTAGGCATTAACTAAAAAGGCAGACTCACATGGACTCAGGCCCTTCTTCTGGACAATCTTACAGCCTGAACAAGGTTGGAGGTATCTGTGAAGAAGCTATAGGTCCAACTCCAATTATTACTTAAAAGAATTGTTACACCCCCTTGAGCATGGCTCCTCCTAAAGCCAATTACACTGCAGCAAAGGTCAAAATACATATCCAACTCGAAATATTGGGTTTGCACATTTTCTATATTAAAAGGACATTTTATCAGGGTTGCTCAGTAAACATGCTGTGCTCCAAGAAACCACTTTCAAGCTGTTAGCGACACCTATTAAAGTGCCCGAAAAGTGCTAACAATTGAGGGTACCCACTAGCCAATTCCACCTCCCCACCTTATCCTCTATGCAGGAGTGGTTCCGCTCATCATCTGTTTCAAGCAATAATACAGGTTTGCTCCCATTAGCCGAAGAAATACTCAAATTCTTTACTTTCTCAAGAGACACAATTTTCTCTAATACTGAAAACACAGAATTCAAGAAACACTATCCACATCATGGCTTTGCAGATGAAAACTATTTTTTTTTCTTTCCATACATAACAGGAATGGCATAAATGTTGCCTCCTCCTGCGTCCACACTTTCCACATGCTGCACAGCATCTTCAGATGGATCCCAGTAAACTCCACAAAGACCGTCACTGAGGCCCTTGTCACCAGCTGCCTTGACTACGGCAATTCACTCTAAGCCGGCATCCCCACCAAGCTCATCCGAAGACTCCAGACCATACAGAATGCTGCAGCCCTCCTGAACCTCCCCAGACAGATCCACCTCACCCCACCTCGGAATCCTCCTCTGGCTTCCCATCAAGAAGAGAGGCCAGTTCAAGATTATACAAAGATCTACATGATCAAGGACCGACTTCCACCAACCACAGACTCAAAAACTCTCAAATAAATAACATTGCACTCCTCCTTGCTAGCCCTTGCGCACACCTCCACAGCTGCAGCAGAAGCTGCTCCTTTGCTTATATCTCCGTCAAGACCCAGAACGACTTGCCCCTCGACTTCCAGACTGCTTACACTGGTGGACTTCAGAAGGTAGCTCAAGAGCGGGCTTT
Organism: Lissotriton vulgaris; assembly: GCF_964263255.1. Classification (NCBI taxonomy): domain Eukaryota; kingdom Metazoa; phylum Chordata; class Amphibia; order Caudata; family Salamandridae; genus Lissotriton; species Lissotriton vulgaris. The sequence goes on along the minus strand of NC_141689.1, from coordinate 1,073,902,101 downwards.
GCAACGTGGACCCCAAGCGCCCAGATAAACCTAGGGGTGACAGTGCCACGCTCTACAATTGCTGATGATTAATCCCCCTGTAAAGAAAACAGTCACGGTTTTGCAAAATTTGATTTGACACCCTCCCCTGGAGTTGAAGAACACTCTGAACTTATTTACCGTACTTACATTTTTGATTTTCACTAAGTCATGGTACTGCTTTGCACCATCTTCAATTCCTTTATTTCGGTAAAACAGGACAAGAATACAGATCCATTGAACACTACTTCTTGATCAAATATAGCAACAAAGTTGATGTAATGTTTAAAGCCTGGAGAGAAACTACAGTTCCCAATGCTTTGATCCATTAACAGCATTGTCTGCTGTGTATGAATAAAACACCATAGCGTACGGATTCCCCAGATTTCAGAATAAAACTGACCACTTTACTCTTAAAGATTGGAAACAAATTGCCCTTTAGAAAAGTGGCAGAAGTAGATGAGGTTTATTCAGGCTCTGAGTCAGGAGGATCAAATACATTTTTCAACAAATAAATTGGAGTCCTCTTCTTCTCAATGCTGTCTTTTTCCATATCATACTCTTAGGTTTACTGGCTATCATCCCAAAATTCCTACAAAAGGGCTAGGGCTGGAAACTCTTGTTCTGAGAAGATTTCTGACCCACTGAGGGAAGACTATCTGAACTTGTGGGGCCCTCATTTCTTACGATTAATTATGAAATCATTTTTCTTTCATCCCCCTCCTTATCCTGGCCTACCATTCACTTATGAATAACCAGTAGGCAATACTGGGTGAGATCAGAGTTATTTACCAAGCTTTCAAGAAAGGAAAAAATAGGACAGAATTCTTTCCAGACATTTTAATGACAAAGTACTGGACACAACTCCCTGGCATGTTACAAGAAGACTTTGGATGCAGCTCTAGATCTTGAAAGGCAGATGATTTGGAAGACTTAGACTTTTTCTAACTTGGGAGTGCTGCTGAAAAGTTTCATAATTGTTTTTGGAGAATTTCAATGCAGAGTGACTTGAGGATTGGGGCTTAACTGCACTATTTCTCCATCAAATAAATATCAACATTCTGTAGTGTAAATTGGGGATAAGTGGTACAGAAATCTCATCATTACCTAGATGTAAAAAACGGTTCTCAAAGGTCGACCCCAAATGATCGCTGATTGAAGCAGGGCACTCCACCAGTAATGTTGGTGGTGGATTTCCCTGCTCAGGAGGCTGTGATCCAGTTACTCTGCTGTCTCCTGTCACAGTTTCAGCTTTGTGAAAGAAAGCAGGGCATGGATTTAAATCCTCCAAGGCCTTCAAGTATAAAGATTTATTTGTATGGTGATTATTTTTGTCTTCTTTCAGGCTCTTACAGGAATCCTTCTTATAGATCGAAGTTCTCTAGCTGTCATATCAGACTGCTTCATGTCCTACGGAGGTGAATGTTATATGGCTAAGTAGGCCAACAGCCTCCAAATGCTTCCCCTGCCAGCTATGTAGTCCACTGTCTACTGTGTAGCAAACAAAGGGCGCCCAAAATGCATGCAGTACCCTTGACCCTAAGGCCAACCTCCCAAGACCCTAATCCTTCCCCCCCCATATGCTAGACTCCTCAACTAGGGGGATGGCATTAGTGCAGCACATGGGGGCCAGGAGGCAGAAAAAGGGCAAGCATAGCACAGGCAATCGAGACAAGATGCAGGTCACATCCATCGCTTCTGTTAAAAAATATAGAGTGGCGGGCCTCCTTAATTATGCTTGCCATTCTTCATGTTCTTGGTAATGCATTCCCAGAGGTGCCTGGATTTCATGGTGAGATGATATCAATTGCATTAAGTAACAGAAGCACAAAGAAAGTGTCCAACTCTAGTTCACACAGGTGCCACAACTGCAATACAATGAAGAAGAAATTAAGAATGATACGGCGAGAGCACAGGCATAAGCATGAGGACTTGAAACTGTGCCTCAGGTTGACTAGTAGTCCGGTAGGATCGGCCTTCTCTCAAAGTGGGTCCCAAACAAATGTCAGAGCAGCTAAGAAAGGCAGTGATGGGGGGTGCTTAAAGTGCTAACTGGGAAGCTCCCCTAGGAGCGTAAGCCGCACCACAACTATTCTGGTCGCTTCCGCGCCACCCTCAGGAGCTCTACCCTGTGTCACAGGGCCTAGTGCCCATGACCCGATGCACACCAGAACAAGCTTTCACAAGGAGCTGTCACACATGCTTCTCTCCTCTCTCCTACACGAACTGCTGGAAGTTAGCGACTGCTAATTGGCAGGTGGCAGATAGCGCGCTGCAAGTCTGACAGACTTAACGTGCCCCCAGAAGCCCACCACTTCTCTCCTCGCCATCCACATGCAGAGTCCTCCGAGCTGCAGTGTGCGGGCTGCAAGTTTCGTTAGGCCCAGCAGGCTCTACTCTCCACTGTCGACCATTCACACAAGGAATCCACTAAGCTATGGGTCCTGATCAAAGTCAGACCGATCCAGGGCTGCACTCCTAGCTGCTTCCTTCCTCTGCACAGCTCTGAAGTGGAAGTGGTTGTGTTGAGTCATTGTGCACGCAATAATGTTTCTGAATTCTTCTCATCTAACTTCTCCTTCACTGGTGCAATGACAGGGATACAAGAAACGTTATATTATAAAAACCCTTTCAAATGTAACTTATGCTGTATTCTGTAGGCACCAACACTGGCAGAACGACACACGGATCCATAACTGAAACACTGCTTCCAGTGAGAGAGCAAGCACTATAAAAATACTTAAGAAAACAGACATTGGTGACATTTAATTATAAGCAAACACAATCATTTCCTGGCCTTTTCAGCAGATCAGCGTGCACATAAGGCGGTCTCTAAGCACATTTCACGAACAAAAAATAAATCCCAACAACAGACATAAAGAGGAATGATGGGTGTCAAATGTTACGTCGGCGCCAATTATATTTTTCTATATACAATAAAGAATTTCAGAAATAAAAAAAAAAAGAGGAATGATGGGACATGTGCAGCAATTCACCTCTATCTTGTATCTATTCTTTGCGGTATTCTTGCCACACTATCAGCCGTATGACATAGCTAAAATAAATGCTGGTCTTATCAAGGCAAACATGTCGTTTGGAAGGAGACTGCCATACAAGGAAAGAGCACACAGGTATGAAGATAGTGCAGCACTAACTAACTTCATCCACGATAGCCACAAAGTAAGCATTTGGAAAGAGGGAGAAACTACAACTAAGCTGCATTAGCTTAATTTGCATTTATGCAGCCTGACTCATGCAAGTACAACTGCCAAAAGACGCCAGATTTGAAATATCTGTTCTAAAAATAAGTCGTACACAAGCAGAAATGTGAAATGCTCCCTTTGGGGAGCAAACAAAAAATGAGAGATAAAATGATGTCCTTCCGATCTAACACTGACAGGAAAATAACAGAGAGAGGTCGGGTAGGAGAAGAATCAATCAGAGAAGCTATTGTGGGAACTAACTTTGAAGAAGCTGGGAGACCACAGAGGGAAAAGGCAGAAAAAAGTTACAGAACTTAATCCCAAACCAACAAATAAGAACGCTAACCTGGAGAACAGTACAAACATAAGCACAATGGTTATGGTTTTGTAAAAAAAACTCCAAAGTCGCAACTCAAACCTTTGGAAGCAAGAGGCCTAGAGAGAACCGTAAATTTCAAGCAAGAGAACAATGCTTCACACAGTTGAAGAAAATATCAAATATTCTTAGATTGCAATGCACAACGTTTTGTACAGTGTGCGCCACTCACTCTGAATTTCCCCAGTCACATCTATTCATGAAAAATAGGTTTTATGAATCTAACCTAAATACTTTTTAGGAATTTAATCTCAAACTTTTTGAATTGTGACCAAAGTTTGCTCAGAACGCAATTCCAGGAGCTAAGGGCCATATGTATGAAGCTAATTTTCAGTCGCAAACGCTGCGAATCGGTAAAAATAGCGTTTGCGACTGAAAATTAGCAATTTCCAATGTATGAAGCCAAAATTGCTCGCAAACCAAGGAATCGCAAAAGTAGCAATTCCCAAAATTTGCGAGAGCCAAACATTTGCCAAATCCATAGCGATTCCCAAATCTGGAATTATCCCATATTGCGATATTCGCAAATGTGGAAATCGCAATTAAAAATTCGCAATGGTATGTATCAAAAATTCGCAAATTGCGAATAGACGAAATTCGCTTTTTTAGAAATCGCTATTACCACCAAGTGGGAGCAGGTGGTAACCAGGTGCAAAGTATTTAAGGAAGCCCACAATGCAACACACTCTTTTCCACAATGTCTGGGCTCTAGGTGATAGCAAGGAGGCGAAGATTTAGAGCTCTGGAGCAGAGGACGAGACGGCAGGAAAGGATATTCCGTGTGCACACAACCATCTACCAGCGCACTGAGGAGGACATCTATACCCACTACAGACTGGAGGAAGACAGCATACTAGATTTAATTGAAGAACTCAGACCCTATCTAGAACACCCCACACGCAGGACACAAGCCATACCCACAAACATCCAGGTCCTGTGTTCACTACACCTGCTGACCTCAGGTAGTTTTCAGGGGGTGATAGCCACAGCAGGAGGGGTGTCACAAAGTGCCCTGTCTCGCTTTTTCCATGCGTTCCTCGATGCCATGACACAGAGGATGCAACACCACATACACTTCCCCAGCACCCCACAGGAACTAGCACAGACAAAGCAGGACTTTTACAACATCACCCAATTCCCCCACGTCATAGGCTGCATAGATGGGACACATGTTGCAATATCCCCCCCCCCCTCAAACAATGAGTATGTATACAGGAACCGGAAATGCTACCACTCACTAAATATACAGGTGGTGTGTGATGCCAAAAACATCATCACTGACATAGTGGCGTTGTATCCAGGAAGCACACATGACGCGTTCATCTTCCGTCACAGTGGGCTATACAGTAGACTCTCAAGAGGTGATTTTGGCGAGGGATACCTACTAGGTAAATGCTCACATTCATAGGGCACATTGCAACTGACTAGCATGTGCATTCCAGTGACTAACCGTTTACATTTCCAACCACAGGTGACAGCGCTTATGCAGTACGTGATTTCATCATGACACCCTACCTCAATCCTGCTAATGCGGTCGGAGCAGCGCTACAACCGGGCACACATTTCAACAAGAGGCGTCATTGAGAGAACCTTTGGCATATTGAAGAGCAGATTCCTGTGCATCCACAAAAGTGGAGGAGCACTCCAATACAGCCCCGAGACTTGCTACAAAATTGTCGTAGCATGTGCCATGCTGCACAATATCGCTCCCAGGAAAGGCACACAGGTGGAGTTGAGCGAATCTGAATCCTGTGACGTGGAGGGGCCTGGACCTGGACACATGGCAGCTGGCGTAGCTGGTGCTGCAGCTGGGCGCCAGAGGCGTGATGAGATTACGCGCAACTACTTCTAGGTGAGCAATAATCACACAATCACAACTTAAATCTTTGCAACTGTGTTTTCATAGCTACAACAACAATGCCACACATCCTTACAGGCAAGTACATACACTCCCAATGTAATGCACATGTTTTATTCACAGTGTAACTAAGTAAGTGGAGTATCTGCTAAGTCAACACTGTGGTTGTCCATATGTGGCCCCTGCTAATCATTGTCATTTGGCTGCACATTTTAATGGTGTGTAGCAGGCCTGTTGCTCCTGCCACTGCAGCGGCTCTCTACGGTGAGTGGTGGGGTGGTGCAGCTACGCACTGACTGGGAGTCCTCCTCACTTGGAGTCAGTACACCAGGGCCTGTGGTACCTAGGGCACGCAGTTCATCCACAGCAGATGTGGACTGCACAACAACAGTGGCTATGTCCTGTATGCCGTATGAGAACTCACGCTGTGTTGCAATGGTGCGCCTGGACAGGATATTGGTTGATGATGCCAGGCGGTTGATTGCGCGTGTGTACCGGTCCATGCGGACCAGCTCTCTGCGCCTAGCAGGGAGCTCGGCACGCAACTCCTCACGAGCACTTGAACAGCACCCCTCACTTCTTCCTGTATGCCCCTGAGCCCTGCCCTCATTTTACTCTGTAACGCCTTCATGTGTTTGGCTTGTAGGCGCTGCAGCTGGAGCATATTCAATTTCAGCCCTGCGAAAACAGACTCTTCCTGCTGATCAACGGAGCTGCTGGCCGTGCGGGGTCAACGCCTGCCTGTGCCCTGTGGACCCTGGCTGTGTTGTGGCCTTGACTCTTGCTGCGAACCTATGGCATCAGACTGAACATTGTTATTGTTGTCCTCATCATCGTCCTCCATGACTGCCAATGGCCTCACAATCCTCCTCCTGGGTCTCTTTGGTGGAATGACAGGGCTGTCCTCCCCATCTGTGTCCTGCTCCTGCCCTGCGTCTCCAGAGTCTGAAGGTTCTGTCTCTCTTCCACTGGCTGTGGGCTTATCAGTTGCAGGTGCTGTGGATAGAACAGCACACATTAATTTAATTTACTAATTTCCAATGTGAAAATAAAAAAATTCACAGTTTAGCCTTACTTTACTTTTGTTATTCCCCTTTCCTGACCTGCACATGTGAAAATTGCCTAGAGCGGCTGCTTCTCACAACATTTAATTTCCATGTGACTACATCTCCCACAATGCATTGCTGTGACTGCCTGTGTACTTGCTCTAGCGTGACATGTGGTTCCCCTAATCCCTAGGTTGCTGCAGGGGGGGAGGAGGGGGCGGGTGAGGTGTGATGGCATGCATCTTACCTGGTCTGGTAGCTGGTTGGTCTGAGCTGTCTAGCAAAAACACGCCCGCCACACTCTCTGGAGCCAGTGTTCCCTCCACAAGTTCCTCAAGTGGTGTTGAATCAGGTACATTGGAGGTCCCTCCTCCTGTGAGTTGTGACCGCTCCAGCCTGGATGCCAATTTTTCTTTTGAGCGCTGGCGCAGGTCGAACCAGCGCTTGCGCAGTACCTCCACACTCCTGTGTGTGACTCCCAGGGCATTGACTTTCGCCTGTATGCCTGCCCAGATGCGTCTTTTCCTTGCCTTAGACACCTTGAGTGAGCTCTTACCAAACAACAAATCATGGTTTGGCACCATCTCAGTAATGAGTGTTTCAAGTTCAGCTTCAGAGAACTTCATCTTTCTCTTTCTGGAAGTTTCTCCACCCTGCTGCTGGGTTGCAGGCAGTTCCTTGTTCCCACTCTCAGCCATGGCTCCTCAGTAGCAATCCTCACTCTACCACTCTCTGACAAACAATACTGTTGCAGCATGGGTAGTCAGTCACTTCCTGGAAGGTGATGTCATCAAACTGCATCAAGATTGCGATTGGCTGATTTCCGAAAAATCACAATTTTGCGATTTTTCCCGTTAAGGAATCGCAAAAATGCAATTTTTCACATTTAAGGTATCGCAATTGTCTTTCTCGCAATTATTTAGCGTTTTTTTCCGAATCGCTAAATATTTGCGATTATGTTGATACATTCCGATTTGCGATTCAGAATCTGCGATTCGGTAAAAATCGCAAATTCCGATTCGCAAATCAGAATCTTCATACATATGACCCTAAATGCAGACAGACTCTCTGTGATATTATCTCAAATAAAATGAAGACTTTCTTTAGATTATTAAAAACTAATCCAGAATCAGAGGTCAGTGTGTGGATTTTGAGTACACATCACATATCGATGTGAATACTGTCTTTTACTTTTTCCGGCATCATCTTAAGACCAACTCTTCTCACCACATGGCTGATTTCTGCTTACATGAACTCAACCTCCCTCTCACGAATCTCTAAAAAGTGCTCTGGCGGAAGCCATCTATCTATTAATTTACATGGTGCACGTTAATTCTTATTCATGTTACACTCCCAGTCATGCTCCGTTCACTTACACATTTGGTGCCCTCAATCAAATATATACTGGCATACCTGTAGGACCTCCCACTCCACAGAATGATGAGCTTGAGTAATGAGACTGCCTTTTGTGTCACATAATTTCTTTAGGTTCAACTTGACGTCCAAACCTTTACAGACATATGAATACCAACTGTTACCTACCCCTTTATTTCCATCAGTCCTTTCCCATCCATCACATTTGGTGAAATCGGAAGGGATGTCTGTTTACCAATAGTTTAATCACATTTTTAGGTCTCACCTAGGCAGCACTTGCGCTGTCTCTTTGAGACAAGCTGTATCTAGGATATGGGCATGAAAAAAAGACCATCTTGTTCATTGGTTCCTGCTGCTGTGCTCTAGTGAATACATTTAGTAGTCCCATCTTTGGGAATTTTGTATCCTCCCATGAGAGCTGCCCCTCTTACATGTGTTCTTAATGTTCAGGTTATTTATGCTTAGAAAGAACTCTTTTTTTTTTTGTTGGCCTGCCTCTTTGCTGGTTAACTGTTCTGTTAACGAATGCAAAGAAGTTTCAGCCGCATCATTTCCCTGCCATCCCTTTATCTCCCATGCCTCCCCATACCCCTCACACAACACTGATTTTTTTTCTTCATATACCTCAATCTCCTGTGCCTCTCCCTCACCCCTCCCACAACACTGCTCACAGGCCCCCACCACCCATCAGAGTAAACCGCTGTTTAGCTAGTTTTTTTATTTACATTACAAACGCTTTTATTTATATAGCGCACCTAGCCATGGGCTGGGAGAAATTTAACAATCGGCCCATTATCACAGGATGTTGAGCCTGACAGCAGACTAACACCCAGCTCACCAGTCGGCACCTCTCACCTCTACGCCATATGTTTTGCCTAACCATGTTGCAGGATGGAGTACCATATGTGGTCAAAAGAGGTTCCAAGGGACACCTAGTGAAAGCATGTGGTACTGAAGCCTCCTAACACTGCTTGTTTTCTGTGCATTCTGGGGCTTGTAGCCATATTTTGCCCAAATTAAAACCAAGACTACAAAAATAAAGAGAAATCGTGCAGTGCACCAGTAAAGTGTGATACCACATCCCTTCTTGTCCGCTGGTAATCAGACTAAGTGCACTGATACCATGCTTTGATAACATGGCATGGATATCTTTTATTTTTTTTAAGCTGGCAATTTTGCTCAGAGTAGAAATTGGGCATTTCTTCTTTAGGCAACAATTAAAGAAATGATAGACCTTTTAAGTACACCGATATTGCTGGGGACGTATTTTCTGAATGAATGCAACACACTGGGCAAGGTGCCGCCCTGCAGGTAGCTGAGCTCAGTTCATCGAAGGTGTTCGAATGAATAATAGCACCAACAGCAACTGCACTCAGTACCACTGAGGCAGGGCCTGACTGGAAACCCAAAGCGTCCCTGGCAATTTTGTCAGACCAGCCCTCGTGGGGGCTAGGGAGTGTGCAAGCGTGAAACACTCCTGCTTTTGGGGGCTGAAAAATGGGCCCAGTAACAAAACCATCTTGCCAAAGTTGCAAAATGGGCCCCTAACCTTTCAGTCTCCTGGGGAAACGCCTGATGCCCGCTATGGCCAGTCTAGCACCTGCACTGAGGCAGAAAACATGGCATCTTGTGCGTTTCTCACACGCCGTGACCAGTGCAGTATCCCACCACTCAGACTTGCTGCCATATAGACGAAAAACTTCAAATATATATTTTTATATAGTGCAAACTCGAATGAAGGGATCATAACACAGCCCTGTATCTTTTCTTCATAACAGATGCCAACTGCACAGAACCAACAAGCACAGTGTGATTATTTCTCTGCAATATTAAACTGCGCTTATACACATTTGGCCAGTCAAACTACTGCCACCTCGTGCTTGCTGTCCTGCCCCCTCGTTGCTTGTGCTTGCTGTCCTGCCCCCGCATTGCTTGTGCTTGCTGTCCTGCCCCTCGTTGCTTGTGCTTGCTCTCCTTCCCCCCCTGGTTGGTTGTGCTTGCTCTCCTGCCCCCCCTGGTTGGTTGTGCTTGCTCTCCTGCCCCCCGTTGGTTGTGCTTGTCCTCCTGCCCCCCCCTCGCTGGTTGTGCTGGCTCTCCTGCCCCCCCTCACTGGTTGTGCTGGCTCTCCTGCTTGCTCTCCTGGCCACACCATGTTGGTTGTGCTTGCTCTCCTGCCCCCCCTCGCTGGTTGTGCTTGCTCTCCTGCCCCCCCATCGCTGGTTGTGCTTGCTCTCCAACCCCCCACGTGGGTTGTGCTTGCTCTTGCGTCCCCCCTTGTTGGTTGTGCTTGCTCTCCTTCCCCCCCCTCGCTGGTTGTGCTTGCTCTCCTGCCCCCCATCACTGGTTGTGCTTGCTCTCCTGCCCCCCTCGTTGGTTGTGCTTGCTCTCCTGCCCCCCTCGTTTGTTGTGCTTGCTCTCCTGCCCCCCCCTCATTGCTTGTGCTTGCTGTCCTGCCCCCTCGTTGCTTGTGCTTGCTCTCCTGCCCCCTCGTTGGTTGTGCTTGCTGTCCTGCCCCCTAGTTGGTTGTGCCTGCTGTCCTGCCCCCTCGTTCGTTGTGCTTGCTCGCCTGCCCTGCTATTGGCATTGTAAATGACAATGCCATTTATTTATGTTTTAAAAACAAAAACAAATAAAAATAATGTCATGAGCAATGCCAATAGCTCAAACTAAGAATGCCGAGACCATTGCATTGTAAATGCTTGTTTTTCTTCACGTTCTGGGACTTTTGGTTCTGAGTGTGAGGAGACGGGAAACGTGAGACTAAGAAGTTAATACTTCCAACTGATAATCAGTCAGAAGCAGTAACTCATGAAGTCTAACTCATTCAGTGACTTTTTCAACCCGTCATCCCATTTTAAATTTGTTAAACACCATTTGAGCTCATTTGTATCCTTTTGTTCCCATGAGTTATTTGCATGGATGCCCCGATTCTTTTCCCAGTCTGTGCATTAATCGCATTAAAGAGGTGGACAAGACATTCACGACCTGCGGCCAAAGTGGAATGGCTTCTGCTTTGGCACCCGCCAACTGCTGACCAATACGTGAGATGCATCAGATTGCGGCCAACAGGGTAAAAGGGAGGTCTCATGTCCAGTGTTACAGCACAGGCCCCCTTGGCACTGACAGAGTTAGGAGAGGCAATGTTGGAAAGAGTGGAGTCACCCTTCCTCTTCCTGACAGATTCCTGTTTGGGAATCACAGCTGCCTTCAACACCCTTGCCCCAACCACCCTCCTCCAAGGAGCCATATATAATTTCCAGCATTTTCCTGTCCTAGGGGATAGGGAGGCAGACCGGAACATTGCCCCCAGCCTACATTACTGCTATCCCAGGGAAAATTGCAGGAGACATTTTTATGAAAGCGCCTTAACATCTAGGGGCTTTATGTCACCCCAGGGCCTATAAATGCATGACGGGCACCACTTCCAATGGTGGTACTCTGCAGTAGATTGTAGCTCAGGTATAGAAATCTACCAAACGGCACCGGATTTGTTTATTTGGGGGTCAGTCCCCTGGCAGTTGAGCCTCCTCACCGCCCAAGCGACCTCCAAGGAATGGAAAATGTATAGCAGTTATTGTGCATTTTTTCCTGTGTGCTCCCAGGTACTTTATGCCAGATCCCAGACACATATTTCCATAACAGTGGCGCCACTGGAAAGGGGACAGCCCCACCTTTTTAATGATGCCCATTCTCCTATGCATTCCTACCCGAGAATTGTGGCTGGGCAAGCGATCCCCAATCTGGAATCCACTAGCACAAGGGATTTGTTGTCGTGGGAGTAAACAGCCAGTACACTCTGGCAGAGGGGGCGTAACCTGCATGGGGTTATCAATTGAACAGTTTCCTTTTTCTGGGCAGGTCATTTGGGCTGCACCTTCCCCACACTTCCCCACTGGCATCCACAAAAAAGTGAAAATGGAATATTGCTACTACAATTGTATTTTAGTTTGCCGTGGTGTGAGTACTGCAAGTTGAAGTAATGTTTATATTCTTGTACGTTGTTTTATGGCGTTCTCTGGAGCTGAAGCATTTTAAGAAAAGATCCTAAATTCACCGCTTCCAGGATTTTTGCTGTTTCCATTACTTATGTCCACCACTCAGTTCCATTGCATTGAAAATATATGCTAATATCACACACAGCATTTCTCTGTGCATTACAGTTTCTACAAGCACCTCTGCATTGAACAACCTTGCACACAGTATCTGAGAAGTAAATCTTGTTGGATGCTTGATGCTTAGGCCTTAACTCCAGTAATAGAGGAGAGCTCGGATGCATGTTCTGCTACGAAGGCCGCATCTGAGGGAGAAGACCGTAGATAAGAATTTGGTAGTAATTTTTCAGTTAGTGGAGTTCAATTTGATGATAACTCCTCACAGTAATTCTATGGCAGGACCCGGAGGCGAGGATTATGCCTTACTTTCTTCACTTTATTTTTCACAGCAGCAAGAAAAAACATGTAAAACTACTTTTCCCATGAACACCAGGGAAAAAACAGAAAACTGAACAATAAGTCCTTGGTCAGTCTCTATGCACCGGCAGCAACCATCATGCCTTGCATCCACTTCCTCTTCCTCTTTCTTCGCTGCTCAGCAGCAAGTTAAGTGGTTTTTTGTCTTCTCTCCTGGGTTTTGGGGCCTTTCTGTGGGCAGCGCGTGGCTTTGTTGATAGCGCTGGTGTTTTGCGACCCCTACAGGTCCCCTTGCCATCGCGGGACGCTTTGCGCTCCTTACGCTATTTGCAGCCCCAGCAGAGAGCGGTGCGCTCCGAGCGCCGCTAGGGGGCAGTGCTCTCTCTGTGCTAGGCGCGCTATAATTCGCGTTTTTAAACGCGTTTTTTACTGCGTTTTTCTGCAGCTTCAGCGCTGTCCCTGGCTACCCGGTGCAGACACCCTGCGGGGTCGAAATTAGGTTCTCCCTCACACTGACGCCCCAAGTGGGTTGTATTTGGACCTTTGAACACCCTGACTGGGTCGTAATTGGCGCTGGTGCGCAGCGCTTGGGAACGCTTGACTGGGTAGCGCCCTGGTACACAGAGGGCTGTGCGTTCCCTGGGCTAGTCCCCAAATTTGTGCCTCCGTGCCACCATATCCTCTGGGTTGCCCAGATCCATATTGTACCCTCAGGGGTCTTGTCAATTGGCTGCGCTGTACCTCCCTCCTGTGGAGCCCAACTTACCTCATCATGCAGGGGGAGTCAGGCCAGTACCCAGAGGAAGACCCTCTGAATTATACCTCCTGGGAAGATGACTTTTACCAGGCGGTGGATGATTCCATCTATAAAGCAGTGGATCAAGCAATAGTGCCCCTAGAACAACGCCTGACGGCGCGTTTGGATGAGGCGTACGCGAAAATTGCGGCCCTCATTCCGGCGCCTACCCCGGTCTCGGATCCTTCCCTGTCAGCGGCCCCCCCCCGCCTAAGAAGGCTTGCATTGAGGGGATTGATCCAGTAGCCTTCGATAAGGTCAGGCACGCCTTTAAGGCGCTTGAGGAACCCCTACCCGTTACCGCCCAGCAGGTAGTTGTCTCACCTCCTACTCCACGTACTATGTCCCCAGAGCCACGGCAGGATGACGATTCTCCGGACTCGGAGGAGGAAGCCTGCTCTTCTAGGTCGTGGCTCCCGTCCCAGCCATCCACGTCCACGGGCCCTTCGGATATGTTGGATCCGGACGATATCGTCCACCCACGATCCTCCGAATGGGTCCCGGGGGACAAGGTGGCCTCGTATGTGGCGAACCTTCTCCGTAAACCGGTAGACAAAGACGCTCGCAGCCACCTTAGGGCGGAGTGTCCCAGACCTTCTCTGGAGGGAAAAGAGGCAATGACCCCGGACATTGACCCTAAGATGGCCACCTTTCTCGCTAAATTTGTCAAGGATCCCCGGAAGGGAATTGATCGGTCCTGGCGCACGTGCCAGGACAAACTGCTTGACGCAGTGAGCCCCATGACCAAAATCCTCGACATGGCAGAGGAGGCTAAGGTGTCAGGGGACGCCATTTCTCCGGAAATCTTGTCCAATTGGGCACAACGTGCCATAGTTTTCCTAGGCAACGCCAACTGCGCCCTCTCTACTGAGAAGAGGAGGTCACTGCTCATCAAAATCTACCCCAAGCTGGGTGACCTCGCCTCTTAGGAGGCAGGCGCTGTGGCGCAGGGCGGCTTATTTGGTGATCCTTTTATCAAGGAGCTTGGCAAATTCGTTGCTACGTTTACGTCACTGGACCGAGCCCAGTCAAATATCAAAAAGGTGTTTGCCCCTCGGGTTTTTGAAGGGGCCGGACGAGGCAGGGGCCGCTCGTTCGGTCGGGGTGCTCCCTCCGATAGAGGACAAGGCTCTGGACGCGGACACGGTCAGGAGCATAACTCCAGATACAATAACTTTTACCCCACCAGAGGTCAGAAATTCCGAGGACGTGGTGTCTATCGAGGCCAACGGCAAGGTGGAAGAGGTGAGTGTCCTGCCCTCTGCGAGTTTACGAGTAGGGGGTCGCCTGGCGCAGTTCTTCCCAGCATGGCTTTCCCTTACCAAGGACGCCTGGGTACTATAGACGGTTCAGGGCTTCCAAATGGAGTTCCATGGCCGTCCTCGGCAGCCCCAGCGTCCGCGCCCCATTGCATTTTCACAGCGCGATGCGGCATTGGTGAGCGATAAGGTTTCCGCCCTCCTTCACAAAGGGGCGATTTGCCGCGCGTGCGAGCACCCGGACAGCTTCCTCAGCAATATCTTCTTAGTCGACAAAGTAGATGGAGGCCGCCGTCCGGTTATCAATCTCAAGGAGTTCAACGAGTGGCTGGTTTACAGCCATTTCAAGATGGAGGGAATCCACCTCCTGCGGGATGTGCTGCGGCCAGCCGACTGGATGGCCAGGCTCGATTTGAAGGACGCCTACCTGGCGGTCCCGATTTTCCCTCCGCACCGTCGCTTCCTCCAATTCAAGTGGGACGGACAGGTGTACGAGTTCACCACGCTGCCCTTCGGGCTCTCTTCCGCGCCGTGGTGTTTCACAAAGGTGCTCCACCCCGCGGTAGAAGCCTTGCGGGCGCGCGGGGTCAGACTGATAGTGTACTTGGACGATATGCTTTTCATGGACCAGTGTCCAAGGCGCTTGACGGCCCAGTTGCAGTTTGCGGTGGACCTGTTGCAGGGTCTGGGATTTGTAATAAACGAGAAGAAATCCCTCCTGGTCCCAGCTCAGTGCGCAACCTTTCTCGGGTTCACCATAGACTCAGTCTCTGCATCCTTGAGCCTCCCCGCAAGGAAAATGTCCAAAATTCGTCACGAGTTGCGCCAGACCCTGGCGAAGTCAATGATCTTGTTGCGTCACCTAGCACGAATCGTGGGCCTGTTGTCATCTTCAATTCAGGTCATCTTCCCGGGGCCGCTTCACTACCGGGCGATGCAACGGTTGAAAGCGTACCACCTCAGGCAAGGTCTCACGTACTCACAGCTGATTCCGCTGTCAGCGGACGTGAGGGACGAAATGCGCTGGTGGCTGACGCACATGGAGGCCTGGAATGGTCGTGCCATATTTGGGTCCGCCCCCGACATTGTGATAGAGTCGGACAATAAGTCGCGCAGGTTGGGGGGCCAGGTGCGGGGACTTCTCCACAGGCGGCTCCTGGTCTGCCCTCGAGCAGTCTTTACATATCAACTGCTTGGAATTGCTGGCAGGTTCCTTTGCGGTCCAGTGCTGGACCAAGGAGCGAGTGCAGTCGTGTGTCCTTCTACGGATGGACAACGTGTCTGTGGTCCGATATATCAACCATCTGGGTGGCACCAGATCCAAGATGCTAGCGGATCTCGCGCGGGATTTTTGGCACTTTTGCCTGGATCATCAGGTCTCGGTCACGGCGGAGTATTTGCCGGGCCGTCAGAACGAGGATGCCAGCGTTTGGAAGCTGGATCTGGGGGTGTTTTCCCAATCGATGGACCGGTGGGGTCCGTTTTCAGTGGATCTGTTCGCCTCACGGCTGGACCATCAGTTGCCGAGATACTTCAGTTGGCGCCCGGACCCGTCGGCGGAGGCGACCAATGCGTTCCTCCAAGACTGGTCGAGCGAGCATGGCTATGAGTTCCCTCTGTTCTCGATGATCACGTGGGTGTCGGCGTTACTGCGCCGTCAATCAGCACAGGTGGTGATGATCACGCATTGTTGGAGGTCTCAAGTTTGGTTTGCGGTTCTTCTGGAACTTTCTTGGGATTTTCCAATCCTACTCCCCCACTCTCCTCACATTCTCCTGAACCCAGACGGGAATCCCCACAGGTTGGTTCAGGAAGGTTCACTGAGGCTGATGGCATGGCGGATCTCCGGCGTCGCTGGTCTCTCCCAGGCTTTCGGGAAAGGCAGAGGATCTGCTCTCTAAGGCATGGGCGGACAGCACCGCCAAAAGATACCAAAACAGGATGCGTGAGGTTACCGGACGGAGTGCTTCGCGCGAAGAAAGAGGAAGAGGAAGTGGATGCAAGGCATGATGGTTGCTGCCGGTCATAGAGACTGACAAAGGACTTATTGTTCAATTTCCTGTTTTTTCCCTGGTGTTCATGGGAAAAGTTATTTTACATGTTTTTTCTTGCTGCTGTGAGAAATAAAGTGAAGAAAGTAAGGCATAATCCTCGCCTCCGAGTCCTTAATAGAATTGGAACTTACCAGCACCATGGCTAGGCAAATTCTCATTCTTAAGAACAAGGGAATGCAACATAACAAGGCACTTAACATTTAATATTCCATATGGCTACTATACCTTCACTGACTCCAGTAGACAGGAACACATTGGTCATATTTGTTGCCAGCTTGGCACTTTCATACTCCATCAAAACAAAGCGACTGTTCCGTCCACCATATTGCAATTGCATTATAGCCACACACTGCAAACAGCAGTGGACAAAGTACCCTGTCTGCTAAACCTGAAGGGCCCTAGTCACTCTGGAAATTCTTTTTCGGGACACTCGGAATCTGTCCCAGAATTAGCATCCCAGTTTTCAAACATAGGCATGCTATGCTCTTAATGTCTCATGGATGGGTCACCAAGACATTATCGGACACCCCTCACCATACTACCACACAATGGAAATAGTTCGATTCATGGCACGGAGTTAGCTAAAGTAGCAAGAAATACACAATATCCTGAGCCTAAGCAGGCTGCTAAGGGGAGGTGTTAGGAACAGTTTTCCTCGTACAATATTAGTCACAGCTCTAAGTGAGATAGAGGAATGAAGAAATAGGTTAAGACTTGGCTAGACTAGTTTTCATATGGCTCTCATATAAATAAAAGGCAGATGGTCAAGGTACGAGTGACTCACAGATCACTGCACATCACTACTAAAACAGATCACACACCAAACACACTTCTTTCACACCAGGCCCGCAGATCACCCTGTAAATTGTGCACGCTTGTGTCACTTGTGCGCTATACAAATACTAGACAGAACAAAAGGAAGATCCCTAATGATGTGTGGGAATATCTGATGATGAAGTATACCATACTATGTGGTTGGGGTTTTTTTCTACACAATATTTAACCCATAGTCAAAAGAATAAAGTAAGACACAACAACAACGTGTCAAACGGTCATAATTGCACCACTAGTGGAATTTTGGTATCTGTAATGTACACGTTGGTTGTTAATTAGGAATGTTACACCATTTGTTCTTTTCACACTTCTAACTTCTATATTTATACTGGTAGGTATTTCTCTATGGCAGAGGAAGTTTGGCACTGCACCTAACTTCAGTCTGACCAGACCCAAGGAAAATCTAACAAAGACATTTCCGAAAACTAGTCATCCAGTGAGTCCACTGTGGAATGGCTAGCATGGATCGCACTAGATTTTCTTTTTAAGAGCAGCCCTTCAGACTTTGGCTAAATCACGATTTGTGCCCAAATAACTATCTTCAAAGTTGTGTATACCAATCAGTACCCCAAATGTTTACTCAACTTGGTGTTCTTACTGGCCCAGAGAAACATCAAATAACACTGTAGGACGGCCTCTCATACTTCTCTGGATGACTGATTCAGGGGCATGCACAAGGGCATCTCTCTGGAGAAGCCCATCTACGAGTCCTGAGCTGCTACCATAAACATGATACAATTTGAGCGCTATGGCAGTCACGATTTGACCTCATGTAGAGATTGTTGCAATGCAGATAACTTCATGTACTGGTGACAGATGGAACAGAAATATGCCAGGTATAGTATTATCTAATATTTTACTTTTAATTTTGCTGTAATTTGTGTAAGATGGTGTTTTTATGCAGGGTGCTAGCCCTGACTTCTGTCACATACTGACTTATAAAGATGCAACATTTTGTTTATATATATATATATATATACCATAAAACTGCCCAAAAATCCTTCTATTAAAAAACAGAAATTAAAAAGACATTTTGATTCACATAAAAGGACAGGAGTGTTACGTTTCACCTCGATCATTTTATCTTATCCTACACTCGGAAGCACCCCCTGGAGCAACAACTCCTTAACTTGGCAGCTCACGGCCTACGACCCCTTGACCTGAGGGCAGAACGCAAAGGGCCATTCACCCGTATGCCTACAGGCTACCTGAGATACAACAGACCTACGCTAAGAAGCACACTCACGAACAAGAGGTAGATTTGGATACTTTTCACCAACTGAAACGTGCATTCCTAGGTCCTAACACCCTGGAGTTAGTGGGTACATTCCCCCTTCCTCACCCCCTAAAACCCACCTTAAACCCATCGCCATTACCCACATCATCTACATTGGACGCCAACAATTTACCTGCTTCAGACAGGGTTATAGAACCAGATGGACCTTGGAGCCCCTCCGCGAACCTTATGCCATATGAAGTTGACAAGCCCACGCCGAGTATGGATCAGACATGCCTGACCTGGAGGACCTTCTACACCCCTGCTACTCTGATTGGGTCCTTGCTAACAAAGTCACCACATGTGTGGTGAAGAGATTGAGGTAATCCCTTGATTAGGAGGTCCACCATCGCCTCAAGGCGGAATGCCCCCGCCCGTCCTCGGTGGGTAAATTGGGTCTTACCTTAGAGATAGACCCCAGCACGGCGACGTTCCTCGCAAAATACATCTGAGACCCTAAGAAGGGCATAGATCGCTTTTGGCGGTCATGCCAGGACAAGCTCCTCGATATTTCAGATCCCTTTAACAAAATACTAGATTTGGCGGAGGATGTCAAGCCCTCCGGATCCCTTATTGTCCCAGAAGTCCCGTCCGGATGAGCACAGAGGGCCATAATTATTCTTGACAATGCCAACTGTGCCCTATCCACAGAGTGGAGAAGATCTTTGCTCATCAAGATCAATTCGAAGTTAGGGGATCTGGTCACCTCAGAGACTGGCCCAGTGGCATAGGGAGGCCTACCATCAGGACCTCAGTCTAGGGAAACTGAACCCTTCAGTGTTCTGTGTGCTTGAATCCAGATGGGGTTCTTTCTTGATGGATCTATTTGCGTCCTGGTTGGACCACCATGTGGCTGAATTCTCTAATTGGAGGTCCGATCTAATGGCACATGCGACGGATGCCTTCCAGCAGCAGTGGGAGACGGAGAAGTGATATGCATTCTAGTATTCTCCATGATAATGCTACTTTCCACCCAAGTCCGAAAACAGAGGGCAACCATGGTGGCATTCACCCCTTTTTGGAGGTCTCAAGTGTGGTTTCCAGCTCTGATGGAACTTTCTTGGTATTCTTCAATCCGTCTACGCCTGTTTCAAGCTCTCCTTCTGGTTCCCTCAGGGAATTCCCATCACCTAGTTCTGGAGGGTTCGCTGTGGCTTAAGGCATGGAGGATTACCGCATATGATGGAATGTCCTGGGAACCTTCGCTTCAGGCTGCAGACCTTCTCTTCAAGGAATGGGAAGGTAACACAGTTAAGAGATATTGATCTGCTTGGCCAAGGAGAATGTGTTATGTGTCATCAAAGACAATTGGATTCTGTGGGGACGGGAATTGTCAATGTCCTGAATTTCATGGCCACTTTGAGATCCGAAGGATTGACTTACAGAACAGTAAATACTCTTTGCTGAGCGATAACAGTTGGACAACCCGCCCCTCCCCCGATTGAGGGACTCACTGTGGGTAAACCTCCTTTGGTTCGGAAATTACTTCGAGGTATAGGTCTGTCCCTTCCTTTAGTGACACAACATTCAGTCCGGTGGGATGTGAATGTGGTTCTCAACATGCCTATTTCTTGGGCTAGTAATAAATACCTTTTTAGGAAACAACTGTCAACAAAACTGGCCTCCCTCCTATGTTTGATTTCCTGTAGATGTGCGTCCAATGTCAGAGAACTGGGCATCTCCAGAAAGGTATTAAATCCAGACGGAATCGCTTTTCAGATTTCAAGATGAACAAAAATCAATTCTCAAATAGTTTCCTGTCCAGCCTTTCCAGATTCTCCAAAACAATGTGTGGTGTGATGCATGAAAGCTTGCCAATCCATGACGGAAGAACTCCATCGTCCTGGAGAATGACAACAAGTTACAGATCTTAGAAAACTACACCAAGCGGTGTCTTTCCCTACAATCGCTAGATGGGTTAGACGGGCCATGCAAGAAGCAGGCATAGACACAACCACATTCTAGGCTCATTCTACCAGAGGAGCAATGGCCTATAAGGCCTTCTCCGTGAAGGCACCCTTGGAAGATAGCATTAACACAGCGGATTGGTCATCAGACTCAATGTCCATGTTTTTCTACATTAAACCAATTCCTTCTTTGGCAACCCTGGTGATGAATAAGCTTTGAACTAGCATAATCCTTTCCTCCGGTCCTGACAAAGAATATAACATTTCCTAGCTTACATAACAGAACATTTTCAATTCTATTAAGGATAAGGAGGCTAGGATTATCCCCCTCGGATTCCAGGACTGACCATTTCCCCAAGTAATGTACAAGATAGTCGTAATGGATGAAAGTAATATTGTTATGATTACATACCTGTGTAACATGTCACATAAACTGATTAGGTCTCGTCTACACAGCGCCTTCACTGTCTCTTCGAGACATGCTGCATTCAAGTATGGACTTTAAGCTCCGCCCATTTTTCACCTGTCTGTTCAATTGGCTCCTGTTACTGTCCTTTGAAAATGGTGGCTTTTAATTCGTTAAAATGCTTAGTAGTTCCTTCTTAGTACCTCCTTTTCTCCTGTTGTAACCTTCAACAAGGACTGCCCCTGTTACAAGTGTTGTTAATCTATATGTTTTAATTACAGCCTGTGAGCATTATTTTCTGAAATCACTTTCTCCTGCCTACTGTTTTAATCAGGAAAAGCTATCCTGCAAGGCTTTTTTTTTTTTTTTTTTTAAACAGTGCTGCACGCCTCATCTGCATTAATGGCAGCCGCGCCTTTCCTTTCTACTGGTGCTGGCAGGACACGCTCCCCTACCAGGTTTTTTGTGTTTTTTAACAAGCGCGGCACGGCTCATCTGCAATTATGGCAGCTGCGCCTTTCTTTTCTACTGTTGCTGGCAGGACACGCTTCCCACCACGCTTTTTGTGTTTTTTAAGAAGCGTGGCACGCCTTAGCTGCAATAATGGCAATCACGCCTTTCTTTTCTTATTTGCTACTCGCTAAACTTGATTTTGCCACTGCACACATTATAATTACATATTTGTATATCTTAAACAATGTCGGCAGCACACCTTTCCTTTCCTCTGTGCGGCTTGCCCAACGCCACAGTATGCTCTTCTAAACAGCGCAGTACACAGCACTTCTTCTACAATAATGGCAGATGTACCTTTGTCATCTGCTGGGCGGCGCGCCATGCTGCTAATAAAAACATAAAATATTGAAAAAACAGAGTTGGGCAAAGAAAGGCACGCAGCTCACCAACTTCCTTCTCTCCCTTTATAATGCCGGGCTGCAAGGGTGAAAGTTTACTTTTGCAGCTACTGGGTGTGTTTCTATTTAAACAAGCATTGGAAATGCAATAGGTCTCGCATTAGGAAAGTTTGAGCTATTGGTATAGTAAATGACACTTTTTTTATTTATGTGTTGGTTTTGAAAGTAGCAAAATTAATAGCTTTGTCAGTTACAATGTCAATAGTGTTAACTTTTGCAAATGTGACACCCATAGCATTTGTAATGCAATGTGTGTTGTATTTACGTGACTTAGATGTCTTGATATTACAAATAACAATGGCTTTTAATTTTGTAAATAATTAATACTTAAATAAAAGTTATTGTAATTTATAATGGCAATAGCTTAAACGTTTGAAAATAACTTTTGTGAAGATTATGTTCAGTGTATTTTATTGTGACGAAAATCCAGGAACATTGCATTTAAACCTACACACACACACAGAGCCACACACACACACACACACATATAGATGTGGTAGTGGTGGATCTGGGGGATATGGTGGTGGTGGATGTGGTGGTGGTGGTGATGGTGATGGTGGATGTGGTGGTGATGGTGGTGGATGAGGGGGTGGATGTGGTGGTGGATGTGGTGGTGGTGGTGGTGGAGGTGGTGGTGGTGGTGGAGGTGGAGGTGGTCGATGTGGTGGTGATGTGGTGGTTGTGGATGTGGTGGTTGTGGATGTGGTGAAAGTGGTGGTGGATGTGGTGGTGGAAGTGATGGTGGTGGGTGTGGTGGATGTGGTGGTGGTGGATGCGGTGGTGGATGAGGTGGTGGATGTGGTGGTGGATGCGGTGGTGGATGTGGTGGTGGATGTGGTGGTGGTGGTGGTGGATGTGGTGGTGGTGGATGAGGTGGTGGAGGTGGTGGTGGAAGTGGTGGATGTGGTGGTGGATGTGGTGGTGGATGTGGTGGTGGTGGTGGTGGGTGCGGTGGTGGTGGAAGTGGTGGATGTGGTGGTGGTGGATGTGGCGGTGGTGGATGTGGTGGTGGTGGAGGATGTGGAGGTCATGGTGGATGTGGTGGTGGATGTGGTGGTGATGGTGGATGGGGTGGTGATGGTGGATGTGGTGGTGATGGTGGATGTGGTGGTGGTGGATGCGGTAATGGTGGATGCCGTGGTGGTGGTAGTGGTGGATGGGGTGGTGGTTGTAGTGGATGTGGTGGTGGATGTAGTGGTGGTGGATGCGGTGGTGGTGGATGCGGTGGTGGTGGATGTGGTGGATGCGGTGGTGGTGGATGTGGTGGTGGATGTCATGGTGGATGTGGAGCTGATGGTGGATGTGGTGGTGGATGTGGTGGTGGATGTGATGGTGGATGTGATGGTGGATGTGGTGGTGGATGAGATGGTGGATGTGGTGGTGATGGTGGATGCGGTGGATGTGGTGGATGCGGTGGTGGTGGTGGATGGGATGGTGGTTGTGGTGGATGTCATGGTGGATGTGGAGGTGATGGTGGATGTGGTGGTGGATGTGATGGTGGTGGATGTGGTGGTGGTGGATGTGGTGGTGGTGGATGTGGTGGTGATGGATGTGGTGGTGGATGTGGCGGTGGTGGATGTGGCGGTGGTGGATGTACCGGTGGTGGATGTCATGTTGGATGTGGAGGTGATGGTGGATGTGGAGGTGATGGTGGATGTGGAGGTGATGGTGGATGTGGAGGTGATGGTGGATGTGGAGGTGATAGTGGATGTGGTGGTGGATGTGGTGGTGGATGTGGATGTGGTGGTGATGGTGGATGTGGTGGTGGATGTGGTGTTGGTGGATGCGGTGGATGTGATGATGGTGGATGCGTGGTGGTGGTGGATGCGGTGGTGGTGGTGGATGCGGTGGTGGTGGTGGATGCGGTGGTGGTAGTGGTAGTGGTGGATGGGGTGGTGGTTGTAGTGGATGTGGTGGTGGATGTAGTGGTGGGTGTGGTGGTGGTGGTGGATGCGGTGGTGGTGGATGCGGTGGTGGTGTATGTGGTGGTGGTGGATGTGGTGGTGGATGTGGTGGTGGATGTGGCGGTGGATGTCATGGTGGATGTGGTGGTGGATGTGATGGTGGCTGTGGTGGTGATGGTGGATGCGGTGGATGTGGTGGTGGTGGATGCGGTGGCGGTTGTGGTTGTGGTGGTGGATGCGGTGAATTTGGTGGTGGTGGTGGATGTGGTGATGGTGGATGCGGTGGTGGATGCGGTGGTGGTGGTAGTGGTGGTTGTAGTGGATGTGGTGGTGGATGTAGTGGTGGTGGGTGTGGTGGTGGTGGTGGTGGATGCAGTGGTGGTGGATGCGGTGGTGGTGGATGCGGTGGCGGTGGTGGTGGTGGATGTGGTGGTGGATGTCATGGGGGATGTGGAGGTGATGGTGGATGTGGAGGTGATGGTGGATGTGGTGGTGATGGTGGATGTGGTGCTGGATGCGGTGGTGGTGGATGCGGTGGTGGCGGTGGATGCGGTGGTCGTGGTGGATGGGGTGGTGGTTGTGGTGGATGTGGTGGTGGATGTAGTGGTGGTGGGTGTAGTGGTGGTGGGTGTGGTGGTGGTGGGTGTGGTGGTGGTGGGTGTGGTGGTGGTGGATGCGGTGGTGGTAGATGTGGTGGTGGATGTGGAGGTGATGGTGGATGTGGAGGTGATGGTGGATGTGGATGTGGAGGTGACGGTGGATGTGGTGGTGGATGTGGAGGTGGATGTGGAGGTGATGGTGGATGTGGTGGTGGTGGATGTGATGGTGGATGTGGTGGTGATGGTGGATGTGGTGATGGTGAATGCGGTGGTGGTGGTGGATGGGATGGTGGTTGTGGTGGTGGATGTAGTGGTGGTGGGTGTGGTGGATGTGGTGGTGGTGGGTGCACCTACACACACACACAGAGCCACATACACACACATATAGATGTGGTAGTGGTGGATCTGGGGGATATGGTGGTGGTGGATGTGGTAGTGGTGTTGATGGTGGATGTGGTGGTGATGGTGGTGGTGGATGAGGGGGTGGATGTGGTGGTGGATGTGGTGGTGGATGTGGTGGTGGTGGTGGTGGATGTGGAGGTGGTGGATGTGGTGGTGATGTGGTGGATGTGGTGGTGGTGGATGTGGTGGTTGTGGTGAAAGTGGTGGTGGATGTGGTGGTGGAAGTGATGGTGGTGGGTGTGGTGGATGCGGTGGTGGATGCGGTGGTGGATGAGGTGGTGGATGAGGTGGTGGTGGTGGATGTGATGGTGGATGTGGTGGTGATGGTGGATGTGGTGGTGGATGCGGTGGATGTGGTGGTGGTGGATGCGGTGGTGGTGGTGGATGGGGTGGTGATTGTGGTGGATATCATGGTGGATGTGGAGGTGATGGTGGATGTGGTGGTGATGGTGGATGTGGTGGTGATGATGGATGTGGTGGTGGATGTGGCAGTGGTGGATGTGGCGGTGGTGATGGATGTGGCGGTGGATGTCATGGTGGATGTGGAGGTGATGGTGGATGTGGTGGTGATGGTGGATGTGGTGGTGATGGTGGATGCGGTGGATGTGGTGGATGTGATGATGGTGGATGCGGTGGTGGTGGTGGATGTGATGATGGTGGATGCGGTGGTGGATGTGGTGGTGGTGGTGGATGGGGTGGTGGTTGTAGTGGATGTGATGGTGGATGTAGTGGTGGTGGGTGTGGTGGTGGATGCGGTGGTGGTGGATGCGGTGGTGGTGTATGTGGTGTATGTGGTGGTGGATGTGGCGGTGGATGTGACGGTGGATGTGGTGGTGGTGGTGGATGTGATGGTGGATGTGGTGGTGATGGTGGATGTGGTAGTGGATGCAGTGGTGGTGGATGCGGTGGGGGTGGTGGACGCGGTGGTGTATGGGGTGGTGAATGTGGTGGTGATGGTGGATGTGGTGGTGGATGTGGTGGTGGTGGATGCGGTGGATGTGATGATGGTGGATGTGGTGGTGGTGGTGGATGCGGGGGTGGTGGTAGTGGTGGATGGGGTGGATGGGGTGGTGGTTGTAGTGGATATAATGGTGGTGGGTGTGGTGGTGGTGGTGGATGCGGAGGTGGTGGATGTGGTGGTGGTGGATGTGGCGGTGGATGTGATGGTGGATGTTATGGTGGTGGATGTGGTGGTGATGGTGGATGTGGTGGTGGATGCGGTGGTGGTGGATGCGGTGGATGTGGTGGTGGTGGATGCGGTGGTGGATGGGGTGGTGGTTGTGGTGGATGTGGTGGTGATGGTGGATGTGGTGGTGGATGTGGTGGTGGATGTGGTGGTGGTGGATGTGGTGGTGGATGTGGTGGTGGTGGATGTGGTGGTGGTGGATGCGGTGGATGTGGTGATGGTGGATGCGGTGGTGGTGGTAGTGGTGGTTGTAGTGGATGTGGTGGTGGTTGTAGTGGTGGTGGGTGTGGTGGTGGATGCGGTGGTGGTGGATGTGGTGGTGGTGGATGTCATGGTGTATGTGGAGGTGATGGTGGATGTGGAGGTGATGGTGGACGCGGTGGTGTATGGGGTGGTGGCTGTGGTGGATGTGGTGGTGATGGTGGATGTGGTGGTGGATGTGGTGGTGGTGGATGCGGTGGATGTGATGATGGTGGATGCGGTGGTGGTGGTGGATGCGGTGGTGGTGGTAGTGGTGGATGGGGTGGATGGGGTGGTGGTTGTAGTGGTGGTGGGTGTGGTGGTGGTGGTGGATGCGGAGGTGGTGGAAGTGGTGGTGGTGGATGTGGCGGTGGATGTGATGGTGGATGTGATGGTGGTGGATGTGGTGGTGATGGTGGATGTGGTGGTGGATGCGGTGGATGTGGTGGTGGTGGATGCGGTGGTGGTGGTGGATGGGGTGGTGGTTGTGGTGGATGTGGTGGTGATGGTGGATGTGGTGGTGGATGTGGTGGTGGATGTGGTGGTGGTGGATGTGGTGGTGGATGTGGTGGTGGTGGATGCGGTGGATGTGGTGATGGTGGATGCGGTGGTGGTGGTAGTGGTGGTTGTAGTGGATGTGGTGGTGGTTGTAGTGGTGGTGGGTGTGGTGGTGGATGCGGTGGTGGTGGATGTGGTGGTGGTGGATGTGGTGGTGGTGGATGTCATGGTGGATGTGGAGGTGATGGTGGATGTGGAGGTGATGGTGGATGTGGTGGTGATGGTGGATGTGGTGGTGGATGCAGTGGTGGTGGATGCGGTGGATGTGGTGATGGTGGATGCGGTGGTGGCGGTGGATGCGGTGGTCGTGGTGGATGGTGTGGTGGTTGTGGTGGATGTAGTGGATGTAGTGGTGGTGGATGTAGTGGTGGTGGATGTAGTGGTGGTGGGTGTGGTGGTGGTGGATGCGGTGGTGGTGGATGCGGTGGTGGTGGATGTGGCGGTGGATGTCATGGTGGATGTGGAGGTGATGGTGGATGTGATGATGGATGTGGTGGTGGTGGATGTGATGGTGGATGTGGTGGTGATGGTGGATGTGGTGGTGGTGGATGCGGTGGATGTGGTGATGGTGGATGCGGTGGTGGTGGTGGATGGGGTGGTGGTGGTGGATGGGGTGGTGGTTGTGGTGGATGTGGGGGTGGATGTAGTGGTGGTGGTTGTGGTGGATGTGGTGGTGGTGGGTGCACCTACACACACACAGAGCCACACACACACACATATAGATGTGGTAGTGGTGGATCTGGGGGATATGGTGGTGGTGGATGTGGTAGTGGTGTTGATGGTGGATGTGGTGGTGATGGTGGTGGATGAGGTGGTGGATGTGGTGGTGGATGTGGTGGTGGATGTGGAGGTGGTGGATGTAGTTGTGATGTGGTGGATGTGGGGGTGGTGGAGTGGGGGTGGTGGATGTGGTGGTTGTGGTGGATGTGGTGGTGGATGTGGTGGTGGATGTGATGGTGTTGGGTGTGGTGGATGTGGTGGTGGTGGATGCGGTGGTGGATGAGGTGGTGGATGTGGTGGTGGTGGTGGCGGATGCGGTGGTGGATGTGGTGGTGGTGGTGGATGTGGTGGTGGTGGCAGGGGTGAAAGCTTCAAGAGTTTAGCGGAAACCGGATTAGGGTTAAAATACAATTTAGATTAAGGATGCTCTTCTGGGGACTCCTTGTGGTGATTCTAACCTCTGCAGTGATGCTATAAGCCTATATTCGGCATTTCTTCCACACGTCGAGCGGCTGTATTTTCCAGAAGGCACACGAGTCCCCTCCCACGTAGTTCCTACTGCCATCATTTTACACAACCAAGAGCTAGATTTCGAAACAAATATTCGGAATTGAATTGGTCCACTGACTACCATTAAAGTGGTTGATTTTGTAACAAAGAGAAACAAGCGGGCTGATGAAAAGTATAAAGATGTTCCCTTCCTAAGCAATTTCTTCGTTTGCATATGTGGTGGCTTGTTTGTGAATGTCAGTGCATGCCTTTTCACATCTTATGTACGATGCGTGCAGCAGCATGTTTTTTACCTGTGGGGGGAAGGAGGGCTCCAAATGCGAAGTGGGAGGGGGGAAGTAAATTAACTTAAAAACGCATGCCGCAGCGTGCAAAAGAAATACAGAGAGGGGGGAGCTCTTAATCCAAAGCAGGATAGAAAAAGAACTTCACAGAGCACACCATGGCCTGCTAAAGTTTGTTGCACTCTGCCATTGTAAAGTGAAAGCGTGCATACCGATTGGAGGCGAGATAAACGTGCTCTGCTCTTGAGGCAGTTTACTTGTGATGACCTTGCCATGGGGTAGGTTTTCGCGTCCTGCCTTTGTTGCACTCTGCCACTTTGTAAAGTGAAAGCACACATATGGGGGTCTTAATGCAAAGCCAGAGGTGAGGAAGCAAAACTCTGCCATTTGTAAAGTGAAAGCACTGCCATTGCTAGAGAGAAGGCTAGCATACGAAGTGGGGGGAGGAAGGGCTCCTAATGGGAAGTGGAGACGGGGAGAAATTGAGAAGAAAGCTGAGCAGGGAGGGTGTTATTGCGGCTATCTGCTTGCCCGAGGGGAGGAGAAATGCCGGCCTGAGGCAGAGCACACGCTGAGAAGCTTGTGGGAGGGGGGCTGGGCTGCCTTTGATGTGGTAATGCGAGGCAGGCAGGCAGGCGGCTGGTGGCATTGTGCATGCGCTTTTTAGGGCTTGCGCTTGCGCAATCACCTAAAAAGCACATGCACTGCATGCAATCGCCAGTGGAATCGCCAGTGGTGGTTAACCTCTGGATAAGCCACATTAGAGCTTCGCCAGCTATGCGCATTCGCACAGCAGGTGAGCCCTAAAAATGGCAAACAAACGCATGCTGAAGCTAGTAGCACACATGCCCACTAAGCTGGCTGCAAGTCGCTTACAGATGGAGGCTGGCAGGATGAGTTACAGTGCGAACTGAATCTCTATCCAGTAAAAGATTTAAGTAAATAACTTTCCATGCACCCCATTACTCTGATTGTTGAACTGTGGTCTGCTTCGTTCCAAGATGGCATCCTGGTGATCCTCATTGCGGAAACAAGTCAGTCCAATTTTTGTTGCGACATAGCTTCAGCTTGAAACATAATTTCTGGCTAAATGATTTCACTGACGTTTTGGTCTAGTTGGCAGTTTAATTACAGTGCATCATTTTCCCCACAAATGCCATCACATACATCCACTTCACTCCAAAACACAAAAGTTAACAAGGATTTGCAATCAAATAGGTCTTGCATTGCTGATAGTTTGAGCTACTTGGCG
The DNA here is from genome assembly GCF_964263255.1 of Lissotriton vulgaris. Taxonomy (NCBI): domain Eukaryota; kingdom Metazoa; phylum Chordata; class Amphibia; order Caudata; family Salamandridae; genus Lissotriton; species Lissotriton vulgaris. The sequence continues at coordinate 1,073,872,719 of NC_141689.1, read as the reverse complement.
TTGCATTATTATATGCAACACCAATAGCTCAAACTTTCAGTAATGCGAGAACTATTGCAATGCAAATGCTTGTTTTTCTTATGCCTTTAATGTTGGTATATGGTTTGTCAGCTTAAAGTGTTATGGATGATCTTCTGCATGCTGGGAACATGCGCTCAATATTGTTTCTTATTCACAGGAAATAATTAGAACAAACAGGAATAACGAATACCTGTCCGGTTGATTTTCACACAAAGAAAGAGGAGGAGTTAACAGGGACAAAGGACTATAAAGGGGACATGGATAACCTGATTGGATAGACTGTGTTGAACTTTTTTATCCCACAGTGTACTTGGGATTTGTAGTTTTACTAAGTTTGAAATGTCTGTTAAATAACGTGAAGAAAAGAACACAAAATCCTCACCTCTGTGTCCTTACTAGAATTGAAAGCTTTCTGTTATGAAAGCAAGGAAAGGTTATGTTCTTATGCATTTGTTCTCTTGAACAAGGAATCACCTTTCAGATAAGATGATTGTTCTTCACAGTTATTGACTATATCTCACATAGATTCGATACATTCAAGGGAATTCAGGGGATTTCCTTGTTACTGCCCAGCTTTTTTTGGCTCTTTTTTCAATTTATACTTCCGTCATCTCTGCTTCATGGCTGTTAAGCCAAAAAGGTCTTTCCCCTTCAGACTTGTGATTGCCATAGTAACTTTTTGTCAGCAAAGCGTGAGGGGGCGCGCCAGGATGATTCACAACCTATATTTGTTATTTTTTGTACTTTGAATTCCTGTATCCTGCTATTGACATGTATATTGCCTGACCTGTGGGTTGGAAAATAGTGGGGACCTGACTCTCTTTGTGGGTGTCACATCTGCTTTTTAAGTGAAAAGGCAGAGTTTAGGCCACTGCTTTTTTAAGGACTGTGGGACACTGTAGTGATATCCTGATTACTTACTGGTAAGGTCTTCCAGGTCATGGCCTCCCTTTCCCAAGGCCAGATCTCAGGCTGCTTGGCAGTGAAGAAATGTGTTACTTACCTGTAACTGCAGTTATCCAGTATTGGTATCTTTCATAGATTCACATGCCTAAATCATTCCCCGTCGTCGGGATGGGAGTCCCTCGTACATGAATAAAGTAATGTCCCATTAGACATACAGAGTAATAGGCCAAAGGCCTTACATTAGTAACATATCCAGGTCTTTTTGCAATAAGGACCAAACTCTAGAGAGCAACCAATCCGCTGCCACCACCCTCTGGAACCTTCCTGGAAGGAGCTCTAGTGCATCAGATTTTCGTAAACACAGTGCTATACAGAGGAACTACTGAGAGTACTAGGGGAGCCCTTCCAAGGGAGGCGGGTGGGTTGCATGTGAATCTATGAAAGATACCAATACTGGATAACTGCAGTTGCAGGTAAGTAATTCATTTCATATCCAGGAATAGGGTATCTTTCATAGATTCCCATGCATGAATCAGAGTATAAAGCAATGATAAGCACATTTCCTTTTGCATAAAGAGCATGAAACACTGGTAAACAAAAGCATACATATGCAAACATCACAACATTTAAATGCAAAGCAATAAGTTGCAAGTGTATCAAAAGATATAATAGTGATAAGGAAATGTGTGTGGAAAAATAAGAGGAAGGTTGGTGGGAAGGAAGGAAGCCTCACCTTTATCGAAATAGATGACGCAACACCGCCTGTCCCACTGCAGCATCCTTCGTGAGTTCTGTATCCAAACAGTAATGTTTGGTAAATGTATGTGGTGTCTTCCATGTTGCCACTCTGCAAATCTCTGTGATGGGCACACCTGCAAATAGTGTCGTAGAAGTAGAGACTGCCCTAGTGGAATGGGCACGTATCCGTGATTGTAAAGGCTGACCAGCCTGCTGGTGACAGAAGACAATAGCAGCAGAGATCCATCTGGAAATGCTTTGCTTTGTGAGAGGGAAAACCTTCCTGGGTAAACTGTAAGATACTGTAACGCCCTGAACGTCTCAGGATCGTTTAACAGGCACGATAATGAGGACGCAACCACTTGTGAAGGGTTAGTTATTTTAATGAAGGCAAAAATAATACAAAGAGTAAACAAAAGTTATAGTCACTGGAATCCTCCAGGCTAAGTACGTTACCAGCCCTCAGCACGGATGGTCCTAACCGTCCTCTGCATATACGCCGATCCCGGCGTATGCCAACAGAGGGCAGAAATGAAATGGCCGACAATGCCAATCGGTAGGCTGTGAGGGGCACGAAGAGTGTTGGGGAGAATCGAGGAGTCAGGGAAACACCCAGCCGGGGTCTCTACCTGAAGGGAGCAGCCGCTCAACCTCTTCCTCAGACTGCACCGGGACGCGGAGTCACCTCCTGGTGATGCGTCACCGATACCCCAATCAAAAGCAAGAAGACTGAACCGAGAGCAGCCGCTCGATCGATCCTGTGGACTTCCGAGTCTGTAACGCGGCAAACACCTCCTGGTGTGCGTTACAGCTGGCAGTCCCTGTATCTCTGGTCGGGCTGGGAGTTACGACTCCAACCAGCAAAAGCGCCACTGCGCTTTGACTCAGCCGAGTCAAAAAGCGAAGCTCAATGGTTGACCGGTAGAGCTTCCGGGTCCTTCACAGGTGACGATGGGGCAAGACACGGCCCAGGGAGTAACGACTCGACCTACCTCCGTTCTTGCCTTACTGGAGCACCACTCCGGAACACTGCTCTTCACGAAGCAGGTACGTCGGTGTAAACACAATATCCGACAGCGTTGTACCTCCCGGTTCCTCCCTTTATAGGGCGTGTTTTCCTTGAGTTATGTAACAGCTCTCCTGTTTACATAAGGGCGTGTTTTCCTTGAGTTATGTAACAGCTCTCCTGTTTACATAAGGGCGTGTTTTCCTTGAGTTATGTAACAGCTCTCCTGTTTACATAACCTCTCAACCGCTAAGCATCCTGGGAGATGTAGTCCGTTTTCGCTGGTTACCGTTTTCCTCCCCTTGCATGACAGGAATTCTTGACAGATACAAAAAGTTGGTTGAATTTGCAGAAAGTTTTTGTTCTGTCAAGGTAGAATTTAAGGCAGCATTTTAAATCCAGAGAATGGAGAGCTCTTTCTGCTGCCATTTGAGGATTCGGAAAGAATGTTTTTAAGACAATAGGCTCATTTAGGTGGAAGTCCGATGGTACTTTAGAAATAAATTTTGGATTAGTCCGAAGAATTATCCTGTAATTTTTTAATTGTAGAAAGGGATCTTGTATCGTGAAAGCGTGAATGTCTCTAACTCGCCTTGCAGATGCAAGAGCTAAAAGGAGCGCAGTCTTCCAAGATAGGAACTTTAGGTCAGCTCTGTGTATCGGCTCAAAAGGGTGCTTCATCAGCTGAGCAAGTACTGTGTTTAGTTGCCATGTTGGAAGTGGTGACTTTACAGGAGGGAAAGTCCGAAACAGACCTATAAGAAACTGTTTTATTAATCAGTTTGACCAAAGTGAAGGTCCAGTATAAGATCTCCTAAAACGGGATATTGCTGCCAGGTGAACTTTGATGGAAGCGTGGGGCGAGGCCAGAAGTAGCCAAATGAAGGAGATATGGTAATATCTCTTCTGGTGAGAATGTGAAAGGATGCACCTTAGACGATCTGCACCAGATACTGAATCTCTTCCATTTAAAGGAATAAGTCGGGCGCGGAATAGAACATCTCTGCATTCAGAGGAATGTTCAAATCTTGGAACTTGTGGAACTCAGGAGCCAGGCCAACAATTTGAGAGATGCTGGGTCCGGGTAATGGACTTGTCACTGGTTCATTGTGAGGAGGGATAGAAACAGCGGCAATGGAATTGGTGTTCGCAGGGAGTGGAGATGAAGCTCTGTGAACCAATGCTGGCGAGGCCATGCTGGGCTATTAGAATTAGTGTGCAAGGTTCTGACTTCATCTTCCTGAGAATCAGTGGAATCGGGAGAAAGGAGTAGGCGAATACGCCGAACCATGCTATTGAAAATGCATTCCCCAGAGATCCCTGTTGGGGATGCCAGCTTGTGAAGTGTTGGCATTTGGCGTTTTGAAGTGTGGCGAAAAGATCCAACGGGGGTTCGCCCCACAGAGAGAAGATGCCGTTGAGAGTGTGTTGGTTTAACTACCACTCGTGACAGGTGGTCTACATTCTGCTCAGTGAGTCTGCCAATGGGTTGTCTTTCCTGGAACGTACTCTGCTAGTAGAGAAACTTTGTTCTGAAGAGACCAGTTCCAGATTATTTGAATTCTTGAGCGATTGAGAGCGACCGACTCCCTCCCTGCTTGTTCAGATAGTGCATTGTTGTAGTATTGTCCATCCTGCATTGTTGTAGTATTGTCCATCCTGACAAGGACTTGCAAACCTTTTATTCTGGGAAGGAAAGCCACGAGCACTAGGTAGACAGTTCTGAGTTCAAGGAGGTTTATGTGAAGACCACTTCCCGCTGATCTGAAGCTCCTGAAGGAAGGCTCCCCAACCTTCCAGAGACGCATCCGTGGTTATAACTTGAGGAGATGCTGGAGTCAGAAAGGATAGGCCTTGAGACAAGATTGTGTGGCTGAATCCACCAGCTGAGAGCGGCGACCATCTGAGGTGTCACCTATATGGTGTCGTCGAAGGATACGCTGACTTGAATCCATTGTGCGGAGAGAGCCTCTTGAAGAGGACGCATGCGGAGACGACCGTATGGAACAAGGAGGATGCAGGAAGACATCATTCTGAGAAGGGATTTGAAGAGGCGCATTAAAAGAGACTTTCTCAAGCATACTCTTTCTGTCAATCGTAGGAGTTTTTGTTGCCGCTCCTGCAATGGATAAGCTTTTTTCAGGACTATATCTAGGACAGCTCCCAGAAATGTTATCCGCTGACAAGGCTGTAAAAGTGACTTGGCAGGGTTGAGGGTCAATCAATCAATCAATCAAAGACATTTATAGAGCGCACTACTTACCCGGAGGGTCTCAAGGCGCTTGGGGGGGGGGGGGGTGCTGCTACTGCTCGAACAGCCAGGTCTTGAGCTTCTTCCTGAAGGAGAGGTGGTCTTGGGTCAGGCGCAGGTCGGTCGGGAGGGAGTTCCAGGTCTTGGCGGCCAGGTAGGAGAAGGACCTTCCTCCTGTTGTCGTTCTTCGGATGCGGGGGACGGTTGCGAGGGCGTGACTGGCTGATCGGAGATGGCGTTTGGGAGCGTAGAAGTTGATGCGGTTGTTGAGGTAGCTCGGGCCTTGATCGTGTAGGGCTTTGTGTGCGTGGGTGAGGAGACGGAAGGCGATTATTTTGTTGACGGAGAGCCAATGCAGGTCTCTCAGATGTCCGGAGATGTGGCTGTGTCGTGGGATGTCGAGGATGAGTCTGGCTGAGGTGTTCTGGATCCGCTGGAGTCTCTTCTGGAGCTTGGCGGTGGTTCCGGCGTAGAGGGCGTTGCCGTAGTCCAGTCGGCTGGTGACGAGGGCCTGGGTGACCGTCTTCCTGGTCTCGGTGGGGATCCACCGGAAGATCTTCCGTAGCATGCGCAGGATGTTGAAGCACGACGAGGAGACGGCGTTGACTTGTCTGGTCATGGAGAGGGAGGAGTCCAGGATGAAGCCCAGGTTGCGTGCGTGGTCTGTCGGATTGGGTGCGGTGCCAAGGGCGGGGGGCCACCAGGAGTCGTCCCAGGCGGAGGGCGAGGAGCCCAGGATGAGGACTTCCGTCTTGTCTGAGTTCAGTTTCAGGCGGCTGGTCGTCATCCACTCGGCTACGTCTTTCATCCCTTCGTGAAGGTTGGCTCTGGCGGCGGCGGGGTCGTTGGTCAGGGAGAGGATCAGCTGGGTGTCGTCAGCGTAGGAGATGATGTTGAGGTTGTGTTGGCGTGCGATGGCCGCGAGGGGGCTCATGTAGACGTTGAAGAGGGTGGGGCTCAGCGAGGATCCTTGAGGGACGCCGCAGATGACTTCGGTGGCCTCTGACTTGTACGGTGGTAGACGGACTCTCTGTGTTCTTCCGTCGAGGAAGGAGATGATCCATTCCAGTGCCTTCTCCTGGATTCCGACGTTGCTGAGGCGCTGCACTAGGGTGCGGTGGCAGACAGTGTCGAATGCCGCGGAGAGGTCTAGGAGGATGAGGGCCGCTGTTTCTCCGTTGTCCATCAGGGCTCGGATGTCATCGGTGGCAGCGATGAGGGCGGTCTCGGTGCTGTGGTTGGCTCGGAAGCCAGACTGTGAGGGGTCGAGGGATCCATTCGTCTCGAGGAAGGCGGCCAGCTGTTTGTTGACGGTCTTCTCGATGACTTTGGCTGGAAACGGGAGGAGCGAGATGGGGCGGTAATTCTTGAGTTCGGTGGGGTCCGCTGTTGGTTTCTTTAGTAGAGCGATGAGTTCTACTCTTCTAATCTAATCTTCTGAAAAGTCGCAGACAGGCTTTGGAAGACCTTCTCGCGCTGTCGAGAGAGGGTGCCTTGACGAGCCAGTCGTCGAGATATGGAAAGATTTGGTGATGTTGTTGCCTGAGAAATGCAGCCACTGGCGAAAGGCATTTTGTGAAGATGTGTGGGGCTGACTTGAGCCCGAAAGGCATGACCCAGAATTAGTAATGTCTGCCCGCTACAGCGAACCTCAGAAACTTTTTGTGCCTTTTGTGCCTTTTGTGGATCGGAATAAGAAAGTAGGCATCCTGGAGACCCAAGGATGCCATGTAGTAGTTCGCATTGAGAAGCAGTAGGACTTCCTGGACAGTGACCATGCGAAATGATTGTTTTTTCAAGTATTTGTTTAGACTTCTCAAATCTAGGATTGGTCCCCATTTCTTTTCCTTCTTTCGAACCAAGGAGAACCGGGAGTAAAAACCTTGTCCTCTTTGATGGACAGGTACTCGTTCTATACCACTCTTTAGGTAGCATTGCTGATATTTCCATGAGTAAGAGGTGAAGATGCTTGTGATTCATATGTTGAGTAGGCGTTGGCGGTGGGGTTTGGACAAATTCCAGGGTATATCCGAACTGCACCAGTTGAAGAACCTAGCGATCCGTTGTGATTTGACTCCAATTGTAAAGATAGTGGTACATTTTTCCTCCCACTCTGGAAGACTGGCGGTAGAGAGAAGTCATTGACGTCACCCGGAATCCTTCTGCCGTCCGGCTTTTCCGCGAAAGGAAGACTTGTATGAAGTCTGCGCTTGTTGTCTCTACTGAAACTGAGGCCTGTATTGGTTAGAGGAGGAATATGAAGACCTATATTGTTGGTAGCCTCCTCTATTAGAGTATTGTCCTTTACCCCTTGAGCCACGAAAAGTGGTGTTTTTATATTGAAGGGTACCCAGGGCTCTGGCCGTATTCGTGTCTTTTTTAATACTTTGGAGGGCCTCATCAATATGGGTACCAAAAAGGAGTTGTCCGTCTTAAGGCATATCAAGGATTTTAGTTTGAATTTCAGGTCGGAATGTTGTTGCCTTAAGCCACCCTTGGCGCCGCAGAACTGCTACACCAGCCAGTTGACGGAAACCAGTTGATGCAATGTCCTTAGCGCTATCTATGATTTCAGAAGCCGACTTTTCACCTTCCAGAAGCACCTTCCTTACTTCGTCTTTAGATTCTTGTGGCAAGGACTCCAAGTATGGTGCAATATCTGACAACATTTGTCTATTGTAGCGTCCCAATAGCACCTGTGAGTTAGACGCTCGTACTGTTAGCGCTGACAAAGAGGAAAACCGTTTCCCAATATTGTCCAGGAGCCTGCCCTCTATATCCGGGGAGCTTAAAGTGGTACAGAAGGGTTTTTCGATCTGCGTTGCGCTGCCTGAGTAATCACTGAATCAGGCTTTGGATGCCTGTTAGAAATGGGATTTCTGGTTGGCTAAGGCTTGCGCCATAGCCAGGCAGAATCCACCACTCTAGTCAGGGCAAGGAAGTCGCCCGCCAAAGATAACCTATGCTCATCCCCTTGGTAGCTTGGCACGAGCAGTCAGGCCTATCTCAGGGGCGATGTGTAAAGCGTTTGCGTGCGCACCCAGCAACAACACCCAAGGCCCACCACAAAAGAAACTCCACACAAGGTTATATATAAAAATAGCCTTTGTATTATACCAAACACATTAGATAATAAACACACACTTTACACTGCGTCACTGGCACGGGCGGAATTTACAGGAGATTATATACACAGGACCACTGTCAGGAATAAGCACTAGGTAGAACTAGCACTTTGTAGAAATAGCACTTTGTAGGAATAGCACTCATAACATAGAATAATTGTAGCACAAAATAGCAAATGTCGCACACAACCAGTAACTTCTGGTAGAAGGTAGGAAGAGGCTACTCAATCCTAAACACCGTAGGCAAATATCACGCAGGGAACCATGAACTCACTAGCATAACCTATACTAGGAAAAACAACCTACTAAGCCTATAAATACATTTAGAGGTATAGGCATAAAAGACTTTACACATGATGCAGAAATCACATTAGGCAGGTAATCACATTTGCGCCAAAAATCACATAACTGACCCCAGGCCAACTTGGCCTCTCAGGGGCTCACAGGTCCAATCTCCATTATGTCTGAGCTGGCTACGCAGGCAGCCAAAGAGGAATGTGCAAGGGTTCCTGGAAAAAGAAGCAGCTGCCCACTAAGTCCTGGGCAGCTGTGAAACTGCGTATGGGCACCAGCGTGCCTTCTGAGCCTCCTCTGGGCTTCTAAATAACCAATAGTGCACAAAACAACGTGGGAGCCTTGCAGGCTCTATGAACTACAAACTGTGCCCTCAGGAGCATCGTGGACTCGAGACAAATGCTGCCACTCTGGGGGGAGCGGCCCGCTGCAAACCGGGGCCGCTCTACCCTCCGAAATACCCCCAATGTGCGAGAAGCCTCGTGGGCTCTGTATCAAGAATGTGCCCTAGGGGCCTCGTGGGCTCTCAATTAGAGGGGGGTGGCCCGCTGCCTTCCGGGCCCGCTCCACCAGCTAAAGAAATGCCCACAACGTTGGAGCCTCTTGAGCCCTGAAACAAAATGGGGCCTTGGGATCTCATGGGCTTTAAAAGCAGCTGCCCCCGAGGTTGGAATTAACATTGGAGCGGCCTGCTGCCTCCCGGGGCCGCTCTAACAAAGAAAAATGCCCCCAAAGTCAAAGTCCCGCTCTGGGACTCCCACCAAGACAATGGGGCCCATCGCGACGACAGCACCCACAGGAGGGGAGGGGCGGGCACCGGCAATGTGCCCCAACGCCCTACTCTTCAACAATGAACACCGGAGCCCCACTCACCGGCTCTGCAGGACTCCTCTGGCCGGTCCCACACTCTGGGCCTTTTCTCCTAGGCACTACGGGGCTCTCCTCACACCCGAGAGCCCCGGCAGCCGTTCTCCTTCCCCGGAGGCACTCCAGGGTTCTTTTTCGGGCGCACCTCTCTCGGTGGGCCACAAGAGCGCGGGGCGGGCTCCCGTCCGCTTCCTGGTTCTTTCCGCTCCCTCCACCAATCACAGCGCGGTGCTGGGTCCATTCCCAGCACGGCGCTGGTCGAGACGTCGCTGGGCTGTCCCGGAGGTTCCCGGGCCGGCAGTGACCTCGCTAGGACAATACGGGGTGGGCACCCGTCCAAAGGAAAAGGTCCCTGGCGGGGTGGGCACCCGCTAGGGACATCCAACGGGGCAAATATGCGGCAGGCAGCGCGGGTGGGCACCCGCGCTGTAGACAGCCACAATCACAGGGGAAACTTCACACCGGGAGCTCCCTTGTGCAGACACTCCTAACTCGGCGCTGCAGTTAGGAGGGTGAGCGCAGCAGCTCCTCTCAGTCCCTAAATCCTGTGTTCCTCACGAGGGCAAAATCAAGCGCTCCCAGGCGCTGTAGGCAAAAGGAAGTCCAGGAAAGTCTTTTAGGAGGTGGGGGGCAAAGGCTGGGCCCAGGGGCCAGCTCACAGGGCCCTCCAGGCAGGGAGGCAGTCCCCAGTGGCGGTCCTCCTGGCACCCAGGAGCAGCGGGTCAGGAAGAGAGAACCTTTTTCAAGGGGTCACAGCCCCTTTTTCTACACATAAATCTTTTGTCTAGGCTGCAGGGTTAAGGGAAAAACCAGACGCAGCTGCTTTGGGAGCACTCTGTTGTGCTCAGGCCCTCTCCCCATTCACTGGACAGGCTAGGGACATCAGACACACCACAGGGGGCGGAGCCAGCTTTGTGTAGGGAAGGCCCAGCCCTATTCAGGTCCTAGGTGCACTCCTCCCACCCATCTGGATATAAATCTCCCTATTCACCACCGGGGCAGACCCATCCTGACTCCTGGAGCCAGGCTCACCAGCCAGCTCCAGCCAATCACAAGCCAGACAGTCACTTCACATTTACTACACAGACATGCCAACTTCTAGAAGTGGCACTTCCACACTAGACACATTAACGCTGCACACATCATCGCGCAGCATTCAATCTCACGAGTCCACACATACCAAACTCGAGCCTGCAATACCCAGGCATCAGGAACTATCATGGACACTTACATTCCCCATGCATTCCTATGGGAGGGCAGGCCAACCTCACCACAAGCACGCACTTTACCCTGGGACACAGTGGTAAAGTGCGCAGAAGCCAAAAATCACTATCAACTAGTTCAATCAAGGAGCAGTTGTGATGGACGATCCTATAGTCTGGAGGCTCTATCAAAACAGGCACTCCCTTTTATGCCCACAGGGGAGCTTATAGGAGTAGAGGATGGCCATCATGGTACTGGGTATAAACTAGTGAGTTGGAATATCGCTGGTTGGTGAAAAATGGAAGAGACCCTTGGTTGGAGGGAGTCTGTTATTAATCTTATTAATTACGACATACTCTGTCTCCTAGAGACGTGGTCCACGGTAGAGGTACATTTTAATGGATATGTGTCTTATAATTGTTTGGCGTAGGAATCAACCATGGGTAGGGCCAAAGGTGGGCTGGTGATTTTATTGTCTGTGAACTTTCCGGCTCGAGTTAAATCCCATACAGTCATTGGATTCCATTCAAAAGTGCTTTGGTTGCAGCAAAGTGGGGGTCGAAACATTTTGCTAATTAATCATTATAATAATGTGTTTGACTCCTCTTGCTCCACTGTGGTTAATGAACTCGAGACTGCAGTTGAAAAAATTTGTAGGGCCACCCCTGTCCCTTTTGATATCATTTTGGGGGGGGGGGGGGGGGGGGGGGGATTTCAATATCTCTACATGTCCCTTCTCCTTTATGAATGTCCGTGGTTTTGATGGGGCTAGAGGGGAGAACCGGGCTCACTTTGTTCACAACCCATATGGAGAGTCTCTTAATTTACTTATGCTTAAATTAGATCTTTTAATTTATCAGCCGGCAAACGATAGCTAGGGCAACCCTGTCCCTACTTTTGTAGGGAGGAATTCAGCCTCTGTCATTGATTATCTGTTGGTCTCGGTAAATATCAGCCTACTCTGTGCTACTCCGGTAATTGTCGATTTGGCCTTGAGTGACCATAACGGCATTACTATGTTTACGTCCATTTGGGGGAGGAAGGCTCAAGCCGCCCGAAGGACTGTTGCCGAAATAATTCCATGTAGGCAGAACGGCATCAGGATTAAATGGTGCGGGGATAATTCAGAGAAGTTGCTGACCAAAATCGTGGCAGCTAGTCTTCAGGAGTTGCAGCGCTGTCTAGATGTTAATACAGGTGCATTATGTATTCTTGCCGACTTTGAGAAACTAAATGAAATAATTAAAAGGACTCTAACTATCACCAAGGCCAGTAGTACTAGGGTGAATGTAGGCTGGTTTGACGGGGCCTGTACGAAGTCCTTACGAGAATTAAAGAAAGCCCTCTCAAGCTGTCCGAGGGATAGGGAAGCCGTTAAATCCCTTAGGGCAACCTATAAAAACCATTTGAAATTCAGGAAGCAAGAGTTAAGGCAGGAAGCTTGGGACAATCTTTCGAAAGCGGCAGAGCACCAAGACAGCAAGCTTTTCTGGAATATTGTAAATAGCCCCTTCCTTCAGAAAGAAGAATTCCCCGTATTATCCGCCCATGTCAGTGAGGAAAGCTGGGTTCTGCACTTCACTGGTATTTTTATCCCGGGGGGGGGAGAGATTCCACATGTTCTAGGGCTGTAGTCCTCGGCCCAAAATTACCCCTTAATATTACAACACTAGAGGTAGATAATGCTATCCGGAATAGCAAGGGAGGGAAGGCCCCCGGGCCCGACGGGGTGCCGGTCGACTTGTACAAAGCGGATTTACTTTTATGGGGCCCTCTTTTGACCCAGGTTTTTAATGCGGCAGTTAAGGAAAGCACCCCACCAACTTGGGGTGAGTCCATCATTTTACCAATTTACAAGAAGGGAGACAGGGGCGAGGCTAAGAACTATTGCCCTATCTCCCTTCTAGACTCATCCCTGAAAATAATGAGCAGGGTGTTTTTGTTACGACTGGAGGAGTGGGCAGAGATTAATGGTATCCTTGCGGACTCCCAATTCGGGTTCCACAAGGGCCTCGGTACCATCGAGCAGTGTATTAACCTAGACTTAATTATTGGTAAATACACTCGAGCCAAGCAGGGCTCGTTATTCCTCTGTTTTGCGGACCTCCCCAGCGCATTCGATCTGGTGGACCATGCTCTATTGTGGACCACATTATTAGATCTGGGCGCACCTGCTGCAATTATTTATTTTTTGGCCAGATTGTATAGTAAGCTGTCGGCCCAGATCCGATTTGGCCCAGCTGGTGAATGCACTAATAACATCAAGGTCAAATCAGGTATCAGGCAAGGCTGCGTCCTTGCCCCACTCCTTTTCTCCCTTTTTATTAATGCCATGGATTCTGAGTTCAAATTGATAAATGCTGATGCACCGCTTGTTGTGGGCCAAGCGATCCCCGTACTGCTCTACGCAGACGATACAGTTCTATTATCTAGAACACCGGTCGGTCTGCTGAGATTAATGGACAGATTTTTTGATTTTATCAAGGGGAGGAAACTAAAAATTAATAACTCGAAAACTTTTATCATGGCCTGTGGGAAGAAGATAAGGAAGTTAAGATCATTCAAGTTTGAGGACCAAAAAATTGAAGTGGTGGAGAAATTCTGTTACTTAGGCATCACTTTTAGTAGCAGTGGCACGTGGGCACAGGAGATACTTAATATTAAGGCTAAGAAGGGCAAGGGTGCTTTTGGTGTTTTTAAATTTGCTTCTAAATTAGGAAGTCGCCGTATACATGACATGTTGTATGTTTATCGTCATAGTGTGCTCCAGTGGCACTTTATGGTTCGGGTGTATTGAGACATTGCCGCCATGGGGACTTGCAAGTGGCGGAAAATGACTTTTTAAAGAGGCTTCTCTGTCCCCCAACCTCAGCCTCTAATGAGCTGGTTCATCATGAAGTTGGGTTGGAATTTTTGACTGATCTCATAGGATTGAGACCACTATTGACCTGGAGATCTATCTGGGCCAAGGAAGAAACTGGTTTCACCAGGAGAATCATTAATGACTGCATCCGCTTGGATAAATATAGTCTGATCCCATGGCTCAAATACGTTATATCATCATTTAGAGACGTATTTGATATGGATGTTTTTGTGGACCCAGCTAGTGCCACCGACATTTCAAAACCGGAGCTTAAACAGGTCTATTTGGGGGTTAAAGCAAAATTGCGTAGTGAAGCCAGCTGCCTGTTTGTAACACACCAATTTTACCATTCTAACAACGTGGCAAGCTATGGCTTTTCAAAGTATTTAAAAGTGGTCACTAAGCAATCTCACCAGTATGTCCTTACTAGACTAAGACTAGGTATTGTTCATAGTCTGGTGGCTTTCCCTCTGACAAAAAAGCATACGCCAATCCCCCGTCCATGTGACGGGACTTCGAACCAGAGCACTGCGCACTTTTTGCTCATTTGTCCTTTGAATCTGCATCTCCGTATTGCCTACCTTAAACAGCTTTTTAAAACATATTCTGTGTCAACTGTTGCAACTGCCATGAGGTTCTTATTTGCACTTGATGTACCGGATGTGTGTTTTTTCACAGCGACATTTATTTTGAAATCCGTGTCCGCTAGGAAAAGTATGAACTTTACGACCCAAATGTGAATGTACCACTTCTCTTAAATCAGTTGCTATTGTTCATTTGATACCCCTCTCTTTTAGTGATTGTAATGAATTTTTTATTTTTTATTTTATAGCTGTTATGTAATACTGATATATTTCTCTGTGTGCTTTTATGATTGTTTTTTTAAATGATCGAATAAAGCTTTTTGATTGATTGACACTAGCAACTAAAAGCAAACACTTTAGGGGTGAAACTGCCAGAAGGACCAAGTCCAACAATGCCCAATGAGACAGGCTGGAGCGTCGTCCGGAGCCCTGTATTTCTTGTCCAATCTTGGCAGAACTGGAGGAACTGTAGAGGGATTTTGCATGATCTTGATGCCTTGATCCCAAATATAGTCTATGATGGGCATAGACCTAACAGACATCTTTATAAGGTTCCTTGAAATCGCAAAGGAAACAGTCTTGTTGGTGAGAGGGCATTGGTAGTTTGCATCGTTGGGCTGCTCTTTCCAGGAGATTATGGAAACCTCCTATATCTTCAGGAGAAGGAGGAGGAGGTAAAGGAGAGGCGGGAAGAGGGATAATGTAGTCATCCCATTCGCCTGAAGCTCCCCCTCTTCCTGTCCTTCATCCTTATTGTCCGTAGATGGAAGGGGTGGCACCGGCACCTCAATAGGAATCGGTGGTGGAGGTGGAACGTGCACTTTCTGTGGCGGTGATAACACTGGAGCAGGAGACGGCGCAGAGGTAGCAAACTTCTTTCTGTAGTCAGAGATCATAAATTGCAGATCAGAGACCAAGGCTGAAGGAAGACAAATCATCTGTGGTTGCTGCTGATGAGTGTCCTCATGAAAATACTCCTGCTCATCCATCTCTTGATCGTCATAATCAGAATCTTCCTGATACTTAACATTAAGTTCGGAGGGACTTCTTGCAGCCCTAAACATGCTGTCCTCATCTGAATCCTCCTCCTCATCCAAAAGGTGCAAGGGTGGCAAAGGTTCAACCCTACTGGGTGATGTAAGAGAAGGCAACAGCCTCAGTTTTGTAATTTTATGATGAAAACATGTAATTTTTAGTCCGGACGTAGGTGTCGTCGACAAGGAAGTCGTTGGTATAGAAGTCCTCGACGAGGAATCGTCGATGATTGTAACAGATGCTGCTGTCGACGTGGGACTTTGTCGTCAAAGCGGTCGTCGACGGGATGGTCATCGACGGTACACTCTTCGTCGACGACGATGCACTCATCATTGAGCAAGTCCTCAACGCTGCCGTCGACGCTGTCGTAGTCGTCGATATCTTGATCGTCGACGACAAAGGGGTACGTGCCCTCCTTGAAGACGTCGTTGACGAAAGAAACGCGACGAGACGGATAGTGTCAAACTCGAAGACGAAGTCACTCCAATAGCAATCTGTGGAGATTTTGTCGTCAATGCCATTGTCGACGAGGTGGTCGTCGACTGGGCTGAGGAAGGCTTTATGAAAGGGTGCTTCACCCTCGGGGGTGGAGTTAGTGGGTCTGGAGCTGGCTTCTTTGACCCTGGAAGGGGGGGGAAGACTCTTTTGCAGGCAAATCTTTAAGCTTTGGACCCTCTGAAGACTGTTTTTGAGTCTTCTTTTGAGGTTGCTGCATAGAAGTTCCTGGAGAAACTTCTCTGGGCCTCTTCTGAGGAGTTTTTGAAGAAGATTTTGATGATGCTTCACTCCCCTCAGAGGACAAGGGGTCTTCTTTGTCCTTAAGTCTCTGCAGCCAAGTCAAAAGCCTTCCCTCACGATCTTTTAAAGTTTTTGTAGAAAAAGTCCAACATACCTTGCAGTCTTTTTGAAAGTCTCACATGGCCTAAAAAGGCCTTTTTTAGGGGTATCCGACATGAAGACAGTAAAGACTTCACTCAGATAGAGAAATATCAGAAGAAAATACATTAAATCCAATGATACTAAAAGAACCTGAGCAGAGTTCAGTGGAGACTCCCTTAGCACGACGTGCAGTAGAAAATCTGAGGGACTAGAACTCCTTCCAGGAAGGTTCCAGAGGGTGGTGGCAGCTGTTTGGTTACTCTCTAGACTTTGGTCCTTATTGTAAAAGGACCTGGATAGGTTACTAATGTGAGGCCTTTGGCCTATTACTCTGTATGTCTAATGGGACATTACTTTATTTATGTACCGGGGACTCCCATCCCGACAACGGGGAATGATTCAAGCATGTGAATCTATGAAAGATACCCTAATACTGGATAACTTGTTGTTTTGTGAGTTGAGGTTCTCATAGAAACAGAAGATGAGGGGCCAACATTAAAATAAAATAAAAGAAATACATTTTAGGGAGAATGTTTTTGGATGTGCTGTAAGCCAAGACACTTTGTTTTTAATAAATAAATATACATACATGTAAATTATTAGAGACTTTCAGTTTGCCCTCTACATCCATTAGTCTACTGTTGTGTCACTCACCCTTTGCTTCCATCCACTACAGCATGAGTGGCAGAAGAGGGCATTTGTGAGTGTTTGTGTCGATGTGTGTGTGTGTGTTGTGTTTGTGTGTGTGTGTCGTGTTTGTTGGTATGTCGTGTATGTGTGTGTGTTTCTACCCAGCTTGTTTCTATACAATGTGTGCCTTCATTAAATAAATAAAAAATAAGTATTAGCAAAGCCAAGCATTCAGCAGCCAGTGCCAGACCTTTTGGCTTTGCCAATGCTTGTTTACTTATCGAAGGGGGTGTAAGTGGACTGCCTACCTCATGAGAATGCACTCACCTCATATTGTATGGCATGTAAAAAGAAAAGACTTGGGGTAATGAAGACTACTAGTAAGTAATAGGAACATTTGCCATACTTATTATTAAGTTTAGCTACCATTGTTCCACGCTTGTGGCTTTGATAACTAGCTAATTCTTCATTTACCCACACTAATAAGTTCTATATCCTTGTTTTTTCCTTTAAAATAATCACTTCTTTTCTGTTCTTCTAAGCCTACTTTGTCCTGCCAACAACAGACTTGGCAGCTCTCTTGATTGACTATGGAAGCAACCCTATTGTGTTTCCAACCTTATAGCCTGCCACATCAACATTAGGAAAAAGCAATGCTGATGGGTGGAATGCTATGCTAGAATTAATGACAGACATTAGTAATTAGTCTGGATCACGTTTTGGGCAAGACAGCTCTTTCTTGAGTAGGATTAGGAATGATTTGAACAGGGCTTGGCTCGCTCTGCAGTAGAAGAGTGAGCAGAAAAATTATGTACTGGAATGTGACTCCAGTAATTACCAAAAGGTAGGAATAACTCAAGCATTCCACCCACCATTTTTTTGTCTTTCTTACAACTTCGATATGGGCTAACGATTTAGTGTACATAAAAGCAACATTTTCTAATTCTAGATTAGGGTAACGACCCCAGATAATTTCGCATCTCTAAAGAGCTGACACTTCTTGTTCAGAGAATCTTCACCCTAGTTTTTAGTGCAGTTTACAGAAACCTGGAATTAATGCATGCAGTACTTCCAATCCTGCACCTTATTTATTTTGAGAGTTTTATGTAGCGCTAGCTAGACCCTAAGGTTTCAGAGCGCTTCAAACAGTAAACGTTCACATCAGAGATAAAAAGTCTATCCAAAGCATCTGAGCCAGAGCGCTTTACAACAATAAATGTTTACAACATAGATAACAAGTCTAGTAGGCATTTATTATAGCGCTAGCTAGGTACACCAGGGGATTCACAAAAGTCACAGTTGAAGAACACAGAATCAAGTGGCCACAAAGTCACACAAGTAAAACACAAGGGTGCATCGAAGATTGGCATCGGGAGAGAACAGGAGACTGAAAGAGTCATCTGTATGTCCTAAAGGAACCCGCCAAAGAAGGAAACGTAGAACAGCTTGTGCGTGTGTTGAAGAAGTTGTTAAGGAATTGTGGACATTGTCTGTTAAAAAAACAACAAGGATACAACAGATAGACATCTACGCAGCAAGCACATTAGTATTATTATTATTTTGAGTTCCACACAGCGCCAATCAGAGAGCACCCACATGCCACCCGGCACAGATCATGCCAAAACTCCCCCACAAACCCTTCCAAAAACAAAAACTTTCCAAAAACACCCTGTCAGCCTCAAAGCTCTTTCCCCATGCCCAGTCTCCCACCCTGACTCACAAGCGTCCCAGCCTCCCCAGTCTCTGAGATGGCCATGCCCCACCAAAATCCCGGAACCGTCACGTTGCCCCACCTTCACCAGAACCGCCGCCCACCCTCCCTCGATATACATGTGGGAAAATGCCCCTCCCCCCCTGAAACGGCAACCACAAATCCCTGCCTGGCAACCAACGCTGCCCGACCGAGAGTGCACTGGTTACCCGCCAACCAGGTCCCCAGTGCCACCAGAGCTCCCCCTGAAAACTACACAACCACTCCACCAACCGACCGACAAAACCCCCAGAACCCCCTGCAAGTTCCCAGCAAACGGCATCCTGGCACTGAGGGCCCAAGGCACCAATGAGATGAGAGTCCAAGGGACACAGCACAAACCCCACCACCCTAAGGGACCCCCCCACCAAGCACAAGTGCAACAGCCACCGCAGGACGCGTGTCCCGGTGCAGACAAAAGTGAAAACACGACATGCCACACATCCCTGCCCACCATGCCCCCCACCTCTGTGCACGACACTCGCAAGCCACTCCCACAGCAGGCCCGACAGCCCCAAGACATGGTGCCCAGCACCACATGCATGGGCACACCTGCACGAGTGGGCATACCCACACAAGCAGACACGCCCGCGCTGACCAGCTCTACGACCATCAGTGCAAGTGACCAGGAAAGCCAACCAAAACATGCACTGGACACTGGTGAAAACAAGCTTCCCAGGCACAGGAAGGCCCACACAAAAAAGGGATGCCTGGTACCAAACATCCCATCCTGACAATACCATACTAAGGCCAGCATGGACCCATGAAAAACACCCCAAGGGAGCACACTTAGGGGCACACCCCACCTTAAAAACCAACCAACCCTTGGTGTGCCCATCATCCAGACTTTGCCAGGCTGCCAGACGAGACAAGCATCTGACCTCCCTGGAGGTAATGAACAACAGCCCACAGTGGAAAAGGGTGCAACACCCCCCTCACAGGACGACCCGCCGAACAAACTCCCTGGGCTGACGAGCTCCAAAGGAGTAGCCCCAGGAACTAGAATCCAGCTCCTCCCACAGGAGAGGAAGCCCTTTTTCAACTAACTCACCAACCACAACACCAACACTGCACCATAAAGTTCAGTGGACATATTGAGTTTTTACTGATCTGGAATCTCATGTCACCAGAACCTCGAAGTTCTTTAACCCTTGTCCGCCAAGCTGCAACTTTCGCAGCTCAACAGTGTCCCATCTTGAGCAGTTATGCCCTTTTCTTAACTCTATTCTTCAATGCAAGTCTCTGCCACGAAACTTCTTCAGCCCAAGGTCAGCCATGCCATCATCACCCTCATTTTTGAAAAGGCTCAACGACATACCCATCCTGAACCACCCACATACAGCCACAACCTTTTAAACAGTAGTCACTGCAAACTCTCATCCCAGGCTGCATTTCCCTAAGAGACAATCAATATGGCTCCTGTTCCATATTGCAAACAAGAAATGCACCTATGTTGCTAAAACGGTCTAGTCAGCCATCAATCGGACAATAATGAATTCATCTCTTGTCACTTGTCTTATCAATGACCATATAAACGATTCACTTCAAAGCCTATGCCTGATTGCACATAGTTTTAAAAGTTAGAATACTGGTACCACCTATATGCTCACAACACCCAGCTACAACTCAAAGTTCAGAACAGTGTTCTTATAGTTGCCACAATTGCTTACTACTCTTAGAAATCTGGTACCAGCTGATTTATAGCGGACTTTGAATGTTTCAAAGACAAAAGATCATATATTGACAGATCCTGGGGATCTGAGCAACCTAACGTTTAAGTAGACATCCTTCATGGTTCTCCTCCGAGGTCCTTGTAATCTAAGAGTATTCTTCAATACTGACATGTCCTTTGTGTCACAAGTGAATGTGTTCATAAAGTCAGTCTCTGGATGATCACAGCAATTGTCATGGTTCAGTGTGATTATTGTAATTGAATACACCTTTGTCTGTCAACCTGCTAAAACGCTCAAATAGCTGATTGCTCAAAGCTACCCTGCCCACCATATTATAAGCTTCAATTGATTACAGTTTATCACAAACCATTAAAGAACTACACTGACTGATTTAATCACACTCCATTGACTTTAGGACTGTATGCTCGACCGACAAAGCCTTCTAGAGCTAGGCCTCCTCCAAACTCACAAACACCTGCTTTTCCAGCTGGATATTTTCAGCCCTTAAACACTGGCTGGTTATTTACTATGTGAACTACAAGTTTGATGCAAAAAATATTGGATTGCACCATGTTGGAAGAAAGTTCAAAATTCTTTATTTCCAAAGTCAATGAAATCAATATTAAACAAAATCTACTATTACTACGAAACTCAATTTTTTTTATTTCAGTCAATTTCTTTGGAAATTGATTTGCTGCTTCATGGCTACAAAACCTTAATGAATATCAATTTAATTGTTTTAAACTATTTGTTATACACTTTACATATAAGTATTCAACTCTACAAAATATTGATTACATAGCACATCAGTATGAATTCATTTTGTCTCTGGGTTACATAGGATTAATTGATATAGGACAACATTTTGGAGAGCAGGAATTCATTGCCAATGTAATCAAAGAAACAAAAGTAACTAGAAAGCCTTGAAGCCTGATCAATAAGCTGGAGAAGCAATATTCCCAACTGTGTGAAAGAACAAAATGGGAGTGATACAAGGGTGCTGTGAAGACAGCAGAGCTGATAGCTAATGTGACCAAGTGGAGGGCAGCCAAAGAAGTGCAATGTGAAGATAAACATGTCATCACATCAGCAGATGGACTTTGGTAAACTGTATAATAAAGCAAGCAACTTAAAGGAACACCGAGCATCAAATGCAGATTTGGATTGGGAATGTGCCCTTAAGGCAGCATTGTATCATCCTTAGATTGTTCCCAGAATATAAATGTTAAGTCATCCCATTCATATGATATGGGTCTTATCTCTAGACCCCTGCTTCTTCTCTCCCCAAGGAAATGGATTCTATTTCAGCCCACCATTTCCACTGTTGCGCCACTAGATAACCCCAGGAAGAGGGGCTTCCAATACATACCGGGCTAGTAGAAAAGACAGATCCAGAAACAGACTATGAACTCCCTACTTTGAGTGTGAATATAATCCCAGGACACAATATTCCAGTTTTTGTAAGTCACGGCGACCTGTGACAAGTATGAGCAACTTGGGAAAATGATGAGCAGTGCCAGAACTTTTGCTTAGTTTCAGGTTTTTCAGTCAATGAGGACATATAGTGTTTGCAGTATTGTACCTTTTGAATCTCAATACATAATCATCACAGTGTCTTGATTTTTCCTTGGCTGTCAATGTCAATCAATCTTTCATTCTCTTGATTCTATTAATTTCTGAAGCACCACGATTAATGTATTGTTTAGTTTGCTTTTCCAAATGTGTTCCTTAAAAATCTTTATCTTGTGATCAGTTTCTATCTTACCTTCTTTTACATTTGCAAACGTTTGCCTTACTAACAAAGCCCGTCAAACATTCATCCTACATCTATGAAAGATGAAAGGAGGACGGCCTGATGGACAGTCGACCATCAGGACAGCTTCACTACCAAGCATAAGCAAAGTAACTCTGTGTTTTTCCCCCATTCAGAGGTAAGCAGTACAAGCTCTCTGAAAACTAAACAAGGTTCACCAGAAGGGGAAGGGAAGTAGCATGAAAGTTCCACTGAAAGGGCAATTAAAATGGACAAAGCACCCTACCAACAGTTAGGGCGAGCAGAGGTGTTGGGACACACAGCTTAACTTAAACAGTTCATACACATGAGATTGACCAGGCATATTTAATAGCTCTTCAAGAGTTAACATTCAGAAGAAAATAGTTCACCAAAAGCTTTGAGCAATAAAGTTTTCAGCATGAAAGGGACATTCGATTAGTGAACTTCATTGTGTTTAGTGATAAGGTTTCTTTAAAAAAAGAGAAAGTATAATATTTGGATCGTGAAAAATCCTTCCAAACTCTGGCATAGAGATGTACATCCTTTGTTCCAGCCACATTGCCCAATGTTCACATAACACAGTCTGGAAAGTTGAATCAGAAACTACATTCCATATTTAAAATTGGCACACGTGGAAAGAGTAAAATTAAAATATTTTTAGTGAGCAACAATAACACTTGAACCTCTAGACTGAAATTGTTACAGGAACTGGACTGCTTAACAATTTTGATCCAGCTGCATACCCACATAAACATGTTGTATGTAACGAGTAGACAATCTCAAAATTACGCCTCGTTTGGTACTGCCCAAAACATCTATGTCTTTGGGAAGCTGTGCAAGAGTGTACACCACACACAGTTGTAATTAACAGACAGGTGGAGTCGGAAAGAAGGCTTTGTGCAAACTGAAATCTTGACTGCCAAGAAAATAAAGTAAATTGGCAAATCTGCCTCTCTGGGTCATAATGAAAAGCAAATTTAGGGGCCCATTGTGCTGACTCTGGTAGAAACACTTAAGTCCTCTAGTCAAGTACATAGATAGCTGAACAGAGTGGTGTAAAAGGAAGTAACTAATTTCTGACGTAAAAACATACATTGTCAGGACCTATAAAGCCAGTCAGTGAGCAGCCAGTGGCCAACCCCCTTGACCTGTGCACAGGCCCGGACTGGCCGTTGCGGGCACCGGGCTCCCCTGTGCATCCACTTCAGGTCCTTAGATTTGACATCAGTCAGACCTTGCTGTTTATAAGAGGAGGTGGGAAGAGGGTGTTGATAACTTGGTACAGGAGAAAGCGTAAAAACGTAGCTTTCTAGAGTCATCAAACTTCTAACTTCATCTTACTTTGGCACACAGCTCTTTCCCAATACCACAGGAGATCATCAAGAGGACAGAGCAGGTAAGGAGGAGAAAGCATTCAAGCCATGCACAACGCAAACTTGTTGTGAAAGACTTCTTGATCAAATTGGTTATTTCTTGAGTAAAGCACAGTCACAATGGTGAGTTTCTACTGATTACATTCAACCTGCCTAGGACATGTCTCTGGAATTACACAAACTGAGCGACAGCATACATGGTATATACAATGATTGAAGTAATTTTATACTCACAAAGTTAATTTACTAACTTGGGAAATCAACCACAATAAATAAAGGAGGACTGGCAGGAATTTAGAAGTATGTGGTATGGGCCTTCGGGAGCGCTACGTAAACACTCACATATGTGTACATTTGTGGGTATACCTCTTAAAGGTGAACATTCAGACATTTGTTCCTGTGAAAGACTAGAAAAAGTGTGTTGCCATGGTAGGAATGGAGAAATAACACATCCAGAATTAATGGAGGCGTAGAGAAAAGTTTGACTGTGAGCAAAAATACTTTCCACACAGAGAAAAAAAAACAGATGAACGCATGAATAGAAATCTACTTCAAATTTACTCATGCAGAATTTTTCACCGAATTTATATTTTACATACATAAAATTGACATATGTCAGTACTGCTGAAAATCTACGGGTGGGATAGATTTCCTCGGACTACTGGAAGAGTTAGGAATTTGCTCCAAAAGAAAGGGTAATCCTACCAAAAAAATATAACTTTGTTCCCTTTGTGAACTTGGCCGTCACAACAAAAATATGTACTTTGTTCCTTCAATCAAGAACATAACAGCATATCTGAAATCAAATTTCTTGAGGGTCTCGATGGTCCGATGTGCAGAGGTAAAACAAGACCCTGGTAAAGATGCAGAATTGGAGATTGCTTATTTTTTAAGAAAAAAACAAAAGAATTATGCAATTAGGCCAATGTATGCATTTGATTGATTGATTTCAACCCCAAACATGTCTTTTTATCAGGCGCTTTATCATGCATTCACCTGACTTCCCATGCATTTTGTCTTCTGTACTTCCTAAATTGTAACCATATAATTTCAGCCATAAACACTCTGCATTGGCACTCAGATGAATTCAGTATCAAATTCAAAACACTTCATTATTACACACAAAGAATACTGGGCCAAAGCTCCTGTCTACCTTCAAAAACTGTTATGCTACTATGCTCCAGCCAGACAACGGCATTATTCCTTAACTCTTTGGATCCAAAAAGGTTCTTTCAAGATGTGTGGGTGTCCAGTGCCTGAAATTATGGAACATACTTTGCCCTAAACTGCGAACGGAAAGCAGTTTAGTTTCAATTCAGAAAGCTTTTGGACACCAAACTTTTCAAAAAAGCAAGTCACTAATTCAAACACCAGCATGAGCGTGACCAAAGAATGCCAGATCTAGGATATAAATTCTCTATATTCAAAACTTAATATTTTGTCATTTTCTTTTTGCTCTATTACTCGGAAATGGTCTAGGTGAACTGAAAAAAATTAGCTGTCTCTTGCTGAGATCTGAGTTTAAATTAAATGCATTTTGCCATGTTATCTCAGCATTTTGCTCTTGTAAACTCGATAGAGTAAAATCTAAATAAATTTTAAGAACACTCCATTAAGAGACACCTTTTTTAGTCCATGATTTAACATCCCATTATTGGGTATGCCATGCACATACACAGATGTATTTGTGTGACTCATCCAAAATACTTTTTCTGAATGATATTCTGCATATGTACCCTATCCTCGCATAGGGGGCTGAATCTGCTATGTCAAGGTTTTGTGAAACTGGAATTCCTTGCAGGAGGCCCTTTTAGAGAAGCAGAGAGCCTTCTGGAAAAAGGCTCAAATGATCCTCTCAGTCAACTCGTATGCTACTTGGGACCACTGAACAATGGGGTAATTGCGACTTTTTCCATCTTTTGTAACAATGGGAATGATGAGCAAACAAAGAAAATGCTGAGGACATGTATCCATTATAGCATAACAGACATATCGGACGACTGTAACAACAATGGAATTTATGATTTAAACAGAAAAATACTGTCTTTTGCACTAAACACTGCCCAAATACCTAACTATAAATACAAGGTCCTTCAGCAATATTGAGAAGCGGACTGAGAGGTATCCTAGTACACCTCTGAAAATGAAAATGTTTGGCATTGGAAGGTGCTGCAATGCCTTAATAAAGGCAGATAGATTGTTTTGCTATACCAGTACTAATGAAAACAAATCTTTCAGGGTCTGAATGAAACAATGATGACACTTGAAAAATATACTGATGAAAGATTAAACATTAATGTCCAAGCTTCTGAAATATGTAATCACTACCACAGGCTGCTGGTGAGTATTTTTGGGATGAACATCTGATGAAATGGAAGACACTTGAATTGAAGTATCCTTTACTGAAAACAAAAGTGCAGAAATGTCCTCTGCTTCGGAATGATCAAACGTCAGAAGACTGTGGAGAACACTAAATGTTATTTGTCAAAAGACAGGTTCATCTATAAGACTAGCCCAAGTAAGGGTCAGCAGTCTACAGACTATCATTCTGAATATTTTATCACTACATATTTGGTCAGAAATCTCAGCTGTGGTAGATGTCTAAATCCATTGAACGTTTATTACATAGAGATGGGGATGTTGTTCCATTTCTTCTACATTACAGAGGTGTAAAGGGATTCATTTACTTCATCCTTCTGAAACAAAATTACATGGTCACACTTGGTGGTGTGTGATGTAAATAGTAAAGCATTTTTACTGCCATAACTTTAACAGTTGCACCTTAAAGTGCTTACAATAGAAATTGTTCATAGATCTTTGAATGCAAGAACAAAGAATAAACCACAATCACCACCGCTGCCCTCCCCCCCCCACACACACACACACACTTTACAACACAGCAAAAACCTTGCTAGTTCTGGGTGTGGTACATGAGGCAATTACCACAGTCTCTGTACTCCTTCAAATAATGGCAGCACTCTCAGTCTTACTGGATAAAAGCATAACTGTTTATGGCATTTGTAGTAGTGTAATAAAGGTCTCCATTTTCTACAAAATGTCATGTCTCTAGCAGCTAAGTCATGTGTTTTTCCACTGCCAAAGGTTGTCACAGTTTAATGAACCAACGTAGGCCATCTGGTGAACTCTTTGCCTTCCAGTGCAATGAAATCAACATTTTAGCCTCTCCCAGTATTTGTAACATCAGCACCCAATTTTCTCTGATCAGACCCTCCAGTCGCAACAGCAGACATATCGGACCAGACCCATATCCACAGTATCTGGATGCCCAATAGTAAAACATTTTGAGGAAATAATGACATTTTCAAATTTTACAGTACTCTGCACCCGCTTCATTTTCCTCTAGCTGGAAGACCAAAACAATACTATGGCACATTCCATGGTACTGCTAGTAAGCTCAGTGGTAAGTAACTCAGATGGCTTCTCCTTGGATGGGAGGGCTTTTAGTTCCTCCAAATATCCATCTTATTGGTGGCCTTCTGAAAAATGCCAGCCCTATGATTTATCTGCAAATCCTAGCTTGGTATTCGTGCAAATGTGGAGGCTGAACAGACGACTAGCATTGTTGACTTGGTCTTGGATGATCATTTTGCTCATCAAAAGCTACCATTTACTTTCAGAAACTGAGTCCACCTTCATTCAGTCGGGAGGAATCCACCATTTTGATATACAATGAGACCACACAAAATGGCAAATCAATTATATTAGACAATAGCAGGGCGCTTGATCCCTATACATACAGTCAAGCATACTTGAATACTGATACTCACATGATGAAAGACTAATCTATTTTGCAAGACTTTATACATTTCCAATCATAAGTCACATCTATTTTTCCTACACAGAATAATGAATGCTGTGGCCTCCTCAATGGTCAGAAATGTGCATAAGCTACATCCTTGCTGACCTGGTCCTATTTTTTGCTGTCTTGATAGGAAGATAGACTGGAAAGGAGTGTCAGAATGAACACTGCGCTGTTATGTCAATTGGAGAATGTGGAAGAAGAAACTACCTGCACAGTTGAAAAAAGAAACTCTGCTCTTTCAATCTAATCTTCAAGAGATAAAATTCCACTTTTGTCTAAATAAAGGTAGAACGTGGTATGGGTAATCAGGTTAAGACCACTACTGGTGCATTGTCACCATTAAACTTGCAAATTTCTCTAGTTATCATTGTGTTTATAGCCCACATCAGGTAAGGTCCAATCTCTTGAAGATCCTTACATAATTGAGGAGAACCTTACTGGCATATGTCTCCCAAAATAAACTTTTCCCTTTGCGATAAAGAATTGCTGCCTTCATAGAGGATGATGAATCCCTTGACCATCGATTAGCCCCAATTCTTTCCCACAAAACAAGGAAGAGGAGTGAGTCCTTCTGAAGAAGTTCTAGTTAACTGTAGAAAGAAGTGTTACACAAAAATGGCCTGTCTAGAGAGGAAAAAAAGAAATTTGACATAGCAATCGTGACAGGGGACTTTATCACCCCTCTAATGTGAACGGGCATTTGGATATTTTTCCTAATGACACAGACTTACTAAATATTCTGCAATATAAAATGATTCAGCGTTCTCATCACAGGAAAATCTAGTTCTGGAGAATCACTAAATTCAACGTTACCTTTAAACCAATTGGATCGGAGGTTGGGAAAGCATACTGTAATTTTAGCAGCTAAGAACAGTAGTGCCAGTTCAAAGTTCTTAACAAGTTTACATCGTACTACATGCTTTAGGGTTAATTCTTTCCCTGAGGACCAAATACTGACAAAAAATACACAAAATGCACACGTATATGAGACACTTAACCAATATCAGGAATAAAGCATGGGAGTTTTAATGATTCACAGAATATTTTCGCTTCAATTAGGATTCAGGCATTCTTCCTAAACATTACTACATGATAAGTTAGGTTGAAATCAACAAACAGACTGTGACAGAATTCATTTACAATGGGTAGGAATGTTCACATGGCAAATTGACTACTCTTAGGACTGCAACTCAAATGAACTCTCAAAATTTGGTGTCATACAGCATTTAAAAAAAATGCTTAGTTCACCAGCCACGTGAAAAAAGCATCCGTTTATAAGGGATATCCCGATTTGGGAACTACAAAACAAGCTAATTAAAATCACAACACCAATAAATATCAAGTGAGTGCCCCAAAATGCATTTACTTACGTGTACATCATTTAAGAAAAACGAACCCCAAATTTTTTAAAATTTCAAAAACGTTATTCCTAACTTGTGTTAGTGCAGGAATAGCTTTATGGCGAAGAACTAGAAATCTGGACAGGAGAATCAACTGCTTCACAAAAGGTAAGAGAACAAGTTGACAACACTTAAGAACTGTGCCAGTACTGCCCTCTTGTCCGGTCTGCTGCCTCCTACACTCACGACCCTACAGTCCGCTGGTGAGAGTTTAGACTTGTTAGTCAGTGGTGCACACAGAGTTCGGCCACTGAAAGTCACTTCAAATCTGTGTGACAGTTTGTGGTACCTGTAATTCCAACCTTTATGCTCCAGAAAATCTCTCTGTTTGAGCACCATCCATCAAGATTTAAATGATCCCTTGGGAAAGTATCAGTGTATGGGACCGATTGGGGCTATCATACAATTCATTAATGGTTTCAAAGTTATTGACGTAATATGTTTTGGTATTTTCTAACTTTACAACAGGGTACCAGGGTCACCCCATCCACTGGATTCCACTACCCCATTCGACCCAGAGACCTGTGGGTGCCCCAGATGACACAAATCTTGATTTCAACTGGCCAGTGCAGGGAAACGAAAACAAACTACTCATTTTAACCCCTTGCATGCTGCCGCGATTCTGCACCTGTGCGGCAAAATCGCGAGTGGGCGGGTTTATGACGGCCCCCAGCTGTCATCAGCACACGAGCGCCGTAGTGCATGACGGATGGGGGCCGTCATCAGCATGCAAGGGGTTAAGAGTAGGTCTGAGGAATTTAGTGCATGTGTTTCAGTACTACATCTGGTGTACTGAGCTACTATCCTGAATCGTTTTATTTAGGTCAACCAGAACAAAAAACTGTGGGATAATCGCAGTTTGAAATAAACTGAACCCCCCCTATGTGACACTCAGGCAACTGAATGAAATAGAGGGCACAACAAGTAGACTAAAGCCAATGAGAGTCAAAGGGTATACAGTAGGTAGGGTCTTACCAATAAAGTGCCAGAATATGGCTAGGGTGGCATCTTCTGACCAGAGGGTTCTATGAACGTCTGCTTTTCTTTGAAATTGTGTACTTTTTATTAGCCTATCTATTTATACCTTAAATAAAGTCATTCCCTTTGAAATACATAGCTTTGATTGGACAATGATTGTTGTGTAAAATTACTGTCACTCGGTCAAACCCCCCTTTACGTCTTGACAGCTACACAAAGCCATCTTCCAAAATCAAAGTGTACGAAAGGGGTTCTTGACATTTCCAGTCTGAGAGCAATAGTATCCTGGTCCCTGAAACTGCAGTGTTAAACCATAGTATCCAATGAGGAGCAGGCTCAGCACTGATTTGCATTAGGCGGGCCTTCTTCCAGACTGGCATAGTTAGCGAAAAAGGATGGGCTGGAAAGCTAAACTTTAGCAATTGCCAGTGGTTAGAATTTTTGTAAACATTTCTCCTATCACCTTTTCTGTGACTAAAACTAAGGTATCCACCATGGATACAAGCTAGTAAAATCTTACTGGGGGTGAGTATCTGAAAGGTTTCAGTGCTCCATCCATCCTCCCCTTTTGTTTGCTTTGTTCACACTAAGTTGGCAGGGAATGCCCAGACATAGGTCCCTTCCTCACTTTGCCACTGGATTCAAGCTAGCCTGGCTGATGAGGAGTGTTACCCCGAAACCCAGGGCTGGCTCTAGGGCGATTCGATCGTTCCTGGACTCTAGCAATTTTCAGGCATCAATTAAAATGTCAAGATAACTCTGGTGATTAATCGTCTTCCTGGAAAGAGGTTTTTTTAGTGGAAGTTTTGACTCTAAGTTGATGCAGAGGGTTAAAATGCCTGCTGATAAGAACGTGTACTATGCAGATGAAGTGCATACAATATAAACAGGTCAGTGGGTTACTGCTTCTGTAAGAGAGCTCCTTTTGTGACTTGTTGTTTACGAGTCAAAATCCTTATATAGAACATTGAGCTATTAACTGTCATCAAAGAGCTGCATGCAAACTGCAAAATATATGTTAGAGCTATATGTTTGTTTTTTTGCCCACTCTTTTATTATCCTAATCTTGTGAAAAGGGCTCATTTGGGTAGAAAACAATTCATATTATTAAAGACAACTCCTAACAATGATGTCACGTTTTAAATTCGTGCTTTTCCAGAATAAGAACTCTAAGTATATTGCCTACCAGTATCGCTGATATGTTACTCGTACACTGCACATAGTAGTCCTGTCTTATGTAACATTTCCTATAAACTGATTTACACACATGATTGTCTGTATGCAATGTGTGTGTGATGTAAAGTGCTCTGACACCTTACACGGGTATGAGTGGTGCTATAAAACTAAATGAATCTGAGAGACAGTGGTTCTTGAGACTTGAGGGGCACTGTTAAAGGGTGGTAGTGAGGGAATCCGTGACAGAGGTGGTCATTGGGGGGGGGCGCCAACAGACATTGTCGCACAAGGCGCCTCCAGTGTTTAAGTCGGCCCTGCCGAAACCGGTCCCAGGATTCTTGTTTCCAGTCCAGGGAAGACCTGGCTTGGAAGTTCGGGCAGGACTGTTCCCATGAGGAACAGGGTCAAGACTGATTTGCATATGGCTGGGTCCAAACTGGGGTGGCGAAGTGAGCTACGGAACGTGGATGGATTCAACCAAGGTCTATGACTGGGGGTGAGTGTCTGAAAAGTTTCAGCACTCAGTCCATCATCTCCTTGTGTTTGCCTCAGGACCCGGACAAGTGTTCATGTGTACAGCTCATGCCTACAATGACATCTACTGTGACAAATGAGCGGACATAAGGAACATGATAGAGCGGGGAATGTGCCAGGTCATGCTGAAGAGATCTACATTCGACACATTCGAAATGACAGCCCTTGTTCTGGCTACACTTACATTACTTGTTTTATGTCCTCAAAATACATTATGGACTAAAGAAAGAAATGTAAAGACGTCGATAATTTATTGCCCCTTGTTTTTAACGCTAAATCCTTGCATTTCATTTATGCCAAATGGAAAGAGCGGCAAGGTTAATGAGCAGTTGATGAAACTCTTACCACAGGCTTTGGAGGCTGCGACGCAAATCTCTTCGGCAATGTATTCTCCTGCTGGAAATAGCAAGTAATCTCCTTCTGCTTTCCCCAAGGAATGATAAAGATAAACCCGCAGCCCTGGCTCCGGCTGCCTCGGAGCACTTGAATTCGAAGGCAGGTCTCCGTTCTGGTGCACGGTGGACGACGCCGCTCCGTCCATCTCCGTCATGGTCAGGCAGGCCATCATTTCACTTCACGGGTCAGGCATCTAGGACAGATATGACAAACTCATTAAACCGGAATCAACGAGGCTAGAGCGTAGACTGGTGTATCATTGTGTTACCGACAGGGGCCAAAATGACAGGTGAAAAACAAAGGATAAAAAAGGTATTCCCCTACAATTGCAAAAAAAAGCCCAAAACTAAAAGAGAAAAAACACACATGCATATTTCTGTTCTTCGTGAAGGAAACAGCTAGCATCTCAGATCAACATACGTTTTACTCATCGACATTAATTTTCCGCATTTTAGTCAACATGAATGAGCAAAAAGTACACCAAAACATGAGTTTGCTACTATTCTACCTAACTGGGGCTTGCCACATTTATGATCGACTTAAATAAGAAAGTTATATACGCAGAACATTAAGTAGCCAAAACATAAGAGACAGCAACGCTTAAGTTTTCTTTTTTTGTAAGTTTTTTCCACTGTGTTGGGCACCTCTCCCATTTACAAATGGGTGCAGACGTTCTCACTCAATGTAATTAGTCGTATTCACACTAGGCACTGACAGGCCAGCTAAGATGGAGGCAGCAACGTCAGTGTAAATGATTTGTAAACTTGTCCTCAGCAGTACTGAGCTCCCACGGATGAGCGAGCGTGCAACATGTGGGCCTTTAAGTAGTGTTAGTGAGTTGCCTAAGGTAGGGAACAGAACCCTCTTAATGACTCGTGGGTTTGCTGGAAAAAGACAACTTTTAGGGTTCCCGATCTGTAACAGAAACATTTCATGTGGCACATCATTTGTGCGAGAATTTAAATTCAACTTATCTGTACAAATGACTTCATTGCAAAGGGTTACTTTTCCGAAAATGTAGACGTACAGTTGCAATATATTTTTTTATCACCCATACTTTTTCACCTCAGTACATTTTCTCCCAGAGGATGGGAGTCCTATACCTGACAGTCTGGAATTTACTGTTGGAGCAAACCTGTGTCCAGACTGCGTATGAGTGCACAGGATGTGTATCATCGAATGGGACTGTAGAAGCGGGTGCAAGAACAATGCTTTCCCCATAGGTGAGAAAAAAAAGCGATGGAAATGTAACTCCGGTGCTGTAGTTGCCCATGTGTCAATGTATAATAAGTACATTTATTTACCCAGCTGGAAAGACTTTTGAACGGTGGCAATCGTATTCATAAAAGAGTTCCAGGGGTTGTCCTGGAGACGGACTTCTTGCAGTTTACCAGATGTACTCATTGATTTAGTGGTGAAGCCCAACATTCGTAAAGGAAACTCATGAGATTAAAAGCTACTTTGTCTGTGAATTGGGCTCAGTAAGTGTTAAACGGTATACAGACATAGAAGACCGACTGGAACGTTAGCTTCCATGCATAGAACACAAACTAGGATGAAATGTAGTTAAAATGTAGTTAATATTTTGGCTCTTTCGCGTACATTTTATGTAAACTATATATTTTATACATACATATGAAATACTCTATCGTTTCCAATTACAGTTATGTTTATCGGCAAGGCGCTAGCAATAGCACTTAAGTCGTCTTGGCGACAGCGATGTTTTGAGAGCGTGCGCGATTACATTAATCCAGCTTGTAGTTTGTTATTGCATATAAAAAATATGGAGGACAGATAGGATTATGCAGACTCTGCTTTGTAATTCGCACAGTGAGGGTAGGACGGACAGAGGCTTAGAGCAGTATTAAGGTATTTAGGGATCACACTGATATCATCGACTCTGGCTTTAGAACAAAGCTACTGCCAAAGTTACAAAATGGCACAGATTTACACATTACACTGAGGAGTAATCTTTTAGGTTACACTTATGGTTAAACAGGATCACACTTCACACCGGAGCTCAATCTGCCAGGTTAAGTGTGTATCACCAGTTCCTGAACCATACGCTCTGGTTGGAGAGATTTGATCAGTTTCAGCAACACAGCTGTATCTCCGAAGCCTACTCTTGGACAGCCTCAGACAACCCAATTATCTGATGTCAGAAAGATCTTTCAAGCCGTGGACAGCAGACCTGAACATCCGGTTGAAGATCTTACAGGCCAATATCCAAGACAGAAAAGAGAGATCCTTGGTGTGGGACAGCAAAGTTATCCCCTTAAGCTGTACATGTCTTAGCAGCTAATGCTGCATTGTTTTATGTTACAGAGATCTTTTACGCACAGTTCCAGAAATGGACCCTCAAGCTAAAGTGATTTCACTTACCCAGTTATCAGAGCTATTCCCACACGTTACGCTAACCTATCAAGCTTCAAACAGCACGTCTATTGCTCAGATTACTGAGATTTTACCAGCTAGGTTCCATACAGAGAAACTATCAATCAAGTTGTAGAGCACTCGAAACCGCAGGCTTTGGATAGCTGGGGCTTCCAGTCAGATTCTCACTACCAAAGCCTTAAGACATACCTGTCAGTATATGTGGAGGTGGTCTGCAGCACTTTGAAATTTCAGAGTTCACTTCTAGAAACATGTGGGAAGAAGCTACTCCTTTTTAGGTCTCGCCTACGCAGCACGCATGCTTGTGGCGGCATACGCCTTGCGGACGTGCGCAGCGGCGCGCCACAAGCACGAGTATGTGCTTTGAAAAAGTGCAGACTGTTCTCCTCAGTCGCGGGCTTACCTCCTGCTCCCCCTCTCACAATTAACTTTAGCAGCCGCGGGGCCGCGCTTCTATTTCAGTGCTTGTTTGTTCTTCTAGTTCAATTCTACAAAATGCTGAAAAGCATGTTTTCTCTTGTTGAAGAGTGGACCGGAGGTTTGAACAATTAGCATGTTAATTGCCCATGGGCTCCTGCATCCTACCGCCAATTTGATAAACAGTTTTTATTAATACCACCATCAAATATGTTCATTTTGACTGTACAACTTGCGGACCTGCTTTCTTATACCAGTTTCATCATTTGATCAAAATCATTATATTGTGGACACATTGTTGCAAGTCGTCGTACCTCAAATTGTAAATGTGTTTAATGTAAAAATAAAATAACTACATTCTGCTGTCTAGCAGTAAGCACCATGTTATCCCCCCTCATAATATTCAGACTTTCTTCTGCGTTTTCAAACACATCACATGCAGACAGTAAAGCTCTGGTTAAAAACCCCTAGAGACCAAGACACTCCGGATAACCTAAACACATAACTTTGATGGGAAAAAATACTTGTGAAATAGGTGTGTTAACCCACCAAGTTATCTTGTTGCCACTTGATCTGCATGCCGTAACGTCTCCACTAGTGAGAAGTGAGCACACGCCCTTGATGTGCCTGCTGTCAATGCAGTCCATGAAAAAAACGGACCACCTGTGCCAGGCACAACACAGAGTCCGATAGAGACCCGTTTCGAGGCCCACTTTATAACAAGCATTGGAAATGCAATAGGTCTCGCATCATTAGAGTTAGTGCTTTTAGAATTGTTTATGGTTTTTTTTTGTAAATCTTTAGCATTTTTGTTTCCTGTAGCCAATGCTAAAGAATTACAAATAAAAAAAGCCATAAACATTTCTAAAAGCTCTAACTCATACTGCAAAGGTGGGAAATAAGAGTTGGCACTTAAATATCACTTTAAAAAAACATTCCTTGCATGCAAACTTGTGAAACGCGCCGATGGAAACAACGATTTTACTCATCAGAAGCAGCTAATAAATATTCACTGCTACTCAGTCTCCAGGGCACAAAAGCAAACCTCAGTCACCAAGAAAACTCATTTCTGCCCAAAGATGAACGATATGGCTGCTCCTCAATGTTCACAATCTCCCACTACAATACACAAAGAAAGCTGCAGTTTTTGCTCTGTGCGTTTTGATCACAATTAAAATGTAATTCTAACAAAATCTACTACATTTTTTTTAAATAACGTAACAGACTTAAAATAAGTTTACAGTGTGCCTCGATGTGCAGTGTGCCTCGAGGAGTGTAGAGCGGCCTCAAGGAGTGTAGAGGGCCTCAATGTACACAGCGCCTCAGGTTTCCCGTAGTGCTCACTTCGATTGGCCGAAGTCCCTCTCTGAAGCTACTACTATTATTACTGCTCAGGCAGCATGCACCCCTTCAAGAGAAAGGAGGGTTGTCCTAGAAAATGCGACCACCAAGTAGCAACGGTTTCTTTTACTCGTTTTTAAAGGCGGAACAGATCATCGGTTCCTGTAGATCGGTTGCACGGGTGTTCCTTGGGGGGATAGAAATACTCGACACACCCAGACAGCAACTGCGTATGAGTCACAAACATGCTTCAGCGAACTCAGGACGAGCCGAACAGCCTTGTGGATTTTCAAAGCTGCATCTCGGTTTACACAGAGCGGCTTACAAGTTTCCATTCACTCTGCAAGTCTATGGAGTGTTTAATGATACAGAGAAAACGAAAACATTCTCTACTTAACAATCACGTGAAATTCAAATACTCTACATTAGTTTGTAATTTGTCCGTGAAGTTTTTCAAATCACAGGTCAGGGAGTATGCAAAGAGGCTAAATGCTTCTTAGTCGGGCTCGCCAAAAAGACACAGAAAAGCGTGCGAGAGTTCACGGATGTGAGCGTTTGTGTGTACACAGATAGCAGTGACTTCCACACACAGCTGCTAACTATCAAGGTGCTGCCAACCCTTCCGAAACTCACCCAACTGATAACGTGCCACTTGCCAACTCAAGTAGCCTCTAAGGGTGTTCAGGGTCAAACATTCTCTACCTCCACTGTGGGGCGTGTCTTTTCGGATACATTACGACAGGCCAAAGTAACAAGGACTCAAGTTAGTAACAAGGAGGAGGCAGCGAGTCAAAATGGAGGGCATTGCTGTGGGGAGGGGGGAGGAGAAATGCGACGCGACATGGCAGGCAGGGGAGGGGGCGGAGCGGTGGTGTGGGAGGAGTGCGGGAACAGACGGCGAGGGGAGGAGAGTAGGAGGAGGAGAGTAGGGGAGCTGTGGGGAGGGGGGAGGAGAAATGCGACGCGACATGGCAGGCAGGGGAGGGGGCGGAGCGGGGGTGTGGGAGGAGTGCGGGAACAGACGGCGAGGGGAGGAGAGTAGGAGGAGGAGAGTAGGGGAGGCACGGCCTAGCGGCCGTGCAATCAAGAAGTGAGGGGGCGGGAGAGTAGGCAAGGCAGGCGGCTGGGGGCATGTGCACGCGCTTTTAAGCTCAATGCGCATGCGCATTGAGCTTAAAAGTCACGGGCACTGCAAGGAATCGTCACGATTCCTTGCAAGTTGGATAAAGAGTGGATAAGCCCCCATAGTCTCGCTTGCTCGATGCGCATGCGCATCGACAGGCGAGACCTAAAAACTGCCGGTGCTCAGCACCGATGAGAGGCGGCCCACTTAAAGCCCTGCACACACATACCATCCTTAGAGGGATAAACTGCATGCTTGTTGGGAAATCTCGACTCATCTTCTATAGCCCACTACCGGACCTAGTCCCAGACCGCCGCCGCCAAAACTCGTGCTGCTCGGGGCGGTCTCCCCCACCAACTCCTGTTACACTACTGCCCAGCACACTGCCTCACCGGGGGATCTCCCAACTCCAATA
The DNA here is from genome assembly GCF_964263255.1 of Lissotriton vulgaris. Classification (NCBI taxonomy): domain Eukaryota; kingdom Metazoa; phylum Chordata; class Amphibia; order Caudata; family Salamandridae; genus Lissotriton; species Lissotriton vulgaris. Next base: position 1,073,835,750 of record NC_141689.1, on the reverse strand, counting down.
AATCTCAGACACTAAAATATGACCCTAGTTATAAACAGTGTCATTAGCGGTTAAAAAACGCTCCATTTGTTATTCATTTCTGGCATGTATTTAAGAAACTTTCCATGGGCTCACAGGCTCAGACTGCACACCGACAGACTGAATACTCAGATGATGCCAAAGGGAGTCAGCCTGGTAAAAAACAAAGTGTAACACATACTGTCAGATTTAAAATTCACATGCTCCTAAAATGTATGCTCGGGAGCAGAAGCCTTACAAGTTCGAGGACAGAGGACTCCAAATGCGCAGGCTCAAAACCGCAGGATTACCGGCTTAATTGCAATCTAAGTGGGCAAAATCTAGGAAACCGCAGTGTTGAGGACTGTAAATTCAGAGGCTGCGGATTCACAAGTTCAGTCACCGCAGACACAGAGTACAGACGCAATCATATATATTTTTTAATGTAAAAAAAATCTGAGACTACAGCCTAAAGGGCCGCTAAATCACACGCAGGCGATAGAAACCCGTAGACAACACACATAACAAAAGACTCCTAGCTATATGATTCCATTTCATTACCTCGGATGCAGCACGTGCATCACCTTCCCTCATATGAACTTAGAAGAGGCCTAGTAAGCAACCATAACTTGGACATTGCACCAGTGGTCGAAGTGGGGAAAAAAAAGTAGGGGAACTGTGGGTGGAGAATCAGGGGGCGGGAATAACCGATGATTGAATCAGTGGGCGGAGTCAGGGGCGTGGCTAGAAATAGCAAAACATACCAATTTTTAGTACGTTTAGCATTTCCCTGACCAGTTACAGCTTATAACGTTATTTAATTAAAATAATGGATAAACATGTTTGAGGTTTAATTCAGGAAAAAGCAAACAGTCATAGGGAATACAGGTTTATGTAAAGCGTGTGAAATATAACCAGGAACAACATGTTACCTTAATGCTTTTACTCAATGTTCAGAAATCCATGACTATTTTTTGTCTCAAACATTGAGGTCATGAATACAGGGCTCCTCCTGTACACATGTGTTAAGCAGGGCTCAGAAGAGAAAGGGACTCTTCAGGAGAATCTAGACTCACGGAAACCCACAAAGGCTCCTTCATAATCATGTCGCCAGCTAGCTGCTCAATCATAATATAGCAAAAAGAACAACTGAATGCAGAACAATATCATACATTCACCCCAGTACAGAGATCTGGGCCTAAATCCATTGTTTCTTTGCTCAGCATGCCATTCCAGTTTGGACCCAGCCATATGCAAATCAGTCTAGATTCTGCGCCCAATGGGAACAGTCCTGCCCCCTCCCTCCCTTCTCCTGCCCCAGTCACCGCTCCTGCCCCGTCCCTTCTCCTGCCCCGTCACTTCTCCTGCCCCAGTCTCTTCTCCTGCCCCAGTCTCTTCTCCTGCCCCATCACTTCTCCTGTCCCGTCACTTCTCCTGTCCCCGTCACTTCTCCTATCCCCGTCACTTCTCCTGTCCCCGTCACTTCTCCTTCTCCTGCCCCTTCACTTCTCCCGTCCCTTCACTTCTCCTGCCCCGTCACTTCTCCTGCCCCGTCACTTCTCCTGCCCCGTCACTTCTCCTGCCCCGTCACTTCTCCTGCCCCGTCACTTCTCCTTCTCCTGCCCAGTCACTTCTCCTTCTCCTGTCCCGTCACTTCTCCTGTCCCGTCACTCCTCCTTCTCCTGTCCCGTCACTTCTCCTGTCCTATCACTTCTCCTGTCCCATCACTTCTCCTGTCCCATCACTTCTCCTGTCCCATCACTTCTCCTGTCCCATCACTTCTCCTGTCCCATCACTTCTCCTGTCCCATCACTTCTCCTGTCCCATCACTTCTCCTGTCCCATCACTTCTCCTGTCCCATCACTTCTCCTGTCCCATCACTTCTCCTGTCCCATCACTTCTCCTGTCCCATCACTTCTCCTGTCCCATCACTTCTCCTGTCCCATCACTTCTCCTGTCCCGTCCCATCACTTCTCCTGTCCCGTCCCATCACTTCTCCTGTCCCGTCACTTCTCCTGTCCCGTCACTTCTCCTGTCCCGTCACTTCTCCTGTCCCGTCACTTCTCCTTCTCCTGTCCCGTCACTTCTCCTGTCCCGTCACTTCTCCTGTCCCGTCACTTCTCCTGTCCCGTCACTTCTCCTGTCCCGTCACTTCTCCTGTCCCGTCACTTCTCCTGTCCCGTCACTTCTCCTGTCCCGTCACTTCTCCTGTCCCGTCACTTCTCCTGTCCTGTCACTTCTCCTGTCCCCGTCACCACATTTACTTATTTTGCTTGGTGTGCATCAGAGGTTTACTGCAAAATGGGGGGCATTCTAATTTTCTGACTACTCCCTTGGTTGGATGGAGCAGTGAAGGCCGCTCTTTTAGGGAGTGCAAAGCACACTCTCATCACGTGCTGCTTGCCATTATAAGTGTAGTTCAAAGATCGGGGCATTTTGATTTTCTGGCTTCTCCCCTGAGCAGTGCCTCAAACCTTAAAGGCCACAGGATCACAGAGGAGGGCTTAAGATCACGTTGTCCTCCAGTTAAAGGGGTCTGGCAGTTTAAAGGAAAACCCCGGTCTCTTTATCAAGACCTGTATTTCTAACAATCCCCAACAATAGGCATCCCACGATGTTCCCTTGTTCAATTACGTCTGCTGGGTGTTGAGACTAATGTAATATTCGCCGGATTTCCCCTTTAATACATCACGTACCGAGCAGCAAAACACCCGTATAAAAACACAGCTTAGAGCACTAAGCAAAATATATATTCCATAAAACGCATTAGAAGAAGCAAGCACATTCGAGCACGCCTTTGACAGCCACAAGTGTTTTTACAAGTATACTGTCTATAAAAATAGTTTGATCGAATGTAATGCTTTTCCTCGCCTCCTCCGCGTCGTCGACGTCAGGGTTGTGTTTTCCAAACAGTAGATTACACTGCCCACAGCGCACCTCTCACGCCCCAGCGGGATTGTTTTAAAGTTTTGATTACACATTTGTGGACCCATCTCGTATATTTGTTGCAGAACGAGCCATGGCCTGCACCCAGATACCAGAGACATCTCATGCAGATCTCACTGGCATATGCTAAAGGCAGGCCGCGGGCGGGCGCATTGTCATTCCAAAGGGGATAATATGCCTCAATTGGAATGACAATGGGCCTGCCCTCAGTCTGTGCGAGCTCAGGGAGGGGCTGCTGCAGCCTCTGGAGTTCAACAGAGATGTGCGAGCAGCCCCTGGAAGCTGAAAAAAAAGTTATCGTTTTTAGTAGGACTATTCTCTCCGTCCCGGGATGCTTTTTTCAAAGAAAGAAGTAGGGGAACAGGCTGAAATTATTTTTAGAAGTAGGGGCACGCCGTGCCCTTCCGTCCCGCCCACTTCTACCGCTGCATTGCACAGGCTAATCATGCCACTGAACTCCAGCTTTTCCTACACCAATTTTTTTAATCAGGAAGATTCCATTTTTGGGACGTGTGTGGCTCCACCACTATGTTCAGTGACATAGGAGTACATAGGACCAGTGTCTAAAATGTGCAGGTACCAAGTCTCTGCACTTATTTCATTGAAAAGGGAGAGTATCAGTACCTCTCAGACCGGGTGCAAAACTTTTAATGAGAGTGTGGCACTTATTAGTAGCAAACAGGTACTCTTTGATGCCGAGTACCTGCACTTTTTATTTTTTAATTTCAACCACTGCATAGAAAATGTATTTATATAGCACACATTTACCCCTTAGTGTAGCTTGGCACTGAATAACAGATGTTTCTTGTTACTCAACTCAACAGTACTCATTTGATCACTCTAGGACGGACGAAAGGCTATTTGATCCTGCAGGAATTTGAGTCTGTACTATCGCAGAAGGACGAAAGGCTCTGTGATCTTGTAGGAATTTGAGTGTGTGACCACTTAGTCAAACAGTTTGTGAGTGGATGCATGCATTAGCCAACTGAGCCCAGAGGTGGAAGTGGGCTGGTTCTGAAAAGCCCAACAGACCCATACTTTTTTTTTTATTTGACAGAAACTGTTTGCCAAATGTATGTTCAAAGTCAGCCAATCAGGGAAAATTAATTTCAAAAGTTGAGATGCAATGTAAATAAGTACTTTGCTGTAGGATTACTTAAAAGCATTAAAAGTGTGCAAACAGGGGGGCGCTAGAGGGCGCGCTGTAGAATGGCTGCCTTCTAAGACATCTCCACCGATCGGGACATTTAGCAGACGAAAAGAGCATTATGTGGATGCCAAATTAAATCCAAAACACTACGCAAGGCGTCGGAATCACCCGGCAGCAGAAGGGACGGACTAGAAGCGCTGTAAGACGCCCTGCACTCGAGGAAGCTGTAAGTGTAACATCGGCGTGAGCAGACATCCCGGTGGTTCCAAAATGGAGGTGCCCTGTGCGAGAGACGATCGGAGCGGCTGGGACTGGCAGTGAGGCTTGATTGAGTACCTGGCATCAAATTTGACTATAGATCCATCACGTGGGGACGCTGCGGCTGGCTGTACATGTGATGCAGTGCAGTGAAGGGACCCTAGCATGGCTCAGCACGGGCCCCGAATTGAATAACGTATTTGGTAGACACTGCCTTCAACGATCGGCGCCACTGGTGAATATCAGGTACTGTACCAAATAACTTCCGTCACCGGACACTCGCAGCGGTGCAATATATGGGCACATTACCGACACTGATACGGATCCCCTGACAATAATCCCCAAGGCACTGCATAAGGGAAATAATTCATGATTGCCTTAGAACTGTCTCCATCACACCATGAAGTATGAGAAGTATGCACTCACTGCCGTAAAAGTCGCATCGTCACTAACTGGTGGGGACATACCGCTAGGAGGCCCAGGATTGCACCAACTGCAGTTGCTTGTGAGTTGCCCTGCTGCACCACCTCCTCACGGCTAACTGCTGCTGAAAAGTCTGATTTCGACACATACAATTGACTTTGGGTGCGACACGGCTGCTCAGAGATACCCCAAGGCCCCAGCTGAGGAGCTATACATACGCCATCTGCTGAAACCGTTTACTACTCCAATCCTCAGTCACAATGGGTAAGCCAGATAGACAGGAGCCAAAACTAACCTTTGAAACTAAGCGCAACGCTAAAGGTGCAACTGCGCATTCAGATACAGAACTGGAAACAGAGAACACGACGAGCAAGACCATGGAAAACGTCCTCCAAGCTATACAGCAAAGTCTACAAGATATAAATGGGAAACTAGACTCGCTCCCCCAAAGGGTAGATAACATGTCTGCAAAACTGGATAAACAAGGTGTACGCCTGGACGCGGCCGAAGATCGCATAACAAAAGTGGAGGATGGATCACACACTATGACCCACAAATGCAGGGATATGGAGAAGATCCTGGAGGTTATAAGCAACAAAGCCGAGGATTTAGAAGCGAGAACACGTTGCAATAACGTTAGAATTGCGGGTGTCCCTGAGACTATGAACACGGGGAAAATTAAAAACATATGTAGAAGACATGTTGCGTGATATCTTTGGTGCCAACAACTTCTCGACGGTACTAATTATAGAACGTGCACACAGATCATTAGCTCCAAAACCACCGCCGGATGCTCCACCGTGGCCCAACATCGCCCGGATCCTCAACTACAGGGACCGGGGCGCAATTCTGAGGATGGCCAGGGAAAAGCAACAAATCACCTACCAGGGCAACAACCTAGCCTTTTACCCAGACTCTACTATGACGGTACAGACAGCCCGCAAGGACTTTAATCCTGCAAAAAAGAAACTCAGAGAACTGGGTATCGAATATGCAACGCTATACCCAGCTAGACTGAGGGTGACGCATGATGGGCAAGCCAGGGTTTTCCAGACACCAAAGGCGGCACAAGACTTTATAAAAAAGGTAATCAATAAACGAAAGGAACAGAAACGCACTGAACAAGACCAAGACTGAATAACCCATGTTCAGCTTTACTACTCACACCGGACTATAATCACCACGGAGGCAGGAGAGACTGGAGTAAGCCATAGGAGCTGACATCTACCACATGAAGACTGTTCTCAAGTACTCTATAAAACAAGAATGCTGCAATACTCGGACGGTCGTATGATATCGCTGTTGATTTAGGGATGTAGGTGTACCTACTGTGCAGCACACCCTATTGTTGGACAACATGTGAATCGCAACCTAGCGGTTGAGAAGAAAAAATTTGCTGATCTCTACTGGTGGTAATGTATGGACTGTGCCTATATTAACATATTCCAAGCAGAAGACATGTACGCTAGATATGCAGCCAGCCTTGACTGTTCACTGTGGCCGCTGCCCTTTGACTGTGTTTGATAATCATATGCTAGAACGTAATGCTGTATCCATTAAGGCACTAGGCACAGGTGGTTTTGTAGAGGAATTGAAATGCTACAGTTTCGTATATGTAACACAGTCACTGTAACTGGACATGTCCCTTGTGGATTGTTATACTCAATTTCCTGATTCCCCGATAGATGTAATTAAGTGGATCAAATTACAATGAGTGTAGGATCAGAACAGTAAATTACCCTGTACGGAAACCAAAACTAAATAGTAATTATCCATCCTGCAACAGATGTAATTCATAGGGTAGTCTATACATCTGCACTATTAACGTAACACCAGATCCCATCCACTCTGATGGATGGGAGTTGCGTGCACTTGGTGGATCCCCCCAGGCGGTTATTCCACACCACAGGTTTAGTTATGTTGACATTTCTGTTAAGGGTATGTCTTTGGCATAGTTGGGATGCCAATGTGGGAGGGGATGGGTGGGATGGGTTTGGGAAATGTTATGCAGATTGCGGTACTTGAGATACATTACGGATGTCGAGACTGATATTAATGTTTATTGTCACCATATTTCTAATAGCAACAACAGACGTACATATTGTGAGCAGTAGACATCAATTTATTTGTTTAATAATAAAGTTTAATAAAGCGGTAGCTAGACCCGAGGGTATCAGAGCGCTTTACATACACAAAGGAAAAGAAAAATAATTGCATAACATCGCTGTACATGAGGATGCATAAAGACAAAAGCAAATACATAGTACTTATGTATCCCGGGAGGAGAAAAGGACTCGGGTGAAGAAGCAGGCGATTTCTTCGCATCGATCTTGGTGGTGTTTATTTCTAGTGGGGGTGTGCTGTTTGTTTGACTTTTGACAATACATTATAAGATAGATTATGCCACCAACTATAGATAGATTACAACCAACGCAACTAAATCTGGTGACATGGAATATTAGAGGGCTTAATAACCGAAAAAGATATTTGCTTATTTCAACAGACTTCATATTGATATTGCCCTCCTCCAAGAAACTCACCTAGTTCCTACACATAAGAGTAATATTGGAAACAAATGGGCGTAGTCGGTACATAGCTCCTCATTCTCTTCATACTCTAGGGGCGAACTGATATTGGTAAGAAAAGGCACCCAGTTATATATAGATAGCACTATCGCAGATGACCCGGGTCGATATGTCATTATAACGGGGCGTATCAGGGGGCAGCGACACTGGCTCTGATAAATACCTATGGCCCAAATGTAGACCCCGATTTTTATAAATTAATCTGGTGTAAAATTAATGAGCTACCTGAAATTGCTTTGCTATGGGGTGGAGACTTGAACCTCGCTTTAAATGACCACTTGGACAGATCGGGCGTCTCAAAGGAGCCACACAAACGGGCGGTGGGAGTACTACAGGATATTATGTCTGAAACTCACCCGATTGACCTTTGGAGAGCCCGATATCCTCAGCTCATGGAGGCCACTCACACTTCTGTGATTCATAACAGTTGGTCTCGTATTGGCTAGGAACAGAGGAAACAGCATCCTGGACACGAAATATACGCCACCTGCCCAAAACACTCCCTGATCATAATCCAGTGCTATTGACTATAGACCTCCCCTATTACATACCCCCACAGTATGTATGGAGATTCAATGCAAAAGCACTACTAGACTGTCTACAGTGAAACTATTAGCCAGGCCATCACGGATTACTTCACATTAAACCAGCCATCTACTGACGATCCTAGCTTATTGTGGGAAGATTTTAAAGCTACCATAAGGGGTATATGTATTAGCACCAACGCAGGAATACTAAAAGATATACACAGCCAACTTGGCAAATGAGAGAGCACACTAGGCGCACTGGAACGTGAATACAAACGCACACACAGCGCGAAGATACTAGGTGATATTAGAAACGTCAGGACGGAATATCAGGCATTTGCAGACGATTAACTTAAATATCTAACGAAACGCCAAACTGCTCGCTCCTATGGTGAAGGGGGCAGACCAGGTCGTGTTTAGCTAACAAAATATGCTCTGGCTACACGCCACAAACGATCCTGACCATAAAGGATAATAAAGGTATGCTCCAATATGATACCCAGAATATACTAAGTGAGTTCATGGGAACATATGGAGAATTATATGCCTCACAAAATACAGCTGCACCCTCTGAAATTATGGCTTATCAGGAGGATGTGGTGATAGCATGGCTATTGGACACGCAGAGAGAATATCTTTCACTACCGGTAACAGAAGAGGAAGTAACTGAAGTAATCAAATCACTCCCAAATGGCAAAGCGCCAGGCCCAGATGGCTTCACCAGCGAATTTTACAAGGCGTTTGTTGACCAGCTGGCACCCCGTCCATGACAAACAGAAATTACCTCCCACATTAAGAGCAGCCATGCTCATCTCCCTCCTAAAACCTAATAAAGAACCAGAACAGTGTGACTCTTATAGGCCGCTGTCCTTAATTAACGCCAACACTAAAATACTGGCCAAACTCCTTGCAAAACGTCTGCAGCCACTAATGACTAATCTCGTGCTCCCAGATCAATTGGGATTTATACCCGGTCGATCAACAACCCATAATACCAGAACGCTGTTTGCACTGTCACACTATCTGACCCCGAACACGAAGGCTGCAGCAGTCCTTTTGGAAGCAGCAAAAGCATTTGATTCAATTGAATGGCCCTATCTTCACACAGTATTACAAACAATGGGATTTCCGTCAATTTTCCTACAATGGGTCCAAATACTTTACACAGCACCTACAGCACGAGCCAAAGTTAACAAATATGTATACGATGCCATACCAATTGCAATAGGCACAAGACAAGGAGGCCCGCTATCCCTTTACTCTTTACAATAGCCCTTGAACCATTGGCGTGCAAAATACGGCAGGGACATCGTTACTCTGCGCTCCAATTCCCACAACGGCCATTACATATCTCCCTATACGCAGATGATATGGTACTATATGTACGTGACCCAGATACCCACCTGGCCCCAATACTGAGAGAATATATTAAATTCGGCTGTCACTCTGGGCTCCAAATTAACTGGTCTAAATCTCTCATTATACCCTTAACAGACACCACACATTCGCATCCCACAGAGTTCCCACTTGAATGGCAGACGGACCCCGTTAAATATTTAGGCATCCGGTACCACCGGGATCCAGAAATAGTGATCCGCACAAACTACGGGGAGCGATCAGTGCAATGGAGGACAAAATAGGGCGCTGGATTCAACTTCCTCTAACATTAGCGGATCGCTTGGCCATTGTTAAGATGGTCATTCTACCCAAGTTTCTATACCTCTTTAATAACATTCCTATCAAACCTCCGGCAGCTGTTTTTAAAAGACTGAATACCACGCGACTGGTATGGGCGGGTAAGCAAGCCCAAATTGAGATGCGTTCCCTTGTTCTGGCCGACTCCAAAGGAGGATTCAAAGTCCCAGACTTTCTCCTCTATTACTTATGTTTGCAAGCGCAATATGCGCATTACTGGTATCACTGTGTCCCCTACCTAACGCACGTGGCAATAGAAGAAGGTGATGCACATCCAATTCCGCTGAATGTCATTCTGCCTCATCAATGACCTCCGCTTCACTCCCGAGACATCAATATCATTGAAGCCACTAATGCAGCATGGCGAAAGATGGGGAGATTGGCACGTAAGTTCCCACTCTATGCCCCTGCTATGCTACTGCGTCACCACCCGGGACTATCAGTCACTCAGGAAGACGTAGGGACAGGTCTGATAAAGCAAGTGGGTATCGATACAATAGGAGACCTGTACAAAAATGGCGCCTTTATAGAACCTAAAGAACTAACATATATTAGCAATCAGACATTACTCTTTAGATTCACGTATTATAGGTTACAGGGGGCCATCAAGAATCTCTATCCCTCTTACCCTGCTGAGCTGCCGCAATTAACCATGTTAGAGCTGCTTATCACTGAACCTCGTAATGCAAATATGGTATTGAAACTATACATTAAGCTACAGGAGGACACTGATGACACCACACACAAGGCTTTAGAGAGATGGGAAAATATGTGCAAACAGCAAAGGTTAAATACATGTTTGTTATAAAACATATTCGAAATAAGTTGATTCCTAGCAAAAAATGCAGTTTTCTTAATATTTTTTTTTAAATCAGTTACTTCATAAAGTGGTAAAAGGAATAAAAACTTTTCATGCAGCAAAACAGGGTATTTCAAAGCACAAACACTTATAAGTGCTAGGATCAAAGTGTTCCAATGTGCAGCCAGAACCCTAAGACTGATAAGGCTGGAGAACTCGACTGACTGCTCCTTGCTACCGGGCAGTGTAATAGCCAGCCGTTGGGCAGGGACTCTGACTGCTTGCCCTTTAACAATAGACAGGCTTGGTATATAAATTTCCTGAGTTTGCCCATCTCTGCACTGCTTTCAGGGAGGATAAGAAGTGTTGAACCTCATTAACCATGCAGGTGCCAAGCTGAAGAAAACAAGCATTGTCATAGCCAATAGGTCTCGCCTTTGGGACTTTAAAGTATTTAGTCATGCAACAGTTGATGTTGTTGCACCAAGGATCTTGTCCTGGATAGCTAAACACTTATAAGATCCCAAAGGCGAGACCTATTGGCCATGCCAATGCTTGTTCCCCTTCCTTTCGTACTGAGTCTGGCTAGGCATTTTGAGGAGACTGAGTGATGTCCCTCTGCTCAGTTACTATATACATCAAATAGGATACCCAGTTTCCTTCCCAGTTCTGTTTTACACAGATTGGGACAAGCAGTTTGAGTTAGGAGAATCAAAAAATGTTTTCAGTACCAATTCCCTTGCCCACTTTGAGATGTCTTACCGATTGCTGCCAAGATGAGCTATGCACTGACCGCGACATCACTTTTGACTAAAGTATGCTGGGTCTAAATTGCCTTACTCAAGGATGTACAGGAAAAGTTAAACAGTTCATTTAGGACTTTTGAGGGTTGACTGTTGGAACACAGCTCAAGACCATCTCTAGACAATGATGCATAGACATCACAGACAAATATTCTTCAACTAATCCAGATCCAAAGACTAGTCATTTGTTTGAATCCAGCAATACCAGAAATAGAAATTTGGATGCTTTAAGGGACTTAATCAGTTAAGCACGGATAGCAAGCCTGTTTGCAAAGATCTTTCCCAGTAGGTCTTAAAATTCCAGTATCAGTTAGTTCGAATAGTTAAACTGCAAACCAATGAGAACACCAAGATACTCATCACTTATTACATTGAGATCAGTCAGAATGCTTGCCACTTACATCCAAAGGGCTCTGTCTGGAGAGTTCAGCATGATGGCTGACCAGCACACACGGACCAGCTACCTTTTCAGAAGGTGCTGGTGCGGAAGCTGAGACAAAGGAAACTTGCTAAATTTGAGAATGTAGTGATCAGAAGCAGTAATCACACAATAAAATGTATTGCCCATGCACCCCAAGTGGACAATATTCAGAAGATCATGTGCGAGCCAGCAAAAAGCTCCAGAGATCAATTTCAACTTGTTCAGCAGAGAAAACCTCCAACATGTGGATGGCATTGGAGCATCAGAAATGGCAATCTACCAGAAGGTCAAAAGGGTAGGCTCTTCATCAATTTGCTTTTTAAGATTCTGTTTGAGTGTCGAACGCTCATGTATGGAAACGCCCATTATGCAAACAACTATCACAGTGCCTGCAGAGAAAAGACGCAAAGTGTTTATCATCCATTACTGCATTCAATTAATAACTTTAGGCATTGTTTATCTTGGCTACACAATTTAAAGCTTGTTGGTTTCATCACGTATTTAGATTTGTTTAGGTACTTTTTAAAATATTTTTAAGATGGACTTAGTAGAAGGACGCCTGGCTGCCAGAATAACATCACAGACTTTGGAAGGAAGGTCAAACAGTCTCAATTGTCGCTGTTCAATCTCCATGCATGAAGGATGACGAGTGCGCAGGTTAGAGTGCAGTTCCCCCTGCCCTGTTGCTGGGACAGGAGACACTCCCGAAGGGACAGCCTGATCGAAGGAGCAACACTCAATTTCAGAAGATCTGGATACCACACCCTCTAAAAGACCAATCTGGAGCCCCTGTGATTACTTGGGCCCGGTCAGTTTGAATCTTCTTGAGGAATTGGGTCAGTAATGGTATCAGAGGAAAGGCGTGCAGGAACCCTGAAATCCACTTGATACAAAAAACGTCTCCAAATGAAAACCGTCTTGGAAACTACAGCGCGCAGAAGCAATGACATTGTGTGTTCTCAGCGGTGGTGAATAGATCGAGCCAAGGCTCAGCCGACTCTGGAAAAGGAGTGTGCGCCGCCTCGGGATGCAGATGCAATTTGTGGTCCGCCAGGCACCTCCGGCTGAGCTCCCCTGCCCTGGCATTCAAAGAGCCCACCAGGTGCTGAACAACCAGGAAAATATTCTGGCACTCTAGCCAGTTCCAGAGCTGCAGAGCCTCTTGGCACAAAGTTCACAACACCAGTCCACCGTGTTTGTTGCAATACAACATGGTAGTGTTGTTGTCGGTGAACATCTGAACCAGATTCCCTTTGATGGACGTCAGGAAGACTTTGAGTGCCAGATGGATCGGCAATCTGCTCCAACAAACTGATGTGGAGCTGGGACTCTGCCTGAGACCAGAGACCTCTGGTCTCCACCTCTCCCAGATGGCCGCCCGAACCAAAAAGTGACTCATCTGTCACCACTGTGCAAACCAGGTAAGGAAGGGAGAGGGGTCTTCCGTGGACCCAATCACGGTCGTTAGCCACGACTGAAAGTATTTTGCAGTGTCCTCCGATATCTGGACTAGGTCGAAGAGATACCTCCGATGCTGCACACACTAGGGCTTGAGCTCCCAGTGCAATGCCCACATATACCAACGGGCATTCTTTAAAAGCAGGCCGCAGGGGCCATGAAACCCAGTAGCCTCTGAGACAGTCTCACCGAAATCCAAGACAGAGGCTGAAACATCGGCATCATAGCCCGAATATCCAGGACGTGCCACTCCGGTGGTTAGGCACAAAACTGCACTGTGTTCAGAATAGTTGTGAAGAACGGGAGAATTTGGGAGAGAATCAGGAGCAACTTCAGCACACTGATGGAAAACCCCAGCAAAAAAGGAGGCTTGCTGTATTCTGGAGGTGGGAGACAACAGCCTGTGTTAAGCCTACCTTCAACAGCCATTTGTCGAGGTAGGGGAAAGACTGGAACCCTGACCTCCGTAGATGTGCTGCAACCACCACCATCAACTTGGTGAACACCCAATGGGCACTGGTGAGATCGAAAGGGAGCACAGCGCTAACTGAAAGTGCTTGTGACCCACCGTGAACAGCAATTAAGGTCTGGGGACAGGCAGGACGGGGAAATGAAAATAAGCATCTTGTAAGTCCAACGCTACCCGACAGTCGCCAGGATCCAGGGCAGACAAGACATGAGCTAACGTTAGCATTTGAACTTCTCTTTCCATTGAAAGGAATTGAAAGGGAGCAGGTCTAAGATGAGATGGACATCTCAGTCCTTTATCGGTATCAAAAAGTAGTGGAAATAACTGGCACACCCTCTTTCTAGAATGGACACTCTCTTGATAGCCCCCATAGGCAAGAGGACCTGCACTTTCTGGTGGATTTAAGCAAGAGGGTCCTCTTTCAGCAATTCTTGGGATGGTGACAAAGGTTGGGGGGGGGGGTGTCCATGAATGTTAAAGGTACCCCTTCTGCACGGTCTGGACCACCCACAGGTGTGATGTGACGCTAGACTATTGGGACAGGTGATGCCAATCCTGCACCCCCATAGGGAGGGCACACTAAAGATGTTTGAAGGCTGAAGCAGTCAGTGGAACGGGGAACTGGAGAGCTCACTGGGTATGGTTCTCATGTCCTCTTTGGACTTCATGTCCCTGTTCCCTAAAGGACTGGCTCGGCTTTTGTACCGTTTAGGGCTGGTACTGTAGATGCCCAAAATTGCCCATGCCACAGCAGGGACAAAAAGGAATGTTGTTGTGGATGAGTCGAAAAGTAGAGGTCCAAAGATTGGGCAGTGACCCTGCTCTCATGAAAGTGCCCGAGCGCCATGTCTGCCTTCTTGCTGAACAGGCGGGACCTATCAAAGGGAATGTCAATTAAGGATCAATGAACATCCCTCGAGAACCCAGTAGGCTGTAACCAAGCGTGATGGCGAAGCACCACTGTGGAGGCCATGGCACTGCCAAGGGAGTCTGTTGTGTCCAGTCCACACTGCATGGCAAACCTAGCCACATCCTTGCCATCCAGTAAAGCCTGGTTGAGTTGGCACGGCCCTCCACGGGCAGCACAGGAATCAGCTAAACAATCGAATCTCACAACTCATGCTGCGTTTACTGCTTCTAATTCATGGTTGGACCTATTGTGGAAGCTGGGTCCTTGAGAGCATTTTGCTATATCCTTATGCTTTTTATGTTTAAAGTATTTTATTGAATGAGTACAGAGAAAGAAAATTAAACATACAGGCAAGAATGATTGCGCAGTACCCCAGGAGGCTTTTCAGATGAGTGCGCCGTGCATTAGGTCCGTGCAGCGTACCCTCCTCCAGCTTAGACTCAGCAAGTACCATTATAATACAAAACAAAGATAGTGCAGTCCCTCTATACTCTTTCAAATTTTGCAAAACTACCCCCCCAACTCCCACGCCCTCCCCAGACCCCCCCGTTCCCTACCCTCCCCATCCCATCCAGAGCCTGTCCTTTCTTGTACATCATGCCCACAATGCTGCCCGTCGGTGCTTCCCATACCCAGATAGTGAGTTCTTAAGCAGTGTGGGCCATCGGCGGAGCGAGTCTCAGCAATGTACCTTGGACATGTGAGCTCTCTAAATTCCGTGGTTAGTAGAGCATGGAATGGTTGCCACAGTTCCTCAAATTGTTCCACTTCCCCCGCCACCATAAGTGATAGTTTTTCCATACCCAGGACACGCCACAATCTATGAAGCCAACCCACGGTAGAGGGGATGACAGAAGAGCGCCAGTGTATTAAAATGTTTTGCACTGCTGATCTCAATGCTATTGCAATTTGTCTTCCCCTACGTGACTTCAGGGTGTACATCAACCCATTTGGGAGGCCTAACAGTGTGTAAGCTGGGAAGCGGGGGAGCTCTATACCAAAGTGTGTGTCAATCTCATCAAGCACCTCTTTCCAGTAGGATTCTAGTAGGGGGCAGTCCCATAATACATGTGTCAAGGTGCCTATCTGTCCACACTCTCGCCAACAGGTGTTTTCAACATTGCGATTCATCTCGTGTAGTCTTTCTGGAGTATAGTACCAATAAGTCGATACTTTGGTGAACGTTTCAGTGAGCCCTATATGGTATGCAGAATGCCTAGCCCGATACGAGATCTGGTCCCATTCCTTATGGCTCAGCGTCCTACCCAGTTCTCGATTCCACCGCTCTCTGCCTGGGTTGTGAAAGTGGAAGGGTGGCGGCTGCAACAGTTTGTAAAGATCAAAGATGTGTTTAGTGTCGGACGTGCGCGTGATCAACCACTTTTCGTATGGTGACAACCTCCTGTCAGCCAACTCCCGCACCTGTGGCGTAACGCCCAATGCCTCACCTGCCAGTAATGCATCCTATCCGATTCAGACAACCGGAATTCCTCTTTGAGGCTCCGAAAAGGGAGAACTCCATTCGTGTCATACAATTGTGAGAGCGCCCTACAACCGGCTGTGCGCCAGTGCGTAAAGGCCCCTGGTTCCAACCCTGGTGTAAAGTCCGGGTTGTCCACTATTGGTGTGAACGGGGAGGGGAACGTAGTGAGCTCATGGACCTTGCAAGTGGCGTCCCACACTTTCACCGGGACCCGCGTAACAAAGGATGCATAAAGATTAGGAGGGCGGTGAGCCCTACGCAGAAAGGGCACCTCCTGCAGCGGGCGACCTGCGACTGCCTGGTCCTGGAAGAGCCAGGGTTTGTCTGACTCCCACCTACTCCACTCCACCAGATACCTCAATTGCGCCGCTTGAAAGTACTTGCGCAGATCCGGGACACCCAGTCCCCCCGACTCCGGAGCCAACATTGTGAGAACTCTCTTAATTCGTGGTTTGCGACCCTGCCAGATGAAACGGGCCAGGTCTGCTCGAGTCTGTTGGATCCACCCCTTAGGCGGCTGGAGTGGCAGTGCCCGAAACAGGTACAAAACCTGGGGGAGGATTGTCATCTTGACCGCCGCCACTCTGCCAAGCCAGGATATCATGCCCTTGCCCCATCTACCCAGCTCCTCCCTGATCTTCTTACTCAGAGCCTCATAATTAGCTGTGACCGTTGCCGGCAACGTGGGAGCTAACATAATACCTAACTACTGTACCTGGTGCGACGACCAGTGCATAGGGAAGAGCTTCTGCAGCTCCGATCGAGTGGCAGCCGTTAGAGAAAGATCCAATGCCACCGACTTCCCCATATTCATGCAGAAGCCAGCCACTGACGAAAAGGCCTCCAGTTCGCTAATACACGCGGGGAGAGCTCGCCTCGGATGGTCCAGGGAGAATATCACGTCATCAGCATAAAGGCTGACTGTATGGACATATCCACCCATTTTTACGCCTGTCGCGTCCGGGTTTTGGCGTATCCTCTGGGCGAACGGTTCCATATACAAGGCGAAGAGAAGTGGTGACAGTGGGCAACCTTGTCTGGTTCCTCTCTCGATGTTAAATCCTTGGGAGTTACAACCGTTCACACGTACCACCGCAGTTGGAAACCTATAGCAGTTAAATACCATAGTGCGGAACTTTTCTCCAATCCCCATTCTCTCCAACACTCTTTCTAAAAAGGGCCAGTGCACCCGGGTCAAACGCTTTCTCAGCGTCGACAGATAGCAGCATTCGTTCCCCCGGGATTCTGGAGGCTTTCTCCAAAATGTGGACTATCCGTTTGGTGTTATCCACTGTCTGCCTCCCCGGTATAAAGCCCGCTTGGTCCGACTCCACCAGTCCCGGCAGGTGGAGCGCCAACCTTGCCGCAAGGATCCCTGTATATAATTTGAGATCAACATTGAGGAGAGAGATCGGCCGATATGAGCTGCATTTGGTCCGATCCTTTCCAGGTTTGGGGATAACTGACACCGTCGCCTGTAGGAGATCGGATGGAATGGCTCCAGAGGTGGAGAAGGAATTAAAGAGTCTGGTTAGAATGGGCGCCAGCACGGCACTGAACGTCTTATAAAAAAGCGTGGAGTACCCGTCAGGGCCCGGGGCCTTGCCATGCTTGAGTCTAGAGATGGCTGTAATCACCTCCTCGACCCGGATTTCTCTCTCCAAGTATTCTGTTTGTATCGGCGCCAAAGATGGGAGGGTGATCGTATCTAAGTAATCCTCCGCATTTCCCTCCCCCAGGAGGTCCTCCGTATATAGCTCTGCATACAATCGC
Organism: Lissotriton vulgaris; assembly: GCF_964263255.1. Taxonomy (NCBI): domain Eukaryota; kingdom Metazoa; phylum Chordata; class Amphibia; order Caudata; family Salamandridae; genus Lissotriton; species Lissotriton vulgaris. Next base: position 1,073,818,053 of record NC_141689.1, on the reverse strand, counting down.
CGGAAGGCCTCTGCTATCTGAGCATCGTCAGAAACCGCCACTCCGTCTCCAGCCTCAATCTCTTTCACTCAACGACACTGGTGAGACGCTCTCAATTTATGCGCTAGAAGTCGGCCACACCTGTCCCCTCCTGTATAATATGCATGCCGCAACCTCAGCGCCGCATATTCGGCCCTATCCATGTCCAACGCTGACAGGACTTTCCTCGCCGCCTTCAACTGCTTCCAGATTCTAGGGGCCCCCGTACGGTGGTGCACCTGCTCAAGTTCCCGGACCTTTTGCGTCAGTTCATCACGTTTCTGACGCCGTTCCTTATTCTCTGCAGAGGAGACAGCAATGAATTCACCTCTCAAGACCTATTTAAGCGCTGCCCATTGAGTTGCTAGCGAGGTCTCCCCATTGTCATTATGAGCCTGGTATTCTTTGATCGATTCCGTTATGCGTGTCACCACCATTTTCTTATGCAAGAGCGTATCCCTGAGCCGCCACACCCCTCAGGGAGCCTGTGTCGACGGCAGCGTGAAGACGCCCGAGACCGGTGCATGATCTGACAGAGAGGACCCCAATTTCAGATGCTGTTGCCAAGTCACGGACTGGGCCAGTGACTAAGATATGGTCCAGCCTTGCGTAAGTTTTATGTGCATGAGAATAGTAGGAATAGTCCCTATCTGTAGGGTGGATGTGGCGCCATAGATCGTGGAGATCAAGATCCGCTAATTGGCCCTTTCCAGTGTGCGACAGTTCCCCCGTCTGTGGGTAATGTTGTGTTGATCTGTCCATAGAGGAATCAAGCACCAGCGCAGAGTGAAGGAAGCGCTCCTGATGGTCATTCGGGCTGTATACTGTCCCTATAGTGAGCGTCAGTGACCCCAGTTTGAACCTGTACGCCAAAAGCCTCCCTTTCTGCTCCGCGAGTTTGTGGAGAACCTCCCCTCTAAAAGACCCAGACACCAAGATTGCCACACCCGCCAGACACCAAGATTGCCACCCCCGCTGTTTTGGAGTTGTTCGAGGAGAAGAACTGAGTGGGGAACTTGCGTGAGCGCATCCTATGGTAGTCACGTGCCAGCAAATGAGTCTCCTGCAGAAGGCAGATGTCCACCTGCGCACCCTCTAGTAGAGACAAGATCGCTCTTCTTTTAACCGGATTGTTGAGCCCCATAACATTCAGGGTCACCACCTTAAGGGTCGCCATAATTAATCAAACCAAAGTGGCAAGAGCAAATGAGCAATAGCTGTAAGTGGCAGAGCCGTGGCCAGATGAGCCCGGGAGCCCCCTTCGGGGCAGCATGTACGCACCAAGAGCACTGGATGGAGCCCCCCTCCCTTACCCTCAACCTCCTCCCAACTCCCCTACCCTGAACCCCAAACCCCGCCAGAAACTCCCCAACCTCCTCCCACCTTTCCCTCCCTCGCAAACCACAACCAACCCAACCCCAACCGTTTCCTTCTGCCCCCCCCCCCCTCATCCAGTCGGGCCCGAGGACCCATTGTCCCAGTCCAGTCCAGAACGGACAAGTCTGTGGAAAAGTATTCAAGTGGACGTCCGGCCACAACCCACTCACCCTCCACCCCCCCTCCCCCGGATCCCCAAACCTGCTATGTCAGTGGTGCTTCATCGATCTCCCCCCGGAGTTCTCTTAAGCTGTCAAAGCGACCTCGCCGGTTGCAGTGGACCTGTCTACCTCCTGGATCTCCTCAGCCATGTCCGCTCTGATTGTGGGCGAGTCCGGTCGTGCTGAGGACGCAGAGGGGCGCCTCCATGTCACCGATTGCCAACCATCCCTGGTAGTGCGACGTCTACGTGGAGTAGGCACTGCATCGTCTGTCGCGGTGATCCCCAAGACGCTACAAATATCCTGCAAAGAGCAAAGCTGGTGGAGTGTTCCATTCCACCTGAAGATGAGCCGGAAAGGGTGGCCCCAGGAATATTGCGTGTCGTGGTCCCTCAGGAAGTCTGTGGCAATTTTGAAAGTTTTGCGCTTCTGAAGCGTGATCACCGAGAGATCCTGAAAAAGGGCAATCCAGTGTCCCCTGAAGCTTAGGGACTGCTGCAGTCGAGCTTCACGGAGAATCCGCTCCTTCCAAGGATAGTCCGACAGGAAGGCCAAGATATCCCGGGGTGGGGGGGGGGCCGAGGCTCGGCGCGGCGGTCCCACTCTGTGTGCTCTGTCTATCCTAATGACAAAGTCCGTCGGCTCTCCCAAAATCTCTCTGAAGAGGTCCTGCAGATAACCTGTCGCGTCCTCACCCTCTTCTCCGGATGGGACGCCACGGACCCTAATATTGTTGCGGCGAGAATGGTTTTCAAGATCCTCATTGTGTGCTTGGAGGTCAAGCTGCTGGTCTTGCAGGCGCAGCACCTCCTGCTGCAGTTGCGTTATCTCCTTGTCCCAGGTGTGTCCCGCCGCTTCTACAGTGGCCACTCTCTCGCCCAATCCATCGACTTCTCTGCGCACTTCCCGCACTTCTCCTGCCACCTCCTGCTTCAGTGCTTGGAAATCGTCCCTGAGCGAGCTAAAAAGAGATTCCAGGAAAGACCTGGTCACTGGGGGCTCGCCACCCACTGCCCCCTGGGAGCTGCTCGCGGGGCTCGATGATTGCTGACCCCTATCCTGCCTCGCCGGACCCCTCGTAAGCATGTCCTGCAGAATTCAAGCCCCCTTCTTATTTCCTCTGTTGCCAGCCATGACGCCTCCTAAATTGCTCACCTGGGGCAACTCCAAGAAAAAAGGCGAAAGTTCTGAGCTAGTCCGGCCCAGTCCCGTAGGGAGCTTAGAGCTGCAGCGTCTCTCTTCCTCATCTCGCCGAGCCCCTCTCCCCGGTCCGGGAGTCGGGAGCGTATCCCAGTGGTTCGGCTATAGGGCGCCGGGATCAGGCAGCACGGGTCCGCACCCCGCAGACCAAACCAGCCACACCCAATGAGGCACCGGCCTAGCGGGAAAGCTGCGCCCCGCAGGAGAGTGGAATAGTGTCCCGTCCACTCACCGGGCTTCGGCTCCCCCGCCTTGCGTCTCCGCCACCACTCCGTCGACTCGGGGCTCACAATCGTCGATTTCTGACCCTTTACGGAGACCTGTGCGTGCTTTCAGGCTTCCGCCCGTTGGCCATTTGCCGGAGGTGTCCTGTTGCCAGACCACAGTCCCGGTGTTACCCCAGGGTCCGCTCGGACATCCTCTCCTCACTCCGCGCTTGAGACCGATCCGCTCCAGCGGCCTCCCCTGCGCCATCCGGGTCTTGTGCGGGGTCGCGGCCGTGATCGCGCACCACCAGTTCTGCTCCCCGGCCAAATATGGCGGGCCGTCGGTGTGATTCAGGCCTCCGCGACGGCAGCCGTTCCCCACTGATGACCCCGAATTGTCCGGGCCTCTCCATTGCTTGGCCCTCTTTGGCAGCTCAGTCGTTGCGGGGCCGCGTGTGTTCGGCGCTCAGGCCGCAATCTCAGGCCTGCGCTTCTGTTCGTCCGCTGCTTGCTTAGTGAGAGCTCCGCCGGCCATCTCCCGGCCGTCTTCAGCGCCCAGTCCGAACCGGAGTCCCGATGCTCATTGGGGCCCATCCACCATCCATCATCGGCCACCGTCGCAGCCCAGAAGTCCGGGCTCCAAAATCAGCCGGGGGGATCCTCGGGCTAGGCCGCGTCCCCGGTCTCTATTAATTAGATCAGCGTGCTGGGACTCCGCCTCTTTCCACTCCTGCGGTCGTTCCCCGCTCCACTCGGGGCGCCAACACACTCCTGGGTTCCACTCGTGGCCACACCAACGGCCGCCACTCACCGCTTCTGGGCCATTTAGGAGTTCCACCGCTGCCTCGTCAGGAATAGAGCGCTGCGGTGCCCCGGACGGCCGCCAGGTAGGCCGCTAAGATGGCCGACCCTCGACTTCACCACTCTCGAAAACTCCGAGAGGCAGTCCCAGTGCAGCTCCGGGGGTCAGCAGAAGTGCGTACTCCGGTCCCTCCGCATCCGCCGTCACCCCAGCGCCAAACGGGGGGAGATCTGCAGCTTTTTCACGGTCTAGGGCTCTGAGGTCGGAGGAGCTCGCGGAGAGTGCGTCCGCTCACCTCGCCATCTTGGCCACGCCCCCCTCCTTATGCTTTTTAAAGGTCATACATTGCCACATATCCAAGATATCGTTTGAGCAAAAGTGGTGTCCTTTGGTCTAAATAACATAAAATAACACCTCATCTAGCCGCTGAATGTATCTCCATCCTCATATTCCTGACACGATTTGTCTTAAGATAAGAGAACAATTTAGTAAACTCGTTTTCATTGAAGTATTTCAGTTTAGCACCTGGACATAGTGTGCACAGCAACTTGGAGGCTTCCTAGACAGGGCCACTCCATGGACCCCACAACACTTGAAGGCTCAAGCGCCTAATTGCTTTCACTGATGCTTCACATGTCATTTAGAAGGAGTTATCCAAGATGTGGCTATGTGCGGAGTCCCATTTGTAGGCAAATGCCTGGTTCCAAGTCCAGAAATACTTAGTGAGTGTCCCGGTATGTCAGTTTGTCAGCAAACAAATTCTACCCTGCAATGGGCAATCCCCGTTCATGTGCCACAGTCATTAGAAAATCTTCCAGTACAGTCCATGGTATGTAACTATCCAAGTAAAACGGGACAGCAATAGCAAGTGAAGTTGTCTGAAGCCCACCAGAAAGTATTCATCACTTCATCCACATACCAGAAACAAATTGTCAAACAATTTCAGGGAAGGTATTAGGCCAGTTAGATTACTCTCACCTAACAAAATGATAATGCCATGATATAAATACAAACCCGTCCTTGAAATATCTTAAGTGTTGGAACTCGTGAAGTACCTATAATAATTTCCTGCATGTGAATCGTGTTTTCTGCCACACTCCAGTGGCTTGCTTCTTAGGTCTGCAAATTATTTTATTAAACTCTGAATAATGACTAGCTGAATTGGCTATGCCTAGATTAAAATATGTGGCGACAAGCTACACACCACTTTGTGTAAAAGAAGAATTAACCCAAGAAGCCATATTTCCTCTTTTATGTAAGGTATCATGAATATGAACTGTCAAAAACCGTTGAGTCCCTATATGTCAGAGACCAGAAGATCGAATTTAAATTGTGGCATAATACACAGAGATCCTCTCTTGAAGATCTGTGACATCATCCCTATAGCCAGAATAATCTACTTGTCTTTAATGACAGCCTCAAGGGGCAGACAGTATTTTAATTTAAGAGCATATGACTTTATGACGCACTTTTTAATCAATAAAGCTTCCTTTCAACAGAGCACTAGGCAATGTTTACGTGAGAAAGAGAGTGAGGATAGAAAGAGAGAGCTAGATAATCTTTACCTTGTTAAAATATAATTGCTCAATTTATGCGAAGACATTCCAAGGGGTGATGAGATTCATTTTTATTATTTTAAATAATTTTCAACTTTAATTTGGGCAATCAAGAAGTAAGCAACTTAGTATGCAGTATTCAATTGTACGCCAAAAAATTATTCAAACACTGAAGATTGTATCGGGAGCACTGAACACCAGTTTCTAAATCAAAGCACCACTGGCGTGAAATAGGCAAAAATGTGTCGATTATATTTGCATATTGTGACTGGATTCTTAAATATAAACTCTTGCCTCATCTCTGAAAGAGCAAACCATTAAGTTACATTTTTAAATGCTACTTTCACCTCTTTTGTGTTGAAACCAGTTTTACATTTGTGAATATTCAGTAATTGAAAAACATACAATTTCAAACAATAACAAAGCATGTCAAGAGAATTTCACTAACAATTAAAAATGTCCAAGACTTCACAATGCAACAGATAAAGTCATATAATACAATAAATATCCAAGTACATTTACTCTGAAGACATGCGGATGACAACATTATCTCTCAGATTACAGTCCTCTTAATAGTAATGCTAGAGGATCCCTTTAACAGTAATGCTAGGGGATCCCTTTGGTATAGTAATAATGTGAAGGATTATGACAAGGACTGTAAAATTATCAAAAATCACAATCTTAATATTACACTAAGAAACATCAGTGCATTGAGTCAATGATTTAATGCTCAACAGTTTTATACATGTTTAACTTGGTTTTGCAACTCCAAGTTACAAACTACTAAAGATATGAAATTCATTCCAATTATCCAAATACTATTATCAAAAATCAAAAAATAACTGACATATGTATACAATTTGTATCTCCTCATAATAACGAACTTGTAAAGTCACAAAAGCAGAGCTGCGATAAGTACTTCTCTGATTTATCACTGCAAATACTGAGACAGAGCAAAGGAATGATGGAATGAATATGCTACTTACCAGTATGCATCTGTTCTTGGCATGTAGGGCTGCTAACATTCATATCTTAGCATTAGATCGCCGCCTAGTGTTGGGTCCGGATGATCGCACATTGTTGTCCTGGAAGAGTCTTCGAAGTATCCTGAGATAGGTGGCTCCTCCCCTGGACTACAGTGCGCATGGGCATCGGCTCCATCCCCAGATTGTTTTTCGCCATTGTGGCAGAAGATGGAGTGAAAAGTGTAAAGGATGTCCATGCTAATGATTGAATACAATAGTATATCTGCAGCTGCGACAGGCACCGGGGAGGAGGGTGGGCGATATGAATGTTAGTAGCCCTACATGCCAAGAACAGATGCATACTGGTAAGTAGCATATTCAGTTCGAGGCATGTGGGCTGCTAAATTCATATCTTAGCATAGAATACATAGCAGTCCCTCCATCAGCGGCGGTTGCCCGTGCCAGCTGCAGAAACCTGAAAAAGTGTCTTGAGAACAGCCTGTCCTACAGCAGCTTGCTGCTTGGAATGCACATCAACACAGTAGTGTTTTGTAAAGGTATGTGGTGTAACCCACGTGGCTGCTCTGCAAATGTCCTCTAAAGGAATGTTCCCTAGGAAAGCCATGGATGCCCCCAATTTGCGTGTGGAGTGCGCCCTTGGGGGTATTGTTAAAGTGCGCTTGGCCTTTTGATAACAGATTGAATTGCACTTAACAATCCATCTGGCTATTCCTGCTTTGGAAATCGGGTTGCCTTTGTGTTGTGGTGAGAAGGCAACAAAAAGTTGTTTTGTTTCCCTAAAGTGTTGTGTCCTGTCTATGTAGTACATCAACGCCCTCCGTACGTCTAACGTATGGAGCATTCTTTCCGCCACCGTTTGTGGGTTTTGGAAGAATGCCGGCAAGTCGATAGTTTGGTTGAGATGAAACTGTGACACCACCTTCGGAAGGAATTTGGGGTTAGTACGTAGCACTACCCTATTTGGATGAATCTGAATGAATGGCTCTTGGATTGTGAGCGCTTGTAGCTCACTAACACGCCTCAGTGACGTAATAGCAATTAGGAAAGCTACTTTCCACGTTAGGAATTGTAGTTCACACGAGTGCAGTGGCTCAAATGGTGGTCCCATCAGTCTGGTGAGGACCACATTGAGGTTCCACACCGGAGCTGGCGGTGTTCTTGGGGGAATGACTCGTTTCAGACCTTCAAGGAAAGCTTTAATGGCAGGCACCCTGAAGACAGAGAGATGCTGCCTATTTTGAAGGTAAGCTGCGATGGCGGATAGATGTATCCGAATAGAAGTGAACGCTAGCTTGCACTTGTAAAGATGTAACAGATAGCAAATGATGTTAGGGATAGATGCATCTAGCGGGTTGATGTCATTGGCTGTACAGTAAATGACAAAACGCTTCCATTTTGCAGCATAGCATGCTCTGGTTGTTGGCTTCCTTGCCTCCTTGATGATGTCCATGCATTCAGGAGGTAGGTTGAGGTATCCAAACTCTAAGACTTCAGGAGCCAGATCGCTAGGTTGAGCTGTTGCGGATCTGGATGCTGAATTTCTCCATGGTTCTGCATCAAAAGCCTGGGCGTGAGGCGCAGTCTTTGATGCGGTACCACTGAGAGTTGGAGGAACGTGGTGTACCAGGCCTGGCGCGCCCACGTTGGAGCAACTAGGATGAGTGTCATCGAGTGTTGCCTTAGTTTTCTCGCCACCAGTGGTATCAGAGGTGTTGGCGGAAAAGCGTACGCAAATTTGCCTGACCAGTTCATCCATATCGCATTGCCCTGCGATTGCGGGTGTGGGAACCTGGCGGCGAAGCTTTGGCATTTTGCGTTCTCCCTTGTGGCGAACAGGTCTATCTCTGGATGACCCCACCTTTGGAAGTACGGCTGGAGTACTGATGGATGTATCTCCCACTCGTGCATTTGATGGCTGTATCTGCTGAGCAGATCCGCCATCTGATTGTCCTTCCCTGGGAGGTGTTCTGCCATGAGGAAGACATTCCTCTGAATGGCCCACTTCCACATGCTCTGAGCCAGATGAGACAGCTGCGGTGAGTGGGTGCCCCCCTGCTTTTGGATGTAGTACATCGCGGTCATGTTGTCCGTCCGGACTAACACTACTTTGTTGCACAGATGTACAATGAAGGACTTGAGCGCCATGAAGATCGCCATCAGTTCTAGATAGTTGATGTGCATCTTCTGTTGCTGCGTCGTCCATAGTCCCTGCACTGTGTAAGTGAGCAGATGAGCTCCCCATCCCTGGAGAGATGCGTCCGTTGTCAGGATAATCTGTGGCACTGGCTCCTGGAACAGTCAGCCCTTGCAAAGGTTGTGTGGAGTCCACCAATGCAGAGAGTCGTATGCCCGACTGGTAACCAACACTAGGTCTGTTAATTGTCCCTGAGCCTGTGTCCACTGATTTGCTAAGCACTCCTGGAGCGTGCGCATATGCAACCGTGCGTGAGGGACTATGAAGATGCAGGAGGCCATCATGCCTATCAACTGCATGAACACTCTCGCTGGAAGTGAGTGTTTTGGTCTGAACTTTTGGATTAGAGACTGCATGCTGTCTATCCTGACTTGGTTTGGTTGAGCTTTGGCCGTCAGGGTATTGATTGTCGCACCTAGAAACTGCCGGACATGTGCCGGCTGAAGATGCGACTTTGGGTAATTCAACGAGAAACCCAGGTCGCGAAGGAGGTGAATGGTAGTCGACATGTCCGCGGCGCACTGTTGTTCCGACTTGGCTTGAACGAGCCAGTCGTCCAGGTAGGGGTAGACATGGATGTTCTGCCTCCTGAGGTGCGCTGCTACTGTCGCCAGGCACTTGGTAAACACCCTTGGGGCTGTGGTGACTCCGAAGGGTAGGACCTTGAACTGATAATGCCTGCCTTGGATAGTGAACCTGAGGTATTTTCTGTGGGACGGGTGTAGTGGAATGTGGAAATAAACATCCTTGAGGTCTAAGGTTGCCAAGAAGTCCCCTTGGTTTAACAAGGGAAGAATCTGTTGCAGTGTAAGCATATGGAAATGTTCTGACAGTATATACAGGTTGAGGGGACGGAGATCCAGAATTGGTCTGAGAGATCCGTCCTTCTTTGGAATAAGGAAGTACAGGGAATATACCCCCGTGCCTTCCTCCCCCACTGGCACGAGCTCGATTGCGCCTTTTTGCAGCATCACCACCACTTCCTGCTGCAATAAGTGCAAGTGCTCTGCGGACATAGGCCTTTGCCTTGGTGGAATGTTGGGTGGAGTGGATTTTAACTCTAGACAATAACCGTACTGGACAAGTTGTCGCACCCACCTGTCTGTGGTGATGTTTATCCAGACGGGCAGGAACTGCTGTAGTCTCCCCCCGACAGGTGTTAAGTGGTCGGGGGGCAGTGACAGAGAGTCACTGTTTGCTTGGGGTAGAGGAGCGTGAGTTGTTGTTCCCTCTGCCGCGTCCTCTGGTGCTGTTTCCTCTGTAGCCCCCCTTGTTTTGTTTGGGGTACGAGGATTGTGCTCCACCTCTAGAGAATTGTGACTGCTGACCCATCTGTCCTCTGGTGACTCCACGTGCACCTGAGCGACGAAAATTATTGCCACAAAACTGTTGTGATTGTAGGGCCCCCATAGACTTAGCAGTTTGTGTCTTTTTTAATTTTTTCTAGGGTGGTGTCAACATCTGGACCAAACAGTCTATCAGGATTGACTGGTTGATTAAGTATGGTTGTTTGAATGTCAGGTTTAAACCCCGATATGCGGAGCCACGCCTGTCGTCTCAGCATAACGCTAGTGTTAATGGTCCTAGCGGCTGTGTCCGCGGCATCAAGTGCACACTTTATGGCCGCGTTGGAGATCAGTTGTCCTTCCTGTATAATCATTTTGGTGCCCTCTTGAAACTGCGGAGGCAGGTGTTGCACAATTTGCTCTAGGGTGTCGTAATGCGACCTATCATAACGTGCCAATAGTGCCTGTGTATTTGCAATACGCCAGAAATTGGCAGCCTGCGCAGCTACTCTTTTGCCTCCTGCCTCTAGCACTTTGGACTCCTTATCCGGGGGAGGAGCTTCACCCGTTGTTTGGGAGTTGGCCCTTTTTCGGGCATTTGCGACCACCAGGGAGTCAAGCGGCAACTGTCCCCGAATGTATGCAGGGTCTGCAGGTGCTGGTCTGTACTTTTTTTCAATACGTGGATTGACCACCCTCGCCCTGGTAGGCTCTTTAAAGATGTCCGCAGCATGTTTGAGGACCCCTTTGAGCATAGGCAGTGTCTTTACAGTTCTTTCAGAATCTGAAAAAGTGTCAAATAGAAAGTCTTCTTCGACTGGGTCAGCATGCATGTCCACATCATGATTAGCAGCTGCCCTCTCAATGAGTGCATGGAAACCTGCAGAATCCTCTGTTGGGGATGCACGTGTACTGAAAGGCTGTGGGTCCTGTCCCACATTTTGGGTGCCTTGGTCACCAATGTCATCATATGAATCTGGCTGTGCATCTGGTTCATTGACTGGGAAAGTGTATTGGTCATCTTCATCATATCCCTCACTTTCAGAGTGGTCTGGAGAAGGAGTTGGGCTCCTTCTTGGAGGGGGCTGGATAGGTTCCATGAGGCCTGAGGCGTCCTGGGGAAACTTTTTCTTCTTCAGGGGGATGACATAGGAGTCCACCGGCTGCGAAGTGATCCTCCTCTTGCAAAGGGTCAATTTGCCCGTTTCTGCGTCGATAAAACGCTCAGAATCCTCTTCTGAGTCGAGTACTCGACCTGAAAGTGCCCCTGCCGTTGAAGAATCCGACTTCTTTGGCGTCGATTTTGTTGAAAAGGCCTTCGGCGCCTCTTTTGGCGGCAGAAGGAAGAGGAGTTTACTCGCAGGCTTGACCGGAATGTCTATCGCCTTCTGCGGCGATGGCGTCGGCGCCGACGAAGCAGAGGCCTTCTCCCTAATTGTTTGTAGTGAAGAAGCGATGGGGGACGCGTCACTTACAGTGGCCTTTGGCACCGACGAGGAGGTCTTGACCTTGCCTTCGGATCCGACGTCCTGTTGGCCCTTCTGAGTTTTGGACGATGATGCCGCATCCGCCGACCCAGAGTCCTTGGACCGATGCGCAGATGTGCCAGCCTTCGATCCGTGTGACTTTGACGGCTCTGTCTCTACCACGCGTCCGACAAACGAAGTCCCAGTCGGAACTGGAGCCGTGCCGCTGGCTTTGGCGGGCTTTGCCGGCGTCGCAGCGGTTGACCTGTGCGTACCACCCTTCTTAGAGGATCCCTCCTCTGGCGCCGATTTCGACACTGTGGAATCGACAGATTTCTTCGACTTCTGTGGACCGGAGGTCGACGGAGTCGATGAAGCAGGGGGTTTAGTCGTTTTTGGTGGTACGGCCGCCATCTTAGGGACGCTCGAGTCCTTAAGTTTCGGTTTCGATTTTGGGTCGGCCATTTTAGGTGTAGTCGATACCGTAGGTTTCAGTTTCGGTTTCGATACCGTCTGCGCAGCAAGTATGTCCGTGGCCGGGCCTGAAGGCGGGGCCGTGGCTTGCGCTACGGGGTCTTGGGTAAGGCCGACAGGCGATCCCGTGACCCCCTCTTTATGTCCGTAAACTTCGGGGCATAGCTCGTCCCCTGAGCTATCTTCCGCGGCCCCATAAACCTCTTCGACGTCCCCTACCTCGTTGACGTATTCAAGGCCTTGACCCACGACTCCGTCGTCGTCTTCCGGATCTGCCTCGACCTCCGTCTCGGGCGGGGAGATTTGAAGATGATGGCTCTGGTCCTCCTCTTCTTGGTCGTCGAAGATGTTTTCTGGATCCGGGGCCGCTTGTTTGGCCTCAAGGCGCACCGCGCGCCGAATCTTGAGTGTCTTCTTGGACCTGAAACTCGCACAGTCCGTGCAGTTGTCTAAGTTATGGTCTGGTGAAAGGCATTTGTTACAGACCGGGTGCACGTCTATATGTGGGTATTTGGACCCACAGAGCGGACAGAGCTTAAACGGACTCCGCTCCATGCTGGAAAGTCGCTGTCGAGTCGCGATGAGAAGGCCTCGATGTCCGAAGAGTGCAAATACTCCGCTGATTCCGGCTCCGAGAGACGGAAGAACTCGAGACCGCACGCAAACAATACCGACGTAAAGAATACAAGGCCTTTTGGCCGTTTAAAGTTATGTTTTCTCGGTTCCGACAGAGAGACGTCGAGACCGCATCCGAACCCAATGGCGGAAAAAAACAATCTGGGGATGGAGCCGATGCCCATGCGCACTGTAGTCCAGGGGAGGAGCCACCTATCTCAGGATACTTCGAAGACTCTTCCAGGACAACAATGTGCGATCATCCGGACCCAACACTAGGCGGCGATCTAATGCTAAGATATGAATTTAGCAGCCCACATGCCTCGAACATATTCATTAGTGAAGACACCACTCTGTAAAAAGAACTAAATATTTAGGTCTCGCCCAGGCAGTGCTTGCCCTGTCTCTTCGGGACATGCTGTAATCATGTATGAACTTGAAGCTTCGCCCACTTTCCGCCCATCTTTTTAATTGGCTCTTATCACTGTACTTTGTAAACTGTGGCTTTTAATTGGTCAATAGGCTTATAGGTCCCGCCTTTTCTCAGCTTGTAACGTCCCATGAGGACGCCCGTTACATATGTTGTTATTCAGTAGATTTTTATTACAACCTCCAAGCACTATTTTGTTAAATGGTTTCCTCCTGCATGCTGTAGCAGGTGGAACATGCTCTCTCGCAATGCTTTCTTTTTTTATTTTTTTCATAGCACGGCACGCCTCCGCTGATATAATGGCAGGCATGCCTTTGGTTTGTTATTTGCGGCGCAGAACGTGGCTGCATGTTTTTTTCTTTCTATTTATTAACTATTTTGTTTTAAAGCACACCATGACGCGCTTTCACATTAATGGCGGCCACGTCCCTTTCTTTACATACAGCTCGTCGTATTCACCTTCATAAACAACTGCTATTTTTTTTGTACAAGCACCCCATTCCGCGCTTTCACTTTAATGTCATTTGCGCCCCTTTCTTTAGATGCGGCGGCCATTTAAAGTGAAAGCAGGAAATGGGGCGCTTTTACAAATAAGCATTTGCAATGCAAAAGGTCTCGCACTTGCGAGAGTTTAAGCTATTAACACTGTAAATGATAATGCCTTTTATTTATCTGTTTTGAAAACCAACACATAAATCAAAGGCATTGTAATTTACAATGTCAATAGCTCAAACTCTTCCAAATGTGTGACCTATTGCATTGCAAATGCTTGTTATTCTTATGGTTAGTGTCTGCCAAGGGAATGTTACCCAGTGTAAAAAGGTGATCAATGTAGCCTAGAATATGGTCATAGTGCAGTACATCAAGCACAAGGAGGGAGAAAAGAGACACTACTGAAACCAAACAACAGTAAGAAAGGTGGGAACAAATGACAGGAGCTCTTCATAAGGGGCAAAAGAAATTCTCCAGACAGCCTAGTATTCCTCTGGAAAGATTTATCTTCAAATACTGCAGGTTACATGTAACATGTTGACACCACTGAAATTCTTGCCTATCTGTGTCAATTTAACATCATATTAGTACAAGAGGCACTTGCTGCTGCACCCGTAACTAGTCAGGGTGAAGAACATTTGGATACTGAACTGGTTATTGTACCAGTTCAGCCTGCTGTCAATATGACTCATCTTTGTTTCCTTTTCATAAAACTGCAAATACTCCATTATGGAATTTTAATGCTATGGACTGTAATGTTCTGTTAGGATCAGGTGGGCATGAAATTGCTTTTAAGTAGTTAAGATTCAATCAATCGCTATCAAGATACTTGCTCTATATCCTCTTGAGTAATTAAATGGCAGATTATCAGATCACCATATTCATTCCCTACTGCCCTGAAGTAGTCGAGACGACCATATTAGATGGAGTTTCACAGATCCAAATTTTCTGCATAATGTGCCAAAGAAGAAAGGCATTTTGACGTATCATTCTGAACAATAACATCTGATGCCCCTGGTTGATAGATTTCCTTCTGTTTGCCCAACTCCTTTTACTAGCGCACTTGGGAGTTCACCTTTAGTTATCAAGATGACATTTGTTCATGGTAACTAATTTAAATAGTGTTCTTTATTTATGTGGCTTAAGGGAGTGATCATTAATAGTAATGTTTCCAACTAGATACTTATAAATGTGTGAGTGCTAATATTAAAAACCTCTTGGATTGGATTATCACTGAAAACATCCTCAAACAGGATGAAGAGGAGAAAGTTAATCCTTTCGTGGGTAAAGATGTGTGGTAAAGATTATAGACAAGAGCTGAGAAACACCATGGTTCAATATAAATAAACTGCTGACTTTTTAAATGTGATCCAGTTCGGAGTTAGGGTAATAAATCATCTAAATCTAGTTTGTTTCTAGCTTGTTTTGACAATGAAATGGAAAGGGTGCACTGGGCACTCATTATCTTACTAATGTCCATTGGACTATAAGGTCACAGGGTCCTCTTCTAGAAGTTTTCTTGAGTAAGCTAAGAACTATAAACGGGCACTAAAAAATTTGATAAATGTTTACAAAAAAGGTGTGTAGCCTATAAGAAGTAAAACATAATGCAGACTAATTAACATGCCAGGAAATTTGAATCAAAATGCATAAGCATCCAAGAGGAAGTCAATTAAAATAATATTTTAGCAGCGACACCACTTTTATACAGTACACATATCGCGATCTAAAGAGTGATGTCCTGCCGCCACCATGAAGTGAGAATGAAAAGCACAGAATCCTTCAAAATTAAGAAACAAATCTTTGGCTAATTACGTAGGAAACATTAATATGTGGAAGGTTCCAGAGGTCGATATTATAATTGGCTTTAAAACAAACAAAACACATTGTGGGCTTTAATTCTTCAGCTTTAAAATATTTCTTATTGAGATAAGAAAGTTCCTCTTTAGTTGGAATGCAGTAGCATTGATACCTGTCTTAAAGAAGGTTAAGAAGGCAATTGGCGGAGGCGGAGCTACGCGCGGATCCAAGATGGACGCGTGAGCACAGGGCTCCCGAGACCCTTTCCGCCTCCCGCATCTATCCTGCTAAATATCCTGATTCAGACGACGGGTTATAGTAGCTGATGCCCTGCTGATTTACTATCGCTTTTCAGAAATTGATTTGGACGCTGGGAACCGGACTCTCTGCGCCGTCGAACTTCTGGGGCCTACACCAACGGACCTCCCCGGCCTTGAGTCTCTGAAGTACCCAGGTGGCAATTGAACAACAGCGGCTGCTGGCATTCATCTGTCGCCCCTGTGGTACTTTCGGTTTCGCTTTTGACTCATCATCCACTGGGATTCACAGACTGCTGCGACTGTTGACCTTGCTCTGCGGCTTGCCCTACGTCTCTCTCCTTTTGCCCTCATCCCTGCCTTTGTTGGTTGGTGTCTTGGGGAGACATTCTCACCAGATCTCGAACAGCCCGGCTGGGCTCGCTCACCGGTATGACGGGCAGGCCGGATAGTGAGAAGAGAGCCACCAGGGACACATTTCGAGGAGGTGCAGCCCAGTCTAACACTATCAACCGCTTTGCCCGCCCGAAGGGATCCCCAGGTGGGGTGGGCAAGGTTTTGGATGAGACTGGAGATGGCTCTCCTGGAATGGAGGACTTGACACTGCGGCATGTCATGGGCGCCATTGCTGGCGTTAAGACTTCAACGAGCCAGCAATATGAGACCCTGGTTTCAAAAATAGACACGGTTGCGATTGAAGTCAACCTTATCCGGACGGACCTTGCGAAAACCAACGAGCGGGTCAAGTCGCTGGACATTAAAACTGCAAGCCTTACAACTGATGTATCGGATTTACAAGCGGAGGTTCGTACTCTTCGTTCATCAAACGACTTGTTTGCTCGCCGGCTAGACGATTTTGAAAGCCGTGCCAGGCGTAACAACGTTCGTATCATTGGTGTTCCAGAAAGTTCCTCAGAGCTCTCTATGGACCTTTCTGTGGAGGATCTTGTGTTGAACCATCTCGTGCCTAAGGGACTAAGCAATTTTTTCACTGTGGAGCGTGCTCACAGATTCCCCGGTGGTAGGCCTAATCTGGGCCCAGCGCCGAGGCCTATTATTGCCAGGATTTTCAATTTTCGCGATAGGGATGCTATCCTGCAAGCATCGCGTACCAACGGACCTACGAAATTTGAAAATGCGTCGATCAACTTCTACCCGGATTTCACGCAGGCGGTGCAGAAACAGCGTATGAGCTTCACTGGTGTTAAAAGGCGCCTCAGGGACATGGGACTAAAATATGCCATGCTCTTCCCAGCTCGCTTGAGGATCCAGTACGAGGAGCGTGTGCTCTTCTTTGACCGCCCTGAGGTCGCAAGTGACTGGCTGGACACTTTGCCGACACATCGTGATGGACAAGATCGGTCGGCGGGAGCCGAAGGCGGCCTGGAGGAACGGGCGGAGTGAGCCCTTACCGGCGGGCCATCCATCTAGACTTTCAGCGGGGGTTTGATTATTATTTTCGTATGACCTATTGATTGCTAGGGGGCGGGAGGGCTCGGGATTCTTCCTCCTCTAAGGGGTCTTTTCTCTCTTTCCGTAGATTAGTTTAATGGGGCGACAGGCACACTGCAAGTTGGGGTGGCTTTCGGGTCTAACGCAGGGGTGCAGGGTGGGGGGGGGGGTGTTTTGCAGGGTTTCCGGGGGGTGGGGGGGGGCTTTTTGTCTATTTGTTTATCCAGAGAGTCTGTTTTGCTGCATATCTCGATTGCTGTGTCTGTTCCCTTTGGGGGGGGGGGCATTGCTCATGCTCTGGGAATGGGGGGTAGGGGGCTACGGGTGCTGAGTTGGAATGTTAACGGTCTGGGTGACAGGATTAAGGTGGGGGTTGTTTAACAGTATCGGAAACGTCTTTCACCTGATGTAGTACTATTGCAGGAGAAGCATCTTATAGGAAATGCTTGCCAGGCAATGAACAGAAGGGGATACCGCTTGGTGGCGCATTCAGGATTCACTACTGGATCGAGGGGGGGCGGGTGTTATGATTCGGAGTTCCCTCCCCTTGGAGATAGATGATACTGTGCTAGATGAAAGAGGCCGGTACGCGGCCATTACAAGTCGCTGGGAAGGGAGGACGATCACTCTTCTTTCTGTATATGTCCCGCAGGGTTTACAGTCTGTCACCTTTGCTGATCTGGGTAGAGTGGTGTTGAATTTCCCATTGGGTATGATGGTGGTTGGTAGAGATTTTAACTTGGTTGTTTGTGGTAGTGCAGATCGTCACCCACCCCGGACTCTTTTGAGGTCGCAGTTATGGATGAGCGATTTCCTGAATGCATTGGGTTTGGTAGATTGCTGGAGGTACTTACACCCTGGGCAGGCACAATATACTTTCTACTCGGGGGCACACGGGAGTCTCTCCAGGCTCGATTATATCCTATTGCCAGTGGCCCAGATGGTATCTGTGAGGGAAATCTGCCATCTTGCTCGGGGGATCTCGGATCGCTCGCCTCTCTGGCTTACGATAGATGTGCAATTGGAAGACGGAGGCCGGGTTGCCCCAATTAACCCCTGGCATCTACGTCACCCGAAAACAAGGGCTGAGGTGGTGAAATGTGTAGAGCATTACTTTGTGGAGAATGCTGGGTCGGTGTCCTCTTCGGTGTCCCTATGGGAGGCCTTTAAGACTGTTGTCCAGGGTCAAGCCCTTTCTTTGATTGCTAGTGCGAGAAAGTGTAAGAATGAAGAGGTGGTGAGATTGGAGACTGAAATTGTGTCGTTGGAAGAGGAGTTGGGTTCTGAAGTTACACCCGAGGGTTTGCATGTTTATGCCCTTAAACAGGCCGATTACAAGGCGCTGGTGACGGATGCGGCGAGGATGATGAGTCGTGAGCAACAGGGGCGATTGTATGACGTTGGAGATAAGGCTGGGAAGTTGATTGCGTGGCTGGATAAGAGAGAAAGGCTGAATCGTGTGGTGCCTGTGGTGGTGAATGAGGGCGGTGAACGAATCGTGGTCCCAGAGGGTATAGTCACGGTGTTTGCTCAGCACTTTCAGAAGGTTTACTCGCCGGTTTCTGACAGGCCTGAGGAGGATTCACACTTGCTCCTAAGAGATATCGCGTTGCCTAGCCTCTCGGAGTCTGATAGAGAGCTTATGGAGGTAGACTTTTCTACTGATGAAATATCGCTCGCTATTCGCTCTCTCCGTTCAGGGAAGGCCTCTGGTCCGAACGGTCTCCCGATAGAGCTGTATAAATTGTGTCCGGATAAAATGGCGCCACACCTTCGCCAAATGTTTTTGGAATCGCGCGATCTTAGGCTTTTTCCCCCCGAGATCAGAGATTGGCTTCTATTGTTGCTATTCATAAGGATGGGAAGCCTCGTGATCAATGTTCTTCATATCGACAGATCTCACTCCTGAACGTTGAACCCAAGATTCTGGCGAAACTCCTGTCGAACCGTTTGATTACGGTTATTGGCGATCTGATACACCCGGATCAATCCGGGTTTATTCCTCACGGAATACGGCTCTTGATTTACGTCGCCTCCATGGTGTGCTTGCTAGGGCGGGGTCGCTTCGCGAGTCGGCCATTTTGGTTTCGTTGGATGCCTCGATGGGCTTGGACACGATCGAATGGCCGTATTTGTGGGCGGCACTTGCTAAATTCGGTTTCGGGCCTAAGTTTATCGGCTGGGTTAAGCTCCTGTACGAACAGCCAATGGCCCAAGTGGTCGTCAATGGCAGGGCTTCCGAGCCTTTCGTTCTTGGCAGAGGCACACGACAGGGATGTCCATTATCACCGCTCCTTTTCGCGCTTGCTCTTGAGCCCCTGGCAGCGTGGCTTAGGTGGGAACCGTCGCTAAAGGGCATTAAGTGGTCCCCTGATTTTGAGGATCGTATATCCCTTTACGCGGATGACATCCGGTTATATCTTACTTCCCCACGTAAGTCCCTCGGAGTGCTGTTTGACGTCTTGCGCTCCTTTGGAAGGAATTCGGGTTTAGCCATCAATTGGTCTAAATCCTGTATCTACCCGCTCACCACGGAGATACCACTGTTGCCCCGTTACTGTCCGATACCAATATCGCGTGACGGCTTTAAATACTTAGGGATATATATCTCCTTGGACTCAGCCGTACGATATGAGAAGAATCTGCTCCCGCCACTCATCCGGCTCCGATCTGACGTAGTGGCATGGTGCGGATTGCCGTTGTCCCCGGTTGGGAGAGCAGCCTTATTCAAAATGATGTCCCTCCCTTGTTTCTTGTATGCCCTTCAGAACACGCTTGACCTAGTGCCTGCAAGTTACTTCCGGGAGATTGAGGGCCTCCAGAGGAAACTGATATGGGGCGGGCGACCTCGCATTGCGTTGGCGAAACTGACCCTACCCTGGTACGACGGTGGTATTGCGCTGCCTGATATTAAGAGGTATTACTGGGCGTCGCAACTCAGTGCCATCAACTATGTATGGCCCGGTCCCTAACCCGGCGTTTGAGATGGATAAATGGCAGCTCCCGGGAGGAGATTATAACAGGGCGTTGTACTCTAGGTCGGCGGGAAAGTTTTTAACCGGACCCACCAGGGTTGCGGTACAAGTGTGGGGAGCGGCGACTGCTGCCACGGGATGGGCAGATCGGCTGACCAGAGCTACTCCGCTTTATGCGGCTGAACGACTGGGCTGTCTTTGGAGAACGAAGGGATTTGACAAGTGGGATCTCATAGGGATTAGCAAGGTTGGGGACGTCTAGGTTAAGGAGAGGATTAAATCTTTTATGGAACTCCAACAGGAATATAGACTGGGCGATAGGGAGCACTTCCGCTACTTGCAGGTTCGCCACGCACTCGTATCCGTCTTTCCGGTCGGTACTGAAGTCCCGGAGTCCTCTCCCTTGGAAGACAGGGTGCTTGACGGGCATGTCCCGGACAGCACTATCTTATTTATAAAAAATTGATTAATAATCGCTCAGATCTTCTGGTGCGGCTTCGGGAGGCCTGGACCGGTGATGGGCTGGAACTGGACGATGAAGATTGGCAGGCTGCGATATCCTCTCCTAAGGAGGTGGCGATCCTGGCGCTTCTCCGACTGGTGCAATTGAAGATCCTGCACCGCGTGTATGTCACGGGTCCACGTTTGATGCGTATGGGTTACTCTCTGGATGGATTGTGTAGGCGTGGATGTGGTATGCTTGCTACTTTTCTTCACATTTTGTGGGAATGTCTGGTAGTGGTGGAATATTGGAAACGGGTGCATGAGGTTATGGATGAAGTCACGGGTGTTTTGCTTTTACCAGAGGCCAGGAGATGTCTGTTGAATGTGTGGGAACCGAATGACTATAGCATAGCGCAGACTCAATGGGCCTCCCTCGGCAACATGATTGCGAAGAGAGACATCGCCCAGCTGTGGGGGTCTCCACGTGCACCTCTGGTTTCCGCGTGGGAGGACAACATGGATTGGTGCATGTTCCGAGAGAAAACTGTGTACATCGCCCGTGGACGGCCTAAGAAATGCGGAATGATATGGGGTCAGTGGAACTCATATCGTGGAGAAATCTATGCCCCCCCTTTGTAGAACCGAATGTCATCCCTCAGTCCCCGTGACCGTACATTCCATACGTCTCAGTCCTGCTGTTTTACACCTGGTAGTCTGTCCCTGACCCCTTCATTCCCCCCCCTTCTGTTTTCATATCCTTTTGTAGTTGTCATCTTGTGTCGCTCTCCCTGATATCTGGGACAGTCGCACGCCTTACACATTACCTCGGGATTAGGTTGTTTTGTTTTGTTTTAAAAAAATAAGAAATGTGAAACCTTTCAATTATCCTCTTTCCACTTCAAGGATATCGTCTGGGAGTACTTTATCGCTGCTGGACCCCCGGGTTGCCGGCTGATGAGCTGTGTAATACTGACAGAATTTGATGCTTGCTGTTACTGACCGGCCCCTGTGGTTGTAGGTCTGTATTTGTATTGCTTTCTCGAAATAAAGGTTTTCACAAAAAGAAAAAAAAAAGAGGGCAATTGGCTGAACCTATTGTCTAATGGTCATGCCTAGCTCCCAACTATGAATTTTGGGAGGAACATCCTGAAAACATTAAAGCATAGCTTGAAGGCCTTGTACACTATTAGTCCTCCTACTGAAAGAGGACCTTGTTACAAAATGCTGTTGATGCACAATGTGGCAGCCACTGGTACAAATGACCAGTCATGCCCTTGACACTCCATTCTACATATTTCAAATTCTCAAAGGCATTTAATAAGGTGGATAGACCTCTGTTCTTGACTAAGTTTCAGTATTGCAGTTCTCTATGCTCATTGGTTGTTAAGGTTGATGAGCTATTTCAATACACTTGGCTTACAGTGTATTTGGGACGTAACATCATAATTCATTAGGCAGACAGGGTCGCCGCCAAATCCTCTACTTTTAATTATTTTTTCTGTGATTGGGATGAAATAACGATAGAAAATAATCTGTTCTTCTAAACTGGGCTGTAAGATAGTTCCTGCTCCTTAATATGCAAATTGCCTTGATATTTACACTCGCACATCAATAGCTTGAAAAGAGCAATAGACACACTGTAAAATAAACAGCTCGCCAGACATTGAAAAATGCAAGTGATGAGGCATTCCGTTTTGTTTGTGAGGTAATATATGAAACATTGAACTTGAGGGTTTGGTTTAAAGAAGATGAACACATACACATTTACTGCATTGCTAATTAGCTCCATATACTTATGCCCACACCTTTCTGAGATGTCAACTCAATCCAGATTCTTACTCCTGGTCGAGCTAGATGCAACAGCAAATAGGAGATAACCTTTGTAGGCATTTAATTAGAGTCTACAATTCAACCGTTCTTCTGTTTCTACTTATGGAGTAAAGTTACAGATTGAGCACCTCATAAGGCACAAAATCCACTTATGGTTCTAATTTACTTATCTTTAATCGAGCCACTTAACTCAGGTCCTCAAACACTGCCTGGACATCGTCCAGACCTGGAAATTCAGGGCGTACCTAAAGCACACCTCAACCAAAACAAAATTCATGTTATTTGCGAAGCACAACAAGAAACAGTACAAACCGGTCTCAATGGCACGAACCTGGGAAGCATCAAACTCCAATGTTCTCCAAAGGCCAAGTAACTTGGATTAACCCTGATCATCAACCTTGCCATCAAGAAACACATTGCCAAAGCAAACAAAAAAACAAAGACTGCATGGTAACTGCTGTGTTTTCTAAAGAAAGTCAAATGTTTTCTTCTAAAACGTGACTTAAGAACTGCTGTTCAAGCCCTCGTACTTCTGCGCCTGGATGAAAGTAATGCCCTACTTCATGGCCTGCCAGACCTGATACTGGCTTCCCTTAAAGACATTCTACATGCCCGCAGCATGTCTCATCCAGGTCCTAAAGAAATATAATCACATCCACTACCTCCTTGCCTGTCCACACCATCTTCAAAATTGGCCGTATCATTTACCAAGCCATTCAAACCAGCATCCCACACCTAGTAGAGAAGCTCACGATCTTTGGTGGCTCTCCGTACACCCAAAGCGAATACACCATCAGATTAAGAAGTGTAAAAAAAAAATCTAGAAAGCAGATCTTTTCCATCAATGCACTGAGAATATGGAACAATATCCCTGCATCCATCAGTACAGCGCAAATGCTGCTCCTATTTAGAAAAGAGATGAAGACTCTCCTCTTTGAAGAATACTCCATTATGCATTAACTGTCAACTAACCAGCTACCTCCCCCACATACAAACATGCATGCCACTATGACTAGCTGAATTACCTGCTTGCCACAGGCGTTGCGTTGATACTTTAAAGATGACACAGTCATCCACAAACTCACTTCCTAGATTAATCAATGAAGACGCTTGAAAACTAGCTGTTGGGAAACATTTTAGATATGGATATTTTGCTTTGCATGCATCATTTTTTATGTTTTGGGTAGGATGTTTTGCTGCTGGACAGTAGCTATTCAATCGTCATTTAAACAAAGTGAAATATATATTGCATAATAATATCTTGAACTGCCAATTATTAACACGATCTTCTAATGTAATTATTGGTCTGCCTATGGTGGAAATACAACTATTGCCTACATGGATTTAATTCAGGATCTGAATGATAAGAGAACTTTTTAATATTTTAGATTCAGTAGATGGTTTCATCTAACCAGAAATAAAAGTACATATCGATTTAGTAGCACTACTAGTAAATCCTTATTTAATTTAATGCATGTTTTATATACAATATCCAGAAGCAAGCAGCAGTTCATTATTCTACGTTATAAAAGAGAGTTAGTCAAGCAAAACTAATTTATTTTATTTTGGTATTCTGGTAAGGCGCTTAGGCCTACTAGGGAAGCCAACAGAATGCAAGTAAATGAAAGCTAAGGGCCTACCTCAAAAATGGTAAGGACTTTGCTCTTAAGTAGATCACTTTAGTCGCATCTGAAAGATACAACTCTCAGTCTCTTTCAATGCTATCCTCTTTTTGATTATATAGAAGTGGTCGAGAAGCCTTGTATGTAACAACACCGAGAACCTATCTGCCTCAAGAAACGGAGCCTAGAAGTGGTGCCTGCTCAACTTATTTCAGAAGACATTGGAATGTCTAGCTTCTGAAATTGATCGTCCACCACCACCTTTTACGTATCAAGTTCTGAGGGTGAGTTATAAATCTTTGCTGGGTGGACAGAGGAAACATCCTGTAGCACACTGTATTATTTTATCACTTACATTTTTAGTGTGTTTACATAGATGTATTATAGGCATTCACTGGCGCTAGTGGAATGCCATCAGTGTCTTCTAGAGGGGGATGTTAGGGTTCCTACACTTCTTCCTGGCTACTTCTCAGGCTAGATGGCTTGAAGCAAGGGAGATTTAGTATTTTGGCATGGCTATGCAAAGGTGGTGAAAACAGATGGAAGAGTACTGTAGTAGCTACTGCTAAAAACATGTATTTTAAGAGAAGAAATGGGGTGGTGAAGAGGTAATGAAGTTAAGTGGGTTGCAAAGGACAACTGTTGCAGTCTGGTCATAGTCCTGTATGAATAAAGGAATGCAGGAAGGCATGCTGATGTGCTACACATCTCTCTCTATAGGCTGGCTACTGTGAAACATTCAAGTGCAGAAATTAAATTGGGAGGGAAAATCTGTGTCGTGATAGCACCTGAAATGGCTAGCAGCTGGTGGAGACGCACACACTTTCTTAGAGAGATTTCTGGTATGGAAGCACGGGAGTAGAAGCAACAGTTTTTAAAAGACGAAGATCTAAGTATAACCAGATGTCAGAAGCAAGATGAACAACATTCTTTGTAAAAAGACTATATTTCTTCATATGCTGTGGGTACTTAGTAGAAGTACAAACTCAGACTTTGAAACCATAGATACCATATTAGGATACTTTATTTAAATAACGTTATAGTATTTTAGAAAGGGGCATAGTTTTGAAATGCCGAAAATTAGCTTTAGCTATGATGGAGTAAGAATTCATTGATGAAGGCAAATAATTTGCCTTAATGTCGCAGTACGAATGAACAATGGCCACCTGTGGAGATCGAATAATTGGTGCTCGGAGGAAAGCCTGGAAAAAGGGACATAAAATAGGTTATTTCTTGACCCTAGAATCCGGGGAAGGATTTGGGCAGAGTTCCAATAACAGATTGGCAGAACGGAAAACTGTCTTTAAGAAAAACAAGGTCTAGAACTCATTAACCTTTCTAGCAGATCTGAAAAAATAAACAGGAAAACATTTTCAAAATCTGATGTTTCAAATTATTATTATTAATATTATTTGGAATCTTGTATAGCGCGCGGTTACCCTCGGGCACCCCAGCGCTCGTTCATGACTCAAGGGTCTGGAGCTAAGAAGAAATGAAATGAAATGAAATGAAATGAAAAAGGAACTTGGTTAAGCGCACTGCGGCCGAGCGGCTTCCTGGCACTGGGGACTTGACCAGACTCACAGAGGGGACCCAGGGAGACTAGCAGGGAAATGCCTGGGAAAACAGAAAAGTTTTGTGAGCTTTACGGAAGTGAGTATAGATGGGAATAGAACGGATGGAAAGAGGAAGACTGTTCCAGAACCGTGGGGCCAGCACCGAAAATCGGGTGCCCCCCGTTCTGGATTTACGGAAGCGGGGGACATGCAGAAGGGAAAGAGAGGAGGAGCGGAGAGTGCGACTGGGGGCGTGAGGAGTGATGAGAGATCTGATAAAGAGAGGAGCTGAGCGGGTATGGGCCCGAAAGGCCAGGCAGGCCAATTTGAAAAAAGATTTAAGGTGCACAGGGTGCCAATGAAGGGACTGGAGTGCAGGGGTAATGTGGGAAGATTTGGGGAGACGGAGAATGAGGCGGGCTGCCTGATTTTGAATGGCCTGAAGGCGGCGGGTTTCATAAGCGGGTATGCCCACGTACAGGCCATTCCCGTAGTCAAGGCGAGAAGTGATAAGAGCTATGACGATGGTTTTAAGGGCGCCCGACGAGAAAAACCGAGAAATCTTACGGATGAGACGGAGGGACAAAAAACAAGAGGATACGACGGAGCTAATTTGGGCATGCATGGACAGGTCATGGCTGACCTTGATGCCCAGGGTTCGAACAGAGGAAACCGGTGAAGGGGGGAACCGAAGGAAGGGGGCCAGTGGAGCGAGGACCAAGGGTTTGAGGGACCACCCGTGAGGACAAGCTCCGTCTTGTCAGGATTGATGCTGTCTTGAGGAAGAAGACAGCATTAAGCGGGGATCAGGTGGGTCTTGAGTAGCTTTCGGAACCGGATAGTACCAGTCTCTATCCGTAGATTCAAAGGCAGCGCATTCCATAACTTGGCTGCGTTCACCGAGAAATCACACAGAGGTTCAATAGGAAGAGCAGACAGCGCAACCAAATACATTTTGAAACTGCACTGAGATTGCCTCAGGCTCCCAGAAAGAAGGATGGAGGCAAACAGTGTAGAAAATCGAGTTTTGGGCAAAATAGTTCCACTTGAATATAATTTTTAACTGCTATGATGTTCTGTACAGCATTTTTATTTTGGTAAGCCAAGTAAAGATTTGAGGGGTGATGCACTCCTCAACTTGATACACAGGAGTTAATTGATTCAGTTCAGGATTAAATACTAAAGACATCTATCCGCAAAAGCATCCATTCTGAGGGCAAGAAAAGTCGCAAGTGCAATCTTTATGCTGCTGGCAGGTAATTGAGCTTTTGTCTCGCATAAAAAAAGAGTCACCAATGACAACAAATTCATAATGGCACAAACTCACATTAATGCAGCATACTCTTGCATATAACTTCTGTGCCTCCTGCTTCCACATCTTTAAACCCAGCCATTCAAAGTGTTTGGTCCCTAATAGTTCTAACACCACTTGAGAGCAAAAAGTATACGTACCTGTGCATTTCAGTATACCTGTAAAGATTTATAATTAAAAATAAGAGCCCAGACTAATGGAACAGAGATGGCGCTGTATGTAAACCACAGAGCCAAATCTGTTGACACACCACATTACGGAGTTTCAAAAGAGAGAGGATCCTGAATGCGCCTGCATAATAACATTCGCAATACTTATATTCTAAATGTGTTTGCAGATGGCCCCCTAATTAAAAGAATGAGCTAAATATGCTTCTAACAAGAGAGTGGGCAGATAAATTGATATGAAAACACTTCTCAACCACATTGAGATTATGTTTACTATACCTCAAATGAGGTAAAAACATTAATTAACCACGCCATGTTTTAACTCATTACCTTCCTTGCACAGCTGTTCAAAAATCTATCAGAAATTAAAGCTGCATACCGTGGAAGTAAAACAAGGCCAGAAGCTTCTGAACAATCCTATAAACAAATGTTTGATGTACTAGGGAAATACAGGAATACTTCCTGCACCAGACTCCACAAACATGTACACCTATGACGTCATGTGACATCTATAAGTTGTATGGCTCAACAATACAAAGTAACATACTTGGCAATAACAAAACAACTTTAATATAGTTTTAAATTGCTATTAGGTAGTGAGAAACAAGTAGGAGGTTTTGTTCTAGTTTAATGAATTGACCTAATGACTCCACAGAACCAGGAAACAAATAACGAAAACGAATAGGAATAAATTCTTAAAACAATGCTAAGTTAGCTCATTACCGCCACTTGTGGGGTCATAAAGCCTTTCTGAATCTGGATTCCCTCTACCATTTTGCCATTAGTATTGACTGGAGGAAACCCGGTACGTTGAAATTCTATTCAATAGTTTTTCTTACTGTTTTAGGGTTGAATCATTCTGGAGAACAGTGCGCATAGTTCCGCATTAGTGCTCTGTTTAGTGATCAGTGATATTGGAAGTGGTCTGCCGGATCCTGTTATGGATGTGTATAATGCATTCTGTAAATGCTTGTGTGTGCCAAAACGACATTGCCTTTTGTTTTGTTTTGCTGGTGTGAGGCTTTCGATTGCTCAGTTACAAGTGGTTGACAAGCTGGAAGGCATCTTTCCTTATTCTATGGCAATGCAGCCATATAAAGTGTATGTGGGCTTGTTACTTGCACATTTCTGTAGCATGATCTTCATAAGTGTGCTGCTAGGGTAGCCAACATTCTAACTCTATAATCTGAAGGTATGTTGTGAGCTTGAAGACATCTTGAGATAGGTCTATGTGTACTGACTGTTAATGAAATGTTAGATGTACCTAGAAAATGTTTTAGCTGTGAAGATGGGGTGCAAACGCTTATCCAGGTAGATGGCTTGTAAAAATGAAATTGTAACCCTAAGAGTATAAGTACACTGTTGAGATGGCAAATGTACAGCCAACTGTAAAAGAGGAGATGTGTTGTATGTAGGTAGAATGGTGGCAAAAGAAAACGGGTGTTCACTTGGAACTCATTTATAAACACATTCTTTGTAATCTTTTTTCAAATTGGAGTGGTGAGTATCTCATTAACTCGTTATCCAATTTAATTCAGCCGAATCGACATTTCTTTCAAGTCGCACATTATAAAAAATACTTACAACATTTATAATGAAGTGAGTGGTGAGATGGTTTAAAAGAAGCACCCCAAGTGGAAAAAACAGAACCAGAAAAGGAGCAAAGTGATCAATAAAGGGAGCATAAATAGTAAATTGGTGTCTCTAAGGAGACAGCCAGGCCTTTCACAAATAATAAGCCAGAGGGTATAAATACGCAGTGTGTTCCATGCACATAACTATGGCCTGTCTCTCTGTTTTTGTGGACAGCATTTTGACTCTATTGACGGATACTAGGGTCTCATCAGGACTGAACGATAGACCTGGGAGAATAAGAAGGTATGAATGATTAGTGATGGGATTTTAAAAATATTAGGTGAATCAAAAAAAACGTAAGGGTACATACTGGATTTAAAGCTGAGTGTAGTCTAATTCATTCGTTGTAGACTAAGGCTCAGCATGCACAGGTCTACAAATGTGGGAACGGTGTTAGATGCCAGTATACTGCAAACAATAAAACCTTCATGCATGGTCCTATGCACACTACTTTACAACACCACACTAACTGTGCATCTACAAATGTGATTTACTGTATTTGGTGCCTCTGCGGTCGAATCTATGTAGGGCCGACATCACAGCTTATCACGGCCAGAATATCGCAACACAGAAGCAGGATCCATTACCTGATTCTGACAGCTCCCTTTGTCTCCCACTACATGGAAAGGCACCATACAAAGGACTACATCAAGTGGTAAGTCATTGAAAAAGCTTATCCTTCGCCCAGAGGTGGAGACACGTTTCACATCTTCCAAAGACTTGAATGCAAATGGATAGTTAAGTGTGACTCAATAAGCAAAGGACTGAACACAATGGAGGAGTCAAGCAACGTCATTGTCCGCATTAACTGATTTATTTTGTCTCTCCATGTACTAATTGCCTGTTGGAAGAATCTTTTATAATGTGTGGCTTGAAATAAAATGTGATTTTGCTGAATCAAATTGGATAACCAGATACTTAGATGCTGGTTGCTTGCTCACCACCTCAATTTGAAAAAAAAGATGAAGTCTATACAGAATAATTGTCTGCTTCATTATACATTTTCTTACACAGATTACGTCTGCACAGACGTCTGTGAATTCAGCATGGGTTAATAAATGAGTTCCAAATGAACACCTGTTTCAGTTGCTACATTTATACCTAAAATCACGTGGACATATTGCGTTGCTCTTGCTCTGTATGTAGAATGGTGCCAGGAGCAGTGTTGTGAGATTTGTCCCTGGGGCGGCTGCAAACGTAGGCCCCAGAGCAACAACTGCAACTGCCACTTTCACCCTACTGTCACAATTAATCCAATGATCAAGCAATCCCTACAGCACTCAACTCCCTAGGGCAGCGGGTCTGAAGACTCAAGGTCATATCACAATGCAACATCTGCACAGAAACAGACAGCATAACATTAAATGTATAATGTCCCGCGAGATATCCATCCTTTTTACAGATAAGCAAATAGTCCACACTCCAAACTCATTTGGGCACTGAAAGCCCCTACAATGAAAACTCAATGGTGGCTTAAGTTACTTCCTTTCTAACAGGTGTCATACCAGTTCACTGGTGAAACAAAACCAAAGGGAATCATCATCTCTGAACACATGGAGGGTGTGGTAACCTTTGCAGGTGTCCCTGGGAAGAAAGGGGTTACTGGGCTCCGATTTTTTTAATTGTCAATCACAGACTCTTGCCACTGGTGTCACAGGGTTTAACCTTGCAATTCACCTCAAAACTGAGCATCAATAACACCCATTTAGATATTTACTCCTAGGGTAGCAACGTCTACCAGTCCAATGCTTACAAGTGAGGTGGTGTGGGGCTACAGGCTCAGAACTCAACAAAACAATACAATTTTATCATCTAAAAAAAAGAGCCACTGCTTGGTGCCTGTAAAGGAAGAAGTACTTTACTGCACCACACAGAAAGAGGACAAACAAGTCAAAAGATGCAGACCATTCTGACATGGTGATGGTGATACAAAAAAAGGCAAAGGAACCTCAATGATATCCCTCCTAGTTGAGATTCAAACGCATCCGAAATACCTGCGCTCAGATTAGGAAGACTCCATCCCTGCTTGAAAAAACACATATTCGAAGGACCAAGGCTAAGCTGATCTAATAATCTTTAAAAAATGCCTAATGCCCCAAAATACACTAGAAGCAGGCATGGTTCCAGTGACTGCAACCTCCCACTAAAATCTCAGACAAAATGTACCTGCAAGAAACCTGGATAGCTGCCTCCTGCCTGGAAACATAAAATTCAAGAGCAAAATGGTGCCAGTCAAATATTAGGAAAAGGATCATTTATATATCGACATTTATAGTGTTATTATCACCAACGTTTTAAAAATAACAAGACCCAAGCCATGGATGCTTGACAAAATAAAACGCTCACCTGGCTCAGGCACTAGATTGAACCAGGTCTCATCAGAATTGCAAATCTATTAATAGAGTCTCTATTTCCTTCACCACCATTGCACAAAGAAGGCGTGTTTTTCCGGGACATGAAAAACGGTGACAAATTAAATTCTTGTTGTTCATAGTTACTATTTGTTTTTTCCATTTATGGCTATAAATGTTACCTTTTTTCTCAGCCTTATTACTGATTTACAGATGAGACTGAACAGTCCCAGTGGTCACAATTACGGAATGTTTGTAATGATATCATGTTTCTACAATTTTTGTTATTGTCAAACTTACGTTTAGGTTTTGCCAGAGCAGCTAAAGAGTGTTACAAAAAGCAAATCAACATTTAATAAAAAAATTATTAGCGTCAGGTCAGAAAAATATACGATTAGATTAGTGCAAATTCTTGCCAGTAGAGCCAAAGAAAGCTAACAAAGAGCAAAAGAATCAATTAGAAAGCAAGACATTTAATAAACAATAGGGATATATGTCCTTATTGACAACTAGATAACCTTTTCTATCGCTTACTACTAGAGATGACATTTTAGTGGAAAATGTTGAACAAGGCTTCTAGGAAAGTCCATCACACTTGAACACAAAAATTGTTGGAACACATACGGTGATTACCACAGGTTCTCCTTACTGTTTGGCAGTCCAAATTGCCTGCAAAGGGGCACATAATGTTTTAATTGTAAATTTTTATAACTCTTTTGATAGAGCCACCTCAACTAGCAACCTGACAGTGTTAAATTCCTTCTTTGCAGAATATAAGGAGTTGACTGAGTCTCAATGCTTTATAAAATTACTGGGGGACTTTAATATTCATGGTTGCCCAGATAAATGTTTGTCCACTGATCTATTTGCCCCCATTGAACAAGGTGATACTCATTTTGAGCATACGGATCAGGGGATTCTATTAGAAAACATCTTGGCTGAAAATGGTTTAATGTTACCCACGGGGGATGAGGTGGATATACCCACTTTTAAGGGAAATGGCAGCGGGTCAACTATAGATTTTATTTTTATAAGCGTAACCCTGGGGAGTAGCATAGCAGGCTATTCTCCTGTCTCATTTTAGCAATCATAACCCTGTCTTTCTACATGTTAGAGGTGTCCTTAGCACATCTGAGAGCTCATTGAACAGGGTTGATAAACAAGATATTCGGGCAATAGACCAGACACGTAGGATAAAATGGTGTAAAATTGTCCCTGAAGACTTCCTAAGTAACCTCTCTAATATTAGAGGGGAGGAGTTGCGTATATGTATGGACGAGGAAGCTGGGGGCAAAGAGGTAGTGGAGGCATATCAAAAGGTCTGTCACCAGGTTATGTCTGATTTGATGCGTTCTGGTAAAGCTAAAGATTCAGGGACAGTCGGCTGGTTTGACCATAACTGTTAAGTAGCCAATCGTAAATTGAAGGAGGCTCTGAAATGCAAGCCAGTCGACGGACAACGTGTGGCCCTCTTAAGGAAAGCATATAAAGCAGCAGTAGACCAGAGGAGACGGGAGATCAGGGAAGATGCCTGGGCAGAATTGACCTCTATAGACGTGATAAAAAATAGTGCCACATTCTGGGCTGTGGTCAATCAACCATACTTTGTTGACTCAAGCAACAATGTCCTAGACTGTGGTATTCAGGAAGACAAGTGGCTCACCCATTTTAAGTCAGTTTACGAACAGGTGACTACAGGGGTTGATGTTTCAACCTCGTCGAATAGTCATCCTTATACTTTAGTGGTGAATGAGGGTGACGTGGCTGAAGCCATCAGACAAATGACAAGTAATAAGGCCCCTGGCCCGAATGGAGTACCAGCCGATCTTTTTAAATCCAATATAGCAATATGGTCTAAAGTCTTATTTAATAGAATTTGTAAATTCGGTATCCCAACGACCTGGTCGCAATCGGTCATTGTACCTATTTTAAAAAAAGGTAACAGAGGTGACCCGGGTAATTACCGACCAATTTCCCTTATAGATTCTGCAGTCAAGGTCGTAGGCAGAGTGGTTCTGTGTAAATTAACTGATTGGCTCGAGGAAACAAACTCTCTGTCAGCATTACAGTATGGGTTCAGAAAGGGGCGCAGTACGATAGATCAAAGCCTCAACCTCCAATTGCTGATTGGGAAGTATACCATAGCGAAGCAAGGCTGCTTGTATATAGCATTTATGGACCTCTCCTCGGCCTTTGACAGAGTGAACAGGTCCAAGCTACGGTGTTTGCTCCTAAAGATAGGTATCGATGAAAATATTGTATATTTTTTAGCCGATCTCCATAGGGACCTCACAGC
Source organism: Lissotriton vulgaris (assembly GCF_964263255.1). Lineage (NCBI taxonomy): Eukaryota > Metazoa > Chordata > Amphibia > Caudata > Salamandridae > Lissotriton > Lissotriton vulgaris. Next base: position 1,073,785,093 of record NC_141689.1, on the reverse strand, counting down.
CACAGTGAGATACGATCGTAAGGGGAATTGTATGGGTAAGATAGGCATAACCAAGGCTGTATTTTAGCCCCCCTATTATTTACCTTGTACATCAACGAGTTGGCCAGTGTGTTAGGAGCAACTTGTAAGGATATCCCGAGGGCAGGCAAGTTCCCCATTCCCGCATTATTATATGCGGATGATGCCGCCCTTTTAGCGCGCACGTCAGTAGGGCTACAAAGTCTTTTAAAGTCATTTTATGAGTTTATGTCCTCCGTGGATCTTAGCGTTAATTATACCAAATCGCATGTCATGGCCGTGGGTACAAAGGGCAGGCATAGGAAGCTGATGACACTCCACTGTAATGGGAATAAGTTATCGAGGGTAACTAGATTCCCATATCTGGGGGTGGTTTTTGATGAAAGTTCCACCTGGCTTCCCCAATTGTCTGAGAAAAGAAATGCTTTTATCCAGTCTATTTTTGCAGTTTTGGGTTTTTCCCGTAAATTGGGGGTAAAACCGTTACAGGCAGTGTTAAAGGTTTATGCCGCCAATTGTGTTTCCATAGCCATGTGTGGCGCAGATCTATGGGTTTTAAGAATGTTAATTTGTTACAGGTGGCAGAGGACAGGTTTTTGAAGTCATTCTATCAGTACCACAATCGACCTCAGGTTTCATAGTGCATCAAGAATGTGGGGTGGAATATCTAGAAGACCGGATTGCCATCACACCCCTATTAAAGTGGATTGCGGTTTGGATGAATCAGGAATTGGAGGTGAACCATGAGATCCTGAGGGACTGTCTTACTTTAGAACATTGGGAATCCATTCCATGGCTAAAATATGTTAAAAAACTTGCAGCCTTGCTCGGTCGCCCAGAATTATTTGATGAGCCGTCCAAACTGGTTAAGGGAGACACGAAATGGGTCAAGACCGCATTCAGGCTGCATAAAGGGATGGATAGAGAAGGCTATGAGTTGACTAAGTCAACCGTGAGAGCACATCAGTTAGTTGTAACAACGGACCATGACTTAGTACCATATCTGAAAGTTGTTAATAATGCTAATCACAGATATCTACTCACCAAGTTTAGGCTGAATAAATTTCATCTCCTTCTCTCTGGGCGCCCATGTTGGACCAAGGCATCAGAATTAGAATTGTATACTTGTGATGGATTTTCGATAATGGACACTGCTCACTTCATGTTCTTTTGTGGTTATTTTACGGACATTCGGAAAAAATTAATTGTACCCCTACTAAAGGATAAAGGGTTTAGACAATTGAAACCGGCCCTATTGTATCTTCAGCTACTGTCCAATACGTGGGAAATCATTAATGTTGCTACATTTTTAACCATAGCCATGAGACTAAGGAAAAAAATAGTTAGTTTTAGATAAAAGTCTTGCATGGTCTGTTTTTAGAGTTTATAAATAATGAATTTTAAGCAAATTGGATTATCTGTGTATGCTTTTTAAATTTGCACATGAATTTGGTATATATTCTGTATAGTTTTTATCTGTCTTATACATTTTTTTGCTGTCTGTTAACCATATTGTAATTTGGTACCTCGGCCCTTCTTTTCTTTGGGACTTTGTATACTTTTGTGGTTTTTGTTATGAACCGAATAAAGAATTTCTGACTGACTGACTGTGTACTGCCCTTCCCTTCTTAGCGCCCACGTAACCAACAAAGAGTTGGTCATCCACCCGGAACTGGCGTGTGCGATCCAGATAGAATGAGAGCGCACGTTTTGGGTCCAGACGGTGGAGCCGCTCTTCCTCCTTTGAGGGATGCGGAAAGAAGGTGGGCAAGGTGATAGACTGCCCGATGTGGAAGGCAGTGACAATCTTGGGCAGGAAAGAGGGTCTAGTCGGCAACACAACCTTGCCCGGATGGACAGAAAGGAAAGGAGGTTTGGATGAAAGAGCCTGGAGCTCACTCACTCTCCTGGCAGAGGTGATGGCAACCAGGAAAGCAGTCTTCAGAGCAAGAAGGCAGATAGGACAGTTGTGAAGTGGCTCAAAGGGAGCGCACATCAGATAAGTAAGAACCAGGTTCAAGTCCCACTGAGGCATCACGAATGGAACAGGTGGAAACGTGTGTGTGATGCCTTTCAGAAAACGAGTTACAATAGGGGACTTGAACAAAGATGGTTGATCAGGCAGCCATAGAAAGGCCGAAAGGGCGGAAAGGTAGCCCTTGATAGTGCCCAGAGCAGAGCCCTGCTGGGCAATAGAAAGAAGGAAGAGAAGAACCTCAGAAAGAGGGGCAGAGAGAGGATCCACAGCTTTTGCTGTGCACCATGCCACAAATCTGTTCCACCTGCAGGCGTATACTGACTTTGTGGAGGGACGCCTGGCTGCCAGAATGATATTACAGACTTCAGGAGGCAAGTCAAATGGCCTCAACTGTTGCCGCTCAATCTCCAAGCATGGAGGTGGAGACTGGACAGGTTTGGGTGGAGGACCGTCCCCTGCTGCTGCGACAGAAGGTCCTCCTGAAGAGGCAGACGAACTGGGGGATCGACTGACACACTGAGTAGCTCGGATATGAGTACCTTCGTGCCTAGTCCGGAGCCATAAGGATGATTTGGGCCCGGTTGCGTTTGATCTTCTTCAGCACTCTGGGCAGAAGTGGTATAGGCGGAAAGGCGTACAACAGACTGCAACTCCACTCGCGCCGAAAAGCGTCTCCGAGCAAGTGCCGCCTTGGAAAATCCAACGCGCAGAACTGATGACATTGCACGTTCTCTTCGGTGGCGAATAGATCTAACCAAGGCTCTCCCCACTGCACAAAGACACCTTGCGCCACGTCCGAGTTCAGACGCCATTCGTGATCCATCATGCACCGGCGGCTGAGTTCGTCCGCCCTGGCGTTCAGAGAACCTGCCAGGTGTTGAACCACCAAGGTCACGCCCTGATGTTCCAGCCACTGCCAGAGGCGGAGAGCCTCCTGGCAGAGGGTCCACGACCCCACCCCGCCCTGTTTGTTGCAGTACCACATGGCGGTGGTGTTGTCCGTGAACACCTGCACCACATGCCCCCGGACAGAGGGGAGGAATGCCTTCAGTGCAAGACGAATTGCCCGCAGCCCCAAAAGGTTGATATGGAGGCGGGACTCTGCCGGAGACCAGAGGCCTCTGATCTCCGCCTCTCCCATGTGGCCTCCCCAGCCCTGGAGGGACGCATCCCTCACAACTATGTGCTCCGGTTGGGGAAAGGAGAGGGATCTGCCGCTGACCCAATCGCAGTCCGTGAGCCACCACTGCAGCTGTCTTGCAGTGCCCTCCGAGATCAGGACATGGTTAGACAGGTTGCCCTGATTCTGGCCCCACTGAAACTTTAGGTCCCACTGCAGAGCCCGCATCCGCCATCGGGCGTGATGCATCAGAAGGATGCAGGAAGCCATCAGCCCCAGAAGCCGCAGCGTCAACCTGACCGAGACACGGGATAAAGGCTGAAAGATCGGAATCAGAGCCTGAATATCCCGAACCTGTTGCTCGGGGGTATACACCCAAAACTGCGCCGAGTCAAGAACCGCTCCGATGAAGAGGAGCTTTTGAGAGGGACACAGGTGTGACTTTGGCACATTGATGGAGAACCCCAGCAGGTGCAGGAGGTACGCCGTCGTCTGACGGTGGCTGACAACTGTCTGGGGCAAGCCCGCCTTCAACAACCAGTCGTCGAGGTAGGGGAAGACTGAAACCCCTAACCTGCGCAGATGAGCTGCGGCCACCGCCATCACTTTCGTGAACACCTGTGGGGCGCAGGTAAGGCTGAAGGGGAGCATGGTAAACTGAAAGTGCTCGAGTCCTACCGTGAACCGCAGGTAGCACCGGTGGGCCGGCAGGACGGGGATGTGGAAATAAGTGTCCTGCAAGTCCAACGCTACCATCCAGTCTCCTGGGTCCTGGGCAGCTAAGACCTGAGTTAGTGTCAGCATTTTGAACTTCTCCTTCCGGAGGAAGCCGTTGACGTTCCGTAGGTCCAACATAGGGCGTAGGCCCCCTTTGCCCTTCTTGGGTACCAGAAAGTAGTGGGAGTAGCAACCACACCCTACTTCTGGCCCAGGAACGCGCTTGATGGCCCCCTTGGCCAAGAGGGCCGTAACTTCCTCCTGCAGAAGCCGCAAATGATCCCCCGATATGCGGTGGTATTGCGGTGGCATGACTGGAGGGGTCGTCTCGAAGGGGAGGGAGTAGCCCCATCGGACGATTTGCAGCACCCACCTGTCCGATGTGACAGTGCGCCAGTGGGAGTGGTGATGCCGAACCCTGCCCCCCACTGGCATCACAGGGGCCTGAAAGCACGGACTAGGAAGGTTTTGAGGCGAATGCTGCGGGGGAAGGTGTGGACTGGCCTCGCCGTTGTCCCCGACCGCCTCCACGGCGGTTTCCACGGCCGCCACTGCTTTGGATGTTAGTCTGTGGTACGTGGCTGGCAGCACGTGTGGGGGCGCCCCTTCCTTGGCCACGAAAGTAGCGAAAGGCACCCGTTTGCTGGTGTGGTGCCGAGAGGCCAAAGGACTTGGCCGTAGCCCTGGAGTCCTTAAAGCGCTCAAGCGCATGGTCTGCCTTGTCGCCAAAAAGGTGACGGCCATCAAACGGCATGTCCATGAGGGTATTCTGGACATCCGCTGAAAAGTTGGCGGACCTCAACCAGGCGTGGAGACGAATCGCTACCATCGTTGCCATCGCTCTGCCCAGTGAGTCAGTGGTATCCAGCCCACACCGGATGGAAAAACGTACCGCATCTCGGCCCTCCGCAAGGGCTTGGGCGAGTTTAGCCTTGACCTCCGCCGGGCATTGTGGCAGCACGTCCGCGACAGGGAGTGGGGTGTAGCGGCCCAAGAGGCGTGCGGTGTTGGAAGACCGCAGTCCCAGACTAAGAGAGGAGAATATCTTCTTTCCATAATTCTCATACCTCTTGGATTCCAGATCAGGCGGAGCAGACGGGAATGCGGTCTGGGAGTTTGAGGCCTGGATGACCAGGCTCTCGGGTGGGGTGGGTGGAAAGGAAAGCTGGGTCGCCCGGGGCCGGGCGATGGCGTCTGGCCACGTTCCTATCTACAGGCTGACCTGTAGCAGGCCTGGACCAAGTGCCCAAAAGAACGTCAGTTAAGGCCTCATTAAACGGCAGCAGAGGCTCAGCCGAGCTTGACTGCGGTTTAAGGACCTCAGTGAGGATGTTAGTCCTCACGGCCGCGACGGGGAGCTCAAGGCCCAAGGCCTTGGCTGCCCGCGTCAACACAACACTGAAGGTTGACCCCTCCTCCGTAGCCACGGTAGGAGGTGAGACAAAACCAGTGTCTGGCGAGGTGTCCAGACCACTGGCATCCCCAAGATCTGTTCAGTCCTCCTGGAACTGACACTCACGTGTCAGAGGGTCCACAGACCCCACCCAATACTCCTCATTACCCATCTCCTGATAATCAGGGTTGTCAAATGATGGGGCCGGTTCATTGAAGTAAAACTCCCCAAGCGGCGTCGACAGTGGCACCCAGCGGCACCGCTCCGGTGCCGGAACCGGGTCGAGGGAGGTATCAGGGATGGAGCTGCCCGAGGACGGCGCCGGAGGTGACACCCGAGGGACCGGCGCCAGTGAGGTCGTCAGGTCAACCGGCGACGATCCGGATCCAGAAGCGGATCAAGTTGGGCCCAAAGGCGCCGGCGGCGTCTGGGCCGAAGCACCCGCTGGCATCGGGGCCAAAGCACCCGACCCGACGGGTTCGCTGGGCCCGAAGGCGCCGCAGAGCCCGCCGGAGGAGTGAGGGACCTCATGGCCATGAGGAAGCGCTCGATCTCCTCCGGCGTCGCTTGCTGCCCAGGGACCAGAGGGTATGGGGCAGGTCGCGACGCCCATGACTCCGACTGAGCTGCATGGGCGGTGTCACCCGAACGCCAGGCCGCGTCGCGCGAGCGTCGGGGGGGGAATCGGAAGAGCGATGACGTCTCTTCGACTTCTTGTGCTTACCTGACGGCTTCGAGCCTGAGGAGTGATGGCGACTCCCGGAGCTGTGATGGCTCTGACCCCGCGACCTGTCCCTCGACCTCCGTCCGGACCGGGACCTCTCACGGCGCGGGCCGACTGCCGGAGTTCGAGCCGCTTGCGGGACGCTCCCGCCTAGCTTTCGAAGTCCAGGCCCGGCAGTCGAGCAGGCCGTATCGTCGTGATCGACGCCGAGACAGTGGAGGCACCGGCGGTGAGGGTCGGTGACCGACATCAGTCGGTCGCAGTCCTCACAGGGTTTAAAACCTGGCATCCCTACCGGCACCGTTTGGAGTCGAAGACTCGAAAAATGATCAAAAGGGATCGTAAAACGTTTAGTCAAAAAATGACTACGGTACCACTTTTTCCGGATCTGCGCTGCTGGCGCGGAAAAAAGAAGAACTGATGTCAGCAGGCGGAGAAGGCGTCTAAGTACTCCGACGACGTCATCACGGCGCCGACGACGGCCGCGGAGCCGCAGATGACGCCTACCGATGCGCAAGGGAACTGCTACGCAAAAATTTCCGGCTCCAGTCTGACTCCTGGGGATATTCTAAGGGAAGGAATCTAATACCTGTTTCTTTCAGATATAAATGTTTCAATCTTTTTATTAATGTGAACACATACATATGCTTATGTTTTTGATTCGTTTCACCCTCACAAATACCGATTGGGTTGATGGGAGTCTGTAAGCCCGTTCATGGCAGGCTGTATACCATGTGGTGGTTCTCCATCTAGGGCCCAAGGGGCACGTTGCAATACACCACTCCTGGAACCCCCCCCGAGTTCAAGTGATTATTCAATCCCATCATTCAATCGGCCCCTTTCTTGTGTAGGCACTGTGTTCCTGATTCACTCGGGAAGCACTGCGAGTCAATAGCCCTACGCCGAATACTCGGGTGAGTGCACTACTGTCCGTTAGCTGGTTTTAGTCATGCCTATCGCCTTCTGCCCTTTGAGCTGCCTGCCCTGGAGTGTGATCAGATAATTATGTAGCACGGTCCCGGGCTACTAGCTTTTGCGTCGGCATGCACAAGGGAGATGGGTCACGGTTGGCTCTGCTCCCTCCCCTGTGTTGTGGCCCAGCAGGAATGACATTCATTTTTAAATACCACTGGGTAAGGCCGCCCACCAAACATAATAGGAGCACCTTTTATCTATGCATGTTTTTACTCTTATAAATTTACGTGAGCATTCATGCACCTGCTCCTCTATTCCTCTCATCTAATGGACAAGTCAGTACCCATGTATACGCTGTATCTTCATTTACAGTATACGCGTCTCACTGTACAGAGACGCTTCTGGCCTTCATACCTTTTGGCCCATGCATGTTGCTCCGAGCAGTCAATCAAGCACCTTCTCCCCTGTCTACAGGATTACTAAGAACCCTTGGACAATGCAGGCATTGTTAACTGCGCACGCACCAGTAACATTCACTGTTCATTCATCTTTTTTGATTAATTTCTGATCGGTTTGCATTCCTTTATATCCCTACAGTTGACCATATATGAACGTTACCCGTACCACTGGGCTAGTACCAACCGGTCTATGCTAGATTAATTGAGTTTTTCGGGCTGTTCTCTTTTTGTTATCTACAGCCCCGTGAATAAAGTTTATCCTTGACTCATTATTGCACCATGAAGGACAACTTGTGGACCCCTCCTCCCTGGTGAGCAGCAGCGCTTGCCCAGCGCTTGACAAATTCGCGCCTGTAGTTTCTTGAACTGGAGTGTAATGGACATACTTTTTCTGCCCACATAGGAGGCTGCTTTTTCTGAGCTTTGCTAGTGGTGGCTAATGTAGCCCTTTTCTCTCTTCCTTGTCCCCAGGTGCCTTAGATTTGCTTCAGGTACCTCCAAACACGTACCCCATATTTTTATACATTATTTTAAAAGTATTCATCAGTAGTGGTAACTCTCTCTCTATTCCCTTCTAGGCAGCAATCTCCTATTGTGTGTTCCCTAGTCCTGATGATGACCCCAAGTCATCATCAGCGAAACGCTATCGACTTGTATCAGAATAAGCGCAATTGTTAAAAAAGTCATGATTTTTTCATTGTTGTATTATAAAGTAAATGTTCATGCATAACACTCTTTTCAAATATTTCCCAAATAAAACGCTGATTTCTATTTCTTATGTGTTCCACTTGCGCCATACAAAACACTTTTTTCACAATCACAATGTGTTCACCTTGCACCTAAGCACACAACTTTAAAAGCATGATTGATGCTGCTTATTATTCCTCGTAAAGTATGTATCAATGCCTTTCTTCTTTTTTGTTAATACAATTAAGTTGAAACTTAAAAGTGGGACTATGTGTTTCGTACAATTAATTTACTTTCTAAATTGTAATTTCTCATTGACCCATATTGAGATATTCTTGAAAGATATTACACTCACCCAGGTCTCAAGTAGGGTTACGGGTTTCTCCTGTTTGCTAATACCGCAACTCTTCTAAGGGCACTCCTACTCAACTTTTGCAATTCTCCACTGAGCAACTGAAGCTCAGAGACAAGTATGGACAAGTCTGATATGCTCGGATATACTGTAATTTACCTTTTTATGAACACTATGTGCATCATAAATGTAATGCAGCCTGACTATTTGAAAACAATTCACTACTTGTACGTTATTGTGTAGGCATACCAAAGAATGACATGCAAGAACCGATGCCTTCAACGTAAAGTGACAAGGTGCCATAAGGGTCTCCTTCCTGTTACCTTTCCGTTCTGGATACTAAGGAAGCCAACACTGTTAGAAGATAGACTACATTAAAATAATTATATTCTCAAAAAATCACTAACAGAACATGATTAAGGAGTCTTTGATGACATCAGGAGGGCAGGCGCCTAAGACTGTCACAGCTAAATGGTTCAGACACATGAACACTTAAACATGGCAATATGCTGCAATCCTATTTGAAAAAGCAACTTTCCAATGGCTACTGTAGGTGTTATATGTGTTCCCAAAGAAAACAAAGATGGTTTAACAAGGCTTTAAAGGATCATTTTGGAAAATAGAATTAAACGGGTCAGTCACAAATGAACCTGGCAAAACAACTACAGTTACATATTTCCCAACACCCAATAGCGCTGCCAGGTTTGCTAGAAAATTCGAAAAGTAGATATAGGACGATGGTCAAACTCTTTCTAATTAAGAAGCCTTACACTATGGGTCACAAGGATGTGCTGCCCGCACATCTTTGGTAGATCACCTGTGAACTGAACCATTTCATCTTCCTGAAGTCAAGATGACGCAGTCAAAATATTCCTCGATCAGCTACAATATTTTGTAAACTATCTGTTGTGTCCTATGTTATGTGTCTGGCTTGCCATCATCTCTGCCTTGCTTCTAATATGGTAAAAATAAATGTGAATGTAGAATATGGAGGATAGAACGCGAGCTGTGTGAGTGTCGGCTGGAGAGCAGAGACGGCAGCCGATGCAGGGACCCGCACGGGGGGCTTCATGTCATGAAATGACCTTAGAGTTTCAACGTAGCTGTATTTATTACCACAAGAATATTGCCGACGAGGTAAAAGTTGATTGAAGCCCAGGTCATACATACATCATAGACTCGCTAAGCTCAAAGGACAGTGGTTTTCAGACATAGTGCAGCGGTCTCAGTCGGTGTGTGGGGCACACCGACCGACAGCAGATTAAATCCGAGCTCATGCAAAATAAACTATTCCTGAGCAGATCGGGCAGAGCCACGGATAACTAACTCTATGGTCATAGGCCTCTCAGGTCAGGTGATTGGGGGAGGGGGGGGGGGGGGGGGGGGGTTGTGTAAAACCGATTAACTGTAGAACGCATTTGCAAGATGAATGGCGGCTATTTTGAGTCAGTTCCAGTATTGTGAAAGTACTATGTAAGCGTTTTTTGACCCTAGATAGAGCTTTAAGAATGTTTTGATGGTCATTTTAAGCCATTACTGTTACTAAAAGGTTCAGTGTGAATACTACTCACTTTATACAATGATCTAAATGTATTACAGAGGCAATTTTGAAACGAGCATATATTTGCCAAAAAATTAAATGACTCATATTTATGTTGTGAACACATTTAGGGACACTTTACTTTGCAAATTCATAAAAGAAATCTTCTGAAGAGTGACACTTGGTTTTTACAGTGTTGTTGTTCATCAGCGTGATATGTCCTGGACCGATCACTTTTTTATCCACTTTTCTTGAACCTTCAATAGTAACTACCCACCTAGCCCACCTTGTCAAGGCAGACCCTCCCCCAAAATTGATCCTATAGCCTTTAGCCTGGTCTTGGCCGAGACTCGGCCAGCCCTCGCTAAGGACCTGGTGGGAGCCTTTTATTGTTTCACTAGCTTGATTTCGCAGGTGGTTGAGCACCTGTCTCCATCTTTACCGCATAGGCGATCCAGAGATTCTCCTTCAAAACCATGGTTATCCATTGAGCTCTAAGTTCAGAAACAACACTGTAAAAAAACTGGAGCGTTCCTGGAGACGGGCAAAGTGCCCAATGTCCTAGTTGGCACTCAAGAAAGCTCAGAAAACATATTATGCTTCTATATCGCACGCTAAGAGCTGTACAATGCCAAACGCAATGCTCTCTATAGAAACAATGCCAAGGAAATCTTTTCTATTGTGCAGAGCTTCCTAGCCCCTAACTCAGAGCCCATCACGCTTCCTACCTCGGCTAACTGGTGTGATAAACTGTTTAGTTTTTTTATTGACAAGATCCAGATTCTTCAGGCGAATTTTAATACTGGCACCAAATCCACAGTAGGGAACCCAGTTCCAAATGGGCCAACATCTACCTTTCCTCCATTACCATCTCTGGCGGCCTTCTCATCTATTGCTCTGCCTGACTCCCTGATGGTTCTCAGGTCCTTGAAATCGGGTTACCGTCCGACCCCTGCCTGGCCAGGCTGTTGCTTCAGTTGCAGAGACAGTGAACCTGGAGGTTAACAGTCTTATCAATATGTCTCTACAGACTGCTACAGTTACTCCAGCTTTGAAACAGGCCAAACTGTTGCCTCTTTTGAAAAAACCCTCTATGGAATCATCTGTCCCTGCTAGCTATTGCCCTATCTCTCTCCTTCCTGCCGTGGCGAAGGTCTGCAAGAAAGTTGTTAATAAACAGCTCACTAACTATGTTGAAGGTTTTGGCCTGCTCCACCCAACTCAATCAGGCTTCCGAGCCTCATATAGTAATGAAGCGGCCCTTGTCGAAAATCTCCGGAGCCATTCTGGTATGTTTGGATGCCGGTGGCAGGGTGGCTCTGATCTTGTTGGACCTCTCTGCAGCATTCGATACTGTGCCTCACTCTCTGTTGCTGGCCAGTCTCTCGGACATTGGTATTTCAGGGTCTGCCTGGAACTGGCTGAAATCATTCCTAGAGGGCAGAATGCACCAAGTTTGGCTCCCTCCATCTTCGTCTGGTCCTCAAAGTGTGATCACAGGAATGCCTCAGGGGTCTACTTTGAGCCCTCTCCTTTTCATTAATAGATGTGTCACCCCGCTGATCCAGCTGGCGGAGGAGCTTGGTGCCAAGATGATCGCATATGCTGATGATACCCAGCTTCTCTTCACCTGGAACAAAACTGATCAACCCACCTCTTGTGCCAGAACATGCCTAATGGCAGTTTTCCAATGGCTCCTCTCCGCACAGCTCAAATGCAATGAAGACAATTTAGAGATCCTTCTGTTTGGGACTTTCCCTCCATGGTTCAGGGAATTTCTTTGGCCAGCAGACTATCCAATGCCTAATTCCGTGGGTCTACCCACTAAAATCCTAGGAATTTGGCTCGAAAAAAATCTTTTATTTACTACACAGATTAAGAAGCTAGCAGGGCAATGCTTTGGCACTCTTAAATCACTCAGAAAATGTCTCCCCGCTCCCTTGGGCAGCCAAGGAAACGGTTACTCGTGCCTTAATCCTTTCGCACATTGATTATGCGAATGCCCTGTACATGGGTCTGCCAAGTTACCTTTTGAAGAGGCTGCATGTAGTCCAGAACGCTGCAGCAAAGACTCTTCTCAATATTCCTGTAAGATCTAGCGTAAGGCAACACCTGCACGATCTTCATTGGCTACCCATGGCTGAAGAGTAAAATGTAAAGCCCTTGTTTTGGCTCATTCAGCCCTGTATGGATTTGGTCCAGTCTACCTAAGGAATCGCTTCAGGTATTACGTCCCTGTGTGACCGCTGTGCTCAGCAAAGCAGCTTCTTGCTGTTATTCCATGCTTTCACCTCAAGATAATTGGTGGAAGTGCTTTGACATACAAGGCAGCTTTAGCCTGGAATTTGCTTCCTCTGGACCTTAGCAGTATCCAGGACCCTAAGCTCTTCAGGAAAAGAGTTAAGACTTTGCTTTTCATCTAACGGTCCGTTCACTTCCACCCACTTGGCTCGCGCCAGGACACTCTAAGTAGCTGCGCCTGTTATAAGTGCTAATAACATAACATGTAACAAAATAAGGCTTCACAACAGTTTGTAGCTTAACCACACCTTTTCTACAGATATCTTGAACACTCGCTGTCAAATGGTGTACATGGCATAGAAAATATGAAAATTATCAATTGGCAATAGCTGCCAAAAAGTTTCATCCAAAAAGAAAAAAACACTTGTATTACTTGCTTGGGTGCTGCTGCACAAGGCATTTTTTTAACATTTACCAGAGACTCTGGGACGATTATTGTGAAGCAGTTATGCAATTGGATAAACAACTTTGTGAAGAACCCAACGTGGTGATTGAAAGATTACATTTTTTTTTCAGAAAAAGGAAGCAAAGAAACATATGATGAATTCAGAGCAAATCTGAGACAATTAGCAGCGTCGAGTGATTATGGTGGCAAGATAGACACATACTTACGTGACTGATTAGTGTTAATCTGCTTTAGCAATACAGTAAAGACAGTTATGTACCTGTAATCCCTCGTTATGTGAACTGATTGGTATTACAAAAGGGGTTTAGAGATCTATGATTTCGTCGAAGGTTTGGTCAAACACTAATAACAAAGATTAAATAAAAGTAGAACAGTCTGTGTAGATGATACGAAAGATTAAAAAAAGGGGAGTTAGACAACATAATACAATGTATTGTTATTGTTCTGTTTCTCAAACACATTTAGGGACTCTCACAAATTTGTCCTACTATCAAATGCAAATGTTTAAAATGTGAGAAAATAGGTCATTTCTCCAAAGTTTGTAGATCGAAAGAGTCAAGAAGTAAGTAATAGCAATAAGAGGAACACCAATGTATTCACTGTGCATATTGAGGAAAGACGTGTGGTAGAAAAATGTCGGGACAAATGTAAGAATGTAGTTCTCACGATTAGTGCTGACAAACAGGGAACAAGGAAGGTACCCTTCTGCAAAATAGTCATTGGTGGAATTGAGGTACCAGTATTGGCTGACTCAGGGTCACTCATTACTATTTTAGATCAAACTACTTTTTGGGAAAATTTGAAAAAGAGTTTGAACAAATGCGATATAAGATTAAAAGCATTTGGGGGTTTTGAAATCAAAATGTTGGGATGGTTTGAGGACACTGTCATTCATGGGAAGAAAGATTTTCACTAAAGTGTATGTAGCTTTAGAGGAAAATGATGTGTTTGGTTAGTTAGATCAAGCAAGACTGGATTTTATTCTTGAACCTGGACTATCTACAAAGGTTCAATTAACTGCAGACTGGGTAGAGGAAGATGCCCGAAATATGAAAGAGGTCGGCAGAAATGTTTTCTTTTTGGAGATTGAAGAGGGTGGTTTAGAGGATATTAAGTTGTTGAATGAGTGCTCATCAGTATTTAAAGATGCAATTGCATGTGCGAAAGGTTTTTCACATGATATTGTGTTAAAGAAAAATGCTAAACCCATAGCACATAAAAGTGAGAAACGTGCTGTTGAATGTTCGCAAAGATTTGAGGTTGTCACTGGATAAAATGTGTGAAGATAAGATTATCTCACCTGGTGAATTTTCAGAATGGGTGTCAAGTACTGTTATTGCACGGGAAACTATTGAAAATAAGGTTATGTGCTGATCTGCATTCATTGAACAAGAATATTATGTGGAATGCCACCTTCTGCTAAAAATACAAGAATTGTTGGCACAGATAGGAGACACCCGTATTTTTACATATTAGATCTGAAAGCCGTTTATCATCACAATAAATTGGCACAGCGTTCACAACTTCTAACAACATTAATTACACTTTTTGGCGAATTTAAATATCTTAGATTGCTATTTGTGACGGCGCCTGTGGCCAGTGTTTTGAGCCTGAAATTATTTTGAGAAGAGATTTATTTAAGGTCTTAAAAAAGACATAACCATTGCCCATGATGGTCATGTTAAATTGTCTACAAAGAAAATCGTATACAATCATTCTTGGTGGCCAGGTATGGATAAGAAGGTGGATAATCATATACATCTATGTCAAGAATGTTTATTATAAGATAAGAGTTGGCCTTTGAATAAAAGCCCATAAGTAAATATGGAAATGCCTCAGCAGCACTAGGATAAAATAGCAATTGATTTACTAGACAATTTACTTGTCTTTCTGCAAACCAAAAGTACTTTATTGTTCGAATTGATTATTTTTCCAAATGGATATATTTTAAATCATAAGTGAGATTACTGTCACTTTTTTAAGTGTTTTTGCTGGAGATTGGTCCAAACATTTTGGTCGCAGAAATAGAACACAGTTGGTGGCATTTAAAAAGAATTTTCTAAAAGTAAACGTTATCAAACCCTACACAGTTGCACTATATTCACCACATTCGAATGATTCAGTAGAGCAGGCCAATACAATTTGTAAAGAAGGGGTTAAAACTGCCATCTCTTCAGGTCTGAATTGAAATGAGTACTTACAGTGTAAAATTTGCAGTTATCACAATACACCTCATTCTACAACGTGTGCAACGCCGTTTGAAATACTGCGTAAAAGAGTTGGATTTTCAAAGACATTTCCCCCATGGATGGATTCAACGAAATGTGCAACATTGAAGGATGTTTCCAAAGTTAGAGAAACTGTAAATGAAGCACGAGCTAAGAGGAAAATGTATTATGATAAGAAATTCAGGGTGAAAGAAAAGAACTTGCAAATGGGTGATTGGGTACTTATACAAAAGACACACTTTGTACCCAAGGGGTTATCTAGATACCAGAACCTTCATTGTGTGGGAAAAGAGGGGAAACAATCAGTTGAATTAAAAAAACCAAGGTAATGGAATTTAAACAAGGTAATTCTCATTGATTCAAAACAAGCACAAGTTTTAGGTGAGATTTCAAAGGAAGGTGATGAGTACTGTGATTTTGCACCAGAGTCACACGGAAAAAGTTTCCAGCATTTATCTCCACACAGTCTTGGTGAACAAGAAACAGCGAACAATGCTTCTAATTAAAGTCAAGGATCTCAGGTAGTGGATGTACAACAAAACGTGAACAAACAGCAAAACTTGGGCAATGATCAATTCCAAGGTGACATTAAGGTCAGGTCCTGTAGGAAGAGTGTGTTACTAAGAAAATATAGTGATATAATACCGTTTTTTGGTGTATTTTTCTTTCTGGGGAGGGGAGGTGTTGTATCCTATGCTGTGTGCCTGGCTTGTCATCATCTCTGCCTGGCTTCTTGTGAGTGTGGTGAATATGGAATGTTAATGTAGAGTTTGGAGTATAGAATGCAAGCTGAGTGAGTAAATGTTGGAGAGCAGAGATGGCAGATGATGCGGGGACCGGCATAGGGCTTCATGGCATGAAATAAACGTATGGAGTTTCATTGTACCTGTTCGGTATTGATAGTATTTATTAACACACTATCCTTGGGGTAAAGAGGTGGGTATACTTTTCTGGCTTCAATACTAGTAGTATTTAACAACAAGGGGTGGTGATGGACAGAGTTTCTGAATTAAGCAGAATACTCTCACACAGTCAAGAGATCAGGGCTAGATCCAACACCGTTTTTTAGCTCACTGCACCATCCCAGTTCAGAACCTGGCTATATGCAAATTAGT
Organism: Lissotriton vulgaris; assembly: GCF_964263255.1. Lineage (NCBI taxonomy): Eukaryota > Metazoa > Chordata > Amphibia > Caudata > Salamandridae > Lissotriton > Lissotriton vulgaris. Next base: position 1,073,769,141 of record NC_141689.1, on the reverse strand, counting down.
CTGTTCCTGTCCCAGTGCATGATGGGAACAGGGCAAACCAATCTACCAAGCCAATTCTTACACTGGGAAGGAAACAAGCTTCCGGGGACCGGTTTCTGGCATTTCAGCCGTCGTCGGCCCGGCTTGCTTGAATCCTGATGGTGCAATGAGCAAGGGACTCACATCTGAGTATACCCTTCCACGCTTAGGGTGGCCAAAATATTTAACAACAAGGGGTGGTGATGTACAGAGTTTCTGAATTAAGCAGAATACTCTCACCCAGTCAAGAGATCAGGGCTAGATCCAACACCGTTTTTTAGCTCACTGCACCATCCCAGTTCAGAACCTGGCTATATGCAAATTAGTCTGTTCCTGTCCCAGTGCATGATGGGAACAGGGCAAACCAATCTACCAAGCCAATTCTTACACTGGGAAGGAAACAAGCTTCCGGGGACCGGTTTCTGGCATTTCAGCCGTCGTCGGCCCGGCTTGCTTGAATCCTGATGGTGCAATGAGCAAGGGACTCACATCTGAGTATACCCTTCCACGCTTAGGGTGGACAAAATATTTAACAACAAGGGGTGGTGATGGACAGAGTTTCTGAATTAAGCAGAATACTCTCACCCAGTCAAGAGATCAGGGCTAGATCCAACACCGTTTTTTAGCTCACTGCACCATCCCAGTTCAGAACCTGGCTATATGCAAATTAGTCTGTTCCTGTCCCAGTGCATGATGGGAACAGGGCAAACCAAACTACCAAGCCAATTCTTACACTGGGAAGGAAACAAGCTTCCGGGGACCGGTTTCTGGCATTTCAGCCGTCGTCGGCCTGGCTTGCTTGAATCCTGATGGTGCAATGAGCAAGGGACTCACATCTGAGTATACCCTTCCACGTCTGCTTAATTCAGACACTCTGTTCATCACCACCCCCTTTTCTGAATCGCTGAATTTGGCCACTATAGGTGTGGCAGGGTATACTCAGACATGAGTCCCTTGCTCACTGCACCATCAGGATTCAAGCAAGCCGGGCCGACAACGGCTGAAATGCCAGAAACCGGTCCCCGGAAGCTTGTCTCCTTTCCAGTGAAGAATTGGCTTGGTAGTCTGGTCTGCCCTGTTCCCATGATGCACTGGGCCAGGGACAGACTAATTTGCATGTAGCCAGGTTCTGAGCTGGGATGGTGCAGTGAGCTAAAAAACGGTGATGGATCAAGCCCTGATCTTTGGACTGGGTAAGAGTGGTCTGCTTAATTCAGACACTCTGTTCATCACCGCCCCCTTTTCTGAATCGCTTTTGGCCACTATAGGTGTGGCAGGGTATACTCAGACATGAGTCCTTTGCTCACTGCACCATCAGGATTCAAGCAAGCCGGGCCGACGACGGCTAAAATGCCAGAAACCGGTCCCCGGAAGCTTGTCTCCTTTCCAGTGAAGAATTGGCTTGGTAGTCTGGTCTGCCCTGTTCCCATGATGCACTGGGCCAGGGACAGACTAATTTGCATGTAGCCAGGTTCTGAGCTGGGATGGTGCAGTGAGCTAAAAAACGGTGATGGATCAAGCCCTGATCTTTGAACTGGGTAAGAGTGGTCTGCTTAATTCAGACACTCTGTTCATCACCACCCCCTTTTCTGAATCGCTTTTGGCCACTATAGGTGTGGCAGGGTATACTCAGACATGAGTCCCTTGCTCACTGTACCATCAGGATTCAAGCAAGCCGGGCCGACGACGGCTGAAATGCCAGAAAACGGTCCCCGGAAGCTTGTCTCCTTTCCAGTGAAGAATTGGCTTGGTAGTCTGGTCTGCCCTGTTCCCATGATGCACTGGGCCAGGGACAGACTAATTTGCATGTAGCCAGGTTCTGAGCTGGGATGGTGCAGTGAGCTAAAAAACGGTGATGGATCAAGCCCTGATCTTTGGACTCGGTAAGAGTGGTCTGCTTAATTCAGACACTCTGTTCATCACCACCCCCTTTTCTGAATCATTCAATACTAGTAGAGCAATTTAGTTTTCAGACATCCTCTTTTGGTACTGAAGAAAACCACCCTGGATGACAAAGCTTATATTAAGTGGCACTTAACATTCCAGAAAGGAAAATTATCTGCTAGGTTATCTCATAGTTGAAAAAAAGTACAAGCCTGGTTATCCAAGGATTATATCTGTTTCAGCCTTACTCTATTTCCAATTGGAATATTAACAAGCACTGGCGTTGCCAATAGGTCTCGCAGTAGGAAAGTTGGAGCTATTGGTTTTGTAAATGACATTTTATATTTATGTTTTGTGATTAGCAGAAACGCCTGCTGCCACTCACAGGTAAGGTTCAGTTGACAACGCCCTTCTGAACTGCTGCCTGCTTTTAAAGTGTGCTTGTGTTCTCGCTACTTACTACATTTAAATTGTTCAGACGGCACGTGCACTGAAAAAGAGCCGATAAAAAGTGTGCAAAGTTTTGTTTAGCTCATTTATATTTGTAATTTTAAAAGGCTGACGTGACGCCATGCTACCAGACACATTGTACTAAATCACACTTTACACCGTCAAAGGGAAAACACAGTTCCACGCACGGAACCCCTAATAAAAATAAAGTAAATAGGATTTTTTTTAATTGTTTTTTTTACCATTGAATTATTCTTGCATCACAACTTCCTCAAAAATCGCATTTTTGGAAACAATTATAAATACAGAAATATTGTCATTTAATATTCTGTCAACCTTTTCTTATCTATGTAAATAAAGCAACAATCACTTGACGTGAAAAATGCTTTAATTGTAAATACAAATGGGGCAGGCGCGTCAATTATATTTTGTTTAATCATTTTAAAGTGAAACATCAAAAAGACAAACTCGTGGCTGCAGAGCTGTGACCCCAAGCCATTTCGTACAGTACTTGCTATATTGTCGTTGTTGTGTTGACGCGAGCTCCGAGCGGCACCCGCAGAAGCCATCTGTAGCCAGCCTCAGACGTCCCTCGAAAGTCGGGACCCGCCCGCCATTACTACTTGATAATCGGTCAAATGAACACTTCGAAGGCTGGACGGCCTCCCCCAGAACGGCGCAAATACAATGTCTTGTAAGAATAAAATTGAATCAGTTTAAAAGGGCAGACACCAGCTCACCCTAATCCCTGCCAGCTGCTTCGGCTTCCTTTTATTTCGAGAAAGCAGCCCTCTAGAAGTCTTCTTCCTAATACCGCGACCTGAAATTCAATATCTTTTTTTTTCCGGAAAAAAAAAAGAAAATTGAAGTTTCATGCCCGAGGCAGCCGAGCTGAGAGTCCTCGGTGGTTTTTTCATGTTCGGTAAACAAACCTTGAATGGAGGCAGGGCGTTTAGAAGACAATTAACTCCCCCTGAGCCCAGCACACAATCGTGTTGTTTTGAAGTTTCCCCAGCAGACACCAGATAGCCCCTGGATAGCCGCTAAATGGCTGCCTGCTAGACGTCGTCGCTGATTGCATGTTTGCAGACCTTGCCTCCATGTTTATGGTCTTGTATTTATCAGCTGGGACATTACCTAACCTAAAAGACGAAGGCCACATTTCTAATAGAAGATTGTGCAACCAACCACGCTGTGGAAGTCCAAGGCTTGGCGGAATTTATGACATTTTCTGAACCGATGCCTGGCATTTCTCTTCATTTGTTGGCTCAATTTTTTTAATACGAGGAAAGTTTTGTTTTCAAATGGGGCAGGCGCGTCGATTATATTTTGTTTAATTATTTTAAAGTGAAACATCAAAAAGACAAACTCGTGGCTGCAGAGCTGTGACCCCAAGCCACTTCATACAGTGCTTGCTATATTGTCGTCGTCGTGTTGACGCGAGCTCCGAGCGGCACCCGCATAAGCCATCTATAGCCAGCCTCAGAGAAAGAACACATTGTTGCATGTCATGCAATGATTTAATGTAACAAGAAAAGGGTGCGCGCGAAAGTGATCGCGACCGGAAATTGTGTGTGCGTGCCCACGCGCAAAAAGGAAATAAAAACAAGAAGAGAAAGGGGGATATGGAGGCGGAAATAACGACGATGATGAAAGAAAAGAGGATAAATAGGAGGCAGAGACGAAGAGAGCGAAAGGGAGAAAGAATGCGAGCCAGTAAGACAAATGGGGAGAGTAAACAAGCGATGCGCGCTCTGTGCTGGGGGAGGGCCATTAGCCTGTAAGAACTCGCGGCAAGATCAAAGGAAGGGTGGGAGTTACATTGGCAAGCTGGGGAACAGATGGCCGTGAAAGTTTATGGCCCAAAAGCGAGTGCCTGTGGCCACGTGAACTCGAAGAAAACCGCACGGAAAAACCTGTGGTTTCACGAGTATTTTGAGCACTTGAATGCTCGCCATTTCCCATTCTTTCGGGATGGAAAATGCGAGACCTAAAAAGGAAATTCACATCTACATAGCCCTTTTATGCTGGCTAAGTGTGGCTTGAGTTATTTTTTATTCCATGAAAAAACTGGATGATGAGACTCAGGATACAGAAGGTGAGGTGACATTGGCAAGTATGGCTAGTTAAGAGCAGCATTTCCAAAGCTATCCTAATGCTTTTATAGAATTGAGTCAGGGAATTGGCAAAGGTATTATGAATCACTAGGCGGTGAAAGTATGGCGGTGGATTATCAAACATGTAATTAACAAAATTTAGGGCAAATACATTAGACAACCTAATATTAAAAATATTGTCATAGTGAGTTATAAAACATTACAATATGTAGACTGCACTTTATGTAATAATGATTAATTTAAGTTTTTAATAACCTTAACATATGTTTAGATGCCTTGTGGAAAATTACTCACTGTAAATTACGATCTTTTTAGTGTCGTTAATTGTATATATATTAGTTGTGCTTGTATATTTTGTACAGTTTATTGGATTTCATAACCGGAATACATTTAGATTCAATTATAATTAAAAAAAAAACTTTCAATGCGAGGCCGGCACTTTAGCAATGAAAATGTAGGTAGGGGCACAAGGAAGGAAAAGGTAAACATATTTTTATTGGCCTTTCCTTAGAATAGGAAATTTGGTTTTGTTTCCGTCTTCTTGTTTGTGGTGAAATACAATTGCCTAACCACACTACTTATCACAAAAATCTGCTCCACCGCTTTGCTTATTATCATTTTGTTTCTGAACATATAATGCCACCATGATTCAGACAGTATGCTTTAGCATATTGCAATTTGAATGGTGGGGCGAGAAGAGTGGACAGGTAAATAAAAATCTCTCTCAAGATGCAAACATGATTTTATAAGAGTATGTGCAAAGTAAAAAAAATCAACGCAGAGGATAAAATAATAAGCACATTTACCAAAGCATTTGTAGAATCCTCCAAGCTCCCTATAGTGTTTAGAAATATTGGAGATTGCATCTTCTAGAAAGATTGTCAATTTCTTCTTTTTTGTGTCTGACCTCTTCATTACATGATCACTCTTGGCATGTCAAGACTTTCAGCTGCTCTCCAAGTCCCCCACTTTCACCTCAACTTCAGTAGTACGGTCAGCTGAGCTTTCCATGGTGTGAGAAATGTATTCTAAGCTGATTTTAATTTCGGACACTCCTTCCCCAGTTTTCTTCTGAAGATTGTTGGTTTTTTTTTTTTAACAGCAGCTGGTATTTAGGGCAGAACCCAGGCTATGGCATTGCCAATCTCCAGCTATACCTCCTCCCCTGCTTTTCTTCTTACTGTATTAATCCATTTCTTTCTTTCAGTCAGTACACTTCTTGCCTTCTGAACTTCCGAAAGTACTTTGCTTCAACCCTGACCAAGCAAGGCTATGTCTGGTCAAAACGCTGCCCTGTGCCTTAACTTCATGTCCTATCTTAATTCTTTAAGACAGACGAGGGAGATTCTCTTGCCAATGTATACTCATTTTAGGATTGAAAGTTTCTTGCCAGGAGATTGATTTACAAGCAGTTGTCTTGTTAATACCAAATGGTAAGTCCATGACTACTTTAGCTCAAGTTCAAAAGATTTTATTCGATTGCTTTTTGAGACAATCATAAATGTACATAAAAGAAATAATTCATTCATTAAATACAGTGAAATTTCACATACAGTGCATATTTAGAATCAATCATTTTTATTATGCGGATATGACATCTCAGTACACAGCCCAGCTGCCTACATCAACTTGCCGGCAGGGTGAAATCTCACAATAAAGACACAGCATCTGGGCCTACACCCCGGAGGGTGCCCCCGCATAAGTAAAGAGGCTCCGCCGCCCCACCTGAGTAGCAACCACCACTTTTATAAGGAAACAGTTAGAAAAAGAACAAGAAAAAAAGCAAACCCCCCACCCCCTCCCTGACCCTGCACCCTTCAGAAACCCCCTCCCTCCCTCCCACTCCCACCCCGCTCAGCTTCTATGAACACCACTTGCCCCTAAGGATCCACCAACTCTGTCCGACTACAATGAACGGACCTTCAAATAACTGGAGTGGCACCTACAGGCTCCAGAGGGATATGTTGTAAAATTTGTAAGTATTTCGGGCACGTTACTTCCCGAAGGTCTTTGGACACAAGCTGCAAGAATGGACCCCTACAGTGCATATTTACATAAAAGATTTAATGATGCAAGCAATCGTAATATTTTCCATGATTAATACGTAATAGATTTCCTGTGGCTAAATACTTTTTTTTAAAACATGCCTACCCTCCAGAACCTTTGTACAACATCCAGAAGCTGTAACACAAGTAATGCTGGGCGGCATTGTTTCAGCCCCAGCGCCTTTAATATTGGGACAATCCAGACTTTCCTTAAGTTACAATAGAATCTAAAAAAAAAAATGTGTATTGTCGATTGTTCTGAGCAATTATCACCTTGGCACAAACTTAATACTCGGGACCAATCTTTTACAGCAGGAAAGCTCATGAGCCTATGGAAGATACTACATCTAAAACGAGTTAATAAAAACCTATCATAGCCACCAGGTACAAATAATAAATAAGACTGAATGCTAAACGAAGTTAAAACCAATTGATTATGCATAACAGTGGGCTTTAGACTTTCCACTGATAGTCCAGGTGCAGGAGACCTTACTTTTTAGCACCTTTCTACTGATAGATTTTGGGTTAATCTAATATTCCAAATGACCGAGATAAGACATAACATTTCTAATAAACCTCAGCTATGGAATCAATAAAGCTCCTTCACATTGTAGGCTATCTGCTAGAATGTCCTGGTTTAACTTAATCTCAGGTTTTGTCCATATCCTATGCCATTGGAGAATGGGCTCTATCTTTATTAAATCTGCAATATAAGGGAGCCCAAGCTCGGAGTGGCAAACATACGCAGATAGACTACTAGGGGCCGCTAAGATATATCTAAAAAATCTGTTGTCCACTATTTGCAGGGGTTGTGTGTCCACAAATCCCCATACGCCCGCCCCATACATGGCTGCAGAAATGCATTTTGCTTTGTGGATCTGTATTAATTCAGATGGTGGTCTTCTCCCAAGTTTTCTTGCGAAATTAGCATGGGCCATTGTAGATCTAGCAAAGGTAAGTTTTTTTGACGCGGTGGCTCGTGTCCATGAGTCCTTGCAGTCAAAGAGTATGCCCAAGTAAGCAAAACTATTTGTGTGCTCAATTTTCTGGCCTTCCAGAAACATATCCCTGTATTTGTGGCTCCCCGATCGGCACCTCATTATATGTTTTTATAGTGTTCACTTTGAGATCCAAGTGGCCCAGATACTTAGTAAAACTATTTAAAACACGTTGTAAACCTACTTGGGTGCGGGACATTAGGGCCGCATCATCAGCATAGAGAAGTGCGGGTATGGGGCGTGTAGCTATTTGTGGAAAGTCCTGATTATCCCTGATGAGTGCCTCATATAGCCCATTTATATAGAGGTTAAAAGGAAAAGGGGCCAAGACACATCCTTGCCTGGCCCCTATTCTAATAGGAAAAGGAGCAGTGCGACCCCCGGCCAAGCCAAAGCGCACTTGTCCCTTGGCTTTGCAGTATAGGCGTCTAAGAAAATTAATTATTTGCGTGTCCACCCCTATCTGCTCAAGGATAGCCCACAGCTCCTAGTGTCTCACTGAATGAAAAGCAGCTGTGAGATCTACAAAGGCTAAAAACATTCTACCTCTCTTCACCCGTGTATACCTCCAGACTAAAATGGCTACGTTTAAACTTGTCTCCACGGTTCCTAGTTCCTCGTGGTAGCCATATTGGATATCAGACAGGACGTTGTTTTCTTCTGCCCAATCTTGTAAACGTTCTAATATTATTCGTCCAGCTATTTTAGTCATCTAGCAAAGAAATAGGCCTGTAACACTTCGGGTCCTGACGGTCCCCTTTTTAAAAATCGGGACGATGGTGGATTCGACCCATGTTGTTGGAAAGGGGGCAAGGCAACTGGCCATTAAAACCTGAGAGACAATTGGCCCCTAAAGTTTGTTGTTAGATTTAAGAAGATCAATGGGGACCCCGTTCGGTCCTGGAGCCATCCCCTTCCCCCCAGCTCACAGCAAGAGCCTCCAGTGTGAACTGGAGATCGAAATACTGAGTCTCAAGGTCGCTGGTAGTTTCCTTGCGAGGGCTCTCACTGTGGGTAGCATGATTTGGGACTATGTTGTACACTGCCGAGAAGTGGTCAATCCACTGTCTCTCGGAAATGGCAACCTCTACTGAAGGCACTTCCCAGGAGTTCAAAAAAGGTGCTTTTACCACCCTCCAAAATGCCCGGCTATCACCCCTTTTAGAAGTTTCATGAAGAGAGTCCCAGGCTTCATTTCTTATTATTGCTTTTCTTTCCCTAATGGCCACCCTATATTCTGCTCCTGCCCTTCTTATGTTTACAGTGTTTTTAGGACACTTGTGTAATTCCTTTTTTAAATTGGAATAGGCCTGTGTGCACTTTGAGTCGAACTAACCACCGGGTTTTCTTTTATTCTTCGCTGGGACAAACAGCGATTCTCTAACGGCCCATGCTATTGCAAGAAAACAGGAAAGGATACTAGCTGGGGTGACTGCCTCACTCAAACAAGTCTCAAAAGCTAGGCTGCACTTGTCTATCACATTTTTGGTGATCGCTACTGGTTCCACCAATCGACCACTGGAGGCTGTAGCCATTGATCTTGTTAATTGCAGTATCAGAAAGAGCCTGGTCTATTGCATTTTGACTATGTGGCTTATTACTTGGTATTAGAACTGAGAGGCACAATAGGAAGTGGTCACTCAGTGAGATCTCGTCCACATAAAAAGAATTTAGTCTATGGGCATGGCTGTCCGATATAAGAATGTAATCAATGGTCGAATGGCAGCCCCCGCCATTGAAAGTATAGGGCATGGATGTAGGTTTATTATTTAAATCATTAGCAAAGCCCAAATTCATACTAAAAATCAAGTTATTAAACAAATCCCCAGGACAGAGTGCCGAAAAGGAGTATTACTAGAACCTTCTTCAGGTAGAACGCTGCAGGTTTTGCCCCCCTCATTGGGCACAAAGCACAATTGAAATCCCCTACCATCATCAACATTGTGTCCCTGTGAGTTTTTCTTAGTAGGGCCTGCAAGTTGTTAAATAATTGCGTTAAAATGCTACGTGCTTTTCTGGGGGAATATTATTATAGAAATGTATCAATAAAATACTATGATTTGCATCAACATGAATAAAAACCTATTGTTAATAGGGTTCCTCACTCTGCAACTCTATCTTTCTCACTTCTAGCCTGTTAGATATATATGTTCCAAGTCACCCTTTCGCTCTTCCTCTCCTGCCTTTGATGGCTGGAGTTTGGAATGTTTAAAATCCATTAATATACATTGCCTCCTTTGCCCATGTTTCTTGAAGGCATATAATATTGTGGGTCATTCCAAAATCCCCGAAAAGGGGCTTCGGCTGTTTAGACAACAACCCAGCAACATTACAGGATACTAGTTCGCAGTATGTTCTCTCTTCTGCATCAGGGGAGACGGGTAAACCTGCTGGGCTGATTAGTCTACTTTCACTGATAGGTGGCAAATGTTCTAGGGTGATGGTAACTATAGGTTCATTATGAACCGTTGAGGTTAGGTTTTTGCTATCCATAACCTGTGCCTCCAGAGGATGGAGAGTTAGTTGGACCTGAGCCAATATATTTTTTATTGTTATGTCCCTTAGTCATACAATATCTGTTTACACCTTCTTTAATGTTTGGGGAAAATCTTGGAGAGGAGGTCAGTCAGTCTTGATCTTCTAGTGAGCTAAAGATGCCATAACGATTGCTCAGTGGGATGTTGTATCTGGGCCACTCGTTCCTTGTGGGTAGTTCCCCGATGGGGTTATATCTCACGGTTCGAGGGGGCTGGTAAAAATACCCCAGGGGCAAAATATTTGAATTCTGGGGGGAAATAAACTGGTTCCCTGCCATGTCGAGAATGGACTGTACTAGTCTGAGTGATCTAAAGGTTATGACCACGCAGTCACCTACTAGTGACTTGCACGACTTACCCACCCAGGGGAGAGGTGTGGCGCCGCGGCCATGGTGACTAACTCCGGAATCTGGGGATCACGGTTCGATCCCCGGCACCGGCGGCAGATTAGCCCAGCACCATGTGACTCTGGGCAATAGCTTGCTTAATCTTCCCAACGGCCCTCAGAGCCTAGAGACCCTAACGGGTGATGGTTCGTGCTTTACAAATGTGGATTATTATTATTATTATTATTCGTGCCATCTTGAACTCTGAGAAGAGAGCATTGGTCATCCCAGTCCTAACGGACAACATATGTAACAACTTGTTCCCTAGGGCTGACCAATGATCAGTAATAGTTTGGGGAAGAAGCTCGACATTTGCCAGAACTACTGTATATACGGTTACTTCAGGGGGATGATGTAAATGTACGTTTTTGTCACCAGGAAGTGACTAGTGGTCACTAGGTGTATGTTGGGATCTATCTGTTCTATGCCCTTCTATTGATGTGGTGCCTCCTACTACAGTATATGCGAACTTCGGGGGTTTAAGGCTCTTACTATTCCCCAGATGTGTTCCAGCAAGTAGTAAAGATTGCCTTGGCTGGTCTAATGGGCTGGTCAGCACTCTATGCATGGGAGAGTGAATCTGTGATTGTACTTCAGCCATATTGGCGTGCAAACTAGATGGTATGACTGCCTGATTGTTAACTGCTATGCTATTTCCCCTGTTGTCTCTTCTAGGCATGGCATTCCCCCCTCCAGCTGTATCGTGGTCACCTGATGTAATATTGGTGACGGACCCCTCCAATTTAATCAGCCTATACTCGATTGAGGCTAATGTTTGGGCCAATGGATTTAATAATACAGTTACCATTGCCTCCAACTTCTTCCAAAATACATCCTCCTCTACAGGGGGTAGTGGGCTGACTAATGCTGTGGTAACCGTGTTGGAAGGGACCCGTTACTGGCATCGCTGTCATTATTTCTTGCTTTTGATATAATGGCCTTTGGGATATTCGCTTTCTGACTTTGCCTTTGTCTGCCCCTACCCTTCCTCTTCTTGGTCGGTGGTTCCTCACTATTGTTGCGACCTATTGCCCCTGGTTATTACAGGAGTGTTGTTTCATGCACTTATTAGTACAGGGGAGAGAGTGGGATCTGTTTCAGTGTCTAACGTAGTGTTTACAAGGGGAGGAGTTTTGTCATTATTAGGTTGGAGGGGGGAAAGAAGAGGTCATTCATGGGTTGATTTGATTTGTGGTGGCTGGGGTTCTAGCGAGAGCCTACGCTCTGTGAGCTCAATCTCATGTATCAAGGCTGATTCTGCTCTCAGGAGAAAGGCATCTAAAGTCCCCACCACCCCCTGCCCTGTGACAAACTTGCGTTTACTCATCCCCCAAGGCTATACTGTTGTTAACTGTGGAACACAGAGCTTGACTACCAAAGCCTTCAAATAGTTGTTAAATACCTAGAGTCCTGGATGTTAATTGTATGGCCCAGCCGAGCCTCTGCCAGTCTCTGACGGGCTCAGACGGGCACGCCTGCGCACATCTCGCGCTGATGTCAGAGCGCCTCCCTGGGAAAGCTGGGAGTTGTAGTCCCCGTTTTGCCGGAATGCTGGTGGGAGCTGGCGAGCCCAGGAAGGAAACGAGTGTTGCGGTTCCCTCGGACCGATCTGGGACTAGATTAAGGCAGTAAATCTTGTGCAGCGTGTGGCAGGACTAGAAATGGGGGACCCGAGGAGCGGGATGCCGCGCCCACTTTTGAAGCGCCTCCTGGCGCTTCCTTATGATGCTGATGTCAGATCGCCTCCCCGGGAAAACTAGGAGTTGTAGTCCCCTTTTTGCCGGAATGCTGGTTGGAGCTGTCAAGCCCAGGAAGGAAATGAGCGTTGCAGTCCTCTCGGACCGATCTGGAGACTAGATTGAGACAGGAAATCTTGAGCAGTGTGTGGCAGGACTAGAAATGCAGGACTACTTTTGCTATTTCAGGGCCTTTTAAAGGCAGAAAGATTGCTGTCTCTGGGTCCCCACCTACAACATTCAGCTAAGTCTGCCCCCTAACATATACTGGAGAATCATCTAGTGTCAAATTCAATTTTCTCCCCTCAACACAAACTAACAGAGTAACTGAAGTACCCATCACCTGCATTCCACCCAGCTGGCAAAATTGCCTCTCCTCCCCACACACAGGTTGTAGCTGACGGATCTCTCAAGGGGACTGCAGCCATTGATGGTGACCTCAGCAGATTAAGAAGATTTCTGTGGGTTGCTTGGCTGCTTAGAAAGATATCGAGATCCTAGCAGGTGTGGTGACCACATCCTAGTACATAGGGAATGGTTGACATAAGTGAGAGCCTTCTTTGTCCCCTTCACCCTTTCTATGTGCTAGTAAGACATATTTCAAGAGGGGCTAGATCCTGCTTGGATCCTTTAGCTGAAACCTCCTTAACTATCGATATTTTTGTAACGTTACGTATACTGCTTATGGGGTTCTGTGTACCCAGTTACTGCTTGTACCACCAGGGTAAGAAACGTCTACCATGCAGTCATCCTCTACCCTGCCCCCTTATATTATTATTTTATGTATTTTACTTTTTCAGGAGAGGCAACTAAGTCCCCGAGACTTGTAATGGCAGCCTCACATTCTTTTTCGTGTTGCAGGCAACCAATCACAGTGTTTGCTCTGAGAAAGCCCACTCAGCCAATGAGATCGCTCGAATTTCTGAATTTTGAAAAACTGCCCAGATTTCAATACATTTATAACCTTAATTTCTCAAATCTACTTAACACGTTAACACCAAATCACAAAAAACAACCTTTCTGGACCAAGATCTAGCTTCCTGCCCTTTCTTTTTTTTTTTTTTTTTTTCATTTCAAGAAAATTTTATTGATGAGAATAATGGTAAGAATAATGAATATATAATGCAATACAAGTGATACAATCGATGCAATAGAGATATGCAAAAAGGGCTAAAATTGATAGGAAAATCAAGATATTAAATATAGATAATGAACAATAGCCCATGAGAGCTATAGATTTCATTCAAGTAAAAACCTCTACCAAGGCCTTAAAACATATGTATCACTATAAAATGTGGAGAAGGGGATAGGGGAGGAAACAGAGAGAGGAAGAGAGGAGAAAAAGAGAAAGAGTAAAGAAAGAATGAGTAGGAAAAGAAGACAGGAAAGAGAGAAGAGAAAAAAGAGAGAAGAAGGATTCCCACATGACTAACCCAGCCTAGAGACCAAATAGCAGACAACAATTAGACAGACACATCAAAAGGAAATTGAGGAACCAACCCCTTGGAAGACAATTCCATATAATCATCCAAAGCTTTCCAAACCCCACTAGAGATAGATGGAGAGAGGTGAGCTTGATCAACCGAAGTATGAGCACTACGTAAAAAGGAGACCCAAGCCCACCACGTATGATAGGAAACCGATGAAAAGGATTTCCACTCCATAAGAATAATTTTCACCGCTACAGTCAGGAGAAGATCCAACAACTGTAACTCCAATGGGTCTAAACAAAGAGGAGTAGGGGCAGCCAGTGGGCCTAATAAAATTACGGGGAAGGAAAGTTGGAGCTCAATACCAAAGATAAGAGAGAGATGTTTCTGAATGAGGTTCCAAAAAGGTTGAAGCAAGGAACAATGAAAGAACATATGAGGAAAGTCGCCTGCCACCAGGCCACAGCTCCAGCATAAGTTGTCTTCTTTAAGGTGAAGTGAGTGAAGCCGTACAGGCGTCCAATGAAGAAGATTAATAGAAAAAAACTTAGACTGCATTAAAGAAGGTGCGATTTTATTACGAAGAGAGAATTTACCAATTGATTGCCAAGTTTCAGAGGAAATATGTTCTGTAGTGGCATGATCAAAATGATGTAACCATTTACGATGGGCCACCGTCTGGTCAGGGAGTGAAGCAGAGGACAAAAATTTATAAATTTTGGAGGCAACATGACCAGATTTGATCCAAATATTAAAAAGAGAGATAGTAGAAGAAGTAGGATGAAGACGAACTTTAGCAATGGCCACCTTAATTTTAAGAAAAGTATAAAAATCAAGATTTGTTAAGGAATGGTTCTGAGCCAAGGTAGAGAAGGGTAATGGTTCGTCAGAAGCACCATATAAATGTTTAACAAGAGAGATTCCTTTGTCTGCCCAATAAGAGATGAGGGTGGGAGAAATGATAAGCTTAAATTTGGAATTCCTCCAGATAGATGTCCACCTGGTTTTATGCAACGGAATTGCCACCTTCTTATCTATTTTACGAACCGCCGCAATTGTATCAAGAATTATAGACCGGGAAAATAGGATATGCAAAGTGGATGCAGTGCAAAAAGAGGCAGTAGGCAAAGGAGATGCTAAATGCTGTTCTATGAGCAGCCAAGAAGGAACATGCAGAGATGGCGGAGAAAACCATAAAGCACCTTGAGACGCCAAAAAAGCAGTCTGATATTTCTCCCAGTCAGGAAAATTACAACCTCCCATATCACAAGGACGACGCAAAAATTTGTAGGCAAGTCGAGCACGTTTGTCATTCCACAAAAATTTAGAGGTCAGAATATCGATTTCGCGAAAAAAGGAATCTGACAATTTAATCGGCAGCATGGATGAAACAAAATTAATAATCGGCGTGATCATCATTTTGAGAGTTTGGAGGCGACCCCACCAAGAAATATGTTTCGGAGACCATGTATCCAAAAGACGACGCACCTTAAGTATAGTCTGAGATTCATTATAGGCAATAGTGGTAGTCAAAGTAGAACAAAAATAAATCCCTAAGTATTTCAAGCGTGTAGACTGCCATTTAAAGCCCGCTGATCCCATATGCGAGGGGAAACAATAGGCATTTAAAGGGAACATTTCCGTCTTGTCTTTATTTAGGGTATATCCGGAAACCGAAGAGAATAGAGAAATGATGTTAGAAATAGCCGGGATTGCCAGAGCGATATCATCCGAAAAAATAAGAACATCATCTGCGTATGCAGCAGTTTCAATACAGTGAGGGCCAAAAGAGAAACCCTTGATATCAGGATGTAGGTCAATCAAACGAAGAAGAGGATCAATGGATAATAAAAATAAGAGTGGGGATAAGGGACAACCCTGTCGAGTGCCCTGACTAAGATTGAAAAAAGAGGACGTCGCACCATTAACTCTAATGTTAGCTTTGGGTTGAGAATATAAGGACATAATCATATTAATGAAAGAGTCACCAAGATTGTGCGCGCATAAAACCGCACGAAGAAACGGCCAAGAAACCTTGTCGAAAGCCTTTTCCGCATCAAGGGCCAAGGCCGCGGCAGGAAGTAGAGAGCGTTTGGCAACACCGAGAACATGACAGAAAGTGCGGACATTGTCTCGCGCAAGACGGCCTTTCACAAATCCATTTTGGGAAGGATGAACAAGAAGAGGGACAAAGGATTCTAGTCTTTTGGCCAGGATTTTAGCAAAAATCTTTGCTTCCATGTTAAGGAGAGAGATAGGTCGGAAGTTTTTAGGATCCGAATGATCTTTCCCCTCTTTCGGAATCACTACAATAGTAGCTTCAGCGGACGTACCCGATACAGACCCATCTTTAATAAAAGAGTCAAAAACAGATTTTAATTTGGGGACAAGTGTAGGGAGAAAAGTTTTATAAAATAAGATTGGATACCCATCAGGACCTGGAGCTTTACCAGACCGAGTAGCTTTAATCGCAGACTCGATTTCGTCGGGGGAAATCGGTTTATTCAAAAAAGAGCGATCAGCATCAGAGACCGACTGAATCGGAACCGATTGTAAAAAAGCTTGACACTGGTCAAAAGAGGACTGATTAGAGGGAGTATACAACTTATTATAAAAGTCAGGAAAGACTTCCAGTATCTCTTGTGTTTGGAATTTTTTAGAACCGGCGTGGTCAGTAATAGAAGAGATCTGCGAGGATTTAAAAGAAGAGTCCTGAAATTTTAGTGTAGCAGCCAAGATTTTCCCAGCTCGATTTTTTAACAGCAACTTCTTTGATTTTTGAGCTTGTACCCCAATATAGGCTCTTTTAGTAACAATGGTATTATATTTGTATTTAAGTAACTTTATTTGTTGTAAACAAGTCGGATCCTTAGAATGCCTGAAGGAAGCTTCCAAAGTCTTTATTTCAGATGACAAGTCCGTAAGTTCTTTTTTAATAGCCGAATTACGTTTGGACATACATTTAATGACCTGACCACGGAAAGTACATTTAAAGGAATCCCATAGAACAATTGGGGAAGAGACAGAGCCTTCGTTCTCACGAAAAAAGGTATCAATATCTTCAGAGAATTCAGCAACCTGAGAAGAATCATGTAAAACTTCGGGATTCAATCTCCACGAGCGAGCTCGTGAACGAGGGGCAAACGATGATAAAGTAAAAGTGACAGCAGCATGATCAGAGATTAAAATAGGATGTATAAGCGGAGAAGAAGAAGATGAAACAAGAGAAGAATGAACTAAGAGATAGTCAATACGAGAGAAGGAAGAGTGAGGCGAAGAGAAGAAAGAGAAATCACTACCAGTGGGGTTATGAAGACGCCAAATGTCTTGAAGCTGAGTAATGGAACACATGTTGAGCATTTGTTTGTGGGATTTAGGAGGACGAAACTGGAATGCAGAATTCCTGTCTAACAGAGGGTCCATTGGTAAATTGAAATCACCACCAACAATAAGATTGCCAGAGTGCGGGGTGTCATTTAGTTTTTTGGTAACCGATTTCCAAAAGGACGAATCATCAATATTAGGTGCATAAATATTCATCACATACAAATCATGCTGGCCATCCGACAATTTAGATAATAACCAACGACCCTCAGAGTCATGCTCAGAAGAAAGGAGCGATAACCCAGAATTCTTTGAGACTAATGTAATAACTCCATTTCGTTTACCCAGGGCATCAGAACAACAAACATCCGAAACCCATTCCTTCCTCAAAAACAACGCTTCTTTGTTAGTGAGCTTGGTCTCTTGAAAAAGAACCAAATCAGACGACAGGGATTTACAATAATCTAAAATTTTTGACCTCTTCACCGGATGAGTTAACCCCTTAACATTAAGGGATAATACATTCAAACCCGGCATGGAAAAACATAAAAATCGAAAAAAGACAACATGGGTGACAGAAACAAGACCAACGACAGAACTACAAGGAGCCAATCATCAAACAAAAGAACCACATTAGGCGGGTAAATTTGGGGAATCCAAGAAAAAGAGAAAGGGAGAAGAGAAGAAAAGAAAAGAGAAAAGAAAGGAGGGAGAGAAGAAACAGGAGGGAAGGCCTAAAAGAGACCACCATCATATTAGGGAGAACGTGGAGAGGCGAGTAAGGGACCCGTACTAGGCAAATAAATAGGTAATAGCAATAGCCCCAAAGAGATATGGTGACCAAATAACAGGAATAGGGGAACTGGTAAGAAACAAAAGTAGCAGCACACAACAACTGAAGAAGATAAATAAGTAAACTATAGCTAATAAAATACATAAACACATTTAGCTAACAGTCTAATAAAGAGAAACATAGTTATAGTACCAAATATAAGAGAACAAATTCTAAAGAGAATAATCAGCAAGATGTAAAGCATGAACACTAGAGTACAGCATGGCAAACAAAATTTAAGTCCTACAAAAGAAAACTGCATAGTGAATAAGCAATTCATAACTGCATATAATAGCACTAAGACGTCGACAGCATATCAGGGAGAACGTGGAAAGGCAAGTAAGGGACCGTACTAGTCGAAAAAACAGTTGATAACAATAGCCCCAAAAAACTATAATATCCGGATGGCAGGAAAAAAGAAACTGGTAACAAACAAAAAACAGTTCCGCCAAGCAGCTTAATAATGTAAATGAGCATACTCTAACTGAGATAATGTATAAGCACATATAAAGCAGTCAATGTCTCGAAACATAGCTATATTACTAAATATTATTAGAAAACCTGATAAGAAAAAAAACCATGAGGAAAATCATGAACAGTAGATTAATGCATGACACGCAATATGTATATCCTAAAGAAAAAAAATAACTACATATTCAATGAATACACTATAACTATATAAAAAAAAAACATTATATATGTGAGAGAAGAAAAGTAGGAAAATATCAGAATAGGAGGAAAAAAGAGAAAAAAGAAGGATAGAAAAAATCCCCTACAGAAAAAGCAAAGTAACTATAAAGAGAGGAGCATCAAAAAAATGGAGAAATAAGTCGAAAGAAAAGATGACAGAGATGAGAAATAAGAATAATGGAAGACAACTAAAAGAGCAGCATAGAAGAAATGATTAAATGAGTAAGAAGAAAGAACGAAAAGTTGAAGAAGCGGAGTAAAATAGGGGAGAAGAACACATTAAAGAGATACTAAGAGGTACTATTAGAAAGAGAGCGATAAAGGGAACAGACAAGTATGAATGTCAGAAAGAAGGATAGAACAGAAATGAGTGTGAACATAGGAAGAACAGAAAAATATCATGACCATTTATGGACATTAAGGTCGGCCCATAAGCACAACAGGAGAGAAGAGAGAACCAAACATGCAGAGAGATACATCCAGAGATAAGAAGAAGACAGTTCAAGTGCCCGAGGCACCAGGAGACTGTGAAGTCGCTTTTTGAATCTCCATCTCTATCTCCAACTGGTTGTCCAGGAAAGTATTTAGATCAGCCGGTTCCTCAAAAATTCTAGAACGTCCTTTATAAGTAATGCGGAATTTCGATGGACCAGAAAACGAGAAGGGAATACCCATCTCAGAAAGACGTTTACGAAGATTCAGGAAGCCTTTTCTCCTTATAACCGTATCTCTGGCAAAGTCCTGAGAAATTGAGATCCGATGACCTTCCCAGACGACTTGTTTAGCTTTCCGCATATGAGAGAGAATCAGTTCAGTATGCTGATGCCTCAATGGTTTAAAAATGATTGCTCTTGGCTGGGTAGCTGTCTTAGACCGAAACGTTGGAACACGGTGTGCTCTTTCTATCTCAAAGTCTCTGTGGAAAGAGATTTGTAGGGTATCCGGAATCCAATGGGATAAGAACTCTATCATAGATGAAGATGATTTCTCTGAATCTTCCGGCAGCCCAAAAATGCGTAGGTTAGATCTACGATTACGGTCCTCCTGCTCAGTTAGGTCTCTGCGCAACGCCGCCATTGAGCGCTCCAAGTGGTTGAGGGATCTGGATTGCTTATGCATACCATCCTCTGCACAACTGATTCGAGATTCCGTAGCAGATACACGAAGAGAGAGGGCTTTAAAGTCATTCCTGATAGCAGACACCTCCACTTGTAATAAATCCGTGTTAGTTTTCGTGGACTGCGCAATATCATGTACCTCATTAAGGCGCGTTAAGATGGTGTCCAGCGTGGAGGTAGTGTCTGACTGAGCAGACTCAGGCGTAGGAGACACCGCCTTAGGTCTTTTCAGTGACGTACCAACATCTTTAGCGTCTTTGTTACTCATGGAGCGACCCATACTTATAGCCATGAAGGAGTAACCACAAAGAAAAAGTATATAGCCACTGGAAGGAGAGAGAAGAGCCAAAACTGCGCAGCCTTCAGCCCAAAATAAGAAATACAGCACACTGAGCTGAATGGGCACTTATAATAAAATAGCGGCGGACTTATATGCAAGGCAGACAGGTAGCCAAAGAATGATAAAGCTACAATTAATGCAGGAGGGCACAGCACGGAGTTCGCAGGAAAAAATCTCCACACCTGAATGAGAAAGTTGCACTGAGAGAAAAATAGCGCGTAGACAGTCTAATTCCCAGCCAAGCAGCAAGAAAATAGCATAAAATAGACAAAAACGTTACCAAGTGCAGGCATCATAAAAGAAACTCACTGGGCAACCCCCACGACCTGCAACATTGTAGCGAAGCTGGCATTCTTGAGGAGAAAATGTCACTGCGTCAGGGGAAGGAAATGGCGGCCATCCGTGAGGAAAACGAGCGTCAGATACAAAACATGCAGCCGGTGTCAAAAGCAGCAGGAAAACCTCAGCAAACAGCTCCCCTCACATTCCGCTGTTGCAGGCTGCCTTTTCCGCTCACAGGGGCAGTCGGGGAACGGATAAATCAGCCCGACGGGAGAACTCGCCTCGGAGCTCAAGCGCAGTCCGCCATGCAGAAGCGGCGCGCAAGCCACGCCCCCGCTTCCTGCCCTTTCTAATGTGATTCCATTCAGCAATTTTTGCAGTATCGCATTCCAAGAGTCAATGGAAAATGCACTGGGAAATTTGGTTTTCAGACCCTCCTTTTTTCTTGGCCCCCGTTCATGGATAACCCCTAAACTTTCCAGGAATGAGCTGAGCATGAATATTAGAGGGAGAAGGGGGAGTTTTGTATAGATTTGTCAAAAGATGCCAAAATTATCAGCAATTAGCAAACCGAAAATGAATCTTCCTTTGGAAATGCAGGCCTACCTATAACTCCCCACTACCGACCACCAGTGGGTAATATATATATATATATATATATATATATATATATATATATATATATATATATATACATACATATAATCAAGTCGAAATAACTTTACTCGGTTACAATAACCATAAAAGTTTGACACAAATACAATACTAAGATAAACTTTACATATCATGATTACGGGAGCATAAATAAGAACAGATGATAAAAACCAACAAAATATCTTCAGTTATATATATGTTCAAGGACCTTTTTTACTGAGCGCTCCCCAGTCCTGGTGATTCCCACTTGGAAGGTACGAGGACGTGGGGAGGGAGGAGGCATCATCGAGTGCCTGAGAAGGGGGACTGGAAGAGACTTTAACTCAGGCAGGATGTTGCGGTGATGTGGGGCCCACCGCACAGAAAGTGGGACATCACTTGGTGTGTGAAATACCCCAATACCCCAATACTTATTGGGATTTCCAGGAGGACTCCAACATCCAGCAGGAGCAGCGTGAGGTGCTTCGTATCGGAGAAGCGGAGGAGGGGCAAGTGACCACCTGTCTGGGCGTGGTTACAGCTATATCACTGCAACAGCTGACCCTCAGGGAGAAGAGAAGCTACTTGAAACAGGGCACTAAGGAAAACCGTACTGGAGGCTGAAACGCGTCTGCAGAGTTTCAAGGACCTTTTTAGTGAGCGCTTTTTACATCCAAATAAAGCCTCTTTTCCACAACACCCCGGAGCTGTGTCGTATTCTTCCCTACTTGGGAGAGTAATTGGTTTTATGTATATGTATGTGTGTGTGTATAAGTATATATATATATATATATATGCCACAAACCTCCTTTCAAAAGAAATGAGTAGAGACCACACCGGGGAACATCTTTTGGAAGCGAATTTTATTCCTGTAATGGCGAATGCATTTCGGCACTTTCATCTGCCTTCATCAGCGCCCAAGAATCCAGGAGGCTGTTCACATCACGAGTTTAAATCCTGCTGCCCTTTGATTGGTCACGGTCACACTCCGCCCCCGTAAATATCTGCACACCTATTGACAGTTCACTGTGTGTTTGTGGACTGCCACACCCTGAATGCATCAACTCCAGTCCATATATATATATATATATATATATATATATATATATATATATATATATATATACACACACACACACACACACACACATACATACACACACAAACTGGCTGTAATACTTACTTTCGGTGGCGACACTTGCATATTAAGTTGCCCACTAAGGCTAAGAGCTCCATGAAAAGTAGAAACATGTTCCTGTGACATCAGGAACTAGATATAATCGTAGAAAAGGGACAGCTACAAGATGGTGAGACATCTGGTAATATTTTCATGATTTGGAAAGCCTTTAAAATCAGCGGACCAAGTGGCAAATAGTTAGGCACACTTCCTGTATGGCAGTATGCCCAAAATGAACAGAATGACTGGCCCAGGGTGACGTTTGCTATGTATATCAATTAAATCCAATAAGAAAAACTCATTAATGCCAGTGCAATTTACCTACAACCTAGCAATGGATCTTCAGTGTGAGTAATTAACACAAACCAGCCGTTTGACTGCACAGCGCTACAAGTCTTTTCGGTTACAAAGCCACAAGTACCTTTACAAAAATATGGACGGCATTAAAAGTGACGATTTGTGAGAAGGAAAACACCAGAGCAAAACTGAACAAGACGGCTTACAAACCTGGGAAGATGTTCCAGTTTTCTCTGATTGACTGACCTTGGTGATATTCGTGTTTACTTTCATTATTACACCATGCCTCCTCTTTACATGTATTCCCAGAGGAGCGACAGATGGCGAGGTAATGTAGCTGCAGGGAATCAGCAGTATCTCTCCAGAGCCAAAATGCCAGCTTCATGAGAAGCTCTTGCCACACACCCAGAGTTGGCAAGGCGAGGAGAGAAGGCACACTGCACGCTCCGGGACATGCAGTGAAACTCGTTTTAACCCCTCGCCTATTGATTCCCTACACGTGCATTACTGACTGAATACTGCCTGTTGTGCTGGACATGGACCTAAAATGTCAAGTGCTGAACTGAGAACCAAAGGCAAATCCTGGTTTAAAAAAACGTTCAGACCAGCTCCGTGTTTCACAGAGCAAGTGAGCCCCGCTATCTACTGCAACTACTGTGGGCGAGAGCGCAACAGCACTGCTTATAGCACCTGTCTCTTACTTCTTCATTAATTAGTCTCTGTGTTGTTCTTCTCTTGTTTTCTTGCTCTGTTACCCTTCCTCTCACTTCTTGATCGTTCTCTCCCTTCCTTTCGCTGTTCTTTCCTTCCACTGACTCGCAGTTACGTTGGCATCGTTCTTTCTTATGATTGTTCTCCGTCTGATATCGTTTCTTAACTGGATTTTTCTAATTCCAACAGATGCTTTCTCGGTCACGTCGCATGTCTCTTCCGTTACTATGGCACTGTATTTTTTCTGAAATTGTTTTTACCTCTTCTTCCCATCTGGCTCACATTATCATTTTTCTCACCTCTACTTTTTAGCTGTGTTCCCTCCTTTCTTAAGTTGTCCTGTCTCTTCCTTGCCTTGTGCTAGCTCCCGGAATCTCCTCCTCCTGCTTAGAGCAGCACGCCCTGGAAACAGGCAACCCTGTCTGTATTCTAGCAAACGCTAATGCTTCTCGTTAGATAAAGCTTCATGTTGTGCATCCCTGTGCTCAGGCCTGTGGTATTACAATACATCTAACTCCCCCAAGTGGGGGAGTGATTGGTGGAATAGGAATGAACTGGGCCAGGGACCCACTGCATACTGTAACCTGTAAACGCTGGAAGGTGTAGGCGATATATGGCAAGGGCTGGTCGGGACATCTCATAGTCAACGTGGTTATTCTAAATATGTGTTTATCTCGGATAATGCTGCACTTTTTCGTTGCATTTAACGTTTTTGTATTTGGCATGGAAAATGCTAATAAATCCAAGTTAGACAAAAACTAAACAAAGAATAGGTCCACCTAGGCCAGCACGTTCAAGCACAAACCATCGCCATTCATGTCAACAGCCGCTTCCGGATGTCTAAAATGGCCTCTTTATGAAGGGCTCAACCAAAATGTAATTTAAAATTCGGGTAGCATGCCTGACCTTAAAATGGCGGCTGGCGGCGACCTGCAACTGGCGATCGGCTCCCCCTATTGAGCTTCTGAACCCAACTCTCACTGCCCTCACACACCAAAAGCTGCCCCTGATCTTAAGAATTGCTGGATTCCTCCACTTGGAGCGCTGAGGCTGTCGACATCACCAGACTGCCCCGGGGTCACGCAAGACTGATCTGGATTTCCACGGACCTGCTCATAGTGGTGTGCGCGCGCCAGCCTACCACACAGCGTGCGGAGGAATACCACATGCCTGCACCATGACCGTGGTAGGGAATATCCAAGCCTTGCAGGACAATGTTTCATACCAACCATCTCTGTCTACAAGCAGGCATCAGGCCGAACAGGGCTCTTTCATTTTGGCATGGGGCACTCTTATAAGATGCATCGGAGTGTCAGATGACCTTAACTACTCACGGGAAACACTTGAGGCACTGTATTGGTGGACCACAGACTCATGGACCTCCTCACTTTTCCTGCCCGCCATTTTGCTGCTGCTCTCGGCCGTTTTTCTCTTGTCCCCGGCTTGTCTTCTTGCCCATTCCTTCGTCTTTTACCCTTTTCCCTCGTTTCCCTCTTGGTGTTCCTCAAATGTTTCCTCCCTGTTATGCATTGCCTTCTCTCCCTACCCTTGATTCCCTCCCACCCTACCTTGGTGTTGTGACTTCGTCCCCCCTACAGCCCCACTTAACCCCTTCGATGCTGATGAAGAGCTCAGCTCGTCATCAGCCACGGGGGGTGTGTGCGGATGACGAGCTGAGCTCGTCATCTAACGCGGCTTTTACAAAAAAGCCGCATAGCGGAAAAATAACCGCCGCAGCGATGCAGTTAAGGGAACTCTGCCTGAGGATCTCTACTATGTGTGCTTATTTTTGTTTATAGGGATAACTCTTATCACTAGTATTTGCAGTAGATCTTTGTACCATCTACCGTTCCTATGTGACCCTTGAGTATATCCAGTCATATCCCTTCCCTATGTATATAGAGAACTCTAATCACTAGTATATGCAGTAGACCGGTGTGTTCTCTTCCATTTCTATGTGACTCTTAGAGTATATCCATGTCTATCCCTTCCCTATGTATATAGAGTAATCACTAGTATATGCAGTAGACTTTTATACCATCTTAGAGTATACCAACGTGTATCGCCTCCTTGTGCGACTTTACATCTTGTACATTTGCTATTTTTTCCGTGTGTATCCGTTTTGTAATGCATGTAATCCTAAATCCTTATCGTTCTCAACTGGTGCTTATGTTAAGCGCTCTGACACCTTCGAGTAAAGTTCGCGCTATAGAAAATCGCATAAATAAATAAATAAAATAAATAAATAGGTAAAACGTAGAGAGGCCTCGTCTATTTTCTTCGGTTACAATGTATTAACAGAGCTCTAATCCACAAACCTCTGCCATAGACACAGCCACGGCCAATGTCGTGTGCTGATGGCTGTAACTGCCATCTTTAAAGCTCAAACTATAAGGCAGCTCCCTCCACGCACACCAACCACTGCCGCTCTGCACTCTGTCCGTTTACCCACACCCGCAGCCCAGTGTTCACAACGGGAGCGCGCGGGGCGGGTGCTTCCTTGTTTACACTCCCTGGAGTACACCCTGTCCTCGTGGACGCCTAGGCCTGTAGGTGCGTCTCAGGCATCAGCTGTATTTCAAAGTGGGAAGCCGTGAGATACATGTCACAGGCCAGGCGAGATCGCCTTACGGAAATACCCGATGTAATCATTGTTTTCTAAGACAAACACTGCTCTTGTAAACAAAGGACTTTCTTTGCAGTGACGCGACGCGCAGCATCTCCAGGCACGTCTACACTGTACTCGCTACTCACTTCGCGACTGGGTATTTTGGTTTACTCGTGTTGGCACAAAGATTAGCAGAACATCAAGCACCCACTGCAAACTGATTTAACACTGTGGGAAACGTACCCGTCGCTAGCCTGTAAATGCGCCCAAAAAGAAACAGGTCACAAGCTTTTGCCACCTAGGGTAAAGTGCGTTTTCATTGTACAAGCACTTTACTGTCCAACAGATGCAAAGAAGCATATTAATAACAGCGCAGCCACATATCTCACTAGTTCTTCCCTGGTCCACCCCAGCCCGAGGGTCAGATATCTGTAGGCACTATTTACATTATATACCTTCACAAAAAAACGCACCTGCGCGCAGGAGATAGAAGCACACCCTGATGTGAAGGAGTAACTTTTGTAACGTCTGCAGTGCTGACCTCACACTGCAGATTGTGAGGCCACTGCTCGAAAGTAGGGGGAACTCGCCGGATCCTGGTTCCAGCTGCTATTTCTGGCACGTATCTGTTATCAGGCCGACCCTGGGAAACCTGCTGAATTCGTCCAGGTGTTATTTTCAGGCACTGGGAGGTGTTCTGGGACCAGGGTCGGATTGGCATAACAATTCGGCCCGGGCACTCCCCGAAAAAGTGGCCCACTTTCCCGGATCGTCCCTTTCATGGATCACCATCAGGTTAGTCTCCTTAGACTAATTTTTTTGAGAAATGTTTGGAAAATTAAATATTTTAATGCTTCTAGAACCATTAAGATTGGCATAACTAGAAGCTCTGCATTCTGGCGGGGAGAAATAAAATAGACTGGGTCCACAACACTTGATGTGGCTAGGGTTGCCACATGGACGGTACCAAATAGAAGTTAATCACCCAAAGCCGGTATGTTTTCATCTGACAGGTATGTACTATGAGTAGTAAATGTAAGGCGAAAGCACTTTAACATGTGTTCTAAAGCTGGCTTAATACTAAAGGCCAGAGCAACACCAGGCCTCCCGTCTCAAATTGCAGCAGGTCAGGAGAAAACGTGATGCTGGCGCCTCAGAGTGCCGTGGCCTGTGAGGGATTAGGGAAGACTATAAGGGGCAGATTTACAAGCCCCTTGCTCTGCTTTTTCACCACCGTTGCATCACTTTTGTGACGCAGCGGCGGCGCAAAAGATGCACCATGGTGAGGGGTATTTACAACGTGACGCATCTCCCAGATGCGTCACGTTGTAAAGCCCTGCGCCAGAAGAGGCGTACCATCGCAGGGGGAGGCGTTCCAGCGCAGGAACGCCTCCCAAAAGTGGCTGAGTGAAATCTACAAGATTTCACTCAGTCACTTTTGGTCCCATGTTGCGTCAAAACTCTGCGCCTGCTTGAAGCAGGCATAAGGATTGACGCAACATTGTGCACATAGGGGCCCCTGATCATTGCCGGAGCTGCGTCGCGCTTGCAACGCAATTCCAGCATTGCGCCGCTTTTACGGCACAGATGCGTGACGCATCTGTGCCCTTTTTGGCCCATGGTGTGCCGCATTGTAAATGCGGCGCATCCAGGGTGGCGGAGCTGCAACGCACAATAACTGGCGCATCCCTGCTGATATGCAGGGATGCGACAGTTATTGTAAATCTACCCCCAAGTCTCCTGGGCCAGTTTGCAGAGGCCCAAAAAAACGGCCCACAGGTGCCCCTGGAGCACCGGCCCATCGGCCAATGCCTGAGTGCCCGCCTTCCCAATCCGACCCTGTCTGGGACACACTTCAGCAGTTTCCGCATTCCGCCCTGAGCAGCAACCTGCAGGCAGTGTGGGGGCTTTCTTATTGTCACTTCCAGCCGGGCACAAAGGCCTGATTTAAAGTGCTATCAGCTCTTCTTTAGTTCAAGTATCACCCCAAATGAGAGCTGGTTACCTGAAGCTGAACACCTAGACACCAGTGCAGTGGAATATATTAAAGGCGCACAGCTTGTTACCACTTCACAAGTACTTCAGAGACGCTATTTGACGCAGGTTTTTAATTTTGTTCAACTCTCTGGGAAAGATATGTGCTTGAACTTCAAGAACGCAAGATTTATCTGTCTCTAGGAGTAATTACACAAATATTCATTTAAATGGCATCTATTTATTTAATTATTTGATGGCGCTACTCATCTCATTGCACGATAAGTGTGTAAGTGAATGTACAAGAAATATTACATAAAACAATGAGGATTAAAATGTGTAGGAATCACATATCATCCATTCTTTTAGACATTAAGTGTTAAAAGTGAATGGTCGGGAGAAACACAAGGTCAGGATATAGACCATAGCACAGTGATTGTGGTTGTCTGCCCTAAGAAGACTGTTGCTTCCCAATGGAACCATTCCTCGCAATCTTACAATAACAGCAGATTGATCTAAACCCATGATTTACAGTTTGCGTGCAGCTCCTTGATGCCAGTAAATAGATTACTGTGCTATATTAGAAGGTTTGAAACTTAAGAACTGGAAGTAACAAAATGATCTGTGTCACATCTACACCCCCAATTATGGCAGAGGAACGTTGGCCCCGTAATAAATACCATTCATTAATATGTCCCAAGCTCGTGCTGTTACAGAGCGAGGCCAGGGGGTGGGGCTGATTAATGCAATTGCACTATTAATGCAGCCCCCTGCCTTGCCCATGTGAGACTGGCCAGCTGTCTACAGCCGGCCAATATGACCTGCGCACTTCAAAGCTTGCAATCCCAAGGCTGAAAAACAGCCAAGGGATTGCAGCCGTAGGTCCCCAGCCTCACAATGAGCGCTGGGTGAGACTGCTCCAACCAGGATTGGTCAGTTTCGGATTGTATAAGCGAGGAAGTCCCTCCCTTTTAGCCCAGGACAGCGCCGTGGAGGTGAGCGCCAGGAGGAGAGCGTCAGGACGGAGATCACCAGCCAGCATATATGGTGAGTGTTTTGGGCATTGCGCCCCCACCATTTTGTAATGGTGCAGGCCGCCGTTGGTTCCTGGAGTACATTTTTTAAAATTCCAGAACTGGTGTTGCGTAAATCTCTATCTCTGGCAGGCAAGAGGAGGGGAGTTGGGGAGAGGGCGACAGAGCACATCAAGAGCACCACCAGAGAGATGCCAAAGAGAGACTGGAATTAAGATTTCCGTGAATGGAATTCAGGGAGCCTTTTATGAATAGATCAATCAGAGCCCGCGTCACAATCAATTTAAAGGAGGCTCCTTCCAAGTGAAGTACACTGCAAACTAAATTATTTCCCAGGTTCACCCACACTTAGTGGAGAATAATGCATAGGTAAGAAACCAAGTGTGGAATAATATTTGGTCAAAATCCAGCGCCAGAAGTACCAAGCATTTTTACGACTGCAAAAATGCTTTTTTAAATGTACTTCCTGGGCCAAGGACAAAATAAACAGTAATATATTCAACAGTTTGGCTTGTAAGGATTTTGTATTGCAAACACCTCACCATGCCACAAATTTGTCCTAGCATCCACCTAAGATAGACTTTGTAAAAGGATGCCCGAACACAAGAGGATGGCATCTACAAACTCAGGTGGCAACTCGAATGCAAAAAACTTCAGACTGCTCAATCTCCATGCATGGAGGTATAGATTGCGCTGGTTTGGGTATAAAACTCTGCCTTGCTTCTGAGACAGAAAATCCTCCTGCAGAGGTAGCTTTCTGACACATAAGATCCTCCTGCAGAAGTAGCTTGAAAAGAGGACAAATGTTCATGCCCAGAAGTTCCACTCTACTGGCCCAATCTGGAGCCACACGGATGACATGGGCACGATCATTCCTGATCTGTTTCAGAACTTAGGACAGGAGAGCCAGTGGTGGAAAAACTATATGAGACCTGTGCTCCACTCTAACCTGAATGTCTCTCCTAGAGTGAGTGTTCTTGAGAATTCCAAAGTGCAGAAGTCTATATGTACATTGTTGATGTTGGTGAAAAGATACAGCAATGATTCTCCCCACTGATGGTGATGTCCCGCACAATCTCGGGATGCAACAGCCATTCTTGATCCACTAGGTGCCACAAGCTGAGCTCGACCACCCTGGCATTCAAACATCCCACCAGGTTGTTCATAATCGGGAAAGTACCATGAAGATCCAGCCAACTCCAGAGGTGCAGCGACCCATTAAACAGCACACCACTCTGTACTGTTTGTTTAAGTACCATATGGTGGTGGTGTTGTCTGTGAGGACATGCACCACCTTTCCGGTGATGGATGGAAGGAAGCCCTTCAAAGGAAAGCAAATTGCCTGCCGCTCCAATAGTTATGTGGAGCCGGGTTTCACCAGGGACCAGAGTTCTCTGATCTCCTCCTCTCGCAGATGGTCACCCCAGCACAGCAGAGATGCACCCATTACCTCCACCAGCATAGGATGAGAGAGGGTCTGCTGCAGGTCAGGATGTGGTCGAGCAACCCCTACTGCAGTCTCCTCCGTAACCTTGATGACATTTGACAGATAACCTTGGTGCTGTACCCATTGAGACTTCAGATCCAATTACAGAGCCCAAATAAGTCATGTGTCAAAGCGAACATGCAGGATGCAGAAGGCCAACAGGTCCAGAAGCCTCAGAGCTGCTCTCTCCAAGATCCATGCCTTAGGCTGAAACATTTGAATTATCTTCTGAATGTCCTGGACTTGGTTCAAAGGTAGAAAAAGGCCCTGAACTGCATCTAGCTCCTATACAAGAAATCTTGGCGAAGGAGTCAGGTGTGACTTCGGCTTGTTGAATGAGAACCCCAACAATATTCGGAGCTTCACCATTGTCTAGAGATAGTCTATACCTGACTGTAGCGAGCCCGTCTGTAACAGTCAGTCGTCGAGGTAGGGGAAAAATCTTATTCCTAACCTCGACCATGCCATCAGTTTTGTGATCATCCGAGGGGCGCTGGTAAGGTTGAAGGGGGGCAGAGCAAACTGAACATGCTCCTGGCCAACCTTGACCTGCAGGAAAGCAGCAGTGAGACTACAGGACAGGCATATTAAAGTATGCATCCTGCAGGTCCAAGTCACCCATCCAGTTGCCCAAATCCAGGATAGCCAGAATTTGGAGTAATTCGCATTCTGAATTTTTCCTTCCAGAAGAAGGCCCTCAGAGGTTGAAAGTCAAAATAGAACAGAGGCCTCCATTTTTCTTTGGCATAAAGAAAAAGCAGGAGTAGCAACTAATTCCTACTTGCAACAGGATGGACATGTGTTTCTCCGAAAGTCACTCTGAACTTCCTCACTGTCCGGGGAAATGTTTAGTTTTGTGGATAACTGTTCTAGTAAAGTGTTCCAAGTACTTAAAATTGTGCGCAAGCTTCGGAAGGAGAATTACGGCGGGTCATAAAGGAATGATAGGGCATAGCCCCGCTGAACTGATCTGGAGGATATGATGGCTTGCCATCCTCGAATAAAATGTGTGATCTTGCCTCCCACAGGGTGGCTGAGCCCTGCTAACGGCAAACGAAAGAGGCTTGGAGGCTAATGATGTAGAACCGGCAGACTAAGTGGAACAGCATCCCTGGGACTGGGGTGACTTTTGCTGCAGTGGTGGGGCCTGACTATGCCTATACACCATCCCCTTGGAGTAGCCTTAAAAGGGTTAGATTTGCTGAGGAAACTATAGGGCAGGGGGTAGAAAAGCATACTATGACTATGTTTTCTTTAAAGCGCTTGAGGGCAGTTAGCCTTTTCATCAAAGAGGCAGGACCATCAAAAGGCATAAACATTAAAGACACCTGCACATTTTCAGAAAAGCCAGGGGATCACATCCTGGGTGGCAGCAGAGCACCACACTAGGGAACATTTTTGGAGTCATGCCCAGAGTCTAAACAGATTCGTGTACAGAGGCTTGGGAAAAAAGTAACTAATGTTGGTATACAGAGGTGGTGCTTATATGCGGCTCCGCTCTATCACCTCTGGGGAACAACACGGAAAATGCAGAGCCACACAAAGGCACCTAGCGGCGTGTGGGAGCACTGCTTTGAAAACCAACAGACCCAGTCTGGCACCTGGAGATTATTCTAAACGTGAGGAATCTGCGGTAAAACGTATCCATCAGAATATCCTGGATTGACTTTCCTTGTGGACATACATTTGTCGTTTTCTTCGAATGCAAGGCCTAGACATTGATAACTTCAATAATGTGTGTGCAATCCATACACAGGGCATGAAGCAGAACTGGCCTTGTGTTACAATGTGCTGCCTGGCCTAGGGCTGGTGGTCATTCAGCTGGGGTGGGATCAGTCCTTGGGGATACTTATTGCAGTTGGCAGTCAAGACTCTGCACTGCCCATGGATCCCCACTCCACACAGTTGCCCCTAAGCAGCGCCGCTGGCTAGAATTACCACAGGCTGCTGCCTTGAACCAGCATATAGCTGGCGTGTGGGTCAACCTGCCCCGCATGCGGCGTGACAACTGGCTGCTGAGTGCAGACCCTCCGGGCCTGGATGACAGCAGTGCACCAGACGGCAACTGTCAGACTTGTATTGCCTCTTCATTTTCTCTGGTGTGTTCTCGCTAGCAAGAAGCAGTGATATTTTTCAGCATTTTATAAACAAAACCGCCAAGTGAGATGAATAGGCCATTGACAAGCAGCACTATGGCTATCATTTTTCATTTTAGGAAGTATGTACACAAGAGAGGGAGACTAACACTAAACTATGTGCTGCAGAGTGATAACTTTTACAACCTATTACCTACCTAATACCAAATATGATTCCTCCCACCAATCTGTGCATTTGGAGATGCACCCTCCTGTTTTGTGAATCATTTTTTGTTAGTTTTTAGGACTTTGCTCACTTTGCTACTGCTAATTAGTGCTAAAGTGCTACTGTCCTCTCCTTTAAACATAGCAAAATTGTCTTTCATTCAATTGGTACAATTAATTTACGTACAAGTCCCTAGTGAAGTGGTACTACATGTATCATGGGTCTGTAAATGAAATGCTACTAGTGACCTGCAGCACTGATTGTGCTACCCATTTAAGTATCCCATTAAATATGTCACAGGTCTGCCATTGCAGCCTCTATTTGCAGTTTCAAACTGCCATTTTGACCTGGCAAAATAAACCTTTTGCCAGGCCAAAACCTTCCTTATCAATACATACAAGTCACCCCTAGGGTAGGACTTAAACAGCCCATAGAACAGGGTGCAGTGTATTAAAAAAGCTGGACATGCACTTTTAACTTTGGCATGTTCAACAAGTAAAGAAATCTTACATTTGTGTTTTTAACTACTGCAAGGCCTATCTCGCTCACAGGATAACATTGGGGTAACTCATTCCATTTAATAAGTGATAACTTCCAACTGGAAGCAGGTAGAAATATCGAGTTTGGTATCTAAGGAATTGTACTTTAAAACTCTCTTTAATGGTAAAGTCAGATTTTGAAATCACAATCCTGAAAATGCCATTTTTTGAAAGTTGGCTTATTTTTTTCCCTTACATTTTGGTGTCTGCTGCTTGGGTCCTGGGTCACATGACTAGACGAAGTTGGCAGTGGCTTTGTGTAATGCTCCCAGCCAGTGAGAAAAAGGGAAGATAGGTGATGGCAGGATGGGCCATCTTTGACTTGGTGAGGTGGAGGAGCGGTCACCTTTCACACTTGCACATCACAAAGGCTCTTCCTGGACATACACAAACATCAAAAAAGTTTTTCCTGGACACACTCACAAAGGGTTTGACACTAGGTTTTTGTGGCCCCAGACAAGCTTGGGTCAGGGCAGGGAGGCAGAAAATCCCAAACGCCTCTGGGGTGGTAACCTCCAGAACCTTCTCCTATTCCAAAGTGGGCACCAGGTATAAATAATGGACCCTCAGTCCCAACTCTTTAGTGCACCGCTGGAAGACTTAGAAGGACTACTGTGCCGCTCTGCCAGGAGGACTGCTACTCTGTTCCCTTGATACCTGAGTGTGAAGGACTGGACCTGCACTTTTAACACAGGATCACCAGAGTGACTCCAAAGGATAGTTGGATGGCTTCCTGATCGGTACTTCAGGGACAAAAAAGGCTCCAACCACCATGAACCCTGCACCTGGACTCTGCCAAATGTGAGTCCTGCCACCCCCCCTCCCCCCCAAAGTGGTGCCACCCCAGTCCTGGACATATGGAAATGTGCCTGAAGGTGCTCTGCCAGTCCAGTTGTGGTCCCCCTCAGAACCGATGCAAAGCCTTTCTGTATAGCTGCCAGCTCCATCGGAACCAACGCAAAGCCCCATCAAGCTTCGCCGCACAGCTCACCGGAACAGATGCAAAGCCTTGCTGCATAGCTTCTTCAGAACAGACACTGAACAAGGTGAAGCTTGGCAAAGCAACGCCGTGCAGACCAGGATTTAAGGTATTTATGCAGCAAGCCTAACTGGGTCCCTGTACACGGCCTGCACTCCATCGAGGTTGGCATGAACTTGTGACTTTGTGTTGGTCCAGCGCGACCTGATAACCACAGTTAACACTTTATGCACACTTTCACTTAAATCTTTAAATTTGCACAGCTCAGATTTTACTAATTGGATTTTTTGTCATTTTGGTCTCAAATAATTAATTTCACTTTATTCCTCCAAATTGGTGGAATATGCTACTTACCAGTATGCATCTGTTCTTGGCTTGTAGGGCTGCTGACATTCATATCTGTGTATACATCGCCGCCTAGTGTTGGTTCCGGATGATTGCACATTGTTGTCCTGGAAGAGTCTTCGAAGTATCACGAGATAGGTGGCTCCTCCCCTGGACTACAGTGCGCATGGGCATCCTCTCCATCCTTAGATTGTTTTTCGCCATTGTGGCAGAGATGAAGTGTAATACAGTAAGTGATGACCATGCCTGAGAATGATTCTGAGTGCTACAGCTGCTACAGGCACCGGGAGGAGGGCGAGCGATATGAATGTCAGCAGCCCTACATGCCAAGAACAGATGCATACTGGTAAGTAGCATATTCCGTTTGAGGCATGTGGGCTGCTGAATTCATATCTGTGCATAGAATAAATCGCAGTTACCTCCTTAGCGGTGGTGGCCCGTGCCAGCTGCAGCAGTCTGAAAAAGAGTTCTGAGAACAGCCTGTCCTACAGCACTTTGCTGTTTGGAGTGTACATCTACGCAGTAGTGTTTGGTAAATGTATGTATGGTGGACCATGTGGCTGCTCTACATATATCCTCTAGAGGAATGTTGCCTAGGAAAGCCATGGATGCCCCTAGCTTACGTGTGGAATGCGCTCTTGGGGGAACTGTTAAAGTGCGTTTAGCTTTTTGATAACAGATTTGTATGCACTTAACAATTCATCTGGCTATACCTGATTTGGAAATAGGGTTGCCTTTGTGTTGTGGAGAGAAGGCAACAAACTGTTTTTTAGTCTTTCTAAAGTCTTTTGTCCTGTCGATGTAATACAGGAGAGCTCTTTTAACATCTAAGGTGTGCAGTGCTCGGTCTGCCACAGAATCAGGGTTTGGAAAGAAAACTGGCAGTTCTATGGTTTGATTAATGTGGAACTGCGACACCACCTTAGGCATGAATTTAGGGTTGGTACGTAGCACTACCCTATTAGCATGAATTTGTAGAAAAGGCTCTTGAATTGTTAGGGCTTGAAGCTCACTAACTCTTTTTAGCGATGTGATGGCTATCAGAAAAGCCACTTTCCATGTAAGAAACTGTATCTCACAAGAATCAAGAGGTTCAAGGGGTGGCCCCATGAGCCTGGTGAGAACTATGTTTAGATTCCAGACAGGTGAAGGAGGGTGTCTGGGAGGGATCACTCTTTTGAGTCCTTCCAAAAAAGCCTTAATGGCAGGCACTCTGAAAAGGGAAAGATGCTGCCTGTTTTGAAGATAAGCTGCTATGGCGGCCAAATGTATCCTGATGGAACTATATGCCAGATTGCATCAATATAGATGCAACAAATAACATATGATGTTCTGCGTGGACGCATCTAGCGGATTAATGTCATTATTGGAACAGTAGATGACAAATCGCTTCCATTTGGCTGCATATTATGCCCTAGTTGTAGGCCGCCTTGCCTCCTTGATGATGTTCATACAGTCAGGGGGCAAGTTGAGGTAGCCGAACTCTATGACCTCAGGAGCCATATCGCAAGGCTCAACTGTTGCAGATCTGGGTGCTGAATGTCTTCATGGCTCTGAGTGAGGAGACTGGGCGTGAGGCGCAGCCATTGGTGACGCACCACTGAAAGTTCCAGGAACGTGGTGCACAAGGCCTGCCTTGCCCACGTTGGAGCAACCAGGATGAGCGTCATGGAGTGCTGCTGCAGTTTGCGTGCCACTAGCGGTATGAGCGGTGCTGGAGGAAAAGCGTACGCAAATCTGCCTGACCAGTTCATCCATATCACATCGCCCTGAGACTGCGGGTGTGGGAACCTGGCGGCGAAGGTTTGGCATTTTGCGTTTTCCTTTGTGGCAAACAGGTCTATCTCTGGATGGCCCCACTGCTGGAAATATGGTTGGAGCACTGAGGGGTGTATCGCCCACTCGTGCATCTGATGGCTGTGCCTGCTGAGCAGGTCCGCCATCTGGTTGTCTTTGCCTGGGAGGTGTTCTGCCATGAGGAAGATGTTCCTCTGGATAGCCCACTTCCACATGCTCTGGGCTAGATGAGATAGTTGTGGAGAGTGTGTGCCTCCCTGCTTCTGGATGTAATACATGGCAGTCATGTTGTCCGTCCGGATCAGCACGACTTTGTTGCACAGGTGCAGTTTGAATGCCTTCATTGCCATGAAGATTGCCACCAGCTCCAACAGATTAATATGCATCTTTTGCTGCTGCATCGTCCATAGTCCCTGCACGGTATAATGGAGGACATGCGCTCCCCAGCCCTGGAGAGATGCGTCCGTTGTTAGCATTATTTGTGGGACAGGCTCTTGGAACGGTCGTCCCCTGCAAAGGTTTTGTGTGTTCCACCAATGCAGAGAGTTGTATGCACGACCGGTCACCAACACTAGGTCTTTCAAATGCCCATGAGCCTGGTTCCGCTGTTGTGCTAAGCACTCCTGGAGCGGACGCATGTGTAGCCTCGCGTGCTGGACTATGAAGATGCAGGAGGTCATCATACCGATCAGCTGCATGAATACCTGCGCTGGGAGCGAGTGTTGGGGCCTGAATTTCTGAATGAGCAACTGCATGCTGTTGACTCTGGCAGAGTTTGGCTGCGCTGTCAGAGTGTTTATTGTTGCACCGAGGTACTGTTGTACATGAGCGGGCTGAAGGTGCGACTTTGGGTAATTTAGTGAAAATCCTAGACTGTGTAGGAGGTGAATTGTGCGTGACATATGGCTGGCACACTGCTGGGCTGACTTTGCTTGGACAAGCCAGTCGTCCAGGTAGGGATAGACATGGATGTGTTGTCTCCGAAGGTGCGCAGCCACAGTTGCTAAGCACTTGGTGAACACCCTGGGGGCAGTGGTGACCCCGAAAGGCAGGACCTTGAACTGGTAATGCTGATGGTTGACGGTGAACCTGAGATATTTCCTGTGACTTGGGTGAATGGGATTGTGGAAATATGCATCTTTCAGGTCTAGGGTTGCTAGGAAGTCCCCCCGACTGAGCAATGGTAGGACTTGCTGTAAAGTTAACATATGAAAATATTCTGACAAGATGTACTGGTTCAGGGGTCTGAGGTCTAGAATGGGCCGCAGGGAACCGTCCTTTTTTGGGATTAAGAAGTACAGAGAGTACACCCCTGTACCTTGCTCTTCTAAAGGCACGAGTTCCATTGCCCCTTTTTGCAGCATGGAGAGTACTTCTTGCTGCAATAAGTGCATGTGCTCTGCGGACATAGGACGGTGCCTTGGGGGTATGTTGGGGGGAGTGGAGGTTAGTTCTAGACAATAGCCGTATTGGATAAGTTGTCTCACCCACCTGTCTGTGGTAATGCCTTCCCAGACCGGCAGGAACTGCTGGAGTCTTCCCCCGACCGGTGTTAAATGGTCCAGGGGCAGTGACAAGGCGTCACTGTTTGTTGGGGCGAAGGATCTGGGATTGTTATTTCCACATCCTCTGCCTTTGGTGCTGTTCCCACGATATCCACCCCTGTTATTCTTGTTATAGGTGGTCTGCGTGCCCCCCTTGTTGTATTGGGCTTGCTGCAATGCTTGACCTCTAGAGGCTCCCCTGTTACCGGAGCAACGAAAGGAACCGCCCCTAAACTGCTGTGACTGCAGAGCTCCCATGGATTTTGCTGTCTCAGTGTCTTTTTTTTATTTTTTCAAGGGTTGTGTCTACATCAGGACCAAAAATAAAGTCAGGGTTAACTGGCTGATTGAGCAAAGCTGTTTGGATCTCTGGTTTGAAACCAGAGATGCGGAGCCAGGCATGACGTCTCAGCATTACACTAGTGTTGATGGCTCTAGCTGCCGTGTCTGCTGAATCGAGTGCACACTTGATGGATGCATTTGAAATTAACTTTCCTTTCTGTATTAGCATTTCTGCTCCCTCTTAATAAGCATCAGGCAGGTGTTGCATCAGCTGTTCTAATGTTCGTAGTGAGCCCTATCATATCTGGCTAATATGGCCTGTGTATTTGAGATCCTCCAAATATTAGCCGCTTGAGCTGCTACCCGTTTGCCAGAAGCTTCCAAGATTTTGGATCCTTTGTCCGGAGGAGGAGCATCACCACTAGTTTGAGAGTTTGCTCTTTTGCGAGCATTAGCAACTACTAGGGAGTCCAATGGGAGCTGGCCCTTGATGTAGGTAGGGTCCACAGGCGCAGGCCTATGTTTTCTTTCAATCCTTGGGTTTACAACCCTTGCCCTTGTGGTCTTCTTGAAAATGTCAGTAGCATGTTTAAGGACACCCTTTAGCATAGGCAATGTCTTCACCGACCTTTCTGAGGTGGAGAAAGTATTGAATAGAAAGTCCTCCTCCACTGGTTCAGCGTGCATTTCCACGTCATGGTTAATGGCCGCCCTTTCAATTAAAGCGTTAAACGCCGCCGTGTCCTCAGTAGGCAAAGTTTTGATATTATAAGACTGAGTATCAGGCGTAGTGTGTGGATCATCAGGGTCAACAGTGTCAGTCCAGTGTTGAGGTTCCCCTTGATCTGTGTTAGCATGATAAATAAATCCCATATGACTGTAATCATCTCCCACATCCTCATCGCTGCGTGTGGGAGAATCGGCATTGTGCTGTGTATAGGACTCAACATGTTCAAAGAGAACAGGTGAGGTGGCTGAATCCTTTTTCCTTTTGAGAGGGATTTTGTATGACTAAGGGATGTTCTGGAGCGATTTTCCGTTTGTGAATGGTGAGTCTGCCAGAATCCGATTTGATGGAGAGCTTCGACTGATTATCATACGAGGGTGCTTGGAACATTACCCCCTCCGGAATGGACTGAGACTTGGAAGGTCCCGATTCCTTCTTGGAGGTCTCGGCGCTCCTTTGTAGCTCAAACGATTTGGGTCGAGCGGTCGGGGGCAGTCCGTATTTAATTGGTGGAGGAAGCCCCGGAGACGAACCGACCTTCTTAGAGATTGACGTCGTCTTCGATCCGAACTGCTACGGTGGATCACCAGCATGCTTGCAGCCTTGCGTCGCCTCGAGCCCATGGTGCTTAGTAGGCACGGCCTTGGGCTTCGACGCGACATGCTCTTTCGGGTCGGGTTTTGTCTTCGACTCGAGGGCCTTGCTTAATATCGTCTTGGAGGGTGCAAGCGTCGGTTCGACAGTCTTTTTAGTCTGGAGTCCTTTGGTAGAGTCGCCATGTTTGGACGTCGACTGCGTCAGAGTGACGTGCTTGACCGTTGAGAGTGGCCCCCTTGTGACCCCGAAGTGTTGATGACACTTTTAGATTTGACTGGAGCCGAGGAGGTCGATCCGAGGACTGTCTTCAACAGTTTCGGTTTCGTTATTGCCTCTTTTGGTGTCGGTTTCGATTTTGATGGATCGACCGATGGCTCCTTTGAAGTATTCTTAGCAGGGCCTTGACGCGGGGCTATAGAATGTGGAGTAAGATCTCGGCTAAGGCCTTCCGGCGATGCCTCGACCTGAGCCTTAGAGAGCACAGTGTTAATATTAGGCCCCGCGACAGCGGGTGGGCCTTGCTCATCGCTCGAGTCGTCATCACCGGCTCCGATGGCCTCTGCGTCGTCTCCTACCTCGACGACGTCTTCTTCATGGACGTAGTCTTCTTCTTCGTCCACACCGAAGTTAGAGTCTCGCTCTGACTCAGGGTCCGACTGCTAGTCAGGATCCTCCTCATCGACGCCTTCATCGTCATCGGCCTCGAAGATGTTCTTCGGGTCAGGCGCCGCTTTCTGCGCCGACTGCCGTGCGGCGCGTCGAAGTCGAAGCGTATTCTTTGACCGGAACTTGGAACAGGCCATACAGCTGGCCTCATCGTGGTCCGGGGATAAACATTTATTACACACTGGGTGCACACCAATGTGAGGGTATTTGGAGTTGCAGACGGGGCATCTCTTGAACGGGCTCCGTTTCATCGTCGTCGTAGTTTGGGCATCTGGTGTCGAAAAGGCAAACGGCCTTCGACGTCCTGTTCAAAGAACTGGATGAATTATAGGCACTGAACGAGACAATACCGATGCCCCGAAGGTTTTTGGCCTTGCGCAAAGAGTTTATATTGATTCCGAACTTGAGTCAAGAAAGTACATCCG
The DNA here is from genome assembly GCF_964263255.1 of Lissotriton vulgaris. Classification (NCBI taxonomy): domain Eukaryota; kingdom Metazoa; phylum Chordata; class Amphibia; order Caudata; family Salamandridae; genus Lissotriton; species Lissotriton vulgaris. The sequence goes on along the minus strand of NC_141689.1, from coordinate 1,073,728,832 downwards.
AACCCAATGGCGGAAAAAAACAATCTAAGGATGGAGAGGATGCTCATGCGCACTGTAGTCCAGGGGAGGAGCCACCTATCTCGTGATACTTCGAAGACTCTTCCAGGACAACAATGTGCAATCATCCGGACCCAACACTAGGCGGCGATCTATGCACAGATATGAATTCAGCAGCCCACATGCCTCGAACGCAGGATTTTCTTTGTGTTGTGTTTTCAATTTATTACAGGTTGAAGAGCTGCAGAAATATTGTACACATTGCCTCTAAATTAAGCCTGATTGTCTCCAAGTTAAGCCTGATTTATTTTGTGCCAAGCTACCAAAGGGATAAGCACAGGTTAATATTGGGGGTTGCTTGTGTTTCACCCTGGCAGATTGTGGTTGCTGCTTGAAGAGGGCTTTGCCTCAGTATCCAACAAGAGAATTCATGATTAAAGTAAAGGGCAACATTTTTAAGAATGGGAAGTTCAGCCCAGGAAGTTCCTGATTGAGGAGGGATGTGAGGCTAGTACTTGTTGCTGTTCACCTGCTCTTTTTAGTGAGATTATTAAGTACGACAACGTGTCACTGGCACTGATGGCTTCTGTCGCTACAAGACTCCTTGTGAACTTGTTCAGAGATAATTATACACCATTAATAGTTTATTGTGCATATCACCATCGTTGAAAAGGGTGCAAATGAGAAGGAAATAATGCTATGAAAAAGAAGAAGACAAATGATATAACACAGTTCTGGGAGGAGACCTGGATAGGGACGGAGAGATGTTAATTTGTCTTTTCGAATGACCCTGCAACCTAACATCTTAGAGGCTGACTAAGTAAGAGTTAAAGATGCGACAAACTGTGAATATTTATTACACATGTGTGCCAAAATCCAAACTGTAATAGCTGCCAACAGGGGCTCTATATATTGTGAAACTGCTGACGTCACGATGTTTTTGGGCGGTGGTTCATGATGAGCCGAGGACATAACTCTGAATACAGATAGCAATAAAGAAAGGTCTTCCTAAGATGACCATCCACAGCTACAGTATTTTCAACCATTTAATTGACACAATCCAAGGATATGTAGAGAGTAGTGCGCTAACGTGACTGCTTTAAAATGAACTTCTTCCTAAGAGGAGTCCTTGGAAAAAAAATAAGCACAGGCAATTTCTGTGTTACTAGGATGCAACAGGCTACCGAAAACCTTGCTAATATCTATTATTGCACTGAAGAGATTACTAGGCGTGTTCCAATAACTGGTGAATCGATTCAGTTTGGCAAAGCTTTATTTGCTTGATCAACGTCTTCCCATTGTATACCGCCCAAAGTATTTATATCGGTGAACTCATTTTTATAAAGAATTGTGTTTGTGGAAAGCAATTCTGTCACTTGGGGGCTGTTAAAGCAAGACAGGTCAAGATGGAACAAGTGTGTGGGTGAATTAACATCAACGTTACAATGAAGCATCACGCACCTCAGCCTTTTTGTTCAAGAAGAGCCACTTATAAATACCTAGGATGTTGCCACAGCCTAGCAAAAAGAGAATGAAAGAGTATTTGTAAAACCGTGCTGGCACGGACAGGGTACACCTTTTTTCATCAACAAATTATAGTCCACTATTTAATTTTAATATCGCCTCCGATTTAGCGCAATGCAGTGAGTGCAGCAAAACGTTTTAGGGACTATGGCTTCTTAGCAAATGTACGTGAAAACTGTGCTGTAATGCACCATTTTACTTATTTTTTCCAATAATTTCTAGTGAAGAAAATCCATCCAAAAACCAGCATGAGGACAGCTCGCTGGTTATATCACTGCAATGAAGGTACAGTACTAGAGACTTCATCAGGGTGTTTTTATCCTTTTGATTATTTGTTCTCCACCACGTAAGAGGTTTATCTGTTTATTTTCCAAAGCAACATACAAAACTCCAAGCTAGAAATGAATGCGCCCCTGAATAAGCTTGACACTTCTGCCCCAAACCAAACAATTTTCTAGAGAGGCAGTGTGAGAGCACCAAGTTTTCTGCAGATTTCATGCAGGCAATCATCAGCATCTGTGGTAGAAGTGATTGCTGCTTTAATAGAAATAAATTAGGCATCACTTATTTTTATTATTTTTTAACGGGCTGAGTACTGGTGTTTGGGAAACATGGAGGCAAAAGAATATGAGGGGCTGAGGTAAAAAAAAAACACTGGTGCGAGATGCGGACATGAAATTGGGGATATGGAAGCAAGATGAAAAAAAGAAATAAGAATGCGACATATCCAGATAGGGGTGAGAACATGAGAGGTATAGAGCAGGAGAGATACTGGATGGAGACAGCGGTGAAAGAATGTGAGAGGAAACTGGGGAAGATAGAGGTGAAAGAATAAGATGGTGATGAAAGAGAAAATAGGCAAGATGCAAACAGAATGAGAGTGGTGGAGGAAAAATAGAAATTGTTAAAGTCAGAACGAAACCAAGAGAGGAGAGCAAAAAAAATTTGCGGTGAGAAGAGAAACCTGGAATGTTGGAGCTGGGAAAAAGAGAGGTATGGACAAAGCAGAAATTGAAACTTGGACATAAATGTGTAGTTCAGAGGAAAATTGAGAGAGAGAGAGACAAAATTTGATCTAGTGCTGTTAGAAGATAACGAATGAAAAAAGCAGTGGTAAAAGGGAGGCAAGAGATAGGTGGGTGAGCGAAGCTGATTAAAGGCAACATCAAGAGAATATAGAGTAGAGTTTGGAGGTAAGAGGGAAAGTGACAAAGAAGGTAGTGACAAACGACAGGTTCAAGTCGGGAGGGAAACTGGACGAGACAAAGATCTGAAAATAACTTGAAAGTAAGATGAGAAATAGGAGGAGACAGGATAATCAAATATTGTTCATCAATGGTATGTATGCATTTATTATGCATTTGTACTGTCAAACACCTCATACTACGACATTTCAAGAGTGCTGAAATGTCCGTCCTCCTTCTTCACTTTCCGATTTTTGACTTGCTTATCTTAGAAGAGGCGTCTACCATACGTGGGAAATTGTACTCGAGATTGTCCAGAAGAATTAATCATTCTTGTCCAGGCCATCTCTTGGCCTCTGAAAATCAATGGCGTCAATGTGCCTCGACTGAGTCCCATTCTGTCCTCCTCTGGAGTCCCCATCACACCTTGCGGCACAGTCTGAGCAGTGTGAATGGACCCAGTGTCTTCAATGGAATAACAGCCATGGATCATAGGTCTACTGACATAAACAGTGACCGCAAACTAATCTGCAATCTCACTCAATTGAACGCGTTCAGAAGGTGTCAGGTGGCTCTTGGATATAAATGACCATTCTAACGATGAATAATGTGCAGAGGCGGCTTTTGGCTTCATCCGATTCCTCGCCACTGTGCTAGACTGTTCATGTCACATTGGGATTTGGCAGCTACTACGTCTACGGTATTTTCTTTTCTAGTGCCCCGTTTGTAGTATATGGGCGCTCAGAGTGCATTTCATGTGAAAAAGCAAGAACGCCGCTTTACCGAAGCGCTCACTGCACAGTAAGAAAACAATCAATTTGGGTATTGACACAGCAGCAGGTTAAATTTTAAAAAATCCTGTTGACGTAATACAGCCGTCCGGTTACTAAAATTAGACCTTGTTCAGCAGCCGACTCCTTCCCAGCCTTTGCTCGGGTTTGTGTACTCTCGGTCCGGCTGTTACATAACAGGCTGTCTGTCTGCTCGCGACCGTGGACCCTGCTAATCCGGGCACTGCGCGCGCACTTCGGCGTGGGGCTGTGGCGTAGGCTATCTGGCGGTGTCAAGTGAAACTCCAATGCGCGAGACGGTCTTACAAGGCAAGCTTCCATGCAGGTGCGTGTTAAACTGAAGTCAAGTCAAAGAAAGCGCCCTAAAAAGAGCGAACGTCGTTGTGTTTCGTGCCAAAAAATGAATTCCGCCCCCAGCAACAAGGAGTTGCCCCCCAGCTAAGTAAACTGTCGGGCACTGAGCGCTCTTTACTACCCAAGTATCTAAACTAGCCTTCCGGTTTCACTCACGAAACAATTTACTAATTATTCTGGAATAATCGCGAAACTGGCTACAGAATCCACAAAATGCATTGGCAAATCTTAATCCGGTTTAAAAAGGCGCCGTGATGGCCTGCTCACACCAGATTGTGCGCGGTGCAGGTGCGAATTAACAATAACAATACAAAACAATCCTTCGCTTTCAGCACCGTTCACTACCACTCTGTCCAGAGGGCAGCCACAGCGGCGTTAACTTAGAACTTCTATGTGCGAAGAACAACAGACGTAGTAAAGGTTGCCCACTCTCTTCGAGTCTATTAAACTGGGTTATAGTAACAATACCGGATTTTAACACAGCTTGGAAACAGCAGAAATGTGCTGCGAAGCTCTGTATATTAAAAGCAGTAATTAATTCGAGCATTACTCGCGCTTAGGTTTAATCTGGCAGCTGCTTCCAGAAATGCTTCATCAACCAGAACTTTAGCTCAAATGTAAATAATACATTATGAGTTTGTTACTGTTAACTTTAATGCTTGATTATTTAAAACAACTGCAAAAAATGACAATAAAAGTTCGCCAAACAGTGAAAAATATGTACAATTAAAATCAATACCTAGCATTAAATATCAGCACTACTCGGCATCATTTATATAAAGCAAAAGACTCAAGAAACTTTAAAACAAAGCAGCGTTGTGGTTAAACATTAAAAGCAACAATCGTGAATTTTTATAAAACCTCATTAGCAGTGGAGGATCACTGCTGTTCAGACGCGTTTACCTGCTTCTCTGCACATACTGATAATCACCCAGACGGCTAAACCGGTTTCATGATAGTTCTGCGCAATTAATTAATAACTTGGAAAGCACATAAAATGTGCATCGTAATTCTGCCTCTCAGTTGGAAATGTGAGTTTGTCTCATTCTCCCTGCACATATTTATCTTTTATTTTGGGACTCTTGATTATTCAAAGATTATGTTAGATAAGCAAGAATCCATTAATTAAAGCAAAAGTGGAACAGAATGGCCCTTAATACAGCATGGGCCATTAATGCACCCCCGTTGATAAAGGTTGATGATGCAAGTGCACTATTACTGCCCCATGAAAATGCTTTATAGCAACCTCGTACAAAAGTAATTACCAAGAGAAAATTGAATAATGAAAAAAACGTACTACCATTACGACTTCTGTTTCACCAAAAATGGTACTAGGAGATGGAAAGCCATTCTATAATAACGACTGCTGATGAAATCCCGATGAATTTTATAAGCGTCCAAAGGCAATCACACCGTTTTAGTGTTGGGCCAAAGACAGCTGGCAAACTGTCCAGCTAACAGCGCCTGCCGCTTTCCGAGTCGTCACCTGGGCCCGCCCAATGCACCCCTGCCCTTCGATTCTCGAGCCACAGACAAAGCGGTCATAAAAATGCCAACCTCAGTGCGCGCACAACCACCGTCGCCGCTGTCCGCAGGAAGTCAGGCAGCAAAGGGAAGCGAAATAGTATATAATGCGCATTCCAGGCCTTTCTCGAGACTCGCAGGTGGAGATCTGTGGGCGAAAGGAGTTTTTATTCCGGTCTCTTCAGTGCCCGCAGAGCGTCTGAGCGTAGCGCCGTTTTGGCAACGGGGGCATCCTTTCTCCTAGTTAATCTCTAATAGCATCCAGACACAGGCGCACTAATAGTACTGGATGAAGGAGTAGTCTAGCACGGAGGGTGACCTTACAATCCCTCACCTTGGCACACACTTTCAATCACCGGCGACTGCAAAACTTTTGTGACATGCCTTTCCGCATAATCAGGCAGGGAACGACACACTTAAGCAATAAACCAGAACAGATTAAAAACAATATCAAAGTATATAAACAAATAAAACAGCAGGAGAATCAAGAGTATCTCGAAGCAGAGGAACACAGCGAAAAATGCAGGGTGTATGAAGTATGCAACAGCAGTGACAGAGAGTTGATGAGCAAGAGTTATTTGAGAAAGAAAAAGTGAAGGATGACACTGAAAAAGTGTAGGATGGAAATGACTATGTGAACATGCCATAGCCCATGGGTATTCCTCTGGGTAGTACTTCATTCACCCTTTTTTTTCAGGGTTCCATCTGCCTTTAAGCGAACCCTTAAACTGTTTGCACTGCATTATGACTTCCCGTGAGAACTTGTGATTGTTATTTCACCACAGCCCTCACATGTGCGCCTTGAGTGCCAGCTGGATAGCCAGCAGTTCCATGTAGGTGATATGGAGGCCCCGTTGGTGGGACGCCATGCCTGGACGATGGTATGCCTCAGATGCGTTCCTTCCTCCCCCCCCCCTCCACCCCCACCCCCAGCCTGTAAGTGTCTGCAGTGATGGTCACTGGCAAGAGCGACAGGTTGCTGCTGTTTCACCACTGCAGACAGCGACAGATGCTGCTCCAAATCAAAGCTAAAGCAGTCTATTAACCCCCCAATTGTGACCATTGTGCCGGCACTCTTGTAGAGGATGCCCGGGGAACTTTGGCAATACGAGAGGCCATCATGGCAAGAAGGTGCATTACTCTTCTGAGCATCAAGTGGCGATCTGGCACAAAAAGAGGCAGTAGTAGATGGAAAAAGTGCACCTGTGTTTGGCTGGGTCAAGCCTTTCCAGTGACTGTGTTGCAACCTGCCTTCAGGAAGGTCTAGACCTGGATGATGTCAACAGTGATGTCACATACCATGTAATGAGTGAAGTAATCTGTGAGTCATAAGCAGTGCATCGCGGGGGTGTAAATTATAGTTGGCTCAGGAAACTATAACTGCAGAATTTCACTAGTTGTGTACATGTGAAATCTGAGCCTAACTATAACTTTTCTGTAACCATTGTTTTGTTCAATGAATGACGTTTTTTTTATTCCACTTTCTGACTATAACATCTATGTAAACTTTGTTTTTTCAGTGAATTTCAAAGGTTTTTTAAATGCTAATTCCTAACTAGAACAACCTGTAACCTTTAATTTTTTTCAGCAATTTTTTTTTTAACTAGTAGTCGCATTTGCAGTGTGGTGGAGAAAGGGGCAGGGCCTTTTTCAGTGAATTTCTACAGTTTTAAAAAATTCTATTTACTAACTATAAAGTTCCCGTAACCTTTGTTTTTTTCAGGGAATTTCAAGTTTTGTCACAGCTCCCATCAAGCAAAAGCAAACTGCTGTCTCTCCAGGGTGGGCACCTCAGGAGATAGCAGGAGCCGGGTCCCAAGATGGCTGGCAACACTTTCTGGTTGAAGTATTGGCGGCCAATTAGAGCTCTACAGATCTCTCTCTGCATGAGATCGTCATTACTCGCGAAGGACTCGCGCCTCTAGATATCCAAATTTGAATTTCCTTTAATATTTCTAACACTACTGAAGAGATTTACACCAAACAACAAAAAACGTGATCTCCGAAACAAAATCTACCTTTCTACCAAAATTTGGTGTAATTCAATCCAGCAGTTCTGAATGGAGTCGTATTCAAAACCCCTATGGGAATTTAAAGGAAAACACACTTCTCTCCCACTCACACCTACACTTCACGTATCACAGCGGAACTTTCCATGCACAACTAGAATCACGAAACACTTTTATTGGGAAAAACTGCACCAAAGTTATTTGCTATTGAAACATAGTCCTACGTACTGGCAACAGTCAGAGGAATATATAGATAGATTTATATATATATTACATTCCATTGTAATTAACACCTGAAATGTATATTACAATGGGATATATTATTTAAATATGCAGGCCTTCCACATTTCAAAAATATCTGACTTCGATGTTTCTTCATTTTTTAGATACTAGGTGCTTACACTCCTTGTCCTGATGATGGCCTCACATCTATAGGGGTCGAAACGCCATTGACTGTAGACATATCAACTCCTATTTTACTACGTAAAAATTACTAAAGGAGTCAAACGTCCTGTTTTTAGTTGATGTACATTATCACTGCACCTTCTTTCACTTAATTGTGAGCACTGGATCATGTCTTACACTACCAAAAGATTTGATATTCATAAATAATGTGCAATGAATACATTCATTGCAATATAACATCATTTATCTGCCTTCTTCTATACATGTCCTGGCTAAGCAATAATTTTCTGGTCGGAAGATTAACTTAGGCCTTTTTGTTTCCTACTTTTTTGACTAATGGCCTAAAGTGAACCACTGTTTTTTACAATACAGTTTATTACCCAAGGTTCTCAGAAAATGGGGGTGTTTCTCTTGTTGTATAATGCATTTATGAATGCTGATGTTCCTCTGTCTCCGACCCAGACTGGGAAATGGGTTTAGGGCTGAACTGCAGAAGGTTGACTGCACATGGATCATTCTCGGATTGTTCCTTGGCATCCTGATCCCAAAAGATGTAATTGGTGTCATCTCTTTGGCGCTGCATTTTCCGACATGCAAGTCTCCGATCACGCCAATACCGGAGTGTCTTCTTCAAACGGAAGGAGAGGAAGGTTAGACAGGCAGACTCATCATGTTTGGGATACTGACAAAGGTTACAGAACTGGTATTGTTTTTCATGGATACCTGAAGTGAAACTGAAGGCAATATTGGGAGGAAATGCTTTCCACCACTGTCTGGTCATCAACGATGAGAAGAAGCGAACAAGAGGCTTTTTGGTCTAAAGGGGTATCAATAGAAACCTAGTCATAGAAGCTCGACAGGCGGTGAAACCAGGAGAAACCCGAAAGAAGAAAGTCTTTTCACACCGATGGGAGAGGATACACAGAATAAGTCAGATGACAAACACCATGAGACGTCAACCGGAGCGCTCTCTGAAACATGTCAGAACCAGAGAAAACAATCTAACAATGAAGGCCGATGTCCTTGTGCATTACCAGTCATAGGAGGAGTCACTATACCTTGTGACTTCAAAGACTTCAAAGAAAAAGAAGTTGCACACGTCTGAGCCCAACACTAGAAGGCAGGAGTATGTAGATCGTGTGTAGCTTCAGCTACATATGCCACAAACATACATTTATACCATGTGATACCAAAGAATTTCTCAAATGTACACATATGTGGAACAAAAGGAGATTTTGCTGTGGGTATGGCCTGACAGCTAGAGCGGTTGACTTCGAAGCTGGGGAACAGGGTTGGAGTCTTGGCTGAAGGACGACGATGCGGCTATCATCAATTTGGCATTCCCCTCTGACTTTTCTGTCTTTACCCTGAATCGATCTACTAGGGGAGGGGGCATCGCTCTTGCTATGCGCTCCAGCCTCACTTGTAATTGGTCGGAGTTGACTATTGCGGGATGTGAAAGTGCGGTATTCAAGATTCTGGTCACCCCACATTTTTCTCTCTCGGGGATGGTGGTCTATCGCCCCCCTGGGAGCGATGTGGCGTTTAGAGCTGCCTTTCCCGACGTGGTCAGCTCTCTCGCGGTAGGCTGCCCCAACTTTTCCATCCTGGGAGACCTCAACTTACACTTCGATAACCCCAGCATCTCTACTGTTAGCGGTCTCCTTGCTGACTTGGAGGCCCTTCAGCTTGTGCAATTGGTTCAGCAGCCTACTCACACAGGCGGCCATACTCTAGACCCGTTTTTTACAAACTTGGCAGACGCCTCTGTCACGTCCGTCACTCCCCTTGGCTGGTCGGATCACTCTTTGGTTGCCATCTGTACCCCCTTGCCGGGAGTGATTACTACTCTCCCTGCTAAGTTGGTCGCGAGTCGGCATTGGAGTAAATTACGGCTAGAGGACTTGCATCGTGTCCTCGCCGCGGAGCCTTTAGAACCTTTGGTCGATGTTGACACAGGCTACGATAGGTTCTGCTCCTGGATCTCCAAGGCGCTTGACGCTCTTATTCCTATCACCGCTCGTAAGATCAGCTCCAGGGACTCAAGTCCGTGGTACGATGGCGCCTTACGTACACTCAAGGGTAGCTGTCGGCGAGCGGAGAGGGCTTGGCGGAAGGTGTACGATAATGGTACAAAAGCTATATATCTCGCCGCCGTCAAAACCTACCATCGGGCTGTTTGTCGAGCTCGGGCAGCCTACTATGCCGCTGAATTCGGCAACAGCTCTAACCCCTCCAAAACCATCTTTAAAGTGATGAAAGATCTTATGGCAAAGCGCGCCTGTGCCCCGACGACTGGCTCGACCACTCACTGTGAGGCTCTTGCTTCGTTCTTTCTGGAGAAGGTCCAAAACATCTATCAGACGTTCCCTCACACAGGGCCCCCAGTTGAGTCTCCGATTAACATCTATGGAGGTACCTCTTTGCACGTGCTGCCCCCCATTGACATCCGAGGGGTTTGACCTCCTGGCTCAGCAGGTTAAATCAGGGTCCCCCGCTGATCCGCTCAGACCGACTGTTTTCAGAGATCAGGCGTTCGGATGCCGGACCGCGGAACACTCCTTGATCAATATCTCGCTGGAGTCAGGCACGGTATACCTGCTAGCTGGAAGCGGGCGGTGGTTTCTCCCATCTTAAAGAAACCCTCTCTGGATCCAGAAAAACCTGAAAACTATCGGCCCATCTCCTTGCTCCCGTGGCCGACCAAGGTGTTGGAGGCCCACGTCAACAAAGTTCTTTCGGCCCACCTCATCCATGCTAACATCCTGGATCCCACCCAGAACGGGTTCCGTGCTGGGCACAGCACGGAGACCGCCCTTCTCTCCATGGCCGAACATCTTCGCATGGTGATGGATGCGGGGCAGACAGCAGCGCTTGTCCTATTAGATCTGAGCGCCGCGTTTGATACTGTCTCACATCCCATCCTATTGCATCGCCTGGAGGAGATTGGTCCGAGCGGTTTGGCTCTCCAATGGTTCCGGTCCTTCTTAGACGATCGCTTCTTTAGCGTTGCCATCCCACCGTTCCAGTCCCAATTCCATCCTTTGAAACAGGGGGTGCCGCAAGGCTCCTCGCTGAGTCCCACGTTGTTCAATCTTTACGTGAGACCGCTGGCTGAGGTCGTCAAGCAATGGGGCATGACCATGGTCTCATATGCCGACGACACTCAGCTAGCGGTTACAATCAGCGGGGATGCGGACCGGGATGCCCCCAGGTTTCAGAGTGGACTCAGGGCGGTGGCGAGCTGGATGAAGAACAACTGTCTCCAGCTCAACGCAAAGAAAACAGAGATCATGATCGTCGGCAGGAGGCCGGAACTCTGGGGGGACAGATGGTGGCCAGTGGAGCTGGGCCCGGCCCCCATTCCGGTCACAGAACTGAAGAACCTTGGAGTATGGATGGATCCCTCCCTCAGCTTTGTGGGCCATACGAAGAGAACCGCGGCCTGTTGCTTTGGCATACTACGGTCGCTGCACCCTGTTTTGAAGTTCTTTGACCATCACACCAGGCAGCTGATAGTCCAGGCTACTGTGTTATCTCGCCTGGACTATGCCAGCTCGCTCCTGGTAGGGGCTAACGTGGCGGAGGTCACTCGCCTCCAACGCGTTCAGAATGCCGCGGCGAGAGCCATTGTTGGCCTACCTCGAACCTGTTCCGTCTCCGGCACATTGAGATCCTTGCACTGGTTGCCCATCAGAGCAAGAATCCAGTTTAAAGTGCTATGTCTGGCGTTCAAGATTCTGAGGGGTGGGAGTCCTCAAATTCTTGCGAACCTTTTGACTTGGTATGTGCCTACCCGGTCCCTGAGATCCCTGGGTCAAGCTCTTACGGTGATTCCCCGATACAGGCTGTGTCGGGTGGGCGGCCGCTCTTTCAGGGTTAAAGCGGCCGAGCTTTGGAACTCTCTTCCTGTTGAGATGCGGTTGCTCGTTGATCTTTTAGCTTTCCGTAAAGCTTTAAAAACTTTTCTGTTTGTATAACTTTGCCTTTGTTCCCTTTGCTGTTATGTTCCCTGTAGGTGTTGCTTTTTTCTTGCCATGCGCCAGGACGCCCCTTAGCTGGGGCAGCTGTGCGCAATACAAAAGCGTATAACATAACATAACATAACAACACACTCAACTTTCTGTGATTCTGGGCAAATCACTTAATCTCCCGGCACCTAACAAAAACAAATGTAATGCAGCTGGTGTTCATGTAAAGCGCTCTGATACCTTCGGGTCTAGTTTGCACTATATAAAACTACCCCCCCCCCCCCCATTTTTTTTTTTTTTACAGAGTTCAAAAAGCAGGTTCCTTTAACTTTGTCAGTCCCCGTAACTATCACATAAACCTCTAGCTAGGGCTGACCTGAAGAGGGCGAGCATAATCAAAAAAATCTGTTTCGGAACTGGGGTAGTACTCATAGGCCTTCCCAGAAAGAACCATGAGTGATAAGTAACCCAAGGGGATAGGGTGGTTCTACTCATAGTGATCTGACAAGACTGCTAGCCCTAAAGCTGTATATAGGGACAGCTCTATTTAACTCTGAGCAAACCTTTACTTTTATGCAGGGAGAGAGACCAAGCTTATCAAGGAGCAGAGGTCGCTACCATTTTGGATTTGAGAGGAGGAGAGGATAACTCACTGGGATTACACCAACCAAAATCCCTAACTTTCAAAAATAGCTGGACGGCCATTAAGCAAAATAAGCATGTGCTTAGGGGATCAAGGGAAGGCACATTTTCCACTGCCAGATTTACCATGGACCATATGGTGCAAAACAGCAAATGGTGCAGCCGAATCTATAAATAAAGTGGAAGCATAAAAAAAGAAACATTATTTTCCATTTACTGTAAGTCTTGTTTCATTTCGAAAAATACAATTCTATTTTACAGTTTATTACTTATATTTTGAATTAAACATATATGGGGGCACCAAAACCTTTTAAGTGCTTAAGGCCTCTAAAGGTCTTAATCCGGCCCTGCTGTCAAACTTAAGTAAAATGGTTTCATACTGTAACAGAGGAAAATCTATAGAATTGGTGCCTTAATGCCTTCAAAACGGCGCCAGAAGAATTAGCGCTTTTCCTTATTCAATGGCAATATGGCCCACTGAACTTTGCAATATGTTTGGATGAAAAAGCAATTCCCAACCCCATGAACCAATAACTTTTCTACCTCTAATTAGATTCAATACAGGAGTGAAAATGTCTACCAGAGCTTCCTCAATAATGCTTAGGGACAGTAATACACTCCAAGCGTAACACTGGCACCCTGAGGACTAACAGTTTTCCAGGTCTGACAGTTGCAGATTTTGAGAAAGGCACGGCTCTAGATAATCGCAGAAGACAATATTCAACCTGAGCAATTACCTGTTTTGCGACCTGGTAGTGTATAAGTCAAGTGAGAAAAACACTGGCACCAAAAAGTCCAGTTGTGTTAGTGTTTGGTCAAGGGGTTACCAGCATTAAAGTTCCTTCTTAATGTGTGGGAATGAAAGTCCCAAACATTGCAACCTGAGTAGTTATACAAGCAGTTTTCAGCATGGCTTAGCAATAAAACTTTGTTCCACAAAAACGTAGACCCTTTTCAGTGACCCATCGGAAGACCAGGGTTTAAGTTTTTCCTCTAGTTAAGAAAAGGTGCCAGGCTCCACGTCATCAGACCAATGCAGCTTGCACCACACATTGCCCCTCCCAGCGCTGCCTAATGGCAGTACCAACACAATTACTAATCATCAGACTTCTACAGGTGTGACAATTCAGCCTATTCCAGGCCTCCAGAGCTCCAAGAATAGCTTGGGCGGTAGTCAATAGTAATCTTAATGTTTATTGCAATAATAACAAGCACTGGCGTTGCCAATAGGTCTCGCAGTAGGAAAGTTGGAGCTATTACAATTGCAAATAACAATGCCTTTTATTTTTGTTTTCATTTTAAAAACATAAAGGGCTTTGTCATTTACAAAACCAATAGCTCCAACTTTCCTACTGCGAGACCTATTGTGCACTGCACAGTGTGGGTGAAAGTGGCACTGCGTGGGTGTGAGTGGCTTTGAGTGAGTTGCGTTGCGTGGGTGAGTGGCGTTGCATGTGTGAGTGTTGTTGCATGTGTGAGTGTTGTTGCGTGGGTGAGTGAGTGGCGTTGCGTGGGTGAGTGAGTGGCGTTGCGTGGGTGAGTGAGTGGCGTTGCGTGGGTGAGTGTGGCGTTGCGTGGGTGAGTGGCGTTGCGTGGGTGAGTGGCGTTGCGTGGGTGAGTGGCGTTGCAAGTGTGAGTGGCGTTGCAAGTGTGAGTGGCGTTGCGTGTGTGAGTGGCGTTGCGTGTGTGAGTGGCGTTGCATGTGTGAGTGGCGTTGCATGTGTGAGTGGCGTTGCATGTGTGAGTGGCGTTGCATGTGTGAGTGGCGTTGCATGTGTGAGTGGCGTTGCATGTGTGAGTGGCGTTGCATGTGTGAGTGGCGTTGCATGTGTGAGTGGCGTTGCATGTGTGAGTGGCGTTGCGTGGATGAGTGGTGTTTCGTGGATGAGTGGCGTTGCGTGGATGAGTGGCGTTGCGTGGATGAGTGGTGTTGCGTGGATGAGTGGCGTTGCATGGATGAGTGGCGTTGCATGGATGAGTGGCGTTGCGTGGATGAGTGGCGTTGCGTGGATGAGTGGCGTTGCATGGGTGAGTGGTGTTGCTTGGGTGAGTGTGGCGTTGCGTGGGTGAGTGTGGCATTGCGTGAGTGATAGTGGGCTTGCATGGGTGTGAGTGGCGTTGCGTGTCTGAAAGTGGTGCTGTGTGGGTGAAAGTGGCACTGCGTGGGTGTGAGTGGCTTTGCGTGAGTGAGTGGCGTTGCGTGGGTGAGTGGCGTTGCATGTGTGAGTTGCGTTGCATGTGTGAGTGGCGATGCATGTGTGAGTGGCGATGCATGTGTGAGTGGCGTTTTATGTGTGTGAAGGGCGTTGCATGTGTGAGTGGCGTTGCATGTGTGAGTGGCGTTGCATGTGTGAGTGGCGTTGCATGTGTGAGTGGTGTTGCATGAGTGAATTGCGTTGCGTGTGTGAGTGGCATTGCGTGTGTGAGTGGCGTTGCGTGGGTGAGTGGCGTTGCATGTGTGAGTGTTGTTGCGTGGGTGATAGTGGGCTTGCGTGGGTGATAGTGGGCTTGCGTGGGTGTGAGTGGCGTTGCATGTCTGAAAGTGGTGCTGTGTGGGTGAAAGTGGCACTGCGTGGGTGTGAGTGGCTTTACGTGAGTGAGTGGCTCTGAGTGGGTGTGAGTGGCTTTGCGTGAGTGAGTGAGTGAGTAGCGTTGCGTGGGTGAGTGGCGTTGCGTGGGTGAGTGTGGCATTGCGTGGGTGATAGTGGGTCTGCGTGGGTGTGAGTGGCGTTGCGTGTCTGAAAGTGGTGCTGTGTGGGTAAAAGTGGCACTGCGTGGGTGTGAGTGGATTTGCGTGAGTGAGTGGCGTTGCGTGGGTGAGTGGCGTTGCGTGGGTGAGTGGCGTTGCGTGGGTGAGTGGCATTGCATGTGTGAGTGGCATTGCATGTGTGAGTGGCATTGCATGTGTGAGTGGCGTTGCATGTGTGAGTGGCGTTGCATGTGTGAGTGGTGTTGCATGTGTGAGTGGTGTTGCGTGGATGAGTGGTGTTGCATGTGTGAGTGGTGTTGCATGTGTGAGTGGCGTTGCATGTGTGAGTGGTGTTGCATGTGTGAGTGGCGTTGCATGTGTGAGTGGTGTTGCGTGTGTGAGTGGCATTGCATGGGTGAGTGTGGAGTTGCGTGTGTAAGAGTGGGCTTGCGTGGGTGTGAGTGGAGTTGCGTGTGTGACAGTGGGCTTGCGTGGGTGTGAGTGGCGTTGTGTGTCTGAAAGTGGTGCTGTGTGGGTAAAAGTGGCACTGCGTGGGTGTGAGTGGATTTGCGTGAGTGAGTGGCGTTGCGTGGGTGAGTGGCGTTGCGTGGGTGAGTGGCGTTGCATGTGTGAGTGGCGTTGCATGTGTGAGTGGCGTTGCATGTGTGAGTGGCGTTGCATGTGTGAGTGGCGTTGCATGTGTGAGTGGCGTTGCATGTGTGAGTGGCGTTGCATGTGTGAGTGGCGTTGCGTGGATGAGTGGCGTTGCGTGGATGAGTGGCGTTGCGTGGGTGAGTTGTGTTGCGTGGGTGAGTGGTGTTGCTTGGGTGAGTTTGGCATTGTGTGGGTGATAGTGGGCTTGCGTGGGTGTGAGTGGCGTTGCGTGTCTGGAAGTGGTGCTGTGTGGGTGAAAGTGGCACTGCGTGGGTGTGAGTGGCTTTGCGTGAGTGAGTGAGTGAGTGGCGTTGCGTGGGTGAGTGGCGTTGCATGTGTGAGTGGTGTTGCGTGGGTGAGTGGCGTTGCATGTGTGATTGGCGTTGCGTGGATGAGTGGCGTTGCGTGGATGAGTGGGGTTGCGTGGATGAGTGGGGTTGCGTGGATGAGTGGTGTTGCGTGGGTGAGTTGCGTTGCGTGGGTGAGTGTGGGCATGCGTGGGTGATAGTGGGCTTGCGTGGGTGTGAGTGGCGTTGCGTGTCTGTAAGTGGTGCTGTGTGGGTGAAAGTGGCACAGAGCCTTTGATGTGGCCTGGCGCAGGAGAAATGCTGCTGCTGCTAATTAAATATAAAAAGTGTTTAGGGACTCATGGCTGCCGAGAGTAACAAAGCAGTGCTGGGAGGGGGGCTGCGCACCAACTGAAGTGCTCTGGTTGCACGGCCTGCGGCCGTGTGAAGTGATAAGCCTTTGAAGTACACAGGCATGCTGTGACGGAGGTGTGAGAGGTCTGGCAGGGAACAGATGGCCTGGCTGTGAAGTAGGGGGCGGGGCAGCGCTGGGGTAGCCTGTGGGAGGGTGATTGATGCCTTTGATGTTGGGAGGGAGGAGAGCCTTTTGCGAGCCTTGTGCAGGAGAAATGCTGCCGATGCGCGTGAATGTTTAATCACGTGATTCACGTGAACTTAATGAAAACCGCGGCTGAAAGCCCGTGGTTTGAAGAGGATTTTGCCGACATGAATTCTCGCTCCGCTCAATGCGCTTGCGCGCATTGATAGGTCGCGAGACCTAAAAACTATTGTTGTGCTCATTTTTAAATTAGACAGACAATGCCACCATGCAGCAGACTGTTACAAGCCCCAATGTTGACAATTAAGTGGCAGTACTGAACTCCGGAAACCACTGGCTCAAATTAGGAGATGGAGATAAACTTGCAAGTGTTTGTTAAACTACTGCTCAACATGTATCATGCAGGGTCATGGGATCACTTTCAACCTTATCCTACTGGTTTGCGGACACCCACGGCAGAAATGTAGCAGGAGGTTCTGAAAAAACAATCAAAAAAGAGAAACACTCCAGTGCCTCAAACACTTTGCCTCCAGAACCGACTGTCGAGAGCATCTTTTCCCCTTTAATATTAAATAATTTTTTATTGAAGGAGTGTCACGCATATAATAAGACACAGACTATCAGCAATGTAACATTAAATATCATAATCAAAGCTGAAGACACTGGATAGAATGAGTCCAAGAGGGCAAAGGTGAATTGAAACCAGTGCAGTATCTAAGTGCGTACAACCCCATCAGGAGAAAAGGTGAGAAAGAAAGAAAGGAGAACATAGAAAAGAAAAAACCCATAACTAACCCCCCCCCACTACCCTCTTACCCTAGAGACATAACAATCTAAGATACCGTGGACAGTGACCTCACGGAACTCCGAAGACAGAAGGGACAAAAAGGGCTGCCACAGCTCCGCATATTTTGCTCCCTCCCCAGCATGCATCAGAGAGAGCTTTTCCACGTCAAGCACCAGCCAGAGGCGATGTAACCATCCATGCAGTGTAGGGACAAGCGCTGTCCGCCAGTGAACGATAATGTTCTGCAGCGCCGAGCCCAGCGCATTCGCAATCAGGCGGTCTCTATGGGAGCGCAGCGGGTATGTCAGGGGATTCGGGAGCCCGAAGAGGACATATGATGGGAGACAGGGAATCTCTGTATCAAAGTGTGCATCCACCCCATCCAGGACCTGTTTCCAATATCCCTGAAGGTGTGTACAATCCCAGAGCAAATGCACCAAAGTCCCTACTTGTCCACAGCCCCATCAACACACTGCCTCTCTGGTGTGATCCATTTTGTAAAGGCGCTCAGGGGAGTAATACCAATACGTCACAATTTTTGTTAGAGTGTCTGTAAGCCTCATATGATAGGCGGAATGATGCGCTCTATAATAAATAACCTCCCATTCTTTGCGGCTAAAAGTCCTATCTAGTTCCCTCTCCCAGAGGGCCCTGTTAGCACTATAAACATACGTATATTTAGTCAGTAGCATCATATAGAGGTCAGATATTAACTTCTTATCTGTCTTGCACGTAATCAACTAGTACTCGTAGGGAGTAAGACGCCTGTAAGCCCTGGAGCGCACCTGCTCAGTAAGAGCCCAATGTCGGGCCTGCAAGTAACGGAGTCTCTCCCCTTCCGACAGCCCATATTCCTGCTGAAAATTAGAGAAGGGAATCACCCCCTCAGCTGCATATAAATGGAAAAGAAGCCGGCATCCCGCTGTCCGCCAGCTCGCATAGGCCGCAGTGTCTAATCCCGGAGTGAAATCCAGATTGTCCAAGATTGGAGTAAGGGGGGACGGGAAAGTGGTAAATTCATGGCTAATGTTTGTCTTGCCCCAGACTTCTATAGGGAACCTGGTGATATATGAGGCGTATAAATTGGGGGGTCTGCAGTGTTTGCGGAGGAAAAGGATTTCTTGTAAAGGTCTACCTGCCACAGCCTGGTCCTGAAAGAGCCACTGCTTTTCAGACTCCCATCTGCTCCACTCCACCAAAAGGCGTAGCTGAGCCGCCTGAAAATATAATGTGAAGTCTGGGAGACCAATCCCTGCATGTTCTAGCGGGAGCATCGCTATTCGAAGTTTGAGGCCAGCTTTCTCCCATTCCATATAAATTGGGCCAATTCTGATTGCGTCTGTTTTATCCAACCCTTAGAGGGTCGTAGGGGGATAGTGCAAAATAAATATAAGACTTGTGGAAGGACAGTCATCTTTATTGCTGCGACCCTGCCTAGCCAAGATAGAGGATAGTGCTTCCACTGCCCCAATTTCTTCTGAATCTTAGACCGTAACTGAGCATAATTGATGTCCACCGTGTCTCTCAAAGATGGGGCCAATCTGATCCCCAAGTAGGGAACCGCCTCTGTTGTCCACTGAATGGGAAATGCGTTAACCAGCAGATCCCGAGTGTGTTTTTCCAGGGACAGATCCAGGGCCACTAATTTGCTCATGTTGACCTTGAACCCGGATATCCGTCCAAATGTGTCTAAGTCTGCGATACAGGCAGGTAGTGCCACCGCGGGTTGAGCTAACGATATCAAGACATCGTCAGCATACAAGCTGATTGTGTGCACGCAGCCCCCGAATTAGATCCCTGTGATATCTGGGTTGAGCCTCAACTTCTGCGCCAAAGGCTCCATATAAAGAGCAAAAAGGAGGGGCGATAACGGGCACCCTTGCCCTGTTACCCTCTCTATAACAAACCGAGGGAAAGTGAAACTGTTGACTTGCACTGTAGACGTCGGGTACCTATAACAGGTCAGCACATGAGTACGAAGAAACTTAGGGCCCATACCCGCCTTCTCAAGAACCCTCGCCAGATAGGGCCAGTGGACCCTATCAAACACCTTCTCGGCATCGATGGCTAGCATCATATATTCCTCGGCAGTCCGTGTGGCCTTCTCGATAAGATGTAGGGCCATTTTAGTATTGTCTTAGGTCTGGAATTCCGGGATAAAACCGGCCTGATCGGGGTCAATCAAACCCCCTATATGTGGTCTAAGTCGAGCAGCTAAGATTCCCGTACACAATTTGAGGTCAACGTTGAGAAGTGAAATAGGTCGGTACGCCTCACACCGTGCTCGGTCCTTTCCCGGCTTCGGTATAACCGCAATAGAGGCCTCCAAGAGGTCACTCGGGATTACTCCTGACTCCGATAAGGAATTAATAAAAAGGGGCACCAGTAATGGAACATTTTGCACACAGAACGTTTTATTAAAACTAGCGGGAAACCCATCAGGTCCAGGGGTTTTTGCCACCTTCAGGCGAGAAATGGCAGCAATGACCTCCTCTGGCCTAATAGCACTCTCTAAAAGGTCTGCATGATCCCGTGAAAGTGTCGAAGGGGAATGGAATCTAAAAAGGCCTCCTCTTCCATGTCGCCAGTAGACTCACCTGTATAAAGGTCGGCATAAAAATCTCTAAATGCTTCAGCTATCTCGTGGTCTTCAGTGATGTGCCTCCCATCTCTCCTAACAATCTCCTGCACCAACTGCCGCGGTCTAGTCTCTCGCACCTTGTGTGCCAGTAATCTCCCACACCTATCTCCACCTGTATAGAAAGCGTGGCGCAATAGCAAGGCTGCAAACTCCGCTCTATCCTGGTCTATCGCCACTAGTTGTTGCCTTACTGCCTTCAACTGCCTCCAAACTCTGGGCGCCACCGTTCTCTGGTGCATTTGCTCCACTTCCCTAACCTACTGAGTGAGATCTCGCTTGTGTTGCTATTCTACATTATCCGCAGCCAAAATCGCTATAAACTCGCCTCCGATGACCGCCTTCAGCGCTGCCCACTGTGTTGCAAGAGTAGTATCTGTGTTGCTGTTATTGGAGAGGTAGTCTGTGAAGGCGCACTGTATTCGTGAAATCACGTCCTTTCGGTGCAATAATGTCTCTCTAAGGCGCCATGTCTGCCGCACGCCCCTGAGGGGGGGAAGGGCAAGGCTAACAGTCACTAGGGGCTTGATCAGATAGGGAGGCAACTCCGATCTCCACCTTCGTGGCTAAGGCATGTGTAGGCAGTGTCGCAAGCAGGTAATCCAGGCGAGCATACGTTTTGTGCGCATTAGAAAAATATGAATATTCTCGCGCCTGTGGGTGAAAACTGTGCCAAAGATCCCGCTTGTGTGGTGCGCTGACAGGACTTATCCAGAACATTATCAAAAACCAGGTTAAGGTCACCTCCTAGCTGTATATGGCGGTCTGGTGTAGAAGTGGCTTCTGTAAGCACTGTGTGAAAAAACCTCTCGACCTTCATTCGGTGCATAAACCGAGCCAATAGCAAACAAAGTGGTGTCTAAGGAAAATCTAAAGATTAGCAACCTTCCCTTAATCTCCGCTAACTTATCCAGGACCTTACCCTTAAATCTCTGGGACACGAGTATAGCCACCCCCGCTGTCTTGGTGGAACTAGAAGAGAAAAACTGCAGGGGAAACTGCTGGGACCGAAGACGCTGGAGGTCTCGTTGTAAGAGATGCGTCTCCTGCAGGAGGTAAATATCGGCATAGGCTTGTTCCAAACAGAGTAAGACCGCCTTGCGCTTGACTGGATTAATCAGCCTCCTCACGTTAAGTGTAAGTATTTTCAATTCCGTTACTGGCATCTAACCACATTGTGTTTGGACAGCCATCAAAGCTTACTAACCAGGGAGAGGCAGTGCGCCCCTTCGTATGCCAGATCCCCCAGCATGACGGTCTCGGGTGTTCAGAACATGCCTAGGCACTTGGTGGACAAAGGACCTTTTATAATGTTTTCAAATGTATTAGGCTAGAGGTATATTAGTGCTTTATTTTTTGTGTACCTGGTTGGAACCTTACATTCCTCATTCTTCAATTGATTTTTTTGGTTGGAGTGGTTGACCCTTGCCCCTGGAGCAACGTCCTCACAGTAGGTCTTGAGCTCAGCCTTGGCTACCCATGGGTGAGAGAAGGATATTCTAAGTAGATTTTTGATTTGATTCAGTGGGATCTTCAGGCCTGTCTGTGGTTCAATGTCAGCTAGATCATGTACAAATGCCTATAGCCCCCTTTCAAATCTAGCCATCCACACAGATTCTTTCCATTTTCGAGTGTCCCTGACGTTACAGAAAGGGATGACCACTCTACAAATCTGTTTGGCCTTGCAACAAAGTGGAGTGGGCAAATCGGATCTTAGTACCAGGACCCAGTAACATTTGAATGGGGTCATAAGCCACTAAGAGTTTTTGGGTTGTTATAACTTCCACCAGTGGCATATGGTTGAAGTTCCTTCTGTTGAGGAGCAGAAGGGATATGGCTAAAACAATCAAAGCCTGTCTGATTTTTGAGGGGTATGTCCAAGATTGATTTGCGTATAGATCGTTCAATCCCGTAATGACAGTGAAACTCAAAAGGATGAAATGGAAGACTACTGACAGAATTACCAGTATGTAGGAAGGACTGGATCAAGCCTTTTCAATCAACAATATTAATTATTTCAGTTAAAATATTTGGGCTGTGGCAAAAGACAGCAGAGTATAAGTGATAGCTACCCAATACAGACAGAGGAAGCAGTCAAATTAAAGTCTTAGGCGATCGAACCATTTGGAAAATGATGCCTTTCACATGGATGAAGAAGTAGAAAAAACAATTACAATGTAACAAATATAGATAAAAACATAAATGACAACCCCATCCCTGCTCAGAGCTTCCTTAAATGTGGCTCTTAAATGATGCTACATTCATTCTTTGAGAACAGTAAGTAATATGTCAAGCAGTGTCACCTGTAAACAAAAGCATGTCTTAACAAGGTCATTTTAATCCCTGCATCCTTTAAAGTCCACATGAATTGGTCAGAACCTTCCTGGGCAAATTCGGAGCACATATGTTTTAATAACCTTCCAACCACACGTCGATATCCAGCTGCAACCATTTTCCAGAGACTTAGAAGTGACTGCCTACTTCAGACTTATTGCATTGGCTAGCATTTAGGCCAATCATGGATGGACTGAAATCCGGAATCCATTCAGCCCGTCTTCTGTGTTTTCCAGAGGGCATCTATTTGCATGTCGTACTGTGGCAGCCTGCATCTTATATCTGCTCCACTTTGTGTTAGAGCATATCCCATCTGTCAGAAACCATGTCTGTCTACATGGCTGAATGTTTGATCCTATGCGCGATGACTGGCCTGAATCTGCTAGAGGCCACTTCCTTTCCTCAATTTTGTCACTTTACAAAAAGGCATTCACCAATCACCTTGGTTCATATAAGAAGTAACTTGCTTGAATGGCCCCCACCCCAGCTTAACTGCCTCAGCTGTTCTGCCTGAAACTATTCAAGCTGGACAGCTTGTCTTCTTGAGTGCCCTTTTTCTTAATCATCCCATGCTAACATTGCCAGCAAGTTTGTGCCGAGAGATACCACATACTAGCCTCAGGATCCTAACATTTCCAATTTGGTTGAGAACACGAGATTGGTGGACTACTTCACAAAAATACCAAGGGGCAAAAATAGTAATAGTTGCATTAAAGTCTAAGCCAGTCAAAGATACGAGCCTAACTAGTTACACCTCAGATGTTTGAACAATAACAGCAAAATGTCCAGCAATGAAAACAAGAACGGCTAGAAAGTGCGGAAACCTATGCAAACAAGCCATTAGGTATACATAAAGATGTGTGAGTTTTTGGTGATCACATCCAATTAACTGAGGCACAAACAAATAGAAAACTAAGGCAATAACTCAGCCAAACAGCTCCAGAGTGACCACCTTCACACCTCCCTTGGGCACAGGTCTAGCTATAGCACTGTTTGAATAAAGGCTAATAGGGGTAATAGGTCCAGTTGTTTGTCCCCCTGTTGGTAAATGAGGATACATCTGGTGTCACTTGTCCTTGGAAATTGAAAGCCCCTTACCCATTGATTCAGTAGTAGAGGAGGAGGTACCTGGACAAGTACTGGTATTTATAAAGGTTCAAACATATCCATATTCAGTTACTGGCTTCAATCCAGACCTAGTAAAAATGAGGTTGAAACTTCGTTGTTTCTCCAAGTTTTATTTGGAGTCTTTTGTGCTTATTACAAGACAATATAGTTGTGAGGCACAGCCAACACGTGTTTGCCCTCTGCAGCCAGCAAGCCGGGGCTTTTTCAAGGTGTTCGGTCTAAGAGAATGTAAATCAATATTTGTGTAGTGTCGAACATCTAATAAGGATCTAAATAGTGGTGATAATCATGCGGCTAGATCGATTGGAAAAAAACATCAGAAATAAGGATAGTATTAAGAAAGGACATGCAAAGAACATGAAACCTGTTAACTGCAAAGGCAGAAATACTAGAGCATAATATGGTGCCTAAGCAACCTTTGAATCTGTTTAACTTATCAATCTTTTTTGGACATCCACGCATCTTGATGCCAGCAGGGCGCTCCACAAGATGCTAATTCTTACTTAAATAGTAGGAAATACATCCTTCTGCGACCTCAGTTTTCAGAAACAGCAAAATAATCCGAATTAGGAATAGTACTCCGATTACTCAGCAGCAGAGCACATATATAAAATATTGTTTTTCTTGAGAGCCAAATCACTTGGAAATTAAGTTAATTGTGTTCTGTTCCTGTAAAGAGCACCAATAGTACCTGTTATTAAAAAAGAAAAACCGTAGGATAGATATATCAGGCCTCTCTTTTTGCTTCAAAATATATTGGTTATTTGATGATTTATGATGCCTCAGACACAAACTGCATTACGCATATTATGTCAGAACATCAAAACTGTGCCCTGACTGCCAAATTCCAATACAGATTAGAATGAATGCAAAAACGTCTCATCTGCACTTTTACCCAGAAGGGAACACCAACCTTAAGAGTGTGTGGAGGGGTTCGAGGCAAATGACCAAACTTCAAACTTGACCTCTATATTTGTTTCAACCACTTTTCAACTATACTCAATGTTATCTTCTCTTGTTAAATCCAATTTCTCTCCCCACCTCCCCTCACAGCAACACAACTATTCTTATGGTCATTTACATGAAGCATGGGCTATTTATTACAACGTGCTCATGGGCTACAGTCAAAGAAATTGGCTTATTTTCCACATATGACACAATTGTGCCCTATGTACCATATCAGCAAAGTACCACCGTCTGAGATAGATGCAGACAAGCATTAACATGTAACCACATTCCTAAAATGAGGTTCTCCAACGTAGGAGATTTCACAATGAGGACAGACACTGCATGTTCCAAATCACCTTGCTTTATACAACTTCGTAAAGCACAAAGGGTTTACAGAACCTAATCAGCAGATTTGAAATGTGAGGCACAGAGCATGACAGTCCTGCAGCTGTAGTAGAGACTGCACGATGCTCGGAAGTCAATCTGAAGACTGTGGCAATGACTAAACTGTGCAGCAAGGAGGACCACGCAACGGTTTCTAAACCCTCACTGTCCTTTTATTTGTTAGATACAATGTCTCCATCCACCTCAGAATGTACCGCTCACGCAGCCTGGTTGTCAACAGCACAGGTCATGTCTGTTTCAAACATCGGAGCAGAAGCAGAGTGCATTGTCAGGTATTCCTCAACATAGTCACAGATCTTCCCAGCCTACTCTACATAGTTGCTCTGTACCCTGTAGCCTGGTCCACGAGGTTATACTTGGAGGCTCCGTACACATACTGGAGACTGCTGGTCACAGTCTTGCGAGGTGAGGGCCCTCTCCCTCGACATTCTTAATCAAGAATTAGCTCTCTCCAGTGCAGGCTGGACATCCAGCAAATAGCATAGCTTAGCACAGGAAGTTGGTGACTAAACTGGAGTCAAGAAAGTCAAGCTTTCATCTTATACCTCTGTGATTACAGATAGTTCTGCTCAATGTAGTTGGCCTACTTGAAGGCAGGGGAAGGTGTAAAAAGATTTTATCTGGGGGTCATGCTGTCCCTCTCTGGATAATCGTGGGGCTACTTCCTGAAGAACATTCTGGCAGGAGTAGAACGGGCCTAATTTGGCAGGAAACAGGTTTTGTGCATTGGTCTTCAGACAAGAGACATAAAACAGTTTTCGCCCTATCAAGCTGACTGGATAAATTGTAGTATTACATACATGCCACGCCCATCCTTCCCACCCACCCAACACACCCCCACTCATCCCCTCCCTCCATTGGGATTTCCCACCTCGACAGATGAAATTGTTTTATTATGGATAAATGTGATCCTAAAACTACCTACATTCTGTTCTGCTGACTAATATTTAAGCATGGGCGGAAAATCCGTTCCGCTCGCGGATTTTGCGGATTTTCAGTAAATTCGCAATCCGCGAGATTCGCGAATTTCCAGCAAAATCTGCGAGTGGAACGGATTGGGTCAAAAGTTCAATCTGACTTTTGTAACTCTTTTAGAATGGCGCCGGAAAGCTGCCAGAGCCATTCTAAAAGAGTTACAAAAGTCAGCTTCAACAGGAAGCTCTAATAGATAAAGTAAAGCAGGTGCTCGAGTTGAAGCTCAAATTCAGTTACACAATCATTAATCACCCCAAACTTGGGGTGATTAATGATTGTGTAACCTAATTTGACCTTCAACTCGAGCACCTGCTTTACTTTTTCTATTAGAGCTTCCTGTTGAAGCTCTTTGTAGCTATTTTAGAATTGTGCTGGCAGCTTGCCGGCGCCATTCTAAGTGGGGTTGAGGGCAGAAGGGCACAAAAGTGGGACAGAGGGCAGAAGGGGATAAAAATGAGTGGGGCAGAGGGCAGAAGGGCACAGAAACGAGTGGTACAGAGGGCAGAAGGGCATAAAAAAACTAGAGGGTGGCAGTGATTAACCAGGCAAAAAAAAAACCTGCGAACACGCAAAGCGCCCCGCGAACACCCGCAAAGTGCCCAGCGTACACCCGTGAACACGCAAAAATAAAAAAATCCGCAAATTCGCACAAATTCGCAAATTTTGCGGATTGCAAATTTGGCAAATCCGCAAATTCACGGATCGCGAATTCGGCAAATTCGCGGATCGCGAATTTGCAAAATTCGCCCATGCTTACTAATATTCCTCAAAAATGTGCAGCAGGTCTTTGTATTCCCTGACCCACCACTCAATCTTCATGTGCACACTGTGCAAAAATACATAAAGCAGATTTAGGGTGAGAGGAGGAGGAGGAAAGGAGATACATATAAGTCTTCCCAGATCACTTCTAGAAATGGTGAAAACTGTTTAGCAGCGCACACATGAAATCCTTGATCAACAGAGGTTTCCCATTTTTGCAGAGACTCCAAAATATCATGTTACCAAATTATCACCCAAAAAAGATAATCAAGGTAAGTATAGGCTTGCTTTACTTAAATCCACATATATGTACCAGGGTGGTGTATGTATGTACGTATGGATATGGAGAGATATATATATATAATATCTTCAAGGTACGCAGATATTGAATTAAGAATAGTAAATTAATACTCCCCACATGCACTTACCTTCCGATGTTTTGGTCCTCGAAATGTTTTTATCCAGGATATTGTTGTAGCATGATGTTTTGTGATCTATATTTCAATATACAACCTCAACGGATTATACCCACAAACTACACTATGACGAAAGCAGTTTGGGTATTAAAGCTCTTGAAATAACTTAAGTACTCAGTGTAAGAATATAAAGTTCTCAAGGATTTTGGAGCAAAAACACTTTTCCACCAAAATTAGTCTAACTTACACAGATGACTATGTCCTTTATTCCACTACCCTCATTGGCCTATTGAGGCTGTTAGCAAACTTAGGTGACTACAACGAGAATTACTTTCAGATAACTCACACAAACACTACAATCATCTGTTTCTGAAATGTACCCACACATGGAGCATCAACACCACCAAAGTCGATAGAATAAAACAGTATAATTAGCTAGGCATGGTGACTGGACACAGATTAAAATGATTAGTTCATCTGAAAACCCTGTCATGCAAATGCCAAGGACGGGAGCAGGACTAAAACATTTTTCTTATAACTCATGGTGGTCAAGATCATCAATTTTTATACCCCTCCAGCCTGAATAAAGTAAGACTTTCTTCGTTTTCACTTACCGTACGCTCCTACTTTTAGAATTTGAAAATGCGAATAAGCAATATAAACTGGGTAAAAATAAAGTAGAAGTTAGCAAAATTGTATCCAAAATTAGAATCAATTGATGGAAGCAGTTTTTAGTAAGTCACATTGAAGGGGAAGGCCAAAGTTAGCGACTTAGCATCTACCTTTGCTCCTTCAAAGATGGTAGTCTACCCATACAGTTTGAAGACAGCTGTGAACCGTGAACACACACGGCATCAACAACTCATAAGAGAACAAATAGAGTCATGTGCAGGTCGCACTAGCACAAAGATTTATAGAATACAAATTAAAACATTGGAACTCGAGTTCAGAGCCTTAAACAACTGGTAAAGCCCTCTGCAGAGGGCTACATTAAACACTGGAATGTGGGGAACTCCACTAAGACAATGCTGTGGCTCAGAACCAATTAATTCTGGAATAGGCCTTCTGCTTCAACATTCCAACGTCTGTATTTCAGTCTCTCCCGTTTTAATTCAGAACATTCTACCCCCAGTGGGTAAAATATTCTAATAACATTATAGCTCTTTTGCCATGGGCTTTACAGTTGCTAAAAGCTCTGCAGGTCGGGCCTATAACTCTGGTTCAGGGCCTTTAACAATCGGTATAGTCCTTAGCAGCAGGTTATATGGCTATAATATGTCAAATATCATTACATCTTCAATTAAGATAATACAACGTTGAAATAAAGGTAACAATACTTTCAAACCAACATAAAAACTTATAGGCATGGCAAGTCCATGAGAAGGGAAACCTATTCATTTGTTAAAGGTAAAATGTAAATGTTGATAAAACATTAACCTAATTATTCTCTGGCCTGTGGCTAAGATAGCTGTCAAGCACCCCATGACTACACACAGTGATTTGCTCATTTTCTAAAAATCATAAAGACACGCTTGTACTGTTCTGTTTGGAAATGTAAATAGGTACCTTAAATTCACAGAGGCAGCTTCAATCAACAATGGTTGTAAGACAGTCGAGGACTGAGAGCAGGCGTTTTGGAGTAGGAAAGGTTTTAGTTGTTTCAAATTGAAACCACCTTTAGATTTACGTGAGGCTCTCTAGCTATAGGACTTCAAAGTGAGAAACTAAGCAAGGAAAACCTAAGATCAACGAACGCATGTCGGTCAGTTTGTAATAGTCCTGCTTCCAAACCTGACCAATCTGTATTGTGTTCTTCTGGATTGATAGCTGTCAAAATTAGGGGTGAATAAAAAAAAACGGTATTCTTTAAAGATTCTACAACGTAAAATCACGTCTAGCATTAAACTACAAGGACAACAATCAATGGGAGTTGTGAAGCTGGTCAACAAAAAAGGTTGCCTTTGATAGCATGTATACACCCACTCAGGGGCTTCTTGCAATATTTCAAAAATATACATTAAAAAATGGGTAAAACAGGTCCCCTAAACCCTCTCGGTCAACCAAGCAAAGCATCTCACCCCCAGAGAGGTCTTTTTCTTTTTCAACTTTAGAATCAACAATCTTTGAAGTCGGTCCTCAAAAAGTAAACACTGTCCCTTAAAAATATGTGTAGTGCACTCTGATACTTAAAAACAGCAAACACAAAAAAATCCTGGACATATGACCACGTTTGTGATGCTCCATGAAACACATAGGGTTAATTGTCTTTTCGGGCACTACCAGCTGTATAATACAAAAGGATACGAAGAAGTGCATGTCTAATTACGTATTTACATTAGTACTACATGTATCTTTATGACGGTGTCTATCATTATTATCACATTCATTTACGTTACCACCACATTAATCCCTTAATCAGCCTTTAGCTTCATACAAACCTGAGCCATGCTCATGAAGCAGTTCTTTTAAACAAAAGAAGACCAGAAAAGAAAATAGGAAGCCTGCAGCCGTATATTGTTGCACACTGCGTTCTCTCTTCTACGTTCCTAGCAGGTAGGTCTGGTGAACAGGATCCCACAGACTCATCAGAAGTGGCTGAGGCTACATAAGCCCGGGGAGGAAGTAGCTGAGCTCTTGCGTCAACACTTGTGGTCAGAGCCACGCGAAGTGCCTGGTGCTTGTTTCTTATCCCCTCACGTGCGTCTGTTTGTTTCTTTAGATAAGCAACAAGCAAGCTGCAGTTTCGAAACTTGGACAGAAGCGGATCAGATGGACACTGATAACCAAAAGAGCTATTGTATAAGTGTGTCAGTGTTTTTCTCTTTCTAGGGGTGTCCTACAGACAGCCTTAGCCGTCTCCCATCTTGTTAAAGAAATCATAAGAAAAAGGCATAAGCGTGTATATATATATTCACTGAAAAAACCAGACCATATATAGTTAGGAATTAGCATTTACAAAACCTTATTATACTCACACAAAACCATTGAAATTCGCATATATAGTTAGTTGCACTAACTATATATCCCGCACCCGCAATCCACTGCTGATCATGTCACATATTACATCATTCATGACATGGTCAGTGACATCACTGATGACAACATCCAGTGACTGTATGTTTCTGTAAAGTTAAAATATGTCTTACATATTGAAGAATGAGTGGATGTATAAGTGTCTGGATGAAGGATTTAGTAGGTGCATGACTGACTGTATAAGTGAGTGATTAAATGTGTCTCACTGAGTGCATGGGTTAGTGACTAAACTGTCTTAATTTGTGCATCATTATGTCTGTTGTTCTGTAAACTGCTGCATGTGTTGATCAGTAGCTATATGAGTAACTATATGAGTTATTGATTAGTTGGCCAAGTATTTGTATGGGAGACTGAGTATGTGTGTGGGTGGCTGGGAGGTGTGTGACTCTGTGCATAGATGTGTGAGCAGTTGATTCACTAGATGTCTGGGTTCAAAAGTGCATGTGGAAACAGCTGTATGGGCGGTTGACTGTGTGCATGAGTGTATTGGTGAGTGAATGGATATCTCAGTGCTACATGTCAAAGTAAGTACATATGTAAAACACAGTACATGTGAGAGTTGGCATATATAAATAACTGTGCATAAGAGCCAGTGAATGTCTGAGTGGCTGTATGGATCATTGTGAACTTGTATCAGGGATTGTATAAGAGAGTAAATTTGTGTTAGAATATGTTTGAATTAGTAAGGTGTGAATAACTGTATAGTTGAGGAAATGGAGGAGTGATTGATTCTTTGCATGACTGACTAGATGTATGAGTAACTCCATGGATGAGTGACAATCTGCGAGTGTCTGTTTACACTGATTGTATCTAAGGTTATATTAGAATCTGAAGAGGTTCATTGTATTATCACATGAATGATATTATCAGTGATGTCATCAGTGATGTCATTTGAGATGTCATCAGTGATGTCATCAGTGATGTCACTGACCATGTCATGAATGATGTAATATGTGACATGATCAGCAGTGGATTGCGGGTGCGCGATATATAGTTAGTGCAACTAACTATATATGCGAATTTCAATGGTTTTGTGTGAGTAAAATAAGGTTTTGTAAATGCTAATTCCTAACTATATATGGTCTATAACCTATGGTTTTTTCAGTGAATTTTCAAGGTTTTGTAAATGCTAATTCCTAACTATATATGGTCTATAACCTATGGTTTTTTCAGTGAATTTTCAAGGTTTTGTAAATGCTAATTCCTAACTATATATGGTTTATAACCTATGGTTTTTTCAGTGAATTTCAATGGTTTTTTTAATAGCAAATATCAAAAGCTGTAAAATGTGAAGTACGTGGTAGGTAAAAACATTTTCGTGTTTATGCACGATGATGTGCTTTGAACGCTGCCACCCCTCCCCCCGCCCCCTCTTTTTTTAAGGAGTATTCTCTCATTGCAGATAATGAAGGGTAGGTAACGCAGGCCTTTGCCCCTGTTGTAATCCGTCGTGCCTGCTTCCCTCTCCATTTGATTGATTGTTATCCAAGCATTTACTGTTTTGAAATTGGTTCTCTTTGGTTCATTCTCTATTTACAAACAAGCACAGAGTCGCAATACTCTGTTTAGTCTTTGCAGATAGTGAAAAATCGTTAGAAAAAACAAAAGGAATCAAGCGAAATCAGTAGGCCACTAATGGGATCTCTTTTTGACCTCGCTAAAATAGAAACATTAGGAACAACACCTCATGAGAAATATGAAACTAGTGAGAGGAACTGAGCTCGACGCCATGATGGCTGCAAGACAGCTCGGCTCCGCCGCCCACCCCACCCAAAATAACGACAAACCCTATGCAAATATTATAAATATATACAACACACCAGCAAAGTAACAGGGTTAAACGTTTTATTAAATAACTATTTACATGGCAGCCTGCTGCAACATCGATCCAAATGCATGCCGCCATTCCCGGGATTTCTCCCCGACTACTCTGTGGCCTACGAGATGGATCAGTATGGGCAAATATACACTTGGGGATTCACAAGCAACAACAAGCCTTTGTATTTGGGGCTCAAAATCAACAACAGTGACATAGAACAGAAGCGAACTAAGCACTCAGGGGCTACGTTTAAACGTAACATCATCTCCCCAAAGGTTCATCACCTTACACAGACATGCACTCTGATCTCCTTGGCCTCAGTCAAGCATCAATAGTAAGATTTTCATAGATGAGTGTAGGTTCATGGTTTTCCATCCACAGACTAAAAGCCTGGAGTGGGACTGAAAGAACCATAACTAGGTAAGAAGGAAGGCAGAGGCTGTAGGAAGGACTCTGGATATGGTATGTTGCTTGGTCCCTGAGATGCTCCGATGTCACTGCCTTGCACAAATGGCATAAGTCCTGGATTTTGGGTGCCATAGTTGAGGGTTCTGAGCAGCGCTTGTAACACTGTCTGAAGCTCATTTGCACCTGCTGCAGCTTCACTATTCTCAAAGTAAGTGGGGGCTGTTTGATGACCTGACTGCATTGGAAAGCAATGTGATGCGGTGCCTCCCTGAACCGCTTGACGGAGGCCCCCGAGGGGCGATGTGGTGTGCGGACTCGGAGGGGGCGCTTGGCTCCTGCCCCCTCCCCAAGTCTTGTTGCCCTGGTGTGGCCTGAGATCGCCCCCGACATAGGCGGCCGGCTCCCGGGGTCAGGCGGAACTTTTTGCCTTTTGGTGACTCTTCCATTCTGGACCTTGTCCCACAATCCGTTTGACCTGAAGACACGTCCTGCGGTGCCCTGGTCCGACCATCACATATACCTGCGCCAGGAGACGGCGTGGGGTGCACTAGAAGGGAGAGGCGGCGCGAACGAGCCTCCCCCACCTCCCCAGGTGGAGGTTTCTCAGCTACACCCCAGCGCTTCACTCGACCAGCTGACTTGCGCCCGCTCTTGCGACACAGTGCCTCGCTCGGCCAGCTGAATTGCGCCTGCTCTTGCTATTACAGCGTCTCACCCGCCATCCAACGGAATTGCACCCAATCTTGCGGTACAGCAACAGGCGGCTGCCACGGAGCTCACAAAATGGCGGTCGGCTCCACAGACTTGTTGCCTGTCCCTTCTGTTGTCATTTAACAGAACTTTTTGGACTGCTGAAAGGGGTTCTGTTCCGACCGCTGGTTGGTGGAGACATTTTGACTATAATCTGGACCTGCATTGTCGCGTAATGCGTCATATGACGCGCCGCGTTAACGCACCCGGAAGTGCTCCGGTGCGCGAGGCGCGAAGCGCAGCTTTCCGGAAGCGATCCGGGGCGCGGCGCGCGTAACGTAAGCATAACAGGTCATGTGACTTGTTAATAAAACTTTTCATTGGTTCCTTTTACTTTTGGTTTCCTAATGATGGAAGGCTTGGTCATATGACTTAAAAATAGCGATGTCCAAATGTTCAATCAGTACTCGTTCCCGCCCGCCATGTGCTTCAAAACTGCATACGTATCTCGTGATATCAAGGCTGGGCAACCAGTACACAACAAGGAGTTACGAGTCCCATTTATACCTGCGCCATTTTGGACGAGGCCGGGCAGGTCCAGGATATAGTCAAAATGTCTCCACCAACCAGCGGTCGGACCAGAACACCTTTCGGCAGTCAAAAAAGGTTCCGTTAAATGACAACAGAATAGATAGGCAACAAGAACAATCAGTCAAAAGAGGGGAGGGCAAGTTCTTCCCTACCAGGTCACGTTGGGGCTCCATCGGAACTGATCGAATTGGTAGTCTACAGTGTTTCTGGATGTTTCAGACTGAAGCTGGCGTCAGCGTGAGAACACCACCATCTCCTGGCTCCGTCGTGGCCATTCCGCAAGCAATCATGGCAGACGCTCCCCATCGGAAGCCTGCGGGAGTCGGGGGCCCCGGTGACTTTTGTAGAATCTTCACGGCTGAGGGGACGCTTTCGGGAATGGGGCCCATGCCCTAGCAGGCAAGCCTCCGAGTTCCAAGGTGTCCCAGGGCCATTTTAGTGGACCAGGCCCAAATCCAAAGAGCCGGCCGCCATTTTGAGAGTCCTGTTGCAGCCGCCTATCGCTGCACCGCAAGAGTGGGCGCAATTCAGCTGGATGGAGGGCGAGACGCTGTGCCGCAAGAGCGGGCGCAACTCAGCTGGATGGAGGGTGAGGCACTGTGCCGCAAGAGCGGGCGCAATTCAGCTGGATGGCGGGTGAGGCACTGTGCCGCAAGAGCGGGCGCAATGCAGCTGGATGGCGGGTGAGGCACTGTGCCGCAAGAGCGGGCGGAACTCAGCTGGATGGCGGGTGATGCACTGTGCCGCAAGAGCGGCCGCAACTCTGCTGGATGGCGAGTGAAACGCCAAGGGGCGCCCCACTGCACCTGAGGAGCCTCCACCTGGGGAGGCGGGAGAGGCCCGTTCGCGCCGCCTCCCCCCCCGGGGCGCCCCACGCCGTCTTTCGGCGCAGCATTGTAGGATGGTCACACCAGTGCAACTTGCTGGACACCACCTCGGTGCCATCCGGATCTCGGCGCGTTGTGCTGCCTTCGGCCTATTCGCACATCGGTCCACTACTGACTCCGCCTCACAGGCCAACGGATTTTGTAGGCTTTTTATAGCCCAAAGCCGCATAACAGGTCATGTGACTTGTTTATAAAACTTTTCATTGGTTCATTTTACTTTTGGTTTCCTAATGATGGAAGGCTTGGTCATATGACCTAAAAATAACACTTTTCATTGGTTTAGAACATTTTTTTTCCCAAATGATGAAAGCCCCACCTTTTTTTTTCACACTCTGACTTGTAAAGCAAAGGACCCAGATACATTTACAGTTTATCACTAACAATGTTCCAGGCTAATGTATTTTCCCGGGAAATTTAAAACTGTGCTGCAAGTAAAATATTCCTATTTCGAGAAAAAGGGCGTTTCTTCGACCCATGAGGGAGCCGTTGAGCAAAAGAGGCTCGGCCTGCTGTCTTAGTCGCTGATAGGCCTGAATATCGGATTCTTATCGATCACTTTATGTTGCAGGAGTAGAAAACACAACAGCCCTTGACCATTTATCTTTACTGCTTACCTGCGTATTATACCTTTTAACCGTCATGTAATCGGGCTGCTTTATTTCACTTGCCTTTTACTGATTCGAAAACAGTGGCTATTATTCAAAACTTTACCAATCTAGGTACTACTACCATGTTTTGTTTTAAAAACATTTATTGTGAAAATGTCAGTATACAAATACGGGCCTATAACCACGTGGGCCGGCCACGGAGCAAACTGTAATCGTATATGATGAGGGGACATTTACACTGTAGAAGAATGTAACGGGCGGGCCATTAGGTTGCAAGAACTAAGGTGTCTAACAGTTGCGGAATCGGTGGACGTACATTTTATAATTAAAGTACGACAGGGCCAGTTACAATACAATTATCTAGATATACATTTGCGAGCAAGTACCATGGGTGACATTAATTCGAACTTTCAATAGTACAGTAATCAATAACACATCAGAACTTAATATCAATAGGGATGTCCAAATGTTCAATCAGTGCTCGTCCCCGCCCGCCATGTGCTTCAAAACTGCATACGTATCTCGTGATATCAAGGCTGGGCAACCAGTACACAACAAGGAGTTGCGAGTCCCATTTATACCGGCGCCATTTTGGGCGAGGCCGGGCAGGTCCAGGATATAGTCAAAATGTCTCCACCAACCAGCGGTCGGACCAGAACACCTTTCGGAAGTCAAAAAAGGTTCCGTTAAATGACAACAGAATAGATAGGCAACAAGAACAATCAGTCAAAAGAGGGGAGGGCAAGTTCTTCCCTACCGGGTCACGTTCGAGCTCCACCGGAACTGATCGAATTGGTAGTCTACAGTGTTTATGGATGTTTCAGACTGAAGCTGGCATCAGCATGAGAGCACCACCATCTCGTGGCTCCGTCGTGTCCATTCCGCAAGCAATCATGGCAGCCGCTCCCACCCGGAAGCCTGCGGGAGTCGGGGGCCCCGGTGACTTTTGTAGAATCTTCAAGGCTGAGGGGACGCTTTCAGGAATGGGACCCATGCCCTAGCAGGCAAACGTCCGAGTTCCAAGGTGTCCCAGGGTCATTTTAGTGGACCAGGCCCAAATCCGAAGAGCCGGCCGCCATTTTGAGAGTCCTCCTATCGCTGCACCGCAAGAGTGGGCGCAACTCAGTTGGATGGCGGGTGAGGCACTGTGCCGCAAGAGCGGGCGCAACTCAGTTGGATGCCAAGGGGCGCCCCACTGCAGCTGAGGAGCCTCCACCTGGGGAGGCCGTTCGCGCCGCCTCCCCCCCCCCCCCCCCCCCCGGGGCGCCCCACGCCGTTTTTCGGCGCAGCATTGTAGGATGGCCAGCCAGGGTGGCAACTTGCTGGACACCACATCGGTGCCGTCCGGATCTCGGCGAGTTGTGCTTTCTTTGGCCTATTCGCACAACGGTCCGCTACTGATGCCGCCTCACAGGCCGACGGATTTTGTAGGCTTTTTATAACCCAAAGCCGACTAAAAGACAGGCCAAAGCAGCCCATTGTTGCTACTCCGGGGAGGGAGGAGCAAGGACAGTGTCAAGCGGACGGTGAATGCTTTGAGATGGATGTTGCAGCAGGCTGCCATGTAAATAGTTGTTTAAAATGTTTTTTTTTAACGTATTTACTTTGTTGGAGCGTTGTATATATTTATAAGTTATTAAAGTGTTATAATCCTACTACTTTGTTGGAGTGCTATATATTTGTAATGTGACACATTCTTGTGAAGACTTTGATGTACAGAAAGGCATCCCTGGAATCTTCGGCTTCAAGCTCGGTCCCACACACCCTTACAGTGAGAATCCCCAATCACAATACAGGATCGTTATCAGATAGTAGGAACGCGTGTGGTGTGACGGATCTCATGGGGTGGGAGCCTTGATCTACTGTAACTCCTTTGAAGAGGGGTGATTCTTTACAGTTGGGGCCATAAACTACTTCTGCAGGGCTAGGTGATAGCCTGGGACCGGCCTGAACAATCGGACACAGAGGAAGAGGAGTGTCAGAGGGTGCGGTAGTGAATAGGGTGAAAGGGAGGTGTCGGGCGGGCACGGGGTGTGTTTCTCAGGGAAGAGCAGCGCAGATGGGGGGAGGTTTATGGCCCATGCATGAGAGAGAGAGCGTGGGTGACCAGTGCATGGGGGAGATGCTTGCGAGGGTAGGGAGCCGTGCTGAGGATCGGCGGTGTGCAGAGAGTGGGTCTGGTCAAGGCATCTAAAATGGCTGCTGTGCACGACAAAAGTGTGGCAGGGAAAAAAGGCAAGATGGCGCAGACAATGTTTATCAATACGGATTAATTTTCCACAGAGAGAACGGGGGAGGTCAGAGAGGGGGGGTGTTCGTAGCGCCAGGGAGACGCGCTGGGGACCGGCGAGGGGCAGAGGGGCCATAGCGCTTTCAAAATGGCTGCTGCTTGCTAGAGCGTACGTGCCTGAGTGGGGACAAGGTGGCGCCGATTATGTTGACATCGCAAACCAGATTTTAACACTTAGACATGAAAGTGAAAACTGCACCATTGCTCCCCCCCCCCCCCCGACTGGCGCCCTCCTTTGCCTCAGCTTGGATCATCATTTGCTAAAGTGTTCAAAGACCCCACCGTGAGTATAAGCACAACCGGGGCCTTACTGCACACCCTGAGAAAAACTACGCAGCAAGACAATCTCAACCTTTTCCATATTCCAACGCTTTGAAATGAACAATATATTTACTCGCAGTGACAAAATGGCGGTCTTCACTTCCTGATTTCCTTCTAATCGAACGTTAACAGACGTCACACAGCAACAACAAAAAATTCCGCTCACGCGCAGCCGCTGGAAGACATGTATCAACATATATGAGCATCCTCAGCCACCCTCAGAGAACATAGGGGGTCAGGATACGTCTCCCGTGCCCCCTTATACCCATTTCCCACATTGTTTTCCCTCCATCTTGTGATTTAATTAAAACGAAACACAAAATGGCGAATTCCCGTTACGCTACAGGTTTGCGACCCGGTTCGCGTACTAGGAAGCGCTTCTACCACGGAAAATCAATTTTTTTTTATTTGCCCCACGGGACCCTTTAATAACCCCAACATCATTCCTAGGGGGTCAAGAGGGGTCTACCTTGCCCCCTTTCATTAAATTCCCCCTTCGTTTTTCTCCTCCTCTTGTCTCTCGATCCTACCGAGAGACAAGATGGCGGCCGTTCGGGACTGTTTAGAATGTTGACAGACACCGGAGAACCAATCAGCTTCACTTCACGAAGTTCCGTTACGCGTCAAGTTCGCGAACCGGGGCGCTAACCGGGACGCTGTCACAGATATATCTGTTTTTTAAAACGTTAATTTCTCAAAATCCACTGGAGCACATATATTGAGACCTAGCAAAGGCACATCGGGCTAACAGTCCCTATAATTCTGCCAAGTTTCGTGTAAATCCATTCAGCCGTTCGAGCTAAAAGTGAGGCCAACCGCCCTATGGAAAACTCAATGTTAAAAACACGTTTTGGGACCCCCCTTTTTTCTCGGCCCCCCCTTGACGAAACCACCCCAAATTTTCAGGGGCTGCTTAGAAACAAAATGTGCAATTTTCCTGAAAATTTCAGCCAATTCCGTCCACAAACGCCAAAATTATTAGACATAGAATTTTTTTAAATCCCATAGAGAAAAAATCCTAACTATATATACCTACTGGCGACCGCCAGTAGGTAATATATATATATATACATACACACACACACACAAACACAAACATACACACATCTAAATAAAAATAAGAGAGGGAAAGAGAGAGACTCTTTCAGGCAGCCATTTTCCTTTACTGGTCCTCTTCAAGTGTCATGCTCCTGTCCACCACAGCCTACATTACAGGTCAAAGGTTCTGCCTACTCCAGCCATTGGCTCTCTTGACTGTGAGTGATGGCATTTCTTCTTGCACATTCGCCTATAAAGTAATCCACTTGAGTGACAGGGCTCGTAGGCCAATTACTGCATTCATTTCTGCTTTCCTTTCATGTTTTTTATTTTTATTTATTTTTGTGAAGGGTCATTATTTAAAATTTGTTTTGCAAACTGTAGTTTTACTCTAGATCACTTTTACACTTTTAATGCATATTGCAAAGGTTCACAAAAAAATGCAAGCTGATCAAGGCCAAACCAATTGGCGTTGCCAGTGCTTGTTCTTTACATAGCTGGATTCTCGGAGCCAGCACCCGAGCTGCCTTGGGTGGCAAAGAACTAATTTTCGGGCAAATCTGGCCATGTTTGCATGGTCATATACCTGCTTATTGTGCTAAACATGGCATAAATGTTCTATGGACACGAAATGCGAGGGGAAATGGTAAATTAATCATGTTGAAAGGGCAGTAATGATCTCAAAACAAA
The DNA here is from genome assembly GCF_964263255.1 of Lissotriton vulgaris. NCBI lineage: Eukaryota > Metazoa > Chordata > Amphibia > Caudata > Salamandridae > Lissotriton > Lissotriton vulgaris. The sequence continues at coordinate 1,073,689,477 of NC_141689.1, read as the reverse complement.
AACACAACACAACACAGACAGTATAACAAGCTCTTCCTCTGAGAAATTTACGTAGAGACCAAGACATGAAAAATATTCTATTAAATAAATGAACGCAATCTGCCATAGTCCGAGCTGCGCGCAACACTGCTCTGATATATTTACGTGACAGAAGTGGGTCTCCCGCAGAGCATTAATTTGAATTACGATTCATGCACGTCGGTCCCGGAGAGTGTCTCGCAGCTTCATTAGACGCACCATGATACAGGGGCAGCTGCCATTCACAGCGCCCGGCATAATCTGGGATTTTAATAGGGCCTGTTCTCGGTGTATGCGCCCCTGGAGCGGTTTGTCTAGACAATGTCGAACTGCAAAGGTGATCGGGGCAGGTAGGACTCAGAGGCCTAGGGTCTAACTGTTGACAACAGAGGGATCGTTTTGGAGACATTTAAGTCAGCCAATAGGCGTATCTTCCTTTAACAAATTCACTAACCTTTAGTCGAGAAAATTGGGTGGATTTAAGCCCATACAAAATATGGCAACCGTAAAATCATCTGAAGTAAGCGGCTAATTAATTCGACCAAACTTAAACAAAAAATACAATTAATACCTTGTTCACTCGCCAAGTAAAAATTCCTAGCAGTGTGCCGACACCAAGCGGGTTAACCCGACAACTGCGACAAGTAGAAGAGGAAGCATAGACGATCTATTGTTTATAGATCATAAAACTCAAAGGCTGAGTGAAAGCAGCCGAAATAAGCCAACCTATTGGTGGGGCAACAGTCTTAAAGTGCTTAGTTTCTGTACTCTGAGTTAGCTTCTAGGTTTTTGTGATCTAGAATACCACAGGATGCGGTCGACTTGGTAATCAATGGATGGAAACCACTACACATGCATCAGCTGACACATTTTTTATTAAAATGTCTTATGCCACCTGTTACACTTTATTTCAATAGCGGCCACTTTATATTCAGATCAAATGTAATATTATTATAAACTAAAGGTGATAAAAAAAAACTAAAAAAAAACTTGAGTAATGTCATCCTATTGAAGCTCCATCACAAATTGAAATTATGCCCTGTGTTGTGAAAGGACAAAGCAAAAGTCTTCAAACTGTGGGGTGCGGCTGCTTGGGGGTTTGTGACTTTATACTCAGGGGCGCACAAACGCCTCTGCAAGTATTTGGAAATGAAGATGGCCTGGAAGCGCAAACTTATTTGTTGCGTTTTCAGGCGTCTTCATTCATTTGCAGAGGCTGAAGTGCATAAAAACAGCATTATCCCGAGTTCTGTGGGAGCAGGAGAAATTTAGTATGGTGGAAGACAGAGCTAAAAGGAACACACAATTCCCGAACTATTGTTCTGTTCCTTCACGTTACTGCACATAAAATAATGCACACACCGTAAATGAAAAATGAAGGTCACACTAACCATGGGAAATCCTCTCTTTACATTATGAAACCTCAACTGGTTAATGCGATCACTGCAGATGGCTGTATGTGTAACTAGAAAGTCACAGAATCTTGGCTGGTGCACTAGGGAATACTGACTTGTGTATTTATAGTGTTACGAGGTCCCAGCCTGTGACAAAAAGCACTGTGAAGAACTAAGTCATTATTTTAAATTGCGCTACACCGCATAAGATAGGCTGCTGCAAAATGATTTAGTGTTTAAGACAAAATAATTGCTTTCAAATAATGTCTTTTAGCGATATGCATTCAGGCAGTACCTAGTGCAAACACGTTTATAAGTGCCCATTAAAACAATGCATTAGAGAACTCAGCTGATATCTCACATTCCCTCTCAAAAAGAATAAACCTTTGTTGCCAGGAAACTTCAAGTGACTTAATCAATTAAAGCCTATTCAGGCTCCCAAGCTCCTTTTGCATTTGTTGATTAACTAATTGCACACATTTACATATCTTTTAGGTAGCAGACACTCTGGCAAGAAGGTCTGTTTCTTTAGCTCTTTGTCCCTTTCTTGGCTTCACAGCACAAGAGACATAACATCCCCATCATCTTCAGTCAGAGGAAACTCATGGTCTGCATTAACTGTCCAGGTTCCTTTATTTAAAAAAAAAAAAAATTATAAGACTGTTTTTGTAAAATTAAAAAAACATGGACATGTCAATCCCCATAGATCCCACCCACTTTGGCAACAGTTTGCATGCAGATGTCCTTTCAGGAGGGTGAGGGGGGGTGGCAGAGAGGAGGCCAGCATGGTCACATTCAGATGCACAGCCTTGAGAGTCAGGATCCCAGGGACCTAAAAGTAATGGCTTAGAAGAAGGATGATCGAGCGAAGCTGTTAAATGGAGATGGCCAAGAGGAGGGGGCAATATGTGGGAGCTATTTTTAAAATGTATAAATGGACAAAGAAAAGCTTCCTTAGAAAGATGCCCTGAGTAAGGGGGTGAGATTTGGGGACTTGCTTTTCTTTTTAAGCACTAATATTATGTTATGCAGGTTTGTACAGTGCTCTGTCACCCACAAGGGTATTCTGACACTGAGCAGGAGTGAGTCAGGCCAAACCTAGGGCCTACTGGTGGAATTCAAGAAGTTTGGAGGAGGCTCTCATATGTAGTGGCAGGTTGTTCCACGCTTTAGGGGCATTGTAAGAGAGGGCTAAACTGCCAGATCTGGTTTTTAGGTCTCGCCTGTCGATGCGCATGCGCATCGAGCAAGCGAGACTATAGGGGCTCATCCACACTTTATCTAACTGCAAGGAATCGTGGCGATTCCTTGCAGTGCCCGTGACTTTTAAGGTCAATGCGCATGCGCATTAAGCTTATGCGCATGCGCATTGACCTTAAAAGTCACGGGCGCGTGCACGTCCGTGTTTGTTTACCCTTGCCTACTCTCTCTCTCCCCTCTCCGCCCCCGTTCCGCCCCCTCCCCTTCCCGCCGTGTCGCATTTCTCCTCCCCCCTCCCCTCTCTTCCCTCCGGCTTTTTTTTTGCTTTGTTTATTTTACCCGCCGTGTCTCCGATCCTTTCGCTCTCCTCCCCCCTCCTCCTCCCCTCCCATGCCTGCCTGCCTCCCCTCCCATGCCTGCCTGACTAAGTCCCCTGAACTGATATATTTCAAGTCTTTTGTAGATGCAAACACACATCAGCCCAGTCAACGAGTTTCGCCTGCCTCACCCCTCCTCAGCGGCGGCATCTATAAACCCCGTGGTTGCGTGTGTCGGTGTTTGTGCTTTGTAATGCAAACTCGTGGTTTGTAGGTAATTGTAATGTATTCTTCGCTTGAATTCGGAGTTTCTAAGCTGAGGAATGAGCACACGGTGTACACTCCCTTCCCTTCTAAACCGGGGCCCTCCCTCCTTTTCACTCAACCTCTCAATGTTTATTTTTCTTCTCATTGGAAAAGAATGTCTCTCACCACAGTCTGAGTGGGAGAGGAGACCCCACCCTGACTTAAGACCCTGGCTCCGTAGCATGCCTCCGTGCCCCACCTCTCTCCAGCCCCCTACCCTTCACGCCCAGCCCTGCGAGGTGGCGCCCCGCCATGGCTGCGCCTCCATCTGGTACTTGGCCCACCTCAGTCAATGCATGCGAGCTGCAGGGTCCGTGCTACGTACTCTCGGGCCCCTCGCCAACAGCCCTAGGTGCATACTCTGTCTCGGCTTCTCTCTCTCTCCATCAGACCTCTGTACTGCACACCGGGCCTCCAATGCCCCGCATAGCTGACAAGTGCCTCGATGCCACGCCTTACACCTTTAACCAGCATTGGCTTTTTATGCAACTTAACATTGCAACTTGAAGTGGGAGATTTTCTTTTAATATGGTAAACGGCGCCTCAGAAACAGAACGCAAAGCGCTGCTGGAACAAATCCAAGACCGATTGAAATTGCCACACATGGTATGGAGCCATTTTGGAACCATGCCAGGCCAGCTCTACCTCTCCACCGCACTGCCTGCATGCGGACTCTTCTCCTGCCCAGTGAGGCGCAGGCAGTCCCCCTTCCTCGACTGCCTGTCCCCTCCCTCTCTACAGGCCCGGTGAGGTGTGCACTCAGCTGCGACTGACTCCATTCTGCACCAGCTCTGGGAGGTACAGGGCCCGCCTACATGTCCCCGCTCCTCCTCTACCCCAGGCCACGGAGGTACAGGGAGCGCCTAGACGCCCCTCCTCTCCATCTACTCCAGCTCTCGAAGGAGTACACCCCGCCTCCTACCAACTTTGATTCTGGGCCAGTGCCAAACTTGGCCATTTTTTTCTTTAACATTTTCAGTCAGAAGACAAGAGTTCTCTGTGAGCCGGAACCTCGTCGATCCAACGAACTCGGGGAATAAGTTTCACACAAGCCCGCTGTGCACATGTAGCTGCATTTCCTAGCGTTTCAGAGTTGGCACTGTTTGTTTAATTCAACATCAAGCTTTGTATGGAGGGTTTAATTGTGTATTTTTCATAGTTGTAAAATCCTACATGCTTACAAGGCTAAGGGTATCCGGTTTGATTTCGTGATTTTTTTAAACGTTGGGCTTGTTTAACTCCATTTCACTCACCCTCACTCACCCTCACTCACCCTCACTCACCCTCACTCACCCTCACTCACCCTCACACAGTGCAATAGGTCTCGCAGGATTTTTAGTTAAAGCTTTTACATTTGCTTATTGCTTTTTTGATTTGTAATTCTTTTGCATTGCCTACAAAAAAATAAAATGCAAAAGATTTACAACAAAAAACCTATAAACAATTCTAAAAGCACTAACTCTAATGCTGCGAGACCTATTGCATTTCTAATGCTTGTTTGTATGTGGTGGATGTGTGCAAGTAAGAGCCCAGACAAGCGGAAGGTTTTGAAAACAGATGTGACTGCTGTGGTATGCTGGGCCACTGTTATTTAGTGCTTTGAAAGTGTAAGTGAGGTGTTTGAATTGTGCCCGCTTATGTACGAGGAACCAGTGGAGTTCCTTCAGCTGTGGTGTGATGAGAGTGCGGAGTGGAAGGTGTACAGTGATTCTCGCCATAGAGTTCTGAATGTGTGCAGCCTTATGGTGAATTTTTTGTTGATCCCGGCATAGATAGTGTTCCCGTAGTCTAGGCTGCTTGTGACCAGGCCATGCGCAACAGTTTTCCATGGTGAAGTGCTCTTCCTGAAGATCACAAATTTGGTCTTGTCGGTGTTCAGTTTCAGACATTGGTCTTCATTCAGTGGGCGATTGAAGTCATGCAGGGAGTGAACATGATGAACCGGGTACTGGGAGTCATCTCCATGAGGGAGGGGATGAGTTGCATGCCATCGGTGTAAGAGAGGACGATGTGGGAGCGGATGATGCTGGCTAAAGGGATCATGTATGCGTTGAAGAGGGTCGGGCTCAGGGAGGATCCTTGAAGAACTAAGCAGCTAAGATCATGGGTCTCCAAGGTGTACAGTGCCAAGCTGACTTACAGGGTCATTCCAGTCAGACAGCGCAAATCCATTTGTGTGCACGTCATTGGATTCCGATGGTGTGTAGGCATTGGAAGATGATGGAGAGGGAGAATGGGACAAATGCAGAGGAGAGATCCAGGCGGATGAGGGCAGAAGTGTACCCTGTCCAGAGTCAGGCAGATGTCATCTGTGATAGCTATGAGAGCAGTTTCCATGCTGTAGTTGGGTCTGGGACCAGACTGAATGGTATCAAGGAGTTGGTGGTCATTATGGTATTCAGTGAGGCATCTATTGATGATTTTCTGTAAGACCTTGGCCGCTAATGGTAGCAGGCCGCATGGTCTGTAGTTGGTGAGTGTTGAAGGGTCTGCAGAGGATTTCATCAGCAATGAAAAGCAGTTGCATGTTTCCCACCAAAGTAACAGAAGGGTCAAGTCAAGTAAAAAATTTGTATAGCGCACTACTCACCCAGAGGGTCTCAAGGCGCTTGAGGGAGGGGGGGGGGGGGGGGGGGGGGACGTTATTTATCAAATATCCAAGTTTTGAGTTGTTTTCTGAAGGATAGGTGGTTCTGTGTAAGGCGGAGGTGGGTGGGGAGAGAATTCCACGTTTTGGCCGCTAAGTAGGAGAAAGATCTTCCTCCCATGGTGGATCTTTGGATGCGTGGAATCGCGGCGAGGGCTTGATTGGACGATCGTAGTTGGCGGGTGGGGGTGTAGAAGGTCAGGCGTGTGTTGAGGTATTTGGGTCTTAGGTCGTAGAGGGCTTTGTGTGCGTGGGTGAGGAGACGGAACGTTATTTTCTTGTTGATGGGGAGCCAGTGGAGGTCTCTCAGGTGACCGGATATGTGGTTGTGGCGGGGTATGTCTAGGATGAGTCGGGCGGATGCGTTCTGAATGCGTTGAAGTTTTTTCTGTAATTTGGCTGTGGTTCCGGCGTAGAGGGTGTTTCCGTAGTCTAGTCGGCTTGTGACAAGTGCATGGGTAACTGTCTTTCTTGTTTCCATAGGGATCCAGAGGAAGATCTTTTTGAGCATACATAGGATATTAAAGCATGATGATGAGACGGCGTTGACTTGTCTGGTCATCGAGAGGGAGGAGTCTAGAATGAATCCTAGGTTGAGAGCATGGTCCGCTGGTTTGGGTGCGGTGCCCAGGGCCGGTGGCCACCATGAGTCGTCCCAGGAAGAGGGGGATGATCCTAGGATGAGGTCTTCCGTCTTGTCTGAATTTAGGTTTAAACGGCTGTTCTTCATCCACTCGGCTACGTCTTTCATCCCTTTGTGTAGGTTGGTTTTGGCGATGTTTTGGTCTTTGGTGAGGGAGAGGATCAGCTGTGTGTCGTCAGCGTAGGAGATGATGTTGAGGTTGTGTTGGCGTGCGATGGCTGCGAGGGGGCTCATGTAGACGTTGAAGAGGGTGGGGCTGAGCGAGGATCCTTGAGGTACGCTGCAGATGACTTCAGTGGCCTCTGATCTAAAGGGGGGGAGGCGGACTCTCTGGGTTCTTCCGGTGAGGAACAAGATGATCCAGTCCAATGCTTTTCCTTGTATCCCGACGTTGCTAAGGCGTTTTATGAGGGTGCTGTGACAGACCGTGTCGAACGCTGCGGAGAGGTCCAGTAGGATGAGGGCAACTGTTTCTCCGTTGTCAAGAAGTGTTCGAATGTCGTCTGTGGCTGCGATGAGGGCGGTTTCAGTGCTGTGTTTGGCTCGGAAGCCGGAATGTGATGGGTCGAGGGAGCCGTTGGACTCGAGGAAGGCGGCGAGCTGATTGTTGACGGTCTTCTCTATTACCTTGGCAGGGAAAGGGAGGAGCGAGATGGGGCGACAATTCTTAAGTTCAGTCGGGTCTGCTGTGGGTTTCTTCAGTAGTGCACTGAGTTCGGCATGTTTCCAGCTTTCTGGGAAGATGGCTGTGTTGAGGGAGCAGTTGATGATATCCCGGAGATGGGGTGCGATGATGGAGTCGGCTTTGTTGAAGATGTGGTGAGGGCATGGGTCGGTTGGTGATCCGGAGTGAATGGAGTTCATCAAGCGGATGGTGTCTTCGGTGCTGATTGGGTCCCAGGCATCAAGGGTGGTGGTGGTGGGTTTCAGTTTGGAGGTGGTGAGGGGGGTGGACTGTTCGCCAAAGCTCTTATGTATGTCAGCGATTTTGCTGTGGAAGAACGAGGCTAGAGAGTCGCAGAGGTCTTGAGAGGGGGTGATGTCATTGGTGCCGGCGCTGGGGTTGGTAAACTCTTTGACGATGTTGAAGAGTTCCTTGCTGTTGTGGGCGTTGTTGTCGAGTCGATCCTTGAATGCTGATTTCTTGGTAGATCGGATTAGCTGATGGTGTTTGCGGGTGGCGTTCTTGAGGGCGGTAATGTTGTTTGTGGTTGGGTTTTTTCGCCAGGCTTTCTCGAGGGTGCGGCAGGTGTTTTTGGATTTCTTAAGTTCGTCATTGAACCAGGGGGCTTTTTTGATACCTGGTTTGTTGTGATTGTTTTTCAAGGGTGCTAATTCGTTAGCGCAATGTGTGATCCATTGTGTGAGGTTGATGGCTGCTTCATTTGGGTCCAGGGATTTGGCGGGAGGGTTTTGAAAAAGCGATGTGTTGAGCTGGTCGGTGGTAATTTTATTCCAGTTTCTGCGGGGGATTTGTTGTGGGTGGTGGTGGGTCGTGGTCTTTCTGTAATTGAAGTGGACGCAGCAGTGGTCCGTCCAATGGAGTTCTGTGGCGTGATTGAAGAAGATGTGCTTGCTGGAGGAGAAGATTGGGTCGAGCGTGTGACCGGCGTAGTGGGTGGGGGTGTTTACCAGTTGTTTGAGTCCGAGATTAGCGAGGTTGTCCAGAAGGGTGGTGGTGTTTCTGTCGTTGTTCTTTTCCAGGTGGAAGTTGAGGTCCCCTAGGAGAATGTAGTCCTCGGAGGGGAGGGCGTGTGGGCTGATGAAGTCGGTGATGTCTTCGCTGAATTGTGTGCGGGGTCCTGGTGGTCTGCAGATGAGGGTGCCTCTGAGTGTGGTCTTAGGGTCGGTGTGAATCTGGAAGTGAAGGTGTTCGGCGGTTGTGAGGTTGTCATCGGAACTGGTCGTGTTGCGGATGGTGTTCTTATGGACGATGGCTATGCCTCCTCCTGTTTGGTTGATGCGATCTTTTCTAATGATCTTATAACCGTTCGGGACGGCTATGGCGATGTCTGGTGCAGATGAGGCGTTCATCCAAGTTTCTGTAAGAAAGGCGACGTCCGGCGTATTGGTGTCTAGTAGGTTCCATAATTCAGTGGCGTGTTTGTGGACAGATCGGGTGTTGAGCAGGATGCACTTCAGATGGTTAGGGTCGGAATTCTGTTTGGCGTTTGTGGATTTAGTGTGGGTCCTGATATAGTCGAACTTGCAGGAGTGGCAGATGAAGGGTCCATGGGTGTGTCCTGGGGCGGCTTGGTAGCAGTTTGGGAGATGGCCTGAGTTGAGAGCAGAGAGGGTTGCGGCGTCGTACGTTATGCGGGTGGAATGGAATTTGCGGGGACAAGGGGTCCTGGCGTGGTCCAGGTGCGGACGGGCGTAGACGGTCTTACCTTTGGCGCACCTTCGGCGCGCATGGGGCGCGTCCTCTGCGCGTGAACACTGCGCATAAGCTGCTCTGACATAAGTGGATAGTGGGGGGGCGGAGCGAGGGAGGAGCAGCTGGGAGGCGGGAGCGGGGTGGAGAGACGGGCTGGGAGGCAAACAAACAACAAAATGGCAGCAGAAACAAAAGCGAAACCAGGCGAGATTGGGGCACAGTCTGGGAAGTCGCAATGATATGGGCAGAGGCACCGGCACAATCAGGCACAAATTATTAAACAAGCAGTGCAATCTAGCGCTACGATACAAATCTGGCACAAGTAAATATGCAGGCAATGCGATATAGCGCTACGATACAAATCTGGCACAAGTAAATATGCAGGCAATGTGAGCAATGCACAGAATACTTAGATTTAGCAGTGAGCAGTCTAGCGCTACAATACCAGGGAGCGTGGGGAGCGACCGCTTCTGCACGAGTCAGGACAGTCACAGCGCTAAGGCAAGCAGGGCGTTCCTTTACTATCTGTGGGAGTGAAGAGCAGCTGGGAGGCGGGAGCGGGGTGGAGAGAAAGGCTGGGAGGCAAACAAACAACAAAATGGCAGCAGAAACAAAAGCGAAACCAGGCGAGATTGGGGCACAGTCTGGGAAGTCGCAATGATATGGGCAGAGGCAACGGCACCTTTTGTTCCAAAATGGAATCAATGTAGGATTTGAGACTTTCAAGTTTTGAATTATAATTAAAGTCCTTTATTCCAGTTCTACTACAGGAAACAATACTGCCAGCCAACACGTGTTTCACCCCCTGGATGGCGCACAAGCCCAGGGCTTTTTCAAGGCTATAGGGAAAGAAGAGTCAATCTTTCTCAAATCATACAGTCCAAATACAAAGTAAAAAGGGGTTGTACAATTTCAGGACAACTTTAATTATAATACAAAACTTGCATGTTTCAATGCGTCTGGTAAGGGTGAGTACAAGACGGAGGCATTCAGATTGGCCCATTACCACCAGTGCTGTATGTGGTCTGTGTGGAGCCACTGCACCCCATTTATGGCAGTTTTACTACCAAAAAGGGAAAAGAGGGCCCATTTTCCTCGCGAACATTAGGGCCTGCATCCTCCTTGTTGTGCAGGGAATTGGACGCAAGCAACAGGGGCGAGAGCGGGAGCTTTTATCCTTTTGTTTTTTTAACACAGGGGGCCAAGCAGTCTCCTTTGGGCCTCAATCCTAGAAGTGATGGCACAATGGAGAGGACAGACGAGACAGGGATGTAGGTTATCATTGGTGCTGAAGGTCCAGTGACACCGGGGCCCAGTGGTGTGAGGTGCCAACTACACCCCAATTATGGCTAGGTTACTATCCCTTCTTGCTTGCACTTGGAACCAGTGCACCCTTGCTGTGCTGGTCCTGATTTGGGCCTCTCAGCAATAACACAAGAGAGGAGAACATTGAAGCAGAGGAGACAGCCTAGCTTGGACTTAATGAGATCATGAGGTGCAAATTGGGCAAGATGGGGGCCCGTGTTTTCAACAAAGGGCAGTTAGTGAGGCACTAGCTACAATTAGTGAAGTAGGCGCAGTGGCAGTGGGACTTAGGAGTTCGAAGGGTCCACAACATTACTTATAAATGGTTAAGTTTTCAAAAGGTGCACAGGGGGCTCATTTCCCTTGCTAGAATTAGGGCTGAAGCCACCCTTGCTGCACAGATGGAAGCATCACGTGGGAGATAACGTTTTTTCTAAAAGAGACAAAGAGCCTACTTTAAACTTGAAGGGGTCAATAGCCAGTGTGATGAAAAAGGTTAAAGAGGCATAGAAGACAGCCTGCTACTCTGAGCCGCTGCTCTCATTAGTGCACCATGTGCAGCTGCATCGAAACCCAGGAGTATGAGGGGCTCAGATCAACCCAATTATGATGAGCAGTGTTTTTTTGCCAATGTCTGTTTTTGTTTGATGCGTATTCTTTTTTATAAGTCTCACATTTCTTATGGATCATGAGCTATGAGAAAGCAACCCCTGAAATCATATTATAACTCACACCAACTGTGCTCAGCCTTGCCCCTCCTGCTCCCCAAATCATTCGCATAAAGTTTGGGAGGGGGACCAGACTTCAAAACATTTTGCTAAGGGGGGGCTCAGAACAAAAAAGTTTGAAGACTTCTGTTATAGAGATTGTAGGAGAGTAGGGTTTGCTTCTTATGGTTACCCCTACTTTTTGCTGTGTTTCACTGGTTTTTCGACTTTAGTATGGCGGTGGCCCTGCTAATCAGGACCACAGCCTAGCTGTTCTCTCTCTAAATTGATACCATGTACTTTAGGTACATACCAGATTGGTTACTGGGTCACCCTTATGAGTCCCTGTATATGGTACCTTAGGTACCCAGGGCATAGGGACCACAGAGGCCTACCAGTGGCTGAAGCATGTATTGTGCCAACCCTGGTTAGCCTTCCAAAATGACACCACAGGTCTGCAACTGCAGCCTGGGGAAGGTGGTGTAAGCACCCCTTACTTAGATATAGTATACCTATATTTACCCTTACATATAGACACATATTAACCTATAAGTCACTCATATGGCAGGCCTTGACAATCCTGAAGGCAGATTGCTTGGTTTTGTGTGAGAGGGTGCCCTAGCATGAGCTGAGCCCCTCTACAGCTTTCATAAATATCTCCTTATAGCTGTTATATGATATAGCCATACCATATAATCCTAAGTGCATTATGAACCTCACGGTTAAATACTAACTTTGGTTTGGCTTTATCAAAACATGTCGTATAAGGTGTCAAGCGATTTGGAATACTACCCCCCGCCAATTCTGGCGGCGGGGGTAGCATTCCACCCTTCTAGAGGGAAACGACATGTACACACTGGTACACCCGGTTAAAGTTAAACAGAGCCCCAGCATCACAAAATGGATGCTGCTGCCACAGACACGAGTCTGACCTCCTGCTGCTGGATGAAACTCTGGCAGGGGAGGCCTGGTGCTGGCACCTCCCCAGACAGGCTTTAGTGTATTGGGGCAGGGTGGGTTGCATTCAGTGAATGTTTTTCAGACACTGCCTGGGGCACACAAGGTTCTCAATGCATTTCCCAGTTCAAAGCGGTTGCTAGGGCACTCAGACCCAGCTCTGGCGCGAAACTGGACAAAGGGGAAGGGGTGTAACCACCCCCTCCCCAGGTCCACCCATAGGTGGGACCTTAGAGTTAGCCCAACCCCTAAACTTAGTATAAGTATAGGAACCCTGTCCCTAGGACTTTAGATTACCCTGGACGAAACCCTGAAGAAGAAATCCTGGACCTTCGACATTTCATTTCGACTAGAAGACTGAAGAAGCTCCATTGGGGTCAAGGAGTGACAACCTCTGTTCTAACAAGCACCAAAGAAGCATCTTTGCCGGTCTGCATTTTTGAGGCTCCGGGTGGATTCCGAAGAATCTGCGACACCACGGACTTCCAGACATTTCTGAAGCTGACACGAGTTCCCAGCAGAGCTGAGACCTGTAGCTGACACGAGAGACGTGGGACCGGAACTCCTGGACATCCTGCAGTTTTGCGACTGCACCTACTTCCCGGAGTTTCCTGAAGTTGTGCATTGGGGTATTGGAAGCCCCTGCCCCCGAGAACCTTTTGCACTGAAGTACAGAGGCCAGCACTCCACGAGTGACCCGTGAGTCCCCTTTCTTCACCGCAGCTCGAGGCTCCTTTGCGGTTACTAGTCCATTGGCTAGTGTGCCCCAATGAAGGAAAATCCTTTGTTTCTTGAGTGTTCCTGGTTGCTCCAGACGTGCTCTGACCCCCCTTCAAAGGGTGAGTCCCTCAGACCTTGCTGGTCTGCATTGAAGCCAATCTTGTCATCTTGCGTGGGTTGCTGTTGCCAAGGCTTGTTGGGTCCCATCCGGATACTGACGCTGCAGCACTCGACATCCTTCCTGGGACAGCTCGAATCCAGCTCCTGGTCGTCGTCGACGTCTCCTGGTCCTCGTGGCTGAAGAATTAAGCTTCACCTACTTCTCTTGAAAGCACCTGACATCAGCTGGTATCTCCCTCTCGCCATCCTGGTCACTGGTTAGTGACCCATACTCTGTCCCCTCTGCTTTCAGGTTCTTAACATCTCCGATCCAGCCTTGGATCCACCCGGGCACTTTCTCTGGTCGCCTGCAGCATTTCTTTGCAGCTCTCCATTGGAATCGACGATGAAACCCGACACCAAAAGACACATATGCACCCGGCTTCCGTGGGTGAGGTAACACGAGTGCTCCCGTGGGTCTTGACTCTCGAAGTGTCTAAGTCTAAAAGGGTTCCATCGTAGTTCACCTCTAAGTGTCCTTAATCTTAAAAATTGTAACTTGTTCGTACTACATAGAAAGTCAATGGTGATTCCCGGATGTGTTTAGACACTGCACGCGTCCCCCGTGGGTCTCCTTTGTCCCTACCTTGGGTGGTTCCTGGTTGCCCCAGCGGTTCTATAAGCCCTAGGCCTGACTTCTATCCCTCACGTGGTTCTTATACCACTATTTTAGTATATGGTTTGTGAGTCCCCTAGGGCATAACGTATACTGTACAACTTATCATATGCTAATTAAGTTCCTTGTATTGTACTTTTACCTCTGACCTCATAAAGAGTCCAGAGGGGTTGTGTTTAGAATAAATACATATATATTTGATATATACCTTGTGTGGTGTACTTTCATTTGATCATTCAAGAGATTATAAACTGGTAAAACAACTTGCTTAACTCGCCTCTAAGTCTTGGCCTGAAGGCTGCTGCCCACAGCTACCACTAGGATAGCTTTCTATAAGGTTGACTTCAAACCTACCATCAATAAGGGTCGTTTGGACTGGTGCAAGGTGCCCACTAGAATAGTGGACATCATATGCCAGGCCAACTTCTCACAGAGATGTCGTTTACATCACAAGAAACAAATCTTTGTGTTCCACTAACCCTTCTAGACTTTCACCACTGAATGCAGGCAAAGCATGCTAACTTCACAAAGCAGAAACCCTGCAGTATGGTACATGGTTGGTCCAAATGTTGCCCAAGAGAGCCCTGAGTAGTACACTCTTTTGAAACTCTATAGGCCCATACAAGGAAACTGCAGCAACATGACTATCACATAACACAATTACTTAAGGGTGAATGCTTGTAAAAGAGTTTGCCATGATGACCTGGGTGAATCAAAAAACATAACTAAGTGCAAGTGGCCTGAAGTCTATCAATGGGCTAACAAAATACAGACAGGGAAATGATGTGTAAAACTGGTAGGCTAGGATCTCCAGAAAAGTAGAACTCTGAACTATTTATATAACAGAGACCCTGCTGGCCTTCCTGCAGTCGCATTGGCCCTACAACTAAACAAGGTATCCTTTGCCAACAGGTATAGTAAACAGAAACTGGAATCTGAAGAACTTGTCTTCTGAAAGCTGATGGCTAGCCAGAACACTGCCTGAGAGATGAGCGGCTGCTGTGTCTGTCTTCCGGATTAACTCTAGATCCTGATCAGTGAGTTTGGTTATCTCACAGTGTCAGGAACCCCAGGGCATGCAGGACTTTATTAGTATCTTGGGCTTAGACTTATGAAAGAGTCTCCTTTCATTCTCCTTCTTCATCCACACTGTGGCATGCTACGTGGGGTAGAAGTTTAGATGAGGTGTGGGGGACCAGATTCCCGTCTTCTTTTTAAAGCACTGGAAGGTAATTTTCCTTATCTACGACATTAGACCCATTTTCTGAGGAGTCCTGAAGCTGGATGAGCAGCTTTCTCAGTTGATTTCAACCCCCCACAAGATTAGGCTAGTCTTGCGAGCTCTTTTGACAGGTTCTCTATAAATACTGAATCCCATCAATTCTCGCTTGCTTTGCACTGAAAACTGATGAAGAACTGTCATTCAACAATGGGAGTCCAAGATCAGGAGCACTGACTCTTGAATGGCATTATTCTTCAGTAAGTCTTTAGATTGTAGTCTTGTTAGTTGGTGTCGACTGGAGCAGGTGTAGCAACTCATGGCGGCGTCCCCTAGAGATCAGCTTGGAACTATGCTTGTGAACCCTGACGCAACCCGAGACACTTACGGGCATTTCTAGCAACTGGAAACAATGATCTGTGAATCCCCAGAACCTAGAGAAACTCATGTGTAAGAAGCTGTTGTTGACGTCTGATCTTGTGTGTGATGGAAGGTAGTAACCAGGTGACCCGCTAGTGTGTATTTGTTAATGAATACCTTCAGAAGTTACACAAAAGTCTTTCTTTTTAAGCTTTATATGGGTTTTTGCCACATGTTTAACCACAGCAGTTTTAAATATTCTGACTCGCCAAAGACTGTGCTGAACCTCACTAGGTTCTAGAGGCTACTGTCACTGGCAGGAACAGAGACTTGGCATGCTCCTAGAAGTGAAGTGGGGCAGATAAAGGGACTTGATTTCTTAATTATCACTTTGTAGTATGAGCTGAGCGTGCACCCTTTCCACTGAAGTTCTGTCTAGCTGTTACACTGGTGACCTCCTCTTTTCTGAATTCCCTAAACCCCCACAACCTTCCTCCCATCTACCTCTGCTACACCCACTATAAATCCTCTCTTTCATGTCCATTTCTGCTTATCTTTACTGTCTCTCTTTTTGTAACTTCTGGTTTCCTAGACCATCTATCATCTTACCACCCTGTGGTTTCATCCTATTTGTTACTGTGAACGTTTCCTGTTTCCACACCTTTGTTGCCCGTTATTTAAAACACCTGGCCTTCACTGTATTCTCCTGTATTAATTCCTGGTGTCCAGAAGTCACTTCTGTATGCGTAATATCTACTGCCAGAGTCTCTTAATTTCCTGTTTCTTGTCTGCATTTATTCACCTTTGAATCATCCTGCTAGTCTTTCCCCTGTATTCTTCTTTTATACACACTTTTGCCTCTAATGGACTGCTCTGCCCCTTTTGACTCTATTTGTCCTTTTTTAGGTCTCGCACTGCGAACCGATCGCGAAGCGATCGTCGCTGCATGACTCTATTGCCATCATTTCTGCTTTCAAGGAGTCAAGGGAGACAGGCGACAAGTGATGTGCACGCGCGCGTACACGGATCAGGTCACGCGCGCTTCCTGTCTCCCATGGCTCCTTGGAAGCAGAAACACACACACATACAGCCCCCCCGCCGCGCACACACTCACGCACACACAGAGACCTCTCCCCGCCGCCGCGCATACACACACGCACACACACACGCAGAGAATCTCCCCCCGCCGTCGTGCGCACACATACACACACAGAACCCCTGCCCCCCCCGGCGCTAACACAAACACACATCCCCTACCTCGTCTCAGCGTGTCTTCTCATCACAGCTTGCGCAGGAACAGCCAACATGCACACGCACGGCGACGGCGTCTCCTGCGCTACAACCGTGGTTTCGGTTTAGCGGCCTAACCTTGCCATTGGCTGTACTGCCGTAATAATAGCAATAACACCACCTATATCAAGTATCGTCACAGTCAATAGCTTCATCTTTGAACTGCTGAGGAATAAAAACGTATGTTCTGCATGCCTGTGTTGTCACATTAAACCCCAAGCTACTAGCTTACCCAAAGCTTGTTCTAAAACCTGTGGGATCTCACTAGAATGACAACAGTGTGAAGCCGAGGAAAGAAACGTAGACTTGCAGACAACAAACTTCCCTGTACACAAATACAGCTAACAGAAGACGTATTTTTTTTTTGTGTAGTAACCGTAGAACAAAAACCGAAAGTGTATTGTTATTTTCCTCAGGAGATCCATCCTATTTCCGACTACTTGCTTACAGGATCGCAGTTATGAAGTGGCAGGTTGCCATCCAATTGTGATCATGCAACGGAGAACTCTAGTGAAACGTATCGCAGCTCCCTGTGTGTATTCGGGCAAACGGATCACACTGGCATAAATAAATCTGTGAAACATTAGTCAACGACGTCCCAGCTAGTTGCACAGCCATCATTCCTATACTTATACCATGCCAGACAAGAAAAGGGACAGTCGGGTGGACAAAACGACAAGAATCTATGGGCTTCATGATATGTACGCCAGCATGCTAGTAGGGCTGTGGGCAACACAAGTTCATGAGGGGATTTGTGTTGAATGGGGCAGTCACGCTGAAGCACCAGTGAACGGCGTTTGGTACCCTGCTCTCTTTCGTGGGTTTACAGTGCAGGCGATTATAGCATTGAGTATCATGCAGTCTTAGAGCCGGGGGGCATCCTCCATAAGGAAACAACTTAGTTGGGGAGGAGCTCTTTTCAGAATTGGGGAACTTCAGAGATCTCTTAGTAGAATTAGATTTCGAACAGGGGGGTTCAACTTTTATAGTGCTGTTTTCCCCAGCTGGGGTGTAGAGTGTTTCACATCCCAGACTCGTGGTGGTGGATCAACCCCCTGTTGTACGCCGGCTGACCCTGCAGTACCCGGGGGTCAGATGGATCATCACTTAAATTGATCACTTCATCAGCCCCGTGCAGCCAGTACCCGAGGTTCCCCAGGGGCGCTGGATGTCTATCAGCGACAGCAATCGGTTCACCACTTACCTGCCGGAGAAGGTAGGTCTCCTACTAGCAGTGGAGGCTGGGCGCTGAGTGTATACAGTTTGACTGCTCGCAGTTTTCCGCGCACGCTGTCCGACTCACTCTTCTCTCATGCGCACATATAGACATCCCCCGCTGTCGCACACATATACACACACACACGCGCACACACACACACACACACGCGCACCAAGACTAGCCTCCCCCCCCCCCACAACTAAAATCCACTTTTCGCCACTCCGGACATCTGCAGCCTCCGCGAGGCTCTACCTCGGGCATGGGAGCCCCGCGTCACCGCTGCTCCTCTGGCCAGGCACTCCGTGGGCGCGGGCTTCACAAGACGGAAGTTCTGCCCCACGATAAGTTTTGTTTTTGTCTGCGCGCGCAAATCTTGGTTTCTTTGTAATAAGCTTTCACTTTTGTTCGCGAGGCAGGCACAGGGGGGCCATCTATGTAATGTGCTTACTACCTTCCCTGCTTCTCTCGTGGGACAGTGTTAAAAGCAGCCTTTGTTACATGACGACTCAGCCCTGCGGGAATGCATGTTTTCTTTACTCCGGCACTGCACTCCTAGCGCCAGTGCAAGCTGTCTGTGTGTTCTGCTGGAACTGAGGATTGGGGGACCTGTCCCAGAAGGTCGCTCACCTTGGTTCATTTGGTTTCTAGGGTGCACCCTCTTCCCGACATGTCCCTCATGTTATATAGACTTACATCTCGCGCATAGTACCCTGGAGATAAAAGCATGGGTGCCGGTAACACGGGAGCCCCATGCCCGACGAAGCAAGCATGTTTGCTTATGTTAAATGGCTCCATCAGTTTACTGCTAGGCGTGTCCGCCAGGTAGGTGCATCCATCTTCAGTTAAAAGAGAGGGTTTTTATCATAGCAAGATGGAGAAGCTAACCGGGTAAGTAAACACATTGAGTAATAATAAATAATAGTTACATTGGTGGTTAGATGGGCAACACAGATAGTCAAAAAAAGATAGCTAGATTGGTGAAGGGTGTGATGGCAGATAGACACAGAAGCATATTTGCAGGAGTTCTAAATGAATAAATATATACAATGATACATTGATTGACAACTGTGTACATACCAAGGTGCTGCAGCTACAAAAGGAAGCACACAAACTGATGGAAGGATTTGTGTACGGGTGTATATGTACCCCATCTATTTAGCTTCTTGATATACCCTCCATATGAGTGGGAGAGAGGTGCACAGTTGAGCCCACCCTCTTCGAGAGCAGAGACTTTGAATTGAACTATTGAACTTCTTTTTCTTCACTCCAGCCCCTCCGGCCTACATTCCCCAATAGTAAGCTCCCTTTGCCACTGCCGGCAGCACCTCTCGGGGCCCAGCTAGCTTGGCAGAGGAGCGCGAAGGGGCTCTGCCCGTCCGTGCTGTCGGCAATCACTCGTGGTGTGGCATCGGCCGATGCTCCTTTTTTTTGGGTGTATTTTCTTTGCTCTTGTTTAGGTAGCCTTTTAACCACTTAAAGGGGCATTTCTGAGACAGTGAAACGAAGTAAACATGCAGCTGAGGCAGCAAAGTCTTTACATTGAGAAACTTCGCTGCATTTATCCAGCCAGGTTGTCCCCAGTAAAAAGAAGCATTGTAACAGCTGTGAGCCCGTGCCGGAGGTGCATCATCAGAGCTGTGTGAATAATAACAGCTGTGAGCCCGTGCCGGAGGTGCATCATCAGAGCTGTGTGAATAATAACTGCGTCAACCCCATGCGTGAGGTGCATCATCAGAGCTGTGTGAATAATAACTGCGTCCGCCCCATGCGTGAGGTGCATCATCAGAGCTGTGTGAATAATAACTGAATCAGCCCGTGCCTAAGGTGCATCATCAGAGCTGTGTGAATAATAACTGCGTCAGCCCCGTGCGTGAGGTGCATCATCAGAGCTGTGTGAATAATAACAGCTGTGAGCCCGTGCCGGAGGTGCATCATCAGAGCTGATCAGAGCTGTGTGAATAATAACAACTGTGAGCCCGTGCCGGAGGTGCATCATCAGAGCTGTGTGAATAATAACAGCTGTGAACCCGTGCCTAAGGTGCATCAGAGCTGTGTAAATAATAACTGCGTCAGCACTGTGCGTGAGGTGCATCATCAGAGCTGTGTGAATAACAACTGTGAGCCTGTGCGTGAGGTGCATCATCAGAGCTGTGTGAATAATAACAGCTGTGAGCTTGTGCCGAAGGTGCATCATCAGAGCTGTATGAATAATAACTGCGTCAGCCCCGTGCGTGAGGTGCATCATCCACATTGCTCAGGTCACCCAAATTCCTGCACTCTCTACCACACTGCTTTCAAGAACAGCATACTATTGCACACACTCTCACTGCTCACCAATTCAAAGTTTGCTAAAAATGTTATGCAACGCATTGTCATACACAATGCCAATAACTCAAATTTTAATGCCGCGAGTCCTATTGCATTGTAAATGTTTGTTTCTAATTACTGCTGCACTACTATCTCAATCTAGCCATGTTTAGGTTTTCTCAATTTTCAAATCGCAGTCTTGAAGCTGCCTTTCATTCACTTGCATCCATACACCTTCTCTGTTGCTCCGATTGAGTCTTCTATGGCCCCTTCCAGTTTTTTCCATTCATCTGTATGTTATGGGCCAGTGGCGGCTGGTAAGATTTGAAAGTGGTGAGGCGTAATTGGTTGTCATGAGGGACGTGTGGTGAGCGAGCTTAGTTGGCGAGCTCTACTGTCATAAGGAGGTTCGGGGGGGTTCTCCCCCGAGAACATTTTGAAAAAAAGAGTGGGCAAATGGAGCATTTTCAAGCAAATTTGAGAAAGCAAGAATGTTAACCCCTTCGAAGCTAATGACGAGCTGGGCTCGTCATGGCGCTTACCTGCCGTGCGCGGATGACAAGGCCAGCTCGTCATGATTTATGGGATTTTGTTGTTTTTAGCGCAGGACGGGAAAACGCCTAGCAGCCATGTGGTTAATAAGGCTGTTGTGAACGTTTTGTTATGACAGCAATAAAGAGATTCCATATGATAATGATGTAGGTAGCTGCTCATTCAGAATATCCAAAGAATGACATCACTTTTCTCTAGATATACCCTCAAATAAATTTGGCATATACTACTTTATTTTTAATAAGCAACAGCCTGCATCAATGCTAGTCATTGCTTTCATATACTAAAGTGCGACATCACTCACCAGTCAATGCCATTATGTGCACAGACACATTGCACCACTGTGGGCAACAGTAGGACTGGAATTAGGATCACAGGGGATGTCCTGTAGAGGCACCACCTTAAACACAATCAATGCATAGCCCACTGGGGACTGCAACCAAAGGGACTGCAACCAAAAGTACTGCTGTGGACACCCCCCAGCCTGACATTATCTGGGAATTCCACATCTCTCAAGGCTGCACTGGGCACAAGTAGCACTTAGATCACTGGGTACAACCAGCCGCTATCTGCTGATAACACCAGCCCTTGTACACAGTGGACAACATTAGAGCAGAGACCACCATCAGACACCCACCTATAGAACAACTGTGCACAGCACTAGCTCTGACATAACCTCTGAATCCCCCAAACTCCCAAGGGGAACAAGCAGCACTCATACCACCAGGGACAGCCACCCACTGATAACACCAGCCCTTGTACCACCGTGGACACCATCAGTGCAGGGACCACCAATGTCACCCACAAACACCAGCACTGACATCATTCGAGATGACAACCTTAAATCACCACTGTGGATACCACTGGCACAGATGTGGTCAGCTCTCAACAGCACTACGGTGATATCACTAGACCCAAGAACACTGGTGATGACTCTACCAAAATGACCCCACACCCCTCCAACTACCCTCCTTGCCCTGGACCATCAGCTGCTGTGGATGTAGGGTCCAGTGCTCTATCATCCAAATGCAGCAATGGGGAATGAGGCAGTGTGCAAATGGTAGCCCTGCATCCCCCTGGCCACTTAATTAAGTGGTCTGCTTTACAGTAGAGTAGGTAGTGTGCCACGAGTCACTCACTGTGCAGTGGAAATGTGTGCACTGCAGCACCATGGAGGGAGCATTCAAGCTCTGAACAGTGAAGCAGTCCATGGGAGGTGCAGTCTATATAGTGGGGTGCCTCAGGGGAGGAAGGGGGCAGGCCAGGGGAAGAGTAATGTGTAGTGGAGAAGTATGTAGCGCAGCAGCATGAAATGGAACTGTGTGCAGCGAGATGCAGTAGTGTTTGATGGAGAGTGCAGCAGAGCCGGTCATAATGAGCAAAAATACCTCTGAACTTTTCACGTCGTAATTAGGGGAACACTAAGTTTCATTACTTTTCAATCACCGCCGGGCCGTTCCTTACCTTGCAGCCCGGCCTCAGATTCTTACTCCACCTCTCGGTCCACTCAGCGCCGCCCTCATGTCAAAAGACAGCAACCCCTCAAGAAATGTGGGGTGCCAAACGCACAAAAAACCCTTTAATTACTTGTGTGCCTTCAGCGAGAGGCGCAACTATAGCCGAATTTCGGGGGGGGGGGGGTTAAGAAAATTTTTCGGGGGGGGGGCTTAACCTTTAATCAGTAGGCAGAGTGGAGCTGCAGGGGCTCTTAGAAAGGGGTGAAAAAAACTGCAAGGCCTAATTAACATTCAAATGGTCTTTTAAAGACCTGTGAAACGTTCAGGTGCGGCTCTGTGTGTGCCCGGGATCTGTCTCATCCCGGGCTGCCACACACGATGGGGGGGGGGGGGGGGGCTGAAGCCCCGTGAGTCCAATGGGTGTTGCGCGCCTGCCTTCAGCTGTATCACAACGCATCTCAGGGGTACGCTGCAGAAGAATGATAGAACGCCTCCAGACACCGCCACCTGGGACTCTGTCGCTACACATCACACGCACAAAACCCGATCCAGAGCGCATGAGGAGAAATGCAAACAATGCCATTATCATCTACCAATGTATGCATTTCAGCGCTTTCATAAGGAAAATAATGCACTTCTTTGTTAAACGTAAACAGCCATCGAGCACGTGGAAATAGCCAGAACTTTTGTCTACATCACGTTTTGCACTGATTATAATTAGAGAACTCGATGCACGTCATGGGTAATATTGGGTTAAAAGAACACCATCCTTTTTGGCTAATAATTTGAATGTCAAAATACGATAAACTGATTTTTCCGGGAAAGAGACTCAGCGTTTTAAGCTCTGCGGTCGGTGATTGTATAGCCAATTTGATCAAATTCAGATATGCCCAATAAAATCGTATCCATGGAAAGCAGTTTAACCAATTAAAAAATATATTTTTGGACAAAAAAATTCCCAGAATTGCAATTAGTGTGCAAGTGGTCGGACATGTTTCCCGCCTTAAGAGCAGATGGTGTATTTCACGCCTTTACTGTGACCATATTAACCTGTTGCAAAACCCCCCAGATATTTCCAGGAAGACTATTTAGAAACATGACTAAATATCAAACAACAACTCGCCGATAATTTTTGTAGCAGACCCATAAACGTTTCATGTGTGGGTATGCATCCCCACCCCTCCCAAAATACTCCTCTTGCTCTCTCTGGTAATAGGTGGGAAAACTAAAGTGAGGTATGACCGACATTTTGCGTCCCGTTTAAAACAAGCATTTGCAATGCAATAGGTCTCGCATTAGGAAAGTTTGAGCTATTGGTATTGTAAATTACACATTTTTTATTTATGTGTTGGTCTTGAAAATAGCGAAATTAATAGCTGTGTCATTTACAATGCCAATAGTTTTAACTTTTGCAAATGTGACACCTATAGCATTTGTAATGCAATATGTGTTGTATTTACGTGACTTAGATGTATTGATATTACAAATAACAATGGCTTTTAATTTTTTTAAATAATAAATACTTACAAGTTATTGTAATTTATAATGGCAACAGCTTTAAACTTTTGTAAAGATTATGTTCAGTGTATTTTATTGTGACGAAAATCCAAGAACAGAAGTGAAATATTAACATCTTTTTGTGACATTTGTAATAAAGCTTGAAACATTGAGAGGACATATTTGAACCAGTTGTTGTTGAATGGTTGCACAGATTGAATCTGTGGTGGTGCTGAATGATGTTGTGGAGGCGACGAGTGATGCTGTGGCGTTCAGTGATGCTGTGGTAGCGCATAGTGATGTTGTGGTGCCCCTGAGTGGTGATGCTGTGGTGGGGCTGAGTGATGCTGTGGTGATGCGATAGATTGACAGAGTGAGAGCGATAGACAGATAGAGTGAGGGCGATAGATAGACAGATAGAGTGAGGGCGATGGATAGATAGAGTGAGGGCGATAGATAGACAGATAGAGTGAGGGCGATGGATAGATAGAGTGAGGGCGATAGATAGATAGAGTGAGGGCGATAGATAGACAGATCGAGTGAGGGCGATGGATAGATAGAGTGAGGGCAATAGATAGATAGACAGATAGAGTGAGGGCGATCAATAGATAGACAGATAGATAGAGTGAGAGCGATAGATAGATCGACAGATAGAGTGAGGGCGATAGAGTGAGGGCGATAGAGTGAGGGTGAAAGATAGATAGAGTGAGGGCGATAGATAGAGAGAGTGAGGGCGATAGTTGATCACAGGGGCTGAAGTGCCCGTGGTGTCGTAATCGGCACTGACTTCATGGTAATCTTAACTATTTCTGAAATAGAAGTACCCCTGAACAGCTGGAATTGTGTGGACGATAACTATAGTAACACTAGAATTGGTAAATGCAAAACTGATACGGCGAACCTCTCACAGTTGAGTAAAAGGATTTAAGGTTAATGATTGCCCCATTCTATTCCCTGTTCACCATTGAATGGTCTAATGCAATCTATGAACGTAAATAACATGCACCTTTGGGCCCATTGCTTTTACAGTGTTATACAGCATGAGCAAGGCCTGGGATGGTAGCAGAACACGAATACACAAAAAACAGCATAAATCAACTCAGAGTTTAAGAAAGGAAAAAAAGCAAGAAACCTCTCAGTAAAAACCAAATAAACGTTTAATTCCTGATGGATTTTTGTAGGCATAGTTGCTGATTTTAAACATAACAATGAATAGCCATTTTATTGACAACGTTAGCGATTTCACCACTTTGTGTGACTGCTTTTTCCAGCGGCTAGATACAAAGAACCGTTTTTAAAACTTTGGGTTCAGCTGCGGCCTTATTGAATAGGATGCATGTCCGACTTGTACCCAATGACCTTCTGTCAGACAAAATAAAAGTCTTGTGATTCATGCGGTGAAGCTGTAATGTAACACTACTGTTGAGCCACCCTATAATTGAGACAACGTATGTAGTTCGTAAGACTTGCTGAGCTGCATAAGCCTTAGGAAGAAAAGGCACGCAAGTTCAAAAGCCAAAAAAACAGGTTTGTACCAATTAGCGCTGCGTTCTGAGGCCTACCCTTGAGGCGTTAGGCGCAGACCCGATCTCTTCACAAGTGGAGAACGCTTTACTAATTTACAAGGAAAGGTGAGAACTTGCATGCAGTCAAAAGGGGCAACCGGAGGCTGGGGTGAAATACGAAGAAACGAAAACCTGCTGTCACTGACACGAAACACCTCAGAGTGTTAGAAATAGATACAGCCCAAGAGCTTGGGCCCCGGGGAGCAACACGCGCAGGCAGGCCGTCCGTCTGCCTACGCCCTGGGTCAGCGAAAGTGGATAGTTGCTCGCTGTGAAGGAGCGTAAGAGCGGGTTTAAAATCAGCAACTGCGC
This sequence comes from Lissotriton vulgaris, assembly GCF_964263255.1. Taxonomy (NCBI): domain Eukaryota; kingdom Metazoa; phylum Chordata; class Amphibia; order Caudata; family Salamandridae; genus Lissotriton; species Lissotriton vulgaris. Next base: position 1,073,664,333 of record NC_141689.1, on the reverse strand, counting down.
ACATTTTAGATGAAGTAAGGCCTCTAATTGATCACAGGGGCTGAAGTGCCCGTGGTGTCGTATTAGGCACTGACTTCCGGTGGCTTTCTATGAAATTAGTTTTGGGGGGCGCTAAGCTGTACCTCTCCATAGCAAACACTTAAAGTCAGTTTCCCATCAAGGTGTGCACACTGGTCTCGATTTGGACATGGGGAGTAGTGTGCTTTAAGGGGGGTGTCGGAAATGGTTTGAATGAAAATGAGATGAGGAGTGAAGGTATGCACGAAGTACGTCATTGTTCACAGCAAACAAGGTACATAGCCTTGTAACCTGACCCACAACAGATGGCTGCTGTGCGCGCTGCTGGAGCTGCTGACTTTGGACAACAGGGTTCGAGCCTCGGTGTGGGCTGCATTAAATAATTATTACAAAATAAACAGTGATCTTGGAGGGAGGTTGGGGAGAGACACATAAAAAACAAGCCACAAATATTGCTACTGTGCTAGTATGGAGAAAATAGGGCAACAGAATGCCAACAAATGCAATTTCTCTAACGATGGCATAAATCACTGGCCAGGCCCTGGCGCACACACAGTCACACTGAGACAAATAAAACAAGGGCCATGGGCTGGGAATTGTTTGGGGTGGGTGATGGTTGTCATTTTAAGTCGTGCGTGGACGGAGGGAAAACATGAGGGTCCGAGACGAACTGTAGAGAGGCTTGCGCTCGGCAGAAAGTAAAAAAAAAAAACAGGGGGCGGAGAGCAGGGGTCGGAGAGGGAAGAGCTGCTGGCGTGGGAGGGTGTTGATGGGCGGGGCAGTGCTGAGGAAGCCTTTGATGTGGCCTGGCGGCCGTGGAGAAAAGCTGCTGGCAGTGGGAGGGTGATTGATGGGCGGGGCAGTGCTGGGGAAGCCTTTGATGTGGCCTGGCGGCCGTGGAGAAATGCTGCTGGCAGTGGGAAGGCTGGGCATGCTCGTCCACGATGAGTCACGTGACTGGACTCTCTCGTGCACTGTCGAAAATCCGCGGAAAGGAATTTTTTGGGTTGACAACAATAGGTACGAGTAAACTCGACCTAAAAATGAGTGATTTTCATTACATGTCATGAGCAGTACTGCTTTGCTTTTTAATCCACCAGGGTGGGTTTATTGAACGTATATACCTCGTCCTCATCTACTCCGCAAACTGTGACTAATGTGAACAGACAGTATTTGTGCTTTTTTTGTAAATGCTACATTAAAGTTTTTTAATGTGTGCTCGTAGTCTCCAACAATTCAAAGTCTATAAGGACTAGTGAAACCTTTGGACAAGATTTATTTTCACTCAGGTCTACACAGACAGTTCACTAAAATGTGCTCAAGCATCACCACGGCCACGTTCTAACTGACACGCTTTCTCTCCCCCTCACTGCCTATCTGATATTACAGGAAACTGTAATCATTTCACAATAGCCACCACCAGTGGAACTTTCTGGCAGTTACACCCCGAGATCTGTTAAAGAATGTATGAAAACCAATGCTCTCGGACATAAAGCTTGAAGTTGGTTTTTGTCACTCAGAATATGTGGCGACAAATAAAGCAATCAAAGGTGGTCATAGCAACTGAAAAATGTACACAAGCATTCTTCAAAAACACATATATATGCACACGATGGACACCAGTTTTTTCGACTACAGTGTCATACCATGCTATTTTGCCCCGATAAATGCCTAAGCATTACGGGCGGAGTGGGGGGATGGAAATGGGGTCGTCGCGCCGCGGAGGGGATGGGGGGAGGCGAGAGGGGTTTAAGGGGAAAAAAAATAATAAAAGTAAAACTTACCGTCCCGAGACTCCTGACTCCCGCCATCCTCCCTCCCCTCTGCGTTGTGATTGGTGAGGCAGCGCCCCACCCGGGTCATTTTCTCTATGTCTAGAGAACAGGGAGAGTGGGCGGTGTTGCTCAGGGGCAGGGGGAGTTGCTTGTCCACTGTTGTTCATACTGACTGTTTGGGCGGCCTCAGGCTGCCCAAACAGTCAGTATGAACAACAGTGAAGGCAGAAACAAACTGTTTTGGGCTTTTCTCATGCTACTCTGTACCAAATTCGCCCCCTCTGTACCACTGCTTTAAAGGGAAGACAATCTCAAGTACCGAGAAATTGGACTTCTTTAATTTGAAAGGGAGAGTGCTGGCACTCCTCAGCAGGAACGCAGCACTCTTATTCGGGGAGTACTGCCACTAATCAGTAATACATAGATTCTCTGAGACAGTGATAACCTGGCCTTTTATATTTCCATTTCAAGCACTGGGTTAAGAATGATCTGTCTGTATGCAGATTTCAAATGTCCGTCTTCATTGCAGATACCCACATAACCAATAGTTGTCCGTTCTTTATTACTATGCCCCTTCCTTAATTTTACTGTCCGTCCTCTTTTTCGACACTTACATAGCAAATAGACGCCCCTTTAAATATGGCGCCGATCAACACTCGCCATTTTCCGACACAAAACGCCGGTTACCATCTATCGTGAGACGTCGGGAGGGCCAGACGGTTTTAGATACTCCATCCTCATCAGGTAAGTTAGATCCAACAGTCATGTGGAAAACTCGTTATTTCGCGATACGAGTTATTAGGTTTCATTTACTTTCACTAGCCACCGTGACAGTCAGACCTGTATGGAAGTTTATTCATCTTTCATCTGGCCAGTTAGACTATTAAGGCTGCGCCTAGTAAGTAACGATTAGTCAAATGATTAGAAGAGGGTTGGTTAGACATTCTACAATATATTATATATTGGGAACCATGGAATTAGAAGGGCATTTATCATTTATTGGTTGAATGTACATCGTTTGGCGTCAATGACTGAATATTATCGATAGTCCCATGAAACTAATTGTGTAGTTAAATATCTTCAGGCTTTTATTGGTAGCTTGTCGGCCTTCATTATTGGCCTACTGCTGTAGAAGCGAAGAGATATATTCTTATGATTATATGAAACTATCATTGCAATATCTGACAGAGGACTTATTACATGTTCCAATAACCTCTGATGTTTTGAGACAATATGTCAACTCAGATTACTACACCACCCTAGTGCTGTAATGATAGAGTAATCACTGGTCCATTTTGCCCAATCATACTAATATAATGCTAAATGAAACAGTCGTTAAATATAGAAATACCTCTACATCTACTTTTATTCGCTTTTTCAGAATTATCGCAACACTCCTACGCGGGGATCGATCTGGCCCTAACATACTTCTAGATGCTCATAACATGAGGTATTTACCGTCCATTACAATACACTGCTCTTGTTTCCTGATAAGATAGCCAGGAAAAGATTCTTATATATGATGCCCTTTATACCCTAGAGCCAGTATCTACAGCGCCAATATCCTTGAAGCTATTTAATATCAGCTCCAGATACATATTCAATTCCAGCATCAACTTAATTTTCTACGTCGCTATCAACTATATTAAAGGTATACTGGCTTTTTATACCATTATAGCTATCGGTAGGATTATATCATAATATCATAGATAAATCCACAAGGCCATCTCTTTACTGTTTTAGGAGACCATATTTTCATCATATAAACTTTGAATCTGCACTTTTTCTACAACGACGTTGGGTAAGCCAGTCAAGTATTATTACAGAACCATCACTGTATGATATATGTGACCCTTGTTTTCTATCAGTTGCAATTTATGTAAACTGACAGAATGTTTTCATATATGTCATATCAGCAGAGAGCATCGTATCCATCTTTTACATAGATTCTATCTTTACGTATAGGTCTACAAGATTGAAGAATTATATATTTAGGATTTTCGATTAGCTCCTCTATTCACCTCGAGCTGTTTTAGTAAGTACCTAGATATATCCATTTTTCATATAATGCTGTATGAAGTATACCTTATTAGCCTTAGAACGTGATGGTGATTATGTGCCCTAAATCTCATGAGGTGCCATCATTACTTATTAGTACCCAACTATCTGTTATTCATCATTCTGAACAATTAACGTTTGGTCATATTCCCTAATGTGTTACATAATGGTCTGAAATGCTCAATACTATACATTCTGGTTTTCTCCATAACACATAGAATGATCATTGTGAAGTAAATGTCTCTCATATTACGAGTCAGACCTATTAATTCTAAAATATGATGTATATTCATGTAATATCCTTTGGACGCAAGACCTCTCTGAAATACTGTGTCTTGCTCCCTTTTGTGGCAACTAGAACAAGAAAAAGTGTTCTTCTTTTTTGATGATGTAGGAATTCTCATTGTAATAGGTGACAACATACCAATTCTATGAAATGCTCAACATTGTGATGTGGTTTTTTATGAGACTGTGAAATGATAGGACATGTACAGTATAAACTGATATTTTAATTGTATATAATATAAAGATGAAATGAATATGTGTGTTTTTTTTGACAAATAAGTGTTAAGTCTAACTAGTTTAAATAGATGTGCCCACTATATATATATATTTTGTTGTATCGTATGTTTATAAGAGTGTCCTTTGTGTTTCAATTATAGAGTCAAAGACGGGTCACCTGATGAAGGCTTACGAGTCGAAACGCGCGTAGTGCATCTACCGCTTTGCCTGCATCATGTTTATTCATCTTCTTCTTTCTAATTTTATGTCAAGTTATATGTTTGTCTCTGCACCTTTGATAAAAAAACTCCAATTGATTTAGAAATGCATCAAAAGGCTTCTTAAAAATATTTATCAGCAATCTTCTACAAAATTCATTAAAAAAAAATATTTTTTATAAAATCAAACAAAAACAATAAATTTTGAATAAATGTATAAACTATGTGGTCAATGACACTTTGTGTATAGTGGGTTCCTATATTACTATTCCTAAATGTTTTGTGTGTACTAGTTATAGACCTTTTTCAAACTAGATTTTTTCCCTATGTATAACTAGCGTATTTCATATATAGGGGTCCCCTACTTCCTAAATCACTGCAGAGCAATCTGTGTCATTTTTTACTGGTTTGGGGATCACCACAATAGTGGTCTCTTCCATAGTCTGGGTAACTAGGCCCGTGTCGCTAAAAGAGCCTTTCAAGATAGGAAGCCAGTTTGTATGCATACATTTAAAAAAAAAAATCACCACAGAAGCGATTTTGCGCGAGCACCTCATTAACCTTCAGGGTAATAATCGCAGTTTTGATCTCTTCTTCTTTGATTAGAGTTCCCAATTCTTCGGCCTGTTGGTCCAAGTGGTAAGGGAATGTAAGATCCTCTAATGAATACCCTGCTTCACCTTAGAGTATGTTTTTTCTTAGAAAAGTTGAAAATAAGTCTGTTTACTTTGTACTTTTATAAGTTATGCTAACATTACTAGACTTCAGGCCTGTATTTATTTATTTATCTGTAGGTTTGTAAAGCGCTAGAATCGACTCTTGGAGGAGTATCTCAAAGCAAGCGACCGATTGAGAGCGGATGAACTATAGATCTAGGGACGGTGCTAAGTTTGAAACAAAAATGTTTTTAACAGTTTCCTAAATGCACAGTGATCCGTACAAAGCCTGAGGGAGGCAGGGAGTTTGTTCCAAAGGCAGGGGCCAAGGTAGGAAAGGGCCTTTCCATCCCGTCTTGCCCTTCTGATGGGGGGATTCGAAGAAAGGACTGATTGCTGGAGTGGAGGGCGCGTACTGGGTTATAGGGGACAAACTTCTCCGCCAGATACGTGGGGCCCAGGCCGTGTATACCCTTATGGACAGCAGGTTTTTCGAATTTGATCCGTTGATGGATCGGCAACCAATGGAGCTTTTCCAGCAAAGGGCATGATGGAGATCTAGGTGGAGCATTCAAAATTAACCTTGCGGCAGTATTTTGAACCACCTGGAGCCTGCTGAGTAAGCTGTCGTTTGCTGAGATCAATAGCCCATTACAATAGTCCAGGCGACTGAGCACCAGGGCCTGAACAAGGGTTTTTCCAGTAGGGTCCGGTAGTAAAGGAAACACTCTTCAGAGTAGTCCTATTACATGAAAACAGGACCTGGCTGTTTGATTTACGTGCTCTTTTAGAGAAAGACCTTGATCCAAACGGACACCCAGGTTTTCACCACCTGCTTAGGGCTAGGGACGGGGCCCAGATCTAAAGGCCACCAGTCCGGTGTCCACAACAGTGTCGCTTCCCCAAAGAGCATTACCTCTGTTTTTCCTACATTACACTGCAGGAAATTCGAGGCCATCCATTGTGATACAGCCCTCATGCCTTCTGAAAAGGACTGTTTAACCGCCTTGGTTAATGACTTAAATGGGAAGAGAAGCTGAGTGTCATCAGCGTACGACAATGGGATAAATCTGTATGATCTCATGAGGCTGACCGGGGGGGGGCTACGTAGATGTTGAAAAGTGTAAGGCTCAAACATGAGCCCTGTGGCAACCCCTTTGTAAGCTCTACGGGTGCGGATCGGTATGAACCCATACTGACACACTGTTTGCGGCCAGATAAAAAGCTCCTCATCTAGGACAGTGCCGAACCCCCTCTAGAACTTACCTTTATAACTTTGGCTTTAAGAGTATTAGCCAGGAGTTGATGAGCATTGCCCTCGTCTCATAGACTGTTGTCTTCAACATTAAGGGACCTCCTGTTGATTTGCAAGGTTCTAAGTTGACCCTTAATACGGAATAGTTCATTTAAATCTGACCTCACTCCTGTCCATGTGCCCCCCCCTCCTCGAACTCTTTCCATATTCACTTTTAGGCAAGTCTTTAGCAGGCCCCTCTCCATCTGCATGGCTCTGCCACGGCCATCAACCTACCCTATGACTGGTTTGTAAACATCCCATAAAAAGACAGGGGAAATCTCACAGTCATTTGCTGTACTGTATTCCTCGATGGCCTTTCAGATCTCTCCGCTGTTTACTCCGTTCTGTAGTATGTATTTGCCCAGTCTACAACATCTGTCCCTGCGAGGATCTGTGTCTTCAAACGAATCTTGAAGCTCCTGAAACATCCCACATATTTGCCCTCTATTACTATCACTTTCATGGATTTTAAGTCTTCTAATGCAGTATCAGACAAGGCTCCTTGAACCTCTGTCATCTTCTACTTTATTTCTTGCTCAATTCCATGCACATTGCCTGATAGACCCTACGGTTAATTTTCTATTGCTTTCACTGCCATGGACTCTGTTTTCCACTAGGTCAAATCTCAGCTCCCAAAGGAGACAAAAGCCCACCCTCGCCAGCGGCGACTGGTCCCACGGGGCAAATGACGGAGGGGCCCCCATCACCAAGGCCTTTCTAGAGTCCCTTTTCAATACCCTGAGAGAGGACTTTCAAACGCTAAAACAGGATCTGGCCGGGGAGCAACGCGAACTTCGCCGGGACCTGGATAGCTTGGGAGAGAGAGTAGCGTCGGTAGAGGAGGCGGACGCGAGACGGAGTGAAGAAGTAGAGTGCTTACAACAGGAGGTCATCCGTCTCCGGGAGCAACAGGTAGACCTCCAAGCCCACGCGGAAGATTTGGAGAACAGTTCTCGGCGGAACAACATTCGCGTCCGAGGGGTGCCATCAAAAGCGGAAGGGGCCCACATCACAGAGTACCAACAGGAGCTTTTCAGAGACGTCCTGGGGGAATCAGCGGACTTTGAAATTCGCATAGACAGGGCGCACAGAGTTGGCCTTCCGAAACACACGTCAGCCCCCCCCCGGACATCCTGGCTTTCCTCCCGGACTTCCCTCTAAAGTAACCCTTCCACTTTCGAGGCTGCCCGGTGGCCTTGTATCAAGATCTTTCTGCCATAACCCTGCAAAAACGGAAGGCATTCCGAGTGACTGCCACGTTCCTCCAGGACAACGGGGTCAACTACTCCTGGGGACATCCCTTTTGCCTCATCTTCAAATGGAAAGGTTCACTACACCAATTACGCTCCCTCAAGGACACATGCTCCCTGCTGGGAATAGACCCGGAAGGGGATAAGCAAGATGGCAGTACCTCTCCGCGACGCCAGCAGGATTAACTCAAGCACCACAACCAGGGCGAATGGCAGCACGTAGGGCGCCAGCGCTCCCCTAGATTAAACTTTAAACCGGACGCATCCACCATGGTCCAGGAGCAAGCAGCGGCCATACATGAAGTAGCCAAGGACACTGCAACGGCTCACTGATCACGCATGATTGCGGGATCCACATCCTTTGCCTCATGCCCGTGAGGGTATGGGGGATGGGCCGGGGGGCAGACTGGGTCACCACTGCCACACTACCCTCTACAAGACTTCCCACAGACCTGAATTGGTTACTGGACCTGGGACTATGGTTTGCTCTCTTTGGCTCTTAGTTGGGGCTGGGGAAGGAAGGGGGGGGAGAGGAAGGGGGAGGGGTCGGTGAGAGTGGGGGAGGGGGCTCAGGGGCAGGGGGTTTGGAGTTTTTGGAGTTGGGGTTGGGGGGGGGGGTCCTCATTGTCCAGTTATCCTTGAGTTCCTTGTCCAGTGCTCTGAATATGATTATGATGCTCAACTTAACAGGTTAACCCCGATGCCACAACCGACTCTCCATTGCTCATTCACACACATACCCTATACCCACTCGGGCCCGGAGATTAGCATGTCCCCTCATCAAGTGAATCATGCCACCCACAACTTTTAGGGTCCTGACTCTCAATGTGCGAGGCCTAAACAATCCCATTCGCCCTGCGCCCGATCCTGTCCCACCTAGAAAACGCCCAGGCAGACATTTGCTTACTGCAGGAGACCCACTTGCTGGCCCGTGACTGCCACAGGCTCCGCTAACGTACATTTCCAACTCAATTCTTCTCCTCTTGCACCACTAAGACAGCGGGGGTGGCGATATTGGTGGCACAACATTTCCGAGGAGAGGTCCTTCATAAGAGTGCTGAACTGAAAGGGAGACTGCTTGCATACCGCTTCGCGATAGGGGGCCTGACGTTTACGATTGGGTCTCTATATAGCCCTAATGAAGGCCAGGAACACTTCCTACACTCCGCCCTGACAGACATCACGGACACATCAGATAGGCATATTATACTAGGGGGAAACTCTCTACGCTGGTAGCCCATTAGACGCTCCGGCAATGGCCAAATATCTGGACTCGGTCACACTCCCCTCTCTTGAGCCCCCCCAAGCGGAACATCTTGAGAGAGATATCCGCATTGAAGAAGAGATTTCGGCCATCGCCAAACTCAAGCTGGGGAAGGCTCCAGGCCCGGACGGCTTTACAGCCCTTTATTACAAAACATTCTGCACTACACTAGCACCAATCCTTACACGTCTTTTTACCACCTTCTCGGACCCAGGCGCCATTCCGCCTGATCTTCTACGCGCATCCCTTACGGTCATCCCCAAACCGGGAAAGGACCAAACCAAGTGTGGTTCCTACAGGCTGATATCGCTGCTCAATGTGGACCTAAAATTATACACAGGAATACTAGTGGCCCGGCTAGCTCCCCACCTGCCGGGCCTTACAGACCCGACCAGGCGGGATTCATCACCGAGCGCCAGACGGTAGATAATACCAAAAGGGTCGTCCACCTTATAGACAAAGCCTCCTGTATACCTGGGGAGAGAATGCTGCTAGCGGTGGACGCCGAGAAGGCGTTCGACCGGGTCCACTGGCCCTATCTGGAACAGGTTCTGGCGAAGGTTGGCATCGGGGAGAAATTCCGCACCCTCATCTTTAATTGCTATAAATTCCCCTCAGCAGTAGTACGAGTCAATGGTTACAGCTCGGAGATTTTTAATATAGAGAGGGGTACGAGGCAGGGCTGCCCGTTGTCACCGCTATTATTCGCCCTCTACATGGAGCCTCTCGCTCAGAAAATTCGCCAGAATCGGGACGCAACAGGGATAAGATTTGAGGCTTTACACATACCATTAGTCTCTATGCAGATGATGTCCTGTTGTCCCTGGAGAACCCGCGGTCGGCCCTACCGGCTTGCCTGGCGGAGCTAGACACCTTTGCTAATGTGGCCGGGTTCAGGATGAATACGGACAAATCCATAGCCCTCGATCTGTCTCTGGACCCCTCCACACGGGCCCACTTACAACACCTCTTCTCTCTCCAATGGGCAACTGCCACAGTGCCATATCGGGGGATCCAGCTAGCCCCTACGCTTCCAGCTATGGTACAGACCAACTACACTATACTTAGAAAGAAGGTTCAAGAGGAACTGAGACGCTGGAAACACTTCCCCCCTCTTGGCTGGGCAGGATCGCAGCGGTCAAAATGACAATCCTTCCCCAGATCCTTTATCTCTTCCGGGCACTACCACTGCAACCGCCGCTAGGGTGGATCCAACAAATGCAAAAGGACCTCGCACACTTTATTTGGCAGGGCCGAAGGCCGAGAATGAAGAGGGCTCTAGCAATGCTGAGTCCAGAGGCAGGAGGACTAGGGATACCGAACCTGCTTAAATACTTCCAGGCGACTCAACTGCGCTACTTAGTGGAATGGAGCAAGTGGGAGTCGAAAGGCACTGGCTCTTTCCGGACCAGGCGATTGCGGGGCGCCCGCTCCAAGAGATACCCTTTCTTTGTAAAGCCCATCGACCTGCAAATCTCTACGCCTCATTTGTCACACGGGTCCCCTTGGTAGCGCGGGACGCCATTAACATCGATCACGACCTTACCACATTCCCTTCCCCACTCACCCCACTGGTCGACAATCCAGATTTCACTCCAGGCCGAGCAAGGGGCGCATTCACACACTGGAGGCACGCGGGATGTCGAGTTCTTCACCATGTCTACGGCCCGGACGAGGTCCTCCCTTTCTCGCTCTTAAAACAGGAATATAACCTCTCAGAGTCTGACCGGCTGCGTTACATGCAGGTCAGACACTGGGCACTCCAGCCACAGATACGAGAATCTGCGGATAGGAAACTTCGGCCTTATGAACGCTGGCTTCTCTCACGCACTTTGGACTCCAAGCTGATTTCAGACCTCTACAATTCCTACAGGCCTCCGCAATACACTTCTATAACCCAGGCAGGGAACGCTGGGAACCCGAATTAGGCAGGACATTGAGTCACAAGGAATGGGACCAAATCTCGTATAGGGCGCGCCACTCTGCAGATCATACGGGACTAACAGAAACACTCACTAAGGTTTCCACATACTGGTACTACACCCCAGAACGGTTGCATGAGATGGATCGCAGCAGAGATAAGCACTGTTGGCGGGGTTGCGGACACACAGGCACCTTGTTGCATCTCTTATGGGACTGCCCACTTCTCCAGGATTACTGGAAGCAGGTGATAGACGACATTGACACTCACTTTCAAACAGAACTGCCCCGCTTCCCTGCCTATGCTTTGTTAGGGCTCCCTAACCCGTTGACCTATCCCTTGCGCTCGCGTAGGGGGCGCCAGATGTCCATCGCCCTGGGTTCAGCTGTCCAGAACATTCTTACATACTGGCGGACAGCTACAGTCCCCTCCACTACAGGTTGGTTGCATAAGTTGTGGTGTGTGTTGGGGATGGAGAAACTCTTGCTCACCCTGGCGGGAGACATAGACCAGTTTGACGATCTCTGGCAACCGTTTCATTCTCTATTAGTCACTGAATTTAGGGAGCTCACCTGCCCGAGATACCTTCGCCTGTTGCGGCTTACAGAGCCCAAAAAAGCAGACTCCTAAGGAGGTACGGATGAAAGGTCACTCACGAGCGGGTGTGTGGGAACTACGGACTGGAGAATATGAGCACTGGACGGGGGGGCGTGGGATGTTGGCGGGGGGAGGAAGGGGGTAGGAGGGAGGGCTTTCTTTTTGGGAATAATTGCTGCACGTATGGTATTTGCATGCCTTTACTGGTCAAGTTGGCCATTGAATGTTGTGTCCACCCCCCCTGGGGTTGTACTTAGCTTCTATTTGCTTCCTGTCGCTATTGAACCGCATAATCTGTGCAATGTATGTTTTGTCACGACTGTGTTTTTCTCTCAATAAAAAGATTTAAACCTAAAAACGTTGCTGAAATCACCTGGTCTCAAATGAGATCTCAGAACCTCTTTCGAACTCCGAGCCGATGTGGAACGAGAAGACCAACCTGGCACAATCACTTAAAGACTCATTCCATGTGATGTTCATCAAGATCTCAGTTAGATATAATTTCTCCCTGAAGCATTTTAAGTTTTTATTGACAGACTTTCAGGTCGTTCAGAAAACTCAGCAGCAAACATAACATATTTTCTGTACCATGTATATGTTAAAGTGCATTTGTGAGCTTTATTTCCGTTAAAAAGATTTCTTCAGTCAGTGAAGTATGTGCTCAGTCACGACCTGCGCTTGAATGAATAGTTGAAAAATTACCACTAAGTTCCAATTTTTGTTCTCACCAGAAAGCATGCCGTTAGTTGTTTTCGTTATCAGTCTCATTTTCAATCTTTCGATGGCTTAGCTCCTGTAGGCTGCCCTTACTTTCTTGTGTTAGCTCTTCCCTGAAGCATTGTTCATGTACATGTGTTACGCCTTCATCTTTGTTCTTCCTCATCTGTTTTGCAACTCGCTATGGTTTTTTCATTTTATAAGTGTTTCAGTCTTATTCCTGGAAGTGCAATGTAATTTCCTCCTTTTAATACAGGCACACAGCTTCTTAGTTATACTTCTTTCACCATATCTGCGATCTCTATTGATGCTTTAGTTACTTACACCTACAACTATTCTACTCTTTGCCACTCTACTCTATGCTACTCCATTTCACTCTATGGTACGCCACTCCACTCAGTGCCGCTCTCCACCAACCTGCTCCTCACCACTTTGCTCCATGCCACTCCACACAATGCCCCTCTAAAGCACTCCACCCTATGCCACCCTACTACATTCTACACCACTGCAATGCCACTCTACACAATGCCACTGTACGGTACTCCACTGCACGTCACTCTACTCTACACCCCTTCACCCTACATCACTCTAATTTATCCCACTCTACTCTATGCCATGCCACTTTACCCTACTTTACGCCAATAACTTTCAGCCATGCTGAACGGCAGCCACGCTGCTGTACAACATAGCAAAAAGACACTGGCACAGCCTACAGCTCTCACATAAGTACGACGTATTGGCTTTGCCTGTTGATATCAAGTCCACGTCAGTACCCGCAAAATCCACTGACAAGACTCTTAGCCTTCCCATGTTCTTGCTTGATTCTTCCTCGCTGCTTTTTGAAGGGGGGAAGTGAAGCATTTTTGTTGTACAACAGCCTCATGCATCAGAAGCCTAGACAATACAGGCAGCAATCCTCCATCATTTTCAACGAGATTTATCTGTAACTTTTTTTTTAAACAACTTTACTGAAATTGTTATGTAACATACTTTTCACATTCAGGGCAGTCCAGAGACTGTTTCCCACTCCACATATCGAGTATGCATAACAAAAAAATTATACAAGGTTACAGTCATTAAATTGAAATGATGATCGAGTGAAGAATTAGCTGTAACTTGCTTTATCACAGAATTTGCAAATGGAGAACAACAAAAGGTATTTCAATCTTAGAGTTTCAACAAAGGAACCATTTTCATCACATTTTAACCCATGGGTGGCTCTTTAGAAGAGCGCACCTGCCGAAGCACTGACAATTGAGAAACCTTTCAGGAAATTGTAAAAAGCACTGAACGCCTAGACTGTTACTTTCTAGTGTGTCAAAGAAACCACTATGCAATCCAAACACCAGAATCCCCAAAGCAAGGCAAAACAGGTCAGGTAAAACAAGTCGGGCATAACTGGGACTTGGCAAGAATCCTAATCTTCAGGCTTTTAAAAGCCCTCCAAACCTAGACTACTACTGCTGAACGCATACCTACCAGAGTTTAAGGGGAAAATGGTGCCAAACACCGGGACCCAGGTCTATTTTCCTCTGTTTCTGACAAAGAGCCAAGCTACAGTTTTGCATGTATATTCCTATCCCTCCTGCAGCAAGCACAGGAGAAGCAGGAGTTGGCACAGTTGTCTATCTAACTTAAGAAACCACAGTCAATGAAGAATTAATGTTTAGGTGGGGGGGGGGAAGGGGGGGGGGGGGGGGTCTCATTCACCGGTATATGGAATCCACAAATGTAAAGTGTGTTAAGCCTTAAAAAAAGCTAAACTGGCCTCAAGTGAAAGTCAGAAACATAACAAGCAGAAACCATATTATGTCTTATCACACATCCTAAATGACTACTTACGAAAAAAATCCTAAAGGCATGACCCACTACAAACAGGAGTAAAGAGTAAAGAGGGTTTACCATTCTTCACCAGGCAGTAAAGGAATTCAGATGTAGCCGGTACAAGTAGCCTGATATAGGATGACATTTACAAAGAGCGTAACCCAGCACTTGTGGAAATAGATCACAACTTGAACGTACCACAGAGAAGGCATCCATGAACTCAATTTTGTCCATTCTACAAATTACTTCTTTGTTACAAACATCCTCAAAGGTCTGATAAATTGGGGGCACTCCTTCTCCCTGCCTGAATCCCTTATTGTGAGCAAACTACCACAGGCGTTTGCTGTAAGGGGGGAATGTAGGTCGATTAACACTTCAATGTGGAGTTCAACAGCAGAAAGGCAGGCACCAGGAGAAGAGCACACGCGTCATTACATATTCTTGGACACAGCCAATTTCGCTTTTGCCTAAAATGACCTTTTAAAGTACTTTCCATTCCGAGCAGGCCTTTTGTTTTCATCCTTTTAACTTAACGTGTTTTGTACAGATTCTCTGCCTCTAATGAGACATCAATTTAATTACAGAGTGTTTGAAATGTAATTGATGTAACTTAGCCGTTTTCTGCACAGTCTGCCACCCATGATGATTTATGTTTAAGGATTTTCACGCGTACAGAATCTCCTTCATAACGTGATCTTGATTGAATTGCTGATTTAATTTATAATTAAACAATTTACAGGAGTTCCTAATTTAGAATATCTGATTCCTTTCTCCACACATGCGTTTCTTCTTTTTCATCTTCTGATTAGTACCCCGCCTGTTATCTCCGAATGTTGCTTCCTTCCTATCAGAACAATATTAGCTGCTAAATTTATCTTACACATCTCATTCGGACTAATCGCGCAATCTTGGCTATTATCGCCCCGCTTAAACTTGCTAACAATTTACTTTTTGACAAGTTCATTTATCTTATTTTTTCGCTGCTTGCACACCATCCAATCCATCCTTCCTCGCCCGATCACCCTAAAAGCATAGGACTGGGGTTTTAGTTGTAACCCTCTATTAATCAACAATCTCTAAACAGCAGTGTGGTCAAAAGAGTGAAATCTTGACCTACATTTAGAGAGTAATTTAGGGGTGAAGGTCAGATAGCTTCACCCAGCTATCCCATATAACCGTCTCTTTTGTATAAAAAGTCAATCAATGTTTTTTTTCCAACTTTAAAAAAACAGTGATGTATGTTTTATGTTGGATATCCGCGTTAAGCTGTTCTTCATTGTTAATTTGTGAGGTTATTAAAGGTTGTTTCTGTACGTAGAAAAATCCTATGCAAAAATTCAAGTGCTACATGAAATCTGTTAAATTCCATAGCAAAAAGTAACATGCAGTTCATCTAATTGCAATTACCCGGGGGCTTAATTTATTAAACATACTTACATAAGATTAAAAATATGCCAAGGAAACTGCAGACAAGAGCACTCACTGTAGGTGCATTAACAAACTGTACAAAATATATCCAATAACAAACAGCCTGGAGCAAGGACTCGTGAATAATTGTATTGTATTGTAATTGCATTTATATAGCGCTTACTACCCCTGACGAGGCGTCGAAGCGCTTTTTCGGCAGGTAGCACGCTACTCTGGGACCCACAGAGGATTAGTGTTGAATTAGTATAGTGAAACATGCAAGTACATTTTAAGTGGTGGATAGGTTAGTCAGTTATTTGGATTTGGAATGATAGCAGAAGGATAGAGGAGGAAAAAAAGGTTTGTATTTATATAGCGCTGGTTACCCCTGATGGGGTGTTGAAACATGCTATTCAGGAAGCCCATAAAGGATCAGCTATGAATTAATATGGTGAAATATCAAAGTAATATCAGTGGTGGATATTAGTCAGTTATTTGGAGTGAGAAGGATAGCAGAGGAATAAAAGGGGAGGAAAGGTTTGCATTCATATAGCACTTGTTACCCCTGAAGTATGTTGAAGCGCTTTTCTGGCGAGTAGCATGCCACTCCGGAACTCAAAGGATTAGTGTTGAAAATTAGTATAGTAAAATATGAAGAAATTTGAGTAGTGGATACGTTATTCAGTTATTTGGGTAGAGAAGGGTAGGTGGCGGGATAGTGAAGGGAAAGAGGTTTGTATTTATATAGAGCTTGCTACGCCTGATGAGGATTTAAAGCGCAAGTAGCAAGCTACTCTGAAACCCATCAGGATTAGTGTTGGATTAGTATGGTGAAACATGAAAGTAATTTTAGTGGTGGAAATGTAAGTCAGTTATTTGGATTGAGAAGGGTTGGGGAGGGGTAGAAAATAGGGAAGAGTTTAGAAAGGTTTGTTTTGGGAGATCGGTATAGTAAGAGGTGTAAGATGATGCAAGGAGGGGTAGAGAAGGAAAGAGTCTGGAAAGGGTTATTTTGGGGATCATAGTAGTGGTATGGGGTTTGGGGTTAAATGAGAGAGTGGATGTAGAGGATATATTGAGCGAAGTATAGTCTGAAAAATAGGGATGTGCATTGGTAATGCTAAATTAGAAAAAAGTGATAAATATATAGAACCATGAGTACATTGAACGTATATATATGCATAATGGAGGTATGTGTATTGGGCAGCATTGCTGGCCCTGGTCAGTCTCGAACAGGCTCAAACAGGCAACTGCCCTTGTCCTCTTCGCCCTTAACAGGCTCAAACAGGCAACTGCCCTTGTCCTCTCCGCCCTTCACAGGCTCAAACAGGGAACTGCCCTTCTCTCCACCCTTAGCTGAGACGCCCTAAGCCTGGCCTTTTATAGCCCTAGTAATCAGGTGACCCCGTCAGCCAATGGGAACCCTAGCCGTAACACTATCCCATCACAACACTAGCCATTAAAATCTAGAACCAATAGGAGACCAGGACCTTACAGCCAATCATAGCCCTAGTCCAAGCACCCAATCAGTTCAAAAATCCTAATCTCTACATACAACAGAGGCCCTAGCCCTACCAGTAGTCCCACCCCAAGTCCAAGCAACCAATGGCACAGGAAGCCCTTGTTCCTACTTCCAATAGAAAGCCTATTAGTCCCACAACCAGTCTAGCAACCAATCACACCAGAAGCCCTAATCGCTACCTCCTCGCTGGGGAACCCCTTCCTCTGAATGGTGTTGATCTGTGCGCCCAGGATGATCTTCACCTGTTCTGGTTCCATTGAGGATTTCCCCCAGTGAATTAAGAATCCCAGTCTGTCAGTGTCTGTGTGACCCGCTGTGCATGTAGTTGGCATTGTTTGTAGGAACTTGCCTTTATCAGCCAGTTGTCGAGGTAGAGGTATACATGAATCCCCTCCCTCCGTAGATGCGCCGCTATAGCTGCAAGGTATTTTGTGAAGACCCTTGGTGCGGATTTTAGTACGAAGGCCAGAGCTGTGAACTGGTAGTGTGCTTTGTCGATGGCAAATCTAAAACTCAGATGTTTTGTGGAGGCTGGTCTTCCTCTGCTCTCCACTTTACCCCCTCCCCCACAAACATTTTTACTGCAAATTAGCCCATCCCATACCTGGTTGCATAGGGCAGAGATGGTACTTTGTGTCTGCTGGAGGATGATGCCGGTTTACTCCAGAGTAAAGATGCAGAGGAACACCAGAATTTCCTCAAATTCTCTTAAGCAGCAACACCTGTGTTGCAAACTGGACTAATGCGGTTTGACTGGGCTTTGCTTACGGTGAACAGATTTCTAGCTTTGGACTTTTAATTTCCAAAGATCAATAAATCTTACCAGTTACAAAAAGTAAATGTACAGCACAATGTCTGCTCAGTGGACAGATCCGTTTCAGAGCAATAGATGTTATAATCCTCATCCTATGCTTAAAATCTTTGATAGAAAAACAGACATATAAGGTGAGCAGATTTGGAGTGTTGGTGTGGTAGAACATGCCACATAAAGGTGCAGCTCTCCACCTAAACCTTGTGAACTACCCATGGTTCCCTGTTTTTTTGGGTTTTTTTTGCATAATTTGTTTGCTACTGTAAGCCAGACAGGGTATTGTGATTACTTAAACTGGTTGCTTTCATTAATAACCAGCAGGCTTGGGAGGTATTTACTAATCCAAAGTCATAATTCTATGCCTGGACCAGTAAAAGATTATCGTTAAATTTCAGCTTGGTGTGGATGGCACTTGCTAATTCTATGCATAAATCTTTGCTAGAAAAACAATGTCGCTGGTGTAGTGCTCCATACAAAGGAGCTGCTTTCTGCTCTAAAATTTGGGAACCACCCAGTGTTCCTTACTTCATTTTTTGCTCACATACATATATACACATGTACACATACATATACTGAAATGGGGTGAATTTGATAGCTCTGCATTTACCAAATAAATTTACTGTGCTCGCGTTTTGCTTCCCTGGACTGGACTAGGAGACTTGCTTTACGATATTAAACCCGTGTTCCACACCCATCAAACGAGCCACCGCTGGAGTTCTGGACTTTTTGGTTCCGTCCAGAGGTGTCAGGGAACAACACCCAAAGACCCCGGAGTTCCACCTGCCTTGGTGCGCAAATGAACAGAAACACGGGCTTCTCGAAGGTGGCGTCAAAGACCAAAGGTTTATTACTGCAGGGACACAGAAATCACAGAATCTACACACGGGCAGAATCTAGGAGACTGTTCGATTTATACATTGAGGGTTGCTCCTTATATACCAAAAATTGTGCTTCAGGCAAATATTTCACATGTCAGTACATTCCCAAACCTTTGTGTCTTAAACAATAAATATTTGGCGTTACACAGGAACTGTCGATAATATCTGATGCCAAACATCACGAAGAGGGGTTCCCACTAGTCCATCACAATCCCTTGTCAATATTGCATTCAAGAGCCGGACCGCCTCATCGTAAAGTTCGTTACCTCCCCCTAATAAAGGCCCAGAAGGAAAGGAGCAGAGCCAGGTGCAGAAGATAGGAAAGCGGGATAAGAGATGTTTGTGGGTTGTAAATGGGCAAGGCTACCGGCTTCGGCCGCCTAATCATGATCGGGACAATGGACACGAGAACCAGTTCAGGTGGGCTGGCCTCGGGCAGAGGAGGCAGCCTTTGTCGAGTCATGCAGCTTCAGCGTGATCTGGTTTAAGGTGTACGTGTCATGTAAGAGGTGAATCTCCGGCTAAGGCTACGTGTCCTTAATCAAAATGGAGTGATCAGAGGCTATTGCATATGTGAGGGCAAGGAAACACAAAATGGCGGATGATCTAAGATGGATGCCATGGGTAGATCAGAAATGTGTTCATAACAAGAGTGCTCTTGCTCGTATCGTAGCGAAAACACCAGGATATGCTAAATGGATCATTTGCGGTTCGCTGATACTAGTATTATGTATTTCCGACAAACTTGAAAACACGGGTTCAAATTGTCACGGAACCTCAGACCCTCCTTTTGCCCTTACATAGGCAATTACTCAGTCTATATCAGAGTCTAGTTCTATACTCATCAGGTCAGTGACATGTTGTTGTACCATCATCCTTTCTCGTGCCTTTTCTCCAAACGCAGGTGGTTTCCTAAAACAGGTTGCAGCACAAAGGCTACACAGGGCTGGACCACACTGGATAATCAGGCAGCATGAGAAGAGGAATACTAAGATGATACCAATGACCATTAGAACCTTCCATCCCCACGCTGAGATCAGAGTCCAAACCCACTCCATAAAGGACCAGTTTCCCTTGTCTACATGTATAGAGTCGGAAATCTTGTGTAGCTTAGAGATCGCCTCATAGACTGTTGGAGCATTATTAGGAATAAAGACACAGCAGCTCGATTGGATCATTCTGCATACCCCACCTCGGTCTGCAAGGATAACGTCTAAAACCATACGGTTTTGCAACGTCATGAGTCTATCCGCCTGAAGCTCAGCCGTCAGGTTGCTAAGGGCACCAGTAGTTTCGGTAATAGTAGATTCAACTACCCGTGTTAGCTGACGTATGTTTCTACTATTGGCCATAGGCCCCCAAAACGGAAGGAAGCCTTTGAAAAAGTCTCCAGCTTCCTGACCAGCAGTATCTTCTTTGCTGAAGACACCTCTCGCTACTCTTGTTCTGTGGTAATCAGATGAAGCAGTGTATGTTGGAGGCAACAATCGAGCAATATAGCATGAACCTGAAAAGTCTGCAGGCAACCATGTATAAGCTCGGTCTTGACAAATGAAATAGGTACCCCTAGCAGTGAGGAAGGCAGGGGAAGAGTTAGCCGGAAACACATAAGTCTCAACGCACTCACTCCTCCCTAGCTGAGCTCTCGAATTTCTCCCATTACCTTGCAAACAGACCTGACCTCGGTGAGGTACGACCCAGATTGGAGTTGAGCTTTTACGCTTGCTTTCTCCTAAACTAAGGCGATACTCTGAAGTATTCCAACTCAAATACACTCGTAGTTCGTCTCTAGGGTATGATGGAGTATTATTGACATCCTTGATCATGTCAATAATTCCCTGGACTAAAGCTTTGTTGGCAGAGTTATATTTAGTGGAACGTGGTGGACGTGGAGGATAGGTCTCAAGGGCATAAGCAAAGATGGTTTGAAGGGCCTGAAATGATCCATTGTAGCTGAAAGGCAAAACCAGATAGGGAATACCTTTATCCATAGTGTGGGGTATCAAGCCACACACCCAGCAGTCTGTAGTGTTAACTACCAGTTGGTGTTGGTGCAAGAGCTGTACAAAAGTGTTGTTAATGAACTCTGTACGTCGGGCTTGCTCATGTTCAGGAAACGAGTGAAAAGAGTGTATAGAAGAAACAGTAGAAGTAACAGGATCAAGGGGAGGTACTGTAGTAACTGGCACAAAAATCAGATTTATACTAAAGGCTATTCCACCCATCAATGTTGCTAAAATAATCAAAAATGTAACGGCACATTGCATCAAAAAGCATTTGCTACGAAGAATTTTGTACAGTCTGTTTCTGCGAACATAAATCACATTTTCTCGTTGCAGCGCAGGAAGCTCCATCTTCTACAATCCGCTCGCGACCACTGATGATGTGTACGTAGATGAAAATGCCTCTGTCAGCCCTGGGAGTTCCCAAAACCAACAGAAAGATCGACCTTGTGTCAGACCCCTGCAAATTCAAACTAGGCACACAGCCACGACCCTACGGCTACCCAGACGGCAAGGCAATTTAAAAACAATAAACAATAGCAAACTTCCTGGCTGAAAAGCAAAAGTTCAGTATATATATATATATATCAAAATTACAATATGCAGTTGCCTGCTTTATTAGTCCTTTTTATGGCTTCTAAGGTTGTATCTCTTCTTCGCTGGTACTGTTTGATCGGAAAATAGTGTATCACTAGCAGCTGTTGCAGAGTTTAAGTTCGCAGATAACAAAGTTTCTTCTGATGCTGAAGACAAATGTTCAATGTTCGAAGGAGTTTTCTCAGGAGGAGAGTCAGGTTTCAAAGTGTCAGTAATCAAATCGGCATCACTGAAAGGGATAAATTTCGGGATGATTTCAGATTCGGAGGCACCAATTCCCTTCTTCACCCAGTCGTCGAAAGGCAGCGGCAATGGAACACGCTTTACGTGAGAAGCGTGAATCCAGTTCTTGCGGCCAGCAACACGTACGGCTGTCCTCGTTGTCAGCAGGACCTGGAAGGGACCGATGTAGCGAGGCTGAAGATTCTTTGTCCTCGCGAAGTTTTTGACCATCACTTGGTCGCCGGGTTTCAGTTGATGCCCTGGACTCTCCGGAGGTTTTGGTAGTGCATCAAAAACCTGTTGATGAATAAGACTCAATTTAGCAGTCAAGTCGTAAAGGTAGTCTATCAACATAGGATATTCAATAGAGCAAAATTTTTTTGGCCTTGGCACACCCCAGATATTTGCCGGGCGGCCAAACACAATCTCGTATGGAGAAAGCCCTATTCTAGAATGCACTGTTGCTCTCGTTGATAACAAGGCCAAAGGAAGTGCGTCTGGCCAAGCCAAACCTGTGGATGCTTGTATTTTGGCTATCTTCAGCTTGAGGGTGCCATTATAACCCTCCACTAGACCAGCTGACTGGGGATGGTTCGCACTATGAAATTTTTGTTTCAAACCTAGGCCTGCACATACACTCTGCATAACTTTCCCTACAAACTCACTTCCGTTATCTGACCATACAATCCGTGGCATACCGAATCTAGGGAAATATTCTTTGAGAAGAATTTTGGCAGTTGATAAGGCGGTATTGTCCTTCAGTGGGTATGCTTCTATCCACCTGGAAAAAGCACAAACCACCACCAGGACGTATTTCAAGTTATTACAGCGTTCCATGTGAATGAAATCTAACTGAATCACTTCAAAGGGACAGGAAGGAGGAGCGAAATGACCAGCTGGAGTTGGAGTTCCCTTGCCAGGGTTATGCATCAAGCACACCATACAATTTTTCACCACTCTCTCTGCACACTTACTGATCCCATCATTCTTCCAGACCGGAGCCAACATCTTACAGATACCTTTAGAACTTATATGCGCTACTCCGTGCGCCATTGTCACTACTGCAAGCACATACGCATCCGGCAACATCCAACGTTGTTGCTCTGTCAAATCAATCCAACATCCATTCGAATCCAACTTGCCCGTACTTTCTCTCCATACACGTTTCTCTTCCTCAGTCGCTTCTCTCTGAATCTCCTTCACACTTTCCATTGTGTCTTCACACACCCCAGACTCAGCGATCCATCTTGCAGACGTTGCAACATACATTCTGCTCATCACATCTCTAGCTGTCTGTTTAGCAATTTCATCAGCAAAAGCATTCCCACGTCCAATATCATCCGTGATTGCTTTATGAGCACTGCACTTTACAATTGCAACTTCAGTTGGCAAGGCTAGAGATTCCAACAAGTCGTTAACTAGCTGACCATGCTGGATCTTAGTCCCATGGGACGTAATGAAACCTCTTTCTCTCCACAACCGGCCAAAACTATGGGCCACGCCAAATGCGTACTGACTATCTGTGAACACATTCACTCTCTTTCCCTCAGCTAAAACACATGCTCTCGTTAGAGCTATTAATTCTGCAGCTTGGGCAGAATTCTGACTCACTCTTGCAGTCTCCACAATCGTCTTCAAAGTTGTCACCGCATAAGCAGCAGTCACATCACCATTCTCCAATTTAAAACATGACCCGTCCACATATAGCGTACCATCCGGATCGGGTAACGGAGTATCTTTAAGGTCAATGCGTCCTTTTGTCTCTTCCTCCGTTTTAAAATAGCAGTCATGTGGCTCAGAATCACTCGACTCTTGATCAGTCGGCAACAGCGTTGCTGGATTCAATACATTACATCTTTTGATCTGAATATGACTCGCTAGTAGTGTCAGTTCGTAACCAGATAATCTCGCACTGGTAAGGTGTTGTGTCTTCGTTCGGTTCATGAGTGTATCCACTGCATGAGGAACCATGACCACTAGCATATTGTTCATCACCAAACCAGCAGATTGCCGAATGGAAGCCGCAGCTGCCGCTGTAGCCCTCAAACAACTAGGCAACGCTTTGGCTACCGGATCTAATGTTGATGAGAAATACGCACAAGGGCGTTGTTTATCACCAAACTTCTGTGTCAGGACACTCAACGCGCAACCTTCTCTCTCGTGAACGTAGAGCGTGAATGGTTTACTGTAATCAGGTGTACCCAATACAGGAGCTGAACACAAGGCTTTTCGTAATTCAGTAAAACTCTCTTGACATTCATCAGACCATGGCACCGGACTCGGAACATTTTTCCCAGTCAAAGCTACCAATGGTTTCGCTAAGAGAGAAAAATTTGGAATCCACTGCCTACAGTAGGAGGTAATACCTAAAAAGGCACGTACTTCTCTCTGTGTGCGTGGAACACTCATTTGCGTAATTGCTTTTATTCTCTCTGGGGTCAACTTCCTTCCCTCCTTTGACAAGAGATGACCTAGGTAGGTCACTTCTTGGCAGCAGTATTGCATCTTGGAAGGTGATACTTTGTGATTTAAATCAGACAAATGATGTAACAACGATACTGTAGCTGCTTTGCAAGTTTCCTTGTCATCAGCAGCCACTAAAAGATCATCTACATACTGTACTAGTGCAGAACCTGGAGGAAGGACAAAAGAATCTAGCTGACTTTTTAATGCCTGACTGTAAATAGATGGACTCTCACAGTAGCCTTGTGGAGCGCGTTTAAATCTGAAGCTTCGACCTCCTAGACAGAAGCCAAAAATATCCCTGCTTTCCTCGGCTATCGGAATGCTGAAAAAGGCATTCTTCAAGTCGATGACCGAGAACCAATTGGCTGTAGCAGGAATCAATGTTAACAAGGCAGTAATGTCTGGAACCACAGGAAACTGTGGAACCACAATCTTATTGACTTCTCTAAGGTCTATGACAAACCTATATACTGGAGGCTTAGTAAGATCAGTTCGTTTCAGAATTGGCAATACAGGACTATTACAAACATTTCCTCGAGTTTCTTCAACCACACCTTTCTTAATCAAATCTTGCACAATCAATAAAAGTGCACGTTCTCCTTCACTTGATATTTTATATTGAGGAATTCTGGGAAATTTTACATTTGCTTTCAAAGTTACTACATACGGTGGTATTTCTAAAAGGCCTACATCATTAGGACCAGTCGCCCAAAGAGAATCAGGGAGTGAGCGCAGCTCTGGCGGGAGTGCGTCCATTGACAAATACATCGGAGAAGTGAGTCTTTTACCCAAAGTAAGCTGTACTCCTTCCGGAGAACAGTACAATGTCGCATATAGTCGTTTTAACAAATCTAAACCAAGCAGATTTTCATTACAACCTGTCGTCAAAATCAAGGGTGCTTTCAATTGGCATGGTCCAACAGAAATAGACAAAGGATTAGATATCGGGTTGTAAACAGGGGCGCCTGAAAAACCTACGGAAACATTTGTTGAGCCAGACAAAGGTGCGCCAGGGAGTTTCGCATGAATGATAGAACTTTTTGCGGCACCAGTATCCAACAGAAACGGTTCGACTACACCTGATGTTGCTACTGCGACATAAGGCCCACTCTGATCCACTGGAACTGATACTACTCCCTCTCTCTGTCCATGGCTGTCCTAGTACCCATTTTGCTGGAATCCCTCATCAACTTCACAATAATCCTCAACAAGATATTGCTGAGATCTATTCTGTTGAGCTGATTGTACGTTTCGTTGATCAAAGTGATTGGAGGGACGATCATTCGTTTGCGGAGGCATAGCACCTCGCCCTCGACCTCTAGTATTCTGCGCAAAACCACCACGACCTCTCTGGGCTGCTGCTGCATTATTCTGCGCTAGAATCGGACATTCATTCTTGTAGTGACCCTCTTTCTTACAGTACGCGCACTGATTCCACTGATATTGAGGCCGGGTTGAACTATAATCTGTCCTTTGATACGAATTCTGTTGCATATTAGTCTGATTCGTGCGAGGCGGATACGCCTGCTGTAAAAGAACTTTAGTCTTTAAATCTTTCGTTTTCTTCTCTGATTTTTCCTTTTCCTCTTTATCCCTATTTTCGTAGTACTGCGCAGTCGCAAGTATTTGCGCTGTTGTAGATACAGCCCACGCACTCTCTGAATCCTTTAATTTATTGCATAATTCAGGTAACAAATTATGCACAAATTTATCGACAAACAATCTCTGTCCTCCTTCAGTGCTCATATCCTGACCACTATGGTCTACAAAAGTCTCTTCGAACCTCGTGAAGAAGTCGGAGACACTTTCATCTTTCTTTTGCTTGCATGCGGACAATTTATCCCAATTAACACGTAACGCAGGCATCAGAGTCTTCATTAAGTCAATTATTCTACCTGGAAGATTAGCAATTAGGGGTTCGGGTTTTGCACCACCCGTTTGCTGACCATCTGCTGCAATGATAGCTGCCCAATCACCACCTAAAGCTGCTTGATGATCCTCTCTACGAATTTTAGCCCACACTGGTTGTGGAACTACATTGCCAAATAACATGTCAATGTCTGCCAAATTCATTATACAGGCTTCAACTGTCTGTGTCAATTCCTTGTAATATCCGGCCGGATTCTTACGCGGATCTGGTAAGGCCTGTTTCACTGCTAGCACTTCAGCTCGCTTCCATGGAATGTGTATCCACACTCGTTGGAACTGTGCTGGAACAGCTGCAATACCAGCATTATTATCAGCCGCCACTGCTTCGCGCCAAATTGGAGGAACCTCCCTCATAGGATATTGGCGACTTAGCTTCATTTTACCTTTCTCTAAATCTCTCGGCGAACGAAGAGATGGATCATTCCTAAAACTCAAAATAAGTTCCATCGCTTCTTGTATATTATCACCCACTATCATTCCTGCAGCAAACTCTTTTTGCACCTTAATTAAATCCTCCAAGTCTGATTCGACATCATCTTCCTCTATTTCCTCACGTAACAACGAGCACATCTCATCAAAGACGTATCGTTGCGTTGGTTCCTTCCACTGCATAAACGTATCTAATACATCTCTCGTATTATATCTTCTAACTTTCGTAATCCATCTGAGAGCCGTGGAATCTAAAACTCCCCGTTCTTCAGTACTTGGTAGCTGACTACGTCTCTGAACTGAATCAGAAGTAGGAGTCTTAATTAAGGATTTATATAAAGGAGACAGAATATTAGCAACAGAATCAGTTATTTTTCGACGTACAGAAAGTGGAGTTAACATACTCGCAGACGTAGAGAACACAGTAGAGGTAGGAACAGATTGCGAAGCAGTAGGAGTATCGATGAAAATAGTTTGTGAAGTAGTAGGTGTAAGCGGGACAGATACAGGTATAGAAGTCGGCAACCCAGGAAGAGGAGGAGCCGTAGGAACATTCACATTAACCACAGGAGGTACAGGAACTAGATTCTGAGGAACAAGAACACCAGGTTGTCCAGCAACCGGCAGTTGAACATTCGGTACAAGTTGGGCCGCAGCACCTTGTGCATACGGTGGAGGTGAACGTAACAGATAAGACAACAGAGGATCGTTTTCGGGATCCTCCAGTATCTTAGCTGTTTTCGATGGCAAGGCAGGGTAGCACTTGTCAATCGCTAAATTATGCTCTCTAATTGCTATGTCTATAGCCTTTTCGCACTCATTATTTTGCAGTTGTTTAGTTGCTTGCTCTAGAGTTAACTCTTCTTGCTCTTTTTGTTCTTTCTTCAACCTTTTCATTTCTCTCTGTTTAGATTCCTTTCGCCAGTAACGGAAAGAATCAAACATTGCCGGCCGGGCTTTCTTACTAAACAGTTTCGCTTCTAAATTATCAAGGATCTCGGGCTCAAAACTACCATGTAGTGGCCAACTAAGGACACCATCCTTCTTACAATAACGGACCCACACCTCGTTATAGGATATAGGACCCACTCCAAATTTGCAATATAGGTCATAAAGGGGAGTCCCAATCGGAGGAACCAAACAAGAATCCTCCAATCGTGAGTCACTGTTGCAACTAAAACAAGACAACATTTTCCGACTTACCATTTTCAGTCTGGAATACAAAACAAACAAAACACGAAACAGATATGTGCACTTGAACCAAGAACTTAGGCCTACCAAAACCAAACCAATGTATCGATACCCAAACTGAACCAAATAGATTATCGTAACCAGAACAACTAGTGATAATCTTACGAAACCAAACCAAACCAAGAACCGATCAAGGATTTTTAACAATCCTCACAAAGTAACCAGCTAGCTATCACTAAATACTTAACTGAGGCACTGAAGACGTCACCAAGGAGAAACCCGTCACGTTTCGCTGTACTAAGGCTGCACCTCGGGTCCAAGACAGGGCGACGGTCAAGGCAACGGCCCACTGCAGCCGTCCTGAACGGGAACCCTCGTGGAAGAGAACTTCAGGGCCACTTTTGCGATATGCCGGGATCGATGAAGTGGGGCGCCTCCCTCAGGAATCTTCACACGAAGCTTCTCGAACTCTTCAGGCTTTTGGACCGGTACCGAATGACGTCGCCCCACGTTGGGCGCCAATTGGAGTTCTGGACTTTTTGGTTCCGTCCAGAGGTGTCAGGGAACAACACCCAAAGACCCCGGAGTTCCACCTGCCTTGGTGCGCAAATGAACAGAAACACGGGCTTCTCGAAGGTGGCGTCAAAGACCAAAGGTTTATTACTGCAGGGACACAGAAATCACAGAATCTACACACGGGCAGAATCTAGGAGACTGTTCGATTTATACATTGAGGGTTGCTCCTTATATACCAAAAATTGTGCTTCAGGCAAATATTTCACATGTCAGTACATTCCCAAACCTTTGTGTCTTAAACAATAAATATTTGGCGTTACACAGGAACTGTCGATAATATCTAATGCCAAACATCACGAAGAGGGGTTCCCACTAGTCCATCACAATCCCTTGTCAATATTGCATTCAAGAGCCGGACCGCCTCATCGTAAAGTTTGTTACCTCCCCCTAATAAAGGCCCAGAAGGAAAGGAGCAGAGCCAGGTGCAGAAGATAGGAAAGCGGGATAAGAGATGTTTGTGGGTTGTAAATGGGCAAGGCTACCGGCTTCGGCCGCCTAATCATGATCGGGACAATGGACACGAGAACCAGTTCAGGTGGGCTGGCCTCGGGCAGAGGAGGCAGCCTTTGTCGAGTCATGCAGCTTCAGCGTGATCTGGTTTAAGGTGTACGTGTCATGTAAGAGGTGAATCTCCGGCTAAGGCTACGTGTCCTTAATCAAAATGGAGTGATCAGAGGCTATTGCATATGTGAGGGCAAGGAAACACAAAATGGCGGATGATCTAAGATGGATGCCATGGGTAGATCAGAAATGTGTTCATAACAAGAGTGCTCTTGCTCGTATCGTAGCGAAAACACCAGGATATGCTAAATGGATCATTTGCGGTTCGCTGATACTAGTATTATGTATTTCCGACAAACTTGAAAACACGGGTTCAAATTGTCACGGAACCTCACCGCTTGAAGTGGCCGTGGGCACTGTGTAATCAAACGTTTTTACACACACACGACTGGAGAAAAATAATATCAAGTAGCATTAATATGTGCAATCCGTATATATGAGAGGGCGTGTCCCATATGTACAATACTCAATAATTAGTCAACACTAGTGCTAATCAGTAGAGACAAATACAAAACATTCTGTTTCACATCCGTAGCACCGCATCCACTGTTTTACAAATGAGCATGGTTACATGTGTACATTTCCTGCAGCTTGAGAACTACAGGTGGCATGCACATGGTCGTTTCAGTAGGCCATCAGTGCCAACAGACAAAAAAACGAAGGCAGCGCATTACCTGTGAAGGAAGCTCTCCAGTCCTCTCTGCTTTTTCTGACTCACCAATCAGCACACGGAGCGCGGCATCAGCTGCTTCCTGCTTTTTGCTGTGTGCAATGACAGCAGGGAACCAGCGCCCTCCCACCTTTGCTTGAAAAACGAACTTTGGATCATGGGGCTGTAATCCTCTCATATAATCTCATAATAAAGTATTAATAATGTTTGTAATATTAATTTTACACAACATTTCATATTTCTAGAAAAGGGGGAAGCTTGCCTATGTGTTTTACTAACAAGTAACCCGAGTGCAACTAAAGATGGCTGCTAAAGTGGGAAAATAAACTGCGCATGCGTCAGCTGCATGACGTCTTAACGCTTGGAGGGAAAACTTTGCTTCTGCGCAATAGAACCTAAAATGGCTGCTTGAGAACTCACGTGCTATGCATCTGCTTTGCTGAAACTAAATTGTGTTATATACTAAATGCTAATGCATGAATAGTCTTTATAAATAAATGGGATTAGAGTAGAGATAGGTGGTATACAGCGAAATCATTTTATTAGAATCTAATATCTTGTCTTTTTGACCTCTCTGTTAGTTCGTATTTGAGCCTCCGTGAATTGCAAGGGTCTGAAAACCACGTGAGGTGGGGCATGCGCAAGTGAGACCGCTCTGGAGCGATGAGCTCAAGTCTTGGGACTCGTCCAAGGACATTTAGTAGTCGTACCCTGGGAACCAGCTGAACATCTTGAAGATTTAATGAACAACTGTGAAATCGTATCCATTGTTGTAAACTAAAGTTTTCAAATATGGGTGGGAAATAAAGCTTGGGAGAACAAATTAATGGGCGGTAACTTAAAACAATGAGCTGTTTAGAAAAGTATTAAACTTAGCATGGTGTGATGATCATCCCCTCAGCCTGCCCAATCAGAATTTCATATGGTTGAAACATTTAAGGGTGGAAAATGCCATTAAGAAAGTATAATGGGGTAGTTAGTTAGTTTAGAAGGTCAGTCGCTGCCAGAACGCTGAATGACAGAGATGCTGTCCGAATGCTGATCGAATACCTGATGAAGCAGACTTAGAATTTTATAAGCAAATTAGAATTAGAAGAAGATTGCTGAAGAATCTAGGAGATAATAGAATTAGAAGAAAATTGCGGAAGAACCGAGGAGGTAGTTAGTATCAGAGAGGGGTGAGACGCAGGCGTCAAATCCGGTAGAGGTCATATGTCCAGTCCTATCCTGTCCTGAAGAACCTGTCACCCCTTTTTTTAAAGGGGCTCTGACTCTTGGTTAGTGGGGTTTGATTATCACACCTTCTTAGGTAAATATAATCTATGTATTGTGTCTATGTGTTTTCGCTCCCTGTCCTTTTTTCCTAAGGCACTGTTATTGTGAAATTTTCATTAATTGGATAGGCAGATTCTACTTCTTCTGGAAGATGAAGTTAACACTGTAATATGGTTTGCTCTTTATGATTAATTTAGATAAACATTTAAAACTTTCCTGAGTCTGTGGTTATTTAATAAGAAATCAGGTAAATGAGACTAAGTCATTGGTCATCAGATCTAATCAACTAAAATAGATCCATGTGTAAAGATAGGGCGTGGTCAATAAATAAAGATTTATAGTCAGATAAGCAAAGGACGTATGAATTTACCCCTATAAATTGATTCCCAGCGGTGTTCACTGGCCTATATTGTGTGAGTGTGTTTATGGGCCCAAATGAGTATTTAGTGATAGATGTCCGCAGGTTGGTGGCCCGCTGGATAGGTACTAGATCCAATAAAATGATCAATTACAAACGTGATTCATATCCAGCTATCCAACTACTACTTGGGGGAGGATGGGAGTAGGGCGAGCGCCTGTCACAGAGGCAGATTCTGAACAATTACAGTTAAAATTCAGGACAAGGGGTTGAAATTCAGAACATAAATTCAGGGCAAGACAAGAATTTTAAAGACACATCGTATGCAGAAAAACAACAACTTAACCATTGGTAAAGCCAATAGGTCTGTCCTGTGCGAGATCAACTGGCTCTGTCAAAGTTTTTCAGTCATGTTGCACAGCAGTGCTGCTACTCCGCAACATCGCTGAAAGTAACGAAAATAAAAGAGCTATGAAGTGGTCAACGCTGGTCACGTAGCGGTTTTGAAATTACTTTATTTTGGAGCATTACTGCGTTATAGCGCTTTGTTTTCAAAATAACGGTCAGACCTTTTGCACCACAGCTGCAGTACAATAGGGCAGAACGTTTAAAAAAACAAATAAGTGCTAGGACGCCGCCAGTGTTACCGCACCATGGCTTTTATTTTCTTGACTTTCCGCCATGCTGCCCAACTGCTGCTCTATAACATAGCTGAAAGATATATATATATATATATATATATATATATATATATATATCCAAATAACCGCTCCGGTGCTTAAATCCACCAAACGGAGAAAGACACGAACTCCAAAATGACTTGCTCACTGCTGGCTGCAGTTACTTTTATTAAAGTTGGTGCAAGATGTTGTCAGACAGGATGACGCGTTTCGGCTAACGTGTAGCCTTGGTTTTATTTTCTTGACTTTCTGCCATGCTGCCCAGCTGCTGATCTATAACATAGCTGAAAGATATAGATATATATATATATATAAAATTAAGAAAAGAAAAACTCTCAGATGCGGGCTGCATTAACTGCATGATAGCTCTTATTTTCTTTATTTCAGTCATGTTGCATAGTTTCTGCACTGCTGTGCAACATGGCTAAAAAACATTGACATAGCCAATAGATCGTGCATAGGCAACACCTAGAGACTTTGCCAATGCTTGTTTTTGTCATGGCGGGGGACAAACAGCACAGGGAGAGGGAAGGTGGGAGCACACCAGAAATGAATAAAAGGAGGAGGTGTAGAAGCAAGCCGACAGGGACAGGTACTTCCCTACCGGTCTATCAATTCGAGTGGCCCTGCTCTTAATCACAGCTTCATTCGGGTCAGTCTACTGCCTTGACTCTTATCATACACATGTTGGGGTATGCGTCAAGACTGCACCCTGAACTCTGATAAACAATACCCCATGCAGCTGATCTTACCATCTTGCAATGGGCCACTCTACAATGCCCTTCCCAGAGATAGGTCACTGTTATCATTCCAGGACAAGGGATTAATCTGAGGAGCAGAGCAAGAGATTTGTCACAAAAATGTTGCTCCATTGAAAAAGACTGAAATACCAAATAATTGTGCTCATATGGTGCTTCAGTCACAATCATGTAACTTTTTCTCTTCGTAGTGTTTTTGGAGATTTTGCCTTTTGAGTGAGTTCATGCTATTAAATGAATGTGTAGTTTTTAAAATATGATTGCATTTTCTTAGTAATGCAAAACTGGAAAGAAACTCCCCCCACCTTTAAAAAAAAAGTTTTTATTATTTCGCCATCAAAACGAGTGAAGCCAGCTAAGTAGTGTACATCACGTGACCATAGGAGAATTGTACACAGTCATTACAATGACCACTAGCATGGTAAATACTTCAACATAAAAAAACATTGCAAATGTTATTTTCATGAAAGTGATTTTTCAGTGGGGGGTGGAGAGAAGAGGGGTGGAGTCACCACTGGACAACATAAGAGGCCAGAAACAAACCATAATTACAGAGGTAGGCATTAGCGATTGTGAGGTGGAAGGTCTAGTGCAGGCTTCAAGTGCTTCTCCCCTATTGGTTTGTAGGAGAATGGTGGGCCCAAGCGTCAACTGTGTAATTCTAAGACATTGTCAGTTCTCTGGGCACAGGATAAGTGCCCTCCGGGTAATATACCCTAGTACAAGAATAGGCATTTGTGTAACAAACACAGATGACGGTTTGATCACAAAAACACTATTGCACTCATGCAACACGTTAACATGGGGGAGGAGGGAGCATCAGATGAGGAAGGAGGTGGGGGATGTCAAATGAAATAGTACCTCAATTATAGGGCAAAAAGCGAACAGGCACTGATTAAGTTGAATCAATCTATACCTGGTACAGGCTCCACAGAAAGGAATGGAAGAGATGCCTGGTCTGCGCTGACCAATTAGGAGGCAGCAAAGAAGAATGACACTGAAGCCAACACATGGTAAGCAATGGGTGGATTCCAAGCCTCTTACTGTAAACAATGTTTTGCAGGTGAGGGCGCATGTAGCACATGTGATGTCACAAGTTCAACCTACCACTAAGTAAATAGCCACTCACAAAGAGCAACCCAAGGGAAACCATGCTACTGACCTCAGACTAAGGAGGATTAAAAACTAAATGTGGGGTATTGAAGCTGGCCGTAAGTCACTAAGCTTTAGTGCAAGATTAGTAACTGCTGACCTGCAGATCCCACAAGAATATCTGTATCTAAAAAAGTAATGCACTGAGCTAGCTACATAAAATAAATGCTAAGCTTTGTGCTTTGTAGTAGGTATATTAACTAAGGACATCACAGAAACCAAATCCACAGAGCCACCAACGGAAAGACACACTAAAGAGCAAATGAGCAGAGAGATGAGGGTGCACCAGTCCCAAAGTCCACCCATCTGAACCTAGGGTTGCCACTTCTGCTGGAAAGAATATTGTCCAGTACGATTCCCCAACACTTGATCAGATGCCCCATCCTCATGAGCAAGAACAGAAAATGGAGGGAAGCAGATTTAATTATTGAGTAGAAGTGACTGAATAACAGCTCAACAAATTTAGGATAAAACTGCTGAGTACGGGTGGTAAAGTCCGTACATTAGGTACCGCCATCCAGTACTGGAAGCAGAGCATCCCGAGAGTGGGACAGCCTACTGTAATGCTACTGTGAATGACTGGTTCAGTGTATTTGGATAGTGCACTAATCCCCATAACAGGTCTTCAGACCCACCGAAGCAGAGACTATACCACCCCACAAACACTTCAGAACTTGGCTCATTCTCCATACTTGTTAGTGTCTGGAAGTATTATTGGAGTTCAGAAAAGCAATAAAATATGTAAAATATAAGCATAAATGCATCATGTCAGGTCGGCGTTAGTTGATAGCCAAATTATCTAATTATAATGGTAACTCCAATCAGTCTAACAGACTCCTTCAAATGCATTCCTATTATTTTGAATAGAGTTGAGGCTCCAAATAGTTTTGCTTTTCCAAACGTGAAACGATACGTATTAACTTAATTGGCTTTTATTTGGTATCAATCTCCCTAAATGCATATTTACACCAACTCCATCAGATTATGTACCCTTTTTTGTTGTTTTTGTTCTGCCCTTGAAAGGAGTAAGGCTTTACTTCCGCCATTGAAGCCCACGTAGTCCTCGAGAAGTGAATGAGGCAGCTTTAAATCCACCACACAGGTCCACATGCGGACTTTCTCGGCCCGCCCCCCAGCAAAAATGTCATTCTCGCAAAGCCCAGCTTCCCAGACTTCCTTCAAATCAAACGCCATAAAAGTAACCAAAA
Source organism: Lissotriton vulgaris (assembly GCF_964263255.1). NCBI lineage: Eukaryota > Metazoa > Chordata > Amphibia > Caudata > Salamandridae > Lissotriton > Lissotriton vulgaris. The sequence goes on along the minus strand of NC_141689.1, from coordinate 1,073,629,544 downwards.
CAAGCATTGGAAATGCAATAGGTCTCGCATTAGAAAAGTTGGAGCTATTGGTCTTGTAAATGACAAATATTTTATTTATTTGTTGCTTTTTAAAATAGCTAAATTGATAGCTTTGTCATTTACAATGCCAATAGTTATAACTTTTGCGAATGTGACACCATTAGCATTTGGAATGCAACATGTTTTGTATTTACGTGACTTAGATGGCAGCTCTGGTCGTTAGGCCAAATCTCTAGAGAGCAGGAGAGTGCAGCAGGGGAATCTCTGAAAGGTCCCGTGTTGGAGAACTTTCTGATCCCAACTGGTTAGTTGGGCATAAAGAAGACAGTCATCAACACTTAAAGATAATAAGTCCTTCGACTCCTCTGGTGCAGCCTCTGAGATGTTTTAATTTGACTTAGAATCTCTGTCTAGTGATGATAATTTTTAGGTGATTTTCAGCTTATTGCCTTCGGACTGTGCGAGCCACATGATGCTGTGATTGAAACTTATGTATTTTTTTAACTTATTCTACAGAGTATAACCGAGTTGCAGAACAATGAACAAACATATAGAATAACTCAGTAATACTATCTGAACTCTGCCTTCCCGCTCTTAAGTGTAACAGACAAACACACTCTGTGTGCTTCACTCCCAGGATTCACCCTGAATTTAACAAGAAGTGAATAGCTTTAAATAAATGCTGCATCCTAAGCACTGTGATTTGCAGAGCCAAATTATATGCTCTGTACAGGGTGTTATGAATGCAGCTTGCTGCCGTGCTCCAAACGTTGACGACTTTTTATGTTTATCAAAGGTCATTGACGGATTTGTTTCTGGACTCCGTTATAACATTTTCTGAAGTTCACTTCCAATGAATTGAAAGTATAATATATCCAATGGAGGTGAAGGTATCACTATTTTAGTGGATAAAAATGAGGATGAGTAAACATTGAATGCCCAAGGCTGTTTACAGCGGATTAAGGAGAGCGGGAGGAGGCAGCGAGTGGTTTAGCGAGCCAAGACCGAGGGCATTGCTGTGGGGAGGGGGGAGAAGAAATGCGACACGGCAGGCAGGGGAGGGGGCGGAGGGGCGGTGTGGGAGGAGTGCGGCTGAGGGAACAGACGGCGATTTCAGGCTGCGATGATGGTGTGAAGCATCAGGGGCGTCAGTGTAAGCCTACGCTATATGAATGGAACTGCAATAACATACATTAAAGGTCAGAGGCAAGCAAAGGGTGCAGCTGTGCTGATCGAGTCGTCGTGGGTACATCTGGACTCCGTTATAACATTTTCTGAAGTTCACTTCCAATGAATTGAAAGTATAATATATCCAATGGAGGTGAAGTTATCACTATTTTAGTGGATAAAAATGAGGATGAGTAAACATTGAATGCCCAAGACTGTTTACAGCGGATTAAGGAGAGCGGGAGGATGCAGCGAGTAGTTTAGCGAGCCAAGACGGAGGGCATTGCTGTGGGGAGGGGGGAGAAGAAATGCGACATGGCAGGCAGGGGAGGGGGCGGAGCGGGGGTGTGGGAGGAGTGCGGCTGAGGGAACAGACGGCGATTTCAGGCTGCGATGAGGGTGTGAAGCATCAGGGGCGTCAGTGTAATCCTGCGCTATATGAATGGAACTGCAATAACATACATTAAAGGTCAGAGGCAAGCAAAGGGTGCAGCCGTGCTGATCGAGTCGTCGTGGGTACATCTGGACTCCGTTATAACATTTTCTGAAGTTCACTTCCAATGAATTGAAAGTATAATATATCCAATGGAGGTGAAGTTATCACTATTTTAGTGGATACAAATGAGGATGAGTAAACATTGAATGCCCAAGGCTGTTTACAGCGGATTAAGGCGAGCGGGAGGAGGCAGCGAGTAGTTTAGCGAGCCAAGACGGAGGGCATTACTGTGGGGAGGGGGGAGGAGAAATGCGACACGGCAGGCAGGGGAGGGGGCGGAGCGGGTGTGTGGGAGGAGTGCGGCTGAGGGAACAGACGGCGATTTCAGGCTGCGATGAGGGTGTGAAGCAGCAGGGGCTGCGGGAGGGAGGCTGGGCTGCCTTTGATGTGTAATGCAAGGCAGGCGGCTGGGGGCATGTGCACGCGCTTTTAATGTCAATGCGCATGCGCATTGAGCTTGAATTTCACGGGCACTGCAAGGAATCGCCATCGACTTGCAAGTTGGTTAAAGTCTGTTTAAGCCCCCATATTCTCGCAAGCTCAATGCGCATGCGCATTGACAGGCGAGACCTAAAAAAGAGTATACCTGAATGAAGGCTTCTACAAGCCCTAATGTAAGTAAAATGACCAAAGTAGCAATTTTGCAGTTTAAACATTTACAAAGAACCTCTGTTACACAGTGGTAGGCACTGCAGTCCCTGACAACTTCACTCACACCAATTCGTTTTAAATCAGCGCACCCGACGACAAACTGGAAACACTACAGTTGTCAAATCTCCCCTTAAAGCCACAGCAGACCCATATTATAGTCGAACCTCTTAGCAGCTTACCTCTACCAAACTCGGAGGAAGTCACATGCTACAATATCAACATCAACCAAACTGAGCTATTCACAAGCGCAGGTGAGTCTTTCTGTAGCTTGAATGAGCCTAAAAACGAATCCTGATTGAGCTGATGGAGACATGAGACAGCAAGCAAAAAAACAACAGTTTAAAAACACAAGGACTAATATTTAGGAGGAGAAGGGACTGGCCACTGAATAAAATATATTAAACAAACCAAAGAGGTAGCGTGGTAGGAATCTGAAACCAAATCGGAACTGCTGCAGACAAAAGAGGAGCATGCAACTATAGCTGAGTGACTAGACAAACATGACACTTGAAAGGTTAAAAATGTGCACTAGTCCTGCACCCGCAGATGTGGGAGAGCGTCACATCAACGGAGGTCATCGATGTAGACCATAGAGGGTGTTTGCCAGTAACGTACTTTGCATGTAGGGTAGTATTATTGGGTGCTGTGAGAGGATAAGAGTTCTTAAAATGAGCCTTAAACCTCTTAAAGAAGCAACGGCTCCCTAGGTGTCACTTATACAAAGTATTGAAGGTTTGTTTTCAAAGTAGGGGACCCCAAACAAGAAGTTTGAATGAGAATAGGATTAGATTTCAACATACTAAAAACAAGAATAAACCTGCTACTTTACATGGAATGTGTATATATCTTCATTTTACACGTGTTCTGTATATACAGAGAACAGTGCACACAGTGCACTGTACAGTGAAAAAGTGTCTGAACAATAAAGAGTAAGTATAAAATTAACGCAACTCCAACTAAAAAATATATTAAAAAAGTCACTCAAAAGTGGCCCTGAGTGGGGAAAGCAGTCAACGCTTTGCCCCGAATGGAAGGAATCCACGATATTTTTCACCTCAAAACATCTGTCTGAAGCCTATGTCAAATAAACAAAGAGGTCTCTGACTGTAAAGCCATTGGGATGCTAGAAGTGAGTGGCTCTAGAAGAGGTAGCACTCTCAGAATTGGAGGGAACGAGTTTCTCCCACACAAGAACTTCCAAGTGACATAAAGGTTTCCTGTTGTAGAAGTAAAGATTCCTGAAAAGTCGAAGAATAAATGATTTGAGGGGTGGGTCAATTATTCACAAGACAATTAAGTACTGACTCACCTATTGGTGAAAGAATTGCCCCAGATCTAGAATTGCCCCAGATCTAAGTGCAATGAATGCAAAATTCCAATGTTTCCCAATAAACAATCCGCACGTCGACCCATTTCCTGGGAATTTTGTGGAGGAGGGTGAATCTAAGTAAAAAATAAATTGGTCCGGTCAACTAATCACTAACAAACCCTACTTAGGGCACGCAACAAAACGGTGAAAAATAATCAGGAGCTGAAAGAATCCAACGTCCAATGGGTGAGTAGCTTGCAAGACACGATTGCACCGATCAGCCAGTCAGGTTTCCAAGCGGTAGCCATGGTGTGCCCATACACAGATATACAAATTAAACTCAAATAAACATGCTGCCAATGCAGGGCTTTCTACAGCTGTGATCATCATTCTATAGGCACCATACTGAAAAGACAAGAGAGCGACGCCTCACTAGTCTAAAGCTGCAGATTAACTTAAGAAGGAAATACCTGGGAATAATGCAAGAGCACAATATAAACAAGCATTAGGAATGCATTAGGGCTCGGTTTGTTTGAGTTAGAGATAATGGCATTGTAAATGACAATGTGTTTTAGGGATGTGTTTTGGAGTGGAAGCATGTGGTGTGTGTTGGAGATATGTGTGTTGGATTGGAATGTTATCAATGGTGGCATGCTGCACTAACGCATTATCTTTAAAAGGTAAAGTGCAGCATAGTGCGATAGGTACAATATTAATTGGTGGATGCGTTATCAATTGGTGTGTGCATTGATGTGTGGTGGATGTGTGTGTCTGTAGGAATTGTGCAGTTATGGCTGTTGGTGTGTGTGTTTGGTGGAAGCGTGTAGTGGTGGCTTGAGGTGTGTATGACTGGTGGTAGCGTGCAGTAAGAGCTGTTAGTGAGTGTGGCTGTCAAGCGTACAGAGCTGGATGGTAATGCGTGTGGTTGGTGAAAGGGTGCACTGACAGCTGTTGATGATTGTGCCAATTGAAAGAGTGGCTGGTGCACTGTCAGCTGTTGGTGTGTGTGTGTGTGTGTTTAGTGAAAGTTGCACTGACATTGTTTGTTGTGTGCGTGAGTGTTAAGCGGCACTGATGCTTGGTCGTGTTTGTTTTTGGTGAAAGCGTACATTGATGGTTGTTGGTGTTTGTGCCTGGTGAAAGCATTCATTGACGGCTGGAGGTGTGTTGTTTTCTGTGTATTGGTGAGTGTTTGGTGGTGAGTCTGTGGGGGTGAGCCTGGGGGGGTGAGTGTGTTGTGGTGAGTGGTGACAAGTGTGTGGTGTTGAGAGAGTGAGGTGTGTGGTTTGTGTGCTTGTTATGTGTGTGTGGTGTATGTGTGTGTGGTGTGTGAGGTGTTTTCTGCACACTCACACACTGCCCCTACACATTCACACACTGCTCACCCGCACACTCCAATGTCACCCTGCATAGTCACACACTGTTTATCCTGCACACTCATTCTGCACACTAACACAATGCTCACCCTGCACCCTTACACACTGTCTCTGCAGTCACTCTGCACTCACTGTCACTTTACACTCACTCTGCACTCAGTCACTCTGAATCTGCACTCTGCACTCACAAATGCACTCTTCACTCACACTCTGCACTCTGAATCTGCACTCTGCACTCACAAATGCACTCTTCACTCACACTTTGCACTCTGAATTTGCAATCTGCACTCTCAATCTGCACTCTCAATCTGCACTCTCAATCGGCACTCTCAATCTGCACTCTCAATCTGCACTCTCAATCTGCACTCTCAATCTGCACTCTCAATCTGCACTCTGCACTCGCACTCTGCACTCTGAATTCGCACTCTGCACTCTGAATCTGCACTCTGCACTCTCAATCTGCACTCTGCACTCTCAATCTGCACTCTCAATCTGCACTCTGCACGCTCAATCTGCACTCTGCACTCTCAATCTGCACTCTGCACTATCAATCTGCACTCTGCACTATCAATCTGGACACTGCACTCTCAATCTGCACACTGCACTCTCAATCTGCACACTGCACTCTCAATCTGCACTCTGCACTCTCAATCTGCACTCTGCACTCTCACTCTGCACTCTGCACTCTCACTCTGCACTCTGCACTCTCAATCTGCACTCTGCACTCTCAATCTGCACTCTGCACTCTCAATCTGCACTCTGCACTCTCAATCTGCACTCTGCACTCTCAATCTGCACTCTGCACTTTCAATCTGCACTCTGCACTCTCAATCTGCACTCTGCACTCTCAATCTGCACTCTGCACTCTCAATCTGCACTCTGCACTATCAATATGCACTCTGCACTCACACTCACACTCTGCACTCTCAATCTGCACTCTGCACTATCAATCTGCACTCCGCACTCCACACTCTCAATCTGCACTCCGCACTCTGGCCTCTCAATCTGCACTCCGCACTCTGCACTCTCAATCTGCACTCTCAATCTGCACTCTCAATCTGCACTCTCAATCTGCACTCTGCACTCCGCACTCTGCACTCTCAATCTGCACTCTCAATCTGCACTCCGCACTCTGCACTCGCACTCTGCACTCTCAATCTGCACTCTGCACTCCGCACTCTGCACTCCGCACTCTGCACTCCGCACTCTCAATCTGCACTCTCAATCTGCACTCCGAAATCTGCACTCTCAATCTGCACTCTCAATCTGCACTCTCAATCTGCACTCTGCACTCTCAATCTGCACTCTGCACTCTCAATCTGCACTCCGCACTCACAATCTGCACTCACAATCTGCACTCACAATCTGAACTCTGCACTCTGCACTCTCAATCTGCACTCCCAACCTGCACTCTCAATCTTCACTCTGTCACTTGATATGTCATTAGTGATGTCATTAAGGATGTCATTGACGGAGGGGGGGAGGGGCTTCGGGGCATCTTGTCACTAGGTGCAAGATGGCCACCACCTAGTGAGGCTCTGCTGGCTGGACGGATCATCCACCATAAATCAAACCAATTCCTATACACTGTTATGATGTATTTGGTATCTACAGTGCAGTATTGCTCGTGATTATATAAGGACCATGGGCACCAGTGGCCCACATATACGGTCGTCTCCAATCGAGGAGTGAAAGGAGTCTATTAAGTACGCCTCTTCACAATAATGGTCATTGATGTGTGAGCATATCTATGTATATCAAAGCATGCTTTCCAGCGGTGGGGGCTGAAAGGACGAGCAGGCTGGGAGAGGCGATGTCAGGCTTCTGTGAGCTCCCAGCCTGTCGTTTTCAGTGGTGGGGGCTGCAGTGAGGAGCAGGCGGGGAGAGGCGATGTCAGAGGCCTCTGCGAGGCGGCATCTGGCTTCAATTACCACAGGCCCACAAGCTTTGGCAGGGAGCCAGCATGGGCGCACACACGGCTGAAAAAACAAGGAATGGATTCTTGCATCAGGCCAAACTCACTGCAGAATGGTGAACGTGCCCCGACCATCTGGATTCCATTACTGCGGCACCCTGACAGCTCCTAATTGAAATTTTTTGACTCCCTTGCGCATAACCGCACAGAAAATGCAGGAAGTGCCGAACATAAAATATATATGGCCTGTTGCGTCAAGGCTACTACAAACACGGCACCGCGAGCACCAATTACCATGCAGATGGCAAAAATCACTACTGAAAATCTCGCACACTGAGGAATTTTTGCTACACTATTCTGAGCCCCTCAACAATACGGCTCGGAGCTCCGCCCCACTGCTGACGCATGGTGACGTAGGCTGAGCCCTAAAAAGGATAACAGCACTAGAAACACTGATTTGTGTGTGTGTGTGTTGTGTATGTATATATATATATATATATATATATATATATATATATATAATTCACTGAAAAAAACCAAAGGTTACAGGGATGTTATAGTTAAGCTCAGATTTCACTCATACAAAACAATCAGTAGTTATAATTTCCTAAGCTAACTATCACTTACGTCCCTGCAATGCACTGCTTATGACCTCACGTATTAATTACATCACTCATGACATGGTCAGTGACATCACTCATGACATCATCCAGTAAGTGTGAGTGTTTTCTAAAAGTTTGAGTGTTAAATATATATATAGTAAGATACTACATAACTTAAATTATTATACTTTGTGTACTAGTAAATAGTGGTACTATTTTTAACAAATATTATGTGAGTAGCTGTGTGGCTGTGTATCCGTGGGTGTCTGAGTGGGTGTGTGAGTGGCTGTATGAGTGACTGAGAGGCTGTTTGGGTGAGTGAGTGGGTGTGTAAGTGGCTGTATGGCTAAGTGAGTGACTGAGGATGTGTGGTTAACTGAGTGGGTGTGTGAGTGGCTGTATTGGAGAGTGAGTGTGTGTAAGTGGTTGTATGGATGTATGAATGGGTATGTAGTGGGTGTGTGAGTGGCTTTGTTAAAGGCTGTGTGGGTGAGTGATTGGGTGTGTAAGTAGCTGTATTGGTGAGAGTGTGTGTGAGTTGCTTTATGGGTGAATGAGTGGCTGTGTGAGCGACTGGGTGAGTAGTAGATGTGTGAGTTTGGTGTATGGGTGAGTGGCTGTGTGTGTGAGTGGTTGTATAGGTGGGTGTATGAGAGGTTGTGTGGGGGTGTGAGCGGGTGTGTGATTGGTTCTGTTTATGATGTCATCAGTGATGTCCCTGTAACCTTTATTTTCAGTGAATTTCTTAATTTTTTTAACATAATTTCCTAACTATAACGCCTCTGTAACCTTTTTTTTTTAGAGAATATTAAAAGTTATTTTTAATATGATTTCCTAACTGTAACCTTTGAGATTATTGGGTGCGTGAATGGCTGTATGGGGGTGTGAGTGGCTGCATGGGTTTTTGAGTGGGTGTGTGAGTAGCTGTATGGGTCAGTGACTGCATGTGTGAGTGGCTTGTATCATTCTATGAGTGGGCATGTGTGTCTGCATGGGTGAATGAGTGGGAGTAGTTTTGAGGGTGCATGTGTTAATCTGAGTGGCTGTATGGGTCTGTGAGTGGGTGCATGAGTCGCTGTATGGGTCTGAGAGTGGGTGCATGAGTAGCTTGAGGACCTGTGAGTGGCTGCATGAGTAGATGTGTGGGTGGGTTTGCGAGTGCCTGTATGGGTCTGTAAGTGGGTGCATGAGTGCTTTTGTGGGTCTGTGAGGGGGTGTGCGAGAGGCTGTATGGTTATGTGAGTTGTTGTATGGGTGTTTGAGTGTCAGGGTGTGTGAGTGGCTGTATAGGTCTGTTAGTGGGTTTGCGAATGGTTTTGTAGGTCTGTGAGTGGGTGTGTGAGTGACTTTATGAGTGTGTGAGTGGGTGTAAGTGGGTGTGTAGGTCTGTGAGTGGGTGTGAGTAGTTTTGTGGGTCTGACAGTGAGTGGCTGTATGGGTGTGAGTGGCTGTGTGGGTTGTAAGTGGTTGTGTGAGGGGGTGTGTGGGTCTGTGTATGTATTTTTATAAATTGGTTCCGCAGTGGAGCACACAGGGGGTCGCACTGAGCAACACAATAGATCAGCAGACCCTAGTGCAATTCAAACAAAACGTTTTGACAATTTCTTGCCCGAGGCGTTCTTACTGACCCTTCAATCCATCTTATGGGGTCAGGGTATATCTACCCTGACCCCTTCCATCACATTTAAATTTTATTTCCCCCCCTGGGACCGGAGTCCCGATGCACAAAATGACAACCGTAACTTTACTCTCAGGTTGCGGCCTGCTAATCACAGCATTGCTGTTGGGGCGAGGATCTTGCATATCAGCTGCGGTGGATCCACGTCTCTAGATGTGCATAAATCTTTTCACTTTATTAACTCCAAAACTACTTAACAGATTTACACCAAATTATTTGTTCTGGACCAAGATCTAGCTTTCTGCTAAATTTAGTGTAATTCTGTTCAGCGGTTCAAGCTGTAGTCTTGCCTAAAATCCTTTTAGGAAATTCCATGGGGAGAACGAATTTTGGGACACCATTTTTTCTCAGCTGGACGGATCGGATCACCCCTAAACTTTTCAGACTGCAGCTGAAGAAGAGAAAGAGAGAGAGAGAGACAGAGAGAGAGTGTGTGTGTTTGTTTCCAAGTCTACAAGATCATAAATTCTCAAAATGCCAATAATATTAGGTCACGATTCAGAAACAATATATGTCTAGCCTGAAACCTGCACAGAAGGAGAACCAAAATTCAACCCAATTATTGTCTAATATATGTCAACCATATAATCACTTCCTGTCATGAGTCCAACAAAGCTTGTATGCATTTATGCATGTTAACATCAAATGTAATGCAACTGTAGATATAGCAAAATGACAGCGAGAAAAGAACATAACTATGTCAGCACATAGACACAATATTTATCCACAATTATATACATATACAACAAATATTTGAAATAAATGCAGCATTTCAAAACATTTGCATCACAAAACACATACTAGTCAAGTAAACAGGACCACCTTCCTGAGTTCAAAAAGTTCATTGAGCTAACTTTGGGCTTCATTAAATCGGTTCATCCACCTGCACTTGTGTATGGATAATAAAGACTGTTCAAGTTACCGCCTCTGAAATCCTGTATGACTACTTCAGTTACACGTCAGACAATGACTTCCACTGTGTGGTTTTGGGTAGCAAAGTGTACAACTAGAGAAGATTTTGAAGTTGATGTTGACAAATCTTCGGCTTTATCACCTGCATAGTTTGTCTCATGCAGAGGCGCAGTCAATAACACAAAATGTCATACATCACATTCTTAGCATTATAGTTAGAAAATGAAGATAGGTCATACTTTAAAGCACCTAACTGAGAAAACATTGGGTTCTGCATGTGATTACATGCCTGGCAATGCCCACATTGGGGCCAAATCCTTCAAAGATGTGCCCAAATGTATGGCCCTGTGTGCTTTCACTACATGGTCACAGATGTTTCTACTCTGTTTATAAACACCTGGGGCGGGGAGGGACATAGGTTCATGTTGTCTAATAAATATCTATACAGCAAGTTGTCATGTAGGGCACAGGAGTGGTGAATGTCTCGGTAAGGTTCCTAAAACCTTAACCCCTTGCATGCTCATGACGAGCTCAGCTCGTCATGAGCTACAGTGCTCCGGTGCTCAGCATGGCCTTTAGAACGCTTGCACGCTGGGCTAATTCCCCTGCTGTGCTGAACGTTCTAAAGAAACGGGTGAGCATGGGGGCGCTGGCGCCCCTCCCCTCCTCCCCCCAGCAGAGCGGGGGAATGTGCCCAGCAGAGTTTGATGTACTGTTTGCCAAGAAGATCCAAATGATTAATCTCCACTCGGTGAGAGTGTGGTTTGATGTAAACCTTAATTCGAAGCTCTGATGCATGAAATAATGTTCAATGTATCTATACCACATATGGATGTTATACAGGGATGGATTTATATTAAGGGTTAATGGTCCATTATTAAGAACCACTATGTTCAGGAAGAAGTAATCTCCTGTGGCTACGCCCTTCCATTGTAGAAACTATTTATATTTACACATGAAATACATGTATGTCAAAGAAATACTTGCCAGTTGCACATTGAACTCAGTAGGAATGTATGTGTATTCAGTACCTGTTCCCTCTTTCAGTACTAGGGTTCCAGTGCTTATTTAAAAAAAAATTAAGTCCAGGTGCTCAAATTGTTATAGGAGGCCACACCCACTTCCCCAAGTTCCGCCTATTTACTCCACTGGCTCCACCTACTTACTTTAGTGGTGAGATATCAAAGGAGGTTGGGTGGTAGGAGAGGGAGCAGAATGGTTGTGGATGCTGTGATTGCTTGGGGGAGTTCATAATTTAGAGGTCCTTAAGGGTGGGGCATAGGTTGTTGGGAGTATTAGTGAGGCGGGGATTGTTTTTATTGTATTTCTGAAAGCTAGCTGCATGCCTCTCCTAATAAATCACCTTTTTTCTCTCTAATGGTTGTCCTGTTTCTTTCTGCACCATCTTGTTGTCAGAGTCGATATGTGCATTATGTGGGCAGTATGGCTATGGTGATATTTTTATTTTATTTTGACTTCACTATTTTCCACTACAACCCAGAGCTAAGAGAACGAAATTTTACAGCAAAATGTCGAGTATGATTGCTCAGCCTGCTCTGTGAGGAGAATCTGCGCTCTGTCTACTGGGGCTAGCACTAAATGTTTAGTTTTTCCTCTTTGACGTTAGTGGTTTGCCACAAAGGCAAGTCCACTACAACATGTGACATTCAGGCACAAAGCTCAACGCATCTGTGATGTTGTGTGACATGAGAGTCTGCACAGAGCGGGGCCTTGGGACCTCCAACAAACAAACACAGACAAACATGGCCAGCGGAATAACGTGTTCAGAAAGGAAGAATGCAGGGTGGGTTAAAGCAATGTCTTCTCTGCGTGTCCAGAAAGTATGCTTCCAGTACAATCTCTGATCTTTGAGCAGAATTCAGTCTGTCTTCAGGAATCCCAAGAAAGCCAGAAAAAGTTATGCTGGTACAACTGGTTACTTTAATTAAATGTATCCGGTAATGTTTTTGCAGATCGTGGTTATAAACGTTAGTTAAAATAGCTCAGCCTTTCATCCGCCTGTACACAACAAACCCACTCATTATTTTATGCACAATGAAATAATTCTACATAGTCTGTTAATAGTGGTATGCATCACAAGAGTTGACAACTTAGAAGACTTGGCACTTAAAATACATTTATAGGTTGAGATTTGGGGACATGGGCCCCAACTTCTACTTAGACAATGAAATGACATTATACGGCCTCTGCTGGGTGTTCAATTTAAACCATACCTTGCAAAACATAGGCGGCAGAAATAGGACCAGCAATGTTTAAGTCATCTGCATCATAGAGTTAAAGGGTTGTAAACTCGAGCAAGGTGGCACCATTTTGTGCTTGAGCTAAGGGAATGCCTCAGTACTAAATCATCTGCATGCACAACTACGAGGCTAGATGACAGAAATAAACTTCCAACTGGCTCATACCGACAAATTGCACACTGGCGAAAAATTGAACAAGAATTATGAATACCAATATATCCGGATTCTTCTAAAAGAGATAATGAAAGTTAAATGCATAGAAAAACAGCATATTTTTTAGGTCGTGTGACTGGTCAACAATTCTTAGAACAATAGCTGTTAAGGTAAGGGAAAGGCACTGCCACACAGGATCCCACAGATTTATTTTATTTATTTATAAAGTTTTATATAGCGTAAACTCGAAGGACCCATTCTAGAAAGGTTTGCCATTGGAAATATACTTTGAATGCATTGGTGATGCCGAAAAGCACGTATTTTGCTGTCTAGTAGACCTGGGCCACGGCTGCTACTGTTTAGAGGATTAGCAGTCACGAAATGTGTGTAAAACAGCGACAACAGTAGCAGCTGCTGTCCCCGGCGTCAGGGTTGTGGAACCTGTCTGGTTTGTGGAAGAGCTGGACAAAACAGAAAAATTACAACAAGGGCGGCATGAGCAGTCAGTCTGTCCAAATTAAATTAGATGTAACGTGGTAAGTAACCAAACAACAGCTGAAACAAGCAGGTCAAACGCCTGCTGGCACCAAAAGTGCCATAGCCTTCCGTAAAAATGCCCGTATGCATAAGGAGTTTATAACCGTTGCGTATGTGAAGAGGACAATGGGTCTTCAGTCAAGTTAAGATGCACAGCTCCCACAAACAAGATGTCACTTACACAGGGTTTACGGGTGTAGAGACTGAGCACTATTCACGTATTCTACATACAAATCTGGTGAATGTATTTTCCTCACAGGCTTATATTGAACCAAAGCCAATTTGCACATTGTGCCCGGCGCCGAAGGTATGATTGCTCGGTCCTCTGTTCCCATTTCTTCATCCATACCAACCAAGTCAGTCAGTCATTGAACCACGCATGAACTGAATCCTCCCTCAGCCCGACTCTATTCAATATTTACATGGCCCGCTCGCACACATAACCCGACAGCACGACCTCAACATATTCTCCTACGCTGATGACACTCAGCTGATCATCTCCCTCACCAAGGACCCCATCACCACCAAAGCCAACCTCCACGAAGAAATGAAGGCCGTCGCCGACTGGATGAAGACCAGCCGGCTGAAGCTAAACTCTGACAAGACGGAGGTCCTCATCCTCGGCTCCAACCCGTCAGCCTGGGACGACTCCTGGTGGCCGACAGCACTGGGGGCATCCCTGACACCCACCGACCACGCACGCAATCTGGGAATCATCCTCGACTCAATGCTCTCGATGACCAAGCAAGTCAACGCCGTCTCCTCCTCCTGCGTCAACACCCTCCGCATGCTACGCAAGATCTACAGATGGATCCCGACAGATACAAGAAAGACAGTCACCCAGGCCCACATCAGCAGAAGACTCGACTATGGAAACGCCCTCTACGCGGGAGCCCCGACCAAGCTCATCAAACGACTACAATGCATCCAAAACGCCTCGACACGACTGATCCTCGACTTACCACGCCACGGCCACATCACCCCCCACCTGAGAAACCTGCACTGGCTCCCCGTCAACAAGAGGATATCCTTCAAGCTCCTCACCCGCGCACACAAGGCGCTCCACAAGACCGGCCCAGCCTACCTCAACAGACGACTCTTCTTCTACATCCCCAACCGCCAGCTACGCTCCACCAACCTCTCACTCGCCACCGTCCCGTGCATCCGGAGAACAACCACTGGTGGGAGATCCTTCTCCCACCTCACCGCCAAGACATGGAACGCCCTCCCACTGAGCCTACGACCAGACCCAAGACCTGCTGACCTGCTGAGATGGTAATGGTTGCATTTTAGCAGCTCAGTCTCAAAACTTTTAAATTGGCACTCGAGAGAACAATACTTTCTGCGCCTGCGATGAGTGAGCAGAGGTAATTACAACTTTTGTGATAAATGTGCTGATACGTGTAGAAATAATTGCTGGTGCTAAGCACCGGAAAGCACCAGCACAAATTAAGCACTGTAGGGTCGATATATTCCATGTATAAATATCAACTAGTTCTCCAAACAAGATAACAATTGAGAAACTAGAAAATATGACTGATGTCTCACTCCCCACCTGCATAGCACTCAACTTTCGACAGTGCTAGAAATGTATTCCTGCCAGTCCACAGGACTACTATCTCCCACTTCCCGAGCTTCAGTATTGTGCTCCCTCAATGACTAAAGCTCTGTGCTCTTCAAAAAGATGAGACTGAACTCAACAGTGGTTTAGTCAAGGATAAAGTCACCAGCAAGCTATTGTTAAGTCTTCTCACATAAATAACATTTAAAAAAACAAATAGGCGAAGCAAGTGAAGTTGTTGGGAAAAGGCACACTAAACTCCACGCTTTCTCAGATGGTTTACATTGCTATGGGGAGGTTTCGCATTACCACCACATCTGACTTTTCGATTCATGTTCAGAAAGGCTGTCAAAGTTAATTGATGTTCTATCTGTGCTTTTCAAATATTTACAACGTTGTATTGGCTCCTCAAATTAAGTGATCATGTACGGCTCGCATCATCATAATCAAATAAAAGATTGTATAAACTACACAAAGTAGCTACAGCAGTTTCCATAGAGGAAAACATCTAAGGTACAAGCAACACAGTCGACTCTTGGGTTAGTGAGGGGGTCCCTATAGGTAGGGGGAATGAGCAGCTAAGAGAGACAGTGGATAAAACAAATGTTTGGAGTTCTCTGACACGGTCACAAAATCACTGAATACCTTTTGATTGTCCACCAAAGGAGTTCTTGGGCATGTTAAAAGGAGGAAGAAATATTTAAAGCAGTTCAAAAGTATGATCATCAAAGGACTGGTCAGGGAGAAACAATATGAACATTTGAACTGGAGCAGATCAAAGCTGCTCTAAGATTCTGAATGAAGAAGGAAAGTGATCTTGGATACCTGAAAGGATTTGGCTGCTGTGGACATGCTTGTCTTACACCAATTGTATGGACGGCTACAATCCACTCTGAGTGGCAGAGGACATTCAGGCAGGTAGATGGTACTCGGGCATGCCTGAACACTACCTGAAAGTACAGGGCGGGGCAACAGAATGCTGAATGAAGGGCGTGTAAACTGAGGGAAACTGCATTGATATAATCAGAGTAATAGGATTAGCGTTAATAAAGAGTTCTGCTCCTAGGGGAGTTGGGCTTGAGTTCTATTAAAAATTATTTGGTTCTTTTAATCTAATTTAATTGTTCTCAAGATATTGCGTCCCTTATCTCCTCCCTCCTGCATGGCCTGTATTCTGCCAGGGAAGAAAGCAGCACATGTAACTTTGGATCGTACTAAAAAGACGAGTGGGTGAAAATAAAATGGAAATTTGTTATTAAGCTGGTTCATGCTTTTTTAAGAACAAACTAAAACATGAAAATAAAAGAAACATCCAATAAATAAAGCACAGTACATACAGAATTTTTGGTCATGTGAGTTCGATGAAATTAGCGCTTTCATTAGCTGGGTGCTGACAAATGCCCACACTGTTAAAAAGAATAAAGACTTAGCCAACCTTATGGGATATAAACATGTGGACTTGATACACAAGTCTCCACAACAGCAGCATTAACTCATTTTAGAACATGACTGGCTTTAAAAGAGTTAACAAAAATGAACGCTAATCCAGAACATCAGCAATAACAAAAGATAACATCTTAAAACAAACTACTCCCTCTATCATAAACAAGACACTATAAAAAAACTGTACTCCAAATAAAAGAGGGTATGCACTATTTTGTTCTCGGTCAACAACACAGAAAACACAGACTAATATTATTGAATCCAACAATGAACTGAACCAAAAGGTTAGCAATTACTTGTATTAACAGGCATCAAATTTAGCCATACAACTTAAAAACGTTTTTTTTATAAGCCTAGGAGTACAATTCAAAATAAATTTGGTTGCAATATAACTAAAAAGGAAATTGCAACAAAGATTTCCAACATAAATGGGTCATACAGAGGAAAAAGCACAAGTTACTCCTGGGAGTCAACTGCACCACTTCCACCAACGCCATTCGCACTGCCCAGTCCAAGGGAGGCTCTGAGCTGCGAGGTGAGGCACTGGAACATATCTTGCACATGCAGTCCTTAATTTGAGCCGGTGGTTTACGGTGCTCAGCACTGGCACTAAATTACCAACACTAGTCCTTAAGACAGATTGTCACTTGGTGACGCTGTGAGTCCAAATTAATGATAAGCACATACTAGTTTTTTTTATTAATAAACATTTAAAAGGGCAATACCTGCTGCCCAAGCCATTCTCATAGCTTTGGGGGTCTGGAATAGTCTGAAATGTGACTCTTGTAGCAGTGTGGTGGTTATACGTTGTGTTTGGACTGTCATTGACAGAGGCAATGCATGGTGCAAGCTGAGGGCAGCCCTGACACTTTAAAAAAATATATAAAATTAAGCACTGTGCACAGGCATGTAGTCTCTATCGTCCTACACCTATTTGGGACATTTCAGTCCTTTGCTCGCAGCCTATCTAAGGGGTCAGACAGAGAGGAGATGTGTAGCTGTAGGAAGCCAGGTATTGGACTAAAGTACAAGAGTCACTGAGGAGTGCTTACTGGTATCAGCAGTTTGCTCTTCTACTGAGAGAAAATAAAAACTAAGACATAAGAAGGGACCCAAGTAAACCTTTTCTCCTTATTAATAATAGGAAACTGGAGTCCACGTTACAATAATTGAAAAATGCATGAAACTTAGCTATCTGGATGCCTTGCACATGACATCTAATGAAGGTCAGTAAGACTGCAGCATTCTGAACTGTAGATGGCAATCCAACAATCACTCAATGAATGCCTTGGATGACTGATTAACAGGAGGGATGGTTATATGTATATGGGAAATACATTATTAGATGGCCTATCAGTGAAAGTTCTTCCTTCCCATCTGAAGTGTTGGCATTGGAGTAAGGGCTGAAACGGAAAACCGAGGTTGGAAGAGGATTCAGTGATGGTGAATGTAACCAGACCCTATCTTACCCTCAGAAAGTGCAGGCAATTCCAAATTCCAAATATTTGTAATTCAACATTTTCCACAGGGCGTTTCTGGCCCCGAACAAGGGGCCCAATTCACAGAATGAACTTAAGACTCAATCCTAAACTTACTACTGTTTTGGTATTCACAGATTGCACTTACTACTTTTGGTATTCACAGAATGAACTTACTACTTTTGGCATTCACAGAATGCACTTACTACTTTTGGTATTCACAGAATGAACTTACTTATTTCGGTACTCACAGAAGTTAGGACTACTAACTTTAGGACTCCTAAATGCCTTCTGTGAATACCGAAAGTCTTAAAATTAGGATTTTTTTCAAATTAGTAGTAGTAAAGTTAGGACTCCTAACTTTACTACTACTGAATTGAGAAAATTCCTAATTTTAAGACTTTTGGTATTCACAGAAGGCATTTAGGCGTCCTAAAGTTAGTAGTCCTAACTTTACTACTACTAAATTGAGAAAAATCGTAATTTTAGGACTTTCGGTATACACAGAAGGCATTTAGGAGTCCTAAAGTTAGGAGTCCTAACTTTACTACTACTAAATTGAGAAAAATCGTAATTTTAGGACTTTCGGTATTCACAGAAGGCATTTAGGAGTCCTAAAGTTAGGAGCCCTAACTTCTGTGAACACCGAAATGAGTAAGTTCATACTGTGAATACCAAAAGTAGTAAGTGCATTCTGTGAATGCCAAAACAGTAGTAAGTTTAGGATTGAGTCTTAAGTTCATTCTGTGAATCGGGCCCGCCCTCAGCAAAATGTATTAAGGGGCATCTGATATGTGCCTGCGCTGCCATGTTGAGCAGGTAGGGACTCTTACACATGCCCTGGTATTATCCAAGATTCATTAAAAATCTGGCAGGAGGTCACAGATTCTCCAACCACAATTACGGGTCAAAAGGATGTATGTGACTTTGAAGGATGCTTCCACGGTCTGTTCAAATGCTCAAAAAAGCATGGAGCTAAATCCAAATTCCTAGATACAGCTTTAATAATGGCACGCAATACCATAACAATGGCATGGAATGCTCTTATGCCACCTTCCGAGCCCCCCAATGGCTTAAGGCTATACAACATGGCAGAAAGTCCTGCTCTACATATGGAATAGTAAAGCGTGCTATTACAGCCCATCACTGGGATGAAATGCTTATTGCCCGCTTCAGTAACCTTAAAGTTGACAATATTCCACCATGAATTCAAGGTTGTACAATACTAATACAAACATGGTAAAAGGAAATAAGTATTTACAACAAATGTCCTACCCTTAACTAGTGAGGAGGATTCTTTAAGCCTTCTGGATTCGAAAACACAAACCACTGGAAATGTTTCAACATGCTGCCAAGATGCTGGAGTCCCCCGACACGCTCTTCCTCAATGCTTGCTGGTTATAATAATAAGTGATGAGCTTTTCTCTTTCAGAGCTCTGACAGTTCCATTGTCTGTGTTACATGTTTATCCATTTTTATTTTTTTGTTTGTTTCAAGGCTCATTAAAAGGATCGACCACGATGATACCTTCTGCTGTATTTAGGACTGTGATTCCCCTAGGTACATATAAATTATGTACTTTGTGTACTGTGTACTATTATGAATCATGAGTAACACCCAATCAAAGATGTTTTATCAAAAAGAAGTCTGTAAGCAAAGATAACCACAATCAAAACCATATTTAACTGATGTCCAAAGGATTGAAGAGTTTATGAGTTAGAACTGATGGGCTCGGATTAACTTGCTATACAGGATGCCCCCTATCAACTAAAAACCCCGGGATGAACGGATCCTAAAAGCGATGTTTCACTATAAGATTCAGCTTGGAGAAACACTGTTAATCAGAGTTCGTGTAGCCTGCAACAGGTTACCCAAAGACTGCAGCATTCCACTTGAATCTGCAGTTTAGCCTGGTATGTGACAAAAGCACAACAATCAAAACCTGCTGTTAATTACAGCATGTTTATGTGGAGGAGGAAGGCAGCTGGGGACCACGGCCTGTGCATCAGAAGAGTATCCGTGTCAGTTCCAGGTCCAAGCATAGCCCAATTCAGTGTGGCTTATGTCAGTGGCCGAGCTCCCACAGGATGCTCTTGTGAAGGGCCAACAGTGTACTCTATGAAAGCTCACGCCGTAGCTTCAGAACTGTGCAGGCCATCAGATTGTCTGATCAGAAGACTAGTGTTATTCCTTCTACTTTCTTCCATTTTCCTGCTCTACATTCAGAGTTCTAGGTGCCCAAAGGAGTTAGAATTTGGAGCGCTCTGTTCGATCAAGAGGCATAGTCCTTCAATGTCTCACGGGGCCCACAGCACGCTGTGCGGGCCAATGCCAGCTCGCTCATTCTCCAGCTCAATAGTACTGTTGTCTCTATTGGAGGAAACGAATGGGCTCCACTTGCAATAAGGTAGCTCCATTTGCAGATTCGGATCCTCCTATGATGTTCAGAGCGAGACCTGTGCTAAACCTAGGATACACATGTTGCACGTGCAGAACGAGCGCTTACATACCCTTTCAAGAGCACTGGTTTGGAATGAAGAGTAAGAAATGAGTAAGTGAGAGGGAGGGAGGGACCTTAGACTTCAGAGCTGTATAATTTCTGTGCAATTCTTTCTGAGAATGAAAGAACTCAAATCCATTAAGGTTTAATTGACCCTTGCAAATAACTGCGAACTTTGGCAGCAGTAACAATGGTGCAGCTCTAACGACGAGGTGTTCTCAACAAAAGGAAAGTTAGGGCCTGATACTTTGAGCCTAGAGCACTGAAATAATTGCTATTATTTCATGAACACTTGCCGAATCTCTCGCCGATGAGGGAGGTGAAGCATTTGTAAAGGAATAGCAGACTTGCACAATTCTTTGTAAACCGCCCCAGACTCATGCATTGTTAGAGTTCTGCTGTCTAAGTCATTTTCATGACAAGGTTTTGGAAGGATGAGTAACAGATTTTTCAACTCTTTGCCTTTCAATCATTGTTTCCACACTAGTCTATTCTTTCCTGTTTCCCTGCTTCTTATGTTTCCCCCTTCGATTTACCCAGAATCTCTTACTAAATAAAACTTTAATAACCTGCAGTAAAGTCCTGCATTTCTCTTTTCATCGGGCACAATAGTGATAACGCAGAAAGTCAGCCACTTCTGCACTTCTATCAAAACCGAGGAGACGGGGTGGAGGCAAAGGGACTGAAAAGCAGTGAAAGACTAAACCAGGGAAGTATCCCCAAATGGTCATTAAGAGATGGGTAATGGCCTTCCAGAATAAGGACGAAGTTGAACCCCAGTTGGGGTAGGGTCATATGTGTTCCTAAACTGGACATGCGGGACACGAAAGCTTAGCAGATAAGGTTTCTTTTTGGGGTTAACTTCTTCATCAGACTGGACTGTCAACGAGAGTTTCTTCAGAAAGTTTGATCTGGTTCATACATTCATCTTAGCTTCTCCATAAGGTTATAGAGAAAAGCACACCTTATATTCCTCCTTTTCTAAAGTAACTTGAAAGGCCTTTGCCACACATTACATAAATGCCTGCTGCTACGCAAATTTAGTAGCGGTGGGAATAAAACTATAGGCTTCTCACCACAGTCAAGGGGCAACATAGTCCAGTTTTAAATGTAAATCTCATTATGTAGAACTCACCACTAATATCTTTTCAGAGAGGTCAGCTGAAAGCAACGTCAATACAATTCCATAAGGTCCTATTTTTGGTGACTTTGATACCTCCATTCAGTCAGGCATAGGTACACAAGGTAATATGGTTTGCAGGCAGTGCAGATGATATGTTCTTTGTAAGGAGGATTTCGTGGCATTTAGATGCAGAAGCAGTCAGTGGCAGGACAGAAAGCAAAAAGATACCTGTGCATAAGCAGTGTAGAAGGAAAACCCATGCATCTGTTTTATTTCACGAGAAGACCAGCGGCTAGCATTATACATTAGATCTTTAATGCCAACACTCAGCAGCTCCATTTCACAGACACAGTAAAAACAGAAAGGAAGTCAAATCCACACGGCCTGCACCACCTCCATTTTAGACCCAGCTCTTTTGAATGCGGTTCTTCAAACGGCCCAGGAGCTTGGCTTTGCTAATGTGGGAAATCTTTTTTTCTTGACATTTATACAGTTAAATAGGTGGGTGAAGGAAGTGTTTATGTTAAATGTATCTTAAATGTAATTTCACAACTTGTACTCTGATAGCCCTGTTAATATTAGAACAGCTTTGCCTGGTGTATTTTTCTATGTTGCCATCTGAAGGTTTTTAAGTATTTATTTATTTATTTCACTTGTATCGCGCAACAGCTACCCAACAAAGGGTTTTCCGGCGCTTCTGATTCAGTGGTTTGTCTCTGGGAGTGTAATTTTTAGATGTTGAACAGCCAGGCTTTTAAGTGTTTCCTGAACTTAAAATAGCTAGTTTCATTTCGCACAACATATATTTCGTCAGGCCAGGAAAATAAAATGAATGAGTAGGAGGGTTTGCCATGTGCTGAGCATCAGTGTGCGCCATGTGGATGAGGTAGGGGCAGCCGATAAGGCAGTAGATTTGAAGGAAAGGGTGCCAGGAAATGTACACTGGGTGAAATGGCAGTGGAGGCTGCGTTAATGATATTCCTGTTCGTGGCCGTTCGGGGACGGGCGGGGCGGGCAGAGAAGGAAAAGGACTCTGTATTTTTCTTCTTGCTCAGAGAAGCCAAGGGCAGTGCCCACAAGAAGAACATTTTTTTTTTTTCAAGATATTCCTGTGTGCTAAGCAAAATATAATGAGATCAGAGGCCATACTGGACTGGCTTCATGTTGTGTTTTAGCAAAATATTACTTGTTGGTTAAATGATTCATATATCAGGCTCATAATCCATAAGCATCGTTTGTCCCACTCTCCCCCTCCCTCTTTTCCTTAACCCCTCGCCTACTTCTTTTCTTCACTTCATTTGGATGGAAACAGGCCAATATCACATACACATATCTGAACCAGTGTCCATCTATATGGAAGTACTTAGTGAAACAGAAATAAGGTCAAATTAGGATCATAATTCAGAGGGTGATAAATGCCACTACGAAGTATGATAGTCTTTGTATTAGCAGAAGAGACTTAGTATTGCAGAATGAAAACTGGTCATTCCAGAAGTCGTGGAGGTAATAACAACAACACTTCGAGCCACAGGACAAGGAATTAAAGATGTAAAATAGGAAGGGTATTTCAACTCACTGGGGTGGGTGGGCCAAGCACCATAAACTAAGACTGTTCCCTTTACCACAAAAAATAAATGCGTCCATGACGCACGAAAGAGAATCAACTGACTAGCAATGCAGGTTTGTTTACAATAATTTCTATCATGGTGCGGCTAATAATAACTATCAAGAACATGTTTTTGATACTAACAATAATGGTGATGAGCAGCGAGATTAGTCGAACTGTCAACAAGTAAGGATGTCATTAAGGATTTATAAGATGACAAAATGTTAATGTAAGCCCTATGGCTGCTTGTCACCTTAGGAATGCTGACTGGTGATTGACACATAAGAAAGTACATACGAGAATCAGTTAATCCATCCTTCTTCGCTGCTTCCAGTGTGCACTACTGGTCCTCCTTATCTACAACTTTAAATAACTTATTTTTTTCATAATGGCAATAAACGTCTCATTCATGCCAACAACCTTTACGCCAGTTTTTGCACTTCTATTATCGCATTTGTTGATTTTTATAATCCATGATGTTAAACATTTCTTCAAAGCTTATCATCCTTTGCGTTCAGTTTACCCAACTGTGTTCCATACAACTAATGATGCACTTAACATGGCCTACTCCACAGAGTTCAATATTGGTGATTATGGCTTGCAAGCCTGTTTATCCTTTTGTTTGTTCTCATAAGCTCTAAGTTCAAACCCATTTTAAGCCTTACCCAGGCATTTTCCCTATGAGCTGCTTTGTCAGTTAGGGGATTTTCAGCAACCACTTTAGCTTTTCTGTATAGCCTGCAGATTCCTTCTCCACAAGAGTGAAGCTGATAATGCTGTCAAACCTGCTAGCCTTCTTTCTCTTTCTCTGCTTCTTTTCTGTGAATTCCTAGTCTTTTATCAACCCAATGATCCTATGACCCTTCCTGCTACGAGCTGATCTCCACTTGAGAATCTCCCTTCCAGTTATGTGTCAGCAGCACTCCGATGTCAGTGCCAAACTGAACTTGCAGCAGGAGGTGCAAGTGAGGGTTGTGGTACTGTGCAGATCCAGAGCTAGGAGCATGTCGAAGGAGGTAAGCAGCAGGAGAGGTAAAAGAGCTTTCCTTCTAACGCTCATGCTAGGAGGGCCTGGAGATGATGCTCCTTGACCCTGATGTGTTACCCTCAGATATCTTGCTGGTTCAGTTAATCACTACAGGGAAGGGGTCGTACTTGGGGGTGAATTAACTACAGGCGGAGGCCAGGTTGGGAGGGGGCCACGTTCTGTGGTACCTGCTTTACCAAATATTTATTGCATAAGGCCACTGTTCTATGACCGACTACACCAGCAAGCACCCTAACTTAAATCCCACTTTATAACCTTGCTGAATATCTGAAAAGACCTCTTATTCAGAAGTGGTTTTGGAAACTTCAGGACTCCACTGCATGTTGACGGGATGCAGACCACAGGCCTAAAATGTTCTGAAATCCTGAATGGTGAGTGAGGCGAAACAATCCTAGATTTGTAGTCTTCCTACCTAATAAATGCACATGGTATATGCAACTAGATCAGGGGGCTGGGAAGCATAGTACAGCTTTTGTAACTTTCTGCAGCTCCCTAACATGCACTGGGCTTGGTTGGTCGGTGGACATTGGCAAGTTATGCCCTACCTGGGCTTGGAAACCTTAAAACATTGAGTAACCTCTGGAGTGTTTCAAATGATAGTCGTTAAAAATCGCCTACGTTGACTTCCTGATTAAGCAGAAAATATATGTTCTCACTTTTTAAAAAAGTGCCTGTATTGCTCTTTTATGCATTGTGAGAAACATTATGCTCAATACAGCAGGACTGTGTTGGTTGGTTACGGGTGCATGTCAATGGTCAAGTCTATAGCCGCAACCTGTTTACTATGACCAGTTACGACTAAAGCTGTAAGCCTGACATATTTATTTTGAAAAGCATATGATAAACTCGAAAGGCAGTTTAGGGTGGATTATTAATATTAAGAATGAATGCCTGCAGAGGGGTATTTCTTGGAATCTCACAGATTACTGTGGTAGGCAAGGTGCTGGTTCCCCCTAGGACAAACCAAAGGACTAGAAGAGTTGTAGTGTGATAATCCTGGTTAGGTCCTTTCAGAGATAAATTTTTGTTTGGCAAACTGTTACTTTGTACATATTTGTATTGAGCCACTCATAGACGTTCTAAGCAATGACGTGACAGAATGACCCTAAAGTGTAAAGCAGAAACTAATGAGCAAATACAAATATTTGCCTGTGAGCAGACATCAAAACTGGACCAATAAGCATACCATAGTGCTTTATCCTGGTAAGTGTTAGAGCAAAAACTGCGTTATAACAACGAAAAAAGAGGAGAAGTTCTGAAGACTGCTTTACCTTAGACCACTGGGCATTTTCCAAATTCAAGGAAAGTTCCATAGAATCTACTTCAGCATTGTCGCCTCAGAGTTCGCCTCATCTCGTAGCACAGCTTTATTTGTTCTCACTCTAGACACAGGATTTCTATAATAGAATGAAAAGTAATATTGTGCATTAAAGTCAACATAGAAGCCACTCCTGTTTTACTTACATCTACTGTCTAGCTACACACAATAACCTGAAGACTGAAAACATACAAATGATGGAAAACATTTCTGGATCTCCAAAATAAACCTGTTTTCCCTTGTTTAGTTTCAGCTTATAAAAACGGCGCATGGGGTCTGGTTACAAAAACCAAGCTGTGGGCTAACAAAGAACATAAAGCATCACCAGATTTGGTGTGGGGGTTCTTCAGTTGGTCCCATTAGTTATGAATGAGACAACAGAAATAGAGTAGAGCCAAGAAAATTGACTATTACAACCAATATGGGCATTAAGAGGCGGTGAGGTCCTGTGTCAACTTTTCGCACATTTTTCTCCCCTACACAACTTTCCAGACTATCTGATATCAGTATGTTGAACTCAGAAATACACTGAAAACATTACAGGATAAACTTTTCTTTGTGAGTTTCGAACAATGATTCATCAAAGCAACATTTTATTATTTATAGTAGATCATATCAGATATCGATGTCCTCTAGCAATTATTTTTTTAGGTCGAGGATAGCGGAGGCGCGCATGCACTGCTCGCTCTGCCAGGCTTGCTGTAATAAGAGTATGCATTGGAAGCCCCGCCCACTCCGCACCCATATTTGTCATTGGCTTTTGTCGTTGTCCTTCCTAAATTCTGGCTTGTGATTCGTAAAAAGGTTTGTTAGTCCCTCCTTGGTACCGCTTTGTTTGCATTTGTTACCGTCTATAAGGGCTGGCTCTTTTACTTGTGTTGGTACTCAGCAGCTTTTATTACTAGTTGGTGAGTACCATTTAATTTTTCTTATTCGTTTTTTAAATCAGCCTACCTCGATTAGGTTACATCGAATGTTTCGGCATGGTCTGCTCTACCAGCATTTGATGTATTTTTAAGCACAGATCAGAGGTGGTAAAGTGCAGGTAAGCCTACTTGTTTGCCTTTTCCAAAAACAGCTTTTCCGTTTTGAACTTTATGCATGGGCTTTAACTTTTTACCCCTCAGTTTCAGCAGCCTACTGCCTTAATCTGGTTACATAATTCCATTGAGTGTTTCAGCGTGGTCTCCCTCCCCCGTTCATCCCTGTGTCGGCTTTTCAGTTCCACACACTGAAGGTGGCAGCTGGAACTCTCTTGTTGGACAGATGCGTGGAGTGTATCCGGTTCCCCTCGTCCATGCAATGCCAGGTCAGCCATGACCAAAGTTGGCCGGGGAGAATCTCTGCAGTCCTTACCATGGGGGATCCAGTGACACTGACACAGTAGGGCTGTGTGCTCTCTAGGGGACAGAGGCGGTCGCAATCCTTGTGCGAGCGAGTGAGTTCAGAGAGGAGCCATAGCATTTACCACGCAACCCACCTATAGAGACCTTTACACCACCAACACAGTCAGAAATGACACGGGCTGTTGCACAACAAGATATTTGCTCAGAGGCTGACGATGCCTGGGCATCTGGGATCGGGGCTCGCAAACACAAACAGGGGAAAGAGCAAGTAAAGTCACAAAAGTCCCTAGGAAGGGACAATCCTTTATTTTACAGAGCTTTCTTTATTGTTCACTGTCACAGAAGGGAGCACCTTCAAATATGTGACTGTATGAGGTCAGCTGTACAAATACAAAGCTTGCATTTGACCTAATAGCATACAATTTAAGCAGGACTTCCCGTGTCACTGACGTGGTCCCAGTCCTTACACTACATCCAACGCATGACATTTTTTACATTTACTAAAACGCACCATAGCTTTCACCTTTTGCAGTGGCAGTGAGTTGTACATCAAGCAGGGTTAGCACTTCCACTAACACTACCCCAGACTGTCCAGTCTTTACAACACACAATCCCACACCACCTAATTCCAATACACTCAAAACCACACAATTACTATCCACATAATTCCACTGCACACCATGCCACATAATTCCACTCCACACCACACATTTCCACAACGAACAATTCCAATCCAACCCACTAATTCCACTCCACACCATATACATCCACTTCACTCTATAACACATGGTTAAATTACATTAGATTTGAGAGAGTTCTTGAGACATAATTAGAATGTCGTCTAGATAAATGATTAAACGTATTCCTCTTTCTCTCAGAAAGGAGGCAATAGGTCTCATCACCTTGGTAAAGCACCAAGGGGCTGATGAAAGACCGAAAGGAAGGGCTTTGAACTGGAATAAACGATCTTTCCAAATAAATTGTAGGAAGGGCTGGTGAATTTCTGCCATGGGAATGGTGAAATAGGCATCCTTCAGGTCTAGTTTTACTAGCCAATCTCCTTCCAGAAGAAGATCCCTTAAGAGATGAATCCCTTCCATTTTGAAGTGTCGGTACACCAAAAATTTGTTGAGATGTTTTAAGTTTATAACTGGTCTCCACCCTTTTTCTTTTTTCTCCACAAGGAAGAGAGTGCTTACGAATTTGAGTTCCTCCATTGGGACTTGCATGATCGCCCCTTTTTTGAGCATGGAAGAGATCTCTTCCTCTATTATACTTTCTTGATCTGAGGGTATCTGAAAATTCTTTGGAAGAAAGGACTGTTTTGGGGTTTCTGTGAAATCTATCTTGAAACCTCGGACGGTGTTCAAAACCCAAGAATCTTGAGTGATTTTTTCCCAGTTCCGGGAAAAGAATCTGAGTCTCCCTCCCACCTCTGATTGGAAAGAAAGAGGGATAGGAGGGGAAAAGGTACTCACTTGGTGTGGTGTCACTTGAAGATTGGCCGCGGGATCTGTAACCTCTTGAACGAAAACCACGTCCTCTTTGCGGAAAGAATTGTGAGTAGTTGGATTGTTGGGAGCCTCTTCCAAAACCTCTTGATCTTGAATTGGACCTTTGATTATATCGGCCGGAAGAGCGGCCCCTGGTTCCGGCCCGTCCAAAAAGGTTGTTGTTAATTTCATTACAAGACCGGAGGCTAACATTATGCATACAACTTTTAATGCAGTCCAAGCATAGCCGCATATGTCACAAAGCAAAAGTTCCAACTTAGAATACATATGAACCAACAATAGCATGAATCGCTAGGCAATCAGCCTCTTTTAAATGCGGCTCCAAGCAAGATAAGTCAACTTCCTACTTAGCTCATGAAAAGTCTTATATTTTAAAGTTTAAGATTAATATTTTATTATTAATTTACCTTAATACCGTATACTGAGTAACCCTCTTTTATCCCTACAGGAGTAAATATTTATATATACAATGTAAGGATATATATATATATGCAATGTTATGTTATAAGGTACAATGTTATAAGGTACAGTAACACCTTTTCACTCCTTGTTTTCGGTTTCACAACCTCCAATTTACGGAGGTTGGCTTCCTTTTTTTCCTTCCCTTTGTTCGTCTTTATATTTCATGAATGATACTAAGTCTTTGAAACTAGCGAGTGAAATGTTTAAAAGCACGCATTGACTCGCTTCGCAAGTGTAGTTACCTTTCCCACTGCTTTGGAGTTCATTTATATTTTCGGAAAGCTTTGCCATGCTCGAGGCTTCATGTTTCTTTCTGCGCTTCATTTCTTTGATTAGAAATTGGGAAATTATAATATTTAGTTACCTTTATTAACAATCTGATTATCTGTGTAACCCCCCACTCCCCCAATAATCAGACAGTTTATTATATTATAAAAAAAAGGAAATCAGACAGTTATAATTGATATTTACAAGTTTATTATATTATAATAAAAAAAAACATTTGAGGATCAGACATTTATATATATTTATTTGACTAACCTGTGTGACTCAGATTCGGATTCAAATCATAGTAATACTGTTGAATCTGATTTTACTAATGATGCCATCAAAAAAACTTATCTATAAGGAAATGAGATCATGTATGTTTTCTACTCTCTCTTAAGTTATGTAATCTAAGAGATCCTTGATCCATGAAAACCATGATTTATCAGATCTGGACATAACAGAGGTTAAAGATCTCACTGAACAAAGGGGTAAGAGGCATAAAAAAAGTAAAAATATTGATTATACCCCATAGAGCACGGGAGGTCCTAGCACCTCAGGTTTTACAGGAGGTCCTCGCACCTCATTTGCCTCAGGTGTCCCTTGCGGCACAAATTTGAAAGGTGTCCTTAGCGGCACAAATTTAATGGGTGTCCCTCGCGGCACAATTCATCATAGTGCTCTAGACAATGATCCTATTGATATTGATGATGGCTCAGAATTTCCGGACGAATATATTCTTGATCTCGATGAGGATGATCAAGATATTGATTCCTTTCTCCTAAATGATAATAACGGTCCTTCATCTTCTAACGATAATATTTTGGACCCTTTGAAGGAGGAGATGTTGTCCCCTTTTAACATTAAACGCCCTAGAAGCTCAGAGTGGACCCCACACGAGCATGTACTAAATTCATAACTAAATGGATTAGAAATCCTTTAGAAAGAGAGACTCGTAATCTCTTAATAGAGTGTACCAGACCTTCAATCGAAGGTAAAGTTTGTCAAACTCCTAACCTTGACCCAGAATTAATTACCTACCTATTTAAATTAGGGTGAGACCCGCGTAAAGGCCTGGAAAGATCGCTTAAGATCTGTCAAGAGAAAGTTCTCGACATTCTAGGACCCCTAACAAAAATAATCGACGCAGCAGAAGAGAGTTACCTTAATGGCTGCCCTCTTGATACACACTCCATTCGGGGGTGGAGCCAAAGGGCACTAGTCCTCTTAGGCAACGCGAATGCGGGACTTAATTGTGGAAGAAGAAGCCCTAAACTAATCGATATGGCTGAAAAGGAAACCTCAATGAATCCAAAAGGTTTAATTTTTGGAGAAGATTTAATAAAAAGTTTGGGCAAATATGTATCGACCTTTACCGCTTTAGATAAAGCGCACCAGAACGTTAAAAAAGTTTTTAACTACAACAGCAACCTTTTTGGAAGGGCCGGTAGAAGGGGGTAATCTTCCGGCCGGTTCAACCGTCGCCCCTTTTTAAGAAAGAGAGGGAATTTTGGTAGAGGATACCATCCATCCAACCAACCACAGTTCTATTCACCCAGAGGAAGAGGTTTCCGCTCGAGAGAATTCCGAGCTAGAGGAGCACCTGTCGAATCCACCCCTCAAAGCGAGTACAGCTTCCCCTTCCCTTTCTTCGAATCCAAAAGTGGGTGGGAGACTGAAATTCTTTTACCACAATTGGAAAATTATTACACAAGACCCGTGGGTTCTAAACACTGTTCTCGGTTTTTCAATAGATTTCATCCAGACCCCAATCTAGAACCCTCTCCCAAGACCGATTCCCCTTACACTAGATCAAGAAAAAATTCATAGAGGAAGAAATTTCCTCAATGCTAATAAAAGGAGCAATTTTAGAAGTTCCCATGGAATTTCATGAGATTCATAAGTACTCTCTTCCTTGTGGAAAAAAAAGACAAGGGTTGGAGACCGGTTATAAATCTCAGAGAACTCAACAAATTCCTTGTCTACCGACATTTCAAGATGGAGGGCTTCTATCTTCTCAGAGACCTCTTGCTAGAAGGAGACTGGATGTTCAAATTAGATCTGAAGGACGCCTACTTTACCATTCCCATGGCAAAGGAACACCAACCCTTTCTTTAGTTCATTTGGAAAAACCATCTCTTTCAATTTCAGGCTCTCCCCTTCGGTCTCTCCTCTGCCCATGGTGTTTCACCAAGGTACTGAGAGCAGTTGCCTCATGTCTAAGAGAAAAAGGTATTCGTCTCATCATCCACTTAGACGACATCCTGATTCTTTCTCAAGATTATGCTCAAATCATCAAAGATCTCAAGACAGTTATAGACCTCTTAGAAAGTCTGGGTTTTATCATAAACAGGGAAAAATCCATTCTAATTCCCTCAAAGAAGATGGAATTCCTGGGTTTCACAGTAGACACAACAGAATGTCTTCTCCTTCTCCCTCCCAAGAAGATTGCCAAAATCAGAAAGGAGATAAGACATGTATTGAAACAAAAAAAATCTCACCCTAAGAGAAGTAGCAAGACTTTTAGGCCTTCTATCTTCTTCCGTTCAGGCCATTTTTCCGGGACCATTGAATTATCGAGCCCTTCAGAGAATAAAAGCAAGAGCTCTCAGATCAGGTCTTTGGTACGGAGATCGAATTTCCTTAAACCCAGAAGCAATCTTAGAACTAACATGGTGGTTAGACAATCTAGATGCATGGAATAGGAGAGCAATCTTTGGTTCAGCACCGGATTTTATTCTAGAATCGGATGCCCGCCTTCATGGCTTGGGTGCTTGTCTACAGGACCAAAACACTGGAGGTATTTGGTCGCAGCAAGAGTCCCTGCACCACATCATTTATCTAGAATTAACTAGATCATTCTAGTTACTCAGCTCATTCTAGTGCTAGACAGGGAAAATGGAAAGGCAGAGGAAAATCTAAAAGCCTGCCTCACCGCAACTTTCATTTGGATGCGTGACAACCATCTAAAATGTAATGCCGGGAAGACCGAAATTATACCCTTCGGCCCCCAAAACCCCTTTTCCCCCAGCCTATGGTGGCCACTGGGGGTGGAGTCCCCTCCGGATACCATCACCGCGGCCCGGAACCTAGGGATCAGATTCGACAGTGCCCTATCTTTCAAACAGCAAGCAGGGGCAGTGGCAGGGTCTTGTTTCAACATCATCAGAGGGCTTAGAAAGTTTTTTGATTTTCTTCCTCTGACAGCCAGGAAGACGGTGACAGTAGCACTTGTAACATCTCGCTTGGACTACTGCAACAGCTTATATGCAGGATTAAATCGATCTGTCCTGCATAGGTTGCAGGTTGTCCAAAATGCTGCTGCCCGTCTGGTCCTAAAATGGCCGAGGAGGTCATCTGCCTCAGCTGCCCTCAAGGCCCTACACTGGCTACCTATTCACAAACGCATACTCTTCAAAATCTTAGTGATTACCTTTAGGGCATATCACCAAAAAGGACCCAAATACTTCCTTCCCTGGTTCAAACAGTATGCACCAACACGCTCCCTAAGATCAGCCAACATGAATTTACTACAGACCCCTAAATTCAGACTCTCAACTAGAGGAGGGAAATCTCTCGCAACACTGGGCGCAAAAGCTTGGAATAAACTCCCTCCCAACCTGCGCCTGATCTCTGCTGAGAAGAATTTCCGTAAGGCTCTGAAAACTTGGATCTTCAACCTCCCAGACTCGGTCTGTATGACTCTGGTTTAGACACAGCGTTCTGTTTAGATGAGATAGATGTGTGAGCTGACTTTTCCGGCCTTCAATCTAGGCTACGGGCTACAAGCGCCAGGATGCTCCTTGGAGTGACAGTCGCGCTATAAAAGTGCATACTTACATTACATTACATTACAACTGCAGGACTTTATGCTCTAATGAGCTTAAAACGCTTCCTTAAAGGAAGATCAGTCATATTAAAAATGGACAACATGTCTGCCGTCGCTTACATAAACCGTCTAGGAGGGACCAAGTCAGAAGACCTCTCCAATCTAGCAAAGAAGCTTTGGTTTTTCTGCCTAGAACACAAAATCTCTCTGAGAGCAGAATACCTTCCCAGGAAATCCAATCTTTGCGCAGATTGGAATTCAAGATTCATCTTGGATTACAGCGATTGGAAACTCAACACTTCTGTTTTCAACTCCCTGAATCATTTCTGGGGCCCATTCCAAATAGACCTATTTGCGAGCAGATTGACTACCCAATTGGTATCCTATTTCAGCTGGATGCCCGATCCCAGTGCTCTAGCAGTGAATGCCTTTCTCCAATCTTGGGAAGGGATCAACGCTTATGCCTTCCCTCCATTCACAATGATCCAGAGACTCCTTCAGAAAGTGAGACAGGAACATTCCTCAATTGTCCTAGTAACTCTGTTTTGGCCATCCCAAGCATGGTTCCCAACAGCTCTGGAACTAACCTACGATTTTCCCTTCCTAATTCCTCCTCTGAAAGATCTTCTCACAGACGCAGACGGTCAAATTTACCCTCTTGTTCAGACAGGGAATTTGAACCTTCTTCCTTCGAAGGTGTCAGGAGATCTAACGATCTTGCAAGAATTTCGTCAACAGCTTCAACTCTCCTTGGAGAGTCGTGGGCCCCTGGGACACATTACCAGTACAACAACATTTGGAAAGTCTGGTCAACGTTGGTGCTTGGAAAGGGACTTGGATCCCGTGGAGGCACCTTTTGTTGATATAGTTAATTTTCTTGGAGAACAATTTGACAGAGGTTTAAGTTACAGATCTCTCAATTGTTTTAGATCTGCTATTTCTGCTGGACATTCTCTAATTAACAATAAAACGGTAGGTAAAAATCCTATTATTTGTAGAATACTTAAGAGTATCAGACTTAGAAGACCTCCTCAACCTAGCTATCAATCTCTTTGGGATGTTAATTTAATTCTCAACCTTTTCTGTTCTTGGCCAGTTAATTCTCTTCTCAGCAGGAAGAATCTTCCTATCGAATTAGCTACTCTTCTTTGCTTAATTTCATGCAGAAGAGTTTCTGATGTTAAAGCTCTTGATATTTGTTGTATTTATGTCTTTAAATATGTGCATTCTCAAGAGAGAATGCAGCCATGTCACTAGCCATGTCACTCTGGAATTCATGATCTGTGTCAGTTGTTTGTTGATCTCTGATGTGGACGACTTGCCTCCCTGTTGGGCTAATAAAACCCGTTTTTACCAGCTTCCTGAGTATTGATCTTTACAATACTGGCGACGAGGAGCCCAGCAGGTGAAAATGAACCCAACGCCTTGAATACGAGGATTTTCCTCTAAATCCGACTTTCGTTTTTTTTTTGGGAAAGTAAATCATCGTTTTCCTGCTCTACCGTGTACTCCCCGTGAGTGAACATTGTGTATTTCCTGGCCGGCGCCAGCACCAAGCAGAAGGTACAATTTCATTATTTTGACTAATTGGATTTATTATCGAAGTTACGGAGCATCCCTACCTCCGTTGCTCGGCATTTTTCAAATCTTGCTCGAGCTGTTGGAGCGTGCCTGCTTGGAACGCGACCTTCGCGAGTTTCGCAACTGGAGCGTGCCTGCCTGGAGTGTCTTGCCATTGTTTTGACGCGTTCTCCTGCGCAATCTTGATTGGCGTAACGTCACACGCAACGTGCCTGGCGTCCTTCAAACTTTACGTCACACGCTTCGCGTTGCTAAGTGACAAACTAACAAACGCGTTCCTGTTTCCTTACGCGCAGTCCTATCACCTAGCAACCGAGTATTTGCCAGCGCGTTTTGTGTATTCCTCGGCCATTTGCTTAAACGCGCTGAAGATTTTCTCCTGAGCACGGTATTTCTTTCCCAATTACATTTTTATCTGAGGCAAGTCATATTTTGTTTGATACAGTTGGACTGAAACTCTTTACTCTCAAGACTGATTTTGGCTGTACTTTTGAAGTGCTCATCTGACTGACTGAAGCCTTAGAATTTCAGCTTATTTATTTTTTTGAACTGTCTGAAGCAGTAGATCTCCAGTTTCTATAGTTACCGCAGTATACAGTGAGCAAGGAAGTTTTTGTCAAGAGGGACAGCGCACTAAGAAGTTGTGCATCCTTTTGTTATTTTAATTCCTTATTTTAGGTTGTTATTTTAAATTGTTGTGTTAGCTTATTTAGTTAACTTGTTATTTTAGTTTGTTTAGTTGTTTCTCTTTCAGCATGTCGTCCTCTGCAAGTGGTATGAACCAACCTCCCCAGTTTTTAAGTGAACAGGGCGAACCCATTTTACCTTGGAAGAAATGGAAACCTATCTTTGATTCTTACCTTCTTGCAATTGGCGGAGAGAAGTTTTCTGCTGTCAGGAAACAGGCTGTTTTACTTAACAACCTTGGAATTGAGGGAAGAAACATTTATGACAGTTTAGATCCGATACCGATTGGCAGGGGTGCTGGTGAACCTTCTGATGTTTTTGAGATGAGTGTTCTTCTCCTTAAAAATCATTTTGGTGCACGCATTAACGTTGTTATGGAAAGACACAAATTTTTCATGCGTGTTCAAGCTAAGAGTGAGAGAGTTGGAAATTACGTTGCAGCACTCAAATCCCTTGCGCAGACCTGCGAATTTGAGCTTTTAACGGATTCCCTCATTCGTGATCAACTGGTTCGTTGCACAAATGATCTCAAAATCCAAGAGAAACTGTTGTCCAAGAATCCCAATTTAAAAGAGGCTATACTGATTGTTGAGAGTGTTGAACATACCTCTACTTGGGTCAAGGAGATTAGGAAGGGGCCCTCTCAGAATGATCCGGTTTCCAGTGTTGGTCTTGAGCACCGACAAACTCTCCAAGCTGAGTGTAATGTTGCTGTTGTTGGCAAAATTTCTCCCAAGCAAGAGAAAACCTTTGTTAAATCTGAAAAACCCAAACAGAACTTTAGCAGTAATAATTCAAATAAGGACAACAAATTTAAGTGTCCCAGATGTGGTAGTGAGAAGCATGGTCCGAATTATCCGAATTGTTTTGCTAAAAGTACTGTTTGTAGAAATTGTGGGAGGAAGGGTCATTACGCAAGAATGTGTAAAAGCAACAAAGTCAACTGTATTGATGAGGATGAAGCTTATTACCAAGATTCGA
This sequence comes from Lissotriton vulgaris, assembly GCF_964263255.1. Lineage (NCBI taxonomy): Eukaryota > Metazoa > Chordata > Amphibia > Caudata > Salamandridae > Lissotriton > Lissotriton vulgaris. Next base: position 1,073,593,746 of record NC_141689.1, on the reverse strand, counting down.
TTCATTGCATTACTGATGATGTTATCAATGGTGTGAGTCAGGTGGATGATGACGTAGTAGTTATGCCCTCTTGTGACATCCTAATTGCAAACAGAGTGGTTCCTGTGTTAGCTGACTCTGGTTCACTGTTCACCCTCATCAGTGATAAGTTTTGGTTTGCAAATTTTGATGGGGATAAAATTAAACTTACAGTCTCTGATATCAATCCTGTGGGGTATGCCAAACAGAAAATTGAGGTACTGGGATATTCCATCCAAACCATTTCTTTCAAAGGCAGAGTAACTGTTGGCAAGGTTTATATTGCCAAGAGGGGAGATAACCTCCTTGGTTGGCGTCACCAACGGAATCTAGGGATCACCTTGAATCCCAATGCACCCGAGCAGGTTATGCTAGTATCTGAAGGGGGTGATTTTTCAGATATTCTTGGGAAATTCCCTGAAGTTTTTACTGAAGGTCTGGGGTTACTCAAAGGTTTCAAACACAGGATAATCTTGAAAAGTGGTGCCAAGCCTGTGGTGCATAAGGTCAGGAAGGTGCCCAACCTCATGTTACAACCATTGCAAGTCGAGATTGAGAGGTTATTGAAGCTTGGTGTTGTGGAGGAGATAGAGTCCTCAGAATGGCTTGCGCCGATTGTTTTGGCACCTAAGGACAAGGGTACCAAAATTAGGATGTGTGTGGACCTCAGGAGTTTGAACAGTTCTATTTGGGTGGACAGGCAGCCCTTGCCCAATATCAATGAGATTTTGACTAAGTTAGGTGGTGCCACTTTGTTTAGCGTTATGGACCTATCAGCTGCCTACCACCAGGTTCTCCTACATGAAGAGTCAAGACACCTGACTTCTTTTGTCACTCCCATCGGTGCATTTAGGTTCATCAGGATGCCTTTTGGGTTAGCCAGCGCTGCTGCTTGTTTCCAGAGAATCATGAAAAATGTCCTTTCCGATATTGATTGTGTACTCTTTTTCCAGGATGACATTTTAGTCCATGGTGTTGACGCAAATAGACATGATGTTACTCTTTTTGCTGTTTTGTCTAGGCTTAGAGATGCAGGTCTGACTCTTAAACAAGAGAAATGCAAATTCAGGGTTAGGTCTGTATCCTATCTGGGACACAACATATCTGGGGAAGGCATCAGTCCCAAGCTTGATCTTGCTGAGGCCATTCTCCAAGCTCAACCTCCTTCTAATAAAGATCAGGTTAAGTCTTTTAATGGATTATCGGAGTGTTACTCCAAGTTTATTCCCAATTTTGCCAGCGTTATGCAACCCATTAGACTTCTCCTTAAGAAGGGTGCTGTTTTTGATTGGAACCAAGATTGTTCGAATGCCTTTGACACAGTCAAGTCAGTGATTGCTAAGATGCCTACCTTAGGGCATTTTGATGTGCGCAAAAAGACTATTCTGTCCACTGATGCCAGCTTACGTGGTTTGGGGGCTGTTTTGGCCCAGCTTGTGGATGGCTCAGAGAAAGTTATTGGTTTCGCGTCCCGTTCCTTGAAGGGTGCGGAGGAGCGCTACTCGGTCATTGAGCGCGAGGCTTTGGCCTGCTTTTGGGCCATCAAACACTTCAGATTCTACCTGTGGGGCCTACCTTTTGTAGTAAGATCTGACCACAAACCCCTAGTGCAGTTGTTCTCGTGTAGGAATGTCGAGTGTACCACCCCCAGAATTAAAAGATGGGTTGAGGGTCTCATGGAATATAATTTTTGTGTTGAATATTTACCTGGTCCCAAGAACGTTCCCGCTGATTTTCTTTCTAGGTTGCCTATTGATAAGTTGGTCACGTTTGACCCGGATGTTCCCACTGTTTCATGGGTGAGAGAATCTGCTTTGAATGAAGCGGAATGGAAAGGGTGTTTTCCTGATGATCCTGCTAGAGATTTTATCTTGGAGGCCACGGTCAATGGTTGGCCTACCTTGAGAGAAGTTCCTGATTCTGCCAGAGGTTTTTGGAACGTTAGGGATGAGTTGAACATAGTTCAGGGTGAACTATTTAGAGGTAACAGGCTAATTCCTCCCTGTGGTATGAGAGAGAAGATAATCAACCTTGCCCATGAGGGACATTTAGGTCGTAGTCTCACCAAAGCAAGGGTGAGGGAATCTTACTGGTGGCCCGAGTTGGACCATGAAGTTGAAGCTGTCGTTAAAGACTGCCACATTTGTGCCAGTAATGATAAATCAAGGAAGGTGAGCACCGCTCCGCTTTCTCCCATTGCCATTCCTGAACGACCTTGGTCCAAGGTTGCCATTGATGTAGTTGGACCATTCTTAAATTTAGGACCTTCCGAAAGATTTGTTGTTGTCCTTGTAGATTACACTTCAAAGTGGTTGTCTGCTGCCTGCATGGGAACTGTTTTGAGCAGAAATATCATTGAATTTCTTAAAGATGCCTTTACCTGTGAAGGGATTCCGGAGACTTTGGTTTCCGATAATGGTGTCCAATTCACCTCCCAGGAAATGTTTGTTTTCCTTAAAGACCTCTCTATCACCCACCATAGGACTGCCCTCTATGCTCCACAGGCGAATGGTTTGGTGGAGAGCATGAATAGGCTGATTAGAGCGTGTGCTCAAACTGCTTTGGAGAGAGGACTTCCCCTGAAACCTATCCTCAGGGAGAAACTTTGGGCGCACAGGAACACCCCAAACAGTGTGACAGGCATTTCACCTTTTGTGAAACTTAGGGGACGTGTGGCTGGTTCAAAGCTCAACCCTTTGTGGTTATCTACTAAGGATAGAGGTGTCGTTCTCAACAATCCCAGATTAAGTGATTACCAGGATGGTTACAAGCGCAGATATGATGCTTTGAAGGGTGTGAAGGTTCCTTTTTGGAAAGTGGGCGGTTTAGTCTTTGTCAAAAAAGGCCCTTGGTCTCCCAAGGGTGTGTCCAAGTTCTTTGGGCCAAGGCGAATTGCAAAAGTCATGAAGAACGTAGTTATGCTTGAGGGGGGTGATGTGTGGAGCATGTCACGTTTATCAAAGTGTGTGGAGGGGGATAATGCTGTTATAGAACCTGCTGCTGCTCCTGTGGGTTCAACTCCTCGTGATTGTGTTGGTTGCCCGTCATCTTCTCAGGATGTGTGTGTTTCGCCTCGTGGAATGAACCCTAGGGTCAGGAGAGCACCTTTGTATCTCCAGGATTACTGTATCACATGATTTCTTCTTTTCCTGTTTTTCTCTAGTACCTTTGTATCACCAGGTTTACTGTATCGCATGATTTCTTCTTTTCCTGTTTTTCTGTTCTTTGTTTTTTCATTTTCTTTGTTTTGCTTTTCATTATTATTATAAGGGAGATGTGTTGTATTTATGTCTTTAAATATGTGCATTCTCAAGAGAGAATGCAGCCATGTCACTAGCCATGTCACTCTGGAATTCATGATCTGTGTCAGTTGTTTGTTGATCTCTGATGTGGACGACTTGCCTCCCTGTTGGGCTAATAAAACCCGTTTTTACCAGCTTCCTGAGTATTGATCTTTACAATAATATTTCCTATAGATCTTACGATATGTTTGGGGTTAATTTTGAAATACATAGAAGAACTAAAACTATGTCAGATTCTATTTTCTATCCTCGTTTTGATAGTTGCACTAAACTCTGTGTTGTTCAATGTATGAAAGAATACGATGTTAGAATGAACTCTCTTCATCCCTTGAAGGTATCTCAATTACTCATCTCTTTTGTTAAACCCCACAAAGGAATTTCTTCTTCCTCTATTGCTAGATGGGTTAAGACAGTCATGAAGCTTGCTGGAATCAATCTGGATATTTTTAAATCACATTCTATTAGAGGCGCAATGGCCAGTAAGTCATTCTAGTCAGGTGGTAAGTTAGATGATATTCTAAAGGCTGCTGATTGGTCTAATGCTAGAACCTTTGTTCGTCATTATTGCAAACCTTTATCTCACATGTCTGATGTTGTTTTACATGGCTACCAACATGCATAATGGTAGCCTCCGGTCTTGTAATGAAATTGCGATTCTCCTATTAACATGACCAGAGAATCTGGATTTCATTAAAGACACGGAGGCTAACATTATCCCTCCCACCCTTTCCCTGGGTGGTTGATTATATGATATATTACGGTACAGGTTGATTTTTTATGATATGATATGCTTATTTGAATATTTTACTTACAAGCTTACATTCTATTCCTTTGCAGGACTGTTTACTTTCTTTTCCTTTTCAGGACTGTTATTTAGCTGATTGTTTATTATTCAAATCCTTAATATTTTTATTTGGGTTTATTAACAACCTTTCTTTGTTTTGCAGATAACCTTTATTGATTTTGTCTTCTTGATTCCACATCTGGTGAATCAATCGTGGATGGTGTATTCTTCCGTCATCCTTCTTCAAGTTTGATGTTTCATTGGAGTTGTTTGGACATTTCCTTTCTCACTGTCACCACATTTAAAAGAGGCTGATTGCCTAGCGATTCATGCTATTGTTGGTTCATATGTATTCTAAGTTGGAACTTTTGCTTTGTGACATATGCGGCTATGCTTGGACTGCATTAAAAGTTGTATGCATAATGTTAGCCTCCGTGTCTTTAATGAAATCCAGATTCTCTGGTCATGTTAATAGGAGAATCGCAATTACATTGTCATTTACAAGGCCAATAGCTCTAACTCTCCCAAATGGAAAACCAAATAGCATTGCACAAAATAAATTCAGTTTCGCTGCATGCCACATAATTCCACACCATATAATACTACTCCACACCATACCACATAATACTACTACAAAAAAATCCACATACATTTCACACACCACACAATTGAATGCCACTCAATTCTGAAACACACAACTTAATTACTCAACATATTACCACTCAGTGCCACATAATTACACTTTTCCACTACACAACTATACACCACACAATTCCACAACAAACAATTCCAATACAACCCATCTCTCCCTCACACTCCCAGCCCTATCATCTCTCCTCCACAAACCCACTGCTCCTCTCATCTCTCCCTAACACTGCACTGCCACCTTTCAACCTACAAGCCCACTGCCCCCTCTCATTCCTGCCTCTCACTCCCTGTCTCATCTCTTAATACTTCCAGCTCACACATACTACCTTCCTTTACTTCCTTGCGCTGTGCAGTGGTCCACCTCTGGTGACCTCTCCCACTTGTCCCTCTTGTACTCTCTCACCCCTCTCTCTCAAGCATTCTTCTCGCCTCTCTCATGTGGTTCACTTCAAGTCTTCGAGCAGTTTCTTTCCCATGCTTTTTCAAGGTTTCTGTCCCACAGAGCCACGCTCTTCTCCTCTTCTTAGGGTGCCTCCTGCGTACACAGGCGCTCTGTGAGCATCTGTGGCCTGCTCTCCGCTTCTTTCTCTCTCATACACTCGTTCTGCTTCTATGTATGGCATTCATTCAACACTTTGTGCACAAATTACATATCCTTCTCTATCTTCTTTTCTATCCTGTGCAGCTCTCACCCCTGTCTACTCACCATACAAGATAATTCCACTACACACCACACAATTCCACAACTAACAATCCCAATCCAACCCATATAATTCCACACCACACCACACCACATACATCCACTCCAAACCAAAACACATGGGCAAAAGACATTGTCTTTTAATACGTCAATAGCTCTAACTCTCACAAATGTGAGACATATTGCATTGCAAACGCTTGTTTATTTGCCAATGATTTACTCCATTTTATTTTCACCTTTGCTTTCCCGCAAAATGACTGAATGTGTATGTATAGAAGTCACACTTCTTGTACAACATATCATCATTGAAATTTATGCCCAAAACATGATTAAAAGGGTTCGGGCTACTGCCTCAGGGAGCACCTCAAGTTGTATAATTTGTGTATAAGAAAGCCTGCATAATGCAGTGTCGGACTTTAGCAGAAATGTGCATTAGTAATAAATCAGCAGAACTTAAACTGGTCTAGATTTAGCTAATACCTAAATTTCCTGCTTCTACTCCTTTGTACTGGAGCTTCCTTAACCTTGAATATAAATCGACACAGCAGCCAGCACTAATAGGATTAGATGAATATAATGCTAGAAGGGAGTTTCTAAGCCTGGGTGAGGCATCTGTAACCACTTGACTGCTAGGAGCGTCACATCATTGCCCCTGCCCCCAGTGGTGAGCCCTTTTTAGGTTTCGCCTGGCGTAGCACTGCGCAGCAGTGTTCGCGCAGGCGAAAACTTATGTTATACAGTACGGGGCTTTGTCCCGTCTCTCTCTTCCATTGGCTAGCACCATAAATGGAGGCTAGCCATTGGAAGAGAGATGTGTCAATCTTCCCGGGAGCAGATTCGTGGGCGTTTCGCAGTTTTTTTCGCTCTGCGCCCCTTTGCGATCGTCATTTCGGCGGTGGGCGGTGTTTTTTTTTTTTTAAAAGGTATGTTTTGGCCATTTTGAAAGTGTCGTCTTTGAAAGCGGAGTCTTGGTAAACCGCAGCTGTAAACGATGGAGAAGGAATGCAGAGCATAAGGCTATACAGAAGAAATACATATGAAAATAAACAAGGGAGCGTGCCTGCACGCTGAAACAAAGCATCATAACTGTAAGTGTAATAGTCACAAACAAAGGACAAAGTGAAACGCTGCGGCAGAGAACAACGCACTAAAACATAATTCAGTAACAGTCCACGAAACAAGAACCTCCCCAGTTACTCATGGACGTTAAGCTTTGTTGCCCCAGTACGACCTTGCACCGCCCTTTGATAATATACGCGCTATAAAAATCGTAATTCAGTACTCCTAATCTTGTAACCAAGACCGTATAGTTAAACCCCTACGGACTCCATTACCAATGAGCACTTCAGCGTTTTATGTAAACAGAGCTACTATTGGCGCAGGATACCAACGATTCTCCAATCCCAGGCCACTTTACATATTACGACCTCCCCCGACCACTCTGGGCGCACTTTCTGCCGTGTGATTGGCAGTCGTATGACCCGGAAGTACTGAAATTACGGAAAGACGTGGAAGTGCTGAAATTACTTACCAATGCCGCCCTTAAAAAAGATCAATTTCCTACAACGGACTTTGGGCTGAATTTACGGACAGACCTTGTAATTGGGGCAAGCTATAGGGGCTTTGTTGGGAGAGAAGCCTATATAGGGATATCAATCTGGTGTTCTTTAGGTGCTTGTTAACAGCAATAACACTTTCAAAGGACATGGCAGTGGATTGTCAGATGGGTACTTGCTCAAGAGGCTACTTTATTCCAAAGGAACAGTCCTATTTCATAGAATCCTGCAAGAGATCCAAACGGGTGGCAGAAAACTTCTAAGTGTTTGTGTGAATACCAGGGGTCTCATAGGTTCAAAAGATGTCAGTCACAGACGGTCCTTCTCAGCGATTACACCGACCCCTTGAAGCATATGAAGGCCACGGCCGCATATTACATTAGGCCTGCCAAATTGCTGCCCCGTGCATTCAAAGGAAGCCAGAGGGAGGGGAGGAGCAATCCAAGGAATACAGAGCAATGTAAGTGCGCAATTGCAGAGATTAAGTGGAATTTTATGGCTATGTCAGAGGTAGGCAAATAGGTAGACCAGAACAGCTCTGTAGTGGTCTCGAGAAACTAGTAGTATAGCCCTTTGCAGATAACAAGTTGGTATTGAAAACCTTAGAGAACATGGACTCATGAAGGGAACAGGGGGATTTGTCAGGGTGATTTGTCAGGTCGCTTCCCGGTGAACCAAGGGGTACGCCAGGGTTGTGTACTGACTCCCACCCTTTTCTGTCTCTACCTGCCTGTGCTTGCTCTCCTGAGTGTGTGTGTGGCTCTGGGTGGGTGTGTGTGGTTCTGGATTGGTGTGTGTGTGTGTGTGTCTCTGGGTGTGTGTGTGTGGCTCTGGGTGTGTGTGTGTGTGTGTGGCTCTGTGTGTGTGTGGCTCTGTGTGTGTGTGTGGCTGTGTGTGTGTGTGTGTGTGTGTGGCTCTGGGTGTGTGTGTGTGTGGCTCTGGGTGTGTGTGTGTGTGGCTCTGGGTGTGGGTGTGTGTGGCTCTGTGTGTGTGTGTGGCTCTGGGGGTGTGTGTGTGGCTGGCTCTGGGTGGGTTTGGCTGGCTCTGGGTGTGTGTGTGTGACTCTGGGTGTGTGTGTGTGGTAGTAATTGCTGTCTGCTGAGCTCGTCCGTAGGGTACAATAGGTCTCACATTTGCGAGAGATTAAGCTATTGGCAATGTAAATGACAATGCCATTTATTTATCTGTTTTCAAAACCAACACATAAATACAAATGTTGTCATTTACAATGCCAATAGCTCTAACTTTTCCAAAGGCGAAACCGTTGCATTGTAAATGCTTGTTGGGTATTGCCTACAGAGTTTTTCTCTATATGTTATCAAAGAACCATTGAGTACAATGCCACTAGGAGTGGGCTTTAGGTCAGCTAGTTGCTGATCATTTATTGGCTTTCTTGTCAATTTCAGTTGTTGCTTTTTACTCAATGGCTTACTTTCAGCTTCTTGTGTTTGTCTCTCTCCGAGAGCATAGATTTTTCTTTTTAATTCGATGATTTCTATTCTTACGCTGCTTACATTTAGAGGACTATATTTTTCAGTTACCACTAAGAATGCATATTCTTTTTTGCTCTCTTGCTTCTCCCTTCAAACCCCAACCTACCCCATCCCTGTGTTGCTCCCTAGCTCCTCCATTGCTTACATGACCGCGTCCCGTCTTTTTGTACAATTTTTAACGCTCTCTCAGCCCCTAGAGCCTCCTTGGCTCACTGCTCCTCCTTCCCAAACCCCAGCTCCTTTATTGTTCACCCATCCTCCCCCACTCCCAGTCCCAGCAGTGCTGTGTGGGGTCTCATGGACTTGCTGTCAATAGTACACCATAATGTCTACCTTAACGTTTATTTGAACAGATATAACAGATCTCCACTGATTTCTTGATTCCAGGACACAGCAGCAGACCTGCATATGGTGTTAAATGTGACTATTGAGGCGACAACATGTAGCAGTCTAAGTATTCAGAATGAATAGGACCATTAAATGTTTGTATACAATTTAAAGGATATACATATTGAATGTCTAGCAATTAAAGATGTGTCTCTCAATGTGCAGGAGGCTGTGTGTTTGCAATGCATTATGGGTATGATGGCTTTGCCAATGCTGTTTTCAAGATGTGGGAGCAAAATGGTGTACCCTAAAATCTGGACACTCCGAAATGTACCTCAATCAGATTTCCAACATTAAGTATTACATATCAATTTCATGAGCAACGTGTACACACGTTAAGGCGCCTCCCAAAGCATCAAAAATCCAAAACAAAATTCATTAAGTAAAAAGATTGGTCCCACTAAAAATGGAGTTCTCGATCAATGAAAAATTAGATTTTTATTACAGAATGAAAAAGAAAGTGAAACAGAGTCAACACCATGAAGGCTCTCAAATGCTGTCATACCCGAGTATGTATTATAATTCCCAGATAGGCAGCAAAATCAGAAGGCAATTTGGCAACATCCCAAGCACAACAGGAAGATTTTCTAGTCAACTCTAAAATCAAGGAGTTTTTATGCATTATTTTTGCACATGAAATTACAGAAACCACAGACTCACTTTGGTTGTGGATACATGTATCATTTCATCAGCAAATCAGAGCACATGAAAAACAAATGTGAGATTACCTTAACACACTAACCCACCACATGAACGGAATATTCACCTCCCCTCTATGCTAATGTTGTCCGGATAGTCTAGAACATAACTAGATACACGAACAATAATGTGTTATGTGAATGAATGGGCACAGTGAACCGACGGAAGTACTTTGTAAATGCTTCATTAAAATCATAGCACTACAGAGGAAAGTTCATCGGGAGCTGAATATAACAGTGGAAATAAATCATGACATCTTAGCTAGACTGTGCGCTGTGGAGTACGTGTGAATAAGTGGGGGTGGGAGAGCTGGATGAGCGACATATATAACTTTCATTTTCGACAAGATTAAGATCGAATGAAAATGTGGCCCATATAACGTACACCATAAAACGGTACTTCTTACACATCATACAAAACGAGTTCCAAAGTAAATAGTACTACATCAATGTATACATGCTAAATCGAGTGTGAAATTGCATTCTTCTCATTAATAATGCACAAAAATATAAACCTATAAAAAAATCTTTCACGGACTAAAACTGCTAATCTGCTGATAAGCAATTGAGGTTTCCACACAGAGTACCACTGTCAAACCAGGCTGTACACATTCAGAAAGCACGCGGTCTGTGTTCTTTACTTCCTGTGCACAACCCCCTTCCATTTTTACGTCACGAGTCTGTGCACTGTTTTTTGTTGATACAAAGATCCTATTAGCAGACCTCTTAAATAACCGAGAGCTTCCAAAACATTCTTAACATTCTTTCAGCAGGGCCAGAAGCCAAAACTCAATACAGAATCAAATATACGTTTACTTAAATACAGAATGCTAGTTACGAGGAAATTACATATTTTGCAGACCCTCCAGTAAATTGCAGCATAAACAGGGTCATTTTGTGTCACAATATGTGAAATCATTCTGCACAACATTGAGTTTTTAGCTGAATTTTTGTGCATATTTATTTAATTACATTTACTAGTCTTGCATAGTTTTGTTTCCATGTTTAACGTGTAAGTCACCTTAGTTGAAGATATATAAATGCTCCCTGATATATTTTAGGTCTGTGGAAATGTGCTTTCCACATATTTATATATTTACACATTCATGCTATATGTACATACATTTCCTCAGCATCTTGTACAATAAAGAACAGCGTGCACCCTCACTTGGCAACTGTTTTATCTATTAAAGCAACACATGGAGATGATGGATGGAGCACAAACTTTTCAGACACTCACCCCAGTCAAGTATCTTGGTTGAATCCATCATCGTTCTTTAGCTCACTTCGCCACCGTAGTTCAGACCCAGCCATATGCCAATCAGTCTTGACTCTGTGCCTCATGGGAACAGTCCAGCCCGAACGGCCAAACCAGGTCTTCCCTGAACCAGAAACAAGTATCCTGGGACCGGTTTCGGGGTAACACCCCTCATCAGCCAGGCTAGCTTGAATCCAGTGGCAAAGTGAGCAAGGGACCCAAATCTGGGCAACTCTGCCAAGTTTTTAAATAACCTTCAAAGCACTCAAATTGGTCAATGTTTCATAAGCAAAAACAAGAGACTACTGCGCTTTAGCATAGTTTCACTGCTAACATGCAGCCATTAAAGTGTATGTCTTTTCAACATTGATAAGTATCAAAGCCAGTGTCAGTGCGCATGTTATTGCTTTGGTAGCATTTTTATTCCAGTGGATATAAGCCGCACAGCACACCAAGTTCTTCCCACTAGTTGGCTCTGCTACCTTCAATATTCATCATGGGAGCTATTTCAATGCGGGCAATAAATGAACTGCCGCCCCCCCTTATTGACGCACTTGCAGTTTTCTTTTAAAACACACTCGAAGACAATGGTCTATGCATCCATGCCTAACCATTATAGTAATGTCACAATGTTGAATGTGTCGTTCTTTTGTAGCTGTACTGGCATTATATTCTAAATACAAAACACTATATATATATATATATATATATATATTCACTGAAAAAAACATAGGTTATAGACCATATATAGTTAGGAATTCGCATTTACAAAACTTTATTTTACTCACACAAAACCATTGAAATTCCATATATAGTTAGTTGCACTAACTATATATCGCGCACCCGCAATCCACTGCTGATGATGTCACATATTACATCATTCATGACATGGTCAGTGACATCACTGATGACATCACTGATGACATCTCAAATGACATCACTGATGACATCTCAAATGACATCACTGATGACATCACTGATGACATCTCATTTGACATTACTGATCACATCACTGATGATATCATTCATGTGATAATACGATGAACCTCTTCAGACTCTAATATAACCTTAGATACAATCAGTGTAAACAGACACTCACAGACTGTCACTCATTCATGGAGTTACTCACACACCTAGTCAGTCATGCAAAGAATCAATCACACCTCCATTTCCTCAACTATACAGTTATACAAACTTTACTTATTCAAACATATACTAACACATATTTACTCTCTTATACAATCCCTGATACAAGTTCACAATGATCCATACAGCCACTCACACATTCACTGGCTCTTATGCACAGTTATTTATATATGTCAACTCTCACATGTACTGTGTTTTACATATGTACTTACTTTGACATGTAGCACTGAGATATCCATTCACTCACCAATACACTCATGCACACAGTCAACCGCCCATACAGCTGTTTCCACATGCACTTTTGAAACCATACATCTAGTGAATCAACTGCTCACACATCTATGCACAGAGTCATACACCTCCCAGCCACCCACACACACACTCAGTCTCCCATACAAATACTTGGGCAACCAATCAATAACCCATATAGTTACTCATATAGCTACTTATCAACACATGCAACAGTTTACAGAACAACAGACATAATGATGCACAAATTAAGACAGTTAAGTCACTAACCCATGCACTCAGTGAGACACATTTAATCATTCACTCATACAGTCAGTCATGCACCTACTAAATCCTTCATCCAGACACTTATACATCCACTCAGGTTTTCAGGTCAGGTTTTAATGTCTTTATTTCGATGATAAAATCATAAAAGACAAATTTTTATAAACATTCAAAAACAGTTACAATCTCCACATTTTACAAAATCTTATTAAAAAGATGAAATCAGTGCATTATCAACATATATTTAGTAAGCCTAAAATCCACATTTAAAAAGTTATTAAACCATTATTCTGAGAAACAAGACATTAAATATATATAACTGATCATAAAAAGAAAGAGAAGGGATTCAACATGTACAAAAAAAAAAAAAAAGAGCCACTATGTACGTTGCACTTTGTGATCATGAGGCAATTCGATTTTTTCTAGCTCTGATTGCCCATGCCCAACCTAAATACTTGGCCAAGCATATCACAGTGAAATCAGCAGTGTTAGTTTTTAACGCCCATATTGCGTCCGAGGAATTTTTACATATCAAGCGTTTAAAAATTGGTTTTAGCCATTTTGAGCGGGGTTCTCTGTATTGGGGACAGGCAAACAAAAAATGGCCCTCTGTTTCCTTACAGCCGGGGCAGTGGCTACAAAAATTTGTCGAGTCATTGCCCCAAGATGAACTGAAGGATTTAAGGGGTAGTGCGCCCACCCGAAATTGGTGGTACAATTTTTTGTCCACAGGCCTGGAGATAAGGTCCCAATATATCTCACGGGCTGGATCCAGCTTAAACCTTAGGAATCTTCCTGTCAGATTTTCGGAACTAGAGGCATGTGCCAAGGACAGACGGGTTGAGGCCCAAAATAAACCCTTAAATTCCTTTTTCGAGGGGAAGTTGTTTATGCCTGGTGTGGCCCACAGATGACTCAAGCCCATGTCAAACAAACTCTTTTTCACCGAGCGAAGCCATGGGATTCTCTCCGCGCCCCCCATAGCCTTCACCTCGGATAGCTCCTTTGCAAAGAGAGCCAGATCCTCCGATGTCCATAATCGCCTCCAAGTGGACACTACTCTGTACCTTGCCATGTCCGTTATTGGAAGGCAACCCATGTCATGGCAAAGTGGGATCAGTGGGGTTGATTGGGGCAACCCCACCAGGTTACGAAGAAATCTACACTGTATTCTATACAGACTTGAGAGGTCCATGAAGCCCCATAGCTCTGCCCCGTAAAGAGTCGCAGCATTAATTTTGACATCATATATTTGTAGGGCGGGGACTACCCTTTTAGTGATTGACTTCTTTTGCTCGCGCAAGAGGCAGCCAGTCAGTTGGGCTAGTTTTAATTGTTGGGTCTCAATTTGTTGTTTCCAGGACAGTCGGTAATCTAGGGTGACCCCCAGATACGTCATCGTGTCAACTTGTTCCAGGTTGATCTTATTTAGTTGTACACTACTGCGTATTGATTTTTTCCTAGAAAAAACCATAAACTTGGTTTTTCCCACGTTTATCTGGAGGTCGTTTTTGTTACAGTATTCTTCAAAACGGTTTAGGGCCAGCTGTAAACCTCCCCTGGTCTTTGAAAGGAGGAGGGTGTCGTCTGCGAAGATCAACATTGGGAATTTAGTCCCCGCCAGGGACGGTGCATCGGTATTGATGGACCCGAAGAATTTCACTACCTGATCTATAAAAAGTAGGAAAAGGGTGGGGGCGAGAACCCACCCCTGGCGGACTCCTCGTGACACCATAAAAGAGTCCGTGAATTGGCCTTGTGCCCCCCATCTTACCCGGGCAAAATTGTCTTCATGTAATCTAATGATCATTTCAACCAATTCCCCCGGCATTCCTAGATCCCTCAATACCTGCCATAGTTTACCCCTCGGCACCAAATCAAAAGCTGATTTCAGGTCTATGAAAGCAGCGAAAAGTGTACCACCGCCAAGTAAGACAACCTTCCAAAAGATCATGCACAACCTCAGGACCTGGTCAATGGTACTTGTACCGGATCTGAAGCCCGCCTGTAATGGGGACAATATTCCTTCGAGTTCCATCCACCCATGAACTCTCGCCAGGATCATACGTGCAAAAACTTTCTGAAAACAGTCGATTAAACTGATCGGGCGATAGTTCCCTGGGTTAGATCTATCTCCTTTTTTATGTATGGGGAGGATCTCCGCCCCCTTCCAAGTCTTGGGAATACGGGCACCTCTGGCTATGGTGTTAGCTATATTTGTTAAATAAGGCACCCAAAGACCTGTGTTTGCTTTAAATAGATCAGCAGGGATTTGATCCAACCCAGGAGCTTTCCCCCTCTTTGTTAGGCCCAAGGCGAGCTCCGTTTCCGCTTCAGTAAAAGACATAATCGTATTGCCATTGCTTACCGCAGGTAACAAGGTCGGTATGGACAAGGGATCAACAACTGCTGAGCAAAACTGGGATGAGTAATGGTTAATCCAGGCTTCCGGGGATACATGATTAGACGGGGTACAGAACTCACCGTCCTTTCCACATTTAACAATATCCCAGAATTTAGTCTGGTTATTGGATTTACAAGCGTCCAAAAGGTCTGCCCAAAAATCATCTTCCCATCCCTTCTTTGCCTCCCATTGAACTCTTTTGTACCTTTGCCTGGCTTCTTTTACTGCACTCGGATCTCTAGATTTAACTTTCTCAATTAGGTGACTATGGGCCTCTCTACACTCTCTATTGTACCATTTTGCTCTTGTAGCGTTCGGGCGCCCAGTGTTAGATTTACATGGTTTTGACAGGATATTTTTTAGCTCAGAAAAACATTTATCATGTATACCCATCATTTTATCTAGTTCGCCCTGGCCCCTCTCATCAACAACCAACCTCATGTTGTTTAAAGCATTCGTCACCACATTCTCAATGTTGGCCTGTATTGTTACATCATTCGATACGATAGACCATTTTAGTCTCCTCCGGTCATTTGAGATTGTTACCACCCCTTGCCCCCTTGGATCTGGTTCCGCTAATCTAGTCAGATCATACATTTTAAATTTCAGGGACAGCGGGTTACGGTCACTTTCCGGGCGCATTACAATTTCCATGTCCGCAATGAGGCTCCAATGTTCCATTTTTAAAAAGATGTAGTCGATACGACTCTTCCTCACACCATTGTCAAAAGAATAGTTGGCTCCAGTGTCTGATATAGTGCGGCCATTCACAGCCCTTAAACCCCAGGTGAGACAGAAAGCGATCCAATTCAAAGCAGCCTCCGTTGTTTTGACTGGTATTTTATTGGAAAGCTCTGGGATTTTCCATATCGCATCTTCTTCAAACCCCCAGTTGTCCTCCGGCAGGTACAGTGGCTCAATCGTGGAATTAATGTCACCTGCTATTATAATGAAAGTGCCTTTGTTCCAACCCAGTAATAGAGTGTCTAATGCGCCTATCAATTTGGGACATCGACCACCAGGGAGGCCTCTAGAGTATATATTAATAAAAAGCAGATCCTGTCCCCCAGCTTTGCTCAACCTTACAGCCAATATATCAGGGTTATCCACATACAGTTCGGAAACTGAAAAACACCAGGTCTGTTTCACCCATATGGTCAATCCCCCTGAGGCCCGCCCTTTAGCACCTTTTATTGCTGGTTTGAAGAAATTTGTATATCCAACCATATAAAACGGAGCTGTTGCCCATGTTTCCTGCAGAAACACAACCTCATAATTGCCTATGAACTCCAACCAGTCCTCAGAGACCAAACGGGTCTTGACTCCAGCAACGTTCCAGGACACCATGTGTGAAATTACTAAGTCTTTTTCTGTAGAGTTGTTACTGACAATTGGATGGGAAAGGGGGCCCCCTGGGTAGGAATTTGGTGTTCCCATGTATTCAATAATAGGACAAGCAGCATCTTCCCCAACCAGCCCCCCCTTTGCTAGTCCATAGATATCAGTAAAAGGAATGTGCACTCCTTCCCCCTTCGCTATAGCTGAATTTGGTGACTGAGTCGATGAACATAGTCAGTCAACCCATTCTAGGTCTGACAATGCCTCAAAATGGTTAAACAGGGGAGGGTAGTATGGGGGGTAGTGGGTTATAGGCTCTCTGGGTCTTCCCCCTTTAAATTTCCATTGATGACTGGGGCCCAATGGGTTATTGGGGATCGTGTGGGGGTAAAAGTAACCAAGGTGTAGGGTCTGTACATCTCCCAGACGAGCGAATCTAGCTTTCCTTTGGATTCTGTCCACCACCCAGGGGTCTCTAAATGAAATTAAAATACAGTCCCCTTCCAGATCTTTTTCACCCTTTCCTACCCATTCCACTCTCCTTACATAAAGAATTTCAGTGGGAGATGACGGGGGGAGTGGGCGATGTTTATTTAACCAGAAAATAACCTTATTCCGTAGGTCCCCTTGTGATTCTTTAATACCTTCTTTTAAAGGGGCCACTCCTGTTAGGACGATGGTATATTGGGACGCTTCCGGGGGCAGGTTAACTCTGGGGGGTTGTCGTGTATTTTTATTAACTGGCCTCTGGTTCCTATCTAGATACGGGGTTTTTCTTTCCTTACCCGTAGTAGCTGTCTGAGCTGTGGAATTATTTAGTTGATTAGGAGCACCATTCACCAGCTGTTTTTTCCCCTGGGTGTTGTTGGCTACCATTGGACGTTTAGCCTTAGATGTTTCTTTAGTGGGGGCTCTACTAGCAGTGGTAGATGTGGCAGCTATTTTTACCCCTGATAATGATTTCTTGTTAATGTTAGTATATGATGTCCCTACAGGGATAGTTGTCGTCGTCCCCCCTTTTTGGTTAGCACCCCCTGTAGGATTAGGGCCCCTTGACTTAATACTAGTAGCGGTTAAGTTTTGCAAGAGGTCCATATTGATGTTAACTGCTGCTTCCAAAACATCAATTTTAGCAGACATTATCCTGATGTTTTCTAGGACCGAAAGCAATATGGTTTTAAACAGTGCTTCCATCTTTACCAACAGGACATCATCACTACTAAAACATGTTGGGCAGGGGTTAGAGGACCCAGAATGGGCCATAGATGGGCAATACATTATTGGGTGTTCTTGAATAACCTGGGAGTGGGACGAACTATTGGCATGATCTATTTTGAGTAGTTTTTGTGCCTTATCACCGTCCGGGCTTGGGACATGTTTTCTTTTGCGTGAAGCATGATTGGAAATTACTGGTTGCAAACAGGCTGTACTGGGTAGGGTAGGAACTTTTAGTTGAGGGGTTCCAGACATGCTACGCTCGTCGTCCTCTATATTGTGGCTATCGGCTTCTGAGCTGGAGAGGTTGTTATCAGAGTTCTGTTCCATAATACTATCGACCACAGGTGTTGTGACTCTATCTCCATCTGCGTGGACTATCACTTCTGCTTCTGATGTAGAGATACAGTTAAAAGCTGCGTTGGTTAGGGGGCTTTTAGCACTGGCCAGAGCACCTATTGATGAGCGTTTCCCAGTGACTAGGTCCAGGGACAATCTATGTTCAACAAGTTCGATTTCTTTTTCCAATATTCCTGTGGCTCTGGTAATAAACGCATGGAGGGGGCCAGATACCACACCCTTTGATGTTTGGATGTGCACAAGACGCTGCTTACCAGATCTTAGGGCCATTATTAGAGGCTGATATTACGACCTCAAGAGGTTAGCAAAAAACAAAGTTTACACAAAATGCCAAGATGTAAGATGAACCAGGGCTCCGAGCCCAACCCAACCTCGTCCGACCCCGGACGGCCACAGACGGCCCCGCCCTTGTCCCGGGCTTCTCCCGGCGCCCTCCCGCGCGCTCCCGCGCAGCGGGAATGTTGCCTTTGCTTTATGGAAGATCTTAGGACCCCAAGGGGGCGGGGCCGGCAGGGAGAGGAGCCCAGCTGGTAACGGGCGCGCGGGGACTCCTGGTCCGTGGAGTCCTCCGCTCTACCCTCGCAGCCCTGCCGGTCGGAAGAAGCCCTTTGAAGTGTTGCAGCCGCTGTGTTTCCGCGAAGCGGGACCCGCGAAGCGGGTCCGGCGAGGAGGGGCGGTACACAGCGGTCGGAATCAGCGGTAGCAGTGGTAGCAGTTACAGGTTGCCCAGCATTGATCGAAGGAATACTCATTCTTCAATATGTAAGACATATTTTAACTTTACAGAAACATACAGTCACTGGATATTGTCATCAGTGATGTCATCAGTGATGTCATTTGAGATGTCATCAGTGATGTCATCAGTGATGTCACTGACCATGTCATGAATGATGTAATATGTGACATCATCAGCAGTGGATTGCGGCTGCGCGATATATAGTTAGTGCAACTAACTATATATGGAATTTCAATGGTTTTGTGTGAGTAAAATAAAGTTTTGTAAATGCGAATTCCTAACTATATATGGTCTATAACCTATGGTTTTTTCAGTGAATTTTCAAGGTTTTGTAAATGCTAATTCCTAACTATATATGGTCTATAACCTATGGTTTTTTTCAGTGAATTTTCAAGGTTTTGTAAATGCTAATTCCTAACTATATATGGTCTATAGTCTATGGTTTTTTCAGTGAACATATATATATATATACATAACATATATCATCTGTATATCTATATAAATACAAACATAAATGCATGCATACATATACTTATATGCATACAGATGCATGTTATTTACATGAAAGTTGAAAAAACACTAATAAAAGCAAAGCTAAAAAGCCACCTCATTACAAACAGAATGGCTTTAACTTAAACGAGGGCGAGATCTATTGCATTTTCAATGCTTGTTTACTTTGGTTCCATCAAGAAGGCATTCAGATGTGTCACACATTTGCCATAAATTCTGAATGTTAGCACTCTAGTTGCACATTAGATCACTGTAGTAAAGCTACTGCTCACCAGGGACGTCTGCTGCTGGTATTCAAAGTGCATGTTTCAGTCTGCATGTCAGAATTTTTTTAATGAAATAGAAGAGGATTTGAGAAGTCACTCAAAATGATCCCTAATTTTTCTTTCTGAAGCACTAATCATACTTTCTATGGCAAAATTAACCCCCTCATGTTGTTCCTTTTTAAATTGAGTGTTTTCAGACTTACCACTTCATTCCAATCAAGATGGCTTCTGGTGTGCCATACTTTTGTCATAAGTAAGACTGTTAGCGCTCTAGTTGTTCTTTAGAACACTCTGGGACATTCTGTCATTGGGCTATACTTGGGGTACAGCTGGGTGATATTTGGGCTACTTTAGGCTCTTTTGTCTCTGGTGGCCATCTTGGGAGACTGTATGTCAGAATTTTTTAATGAAATTGAAGAGGGTTTGAGAAGTCACTCAAAATGTGCCCTAATTTTTCTTTCTGCAGCACTAATCATAATTCATAAGGCAACATATACCCCCTCATTTTGTTCCTTTTTAAATTAAATGTTTTAAGAGTTACCACTTTATTCCAATCAAGATGGCTTCAGGTGTGCCATACCTTTGTAATAAGTA